>NC_092590.1:36285000-41620000 GCF_047663525.1 Anas platyrhynchos
AGTGAAATGTTTACAGGTAAATTAGGGTTTTGATCGAGATCCCTTAAATAGGTTTGAAATGTATATATGGTGTGTTGTAATAAAAGTCGTGGAAGTGCAGAAAAAGATAAGTCCAGCTCTTTCAAACTTAAATCACTGTGTGTTATCTTGAATGCTGTGCTTTGAAGATAAAGTTTCTGGTGATAAAATAGCATGAGGATATGCCTGTTAATATTGTCAGCTGCCACTGATTCTACTGTTGTTTTGGTGTAGTAGTTATGTAATTTTTGTTAAAAATATAAATACATATTTTTTGTTTTAGGAATGTTTCTAATTACTCTTACCAGTTTGACATCCTTCTATACCAGTTGGATGCAGTATCATTTACGTTACCTCTGGATTGCTTTTCAGAAATCCTGCCTCTGAGTTCTAGTGCTCAAACACAGATCCCAAAGTCAACAGAATGACAAAGCTTACTACAAAGAATGCAATTTTACTGATATCTAAAGCTGTGTGTCCTTACAGATAAGTCAGTTGTCTCTTGTAAGTTTGCTCTCAAAGTCTGAAGCTGCTCCATCCCATGTTTGTGGGCAAAAGTTGTGATTGCTAGCAATTTCTTTCCCTCCTCACACTGGTCACAAGAAAGCAAAGAGGTATGACACTTTCTTCTGGAGAAAGGGAAGACATTAGTCTATAAAACATTAGATTGTTGCCAGCTATGTGAACACATCCAGAAACTTGTTCTTGTAAATTAGTACAGTCTTATGTGATCTGTATGGCTGATACACTGACACTATTTTAAATTGTGGATAAAACATGAAAACTTCTCTAATATGCCTTTGTATCACTTGCATTTAAACAACTCTATGCAGAGACACTACTCCTTTCCTGCAGAAAGTTTTCTAGACAGGTAATACTTGGAAAGTAAGAAATAAGTTTGATTATAATTATTATTATCATTTTTTTAAATTATGGCTTTTTGATAATTGTCAGATTTCCATTTTTAATTATTTTCAACATTTAATCCAAGCCTTCTGGACACTTCTTGGCCCTGCATTTTGAGCCTTGACATAACTACATAGTATTGCTAGAAAATTCTTTGAGAAGCCACATGTAAAGGATTTTGATAAACTAGTTATGACAGTAGTTAGCTTTATTTATTCCCTTTGTCTGTGATTTTTGCATGTGAGCATTATGGATTTGAGAAATCAGCATAAGACCATCACTATTCATCTAAAAACAAGAGCTGGATCTTTCCTGTTACGTTTTAAAGAGATTTTAGTGTTAATTTCCTGAACCATTTGCAAAGCTTGGTTGTTTTATTTTGTATTTGTTTCCAAATGGCACATTCATAAAATGCAAAAACATACAACATAATGACTCTGGAAATTCTCTTGGCATACTCAAACTAAATTACTTTAAACAACTCTACCATTTTCTAAAAGAACTGAATAATTACTAAACTGAATTGTAACAACATGCACAGGTTTGCTGGATAGAAGAGTAGATAAAGCATATGTTTACATGACTGACACAATAAAAGGTTTCCCTATACAGTTTTGCAAATAGTGATTATAATTTCATGCTAATAAGATGCAGGAAAATGTGCTGAAGGAATTGTGCTTTGCTGCTTTTGTCACAGTTTCATCAAACTGATTTTGTCAGCACTGGAGCATAACCCTTGCCACATCAGTTTGAGTGCTCATTAGGCAGCCGATTTGTCTGAATCCTCATTAAATTGATTAACTCATTTACTTATGGATGATGACATGTTATGTGGTACAGGAATGGTGGTTAGAGACTGGAATTGAGACTCCCATTGACTTGCTTAGTATTCAGTTGTTCATTTATTTCTGCAATAAATTGCTGTGCTCAAGTGCTGTAGCATCAGTGATTTACTTTTTGCAGAAGTGTGGCATCAGCTGAAAGATTCAACTTACATTGTGTAAACTTGCACCTCTTGGTAAGCTACTGACAGCAATTTAGAAGTGTCTTAGGTTTATAGCTTGCTCTAATTCCCTATTTATTTCACTTGGATGCTAGACTTTCTCATGAAGAAGCTAAAAGGCTTTTTTGAACATCTGTTTTAATGTACATTAAATAGTGAAAGGGAAGCAAGTAGACAACCTCTTCAGTTATACATGCAGAAGAGGGAGACATTACTAACAGAAGACACTTAAAGAAAGCAGTTTCCTCAAAGGTAGCTTTCAGAAGTATGACGTGAAAAAAAATCAGATGAATTAGATCAATTTCTATGCATGCACATAGTCTAGAAAATTGCATTTATAAAATGTGCGGTGTTGATATGCTTCTAGTATTTTACCATGCTACTTGGAATAGCTGAGTCTGTGCAAGTCATGCTGAAATACAAGTTTTTGATAACAACTACAATTGTGGTCTTCAAGTGTGAAAACATAAAAGGAAGCTAAAACATCTGGGTTTTAACAAATAATCGATATTATAATTTAATCCAGTGATTCTGCAGCAAGTAGATGGCAAGTATAATAAATAGTTTGGATTTTTGAGTCAGTAGCTTGGAATAAGTCCAAATGTAGTCAACTACTTCAAACTTCATGAAAACAAAGAAATCTGAATTCTTGAGTGGTCAAGTTATTACAGTAACAGTTGGATTTGCTTACTCCTGGGCTGAAAGTGTCACATACCTAGACAAAGTAGTTTAAACAAAGTCAGCAAAGTCTGTTGCTTTAAAGAAGCAGAATGCTTTTTATTTTACTAGGGTGTAACACAAGCCGTAGTCATAGACAGGGACAGCACTGGACAGCCACAGTTTACAAACACAGACCAGAGATCTTCCTCTCTAAATGTAGGACCAGAGGTAGCAGATATTTAAATACTGGTTGAAGTACAAGAAAACAAGAAACAAGACATTTTCAAAGACAAAAGAAATTTTCAACATGCAACCAGCAGTTGTATGTCAGCAAGCTGTTGAAGCTTTTAGAGGTGTGGTATTAAGGGAGGACTTCAAGACAGTTTCTAGATAAGATACGTATTTACAAGTCTTACGAGGAGCGGCTGAGGGAGCTGGGTTTGTTCAGCCTGGAGAAGAGTAGGCTCAGTGGCAACCTTATCACTCTCTATAAGTACATTAAAGGAGGGTGTAGCGAGGTGGGGGTTGGTGTATTCTCCCACGTGCCTGGTGACGGGATGAGGGGGAATGGGCTAAAGTTGCGCCAGGGGAATTTTAGGTTGGATATTAGGAAGAACTTTACTGAAAGGGTTGTGAGGCATTGGAATGGGCTGCCCAGGGAAGCGGTGGAGTCACCATCCCTGGAGGTCTTTCAAAGACGTGTAGATGTTGAACTTAGCGATATGGTTTAGTGTTAGTGTTAGGTCAGAGGTTGGACTCAATGATCTTGGAGGTCTCTTCCAACCTAGACAATTCTGTGATTCTGTGTCAGAGCTTGGCTGCTTGAAACACCCAGAGAAATGGAAGAACCCAGAGAGTTGCAGGACTGAAAACCAAACTAGTCATACACACAGGCTGGTCTGACTGCAGTAAAGATTTTACTAAACCGAAGTTTTAGAAGCATTCCTCTCAGTGACAGTTGTGGCTTAAGGTAAGATAGCCTCAGGTGCCATCACATCATCCTCCCTCTCCCCATTGTTTGCGGGAAAGCAGTTGAGCAGTTGTGCAGTGAACAGAACAGGGGAAGTGAGTAACCTAAAATAACCTTTGCATTTTTTCTACTCCCTGCCTCAGGTTATTTTCTATCTGAATCACTTCTCCACTCCAGCTGACCTCAAATATACTGCTGTTAGAACAGTAGGGTTGGGGTAGCAGTAGGAAGTGACTTCTCATGGACAGAGAATTGGAAAAAGGTAGACCATAAAGGGGAATGTAAAAACAATTTTACATCTTTTTTTTTCTTTTTTTAACTTACTTAAAGCTGTGTATATACACTTTGCTTTGCTTTAATGTATATATACACATATATACATATACTGTGATGCTAACAATCGCAAGTTTTGATGCTAATGAAAAATGACTGTCTCCGTAATTCTGTCTTCTTTGAGTAAAGGTAGAACTTTGGTGTTCTCAGGCTTCTTAGAAGATTAACAGTGTTCTGTAGAATTGAGATAAGACAATAAATGGGAAAATATCTTTTTATTACAATAGTTGCGCAGTCTGTGTGGTTATATCTGTTTGTACTGACCCACAGTTTCAGTGAGGATCTAATCAAATCAGTTCCCTGACAAAATTACATAAGTGCAAGTGAAAATTTTTCTAGGGTGATACAAAAAGGGATGAGGACATCTTACTTCCCTTCTGTAAAATGGATTACTGTCACTGAATTAAATTGAGCTAGAATTTCCCTCACCCTTCTAATTTTTTTTTTTTTTTTGGAAGGAAAGAAGAACTCCAAGCATGTCTAATTTCAGATTTTTTTTTAGTAGATTTTTTTATTTTTTTGAGAATTGTCATTTAGTTTACTAACATATGTCCATATTGAGACTGATGAGGAGAGCTCACAAAAACAATTTCTGGGACCCTTATTTCAATCAGTGTTTCTGTGGAATCATTTTAGGATCATAGAAATTTTACAAAAAAATATGTGTAGTACACAGTTAATATTCAAACAGGCAATTGATGATCAGAGTAAAATTACTGTGCTCTAAATTTTTCTACATCCACCTATTTCCCCCCTTCACTTGCTCTGACAGTTACAGACCGCTTCTCTAATGGGGCTTGCATTTGAAGATAAGCCTACATGTAAACAAATTAACTTTTCTTAAATGGAGAGCCATTTCATCTGCAATAATGTACCAATTCATAAACTATCACAAGCATATTTAAAAAAAAAAAAAGAAAGATAAATGACCCATTGTATAACACTTACTATTAGGCAGACTAGATGTCCCTGTGTTCTGGAAGATAAGGCTCTTGTATTATTACACCCTAATAAAATGAGTTAATGTTTTAGTATCAGAGATAAAAGGACAGTTGGATATATTTAATAACCAAACTGAGAAACACTTAATTTTAGTTGTCTGTAGCAATATAACACAAATTCCCCTGTAAAACAAATTGCACTTTTGGAATATACTTTAATGTACATTCGACAAAGGAGAAAATGAGGTGATTGAAGTTCAATTTGTAGCATGTTATTAACCATTTCCGCTTGACTAGATGAGTAAAAGGATAATGGATGAGGGTTTTATTATTGCCTTTCTGCTAAAATGAAGTGGTGTAAAAGATAAGGTGATGAGATTAATGAACATAAGGAAAAGGCGTAATCAATCAAACTCCAACAGGGAGATGAGATGACAGTACTTAAGATTTGTAAGGATACATGTTTTAAAAAGTGGATTTTATCAACACCGACATTTTGTTTAGGTGGAATGCTAAGAAGCAGATACTCGCCATTTTTAGTTATTTTTGCAGGTTCTTTATGCTACTGTATATTTGAAGTTTCAACAATTGATGTAACAAATTAAAGTCGATAGACATTTTTTTAATTAAATGCCACATTTTTTAAAGCTATAGTTATTAAATGAGGACATACAAATACAACTTTTGTCAACTAGGAACAATGATTTATTGGTCAGTTTATCGGTTCTTCACTAGCGGTACAGATGTGTCTGGATGAGTTACTTTTATTCTTTGTGTTATTGCTTCAAGTTTTGTGGCCTAGTCTTTTCAGAAGATAATTTTCACATACTCATGGAAAAGAAATGAATATTCCTTGTCCTGTAATAAATGGTCAGCCATCAAACTCCACAAACTTTCAGCTTCCAACTTCTTGAGTAGAAAGCCGTGTATCTTCTGGAGATAAATATGCAGACATTTCTGGCTGTAAATGCATTCCTACTTGTAGGGTGTGATACTTTTTATATTTCAGAGCTCAAATGCAGTAGCCTTGCTTCTGACATGTATTTTAAAATGACTAACCTACTTGGATATCTATATTGCTAGCATGTTATGGAAGCAAGTGTCCTCATCTTAGGAAATGATTTCAAGTATTTTCAAATTTCACTGATTCCAGATCCCAAATTGTTTAAATTACTTGTAAGTACTCCAGATGTAGTTAGTTATGGAGCAAACCTTCAGTAACTTACAAATAGGTCTTCTGTCTTAAACTACTCTTTTTAACAAAAGAACATTGAGTTATAAACTAAATCACTTAAGAACTGAAAATGCCTTTGAAAAATTATGTTTTCTCAGGTCTTCAATCTCCTGCTTTTTTATAAAAAACATGTACCTCTTTCAAAATGTGGAGCTGACTGGGAACAGAACTGCTACCCAGTTAGATTTTTCCCCTCTTAAAGGTTTAAGAAGGGTTCCCACATCATTCCTTCAAGTACAGTTAATTTGCTTGATAAGAGTTGCCTTAAGTTACGTTTGCAAATGAAATATTCATAGACAAGATAAATTATTGTATTTTCTCAAGGAACTGTTATTTCTTGGCAGCACTTTGCACGGAGTGGATAGGATATTACTAAGAGGTTAATTATGTCTAAAAAGCAGTTTACAGGACTTTTTTCCCTTTTGACTTAAGCATTTATGAAACAGACTGTCACATATTGGCTGGAACCTGGTGCTTTGTAAATACTCCCACGTTAGATCTGCCTTTTTCTGCCTTTTAGGAAAACGTCCAGTTATGCATAACAGTATAGTGGATTTGTAAGATAAATGCATACCGCAGCCGAGATTACAGTTCTTCACAAGAGCTGATATTTTCACACAGACTTACAGCCCCTTCTTCTCCTGTCATCTGCAGAATTTTTTGATAGGTCATTTTTTATTAGGCCCTCAGTGGTAGCAAGTTTTAGATTTAATACCCTAGGGGGAATGGCAAGGCAAATCATGTTGTTGGATCAATTGTTCAACTATCCCCAGACTGCTGTCTGTGTACGTTACACTTGTATCACATTTCCAAGCCTTTCTTATCAATCATTTGGACTAGAAATGCAGTTTAATTTTCTATTGCATTTTAAAACTGAAATTAGGGTTATGTTCTTGTTGTGTTAACCTAGAATCCTAGATGTGGTCATAGACCACATCTATGTCCCATTAGGTATGTCCGTGGCTTAATTAACCTTGGAAGAGGGTCTGTACTCATAGGAATGCTTTAAAGCTGAATTTAAACTACTTTATTTTGCCATCTCCTGAGATGAAAACCAGCAGTTATTGTTTAAAACCTTCTGTTCTCATTGCTCTTTGTTCTTTACAAACATTATTCATTTTAATTGGTCAAATTATTTCTACGGGTGATCTTAAAGAAGAGATTCTCTATTGCAGTCATAGGCCATAGCAAAACCTTTGTCACTGACTGATTATACCCAGTTCCTTTACTTGAGGAATTAATTTACTTTTACTGGAATATAAGATAAATGTAGGAATACAGGTACAGAATATGAGGCATACTCATGTGGGTCTTGATTAAAAAAAGTGCACGTGGGGGACACGTCCTCTGATAACTAAGAATGATTTCCCTATGTTGTTGTCATGTCTCTGTTCTGCTTTGGTGTATAGTAAAGGAACTAGCAGGGAGAGGAGCAGTGCTTGAGCAGTGGATGGTTTATTAGAAGCACTGCTGTATCTTCTGTCCCAACTCCTGAGAGCAGGAGGGAGATTTTCAATACCATAAAGTACTGTGCAATGCTGGGATGTGGGGCAGCTACCAGACATCCAAAGTAAGGCAAATGTATGTAATTACACAGCAGCCCCTGCAGCTGCTCCAGTATACTCAGAGGGGATTTGGTCCTGCAGCAGTCTAGAGTCTGTGCAGCACAAAGGTGGCATTAAGCCATTTTTACATTCCCATCCCTTTGCAAGCTGCACCTTCTGTGCCATATCTCTCGTAAAACATAGCACAGAATCTTTTAATGTAAACTGCTGGATTGGCAGCTCTGGAGTCTGACTTTTCTCTTTGCCTTCAAGAGGCACATCTGTTCTTCTACGAATGGGCTTGGTTCCCATTAATGAGCTGATCAGATGCAGTCTTTTATGATGACTGGTACTCAAGCTTCCTGCCAGATGTGTGGGGGTGTTTTTTTTGTTTTTGTTTTGTTCTGACGAAGGGGATATGAAGGTCAGCTTACAGGTCATCAATAAAAAAAATAAAATCCTTCTTTTTGGCATTGAAACTTATTTGTTCATTGCCCCTTTGTGTTTTTCTCCTCACCCATCGTCTGCAAGATCAGATCAAAATGGCAGACACTGGACATCTGCCAGTATTGCAGGTGCATTTGTTCCCTCCTTGGTTGCAGTTGCTGCTTCTGCTTGCACGTGTTCTGGCCAGATAGAGCTCACCTGGATACATGCAGGAGCAGCCCATGGGAGAAGTCAAGTCCTAAAAGTGGTGAAATAGACAGGTGCAGGGCACAGCAGTGGGAAATCTTACATGACTACTCTGATTTGCTGTTCAAAACTGAAATTTGAAGAGACAATTACAACAAACACGAACCTTATTTTTTTAAAGACTCCTCAGTGGCTAAATCTGTTTAAGAGACAGCAAAACCAGCAAGCCTTTATGTTGTTTTCCATGGTCTGTTTTTGAGACACATGCTCCTGTATTTTACCTTTCATCATATCTACTTATACTGCTGTGGATATGAACCGCTGTGAGTCATTAGTCTGGCAACTGTCCTAGTTTTCAGACTCTGTACTCCTTAGAGATCAACCAATATAATCTGATAAAGATTATCTACAAGGCTTTTCTGCATTAGGAGTTTTTTAAAAGAAGAGGGGGGACCAACCAGAACTTTAAACTTGAAAAAGCAAACAAACAAAAAGAAACATCATCAAGGTAAATACCTTCTTGTTATAAAAAGATAATAATTCTGGTTGATTTCTTTTATGACTTTCTGAGGTACTTCCACTTTTAAACAGGAGAAAGCTTTTAGGGCTTTCTCAAAATCCCTAAAATAGTTTTGAAAGGCTATTTATTGTAATAGTTGTACAACTACTACATGTACTACTACTGCTGCATGTAATGGATTGGAGCCACTAAGTAGAAATAAGGTGCACAAAGCACAACAGCACAATCTTAGAATCGTAGAATCATTAAGGTTGGAAAAGACCACCAATATCATTTGATCCAACCATCCCCCTACCACCAATGTCACCCACCAAACCGTGTTCATAAGTATCACGTCCAACCTTCCCCTAAGCACCCCCAGGGACGGTGACGCGACCAACTCCCTGGACAACCCGTTCAAATGCCTGACAGCTCTTTCTGAGAAGAAACGTCTCCTAATTTCCAACCTACACCCCGCCTAGTGCAACTTGAGGCCATTCCCTCTAGTCCTATTACTAGTTACCTGTGAGAAGAGGCCAAACCCCAGCTCCCCACACCTTCCTTTCAGGTAGTTGTAGAAAGCAGTAAGGCCCCCCCTCAGCCTCCTCTTCTCCAAATTAAATCTGTTCAAAATTTGATAGGGACAATCTTCTGCTAACTGCTGTAATTTTACTTGTTATAACTTTGTTAAATATCAAAAAGAAAATACTTCTGATATGCATGCAGAAAATCATAGTTCTCAGAAATATGAAAAAGAGGACCTGTTCAAAGAGAATCAGGTCTGACATTATAGGTGAGAATAAGAAGGCAGTCAGTTCTGATCATCTGAAAACCAGGCTGACTAAAAACCTAACATTAATCATTAATGGTTAGGCCACATCCTCACCCCTTGCTCTCTGTAATTTTGCTTCATTTGTCTTACACAAGGAACAAAAAGAATTGATACCCTTCATTGTGTAAAATCTTGTGAGAAAAAAAAAAAAAAAAAAAGACCTTGAGACCCTTTAAAGGTATGCTATCCTGGAGAGTTCAGAAACAGAATTGTTAAAAATAGTCCTTGCTGGTATTCTTCCAAAGTATTTTTTTATTAACTCAGTTATTTCAGAGAGACACACACACCTTGATATCTTCCTCATAAACTTGTCTTATTTCCATTTTTGGAAATATATATTTCCATTTTCCAATTTTTTTCCATTATGAAGCCTTCTGAATGATCATATTTGGGTACCTTGGCAAAATTTGGTTTCCAGTCACACCTATCACCTTAGAAATGTTTATCTATTTTTTGCTTAATAGTAATACAAAATCCTAGGGAGTATACCAAAAACCTCTGAGGTTAAAGTTTAAGAAGAGTTTTTGTTTTATAACCTCATTTCCAGTAAATACTTCCAAAATGATCACTTTCAGATTATCACAACCTGAATATGTATTTCCTTTTTGATTAGCTCACAAGGAGACCTGAAGTCAAATTAAACAATCAGTTTTCACTAACACATAGTTTGGAGCATCTTAAAGTCCCTGTACTTTGTTGTTTAGTTTTTTATATGATTAACTGGAAAGGGAGTTAAGTAACAAGGTAGCAAGGTTTGTGCTGACAGAAAGTTGTGTAGTTAGCACCAAAATAAGTGAGTTGTGAGGAATTCTGAGGCACATCTAGACAACAGCTCTTTGGTTGCATAGGTAAACTGATGGCAAATGGAATTTCTCAATCTAATTTTCCAAAATTCTGTCTTGTGGGATATCTAGCCGGGAATGCACCACTGCACCATTCATTATTATAAAGACTTGATATTAATAATACTTCATTTTAGCATTATTGATCCAAATTCTTAATGTGATCAGCTTGTTTGACAGCTTCTACACACTGACAAATCATTTCACTGAATTTCTATCAGTGATGCTTAAGCTATCTTGAGCATTTGCAGGTAACTTCATTTTTTTTTGTCCAATGTATACAAATTGATATCAAGAACAATAGCATTTTTTTTTAGTATTTATGCAGTATATACAGTATTTACAGAGTTTAAATGATGACATTCATTGATACATAAAATGATGAAGTCATATAATTTA
This sequence comes from Anas platyrhynchos, assembly GCF_047663525.1. Classification (NCBI taxonomy): domain Eukaryota; kingdom Metazoa; phylum Chordata; class Aves; order Anseriformes; family Anatidae; genus Anas; species Anas platyrhynchos. The sequence continues at coordinate 36,295,815 of NC_092590.1, forward strand.
ATGCATTTCACAAAGCAGTTATGGAATCTGTCAGTCTGTGTGGACATCAGGACTAGCCAGAATTGTTCTTATTAATTAGAGTAGGCTAAAAGTGCTCTCTGAATTTTTAAATTTATGATGTAATGAAGGAAAAAATGAGAAAATATTCTATTTATCCACTGTGCTGACCATGGTTAAAGACAGGACACTGCCATTGCTTGATGATTACTTGGTTAAATGTTTTCTGCCACTGATAATGAACCATTGCTGGTCCTGCTGGGATAATCAAAACGGACAAAGAAATTGTGAAGTATTAGATGCAGTGGAAAGGAGTAAGATAGTTGGTACTAACTTTGCTAACAGTGTTTACTGATTTATTAAACATATGGGGTGTTGAGAACCTCATAGTCAATTCAAAAGAACAAAACCTGTTATGAATACCTGTCATGAATTTTCAAAAGTAGATCTTGATACAGGGAGAAGGTTATCTGCAGTTAGTGGAAGACTCATTTCAGAAAATCTGCATTGCATATTTTTTTTCACTTGAAATATAGCTTTAGTGTCAGGATAAAGAGAGAAAATATAGTTGTGCATCGTCTATTTTAATCATCTGGTAAGTATTTTTCATTTCATCACACATTTACTGATCTGTGGCCTGTGACAGACATTATTCAATTCCACACAAATGGTGTTTTTATTTGTGTATTACTTACATAGTTTTATTTCTAGATCTATTCTATAATTGGAAATAATTTCTAAGTTGTAACTAAAGACTATGCTATTTACAGGTCCAGAGGCCTTAAAGTATATCAGGCTAGTATAAACAGTATGCTGTGAAATAGGAATTTCAGTTTGTGGTAAATCTGTCTGTCCCCAGCAGCTCCAGATAAAATAATTTTAGCCTTCTAAAGCACATCAATTTGCTAGTCTGTGGTTCATGTATCAAAGAACATTCTGTGAAAATATCAGTATCATTGGTTAATATAAATGAAATTAATTTTTAAAGCTGGGCTAAAGGTTGACATCTGAAAAATTGCATTACTTTGCAGAAGAGAAATTTCTGTCTTCTAGTGAAATTTCAGGTCATAAGGGCAAGTAATTTTCACAATCTTCAATGGGAACCAGTGAAATATGAACTTCATTGTCACCTAGCCCCAAAGCGATAAGATAAAATGAGCTGATACATCATTTGCTGTGGTTTTATCATCTCCTCCAGTAATTGGAAGAGAAAACATAAGAGTCCTTTACCACCCCCCTCCCCAATCCCTTCACCACCCACACCCAGGCATAAGCCATTTTGCTTGATCGATACAAAGGTCACAGAGTATTTATTTATTTATTTAAATTTTTTATGCTGGGTAAAACCATCTAGTGGAACATTAAAGTAATGAATATGTTTAATTGAGTTTGTCACCCATGAAAATGCTGAACAGGATTGTATAGCAGACTGTGCTCACAGGAGGGACTGAAAGGGAGACTACTATTATTTGAGCATAGATTTAAGTGGCTGCATGTATAAATATCTACTTTTTAAAATAGAACATCTTATTCATTATTCTCTTGAGAAATCTAAAATAAACTATAAGTTTTGTGATTTATTTAAGAGCATTTGGATATTTAACATTACTATTAATCTTGGATGTATTTTAAAAAAAGATCAGCATAAGACCCTTTCACTGTGAATTCTACAGCTAGCAACTAAATAGTATCCGAACAGTAGAATCTGAAGAAGTGGAACACATTTACAAGGCTGAGATTATGGTGGCAATCCAGGTTCTTGATGAACTCTGAGTCAGATTTCATATCCTCTACATGCTGTAATTTTGCCTACCTGAACAAAGATGACCCCAAAAGACTAAGAATGCTACTAGAAGAATTTACTTGTATAGATCCTTTCTCAGCTGCAATCAAATTTAAATGCAAATTAAATGCATTTTGTTTTTGCTGTGTCTTGATTAATGTGCTCCGTAACTTTTTTAGATCTCAAGAAAAACTGCTGTGAAATATACAAATATTCATCAGCTTTTTAAATAAGCTATTTAGTTTTTATTTTACTCATGACAGTTAAATTGTTTGGCACGTTAAAGTAATATAATTATTCAATTACTGTTTCAGTTCTATAACCCATTTGCAGACTTAATTACTTATAGGATATTCACATTTTTGAGATCAATAGTACTTTTCTCTAAAAATAAAATATGATAGCTGACTGGTTTGCCTAAAAGCAAACTGTTCATCTGCTCTTCAGTAAAATACTACTTTTCTAATTCATGAGGAAGCTGTACAGATGGTATTTTTTAAGTATTGCATGTAATCTTCTATAAGAGACATTGTTTATAGTCAAGGTTGGAGGGGATTTTGGAGAAAAGGTAGGCATTTGTGTCCAAAATAGCTGACTGGCTTCCACGTGGGTATTTTCATGTTGATACACAGCTATGAATTGTGAGGAGATGACTTGTTTACATGTGACCATAATTAACAACCAGCTCTGTGCTACCTGCATTTTCTTGCAACTCTGATTCACAGTCTTCTCAAGGTGGAAATTGAAGGTGGCTCTTCTTTACCTACTGGCTTCTTGGTGGGCTTCTTCCAGTCAGGTAGTGGCAGTCAGGGCCTGCAGCAGGACTATGAGAACTGCGTACAGGTTTGGGCCTTCATTTTTTTTATTTGAAGTAAAGAAGGGACTTCATGCAGAGGTGAAAGGAGTTTTGTATTTTAAATTGTGTTGTCATGCTGTTTGTTCATCTGTTTTCCTTGCGATACCTAAAGGGGGCCTACAAGAAAGCAGGAGAGGGACTGTTGGTCAGGGACTGTAGTGACAGGACAAAGAGCAGTGGTTTTAAACTAAAAGAGGGTAGATTTTTATTAGATATTTGGAAGAAATTCTTCACTCTGAGGGTGGTGAGGCACTGGAACTAGTTGCCCAGAGAAACTGTGGATGCCCCATCCCCGGAGGTGTTCAAGGCCTGGTCTGGTGAGAGGTGTTGCTGCCTATGACAGGGGTTGGAACTGGGTGATCTTTAAGCTCCTTTCCAACGCAAACCATTCTGTGATTCTGTGAAAGGCTGATCACAGAGTAGTTCATGTAGTAAGATTTGTAGAATCATGTACGATCAGCTCATATATCTATTTTAAGTATTTTTCATGGAAATGGTAAACCATATAAATTGTCTGTTCTCCTGTAGGGTCCAATGTATTTTCAAATAAGTGAAATGTGCATAGATTAAACTTCAGTCTGATGTGTGGGGTTCTGAAGTTCTATAGGTAGCTGCTCATGTGGGGAAGGTGGTCCTATTTGTGCATGTTAAATTAGATTGTACACCCCCATTAGTCTGTGTTTCACAAGTTAGTCCAAAACTATTACCAACGGGAACATAACACAGAAATAAACGGGAGACATTTTTAAAGCAAACTTATAATACAAGAGGATGAATAAAATGGTTGTTCTTAAATTCTTAAACAGATTTCTGTGTTGTGTGACTTAAGGATGAAAACAGGAAAATGCAAAAAAACATTTTGCAAGTTGTAATTCTGAAACTGAAAATATCAGAAGTGGTAGCACTGATTAAAAAGAAGTCCCTTTATCAAAATAAAAATTCTGAATTTAACTTAAAGCGCTAGCCAGTTTCTGCAACTAGTAGGTTCTGTTAATAAAATCAGACGTCTGGCAAGGAATAAAAGGTTGAATTTGATTTTTGTGAGGACTCCTTGCTAATACACATGAAAGAAATGTGCTTGGATCTTTCATCTAGTCTACTGGGCGCGCTAAGCGCAGAGCAATGGTAATGATGCAGTTTCCATAGCGACCGGTTCATTGGAGGGCTAGACCTCTGTCAAGGGTGCTGTCAGTGTGTGAGGAGGTTCAGAGAACAGAGTGTCCCAAAGAAGGGCTGCTTCCACCTAATCCAGTTTTAATTGAACTCCAGAGACTTTGAAGTGAAGCTGCGGAGCAGGCAGCTACTATTGCAACTCGGAACGAAGGCCTGGCTCCGCTAGGCCTCAGCTGCTTCTCGCTCCTGATAACTGCTGTTAATGAGCGGCCTGAAGAATTGCTCCAGCGGTGACTGCTACTCTTTCTGTAGCCTGATCCAAGTTTCTGCTGTAAATCCTGTTATTTCAGTAACTTTAGCATGGCTCTATGAGTCTCCCAACATAAACTCGCTCTGTTGTTGATGCTTTTCCTTCCCATTTTGAAAAAATGGCGTTGGGCTGTTTGCAGTGTTTCCACCATCTCAACAAACGCCAGTCTCACAGGGTAAAAGTAATATTTACATTGCTGATTTTACTCATAATATCCATGTTTAAATTTGTGTTTAAATTTGAAATGTGCCAATTCATAGTAACAATCAGTCATGCTTTAATTGCTGCTACTGAAATGCAGAGAAATGCAGAAATACATTCCTGATTCTCTCTAAAAATAAGCACTGAAATTATAAGCTCCAATTTTAAGATTGGATGGATGAATACCAGCAAAACTACTAAGAAATTTTTGTACACAGGGACCACAACTTTGTCTCTCTTGTCACCTCTTTTGATGTTGTGCTCTTTAAAGGATATTTATATGCATGTGACAAAAGCAAAACACAGCAGTTCTGAGTAGCACCACAGAATTATACAAATCTGCCAATTAGTGGGGCTGGCTTGTGGATGTGGTAGGGAAAGTGTCAGCATGGCCCAACTCTGATAGTTCCTCTGTTTCAGAAATGATTGGTAACCATAGGCAGTCTCCGTTCCTTTCATCATGTTTCAGGAGTTTGGTTTCAGAATAATTATGCATTTTTGCCTTCTCTTTCTGTGTGTGTGGAGGGGTGTTGGGAGAGGAGGAGAAGTTGTCTGTCGCACTTGCATTGGGGGGAAGATGAGAGATTAACTATAAAGGAAGAAGGTGTGGGAGATGATTTCCTTTGTAAGTTCTGAGCTTCTGTGCTAGCTGCTTTTGGTTTGCCCCACTTGTTTGTTGTTATAAAATTCACAGATGTAGTATGGTATTTTACACTGTGCTGTGCAGTGCTCTTTATAGAGCTTCTGTTCTCTGTGCTGCAAGAACAGTTTATTTGTGAATGTATACTACATGTGAGGCAAAATCCTCCGTTAAAAAACTACAGGCGGGTGATTGTGTTCAAAAACAGTCTCTGTTATATTAAAGGCTTGAATTTTACTTTTCTTTTTTTCATCTCTTATTTCTCTTTTTTTTATTTATTCACAGTATATTACTTAAGTGAAATTGTTGTATGAGTGATGATGTTAAAGAGGATTATATTTGCAACTCTTTTTCTGTGATGGATTTGTGTTAGAAGTATTTGTGTTTGCTAAAATGGACAAATCTCAGATATTTTCCTTTGCATGTGGTTTGTTAATCTGAGGCAGAGGAGTGTCCAATCTCGCTGTGTCTTAACACTTACATAATTAAGCTTTGAAATGAAAAGTAAAAAGTGAAGAAACAAAGAAACAAAGTGGCTGAGGACTAAAAATGGGATTAGTTTGAATTGTGAAGGCAGACTAAGCATCTGTGTCTGTCAGATGGGATGACAGGAATTGTAACAAGTTACTTTGACAACCGCTTACTCCATAGAGAGATTATGCTGAGTTCATTTGCAGGTTTGTGTTTAACCTTAGCTGACAAAATGATACTTAACCTCTTATACAGCCAACCTTTATACTTCTAGGATTAATGAATGTTGCCTTAATCATAAACGTAAGGAACATTTTTTTTCTTTGAAGACATTTTTTGTTTATTTGTTACAGTCCTGTTATTACAATGCTAAAGCAAGTGTGGATGCATCTGATGGCACTAGTAATACATTTTCAGAATATGCTTTTATATTTTGCTGATGTTCTAAACCTTTTGCAATGTTTCTGAAACTGCCTTGGTTATGGAAAACACAGTTAATATGGAAAATACAGAAAAAATAGAGCAAATTTTTAGAAGGCCTTGGCGTGAATTGAGTTTAGGACTTCAAGAAGTCCACAATAGCATGATTATCATAGCATGATTTTAAATTTGAGAACACTTTAATTTTGCTTCAGGTTTTGCATGTAATTGGTAGAATACATGTTTGTGCATCAGACAGTTTCTCTTTCACAAGACGTTACCTATACTCACAACATATTGAAAACATTTTTTTCGCTCTCTCTTTCTCATTTCTAGATTCTGGCATATACAGAAGGACTCCATGGAAAATGGCTCTTTTCAGAGATTCGAGCTATCTTTTCTCGACGTTATCTTCTGCAAAATACAGCACTGGAGATATTCATGGCAAATAGAGGTACTGTGAGTTTAGGGCCATGTCAAGTACTGATTTGGGGACATATGCTTTCTGTTGGGCTGTTTAGTCACTCTGTTTTTTGTTATAGATTTGTGTAAGTAGTGGAAGGGTTTGGATTAAGTGCCTCAATATTTAAATTAGTATATTTTTGTATCGTATTTTTTGTTTTCACTTTTTTGTTTGTTTGTTTGTTTGTTTGTTTCTTGAGGAATTATGTTCAAACACAGTAACTGGGCATTAGCAATGCCTCACTTTCCTTTATACCCACATGTTTATTTGGCATTTAAACATTCGTGCTTAAGGCATACCTACCTCTGATCTGTTATGCTTCAAGGATTTTTGTTTTGTCTCTTGGGAGGGTTAGCAGTTACTAGTTATACATGCTGAGAACAGAATGAAAGAACTGCACTACTAGATTGGACCAGTGACTGGTATAGCTTTGTGCTGTATTTCTAGTCATAGTATTCCAATATTATAATGTATTTCAAATATAGGTATGCAATAATCTGCAGCTCTTAGATATCTCTAAGATTTCTATATAAATGGAGAAGTGCAGCTTTCAATTAGATCTTAGTGCAAGTCTACGAAATAAATGTGGACTTAACCCTGCGTGATTATGAACATTTTTTTCGCTCTTCACTTTCTTCAGTTTCTTTTTCAAACATACATGTATATATGTAGTCTAACAAGTCACTCAAAATATAGTGAGTTTAGACTTCAGAGAATTTTATTCTGCTATTTTCTCCTCTTAAATTTTATTCTAAACCAGGTTATATGATGTCTTTGCAGTTTAAACTAAGATTCTTCAGTCACTTCTAGTGGTTTTGTACTGATTATGAAATTTTGAAAACCAGGTTTTGAAATATGTATGCAAAAACATCAAATAACGTAGGTCTTAAGAGGACACTTTTCCAATATAGAGAAGTTTTTTGGTAGTAATATTAAACAGTGTTGTCCTTAAGTCAGTATGCGTTTCACCAGACAACATCTTTTATGCAGTTAACATATCAGTCAAATAGTTTTTCTCTGAGTTTAAAATTAACTCTAACCTTAAACATAGCTGGTAAGGAATCAGACATAGATCTTGCTGAGAGCATCATTATGCGTATCTGGAAGTGCATATCATCCACTGGAATATTAATCATGTACTCAAACAGTTTCATATTTTGGAGCCCCTAGTTGTCATAAACTAGCCTCTGTGAAGTCATAAATATCCACTGGTGGTATCACAACTGGATTGTTTTATTCCAGTTTCTAGGTTCCTATTTCATGAGTGTCATTTTGTGTTTCAGACAAAACATGAAGATAATATATATTAAATATAATAAATGCTAAATATATTGATATTGAAAATGCAAAATAAACTGATAAATGTGATGCAGTTTATACATAAAATATCATTTTTTATTTAGTTCTAGTTAGTCAGTGTGTACATAAAGATTTACCTTCTGTTCAGAAAGCAAAACAACTGTAGACTTCATAAGCTTTGGGAAAGTGTCAACTTCTGCTGAAATTCCTCTCAGTGGAAAATAGAAGTAGTTCCAGAAATTGTATAAAAATGTATGTATAGTAGTCTCAAGGAAACATGTCTATTTTTTTTTATCTGTTCAGCACCTAAGCTTAGGTTTAAGTTTTATTGGGCCAGAAAGCAAAAAATAAATGCTGCAAAATAACATTGTATTTCATTTCTTGTGTTCACAGTTGGTGTCATGTTCAACTTCCCTGACCAAGCAACAGTAAAGAAAGTGGTTAATTGTCTTCCTCGAGTCGGTATTGGTGCTACCTTTGGATTACCCCAGACCAGGTATTTTACAGTTTGAATAAATTATACCTGTGATTTTTTTTTTTTTTTTGCGAGTTCTTTTTTTTTTCATCAAACCAACCTGTATGGTTTAAAGCATTTTTACCTCCTGGTTTACAAAACATGCACACCCTCAAGCCTGTCAATTCTAAATGCTTTTTTGATTGTGTTTATATAATGAAGACTTTTGGATTTGAGGTTATTACTGTGATTTCTGTCTGTTACAGGGAAGGTAGCTTCTTTTTGCAAGTGAGACTCAATCACTTACCATACTTAAGTAAAATACGGTTCTTTATGGTTACCAACCCACTGAAATTTAAGACTGATATGACTGATAGTAGGACTGATTAGCTTTTATGGTAGTTTTCAATTATATTAGCTTGACTGTAACATCCTTGAATCCTCTGTAATATTTAAACCCAGATGAAAATGATTGTTCCTTATCAAGGGGATATTGTAGTAATGTGTAGGACAATATAAACTAAACAGTATGTGAAGGATTAGTATGGTATGTTTGTCTTCCAGCTCTGGAGGACAGAGCTAAATCTTACTTAGGGTAAGTGGGAAACTAGTAATGCTATGGCAGAATGTGAGTTTGGATCCTAAAACTGAAGATTATGATTCAGTTTGCTATGATTTTAGCAGAAGATATGGGCTCAATTGCAAGATATGTTCTGGACGGGAGTCAGCAACACACCTTAATGTTCACTGAGGCTGATAGAAGTAGTTTTTGAGGTGTCCCCCATGTCTATTGGATTGCTTAACTCTTGGATTTTAGTGAGTGATAAAAATATTTTGAAGTAGATTAATTTCTAAAGTTTTAGAAGAAACAACCTCTAAGGAATAGATTTATTCTTCTTTCTAAAAAATTGTGTTTTTGTAAAGTATTCTGTACATATGGATTGCTAAACTACATCAAAAGATTTTTACCATGTCCAGAAAAAAATTCTTTTGAATTGCTGATTGCTATTATTGTTGCTCTGTAAGATCTTAAGGATTTCTGTTTACAGAAGTGAGTTATATGTGAAAATTTTAAAATATAAATGAAAGTATATACAAATCTGTTCAAAATTTCACATTTATCTATATAGATAAATAGGTTTAGTTTAATGAAATTTATAGAAATTAAAAATTATGTATATTTTCTATAACTGTTTTCCTATATATATAATATTATATCTTATATATATATATATATCTTATGTATATATATATTTTTTTTTTCTATCAATACCAGTAAAGATTTATTAATGGAAATTATATCTAGATTTTTTCCCCCTATATTATATGGTCCTAGTATTTACAGATGTTTTTATGATAAACAAGACAGTCTTGGGAATTTTATAATAAGCTCTTCTCTGCTTGATTTAGCACTCCAAGGAGTGGCTTTGTATTCATTCACAAACATTGTGAAATCTGGAATAAGATTCTAAAAGTTTAATTGAGTTATTTATGATTTACTCTCCAACACTACCCAGAATATCAGTCTCAAGAGGATGGACTTCATAATGAAAGTTTTATCATCTTATCATTTTTTTCCTTTGTACTGGTGGAATTTAAAAATCCATTCCGAAAGGTGACTTTATTCTTAGGTGACATTTTAAGTTGTGTAATATTCTTATTTAATGGTCAGGCATGTCTCTAAATCACTAGTAACATGTTTCTGTAATACATTAGGCCTTTGTGGAGAAGCTAAATTTGCACAGCTGTAAAGGTTTCTGTTTGAAAGTTTTCAGATCTTGGCATATCCAGTTGTCAGATGTTTTAAGTTTTTTGCTCTGATGAGATAATAAAAGTTTAAAAATGAACTTCAGGTATTGAAAATAGCAATCTCCAGAGAAATCTAGCACAGAACTAGTAAAAAGAATATGTACAACTGCCACTACATTCAGGTAGGTAAAAAGGAGGATCCACCAGGTTTTCCCATTATTTTTTTTCCAATATTTATTTTTGTTTTCCAGGCGCATTTCTTTGGCTAGTCCACGACAGATTTTCAAAGCTTCGAATATGACCCAGCGATGGCAACACCGAGAAATTTCCAACTTTGAATACCTGATGTTTCTAAACACTATAGCAGGTAACACAAATTACTATAAAGACTCAGGAAAGGAAGCATTTAGTTAATTGTGGCACAAAAGTCATAGGGCACTGCTATGTTTTGCCCTTTGAACAAGTAACTTTTCCTATGTAAAAATTTGTTGTGAATAATAACTTCACAAAATTCTCCTAAATGTACTTTGTTCGTAATTATATATGGCATGGTATGCAATTAAAAAACTGTACTGAACTGCACTTAAAAATATAGCTCAAGTCAGAATATCTTGACTGTTGTGGAAAGACAGTCTACACAAACCGTATTTAGTAGTTTCAGCAATAGTAACTTCTTTTTCCCTTAGGATTCTAAGTTTTGATACTTGTAAGTACTATCCTCAATGAATACTGCTGATGTAACAAGGTCTCTGTAGGTCTGGAACCCTCTGGGAAGTGTAAGCTGGGGAGCAGGATATTTCTGGAGCCAATAAATACTACTGTTACTGATGGGTGGTCTCTGAAGTGTGGTGTTCGTATCACCGCTATCGCTGTGCCATGACACCATTCATCCATTTCCAAATCCTAATGCATTCCCCAGTGCAGTTATCCTAGTGTCTTGTTCTATAAATGCATAGCTATAGTTCATGTATCCTTTCTTGGCCCATTAGTTTTTAACCAAATTGACTTCAGTTTAGTAAATGGAGGTTGTAAGGTCTCATTACCACTCTTTCATTTCCCAACATACTTTGTCTGCAGAGCAACTGCGGCCTGTGCAAAATTTCTCAATTTTCAGCTCTTTTCTATGCTATAGACAGTGTTGAAAGGTCTACTACTTCCCTTTCAGACTTGTCTGTTTCTAAAAAAGACTGGTAGAGCAAATGCCTGTGCTCACACTAATTACATTTTATATAAATGGTCAGATTTGCTAGTTTCTGCAATCAGTCATTAAGTCGGGGATGCCAGGGTGCTGGCAGATTTTACAGAAGTAGGGCTGGATTTACATGCCTCCTTACTGCCCAAGTGGAATGAGGCAAGATCCTGACACTGTTTTCTGTGTCTCTAGTGAATTAACCTTTTCAGCTTTAATGTATTGAAATAATAAAGTGAGTTCTAGCTACTTGCTTTTGGAAGTTAAAAGGAATGAAAAGATAGCGTTATGGAAAAAGGGAAAGCCTAGTTTCCCATGATGGGGAGGTAAAAGATTGTTGTGATTGCTGTTAATTTGAAACAAATAAAGATGTAAGTGTCATGTATCCATAATCCTGAATAATGTGTGATGTGTCCAACTGGTAAGGAAAAGAAAGGATCGAGCTATATCTGGCTATACCATTTATAATTTCTGGAAACCGTGATGGACAAATACCGAATGGTGAAAGAAAGCTAGGAAAATACAAACTTAGGGTGAGTTTCAGATTTTTTTAATTTTTTTTTTTTCTGGCAATCTGATAGTTTGGGTCATAAAATCTCTCTAGGGAAGAAGTAAAAACCTGTTCTTTGAAACTTTTAAGACCAGACTAGACAAAATCTGAAGACATGTTGATAGGAGGTGATGTGAATGAATGAGCTTCTGCAACAGTATAATAAAGACAGAATACAAACAAAAATTATGCATTTTAAAATTATAAACCAGATTGCTTGTAACATGTATGTATATGTATTGTGTATGGGGGACTATTTTAACTGAAAATTTTGCTTTTACTGGAGGAAGGATATTGTTTCTATCTTATAGATGCATGAAGGTGCATATATGAACCTGGATCCAGAATATATATATTCTGGATATACATATATATTACAGATTCACCTTAAAATGAATTCTCTGGATGAAATGTGTGTCTCTTGTATAATTTCTGAAATAGTGAGCTTCTTCACATACTAAATTTAATGCTGTATGTAAAACTGTTGCTTAAATTTTTATATAAATAAAAGTCATTGGACTGTTGTATTTCTTCAAGTATTTCATTTCAGAGATAGAAGACAAGGTGAAAAAGACAAAGGAGGGAGAAATGTATAGAAAATTAATTAATTTAACTCTTACTGCCAGCAAACCAGTTTATAATTAAAGTGAAATGAGCTGAAATGTTTAAATACTAGCAATTTGCAAACTTTTTTATCGTCCTTTTCAGTAAAGCAAAGTAGAACACTGAAACAATAAAGGATCTGAAATAAATTACAGTTCTTTTGAGGAACTCATGAAACTATATGGTTGCATCTTCGGAGGCTCGTATTTTAGTTAAGTGTTAACTCCTTTTAACTCAAGTTTTTGTTGTTGTTTGTCAGGTCGCACTTACAATGATTTAAATCAGTACCCTGTCTTCCCTTGGGTTATCACCAACTATGAATCAGATGAGTTGGACCTTACACTTCCTAGCAACTTCAGAGATTTATCAAAGGTATTTGTCATCCGATACTCTTTTTGTTCTCTCCAATCATCACAGTAGTTTTCAGTCTCGTTCATGTCTTCTGCTGTGTGTGATGCATTAATAATGCACAACTGTTAACTGTGTTTCATTTCTAAATACATATACTGATAATAGGGATAAGGTTGTTTTTGTGGAGAAATGGACTATCAATGTATTCTTATTACTTCTCATTGTTTTAAATTAAGAATTGTTAATGGAAGTACTCTTAGTTGGAACATATACATTTAATTTCAAATTTTAATGAAGTTAGGGATGACAAGTCAGCTAAAGATTAAAAATTTGCCAAATATTTTCCTGTTTTTTTGATGAGAATTGTGTTTTTAGTAGTAAACCTATAATACCATATTTTAAGAACTTTTAAATCATTACCCATATTCCCAAAATAGAAACTATTTTTTCATTTCCTCTGTGAAACAGCTTCAGGTATGCTTAAGTAATGCAGCTGTCCTTTGTCAAATAAACAAAGGATGGTTAGTTTCTTACAGCTTTGATGAACTACTTTCTCATGGAGTAGTCTTGCTTTTCTAAGGCTCTTTCCCAAATGAACATACATGGATGCGGTATTATACAGCTTGTTTAAAGCTTTGTAGAATGTGATTATTTTCTTTCAATCTTTTCCAAGAAAGTAATATTTCATTTTAAAAAGTGTAAGCATCTCATTTTCTCTACAAAGACTAGAATCATTGAATTATAGCATGGCTTGGGTTGGAATGGACCTTAAAGATCATCTAGTTCCAAACCCCCTGCCAGAGGCAGAGATGCCACAAACTAGGTGCTGGACTAGTTAAATGGACCTAAAAAATGGATCTTTTTCTAAAAGCTGTTTGGCATTTGTAGCAAGGGGAAATAATTAATTAGTGGAAAAACTAAAGAAAATATTTTAATTAGAACTTTTTTTTTTTTAAATTTCTTCTGTACAAAACAGTATCATGATAGAAAAAAATCCAAAATGAAGGCAGTTTAAAAAAGTTCCTACTTTCAATTCATTATTGATTAAACTAAGCATAGGTCTGTTTGAATATCTCCAGAGAAATGATTTTTTGACTACACATTTAGTACTTTAACTTTTAAAAAGCACTGTGCAGTCATCAAATAGATATGTATATATGTGTATATGCATATGTATATATATTTGCAGACTATTCCATGCGTTTCATGTGTATATATATGGTACATATATTATAGCTATATGATGTAAATATATAAATATATAAAATAAATATATAAATTTCATACATATATATTATATACAAATAAAAACAAATATATAATATTGTAAGTGCAAAACAGAGAGATGCTGAGGTACTGTCATTGTAATATTTTCTAATAATACTACTCAAGTTGAATAAGTCATGAACTTGAACATCAGCTCTGTGTAGCTTGAATTAGTACATCAATTAAATGTATTAATCATTCTTACTTTCCTTGATTATGGTAAGATTTTTGCAACCTCAATTTCCATTAATTTTTGTTAAATAGTAATGAAAATATAATGCTATTACTAAAATAATTAAAGACAAAAAAAGATTGCCCACCTGTTATACTTCTGAGAAATCTCCTTTTAAATTTATTTTAATTTGTAAACTCATTAACTCAGTCAGAGCTGTAGTCATAGTTTTTCTGCCTCCACCCTGAAACAGAAGTAAGTGCAATGTAGAACAATTTTCTTCACTTTAGGTTAGGCATCACTCTTGCCTCTGGTAAAAAATTAGATAGGAAAAACACTCTTTTTTTATGTGATTTTTTTATTAAAGTTCTATTATGATACTCTATTATGTGTTGTTGGTGAGAGCGCATCTGTATGTAACTGCTCTTCTGGATGAATGCATGTCATTCCATTATACATAATGAAAGTCGTTAATGCCATACCTATCTCAGATACAGTAGTTCAGGTTTTGGTTACTGTTTAGGCATTTCTAGGAGTATCAACTCTATGTAGTTTAAATGTTAAACTGTCAGGTAATGACTTCATGGCAAATATGTGAAAAACTTGCAGTACCTTGTTAATGTTCAATTATGAGTATGTTTGAATATAATGTGTGTTGTGATATTTGCATTCTTGTACCTTGTCTTTGGGGTAAAACTTCAAAACAACTGCTAGTTATGTATTGTAGGATGCCTATGCATCCTACAAAAACAGTCCTTTTGGACTGTTAAAGGTTTTAAAAATATTTAAAGATATTTCACTTAACATTTTACATGGTTTTAACAGTCCTACTGTGGGACTTGAAGAAAAAATGTCGGGTCAATATTTTTACTTTTTCGGGGTTCCTAAGAAAATTAAAAGTGAAGTTTTTTTTTAGAAGTTGCAAGTTGAAGTTGCATATGTAGAATGACAAATATGAATAACAGTTTTGTTAATATATTAGCTAGAAGTCCAAAGTTAGTACAGATTTAAAGAACTGCAGTGTATAGGTTAAACCAACACTTTATTTAAACAGCTTCTTATGGCATTGTTTTAAACATCAGTCACACAATGATAAACCAAAGCAACTGAAATGGATTGTGGTTAATATTACTGTCAGTCTGACAAATGTTCCTGACAAATGCCAGGAGTGCACTGCCAGTCTGTTACCCGGCTTTGAGTTGGGTTTTTATTTCTTAAGAGGTGACAATGGTTTGGAATGAGTATTACATATTATATTTATAGCTACATATATTTTATTTATACAACAGACACAGTTTCCCACCAGAACATGTCCCATTTTCCGTATTATGTTATTCAAAAACACGTTTTTTTCCTTTTCTTTGTTCAGCGGAAGCAATAAATTGTGATGTGTTTCTGGACTTGGTTAAGGGAAAAAAATGAGGTAAAAATACATGGAAAACACTGAATTATCAAAGCATGATTTTACTCAGATAAGTTTGTTATGGGATCTTGCTCTATGCTGTTGATAATTTATCTTTCGTAAGACATAATTTTTGCAAGATCATAAAATGACACTACTAGAAGAAAATAGTAACCTTTTTAAATCTTCTTTTGTCTTCACCATAGCTACATGTGTACATAATATTTTTATTCTCATTTTTGTAATTTTCTTGCAATATTCGCTAAATCATCATCAATTTTATAGTGACTGTTATATAAACAATGACTTCTGTTCCAGCCAAGTGTACAAAAGCATCAAATAACTCTCACCTTCATTGAAGTGAGGTGTTTCATTGGTATGTGAGAGCCACTGGTATCAAAGACAGAAGAGAAGTAATATATGCATATACTATACTATATATATATATAATTTTTACTATAACAAATAAGGCTAGTTTTGTTATTCTAATGTAAACTTCACTGTTAACTGCTCTTCAGCATGTCAACTTGAATTCTGTTGTAGGGTGTGCATCTCAGGTGCGCAAATTCACCGTTCATATAACTCATGCTAATATTTTCCTATGTGAGGAGGTAGAGTGGGAAGGGCATGAAATTTGCTTACTATCTCGTTACCTTTGGCAAGGAGATAGAAAGTAGCAGGTGTTTTGATCTGCAACCATTGTAATTTTGCATTTTTTTTTTAATGCTCTTGCTTAGAGAGGCATTAAAACTACTAGAAGCATTCTGTGAATAAATGCTTTTCATGAAGGAAAAGTAAAATGACATTTTATTCATCTCATGCTCTAACACAGGAGTCAATATAGGTAATTACAAGATAAAACTCACCAGTGTCCGTCTAAGGATAAAGTGTGTTCCAAAATTGGGCATTGTAAGAAGGTGAGAAGAACAATGTAAGAACTAACAATAATGGGTGCAGTGGCAATGACTTATTTTGATAGGCAATTGCATCTGGAATTTGGGTAGTGAAACCTGTGACACTTGACACTGCTGGGCTCAGCTTCTGCCCTGGTTGCCTTGTCTCTGTTATTTCAGGCAGTAAATTTGTCACCTGTGACAAAAGATAGCACTTAATTAAAAAGCATTCCAAACCCAGACAGGATAAATTCTGAAAGAAGGAATAAATATCATTACTCTCAGGCAGTTCATGTGAATCCCTGCTTAAAAAAAAGGGCAGTACAGGAAATAAAATATTTCAACCTTTGTATCTGAGTCCCTGGCAGTTAAAAAAAAGTCCAGTATATTTCCTACAATTCTGGGTCACCACAAGAAACAGTGGCAGTGATATGAAGGCTGTACCCACACTGCAGTGAACCTGAAGCAGTGATATCTGAAAATGAGACATGTTTTTCATGATTCATTTGTTATTCTATTATGGATTTAAATCTTTTTAATATGAAACACAATTATCAGATTCTCGTATGCATCTGGTATCAAGTTGTCATGGTTTTTGCGAAACAAAACTTTTTTTTGAGGAGAGGAACACTCCATACTTTCCAAAACACTAAGCAAAGTGAGGAACAGTTGAGAGAAACAATATAAGTTAAACATATTTATGATTAATAACATAAATTTTTGCCACTTCTGAATGGGGGGACAATTGATTTTGTGAGACTCTGCAATGCCAGTAACCCTCAGACAGCTTCCTTCAGGGACTTTTATGAATGGCAAAATTGATCAATTATCTTTTCTCTCAGCTGAGTCAATCTATTGCATCTTGTCTTTGGGCACATGTGGAGACAGAGCTACAAATGGTCCTGCTGTTACAGTGGCCGTGCTGTGGGTGCCAAGGTTGGTTTTGCAGCACCATGGTCAGGCACCCCCCGAAGCAATGACTCGGTGCTTCAGCACCACGGACAGGGCTTGCTCCACACAAAGGCGAGCAATTCACCCAAAAAGCAGCAACGCACCTCGAGGAAAATGTGTTTAGTTAAGTGAAATAGGTACTGATTGACAAACCTGGCTTACTTGTGAGCCTTGGAGATACTAAACTGTTCGTTGTGTGCGAAGCAATTCAAGCTGTTTGGATTCTAGTATCAATCTCTGTGTGATTACCAGTGGCATACTTGTTTCACTTTCTCTCTAAATGGTGTTAGGATTTTTGAAGGTAGAATTTTTGTGCTGATATATTAGTTTGAGCCTCTTGCAGCATCTGTCTCTGGACATTTTTCAGACTCAGCATGTAATTTCCATGCAAGTTTTGCTAATTCCTTCTCCGCAACTCTTATAGAGACCTACCAAAACTGAAATCTCACCCAAATACATTTGTGAGATGGTTATTGAAACATATATTCTGAAATCATACTCATAGTCTAGGTAGAATCTGTTAAATATTTTGGGAATTTTCAGAGTATTACACTGGCATAACCATCCTTTTCAGCTTTGTCCCTGTCCCTGTCCCTCCTGTTTTTTTCTTGCCATTAGTTGGTTATTCTCTGTGTCAAATAGTCTCCTCTATAGAAAAAGTAGCTGAATGATATGAGTGCATCTCAATACTATTACTTTTTCTTCCCTGTTTGCATTTCAGATGCATATAGTGATTTCTAGAATTGCTTGCTTGAAAAGAACTAAGAAAAGCAATCTTTTTACTTATTTATTGGTAGTGAGGATAATGGTCATCATCTTCCCCTGCATCAAAGAAAGCCATTGTCTGTAATAGACAATAGAAAATAGTAACTCAAAATTAACAATGAACATTCAAAATATTATTCTTAATTTGTATCTGATGTTGTTATCCATTCCACCCTTGCTCAGATGCCTTGGACATGCATAGGTTTCTAATTGGAAATAAATTGTGGGTGGTTCATAACCCTTTGAATGATCACAGGAAACCATAGGACACATGTCTGCTTTAAAATATACTAACAAACAAAATAAAGTGATTTCACACACATCTTGGGTCATAACATGGGTGATATGGGGGAAATGAAGAAGGAGACAATTATTTGATGTATCTTTATGTGGCTTTAAGAACTAGTAGAAAGCAAATGAAGTTAGGAGAAAACAGGTTCAAAATAAACAGAAGGTAACAGACTCTTCACACAATGTGCTGATAAGTTTTGGAACTCGTGTCTGCAGGTTTTTGTGTATGCTAAAAGTTTATGTGAATTGTTCCTGAAAAAACAGCTGTAACAAAAATCCATTCAGAGACATAAATATGTAAAGAAACATCATATTGTTGGAAGTGTGGATCACTGGGATGTGGGAGGGTGTTGGGGAATGTATCGTTGTATGGTTCTCCCATTTTTGAAATCTTCACAGTTTGTGATTGAGCCACATTACAGACAAAAGGCTCACTTTCACAAGGTTTTTGGTCTCACCCAGTACAGACAGACATATGTTTTTTATGTGCCAGACCAGTAACAAATTGCTGCTGCTTTTTCAAATTATGGTTAAGCATGATCACTTTGTGGAAGTTAGATGTTTTGCCATCTTGGTATATGGTTTCTGGGTTTGTTAAGCTCCCATAAACAATTTGTGAGTCTGTTGGGGAAATGTTTTGTCTATACAACTGTTATCATGCTTTAGCTTGTAGTAATTTTGCAAGTTTATATACTCAGTTTATGATTTTAAGGTAAATGCCTTCATTGATCTGACATTGTCTTATGACTTCAAGTTACAGTGTCTTTTTTATCTAGTCTAAACTGTGTTTTTCTGTGTGATTACAATAGCACTAAGGTTTAAAGGCAACTTTTAGTTTATAAAAACATTCAAATAGCAAAACTAAACCAAAATATAATGTACTGAGAAGATGAAAATCTTCTGATTTCTGAATGAAAAAGGAATTGCTAGTGGAAGGTAATGAGAGATTGGAAATTATTGTCCTGCTCTTCATTCCAGCTTGCCTTTCCTTTTGTTAGTGTTGTTTCTTACATGTCTTCCTTTGGTGTTAATTAGCACCAAATTTGCATTTGCAAAAAGTCTTGAATGTGAAAATCCTCACAGCCATTCTTGAAAAAGACTATCAAAAAGTGAGACCTTCTTCCTTTCTGCTCTTCTCCCCTCCCCACCACTCTCCTTCCTCCTGTGAAGAAAAGGCAGAGAGAGTGTTTTCACTATCTGCTGCCATGATTCAAGTATATGTGAATTCTCGCTAAATTCTGTTTCTGGAAATCCATAAAATTATTTTGTTTGTCTCTGTTTTTTGTTTATAATAAATGAATGGTGATGCAGGGATTTCCTGCACTTGACAGATTATGGACAGCATATACAATTGGTTGCTTTTGGCAGCAAGGTTACTTTGTGAGTAACGCAACTACAACGACAACGACATAACTTCTTCACCTCTGGCAAGTAGCTTGGTTTCTCATCATGATTCCCAGGAACGTGCAACTTCCTTTCTGTCTAAACTTTTGGGAGCCTACACAACATAACCATTCCCTTCAGTTAACCTTCCCAGTAGTATTAAAGTGTAGTAATGTCTCAGATTTTGCAGTGTATGACACACTCAGTTTTGCTGAACAATTGATTAAAACTTATGGAAAAGCACGTGTGCTTAATTAGTTTGTAGTTCAGTAGTGCATTGTTTGTATACAAAGAGTTGTTTTGAATTCTCGTACAGCTGGTTATCTTAGCATTTGATTCTCCTGATAGCAGTATGAAGGCACAAAAAAAGGAAGCCATGGAGATATTTCCTTTAAATTAAAATTCTTCCAAGATTTTAGGTGACCTGAGGTGTATCCTGTTGTGAATTTAGCCACTGCTAAACATAGTTTTTCTTCATTCTTTATGCTTAATATTAAGTTATGATACATTTTTCAACTTTGGACTTTGGGAAGCTTCTGTGCTTTGCATCATTGCTAGTGTTCATATAGACATGCTCAGACATTGTAGTTATTAGCCACCTCTAGATCAGGTTTTGCCACTAACTATTCTTGTCTCAAAGTATGTGTGAGATCTTAAAAAAAAAATCTTAATAATTAACCATAAATACAGTATAATTCAGTGCTGATATTTTAAAGAGTGCATGGATATGCCCATAAATACTTACTTAATTTGCACACAACTCTTTTTTTGCTTTTAATCACTCCCTTTTCTGAATTCTCAGTTTCCCAAAAATATAAAATTTATTTTAGAACAAACTCTGATAGCATAATGAGATCTGGTATATTTCTTGAAATACAGTCTTTTCAAAGAAAGCTTGTAAGTTCAGACAAGTATTTAAAAAGACATATTTAGTTTAAAAAGCTCAGTGGTTTTAGTATGTATAGAGTTTATTAAATTTATTTTAGAAAATATTGAGATAAGAGGATTATGGCATTTCATCCCATATACAGTGCATCAGGAAATGCCCCAGGACCCTTCATATGATAAAAATGCTGATCACAGTCTGCTGGTTACACTTGTCACTTAGATAAAGGAGCTGCTGGGAAATAGCTGTCTGCACCCTGAGCTGTGTGTACAAGTCTTAAATGAGGTGGCTGGTGGGCATTTGTCTGTGTTTCTTTAGTAGCGTAAATAAAAAGATATACCTGAGTGAAGAATTCATTTGCATGTCAAAATAACTGCAAGTTTATTGTTCTGGAGTACCCTTGACTGGCTTTTATTGCAATCATATGCACCAACCTGTGTATCTAGGTAGATGCTGAGTCACTTCATATGAAGTTGTAAGAGAAGAGCCAGTCCAAAAGCTTATCCTGCTCAATATCTTGCCTCTATGAATAGCCAGTAGGAGGAGTCTAGTGAAAGCAGAAAAGAAAGAGGGCATATAAAGCATCGTCTTTCCCTTCAGATAACTTCCCAGGTCTGGCAACGAGAAGTTTAAAGACTTTATGAACTGGAAAAATAATTGACGCAGTCATGTTTAATGGCCACTGATGGACGGGTGGTCTAATTGTCTTTGTTCTTTTTAACCTATTTGTGTTTGTTCTGCATTGCTCCCTGAAGCAATGAATCTAACAACTTAATTATGTGGGAAGGTATAATTTTCTTTGTTTTGTAACTAGGGTAATTCTGGCTTTTTTTTTTTTTTTTTTTTTTTTTCTTCTTTTTAATCTGTCATATGAAGTTTTGCTTGCTTGCAGCTCTAGTAAATGATGTAACTTCAGGCTACATTAATGAGAATAGGAAGCATTCTTCAGAACATGCTTTATATTATCATCTTCCTTGATTACTTACTTCCTACAAATTTTCAAGTGTCATAATTATTTGAGATTCCTGTATTCAGAATAAGAGATTGGAATTATAAGTACGAGCATAACGACTTGCTGAGAACCTTAGCTAGATGGAACACTAATAGAGAGATCGGCCCCTCGACAAGGTCACCAGAGACATATGTTGCCCTTAGTGGCTGGAAAAGAAGGCACCATAGTTATATAAATTTTTCTGATTTCATGTTCTTGATGTCAAAATCATTAAAGTACAGTCACTAACATTAGTAACTGTTGCATAGTTTCGATATTGCACATACAAAAAGTGTTTAATCATAGGATTTCTTAGTTCACTAAGAAACCACATGAAAGTCAAGTAGCTGCTTGTGTTGAAGTTCTCAAAAACTGAGTATAATGAGTGACTAAGATGTGATTTACAATAAGATTTTCTTATACTAAGGTATAAGAAAGTAGATCAATTTAGAAATGGAGCAAAAGATTACCCATTTTCTAAGTGTTCACTGTCGCAGAAGATAAAAGTTCTGTCAAGTTCCATCCATATGACTACAGCAAAGCTTTGATATCCAAATTTATAGTTCCCCCCTCTTAACCTGATCTTTCTTGTAGGATTTGGGCATCTGCTGTGAAACCAGTGCATTTGGGGCCAGATTGATAAAGATTGTTATTCTCCTTCACAGAATCACAGAATTGTAGGGGTTGAAAAGGACCTCAAGAGATCATTGGGTCCTTGATAGGTTATTTTTTTTTCATGCTTTTAAATCTTTCCCAGAGCAACTCAAGGATCTGTTTAATAGATCAGTGCAGGGAGTTCAAACAGTTCAGCAGATGATTGTGTTGTAGCTTTCTTTTGGATACTGTTCTTTAATGAATTTGAATTAGATATGGATTAAAGGTAAGGCATCCTGTAAAGATGAGAGCATTGCAGGATATAATTTTCAAGAAAGCTGTACTCAGTTTTTTGAAAGCAAGGGTGGTAGCAATGAGTGAGAATAGCTTCAGAGGGGGACATGGCTCTTCTCACACACAAAAATGGCAGAGGGAAGACTAGTGATTTACATTAAATGAGTTTGTTTCCAGATATTTCCCAGCTGATGTAAGTTAATAAAGTTGGGGTGTAATTAAACACTTGCATCTGGTCTTTATATCTCTGGGAGGAAGAAGTTTTATCAGACGATCAGGAAGGCCCACTGACAATATTACAGATACTGGCTACTTCTGGGAGTTAATTATGTGCTGCTAATACCAGCAGTAACTAAACAAGCAGTTCTCTAAAAATGCAGAGGTGGTTAGATTGCAATAGAGTGTTCAGCACTCGACATACTTGTGACAATGAGAAGACTAACACTGGAACACTGAATGCATTTCAGATATCTGTATATTAAAATATGCTGATAAAGTGGGCAGGGCACAAAAAAATATTACTGCTGGAAGAAATGCCTTAAAATGAAAGATTTGAAGAGCTCAATTTCCTTTGTTTATTAAAAGTTTAATTGCAATCCATAAGTACTTTTATATACAGAAAATATTGGGAAAGTAGAGACTTTGATATGTCAATGAGAGGCATAAAAAGATTTCTTTTGTAAATACACTAGTAAATTCATAGCCAAACTGAAGCACATATTGTTAAGAAAGAGGATGTCAATTGCCAAAAGAAAAAAGTTCCAAGAAAAAATTGTAGATTGTTCATGTACTCAAGAATCAGATGCCTTTTTGGAAAGCAGGTCGGCCAAATACAGCTCGTGTATAAATCAAGTATAAACAGTTGGGCTCAAAATCATGTAATGGAAAGGAATTTAATGGCTTGTCATACAAACACAAGACTAGATGAGATGACCTAATAGTCCCTCTGTGCTTAAAACCCAATGAATATATGAAAAATATCAGTAATGAAAACCAGATATTCATCTTGAAAATAAAATAAATGAAAAAAACAACATACTTGGCAAGGATGCTACAAAATATAATTTAACCATACAGACAATTGCATTCACAGGAATCCAAATACCTGGTTTGATCTGGATTGAAAAAAACTGTAAGAAATCAGAAAGAAAAAACATTTTTTTTCCCTTTTCCTCCCCTTTTATCTTTTTTCAGTGTCTTTTTTTTTTTTTTCTTTCTTTTTCTTTCTTTTTTATTTTTTATTTTTTCTTCCATGGGTGCTGGACCCATGCCTAGTAGCTCATTGATTTGTCAAAGTCAGTGTCATTATATGTATTCTTATAGGGAGATGTCACGTGTTTTCTTAGTACGGTTTCCATACTGCTTAAGCTCAAAGGCCAGTTTCAGTATCTAGTATCTTCGGCATCAGCAAGCCCAGAAAACTTTCTGCCGTTCAAAGGTAGCTCTCTTCTCCTGTGGATAACCATCTTGTATTTAGTGATAGATACAATCCTGATGATTTGACTGTGATTTTTGTCACTTATGTTTCTGTTGTCTGATTAATGTCATATTCTATTATGCAAATACAAAATTAACATGAAAAGGTAAAGCTGAAACAATCAGTAAATCTCTAAAGTAGAAGTGTGAGCAGGTTGTGTGGAAGACTGGCTTAGTTTGCTGGGCCGATTCTAAGCTCATCAGTATTGAGAACTAAAACACGCATAGGAGATGTATGCAATGAGAGATACAAATGTGTGTCATGAGATAACCAGTGAAAGAAGAGCCACTGATCCCAACTTCTCAAAAGAAGAACTAATAGAAAGTTAGAAATAACAGGAACAAAAAAAGGGTGAGTAGAGGGGAGGTGTTAAGTAGAATATATAATAAGATGTCATAAAATAAATGGACAGAAATCATTGAGCGTGTTTGAAAGTACAAATATAGAAATTGGGAAGACAGAGAGTGTGCAACACTAAGTTTGGTACTGTGACAGTGCTGTCATAACTTGTGACTACTGTGAGGAAGGCTAGGATATTTTTCAGGTCTTACTGTGGTAATAAATTCTAAGGAATTAACTTCTAAAATGTATCTGAGAAAGAGAACAGTTCATAGTTCTGTGGCATAAGATAAAAAGCTATTTTTGACATGTGAGTAATTCAGTTAATGAAAAAGAGGTGAAATATGAAAAATAATTGGCTAAGAAGTGATTTTTTTCAATTTAAATATAAATTTTAAAAATACACATTTTCATTATTTTTTAAATCTTCCTAATTGGCCAACGTAGACTTAGTTTCTGGATCTGACTACTTTTCCAAAGTCATAGGCACTTGCACAGACTTCCTGATTTCTAGTAGTAATGGTTAAGATTGCTGTCTTCACCAAAAGAAGTAACCATGAAGATGAAACTAACGTACCTTGACTACTTGTTTGAAGTAATTAAATGCAATTTATTGCCATATTTTCCACTCTAGTCTTTCATGGATTTTGAATATTAATAACTCAAAAACTCTGCCTAGTATTGTATGGATAGGAGACAGTAAAAATGTCAATGCTTGTTCTAATAAGAGAAGCCTTAGTAACAAAAGGCAGCGTGTATGAACCTGGTATGTCTGTTTTTTTGGAGTAACGCTATTTAAAAATGAAAACTTATTAAATAGGAAATAAAAGCTCTTTGTTTGTCTTCTGATATATGTAACTATAAATAAAGATAACGTAATTCTTTTCTTATAAGCCTTTGATCTGCTTATGTTTGGCCATTAGCAATTTTCCAAAATGAACATATTCCTCTTTTAGAAGTGTATGTATAATTGAACATCTGTGAGAGTCCAGGAGAGATTCTGCCCTATTTAGAGGAGCACCTTTGTTAGGGTGGTTTGATGCTGCAACAAGGCCTCTTCTGAAAACAGAGGCAAGATGTGCCAATGTTCCAGTAAGCTTGACACAAAATAAGACTAAGAACCAACAAATATAACCATACACCATAGTTTCTGGACATATTTAACATCAGTAGATGGTAAGAGTCAGTGTGTTTTCTGAGTTGTTTTTCAACAAATCATTCATCTTTGTTCCATCTCAAAGAGAGAAAAAAATCTTGGTCCAAAGTCTGAGGCTTACTATGTTTAGCACCTGGTTAAAATGTGAGGTTACTTATTTTAAGCTGCTGCTAGATTTGAGAGCACTTAAAAATTAATGGCAAATGAGTATGTTTTATAAATGGCTTGTAGTTGTCATGTTGGTAACACTGGTTGCTGTAACAGCCACTTCAGATCAAAACCAAGGTGATCACGCCTTTGGAAAAGAGAAAACAAAAACTCCCATAGCCCAGGTTTTCCTCCAGATTGAGCCATTTCTGAAATGAACTCTAACTTGAGAATGATATGCATTGGTCTTTTTTTTTCGATACAGTTTGATAGCAGCCATAAGTGACTTCATTTTTGTGTCTTGACTTCTGTAATGTCATCCATTGTTTTTGCTTATTGGATTTTTTCTCTCTCTGTTTTATTTTCCCCGTCTAAATTAGTCTTTAATTGGTGAACAGATGCCTATTTTTGCTCTCTGAAAAGTGGTGCTGCAAAGAAAATACAATCTGGAATTTCTGGACATGAAGGCTTTTAGCTTGTCTTTCCTCAATGGTCTGAGGCAAAGAGAAACCATGTTGAGCAAATTTCTGGTCTCACAGTTACATCTAGTATAGCGTAGTTTGGATTTACTCTTCTCCCTTGCCATTTACCACCAGGGGAGGGAATCCAGTATGTAATCAGGATTCCCTGTTAATTTGGAAATAAGAAATAATTACAAAATTTCAATCAAATCTTTTTCTAAATGAAAAGTCAGGGGTATTTGAATATTCCTCATACGTGTTTTATTCTGTAGCTCAGGCATAGTTAACTGTTTACAGTGCAGCATAACACACTACAATCACCTCATCCTTAAAAGCAGTTGTCAGAAAAATATGGGCCTGCCTGGTAGAATGTATTAGCCCAATACATTGTCTCCATTTTATTATGAAGCTGCTGGGGAAGCTGTGATATACAGCACTGTCATTACAGATCTATTGTTAGAAGGGTCCTACAGTCTTCTGTGTGCTGCCATTAATTTATAGCAGTAAACAATATGTAGCCCTCCAACTGCAGCAAAGCAGAATCTTTTAATGAGGTGGATGTTATTACCACAATAAATCAGTGCATTCGTGTAATGTATAATTCAATGTGTGTATTCCCACTGTAACTTCTCTGAGTAAGCTGATAGTGTATCATTGTCAGTGCACAGCTCCATGGTTCTTTTTTTCTCCCTAAGCTTTCTTTCATTTGGGGACTTTTTTTATTTGCTTGCAAATAAATGTGACATGTCTTGATAGTTGTCCTGTTGCAGGCTTCAGAAACCAACTGTAACAATAACAGCTAAAATCAATACTGTGGATTCTGGCTATATGGATCTCTGCATGATTCCTTTTTTTTTGTTTTTGTTTTTGAAAAGAGAATGAAATCAATTCTAATTGGGTTTAGCTTTATATTCAAGGAGTGTAATTCTATAACTATTGATTTGGGCTATACTCATTTGGAGAGTAATAAAAATAGGGGCAGATAAAGAGAATGCATAAAATGTTACAGAACCATAGAGCGCAACAATGTTTCTATTTTTAATTCATATAATTTGTCTACCGATGACCTTCTTTCTTCTTTTTTTCCCTCAAGCATAGCCGAGTCTTTAGGGAAAATCAGTACAGATGGAGATTCCAAAATGGTTCTTGCAACAAAAAGACTTCTTGGAGTCAGTTTCATTCTTCCCTGGAATAAATTTGCTAAATCAGATAAAAATCCTTTTATACAGGAACCACTTCTTTCAGAGGGTTATATTTCAAATTAGTGAACTGCAAAAATAGTAATTAACCTAAGATGTTTTCTTCATCCTACTGCAATGTGAAAGCCGGTCTAAGTAAAAAATGTAAGATAAGATCTTAGGTCATTCATAGATATAATCTATCCTAGAACAGAAACTACTTTGAAGCTTGTATGCCAAATTTCATATAAGCTGCAAAGAAGCAGATATTTGAATAATAATAATCCGAATAGCAGACGTAGTTTTTCACTTGAACTGTGCTTGAACTAATATTGATTATTGGTTTTTTTTGGTTATTGATTGCAACTTTTCTTCATATACTTTTCTTTTAAAGTTTCTCCTTACCTTGTAGTGTATTCTTAAGTATAGTTATTCTTGCAAGACAGAAATAAGAAAATAATTTTGCATATTTATTCTTAAGTTATACACGAGTGCGTTTATTTTCTGTTCAGATGGGCATAATTTACATTAATGATATACAAACAGTGTGCTCTCTATGTATACGAAATGGTACCGTGTATATTTTGCACATATATGTGAAAGTATTGTAGAACTCTCACAGCCTTATACATGAGGAACAGCTAAATTCACTGTTGGGTTTCCCAGTGATGAATGTGAAGTATACTCATTTTTCCAAATCCTTTATGTCAAAGTCTGCTGAGGAAATGCATGGCTATGGATTCCAAAGCATCATATTTCTTGCATTTAAGATTTGCATTTAATAATTCCATGTTCATCTATTTGTTAGTCTTTGTTCAGTACTTACTTATGGTGGTGAAAGTGTGATATACTTTTTAAATCACACATATATTATTTGTTTCTTTTATATTCCTGTTTTTATGTAGATATTCAGCTATTTTATTTGCCTATTGCAAAATTTCAGGTTTTATTCATTAAATAGAACTTGTCTTGAGATAGTAAATAGAAAGCATACAATCAGCAGTAATATCAAAGTTCTGTGTGCACTGTTAATATTCTTCCACTCTAACACTCTTTACTTTTTCCTCCTAAAATATCCAAAGATGTTTCTGGTTGTTGTCCTTAACATTTGCTTAATAGTGTGTGTGTGTCCCTTCCCTCCCCACAACACACACACAACCAAGCACACAAGTTAACAACTCTGTCCAAGTTATTCCGCTGTCAAATGGATTTTAGTGATTGAGTTGAATCAGTAGAAATAGAAAATATGCCTTTATGGATGTAAAAGATACTTTTTTGCTGCTAACATAATCTGGCATCTGCATTTGCAAAACACCACATCTAGTATTTTCCATGCATGCTGATAATCCTGGTTACAAAAAAGAGCACGAGGAATATGATGTGCTGTTATCTTTATTTACTTATGTATTTATTTTTATAAACCTTGTAGCCTATTGGAGCTTTGAACCCAAAGAGAGCAGCATTCTTTGCTGAGAGATACGAATCATGGGAAGATGATCAGGTTCCAAAGTTTCACTATGGCACACATTATTCAACTGCAAGTTTTGCACTCACGTGGTTATTAAGAATCGTAAGTACTTCTTTTATTTTTTTTCTCCATTAAGTTATAATAAAAGCAAAAAAAAAAAAATAGCTAAAAACTAAACTTAAACTAACTTTTGAAATAAAACCCAATGGCATAGGAGAATACTGAAATTTTTGAATAATTGTAATCAATACCTGATTTTGTTTTTCAGGGATAAATGTATTTCAAAGTTGACCAGAAGGTTTTAATTTTATGGTACATACTTTTCAAATCAGTAAAGTTTTTCCTGCTTAAAAAATAATGTTTAGTGTACAATCTTAAACTACTTTCAACATGGTCAACTTTCCTTCCTTACATATTTTCTGATTGGGCCATAGAATCTTAGAATCATTAAGGTTGGATATATTGTACTTTTTTGTTCCATAATGAATGTATTTAATTTTTGCCTCCTAATGAGATTAAATTAGTTGTTTTCTGATGCAAATAATTTTTTAAAAAATATTTTGCATTTTACATGGACATAACTTTTGAGATGCTGTATATTGATAATATATTGGTTAAACAATGCATTCTTCCATAAAATTGAAAGGTGATTTATCTCCTAGAAAGTAATTTCTTTGGGAAAGCATTAGCAGTACATCATTAATTAAAGCTTGTTCAAATGGTACAAGCATACATAAATCCTTGAAGTAATTTATAGCACTTAGCTAATTTCAAGCAATTATCCACTAATATGTGCTTAAGTGTTCTTTAACTTAGAGGGGCTTTTAAACCTCTCAAACATTTTTCTTTTCTAAATAATAAATTACGTATTAAGCAATAACAATTATAAAGCTATTGATATTGAATATTATCCTTTGTATTAATAGATTACCTTGAGCAAAATAAAATGTATACATTACATGCTTCTTTAAAAAAAATCTAAGGTAAAAATATTATATTGAGCTTTTTCATGTTTTTTAAAGCAATTTGTGTCGCAGTTGATTGTAGCTCTAGCCTGTAAATATTTATTTCAGTTGTATTTGCTTTATTTTATCTTTATATGTGTGAGGAGTAGGAATTGGGAATTAAAAATATTTTTTGAACAAATAAACATCATTTTGTATTTCTCATTCTTGGATAATAGAATGAACCTTTTGCAATTAATCATGTGTCTGCCAGAAGAATAGCATCATTAATAACCTAACCAAAAAAGAATAATAAATGTCCTGACATTTCTACAGAAGTACATTGTTATTTTTAACTATTTTAAAAAATATTTTAGGAACCCTTTACAACACTGTTCCTAAATCTGCAAGGTGGAAAGTTTGATCATGCAGATAGAACATTTTCATCTATTTCAAGAGCATGGCGCAACAGTCAGCGTGACACTTCTGATATCAAGGTAAAAACTTTCCTGAAGTCTGTTACATTTTATACTGCATCTCCATTTGTTGTAGCTATGATTGTAGGACCACAACTTATTGCAAAATGGAAGGGAAAGGGTTGGGAGCGATCCTATCATTTTGGAAAAGATGAAAGAGAAATGACACATAGTTGTTTCCACAGAGATTTTATCTTGAGTAGAGAAACAAAGGGCTACAGAAAGCCAGTGACTGAAGATACTAAGATGAAACATAGAATTTAGCATCATATTGAAGCTATCCTAATAGGGGCACTGGGCCTGGGAACTTGTGAATGAATAAGAAGTAGTTGGGAATAGAAGATAAATTAATCTGGTAATTAGTCATTGTGTGGAAGGAGACCTAGAATTAGGTGGGTCAAGAAGCTAAGACAGGAGCACATGGAAATTCCAAGGGCAGTAGTTTAGATAGGGTAACTATTGAAGTTAAAGAATGAGGTAAACAAATAGATTCTGGGATCTGAGGAATATTTTGAACTGGGGAGGAGAACGAAAAAGAAAAGCTTGCTGACAGTGGTGGGAAAGCTTTAGTGACCTCAAATCCCATGAAAAAAAATGTTTGTTTTTTTTTTTTAAAGTTCTGTTTACACAGGATGGAAAGGTATAACATGAATGAAATCAGGCTGACTAAAGAAAGGCATGCAACTAGCAAGGGACCTAAGTAACATGACATCATTCTATAGCTATAGTAGTGAGGAGACAATTAAAGAAAGGGTTTATCTGCTGCTTAGTGAAATGAGAAAATTGTCAATTGATCATGCTGAAAATCTAATGTCTTTCTTCCATCTGTTACTCCCCACCAAAAAAATAATCAACTGTAGCAGTTCCTAGCAGAATTAATACCACAGGTAAAAAGATGCAATGTCTGTATCAAAATTAGAAACAGTAGTTTAGAAAATAAAACCACATGAGTTATTTTCAAATGGACTGGTCATTATGAGCTTCTCTATCTTGTGCATACAATGCCAGCAGGCAGAAGTTCAGATGTAAATATGGTTTCTCTGAGAAATGGAGAAGAAAAAAGGTAGCAGTGGTGGATAAATGAAGTATTCAGTTTTTTAAAAAGAAAAAACAGAAAGCCAAGAAATTATGAAGTGAGTTTAAATACAGGTCAGTGAAAAATATTTAATCAAATAATCTGGCTGTGTTTAGTACCAGGAAGATAACAAGGAGATGAGCAAATGAAGCACATATCTATCAAGAAGAAATTATGTCAAAGCAATCACAACTCCTCATGAGAAAGCTAACAGATATCACAAGCAGAGAAGCAGCAGCAGATAATCTTAGTCTTAGCTGAAATACTACATCCATAGTTGGGGCCTAGTTGGAGAGAATCCAGACTAGAACAATGATGACAAAGTAAGGTCTTGAAAATAAAGTGCAATGAAAGATTGACTAGCTATGCTTGCTTTTCTTATTAAGAAGAGAAGATTGGGGAGGAACTTAAGAGTCTTCTACAACGTAGTGACTGTGGCAAGAAAGAAGGGAAAAATCTCTGCTGCCCATGTGGAATAGAATAGAATAGAATAGAATAGAATAGAATAGAATAGAATAGAATAGAATAGAATAGAATAGAATAGAATAGAATAGAATAGAATAGAATAGCATAGCATAGCTCAGTTGGAAGGGGCTTTCAAAGTCTTCATCTTGTCCAACTGCTTGACCACTTCAGGGCTAACCAAAAGTTAAAGCGTATTATTGAGGGTGTTATCCAAATGCTATCTGAACTCTTGACAGGCATGGGGTGCCAACCACCTTTCTAGAAAGCCCATTCCAGTGTTTGGCCATGCTCACAGTGAATAAATTTTTTCCTAATGTCCAGTCTGAACCTCCCTTAGTGCAGCTTTGTGCCATTCCCGTGCTTCCTGTCATCAGTTACTAGGGAGAAGAGACCAGCACCTCCCTCCCCGCTTCCACTCCTCAGGAAGGGAACTTAGTTCAAAATGGACTTATATATCCAGGAGATTTAGATGAGATGTAAAAGCATCCTTTCTAACAGAACTAATAGATAGATGGCAATTAGGGAGAGCTTTTCAGAAATGCTTAGGTATCTTTGGAAAATTATGTATGTGCAAGTTTGTGCAGCCTTAAGAGTCATCTGTACTGTTACAGATGGCCCCTTGAAGTCTCTTTTAGCTTTCTGAGTTTGGGAATTGCCAAGAATTACATTATACTACTGTGAAAACTATGAGTGAAAATTTACATTGACTAGAGGAGTCTGTTCATGAGACTGGATGAGCAGCCAGGAAGTGGGATGCAATAGGATTTCCATAAGACAAGTTGAATGAGTTAGAAAAGAAAAAGTCTGAAAATGCATGGAATCATCTTTGTTGGAAATATGTGTACTGCCAATACTTCACTACAGCTGTGAAAAACAATTTTTCTGATACTCGTTGTTCAGATCCACCTGGGAAGTGTTTGTGAAATGCATGGCTGAAGTGTCCCATATAGCTTTGCAAGTTTTCTACATGCAGAATTGCAATGTATTAGCTTACTACTGCTGTATGTTTTGCACTGCTGTTTTCTTTTGTCAAGAATATGTGCAATCAGAGCAGTAACTTCCATAGGAGAAGATCTGTAGCCTGTTAGAATGTTTGTTCAGTAAAAAGTCTTTCTTTGATTGTCTAGTGTGTGTATACGTGAACCCATGCATATACTTGGGAAGAAGGCAGGAGGGAGACAGGGAGGGAGTTAAATGAACATGAATCCCTTTGTTTTTGGTCTCTGGTAGAGGAAGTGAAAGGTTGCACATGTTTGTTTACTTTTTCTTTAGAGTTCCTTTCCCACTTACTTTACAGCCAACATATATTATGAAACATGACTTCGATAAGTTTTGGACTTACTCCTTGTAATCCTGGAGTATCATTCTCTGTAATCATTTTATGGCAGTACTTTCACATGGTCTGTCCTGAAAGGTCTGAGAGTACAGCATTTGTTGCCAGCTTAGTGTACAATATTATAGTGATGCAAATGCTGTTTTCTAATTCAAGGTTGAGCTCTGAAATGATTTCCTTATAATTCTTGACAAGAAAGTTTCTTTCTGCAGCAGTAGAGTCAAAAGGATGGTCTCTCTAAAACTAAAGGAAGGAAAGGAAGCCTGCAGCGACTGCTGTCATCAGTAGAATTCCTAACATTTCTGAGTTGTACATGAATAAAGAAATTGTGTATAGAAAAGCTGTTTAGCTGTGTATAGAAAAACTGGCAAGAACTAGTGTGGCCTACTGAAAGTACTTGCAATCTGCAAGCATTAATATGTTAATGATTATTCAAAAGTCTTTGAAATCTAGTTTATTCATTCTTTTCCCATTCTTTTCTAAAATCAGCTTTTTCTTCTACTGTCTAACTTTGGTTCAAGATTTTGTCCAAAACAATGTACAATTTTCCTTTCAGCGCTGTGTGTGGAAGAATGTATTCTGTGAGCACAGCTCATGCCTGTCTGTGAAGACTATGTAATTGTGTGCAAAATTAAGATTTTATCTCATGTTATTTTTAACAAAATGAGGCACTTGAGGGAGTCTTTACTTTTTTCATAGTTGTTTTTTTTTTTTTAATGAAAGATATTTGCTTGGTCTCTTATCTGAGACATCATGTATTACGATACGATCATTAAATGTTTTTATAACTATATCTTCTCTATATCACTTATAGTCCAATATTAACTGAATGTAATTGGCATATTGGAAAAAAGGTTTAGAAAATGACTAAATAATTTTATTTTTCTTTTACCATAAGCTCTCTAGGTTTCTGTTGATACTTCTACAACTGATGAAAGCCTAGCAGTTTAATGCATTGATTTGTAGAAATGCAAAGGATTTGTGAAGCCACATTTAAGACCTTGAAATTGGCAGGCCAAAGTACATGCTATTGTACGGAGGATGGGTGGGGGAGTGGCAAAAAGGAAAGACATGGGTTTATTCCTGTTTCAGCTGAAAAAATCTTGAATATTTAGAACCACTGAGCTGGTACCTTAAAAAAATTATTTCTCCTTCCTTCTTGTATGATGAGAATGAATGTAAGTTCCTGATGCTTTCTGTTTTAAGATTATTGTTAATCCTAGTTGGAGACATCATATACTACAAGGAGGACTAACATGAGCTATCTGTGGAAGCAACTCTTGTCTGGTATCACACTTCCACAGAAAAAGCCAGAGCACATGTGTGGTCACATCCAATCTTTGTCATGACCCTGTGAAAGCCTTGGATTGATGATCAAAGCAAGAAACTAATGCTGCACTATAGTATAACCTTTCACTGAACCATTCAAATTTTGATTTCAAGAGGTGATATGTTGCATAAAATTTAATTTCCTACTATCCATTTATTTAAGCAATTCAAATTAAAAGTTCTTTGGAAGTTTTCTAGTGTCTTACTACTACTCTTGTCATTGTTAATTACTAATTAGCTTAGCACTGATGCCTCTACAATATTAATTGTGTGTTAACTTAAAAGTTAAATCTTAAATTTAACTTAAATGTTCTGCACTGAAGAATATTAAATGTATTTAAATTCTGTAAAAGTATCATTTAGTACCTTTTAAGTAATGGACAGGCATCCTTAATTCATTTAGTTTCTTCTTGACTTATGTTGTTAGTGTAAACAATCCTGGTTAGTTATGTTAATGTATAAAACGCAAAAACAGATAGTCTAGCAGTGTTTGATTGCAAACCAATTCAGTATGGAGCTTGTATTAAGTTCCAGAATACTGAAGATAAGCCTGTCTGCCCGTTTTTCTGTTACTGTTTTTCTTTGTTTAATGTGTAGATTTGTACATATTTGTTCAGAAGTAGTTGTTACTTCTGGTTTGGTAGCAAACCCATAGCGTTAAATTGATTTGTCATTATAATTACTACAATATACTTGCTATCTTTGTTGCTCTTTGCATGTATTTTCTCTTTTCTAAGCATAGTATTTGCCATTTTCTTTCCATGCAATACATAGATTTTGTGAAGATAGGTTGAAATTCTCATCCTGTCCACCAAACAGCTTGTTGCCTTCGTAGTGTCATCTGGAATTTTATTACTGCACCTTCTATGCCAGATCATTAATGGGATTATTGACTGGTATTAGAAGCAGGGCAGACCCCATTACCATGTCTTCCCAGTGTGACAGTGAGCTATTGATAACTGCTCTTGGAATATGGATTTTCAGCCCTGGTACTCCCACATTATTGTAACCTAATCTCATCTCAGTTTCTCTACTTTGCTTATAAGAAAGTCATAGGAGATTGAGACAGTCTCAGAGGTTTTTCTCCAAAGTGAAGCAACGTCATGTTGGCAACTCATATTTATTGAAACAGGCTGCCAAACATATGCATGCCTAAGACACCCTGTAACCTGATAAGCTTTTTACATATGCTTTGCATTGTTTTATACTTCCCCATCTAATAGATGGGCTTTCAGAAGTTACGAGGAGTAAAGTTGCTGCCAAACTGGCAACATTACTTTAGCATAAGATAGATTTCATGTCATATTAGTAGCAAGGTAAATGATGTCCAAGAGCAATTACTAGCAAAATTCAGAAGTAGATACATAGTGATTCAGATTTTTCACAGTAAACTGTATGCCTGGTGTAGCAAAACCTTTAACTTATGATGTAGACCTTTGGTTTTCGTGAAAGATTTGCTTTCCTGTAAAGTTGTGCCAAGATGCATAACAGGAAAATATTTCTCTAATTAAAAAAGTAAAAAAAATAATCTGTCAAATCTGTGCATGGTAGTCTGTGGATATAGCAGTAGTTAAAAATGTAGACATCTGGGTTTACGGATCAGAAAGTTCCATCTGATAACTGTGGTCTACTTCTTTTATACCCAGCCATAATTGTACTGAAAACAAAACAAATACTTTGAGTATCTGCTTCAGTCTTTTTCTGGAGCTGTTGAAATAACCTTCAAGTAAGGTATGGATAAATTTGCTGAAGTCCAGAGGAGAACGACCAGAGGTCAAGAAAATGGGACAGTGATATAAAGATAAAGGTTTTAGGTTGATTACTCTGGAGAAAAGAGGAATGAGGGGAGAAGTGTAAAGTGCTTTTCAGTGCCAGGTCTGATGCTTTTATCCTGGTGGGGATTTTGGCTGGTGGGTGCAGTGGCACTTTGTTTCTGCTGAACACTTCTTGTTCCAGTGGGCTGCCCTGCCAGACATGGTGCTGGATCGTGGGCAGTGGGCTTAGTGCAGGAGGGGAAAAATGGTCAGAAAGTGCTGCTGGGGATGGATCTTTTTGTCCATCAGGTAAAAGCCGTTCTTGCACATTGACACATGTAAAAAAGGGAAACTGCAATTTATATTCAATCTGAATAGGACAGGAAGTGGGCTCCAGCTGCAGTAAAAGCAGACCAGATGTTAGGAAGACCTTCTAGTGGTTGGGATAGATGAAGACTAGAAATTCATAGAAAACCCAAGACTAAGGATTTTAAGAACAAGTCAGAGAAACATCTTTCAATAATACCTAATTTTATCTGCCTGAGGTGGACAAAGTGACCTCTCAAGGTTTCATCCAGACCTTGTTATGATTCAGTATAGTCCTTTTTTTTCTCCTCAGTAATTTAAAGAAATTAGAGGAAAGGAATACAGTAATACATACAACTTTTTTTTTTTTTTTCCTCTTTCTTGGTCAAATTAATCTGAACTACATGTTTTTCATAGTATATAAGTATGGTCATCAAATACCATTGCATATTTTTATATATAGCATCAGTAACAAGTAAAATAATTTTATCTACATATAATTCATATATTGACTAACAGGATCTAAAGTGTATTGAAGATGCTCTTTTTATGCAATAAATGGTTGAATTCATCTACTTCTTGATTGATAATGAATAAAGTACTAATTGAAATTGTTATATATTTCATTATATATATATATATCATTAAATACTGAATGAACACCTGGATTTGTATAATTCTTTTGGGTAAATTGTAAGTTGCTGAAAATTTTAATAATTTTCTTATACTAGGAAATATTTAAAATATTTCTTGGAACCTTAACAGGATGATTAGACATTGAAAAAAATAATTTCTTCATTATCATTCATTCAATTTAGAAATTGAATTGAAACTTGCTGAATTATTTTCTTTAAAAATGGGAGTATTTCAGGCAATGACAAGGGAATGTTTTAGTTAAACAAGAAATAACACACATATAGCAGATGGAGGAAGACCTACAGGTACACAGAAACTGTATTTTCCTGCTACCATGATAATGATTATATTGAAATGTGATGAAAAAATGAAATTTTGAATATAATGTAGTATGTTGGTATGCATTTTTGAATGCTGTTTAAGTACTCTAACAGAGGAAATAGCGTGTGGCAGTATGAATAAGAACCTAGACTTCTAATATGCATTTTTATTATTCTGTTTGACAGGTTATATATAGGCTTAATATTGCTTAATATGATTGTCAAATAATTTAGTTTGAAAATCTGATATCTTATAAATGTTTTAATATGGTTAGGGAATCTATCTCACTGATTCTAGACACCTTTGCAGATCATATAACTCTGCTTCTAAGCACATCAGTCTATTACTTTCCAAACAAAAATAAAAGAATGAAATAATATTTCATTACATTTAAGAGCCAAAGTATCTTGCATAGATTTAGTATGCTTAGTGGCAAACATGAAAATCAATTACCAGTGTTAAACTGATATTACTTGTTTGTAAAAAAAATACCTTTTTAGTGAAGTTTCCTTAGGAATTGTGTTTTCTATGTGGTAGAGAAATTTAAGACAGTATTTTAATTACATGCATAATTTTATGATTGTTTTAATACAAATTCTGAAATAGAAGATTTAATCTTCACAGTTTTTTTTTTTTTAAACAAAACAAAGCAACAATAACAAAAAACACACTGTAAATGCTGTGTGATAGATTCATGTCGATATTCACCATGAGCCCTTTCATCAAGTTTAATGAACTCAAAAGCATGGCAGAAGGAGTAAAGTATTGCCCATCATAAATATTACTTTCTCTACCCCTTAGAACTGGTGAATTCTAACAGAGGAGTTTCTGAAACTAATTTTAAACATTTGCATGAAAGCGAGAACTTCAACAAATAATACAGTTGTTTTAATTTTTCCATGAAATCACATAAACAAAAGATTGCAGTTTGTATACATGTGCTGAGTACATAAAATGTTGGAAGGGATACATTAGGATTAGAAAAAATACAAAAACCAAAATGACTAGGCAAAAAGGAAGACCACCAGAAGGAATGAATCTAAATTTACTTTAGATTGCAAAAAGAGACCAATGAGGAAAAATGTGATGTAGATCTATAATATCTGGAAGGACATGTAGAAGACTGAATAAGGAACTAATATTTATTGGTTTTCTCAATCATCCATTGGAACTATTAGGAAGTGGTTCTAAGATAGCCAAATTCCTTTGCAGATGGAATTGCAGTGTGGAAACCATACTTAAGGATTTTAAAAATCAGAAGCATGGATTAGTTCATAACCAATTTAATAGTAAGAAGCTGACAGAACCTATGCATGAAAAGATTGTATTTGTCCTGTGTTAGTCTTCCAGTCCTTGTCACTTCCAGTCCTTGTCACAGTCCTTGTTCTAGGTGACTATACCATACTCAGTGGTCCTTCAGTCTGGCCTCTCATGACTGGTCTTACGTTTTCACACTGTATTTGTGGGAAACCACAAGTAAATACCTACCACTCTACTCCTTCTTCCCCTTCCCCCCCCCCCCCCCCCCCCCCCAAGGGCAAAAAAGTATATTCATTAATATTTTTAATTCTCTCAGGTGTCCAAAAAGTTCCATTATTAATGGAGTTACACAAGTGCGTCAGCAACTTCTGTTTTAGTGTCAATCTATGTATGCAAGGTGAATGTTTCAATAAAAAAGTTAGTTTCATTATTACTTGTATTTAGGAGTTTGAGGGTTTGGTTTATTTTTCAATATAGGAAAAGACCCCACATATAGAATTGAGAAGGACTGTTAAGGACTGTGATTGGCAAAGACATGAAGAATATTTGTAAAGTAGATAAAAATGTAAATATTTTATTATCAGGCTTATTACAGGTTGAGGAAAAACTATTGGCCTTTAACTGATGTAGTCATTTACATCTATGTACAGACACTGAAAATTGGAATTAAATACTACTAAGTTAGACAGCACAGTACCTCTGTTCACACTCTCTTTTCCCAAGCATGTGATCAAGATAACAAAATCAGATAACAGAGGAAGGCCTTTTGTTAAAATGTCTCATTATGAAAAGTGAAAAGCTTTGCAAAAACTCACTTCTATAGGAATGAACAATGCTTTATGGAAAGCTTCTAATAGTCAAACTAACAGAAGGTACTGATGATTTTTAAGTTTCCAGGCTGCATATTGTTTCTGTGTAATCTAATGAAAACAACGTGTGTTCTAAAAAGCCAAATGTTTTCTGATCTTGAAAGGAGCTAGTGAATAGCTGTACATATATATATATTAAAAATATAAAAACATCAATAACATATGTAATGAGCTTATGTTTTAAGTATTCAGAATCATGGTATGGTTTCATATTTGTGGTGCAAGCTGGTATCGAATTAATCATCCAGCGTCTTCTTTTCTTTGTTAGTTTCTGTCCGCGATGATAAAAGCTACAGAAACTTCAGTGTTAGAGAACTTTCTTTCTTATAAGGATTTATCCATGACACATTTTTGTTCTTTCATTTATCCAATTAAATAGTTTCAAATCTCTTTTTATCAAGTACTTGTCAAGCGTTTGGTACAGAAGCATGTTTTACCCTGCCTAGTTAATTAAGGTGACTGTAAACAAAAAGATGTACAATTCAAAGCCAAGCAGTGTTTCACACAAGGATGGAGGTGATAATAGCTTAATTCTTGCGTGATCTTTCCTGTCTTTGCCCTGGCTACTTTGGATTGACCTTGTCCACAATCTGATGACCTCCCTATTGCACTCAGCCATTTGGAAAGTTGCTCATGCCATTGCTGGCCCTGAGGGTCTATCTGGGAGACTACTGATCCATTGACCCATGTCAAGACCGGGTTTCTGATCTACTGAGCTTCTGAGGGAGCTACATACTATACCCACTGTAGACAAAGCCAGTGGGGTAGTGTGATTTTTTCTACTTCTTAAGTAGCATGCAGTTTGTGCTTGCTATATGGCAGACTAATTTTACACCAGTTGTTTGCTATGAAATACAGTTCCTGAAGCAATTACATGTATTGATTCTTTCTTCACAGTAGAAGTAAATTCCCTAATTTAGTGGGTCAGTTTTTCTAAATCCATCAAATTGCCAAGTTTGTTGGGTGTATTTAAGTCTCAACATCAAGTTCCCCTCAAAATTTGCCTTTAAAATATAATAAGGGCAGTTACATATATGCTGTGTCATAATAGGCTTTCTCTACTGTTGTTACACCAGGATTTTGTAGACATTTATAAAAGTCTGTAAATAGGGTTCTAAAGCCATTAATGTAGGTAAGTTTATGTATATCCTTGTGCATATTTTACAAAATGAACAGCAATTTTTGAAGTTGCATATCTGACTGCAAAACAGAGAAACATTCCACTTATTCAGGAGAAAATCCTTGTTCTTTTAAACTTTTTCTTTGTGTTTTTTTTTTTTTGTTTGTTTGTTTTGTTTTTGTTTTCGTGTGTATGAAATTATGCATGATTCTTCCCTGTAATTTTAGACTGGACACATAATAGTGATAACTGCCTTTTAATGGAAGAAGGGGGTTGCCTTGATTCAGCTTTGACTGTTGTTTTGTGTTTTGTTTTTTTCCCCTCAACATATGGTGTAACTCCAGATAATTTAGACTTGACAGAAAATTTATTTCTAGGCATTGGATAAACTGTAATAGCTACTTTCACCCAAACTTCAGACTGCTGTTTGTGCATTAGCACTTCAAAGTTTGGATTGTGTTAAAATGTAAATGTTTTCCCAACTTGTTAACATCTTCACTTGCCTATTACTTTCCACTAAGGATTGTTTGTATCATGTGATGTTCATTACTTTAGTTTTATAAATTTCTCTCTTGATAATATGCTACCAAAAGCAATGTTCTGACTTTTTGGCTTTATAACATGTTGTGTCTTAGGGTTGTAGTGTTTTTGTTTTATTTTGTTTTGTTTTTGTTATGTTATAAGCACTATAAGGATTTATCGTACATAAAGGCTTGTATTTTAGAAAGTATGAAAGAATGGATTTATCCCTTCTCTGTGTGTGTGGAGGAGAAGGAGGTTTATTCTGTCTCTGCCTAATGCCATTCTAATAATTATTTTTTAACATGACAAAGTGCGTTCTATGACAGAATTTATAGCATGGCATTGTTTTTCATTTATATACAGGAATTGATTCCTGAATTCTATTACCTCCCAGAGATATTCGTCAACAGCAACAATTACAATCTAGGAGTGATGGATGATGGAACAGTTGTGTCTGATGTTGAACTTCCACCATGGGCCAAAACCCCAGAAGAATTTGTTCGCATAAACAGACTGGTAAGATGTCTCTCTTCTATTGTCTGTCAAGAAACATTTGTCTTGCAAGCTTTTTCTGAAGTAGTTTGGATCTTTGTAAAATACAGCTATTTATAATTTACACAGGGCTATGGCTGAAATAATCTGAAGGAATGGTAGATTTATAAGTTTATAGAAGGAAAAAGGCATATAGTATTGCTTGTTCTTTAGAATTGCTCAAAAAAGTTTGAATGTGGTCTAAACATGCAGGAGATCTTATCTTGTTATTTTTATTTCAGCTCTTGTAGTTCTGAAGTGCTAATAACATCATCACTTTACAAAAGAAAAAGCTTGTTAATCATAGACATTTTTCACTCCAGTTATTTAAATGTAATTTCAGTGTTGTTTTTTATTATTATTATTTTTTATTTAAGTATCCACTTAACTCCAAAGTCTAGTAAATGCCTCAGGAGAGAAGGCTGCGTTTTAAATCTCTGCCATCTCTTCTCTTTCTTCCATTAAAGTTACATTTTTCAGAACAGTTTTTACAAGGAAATCAAACTGAATTTTCCTTTTACCTGCTTCATTCCCCAAACATGTGTTACTATTCTCTTCCCTGTTTTGGAAAATCCTGGTGTTAGCATTTCCTGTCTTCACTGTGTCCTCTGAGCAGTGTAATGATTTACAGAATAGATATTACAGTGTCATTTGTTGGCATCTCAGCACATTCTCAAAGCTATTACATGAGACTCTTCACAATATGGGAGGATTCTGCATCAGTGGCACTCTAGAAATAAATTGGAGAGCCTTTTTTAAATGAATCTTGAAAAATGAAGCTGCAGTTTTCATGTAGTAGTCAGCTACTTCTTTATAGCTAACTAGGAAATACTGAACTAAGGCATGAAATCTCTCAGAAACTTCACAGAAACCAGACTTAGACATGATAATTCCCTGATATCCTTAAGCTAGAATATGGGAGTTGAAAAAGTCATACTGTTGGCAGAAAATTGCAGCTCATATTCACAAAAATGCAGAGTAGTCAGTTCTGAACAAAGCTGTGATTTATAAATTAACAGTATGCTTTAAAGTGCACTTTTACTGGTGATATGATAACTATCTTCAGCGATGTTGTTTGGCCTATGATTTTGCAGACTACTGATTGTGAAGATCTTAACATATGCAGCAGTTGTAGGGTGCATCATAATGATCACAAACTGTGTTAGGTGAATTCAGCATTTGGCTTCATGTAGAAGCATGTTCAAGATTTAAATGGCGTATAAAATGCATTAACATTTAGCAGGACTACTTGGCAAACTATATTAAAACACTACTTCTGGTTTTACAGTTGTTCTGATAGATCGAGTTTGGCATGTGTTCGTGATTCAGGATAGTCTGAGAAATGAAAACCTTTGTTTTTAATCAGACTTGTCAAAGGCAGCCTTGGACCCTGATCTCTCACCACTGTGTTTTTTTAGCTGTTGCAGAAAATATAGTTCTTACCCAATTAATTACAGTTCTAACTTTTGCTACCATGAATGCAAGCTATTCTCCAGCTTGTGCTTCCTCCTCTTGTAAAATTTTAGCTCTTAATTTTCTTTTCCTGATTTTTAACCATGGTGCCAGGTTTTTCTTGCCCTCACCTGTCTGTACTTTCTGACCTACCTTTCCCTCATTCTTCCGTCATTTTCCAAAATGTTTGCTACTAGTGTCAGCCTTTCTTGCAGCTCTTTGTATCTCTCACATGGGTAATGTTCTCCAGGTTAAGTGCTTCTTCAGCAAGAATCAGCTGAGTTTCGATAAATACTGTTAAACTCTTGGGCACAAAATGTAAAATCCCTTTAAAATCTTCTCTTAGAGAGTAATAAACTAATTCCATAATCCAAATGTATATATATTTTTTCTTTTTATGGACAATTTACAATAAGCACATCTTTATTTTGTCAAATTCTGAAAGAAGCAGTTCAGAAAATATGAGGGAAGTGCTGTTATGTATCCACTCTTTCATTTAAAGAAAAAGTAATTTGGGGATTTGAAAAGAACAGTACATTAACCATTGTATATTTGAATGATGAAGATTAAAACTACTTTAAATTATCATTTGATAATTTTCCTCAACATTACTTATGAAATTGGAAGATCCTATTTATTATCTAAATATAATTAATGTTTCCTTCTCATTTAGGTTATTTTTCAAGTAATTGTTCATCAGTGATGTGACTTTTGAAGCTATTTTAATCAAAAAGACTTTGCTAGTAATCTGCTCAAGGTCATAACTTGTGCTGTAATCTGCTCAAGGTCATAACTTGTGCTGTGAAAGTAGAAGTTGCAGCACTTGTCAAGTAGAGTACTTGAAGAACATACAGAAGTTATAAATTAAGGTTTTCAGAAACAATTTTTGCAATAAAATGTTATTTTTAAGCATTGCATAATTGAACGAAGTAGAACTTTTTTTTTACAACTTGAGTTAATTTTGAAATAGAGAGATAATTACGAGGCATAATGTCTTTAAACTAA
The DNA here is from genome assembly GCF_047663525.1 of Anas platyrhynchos. Taxonomy (NCBI): domain Eukaryota; kingdom Metazoa; phylum Chordata; class Aves; order Anseriformes; family Anatidae; genus Anas; species Anas platyrhynchos. Next base: position 36,339,776 of record NC_092590.1, read on the forward strand.
AAATAGGGTAGATTTTGATTATATATAAATAAGAAACTCTTCACTCAGAGGGTGGAGAGGCACTGGCACAGGTTGCCCGGAGAAGCTGTGGATGCCCCATCCCTGGAGGTGTTCAAGGCCAGGCTGAATGGGGCTTTGGGCAATCTGGCCAGGTGGGAGGTGTCCCTGCCCATGGCAGGGGGTTGGAACTGGGTGGGCTTCAAGCTCTCTTCCAACATAAACCGTTCTATGATTCCGTAATAATTTGCTAAATGATAGTATATTGAAGTGTATCAAACAACATCCATTTTGGTGACACTTTATGTCACTGATATTGCTCCTGTGTTTCAGATATCAAGTTTTGGTCAGTCTGGTAGCATTACATTTAAACCTCAGTGCCAGTGAATTGTGTTAACAACTTTTATGTGACAACCTTATTCTGGTGATGATGGCCATGTTAGTGCTGTTATGGATGATGCCCTCTGCAATCTGCTGTTTCTGCTGTGGAATAAAACTGAGAAAATCACATGTAAATATTAAATTGCTCTTTCTTGTTAATACTTAATGGATTTGATAACCTCAGCATCAAATTTTATTTTTGAGTAGAGTAGGAGTGTTTAGGAGGAATGCTTGAAGCTCAGTTTCTCAGAGATACTATCAAAAAAGCTTGCTACAGTGTGTCATGGGCTGATTCATTCAGTTAATATTTCCTTATAGCGTCCTGTTTCAGACAAAATAGTGATTATAGCTTACAAAATGAGCACTTAAAATACTATCACACACAGATATTTTTTCCCTTTGCATTTCAGTTTACCTCTTTAAGTCCACAGATCTTATACAATGATTTGAGCTCATGAAATGCATACTACTTTGATCTGTGACCTTTTTGTGGTGCTAATCGGGTTCCTGATATCATTATACCTTGCTCATTAATCATATTTCCTGCAGCCCGTCAGCCAGCCAGACAGCCCAAGCCCCTGTTTGCAGCCTTGTGTTGGCAGGTTTCTGCTTTTCCAGATTATTACAGTGTGATACTTTGGCTTCTCATAACCAGACCCACATCAAGCTGTGTGCTACAATTAAAGTCAGATGGTCCTCAGGTTGAACAGGGATATACTGTTGCAGCTGTCTGTCTTTCTGGAACAGACCAGCACGGGGAACAGATGATATGTAGGACAGTGCGTAATAACAGCTTGTACAGTACTGGGTCAATAGCAGGGGTTCAGAACATTAATTGACAGGCTGATAGCTGATTTAAAACTGATTCCCAACCTATTTTTAATTCTATAAAGTGAGTATTTTAGTTGAAATAGATTGTTGCGTGGCTTCTGTGCTTGCTTTGGGAGAAAAAGCAGAATGGTGTATAATTAAAAGTGGATTTTGATTGATGGAATGTCATGATGAGCTCAATGATAGCTTCAGGATGTCATTCTGAGCAATACAAAGAAATGTAAGATGCATGTATTGCTTGTGCATATTTTTGGTACTTTCTATTAGTTTATGATAGCACAATAAAAATTATAATGGCACAAATTCATGAGAGTGGGGGGGGAGATATTTTTCTCTGAGTAAGTCAACAGTTTGATGGAAATGTGACCAGGTTTTTCCTGAAACAGTCTGAAACATTAATATATGTCCCTAATGCTCCGTATTGTTTTTAATGCCATAGAGTAACTGCTAAGATAACTGAAAATATTTTTAAGTTTTCCTAGATACAGCTGACAAAAATTGTGCTATAATTGCATCATTATATATGTGTTTGTGATAAGACTTACAGTATTAGTTTAATAATTCTTTTTTTTTTTAATTATTTGAAAATGACATTAAATGATACCTTACCTTCCTGCCCCCTCACAAAAACAGAAATGTCGTAATGTAATGTACTATTGTATCGTTCAGTATTTCAAAGTGAGTTGTGCTATCTATAGGCCATTAGTATTTGAGCAAAGGGGGGAATGCTACTTTTATCTGATATCTTAAATGAATAAATAAATAAATCTAATTTTGTTGTTCATCCATGTTTCTGAGAGGCATATAGGGCAGAGAAGTGTAAACTGGGCATGAAGAATATAAAGAGGTTGTTCAGATACTGTTTGGATACAGAAATCTTTGGCAAAAATTACAGCAGTAGTTGATACATTTTTTTCAAACTTAATTATTTCAAACTTAAATTTTCTGGGGCCTTTTGCTAGCTTCAAAGTCCAAATTACGTTAGCTCTCCTCCTTCAGAATATTTTTCTGTTTTAAAAATTTAAATTCACCTATTGCAGTTCGTGATTTCCCATTAGAGCTGATATAAATTTATCGTGAATGACAGAATAGGCATTTGCAAAGACCAGGCACAACCCAAAGAAAAGTCACGTACTTCCACAGGGAGTCAGGAGTTGCTAAAAATCCAAATAAGGCAATTACATTTGTTCTAAACAGAAAAGTAGCCAATTTTGTCCTGTCTTTGAAGGTTGGATGTCTGAATAGGTAATAATTAATTTAAAACTATTAATCAGTTGATAATAACTAAATTTCACACAGCTTTGATGAGCCTCAGCTTTTTGGGAATTAGATTGCTTCAATGATAATAATGCTGTTGAGGTCTGTCAAGGCAGCTTTCCACAATATATCTCAATTTAAATATTTTTAGTGCTTTATTGCAGAGTTAGTCCTTCCATGATTAGCGGTTTATCCATTTTACTCAATATTGGGGAAAATGCAAGACAAATAAGAAACATGATGAGATTACTGTGTTGGTTTGAAAGTTTTGAAATCCAATTTTCATATAATTGAAAATGTAGTGATTGGAAGCTAGGATGCTTTTTGATACAAATGAAAGCCTTAAATACATAAAGGCAGTATAAACAAAATTTATCTTGACATAATAAGCACAATGGAGAGGAGGGATAGGCCAGCCACTCACCCAAACTCAAATTTTAGAGGAGCAAAATGAATTAGTATTAAGAACCACCAACTGGTAAGAAGGATCTACAATCTGAATTAGAGGATCATTATCTGTCAAATATGGTGCATTATTTCTTAGCAGAGGCTACTCCACCTTATACCCGAAACCACTGAAAAAGCAACATTCCCTGCCAGCTAGCACACCAACAATACTCAGAACTGCAGTTTTGCAGAGAGTCTTCTCTCCTTTCCGTGGAAAGTGAAATGATGTAAAAAACCAAGCTGGTTTCAAAACCATTATGCTACTTGCAGTCTGTTAAAACTATTGTTATTAGTCCAGTAAAGATGAGGTAGGACAGTGCCTGCAACTTGGAACATACTGGATTTTTGTGTTCCCTCGGAAAAGTATCTTGATGGTATTTTTCCTATTTCCACAGCAGTGTATCTCCAGGTGTGTAAGGTGTATGTTCTATAGCAAGTGCTGTAGAAAATCATGTGGTTATGAACAGTGTGAATTAAGGCATGAGTGGAAGTTACTAGTAATAGATTGCTAGATGACTGGTAGCATATTGGTGGTAACAGATTACTAGTTACATATGTCAGAAAGAAAAGAAGAAGGCTAAAATGGAAACCAGGTTAACTAGCAGCATCAGAGCTGCTATTAGTGCAAAACATATTTTGAAATTGTGGTTTAAGCAGGATTGGGTGTAATCTTAAACAGCTAAAATGCAGGTTGGTCTGTTTACACGGTGATGAGGGTGCTTCTGGCAATACAAGCTGGTGTGAAATGTGTACAGTATTTGAGCATACAACAGAAGAGGGGAAAAAGAGTAGCTCTGTGAACTCATCACTTGAGCTCTTCTAGGTGGTTGTTGGCATTTTGGATGTCTGTTTGCTCAGAAGAGAGGTGATGGATCATGGTGAGAAAGAAGAGTTTCAATACCAGTTTTTTGAAACTCTTCACTTCATTGGATGCATATGCTATTGAAGTGTTACACTCATTTGTATTTCCGATGTTTGGTGATTTCTTGTGGCTTTTCTGTGGAATCTACATCCATATGCAATGTAAGATTTATACAATACAATAGTCTCTGAAAGGAGGATATCTATAAACTCTAGAAGCATTTTAATTTGTTCTAAAAAATCAATTTCATAGATTTATAATAGAAAAAGTAATTTGGAAAGTCATCTGTAACTTTGCTCTTCCTAGCAAATACTTTTATTTCTGTGCCACATACAGACATTTTACAAGTGTGCATAATGCATTTAAATTAAATATATTTAAATGCAACTTGACAATGTATCTTAAAACACTGTGCTACGTTTATTTTATCTTGCATTCAGGCTGAGTCTATGAAGAAAAGTTTTGTGCAGGAGGTAAGAGTCCTTGTATCAGGCAAATAAGGATTTACATACATAGAAATCTCAGAAATTTAACAATCTAATTTGAAAAGTTGTCAGAAATATTAGTCTTGAGTAGAGCCAGGGTGTGAGACATCTAGCCTAGCCTGCTGGCATATTGAACTCAGTATATTTATAAGTTTGATGTTGTTTGACACAGTTTTTTCTCATGTACAAAAACTAGGCATTCCCATAGTATTGGGAAGCACAGGGACTGCACCATGTAAGTACTTAACTGGAAGAAAGTCTCTTAAACATTTAAAGAAATGTAGGATGGAGTGTAAATTTAATAATCAGTATTCTTTCTTTCCTCTAGCAATGCTCCTATGAATGGAACATGAATTTCTGGTCATTATTCAGCACTTCCTTTAAATTTGTCCATACCAACACTGGCTTACACCTGTTTGTTTTACACCTGACCTAAGTTGTGTATTTACTTAATTGTCATAATATGCCACTTACACTCATTTCTTACTGACCCAGCTACATGTATAACAATTTTGTAATCTATACAGATTACAGTCACTGTATGGTGATGTCACTGTCACTGTCACAGATGTCACTGCAGGATTTTTTGCGCTGTTAGAATTACTTCCTAAAAGACCTTTGATATCTTCCATAGAGAAATACTTGTGTGCAGGCTAGAATCAAGAAATAATGGATAATTGTAAGCAGTTTTGATTTAATTATATCATGTACGGATCTGATTATTATCATAGAAAGGGAAGGTAAGTAGACCCTGATTACTAAGTAATAAATATTACTAAGTAATTATTAAGTAATACTAAGTATTAAAAAGTACCTTTTTCAGATCTCACCTGGAGATATGTCTAGTTTAGCATTAGTAATGCCGACAGAACTGCACTTACGTGAAACCAACGCAAGTGAAAATCTAATCTGTGGGTATTCTAAAGGAAGAATAGAAAGTTCATTCAAAATAAGATATTTTTGAAAAGTAGAGAAGAAATATTTCTAAAGGAATATGATTTATGGGTTACCAGAAAATATTTTGAAAATCTGGGAATGATCAAAAGTAGACTAATTTTTCTGTGTGTACAATTGCACGTTATATTGACTCTCTGCGTGTAAGAATAACTTATTTTTATTGACATGCTGTCTAAGAAGTATGGCCAGAAATTCATGTCTATTTAAATCCAATTCTGTTGGAATATTGTTTTTACTAATTTTCAAATAAGATTTTGTTTTTTATTGATTTAATTTGTAAAGGAGATTACTATTCAAAGAAAGTCAAATATAGTCTCCAAGAACATGAGGGAGGTAATGAAAAGTGAACTTGAGACATACTTTTGAACAGAACTTGTTTTAAGAATGCTGAAAACATTCAGTTTTGGTTTAACACACATCAAAACATGCTAATATTGGAAGGTGGGGTTTGGATAGTGTATGATGGGAAAACATTGAAAAGGTGTATCTATAGGATTATGTTAACATACAGTAAAAAGCAAAACTGTAGTGATTTAAGTGATGTAGTGATCTTTTGCCTTTTCAGTGAAAATAGTAATCTAGGTAGGACATCATCATTTGTTAGCAAAAGCATTGATCTCATTTATAGCCAATCCAAATTGCAAATAAGAGGGAAAGTAGAGTTTGTAATTCTTTTTTTTCTGTAATAATCTCTTCATTATATCTTGTTTGCAATTTTTACCCTCTTTTTAAACTCTGCCTACAAGTTACTTTATAGAAATTACAACTACACTTTGGACTTCAAGACTGTAAGCAGAGCAAAAGTAAAAAAAAAAAAAGTGCGTGCTTATATTTAAATCATTTTTGAAAGTGTAATAGATGCCTGTTTTTATGAAGAAAAAAAAAAAAAGAAGGCCTAATGAAATCTTGGAGTGTGATTTTCCCTTGGAGTCTGTCTGTCTTTGCTATAACGGAAAGAAAGTGCAAAAATCTAAAGAAGCTGGTGTCAAAATTTGCCAATCTTCATCACTGAAGATGTTAAGTAATTCTGGCATAATTCTCTTACATTGAAAAAATAATACAAAACGTTTTAAAAATTCTTTAAATTACTTGCTAAATCCTTGTGACGCTAAATGATCTGTAAGGCATCTGTGTTAGGGAAAGTCTGAGACTAAACATAGAGAAACTAAGCAGGAGAAAAACTGAGAAGTAGAATATCAGCACAAATAGCAGTACAAATATTTTGAATGAGAGAAAAATGAGCATTAAAATAGTAAAAAGAACTAGGAATCATATAGAAGAGTCAAGATAAAACGTGAACTATGGATATTCAAGAGAGCGATGAGATGCTGATTTTTAATAGAGTTAAAGATTTTATTATAGCCAAGATAAATATTAAAACATGAAGGAGAGTGATACACAGTTGAGAAAGATTACAAAATGCTAAACAATACCAGTTTGAGCATACACAGTTTAAAAAAAAAAAAAGAGAAAACTAAGGTGCATAAATTCACTTTTATAAAAAAAAAAAAAAGTTGTTTGGAAGCAGTCTAGACAATTAAATTTGCTTTCAACTCTTCTCTTGTTTGATGGTGTAGAACTGGTGTTTAAAAGTGAGTCCATGGAGGACATTAACATTATTACTGTGTGAAATGAAGTGGGAAACAATTGTGTTGGAGCCATTGCCCCATTTAACAGGTGTTCACTAAATCTGTCTGTCTTCCCATTTGTCTGTTCTCCTAACGCTGTTGCCGGGCGCTTCCTACAAAGTGTTATAAGAGATTCTCTTGAAAATGTATCGGGAATTTTGATTAACATGGAAAAATGGCATCAGGAACTCAGTATAGGAAAGAGAAAAAAAAAAGTTTGCAAGTTATGGCAGTTTCTTACTTGATTTAGTAAGAGTTACATATGTTATTGGAAGTTGCTTTGCAAAGAAATATCAAAAATTATTCCGCCTGCAAGGTGAAATACTGATGGTCAGGATTTCCACACGACAGAATGTACTGGTGAGAGACCTGGTGGGATTGGTGTGTTGTTGCATCTTTTTTTCGGTATTATCTGGAAGTCTATTTATGGACCATATGTGCAAATATCCTGGTAAATTTGAATTTGATGGGTGCTTTGTTTGAAATGAAAGATTTGTGATCATTCAGAATGTAGAGAAATCTCCACTGTAGGTATTAGGAAAGAATGGGAAATTCTGCTAGCATTTACGTATGTGGAGCTGTGGAGAAATAAACTGAGAATTTGTGGCCTTCAGCTGAAGAAGGGGAGGGGTCGAGAAAACATGGCCATCTGTGCCCTACGTGGAAGGATACAAAAAAAGTCATCAGGGGCTTTGCTTTCAGTGCCTTTCTCTGGCAAGGCTCCACTTTTTGCAAGCCTGGGTTGGGGAACAGTAATGTTGCTAAAACCATCTGGGGTATGGAGAAAGCTTATGACAAATGATATAGAGGCAGGAAAGACAGGAAAGATGAAGAAAGTTTAGCCTCCCTAGAAGAGAGGAGAGTAAGAAAAAGCATAGAAAATAATGAACAGAGCTGAGAAAGTGCATCAGGAAATGAGATTCTCTATTTTATAACATAAGGATATAACGGTTGTTCGTGAAAAATAAAGACTTGCTACAAGGTAGTATTTTTCAGAAATTGATGTGCAATTAAACTCAGGAACATTAAGGGTAACAATAGGAATAAGAAAAGAACTGTGGACTTATATAAAAATAAATAGATTATCTATTTTATTAGGCAGTACAAAACATGTAAGTTGAGATACAAGATCTCACGTTCAGTGGCTAAGAAGCCCTACAGGAATATATGAGCGTTTCATGACAGAAACAGTACCCACCTCTTCTTGCTCTGATAAATAGAAGTATCTTTTTTATTAACAGTATCATTGAATGCTACCTAAGCCCTGTACAATTGGTCCTCAACTTCTACAGACAGGAGTTTGAAGACACACTTCCACAAGACAGGATTTACAGGGTATGCAGCTAAGCAAAATCCTCCTTCCTGTCCCTCAGCACCCATCTGTGTCTTGATTCAGCAACATTTGTGATGCTGTACTACAAACTAGATCAGTTAAATGATTTTTTTTTTTCCTAACCTGGATTATTATTTCAGTTATCTATTTTACAGTATTGCTCTACTGGCTGTCACATTAGCACAGACATTGGCATGATTAGCTGCAGTGCCATGTGAGTACAAACATTTTGAAATGGAAACTTCTTTAACTGTTCTGTCTACCAAAGTCAGCGTCTCAAGAAACTGCAGTCGGCAGCGCAGACATGTAGAGCTAGGCAAGCTCCAGTCAGCCGTGTTTCTGGTATGAGTTTAACTACAGCAGCACAGTGCTCTGCAGGGGGTATCATACTGCTGCGTGAAGGAAGTGTAGTGTCAGGCTCGTGATGATTATGCGCTTTTGCAAAAGCAGTGGGTGGAAACTGATGGAAAAGGCTGCTACACTCTAGCCCATCTGCTCAACATCAGTGTCCTGCTAGATGTTCTTCACATCTGCCAGTTGTTACCCTTTAATTGGAAGTTCAGGTATAGCCCTTTTGGTTTAAGGAGAGGCCAGTCTATAACCCATCAGTCAAGTAGGAGGATGTATTTAGCAAAACAAATGCAGGCTTTTGGTAATCAAGGTCATGCTCACCTGAGTAATTAATGTACTGGGCAGTCAGTTCCTTTAGTCAGGTAGTCGGTCAGGTGGTCTGCCCTTAAGTAAGCAAGGACTCTGAATTTCTTTTTCAGTATTTCTTTGTTTTTGGAAGTAATTTGAGAAAACACATCTCTTAGGCTTCAATTTTCACTCTCAGTCCTTATTAACAGGGTGTATATACTAGCTGCTAGGTACCCCTTTAGGTACTTACTTGCAGATCTCTTGAGTTGCATTTGTAATGTTTACTAGGTATATAGTCAACTACAGAACCAAATCAAGTAAAAGACTGGTTTTAATCTCCTTAATTCAGTCTTGCATAGCTATGAATACTTTATACTCTGCAGTTCAAACCACTGTAACATTTCTGCTTTTGAAATGTGAAAGTTCCCTCTACCATAGAAGACTTTATGGAAACACAAATTTCCAGTAGAATTTTTTACACCTGTGCTTGTGCTTACCTGACCCTTTCCAGGTAAGTTTAAGCAGTTGAAAAATGGTTTAGCTGTCTAGCTTGATTCAGTTAGACCAAAATATGCTAGAGAGCTCTCATTTGCTGGTGTCTGGAGCAAATCTGAGTAGCAGCAGCTTCTGGCAGAGGGGAGCTTTAATGAGCAACAGAGGGCAGGTGTATCTTCCATTAGTGCAGCTGCTTTGTAGGAGGATATTGCACAGTGTCCCCATAGAAGGATAAAGTTTAGGTTGACTCAAAGAAGGCTCTAGAATCAAGCTAGCCTGGATTATTTCTTTTTGGAAGTAATTTTTCCTCCATCTTAAATATTAAAGTTTGAAAACAAATCTCTGATATAATAATAAGATGAAATCTATCTATCCCTCAGGATTTATTTTTTTTTTCTTTCCATTCTGAAGCTTTATTTCCTCTTTGGATTTTATTTAGGTAGAATAGTATTGCTAATAAAGAGCAATAGCTTGTAAAGCAAGATTAAAGATATTTGTAATAGCAACAATGTAATTGACATTCAAAGAGGTCATAAGCAGACAAAATTCTGTACAGATGAAGTGAGATAATGCTCTCTGTGAGTTTCTTTGTGTTTGTCCTTGTCTAAATTGGCGGGATTTACCCTGTTTCTCTAAGCCACTGTTTAAGAAGAAATTTTGGATCTGATCCAAGTTAGTTGTTTCCAGTGAAAGTTGAATTGGGCTCATAAAAACATGAAAGGTTCAGCAGCATGCAAGTAGTTTAGAGGAAGTTGATTACAAATACTGGTAAACTCAAGTGCTTTGAGTTTCCCAATGTGAACAATGAAAGTAATGTTGTACATTTCATTTACAATGACATTATTTTTAAGTAATTACAAATACAGCATTCTCCATTGTTTAAAAAGAAAACAAACAAACAAACGAAACCTGAGGCATTGTGTAATGTTTCTGGGGATGTTCCAAAGAGTATACCTAAAATAAAATGGGGAAAAGTATCCTGTTTCTAAAAATCTGTGAAAATTTTCCTACGCCTATATATCAGAAGAGTCCTTAAGGGCAGTGAAGCCCCTAATTGCTACTGACATTATCTCTTGCCATCTGCTTTCTGAGGCAGAATAAGAACTTTGTAATGAGGATTAGGAGTGGAAGATGGTGAGAGCATGCTTCAAGTGTTGCTGGAGTGTTCTCTGCTTTTCATAGTAAATCACGAAATAACTTATTTTAATAGGAGCTTTTGAATACATTTTGCCTCAGCTAATGTAAATAAGCTAGGAATTAAATTTTGCCGCATTTTTTTGATAGGACTATCTTATTTATAGTCAGTTAATTTATTAAACCTCTCTTAAAGATACTAAAAACACATGAACTATCCATACTGCAGTGGACTTGGACGTCTGAACTGTCAATATCCTCCCTTCAGACTGATGCAAGCACATCATGCAGGCATGCCCTTGGGCTGTATCTACACCGGAATTAAGCCATGATTAAAATCCATTCCAAGGCTGCATACAAACATAACTCACATCCAGAGCCTCTTTTAAGCCTGGTTTTACTGCTACTATGGATAGATCTGAGCCATTCTCAGTTTTTCAGCAGACTGTGCTTCTCTCTGTCTCTACACATTTATTGAACTCTGTCCCAGTTGCAGTTTGTCCTGTATGCATTAGTGGTTTAGAGTAATTTTAGAAGAGAACAATTTTCAGATTAATTCTTTTGGCTTTGGATGCTTCTTTCCCGAATAGAGAGGTTCATATTTTATTGTCATAACCACAGATGACCACTTAATGGGAAATTTCACTTTGAGTTGAGATTTCTCCCATGGGACATGCCATCTAACCTGATTATGACCCATTTGCAAGCCCTTGTACCCAAGGTGTAATAGCATGCTGACTTGTGTTGTTTTTACCTACCACTCTGATATTGTGGTTATATAGAAAATGGCTGTGAGCTGGCTGGGCTGTGCTCTTGAAATGAGTAAATTCCATGTGCTTGGGGATATTTCCTCCCCCCCCTCCAGCTAGATCAACACAGTCACATTAGCCCAGTTTCATATCTGATACTATAAATTCTGCTGACTGGTTTGATCTGGACATCTTTCTGCTGGAACATATATACAGCATTACCCCCAATTTGGTTGATCTGGTGACAAGCAAGCATGCTAGAGGATCAGATAAGATTGCCTGGCAAGCAGGGTCTTGCCCTGGTCTGCCAGATGGCCACCTCTGTTATATGTCAGTTTTCTCACTTCCTAACAGGAGTAAGTCTGATGTAGGAGGAAGTTAAGTAATTTTTTACATTGGTATTCCGTCAAGTGAGCCTTGAGGTTTCCTAGAGCTGGAAACTTCCTCTGTAATTACACACCCTTGACTGAAAGATTCCTCTTTTTCCTGCTCCTCTTATAATGAGATTTACAATGTTATGAGAAGCAAGAGATTAAGTGAGCAAAAAATACAGTCCAGGTAGTCTCTGGAATTTGCCACAGGTCAGTTATGAACTGCAAAGAAGTACTGCAGTTTCAAGTCCAAAGATCATTTTATGCAAAAAAAAACCTGGAGAAGGTGGTGGCACATGAGTAGTGAGAGGGAAGCTTGGTTGCTGAAAGTGGTGGTACAAGCAGAGAATTTCACAAGAAACTAGTGAGAAACTACACTGAGGAATCAAAAGATTGACAGATCTGTTAAGCTCTTTTGGAGCTTTTTTATTATTATATGTAAACACAAAAATGACAGGATACAGAAGGGGTGGATAAATCAAGGCAGCAGTCTCCAGAGATTACATGAAGATCCCACTTCAGGAAAATAAAATCTAGTTGATATCTTCCTGAAATCTTAGATTCATTTATTAGTTGTGAAGTTTGTAATGAGAATTGGTCTCAGCTAGAATATTAACTGAATTCCTTTGGTCTTCAGAAAGGATCAATTCCTGAACTTTTCAAAAGTTTGTATTTTTTTTTTTTTTGTAACAATTATGGGAAATGTAACCGCTCTTATTAAATTTTAACAAACAAATTTTGGACGTAAAATATATCATGATGGTATAAAACGTTGGCATTATCCTTACTAAAACTCTTTTTCTAATCTTATTAACAGAGTGACTGTTGCAGACCCTTAAATGTCCTATATGTGCTAAAAGTGATAAAAATAAAGCCTGGCAGAGTTTAAAAAGTGCAGCAACACTGCAAAAATGTAGAGCTTAATTTGTGGATCCCAGTCCGATGATACAGGTATTACCTTGTGAATGCATTACTTGTAAGGTGAATGCAGCCTCTTTTTTTTTGTCCCTTAAAATTCTGTTTTGGAACTGAAATGTTAGGATCTGTGAAATTCCTATTTTCAGAAGATGGTTATATGTCTGTAATACCTTAAGATAAAAATCATGGTGGACTTCATAAACAGAAAAGGTGACTGAAGCACATGGCATTTTTAACATGCTTGAGAACAGAACTGCCCTTTTCACTTATCTGATCACTTCATGCATGTTAGCTTTCTATCTTTCAGGCAGTGGGGTGTAAGCAAATTTCAGGAATTTTTAATGTTCTTGGACTAGGCTGTACATTTGTGACCCAAGGATTAGTAGATAGAGGGTAATACCTCTTAATTTGGGGTCATGAATGCTTAGCAGTCATGTGGTGACCTTATAGTCATTACATGTTTGAATTCACATCATTCAGTTGTTTGCTGTGGTAGCTGAAGGGCCTTTCCGCAAAGTCAGCAACAGGAAAACATTTTAAGAAAGTGTATTGCGGTTGTGAATTCTTTCAGAGCTACAATACTACACCACCTACTGCTTTGTGTTTTTTAATGAGTTTAGAAATCAACTGCAGATTGCATAGACATGTTCTTTATGCCTTATAACTAAAGTGGTGCTTTTTTTTTTCCTTCTGTCTCTCTATAGGTTTTATGGAATAAGTTTATGGACTTAGAGTACTTGAAAAACAAAAACAAAATACCTGGATCCCATTATTCATTTCCCTTATGCTTAAACACATAGCCTCTAGCTAAATGATCACCTGCTTTTATTTTTCTTCTGGCTGTGTTCAGTCTACAAGATGAACAGGGCTTACGTAATGTCAGTATTTTTTCTCTCCATCCTGTCATATATATATCCTTGAGCCTCTTTTACTGAACACTGTTTGAACCCTGTACGTGGCCTTTCCTTTAATACTCTCTGCTGCAGTGTCTGCATTATCCACAAACATTAATAAGTTTACCTTTACATGATCCTTAATTGATGAGGAAGTTGTCTTATTCCTATTTTCTTCCTGGAGAGGAAACTACTGTTGATCTATCACTCACCTACTGATTGTGGGTTTCTATTTTGAAAGTATCAGGAGGTGACATTTTTGAGAGCATCAAGTGTCCCGTAAGTTCTGAAAGAAAAGATGAGATGTGTTATTTTGGGGCAGTTCTCATATGCTTTACCATTAAGTCCAACAAATAGCTGTGTTTGTACTCAATCAGGGTATCAGAGATGAGTAGGGTGACAGGGCAGTTATTATTGCAGCTAAAACCTAAATGAATCTTATCCTTAGCGTGAAATACAGTGAAAATAATCATGGAACTGTTTGAGAAACCTATGAATCAGTTCAGATACCCCAAAATATAGATTGTTTCACTAATGAGTACTTGCAAAAAGGTTGATGTAGTTAACTTAGAATTAGTTGGCAGTCCTGTAGGAAGAATGAAATCCAGCTTTCCAGGAAATGTTTAGTTATTTTAACGCAAAAGTCTTTTAAATATCTTTAAGAAGAACATAATCACTCTCTTGATGGAAAAGAAGACAAATGAAACTCTTTCTATTGTTTTATGTGGTCCCCATGTGGAAAAGATCTTAGCAGTCTTTACATGCTACAAATAAATGGACTCTGGATTTTTAACATTACTTAATTTTGGTTTTCATTAAGATACGGATTTGTTTATCTATGTCCAGTATGATTATTTGGCATTCCATGAAATGATATGGGATGGTAAGATTGTGCTGAAGACCAACATGCTAACAGAGTACAGTGCTGGAAATGGACAAAGATATATTTCTGAGTGTTTTGAAGTCATATTTTTTTCTTAGATATGACATTTCCTATGTTTTGCTCTTAAATTAAGGTGAAATTTTCAATATACTTGCCCTTTTTCCATAACGGGCTAGGTGTACAAGAAAACTTACATAAATATGGCTTGGTGGATTCTTTTTTTTTTTTTTTTTTTTTTTTTTTTCCCCTTGCAGTCTGTGTGAGGTTGGGTTGGTTTGTTTTGACAGAGGAAGATGAGAAAGAATTAGCTATATGTTTTCAGAAATTTCAAGAGAAAGCAGAAATTCCTTTTAGGTGAGAGTGGATGATTCTTTTGATGATGATGATGATGTTTAGATGGGAGTGGATAGTAATCTACAGAAAGGATTTTGATTTTTCCAAGGAAAATCTATAAATTTATCTCTCAGAATAAGTAACAAGCAGTAAGGCAAAAGACGTGTGACTTCCTGTGACTTCCGCTGTCAGCTTGTCTTTTTTTAGGTGGAATCTATTCTATTGTGTAGAAGTATTCTGTAGGCTTCTGTTAAGAGCCAGAAACATTGCCAGAACAGATGAACTGAACAAAGATAATGAATCTGCCAGACCCTACCTACAAAGGTGAATGTTTCATAAGAAATCACGTTAAACAGGAATTCCTAAATTTTTCGGACTTTCAGTTTTGCTGGGAAAATCATTCAGCTACAGCAGTTGAGAGCATAGAACCCTTGTAAAAACTGCAAGGTCTCTCTCTGCTGCTTAAGAAAAGACATGAGACAGTGACTTTCAGCATGCCTTTTTTTTTCTTTCTCTTTCTTTTTTTCCTCTGGGACCCTGTGAAATGTTCCACTGAAGGTGCATTTTCCTGTATGGTGAATTTAAGCCAGCAGACAGTAAGCCAACCGACTTGCCTTAATTACCCTTTGTGGTCTCTTAGAAGTAGTCCATAGACCAAAGGCAACCTTGCAAACTACAGGTTGAAAACCACTGATTTAAGGAAGTGGCAGTAGTTAATTGTTCACGTGTCATTGTTAAAATGAGCATCAATTCAGTCTTGTGATGAACTGTCCTTTTACTGTGACTGGTGATTATGGTTTTGTAGTGGTGTAATTGCTAGTCTAATAGAGGTAACTGAGGTTAACAGCAGAGATAAGTAAATATCATAGAATGATTTCCTGCCTTTATCCTGGTGACATAGCAAATATATTAACAAATCCCAACATTCCTCCAAATTTATTATGCCCTTAAGGAGGATATTTGAGCTTTACTAATATGGGACAGATTCCATGCCAGATCAGCCCCAATAAACATAACTTTCAGGCGGTAGTTTGTTTTCAGAGGATTATCCCATGAAAACTTGCGCAGGGCTTTAGACATGTAAAGAGCTACAGGCGCTTTTATTAACCATAATAATTCTAAAGGTTTTCCTTGTTGATACCGAATGTAGACCTGTATGACATAGTTGCTTGCTCTGGTTGAAAAATAGTGCTGATTGTAAATTGCGAATGAGTCTGTGGTCTGTAAAAATAGCTATAATAAATTATAAGGCATGTGTTGTGCTATTTTTAATACGTTCATTTTCCAACCTATTTTTGAGCCGTTTCATCTCAGAAGTGAGGGTTTTTCTGTTACTGAATAAAAAGGGGCTTATCAAATTGGACAGAAATACATGGTTGCGTCTGTGTTGGGTATCTTTGCTCCTTTAGCAAGTGTTGAGATTGATTTAAAAAAAAAAAAAAGCCAAAGAGAAGGGAGATAGAAATGGCTGCTAAGTACATCCCTGTTTGCACGGAAGCCTGCTGCACATCTCGTACTCGTGTACCTGACAGGAGAATGTGCTCGTTGCCCGTGTTGGCAGCACCTCCAGACACAGGATAGCTGTTAATTTGTTTGGGGCACGGAAACCTGGACCTTGTAAGCCAGCAGACTGGGAAGGAGCAGTGTGCCATCCTCCCCGGTGAGCCAGCCGTCGTGACAGGCACTGGGGCACTAGACGTCTCTGCAAGTAAACTCGGTTTGATTAGTACAGCATGAGAAACAGCTTATCTCGCAGGTGAATATTTACAGCGCTCGCATTAATGCTTGCCCTCACAGAGTAAGCGGTTGTTGCTTTTCTGGGGACGAGATTCAAGTACTAGGAAAACGGCGGAGCCCCCCGCCTTTCGGTGGCAGGTATGGCCATTTTTAGTGCTTCTCCAGACGTTGCGGAGGATAATCAAAACAGCGGTGGCATATAATTTACTCCAAGGCATTTCATTATTTAGATGGCTGTGGAATGACCAAATCCAACTGGTATGCAGGTGGTGATCTGGTAGTTTTGAAGCAGATGCAGTTTTATAATGCAGGTTTCAGTTCATATACTGGAATGACTTAAAACAGCTATATTTTTTTTCCCAGCAAGCTATAAATGAGTCCTTGGTTTGCAGTTGTATTCAATTATTTTAAACCTATTTACAATGTATTCTATTGTAAAGCTCTGACCTTTGATCTCCAGAATGGGTGCATGTCTTTTGTGGGAAGCAGGAAGTCTTGGGGCAAGTGACACTTGCAGCGCAGTTTATTTTACTTAGACTTTGATTCCCCCCCTCCCCCCTGTTTCTAGAACTGAAGACAAATTTCTGTTTCTATTGGATTATAAACAGGTTCTGGATAGCTTCAGCTGCTGCATAGTGCAGTGATATTTTAATTTGCTGGGTAGACATGTTTACTGTGTACTGTGTAGTTTATGAGTGTTACCATAAATGAGGTAATCTTGCATCTTGGTTTCCATGTGTGAAACATTACATGAGCTAATGCAGCTGCACCACTGCTTGCTGGATATTAGTAGACTTTATTTGGACATAAAGTTTATACTGAACTGCTTTAAATATTTGTGCTAAAACTGGTAGTGCTGCTTTTTTAATGTGTTTTATATGACACTGATGGATGCCAAATTTCACAAAGCAATGTACGAATGTATAGCGGATTTCTGTTTTGCGCCCCATTGTTCTTAGTAATGGAGATTCCAGAGTGAAATAAAATTAATGACAACATTTTTAATTTATGTTCAGTTAGTGTTTCAGGGACTGGTTCATATTATGTATACGTAGGAACAGTAGCTTCATAGCATACTGTAGCAGTCTGAAAAACATGCATGTTCTCTCCAAAATCTGGATTTGGAATTTGAAGTGACATATGAGGGTTGGGAGAATACAGAGAGAGAAAGTTGATTTTTGCACAGTGCTTGAAGGAACATGCACAGGTTTTTTCTGTTGTTTGGTTTACCTAGCAAAGATCTTTCAATTGATGTGTTTTATTTTAAAAGTCTATGATTTTAGCATCTGTGGCCATATTTGTTTCACTTAATTAAAAATGTTGCACATTTTCAGTTTATATAGCTAGTTAGGAAGGTGAAAGCTGTTATACACAGTAAGCTATAAAATATGTCAGTGTATTTTGCTAACTCAAGTATTAACACTTGCATGTAATTTCTTGCGTTGAACTTAATTTATGTTCAATTTTATAAGTCAGAATAATGGACGCCTGTATAAAGTACATTTTAAAAGACACTAAAAATTATTTTGTGTGATTAAATACTTAAATACTAAAGGAACAGGTATATAGGTTTTTGTAAGCAACTTTAAAAGGGCTTTCTCCTTGTGTTCTGAAGATCTCCAGCATTATCTCTCAATTTTCTTGAAACAGAATTGAAAATTATTATTATAACTTCTTCCATAACATCTGTTTCATTACCAAAGTTCAACTTTAAGCATTTACTTGGAAAAAGTAACCAGTTCTTCAATGAGCAGTCGATCTGTGGAAACCTGATTTTCTACATACATGTCTCCTTAATTTCCTACCCTTGGTGTCTTAGGAAGAAGTCCAGCTTCTCCCAGATATTTCTAA
The DNA here is from genome assembly GCF_047663525.1 of Anas platyrhynchos. Classification (NCBI taxonomy): domain Eukaryota; kingdom Metazoa; phylum Chordata; class Aves; order Anseriformes; family Anatidae; genus Anas; species Anas platyrhynchos. Next base: position 36,357,957 of record NC_092590.1, read on the forward strand.
TGACACTGTAACAGGAGAAATGCCACCGCTACTCAGAAGCTCTGTTGCTGCTAATGATGTGACTGACTAAGGGGATACAGCCATGGGGAAAAAAAAGAAAAGGCAAAAACAAACCAAACCCTGTGCCAGTGGCATTGTCTTTGAGACTCCTACCTATTTTGCCAATCTGAAATAAGCTAGAGATTTCAGTGTTACTAAAGGAAGGATGGACAGACAGATGAATTCATAAGGAATATAGCACCTAAGGCTTATTTTGTTAGGGAAGAGTTAAAAATCAAATCTGAATTCAGTATTTGAAGCTATTGTGGTTCCTGAATAAGATGAACTGACCAAACAAGCTTTAAATCAGCAAGTGATTCTCATTAATTTTACAACTGGGTTTGTACCAATACTTGAATCTTCCTTTCTTATATTTTTGCTTTTTAATTTTTTTTACTTGAATGATGGGTACTATGGATATTTTTGTTCTGTGTGTGAAATTAGTTTCTTACAGTATTTTTCCTCCTTATATGTATTAGTCATGATGATACATCCAATCAAAGGGATGTGGGATTATTTTGTGCAGTTGGAAAAAAAATGAGTGTATAGCATAGTTTTCATTTTGGTTTGCCAAAGTCCAAGCTTGTCTAGAGAGCAAATTTTCGGGAATTAGGTATTAAAAAAGAAAAGACTTGCTATACCTACAGAAATAATGAAGTCTTTTATAACAGAAACAAATTTTTGAATTTTAGTCATTGTTAATATTTGTGTTCGATGCCCCTGTGTATGCTGAGATACAGGCACATGTAAATTTAGTTGCTTGTTTTCATATCTTTATTAATTATGTGAATTTTAGTGGGTATATGAGACAGTTTGTTTCCCTTGAATGGACTAGCAGCTGTCAGGCCTTTGAAAATGTTCGTTAGTATATGTCTCACTCAATATAACATGAACCTCCCACTGTTTTACACAGAAGGTTATATAGAGAAGTTAGTCTACAACCACTTTTTACTTGTAGCTTCCAGTAAACCCTTTCTTTGAGGTTTTTCTATTTTTTATCTCAAAAACAAAACAAAACAAAAAAACAGCAGGCTTTCTCTTTTTAAATTTTCTAATTATTTGTGTTTGTTTTTTTTTTCCCGTTAAGGTTTTGTTCTTGAAATTATTAATTTGCATGCATCTAGGTTTTGTCATTTATTACTTTCTAAAGGAATTCTCTCAATTTGTGGTTGAAACTTGGAATTCTGAAGCCCCAAAACTTCCTAGGCAAATAATAATAATACCAGCTTTTGAGGTCCAAAATTTTCAATAGTGATTTTCAACTCTCAACTCTTCCATAACAGTAAATAATGAATTGTGGCTTTTGGGGGCTGGCAGCACAGCCCCTCTCCATCCTCCTCCTCATCACCTTGATCTGACTGTCTGAAGGAGCGAGGGTCGCTGTCTCCTGTTTTTCCCTATTCCCTCCTGCACTGTGTCTGCACCACAGTCACAGCTATTGGCCAGGATTTGTGCCTGATACAGGGTACCTTGTTCTGCTGGATTTACACAGTTAGGCAGCTTTCTGATCATTGTAATTCTGAAATTTCCTACTTCTTGGCCCATTTCAAGGCTTTTTGCTGTGTGGTTTCTTACTGCCTGCGCAAGTTTTGTACAGAACTAAATACTAAACATTACATTGTAATGTATCATCTCATGACAGGGAAATGACTGGAAAGCAAACACTGAAACACAAGGCAGCTGATGGAGTTTCTGTCCATAGCTGAATCACAAGCTTTCAAGGCGGATTTTTTTTTTCTCCTAGAAATGCTTTCATTTCTCCTTTTGTGCATAGAGTATAATATTGAATTTCTTACATATCCTCTGTTCAGGACAAATAAGATAACTACAATACTTAAGAAAAAAATAGCACAGTTTTTAAGAACCTTTTACGTTTTAGTATTTCTAGGTTTGCAAAGATCAGGAAAATATTTTATCAACTTCTCAACTTTAAGTTTGGGGGAGGAACAGACATAGTTATGTCAAACATGAATCCATGCAATTTTAATCATGTCTGAATAAGCAGGATTTTCCCTACATATACGCTTGCATTTTTGCAGCTCTGAAGTTTTTATCTTCCTCTCTATCAGCAAATGTGTGTATGTTTGTGGGTACAGTAAGCTGAACATTTGCTTTCAAATTGTTCAGTGTTGCCAGTAATCATACGCTAAAAATTTCATGTCAGCTCACAACAATAGGGCTTTTCATGTCTAATTTGAAGGATAAATCAGTAATTATGCATTTAATTGGCTAATAAATCTTAGCACGTTTTCCTTATATTCTGTATTGCTATGCTAAATCTTTATAATATGTGTTGTGTTTTTGTGTAAAAGAAAACTAAATGCTTTATATGTAGTGTATATACAGTGCATGAGGGACATAAATATGTAAGGCCTTCTGTGGCGTTTACTGTGTTATATGAGAAGCTCCTGTGACTATGTGCTTAAGGATTTTATAAAAACAAATGTATTTTTTAAAGGAGGTACTGAAGTTGTAGATTTTACACTATATTTTGTATATATTTACTATGTAAATATAAGGACACAGTAGCTTGCTCAATCTGAAATGAATTTACAACAAAATACACAGTTGAACTTTTTGAAATTTCTGCATTTGTCATTTTGCTCATTACAGTATTGATTCTCAGATTTTTGTGATTAATCTTGTTAATTTTCAAAGTAGCTATTAAAAAAAAAATCTTGGGCATTTATTTTAATGCTTTAAAATTTGAGAAAGGCTTTGTGTAGCAGAATCACTGTGTTGTTTCTATTAACACTGCAGTTTATTTCGAGTTTTCGAGTCAGTATTTCGAGTATTCATATCCCTATGAGTTAGGCCATCGGGAAATTCGGTATGTTTTGTTCTTATTTATAGGTTGAAATTTTCCAAAATCATTTAATGAATAAAATAACATCAATGTTGTCACAATTAAGTGATTAATAAAGACCAGGTTAGTTACAGAAGAATAAAATGTAGAAATATGCAGGCCTCTTTCTGAGTCACACTCTTGATCTCTGGGAAGGCTCTGGTCATTTTTTGGTTTGCCTTCACACAAGGGAACTGGGGAGCATTTTTGTTCCTATAAAGTTTGAGGTAAACTTAGCCAATTTGCAAGAATTTAAGGCATGAATTACCTTAAATTACACAATAAATACATAATTTCATCTCAATGGCGAAGCTATTATATAAAGTCACTGAAAGTTTTCCTTTATTACTGTTTCAGAACCAGTTAACAGGATACTCAGTTAAGCAGAGTTCCAAGACTCCTCCATATATGTACATACACACAGAGCAAATGTAACTGGATTTTCAGTTTTTGTAAGCAGGGGAATACTGAATATAGCCTATGATGGTTCCAGTCAAGCATCCTGGATGCTGTCTTTTGTAACATCAAAATTGCTGTGGATAGCATAAGTTACATGCATCAGCTCGAACAGCAAATCCCAACTTTGTCTAAAATATTTATAAGATGGAGTTATTCCGTAGGTGCATATCCATGTCAGCCGATCCCTGGAACAGGCTCAGTATTACTGTAATAGAAATTTGTTTGGAGAGAGAAAGGGAGAGGTTTTATTGCTTGTTGGTGGTGGCTGGTTGGTTTGGTTCATTTGCTTTGTTTTGTTTTTAATCTAAATTTAACAATGAATTATTTTATAAGGCAATTCACTATTTGTTTATTTATTTATTTTATGTGGGAAGGGGCAATGGACTAAGGTTTCCAAACAGGTTTTTGTATGTGTGTATGCATGCCAAGAGAGGCAGCAGAACACACTGTATTACTACATCTTGTAAAAAATCCACCTGTATGGGGTGACTGCATGTATGTCCACTACTTTGATGTTTTGTTCACTTGAGTTTACTGACGTCCTGGGGAGGTGGAGATGGGGGAAGTCTTTGGAGGAATAAGTGCATAGTAAGCTGGGCAATTAATAAATGGCTGCTAGCATTGCATTAATAAATATTTGGAATATTCTGCATTAAGGCTGATATATTCAACCAGCACTCCTTGTCCTTTGTGCAAGTCCGTGAATTAAATACAGGAGAAACTCAAAAAACGGTAAAACCAGTTTGACAGAGAAGTTCATTTTACTTTGGACCCTTTTGTAAGAAGCAAACATACCCTAGCTAATCCTTACATCTTAAGAATTCTCTTATTAGCTTGTTACGGAAAACAAACAAAGAAACAACAACAACAACAAAAAATAACATTTTTCAAATGTAACACTTCATTGTATTACCTGTGTATTACCTGTGATAATAATGAACAGGAGAGTAAGACTGAGGTGAAGTTCTTTCTAAGGAGCCCTATCTGTTTTTACTTTGATCCTCACAGTTTTTGTAATCACTTATTCCAAAACCCACTGTGGTTTGAGGGCAGCAGGCGTGGCATGTAACCGAATCTGGCATTTAATCCAAAAAGTGTAATTAAATAAAATTATCACTTCCTGAATCTTCTTCTATGAAGGCATAAGGAAAAACAGTCTCTCCATGTTGAGTTATCACATACATCATTACGGAAATATATATGGCCTCAGTAATTTATGAGTGGAAGGCAAAAAAAGAGATTTCTATTCAGAAATACAATCCACTGCAGTCATAAGTAACCAAGTCGTATAATCCTCATAATGAAGGGTTTGGTGAATAACTGTTTTGCCTTTGCCCACTGTACCAATCCTGAAAATTGTCCCATCACCTCCAGTTTATTTCCTATGGGCATAATATAATACTGTGTTGTATTTAGTTCCAATACAATGGAAGAAAAGTGTGAAAAGACTGGAATCAATTATTAAGATACACACTCTAAGCAAAGATCAGATCTGTTCTTTAATTAATAAGACTGCAGTAACATTTATAGATAGTATACTCTTTCTTACATTTTGGTGCTATTTCTGGTTCCTTTTCTTAGCTTGCAGGCTGGAAGTTCTTGGCAAAGCTGAATATACAAAATAAATATAAACTGCGCAGCAAGGATGGGTTCCTTAGAGAAAGGGAGAGGAGAAAATGATTTAATGCAATAATGATTTTAGCTATACACAGGCATCCCTTTTTTGTCTCGATTTGTTAAATTACCTGACGTCTGCGTGTGTAATTTAAACAAAATTTTCTTCTCTACTCTTTCTTCCTTCTGAGCTATCTTCTCAGGGAGAAGGATGATAAATGGAAACATAAACACAGCATGAGAATGTGAACTAGTTCCCAAACATTTCAGTGGTTTTTATAAACAACTGGTCATTGTTACCTTTTGCTGGATTATAGTTTCCTTTAGAACAACAGTGCTCTTCAGCTGCATTACAAAGTTGATTCTACATGTTTTAGCGTAGTTGCTTAAAGGCTTTAATGTTTAAATAATGGTTATATAATTATACAATGTTTAAACAATTAGCTTTTAAGTCTAGCAATAAGGCCATGTTTTATACACATACTACCAAAAATGATAATGAAACTGTTTTTTAAAGATACAAACTGACCTCACAGTGATCAAACACAGTTTTGGGACATTTGTTTCAGTTTTAGGATTTCATTTTTGACATTCTTATTTTCGTTTTGAACATGGTCAGTGGTTCTCGCCGTTATCTGTGGTCGTCCTGTGAACACAGAAGTGATCGGCTGCTGTTTTTTGTTGTTGTTTTTAATTTCTGCACCCCATATTCAGCATTCCTTGTGCACTGTGTGCCCTCTTCTCTCCGATAAGAAGTGCCAGCTTGCATCTCTCTGGTCTACATAAGCACAAAGGGTTGTCTGAGGCTTCAACTAGAGTGCCTTGGAGGGGTAGGATTAACATCATAGTGCATTATTTGTCCCCTAAGCCATCGTGGCAGCTGTTGATTTATATTTTGAAACAATTGAAATAACAAAAATTGACACAATAAATCAAGATACTGTTTAGTATTTTGTTTGAACTTTTAAAAAGTCTCTTAATATTTTAGGTCCAGTATTTTTGCTTAAGTCATGATTTAATTGTCTTTTTAAAAATACCATAGAATTGCATTTTTAATCTTTATGAGCTGCATTTGCACAGTGATTAAGTGAAGAATTGTTTCGAAGTGTAAGAATTTAACACAGTAGCAGAAGGCTTGCAGATAAAAAATCATGCTTTAAAACTTAAATCCATTTTTTCTACTTTATAGGGGCATTTCAGAAACAGTATTTTATACCTGTGCTACATTATAATTTTAGATACTGTACTTCTTTAACGACTTTCTAATTTATACAATTTTTGTTTCACTGTCAAAACATTTAATTATATCATGTCTTGAAGGTGTAAAGCTGTCAAATAAATCAGAGGCTCAGTATAAACATTTGGTGAATTGCTTTTGCTACCATACTGTAGTTGTTACTGGGCAGTTAGTGGAACTTTTTTCAAGCATTTACTCAGCAGGTACAGGACAACAGCCGTACAATGAATTGCTGATTGCTTGTAAAACAGCAGGTAGTAATGCCCTCGCTCTTTGTAATTCTGCTTTGTAAAATGAAGTGGCGAAGTAGCGTGGCAGAGAAAGCGAGTGTGCAGTGAATATGTTCACTGCCTAAGGGCTGCTGGAGATTGCCAGCCCTGCTCCCCAAAGCCTGCCGTTGTTGTGGATCTCGGTAGCGCAAAACACGGATCTCCCAGCGCTGGAGGGAAGCGGCTGCCTTCGGGTCTTCAGCATTTGGCAGCGTGGGCACGGAAAGCAGCAAACGTGAGGCCAGATTCCTTCCCGAAGGCCCTGGTATTTGTCATTAAAAATAATAATAATGATGAAACAACACACAACAAAACCCAAACCAAAAACCAATGTGCCAATATCTCTAAAATGCAGAAGCTTCATATGCGAAGAGAAAAGCTTTCTGAAGCAGGTTTTTAACCCATATTTTGCTCTGGGGTTAATGCAATGGCCAGGCTCCCCAAGATGGGGGCTGGACGAAGTAAATTAGTTCTACTTTGAAGCTTTTATTTTCTCCTCCTTTCCAAATGAATGGGGAGGCCCTTGAATGAAAGCTGCTTTTCATTAGCGCCACCAAATACCTATTTGAAAGGACGAGCTCTTTTACCACATACAAACACGAGAGTAAAGGAAAGCTTCCTTTTTCTACCACCAGCCCATCGGCTAAACAGCTCCTCTCCTCTCTTTCCAGTCAGGTGGCTTCAAATCAGAGTTAATGACTCCAGTCATTTATTCCAATCGCCCTCTCGGTATGGCCAGCAGCCCCCTGGTGCGGGGTGGCACGGTTTGAAAGCCACTGCGGGGTCCTGGAGGCTCATTAGCGAGGCTTCTCCCCGCTTGGCTCGGGCTGCCCCGCTCCCTCTCTCGGCGCCCGGTAACCCTTGCCTGCCCGCTTGCCTTTTGCTCGCCCGGCAGAAGCGACTGAGCCCGCCCGGAGAAAGCTGGGATGAGCACTGGGTTGCAAATCTGTCAATGCCGCCACTCCCTTGAAACGCTAGTGCTTTGCCCAATGTGTGGAAATGGGGCTTTTTCCTGCAGAAATCCCCCCATGACATCCCTCCGTGGGTGCGGGTGCGGGAGCACCCTGCCCTGGCCAGCTCCCAGCTCACACTGAGATTTCTGCCTGCACCAAAGAGCACAAGTGCTCTTGGCCCCTGGCAGGCAAGTTGCTGGCTTCTCCTGAACCTGACCGATGCCAAATTTAATGCTTCTTTTCCTTTTTATTTTTTTACCTTTTTTTTTTTTTTTTTTATTTCCCCCAACGATATTGTAACAAGATTTCTTTGCTATTTGGCATACATCTGGCATTAAAAAAGAAAAAAAAAGCAGCAGCAGCTTGACCTCCAAAATAAAGGGTAGAATTGAACATACAGGCATACTTTTGAAAAACAGTGTTAATTTCCCTTATGCTGTGCCTGTAGTTGAAATACAGCCTGATATTATGCATATTGGACGAGGTATCTCAAACACTTGCCATATCTCTCTGGTTGTATGGTGAGGAGCTGGGGGGACCTTCAGCTTCCCTTCAGCACCCCCTGAGTGGGTGAACTACTCAGTCATGGTTCTGTGCAGCACTGACTTTAAGACTTGATGTTATCCTCAAGCTTATCTTACTCAGGCTGATAAAGCTTGCATGCCAGAGGTATGGGGTTTTATTTAAAATAGATCATGTATGAGCATTACCTACAGTCAGAGTAAATAGTTTTAGTAGAATGTCAGTTGGTTAAAACCTTGTAATTTGGTCATTGCTGCTGAAAAACATTGGTGATTTTTTATTATTATTATTTTTTTAACCTTGTTTCTTTTTCCATGCTGGGTAGCAATGCTATAGATCAGGTGCTTTACAGTTTGCTATGTAAAGACAAAAGGCTAGACCTGTCTCTGGGAGTTCAGCCTCAGAACTACAAAATCAGTTGGAAGATAAGAGTTAAATACTAGTTTATTGCTGTATAGTTTTATTTTATTTTATTTTATTTTATTTTATTTTATTTTATTTTATTTTATTTTAATTTTTTAAACCAATTTCTGTGAAGGAAAAAAATATATTATTGATACAAGATAAAATTCTATTTTTTTTCTAGAATCTTACTTATAACTAGAAAAATTTAATTCGTTCTAGTGTTACTAATGGGCCACATGCTTTTTCAGCGTGTAACCTCCAAACGTTAATAGTATTCATCTCCTGCTCCCTTCCCACTAACACGGTTCATGGCAGAGTAATATAAAGGTTATGAAAAGTTTGCTCTCAGACAGCTACAGAATGTCTGTTGCACTTGGAGGTGTTTACGCCTTGATTTCCTGAGCGTGCTCACTATACTCAATATATCACTAGTCTTTTTGTGTACAGCTGTCTTAGTGAAAATTTGAAACTGTTTAGGTGACAGAAAGGAATACAACCTAGAAGAAATTAAACTACCCACAAGAAACTCTACATGCAGTGCATGATTAAATTAGAATAAGAAAAGCTAGATTTCACATTTCCTAAGGAAGGGAAATGTAAAAAGTAATTTACAAATATGACCCATTTTCAGTTTGATTTCTTTCAAGCTTTGAACCTGACCCCTAGGAGCTCTTTTTTTTTCTGCTACAAATTACAGCAGTAGCCAAACTACTCCCAGGGAGTGGGAGATAGCTGAAGGGATCCACCGGGACATGGTGTGGCTCACGGTCAAACCTATGACAGGGTCCTCCTTAATCTGAAGACTGTGGAAGTGCTTGTACCGGGGGGTTTAGTATAAGGTGAGCTGCCCTTGAGCACCAGCTCGTCTGGATCTCGGCTTCCTGGTAGCTTGTTTAGCAAATTTGCCAGAACAAGATGTTAAATGAGAACCTGCTGTGTTTGGGCAAGTTTGCAAAGAGCATGTCATTTTCCAAATAGTATCTTCCACCAATTTGCGTTTTTTCTTAAACGCTGAATGTAGAAGCTGTGGTGTGAGGGGAGAGAGGGAGGAGCCAGTCCTTCCAACAGTCCCTTCTCTTGTATTTCTTGTGCTGAACAAAAATCTGGTTTGAACAACAGAAAAGCTTTGAGAACTGTAGAATCTTATACTGATAATGTCTTTACTGCACAAATTCTCTCTTTCTCTGTCATGTTTAAGTAATGTTTCTCCTGTGTCATTCTAGTTAAATGCCAACTCTGATGAGCGCAGTGTCTTTGCCAAACAAACCTTGTATTGTTGTCATCCTAAGCAACCACAGAGAACGTCTTTATAAAAGATCAGAATTTGACTGTTGATAATCATTGCAAGGAAGCAAAACCCGTGCTTATCTATGCGTTAGTCCCGTAGTGGATTACACATTTGTGCCATGCGATGATATAGTGCTGTTTCCCATTTCGTAACTGTTTGATTTATTCAGAAGTGGTACCCTAATTGCCTTTGCAAATCTGTTCTCCAAAAGCTCTTGAACACTTCCTATTCTGTGAAGTCAAATGACAAGATTGAAATGGGTTGTCTGCCTGACTTGCATCTAAACTGTGTTTTAAATTTTAAATTCCTTGACCTTTTGTCGTACTATTTCCTAATCTTAAACAAATTTTTTGAGAACATTTTTTTCCCAGAACTGGCTTCAAAGACAAATTAGATTAGTCTCTACAACTCTTCTAAGATGTTTGCTTGTGCTATTTGCAGTGATCTGAAGACCATGTGTTTGCAACCATTTCTGTCTCTTCTTACATGCATACTAATACTTGTTGATCATCACAGTTCTTGTGAATTGCATATACAGCTGACACATCAAAGCACGGAATAAATGCTGCAAGCTGTTGAAACAGAGCGCAAAAATAAAGCAACAATTGACTTCTAGGGATTACAGAGTAAATCAGAAGGGAAAAATGTATGAGCACGTTTAGATGCAAAATACATATTAAAAAATCACCAGTGTCTCCCAGTGTGAAGCGTATTGTGCTGTTGTTAATCAGACAGTATGTGTAAGCTTAAACATTAATTTGAGGATTAAATGAGATCAAAACCTGTAGCGCACAGCCTAATACTTAACATGAAAGCTGTTTCAAGTGTAGTTTTGTCTATGCTGACATAAACCTTTTCTGCATTTTGATCACGTGAGTTCTGTTCATGTTTTAGACATTTTCTATAACTTCATGACCTTTGCTGTATTCACTAAGTTTCATTACATAACGATTATGCAGGCTATATATTCATAGAAAAAGTAAGCTAAAGCCCTAATACTGGGAAAGTGTACTCCGGCCACAACACTTTTCTGAATTTCAGTCTCCAGTGAATTTGTCTCCAGTGAAAAAGCAGATATTTGTTCAACCTGAAAGGCAAGCAAATTTGACATGGTTTAATGTTTTGTAGTGTGTGTTTTGCACCTCTCTTTTACTGAGAAAGAATCTGTAACGTTAAAAGGTGAATCTCTCTCTGCTACGGCAAACACCCCTTTGGAAGTGTGCAGTCCGCTGACCTTTCAGTTTGCCTTTGGCTAATACTTGACGTTCGGAAGCAACTGTGATCGTGGTGACAAGGCACAAGGAGATGCCATACAGAAGACCTCTGGTTAGAGGTATGCGAGTTAGCTGAAGTGTTGGAAGCCATGTACCTGCATTAACCTGAGAGGAAGGTTGTGTTCGCTTGGCAGCGCGCTGTGCTAACCCGATGGCACAGCCCTGCTGGCAGCTCAGTCAGCTCTGTCAGTACCCAACACTGCACTGGGAAATGTAGTCATATCTTGGGGGATTTTGTTGTTTGGTTTTTTAATACAAAACTTCATTTAAACTAATTTGACTGAGCCAACTGTCAGCTATGTGGTTAACAGTCTGTGCTTCCATGGGTAATAGGTTCCAGATCCAGGCTGTCAGTCTTCGTGCAGGCAAGTGCTGGAGGAACTGAGAGAGGGATTGTTGATTTTCAGGGAGGAGGGAGCTTCCTGCCTCCTTTTGGTGCTGTATGTGAGGATTTTCAAAAGGGATCCTCATCCAGCCTGTCTTGGGCTTTGGATGTTGCTATTTTCTGAGGAAGAGAATCCTCCAACAATGTAGCAGGCATTTTAAGCATGGAAAAAAATGCAGGTCTGGGAAGAGATGAAAATGGTGGAGAAATCAGCAGCACTTCGTGCTGTTACAAATACTTGCTTTTAGCCATATTTATAGCAGGAAATGTTTATGGTTATCTAACCAGTTGTGTTTAGATTTTCTGTGTATCTCTAGAGAAGGACAAATGCAAGCCCCATATGTATCAGCATTATCATGCTTATGAATAATAATAGCTATGTGATTCTATGACCATAATTAATTATGGCTTTTATATATTATTTTTCATGTAGGGGAGTTTAATAAAGTCCTCATGATCCTTTTTTGTTCCTATCACAAGTCTCTGAGTCTTCTGGCTGAGAGGAAATCCAACTATTAGGAGGTGGTCATTGTTGGTATGCCTTTTGAAAAGCATGTTTTCTTACGGAGGCAGTTGGCTGAGACAGGTTTTGCCCACTCTTTCATTCAGTGGGGAAGGTAGTATTGTCACAACCATCACTGCTGGAATATGTGAACAAGTGGGGTAAGCCGGCACGTGAATTTATAGTTCATTAACTGTCAAGTACTAGTGGACATGCTCAGGGAAAGAGGTATACTGATGGCATGTAATGTGAGCAAACCAGCACTTATTCAGTGTGACGTTATAACTGCACTGCTTTTGGCACGCATGTTGGCTTTCTTTAATCTGTTTTTGGTTTCTTTACACTGTAGTGTCATCTTTTGAATCTTGTTTTTAAGTTTGGCTCTCCAAATGTTCTAATAGCCATATGCTTGTTTCTTCTTACAACAGATAACATAAGAGATTTCCTACAAGCCAGGCAGGATGCTTCACTCTGCCCTTCTAAATTGTTCTACTGTGAAGGCCATGAAGTTGCTTATGAGTAAAGTTAAGCAACTGTGTAAATGTTTCCACTGTTGACACTTTGAGATAGATGTCTAAACTTTGAAACTTAACAGTAAAAATGCAGCATTTGGTCAGTTTATCTATATACTGGTTGTGGTAAATTGTAGCAATTTTGCCTTAAAATATTGCTCTCAAATTTGCAGGTTATCATGGGTATGCTTAGCCAGTTGCATATACTAAGAAATACAATTTTTTTTTTAAGGGTGATCACTGCCCTTAATAGAAGAACAGCTAAGAACGCTTCAGGGCAAGTTTTCATATTCAACTAAGTCTTTTATTCCTGCACCTAGTGATAGATATTTCAGTTGAGGTTAAAGCTGAATTTCAAAGGAAAAGTAGCTTTCATTTTATGAAATATATAACAGCTGTCTGACTTGTCTGTTTTCAACTACAAAATGACAGTTGGGGACTGAATATAGAAATTGCCAAAAGAAGTACTCAAGATTTTTAGGTAAACATTCTACTAATTCACTCTTGTTTTGGTAATAATTACATAAATTCAAGTGAGAACTTGAGTCATTAGATTGCAAAATATTTTTCATTGTTTACATGCTGTTTATGCAGAATGTATCTCACCAGAAAATGTTTTTTCATTCAGTTACACTATTACACAAAAATTCTCTGTTGTCATTACTTAGTACCTTATTGATAAATACAGAAAAGTAGAAGGAGCACAGGAAGGGAAGTTTATCTTCCAGAGGTCTCTTAAGTATGACCTTCTCAGGTTTTTGATACTCTTTGTTCTTTGAGATCAGTCTTGTGTAAAACATGAGTTAAAACTATTTATTAAGATTGTGTTTTCCAGAGTTCTTTTTTCTATTTTATCATGGTATTGGTGACCAGTAACAGAAACAAAATAAAATGCTGGTTGTAACACTAATGAAAATTCATTGGCAGTGCACTTCTGGGCAGCATTTTAAAATAAAGGGAACATAAATTAAAGGGAATTAGATTGTTCATGTAACTTAAGATGTAAAATAAGTGCTCTCTGTCTAAAGTATTTAATTTTTAATACAAGTTGCAAAATACAGCAAATAAAACTCTACGTAGTATAGCATAGTTGTAACAATCTGCTTGGAGCAGTTATGTAGCAGCATGTTAGAAACCAGCGATCATGTAAAAACTTTTGTGTTTGTTTCATCCTTTTGAAATTTGCATTACCTCATGCAAAACTCTGAGTTTTCGCCTTAGTATGTCTGCTGTCCTCTTCCTCCTCCTCCTGATATCTTCAAGGCAGGCTGGAGTATCTTTCTAATAGATTTTTATACTTTTTTTTTTTTTTTTCCTCGGCTGTGTACCCAAGTGATCTAATAGTGCTTCTGGTGAAACACTATTGTGTGGTTAGTAGCTTACTTCTGAACACTAGCGGTCATGGAGAAACCTCAAAAGATAAAGCCAGCACTTCAAGAGTTAATGTGTTATTAGGAGGACAGGAAATCTGGCAACTATTCCAGAAACTAGACCTAATGGTGCACACAAACAATTTGTCAGTCTTGGTAAATGTGAATAGCTTTCCGCAAAGTGGCTGCTTTTGCTTTGTTTGAACAGCCTAAACTTTTCCTTTTTGGACTTTAAATCTTAGAAGTGAAATGTGATCCACATATTGAATCAAAATCATTTAATTCAAAACATATTTTGATTGGAACAAAGTTGACATGGAAAGAAATTCTAGAATAATAATAAAAAAAAAGTTGAAAGGACTTTCTATCATATATTTAGCAGGAAAATTTGAAACAGTTCTAATTAGGCTGAAAAAAACAGCCTTCTTCATTGTAACTTACAAAGGTCATATATCAATGTTAAGGCAGCATTACCAGCTAGTGTCTGAAAGCCTGCACATGCAATATGTGCAAACCAACATGTTCGGTTTGTTTTTTTGTTTTTTTCTCTTGTTTTTTTTTTTTTTTTTTTTTCAAAAGTATGTGCACAGCCATACTACCAAGCCAGAATACATACTTAATAAGTTTAACGTAGTTACCTCACACTTCTGTTATGTGGGTGCTTTGTGGTTTCTCAGGAAGAGTATTTTGCACATCAAAATTATGTTTGGGTTAAAAATGTGTGAAATCCTAATTCCTGCTTTTCTGTTCATACAATAATATTTTTCAAATGTAAAGTGTGTTTTTTTTTTTTTTTTCCAGAAAGTATTTTTAGTATTACAAAGGAAATTCCTTACTTTAAAGAGAAATTAAAATACTTAGCCTCTTTGAGATAATAGGCAATTACTTGTACTTGAGATTTGTAATTTCTTACTAGCCAATGTAGTATTTTCCTGGATATTTTATAATTCAATGAATAGGAAAGGTTATTCATGTTTGAGAAACAGACTTGTTGTCTAATCAAAAGTTTCTACTTTAATTTTAACTACATAAAACACATTTTTTATAGGTAGGACTTCTTTGCTGTCTCTCAAAATAAGTGTTGCATGAGTACTTTAATCAGCATAGGAACAAAGCAAGCAAGTCTGTAGTCTTATATTTCTGAACAGCTTGATTATAAATAAATATCTGTGCCTAGTGAAAAGAAATGCACTTAATACTTTCATCTGATTTCAGCACTGGAACATCCCAATCTCAAGTATGTATTCATTTTTAACAGACATAATTTCATATGCTGTATGTCCTTATTAGGTATACAGAAATATAAGAGAAAAGAAAGTAGAGGGCAAAGGCCCATGGCAGTTATTTTACAGGTACAAATCTTGTTTCCAAAGGTATAACATTGTTTGGGAAAATATATCATAATAAATGGTCAGAGTATTTCTATTTACTATTCATTTTTTTTATTATTTATTTATTTATTTATTTATTTATTTATTTATTAAGGTGGGGGAATCTTTTCTAATGCGCTAGTTTTGTAATTCCATCTCTCTGTCTGTGTTTTGCTAGATTGTTTGTATCAATGTTGCACTGATAGTTTTCAGCTTGAGATTATTCTCTGTTCATTCCTTTCAGAAAACCAGGGGATAAAAAGATGCAGACAAAATAATGCATTTCAGAGTCGTTCTCAAAGAAATAATTTTAGTTACACTTAGTGATATCAGATGTACATCTGAAAAATATTTATGAATAAACAAACATTTCCTATTAAGATCAAAGCTTCAATGTTTTCATGTTTCTGAAACGTTTCTACCTTGGGAATGGAGAAATGAAAGTTACTAATAGGTGTTTGTGTTTGACATCTGTATACTGTACTTTTTAGCATATCTCAAGTGTTTTAGTCTCTGCCTAATAGATCTCATTAAAGAAACAGATATCAACCCCAAGACAGTTTGTCAAAGTTAATACGAGTCCCTGTGGACAGAATTGACAATTTGTGTGGGGCTTCACGTGACAGTCTTTTCACGGTCTTATTTGCTCCTTAACAATTGGGCATTAGGCACTGATTTATTTTACAATAACTCAATAGGACTGAATATTACTGTGGTAGGCTGGACATTTTAGAGGATTTTCTTGTTTTACGTGCTTTACCATGAGCATGCAGTGGGTGTAAATGATGTACTCAGCCTGCAGTGGGAGCACTGGCAATTGATTGGGTATCTTTAAGAGCAGCCTGGGAAGGATACTACGATCCCATAGCTGCATGCCATATTTAACTAGAGCCTTAATGAGCACTGTCTGTCCTAGACGCTTAAGTAATCCTAAATGCTTAGCATTCTATACCCATGGTTTAGTTTTGCAAGGGGCAAATGCTAACAGTAAAAAGTTTTTAAAGAACTCCTTTTTAGCACTTTATGCATGTTGGAACTTAATTTTTCAATTTATTTATTTATCTTTTTTTAAGCAGTGCCCCTCTTAAATAGTATATACCACTGTGCTTATAATAGTCACACTCTGGTACCTTGTGTTGTTTTCCTTGAAAATCTGCTTTAATCAGTGTACAGTCTGCTAACTATTGTTCCTCCATCAGTGGGATCATAGAATAAGCACCTCCCTGTGACCAACAGCTTAACTGTGTATCTGAAATGACAGGCAAGCTTATTTATCGTCTGAATTTGTGTGCTATATTTGGTCTGTCCTTCAGGGCCCTGGGTATTGATGTTGACTGTAGTCATTTTTTGTTTAGCCCTTGTTGCTGTGATTTGGCAAATGAAGAAGATGGTCTAAAATGGCCTAATATGGAAAAGAGAAATAAAAGAGAATGGTCTAGTTTTGAATCTGTTTAAATTACTAGTGTAAATTAATTTTAAACTTGAAAAAGAGAAGTACTTTCCAGATGGCAACCAACCATTCCAGGAAAAGGCAGAGTGTGTTTTGGTTCTGCTTTTTTAGGAAAAGTCAGATTTAGGTATCTGTTAATCTGTGGAGATTGCAGAATGATATTCCGTTAGTCATTCATGTCCAGGTGCTTTGTGAGTGTAGTACAACCCATTACAAATCTAGCTTTTGAGGAAAAGGAAAAAGGAACAACCTCTGCACATACTAAACATACATACCAAAAAAAAAAAAAAAGAAAATCACAGGCCCTTAAAACTATTTTTTCCTGACACTAAATAGTTGTAATGATAACACTAAGTATGTTCTAGGGTTAAAAAATTTTAGCAGGGTAGCAAGAAAATTAATTCCTATCATTGTCATTTGCTGAGCCCTGTAGGATTTTATGGCTGCACATTGTAGTATTATGGACACTCATGAGACTCCTGACTGGTTTTATCTTATTAAACAATTTTGAAATCATTAATTTTTAATTGGCCTGTGTGTGGTTTTTTATAGTTTTAATTGTGTGTCTGTGTCTAAACATTTTTTTAATTTAAAAACAAACAAAAAAGAAAAATAAATTTTAAAAAGCATGAAAAATCCTGTCTAAGCATATATGTTATAGGGTATTTCCATATGATCATCCAAAGAGTTACTATCCTTTATGGTAATTCATTTTAAAGAATGCTTTCAGCACTTCAATAGCTGGGAATCCTAATAAAAAACAATAATGAAAAAAAGAATGATATGAAGTAGGAGATATGTACAGGTCTTTTCTTGATTGAAAGTTCTAATTAAGTGAATCGAGGAAAATTAACTGAAATTAGCTGTCAGAAAGTCACATTTAAATGAGTGATGATCTGGCGTGGCAGTAAACATTTAAATGATATAAATTGCCATTTAAGTGTATGGTTTAATGTTTGTCATGCATTAATATGACACGAGGCTGCAGTGACAATCAAGCAGCTTGCTCTAATTTGAACATATTTAGGGCTTTTGTGTGGTGTGCACCACACAAATTAAGACAATTGCTGTTTTTATGTGTCAATTTAAATGTTGTTTTCAGGCATCAGTTAATGAAACAAACCCATCATTTTTGTGTGCAACTTGCAGAATGATTTCCTTGGTTTTCAGATTAATTTTAACTTCCTCTACTCAAAATTAGGAATTTCCTTTACAAGGAAAATGCTATTAGTTTCTTTAGATGAAGAGATTATCAGACTCTGTTGCACTGTTTCATCTACTCATTAAATTAAAAAATATATTGAATCCTCTGTGTGAAATAGTGGAAACAAATCCTGCTAGCTATTTAACCTAGGTGAATTAACTCTTTAGATTACAATGATTTTTAAGTTATCTTTTAATATTTTTGTACTATTTCTAGTACCATTATGGAGAGATCATTACTGTTTAGATGCTTTTGTTTTGGGGATTGGATTGTAACTGGATAACATCTTCAGGAAAGTGGCTTTATCATTCAGCATCCTAATACTATTTCTGTAAAGGCTTGTCTAAAAGACATATACAAGAAATGCATAAAAGTATTAGCAGGCTGATATTTCAGCATGTAAATATTTTGTACCCTAACACTCCTAGTTAGTTCAGTTTCCCCAGATTCTGTCAGTCTTCTGTCCGTATGTCACAATCAGATTAATATGCTGTTATTATTCATTGTGAAGATCACACATAGAAAAACACAACTGTATCTTGAGAGTTCATGAGAACATAGCCTGTCTGCCTGTAATGCACAAATGCTTTCCACTTACTGCTTTGCTCTTATTCCCACTATGATAGTGTAAACAACAAGATCTTACAGTGAGCGGGAAGTACAAGAGGGTTAGTCAGGAGACCCCGTCATCTGTTGCGGAGCCTTTTTTTTTATAATATAATTTTAAACTATTGTTATCAATTTTGTACAGAGACTTGTTAAGATAATTTTGTATGCTATTGAAAATACGCTTCTACTACTAAGAAATGATGACCGTCTGCCAAACTCAACTTTATATACTTTGTGTGTGTTTTTTTACAGGCGTTAGAAAGTGAGTTTGTTTCCTGCCAGCTTCATCAGTGGATTGATCTGATTTTTGGCTACAAACAGCAAGGGCCAGAGGCTGCTAGGTCCCTGAATGTATTCTACTATTTGACTTACGAAGGAGCTGTTAATTTAAGTTCAATAACAGATCCTGTATTGAGAGAGGTAAGTTTGTACTTCAAATGTAGAAATGCAAAATCTGTGTTAACCTTTGGTACTGCTGAAAGTGCAAAGACACCACATTGTTTAGGTCTACCAGTGAATGCTCAAATCTTTGCTTTCTCTTGTGGTTTGGCTACAGGCCAGACAAATGCAAGGTGCCTTAACCAGTCATCACAGCATGCAAAATTAGAACAAGCATGCAAGTTGTTCTTAAATTTTGTGCACCTAGATTCAGCCACACCAGTATGAGAATAAAAAATGTTCAAGGACTGCTTTATTTGCTCTGAGGGCAGTCATTCTTCCCACTAATGCAGGATCTTAATGAAAGAAGACTGTGGGCAATCTTGATTTGGTTTGCACTTTTGAATTAAATTCCACAGTTTTAACAATTGTCTTTTAATGCAATCCTGCATATGGAATACATTTCAAGCATTCTATAGTTTGTTGCTTCCATTATTTTTATTTAGCTTGCTATCAGATTAATACTAACTTGTCCTGTATTTTTGATAAGCCAAAGTAAATATTTGAACTGTGGAAAGATTGCGTCTTTTACTCAGGCTCATCACCATTGAGAAAAATATATTTGACAAAATATCTTAATGTTACTGTGGGCTTGAAAACAACTCCCTCCTCCACCTAAATAGCTGTTTTCCAAAAGGAAAAAAAAAAAAAAGAGGGTGTGGGGAGGGTGATTAAAAGCTATTTTTGAGAGGTTTTACTTCCTCTGTTCAGTCAGTAGACTGGAACAAAAAATGTTAGGCTTGAAGTTCATTGTAGAATTGTAGACTAATCCTAGGGTAAGTTTCTTGTCATTTATTGTTTGTTGAAAGAATGTGCGAGAATTAAGTGATTATTCTTTTCAATAATACTATTTTTAATGTACATACCAGCCATCTGACTGTTGGGAAACCTTGACGCCCTCTGTAGAGAAAGTCATGTCATAGCAACAGTGTGGGTTGTGGCTGGCAGGAAAGCGGGCCAATGGAAAGGCTTGGGGGTATGCAGGGCATGTAGAGGTATGTGAGGACTGGCGTTACTAGCAGAAGTTATGGCTGGTTGTCAGTGTTATTTGGGCTGCAATCAGTCTGCAGACTTCATCTTGGCCCACTTGGAGCTAAAACACAGACATTGCACATCGTTGCATTCCAATGAGCTAAGAAAAAATATATTGGAATGCTTGGCTTTTAAGGAAAATTGTATTAACCAGGTTTGAAACAGTTATTGACCCACAGATACTAGTTGATACTGTTCACCCTGTCATTTGTTTCATATTATTGATAACGTTTATCACTGTTTCCTTGTACACTGATAAGGAAATACTCTTACATTGTAATAGTATTTACTGGACTCTTGAAGTGGTAGGTTTAAGTGTGAGCTCAAAAAAAATAGACTGTGTAAAAATTAATATTAGTTCAGTCTCCATTCTTAATTTTGGTACACCTATGGGAAATATAGATTAGAGAGTATGTCTTCAGATATTTTATATTATTATTTGGTTTTATTTTTTTATGATTCACACAACATAACATAAATGTAACTTTTTACTATTTTTTAAAGAAGTGAAATGATGAAGCTACAAATTGAAGTAACACTTCAATTAGAACAAAATTAGAAACAAAAGAGCAGCTTTCCAGACATACATTTTACGTAGTTTTGAATTTTTCTAGAGCAGCTCTATTATCAGTGTAACTGTGATCTCTTTTCCTTGTGTCATAGCCTGAAAAAAAAAAAACAACACACTAATTTAAGACCAACAAAGTAGTTACAAATCTGTCTGGAAGTGTGGATTGTCTCAGCTAGAGAGGCATTTTGTACCTCTATAAATATATTAATATATTTTGTTACAAAATCTTTTGAGTATGGGTTTTTTATTGTATGTCACTTCTACGTTTCTTATTTCTGATTTGTTCTGTACTGGCTGAACTGAGTAGTGTATTAAAATGCAAACAGGAGAGGGAGAAATCACTGATGTTGAGTTCATAATAACGGAGTAGCTTAGCAGACGTAGAATTTTGAAACACTACTGATGGTGTAAAAAATACGTACTGATAAATGCAGACAGCAGAATGAATGTTATCTGTAGTACTTTTATTCTGAGTTATTTGAAGATTGGTCCAATAGAATATCTTTATTTAGCATTTTTCAGCCTTATTTTTAAGCAGCTCTAAGGATAGTCCAACAGTAGAAAGATTCCTGTTTAGTAAAGCATCCTTTCCTATGTACATTTATTTTTAATAGCATATTTTTGTATTGTATACACATGTATATGTAATTTGAAATGGTACGTATGATCAGCTCTGGTATGATATTGATAACCATGCAAAGAGATTTAATGAGTGTCATCACCAATGGTGAGTTATTCTGTTTTTACTTGTGAGTAAAGATGAAAGTAATAAAAAATCTGCTTGTGTGTATATCTATGTGCATAATCATTCTATATCTATGTGCTAAATGAATTTATCATGCACCTTTGACAGCCTCACCTTCTTCCTGCTTACTAATCCATCTCCCTGAGGACCTACGCTAACATTCTGTACTGCCGAGCAGCTTCAATCAGCATTTATTTTTCTCCTTCAGTCAGCTTGCCAGAAAATATTTCTTCTTTTCTCCACCAAATTCCCGGTTAGAGGCCAAATGAGTTTCTGATCTGGACAATTAATAGTATTTTTAGGCAGGCATGACACCACAGATTTACTGTCTGTTTATTAAGCAAGTATTAAAGCAGAAATCTTATTCTAGATTTCTGGGTTTTGGAAAGGATGCTTTAAGCTTTCTCCTTGCGATAAAGTTCAAGGTTTGGGGCTTTAAATCCTGAAAATTGTAGTGGAATATATGTTTTTCTTTGCAAATCTGAAAAAAGGATAAACTTCTATATTGCAAGTTACCCAGGCTTAGGTATCATATGGAAATAATAGTATGTGTTCAAACCATGGCTATTTCTCCACTAAGACAGTCTCTGAGTATATACGCTGCCAAGCCTGGACCACATCAGTAATGAGAAGCCCGTGATGTTTCTGAAGTATCTTCACGGATATGTGTGTGGATATCGGTGACCTAACTCATCAGGAGAGGCCACACACAGAATAATAGTGGAAGGAACTGAGGAGTGGAGGAGTTCAGGTTAATGCAGAATTTCCTTAGGTCTCCTAAATGGCTCCAACTGGCACCTTTATTTTTATAGGCAGTCAGGTTATATATATTACAAGAAGGAAGCACTCGTCTAGGAAGGAAAACTACTTGATTAAAACCATATTCCAACTTTCTTTCTTTTTTCTTTTTTTTTTTTTAACTGAAAATGTAGAACTTTTACATCCTCTCATACTGCTGTGAACAATTTTTTCCTGCCATTCTTTCTGCCTATGGGAATAAAGGATGTAAAGTATTTTGAAAGGATCTGACTGCTATAATCGAAAATTTTAAACTAAAATGCAAACCATGGGCCACATGCTACCTTTTGGCAGATAAACCCTGGGGAGTGCAAAGCTTGCATAATTCAAAGGCAAATCTCAGGAGGGGGGGGGAACAGATCAAGAGAGGAGGGTTTGAGCTGGAGCCAGTGGGGGAAGGGAACAACTGGAGAAGCAAGGCAAGGGATCCAGTACATCTGCTGGCATAACTGTGCACAAGTCATCCCTGCAGAGACCATTCCTTCATCCACTTCTTTTTTTCCTCAAGCCATTTTAACAGTGTTGTCATCAACTCTGATCTTTGTATTTGTGTATCTCGCTGAACGAGGTTCCAACTGCAAAGGGATGTTGCTGTTAGTTGACAAGCAGTAAATATCACATCTCTTTCCTGTGGAAAATACGGTATATGCCAGCAGAAGTATGCTATATTACTACCTTCTGTTGACTCTGTCTTGAAAAAACTATTTTGATCTGAACTTACAATCATAAGATTTGCTGTGAAGGGTTTTTTTGTTCCTGCATGGAAGAGGCAAGAAGTCACAGTACTACAGATAAATGTCATCCAGCAGTTCTGGAGAGAATTCGCATCACCTTCTTATCACAAATTCTGTTCTCTTTTTGAAACAGCTGTCCAAGTTTTTTTTGCCCTTTTTTTTTTTTTTAAAGATAGAATTAGTTCTATTCCATTCAGACAAGCAACTGATGAAGGAGTGAAGCACAATCTGTAGAAAATAATTTGTATATTGGAGTAATTTATATTTTATTACTTTCTTCATCAGAAGAATAAAAATTTCTATTGTCTCTAGCATAGAGTAAGGGAGGACCATCATGAATTTGGGCTCCACTTGGAGTTTATAATTAAAAGTCCATTTCTCCAGTCATACCCCTCTGTGGCTAGCATAAACACTAGATAAGCTTAAAGAAAAGAGATTATAGCCAGAAGGCTAAAAATTACTTGGAGAATATATTGATTTACTACAGGAGCCCCTCAGCTTCAGGAGGTATACAAAATTATGTACCATACTTATCAAAAAGCACCTAACTGTATTCTCTGAATAATTTTTAAAATATCGTATGGCATGATAATTGTAGGCAGTAATTAAGAAAGACTGATGATTTTAGAATTAGCAATAATAGTTTGAAAAACATGAGAGTAAGACCCATCCATTTACTATCCCACGTACTTTCATTACAAAGTGATTTGCACTTAGCCTTAGATGATTCAGTTGTTTTATACTTCTTCCTTTAGAAAGAAGGTACCATTTTGTTATAGGAAGGTAGTCTGTTTAACATTAGGAAGCACAGCTTTCTCTATTCTATCGACACCTTTCTTTCTACCATTGATATTTTATTTCCATATGAACTGAGGAGATTCAGAAATTGTGAAGAATCAGTTTGGACATAGCATTTGGTATGTTATTTCAATGTGCCACTTCTGATTATACAAAGAGAGGAAATTATTATTTTTATTTTCTGTTTTAAGGCATATGGCATAAATTATTTAATGGATAATAGCTTTTAAATGTTACCCCAGATTAATATCGTTGGGTAAGTTTTATGCATCTTAGACCTCTCTCTTATGAGTCTAATTTTATTTTTAAATATTTACAATTTGAGAGACTTCTGTGCTTTCCAAAAGAAGTTACAAGGATGTTTAGTTTACATGACCCCGGTTTCATGACAGCAGTAGCAGATCTGATATCTTATCCCAGAGAAAGCATTTTTGGCCTCTCTTTTAGCTGTGCTCATGGTGGGAGTTAATAGCATATTTCAGCTCTAACTCAGCTGGAGAACTCTGACAGCAGTGAATCTTTCACAAAGTATAAACACAATTTGTATTTATAGCATAGTTAACATTTACTAAATAGTTGGGAAAATGATCAATCTGGTTTTAGCAGGTTGGGCAACAGTCTTTGTTGTGGCTGTGATGAGTTTTAAAAAGTGGGATAAAGTGATTATAAAATACTGTCACAGAGCAGTAAATTTAAATGTGTTGAATTCAGTAAGTAATGAATTTATGCAGGCAAAATTCAAACTGTTGTTGAAATGATCACTGAATCATCTCTGGCCAGAAGTGTGTTGCACAGATGGTATGCTTGACGTTGTGCAGCACAGGAACAGCGTGAAAAGCCAAATAAATGTTAAGACTTGGTCTAGTTCTAATTGAAAATCGGTATTAAAATATTGTATGCAACCAGAGTTAAGAAGAATATATTTAAAGTAAGCATACTGATTTCATGGCTAAGGAGAGTTGGACTTGTCAACTGCAAAGAAACGCTGATCTGATGGAAGACGGAGACAAATAGCACAGTGAAGATAAGAGCCTCAGTTGCCATTGTACGTGAGCAGTTCCCTCTATTGCATGAAATCAGCTTGTTGAGATGTTGGGATTCTCCCAAGAAAAGATGAGTATTTTCTTCTGTTAAAAAGGAATATTAAAATAACAAGAGCACCAGTACTGACACTGGTCCATATTATTTACCTATGAATTCTCCCATCTCAGCTCTCACTGTGACTTATCTGTGGTGTTTGAGTAAACAGGCAACCTGAATATAATCAAGTGTTCGCTGTGATATCTGGGAGGTGCGGCATTTCTTTGATTCTATTTAGCCCAGAGTTTGACATGACAAATGGGGTTTTATTGCCCTTTGTCTTAACTTATGTATTAAGTACATTGCTTAGAAACAGACATAGAAGTATTCAGCTAGGTTTCAATCCAGAAAAATAGTTGACCTGAATGTTCTCTTCATTACAGAATAGATCCTATTTTTATTTGATGCTTCTACTTTTGTATCCAAGAGGAAAAAGTTTGATATTTTAGAGTTATCTAAAGTAGGACTGAGATGCCCGAATAACAAAATAAGAATCAAACAACTGTGCTTACTAAAAATAGTAAAGGTTTATGGAAAGAGGTAACTCGTGCAAGTAAGTTCTTTGGCTCTGAGTGCTTTTTTTCTCAGTCCGATTGTAATTCAAAGGATAGAAATGTTCAGAGCAGTCAGTTCCCTTACCTCTTCTTGCTTGACCTGTCTTGTGGATCTATCAGGGCCAGAGAGGCCTTGAGACCCCCTGGGCTCTTTTCTTTTTCATTTGTGCCTGGCTGGTCAGCCTTAGATAGTTGACATATTTGTTGGCCAACATTTAAGAACAAGTAATCAAAAAGGTAAACAAGAAGTGGAAAAAAGAATTGTTCATAAACTATCAAAACCAACTTTTTTGAAGGGAAAGTTTTTCCTTTTATTGTTTTTTAATCTTTCTTTTTTTCTTCCTTATGTAGAAAGAATGAGGTATGCTAGTGTATAATAGCTACAGTTCTCACAGACTAAGTCATCTAGCCTGAATCAAACATGGAGACAAACAGTCTACAAATATTTCATTAATTTGGTTTTACCAGCATCCTTAGATTATTTGCAGGTTCCTCAAGCAGTCCAATCAACACCTTGTTCAACAGTTGGGAAACTAAAAAATTTTGTTTGGAGTGCTTTCATTGTATTTGCAAACTGTAGTCTGGTGTGTCTAGCTCATGAATATTCCCACTGTGTCTTTAGATGATGTATTTATTTACCAAACTGCATTATAACTGCAAATATAACTGTATTAGTTATATTTGAAAATAGCTGCTTTGTGAGTGAGAAACCTGAGGTCATGCTGAAGATGCTTTTCCTCAATCAGTGTCCAAAACTGAAGCCTCAGTTTAATATTACATTTTATTAGATTAAAAATAATAAATAATAATAATTGCTGTAGAAAACTCTGGGATAATATTTTTCCATACTTTGAAAACAGATAGTCTGATCTTGTTATGCCTTAGTTTAAATGTATGTATTATCTTAGCTTAGCAAAATGAGTTAATTCATTTCTTGTTCACACTTGTTACAGGTTCTAACAGGTGATCATGCAAAGGGTTTTTATGATCACTGGATGCTGGATGTATTAACCTCCCTCATATCAGAATGTTTTATTTAATAAATAGAAATGGTATCAAATTTGGAGAAACTCCATGGAATGCTATCAGAGTGGAACAAACTTCTTTCTTCCAAAGGAAAAGGTTTTATATCAGAAAATTTGGAGTCAGCTAAGTAACTAACTAGACTGTATGTAGGAAGCAAGTTTTAAAGATTATTCTTTGCTTTTTAAAGGGGTGAATGAACAATGCCAAAAATGGTGAAGTCTCCAGGTAACGCATATTGCAATGCCACTGCTTTCTATGTAATAATTACTGATTTTAAATGAAAGCAATGAGTTATTCTCTTGAAAACTTCAGTGCTGTAGTGAATAGAGAAATGAGGCAATTTTGGTTTTGGTGGTCACATAAAATGGAGACACTTAGACTTTTAAAAATTAGCCTCCGAGCTGCGTAGGATTTTGCTTGTACCGAATCCAGCATTATTTGCAGGTTTTTAAATTTGTCTCAACTTTCTTTTTAGACTCTTTCCCCTTTTTACTTTGTCAGTCTCTTTGAAGTACTTCCAGACCTGTTTTTCTAGTTCTAGTTTTTTTATCTGCCTCTTTCCAGTAGCCAAAGATTTAGGTGTTTTGAGTGAGCACATCAGTGCTCCAGACAGAGATACTGTTTGAAATTATCCATGAACCCAGTGCCTCTGAACATTATTGAGTGACATTTGTTTCTGTTGGTTGTGTCTGCTCTGTCTAACTGGTTTCTTTCAGATTGGCAGCTGGGATTACGCTGTTGTAGACGGACAGCTGCATGAACTGGAGATTTCAGTGAGGCCGTGCTAGACCTCTGTTTAATATGCCTGGAATGTATATATTCAGATTGGAGCAACTTATGTGGCCCCAAGGGGGAATCTATTTATATTTTCACAAACTGTGATTACTTCCTGTTTTACTTTAATGACTGCCATATAATTGTCATGATGGTTTGTCAGGACAAAAAGACTTAATTTTCTTGATTCTCAGAGAAAATTTCCTGATGCAGTTTAAGAGCTGGGTTAGTGTTTTTGTTTTTAAAGCCGTGGTGGAAGGTATCCTACTCTGTGCTCCCCTCTGTACTTCTTCATGATGCAAGCAGGAGAAAATACTCATATATTGAATCTCAAATAGCTTTAAGACAAAAAGCATAACAAAAACAAAATCCAAAAAAAGCCCAACCTCCAGGTGTCTGTGGTAGTTTGGATTTAAAAACCAGCAAGTGGTTGGACTAGTAACCTAAATTCCAGGCAAAAACAGTATTTTGAACAGAGACACAGAACAAACTTTAAAAAAAAAATACAAAAGATGTGATTCTCACAAAGAAGCTACAAGGATGGAAAAAAAATAAATGTATGCTTCATTTATATTTGATGGCTTTCATTTCTTCATTTTAATATCATTTTATTGTGTGATGTGCCCTGTTCGGTTTTGTTACACAGCTGTCGGTAGTATTTGCTTCAGCTCTGGAGCCATGACCCACGCTACTTGAGCTGAAGTAGTAACAGCAATAGTGTGCTACAAGAGAAATCATTTACACTCCGTTATCACAAACGTTTTGTAGGTGTGCTTAATGATACTTGCGGAACAGTATGTAACACTTGATCTTTCTTTTCTTTATCCGTTCTTCCCTCCTCGTTCCCTTCCTCCCCTGCCATTTGTTATGTCACAAATCTAGGAGAGGCAATTTTCTTTAAAACAGTACATTAAGGTGAATAGTTCAATTGATAAAATAAATAATTTGAATGATTTGATGAAAAGGGTGTGATTTGTGAGGTCAAAACAAAAGAAGGAATTTCTGTTTTCGCATGAAGAAATTAGGCCTCTTGTATTTTGAGAACAGTTGATGTCAGTGTGTGAATTTCCTATATGAACATTTGAGTGCTTTATTTTTTCCCTGGGTCAAGTGTAGTGTAATATCCCCAGGGCAGGTGTACAGTCAGCAAGTGTATACATTGCCAGTTTCAGAAAAGCATTTTGCCCATTTTTCACAATCTTGATCTAAAGGGGATTGTTATGAAACAAGGGGAGAGGGTACTACGACAGGCTTCTCTTCTGTAATCTTCAGCCTGTTTTCAGCAATTTTATCTAATTGGTATGAATCATGCTTGTTCTCTGGCTAGTGTTATCAGGA
Organism: Anas platyrhynchos; assembly: GCF_047663525.1. Taxonomy (NCBI): domain Eukaryota; kingdom Metazoa; phylum Chordata; class Aves; order Anseriformes; family Anatidae; genus Anas; species Anas platyrhynchos. The sequence goes on from NC_092590.1 coordinate 36,386,152, forward strand.
CTGCAGTCCGTGAGGAATTGAGCTAAGAACCGTACCATGGAAGCGTAAGTGACTATCGGGTCAGAAGAGGCTTTCTGATCACTTGTTATCAGAGCTTGATTTTAATCACCATCCCACGGGGAAGGGAGCTAGTCGGTTAGCTGCTAAGCCATTCCGCTTCGCTGTCTGAAGGGAAACCTGTCAAATGGTCTGTGTTCTCTGGTGCTGCAAAGCAACATCTGGGTGGAAGGAGAGGGAAGACAAGTAATCATAATTGCGTATCACTCAAGCCAATAGAAATCACTGAGGAACATGTGTGTAAACCTTTTTGAATATTGAAAAGTGAGGTAGGAGCGGCAGAGAGCCAAAGTAATTATTTTTGTGAGGGCTGTTTTTTTCTGGACGTAAATAATGGGTATAAGGAAGGAGGATGAACCCCAAACCTTTCCTGTTCCTAACACACATTCTGAAAGAATATATGTTGCAGTGCATGAAGTTTTTTCACCTGAGCTTTCAAATGTTTGGCATTTAAATCCTACTGATAATTGAGAAGTAACTGGAAATACTCACATACAGATATGTAAAGACACATTGACAGAAAGTAGCCTCTTTGTAACGATAAGTGTGTAACCTGTAATTGGACATTCAAGCTATAGGGTGCAGTTTAACATGGGTATGGTGTGCTCTTAGACTCTTTAGACAGTTTGGTGCTTTGTGTCTGAGCATGCATGATGAAAGCCACTCTGAGTTAGGTCTCTGTTAAGGGTCTTTAAATCTAGAGTTAAATGGTGTATGTCTTGCTTTTTAACTATACAGGCCTTCATTTCAGTATTTGAGTTCAAAACTAGAGACCGTTTCATTCTTTCTCTGTGACACTCACTGCAGTTCCCCCTCCACCCTCCCTCCCTCATATTTAATTTTATAGTTCTTTCAGACATAAACATGAAAAAAAAGCAATTTTGACTTAGTTTCTGAGTGTTGCTGCAAAGAAAAGTAACAAACATCTGTTTTTACCTTAACTGCATCCATATGTTCAACCTCCCCATCACCCTCCTTCCCAAAAAATTTACAGCCGTATTTGGTGGGTACTGCATACTGTTGAATTAACTTGCTTCACAGTTAGATTAGAGGGTAGGTTCAGAGACTGAAAAGATCTGTGTTAAGCAGTAGCCAAAAGCTGTACTATAGCTACAGCAAGTTTTATTTTTTCGCTCCTTTTCTTTTAATTTGCTTCCTTGTTCCCCTCTCTCCTCTTCTAAACCCCCAAGAAAAGAGGAGATAATCCAGGAGATTTTTGTAGGAACACTGTATTGTGGTAATCAGATAAATTTTAACTTGTGAAATTTGCTTATGACTTTGCTTACAAATTAATTAACATTTGAAATATGATGTTTGTCATATTCATACATGGCTTGAGATGGTAACTGTGTGTATTATAGTAAAGAGTTAGTTAGCTTGTTTCATTTTATTACTTCTTGTTGTAGCATCTGGAACAATTCTGGCCTTACCAAAGTTTTGTTTTTGTAGAGGATTAACAGGAAGAAAGCTATTTTACTGAGATATTTGAGAAGCAGTGAAACAAAATGTTGAATGATATTATCTTTTACTTTGTGGTATGCAGCATGCTTTCAGAGATAAGAGTTTGTAGAAGTAAAGGTATCTTTCAACAAAGCTTATTCCTTTCCAGTTATACAGTGCCTCCAATAGAAAATAGAAATTTCCCAAATATTTGTGCCTATAGTAATCAAAACAGTTGTATGCTTCCAAGAGATTCAGCAGTGTCAGAATACATACCCTTCCTCTGCCATTAGAAGAAGCTGGCCGTCTCTTAGTAATGCTGACTAATGCTATTAATGCCTCTTTCAAGAAAATGAAGTTAGAAGCTGGGCTATAATTTCTTAGAAAGTAAGTTGATGGCTTCTTGACCCATGATCATTTTATTGTATATTCTCTGGTAAGTAGTAGATTCTTTTCCTTTATCTTAAAAGGGATTTATCTTTCTGAGGAAAGCATTCTGTGCTCCTAGCTGATTTTCTTTGGCAGGTTGGATAAAGGTCTGCGTGATATCTGGTGACTAAAATGCCCCCATATTTCTCTTTCTCTTGTTATGTAAATTGAGAGAATGTGGATTGATTCTAGCTTCACCACCACTGTATGTTTCTGCTGCTGGAGGGAGGTCATCTTGCATCTTCTATATACGATCCTTCTGACTGAGACATCATCAGATTTGAGAACATGTACTGTTGACATCTGGATAGACTTTGAATACAATCTGTGACAAGGAACTAATCATTTGGGGGAGCTAGTACAGTGTCTTGGTCAGAATGAAGAAGTCTTGAAGCTAAAGAAAAAAAAATCTTTACATTTTTATTAGTGATGAAAAGGAATGCAAGAGGTTTTTCTGCTGAACTCCAGCTGCAATGTCTAGACGCAATTGTTCAGGTGTTGTTGCCTTGATTTTTACTCAAGTTTTGCAAATTTCTGTTAGATCTCTGAAGATGCATGGTAAAGAGAACATACAGATACCACTATCTGTGCCTGTACTCTATACACAGTTTTTATATTTTATCAAACTTTTACCTGTGGTAGGATGTGATCCAAATGTGAATTTTCCCATTTCCACTGGCTGAAAGAGAAAGACTGTTTCAGTGGGCCATTGTATTCCTAGAAATGCGTGTTCCCTTTAAGTATGTGAGGGCCAAATGGAAGTGAATGAGTCTAGAAGATGTGTTTGTGCCTAAACTGTAAATCCCAAACTCCAGTTAGATTATAAACATGGATGTGGAGACAGACTGTTACATACAGACTGAAAACTGAGAATTTTTGGTCCCCTAAGATAGGCTTTGGCAAAAACACTGTCCCATTGGTCAGCAGTTTGTGGTGATGGACCACCAGTTGTGTGAAAATAGGCAATGGCTATTTACTTGCAGGTTGAGCAGAATATTTTATACTTCTTTTAAGATCCCGGAAGGATTATCCTCTGTTCTAAGGCAGGCTGGGAGATGAATAGCTGTTCTGCTGCTGCAGTGTGTTCTGCTCATCTGATAATGATGAGCATCAAGTGTGTGAGTAAGCAGTGGAATCATAACTGTGTCTCTTCCAGCTTTTAATGGATGGTGGTGAGCTTCTCAAGGTTTAGACATTGAAAAATAGTGTTCTGACCACTGATTTTTCATTGACTGAAGCAAGTTTAACATCTGATTTTTGTTCTACATCACTATGTGCTCTTGTTATGATTAATGTATTTGAGATGCTCCGCATTAATATGTTCCTGTGCTTAATTTTTCCTTTCTTAGTACTGGCACTATGTAAGCGAGTATAGTTTGTAGAAGTAGCAGTGGAAATTAAAGGACACAGCAGATTCAATGAGTATCACAAAACTCTGATTCTCTTTAATGGAAGTTTCTATATCAATTGTAAGTCCATGTAGAAGCAAGTTAACAATCTGAAGCTTATTATTTCCTCATCTTATCAATGCTATTTTCAGCTCTATCTAAAATAAATGCATGGGAGTTGTGCTTCAAAAAGTGTTTTATTCATTTTGAGTAATATGGAAAAAATATGGAGACATAAACACACTCTGTAGGTTTGCCCTAAAGATTTTAACATGCACAGAATAACTTGCATCCAGGACTGTCTGCATTTTGCATCTTATATTCTTCTGGTACCACCTTCATTGCAAAACAGAATTTCAATTTGCTCGTAAATATACCCACTTAATCTGCAAGTAAACATAGGCAAATCTTTTAATCTGGATGCTTTCGGCTTTTTACAGGGAGGGTAGAGCTGCTGATCAGTAAGATGTTGCTTTGTTCTTGCCACATGTCTAAAGGGACCTCAAATTCTATGTCATTGTGATTCACTTGATATCTCAAGTCACAACAACCTAGATTTGAACTTTAATTTAGGAAGTTTTGTCACTAGGAAGGTGGCTCTGATGGCCTTACTGAGCTTTAGTGTTTCATGAATCTGATATTGCTGTTCCTCAAAAAGTACTCCTTGAATTTCAGCATTTGTATGGCAGATTACACCGAGCTTTTGCTTAATTTATGTATTCACCAGTTCTTTGAAGATTAAGGTACTTTCCAGAATGGGCAAGAGTGTTATAATCTGACCATAGAATAATTTGAAGTCCTATTCTGATGAGTTCCGGTATTCCAAAAGCCTTACCAAATGTACTGTTTTGGATGGCACATTTCCTATCTCAGAGCATTATTAATTTGGTGATACGAAGGCCTCAGGTGCATTCTACTTTTGATGTTATTCCTGTAACAGGAGACGACTGTGTTTCCTAGTACTGGTCTTTATTATTAAGTAAAATAATTGTTTGTAAGAATAAGGTAAGTGTTAAACCATGAAAAAGAAGAATCTCAGAGAGAAAGAACAATCCTGCTATAAAAGCTAAAAATCAGCTAGTGTTTTTGTGTTCTACCATTCAAGTGCCTCGTTTAAAGCACTTTACTGAAAGGCCTGGTTTTCTGATTTTTAGCACTTGCTAATAGTGCCTCACCTTAGGTATTCAGCATTACCAGACACTTTTGGGAATGTAGGGCTTGATGCACCGTGCAACAAAGAGAAACTGAAGTATCAGCCCACATGTGAGCTGATAGCTGACAGCAATTGCAAGGTAATTTTACTTAGTTTAGCTCACAATGAAAGAAATTAATCTAAAATGAATTACTTGAGATTTTCTGTAGGATTAGCATGATTGTGTGGATAGTTCAGCTGCTTGGCTGAGAAAAAATAACTTGTTGAATTTTGGCTGCATGATTTTAATTTGAACCAGTGGGCCAATAGGTGGAAACATGGAAAACAAGTTGGACATGTATAGGCAAGAGGTATAAGTTCACACATTCAAAAATAAATAATAAATGGCAAAGCATTAAATGGTTTCTTTATCTGTGCCCTATAAAGAAAATGATATAGCATGCTTTTGAAGATGCAGTGAAAAAAAAAAGCAGTATTATATCTTCACATTCCCCTTTAGTTGCATCTAGTATCAGTGTTGCTGTTGTTTTAATGCATCCTATTTTATTTTTGGGGGGATAAAAATTAGAATTAAAGACATAGTTTGCAGTAGCTTTCATTATAGTTCTTGCTGTTGAAACTAGGCGATGCAGTTTAAATAAAAAAGTAGAATGCTTAATACATAGAGAAACTTTTAAAAAATTAACTTTTGTGTCTGAGTTATGATACAAACAGGATAAGCCAGTGTTAGAAAGGAAAAATGGAGCCAATAAAGAGGGTTTCTGATTATAATAGCTGGTTTCTGTTTAATATCATTGAGCAGGATGAGGTTTTGCAGAGTTTCTCATGGAAATAGCATCCACAGTACTAAAATGATTACCTCATTCTTAGTACCAGTGCCAAGCACTTAGCCCCACAGTGAACACACGGGGTTGATTTTCAACATGAAACAAGCCAGAAGTGTGGAATGACATTTTCAGGTGACAGTTATGGTTCTATTGCCTGTAATTAGCACCTCTTAACATGCAAACCTGCCTGTGCCTTTTCCAGGCTGTTGAAGCTCAAATACGAAGTTTTGGACAGACCCCTTCCCAACTGCTCATAGAACCACATCCTCCAAGAAGTTCTGCCATGCAGGTGGTAAGTACCACATTAACTCTTTGTGACCTGCCATTCTGCTCGCTTCCTTTGCTATTTTACAGTTACAGTACCTGCTACTTTGCATTTCTTTTATGTGGTCGTGGACTTGTGTTATTAAAAAGAGCAGATGAGTTACGAGTCTGTAGGACTGTGAATGTATGCAATGCTTAACTATTCTTTTATTTATTGCTGGAAGGATTGTATTGATTTCTAGTACAGACCTTTTTTGTCAGTGTAATCTAAGAACACTTCATCAGTTTATTTTGTTAATACCATACCTGTACAGGTGAGAGCCAGTCATCATGGAGACAATTTAGTTAATCTTTGGCAGATTCCCCAAGAAGCATGGATTTAGGAGGTGGAACTTCCTTGTCTTTTCCCCCAGGCATAGGTTTTCCCCTAAAACCAGGATTACTAGGAATTCATGAGCTGAAACTTACATAGCAAAGAATGTGACTAAATGTGTTTTGCAGTAAAGCTAGGGTGATAAAATCCAGGCAGTGAGCATTAGCATGCTTTCCCTTTTACCTCTACTTGTGTCTAATATAATTTTATTATACAAACTATTATTTTATTACTGATTACTTTCCATATCATGTTGTGTGCAGTCCTTGGGTCTAAAATATCATTTGTGTTGTCATAGATCCAGAAATAAGTATGTTAAATGATACTGTGACAAGTGGAGCAAATGGTCTGCTAATTCACAAGTTTTTCAAAAGGTTACATTCCCTTATTGTTAAGATGGATGTTTTATCCTGAAATGTATTTAAAAAAAAAAAAAAAAAAAGAAAAAAAAGAGAGAGAGGGAGAGAAAGGAAGACATAAAGAAATAAAGGAATTTTCTTCATGTATGTTCTGTAAAACATGATCTCTATGTCCTACACAGGCTGACTGAGGTTATTAGATTAAAAACATATCAAAAATTCAAATGGTTTTAGAAAAAATACACAAAAATCAGAAATCTGTCCAAAGTGGCTTACAAACCTTGCAATCCAAGAGTCTAAGAAATGAAAACTTCTTTGTCAAATTGAGCTACTAGCCTTTCTCAAATGCAAATTTATAAAGATGTTGTGCGTGAAGCTTGCTCAGCTGACTGTCCCCCCCAACACCGTTTGTGCAGCATGTGCACGTTACTCTTTGACAGCTGTGCTGTAGACTGGTTTTGCCCTCAGATCCCATGTACTGGATGGACAAAGCTGATTGTGCTGTTTTGTGATCTGCTGGCCCTGTGTACCTCCCACGTGGTGTCCTAGGGCAGGAGAGAGCCAGCAGACCTGCAGCGTATGCAGCCAAGGAGCTCTTTTTCAGAACAGCTCTGTCAAAAGAGATCTTGGGGAGCCCAAGCATCCTCATCATACGTCTATACGCTGGATGTGTCCCCCTCTGTCATGATGCTGTGTACCATACACTTGCAGTAACTTACGGAGTCTTGTTTCAGTAAGAAGAGGAACTTGAGAAGCTGTTTGTTGACATCTTTGTCAGACCCATTGTTAGATAAATAGATCTAATGCCAGGAAGCAGTCTGTGTGGTTTGATCATAATATTTTTCATGATGCTGAAATAGTCAAGAGTTAGTCTGTAATGAAAAAATTGAATTTTGTGAAGTAAACCATTTCTAACTACAGTGAGTTTTTTGGGCTGAGTTACACACAGAAACAAAAACCTTAATTCTCCACTTGCTTTGACTAGTTTTGTGGTTATTAATACATGATTTTATAATAGCACTGTAGTAAGCATTTTAAAAGTAGCATTCCTGGAGCTGAAATGCAGTAAGGATGTTTTCCCTGTCACCATTCTAAATTATTTCTAGTTGCATTATTTCCTGAGTTTTCTGTTTTCGTGTGTGTGTGCATGTATGCATGAATACAACCGAATTGAAAGCTACCACGTGCTGTGTTAAGTGCACAAGCCATAATATACACCAGGTGTAGTAATTAGCAGTCACACGAAGGCTGCCTATTTGTCTGGGTTTGCTGCTGTTGCTGTATCCCCTTGTGTTTTCAACCATCAGATAGCTGGATTTAATTGAGGCCACATCAGATGAGGCATTACTGACACCTTTAATTGAATGAGCATCCAGGGAGGATTAACTCATAATATTGATTGGCTTTTAGCCACTTGCTCAGAAGGGTGTCTGGGTAGCTTATTAGTTGCTTTTATTTACACCTTTATGCAAAGACTGTAAATAGGAATTCATAGAGCAATATGTTTTTCTAAGTACTCTTAATAACTTTTTAAAAAGGAGTGATAATAAAAATGCAAATCTATTTAATTTTCTTATTAGTTCTGTATAAGTATACATTAAATGTATGTAGTTACATACACATATATGTAATGAAATATTGCAGGTGGAAAATAGCCAAGAACACTTCATTTGTGTTCTATTTCAGTTTCTAGAAAAATACAAATACAGGAAGAACACAAATACAATATGGCTACTGGTCACTAGGATGGTTGTATTTCTACATCTCAGTGGAGTTCTCTTTTTTAGGTACACCACGCAATTGCAAATCCACTATTATTGCATTTGCTTTTCCTCCTTTGCTTGACATCCATCTCTCAGGTCCCTGATATTTTGATTCGACATTCACACTGTTGTTAGAGATCTTAGTTAAAAAAGGTTATTAATCTTCTCAACTTATCAAATGAAAAAACCTTAACCCTAAAAATATCATGGTGAAAATGAGAGTCTGGATTCATTCCTTCCCGTTAGCATTTCTAGAAACAACACAGGATAGTCTGTAATCACGTCCACTTTATATTCTTTACAACTGCATTTAATTATGTTTGTCCTTTGAAACACATTTGCAGTGAAGTCTTCTGCTTTGCATTCATAAATCTTATTTTTGTACACCAGAAATATATACAGAACATATATCTAGTCTATGTGTGTATCTGTTTATTTTAATGTGCTTTTATGTTCTCATCTGGCTTGTAAAGAATTGTAGTCTGCCAATGTAATGCAACTTGAGACAGTCTCTGGGAGCAGGAATTTCTTTTGCTTACTCTTTTTTTGTTGTTGTTGTTCCCTCCTAGTTTGGCACTGCTTTCCTTGACGTGCTATCTCTGTAGATATATATGAAGGAGAATTCTTTTGGCAGAGTTAGGTGATTGGAAACTTTTGGTGTAATCTTCAGTGATCTGGAGCAAAGCCTGTATTTAGACATCCCTATTCAGCAAGGCACTCAACTTAATTGTGTACATGGAGAATTTCTACCTAAAATGGTTATTTCCACAAGCCTCTTCACTATTACTGCATTTGCTTTTCACTGCAGCTGCTTTTGGATCTTGTGGGTTTTAATGCAGTCTTCATTCTCTTGTCCTGTCTTCTCTTCTCCTCCCTGTGTTTTCTTTTCCCATGTATCTGGGTTCTTGTTGTGTGCACTCAACAGTATCTCCTCCTGCAGAGTCCATTGATGTTCACAGACCAAGCTCAACAGGATGTTATCATGGTTCTAAAGTTCCCATCCAACTCCCCTGTCACTCATGTAGCAGCCAACACCCAGCCAGGTCTGACCAACCCTGCTGTGATCACAGTTACTGCAAATAGGCTATTTGCTGTAAACAAGTGGCATAATCTTCCCGGTAAGTAAATTAAAATAAGTAGCATAAGAAACCACTGCAATCAAGCAGTACATCTATTGTCCCTTCAAAATTTGCTGCCAAACTGTTTTAAATTTAAAGTGTGAAGTGCAAGCCCTGTTCACTGATGTGGCATGCTCTTCACATATGGACTTAGTTTCTCCTTAAAAAGGTAATCTGAACTATTGAATTGTGAGATATGTGGCACACAAAAGGAGTGTAACAACAAACTGTTTCAAAAAAATCCCTCCATGTCATCAAGAAATAAGCAGGAAGACAAAAACAATATATCACTGCTTGATCATAATAAACAGTCACACTATTCCTCTTCAATTTACTCTTCAAACAGATGATGGAAACCTGCACCACATCACATCGAAGAGAATTTCTAAAGCATGCAGAATTTGGCTGAAGTCTTTTCTGCTATCTTTTTCTTGTTTATTATGAACACCATATTCTACTGTTAAAGCCACTCAATGAGAATTACAAGATAAAAATATGTGGGAAGTCAGTTTCTTCTGTGACTGAAACATCCTAAAGTTATTAGGTGCTTATGTATTTGTCAATATGAAAGGAAAACAAGATATCCATTAGCATAGCAATCAATCAAATTCATTATACTTTAAAAAATGTGTTGGACTTGAGAATATAGCCATTCTATTTTCAATTCTAAAGGGACTCATCCTCTTTTCTCTAGCTATGACAGGTTCAGGCCCAAGCCCTGAAAGATAGTTTTATTTGTGTTCTGTGCAGTAAATCTGGTCAAAGGCTTTTCAAAAAAGGGGAAAAAAAGAGTTTCTACTCAAATAACTTATATAGAAAATATTTGCACCAAAGTAATACTCATATCACTAAAATTCCTGCTAAGGTATCTGATTACATTTTGAAAAAAAAGACAGATAACTCCCATGCTTTTTCCTGATTCTTACAAATTACCTCTCAACTTTGTGCAAATAGAAACATCTACGTATTATTTCACCCACCCAAGAAATGCTTAAAAAGAAAGGCGTGAAGGAAGGGAGGAAGGGAGGCTTGTCTAGATAACATAGTATGAGCAAGAACTATTTACAGGGCTCTTGACATTTGTTTGAAAGGAGGATGACAATATACTCTCATACCTTGGATGTGTGACCTTGGGCATATAATACCCAGCCTTTTAAAAATGTCTCTGAGGATGTGCCACAGTCAAGGGAAGAGAAAAGATTCTGAAATGGTAGGAGTTGATTTTGACTTCCTCATAAGCCTGCTGGTTGGTCATCTGTGAGAAAACAAGCAACTGTTAAGAGTAGCCACTGGTTTTTGAGTGTAGTAATCAACTATTATGAGTTGAACGAAACCTTCACATATTGTTTTTTTTTCCCTCTGTTCTGAAAGGGAGAATAGTAATCTGTGCTTTTGAGTCACTATTTTTTTTTTTTTATTTGGAGATATTTTAAGGTTGTCATACCTTTACATAATTCTTGAGAAAACCTACAGTTCAAAATAAAAACCCTGATACCAGCCAAATAAAAAACAGAACCCAACAAAAAAACACTTCATCCCACCTCTGTGAGAGCATCTTGATCAAGCCTGCAGGCCGTTAGTGGTATACCACACTTAAGAGATCCGGATATGGACACCTGAAACTAGTCTTCGCTATTGTTGCCTTCAAATTTTATACCAAAATGGGATTTGCTGAGGTTACAGGTCAGGTATCAGTACTACTCTTTATCTCCTGCTGTGGGCTGAGCATTGTCTTTACTAATGAGGCATCATGATAAGAACATTAAGTTGCCAAGTAACTAGTTGTCAATGATGTGTATTAAAAATATCGTTACTGCTTTTGTAGATGAGTTTGGTGGCTTTGCTGATGTCTAATGGCACTAGTACCCAACAGAGGGCCTCTATTTTGTCATGCAGATTTCCTATTTTGTTCTGCATTAGTGTTTCATCACAACAGAACCTTGACTTCCCAATTTCTCAGGAAACTGTTCAGATGATACTAATTTTTATATTAAGCTATGGAGGATAGTTAGAAAAATCATAGATGTAAGTATTCAGCCATTATGTTTTGTTCCACTTGCAAGAATGTCTTGGGCTGTTTGGTGGGAGTTGCTTGCTTTTAGCAAAGCTGTGGAAAAAAAATAGCCTTTTTTTTAGCGCTGAAAGAAAATTCAGGGGGCAAACATCTCACTGTCATGTCAGGTGCTCAGATGAAATGTAGGTCTGCAGAATTATGTATAAACTTCTATGCAAAATTGCAAATAAATGTTTTTTGGTGATAGACGATTCCTTAAATACTGTATGACTATAAGATTTCCCTGTGTGCATCATAAACTGACATATTAAAAAAAGTCCTTTGTGCTTTACTTGTTCAAAGCAGTGCTTAAAAAGTAAAGGAGAAAATAGTATTTGCTACAGTCAGCAGATGGTTGTCACATTTTGTTTTCAGTGCTCTTTACCACTTAATTTTGTTTTGTTGCGACAGGAGAGGTTGCCAGTAAAGCATCTGCTAGAGCTTATGGCTCAGGACCGGAGCTGCTGCTGATGGCATACATTCAGAATAGCACTAATCTAAAATAAATGTTTAATAAGCAGCCTGTGAAAGCACCTGGATTATTTTATTTTTTTTAATGGTGCAGAAGAATCTTGGATGGTTAAAAAAATGGACATAATTTTGATTTATAAAATGTATGTGGCATCACATATTAAAAAAATGCAGAGTTTTAAAATCTTCTTTCCTGAATTCCAGCTCATCAAGGTGCTGTACAAGACCAGCCTTACCAGCTGCCAGTGGAAATCGATCCTCTCATAGGTCTGTCACTTCCTTCTCTCTTTGCGATTCATTAAGCTCTGTATGGTGGCCCTGAAGTGTAGATTACGGTTGTTTTTCACTTGCTGGTTGCTGGGAATGGAATTTTCCTGATAAACCATTTGCATGCAAATTGGAATGCAATGAGCTGTGGCTATGCTGGTATTTCATCAACTCCCCCTCGTTGGTTTGCCTAATTTGAACAGGCCTAGGACGCGTGTCAGTGAAAATTAATATGGATGCTGTAATAATGTGTGATTGAGAATGTGCATGAAGTACTGTCAGGATAATATTGGATCTTTTCATCACTCAGACTTGTTGATGAGCAGGAGCGAGGCACGTTATGATGAATTGGTGCACTGGTAATGTGATGGAGCTCCTTTGCTGAGGAAATTTTCATAATAACAGTGGGGTTCTTAACTGCACCGTGTTGTGAAAAATAAAACCATGGTGCCAGGGTTTCATCATTAAAGGAGATCAATCCTTTCTTCATAGACCTGCTGTTCAGGCAGAGGGGATTAATGTGTAATTGCAAAGCGGTTTCAAAGTTGAAATATATTGCCCACTCGGTTTTAGTATTGAGATATTAGTATTCATTTTTCAAGGGTATTGCATCTTTTGATCACCATCACTAGTTAAATTTGTGTATGTTTTTCTTTTATTAAAAAGGGGTGGAGGAATGTCTAACTTCTATTTAATGACTCAGTGTAATAGATTCAATTCATGACTTTTTATTATAGAGGTTTATTAGTTTATATAGAGCTGATTTTTCTATTAGCATGGTTAGAGTTTGGTCAGTTCTTTCATAGCAGCGCCATACTTTGGGGAGTGTATCCTTGACTGTAACTTGGGAGCATGTAGCCTGGCAAATGGAGCCTTCAAAGTGATCAACACCCGAAAAGTCTTTACAACCTAGCCCCCAAACATAAACAAATTGCGCAACAGTTCACAGGAGAACAAAAGAGATTCTCCCCCCCTTCCTCCCCCCCCAATTATATTAGAGTACAAACTTAGCTCTGTTTTTTAAACTGTCAATGGTAATTTAAGTGAAAAAGAACTAAAGCAAACAGATATACAAGTATGGAACAGAACAAAAATGAACTTCTCTAGATAGGGTGGAATGAGCATTTTGTCAGCCAGTGAGAATTAATTTCAAAAATGAGTATACACATCAGTAGGAACTGCATAGTATCGGTCTATAGATACAGATTGTTGCTGTGTAGCCATTTTGCTAGATAAGCTCTATGATAATTAAGTCAGGAACACTCTGGGCATATTAAACCATTTTACAGAGCTGATAAAATTGAAATGTTTTCCGAAAGTTTTTTGCAATCAATTCCCTCTGAATAATGGAGTAATTATAATTTATAATGAGTAAAACATGTGCTGTAACTCTGTTTTACTTCTTGAAATAGATTTCATCCAAAAATATGTTTGGAGCAGGAAATGTGTATTCTTTAAAGCCTGCAATCAAATAGATCTTAAAAACAAATATCACAGTAAAAAAATTCAAACCAGACAACAAATCACACTGAGCCTGATGATTTTTCTACCCTTTGTGAAGAATGACTTTCTTATCATCTCTTACATTTTTCACAATTTTCAAGATTAAAATACCATTTTTAGGCATATCTTTACTTTAAAATATATTTTTCTTTGGTATAAGCACCTTTAAAATTAACATTATACGTTCTGAAAAATGTTTTAAATTCTTTTCGTACAATAGATCTCAAATCAGCCTTGTGATTACATTGGACATAGTTTAAAAGGTTTAAAGGTTTCTTTGTCACTGTTAAGTAGCATCATTGGGTACAAGCAAGTAATTATGTAGATAATATTAAAGGTTCTTAATTGTGGCTAGACACATTTACCTAGAAATGGCACCTAAGAGGACTACAAAATTACACTTTTATGGTTATAGCAGGAATCTTGTTGCTGTCTTAGTCATAAGGAGGAATTCACATTTTCCTCATTTTCTAGTTGCACAGGAAGATATAAAACAGTAATGTCTGATATGATGTAGATTATAGACCTCTTTTTTTAGATGAAAAGTCTTTTCAAAGTCTTAGCTATACTGAATACGTTGATCTGAACGTTTCTTTGGTTTTATTTGCCATTATTTTGCCACAGTAATAAAGAGCACTTCACTGTGCATTTATTAAGCACTGTTGTTGCTCTTTAAGTGGTCCCCGCAGTGATCAATGCTCTGTTATGTGTTACCTGCACAGCAAGTAACAGTACCTTACAGAATTATTTGCTACCAATATGGACAACACGGTATCAACGTTTTATACATAATGAAAGCATAAATAAGTTAAGGCTTTGATACAGAGTAAATGGAATAAGGGCAAAGCTTAGGGGATGGTTAGCCTCTGAGAATGGAAAGAAGATAAGAACAAATTGTCGAGAAGAACACTGGACCAGTACAGAGACAGGGCCCACAGTCCACCTGGAATGGAAGTGATGGTGCTTTGAGCAGTTGGCAGACAAACCCAGGCTAAGGAGAACTTATTTACTTGGGATGGGAGCCAGGTTCCCTCAAGAACAAAGCATATTAAAAGTTCTCTTTACAGAGTAGGATGTTCATGGTATATACCTATTGGGACCTATATGAACATACATGAATGCATCAGTTAATAAGACAAAATATAATACAAAAATATGTTCCTTGATTACTGTCCATTCTGTTGGTTCACAATACAAGATTACATGAAAAAAAAAAAAAAACAAAAAAAAAAAAACAAAAAACACAGCAGGTGACCAAAGTAGGATAAATATTATTTCTCAGCTCAAAAGCAGGCTGTGGATATGAGATCGTTAATTTCTGTGCAGTGCTCAAAATGTGCGAAGTGCTCTGTAAGAGCCTGGTGGTAATATTTGTTGCTGTTATTCTTTTTAAATTACAATGCTTGCAATGAAACACTACTTGTATACAGTTTAAAAATCATAAGTCTGTTCTTTGCTGCATCGAAGCCACTATATAGCACTGTACATACACATTTTTAATTTCCTATGCTAGAAATTTTGGGGTGGGAAGCTTATTACATTTTTATGTATTTTTCATTTTTGCAGTCTTTCATTTATATTTGTCAGTTACATTTTACTTAAAGAAAGGATTTCCTCTATTTTAGAATATATAGTACCAGGAATTATCATTGTTCCCAGAAGTGTAATTAGTATTTTATAGTAAAAACAGAAAGGAAATATCCCTGCCACAAAAACAAGTAACAGCAGTAAGAAATAGTTCTGGTGTGAGCATAAAGATTCTAAAATGTGCTTTTGTTCTTTGTACGTGGATGCTGAAATTTATTGATTTCTGTGTCTTTCTGTTCAGCCAGCAATACAGGTATGCACAGAAGGCAAATCACTGACCTTTTAGACCAAAGCATTCAGGTACATTCCCAGTGTTTTGTCATCACCTCTGATAATCGTTACATCTTGGTCTGTGGCTTCTGGGACAAGAGTTTCCGAGTTTATTCTACCGACTCAGGTAATGTATTTTTAAAATACGGGAATAGCCTGAATGATTTTCTGTTCATCATCATCCTACTGTTTCAAATAAAGAAAGAATGGGGAGGGAGAGAGGGGGTGGGAGGAGAGAGTAGAGTGTGGAGTGTGTTTATTCACCTACTGATAAATATTTGTCAGATCTTTTCTTTCTACCTCTACTGTGTATTGTATACCATCATGTTTTTTGTTTTTGTTTTTGTCTTTTTTGAATGATGGCAGACATAAGACAAGGAGCTCTTATTTAGCCATAGCATCACACTTCAAATCCATATGACTGTGTGAGAGGCTTGCCTGCCCTTACATTGTAGTTTCACAAGTAAATGCCTCTAATGGGTTTTTGTGAAGCTTGGTATATGAGGAGAATTAACTATACTTAAAGCACCTACTTGAATTTAACTCTGGTTGGCTTTAAGCACCAGAGATTTTCTTTAAGAAAATACAGGCAAGCATCATAGAATAAGTACAAACCCTTCTACTTAAGTTCGAAAGTGAAGTCTTGAAATCTGGCAAAGGAATACTCATGAAAACCTTTGAAAGCTACGATATACTAGAAAAATTGATCTGGAGCTACTGAATTCTTTTGTATAACATAAGCTGATCAAAGTAATGGGTAGCAGTAAAATTAGTCTGTCAACCGGCATGTATCCAAACAGTTGAAGTCACTCATGTATCATGCTAAATAGAAAAGAACCTTTGAGTGTAAGAGCTGCGGGAATTTAAATCCTATGGAGCCCCCAGAAAAAATAGGTATGATTTTCTCCCTTTCATTATCTTATAATGGGAATAGCGACCTCACTGCAAGGTACTTCTTTGGGATTAATGACCCAGTGTGGTTAATGTGTGTGTGTGTGCCATCAAGCTTTCCAGTAAGTTATTAATCTGTAGGGAATATCCTACATGTTTGTCATCATTTCTTAAATACATTAGTTAATGGTGTTTTTCACACTTGGCAAACCAAAATATTTTACAAAATAGGATGGTCCTTTATGCAAATCTGTTAAGACTAAATCTCATGGCATATTTTAGCAGTACAACATATCTGTCATTTTTGCACTCTTAAGACCTTAAGTATAAATGAGAAGTTCCATTTGCTTTATGTTGACTGGCTACAATTCATTATACAGACATCTGGTTAGACCTGTTTTACTTTAATTTTCTCACTGATGTCACAAATTTTCATGAAACCTGTGAATTTAAAGATCTCCGGAAAATTTAGTTAGCTACAATAAATAGTGTATATCCTTGATTTATATGAACAGATAGCTTTCTTTTGATGTTGGAGGATTTATTTTATCTTATTTCTATGGAAGGAAGCTATATTATTTCACCTGTATCTGTCTTAACTATGCATGCTTCATTAAGTTATGTCCTCTGTGCGTAAGTCAGATATGCTAGGCACCTTGATACTAGCATAACTAATTATGATATAAAACAAAGCACAGTTGTCAAAAAAGTTGCAAAAAAGTCATCTTCTGTGTGTCTCCTGTTTGTCTATATAGCAACTCTAGCTCTAGCTTAAATCAGGTAAATTCAGTTGTAGTTTATTTTGCTTGGAATTAAAATGAGACTAGAGCAGTGAGATGCTTACTCTGAAATCAGCAGAAGAGCAAGGGAGAAAGGTGATATGATCAGTAAAGCATAATAGCAAGTTATCACAAGAGTTGAATTCAATTATATTTTGCTCTTACAGGAAAAGAGGACCTTTCTCCTATTAGATTTTGGGGGTTTTGTTTTTAGCAGGAAATACTTTTAACATAAATCATGGGTTCTCAGCACAGCTAGCACAGCAGAAGCACAATAAAACCTTCCTCCAGCAGTGGTAATGATTTCTAGACAGCTTTTGAGATTCAGTAGTGCAGAGATTTGAGTCTTATTTTTATTTTAATTATTTGTAGCACAGCTGTCAAATAAAACATTAACTAGAAAATTTGTTCTGTCAAAAAGGGATATCTGAGTGAGTATGGTAATGTTTGATATTACTTGATATTACCGTATGAAGAGGACAACTCATATTAAAGGAAAGAAAAGAAAGTTGAGGAACTCTTATGAGATTAATGATTTTTTTTTACTAATATGAAGAAGAAAACAAACAAAAGTGTATTTTTTACTTTGATGATTTTGATGGAATTGACTGAACCTTTGCTCCATGATAACAAAGTAAAACTAGTAAGTACAACTACATGAACAACTGTCAAACAAATAGCCTTGAAAAATGTTTGTTTTCAAGAACAGAACCTATAAACATAGAGTATAATTGAAAGAGAAATCTCTATAACTCAGCAATGTTTATAACATAAACTTGTGTTCTAAGAGCATAAATCACCTCAGGTATTTGAATACCTAAGGGTATATAAGTGAAAAATATGTCATATAGCTAAATTACTTTCAAATCTAAACCAGGTAATTGCCAACTTGAATTTTCAAGGAAAAACATGCACTTTTTAAGATGTTCTTGTGTGTTGCCAAAAGGAGGTTATGTTGCCCATGAGTGTTTCATTGCTCCCTTCCCAGCTCTGAAGTTCAGTAATTTCTCTGACCAAATCTGTTGACTGGTCAGCATCTGAGACACTTAAGTGACATCTTTGGCCCAAAGCAAAGCCTTGTTATACAGAGGTGACTGCTTTAGAGTGCTGTTATAGACTTACAGAGGTTAGTGATAGGAAGACCTACTTGATCACTCTCCTTAGAGATACAAGGTAGATCTGTACTGTAGGTATGCCTTCATGGGTTTTGTCCCTTCCAGTCTGAACATGCTCATGCGATAATGACTCATTTCACAATTTCTCTTGGAGGATTCTACTTAACTTATGAGTTTTGCCAGTGTTTCATTCTAAATCCTATGTATAAGTTTCCTTTAAATTAAATTTCCTTTAAATTATACCATTCTATTCTGTTTTCTCTTCATGTACCAATGTAAATAATCCTCCTTTTTGGAAGATGCTCACACCTATCTCTTGCTTTTGCTGGTTTTCTCCACTTTAATGCAATTAACTTTTTGATCTTCTGTTATACATCAGGTTATTGACATCCTTGTTCTCATTTAGGTCTATTCATTATTAAGTGTTAAGTAGTTATTAGTTATGAATACAATGCCCTTGTAGTGTGTAGAAAGAGCTATGAATGCTTTCCACTACCCATACTATGTGATTGACCAACTATTGTTAATTCATGCACCACAAGATGTTATTGAGATGTGCCTAATTTGAGTCGCAACACTAATTTGTGTTGCTACTTGTCACATTACTAATTATTATTTTTAAACACTTTTCAGAGCATTTTAATTCAAGTACAGTAGTACTGAAATCCTTCCCCCTTATCCCCCCCTCTTTTTTTTTTCATATATCATTGATTCTGCTAAAGCAGGATCTCTTTTATCCCTTCCGTTCTTCCAAATTCTTTACTAAGTCCAAAATACAAATGGGTGCATGGTCATTAAGGCTGAGAAAACCTATGTTACTGGTTAGTGGCATCACACTCCCTTGTGTTGTTGGATGCAGAATTTGGCCTAGCCCAAGTTACCTGAATGGGCCAAATAGGCTCATACGAAGCATGTGTGGGTATATCTTTTGTCCTTTCCCAACTAGATCTGCAATTGTCAGGCTTCAGCATATCTAGTGAGATGGATTTTAGTGCTCACACTCTCATTTCATAGAACCATAAATGCTGCTGACAGATCCAGAAACCAGTGAGGCCCCTGAAGTGTTTTCTGTGTAGGAGCCAGTCTCTGGCAAGTGATCTCTTTGTCTTCAGCCAGATATTGAAGAAGGAGCTTTCCCCACCTGTTTGTTCTCCCTGTGGCAGGGTGGTCTGGCAGAGATCTTCACTGTCAGCCTTACACATGTTCACTCTTCCACATGCAAATTCGCTTTGCATGAGCATCCAAATTTACATTTTTATCTGAAAATATTGTCCAGTTTAGTTAACATTAAAGAGTAATTGTGATGTTCATGTTTATGTAGACTCCTGAAGGACACATTTTTAAATGCCTGAGAAAGTTACGCCAGGGGAGTTTTAGGTTAGATGTTAGGAAGAATTTCTTTACTGAAAGGGTTGTTAGGCACTGGAACAGGCTGCCCAGGGAGGTGGTGGAGTCACCATCCCTGGAAGTCTTCAAAAGACGTTTAGATGTAGAGCTTAGGGATATGGTTTAGTGGGGACTGTTAGTGTTAGGTTAGAGGTTGGACTCGATGATCTTGAGGTCTCTTCCAACCTAGAAATTCTGTGATTCTGTGATTCTGTGATTTCCTTTCCTTTTAACGTTATATGTGCCTGACAAGGGCCCACATATTTGTCCTATACGAATAGATAAGTGTTGTTATCCTTTTATCCTTTTTTTTTTTCTTCTGTGTTTGTTTTCAGAGATTTTATGGATATTACAGGATTTTTTAAAAGGGAAGGATGTTGGTTGAAATAAATGTAATTTTTTTTTTTTTAACTGAATCTCTTTTTTTTTTCTGTTTAAGGATATGCTCAATAGCTGGATATGCTATAATTTGTAGGCAATTCTCATACTACCAATTTCTTATGGGTCCTAAATGTTCTGTAACATCTTCTGCTTCCATTTCCCACATCATCATCATATTTGTATTTTTCCTGTCATTTTCTTCGTAAACTTAAAGAAAAACCATGACATGATTGGCCTTTGAATTAAATATGATCTTTATGGACTGAAGCCTTTTTTTTTAGAGCTTTTATATAGACTAATGCACTTTTTAATTGTTTCCATCAAGTTAAGAAAAAAAGTACTACTATCCACTATAGTTTTTCTTTGAACCTATTTTTAAACAGAAAATATTTCTGAAACATTTTGTAATGTAGTTAATGTGCCTGGCAAAGCATTAAAGTGTACTTTTAAAACAAAGGATTTTATTGGTCTCTTCCAACCTAGAAATTCTGTGATTCTGTGTGTGATTTGTTTCAGGGAGACTGATACAAGTAATATTTGGCCACTGGGATGTTGTAACCTGTCTTGCTCGTTCTGAATCCTATATTGGAGGAAATTGTTATATTCTGTCAGGATCACGTGATGCAACACTGCTGCTTTGGTACTGGAATGGCAAAACTAACATCATTGGTGATAATCCAAGAGGTAAGCAAAACCTGTTTTATAAGGAAGTTGTCTGAAAATGACTTGGATGAACATCTTGTGAGACAGAATTTTAGGAAATGCTGATGTCAAAATACAGTGTTTCCTTATTGTAGTTGTGGTCAGTTCTAGTTTAAATGTAAAAGTTGAGTATAAACAGTGCTTGTTTTACAGCAAGTGTAGAGATTTTTAAAGTCAACAGATGCTGAGCATTACAAATACATTCTTGGTCTTGTCACTCATTCACATGGGGATGAGTGGCTCTGGGAGGGAGAGGAAGGAACTAGTGTGATTCCTTTTCAGTCTGGGTAGATCTTTTTCTCTCCACGTGATGATTTCATGACAGACCTGCATTTGGATTGCTTAAAACAAACAAATGATACATCACTCCAATGCAGACTGTGTTCTATGCAACTGTAATCTGATGCTCATAGATTCTCATAGTGGTATCTCAGCTATCAATAACGTTATTCAAATACTGCATTTTAACTTAGACCATGGTCATTGTAATGAGATGTGTAATGGCCTGAGCTGGATATTTAGGTGAAAGAAGGGCAGACACATGGGAAGGATTAAAGAAGCACGCAAAAACTTATTTCACACTTTGGTAGAGCGCTATGAGCTTAATCCTTGCTGTCATGTACTAGGCATTTTAATTGGTTCCAGTGCAAGCAACTAGGCTCAAACCATATAATCAAACTAATAAGTCAGAGTAATGCTGCTTCCGCCTAATTCAGTTAAAATTGCTCCTCAACCAAATTCACTTCACACTTCCCAAAGATTTTGATATCTTCCGTCTTCCTCCACTTCCCAAGGAATCCCAAATCTTATTACTTATGGAAACTCAGTCTTTTAACTCATCATTTTCTGTGGAAAATAATGAAACTACATGACCGTTCAATGTAACTGTGCCTGCATTATATACTAGACAAGGTAGAAAGTGATCTTGTAATTATGCTGCTTTTACTCATCACAAAAAATAATTTCTGATTCCCAAAACAAAGAAGGCAGACATACAGCTTGAGAAAAATCCTGAAAGAGACAGTTCACAGCTCAGAGTTCAGGCTTTTTAGATAGCTGGTGAGAACTTACCTGTGTGAGTGGAGGGGGACATCATGGCCAAATAATGGTTCTGTTCTCCTTGTTTAGCCAAAAAGAAAATGGCCTGAGTAGGAAGGGGTGAGAAGCAGTATATTCGGTCTTTCTTCAGAAGAGTGTTTTCTGCCATTCACTCAGTCTTCTCTGACTAGTAAGAACTTATGTCTGCAAAAGACAAAATGGACATTTGGAGAACAAGAAGTACTGTTACATCTGGCAGATGTAACAATTAGCTTATGATTTCATATAATGTCAACAATTATCCATCATCCTCCAAGTTATTCAGTTTGGTTGCGTGTTTCATGCTGAGTCTATTACCCAACTGGATTTATGGGAAGGGAAGGGAAGGGAAGGGAAGGGAAGGGAAGGGAAGGGAAGGGAAGGGAAGGGAAGGGAAGGGAAGGGAAGGGAAGGGAAGGGAAGGGAAGGGAAGGGAAGGGAAGGGAAGGGAAGGGAAGGGAAGGGAAGGGAAGGGAAGGGAAGGGAAGGGAAGGGAAGGGAAGGGAAGGGAAGGAGGGAGATGGTTCAATTAACGCTGCATCCTGTGAACTATTCTGAAGAAGCACAACTGTTTAATATCGGAATAAATATCTGACTAACATGTAAATTGTTTGATGTTCGTTGTGCATTTGAGAACTATTCAAAAATTGCACAAGATTCAGAGGTTCCAGTCATGAAATCACAGGAACTTCAGGCAGAATATGTAAGCAATCTATCAGAATTATTCCTCCAACAGTCTGATTCAAGGGATGGGACCTTTTGAAATGTCTAGCATAATTTTATGAGCATTGCTAAATAAACATGGCGTTGGTTGAGGAACAAAATCTCTGCACATACTTTATATGTATGTATTTTGTAATCTGTCAATTTAAAGAAAATGCAAACTTTGCACTATTTTTGCAGAGCTTGTAGACCTGGAAACTCCCAAAAGTCTGTGAAAGGCATTTAAGAGCTTGACAGATTAGTCAAGTAAGCTTGTAAATCCTAAAGGGAAAAGCTGTCCTTTTGAGGAGCAAACTCAAGATACTCCTCGATGAAGGAGTGAACATCTGTAGGAGTCTCCTTACACTGTTTTCAAGGCTTGCAAGAACAGCCCATCTTAGCAATTTCCAGGCCTGTCCTGAGAAGTTCTTGTTGAGTACTTGGCACAGGATTTGAGACTCGCCTGTTTTGTGAACAAGGCTTTGAGGCTATGGGTTCCTTTATGACCTTGGCAGATCACATGCTCAGATTTTGTAGCTAGTAGTGTCTGACTAGAGTAGGTCTGTATGTTTTGTTTTAATCCATTGACCATCTTCTCTAATGCAAATGTCTAAGATACTGAAGTTTTGCAGTTTTCAAAGTTAATGCTAGATTATTTTAACTACTGATGATTGTCTTTGTTTATAATTACTAGACCTACTAAACTTGCACTTTAAGGGAGATACAATGGTTCTTATGAATTCTATTTATTTATTTATTTATTTGTGATGTAGCATGCCTGGAAAGCTTTGTAATGAATTGGAATCTCATGGCACTATATATTGGCCTAGAAGTGTATAGCAAAAGACAGTTTCTGCTTCAAAGAGATGGTAATCTGGGGATTTAATTTTTCCCAGAAATAGCTTTCTATAGGCGTCTCTGTTCAATCAATTATTTTATTTTTTTTTTGAAAACACAAATAAAAAGAGCTGGTTTTGCTTAGTTCTGATTTTGTCAGAAATGGAAAGCACCAGTAGATTTGTTGGGTTTTGAGTTCCATTACTGCAACTGTATCTTTGATCCATTTGTGGGATGCTATTTAACTTGTCTGATGTTGTTTCTTTGTGTTTGAAGCTTATGATTTTTTTTTTTTTTACCTTGATGTGTATTTTATTCATGCTTTAAATGATCGTTATTCATTGTAATTTTAGATGCTCTTGGAGTTGATACTTTCATATTTTTTCTTTCTTTAATTATCTCTAATTTCTATCTTAAAAATGACTTACTGGCAACAGGCATCTAAATAGCCATGATTGTAGCCAAATCATGAAGCTAGAGAGGTCTGAGCAAAATAATCTAAACCAGGAACATTTCTTTCCTTCTTTCATAGTTCCTGGTGCCTCTGATATATATCAGTCATCAGACCAGTATGACCAAGTTACCCTAAATATTATCCCATTGGGCACCCACTACTCCAACCAGTTACATTTTATTTTAGTTCCTTTATCTGGTTTCATTACTTTAGGAAGCACTGGGCTCTTGATCTCTGGCTGCATGTATTCATGTTTTAGAATGGTACTTAACTCAAGCTGACAAGCCAGGTGGGCTATGCCATACGTGATAAATAAGTGTTTTGTTTGATAGTCTTTATCAAGGACAATTTTCTGGCCAACTGGACTGTATGGAAAAATTCTTTACATTTTTGGTTTAACAGAAGAAACATGTTACTGAAATAGTCATTATTTACATTCTTTAATTTTTAACTTTTAAGCTGACCTCTTAGAGAAATGATACCTATGCAGTCTCACTGTCTGCTTACTTTATATACCTCTCGATTGCATTGATCAATTTAAGCCAAATTTGATGAATTTAAATCTCAAAGATACAAATTCCTCCATGGGACACATCTGCTGGAAACTATTTTTATTCTTCACCAAACAGCTTGATTACATTTAGGTTAAGTCCTTTTTTCCTTCTTCTCAAATTAAAACCTGAAATTCAAAAAATACTCCACCATGCTCTTTGATCAAATGTAGGGTTTATTCTTTCTAAATAAATTGTTTTGGAAAATGTGGAAACAATGGCAGTACTTCACTTCGGTGCACAGGCATTTTCTCTTGCAGAAATGTTTTTGTGGACAATTTCTGACCAAGCCTTGAAATAATTAAAAACAGAGCAAAGTATCTGAAATAGTCGTATCCTTTAGAAAAGCCCTGAGCCATGTTAAGTTCACATTAATTAGCATAATTTACTGTGGAGATGTGAAGTCACTTTGGATAGCATAAGGGCCTTTTATATTTCTCTGCTTGGCATGGGGCTGGCTTTGGGAGGTGGGGGAGGCAGGAGGGAGAGGATGCAAACCCTCCGCTTAGTACTCCTTGAAGCCCATGTGTGATCTCTGTCACAAGGTTGGCTTTTGCATATTTAGAGACTCTGATCTAATAGCAAAGTCCCACTTGGGGACGTGACATAATGCTTCAGAACTCATGGTATTCCCGAATACGGTGGTGTTATATGCATAGGGTACTCAGAGAGGGCGGTGCACTTGCAGAAGCATGCGAGGTTTTGCACTTGGCCAGCCTAGTGAGATGGGATGGAGGGGAGGCGAGAAGTGGGGGGTGGCAGGGAGGGAAACAGATGAGAGGATTCATTTGCATACAAATGGTCTGCATCACTTTCAGATCCTACTCTCTCTTTGAAGCTCAAGTGGCAACTCAGTGTTTGGACATTTCCTAGGTTGAGGGATTGCATTTTACTTTGTAATGACTGATACATAGGAAACAAAGCTGACAGGAACTTTGGTCACTTTTCCCAAAGAAAGCTTTGGGAAAACTACATCAAAACCATTCTTGAGTGATGTTTGTCAACCTGCTATTAAAAACTTTGGCAGATATATTTTGGGGCTTTACAGGCCCCAAAGCCCTATCATTAGAAATCTTTTCCCAGTGTTCAAACTACTGTCCAGGTTCTTTTTGTTTGTTTGTTTTGTTTTGTTTTATTTCGTTTCAGTTTAATTCTGTCACATATATTTATTCTTTGTGTAGAAGACAGATTCTTTCTGTGCAACAACAACTTATTTGGATTACTATGACCCACGAAATCTTTTCTTCCAGACTTAACTAACCCAGTTCTTTCTGGCTTTTGCCATAAATCATGTTCCTCTAAACCTCTGATTCTTTTTTGTTGTTGTTGTTCTTCTCTTCAATTGTCTGTCTTTCTCAAAGCAGACATTGCAGTTGAAGCCCTTTTAGTAATAAGTAGAAGAGTCAGTTTTATAAAGCACTACTTCTCACGTCCATGTGGGGTACCTGTTTGTGTCAAAACAGCACAACTGTTAATTCTTTAAAAGTTAATCCTTTAAGTGTATGAGCCAATATAAGTTTCAGTCTTCTCTGAAGAATCCCTAGCTACTCTTCTGCTGTGCAGTTTGACTGTGGAACCTTGTTTTTACCCTTCCTAAAAATATATATATATTTTTAGACAGTTTCTCCAATTTCTTAAATGCATTCACAATTCTCATCTTGTCCTTGCAGCAACTCATGTCTGCAAATGTAATTTGCAGTCTTATTCTATCAAATTGGTCATTAAAGAAAATGTTAAACATTGCACAGGCCAGGAATATTCATTGATATATTTACCATTTTGACAATGAATAGCTTTTGGAATGCAACCTTCCGATTGGCCTTTTATCTGACCTATAGTACCATCTTCTAAACATGTGCTTCTCTATTTTCCATATGAAATTGCTCATGTGAAACTGCCAGAATCCTTACTAAAGTCAAAATATGTGGCATCTCCCTGAACACAAATCTGATTACTTGCTATTGCAGGAAAACAAATAGCTAAGACATGAGTTTTTTGTGACAAATCCAAATCAGCTGTTACTCTTCTCCTTGTTTTCCTCGAGGAAATTGTGTGTGTTTATATATATAAATGTTTTGCCAGTATTTTTATCTGTCTGATTGAATTAACCAGACAACTATCTAATTTCTCACTTCTTCCCTTGCCTATTTCTTAAAGACAAACAACACTATATATATATATATATGTATATATATATATATATATACATATATATATATGTTTGTTTTTGTTTTTTTCAAGATATCTTCATATCACCATTATCAGGCCAATTGAGTACCAAACATTTACTTCATTTAGGTATTCTCTGAAATGAGACAACAGTTCTCACTGCTGCTTTTACTTATGTTTGTTGTCTGACTGCAGCTTGCCTTCTCATTGAAGGCTTTTATTGAGATACTTTGAAATGCCTGACATCATCTATTGATATTGCTTTCTTGCTGTTTACTGAATAATGGACCAACTTCTCATGAACATCCTAATATTCTTTTTGTGTTTACAGACTGACTTTTACTCCTGATGTCATTGCTAGTTGTACCTCATCTTTCCTTGGCAATTCCATTTTTGTCCTTGCTTGCTCATACCTTATCTCTTAGAACAGTACACCTATTTTAATCTTTCTGCCTGACTGTTTCCTGGAGAACTTTTTTTCCTTTTCACTGGAGAACTTTCAATTATGCCAGCTGGTATCTTGTCTGTCTTACCCTTCCTTTGCATTAGAGCAGTTCTTGCTAGTATCCATTTTATCTTTTTCTTTGTTTTTCTGTAGACTTACCTCCCATGAGATCTTACAGAGCAGTACTCTGTATATATTGAAACTTTTCTTACAAAAATACTTCTACAACAAAATACTTCTACAACAAAAATACTACAACAATTATCTTGTTGCCCTTATTTTTCCCCTTATAAAGCATCTTGAATGTTCTTGTATCTTCTTCACTTTTGTGTAAGCTCCTTTCACCATCAAGTTTTTGATCTGTTTTGCTTTATTTGCTATAATCTTATCTAGAAGGTCATCTCTAGTAATGTCTTATAAATTAAAAAATGTCACCAAAAAAATTGCTACAGAGAATTTGTTGTTGTAATCCTTCACCAACAAATGTCTTACTAGCTGGAATATCCCATTTCCTCCAGCCTTCTTAGTGATTCCTCACCTCTGCACACTAGGTAGAGACCAATCAGAATAGTGAATGTCAATCTATCAATCAAATGTCTTCAAAGTTGTTTTTTTCATTGCAATTGTCTTCTTTGGCTGTACTTCCTTGGTGTACATAGTAAAATTACTTACTACAAATAGTAAGCATTTTCATAGCTGAGGTGAAGATAAAGTGATTTTCTGTTATTCTTGCACTATTCATAGACTATGATGCAACTGTTCTGTTGGTTTTAAAATTTCTACAGATTTGTTCATAATTATTTTAAAAACCAAAAATATATTTAATATATAGATTTGTTTTGCTTAAAGATATTAAGGGTTAACCAATAGAAGTATCCGGTACTAACGAAATATAGAGACTCAGTGTATAACTGTATTACTACCACTAATACTAATGTGATCTCTTCTGAGTTATTGCATTGATCTTCCACACATATGTGAATAAAACAAATTATATTACCTCTTTTATGTTAGCCCATAAAGCTAGAAAATGTTACTCTCTGTATGTACCACATTTGCATCATGAGGATTGTGGTGGTGCTTTCATTGCATAGTTTTATATTTTTAGAGGGTATTATATTCAGATTTTCTGAAGTGTGTTAGAGAAATTAAATGCTTTTAGTATTGTAGCTGTGTAGCAGGGCACATGTGGGATTGTAAGCACGTGATTTCATATTTAAAAAGAATTACTGGGTTTAACCAAGATTTAATTGAGAGAATTCATTGAACACTTTTACTGTTGTTAACATGTAGAATATCTTCCTTAAATATAGATTTTAAAAATACATAATCTTTTCAATTTATAAAACACAAAATCTCCCAAAGGACTTAACATTTAATCACCAGTTTCCTGTCTTGCCAAAGAACAGTCTAGCTACTCTCTGAGTTACTTCAAAAAGAACCTTTTTTTTTTTTTTTTTTTTTTACAGATACTTTTTTTGAAATGCTAAATCAGCATTTCAATTTCGGAAAGACTGGTTTTCAATTAACATGATTATTAAATGAAAACTATGGTTTGGAGACTAAAGAATTCATTAGCTTAAATTGTATTCGTTACTGTAGCAGAAGGAGAAAAATGGTATTTCAACAGCTATATACATTTTTCATTTTGAAAATTCAAACTTTTAATAAATGCTTGATAATTATTTTCTCATGTGAACAATGCAGGTGATTTAAATTTTGAAAATATGTCTTGAAGGGCATCTTTGCATTGGTTGATAGAGGAGTAATGTCATAGATAATAATTTCTGTGTACTCAGACACACTAATCCTATAAACCCAAATGCTATGAAGATTTACATATGTGCTTGCCTTTGCATGCAGTGAAAAGTCACACAGATTGCAAGTAGTTCTGCCTGATGTTAACTTGGTAGCAAAAAAGCCCTCTTTACCTCTTTCCCCGACCTTATCCTCATCTTGAATTACACCTACATTTTGGTTCCCAAGTTTCTCCATGATACAAACCTTTGTTTTCAGTTTCAAAACCCATGTTAAAATAGAGAAGATACTCCAAATTTTAAATGATGTTTATAGCATAAATATTTATTTAAATTTTAACTATTATTTCCTAAACAAAAACATTTTGGGAAGTAGTTTACTTCCCAAGTAGTTTACATTGTCTTTTCTTAAAAATTAAAAAAAAAAAAGTATTTGGGAAGTAGTTGTAAAAATTATACCTGTCAATATTCCCTTTTGCATGTATCCTGCAAAAATGTCCTTAAATCTGTAATTGCATTAGTTATAAATGAAAATTCTTCTATTAATATTGTTAATTTCTGTCAAACGGTGGTTCACTCTAATAGCTAAAAATCTGCAGAGCTTTCAAACATTAAAATATGCTTGGAATTGCAGCGGCTAATAAGTCTATCGATGCCATTCACTGCAGTCAGGTTGCTAAGAAAAGAGCGTTGCTCTATGATAGTATAGCACTGAGAGTTTAAAACAGTCTGCATGTGCTCATCTCTGTGTTCAACAGCACATTTACTTTCTGACCCATATGCATTATATTATTTTGTGTGTCCTCCTTCATAAAAATGCAGTAAATAATTCAATAATATTTTAACATTATTTAACTGCAGACGTAACAAATATTCTTTGTTTCTCAAAAATGGCTGGACAAGGTAGCTTAATATTGTGTGTAAAGCAGGAGTCCTATAGCACCATCTGCTGGCATTGTGTTGAAAGCTGATCTTGGGCCTGATTCTCTCCAAAGCACTGCCTAGTAAAATATTTAAAATATATGGATTTTGACATATTTGGTGTAAAAAACATTTGGATTTCATTGTTAGTATATTTTTTTTCACCTTTTTATTAGCATTGTAATAAGAAAATACAATATGAATTTAAGGTTAATGTGTGTACTGAAATAGAAAATATCAGAATTGTTTTGTTAAGTGTGGCTATAAAAAAGAAAGGAAATACTTCTTTTTTTTTTTTTTTTTTTTTTTTTAAACTGGAATTTCAGCAAGTACAATGTTAACATTTTCTATGCTTACAAGGTAAATTCAGTAAAACTTATTTCATAGGGAAGACCCACAAAGTAAATAAAAATATCTGAAGAATGTTTTGGAAAGGGTAACAACCACTAAATATTCTACCAAACATTTGTTGTGCTGTTTGATGTCAGTTATGAAAGCCCCATGAAAGCTTAGTGAACAGAGGCCCTGATGCTGCAATTGGACCTGCAATTTCCCTGTTTCTTCACAGGGCACTGTTGTAGCCAGTGCAGCAAGCACTGGGCTATCAGCATGAACCTAGAACAGAGCCTTAAATTATACAGCTACAAAAGGCTACTGTCATTTTTTAAAAAACTGTAACACATTGACACCTCAAAGAGATTGAGGCCTCATTCTTCCACATAGTCTATAAATCACATATAATTGATGGTTCTAGCCTCCAAATATTGAATCTGGAAAAGGAGTTTTAACAGGTGGATGAATTGTGGTATGTCTGGGAATTTGCAGTAATACTGTATAAGCAATCTAATTATGTATTTATATAATGCCAAGAAAGTAATTTTATAGATAGATATGAGGGCAAGGTCTTCATTAAGCAGAACTTGCAATTGCACTCTGTGATGGTTCAGAAAGCATTTTAACAGTTGTAGTGATTTGGTTCTGATGAGCATGTAAATTTGTGTGCTGTGAATATTTATTTGTTCTGGCTAAAAGCATATCCTACAGCATGCACAGCATCTGTATTATCCTTGTTTTCAACTGGAAAGGGAGAATGTGTTTCAACATTTGACAGAGTAAGTAATTGCAAATGGTATAGTAAAGCAAGTTTTGAGGCACAATCCAGGCAAAAGTGAAGGTAGTATGTATTGTAAGACTCGGAACAGAGAAAGAGTTTTGATGCTGCTTTTTTGGCAGTATTCAGCTTCAGGTGTCACTAAAACTATATGCATGAAATTCTCCAGAAGGATAAGGATATTTAGTGCTTCATGATGTAATGCAGACCTTCACGTTCCAGGAAAAACAATGCTATATTTACAACTTGTAACTAATAGTTGATGTGGTAAAAGGAATTATATTCATATGGTAAATGAATACAACCTTAATGTGCACCATATGCATAGTGGTGGGATGATGTACTAATATATCACATTTATTTACCTTGTTTGGTTGCTGGGAAATATGAGCATTCAATTCTAAGTCTATACCAAATAAGAGAAAGAGTAATGCAGAAGTAATAATTTATAGTCTAGGATATAATATTTTAGAATGTTCATGACCAGCTTAAATGTTGTAAAAAAAAAAAAAAAAAAAAGTATGATCAGTACGATCATTCTGACCTGGACCAGAAATTAATTTGTAATTTTTTCTGGATCTAATGTCTATTAATGCTAGCATCACACAAGTAAGGATTACTCCACCGAGTAATGCTGTATGTAATTAGGATTATGGCCTGCTTCATTGAAAAAATATCTGTTTTGAAATAAATAATTTTAAAAAGACAACTAATGTATGTATGCTCTGAACCTAGTGTTTGCCATCAGTATTCCTAGTGACATCAGTATGAAAAGGTGAAAAAGATGAAAAGGAAAATCTACCTAGTTCAATACACAAATGGTGCATTGGTTTCAAATCAACTTTACCAAAGCAATCTAGTATCTTGAGCACAGGCTTTTATACCTGTTGTTATGGAACAGTATTATTTTGAAATGATACACTTTTCTTCTTTCAAACAAAAATAAATTATTTTGATATATTTCAATAGCAAAAATGAAATCATTGATAACTGCTCAACTGAATTGAATTCTTATATGAAGCCTTTAATCTCAAATTATTTTTTATCAAAGTTTGAAATACTGTATACATTTCAAATTAGCAGTCAGTTTCAGCATATGGTGAAATATCTTTTCTCTTACAACTATTCTGCAGTAGGCACTATTTCACTGTAAAATAGTTGCTTATTTTTTTTCCCTTATTTGATGAGGTTTTATTCTATTCTATTCTATTCTATTCTATTCTATTCTATTCTATTCTATTCTATTCTATTCTATTCTATTCTATTCTATTCTATTCTATTCTATTCTATTCTATTCTATTCTATTCTATTCTTCTAATGTATTGGACTCAGTAGGTAATCAAATAGTTATAAACATGAAGAAAAACAGATTTTTAAGGACGAACAAATAAATAAAAAAGAGCTGCTTCATAAAGCTGTTTTAGAGCATTCTCAAACAAAAATGACAGTATTTTAAAACTTCAAAGCTGATATTTAAGTAGCAGTTTATGAAGTTGGGATGGTGCAAATATTAAAATATTAGTGTAGACTGACCCTGAATATTCACCTGCAGATACTTTCAGGGGGCTTCAAAAAGGTCTGTATGGAGTGAGGGGGTGCTGCTGAATGACTTCCAGCAGATGAATCCCTAGGAAGAGTGAACTGGTTCCAGAAAGCTTTGCTTTGCACAGAGTATAGGAATGGAGAGGCTGGGGATTATTGATTTTTTGAAATCTGAATTGGTGTATTCAATTCACAAAGGCCTTTTAGATCATTTTCTTCACTATGTTTATTTTGGAGACACAGTGAACCTGTTATCTTGATAAAATGTGTGTGAAGACTTCTTATATTAGGACTGTATTAGTATTAGTAACTTGTACAATATGACAATGTATACAGTAAGTTTTCCCTGTGTTATATTCACTGAAATTAATTCTACAAGATAAACTTAATATTTTTCTCTTTACTGAACAACACTATAGCATAGGGTTTATACTTTTTATGGCTTTGGATTCAGTATCAGGATAGAATGATATGTTATTCAAATATATTTTTCCTTTCATCAGGAAATTACGGTTGAAAATATCTTTTTGCAAAAACAAAACTTGCATCTAGGCATAAGGTTGTACTTTTTGTTGTAAAAAGTTTGAACAGGTGGGAAGGAGTTAGAGAAAAAAATGAAGGAATGAGAGGAAATGCTGATGGAATGTCATGAGGAATGGGAAAACAATAAAGTTCCCATATAATTAAAAAAAAAAAAGTTAAAAATCCAAATTGCAAAGGAAAGATTATTGAAACTGAAATTTTAGGAATACTTGAAAAATAGTGTCAGATATTTCCAAAATATTTGAAATATTCATAAATATTTTAAATATTCAAAAATATTTAATCTTTAGTAAGATCTCACATCCATCAAAAAGCTAGCCTTTCTGTAGCAGTGAAATGTTTTTTAACCAGTTGGTTGTTATTTAGGTGTTTACTGTGTGTGATTTATAAATAGTTTTAATATAGAGAGTTCTGTATTATTTGATAGTCATCACTGATGTAATTTGATAGTATAATTACTAATGTAATTAAGCTCTGAAACTCACTATATAATTAACACAGAAGCCTAGCAGCAAAGTAGTTTTCTTGATTTCCTTACATTTTACTGAAAGCACTTGTGTCCAAATGTCATATATTCTGTAAGTACATTTTTACTTCTCAAATCTATTTCAAACTTTTTGTTTTCCTCAATTTTTGTCATGAAACAGTTTCCAAAAATGCAGTATTTATAAAATGCCTTTTGAAGGTTCTTCTTTCATTTGTAATTTGGTTTCATTGACATATCCTACCGAGAAAGTATTCAATCATTTGTTTTAGCAAGAAGTAGGTAAAAAGGTGGTTTGGTCAACTGAAGCTTCATTTAATTAGGATTTTATATTGACATAAAATCACTTAATTAATTTGCCATTCAAAAGTGCCCTACAGCCTCTACAATCATGGAATAATAATTTAGAAATTACTGTTTGGCTGTCTGTGACTTATCATAATTAACTGTCTTCTCAGCATTAAACGTAAAAAAGAGCATAGTCAAATATTTTATATTTTATTGTATAGCATAATGCTATCTCACCAAAAACAGTAGGAGGAGTATCTTGTATATTTTATTGTGAGATAAGTTTTTTTGTCAACCTCTAGTTTGATCTTTCTTTCTTTCTTTCGTTCTTTCTTTCTTTCTTTCTTTCTGGAAACATTTTTCTTTGGATGAGTTACTGTATTTGGCTCAGCTCCTACAGTTCAGTACTGAACACATAGAAAGTGGTCTTTGTAGGAATCTGCTGAAGGATTTAAAATGTCATGATTCAGTTTTCTTTTGTAGCATCACTAAAGCTGAAAAAATAGTGGAAAAAGACCCAGCAATACAAAACAATTTCTTGTTACTCAGTAAGGCATTTCTTCTGGATGTCATTAAACTAGAAGAAAGTTTTGATTTTGCCGTAATTGCACTGTTCCCCTTGAAACATAGTTTGTAAATGCTTAACTTTTTTTTTTTTACACTGAAATATCGCCATAAGCTGACATGATATCATGTGATGTTCTTTTATCTTCTGAAGCTTGAGTTTTATGACTTAAAATGTACTTTAATCACTTAAGGAAGAGTGGTTTTCTATGGGAAAACAGCTTTGCAGAAATTATTTATTGAAATGTAGGAGAGTCCTTTTGAAATAATTTGAATGGTTACTGTAAAGGTAAAGTATTCTGTCCATTACTGGGAAATAACTTTATGTGTACTTCCTATGACTTAAATAAATCATTGATGACATTCGCTGCAATGCGAATGTGGCATTAAGATTCTTGCAGCATTCAACTGCAAGTAGCAATTCAGCAGCGGTATAGATTAAGGATATTATTATATACTATGCTGAGAAAAGCACATCTGTAAAACTGTTGTGTCTTGGTTATTAGTGCTAGGATTTGAACTATCTTTAATCTCATTTGACTTGTTCATCTTCCTTAAGGATCTCCATAAAGATGCACTGAGTATTCTTTTCAGTCCTTAGTTAGGGTTTGCATCAGTGGTCGTAAACCTGCTTAACGGACAAAGACTCTTTTCCCTTTGAAGTCACTTCCCCAGCTTTTCAAAAGGTCTGCAAGCCGGTTCCCTAAAACAATTCAGAAAAGTTTGAAGTGGTGCCCCTTAAACCAGCAACAAAATAAAATTTTCTCTTTGCATTATTGAAAACCATGACAATCTTCTGAAGCAATAACAGTTTAAAAGCTTTTAAAGAAATCTGTTCTGCTCTACAACCAGCTTTTAAGTTGACCCCATTATTTGGAAAATCAGAGGCTTGGAAACCCCTAAATACTTGACATTCTTATCAAAGAAGTCAGCCTGACTTTTCACAGGACTCCTGTTTTACAGTATTATTCAGGTCCTAATTTCTTTAAAGATACTGTTGAGATTTCTTGTATTTCTGTTTTATATTAAAGTATTTCTTAAATGTAATTCATTAAACAGCTGATATAATTTATGAAATGTGGATCCTGCCACCTGTAGATTTGTACTCTTTTATGTTTGAAGCCAAGTCCAAATTCTAAAAAGACTGAGGGCATTACTTACTAATTTTACTTTTCTGTGGACTGTGATAAATGTATACGCTCAGTATATGCTCAATTTCTACTTTTTAAAAATCTTATCTCCTACATTTTAGGCTTATATTTACCAATAGCCTAACACAGGTAAAGCCTACAGTAATGAAGTTGCTGTAAGCAATAAGTTTACTGTAAGGATTTTGTTCATCTGCACCTCCTAACATTTCATTCAGGCATTGCTTCTAACAAGTCCTTCAAACTCCAATATCTTATATTCATTACTTCCACTACAAAATTGTACATTTAAAACTTCTCTGATTTCAAAAGTTTTAAAACCAGAATTTTTCATTAACATGTGTAGTATATAATTAGCTTATTTCCTTGCTGATTAGTGGAAGTATGTGCTAAATGCGATTTCTGAATGCAAAAGAAAGTAAAACACAGAACGCTAAAATTTTGCTAATGTAGGTAGCTCAACTAAAAGAAACTACACTAACAGAAGGTTTAAATGCATAAAGCTCCCTCCTGGCTTAGGTCTTCGGGACAACAGGGAGAAAGAACTGGGTCAAAGAAGTTGAATTGTTACAGTAATGGCTATTATTACATTTTTTCCCCAAAAGGTGCAAATTTGTGGATTGCCTACTCAGTGTTCTTTTATGAATCTTCTTGGGTGTCTGTCTCATGTTTAGGTGAGGAGAGTTCAATAGAGAAAACTTTCTCAAAAAGGTTTGGGCACATTTGTAGAATCAGTCACCTGAGCAGTACCTAGAGGTTGTTAAGTCTACCCTTATGCTTCTAATTTGTTGGGAGTTTTTCCTTTGCTTCTGAACTGTCTGCCATACTTCCTGGGTTTGAGTGTGTTTTGCAAAGCATTATATGAAACAAAAGCAGTAGCTTTTATTGATTATTTATTAAGAGATTAGGGACATTTAAGTGAGTTGCTCCAAAGCATTTTCAGACTTAAAATGTTGATAACATACATATATGTGTGTGTGTGTTCATATACACACACACATATTTAGCGTGCATGTGCATATCTAAGAAGAAACAGATTTATTTACTTTTCAAAAGTTTGTATTGTAGATATAAATTATAAAAGTGACTGGAGAATAAATAAGATTTTGAAAGGTCAAAATCCTTGATTTGGTACTTGGTCATAGATTATGACCTTTTCTAAAAAGCAATTTGAATGTGGCAGCTGCATGGACATTCTGGGAATTGTTGCAAATGGTCTGACTAACAATGTAAACTACTGAGAATAGCTAAGGCTTTATATATGCATGCCGAAATCTATGCTGCTTTCCACAGATCTCTCTCACTGTACACAAGCAGTCTGAATAGCTACCTGTTTTAATATTTTGCATAATTTCCAAGACACAGAACCAGTATAGCTAGTACTGCTAAAGCTCTACATGGACAAATCAATGACATTGTGCTCTTTTTTATCTTTTCAGAAGTTATAACCTCAAATATAATTTGAGTGTTCCTGAGTCAGTAACAAATGGAGTCTGTTGGCACTATTATTACTCTCTGCCTTTGCAAAACCATCACCTGTTCTTGAAATAATTATTTAAATAATAATAAAAAAAAGTTTAATTTTACTACTACCACTGTCTTTTTGGCATCTCACAGAAGTCATATCATCATTTATTGTGAAGTGAAAGTATTTCTTGGAGCTTAAATACTGGTCTAATCCTTTTTGAAACTACATGATAATATTGCCAAAGATCCATTCTTTAAAGTTTGTATGCTTCATGAAATCCTACGAATAAAATAATTATACAGTAATACAAGAATAATATGTGCTTTCTGTGAAATGCTAGCATTCTAAATGAAGGTGGTGCAGACAGTGACTTGTGAGTGAAAGTATAAAATTATTTAAAGAGCTTTATAGCATTTCCTTACCCTTTTTGTGTCTTTGTATTCTGGAGAATACTAAATTTTATTCATTCAAATGTGCCATTTATACAATTTCTTTTTCCTTCTGGAATCAGCGTATGTTTAATTACAAAGAGAATCTTGGAAAAAGAGTTTTGTATGCTTGTTATTGTTGCAGGGAACTGTCTAATAGGACCAGTGGTAGTCAGAAATTCATACTGAGTATATCCCAAGCCCCACATTTTACAAGGAACTCGGACATCAGCCTGAAGTTTCAACACTGTTGCTAGATTAAAATAAAACTGTCCACTGCTTGTTTTTCTTCATCTTGGGGCATTTTAGGTGCCTCATCTCAATACTTGTCACAGTGATGCCTATCTTTACTACTACTATAAGATTTTGTAATCAAATTAGGTCTCTTTCTCCACAACAAAGGTAGAGGAGGAGATGGAGGGTGCGAAGGGAAAATGCAAGTATGTATTCTCCAGTTTGTGCTGTTTTTTACTCCACACCTGACTTTCACATGAATGTGCATTAGTAAAAGCAGAAGCTGAGCTCCTGTAGCATATTTCCGCCGTACTACGTAGATATGAGTACCACCGTACTACACAGATATGAGTACAAAACAAGCAAATGCAAACAGCAGCATAGAAGTGATTTGTAGGGAACGTGAACTCCACAGACAAGGAAACTGAAGATGCTTCAGTGATTGGAAGTGGTAATTTTGAAAACAGATTGTAACCAAGGATCGCTTTTATTGTCTTTTCATTGAAGGTGATATTGCAACTCCTCGAGCTATTTTGACAGGACACGACTATGAGATCACCTGTGCTACCATTTGTGCTGAACTTGGTTTGGTAATAAGTGGTTCAAAAGGTAAGGAAGCTGTTGGCATTTCTTTCTATTCATAAAGCTGTAATCCTAATGCAAAAAGGAATATAGTCTAAAGTGACAGAATTTATTAACTTTAGAGTGGTTTTATATTTAACTTTGTTTACAGAAGGTTATTTTTAACCTTGCTACAGAATTCAAGTGAATTTGAAACCTCTTTTTAAACATAGTAAAACTGAGTGTTTTTTTCAGACATCTACAAGAAGAGGCAACCACATCAGTTTCCCTGTTCTAGTGTACTGATTATAATTTCTTTTTGTTTGCTTATCCAGTGTAATTGCATATAGCATACAGTCAGATCCAGCTCTTGACTGCCAGGAAGGTGAAAAATGTATTACTGCAGTTGGCTTTCTTTTCCTTACGGATAACTTCTCATAAAGGAAAGCAAGAACTAGTTCCAGGAGAAAGTGAATGTGCTGTGTTGTTTGTTTGATGAAGGGTGTATACATAACTCCCAACTAAAATTTGTAGCAATTCTGCTCAAGCTCTCATTTTTAAACTGGAAATTTCTTAGAACTAGGATCTCTCTGGTTTACTGTTTCCAAAATATCTACCCTGAAGCCCCTTTTCAAATAAGTTGGGTGTACTTACTGTATGCACCTGTTTGTGTTTCTGTTTTATGCATGTGAACACTTGTGGCTTACATGCAAATCAATTATTTGTCTGAATATATTAACAAGCAAATACTTAATGAATCATACATGGGTTAAAAATCTTAATATGAGAAAATGTTCTTTCAGAGTGCATACATGTGTAAATTCATTACACTTAACTCTGTCTTGTTATATTATGTATACATATAAAATGTATTTTGTAGATTTTGCTAATCTCATATTAGGATTCAGTACATTTATTTTTGTGCTCTTAGAATTAACTACTACTAATTCTAAAAGGAAATCCACAAAATAAAATCTCAGTTAGGTCTCTAACTAGGTTTTTTAAGTGTTCTAAAATACCTTAATACAAAACTCTTAAAGCATTAGCTGTTCATTTTACTCTGTC
This sequence comes from Anas platyrhynchos, assembly GCF_047663525.1. Taxonomy (NCBI): domain Eukaryota; kingdom Metazoa; phylum Chordata; class Aves; order Anseriformes; family Anatidae; genus Anas; species Anas platyrhynchos. The sequence continues at coordinate 36,425,077 of NC_092590.1, forward strand.
ACCCTTAAATTCTCAGACTTTCCACTTAAACATGATAAAAATCATTACAATGTATTCTAATAGCAATGTATTACAATGTATTCTAATAGCAATTACTCACATAAAATCCATTGCTAATTATTTTATATAATAATAATAATAATAATAATAATAATAATATATTTATATCTTTAAATGAGTATGTGAATGAATATCTAGAGTTTTTATTCTGTCTCATAGAAGGACCATGTCTCATACATTCTATGAATGGAGATCTGCTGAGGACATTAGAAGGTCCTGAAACATTAGAAGGTCCTGAAAATTGCCTGAGACCAAAACTTATTCAAGCTTCAAGAGAAGGCCAATGTGTAATATATTATGAAAATGGCCTCTTTTGTGTATTCAGCGTGAATGGGAGACTTCAAGCCACTATGGAAACAGATGACAAGATCAAGGTGAGTGTACTCAAATGTTAGCAAAGGACTGTCAGTTCTTGTATCGGGAGAAGCTATCAGTTCTAGAGTTGTGTGGAGCTGCTTTCCATAGCCAGGCCATAGAAGTATTATTTTTATTTTAGAATAACTTTGTTCATATAGTAAGAAACATTTCCTTGAACAGAAGAATACAAATATTACTAATTGCTGATCAAAAGTCAGGCTATTTCTTTAGTTTCGAATCTAAAGGGAGGAGGTTGTTGGACGTGCTATTTTGGAAGTTGCCCTTTTCTGGCATCTCTGTCTACATTCCTTCATCTTAGCTTGAGATAGCACGTGTTGTGCTGAGCTACAGGAAGTTTATAGGCACATGTCTATATTTCAACTCTTTAGCTCTTAAAAGTGTCTTTAGCATTTGCTGACCAGGCAGCCAGCTTCCACGTCTTTAGCTGCAAGAGACATGGAGCAAGTCCAAAACTATGCAGGAGGTATTTTAAGCTTATGGATTTATGGAAATTATTTGGTAATACAAAATGCAGATCTTTTGACAGTTCCTATGAAATAGTACCTATGAAGCAGAGCAGAACCTGGCAGCTATGCTGCAGTGAAGCAGAAATGTCAAAAGAATCCCTTCCTTGAAACAAAAATATTACCACTTTGACTAAGGACAAAAGGGAATGGAAGAGAAGAGAGGGGAAGAAAATGAACCAGCATTACCACAATGAAAATGAAAAAGGAAATTTCATTTTGAAAGGAAGAAGAAACTAAAAAGAAAATGAACAAGCATTATCAGATCTGGTAGAAAGCTAAAGAATGCAACAAAGACATGAAGTGAGACCACATTGCTGGGTCAGCATTCAGGCTAGCTGAGTTATCTGAAATTATGGTCTGTATACTAGTTGTCATGATATGAGGGACACTGAATCAGAGAATGGTTGAGGTTGGAAGGGACCTCTGGTCTAATTCCCCAGCTCAAGCAGGGCCACGTAGAGCAGATTGCCCAAGACCTTGTCCAGGTGGGTTTTGAGTGTCTCCAAAGATTGATATTCCACAGCCTGTCTGGGCAACCTGTGCCAGCACTCAGTCAACCTCACAGTAAAAAAGTGTTTCTTATTTAAAACTATTTGATGATTTAACATCAGTCAAAGGGCACTTCTGCTGTTGTTCTACACCTCCAAGCTGACTTCCCAAAATCTGATGCAAAAAACCAGCAAATCTGATGCTGAGATTTCCAGTCTTGTCCTGAGTTGAAAACTCTCAAAGGCTTCTGCTCTTTTTTGGATTAGTTGTTTCAGGAAGAAAATTTCACTTTTTCCTCATGCTCTTTCTACAGAATTGTAGATTTTTGTTTCATATGTTGGGCAAAGTTGTGAGCATTTTTAAATTTGCATCTGTTCTTGACTCTGATCATATTATTAAGATGTAAGAACATGCCAATATATTCGAAAGAATTTTGGTTTTCATTATTTCCATTTTATAACTTATATTAGAGTAAATGCTCCATTACCACGGAAGTCTCCAGTGTAGTGCACTGTATTCCACTTAAAACCTTCTAAAGCATTGTTGTGTAATGTATTCTATTAATCCAACATCCTTGTGTTTTTCCAAATTTCAGGTGCAGTGGTAGTAGAATATGCAGAAATTACTCTCTGTGTAGGTCTCTTTTCCATAATGAGAGTGCTGTTCTGCAGTAGATGAGAGGGCATACAGTCTTTGAATGCTATGGCAGCTGCAAGTGCAGATGTGAGGCTGGGGAAATAAAGTAGGAAACTGTGTATTTTTGTCCCAGGCCATTTTTCGAAATTAATGTAAATTCTTGCTTCAATTTTTAATCTTTCTTAATTTCTCTGAATTGGACCTTTAGCTGTCCTTGTACAACTGCGTTTGATATATTCAGCCTACTTTTCAGCCCAATTCTTTCCATAAAACAAGTACATATCACAGTGTTTTCTCTTTTTATAATAATAACGTTGATGATCTGTCACTTTCAGTTGTGATTATGTTGTCAGCCAGGAAAGCAAATCTGTAAAATATCTCAAAATCCCTTGCTGGCTAAAACAATTTCTGTAGTGTTTCAGTCAGTACCCACAGCTTTGGGAATTTTGCTGGAGGCAATGGAAGTTCCGCTCTCTGTTGGCCAGAGTTACATATGTACAGGGGGTTGTTTTTGTTTTGTTTTGTTTTGTTTTCCTTTTCTCCCAGTGGTACCAGTTGGGCTTTATGCTTAAACAAGCTACAACCCTTTTTTTCCCAGTGCTTCTGCACTATATCATGTTAGAAGGCAAGTGGCAACTGCGTAATTAAAGTAGGGGCATTTAAAATGAAAAGTACATACCCACGGGCTGTGCAGACAAACACTTTTCATTCCTTTTTGCTCTGGAAGAATAGAAAAGGGAAGGGAAATGTCAGGAGTTTAGAAATCTGTAACATTTGCCTACGTCATTCTGGACTTTCATTTCAGAACATTATTGACAAAATTAACAGTTTTCAATAATGGTGTTTGGAGCAACATTCTAATTTTCTTTCTCATAGTCCTGTCTTAGAAAATTGCTAGAAAAATTTCAGACACTCTGGGGAAATTCAGAATCTAATCAATGCCTTCCACCTGTTTTTGTTTTACATACTGTATAGCTCAGTGGAGCTTAGGCATATCGCAGTAGGTCTACCATGTAATGTTTAGATATCTTAATGAATAACTTAACTCTAAATAGTCTGCTTGTTCTAAGAAGTAAAGTTATTTTACCCTAAACAAAGGCTGTATGCTGTTTCACCCAGAGGAACCAATTTATTTTCCTTTCCTGAGTCTGTTTTGAAATGTGGAAGTGCCCACAAGACTCCTGCTGCTGTAAGCCAGGGCTGTCACAGTGTCAGTTCTGCCTTTTTATGAAGTACTGCCTTTCAAAAAATCTGAAATGTTAAAGGATTTGTGCAAAGTTTTGAGACTTTCCAAGGAAACACAAGTCAGAAATGCAGCTTTTAGAGCACTGCTGAAATTGTGTACTTTGGGGATTATTTGAGAGTCTGAACCTCATGTCGTGAGAGCGATTAGTTGCAGAGTTGTTTCACTTTCGTACCTAGCAGAACCACAGATAAATGACACTGGGGAAAAGCAGAACAGTAAAATTGATTCATGTCTTCTATACCAGTTTGAGTACTTGGGAGTAAAAGCATCCTTTCTTTTGTTAAATCTTGAAGGGCATGTCATGAAACTGAAATGTTGACAGTGTGACCTTTTTCTTTCATTCATTCCTTCATTCATGTATATACAGAGGCAGGCAAGTGGCTGATATATTTATTAGTGAACAATAAAAATAAATAAATCAGCATCTTGTCTTCCTGACAAACCAATGACTTAGTAAAATTGCATAGGTATAAATAAGGGTTCAAAGCCTATACTTTATTTAATCAAAAGATCACAAAAAACACTGCATTATGCAGGTAGTGGAAGAGTTAAAGATTAATGGCTTTAATTTGCCTTTTAATATAGCATTTCTTCAGTAAAAGCCTCAAGTATAAAATTCAAGTGAACCATGACCAGAAGGTTAATGGATTTTCATCAGCTGAATTTTATAAGTGTAGCAAATAATTATTTGTCACAGTCTTCATTGCAGTTTGAAAATACCCTTAGGAGACTGCCATTGCTATTGAGGAAAAAAAGCCACCCTATATTGATTTTTGCTTCTAATGAATAATCTTTTTAATAATTGTATTGAGTATGTTAGATCTCATGATCCTCTACTCAGTGCATACAAGTTCTAGATAGTTTTCATGGTCTTCTCTTAAGTTTTTCTACACCAGAAAGAGTGAACATTGAGTTGTTATGCTCTTGTTAGAGTGTCTAAATTAATTTTCAAGCTCCTTGGAGCTACACTTTGGGAGGTGTTTAGCGTATTTTTGTAGGCTGACAGAAATGATCACAGAATTGTGGTGCGAGCATTTGTTTTTGGGGAGAGAAGGTTCAGCTTAGCCTACTCAGCTCTAACCTGGGTTAGTATTCAGTTTTCCATAGTTAGAAATGGTTGAATGAAAGTCATATTCTGCTTGATTGTTTCTAGATTTGCATGTATGTGTTGTTATGTTAATTCAAAACATGGATGGAATAGGTTTATCATCTACTTATTTCAGTGTTATCACTGTATTTTGTTTACAGTATATGTTTGTATTTGAATTATATTCATCTTAAAGTTATTGTATGAAATAAAATCTTGTCAATGTGATTCATTCTGATTACTTGGGAGTTGTTGCAGTAAACACTCAAAACTGATAATACAAAAGTCACCTATAGAAACTCTATCTTAATGTAAGTATTGTACATCATATAATTCTTAAAGGATGTATTTAACATCACAGTAATAGAGTACAGCAATACAAAAAATACAGATACGCAGTATGTCTGACTTCAATTATTGCTGTTCACAAAGCAGTATCTTATATAGACTGTTTATTTTGGTTTCTAGGCTTGTCAGCAGTCTGTATAAACACTTTAATGTTGCATGAATGAAACATCTTTGTCTTTTAATTTCTCCTGGTTTTGTGGTGCATGCATTCTATAGTCAGTATATTAAAAAGCCAGTGACTTCCTCTTCCTCAGGAATTTAAAAGCACAGTGTAAGTTTTGCACATTGAAAGTCTGTAGAAGCAGAGATTGCAAGTGCCAAAATACTTACTGACTTTGACACAAAGGGATATGTTTGGAAGACCCTGCCTTAAGTTCTTTCTGCTATTTCCTAAGTTTAAACCTTTGAGCTGGAATTTTCCTTGTAGACTATCATCTTCAGGTGATTTCCTTGCCTTTCGCTGACAAGGCTTTAAAATGGACCAACCAATTCGTAGAGCATGGTTGTGGTTGGACAAATGTGTTTGTTTAGAATTTAAAAGTCATTGCTCTGAATATCCTACATGATTACATTGTTCTATTGAAAAGTTTTGTGGCTCCCTGCCTTGGGTCAGGAGGCCGAAATTTATCAAGAATTAGCTCTGATGTGAAGGATTTGTGTTTTGTTGGAAAGCTGCCCAAATGTATCCAATGCACAAATCTTTGAAAAGTCTCAGGTTAAACGCATTCAGTAGGCAATACTTACTTAGCATCTACATTCAGTACTGGATGTCTGCAGCCCAGGGGTGCAGGAGGTGCACATTTTTCCCTGCAATGATCAACCCCAACAGTAAGGTGCGCAAAATTGCCATAACCAAAAATGAGATGAAGTGATCCTGGATGAGGAAGGGAAAGGGGTATCAGGGGGTGGGGGAGCAGAAGAGAAAGAAGAACATAATCAAGGATAGAGTCAAGAACAGAAAAAAAAGGGTGTTTGCAAGAGCAATAGGAACAGAAAAGTGGAAGTGGGAATGTAGAAACTTGTCAGAGACTAGTGGAAGAAAGCAGTGACCCAATAGGCATGTTTCATTTTAATAAAAGTTCAAGAACAGTTCTTTGAACATTTTGGCTTGTTTAAAGTGACAAAATTCCTCTTTAAGCAATATTTCTCATGCTTTGCAGTCATCTTAATGTCAGATAGTATTGTGGTATCATCATCAGGTAACTGAGGAAAGATGTTGTTCTTCCAGGTATTCAGTATATGTCATGATTTTTCCAATAGCACATAAGAAACATTAAAATAGATTGTAAATTTCAGTTTTAAGAAGTCTTCCCTCTGAAAACCAATGATGTCCAATCCTTCAGCATGATCTGGATCCCAAACTAAGATTTCATATGTAGCTTTGCCATCAGTCCTCATGGTACAAGCAAATTCAGGTATAAGCCAGTGAATTTGTTACAGGCAGTTTCAGGATAGATGTTGAAAAGAACCACAGTCCCCATTAACAAGGGTGGTTCATTATCTTACTAATCCAGGGCAGGAATGTAACAATGCTGGTTGAAATTAATTCTTGTTATTTTTGTATCATTTTAGTTCCCTTCGTTATTCGGCCCTTTGCCAGACAGGACAGCTAGGCTAGTATTAAAAACATTTGGGGAAATGTCAGGTACTAGATTTTATGCCAGTGCTGCTGGATCTTGTAAATGTATCCAATTAGAAGAGTAAATTTCTTTAGTTGACCTCATATTACATCTTTGGAATATGGAATAAATCATAGGTGAGGTAAAACTTAAGTAATGCCGTCTAGCATATTAAAGATAATTGTGCATAACATTACATGTAGTTCTATTTCTGTGTAGAATAACATAACAAGATGTTGTATCCCAAAAGCTTGCATTGATATCAAATCTCCTTAGACACCCAGCTGTCAACATAAAACTTTGTTTATGAAAGTGTGAGAGGGGGAACAAAAGCAGCATATATTTACCAACAAATATCTGTGATTTCCCCTTAGGCCATCCAACTGAGTCGAGATGGACAGTACCTGCTTACAGGTGGAGACAATGGCGTTGTCATGGTATGGCAGATGTGGGACCTCAAGCAGCTTTTTGCTTACCCAGGGTGTGATGCTGGAATCCGATCCATGGCCCTGTCATATGACCAAAGGTTAGAGCAAAGTCTGGTGTTCATGTGAATTTCAGAAAATATATTTTTACAGTGAAATTATATTTTTGTTTTGCTTCTGATATTCTGTGGATTTCAGATCCTGATGGTTATCTTGAGAATTCTGTACTTTCATAAGTTTCTTTCTGGAATGTCATATTTAGGGCAGATAATCTTTTTGAGTATTTCAGATCTTTCAGGGAGTGAAGAGATATTTAAGAAGTCTTACTTTGGCAGACTTTCCAAATAGGTTGAATTATTGGCCTGTGCATGTACAGTATGGGTCAGATGGAGGTGGAAGGTTATGTATGTGCTTTTCATGTTTCTTTGTTCACTTACGGTACAAATCACATTCCTAATTCCAGATCTTCATGTAAAAAATAGATCAGTTAAAAGAGCTGCACAATAAGATTCCTTCTACACATCCATACAAAAAAAGCAAATACTAATGTTCATTTCTAGAGAAGTGATTTTATCTATATAAATCCTGACACCCCTTAAAGATTTCTTCTACTGAAGACAATTAGATAATATTTTTACTGTGTTTTTTCATTGCACTTGCCAATACTGCTATACTTAAAAGACGTTTGTATTTTTATTACAATAGTACTGTTTTTTTATGGCATGTTTACAATTTCATTTGTACCCTTCTTGCTCACAGGTGAGAATTTTTTGTTTTGTTTTGGTGTATATGCTTAGAGGAGTTGCCGTATGCTTTTCGAAGAGGCTTGAGCTTCTAGATCACTTAGGAGTGTCTACATTGTATAGTAAAGCATATTGTTGAGATTCTTAACTTTCCACTGAAGTCCGTAGCAAATATTTAAATATTTTTTTTTTCACCTGGACTGCATTTCTAATGCTTACATGAAATGAGCTATTAAAAAAAAAACAAGTCAGCAAAATCTGTGGACTTCAATCAAACATTGAACTTCTTGTTAAACATAATTAGAGATTATAGGCATTTTGGAAAAAAATCAGTGTTCCATTAAAAACAAAGTGCTGTGAAAAGTATTTCAAAAGCTTGCGTTACAGCTGTTGAATTTTAGACCCCTGAATATGTATACAGTTTTGCATTTAGAGAATCTATAAATGGTAATTATAATAGCATGTCAACAAAATGTTCGCATGTCAATAAATTGAAATTTAATATGGACATCTATAAATGTATCCATGTGCTCAAGTCAGGAACCAATTCACTTTGGGTTTGAAGACAGAAATGCAGAAGAGGATTTAATTTATTTGGTGTGCATGAATGTATATGTTTGACAGACTGTGTGTAAGAAAGGTTTTAACCTAATACAAAAACAGTCAAAATGGTTCTATTGAAATGAAGTAGTGACATTATCAAAATGCAATGTTTTAATGATCTCATATTTCATCTTTGTTTTGAAGGAAAAATTGCAGCTTTTCCTTCTGAATATTTATTTTTCATTCTGAAGTGTGTTTTTTTTTTTCAAAATGCCAGAGTTTTGTATTTCCTCATGCTCTTGATTTTCATAAAACTTTAATATGAAACAGTAGAAATCACAATACAGAAGCACTTGTTATCGTATGCTATTGCCAGCATCATGGCTTTTCAAATAGGTCTAAATTGTCTCTAGTAGTAGGCCAGTGTTAAGGAATTTAAAGAGAGTACCACAGTGGGAAAGTACAGCAATTGCTTTCAAGAACTTTCAAAACCATTGAAGCCTTCAAATTATTTTCAAACCCCAACACTAACGTGTCCTATGCTGACATCCAATTACTTCATATAGAGCAAAACTTAAATGGGGAAGGCTAAACTGAAGTGAATACATCTCCCAAACCTTCTCCACTTCGCTGCTTCACCAGTGCTTCATCCCACTCCCATATGCTGCAAAAACAAATGAGCAAGCCAAACAATAATCCCAGGAAATCTCAACCGGTTACAGGACAGTGATGCTGGTAAACTCTTCTGTCGTGTGACTTTTGAGTCAATTGTAGCTTCAGGCCAACCATCCAGACCGTTGCATGGTGTTTCGGTAGGCTTTGTGGTCCATAAATCTTCTGTCAGAGCTTGTGCAGATGGCAGTATTAGCTAAATCCAGCGTGCTGAAGTCTTTGGGAGCCCCTGAAGCCCCTAAGGACTCTTCTGACATGTGAAGCCCTTCCAGCTCCAGCTTTCTCCTCGTGCCTGTCTTGGCATAACCCATTGGTGTGTTGGCTCATACACATGACCGTGCAGTGGTCTGCTGACTAACGTGATATTGTGCTTTTCTTAGGTGTATACTGACTGGCATGGCATCTGGGAGCATAGTGGTTTTCTACAATGATTTCAATCGTTGGCATCATGAATATCAAACCCGATACTGATCTTCACGGAGACCACGATTAGCACTGATGTGGGCAGCTGTTGTCAGAATGAGACTGGCCATAGCACGCCTCCCTTGGTGTCCTGCCACAGCGTTGTTCCTTATAAATAGCTATATCCCATCTGAATGTAACTTAAATTTGCTGGGAGAAGCAACCTATTTTTTAAAGTTAATCGCTATTTTTGTAGACCTTGCTTGACTTTTTTGGGGGAAGGGCAATGAAGCAGAAAAATGGCTGCTGGGTTCTGTAGTTAAAAATCTATATTTTTAGTCATAATGAGAAGTCTATTTTGATCCCTGTATGTAAAAGAAACCTAAATTAAAGATGGTTAAAACTCATGTTTTAGCTGTACCATGAAGAAATGAATTTTCCACCTGAAGCTTTACCTATAACCTTGAAGAATATATAATTTTAGCATACTGGAAATGAATTGTGATGTTTGGGGAATTTTAATCTGTACTATCTGTACTACACTTTGTCTTGTACTTTTCCAAATGATTGTACTACAACAGCACTGAAGTTTCTGGGAATCAATAGTAATATTTAAATTATGGTTAATGTAATTTTAAATTTTGAAAATTGTTTCCATCAATGTTACTATTCAAGCATGTTTCTAGGCCTAGACAATTAGTTCTTTTTTAGTTGTATGCTTTGTGCAGTTAAGAGAGAGAAATCAGCAACGGAGTTTGTGTTACATCAAGTGTGAATCCTCCTAGTTTTTACTTGGCATCTCTTTCAAAGCACACCAAAATGTGGATTGTTCCTCAAAATCAGAAAGGTTATTTGGAAACTTTAAACTCAAATTAGGAACCTGCAGAGGCAGTTTTTTTTTGTTTTTTTTTTTTTGTTTGTTTGTTTTTTTAATAGGTGCAAGTACCAAAGCACATTTCTGCTGTTTGACTGTGAAAGCACTAAAAAGGCAGATGTTTGCTGGTGCTCAGCCTCTATACAACAGCAGAAGCACTAGACTTGCAGGCTATTCTTCTCATTTTTCCACAACTGACTCCTGCAATACTGTAGCACACACCATATTCCTTTTCTGTGTACGGCAGGAACATCTTTTATATTTTGCTATCACCAAATCCAGTCAGATCCTGTCCAATCATATGAAATGCTCTCTTTCTTTTAGGAAATGAAAAAAAAAATATTTATACTAAGGAACAATAAGTTATTTTGGTGTTGCACAAATCTACTTTTCTACAAGATTGCTGTGCAGAACTCTGTGAAAATATTTGTGAAAAGAACTGTTATTGTTTTGTAAGTCTGTATTGCATAAAAATCTTCTTTGTATGTTGTGATCTATGAGTTGAAATTTACATTCCGTCTGTATCGATACATACGTTTCTCTAGCTGCCTATTAGAGCAGTTCCTGTTTTTCTAAGCATTTAGCTACTATCTCTTTAAGTAAAGATTTGGAATGAGAAAATTCAGTTTGAGTGAAAAAATTAAATAAAATTACATTTCTAATTGAGAGCTTTGGTGGGGTGTATTGGGTTCTTGTGACTCAAAGTATATTCACAACGTGGAAAACAAGTGCTATGGCTAATGCATTAACAAGTATTCTTGCTGTTTATGCGACGGTGACTAAGTTTTCTGTGCTCTCTACATTTTTAAGCTGTTATGGTGGTATTGGTACAGTTATGTTTATAAGTTTTGTGTAGCAGAGGAATGATCTGATTAAGCGAAGGCTATAGGTACGGCTGTGGTAAGTGCCAGGTATACTGAGGAATAGGATTTGTTATGTAAAACTTGTATTTTGTGTTTCCCTAAGTTCAACAACTCTCATGCCCTCTCATCAGAAGATTTTGAGTGGAAATTGGTATCTTCTTGAAGTGCAATTTGCATTTTTCTCAATCTAGGACTGGGTTTGGTACGCTAAGTGGGGAGGAAAAAAAAAAGGAAATGTTGAAACACTGCTGTGGTCTGGCATATTTTGCCAAGTGGAAATCCTGAAAATTTTCTCTTTATGATCTCCTGCTGACTTAGGAAACATTTAATTATTGACAGAAGTCATAGTCTGTGATCTTAGGGCCAAAATATTTCACAGGGAGTTGATTTGGTAGGTATGGCAGCACCAAAACAGTTTGCTTGTCTTAGAAAAGGCCCTGTTGATCATCAGGTGCTTTCCCAAAGTGAAAGCATGACTCTTTCTGTGACTCTGGTGCTATCCTGAGCTGAATCCAGCAGGCAAGAGCACACTGGTGGCAGCTATGTGATGGCACTAAGTACTCCTCTGGGAAGCAGGGTATTTTCCTTCTTTGCAGTTCAGGGTTCTGCATATCACAGGTCTCCTGTGGACAAGAAAATCTTCACCTTCTGCTCCATGACCAAGGCTGGGAAGGCCTCACCTGTCCGGACTGCTTGGCTGGTGGCTCCGGTGAGTAGGAAATGCTTCTCCTTCCACGGGTGAAGGCACACACCTCAGACACTGGGTGGGTGGCTGGACTTCCACCTGGGATCTCAGCTCTGGTTGCACTACTCCATGCCATGTGGCTTGTGCTGAGGTAGCAAAAAGGGTTAAATTTCCAGCTCTTCAGGTTGTCTGATCAGAGCAGCACCTGTGTCAGGTCCCCTGCCTGCACAGCTGGGACATCAACAGGTGCCAGGCATGAACCTGCAGCTGTGCCTGAGCTGGCGTTTATTTGCAGAATGTTCCTGAAGAGAGGGAGCAAGAACAAGCAAAAACAGAACAAGTTTTTCCCCAGTCCTCCATTTTCTCAAAACTTGGATGGAGCATTTATGAAAAACATCTTTTAACCTGACAGTTTGGGCCTTCTTCTGTTCTGGTAAGTCCAAATGGGCATTTGTTAATTGTGGCTTACAGCTGGTCCTCTGGAAGGTGGTGTTTGTCACTGCTGGGAGTCAGGCTGCTTGGCAGCAGCGCTGTGATTTTGGTTTGTGGGGAAAGGCTTGGCTCAAGTAGCTTGAAATTAGTTCTGTGTCTGTGGAAAATGATGAAGTTGATGCTACAGGTTCTGGTGGGAGGCGATGGTGTGTACAGAGCGGTGGTTTCTCTGAAAGAAGTTTGTGTTATGAGATACAGCAAGCAACAGTAAATGAATGCACTAATCCTTCGAGAATATTTTGTGAGCTCTTGACCATGTTGTGCAGTGTGTCGTCAAAAAACTTCTACAGCTGGAAAGCGTGCCTCATGCAAAGTAGATAGATTTTTTTTGCTGTTTCTGGTTGGAATTTAGTCCTGGTGCTCCTCCACTAATCTGCAGCAATTTGCTTCTCCTTGAAGGTTTGCTTGCAAAGCACCCAAAAGGAGAAATGTCCAAAAGAGTTAATCTGGTACCAAGATAACGGGAACAATTAACTTTGGGTTTTCTGCTGATGAAGGTTATTTACTAGAAAAAGGAGAATTTAATGCTACTACAGTATAATGCTAGTTGTTTTTTAAAACTACTGTAAAAAGTTGGCATGATTTTTGATTCCTCTTTGTATTTCTAAAAGCATGCAAGTTGAATTTCTGTTTAGAAATATTATGGAGATCCGTTACTTGCTGTGGTGCTGTTAATGCATGGCATCAGGCTGGGAATTTTTAATGAACAGGGGAATTTCTTCAGTTGTTCCACAGATCTGAATAACAGCAGTTATAAAAACCCATGGTTTTGGTAGACAGCTGCTGTCCTGCAACAAAATTTAGTTTTCCTTTTGCTACTAAAAGAAATGAAATTCAAAACCAGGACTTCTGTGGGAAATGAGTGTTACTGCACCTTTAGTGAGGGCAGAATCACTGTGAGGATAGAATTGCTGTTAGATGTATTGGGTAAGAATGGTGTAGATATGGTGACCATCTAGATTGTAGCTTTTCCATTTTATGCATTAAGCTTCATCTTCACAGAAATCTGAGTGGTGTGTGCTTCTGTTGGGGCACATCTGTTTTGCTGTCTTTCTTCCCTTTAAAAATAGTTCAAAGGGAATAAAGGATGATTATATTGTTCTAAGAAGCTGGCTGCATCCTAGCTAAACTAAAACCAGGGACGAGCCCTTCCGCAAGTGCCGCTTTAAACCAGCGATACCTTTCCTGTATGAGGTTAGGACAGTTGTGTAAAGCTTGACATAAGGCACTCTCTTGGGTTTCCGATGCGATACAACATTATGTGAAATCTGAAGTGGTTTACTTCTATGCAGAACCAGCCTAAAGGTCTTCGGTAAATCAATAAATTTAACAATGCATGTCAGTATTTATACACCATAAATTAAAGCCGGTCTTTAATTGCCGTAGGTCAAAAACTGTAGGAAATTGTTTCTGATTTTGTTTAGATTTACTGAAATTCAACTAGGCATAACCTAAAGACCTGCTATTAAAACACAGCCAGTCTCCTGAAGGGGGGAAAAAAAAAAAAAGATTGAAACAAAGTTTGAAGGAACCAATCCTAACCTGTATCTGTGAACAGTTTATTTTTAGTGGAGACTTACCATAAAAAAGCATGTTATTATAATGAATATTTAGAATACTTCACCACTTTGATAAATAATGGGAAGTACAACTGCTTTCTTGTAAATGAATTGAGATGCTATCAGAAAGCATACTCTTGAAATGCACAGTGTACTGCAAAATCTGAAATCACAAATTCCTAATTTGAGCTGTATCAGACAGTCAACTGATTAATTAGGTGTGTGTTTTGGAAATGATGCTATATTGCATGGAATTGGGGGGGAAAATGACTTTAATTGCTATTTACTAAATGGAAAGAGTTCAATATGATCACTTACTACTTTCTTCAAGTTCTTCTAAAATTTTCTTCCCACTGTTCCTTGGTGCACTGTGTATTGTGAGCTGCAAAGCACCGAAGTACAACTCAGTCTTATTTGTTTGTTTAATATTTGCTGTGCCCAGCAAGACACATCCAGCAACAGATATATGTAGGTGGCTTTGCAGATTGCTCTAGTGTTTTGCTTTTTATCTTATTTATCATGTGTGCTAGTGATCCTTTTTCAAGCAAGCCCAGCTAGCTGCAAAACCATAATCAGACCATTCTGAACCGTGCATGGAAGTGTACAGTTGGTTTCTTTTTAAGCAAAGTGTTTAAATTGTGTTTAAAGTGTTTTAACACTCTAAATTTCAGTTATCTCACTTTAATTGGCAAATGGTAATCTGGAGAGAATGGAATAGCTGGTGGTACTTCCCATTGAGGTTTTGCTTCTCTGAAAGCTACATTTTGTAAGATTCTCACAAACATGACAGACAAAAGAATAAAATTCAAATGTCATTGGAAAAAATCAAGATCAGTAGCAACAGTTAAGGAAAACTTCTTGGTGGATGGTGCCACCACAGCTTGCTTATTCAGGTCCTCACCTTTTGTTTATTTTACAATGCTAATTTAGTTATAAAAAATTAATAAAATTAAATACAAAAATGCCGCCACAAATGATCATCTCCTTCCAACAGGAATCTCAAAAGCCACTGAAACCTATCCCCCCAATTATACAGATGTAGTTGCTAAGTCCCAAACCAGCAGTGCCCTCAGAGGTTCCCAGAGGGCGCCGTCCCCCTCTGCTGCCTGCACTGATCTTCACTTTGCAGTAGTTTAACTCCCAGGGATGTTCAGTTCTTCATAGCGAATGTCTTTTTTAAGCCCAACTACATACCTAGATTTATAAATGCTAAACAACACTTGAAAATCAGTCCCACAGTTAATAGAAACAATCTGTTACTTTACTGATTCTAGGTAACACTTGCATTAGACATCAAAGCTGATGGCAGTAGGAGTGTTCGATTACCTTTTTTTTTTTTTTTTTTTTTATCTTAAAAGAAAAGTTTTACTTAATCAGCATTTAGGATAGGTTATTAGTTTTGTGCATTTCTGTTGCTTTCCAGTTGCCATTGTTATGTAGCTCAAAAGAGCTGATTAAACACAAAACATCATTTCCCATTTTTGAACTGTTAAAACCAAGATAATTGAAAGATGTGTGTATGTCTCTAATGGTGGATAATTCAGTGTATTTACCTTACTTTTGAGGTATCCTCTGGACTAGTGAAAGCATCAGACTTGGGTCAGTGCTGTAATAATAAGACCAATGACTACCAGAGGAGAAGGCTATTAGAACTGGGATGAAATGAGGCTGCTTGCCTCGTTTGCTCCTTGCTTCCTTAACTTAGTGGTTTAGCCTAAAACAATCAGAACCACCTCTGTGAATAGGAATTTGAACCGTGTTTTAAGGAGGGCACAGACAGCATTATATCAAGTTAATGCTTCCTGGCTAATGATTTCTTGATTTCAAGTAGATTAGGGAAATGAGTCTTCTTGGAGGAACCAAAGGTGGGAATTCCTGTTGGAAATGATGAACAGTATCTTGCTACTGATCTCAGCACAAACCAGGGTGCAGGAGAGTCTGTTTCCTGCATCACCAGGGCCCTCCAAGAGGTAACGGGAAGTGGCTGGCATCTTCTGAAGGATGCCAGTTAGTTTTTTTTGTGTATTTTGCCACACTAGTTCTTATACATTCAGTATAATCTCTGAGTAAAGATAGGCAGGAAAAAATGACAGTGGAGTTTACTTTTGGAAGTCAATGTTGTTGCCGTAGTCTTCTTACCAGATACCCAAATCTTAGAACCTCTATTTCTGAGAGATTAATGGGGTCTTGGAGACATGCTTCCTTGGATTAAGAGAGTGACCTTACCCAGCTCAAACCCCACCACATGCTTTTTGTTCCTAAATCCAGCTCTGGAACAGCACCAAGTACAAAGTCAGCATACCTTTTCTTCCACATGTTCTTATGTTCTGCAAAGCTAGGGCTGTCAAATTTTTATTTCCGTATAAATAATGTAATTTACATTTTATTATTTATAAAATGTTACTCCCTTTATTCTGCAACAACTACTTGTTTTTGATAGCATTACTGCAGGAATAAATATGTCCTCTGTATGTTCAACTGTTAATTTTAAGAGTAATCAGAATGTTTTAATAACAAATACATAAATATTTATGGTATCCTTACAAGGAAAATGTAATCGTTAGAGGTGATATAAAACTCTGGCTGTAAAATTAAACTCTTGGAATTTGGATTGAAACTGAAGTGCTTTGTGAGGTACTGTAGCCATAGAAAAGGTTTGGTCAAATGAGATACTGGGTGCACACCAGTATAGTACAAAAAGCCTGTGGTTGTGTTTTTTAAAGGCAAGAAAGGGAAAAGTGGGAATCAAAAGTAGGTTGGAAGTATTTTCTGGTATTGTACATACATTTTTAACTTAGAGCATATATAATTATTAAAAATATATATATTTAATTTAGGAGAAAAAAAAACACAAATCTATTAAATTCAGTCATCGTTTTCTTCTGTCTTCTCTTCCTCAAGTATTTAGTGAGATGGAGGGGGGGGGGGAAACTGTCTACATCTAAAAATAAAAGATCTCTGCTTGTTAATATAGCGCAAGGTAGGATTTAATGAGCTATGGAAATATTCTTAATGACTGTAAGCATGAACTGGTGCTGGATAATAGTACCAACATCATAAAACATCTTCTACCTTAATGTACTTACTGACAATTATTGTAATTAATTTCATAAGCCCAAGAATGGGCTGTAAGTTGTAGTGTATATGTATGGCAGTCTATGTGGTGTGTATGTGTAAGGGTAAATTTTGACAAGAATCTTAATGAACCTAGTGTTACGTTGATTTACACCCAGGGTAGACTCAATTATATTTCTAGATTTGAAATCTAGGACTCATGAACTGAGCCACTGGGATACATATGACGTACTACTCATATTCAAAGGACCTACAAAGATAGGCTTTTTAAAAGATTTTGTTTTAATGCTTTTTTTTTTTTTTTTAAATTTAGACATTGTGGCATTTGTGCTGGCACTGTTGAGTGTATGAAAATGATGGTGTTTAGTCACTGTCTATCAAAATGGTACATAAGATGTTTAGATGTAGGGCTTAGGGATATGGTTTAGTGGGTACTGTTAGTGTTAGGTCAGAGGTTGGACTCGATGATCTTGGGGTCTCTTCCAACCTAGGAATTCTGTGATTCTGTGATAAATTTTAGCTATTTTTATAAGACGAAAAATGTGGCAGTCCTCTCTTGACAAAAGGATAACTTGAATTTAATGTTTCTCTAGCTGTTACTATGTGCTGATACTTTCCCTTTGTAGCAGACAGCATAGTTCTGTTTTACCTTTTATTTTATAATTTTTGCCTTCTTCCAGTAAGTGATGGACAAAGAGAGAGACTAAGTGAAAGTGCAATAGATAACAAACCAAACATAGGACTTAGGAGCCTTCATTAAGTAAGGGTTTTATTGTTAACCGACACACCTTTATTTTGATGTTCAAAATAAATGTGTGATGTTCAAAATAAATGTGTGATACCCATAGCTTTAACATCTGTGGCGTTAAGTTCAGGCATGGAGAACTGATGCAAGTTTCCTATGGTCATGGACTGAGTTAAGATCTTGCCCAGATATCCCACGTTTTTATCTGGTATGTTGGCCACATGATCATTTTTCCCAGCTGTTGTCACTGCTTTTAAGTGTCTTGGCCTAGTCTGTCAGCTGCCTCTCCTCTGTGAATCAAAATACTTGTCTTTAAATGTTCATGTGCTGGTCAGTCATGAATTTAAGCTCATGAGTTCAAGGTTTGTAAGCCTTTTACCTTCTCTTTTCATGTGACAAAATAGTGGTTCAAATGACTGCTGATTACCAGTTAAATTTTCGTCCTTTCCTTTATTATATGTATGAGGCTTTGTGGCAAACAACTTCTTAGCTATTTCTGTTAATCTGTGTCAAATTTTCCTTTATAAAATAAGTATCTAGTCCTTACACAGCTGAATATCCATCCTCTTAGGAAAAAAACAGAGCTTAAAATAACCCGGTCTTCATCAATTTGCTGCTACTTCTTCCTTAATCATCTCCCAGGTCAGTAGCTCGTCACTGTCTTATCTGTCAGAGGCTCCCCTTCCTTGCTGGAGGTGTTTGGGTTAGCCCATCCCATCCGAAATTGCACAGCTTTTCTTTATCTTATCCCAAGACTCCTTACCAAACTTACCAATTGCATACACATATCTATCCTGTGGACTCTCATTAGTTTCAGAGTAAGATTAGGCTTATCTTCATATTGTTGTACTGTACAGAAATAGAAATGTACTTAATTTTATACAAAGGCCATTCCCTTAGTCTCCCTTCATCTTGAAATCATTCCAGCGATCCCATTAAAAAAATAAAAAAGTTAACTCACAATAGCTAGTTGTGACTCTCCTTTGGTCCTGACCTAGCCCAACATTTTTATGATAGTTTAGACCTTCTCATACACATTTTTTGTCAACATGCCTGTAAATCTCTCAGCTGTACTGTGACTTTTAAGTTATCAATTAGCACTTTGTGCACTTTGCTTTACCTTTTGAAGAGACAATTACTCATGGTCAGTTATGTATTATCTCTGTCTTCTGTACATATCAAGGGACTTTAAAAGGTTATGGGAAATGCTTGGATTTGTTTTATGAAATCTTCTTGCTAGGTACCTAAATGGTCGGTCTCTCCACTAACAAAATAACTGAATTCTCAAAGAAATGAATGACCAAGGGTTTTAATTTTAGAAAGTTTATTGCAGGTCTTTCTTTTACAATTCTAGTAGAAAGTATAGCTAAGAAAGAAAATGATCTATGACCAATTCATAAGAACGAGCAAAGGAAAAGAATAAGCTGAATAGATACAATATTGAACTAAGCAGTATGGCAAAGATAAAACCTCATCTACCTGTGACTGCAGATTAAGGATAGCTGCTCCCCGATCCTTGTTTCCAGTGCCTGCACCAGGTGAATAGGGGGATAGCACTGACAAACCTCTGACAGCTACTTTTTGTGGGTAGCTTTGTTTTGAGGCCATTTGTAGTAGCTCCTCTAGCAGCTTGCCCTAGAACTAGGAACTGCTCCATCCATCCTAGCTTAGATGACATGCAGCAGGCTCTCCGTTCACAGCTCCAAAGTCATTTTATTGTAGCCTGACTCTGGAGAAAGGTGTGGATGTGACGTTTGTGATTAGGATAGAAAACAGCTTGAACAAAAAGGCTTCCTTGACTCCAGTCTTCATTACAAATAAATGTCCAGTGCTCATGTTCATATCCCAAGTCACTTTATTTAAGTTCGCATTATCTAAACACTACCCTGCAGCCTGCAAGTCTAAACAAACTTTATGCAAAAATTACCATCTTTCCCTGTATCTCCAGTGTTTGCCTCATGATATTTTACAGTTAGTACACTAATTTATTTTTTTTTTTTTTAATGAAAATATGCCTCTTCAGGTTTGGTAGAAACTTGACTAAAAGTAGAGGCATCGGAATAGAAGGTGAATGTAAGTTTTCTTCCCTTGTCTTCCTCTCTTGCTTTTCTGAGAATCCTCATCAAAAGAACTGAATGGGGCCTGCTGCTAGAAGCGAAGCCTGGCAACTGTTCATCATCTCAAATGCCTATATAAAAATATGGTTAGCTACACAGTTAAGTTAGTCTACTTACAGAGCCCAAGGCTGTGTGAATGCAGTAAATTAAACTAACACAGGTAACTTAAAAATCATCTAACATTACCAGAATCTTTCTCCCTACTGATGTTCTCCATACCGAGGGCAAAGAGCACTCAGAGGACCACATTTGTTCACCCGCCGTTAGAATTTCAGTCTCTCATGGCAGAGCCTGCCCTGAGCTTGCCACAGGAGGGTGCAAGAAAACTGGAAACGAACCATCATATGAAACGAAGAGTAACTGTGGCAAGAGTGCAGAGAGCTTCAGTTGCACTTGATTTAATCAGTCCTACACACCAGGCTGATCCCCAGCAAACTCAGGAGACACTGAGGTGGGGAGCGAGGGGGATCTGACTGGCTCAGAAGCAGCAGGGAGGAGGGTCTTGGACCCAGTCACACGAGGATCATCAGCTGCAGCAGTAATTGCAGAAGCTGTCTCCGTTCCAGCTCTATCGGAGTCCTGACAGCGCTTGCTGCAGAAAATCTGACTCTCTTTATCTAGAGCTGTGTTCTAAAAACAAACAAGAAACCCAAGGCAAAATATAAAAACCAGCAGTTAAATCAAAGCTCCGAGGTAACTTCAGGGTTAAAATAATCTACAAGACATCAGGGGCATGCATTAGAGGCAGAAAAAAGGAGAAATAAAATTAGAAATCTTATTTAAATGTAGGTTTTTATGGTGCAGTCTTTAGAAAATGCATATTCCAGACCTATGTTTGCTGTGATGGTACAAGCTGACAATTTTATCTTGCAAGTCTGATGCGGAAAAAAAAAGTGGTTGTCATACTAGCTTTTCATACTAGAACTCTTCATACTAGCTTTTAGCAAAAACTATGTACCTGCAGTTGTGTGGATACAGGAAGTAATATAATACTTTTGAGTTTAAACATATAATTTAAATATATGTTTCTATTACCACAAGGAACGGAACTGTATCAGTTTTTGAGGGTGACAGATGAAAATGTAAGGAATTTTTCTATTTCTAAGTAGAATCCTTTTCTGTTTCTTGTTGAAAGAAGGAAGGTGAGGTCTCCTGCAACCAACAGAATACAGTAGCAAAACCGTGTTAATGTCTGAATGCTATACCTGAAAATGCACAGGTTTAATGAAGAAGAGGTTATCCTGGAAACTGAGAACGCCATAGTGCAATAGGTGGATTATCTTAGCGTCTGTGGTGTCTGCTGAATCAGACAACTTTCATAGCCTCTGAGGGCTACTGCAATTTTATATTAAACCACAGTGTAATGTTTCATTTCTAGGAGGATATTTGAAGTGACCTAGAGGGAAATCTTGTAGTGCCTGTGTCAAAACTGTCTTTCAGCATTGTTTTCTAAGACTTGGAGGGACAGCACAATGGGTCTTGTTTCACAGCTTGAAGGCTTATATTGATCATTATAAACCCTGTAAGTCTTGGCTTAACCATTTGCTTCATGGAAGCGCTTTAACTACCGATGATAATATAGATTTAAATTAATACAGATTAAGTTCTTTGTAGTTCATTCAGTGATGTAGAGTGGTGCAAGGTATGCTTATTCCAGTCAAGTACATCTTGGGCTTTCTACAGCAATCTACAAACGTGTGATACTTGAAGTTAAAAGCAGAGTACAAATATGTGCTTCACTTTCATAGTGACCTCTGCATATGTATGTGTAAGCATTGCACGACACTGGTTTTTGGAGTCATATTTTGAGCTGAGATGTACTAACTGTGCGGTAGGATCAGGTGCTCTGCCTTCTCCTGAGCAATTAAAAGAAGAAATTGCTACAGAAGACTTTAGTAATGTGATAATTTCTATGTATTAGTGGAATTGGTCTAATACGCTGTTTACTAAAATTTGTTGTTTTGATACTGAAATAATTTTCTGATACAAGTTAACCTCAGTATGTATGTGTTTCAGCCATGGTTTATTGCATCAAGGTCACCAAGGGCAAGGCAGAGAAAAAGTAATATCTGCTCCAAATTGATCATGTATCTAAGCTTTCATTACGGGGTACTGAAATTCAAATTTCTCTTTCTCTTGACTTTAGCAAAGAGAGCTGGACTGGCATCTCCAGTTTCTCAAGTAGAGGACTTCTGTAGTTTGCAGGTATATGGAGGGCAGGTTGTTCTGGAATTGATCTCACTCAGAATCTCCTGCTAGAACAATTGTACTTTGTATAACGATTAAAACTCAAGAAAAAGCTAGAGCCAGTTTACTCTATTCTCTCCTTCTGGAAGACACTACCCTTCCTACTCACAATTGGCTCTGGGAATGGGTCAGTTCCTTCGGAGTAGAACAGATAGAAGACAGTGATTTATGTTAGATTTTCCTTAACACCAGTGATTCAAATTACTGTTTTGGATCAATGACAAGGGCTCCTATACCTGCCTCTTATCCAGCACACTGAAGGTGCAAAGCTCTCCTTCCTGTATTTTTCAGACTTAACTCTGCTTTCTGTTGTGTTTTATTAACTCTTTTTGCATGCTATATGAGCAGGCTAGGTGGGAATCATCCAGCAGCCTGGTGATGCCCCTCCTCCCTGCAAGGCCTTCCTGACAGGCTTTTTAGCCCCAAGTACTGAGGATAAGAGCTCCTAAAAGGCAAGGGTTAAGTATTTTAAAGTGAGGGGGTTTCTTTTGTTCTGATTTTCAAGTTACAACAGAAGTCTACATGCATACAGGCACAAGGAGAAAATTCAATAGTTCCCAATTGAATTCTCTGCTTCTAGCAATCAACTTTGCAAATGAAGCATGCAAGGGAATGTCTAGCTGAACTGTAGCTAGACTTTTGATATTAGGTATGGCATGCACTAGTTTTACCATTATCAATGTAGCTGCTATGCAGGCAGGCTTGCATTTCCTCTTACTTGCTAGAAAAAGAATTGTGAATAAATAGGTTCCTGCTGTTTGAATGGCAAGGCACGGTATTTAAAAACGGAAAGGAAAGGAAGTACTTCCAGCTCATGCAGATAGTGCTGTCCTCACAGCAGCTACTGATAGTCATTCACACCTTGCATATAGCAATACAACATATGTAATAAAATTTAGGATTTTTTTTTCTTTTTTTAGAACTGAAGAGGAGGTTGAATTTCACTGTTCTGGAGGAAGAAAAATTTTTGTTAAGTTAGGACTTGTTAAGTTAGGATTACCTTCTGACTAGCTCTGTTACACATGATGGCTGAGGCAACAATATTTTATGAAAACAATTCTTATTTCAGTAGTTTGGTTTTTGTTTTGTTGTTTTTGCTTTTGTTGGTTTTGGTTTCTTCATAGAATTCCCACCTTTTCTTTCATCAAGCAATTCTACATTTTGTTAGTTTGGGCTACTCTTTGTGTCACATTCACAAGGAACGTGTACCAGCTGTCAGTCTGTTCTCTGGACATAGAAAGGTATCCAGTGTTGTAGCTTTTTGGTGTGAACAAGAGCTGATGTATACTTTTTCTAATGCTTTCAGATATTCTAAGATGTACATATATATACAAAATTGCTCTAAGGGAAATAGGCTAAGATATGTCTGAGGAGGTAAGAAATAACTAGTTATATTAGTGCTAGCCTAGCAAATTTCAAATATGCATCTCTTAATATAGAAAACTCCTTTGCAAGTATTGAAAAGATTTTATTTTAGCTTTTTTGTGTGGTGGTAAAGCTCTTTCCACTTCAGACTGGCTGAACTATTTCTCCTTTTTCCTTGTGACAAACAGAGCACATGTATTTTTTGTGCAGCAAAACGAAGCACTGCAGTTAGTACGTACCATTGCCTTGGACCTACTCAGAGGAAAGCAATGCAGGCATTGGGAAAGGAGGAAAAAGGAAGGAAGCAAGGGACAGAAACTAGACTTACTTTAAGCAGAACTAACACAATTGCAGCAAATTTAGATTAACAGAACATTTATAAACTGACAAAAAAAAAATCAGTAATGAGTTAACAGCAACATGCTTTTAGGGGCAGAAAGTCTCCTGTGCAAGAACACTGAAGTAGGTATGTGCAGTTTTACTTATCTGCCACATGGTGGTATTATCTGCATTGGCCAGATGACAATATTTGAATGAAGTGATGCTAAAAGGGATTCCATTAAATATATATTGCTGATTTAGCAATGCACTGCAATACACGAGAATTACAATACTGTGCTTGTCTGAATGTTTTTAAGTGATGATTTCTAGTACAAGTGAAGACCTTGTTAACTTGAAGATGACTAAATTTCAGTGCTCAAGATAAACCAGGGCAAGAAAAACAAACTGGGGGCTTAACTCTCATTAGATTACGCTCTTTTTCTGAACGAGATGTTTCCCTTCAGCAGTAACTCAGAGCTGCATTCAGAGCTAAATAATTAATTGTTTACATCCTTCCATGCCGGTTAGGAGGAACTAAGGCAGAAAAAGGGAAAATTAAAATATAAGTTTTAATGACGTGTACTTTCCTGGCTGATGGGATGTCAGTAGTAACAGAATCAGGAAAAAAGTCTAAACCAATAAGAAGCCAGAAGCTACGCTGTGTCAGAGATCTGAGATAGGCTTAAGTGGCATGCAAGTTGGAGAGGGGCTGAGAGTTAGAATTAAAATTGCTCTTATTACATATAGTGCATTTTATACCAGTTTTCGGCTTCAGGCTTATCCATAGTCTCAACAGTATAAAGAATGAAGCTCTGAAGTCCCTCTCAAACTGTCAAGTCAAACTGTCAAATGAAATGCAGATAACAGCATGAACCTGAAACACATTTTCTGACTTCTCTCATTTTTATTTTGTTACCACCTTTCCATGTTAGATCTTTTGCCTATTTAATTCATATAAATGCATTTTCAAAAGTTTATATATATGCAGACATGTTATTTAAAGTTGTCTACTTTAAGTTGATAAGAACAACTCTTTGGTAACATAAGTGGGGTGGACTTTGAGTAATTTTTATTATCAGGGAAGAAAGTCACTGGTACATTACTATCGGCTATGGCTTTATTTTTCTTTTAATAATGGAAGATATTCTGTGCACAGTGTGCACCCTTGCATTAAACCACAATGGACAGCAATAAGACAAGAATGGCAGTTCAGCCTCTAGAACTGTTGACTGTTTCTCTGCAAAAGTGACTAGTCAATTACGAGGGCAGTTCTGAGCACTGACAACAGTGAACTCAACTGCATTTCCTTTACCATGATTCATATATCTGCCTGCTATAAGTACTGCTTATGTAAGTTAAGCTATAGGCCATCAGGGTTCCTTCATATACTTTGAATAAAGTTCCCCATTAGGGAACATATATGTGGTTAGACTGGGACAAAATTAATGTGGTAAATATTCAATATTATGAAAAATGTCCAAAAGGGATTCTGGTTTCCCCACAAGCATAGTATTGAACAACAGCACGCTCAGGATCAAACATTGGTTTGGCATCTGGGAAGAGCCAACTTAGCTAACTAGGTGATTAGTATGATTAAAAACAATATTGCAGATTTTATAATGAATACTTTCAAATCGTATATAAACTCCATTTCAACATACTACTACTTAGTGTTAACACGTATCTGAAAGCTTGCTTTTATAGCTCAGCTAGCACGCTGTGGTAGACTTGGTTGCTCTCAAGCGATGATGGGAGAATCCACACAATACACAGATAAAAACTAGAATTAGAGACTATTCTAGCTTTGCTTTTGCTATTCTTGCACCACACACGCTCATAGAGCACTGTTAGAAAAATTGTGAAGTGTAATATAGAATGTATAAAACTGTTTAATTTCACTTACCATGATGACAGAAACCCCAGCAGATGTGTTGTTTTGCTTGGGAAGGGTGTTGTTAAAGTGCTGCTTCAGTTTACCTGTTACTTCAGCTTGCATATTATTCTCCTGGGAAGCATCATCCTGTGTAAGAACAAACGTAATATTGAAGCTAGGAAATAGAAATAAAACATTTTACATAACTGAGCAAAAGAGAACTTGTATATTATCTGGAGGTACTTTGAAGTAATCATTTTGATAAGCGGTCCAAAAAGAATGCCCTCTTGTTACATGAGCTATGGTTCAAACTGGTTAAGAGAAATTACATAGGAAAGGAACGTAGCAACTGCTGTTTTATTTATGACCTATTTCTTAAAACGCCATGTGATACTATATACTCTCAGTCCATGAATTTGTCCCACTATTTTAAGTTTTATTCAAGCATAACTATAATGTTAAAAATAAAAAGCATATTTGTCAGTTGGCTTTATTTATATCAAGATTTTAAACGGCCCGTCACATCCCCAAAAACATGGAAACAAAATACAGTGCCATAAATACATTTGAAAGGAGCTGTTACGAAGAGAAACAATCATTAAAGTTGTTTTCTCGTGTTTGAGGGAACTCCATATATCATATTGGTCTCTCTTTTAAAATGTGTGTCGAAATAACAGTTGGCTATATACATGTAAACCTAATATTTATTAATAAAAATAGGATTTTAAATCAGTAAGCAGTGCACTTTGGTGTTCCTTCTTGCTGCAGTTCAAAAAGATGAAGTACCTGGCTGTCATCAGCTTAGTGCTTACGTGAAAAATAATATATTATTTACTAATTTTATTTCTCTTGTGAAAAAATAGGCAATAGTAATTTCTTTTAGGTAGCATTGCAGCAAGATATCAATGTGCGCAATAGTTGCTTTATTAATAGTTAATAAATAACAATAGTTAATAATAGTTTATTATTAGTTACTCTATTCTTTTAGAGCACAGTAGCTAACAGAACTGTTAGAGCTGTAGCTAACTTCAGACTTGTGCTAAACTCTTTAACATTTGGAAAAGGGACTAGTGGTTCAATAAACAGAAATGGGCATAGCAGAATCGTGTTGCTGCTTTTGAGAATTACACTAATATTTAGTTTTATAGATTTAATATTAAATTAGAGACAAAAAAAAGTATACTCACTGACACCCAGGGATGGCTTAGGATTTGTGCAGCTGTATATCGAGCTTCAGCATTCACGTGTAACATCAGGCTAATTAACTCCTTTGGAGAGGAGAAGAAAAAAGAAAAATAAGAGTTTGAGTGGAATGGGGAAGGGCATTACAATGGAAAAGAGCTATCTGCATTGAATTCTTCTCAGTGCAACTACTATTGTATTCATGATTCACCGACTCTTTTAAAACCAGACAAAAAGTAATCATTGCAAACATCAGCGATAATGTTCCAATTTGTTCTCTACATTCGTGCAGGGGACCAGAATGGAAACAAACCTGGGACAGACATGATTCCTCTATGGGCAGGGTATATAGTCACCGTACATAAAGAGTACAAATCAAAGGTAAGAAACGTCATCAGAAATTCAAGAAACTGTTGAGGTTATTTTAAAACTACATTCTCCTATGTGTTCCACCAGAAGAATAAACGGACATTTAACTCAATTCGCCAGCTTAGAATCATCCAGTGTAGGAAAAGGCAGATAAGTAGGGGAAAATACTTAATTACATGGTTAAATCAAAAAAAAAATAATTTGGGATTGTGGTTTTCATCATGATTTGTTTGCAGCTTTAATCATGTTTTAGAGTCACTAGAGCAGGTGTCTTCAGCTTTATCAAATGCCTCCGTGGACCTTTTGTTAATGGTAAGACTATGTTGCTTATGAATATGATAAAGCTTAAAGAGGTCATTATTGCAAAGCAGACAAGTAAAGTTTAAAAATAAAACAACCACCCCCTCTGTCCCCCCCCTCCCCCCCAAACTTTCTTCAATTGTTTATTGCTATGTAACTAACAGCTAATTTACTGGTGTAATTCCTGGTTCTACAAACCTATCAATACAAATATTTCCTTCTACCTTATGAACAAATTCATGTAATTAGAGCCAAATTCCCCTTTCAAAAACTTTTTATAACCTCCAAATTGTCAGTCATATGCACTCCTCAAAAGTACTTCAAGAAGACTAGTCATCATTTCAGTTTAGAGAAAAGGCTTCTTCATGCAAATAACATACAAACCATGAGGTTTCTCAACCAGCCAAGTCACTTAGTCTGTGTAAATCTGAAGTGAAAGATGGCTTCTAGTACCAAGATTGAGGGCCTTGTTTGTTCTTAATGAAAGTCTGGAAGAGTAGGAGATGACTGGAGCTTGGGAAACACTGGCAAATCAATAAATTTGCTCTCTTTTCAGGTAACAGCCATTGGGAAATTCAGGAAAAAATGCAACTTCTCATTAGCTGGATAATAAATAACCTCTGTGTGCTAATGAGAATCTTTAGACATCATTTAGAGAACATTACCTGAATTAACTTGACAAGTGGGGTTTAACATTTGAAACCTTTATCCTACAGAATCAATCATTTTAAACGCAAACGTCAATGATAATACAAGAACTATTAGCAATGGCAAATAAGCTGGCTGCAACTCTTGGAAAGTTCTAATAACTGGTAAAATAGGAACAAATAATGTCAGTTGTATTTGGTCCATGTAGCAATCATTCTTCTTTTAAAAGAATGTCTGGAGGGGAAAATCCGGAGACAGTTATGTCATAGTGGAAGTACTGAACCTGCTATAAATGGTCCTTCATTAAGTAAACCCAACAACATGATGTTCACTGAATGCAATTGCCATTTTGCTGTACTTACTTATTCACTCAGACAATAACATGATAGTAGGTCTGCTAAACCTGAGCTTTCATCAAGTACTATTAAGCTAACTAAAAAGGCACAGCAGCTGGAAGAGCAGGTAAGTCTGTTCTGAATATTCTGTTCTGCATTTTCAACAGGATACAGTCTTTTCAGTGGCTTGTCAGAAACTGTTTTCCGTGTTAGACAATGTATCATACCTTTGCTGAATCAGTGATGTTATCCCAGTAGGGTGAAGGAAATTCCAGCTTCCCAACGAGTATCTGATCAAAAAGGTCTTCCTGAAGGTTGTTTTCACTGTAGAACAGCAACAATTTAAAAAGATCAGAAGAAAGAAGTCTGGCATGAGTTTTTTTTAATTTGATTTTGAAATGGAACAGAAATGATGTTTTATCAATTATTACAAGCACATAATTTGCAGGCTTATATAGTGGCAATACTTCTGAGGTTTTTGCCATAGTTACACTATCAGGAGTGATAAGAACAGAAAAATAACCCTTCTACTGGAATAAAGACTACAAAGCTAACACATCATGCAGTGACAGTAAAGGTGATTCAAAAATAAGTCACTTGCCAGCCTACCTCTAAAGGACCTGCCACGAAAAGACTATGACAGGGGAAGAAGTGTAGTGAAATGAGCCTCTTCTACTAAGCTAGTGCAACAGGAGAATTTTCAAAAGTTAAAGAGATGATATGGAAAACGCATGATCCACCGAGTACTGTCAGGTTACTGAGGGGATAAGTACCTTTTTATCAAAAGTATGGTATCATAAATATTCAGGAAGCAGAGGCAGTGTTGTTGTGTTTGTTTTTTTTTAAATTGTTTGTTGACACCAACTACTGCGAACATCCACTCAAACTCTGTTATAAACAACGTAGTTTTGAGTTGGTTTTGCAACAAATACTTGTTAACCTTTTATTAAGTCCCGATTCTGATAGCATAGTATGGACATTTTGCCTTGTTAGCCCAAACTCTATTTGAAGCAATTGTAATTTATTTGTATAATATAGCTTTCAAAACATGTTTTTTAGTGTTAAGCACACTAATAAGATCCAAAAAACAAATATCAAAACTAAATGATAACTTTTCCATTGACTATAATTTATAATGTATTCTTTGCAATATATTTGGTCTGGTGATTTTTAGTTAAAGTAGGTGTTTTGCTGTAAAAACAGACAAACACTATTTGCAAGGATAACGGGAAGGGGAGAATTCCTGATTAAAATGTGCTAATTCCTTCTCATTCCCTGGCAACAAAAATTACTGAGGAGCAAAGCACATCCAACTGACTTTAGTAGACTTTATGTATACTGGGATATTAAGCAGTGAGAATCATGTTAACAAACTTCATCAACCATATGACACTTGCCAAAAAAGATTAACAAAATTAAAAATGCAACATAAATGAATTCTTCCCCTCACCTCAGTATACTATTAACTTTTTTTCCTTTAACACTAAACCAGTAAGATGCTGTGTCCAAGCAGAAACACAAGAGGGCAAAATATACTCATTCATTTAACTGGCTCCAATGTAGCAGACAAAAGGAAATGTAACTATGCTCTCAAGCCACATCCCTGAACACAGCAGAAAGCCAGCTGCTCCTATAGAAAATTAAAGAAATAAAATCCCAAAACATGACAAGAGAGACAACTGAAACCAATTTTATAAAGGACCAAGCAGGTAAAGGAAATGTATCAGTCTAATCCATTTTGTTTCCAAGGCACCTTTTCTAAGGAGACAGATAAGGCTTACTTACAGAAAGGAGTGACACTCACCTGCGAAAAGGTGGAAATCCACATAACAGTATGTATGTGATCACGCCTGCAGCCCAAATATCTACCTTTAAGCCATATCTGAGGAAACAAGATTGCGTTACTTGTGCTCAGTTGAAAAATAAAATTCATTTCAATCAAACAGTTGATGAAAATTACATGAACATGCATTGCGATCCTACTATAAATTACTTGCTGATGAGGTGGATTTTACTTAGGGTCCTTCACAGACTTAGGAAGCCCTGATAACATCATTTTCCACAGAATTCCTTCCCTGCCCCCCTCACTACCCCAATTCAATTCAGCATCACGGTTTCCCAATCCAGAAACACTGACGATAAAAGACAAGGATGCGCCCTAGTCCCCACACCGGAGTAACTACCTCTGACATTATTATGTGTTGCTAAGCAACAAGAAAGATTCTCCAGTTTCCTAAATGAATGAGTAACACAGGGATAAAGAACTGCACCTTTCTTTTAAAGCACAGAAATTAAAGCACTAGAGGTCAACAAGAGATCTTTTTTTTTTTCTTATTTCTTTTCCTATTCAGTAGCTTCAGTTTGTCCAAGTGTAAAACATGCTGATGAAATGCACTTTGACATTTGAGATCACTGCAGTGCTGAAGTATTTGTCAATATGACAAATGCACTGAACAATGCTCGAAACAATGCAACAAACCGTCCTCCATTAGGAGGATCGAAGTCACAGTTAAAGGAAGAATCAGCTAAGATGGAATGGAGAGCTCTTGTCTAGTATGATAGAAGACTGGTTAAGTTCTGCCATTTCACAAAATTATTTTGTATTTATGCAACCACCTGTTTAAATACAGAAAAATGGGGTTGTTTAATTAAACCATCAGGGTGAGTGGGGAAATTTGCCTCCTTCAGGGGCTGAATGCTGCCAGTTTTCTCATAATTATTTTGGTTAAAAGAGATAGAGGACCATCCTATTAGAGGGACCATCCTATTAGAGCATTCTAGTTCTTACAGCAGTGAGGAGCTACCTGCCAAAAATATCTGGTTACAAGACCTATGTCTTAAGTTACTTATCCTCACCCTGTCTCTGCAATGATTTCTGGAGCCACATATGTGGGCGTACCACAAACGGTATATAAAGGTCCTTCAACCACAGTTGCCAGTCCAAAGTCTCCTAGCTTCAAGGACTTGGTTCCATCTGGATATTCACAGACCTAGAATTGGGAATAGAGAAACAGAATGGTGAAGAGGATATTTGCATTATTTTTTTTTAACCTTTTGATTTACTTGAAAAATAATTGTCGTCACACTGAGAAGGTAGGAAAAAGATGTAGCTTCAATAGCCCTGTATTACAGCTGGGTTAAGGTCCATGATTCTTGAATGTGTTTTAAGCTATAGACTTTCTAAAAACAGGCTTCTCTTGACAGTCCAGCCATAAGTAATCTCAGTTTGAAGAAGGAAATATATGAAAATATTTTCTTGCTATAATTTACTCTGCTTCTGGACATTCTACTCTTTACAAGTTCTTAAAAAGACAAGAACTTAATTTCTCTTACTAATATTTTGTAATTTACATAAAACTTAAAGATAGCTATATTATACATTTGAGAAATGGTAGGTTGCTGTCCAGGATGCTCAGAGTAACTTCTTAATGTGACTGACATAAATGTCCAAGAAAGAAAACAAAGGAAACTGTATACCTCTTGGCTCCAGTTAGGCCATGTCTTTGCAGTACTGTAAAACCATGTTATGTACCTCATCTTACACTGAAGGAATCCTGGTCTCTATAAAGACACCTAGACTAGAACAGGAATTGGCACGTTATGCTTAGAAATGAAACAAAGCTTTGGCTGAAAGATTAATTAAGCTCTCTGTTCAGCTTATGACCAAGTTTTTTTCATCTAATACACTTGCTAATAAATTCTATGTGTGGAGATTTCTGCTGTATCTAACGTATCTTTCATTTCTATGTAACTTCCTAGAGACCTAGATAAAATTACATGATAAAGTGTTTTAAGTACTTCTTGATTGCTAGCTCTAAAGCTACCTAAATAAAATAATCTACTAGGGAAACATAGCACAGACTTCTAGAGTCCTTATAACTGTTGAATAGATTGTTTTTCCATCCCAAAACAAGCGACATTATTTTGAAGGCTGTAATAGTTTTGTCTTACTGAACATAAACATCTTACAGAAATTGTTTCTTGATGCACACCTTTTTATGAGCAAAGATTAACATAACATGTTCAATTGTCTATTAAAAAAAGTGTTTATGTAAGAATGGAGCGAGCTGTTACTTAAACTGTTATGAAATCTCCATCTTCCTCCCCATTAGGTTTAATTTTGCTTTCTACTGAGCAATGTCACTTTCACCAATGAATCCTTGTGCACTTGTTTCTCAGCATGAAATTCAATGTAAGTATATTTGTAAAGTCGGAGCTCCCATCAGAAAACACTTAGAGACTACAACTGGGCTCATTTGTTTTGGACAATGTCTGTGACTACAATTTTTTCCAGCTTTTTTCCATGACTGGAAAGAATGATCATTACATACAAATAAACTGAGAAAAGTACATCTGTTCTGCTACGTTTAAGTAAAATGAAACATCTGAAAACAATACGTGTCAGATAATGGATTTTGCAGGGGAAGCAAGAGTCCAGATAACCTTATTTGTACCCTTCTACAAAAGTAGCTGTTTGAAAAACACCATTTATAAGAAAAAAATATTTAGAATCAAGCTGTCACTTGACCAGTCTTTTCTGATCCTAAGATTTCACAACTGGCAATGGCTCAGTCCTTGTGGTTTGGTTGCTTCCTGAATCCAATATATATTTACTCCCATTCATAGACAAACTGTGCTCAAAGGAGAACTGCAAACTGTCTGGACAAAGTCTGAAATGAAACCAACTGAATTAAAAGTGGAGTACCAACACTATAATAAATAATCACACTCACATCCACAAACATTCATCTGTTCTGCCCCAAATAATAACTGGAGAAAAGCAATTTATCTACAGAAAGTAAGTCTGAACAGTAATATGAAACTTTTAGCTGTGGACAGTTTGTGTAATTGTCATTGTCAAATTCCAGAAAATTTTCAATATATCCTATCGTCTCCATTGTTACTTTTTAAATTCTACCTTGAGGACTGAAGAACAAACTTGCTGCAAAATATCTGCATGGCTAATTCCGATAACATCCTAGACAATTCACTGTTATTTGTTATCTGGTAGTGCTACTCTCTTCTTCTGCCTACTTTCCATGATACAATGCACCAAATGGATGTGAACGAATACTCATTCGCCAAAACCAGAAGAGAGGAAAAGGTAACAGTTCTCAAACATAACATTTCTATGGAAGTAGCAAAGTCAGTCAACTACCAATAAATACCTTCCAAAAAGATATTCTGAGAAATACAGTCTGAGGCTAGGGACATATGTAAAAGCCCTTAAAATAACCAAATGTGACTGCACAGCTTGCTCGGAGTAAGGTGCAATATTGTCAGATCAGCACAGTAGAGATAGTACTTCCCCTCAGCTTGTTCCATGACACAGCAACAAATTATTCCCTTTTTGAGACCATGGCTATGCTGACTGTTAAATTATGGGTTGGGGTAATGTTTCTGGTTCCTTGCTCTAAAGAAATAAGAGAAAAATGGCATGGCAACTTTTAGCCACAGTGCAGCTAGAGCAGCTGTTCATTGGAGCTGTCTGCCAGCTATTAAATCAGACCATAAGCCTCAAGCAATTAATATGCGAGGGACCAATCCCAGAATGCAGATAAATTTTAAATATAATACAAAAAATATAATTATATACTTGCAATTTATTGTAGCTGCCAATCTGTAGGACACAATCAGACAAAGATTTTTTAAATCATAGGAATGTTTTATCTAATCTTAGTCTCACAGTTGCAGTTATACTAGAAGAGTTCAGTAAAGACGAAGCTGACTATGAAGTATCCACGCTTCTGTGCAGATACAAGCGCATCTTACTCAAAAGCCCCGTAAAGAATCTAGCACATCTTGTTCTGAGTTATTTTGCATGGGAAAGAAGGTAGTTTCTAATAGAAAGAAAAGCATTATATGACAGTAATAACAAGAAAAAAAAGACAGATCAAAAGCAAAGGAAATTATAAGGACACATTGCATATAAATTAATACTGGTTTTGTTCTTAAAGTAAACGTTTATGTTGTTATCATGATTTCAATGGGATCTAGGTTCTGGAACACAGAACTCCAGCATCTCTAGAATGGCTGAATTTCTTTGGTTTCTTCAAACAACTGAGTAACACTAAGGCAGCAATACCTTCCTTCGTTCCTCTGTATAATTCATATCATTAATGGAAATGTTTTTATCCTTGATACAGCAACTTCATATCTGCTATTACTCTTATAGTTTGTATTTTTGAATGCATGACTGGTAAAGAGAACAGAATTCAGACAGCTGGGTGACCCTGTGCAAAAGACCTAGCTACTTCCAAGTACAGGTGGCAATTGATGGGAAATATTTGCATTTACATTCAATACCAGTATGCTATCTTAACATGCTGACATTGTAATCACTGTGAATAAGTCTTGCATCTGTCAAGAATCTCTTTAGGCTTCCTAGACATAAAGAACATTGTGCCTATTTGTAATGTATTCAAATACTAATGACAGCTTAAAATTTCTTTGGACTGGCTGTTTTTGAAAAGGTGCTGAAAATAGGTGAAACTTCCACCTTCATTTTCTTTATGTGCTATGCTGCTGTGTCTACATTTTCCAGAAGCCTCCCCCTCTTTCTTTTGCTAAACAATCTAATTTATTTGAGGGCTGATTTCAATTGCTAAAGACTGCCAGTGGAATTGGTTGGGAAAGAATTGACTATTAATTAGAAAATATTTTCAGCTTATAACCGCATCCTTCTAATAGTTCAAAATTTGCTCTGGGATAATCCATGACTCCTTGCTAAATGTGATCAACAAACACCACAGAAGGCATTTAAGAAATGCCTATCAAGTGCTGATGAACACTACTACCATTCCTGCTGACAGTGACTCAAGCAGGGTTGGTTGTTCAGTGCACCACATGTGCTATCTCATACCCAATATGTAATACCTGATTATCACCTCTATATAAGCAAGGCAGCACCCTGTTCCCATTCCGTGCACTGTATCCTAAGCAGTTCCCAAAGCAGATTTCATGGTAATTCTTG
Source organism: Anas platyrhynchos (assembly GCF_047663525.1). Taxonomy (NCBI): domain Eukaryota; kingdom Metazoa; phylum Chordata; class Aves; order Anseriformes; family Anatidae; genus Anas; species Anas platyrhynchos. The sequence continues at coordinate 36,460,254 of NC_092590.1, forward strand.
TCAACAGACTCATCTTATTTCTCTGCTGAGAATAAAATGTAGTCAGTGACCTATCACAAAATAAATGTTTGTATGTACAGAGTTGGTTCAGGGCTAGAATACTGGTAAGTCATCAGAAAGATGTTCCTGCTATGACAGGGAAAGAAGAAGAAAAAAATTTGCTTGAGAAAACCATATGATCACTCAAAGAAATGGCACTCAGCCCACCTTCTCTCCCACTTGCAAAATGTAATAAATAATTCATCAACACAGCTTTAAAATTCATTGTTCTGTGAGACAATATTCCCACTTATCCAAATGGCAGCCAATCGAAATGTAAATAAAGATAGGTCTAAGGACATGTTTGAGCACAGCTCATTTGGGTTATGGTGATTGCTATCTCATGGCAGAAGATTTATTTTATACATACTTATTCTAAATTAATATTCCTCACGTTCTCTACTCAGCTCTTTGACATTTATGTACAAGCATTTGCATTAATGAGAACAAAGACATAATATTAGAAAATAAATGGGACATACCAGGAGATTTTCTGGCTTGATGTCTCTGTGCACAATGTTGAGACCATGAAGGTATTTGAGTGCACTGGCTAGATTGTAGACCATTGCGCTCCCATCTCGCTCTGTGTATTTTGTAGAAGAAGTGATAGCATCAAATAGGTCTCCTCCCTAAAGCCATGGAAAGATAACAGATCACTTCAGGAAAAATAATTAAGATGTTGAAGATACCTTATAAAACACCATGTAAAATCTTCTTGTACAAAAGACACGCTTGGAGGCCTGTTAAATACTTTAAAAAATAAATGATTTGGGGAAAGATGATTTTGTCACCAAAATACTATACCGTGACTTGGGTCATCTACAAAGCACAGCCGTTTTTTGGTCTTGATTTCATTCTATTGATCTTTCTACTTCTGATTACTTGTTTATATTACATACATGCCTACACTTTCCATTTTCATCTTACCAGTGTAATACTACTTTCATATAGCAAAAAACAGCTCTGATTTTGCATAAAGCCTAATGTAAATCCAATAGTTAAAAAAAAAAAACAACAACATACCTAACATAAAACAAAAATGTAGCAACTGTAATGAACTACAAATTGAAAATATTGGATATATTGTGAAAATGTCAAATAAATATAGCTAAACAGGATGCCTTTGAACTGCAGAACTTCCAGGTGATTTCAGAGTAGGCCAGTTATGCAGTCTCTGACTAGGATACCCTATTTCTCTTGGAATATACAACAACACGTAAATGAGTTACTGATGCAGCATTTCCAGTCATTGCCATGAATTTTACGTGGGTGTTTCTGTGATGGTTACCCTGGATACATCTGTAGGAGTGATTTATCTGAGCAACTGTGGGTGGCATTCCAAGCATTTCAGTACACGTGGAAAAGCAGCAGAAATTCAGGAACTACGCACCAAGATGGTAAACTATTAAAATATTAAAAATAAAAAACTTTTAAAAACGGAGATGCCTCAATTACATAAAAATAACATCTAGAAAGGGAGAGAAATTGGATGTTACAAAAATTATGAATTCAACAATTACAGACTTTCTTCAGAGTTTCCCAAGCTGGCAGCCATTCTAGTAGGGACTCCTGAATCTAACAATGTTTCAGACAGAAATAAAAAGTGATGAGTTGTACTAATTAGTATCTGACCTGCTGATCAACCCTATGGGCAGTGCTGGTCTGTATGTATACAGCACAGATAAGAGAGAGTGCAGAAATAAAACTCGATGCAACTTACATATTTGGTTTACAAAGTGACAGCAGAATGGAGTTTGAAGGTTTTTTTTTCTCTGTACAAGCACAATACCACCATCAAGTTTTTGGCCAACTGGACATAAGGTGAGTGAATGTTTGATACAAGCAAAAGAGGTGCAATTTTTTAAGGTTTAATTTTAATGGAACATAAACATTTGAGTTTAGATTATTTGTTGTATCTACAGTTGACTAAGAAAAACTAATTAAAGAGAATTTGTTCCTTTAAAGCAAATGATTAAAAAAGATATTAGTGAATTAAACGCAAATGTTCCTTTGGGATACACGCACCACAGTTAGCTGCTGCATATTCTAAACATGCTATAAAAAAACACTACCCGCTTCTCTCTAAGTTGTGCATATACTTTGCAAAATTACCTCAAACTTGCGTGCAAATAGTCTAATTAAAACTGAAGAGACGTAAATCCCGTGAATGTAACTGACAAGAATATTTGCATGATTAAAAATGGAGGTTGCCACTAAAATTTTATCTGATTATATCTTGTAGATATGTTTCTCCTAGACATTACATCCTTGACTAGCACAGTGAATTGTTTTCATTTTTTTAAACCCTTAATCTTACCTTGACCAACTCCATTACCAGATAGAGTTCTGTTGGGGTGTCCATTTCTTCTATCAGCATAATGATATTTGGATGCTTCACTTGACGCAGAATAGATACTTCATTTTCAATCAGATGTTCCTGGTCAGTAAAAGAGTAGAGAGGTTTATATGAATAGACACAACATGCCCAATTTCCTTTTCCTTTGATAAGCTCTTCAGTGAGCACTCATTTTGATATTTCATTTATGTAGTAAAGAGATAACTCTCTGCTGCTGGATTTTAATTTGTATTTTAGCCCAACTGTACATCATCAGTTAATTTAAAATACCATATTTCAAACATATAACCCATGGATTATCACCAAAAAAAGACCCCGGAACATGACAGCAGTTTGGGAAGTGCAGGTTGTAGTCCTCATGTGTGTATTAAGAGGCTCAGAACCTCAGTGAACCTGGATCATTGTAGCCTGCCACCCCAAGCAATAGTTAACATGTTCTTGATCCACTCCAGCTCTCACCTCTCATTTAGCGTAGGTTACTCAAGGACAGATTACCTAGGATTTAATTTCAAGGACTGGCACTATAAAAAGGACATGGATTATATATGTGAAAAATATGATAACTGGTTTGGTTATAGATTTCAGTTCATTTTATATGTATGTTCAGATTTACAATCTGCAAAATAGGTACCTGCTCAGTTAAGTCAGTGTGGCTCCAACAGCTTAACAGCACACAGATTGAGTTTAATTTCCCCTTCCTTATACTTCTGAGAAAGTAATGAGTTTCAAGAACAACTAGTTTCAGAATGTTTTGTTCTCCAATACATCTTAGCACTTGGTTAACACTGGAGATTGAAGAAATCTACATGCTCCTTTCAATGGAAGAACGATTTGCATTTTTTGTTATAAACATTGAAATACAGATACTGCATTTAGGGTTCCCTTTAAGTAACAATGCCTGCTTAAAACAGAAATTTCCTTTACTTTGGCAGATATCAAATCATCTCACCAAGTTTGAACTTATTCATGTTTAACGCACTGATTAGTAGCATGCAATTCATGCATTTGTGAGCAGAGCACGAGAAGTAGATGTGATCCACTGTGCATAAGCAGTGATTAAAGATCTTATGCTACTTTAACTTCTATTTCCAGGGTTATTTATAGTGGTCTTGCCAAAGCTTTATGTGGCTATGTAACTCAGAAACCACATGCCATGTGTGCATCTCATTTGGTGAGTATGGTGCGGCATATATGGGTTCAACAGTCACACCTTTGAAATTCAATTTGAAAGAGCATCAATTGTCATTCTGAACAAACATATGTCTGCTCCAAGCAAACGTGCTCTGGAGAAAAACACAAAACAAAACATAAACAAACATGAAGCAATTTTGTTAAACACAATGCTGAATTTCATCATCAGACAAAAGTGAACAGCCACAGCATACTAAGCCTTATGGATGAAAGCCTGTAAATTCAAAACTAGTGTTAATAGTCCAAACAAAACCTAGAATCTTATTATAGATTTTCCTACCTAAGGAACAGGTAACATACTCAATTTATTATATCCATTAATTCTGACTGAGACACTATGCTTCACCTACACCTTCTTCATTTAACTTGACTCAATTGTTAATTGTTTTAAATAAAAACCAAAGCATAAGTGATCTTTATTTAAAATCACTACTAGTAATGTTCATTTAAAAGACTCCAAAATGTTGCTGAGCTACTGTTTTGATGCCTGTCTTCAACATGCTCACTAGCGTATAGTTACTTATTTTCAACCACACCAATGGTTTTGTCAAATTTTGTAATTTATAAAAATAACACTAAAGCTTATTATAACATTCTCCTGGATAGTACAGTATAGATTTTAGTATACATTCATATGCTTTATTTACAGATAAATTAATGTATAATTAACATCTAGTCTGCTTGTAGTCAACTGGATTCAAATTTTAAGACATCTAACATAAATTGCTAGAGAGCAGTGACCAGCTTACAAGTCATGCATATTTGGTTCAGATTGTTGTTTTTAAGATAGGGCTTATCTTGGCATGTGAGAGAGGGTGAGGAAGGACGAAGTTGTAGCAAAATTTAAGTATTTTATTTGTTGAAATTCTTTCTCGACAGTTCTGGCACTGCCCTAACAGCTATCAACATCTTCTTAATCACAGTCCTCTGTTTACACACACACACCCGTAAGCAGCTATACAGATACTGGTCCTTTCAAAACAGACAGGTATATACATCCATAGGTTATTCTTCTTTTGTTCCTTTTTGTTTGTTTTAAAGTGGCAAGAATGCTAACTAGAAAAAACGTCTAAAATCTACTGCATGTCTGTCTCTGGACCATTCCAATTTATGGTATGTGAGAGGCTGACTCAGACAAGTAATAGAAACATCTGAAACTGCAAGCAGTAAAAATCACCCAGAAGTTTTCTTTCGCAGTAAACCACACTAGCTCATCCTTCCAACAGCCGAAGAAACGCCAACATGTAAACCTCAGAAAGGCAATTCTAGCACTGTTTTTCTTGTGGTTATACATTTTAAAGATTCCTTTCTAAATTCTCCCTTAAATAAACTTAGAGAATATGAGAAAAAGTGATGGGGTGGGGGGGGGGAGGTAGGAACATTCATCTACTACTACCTAATACACAGCTTAAAATCTGCACAGATTTTAGACCATTTTTGTTACAGCACCTCTGAGCAGAGGTCCAGAGCAAGTCATCACAGCAAGTAATGCTAGTATACAGTCAGTATACAGTAATGTGCAGCTCCTTACCATACAAAGAACATCACACAGACTTAAAACATCATCCTAAAAGGTCACTTCTAGCATCTGTGTCTCTGAATTGTACTGTAAACACTCTATGTAATTGACAAAAAGGGTACCATTGAATTAAAAGTCTGACTTGGTTGCAAAGTTAACTCCAGAATCATTTCAGTGTGGTCATTTACCTACAAAATAAAGTATTTGCATCAAAAAAGACTGTCTTTTTAGAAACCTTAGGAGAATTGAATTCATGTCCTGCTCTCAGAGTCTTTAATCCAGAACTTGATTGTTAATTAATACTGTGCCCCAAGTTTTATTTTGGCTAATGCTAAACTATCCATTTGAGTAAAAAACAAAGTGCTCTTGAGCACTTTAAGGTATATCGTTCACAGGCAAAGCAGTTAAAACAAAAGTATTTTATGTTTCTGTTATTTGTTCCAACACATAGTCTACATACTTGATTGTGTTTTACCTGTTGTTGATTTTTTCCTTGTTTTAAAAATCCCTGTGCTTGTGAGGAGGTACGTGAAACTCTAGGATACCTACTTCCATTATGTAACATGCTCTTCTGTTGCAGAGACAACTTTTGTCTTTTTTTAATGTCTTAAAGATTCATTAATACATAGTTCTCTTGTTAAGAGTTCTTTGTTCTAAAGGATGTGAAACTAATAAACAGAAAGAAATGGTTGAGAAAAATTCTTTCCAAATATATATACTGTATATAAAAGGAGTATGTTTAGCTGTAAAAAGATAAAAGTAAGAGACAGAGAGGGAAGGGAAATATATAAATACAGATATAGCAGCAAATTTCCTCTCATGTTTTACAGATCAAAATCATCAAGCTATATTTCATCAATTTATTTTCTGATTTCACTTTGGACAAATATTGGTATTTTCTCTGTTAGTTTAATAACTATGAGGACAATTTGGTGGTTTGCTTTTTTTTTTTTTTTTTTTTTTTTTTTTTTACTCTATAATCTAGCAGACTAACACTCACTACTTTGCTTCTTGGATGGAATATCATCACCCTATCAAACAGACAGTCAGAAAACCCAAACACACCCACCATTTATGACTAATGAGCAGCTGCCTGTGCTGTTTCTGCTATTATTCTTATGCATGTAAATTGTTGTACGGTACCTTTCCACAGCATTTAGCCTTGTCGATGATCTTCAGCGCAAACTCCTTTCCTGTAGATCTAGCAAGAAAAATATGAGAACAGTTAATCAGAAACCAGTCAACATTACTTGGTATTATCTCAATATAAGAATATATATATATTATAGATTTTAATGCCTTGACCCATGGAGATTGCTGACAGAAAATTCACCGAGTGGACTTGATTTTGTTTTTCATTTCTCAGCAACATTTGTGCCTGCTGTTTCCCTGACTACCACAACCTGGCTCACTTTGTGTATTAATCCCAGGCTCCAGCTGCAATTCATTCTTCTGTGACCTAGCACAACTCTCTCTCTCACTTCTTTAATGCAACATGCAAAATTTGTCTTAAGCCTTCCACTTAGCTTTATTCAACTGCTAGGCTTTAAAGATAAAATCATGCATGTTTATGTGTAAGTGAGCAGAAGAAAAACTGATACCCTACTGGAAAAATTCAATAGGATTCAGTAGAGCTAAGGCCTTATGTTTATTACAGACTAGTCTAAAATCCTGCTGGATTTATTGGGTGCTAATTTTGTCCTTTTGTATTTAATTCGTTCTCTATTTTTATTCATCATTCTATGGAACTCTATAGCAAGTATCTAAAGTGACAGGACATTTGAGGTGGTGGTTATATACAAAGTAAAAAGGATGACTATTTTCAGTAAATACTCTCCCAGAAAGAAGGAGCTCTATTTTGCTTTTTGCCCCTTTAAGCAACAGAAATGTTCTACATTTCATCAGAAGGGGAAAAATGAGAAAGAAGCAGAAGTGAATGACTTTTTTAAAAAAAAAAAAAAAAAAAGATGATATATAAAATATAATTCATAAAATGAAATGAAAATGTCCTATTGCTACAATATTGTTTTGTATTAGTACCAAGAGACTCCAATGTCCCTCAGAACAGCACTAACCTGTATGGTAAATAAATAAATAATGGAGGCAATAACAAAAGGAAAAATCAGGTACTTTTAAAAGCTTACAGTTTAATTCTCACTCTACTTTTTTGCATTAGATACAGCTAATCAAAATGACTACTTCACAAAAAAGGAACAGAGTTAATTATCCATTATTGAAAAGATGCAGTACAGAATTTCTGCTCTCACAGTGCAGCTGTATCTGCTAGGTTGTCATAGTTACAACCTGATCCAGTATTTAGATAGAAGTGCTATCTAAGTGGTATCTGTGAAATGCTATCCTCTTATAGACCTGATGTAAAATCTACTATGAATACAGTGTATAATTCAAAACCACAATTTATGTTAGACTAAATTAAGTGCATTATCTGAAAGTCTGCAAACAACTGATCGGCAAAACCCACTTAGGAAACCTTCAGCATTTACACTGTGTAGAAAGAGGAGTTAACATTCACAAAGCCAATTCATTAACCAATTTCAAATCCCTTCTGCAAATGTCCTTTATGATAACACCTAAGAAAAAAAAGGATATCAGCGACACAATTTGTCTGCTGATATCACTGCCTATCATATTGACCAGTATTGTCTGACAGGTTTCTGGCATTCTCCTATTTAGCTGTCAGTATCCATCTGTTGACTCATGTCTTCATATATAGACATATAGGCACCCTTTGCAAAAAAGACCATTTAATTCTTTTTGTAGAACAGCTGATATAATAAGATCCTGGCTTTACAACTGAGGCTTCCAAGCACAGCACTATGAGAAATTAAATATAGTGATTAAAAAGAATTAAAAACGATAAACTATAGTTGGCATTTCCTCTCATTATTGTTAGCAACAATTGCAGTATATTTGTTTCATATAAGATTAATTTAATAATGCTTTGCTAAATACAAAGGTGGGATCATATACAAAACTAGGTCTTTAAGTTTAAATTTTACTTTTTATGTTTTTAAATAATTGGAAGGTTGTGTTTCTACTCCAGTCTTCTCATTCCAAAAAGCACGGATGACATTTAGAAACCTAAGTGACTTAGCAGCCCATGTCCCATTTTCAGTGGAACTTATGCGATTTCCAAAATGCACAGCACTTATTCCTAAAAATATTAGCTTATGTTATCTTATGCATTTAACCTGATATCTTTTATGAATGTTGTTCACTCTGTGGATAACAAAGGATTTGTGGCCAGCCTTACAGTGTGTGGGAAGACACTGTGAAGTATCATTCACTTAGTTTCTCTCAAGCCTCTTATGTGTAGCATCTTGCAAGACACAATGGACAGAAATCCATTTTCAACACAGCTGGCTATACTGCCTTCTCACAATTTTTGCAACAGACCTGCAGTTCTTAATGCACTAGGGAAATGATTCTACTTTGATGTGGTACCACTTGTCAGGAACCACAGTTTCTTGGTAGAAACCATTCCAAAAAAAGAAACATTAAGACCATGGAATCTAGATGTTAACACTGATGAGAAGCATTATCTTAAACCTGCACGTGCAGTAGGAACTTGTTTGGAACAGTACCTGTAGCATACTCAGATCACTGTTAGTCACTTTTTTTTTCTTTATCAGTACTGTAATCAGCTAGTATCTCTAGAAACTGCTACTAACTGCTACTATCAGCTAGTATCTCTAGAAACTGCTACAAGGTTTAGTATATAAACCTTGGATGCTAGTATATCACCTTCTTTAAAAAGTATTAAAAATAATGATCATTTGTTGCTATAAACCAGAAGAAAGTGTTAGATTTGTGTTGCATATCATCTGCCAATATTATCCTCAGTAATGGAGAGAAATAAATCAAATACAATATCAAGAAACTTTTCTCTTGAGGAAAAACAGTAATGGATGCATAATGTTAGGGATTGTAAGACCCATACACCTATGTTCAGCATGTTCAGACTTACTGCCTAACCCTTTTGGCTCATTTGGATGACTCGGAAAGAGTATCTGTATATGAAACTATCATCTGCTAGACTGGAATGAGTTGTTTCCATTCATAATTATGGTTCTTTTAAAGAAAACCATCAGACAGAGATCAAATAATAGAAACTGTTCCTGTAACTTCTCTGTTTTTTACAGACATTTGCTGAATTTGCCTGGTAGTTGTAGTCAAGTTGGAGATTCCTCATAATATTTAAGAAGCTGACATAACTCTCGGAGTGATGAAGATAGCAGAAGGTGGTTCTAAAACATAAACTGAGAAAGTGACAGTCACATCATCTGCTATGTTTACACCAGCAGCAAAGTGTGACACAAAGCTTGCAGGGGAAGAGCAGTAACACAGCACAGGTCTGTAAAGGTATCCTGCCTACCCCAAGAGATCTCATGCACAAGAATATTTCAGTCTGGAATACTGAAAGACTGATTTCAGTCCCTGGCTCCTCCTCACTGCACTACCTCACTGAACAAGCAAGCAAAAGGGAGTCAATAGCACAGGCTAACTGCCACCGACTGTATGCCTTTAAAAATACTTTGCTCACAGTATTAGCTAAAGCTGTGAAAAATGATTTAGGCAGCAGGCAGTAGGATCTCACAGCAGCAGAACTGCTGAGGCAGAGCTGAGGTGCTCTGGAAGACTGCTTAGATTCCACATAAAATTTCCTGCCAGCCACAACAGCCCTCCTTACCTGTGGTGTGAGGGAGTTTCTTGAAGATCTGTAGGGTTTTCCTTAAGAGCTTCCATTAGAAGGTAATACCTCCTTAATTTGGGGGATTAAAAAGCCATGTTCCACTGCTGCTCTCATATTCCTTTGCTGGAATAATACACAGAGAGCTCTGTGTGTTGTGCTATGTGTGAGAGCTCTGTGTGTTGTGCTAGCTCTCCTGAAGCATAGGCATATCTTTGCAACTGCTCTTTGTATTTAACTCATCACATTTTCCATGCAATTATGGTAACACATAGCTTTATCCAGTAAAATAAACGGCATTACTGAACATTTTCCTTACTCACCGTTCTATGCACTCCTTCACAACAGCAAAATTGCCATCACCGATCACCTTTCCAACTTTATACTTCTCTAGAATGGTGGATGACACTGAGCACTTGTTTCCATTCACACCTGCAAAAAAGCAAGGTCAGTAATGAAGGAAGAGAGGTGTCAGCAGGATGTAATGTATCCCCTATAGGCAGATACAGAACAAGAATTCATAAACACAAAACAGAAGTGAAAAGTAAGCTGTTTTCCTCACAGCTTATTCTCTTGTTTTTATCTTATAAGACATAACAATGAACATAACAATGAACAAGATAAGGCTAATCAGAGTTATCTGACCTTTGAACACAAATCAAATATTACTTTGTGTGTGGATATACTTTAAAAGTAAGGAACACAGAATATTTTCTGAACACAAAATACTTTTTTTGAAGTATCTTTTTGATATTTTTGCATACTGAAAGCAAAAATGCAAATAAGATTCATCTACAAAGCACATAAACAAAATGGCAAGTAAAAACAACTTTTTCTTTATTTAATAAAGAGCATAATCTAGTCCAATTATTTTTTCCTTTTTTTTTTTTTTTTTTTTTAGAATAAACCAGGCTCTACCATTGCCATGATGAAATCATCTGCTACACTTTTGTTTGTTTCTTTTAATGTGGCAATAAGACCTCCATTAACAAATAGGAAATGTGATTCCTACATCCTACATTGTTTATTCCATGAAAGATGATGCCAACAAAAAAAAAAAAAAATCAGCAATAAGGGGAATTAAATAGTTATTCAGAGACACCAAGTCTTTGATCATTTTTAGAAAGCACCAAAAGTTTTGTTTTATCTGTTGAACTTCTTCAGTTTCACTTAGTTGTTGCTGAAACATCCAAAATGCAAGTTTGATAGCTGCTTATTTTAGTATTTTTAAATTAAAAAAGTCTTTACAATAAAATTTTTAAAAAGTAACATTGATTTAAAGAGCTAAGGAACTAAAGGTTAAGTTTAGCTAGGGTCAGCTGACAGGCCTAGTGATTCTACCTGAAGCACCACATGCAGTTATGAAGAGAACCTCACTCTCAAACCAGCCGCAACACACTTCTGGTGATGCCCAAGTCACATTCAAAATCATTCAAATTCTGAAAAGGAGGATCCGGTAATATACTACTATTTGACAAAAAAGAATAAAATTTATTTTCTAGCTTTATAGCCTTGATGTAGTAAATGCAATTAACAATTTTTCTGATTGGCTGATAATAGGGTATCAGGTATCTCAGAACAAAAAGTGATTTGAAGACACTGGAAACCACCTGACATTGCTGAACCAACTGTTACTTAGAGAAAAAAATTTGCAAGGGAAGTAATCATTGGTGTCTTACCTTCAGGACTCTGGCAACGGAGTGATTCAGGTATACCATTCACATTGGAAGAAGATCCACCATGTGGAGGGATCTATGAAAGTTAAGATCTTGTTATTTTTCATGGTAAAGTAATTGCAAGGAGACAGAGAAATTTAGAGAAAAAAACCAGCAAATTTACAAATTTACAAAAACCCTAAAAACACCTATACAGAGTCAGTTTACTTTTCCACTTCCATCTTATTTTTACTCTTGCTTTCTCACAGTTCATCTTCAATATAATATATTGGTGACACTTTCACCAACTTGAGATGCAACCTTGATATTCCTGTTTACGTAAATAGTCGAACACATTTCAGCAAGCCTATAAACAGCAAAGAAAATTTCCTCCCACTGCACAAATATATCCCTCCTCATTCTGTGGAACAAGATCATTACAATACACTGCATGCTGGTTAAAATACATTTTCATATAAGCCATAGATTCAAACCCAGAAGCAGCCATCTCCAGCCAACCACTGAGTGGCCAGTGCCACAAGCACGCAGTCTCGTGCTGTATTCTACCACATCTACATCACAGATGGCAGTGTCATGTCCATGCCCTCTTCAGATTAGCACTGAAGCACACTAGGAAGTTGGTGTAGAATGCTTGCATGGCCATTTAAAGTACAGAATTTTGGTATTGGTGTCCTAGAACATGTACGATAGTCAGATTTGCCTGATAATTTAGCAGTTTGTACTTTAGGTTATTATGGATTTAAAGACTCAAGGATCTACAAGAACTTCACGTTAGGTGTCTGTGTAAAAAAACATGTATTTAACTGATTTTGAAGGATGAAGTCCGAAGAAAATTGCTTTTGCTGCACTAAGAACTTAACTGGTGCTCAATCTGAATCTTCGCAATTCTACTCAAAGTTGTCCTGTCATACTGCCAAGGGATATACACAACAATCGCTTTTTATTTTTAAAAGGAGTGGAGGCATATGAATCAATGCAATGAACACTAAAACATACTGGATCTATTCTATGCACCACTGTTTTTATAAGCTCTCCCATTACAGTTAAGTGTAGTTTAGTAATTTAATAAATTTTATTAAATATATTTTACACTATAAATGTACTTCTCTATGTAGCATTTCTTGCTGTTCTGTTAAGTTCCAATACCTTGTTTTCTTCATGGGCTATTATAATAGTTCTCCCTGCTCACCACATCAAGGATTAAAATGCTTCTCTGCCTTAAGCTCAGTGTCTGTGGAAATGGCTTTGCATGATACCGGGAATGCAAATGCAGCATTTCCCATTTTAGCTGACATTGTCTGGTTACACTGCAGAATATTTTAAATCATTAACACTATTGTCAATGAAAGAAATGAATTGACAGATAGGGATATTGTCTAAAGGCTCATGAAATGCTAATGAATGCTTAAGTTTCTAGTGGCAGCTGAGCTGCCAGATCAGCTAAAGGTACAGTAACTAGAAGCTGTACAATGTAATGTTGCAGAACCTCTAAAACAATGCTGTTTACCAGCATTGTTTGCATCTTTGGCAAAGAAGTAGGAACAAACAGCAACCAGGCAGCTACTACTACTACTACTGCTCATTGCTAAAAACATAAACCAGGCTATGTTTATGTAGCTGTACTTGTAAACAATCTATTTGTTCAAAAAGGACCAGGAGCAAGGACAACTGGGTTAAAAGACAGTGATGCACATTTATGAGTCAGTTTCTCAACCTGTCAGTCACATCTTTTTCAAGCATGAAGCAGGGAAAATGGAAGAGATCACTGCAAAGCATTAGATTACTAATACTTTTGCTTATGACTATTCTGGGTTTTGAGTGAGTGACAATACAAGCGAATACCTAGCCCACATTTCCAACTTCCTTCATCCTTGTAATCAGGTTAGAATGTGACTGGGCACATTCCTTCTGGCCACAGTGTTTAGAAGAAGGAAGCAAATAGGAGCAGGCAAAAAGTTAAGACAGATAGGAAAAGGAAAAAATTTATTGCTACTGTTGTGGCAGAGGTGCTGGATCAGAACCTGAAACAGAAGGTTTAACTTTAGCTCTGCCAATAATTTACCTCATGGCTCTAGAGATAAGAGCAAACCCACAATATATGTAATTTGGAAGCTTTGGGTCTGAGGGTCTCAGTTTCTCATCAGCAAAACCATACCAGTGACATAGCACAGTGACACAGCACAGTAGAAATAAATTCTCAAGATGTCTGTGAGGTGCTTGATTAGCTAGAAAAGGTTGGGAAGAGGTCAGAACCGGTAACAAGTGACACATAATTAAGTACATATTATTAAGAAAGTAATTTCTAATCATTTAAGTAGCCAGACATGTCGTATTTGGAGTATCTTCCACTGTTGGTATCCCACTTGACTGGTTCACTAGTCATCCCCAAACTAGCAAGGAGATGAGAAGAGGATACACGCTGCTTTGATACTATACTAGTGAATATGGATGAAATCGATGATCCCACTGCAGATTAGACTTGGAAACAATTCCTTCTCCTCTCTTCCCGTCCACACAACACTACTGCTCTCTTTCAATACTGCTTCCCTTACACATGATAAATTCAGAGTGCACAGGACTTAAATCTACCCTCTCACTCATATGCAAATCCTAGAAAACTCAGACCTGAGGCAGAATTTGACTTCTTGTTTACAAAAGCTCACGCAGGAATTCAGAGCAGCAACATCTTTTCAAAATAAGCCAGTCACCTCTGAATGGGGATGCTACTGGCCATGTACACCTAATGCTGATAGTCGCTCGTGTGGTGTTTATTATTAATTATGCATTATGCAATACAAGACATATCAGTTATTGCCTTTACTTCCCTCAGATCGTCTCCCCACAAGTAATTTGTTTCAACAGTACAGCCAGAACCAAACGCACAATGCAATACAATTGCTACAGACACTGATAATGTCTCAGTGAACACTGTTTCCAAAACTAGTTGCAAATCAATTTACAGAGTAATTAAGTATGCTATAAAAGGTTGCAAGCAAACCTGCCCTATTGTATTTTTATGTTTTGTTTTTCCACAAAGAAATACACTGAGATGACTTTTCTGTGGAAACATTTTTTTCAGATTCACAAAAATGTTCAATATATTTCTTTATACTCTACACTATTTTATATAGACTGACTATGGCTCATGTCACCAGGTTTACCAATATGACACACGGTTTTCTCAGAAACACTCACACTATTTTTGTCATATCCATGAATATAATACACCTACTCTAGTACCTAACATGGCTACTGTGCCTTGATGTTAATTAACCAACTGGCATTTAGCATTCTCCCTTTCATTTCTGCTAATATCCAATCTGTTAAAAATTCTGTATTATTCAAACTAGTTCTGGTATCCAAGTAGGCAAAACTGTCTTTAAACCTATTTAAAGGAATGAAATTATTTTATAGAAAAAATTTCTAGCATGCTGTCCAGATATATAATTTGACTTAAAATATAATTTATACTTTAAGAAGTTTGAATGCTAACATGGTTAAAAAACAACAACAAAAAATTTTTTCTACAGAGAAAGTCTAAATTCTGTATGACTAATATTCAATCCTGTCCACAGAATTCTCCTGTTTAATGACCCCCTAAACAACATTATTACTCCATTCACAGTAGAACACCTATTTCTAATATGTAACAGATAAATACTAATTAAAGCAATGTAGGATTTTTTTTTTTTTTTTTAGACATATGAAGTATTCTGTGTCTATTGGTGCCAGACAGCTGCATCCTGCCAGATATTATATCAGGTTCTCTACTTTTAAGTTAATGATAAGAAATCAAAAGAACAAAAAAAGATCAAACAAAACCTATAAAAGCCTTTAAACCACCACAGAGTCCAAGAGCATGAACTGAAATGAGTATGCAAATGTAAAGTGATGGATAAGTAGCAAAGAAGGACTGGCCGGGGTCCCTTAAGATCTGTTTTGGAATTTGAGTCTATGATTTAGGAGTGAAAAAAACAGCAGCTTGTCAGTCTTCATTATAATTAAGCTGCATCTACTGGTCCAGTACAGATGACTTTTAATAAGTTTTTTGAGTCAAAACAGTTCCATACATCAGAAAAAATGTAAATCTAGTGTTTGTATTTAAAATGGAAAGGTAGAGGGAGATAAGAAAGTAAACCCATATAACCATACATCTGGTGGGATTTTATTTTTTTTATCTCACAAGAGTCTGAGAAAGAGTACACATGGGATAAACCCATATTCTCTTGAAGTAGAATGGTACCTTATTTGACAAACCTTTACACTCAGTGGTAGAGTAATTGTCCGTGACAGGTATTTGTGGAAATGTTTGGGGCATTTTTACATATTGAATGGGCAGCTTCTTGCAACTATATTGAATGGTGCCTTCTAGAGCATGTTTTTCTGTAATGTTACAGCTTTCCACCTAAAGGTCTATTTTGCTTGTCTGGATAGAAACGGAGGACTTTTTGCCATGATATTGCTAAGTCTACGAAAGTCCTGTATGTGTATATGCAAGTGCTTCCTTGACCTCAGTCAAACCTCTTATGGTTGTTCAACAGCCTCATGCTATGTCTGATATACACTAAATGTCTGGGGGACTAATGCCTTTGTCCCCCAGAACATTCATAATGTGCTAAACCAACAGATCTGTGTGGTACATGTGTACACGCACCCACAACCTTCTGTTTAGAAAATTCCAGTCAGAAATACACAAATATTATTACTAATATTTCAAGGTCCTGAAATATCCTCCAAGTCTATCTGTCCAAACTGAGCAAAAGTCTAATATTGTTAACTTTTTCTCAAGTTCTGATCTGGCATTACTGAGGTAGTCTTTCAACTGACAGTTAAAAAGAGAATGTCAACTCTCAAGCCTTGAGAAAAGTTTTAGAAAAACTTGGTATTCTCAAAGAAGCTTTTTCTGTCTTCATGAAAGAATTAAAATTGCTGATGAATCTAATTGTAGAGTACAAATATTTTAGTGAAATTGTGAAATAACTATTTGTAGAAGCATTCTCTGAAATCTGGGAACACTTTCACCGTTTCACTGTAACTCATCTGTGAAAAGCTGTGGTAAAAAAGGGCAACAGGATATTTTGAAACAAATGAAATCATATTCATATAATTAGTATTTCTAGCTAGATATTGTTGGTATTTATTGTAACGCTCAATACTAACAAAATCTCTAAGACAAACTATATACAAGAACTTCTTAATTTTTAAGTGAAACTCAACATCACTAGTTCCCCACCTATATCAAGGAGCTATACTTGTAACAATAAAAAAGCCAATTAACGTTTAGTGATTTTGCTAGCATTAATTTGAGCGTACATGGTATTACATACCTATTACGTCATGCATTTTGTTCTGGAAACACTGAAGAATCATGCCAAGATTTACCCTTTCTCCTAAAGAGATTTTGAGTTTTGTCACATAATGTAAAGCTTTTAGTGAACCCCAGACAGAGGTGAGAGGACTTAATGCTGAGTGCAAAACATCAGTTTCCTTTCCAGCAGAGATTATCCAACTCTTTTCATCCGCTCTATGAGCGAGAAGGATGGTGGATTGTAACTTCACCAAAAGCAACAGGTAAAGAATTCCTCTGAGAACCGCTGTTGCCTAGGTTGGATAATTCCTTGTAAATATTCTTAATATGCAATTGCTAACAGATAGACACGTGTACAATACTGAAGATTAAAGCCTTGATGAAGGTAAGGTACTAATCTCTCAAATCACTTAAGCACATGTTTAACTTCAAGTACATTAACCGTCTCAAGTAAACAGGACTACTCAATAGCTTAAAGTTAAGCAAGTGCTTATGGTATTTGTTGAATCGGGTTTTAATATCCTTTTGTTTTGGTCATTTGGTCAATCAGTCAAAAAAATAATACTGAGACAAATGCAAACGCTACTATTTAGCATTGGGTTTCTAAGAAATGCCTTAACTGTAACACTTCTTTATTAGTACAATTTTATTTCTTTAAAAAGAGATGACAAGACTTCATGGTACTTATTTTCAAGAGGGAACAACAAAATGCATGCAAGTAAGCATGACAATATTGTAACACCACTTTTCAAAATCTCATACTTAATCCAGTAACTGATCATTTTTATGGTATAAATCATGCTCAGTAACCCCTAATGGCATTACAAAGCTGGGTCTTTAAACACACAGAACCAAATAAAAGCGCTAAAGCATTCAACTGTCACCTGTCTACAGAACAGAAAAAGGACACCTCAGTCATTTGTCCCGTGCCAACTAATGCAGTATTATCTTTATTTCTTAATCCATGAACAATTTTTAATCTCCACAGAAAAGCTAATAGAAAGATAAAAAGCTCAGCACATTAGCTCAAAAAAGCTTATCATACAGAGCAGTCATTTACTTCATGCCCTTACCTGTTACCTTTTATATCTGAATCCTTACCTTGAAACAAACTCTCTGCAAAGTCAAATGCTTAGTAATGGGCTAACATTGCGAGGTTAAAAATAAACAATAACAAAAACACATAGTAGCACACAACTGTGTGGGCTTCTTTAATGAGTACCCTTATTTATTTTACTCATCTGTACTCAAATGACAACATTCATATTTTTCACTTACTAGAATAAAGGCATTTATTTGGGGTTGTGGGGAAATTCTGTAGTTTTTATTATTCTGCAAACATAGCATAAATTCCTAGGACCTCAATGTCACCTCAGACTCCAGTACAATTTTTTTAAACACTTCTGCAAAACTGGGATGTTGCATTGGCATACTGTATGAATTGAACAATTAATAGCACAAGAGTACTCTAGCAGGAGAATGAAAAAGAGGCAGAAGAAAAGCCATTCTCTTAAAAGATAGGCTGTTCATCAGAACTATTTCCTGCAAGGAGATCTGTGCCTGAGCATACCACTTCTGATAAAGTGCTGTAAAGCAGAAGGAATCCTTGGGGACTGAAAAGATTTTACTTTAAAGGAAAAGTGGCATGCAGAGAATATG
The DNA here is from genome assembly GCF_047663525.1 of Anas platyrhynchos. Classification (NCBI taxonomy): domain Eukaryota; kingdom Metazoa; phylum Chordata; class Aves; order Anseriformes; family Anatidae; genus Anas; species Anas platyrhynchos. The sequence goes on from NC_092590.1 coordinate 36,478,713, forward strand.
ACGTAAGATGTGATGCCTGAGACTGAGACAAAAATTGCTGTAACAACCAGTATTCTTTATAAGTTTACTGCCTTGATACCTAGCATTATCACCCGCATCTAGGCTGATCTTCAAACAACTTAGCCAGCTTCTAATCTATAGACATATATTTCATTTTGCTCTGTCTTTCCAAGCAACATAGTTTATAAAGGACAGTTTGTGCGTAGCTGTTCTGGTGGCCTGCTCTCTACGGGATTTCTTCCTTTTTCTTGCTAACTCAAGCTCACATAAAATTGTATTTTTAACATTTTTCTAAGTCTTCCTGTTTCATGCTCTACAAAAATAAACATGCATGCTTTCTAAACAACAAGACAGCCATAATACCGCATTTTCAAAGCCAAAAATCTCAGAAATATACTTTATTCCTTCACTGTCTGCCACACTATTTATTTATATCTACTTTTTCATTCAACTGCAGTCATGGCACCTTCTTTAAATAAGTACAGGAAGACAGACTACTTGTCTGTGCAGTGATGCAGTCTTAGCAACAAGGAATTTTTTAACAATAGAGTAAGGCAATCATCTCAAAAAATTAAACTTGATCTCTGCTTTCCTTATTTTTCTCAATAGAACGACCGAAATCAATCCTACAAAAATAATAAAGGTTTTCTTAAAACAATCTGGTTTTGCATAAAGCTATGCTTTCCATGTTACTGGTTTTATGTTGATTAAGTAATACAAAAATATTACCTCTAGAACTTTATATTCTAGGCAAGAAACTGTGTGGTGCACTTCATCCTTTTGGAATTTATCCTGAGATTCACCAGCTAACTTTCTCTGTCTTTAGTCTCAGGAGCGCAGCTGGGATCCTCCTACTGAAAAGATGCACCCCAATGGGATAAAACAAGAGGTACCCACTACTTCAGGCCTAAGATGATTCATTAGTTTTTGTCATTTTCTTAGGCCATAGAGGAATGAGTTATTTGACACAAAAACCCATTAATACCCAGCACCAATGGAATTCCAAAATGAAAGTGTACAACAGCTTACTTCTGTGAGGTTGACAGTGAAGGGGAAATGGGACATGTCCGCTTTGCTGAAAATTGCTTGTTACTAACATAATTATCTGCTTATTAATGGAGCCTTAATCTGCTAAAAGCAGACTAGACAGTGCAGGAAAAAAAATGAACCAAACTATCTAGTTTCTAAACTTGTAGTTTCACTGAAGAAAGAAAAAAAGAGTATGTGTTAAATATAGCACTGACAAGCTTAGCGTAAATTTTATATGACAGCTATCCAGACAAATTTTAAGACCAGAGTTATAATTTTCAATGTCTGAACTATTACTGCTCTTGAAAAATGCTTTAAAAGAGAGAGACCAATCCATGTAGCTTTGGAGAAAGAGTAGCTACAGAATGGTACAGATCATCAACACTAAATTGCTTCAATGAACCAAACAACTAAAATATATATTGAAATCTAACATGTAAGTCAAAATCTTTTCTCAAAATTATTACAGAAGCCTGGCAGAAGCCAGTGTGATACTCCTTGAAAAACAGACAAAGACGTGGCAACAATTAGCATGTCAAAACCCCAAACTAAATACTATTCAAATCACGTCCTTTTGCCAGTCCCTTAATTAAGACAACAGTTTTCTGCAGAATGTACAGCCTCTTCACAACTGTTGTGTTCACCAGTGGGAGCTATTACTCGATCAGAATACTCAGAGAAAGAACCATCTAATGCGTTTCCACAAAGGCTGCAATTGATGATTTCATAAGAAAATTCTCCTTGAAAGGACAGCTGCACAATGCAGCTCTGCTGTGCTCCAGACCATTCCTTTTATTCTATCAAGAAAAAGGCTCAAAGCAGCCTCTGAGAACTGTAAATGTTGCCATTTTTTAAGTAGGAGAGGAAGAGAATTCTTTTGGTGCAACACGGAGAAAAAGCTGCCAGACAACAGGATGCTCCCAAAGGAACACCTCACATGCTTTTCAGATTGCATTAAGTGGTGAAATTGTGTGCTGTGGATGAAGAGGGGTGCTTCAGATGAAATTTTGATCAATGCTGCAATGCTATAAGGTATCCAGAAGAGGATACTACATTTATATAGCCTAAGCAAATACAAATTACTCAGGGAATTTCTACAGTCTACAAAACAATGGAAAATTTGAAGGATGATTGACATATTCAAGCCATCGTCACCATCTTTGACCTTCCTTAAGCTGAGTTTCATACTGCAAGCCTAAGACAAAATACAAAAATCTTACTTTAGCTCTCTTTTCCACCTTAACTCAACAATCACACTAGCAAGGCTGCCCTATAGAATTACAACTCTTTCTATTCTTCAGTGCTACTGTCATACATCATTCCATTAATAAGGGAATCAAGTATTTTTGATGGTTCTGCTACTTACCTTGAGTCCACGAAAACTGCCTGGGCTTGTTGGTGAAGAACTGGAGGACTTTGTAGATTTTGGGGTGGATAATTGACTGCTTGGAGTTCCATTAACTGGCCAAAGCAATAAATGCAAACAAATGAAAGAAAAAATGAGTAAAAAGAAGAAAAAAAAAAAAAAAAAAAAAAAAAAAACAACATCTAACTTGCTTTTAAACATAACATACCTCTGTGAGGTATCACTCAAGTCTGTATACAAAGATCAATACAGACTCATCAGCATTTAGGAATAAATTACATGCTCATGTGACACACAATTGCTCCCCCAAAACCCTGGCTGGATATCAGACCAGGGTTTTGACAACACACGATTAACACATTGCCATTCCAGAGTTTGAAAAAGCCTGCTTTGTATGCTGCCAGTGCAAGAGCTTTGGACAAATAATAGCCATAATCTCTTTAAATTCCATAATTTATTGTGATATAACACAATATTTTATTATAATAACAATAACAATATTGTGTTATATCACAATAAATTATGGAAAGAGAAAGTCTTCATAAACACGTAAATTGAACAGCCCACCTCTCCTTTTTGTATCAATGACTACTTTTCAGGTGGAACATTTAAGAGCACATACTCTTTTTTTGTACTGTTTTATCCTTTTTAAGTTTTTGTTTGTTTGTTTTAAGCAAAATAGGCAAGCAAGAAGTATGAGCTGTTTGACTAGAATTTCAGAAAAAAATAATTTAGTTTAAAAAAATAAAAATAACAAACAAACCAACACCTAAAAGCTAGTAGGTAATTCCTGAATTTCCGAGAAGCTGAAGTATCTGTTTGTAGTATTTTATGAAAACATTAAATATGTTCCCTCTTGACTTCAGGAATTCATTCATTTTAAGTCCACTTTTCCAGAGAGGTCTGGTACAACACCTGTTGTACCTGCAGTAATTTGACTAACATTTAGGTCAGTCCCTGTATTTTTCTTAAAAAACAGACTGATGAATTTCATTATGAAAATAACATACTGTTCATCACACACAATGCACTGTATGATGTAGCATTATTTCCTCTCTAACTGAACCTCATTTTTCCTAGGAGAGGAAAAATACTAGGCAGAAATTTAAGAGATAAAAGGTTTCACAGCTGATTCATGCTGAAGAATCTTTTTTTCTTGTCAGAAAAATTTTAAAAAGGAACTCGTTAAATAGAAGTTTAGCTACAAAGTAAATTATGAAATGTGGTTACATCTACACACATTCTTTATACACTCAGGAGTCCATCACAGGTTATACATCACTTCTTAATGAACATTATTTACTTTATTTTATAGGTATCTATTAACCTAGTACCCCAACATTCTCTGAGTGCTGAAGATGCTTCCTAAATGCTACCTTTTCTACTTAAGCAGTCTATCTATAGGTAGTCTATCTATCACTAGGCCAGGCTGACTGCACTGTAGCTTCCACAAATCCCTGTTGTCCACCACTGTCTCTCTCTCAAGTGTGATGTTAAGATACAACTAATTAGCATTTAGCTACAGAATAAGTTTATCTTGAAATCTTAAAAGTTCGATTTACATTCCCGGCTCTGTTACATGACTAAGATTTCTTTTTTTTTTTTTTTTTTTCCTGTAAAAAGCATCTGGTATTCTTAGGATATTTTTACTTTTGACTTTAACAAGCTTTACATGCAAGAGCAATAGCAAAGTTACTTCAGCTTAAGTGCATTTTTTAAGAAGCTAAAGGAATTTAGGAGCCTATGTCCCACCTGAAGATCTCTAAATACACTATTTTTCATAATTTTGTTTTAGATATCCTTCTTTAAACTTGGCATATCAACACTTCATTGTTTTATAAAGAATTTTAGGTATGAAGAGGAAAAGGGCTAACAAATGCTATCTTATGTTTTCTTACTCTTGAAAGGCCATATACAATTTGCTCTAGCCACTGGGTAAATTCTGATCCGTAAAGTTCATGAACAAAAACGAGATACTTCACTTGAAGAATCTGCTTCCAAATGACCATCTATTACTAAAGAAAAATTTTCTTTATTCACAAATTCTTTTTATAAAGCTCATTGAAAAGTCAGTATTTCCTGAGTATGACCATTGAGGGTTATAATGTAAGACATCTTTATCTGTTTCTAAGTCAGTATCCTCCTTTAAAGCACTGACAGAACCACTAAACTGTACCTGTGAGACTGGTTGGTCAACATCGTCATCTTTTCTCTCATAACTCTCTAGGAAAGAACATCCCACCGTCACAATACTCAAGCTGTATTTTTTTTTTACAGCAGTTTTTTTTTTTTAAACCACAAAACTCATAAGCTACCTGTATTTGTTTGTAGCACTTAAACTTGTTTGCTACTATTTATTTGCTATTTTTTGTATATGCAAAACTTACCTTTGTTATCTACTTTCTAACTATAAGTTCTTTTGAGGTTTCTTACTACACGTGTAGTAGCCTGAACATACAGGAAAATACCTTCTCTGTTATTCTTCAAATAGTACATACTAGGTGACAATTCTTTACCATATCAGAACCTTGAAAACTGAAAAAACTATGAATACCTTTTAAATAGTTAACTTCTAGTAGTCCAAAGTCACAACCTATTTGCTAGTGAAAGCACGCATTAGTTCTAAGAGCTATAGTGTTTTAAACTGAAAGTGCAAAGAGGTTTTTCAGAGTTTTAGAACTTAGGCTGAAATAACAAAAAAAGAAAAAGGAGAGTAAGAAACTGTAAATAAAATGAAAAACTGTGGCACGTGTTTTTGCACCACTTTTTTGTCAGCTCTTCCCCCTTTCTTTTTGCACTGGTTGAAATTTTCTGTTATTGTACGCTTTAGAATACAAATGTGTTGCTGTTCAGAATGCTCCTCTACTGGTAGTCAGATTACACCTTTACAAATTTAATGTTGACGCCATTAACAGATGTCCAGCAACTATTAAGCATCATTTATATTTTTTCAAAAATCTGCTTTAACAAAAACACTAGAGTCTCTGGCTCACCAAATGCAAAATGTGTGTTACAAGCTTGAAAATATTGACAGATGCAGAGGAAAGGTGAATGGAAAGGAAGGAGACACACTAGTGATATATAGCCATAACAGTAATGGCTCACCTGGGGATTTTGCTGAAGAATATGCACTGGAGTAGTGGCCACCCCTCTTTACTGTACTCATATATTTGACACAAAGGAAAAAGACATTAAGGAGAAAGGTTATTAAAACAGCTCTGAACATGCATGAAAGAAAGAAGGGAAAATAAAGATAACTAAAGACTACATGAGAAAAAATGGCAAGTAAATAGAAGGATAAATACCAGACACTTTGGATAAACTTTTCAAATTAACCTAACCAATGGATGTGTCCAAGTAGAAGTAAGTAAGGAAATGACAGTGCTGATCTCTAAATACGTTGCATAAAATACATTGTTGATAGATTTCCCATGCAATCTTGCTGGAGTTAACAGGATCGCATGAAATGCGTATCATTGGTGAAACTCGCCCTTCATGCTACATTTTTATTTTTCTTTGTTCTTACTACAATCCTCCTTTGAAGCTTTGCAGTTTTCACACTTTATAAACAGATGATAAATATTCCACTTTTAAAGAACTCACAGACAGAAAATGACTTTAACCAGCATCAGTTAAGCAAAATAAATATTGATATGGATATGAGAATATGAAACATGTTGCAGTTTTGAATGCACGCACAGGAGCTTACATGCATATAGTTACAACCAAAACAGAGCATTGTATATTTACATATTCAATGGTTTGATTTCAGGGCTACTTCTCCAGGTCTGAGGGAAAGAAATCAATTAAGTTTTATTATATTTAGAAATTAAATGCAGAACTAAAAAAGGAAAAACAAGTTTCTCCCTTCTACATATTTGTATAAAAGGCTCAGTGTTTGGAATTTATGGTGTTCAGTCAAACTTCTGGCATATACACAATGTGAACCCTTCTTTAAAATTACAGAAAGCACAAGAAAAAAAAAATCTCTGTTAATGGGCAAAAATATTCCAGAACAGCTCCTAAAATTACTTGAAACAACAAAATTCTATGTTTTGACAATATTTGTCTTATATAGGAAAAACTCCAAATTCAAAAGTTTTAAGGCTGTATTCTATGAGTGTCAATTTAACCACATAGTCATCCTGTACTTAATTGAGTCTTCAAAAAAAACAAGTACCACACTGAAAGCATATCCCAAACATACAATTAATACAAAATATTCCAGTTTCCATAAAATGAAACTTTGTATGCCTGTTAATAAATAGAAGCAACACTTCTTTTCAAGATTCAAAAATAAATGTGTATTTTTTTATAAATCAGTATTATGCCTATGAGAGAAACTGAGAAAGCATTTTTACCTCGGGAAACAAACCATGGCACTTTTATTTCACATACAGCCAACAGCCTTTTCAATCCATTAAACAAATCCTAGATTTCATGCATTTTATGTGTTTATCTTTTTCTTAGAAATTGTACCTGAGGCAGGTGATTTGCTTCGACGTGAAGGTCCTGGACTTTTGGATCCAGAATACCTCATACCAGATGATCGGGAATAAGACGACTTCATAACACGGCATTCTACAAACCAAGCAGATGGAGTTTCAAAAACAATTCATCGTACCAGCTTCCTCCAAACCCTACTGCTGCTGTTTATTAACCAGAGAAAGACCATCAGTATTTCCTAAACTTACTTGCCAAACTGAATGAAACAAATTTATAAGACCATCTCAGAACTTATAGAACTATAAGACCAACTCAGAACCCACATACTATATAAATGTTTTTAAGCCAACTGCTTTATGTAACCTTCTGCATGTAATATCTGAAATCTTCAAGTCAGATTATGACCATTATTCAAGTTAGCACAGCTGAAAGAATAGTCAGCCAATGACAAGGTTCCTCTGATAGTTCAGTAAATCCTGTGCTGTAACGGCACCTTCACATAGGGCAACTGCACGGCAAGCTCAATTCACCTTATTTTAGAAGAAACTGATGTTGTGAAAAATTTTTGAAGAGGTGAAAAATGTCTATTGCTTTCAAAATGCTGAGACAACAGATTACTCCCATTTACTACCAACTGTGTGTCATTAAATAAAGGACAACCTAAATGGGAAAGGAATAAATAGTCATACATGTATTGACATTTTGATGAAATTTGAATCCCTACAGTTAGCATCTATTGCAAATCTCTCCCCATCAAATCATATAAATTTCCCTTTTGATTTTGCCTCTGTTATTCATCACATTGATGGCAATGCAGCGACTGCGATACAAAGTCGCCATCAAAAGGAGTATGTAGAGCTGTATCCCCTGCCTGCCAAATCACGATCCGCTCTGTACTTAAACTACTTTTATCCATTATGACCTCCAGACATATAACGAGAAGCAAGGACCACTGAAGGTGAAGAGACAAACTTCGAAAGAAATCCTGCATAACTGGGTTCTCAGTAAGAAAATGAGCTGAGTTAGTCTGTCTATGGTGTAATGGGAAGAATAAACTTACAGCCTTAGTATCACAAAGGAAATTATAATTTTGTTCAGACTGGAATTAGTAGTGTGAGTTAATACTACCATGTTCTCCTATGTCTGCACAACAATACAAACATATCTTAGCTAGTTTAAAATGGTTAAAACATACCCTTTATTTGAATCAGCAAAATCAAGTATTTTTGGAAGAATAGCATGCTGCTGATAACACTAGAATGTGAACCAGCTGAAATGTTCTATGCATCCTAGTGTATGGACCACTGGTTAGGTATGTACCTATGCCTCTTGATATAACAGCAGACTTTTTATGAAATTATGGTGTTTATAAAAATTAGAAAAAACAGCAAAATTTCACAACCCAAATAATAATAATAATAAAAACAAAAACAACAACAAAGAAGTGTGTATGATATGATCTTCCAAGACAATTCTAAAACTCCCTAGTAGGGAACTTTTTCTTGAACTTGCACTATAGATTTTCTCTGTATGGAAAAGTAACTTAAACAAGTTAAATTCATGATCTGTCAATGGACATAATGTCCTGGTTGGTCTCACCTCCTTCTCCACACATAACCCCCTACTATCTCACAGTATAAACAGGCTCGACATGGAATATGAATTGTCTAGCAGGACGACCTGAGATCTGAAATTAGCAGTTACATAATGTGATTTTTTCAAACATCCCATGATGACAGCAATATGGAGACCATCTTGTAGCCCACAGAAGTCAGAAGTAAATGTTTGTAACTGGTTTTAGGAACATTTAGAGACATAACTGAACCTTTGGAAATTCAATGCTGTTTTCCATTGAACTTTAGCGACAAGGTTCGTTAAACATTGTTAGTGCATTTTAACAGATATACAGAATTGAGATGGTAGTCTGGGAAAATGCTTTCATCAATAAGAAAATATATTCCAGTGAGTATTTTTCTATAGTGCACAGCTTGGGGGGGGGGGGGGAGGGGGGGGGAAGGAAATCTCAATGAACTTGACTATTTCTGTAGGTTCAGGATGTGATCCAAAGCTTACCACTGTGATCCAAGACGAAGTCATCCTGAGCATATCGATATTTTTCAGGTCCACATGCAATGAAGACATCGTCATCTCCAAAGAAGTCCTGCAAGCATGTCACCTTGATGGCAAAATATACAAAGTAAAATAAACAAATGCAGTATTTTTGAATGCTAAGTCTTCAGTTAGTCAACAACACTTAATTAGTTTGTGTTTTCCTTTTTACAGCGATACCATAACTTTATTTTATAATGACAAACGTTCTAGTTCCTAAGTACATCAGCTATCCTCCATGGACAAGAAGAAGTACAGGAAACCTCACAGTCAAGAATGTCAAGTATGACTGCCCCTTACCTCCAAGACCACCTTCTCTTACATTTAATACCTGTATTTTTGCCTATATGTGCATGCTGACAGCTTTGATGAAAACAGCTAGGAACCCTACCGACGCATTCTGCTATTCTTACATCAATTGCTTGTGGGAAAATCTGTTAAAATTTTTTGCTTCTGCATTTTTTTATTTTTTATTTTTATTTTCTTTTTTTTTTTTTTTACTATCTATGGCATTTAATATTCATATTTTGGTGTCCTGTTAAAGACAACAAACAAAACCAACAACACATCTACTTCATCCTGTTATTATTGAAGAAAAAAGGAAATACAAAGTTCCTTCCATGCCCTTTGCAGCTCATTCTGTTCTTTATTGTTGCAATAATGAAGTTACAATACATCTGGAGACGGATGGGAATGTCACAATGACAAATGCTTTAGACATTCTTTAAAGAAACAAAACCAAAGAATTTGAATAAAACCACCCCTCAAAAGCCAAGAAGCCAGTTTGTGGAGAAGTGTCTGCTTTAAAACACATTAAGCCAAAAATGCCACAAAAGAAATACCAAACTCCTCTTACCTACCCCTAAGAAAATAAGTGATCACAGGTAGCAAGATATTTTTAAAATATAAGCCGATTAACGTTTTCCTGTGTGCTCTACATGCCCCCCTACCTCCCTTCCCTATTCTTTTTTACATTCCTATTTAACACTGCATACTCTGAATGAGATTTGGGAATAAAAGATTTGTAGAAGCTATGGAAGTTAGAACCATTTGGTAAAAGCATTTAATTAACGAGCTAAAACAAATCACTCCTTCTAGGCAAATGGGCCTTTTTTTCCTTTTTTCCCTTTCCAGATACCTGTCAACACCATTTGCATATTTTACCCAGGGTGCTAACAGCGAGCGCTGGCAGATCCCGAGGAAGGGAAAGGTTTGCTGCTGCCTGCAGCAGGCAGCCGCCCAGAATACCAATGACCCTCCATCGCTGCAGGAAAGCAGGGACCTGGCGCTTGCAAGCCATGCAGTTGTCATGGCAGCTCTCCCTGGAAGAACAGCAGGTGCCCTTGCAGCACGAGGAGCCGCACGGCTCGGCCACTTGCAGCATTGACCGCAGGTTTCACTGCATTAGGAAGCCAAAGGGCTCCAGCCATCAACGAAATCCTTTTATTTTTATCGTATTGTCACGACAACAACCCACTCACATTTCCCAGAGATGTTTTAAGCTGTAGTTGAAACTGCTGAAGGTGGTTTAACCAAAGAGGCAGTACCGATGGGATTCAAAAGGCTGTATAAATGTAAGAGTTTTGCTAACATGGCTTTTATTCCCCTCTGCCTAATAACTCACTCAGCTAATACGGAGAGTCTACATTCCCAGAGATTTTTTTTAATTATTTTTTTTTTTTTTTTCCCAAGAGCATCACCACTGAATTAAGAGCTTGCTTTAGATACAAAGACCAAATATCTTTCCCACCTACAAGGTGTAGGAGGGCAGAGAATTCATCAACCAGCTCAAAACCATCCTTATAAGAAAAGCTGTGGAAAACCTTTTAGAATAGTTACCCCAGTCACACTGCTGTAAAAGGAGGGAAACACTCCATGAAGCCCAAGCTCAAATCTAAAGCCCCCAAACTGGGCGCCATTTTCATAAAGTCTGAGCACTGATCGCTGCCCTGCCTGTGCCCCCTGTGCCCTTGCAGTGCTCATTCAAGCAGGTTACAGCTGAATGCTGTCCTTTGGCAGTGCCTGAAGTGAATCCTTCTGTTCTGATTTAAAGCACTGTGACTTCCACCTGTCCATCACAGGCCAAGGCTTCAGCTGACTGTAAAGGGTCTTAAGCTGTACTTATTTCTGGACACGGATAAATGAATGTGTGAGAAACATTTACATAGTTGCTCGCTATACGCCAACAGTGAATACTGCAAGTCCTCCTTCTCCCTACAAAGAGGCTAGACTAGTTAACATGTAAAATGTACAAAAAAAGTATTGAAAAAGTTCAATCATCAAGGAACAAAGATCTGCTCAAATTTACCAAGCTTTCCCCTCAGAAAAAACAAATTACAAGGTAAGAATAGTGTTTCTAAAACCATGTTCACAGAAATTGTTGGCTTTCCTAAAAGCACAATCTAATGGCTATTTTTCTAGGCCTTCATAATAAAGTCATTGAATCAGTTCCCAAGATGCAAGCAGATGCTAAAATGGTCTTTATTTCCCACAGAGTTCAAACTAATGTATATGCTGCAGTTAATGATAACAACACTCACTTAGCATGCAAAAATACTTCTAAGGGAAAGCTGAACTGAATAGTTTGCATGAGATTTTGCATGCTGCAGGTCCACTGTGGTCTCACTTGCAAATAACACAATTCTGCTCAGAAGAATACCTATATTTTGATCCAATAGCAGTATCTATATTTTGATCATATAGCAATTACAGCTTCGAGCAGAATTCATCAGTTTAGAAATTTAAAAACAACTGAATTTTGAACATTACTTTTTTTTTTTTTAACTTTCATTAGCAGTAGAACTTTCACATATGAGAAATATTTCAGTAAGCTAGTGAACAAAATTTGATTTATTGAACTAGTACATGATAAATACAGCTTTTCTCTCCACAAAGTGCCTGTCTGCTGTGCCTTACCCATCCTTTGTTTTGTTGCACATACGCATACCATAGCAAAACCAGTAAAATAAGGAGTCATTCATTCAAGTAACAACTCTCTTGCTAGTCCTGATGCTGTGGGCTTTTGTGCATGATGTTTAAATTTGAAGAGCTGTAGACACCTTGACAAAGTCAAGCACCAGAACAATATCTAATTTTCAATACTATTGAGGGTTTTTTTAGAATTACAGTCCTTATGTCATTTTGGAGATTTAGATCTGCCCAATTCCTAGCTTTAAGCACAAAAGCTCTACGTGAGTACTCAGAATGCTTGTTTTCCAGCAGTGGCCTGGCAGTAACACTCAATCAGAACATCTCTCCTCTCCTGTCTGTGGCTTAAATTACCACAGATAATGGCCTTGAATAAGAAGATGATGAATGTGATTTGCTTGTCTACAGAAAAAAAGGAAAAATCTATTTAAACATACATATATTTTAAAAGAAGGCACATACAGAGGTACATGAAGAAGCTTTGTAGAATTAATTACAGTTGACACTAGAAAGTCTTACACCAGTTTCATATTTCTTTGAATCCTTTTTTTTTCCCAACAGAAAAATGAAAAATGTTTTTCTCAAAACACTTCATGAATGCTTTAAAAGGAACATTAGCTAATTAACTCTGAATTAATTAATTCTAATTCTAAGTAATGTGTTTTAAATGTGTTAAGCCCTATTTATTTCTAAAGACAACACCCTTTCCTAGACAAACATTGCCTATGTTCTGCTCATAACTCCACTACCTTCCCTTTATTTTGAATACAAAGTGACCCATTGGTGCTCCTCTGACAGCCCAGCCTGCTGTCAGGTTGTCTTGTTGCACAGCTTCTGTTCAAACACATCTATTTGAAAAATAAATTTCCTCATCCTCTGCTGTTGGCTGGTGCAGTGTTTCAGTGCATATACAACCATCACATTTACTTTTTAAATTGGTTTATATTTCTGACAAATATTTATAGCCAACCTAAGAAGTTTCCTCTTTACAAAGAAGTATTTCAGTCAGATCAAGCTACAGGACTAGATTATATAAAACTGTGACCTTTACAGAAGTCTCTTTCCCATTATTACCACCACCTCGGCCTAAAAACGTACTCTGCACGAACCCCTACTCCTACCCCTGAAAGTAGCAAGCAGAAGTTGCATCCCTTACAGAAGACACAAGAAAAACGATCCATCATTTATAGACATAATTCAACAGGGATTTTAAAATTATCCTTTATGACAAACTTACAATTAGAAGAGTTGAACGACGCTCTCGCCCACAAGGTATTTGTCCTTCCATCCTCCAGAGGAAAAAAGCACTACAAGATTTTGAGAGACTGATACTAAAGGATTTTATAAACTTATTAAAAAATACTAAAGAATTCAGCTCTTCTCAAATCTTTAACATGAAAGAGAGCCCTGTAACCAACTATAAATAAATCTTTTTTCCTTTTTTTTTTTTTTTTTTTTTTTCCCTGGATATTTCATAAAGAAATGGCATATATTTCGCATGGCCTCTGTGAGTCAGAGGAAGGGCACATAACAACATAACAGGCAGGAAGCGACAACTGGCAACTGGAGCACCTCTTGAGCCACAAACTATGACAATGTCATTGCTACTTTATTCACATTAACCAACAGTAGAACAGTTCACAAAGGAAAAATACCTTTAAATGTCCAGTTATCCCAAACACAGCTGTGCAGAATTGAAAGAAATTTACACAGAGAAGTGAGCAGTATGGTGTTCTTTAAAATCTTATCTGAGGACTTAACTAGTTTGAAGTTTTAGTTCAAAACAAAATTCAAGTATTTAACACATGCATTTGTGGTGCAACTTTAAAGCAGACTATTAGGTGACAAATTAAAACAAACAAAAAAAAGCACACAGCAGATCCATATATCAAGACCCTTCAGCCAGGAGCCCACTGAATAAATTATATTTATTCCAGCTATACAACTATGTTTCATTCTAAATGTAGAATGACAAACTGTAAAGACAAATACTTTGGCTCAATTTAGTATGGCTGATTCAATTTAAGTAACAGTAACAGGACTGGATGGTTTAAGTCTTAAGAGCCACACCCTGTGCCTAGGGAAAGCTGCTCTGGATGACAAAATCCCCACGTTAGATGAAAACTGAACTAAGCCATCCAACTGGAAAAGATATAAAAGGTTGTTTGTATTTTTTTAAAACAATGAAAAAAAATTATACCTACTGACTTCAAGAAATTAGGATATGGTGTAAATATTTGAAAAAGGAAGTGCATGACATACGAGGCAAAAGGAAAAGTAAGAGAAGTGGCATGCACAGTAACAGCTGGATCTGTGCATGTTTGCAGCTCAGCAGTAGTGACAGGCATGAGGGGCTGAAACTCTCAAAGAAATGCAGTATGATCTTTTCCCCCAAAAAATGCTAAAAAAAAAAATAAAAAACCACACCAAACCACCAATAATTCACTGAATGTCAGCATGACAAAACCAGATCCAACCTCCCTGCTCATACCTTCTGTCTGACAGGTCTCTGCTTTTCCCTTGGGCAATGCTACTCCTCTTTGATGGGGGCAGATTACAGCTATGCTATACTGACAGTGTTGCTCTTTGCCCCTCACATCAACTTTTATTTCTGAGTAAGTAAAAGTAAAAGATTTGTCTATTTTGCCTGACAGGTCATTTTTGTGATCATCATTTTTGTTTCCCTTTTCAAATAAAGATAGCATTGCCACTTCCTTGTCACTGCAACATGAACAGTCTCATTAAAATTCTTGCAGTGTTTTTGGATCTGTCCCACTGCAACTGTCAGGCTGACAGTTCAAGGGTTTATACGTGTCCTAAAGTACAAAATACAAGCAAAGAAGTCCTGCAGAAATAGGTCAGTTGTCCACGTTCTGTTTCAGTTCGATCACCAGCAGGGGCAGACTTAACTTTCAAAAGCAAGAATTTCCTCCGGGCAGCCTCGGGAACTCAAAGAGGAAGGTGAAAAGGGCATTGCCACTCTTTTCTACTGAGCACTGTGATTTTAACACAGATTTTCTTAGCTTGGAATTTCCCCTGGGTCCCTATACTTCCACAGAACAGCTAAACCAAGGGAAAGGGGATGGATGCATTTAACCATTATTAACTACTTACTGAAACCATAAATGTCCTTCAAGACTGAACTAAGACTAGAACAAAAGATGTTCAGTACTAGCTTAAGGCAGGTATTTTCCCCGTTATACTGAGTCACATTTCCTGACATGTCTTCAGTACATAGTAAGAGAACAACCAAATTAGTAGCCAGGATATATCCAGGAAGAAGATATACAGAGAAAAGTTATAAACCAGTGAACCTTAGTTTTCCCTAATAATAATAATAATAACAATAATAATAATAACAATAATAATAATAACAATAATAAAGTACTGTAACTGCCAGTATTCTTTTTATTCTTTTTTTAATTAGCACTTGGCAGAAATGACAGAGTCAAAGGCAGCAATAGTAAGCGATTTAGAAGCAGGTAAAAAAATAAAAATAAACTGAGCAAGAGCCAGGCAGGTATGGAAGCCCACATTAGGGTACATGAGAACAGCAACAAAACCACTGCTAGATCAGACAGGCAGCAAGCCTGGAATATAAGGCTGAGTAATAAGATTCCTGCTGGTACAGGAAAGAAGCACTTGCCACCTCTGAGGTTTAACTTGAACAGCAAAAACCTCTTCTGTTCCTCACCAGCTTATGTGCTCAGTGACAGCTCTAGTGCAGAATCGTGCTGGGATTCCCCACATTAAACAAAATTACAGAACACTAAAAGATGGATACACAAACTTCCAGCCTCTGATGCAGCACTTGGAAGAGCTCAAATGTTAGTAGGACCGGGCACCTTTGCCTGAAACAGCCACAGGGTAGAGGCTGGGGAGTCCTAAGGCTTGGGGACATACAGCCACGAGCTTGATAGACACTAGACACCTTTCCTACTGCCTGTAGCTATGAGTACTATGCAATGCATGCCAGTGACTACCCCAGCAGGCAATCTCTTCAAGGTCATTAGCAGACCAGGACCAAAAAAAATCTCATTTGTTTTTTATAAATAGTTGGGACTAGGCCAAATACATCCATTTCTGAAGCTCAAGTGCAGATTTTTTTTTTTTTTTTTGTCTGTGACTAAAACGTGAAACACAGTTAAAGATCAGGTCATGCAGAAAGAATGCAAAACTAACACATGCTACAAAATGTCAAAAATCACTACCTGGTCTTCTGTTATAACCCTGTGCATCTTGGTGAGTATTTTGAGACTAGCAAATTAGCTTCATATTTTAAAGACTGTGATTTTCCTTTACAATAACCTCCTATATTTCTGGACAAAATAAACCTTTTTAAAATGATACATACATATATTTTAGCAATTTTTCAGATGCTTTAACACCATCCTTACAATCTCAATATATCCATTTTTGAAAACATCTCAGTGTGGTTTTTTTTCTACAGCTGGATCAAGCAGTGTCCCCTGCTTTCTGGTCTCAGTCCAGCAAAGCCCCTTTCTAAGCCAAGCTTCAAGCTTGTGAGCAGTTCTGCTGCAGTGAGTGGAATTATTCGCATTCACAAAACTAAGCACAGCAGGAACTTGTGAAAGGCCTGAGGGCCTCCTCAGCTCTGCTGGACACCACAGCAGAATTATATATTACATCTGATTTCTAGGTTAGGACTTCCATAAAGCACTGTCTGATTATCTTTGCCTTCAAGTCCATTAAATTCAATAAACAGTGATGGAAGAATTACACTTTCTGAATATATACAAAAAAATGAAAATGTTGAATTTTCCTTGGTTAAAGACAGCTTGTTATCCTATTCAGAAAAAGAGGGGGAAAAAAATTGAAACAAAGACCATAATAAGAATAATGCTTCTAGGCCAGCTTCCTAACTGATTATTTAATCAATGGCTGTGACACATTATTACAGCCATCATCAGAAAATGAACCTCCTTTCACTGATACCCTGTAATGAGGAACAACAGTGAAAACGAAGGAGACAAAACCCTTCTGTCCCACAGGGAATCTGAAGAGTAAGAAAGAAAACAAATGTTAAGTCTTCGCCTGCTGCCTTGTAAACGGAAAAAGTCTGGCAGCAAGCCCAGGAAACGCCTAATACAGTATGACAATGCAGAAAGACTGCATAAACAGACTGGTCAGGTCACCACAACTCATACAGCTATGTGGAACAGATGACAGAATACAGCGCATACCACGTCTTAGTTTTATTTTAATTTTAAACAGATTTTTGCATATATTTTTTGATATCCCTAGAGTTTAATTCAGAAAACGAACATGCATGGAAATGGGAGACTGCATTTGGGTGCATTTCAACAGACAGATCATCCTCACTGTACTGGAAATGCCTGTCAGAAAACTAAGCTCTAGAAATATGCACAAGTTTAAGTGTATTCCTACACGTAGCTGTATCCCAAAGCCTTCCAATACTGTAGGACTTTCTGGCAAGGGCCATTCGTTGGTCTTCCAAAAGACAGACCTGACTTCTTTCTGCAACACAGTATTTCAAAGATTGCACTGATTATGTGCAGCTATTACGATATGGGAACGATTACAGTCGAGAAGTCTAAAATTCTGTAAATTTTGAATAATTTAAATCACACCTTGAATCACAATACAAATCACATCATCATTCTCTGTAACAAAAAATAGCCCAGCACAACCCTTCCCTCAGTATTATCCTGCACTTGAACATCTTGGAGTAACATAAAATATAATATACCGAGTAGCTCAATATATTATACAACAGTGAAGTTTAACATCGCACTTCGCAATTTAAAGTTACACTTAGAAACAACAGCCTTATTGAACAAGGAAATAAGTGGAAATTGGAAACAGAATTAACAAATGCAGCTCATGACCATAATCCAGCCTGTGTGAGGAAAAAAACATGGCATTTTCAGTTACAAGACAAGAATTATATCCTTGCCCATAGATGCATTAGTCACAGCAGCACAAGTAAGTCAGCATAACAGACTCTTTCCCTTAGTGGCATAACTGGGAAGACTAATACAGAACCAAAAATAGCCCCTGACTTCATACAGCTAACCTTCCATCTTAGCCCTGAGTAGCTAGTCTAAAAATAAAAGCTACTTGTATCAAGAAAGAACTTAAAAAGAAAAAGCACACTTATAAGGACAGACAGCTGGCTCATCCAGTTCAGTAAAATGTTATGGATTCTGTGACACAACTGCTGTTAAATATAAGCTGTATCATTTCCCTCAGTACAACCTCTTTTGCATTATACAAGTCAGTGCCCTCAGCTAGAATCACCTTACTTGACAAATACAGCATTCACATAATACAGAGAACTCAGAAGAATGAAATCATATGGCCAAATACTCCATCTACTTTCATTTCTTTGATTCTTTAGATCAGAAGACCTGCTGAGGCATGCTGCTATGATCTGCTACAATCCAAGGCCTCTACTGTTTGTGAACAGACACTATTTCCTGGAGAGGTTACAGAATTTGATCTAAAAGATCAAATTAAATAACTCTTTAAGTTTCAATATTCTAGTTGAAATGCAAGACTCGCTGCAATTCAATATTGTTATGTGGAAATATAAAAAAACTATTGTTTTCTAAGTTCCTGTCTCAAGGTTTCAATCTGGTTCTCATTCAAAGCTGTTTCTCACTGCACTGCAATAGGAGGGGAAAACGTTTAGGTATTCTAGAAATTCACATCTCTCTTTCAATTCTGTGATATATATATATATCTATATATTCTGTCCCATTTATATCACTTCATGTAACCAGAATCTTGCTAAAATCCATTGAGCTGCTTACAGAGTACAATAGTGGGTTTTGCATGCATTTTAAGCTTGGGTCAAGTGCCTCCATATATTAACATTTTTAAACATTAAGTTACTTCATTTAATCAGCTTTATACCTATTTCAATATAACAACCATGCTTCCAACTAAGCTTGTGGTTCCATTAGCTTACAGGTTTTGTAATGCTAATTGCTTGCCATTACATTCAAACTGCACATACAGATCTTTCAAATGCTTTTGACTCTTGAAGTATCACAGAATCACGGAATGGTTTGGGTTGGAAGGGAACTTAAAGATCATCTAATACCAACCTCACTGCCATGGGCAGGGACACCTCCCACTAAATCCGGCTGCCCAAAGCCCCATCCAGCCTGACTTTGAACACTTCCAGGGAGGAGGCATCCACAGCTTCTCTAGGCAACCTGTTCCAGTGCCTCAGCACCCTCTGAGTGAAGAATTTTTCATCTAAATCTACTCTCTTTTAGTTTAAAACCATTGCTCCTTGTCCTATCACTACACTCCCTGACAAGAGTCCCTCTCCTAGTTTTCTTATATCCTCCTCACTGAACTGCAACGTAAATACAGGAGGGAAATTAAACTTATGCATGCTCTCTACTCACTCTTTCAAAAAATGACATTTCACAGATGAAATAACAGAAATACTGTATAAAAATACTACCATATATACTGTGAAGGTATCAGTTTCCATGCTTTGCTTTGCCTGTCATGAGTCATGCTGGTCTGTCAAACTTGCATGCAACATCCATAACAATTACGCTTGACTGCTGGCACCAAGTAGAAGCAATGAGGATATAACAGATTAATCAAGAGATTGGCTGCATAAAGGGTCATTATTCAGCAATAAACTACTGAAAATTAAAAAATCCTTAAGCCGCCTGGATCACTATTTCTGCTGAGACAGAACATCAGGGACATTGTGTAAAATAAACATTTCAAGATGCAAAGGCTGCTGAATTTTGGAAGCATCTGGTAACACTATCCTGTTTTGTGGACCTCTGCATCAATAATGTTATAGGTACTTTGGAAATGCATGAGAAACTTCATCCTGTTTTGAATTAATTACTTCAGAATTCCTTATTGGTATCTGAAAATAAATCTTAGGAGAGCAGGAGCAACTGATACATCACAGATTGTTGCAGAAGAACCATTTCCAAAACACTACATTTTTAATTTTTTTTTAAAGAAAGTTTAAAAATATTTTTCAGGCCTCCTTCTATAAGATACTGAATTATGGAGTGTAAAATGAAGCAAACACACAGTCTTCAAATTCTAACATCAACCACAGTGAAACTCAACACTGAAGGCCAGTCATGTATTAGCTCTGCTACCCACAAAAACCAATACTGGTACTAAAATCATTTTCCTCTTTTTTCCACTTATATTTGGCAATACTCGATTCAATACTTTCTTCCAGACTCCTACCACCCACTGAAGAGCAAACACAAAACATACTTATTCCTGTAATATAAACCTCTTTTGACTTCAGAATTACATGAATGTGGAAAATACTAAATCTCAACTTACATAATGGAATGCCCAATGCAAAATCTAGATCTGTATTATCTTAAGTTTTGGTTAATCAAATATTTTCAGTGATTTTGCTTAGTTTATTTTTCCAAAATTTTAATTGTGATGTCTGCTGCTAACATGACAGTCTCCCAAGTTTGTATTTCTGTCGTAATAAGTGTCAGAGTTCACTAAATGTATTATTTTATCCAAGGGCTGTTTTCCCAAACAACCATTTTTTCCTCTGCATCAAAACCTGTTTAGAAGCCCTCATACATTGTCAGCAGTTGTTTAAATACATTAAGAAATCTAAATTGGGATACAATTGTTGATTTCAAGGTTTGTTTGTTTTTAAATCACTAGTTCATCAAGCATTTCCTCATATTTTGTCTTCACAATGCTTAAAAATCTGTATCAGCCCTCATTATTTTCACTGCAGTGATTGCATTTTTTTCACATATGGAGAACAGTAAATCCAGCAGTCAGGTCCCCTCACATTCTTACTCGTATCTTGTACAACAGCTAGTCCATCTGGAAGTCCTTAATCACCTGTTTCTGGCTAAATAAACAAACACAAACAAAAAGTAAAACCCAGTCAGCTTCAGGCTAGAACTAAGAACAGCCTATGGAAGTGGAAGAGCTATGGAGAGGCCATAATTTTTTCTCATTAATCATTCATCAACGAGAGCAGATATGAGTCAATTTTGTGCCTAATAGTGCCGCTGTGTAATATAAATAGTATTGCTTCACTGTTCTGTGTTTTTTCCCCACTAAATTAGTTTTCTTTGGCATTTTAGTACGTCTATTTTACCCATTTTCAAAGTTGAGGGAAGAGGATGTTTTCAAAAACATTTCTTGTTTTCAAAACCATTACAGCCGACAACAAAAGCGGGAACAGATGAGAGTGCCTGGCTCCAATATGTGTGTTTCTACTGACATGGAGAAAACCTCCAACCGTACCAAGGGTGCTCCCTGTGTGAGCCCTGCCTGGTGGCAGATCCTGATCCTAAGCCAGCCTGATGCAGTTGAGAATAGCAAATGAAGCCCCTACATGTGAATTGCTATTTTATTTTGCACAGAACTGGAAGCTGCTGTAGCTGCAGCACCTCCTGTGATGTTCCTATCACAGCTGCCAACATGTGGAATTAATTAAAGTCCCACTCAGTCTGCCTGAATCTAAGCTGCAGTGCTTCATACTCTATGCTCTGCTTTAAAGAGGCTGATATCAAGATGCTCAGTCTGGCTCAAAATGCACCTGTTGCTGCAGCTGATAGAAATACCAATGCAAACAAGATTTGGGAATCCTCAGATTACAGTTTTTTCATTACTATTAAAAGGATTAACTTGCAAAACAGCAAAAACTTCAGACTCTTCTCCTTTCCCATAAAAAAACAACAAAACCAAAGTTCTAACCAAGACTAAGCAGACATAAGATGATTTTAAAGAGAGCTAAAATGTATACTTGCAATGTTTTTTCAATTTATTCTACAGTTAGATAAAAACAATATTGAGGTTGGCGATGATGGCATGTTGTTGTAATTCTGGGAAACTATACCAGCCCAAAATATTAGACTGAAATATTATGCTCAGTGTTTGAAAAGGAGTTCAAAACCACAAATAATATCCATATAAGCATACTTGAAATTTCTGAAAAATCGTATCATTAAATAATCTAAGCCAACAATAAGTTTACAAAATGAAAGCCACAACACTTCCTTCACCAATAGGACTGATGATCACCAGTTGTTTTTACAGTCCCCAGGTTTCTTCAGAGGAAAAATTATCAGGATTCTGGACACCATTATCATGACACCCCCATACACATTTAAGACAATACATAAGTTAAACAAATATGCTTCAGGTGCATTAATTTGTCATTAGAGACAGAAGGACAAATATATTATTTTATCCTGGTGAAGACTCAGAACAAAGCCTTGCTTACAGCTTTCCTCTCCCTTCCTTCTTACTCCCCAGAGTTCTAGCTCCTCCAGTTCAGTAAAGGGGCAGAGGTGTGAAAGAGATGTGCTGACCTGGGATCAGTTAGCAGTGTGAGGAAAGAGATAGAACAATTTCCAAATGCTCTATCTGTAAGTTTAGGAAGATCTATTTGTTTCACTGGTACGTTGCCTGAAACAAAACTTTACTTTCCAGAAATATACATCTGTATGCAAGGTCTAAACGTGATTTTGCATTAAGGCAAAATAATGGCATTCTAGGTCCTACTGCCAGCAGCTGATACCTGGGACCCTGCCAGTTCTCTGCAGTTTGTGTCAGAGCCAACTAAAGACCAAAGCTGCAATTGCACCTCTTCAGTGCAGAGTGATCCTCCTGGGATCAAACGGTATTATAAACTCACCCCTGTTCCATGCAGTAGGGAGGTATGCACAAGACCATTGCACAGCTTGCACCTTGGGTATGCAACTGCACAGAACTGCACATCATACACTAAAAACAGCTTGCAATACATTGGAATAAAAATAGTATGGGTGTTCTCAAAATCACAAACATACCTTGCAACCAGCAGCAGCACCAGGAAGTGCTATTTAGTAGCAGATCAGGAGCAGATACTGCATCTGCTCAGAAGTGGAATTACATAGGCTTTGAAGTGAGCACTGCAGCAAGGCTGTCATTGTCACACACTTCCAATTACACATACAACGTGGCCCTAAACCCATTCCACCATTTTTCTGCACTCTGGTCAAGGCTTTATTTGTTTCATCTGCAAAAGATAAGCAATGTCTGGGAAAGCATCCTAATTTAAGAAGCATCTAATGTGCTTTGTCTGTTTTCATTCTGCTAATTTCCATTATTACATGTATGGTTTAACTTATCAGTTGTCTGATCCTGAACAAGCATTAAAACAAAAGAAATAGATTTTCTCTTTTGATTAATATTTTGCATAAGATTTATCATTCTCTTCCTCCTGAGGCCACAAGTACCTGATGCTCTGCAAAAGCAGAAATGCATTCTCAGTAATGATTTCTGACATTCTCTTCAATTGCTAAAATATCTCCATAGTCTTGAAATAACACAGACCATAAAAGGGGAAAACAGACTATTACACAAAAATGTGTCAGGATGTCGTCAATAAATCTCATGCATTAATTATACTAACAGATTCACTTTGCACTTTCCCCTCTTGCAATTCCTCCCATTGAGTGAATTTCTGTACACATGGGAGCTCTGGTGTGAATTTCAGCCACTCCTACACTTGCTTACAGCAGTATTAGCCTTAATCTATGTAGTCATTGTTGCTAAAGCAGGAGTGTAGTTCTGGCAACTGCTCCTTCATCAGGAGGTTACTGGTGTCCTTATTTCTACTCTCAAGGTCTAAAGCTTTTGTAGATATTCCTCAGTGCTTAAAGAGCTTCCTAAGCAGCTTCTGGGAACATATGTTGTTTTTACTCGCTCTGGGTTGAGTTTCACTATGTGTGCCAAGCAGATCTCTGTGGAGCCCTGTCAGCGATCAACTGATTTAGTATTCACAATTAGAACCCAAGCCCAGCTACTTTTGGCAGATTCACAGGCAAGAGTCCTAATTCTTATCTACATCAGCGTATCCGGTCACAGTTATTTGATTTCAGTTACCCTGACATTTTCTGTACTGGTGCATTAAAATGGAC
The DNA here is from genome assembly GCF_047663525.1 of Anas platyrhynchos. Lineage (NCBI taxonomy): Eukaryota > Metazoa > Chordata > Aves > Anseriformes > Anatidae > Anas > Anas platyrhynchos. The sequence goes on from NC_092590.1 coordinate 36,502,524, forward strand.
TGGCAGTACAGTGCACTCTGTACAGTGCATTAAAAGGGGCTGGCAGATACCTGTCTGGCTTGCAAAGCCTTCCACAAACAAGCAGCTCTCTTAGAAGCTGCCTTAAGGAAAGTGTCTAGGGATATGGTTTGTATTGGTACACAAAGCCTTACTTACCAATAATAAGTCTGTTTTAAATTAATTGCAAGAGGAAGGTCTCAGGGACTAGAAGTAATGTGGTTCATTTATTCCCAAAATAAAGTCATAATCCTAAAAGTTTTCTAGAAAATATATATTGGATCAGTGCAATATTTTTCTGTTTTCTTTTTCTGAGGTCCCCCAGAAATATTTCTGATAGAGATACAGATTCCTGATGAGGGAATTTAAAATTATCAAATATTACTTTACTATTCCTAATTAGGTTTGTACAAACCATCTGTTTTCCATGAACACCATGTTGAAACTGCTGCTTCAAATACGGTATGGAAAAGTCAACTGCAGCTCTTCAGAAATCCATGGTTCACACTGCATCTGCTAAGTATTCCATACGTGTTTCCCTGCCAGGCTTTTCTTTTGTTGAAAGAGGACTGTAGCAATATTATTTTTGTTCTAAAACTCTCTGCTTACTAGTCTAAACAATCCTTTGAAATTGTTACACAAATATTTACATTCAGTACATGGCAGTTACATAACGGTGCCTTTAAAGGAGTGAGAACTATTAATAAACTCCAAGTAACTCAGTCATCCTGAAATCTGGTTACATGCAAGGATCAAAAGAAGCTTTCTCCAAAGAGCTGTATTAAAGTCTAAATCTAAAACTGATTTTTTTCACTATTATGATTTTTTTTTACATTTAATACCCAGATCAAACAAAACATGACAGCTCAGTGCCTGCAACTGGGAGATGGTCAGGTTTTCTGGACTTGTGCTGAATTTTCTCAACTCAGCAATACCTATCACTATGGATATTCTAAAGGTACTCTGAAAACATTAGGCTTTTTTAAAAAAAAACAACAAAACAGCAGAAATGCAATGACTCCCAGTTTCTCTTAATACGCTTCATCTTTCATTAAGCACCGTCACCCCAAATTTCAATTTGCATACATACTCCATAAAAGTTCAGGTATTCCCCTGTGTATCAGCAAGTTACTACTGCAAGAAGTTTATGAAGTAGCAAGCAGTGAGAGGCTCAGCAAGAACAAAAAAGAAACTAAATTTACGAATATAACAGTTATGAAAATCACATTACTTACAACATATACATGTTTCATCTACCTCCAAATTTGTGTTAGAAATAGGAAGAGTGAAAGCTTAAAACATTTTTATAAAAAGGTATTTCATTTGTATACCTTCCCTAGCACACACTGACATTACTAATGCTTAAAAACAACAGCAAAAAAGCCAGCTTTAGACTGAAATCATTCGAGGGATTTCCAAGACTACTAAATCTCCACAATAGTAGAAACAAAAGAAATGTAAATCACAAAAAAAAAAAAAAAAAAAACAAAAAAAAAAAAACACAAAACAAACAAACAAAAAAGAACAAAACAAAACAAAAAAAAACACCAGTGAGGTGATGGAGAAGACACAGTGAATCTGAGGAAGGTAGACATAGAGTTCTTGCTATAGAAATGAGGCGGAATTAGTAATTTGAAACCAGCAGTTTTATAACCATGGTTTTACAAGTGACTAATTTGTCAAGTGCTACATTTGGTTATAACCTTCTGCTTATTCTTTGTAAGAACCCAGCTGGAGATGACCCAGATGCTACCAAGAACTTCATATGTATCTATACGTAGGTGCAGGTATTTTGGGAAATGAATTTCTCAGAGCTCAGATTTTGACAAGAGAATTTGATTTTTAAAATAGCTGGAAATGTGTTCAAGAATTTTGAGATTTTAAGTATAGCTTAATATATCAAATTTTAGGAACTGGCAGCCAGATTTAACCATCAAAGAATCTACTGCAGATGGATATTAGAAGTGAATGAACAATCTCCTTAAACTATACTTTCTATTTCTTTTAATACTTTATATTAAAAATACAATTTTTTGTTGTTATGAGGATACAGGTTCATAAAAAAAACACCTTTACGTATTTTGCAAAATAGGCAAACTCAAGTATATGTATGATAAAGAATACTATTGATAAAGGTCACCTTTCTCACTGAAAGCTGATAATACAGTATTAGATTAAGAGCTTCCTTGTTAATATTCCATTTCACAGAAAACCTGCACTTTCTATTGTGGCAAATGATAATTAAAAGTAAAATTTTATAGAATAACACAAAATTATAACTTGCTCTCTGCCAACTGAGGACACTTTAGAAGTAAGTTCCTCTCACAAATATCCAGGTATCATACACTCAATATCTAGCCTTCAGTTAAAAATATTTTTAAGTAGGCTAGTCAGGCTGAAAATGACTCAGAGTATGATGGTGGATGAATCATTTAAAACATTTTAAAATTAATTATATATGGATATATAAAACAGTGAGGGGAAAAAAAGGTCACAAAGAACCTTTAACTTCAGTCTCATCCCTAACAAAGACAATAATCACAGCAAAAATTAATATTTATAAGTCATGACATACCTGACAAGTCTTTTTTATTTCAGTCCCCCATCATTTTGAACTTCACATAACCCCATAACCCCTCCTTTCATCATCCAAACAAATATTGCAATTCTTATGTAGTGTACCAACGTCCTAACAAGGATTCATAGAAGGTTCTGCATGTGAAAATATTGGACCCTAGCTTTCCCTCTCTCCTTCCTCAAGATCTACAGCAACAAAGATTACATGTTCAGAGCAATAAGCAGCAATATTCTGTTACCAAGATCTGTATCAGCTACCACCGGTTTTGGAGGGAAGGCAGAAACGCAGAGACTACTACTTTGGAAAATTTTTGGGAAAAAATTCCAGTCAAATGGTAGATACACTTTCTAACTGTATCACGCAGTCACACCTGAGGCATATTTTTCCTCTAATGCAGATGTGATTTAAAGAGAATTTCACCAATAAACTCTGCTACAGATGAAGCTAAAAAAAGTATTAGGAGATCCAGAAGTTATTTTAAATATATGCTGCACACCTGAGAGCAGTGTAGGAACAGGGAGTCATGTTTAATGGAAATATCCAAAGCTCTTATTCTTGTAGCTTTTCAATTTTTCAGAAAGTGTATCTCATTGTGCAGTGAGTACTTGTATCCAAACATGTGAGAACAACCAAAGCAGGTATGCTTCTCAGTTTTCTTAGCTTACCAGCTGACGTTTCCTAATTATTATTTTACCTTTTGTAACTAGAAGAGTAAGTAGAAAATGGTTTGTACAGGACAGTATCATTCTGCATATGACAACATAGACTTCCTCTTTCTTAGTTAAAAGGAAGGCTTTTGAAAAACAAAATGCCCCCAGCCATTAAAGGTAGTCCCGAGTGACAGGACTAACTCTATGAAACCTGCTTTTATTATCACTATTACTGTTAGTTTTTATTATGATTAAATAATGTTTATTTGAGGGAGATGGATTAGGTGAATCTTCTTCAATTGCAGACAAGTGTTTAGGCGCTGGGCCTACATCCACCTCCCAGCAGATGAAAAAGGGTGGTCTTGGATGTTACACAGGAATCTTCCCACACAGTGAGTAACAAGTAAGGATCTCAGAGGCTGGGCGATTAGTAGGTTTAGAGTCCCCCTCTTATTTTGGAAGCCAACTGGGTTTTGAGTTGAAAATTCACTGTAGTGTGTTTGGTGTGTTTTTTTGCCACTAGTATCAGAGCAGTGTATACATTAGAATAAGATGGATTAAGAAGAACCAGTGCAAATGATGAAGTGTGTTTGAACAGCACTGTGTTCTGGCTGTTTTCTCTGCAATCAGAGGTAGCTCAGCAAAAGTCTAGATAGCTGCAAGTCCATTGTTTATTTCTGTAATGAGTACAGGCGTGAAAAAATGGAAAAATGTCTTTTCATTTCCATTAATAGATGTGTAATGTCAGTCATACTCATACTATGTTACATAGCTACTAAATGAAGACAAAAAACCTCCTTAAAAAAAAGTTTATCTGTCTCGTTTAACACCTGTACTTCTCTTCACGCAGTTTTTAGCAAGAAAATTGTTGCACAATATTATGACCGCTGCACACTCCTTATATTAGCATTTATTTCATATTTTCCATAAATTAAGATATAAATACATTGAAGACAGTTAAAAAAGGATCTTCTACTGTGTTGAGAAATAAAGTTCTAAAATAGAAGTTCACGGAATAGAAACTTTCACCTCATACAGATTATTGTCAAAATATGCAAGCAAGCCATGAGAGTTACTTTGGAAATTCCAGCTAAGCGTATTCAATTCACAAGAAGTGTTATCAAACATCCTCATTCATCCATTTACCATAACACAGTTCTGAATTTTGTAAGGCTTGAGGTTGTTTGGATATAAATGTTTTCTATATCCCAAATCATGTTTTTTTGTAGTCCAATATCTCAAAAGTAGAAGATGGAAAAAAAAATGTGCAAAAAGCTAAGTGTTCTGAAAGAAATCAGACTGTATTGATGTGTAAAGAATAACAAACCTGTACCCAAACTTCTAGTTTAAATAGTAGATAAAGCCCTCTCAGATCCTACAAACTTCTTGACACTATCTTGGCAACTTAGACTGAACCATCTCCAAGCCCATGGACTTCTAGACAGTTTGTGACAGAAGAAAACAGTGAGGTTCTCAATCCTCAAATAGATATATCAGTCCCGAACTACGAACAATTCCCTTCCAGTAAAGCAAAAATACCGATTGAACTAGACGTACATTCTTAAGTAGGCATCAGACTTCAAGGGCTATATAGGAAGTAACAAATCCATTGTCTATAGCAACAGCCCCTCTGATGTTAAAACTGCAAGGAATTTTATTGTTTGTATGTGAAAACAAAGAAGGACAAATACAGAATTGCAAGGACACTTTATGAATCAGATTTTATCCTTTGTTCATCTTCTTCCTCTTAGATTTCCCATAATTATAGGACTGGTTTTACTGTAGTTATGCTTTAAGAAAAAGTAATAGAAAGTATAATTGTATTATAAACTTTACAAGTATACATTAACACAAATGTTACAAATATGCCCTAATGTTTCTGCACATTAATCTGCTGTATCAGAGCTTGCATGGGGACCATCAAAAGATTTCCCTGCCTAACACCTACAGCTCCAGTGAAGTGAAGATTCCTTCCAAATACTCAGAACACTTATGTTTATAGAATAGTTTGTTAAAAGCATAACTATATAGATTAGAAATAAACAGCACTAGAGTATTAGAAAATACTTTAGTACAGCTAATCCATAAACATAAGTCGTATAGTCACGTTGCCACGATTTTACAAAGGGTAGTACTCCAATCGCTGAATCAAATGCCCTTCATGAAAGTCACTCTTCATTTCTGCAGGAAAAGGAGGAACAAAAATCTGAAACTTAGTATGAAAAGCCTTGTAAAAAGTTAGTGTTTTTCCTTCTGACGTGTTTGCTTTACTACTATCTGACACATGGTAAGGATGACTTATAAAAAGAGAGACTGGAGAGAAAGAATAAGAAAATGGACTTGATTTTGGACTTGATGATCCTTAAGGGTCCCTTCCAACTCAGGATATTCTATGATTCTAAAATAAATTTTCTCTGCTACCCCCATAGGAATCTGAAAAGTATCACAAAGCACACACAGTATATTCTCATCCTCTTCACAGAAGAAGTTTAATATTTCCTGCCTCAAAAAAGATTAGTTGCTTGACTGAGTGAGAAGATTTCTACCCACCTAAAAGTAAGTAGATGCAATGTCAGGTAGTCTGCAGTCTGACCAAACATAGACCATGTCCAGGTCTGCAAATTGTACCGATCAAAGCTAGCTGTGGTCAGATGTCTGCCTGCACAACCAGGTAGGCATATTCTAAGGCTCCCTTGCAAAATATAGAGAGAATACGGCAAATACTTCATAAATAGGACCCAATTCCACATTTATCGGTGCTTAACCTCTCTGGTTCATTTTTACTTCCATCTAAATCAACCAGACTCTTACTTTAAAAGAGAAACTGCATGTTCTCAGCATGCAAAAAAAGGGTATCCTCATAAAGTGCTTACAAGAAGGATTCAGGTTCTGTCTCTCTGGTAACAAACTTTGTTTTTCTTTAACTAACTGGCTTATTTTCCAATAATTTTACTCAAAACACTAAAGTTATTTTAAATACAAAATACTAGTGCTATATTAATTAATAATATATTAATAATGAATATATATAGTAATTAATATTACTGTTGAGCTTTAAAGTTAGAGATAAGGACAAAACCAAGAAATGTCTACCCAGACCTCAGTCTAAAAACCTAACTTGCCCTGTAGTTAACAAGTTATTTTCTATCCTTCTTTTTTTTTTCCTTCTGTATTATACTAGTTCAAAAAGTCTCCCATGATTGCAGTGACCCTGTGCCATATATCAGTAAATAAAATGTCAAGTAAATGCAAACAAGTTGAATATTTAAAAACAAGGCATAAATGGCATACTTACACAAAAGAAGAAAATGGTGGTTGACCTTGTGAGAGAAGTGCTACAAGGACACCAAATTTCACTGCCTGCAGTGAAAACACCATCACCCCTTCCTATGCGGAGCTTACAACCTGACAGCCACAAAGAGGGTCATTACTCCATCTAAGTGCTGGAAAGCTCTCTTCTTTTAAAAGTTGGCTTCTATTGCTTACTTTATTACCTTCTCTTGAAACTACTGTGTTTAAAGGTTCACTGCAAATTAATCAGGTAGTAATATTTTAAACATTAAAGATGAATAATCCATTTCCTCTCTGACAAATCATGTCATGTCTCCTGATGTAGATGTGTTATGGGTGAAAATGCCATTTTTCTTAGTAATTGGTATAAATGTGGCAGAAAAGTTCATACTTCAAGATTTCAGTATTATCGCTTCAGCATACCTAAGAGATGCTGACCACCTGATTATAGCCAACCAAGCAGCAGCTACTACAACAGGTCCATCAACCTGACAACCTGAAAGATCTTAAACAGAAAGTCTGTTTATAGACTATTATGAACAGGAATTGAGAAAATTCAATCTTGAAACACTTTAAAATGCAGTTGGTAAATAGCTTTACGATGTGAGGTGTAACAGGCTTCTTAAAGGAAAGTTTGAATATTTAAATGTGATAATCGAAGAACTGTTTACTAAAGTAAAATAGGGTAATCTAACTATAGGGAAAAAAAAAATCCATGATCTCAAAGTAATAAGGGACATGTGACACAAATCCTAATCTGGCATATGACAGCTGCAGAATGAATTCAAAAGATTTTTACCAGACTAATTATCTGTTAATGGCTGGGCTCAGCGGGACACAACAAATTCCCAAGGTTTAGTTTCCAAGTCATGTGATTTGATCGTAGCATGGCAGATGGCAGACAATGACTGCATACCCTTCATTTATTCTAAGAGCTACACACGCCATTTCGGTAACCCAGTGCTGAAATTATGGTAATCATACATCAGCAAATACACGTTTCTGCTGGTGACACCACTATTCTTGCAGCCATCGTTTCCCACACTGTGCAGCATGTCATTTTTATTAAGTGCCGTCAGCTCTTGGAGCGTACAGACAAAAATTGAGAACCCAGTAGGATTTACCCTCTCAGTGGATCCAGAAAGGCGCTGGCAAGTTGGATGTCAGTTTAACAGTACACGCATTTGCTTTTATTTAAAGTATCAGCAGATTTTTTCAGTTGCCGTTGTCTAATTTAGAAGTGTTAACTTCATATCAGAGTTTGATTTTGCATTCATTTTGATAAATATTCTGTTATTTCGACAGCCCACCTCACTAACCCGTTAGTTTGATGACAATAGCTGCTAGTGTTTATATACCTAAACCTTACATCACTGAAAAAGATTAAATTTACCCCCAGTGGACCCCAGCCATTACATTCTCAGTAATGCTATACCACATCCCCAAAGCTAGAGTTATATATCCCTGGGGGAGGCAACATACACTCTCCATGTTATCTGTACTATATTTTAAATTATTGATTTCCAGAGAGTATAAGTATGAATACTACACAGATTCTTTGCCACCCTCCTCCTATCCCCAAACAAATTCTAAAGACTTGAAAGCCAAGTTTTGCAGTGCTAGACTTCAGTTATTCCACATGGCATGACCTTAATTTTTTGCACATGCAACAAAGCTGAAGAGCTTTCTCAGCATGACTGTTCACTGCCAGTTTAAGACACTCATTAGATGACTCACAAGATGTTCAAGTTTGTTGTTGGCTTGTTGTTTTTTTTTTTGTTTGTTTTTTACTACTTTAACACAACAGGCATCATCATTTTGATACTTCTAAATAAAATCCTTACCACTTTGCATTTTCATTGCTCCTCAAAATGGTAATGATCCTCTGACCACTGTGGTAAAAGCTGTAAATACTTTCTTGAGGTAAATCCTAAACCACACATCATCTATGTGTGGCTTTTGTGCTGCTACATTAAATGAAATTGCTTTAGGATGTATTCCCCTACATGATTTGTAGGTGGAAAAATGTCTCTATTTTCATATTTAGGGTATTTTTCAGATCCCTACATCTATGACAGGACACAGTTAATTTCAGGTTAGTTTCGGATAACACTGCCTTCCATAAATAACCACAGATGGGAAAACTTCTATATCCATGGATGAAGGCCAAAACTATCTCCTCTGAGTGCACCATTTCCTCCTTCCCTCTAGCAATAAATATCCACTGCTTCCAGTTCCGGGCCTTCCAACTGAAAGTCTGAACAAAAAAGAAAAATACTGTGTAACGGTGTCCATAGATGAACTCATTTCCTGCCATACAGGCTTCCACAATGTTAGGGCCTCTTTAAGTATTATGAGTATTTTTTTCATACTCATAAGATTTGTATCCTGTGCCCAGCAGGCTGACATCTCTCCCCTGTTACTCTCTGAAACAATTGCACAAGCCCAGCTTCCCCTAAATCATGTTTCATTCCAAATGCTACCACCGGGTTTGAACTTACCCTAAACGTTGCTGTATGAATTTTACAGGAGATGCAGGTGTGTATAGGTACACATCTTAATGCTTACTGGCATTCAGATTTTTATTACTTCGTCTTCAGCTCAGCAATTCTTCCAAAGCTGTGAACAGCCTTTAGTTAGAAAACACTCAGATAGAAGCGAAATTTTCAGGAACCTCAGAGACCATTAGATCCCACTTATCTACCCCACAGAAAGGCAAACTAACTCAAACTGCTCCTGAGTGATCTCTGACAAACCCATTCTTAAAGGAAAAATATAAAAAAGAAAGTAAAACAGTAAAATCACCTCTTTATTAACCTGAATTTAACAGTGACTGTTTGCCATGGAGTTCCTCTAGATCTGATGAGCTTCAAGCCTTTATAATCTCCCTGCTGAACCTTTGTTTAAGTTTGTAGGAAAACCTGCCATCTCTGATGGGTATCTTAACATCTGCAGTTGGTCTGTTCGAATTTCCCATACAAAACAAATACAAAATTTAGTTTTCAGAAGACATCATCTCTTTACTAAGAGATTTCAAACTTGTCACGGGAAAATAAAAAAACTGAGCATGATAAGTCTGATGAATTCTTCCAACTGTAACATGTTTTCATTAATTTCCCATTTACTTTTAATGAATCCTTTATAAAAATTTTTTATCAGAAAATTAGGGAGCTTTAGGTTTCAAAGAGAGCCATCAGCATACTTGTGGTTCATCAGGAAAAGAATTTCAAAAAAAGGTACGTTTTATCTGCAGCATATTCTCAATGTTTTAGAAATGGAGTACAGAAGAGGTGGCTCATCTATATCTTCAATCCTGTTACATATTTTCATACGTAACTGCAACACAAGGCAAGCTTGAGAAGTTACTATCTTCCTGAAGTGAAGATTTCATTTTCTTTTAGGCGACAATAATACATGCTTCAGAGATCTGTACCGTTTTTGTGAGTTTCTCAAAGGAAATTCACCACCACTGTACTCTCAAAAAATTAGTAGGTAAATTACCATTATATTGCTACCCTATACTTCACAATAATTGTAACTTTAAGCTTGTTCATCTTCCCTTTGGAGATATGGAAGGGTTAACCTCCCAACCGCAGAAGCTGCAGTGTGACTGTCCTTGCTTCACAGTAGGGAAGTGACAGATTCCAGCAAAGAACAGAGGGGAAAAAACACAGCCAAGTAAGGAAAGCACTCTGGTCAGGCAAATACATTAGGCAAACCTCAGTGTCAGAAGCACAAAGACTGGAATGGCAGAAGCCAGCCTACAAAGTTAAAGCCTAGCTACTGTGAGGAATATTTTTCCTTGCACAAGCCATCACAAAAGTCTTCTCCATTAGAAATAATCCAATTCAAACATTAAGAAAAAAGGAGTCCTTGTTAATGTTACAAAATCTTTCAATTTAAGGCTAGATAATTGTCCATCTTCATACAAAACAATCAAAGAAAAGATCCAACATTGATATTATTCTCTGCTTTACTATTACCAAGGTCTTGTTATAGTAAAGATTAATGAAGTCAGATGAATATCTAAAACTTATTCTGTAGACTCCCTTTCCATTGTACTGATCAAAATTAAAAACAAGAGTTTGTCGTAGATCACTGGTTTCATGATTATTTCTTACTACCCATATTAAATACCTCAATGGAAGGCAAAATTTTCCCACAGAGAACATCACATTCCCTAATAACCTAATAAAAGGATACAGCTTTTATACATGCATGTTTTATACATTTTATACACTTGTATTTCAACATAAATTCCATATTAAACAGGAGACACAACCTAAACCCACTGCCTCTCATAAAAGGGAAAAAAATCTGTATTCCTTCAGAGATAAAAGGGAGGGAGCAGGCAGGGAGGGAACCCTGAGAATCACAAGAGCTACATTTATAAGATGCAGCCATTTACAAAGTGCCTTTTTTTTTTTTTTTTTAAATGGTTGCCTTTCAAGCTTTGCCAACAATAGGATGAATATAAAAGATCTGCCTCCCTAGCAGATTTAGAAGAATAAGCAATTACCACATTAGAGAAAATAGGCTCAGAAATTTCCACCGATTGGTAATTGGCAGCAAAGCAACTCTTTATTTGCCAAACTCCACAAAGCCCTTGGGCACCAAACTCTACATATACCAGCAATGAACAAAGAAAGATGAAAAAAAATCCCAACAGGGCTCAGCCTTCAGGAAAACAACAACAAAAACCTCCAGAAGTCTCTATCCTCCAAGAGAAGCAGAAGGACACTCTTATTATCAGGGTGTCTGAAGTCCTGGGTAGAAGACCTGTACCACACAATCCTCCAAAATCACAATTACATTGTGGTTGTACAAGGAAAAGCTCCTTCCTGAAGCCTAGCTGGAAGAGCAGAAGTCCTTTCTTCCACACATGTGTAGGTTTCAACATTTATGCACTGGCACCACTGAAACATTTTACACCGACATGAGTATTACAGAGCAGCTACTCAGTGTGAGTACTGCAGGCTGCTCACAGTGAGAACTAGGGATTTCTCTATTCCGAGAAGACAGCCATCATCCACCATGGGTGACATTAATGTGTACGCAACATATGTGAAATTTAATGTACGACTGCAAGTTAGTTAATTTTATTGCTCCCTGATGCACCACTGCAGCTACCACATAAATGCAGACGGGTGAGTTTCCACGGTATCAACAATTTAGTAGAAGAAGCAAATCTGAACTGAGACTCCAAATCTTAGCAGTTGCCTTTCCTGACTCTTCCCAAATCTTTTTTATCTACTTGCTGGAGAAAATTAAAATCTCCCTGTATAGGACAGTAACAGAAGAATTCTTGGGTAGAAGAGACTAATTTCTGTATTATAAATATCCTCAAAGCTATCTTATAATGAATTACATTTAACATGACTAAATCACATTTCAGGACTTTTAAAAAGAAAAGCACATTCCTAGAAAAGATTCTCTTGTAACAAATTTCATTTAAAATAAAAGTATTAAAACTAAAAAGCGTGTTATAGTGTCAAATATAGCAAATCAAGAGCCTCAGTGATGTATTTGCCTCATTGTACTTAATACCAGAGAACAGAAGTAGTTCTTTCCAAGCATTTGATTATGAAAGGCGTATCCATAGCACACAGAATATAACTCGAGAAAGACCTCATGTCCAGATAATAATAAGTGCACTTTTTCTATGATACATTTGCTAGGAACTTGCAACATAAAAATGTGTTCGTTAATGCACATTATGAAAAGCTTGAGAATAAAAATTCCCAACTCTCCTTATACAAAATCACAAGTTTTACAAGTAGTACATGCAAACATACAGGTATGCAGATGTGCAAAAATACCTTCTGAATGAGCAAGGATCCTAATATTTAGTCAACAATACCGTAGCCCAGGTATCAGATATCAAACATGATCTGCTTTGCAGCCCGTGCTGTTGAGGTCCTGCATGAGTGTCAAATAAAAGCATCAAGTATCGAAGTCCTGTACTGTGAAGAGCTGAGCCATTCACTTGAATGATCAACAGCCAATGTATTACTGACACTTCTATCCGGTGCAGCACAATATTCTTCTCTCCTTTGCATTTGTGTTACAATAAAAGACCTACTTTAACATTAATCCTGACAGCATGTTTTTGCAGGGGTAAACTAGAAGTAAAACCAAATTTCAAAGACATGAACGCTACCTCTGAGATACTAATTTCACATAAAATTATTGACCTTCGACCATCTCGGTTAGTATCTCCAGGATGACATTCCAATACCTTTGTTTCTTAAATACCAGTCTGTGGAAATGAAAGGGAAGGGGACAGCAGTATTTTTTTTTATATACCACTCAGCACCTCATAGTAGTCTGAAAATATGACTGCTTTTGAAAACACACGTGTATTTTAACAATTTACTTTCAAATGTTTCAAACTGTATTACTGAACATAATCAAAAAGCACTTGGTTTAGCATATGAACAGGTTTTGTTTTTTTCTTTTACTTAACCTGGTAAACTTCTGCAGTATAGACAATCTTAATTTTATTTTTTTAAGATGTTCATATCTGAATAGAAATTTCAAGAGTTGCAGTTTACTTAATTTTCCTTATTCAGAAGGAAGTAACACACATACAGTAACAAGAATTAAAGCTATAAAATCAAAGAAGCTTATTTAGATTAACTCATAATTATTGGATGTTCACAGCAATTTATTCTCCTACCTGCTTTCCATCCAGCGTACAGAGTCTCTTGACTACACCCGAATCTAACTTAATGGCTTCTGTGATGTCAGTCAAGACTTGTTCGAAGGAGTGAGCAGTCTTCTTATTCAGCAGAATTCTCACAGCTTTTCGTGGTTTTACTCCACTCCTAATAACAGTCACCAATTTGGGTTTAATGAAATCTTTACTCTCCTTCACTTCACTCTTTGTGGATGTCAAAGATGTCAAGGATCGAGTAGATCCAGTCCTTATGTTCACACACCAGTTTGGATTGACATTCTTGGTATAATCAACTTTGCGATATGGTTCATTGGATGCACATACATAACTTTCACCTGAAAAAAAGATGACATTTTCTTAATTAAAGAGGTTTTGCAGCTATTTTTGCCAATTTACAGCAATAATAAATTTGTCAGAAGCAGTGGCTTTCCTGCATTTCAACTGGAGGTCATTTTAACTAAAGGACAGTAAATTAGAAGAACTCTGTCCAAACAATAATCTCAGACAGTGGTGTCAACAGGTTTCAAAAGACTTCTGGTTAAATAATAAGATGCAGTAAAGGATAACAAAGAGGTTGACAATATTCCCCATTTCTTTTGGATCATAATTTCTGACTGCTAAGTCATTTTGCAAGTGATTAAATTATTTGAGCTCACAAGACATGACATTAAGGTTATTCTCGTACAGCAAACATGTGGGTCCTTCCCTATATGTTCCTCAAATACATACTTAAACATGTGTACATACACACACACACGCGCGCGCACCTGTTTAATAACAAGTTATTTTAAAAGTAGCAAGTTTTAAGAGAACAAAATTCAAGCATCTCAATGTCCTTGTCCTGAAAGACACATCTGTCTACCAGCAGTATGTATATACTGCCTTTCTACCAAAGATACACTGTTGAAATGTAGTCACTGCAACATTTTTACACCAACAGCACCTGCTGAGGCCACAAGACTACAGGACTAAGCGCAGACTTCCCCATTTTGATTTATTTCCTGGTTCAAAGCCTGCATCATTGCTACTATCACCTGAATAGGAAGAAAGGATGTGAGAGAAAAACATCAACAAAACACAGAACATGTTATTTATTACAGACTAGTAATACATACCCTTGCATCGAATTACCTAAAGAGAAACAACCAGGATGCAGATCTAAGGAGTCTTCTTACTACTTTTCTCCATCTCCTAACATAACACAAGGCTAGAGACTCTCCAGCTTTCTGAAGTGGAAGGTTTTCTTTCCAAACTGCCATTTCTTGTTTAGTACAACCCTTTCAATATCTGCCAGCAATATGCAGACCATGACAAAGAACACCTTTAATTCTGAATGTTTTTTTTTTTTTTTTTTTTTTTTTTTAACCTACACATTTAGGGGTTCACACAATGACTTCTAAAGACTTTCTCAAAGAGGCAGAGCGTCACTACAAGGCTGGAAGCACCGAATGATATGAACTTTCCACACTGGCCAGCACATCCTGCCTCTAGGCAGAAAAGCTAACTGTTGCTTAAAAACCTTATGCTTTTCTGAGAATAAAGCTTTGTGCTGAAGATTGCTGCTGAAATAAAACAACCTATAACATACTGCAACAAACATCCTATATATACACTGCAAAAGGAGCAAAGAGTGCTAACATCTGTTGGACACTACTGTAAAAGGTATAAAATGTACACCTATGTCTAGTTATACACTAATGGACTTTTAAGCAGTGCTTTTACTTTCAGGTCTGTTGTTTGGAGAGCTGATCTTTCTTAAAAGCTGTATAAGAGCAAGATAGCAAACTACTTTCAGACCCCTTAAGAATTACTGTAGTCTGAAAGATGTTTTCAGGCTCCTTTTTTCCCATACCAATTACTGCTGTCTAATTTATCAAGTGTTTAGACCTTCTTGAAAGTTTGTTTGCTGTATTTGAAAGAAAACAATGAAGTTGTTGTTCACTCAATGAATGAAGTTAAGTCAAGTTAACAAATGATTCTGTTCAAGAAAGTTTGGCAGCCAGTTCTGCTTCCACAAGCATCTGGGATGGTTCCCCTCTATGGTACAAGGAAACAATTTGGTGTGAGGTTTCACTGGTGCCACTGTCTTGCCTGTTTCCTTCGTCTTCACACATCCCCACCATTCCTCCTCCTATTCAAAGATACAGACAGACTCCTTCTCTTCTCCCCAGAAATGAGAAAGAAAAATAAATAAATAAATAAGCTGCTTTCAGCCCACAAGCTCCTTGAATGGAATATCCATATACCCATGCACCTGCATACTCACACCGGCGCTGCCCTACAGGTGGTGGGTGAACACAAAAAAAACAACAAAAACACCAATGCACAGCTCAGGAAAAAGTGTGGTGGCCTAGAAACTTACATTGCCACAGAACCACATAGTAAGTTGCAACAAGTCTGTAAGCAATCCAATTTAATCACTCTGGTTTTGAGCAAGACACTGGATTAGACGACCTCCAGAGGTCTCTTCCAAACTGCATTACCCTACCGTTCTAAATAGGTGGAGAGCTTCTTCCAGCAGCCTGAGCTTCCAAGAGACATTTCTCTACTCTGTCAGATGACACCAAGTTAGGTGCGTGTGTCGATCTGCTCGAGGGTAGGAAGGCTCTGCAGGAGGATCTGGATAGGCTGCACCGATGGGCTGAGGTCAACTGCATGAAGTTTAACAAGGCCAAGTGCCGGGTCCTGCACCTGGGGCACAATAACCCCAAGCAGAGCTACAGGCTGGGAGATGAGTGGTTGGAGAGCTGCCAGGCAGAGAAGGACCTGGGAGTGATGGTGGACAGTCGGCTGAATATGAGCCAGCAGTGTGCTCAGGTGGCCAAGAAGGCCAACGGCATCCTGGCTTGTATCAGAAACAGCGTGACCAGCAGGGCTAGGGAGGTGATCGTCCCCCTGTACTCGGCTCTGGTGAGGCCGCACCTCGAGTACTGTGTTCAGTTTTGGGCCCCTCGCTACAAGAAGGACATCGAGGTGCTTGAGCGGGTCCAAAGAAGGGCGACGAAGCTGGTGAGGGGCCTGGAGAACAAGTCCTACGAGGAGCGGCTGAGGGAGCTGGGCTTGTTCAGCCTGGAGAAGAGGAGGCTCAGGGGCGACCTTATCGCTCTCTACAGATACCTTAAAGGAGGCTGTAGAGAGGTGGGGGTTGGCCTGTTCTCCCACGTGCCTGGTGACAGGACAAGGGGGAACGGGCTAAAGTTGCGCCAGGGGAGTTTTAGGTTAGATGTTAGGAAGAATTTCTTTACTGAAAGGGTTGTGAAGCATTGGAACAGGCTGCCCAGGGAGGTGGTGGAGTCACCATCCCTGGAAGTCTTCAAAAGACGTTTAGATGTAGAGCTTAGGGATATGGTTTAGTGGGGACTGTTCTTGTTAGGTTAGAGGTTGGACTCGATGATCTTGAGGTCTCTTCCAACCTAGAAATTCTGTGATTCTGTGTGATTCTGTCCTGTTAGTGTGAAATAGCACTACATCCCTACAACCGCTAAGATTCAAAAGATTCCTGATTATTTTCAGAATAATTTCTAATGAGCCATGAAGCTGTCTAGCTCTAAACACGGTGCTGCCAAATAAGAAGTATCTCAAAGAAGCTGGTGGTTCTGATTCATGCCAATAGACTTATTAACATTATAACTGCTACGGAGTTACACAGACAACAGATGCAGTATGCCTTTGTTTTCCTTTAAGTCCCAAGATTTAATTTTTACAGACATCTATTTTTACTTTAAAGTCACTTAACAGGAACAGCCTCTTCACTGTTGCTGATGTAGAATCAAGATGCAAGTTGAGAACAGGATACCAGATTCTGAGTGACAGTATATATTGAATAATAAAAGAAAGCCTCAGAAATCATTTTATTCTCCTCTCTGTGACTAGTTTTTTGTGTGATACAGAACCCTCAGGATATGTTTTTCCAATGTTATATGCTGAACTTTTTGTGGATACATCTAGCAAGTGGCTTTGGGTTGTTTTGTGTTTGTTTGTTGCTGGTTTTTTTTGTGTGTGCGCACCTGCAGATTTTTAAGATATTTAAGAATGCTAATTATTATTTCCTCATACAAAAAAAAAAAAAAGGTACCTTATGTACCTAGTATTATGTACCTTATTCAAGATATATAATACTAGGTATTCAACTTTGGATTGTCCCCATCTCACTGATGTATAAAGAAATGAGAATATCCTGTGCATGAAGATATCTTTCTAAACACAGAAAGTGCCTCTAGCATCAATATTAGTTTTCAAATAAGCTTCAATACATGAAGTCACCTATTAAGTCAGAGTAACCTCTGAAGTACTGAAGTACTGTAGAGCAGTGCATAAGGAGTTAAAGTGTAGCAATCAGTACCACAAAATACCTCAAAGCTCACCACCATTGAGAATGTTCAGAAACAAATCCTTTCAAACTAGAAAAGGATGAATATCCTCCACCATTCAAAAAAAAAATAAATCAAAAACACAAAACAAGGTACCTAACACCCAACAAATAAGCAGTTATTATTAGAACAGGAAAGCAGTAACAGCCTTTTCCTGTAACACCCTGATTCAAAATAACACTCTGCACTTTCATCTCAGCAATCACCATGTATTGAAGGCTAAAAACAAAACAAAACAAACAAAACCAAGAAATGCTTTCAAGATAATTCACATTTAAACCTCAGAGCTGAAGCTTAGATTAACAATGCTGGAAAACAAAATGATGAGTATTCAGAAACAGGATCTCCAACTCAAACTGTTATACGCAACTCGTAGAGGTAGAGAACAAGGAGACTCTCTGCTAGATTCACCAGAGAGGAACCTCAACAGCGTATTCTAATGTTGTCTTTTACAGACACACATATCCTAATAGAGTATCTTCCTAATGCTGTCACCGAACATGACCTACAACCTGTCAAATCATATTTCAACTCTCCTTTGAAAAGCAGAAATTCTTCTTTTATAAGATCTTCAGTCAGGACAGACTAAAAAAGATCTGTATTTATTTACAATAGTAGCGTAAAAACATCCTCGTTCCTACCGGTTCCTTTGCCTGAAGCATGTTTAAAATGAAATTTCCTGATGATCTGAACTTCAATACCCATTTATTACGGATTTCTTATTTCTTATACATTAAGCAGGTGTCTTAGTTTCCTTCTTTAGATGAGAAAAAAAGAAAGTGCTTTTAATTAAAAATAATGCAACACCTTAATAGAATTAATTTCAGATAACTCCTTTCAGCTGCATTTAACCAAACCTCAATAGGAAGTACAAACTGTGTTAGTTTCTCAAAAAGCATATCTGGCAAAAACAGTTTCCCATAACTGGCAGATAGGGGAACAGACTAACTACTTGAGAATTGCAATGACCAATCTGTCATTTGTTATGTCTTTTAAATTCCATCCTTGCTTTCTTATATCAGTCATAAAAACTAAAATTAGTAACACAGGTTTTTACATGGAAAAGAAGTTTTACTATTACACCTGCAAGGCAGGCACATATGGCAGGATTAGAGAACACGCGAGAGGAAAACACATGAACTGAGTGACTTGCTTTGTTTGGAATTTAAAAGAGAAAGGATGTTTAGATACTAACTTCAGTAGAATAAAAATCTTCTAATGATTTCACCACAACCAGGACCTCAGCCATAGTTTCTAAGTTCTACTGAGAACCTTGCAAAGTAGCCAGAAAACCACCATAAATAGAACATAATTAAGAAACCACTTGTTACACGCTGCACGAAGACTGATTTTCTAGGAATGGCCCACTCTAGGAATTACCATTGATTTTGTTGGGTTAACACAGTATCCAACTGATTATTCAACAGAATAAAATATTTAAGGAAGAAAAAAAAATGGCAGGGGTAAGCTAAATCACAGCTATAAAGCTCACTATAGGAAACTTTCCTAGAGAACGGTATATTCAGAAAGCAAGCCTAAGAAAATCACCTCTTGATGAACAAGCATTAATTTTAGAACATTGTGCTATTAAATTGTTATTTTAGCCACCCTTCCAAGTACAAAATGTATTTGCATGTCTACTGGCAAGAAGCTCCACGTCATTTGTAAAAATGTCTCACATTATATTTTTTAGATAGAGAAACCTGCAATTGTAATGTTGCCTACGGTATTTGTCTACTGCTTTAACATACGACCTGATTTTAAATCTGCTTGGAATTAATTTCAGTATAACTACACACTTCAGATAATCTTCACATGCTCCCAGAAAATCAGTATTTGTTAAGCTGTAAAATACAGCACTGTTTTTTTGTTCATTTTTGGTTTGTTTTATTTAAACCAAATTGATTTCAAACATTGTTAAAAACGTAACAAATAAATTTACAGTTCAAATCATATATACAAGCGAGTTTGCTGTTTCAGTAACTGCCTTAAGTGAGACTTTCATGCCTCTAACCTAAATATGTATCACCTCAATTACTAAAACAATCTTTTCTGAAGCTTCAGTGGCATTTTGAGCAAACTGTAGCTTTTAAAGTAATTTGCACGTCAACTTTCTAGGTCTGCAAGATTTAGCTCCACACACAGGAATAAACAATATTTCAAATATTTTTATTACTGACTTGGATACAGTCACATTTATGGTTTGAAAGCCCACTTCCCATTTGAAACCATCTTGAAATATTTTAAAGCTAATGCATACTAACCTTAACTGGCACCTGCTCGTAGCAATTGCACTACTTGAAATAAATAGCACCTCTTTGACTTACAACATTAACAGGAAACAGTCAGGACCCTTGTTTTTCAACCAGATTATAAAGTTAGTCACCAGTATTAAAGAGGTGTTTGAAGGTAAAAATGTAAAATATGGACTAATGAAGTAGAAAGATCTATTAAGCAATATATACACGTGTATTTTTTCTTTTTTAAAGAAAAAAGGCAAGAATCAAATACACAGGTTACAGCTGGGGCTTTGAACCCAGCCAAACCACTCTACAGCAGACTGCAGAGCAGTTTTGGCAGAGGCAT
This sequence comes from Anas platyrhynchos, assembly GCF_047663525.1. Classification (NCBI taxonomy): domain Eukaryota; kingdom Metazoa; phylum Chordata; class Aves; order Anseriformes; family Anatidae; genus Anas; species Anas platyrhynchos. The sequence goes on from NC_092590.1 coordinate 36,522,675, forward strand.
GAAACCTCCTTTTACATTGGCATCATAATTTCAGCAGAGCATATGTGCCACCCATCCAACGCTTCATGACAGTACCCCGAGCAAGCTAAAAGTGTCACTTCTTCAATGAAGAAATCCTGCTACCACCAAAAATTCCTCAAATGGGGCATATGCTAACTCTAAAGGAATAACATCTGCTGACATTTTGAGTCACAATATGATCAACAAATGGATTAAGTTTACTTCTGACTCTGTATCTTATTAACACTAAAAAAAAATAAATAAAAAAATAGATAGACATGAAATATTACCTCTGAGCAAGGAAATACTACCTGCCTCTTCGTAATTTACCTGCACTGCTTTAGTAACCAGGTGGACTGCTATTCAAGAAGCAAGACCGACACGTGTGCAGCATGTTTAAGTCCACGGTAGAAGGATTCCAGTTTCAGAGTGGACAGACTAAACATAATATTCACCATTCCCCCACCGCAGGAAAGACAGATGACTAACAGAGAAAATGGATTAAAAGAGAAAACAAGACTATATTGGTCAATCCAACTGACAAACAGCCATAAACCATTATTTGCCTAAATACTGTTTTGCCTACTTAAAATCTTGTCCAGGAAAGTTTTCTTTTGCCATCTGCTTCTTCCACACTGTTATTCACAGGAAAGTTATCCAGCTCCTTTCAAAACATAAATGCAGGGATGAAGGAGTTAGAGTGTAAGTGAAATCTCCAAAATTCAGCCATGCAATTTTAGGTATGGATAGAAAAAGAGAGATGTATCTCGTCTTTTTTGGATCACAAGTGTACATCACTTACAAAAAATGTACAGTTTTGAGGAAACACAGCTGCCTTACAGCTTGAGGTTCTTCATGGCACAAGTTTTATGAGTTGAAGCCAACTTCAAGACATTTTAAAATATAGCCTAGAAACATTCAGACATACTGTCTTTAAAAACAGCGTCTGCTAATGAATGACTTGCAGATATTTCATTTTCTTTAGCATTAGACTAACAAAACAAAAAAGTGCATACACCATTTAGTGGGGATTGTAAGGAAGAACAAGATTTTCTGGTTAGCATTTTGCAAGGTGTGAACAAGAACTATTGTCTTCTGAGAATCACATAAAGGATTGTGTTAAATGACACACTGCAGAACAGAAAATGGTATAGCTGACAGGTAAAAATATCTCTACAAAAACAAAACAAAACAAAAAAACAGCATTGTTCTTCATGTTTTTAAAACATGTTCCATTTTGGAGCACATAGGACAGGGCAGGTTTCTGAGTACTCTTCATATAACCATCCCTCATCATCTTTTGGTGGAGCTCATTAATTTCAAGAGTGCCAAAAGTTGCTTGTTCAGTATAATGCAACAGTTATTAGGACAACTAACTTTGCAACTTAAGGATCACAGCAGAGCACCCTTTTTGTATTCTGTGACACAAACCTGAGCAGGTTTCCAGAATAATGTATTTATGGCATGTATAAAAGGCCTGATCTAAAAATAAAACCTTCCCTTTTATGAAGGATTAGACTTTATTTAGATCTTTCTTTGCTTCCTTTCTCTCAAAGGACTTCCTTCCTCATCAACCTCTTACAATCCCTTTACTTTCATGTCACCTCCATTAATCCTGTATGGGTCACCAGCATTCCTCATCTAGAGCATTTACGTTCCCCATGAACCGTTTAAAACCTGGGATGATGGCAAGAATTGTAGCAGATGACTAGCTGCTCCTAGTTCTCTTTTGACTTTAGTTAGTCAAGAGGTTCAGATGACAGCTTCCTACAAGCTTCCTCTGAATCACAGAGCGGTTGAGGTTGGAAGGGACCTCTGGTCCAACCCCTCACCTCAAGCTTTCTGAAAAGATGTCAGAAGACAGTTAAGGGCACTTGGTACCAACCCTAATATCATGTGCTTCCTCTACAGTAAGCAACTCTTCTCAGGTAGGTTACACTTCTCCCCTCCCTGAAACTAGGATATGCACAGTGGTGGGACTATTTGATTTTGTTTGGATGCAACAATTACATCAATATTTCACATCCACACCCCATTGCTCCAGGACTAGGGAACTACAGTGCTTTGAACATATAGTCTGAAACATGAACGCTTTAATTTTTTTAATCCTTTTATCCTTCCTTTTTACCCTTCTTTGTTAAACCTGCTACAGTTTTTCTGCCTTTGTTTAAAGTGTCATAGCTTTTGTCTTTAGCACAGGAAGGCAATCATATCTTTTGCAACAAGCAAAATTACAAACTGCCTAATTGCTGTTACCATCTGCTTGCCCTGACAAGAGGAAATATATTCTTTACCTAATATAACAGTGTACTGAATAGAATCTCAGGTACTTACATAGGATTTTTAATTTTTATGTAACAATTTGTTACTACATATTGCATTTTATGTAATATACAGTGAAATGATAATGATCTCAGGCAGAAGGTACTTGGATTGTTCCATGGTTGGTTTCAAAACATTCTTTGACCCTGGGGCAGAGCCCATTTCCTTAAGGCAGCTCCTGCCCCATGCTGCACATCCTAGCCACGTATAAGGACTGCCTTGCTCTTAAACTTTTTCCATCTCTCCCCAAAGACTTTCTTACAGGTGCATGCTGACTCCAGCTGTGCAGACAAAACTACCAACATTTCAGAAGGACTGTATCAATTAAGCATTGTGAAGAAACAAACACTCTTTAGCAGTGCTTCCTTCCTAAGGAACTAGAAAAAGTCCCTATCACATAACAAATCGTGACTTTTCTTTTCCAGAAAGGAATCTATGGTTGCGTTCCTCTCCCAAAACCCAACAAAACCTCCCAGCTTTGCAGCAGATCTTAACAACCAGGAGACTCCACGTTTTTCACCTCAAGACAATCAAACCATAGGACAGCAAGACAGGGCACGACTGCTATCAATGTAAAACAGAAACTTCAGCACTGAAGAACTGCACAGTTCTTTCTACTACCACTGTGTTATGTTTTAGACAGCTTACATTTTTAAAGAAAACAGAAGGATTTAGACAAATACTTAATTAGCTGATTTTGGTATAGAATAGAAATGAACTATTATTCCATTACTGTTATCGAAGACATAAAATTGTGCAAGCAAACTACTACCCAAAAGTGAAGTATGCAATGTCAGACAGTGGAGTTGCATAACAAAACTAGAAGACATTCATAATATTCCCAAACCCCATCCCCTCTCTGAATCAGAAAGAGCATCAGAAGCCAACACTGAAGTTCTTCACTCATCCCATTCTAAGAAAGCAATAGAAAGATGTCAAACACATGATCCATAATGTTCATTGATGTACAAGGGGCTAGAAACATAAATGAAATTTGCCTAAGACTGGACCAACAGAACATGTTTTTTTTTTGCCTGTTAGATCCAGTTAAGAAAAGCAGTATGATTAAAATGAAGCTTGTTAGTTTTCAATAAAAATATGACCAGATCACATTTATTACTGTGACTCAATCTGTAATATTTGAAATCTACAATACATCTGTGCATTAGATATTTTTCCTTTTAGAATGGTAAACAGTAAAACAGACTGCCAAATACACCCAAATCCCCAAAAACACGCATCAGTGACTCAATTCAGCCAGTCTGGACTATTACAATATAGAATCTGATACTGCCAACTTTTGTATCTGAGACAGACACTAACCTGATAAACAGCTAACAGACCTTAAAGAGCTGCCTGCAGAGGCACATCAGTGGCCAAGCACACATGTAGGCTCAAGTTGGGGAAGTTTAATACTGATCTTGTTGGCTTGGTAAGGGTGGCCAAGGCCTCACCTTTTGCTCTCTTCAAAGAGCTACCATCAATAAACCTGAACTGCTGTGATTCCATGTACCCTTGCAGTAGCACTAATGATTTATAAGCAAACTAGCCAGATAATTAGGCATTGTGTCAAGTAGCCATGTTTGGTCTGGTGTTCAGCCTGTAGCTGGCATGTGTAACAACACTTTAACATTCCCTTTCTTTCTGAAAATTAAAAAGCAATACAACAAAACACCATTCAAAACTGTTTCTGGTATTGCAGTTCAAGAGTTTGCATATTACCAATCTTCAATTACTTGTTAAAGAGCAAACATTCAAGCTTGATGTGCTGCAAAAAAGTGAACTGTAAAAAAGAAGAAGCAAGCAAGGAAGAAACAAACAAACAACTCACCCTCTTCCAGGATCTCAAGAACAAAAAACAGCTGGCAAAGAATTCAGAGAATTTCAAGGAATGATGGATTCCCTGTTTGTTTGCTTTCTTCCCATCACTGTATTTGGCGATTAGACTTACACTGGTAAAGTTTTTTGGGATGATAATCGGAGCACATACTAATCCAATTATAATGCTACAGGATTTTCTTAAGATTCCTGAGAGTTATGTTGGTCATGGATAGATGACTAAGTAATTAGGACTCTTTTTTTCCCTTTTATTTTACACAGAAAGCATGTAAGTGGCATTTCAGTTGTGACATTTGCTTTGCTTTATTCTTCCAGTGAAAAACAATGACAAAGGTCACTCTTTCAATGTATTTGAGAGACAGGAAGTCAGTTTCTGCTTTCAGTTATTAACTTAAATAGAGTTGTGAGACTATAAACTGCATTTACACATCTGTCTAGCAAGTCACTGCCTTTTTTTTTTTAAAGCCACAAAAACTTAAGAAGCATTCCTTCTGCAACATTTTATAAGTTGCCCCAAGTTATCATTAGTTTATTCAAGTTTTACTTCATCTCATTTTCCTACCATCCTCACACCAGCTTCTTCCTAAAGCTGGTTTTTCTTCTTTCTAAAACCACTGGAATCATGGAATAGTTTTCTGGTTGATTTCACATTTATTTTACCACCACAGAGTCAGTATCTTACTCTGCAATCATTTCATGTTTTCTCTGTATTGACTGCCTTATACATATATATAGTTATATATATAGAGAGAGAGAGTTATATATATAGTTATATATATATATATAACTGTTATATACATAGTTATATATATGAGTTATATATATAGTTATATATATATATATATAACTGCCTTATATTGGATCAGGGGACAGGGAAAGTCCTCAGGCATTGTCACCACCATGAAGTGCACTTTTCTTTTCTTTTTTTTGAGTTGGACCTTCTTGATGAAGCACATGCCAAAGCCTCTCCCCTTTTGCATCATCTGGCATTGCTCGTCAACAAATTAAAGATCTGCAAATCAGCTACACCTGGCATATAGGCCCACTGGCTGGAAGACTGCAGTATACATGAGATACCTGAGGAGAAACATCAAGTGCAAATTGCTTATGGGCCTTACAGTCTGCACAACAGGACCAACACATTTTAAAAGATAATTTGTATAATGCTGAATTTAAATTCTATTTTAAAATATCACAAGAGAGCACAAGAGAAGTTGCCTTAGCTAGAACATGCATGTATCTACTGGAAACTTGGCTTGTTGGGTACATGTGCCTGCAGAAGCCAAGCAAACCTATACGCCTACTTTGAGGTATCTTGTCCCACTCCCAGATATGGCGCCCCAAATACACCTGAAGTATTTTACTGCTTCAAACTTAAAAGGAGCTGTGGATTAAAATGGAAGCCACACAACAGGCTTGCAAACACTGTAAATTAAGCTGGAAAAAACAAAACAAAACAAAAAAACAATTCTTATCTGCTCCTTGTCCACGTAATTCTCATTGCATACAAAGAAGAGGTGTACGTTTCACTCTGAAGTAGCACTACTGGCCCCATTTGGAAAGTAGTCAAGTGCTGCTCTATTCACACTTGCAAGGTCTATGTAATCGCTGCAGCTAACTTCCATTATCAAAAAACACCGAGGGCCAACTCCAAAAAGCATCTGATTCTTTAAAATGCTGTTGGAAGTCAGAAAAGGTAGCTAATTCCCTTTAAGAACAGACTCTGCTCACGTTTGAAAATGGGACTTCACACCAGCTTGTTTTAGCAAGTGGGAGGGTATAAACATCCCTTTTCACAGCACAGGGGCTTTCTGTGGGAAAGCTTAAGCCACCGTGAGGCATCAGTGACAGCGTAGTAACAGCTAGGGAACTAAATTAACACGCTTCTCTCTCCCACAAACGGCGATGACTGCAAGGCAGCCAAGAACTTCCCTGCGGATCTTGGAGACGAGAAGCGTGCCCGCTGCCTACCCACCACCACAGCCAGCCCCCCACGCGTGCCCCTGGGTCCCACTGAGGACACGAGGCCTGCCCCTGCCTCAGGGCCCCCTCAGCCCACCAATTTCACCAAGAGGACCCCCTCAGCCCCCCAATCTCACCAAGGGGACCCCCTCAGCTTCTCTGAATGCCCGCAGCCCACCGGGCCCCATGCCACCTCTCAGGGGGCCTCGCCACAGCAGGGCAGGCCCACCAGCCACAGCCCCCTCACCTTCCAGCAGCTCGTCCAGGCTGGTGAGCTTCTTGCTGCCGTCGATGGTGTAGATGGTGCGGACACCCTGGGGCAGGTTGACGTTGTCCGACAGGGAGCGGGTGAGCTCGGCCAGGAGGGCGTCGAAGGAGCGGAAGCGGTCGGGGGAGATGGCGTAGACCAAGCCCTTGAAGTACTTGTCCCCATTGCGGTAGAAGCGGGCTTTGCGGGCTTTCTTCTCCGAGCTCAGCGCCTGCAGGGTGCGTGTCCGGTAGAGGCTGCAGTGGGCGCTGTGCGCGGGGCTGGGGATCAGCCCGTTACCCCGCGGCCCCCCGCCCGAGCCCGAGCCCGTGCCCGAGCCGCCGCGGCGGGGCCCGGCGCGCTGCTGCCTCTTGTCCCGCTCCTCGAAGTGCTCCAGCTCGATGCTGCGGCTGCTCGCCATCGGGCTGCCGAGCCCCGCCGGGCCCCGCGCTCGCAAGGGCTCCGGCCGCCTAATTCAGCATCCCCCGCCGGCAGGGCTGCGGCCACCTGCCCCGCAGTCGCTGGCTCCGCCGCTCGCCGCCGCCGCTCCCCTGGCACACAAAAGCATCCCTCACGCCTCGGCTCGGCGCCTCCCGGCGAACAGCGGCGGCGGCGGGGAGGGAGGGAGCGAGCGCACGGCGGGGGGCGGGCGGCTCGGGGGAGCCCCGCGGCCGCGCCTCCGCGCCGTGCCCATACAATGCGGAGGATGCCGGGCGCGCTGCTCCCCGCCTCGCTCAGCCCCTTCCCTACCGGGGAGAGCCGAGGCGTAGGGGGGGGGTTGACCGGGCCGCTCCCGGCCCTGCCACCGGCCGCCAGACAGCGCGGGGAGCGCCCGGGTCCTCCCCGGGCAAGGGCGCTGCTCGCTCCCGCCGCGCACCGAGAGCAGCTGCCGGCCGCGGCCCCGGCGGGAGGAGCGAGCGGCGGCCCCGCTGCCTGCCGCCGCCGGGCCCTAGCGCCGGGCTGCCCGGCACGGCACCGGGGCTGCCCCCGAGCGGGGCGTGGGTGATGAAGCCGGTCGGGCACCTTACTGGGTCACTAGGCTGAGGCTGCAGGCTGCTGTCTTTTCTGTGCGGGCCTCCCGCAGTGTGTGAGCTCCGCATCCCTGTGGGTTTTAGTAATAGGACTAGAAGGTTGAACCAGGTTGGAAATGAGGAGGCATTTCTTCTCAGAAAGAGCAGTCAGGCACTGGAATGGGTTGCCCAGGGAGGTGGTGGAGTCGCCGTCCCTGGGGGTGTTCAAGGAGAAGTTGGACCTGGCGCTTAGGGACATGGTTTAGTGGGTGACATTGGTGGTAGGCGGATGGTTGGACCAGGTGATCTTGGAGGTCTTTTCCAACCCTAATGATTCTGTGATTCTCTTCTTTTGGTTGTGGATACCACCATGGCCTCCACTTACCTACCCGCCAGGTTTCCTGCTCTCTTAGAGGAACCAAATCAGCAGTAGCCCAGTGATAACCTCCTAAAATGGCTTTAGTTCAGTTTCCCCACACGGCTTTTAAATGTTCCCTATGTTGCTCAAGTCAAATTTACTGTAGGTAAAAATGGCCTACAGATGCATCGAAATGGATGCAGGTTCAACTTTTATAAATAATTTCATTTCATTTTCAACAAATACTAAACATATTTTCTTGTCTTGACGTAATGTGTATTTGAAAACAAAAGGTGCTTACAACTACATACAAGTTTTCACTTTTTTTTTCAAGTGTTTCTCTTTCTTTGAGAAATTGCAGTTTTGGTACCTCATTACAGGCGGTCCCAAAGTCTGCTCTTTTGTCCAGGTCCCATAAAAACCTTTGTACATTCTTTATACCACTAACTCAGTGTCAAAAGGAGGTACTCAGTTTGATTCTATGTGTTGCAAGTGTAGGTTCTGCACGTGGAGCTTTTCTATACAAAAAATAAATTGGGAACTGAAAGACATACAGGAGAGGTTTATGAAAGTCCTTTTCACACTTAGGACAGAACTTTGTTCAGTAGAGAGAGACGTTCCACAAAGCTTAGATATGGTTTTGTGTCTGTGCATAGTGGAAAAGACAAAAGATTGCTTACCTGTTTGGTTTTGTTTTAGTAGTTTTGGAAAATAACTTGCCATGCTTCCTATGGATGTATTATCTTTCACTTCTCATATATTGAAGTATTACTTCAATACACTATCTCACCATTATTGCTGGAATTATTACAGAGTGGATTGAATATCTAGCTACAGTGTTCCTAAAGACAATACAAGGAAAATGTCAGCAAATCTCACTTTTTCTTTAAGTATCAACTTCTGTGATGCCTGGAAAGTTCCACAAGCAAAGGGAATTGATGAACCGCAGATCTAGATTATCCCCTTGTGGTAGAACCAACAGAAGGAACTGAAGTAATTTTGTTACAGATAGGGCTCAGACTACTGAAAGCAGAAATACAGACCATGCCTAGAAACTACAAGAGTCAGTGAAAACTTCCTAGACTGCTTCTGATGTGTGGTTTGTAGTTCTGTTTTCACGAAAAGTTAGAAAGTTCAAACTCATCTGGCTAACTGCTCCAAAGTGGATTGGTGTCAGCTGTGAGGCTGCATTGTTCCAAATACCATTTAATGGTACCACATTACATGGGTGTGTTTCACCTTTGTGGTTGCGGAACAAGTCAAATTAATCATTTTAAGCCTCAGATGAATATTATTTAGACAATTTTTTTTTTTTTTTCCTTCTCAGTTTGCCCTAAGGCAGGCCACAAGAGCTCAGGGACATTTAACCTGCCCCCTCACACACCTTCTGTCTCCTACCAGCTGTCAACTATTGCCCACACCAATCTCCTACCAGCTGTTAACTATTGCCTATATTGCCTATATCTGTGGTGTAGTGCTCAACAGGGTGTAGAGGATTCATGCAGGCTAACATGTAAAACATATGTGTGAATTAATGTATTAACTGTGGCAGTGACTGAATTTAGGTTAGGGAGTTCAGTGTCAGGACAAGCAATTTATTGGTTTTGGGCTGCTTTGCTGGGTGGTAGTATATGTCATTTGCAGGACGTGCTCTGACTTCTGCATTCTGGAGATGGGATGAGGGGAGTTTTATTTCTATAGTAAAGTAAAACTGAAAGGGAATTCTTATACATTTAACCAGGGAATTTCCCTCTTCAAAGGGAGTCCTCACTACAGACTGTTTTATAACATCTGTACAACCACAGCATTTTATAGAGCATATAAACAAGAAATTAACTTCTGGCCTCTAAAACTCAACTACTGTGTTAAAAGGCTATTTACAGCTATTGCATGGGTAATGGAGAGCTGTATGTATAACTGTTGAGGAAATGCCTGGTGACACCTGAAACATGTTTCTACAACTCATCTTCTTCCTTTTTGGTTCTCTGCAGATATTGTTTGTATCTTTAATAAGCTGTCTAATATCTGTGTGGGATTGGTGCTTCTATTCATAAATGTGCCTTTTCTTTGCCACCTCATTTCCCTTAAAGAGCTGTCTGTAGTCTAACAGATGTTCTGAAAGAATTTCAGAGGTGAGGGTCAAAACCCTAAAACAACTCAATTTGCTGCTTAGTTACATTTGCTTTTATGCATGGGAAAAACAGTATGCACAGTGCAGTCCTATATGGTATTGAGCTATGCAATCCCATTGTCTTCTTTCCACTTGATCTGCACAAATACAGTTCACAAAATAGCAGTTCACTTACAAGCATGCAAAGTTACATGTATAATTTTACTTTGGTTATGAACTGAAATCTCCTGACAACATAATGAGTTAGTTTATCATTCATTCTTGGGATATTCTCATTCTCAGAATAAATATACATTTCCCATTTGAAAACAAAAGAGTGTCCAGTTTTAATGTCCACCTAATTAATCAATTCTCCTTTCTGTTTTGCTTTTTTTTTTTTTCCCCTATATGCATAGAGATATGCATAATCAGTTCATGGTTTAAATATCTCCCTGCATCTTATCTGTTCTGTAACAAGTAACCTGCCTAAAAAAAATGCTAAAAGAAAGTCAAAAAGACTTTGCCATCAGACACAATGTCTTTTCTTCTTCTGTTACCTAAACTCATTAGTTTCCCGATTGGAATTGGTAGAATTCAAGTTATGTAGCACATTTAACTGCTGAGTTATCAAAATCGAGTTCAGAATTGTAGTTTACCATGTATAAGCATGTTAGAAGAACATTTCTATATCTGGCCTTTGCATTCAGCTTACTGCATTCACCTTGAAAATGATAATACATAATATAGCTAAAGAAGAAAAAAATTGTGTAAGCTTGGCATCTGTTAGCTCAAGATTCAAATGTTCCTTGAATAATTCAATAACAAAATGTTTATCTGTAGCACCAACAATGTCAAATTTGAGTATTTAAACAACAAAATTGTTAGTCATAATCATTTATTTTCAACCAAGAATGTCAAAATGCCTTTAAAATATTCATTCAGTAAAGCCTCGCAGCATCCCTGTGAGATGTTATGCCCTACTTCATAGACCCATAGTATGGGAAACCAACAGTTTAAGGAACTTGCCTAAGTAACAGAAAAGTCAGACTGGAACCAACAACCTTCTCTTCAACCCCATTCTTTTAAGCTCACCAGTGTCTCTATGAATCCCGTGTAGAATACAGTATTGCTTTTAAAATGGCAGATGCAAATGTAAGCAACTGTACAGAAACAAAGCATAAAAAGAAGTAGAGCAGCACAGATAGGTAGGAAAAGATACTTTGGCTTGAATCAGTAATAATTCCCATATGCTGCACACTTGCTTGTGTCAATGCTTGTTGATTAGTGGGAATGTCAGTCTGAGGCTCATTAAATATTGAATTATCTTAGTACATCTCAATGTATCATACTTAGAGAAATGTTCAAATCCAGTATCAGTAATACTTATCTGTATTCAAAAGACCTCATAACTGTTCATGTTTCAACAGATTACACACAAATACCATAAAGGGCCTCAGCTACATGTTAAAGAACTTGTACACTGGCCAAAGGATTCCCTTGCCCTTAAATATATCTTGAATAACATTATTTCTGAACATCCATGTAAGAGTCCTGAAAGTAGTAAAAACCATATGAATAAAAGCTTTATAAAACTAATCTTGAACTCAAGACACAGAAATGTAGAGATGGAAAGATCTTCATGCTCTATTTCAATTTTCTGTACCCAGGAAGACTCAAATGCACTGAAACCATTCCCAGAAAACATTTGCAAGTCCTGCTTTTAAAGACACTTCATATGTGAGATTTCTTATCAACCAGTAATGTGCTCAAAAGAATGATTTTCTTAATATTCAGTTATTTTCTCTTTCAGATTAGTGTTTTCCTATAGAACTTCTCTAGCACTTAGCTTTTATTCAGCAGAATCACTTTTGTCCCATTTTGCTGTCTTTGACAGGGGAATGGATAAGAGGAGAAGGATGCCACCTCCATCCAGAGAAGTATGAATGAAATTGTAAAATTCTCAGAAGAAGTAAATACTTCATGTAGACCTAGTCTTTGTAATATCGTGAACATCATGGAAAATAAAAGTTACCCTCCCAATAGACTCCTACTGAAGCCAGCTGGGATCTGGATCTTTTTGTGGTCCAGTAAAAATCAGTTCCTAGTTGTTGCTTAGTGCCATGAGGTTCTGATGCTCACCCATTCAAATTTGAACTGATTAAATAAATTGTGTATGTGTCTATGGTATGCACAAATGCCTAATTCCCAGAACCTTTACTGGTGGATTATATGAAGATCTTCAGGTTCCTTTTCCTGTCAAATCCTCCAGATGTGATTCAGCATTGCCTTGAAAAGGAAAGTTTCCAAATAAAAACATACAGAATGTGCAGCTGAAAGCTTAAAAAGGAAGAGGCATTAGAAGAACTGTAAATCATACTTCTTCATTAGTGAATCTGCATTGCAAGACATTTGTTAATTTTTCTTTTTTCTTTTTTTTTTTTTTTTTCTTGCCAACTGCTTAAGACAGCTACATTAATTAATATCAGTCATTTAGGCTTTGCATATGACAAGCCAAGGTTAATCAGAGGAACCCCAACTATCTAATACCACTGCAGCTAGATAAAAATAAAAATAAATTAGTATTCTTATTGAAGAGTAGAGCATTAGTCTGTTATCAGATTATATATCTGAGAATACAAATAGAAATACAAAAATAGACATTGTAATGCAGTTAGCAGTTTAACAATTCAGCTTATATAATTCAACAAATATTAAGCCATTTTGAATATGGGAGTTAGCAAGACTGCTTGGTATGTTTTATAGGAATTAAATACATTATATATTCTAAGATTGGGATCTCAGCATAATTTATCTCCAAAAAACAACAAAATAGATAATCTCAAGAGAAAAAAAAAGGCACAATTTGCAGACAAAGAAATGCCTCATCTTTTTTCCACTAGGAAGAAGTCATTGAGGCTTTTAAAACATATCTAATACTGTTTTCCTGTTAACATTATCATCATTTTTTATATTATCCTTGATAATTTTAATTCCATCTGTTGCTGTTTAATATAAGACATCAAAATTCTGTATCTTTAGTCAAAATGACAGTCTGGCTAGTTGCTGTATGTCTAATTGAGCAATCCATGATCCAGGACTGAATGGATTGTTTCATCAGTTGTCTTACTTTAAAGTTTGATTAGCCACACAGTCTTAAAAATAGGGGAAATGTAAGATCTTGCAAACAAACCTGAAGATTTATGTTATTTCAAAGTAAATTAATAACAAGAAGATTCAAGTAAGTTTTTTGAAGACTGATGCTAATGTTTGTTTGGTATAGTGAATTACCACTACACTTTAAATGAAAAATTGTGCTTTCTGACACAGCTACTTCAGCAAAGAGAACTGAAGTTCACTGATGATCAAAACCTGACAATATATGGAAACCAGAGATGGAAACAACAATATAGAACAATACATATTTTGCAACAAATGAACTGCTAAAGGAATTTTTGGAAACTGTAGTTTTATAATATGGTGGTTACTGAAATGAAGCCAACTACAAAAAATTCTCATGTATTCAGCCTTATGCCTAGATGTTTCTTCCCACCAGCTGGGGTTGCTGCCTTTGTTTTTTCAGATACAACCAACAGTGAAGTTACGATGTAAATTGGATGCGGGAAATGACCTCCAAAAATGAGAAAGGGCAGGAAGGTAGGATAGCAGCTAACTTTGAGAACAAAGCTGTTGTGCAGTGCAGCTCTATGCCATTAATGAACTTTTTAGGTCTGTCAAGAAGCAGGCAATAAAATGACTAGAGAAAGAAATCATTTTTTCTAGTTGCCTTCTCCCAGTCTCATAAATGACTTCACTGGCTTCAGGGGTATTGTCATCCCTTACTGTTAGGATAAAAATATTCCAAGGATTGATTTTTTTCATAGGAAAAAAAAAAAAAAGCAAATAAGGAGAGTGTACAAATTACATCTTTTGATAATGCTATCAAATTCCAAGAAAAGGAGACACGATGCCTTGTGTCAAACAAACAAACGAACAAACAACCCTCTAAGCTTAAGTTAATTAAAGTAATCAAATTTAAGATCAGAGTAGCTTATTGACAAGGAAAAAGGCAGTAAGCTTACTAGCCTCATGGTACAAAGCATAAAAATAGGTGATTTTTGCTTGTGGGAGACAGAGGCGTAATGAGAAACTGATTTCAAGAAAAACGTATGAAAAAAAAAACTTCATTGAATATGTGGGTTTTAATGTCTAGTTGAACTATAAATTTTACTTTCCAGGTTTACTTTTTGGATGAATTTTTTTTTTTAACTCTTGAATCAAAAATGCCTCTTTAAGAAGCACAATTAATGTAGCAGAGAATGATGACATTTTACAGAAACACCTTGAAGACTGCAGAAACAGTGGAATAAAACATAGAAGTAAAGGTGTAAAGTCATACATTTAGAGATTAATTTATACTTCAAGGTGTGGGCGCACCTCTTGGAAATAACAGAAAGGAAGAAAGAGCAGAATGAACTATTGATTAGAGTTTTCTTTGAGCTGCTAACATGATACAGCTGTGAGAAAGGCAAATGTAATCAGGAGTATCAAGTGAGATACTTAATTTGAAAAAAAATAATGTTGGGGGAGCCTCTTTCTGATCATGCAATGATTGATTGCAACTGAAATTCTGATGAAGGAGAATTAAGCTGTAATTCTTTGCAGAGAGGAAGCAAACTACTGTGGATGGTATTTTTTGCTATGGCTAAGGTGAGTAGTGGTGTATATGCGTGCATATCTCTCTTGGGAAGCCTCATGCCTTGCCATTGTTACTTGGTTGTGGAAGTCCTAGGAAGCAGTGCTATAGCTGGTACAAGACTGCAAAGTGTGTGAGACTTCTCTTGTTTTGTACCCTACTAATACACTGATGGACATAATTGAGAAGGGTCTGGAAATCACTGATGATAACTTCATAGCATTTTTTAAAGGCCTATTACCCAGCTAGGTATGGAGGGGTACTGTGAGTTGTATCCCCTTAGGATAGTGATTTCAACCTTTTTTTTGTTAATATATGCTACACACATGTTACTGGTTTCAGCTTAGAGCTCTGATAACTTCTGTCAGAGAGTTGCATCTAAAAAGAAGCGTTATTTTGGAGCTGAGAGGCCAAACCTAACCCTGCCCTTCTTGGTTTGTGTGACTGCTTTAGTAATCACAGCGTGGATGTTTTTATGTATGATGTCAGATTTTCTAGAGAATGGCATGCTGCTATTTAGTTCTTAAGTAAAAGCAAAGGTTTCAGTTGAACTTAGTGAAATTATTTCTGTTCAGTGGCACACTACAAAACGAAGTTCAATTAATGGTGTCAGTTCCTGTACAGAAAAGAGCTAGCAATCATTTGGCTTTCATTTCGTAAGAATATTGCCTTAATTTTTAAAAGGAGATCAGATACCATTCAGTGACTATTCCTTTAATCTTCATGTACTCTTTCTGTAACAGTTATACTCTAGCTTGTACATTTCAGTATTCTTTGTATCTTTGACAACAAATCCATACATTTGACTATTTTCTGCCAGCACAACCATTTATATTAGAGGAGAATTGTGTTTCTCAGCTGCTACAGCCAGCATGGTCAAAGCTTATGCTGGAAGTCTGCCAAATTGCACTTTTGGCCTTAATAAAATAATAAACTGTTGCTTTGGGGCTTAATTGTTGGCATTAGCATTGTTGTGAATATCACCTTTATTCTCTACAGATGACTTAGACTGAGAATATTGTTACATCATGACTTCTCAATTTAATGTTTCCTTTAGGATCACTCATCCTGACAGATCTGAGGAGAGGAAAAGAATTTGTTTCACCAATAAAGAAGACACAAGAGGTAAGTGAGGGAAATTTGGTGAGTTTCTCAGGTTCTGGTAGTGTGAATGGGCTAGAAAGTGACAGCTGTAAAGCTAGTCATGTCTCTTCCAGAAATGGTAGTGGTCTGTTCTGCTTTGCAAAAAATAGGAAATAATATGGAATTCAAGAATTTTACATAGATTGTCAACTGCAGCCAGCTATTATTCTGGAGAAGCCAAAGCCTTAAACTAAATAATTTTAAGGTCAACCATGAATCAATCAGGAATAACTCTTAGTCATACATCCAGCTGAAGGGCACGTGAAGCTAGCTGCTGACAAAAGAGCAAGTATGACTATAGGCATCAAGTAACCTTGAACTGTTCCAGAATCCAGAAAAGTATTTGCTGAGGTCTGAATTTGGAAAGAAAGTAATAATTCTGACTTTTTTTTCCCTGCTGAAGTAGAAAGGTCAGACGCTAGGGTTTAGTTCCAAATCAAGCCTAGAGAAATTTTAGGAAATATGCTAGCTCTTACAGGTTTAAAACAAAACAACAACAACAACAACAAAAAGATTTTCAGCGTGTGTGCTACTTTATAGAACAGAAAACTGTAACACTTGGAAACTAGTAGTTAGCCAGAGCAGATGACAGGGAATTAGGCTATTAATCTGCTTAACAAGGACATATGCCAAAGTAGTTTAAATTGTGCTGGTTTGTAATTCTGCTCTTATATAAGAGGAATTCAAATTTAGCAAGACATGCAGGGGTGAAAAAGAGTATGAGCATACAAGTTCATTCCAAGTCCAAATGCAGTAACTGCCCTATTTCAGTGTTTTAGCCATTAATGTACAGGCTTATGGTCCCATGTGAGCTGGGTTTACACCAGCTGGTATATACTGTATATTTGATTGGTGTGCAAACCTACATATGTCAAAAGTTACTCCATCTGTTTTTCTTTTCTATTGTCTGATCTTTTACTGGCACGATAATCGTGAGTCTGCTGTTACCATGTTATAAAAGTACTTGTAGTCTGAATTTATTTTATATTTTTTTTTAATAAATTGAACATTTTTGCAGCACACTGACTTTCATTTCTAATAGCAGGAAAACAATTGTGCTGTGGACATGCTAGAACTCATGCCCCTCTGATGCTCTTTTACTGTAGAACAGGGTATTCTCAGAGGATTAGTAACGTTTGAAACTGCAGGTTGATGTTATTTGGCCTTGGAACATCTATTAAAGAATATAAGAATAAACTGTGGGTGAAACCAGAATAGAGAGTTAATATTTCACAGAATGATTTTGATTTTTAATTAGAGTAGAAAATGGTAGTACCAATGTTGCGCTAGATTTTATTTTCTGTAATTTACCTACATATCTTCAGAGTGGTAATAGTTTTGCAGTAGCAGAAATGTTCATGTTTTGCTCCTTTGTCTACAGTAATGATAGTTCCTTGCTTTTCAGGTAAAACATGATTTAATCTGGACAGTGAATGTCTGTGCAGCTAAATGCAGATGTGACTGTATGCAATGCAGGTGTTCTGTGTATGCTTAATATTGTTAGCGTGAATGACAGCAGCAAGCTGAATGAAAACTAAGGGTATATGTGAAGTTCAGTTGAGTTGACAGCATATGTTATTTTGTATTCAATACTATTATTCCCTGTAATAGCTATATTAAACTAATACATGCGTTGCAACACCTGCACAATCATGCTTTTATTTTGTTGCATAGGCATACACAGAATGATAAATGATTATTACAATTCATCACCAGTTTGGATTAAGCTGTTGAGTACTGGATAGCTAGCCAGCTGTCTGGAGGAGATAAACCAACAAATTTAGCTGCCCTTGTGTTACTTTGCACCAGAGATGAAGCCTGCAATTTTTTTTTATACGTTTCTGAGGCTAGTATGTTTATAGGAGTCAACCCCAAGACATTTTCTCCAAATTTGCTGTCAATTGACTGTTAGTCTGTAAAATGCAATATTACAGAATGATAAATAATGTTGAGCCAGCTGCTGAATGGTGAGGGTCTTGTCTGGATATGAAGAAAATACCATCTTCTGACAGCCGTATGCATAATTGCAGAGGGGGAAAAAGGTTGTACTGAAAATCGGTTAGGTCAGATTATTCTGTATGATGCAAGCACTGCCATCTCGTGGGTAATTCGAGGATGTCAAGAATTCTGGGTTATTTATTTATTTAAGAAATATATGTTTTATATTTATTAATATTTACAAGAAGAAAATATTAGTGTTGTTATAGGCAAGAAAAAAAATGTGAAAATAACACAATTTCCAAGCACAGGGCATGAAACACATGGTTCTTTAGCTAATCATGTATTTGTATGATGTTATGTAGCTTAGTTGCTTCTTCCTCTTGTTATCGTTTGTAGGCAGGGGAAGATGTTTGCTACCTATGACATTTAACAGTAACAAAAAGGAATCTTAATCTCTCATTTGCTGGAGTACAATTATTTGTCTGTCAACACAAAAAATAAGGGGGTGGAGGGGAGGAGAAAACCCTTGGTGTCTTAAAGAATCCGTCTAGAATAGATTGCTTGACTATTATATCATTACATTTCCATCACTGAGAAGTAGTTTGTGAGCTATTGCTGCCACACTTAATATCAATCCTGTTGTGGACCAGGCTGGTTCAAAACATATTGTTGGATATTCCCTGAGATCTAGGAAGAGTTATGAGATGTGATCATGCATGGTCGTAGGAATCTCTAGCTCACAAATTTCTGTTAAGCAGCTGTGCAGCTCTAGATAGCCATATCTATGTGCTTTTCTGTACTAAAAATAAAAGCAGTGTTTCATTTTGTGCAAGTCTCTGACGTTCTCCATGCCAAAAAGAGGCAAGGGAAAGGAAATTTAGATATGTAGACATCAGCATAACTTGCTAAAACTCATGATTCTAGACCTATTTTCCTGAGTTGCACAAAAAATAACACTTGGAAGATATCACGTGACTCCTTGTTGCTTTTATTATTGTTTGTGCAAATATGCTGGCCCTAGCTGAGAGTAATGAACTGTAATAGGTGGTCTCCACATACATGGTGTGTCGTACCCAGAGTTTACATTTAGAACAGGCTAGACAGAAGAAGGAAGGTGAAAAGAACAATTTCCTTCCCTTTACAGGAGGGAATAAGTACCACACAGTACTTGATAAGATTCTTAGAGTTAGGAATTGTACCTCCTTTTTCCTATTCTGCATTCATCTTCCTGGTTTTACATATTACAAGCCATTTACAAAGGCAGCAAACAAATAAAAACCTGTGATTTATTCCTTATATAGATCTCATATCTCCCACAGTAAGCTAAGTGAACAACTGCGTGGAAATAGTAGTTAAGTATTGTTATGGGAACGAAAAAGAAATGTTACTGATTTATACTGTTGTGGAAGGGGATGTGTGCCAAAGTGAAGCTCTTCATGAGAGAACTGAGAAGTGGCTTGTAGTCATTAGATTAGAGCTATTTAGCTATTTTGCAGGTTCAAACCAAGACAAGTGTGTTGGCTTGCAATATTTTGTTAATAATGTATGCCTAAATATAATAATAAATATGAATGTGAAGAACGGGGACCATGAACTTCAGACATCTTAAGTACTAATACTTTACTGCAGGTGTCAAGTACTTCAGTGCATTTCTGTTGAATGTGTCAGAATGTTTAGTTAGAACACAGTCAGGGAAACAACAAAAAGCTTGGGGTGAACTAAAGGATAGTCCTGAAGAATAAGGTAGAACTGGGGGCAGAATACATCTTAACCCCCCAAATTTTAACAATAACTATCTGGGAAGAAATAAGCCTGGAGTTTAAAAAAAAAAAAAAAGTTGAAATATTTAATCGAACTAAAAAGTTTGGTCTTGCTTTTGTTTTGTTCCTGCTCTTTCTCATGAAACGTGTCTTTTGTTTTTTTGGGAAAAAAAAAAAATAGTATGGATTCCTGTATTCACTTTTGGTCACAGTGCATGAGGGGAAAACATGTAGTCCAGTCAAGTCAGCTTTGTACTGATCACCTGTTGTTGATATTCTGGGTATGTCCTATGTCTGGTCCCTGTGTCCAGACTTTACAAAGCAACCAGTGAAGGGAGAGGCACCCTTGTTTACTGAGTATCCACAGAGAGAGATTTCATAACAGCTACTACATACATGCTACGTACTTGCTTCCACAGTACTTTTTCCTGTTAATTTCTTTGTGTGGGTTATCTCTGAGAATGAAAGAATTGAAAGCTACTCCCTGGAAGGATAGAAATGCAGCTCTGAAGTCCATCTTGAAAAGGAGAAGGGGGAAAAAAAAAAAAAAAGACAGCTGAAGCTAGCAAGCATGGGGGTTTACCCTTGCAGACTGTTTGCTCCTTGATAACTTTCCTCTGATGGAAAGCAAAGGGTAGGTAGGTATTACCAAAAAAAATAAAAATAAAAATGCATAAAGTGCAATGGTTCCCTTTGAATGAGGTGTAAAGGCAGTGGGTTAATGTAAATATAAAAGGCAGTGGCTTCTGCAACAAACCTAGAGGTATGTTGCCTGAGAAAGATCTCTGTGCCTTCTTTCTGTTCTCAAAGGAAACATCGACTGCATGTGCTTTTTAAAAACATGCAAAGGCTCTGACAGACATGTTCTGTTAGTTTTACCTCTGGTGCTTTAAGTTGCTACCTCCCCATCTATGTGTCTGCAGAAGGTTACCTCTCCTGACAGCTCTTCAGCTCCCTCTGTTCCCTCCCGAAGGTACTAGCTGTGGTATTGTCTTTGCTGGTGAGCTAATCAACTGCAGCAGGCTCTGAATTGCAACAGTTAAGTAGTTTCACAGATTTGCTCCTCTGGATTGTTACAGGGGAATATCTTATAGACAGGAAGATGGTAGGTGATGGTAACTGTTTAATCGAGTGCACTCCAGTTCAAAAGATCATAAACTAAAAAGCATGATGACCTGCAATTGATTTTCATCTGTAAATAGGGAAGTACTCCATAAATCCCAGACTCTTTCCAGCTCATCAGAAGTGGGCTTTGTAGTTTAGTTTTGTGGTTAAGTAGCTCTTTGAACCTCTAAGAGTAAATACTTTCAGTTGTGTTTGTTTCTTCCAGATGTTAAAAAAAAAAAAAAAAAAAAAAAGACCTAAATGTATTAAATAAACAGCTATCTAGTTCCTAGGTAATATATTGTGGTTAGCAGCCAGAAATGGTAATTTACATTAAAGTTTTGAAAGTGCCCTTGGATGAATGTGGAATGACAGAAATAGTAAAATTAGAAAAGCTGCAGTTGCAAGGATTTAAGAATCTCTTGCAAATACTGCAGAGAAAGCAGCAATAAAACAAGAATGTTGATGCTAGAGCACGATCAGCACAACCCCTGACATTTGACAAATCATAAGATGTGTTGTCCTTGCTAAAAGGCAAATGAGATAATTATGAAGACACAGGTACATCAACAAAAATCAGAGGATTTGCAAGGTAATTCTCTGGGGTTGCCTTTAAAAAAAAAAGTCCTAATTTTAGAACTGGAGTAAAAACCACTTACTTGTGGCAATGCGATATCATAAAGACATTATCAGCCATTGTGTGTACTGATGTGCAAAGAGTTAGTTGAAATAAAAGTAATTCTATTTTTTTGAATTTTTATAACCCTGTTGGTTGCCTAAGAAGCTATTCAGATCTTTTAGTCAAGGTAGCTAATACGAGGTTATCTCTTAGCTTTAAAATAAATCTATTTCACCCTGCTTCTCAGTTGATATTTTCTATGCTTTCAAGTTGTTTTCCCAGAGGAAAGAAAGCAAACCACTTTGACTGGATACTGACTGACATCTAAACAAAACTGCAGCACAGGAGTGATCTCCCATGTTTGGTACTAGCAGCAAAGTTTAGAGTTCTATGAAGTTTATCTTTTAAAACTAGATGTGTGATCTTTATTTTTAAACAGCTCCAGTTGTTTACAAATACGATTTACTTATTTACATGTAGTGAAGTCAATGGGTGCTTTCTTCCAATTGAGAACAGCCAGGTGTTCTGTGCTGTGGAGGAAGGCTGTTTGCCAAGGCTTACTTTAAAAATTGTAATGATACCCAGTTGTCACTCCACATATTATGATGCTTAAATGCTAAGGACCAGATTTTGCTGTTTAAAATTCTGTGTCTTACTAGGTTCTGCTTAGCTGCTGACTTTGGGAAGAGCCTAGCAATGCATTGTATCAGGGGCTTGAAATCTGTACGATTTGTATGTCCAGGCTGGGAAGCAGAGATAGATGAAGCAAATTAGACTCGTGGAATAACATTAGATTGAAAGAGTCGTCTGGAGGTCATTTGGTCCCACCTTCCACTCAGTGCAAGACCTGCTTTGGAGCTAGACCAGGCTTGGTCATGATCACGTAGCAGAGAATTACACGGCCATAATTAGAGTCCTGACATTCCTTTGATGTAAAGCTGCTAAACAAGTCACCAGAGTCTGTTTCACGTACTCTATCTGTGAGGCAAAGAGAATTTTTGTGTAAATAGCTGCAAAGTATTTTGATCTCTGAGTAAAATCAAAGCACTGGGCAGGAGTGATTTACTTTGGTACTAGGATAAAACGATTTCTTTTCTTCTGTTATTGAAGATGTGGAGGAAAAAAAAAACAAACTACTGTTACATTTCCTGTCAGTATCAGGGAGGATTACAGGAATTGTTAATATACTTTTCCTGGAGTAAATAGGTCAAATTTGCATTTTCTAGATTCTTGCTATTTAGAGGTTGAATTGCACTTTTTTGTTGTTTTGCCGCTTAGGGGAGATGCTGTGTTTGCGACTGCAAAACTTCTGAAAGCTTCTATTTCTGTTCACTTATGAAACTGTTCACATCACAGAGAGCGCAAATACGATCTCATGACATTATTTATATGAACTGAAACAAAAAGGTCATATTCTAACCATGCTGATTTCAGTCTTCTCCCTGAACAGTGATGAATAAATAAGGAGACTTGAATAGTGCATGTTAGTAACAGTGGTTGAACAGGCAGCTAAATCCAAACAATCCCCACACAGAAAACAGAGTTGCATATACAGAGTGGGCAAATTGTTTCAGGTTTATAGGTTTATATAGAACTGCTAAGACAATGTTTAAGTTTTCTACACGTATTAATTAATTCTCCAAAATGCTATCTGAAAATTCTTGTAGTACTAGCCCTTGGTCCTATTGCAAATGTGAGGAAATCCACAGAAAGTAATTTGACTAAGAATATAACGTACATATCAGTCAGCGACAAGATCTTGTTATACCCTCTGCCTCATTCTTACCTGCATCTCGCTCTTTCTAAAGGAGATTGGCAGAACCTTGGGCAGGCACATCAACTGACCTATATCATGGTTAGGACTGAAACAACTAGAACAGATGTGAAGGATTTTGAATAGCAAAGTCAGGGTAAAGGATACTAGAAGGAATGATGGGACCACCTTCAAAAGGTGGTCCCATCATTCTTTCTTTCCCTTGTCTGGACTTTTGTTTTATAGCAACTTCTCACAATACTGTTATGCAGAAGTAAATTGAAATCCCTAAATATTCCATGAAATAATTTTCAAAAGTTCTATTTCCTATTTCTCCTTTTGATTTATTTTTTTTTTTAGATGCATGTGTAAGGTGTTTATAAGCTGTACCCAATCATCCATATCCATGATGTTTCTGGATAACAGTTCACTTTACCTCCTACACAGTAAATGGTTTAATTCCATTATTTAGCCAGTAACTGGAGCTGGGTTTACTGATAAAAATCACAAGGATTTTATTTCTATTTTTTAAGGTGGTATCATATTTGCTTTCCCCTTTCCCACCCTCTCCTGTAGTTTAGGTCTTAGGTATGTATGGTCCTGTTTTAAAGTCCTCTCTTACCTACAATGCATTACGTGTCTATACTACTTGATGACTTGCCAGTTCTCTTCTCAACTTTCCTCACAGAAGACATTTTTGTAAAGCAGTGCAGTATCTCAACCATTAGATGTGCCTCATTAATTTCAGCAGCCCTTTCATTTATTAAAAGTCCTTCGTTGTCTTCAGTTTTATTCTTTTCATGATTTGTTATAACCCATCCAATTTTCTCTAACTGATTTGACTGCACTAATTCATTTTGTGTTTTGGCTGCCCTTCTCTTTGCTGCAGTCACACACTCTGGATATTTGTGTTCTGTTGCTTCCATTACTCCATTTTCTTTTAGTCTTCGATGCACAATTAGTCCCTGATTGCTTCTGATTCCTTGTATTCTTTCCAGAAATGTATCTATACAGCTGATAATGCCCTTGCTTGCAAAGGATTATTCACAAAACATTCCATTTCATCATTTGTGTAACTTAAATGAGAAGTTATAGAAATGATAGTTTTTTGACAAGTCAATGAGAGTCGATAATTCAAGTGGTTAGCTCTCAATAGAGGTTACTCTAGTCAGACTGACTAGAGGTTACTAATATCAGTGGTCTGTATTTAAAACTCAGATGAAGTAAGGATTCTTATACTTGACTAGACATGTCATAAATAATCTGTTAAGCATGGATCTGTGTTTTTTTCCTTGATGTGCATCCCAGTATACTTGTCTTTTTAAATAATAACTTGCTGCATTTTGTGCCAGGTGTTAAATTAGGTAAACTTTACATTTTGATACTGAACAGCTGTTTTTTATCACTGTATGCTATTGAGATGTAGATGGTATTAACAGAGCAGATGGACAGCTATTCTGCAGTAAGTGCTCATCTCAGTAAAGGACAAAAGGTCAAGAATCTGCCATGTTCCTTTTGTGTGTTTTATTATTTCAGAGAGCAGTTTACACTCCACCTGGGGTTTAACAGGAGACCAAGACTCCCTGTCTATGGAGAGAATTAGTTTTTCATTCAGATGAACTATTTATGCTGTGATAACTACTGGAGCTGGGAACAGTTAGTTGTCAGCTGATCCTAAAACCTGACAGGAGTTTGCAGGTTGACTTCCACAAATTGTCAGAGCAACTGCTTATCATCAGACACTTATTGCCAAGCCTCTATCAGAGGAATCCTAACAAATCTGTCTCTGGTATTAGATTTTTTTCCATAGTTTCCTTTCTTCTTCCTTCATCCCATTTCTCTGCTTCATCTTCTCCTTCATTTCTCTTATCTGTTTGCTGTAAGTAGCATGCTATGACCAGTCAAGAAGGATGTAACGTTCCTCTAGCCACAGAAGTGTAGTGGCTGGATGGAGGATCTCAGTTTATTCTTGCAGTTAGTGAGTTTCAAAACCAAGTAGATCATTGCTGTTCCACAGGCACACTCCCTCTCCAGACCACTCTAAGTGTTATATCTGTCAGTGCCAAGGTGTAAGTCAGGCCTGTGTGATGATAGGAGAGATGTGATTTGTTTTTTACATGGTAAAATTCAAAATTTGTCATATCTGTTCTGTGGGCAGGGACATGGTGACGAGGGCCTAAACCACTGCAAAACTGAAAGGTGAGGGACTGTCCCAGGCACACTAGTCAACGTCAACTCAGGCAAACCTATCTTGGAAAGCTGGTAAGCTTGAGGGAGTTGGTAACGTGAGGAACACCATCAATAGAGCAGTTTATTGCAATACAGAGAATAGCAAGATCCTCATAGTCTACTACGTAGCATTGATGTTCACTCAGGTTAGACACTTGGAATACATTTAAACTGCTCTAATAGACTTGTTTTAACATCTCTGTGCCTTTTTGCTTTCCAAGAGGATTGTGCTCAATGGACAAGGTCTTGGATTTAGTTTAGGAAACTCCATGATGACAAATAGCAACTTGAAAGGGTTGACATTACTTTTCTTTCCCCTCCTCAAAGTTCAAATTGTTTGCATGTTTGAAGAGTGAAATAAGTTGCATATAAATTAGCAGAACTTATGAAAAAGTGAGCCCCCTCATGATCTAGCTAAATATTTAAGCCTAGGCTTCTTTTTGCTTCATTTCTCAAAACTTCCAATTAAATGGGACACAGTCAGCACTAATTTACTGTTTTAATGGAATACGTTTTTAGCATTCCTTCCCTGCAAAGTCAGTTTATTTTATTTCTTTGTCTGGCAATTCACAGGCCAGAGGTAGTTATAAGCAAATATCCCAGAATGGGGGATTTAATTACATGTTGAATACCTGCTGGAGAGCCACAGGTCTCCCCTGTGCATCATTCAGCTGTTATCAGAGGATAAAGGAGCATAAGAGATGGGACTGTGAGAGACTTTATCACAGGGGGTCCTTCTAAATAGGTTCAATTTATGTTCCTAGTATTTTTACAGGAAAGGACACAAGGTCTCAGATAGTACTGAATTCAGTAAAGGCTTATGTTACTGTCTCCTTACACCATTGTCTATTAATGAGTGGGAGGCTGGGAAGAGATGGATAGAGTATAGAGCAGATTGGGATCATCTAACTGTGGTCATTCAAGAAGAGGGAAGTATCTTTCAGATCCTACACTTCTCAGCTATGCAACAAATATGATACCAAAAAAATATGTTTGCTTTGTGGATTCCCCTGTGATGACTTATCTTCATTCTCACCTATGAGTCATAAAATATTATTGAATATCGAATAGTTGCCTTTAAGAAAAGACCAAGAGACTTGAATAAAGATGAAAGAAATGTTGTTCTACAACTATTTCTGCTTATAAGAGCAGAATTTATATTATTATTCCTTAAAACTAAGATGCAATTTTATATTATACTTTATACACTTTAAGAATATTTTTTTAAAGTTAAAATACCTAGTAAATTTAATTAACTAATGATCAATCTTGTAGGGATTAAAATCCCTACAGGAAATTTATTTATAGTACAAGGTTATATAAATAGTCTGGGTTAGTAAAACTGTTCTTTGAATTTGTGTGAAATATTTTATTACTTAAGTGTGCTTGTGCAGTTGTTATACTCAAACTATTTTAAATTATTCCAGTTACTGACTGATATCTTTTATAAGAAGGGAACAGCTTTCTTACATCTATAGAAGGTAAGCTTTTATATTTTTCCTGATGTAGTGCAATTCTCTTTTCCTTTCTGCAGAACACTTAAATTTTGATCTCTGTTACTGGTCTTGTGTTGGTGTCATCACTTATACCTTGGACAGCTAGACTCTCAGAAGGAAGGCCAGGGAGAGGGAAGCTGGAAACTCTTCAGTGGCAAGCTGTGCAGGTCAGACTGTTGCAAGAAGTGATACTAGAGGTGGTAAGTTGGATTAGTTGGCAAAGATTACAAAAGAGTGTAAAATGTATAAAAATTCAATGAACTACATGGATATCATTTGTGTGTGTTCATATCAAATGTGGATCACAACCATTTGCTGTGGAGCAGGCAATGATCAGTCTGCTCCAATATGTGTCTTAAGAAGAAGCTCTTACTGGAACTGCACTGGGATATTAATTTTTATTATAGCAAAAAATAGTTATTTGACTTACCATTTGGCAAGGGTATGCAACAGGTTATATATCTACATTCTTTTTAACTGCTACACTGTCTTTAAGAACACTGGAGAACAGATTCACTTCTGGTACATTTTCATTGGACTGGATCCTAAGTCTGCCATAAAGTAATGTCAACAGTGGAGCTTCAATAGGAAGCTCCTCTTGTTGTACTAGTTTTTGTGGAGTTTCCCTAGTGAAACAATGAAGTTGGGTTTAAATAGAGCATGAACTAATAAACAAATGATACTTTCATATTTAAAAGTCAACATTTATTTTAAACTTGTTTCAAATAATGCTATCCTACAGAAGAATCTAGAAGATGGTTATGACTTTAAATCATCTGGTATCAATAAGGTTTTGAAATTCATTTTTCTCAATTATTCACTATTCGTGGCATTCACAAAGTTGATTTGCTCAGTGGCAATTATTCAGTGATACCACAAAAGAGCTAAATCATTCAACCTGGAGTAGTAGTGGGATGTTCTAATTGCTACCTCTGTTCTATAAATGTAAATCCTTTGCTTATGTTCACCGACTGTATATTGTAAGAAGCGTATGTGTACATATAATTTTTTTTTCCTTTTGTTTATATTTTATGTAAAACTGAAGATTACTGAAAGGAGAGGGGCTTTCAAGTGCACAAAATCAAAGTTTGATGCCTAAGCATCACTAAAAGTATAGTACAGGAAACTTTCCTTTTTCCTCCCTTAAATTTCCTTAACAAAACCTAAATAACAGTTAAAATCAGGAGAGACCTGCACTTTATAGCTGATCAGACCTGTAGTTCCAAATCACATTATTATTGTTGCCAAGTTATTTGTATGCACGTTCCTTAGCAGATGGACGTTGACCACTCTTTATGTGATGTTTATCACTCCAAATACTGTTGTTATGGTGTTCTCCACTATCCTTTAGTTGAGGTCAGGATTTGAAT
Source organism: Anas platyrhynchos (assembly GCF_047663525.1). Taxonomy (NCBI): domain Eukaryota; kingdom Metazoa; phylum Chordata; class Aves; order Anseriformes; family Anatidae; genus Anas; species Anas platyrhynchos. The sequence continues at coordinate 36,550,631 of NC_092590.1, forward strand.
GAATGTCAAAAAGGTTGCTGTTTTTGTTTGTAATCCACCTACTTTGTAAAAGATAAAAACTTCGGTCATCAGGCCCCCTTCATATAGGAGGCCTTCTTCAAAAACAACAAAAATCGAGCAAGCAACCCAAACACGCTAGAAGCTTTTAATAAGGAATTGTTGCTAATAGAGTTTCTGTGCTTTCCTTGGAGAATGGATGGGAAAGGTTACTGTGGTATTCTGAAAAAGGTGGCGTAAATGTAAAATAGAGAGGAGTGAGTGAACGGTTGAAGATTTATTTAGATAATGGTCAGCCTTGCTTGTGTTATACAAGCTATCACTTAAAAATGCCTTGGTACCATGGAAGGTGGAAAATATGTCACCATTTTTTAAAAGGACTTTGGATTGAGATATTCCTGACTGGTAAGTCTAATCTCTCCATGGTGTAGTAAAGACATAGATAAAGATAATACATTCAGAAGAGCCAGTGCAACTTCTGCAGGGGGGTCATGTCTCACAATTCTGTTGTAGTTCCCCGAAGGAATCACTGTTGTGTGCTTGACAAGGGTGATGTAATTCATGTTGACTTTAAAAGGCCTTCAGAAATACACCTCTGTCCCCCCCGCCCTGATACTTAAAGGAAATCAAAACACCACAGGGTAAAAGGAAAGGCCTTCATATAAATTTGTAACAGTTGAAAAGACAGAAGGCAGCAGATAGGAACAAATGCGTGGTTTTCCCAGTGTAGGATTTTCACCAGGCAAATTCCATTGAGATCTGCATTGAAGCCCGTGTTATTCAATGTCAGCAATCTAGGGAAGAGTAAAGAGGAAGGTGGCAATGTTTGCTGATGGCATTAAGCTGTGCAGAACTGTAAAAACCAGAGCTTATTGCAAAGAGCTGAAGGGTGTTGTCACATTGGTTGCATAAGAAATAATGAAGTTCACTGCAGTGAAAGGTAAAACAACACAGATGAAGAAAATGATTCTTAACTTCCTATATATGTGATGAAGACTTCTGAATTAGCTATTGCCAATCAGGAAAGAGAGACTGTAGCTATGAGTAGTTCTATGAAAATGTCAGCTCAGTGCTCTGTGGTGTTTACAAAAATAAGTGTTAGGAAGCATTAACATGGAATGTGAACAAAACAAGTACCATAATTTCTCTGATACAAAAAATCAAGAGCAAAAACAATAGCAAGGAAGATCAAAGTTGTGGAATGACTTCCACACATGAGAAGTGACTGCAAACCTGATTCTCCAGTCTGTGAAAGAGTTGTCTGGGGGGATACAATAGGATCTATAAAGTGTTGATTGATGTTTAAACTACAGATAGGGTGCAATTAGTCATTGTCTTTTCCAGTTTGTGAAAGAAGGGCATCGAAAGAAACTACAAGGAGTTTCAAAACAAAATGAAAAAAATTGTCTCATAGCATACCCTGGAACTGTGGAGTTCACTGTTAAAGAACATTGTAGATGCCAAAAGGCTTGCACAGTTTCAGAGTCATGGAAGAGAAGCTCATTAAACACAACTATAATACTTACATATAAAGGAGTTAATTCTCCAAACCACAGGCTGCTGGAAGCTGGAGTACAGGGAATATATAACTGCATGCTTGTGCTGTTAACACTCTTCTGTAAGCATCTACCATTATACTGTTACTGGAGATAATAAACTGTCTGTTTCTATGATCTCAGATACTGAAGCTTGTAGAATAATTTTTTGTAAGCTGCTAATTTGTGTTTGTACAGTATATAACTAGATAGAACCTAAGCAAGCCCTTCTGTGTAAACTAGCATTTGGTGACATTAAGCTAGAGAAACACACAGATGCTGTATTGCGGGACATGGACAAACAAGAACATGACACAGTACGATTCAGAAGATGTGTCAGAATGGTGAGACTGTAACTTAAGGTCAAATTCCTGCAGTCTCTGAGGTCTAATTCTCAGTTGAAGTATTTTACTGGTATCGACAGGGACTTGCTTGAGCTAAAATTAAGCTCAGAGGTGATAAAGCAGAAAAGGAAGGAAAAGGAAGATTTGTCTCCTAGCCTGGTAAGCCTATGTAATTCTTTTGTCAGTGCAGTTTTCTATTTCAAGTGACAGAATCTTTAAGCATTATGGTTGCTGAACGGTACAAATGTGGGGATCTGCTCTCAAACAGAGACATGGAGCAGAAAATTATTGTGAGAAACATGTTCCTGAGGAGGCTGTAGAATAGCAGAACAGGAAAACAAACCTATTGCCTACTACCATCAAGACTATCTAGAGGATGTGCAATCTTTGTTGATTCTGTGTTTTACGAAGCTACCAACATGTTGTTCCAGAGGTGAAAATGTCTTCTTCCACAGAGAATGAATCTGACTATTTTTGGAGGAATTCATTGTTCCGTGGAATTGATCTGGCATCAACCATAATGTTGATGTTATTATATTGTTCTACATGTGAAAAGTTTCTTGGATACCAGATGTTTTGTCAGTTCTACATAGAGGACAAAGGCAGATGAAGTTTCCCTAGATGATACTTTTAATTACTGATATTTTTTTTTTTCTGTTGTCTTCCTCTTCTGGCCAGGTAGTGGTAGATAACTTGTCAGTTTACAACTGCTTTTTTCCTGGGAATCTCAAAGGTAATTTTGCCATGACTTGGATAGCTGTGTTGTTTTTTTTTCCCCACCTGGGAGTGCTCCATTCCTTCCCTTAGGTGTCACTATTTATCGCTGCTAGACTTCCACAGGCTCCAAATTTGGCTGAATGGCACAGTTTTCCTCTATACTTCAGGCTTCTTGGCAAGTGTAGTGTGTATAGCCTGCTCTGCCAGTCTGTGCTGCCTCACATACTCGTCTCCCTCCTACATCAGAGAATAGCAGTGACAGCCTGTGTAAGGCTGTTACCAGAGATCTATATTAGTGCAATGTTATAAAAGATACCTTGCCAGTAATTTCTCAGGAAGGATTATGTCTTAAAATGGGGCTGAAAGTTGTATATACTTATTTTCTTAAAAAAGTGATATTGCTAGTAAGCATGAAATTCCTCAGAAAGCTAATCTGAGTGCCTTTTGAGGGTTTTTTAATACTTTTTTCTTTAGTTTTACTTCAGAAACATTTAGATTCTGGCTTTTTTTTTTTTTTTCCCTTTCATATCAGTATTTCTTGAAGGAAAAGGAGGAGATAGAAGGCTTATGGCTATTAGTGATGGCCAAAATATTGTTGCTTGTACCTGCTGTTTCCCTAAGAATCCATTCATTTTGACACGTTGATGTGATGGCTTGGATCATAGTACTGACTTCTAAACAAGCCCCTTATTTTTCCTTTTTTATGCAACTACTGTATACTCTCATGCAACTTCAGAACTTGAGAAATTGCAAAATAGGGAGTTATTTTACCTGCCACCATCCATCTATTCCTACAATGAATATCTAAACCTGTCACATGGGAACATTTGTTTATTTGCAGTTACATTCACTGGACCTCACTCACTGTGATAAAAGTTGTACTCCTGTGCAAAATCCTTGCTCTGTGTGCTACAAAGGCAGCAAGCAGTATCTGCTGCCATGTCCACAGGAGGGTGCTTTCTTGGTAGAGGGGAGTTTTAAATATTTCCTGGGGCCCTGCCAGGAGATGTGGTCCCTACAAGGTGTTGCACATGCTCCCTGTGACACAGCCCCTTCAGCCAGCATTACCCTTTTTTGTGACTGGCACTGCCTCTCTGCAGTTCACAAAGGCATGGGGAGGTTTCGTCTAGTTTCTTGCAGTTCCAGTACCAGACTTTTTCCCAGTAAGTTTATGCTTGCAGAAACCTTCATTGTTCTGACAGGAAGCACACAAATCTTACAGTGCTACTGCAAAAGCTAAACTACCATATAAAACAAACCTACAATATTAAAAATATTGTAAAAATAAACCTAAAATAAAAACAATAAAGTAAACCTACAATATTAAATATTTACAGATTTAAAAATATAACTGCAAAAATGGTGATGAAAGACAAGAAGTAAATGAGTTGTAATAGTCTAGGTGTTTGTTTTGGTTGTTTATTTGTCTGATGTGAAGGCATTAAAGAGAATTTCAGTCAGGGTGAAATCTTTTGTTTTTAATCCAAGAATGACCTAGAGCTGTGGCAGAACGAGGTAAACCAGACTGGCTAGCGGATTACCCAGGGAAAACTCTGGTATTTTTAACCATGCAAATAGCTAGTCATCTGTTTTGAAATAAAGAGGATTACTTTTGCTTGATAGCTCTGTGTTGTGTTTTTGCTGTGCCCGGAGTATGAACTCTGCAGTTACCAAAGATAGAAAAAAAAAATGGCTGTAGATCTCGTCACGCTGTAGCCCTAGGAAGAAAATGCAATGGTCATTTACAGTGTCTAATCTAGGTTTTGACAGTTGTGTGCATGCTAGGTCATTGGTGACTGTATAAGCAAGAAATGCAGCATGGAGATGTGCATTTCTTATATGGGAACTTTTATCTTCAGCAAATGGAAAATAACAAAATCCATTTTGCTTTGCACAGGCAGAGTTTTTATTTATTTCACCAATAACTAAATCAAAGAGCCATCTGCATCTCCTGTGGGGTTCAACTCTCTCAGCTAGTTTCTCCAGGAGCTGGCAAGAATATACATATACAAGAAGTAGTACAGAAGCAGAATGATGAGCACTATTTCTTTTAAATGACAAAAGGATTTTTTTTTCCTCTCGTTGCTAAGCTATGTTTCTTGTTATAACTACCCTAACAATGCAGTTTTAGAAGACTAGTTGATTTGGCAAATTAATATTTCTAACAGTTATATATGGCAAAGAGCAAATTCTGCTCCTACTTGAGCAAGCTGAAAGGCTTGCAAACACATGCAGAAAACTATCTGCAAGCAGGGTGGCCTTCCTTCTGCATTTGCAAAGTACTGGCCAGCCTTCTCTTGGTATCAATAAAACTTACAATGCTATTGTACGAGGAGGTACTCAGCTTAGTGGGGGTATTGGGAAGAATTTTTTGTAATTTCAACTGAAAGGAAAATAAAGTTCTGTTACAGTTTGCATATCATAAAGTTCAGGAATATGAGAGTTATCATGTGGAATTCAGGTTTTTATTTTATACTTAAGCTCTCTTTCTGATACTTTTCAAGAGAGATCCTAATAATATAGTGTTGTTTTTGCAGAGCAGAGGATACTGAATAAAACCTTTCTAATTGCAAACAGCAAAGCTAGGTCTATTGCAAGCAGTGCAAGTCATCTTTATGGAATGTAAGAGTAATTCTTTGTGTGTGTGTTTTAATAGTCATTGGCCACAAATTCTTTAACTTTTTCTCTTCTTTCTGCTTTAGTGATTAATTTTATCTGCCATCTGAATACACACATCTTCATATCTTGAATCTTGTGCATATGTCTTTGGTGTTTCACTGGAAGTATGTGTTTTCCAAGTAAATGTTACAAAGCAGCATAGGTGGAAAACTTATTTTGAAACTGTTTCTAACTATTTTGTTGAATGCACTTAATTAGAAAAGATGTCTGGCCAATTTTTCTCTTCCGTGTTTGGCTCCTGTTAAATCTTGAATTATAAGGTGTTCTGAGAAGGGCATGAAGCAGGAGAATGTTTATGTGTTGGCTGTGGATGTAAGATCTTATAACGAAGCAGTGTGAAGATAACTAATGTCGCTTATAAAATATCTCCAGGAATTAACTAATTATAGATAGTATCATCTGCCATTAATTTTCAAGTATGTAGAAAAATAATGGTTTCTTAAGAGAATTTGGAACAATGCACTGTAAATGCTGAATAACAAGAAAATCCCCACCCTGTCTGCTTCTGCAGCGTATTGGTTTTTTCAGTCCTGCTTCCATGAAGTAATTTTCTCTACTGTAGAGAGACCTGGTTTACGATTATTTTTGAAAGCTTGAGGTTCACACTACTGCAGTGACAGGAGGGGAAGGGAATTAGTATGTGTGGAACAGCAGGTATGTCCCCACTCTTCCTCACCTATTTGGAAACTTCTGTTTCAACGAACCTGGCAGACCCTTGAATGTTTGTGTGGTAGAAGATCAAGGACTAAGAGCAGACTGGTCAGCATGAGCAAGACTGCTTTCTGCTATGTGATACGCATAGCAAACGAGAATCTAGTCTTGTGATAATGAGCTTGTGATAAGGAATTTGACCCAAGGATCTGCTTTTAGTATCTTAAGAAACTGCTTTGTTTCAAGAGCAAAGTCTGTATCTTCCTATTGAGAATAATCCAATGATGAGTCTTTGACATAAGCACACTTTTCTCTTGTCTGTAAGTTCAATTTCATCTAGTTTAGTGTCAATATTTGTAGGTTGAACTGTGTTTATGAATTTTGAATGTTTATGAATATAAATGAATTATATTCATTTTATGAATATAATTGTTCACTATTGCTTTCCTGCTTTAATTAAAATAAGATTGTAAGCTGTTTCCCTCAGCAACTTTACCAAAAATAATAATAATAAAAAAGGTAGAATTATTCAGGAACTTTATTTTCTTTAAAATAAAATCTCACCTTTACTCCAATGTACCAATCATATCTATTGTCCTTTACTCAGGGACTGCTCAGTCCCATGTAGCTCTGTATCGGCTCCTTGGAGCCAGCTAAATTGTGTTTCCCTGCGGCTGTTAATGCAGCTTTAATGTTTAATGTTTAAAGTTAATGTTTAGGCAGCTTCTGTTGGCTGGCTAGACAGCATGGTGAGAGGAGAAGGTGGATGGAGTACTGTTGCATCAGCAGAAGTGGGCAATTTGCCTCAGGAATCAGGTTGCTGTGAAGATAGCAGTAGCAACAGAAGCCCAGGCTATACTATGAGCTCAGCAAAGAGGGGTTATAGACCAGTATGGTATGGCTACTAAGCAGGAGAAGATGAAATAATTAGTGAGAAACCAAGAGGAGACTGAGGAGTGATTCTTGTGAGGGGACTAGGCTTTGAATAGCTCATTCAGTGGCAGATCTACAAATGAGGCTGTCCTGCAATGTACTTGGCTGAATGGGATGGGTGAGAGCCGGTTGTCAGTCCAGCTTTTGACATCTATCATCTTAGGATACCTACTGAATAGTGTCAGGTGAATCCAGCTGCCCAAGTATGTTTGAAATTTTGCACAACGGAAGCAGAAGTCCTCTCTAAACGGCTTCTAACATCTATGACAACCACAGCTTCGTGAAATGAGTTTGGCACAATCCTAAGTGAGTCTCAGCAATACTAGATCTCTGCATTACACTAACTTTTGTCAGTTCCTGCTACTTGAGCACAGGCAGAAAGAACAAGACAAGGCTCAGAGCCTGGACTAAGACCCAGCAAGCACACTGCCCGGATGCAATGCAAGCCCATGGCAGCAAGGCAAGCATTCACGTAGTATCAGCTCTGCTTTTTTATTTTTTTTATTTATTATCTTATTTTTTATCCCTTTAGCAAAAAATGGAGTCATCTATCCTATCTAAAGTGTGATTGCTGTTAAAAAGTCTAATAAGAAGTCTAATAAGGTGAAGAGCCTGAATCTTGTAATAGCAACTCACAAAATTGCCTGGGATGAAGGTACTGTTTAATCTGCTTGAGCATTCTTGCCTCTAATGCCAAATACAGAGCTGACATGCAACTAATCTGCAGATATATCTTAGGTATTTGCATCATCTTAGAATTCTAGATAAACTAGATAAAATGATAAAGTTAATATCTCATTTTAAGTGCCTCCCCCTCCATGCAGGTTCTGACTGGGATTATGAAGCAGCCCCAGAATATCTTTCACAATTTCCAGCTAAACATTAGAACAGTCATGCCAGCTAAGCTTTCCTTCCTATGGTTGCTACATGTAGGTCAGCCTTGAGCAGGTGAGAGAGGTCATCTCTGACAAAAGACTCACTGGAGGTCTTGTCTCTGCTCCAGCCTCCTACATGCAGCAGCGGGACCAGCTCTGCCACAGTTTTGTCCAGCTGAGTCTTGAAATCTCACCAAGGACAGAGGTTTTACAGCCTCTGTGGGTAACCTGTTCCACTGCTGCAGGCACAAATCTCACACACCTGGCAAAAATCTTCACAAACTCTGTACTGAAGTCACAAGGCTGATGTGTTTGATCACTTCAGACCTACCTTCTCATCAACTGCCAGACTAAGGCTAGCGTCAACACTGGGTTTCCGTCATTCAGATCCTGTCCTCCAGTCCCAGCCAGGGAGAATTTGGCTGGATGCTTTCCCAGGTGTACAGCATAGTTACAGTTTTCTAGCTACACTGGAAAAGAGTTCAAAGAAAAATCACTCACAAATACTCTTGACCGATAGCCTCGAACAGGAATTTCTAGATAGTGCACATGGCTGCTTTTGAAGTATTTTGAAATGCTCACCTTTTTCGTATTTGCTCCTAGCTTAGGATATGGAGGCTTGTTAACCTTATTCCAGTCAACAGGAACTTTGATCTTTTTATATAATTGTAGTATTACCAGTGCATCTTGGAGATCACTAAAATGGAAAACATTGACTAAGCCTGACATTTCCCAATTTAAGTGATTTTGTAACATCATGAATAATTACTACTCTTTACAGGTTGTTGTAATTTTAACAACCCTAAAAAGAAAAAAAATTCAAAACCTTTTGTAATTTTCAGTGCAGAAGAAATGCTCCATGCTTAACACCAGCTAGTTGCTAAGCTAACAAAGGTTTTAGTATGGTAATCAGCAACATATCCAGAAAAGAATTTTGCTACATAAAATCCAGAAGTAGCCACCTTTCTCCATTGACTACAGGGGTCCAGAATATATTGCCTCCTTAACTAGGATGCCTTAGTCAAGCCCTAAAATTAGGTGACAGGGAATCTATGTCCAGTTGCTGTAATGCAGTTTGCTCAAGCTTTAACTGGAATCTGAGTGTACCAATTTGCAAGGGGGAGGAAAAATAAACTTATCACCTTCTGCCCTTAAAACCAGAGCTGGCCTAGAAATCCCAAGCTAAGAGCTGCAGGGAGGATACAGTGAGCATCAGCCATTCCCCAACACCCTTTCTTATACTCTTTCCTCATGACTGTGTGCAACAGGACACTGGTGTAGGCACATCTCCACTTTGATCCATGTTGCTGGGTCTCTCGCAAGAATCTAATGCTTACCCATAGAGGTGATTTACATGAGGGTTCACACCAAGGGAGTTCGTCCAGTTACGGAAAGTCCATTCCTCACGGTTCTCTCCTAAAAGAGAGTTCAATGAGACTTTCTGCAAGCTCAGAGCTGTATGGTTTCCCACCTTGTAAGGCAGTAAGTTCTGAACAGCATAGCTCAACATTTTTCAGTGGAAAGAGATTTTTTCTGCCATAACTTTTTCAAACAAAGAAGATTGCCCTGACCTCATGTTTTGGATGTCAGATTGATTTCACCAGACCTCAGAAGAACATGATTTTTGGAGGCCTTTTCAAAACTTCATGATTCTATGATTTTTGCACTTTCTTGCAGAAAGTGCAGCAAGAATGTCTTTCACGTGGGAGTTAGCCAACTCACTCTCTAATCCCAGTTGTGCCAAGAATTAGTGCTGCTACAAACATCTCACTGTTTTACCAAGGTGCTCTTGCCTGCATCAGGAAATTGCAAAGCTCAGAAGAGATGAACAGGCCCTCGGGTACCCTCCTCATCTGCCCCAAATAAGTAAACCACCAGCACTTAAATTGCAGCACTTAAACCTCAAATCATAGGTGTTCAAAAAAAAAAAATACCTCCACTGGGCATAGTCTCTTGTGGTCTAAGTGTTTACTTGAGATATTTCTCTTCTACTAATTTTGTGACTGATATCATCACATTCTAGTAGAGTCCAGTCAATGTCCTAGTTTTCAGGCTTGGCAAATGCTGGGTACTTGTTGAACAGGTTTGCAACAAAGGCTAGATTCAGTTTGGGATTGTCACTGACCACATCAGCTGACGTGACAAACTGCTGGCACCCGAGCCGGTCTGCCTGCTGAAGCATGTACATGTACTCTGCTCTTCGCAAGTCGTCCTTCTCCTGCCGGAGACGCAGTGGAGAAGGTCTGTCAGGGAAGAGATCAAACTACAAAGCAGATGGGAAGCTCCTGACTGCTACCTGGAGCAATGTCACAACTCCACCTGCCTTCACTGGGCATCGGCTGCTAATCAAATGAAGGGACAAAGCATCCACACTAGTCCCTGCTGCTGTTGATACACTTGTCCAGGTTTGTCTCTACTTTTCCTAGCACGATCCTTTCCAATTTTGCATGCTTTGCAACTGTTATGCTTTTTGAACTTGATGGTTCAAAATTAGAATACAGCATGTTCCCAAATGCAGCAAAAATCCAAGATATTTCTCGATCATACATGTTAATCGGGAGGTAGTGACCAGGCCTCACATAAAACCAACAAATCACAACAATAGTATCAGCTCTGCTTTGGTTGAAACCCCTATAGCAAGAAAGAAGAGTTTTAGGTTGGGTATTAGGAAGAACTTCTTTACTGAGAGGGGTGTGAGGCATTGGAACAGGCTGCCCAGGGAAGTGGTGGAGTCACCATCCCTGGAGCTCTTTAAAAGACGTTTAGATGTTGAACTTAGTGATATGGTTTAGTGGAGGACTTGTTAGTGTTAGGTCAGAGGTTGGACTCGATGATCTTGAGGTCTCTTCCAACCTAGACAATTCTGTGATTCTGTGATCTCTTACCTGATTTCTCCTAAAGCATTTAGCCTTTCTACCCTTCCCAGTCCTTTAATAGCAGCTCACAAAATTTCCTGGGCTCAGGACGCTGTTAAACTCTTTGAGCATTGGCAATTTGCTTCAGAGGGGCAATGCTTTAGCTAGGAGGTGCAGATCACTTCCCAGCTTAGCAAAATTTCCTCTACCGGCCCCCACACAGCTGACACGCAGCTGACCTGCGGCTACTAACTCGCTTTGCCCTACAGACCAAGGTAACGAAAAGTAGCCACCTGTGCGTGCCCCTTTTGGGGGGGAGGGCTGCTGCTTCACGGCTCGTCACCGCTGGGGGGACACAGGGGTTTGGGGGGGGGGGGCTGCGCCCCGCCCGTGCATCGCCTGACGGGGACGCGGCTTCCCGCGCTGCGCGCGAGCCCGTTGGCGGGCCGCTGACTGAAAGCCCTGCCCGCGCGCCAGTCAGCCGCAGAGGCTGAGGTGTGCTCCGTAGGGTTTCCTAATAAACCTTAAAAAGTCGCCCGTGTGAGGGGCTGGGCGCTGGTACAGAAGGCACAAGTTAATTAGGGACCGTGGACTGTTATTTTAGAGAACAGTGTAGCATTTCGGGATAATTTTTTTTAGAATAAAAGTGGAGATAATTGAGGCGGGGGGGGGGGAGGGGGATCGGATCTGAGGTAGCTTGGGACAAAATGAACGTTTTTCAGGGAAAATCAGAGGTAATAGATAGGGGCAGCATGTGCATTTTAGAGGGAGAACCTAAGAAAAATTAGAGTCAACATAGGTGACGTTTTGGGAGGGAAAAGCTGGGGTGATTTAGAGGGTATAGAATAAGCAGTTTGAGTAATTTAGTGGGCAAAAAATGGGCATTGCTTCCAAAGAAAAAGCTAAATTAGTAAATTAGAGGGTCAAAGATGGCACTTTTGAGGGAAAACAGGTAATTTGTGAGGAAAAACAAACAAACAAACAAGCAAAAAACAAAACAAACAAAACCAAACCAAAACAAATAAACAAAACATTCTTTCAGGGAAAAGCTGAAGTAAATTAGAAGGATCAAAGGTGGCTTTATTTATTTATTTATTTTAAGGGAAATCTGAAGGAGCTTGGGCAAAAATGAGCGTTTTTTGTAGGGAAAAGCTAATGTAAATTAGAAGGGAAAATGGTGGCCTTTTTTGAAGGGAAATCTCAGGTAACTGTAGCAAAAATCAGGTTTAGTTTTGTTTTCCCCCAGGGAAAAGCAGAGCCAAGTTAGAAGGGTCAAAAGTAGCATTCTTTGAGGAAAATTTTGATGTAATATGTGGACAAAAATCAGCTTTTTGTGGGGAAAAGATAAGGTAAATTAGAAGCGTCAAAGGTAGCATTTGTTTTTGAAGGGAAATCTCAGGAAACAGGCAAAAATCAGCTTTTCTCTGGGGAAAAGCTAAGGTACATTAGAAGGGTCAAAGGTGGAATTTTCTGAGGAAAATTTTGAGGTAATTTGTGGGCAAAAATGAGCATTTTTTTCACTGAAAATCTGGAGTGAGTGAGTGACTAGGGTCAAAGGTGGCTTTTTTTTTTTTTTTTTCTTTTTTCCTGGGAAAAGCTGAAGTAAGTTAGAAGGGATGAAGCTGTTTTTTTGTTTGTTTGTTTTTTGAGGAAATTTTTGAGGTAATTTGTGGGCAAAAATGAGCATATTTGTAGGGAAAACCTGAGGTAAATTAGAAGGTAAAAGGTGGAATTCTTTTGAAGAGAAATGTGAGGTAATTTGTGGGCAAAAATCAGCTTCCTTCCCCCTCCCCCCCTCCCCCAGGAAATAGCTGAAGTAAATTGAAGGGTCACAGGTAGGATATTTTGAGGAAAATGCTGTGTGCAAAAATGAGCATTTTTATCAGTGAAAAGCTGAAGTAAATTAGAAGGGTCAAAGGTGGCTTTTTTTTTTTTTTTTTTTTTTTTTTTTTAAGGGAAATGTCAGGGCAAAAAAAAATCAGCTTTTTCTCCTGGGAAAAGCTAAAGTAAGTTAGAAGTGTGAAATCTGTTTTTTTTTGTTTGTTTGTTTTTGAGGAAATTTTTGAGGTAATATGTGGACAAAAATCAGCTTTTTTTCTTAAGTTAGAAGGGTCAAAGGTGGATTATTTTTTAAGGAAATTTTTGAGGAAATTTGTGAGCAAAAATGGGCTTTTTTGTAGGAAAAAGCTGGAGTAAATTAGAGAGTCAAAGCTGTCTTTTTTTTTTTTTTTTTTTTTTTTTTAAGGAAAAAAATGAGGTAACTTTGTGAGCAAAAATGAGCATTTTTCCAGAGAAATGGTTAAGTAGGTAACAAGGCTCAAATGTGGCATATTCAGAGAAAAAAATTCAAATAATTTGTGGAAAAAAAAAATTATAGGGAAAAGCTAAGGTAAATGCCACTACTATTCCTTCTAATTTATTTTGAAGGGAAATCTCACGTAACTAAGTAAATATGAGCAATTTCTTTTAGGGAAAGCTAAGATAAATTAGAAGGGATTGGATGGAAACTTTTGAAGGAAAATCTCAGGTAACAAGGGCAAAAATGAGCATTGTTTCTTTAGGGAAAATCTGAAGAAATTAGAAGTATCTAATGTAGCATTTTTGAGAGAAGAGGTAAACTAGGAGGCAAAAAAAATATTTTTATTTTAATTTTTTTAATGAAGATGACGTAGTGAAAAAAAGGAGGAGAATAAAATGATAGAAAAAAACTCAGGTAACGTGGAGGAAAAAATAAGTATACTGTGACAGGAAATTCAAACAAAAACATGGATATTACATTATTTACATTATTATGTAACATTATGTCACATTACTATATAATTGTTTTCCCTCTAATTTACAGGGGGAAAGACACAACAAAGAAAAAGGAGTATTTATGTAACAAGTAAAAAACTAAAGTGAACAAGAAGGAGTAAAAGGGTAAAATAAACAGAAAATGAGAAGTAACAGGTGGAGTTTGCCTATGGGAACAGAGAGAGGAGTTAGTGCTTTGCTGGTCTAAGCGTCTCATGCTTCCTTTGCAGCAGCAGCTGGTGGGGAAGAAAGAAGAGGGAGGCATCATGTGGAACTGCACTGCAAGGCAAGAGTGATGAAGGTGAGGAGCAAAGAGAAAAAGGCACTCTAGGCAAAGGGCCGTCCCGGTTGTCAGGTCTGTGGACACGTAAGAAGAGCATGGCTGGCACCTTTGGTGTCCTGGCCGGCTTTGCACTGGGTGACCTCCCTTTAAGCAGGGTTCGGGTCTTTTGCTTTAGTTGGCCTTTTGCCACGCTGCTCCTTCGGCTGCCTTATGGAATAGGTGAGGAAGAGGCTTCATGTACAACTGCAAGGAGTAAGTGTTGACAAATTGGTTGTCTGAAATGGAAATCTTTTTTCAGTCATTTGTATTTAGTGCAGTATGGAAAAATGAAGTAGACTGAATAAAGCCGATATTGGAGTTTATTTTTGAAAGCCTTTAAAGTACTATCAAAACAGTTTTCAATTTTACAGTTTTTGATTGGGAATCTTTGACCCATAATGATCATCTCTCATCAGTGCAAACGTCTCTCTTTCCCCTCTGCAAAAGAAAAATACTCAGAAGCATCAAATTATATAGACTCATAACCATCTTTTACTTTAAAATCTGCATGGTGAATCAACACTACTGTCCTATTTTTTTCAATGTTTCTTACACCCACAGCTGTATTCCTTAATACCAAAAATATGATTAGAAGAGAGCTTGTGATGTCACTGTCATGTCTGTGTCCACTTCAGTATTATGGTCGTCGTGCTGTGTAAGTGAAGGGTTTACAGCTGCAGTTGGGGGGTATTGTTCTATTGGTGTGAAGATGTGATGCTCAGAGGCAATGGCATTTCAGTGTGGTGTTTCCTATTGGGTAGTAGGGGAAGGTAATACTAGTGTGGCTATCATATGGTGTGAATGTTGGTGTTCTCCAGCATTCCTTTCTAAATTTTGTGGTAGTAAATGTTGCTGCATTGTTATCATTGTGGTTTGATGGAAGTTGTCTGCTGACAGTGCAGAAGTGTAGCAGTGATGTATTTCATCTTCAGCTGGAACTGCAGGCAAGTCAACACAAGCGTAAGTGGACATAGTGAGCTCAGGTTGGTGAAGGTGGGTTAAAGCCCCACAGGGAAGCAGTGGTGGTGCAAAGTACTGGTGTCTTGCTGAAAATGCACAAAAACGCACTTTTTGTCAATAGAAAGCTCTTGCAGAGTGCAGAGGAAGTCCAGCCTTTGCTGTTACCACAGCAACAGCCAATGGACAAACTGGGGCTGTACAATGAAACAACATCTTTTATCTGCTTCTGCATCAGATTCATGATAAATTTGTGCCAAGTATTAAATGGTCACTGTCCCTACCAAATTAAAAAAAAAAGAAAAAAAAAAGAAAAGAAAAAATCTAAACACAAAAACATGTTTACTAACTGCTCATAAGAGGAGGTAATAGGAGGTGTGACATACATACCGCATCTGTCCCTGACTTTAGAGGAATTTTATGTGTTTTCAACAAGAAGCAAAGGTTTACTTTTCTCTTACCTCTCATTAGCTTGGTAAAAGAGGACATTTTGACAACAGCAACCTCACATGAGCACAGTAAGTCCAAATTTTGTTATTACTGCAGTACCAGTGAATGGACAAACCAGGGCTGCACAACAAAACAACACATGCTGCATCTTCCTGCTTATCAGATTTGTGATTAGATTCATGCCAAGTATTAAATGGTCAATACATTTTTGATTTACCTTTTGTTTGCAATTTTTCCGCTTCAGTTCAGGGGTTTCAGTACAATCCTCACTTTCCTCAGCTTCAAGCACTTTGGGAAGTTGCAGGAAAACTTCCCATTTGCTTCTTGCTGTTGCATTCCTTTCTTCAGTCTCTCTGCACTTCTGATTTGTGTCAGCTGCCGCTATCACACCCTCCCTCCTCCACTGACCTGGGCTCTCTGGTCATGAGCCTGAATGGGTACAACCTTTTCTCCTACTTTTCCTAGGGTTTGCCCTAATGGGGCTTTTCCACTACACCTCTGGGCATTATCTTCAGCCACACAGTAAGTCACAAATGTGAGAGTAATGTTTTAGAGAAGCTATCATAAAGGTAACACCTCACAAAAACACTGCCAATTAAAAAATCACTCACAACTAACAAAGAAAAAAAACAAACACAAAACCACCCTCCTCCTCACCCCCTCAAGCACACCCTAGTCCCTAGTTCTAGGGGTCTTAGAGACCAATGGGACCTGATGCAAAACAGAAAAAGCAACCAAAGCACTGCTTAAAGTAACTGACAACAGGCTACCATGCTGGGACAGGGTAAATAAGGAGAGAACCCTGGATTTAAATGTGATTTTATTTTATTTTATTTTATTTTATTTTATTTTATTTTATTTTATTTTATTTTATTTTATTTTATTTCAACAAATGCTTTTACACCATATTACATCATTTTGAATAGCTCAGAATAGCAATATGATCTCAAAATCTAGCAAACAGCTTGCCAAAGCAAGATGATATTAACTCCTATGGATACAGAATCTTCCTTCTTTGGTGACAACACTTCATTATTTCTGTAAAAATAATTTTATATTCCAGCGCATTTGCTGTTCAGTTTATTGAACCCTGCTGTTCACAACATTTGCCTCTTCCCTGCACAAAACCTCCCCACAATGTAGTATGGTTTTATATCCAACAACATTTTAAATAAAAAAAAGTTATATTTTTTCATGCAGATTCTTGTAAAAATTATGTTCTAGGTACACACAACTGAACCAAGATGCATACGAAAATGCATTCACTTCCATTCTCAGGTGCAACTGTGCCATCAGCAACATGGTATTATGTTACTGTGTGCAGTCCAAGGATGGTGATATTCTCATATATAGTCTAACTTAAAAATACAAACAACCCCCCACCCCCTTTCTTTTTTTTTTTTTTTTTTTTTTTTTTTTTTATGAGCAGCAAGAGAAAAAACTGCTATGCTTTATTTGTAAAGTAATCAGAATAGTTAGATGTATAAAAAGAAGCACTATGCACAGAGAATACCAGAAGATCCATCTTCCAAAACACGTTTCTCATTTAGCATTGCGAGCTGGTCTGTAGGTCCCAACTTGTACGGTAGCTTTGTTTGCAAAGTTAAGGAAGTGGTCAAACCCAGAATGCACTTGGACCAAATGACAGCAATTAAGCTGGATTGCAGAAAGAAATAAGATCCATTCCCATTACAACTCATACTGACTACCTCAGAGCCCTTGGGGGTGGGGTAGGGTGGGGACAACACCAAGCATCAGAGAAATAACGTGGTGAAAAACAGCTCTAGAGCAGCATTCAAGGTGCTGGTCTGTTATGAATGCATTTCTGTGAGCTCTTGATAAGTCAAACTTTCATTTAGGAAAAGAGCACTTCTGTTGGTTAAAACTCCTCTTCCTGAGAATTTTGGTATGAGTTTGTCTTGCAAAGCAAAACAACATCCTTTGAACTTGGCTAAGTGTTCCCTGTGGTACTTTTAGCCCTTGCACACTGCCCTGCCAGAGAACTGTTGGAATGTTTTTGTGTTATTTTAGTCCTTCTTCTTTCATCCCACATACATACAACTGGAAATTAGAATACAAGTCCAATGTGGCTAATATAGAAATTAGCAATGAGGAATAATGTCCTCAGGACTGGTGGAAGTCCTGGTGACATTAATTATTTTGCTTACAATCCATCTTTCAAAGATTCTGTTTTTCAGAGCTCTTCCAGAATGAAATTCCTATACCTTGGGTCTGTTCCTTGTCAAAGGAATGATCTTGGCTCTGATCACTTCCAGCACCTTTTCCTTTCATGCTAGGGATAGTGACTGTACTGTTCTAAACACAGAATGAATGACTGTCAAAGCACTGGGATACACCCAGAAATCTAATTGTCCTAGTTGAAAACTTGGCAAGAGCATACTGCAGCCCTCTTCAGCCCTTTATGTCTGGTTTTCTTCCCATGGGAAGCAAGGTGTGGGGAAAAGCGTGGAAGGAGCCAGGAACATTTGTGAAAACCTGTCTTGAAATGGGGTCAGGATGCAGACAGAGCCTGCAGCTAGACCAGTGGGCTGGGAAGGGCTTCCAGACTCTTCAGTTTAGATATAGGAAATGTTGTATGTAAGAAAATACGAACTTAATGCTAGAAGCATGTACAAGGAATGTGACAGTTGGGAGTCTTTTTTAACAGAGGCAAAAGCTTATGGAATTTTATCAGAAATAGAAGAAGTCACTGTTTCGGTTTGTCCATGGCTCACCATTTAAAGTTATCTCAGTAATTTGAGATTGTTTAACATAGAACTCATGGGTTACCTTCCAAGGTCCTCTCACTTAGCACAGGGATTTAGTAATGGATTGCTTGTGGAAATCAGGATTTGATGGAAAATGGAAGGGTGACTTAACTAGATATTCTGATAAGCTTTGCTTCTTAAGAAATCATAGCATTAGCTGGATACATTTCCAAGTTAGTCAATGAGACAACTTCCATATAGTCATTGGGATGCCAGATAATTCACATGAGTATGCTTGTTTTTTTCCAAATCTAGGTCATATCAAGCATGGAGCAGCATGAGATTTTTTGTTAATCACATGTATCCTATCTCAGCCTCTCTTCCGCCATGCTAACAATAAGGGAAAGGAAAAGCAGATCTGTGGCTAAGGGCTGTTAGATACATTAAACTTTTCTCTAGTAACCAGGTGCAGAATTCAGACGCAAAGCTACCATGATTCCAGAGCTTTGCTTCCAAAATCTGTTCGGTGCGAAATTCTGTCCCAGCAAGAGTGTTTCTCTCTCTTGTAGGCCTGTCTGACTTTTCAGTAGGAATAATCAGACCTTTCAAAATAAATTACAGCATTTGGAAGCTATAAAGAATCGGCTTCTGCCCTTCTGCCTCGTTTCTCCCCCCCCCTTTTTGTTTCATGCTGTTCTTCTCGTTGATGCCTGACCAGAGTCAATTCCCGAATGTCTCATGTTTATTCACTAGGCTGCTGACGATAATCACAATGAAATCTCAGTAGCTTTCAGCTAGGGAAGTGTTATTTTTTCTGAAGGCATTTCTATTCCAAGTTACTGCATATGATATCTTAGGCCGTGATCTTATGAACATTATACTCGATGCCAGGAGGAGTCAGGCTGGTGAAGTCAAGCACGTACATAAATGCTGGCAGGATTTGTTCTTTCCTAAGCATAACACTGTAATAATTTAACAAAGTATGTCACACATGTAATGAGTGTTTATCAGGCCCACACAGAACAGCTGTTGGTATGTTAGAATTGTAATACATAAAAAATAGCTGTGCCAAAATGTGTTTAAGCATGGCTGTATATGGCAGGTGAAGGCTTTTGGAAGCATCCAACATGCATTGTTTTGCAAAGTAAGCTAGAACACACTGCTGGTGTGCTCATGTGTGATTAAAGTTTGGGGATTTCAGGATTGCATCTTGCCCCAGTTGCAAAAATAAAAATTAGTCCAGGTTCGTTACAGTAAAGTGAGCTCCTGTCTGCCACCTTGTGTAACAATATCTAAAATACAAAATCGGATATTTAGAGGAAAACCGGTAACAGTGGTTGTCTGCTTTTAGAAATAAGTGCTGTACTTTAGTATCACTGAGGGGTGGATTCCCTAGGAAAAACACTCAACAGAACATTAGGAAACATAGGGAGAAGGGCATGCATACACACTGTGAATCCATAATGATTAGGAAAATCAAATTAAGATATTCCTGCATAGTGAAGCAATAAACGAAACACAGGTAACCTACGATGCTAACAGATCAGTCCAGATCCTGGGTGAGAGGAACTAGAAGTCTGTTTTTGCTTCCAAAAGGGATAAGGACATCCTATCTCTTTTCTCTAAATCATTGGTAACCTTAGTTTCTTGTTCTCACAGTGGTGTGAATTTACCTCTGTCTGGGATATTACACTTAAACCTGTGGTGCATAGGTTTAAAGTGATTTTTCCTTGTTTTGCTCTAGGCTCTAATTTGTAAAACTTGTGAATTCTAACTGCGCAGTGCCACAGTGAGCTTCTGCTAATCTGCTCTTTATATCTTGCTTCCAAAGTAGTCTAGATGGTATCATCTGAGATCTTTTTTTCTTGTCCCCAAGATACATTTCCTGCTTCTATTGTAGACTGAATGGACTCTGCACCTCTCTGTATAGCTGTGTTCCCAGCTATTGGTCCTTAGAGCTACCACCAGCTTTAAATGAGCTCAACATCCAGGCAGAGATGTGAGATGCTGGATGTCCTTGGCTCACACTGAAATCAGAAAAGGAGAAGGACTGGCACTCTGAGGCCCAGGTCCCTGAAGGCTATTTAGTTCTCCAGCCTTAAGCTTCTGATCCCCCGTAGATTTCAATGATGAATTAGCCATCTAATTCTGAGTCATTCAGACAACTTCAGCTGATATTACTTGCTTAAGTAATCTAGCAAAGGCTGTGGGACTGCATGACTAAATAAGGTGAAGTCTGTGGCTGTATACTGGTAATACTCAAACAAAGAAGCAAGTTGTCTACTTAGCTAAACTACCTTTGTTCAATATCTAAAACCCTTACCAATGCTTAAAAAGGCAATTAAATGAATGTAAAATCAAAACCAAGATACGCTAATCTAAAATTAGAAAACTAATTAGAGCTGTATTTCCTGGTTCCAAAGGGGAAAAATTTGCCACCAGATTGAGAGAACCATGAAAACTTTCTCAATTAATAAATTATTCCAAGATAATCTTGAAAATTAGTGTACTTAAAATTTATCTTTAAAGATTTGTTTCTTTATAATGGTGATATTAAAGTAGGCTTTTCTTAAAAAAGCCTACTTTAAAAAAGCAACTTATTAAAGTTGGCTTTTCTTATGTAATGTTGTTATACAAATACTTGTACATGTACGTAGTGGCATGTACAAGAAAATCTTCAGGGTGAGTTTTCTGTGACACTCCAACTTTAAACGTTTAACTCCCTGAAGTTACACATCTACTCCAACCTCCTCATCTAGATTGCCTCATTAGTCAATAGAGAGAAATAAGCAAATCCAAAATGTGTTTCTTGCCCTCCTATAAAAGATGGAATGAGTCGCAATTTGCAAGTTCTCTTCCTTCTGTTGTCTGTGGAGGGGAGTCTGGTCAGCCTGGCTGTTAGCTCTGGCACATGACTTTTCAGCAACTGATGTTTGAAAGCAGAAAAATTGCTCTTTTCTATAACATCGAAACCGTTTTTCTATAACATTGTCACTGTTTTTCCCCAGACAAAGAATTCATACTGTAACATTGAAACCTAAAGTTTTTAAAATGCTAAGAAATCTCCACCATCCCTACAACACAAGACTTTGGAAAGATCTAAAGTGATGTGGGAGTAGGTTAAAATCAAAGACTTGAAGATAAGTGTGTCTGTCCCCCAAATGTAAAAGCTACAATTCCTGCCTGTATCCATAATCCTTGGTGTAAGTTCTGAAAAATGCAAGAAGATAAAGTAGGAAAAAGTATTTCATTTATGTAGAAATGCTAGAATGGCTAAAAGATGAACAGAACCTTGTAAAATCAACCCCCTTAACACCAACCAACTTAATGAGCATTATCTCTGAACTGATCTATTCATTACTGCTGATCGAAATCTTGTACTTGCAGTATGTATACTGCCAGACATTCTACACCCCCAGAGTCGCCCTGTGCTATCATCCTACACTGAAAGTTTACACTTCCTCAGTCTGCTCTAGTTTATATCAAATGTAGATTATTAAGTTATACACAGGGGAACAGGTGGGTGGAGCAGCTGGCATGAGAAGTGAGCAGCCTGACAACAGAAAAAAATCAGGGTAGATTGCAGCACAAAATTTTTTCCTAGGAAATTGCAAATTTTACAATCTGTTCATGAGAACTGATGATACAGCTCATGTGCCAGGTAACAAGTCTAGGAGACTCTAGACTTCACTGGAAGCAGACTATTCAAGACCTTCAAAGATCTTGTTAGTTTCGGCTTCAGTCTATTACGTTATATCATGCAATCCTACTCATTCTGGAAAGCAATTCTTTATGAATTTCATAAGGAGATTGAAAAGGTCACAGTAGTTTTTCAGTCTTAATTAACTGACTGAATGATTTACTGTATTTCTCATTACAGATTAAGTTTTAGGGATGTCTCTGAACTCTTGAATTGTGTAGGATTTCGGGGGGAGGTTGTCTTTGTTTCCATTCACTGACATGACAACATCAGTTTGCGCTGGTTCTCATGTACCAGCTAAAGCAAGCTAATCAAGTTCATAAACTCATCTATTTTAGGTGCAGTGTGGAGGGTGACCTGGTAGAATGAAACATTCCGGATCCAGAAACATTGAATGTTTAGACTAGCATGAGCAGGCATAGCCAAGGAGAATGTAGTGACAATCAGGACAATCTGATAAGGCCAAAGTGGCAAAACTTCTACAGTAAGGAAGTAAGTAGATGACTGGAGGAAGCGGGTGAGATGATCAGAGCTGGAAAGAAAGATAAACCACCAGGTTATTATCAAATATCATGGCAGTTTAGGCTGTATCATGTATCAGTTACTAGGGAACCCAGACCAAAGCAGCCTCTTGGCTACGCCGCTGTCTTAGGAGACAGCAGAGCAAGGTCTTACCTCTGTGAGCTCTGTGTTCGTCTCTCCCATTTTAACTTGAGAAACTTTCTCATGAAAATTTCATTAAAGCACATACATTTCTGTGCAAAGTTGCAGTTCTGACAAATCAGCATTTTTCAATGAAAAGCGTTTAATCAAGACATTTCCAGCCAAGTCTAATTATAGCATCCTCTTTAAACAGGGTTTCAGACAGCACTTCAAAAAGAAACACAATGAAACATCCATTATTGCTAAGTTTTTCATATTACTCAAATTACAAGAAACAATTATGTATGTCGTAAATGATATCTTGATAAGCGTTTGACATGCCACTGAATAACATTTGGTGGTGTGAGTTTCTAACATGTCTCCTTTAAATTCAAACTTCCTTCTAGTTCGTATCTGAATTACAGTTGAACAGAAGCCAAAGTTCGTTCAGCATAAATTCAATTAAGAAATGTAAACATTTGGAGCCCTTCTTTAGAGGAAAGAATGAAGAAAAAAAAAAAAAAGAAGAAAAAAAGTTGTCTGTGGGAAAGATGCATGAAGACCACAAGGAGAGATGTATTTTTATCTGGAGGAAAGAATCAGTAGTAACTTTTGACATGGACACAGTAACTTGTTACTGGAGGCAGCAGGTTTCTTGCTTATGACAGAAGACAGGCAGCTGTGTATCAGAGAAAAGTAATTCGAGTGTTTGTACAGTCACAGGGAACAGTATGCTGTTAATGGCAGGAGAGCATGCTTAGCTTTTGGAATTTTTTTTGGCTGTTGTGAAACATGTAGTGAACACTGGTTTCAAACAAAAGTGTTTTTGTTGTTGACATGCTGCTTCTCACAGGCTTTTGTAGAAGAACTTGCAAACTCCTGCTATAACCTGAGAGCCCACAGTAAATTTTACAGGAGCAAAGGTAAAGAGAAAAACAACAATGATAATGGAGAATAAAGCCAAAAAAGGGCTTAGTAGAAAGTATGGATGTTTATCTACACATTTTAAAGTACACTTAATCTGGTAGCATGGAGATAGTGTAGTGGTCCTAAACCTGCACTGGCAAAAACTGGATAGTACATGCAAAGGCCAACACATTTCTGACTCACTGTCTAGAGTCTGGTAAAGCAAATGACAGCTGGTGGTGTTCTTAATATCAGCATCAGATCCAAGGAAACCAGCTGAAGCATGTAGCTCAGAAAATTCATTACCCATTTTAAAAGTTTGAAGAGGATGTGAAGAAAGTTCAAGAAGGACGTTGGCTTCTGAACACTTAGCTCTTTCACAAGCTTTGGGAGTTGTAGTCTTATATAATAGTGCATTCTGGGAATATTTACAGCTTAAAGGTCTTTTGAAAGCTTGGCTTATACAAGGTGTGGATTCCAAGCAAACAGACAAAAGTCTCTAACTGAGATAGACAAAGCATAAATAAAACAACAAACAAAACCCAAAACCAACTCCAATACAAATAGGTGCTTTGCTTGAATGCTTGAAATATATATATCTGCCTTTTTTTTTTTTGTTTTAGTTAAATATATTGATTGAAAAGAATGGGAAGCTTCTGCAAATGCCATCAAGAGATAATGACAAACTATGGGGTTCCAACATTCTGGTTAGGGATGGACATTGATTTGAGGTATACAATGGCAAAATGAATCTGTAGTGCAGCACTTCTCTGCCCACACTTGAAAGAGGAGGCTTATTCCAATGTGGTCTGGGAATAGGCTTTTTTTTTTTTTTTTTGAATTATGTTGTCAGTGTTGCTAGGATTAGACAGTGTTTGGAAAGCATGGCCTGGGGCCTCTGAGAAGTCTCAGCATCTGTATTTGGGTGCCCAGCTGGAAGATAATTGCAGGCTCAAAAAGGTGGTGTTGGGATGGTCACAATTATGAAGTCATTTTGGGCTGTATGAAAGCTTTCTGCGCTGGAACTGGCCAGTAGGCAGCATTTTACAGCATCTTCATTCATAAACCAATTTTGGTTTTTAGATAATTACTGGGCAGCTACTCAGAAGAGCAAGATTGATATTATCACTCAAATGTCAGATGGATTTAGAAGATATCAATATATTGTAGTTATCTGTTTTGTGGCATCAGTGCTGTGTTAACAAGAAGTGTGTTTTATCTGCTTTTAAATGTAACTTAACCAGAAAAAAAAAAAATCTGAATCTAGATTATGTGTACTTTAGCACATGCCTAACCTCAGTGGAATTGTACAGAAACAGCTGAACCAAATCTGTTTGATAGCTCAGAGGTTTATTCTTAGCTTTTGAAAGGGTGGGGCTGGTTCATCTCTGAGGAATTTATTGTAGAGTTACTCTCATGGATCCAGAAGCAAATAGGCATCTCACTGCTATACTGTCCCTCTGCTGTTTTGATAGTAGTCCTAGCCCTTCATAATTCCTTGCATGCGGGTATCAATTATTGCTAAGGCAGACTCCATGAGGATTTGAGTTTGTTTGGGACTTTATTTTGGGATTACATGGAGAGCAGACATTTTTCAGAGATGATCTTTATAAACAAGGCAGCTTTTGTTAGTTTACTGGAACACAGCGTTTCAAGGTCCTTAAGTCAGAATGGAAAAGCAAAGCTCATATGCACGTCCATATTGACAGCATGATATTTCCACACCATTAACAGCTCTTCAGAGCTCCTTAACACCACACAATGTTCATTTTCTACATGCTGACTATGTCAGTAAGAATTCAACCCTTCAGTGCCACCCTCCAGTGAAAACATACTTACCTTCTTTGACAGTGTAAATAGGGCTTCGTTTTCAAGAAGAGTCTGCTTCTCAGAAGAAACCTGTCCGTGAACCTGAGCATGTGCTGCTGATCTCTTTCCCTGGTACTCTGCTTAAATGCAGTATGAATACATGCCTGAATCTTCCCTGAATTATGGCCCTTGCTGTTATTGGCAAGAATAGCAGTTCTATTATTTTAGTATTTTTTTTCTTTCTTGTGCTTGCTTTGATCTTCCAGATCGTGCTCTGCTGTATCTTCCAGAAGGTTGTCTTCATTTATAATTAACTGACCAAGCATTGTCAAAGCATAGTTGTATCCTCTCTGCTTTGCAGATGGGAAACTCAAACATCAGCAGAAGAGAATTGTCAATGGTGACAAAAAAGTCTTTGGTCACCTACAGAAATAGAAATCAGCCTTATTTCTAGTCTGACATTATTAGGTGCTAAAAGGAAATGAGAATGAGTTTGTCTATTTTGTGTCCTCAGATGAGACAGGAGCCTTCTTGCTCTTTAACTTTATTTTCAGAATATGTGACTGTCCTTGATGATTAAAGCCCACACTTGAAGATTGATGTCATCTTTGGTCTTTTTTTGGCCACGATATTATGGCTGAATTTACTACCCTGTGCATCTTTTAGATATATATTTTGCTTTTTTAGGTTTTCAGTGTTGGAAACAGACATAGTATGGATGAAAATTGGCAGAAAAACATGAAAAGCTTCAGGATTTTGAGTCAGGTGGCAGAACATTCGGGAAGCTTCTGGCACACTACAGATGGTTGATATAAACTGTTGTGGCAGAGCGGCTCTGCCAGGAACCCCATGGAGTTTTTCTAAAGTAAACTTTTAAAAATACACAGAATATTAAAGCAGGAAAAAAATAATATCATTTGAAAGCACAGTTAATATGTTACTGTGCTGTTGTGCAGTTCCATATAGCCTCCTCAATTCCTTTCCCAATTCCACCCTCTATGAGCTTCATACGCTTTTTTCAAACGAGTCATGTAGCTGGTTGGGGGCATATAACAGACTACGTCAAGAGCTGAACCGAGCAGCAAATTTGTAGATACTTTCATATTTACAAATGAACTATGAATACTATTAAAGAGAAAAAGCATAGTTTTACATATACCAGATTAGAGGCTTGTGAAGTGCACTTAATAGATATATATATTTTTAATATTTATGTAAAATCTGTGTAAAACTTAATATGTTTGTATATAAGAATATACACACAAACATTATGTAAGATAAGTTCTATCATATTAAATAACTGAAGTAAGTGTATTATGATATAAAAAGTAAGTGTATTATGATATATAATGCCAAACTCTTGGCAGAATGATTGGGAATAAGAGAAGACCCATTTGTCTAATACAAACACTCCAACATATATTATTTCCTCCTTTTTTATTTTAACAAAGGTTTTTAGAGGTTTTTTTTGTTTGTTTTAACAAAGGAAAAAAATGTTCTTAAGAGGAAAACAACCTTCAACTGAAAAATTTCTAGGTACACAGACCAAATTAGATTAATAGAGTTTGGGAATCTGATTAAAAAAAAAAAAAAAAAAAAAAAACTTTTAAAAATATTGCTCTATTTCTGCTTTTCTTGGAATTGTGATCAATGGTGCTTGGCAAATCTTAGCTGACAACTGATATTTCGAGAGAAAACCTGTATCTGTAAAAATTGTGTTAGATCCTTGATCATTTTTTACTTCCCTTATTAGCTTAAGAAATTAGCATTTAGAGATGTCAGTCAAAACATATATATTTTTTAAAAAGTGATAAAGGCATCCCAAGCTGTGATTTATCTCTTCACGTTTCCTTTGTACACTACTGAAAAAAAGTAAATAATGTTTAGGCAGTTTAGATAGTGGCTAAAGCTTTCCATCTCCAAATATTTCTTTATATCCACTTCCAAATAATTTAGTTGTCAAAATAAGAGATTCACCTTTTGTACTAGCAAGACAATCCTCTAAAATGAAACAACATCCTCTCAAGTTCAAAACATTGCATATAATCTGTATTTTTCTACAGCATTTTGATGTGAAGTTTTCCTCAAGATTTCATTAAACTAGGTCATAAAGGAGGGCAAACCGAGGTTATCTGGCCTAATTTGATTGTCTCTAAAAGCGATACATCTGTTGAATTTTCAATGAGTTTTTTTGCCCTCTGCACCTCAGCCTTTCAATCTTGTGAAAGAAGTAGTTGTTCTGTCTTTAAGGCCAAGTCACGGGGAAGTCAGAAGAAAAATTCCACGTGCTTGAGGCTGGGCTTCTTGGGTCAGAGTATATGGATCTGTATTGGGAATTAATTTATAAGTTCAGTAGAATAGTTTTTGAGATTAGACTATATAATACCAAGGGATACCTGTTTTTTTTCTTTTTTTCTTTTTTTCCCCCCTTTTGTTGAAAAGAAGTTTAAGTTAGACAGCTTAAAGTATTATTCTTCTAAGAATGGACACAAAACTTGGAAGATCTCATAAGTGCATTACTGATGTAACACGAGGAGTTAAGGTAAAACTTGACTGATTACTAATTACATACAAGTAGCAGCAGTCGCATGCCTTTTCCATGGGTATGAGTGCTATGTCATGCATATTTGATTATCTTCTAGAATGGACCTGAGTCGGAAAAAACATACACTATTATAGATACAGTAACCTATTCTCATTGTAAAATTAGGTCTAATCATCCTATGAATTACTATAATGTGCCATTTGTGGTGAATCTATCTGTGAAGCCATATTCTTATGCTTCAGCTTTAAGACTGTTAGACTTGTATGTTATTTTTGTTGTTGTACCTTTCCACTACCACAGCAACAATTTTGCTATTCTCAGCTCATAGTAATTGTGAGAAAATCAAATTCCATCTGTTTTTGCAGAATGAAGTCTGAATAAAACTTCACTTGTTAAACATCACTTTTTTCTACTTCAGGGCTGGTTGAGCAAACTGGGGTCTGGTGGTGGTGTACAAAGTAAACAAACTGTCCAGCTAGTGAGAAATACACATGGTCACTCAGTGTCAAAGCTAATTATATTGACTCCAGTTTTGCAGTATTAAACATTTATACACCTTGCAGGGGCAAATAGAGGATTGCTCATTTCACTTGATTTATTCTGCATGTAGAACTTGAACAGCAACTACATTTTAAAAATACGACCCTTGAATTTGCTAGCCATAACTAGCCTAGAGCATTGATGTTTTCAGTTTTCATAGGATAAAACTGTTACCGTTTTGTAGTAGAAGTTACCATTTTGAGCCTGGATGGGTTTTCATAACAATATGCATATTAAAAACAGAGTAAAGTAAGAAGGGAAAAAAATTTCATTATATCATTTACTCATGCAGTGGTGTAACACTCTGTTGAGATCAGGTCTCTCAAAAGGAAATGTGAAAAATCTCAACACAGAATGAGTAGAGTAAGTAGAATAAAATTAGTAGCTTTTGCTTACCCTGCAAGAAATACCTCTACTATTTTCTTTTTATCTTTTTGGAATGTAGTAAGTTAATTTAGCAATTAGGCAGATTTTCTATGGTGAAACCAATATGTCACTTACAGAAACTACTCTTCGCTTTCACTCAAGCCATGAATGTTTCTGAAAGCTCATTTGTGGCCCCATGCTACACAGTTATAGGGCTCATCAGGAAATCTAGTTAAGTTTCAGTTTCAATAGTGTTTAGGAATACATCAAAGTAAGAGTTTTATTGTTACAAAAAATGGCAAAATGTAGTGTCTGCATCTTTCCCCACAGTCTTCCTTTCCCCTTCTTTTGTCTGCTTGCTTTTCTATGGCTTGTTGTTATTGAATAATGATAGTTTAGTTTCCACTGCAAAAACTTGAGGGGAGATCTAAGACCTTTCTATTTGCTATGAATTCTTCAATCAAGATGACATGTTACTGCTCCAGGCCAATCCTGTTGTGTGCTCCTCAGGACACCTGATGCTGTAAACATTACTTTGCTTCTTCATGGGCAATTTTTTCAGTGACTTTCCTGTGCCTTGTTACTCCTATGAGATGCTCTTAGACTTTTCACCAGCATTTATGCTATTTGCAGTACCAGGAAGCAAGACTAAATTCTCTTCCTCATCTCTTTAGAAATGTACCACTGAATTCAGTGAGAGCTCTGAAAACAGGATCTGTCTCTAACACCTTGACAGAGCAAGAATTTCAGATGCGACCTGTAAAACTCAGGGAGGCCTCCAGTCTCCCTGCTTCACAGGCAAGCGAAAATCAAGATGTTTCCACTCACCTATATTTTGCTGACTCTGTTTTGTACCTATCCTCTCTACCAGTGGCAAAAATGGAAAATCAAGACTTAACAACCACTTATTTCATGGCCACTTCAGCAGGCCCATCAGAATTCTGCAGCTGCTCTCCATTCAGGGCTCATCAAACACCTCTCCCTTCACAGTTTCTCAAACGCCTCCACCTCAGCATTTCAAGTAACTCAAGCTGCTTCCTTTCTTGCTTGCTCTCCTGCTTGCGTGCCAAAAACAGAAAGCCTTTATTAAGGGCTTCCCCGTCAATCATCCTGAAGGCCTCTTTGGAGGTCTGATTAGTATTTGCAGCCTATGTTCAGAAACAGGCTAAATCTATCTGGTACAATTTATACAAAGAGGGTATGAGGGAAGGGAACGATTTAACCAAAGGGTGAAGTCTTGTTTCTGTGCTGCAAGATATGTTATCATCTCTGTGAGCAGTGAGATATTTTCAGACTGTAAAGAGTTTTGCATGCAGGAATTTAAGATATGCTATGTCATTTGGGATTGTTAAGGCTTGCCTTTACAGCAGTACCTGAGAATTGGGGTAAATTAGCCTGTACTGGAACTTGAGGCTGCTCTGTTGGAACTGCTGCTGTGGCATTGGTAATTTACAGTGGACTTAGACGTGCCTACAGCCTGTACAATTGTATCAGTGCAGATATTCCCTTCATCTTTCTAAGCCCATACAGACTGGATAAAGCAATTCAGAGGAAAGAAAATGTCTTCTGTGACGTGACATGTGCTCTGGATCCCACACCTTATGATTGCACAAAAATATTAAAAATTGAATTCTATTAATTCAGAAGAATGGAGAATGGTGAATGCTGAATAAGCCTTTCAGAGGCAGAGCTGGAGGCTTGAGAGATGGACAAGGCATGGGGGGAAATGCTACCCTGCACTACCTGTCTGGGTAGGCTGCAGCTTGGCCAGCCTTACCTGCTAGACTTCGTCCAACCAGAAGTGAATGACAATGTACCTGGCTAACAAACCAAACAACAAAAAGCAAGAGGAATAAATGACTTATTTGTGATGCTGAAGGTGATCAGCTTGCATGCTGAAGGGTGAGATTTTATTTGGGTATACTTCTTTATTCAGACAATCCTGGTTAACCCAATAACCTTACTAAAACTACACTTACTTGAGTGCCTTATCTAATCTGTTGTGCTGTAAACTTTGCTTAGTAATCAGGCTGCAGAAAGTTGACAGTTCCTGATTTAATTATAAAGCAACTATTGGAGCAAAGTACACAGACCTAAGGCTGCCTGCCAGCTCCAGGTGCTGCTGAGCAACCTCTGCAGAACCAGCGTGGTGGTGGCCGTGGGACTGCTCCTCCTCACAGCCTCGCTCAGCAGAAGCTGGCTGCTGTCAGGTAATGGGGACTGTTGCTTCTCCTTTCTCCAGAGGTTTCGCAAGCAGCTGAAGCAAATGATTTGGGGAGCAGCATAACGTTTGAACAGAACAAATAGTTGAAGAAAGAAGAGTGAGATGAGAGATTGTTACTTGGATACAGCAAGAGCCAACACAACAGAA
Organism: Anas platyrhynchos; assembly: GCF_047663525.1. Taxonomy (NCBI): domain Eukaryota; kingdom Metazoa; phylum Chordata; class Aves; order Anseriformes; family Anatidae; genus Anas; species Anas platyrhynchos. The sequence goes on from NC_092590.1 coordinate 36,581,326, forward strand.
GGAAGGGTTGGGAGGAGGGGCAAAGGCGAAACAACAGGAGGCATTTAAGGGCTGGAAGGATCTGTGTTTTCAGTGCTTGTGCACCTAGTGGCAAGGCAGTTCTATTACGTTTACTGATCCAGAAACACTTTCAGTACATTATTTATACAACTCTTTTATTCTTCCCCTTCCAGTCAGTTCCTCTTTCTTGGGCTTTCATGTTTATCTTCTATCATATCTTTTTTTTTTTTTTTTTTTTTTTTTTTTTACTCTTTATTTGGCCTTCAGAAGGAGTTTCTTCTGTTATATTTTATACAAAGTGAGGGAACTACTATTTTCAAGAAACAGTAATTCCTTTGCGGCAACAGGAGCACTTGATACATCTGGTTGCTTGGTTGCTACTGCTGATTTCATGTGTCTGGTGCCTTGCTACAGGGGTTGTTACTTTGTCTGCACACCTGGAAGATTTTTTGTCATAATCACAAAGGCTGCAGACACTGATAGCAATGTTCCCTCATGAGCAAAAGAAGCCTTCACAGGACCATTCTTGATCAGAACACACAGAAAAAAAAAAAAAAAAAGTATTTTGCAGGCTGATTTCTGAAGAAGTGCTGGGTTTAGTTCCATTTCAGAGATGGAGGGAGATGCTGTTGGACTGCTCAGCTCAAATTTTCCCTCTTTTTCCTTGCCATCCATGTGGCAGATTTATGTAGCTGAATTATTCCAGGGAGTCAGGCCACAGAAACGATTGTTTTTTTGAAAACAAAATTGAAAAATTGAAAACAATTTTTTGAATTGAAAACAATTGAAAACAAAATTGAAACAAAAGAATGAATATAAAGTGAACAAGCTAATTTGTGATGACTTTACCATGTATAGTTCAGGTAACTACAGTAGTTCACAGGGATATGAGTTACCCTAAAGCAGATGTCATGTTCTCAATGTATACTGTGGTTGCTAGTGGTACCTATATTGTATAGGTTGAAATTACATAACATATTGTTTACTGTTGTTATATTTCTATTTTCACTTGTATGTGCAGACTTACCTTTCAGCTCAGCAATAGGTTGTGCAACTTCCTTTTTGTTTTCATACAGCATTTCTAATGGAAATCTCCCAAAACCTATCCCTAGAAGGAAATGCATCCTAAGGACTTATGCACGAATGCATTTGCCATTACAGTAGGTTTTACAGGGTAACTTCTTGGTGCTGCTTTGTTACTGCTTTGCAGCAATGAGCAGTTATGCAGACAAGATACCTTAGTAGGTTTCTTTTCTGTGAGATGCTACATACCAACATGAAGGAGGGCTCTCAATCTGCACTCAGGATTTGACATCACCATTGCACTGATACAATATGATTTTTTCAGTCCTTGTTTTTTGACTCTAAAACCTCTAATTCTTTTGTCTGTTATTGCTCCTTGTCATCCCTGTTTATGTATAAAGTTTCCTCCCTTGCAATTTTTCCTTACTTCCACATCATTTTTTCTATGTATAAAATCCTGGTTCTGCACAATCCTTTTTCTCGTATATATGAGTAGGTGTGAAAAGATAAATCAGATCTGTAAGGCTTGGAAAACCCAAAGCCCTTTTCTATGGCAGCAATATTTAGGTTCACTGCCTAACTGTCAGATTTATTCAGCCATCTCCTAAAGTTATTTCAGTCAACTATAATTCTTAGAAAGATCTTTTGGAAATTATTATCTTTTTCATGAAGCAAAAGAAATGTGAAGTGCTCCAAAAATATTTTTATAGGACACAGTATAATTAATGTGTATTTTAAATACCATTAAAGAAGCAAAGACATGTTTTTTCCCATGGATTTGTATAACCTTATGTAGTATTGGAGCTCATTTCTTTTACTGTGTTGCTGTTACTTTTTAGCTATATTTATACTTGGCAATTAAAAGTATATATATCCTCAAAGAATAATGCAAGCGAAACTGTCAAAAATACTAGCATAATATTTTAAAAATTTTCTGTTAAGGAAAATAAAGGAGAACTTGTTCTCAAGAATGAGAATCGCTACTCCTGGCTTTCCTTTGTTTGACATATTTTAGACCTAATTCAGTAGTCATTGACATCTGTGGATCAGGCTTTTTATATGTCATGGCATTCATTGAACATACTGTACATGTCTCTCTTTTTTTAAACTACTTGTCATACTACTGGCCCCATAAGATGATACGTTTGCTTCTCTTCTTTGGGTCTAGAACTATTTTTCTGTAACTGTTACTGAAGTGACAGAATACCTTTACTTGGGAGCATTCCAGCTAACTTCTCTGAATGTATTTAAAGGGAAAGGCTATATTCAAGAACAGAATCTGCCATTTGTAAAAAGTTTTAAAATGGGTGGAATAATGAATTTGGGCAGTAATTTAAGTTCCCAGTGTGAGATCATGCTGTTGGCTGTTATGCAGATAGTTCAAAACAAAACAAAGCAAACAAACAAAAACACCTGCTGTGGAAATGTCTTTTTAAATTGGGTGTTACTCCTAATTTCTAAAAGGATTATTATTAATCTTGAAAATTTGTTACATTATAAATATTTTTTATTGGTTGACTCTGCACCTTCATTCTCCAGCACAAAATTTTGATTGTACAGCAAATACAGGTTTGCGCTCAGACTGTATCTTAAAATGACCTGAAAATCTATAGATATTTTATTTTTCATTTCTCAAGATGATGAGCCAGCTGACACAATTGATAGGACACTCATGTTGAGTTGTGGCTCTTCCAGAAGGTTTCCTGTAAAACTGATCAGTGAGTATTGAGCTGTACTCAACTAAGATGATTTCTGTGTCACAAACCACTTTCAGGATATGGTATCAAAAACTTATCTGGTATTTTCAACTTGCTAAACTTTGAGATTCTTTTTTTTTTTTTTTTTTTTTTTTTTTTTTAATGACATAAAACCTAGCAGTTTTGGCTCTAAATATTCAGCTGTAAGAGCAACATCTTTTCCCAGAGATCTTGTAAGGTGTTTAAAAGCCAATGGAGTGCACTATTCTTTGGATTGTTAAAATAATTCATCAGAGTAGCAGATGTTCAACAAGTTACAAGCTGTCATGTCCTGGTGTATTATAGCTGCATGTGCAAGCCTAAAGAAGTGGACTGTTTTATACTTTTTAGCCCCTTGTGAACACATTCTCAACAATAAAATGAAACAAAATTGAGAGAACTAAACTAAAAGGGATGGACAAAGTCTTATCACATATCTAGAACATGGTGATTGTAAAAAAAAAAAAAAAAATAATAATCCTGTGTGCACAAGAACTTTCTTACTGTGATATAAAGAGCTGTCAGAAATGTATAAATAACCATAATCCAGCAAGGGCTTGATTCTGAGTAGAATGTTTTGGATGTGTTTGTGTTGTCAGATGGATGCAGTTAGCTCTCCTCCCAAGGTAGTACAGGGCTGAGGTGACTTCAGGTGCAGTACAGCACCATGTACAGCGTGGGTATGGAAAGTAGTACAACAGTGTTACTGCAGAACTGTGCCCAAGATAGTAAGTCCTTCCTTTCAGCAGTCCTTCCTTGAGTGCCATCAGGCAGAGCTGTGCTGCTTCTAGATTTGCAGATGGCACATAAAAGCCTTCTTTACGTTGCACTGTCACATGTCATAGATGTGTTAGCTTGGCTACTGCTAATTTGGGCACCTTAGTCCAAAATATAGGTACGAGAGCTAATCCCAGGACTGCCTAGATTTCCATTGATGCAGTCTGTGTCACACTTGCTTCTGGCACTGCCTAGGAATTTTAAATCCTGACAAGTCTGGGCATTTTGTTACTTGAATCTCACCACCACTAAAGTGGAAGATCCTCAGCCTCATCCACTCAGAGGCCAACACTCAGTGATGCCATGCTCAACACAAGGAGGCACATGGGCACCCTGGGTACTGTTGGTTTAATGATTGGGCTGCTTGTCTGGGGTATGAGAGACTGCAGTTAAAATATCTGTCTGATCTGGAGGCAGATCGGAGCATTAAATATTCATTAGGCCCCTGAGTGAAAAAGGGAGAGAAAATGACTGATTCTATTTCAGTAGACAAGCACTGGGGCACTTAACTGTGATATAGGAAAGTTATGGTCAGGTTCGTATTCCACTTGAAGAATTTAGGGTAAGATCAGATTGCACTTTCTATGATTTGTTTGTCTGTTCTCTCTCTGCTAAGTGTGAAATTTGTGCCTGTATTACATGTCCATGTCCTGTTCTTGCAGGTGTCTGTGGGAGTCTGCATTAGATACTGTGACAGACCACTGCCTATAGAGTCTGTTGTCATGCTTTTAATATCCATCAAAAAATCTATTTGCTCTTTATTTTTAATCAAATACTGCACCCAAACATTGTGCATATTACCACCCAAACATTGCACTGGGTTATGTCCAGCAGGTTAAAAGCTCTGTTAAATGACAGATCTCTGAAGATCTCTTAGATTCTTTTTACTTTGTTTTTTCATCTCCAGACTGAGGTCAATGCCTGTGATATTAAATGAAGTGAGTTTTGTTGAAAATCTTTAAGGATATGAGAGCATATTAAATTGGCAGATTTCCTAGTGAGGGGAATTCAGTTCAAGGTTGTAGTTCAGTAGTTAATATCCTTCAAGGGAATAACTCTGTCTATATGTACCGTCGCCTCTCCCTAGATAGCCTTGACCTTGGCAGACAGAACAGATAAACAGCTGACCAACCTGAAAAGGCTCAACAGCACTTCAGACAAACCCAGGAATTTGGACTGGGGAACTATCTTATACCACGGAAACTGTAAATGGAGCCTAAAATGCACCAAGCCAAGGACTTTCCACAGTAAATGTTGTAGGAGAGAGTGCAAAAAAGGTGTTGTTTCCAGTACCTTCCAAAAATTCTCAGCTGTGGCAGTGATACGTGAACATGGGCAGCTTCCAACCAGACTGATATACATGTAGCAGTTCTTGCATCTTTCCCGTTTGGTCTCAGAAATGTTAGCAGTGGTACAATGGTAGGTACTTGTCCTGCAAATCCTTGCTTCTGTGTATGCACAAAAATCGCCCTGGAGCAGCGGGGCGGGGGGACAGGCGTGAGGCCTTCAGGCCACGAGCAGTGGAGTTAGGAAGCTGTCCACATCGCTGTAAGGTGGGAACTGGTGAAACCGCTGACTGCCAGAAGGTGGCAGCATTGACGAGGAAAACGAACACAAAACACGAATTAAGGTAGATATTGATGCACATACTGGCTTGCATTTTTTTTTTTATATTTTTTTTTATATATTTTTTTTATTTTCTTTGAATAAAAGCATTATGGTACGAAGTTAATGGCAGTACAATAATTTAATGCAAAGCAAATGTTATTTCGGCTTTTTCTTTCTTGATGAGCTAGCCAGAGTTGAATGTTGCAGTATTGTGAAATGAGGCATGATCTTCGGAGGTGGCCACCTAAACACTGCACACTTCTAATATTTGCACGGAGTTCAGAGTTCATTTCTGGTGAATACAGTTACTAAAATCATGTTTGTGGCAAACAGACCCCCTTCTTTTGGATTAAACTTAACTTCTCACGAACATAGGCTATGGTGAGACCTGCTGGTCCAACAGCAGGCTTAATGACATGTGATTTTGTTCACATCATTGGCTCTTAGATTCACTGTAGTCTGCTTGCACTGTAGGTAGAAAGCTTTTGTATTTGCCACTACTGGATTATGATTTGTTTGGTGTTATTGATGCCTGACTTTTCAATAGTGAATGTTGAAAGCCTTGAGATTTGTGCAGAAATGGTAGAAGTGACCCCCAGCAGACTTGTTCTGTAGTTCATCCTAAACCTATTCAATGTAGACTTGCATGTGAACAATGTGCAAGTAAACAGAGCTTGCACTCTTCTACTAGGGGGAATATGGTATTTATCTAATTCTCACTGCAGCATCTTGGAACAACAAAGCATTTACGTTTATGACTGAGGTAGATGGTTGTTGAATGTAGCCTTCAGGGCATATGTACATGGAGCATAAATTTCTCTTAAAGAAAGAAACATTAATTTTGCTTTTATTGTTCTGAAAGACACTTCCTAATTGGGAGCCAGCTGTAACAGGCAGTGCATTCACTTCCAAAATTTGCAGACAGGTAACACAAACGCTTTACCATTGCATTACTCCTTTCAAACTCTTCAGTCAGTGACTTGAAAATATGTGGGTTCAAAAGACTGTTTGGGTTAATGAAATCAGGCTTTTGGATCAAATAAATAAATAAACTAGTATTTATATATTTATGGCATTTTACAAGAAACACATACAGAAATCAACCATCCTGGTTGTAATGTTACCCCCAGTTTGCAGAGTGAACTGCATGTTTGAGTGCAGCATACCCCCTCCATCTGCAAAGCACCAAAATAGTTGGCCAGCTCACCAACACAGCCTAGTGGTATCTGCCCTGTGTTCTTCTGGGCTGCACATTTTTTATGCTAGCAGAAGATGTTAAAAAAACACGTTTGTTTGCCTATAAGCAATGCCTCTCTATCCTTATGTACAATAAATATATGGTATGGAGGAAGTTCCTTACTTCCTCATTGCATCATCCCTCTATTTCCATGGTTCAAGCCTTGCATTTTGTGATGCAACATTTTACAAAGGTTCATTGAAGAGTAGTGTCTCTGCAAAATTCACCATGTTGTGGAATACCAGGACTTGTCACTTGGAAAAAAGAAACTGAAGAGGTTAAATTCAAGACATGACTAAGTGAATGCATACAGCTATTTAATATGTTCAATTATGTTTTTGATTTGTTCACTTTATATGCTGTTCTTAGTTGGTATAGAAATGTACAGGACTGTATTCTCTTCCTTTCTCTGTGTTGTAACTTCAGTAAAATGGCTCTCGCACCTGAGGCTAGCAGTCACATCTCTTCTGTTCATGTCAATGCTTCTCTTATTTTATTTATTAATTTTGCTTTTTCTCTTTCTTGTCAGAAGCAAATAAGCTATTTTCCTCTCTTTTCACCTTTGGCCTGTTTTTTGTTCTTACTCTGTGGGGTTTCAGTCTTGGTTATCACTGGCTACATTCTTTGCCAGTTTCATTCTTGCAACATCGCAGGTTCACAACAGTATAATTAAAAGGAATTAGATTTTGTCTGTGTGACAGCTAGTTCTTTAGCTTCTTACCTGCTTTCTGATAGCTTTATTTTGACTTTTTGTATTGGTTGGAGAATTCATGGAAATTTCCTATTGCTAGGATCTCATTAAAATATCTCATCTTTATTTTACATATCCAATTGGGTGATAATAAGTGATAATAGTGTGGTAAGCAAGAGGTGTAGAAGAATGTATGACAGGGGCTCCAATGTTTTTCATAAACCCTAACTGCTCAGTTAAAAAAAAAATAATCAAAAAATATTTTCTTTATTCTTTTCTCTCTTTGCACATCTTCAGATTACAATAACAGGAAGGCAATCAGATTTTGTTCTCACTCATACCTTGTTGATTTCTTGTTCCTGTCTTGGTAATTCCTGTCTTTCATAGCCTTCCTAAAAATTGTTCTTACAACTTAAGGATACTATGGCAGGATTTTGGACATATCATCTATCAGTTTCACTGAATCTTTTACCCTTTCTGCAACTACGTTCAGCATTGCATGCTGAGCTATCGGCATTTGGAGAGAATGTATTTAACCTTATCTGTTTCTCAATATCTTTATTTTTTTTTTCTTGCTGTTTTGTGCTCAGATTTTGGCATTCTCACTCGATACTTCTAAGCCTTTGCATTTTTTCATATCATCAGGATATACACACACGCGTGTTTGTGTGTCTATCAGAGGTCTTGATGTCTACTTTAGAGAACAAAGAACTGGATTTCTCCTGCTTGTGTCATGTTGAGATTTTAGTACATCTTGTCAATGAAAATCTTGTCACTAACTTAATAGGTTTACTCCATAGCATCTACACTGAAAAACTTCACAAACTTGCCCCTTGGCAACAGGAATATTTGTTTGCTATCTTATACGATTTCGTATTCCTAATTACTGATGGGAAGGGTGAGAATATCCAACTAAATTTCTTATATCATCCCTATCCTACCCTAGATTATGATGCTGTTTTCTTTTTGCCAGTTTAGTTCTTTTGAACAGATAGGGTTGTTGAAAAGTGCCTTTAACAATCTGTGTGCTGTATTGCACATCATAGCTTGTCATCTAGGCTTTTTATCATTACTGATGTGAGGTCGTGGTCATGATCAAGCAGTAAAATTCCATTATCATGGTACTGGCAGTTAGAAAAATTTATGCTTCAGGTCCTTCATGTTAATATGGAGCAAGTAGGGGACTGTGGCAATCTGGAAAGAGCACCATAGTTTTGTGGTTACGTCAGCATGCCTGACAAGTTTGGTTTTGTATTCATTTTTACAATAAATTTACAGGTTTGGATTTTGCACTGCTCTTTGTACTTCTTGAATTACAATCTTTGCAAAGTTGGGAACAAAAGCCTTTTGCAGATTGAGTATAGTAGTTCCTTGCACATAACTTTCAATCACTGAGCTCTTAAGCATCTGATTTGCCTGTGTACTAATTTAAAAGCAATACTAGAAGCCTGTTGGCCTTGCAGCTCCATTCTAATCAGCACGTAGTAGTAAAGTTTAAAATCAAATTCCTGCAGAAATTAAGTCTACCAGGAGTGTTACATACTTAAAATTAATTATAATTTCAAACCTTCTGTCCAAGTGCCTCAGATAGCTTTTCATGCTCTAACTTTTGTGTGTGCATAATTAGATTTTTATGGATTTCCTTCTGATATTGTGTTTATAATCTTATCAGGGCAATATATTGTGTCATTGTAAGTACTTATTATGTACTGCAAGTCATGAACAAGGCTTCTTTGTAACAGGTTACTTGTCTGGTAGTCAATGTATATTGAATCGTATGCTGTACACAGTGAAAGGGTTCAGTTTTTAGGTTACAAAATTAGCATTTATGAAAGATGGATTACAGAATATGAAGAACTTTTTGAAGATTCCTGGAACATCAAATTATTTTTGAATGAACATTTCATAGTAGATTAAACTACTCACAATCTCTGTCATTTCGAAAATAAATTACTATGGTAGACAAATGGGTGCTTCATAGTGAGTCTCACACTTTTCAGATTATCAGTGTATGTTCACTAGTGGAAGCTTCAGTAAAGACAAGGCACAAAATTGCTGTTGGGAGGGTCAAATGTTGAGATGCTAAATATGCCCATCTCCAGATTGTACTAGCAGTACAATGCATGCTGCAAAAGTGTTAGAATAACAGTGATAATAACAGTGATAATACCTCTTATAAAGTAGGTGTAGTTGCTTAAGTATAATAAATTTTGGTTATGCTGTGGTGTAAAAATTAAGTGGTTTGTTTGTTTTGTTTTGTTTTGTTTTTTAATGTGGGTACAAGCCAGGTATTTTTGTTTTGTAGATGTTGCCTGTGATCACATTTCATGTGAAAATTGTTTTTGTGACTACTTAGGTTACATGTCAGTATTAACTGAACTACTCTGATTTTAGATCTTTCCCTGAGATAAAGGGGAAAGCATATTTGTGGCTTTTTTTTTCTTTTCATTTTTTTCTGGTCAAATCATGGGTACAATATTTTGTTTTTAAGTTATGGCATCCTTATTTCTTACCCCATATATTTACCTTGGAACAGTAAATCACAGTTCTCTTCATGTTGGTTTAGCAACAACTACCCTATTTTCTTTGCTCAATTCAACATGATAAATGGAATTCTTGTTCTCTTGTGAAATTTTTGTATCCCACTGTTGCATGGTAGCTGTCCCTTTTAAAGATCAATGGCTTCATTTTCTCTGGCAGTTGTCCCCCATACTATTCTGTGGAGGGAGGGTTCAAATCAATCTGCAGAGTGCTAGAGTCTCAGTCTAGAAATGGCTTAGGTCTTGGGGTATTCAAGGAATTGCTCAACCTCTTGTGAAAGTATAAAGACTGTTATAAAGTATTGTTACATACTTATAAGTGAGTTTGTTTCTTTCATTCTTCCTGTGCATTGACTTTCTCAGAAGCAATCTTGTATTCATGTACCTATTTCTACTTGCCAGGTTGACAAGTTCTCTCCACGTGTTTTTCTGCTCCAAATGTTGATTGGCGTTCCCTTTCTGTAGTGCTACCTCTCTACTTCCCCATCACTTTAACTAATATTATTTTGTTAGACTTAATCATGCAGAAAAGAAATTATCAGGATGTTATCATATTAAGTTGTTGGGAGAATGGCTACAGATGAAAGTTTCAACAGGCACCATCTCTCAGTTCATTGCTGGATAGATTGACTATACTTGATGTTGATGGCTTTGCAGCCAGGTGTCAGAGCCTGCGCATTGCCTGTTTTCCCATTCCAGTTTCCTTTTTTTTTTTTTTTTTCTTTTTTTTTTTTTCCCCCCCAAAATCAGAGTTCTGCCAACTAAAATTTTCAAGTTGAATGGATGAAATGTTTGGGTAAGAGTACAATAAGCAAACATGCCGGGATATGTCACTGAAATTAATATTATGATTCATTTTGCTGAGCAGCTGATGGTGGCTGTGGGCAGGAGGCTCTGCAGCAGCATGTTTGTCCAGTTAGGGTAGCTCTGTTTGGCAGTAAAGTAACTCTGAGTGCACTTTCTTCTTGACCCATGTGCGTTCTGATCTATATGCCAGCTGGAGCAAAAATGACACTGCACAATTTAAAATAGCCACCAATCTCCTCTACAAACTGATGTCAGAAATGGCAATAAGTGTTTTATTACCAAATTGGATGGTGAGCTTTTCCTAACACTGTTTGTTAATGCTGGGGAGCTGGGTAGCATTCAGTTAATATCCTGGACTATTAGGCCTCACAAAATTATTATACAGTTACTCTGTCAGACTTTGCCATATCCAGTTATAAATGTTGTTGGGAACAAATACTGGAGCCGTGTTTTCTGATTGGTTTGGGGGCTTTTGCAGCTTTGCATTTCCTTTCTTCCATTCCTTTCTCTGTCCCACACTGGCCATCTTAGCTGTTCCTTACTGTTAGCTGCCAGCTGCTTTTGTTTAACTATTTCTTCACTGTTTCACAAAGAAGTGGGAAGGATGTGATTGCCCAGACTGCTATATTTCTTCCTCTTTTAAAATGGGCTCTGACTGACGTTGAACAGGTTAGCAGAATCTTGATATTTTATGAGCCTTCAGATGTTTTGTGTTTTTGTTAAAGTAGAGTGACAATCTAAGACTTCTGGTTGGTTGGTTGGTTGGTTGGTTGATTTGTTTATTTTCTGAAAGCTATGTTTCAAGCTTTTCTGGTTCTGCAGAAAATACTGAAGTCACAAAGACCCAAAGGCAATAAGAGGATCCCCCTGATTGTTCTCTAAAGCTCAGGACAATATCTCATGACTTTCAGTTCTTGAGATAGACAAATGTGGTACGTTCAGTCTTGCTTCTCAGCTGCTAGCTGCTATGCCGTAGATGGGACAAGCTAGAGAGCTCAGTGGCAGGAGTCACTAAGCCTTTTCTAGTAGTGGAAGGTCTGCAGACAGAGAACAGCAAACCCAAAAAGAGTAGTGGAAGATCAAGTGATACAGTGAAGTTTGCAAAGGAAATGCATAACATACCGATACCTTGCCAAACTGTATTGCTGTGGCCATAAACTGAAGTGATTTGTAGTAAATGCATTTCTTTTTCATGTCTGATTTTCCCCCTTTCTGTCTTCAATTTCTGCTCAGAAAGTACTTCGCTTTTTCTTAAGACGCTTTGTAGTAGTACATCCAGAGCACAATTGGTATTTCCCCTTTTGCTTAAATAAAAGAAAGCTTTTGTTTGGCATAGAAATGGCAAAATAAATGAGAAAACAGTATCATAAAGATTCTCATTGAATTTCATGTTACAACATTGCATCTCCAAAGTTTTTTTTTTTTTTTTTAAACAAAACAAAAAGAAAATTGAAGGTGAAACTTGTATACAGATTTTAGCTATCTTGCTTGTGGGTGTCATTTTTGTGGATTCAGATCATGCTAGTAAAGAAAGCAGAATAGTGGAATTCTGCAAAACTGGAATCAAGGACCTAAATATGCAAACTTGCCTGCTAAAAACTAATGTATGAATTCTTGGCTAGGCGTTTAACTGTGAAGTCTAAAACTTTGTTGTACATAGCTGATTGTTTTTAGACAAATGTGTCCAGAATTGTGTTGTGTGGGTTTTTTGTTTGTTCTAACCAGTTTTAACTCCTACTAAGGCAGGCTCTTTGCAAGGAGACTTAAAGGTTACTCATCTTATTAAATATATAAAAGTAAAAGCTTATATTTATGTAACTGCAAACCTGAATTTGAGAACTGTTAACAACTGCTCTAGAAAGCAATAATTGAGGTTGCTTGTATCTGTATATATATACTAGCACTAAGCAAATTATTTTGGAATGGGAAGTGAAAAGTAGTTTAGTGGAAATTGGGAGTATTATTACTCTGTTCTTCCTTAACCTTGCTTTAGTCATGTCAATTGCTGAGTATATAATTGACAAAATAGTTCATTTCTTCATATCAGTAATAATAAAAACCTTAAATTTGATGCACTTTGGTTTTAATCATTTTAGTTGAATGGCTGAGACAACCCCCTGTGTTTTACTGCACCCTTTTGGTAATACTGTTGTTGTGGTAATAAGAGGCAAATTGTTACCACTGCATGGGTGCGACTGAATTACCAGAATGTAAGATCCATGAAGATACAACAGATTCTGTCTTACAAAGAGGGATGTCATCTTCCTTAGTAACTTGTTTTATATGGGTGCTCTATACAAGCCTTTGAGAGTCATTTTAGATTACGAACATAATATTCTTTATTATGTCTTACTATTATGATGCATTATTTACTATGTGTTAGCTAGTATTTATATATTTATTAATCTACTTTTGCCCAGACTATTTGATTTAATCTAACCCACTTTGGTTCATATCAATGGGATACAGAGATGGTGGTATTTCCATAGAACTGGTTAAAGTGTAAAGAAAATGAAAGCTCATATACCTTTTTTACTTTGGTGTAATTCAAAGGAAGCACAGGCTGTGAAAAAAGATGCCTATAATCTATCAGAGGCATACTACTCAGAGACTGTACAGAATCTGCTTGCTATACATTTTGGGTCATAAACATTACCAGATATAAAAAATTATGGCAAATATGACAAATTTAACAGCTACCATGTCTTTCTTCCTCCCCCTGAAATATCTCTCTAAGCAAGTTATAAAGAAGTTACTTAATACTCCTGTTTATGTCAGAACTTCTGCATAGGTTCCTGCTAAGATTATTTCATGAGAAATATTTTTGTAAAGTACTTTAAATTTGCCTTGGCTATATATCACTTCTTTTTATCAAGGAGCACCTTCTGTACAAGCTGATATATGCACACCTTTCTCATTGCAGAGGAAAAAAATTGTCGATGTCCTTTAGATAATTTGTTGCTTCACAGAGTTTTCACTGAGCATCCCTGTCATTCTATCTTGTGCATCCCTCTCTGCAGCAATCTCAATAGCTCTGTTTTGCCTTTAAAGAAAAGAAAAAACACACAACAGTATATGCTTCATGGAAAGCTGGATGCAACATTGAATATGGAAGGATGGAAAAATTAAAAACATTAGAATACTGGTAAGAAGATTAGAGAGAAGATAAATAGAAGATAAATCATTGTTTTTTTTTTTTTTGTTTTTGTTTTTTTTTTTTTGTTTTTTTTTGGTTTTGTTTTGTTTTTTGTTTTTTTCCCAGTGAGACTGGGGAAAAGCCTGTGAAACCAGGAGAGATGAGAAAATTTATACCAAATATCAATAATTTTTTAAGGAAAAAAAGGCTTAATATCTTTAAAACAGTATTAACAAACACATATATATATATACACACACATACACAAAAGGAATGAGAGTAGAGAAGACAAAGGAAGGACAGGAGATGTGAAAATTTGAATATCTAAAATAATTCATTTGGTTGCATATTTTTTAAAATTTGGAAAACATGAAAGTGTTATTCACAGACTGGAAGGGAAAACAGATTCCCCAGTTTGAAGACTTTGGCTTGCTGTGCCTCACAGATTAGCAGAGGGTAAGTAAAAAGCATTTGACAAAAGGTCAGAGAGTCTAATAAATCTTTTTCCAGGACAATTTGACGAGGGCAAAAAGTCGGTCACTCTGTCACTCTGTTTCACCAAGAACTTTGCTAAAACCTTTCCAATAGCCAGTTCATTCCTTCCCCATACCAGTAAAACCTGTTTTCATGCATCATTGTCCTAAAAATAGAAACATCATCAGTTTTTTTTTTTGTTTTGCTTTGTTTGTTTTTGAGATACTTTGAGCTAGAATATAATATTGTACCCACAGCTAGGAAGACTCCCTGTAGCATCTTGAGAATCAAGAGAGAAATATTAACTTAAAAAGTGATACACTGGTAAGTTATTGAAATGTCTTTGTATTTTGTATTTGTCATTTATGTCTCTGTCCCTGTCATGGAAGCTGCTGTTGAAATCTTTCAACATCAACACTCTGCCATTTAAAACTTACCCTGCCAGCATGCCATCTGTTTTGATCAGGGAACCACTTTCTACGTGAGCTGACTCCTACACACATTGCACTTTGCAAGAGAAAAATGCATTTGCTGAAAAGTTTAAAAAATAAAATAAAAATCTAACCCTCACTTGAAAAAGCAAGGCTCCTTGACTCAATTTAAAAAAATAAAAAAATCTTAAAATTAAATAAGTACACTTTCTTCCCTCTCTGTCATTGTTTTTGATTTCTAGACAGTGGAAAAATCATAATAAAGTGAGTCAAGCCCTCTCAGTAATTGCATTTTGTACCCCTGAAGCTAGTTGCACGTGTTGATATATTTACTGACAGGGCAGAGATACTGGTCTGTGAGTTTCTTTCAATAGAAAGTTAACTTTGCAGGTTAAAAGAAGTGTTTTATTCAGTTCATGGCTTCTTCAAGGTGCAATTCGCAATGCTTTTCTAAATAAGTGAAAGTGATTGTAATCAATGTAATTTACTAATGGGTTATGTGATATTTTAAATAGCAGATGCCATTACTGTAGGTACATCTGGATGATATACTGGTGCTGATACTTAACCCCATTCTCCCTTGATAGGCTTGTCTGTTAACAGTATATCACATTTTACTGCCTTTCACAGTCTAAACAGAGCTCTGCTTTGTGGGTGGCGGGAGACGAAAGGGAGATGAGAAGTAGATCCATGTTCTACACTGAGGTAACATATTAACAATCCCATAGCAGGCTTTCAGCATCTTCCCTTATACCCACAATTTCTAAGCCCTAACCCATGGATCCTGTCTCTAAAGTGGTGTGGTAGGTCATATTGATTACTTGATGGTTTTTCTTTTGGTTCACTTTGTGGCACTTAATGCAGATTTTGGGAGAAGTTCTGTGTCCAAGTTCCTTGCTACAAATACCTCTTGGCAATAAAGGGTCATGGGACAGCAAGTAAGCACTGAGTAACCACAATAAATGGTGATGGCAGTGGTAACTGCTGCTTTGTGGTGTGGAATGCCTGAATGCTAGCCTCTGCATGTGTTTTAAGCTGATTTACTGAGAAGGAGAACAATTACCAGGGGATAAAGTATTTGTGAAAACAATAGAGTCCTTTATTTAACCATAATAGGCTGTAAAGAGCATGTAAAGGAACTGAGTTATTCTCTTACCCTTCTTTGCACCTCACATTGGAAACAAAGTAAGGACCTGCAGAAATATCAGATTCAGTTCCTTGCCTTTTCTGGAACTGCATCATGTAATCCCTTCCATAAAGTTATCAAATTCCATCTAGTAACTGCTTAGGTTCCTTATCAAGAGCTATGCTCTTCTAATGGCAAGAAACTTGTTTCTAGTTTTGAGCCTGATTTTTTTTCATGGCTAGTTTATAACCAACTGTTCTTGTGCTAACACTGTCATCTAGCTTAGGTGGTGTCTATAACTTACCCCCGTAACATAGTAATAGAGAACATATCTACATCATTTAGTGAAATGATGGGATATAAATAAAACCTAATTGTTTTGGTCTCCCCTCATTGAAGTCACTACTGGCAAGGTGTTTTTTCCTTCACAAGCTGAGCTTGTAAACAAGTAAACGAAATTCAGCTTTGGTTGTTTCAGAGCAACATGGAATGTTGTGAAGGCTCCCAGGTCAGTCCTCCGGCCACTCTTTACCAAAAAGAAAGAAACACAACAAAAGATGAAGTGCCCCCCTCCTCCCATTCCACAAATTTCCCCTAGGTAGTTTCACAGAGTACTACCCTGAAATTTTATTTTTGTGTGTGTGTAGTTTATCTTAATAGTGCACTAAAATCCCTAATAGTGCTGATGAGATAGATGAAATTCTCTATCCACAGAAATGTAAATGCTTTCTAGATAGCCACTGAAGACTGGCTCAATGTTAGGAAAATGGTGAGACAAGCTGTTAGTGAATTATTGTCAAGGTCAGAGAATGCACATTTGTTTTTTTCTGGTAGTTGTATCATTATCAGGCTCTTATGATATATCCACTTGTACTGAAAATGTAGCTAACTTACCTTGGTGAATTTGATTTATTAACATTGCAACTGACAAGGTTGCCCATTTGTTAGTGCTTATTTTATATTTGAATAGCTTTTAGCACATAAATTTGAGGAATTGCTTGAAGACTTTAGCTGTTCCATATTTCATGGAGAAAGCTAGACCAGAAGAGTGGTACTGTTGATATTTCTATTTTGATACTGTCCACTTTTTATAAATTAATATTATGCCTGTATACATACTTAGGAATACCTCATGACCAGAATTTATTGCAAACAGTAAAACTTAAATGTGAAAGCTCATTAGCTTTATCCTGAATGAACTCTAAGAGGCATAACCTTGCAATATAGTTTATTTTATCTTCAGAGCATATCATACAGGTCTTAAAAAAGCACAACATTGAATTCAAAAGAAATAAACTAATTGCACGAGTTATTCATATTAAACTTAAATAAAAGAATGAATAGAGAAAGAATATGTGAGTAAGTATATAGTGCAGGAAGGAAGAAACTCTCAAATGGGGCCAGAAATAAAACCTTTAAGTTTCTTATTGACTTCACTGGTGTTACATCAGGCAGAGGAACACGGCTTAATTACAGCCAATATTAGCTCATTTTCTTCCCAGAAGGATGTACTTTTAAGTAAACACAATTGTATAAACAGCCAAATAAAGAAAAAGCAGAACTAATTACTTGCCCCTAACATCTTGTAACATCTTGCAAAGTTTCTTTAACACGTCTGTTCTTTTGGGTCTCCTTCCTTCCCGTGAGGAAGAAATGCTTCATTTAACTCACTTTATTCCACTGTATTGCTGTGGGCCATCACCCACATACCTCTAATTTCAGGATCTCAGCTTGTCCTGATTTTCTAGGGATTATGGGGGAGGCCATTCAGAAGCACAACCCACATAAACTCTGTGGTAGGAAGAAGGGATAGACTTCTTTAGGGTCCTATGTCATCATGTTGACACTCGGGACTTCTCAACATCCAGGCTGTCTTGTCAATCAGTTCTTCTACAGTGACTGGGTTTCTAGTAATAGTGGAGAATGCAGACAGGAACAGTCCTCTTCAGTCTTCCTCTTTAATGAATATGTCTTTCCTAACAGAAAGCAAAGGTTGTATTTTAGTGACAACAACAGCAGTGACACTGACAATCACAATGCTAAGCATGATTGTCCAGCCATGCAATGACTTGGCTGCAATCAGGATAGGGAGCATCTGGTTGAAACTAATCATGGAAAATCTGAGTTGATGTTGTTCAGCTAGCCCAAGAATTTGCCAGTTTATAACATCATTTACTACTGACGTCATTTTTCCTCAGATTATTAACACCACCATTGATATTATCTGGATTGCTCATTACTTCCAGCAACTCCGTAATTGGTGAAATGACTTTTTGGGGAGGAAGCTATCAGAAGGCTTCATTTTTTTTTTTTTATTATTTTTTTTTTTTGTAGTATGACCCAGGCAGATGCTAGCCACACACTTCATTGTGAACATCCATGTTTCTACTGTAGAAATCAAATGACATGTATACCATCCTAAACAGATTTGAATGTGAAAACTTAGTGGGTTTTGTTTGTTTGTTTGTTTTTCTCTGAAGAATAAAATATAACAAGAGAATTTAATCTCATTGCTCTTGTAATCTGATGGGTCGAATTCAGAAGTTGGGTTTCATACTTACAGGCCTCTGTTATATTAACATATAGTAACTGGGAAGTTGCCTTTCTGAGTGAGTTTCACCTCAAATGAGAACTATACATGTATTCCAGTGGGACAATAAGATAGCCAACATCAGCAGAGAAGCTTATGTATGTAGGAAGAAATGCCCAAAAATTCAGAAGGAAAAGCAGAGGTTTGCTGGTGAAGTGCTGGTCACCACACAAACAGGTTTGCCCCCGTGTTTCTTGCTGGGAATAGAACAACATGAAAAAATGTCGTGTTCCCGAGCCCATTAATAGTGCTTCTGCTGGTGACTGTTGAATTGGTCTATATACAGAGCTTAGTTCAAATTTACATAAAGTTGTTTTAATTACAAAATATCCACTGCGTAATTAGCACCACTTAATACATAATGTGTTCAATATATTTTATATGTAATTGAAATTCTGTGGAATTAAACCGTAATAATATAAATCTTCCAGGATGAAAAGTAGGTTAAGATAACCAAATTTCATGGTTTAAACATTGAGATAAATATTCCTTAGTGTATTAAAATATTGTATTTTAGACTGTTAATCTTTTCATTGAATAATAAATATGAGCTTCCCTTTTATGTAATTAATGCAACCCATATTATTCAGTAGAGAAATGAAACATTGAATCATACATAGAAAGTAGCTATGAGTATTTCATTACCAAACTTAATTTAGTCATTTCCACAGACTTATGGAAAATGTTATTCACCTCTTGGGGAAAACTTTTGGCAGTGAAATGTAGTTTTGCTTGGCATATATTTTGAATTGCTTGAATCTCTGGTTAGTTAGTCCCTTCTGGGGGAGGCTATTGTACTCAGACTGGTTCAGAACAGTAGTTAGTTATTAACAATATTTTGTATCTTCAAAGCCATGCTTCTAATATTAAATAAGTCATTCTTAATATAATTTCAGAAATAGTGGTTGAGAGGTTAACCTGCATTTTCTAATATTTTAGTTGTCACTTAGTTATAAAATCTTCACGGTAACATCATTGTGTGGAATCTATATGCAATACTATCAATTTCCACAGCATGTTAGGACACTATGAGTTTTATTTCTCAGGCTGCTGATAAGTTTATACGTAATTGTTACTGTGGAGTAGATTAAGGACAACATTTGAAGTATGGTTATGCACTGAACACTCAGTGAAGCTTTTAAAATGATACCTGACATCCAGTTGCATAGCTATACGTAGACATTGATTGATTTTTATTCATTTTTTTTACAACGAATATCTGTTAAAGTCAGAAATAGAGGAAAACAAACATTACTTCCCTTTCATGTTGCTAAGAAAAACTATTACAAAGATAATTCAGTTATACTTTACTGGGTCTGATTTGGCTTTTATGTTGGAATTAGTTGGATGTTGTTCTTTTCACTAAAGTATTTCTTTTTATTAATACTAAGGGGAACCTATATCTGGCATCCTTAGGCAATATGGAAAATTACGGGCTTTGATTTATTACTACAGAATATACTTATCAAAGTAATATAGAGCTACACTGCAGTTTTAGATGGTCCAGGCTGGCTTCTGCTGGCAGCATAGCTGCAATGATGGAATGCTGTGTGGACTACAAAAATGTGCTCAGGGAGACTAGTGAATACTTTAGATGGTAGCCTTTTCTGAGCTTTGGTCTGTTACTGCTACCAGTAGAATTGTAGAACCACAGAATGGTTTGGGTTGGAAGGGACCTTAAAGAACATTCAGCTCCAACCTCCCTGCGGGGATACCTCCCACCAGACCAGGTTGCTCAAAGCCCCACCCAGCCTGGCCTTGAACACTTCCAGGGATGGGGCATCCGCAGCTTCTCTGAGCAACCTGTACCAGTGCCTCACCACCCTTGTAGTAAAGAATTTCTTTGTAATATCTCATCTAAATCTAACCTCTTTTAGTTTAAAGCCATTACTCCTTGTTCTGTCACCACATTCCCTGACAAAACATCCCTCCCCAGCTTTCCCGTAGGTCATCCTTTAGGCACTGGAAGGCCATTATAAGGTCTTCCTGAAGCAGTCTCCTCTCCAGGTTGAACAACCCTAACTCTCTCATCCTGTCTTCATAGGAGAAGTTCTCAGGGTGGTTTATGTAATGTTGGTTCAGATGCATCTGTGTTAGCAGCAGTTGTGCTTAGCGTACAAGTATTCCAAGGGAACCTGGTGTGTATGCTCTCCAGAGAAAAGATTTTACAAGATCAGGCCCTAATTATTTTATAACTGTGCAAGGATTTAATCATAAGACCTTAATGACTGGCCTCATATAAAACACTTTAGGGATGTTGACTTACATAAAATGCTGTTGTTGAATTATTTTCTTTCCCAGCAGTCTGAGCACTTTCTATTTCTTTCTCTCAGAGAAACCTGTGGTGCCTAGCAAACAGATGAATGAGCCATGTAATTAAGAGATTCTGGGTGCAGGTTCTCTGATTATCCATACAGCTGCTCAACTGGTAGGCACAGGGCACCCAGTTTTCAAGGCATGCTCAATATGTTCCACTTCTCATCTTGACTGATCTTAAACGTTCCATGTTCTTTGATATACATAGATACAGTAAAGAGAGTTGAAAATGTCCTTTAGAGTCAGTTGCTTCCAAACTTGGGGAAGAGAGGGCAGGAAATCCTAGGAAAATTTTGGTCAAGTTCACCAGTCAAAGACAATTGGTATCAGATCTCAATAAATCTGCATGCAAGGCACAGAGAATCTTCTTTTGTACAGGTGTCATCAGAAATAAGAGATCTGAATGCTGCTTTTTAAAAATATGTCCTGTACTTGGGTAAGTATTGCCTCTTAATATCTCAAGAGTGCATTGAGAGTACTGGAGCCAGAATGAAAACAATGCAAATGAAATGTCATAAACCACTGCAGAATATTATCAGTGTGGGTGAAGGATAGCTTATGAGCCATCATAAATACTTTGCTTAGACCTTACTGTTTTGAGGTTAAATTCCAACTTGAAATGCAAAACAGGTGAAAATATCTGATCTTGATAAACTGAGATCTTTGTAAGTAGCTGTTCAAGATGAGATGATGAAAAGTAAAATGGTACTGGTACACTTCCTAGTACTGTAGGCTTGATGTCTATAAAGATATGCAGTTGTGACAGCTACATTTCATTAAAAGAAACAACTTCTAGCTTTCTTTAAGCTGGTCAAAATTCAGAATTTCTGTTCTGACCTCATATCCCAAATCAAAATAAGAAACTGAAGTGTGTAATAAGAAAGATTCCCAAAACTTTCATTTAGGGAATACTGAAAAGATTTTCTAGAAACATTTTGTTTCAATAAGAAACAAAGCTCTTCAAGGCATATTTATAGTACAGATACATTTTGATAAAATATTTTAAATTCATTTAATAAAAATGTTCAATAGAATCTGAAAAAAAAACACCAATAAACAAAACCCAAATCTGAATAAAAGTAGATAGATTTTTATTATTATTATTATTATTTTTTATTTTTTTTGGTTGGGCAGGTTGTAAAATCCTATGCTTATAAAAAGTATAAAGTTGCATTTCTGGGGAAGAGATAAGTGACAACTACTTCTCCAGGTGGAAACCTTCTTTTGGGCATTTGAAGTCCTTGTGTTTGCCATTTTAAGTATCTTAGCTGGCTGTGGGCTGTACATTCTGCTGCTTCTCTTCTGCTCTATGTAAGCAATACTTGAGATACAAGTTGACAAATGAAAGATGAAGATAAAATTCTGTGCTCTCTAGTAGAGAAATACGTATATATATATATATATTTATATATAAGATTGAATCCATGTGCTTAAGCTCTTTGAAATTACATCAATATAATTAAATTTTGGAGTAGTGACTAGTGTTAGTGAATAATATTAATACACTCTAGAAAATGTATTTCAAGCATTTTTTGCTACCATAAGAAACAAAGCAAAACCAACTATCAAAGAAAACAAATATCCTGTATTGAACAGCAATAAAATCATTAGCCATCAAAATAATTCCTAAAATTACAACACCATTCGGTTTTAGATTGCAAACTTTATCAGTCATTGATATGAATGTTTATATAGATGTTTAGATAAACTATTTTTTAAAATTTGTATGTGAAATGAGTCTTTCCTCTTAGTTCTTGTTCCTGTCTGAAGTCCCACCCTTTTTTTCCCCAAAAGAGCTTTTTTAATGCTGACCTTAACAGAACACCTTTGACAAGTAAAAGACTGATAACTCTTATTTATTAGGAATGATCATAACTACTAAAAAGAAGTCTTTCATATACCCAGAAGCCATCTTCATCTCAGTCCATAGAGCAGCATCATTGTTTTCAAGCACTGAACACAGGCTCTGAATCAAAACTCAAAAGTTGATGTTGCATATGTGATATACAAATTTATCAGCTTAGGTATCTTTGCATCTTTTCCATGTTTAGTATGGAATGTCCTTTGGATGCCTTTCAGCTATGTGTTCTCTACCTACTAACTGCCTAACTTGACAGCCTGAGCCATCCTCAGAAGCTTTGCAAATAAGACAGTAATTATTCACTTTGGTTTGTATGATGTTGAAAATGTAAACCATATTGTTGCAGAGCTTGCTGAAATTAGCATAGATTGCAGGATCAGCTTTTCATCCATGCTTCAGGTAGAGGGCAATCAGTGAGACAAGATTTTTTTTTTTTTTTTTTTTTTTTTGCTGGAAACATGGAAAAGAAATCAGACAGACTTGACCATGTTACTTTCAATGCATTTTGTTCTCAGACTGATGAACATTACTGATAGAGTATTTCTAGCTCTTACAAAGACATAAAAAACCTCTACCCCCTACCAAAGATGACAAGGACAACAATCAGTATAAACAGGCTCTTGAAGTAGGATCCTGAACATTCAGCTTGTTAGAGTTGAGGTCTTCTGCCACAGGTAATAAAAATCTCAAGCTTGTACTCCTGGCATAGTTGCAGTCAGTCTATAAACTGACATAATAATTGTCATTATTAATAGTCTATTATAATTGTCATTATAATAGTCTATAAACAGACCTAGATTGGCACCCCAAAAGGAAGACAAATAAGAGATTTAATGTAAGATTTAATCTACAAGGAGCTGATTCTCTTTCCCTTTCTCTTTCTTTGTGTTTCATATTCATCCATGAAATGGTTTGGCTGAAATGGGCTTCTTATGGTTTAAGAGAAATAGTGGTTTTATTCTTTATATAAAATTACAAATTTTAAGACTTAAGAGAAACCTTTAAACAAACCTGTTACAGAACATCAAGTTACAGAAATTTCCCCACTTACTTTTTGTAAGTCATCGAAATGTGGCCTTCTATTTAGCTATCAGTCTTTCCTTCTTTTTTTTTTTTTTTTTTCTCAGTATTTTTAATTTTATGGTTCAGTTCCTTTTTCAGTTCCTTTTTTTTTTTTTTTTTTTTAACATGCTTTTTTCCTTTCCTGTTGCAGGGAGAAACTAGTGATATTCAACTGTACTTCTCAGATGCCACTTTGCTTGTTTACTAAAGAAGTAAAAACTGCTTCCTCAAGCATAACAGGAAGGAAAGAAATAGCAGTTTATTTTATATTTCATTCTGGAATCCAAATAGTACACACTTTCTGATAGTCACAGGGCAAGTATTTCTCTTGCTGTTCCCCTAGCTTTTCTGGCTGTTTGTTTTGGCTGCTTCTATTCACATATCTATATATCTTCATCAAATAATAACCAGGTCTCTGTCATCAGTTCCCAGTAAAAGTCTTCCTCAACATTTAGTCTAACTAATGGGCAGATTTGTGTGAATGCTGTGTGTTAGAAGGAAAGTCTTACAGCTCTGCTTATTATTAAGCTTTTAAAAAGAGCTTAACTGCATTTGAAATGTACTCTAGAAAAGGGATGTTATTGTGCTACAAAGCTTCAATGAGAGTTCACCCAACCCCCTTTTTAGCATTTGCTTCTAAAAAGGCATCTTTTCTTTATTCGAGGGATAAAATGAGGAGGAATCCCCATTTTCTATATCAGGAAAATAATGATTAACCTGATAAGTGATTGACTAATTAATCAACTGAGTAAACTCATTGTTATACATAAACTATGCCTTATTTTTTCTTCTGTATCTCATGTGAAAAAGTCCGTAAAGTGAGCTGTGATGTGAAATCTGTGCTTGTGCCAACATCAGTGTCTTATCAGGAGACTCATCTCTTTAGAAGAGGAATGGATTCTTGTTCCTGGCATCAGAACATGCCAAAAAAAAAGCTATGTAAACTGGATTTTTCTTAATGCCAAACCATTTCTTTTCTGTGAGATCAAAACTTGGGACGTGAGAGTATAGAAGGAAGATTGCAGATAGGAAATGCCTAGGCTTTCAGAAATGTTTACTTTAGAGTAAATAAGCTTGGGATTTAAGGAGCCAGCAAGATGAAGTGGCCACTGTATTTGAAATCTGCTCTTTAAGTTTAATTTTGGTTTCTTAACAAATTATCTTTTGAATTCTAGTTCCCCATGTTTTGGCTTAGTTTAGAGACAGATCTCTCTGTGTATGTGTCTGTGTGGGGGTGTATGTATATGTGTATGTACATGTCTGTATGTGTATATTTAAGACTTGAAAAATGCAAAGCCTGGATCCAAAAACCATTCATGTTAATATCTTTTGGCTTTATATCCATCATTATCTGGAATGTGATTAAATCTCTTTTACTTCACTGGGTCCAAAGCATGTGTTTAAAGTCAAGCATGTGCTTAAGTGTTTTCCTGAATAATGATGCTTTCCTGAATGAGAATTTAAAGTGAATGCACTCCAGTAAACATCTTTTTCCATATAATTGTTCTGTGTCTCACCAAAGACTGAGCTTCTTTTAATATATTTATCTTTCTAGTGGATATAGGAAGAAACATTTGATCACAAAGGTTGAACTCCCATTTTAAGTGCCTAATTTCCTTGTAGTTACAGCCTGCTATGTTCCTCTTGGAGCAAAACGCTATTTCAGGGCTGCAGTAATATCAGAGGAAAAGAGAAATATTCTTTAAAATTAACTTGCATCTCATCATTGGTCTATAAATTTACTAACATCCATGAATATTAGAGATTTAGTTCAGAGGCACCATTGTCTACTTTCAGTTATTTTGTGGAGAAACCTCTTTCATTTGTCACCTGTGCAGCCATTTATAAAATGTTAAAGCTAATATGTAGCAAACTCAGCAAAAGAGTGTAGTTTAATGTAGTTTTTAAAGGTAATATATTTGTACCTTATTACTAGTTGGATAAATGGCTCTTTAGGATTAATTTATTGTTTGTCTGCAATTGCGGTGGCTGACATTTTTTAAAATGAAGGACAATATTTGTACTGTAAAAAATGAGATGTTTTCAGCAGCCAGTTTTAACCTGCTAGTATTTTTGTGGTTGTGATCTAAAAAAACTTGCCACATATTGACTCCTTGTTATGGTAACGCAATTTGTAACGTTAAGAACATAAATAAAAAATCTAGTATCAGTTATCAGGATTCAGAAGGTATATAGAGAGGAATAGAGATTTTTTCCCCCCTAGGAATCTCTCTGTAATCATTTTTTTTTTTTTTATGCATAACATATTTGCTTGTTATTTTTTATTGCAAATATTTATTTTCCAGAAAACACATTTGTGATTGTAAATAGTTTGTGCTAGTGAAATGGTTACCCTCATTTAAAGAATAAAAAAGGAAAAGGGGAAAAAAGGAAAAAGAAAAGTCTTTGAGTCCATTATCTTATTTCTCATTCAAAATCCTATTGTACCATGTAAGAAATTCAGATATCTTAAGACCTACAATGAAATGCTAACATTGTGGTCTTGAAAACTGACACACAGATTGGAGCCAGACTGCAGAAAAAATACTAGTCCAGTGCATCTCAATTTGTGTTTCAGTAAAGAATTCTAGTTTGCACCTCACTTAGAAAATAAACAACTGAAGTGATTGTGTTCTAGATCTATACATTAAATGGAGGCTTGGGATTTCAGGTTGTCTTGATTTGTCCTTGTTTTATTTCTGTATTTATCTTGTTAGTTTTCAGTATGATCTGTATGTATTCTAATTCCCTCCTACGCAAACACTTCCTGGAATGGTGATGGAGTGTTTTGATGCAAAGCTGTCTCAGTTGCCTCAGTGGTACCTGAATTCCAGAATAGCGGAAAGGTGGGATATTCTGAAAGATACAACTGCCTTTTCAGGAGTTGAAACAGTGGTGATGCTCCTTTTAAGAGTGTCTGATTCCTCTCAAATTCAGTTCAAAAGCCTGATTTAAATTTTAAGCAAAATGAGAACCTCCCTAATGCTTTCATTTTTACACTTTCTTTTAGATTTGGCATTTCCCCTATTTGCCCAATAGCTGGCATTTTGACTTGTATGTGTGCTCAAGTGTTTTCAAATCTGATTAATGGACAGAGTGTAAATGTAACTCCTGAACCTTTCAGCAATTGCAGCACAGTTAGTTATGGCATGAAAAGAATAGAAAAAGAAGATGTATTTGAGGAGCTACTATAGTATTTTTGATGTCTTTGTAGAGCATCTGTAATAATCCTCTCTGAAACTTTTTGTACTGCAACATTTTATTTAAATTTTAAGGAACTTAAAATAGAACACTGCTGATCACTTTGTCCAGTAGACCACCAAGCTAGCTGAATAGCTTCCTCCCTGTCTTGACAAAAGCTTGAGGTTGTTTTCAGATGTTAACTATTTTCTCTGCTAGGAAAATTGAATTATGTGTAACTGCTTGCACAAATAAAAGGCTTTTACGCCAGGGTAGTGGATCTGATCAGACTGTCTTTATGGTAGGTGGAGTAGATGGGCTTCTTCAGAAAGCAATCGGAAGAATTAATCTCCTTGTGGAGGAGCCTACATCTCCTCATTTACTAGAGAGGACACCTAAGAGATTTGCCTCCTTAGGCAAACCTTAGCTGTTTGGAACCCTGTGCAAAAATGACAAACAGCTGCATGATGGATTGCATTTTTGCCATGATATGCAAGGCTTTGGCAGCCATTAATTCCATTACTACTTTTGCTGATTATTTTCCACTGCAATTGCTTGTTGCTGTTTTCTATTTATATTCTGCTCATTTCACTGGTGCACAAGGTTATACCCAGAACATTCAGCATCTCTGCAAGTGCATTTTTGCAGAGGTATTAGGGATAGCATTTGATGTTAATCAGAAATGTGCAGATAAAGTTTGTTCTGGAGCCTCAGAGTCAGAGAAATATTTCGGTTTAGTTCTAAGTATTTTGGGTCAGGCTCATGGTTCTGAAACTTCACTCTGAAAAATACTGGTCATATATTTCATTGTCTGTGAGCATAAAAACTTTAGGCAATTCAGAGTTTTAAAAATAGGCCATGGTGTTACAATATATATGAAATGTATGAACTCTAATTTTTTATAGTTGTTTGCTATTATATGAATGTAATTTATTGTGCCTGCAGCAACCCGAGGACATGCTGGAAAATGAGATGATTCATTTCAAGTGTTTTATCCTAGTGAGCAAAATTTTAATCAGTCAGTTTTCTAATCCCAGCTCTGTTATTGGCACACTCTGTAAACTTGGCAAGGTCACAGAAGGACTCCATTGTAGACACAGTGTTGCATCTCAGCTAAATCATTGCTGCGTATGTTTTAATTTATCTGCATTATAGAATTGTTAAACAGAACTGTAGAAAGGTGCTCTGAGTTATGCTAAAGGTAATCTGGTAACAAATTTTGATAAACGTGAGATTCCTCTTGAGCTATGGTTTCTATTTCCTATGTTTTTTTTGTTTTGTTTTGTTTTGTTTGTTTTTTACTTCACTTAAAACAAAAATCTCTAATCTAGTATTAAAGACATGAAACAACAATAACAATCACACTGACTACTGTTGTTTTGTCATTTTTACAGGTTTGTCACTACATTGTTCATTGAGCATTGTGAATTGTTCCATCCAGTGAACAGGAACTCTGTGATCCATTTCCTGTACATCAAAGCATCCTTTTTGCTTTTATCAAGAAGATGCTACCTTTGAGGATGTGAATGGTAATTCAGGAATATATAATAGTCCAATATCCAAAAATAGCCGAGTATGTCAAACAAATAGTGATGATATTGTAGAAGATTTTCTGGTTGACTTAATTATAATGAGAATGGATATTTCAGAAAATTCTGCCCCCAGTGTGAACAATGTCTTAATTTTAAAAGGGATACAGAAGTCCAAATGCCATTGACAGTTGATGGAACTAGGGTCCAAAAGACACAGCTGACTGCTGAAAATGTGACATAGATGTCTAAGGTACGTTATTATTTATTTATTCATTTATTTATTTTTACCCACAGATAAATGTGAGAAACACGAAGTTTTCAGGATGATGGACTGACACAATCCAACAATATAGAGAGAGTATGATCATGGAACATGTTTCATGCTGCTTTTTTGACATACGGGTTCAATTTGTTTACAAGGCAAATCTGGATTTTCCTTCAGCTGTCAGAAAGCAGAAATAATTTCAGATCAACCACTGCATTAAAAACAAAACAACCCCCCAAACAACAAAACAATCCCAAGTGGTGGATACTAGAAAATTAAAGGAGAGAAGGAGCCAAAAAAAAAAAAAAAAAACAACAAAAAAAGGTGTATAAAATGAAAGTTATTTTACAAAGACACAGAAAGGTTTAGTGGAACATTAATTTAGGAAAATGTGAAAGCAAGTGTTTGAAGAATTTGAGTGACAAAGCCCCAAGTAAATTACTTCTAAGTAGGGAGGGAAAGAAGGATGTACATATATTTTAATATATCTGTACGTATTATGACCACATGCCCCCCAAAAAAAGCTTAAAAGAGTTGAAAAAAAACATGACTTGAATCATACATCCTGCAGGCCTTTCCAAATAAGTCTTTAACAACTCAATTCAAACGATTGCTAAACAAGTTGACACATCTTCAGCTTTGAATATTATCTCATGACACATTGCTTTTCTATTCTGTATTTTTCTAAAATGTTAAATACCACTGCTCTTAAACTCCTCATTTGCTTTTTGTACTGTATCACACATGCTGCCATTGCAGTTTGTTGTATTCAGTTTATCAACCTTCTTTTCAAACAAGGTGGCAAACTCAGATTGCTGGGTGTCCCATGCCAGCAGTACCACTTTACTTCTGTAGAAATGATGGGACCTGGCAAGTAGGCAAGAACCATTAAGAAAACTGTGGAATATATCACAATTAAGATGCCAGCAATATTGACCCCCAATCATATGAATGTGTGTTCAAAGAGTAATTTTTGAAAGACAGATACTAATGGCTAATAGGAATTATGTTGGCTGTAGTGGTCCCGTTTTCTTGTTTTGCTATTGTGGTACGCCCCATTTAGAGATTATCATCTTGCTATTATTTTCTGAGATAGTTTGACCTTGATACAAAGAGAGTAATTTCAAAGTAACTATCTTTTATGAGACATATTAGATTCTTAAATCCTGTGCTGGACTTCACCAGCTGCAAAACAAAGAAGAATCTCTTGGGTCATCTCAACCACAAAAGGTGCCCAGAGACTGGGAAAACTAATGAGAATCCAGCAGCTTGGGATTGAATGTTTTCTAATAGAAATAACTTCATTTTAAGAGATAACACAGAAGTTGTGAAAAAATGAGAAAGATAAATTCAAAAATGCATGGGAACCACAAATTTATACAACATATTGGCAGTTGGATGGAATAACTGTCCCTAGCTCTTATCTTTCAGTGTCCTTTCATGCTGTTCTTGGTGCTTTAGTTTGGAGAAAATTAAATACCAGATTTTGGAGATGTTGAAACTATTGAGCTAGTTCTTGTTCTGTCTTATCACCTATTTATAACACTATAATCTGTAGGAGAGTCTGCTTACAAATTTTAGTAGCAGAAATCTTTCCACAGACATATAAAAGACCACAGAGCAAAAGATTAAATCAGCTTAGTATAGCAAGACTTTAACACATCCGTGTAGGTAAGCATATGAACATTCCCCTGGCTTTTAATGCAGACAATAAACAAAGTTGATTCCAGCAAATATACCAGCCAATTTTCAATTTTGGGTATCTAAAGATGTACTCTAGTGTTCCTTGACAGAGGCTGTCTGAGAAGCTGAGCAAAAAATGAACCTGTTGCAAAAAAATGACCCTTTGTACACCTGACCTGCTACTTTTTCCAACTTTACTCATGTCTAACAAAATTACAGTGACTGGTTTTTAATTGTCTTTGCTAGCAGAACCAGAGCCAATACTCCAGTTTCCACCTAAAGCATGGTAGAGCCTTAGTGTTATCTCTGGTGACCTGTTTGAGGCTGTGGTGGCATGCCAATATTTTCTTTGTAACAGCTTCAGACATGGCTGTCCTTACCTGCCTGGGCTTTCTGCAGCATAAGGGATTTGTTCTGCCCCATGCTGAGTAGCTTGTCTAGCTCTACTGCAGCACCTTCCCAGCTTGTACCTTTCCCAAATGTGCTAAAACTTTGCTGACTTTAGTCACCCATTTGCTAAAGTTGCCTGCTGGACTAGGCTATGTGTCTCCTCGGTGGTCCGCTTACTTGTGTTCCTGAGTGTTTATTTTTTAAACTATTTTTTCTCTTACCACCATGAGCATTCTTTCCAGCAGCCCTAGGGGAGAACCCTCCCTAGATGTGGCTGCAGGTGGCCTGAGCTTGGCCATGGGATAAGGTTGGGCAGCCCTCAGTTGTGCTTATGCTCTTCAGGGATGGGACTCTGGTTTCCTCAATGAGTTAAAACACTCCCTGCAGGCACAGGAATCCTTGTGGGACTGCATTGGAAGACTCTGAGGGAGTCAAGGGAGCCAGACTTGATGTGGTCTAGTCTGTCTTCCAAGTAGGGCTGAAATTAGGCGGCCCAGCTACTTCACTCAATTTCTTCTGGCAAGTGAAGCTGATTGTGCCAATGTCAGCTGTGCAGAAGATGGGTAGATGAAGACATCACACTATTTCTGACTTTGTATTCATGGCAGTAAAGGTGCACTATGCTATTTTGTATAAGGGAAGCTCTGTGTAGAGAGAACATAAATATGCTGAGTGATTCTTCCATTTTTAAATACTTATTTCTAGGTTTGTGAAAACTGTAAGGAAAACTTATTATTCCTAATTATGTACAGGGTACTGGAAATGCAGGAAGTTAACAAAAGAAGGAAGAGAGGCAGTCCTTTTTAGAGACTTCAGACTTGTGATGAAATTGGTGAGTATGTGACTACCAAGTGGGATTATTCTTTGTCAAAGCGTTCAGCAGTGCAAGCAATGATCCCATGTGCAGCACAGGAGGGTTAACTGGCTGACTTCAGTATACAGCTGTACATTATGCCCCCCCGCTCCCTTTTTTCAGCAAGGAAATTAGGTCCCTGTGGAAAAAATAGGCCCTATCTCAAGTTCAGGAACTTATTTTCCTGAAGGGCAAGAGTAGAAAAGAGTTAACTTCCAGGCTTGTCTTTATTACATTTTATGGACCAGACCTACCTCAGCCTTAAGAGACATGATCCTGAATACAGGGAAAATAGATTGTTAGGAGTATTATCCATATAAATATCTAAATATTTCTTTTTAATGGCTAAAATAAACTATCAGAAATCATAGAATCATAGAGCGGTTTGATTTGGAAGGGACTTTAAAGATCATCTAATTCCAACCCTCCTGCCATGGGCAGGGATACCTCCCACTAGATGAGGCTGCTCAGAGCCCCATCCAGCCTGGCACTGAACACTTCCAGGGATCCACAGCTTCTCTGGGCAACCTATTCCAGTGCCTTGCCACCCTCTGAGTAAAGAATTTCTTCCTTAAATATAATACATGGTGATATTTTACTGGTTTTAACTATGCTGCTATCATTTCAACTGTAAACATCTATTTGCATGTGCTCTTAATTCAAAATGTCAAATAAATAAATAGTGGTTGTGTAAATTGGAATGAATTCACAGACTGTTTATTCTGGCAGATAATTCAGGTAATATTTTAATCCTCACAGAGGTGGAAAAGGAGGGGTATAAAGGAAACTAATATTCCAGTGTTGTCACAAATTTGAGTGGATTTAAAATATATATATATATATCTGGGTGGGGTTCCGTTGAGAAGCAAGGAGCATGAAGCATGTCATGTGAGCTTGACCAAGCTTCAGATTCTTTACCGGTTACAGTTCTGCAGCTAGTCATGACCACTTGACCCATTATTTAATTGGACTTTTAAAATTTTCTCAGTATTGATCTTGCATTTGTCTTGTTCATGTCAATCTCATGGATATTTCCCTTGCTCTTCTGAGATCGTGATGGTATTTGATCCATATCCTATTTGTAACCTCATTTTGCATTTTCAAAAATCTGAAATCTGCTTTGCTGCTGTGGTCTGGCAGAGATCTATTGGTCATTAGTTAATAACTTAAGGACATGTCTTCTCAGGTGTCTCCTAGAACAAATAGAGTGGAATTGTGAGGAGTGTTTTTTACACAGGCTGTTTTAGGTTGGTATTTCATTTAAGAGTTTTTGTAGTATTTTTAGTAATACTCATTACCTTGTTAAACACCGTGTCTAAATATTATTAACAGAGATGGAAATCAAAAATGTATGTGTAGGGTTATATTACCATATCTCATTCTTATTTCTTTTGACTGAATATACCTATTTTTCTCAGCCTTTCACCAAGGGTTTTTCTCAAAATACTTAGTCATTTTTTTTCCTTTTTTTTTTTTTTCTTCAAATTTTTCCCCTGCCTGTTAAATGTAAAATCCCAAACACATGCTTAAATCTGACTATAGCAGAATATCTGCACTTCTTTGGAAGCCGTAATGAACACCCCCACAAAACAACAGCATACAGTATCTTGTTCTGTGGATGCGCACACAGATAGCTCTTTTCTAGCCTATTTTTACCTGTGTCTTCTGCCTTTCTGCAAAATCCCTGCAATTTTGAAGAATTCTTCAGAACTTGATATATTAAGTTCTGGCAACTGAAACGAATCACTGTTCCATTTTAATAAATACTGTATTGTCATGCATTTGCTATCTGATTTATCCAGTGATTCATCAGTTTAGCTTTCAATATACATAATACTGATATGATTTAGTAGATCATATATTTGATTCAAAAGATGTATTAGATTTGGTAGGTCCTGACTTCAATTCAGCATAGGATGACTTCATCTGTCTTATGAGGATATATGTGATTTCCAAAAGGAATGTATATTTTTGAAAAATCCTTCACTGAAAAGGGAAAAAAATAATTCATTGCAAGGGATAAAACATTCATTTCAGGAATCTGAATATAGAAATTACCCGCATTTATATTAGAATTTCATAGCAAAGCAATATATTGTGCGTGTCTTCACATTTCATCTACTGAAAGTATTATTTTGATCATGATCACTGTGCGTACTGTTGAGTTCTGAACTGAAAAGCACTTTACTCTGTAGAATAGGAAAATCAATTTAGCATAAGGTGATCTCATTAAATTCTATTTATCCAAGATTACAACAATTTAGAAGAAGATTGAGAGTGAAAGTAATTGTTCTTTTATTAATCTGTGTAGCTTGTTAGAAGAAAAGTACTGATTAGAAAGCTGTGACTGCTTGACTTCTAGCTCAAATCTTCCAGCACTTATACCAGAAGGTTCTAATTTCAGTGATGTGTTCTGATGATGTCATAAGAAACTGCAGCCATGCCTCACTGTAGTCACAGCAACAAGACGGAGTGACAGGTTAACATGATCTCTTAGTATATTTCAGAATTAATTTCTATGGAAATGTTAATATTTTTAAATGTTATGCATTTGGGCTCTCTTTGTCATCTGGTGATTTAAAATCTGAAGCTTAAACATTCAGTGGCATCTGACAATTTTTGTCTCCACTCCGGTGAATCAAACAATATATCTACTGAAGTGAGGTTAAAAAGTCTCTATAGGATTTTATTCATTAAACTTATTGATCTGGTAAAAACTAAAACCTACTAGTAGACTCACATAAAATTCAGCCGCTTGTTTGTGTGTGTGCATGCTTGTGTGTCTTTATGCTTAAATTAACCAAATATTTCTTATATTGAGGGGGAAAATGGTGGACAGAGGGGTCAAGAATAACAGGAAGCTGCTGGTTTGTGTGAGCCAAAATATACAAGGATCTTTGCAACTGAGCAACCCCATGCTTTTTGTGTCCCAGATCCCATACCACCTGGGATTGCAGTCAGTCCCTGGTACAGACCAGTAAGACTGGTAAAATGGAATATTAGTTTAGAGGTATCTTTCTTTTTTTTTGAGATCTCAGTATAAAAACTGTACTGCTGTTTTGCAGATAGATTTATAATTTTGTATGTAAGATGCCATTACTAGAAAAGTTCCTTTTTGCTATATAATGTGATATCAGTTTTATGAGGCTGTATGAAAGATAACTGACTGTCAGAAGTACTTTTTTTATTGTATTGTGCTTTTTAAAGTTTTTGCTGCCAGATAGTACTTTAGTGTAGATCAAGGGTGAGATTCCAGTGTTGATAGTCCATTGGACAGTCCTCAGATGTACCATAAAACCTGCAAAGAGGCTCCAAGAAAAGAAATCTTGATATATTTTAACTAGTTTTTAGTTTTTCAAACTTGTGACATTTGGCTTTGAGAGGTTGAGTGAAAACATTTTATTAAGTGAAATTGTTTCTGTATAAAGAAACAAAAAAAGAAACAATGAAATTTCATTTCATTTGTTAGAGAAAATTTCATTTTCTCTAAATGAAAAGTTTTCAATAGTTAGAACCTGACTAGATGAGCAGGAAAAAAAAAATATTTCTAGTCCCTTCTCTCCTTTCTAGAACTAGACTGACTTTTTTTGTGCTGCATCAGAGTTTTACTTTCACAGAAACGGTCTTGAAAGAGGTAGTCTTTCTGATTTCTTAAGCATCTTTTATTGTAGTTACTGTTTTTATTTTATTATATTTTTTTTGATACAAGGTGTGAAAGAAGTGAAGAGTTGAGCTGAATTTGCAGAAGAGAGATTTATGGCCTTAGTTTGGTACTTGAGCGTACTTGACATCAGAACAATGATGTCTTTAAATGGTGTAGGACTAAAGGAAGAGCTAAGCAAGCAATGTAAGTTGCTTCAGAATGAGTCAATATCTATTGTGACTTCATAGAGACATCTAGAGACATCTTGATTTCCAGAAAATTGGTCCTAAATGTGATGCTTCACTTTGCATGGTAGGACAGATTCTGTAGTGCCTGGTAGAATGGTTACTGAAGGTACCCTAGTGAGCAAAAAGAGCGAGACTGGCAGAGTATCCTCTACACATTGTTTGACAACTAGATTAGAAGTTATCCAAATGTCCCTGGCTGTGAAGAGCAAGCAGTTTATAGTTAACAATTCCTACCTCCTTTAACAAAATGCTTAGCAGGATCCCCTGCCTGGAAGTTTAAAGTAGCTAGCTGATTGTCATTCTGAGGAATTTCTCTACCATTAAGATACTCTATACTAAATTCTGACACAGTCCACACAGTGGTGAAAGTAGTATGTCTTTTACATCTTTTAAATATTTGTTAGCAAGATCTGTAAATCTAAAGCTCATACTTCATGAAAGTTTCATTTGTTGAAGTATTTAGATAAACAGAGAGATTCACTTAAAAAAAAAAAAAAAAAGAGCAAAACTGCAATATCTCAATACTGGGGCTCTGGAGGGAAGATTATTCTGCATCTTTGAGTATTGAAATGCCCAGTGTTGCAAGGTTCTGAGGTTCTGATGGGGCATGGTGCTTCTGAAAAACTAAAATTTAGGTCTTTTTTGTCATGTTTTGAATTTAGCGTTTCTTTATGAAGGACTACTCTGTATATCCTTATGATGTGGATATATACCTTGTGTGCATTGTTGAAGAGAAACTGTGCCCATCTTTGGATATTAATGATTTTCATTACCACAGTCCAACCTTAAGAAAGTTTCAGAAGTTTTGTTTTGAAAAGTGAAACTGCAGGTGCTCAGAGCTTTTACTAAAATCTCCCGTGGCTTTATTTTTTGCTTCAAAGTACCTTTGTTTTGCCTCTTTTCTCTGTTCTTAGACATATCTCTACTAATTTGTTATTGTATTATTCCCATGCTGGACTTTTCCTGGTTATATGCCCTGTTGCTAACACCTTTCTACTATGGATCTACCTTTCTATTATGGACCTCTCTGTGGTGGGATACCTGTTCATTTGTGATGCTTTGCTGCAGTACTGCTTGTTATCTTATATTTTCCTTTCAATAGATTTATGTATCTTCAGATTGACCAAAAAGCACCCGACCACAAAACAAAAACAAAACAAAACAAAGCAAGCAAGCAAACAAACAAACAAACAAAAAAACAGTGCTTAAAGCATCATGTTTACCACGTGGTACTTGTTTTGAACAGTTGTTTATGCTATGGTTACTTAGGGACTGATGGCTGTAGATAACTGTGCTGCAGCACTTGGAAATTAACAGAAAAGTAAAGTAGATTCATTCAATTGTGTAAATAACAGGAGGAACACAGAGGTTCCTAAACCCCCAGGCATAGGTAAGGAAAAGGTGACAGATTTTAAAGGAAGGGAGCTAGCCTAAAAGTAAATCATTAGAGAGCAGAAAAAGGATAGCATCCTCTGGGATGTTCCTGCTACTGACAATTCAGCACTTAACTCTGTTTTACTAGCTATGTTATCAATTCTATCCACAGAAGGAGAAAGTATCAGTTATTCCTTTGGAAGTTTTAGCTCTCTTTCTAGACGTCAATGTATTTCTTTGCTCATTGCTAGTCATATCCCATAAATGACGACAAGCTTTTGGCAATGAAAGAGAAACTTACCTTACCTCTTAATTTTTATTTTTGGAAAGAAGCCACTTGATCTAGCTGACCTGCACAGTATTTAATGTTCACCAGCAATTTTTTTTGACATGCAGTATTTTTGTGCTGCTTTTCTCTCTGCAGCAAGGCCCAGATATTTGGAGCTGACCCTATAGTTTCCTATTTTTTTTCTTAGCCTTTAATATTTGCAGTTATGAGTCAACCTGATACTTTTTTTTTTTTTTTTTTTTTTTTTTTTCCAAGTGACTGCTAGAGCTAATACCATTTTGGGATTGATTTGCAGCTTTGCAGAGTATAGCATTACAATGACGTCATTGTATTTTTCTGCAATGACCAGTTTTCTCCTCTCTGCTGCACCTTGTATCAAACAAACAAACAAAAAAATAAGCACAAATGCCTTGGGAGAACAGCTAAGATAAACTTTATTTAAAAGCATTATGTCCTTAAATGCTAGATCAACAGAGTTTTTAATAAAATAAACTGTAGGAAGTTGATTTTATATAAACAAAAATCTTGGGGGGAAAAAAGTTTTCTCACAAAGAATTTTTCTCACAAAGACTCCTGTCACATTTAGGTCTATTTCTTTGCATTGTTGCATTTTCTGTACTACTAAATAAAATGAAGACTGGGATCTGTTTCTGGTTCTTGATGTTATAAATGGCTAAGTCCCAAAATAGGATTATAATCAAAGTTTACAATTTATTAAAGGAATAGAGGTAAGCAAACTGTGCTGGGTGCACCGAGAGTCTCTGCTCCACCACGAGGCACACCAGTTACATCAAGTAGCTGATTTTTATGCTCCTAGGCTAATACATATTCATTACTACTTCTAGAAAAAACAGGGTTATTATAATTAGTTCCCAGAATCCAAACCCTCCTACTGGAGCATGCGTATCAGTCTCCGGTGGTCCCTCTGGGGATCTTTGGGGTCTCTCGTGGTGAAGGCTCATAGTCTTCCTCACAGGCTTTTTTTCTTGTCCTTCTCCTTTGTCCGTCTTGGCTGTATGTCAGAGAGTTGTGCAGCGTCCCCTCAAAGCTTTGTCTTTCAGTCGTCCTTCAGCTTTCCCCTTCTCCTTAATCTCTTGGCCAGATATCAGAGACTTGCATAGTGTCCCATGCAATAGTCATAATAGTAGTTAGAAGTTATTCTGAAATCCCCCAGATATCAGAGACTTCAAGGAAAAGCCTACAAATATATTTCCCTTCAAGCTCTCTATTGACAAGAATTGTTAAAACATTTCTCACATTGAGGTCAAACAGCACAAACTTGCCACATCCATTTTTCTGAGCACTTGGCTCTAGTTTGCTCTGAGCCCATGTTTATGCTGTCAAAGAAAAGAGAGACAGTCCAGCTCAAGCACTGGCCTCCTGCTGTCTGTGGTTTGTACCAGCAGCTTTCTCCAAGAGAAATCAGCATCTCTTGGCCTCAAAGCTGTGTCTTGGTCCTGGACCACCACTTATTTATACGTAAGCACAGAGGCTTTTACAGATGTTCTCCTGACTCCAAGATGAGTGTTAAGCATTCACCTAGAAGAAGTGCCAAGTCTGGAAAAGGAATTCCAGAAAGTCCTGTAGTCCTCTGTTGAGAGCTAACTTACTAGCAGTCCTGTGTTATGAAAAAACTTTTCAGTCTCATCTGTCTGTAACCCAATCTTAACAAGGAGTGGTAATTAGTAATTGAATTGTTTGCCTCCCAAGTGTTTCAGGTC
This sequence comes from Anas platyrhynchos, assembly GCF_047663525.1. Classification (NCBI taxonomy): domain Eukaryota; kingdom Metazoa; phylum Chordata; class Aves; order Anseriformes; family Anatidae; genus Anas; species Anas platyrhynchos. The sequence goes on from NC_092590.1 coordinate 36,619,919, forward strand.
ATATAGTTTCTGAGCAGCCTTTACTTTTTTTTTCTATTTCCTTTTTTTTTAATAAACCCATAAGAAAAACACAGCCGAGAAAGACCCATGGGAGGTTTTCTGAAGCAGTGTTATTCAACCTCCAATCAGCTGATCTGTGGTAGTCCATAAAGCTTCTTAAAGTAATCCAGAGAGTGACTTCCAAATCTGAAAACCCTTGCACATATGAGCCAGTGAAATACAAACACCTTTATTGGAAAACAAAACAAAACATCATAATGTTCCATTAGAGAGCACGTTAGGAAGCAATTACATTTATTTACCTAAGTACCTTTTCTTATAATAATTTTTCCACCCAAAGACAGGATCAACTGTAGCTCCACTGTCCTGTACGTGCTTGCCAAACATCCATCAATGGTGCTCAGCAGGTTCCTGTAACAATCTATTCCAGTTCTTTCTATCGATGACATTGCTTTTCCTCATAATTAACCTATATCTGTACTGGTATATTTTTTATACTATGTAACTATGTATAAAAGCTTTTTGATTTTCCCATTCAATTGTTATAATAATTGTCCCTGTGATGCTCTGGTATCTTTGTGTGTGTGTACAAAAAAGCTATTTTCCATAAACAGAAGTGGAGGGAGAAAGGTGAATTACACGACAGTGTCCCTGAAAGTCTGCTTTTGCTTTCATCCTAGATGTTGTGTACCTTCCCACCAGCTAACTTCCAGACATATTGTGAGAAGCAACATCTTTAATTACAGCACTCCAAGGTTATTCCTTGCTGTTTAATAACCAGTAGGGAGCACAGTTAGAGTGAGTTTAATCTGGGTTAGAAATAACAGTTTGGAGGTAAAAAGTGTGTAGTGAATTTATAAGCAATTGCAGATACATTTTTCAGAGGCATCCTAGAAAAATAATGCCCTGCTTACTGCATCTGCTCATACTAAAATTCCCCCTTGACTGAGTGCAGCTACTTCAACATTGTCATTTTCAAGAATCAGATATGGAATTCCAGGGTCATTTTGATGGAGAATTATTTTCAACTATTAGAATTAAGAGATTTCTCACTGAGTCTCCTGCTGCTCAACTAGTCATTGTTTCAAAAACAAGAAGTTATCCTGCAGTGATGGTATCAAACTTTTTGCTTCCTACGGTGCATTCAGAGGTCAGCTGCATGGAGAATACAGAAGTCTGTCTGACAGAATACAAAGAAAACTGCAACCTTATAAATCACCACAAAAGAGTTATCTCTGATGTCTTAAGAAAATGGGATTACTTTTTTGCTCAGATATGAGGATAAGGGAACAGATTATATTTCTGGACATCTTTGAGAAAAGAGAGTAAAGGTGCTGCAGAATTTACAGTCACATAAAGTAGTGTTGGTTTGGGCTGGAATTGCCAAGTGTGACAGGTTGAACTTTTTCTGCATGCCCCTTCATATTTAGAAAAATTATTTTCACCTGTGCTGTAATTCTAAGATTATTTTTGAGAAAAAGAACCCATAAAGCTTCACATTCTGGAATAGGAATGTTGACGACAGCGTATTTTCAAATACAGTAGTTCATATTTAGGAGGAAAATGCTTCTGTCATACAACTAAATATCCTATAATTTTCCCTCTGATCCTTTGCCTCTCTCCACTTCTTACAATTTATCTATCATGGAATCTACTGTCAAGAAAATATTATTATTTTTTACTTAATTGTATATCTTCATATATTTTTCCCAGCATAAATTATTAACCACATTATTATTTTTTGCAATAAGCAAAAATGTATTTTACAAAATAAAATCAGCATTATCTCAAATATGTTCCTGCAACTTAGCATTTCATATTGCTCACTGTTACTGTTACTTTATTATAAACAATATTTAAACCTTTAAAAATGAGGATGTTGAAAGCCTAAGAAATTAAAAGTATCTCTAGGTGATTAAACAGTGTGTACAGAAAATTAAATGCTTTGTCCTTTATTATGAGTGTCCTTGGAATTGCTAGATGCGGTTTGAAGAAGTATGAACACATACATATAAATATTCATTTTAATTTCTGATGCCCTCTTAGCCTTTTGAATCTTCCTTCTGCATGGTCACCCTATAAAATGCATTTTCAAAAAAGCCAGGAAGTGATGGATCGTCTGCCCCTCAGTAGCAGATGAAGATGCATTTAGGATTTATACCTGTCTAGATGTTCTACCATTCCTCTCTGATGCATCTTACTTTTTCTGTTGCAGTGGGATTCAGGAATGCCTGAATTCTTAGCTTCATAGAATTCAAAGCTGGAAGGAACGGTTAAAATACTCTAGACTGCCTTCCTTCATAACATGGCTAAGGAATTCTTGTATTTCATTTTAATTCTACTTGTTGGGTTTTGCCACACCTCTCTGTGTCTAATTAAAAAGACAGTATTTGATATCATCTTAAAATGTAGTCATATGCAGACTGTGATTTGTTGCACAAAACTTATTCAGTTATTGCAGACAATTTTCTTCCCCACAGTAAATAGGGAAATGAAAAGTTGATAGTGGAAACACAAAGTTTACTATTTGTTTATTGGGAGCAACACAGTAAGTGCTCTTGGTTTACAAGCAAGTAATTCAATTTTTAATGATTTCTTTAGAGATATTGTCTGTATTTGCCGAGAAGGTTCTTAAAGAATTCTTCTTTCAACTTTTCTTGGATTTTCCTTTATTTCTAATGGTGTGGTAGTTTTAAACAAACAGACAACCCAACAAGCAAAAACAAAAACACCCCAAAACAAAATAAATAAACTACCAAAAACCACAACAACATCCCAAAGCCTTCCCTCTAAACCTCATTCGATATCTTTATACACTGTTTCATACTCTTTTCAAATCTGAATTTATCTTACTCCTTATTTGACTGGCTAATCCAGATTCCTTTGTCCCTCATTTTTGAAAGACTGGTGAAAGAAAATACATTCTTCACAGTGTTTTCAGCTGGTGACTAACATATTTTTTCATACCTAGTCTGAACATGAGTGGTGATTGGTGATTAGGCAATAACTTTGTTAAGTCTGTTATTTGTTTCCCCAGTTTCTTTGGAATTAATGTCACCAATCCCTTTCAACCAAGAGAAATGATACCTTTTATAGAGAGTATTGTGTATGTAACATCTATGTATATGACCTCTGTATATGTAGCATGCACGTACTCCTCTAAGCAGCTGAGATTTTCTCACGTTTTAAGGCTTTCAGCTGGTTTACTCCAGCTTCTCTCAATATGAAAAAGTCACTTTCTAGTGTTCTGTTGATTAAACTAAAAATATTGACCTTCTCTGGCCTTAAGGTAGATTTTTCAAGTGTCTAATGATCCTTTAATTCACTTCTGAATCCTTTTATTTTTTTTGCTATGTTTTTAAAAATGGAAATGTCAGACTAAACAGAGTGATCCAGCATTGGTGGCATCAGTATGAATATGGAAATAATGCAAGGAAGCTACTTCTTTCTAATATTCCTTTAATTTTTAGAGGATCAATTCAGTTCATTTATCATCAGCTTTGTACTGGAAGTTGACAGTTTCTTACCCACCTGAAGTTTTAGAATCACTTTTCTCATTTGCCATCCGATAAATGTGACCTGCATTCCCTGTCCCTAGATTTATGACTTTGCATTTGTTTTTATTAAAATTTATCTTGTTCAAATGAAACCACCTAACCAATTGAATCAGATCATTCTATAGAACATTTGCCTTATTACTTGCCAGTCCACCAGTTTTTGTGTGCTCTGCAAGTTTTGCTGGCAATCACTTTGTATTTTCTTCCAGATCATTGAAATTTGATCTGAGGATTGGCACTGGGGACTTAAGACATAGATACTGGCTAACCCATATTATAAATGCTGTAATTAGATAGATATTTCTCATTTATAGCAGAAGACAAGTGTATAATATATTTACAACATTTATAACTAATTATTTTTTAAAGAAACTTTAATAATCTGTATATGATTTAAGTTATTGTATTTAAACTATCCACCCCTCACCCCAAGAATGTGACAGGTATGTGGAAACAAGCCAAGCGCCTTAAAGTCATGTAAGTCTATCAAACAATTTCTTTCTCCCATGAAAAACTCTAAAGTTTGCAGCAATAGTGCTCAAGGTACAATCCTCCATTTCCATAAAATCAATTAAACTTTTGGGGAAGATAAGAAAGCCACATTTCACAATCCTTTTTTCTTAAATGAAGGATACAAGCTCCGAAAAGTTATTTAAATTTTAAAATAGCTATTCATTCTAAGCTTGCAGGAAATCACTGCATTTCGATGTCCTCCTGGATCATGAAGAATGAAATCTGAAGCTAGCAAATGTTGTCAGGTGTTTTGGTTATGACACTGGTGGCACTTCTCTCCTTGATCTGTTCCTATTGAAGGAGCTCCAAAACAGAGAAAGCTGATTTAAGTCAGAGTTGCTATAGTCCTTTTTCCCTCCCATTGCAGAGCTGCTTGTTGTCTATCAATATCAATGTTCATCTGCATATTTAATAGGCATACTTGTGGAGTTAAACTGGCTCAAAACTATGAGGATGGTGATGTAGGATATGTGTCCAGCTCAGCTGTGCAGGAGTGTGAGAACATGGGCTGAATTGAGGTCAGCATCAGAGTAAACTGGGTTTAGAAGCCTGCATAAATTTTCTTAGGTCTCTGTTTTGTAAATTCTGAAGTAATGTGGTTTTCCAGTTCTTACATTAGACCCTGGTTAATCTCAGAAACAGATGGAGAAGACCTAGTTTTGTTTTGCACTTTCAACTTTTTCTTTCAAGCAACTTTTTCTTTCAGTAATCTTTGGTGGCTAATACAGTGACTGGTTCCTGTTCTTTAGACTCAGAAAATACAGGAAGTTACATTCCCTGAACCATTTAATATCTACTGATTTAAAGTCTTGTTAGTTTGCTGGCTGCACTGATCCGTCTTTGTAAACAGAAGTGTGTAAATCAGCCAGACCTTGGAAAAAAGATTTTTGCAGTTAATTAGAAAAGTAATGTTTCATAAAGCTCTTCAACTCTTTACCTAGAAGGAGGTTTACCCTTGCCTATTTATTTATTTTTTTTCTTCTCCTTAAAGCCTGCCATTTAACTGAAATAACATTCATACAGTAAACTTATTGACCAGGTTACATATAATACTACAAAATTATAGAGGAGCATCTTGTTTGTATGTACAAAATTGTTTCTTTATAATTGTTTGCCTTTTATTACCTGAAAAACTGCTGAAGGGCTTCCACAATATATAGGGATAATTACACTTTCTTGTTAGAACTAGTGATTGGGATATTCATCACTCATCTGAGGTTTTCTGAATATAAATGGCTAGTGCTCACAAAATAGTTCAAATGTATAAGCAGCTGGAAGGAGAATAGATAAGTCATTCTGTATCACACTGCACATTAATATGGAGGAGCTGTTTTGATAATTCATTTTTTATTTGTAATTAACAAAGCTATGCTACTTGAATAAACATAAAACAAATTATTATGCAGAGAAGTGTGATATATCACTTGGGCATTTACAATATGAAATGATGTGCATTCACAGAGAATTCTTTCTGCAGGTAAATGATTTGAAATTAAGTACACAACATTGTTTTCCATAGGTATATATACACTATAAGAAGTGTTTCAATTTGATTAAGCAGTTTATAGATGCTGTGGGCCCAAAATTGTCTGTCTGTACACAATACCTCAAGCTGTAACACGTAGGCAAATGTCCCATCAGTAATTTCCAGTGCTCCATCTCTTTAGAAATCTATATTCATTGGCTCTGCAAACAAAGGCATTTACTTCATTTCTGTTCTTGCAGCTGCACCACGAGTCACCTCTAGTCAGCTTCCTATCTCAATACTTTCCTGAAATTTCTTTCAGCTAGCCAAATCTTGGAGTTGCTTGCAATGTCTTCCACTTTTTTCTCCTTTATTTTCTTTATGCCCTTCACACTGCTAATGCAGTCTTCTCTTTGAAAATGATATCTTTTGTGGTGTTTGGTGAAACTTTCTTGCAATTTTCTGTCCACTTCTTTACTTAATTCCACAACTCTTTCAGTACATTGTCTTTTTGTACTGCAAGATTGCTGGGGACTTTGTCAATCCCTGAAGAGCTTTTCCTCTGCACTGCATTCTCTGCCATTTCTATATTGTTGACTTATTTTTGACCCATCCCCTGCAACAACTGATGCTGTTTTTCATCACCTGAATGCATCTCCCTCCAGAACATCTCTATTGCCCATCATACTCTTTCAATCCTTTTACTGTCTCTCTGACTAAATTACATTGTTTCCATTCATTATCTTTTCTATGTGCTATATTTGAGTTTCTTCCACAGCTTTATTTTTGTTGTATATACTTTTACCTCTATTTACCTCATCAGTACTCTCTAAGCCTCTAATAAAAACAGATTTGACGAGCACTATTTTTTGTGCCTCTCCAATGGCTGACAAGATCATATCCTTGTTGAGTCAAACTATTCAGGAAACTGCTGCTTTTTGCATCAAAATCTGGTATAAAATTATTTTTTTCATGAAAATAATTAATTCAAAATGTTTAGGGAAGAGGCAGTTGAAGATAGCTGCGCTTTCTTCCTTTTCCCTCATTTAATGTTGCTTGTCTTTGATTGTAAGTGCTTTGAATTTGGGATTGCATCTGTATACAAGTTTGGAAAGTTACTAGCCCAGGATGCAGATAATTTTTAGAATGGATTCTTTTGAGTTATGAAGAACAAAACCCGTCATCATTGCACAATATTTAAAATATTACTTCTTACTGTGTTTGGTACATACAGCCAAATAATTGCTAGTCGTCTTCTCCAAACAGTTCATTGTTATGGTGATTTTTATTAAATACTTGAAAACTCATGTGATTTCTCCAATTTAGAATCCAGATAGGCATCATTAAGCCAACAAGCTCTGAAAGTGTAAATATCACCCAGCACCTCTAACTTAATAAGCAGAAGACAATTCAGATTTTGAACATTTATAGTTTTCTCATCTGGGAACTGGAGAAAGGAAAGGATGTGGACCCCAGAAGATTTCAAAAGCTTGAAGTCAACAGATGAATGAAAAGTCTCCCTTATAGCATCTTGAGTGAAGTGTTGGTGGGGGAAGAAGCCACAAGCTTTGAAAAACCTACCAAAAATCAGATTAAGGATAAACGTCTTGGGGAAGGTCTTGGATGATACAAATTATGGTAGAACAGATAAAAATTTACCACTTTTCCATCAACTTTGACTATTAAGTAAGTATTAACTTATATTCACACGGAAAGGGGCAGCCCAAGTATATCTTGAACATATCAATCTACTTTATTTATGCAGTGAAAAGATGTGGTAAACTTTCTTGTAGTAGCTTGGAGAAGCATGCACCACCATACAGAGCAATACAAACATGGCTTTTGTTGGGTGCAATGAGGGCTAGCAGCTCCCAAAGAAGGGGAGCTGGGGGCCTGCTCTGGGCCCACCAGCTAGTCTCGTCCCTTCACCACTGCACCCTTCACCACAGTCCCCAGGGGCAGTCAGGGCCAGCCTGGGGTGGCAGGACCATGTGTATGGGATACACCCAAAGTTGCTCCGGAAAGCCCACCTGTGTGTTGGTGTCGGGTCTGGATCTGTGGGTCTGTAGTGGGACACATGCCTGAGAGGGAGTCCTCCCCCAGGGCTGGGCCTCAGGCTTATAAGGTGCCATGGCAGTGGCAGAAGCACATGGCATCATCTGCTGAGTGCCCAGGAGGAAAGGGAGAATTTTGGTGTCATTCCTTTTGGGAATGACACCTTTTTAGTCACATGGTTTGAACTTTTGGGTAGACCTGTGCGGTGTCAAGAGTTGGACTTGATGATCCTTAAGGGTCCCTTCCAACTCAGGATATTCTATGATTCTATGATTCTAACTCACTTGTGCGTAACCGAAGCTAGAAAATCTGGGACACTGACTGCATTGATACATTTCTTTTTGAAGAAAATAAACGTGTTCTCTGTTCTACAAAACCTCTCTCCGTTAATTTATTTTTTTTCCTGCTCATATACTTCCATTCTTCGGTCTGGTCCTGTGCTGTCTGTGCCAAAGGAACAGTCCTTTGCAGCCCTTTTGTACTGTCCCAATAGGAACTGGCTTGGTTGCAGAAGACCTTTAGGATGTTTTCACCTAGTGCTAGAGTAGTTCAGGCAAGGTGAATGCACCCCTTCTTTGTTAGGGTGGTGTAATAGTCTGTGGCAAAATGAGGCTCAGAATTTAGACGGAAGAGGAACTTTCCAAAATACTGTAATTGCTACTGACATTCACCTTTGCTGTAATTCACCTATGAATGTGTGTTTAAAATGAATGTCTATTAAGCTTTTCTTCATTAATTTTACCTACATGAGCATTACAAAATGCACTAATATAGTGATCCTTGTTAGAACAGAGACCTGAACTGTGTTCTCTAGATAAGACAGGGATTGCTTTACTTCATATCTGTAAGCTACCAACCGTGTTGTGGATGGGGCAGAATACTAAATAGCAGTAACTTGTTAAAAATATAATTACAAGTATTTGACTACATTCATCCATGGCATAATGGGGCAGCCGTATTATTAGGCTGTCCTTAGGAAATTGAATTACTCTGATGATAATAAATGGAAATGACTGTTATTTAAATGGAAGACTATTTGTATAAAATAGGCCAATGGTAAGTGATCAGCTGTTAAGTAGGTGTGAAATCTAACCTCATAGTTCTGGGTCAAGGATGGATGGGTTCTTGCCAAAGATTTTCATATTACAGCGCTTAACCTGTATGTAAGGATTCTAAAGTCAGAAGAGGTTTGAAGATCTGAAAACTGCAGCTCAACTTATAATATTCCTCTTTCATATTTTTTATTTAAGAACAAATTAATGATTTTTATTGAAAAAAATCAAAAATTTCTCTTAAATGGAATTAAAACATAAGAAGTTATTTCATATAGCTTCACTTCTGAAGGGAAATATTGTGGCATTCCAGAGATAAATTTTCATAAATTTATATCAGAGGCTTAGAGATAATTTAGTGTGAAATAAATAATTTAAAATTATCAGTGTCTTAATAATATATATTTACTTCATCAACAGAAATGCAATGGGTCCATGTCTTCCCAGAAACTTTCCGTGCCTTATTGCAGCTGGGGCTCAACTCAGACTCCTGTGAGTGCTTCTTCTATTTTGGAAAATGCCAAATCTTATGACAATGAAGTGTTTGGAATTGAAAGACCAAAAAGAAATTTTCAGCAAGATTCTTGGTTAGAAGAAAAGTTCTACAAGGCACTTGAAACACCGCTTACTGTAATGTACAACCGTGCATTTCCTGACAAAGCTGTCAAATGTTATAAGGCTTATATCTACCTGTCTCCACAGTACACTGTAGAGCAAGAAGGTGAGAAGTCTTTCCTTTCACATGTAATTTTTAAAACAGGAGGAAATTCAGCACTTCACTGTTAGCCCACTGTTGCTTCTTTTGTCATGATTCCACGTTGTTATGAGATTTAACATAGGTATTTTTCTATGTTAGTTAATAGATGTATGCAGATGGTGAGCTTCTTTATAATCTTCTCAAAGTGTGAGCATAGTATAACCCGGTTTATAAGTAATATATATTAGAAAAAGTGCATAGTGGAAAAAATCTTTAGAAGACCTCAATTGTGGAGAGGATTTTTTTGTTTCTCACCAAAACAAACAAAGAAAAACCAAAACTTTCTGCAGAAGGCAGGTGATTTAGAGATAAAATATTATAACAGCCAGTTTCTGTCAAAATAGTATATTTTCAGCCAATATTTTTATATGCATTTTCTTATATTTTTATATATATTTCTGTTGAATATGACCCTTATCCATCTATTGAAGAAGAAAACCACTATAATAAAGGGAATCTGTAGAAATATTTCCAGCATTTTCTGATCTAGCCAGCTGATAAGTTTAAAAAGTGCCACTGGTTCTACTTGAGCTAAAACAAAACTCATGTAGGGCTATAAAGGCCTGTTCTGAAGGAGAATATCTGTACATCTGATTTTTCCTTTTACGTAGAGCAAATGTTCAAGCTATTCACCATTGAGGAAACTGTTTGCTTTTTGGCAAAAATGCCTTCAAGTTTTACTCCTTTGGCCTTGACAAGTATTTATTTAGAGATAAAAGGGATGAAACCACTAAATACTGCAAGATATAAACCAAATCCAGCTTCCTGTCATCTGTAACCTTTAGACTTTTATCTGTATTCTGTACAGGTGGCCTAAGTTCCACAATACAATGCAATCTGGCAAGTTCTCAGGAAAAAAAAAATATCTCCTTTGCATCTTGATAAAAATGTTGAGAAAGTCTACCTGGCAGTGCTGAAGCCCTAAAGACTGTTTTTACATTCAGATTTGTTATTTACTGCCTTTGTTGTTGTTGTTGTTGTTGTTATTGTTGTTTGTTTCTGTCAAGGTAGAATGTACCTACCTTTGGCAGATTACACTTCATTTAGAGTGCTCTGAATCAAACAGTTTCTCCATAAATATCTGTCTAGATATTTAGATAGATAACTGAAACTAAATTTATTTACTTAAATTTGGATATTTAAACATTTTAGAGTCAAACCACAACTAATAAGGAAAAGTGGAAGAGACTGCTATATGTAGGTGAATATGTCAGTGAATGCTTTGTAAAAAGGTGACATGGTACATGTCGTGACTCATTTCATTAGCTTAAGTGGAAGTCCAGCAAAGAGATTTTGATGAATACCTGCTATTGTATTGAAGTGTACGTGGTTAACTAGTTCTCTCCAGGCATGAGAGGAAATGAGAGTGTTTCTGCAGAGAGAAAAGGTGGTCTAGGGCAGAGTTGTTTCTAAAAGAAGAATCTCTGAACAACAAAGAAAGGGAAGAAAGTTGTCTGAAATTCCTATGTTCATGAACACATACTTCCAGTTTTTATACCCTGCTCCTTGACTTATTAACACAAACATAGCTTAAATTATCTCCTTTACTGTGTGTCTTTTTGTACTGGTAGAACTGCAGAATGGACAGTATCAGCTCTTCTCTGCCTCAGTTAGAATTCTGTTTCTCTAGTAGATAAGGGGCCAGCCAGCTGAGAGGTTTCAGCTTCACCCCTGAAGAGTGCCTTTTGAAACCATGAATTGCCAAAGTGAGAAGAGTTATTGGATTGCATCTCTTTCAGTATTTTGCTAATTTGGGAGCCCTTTTTTTCTGGAATACAAGGACAGGATAGATACAAACAGGATAGCGTGACCATAAATGTAGTTGCACACTGTGGTAAACTTTCATGTGCAGCATGAAAACCCTGTTTCCACATGTAGGGATAGTCTTGAGCTGCTACTGAAGTGAACTCACAAAAGGTTCAGGGACTTCTAGTATAAGACATCCGGAGTGTATTTGCTTGCCTAAGTGACTATTTCAGAAGTTTCAGTGCACTTATTTATCAGAAAAGGGCTGGCACAGGATGTGTGAGTAGTCCCATTTTCTTTGCTCTGTTTATAAAACTGCCCAAATTCCATTAAATGAGCTTTTCCCTTAAATAATCGGTCTCATAACTTACAGTAACCTTCAGCACTCACCTTTTTTATATACTTGTGAAATTGGATCTGCTGAGGCTTCCATGATATAATCAGAAATATATAATGCATTAGCATTGTACTTGTTTAACTGCATAAGTACAAGCAAGCAGATTTATTCATTTCAGTTCTTGGTATCTGCAGTCTTTCAGAGTGCTCTCCTCCCCATTAAGTATTTCTAAAGACACTGTTGTTTTTTCCTAAATGTAAGTGGCAGAGAAAACTGTCCCAGGCATGTAATTTCAGTAGTATCTTCTTCCCTTATGACTCATAACTGCTGAAATCAACACAACTTGGGATCTGCTCAGGAACTTCAGTACCTCTTTAATGTTTTCAAATAGTAACATCTGTGCATCTTTATGACTTCATGCTTTGCCTTAGAGTTAGTCTTAGCCAATGTTTCTGGCTGTTAAATGGTCGTACTTTTTGAAAGTAAGGTCCCTGTGCATTGTAAGTAAGAGAGTTATCATTATTGAATATTTCTTTGAGCAGAACAGCAGAAATGCTGCAAAATCAGGCCAACTTTTATCAAAACCTTGCAGATTTGTTTAGAACTTGCACCATGTATTCTGAGGTAACTTTTTTTTTCTTTCTTTTTTTTTTTTTTTTCTTCCCCACTTTCTTCCTTCATTTAGAGACATTAATGACTCCAGTTTTGAACACCTCTGGGTCTTGCATACTCACCTATTTCAGCCTGCCATCCACCAGAGTAGCTGGCTGAGGGTAGAAGAGAGAGGTGAAGAAAAAGGTTGGCTTGAAATTAGGTAATGAGAAAGAGATAGCGGATTCAGTGAATAATAGTGACCTAAAATACTCCTTGTTTAGGAGGTGGCTGGGAGGGAATCTCTGCCAGAGGAAGCCTGCAACCATTCTTGCTTGTTTTTATACAACTGTATAGTAGTACAGAGGCAATATAAAAGAAATATATTAAAGGACAATTACACATAGTCTTGATGGAACTTTTGTCATCGCCTGCCACTGTATCCTGTGCATTAGTATCAGCATGGTTGATCTTTCAACAAACAATACAATGAAGAAGTTTTCAGACAGGAAAACTGTAGACATGAATCTGCAGTCTGGCAGGACTGCTGTTTTTGGTATTCTAGACAAAAGGCAATTATACTGCACCAGTTTCTGGAATCCTATCAAGGTAATTATCTGTGTCTGACTGTACTCCATCACTATCTTTCTCTAAATCTTTATATAGTGTATTCAAAGTTTTGTGGCATCTAGGTATAGCAAATAAATGAGCTATCTTTCAAAGCTCAAAGTGCTAATAAAACTGTGAAGTATGAAATGAAAGTGCCAAAACGTGAGAAAGATGTTGCAAACTTGCATGCAAAGAGGAAAGACTATATCAGCTGGAAAAGCCATTAGATTAACACTAATATTAAGTCTTATAAAAGATGTGTACCTGGCATTCAGAACAGTAGCACTGCATGTTGAAAGATGTGCTGTAAACCTTTTTGTGTATTTGATGATACATAAAGAAATCTTGAAAGCTGTATGCCAAAGAGAGGATTTTTCTGCTTGGTTTCTACATTTGAAATTCATATTTTCCATGGAAAATTCTCTGTTGATTGAGGAGCTAATGATATGTTAATAATCAGAAGATCAAAGAGTCGGAACGTTGTACAACTCAGAGGAGGTGGGGTTTAGGGTCATTCCAAGACAAACATTACAGTGTTTGTAAAAATGCATAAACTTACTGAACACAAAACTAGGGAAATACAGAGAACTCCAGAAATATGGAGCCCACCTAAGTCTCCCTGTGGATTATGTGAATTTACTTACAGCATTGAAAGTGAAAAATATGTTGTACCTGTCTGAAATCAATGTATTCACATTGCAAATGCAAAAGAATGATCTATGAAATCAAAATGATATATTAAGAAGTACAAAATATTATACTTGTATAGGGAACTTATACTTCTAACTAGGTACATATCAAGATACCAGCACTGTTCCTGGGGTTTTGGCACTCCACCTACTGGAGATTCATCATTTGGTGGTAATTTTTTTCTGTCTGATACTTCAGTGTGGGAAGACTACATGGGCATGTTGCCGGGCTAACAGGAGCGAGCTGTTACTGGGTGGAAATTGCATGTGCTGCATTGCATCTGCTGCAGTGAATTGAGAGGAGCTCACAGGATCTGTTGGAGTTGACTGATTTCTGGACTAGTCTGATTTTTTCTGCCTATATTTTCTATTTTCAAATTACAGCTCATGCTTGTTGTATTCCAATTTGCTTTTCTGGAATTAAGGGACCTAATTTGTTTCTTTCACACTTTTGTATCTCTCTGAAAAGTATGGATGTTTGCAAGAGAGAGACTTAAATAATGATCAGTTTGCCAGTGTGTTGAACCAGTCTGGTGGGGCTTGGAAGAATGAACATACTCAGTTCTACTTTTCCCGTAATGCACTGTATTGTGATTACATGGGTACTAAAAGGAACAGTTCCCAATTTCCTCTGCTTTTGAGGGAACACAGTACAAAATGGAAAGCAGCACACACACACACTCACACACACACACACACACAAATAATTAAAAAAGAAACAGAGTATGTTAATATGGGGAAGTAAATACTGAGGGAACAATTTTACTTTTTTAAGGAAAACTTGTGGAGGGAGAGGACACGTGAGGGAAAAAGAAACGGTACTTATATAGTGTATGTATTTGAAGTCTTTTGAAAGCTATTGCTATCTTTGGCTCTTCTAAAACAATTGCTCTATGTGTACATTTCTAAAAAGATCTTTTTTAAAGCAATTTTTGTGCTTAAAAATGTTTTAGTTTTCACCGTGGTTGTGAATATAAAACAGAGCTGTGTGGAGTGTGTGGTCCACTTGCATAATAGTGTGGAGTCCAAAATTAATTGCAGAGTGACATTGGAGAGAACGTCTGTTTGCCGTATGTGCATATGTTTGTAGTTTCCCTGAGAAATTTCTCATACTCTTCTTTACTGAAAACAAAAACAAAAACAATAACAAAAACGTAATGACTTGGTGTCTCTCTTGGCTTTCTTGGGCTGGCTGTGCTTATAAATATACAAATTAATATATTCTAACTCTTTTTTAATATTACTTACCTTTTTCATAGAGAGAATAAGTATAACTGAGTTGTTGTCTGGGATTGACACAGTAAGTAGAGCTTTGAAGAATGAGAAAAAGGAGAAATTTTCATCTCTCAGGTAAGACATGAGAGAGGTAAACTATTACTTGTTTTCCCTCTCAAAGGCAAATAAAGAAGTTCACGTTCTCTTTTTACAGACTATATATTATACTTGCTGTAAATTTCATACTGCAAATTCTTTGAGAAATTACAGAAATTTGTTTTCTGAAGGTTCCAGGAAAAATGTTCTGTAGTTCTGTTTGATTTCTTGTTTATTTTTATGGAGTTCTGTAGTGCCTCTTGAATAGATAGATTAGTCCCAAGATCTCATTGAAAAATGCAGGAGAAGCTATTTTTCTGATGATATACTTGAAAGGGTTGTGCAGCATTGGAATAAGCTGCCCTGAGATGCGGTTAGGTCACCATCCCTGGAGGTCTTAAAAAAACGCGTAGATGTAAAACTTAGTAGCATGGTTTAGTGGTGGTCTTGTTAGTGCTCGACTAGTTAATCTTAGAGGTCTTTTCCACCCTGAATTAATCTGGCCCAGTTCATGAGTGGTGACCTTGGACAGAATGGTGATCTTCTTTACCGCAGGCCCAGTTCTGCTCCTCAGCGTGAACTTTTCATTCTCTTCTGATCAGTATGGCCTAATCACTCCATGGCACATTTCTCCCTTATGGCAGTATCACCTCTTGTGAACAGACACAGACCTGGGCTGTGCAGCTCCTAACTGAATAAGCGTTTACTTGTGGCTGCAGCCCATGTGTGTGAACACATGCCCACCCAGTAACATGAGTAATGGAGCCTACTACAGATATTTATTTGCTAAATTTTTTATCTGATGATTTTGCAGGGTTTCCACTATTTAGTATCCCCTTTGCTCCTCCCACTTCTTGTGTGCATTTAGATAGAAAGTAGAAGCACAATCATAAAACTTAAAAATACCACTAAAAGGCCACTAAGCAGAAAAAGCAGGGGAAGGATGGTCATGAGCAAATGGATGTTGTATTGAGGTCTCTAATCCTGAATATTTTTGACTACTTTTAGTTTACTGGCATCTTTGTGACAACAGATTGCAGACAACCCTGCTTTATTGGAAATTTTTCTGTATGCCTGTTACATTCTCCTATTCTTGTGGTTGTATTTGCACCTTCTAATGTGTTTTCTAAGTGAAAATAGTAACATTACCTGGCTACTTGAAGGGCACACATTACAATTGTATATATTTATTTAAGTGTAGAGACCTGTCTGGAAATAAAACTGGTACTGTCCCACCTTAATAAGTAGTGCATGAACATGAACCCTTAACTCAAAATTGATGGAAAAACCTGTTTGGAATTTCTCTTTTGCCTTCTCTTACATAAGGCTCTTATGATTCTTCAGAATAGCAGGAAAGCTCATTTAGTCTTCCAAAGTCCTTGTGAATTTATTTATGGTTCCAGTGGTGGTACTCCCAAGAAAATTAAATTATAGCTGTACTTCTGATTTCATCTTGTATTACTTTCAGTGTAATCTCTTTTAAGCCTAAGTATCTCAAGTAACCACCTTTTCCTTCATATTTAAAATTCAGAAACAATTTAAGATCAGCTTGCTGATCACTCCTGGAGTGTATTATAAAGGAACATTAAGGTTTTAAAACTAAGGTGTATAATCTGGATTTTATTTTTGGAAAGTGTAATGTAGCTCAGTGATAAAGCAGAATTAGGTGCTATGCTTCCGAATGATAACAATTTCCTTGGTGACTGTTACAAGATATTGGGATAAGCAAAAGGGTAAGTACCTTTAACACTGATGAAATCTTATAAACCTCAAGAAGTAGCTTTCTATACATATTGGATCCTGTATCTTGATATTATGAACACAAATTTGATTATTAAATAAATAAAAAGAAAAATACAATTTTGTATGATAGCATACCTAAATACCAAACTCAATTACATAAATGAGTTGTGATAGTAATTTTCTTTCTATGAGTTTCCTGTTCATCTTTCACAAATACCTGGATCCCTGGTTGCACAGCAGGTCTGGAAAAAACATGCTCAAGTTTTAAAAGCATTTGGTGTTGCTATCATCTGTGGCAGTTCCTGATAAGCTCATTTGCAAGCCAGAGCTGAAAATGAGATGTGTTTATCCCATGGAGGCTCCTGTGGCTGTTTGTAATTTCAGAACAGTTCTAGAAACTGGCCATGGACACAAACTTGCTTCCCAGTGTGAGCAAGTTTTCAGTGCCCAGCATTATGCAAAACTAACTATAGTTAAGCAGCTAGGTTAAAACATTTTAGAGAAACACATTTATGTTAACATATTTATATATTTAATGAAGCCCATAAGCACAATCTCCCTGACTAAATATACATGTAATTCAGCAAACAGGTGAACACTGAGTGGTTTTCAGTAACTGATTTTTCTGGTAGAATATACTTTTTATTTCTGAAATTATTCAGTGTGACAGCTACATACAACATTGTTTTAATGGTAAGATAAATGAAACTTCTGGAACTGCTGGAATTATTCTGCAGAGCAGCCCGTGAACAGATGATCAGACAGATTGGCATGACTATGAAGAGGCAGAGGCCAGAGGAGCCTGCTCCCACCTATTCAAAAGAGAAGGAAGCTTCATAGAAGTCACTCCTGTCTCGCTGATGCCTGTTAAAGTAACATCTACAGTGTATCTGTAGGCAATGCTGCTTGCCCAGACTTTACCAATACAGATAAATTTGTGTTTTACAGTTCTACTATAGAAAATATTTGTTTACTTTCATTCTTTGACTCTCATAGTCACAATACCACGTGATAGCTAATTGCAATCACAATGACAGAAGTCAGTCTGTGAAGAACTAGAATGAAGCTATTTATTTTCTATTATCACAAGGTAGTTTTTAGATTATAATGACTTTTAAGTACATCTTAAAAGGACAGCTATTTTGGAAATTAAACACTCCTCAATTAGCAAGTTCCCAACCCAAAAGCTATTGCTTATTCGAATGGTTCACTTAGACTTTCAAGTGTTTTAAAACATATTTCAAAGTGCTATTTTACACAATATGAAGGTTTAGTTTGCAATGTGATCTTCTAGAAATAGAAACAAGATTGTTATTTTATTTTTTTTTTAAAGCAGATCCTTGGATTCACCCAGTGCTTCTCCTAGACCATGCGATATTCCTGGGTTTCAGATCACACACAAAGGTAAAGAGGTGTAAATCCCATTGTGGTGCAGAGAGTAGATAATCTATGTATATTAGGAGAATTAGGAAAAAAAAATACCTTTTAGGTCGGTTGTTTTCTTTGTTTTTGAGAGAGGTATTTTCAAAGAACAATCCTCATAATTATTTTTTTCTAATGTTCTGCAAAACTTGAAAATGTTTAGAATGATGCCAGACCAATTTAGATGTGTTTTTTTTTTTTTTTTTTTTTTTTTTGTAACTTTCAGGTTTTATTTGTAAATCCAAGTATCTCAGGGACAATACTCTGTATTTATCTCCTAACCCTTTCCCAGTGAACAGGGTTTACTACTTCACGTGAAACCTTTGTGCTCTAGCCTTCAAAGCCAAAGTGAAAGGTGTCTTACTGTGTTTTGCTGTGTGCCATTACACATATTTCTTAGTACACATGACCATGTACTAAGAACTTGTCTGACTGACTGTACTGCTATGAAGTCCTATTCTTGAGCAATTCTGGCATGCATGAACTCTCTTCCAAACCTCACTTGGATACTCAGATATCTTATCACTGTCAATCCGAACAGTCAAATGGCCTGGCCACAGTCAGTCCCCCACGGACATAGATACTGGCCTGAAATCTTGACTGATGTTGTGCTGGGTCTATCCGTTATGGAGTTAACTTTCCCTGCAGCAGCCGACACAGTGCTGTGCTCTGCACTCGTAGATGTTTTTTCCAGTGTATTGCATGTGGCACTAGTGGGGCTCTGTGATCCTGAAGCCTAACGTGCTTCTGTCTGCTTCAGCCTTGGTTCTTGATCTTGACATTTGGATCTTTGTCCTTCTATCCTACCCTCTGTCCCAGCTGTTTCCTGCTGCCAAACAGCCTGCCTAATAATACTGCGGCAGCCTTCTTTGTTTGACATCCCCACTTTGCAGAATGGATCTTCTGACCCTCATCTGGGCCTTGCCTTTGCCACTGACTGCTTGAATCCTGACTTCTGCTTCTATTAGCTTGTCACTAGCCTGAGCTGTTGTAGTAGAAGGGCCAGCTGAAAGACTGAACTATTCCTCCATGCAAACTCACTAAAAATAATGTGATGGCAAGAGATTTATAGTTAAAGTTCCTGGTGCAAAATTGGAGACATAATACTTTTGAGACCTAAAGAACTTAATCAGTTTCAAAGGGCACTGAGAAACAGGTAAAAAGATTTGACTTGTGAAAATAAGACGCTCATTTGACCTGAATTTTCCTTGATAAACAGAAACAATAACAAAAATAAGTTTGCCATAAATGCCTCTTAGGGCTTTCACAGACTTAACTGGGCTCTGAATCATATTAGTCACTAAACATTTTCTTAATCTACTGCACTTAAAAGTCCCCAGGCAGCCTGTTGCTAGCAGCAAAATGATCTGTCTGCTCTGATCTTCCCTTTTTCTCTGCACTCTAGAGACTTAGTATAAGGAAATGCAAGGCTATGATAAAAACAATGGATTCTGAAACAATCATGTATTGAGAATGAGTTAATATCCATGCCTTCTGTTTAGGGCTTTTACACATTTCAACATCTAAATTTTCATGCAAGCAGACAAAAAAGAGATGATTTAAGGTACTATCAATAGGATACTGCTGTCTCAATGAACCTGAATGTTAATAGTATATCCACAATGTGTTTACCGATATTGTTAAAAATGGCAAAGAAAGGCTCTGAAAAGCTCTACCTGTTTGCTCTTTAGAATTAAATTGCAGTATGGCCAGTTGCCTTAAACTCACTCAGCAGCAATCTATGGTTGTCCACTTCCCCAGGTCAGATTGGGCAGAGAGTAGCTCTCAATTACGGTTTGTGTTTTGCTCCTCCCTCTATTACAAGAAGGAAGCAATCTGTTACTGTCTATTCAGCACAGGATTACTTTTCCATCCTAGCTGGCCCAGATATGCTGGCCAGCAAGACTGGATATCCTGCTCCAACCATTCCTGCTGTGCACATCTACTCTCTGATGAAGAATAGAAACCTTTGTGATATCAGTGAGAGAGATGAAACGCTATTCAGCGGAACATAAGAATGTGAGACAATCTTGCAAAAAAAATTCTGACTGTGCTTTTGAAAGGACGTAGTTGTTTTTACTTTCAGATATTGTCATATTTGGTTCTTTGAACTGATATATGTGAGCAAGCCCAAATGTGTGCAAAATCATTGATTTCGCTATGCGAGTGCTTGCAGATTAGATTGCAGTGCAGGGGTCATGAATGAAAAGAGAGAGAAACATAATCTAACAGCATATTTTAAAACAAAATAGAGTATTATTTTATTGGTATTATTTTTACATTTATTCTCTTGGTAGTGAAAGTTGAGGGTGAGCATCAGATCAGCTATGTGATTAAGTGTGTTACACATCTTTATGACAGCCCCATAATTATACCCTTGCAATATCTGCCAAAATGGTGATTTCTAATAATACATATTTTAAATCTATTTAATGTTTTCTAATATTTTTATTGCATACATTTGTAAAAATATTTTTGTTTGGTTTTGTTTACTAAAAGAACACAAACTGCAAGTTAACACCCTTCTTGAGCTAAAAGTGCTTCTTAGTTTTAGTGGATTTTGTCATGAAAAACTAGGAACTGACAAATAGTGGTGGAAATGGCTAGGAATATAAAATATATAGATATATATTTTCTAATAATTTATTCAGTGATTAGTGCCAATATTCTTCAAACCACATTCAAGCAACTGTCAGACTATCTGAATACCTAAGTCTTCAGTAAAAAACAGTAAATTATTTGATGAAAAATGTCAGGATTCATTCTAAAACGTTTTCAGCAAATGGCATTAGTCCAGCTGTCTTGTAAAATAAGATGGCCAGAGCTTTTTCCATATCTTCTGGGAACAAAAATTGACTAATTTAGTAAATGTTTGTACAGATTTGGTCATATTCCTCTGCGTCTGAACTGCATATTAAATTGTGAATATCGTAATTACTCTTGTAGAAGAGGCTGATACATTGTTAGGAAAGCTAAATCATTCATTCAATTAAAAATATGAGAAAGAGCTTGAAGACTATAGACAAATATCAGTTCTTGTAAATTACCATGTTTGTGTGTATATCACTACATAAAAACACACTTGAGCTCCTGACATCTATTGATCCACTGCTTACAGATACAGTTTATATGTGTAGTACACAATTAATATGATCCATTTATTTGTTAATACCAAATAAGTATCAGCCTATCTTTCTTTTTTTTCAAATGATAAGAAGAGTAATGGTCACTGATGGCCTCTGAGCTTATTGATATAGCTCCTTACACTATTTCCATGACCCTGTTAGGGTTCATACTGCCATCTTGTATGACAGCGAGGCAGCATACTTATGTCATTATTTCTTGGTAGCAGTCTTACTCTGGGACTCTGGAGAGGCATTCCACAAGCAGAGACAAGGAGAGGGAAATACAAGTGCTACTTCTGCTGTCCTCTACCCAACATTGCTAAATAAAGTTCATATAAGTGATAGGTTACAGGGGAACTAGATGGGATTAGGGCCATGTAAACTCTGAAGTAGCCTGATTCTTTTCTTCTGGAGAACCACTGTGACCTGCAAGAGCCTAAGCAGCTTGAAAGTTGGCCTATAGTCTGTTTTTCATTCCTCCTCCTCTCAGCAAAAGTCTGAATTTTTTGAACAGAACTCTCATACTGTCTTTTCTCTTTTTCTGCTATAAGTTATTCCTCATATAAAGGTGGTTGAATGCAGAATATTTCTCTTTCAGTGAGCTAGATAGTTAAATGCTGAGTTAAATCAAGGGTCTAGCTTATCTCCATCAGCCAAAAACAATCCAAGCCAAAGGAACTGATGACAAATATGTGAAAAATCAAACATATTTGATGATAAGGAAATAATGCCAGAAACCTTGCACTGACTTGGTTCATCCTTATTCATGAACAGAGATGAGTCACAATCAAGCATTGGCTTGAACTTAGTTCAGCTTTTTCATTCTGTTGCCCACCTCTATTTCTGTCTTATGGAATAATGATTTTCTAGCAGAATACAAGGGGGAAAGTTGGAATTCATCTTTTGTCTAGGGGATGTTTTTTTTGTTTGTTTGTTTGTTTGGTTGGTTTTGATTTAGTTGTTGATTTGTTTTTAAGATGCATATGCTCAACAAAAAGAACTTCAGATTCAGTAGTTGAAGTTTTCTTTTAAGTAGCTTTAAATGGGACATTGTAATGGAAAAGCATTGACTGATTTTGATGGGAAGGGCTGGTAACAACATTCATTTTGCCCATTTTTGCAAAACCATGGCTAAAGATAGACTCACTGAACATATCAGCAGCACTCTTAGTAATGTGTGAGGTGTTTCAAGAAAGCCAGTTATTTTATACTTAGAAATGCTGTGATTGGAACACCTGCAAGACCACCTAGTTTTTATGGTTGGACTTGCTCAATAAAGTAATACTGCAATCTCCACAGTGGTTCATCCTGGATAACAAAGCCTGGTTCAGGTCCTTCACCTTTCTGTTACTGAGTTAAAATAGTGTACTGCTTCCAAGTCACTGTTCATGTGTATATAGCTGGTAGTTGATAGAAAAAAGAATCTCAGAAGCCATATATATCTAAATTTTTGCCAAACCTATATTTTCCACAAATAGATCCTCTATGAAAAAACACATTAACATTAGCACTTCTGAATGCACTGTTGAAAAATATCTTTTACAGGGAAAGTCATTTTTTCTCTCCTGGCTTAACAGATGACACTAATAAGAAATCTGCTTTCTGAATAAAAGACTTGGTGCAATAAAGGCCAGAAGCTGAATGGCCAAGTGTTGGATGGTACTGCATTATCTATGACAGCTGAACAGTTTTGAAAATCTGATCTTTAAAGCTGAAGGACTGCCAAAAGATGGAGGCCTTAGTATGTGACTTGGGCTCACTTCTAAACAGAATTTGTTGCAGAATCATACTGCATCCAAAGTTCACTCATTGTGAAAATATCTGCACCCTCTTTTTCCCCTTTAAAAGGACACTGGCTAGTGCTGGGCTTCAGCAGCAGCATAAGTCTAGCTCTAATTCTCTTTTGTGTCACCATTTTAGATAATCTATAGTCAGTCACACCTAGGTAGAATGGAAAAAAATCATTTTTCCAAGGCTGGGATTCAATTTGAGTCCTCAATATAAATGGGTTTTTAAGAAACAATCAAATTACTCCTGTCTGCTTCAGGCACATTTACCTAATTTTTTCTTATTGTATAAGAGAAATGACCAATTTTTCTGTCAAAAAAAAAAAAAAAAAATAGTGTCAGATGAAGATATGTGATCATTTTTAGATTCCATTGTAACTGGCTTTTCAATTATGTGCTTCTAAAATGCTGGGGTTATTGGTAATTAACACTAGAACAAGTATAATTTCAAGCCATCTAGCACAATTTGTGGGTGTTATGTTTTATGATGGCTCACTTCCATCTTATAAGAGGGAATTTGGGAACTGGTTATTTTTCTTGCTTGATTCAACACAGTTAATGGTCATACATCTATCAGAAAAAAAAAAAACAACAAAAACTCACACTTGTTTAATAACATAAAGATACACAGCTGATGGGGCTTTTTCATGGAAAAGTGTGTGAAACATTGATTTATTTCATATGGGAGACTGTTAGCTGGAAATAAGTTTTGAAGGAAGGAAAGGAGAAAACCCACCCATAGTGCTGCAAATAAAGAGTGCATTTTCAAATAGAGTTCAAATCATGAAATAAAAAGATGAGGAGATTTCACATTACAAGACAGAACAATTTGACCTTTATGAAAGATATTCACATGATATATTGCTCAGGCCCTTTGATGTTTTGTTGATATAATCAAAGGCTTTTACGAGCAAATTAGAGGTAGCTTGATTTTGAGATGTTTGAAAAAATGAGATCAGTTTGCAGCAGTGATAAAATAGTCTTCTGCTCTCCTGACCAAGGCCATGGTTATTTGAACTACGGTCTTTATTCTTTCCTCTTTTTCTCCTGCCCTAGAGTTATTTCTTGTATTTCTGCATTACAGCTTAATAGAAAAGCTTCACTGATTGGAACAGGATTTGTTTTGGGGACTACAGCTTTGTATGTATTTCTAAAGGTTTTACAGGCAGTCTTTGAGTGCTGCTATATTTTTAGTAGTCCTCTCACATGCCTATTACATACAGGGCTGAACAATAGTAATTACTGCACAAATACCAAGGTCCCAAAGTAGTAGCATTCACTTCAGTGAAGAGCTGCTGTGAAAGCACATTTCAAAAAGAACCCATGGTGACAAGAGAAGGGGAAGGAGGGAAGGAAAAATGCAGTTCAAAGATTTTTTTTCTGAGGGAACATAATTCATTCATATGTATACAAGATTCTTTTCCCTGTTGTTTGCATTTTCACTAAAATAAAATAGGCCGAAAGAAGTGCCTTGTGGGCACAAAGTGAGTTCTTTAATGGAAGGGTTTATATGACTGAGGTAAAGAAAGGCCATGAAATAGGGTATCACTGGGTGGTTGGAACCGAACTGGATCTGCTACACAAAGGGATGAAGGGGGAAGATTAGCTGGTAGGATCAGGACAGGGCATTCAACAGAAGACCTACAAGGTGATTCAGGAGAGATCTGAAGAAGTGTGAATGGAAATGGTATCTTTTCTGAACTGGAAGTTTTAGGGACATCTTCCATTAATGTCCCCATGACGGTACAGTTTTAATGAAGGACCCCTAGGATATTAAGATGTGTGCTGAGATAAATTGTGTTTTGTTCATTGAAATTGTAAATCCAGTATTGCTTTGATGAAGCTGCCATTGTAGCAGCATAATATTTTCATCATCAGTAAGCACTAGTTTTATGCAATGGAAAAAACTATATCATTTTTATTTATTTATTTATTTATTTATTTTGGGGGGTGGGAGGGTTATGGAACTGTTACAGAACAAGAGCTGGTTTACTTTGTTTTTTGCCAAAAAGCTTTTTTTTTTTTTTATATATATATTTATTTTCTGTCACCTTCAAGTTGTAAAAAAGTATTAGTGAAAAAAATAAAGAATGAGAAAAAGTCATGTTTCTTTTTCTCCTAAAATGTCAAGAAGCAAAGATGATAGGACATTTGTCATTGATTTTTCTCATTCTAACAATTCACATGTCATGTTTTCATATGTTATGCACTCCAGACCTCAAACAAACTTTTTTTTCTAGACCTCTCTGTGTACATGTTATTCTGTGTACATATTGTCAAGCATCTAGAGACAGCTCCTGTTCCTGGTTCAGTAGACCAAATCATCACTGAACTCTGGAATTAGGTGGGAAAAAAAAAAAACAAAGGTCAGTGGGATTTGCAACACCTTCCATTTTAAACAGGATTGCTCTGTAGATCTTCATCATGCCATGGTTAACTAGTGAAGCAAAAATCATCACACATGCACAGACATGTGCACATCCTCATTTCCCCCCCAAATTACAAAACCCTATTTGCAAATGCTATATGGGAATCCTAATTATAACTAGATTTCATCTATTCAGATTGAAGACTCCATTCTTTTCCCTTGGGAGGTGTGGGTAAGCTAACAAAGCAGCTGAACTGGGTGAATAATACTCTGATATTATAGACACTTGAAAGAAACCTCAGGATTTCTAGTACACAGAAATAAAGCTGATGAGACCATCATACGATATAAACACTTAATATTTTCCTTAACACAAGCAAGAAATGTGACTAAATTTCAGATGTATTCTTAATTACTCTGGTTTTCTAAGCACATTTGAAATGTGTTGCTTGTAAACAAACCCATTCTCTGGGTTGAATAACTGGACAAACACATGCATTCTTGATTCTTCAAAGTAATAATTATTAATTCCTACTCTCATTCTTGATTTCAATGTTTAGAAAGAGTTTAAGGATGTATAATTTCAGCATATCTTTTTTTTTTTTTTTTTGACCAAAATGTAAAATGCAGTCTGAATTGCTTATGAATTGAAATATGCTTAGAAAAAAAAAATAAAAAAATCTTTAGGTGAAAGTAAATTTATTATAACTCCAGTATGAGCCCACTCAGTTGCAATATATACCAGCTTTGCCACCAGACATTTTTATCAGTTTGTGTGAATCAGAGAGCACGATAATAGAAAGTTCAGTGTATTTTTATAGGTGTTTATTTCAAATATTTCATGCATGCAGATGTTTTCAACAGAAGCTGGCAAAAACATTTTAAATAAAATGTGCAACAATGCAACTACCTTTCATAAACAAAACAAGGTTGTTCGGTTTGCTTGTTAAGTCAACTTTAGCAGTTCCTAGAAATGTCATTTATTAAATGTCAGGCTAATTACTTGTAATATCAACCCTGAAAAACAGACCTTTGTGAGTGCACTTTCAGAAGCTTTTTCTTCCTATTCACAGTCTGTCTGGTACATTTCTGGTGAGCAAATTGATGTTTTCGCAAAGATATTAAACTATTTTCTAAATATGTATCTTTGTTTAGAATATAGAAGGATGTTTCATGATACTTTAATGAAAAGAAATTAATATATTCTTAATTTGAATAACCAGGTTTATAAAACCTGGCTGTGGTATGCAACTGATGAATTCTAGCAAATACCCTGTGTCTGGCAGGGACCAATACTTCTTCTGTGGGAAGAAGTGCTTGTTTTTTTTCTACATACTTGCCCTTGCTGCTGAACCTGACATGAAAAGTACAATTACTGCAAATTCAATAGCTATTTCTATACTGTGAATCATTACATCTTACATTGGCCACTTGGCACTGAAATTGTGTTACCAGTAGTAGCTGTGATATTAGAAAGAGTAACAGATCTGCTTTTGTTGAGGAAAAGAAGTTAGCAGAAAGAAAATAGTTTTCAGTGTTACTAGTGCTTTGTCTACAACAACACGTCAATCAGTAAAAATGAAATGAAAGCTATGAATCAGTAGGAATATAAGAAATGTACTAAGAACCTCTGTACCATCTAGACTATAAAAACATTTGCATTAGAAAATTCTTGCATTTGAATACTCTTAACAAGCTCTGAAGTATGAAGTATATTAAGTATAAATCCACAAGAGAAAATGAAGATGAGCCCTGTCATGGTGCATTAGTTAAATCCAGGTTACACAGATAACCATAAGATAAAAATGCAGCAATCCAAAGGAGTTTGCATAGGTTGAAAGTTGAAACTGGAAGTGGCAAAGGTTGAGACTTGGAGGTAAAAGAGCTTGGAGGTGAAAGAAGCAGTAATTTTTTAATTATGGTAGCTGCTGTACCTACGTGGGGGCACAGGTAGTTCCCATTCTGTGAAGTTGTATTCTCCACATCAAAAAAAAGGCAAGGAAATGTAATGTATTCAAAAAATAGACCAAAACTGGAGGCTAAGAAGTCAGACTTTTTGTTTAGGCATGTAAATATAAACAAACAAACAAATAAATAAATAAATAAATAAATAAATAAAATGTTTAGACATGTAAAAATGAAGTCTGAGCCCTGAACATTTTAGGAAATCCTAAAATCCTATCAGGTTTTGATTGTTCTATTGGTCTGCCTGGAAGTTGAGTTCTTAGATTGCTCAAAATCCAAGTAGACATCTGAGATTTTGTTTACTTTTACAGTTTGCCTCAAACAAATTATGTGTCAAGGAAAAAAGTTAATTGGCAAGATTAAGTTCAGATTAAGTTTTGAAAACAAAAATAATTTGCAACAAAGAAATCTGTTAATACAATGCATGTTTAAATATCACAAATTTCTAATGTGATCTTGAATACATGTACTCTTATGTTACCTGAGAATTTAAAAGATAGCTTAACTTTACATTCATTCTGGAATATCTAGTGACTTTTTTGCTGCAATGAAGTTGTATTTACTGATTCTTATATGTGTATGTAATCACTTTATGTATGCATAAATATTTATAAAACAATTTATATAAATACAAATACATTTATATAAAATTGCATTACAATATCCTAATTCTGTTATGATGTCAGTCACCAGAGACATATAGAAAATACTTATTTTTTATTGTAAGAACTTATTTAAATATAATGAACATTGTATTCTAGGCAGGGATTACAATCATGTATTTGGTGCTCTGATGAGCCCCAATCTTATTTGTACTATCCTGTCAGTGTAAAAGATGTCAAAGTGGATATAAACTTCAGTCTCATGCATTCTATGACTGAATTCATGGATAAAATTGAAATACTTTGAATTAATTCTCCAGCACTAATTCATTAAACTCGTGCCCCCTGCCCCCCATTTAAATTATACATATACTTAAACTATGAACTGCTAATTCTATCATCTAGCTAATAATTGCTTGTAAGCACTATAGATTAAATCTGAGTGTCCCATTTAAAAAGGCATTAGCTAGCTGTGAGTTTTCATTAACTGACTCTTCTTCCTTTCCAATGCACTTATTTTTGGATTGAAATACATGTAGTAACTGGGAAAAAAGTGCTTTTGGGAGAAGCTTCATTTAAACACTTCTTTTTTTCTCATCTGTTTATTGGATCACATAGATATATCTTTCACAGGATTCCTGTGACAATCTTTGACTTTAAAAAAGGTCTGTGGAGGTTAGAAGTGCTTGTCTGACCTTCCTGAAATGTTCTTTATGGGAAGGGACTAGATAAAAGTGCCTGAGATCAAAACAGGCCATGATCAAATTCAGAAGTGATATTAATTTGGGACCTGAGAAAACTCAGCATCAGAAAACCTGAGAAGGTATAAAGAACAGGAATTTATTTCTTATTTAAACTGAATTATGACTTACTGGCCCCTGGAATTACAAAGTGAATGGTGCTGAACGGTGGGAAAAAAACAATCTAGCAGAGAGCTCCAGCCTGTTCCAGTCTCTGAATGTCTCTGTATTAGGATATTTGCCTGCAGTCGTTACACAACTCCTTTATCTTTCTTACCTAGCTACATGTATATCAGGCATTATTCATGTATGACTTCATTTGGTAGACAAGGGATTAATGCAAGCAGAGGCAATAGACAATGTTCTGTTGTATTTCCTAACTGATCAGGGTTTCTAGAAGTAGCTCAAATAACTGAATTTTGCAGTGAATTCCCTGAATTAGGCATTCATACAGAGAGTTAGAAGCCATAAAATCCATCCCATTGAACAAAAACCTGCTTAACCAAATATATAAAAGGTTGAAAAGAAAGAGATGTATCTTTAAATCCTGTTCTCTCTTGCAAATAGAGGCTTAACATCATTTAGCTGCATGTTTTCTTACATTATGCTGTGCCTGCTCTATCAAATACAGAGATGAATTTGTGGTGTTTTTTAGAATGTAGTCTAAGAGGTCACTCTGTCCTAAATAACTTCGTAGTTAGAAAACTCATCTTTCCTGAGAGTAGCTGGGAGACTAGCTTCAGTTCCGTGCAGAAATTCAAGCAATGTTAGAGAGAAGGCTGGATCTGGCTGGCAGTGATGGCAGCTCCTAGGTTGGTGGAAGAGGTTATAGTAAGTATCTGACAGGAAAACAGATGAGCATGACCTGAGTCTTAACCATTGTATCACACCTATTTTTTGATGTAGTTGTCATTCCCTAGTGCTTTTGATCTTTTTTCATCAGTAAATCCATAACAGAATTACACAATTTCTGTTGGTTTAGGATAGAGGGCCAAGCTCTTGTGCTCTCATGTGCTATTATATGTAAATATTGTGACCAGTAGAATAGAAGTAAGCATATTGTTTTGTTAAGGGCTAATATAAATGTCCTGGACACAGCATTCCAAAAAAAAAAAAAATGTGTGGCAGAAACAGAATTGTCCTTTTACAGTCCAAGGCCTGGACAAAATTGATCTGGAAATAGCTTCAGAAAAGGGGAATGTACTACCAAAAGGGGACAGTTAAACAGGTAGATCTGTCTCAGGCATGCTGAGTAGTAAAGAAAAGACGGATCAGGAAGTTCCATCTTTGTGTGCTCCCTTCTTCCTAACAGAAAAATGAAAGGGATTTTTAAAACTAAAAACTAAAAAACAAACAAACAAACAAAAATGCAACAACAAAAAAAAAAAAACAAACACATACTTTTCACAAAACTGCAATTACTTTTTGAACTTGTTTCTTCATGAAATTATTGATAGCAAAATGTAAACCAGCAAGAATAACTAGAGTCATTATGGATGATAACACTAAAATATGCTAGTGACATTAAACTTCACGACTAAAGAGCTCGGCCAATCTAGAGAGAAGGGGGCCTCTGCTGATTGCAAATGTCTCTGTACCTGTTAACAGTTAAAGTTTTCTCAGAAGTGATGGAGTGTGCTATTTTTGGAGAATGAATTGTAGACAAGAAAGGCTGTTGATCCCTTCCAATATGGCAGCTCTGTTGTTATGTAGGTAACAAGCAAAGCTGGCATAATTGAGATTTTTATTTCACTCACTAACTAAATTTGTTTCAGATTTTCTGAAATGGTCTCCTTTACTGCAAGAGATATAAAGCTTTTTTGATCTCCCTGGTGTTGCAGTGCACTCATTGAAGTCAAGGTTTTATGTTTTCAAAATGTAGAACAGAAAATTCTTTCACCCTGTCAGTTTCAAAATTATTGTGATATTTAAGCACGTTACCTTTAAAATTTGTGATATGTTATACAGAACATAACGGTCACTATTACACATAATCACATGGAAGAACTGCTTACAGTTGTTCATTTGTACAAAGAGGTAAGATTTATTTTTAATTATTTTTGAGAACTTTATAACTAAATATTTTACAATGTAAGCTGGCAATTTGTGATTTTAACTTATGCATTCCTTTTTCATTAAATGAAGTTGTATTGGAACCAGGAATTCAGTGTAGTTGAAACTGATAGGAAAGTAAAGTAGTATGTGTGTACTTTACCATTCAGAACATTTTAAAGATATTAACACATGATAGTGAGAACTAGGTTGTGACTTGGCACAAGGCACACGTATTATACCAGCTGTGGTTTAGTTGTAGTTAGATGGGAAATCAGCCTGGCTCTTTAAAATACCTTCAAAAAGCAGCCTTGTTCATGGTTTCAGCCCTGATCTGAAAAGAGACATCCAAGTCAAGTAATTTTCAGGAAATGAAAGAACAGAATGTCTTGCAGCCAACATGCTTCAAGAGAGGAACAGGAAGCCATGCTGATTCTTTCCATGGTAAAGTGAATGGAAGAATACAGAGCTGTTTTACACCTTTCTATGAAGGATATCTGGATAAAATGAGACTTTATTTTTCCTTTGAAAATACCGAAGGGACGGTATTAAAAGCTATGCAATGAGATGCAGACTTTGAGATTTTGCTAGTTTTGTTGTCATTGATCCAGGCAATGAGCCTGAAAATATTTGAAGTGTTTTACGGAAACTCCTGTCTGACCCTATAGGAAACAAATGTCAATTCCAGTTCCGCAAGCTGAAACTACCAATTCAGTAGATTGAAAGTAAATAAATAATGTGAAGCAATTTGGATAAATGACATATTTTTCAAGACCATACTAATCTTCCCAACAGGCAAAGTATACCAGGACTGGAGAGGTGTGATTGTACCAAATCCTGAGAAGGAGCATGACCAAATGAGGCAAAAATGCATAAGAGTGAAGGGTAAGAAGGTATGTAAACTGACCAAGTATCAGTGAGATCAACTCTATGTACATTAAAAATGAGAAACATTCTAGCAATAAACTTTGCATTCTGCATAAGAGGTCTATAA
Organism: Anas platyrhynchos; assembly: GCF_047663525.1. Taxonomy (NCBI): domain Eukaryota; kingdom Metazoa; phylum Chordata; class Aves; order Anseriformes; family Anatidae; genus Anas; species Anas platyrhynchos. The sequence goes on from NC_092590.1 coordinate 36,651,399, forward strand.
TATAGGTGGTGTTATTATCAAAACGGGAGAACAAATTTTATAGTTGGAGCAGTAGCCAAGATTTTGGACCCCAAAAATTCTTGTCTTACATTCGATTATTATATGTACAACACTCTACCAACTACTACGGACGAAGTGGTGTTTCACTGTCAGTGTACTTCAATATCATGAGTGGAATCTCTGTGAATTCTGTCATTTATAGAATGTACATGAGTATTACATGTGTTATACAGGCCCTGCTACAGAGACCAGATCCCTGTTAAACTAAAACAAACAGTAGTGTAAACTTCTGGAGTACGTAGACTTTTAAATGCTAATAGTCACCAAGTATTAGATAACAACTGCTAATGTCAAAACTGAAATCAGTTGTGTAGATGTACCCTTTCTTTAAGGGGGACTGATAGTTTGGTATTTAATTTTCAGAATTTGTACCATCACGGCATGGCTATCTCATTTTGCCAACTTGATTTTTACAATGTACTATCCAGAAGCATAAGCTTTTCTCCCAGTGGCCTAATAAAGCTGAAATTATTTGACCCAACTTCATGAAATGTTATGCAGTAACTGGATAGCTAAAATTACGAAACCTCTGCAGTAGTTTTAACAAATATTTATTTAAAAATATCAAACACTTCAAAGATAACTGATTCTCATTTTTTTATTATTATTATTACAAATGAAGTAAAGTCCAGAAAGAAATAGAAACGTTTAACAAAACTTAAATACCACCACATTCCGTATGGTTTTGAGGTACAAAGATTAAATGTTAAATGTAATTTAAGGCAGCAAGCAGCTGTTGGAGGTAACTTCCCTACTTAAAATTTTCTATTTGGCCTTAGAAGTGAATAGATCCTACTATTTAAAACAATTGTAAATTCATTTTAGGCTCTCAAAAAACACTTGTGAAGACTAAAAGTCTTGAAAGAAACAAGAGTGAAAAGTTTCTTTTTTATTTGTTGTTGTTGTTTGTTCTGAAAAGGAAATTATCTATAATTAAAGAATAATGTAAAAGAAGAGAGAAGGCTTGATAGCTTAAATGGAGTCAGACAGGATTCTGGATCTTGGCAGTTGAAATTCTAGCACCTCTCCAACTGAGAGATGTTTTCACTAAAAGCATAATTATAGTTTCTTCTAAATGAGTCATCCTCAGATAAATACAGTTGGATAATTGTTCTCTGTATTCTTTGGAAAACACTATGAACCCAGGCTTTGTATAAACATAAACTTTTATTTCTTTACTGTAATTCAGTCCTGTTTGTAAATTGTCCTAAGACTCAGTTAATTCACAAAGAGAGTGACTTTGGACTGAGAAAGACATTTTCATCTGATAAAACCAGGATCTATCTTATTGCTGAAGGCAACTGTGCCATTTACATAAATATTGAGCAGTTTTTCACCTGGTTGGTTTATTCATTTATTTTTGCTCCCACTAATTCCATGGGAAAGCAGCTTTAGTCTCGTTTGGTGGATAGAAACTTCCAGTTTTCACCCTAAATTTAAGTATGTTGAGTTTGTACTGACTATATTGTGCCAACATTGTCATTTAGAGTTATAGCTCTTCTCCATCCTTGACTTGTCACGCCCACTCCTGCCTGAATCAATTGTGTCCACTGTCAGCCTTTGTCTCTCTGGGCTGAAAAAGGTCAAACTATTTCTTGCTTCCTCTCATCTGAGACACTCTTCATTGCCCTGATTATCTGAACAGCTATTTCTTCATACTTTATCCAGTCAGAATTCACCTTGCTTGAATGCTGAGTGACCACAGTGATACAGAATGTAACATCCCACAGGGTAGCATGTGTTTCTATGCTTATTAAACATGTTATGGTTGTATTTTGGGGATTACTTGTTCTCCATCTAAAACTCTGTATTTTACAAGTTGCCTCTCAGAAGTTAACTGCAAATTGGTGCCTCATATGGTTTGAAAATTGTACCAGGAAGTTTGTTTTTCTAAAGATCTCTTGGATGATATTCATCAGCAAAGACAAGGAGTTTAAAATTTAGTTTACATCTTGGGATAGACTTATTGAATAGCATGTGTTTTGGGACACCTGTTTTGGTAATGGTTCGTTAAATGTTTTGTAAATCAGTCAAAATGATACAAGATTCCAGGGTCAGAAACAATGTCAGCATGTCTCTAGAGGTAATTCAATGAAACTACTGTATTCCTAAGTGTGTTGTGAATATGAATGGCATGTCCTAGGATGTCACATTTACTCTCTGGTACAAGCTTAGATTGATAGTGACTAAAAGCTAAATGAAATATATGCAAAATGATACTTGGTTTGAACATTGTAATGTTCAGCCTTAAAAGTGTTCTAAGAATTGCAATGTCTTAGGAATTTATGTTAAGATCATTTAAGCTACAAAAAATATGTTATCTGAAGAATCCTGTAGACGTATGAAATGATTAGTGAAGAAAACCTTGCTAGCTCATGATGAGCAAGCCTTTCTGAGGAAGCCTTTCTGAGGAAGAGTGAAAATTACACAACATATTTAAATTGCTGTCCTTGTCTATTCAGAAGTATCCTGGTATGCAGTAAATTTCCAACTTTGAAGTCACAGAAAAATCTTGGCGAGTCTAGATACAAGAGGTTACCTTTTGCCTAGAGAGGCACCTGATCTTTACATTTAAATTAGAATTGTGTTTTATATTTAGTTTCATTTTGTTATTTCTAATCTTGCATGAAAATTCCTCACCTGAAAATTCCTATTAAGTAGAGAGTTAGTTTCTTATTATTGTCTGTTTGGTGTTGAGGATGAGATAAGACTGAAAGCTGTATCTCCATGGAAGGATTGAAAAGACTAAGTGTCATGAGCAGACATTGCTGAGAAACTGTGTCCCAGGGTGAGTTTAGGGAATTTAGGGAATCAGACTATCTCCTGCTACACTACAAACAATTGCATTAGAAACAGAGGCTGACTACTGCGTAGCACTTACTGAAAAATGCTCATTTCAGCAAGGATAAGCTAGCATTTCCTCTGCAAGGAGCAATTTACAGAGAAATATACCCTGCCTTTAGGCAAATCCCAAAGCTCTCCAGTTGAAGTGTTTTCCCCCAGAAATGAGTTTCAAAGGCATTTTTGTCAAGAAGAATTTCTCAGGCCTTGAATATCTGCTGTAGGGAGAAAAGGAGAAAAACAGAAATGCTATCTCACTATTGAAACCAAGTATGCAAGGGAGTTTTTTGGGTAAGCTGAAGTTGAAAATCGCTGTGCTGATTCATTCAGGGCATTCTATTTTATAGGAGAGTCTGGCATCCTGAGTGAATGCCCTTGCCACTGCATTGAATCTCTTGATTTTGTTTTGCAACAGAACAAAACTAAGCTTTAAAATCTTGAAAAGTCATGTAATGTTATGAGTGAGCCTGCAGTGAATACATTATCCAAAGACAGGACAGTGCTTTATTTGCATAGATAACGTGGCTAAACTGTCTTCTCCAAAGAGGCACTGAGCTTAGGCCTGTATTGCCAATGCAGTTAGGTTGTTTTCACAACTGATTCTGAGGCACGTTCTTTCAATTATTTTTGACATCAGTTCAACTTTCTATTTACAATACCCATGTTTTTGGTAGGTGAGTTGCTATGTATGCCCTTGCCTCATGGCTCTTTTATTTGATAAAAGCCAGCTGTACAGTCTAATCTAGCAAGATGAAAAACTAGCCTGGATCAAAATACAGACAAGTGGGGAAGAAGGAGTAGAAGCTTGTCATGCACAGACGTCTTTGTTAATGAACATTTCACATGAAAGAAAATAGTCTTTCAGAATATTTCTATGTCTGATTTTATTTTATTCAATGAGAAAAGACAACAGAGATTACTATAGCATGTGAATCTGGATAAAACAGGGAGTGTGCTTAGAAAGTACCCACAGCTCTGCTTATGTCTACACACAAGCGTTTATTGTTTCTTTAGAATGGCTTTCATGTATTCTCTGAAAAATTATCCAAAACAAAAAAAGAGTAGTTCATTAAACTTTTAAATATGCTAAATAAAATCTTTCCCCAAAAGGCACATGAGGAACAGTGGGTTATAGACAAGGTGTTACCTTATCAGAATCATTATTTTAAATTACTGATTTGTTTTCTTTAGGAGGAGATAGGATATAGTGGTGGTATTTTAAGAGCTGAGATAGCTTAGTTGCAATTTGTACTTTACTAGGGTTTTGTACTTGACCTAAAATAGGAGACAGTTATTTAAATCTAAAGCTCTTTCAAAGCTAGCTGCGAATTAACCATTCCTTCATTAGGGTTCAAAGCTGACAAAGAGTTCTACTGTTTATCATGCAAAGTGTTTCTATGGTTGAAATTCACCAGTTTAGACAGAATACCATAACAATCTGAATTGAACAAAATATGAAATATCCATTTCCACTCTATCATCTCTGATTCACAATAGAATGATCAGCTTCTATTCTTCCTGTTGATGAATGTTGCCAGCTTTAACGTTCCTTCATGCAACTGTAGGTGTTTCTCCTGTGCTACCTTGTAGGCTTAGCAGAAACTCTTTGTAGATGGTTGAAAACAACCTCTTTAATGCACTTTCTTTTCATACTTAAGGTTAAGCTTTACCACGCTGTCTGTTCAAGTTCCTGATGTACTGTGACAATTCTCTATCGTGCCAACCAAAATCAATTCACTATTTCCTCATGTTACATTGTTACTTCATCCATCTGATCCATCTGTATTCTACTGTTGCCTCTTCCTTTTTTTTCCTTTTAGTGATTGTCCTCTACTTATTGTATTTAAGCAGTGTCCATCATCTTGGGGCCCTGGGACCGAGACTAAGTTCATGAGTTTCTGTGGCATGGTGCCACTAGCTGTAATAGACAAGGTGGATTTTGTTCCTGGTTTCAACCTAGCCACCTCTTCCAGTGCTTTATATGCCACTTTCATTCAATTTCTACTGGGATGCAGTGATCTGTATTCTAATTGCAGATTTTTCCTTTTTTTTTTTTTTTTTTTTTTCTTTCTTAATTTTAGGACAGAAGTCTTAAGTCTTTTGAGTCATCAGAGTCCTTCATTGCATCTTCTCCCGAGTTCCAGATATTCTGGAAATGTTAAAGATTTTAAAATGGTATTTTGAATAATTCTTTCATTCCTTTTGCAGATTAATGCAATTATAATATCCACATATATCCTGTTTTACTGAGGAAAACTTGAAGTTTTCACAAATAGATCTTGATCCCCATACAAAACAGAAGCAGAGTAGTAGAGCTAGAATCAAATAAATTAGTTCACTACCCCAATTCTGGAGTAGCTTTCTATGCAGACATTATTCTTAAATAAAAGTTACTTTTATTCCAGAATAATTATTCTGCTCACAAAACAGCATCGGCTCTGAGACAAAGCTGAGACTTCTAACACTTTGTAAGTTTATCTCTGAATTCCTGCTGTGCAGATGGCACAGTGGGCTGGGGAGCAGCAGGACTGGGAAGCAATAGAGAAGTTGGCAGGTTGGTGAAGAAGATAACAGGTGGCTTGTGAAGTGGAAGCAAGGTCTTTATTGCAGGCCACCCTTGTCTCAGGCAGAATAAAATTTTGAATTCAAGGGGGGGGAGGCAGCCTCAGATGAAAGAATACACAACCTGCTGGACCTCATACTGGAGACTTCAAAGATATTTTCAGAAGTAAAGGAAATGAACTGTGAACTTTTGGATGGCTCCAGGTAGAATCCAGGTAGAAATGGGAAATCTAGAGAAAGTAATGGCTGTTCAAAGGGTGACTAAACACTGAGATGGTGGACCAGCACAAATAGAGAGCTGTGGAAGAAAAACACTATGTAAGGTCTTCAGATGAGACAGGCGCTTTTTTTTTTTTTTTTTTTTTTCCCTCTCAGCAACCTTATCAGAGTACAGATTGCTGTAACAGCCAATTAAATTCCTTTTGCAAGTGGGAGGCAGGAGGCTGAACTCAATTGGCAAGTGGCTCATCATAGTGTGAAGTGGGAACAGCTCATTCTGAGTCAAACACATGCTTCACTGCACTGTCTTATGTGGAAGATTCTGAGAAGATAAAACCATTTGACTCCTTTGTTATAGCAGTGTATCAAATATAATGGTGAGTGCAGATTGTAAAGAAAACCTTTGTGTGTATTTCGTATCTCCCACTTTTCAGGGGTTAGTGATATGATTTTCCTTATTGTTAAAAGGGAACATACTTCAAGCTATGTGGCCAACTTACTTTAAGAAAGTAATGTAAGATATATCTTACTTAAAAAAGAAATTACGGTGAAAAATTGTTTTCTCTCTGCTGTATAAAACATTGTAGGTAGCAGTCTGCTGATCAAAATGTTCATTTTGAAATGAACAGTCTTTACAGATGTTTGATACTTGTTTTATGAATATCAGATATACTTAGAGATATGTTCCTGGCAAATCCTGATCACATGCATGGTAATATATTAATTTTCATTGTCAGCTCATAATCCTCATCACATACTGATAAGCACAGCTGGAGGACCCAAGAAAACCTTGGATAATGACTTGATAGCATTTCATAAATGTATTGTTAATTGTTAAGATACATTTGAAGCAACTTAAAACATCATCATCATCTATCTTGCACTGAATTCATACATTTATAGTATGAATAAAAATGTGCAAAGCTGCTTACTTTAGTGTTGGACCTTTGCCCAGAATTTAGTTTTTGGAGATTGACTCTTGAGGTCTTATGCAGATAGTATGCTTATTGCACTTCTGTGTCCACCCTTTTCTCATGTTTTCTCCCAGGCAGCTGGTGTTAATGCTTAGATTGTATAAAATTATCTAGTCATATCTCAATTGTACAAGAAGTGTAGTTTCATCTTCATATTAAATCCTAGCAGGTGGCTTTATTAGGCATTGGCATGGCATTAGACCACATGAACTAAAAGGTAGACTGCCTTTCAGCATATGCCTTATATCCCAGACAGTGTTTCCAAATGAATGAATGGGGGTGATAAAATCAGGCATTTTATCTCCCACTTTAGGTCTTGGAGGAGCAATTTTAGGACTCAAATTCCTAGATGAAAAACAGAAGACCAAAATACAGCAAACTAGTATGAAATCAAACCAGACAAGGCTGCTCAGTGATAACAGAGAACATCTTAAATAAATTACCAAGGAACCATACACCTATAAAATGAGGTGTTAAATAAGGCTATTCCTGAGCATGCACATGCATTTTAGCTCTCTCAGCAGATAACATTTAATTGGTGGCTAATAATCCAAAAACATACAAAGGTGAGAAGAGCCAGGCCCTCTGATTACGATAGCAATTGCTTGAAGTGTAGTAGCCTCATAATAATGCTTTTTCTTTAGCATTTGGGTAACCCATACCTCACTGATTGAAATCAGCAATAGAAGTCAGTACAGTAACTTGCAACCTTTAAAACCTGCACTCTGATTAAAAAATGATAATCAGTGTCTAGCATTTAGGCTCTGTGGGTAGATTTGCTAAATATCATTCCTGAAATAGTGGTGTAGATATACTAAATGCATTGCCAATGTTAATCTAGCACATACTACTTATGATTTTTCAAACAAAATTTTATTTTGTTATTTGCTCATCAAAACATTCTGGTGACTGAAAAAGTAATGAAAATGTTTGGTGGAAGAAATTACTATATATATGTATACCTAAATGTGCTCTAAATTTTGCATTTTCACACAGGCAAGAACTTGGAATCATTGTGGTTAGTTCTCTGAAATTGTAAACTTGGCACCAAATGAAGCACAAAATATAACAGAAGGTTGGGTATAGTAAGAAAAATAATTCAGGGGTGAACACATCATGTCTGTGTACCTTGAGAAAGGTGGCAGTGTGCAGAGAGGCTACAGTAGGTGACTGAAATCAAGCACAACAGGTCAGAAGAATAATCAGTAGAAGCATCGTTCCAAAAACTGGGAGCTGAGCCAAAATATTAGGAAGTCCATAGAGCAAGGTAGGACCTAAGGTGGTAGATAATAGGCAAAGCTAGTATACATTTGAATATCAGACTTTGGTTTCAGTAAATGGGACTAGGGTCTATGATATAGCCAAAAATTTATGGAATGGTAACATGCAACCAATAGGACTTGTCCACGAGGTGGATAGGAGCAAATCACTTGTCAGGCATGCAGTCTTTCCTTTAGCTGGTCAAATGTGCCTGGTCTTTAATTGACGGGAAGTCTCCTGAGACCAGCTGTAGCACTGATAACCTAGCTGGAATTTACTAAGAATGTGAAAGTGCCCATGTAGCTGGCTAGTAATCAACACGTATTTCTTAACTACATCCATAGTATACATGTATCTTAAATATCACATGCCATTCAGACCATTCAAAAAAGATAGAGTCTAGAAGGTAGTGTGTGGAATTGCCAGATGTGTGGAATAGTTTCTTTTATAAGACAGACTAAATAAATCGGGATTCATAAGGATAGAAAAGGATATCATGCTGTATTTACTGATGATGAATATGATATACCATTTTACCATCCATTGATTCAATATCATAAGATCTAGGTAACTGAGCAGCAATACGATCTTGAAAGTGGGGGAAAGGTTAATAAAGAATATTGCTATTTATTATTTCTGTAGCTCAAGTACTAGAGGGACATGATTAAATTAGCAGGTAGTAAATTTAAAACAAAAATCCAAAACTCTTTTTCATATAATGCAAAATTAAATTATGGCTCTGTTAGTCACAGGTGTTGTGAAGTCTGAAAATATATAGGGGATCAAAAAGGGGATTAGGCAATTTGATGTCTGATTAGTTTTTCAGTGGCTATTAAACACAAGGGTAGAGATGCTGCCTGTAGTTCGGTTACTAAGCTGCCAATGACCAGAAGTCTGTAATGGAGACAAATCACTCCAAATGTATGGTGTTTCTTACACCTGCCTAGATTCCTTTGCTGGCTATTGTCAGGGAGAGCACACTAGAATGGGTGCTTTTTCAGTGTAGTGCCAGATACATGTTTTTTATGATGCTTCATTCATAACTGTACTCCAGGAACACAAGAATTAAAATATATATGGGAAAAGCCATATTTCATACTAGGGGAGGACAGCTGAGGTGGTTATAGTTATGTTTCCATTACATTCTGTTTTTTCTTTCCTCTCAGTCTTTTACCAGATTATGTGTCCTTTTAAAGAGTTAGCCTGATCAGAAATGCAGTACAACAAAAGCCAACCAACCTGATCTACGCAAGTGGCTCTAAGAATAAAAATATGATACCAAATATTAGTCTTCTGTGTTTTCATAATTGCTAGATTAATAATCAAAAGTAGCTGGACAGGGAGCAGTCCTGGAGGAGATGGAATGGGGAAAACAAAATTTACACTTTCTGAAGCTGTACATCTGAGCTTAAAGGAAGGTATTGCTAGGTTTATCCCTAACAAAACACATAGGTTGGATTAATTTCTTTGAACTTTTAATTTTGCTCAATAAAGCAGCAAGTCCTATCTAAATTGTGAACCTTTTAAAGTATATGTACAATTCTTGAATTATATGGCAGCTGTGAGCTGTCTTAAATTTTAAATATCATCTTATTCACTAGATCTTTCTTTTTTCTTTCCAGATAGACTTCCCAGTCTACAAGAAGAAAAGTGCTGCATCAGGTGCTAAGTCAGAAAGGAGAGAAAATTGTCAGAAATTCAGTCAGAAAGTCAGAAAGTTGAGGTGCTTTTTTTCCTATTCATCTTTTGTAAAAAAATGACAGCAGATGAAACTGATTTATTTTAATGTTTTTCTTTTTGAAATTAATATAGAAACTGAGAAAGGCATTGGAAAGCATGAATGGGCCCTAGCCATGCATTTAAGTTTTTTCCAAATAGAATCTAAAGATTTTCAATGGCATTAAGTTACAAAACCTCAGAATGGTGATTCTGGGTCTGATTTGTATGATCTGAGGAACCAGATCCATCTGTTTGATGTGTATTGAAACCTCCTATTAACATCATTGTGGCCTCAGAAAACTAGGCAAATTTAAAATTTGAAAATTTTAAATTTGCCTAGTATCAGGCCCTGAGACCAACTAAGTTGGGCTCTCTGAAGTTAATAACTGTCTTCAGCTGTAAGTTAAAGCTGTTGTTGTGCTTGTCATTAGGGCTTCTATTTATGACTCCATGTTGCTTCTCTGTCATATTTTGTCTTCTATGAACATCCTGAGTGAATAATTTAGGATGTGTCTTTGAGTTTAAGCAGTGTTTCATCATCTTCTTAATTTATGTCTGCATGAATTCTAATTAGCTGGTCATCAAAATTCTACTCAGCCATACATTGATTATGTATATACGTATCTTCAGATTTTATTTGTATAGTGATAATTTCTGGATTGAGAACATACTGACACTTATGAGTAATCACTGGGCTCCAGTTCAGCACTCAATCTGTATTCAGTGAAACACTTAAACATATGCTTAATTTTGACTTTAGCTCAGGTGAGCATGCAGTTGCCTCCATCCCAATTCAGCATAGCATTTTAAGTACGTGCCTAACTTTAGGCATATCCTTAAGTCCCACTAAAGCTAAAATCAAACACATCCTTAAGTGTTTCATGAATATGTATAACTGCTGAAATTGGTTCAATGAGATGAATTCTGTCGGCCATTAAGTAACAAGAAATGCCTGGCCATGATTTCATTACTGTCCTAAAGGCAGGGAAAATATAACAGAGAACAATTTATTTGTGCCTCAAAATTGTAAAAGCTAAGCTGTATACTGTTGAAGATAAAATATTTTATAAACTCTTCCTATCCATTAAAGAATACTATCAGGAAGAAATCAAGATTCCATTCTCAATGTTTCATTAGGTTCTGAATGTTCAATAATGTTTTGTTTCATTCTTGAAAAACATTTCAGATAATGTATCTAAATGTGTTTGAAATTACAAATGAGAATGAGAGGACAACTGGTTGCAGAAACAAAGAAAATGAGTAAACTGTATACAGGTGTTGAGGATGTTACAGTTTATAGCACGTTTCTTAAAATTTTGTTTTATTTTCGATGCTGAAGTGCTTGATTCACATCACCAGTCTTTGTTTCAATCCCTTTTTGCTTTTGCTGCTTCAACGTCTACAGTCCTTCTGCACTATTTATGTGAAAAGCTCTTTGCATTTTTTATTTCAGATCCTCTCCTATTGCAGTTCATGAAGTCTTTCAACAGTAGGCTGTTAATCCTTTGCAGATTAATATGATTTCAGTGATAATCCTTTAATTTGTTGAATTTTAAGACATATAATCATTAAAGAAAGTGCTTGACAGATTTTCCATTAGAGAGGTACAAAGCAGGTGGTATGTCTTTAATGTATGTCGGTAGCATTTTATGTTGCTCATTTATAAAATTAAATTTGCAGATGAAGCAAAGAAGTCTAGGGTTAGTTACTAGTCTTTTCCCTTTGATATTACATTTGAAATCCAATTAAGGAAAAGGTTATTCAGGGGGTTTCAGACCAAGCAGTGTTAGAATATCTGGTTGAAAACTTTTTTCACATCTCCATTGCTACATTTCTTCTGCAATAAGGGTCAGCTTGGGTTCTACCCTAACACGGTAAAGCATTGAGTTATTATGTGGAGAAAGGGCAGGATATAATATAAGACGTGAGATTTACCTTCAGGTAGGCTGTAGGATGTAAATAGTATACAGGAGTCATTCCAGCTCTTTGTACGAGGCTTATTCAGACCTTCATTTAAGTTAAATATATGATCGAAATATTATTCCCTAGATTGAACTGAAGGCTTGAGTTATCTCACAATAATGGCACACACAAATCTCTTGCTGTTAGAGTTTTTGGTTTTCTGTTATTTCCAGCTCACTCTCCATGACAGTACTTCTCATCCAATACTTTACCTTCTTTTTTTCTTCTCTTTTTCCTCCTGATATTTCCCATATTGACGTATTTCTTCTTCTTCTGCTCTTTTATGCAAACTGATGAAACAATAGGCAAGAAGAGAAGGCATAGATATTAAAATATTATGATACTGAGTACTCTTGTAAGACACATTTTATTTAAAATCTCAGAAGCAATGCTTCAGGGTTAATATACAAACAGCAGAAATGTTCTTTTTTATTGTTTTTAGCCACAGATTAAAAAACAACAACAAACAAACAACCTCTACGAACATTTAAAGTTTATTAAAACCTCTGTTTAAATAAATAGATAACAGGTGTGGCCTATCGTTACTAGGCTGATTTTTTTGCTTTTATATACTGAAAATGCATAGATGTTTTATGCAGGAAGGAAAGGAAGCAGACACCACAAGTCTTTAGGAAAATCAGGTCCTGAACTTGGCAAACCTTTAGCTGATTTTGTCACATATTTGCAGCTTTAATATGATTTGGCCTTTGCAACAGCCAAAATAAGTGTCCTTTAATCACTTCCAACCTATTAACAGATGGGCAAACAGCTTTTATAAATGGGGCATACAAAATACTCCAATATCAGCCAAAACTAATTAGTAACAATATCTGAAATGCAATTTATAAGTGATGGAATATATATTAATGCAAATAAACTGATGGTTTGATAGAAATTCCATTTCAAACATTATGTCTGGTATTTGTTCTGCTCTGTTATGTTCTAAATACTCAAAAAAAAAAAAACACCACACACTTTTTTCTGTCTAGCTATTTTCTTCTGTTAAAACATCTTGTTTAAAGGTAGTGCAACTGATAGAAATCACATTAAGCAAGAGGTAGTTTAGTACGTGTTTTTTTTTTGTGGTATATTAGAAAAAGGACACTTGAACACAACATTAAAAGAAGTTAATCTTTAAGAACAGCCCAAAGTACTGATATAAGACATTATTTATCCACCAGTGCCAGATCATATTAAATATATCTTTACACTGCAGTATTAATCAGCATATGTAAATTGCATGAAATTAAATTGCGAGATTATAGAAAAATTGCCACATGCATAATTCAGTAGGAAGAGCCATTCAATGCATTGCCATCAGATCTATGGCATGAATTTGATTTTACAAAGACATCTGTAGTGCAGACAGCTGCTGTACCTAAGTGAGAATTTGATTGTACACTCAATATTTCAAAGAAGCACTTGTCCATATCTTCCGTATAATTTTTGTTATCGTGGCTCTAAAAAAGAATGTAAGTGGTTGCAAACTCAGTATTGTTCTGAAACATGTTTTCATAAAAAAGAAGTAATTCAAAACTTGCTGGTTTTAGGAAAATTTTCCTTTCACCCGAGTGCCTTGTCTTTCACAAACAACCTACCTCTCCATCTCAACTGATGCAGTGATTTGGGGGTCTTCCTTGGAAAGTCAAACTATATCTAGAATACTAACAAATTTGAAGACAATGTTAAGAAAACTTTTCAAATCTTTCTTCCTGTAAGGTAACACAAAGGGACCTGCTGTCTCACTTTCATAATTGCCTCTGATAATCTTTTTCTCAATTTTTGGAAAAAAGGAACAATAGAAGTAGTGTGTACATTCTATATGCCCATGTTTCTCATAAGTCAGGTAGTTCTCTTCTTGTCCATCCAACATAATGATATTCTGTGGTCTTTGAAGACAGTGGATCTCATCAGCCCAGTACTGTAACCTTTGGGTAGCCTCATGCTCAGCATATTCAGGTGTTTCAGAGTAGATAGTCATCACCTGCAAACTGGCTAGACCTGTCTAGAAATGGCTCTGGAGACAAGTTCACTCAAGGCATCCCTGGTGCAACTAAGGAAACTGTAATTTCTTTGAAACCGTAACAGCAAATTAAAATGCTGTTCTCTGATAGAATCTCCGAGGAGAATAATGAATGAATAACCTTTGCTGGAATTGAGCTGAATTAAGCCAGTAGAGGGGTGAATTCTTTCTTTAGTGCAGAAGATTTGGAAGTTGTATAATGTTATAATCGAGAGGTGAGATTGTGGTCCCAAACTGAGAAGTCATGTGAAATACCTGAAAGTTTTTTTTAGCCAGTAGAGAGATCAAGATCGATGGGACAGATTTCTCTTTGTGGCACAATCTGGAATGATGAATAAGTGCAAATGATATTTTTTAATTATAAGAAGATGGTCTGATGAGAAATCCTGCAGGCTCTTGGCTAGAAGGAGAAAATACTACAGAATACCAGAAAATAACCAGTTTAGAATTCATTGTAAGTTCCAAAACAACTGATTATAACCTCAAAATAATGAAACCAAGACAAAAGGAAAAAAAAAAAAAAAAAGGAAAATACAAGTTTTTTGAGAAATGCTCTGATCTCCATTTCTCACGCATTTTTATCTGACTAGCACCTTGCTTAATTAAGACCAGACATCAAAAAACGTTTTTCTCTCAAATGATATTTGAAGCAGATTGGTTTAGTCTTAGCACAATCTGGATGTAGTAAGTAAAATTGCAACTGACTCTACAGCACATAGCTACTTATGACCTTAACTATAAAATGACTACTTCTATTCATAATTGCACCTTCAGAAAAAAAAAAAAAAAAAAAAAACTCTAGATGTGGTATATAATAAATTCTTCAGCTATATTTTAGTTTACATTTCTGCCAGTTACACAGCTTGGAATGTAAAATCTAATGACTTGATTAACCACCACGAATTGTTTTGACCATTCCTCTGTTGGCCATAGTCCAGTAGGAGAGCTGTAGAGGTGAGACATTGGAGAATTCCTTATTCTTTATCAAGACAAAATTGAGAGATTTTATTGTTTTAAAATTATTAATGTTACTGTAGTAAATACCTCTACAATTCATATTATTGGATATCTTGGCTTTTCTGCTGTTTCTGCTCTCCTGTTTTGAATGGAAAATCTCCAATACAGCCTGTCTAGGTATGTTCTTTTAAAAAGGATTGACTTAAACACATTTATCCGTTCTTGTAAAATTTATTTTTTGTTTGTTTTTAATTGGAAATTAATATAGAAGACACATTAAAGGTTTCAGTGTGCCTGTCTACTAGATATTATCTCAATGGTAAGAAACATGTATACATATAACATAAGTCATTTTTTAGTCTGACAAATTCATTACTTAAAAAAATGTTTTTCACAGTCGGTATGACTTTTTACATCCTCCTTTCTGTAAAAGTCAAAGTAACAGAAAAAAAAAAAAAAGCTATATGGTTGGTTGGGAATTCAAAATATTAAGAATGTTTAAAATAATAGCTTAATCCTTATAGTTTAGAAAGTCATGGGAATTGTGGAGATCTACACATCTGTACAAAACATTTGTCAAGCAGATTTGGATGCTAATTCTGTAAATGTAGTTAGTAAATGACCAACAGTTCCTTTCCAATCTTTTCAAGCTGTTCCTGTAAGTGAAATGATTCTACATGATTCTGTACTTATTTTAGGTGAAAATTACAGTTTGTCTACTAACATTTTGATTCATAGTTCAAGCATTTTTCTATGAAACTGAAAAACAAATCTTCTTTACTTTAATTTCTAGTGACAAACGCCTTTCTCTTCAAACCCAGAAGAAGGAAAAGAAAAATGTAACTCACCTGGAAGACTTTGGAGCTTTTTGTGATTGTACAAAGGATCCTGGCAGCAGAGAAGTACTTAAAGCAGTCATTTGCATTCAGAGATATGTGAGAGGGTGGCTTGTACGCAGGGCATTCAAGAGGGTAAAAATTAAGGTAATGTCTTGGTTGTTTAATCCACATACCACTTGCATTTTAGTAGTGTAAGATTTCTTGATTATTAATATTTAGCTGTGGAAAACAAAACAAAACAAAACACATGCTGAGCTAGTCCGTATGCCATCTCTGTAGTGCACCTTCAAGGTCAGAGACAATTCAACGATACTGCTCTGCTGGGACCTGTTTCCGTCACTTAATTTTAGGAAGGCTCTCATTTTTAGAAAAGAATGTCCTTTGTGATGTGTGATCCCTTTACCTTCTAATAGTCTTGGCATATATGCATATTGTATTGTTAATTCTGTGGCCTGCAGACAAGGTAGAGAAACATGCTTTAGCTAACAGACTGCTTATTGCACCCTTCTCCCACTCTCTTTTAAGCTTAAATTACTGAAGAAAAACAAAACAAAACAAAACAAAACAAAAAAACACAACATGGATTCTATAGTATAAATACTGTTTTTCATATTTGTCATCTCATGTTGCTAAATGAAATGCCAGTTTCTGAGAAATGGTATACCAAAATGCCATAATACGCACTTCTGCTTTCAATCTCGGAGTTTATACCAACTTAAAAGAGCTTATGCATATTGAAGGCTGGCTGCTAATGGAGGCTGCATAACTTCAGTTAAGATATCATTTTTTTAGTGATTTCTAAGCCTTCTATCTAAGGAGTAAACCCTAAGAAAACTTGTAACTAATTCAAATAAGTGGGTCAAGTAGGAACTGAGTCATCCATTAAACTATCTATTTTATTAGTTTTCCAGAATCCTAAAATAGGGTAGTAAAAATCAGGTCATATTATTTGGTAATCATCAACCTTTAAAAATATTCCTTCACTTTATATATTGGAAGAGAGGGAGATTAATGATGAGGTGAAACTGCATTTCTTGATATCTACTCCCGGGCTGTAGGAAACAAATATATAATTTTCCTCCCATGACATACTTTTAATCAAAAAATGGATGTTGAACACAAAGTTTCTCACCTTGCCAAGTTTCACTGTTCCACTTTTCCTCTACTGAGATACAAAATCTTGTCTTTCCTCCCAGATTCTGATTGTGTGCAGATAGTATTTTCCATTTCATACAATTTGTGATCTACTTCTGTAATTTGGAATAAAATGTGTTTATCTAAAAATAGTTCTATCCAATAGTTTTATCTAGTCATCTCTGGAAAGAATCATCCCTTATCAAAACTATGGAGCAGTTGTTTTTACATATCTGTCCACTTACGTTTACAGTGATGCAATTTATTCTTGCTTTTATTTAAGATTTTCTCATACACTGAATACCTTTTGGTTCTAACTCCTCATCTGTTTTTTAGTCACCTTTCACTTGTTTCTTACAGTAATAAAAGTGAAATATATCTGTAATTACAGTCAGCAAGTCATGGACCATCCTTACTAGCAGTTGTAAGGTACTATCGTAAAATGATGACACGCATTAAACATCGAGCTGGTGTTTTGGATCTGTCTACACCACTTCATTATTTTGAATTAGAGGAGTGGATGGACAAGAAAAAATGTAAGTCATGCCATTTTTGTACGCAATTTCTTCTGTTTTAATTTCAGTGGTTTGTCTACTAAGTAATATTCCAAGTCTGCAACACAGTTATTTTAAAATGACTTTTGGTGCAAGGCAGATTTGATGTCGCCATATGTACAACTGCAGTTCTACAGTGTTGTACCAATTGTCGGATTTAGCATGAATAAAAAGATTCTTCTGGTCACTTGATAAAGAAAGCAATTATTAACTGTTATCATTAACTATTTTAACTCTTGTGTGCTGCACATTGTGATTGTGTCATCATGTTGTGGGTGCTTGACTATTAATTGTTAAGTGTCATGAAAAGTCAGGAAGGAGGAATCTAATGAAATGGTAGATAAGGAAGTGCAAAACTAAGTATCATCGTAATTACCTTAACACTTTACCCTTTTCAGTCATTCTGGCAGTGATTTTTTTTATCTAGTATTATTGTCCTTTTTTTAAACAATCCCTCCCCCCCCCCCAAAAAAAAAAAAAAAATGGATAGCGCTCATATCTCCCACAAAGAAATAAGTCATTTGTATGTTTAGAAAGCCTCTTAAAAGAAGATCCCTTTGCAGATTTTGTGAGTGATTCATGTATTAGAAATTTTATTCATGAAACTAGTTTTTACACTTGCTTTTGTTTCCTCTTTTTGATGGCTGACTGTACAGTCAAGCAAGTGTGGTAGAGAGCATGGTTTGGGGCTCTCTATCACATGGTTCAGTGTGGTTCAGCTGCATGGTGGAAAACTCAGACATGCTCTTACAATAGGATGAACTGCAATGGTCAGGAGAAGCATAAATGTCACTAGCTTGAAGTCATAATCAAGAAGGCACAGACAGGAGAGCTGCTTCTCCCAATGGTTCTTCTGATAAGTAAGCAGAGTAAGTGTTGCAAGAAAAGGAAACAGTTGACTAATACCAAAGCTGCCTGTTCCTTAGCTGCAGATGCTCGCTGACTGCTTTCTGCATCCTTTTGAATATTACTATTCATGTAGTTCTTATTCCCTAAGGATTATAGGAAGATACTAAGGAAAAGAAAAAGCAGTTTAAACTGCAAAATATAATCTAATCTTCCTTTTTATGTAATCCATTGCCCTTCAAATTCCTCTTCCAGAGTAAGAGGTAGCTGCCTCGTCATAGAGGATATTTAAGATTAGATGAGTACATACTGTGGAAAATAGCTTTCCTGGTGGGGAAAAAGCTGAGAAAAAGAGAATTAGGTTGAGTTTTCAACTGTGCATCAAAAATGCAATACTATATGTTGGACTTAGATGACCATCTTCCTACCTAAGATTTAGGAATGTGCTGCTTTATTTTTTCTCCTTTAAATAGGCATTAGCATTCCAGAGAAATGAAAATATACCACCCATTAAACACTGCAAGCAAGTTCTAATTGATTCTTGCACCTTTTGAACATGCTATGTATTAGTTGTTTATATCTTGTTTCCCATTTCCGTTCAGTCCTTTAATTCTGCATCCATAAAGTTTTATGCTTTGGTCTAAAGGAGGAGGATTTTAATACTTAATTTAAAAATATTCCATGGATAGGTTTTGAGTTCCCTGTAAATGCTTTATTGATGCAAATCATGTACTGAATGTGTCTTTGAATCTTCCAAAGATTCATGATATAGTCTCAGTTTTGACTTCTGAAATTCTGTAATCAGGTCTTATATTCCTATCACCACATAGGAAATACATATGTGTGTGTATATGTACATGTATATCTGTACATATATGTATGTGTGTGTGTATATACACACACACAAACTATATATGTGTGTATATATATATAGTTTTTTTTCCCTGTACATTACAAAAACTATATCAATAAAATTATTTAACTTATAAAACATAACCTATATCCTCCTGAAAAAGTGCATCCTTTTCCTAGGCTGAATAGCTCCTAACATTAATGTCTGGTGACTGAAAAGTTTGTACTACTCTTCATATTGTGATGAAATGCTGGTCAATGGTTGAGTCACTGATGCTTTCAGTAGAAAGACTTCAACTTATACTTTCAAAGCTTCTTTGTTTGCAGATGTGATAGGGTGTTGCAACCCAGTGTATTGTCCTGTGTTGTTGTTTTGTCTTTATGCCTTCAAAAATCAGGGTGAAAAGTCTGAGTTAAAAAGCATATGCTGTTTTTCTGAAATGTTAAATTGACATTAATTTGCTCTTCTATGATGAAGACAGAAACAGACATGTTCTAGATGTTCATGCATAACAAAGAGTGTAATTTGATTTATTGCTGTTAACCCTTGCAGGAAAACTAGTGGTTCTGGTGATAAATAATAAATTAGCTACACTGTCTCTCAGGTAGGAAGATTTCTGGCACCAATTCTGAAAAAAATCTGTAAGCTAGGTAGATCAACTGGAGTGTTCTGTGGACATTAGAGTAAAGAAGACCAAAGATTTTCATTTTTAATCTGTACTTTTCCCTCCCTGAACAATGCAAAAGAAACCACATAATGTCTTTAACTGGAGCTATATTATTTAATATACACAATTTGTCAAGAAAATAATTGACTGTTAGCCCCCTAATATATGTCCTTGTTGTTTTCTAATTAGCTTTGGTAAGGCATCTATAGAAACTTCTATTACGATATTGCTCGGGACAATGTTTTGAGCACATCTGCCAAGTCAAGAAGAGTACTATTAACTACTATTGGCCTACGTTTCCGTACATAATTTATCAAGAATATTAACTTGATTCTAAAGAAAATGTTTCTAGAAAAATCAGTATCCAGTAACATACTGTAAATGTGTATCTGATGGAAGCTTCTCTTCTTCAGTTTATGAAGCGATGTTTTTCAAGAGAGAGCTTGACAAAAAGATGGACAGAAAGCAGTTGTCTGAATTTTTTAGAGACTGTGGATATTTTATACCTGCCAGTGGAATACACCAGGTCTTCCAGCTGGTCTCTCCAGGTAAGCTGATTCTTAAAAATGCTTTGCAATGGTACAAAAAATTCTACTGCAGATGTCATAGGCTTTGGGTTGTTTGTTTACACTGTATAAAGAAGCTACTACTCTTAAATGCACAGTCAAGACAAACCTTACCTGATGTTGATGTTCTTTTCCAAAATGGACTATTTTATCTTTATACTTGAAATAAAGTAGATTTTGTAGAGTTGCACTGTGTCTAACAATGCTGGACTACAGTCCCATACTGTTTTGAAATATAGTAAGAGGCCATAGATCAATTTTGTAGCAGGTTTCCACTTGCAGGTGTCTCCAGTCAAAATATTAGCCTTATTCCACACTTTGTAATGTCAGTGGTGTTAGCCTTCCATCTCAGCCCAACTGACTTTTAAAAACATTCTCAAAGGAATACATTCATAGTTGAATGTAAATAGAACAAGACATCATGAATCAAGGTATCCTGTACTGTAAATAGGAGAGAAAACATTGCTCTTTAAAAATAGAAATAAAATTGTAATCAGTTAAGCCCTTCAAAAAAACCTAGACTCATCTTCCTTCTGGCTTTTCTCATTCCCAGGGCAGTCAGTGGGAGTGTCTGCAATGCTCTGCTCTTACAGCAGAGCAGCAATGGCTGCTTCTGGGTGAGACTTATGTAGGCAGCCTCACTGGACACCTCACAGGGTGGGGTGGGAGATGCCATTTCCCATTTCTTCTCAACAGTAGCACACTTTTGTTTTGTACTGACATACATAGATGCTGTGAACCAAAGCTGGCCTAAGCATAGATTAATATTACCTCTGTGTCTTCTTAAGTTTAACATCCATCCCAACTGCAGCTTCTTGCAGATGGTGATCTTCTTTGGAGACTACATTTAATTTCATGTACCAGCATTTGGAAAGAATAATTTTAAAGTACAACGTCCTTTAGTGAGAGAGAACCATGTTTAATTGGTGCTTTTGTTTTGTTAATGACCTGCATGCGGGTTCTTTCTATTTTTTTTGTTGTCTTCCAGCCAGCTCTCTGTTAAAGCTGCATCTTTGAGAGGAAGGCGGTCTCTCTGAGTGTCTGACCACATATCATACTTGCACGTTAGGCTGCTTCTCAGTGTTGGCTCCTAGCAAATGCAATTAATTTATCATGGAAAATCATGTATTACATGTCATTTAGGTCACATTCCTAAGACAGTGTGAATAAGACCAGGTATTTTTAGTCATTTGCTCAGTCCCCATCACTATGGTAACAGGAGATTTTGTGACTGCGAGACAGATTTCTGTCTTATATCCTAGATTTGGGAGACTATTGCTACTTTTTGCTATGTTCACAGAGTAGGAAAGGTTTATGCTTCCCCACTCATTATTTAATTTATTTAGTGTCTCTTAGGTATGAGGTGTTATCAAGACTGGTTTGCTTATTTGAGGCAGGGCGTGGGCTTCTTATTTATTTTAAATTCAAAACTCTCTCAAATTATGAATGTATAAATGATGAATAACTGCTGAAACATAAAGATGTGCTTATGTCTAAAGGGCACCCATAAAATGATTTCTAATATGAAAGCATTTTGAATAAATGGCACTTATCTGTAAAGTGTCCTCTCTTTCTCAATTTTATAATACAAACGTCATTATTTCTGAAGATAAGTTATTAATAGAGTACAACCTTGCTAAATTGCCTTGGAGAGACACTGCAACTGGCTGAATGTTTCGAATTGCTTAATATGGATTTGATGCAGCTATCTCCTGTGCGAATACAGAGCATCCCATACGATCAGACTGCTTATTCAGGAATGGGACTATAAGTGTCTGTGTATATATGTGTGGGCAGAGTGGTAGAGAGATCTAGTAATTACCATATTGAGCTTTTTGGGTGATCATTGCGTCTTTTATGGCCATGTTACTGATCCATGGAAGGTTAAATAGAGAAGTACCCTTGCCTTGTGACTATTTATTCTGAGCATGGAGGGAGAAAAAGGATTCAAATTTTTAAATTATTTCTTTTTCTATCTCATTTTACTCTTACTGTTGCCTGCCTACCTGCTTGCCCGTCTTCCTTGCTTACTTGCTTCCTTCCTTCCATTTTGTTCCCCCCAAATGACTCTAAATTCCTCTAAAAGAATGGGACCTATGAAAATAAGTATGCAGATGTTAAATGTCCTGTCACCTTTCCATTTACAGTAATGAAATGGTGATTACTGTCTTTGGCTAAGAATAATTTTAACAGTAAAAGCTTGTCTTTTTTATTTTACATGTTCTCTTGAGAGTTTTAATTACATCTGCATAACTACAAATCTGATTTGTATGGATCTGTTTACTTTTTGTAAAAGTTAGTGAATAAGATAGTAAAATTCTCATCAGAATAAAGCAAGAATATTTGTAGCAGAATGCTAATATGCATTTATATAACAATGAGCTTGCTGTCAAAACAGAAAAGTAGACTATCCATTGTAAAGTACCTGCAATGTGAATTAGAAGTATCAGGTAGAACAGAGAAAAAAGAATGTGTGGATGGCTACTAGACACAGTGTTTTGAGTTGCTTTGCTTATACAAGCGAAGCTAATACAATAATTTGACCAGATGTGACAATTGTGGTGGCTCTCTTGGGAGCTAAAAAAGGCATTGGTACCTGGTGTGAGTGTATGGGTGCTTAATGGACACTTACAAGGAAAGACATGTTTGTGATTTTCTTTTGAATTCTGACTTTTAACCTCTGGGAAACAAAGTGAGCTTCCTTTAGATCAAATGAATTTGACCAGGGATGGTCAAATAAAACTATTTGAGAGCATATAAAACTATCAGAGAACTTCCAAAGGCAGGCTGCACAGCTGGCAAAGGTCTAGAGGGGAAGATGTATGAGGAGCAGCTGAGGTCCCTTGGTTTGCTCAGCACAGAGCAGAGGGGAGACTTCATGGTGGCCTGCAGGTCCCTCATGAGGGGAGCGGAGGGGCAGGCACTGAGCTCTGCTCTCTGCGGACAGCGACAGGATCTGAGGGCACGGCATGGAGCTGGGACAGGGGAGGGTCAGGCTGGGGGTTAGGGAAAGGGTCTGCACCCAGAGAGTGGTTGGGCACTGGGACAGGCTGCCCAGGGCAGTGGTCATGGCACCGAGCCTGCTGGATTTCAAGAAGCATTTGGACAATGCTCTCAGACGCAGGATTTGATTTTTGGGTGGTCCCGTGTATTGCCAGGAGTTGGATGGGACCCACAAGGATCATGAGTCCAACTTGGATATTCTATGGTTCTTTATCTTGCTCCACACAGTGGGAGGAAAAGTATGTGGCTGAGTTACTAGCTAACACATTGCTTACTGAGTAGTTAAGAACTGACTAGGATTAATCAAAGGGTTTTCTGTCAGTGGTGAGGTTTAGCTACTGTTTTCAAGAAAAAGCCAATTACAATTAAGGTCATAGTGCGGTGGTTTTTAGATTCCATATACAAATAATAATGCTATTTCTTCATATTTCATAACAATTTGTGCTACTACTTATTGCTGATGAGAGAAAACCTCACTGCTGTACCTCATCTCAATAAAATAAGAAAATCAGAGGTAATTAACCAATCTATTTTTTTGGCCATATGTTTGAAATATCCATTGGAATTATACACAGTAGTTCTGAAAAATATGTCTATAAATGTTTTTCAGAAAGCAGTGTAGTAGACTGTTTAAAAATACATTTTTTCTCTGATTGACTCAAAGTGCTATGTGTCCTATTCAGGTAAATATTTACTCTGAGTTCAGTGAAACTATGCACACATGTAGGTTGGATACTGGGACTTCTAGTTATTTCACTTTTAGATTTGCTGAAGAGTCTGGAAATAATATTTTGTTATTTAATTCATTCTGCAGTTACTGGAATTACTACTGTTAATGCTGGTTGAGGCTGTGAGGTACACAGTTGTGATCTGATCCCAGTACCTTTTGTTAGAGGCAAAATGTTGATGTCTGCAGCATACTGGTAATTGGAGTATTTTCAAATGAAATGTAAACACAGTAAGGATTTTCTCTACAATTGGCCCTTCTAAGCAGCCTGTACTAAAAAACAGATTTCTACATCTTTGTATTTGTGATCTTGATAACTACTCATGTGTTTATACAAAATATAGAGTGTTTAGGCTAAGGATATGAAACATCACATATTCTACTCAAATTTGAATCACTGCCTATAAGCCATCTCAATTTATATCAGCCTTGCCTCATGGCTTATTGTTCTGCATTTACAGAAAGGTAGTAAACCATCTCTTCATTTAAGTACAGAAGTATGCGCAGTACTGCAGTGGTTAATTGGCAAATATTGCTGGAATTTACATATATTAGTGGAAGGAAAGTTTTCCTTTTTACAGGAGCTTTTACGTTGCAAACTGGTCTGGCTTGATTTGAAACAACTAATGATAGTGCAAAACAATGAGCTCTAACAGACATGTCAAAGCAATATGTCTTCATTAAAGTCAATGCCAATTCCCTATCAAGCTCCAGACAAAGAGAGGGGGGGGGGGGGGGGGTGAGGAGGGGGATGCAGGAGTTCAGAGTTCCCTGGAGAATACTTCCCTGCATGAAGTTGATAGAGGGTAGCAAAGCAGTCTGACTGCCCTCCTCACAGCTTGTGGTTTAAAGCTTGACTCCTGCTGAACCTTCATCATTTTTTGGTCCCACTGGGCCATTCCATGATAACTAGTGCCTGTTACTGTTTTTTTTGGGAAGCTCTCATATGTTTGGAGGTCCAGCTCAGAAATGGCACTGTGGCACTGTATGACTCTGAAGCCTTCCCCAGTGCCACTCTGCAGTTAATTTCTCTCTCAAATTTTTCCCTCTGTGGTTCATATTTGTGACATCTTATGCATAAATTGTTAAAAATAAACAACACCTAATAGCAATTTCTGTTGCAATGATGCCAGAAAAGCCTTATTTATAGAGCAGGACCCTTCTGTGTTGAGTTCTGTACACATTCTGAAGAAAAATATGCTTCCTGCATCACTGATAGGAAATAGGCTCCTAAAACTGTTTATTTGTCATTAAACAAAATGTTACAGGACGAGCAACAGGAACCCATAAATACTGTAAAAAGAACAGAAGTGTAACAGCACTCATGCATCTGGCAAAACACAACAGTATGCAGTTTCCTTCACAGTACTGTTGTTTAATAATGTTCTCCACACCTATGTGGCAATGAGCCCTAAGGCAGACATGGACTACCATTCTGACCATTTAAGCCAAATATAACATCAAGAAATTGAAATTCCACCTTAGAAGAACTCTATGAGTGAGTTAGTGATAATGAATAGAAGCATTAATAAAATGCCTTGCTAGAGCTATTGCAAAACTTTGCATTTTCTACATAATAGTTGCTGGATCAAGGCTAAATGAAAAGCTGATCTAATGATCCCTTCAGGCCTTAAAGACTGCGGGTCATTCACCATCAACTACAGCAAAACCAAATAAAATCTGTATAGTATGCTTCTCACTCTGATACCTGGTTCCCTCCCAAAAGATTTACAGATTAGTATGAGCTTAAAAGGTTTCAGATCTTCCATACTGCTGGAACATTTGTCAACGAGCATGCAAAGGCCCTTGCTGGGTCCAAATGCTGTCTGATCAATGCTTGTTCACAAGCATCCTTTCTAACATGCCACACACATACAAACAGAAGCCTATGTTTCTCTCTCTTTTTCCTTTTAAAGGAAGGTAAATGTTGTGCTTAAAAACTTAATTTGATTGTGTGTTTTTCTGTTAGCATGTCATCAGTATGCTCTTCCTGAGGTTGGCAAATCGGAACAGAAAATTCTATTTGGGTTACCCACACAGCTTGGAGTACTCTAGGCCAGCCACCAACCTTGTTTTAACATGATTAAAATGTTACTTCTTTTTGACAGTATCTATAGTCCAAAACATCATTATGGATTTATTAAGATGCCTTGATAATAAAGTTGAGATGAATGACCTATTCAATTGATGAAGAGAGTTTTTGCATGTCTGTTCACATTTGGCATGACATTTAGAATTATTCTAAAAAAATACTTTGAAACAACAATGCAACTATCAGAGAAGGAAATTTTCGCTTTAAATTCTGTTTTGCTGCAATGCCTACAGAATAGTTTGCAATAGTTGAACTAGTTATATGCTGACACTGCTGCCTGTTATCCAGATTGACGCTGTCTAATTTATATTCTCCTATCTGTCTCTTCATCTTATACCTAAACTATAAAATCTTGGACTGCCTTTTTGTTTCATCTGTGTTAGAGTCTGACACGGAGGGTCCTGTTCTGCACCTAGAGCTCTGGAGCACTATCCTTATACAAATAGTTTGTACAAATGCTGATATGTTGTCAAATCTGTTTTAAAGAAGGTTGTGGAACTTTTAAATTTAAATGGTATAACTTACCTACACCGTATTACAGAATCACAGAATGGTTGAGATTGGAAGGGACCTCTGGAGGTCATCTAGTCTAACCCCTCTGCCAAGCTGGGCCACCTAGAACATATTGCACACAATTGCACACAGGCAGGTTTTGAGTATCTCCAAAGCAGGAGACTCCACAGCCTCCCTGGGCAACCTGTTCCAGTGCTCTGTCACCCTCACAGTGAAGAAGTTTTTTCTCATATTCAGCAGGAACTTGCCATGTTTCAGTTTTGTTCCCGTTGCCTCTTGTCCTGTCACTGGGCACCACTGAAGAGAGTCTGCAAAACACTGAAAAGTCTTTGTCGATAGACAAAGTCCTTACATTTGACTGTTTTTCTATGCCAGAAACCATCCTCCACCCCCAAATATAAGGAGGGATGGTACCTTTCGCTGTGAATCCAATGGCAGGTTATGAGTGGGAGGCATGTCACAACACCATTGTACTTAACCATCACTGTATGGCCAGTGCTGGAACACAGACCAGTGTCTATGCTGGTCAGGCTTCTGGGAACAGCTGGCTGCAGATTAGGCAGAAAGGACTTTCTCTGGGCCAGCATTCTTCGCTGCATGTACTTATCAAAAACTCAAAAACTCGTGAGGCATCACCTCTCAACTGAAGCTTAGGATGTTTTTTGTTTGTTTGTTTGTTTGTTCGTTTGTTTGTTTTTTTCTTTCCTGTTCTCTGTAACAAGGATACTGTTTAGGATCACTGGAATATTGTGGCTTGATCAGGTTGCCCATCTGCTGTCTTATCACTTTGGCCTGTCTCAGGCCAAGAAGGACAATCTCAGTGGACACCTTTCTTTTCCACCTGGCAGTTTGTGTTTTCATTAATATCACTACAAGGAATTTGTATTTTTATATAGATATTAGCAGCTTAGTTTGCTAGTACATTTTATGCAATAATATCAAGTGCAGTTCATTCCCTTGATACAATAGCACACATTTTCAAACCTTTTTAAAGGTACAAGTATATTAACATGTTTGCCCCACTGATATGCTGCTTTGTCTATTTTACATTTTCAGACTCTTTATCTAGGTGATATTCCAAATCACCAACTGGTCCATGTAGGTAGTCCCCTTTTCATTATTATGGATCAACATGAAAAGACTGCTGCAGTGTGTACTTGCTGATTTGTCTCCAGCTCATTCTTATCAGTGTCTTGCCTCGTCTTTTCTCTTAGCTGTAGCTAGATTGTATTAATCTGTTGAAATCTCTGGCTGTTAGCACATTAGTTTCCACACTAAGTAAATAAATGAAGTCCCTTCCACTAAAAGAACTCATCAAGTTCTCTTGTCTTGTAGGGGAATTAGCTTTTTTAACCTTTCCCACATAGGATTTAGCTTTAATTCTTTAATTGGCTGAACAGTTCTTGAAGGCCCACCAGTATTGATGGAGCAGGTTCATTGCTTCCTATGCCTGAATGGCAAGTCTACCTAATAAAACAACTCAGGATGACATTTGACCTTTTTGCAATTGCATTGTTATCTGCTCTTCCAATTGTGGTCCTCTGTAACACAAAAGACTTTATGGATGCTTATACAGTTTCCCCAATTTCTGAGCTCTTGATTATTCCTTTCCAAGTTTAGTACTTTGCACTTACCTGGATTGAATTTTGTCTTATTGATTTTGGGCCTTTTCTCCAATTTATCAAGATTATTTTGAGTTTGAATGCTCTCCTGTAAAGTGCTTGTAACTGCTTTTAGTATATTGTCATCTACAGACTTTATAAGTGTCTTCTTTATTCCATGATCTCAGTCATTGTTAATGAAAACATTGAATAAAAAAGGACTCAGCTCAACAAACAGCTCTGAGACCTCACTTTATACTTCATCTCATTTTTGACAGGAAGCTATTTAATGACCCTTTGAGTTGGATAGTTTGATCTCTAATAAGAAAAAATGAATAAGCAGAAAATATGTTCATAAAGACTAGGGAGCTATTAAGAAATTCACATAAAAATTTTAGCATAGAATAGTAGTATATGGGAGAGAAATTAACTGTTCATCATTTATTGCTACAAATATGTCTTTTATATGATTTAAGAAAGTTTCTTCTCCACTAAAATGTGAAGAGTTTTATGACTGCAGTAGTCTGGGTCAGAAGGGTATGTATCAGGTTTCTAAAGTTCAAAGAACATCTTACTGTCTGTGAGGAGATGGACCATAAAAACTGACTTAACTATCACTCCAATTAAAATATATATTTCAGTATTTATATTTTAGCATATGTATAGTACAATACATCTATAAATGTATATGGACGGGTGTTATAGAAAATACAAAAATAGAAGACCTGTAATGTATCTTGAAGAAAAAAAAAAAAAGGAAGGAAAAAGAGATGTATATCCAGTGAACAGAAATAATTTTCTGAATAAATCTGAATAATCACTGCATCCATACTGCGAGATCTCTTTGACAAGGCAATGAATGTAAAGATCTTAAACATCTAATTTAATAAATATAAAAGGAGAATTATTCTAATATGCAGTTTATGGATTAATTTACAGAATATATGGTTTTAATCTTTTTTGCTGATTTTTATCTATACTTTCAAAGCATAATATTTTTTCCAATACTGCGTTGTTATAGATAAGTATATATTTTCCTCATTTCTTAGATGGAGAAATAAGAAAAAGAGCTTAAATGGTTTGTCTCTTATCATATATTGAATTAGTGGTAGAAGTTTAGCCAGAATTATTTAAAGTTGGCTGAGAACTGGTTCTAGCTTCCATGGTCATGAGATAGATGCATATTGAAAGAAGCATCTTATATTTTTATCTATCTGTTACATATATATGTGTTTGCACACTCACACTTAGCCCTCTTCCAAAGACATATACTTAAAATTTTTGATTTTTATAAGATTGTTCTATTCTGTCATCAGCTTAACACTTACTTTTCAATTTTATCTTAAACCTAATTCATATTCACGTAATTCCTTATGTGTGCAAAGATAGTTTTTGCTTCCTACCACGATGTAGATTATTTGAATAACGTTTTGTTATTTAAAATGTCCTTTTGCATGACTCTGTAATCTATTTTTTGCATTTTAAACTTTCTCAAGTTAGATGGCATAAACTTGAACAATCACTTGGTTGACATAGATATGCTTCATTTTTTGAAGAATAACCCTCTAGAGAACAACTTGCCCACCCTTCAAAACTAAAGCAAATGATAATTTTAAAGCAAAATTGTGCAATATCATCACACCAAACACTTGTGATACCAACAATTTATGTTGGTGTAAACCATTTAAGTTCATTTCCAGACAAATATCTTGAAGTTACAGGTTGTTAAGATTCTGCCCTTTTCAAATCTGATTTTAAAATTACATATTATAATTAAAGAGCTTTATAATTAGATTAATCCTATTATTTAGGCATTCTGTGCATCAAGACTTACCAAGACCTTTTATTTATTTCCTATCAGACTATGATCTTTTGGCGTTCTGTTTTGTAGTATTCCTCAGCCTAGAAAGTACTTAATTTTTTTTATCTAAATTATCTTCTACATTCTGTTCAGTAGAAGGATTAAATACTTGTCTGGTTGTCATCTGTTATAGCTGCTTGTCCAAAACTGACACAAAACATCCTCTTTAACCATATGACTCTCCTGAGAATTACCAATCCTCTACCAGCATGTGATTTGGCTATCAATGTTTGTGTTTCTCCTAAAGAAAACAAACTTGGTTGTCAGTTTTGATGATGAGTAACTTTTATAACTGTTATTTGGCTTGCTGTGATTACATTTTGGTCTCAGTTCTGTTATTGTATCTGAAATTGAGTTTTAGTGTAGTCTTGCTAATGTTATCTGTCACCCAGCAAGCAGCTATGTTTCTGCACTGGGTGACATCTATCACTGTGACCGTCGTTGGAGGTCATGATATCTGGTTCATGAATTATTATTTTTAGTTCTTTAAGTTGTACTGAAAGCTGTATAATTGTGGTAATTTATTTTTAATCTAATATTTGAAACTGCAACCCTTGTGTTGGATGCCTTCACATGTTATTGGGATAACCATCAAACTTGAAAGAAAAAGCCTCTGGAACATATGTGGAAGATAAGATCCAAAATGTCTCTCTGCTGTAGTTCAAGACAGCATCTAATAAATCTCTCAGTAGATGACTGAATACTTTGGGATACCCATTAACAGACTGCTTTTTCTTAAAGAAATAAGTTAACACTGTAAGCTAAAAGTTGAATTTAATGTATTTTTGCTGCTTGGAAAGCTATAGAAAACTATGGTTTTCTGCATTTATATATTATACATGTTTTCTTTTAAATTTAAATATAAAAATAAATAACACCTATCTGCGTATTTCCTAGTTTCTTATCCAAGAACATGCAATTAAGAGTATATGTAATTTAATACAGTGATGGATAAAATATCTGTAACTCTTTTGTTTTAAAACCATCCAGACTAAATGATTAAGTCTCAAATAGGTATTTCAAAGTGTATTGTCTTCTAAATATACAGACAGGCCTTCACTTGTAGGATTTAATCTAGAGGCCAATGACATCAGTAGAGGAACTGATTAAGCTCATCACTCTGAATATTTTGACTTGGCTGTAGGTTCAGAGAAATATGGGTATCTCTCATTTAAGTATTGGCAGAGTACTGTCACACTACATTAAATATTTTTTGAGAGTAATTAAATAATAAATTAAGTCACTTAATATCCCTTTTTTAAAAAGACTTCATGATATCAATCAGATTAAATCTCTGTAAAACTTAAGTTGAAAGTTTATGCTAGTATAATGGATATAGTTACTAAAGCTGCTTTTGCTTTTGTATTCTTTCCACTACTGGAAGGCTATTTGAATGTAACAGAAATGGTCCAGGTTATAAAAATAAATAAATAAAGATTTTTTAAAATGTCTTTAATCTGGAAAAAAAAATAAGCAGCTATGTTACGTAGCTTTTCTTAGGGTTCAGTCTGTTTAAATTCTGTAGAAAAACTTTGCAACAAAGTCCCTGGAAATTTTGCAAAGATCTATCAATTTCATCAATATTTCTTGATCAAGGAAAAAGGTGGCAATATATTATGAGATGGTATTTTGATAGTAGCCTATTTTATTGGCCATTTCTGGACTTTCATTTCTCCAGAACTTTCTTCTAATGAGGAGTAGGAAAGGAATCCCATTTGTAGAGTAACTAGTGGGAACTGCTCTGTTTTAGTTCTACAGATGTAAAAGGGTTAATGATATGTTTTCTGTTAAAGACATGTAAACATTTGAAATTGCATTATCTAGAATAGCAATTATATTTTTATTAGTTTTGCTATTTGACATATCCTTGCCATTTTGAAACAAAATGGCACCCAGTAACAGTTAAAAGCTGTTTAGACTTCCATAGCTTGAGCCTGTGTTTGCTAAGTTGAAGTCAAATCTTCCACTGAAAGAAATGATAAAAGAAAAAACATTTTTTA
Organism: Anas platyrhynchos; assembly: GCF_047663525.1. Taxonomy (NCBI): domain Eukaryota; kingdom Metazoa; phylum Chordata; class Aves; order Anseriformes; family Anatidae; genus Anas; species Anas platyrhynchos. The sequence continues at coordinate 36,683,232 of NC_092590.1, forward strand.
CTTTCAGAAATTACCAGGAAGCCACTGATTTGTGTAAACTAATATTTCTAATATTTAAGCCACTGCTAATAGATTTCCAAGTCCATGTGGAACATCCATACACGGAAGTGGGATTTTGAGAAGCTCACAGATCTGTGTTTATGCTGTCTGTCAGCTTATGGTGTGGTACCATCCAAAACTGTAGACCCTGGCACAACCAGGGCAGAATCATGCCTTTCATGAAAGCACTATGCACAAAGTACTTATTACATTGGTTCTTCCTTTCCCTTGAACGTGAAGTCATTCAAGCAATACTTCATGCAGAGGAAATCTACCTGCACATTTTCTATTATTAAATACATTGTCAGAGATACCTGAACATAATAAGTCATGAAATGTACTGGCCACGAATATAATTATAGAAATAACAAGGAAAGGGGAGAATGTAGATAACTACCAAAATTGTCTGAATATGAGTGTAACAGGGAAATCATTTTTTTGGTGCAAAAAGTACAAAGTTCAATTTGGAACAATATCAAATTCTTTTATTCTTCTGAGTTCAGCTAGTACATAATTAAAATTTATAAGAAATATCACCTGCATGACATTTCAGCCAAATAGTGAAACATTTGGCATAGTAGCATATCATCTGCTATATTTAAAGATAGGAAGTTTATTAAGTTTTGGAGGATCTTTGTTTATAATCTTGGCTCTGCCAAATGCAAACCCTTCCTAATTATCTTCAGACTTCATTTATGACCTAAACAGTTTTGAAGGCATATAATTATCTCTTCATCCCAAATCTTCTGACAGTGTTTGTATGTATACACCAACAAGGAGGCATTGAAACACACAGAATAATTTTACTCTTTTTCTAGCTTGGTGTAAAACATCCATCCTTTTAAATGAATATAACGTTGAGGTAGATCTTTTCTTAAATGTTCACAAGGAATAATTTGCCATTGTGTTGTAGAAAACCCGAGATGGAACAACCTGTGTAGTATGTTTCCCTTTGTTACCTTAGGAGATGTATCTCATCAATGTTTTCCATTTAACCTTTCCCTAAAGCATGGTATGTCCTTGAAAGGATAGATTTCAACTAGTACGTTTTTGAAAAAAAAAAAACACAATTGTATACTGTATGAAATATAAATATGTATCACTTGCTTAATTACTGAAAACTGCGTAACATTTCAGGCTATCAGAAAAGCCATTTTAGAGCATGGTGAGCTTTAGATGCTTTTACAGAACATTAAATACAAAACCATATTTTAAAGTACGAGCCAGGACTGGAATTAGGACTTGGTCTATTCAAAAGCACTGGCAAAGTTCTCGTTAAGAGCAAAGTGAAATAATTAGGGGATTACATAGGAAACTCAAAGTTGACGCTCGTGTACCATCTATACATTCCCCACCACTATGCTGTCCTCAGTCAGCTTGGGAGATGAGGTTAATTTATGTGAGGTAACAGCTGAAAGTGAAATTCTGATGTCTTTTGTTGGTTTGTGTCACAACCTGAGTGTTATTTAAACATTTTTTTTCTTCATATTTAATAGTAGATAATACTCTAAAGGCCTCTTTTAAACAGCTAATGTTCCCTTTGGCACTGAAATCCACTTACCTTAACTGACTTCTGTTATACTTCAACCTGATTCTCAGAGTCACAACGGTAATGTTCATTTTAATGTCCCAATAGGCTCTTAGTATTCATCAAATATTTGATTTACATTTTCTAATAAGGTTTATGGAATGCAGAAACATGAAACCCATACTCTGCCATGATTCTAACTACCATGTCTTTCATTAACATTGTGAATTATTTCTCCAAAATAATTAAAATCTGTAATTGAATATACTAGAATAATTCTGGAAAATTAGTTTAATTATTCCAGTGCTTCTATTTGGAAAGATCACATCATTTATAAAAACAGAATAGGCAAATATGAATTTACTTTCCCAGTGTCCTGTTGATTAAAGTCACTTTTTAAGAAAACATATATACTTGAAATGCGTATGCTTGTTAAGCACCAGGGTTACAATACAGATGTTTTCTGCTGTAGAATTCTACTGAAAAAAATAATAATTACTTTTCATCTCAGAATTATTTCAGCAATTAATAAGTGTGTTCTCCTCTTTAGGAATTTGTGGCTTATGATTTTCTGTATGCATATTGTAATATAGAAAGTATTTTCTAACTCAGCTAGTTGTTGTATATTTAGTGACAGTAAAACTGAGTGCACAAATGAAGCCTGTATACTATACAAAGTATTATTTATACTTGAGAAATCACTACACTGTATACAGAGACAAAAGTGCAACTGAAATAACCAGAAATTGAATTGAAAGGGTTAAAAATTCCTTGCCTTTATGCAGTTTTGGAAGTATACTGCTGCTGTGTGGGCAACTGCAAAGACTTACTAGAGTTCATCAGTGGCTTCCTGTGCAAGAAGCTAAAGAGGTTTGTGATTCATCAGGGACATGACCAGAGAGTCTGAAAACTGTCCATAAACCTCTGAACAGCACTTTGCAGCTGTTGCTGCAACCTCTTGGGTTGTGGGACTGAGTGGTGTTTTGGCCATTATAAATGGGGATGGGAAGTATAATGAAGAGAGCAGAAAAATTAGGCTAAAAGAAAACCTGACCTGGATAAATTGTAGGAAAGAGAACCGGAGTGACGGAGGAGGAAGGGTTGATCAATACAATGAATAAGACAACCTCGGTAACTTAAAAAAAAAAAAAAAAGAAAGAAAAAAAATACATATAGATATCTGTGTCTCTAGCTGCTCTGGTGATACCAGTCATTTCTTTGGCCTGATGTCAAATGGTACCAGCTGGGGGCTTGCTCCCAGCAATCGTTGTGTCTGAATTTTCTAAGTTACTAGGCTGATACAGCATGAGCAAGCATAGGGCACACACAGTCACACCAATGCATTGCTCCCCTGTCTAACTTCAGCTACACAGAGGGCTGTTAAGTAAACGCCTTACAGGCTGGTCATACCACCATGCATAGAAGCAAAGGCCTCACAAACTGCACATTCTAGTTGTGGCAGTCCTTGTGTGGCACATTTCTCATGTGATGTACCCAGCACTTCTCACAAGCTGAACCAATTCCTGTATTTCTTTCAGTATGGTTTGTAGTGCTAAAATTACAGAAGTTTAAATGGCTCATGTTTGTGTTCCTTCAGGTGTAGCCTCTGCCGTGTGATGGAATATAGTTTATATCACTGCCTATGCTAGCTCTTGAACCAAAACAGTATCACCAAGTCAGCATCCATGCAGATCTTAATTAGCCTTGCTGAGAGATGTGACTAATTAGTCCAGATTTAACACATCTCTCACCTTGCTTCTGGGAGCTGAGCTGGTATTGCCATGTGGTACGGTGTCAGCATGCTTGTTCAGTCATGGGGGATAAACGAGTGAGCTGGGTCACCATCTACTGCTTCCACTTTGTGAGACCTTATGGCACAGAGGTGCTTGGGCTCTCACCAGGTTTAACCTCAAGGAACAGACAAAGGTGTCTTACGTGGCACCCTTCTTCTAAATTTTGTTTCCACACTTAGCCTGCCAACATTTTGTGTTGTTCAGTTCATGTCAGAGGATTTTTTGTTCATCCAGACACTTGATCTTTCCATTCTTCTCTGTCTTGCTGGCCTACGAGGTGGACCTGCAATGTCAGAATCCCCTTTCCAGTCCCAACAGAAGCACAAGCCCTGTGAGAACACTACTCACGAAGGCTCCCAGCTTTCATGATTTGCCTTAGATGTCATGAGGTAAGTTCTGAGAGCAGAGACAGTGAGAAGGGCAGAGGGCCGACTGCTGGGCCAGGCACCTGCCAGGGATGTCCTTTGCAATATTCTTCCCAAACCCCGTATCAGGAAAAGTGGAATCAGATGTTTTGTCTAAAGACAATTATTTTCTCTGGTAGTGGTACAAGAGAGGAGGGAGAGAATCTGTTTGATCCTATCTTGTTTTAGTCTGCTTCAGTTTCAAATCACTGGCTGGTATTTTGTCCCCTAACCTTGCTCAGTTTCATATGTGGCTCCTGCAGAGTGTATGAAAATGTTGCTGACTGCAGCACAGGAAGGACAAATAAAAGCCATGTAAGGGGAAGATGGGGCATATAGTAGGAGAGGAATGGGAGACTATTTCACCGTGTTCTTCCCTCCAGGCAAACAATGTTAAGTGGTTGAATTGCTTAGTGAATATTACTCTTTTCATCTGGTATTATTCCATACATTCCACCAAACTGAATAGTGATTGTTATTAATAAGTGAGATTTTAATAGGTCTTATAAAAATACTGTTCCATGCAAAGATTGCTGATTTGGCCCGAAAAGCTATTACAACAGCTGCATATAAACATTTTTTTTTTTTTTTTTGAGATAGAGGGAGAGAAATAGTAGAGTTCGGACAGCTGGGGCTGTGTGTGTGCAGTTAGGGCAGAAAATGGCTTTTATTGTTGTCCTATTGTTTCAAGAAAGGCGACCATTGAGTAACCTAAGAATTCTTGGAGCTCTTTAACACTTTCCCTGTTCATGCTAGAGAAGATCACACATATACTGCTAATGAGCAGAATGCAGCTTTACGAATTTGTCTGAATATTTTCCCTGAGACAATTTCCTTTAGTACTGAAATCATTGGCAGAACCCCTCCCGTTGGTTTTAATGAGGAAGGATTGGACCTTTAATAAGCATCATAGTCACGTAAGCTTGGGATTTGTTTTTTTAGCATCATGCTTTTTAAGTGATTTTAGTTACTGCCTGCAGTGTATACAGCTGTGAACTTGGATAATAAATAAGGATTATTTCTATGAAGAAACCTTTGGCAGCAATTTTTGCTTTGCTGAGGTAAGCTGTTAGTCATCTGCCACCAAAGGGTAATCAGCTAGATTTTAAATATTGCTGTGTCTTTCTACTTTTACTGTATTTTTGATTAGTCAATAAATATATGTTCAGTCTATTTCCAAAGCCCAGCAATCACTATAGAGGCAAGATAGATAGCTGAAAAGAAACAAACTAACAGCAGCTAATTGTAAAGCTTTTGGTTGTTTTAAGAAAAGGTTGGCCTCACATAGAAATTAGTGGAAGGTGGTAAAACTTCATTATAAAAAAATCACAACCAAAAAATTGTGTTGACAGGTGGTAAAGTGTGTTCTCAAGACTGAATAATCTTATTCACTGACACTAAAAGGGAAGCCAGAAAAGCTACAGTCCCTGATATGAAGGGTGAATTTGAGCTTGAGAACCCTGCAGGCAAACACAGCTCAGATTCAAGAACCTAAATTTAGGCTTTTAAATCCATATTTAGGAACCTGCCTGATTTTCAGAAGAGCTTACTACCCAGTCAAGGACAGTGTCTTGTTTAATAAAATAAATATAGAGATTAGAGAAGAATCACAGTTTTCTATTCTTCATTGTTGTAAAATAATTCAGAGCCAAAAATCTGTACCATCCTGACTCTCTATACCTCAAAACAAAAAGTGCTGAAAAATTCTAAGAAGTTATTATTAAATGGACTGTGTGAGTGGAAGTGTTAGGCATATTGAGGGGGAAAAAGGGAATGGCCCGACAAGGTTAAGCAACAATAGTTGTATCCTGGCTTACAGGTAGAGAGCAAAGAAATAAGCAGTTTGGGTTCTTACTCAGCCAAAAAGAGTTTGACTGTGATGCACTGGCTATATTCAGTCATTGGATACACCTCAACAAGGCATCACAAAAAAGTAATGGCTTATCCACATCTATAGAAATCCTTCTGATAAATAAGGAACATAGTGTATCAGCAGGTATTTTTCTGAAACCTCTGCTATTTTTCATCTGTGATATGGATGCAGATGAGGACGTGCACTATGCGGATGATTTTTTTTTGTTAAATATGGTTTCAATAAACCTCCAGTTGGTATTTTAACTTGTAAAGCTGATAGCTGAGATGCAAAATATTGCTTCACCTCAATACAAGTCTTTCCTTAAGAGAATTTCATTCATCATCAGGATCCTATCTGTTGTCATGCAGCAAAGCCTTTCTCTTTTCCACCCAGTTCAGTATGAGGAATTTTCATTTAAAAACCAAAAGGCAAATAAATAAAATAAAGAATTGCTGTTGCACAAAACAGTTGGGTTTGATTATGCAGTTATAACAGATATAAAACTGGGAGCACTTTAAGATCCATGGATAAAACTGTGGAGAGAAACTGATCAAATATGCTACTTCTAAGATATCAGTCAAGTTTGCATTTGTGGATGTTCACAGATGTTCAGCTATTGATTTTTGAGCAAAAAATCTGCACTAGTGCATAAGAATATATGTCATACGGTATTTCAAATGATAGAATTTAAGGTTTCAGTTAGATGACAACTTTTACTGCGTGCCACTTTTTTCTATGTCAGTTTTCAGGAGAAAGCTGACTCCCTCAACTCTTTGGGCTATATTCAGCCATTGGCTATATTTCAACAATACATCAAATGAATTGTGCAGTTTGAGCATGGAAGATGAACTTAGTAGGAGTGTGCACCACATTGTTCATTTTGCATATCCCAGTTTTTCTGAATCTGTGGAATGTAGAGGACATCAGCAGATAGTAGTGGTCCAACCTGTGAATCTGTAAATGGTCTTTGTTGGAAAAAGCAAAACAATAAAAACACCAAACCAAAAGAAACCAAAACAAAAACACGGCAGAAGTCAGAAAAACTGAAATACCTAAGAAGTTGCAAAATGTATTACAGCCAGACAGTGCTTAGCTGTCACGGGCAGCAGATAAACACACAAAAGGATTAGTTTGCAGCAAGGCCTGGGGAGTAGCACACAAGACCTGAACTGCAGAATTCTGCACATTATACCCAGCTTCACTGTGGGCTTGCTGGGCAACCTGAATAGTTGTTTCATATTTTTGTTTCTTCCCAACACTCTATCTCAACTATTTTTGAGCTGTTGTGACAATGAGGAAGTTGATGGAAAATCAAGGTTCAGACTGTAAAAGCCCCAGGGCAGAGGACCATCTTGTGTGGTGGTACAATGCCTGGCACAATAAGGCTGGTATCTCCATGGGGAGAAGAAGGCATTACTATAATGTAAATATCAATATTTTAATCACCTGCCTTATTTCATCTGTTATCTCACAATTGTTTAGAGTAATTTGGTCATTTGTTTCCTTTGCACGTTTAAAATGATCCCAGGGAGACATCACTGGATTGAAGTTCAGGGATTATGAGGACCTGATTATTTAAATTCCCTGCACCTGTGGGGGTTTCTTTTTGATATTGCATGTTTCAAACTGAATGTTCACTAAATACAATGAATTTAAAATATGGAAAAAATGAATTAAATGAAAACATTAGAACTGCATCTAAGTTTATAATCAGCATGATGTGGGGGATGGAAATGAATGTGGAACCCAGCTGAACAGTGTGTTGGCATAAGAACTCTTGACTTACAGCTGTTCCTTTGTTCTTTTTTGTTAGTTTTACAGCCTTTTTTTTCCAGAAAACCTTACTTTGCATGAAAGACAAATTCATATGAGAAGATTGTTTAGCTTTGTGCATCATAATTTAAGCAGAGTGAACTGAAATCTGTTAAAGTTGCACAGCATTCTGATGGAGTGGGCAGTTTAGCCTAATAGGTCATTTCTGTCCAAAATTCAAAAAGTAGTCTTTTTCTGAAATGTAAAAATGAACCTAGAAATATTCTTACTCTCTAGTAAGGCTAACATGTCTTTATTACCAGAATTACTGGGATAAAAGAAGAGAATAAAAATCTGTTACAAGATACATGGAAATAGCTTGTAAATAGCTTCTTCAGACACTGAAATAATCAGACAGATGGGGAAGGGTGAACGACTCTGTCTGGTAAGCATTCATAATCTACTATGTGAGTAGTTCTGGGGTCCTCATAAGATTTGGTTTCCACTTTTCCTTTTTCCAGAGTAAGCAGTGAAGAAAGCTACCACTCACTTTTCCTGTGGGAGCATAGAATAATGCAGGTTGGAAAGAACCTCAGGAGGTCTCATATTCTACCCTTTGCTGAAAGAAGACTTAGCTATGAGGTCAGAACAGGTTGCTAAGGATTTAATCTATTATGAACTTGAAAACCTTCAAGAAGGGATACTGCAAAACCTTGGTGAGGCCGTTCACTTCCTTGACTGCCCTCATGGTGAATAAGTTTTTCCTTTTATCAAGTCAGTCTACTTTGCTACTTTTTTTTTTTTTTTTAATTATTTGGGATTTTAAAGTTCCAATGCTTTACCTATCCTGAAAAGATTAAAATCTGTTTCCAGCCTTTCATATTAATCTCTTAATCACTGTGGTATATGCTAGTTTGTTGGGTTTGGGTGTATTACTTTTTGAAATTGTTCTGTTGGGCAGAAAGAGCTCTATGAGTCACTAGATTAGAGAAAGAGATCTAGGGCGAGCAGGAGCCCAGTCTTGGGGCTCAGGGTCTCAGGGACCATGAGGAAGAGTAGTTTGGTACTGTCATAATTGTTGTTACTTATTTCATGTTAAATAGTCACTGGACAATTGTTGTTATGTATTTCATGTTAAATAGTCACAGGATAATGTACATAAACAAAATCAGAACCAAACCTTTCTTGCCCCCCAGCAGAGTATCTTATTTAGTGCATTAAAAAGTCATGTCATGGTTTTAGGGTTATTTTTTTCCCCACAATTTCATCTTGTAGATTGAATGTTATTTGTTGAAGTTGTCCGGATCAAACATGAAAAATCACGTATCCTGCATAGCCAGGTGGTGAGTGATCTATTTGAACAGATGAACTTTGAGCCTTCTCTCCCTAAAGTGGTTTAGTCAATGCTTTAGCATCCGTGTTTAATCACTTGCCTGTTACAGAACACAAAACACTTTTACTAACCCTTCTTCAGGACATCTTAAGTGAATGTGGCCACATTCACCACTTGGTGTCTAGCCATTACTGCAGCTGTGTCAGGCCATGCTCTCAGGACACCCACTGACTGGCTCTGTTATAGGGCATGTTTGTTCCCTGCCAATTTGTGAGTTTGGGTCAGGTTTGGGTATAAAAAAAGACAACCTTCATTAGATTCAACGGCAGTGGTGTTAAATGAACAGTAGAAGTGTCTTTCCCACCAATATCTGCCCCCAGATTCTCAAATTTACAATGAAATTAGAAAACACAATTAAAAAAAAATCTCAAATTTCTCAGGTTATTAATATTTTTTTTCCTTCCCACCAATTTTCATTCCCACAGCAATGTGATTGCTGGTTCATTTGTTACAGAAATTGAAGTGCACAAGGCACAGAAGTGTAAGAGTGGAAGGGATTGTCTCATGGTTCAGGTGGCTGAATGCCACTGTGGGGACTGGATTCTTCTCCTACCTTCAGCACCATATGCTAATGAGATCATAAGCAGATCTCCTCAATGAGAGTTTTCACAGACTTTTTACAGATATTTTCTGTTTATGGGCATGCTAAAAGCTCGTATATAAAGTACAAGTAAACAGGGGCTACATAAATAATGACTTTTCGCCCCCCTAGAATACTTAGTTATATCAAAGCAGGCACACGAATTAGTGAATATGTAGCAATGTAGCCTTAATCTCTCAGTGCTTCAATTATATGATTTCTTAGAGGTGTTGTGAGGATAGATTAATTATAGTGAGAGCTGAGAGCACCACAAAAAAAGCTGAGAAAACCACAAAAAAGCCTATGAAGAAATTGGCAATTTTGTATTCAGCGCAGGGTTTTGATGATGTATGCTAAATAAGGTCTGGAATCAAATACAGAAGGATGAAGATAAAAAGAAAAACTGAATAGCTCCCCATTCAGTTGGTGTCCATTTTATACACTGAATAAGTCCTGTAAGGGGAAAAATGCAACATTAGTTCTCACATTTTATAACTTTTGAGTTCTTCAATCTGTAAATTTAATATTTGTGTAGCATGAGATTAAAGAAAATGCACAGAAGAAATGGCACAAAAGAGTGTTCCTCCATGAGGACATCTCATAGATTTCATTTAAGCAAGATATAAGAGTTTGTGCAAATTTTTATGTACAAAGAGCTTTTGTTATTGTTGTTGTTAGTGCCGGAAATGAAGCTGCTTGTTATCAGGAAACTTCTCAGCAGCTGCCTAGCCAGCAGGCTGCCACGTTTCCTTGTCCAGCTACACAGTGCTGTGCATAGCAAGATCATCTGGGGGTAGCAAATACCCTTGGAAGGGATCTAAAATTCCTGACCAGACCTGATGGGTCTGCCTTTTTGTGAAAAGGAATTGAAGTATAGGATTCAGATACATTGGAGCTTAATTTTGAAGCTTTATGATTAGATGTACAGTCTTTACTGCCCTCACCTGTACCCTAAGCCTCCCGTGTGAATTGCAGTCCTCTCTGGAACCAAAAGGCAAAGGAAGCTTCAGTTTTTAATTTCTGCCTGTCAGTCACTCGAGCAGAATTGATAACCCATTCACAGGGATTACTAAAGCTACACATTTCACAGGTAAAGGAAAACTCCCTTTTTGTTTGGTAGCTTCGTGGCTGTAATTAACATTTCTGTTTAGGTCTAATTATAGTTTTTGTATCTTAGCCATTATGCTAATGGTGTTGTTCAGTAGTATGTGAGATTGCATTCATTATCACTGGTGAATTAAACCTTTATTAAAGAAAAAATCCCCCAGGCCTCATTCTGAAGTTAAGTAATTATTCATTTGGTTTTATCCTGGCAATTAGCTTATATACTGTAGCACTCATGATTGAGTCTCTATACCTCCCTAGATGAGATTAACCCACCATGGTAAATAAATGCCTAACAGCTCCCAGCATATTGTTTTAACCACATTATTATATAGCAAAAATAATAACAATAATAAAAAATCATCATTCAGTAAAACAGCTTTCTTGTTCCTAGCAGACAATACAGTCTGAAAGAAATTGTGCTGGACGTTTGGGGCTCTGTGCAGCAAAAGTAATAATAAATGAGTTTATGAAGCCCTCCAACAGAGCAGTTAATTCTTTCTTCAACTGCAATGACTTCCTTGGTCAATGTGCTTTCTAACTGAGATATGCACTATACTTGGCCACACTCGCATAGTAAATCAAGCCTTCTGAAAGCTTCCAGACATAAATAAATTTCCTGGGTGAGGTAGCCTAGCTCTCAGTCATGAGAAGAAAAAGAATATCGAGGAAATTCTTATTGTCCTGCCTCTACATATCAATAGGTTGTGAGTGTCTCACATGCACTATTGAATTCAACTATACTTCACTGAACGAAGATTAATTTTTATGCCTGTGTTACCAGTAGAACATGGAGGCATGGGGAAATTAGGCGATTTACCAACAGTCACACAAGAAATCATCAATAGAAACAGATGCTGAATGTGGTTTCTTGGTGGCGTAATCAGATGTTTTACTGGTGTTAACAGTTTTCTTTCTCATATCTCTTTCAAGCACACATTCAATTTAGAAATCTCTTACAAAATTTCAGTCAAATGTAGGAGTCTTTATTCTATTTTGAATCTCTTTCTACTACCCAAATCATGTTATAATTCTCCATAATTGGGGCAGCCATTGTACTGCCTTTAATTATAGCTACAGTTTTTTGAAGCATTTTAACATGGAAACACCTTAAAAGCATTAAATGCATCAATCAAACATCCTTAATTCCATACAAGCCTTCACTGATGGCTCATATATAATCATTGCATAACGTAAAACCTAACATACTACCACAGTCAAAACATTAATCATCTATCTGGGAGTTTTGCCTCAAGAAGTAATTTAGGATTTGACCTTGAATTTGAGTAGCTAGCATATATGAAATGCAGGCATTATGTTAACTGTGTTTTGAACCCAGGCTATTTAGTCTGTCTATAGACAGATAGAAAAAATTAGTATACATTTATTTTTGATAAGCATCATTTAATCTGTTGTATATTCTGGCAATATCTATCATATACCCACAGGATCTAGGAACCGCCTTAAATATCTCCACTTCCAATTCCAAATGCAAGCTGCTTGTCATTAACCTTGCCTCAATATCAAATATGTGAAGCACAGCAGACATAAAATAAATAAATGAAAAATAATTTTGAAAACTGTCACATAATTTCCCATTGGAGAAAAAAAGAGAAAAAGTGAAAGGGAACCATAGTGCTGTTCCTGTCCTTTAATGCATTTCATGAAAATATTTTACTTCAGATTCTCAAAAGTTATCTGCCGTACCTGCATTACCATCAATGTAAACTGCAAGCCTAAATATCTTTGAGTATCTGGGCTTCAGCTCCATGCAGCCAAAGTTAGGATAAGAATCTGAATGGAATTCAAGGTCATTAATAAATCCTATTAAATTATTATTAAATTATGAAGTTTATGTGGAATTATAGATTGCATGAAAACACAATATTATTTACAGTAGACATTATCCCACCTCTTGGGATACTAAAAAGGTTGCTTAATTAATATTCATAAAGTGTTTAAAAATAATAGTGATAAATAAGTGCTGAATTTTATTGTACTATACTAGACATCATTACTCTAATGGACTTCAGCTGTGTACTGTAAGGCTTCCACAGAGAAGTCATTCTCATCCAAATGTGCTTTCCAGATCAGTGCATATCTTGAGGGCTCAGTAGCAATGTGACACAATGATTAGGGAGGTGCAACTCCCAGGCTTTGCACTTAGTCCCTAACTTTGTGGAGTAGCAAAAACATTGCTATGGAAAAGAACCTCACAATGAGAAAAAAGGAAGTGCATATGTGACCTGCTAATCAAGGCAAGATGAGTGCTAACTGCTGTTCAGGGGAAAGGAGGAGAAAATATGTGTTTTAGCTGAAAAATCATCCTGTCAGATTGCATTAAGAAGGCTTCTTTATTTAACTGTGTGTCAGTTATTTTGTGGCAAACCTCTCAGTTTAGGAGTAAATCTATTTTTTATTTCCACAACAGGAAAATAAATCAGGCTTTGTTTTTATCCCTCTCGCATTATCAGGAATCATGCTTTCATGGTAATTAATATCCTAAAGACCAAATGCTTTCTTCACTAATACCTATTTAAGTGAAATGCTGCCTGTCCCCTGAACAATCACTGTTGGGATTCCAGCATGTAATGCCATAACTCAAGGCATCCATTGCAGTTGTGCAAAAAAGAGGTACATTTCCTCCATGTAGAAATTGATATGATTGCAGCCTTTTAAATCATGGCCCCTCAGGGTTTTCCAAAAAGGAAAGATAAAAAAGATGGCAGAAGGAAAACTAAAACTCCAGATTTTCCCACTGCTGAATTTTTCTTCTGTTTACTCTTACTGTGGATTTTTTCCCCTGGAAAAATAGGTGGCCTAAGCCTGCATTCTTAATCAGAGACTTTTTTTTTTTTTAATAAAAAATGACACAACTGAAGTTCTTCTATTCTTTCCTGATGGGACATCAGACACACTGAGACAGGCAGTGAGCTGTTAGGTAGAGCCTATCTACCCATTAGCTCTGTTTCCAGACACTTTTTCCCTCTACTGAGAAGTCCATTAGCTGCTGTGAGTGCTTCTACTGTAGCAGATTAATTTTTACAAGCTTATTCAGTTAGCAGCACTGATTGTTTTTCTCTTTTCCATAGGGAAGAAAGCATTCCTGTTTCTTCTTTTGAAAGTTACCTTCTTACTCAAATACTGAATTTCTGTTAATTTTGTCATACCTGTAATTAGCATAAACAGAAAACATTTGTACTTCAAATCAGGCTATCACATAAACATGGTAGATATTTCATAGAGAGAATTTTGAGACAGATCGATTAGAATGCTCAGCTTCTTTTATGATGCTACTGTGGAGAAGGTGCTAGAAGGTTTTGACAGGAGGAAAGAAGGGTTGGTTTGAGCATTTTATTGCCTCTGGTAGATACTACAACAGTAAAACTTGTGTGAGCTATTTGAAATTGTTTTCATCATTGAAGTATAAAAAATGTTCAGTTTGAAAACCATATTCAGTTGGAGAGGGAAGGACATGTAAAGATACTCAAAGCTAGTTAGTTGGTAGGCAGCATATTTCTCTCAAAGAGGGCCTTGTGTGATAAAGTGTTGAAATACATCAACATTACACTAAAAAATTTTCTAAAGAAGATGGAAAGCAGAGCAACTCCAGGTTGATTACTGCTTTGCATCACGATCTTCAGTGGTGATAATAACAACATACACAATCATAACAATAGTGTTTAACTTTTAACAAGTAGAAACATTTTCTTACTAATAGAAGATATTGTTGATTTTCTGTTAGGCTACAAATCCCTGGAGCTTCTCTGCAAACTGTGGTTTTGATGATGACTACAGAGGTTGATTAGAAAAATAGGCCTTGCTTTGTAGGCACAACACACAAGGGTTATCAGTGCTGTTCTCCTAAGGAAATCTGGACATCCTGGGGACAGTCATTGCAGTAAAAAGGTGTTCAAAAATATATTTGACTATTATAAAAATGTTTGTTTCATATTTTATATGCCATCTCTTCATTCATATCTGAATCACACTGATTCTTTGAAATGTTCAGAAAATAAATGCTAGTCCATTATTTTTTTTCACACTTCCTTATATTTACAAAATATGGAATTTCTAAAAATTTTAGCTGATTGTTTCTTCATTAGGCTGCTCTTCAACTGTAGTATAGAGCACATTTTTAAAATATATTAGAAAAAAATATCAATCTCAAAAGAGTATTCCAGAATTTAGCTACAACAGGGAAGTTCTGGACTCCTTTTTTTTTTTTTTTTAATTTTTATTTTTTAACTTTTTTATTTTGTTTTAAAAATCCACTTAGAAAGTTGGTCCTTAACCATGGTCATCTTGAAAATACTGGTGCCCAATGTTGATGAAGTCAAGAACCTTAATTCTGCAGTATACCAAACCTGCTACCTACAGTTAGGGTATAGAGGATATTAGTCAAATTTTCCCCTGAAATTTCCTTTGTAAATACAGTGAAAGTTTGACATGCTCCAATTCTGCTGTCATAACTCTCCACAAATGTTGGCTTGAATAGTGGCCACTATAATGTGCTTTTGCAAGAGTGAAATATAGTTTCACCTCCGTTTGTCTCTGTCTCTTAATTTTCTGGACATAGATCCATGTATTTACTTTCACTGTAAACATTAAGAGAGTACTAGGGAAGTTATAGTAGATTATCAACCCTACCTTTTATAAGATTGTAAAGGTGTTTCAAATTTCTGTTGACGTGACAAGAACTAATCTGCAAGTAAAAACATCACAATATGCTGTGCATATGAGCAAAAGAAAAATTGTTTACTCTTGGCCAATAACTATTCTTTACCAGATTCCCTTAGAAGGAACTGGAACCAGGCAGAAATTTTACCATTCCCAAGTCTTACTGACGCACACTTGAGTTCCACTGTAATAATGACCAAATTAAGCTTTCTGTATCTTCAAACTGGGAATGGATTTCCTGGAGAAACAGAGGTAAAAATAGCTTTAAATAAGGACAATCTTTTGTTTACCCTTTCCACAGTCCAGTGAAGTAGGACCTTAGAAGGTTCCAAAAGAGGAATGGAAAAACTGTAAATGGCTTTGCAACAAGCAACTGTATAGTAATGTTAAAATATATTTTTAAATTGTATTAGAATATTTTAGGAGGTTGTAGGTCAAAAAATAGAATTTTCAGCAGGTCAAAATATCAAAGCATATTTTTAAATCACTTTGACATATTAGTGTTTTTACTGCACACAGTACAGTAATGGCTTGCTGCCAGTCAGACACATTGTGTTTGCTTTATTTACACATTGAGGTCAATGAGATTCCAAAGCAGGATTACTCATTTGTCCTTAACAAGTAGATTTACCAGTGAAATGACCTATGTTGCAAGCAGGATTGTCTTAAGCCAAAGATCTTGAGTCTGTGCTGCATGAGTTAAAGGGGTTACTAGTATGAATGGTGATAACAACATCTTCGGTGGACCTACACTCTTTAGTTTGTTCAAAGAGCACTTGTTATTGTGGTAACATGATATTATAACAGTAGTATTGCTAGCAGTACATGACATTGCTGGCATTTTAATGACCTCTTTTCAATTTCTGGAATCCTTAGTCATGGTTATGAATGGTCAAGCATCTCGCATTGCCTGACTCTGGTACCAAGCTTCAAGCTTGGAGTGACTTTGAATCCTTTGGTGATTCTTGTTTGTCTCGTCTTTGTGGGTAATTTTTGTTCCAAAATTGGTCAACACACAACAGAAAATAGAAATTTTAGATCACTTTTGTAATTCCTAATTCTGGGAAACTTATGTGTTAAGACCACAAGAACATGCATTTATGCAGTTTCTGTTTGCATACCGGAAATACTATGTCTTTATACGTTTTCTTTTCACTTTTCTCTCACATAAGGTATATTGCTTCTCTTTCAGTATTGGGTTAAGCTAAGAAGTATATTAGCCTGGAAGAGAGAAATTACTTAATATAATTTAGCAGCTATGTATGGTCTTTGTCATACTTGGAGGCTTGTTATTTACCTATCCTAATTGTACAACCAATTGTTCTCATAATCCTCAGCATTAGAGAATAAGGTTTCCATGGTAATCTTAGATTTTTAAATGCTTATCATTTCTCTAAATGGGTAGTTGAAATAAATAAGTGATCAGCTATCTTGTAGCCAGAATATACTTTATTGGTATAAAAAGCAGAAATATACCTCTGTTATAAAAATAGACTAGTTTGTTCAGCCATAATAAGTTCACAATCTGCAGCATCATGACCCTAGTGATAGTGTTAATAAAAGCTTGCTCCTTAATTATCTGCATTGCATTCAGCTGCTGTTTCCCTCCTAAACTCAATTATAATTCTAATAGCAGCTGTGCTGCCATTGTTTGTTGCAATTCATTTTAAAGAACTTTGATTGGATGTCATTGGTCTTTTTGACTAAATGTGCAAGGTTCAAAGTATCCACTGCCACTAATAGCCCTCATCTCATCTCAAGATTATACTAATTATTTACATAATTATATATTGTACATTATAGGGCTATTATGTATTATTTCTAAATGATAGTTCTCCATCAAAGATGTTGAACAAGAGAATATATATAGTTTTATTGTCCTTACACATATTTCAGTGTCAGTGAAGATATACTTACCGTTATTCTCTGTTTCAGTGTTAGCCAACAACTGAAGTATCCTTCCAGTACACAGGAAATTTGCTAGAGCATTCAAGAGTCTCTATTACTTGCACTGATGATTCTTCATTTATTATTTTTTCTGTATATCTGTGTCTGCATCAGGTGTGATAAGCAAATACTTTTACAGGAAAAAATAAAGTCCTTTGATGTCCTTCAGGTTTTGTTGTCCTATCATATGACAGATAATATTTTGATGATATAATGTAATACTTACAACTGCTAGTATAAATACACTTCTTTATTGCCACCTATATAATTGTAAAAAGCCAGCTCATCTCTAGTACAATATTAGAATTTATATGGTAATTCAGGTTATCTATATAGGACTAGACAAAAATAAATGATGGACTTGCTGCAGATGTTGGATGTTGGATTGGGTTCCCTGTGTGGAACTAGTTCTATTGACTTTATATCACTACGACAAATATGACTTCATTTCAGGATGACTCATACGTTACAAAGAAAAGAAAGAAGGAAAAGAAAAAAAATGTGTATAATCTGTGATTGTTTTAATAATAGACTATTTGTTTAGTTACAGAACTGAATTTCATTGGTGTTTATAGGCAGTTTTATTGAGACTGTGGGAGCATGAAGTTTGGCTTGAATACCACCAACACAAAGGCCATGAATTCTGCCTTCTGCTCATGGCAATAGTTATTATGACCACCTGCACATTCTTGCCTTTTTGTTTGTTTGTTTATATTATTCCTGTTTGTTCTCCCTAATATCTTAAGTGTTAACAATATTTTAAAAAACAAAAACAAAATGACATAAAAAACCAATGCCTCAAAACATTCGAAGAACCCTGTTGTACTTCCAAAGTCAAGTGATCTATAGCGTGCACATCAGTTGCATTGCATATGCAAATTGGCCTCTATGTATATACATAGAGTATTGGTCCTCCATTGCACAATCATATACTTACTTGCATTAAGTTTCTGCCCCATTCAGTACACAAGAGATTCAGAGTTAATGGAGAAGGAGAATGCAGTCAAGACACCTCTATTTTTTTTTTTTTTTTTTTTTTTTTTTTAGGAAGTAAGAGGTATGTGCTTACATATTTGATTTTTTCTCACAGCAGCTCCACAAGAGTTTCTTTTTGCTGATAGTTCATTTATGTAAAAGTGTTTGCAGAGGTGTTCGGTATTTTTGGATGCCTGACTTGGGATCTTGATGACTGATTTGCAAAAATGCTGAGAATTCAGACTTAGATTTCTGCTGCAGCATGAAGTTTGTGTTTAAAACATATAAAATCTTAGTAGAATGCCAAACACCCTTAAAATGAGATCCAAGGTATCTGGGACTGGACCCCACAATTCATGGATACCATCATTCTTAATCAGTGTTGGTCAGATTTTAAAATGTATTTGCATAGCTAGTGATTTGGATAGTCTCAGAAGAAATTTCAGAAGTACCTGCATGCTGAAAATGGAGTGTTTTAGCACTTTTGGGAAAACGGTTAGGCTCCTTCTTGCATTTTTGTGTACCAAATTAACTGAAAAACCTGATCCAATATCCCTTAGCTCCTAAGCAGTAAAATGGCCATATATAAAACCTGTTCCTCCATTGGTTTGTTGGAAAGGTTAACTTGTTATTGTCTGTGAACAGCTGATAACTCTCATTGTGAGTCCCATGAAGAAGCTCACAATGAAATCACTAATTCTGTCTTCAGCTCAGAGCATGAGTGGTGTATGATAATGAAGTCCTGGGATAACATACTGAAAAAGGATAAAACAAAATATCACATAACTATTCATAAGGTGAATACTGTGAGCTTGATGCAATGAAGGAGACAGAAATTATGTGTATTATGAAGTTAAAGACCATAGCACATGGAAAAGGGATTGTAATGATTAAGTACTTGACTTTACATCCTTAGTAATCATATCAGTTCTTTTATATGTAATATTCTATAAAGTTTTGTTTGAGAGTTGTTTGAGAAAATACATATATCAAACTTACAGGTCTGCCACCTGTTATTAATATAGTTATCCTAAGCTGGAGGCAATACAAGCTTTATTGCACCTCAGGCTGTCATATATCTATATTAGGGGAGTGATGAATGCACTTTTTCTTTTTTTTTGAGAGTTGGCTACCAAACACATACAGTCGAAGTCCTCTGGAAGACAAATATGAATCTGGATAATGAGACAAGTTTGCCATGTTGATGAAAATAAATGTAAAGTTTATTCTAACAGAGCTTCAGAAGCACAATCCATTTAGAGGCATATTGTATATCTGTTCTGACTATCTCATTGTATGGAATATGAAAATATATTTTAGAGTTATGCATGGCATTTCATTTTGAATACAAACTTTAATCACAGTTTAAGATTTAAAGTGTAACTTTGTAAGAAAACAGATATTTTAAGTGTGAAGTTGAAACTTTCCCCTCCTTTTTTTTTTTTCCTTTTTTTTTTTTTTTTTTTTTTTTAAACTTGGAATCTCTGCATATTGGAGCTGTGGTCTGGACTTGGTAAATTCTGTGGATTTCCTTGGATTTCTGTTCCAATACTATCAAGTAATTATTGGGTTTTGGCCCTTCATCCTGTGAGTCTATTTCTAAATACTTACAGAAGGCAACAAGTATGTGGGTTTCATAGTCATTTGAATGTTACTCCTGCTTCTTTATGTTTGAGCAGTAGACAAGAAAAAGCTAGTAGCTGTACTACGCTACTCCAGTTTGAGGCACAAGCCTTTAAATGTCTTATTTTTGACACATAAATCAACATTGTAAAATAATTTAAAATTAACTGAGGATTTTCTTTGGTTCCACGGATAGTTTACATTCGTTCTTGAAGAACTGAAGGAAAAGAAACTGAAGGGAACAAAATTGAAGCACACTGCAAAACATTAAAAAATGGAAATTACAGCCTAACCTGTATCTGTTTTTCTTGTATATTCTATTTGGCTTGGATTTCTCTTACATTTCTGTTTACATTTCTATTTATCAGATCTCTCTGATTCCACATATTTTCTTCTACTAACAAACTAAATGCAAAGTGGTGTGTGATGTCAGGTACCAGATGTGGATTGCTTTCATACCCTTGAAATTAATAACACATAACTACAAAAATCAGGGAAAAATAGTAATACCTTGTATTGGATTACAATTGTGGTTCAGAACACACAGACAAATATTCAGAAAAACTAAAATCTAGGGTGAGAAAAATTATAAAAGTAAAAAAGCAAGTAATGTTGGATACATTTTTATGAATACATCAGTGTTTTTCAAAAGCGATGCAACCATAATAGTAGGCAAATGTATTCTTTTCTTTGTTGTATTACTGATCATCCTCATCAGCTTTAACCATTCTAGATTATTTTCTCTTATATTAGAGAGAATTATTATCATTGTTGTTATTCTCTTACATTAAAAATAAATCATAAGCATAAGTGATCTCTGCTTTTTAGATATTTTCATTGAGTACATGAAAGCTAACAGAAATGATTTCTTCAAAATGATTCATAACAACTCAAAAAAATCTGAATACCAGTAAGAAATTATATAAGTAAAACATGCTGCTGTGGCTTTTATAGTCAGTTGTTACGGACCTGATTCCAGCAGTGAACAGCATTTCTGTTTTATAGAATTACAGAGTGAATGCTCTAGTCCTTGCAAGGAAACCATTCTCTCACTGCAGGTAGTGTGGAGTAAAAGATGTTAAATTAGCATCAGCATAAATCTGCCTATTGCATTTGCACTTGTCAATAACTTATTAAGGTATCTGTGTTCATTCTGGTTGCTGACCTTGCTAGCACCTGGGATTATTTGCCTCCCTTGCTTTTTAGAAGCACAGGAATTTTGGTTCTTCCATCAGTTTGCAAAAGTTGCTCCTTATATACTTTTTCCCACCCTGGAGAAAATGATTTCTTTTCTGGTACCTAACAATGTATTCCAGAAACATTGAACTTATTTATCAAAGTACTTCAGGGCTAAATTGAACAGCAAAGCATTTTGTGTGTGAGTTTCTGTGTATGTTTCCTGATAAACCTGCTTGTTCTGTGTTTCTGTGTGTGCTGGTTTCTAGTTCCCATGTTCTGTGAAAACAAAGAGGAATCTATTTTTATTAGCTGATTTTCAACATGAGAAGCTTCTTGTAACCAGCAGGGAAATGACCTTCCTAAAACACTGCAAACCAAAACCTGGCAATTTTTTCTTAAACTGCTTTTGTAGCTGATGAGACTGTAGACCTAAACCCAATGTTGGAATATTCTCATACAAGTGTGATAGATCTATGTTCTGTCTTCTGTTATATGCTGTAAATCTTTTCAGTGTGCTCAGCATGCAATTTAAAGCTTAGTGTTTGACAAATGCAGAGTGTTCTAATGTTGTAAAATGATTGAATGGTGTAAAGGGGCATTACCAAAATAAAGTTTTTCTGCCCAAGCTCTGGGAAACAATGAAGGATTAGTTTAGTGGATTGTTCCTCCTAAAGCCTGATAAAAGGTGACGATTACAACTGCTGGCAAAAGTGGAAGTGTCTTAAGGCAGCCTGATTGTACTAAGGGATTGAGTGGTGGCAATAGTGCTAAGCAGGAGTCCCATGCTCAATAATATTTATATCATAGGCACGCTTTATCTTTGCCAATTGCTATTTCTACTGTTTATTACCCACCTTTCAGCATGCTTTTGTAACAGCTTGCAAATTTACCACTTTGCTAGCTAACTTGGCAATTTGAATTTGAATTCTCTTTTCTGTAATTCCCCTGGTAGGTTGGCTTTTTTTCCCCCTTCAGAATAGGTAATATGGTTCGTCATTTCCCAGCTCTGGGACCTTGGCTTTTCTCCATTAGTTCTGAAGAATAATAGATGGTGGCTCCAACATGATTTCTGCAAGTTCCATTAGCTCACTGGGATGAATTCCATCTGATTTCTGTGGATTTCTTTTGTTGCAAAAAAAGTATTGTACATTAAAAGATCAGTTACTGTATTACCTAAGAAAGCCTGGGAAAATCTACTATGCCAGTTGTTGTTTTTTATTTGTTTGTGTTTTTTTTTGTTTGTTTGTTTGTTAGTTTATGTTTTTGTTTGTTTAGAAAGAAGGCTGAGAGTGTGTGTGTTAGTGTCTGAATGGCAAGTGCAGGCTTGATTTATGATGGACAACTGAACTGCTGTAGTGGTTCTAGGGGACAGAAATGTAACATGAACTGGGCAGTGGTACATTTGGGGACACTGCACATAAATGAGTTATCCTTGTAAATAATAACAATTAGTCTTAAAATCAGAATAGTGACAAAGAATCTAGTTTTAAAATTCTGTTAATTAAAATGAAAGGGCTTCTTGTTTATAAACCTGAGCCTTCCCTGCTACATCTGTTTGATTAGTCCTGAAGCTTAGGTTCCAAGTCAAATTTTAATGAACTTTGTTGTCCTTTCTCCTTGCCATTTGTTCTGGACATTTAATTATGATATCGGATATCAATGATCCTTACATTTATTTTCCTACACTGTATCACTCAATGACATGACTCTGAAATGCTTTTTTAGCAGTTTTGCCCTTCAGCTGTAAATTGCGATTCTGTACTTCTTCATTAATGATCTTGGAGTGCTTACATAACTCCTTAAGAGAAAATATTAAATGTAAGATGGTTCCATTAATTTAAGAGCAGGGACATTCTATTTAGACTCCCCTTTCCTTGCTGAAGGAGTACAGCATTTTTCATTTTGATAAATGATTTGCCTTGTTATAACTTTTTTAACTAATGGGTATAGAAAAAAAGTGTTAAATAAAAATGGTATGACAAAAAAGTGTGACATTCACTTTATTTTATATGGAAAAAAATGAATGTAACACAAAGTGATTTTATTGAACTGTAACAGCAAAACATTGAAAGTTCAGTTCTGAGTTGGCCTTGAAATGTATTCCATGTGTAATATAGATCCTTTCACCTACAGATGTATTTTCAGATATAAGCCAAATTGCTAGCAGTCTCATTTATTAACAATGCCATGCTGTAAGACGTATGGCTCATTGACCTTTTCTAAAGGATGCAACAGGTATTCTTACCCTGAGTGGGTTGGACATGGGTTGCATTTGGTGTTAATCAGGATGAAAACTATCCCCCCCCCCCCAAAAAAAAAAAAAAGCTTCTAGACTGGCTGTTCTAACTGCCAACACGGAAAGGTAATACAGGTAATATACAGAAATTTGCATTACATTAACTGTTTCTGCAGCCACGAAATAAGCTTTCCATATGTGAACTCCTTTGTCTCATTAGGACTCATACCTCCTGAGTGCGGTGTAAGTACATGCATGTGATATGCTTGCAGGATTGGACTCCCTTTTTCATGTCAGAGTTGTTCCATTTTTTCAAATTTGTTATGATCAGGTGCTGTTGAAGATCAGTGTCAAAACTGTGATGAAAATAATTTCTTACTTGAAGTTTCACTGTTTCTGTTTTTTTTTTGTTGTTTTTTTTTTTTTTTTTTTTTTTTTACAGGGTACTTTTAATAAATATTTCATTCTACTATGTAATTTAATGTTCTAACTTAAGGTGTGCTACAGTTTGTGATCAATAAACAGTAAGTATTGAGTCTGAGATTTTCAAAGGGACTGAAGAATAATTACACATTCATCTTCCATTAAGTTTTGAATGCCTTTGAGAATCTTAGTCATGCTTATCACTGGACTCTACTCAGAAAAGGTTGAACCATTTTATTTAGTGAGTGTCATTATAGAATATATCTACATATTGAACTAGCTGAAGTATTAGAACAATAATCAATTAAGTCTTTCCAAACTGGCACCTTTGTCCTGGTTTTTAATCATGCACAGCCTATAAATCTACATATATCTCAATCTTTTAACTTGCAGAAGTTCACAGTTCCATCCTGACGTGTTCTAACAAAGTCATAAAAAGAAATCTATCTGTATGAGTTATTACTGTGAACGTCAATTGCATATAAGTATCAGAGGAAATATGTTGGTCATTAAACATTTCTTTTGCTTTTCTTCAGCTTCCACAGCTTCTGTAAGAAGCATCAAAAAACATCAAGCAATTGAAATGGCTTTCACATTATTTCCTCCCCTTGGTGCAAAAGTGAAGAATGTAGTTACAGTGCCACTACCATGGCTGCACCCTCTGCTGGATGGAAAAGTTGGATCCAAGAAAGCAGGTAAAAATTAGTAGCACATTAGTATTCTATAACACATACATCTCCAGAAAAATATGCCCCCTGCTCTACCTCATCCTCTGCTGAAGAACTGTTGTATGTTTTTATAAAACTGATATTGTTTACTTATTGGCTTTCCACAGAATTAGCTCAAACTCCTGATTTTTAAGACTTTCCAACACAAAATCTAAATTGGCAACTGAGCATCACACTTAACCTGTAACATTTTTTTCCATGTGTGTTAATATTAAAAAGGATATGTTAAGTTGATGTTTCTCTGAAGGTTCAAATTCAGGGACAAACCTGTTCCTCTGCCACTTTTGCCTTAGAAGGTAAGCAGAGGAACTCCACATTTACAGGCAAGTGAATCTAGACATTCAAAAAGACTCTGTAATGCCTGTGCTGAAGAAAGGGCATAGAGGAGAAAACCATGCCTCTCTGGTCTATGCTAGCATTAAGGCTACAGTGCCATAGCAAAGTCCAAGCACTTGTTTGTCTCAGTGCATGATGCCACTGAGAAACGGGTGATGATTGCAGTCAGGGACTGTGTGAGCAGGAGAGAGTATTTTTGTTTGTTTTGTTTTGTTTTGTTTTTCTTTAATGTCAGAGTAAGGAGAGTTTTCCTCATAACAAGCTTGGAGTCAGAGAAAATATCAGAGTAAAATTCTGTATACTAAATGTACTAAATGCTCTATGTTTCACGCTTCTTATGCCCTTTCCCCTCACTTTAATAAGTACCAGCAGCCAAGCTGTATGTTAGAAATTGAAGGCCAATTTGCTCCCACACCTTCAAGGGAATTTCCTGTAGTACATTTAGACTGTAAACCTATTCCTAGGGTTTGGGTCCAAAGACAGCACTCCGTAGCACTCTGTAGGTTGCACAAAGAAGTGGAATTTAAGGACAGTGACAGAAAAGTGTTCCGCTCTGCAAGCATACATTATGTTGAAAATGTATATATAAATCAGATGATGGATGGACAGAAGAAATTAGTGAAAGAGGAGGTGAGTAGAAGCCATACTTTGTCCAGACAATGTTCTGTGTTCTTGCATTGCGTTCAGAGGAAAAGGAAGATTGGATTGAAATTAAGACAGTAGTGCTCATCTTTGATGTTATAACAAGACAGTCTCCTTCTATCACTTATCACAAGGTTCCCCATGACAGCTGCTGTGTTGAAGAAATTATTATTCAAAAAATACTTTCAGCCTCACTCAAACCTTAAACTGCGGGATCTGTTTTTAAACTAACTAATTTTTCATGACTGTATTTTCATAAATAATAATTCATGACTCTAATAGCTGTAAGCCTTGGGTTGAAAATGAATTATAAAAGGATTACTCTTTTTACCTGCAAGTATACAGGTACATTTAAGGAAAATGTGCAAAGGCTCTTCCCCATTCCTATTGTTTCATTAACAGTCTCTTTAACTATACTTGAACTGGTACTGTAATATGCTGAATTATACTTTTTTTTGAATTATACTTTTTCTTTTTTTTTTTTGAATTACACTTTTTTTTGATGACTGTCTTCAAGAAATGGTTATAAATCCATTGACATTAATGCAGCAAGGCTGGTTTACAACACTTGTAGACAGGTGCCATTTGTGTGAGGTTACTTAAGTCTGCCAAGGCCTGAAATATTTAAATGCTCTCCTCATGGTAGTCAATATTCTAGATAAGGACTTCTCTTTTAATTTGTTTATTCAGATCTTTGGTAGCATACTGGTTTGTCAGATTTTGATTATAATACAGACAAGAATAGTAGAGGAGACAAAAATAGATCTTCAAATGAGATTATGATGTATATGGTAAGATCTACCTCTGGAGTGCTTTTGAGTTGTTTTGGTCAGTGACCGGAGTATAGCATCTTCTTGAGTTACAGCAGTTATTAAACTGGTTGACAAGAGTGATGCGGTAGTTGCCTTGAGAAGAGATTAGTCTATTGAAGGAGGACTTTCTGTAGCACAGAGACTCCTCTTCCAATAAGCATTTTAGCTCTGGATAGCCCTGCAAATTTATTTTGTTCCACCATTAATACTCATAAACACAGCAAGATACATACACCCCTTTTTTGCTTACTGTGTCTGTTTCTGTGGCTTCTGAGATGCGCCAAGCATTCCGCAAGTAATTGAGAAACATTGAAAACCACTTCCCAACTCATCTATTGAAAGGTCTTTTGCTATCTGGCAGAGATCTAATCTGAGAGAAATAATCCCTGAACTGTGATTGTATTTAATTCAAATGTGGAAGTTCCCATAGGCATACGTTTATGCTGTATATGTAAATTACAGATTCTGGTGCAGTGTGCTGTGAATTTCTAATCTAAGTATAAAAATTCTACGTGTGCTTAAATAAGCAGAAATCAAGCTTTTAAACCCTTTTTGAAATACAATAGTTTTGTTCATATCATTGATATACAAGGCATGTTTTCATAAAACTTCTGCACTTACATCAACTATTATTGCTCCTACATTACCAGTAAGTAGTGTGCTAACATCTCTTTTAAGCATGAGTAATCTTCACTGCATTTTTTAACTGGAAAATGGAAGATAATACTCATTTCCCATTGGAAAAATAACTATATAAAAATGCATCTTCCTACTCAATTTATTTGCCAGCTTTTGTATTCAGATTGCTTTACTGATTAAAAGGTCAGGGCATCAAGATTTAATTCACATTCAATTTTGTCACTGTGGTAAGTTTTTCAAACATTTCAACTTTCCACATATCACAGTTTCAATATATGAGAATGGGATAATATTTCAAACTCACTTTTTTGAATTGATTTTAGGTGAAGGCAGCTCCTTATTTGAATAATAGTATGTGTGATTGAGCAATACTTTCAGTTTGCTACGGGAGCAATTTTATTAAATGCTAAGCAGTATAATGATATTAATGATGACATAAAAAAATCAGCTTTTCTCGGTGAGGCTTGTGGTACAATATTTCCTTTTGATAGTTAAAGGAAGGACTTTTTTTTTTTTTTTTACTTTATCTGTAACAAAAGTCTTGCTCCTCTATGGAGTGAAAATGTGTTTCATTTTTGTTTTCAGTAAAATATTTTTTTCCAATGTTTTACTGCAATAAAGAAATAATACCACAAAAACATAATGTTACCGTGCTTGCTAGAAATGAATATAAGTTGAAACTATTGATATTGATAGCATGACAATGGACTTAGTGTAGTTAATTTGAGTGGAGGAGTGAGGTTGTAAAAGGTTTGTGAAGATAATCTCTTCCTTGAGAAACTAATTTGGAAACACGGTGTTTATCTCCGGAGTCTCGGGAAGTCAATGGAAATCTACAGTGGTGCTTTAGATCAGTCCCTTACAACCTTCTGGTGTATGCCTTAAGTAGCCTGCTTACTTATCGCTAACTTTCTCATGGGTGTTAGGAGTCTCTGCAAGGGATGGTTTCCCACCAATATTTAGACAGACACAAATCTGTCAACTCCTTCCACTGCTAGACTAAACTGTGATAAAAAAGCCCTGGAAGTACTATGTCCTACCAATTAAGAGCATTGTAATACTGTTCACTCATATCCTATACTTCAGAAGGAGCTTCATAAACATGGACTCAGCAATTCTGTGGGGAAAGAAAGAAGCAGGAAGGAAGGAAGGCAAAATGGAAAGATAAAGCACTCATGCTTCAAGGGGTAGAGTGATTATTCTACTACCTAGGCAAGAGAGGATATGGCAGGTGTTTAAATTTTTGTATGTAGTGCATATTAGCTCTTTCTTTTTGCTTTGATGTGATTTTCCCAGTTTAATTTACATGGTATAGCTTCGAAAATAAAAAGAGACAATATTGAAGAGCTATCATAGCAAGCTTTTCATATGGTGTCAGTTTGGGGTAAAGGAATAAAAAGTTCTAATAATATCTTTCAAGCATTAATCTCTGCAAGATGTCTTGAAGAACAGAATTAGAGCAATATGTGGTCTTTGCCATCTTTGACTGTTGTGACTCAAAGACACTTTTGATCACTTTAAAAGAAAATTCAACATTTCAAAAGCACATGAACCAGTAGAATTTCCACAACAATCCAATTCCTCATTTACATCCCAACAGGGTCAATTTTCAATGCATTTCACATAAGAATAAATACACTGTTCTCACGATTGTTTGTGTGTGTAGTTCTCCATACCCCATGCTGTAAATATACCCCACAGTGTCAGATCCATGCTGTGACCAACAATATATGCCCAGTGGGCTAGGCCTAGCAATATCTACTGTATGTTTATATTTTTTCCTTCACATTTCTGCAAAGCTGCTTCTTCCGCTGACTTAGCCTGGCAGTATGGCTTGCTATAGTTTAGGGGATTGTAAAGATGTCTCTAAAAAGCATATGGGAATGCAGCACTCAGACTCACAAATGAAAGCTCAAGACTATACTGAAAGGCCTGTATTTTGTAAATGTTTGCAGGGTATACAGCGAGACAGGAAAGCTGCACATCAACATAAGTGTTTGTAGAAGATTTAGATAATGTAGTGGCATCTCAGTGTCTCACTTAAGGTGACAATTGTGGCTCTTTTACTGTGTGGCATTTCACTTTATAGCCCACCTTAGCTTCTTTAGCTGTGCTGGTTATCAAAGGAATCTGAAGTAAAATTTGGCCTAAAAAGCCTTTTAAAATACTGGAAATGACAGCTTGACTGCTTAGAAAAGAAGAATTTTATTTCATGAGAAATAAAAAATAGGTTGTTTGAAATTTCTTTAGAAGAAGGCAAAAGGGAGATGTCAGATCCCTTCCAGTCCATTTTTATATGATTCTGTGATGTGAATGTGGCACTTAGGTTGCTGATCATTTAGTAATGAAATATATCCAGCAATTTTAGAGAATACAACTCTGGTCTAGTTTTGTTTTTAAGAAGTTCTTAGAGTAACTGCAGTTTTCTAAAATTTCATCCATCACATTGCAAAGTCGGGGTTTGAAATCTGACCTGTATGCATGTTTGTGACTAGTCTATTAAATCTCACAGTTCTATTTCTGTTTCCTGATTAGATTAACTGGGCCCACTGAAAAACAAATAACAGAGCATGAAGACTTTATACTGACTTTCAAATAGGCTTTGCATTACTCAAGCATGGTCATCTGAAAGTTTGCTTAGAAGATGCAGAGACATGCCCAAGTTAGAATTATGGAAAAACATCACCAAGTACTCACAGTGTTGTTTTCACAGTGTCAGGCTTGAACCATTTTCACATATACTAGGATTATCCAGAATTCTCACAATGCACATTTAAGATAATTTCTAAACTGCTCTGCATCTACTAAACTAAACTGATATTTCCTAAATGTAAAGCTTAATTCATTGCAATTTTTGAGGAATAGTATAACATTTCTTTTGCAGTTTTAGAAATGTGTCTTCTAAGAAGTTTTCCAAAATAATTTGATCATGAGAAATATAATTGTATCAATATATAAGCGTATATACTTATATGCATTTGTATGTAAATATATATATATATATATATATATATAAAAATATTAGAGGTATAATTATTGATATTTATATTTAATCAAATACTACAAAGGAAAGAGCAGATACTGCTTTTGGGAATATTTTTATTTTTGCCTGAAGTAGTCAGCATCCTTTTTTTCAGCACCCTCTGAGTGAAAGATGTCAGTATTTTACAGTGATACTTTTTGTTTCAAAATCTCCTTCAAAGTAGTTGAAATATAAATTTCAAACATTTCAAAATAAAAAAGAAAAATTTAAATCAAGCTGTCAGTGTTTTAAAGTTCTACTGAACTGGAGTATCATTATTTCATTGTGAACCAAGACAAATTTTATAAATATCAAAGATAGCAGCCAAAAATATTTATTCTTTTCTTATCTACTATTTATTACTCGATTGTCATTTGATGCTGTTATAAATGAAGTCTCAACTCAATCTGAATTTTGTAATATTCATACTTATAAAATGTATAAAAGCTATAAAAGTTATAAAAGCTATAAAAGGTATAAAAGACAAGTAAACAGCACTGGGTGTGTGGGGAGTCCACACTCCACCAGCACGCACACACGAACATCAAACATTCTAAATATATAGAACATTGCTTTACATACTAAAGCTGAGTATGCCTATACATACGTACAACAATCAGGAAAGGTAACAAACAATCGTTTAAGCTCCATGACTTAATAAACTCGAGTACACCTATACATATGCACATTCAGAAAAGGTAACAAACAATCCTTTAAGTTCCATGACTTAACAGCCTCCATTTTCCATTCCTTTTCTTGATTACAAACAAGTCTCCAATTTCCATTCCTTTTGAACAATATGTCTTGCTTTAAGTTGTCAAGCAACTTGGTCATCAGGCCTTATGTATCCCATTCTTACCGGATCGAAGAAAAGCATATCGAAGAAAAGCTGCTAACCAGCGAGGGGCAGTTGTGTGCGTGGGTCCGCTTCTCTCAGCTTGAGCTTCTTTCCAGTTCCGGTGCGCCTGTTTCCAGCAACTTTCTCTATGAGCTTCTTTGAGCGGTTTGCTGAGTCTGGCTGAACCTATCTTCATGAGGCGATCGTGGTAACCAGTTGCGCATTATGGGGAATCATACTTCCTTAGGAACAAAGACTGTCCTGGTAACCTTACAGCTTATTCTCCTTATTAACAGTTGGATAGTTTATGAGCCTGAAACATGGAACCAAACTGAGGTCAAGGTGTGGGACTCTGCAACTAAAAACGACAAGGTTGCACTGGAATTGCTCAGCACCTGGTGAGCAATCTCTGAGGCCTTAAAGAGCCCTGTGGGCCGCAGTCAAAAACGTGTGGTTTGCCAGACCATGAGGGAGCTGCGGGCTCCTTTACCAATCCAACTGCTACGCTATGGGCCCCTCTGCGGCTACCGCCATGGAAGGCTTTTGCTGTTACGCCCCCTGTTGACCTGGATGTGCCTTTTGACCCAGGCCTCATTGCCCTTGATAAGGAGATGGATATGCTTTTCTTCGATCCGGTAAGAACAGGATACATAAAGCCTGAAGACCGAGTTGCTTGACAAATTAAAGCAAGACATATTGTTCAAAAAAGAATGGAAAATGGAGACTGTTAAGTCATGGAACTTAAAAGATTGTTTGTTACCTTTCCTGATTGTTGTACGTATGTATAGGCATACTTGGGTTTAGTATGTAAAAACAATGTTCTGTATATTTAGAATGTTTGATGTTCGTGTGTGCGTGTTGGTGGAGTGTAGCCTCCCCACACACCCAGCGCTGTTTACTTGCTGTTTATACCTTTTATAAATATTTCTTTTATAAATATTACAAAATTCAGATTGAGTTGAGACTTCATGTATAACAAGAGTCAAGTTAGCCTTTGTTTATCAGCCTGAAGGTTTCTTAAAGGGCTGCAAGCATCTTACATAAAGAATTTGAATATTAACCTAGTGGTAATTCTGCCCTTATGTTAGGGATTTAAAGTTCTATGAAAAATCATCCTCATGACTTCATTGCAGAACAAGAAATATTTGTCCAACTCGCAAATGCTCTGGAGGTATTTTGTGTCCCAGCAGTTAGATGCAGAAGTCTGTTCTATAAATTAATAAGTGAATATCACTTTTGCTTGCAAATTAACAGGAATACCAGATAGGTAGTGTTCAGTTACAAGAACATAGCATTAAGTTCATCTCCTGAACAGGAAAGATAATGAAAATTTCCCATTCATTAGAAATACTTGCAAACTATGTGGGATTTCTCATAGTTCTTTCCTACCATTTGATCTCACTTGAATAAGGATTTCATAATTCATATGGAATAATAAAATGCATGCAGTTCTTCATGAAGAACTAATAGAATAGGAAGACGATGTCATCATTTAGTCTCCTATTAAAGCAATACATGCAAATGGAAAATTTAAGTTTAAACTTTTGGCAATTACTGACATTGTTATACAATCAATAATTCAACCGATTTCCTAGTATTTTTCCCAGTCCAGGGTAGATAGCAGAAGAAAAATCAGAGTAAAATTTAAAAGGCACTTATCTCTGACTTCAGTGGTTGCAACAAAGCCTTGATTTCAGAGGACCATAATAGCCTCAAAGAAATTACTACACTGTATTACATGTATAGAAGTATACAAAGGCATACAATTTTAATAACTTAAAAGCTTTGGAATTCCACAGCAAGAAGAGCTGTATTTCAGAATTCTGTTGGGAATGATACAAGCGTAACACAGAAATCACATCCATTAGAAAATAAAATTGTAATATTACAGATGAAGAGCATCAGATTCAAAATGGTGAATCTGAGTAACTTTATTTGATTTTATTTTTTTTTAAGATTACAATTACTGTCTCCCCTTCCTGGATAGATATATGGGGATAGCTTGCAATCTTCCTGGTAATTTTAACCAAAACAAGGCTAGTGTGAGGTTTTCTGAGGTAAAAGCAATTGTACAGGGAAGGCTTTTTGTTTAAAAAAAAATAAAAAAAATAAAGTTAACTAAACACAAATATAGCTTTGTGTGTTCTATCAAAAAAAAAAAAAATCAACGCTGTCAAATCTGTGATTTGTACTTGTAGTCCTTAGAATGTGAAATCCATTGGCAAGACTGATTTCTAAAACTGAGTAATTTTTAATGAAACTAGAAATTCTTTAAATCATACTTTCTTGGCTTTTGGAACTTCTTCACTGTTTATTATTGCACACATTATATTCTTTATTTACTTATTTATTTATTTTTATAATTCTTTTTTGCCTGATCTAACTGGTTAGTGTGCTAGTTTTCATTAATATGTTTATGTTTTCATGTAATTTGTAAAAATTAAATTATTGAACAATATACAAAATATTTAGTGGACATCCATAGAAATCGATGAAAACTACACACTTTACGATCCTGCTGAAAAGCCTTCTTGGATTTGTTTTTTGATATTATAGGCAAAATATCTGTTGCATCTGTTTTACTTGATGGCAGTGAAAATTTTGAATACAAGGGGAATTAGATTGCTGAATATCTTCTACTGCCCACTTTCTACTTCCACTTTCTAGTGTTTATAACTGCTATCAGGGTTTCAATCACAAAAAGAAATGCTGAAGTGTTGCTTAGCAAACTCCTTATTTAACAGCAGGAAAGATGTCTCAGAAGATATAATTCAAATTATGAAATTTGAAACAATGATCTTAGTGATTGGATTGGTTGAGTTCCCAATGATATCTCAATAGCAACTGATGCATATGACGAAACAAAAAACACAGAAACAAAAGAAGCTTCATACCTACAGTTATTTTCATTGCTACATCCCATAAAGCCAGGCTCTGGCATTAATAGACATATAGATCAATAAAACATTGGCCATATTATAAGAAAGTGTTCAGCATCAACGTGGATGCAGTTTCCAGTCAAAATACTAAGAAAACAGGGTTTCATTTAATAGAAGAACCTTTTTCCCCAGCGTCATTGCTACTGGCTTTATTCCTGTATCTGATTTGCTCTCTTGAATAGTCTCCAGCAGGTGCCATATTTAATACAAATGTTTCCAGTCTTGACTAACGTACTGCAGTTAATAATGTAGTGGCAAAGTTTTAATAATCACTAATTTGTTTTCAGTTGGTTATCCTGCAAATGATGTCTGCTTGCCCTATTGGCAGTTCCAAAGACTACAGTGAACAGGTGGGGCATTTTCTTTCCAGGAAATGTCAGCTTGATGTCTGGAAACAGATGTAGTTTTCCCCAACTCATTGTGGGTCTATCTTCTAACTTAATAGGAGCTCTAAATAGCTGACAGGTGATAATACATCTAGTCAGCTCAAAGCATATTCTGACTGTACTGCCAGCTAGTAAATGGGAAATTTTCACTTCTGCAGTGGCAGTCTTAAAATGATCACCTTTTAGAGCAAGAAAACATGTTAAATAATTTCTGATTAGAAAATCAAATCAGCCATCTTCTTAAATGTACATAATTTGTACAGATATGTATTCAGAAGCAGCTGATGTATTTGCTATCTGCTATTTAGTACTCTTATTAGTGAAGGAGAGATTATTTAAATTTCCATTTCACATGTCTTGAAGGAGAATACATAAATCAATACCTAATCTGACCTTTGATATTAGGTCCAGAGTAGGGATCTAGCCTCAAATGATATGTAATTGTTTTCTTCCAGAAATTGATTTTCACTTACTGGGCATTTTGAATGTATCAAACATGGTTCTGTGAATGCAGCTTTTCAAGGGCTGAGAGCTTTTTCTCCAGCCTCTGATAATCTTTCAGTGACTTCTGCAGTCATACCAGTTATTGCAAACTTGTATTGTTTTGTTCGTCAGAGAGAAGAGGAGGGAAAGAAAAGGAAGAAAAGGGAAGTAGAGTTCAGATACCAGTTTTTTCACTAGCTCTCAATCCTACTGTCTCCCTTCATTCTTCCCTGGTCTGAGAGAGAACCATCTGTTCCTTTCACCTTCCATTTTTTTCAAGAAGTTGGTCCAGCATTTAGAAAGCAAAAATTTTCTTCTAGATTTTTTCTTCTAATATTTTTTTTTTCTCTGAGAGCTGCATAGATAGCTAAGGATACTCAGCTAATATCCAAGTTTCATTCTTGCTTCAGACAGTTTTTCATGTATATTATTGCAAACTCTGTACCCTAGAGCAAGTATCTTATGCCATGCTGAGATGGCATGTAACTCCAGGTTATGCTCAGCTCCTGGTTTGGATCACGTCACTTAGAAAGTCAAAAATTCCTTTTATGGTTACCAGTACAGCACATGGAAGTAAAGGAGATTTAAATCCCAGGCAGCTGTTGTAGCACCATTAATATGTAGGAGCAACGGTAGTGTGATCAGATTTATGAAATGAAAACGAGCTTTGCATTCCAACCACATGCGAGGCAGATGGGCTGTTTGGGTTTGCTGAAGAAAATCCTGTGGGAGTGTAGGATGTAGAAGGTGTGAGAGCTGAGCTGTGTTGTAGATGTGTTGATGTCCTTTGGGAGGGGAAAACAGGGGGAGGCTAATTAGGCGTCCACAATCACCGAGAATGCCCTGTCTCTGCAGCCAGTGCAGTTCTAATGTGAAAAGAGGAAGATGGTGTATTTATGTCGATGAATATGTTGCACAGACTTGCTGCAGTAAAAAGCCTCAGTTTCCTGTGGCTGCCTGGAATACCATGCTCAAAAGGAAGAAGATACGTAAGAAATGATGCTTACACAGATTGGGGACCTCAGATCTTGTATTCCTGATACACAGTTGCTTTCACTCAGCATCAAGGCGGGGACCCATTTTCCATTTACCTTCCTTGCTCTAACCTGGCAATCTGAACGTGATGATTTAGACCTTTGTACATTTACAGATGTGCAAAATGTAAACTTAAATTTCACAAACTTTCTCTGGTATGCAGTCATCTCCAGTATAGCATATGCATCAAATGTGGTAAAATTATGTAATACATTATAAGATATTAAATAATGATAGAAACAGAATGTCTGCTTAGCCTGTGATGCCTTGTTATATATACCTGTTCTGTGTGAGAAAGGTCCTGAAGATCTGGTTCATGCAAAGAATCACAAGCAATAAGAAGCAAATATTTAAACCTCAGTCCTGCAAATATTCAATTAGGTTCTTTTAGTCATCAAGAAATCAAAATGAATTTGACTGTATTGTCAGTAAATCATTTGCCAAACTCCTCTTCTTAAAAAAGCAGTGCTTTTGAGCTCACTGAAGTGATACTCTAGTAGATGATTCTCAAATGGATGATTCTGTCATTCAGCAACGTGTACTGCATGTGTGTAGATTATATGTGTAGGTAATAGACAGACAGACTGACCGACTGACCAACCAACTGATCAACTTTGCTTGCCTACAGACTCAAGAAAGAAAAATTACTGGCAGGTTAAAAACTCCTGGAAAACAAGGTTTAAAATAGAAAGGATGACACAACTCTAACAATAGCATTGTGAATGGCGACGTTGTCATTCTGAATGGAGATCTGCTTGAGTCAAATTGAATAACAATGCTCTTTTTCTTCATTAAGACCATTAAAATCTGTAAGGCTATGGGACCTGGATAGACATAAAGGTTTTAAAAAGCAATGAGGAGAGATTAATGCTCATTGCTGCATACTTACTTGAAGAGTCCAATTAAGTAAAAGTTTGTGCTAATTTGAGTTCTCTGAAAAATCTAAGCAGAACAGCCTCATTTTTGCTATTGCATTGGTTTGCAAAACAAAACCACAATTTTTTCTTGGTATCATCATATAAATATTATGAATTCTTTCTAGAGAGCAAAATGATTTTTACTATTGTAGCTGGAGATAAATGTTATTTGTGCATAACATCAAAATATAAGAAATCAAGATTCTTTCTCTATGCTTTACTCTGCTGTTTCAATTGAGCGTCTCTGAGAATATTGCAGTTTTCTATTGTTTTTTGGATGTGCTAATATTAGCATGAAATGTGATAAGAATTATTTAAGAACCTAATTGCTCTGTATTTGGCATTTGAATTTTGAATCTTTGGAATTCATCTTTTCAGAGTGCTTTATTTAGTTTCTATTAATACCCTGTAATTTAATAATTGTAGTGGGAGGCTGAGGAGAATATGGAACAAGGAAAGATTTGCATATTCCTTTGATACAGTGGGTTTGTGAGAGGCTCTGACCTGTATTTTTAGACTGATCTTAAAAAGCAGTTTTGCTAAGGCTGGAGTGAACATCACAGAGCATGGAGGGATCAGACAGGGAGACTGCTCATCCTTTATTCCATTCATTTGTCATATGACTAAAGGAAGTCTGACTCAATCAATCAGAGCTCTGCAAAGCAGTCTTAAGCTATGTAATTCTTGATTAAATCTTGCTTTCAATGTAGAAATCAGCCTGAAAAAGAAATCTGAAACTAAAACTAATGATGAAAGCAGGAAAAAAATAGCTTTTTCTGTTGCCCTAAGACTACAGTGAAAAGCACATCTGAAAAAATTGTGGCTGTGACTTCATGTTTGAGTTTTTGCCTATTAAAACATATTACTACAGGCCTCTGTTTTTTGCACTTGTAACCCAAGTAAGAAAACGGCATGCAAGAAAGAAATCTTCTGGAAAGATTGGCTAATGGCTATGTAAACAGCAAATGCTTGCCACATATGGGCATTCGGAGGTTTTATTGCAAAGATTCAATGACTATTGCGAACAGGGTAGAGCTCTGAAATGTGGTAGTAAGATGTCTGTTTTGGGTAGGTCCTGGAAGTAGTTTGGCAAAGGTTTTACCAGAGGCTTTGGGATTTTTGACTCAGGTCCTATGTAGATAAAGGGCTAGAGCAGCTGAGACATGGCTGTACTGTACTGCTTGGGTCTTCTGCAAGGGCCTGGGGTGATGTGAATGTGGGAGCACCTAATCAGCAAAACAGGGTCACCTCCAACGCTCACCTCAAGCATTTGCATATAAGCAAGTGCCTACAAGGCACCATGATGGGGACATGCACTTGGTGAAAGAGGATCAGGTTAGAGAATACTTAAGCTAACTGGGCATAAAGCAATTCGTGGGTCCTGATAGGACCTGTTTTGACAGAAGACTAAATGTTGTTTTCCCAAGATTCACACATTGATAAAACAGTAAATCATTATAGGATAAAAGATGTTTTTGCTGCCAGTGATGTACTGGCCTTTAATTGATATGAAGTTTTTTTGTTTTTGTTTTTCTACTAGATATTAAAATTATTCAAAAATATGTATTGGACAAATGGAAAAATTGCAAAGGTATTTAATTGAGCTATATGCATTATCTCTTAAATTATTGATTTAGCATCTTTATTTCTGTGTTTCTATTTCATCACTTGACTCTGTGGCCACTTTCTCTGAAAGAAAATTTGACTTTTCAGGAAATTACAAGCTCTGTTGAGTGGTTGGAGCTTGACTAAAGGCTGAGTAAGGATTAGTTGCAGGAGAGAGATTTTACAGCAGTAGTTTCCCAGATGTGTGGGTATGTTTGCATGTTTCAGAAGCATTTTGTGAGGACATGATCTAATATTCTGTTGTGAAATTTTGTCAGTTTCCCAAACTTCAAGGAATTCTTGCTTCAGCTGCTGCAGTAGAAAGAGATTGTTCTGCAGCAAAAAGACTTGGACAGATTGCAGGAATCTGTTAAATATTAATTCAATTAAGGCTGAATATTCAACTAAGATTAATACCAATGATATATTAAAATACTTTTATGAATTTATTTAAAAAGAGATGCAATGAAATGTATCAAAACTTATAAGTAGTATTTTAAATAATGCAGTGAAGCTTATAATAATTTAATTGTGTATTTGAGGATAATATAGGTACAGACTTGAAAAGAGAAGATTGTATATTACAGAATCACAGAATCATCTAGGTTGGAAGAGACCTCCAAGATCACCTAGTCCAATCTCTGACCTAACACTAACCAGTCCTCCACTAAGCCATATCACTAAGCTCTACCTCTAAATGTCTTTTAAAGACCTCCAGAGATGGTGACTCAACCACTTCCGTGAGCAGCCCATTCCAATGCCTAACAACCCTTTTGGTAAAGTTTTTCCTAATATCCAACCTAAACCAGCCCTGGCGCAACTTTAGCCCATTCCCCCTTGTCTTGTCACCAGGCACGTGGGAGAATAGACCGATGCCCACCTCGCTACAGCCTCCTTTAATGTACCTATATATTACTTACACATACTTACATATGTGTGTGTGTGTATGTACATACATATACATATGTATATATAAAGATGTCTAGGGAATTGAGAAAAAAAAGCAGAAGATAAACTGGTCTTGGGCAGTCAGCCTGTAGACGTACCGTTTGTGCTTGTCTGTATTACTGAGCTTCTGAATTTCTGCATCCATGTGCATAAACCTGTTTGCACTTCCATTTCCTGGTGTGTGGGTTTTCATAGCAAGGAATTATGACTCTGTGTGCTGATACAGATTGATGCCTGATATGGGGAATCTGGGTTCTGGAGCCTGGCGTAGATGACAAATTAGCAAGGAAGTACTGATGCAGTGCCTGTGTCCTTACCAAATATGATTGTGGATGGTAAAGAATTTAGAATATTAGGAAAGAATTATGCTGTCTGTTCTCTGTCTGCTGCACATTTTTTAAGAGAAATAAACATTTTAAATTTATTTTTTTCTCACTCAATATATTTCTCTCTATTCTTTCTCATGTAGCCCATCAGGCCATGTGGATACTTTGCAGAGAGAACAAAGACAGATATATGAGTAGGAAGGGAGAGAGGACTCAGTATAACTACTTTTTGCTTTCATATATGTCTTTTTTAGTGGTATATTTCCCCTCAAGAACATTCACAGGGTGAAAACAACATAAGGGCTACTGAAAATATGTAGCAATGTACTGCATGCTTTTTATCCTCATTAATTCGAGACAGATAGCATTTGAAAGTAAAATATCCCTCAATATCACTACAAAAAAAAAAAAAAAAGAAAAAAAGCAAATACAAGATGAGCAATGCAGTGCTTGTTTCAGTGATCTTAGCGTGAAGTTCAGTGGGCTGCGGGTGTAAATGTTCAGAGATACCCTGTGTGGTAGTGGGTTCAAGAGAAAGGTCTGTGGGATGGCTCCTCTGTGTTTCCTAACTAGATAGGTATGCAGTCATCAAAAGGGCACTGGTTGTAAGCCCTCGTTGTTGGAGAGTATAGCAATGGTGAACTCACTGTTCATATCCAATGGGGGGTCTAAATTCAATGGGACCTTGGTGGGAAAACCTGAATGCTCATCTGTGAGAGCAGCAAGTGAATGAAAACCTCACTCATTGCACAAGCATTTGCCCTGCCCATGCAATCTAAGCCACCAGTAAGTGCATTTGTGCTCTGCTGAGAGGCTGCCATGTTTTACTTTGACAGGACCGAAGCCATCAGAGGGTTCATGCCCAGATGTATCTCTTTGTTGCAGCACATGTTGGCATGCTCCAATGCTGAAAGGTGCCAAGTCCCTACTGGTCTGACAAGCTTCTATGATCCTGATCCTCTGGTTTTAAATGTCAGGAAAGGCTCTGTTAAGTTTGGTGGGCTTATGAAAAAAATCTGTTATATTTTGTGCTATATCAAATGTTTTTTTTTCCAGTGAAGGTTTGGATACCTATCCAGTGCAATCTCAGACACATTATTAAAAGATTGGCTCAGGACTTTCTTCCTGTTCTCCCTGTCCTTTTGCTTGGAAGATCAGTTGCTATGACCAAAATCAATCAACATTTCAAGGCTCCTGGCACACACATGTAAAGACAAATCACTTTGTCACTCCATTATTACAATTATGTGATGGGAAGGAGAATGCAGTCCAGAATACAGGATCCCCAAATCTTCAACCCCAAATGCCCTTGCAGATGAACCCTCTACTTACCTAGCAAGAAAAGATGTAGGCTTAGTTTCACAGTATGTAGCTTGGCTCTGATTCTGTGTATGAGAAAGCTTACTGTAAGACCAAAATCAAATTATCTCTATGTTCAGAAGATAGTTACCATTAAATTCATCTCTGCGCTGTCTAATTTAATTTTCAGATTTTTGCGTAGTTTATCTTATCTAATGAAGAATGTTGACACAGCAGATCTTGCTTCTCGGAGAGGAACTCGTCTTTATTGGCTTTAAAATGGCCTTCTTCAAAAGTTCTGGGCAGAATGACACGAATGGAATAACAAACCAGACTTTTAGATGCAAATCCGTACATATTAGAATCTTTATGTTATTGTTAGCGTATCGGGGTTGCTTTATCAGAGAAGGGAAAGATGGTAAAAGCATGAGAATATTTAAATCCTGATGAAAGAAAAGCCAAATAGGAAAATAAGTGATTCTTTTTCATCATTTTAGACTGCATGTTATTGTCAGGATATCCAAGTGCACTTACAATATGGTTTATTTTAAAAGAACAAGCTAATTTGTATTGCAGCACGATTTCAGTAATTTTGTTTCAGGCTGCTACTTTTATGTCAGGGTATCCAAATTTGCAACCTTGTGAAGTCTGAGATGTTTCTACTAACTTATACAAGATTGTCTTTTTCTAATTCTTTCATGATTGTTCCAAGTGTGTTTTTATTTTATTTTATTTTATTTTATTTTATTTTATATTTTATTTTATTTTATTTTATTTTATAGAATATTAGACCTCAGTATTATAAACATTTTTGTTGGGGCTTGTATGTAAGACTGTTAGGGCAGGATACCACCTGGGTAACATGACTTGCTTTGAGTGAAATGTACTCCCAGGACACAGTGCCTGGACAAATAATTCAACCTTTCTACCACCTGGGTACCCAAAATGGGGCTGACATGCCAGCTGAAACCCATGAAACCACCAGGAGGGCAACTTCTAAATGGTTGCCATCACCAGCAGAGTTAACTGCTTGCAGGTGCTGAGTGATCCCACAAAGCCTGAAAGCTGAGATAGCCCTACAGTTGTACCTATGGGAGCCAAATGCTCTCTGGCTTCTGCTGCCTTCTGCTAGCAGGGAGAAGCTGTGGTAGGTTCTGCACCAAATGCCACTTCTTTGGGGCATATGGTGGGGGCCCAAACCTCAGGGTCCCTTATGATTTTCTGTGCAGCCCTCAATCTGACCATTAAGTGGACAAAATTCAGGACCTCCTGGCTCCCTCCTAGTGAAATCTCAGCTATTCAGCAATCTTACATTTTGGATTACATTGGGTAAATTTCTTCTTGGTAAAGGACTGAATTCAGGATCACATACTCAGAGCTCACTCAGCCTTCCCAAATGAAGTCAATTATATCCCACATGTTAACTAGATGATTTAAAGGCAACCAAACAATTAATTTTACCCTGAAAACAATAGAGATGGACAATCTCTGGAGAAAAATCTGAGGAGTTTTACTTTATTTTGGTTATGAGGAATGGCTGGTACAGAGAGAATGTGAGTTTGTATTCATTGAATTACATGTATATTATATTACAGGGAACATATTCCAACAGCGATGTTACTGTACAGCATTATACAGTAGAAAATGTGAGCAATAGCACTTTCAGAACCCATAAGAAAACCAAAGATAATGCCTTCCCATCCTTCTAACAATGTTTATTAGTCCCACAACAATAAGACCACCCTTTATTGGCACAGGCAGCTATCTCACTCGGCATCTGAGAAGCTTAAATACTAACCAGTCTGTGGCATTTTCTTGTCTCCTTAATATACAGAGGATTACCCTTGTGAAGGACTACATAAATAGAAAATGTGATGGCTTTAACTTCTCTAAGCCTGTCTTCTTTTCCTGGCAACAGTTTTAAGCATCAGTGTTGCATCCATATTAAGTGTGAATTCCCTCGTGTAAATCCCATTAAGGTTAATAGAATTTTACTTCTACTGCTTAATAAATTTCAAAGTGGATTAACTTTTGAGAAATATTTAACTAGCCATAATGCACAGAACATAATCCCATACCAGCATGTGTATACTGTAGCTGAGATAGAGAAACTCTAATGGAGAGATGATGAAGCAGCTTCGTACTATATGTAGAGAAAAGATTGTTCCTTAGCTAATATTTCGATAACATTTGTGTCTTTTCTTGTTTCTTGTTTCTTTTGCCCATTTTTAAATGTCATTCTAGCTTTTGTACTTCTAGGTTTAAAATAATAATGAATGATTTGAGAGACCAGCTTTTCCATGCTCTTATATCATAATGCAGTCTTGTGTGTAGAGTAACCACTGGACCCACTGGGGGAACTAGACAGCAAGAGCCCGTTACATTACATGCATTAGACTGTATATACGTACAAATGCTGTATGTACCAGCGATTATATGAACTGTACTTTTCTTCCTGTTTTCAAATTTAAAAACTCATACTTGGTGAATTTGAAATAGGTTTATAGTATTAAGCATAGATTTCCTTTAAAATGAGCATTGTTTGTCCCTCAAGAGCTTTCAGGGACTCAATTGACTCCAGTTTCCTTTCTCCAAATGCTGTTACATCGGATTTTCCAACTTAAAAAGATGTGCTTAGGTAGATGAATCTGTTTCACTGGAGGCAGGCAGAACTGAACTTCTTGTCACTGATGCTGCTCTGAAGGCAAGGCGAGGCTGTGTCACCATGTGTCAGCAGCCTTTCCCCTGACCTTTTGTGGGGGAATGACAGTCCTGGAGGGTGAGAGACAGCCTACTCAACAACCTTCCCTACAAAACTGCAAATTTAGCTATGAAAAATAGACAAAATATCCAAGTTTTTTAATGCTCATCAATTGCTGCTTTTCTGCTAGTCTTCTTTTGTTTTTCACATAGTTGACATCCCTTTGTACATCCTGATTATTATTTGTGTTGTCTGTATGGTGAGTTGGGAAGTATGCCTATGTATAACTGTAAATTGCAGCCCAGGTTGGGATACTGCAGAATATCTCAGTATTAGTTATATTCAGGAGACTGACCTAAAAAGTCATTGCAGGTTTTCATATTTATTATTTCTTAGAGAATTCTATGCCCAATAACGACATGATTTTTTCTTTACATGCCAGCCTTGTAACTCTGCATGTCAAGCTGTCATCTTTGCTTTTAATGTATTTTCTCCAGCAGAAACTTATGTTACAATATTGCTGCTAACTTCTGTAAGACTGAGGCTGTTTTTACAGCTTTATTGGTTCATCAAAAAACTGAAGTGAAAATAGAAAGAAATAAAAAAAAAAAAGAAAAATGAGAAAATCTTTTTGTCATCCAAATAAATAGTTATGATCTTAAGTACTTACAGGGGTGTAAATGGTTCAAGAATAAAATGCTGTGTCCTCATACTCCTTTTTAATGTCTACCAGCAGTAAACAGATGTGATAATATCCATCTAAACTGGCAAGTTGACTTAAAAATCTGTAACACATGTAATATCTTAGAATTGAAAAGTAGCTTAAGTATGGTTCATTCATGATAACGAGAGTTAGCCAGGGACTGCAGGACAGGTACCACTCTAGATTTCAGGCTATAGCTTCCCTCTCATGAAAGGATGCAAAGTGACTGTTTACTTTTCAGTGCTCTGGGTCATTCTGGATTGCACCTTCAATTTCAGCAGTTTTCAGTGGACAGCTATGCAACATCTCAGTATCTGTATTTGTGACACTACCTAAACATGCTCTCCCTTCAACATCAGTTGCAGTTCTCCATCTTTACTCTGTGGTAGTTCTTTTGAGTTGTTGCCGACTTGTGCAGTTCTGTCTTTTGTCAGTTAAAGGGACTTTTGTCCAGGAGGAGTTAGGCTGTTGTACTTCCAATGCTAACCAATATAACGTGTATATTTGCTGATGTATTTTCAATAGTAAGTGATATACGTTTTTCTGTATTTTTAAAATAATAGTAGATAACTAATGGTTGAAAAGTAGTTCAGTATTACTGTAATTTTCAAGATGAGAAAACGGGGGAAACAACCAAGGTAATTTGTTACAGTGTACTAGCACACTGAGAAAGTATGCTTGAAGCATTTATCAGAGGCAATGAACAGCTGCAGAGATGGACATGTGAAATC
Source organism: Anas platyrhynchos (assembly GCF_047663525.1). Lineage (NCBI taxonomy): Eukaryota > Metazoa > Chordata > Aves > Anseriformes > Anatidae > Anas > Anas platyrhynchos. The sequence goes on from NC_092590.1 coordinate 36,727,833, forward strand.
CACTTCAGTTAAATTAGGCTTCCCTAATTTTTTGCCTATAGAAGCCAGTACCTCATAACAACATGTCTTTAAGACATTGTAAAGCGGCTGTCTCTGCTGTACAATATACATGTACAGCTTCATGTGTGAACACTGCAAGTTAATTTTTCGGTAGCATAGGATAATTGGGGAGAGCTGTCTTATGGCAGCTTTTTGCTTCTCTGCTCTATAGGTGTTTTGAGGTGTCTTCAGCACTAATTATAAGAATACTTTTCATGGTCAGGTTTATGTTGGAAACAGATTTAATACTCTGGTTTGAGATGTTTTTGTTAGTTAGTTAGTTTGTTTTCTGGAATACTCCTAGCTTTGTTTCCTGTACTTCCCAATACCCAGTCCCACTTTCCACTTCTGATGTTATCTCAATGCTGAGATTTTAAGAAGCCCCACATACTCTGTCCAATAAGGAGTGTTTAGGTGAGACTGTCTTTTATATGCAAAAGGTCAAGAGACCAAGTGCACCACATGCAGAGGAAGAAAAATTTCAAAATAAATTTCAGTTGACCCTTGCTATTTGGACTATTATCCAAACTATCACAGGTCCTTTTTTTTCCTTTTTTTTTTTTTTTTTCTTTTTTCTTTCTTTCTTTACTTGGGCAGAAAAGGTAATAGCAAAGCTTAAATATGTGTATTATATAAATCTTTATTTGGTAATGGATTATTTTATACAATTCAGCTCTATGGATATGGGTCTATTTTCCACAGATCTTGCCAAGAGAGTTTCCATTCTGGGGCTTCCTGCTTATTTCTTCCAGCTGCTTCTCTTTCTTCTCCCTTCTGTTGTTATTCTCCTCCTGTCTCCTTGTTTTCACTACTGATGGAGGAGAGGCTTGGTTAGACTTTGAAATCATAATATAAATGTTCTTGGCAATTGTTTCTTTCTATACCCTTCATAATTATTCTCCACTGATTCCAATTGCATTTTCCAGTTGAGTACTGCATTGCTCAGTCCAAATGCTAAAATAAATGCTAAGTAACCTTTTAACACGGTTCATAAGGATCATGTTGGATGTGGAGGCACTGCAGGAATGACCAGGATACTGGTCAAAATGGTGTTAGCTGTGTTGACAGTAGTGATGCAGGAAGGAATCCTCTTTAAGCAACTCATTTCCCACCTAGTCGCTAACTTACCTCACCATGTCTATATGTGACAGAAAACCTGTCTATTTTGGCCTGCAAAGTCACTGTCAGCAACAGTGAAATCTGTGGGACCTAATCTTTTACAATAGTGTGGTACTGGCTGAATGCACAAATTAGGGGTGTGTGTCCATGTATGTCTCTGTGTGTTATTCCAATCCTCTATTGTATTAATGATAAATAGTTTAAAAAGAAAAAAAATAAATTTGTTTTATGTCTGTGAAAGTCATTTGACTACCTGTTACTCAGACAGCATTAATCTTAGTCTTGTCAGAAGGGAATTGGTCCTCCTCCTTTCAGAAATAACAACTGGCGTGAAGGCAGCTAAGTGCCATTTTCTCACATGTGAAAGTATTTGCAGAACGAAGTCCTTTGTTTGTTTGTTTGTTTGCCTGTGTGTGTGTGTTTGTTTTCTCTACTTTTGGAACATATTAGAAAGCATCCTGCTCTTGTTATTTCTTTTGAATAGTCTATTTTCTGTAGAAAGTAATATCCACATGGTAAACTCCTATTCATCAAAACTGTGCCAAGTATGTGCCATTTTAAAGCTAAATATATGCTATTTTATTTTACTTTACTTTAAAGCAAGCCAAAATACATACCAAGAACATAGCTCTGGATGGTGTTGGTCCTATTTTCAAATGAGTATTTACGGTGTGAGGCACTTCTGTGCAACAAGCAGAGTTGGTAAGGGGCTGCTATACGAATGCAGTACAGAAAGCAGTATTTCTTCCTCTCCTTACAGGGAACATACCTTTTAATTTTAAAAACACATACTTTGCTATTCTTGGCAAAGCATGCTCAGCATGTCCTTGTTTGCCTGATGCAGTCATACCTGGCTCCCTAGCAATCCCGTTTCTCTTGCATGTTAGGAGGGTATCTCCAGGGGATATGAAGATGACCAAAAGTGTCTTGTTCTGGGGAATTAGTGTCAGTACTTAGGAGCTTCTGTGTCAACTCTTATAACCTTCTGTAGGGATGCTTGACTGGTGTACAGGAGTGTATTTTTGGTCCCATTTTTCTTCTTTTCTGATGGGTGCAAGTAACTCTTTCCTCTTGTGCACTATTGATGTTCTTCTTCTTTGGCTTGGTCAGGATGAGTAGAATGTCTTAAATGATCTCTCCAAGTCTTCTACAACAAAGCACGGCCCCATTTCGGGCCAGAATATGTAAGTAGTGGCATTCCTGGAATTACAGGACCAAGTGGAAATTATCTTCCCTTTTCATTATTTGGCTTCATAAAATATTCAAAATTGTTCTTTCTTTTTGTAATGTTTGTATTTTACATATCTGACTCGACTTCTCCTTGTTTAAAAAAAATGAAAATGTTACCAAGCAACTGTGTTAGCAAATCCTGAAACCAGTCTAAAAAAATATGTATTACAGCAAGGCCAAATTATGGACGTGTTAGCAAGTTTCTCAATCGAAGAAGAAAAATATTAGAAACTATTTTGGGTGATCCAAAACAGCAGTCATATCTCTTTGATCACATGGAGAATAGTTCTACGTTGCCTGCAAACTATCAGGAATCCGATAACTGAAAACAAAACGAGTAATGATTATAGAAATATTATGTCTTCCTTGGACACTTGAACTAAGAGTGGCTTGCATGTACAGCATGGCTCTGTAAATGCGGTGAAGTCAAGTCACTCTGGCTAATTATTTATTTAGAGTTTGGTGTCCCTGAAACAAGCTGAAAATTCATCCTAGGTTTTCTGCATAGTCTCAACTGGGAAAATTAATTTATCAGCCTTCTCCCAAGAATGTAAAATGTATGGATTTCTTGATGTTTTAAGTGTTATTTGCCTTGTTTATCTAACTTCTTATTATTAAACTTGTGATATGCTTTAATGAATTAATGGCTTTTTTTTTTTTTTTTTTTTCTTATTGCAGCATTTTCCCGTAAGAAGTCAAAGAAAACTGATTTTCAAGTGTCAGCTGCATTAGTGATTTCTTCAATGAAAGAGCAGGAAAAAAAAACACCTCTCTGATCAGGATTGTTGGTGTCACTGCATGAAAAAGAGATGGTGGAGTCTTTAGAAATCAAACTCCAGTGTAGAAACACTCTTTCATTGGAAAGAATATTGCATCTGAGAGTAAGCAAGACACAGGGCTCCTTCATGTTAAAGACATTCTCAAGTAGGTTATAAAAATTAAATTGAAAATCTCCAGCAGGTTATGTAATTTTAGACCAATCAGTTTGCACTTGATAGGGTAAAACAGTGTGCAATGTACATAATAGATTCAAAAATTAAAACGCTATGATGTAGTCAACTGAGAAGAAAAGCATAAAAATATACTATCCGGTAGCCTTTGTAGAGCAACATATAAGCCAGTGTGTTTATTTTTTTTAAGGCAATTTGTCTTTCAAATGTATAAGGGACAGATCTTTATTCTACCAGTCTTCCAGTAGCTTCCTTCTCTAAAAATTCAGTATTTCAGAACATGAGGCCTAAAAGAGTAAATTATGCCTCTGATTTTTTTTCATTGGGTGCAGAGGAACCGCTGTCCCTTAAACTGGCATAATTGTGTTGTGCAACATGGAGACAAGAATCAATAAGGGCAGGCAGGGCTTGTTTCTTTTGCTCCGTAAGCACAGCCAACAACTGATGCAAGAAACCCATTATTATTTTCATAGAGATTTTTTCTCCTGTGCTGCACAGGCACACCAGCAGCTGGTTCAGCATCCATCCCACCTGGAGGTGAGAGGCAATGGGGACCCTCTAAAATAGTTGTGGTGCTCAGGGAGAAGTGTCTACCCACTGCCAGCTGATTCCCTTTAGGAGCTGCCAACTGTCCATCCCCAGCTGTTCATGCTCCTTCAGCCCAAACAAGATGCTTAAGAATCTGGCTGAAAGAAAGAATTGATTACTGTTTCTGAGATAAAAATGACCTACCAGGTTATCAGCTAACCACTTTTCTGCACCCCCCCTTCCCGATTAATTTGAAGGAATAGACATGTGGCATATGTGCAACTCATGCTGCAGCTTTAATGGGGACTTGGAGGCAGTAAAAAACTTGGGGAAGGTTTGAAGCATTTAGTACTGCTGGATGAATTGTTTGCTCTCTCTTAGTGGAAGTAGTAGGGTAACTGGAAGGATTCCTTTTCTCTGCCTTCCTTTCTCATATTAAATACAAATGTAAAAAATACTGTTCTGAATAGATGTTGTTCCAGGACGTGTATTCTGGCTCCATCCATCTTCTAAAAGGAAGGTATTCGTGTTCACCTTTGCCTGCTTCTGGCTTTGAAATTATTTTTTATTGTTTTTCTTTTTTTTTTTTTCTGCTATTAAATAAAAATTCTATTATTTTTATTATATTCCTATTTTTTTTCTAATACATTTCTGCCTTGCTCTTGACTGTAAAAAATGCCATCCAATATTGAAAATACTAAGTAAAATATCTAACATTACCTGAATGGTTTGCTCTTCCTCATCCTCTCCAGACAGAGGATGCACATCCATGATCTGTTATCACTGCTAGACCTTTGGATATGGCTCACCACTAGTTCCTCCATTTTTCCACTTGCCATATCACCCAAGCATGAAATCATATCAAGGATGGAACCCCATTTTGCATTTGTCTGAGCCAGCTGCATCACACAGCAGCCCTAGCACCTCCCTCTGCCTTGTCAAACTGTATTTGTACCTTCTGTGACTACATCAGTATTCACTATTAGTGTGGCATCCAGGTTGTTTTTGGCAGGCAGCTGCCCTCACTCCCCACTCCTTCCACCCTTGGGGCTTCCCACCTGACAGAGAGCATGGCTGTTCATTTGGCTGCTCGACACCTCCACTTTGCCCTCTGTCACTGTGGGGTTCAGCCCCCCAGGGTCCCAACCCTTGCCCCACTGGCTGCTTTACAGCATGGTGACTTGCGTTACCAAGGAATATAGCAGGAAAGGGGGTGGGAGGGTATTACAGTTGTATTGGTATTTCTTCACATGTCTCTTTGGGGAAATGAACTCACTTTTAGTGGAGTGACATATTGTCACTCCAGATCTGCAAAAGACAGTGTAAGGTCAGTGAAAAGAAACCTTCACTTTCCAATAGTCAGTTTCTATATATAAATTGGCACTTGATGCTCATCAAAGAACAAGAAATATTGGATATGCTCTAAATGTCCATTGTATTTTTGAGCCAACTACCTGATGGAAGTCATCACTTATATGTAAATGAACTGTCAATGGCTTGCCTCCGTTGGCAATCGCTGAACTGTGAAGGGTATGTCTTAATAAGAACCAAAGCTCTTCACAGACTTTGATTTACTGGAAATAAAATAGAAAAGTCCTCTGAGACTACAAAGGACACTTGTTTCAGATAAAATGTCTAGACAGTAGCAATATATTTGAAGCTTTTATTATAGCAAACCTGCAAATTAGAATAGAGTGCTGAGAAAGTTCCTGTGACCCAGCTGAGTTCAAAAACACTGTTTCAGACTGATCCTTGAAACACTTACACTCAAATTAAGTTCATGAGCATTCAAAAGGGAAAGAAAGGATGTGCAAGGTCATCATTCAGGTTTGTTAGAACTCCAGTGCTGCCCAAATTTTACATTCTCTCTGACAAGGAGGGATTTGCAATTCAGCTGTGATTTAAATCAGTTAAAGAAAACACAAATCATGCATTGTGTTTCACTGCATTAGATAACAGTCTGCTTTACAGTGCATTTCTGGATGATGGCTTCCTTCCTTTGATTATTGAAAATAAAACAAGAGAGAGATCAATTCTGTGAATTGCTACATTTGGGGGAAAGAAACAATCAAAATGAAGCTGACAGCATGTTTTGGCGAAGTTGTCTGTCTTAAGAATTGCAAATCATACATCATTTCTGTTAAAGATGTGGAGGTTTCAAAAGGTACAGCTTGCATAAAAATTATTGACATTATTAAATTTATTATTTTATTCTTGTCATCATTGGCAGCTTTTTACCACCAAGTTTTTGGAAGCTTCAGTGTTCAAAAAGCAGACGGGAGTGAACCTATGCCTTTTTCACAGTCCGTGTAACCTGGGCTTCACATTTTTGCCCAAGAGAATTTACATGCCAAATGTAAATACAGGATGTGAGACCTTGGGTACTTAAATTAGGACTTTGGTCTCCCTCTATGCTTAGTGGAGTATCCAGAAGACAAAGCAATGAAGCCTCAATTTTCAGCACAGGAGAGCTCTGAATCGCCTTCCATGTGATTTTTTCCAGCTTTCCATGAATCATCCAGCCCTTCTTTTCCAACTGTATGGAGATTGTATGGAGGCACATGGTGGTGCACCCTACCACCATTTCTGTCCAGTTGCCATCTTCAATATTGGAAACTCTGTTAAGAAACTCATCAGTCAGCAATTTTTCCGAGAATTAATGCATTCATAGTTGAGTTTCCATGTGCATAAAACAATAGCTCTGGGATGAGGAATTGCTCGGGAACCTATGTAAGATATACTTAAAAATACATTAGATATTTTAAAAAATCAGTTTTTTTATCTGCCATTTTTTTCACAGCGCAGTCTTACAATGCTGTCACTCCTCTGTGACATGGATCTCAAGGCAGGGACTTGGATGATTCTCTCACTTTCAAATGCTAGTTTTTCAATGGAAGGTCAAGGTGGGATTCAGGTAGAAGCCTGAATAATTCTTGCTGACCTGACTGGTTTAATCCATTAGCCATTGCCATCCAAATGTAAACCAGAAATACTTTTAAGAGGATCAGGCTGAGTGTGCAAAGTGATCTGAAATCTTATCTCAGAGAGATAAGAAAGGCCCCTTCCAATTCAATAGGCTGCTAACCCTAGAAGTTGAACAGTCACAGTTTGATGTCTTTTTGAGGGCAGAAGAATCTAGACTCAGCTCTATGCCTGTGTACCTAGGTAGTCTATTAAATGACTGTGGTCTATCGTTTTAGTTCCACCATAAAATTAATACAAGTTCTAAGGTTAAATGGTAAACACTGTGAGCATGATGACTGCATTAGCTGTAGCTGTACCAAAAATAAAATTTATTTGGTAGTAACTGAATTTCTACATAGTCCAAGAGATGACTCATCAGATAATGTCCACAGAGATCAATTTTATTTATACTTTCAGAAGATTAATATTCACTGTTTTCTAAAACTAAGGGTATGCATAAGAGACTAAATTAAATCTAAGAAGTGTAACGGGATAATGAGAATGTATTTGGGGGATTCCCAGTGATTCAATATTTGATACCCTGACCATAGCCACACCATACCGTATCATCTTTTATCCTGTCATATGATCATTAAATACCAATAAAAATATCAAATTAGTGGACACAATCCCATACAAGTATAATGTGATACAAATCACAGTATATTGTTTACAGGCTTCTCAAGAAGGTTTTGTGCCCTATGCTGGCATGCTGTCCTTTGACTGTTTGACAAGTTACTGTTGTCAGAGAATACAAAGCATGAGAAAAACACATTCAGTATTAGAAAAGTGAGTCTAAAAAGCATGAAGAAATCGTACATTGAACATTATCTTTAAATGAGTGAAGGGCAATATTCCTACCTATATCCCTGTTTTCAAGTATATGATTCAAATGTTACTTGTCGTCACAGAGATTGAAAAAAGGACTGTTTTCCCTGGTGCTTTGACATTATACCTATGAGCAGTACGGTGTTGTAGTAGTTTCACTGCCTGAAGTATTATCTGGAACATCTATTTTGTGTTCAAGTAAGTGCTATATTTAGAACCTATTTTTATTCTGCCTAAAGTATACAGTACACTAGACCTTAATGTACCCTCTAAGTGTACAGACATGGGCACAGAAGATGTGGGCTAAAAATAGTTATTACTCTAGAAGCAATAAAGCCACTGCCTGAATTCCCAAGCAGCACTGAATGATTAAGACTTGCATGTCTTCTCTGCTGGAGAGAAACCTCTTCAGCACATCCTCTTCTGCAGTTGACAAATTTAAAATTTGTACAAAAACAGTAATAGAAAAAAAAAATAGAAAAAATCAGCATGCCATTACCTTCTTCAGGAGGGTGAAACACTATTTATGAATTCTTCTCAGCAATAGTTACTTTTCAGAGCTTTATTTTCTCCGTTGGGAATAAGGTATCAGTATTATTATCACTATTATCAGTAGCAGTGAAGAAGAAAAATAAAATTGTTTATTATTGGACCAATTGAGCCCAACTAGATGAAGGCCAAATTGTTTTTTGCTTGTCTGAGTTTGATTTTTAGTCAGTCTGGATGTGTTTTTTGTTTAGCAGAGAACTTCAGTGAGGAGTATGTTATTTTATGACTGAGGCCAATAGAAAGTCATTGGCATAATAAAACTGCAGATTTTACAATTTCAACGCAGCTGCTCTGTGACTTTTAAGCAACTGTGAAATCACATTGTTTAAACTGTGTTTATAAGGACTGCTGTCTGGATCCATCTTTCTTCTTCCTTTTTTTTTTTTTTTTTTTTTTTTTTTTTTTTTTCCTGCAGAAGTCACCAGAAATCCCTCAGATCAACAATTGGTATTGCAGCCTAACCATTTTGGTGAGTGTTCACAAACCTTCATTTGGAGATAACCACCTGGTCAGCCTGTGTTACGTTCATGTATGAAAATGAAATTCATGTCACCGTCATCGATGGTATCATTGGTATCATCAACGAGTTTGCTGATATTACTTTACCAGTGAAAATCCATTTCTTTAATGACAAGCACATGTGTCTGGATGACATACCGATTAAGTACAGTGCCTGAAGCAAACTGGCATTTGAATTGTTTTTATGACTCTTTTATGACTTCTTAAATTGCAGCAGTTGGTAGTGTTTGGACATATAGGCTTCTACCAGGAGTATAGGTATCGCATTTATAAGAAATACTATTTGATGCTCATGGACCAAATTCTTTGCAGCACAAAGGTGAATTCTGGTCCTCTGCTGCAGTCAGGGGCTATGCCTTCCTGCCCAGAGCTTCCATGAAACTGAGCATTTACACAAGTGATACCTAAGTGGTTTTCCTGAAATCCTGACACTCAAGTAAACTTACTTGTTTAGCAGATTGGGACTTAAAGCTAAATTTTAATTCTAAAATCAAAACTTTCTATGACTACATTGAAACCTTTTTTCCACACTTACTGACTAACTCACTAGGTGACCGTGTGGCTCCTAAGGGTTCAGCCTGCTATGTTGTGTCTGCAGATGTTCAGACCCCACTCCATCAGACACAGGTGCAGCTGGGTAAAGATGTGTGTTTGAGATAAAAAGGGGCTAGTGATGTAGGGAGGAGAGGAATGAAGCTAACAGGTTTTGCGTGCTTGCCAAAAGACTTGTGATAATGAGTGGTTTGTCTACAACTAGGGCCACTGTCAAGTTACAAGGTAGGAGCTAGTTCTTGTGTTGACTGAACCTGAAGATTGAAAAGACCCATAGGTTAAGAGCCCCATAGAAAACTGGAAATCTAGTCAGAGGTTTCTGTATGTTTTGTTTGGCTTTTGAGCTTTACTGAGAGACTCAAAAAAGGAGTCCAGCATCTACTGCCCTGAAAGAAAAATGAGATGAAGAGGAGTCTCTGGAGAGACTGAGCATTTGAATTGAAGACAGCAAGGTTGTGATGCATTCTGAAAAGGATATAGACTTCAGAGAAACCTACAAAGATGACTACATACACCTTTATGGGTATTTTCTGGGATAAAAGTACCAAGGATACCATCCGGATCGCGTACACAAAGCATATGATCAACACAATGAGTGAAACTGGAAACTATGAGAACTCAAATAGGGAGGGTTGTATAACAATTTTTAAACCATTTCTTATGACTTAAAATTAGTAGCAAGGGATAAAATTATCTGTTTATCTTCAGCAGATTAACGCCATTTGTTGCATACAATTCTAAGGGTCAAATCTTTTTATTTACATAAGTTTTTAATCAAGATTGGTTTGTGGGTGTCAGTACAGTCATTCTAACTCTACATATGGAGAGAAAAACAAAAGTTTATCTTACCAACGTTTTTTTTCTCTTCATGTTACAGTCCATGGGGGGCACGAGACAAAAGCATGGTAAGTAACAGGCAGGTAAGTAGCTACACCAAAATAAGGATGTGTCACAGGAGTAGCTCTTAGGTTTACTCCTACCCTATAGCGGCCAAAGCTAAAAGGTTTTTACATGCTTACCGGCCTCACATGTAGGTGTTATATATAGCTCTTGAATAAGGCTACCAACCTCATAAGGAAGACAGAAAGGATGTTCAGTCCCATGGCATTATTGCTTTGAAATAAGGGGTGTGGACTCAGTAAAGCCATTCTTAGCTTTCATTAACAGTACCTTATCTCTCTGTCATTAAGATGTTCATTAGTAGTGGTTGGTTATCCCTATACCTGGATTTGGTCTATGCCTCTTACACACTAGGGAGGAAAGAGGGAAGCTGTTACCTTTTCCCCTACATACTGTGCTCCTGCACAGCTGAGAGGAGACATAATCTAGTCTGCAGTGCATAAAAGGAGGGGGTTAATGCATGAAATGTACTGCTGAGATAAAACCTTGACTCAAGTCTGATATCTTTTTTAATATGCATACAAAAACAGTAACTGAGGGATTCAGTTTCTATTTTGTTTTTGCATCACACAAAGAAAACAAAAGTACATCTGCTGCTAGTCTTTCTCACTCATTTCTTTGCCATCTCAAATTAAGATAAATTGCTTATGCTTGTCCCTTGAACAATAATACTGCTCAAATATATAAACTGGGATATCCTTCTGACAAGTTTTAATTATGGGATGAGTCAAGCTGGCATTTACCTAGAAAGTTCACACATGCAAAGACTTTAGTGTCAGACTCCATCTCTACTGCATTAAAAAAAGAAAAGAAAAGAAAAAAAAAGAATTTCACAAAGGCAGTGGAGATGAAGGCTCATTTTCAATGAGCCTGGAACTTCAAGCACCATTACAAACCTTCCCCACAATGCAGGCAACAAAGGTATATAAGATTCCCTTGTAAGGAAGGGAAGGGAAAGCTGGATGTACCTGGCATATCAGGAACAATTCCTGGTGTACATGCATAAGGGTAGGATAGGAGAGGGAAGTAAAATCCTGGTATAGTCACAAAGCAGAAAAGGCAGAGGGCCCCACTGTTGCCCCAAAAGAGAAAGTCTGAAGTGGGAGCTTTCCCAGAGGTTTCAACAGAAATGGGGAACCAGATTATATATGTATGGTTCTAAAACCATGAGCATGGTTAATGTTTAGCATGTTTTTAATTTGTGGGAGTGTATTGTTTCATAGCCATAGAATGAACAAAGGGGTGAATGAATGAATGTGGTACTGAGTGTCTACTGCCGAGGGCAGGATTCATCTCCATTTGCTAATACATACTTATGCATGGTAAGAAAAAAAAAACAAAAAACAACAAAACAAAACAAAAACACAAAAGGATACAATAACTCCCGCATTTCCATGCATGTCTTTCAAGGCTGCTACCAGCTTATAGGCAGCTCCAGAGCTGGGATCTAGAGAAAAGTGTAGAAGGGGCTATAGTATCTATTGTACACCTGGAACAAGAGAAGAGGGAGCAGAGTAGTATATGGGCTTTCTGGCCTTGATGAAGGACCTGTGTCTCCCGGACCTTCTTGCAATTTCAACTGTCTTATATGAACAGTGTGATGCCTGTTAATTATTTGTTAGCCTAAATGCTTTGATATAGTGGCATAAAAACTGTGAGCGTTGGTGGAGAGAGTTCCTCCAAAATTACAGGGGCACTGTAGAGTTCACCCACTTACTGCTGACCTGGCACACAAACAAATGAGTTTCTCCTTTCTGCTCACATCTAACCTACTGGCTGCAAATGTACCTCAAATTAAACACATTCAAATTGTACTGGGTTCTTGCAAAGGTGGCAAATTTTTTTTTGGTCTTGAATTGATGCCATGAAATGTAATAGATTCTTGCAATAGTTTGATATTGTGTAACTGCACAGCACACAAAAAAAAGAAAATACTGAGTTTACTGTGAAGAAATGATATCTGAAAGACCCAGAAAGACATCGGCATGGTGGGTTAGGACAGGGCTGCACAGCAGGGACTGAATTCTAAGTGTGTGTGAGAACCTTTAGACCTACCAACTAAAATGAGAATGGATTTGTATTTCCTTTCTTCCTGCTCAGCAGAAACAGAAAGAAATTGGTAAGTAGGAAGTTCTGAGATTACAAGGTTATAAAAAGCAAGAACCCTGACCTTACAGTAGAAGTGAGGATCTGGCAGCATTTATATTCTTTGCTTTGGTTTGTGGTACATGACGTGCAGATTGTTTTCCACAAAATTAAGAGAAGGTGGTGCTTTACTAATGGAAATTGGCTTGCTTTGTTTCTTCCTGACTTCTCCATTTGCATTATTCGATTTCAAAAACCTGGTGTGAGAATTAGGAGAGTGGGAGAACAGCATGGATGTAACAGTAAAACACACATTTCAGAAAACAATAAAAGTAAATATATATTAAAAAGCAGGGGAATACTTGATAGCCTACATATTTATAACTGAACGTTCTCAGAAAGGAATTACTGTTTTGGTCACTCTAAATTGTTTTAATCCCAAGACAAAAATCTTCCTGGATTCCAGGAACTAATAAATCCATCAATCAGCAGCCAAGGGATAAAAACACCTGAAATTGCCAATAGGAAATAAAATATAATAACAAAAGGCCTCTGTTGAAAATAAGTGTTTGTCAAATGTGAAGAGGTAAAATTGGCAGAGTCCGATCTTTCTTTCTTTAGCTAAAACTGGTCACAGAGTCCTGTTTAACCATGGGTTTCTGAGCTCTGTTTGCTGTGTGTAATGTCTTAACAATCTTTTAATGAAGTTTCAACAAGTCCATTTAAAAAAAAAAATCCACACAGTTTGGCCAAATTTTAATCTGTAGCTAAAACTGATCTGATTGTGCCACAGAAGTATCTGAGAGTGGATACAGTGCAGCTCTTTCATTGATATCACATCAGCTTTTGGAGCTGATCCAGGCTTGGTGGAGGTTTACATGCAAACCTGACTCACTGTGGGTCTTCCATTCACATCTGATCTGCTTCCAGATCTGATGTCAATGGAGGCACTGTATATCCTACGCTGCTGCTCTCCAGCTTGGCCTCCCTCCAGAAACCTAATGTTTTTCTTCAGTTGCATCAGTGCCTCTGAGCAAAAAGAGAATGACATCCGTATGTTTAAGATTAAAGCCGAGTCAACATTCTGAGTGAAAAAAGGTATGCATTTGTAGACCTACAGTAATATGGTGAAGGGGTAAATTTCTTGAAATAGCAGTTCAGGTCTCCAAGCTGCTGAGGCCATTGTGTAGGTAATATTTTGTTGAAAGAGGTCAGCAGAAAGATGCATGCAGATTGCCATGTGTTTTTTTTTTTCGTGGCTAAATTTTGAACCCTATCAGTTACTGTATTTTTTAAGTCAAAGATGAGAATTTGGCAATAAATAAGTTGATAAATTCACAGTTAAAATACATGAAAGAGCAGTTAACTCAGAAAGCTGCTGATGGCAACTAGAGAGAGGACAGTGGGAGCCTGTTGCTGCCCTTTTTCTGTGCTTGAACATGGCTCTAATGTCTTTTATGAGTAGAAATTTAGATTATTGCAGTTGCATAATGCAACAAATGCAGATTGATTCCAAACAATATGAGTCACTTGCACACAGAGTGAGGCTAGACTGAAGTTTTAAAGAAGTCGTCTATTGAAGAGTTCTTCCAACTCCTCTGCCAACCTGAGCACTAAGCACGCCAGTTGGGATGGTTTCATTTTACCTAAAGGTGCTCCTGCAGGGTGCTGCTGCACTGCCAATGCGTGGGCACCTCTGCTGCCAGACATCATATAAGCTACAGTTTTCTCTGGCAGGCAGAGGCATGTGCTGGGGAATCAGTGCTACCTTCACCCCATCATGGTAACAGGGACAGGGAGAAAGTAGTTATGAATGCATTATGGAAAAGATAGTTTAGCTTGTTGTCTCTAGGACCACTTACTCCAGACTAAGCAGGACCTTACTGGAGACACAGTTGGGGTAAGATGCAGGTGCATACAAAACAATAGGAATCTGCCTCTGGTTCATTTTGTCTCAAGTCTCTTAAATAAATACTGATATTACTATTCTAAAAGCCACGGTGCCCTCCACTCTTGTTTTGCAATATGTTGTGAAAGAGCTGAAAGAACAAAAAGGACCAGATAGGGTCACTCCAAAAGTTGCAGTGTGTTTTTTTAATTTCATGTCATCATCCAACTTTTTTTTTTTTTTTTATAATGAGAGCAAGATGCACTTGGTTCTTACAAGATTCCTCTATTTGTTAAGGTTGATTTCTGATGATCTTGCTATATATGAACAGGTAAATCCCTGTGCAGAGAGTTAAAGTAGTTTGGGAAAGGTGCACCACCCCACTGGAGGTTTCCTTCAGCAGGTTGATGTGGGGCCCAGCTGAGAGCCCTGCTCATCCCTGTGAGGCAGGGCAGCACCAGCAGATGCTGCCAGCATCCCTTCAACTTTGATTTCTGAAATGTGAGGTTTCAGGAAACTTCAGGGCTTGCTAGGGGCAGGTACATTTTTACAGGTGGAAAAACTTCCGCTCTTCACCAAAATCTCCTTCTGTGTGGCCAGTGGCAAGACAAGGCAGGGTTTGAAGGCAGCACAAACCTAGCCTGACACTGGACATATCTAACACGGTGCTGCATGGGCTGCAGCAGCTGCATGGGTTATCTTCATCACACACGCAGAGCATGTCATGAAGCTCACTCTCCTTGCTCGCCTGTGCACTGCAAAGGGATTTTGGGGGTGTGGAAAACAACCCCCACCAGCATTGGTAAGGGAAGGGAGCTGCCCTGCAGCAGGATGGAGCACAGGGCTCGTTTAGCGTGGGCACACTGGCTTCTGCACCCTGGCGCCTGAAAAAAAGGGCCGAGGGGCTGAAGCAAATGATGATCATTCTGGCATTTGCCTCTTCTCCACAGTGGGAAGGGGGAGAGCTGTGGCATGCTGAGCTGGGAAAAATGAGAAAATGGCAGCTGCCACCAGTACTACGAGGTGTCCTTGACTTCCAGCCTGGCTGCAGGCATTTTCAAGTGCACCGCACTTCTATTTTTCATAGCTTTCTAGAGCAGTTTCTTACACTGCTGTGTAGAAAAGCCACACATGAGAGATTTTTTTTTTTTTTTTTTATTATTAAATCTAAACATAAAAAGAAAATTTCACAAATCTGTTGGTCTGGCTGTTTCCCAGTCATATGTCATCTGAATTACATTACCACAATATTCCAGACATTAAATTAAAGACAGTAGGAACAAGTATAGTTGACATCTGTGCAAAATTTAAAACTAAGGAACTTCCAGTGGTTTCTTTAATCCCAGCCAAATTATGGCTTTTACCACACTCTTCCTTCTATAATGCCATTTTTTTTTTTCTCTCTCTTGCGAAGGCATTCATAAGATCACAACTGTGCAGCTGCAAGGCGTCCTGTCCTGTTCCTGTGTGGGCTGCCCACGCCAGTGGTTGCACCAAGGCAATGGTCCCGGCTCATCTTGGGGGATGCTGCCCTGGTTTCCCCCTTTTTGGTAGGTCTGAGCAGGGGTGACTGGGAGTGCTCATTGCCAGGAAGAGGTGATCCCTGCTGCACCAAGCATAGTGGTCACACCTTCCTTTGCTTGTTGTAGGGAAGAAATGGGTAAGAGTTAACTGTCCTTGCTAGGAGGATATGCAGCACTGGAAAATGGTATCCAGGGAGACTGCGAAGATGCTTTCCGTGGGGGTTTTCAAGACTTGGCACTGCCATTGCTGACCTGAGCCAGGCTGGCAATAGTCCAGCTACAAGTAGGGGTTGGGAGCTGGTCACCTCCAAGGCCTCCTTCAGCAAATGTTTAAATTGTCACTCCTCTATCGTTGAGGAAATGCATGTATAGCAGTAGCCACTGCTAGTGGCAGAGCAATTGTTGCCTGATTGTAACTATGACTGTTGCTGATCTATCCACAGTGAGGCAGAGGAGTTTCTCCTTTTCTCCTGTTCTTATGGTGAAAGACCTTAACGGCATCTGGTAAACAGACACGTGCTCACCATGCAGCCCTTTGGTGCCCACTGCTGTCCCCAGGGATCCTTCCCGCAGCCCACCCGCACCACTGGCTGGCCCACAGGGGAGCGAAGCGGGATGCCTTGTGATGCCCTGTATCCCCTTGTTTTCCTCTGTGTTTGTTCAGCTGTGAGTATATTTGGAAACACACTGGTGGTGGATGGGTTGTTTTGGCATTACAGAAGGAAGAGTGTGGTGAAAGCACTGTGTTTTCCAGAACAATTATCTGATGGATACCATTCTTCTTTCCTCTTAATAGAAACAATCCTCTATGGCTTTGAGATTGCCTTGACCACATAGGCCAGAAAAAAATGGAAAATGTTCCATTTTGGCTTAAATATAAATAGTATTTTCTGTGGAACTGATCAGGCAAAGGTAAATACAATGTTGCGAGTTGTTTCAGAAGAAATATTATTCCTCTACCTTTAATATTTCCATCAAGAATTATTTTGGTGTGGAAGGGCTATGATTTTTGCATGTTTTTTTCCCAAGGGGAGAGGGAGTAAACTTGAGAAAACATTGTTGCTTTCTACCACAATGAAATGAATACTTTGCATAGAAAAATATCTGAATGCTAGTAGAAATGAACTTTTAAATTTTCCACTCTGAGTATCAGTTCAATATACCTCACTTTTTATTATATTTGGAGGCTCTTAGGTACAGAAATGAAAGTTGGGAGTACACTTTTGTGTTTTTAAAACTTCCAGCCATGTTCTGCTATGTGAGCTTAAAAGAGATTTCTTACAAAGACTGCACATTGCAATGAGTGCGAGGGGAATCCTGTCTTAATCTTATTTTTACAGAGTATCAATGGTGCTTTGATGTATCTGTCTGCATTGTCCCTCTGAGTTCAATGTCGTTAAGGTTGTAGAATCTGTTAAGCAGTGGATGACAGAGGGCGAGTAGGATATTCTCATGTTTCTGGGCAGAGTTTTGTTTCCTATGGATTGATTACCCTGAATGAAGGATCCTGAGAAGTGAAAATTGCATTGGGAACACTCCTTCTAAAGCTGGGTGGCTGGGTATGGTCCCCGGGATAGGGAGGAGACAGCCATGCATGGAAGTCAAGCAGACCATAAGGAGGACCCTAGCACACAGTGGCTGAAGTACCAGCCTTGATTCTTTCCCCTTATCAGGCCCACACGTTTATTAAGTGGAACAGGGAAGAGACAGTGCACTGGCTACTGCCACATTAAACAGTGGTATACTACACCTCTACTTGGTAAACAGAGTATACCTATCAACTCTTTTTCTTTTAGCTTGGGAAGGAAGGCATGAGACCTCCCCACATACTTGGCTTTAGGCAAAAAAAACGGAAATTAAACACTTTTTCTTGTTGTTAAGTTCTGAAAACCTGTTTATGGCACTACCAGACAACAATATGATTGTCTACGGTCATTTCCTATAACATCTTCATTTTATGGTCCAGACCTTGACTTCAGTATATGCACAGCCAAAGTAAGTTTTAATTAAGTATGTAAGTGTATGTCGTTCCATCTGATGGATCAGAGAGGAGGGAATGCTATTTGATTCTTTATTTCTGTTTTGTTCTTTTTTTTTTGTTTGCTTATTATTCAGTTATGATTTTTAAACAGCTACAAAGAATGAGATTCAAATGCAAGGTCCAACTGTTTTAACATCAGCCAGATATCTGATATCTTCTAGGCAATCTGGGGTCCAGAAATCAATGAATAAATTGCCATCATCCAGTGAATAAAACAGTCATCTGAGTAAGTACGGCACAGATGTGCCCTTTCACTTCACTAACACATATTGTATGCAGAATACCTTAAACATGATGCAATTTCATGTTTCATAATGCATGTTTTTTGTGAAACAACATATGTCTTCATTTGCGATTGTTTGAAGGTACTACTATAAACTTGATGGCTATTATTATGTCTGTTGCAGTTGGCTAGTCATTCTCGAAACCATTTTTTTCCCTGCTGGTAAAAGAGATCACTTTAATATAAATCAGCTTAATAAAAATATTTATTAAAACAATAGTCAACAATCTGCTCCTCCTAGCACGCGTCTTGTACTGTATCAGAGTGAGAGCACACATTATCATCTTACTGAAATAAAAAGATTTATAAAAGAATAACAGTAAACAATCTGTTCAATCAGGCATCCTACCTACTTAGGTGTGTAATTATAGAAATGATACAATGTTTATACGAGTGTCTTAAGAATAACAATAAAATGTAATGTGTTTTCTAGCAAGGAAGATTTATGAAAATAAATATGCTATAAGCCCAACAGGGCTACTCACATGACAACAGAAGTGTAAACAGGGAGAGGCATTCCCTAATGCACAGTCAAAAGGGCAGAAAGGCAAGGCTGTGGAATATGAAGTTTGATCAATGTCTGAAAGGTTAGTGCTCACTCTCAGTTTTCTTTTGCTGTACTTGAAGTACTCGTGCAGAAGAGGTGGGCAGCACAGACAGATCTTAAACCTGTGGCACTCCCGGCTCTCCACTGTGCCAGGTGAGTAAGAAGTTGGAAAGCTGGGAGAACGCCTGTTTGCATTTAGCTCTCATGTGTCTCACTTTGTCACAGTCTCTCTTCTACTTTCTAAATCCTATTTGCTCATGGTCCAAAAAAGACATCTAGCCTGTATGTCTTACTTCTAGATATCTCTCCTAATCACTCAACTTATAGAGCAAATTCATCCTCATTGCATCAGACTTTGCTCCGTATAGCCCTCTTTCATCTCTAATCTTCCCAGTGTGACAGGAAAATGTTCCCCACAGCAATGTCTTATGATGTCAGATTTAGAGGCTTCTGGCTGGATGAGCAAAAGACTATTTAAAAGGCAATTTTAAATGCGCACATTCTGACTGCATAGTCATCACTGGCCTCAAAAAGGACATGAAACGCCTCTCCATGGTTTGACCTGCAATTTCCCTTCTGTAGCCACCTAAGATAATTTCAGGCAGAAAATACACCTGATCTGTGGGATAGCCTTCTTTACCTGCCCTACACAAGTGTTCTTGGTAGCAAAGCACCAGTCACTGGTTAGTTGGGTGCTCACCATTTGTGACCAGCCATTGTGCTTGTTTTCTTTTACAGCATTTCAGCTGATCTGAAACTGGCCAACAGCTTTAGTATAACAGTCAAAATAATTTGTCATTATCTTTGGTAGCCTGTTCCGTGCAGTACTGTGTCTGTTCAGCCCTCCTGTCTGAAGTGGGGTCTATGAGGTTTTCACAGCAGACAAATTACTTTCAAAATACTGGTCAGCAGGATGCAGGGGAATTGGCACATCTCTCCACTGCTTTGGCTGCCTCCCACTCTTGAGTGACTGCTGATTGATAGTCATTACACCATTACCCTGGGGTTGACCAAGAACTTGTAGCAGTGCTAGGAAAACTCAGTTTTGTTGCACAAAGGTTTGGGCCACTTTTGCAATAGGTGGGAAAAAGTGCAAGAAAGGGCCCAGGCTCAGTGATCTGGGATGAAAGGTCTGAAGATGTGGGCCTAAGGCATTTTCTGTGATGCCCTGATAAAGACCAATGGGCAGCAGCATTTGCTGCCTTGGGGAATGGGATTTTTCTTCTTACAGAGCCAGTTCACCCCCTCCAGATACCTCTCAAGCCTGATCCATAGTGGTTTGCAGTCCACAACTATACTGAGGTTTTATGGACAGGATTTTAGTTTTCCTTTTCTCAATATGTTATTTGTATTATACTATATTAGGTGATATGTAGGGATATTTTTGGCTCTGTCCTGAGGAATTTCCTGGCTGTGGTAGAGCCTCTAACCCCCAAGGAGCCTGGAAAGTAACCCTGGTTCAAAGGAAGAGGATGGGAAGCTTAGTGGTGTTATAATACTTATTTTGAAAATTAAGATTGTCTTCATTTTCACTTGTGATAGTTATGCTTACATGGCTGCCTTTTCTCCATAAATAAATGTAACATTATTCCAATTTTTGGTAGCATTCCACACATTTCCCTAGCATTTCCAAAGGGGATACATAGTGTTTGCTTTAAGTTATGAAAGGAAGTTAACACACTTAGAAGTAATCCAGACTTGAACACAGATGCCAAGAACGACTAGAAATATTTTGAAGCCTGTGGATCAGGGTCACTGGGCTTCTTGATGTGAACCGCCAAACACTGCACCCTCTGCTCACTGGGATGTGTCACACTTTGGGATCCTTGGTTTTGGGACTGTGCGTGCCATGTCTTGACTGTACAGTTGCACTCCCTCCTTTTGGGCAACTTGCTGTGGAGCTGTGATTTTCTCCAAAGCAGGCTTGGCATCAACTACTGATCCTCAGGCTTTGACCATGGGAGAAAAGCTTTCAAATACACATTCAGGAGCTGGAGATGAGTGGTATGGAGGTCCACATGAAAGTGCTAATCAGGCTGGGGCTCTCAGTGAGCCCCACAACCACTGCAGCAGTGGTGTGGCCCTGCAGCAATGGCATGCCTATCCAGTGTCAGCTTACCCAATGCTGTGGGCACCCATTCCCTGCTGGTCAGGGAGCCTCTGGGTCCTCAAACTGCATGGGGCCAAGCTGTGATTCCTCCTGAGTGAACTGTAGGAAAGTTAAATGACTTTTGGGGCACTTAAGGAGACTAGAGAAATGTTGGAGGGCTGTCAGCACTTGCATGATTTAGCCTAAATCCTCTCAGCAGAGTGAATGTTCACAGTCTGAGGGGAAATCTCGCCTGTAGCTGTGTACAAGCCAACTAACTTAGTCTGAAAGGACTAAATTAACCTTGGATAAGAGGTTTTTGTGCATGGATGGTTAGTGGATTAGAGATGTCTAAGTTAAAGCCCAAACGATGCTAAGGGAAGGAGCAGCCCTGGCTGTGCATCTGCCTGACCTGGCCCTGGTCTCCTCCTGCCTCTGCCCCTGACCTTGGGGCCTCCCAGCCTCCCCTTCCTGCCCACCTGCCAGGGCTGCTGGCAAAACTCAACACGAGCCTCGGTTCCATGCTTTAAAATTGGTTTACTGAAAGCTGTTAGCTTCAGGCTTTTCTCTTCATCTTTTTTTTTTCTTCTTTTTTTTTTTTTTAAAGAAACACCCACCCTCACCTGGCAAGCCAATAAAGCACCCCCCCTCCCCTCCACTTCCCTGCTGCAAATAACCACATGTGCTTGAAGACAGGATTTCAAGCTGAGGAAGAAGGGTGGCATTGCATCCAGTGGTCACGTTTGGTGTGGGCAGTAGTTCTTACATGCAGTCATAAATACAGTGTGATAACTCCACTGTGCCTTGTTTCAAAGGTCATCAGATCTCAGGAAGTAGCTACTGTGCATTATTTTTGGTAGGGAGGAAAAAAAAAATAAAACACTTTAGTTGGATCTTTTTTTGATTAAGTTCAGTCACTTATCCCATACTCAGGAGTTGGCTGCCCATTGGACATCACCAAGTTGTGTTTCATCAAACTCGATACGAACAGTCCCTTAGTTTTTTTTCAAAGCATGTTTGCATCCTCCGGCCCTGAGTCCAGCATGGATGACAATTCATGAGCTTAGAGCATACTAACCCTTTTTGGACATCATCTGCCTGCAGTGAACAGCAGGACTGGCATGGGACCATCTATAGCCTGGGTTATACATTCCAGTTATACTGCGCTTGCTGCGTGGAGACTAAAGATGGCCTGTGGCAGGCAGTGGCATTTACAGGACGTACGGTGGCTGCTGCTATCGGCCCCGTGCTGATGCAGGGTCAGCAGCTGCCTGGCAGGCTGAGATAAGACCATTCTTTGTCAAGACGTTTCCAGGCTACTGAGGATACAAAACCAAAGGCTGTCTAGAAACGCTGCTCAGTGTTGTTAGTGCCTTGGAAAACGCCACACATAGCAAAAGGACAACAGGCAGCATGCATATTTAGAGCAGGAATTACATGCGAGACAGCTAAATCTGTGGGTCTCTAAGACTCAAAATAACCTTGAAGCTGATTTAAACCCTTTCTTTCAGGATTTCTTGCATGTACCTACAGAAAAGAGGGAGTAGCTGACTTGCTGTTGTACTATGCACTCTCCTGCAGTGCCAGAATGGTCTCCTTGCAGTCAGAGTCATACAGTAACCGTCTTGAATGTCTTTTAAGTTGAAATTTGGGTCCAGCCTGCTGTGTAATGAGCAAAGATCAGGGAATCACAAAGATGCGTATGACCATTTTTTGATTCTCTGAATTGGACTGGAGACTAAATGCATTAGAGCAGGATTTCCAGCCTGCCCTCATTATGACGCTAAAAATATTTTACTGTAACTTTGCAGATGGCAAGCTTGATATAATATCTACCTCATTAAATTTAAGATATAAACTACCCTCTTGACAATCCTGTTATTTACCATACTATAGAACTAAAACAATGCAAAGATATTTATTTATAGGAATTATGTTGATCTTACATATCAGACAACAAAATTAAATTAATATAAAAATACATATATTTATCCCCTGTAACCAACAGCTGGAATTAATAATAACTGATGTTTGGAGGTAATTATAACTGAAGTTTGGACTATTCATTTTTATGTGCAGGACAACTCCCCTGTGGTTTCTACGACCAGGATTTTTAGCCAGAGACACAAAATTTCACAACCACTAGAAACATACATACTCCTATCAAGTCAATTAGGGAGGAAAAATAACCGTCTTGAAGCAACATGCCCAGGAAAACCCAAAAGGTAGGATTAGGTTGGTCCTCACAGATCTCATCTCTCTCTTAACCCCTATACATTGCACCTATTAGAATTCACTGAAAAACTTAAAATATTTGGAGGGAAAGAGAGAATACAGAAAAAGTGGTTGCAATGTTGTTATTTTCAAGTATCTATACAGAGTTACAAATAACATCAAGCAGCCCCTGCAAATGGATAACCTTATTCCTGAGAGCTGGAATTGAACTAGCCTGGATTTGAGCTAGCTAGGAGATAGAATACCCATCCTGCAAAACTTAAGATATATCTTCTCCTAAGCCCCTTTCCCAGGATGAAATCCAACATTTATTTTCAGGAAGAAGGAAAGTCATTCCTGGTAGGTAGATGCATAGAGAATCTTCCCAATTTTAGGAAGCCTGGGTTGTAGTGGCTGTGCTGTCATTTTCTGCTCATCTGGTGGGAGGCTTCTGGGTGGGGAGGGGCTGGAAGGGGTGTGCTTTCATCCTCCTTTTGGCAGAAATTCCACCCTGGACATGAGAGAGTACACAAGTTAAAGTTCAGTGCAAAATACTCTTGTGCAGCTTTTTTGATTATGATGAAGAAGCATTTTATTTTCCTTCATGAAAAGAAAACACAGCCCCCACCCTGTAGTAGCTGCATTTTGCATGCAAGCAAACACAGTTCCCCCACAATAGCTCTATTTTGCATGCAAGCATACACACATTTCCCTTTGTTATTGTTTGTAAAGTATTTTGAATAGGAAATCGTTCTTGGTGCTGAGCATGAGCGCAGCTTGCAGGCAGCTTGTTTGCCTCATACCCTTGGTGCCCCACTGGTCCTTGGGACACTTTGTGCTGCTATGAAGCAGCACCTCTCTTTGTTTCCTCTGTGCCTTGTAGTTTCTTGGTGTATGCAATGAAGATTGTATGCTATGTTTAAATTTGCATTTTTAAGCAGGCTTAGTCTCAGCCATCCTCTGTGACAAGAACGATTAGTCTGACCTGCTATATGAATCTAGGTCCCTGCCTCTTCAGCTGCTACCCTTTTGGCATTTTCTTTCTTAGATAGAAGAAGGCCAAAAGCCAAGCATCAAAACTGAAATCAGTACATTAATATGTGTGAACATATGACATGAATATGTTTCTGGAGCCCAGAGAGTGCTTTTTCATTATTTCCACTCTCAGAATGAGATTTCTTGTGAATATGCCTCACTGGAAAGAATGCACTGGAAGGAGGGACATAGGTAGGTAGGTGGGTAGGTAGGTAGGCAGCTGCTTAAAGGAAGGGGTAGAAGAGGCCAATGTGGAAAGCCTTTGTTTGAATGGCACTGATCATTATTTCCTTGAGCCTTTCACAAAGGAGTCAAAGAGCTTTGTGTCTGGCAGGTAATTGTAGTCTGCCAAGGTTTGATGATGGAGAAACAAACAAAACATCATTCATAAAACATGTCCACAGTACACGCACTACAATCAACTGGGTTGGCTGGCACTGTAGGAAGAGGCAGCTTACAAGACCTGGGAAATCAGAACAGCTGTGCTCTGACCCCAGTTGCCATTTATTATTTATTCACTTTGTTCTGCTTAAGCTGGGACATGTGGACCAACATAAATTTGATTTGCCTTTTAGAGTACATTTGAACAGACAAAATGGGTGTCTGTCAGTGCATTTAGCTCATGTGTGGAGTGCTTGCCATAATTAACAAGGGGATGTGTTAGGGCAGGACTTTGCTAAATTCGGACCTCTCCAAAGCTTGGGCTCACGTGAAAGGGTGTTGTAGCCTAGGGTCCTGCTAAGCATAGGGCCCACTGCAGCTGTGTTGATCTTGCTTGCCTACAGCTATCCCTGAGGGTAAGCCCCTGAAGTCAGGCTAGCTATCTGTAATGCCGCCTAGGGGCAAATTTAAACACACAACAGAATGACCTACATTGGCAAGAGGGCTTTTGCTATTGACTCTTCATAGTAAGATTTCCATCCACATAAAGACATTTTTTTTTTTTTTCACACAGCCAGCCAACACTGATTTTTCACAGGAAATCATGGTTTCTTTCTGTCTATCCTGCAAATGGCATGATGTGAGCCTGCTCTGAAGAAGCATAAACAACCCAATCCTTAAAGCATAGACAAAGCCCAAGGGAAATAAAAGGGAACATGTCATCCTAGCTTTACCTAGCTATGAAATCAAGAGTTTAGTTCTGTTATCTTGCTCAGGAATGGGAGGATGATGATGAAAGATGGATATAAATGGTGCTTTCAGAGTAGATTTCTTCTATGTTGGTTAAAAGGTTTGTTTAAACAAGGAAAGAAACGCTACTTCCCTGTATTAGTCATAGTTGTTCATGACTATTTCTCAAGGTAAGACAATCTTGGGTTGGATTCCCAGGTCTTGGATAGGATTGCTTTTAGCCCATTCACACTTTTCCTGAATAAATTTACTTGAACTTCCTTGCTAGACTCTCCAGCTGTATGGCAGAGAGAGAGAGAGCTGGCCCATGGAGTCTGTGGACACTTTTTGACAGTATGTAGTTTAACCAACCATGCAAAGTGTGTCTTCACAACTGCAATTAACAGCAAAGCCCAGCACTGCTGAGGATTGACGACAGTGGCAGCTTCAGTACATGCTGACAAGCCCAATAGTCTGGCCTCAGCATCAGCCAAGAAAAAAATGTTTCATGTTTCTTGCCTTACCTCTAGTTTCTTCTATTTGTGCTTCTCTCCATCCCTCTGTTTTTATGTGAGCTGTGGAAGCAGAGACCATAGTCTATGTGGGAAATTCTTCAAATATTTCAATCTTGAGTTACTGCCATTTTATTGCTGGGCTTCGTTTTTTTTGTGTACCTTCAACTCTATGTTGTTGTCCCTGATGAAGTAAATGATGATACTGAGCAATGCCTTTTCAATTTTGTCTGCATCTAAATGAATTCTAGGTTTATTTCTCAGTATAATGTAGGCCCTATATCTAGTTTGCTTATGATTTATATTCTGTTCAAAGATATGAGCCTTCATGAAGCCTACTGCCTAATAATTAATTAAGCTCATTTTAAGTCATTAATCTGTTGTTCTGCATGATTTTTCCAGAACACATTTAAAATGTCTGACGCAATGTTTATTCTTGGTCCTTTTAATGCAAGTCTTCTCTATAACTGCCTGCCTTTATTTTCCATTTGCATCACCTGCAAATGATTATCTATACCTAATGGATTTACAGTAACCCTTGAAAAATTAGATACTTGAGGTGAATCCATTTAAGATATTTTTTACAAAAGTCTAGTATTCCACCCAGGCACCATAGCTGTATGTTCAGAAAGCCAAGTGCACTAAATGTGTCAGCATTAAGATAGCCAAAACCCATTTGCTGTGGTATTGAAGACTAACACACAAATGACCCCTGGTCTCAATACATGGAAATTACTTCTAATACTTCTAATTATTCTATATTTTCCAACTTTCAACCTGTTCATCTCCTAACGCTTTGGTAAAGACTCCTTTGAGCTGTCTCTAGCATTTATCAGGGAAAATTTTGAGATCTCTGTTGGAGCTCTCCAATTTACAGCTGAGCAGCTGACCCAGTTCTGTTTAGGGCAATGTGTCTTTGGTTACAAAATCATTGTTCCTTATAAGCCTCTTGCCATGGGACAAGTGGATATATTTTTTACTCTAGGTGACATTTTTAAGCTGATAGACAGACACTATTTGCCCAGCATTTTTTAATCTCTATTTCATGAAAAATGAAGGTCTTTGGCCTAGAATTTCAATTTGATTTATATTCACAATTTCTCTCAACAAGTTTCAGCCTAGCTGATATCAAAACATGAACATTGGCTTTAATCATTACCAAAGGTCTCCATGTGATTTAATAGTGAGAGAGAATGTTGGTTTTCCTCATCATTTTTTAATTTCTCATAAACTGAATATTATATTCACTAAGTTTCATCCAAAATCAATTACTTTTAAAACCTGTAGGAAAGGAGACCTTGAAGGAATATCCTACCATAATTTCTGTCTATCCAATCTTGGTGATGTCTCTCATTAGTTGGAATCATTATTACACCTTAAAAGTAGCAACTTTGTGCAGTAAAATGGCACCACACATCTCAATTATGTACTAGGTAGGAGTGCTCTAAATTTTTGCTGTGTATCTTACTGAAGTTTTTTGTATTTATTAACACTAGATAGTCAATAGAGCCGTGAAAGTAAGAATATTTTGGTATTTCAAGTCATCGAAAAATGCTTTTTGTTCTGAGGCCAGGATCTTTAGAAGTGGACAGAATGTAAATCCGAAGTGAAAATGACTCAATTCCCACTTGCCAAAGGGAGTTTCCCATCTGTTCTTCCTAAAATGCATGGGAATTCTTGTTGTTGATTATCTTGAGAGGAGGGTCAGACCTTGACTCATGGGAGGAAAGTGCGTTTAGCTGTTCTGTATATAAAGTAAAAACACTTCAACCAAATAAGCTTCTGACCATCTGAAGAAGCTGTTTTGTAGCAAACATTCTTGGTTTTGCAGAGGTGTAAAACCCCCTTGAGATGATGTAGTCTTGCCCACCACAGCAACACATAGGCATAGATTAAAGAGGTGCTTCAGTACCTCTTGTAATACAGAGGCCAAATCTATTTTTTTTCTGCCTTCAGCATGGGTAACATGTATTGTGAAGACCCTTTTTAACACCAGACTTTTGCTGTTCAGGGAAAAAAGCACTGGACTCAATGTATAAAACAAGAACATAAAGTAGCCCTAATAAATTAGTTTATGAAAAATGGGAATTAAGAAATATTGCAAGAGGAGATTAAAAAAAAAAAAAAGCCCTTTAAAGTAATTATGAAGCATAGACTACATTCATAACTGCCAACTCACAAAGGGAACTTTTCTTGTTGATAAATAAATATGCATGAAGTGTTCTCTTTCTACCTTTTCCCACCAAACTTTCTCAAGTGTACTGTACCTGTCTTATCAAAGGTAAGAGACCTGCCTAGGAATATGCCTATGTGGGAAATCATCTACTAGTGTTAGAACAACTACAGACGTTGTTGGCTAGGGAGACTTTACTGGTTAAGGAGACCTCCAGAGAACATCTCTTTTGATTCTGAAACATATCTTCAGTTTCAGAGCCTCTGCAGGTCAGGATGCACTGAAATGTTCACATGTGTATTGGCTGAACACATACAATTTGACAAATTAACCACTTTAAAAGACCATGTCCCATCAAATTGCTCAGCATTTCCTAACCTGAAGTTCTAGTTCTCATTAAACAGGTCATGTAGGTCATGCAATGTCACTTGCAGGTCAGCTAATGGCATTGGATGTAAATCTGCATCAAATGTCTTTATCACCATAGGGAGATTCATGGAGTCCCTGTGCCCACATCACCTCAGTTACTGTCTTGACTTTTTAAATAGCTGATAGTTTTCTCTTGCTTTGCTCATTACTCTCTGAGATAAGCTATTGAAATTCAATGGAGTTGTACCAATCACAGCAGCTAAGGACGCCACCTTCTATTTGCTCTTACAGTTCCTGAAGCATATGTGATTCAAATTCCACTGGAATTACTCTTTCATCTTTGCAGTAAAAACATCCATTTTTTCTTCCAGTTTGCCCAAAGCAGCATAAAGGCTGCGTGTTGGTGGTTAAAGGCTGCAAAAACATGTTTTTTTTTTTTTTTGTTTTGTTTTTTCTTTAAAAAAAAAAAAATTAGATTGTAACCACTCATTTGAAGAACTTTTATTTATTTCCACTAGTTCCAATATTTTAGTTGCATTTTATAGTAACATTCTTAGGAGCTTGTTTGCAAAGAAGTATGCTGGTATTGCAAACCATCTTGTAAAATCTGAATTTTGTTGCGTATTTCTACCAAAAATAAACCACCCCAGACTTACAAGTTTTGAAGCAATAGCTATGGGGCAGTAGCAGTAGTATGTTAAATCACACAGCAAGAATAACAAATTGTCATGGTGAACAGTACCACACAGATATAGCCTGTAGAAAGATTACTTAAAAAGCTGTTCATCAGAAAATGAACATAACTGCACAAATTTAGTTTGCAATCAATTAAACGTGAGTAGTTAGATCATTAAAAGACTCGCAATAATAAAAAAAACAGCTATAATAGAGACACTGAATGGAGTAGATACCTGTTAAACACCTTGTCCCCAAGTGGTTACAGAGCACCACATGGTACCAAGAATAAAAATAACATCAGTGAAGAAATGAAGAACTTAAAATCTCTGTCTGAGCCAAAACTCTTTGAAAATGTGGAAGACAACTAGAATTCTAATTTCAGCAGGAACTTTTCTCTGTGTTTGTAAGCAAGCAGTGACAATAGAAGGGAAGACATTCAGAAGGTAGCCTTATTTTTAATGGTGGCTGGCTCCAGAAAGCTTGTTGCAGTTAATAATTTTCTGTAAAGCAGAGCAGAGGCTAACTGTGAAGTGGTAGTACAGAAATGTGAGGAACCCTGAATTCCATGTAAAAATGAAACATATGTGTGAGATTGGCTCAGAGTGAGCAGTCTTGCAATTTTGAAGGCTAACTGAGAGGAGACTGGGTCCTAATGGAAGCTGTGAACAAAATTCCGAGAAGCTACTGGAAAATCCAGAGTGAAGCTGAGCAAAGCTCCTAGAAGGTGATGGTTAATAGATGTTAGTGCAGAAGGAAGTAACTCAGTACAGCTACGGGGTAAACTCTATAGTTCTTTGAGACTGCAGGCCTGATTTGGTATGTAAAAATATCACACACACACACCCTTAAGGTACAAAAGGAAGAAAAGCTCTAACAGGGAACCGAACAAGAATAACACCGCAACATGCATAGTTTGGATAACCACCAATTAAAAGGACAGTGTCCAGAAAAAGAAATATAGACCCAAAAAGGCAATGGGCTGCACCATTTTTTAATTGATTGCAGACATCCCCAGAGTGTGGCCAGCACAGGCAAAAGATGACAAGTATGCCTCTAGCTCAAATGAACTCCACATAGCAGCAACAAATTACACTCTGCCAAAATATGAAGACTGTCGACCTGAAAGTAAATATGACAGCTATTATTTCCAAGCTGCACACTGACGCATAAACCACTGTTCCCGGAAACTCTATTAAAAGAGCTTAAAGAAAAGCCTCAAAAACAAAAGATAAACTGATAAAGAGTGTTATTTACACATAAAGTACAGGAGTATTTGAGGTAGAGCCACAGTTAAATAGTAACAAGGATATGAATGCTACTTCTTGAGTTATAAGGATGCCAGTTCTTTTATCCAGGGGTATGATCCTGCAGTGATAGGAGCCAAAATAAATAAGGACATCTTTAGGACAACACAGAGAGGATGCTTTTGCTCTTGCTGCAGCATGCCAGAGCTGGTAGTGCCCTACCACTTCTGCAGAAGCACTGTGTAGATTATCCTGATGTACTTTGGGACTGTCACACCAGAGGAATGCATATGATCTGACCTGGCACTTACTGCTTCTTGACATTAGTATTCACATATCAGAGGAGACATACAAGTTTAGGAATTGGTAACATCAAGGACTAGCCGGATGTTGCTGTTAAGGTTAGTTTGTAGTCAGTCTGGAAGTTCCTGGGATCCTGTGTTATGCAAACACTGTTCACTTGTCATCCGAGTGATATGGAGAATAATGCTATGGGGCCTGGCCTGTGCAGAAACATGTGCTAGGTCCTGCCCAGGTGCATCAAGGTACAGTGGAAACAGTGAACGAACAGTTGCTGACAAGGTCCTTGCTGCAGAGTGATGACTGAATAGCACAGAGAGCTTGAACTCAGATAATTAATTTTCTATTCTTCTACATTGCTCTACTTAGTATTTTTCTATACCCAACCTTAAGATTTTAGAAACGAGATCTCTTACACAATAAAGCAGAGCAGTGACTACAATTCCTATTCCTGACTTGATCAGTAAAGCTAACTGAAAGAAATGCACTGTTTTGCTTTTTTTTCTCCGTTATGAAATGCTGCAGTGAACATACATCGGAATCCTGTGTCTTCATCCACAACTGGAAAACAGAAAGCTAACTTTCTTTTTAAGTTGGAAGTTTTGATTTTCCTCTCTTTCAAAAAAGACCGTTCTTTATGGCTACAAAAGAAATTGTCAGAGAAATCATTAGCAAAGTTTCTCACCTAGCTCAATGTCATTCTTCAAGCTGCTCTACCTTTTTTAGCTGTCTTCTGACAGAGGTATTAGACTAGGTTGTTTGTAAAATTTGGTAGCTGTTATCATTTGTGATAGAAGTTGCCCTGAGACGTTGTGTTTGTCCAACAAATCCATTTCCTTTTTTAATTAGGATTGATGTAGAAGTCACTCTCTGGTGTTGAATCAGTCTTCAGTCCATATCAAACTTTGTGCAGCCGATTACACTGATTAAAATTCTTTGGCTGGTTCCTCCAGCTTTAACAACCCTGTTTTAAAGAGGATGGTAGTGGTTGGTTGTAACACAGTAGATAGCTAAGTGGATGTTTAGCAAAAATTATGTCCAATATAATAGATGTCATTTTCTTTTTAAAGGAGTGTTCTCTGGCAGATGCTCTTTGGCAGAGCACAGCTGATATATAGCTCTGGACATAGCACTCTGGATGGCATAAAGAACTGTAAGAAATGTCCAGAAAGAGCATGCATGTATGTGGGATAAGTTTCAGTTACATCCAACCACAGGTTCACTATTTGAAAATAGAAAAAACATAAATAACTTTTAGGACTTAATTTCACCTCAGAACCAAAGTGCAGGATTGGACTTGTTGAGCCTGTTGAGTGCTGGAAGCTTACTGAACCTGTATTCTGTCAGCCACTCTGGCTGCTGCTTGGTTTTCAGATCAATGTGGAGACACTGGTTTTGAAGAATAAAAGGCAAATCATCTGTGATGTATCTGTCTGAGAAAGCCTCTAGCAGTCAACAACAGACTGGTTGCAACTGCACCATGAAGTCCCATCATCATAAAAGAGAGGAGGTAGCTGTCAGGCTGCTTGCTCTTAGGACCCCAGAGTTTATAGCAGTCTTTTCCTGTGTAGATTGATAATAGCCATATTTCTTCAGCTTTCCCTGTGAAGCCCCACCTGATTTAGCTACTGAGAAGACAAAGTGTATGTTGTCACTGAACAGAGTGAGGAGATTGGCTAGCACCAAATATACTGGCCACTGTGTCCAGATTCTGATTTTGCATGAAGAAGTGTGAATAAAAACATTTAATGTGCATTTTTAGCAATTTTTCCTTGCAAAGAACAGAGGTCATATTTGACTTCAAAAGTCATTGATTTAGGCATAATAATTTAGTAACATGACTGAATGTTAGGATCAGGTATTTAATCACATAGCAATACCTGCATACTTCATTGACTATGAAAATGCTCCCTGTGTGCTTTCTGGAGTGTGCCACGTGCCACAGAACATATATTATCTTTTAAATAATGATAAGATCAGTAATTACCTTCTTTTTGGAACAACTCATGTGATGCTTACATTTCTGCCTTATTGGACTTGCTCTTTGGGGCCATTTAGTCAGTCCTGGCTCACTAGATGAGGAACTACTTGAATAAGTGTAGTTTACCTAACACTTTGTTCAGATTGATATGCCCTCATAGAAGCCATAAATTACCCAATGGGTCCAATGGACAATTTATGGCTTCTGTGGACATTACATCAAAATGATTATGCATCAAACTTCTAAATGGAGCATAGTATAAAGTATAAAGGACACACGCAGGAGCCAGGTGTTTTGATTTCTACATCCAGCTTTTTGGCTGACTTAAGGAAGTGTTACATGTCTGAGGCCCAGGCCTAGCAGAAGGTTGCAGGACATGGCCCCAACATGTACAACCCAAGTTGCTGTCTAGAGCATGCACTTGTATTTATATGAGGAAAGGAGTACTATGAGAGGTGAGAGACAGCACTTCTTCATGAGTGATGGCCTTGAACTCCAGGTGCCCAAGCCACCAGTTTGGGTGTTGTAAGCCATGCATGGTGTGAAAGCAGATGCCCCACTACCAGCTCAATACCTGAAATGGGATGCTACTGTGCTCCTCCCCTCCTTCCTCTTTAATTCCATGAATCATAAGATACTCAAACCTGACAGCCTGGCTTAGGTAAGACGGCAGTGTTCCCACTGCAATGAACTTCGCCAAAATTAGTTTCAGTGCTGTTTCAGAGAGATGGTGCTGGGACTTTGGCTTTCTCAGGCCAAGGATGGAGATGCATCTATAGCTCCTTCTGTGAACTCTCTGAGTGGTCAGTGTGTCAGAGAAAGACAAAGAAGCCATGCCATTTTGACTATTTTGGTGCTAGGTCCAACCTTAAGACACTTTTCCAGCATAGAAAATTGTGGAGGAGGAGAGATTGTGTGGAGGAGGAGAGATGTAAGCATGAGTCTGTTCTGGGGCTTGGACCAGAGGAAGCAACTGTAAAAAAAGCAGCATGATCAGAGAGGATGCTTGAGGTACCTTGAGTACATTTAAGTCAAAAATCCAGTTTAGAGATTCACAGCATTAGATAGCAGCCGAGGAAGAGTGTTTAGGACCCCGATTTTCAGTTGCTGTTGCAGTACTTATATCCCTTCCTTGATTCAGACCTTAATCTTGGTTACTCAGTTTTGCCATCTGTTGGAGTGGAATATTAATTCCTTTATATATAGGCTTTATACAAAGAGATTTATGGAGCTTAATTTATAATCTTTCAGCTTGCTTTAATTGTTCAGAAGGAATGATATACACACACTATATGTTATTTCTGATGTAAAATTAACAGTGTATGTTTCATTACAAACAAAGTAGTTACAAATATGTTACTCTTCTTTTTATCAGCCAACATTTCAATTAACATTTGCCTGATTCTTCTTTCTATTTGTTTTCTAGTTTTGTCGATAATTTCATTGTCACAAACAACAAAAGGTTGATTTTTTTTCTCCATCAGATTCCACTGGACATATGCTGCTTTATGTCCACCAAAATGTGTAGATATAAGTCATGCTAAGGCCAGAGAACACAGTGAAAATTAATATTTTTAAAAATCCACTCATTCAGAAATGAATAAATAATTTATTGCTTTTGAACACTTAGTGTCATAGAATATCTCCATTGTTCACGATAAATTAACTTTTTCCTTTTTTAAGATTTGCAACTAGAATAGTGTAGACTGATCGTACAGGAATTTATACATAGGAATAACATTACATACAAGTAATCTTGAGGTGAAACAGAACTAGTGAATTCATAATGCTACCTTAATGCATATTTACAAGTATGTTTTCACTTGTGTATGGAACATTTGTTGTCCTCTGTTAAAAGAAAAAACATATGTGCACATATATATATGAAAAGAGATAAGAAAAGGAAAAAGTAAGCAAGCTGAAAACAAAATCTCTGCTTGTCCTTCAGTTTACTATTATAATAATGTTTGTTTAGTATATGTTAAACAAAAAAGCCAGGCCATGTTATCTTATACTTGGCTGTTTTCCTAGTGAGACTCAGTTTGTCCTCCTCTGCTTTTACTTCTGAGCTTGACAATTTGAAAAAGTTGTCTTCAAAATTAGAATATCTTCTCTATGAGATAAATATTTTCTTTGTGTATTATGGGATAAATGTGCCTCCAATACAGAAGGTGTGATAACTAGTACTGTTGGTAACTTCTTTTCTTGGCTGCAGTCCCACCAAATGAGTCACATTTAATCAAGATTTTGCCCTATTATATGCCTGGGGTCAGTATCCTGGAGATTCGGTGGTTACTAATGGTTACTCAGGCAGTGAAATGAAAGACGAGGTAAGGCAGAAAAAACATACATGTAAGGTGTATTTTTCTAAGTCCTGCTGTGAGAGTGAAAGCTGAAGACACTTTCCCCCTCCAAAATATCCAGCTTTTGGGGGCTGCAAAATGGATTCTTGTTATGGTCTCAAAAAAAGGAAAGTGATGGTAACCCCCTTTTTGAGTAGTCTCAAAGACTTCTAAAGAACCTGTGGGAGCAGAGCAGGAAAAAAATAAAAAGGTCTTGGTTAGATCCAGCCTCTGTGAAATAATGGGCTGGGGAGAATACACTGTAGGTGCTCCACACCTCAGTTCCTCAACAACCAGCTGTAAACAAGAGCATTAATGGATGTAGCCAATATAACGATAGATTTTAGACATAGCTAAATTACACAATTAGCCTAAACATTTAAGATTTTTTTTTTTTTTTGGTAGTTCATGCAATTGTCTCTTTTCCAAAAGTCTGCTCATACATCTGTCTGCAACTGATATCATATTGTCATTTCATGTCACTCTCATTTGATCTAATACCTGAAAGTTTAATTCATGGTTAAAGGCCTAAGAGAAATGGCCACTTAACCGAACGCCTACATTTCAGTGGCTTCACCAAATGACCGCTTTGACAGAATGACTGTGATAGGAATTAAGAGTTACACAGCTCCCTTATTAATCAATGCTCTTTGGACTTTAAAAGCAGGTAAATTGTATCTAAGGGAAGTTAGTGTGTGCAGGGGATTCGTGTGTCATGGGAGGAGGGTATGGAGTGGAGAGAAAGGTGGGAGGAGAGGGGTTTATTATCCCTTTGGTTTTGGGGGCATTGTTCCCACTGAAGTCAATCACAAATACACCATGACAGCAAAGGTGCATGGGCCAGAACAATGAATCTTCAATATTGGTGTGCAACTACATGCTGGATCTTGCTATTTGAAAAGCATATATTTCCCAGATGAGGGCACTGAAATGAATAATCCCTGTTACTGAAAGAAAGTTATGTGGGAGCAAAATAGTCCTTGGGACTGGGATTCAGTTGCCAGTTTAGCTCTCTGCTGCACAGTTTTGTGGCTAATCAGGGCACACAGAAAGGGTTTCCAGCTGCTCCATGCTTTCCCTGGGGAGGGATTTTATTGAGTGCTTGTGTGTATATGTGCAGCAGCACCTCTTTCAAGCAATGTATGCGACAGCCAGGGAGGTTTATTGGTGGGTCTGGTTTGTTGATGGGTTTTTGTTTGGTTTATTTGAGGCATTTTTTTGTGTATTTTTTTTTCTTCCTATGTATCCCAGAAGAAACAGCTGGGGAAAAGATTTTAGAGTAGCCCTGCAGGCCTCTTATGCCAGTTTATTTGAGCTGTTTGTTATGTTTGATTTAATTTGTCCCATGTTTAAAAAATGTGGACTCCTAAAGAATGTAGACGTGCATGAGAAACATTAAAAATAAATAAATATTCCAATAATGCCACCCAAATTGCCCTAATGTGGTAGGATAAAATAAATCAATGTGGGTATTTTCAGTGTGATGAACTAATATTTGGGAACATATTCCTAAAAGGAGCTAATTCACCATTGCCTATGACCGATTTTGTAGCTTGAAGTCAAAGAAAATACATTTGCCCGTAAGGATTACTCATACAAGGCTGGTCTTCAGCCCTGGAACTTGAACCAGCAGCCCACAGCATGAGACAAAAGCTCTGCATAGGTTGCATTTAAGGTTGTTTTTTTTATTTGTTAGGGGAAAGATGGAAATTTATTTATGTTTGACAACGTTAACATAGTGGTGCATTTTTTTAATAAGGATAATATCTTTATAACAATTGTGTAAAATATCCATATTTAATATGGCTTTCATTTGTTAAATAACTTCTTTCTCCATTTCTGTGTTTGAGCTTGAGGCTTCAAAAATCTGCAAGAAACACTCATTTTTCATATGATTAGCAGACAAAAGGAGCAGACAGGCAAAATGACATCTGTTCCTTTTGTATTTTTTAAATAATTATCCCATTTAAAGTTAATATAAAATTGATTTATTCAGTTTTGTTATAGGAACCTGATATATTAATGAAAAAAAAAAACGCTAAGTACAGCTTTTTCTCAAAACCAAACCACTGTTTTTTTTGCTCTTTCTCATTAAAGTATTTCTTTATCCAATACCAATGAACTAACATCACATTTTTTTTCACCTTTTTTATGCTGAAAGCTACATTTCATTATATTAACCCTTTATTTCCCATCACCTACAGTGGCATATCCACAACTTTCAAGAAATCATCTCCAATGAGCAAGGTCATCTTTAAGTAGAGTGCTGAAGATCCAGTCCTATATTTTCAAGACCATATAATTGAGGTATTTTATGATATAAATATAATTCACAGATTGTGTTTCAATTTGTTGTTAATTCTGCCACTGTAACTGTTGCTGTCTTAGTTACTCCCCCATCTATACTGATTTTTTAGATTTCTGTTTTACTTTTTTCTGTCATTCTTTTTTCCCCTTGGGTTGATCTCACTTCTTACTATATTCCAAAGCTTGGCTTTAGATAACCATGGACACGATTTGGAACTGGCTTCTCAAACAGTTTGTATAAATCTTGTGGCCAAAAATTCATATTTCTTAGCAGCAAAGCCTTTGTTTCATTACTATATACAGCTTTTGCACAGAGACTGTATCCTTTGCAAATATCATTGCCATCTAACTAAGGGCATTCCTAAGAGAAAAAAAAAAAAAAAAACACAAATTTTTCATTAAGTTGTTATCATGGTTTCACGTATGGGTCAGAGTAGGATTCAGTCACCCCAAATCCACCATCACTGTAAAATCATGCATGCATTGATTCTGTTTATGCATTTCTATTAAGCATAACTGTGAATTTCCATGTTGATATGAGATACAGTGTTCAATCTGTGGAATAGACTGGGAAACCAAGAAAGGAACCCTGAATACAAGCCAGAGCATGCTGCCAAAAGAGAATGCGCTCCTGGGCTGTAGTGTGAGACATAGGTATGTGAGAGGATACATTTCCTAACCAAATGGGTTAGGTAAACATCTGTAGCCTGTCAGCTGGGTACAAAGGAGTAAAGAACAATCTTGTAGATTTATCCTTACTTCAAACAGATTAAGTGCAGCTTGCTTTTATTTCTGTTGTTTGCATCTGTGCAATCCATGTCTTTGTATCTGGTTGTTTTTGTGAATTTTGTTAGTAGTCTGCTTTTAACTTTGACCTAACTTAATTGAAGCATCATTTCTAGGTCATTAGCTAGCACCAAAATGCTCCATGGCTGTGGCTGTCCTTGCAGCTGCAGGGTTTGAACCACTCTTACAAGTGCCCTGCAGTTTCTTACATTTCTCTGTAACACTGAAAAGCAAGGATTTATGGCGATGTGAGATGCTATAGCTGGGAGTTAGTAACGCAGTGATGTAAAGAGAAAAGAAACGTCTCTCTCTGTGTGCAGAAAAACCCTGGCATGTGGCTACTAATGGAGAGCATACCTGAACCTGCAGAGACCCAGCAGAGTTGGTAGCCATGTCCAGGGCACATCGATAATACATCAATACTTTACATTGATCAGAGAGCAAACCACCAGCTTTAGAAGGAAAGCCTGCATACCTACTATTGTCAGATCAGACTGGAAATAAGTAAATGTGGAGAAACAGTAAAATTATTTATCCTTATCTCGGTTGCATTGTATAAATATGATAAGCCTTAGAAACAAAACCAGCCTATAAAATCATTTGTCATTGCTTCCTTCCCGTTTCCCTTCCAACCCAGCTGGTGCATTTGCAGCCAGGTGAGCTTTTTAAAATGATCTTCCCACGTAAGAAAGTATGGGAGCTATGAAATATTACTGCAGTCCAGTTATCTCTGAAACGCTGATCTGCCTGGCTAACATGGAGACGAAATGCAGTTATTCCCTTTGACATGAAGTCACTCGTGAATTTACCAGATGAACTTCCCTGACAAATGGCTACCACCCACTCAATCCATCACTTCAGGGAGGCTGGGCTGCCTCATACTTTTCCTTTCCTGTGTTTTTAACTTTTGTTCTGCTTCTCAAAAAGATCCAGGGGTAAATTCCAACCCAGTATTCAAAAGTATGTGATTCTGAGCACCAAGTAACAAAGAGGTCTTTTAAAATTGCATATTATACAGTAATCATGTACTTCAAAATTTCCTCCTTTTTAATATAGAAAAATCAGCTAGAATTCTTCATTAATATTTTAATTGGCGTAAGTGTTGAGTTCCCAACTATCCACATGGTAATTTACACTTATGCTGTAGCTGGTGGGAGTTGGTTTATTTTTCTTTGTGCTAATCCAAGGATCTCACTTCCTGTGACAGGAAAGCTGCAGACGACAGTTGCACTGCATGGGTAAAAGGCACAAAGGGAAAGGTAAAATATGTATAAAAGGATTTTTCTAAAATATAGAAGAAAAAAAATGATGATAATAAAAATCCATAGTTAAAGAAATCCACTCTGTCATAGCAGGTAGATGAAAGTAGGAAATAAGTATTCCATGTTGATACACAATTCAGCCTTGCTTTATTTAAGCAGCTGATGGTGTGAGGTTGCATTTCAAGAAAATTAAACTGTAAAAAACATTTTTTTCTACTTAGAATCAAATCTGAGAAGAGGGAGGATGCTCAGCAGATATGCAGTATCTCAGAAAGTTATGTGGGAGAGCACCCCACAGATTTCCTATCCCTATGCACGCGCTGCTTTTACACAAGCTCCAGGGGAATTCGGGAGAGCCACCATCCCGGTGTCTTCTCCTGCTTAGCACTGGCACAGCACAGAGCTGCAGATGAAGCAGGGGTGGAAAGGAACGGCTGAAGGAAAATCTGGTCTAGCAGGAGACTTTCCCCCGTGGGCTTTGGCACATGGGGAGAGAGGGGGCGCCCTCTGTAATGCTCAGTGGATGGTGGGAGTCAGGGCTCAAAGACTACAGCTGGTGTGAACCTGGAGAGGAGCTGTCAGAGGAGAGACTGGGCTACTGAAATTGTTCTCCTTGTGTGCTGGCTAAAGCCCGGGGCTGACAGGTTGCATGGAGCTGCTGTCAGACATCCCCCTCCCCTGCCCTTCCTGGGCTGGTGTCCTGTGAACTTGCCTTGCTGATGGGACAGGGAAGAGGTATTGCCCCTCATGTGGCTTTCCCACCATTTCCTCTAGGATTGTGGGGATTGCTTTAGAAAGTGTGTGATCTTTCTCACTGTGTGGTTTTGCTGTTTTTGTCATTGTTGCTGCTGTTGGTTTTTAATTTGTTTCTTAAGGGAATGAGGTTTATGGGAGCATAGGGTCTGACTGGTTGTCTGTCTCTTTTTCTTTGCCTGTTACTAAGTCTCGAGCCCAGTGACAGATTTCAGCCAAACGTAACAGAGGGCTAAAGCTCTCCCAGATAATTAAGTAACAAATGTCATGAAAATAGACAAATGGGTAGAGAAGACAGATGCTGTAAATGCCCTTACTGTGGGAAAAGCTGCCGAGTGGTATCTCACATCATTAGGCACTACAACAGCCACATGGGAAAAAGGCTCATGTAAATGCCCCAACATGGAGCTAGCTTCAGCTGGGTTTCTGTTTCATGCATACTAGACCTGACCACTTATAAGACAAAGCTCTACAGAATGCGGGCTTAGATTCTTTCTGTGCCCAAATAGCTGCTGGTTTTCTGATTGGCATCCCTACAAAATGTTCTTTGGATTCAACTATTTACACTTAAGATATTATCTACCTGTAAGCAGGTAAGCTGAAGTGCATATGATTTAAGCAGAAAACAAAACAAAACAAAACAAACAAACAAACAAAAAAAACAGTATCCCTCAGAAACACTTTTCCTGCACTAAGATCTGCATTTCAGAGACTTAGAAAAATGGGCACAGTGAAGAATGTATTGTGTTGTGCCAACAAAGCCATAGCTGTCAGGAGAACTGAATCGACAATGTGGCCATGACTGCATATGTTGCAGTGAGTAGGATTCAAGAACAAAGAGCAGAGACCGGTTGAGAGAAATCAGGAGAATTGGCTCATACCACAGCATTAATGATGCTCTAGCCATAATGGAGATGCAACAGCTCCCACAGCTAAAATGGCTGAAGCTAGCAAGATCAAGAGCTCCACACATTACAAGTTAATCATCTTGTTAAATATTTGGCTGTTGTGGCATCCTGGAATAACCCTGACGGAGTGATGCACAGGGATAAATAAGGCAGGCAGCTCCTACTGTGGCCAAGCATTCCAGCTGTGCGTGGCCACATCCAGGGCACAGCTGGGGACCAGTGACTGTTAGTCCCAGTCAGTTTTAGGAATACACTAAATTCTAGTTTTAGAAAAATTAGCTGAAAATTTAGAAAATGAGAGGAAGATAGTTTGCAAACCTGTTTCTGTGTGTCTGAAGCTAATCACCTAGGTTTCTGCTATGCTAAAATCTCATGAAGAGTGTTATGAGACTTTAGAGCAATCAAGAAGAAAGGAGGTTAGAAAACAGACACCTCTTGGCTTTGTAGCCCATAATCTGGGGAGTGGTTTAGATCTGTGGCTCAGCCCAAAGTTCAAGGGAGAGAATAGAGTCAAACTTCCTTCTGTAGCCCTGCTCTATTTAAAGATACTTTTTAAAATAAAAGCCTTCTCTGGATAGCCGGTGCAGAATTTATTACTAAACAGATGCTCAGATATCTTTACAGTATCAACCACTTCTTTAATATTCTATGCTATTTCCAATATTTCTGCGACCATCGAAAGAGAGAAAGAGAGTAGTATTCTCCTTTAAGTCTCCATCTTAACAAAGCATTGGTTTTGCTTCCTCTGGGTGATTTCAGGTTACCTGCCATCTGTGGCATGACATGGAGACTGACTATGGGTAAAGCACCGTAGTATTTTAGCACATGTTCAGTACCAACAAGCCAGCATAAGTGAGTGAAGAAAACAGAAGCCTAATCATTACTCCATGTTCCTAGTGCATAAAGAGAGATACTGTCCACCCACACAGTCTGATCAATGCCAAGTCTTTTGCAAACTTGGGGCTTTAGTTCAGCTTCTCGGATTTATGCTCCTACATCCCTCCCTGCTCCCACCGTTGTGGTGACTTAATGAGCTGACTGGAAGCTGCTCTGCCACAGTGCACAAAAAGGGTGTGCTGAGGATGTATGCTGCTGAGAAAGGTCCTCTCAGAATCACAGAATGGCTGAGGTTGGAAGGGACCTCTGAAGGTCATCTAGTTCAGCCCCTGTGCCAAGCATTATCACCTAGAGCACATTGCACAGGATCACATCCAGGCAGGTTTTGAATATCTCCAGAGAAGGAGACTCCACAGCCTCTCTGGGCAACCTGTGCCAGTGTTCTGTCACCCAAACCATAAAGAAGTGCCCTCATTTGGAAAGGTTAAGAACTAAGCTTCTTAATACTTTTGGGGGCCTCATGTCATCGCATGGTGGCTTCAGCTTGACAGGATTTCACCAGATGGCAGTCACACAGAGCTGACCACACAGCACCTCTTTACCCCTTCTTCCCTGACTTGCCTAGTGTTGCCCATGTTTTAAAAGCTGCTGCATCTTCTTTACATGGATGCTTTGTAGTCTCCTGAGAAGGGAATGGGTCTCTTTGGAATGAGCTCTGAAATACATCTACGGTGATGTCATTTCCTTTAAAAGGTGCCAGTATGAAATGCTCAGCAAAATCAAGACTGTCCTTGTTAAAAATAGATCACTTACAATATTGTATTAAGTTGTAATCAAAAGTGCACATGGCTCAGCCATGGGCAGAGAGTGGAGAAGTTTCTGTGAAAGACAATTCACACACTGTAGATACACGCATTGATACATTAAGAAAATGTCTTTCAGTTTACAAAAAGAGAAGAAATACAAAAAACTGGTGGGGTGGAGGACATGTCAACATGAAAATTTTGAATCATGATGTACAGCATGGGTAGAAAATATCCCTTTCAAAGGACAAAAACCCTAGTAATATGAGTAGAGGAATATTACAGAGGAAGTCTGTGCTGAACAGTGTGTGTAAACAGGTATATCTAAAATTGTCCAAATGCCATGCTTGCTCTCTCTAGCAATTCTTATAGCTCCAACTACATTAAAAAACAGAGAATTGTACAATTCCCCCAGAAACTCAGAATGAGTATAGAACTCATTTTTCAGTGAGAACTGGCTATGGGAGACATAGATTCTAAGTCAGATTCATCTTTTGGTACAAAAAATATAATTTCTGCAGTGCTTTAACAAA
The DNA here is from genome assembly GCF_047663525.1 of Anas platyrhynchos. Classification (NCBI taxonomy): domain Eukaryota; kingdom Metazoa; phylum Chordata; class Aves; order Anseriformes; family Anatidae; genus Anas; species Anas platyrhynchos. Next base: position 36,770,614 of record NC_092590.1, read on the forward strand.
TGCAGATCTTTAAAAGAGCCAGTTATTAATAAGACATTTCCCCACTTGTCAAGATTTTTCTTCATAAACAAAAAAGGAATTATTTATTTATTTTTTGCACTGGAAGTTATAATCAGGGAAGAAAATAAAGATTTAAAACTACCTTGTTGAAGGTTAACGTCTGGTGTGTTAGAAGACTAAAAAGCCTAATATACTTGCTTATGAATATACAACGGCAATAAAGATTATCAGCAAGGGCAAAGGGGAAGGATGCTTGGACAAATATCTGTTATTCACAGCTTGACTGCCTTCTGCAGGGTTGTGAGTGTGTGCACACATGTATGTATCTGATTAAGCTTCAAAATTGCACTGAGGTTTTCTACGTGATATTAATGTAATTTCCTAGAAAGTAAATAGGGTCAGACATGCAGTATTTTCATTTCATTTGTTTTCTTCTTTCTCCCTCTTTAGTTTCTTTCAGGGGAGAAAATTTTTGTTCCTCTGTGGCTCCTACTAGTGCGGGTCACATTTCCTTCTATACACTATGGATCCTTTTTAATACCAGTGTAAGTGTTGCCATTGACGTCACTGAAGACAGGATTAAGTTGGGAGAGAAAAAAAGAAAAAGAGAGAGAAGAACATAAAATCTTGCAATACTCATATTCTTTTCTTTTTCTTTCTTTCTTTTTTTAATCTAAAAAAAAAAAGTCAAAAAAATGCTAAAATACTGCTTAAATAATATGCATCATTATTTCATATACACTAAGAGAGAGAGGTTATGAGGTCACACTACAAATTAGAAGACTTTGAGGTGACAAGGTTGGGCTGATGATAAAGCAACAATCCAATTTACAATTAATTGGGTTTAATGAGTATTCTCAGTGTCTCCTCCACTGCAGGGCCTGATCATCCTATGCACTGAAACATATGGAGTTGTTTGTATGCAAACTAAGTAGGTATACAGAGAAGCATGAAAATTATATCTCCATTTATTACTTGGCATCTTAGAAAAGAAGATACTAATGACTGTACATTGCACAAGATCATAAATAATTGTTTTGATGAAATAAATACTAAAGTAAAAATTTATAGTAAATATTGTTGAAAACATCCTTTTAAAAGTCTGCATTGTTATATTAATTTAACTGTGATTTACAAGATTCTTGATAGATTTTATTTAAAATATATTAATATTATGTATTTTGCCTTTTCAGATCTGTTCTGTATAGATTGCTTTTGACTACTGTGAATTCATTAGCATGATGTAATATGTATTTAGGGTGTACAAATTATCTCTAACCTCAGCAGATCTAAATGGAAACAGCGCCATGTAGATCTCAAGGCTATGCTGGAGAGCAATGTTTTTCTGTAACTCAGATTCAAATTCAAGCAGGAGACAGAGCTCCTCTCCACAAGGAGCTATATACATGCAAGACTAATTGTCTAGTCATATTTCCTCACTCAGATTATTGTGTTTCTCATCATCAAAGGTTAAATTCAAACCTAAACTGGGGTCTGATCTGCACACATTCCTTGCAGCAGGGCTGTGTCCAGTAGTAGAGAAAACATGCTGGGGAAGGTGGTGTGGAAAGAGATGCCAAGTTTGAAACAGATAGTGAATATCAAGGTGCTAATCTACAAACAGTTGCTTTCTGTAATTAGTCCAGCTGTAGTCTCATTAAACTCCATGCTGAAAGGGTGCTACCTAAAGACACATGGGTGCCCTGCACTTCGCTTTGGGACCTCTCTGTGCAGCAGGGATGTTGCAAGGATAAATAGACCTTGAGAGCAGCCCAGAGTCTCCTCAGCATGAGGAAATGCCACCAGAGGGTGTGTGAAGCCAGGCTAGATCACTCTGCACTCTATGTCCCCATCCCTGCCCTGAGGGGCACCTGGAGGGACCCCAAATGCCCAGAGGCTGGTTCCTGGGGTACAGATGTCTGGTGGTGTTGCATAGAGCACCGCCAGTCCCTTGGCTCTCTCACCAGCTAGCTACACAATTCGCAGGCTCAAGTATTTTAAGACTGCTATAAGCTATGCCAAAGCCTGTTCTGGCTGGTGGCCAGGCAAGAGCTGGAGTAATAAGAGTGGGAAAATGCCTCCCAGTGACATTTTCCTCAGCTGCCCTCAGCTGCTCCAGGCAGGACGGCTGTGCAGATCCAGGTGCAGGCCAGGGAAAGTGGCAGCCACTGAAAAAAAAAAAAAACGAGAGAGAAAAAAGAGAAAAGATATTGGGCTGTTTTGAAATGGTGACTTCATTAAAAAAAAAAAAATATATATATATATATATTTTACTTGGGGATTTATCATGGATGTTTACTTCCATGACTGGAAAACTGTTTTTCACCTTGTATGGTCATTTATACACTGATGACTGGGTGTGAAACTTCAGCACTTCCGTAAGCCTGACTTGGCAGTACTTCGTGCCAGCCGAGCTCAGAGTGGACGGGGAACACACAGGGGGTGAGAAAGATGAAAATAGAGCCCCTGCTCGCTCTTTATGTATATGTATATGTATATGTATATGTATATGTATATGTATATGTATATGTATATGTGTATGTGTATGTGTGTATGTGTATGTATATGTGTATGTGTATGTGTATGTATATGTATTAAAAACTCCAGAAAAACTAGTAATCATGAAGTGCTCCTGAACAGGGGAAGTGTCCTCTCCTGACAACAGAAGCCAACAGGGCAATCAAAAGGTTATTTAGGTCAAGTCATCAGGAGCCTGAGATGCTAGTGCTCTCTGTTAGCATTAGAAAGAAAACTGGTTCATTGTAACATTGATTCATCCAAACTGAGGTTGTGTTTGGTTTTTTTTGTGTTGTTTTCTCTTTTTGTTTGTTGGCTTTTTTTTTTTTTTTCTTTAAAGAGAGATTGACAATGTTGAAAGCAGGGCAATTTGGGTAGTGGGTGTCTCACACAGGGGATACTTTCACTAGTCATGCTAGTTATTACAGAGTTTGAGGCCAGAAACAGGCCAAGCTCGACCCTATCATATAACATAAATGAGGAGACTACCAAGGGAAGTTCAGCTTTCATTGCCCAGGTTAGTTAGTACACTTCATTCTTTATAAGGCAAGCAGTCTCGAGGACTGATTTATTTTAGTAGCACTGGAGAAAACAGTATTTCTTAGTACTGCTACCTCCTTCACTTTTCACTACCCATGAAGATGCCCATCAATACTTAGCAAGACAAATTATGAATAGGGGAAGGAAAGACTCAGAACAGAGGAAGAGCAAGCAGTAAGCAGAAGAAAGTACTGTTAAGACAACATTTACTCTGGCTTTCCAGCATCAAGTAAGGAGATCTAACAGAGAGAGCAAATGTGGGCTGCAGACTGAACCCAAGCAATATTTATGGTCTAATACATGAAATGGCTGCTCACAGAAGAAGAAGAAATTATTAGGTATCCAACATGATCCTTGAAGTAGACTCTGTGAAATATATCTCTGAAAGGATAGAGTAGACTTAAATGTAAAAGTCCAGTTAATAAAATATAATTTTTGCCAGAGGAATAAAATGAAACAGGAGGATCTTGGGCTGAATTCTTCATTGAGATATTGAAGTAACTTTATTCATTATGATGATTGGCTTCTCCCGCTGCTCCAAGGAGCATGATTCCAGACTGTTCTCTTTTGGTCTTGTTATTTGACAAGCATAAAGTGAACGGTAAATCTATTCCAATCTTTAAGCACTATTAACAGGAAGTTTTCAATATCACAGGATAGGTCTAAGCCATATAAAAGAGGAAAGCAATCAGTTTAGAGCCCTCTTAAACCTCTAAGTCATGCAACCAAGGAACCAATGAAACAGCTGTCAATAGCCAGTGTGCCAAGTGAGACTTCTGGAAAGGAAGGCAAGCAAAGAGGACAGTGATCTTCTCACCCAAAGAATTGCTGTAAAAAGTGTTGAGTGGATGTGAAAGATGAAAGCCCTAGCAGGAGAAACGCCTTTTGTGCTTTTTTGGCTAAGCTTCTAACAGTGAGCCATGAAGTTGTCATTCATCCCTTGTCAGCTGTAATATGTAAGCTACATGCAAGGCAGCTTCACAGAGCTGAAAGGAGTGCTGCTAGATAGCAGAGTTGGATTTGTAGCCTGCCATCAGGACAGCCAAACATGCACTGCTGAGGTGTGAATTATGAAAGTTAGTTTCCAAATGGCCAAGGGGCAATAAACATTAATATCAACTAGACATGGATCCATGCCAAATAACCCCGACTCTCAGGGTGTTTGGATTGCAAACATTTGATTGGGATCCAAGCTTTGCAGCTGGCCTTATCTCTGCAGTGGCCAAGCCAAAACCCCAGGGTTCATGGCCACCTGGCACATTCTGTGATCCAAGGATGCAGCGTCTGATTACCTGCTCCTTTGCCACCTCCAGCAAACAGTCCTTTTTATCAACAATCACTTGTGCTTCCTGTCTTGCTCTGGTATCTTTTCCCTGATTTGGTGTTTTTTCTCTCTCATATTTATACTGGAAGTTCCCTGAATAAGGGACAGGCTTTAAATCTGTTTAGAAGAACTCTGGGTAGAATTATGCAATATTGTGGAAAATCATCAACGGAAGGCATGGAATCTGAGCATGAACTTTATACCTTCCATGCAAAGCTTACAAAGGGCACTAGACTGCTGTGCTTGTGAAAGAGAGGTGGGTAAGCAGTACATTTAATAAACATACCCAACTCAACTTGGAAGACCTTCTGAAATTTTAAAAGATGTATTACGGCTGGTTAGCAGTAGGTGACTACAAAATCCAAGCCAGAAGTCTCCAGCCGTTCCTGGGGTCAAAGACTGGACTCTAACCGTCTGTGTTTATTCTTTCCACCTCAAATCCCACTGACTAAGTGTCAGATGGAGATTGGCAGTCTGGAGATTATAAGTGTTTTTATTCCCCAGGACATAATGCATAGAGTAGAGAATCACTTGACTTTGCCAAAATATAGTCTTGAGCCCCTCATTTCACCTCCAGCAGCCATAGCCATGCAAGGAGGTGTATGATCACCCTGTTCTCAGTGGCTGCTCTTTTTCTTCATGGACATTGGAAAGGAGGGGCTAACTTGGAGGATTTTTCAGAATATCAATAATTGGAACAAAAAATGTGTTCCAGAAGTACATGTACCTTTAGGGGGAAAACATTGCCAGGCCCAGTTTCTAATAAATGCCTTTACCCTAAACCAACAACCAGGAAACAATTCACATTTAATAGCTTAGAAAAATACCTAGGAACTTAGCTCTCTATTCTTCACTTACATCTAAAATCATATACATTTGTAGCAGGATATACTATGTCCCTCTACATGGGGTATATCAGAAGATACAACAAGAGAAAGCAGAGCCTCTTAAAAGGTTTGAAAAATTGAAAAAAGTCTGACCTAAAAGTCAGACTTTAGGGACAGAAACAAAACACTTTGCCTTGCCCTAACCCTTAAAGCCAGACCTGCATTGTGATCCTAAAATTGCTGAGATTTTTCCTGCCTTCTGTAACAGATATAGTTAGACATGACATAAATATCGAAGAATGCTGATTTTTGTTGAATTCTAAGAGGTTAATTAGCATGTTAATTATCAGTAATTAATATATGCAGATGCAGACATGAGAAATGGAGACTTTATTGGTATGAAATTTGTCTATTAGCTACACTTCACACTCATCAAGTCTAGCGTTTCTGAAGCAGTAAGACTATTGATCTACATTATGGATTCTGCTTGGGTAATTACGATGTGTATTTAATATCCTTATCTTAAAACAGAATAAGGGGATGCTGAGCTTGCATCTGGAGTTGTCTCAATTTCCTCTTCTAACTTAGTGGTTGAAAAAATACATGAAATTTTATGATCAGTTCAATCCCTGGTTATAACTATCTCCATTTTTAGCTGAACAGGTTTCCTGAGCCTACATTTCTGGCTATTGTAATTATAGTCTTAACTCATGGTTGCACAAGGAAAAACTTTGTGGACTCCACACTGATAAAATTTCTGCAGGGACCTCATCTGAGCTTCTAGGAAACAAAAGGTTAATAATATTGATTGAGTTGGAAGGATGAAACCTTTGGTTTCTGACATTTTGAGAAACATCTCACTTCAATGATATTTAAACATAGTGGTGTGGCAAGTCTTCATGGATTGATATCATATTAACGTATATCTTTTCCTTTGTTTTTTTCACTGTCCCCATTGATACAGCTATCATTCCATACCAAATTTTCTATATAGACTTTTCTATACACACCTCCTAAATCATGAGTATGTCTTTCTTTAGATGACAGTTTTTATAGTTATCAATTTTTTTTTGAAATAGTGTAGGTCTAGGACATACCAGGGAGTCTAGATCATCAGAATACTATAGCAAGTTGATGAAGATCTGTTCTGTCTGAACTGTACAAGCATCAGGAACATGCCAACATCATTAAGACACAGTTCCTTAAAATCCAGGTGTAGGTATGGATATTATTCCATATCTCCATATCCATAATCCATATCCATATGGAGGTATGGATTATATCATATATATCATAACATATATATATATATATATCATATATAACATGGAGATAATCCATATCCATATCAGTTAATACTGCCCAGCCTTGTCTCCACCTGTGTGGAAGTGTCAAAGATGTCTGGCAACATCTTCATTTATTTGGGGCGGAGTGCTAATGAACTTGTGTTTCCTACTTGGCTGAGGGTTTGGAGTCTTCTTTTTCAGTTCACATTTTCAGTTCTACCCATGTGTTGTCATCATCTTCTACATCTAGCTTGCTGCAGGAACCCCAGATTCATTGCCTGTTCTCACTGTTGACTGTTTTATTAAGAATTCATATTTTCCTGCAGCAAAATTCAGAACTGACATGCTTTGCAAGGACTGTCCTGGGACACATATCCCTGACAGTCTCATGAGACTATGGGGCAACCCGTCATTTGTGTGGGGGTTAGGAAGAAGGTAAGCTATGGTGCAAATCTAATGTAATGCAATTTAAACCAGAAACAGACAGCTCCAGGTTTTGCAGTATCACCTACTGAGACCCCAGGAAAGGTTGAAAGGTCAAGCTGTGAGCTGTTTCACTTTCATCTATTTGTGAAGGCCACAAAATTCTTTGTAGACATTTTAACAAATAATGCTTCAGAAATATATTTTCCCTTAACATCCTGCTCCTTTTTACTTCCCAAGTGTAAAAGCCAACAACAACTCAGCACGCATGTTTTAAGTTGAATAAAAAGAGCTGGTAAGAATGCATGTTTCACCCTTCCAGAGGGGTCATTATGAAAGTAGTGAGGTTAAAAATAATGTTAAAGTGATCTGCGGAAAAATGAACTCTTCATTTTTCTGCATCTTTTAAGACATTCTGAAATGTCTCTGCATGAACCCTTGTCTCATCCTCTTTCTTTTCCCTTTGCCCCCACACCCAGCCTCTCCATCTCAGAAAAGGAAAGTTTTTGGTACCTCTGGCTGTAACAAAATGAAGGGACCCTCAGTGCTCTCCCAGCTCCATCTTAAGATGAAGTCAAAGTACACAATTCCCCTTCTCACTTTTCCCCTTAGCCTCTAGCATGATGGTTACTGGAGTAGTGAAGGAAACCAGGCACCCAACCATAATGGGATTACATTACAAGGATGTTGCAGGATGCACCTCTCTGTAGTCTTCATGAGCCAATACTAATCCAGATCTTCAGTGAATGCCTGAGAATTTGCAGGACATTTGAAATGACATTGATGGTGCTTTACCCTTAAAAAGCAAAAGTTACTGGGCATTTAAAGACATCTTTTTTAGCAAACTGTTAACAGCTATTCAAGATTATATTTGTCAAAATTGCAGGAGAACTCATCCTGAAGTATGTGTAAATGCATCCATCCTGACCTACTACTGCTGGTGCTGTCCAATGGACTGAATCATTACCAGTTCAAGATATGCTGCTGTCAGAGGGAACTGCTAGCAGAACTTTCCTCTCTTAGGAAGATGCTCAACATCATCTTAAAAAAGGTAAGTTCCCTTCAGGTATCTCAGATAAACAGCAAGAACTACAGTTCTGCCCAGTCAGGCACTTCTACAAGCACTTCACAAAGTTAAGGGTACTTAGTGTCATATTTTTAAATGCTGAATCCTAAATACCTAGAGAACTCAAAATGAAGAATTCCTCATCGTGAAATTTCAACATGTGGTACAAATCAGTTTAGCAGCAGAGTCAGGTTTTCTGGATTCAGAACACAGGTTCATTCTCAGTGATGAACCTGTTGGCCCTGAAGGCAAGTGGAGACGCACCAACAGTTTGTTAGCAATGTCCAGGACAGTAAAGGAATGTCAGAGTTCTGGACACTACAGCAATTGAATTATTAATGAACTAATTAGCATAGTTATTACAGATATGTTAATAATCTTACCATCACAATGATTATGATAGTTATTAATATAGTAACAAGCATAATTAACAATAATAACATTTATTAGTACAGTTATAAGCTCTTTGTATATTATGTGAGAAGGTATGCTCTGGTAGCACCTTCTCACTTTGTCCTCTCAGATACTCTCAGTTCTCTTCTGCTTTATCCCTCCTTGGAGCTACTGTCTTTCCCTTCTCCTGTTTAATCCTTCCAATCTGTTGTCCCAAAGGTTACCCTTATCCCTGACTTTTCCCCTACCCCAGGGAATAGTCATTCTTCCATTCCACAGGATTTGTACCAGCTATGCACAGTGCATGTCATGAACTGTACAACCATCACTGGATTCACTGCACATGTGGGATATTCGCCTTCACTCTGGGAACTGGGGTAGGAAGCCCTAGTTTCTGTTGACATCAATGCACATTCACTCTTGATCTCTTTCTCTTGAAGTCTTCTGTGCAGAACAAATACAAAAGAACAAAATAAAATAAAATAAAATCAAGTGGAATAGTACTATTGAACATAATTCAATGATGAATACAACAAACATTTATTTATAATAACTAATATTGAGGAAATAGTTCTTATGAAACCTAGGCTTTCTGACGCAAGAAGTCAAGTTCAATGTGGTTACTGCCTTGGGTCTAAACATTTAGGACCAGGCTGTGCACTAGCTGGACTTTGAAACTACTAATGCAAACATTGGCTTAGAGTATACTACAGCAGCTCATAAAGCTCCATGTTACAGGGACAAAGTATCTGCTGTTTTGGTGTTTACTGTTTCTGTTCTGGGGTAGACTGCATGTAAAACATGGCAAAGGGGTATGGCATCTTCATACAGATGGAGGAACATCCCTTTCCTCCCACTGCGCCCAGACACAGTGGTGTATCTACAGAAGGAGCAGCTATTGAGCCTAGGATTTCTGAGGTGTACACAGGGGAAAATGCCCCCTTTTCTTATTAGTTCAAATGCAGCTGAGAAATTACAAGCACAAATTGCATTTGTAGAACAAAACACACTATCCTTTGGAAATGTGATATCTTGCTTTCCAAGGGTCTCACTACTACTTATAGTTACTTCAGTTTATGCCCGCTTACCCATCACCCTCAGGCCCAGATCTAACAGAGCAGCAAATTTTGATGCAGATGTCTCTTGTCACCATTAGCATTGCACAGCATCATGTGCAGGCTCAGAAATGCAACCACAGAGGGTAGCAGGTTCAGATGTGCACACATGCATGCATGCATATTCAGATAACAGTAGCATCTGGTCACAACTTTACATGTTGTCCCTTCTTTGTACACCTTCAAGTGCTGTCTTGCCAATAGACCGCAAATTGGCCTCCTTTTGAGAAGTATATTTTAATGTGTATATACACTCACATACATATGTCTATACATGGAGAGAGAGAGACGCCATGGCATATATGTAAGTATACAAATACAGCCTAATAACATATGACCCTGATTGGGCCACCAGATGTTGGCAATTATGAAACTAGCTAAAGGTAATATTAATGACACACAAACATCCTTTTTTGGAGTTCTTGTTCATGGTCAGAAACAAAAATGAATAATGAATTCTAAAATTGGTTTATAGCAGTGCCATCAACAGCATCTTTGCATCTTCTAGGTGTTTAGAGATGAGGGGCCCAGTCAAACCTGACTGGCATGTAGATAATCCCAAAGGAGGGACGTGCAAACTCCACCCTTTCCAGTGCTCACTTTTGCAGAGGATGCTGCTGTGACTGTGGCTCAGTCCCACTGTCATCAAAAAGGACAGGGAGCAAATGGGACTTATAACAGCAGTGCCTGGTTTCAGCAACTATGGAAGCCTGCCATATATGCTGTGCATCGTTTTTATAGCCCTGATCATGACACAAGATAGAAGCCGGAAAATAGTCTCTTATCATCATTCCACACACAACAATCTCTCTTTTAGTATGTGCCCTGGGCATGATCCTGCCAGTTTCACTGGCACAGATACAGAAGACAGTATTTACTCTTCTCTGTAACCTATTTACAGGGATTTCTTCTGAACTCCCAGAATTTCCCCTGGAGTGGGACAACCCCATGCTGTTCTCAGTTAGTGCTATTCATAACAATTTCTAACAACAGCAACAAACAACAAAATTCTGCTGTGTTGAGCCTGAAAGATTTCTGGCACAATATATTTGCCAAATACAGTCCAGGATTTCATTTGGTGGCTTTTTGACCAGCCTGCTCCTGAGCCAGGGTCCTTGGGAGTCCAGGGTCATCAACTGGGAATGAGCTACTCTTCCCACCTCTCTGCTTGGCAAGGGGAGCAGAAAAGGCCAGGAAACTTTAACTATAGCACAGACCACAACTTTGGAGTTGCAGGCAGCTGTTCAGCAGAAATGACTTTTCTTGCATCAGTGAAACTGTGGAAAACAGCAATGTTACTGAGCTGATGTAGCTTCTGGGGAAAATACTTAATCTGGGAAGTGTTATATATCTTAGGTTCTGAAAGAAAATGTTCACAATTTCTTGTTCATAGGAACTTGTGAAACATTTTACGTTTTGGTTCAGTTTTGATTAAAGTGAAGTTTGGAAAAGGTTAAGTTTTTCACACACCAGAAAGCTACTTTAACACCAGTTCTCCTTCTATTGCAAGCTAGGGCTAATTAGGCAAGTTCTTGGCCCAATAAGCAATGAGATGGCCAAATAAAACAAATAGCTATGCTACTAATCTCTCTTACATAAGTGAAACATGAGAGAATTTCACAGAATCATTGGTGTTATTGTAACTAGGATTTAAAAACAGGATAGTAAATAAATGTCATTGCCTTGTCAAAGAGATGTAAGACTTTTATACTGGCTGTATATTTGCCCTCTTGACTGCTGCAAAACAGTGGAAAGAAATATCGTAAAAATAGAAGCGCTTGAAAAATATGGTGGAAAATTAGGCAAATAACCAAAGCAGTTTGTAGTTATAGCTAAGTATTCAAATTTCCATTTACCCTACCCAGTCTTGAAATGCTAGGGTAAATTTGGGGTTGATTAGGAACACATGACAGGAGCCTCGATATCTCTCAGCCCCATAGCTCTCAGACACATGCAGTATTATGTAATGTCCTCTTCATGTTACATATGCTCTTCGGGATCATGACCAGGCAGGAGCCACCAATAAGGCTGACACTGATGTTGCAGGTACAGAATACAATGCTGCCGCCTAAAATGCTTGGATGTTGCCACCAAAGAACTGGAACATGAAGGGTTTCTGAGCATGAAAAGGCTGTAGCACCTGCTCCTCTACCTTCTTCCTATACAAGAACCTTCACCTTCCTGTACAAGGAGAACTGTCTTACCTAGCCAAGAAAAGAAAACAAGTTACCTGTCTGCCAGAGGACTGGCAGACTAAATACACAAAAATTTATTCACTCGCATGCAACAACGGCATGCAATCCGTTTGTCTGTACATAGTGGTGAATAAAACCATTGCAAGCTGAATGAAAACAAAAGGTATGCTTTGAGTTAATAGATTTTGTTCTAAATAAAATATGGAAATGGAACCCTAGAGGGAGGAAAACAACAATACTTCATGCAAAGGTAGTTAAAAAAAGAGACAGTTGATATGGGAATATGGAATTTAATGTCTTTGCATACAGTATTTTTAAAAAATGCCAATTTTCAGCTTTTACTTTGTGGAATGTGGACTAGCAGGTCAGTTGCATAAGCTGTTTGCTGCTCCCATTTTTCCACTGTTCATACCTTTGGCTTGGATAAATTCTTTTGAAAAACAGCTTTACAGAGCACAGAGACAGGTGCATTTGCTGGTGGAACTCTGTAGACCAACTAGTCAACTGACTATGGTAAACCTCTTCCCCCTTAAAACTGGTGTTTTGAATTGTTATATAAATTCAACAGTTTCTAAAGATAAATGTGACAGTGACAGCTCTCAGGCTGGGCAGGTCAGTTACTCAGTTATATAAGAAACCCGGCCTTCTGTGCAATGTCAAAATTTGCCTGCAATATGTTTGGCCAAAGATCAACTATAAACGGAGACTCTGATCTCTTCAGACTTCGTCTGACCTGCCTGTGGTTTTTCTAATATGTAGCCGTCTGCTCTGGGCCAGAACTACATTTTCTTGCATTCTAGATTTTATCATCATTTTACATTTTACCTTCAGTGTCCCTGTGAGAAAAAGACTGAGATTATTATTATTAATTTATTATTTTTTTTTAAAAAGAGGATCAAGCAAAGAAGAAGAAAGGTACCAAAAATTGTAGCCTGAAATGATTATCTTAAACTAAACTCCTTGGCAAATATTGGTATTTTCTGGTAAAAAAAGAAGATAGAAGAAGATTGTGAAAACACATCCTGCCCACCTTGCTCAAAACTGACTGGTGAGAAGAGAATTGGTTGTGGTTGCACACATGCTATGCATGAGTAATCAGGCCCTCAAAGCTTTCAAGTTACAAGCCTGAAAAAGGTAAGATCTTCAAGCAAGGGGTAAGTCTCTTTATGAAGAGATCAATATGAGACATGCTGCTGAGTGCTCACCACTTCTTCACAGTAAAAATCTGGCATATAGGCTCCTCAAAACAATAAATAATTTAGCACAGATCCCAAAGACTTCATCAGTTTAAAAATCATGCTTTCATTTTTTTTCTGAACATGCTGTGCCTTACATTACTATGGAAAACAACTTCCAGTGGAAAAAAGAAGACAAGTGTTAGTGAAATGGTTAAAGAGATGCTTCTAGGTTTTCCCCCGTAAATCTGATGGCATTTTGCAAATAGTTCCTTGTTTTGCTTATAGATTTCAAAATTATTGTCTCTGATTTACACGTGTTTTATACATGACCAGAGGAAAACATTTTTAAAATTAAATAAAATAATTATCTTTTTCTGTCCCACAAAATGGCCTGAGGGAGTCAGGATGTAATCTACTGTGCTTTATAGATCGCTTTTTGAAGTAGATTAGATAGGTGATTTTATATCTTTTAAAAATAGCATAGCAAAGTATTCCATAACAGCAAATTTTTCACACTTCATCCCTGGATCATGAAAATGGTCTTCTTCCATTATGCGCTCAATAATGAGCAAATCAACATGTTTACCATCTAATTGAGACATGTAACTACAGAGAAATCCAGCCATCTCAAGTGCAGGTGGTACAGAGGTCTTCAAAATTGTGAAGTAAAATACATCTTCAAATAAAATCACAGTGCAATGACCTTGGTCGAAATTCAGCCTCAGTTCTACATATATTGGGAACCAAATTCTGGGGTAACAAAGAATGAACTTCTTACCTTACAAATGATCAGCAGAAAGCCTTTTCCTTACTTCAGTCTTACTGAAACCTGGCATGTAAGTGGGACAGGCTTTGTGAATCAGCCCTGTGCCTGACTTGTGCATGGAGGTGAATGCTATCCTGAAAAAGGGGAGGAAAAAAAAAAGGTGATTCAGACTGAGCTTTTCTAGACTTAAATAACAGTTTAAAAATTTCAGATGTCAGAGTGCAACTGATTAAATTTGCAGCTGTCTAGGTGAAAGCAAGTGATTGGAGGATCTCAGAGGATTTGGGACCAGATTCACCCATATGGTTTCAGTCATTCCGACAACAGAAAACATCTGTAAAACTGTTTCCCTGGCCAGAAAAAGTTGAGTTTATAGTTACTTTGTGTCTCTAAGTATCTGATGAATACAATCCTTTGTCTCTAGAAGCATCTGAAAACCCAGATGCTTATCTGCAATTCTCAGCTAAAAAAATTGTGATAGGCATCTTGTGATAGCCCATCATGAGCTTTTCAGTCATTTTTGATATTGAGTAATCGGTTAGAAAATATTTGAACAGAAATTCTCTCTGTGCCAAGAGGAGTTTTTATCTTGTATGGACTTTTATGTTTATTAAAAGGAAGATCCTGTTCTGGGAAACTTGCAGCCTAGGTATAAAACTGCAGAAGAACAGTTAACAATCAGTTTAGATAGACAAATTAAGACAAACAGTGCAGGAAGAAAGTCTAAAAAGGAAGAGTAACTGAGCACTTGCATTTGGCTCATTTTCATGTCTTAAGGCTGCAGGGGGTTGTTTGTTTTTTTATCTGTGCTCCTTTGATGGACTCAATGGGAGGGTTTTATGAGACAAGAGTATTTTGAGAAGAGACTTTAAAGAATAAGGGGTGGAGGCACAGTGGATTGGGTCATGAAGGGAATTTCAGGCAGGGGGGCTCCATTGAAGAAGGCACCAGAGAAAGAGCTGGCGAAGCAGATGTGTGCAACTTGAGCCAAGTAAAGGAGACAAGGGTGAAAAGATGAGAGCAGAGCTCTTCTAGCAGACTTCTCATGCTTCTCGTCCCACTCCCACTTCAAGCCTGAAATGCATGGAAATAGAGGGTGGGGAGGTGCTGATGGAGAAAGAATTGCAGTGGCAGAAACTAACCCAACCTTCTCAGCCTTCAAAAAAGATACTTTTAGTGTTCTGGATTGAGAGTTTAGATTAGAAATTTTGTCTGTTTCCACTTCCTAGTGCTGACAGGTAACAATATTTTCTAATTCTTTTTAAAGATTCATTTGCTAGAAATCTGCTACTTTTCTTTGTGTTTGCTTGAGACCACTTGCACATTTGGATCTCCCAAATATCACGCAGAGAGACTCTGGAGACAGAGAATGAAAGAGGTGCTTTATTGTTTGCTCCCTTGCTAAGTCTCTCTCTTTCTCTCTTTTTTTCTCTCCCCTGTCTCTGAAGGAAATATTTCCAAATGTGCACTTTCTCAGTCTTGTCTGAATGTTCTTTAGATTAAAGGTCAAAGATACAATTCTTGTCATTGCATAGATACCAAAGAGAATGGTAAAAATGGAGCAGTATCAGTTTTGTGGACCACATTAAAAATAACTGAAAGCAACAGCTTTAGGACTGATTTAAAAGGCCATGCAAATGGGTAAAATCTAGCAGCCTTAGGACACAGTTTAACACTTTGGGACATATTGCATACTTTTATAAAGATCTTTAAATGTTGGCAGGAGATAAATCACCTTTTCCAATTATTTTGAAATTATGCAAGCTAGGCATACTACAACTTTTGATCACAAGTACTTACTGAAATGTATGTAATGTATTCTCTAAGTACTCCTATCAAGGTCACACTCAGATCTAGACCATAATGGCTCTCAGAACACTGGTGGTCTGAGGGCTCTCTGCCCTTCCACTGGCAGCAGTTAAACAAGTACAATAACATAGGAAACTCTGATTATAAAAATTCATCAAGTTAAACTAAAACACTAGCTATTAAACGGAATACATAAAGTAGGAAAGAATTATAATATAAGCAGTGTTGTGTTTTGTAAATAATGAATAGATATCTACTGCCCATGGGAGAAAACAAACAAACAAACAAACAAACAAACAAAAAAAAAAAAAAAAAAAGACAACAATTTACTTTAGGCAACAAGATAGACAACGACATGCTAGCATTAAAGTGAAAACTTTTGTGTCCTTTTAAAAATAAGTACTGCATATACCTACATAGAGAGTAATGTATTCTTCAGTTGCTGAGAGCTAGTACAAAATCAACATGCTTTGACAGATAGGGATAGTTCTGAAAGGGTTATTCAGTGCTTAAGAGAGTACTTGTCACTTGCATAATTTTAATAGAATTAGCAGACAGTTTGATGGGATTACTTCTTCTCATGATAATCCATCTTCTCTGTAATACTGGGAATTTTTGGTGACAAATGTGGCTACTGGCTTATACAGATTTTTTAAACCTCGTTTTAAAAGTCATTGTGTCATTGAACATTGTTATTATTAGATATGGACATTTGCCAAAGCTCAGAGCTGTGCAGTCCCAGATCAGGAGAAATTTGGATTCATCCTTTCCATTTTGAAACTAACCTTCTTTAATTATAATTAATGTTTTTTTTTTGTTTGTTTTGTTTTGTTTTGTTTTGTTTTAATTATTTGTTAAATGTGGATTCAAGCAAAAAGGAGTATAGAGAATGAAAGTGTCCTGAAATATTTTAGAAACAGAGATGACACTGGAAGTATGGATTAAGGGATGAGCAAGAAGAAATCGGGTTGAATTAGCAGTAATAAAATAAAATAAACATAAAATAATAATAAAAAAAGGATAATAGGATGAAGGATATTGGGAACAGTTTTTACCTGACAATGCAGTAAAATGCTTGACCAAATTGAGTACTCTGGAAGACTCCTGCCTTCCCAAAGGTCTTATGAATAAGGGGTTAAGAATGCAATTGGTAGGGAACAGAGAGAATGAGTCTAGATGGTTTTATGGGCTCTTTCTGAGGATTAATTTCTGAGAATTCTATACAACCAGATGGTGGGGAAATGGCTTCTTTGCTAACCATGGAAAAGACCACCATTGTACGAAATTAGAACCAGTGACACTTCTCTGATTTATTTTCTGCTGCTTATTTGAAGTCCAAAGTAGGAAGTGGAAAGGAAGGACCCAACTTTGCCTGCCTCTTTTGTCCCATAGAAGTTCTGCTATTTTGTCCCATAGAAGTTCTTGTGAGTAGGTGTAGAGTAGTCCCCAGTGCTATGCGATGCACAAATGAGCCAGGACAGGGAAGAACAAAAGTGACCCTCATACAATGCTGTCATGACTGAGACTCTGACAAACTATTTGGAGGGATGAAGTGTAAGAATTGATATGGAAGAAGGATTCTCAGAGGAGTATAAAGGTTATAAGATAAGGGATAAAGTTGCTCTAGTGGTATCAGTGGGGAGATAACAGCTTTTTGGTACCCAGAAGTAATATTTCCATGGCTATGTACCTATGGCAATAGAGAGTATTCTTCTTCCAGAGCTAATATCACTGTGAAGCTGGAGGATATAAGTAGCAAAGTTCATTTTATGACTTCCCTGATGCTAGCTTATTGGGCAGTCCTCATTTGTATGCCCTTTGAGGTTTACATACTATCTTCCCTCCCAGCTCAGACCATTAAGACCTCTCAGGAGCCTCATTTCATTTGGAATAAAAAATGAATGTCAACCTGGGTCTAAGGGCTAGTCTGAGGCAGAAGCAGTACATAACACCAAAGAAAGAGATCATCTAAAACCTGTAACATATGAACATATGAATCTTTCCAAAGTATCTGTAATTTACTAGATATAGTTTCAATTGCACTTACGAAATTTCAGAAGTAAAAACTCTGGTATTGGTGAAAATTGTATTTACTATGAAATGTCATATTCATTCAAAATTGATTTCTACATGAGCTTGCAAGTTCACACACAGAAATGAGATTGTTCCTAGACCTGGGGGTAACGTAAGTAGTGTAAAAAAGGGTAAGTAAAAAAAGTGATGTGAAAATATATACCTCTCAGTGTAGGAGCAATCTTGATTTTTGCAGCATTATTCTTGAAAAGCATGGCCACAGCAATTTAAAAAAAAATAAAAATATAAAAAAATGTAACTCATCACAGAGATATAATTTCTTGTTAGATATCCTATCCCTTGGTATGTTTTCTTTTTTTTTTTTTTTTTCCTTTTTTTTCTTTTCTGTAGAGACAGTTCAAATGTGCAAAGAGAAAAAAAAAAAAGTATAAACTGAATTCTGAAGACTGTGACAGGTGAGATTCTGTTGAAAGTGTAGTGAAAAATGAAGACAGCAAGGACACTGAAGAATTCTAGTTTTTATTATCTCACTTGGACTAATGCACATTTCAGTTGCATGTAGTGCATAGCATATAAATGAGATACATTTGCAATAGACCAAAATGTAAGAAAAGCAACAAAACTCTTCTAACAGAGGATATGTAAGGCAGGCTTATCTGTACAGAATGCTCAGTAAAGTGTTCCTAAGGTAAAAAATATGTACAATTAGAAATCAACTTTTGTAAGCTGAAACACGGACTCCCCCAGAGTCCTGTTGGAAATCTGGATAATTTTAAGATCTGTATAGCACTCGGGCATACAGGACATTTCCTTGCATGTTCTGGAGTGTAACACCCTGGATCCCTATGAGATACTGAACTGACAGGCCCAAGGGGCCCAAACAGATTCAGCAGCAAGTAAATTCCTGGTGCCATCAAAATCAGAGAAAGCTCCCTTTAGTCCTTCTCTTGAAGCAGCTCTGCTCAAAGGCCTGTGGTCAAGGTGTTGTGAGGTCCTGGGCAGAGTAGCAGGAGTAGTTTTGAAACCAACCAAATCAAGAATGAAAAATAAATGGAAATAAACACACTGGCAAGTGTTCCCACATAAATATAATGCAGTGCAGAGTAGGAGCAAGTGGTATAATGAATTGGAATAGGATAGCATTGGTTTGGCGAGTTCATGCAAATATCACAAAAAATATGAACAATGCTTATGTTATTGTCTTTATGTAGTTCTCATTGTTTCTGAATATGTACAGACCTCCAATAGGCTATTTTGTGGATTGTTCATAGCGAAAAGGAAACATGAAACAAGAGTTATGCAGCTGCAGAAATTCAAGCCAAAATGCTTCCTAAGAGGAAGCCAACTGCTTGGCATCATGACCCTGTAGACAGGAGGAGAGCTGAGTGATATATCTGCAAGATGAAGGGTACGTGTTTCTGACATGGTGATATTTTAAATTGGGAAGAAATTAAATCATTTAAAGTTGATAACTTTCCTTTTCTGTTTGTCTGTGTATGAGTCAAAGAAAGTGCCTGTGGATGAGGGGCAGCATGTTCTGCCCTCTGCGTACCAATTAATACAACTTCATTTAATTGTAATTCTGTTTCTATTAATTTTGGAAAGAATGCCAACCTTATGGTGTTTTTTTGGTAAGTTTGAGTTCTTGATGAGTTTGGTTCGCAACATAGTATTTTTATTGTCTTGTTGGAGGGCAGCCTTCTTCAGGGCTTGATTCTTCCTTCTCTATCCCATGGTGTGAAAGAAGAGTCTGCAAGGTTAACTCACAGATTCTAAGATTTATTTTTTTTTCCTTTTGCTACTTTTGAAACTTCATCTTACATTTGAATGGCTTGCTTTTTCAATGTATTCTGTCTCCAATAGTTGCATGTTGTTGTGAATGGAACAACAAACATCAGTGAACACCATAGCTCTCCTTCAACAGGTGATTAAGGCTTTGAAGCAAAGCATTGTTGTTTGTTCCTGTAACTTTTAAAATGCTATCTTATTTGAATTTGCATTTGTTTGAACTTAATTTGATATTGATAAGATCCAGATAATTAACTATAATGAACTGTTTATTCAAGATATCTAGCTGTTGCTTATTCTACTGGATATTACGTTGCAGATAGCTGCAACTGAACAATTCTTTTCTAGTTTACAATATTTAGTACATGAGTAATTATTCCAACATACATGCATAAGAGATTAAATGAATATAGGAACAATCTTTCCTGTGGCTAAATTTTTGTGTGGTAAATGTATCCTCATGTTAAGGACTTGATAGAATACATAAGGCACAGAACATGGTATATATTACTTGATCTTGGGTGGTCTAGTAGATCATTCCTACAGCTCAAAGCCCCTTGCCATTTAGTGAAGATACAATATAGTATTCTTCCATGACTATTTACATTCCCTTTTTTGCAGCAACTTCAAAGGCATACATTAGGCATTTCTTTCCTCTTGTCTTTTTTGATCTCCCTGAAGACAAATTTTACTATGGTGACAAAATATAATACAGTCCACTCATTCATTAGACACAGATCTTATTTACAGCAGTCTTATTTATTGTAGTGAGAAAGAGAGCATATTCCTCAGAAATGGTCATGGAAGAAAAATCAAAAAACATGACTAGCAAACTTTAAAAATAAAAATAAAAATAAAAAATAAACTATTGCTTCTTTTATCTCACCAAGGCCTTTCTGCAGCTGGGGAAATGATTAAGAAGGCTCTGTAGAACAGAAAATCTGAGAAATCCTGTAAAATTCAATTTTATTATTTTAGAGGTTTCTGAGCAGTTATGTAGTCCTTTTGAAGCTCAATTATAATTCATCAGGAGGAGGCAAAGGAGAAAGATTTTAAATCTTCCTTGGAAATAGGAGTTACAGAGGGACTGGATATAGAATAAAGATAATGAGATCTTTCTGTCCCTTATATAGCCAGTGAAGATGCTTCATGTAATTCTTAAATGAGTACTTAGTTCTAACATATTTTAGATAAAGTTCCCCAAATTTCTCATTTGTAAAACCACTCTGAGTTTTCATGGAAGAAAAAACAGCAACAACAATGACGACTTATTCAAAACAAAATTAAAAGAACCTAAGAAACTGTGGGCATCATTTCAGTGATACGTGCTTCCATTTATAGTGTTTCCTTTGAGGATCTCAGCAGACATGAATCGAACTTCACAATGACTATGTCAAATATTTTGGATTATTTCTAGAACAATCACAACTATTTGCAGTCAGAAAATACTGATTTGTCAAAAAGAGAATAATGTCTTACTCTGCTGGTCTTTGTAAAGATTTGTCTTGATAACATGGCATGTGTTGGACTGATAAAATTCATGTTTTGACTTTTCCAGCTGTCAAATAATATTATATCCCGATACAGAATATGTAGGAATGATGGAAGTTCAACAGAGGGTAAGAAAAAAGGTTTTGACCCTCATGAAAGCAGACACTCAATTTTTAAAAGTTTATTTCATATAGGTCATGTTTTGATAATGAAAATTCTCAGAAATTGAATTTTGTAGCAACTTAAAATTATTGACCGTTTATTATAGTTCAGGAAGAATAGAAAATGATTTTTCATTTATGTATTTATTTTGTAACCTTTCATGAACTGAAAGGTTTTGAATTTTAGCAAAGGTAATTATGATATCAAATTTTCAGAGCTTCAAGTGTTCTGTAAGTACTACTGCATATGTTAAAATTTAAACACAAAATTGCCCAATCTGCAATGGACAAGCTTGTGATCTTAATTTGTAATATATCTGCAGAACAGGGATTTTACAAAAAAAAAAAAAAAAAAAGGAAAAAAATAGAAAAAAACTTTCCATCTGAGACACCAGTATTTCCTGGTATGTTTTTCCACTTGCATATAAACCATGCATCCAACATATCAACTATTCCCCCTCACCCCCAGGCTTAGGAACACAGAACCCTGAACACACTGACACGGCCGATCAAGTTGATAAAGTGGATATACATACTCTGTTCTTCATTAAAACTAGCTATTTTAGATATGCTGTACTGAATTAAAATATTCAGGGAAATACTTAATATATTGCTATGGAAAACTGACCAGTACAGATAGGAGTTTATTTAACGCAAACCAGTGGAGAACTGAAAAATGTCCTATTTGAAATCTCATTCATAATAAAACCAAGTGAAAATATTTGTAAATACAATTTCCATACTATCCTGTGAACTAGCAATACTAGCAATATATTTTTTGTATACATACCTATATATAGCAGTACATGCTCTTATACTTCAAAGATAGCTCCTGTATATCTAAAATTAAAAAAACGCTTGTTTTGTAGCTAGATCAAAGTTTTGTGACAGAATGGGCAATAGCTAAACGGCACTCATGATAGGGAAGATAGCTTCATATAAAGCAGGAAACAGCTCTGGTCAGACATTTGAGAATGTATTAAAAAGGGATGTTACTGAAGCAGGTAGGGATAAGGGGGGAAGAAAAGGCAGGTAAAGTAAAAAGAGAAAGGAAACCATCATCGCAACTTGTACTTTAAGGCATCTTGATAGACAAAATAAAGAGAAAACAATGCTAATCTACAAGGTCAGCAAGTACAGAGGGAAGGGTAAGGTATGTGCACAGATGCAAAATTGGCTTAAACATTGAAGACAGAGGGTAATTGTGAACTTCAGAAAGAGAAATGCAACTAATGGACCTCTACATGGGTAATCATTAAGGATGATTCTGTTCAGTTTTTGTGTCAGTGAGCTAGAAGAAGTAATGCAGCTCGCTGACAGAGGAGCTGGAGTGAAAGACCAGTTATCAAGTGAAAAAAAGCATTTGAATTGACTTAGACTAGAAAAGATGTGGTTTAGAGCAGAGCTGAGACTATTAGTGACAGAAATGAAATACATGCATCAAGCAGATGTGCAATAGAAAACACTAATAAAGAGAAGGATCTCAATGAAGTTATCTAGAATAGAAATTTTGTTTATTAGATTCTCAAGTTAAACTGAGAAAATTACCATAAATATAAGTTAAAATACTATTTGCCAGAAGACAGATATTACTGAATATTCAAACAAATCTCTGAATGCATGTTACAAATATATTTATGTAAATATATCCACAGTAGAAAAACACTCCAACTGTAAAAGGTAAATACCAACCAGCCCAAAACTTGAAAGAGAATTAATCCTCTTTCATTTCCTTATTAATAGTGATTGAATGTGGTACTGTGTACCTTCAAGGCAGATACAAGGACCCAAAAAGAGGAAATGACAACTGTTTTTTTCTTGTACTGATACATTGGGTTATCATTACATAACACAAACTAATCGATTAGATGATTTTATAGTTCTTGTGCTTTTATTTTTTTGCTATTATCCATAAATATTTTCTTGTTACATGTTTTGTGAAACAGTTATAAATGCAAAAAAAAGGTTACAAACTTTCAAAAATTGAAAGTTATACGAACCATGCTTTCACTATTTAGGTA
Organism: Anas platyrhynchos; assembly: GCF_047663525.1. Lineage (NCBI taxonomy): Eukaryota > Metazoa > Chordata > Aves > Anseriformes > Anatidae > Anas > Anas platyrhynchos. Next base: position 36,793,548 of record NC_092590.1, read on the forward strand.
TGTGTGAAAGTAATGTATTTTGATGCTGATTTTAAAGGAACTTAAAACATAAATATGGTGTCTCATTAATCTACATTTATATAAACAAATTTAACATACATTATTCGCATTATATAATTGCTGCATAAGAGCATATAATTTCCCTTATCCTGGAAGCTTCTAAATCATGATAGAATTTTTCTGTACTGAAAACTGCTCTTGGCTAAAATCTTTTCTTTTCAAATACATAAGCTGAAAATTGTTTTACTTGTTGACCTGTGAGCCAAGTTCCCCAAAGCCTGATGCAAATTAAAATGGTTGAGTTATAAATATCTCTGAAACTAGGTTTATAATGGAAACACAACCAGATCCTCGACTACAGCAGTACTCATGGGGGCTGTTAGGGCAGTTTATAGAGCTATCAGCGCCAAACTATAAGTTAATGAGGAGGAGCAATTGACTGTAATAAAGCACCCCTAAACAAGAAGAGAGCATTAAAAAATGCAGGCACTGAAAATTCCTGTTGGGCTTTCCATTAGCTATATCCCTGTATAAAGTTGCTTCTTTCATCATTTTGATTCTGGAAAATATTGTCTTTACTTCTTATATTTTCATATTCTGAATTCAGTACGTACACTTTTATAGACCTGAGGAAGAGGTGTGTGTGAAACTAAAAGTCAGAAGCCAGTTGTCAGAAAGCAATTTACTATTCTCCTCTCTTCTCAGCCTTCCCTCTGTTCTCTTTATTATTACATGACTGGGAATGCGCCATAGGATGACAGCAAGATAAAATTAGATATGGCTCCATTTGACTTTTGCACCTTTTCACATCAATCCTCTCCTGCAAGTTTTATTGTTAACATTTTAACATGGCACAGAGTACAGGTGTCTGTGGCAGGCAATCAGTGCTTGAGAAAGATGCACTTAAAGACATGGCTTTGTTAATGTTAGGGTATAGGGGCAACGTGGAGTAGGGAGACAATTGCCATTATTCTAGTCATACAAATGTATCACTAAGTAAATTTAATGCATACTATGACTATCATTATAAAGCCAGCATTAACTGTAGAAGAGATAACAGAAAGATTTTTCTCAGTTCAAATATGATTGGTGATAGCAAGGAGAGAGAAGGTTTTTTATTTTCCAGACAGAAATCATGGTACTCCATTTTTGTAAAAGCAATTAAAAGATTGAGGCTGAGTGAAACTCATCAGCAAATAATGCTGTTGAAGGTAAACATGAACACCTTTGAAATCACCTTGGTTGTTTTTTTTGCATTGGGATGTATGTGTTGCAGGAAGCATTAAATAAATTCTCTGTCTTGGATTGAGATGAATGAAGCAAATGATGAAGTAATCCCCTCAATATATTTGTGTTTTGTTTTGTTGTTTTTTTTTTTTTCCTTCTTTTTGGCTATGTGCTGTCTCTTTTCTGAACTGCATACATACACTTCTTAGCGAGAGTAATAAAGAGATAATTTAGACAATATGCATGCTATATAAAAAGATGCATACAGTATTCCTGTGTCTGGCTTACATTAGTGAGTGGTTTAAGAATGTAAAATAATTCATTATGTGTAACTGCATCTCCTCTCAAACTCTGTTATATGAAATGCAGTAGCATAATGAACCCTTTTAAAATTAAAACTCCCTTTGAGGTCCCCTAAGCCCGTGCTTCCTACCTGTCACCTTCACTTGCAGAATTGCTGCCACCTCAGTTTTCTATGTCTGCTTAGCCTTGAGTGATGGTAAACTGGAAAGTGAAGGGTAAAGCTGATGGGAGAATGGCTATGCTTTTCTGCAGTTTTGCTCTAGACCGCAACAAAATCCCAAAGTTTCACAGCGTGGAAACTGACATCCCCTTTGACAAAATGGGGTTGCACTGAAATCCATTTTCTCCAGTCTAGTCCAAGACAGTTCATTGTGGCCTCCTTTCCTGTGCATAGGGAATGGAAAGTGAAAATACAGAAAATAAGCAGTCTCCATTTCTTCAGATTTGTTTGATCAGATGCCTCCCGTTCCTAAGCTAAGAATGTGACAACAGGTTTTAACTTTAAAAATGCAGACAACAGGATAGCTTCAGTGGTGCTCCCAAGCTATGTCCTGCTATATTTTTGCATTTATGGGAAACCCATTAACTTGGTGTTTCATGAGTGTGACTACTCCTATTCTACATTACACTGGAAGACCTGGCAGTGGAGATTGCTCTACACCCATGACTACAAAAGTGGACCATTGCTCTCTCCAGAAACTGGTATGTCCTGCTGATGTTGCCTGCAAAGCAACAGGGGCCACTTTCCTCAGCTTCTTGTGACCCTTTCAGGTGAGGAGCTACAGTCTGCTGAGGGTTTAAGGCACCATTTTGGAGGAGCACAAAGGGCTGGAGAGAGAGGATGGGACATGACTGGGAAGAAGGAGGAATCTCCCTGCATGTCTCCTGCCTCACCACTGTTTTTAATAAGGATACTTGTACTGCAGCAAGAGACAGGGTACCAGGCAGTCCTGCTGCAAGCCTGGACCTGTGCATGTTGTGGCTCCAGTGGCCAAACTGGTTATATGCTACTGATACATAACATGCTATATTGGATACTGTATGCAAAACTCCTAAAGATAAGGAACTTGACTTAATTCAAGTACCATTTTTATCATGTTGTGTCTATAGTAAATCTAGCAGAGCAAGACAGAAGACCCTTAAACTTTAATGCAGATTCATTTGATTTTGAATCCTACAATTGTTTGTATAATACTGAGGAAAGAGAAAAATAATCCTTCAGCATGTCTGCTGGGCTCTTCAGGCACAACATGTTCATAGACTTACTATATATACTTTGTATCCTGCATAATTGCAGTGGAGAAAAAAAAAAAAAAGAAAAAGAAAAAATTGCACACTCAAACTTAATTGAATTCAGAAACTCTAATATGTCAGGTCACAGAAGGCATGTACACATTTAAATAGGACTGCTGCTTTGGAAACCAAGTAGCTCTGAAGTACAGCTACATGTTGGCTCCTAACTCCATGCAGCTCCATTAGGTAATGTTTTAAATATAAAACCACTTAATGATGAATGTTCATAAATGAAAAATGCATATTCCCCATAATACGTTTATCAAACAGCAGTGCCCACATATTTTTAGCACACACATAAAAAAATCACATTAATCCATATTGTTGTGAAACTCCTGATCTGCCCTTGAAAGTCTGTTCTAGGATTTTAAATAATCAGTCTAACAAGGGAACCTTTTTATTTTATAATTTCCTGCTTTTTCTAATAGATACCTAACAAAGCAGAGGAGGAATGAATGTGAAATGGCTTAGGTTTGAGGTGTTTAATACCAACAAAAATTTTCTTCACCTCGAGCTGTATGACTAACTGTTAAGAGATCTTAATTCCCTTAAAGAAATTAAGTGTTGAATTGACAAAGGCATGCCGATTACAGAGCCATAATGTCCACAGCAGCAGAAGAGGCAGAACGTATTCTCAGTAAGAGACCACTGTTATTAAATACACTGTCACAAAAAATTAGGCCAAAAGCAGATCACGTTTATAGAGGCAGCATAGCAAGGCACACTCTTTTAAATTAGACTGTCCTCGTGCACTCCACAGAGTTTGTTCTGTACTGGAGTTTAATTTAATTCAATGCAAATCGTACTGTAGTCAACCTTTTGGCTTCCACCATCTTTTCTCCCATGTTTGCATGTTATGGAGACTATTTTTAAAGTTAATTAGCTTATCCAAAATAAAGCAGAGAAAGATGCAAATCCCAAACTAACATTTGAAAGCACTATAATGTGAAACTGACTATACAATGGTAGCTGTTAATTTTCTCCTATAGAATCTGCTTTTCTAAGAAAAGGAAAGTAAAGGATTCACAAGAAAATTATTTTGAAGTCTTCATTTACATAAATCCCTTAAAACTAATTTCTTCCCCTCTAAAAATGAAGTAGTAAATATTGAAATGAAGCATTACATAATGGGAAAGGAAGCAAGTAGAGAACAGTAGAAACAGTGAAGTGGAATTGAAAGGACAAATCTTGACCAGCAAGTCAACGTCTGCCATCAGGATTTCATGTGGTCTCCATCATGTAGGCTTCCTGCTCCACGGGAACAACCTTTGTGCTTATTAAATATAAAGAAAATCTAGACAAGAAGACAAAATTACTTAAGAAACATCAAGAATGGTATGGAATCCATGACACATGATCCACTTAATAGGAGCTGGCAAAACAGGAAATATACATTATTGTTGATGATCATCATATGAGTAGTACTTACACACCATAGCCAGGGATGATGACCTCTGTGATGGGTACTGTGCAACCACCCTGAAGTAGCCACTTCTTGTATCCACAGATTTATTACCCCAGGAAAGAAAATAGGGCTAGACCAGGAGCAAAACCATAGATAAACCTAAATTATTGCAGGGCAAAAGGTAACTGAAGCATCCCAAACCTCAGCTAAGAGCCAAGTCATGAGCAGCTCTCTCTGGGGAATTCTGTTTCTGTGTATCTACCTGTCCTATGGGTGTAAGACAAACATACCATTGCCAAAAGCAGACTTCCTACCTCTCACATGCCAAACACAAATACTGTAGGGTTGAGCCAGACATACTGTAAGTGGAAAAGAAGCCAGCTATAAGGATCTTCAAGGTCAGGAGGAATTACACTGAATAATGGTGTCCCTAATGCCATAATGAACATTTATGTTCAGTTTTATTATCTCAGTCCCAGCCAGTTGCCTCCTAGAGCTGGTGTATGTGAACAGGGGAAACATAAGATGACATTCATCTTAAGAGAGCTGGAGATGAATGCTCACTCTAGTTGAAACTGCTGTGAAATAAAAGTGACAATTTGAAAATTTCAGTCAACAAGCAGTTGTCCATGGTTTGTCATGTAACATGTATCAAGTCTGGCTCTGCGCAGACCTGTCCTACATCTGATACTGAAAAAAGGTTTTTATTTCCTGCTGAAATAACAAAATACATTATTAAACTTTCAAAATACTTTTGAGGGGGTAAAAACTTTGTAGTATAGGATTAGGAATCAAAGAGTTCTTGTCAAATTATATAAATGGTCTGAAATACAATGAGATGCATTTCAGTAAAGATGAGTGATAAGTATTCTACTTAAATAGGCATAATCAACCACACACAATTACGGGGAGTAATGATGTGGTAGGCAGTAACTCTGCAAAAAAAAAAATATCTGATGGATTGCAAACTCAACATAAGTAAAATAACCAATAGTTATAGTTAGAATAAAACAAGTTTCATGCTGAAACATGTAACTAGGAGTGCCACAGACATAAAACACAAAGTAATCCTTCATCTTTTCTCTTCACTGATGAAATCTATGTCCAGCCTGAGACATTGATTCCCAGGAAAAATGTAAACCAATACAGAGATCCCAGAAGAAATCATCAGAAATCATCATCAAAAAATGATGCTGCATGTAAGGAGGGGAATGCCCTGAACAACTCAAACCTCCTGCAAGGTGGAGAAAAGTATCCTGCACGTCATTTGTGATTCTCTTGCTCCTTAGTATTTAGCAGTTTGTCTTTCACGTCACTTAACAAGCTTATATAGGCTTTTGTGAGTTGCATTGGGCTAAATCCCTACCAGTCACATTACTCCAATCTGTGCAACTTATGTTCCTGAGACTTACCACACTCCAATTGTTCTGCACATTGCACTATGCCAAATACTGCTAGGTTGCTTTATATCAAGATTTTTTAACTTGAGACTATTTTTGGTTTCTTGAATAATGCCCAGGGAATATGGATCACTTGCATTCATGGGCAGGCTGCTTGTATACATTTATTAATCACATTAAAAAAAAAAATTAAAATAGTGACAACAAAACACTTCTGAATCTTGTCAACTTCACCTGGCATTTACAGAGAAAAGCCCAGATGTGCTGGGAAAAATATGGCTGAGTGGCAAGCTAGTGTGTCTTAAAAACAGAAGTGCAAGTTTCTTCAAATGTGTACAATTTTCCATTGATTTTCTGGCAAATATCTGTACTATTCTCATTTCAAAACACCAAATGGCTCACACCAGACAAAGTATAATGAGCTAAAAATGTTTTCCATTTTGGGTAATATACCATTTTGATCAACAATTTGGCTAGAAAAGAAACAAAATATGAAGATGCAACTTCCTTTTGCATTTTCTGTAAATCAAAAGCAAGGGAAAAAAATGTGTTGGTTTTTGTGTATTTGTTTTTGCTTTTGCTTTTAAACAGAAAAAGAACACACACTCAGCAATTGACTTTGGAATACTAAGTATAATATTTTGAAATACATCTAAAATATTTTTTAAAAAATCATATTCATAGAATTTTGAAGACTAATTAACACCTGGCCTCTGTTTGGAGCTAAAAAACAGGCAGTCCAGAAAATATAAAGTGCGGTTGTAATCTGTAGTACTCATGGATCCAAATTCAGCATTTCACACCTGGAACAGTTGCTCTGTCAACAAGAAATGTATGGCTCATCTCCCTTAAATATGCAACTTAGATGTCTGTTTTTATGATGGGGTCATTCTAGAATCTTTCTAGTTAGTTGAAGGGGTAGGTACATCTGGAGAAAAATTCATCTTCCCCTAACCATCTAACTTTCAAATGAATGCTTCTTATGATTATTATTATGTTTGCTAGATGTTGAAATAAATAATGCCTGTTTCTTCCACTGGGTATGCAAGCAGTCTAGACAACTACATGGTTCTTGATGTCTATATTCCAGACACCTGAAGTGTTGAAGATAAAACCCAGCCAGGACAATGCAAGTGAACAAACCCACTGGAGTGCTAATGTGTACTAGATCAGAGCCTTATTATACTCTGGATAGATCACCCAACAAATCACATATTCCTTCCCACCATTTTAGATAGTTACAGTTAAATGATGGTGACTATCTCTGAATGATGTGACCTAAATGTTATCTACACCTACAGTTGCAAAATTAAAGTAGCCCACTGTAAAAGAAACTAGACACTGGCATCACTCTGAGCTGCAAGCTGTAAAACAAACCCTCAGCATTAGATAGCTCTTGATGACTCCCTTGTGCAGAGCAAAGTAATAGTGACTGCTCTAGACAAGTGGTTTCAGAATTTTAAAAACAATCAGGTAAATATTCCACTTACTCAGTGTCCGCTAGCACAGGGATAATTGCTAGTAGCTGCAATAAGTTGAGGAGTTATAGTAGATAATTCAATGTGCTATACAAATATACGTGTTCTTCTATTATTCATACCATGACATTTGTTGGTTGTCTCAGGAGTAACAAGTGAGGCTCCTACCAGTTCATGAATTACTTGAATTATACATGGTTATGGGTAGGCACTCACCATGTACAAACTGGTTTTGAATCATGCATTTCCTGAGGGCAATATTTCTCATGGTAACTAGCAAACTTTTTAGGTCTTCCAGAGCCTGCTGTGTATTAGTAAATTATTACTGTGGCAGTGATCCTAGCAAGCATGCTTTCTGGTAAATGTGAGAGATAATGAATGTATAAATGTCGGTAGATGGGAATCAGCATTTGTAATTTTTCACATTCAATAAGCTATCTATAAAACTACTAAGCAACTATCTGCAGTTCAATTGTCACTATAAATAGCTGTCCACAAGAGGGAGGTGGCAGTAGATCATATTTTTTAAGTTTGGAACTGTATAATCATATCATAACTAACAGTCCTGTTATGTTCTCAGTTTTAGGCTTTTGTTTCTAAGTACCTCTTCAGTGTTTTTAGTTGTTCTTTTGTATGGGCAGTTCTACCCATCTATAATGGAAATGTGCATACAAACACATTGGTACACATTCACTGTGTAAATACAACACATTAGCTTTACCAAAGGACAAGCCTTTTCTGAAAAGATTAATAAAGACAAATTTTTCTTGTTAAAAAAAAAAAAAAGAAAAGGAAAAAAAGAAAAAAAAATGAAACTAAACATAAAAAAACCTTTATTTTCCCAGAATCCCAGAATCCATTTTTACACCAGTAAAAGCTGAAGGGAAGCTCAAACATTGTGAAGTCTAATGCTGTTCATGGAACATTTCAGATTACTGAGGTAACAAACTTTAATTTTTTGTTAATGTTTTAAAAAAATGTAATGTCATGATGCAGATATCCTGTTCAAACCTTGGTGCAGGAAATGGAGATCCTGCTTTGTCCTGGCTTGGGCAGCAGATTAGCTACAATAGGAGCCCCAGCAAGATGTGAGCATGGAGTGGGGCTGGTACCAGGGCTGCCATGAGGCACTACCTGAGGGAGCCAGCCCACCGGCAGGCATCATCCATTACTTCTCTGTCAAGGCTTTTAATCCCTATGTCAAAACTAAAACCTAAATACTTGTGTTTGGTAGGAAACAAAAGCACCAGCAAGCTTCATTCCTCTGGCAAAATGAAGGAGGTCTGTATAAAGTGTTTGCTCTGCTGGGCAGGAAGTATTCTCTGTATTTTCTAAGCTGGATAAGTACAAGTGCCTTAACACTATGCACTTAGCACTCATGTCTGCAACATCTAGAAGTTTCTTATGAAGCTTGCTGAGTTGAAGACATGCGGTGAGCTAAGTAAATGTCTTTCACTGTCCCCCACCAAAAACATAATGTGAGTAAACATGCTGTCAGGGAAGTTGGGAATCAGTAAAAGGCATTAGATCTTTTTCACCCTGTGAAAGCAGATTTACTTATTACATCTATTTTCTAGTGTTTTGTCCAAGTGCAGCCTAAAATTCTGAAGTACCAGCACTTCTGCCTTCTGCTTCGTAAAATGAGTTAGATAAACTTCATAGTCAGGATGCGTCTCTTGAATTTCAGGTATAATTCATGCTGTTTTTCACTTCATTCTTTGTAACAAAACAACATAATAATAATCTAATGCACTCCTGCACTGCTTTATTCTTTGCTTACCTAAATCAATCCATACAGTGAAAGTTTAGGAGTCTTGTTAATAAGAAGGCATTGTAAGGATTTTTTATCACATTAGTTCTTAAGATAGAACTGCATTTAAATACTTTATTATTATTATTTTTTAAAGGATGTAATGATAAAGGAACATGTCACCACTTGTTGGTGATAAGTACAGAAACTTGCTAAACTTCCTTTATTTGATAGGCATTGAGATAGAAGTTAATATCTATTATAAGACATTTCTCTAATTTGTGTAAAAGTAAATAACTATTGAAACCATCTCAGGAAAGAAAAAAAAAAAAGTCACAGAAACACAACTTGTAGACTTTCTGCATGTTTTATTTGCAGGCTGTGAATTTTATGGCCGTAAACTTTGAAAGCATTTTGTATTTGTACTTCCTATTCCTAGTCTCAACAATTGCACTCTGCAAGACTTTCTTTACTCCTGTTCTACCAAGAAAAAAAGGGTTCATTCAGCCCAACACACCAAACACGGCTCCAGAGTAGTAGTCCCCAGTGACTCCAGTGCCCCTCCAGTGCCCCCTATTTTAGTGATCTCTTTTTCTCATTTTGTTTGCTGGCTCCACATTCTAATCGTGCCTTGCTGAGAAAAAAAAAAAAAAATCACAGAATGACAGAATGGTTGAGGTCAAAGGAACCTCTGGAGGTTGTCTGGTCCAACAACCCGCTGCTCAAGCAGGGACACCTAGAATAGGGTGCCCAGGACCATGTCTAGGAATCTTTTGAAGATCTCCAAGGAGGGAGACTCCACAACCTCTGTGGGCACCTGTGCCTGTGATCCTCACAATGAAAGTGTTTCCTGATGTTTAGCAGGAAACTCCCGTCTTTCAGCTTTTTCCCACTGCTGCTTGTCTTATCATCAGGCACCACTGAAAGAGCCTGTCTCTGCCCTCATTGCACCCCCCCCCCCCCCCCCCTTCAGGTATTAATAAGCATTGATAAGATTCCCCTGCACCTTCTATTTTCCAGTCTTCCCTCATAGGAGAAATGCTCCTGTCCCTTTATCACCATTGTGGCCCTTTGCTCCACCACTTCTTGGAGCTGGGAAGGCAGACCAGAGCCTGAGAAACTGCAGTTCAGGGCAGCAGAGCTTCACCCCAGGCAAACTGGGCACTTCTGCAGATGACCCCACATGTCCATGCAGCAGAACCCCGCTCCACACCTACTCTTATCCTACTTTAGCTTGCTTTAAATCTGTGCACAGACCTTTTAATTAGGTACAAAACTAGATACTAGGTGAACTAAGTAAGCCCTGAAGTAGTAAGTAGAAGGCTGGTTGTCATGTTACACCTCTAAGACCTGTGCATAATTCTAGATTATTTTTATAGCTTAATTTATGGCTACATGTTACAGCAGGAAACTGTGAGGGCTCCTGTTTGGATGCTATTTTGAAAGTATGGGCATACATGACTGACACATGCCTAAGTAGTCAGTGTAGTCTTCTTCAGTAGTGAATATGTTTGAAGTGAGCAGGTTGCACTTGGAAACCTTATGGTTAGTTTTATTTGTCTCAAATTCAACAGTGAATGGTAGTTATCCCTAAAGAAAGTCAGCAGCTGCTAACTGTAAGTAGGTGGGGGTTAGTGAGCTTAAGAGCAGTAATTAATGTCCCCAGGATAACCATTTTAGGATGCTTTAAGTCTGTTACTGTTATGTCAATAAATCCTAATAATAGCAAAAATGAACCAGTTGAGAAGGCATTATTATCTTTTTTTTTTTTTTTTTTTTTTTTTTGTCATTCATAAAAGACATGAGTAGCTGCTTGCTCTGCTGTGATCCTTACTAGCATTAAGGAAGCCCCAGGCTGTAGGAATGCCAGCCCACTCACCTTTTAGAAGCACAGTGCCCCAGAGAAGTGGGCTGGTAACATTCTACAAAATTTTAATGTAGTATAATAAAGAAAAAATACAAGAAAACAGGAACTTGTAACATCTTGTACAACATTCACTTCATCCTTTGCACTTTTTTCATTGTTTATGTGTACCTGGCAGGAAGACAAGTATTTCAGAGCCAGTATTTTTGTACACTGAAGTTGTGTAGCCTTACTTCCATTACACAAATTTTTGCTAGTTTGGCGGTATATTAATAGAAGATCTTCATCTATTAAAAGGTATTTTAAGCAATACATTTATTTCATATTTGTTTGTGTTTGTATGCACCTGATTTTTTATGGGGTTCATCTACTTAGTTTACAAAGGTGTATCTATGAGTGTATGTCACTGAGCTCTGTAGATAGTACTGTAAAAGAAATGCTCAGTAGCAAATAATACAAATCATTGTGTATTTTATAGAGACGTGCTTCTGTTGGCTGGTTACTACGGATACTTTTTCTTGTGGGTATTTGTTATTTATAACTTCAGTATTGCATCTCATTATAATTTTGCTTTTAGTTTTTATAACTTTTTAATAACAGGGAAAGAAATCATTAGGAGTACTTGTAAATGTGTTGGTGAAGCTTTCCCAAATTCACTATAAGCAAGTACAAACTTTATTGTAAAATAGATCTCAAATTATAAAAAAGAAAAAAAAATGTAGATGGAATGCATATATATACTCACAGCAGGACTTTAAAAAAAAAAACAAATCCTAATAGCGGGTGAAAATCCAACAGCTCTGCTCTGGAAAGGCCTTGGTGAGCTGACTGTCACTTCCACACTTTCTATCTTCTAGTTGGCAGGACTTCATATAGGAAAATAAGGAAGATGTCTTCCAAAAGTAAAATCTAAATGCTTCTCTGTTATAGTTAGCATCAAATCACATTAATTCCTCTACTATTCATTGTGATAATGATATTAATCAAGCTGCTCCCTGGATACTCATGTAGATGTAGTATGTAATTCTATGGAAGCTCCACTGTAATTTAGTATGAATTAATGTTCACTTATAGCAAAGTGTTATGGGAAAAATATATTTGTGGACTTTACGTAGGATCCTATTCTTCTACTGTGAAAGAGGCCAAGCAGATGAAGCATGAGCCTGAATAGACGTTGGGTGTAATGAGTAGATGCAGTTGCATGTAGAGTGCACTTAACAATCTCACAGTGTAAAAATGCAAGGCACTCAGAGCTGTTATATTTTCAATGGCTTCATCAAGAAAATGTTGAGAGACACTGGTATTGTGGTTAGGATTAATGGAATCCCTCAGTGTCCTCATTAAATTTAATAAACCTGTGCAACAGGAATAATAATAACACTTCACATGTGTATAGCGCTGCTCCTTTTGTCAAGGATCTCCAAGCACGTTACGAGCACTTGTGAATGGAGCATCACCATCCACCTCTGTGGAGAGGCTCTCCTCTTCCTGCCACAGACGATATCCTCTCCTGGGAGATGTCTCAGCACAGGGTCCTACAGGAGTTCTGGACAGGCTTTACTGTTCTGTTCTGATACCTTCAGAAATTATATTCAGTGGTTGCCTAAGACCCTAGTACTATGTGTTAGGACTAATTTATTTTTTTTAACATTCTGTTTTTATTTTTAAGAATATCTACATTTATCTACAGCTTGTCCATTTACAGTACCATTATCCCAAAACTTATTTCATGTTTTTAATTGTATTACAGACAAATTTATACTGCTCAAACTCTTCTTTACCTCACTGGGACAGTTTGATTAAGTAGCCATGCAGCCTATTGTCCTGGAATACTCATTTTAGAAAAAGGCTTCTCTTCTTATTTTTGGTAGATTTCCAGTGGCACAGAGATCTTGTTGACTTGTGGTCTGTCTCATCAGATCAACCTATGTGTAAATGCTCAGAATTTCTAAAAGTTTCTTCAGCTGTTCTGCAGCAATCATGACTTCTCCCCCTACATAAAACCTAAGCTGTCCACAGCTCTAGGATTTCCCTTCATCTGGTGAAAAAGGATCACTGATTTTTAAAATGTGCTTCAGATTCTCAGCTACTGTTATGCCATTTGTTAACACCCTCCTCCTTTACTAACAGTCCAGCTCTCTTCTACTTTAGTCATCTTTGCCTAAGATGTGGATGATGTGAAGCCACTCACTTTCCCACTCATTCAGACTAGGAGAATGACCAGGAAATTCTTTTTAACAGGAGACTGACTGCCTGGCCAGGGTATGGCAGATCTGCTGGGAGCTAATTAATCTGTCATTTTCTCTTTGCGTGCTGTGTATCTGGTCCTTTGATGGTTGCTGAGAAAGTTATGAAAAATGAATAGAAGGGAGAGAACTTAGGGATTCTCTTTTTTCTCCCTGAAGCTATAGATTTGTGCTTTGCTTTGGCTGCTGAGGACTATGTCCATACCCTTATTTAGAAGGAAGAAAACTGACCATGTTACTATTAGAGAGGACAGGACTTCTGAGCTCCTGTGGACAAAGGATATTACAAAACCCTCCTTGAGAGGCAACACTTTCAAGGTTGCCCCATTCCTCCTTAGCCCTTTTAATAACACAGACTAATTCTGTTCCTTTTCTGTCATGCTTACCTGATTCATTACTCTTGCTAGACGCCTTCTGTCTTTCAGACTGCCAGTCAAATGCACATGCTCCTGCTCTTTCTACCTCACACAAACAAGTTTTACTATTAATTAGATTTGCCTTCCAGCCCAACTGTTCACAATCCAGTAAACAGAGAAATGTCCAACAAAGAAGACAGGAAAGGGTGGGAAGCTGGGAGATCCATCTCCAAGTTTTGCTCCCAGGTCAATATCTTTCCTTACTTAATTATGCTCTGTAAAGTTCTTTGAAATCATTGGATTAAAAGAACTGTGCAAGTATATGGTGCAGTTAATTATATTGCATTTGTAATCAGGCCATAAAAGAAAAACCCTTGAACCACAGCTACATTGTTCCAGGCACCGCAGTCCGTGGACTTCTTCCTTTCAATTTTGTTCCATGACAGCCAGCGGTAATAGGTTCTCACTGTATCCAAAACTCCTGCAGTCTTTTTCAGCCTGTCCTGGCCAGTAGCCCATCAGCTGTTCTACAAACAAACATATATTTCATTCTGTATTTATTTCTTCCTTCTTTTTTGTCCCACTGTGCAAGCAATTATCTATTGAATCCTTAATAAGCCAATCTAGTCCAGCCCACATGACTATTTTGCTTCTAATCAATTTATTCAGCTCACATAGAGGGATTTATCATATTTACAATATCACAGCTATTTGTGTGGGAGTTATGAAAGGTAAGGAGTAATTTTAGGGAAAGAAAATCCAGTTGTAGGTTTTTGCTGTTTTTGTTGAGCTCCAGTATGCGGGGGTTCGTGCCTCCGCTTGGGAGGGGAAATTCTGGATTTCAGTCAGCAGAGTTCAGATCCACCAAGGGAGAAACAGAAATGTATAATTAAACAAGCAGCAAATTACTTGGAAAAAAGGAGTCAGACTTTTGCAAACTGTCTTTTTTTTTTTTTTTTTTTTTTTTTCCAGAAGCATTTTCTTAAGTTTTACCATTGTTCTCTAAACCTTGAAGATGGACTTCACCCCCATCTGTTATCACTTTAAAGTGTATTTATTATCACAAGGGAAGAAAACACAAAAGGCTCAGTGAATCTGGTTAAAGAAGAACCTGTGCAGGATGGATATTTATGCAAGGTGACTTTTAAACCTATTGTAAAAATCTTAAATTTAAACATGACTTTTAAATCCACTGCTGTAGCCTCAAGTCCCCACAAGGTGTGCACGTGGTTTGGTCTCCACATTTCCTGGGCTTCGTGTCCCTCACTGCATGTGCTTGGCGAACACTTTTGGATCCAGGCAACCATCCAGCTCTACTTGAGATTTGACTGCAAATCAAACTAATAACTTCCTTGGCCTGCAGGGAAAAAATAATAATAATAATTAAAAAAAAAAAAATTATGCCTTCTCAACTGGTTCATTTTTGCTATTATTAGGATTTATTGACATTACAGTAGTATTAGGAGGCCCAGCTGAGGCTCCTGCATTGAACTTCTTCCCCGGCTGCCCCAAATTCCCACCCTTCTCCCTGATATTTCTGTTTCATAAATGATATGACTCAGATTTGAGCACAATGTGCATGGTGTTATTCCAATACACGATGGCACTATTCTTACCCTGCCATAAAAATAAAGCCTATGCAGAAACAAGGCAGGGTCTGTAGAAGCAAGTAACACTTGTAAGAAATTTCGAACTATATTTTCTGTATGAATTGCAGTACATGAAAGGGTTAATTTCATGTTGACTCATGAGAAAGGTATGAGCTGCTAAGACTTGTACATTAAGAGGCTTGGTTTCTGCTGTAGCTGCAGCATGTGAACTGCAACACATGCTTTGTTTCGTTTCAGAGTGAAAAATTCTCCTCTTAGAGTTTTGAGAGGAAAATGTTTTCTTCACAGGCACTTTTATGCTAATTCAAGTGTTCTTTCTTCAGATACACACACGTAAATCAAGTTTCCAGAAAGACAGTCTGCACCAATACCAATGTTAAAACATACCTGGATTATTATTATTTGTTGTTCTTCTTCTTCTTTTTAAAAATTTCAGTATATTTTATTCTTCATCTAGATCCTGGGCTCTCCAGAAGGGTATAATCCAGAAGGGATTAGTTCCAGCAAATAGCACAGATGAAAGCTGGTATCCAGTATCTGCAAGGGTTTAAATCAAATACAAATGCAGTCACTGAAGATTAAATCCAACCTTGCAAGTGCAAAATGGATGGAATTTGCATCTTTCAGGGTAAACTCTGGAAAACCACTAGGCCTGTCATTCATTAGAAAAATCTCAGTTATAATATTACATATTTATAGCACAGTGGTTGCATTGAACAATATTTATTGTTAGTTCCCCTTTTAGGGCTAAACCTGATCCAATACAGTTTACTGCCTTTCTTCCGGTATAGAGAATGAAATGCCATCTGTGTCACCATACTTGATCATGCCTTTTGATAGAGGGTTGCTGACCATCACTGCTTTGCCCAGATTGAGCTTCTGAATAGTGGCCAGACTCCTCCCGGGGCAGATGTTGCTCTTAATCTTTTTCTGGGGCACATGGGCAGAAGATCCAGAAAAGTGCCATCCATCTGTTTCTGCATTTCCCAATTACTTGAATTTGCAGTAACGTAGCTTGTCAGTGCTGTCACCCATAAGACACATTCTCTTATAATTGAGTACTGCACCGTCTCAGCAGGCTTCTGAGCAATATTTTTTGATGGAGTAGAGTTCAAAGAAAGATCTAAAGTCTGTGAAGAGGGAGAGGCCCATACATGGCATCTATTTCTCTGTGCCTGTCTCCTCCCATGGAGATTTAGACAAAATCTTCTGTATGATAATGTTTTCTTCCAACTTTTTTCCACGCTGTTCCTCATACAGCTTCAGGCTAAACTTTTATTAATTAAAAAGAGCTTCCAAAAAGCAGGAAAAATTCCTAGAAGACAGGAGGGGTGAAACTAAGGCAAAGAGTTTTGAGAACTGCTGGAAACAAATAACACAGACAGAAAAGAGGGAGAAGCAAGCTCTCAGTAGTGTTAAAGATGGGAAGAAAGAAATCAGGGTTGAGGAGGACATCGATTCCAACAAGCCATGTTTTCTTGGCAGAGGTGGTGCTGTTCTTCACCTTTAGCTAAGCCTAGCTTGTATTAAACAACCTAATTATTCTTGCTTAACAGTCACAGCTCTCTAGTCCAGATCTGAGGCTCGTTTTCACTGCAGTTTGCTGCTCTCTCCAGGCTCATTTGCTGCAGACCAAGGCTCTACACCTTGACGATATACCAATGAGCCTTTTGACCTTCTCAGCCTCATCGTAGATGCCCAGACAATGGCTGTTCTGCACAAAAGAGAGCTGAGAGATGTAGGGAGCTGAGAGGTATGCATGCTGGGGACTCTGTAAAGCTCTCGGTAATTTGAGCCCCATAGGGTGCAAGTACTTACCACAGTGAGGCTGAGTCACCAGAAGAGGTTCAAAAATCCGTAGTTTTAATCTGAGGAGTGCAATATATAAAAAATAAATAAATAAATAAATATATAAGTCTTAATGAATGGCTGCTTTGAGTATGGATTATACATTGCTAGCAATATGCCAGTGTTTATAGCACATCATTAGCCTGTTAGAGATGTAGTGATTGAACTTTTGTGTTTGTTTCAAAAGTGCCACAGTACAACATTTTAGTCTTTCTGCTGCAGTAACCACTGGTTGTTACAAATCCCTTCATGAATGCATTATGGAAAACTGGGGCAGAGTTCTTCACTAGCTAGCCAAGTGCATGCCTGCTGGGGCTTTGTACTAGGAAGCAGTGAATAATGTTTTTAAAGCCAAAGTACAGTAGAAACCCATTTTATGCATACAAGCATGTTGCACAAAAATAATTCGCATTGAAGTTCCCTGCTGGTATGTGAAATTTATATCGTTCTACAATGCAAAGTTTATTTTTCAGGTGTTCCTTTAAGTGGGCTCATTCTTGTATCACATTTCACCTGTTAGTGTCCTCAAAATAACTTAGCTCAGTACGTTTATTATTTTGTTGAGTATTCATGTAAAAAAGGCATCATTGTACTTCCCTCTATGGTCTAGTGCACAAAATAATATTCTCAAAGGATACAGTACACATTTAATTCTGCCCTGCTTTACTCATTGGTATTATTGCAGGGAAAAAAAAAATCATCCTGCTTGATACCCTATGACATGGCTATTAAAGGCAGCACTTCACAACATGGCACTGATGTTGTGACCTCTCTAAAGGGGTTGGGACCTATGCATTCTTGGCAAAGCAAAAATATAACACGAGGCTGTAAATAATTACATTATGAGAGAAGTTTGTTAGTTTATTTGGTAATTATGAATATAAGGTACAGTTTAGAATACAGATCATACGATAAGTAGTGAAATGCTCCATTGTTATATTAGTAGCATTGGGATAACCTTTGTAAAAATTAGTTCACGTAACTATTTGTTTGAAGCTATTTGTACTTAGAAACAATGAAAAAAATGCAATATTTTAACACTATTGCCTATAAAACATGTATCTAGTTGAATGCTAGAAAAAGCAAAGAACTTGGTGCTTTGTGGCTCCTTTTCATTCTTGGGTCAGTCTAAAATTGGAAAGAGTGACTATTCCTTGCTAATAACTTTTACCATGTTGTTCTTCTTCCATTTCACTACTCCATGTGCTTTATCTCCTGCCCTCCAACAGAAAAAGAAGTGGCAAAATAAAATATAAATAAAAAAGGAAAGGGAACAAATCAATAGAAGATAAGGCATTGTATTATGGAAAGGTAAAGACAGCAAAGCAAAGGGAATGGAAAAGTAGGAGAAAGAAAGAAGAATAAGGAAAAAGGAGTGATATTTTCCAAAGAAAATGGGAGCAATACCATAAAAACGTCTGAAAACAAGTAACCCCATAACAGCCTACTATTAATATTTAAATAACTCACCTAATTGTTTTGTCATCTCAGTATAGGAATCTTATAACTATATTTATATTAGACATACCTATTATCTTCTTTTTACAGGAAATAATGAATGGAAACCTTGAGGAGACCAATGCAAGTTCTTGGCCACTAAATAAATAAAATGACTAAAAGCATAAGTGCAGATAAGCAGACACAGGTGCAGTAACAGCTAGGCATCACACCATTAACTTTTAGATTACAATCTAGAATTAGCTCTGCCCTCTTTTTTTTAGAGGGGTCTGAAAACCAGCATCAGTTTTCCAGCCCTTGGAGCAGCATCCCTCTACCACTTTTGATGCTCTAGAAGCATTGCCCTC
This sequence comes from Anas platyrhynchos, assembly GCF_047663525.1. Classification (NCBI taxonomy): domain Eukaryota; kingdom Metazoa; phylum Chordata; class Aves; order Anseriformes; family Anatidae; genus Anas; species Anas platyrhynchos. Next base: position 36,812,133 of record NC_092590.1, read on the forward strand.
ATCACTACAGATAGGGTGAGAATACATTTTGGCTTTGAGATGGAGCTGGTATTTCAGAGCATGGTTGCCAGAGACTTGCTGATCCAGGTGGTTCATTTGAGTCCTTATCTATAATGGGTATCCTAAATATTTATCTATGTTTTGAATCAAGATGAAACCACCTCACTGTGCACCTAGCTGAGGTCACCATGACATTAATTACAGTACAGGAAAGAACTTTATGCTTTGTTTATTTATTTAAAGAAAAGCAGCTGGATACAAAAAAGTTGTAATTCCATCAGTAATTAGGTCTGGAGCTGCAAATTACATTTCAACATTCAACACAAACAACATATATATACATACACATAACAAGTCGGTTCCTGTACTGTGCCTAGATATGTTGCAAACACAGAAATGGATCATCTTGGAAATGCATGTTTGGCAGTGCTTTCACTTGTAAGACTTGATGGCAGCTGGAGATAAAGCATGCTGGATATACTGGTCAAGATAAAAAGATATAGGGGTAGATGATACAAACAGATTGTAAGAGATGTGCCAGATGCTGTTTATGACTGTAAGCCCCTCCATACACACAACCTGTCTTGTCTGTCTCCTTTTAACATTTTCTTAACTAGCTCTGGATTAGTTAAAAATCACTTCTTTAGCCAAGTCACTGAGTTAACAAAATTATTATTACTTTTCCAACACAGGTACCATGGATATATTGATATCATATTTTACAATTGAAGATGTGGATATTTGCTTCTGGCATTACAATATTTGCTTTACAATTATGACACTTGCAGGAAATGAGGAGAAATTGGAAAACCACAATTTAAGTGGAAAAAGAGAAGAATAAAGAAATTGAGACATCTTCTACTGCTGACAGACAAGGACTACTTGGAAAATCTACATTATAGCTGCGCAAATCTGGATCCCAAAAGATGATGTAATGCAGGGTTTGGCCTGAGACTTTTCAAAAGCTTGAATGAGCTGAAAAGCTAGATGTATTTATTCAGCAGTACACAGTGTAGTTCTCCAAGTTAATCTAAAATCTGTGCTACCTGGGTACAGTAAGAGACGTTAGTAGCAGAGCAGGGATAGATGCCAGTAAGTTTTGCAATTGCAATTTCTCCAGAGGCCCCACATCTTTGTCACTGACCATAAGTGAGCATTTCATACTCTTTTTCTATCATTCCTGCTAAAGGCAGACTTGAGTCAGGAGTGTGGAGAAAGCTGGTTGCTGATTAACCTGTTTGACCTGTCACCTAAGAGACTTGTGATATAAAATATTGCTTGAGCTTTTAAAACAAATAACTGTAATTTCCATTTAATTGATTTTTGACCTTGCTCTGCAATTATTCAATGGTAATTTACCTGAGCATAGAAGAACAGCAGCTGCATACAAACTGTTAAGAAAGATGCTGTAAAAAAGATATGTGCACCAGAGAAAGACTGCATTTATTACAGGCTAGCTTACATTTGTGCAGTAGCCAGTTAATACCGTTTCCTTTTCCTGTGATGTAATTATCAAAGGCAACATAATTCACAAGGAAAACTTTGAGAAACATATGGAAGTCTGTGCTATGCAAACAATAAAAATCCTTGTTTGAAAGCAGTTCTATTGCTTTGTTTAGGACTGTTTTTTATTATTTATTATAAGACCCAGGAGCGTGCTTAGGATTTTACAGAACAAAAAGGAATTGCAGGTCCCGGCCCTGAGAAGCACACAGCCCAGGAGAATGAACACAGGATTAATGCATAGGAGGCCAAATTCTGTTCTTTGTTCAAAACAACCACAGTTTAAGAATGAGGTGGCTCAAATTCTGTCCTGGATATTCAACCCATGATTTTGGATCTGAGGAAAAAATCCTATTAACCATTCATCATAATCTGGATGTCTTAATGATCTGAGTATGTCTTTTTAGGTAGATTACAGGGTATACAGTAACAATGATTATCACTGTTACTACTATCCACAGTAACAATAATCTGTATTGCAGCCTTGCATAGAGACTCACATAGGAGAGATTGTTTTTTACCATTGTACACAAGCTGCTATAATATGTGGTGAATTGCCTTCTTCTTAATTATGGTGTAAAGAGAGATTGACTTTTGCAAAATAAACAGTAGAAGAAAGGAGGAGAAGCTGAGCAGTTCTGGTCTTGAGTTTCTATTCCTCCAGGCACAGAACAGCAGTCACTGCTTGTTTGAGAAAAACATTATTTACCTACTGGATACATTGTAAATCACCTCTCCAGGTCTTGAGCCATCCTAACTTTATTCTTACAAGTTATATCAAACTTCAAGAATATCCTAACATCTCTTCACTGGAAACTGGAAAAACAAGGAAAAGCTTCACTGTGAAAGGATGAAAAAAAAAATAATCCTAAAATCAACTACATAAATCATGGCCCTGACTTGAATGAACCCTTTGAAACTAACTGATAAAGGATTCAGTGATACCCTTGAAATCAGCTGTCTGTCACAAGCCCATAATCTCCATGCAGTGGGATAGAATTTGGAAAATGGAATTGCAGGAGTAATTGAGAATTGACCTTGATTCTTAGGCACTACCAATATCCCATTTTCAGATTGGCTGCCAAGATGACAATATCGTGGTGTGTATCGGTGAGGAGAATGGGTACATGCAAGGTCCTTCATTCAACCTTTCCTTCCCCTTAAGGACATGAGCTGCACAAAATGTACCCACAGTTCATATTCCCACTGCAAGTGCTGGCAGAATGTAAGAAGAGTCCTTGCAATTTGTCTCCTATATTTAATCAAGGGGCCCATGCTGGCCAATAACACACTGTTTTACTGCAGATTTTCTGCCTGGATACTGGATGAGATTTTTTGGGTTTATGCTCATGGCATTCACATTTGAAGTATCTTGGTTTGGGGTTAGAAAGCCCTATATCAAGCAAGAATTGTCCCAGCAAAGGAAGGCAAGAGCAGACATCTGACGTAACTAGAAAAAATTAGCTTGTAAGAACCATTAATGCCACCTGCACTGGTTACAGCCTGCCTCAAAGACACTTTCCGTGAGTGAAGTAAGCAAAACTCTGGTCTAAGCATTCGACATTTACAGCTTCCACTATGTTTATACCAGAGGATATAAAGCTTGTGGTAAGGGGACTGCTGAAAGGAAATTAAAGGGTGAGGTCGAGGCAAGAAGCAAACACAGAGAACATAGATGTATCTTGTCATAAATGCTGATTACTGTGGAATGGGAAACCCCAGCAAAAATAGGAATAATGCTGGCTTTTTAAAGAACACAGGTCCTGAGAGAAGGGGAATCAGAGAGCAAGACCGAGATGTAGTGTCTCACAAATTCTGCAACTTTCTGAAGAATTGGATCATCTCTCTCTTCAAGTATTTAAAAAATGCATCCTGCTAACAATGATGTATAGTGCAGAAATAAAAGGTCTCCACAGAATGTTTTTTTAGCACAGAGAAATATATAAGGTGTTAAATATTTCAGGGCCAGTCAAGAAGATCAATGAATGGGTTTATAACAAACATCCATCTAGGAAATTATTCATCAGTGATACACAGAGAAGTAATTGCAACTAAGTAGGACGGCTAGCTCAGAAACAGGACATGCAGTGGACAAAATTAAGTCACAGAATAGCAGTCATAGATGTATAAGAGAAATGAAGGTTGCCAAGAGATGGCAAATGGATGTGATCACAGCATTTTCCTGGACAAGACAGATGAGCAAAGTACAAGGCAGAGAAAAATGGCAGTTGCTCTCTTACTCCATTAGTTACTTGGTATCAGCAGCTGCTACTACTAATATGATGCTATCTGTATCTACAATCAAAGTTCTATATTTTCAGTTGATTTGCAACATAGGATAGAGCTCTTGTTTAAAAGAGAAATGTGCACTCATTAGTGCTAGTGAGACTGTGTTGTGGCAGTGCTTTGCACAGAGGGTTGCTGCTGGGCTTCTGGTGTAGCTGCTCCAGCTGGAACAGAGCAGGAAACTTGTGAATTAATTCCTGTTTTGAAAATATTCTCCATGGGATCACTCTTAAAACACATACTCTGTTTGCATGTGGAACAGAAATAGGTAACAATCATCAGACTCGGATCTCTACATACCTCACAAAACTACAGGTACGCTGTTCTCTCTGTGCTGTTGTTTGCTATATGAATAATCATAGTTTGCTGGTATAAACCCACATATGATTACTGAAAAATTATGGGGAAAAGAACAGAAAGAAGTGGCAACTTGAGGGAATGCCAAATAGGCTTATGTGGCTCAGAAAGTGTCATTTTTTCTAACTATATGAATTGATCAAATAAAGTGTATTATCTGTCTATATAAAGCTTGGCTGTCTTGTTTATCTATGAGAAATAAAAGAGAGCTAGGCTTTGTATTTGAATGCTATTAATTATATACATGTACATAAGAACATTTATATGCATATATAATCATATAATCATCCTCAGAGTTGCAATCAGTTCTGTCCCAGTTGTGCTGGCTAGGAAGTTAACATAGAGCTAGAAATAGCCACTAAAAAACAAATCCTGTGGTCTCAATGGGAACATGAATGTTCCCCAGTTACAAGCACAGGAGGCATCCAAAAAACATGTTCCCTTTGTTTCCTTCAAAGAGATAAAAATAAACCAACCTGTAGTTTATGAATGTCTGAGAAATATAACAGCAAAAGGGAGTTTCGTGAAATAATTCTATGAATCCAAGTTCTTGCAAGCTTCTGCTGCTGCTGCTGCTGCTTAAAGGTTAGCAGTAATGAGGCAGTGCCAGTGAACAGGTCAGGAAATATGACTGGGAGAAAGTCTGGAGGTAAATATGCCTGGCTGCCCACCTGGACGTGATCTGAGGTGACTGAGTGACTGATTCAATATGCCTGAGCATGAGTAAAAGAGCATTGCGATTCAATATGATTGCAAGGATAAAAGATCATGTGTGTAAATGATTATCTCACTGTCTGTACAACTAGAAGATGAGATGAAATGACAGGAGTAAATGGAGGAAAACGGGAACATCTGAAGTGCAGAATAAGTGGTGACAAAGAATGGTCCCAGATGGCCCATTTCTAATAATCAATGGAAAATCCATATTAGCAATAGGCTTATGAGTAGGATGGAAGTACGCCAGTGCATGAATTTAACATCACTTGCACCTGACTTATCCCCAAGATCAAACAAGTCAAATTGTGACACGAAGAATAATTGCACCGAGGTCTTACTATTAAATTATTTTTGACAGGACTTTCTCAAATGGAGACTCTCCTGACTGCTCCAAAGTGACTTTGTAAACAGGTATGCAGGACACATGTGAAAGAAGGGCTGCCTCTTCCAGCTATCTTTGCAATATGTCTTGTATGCTTTTTGAAGAGGAATGGGGGGAATATTGGAGGCAAGACACCTCTTTCTGCCAGGGAATTACTAGATGTACAAGCTCCTTGATTCATTAATATATATTCAGTTTCAAATTACCTATCTATTGTATGTTGCTTTAATCTTCTTTGCTCTTCCTTGAACAGTCTCATCTGCTTTTGGGCGGAGGGCATTAAACAGGCTTATAAAATTCCAATTCTTTCATCCTCATTAACCATTTTGCTCTCTGCTGTTGTGCAGAAAATTCCAACACAAGGCAAAACAGTGGCAAACAAAACCCTTTGACACAGCCGTCTATGTGAGGGAAGTGCAAAGAGAGTTCACAAGACCACCTGTCTACCCGACAGATTTAACGAACAGAATATCTGAAATACCACAACTGTCAGCATGCAGTTACTCTGGATAAAACTACATCCCTGCTCTGTGATTGTAATGGCAGAATTACCTTCAGACTAATCCACCCTCCCTCCATAGGATTCATAACACTACAACTATAATAAAATAAACACACAGGAATGTCTCTGTGTTTGTATGTGCCTCTCCATCCCTCTATCTCAATATAACTGAAAATGGAGTTAATAAGTAAATAACAGATATTCTTGCTTGATATTTTTTGTAACACTCTGAAAGAAACATTTTATTCTGCAATTTTCCTTAACCTGAAAGTTGATGAGAATTAGGTACTTTTCTTCCAAATTTAAGCAAGTTTATATTGATTTATTCTAGTATTGTGTGCAAGAGCAATTTTCTGTATCTTGTAAAATACTAACTTTTTCAGGGTTTCAAATATGCATTAATCCTTTCTTGGTTCTGAAAGATTAAAACCAACCTTTTCTTATATGATTGCGTGTAGATGCCATTGGGATGTTCAGAAATTATAGAAATACAGAGATTGGTACATATTTGGTAAACCACCTAGTTTCCTCCCATTGCCAGCAGAAATGGTGAATGGAGAAAATTATATACTTTTTTTTTTTTAGATGGTAACTTTCCTGAAGAGCTGAACTAGAAGAAGAAAATCCTGCCTTACCGAAGGCAATGGCATGCTCTCAAAATGAAAAATAGCAACAGCAGTCAACATTACATACCAGAAACCTCCTGTTACTGTCACAGTTGACAGTCATGTCTTTTGGGATGGGAACATTATCCCAGATTTAGGTCTGGGGCATAAACTGTGTTTCTACTGATTATGTGATTATGCAATTGAAAAGATAAGCAATCATAAATTTAATATTAGAATACTGTTTATGAAATTAGACAAGAGGCTGCTACTCTCTGAGCAGCTTCCAACGTTAGAAGCAGCTTCAACAACAATGACCCTGGAATAAATCTTAAAATCACTTTACATCATCTTTTTCTTTCCTTGGACTAACTTTTACACAACACACCTATATAAAATAATACTGCAGAAAGACCTACTCTTCTCACCTTGGAGCTGCAGGGAAAACAAAAACACAAAGTTTTTTGCAGTGCTACCAATGTTCCTCTGGAGGGAAACCTTCTGGTATGGCTCCTTCCTTCTGAGGAGGAGATACAATGTCTGAACATTGACTGAGGTGAACTTCAGAGGAGCAGACAGCACCCAGGGAAATATGAGATCTGTAGCCAGAAGCTTTATCCTCAACTCCAACAGGCCATGCTGTGAGTTGGTGCAGGAGGGCAGCTCCTCCCTGGCTGCTGCAAGCTGCTTTGCACAGCCTCAGCAAAGATCACGAAAGTGGCTTGCTTCACAGGACCATGGTTCTCACCTTCTGAGCTCAGGCAGCAAGAGGCACTCTTCAAAGGGTGCTTTATAAAGCCTTGTGTTGGTGACACAGTGACTCCTTTCACTTTTGAGAGGGCCTTGTCTGCTCTGTCGCATCCCTCAAAATGAAGTCAACAGGTAGCTAACCATCATCTGCTTAAAAAAGCCTGCAGACGTCTCTCACAGCTAACAAGAAAAGAAACTGAAAAGCAGTTTAGAAAGAGTAAAATGCTTCATTTAGCTCATTTCTGTCACTAATACTAAAAGTCTCCTACTAATTCATTTCATGGTAGAGTGCAGATGGAAGTCCTCTTCTTGACTGATACCACTCCCTCCCTTTCCCTCAGTGAGCACTTTGCCCTTGTGGCACTTGCAGGCTGAGCCCAGGCTGGGATGAAGAGATAGATTGGGGGGTGGATGGGAACGAAAAATAATAATGCTGCAATTCATAATTCTGTCATCAGGCCCAGTTTGATAACTTGCATAAAATACATTATTGACGAGGGCTGCTTTAGGAATAGAGATTATTCTGTTGTCACATTTGTGGCTCAGTGAAGGAGACAGTAATGCAGAAGCAATAAAATGTAAGGGGTCTTGTGATTTCATGATTAGGTTTTATATTATGATTGTGGCAAGTTGTTGTTTAATGGCCAGGTTTCCTTTCCACTTAAGTCAATGGGGCTTTTCTGCTGATTTCAGTTTTATAGATTCTTAACTTTTTTTTCACTTATTTGATGATTTTAGATTTTATATAATGTCTGTCAATTGGTGTTTCAGCAAGTTCTTGGTGATCCATCAAAAAGGCCAATAGGCTTTTACCATCTTGTCAGCTATTTTATTAGCTTCCTTTTTTTTAGAGTACTGAAGTTCATGGGTAATAATTTTTCCTCTCCTTTTGTTGACAGTGGAGACTCTTGCACCAAATTTTAAATAATGCCTAAGTCTAAGCAGCTCTATTAAAGCTCAGTCTGAAGAGAAAGCAATTATGTCACCTTATCTGAGATTTTTCCCTCTGTCTCTTGCTCTCTCTGATGATCTTACAGAGAAAATAATTTATGAGACATTAAGAGTCAAAACAAGCCCTCAGAGATGCAAAGGAGTACTGGGACTTGCAATTAGACATTACGTTGCATGAGTGTAACTAATCACAGAGCTAGCTTTCCTTCTCCAGCAGAAAGACATGACCAGAATTGTCAAGGTTGTGGGTGTGCAGAACAGGAAAAGACACCTCACATGTTATTTGAAGAACCCATCACTTGATTCTGGATTGAGAAGACAGAGAGGAAGATAGATTTATTTTTTTTCTTTCTCCAGTTTTTAGTAACAAGTTATGGGCAGCAAAACAGAAAATTGCAGGAGGCATAAAGACAGAGATCCTGAGCCTGTGTCCAAAAGCTTTTCATCTGTCATCTTAAATCCTGACAAGATCAGTTCTAACAGTACGAACTTTATGGGTGGTTGGTGGCCTGTCTGATGGTTGCTAATTTAAAAGGAAACAGACCTTTATGCCACCACTGCAGAGCATGATGCCTCTTCTATGGATGTTAGCATCATCAGCAAAGAGGCTGTGAAATCAGCTTTTGGACTTCCTCTTCACTATATATAAGAGGACAGAATGAGAAAATTCATACCAGCAAGTACTCCGTGTTTATGCCATAAGAAAACACTCTGACATTTTAGATTACATTTTGTAAAAGTCGCTTGGTGCAAATGATGTTGAAATACCATTCAGTTTCCTCTCTGCCATGACTCAATGTTGCTTTGTCAAAAATAAGACATGTTGAGGGCTTCTTATTATTGTGAATGTCCTGTGGCAGAGATGACACTTAGTGGTGTTTTTCTGAAAAAGCATACTTTGCAATGTTACTCTGCTTGTTTGTTTGTTAACAGCTATTTCTGGACTGTGAAGTCAGGAGACATACAGTGAAGACCATGTCCAGGTTTAAATCCACCTAAGTCTGGTGATGAGGAGGCTTAGCAGAATACGTACAGAACTGGAGATCTTAGTCTAATGTATTTTTCCACTAATTTAATGGATGGTGTCAAATAACTCACTGAAATGTTTTCCTCTTTTCTGTACTAAGATAAGAGGGCAAGTTTTTAATTGGGCTTGTTAATGTATTTGGAAGGTGTAGTAGAGAAAACCCACTTTATCCATAGTCAGTGCTCAAACAAAATGTAGGAGAGGTTGCAGGATTAGAGCATATGAAATTGCGTACTATGCAGACTGGACTTTCATCTGGGAAAAACCTGCAGCAAATATGCACATTCCACCCCCCACTCCCCACCCCAACAATATCTGGGGGGCTTTGCTGGATGCTGCCACAGGGCAGACCCTGCACAGACTTCCTTCTCTGTTCCTTTTCTCTTTATTATATGATGAAGGTCACACCTAGGAGGTGTGGGTCATTATGTCAGTGAGGACTTTCTCAAATTCTTTGAAGCTGTAAAACATAATTTGATATTTAAAGAGTAATATGAGTACTAACAAACACTTTTCCATGTCATTTTTGAAATGGGTTTTTGAAATTTTTCTCTTGTAGTAACTTAGAAACAGAAAAGATAGATGGTACCTGTAGCTGTACTTCACTGAGGGAATAATTAGTAGCATTCCCCTTCAAAAAACAGCACTCACCACTTCCACCCTTGCCAAGAGCAAGAAGGCAGTCCAGAGAAATCACTTCCCAGGGAAAAACATTGCTCCAGAGCAGAAAACTTCATCCAAGGGGAAGGCCTGGGGAACATTCGGGTCCTGCAGCACTCTGGCTTTCTCAGGGTGATCCCAGGGTGATCTCCAAATGTTTGTATGCTGTGGGGAAACCCCTCTGGGGGTGAAAGATTTATTCTGGCATTTTTCCAGCTGCTACAAGGGGCTCCCCCAGCAAAGAGAGAGAGCCCTGTGCCTGGTGTCCTTGCCCAGTGCTCACTGCATCAAGCTGGGACTGCCAGGGCTCAAAGTAGGCAAAGTGTAGATAAACCTGTACAGCAATCAGGGCAGCCTCTAGGCTCTGATGCTGCTATAACACCAGTGGATTTTTGTAATGTACAGCTGCAGCACAAGCTTCCCCCATGCTGCAGTGCCTCCTCCAGCAGCACCTGGCTCAGGACCATGAGGGAAAAATCCCAAACTGCTCAGGGGGTTGTCAGCATGGGTCAGCAGAGCATTACAAGACAGGTGTGATGGAGATGGGTAAAGTGTCCCCTTCTGTGTTGTGCTCTCACCATGACAGGGAGTAACACCAGCTGATGTTGTTTTGCCAAAGTTAAAGTGATCTGTGGATCAAACAACTTTCTAATCTGCAGCTTTTCTAAAAAAAATGCACCCACCATTTCATTTAATACCAATGTGTACAGTATTTCATAAAGTACCTTATTGTGTAAATGTAAATGTATCCCAATGTGTTAATCTCAACCACAATATTTTACCACAAATAGGAGAGTCATAGAAATTCTATTTGAATGTAACAGTACTCAGAAAGGGGGACACATTTTGGGAAGGAGGCACACCATTTGTTTCTTCTCTGTGAGGAGTATGGGATTCCAGGCAGCCAGGCACAGCAGTTAGCTACCCCAGATGGCACCTGCTGCAATGCCACTCTGCTCTGGTCAGTGGCATTATCCTGCCACTGGGAGCAGCTTCCAAACCTACAATGAGCAAAACTGATTGTAAAATTCAAAGTAAATCATACATAGCTTCTCTCCCTGGGGATGTATGTGTGCTACATAAACACAACAATACTTCCACCTGAGAAAGCCATTCCCAGTGTGCCTTTTTAATAGGAGGAAACTAGAGCTTAATACAAATACTTTGGTAGCGTGCACTCCAATTCTGCTTAGCAAAGCTCCATTTTCCTGTTTTAAATTTAGAGCTTTAGATCCTTTGATCCAAGAGGTTAAATACTTCAAATCACATCAGTGCCCTAAGATGGTGAAGGACCAGCTCAATGATGATGACTGCAAGTTGAAACATTAAGAATGCAAATTATCAGCCAAGTGACAACTGTTAAGCTGTATTAAAGAGTATGCTGCTTCTGCTTAGCAGATACACAGATAGAAATGTTGCTACTGTGATTTTATCTATTTATTTATTTATTTATTGCAGGGTGTGGGAGTGGTGGGGTTCAAAGTACAGAGAAAGCATTTGTTCTCTTGTCTGTTCACGTGCTGTTTTGAAAACATGGAACAGTATCACCTCAAGAAATCTGCAGCTGGGTTCTGTCACCAGGCAGTGTCCTTTTTAATAAATACAGGATGGTGATGAAGAAAAAACATTAAAAGAAGTTTTAGTTTAACAGTCAATATGTTGTATAATACCAAATGCTCCTTGTTAGACCAGTTTAATACTTCCTGTGAGTCATAGATGGCACATTATGGAATTGAAAGGCAACGGCCTCTGCTGACTCTTTGCTGAGGTCTCATAAATTCACCGAGCTGATAGAGCTTGTCCGAGTACTTCTGCATATCACATTGATTTCATCTCTTCCTTCCATCAAGAAAAAATAAAAACGAAAAATAAAAAAACTGTATAGAAATTCTTCTGCTTTGGATGTGCAGATGAGATTTCTTTACAAAGGCAGCACCCAGCAGGCAAGGAAGAGTACTTCTCATGTGTCCATTTACTTATTTCTAAATGGAAGCACATTCTACTTTAAAGCCTTCTGACACAAATGTGGAAACCTGATGATGAACTCAAATCAAAATGTACCAACCAAAATATAAAATATGTCCACTTCTTCTTCCTGGTTCTGCAATATATTGCTGCTGGAAGGCAGAGATTTTAATGCTACTGTTAAATTAAAAAAAAAAAAAAGCTAGATGGTTTTATGACACCATTCACACATCCCATTCTGGCATTGCACAGTTCACAGGCTGAATTACATTTTAGATGTTATATGGCACTTCACCACTGACTCCAACAAAAGGAAAGATCAGACCTCATCTTCTTCTGAACTGAATCTTGTGTCTCTGCCACAGTGTCCGTCCTGCACTCCTGCTCTTACCTGAGACAATCTGCTATGGTAAATCCTACGTTCATGCTGCATCGGTATATTTTTTGTAATAGTGGAGTAGTATATCATATTGAAAAAGCTGAATAAGGCATTAATGCCAGCTGGTATGACTGCATCATCTTACTGAAATGTTATTCTCATCATATGATGTCTGATGCTTTTGTGGCCTATGAGTATCTTATTCACTTATGGATGCAATAACTGCAGGCAGCCTGCAAGCAAAAATCCAACCAAATACAAATACAGTAACATTACCTGAGCAGTGTTTTTTTGGAAAAATAATTTTGAAATGCACAGATATAAACACCCACCTTGCACAACACCACTGAGCCAATCACATAGATTTTGCTCATAACTTTTAAATGATTGTTCCTAAACATCATGAGAGAATATTTTGCACTTTGGTATGGAAATTAGTGACACAGACCTATTGACAATATTGCAAAACTATATACATTGCAACTTCATCTTGCTGGTATCTTCCTGGTGTAAAATATAAATTCCTAGTAAGATGATTCTTTGGTGAATTAATTTCTAATGCACAAACCAGCTTGTGACATTCAATGATTTTTCTCTGGCTATCACCGCTGCTGTTTTTGATTAGCCTTCCTTCCAAAAACAGTTTGGAGTTCTGGTGCAGTCTGTTAATTTTTGAGACACTTCCCTTGGAAACAGTGCCTATAGACTGCCAGCATTCAACCAATATCATTACTTGCTTTTCCCTCAGTATTTGGAAGTCATTTTTTCCTTGGTGTTTTAAATACCAGGTTCTGTGAGATAAAGCACAATGAAGCTCTTTTGGAGAAGCATCTGGAATTCATCTGTGTAAAGAGTGAGTATAGACATGTAGAAGATAGTGTTTGTAAAATGATTATCCGCCTTCTTGATTTAATAAAATTTTATAGAACTCCAGATTCAAGTTAATGCAGTTCTGAAACAACCAGCTGTATTTATAACATAAAGTTGCAACTAATCACAATCTCTCATTTACTGCACCTCGAAGTACTTTACAAAGGAGGTAAATATCATTATCCCTAATATATGAATAGCAAAACTGGCAGACAGAGAAGCATGACCAACCACCTTTCAACTTTTTCATAAAGCTTTTATAGTCTTTTCAAAGCAGAGATCACAGATACCAGCCAACGTCCAACACAGCTCAATGAGAGTATGATAGATAATTATGTTACACAATTGTCTCAGATTTCTAAAATGGTTAATACAGTACCGTATCTTACATGAGTTTGCTGTACTGTATTACACACAAGGGAAGTCACCAAAAAGAGAGAGACCTTTGCTATTGTTGAAAATATTTCCTGATTCATGTCCAGAGTGAGACCATGAAAAATAGATCTGAAACCAGCTATGGCTGCTGAATGCTGAGAGAGTTGAGAACAGCTCTCACCTAAGGAGGCTGATGTGACCCTTTTGGAGTTGTAAGTAGTTTGTTCAGACAATAACAAACATGTAATGGGAAGTTCCTCTGAAGAGTGATCATCTTCCTTCTGTGTGAATTGAATCTCCCCCTAGTAGCTCAAGTGTTTATAGGAATGTCACGTTACGCAATTCCTGACATTCAGGTATTGCGTCTTTGACTGTGTGGACCATAGCCGTAATTTGGAGGAAGTCTGATAGGATTAAGGAAGTCTCTTTGCTGTCCGTAGCCCATGAGTTAGCACTAAAACAATGTGATAACTGCATTTCCTGAAACAAAATAATAGAGATATTGGAATGATATCACCACTGTTTCCTACTGCAAAAGCATTATGATTGTTTTGCATATGCTATACAGAAATCTTAATGTCAAGTTCTGTTTATTAAACAATATTTTTACAATAATAAATTAAAAATGAAATTTCAGCTAATATGCAAGCCTTCAACATTGCTATACAATTTCAATTTCTGAGCATGAACAACTATATTTATCACATCCACCAGGTATACAGGGTGTGACAAGCTTTTTAAGCTTCCCAAAACAGTTTTGCCAATGCACCTTCACCCTGATTTGGAACTTCCTTATTATTCCAGTCTCAGGCTTTTCTTGATGAGAAATGACATGTTGTGCCAAATTGCATAGTAGTCTCTGCATCAGTAAGAGCACTGTAAAAATTAGGCTCTGTCAGTTTCCAGTTGCATCAAATAATGTAATTTCCCACAAAATCGAGGCTGAGTTTCATTCCCAAAAGGCAGTTCAGCATGGTCACCACACAGTAAGTGAGCTGCCAGGTTAAGCCAACATTTGAACCTAAATTCCTCCAACGTGGTTATGAATAGATGTGCAGCCTTGAACTGGAAAAGAAGGCCTGAAAAACACACATATGAAAGAGTAATTGTTGTTTTTGCTGTGAAGAACATAGGCCTGGAAACTGCATCCTGCGTCATTGTGTCCAGTCCCCTGCTGTCTTAGGCAACCACAACATATAATCCTTTTCATAAATTTATCAAGTTCCATCTTCAACCCAGTTAGGTTTCTTGCCCCCAATGGGAAGGCTGTTCCCAAGCCTCACTGTGCTGAGGGTTAGAAATATTCTTCTAATTTCCAGCTCACATTTATTCATGGCCAATTCAGACCCATTTGTTCTTGTGCCAACATTGTTCTGTAGCTTAAATAGCTTCTCTCCCTCTCTTGTGTTTACCACCCCTGATGAACTTATAGAGAGCAGGCTGTCCCTTTGGCCTCTCACTGTCATGCCATCCTGTTTGTACACAAGCTGCAATCCCCCTGAACAATGGATGGGCTATTGTTTTAGGAAGGCTAGCTGCAAATAAAAGCAGCTCTCTGCCTCACTGTCCTGGATGGGCAACATCCATCATTGGGTGTCAGGCGACCCACGGAGCCCTCCAGAGCTCAAATGCACAGCTCAAAACAGAAGCATAAAGTCGTCATGGACCAGTCATAACAGATTCAACATAATGGGGACGCTTTAACACATTTCCCCAATTAGCCCTTGTTACTTCTGAGTGTGAAAGAGCAAAAAACTGTGTGCAACTACCGTCAGCAACTGGGCTAAATGAGTATTTTCAACAATGTCAGCGTGCCTGTGGGAGGAGAAAAACACATTCGTGCTTTCAGGCATAATGGGAGTAACTGGTCAGAGAGCATGGAGGGTGTGAGCTAAACACTTCTCTTGTGAAGGCTCATCTGTGTATGCATAGCTTAGTTTCATTGTAGGTGCTAACAACCACAAGGCAGATTATGAAATTTTCTTGAGAGCCCTCAGTTTCAATACTGAAAGGGTAACTGTTCCTTAACATCTGCTGGAGCAATTTAAAAAGGCTCTGCCCCCTTGTGTTTCTTGCTTATGCGTTTTTTCCTGTGCTTCCATGATTACAGCAGGAAATCTCAGAGTATCATAACATAAACATCATTTTCTCAATGAGTAAGATTTAAGTGACAGCACACTTTATAAAGGATGCAGGTTTGTCTGAATTCTTCTCCCTGTGTTTTTATGTATTCTATCATATTATATATATTCTAATATATTGATTGAATTCTATGTAACATTACATTATATTATAAAATATAGTGTTTGTGGTAGAAGAGTTGGGAATGGTGGAAATTGCTGGCAGAGCCTCATAGCTTGAGGACTGATGACCTTGTAATTTAATTCCTGCTAGTATGACTACAGTTGCTATTATATTCATAAGTGTCTAGCTCTCTTTCAGCTTCACTAAAATATCAGTCTTTTAGTCAAACCACATTGTTCAGATGGGTCTCTGCTTTCCAACATACTCATAAAGGTCAGAAAATTGATCCATATTTTATTTTCAAAATTATCTTTGAGCTAGACAGATTCTTGCATGCTGCTCAGGAAAAGAAAAGAAAAGAAAAGAAAAGAAAAGAAAAGAAAAGAAAAGAAAAGAAAAGAAAAGAAAAGAAAAGAAAAGAAAAGAAAAGAAAAGAAAAGAAAAGAAAAGAAAAGAAAAGAAAAGAAAAGAAAAGAAAAGAAAAGAAAAGAAAAGAAAAGAAAGAGAGAAGAGAAGAGAAGAGAAGAGAAGAGAAGAGAAGAGAAGAGAAGAGAAGAGAAGAGAAGAGAAGAGAAGAGAAGAGAAGAGAAGAGAAGAGAAGAGAAGAGAAGAGAAGAGAAGAGAAGAGAAGAGAAGAGAAGAGAAGAGAAGAGAGAGTTTTAGAATCCCAAAAATTCTGAAGACCCCGAGCCAAAACCAAGAGAAAATGGAAGGGTCAAACACAGTTTCAAAAAAAAGTGGCATTAATTTAATGAATTGTGAGCTAATGAATAGTGAGTTATAGCTGCAGGGCTGTTCCTGCTCTAGTGCTTTCAAAAAACGTTTTGTCCTTTCACAAAAAGATTTTTCTTGGTTTCACACACAGAGGTGAAGGGATTCTGGTATGCCATTTCCTGGAAATCTCTAGTTTGCAAATCACACATATCGTAGTGATGTTAGGAACAAAATGGAGAAGTAGATTTCTTATGACAATATCTATTCATAATATTGTCTTTCTGTGCATAATGCTGGTGCATATGTTTGAGGAGCTGATGTAGTACATGCTTCTTCTGCAGCACCCATTTCAGCAATAACATCCACCACCAGGCTAGCTCCCATGCAAAAGAGCTACCATCACCCATTTCCAGGGCATTGGTGCCAGCCCAGCCCCTGCTGACAGAGCTGAAAAGACAGAGTATTTGGTCATTTTTTCTTAGTTGTTGCCATCATTTACTCACGTTTTGGAGACAAATTGGCATGTACAGTTCCTTTTTCTCAGGATAACTTTGGTATAGACATTGTGTCTGACACAGCATCTAACATTAAAATGAAGAGACCTGTTTTTGGTTTGAACACAGTTGTAGTGAAGAAAGACCTAACTCCACTCCTGATATTTCATGGCTTCAACTGAAGCACATTAGCTGTTGTCCTTGACACATGATCAGACTCAACTTCAGCTCATGTATATCTCAGCAAGACAGATTTGGCAGTGGGAGCTGGTGTTGGTCTTTGCAATAAAATTAAGCAGTCTGGGTGCAATTGATGAGACTATTCCCTTGAATCATCTCACTGTAATTCTGACTTCCTTTCACAGTGGATTGGATGGAGGCCAGTGGTTCGTCAGGGTGCCTTGGGCCAGGAAGAACATTAGGAGAGAGAGACAGAGGATTTATCCACTCTGTTGGAAATTAGTCCCTCAGTGATCAATGCTGATTTGCTCCTTCTCTGGACAGTCTTTCCTAGCTTCTATAGATTAGATGCTGGTAGTGTGGGGAATAACAATAAAACCATTCGCTAGCTGCATCTGGTGCAGGGAAAGCTTTCCAGAGATGATTAGTTTAAGCATTCTAGAGAGACATAATAAAAGGGGGATCATTATTACAGTGTGTGTGTTTTAGGGGATCCATTACTGCCGTGTCTTAGCATTATTACATAATTTAAAATAATAAAAACAATTATCCTTTAGAATAAAGGAGACTTTGAAGACGCTGAGTTATATGTCACTGCTTATGCATTTGTTAGGCCAGAAGCATCTTGGCATGGTCATTAAAAACTAAGCAAAATGCAAGCTCTAGTGGAAAATCTTGGACAGCAATAGGAAAGCTGCAAGAGTTGGGTTCAGCATTATCCACAACAGAAGCGATGTCTACATCTCAGAGCTTGGCACCAGCATCAGCATCCTGCCACATAGCTCAGGCTCAGCCTGTTCCTCCTGAGTTTTGTTTTCATTTGTACTGCATGAAAATAAAGAGCAGGGATGGTTTTCATCCTAGACATCCCCTAGACATCCTGTCAAGGCTACATCTTTGGATGTATTGGGATACAGATATCAAATGGAGATTCCCAAAATTGTTAGTGTCCCAGAATCTCAGGCTGGAAGAGTTCTTCCACAAACTACTCAAATGCTTTAGGACTTGAGGCTTGTGACCTTTGCAGCAGGTCTGAGATGGTAGCAGCAAAGTCCCAAAGGAGACTGGTGGGATATGTGAGGTGTCTTGCTCTCAAGTTATAAATATTTTGACACATGGCATTGCCTGATGGATATGTAAATGACATGGATCTGGGCATGAGGGCTTTTTTTCCTCACAACTTTTCCTTCTGTATCATTGACTTGCTGAATGACTTGCTTAATATTGGAGGTGTTTAAAACTGCAGGGACTCAGATCTTTTGAATATGGGAATGTTGTTTTTGAGGCTTCAGTCTAACTTTAACCTTCCAAGTTTGAAAATGTCAGCTTTCATTTACTTGTCTCTTAAAAAAAAAAAAAAAAACAACTTGGGAAACCCAGTCAATTCAAATCAGTAATATGCCCACCAGACACTGCATAAAATGTGCTACTTAAATGCAAATTATTGGTGATTATGTATTATTTTGTCTATATTAAAATATATCAACACTGAACATATTGTCATAGATACTGGAGGATGTGAGAGGGCTACACAGGCTTTGTAAAATACCATGTGTTTGGCATGCGAGTTAACTGAGGCAAATGTTCTGTTTGAATGGATGTCATACATCCACCAGTGTGTGGTGAAGATGACCCTCTCCCACACTAACACAACCTTGAAGGACTGGCGTTATGGGAAGTATCCTGGTTTCAAAATGCTGGACCACTTTCCTCTCTCTTACTCACTGCAAATTCCTCTTGAAGTCAGTGGGTGGCTGGTCTGAAAAGAAGTGCTGGGCTGAGAGCTGTTTTTCTTAGATAAAAGTTACATAGAGCTCTTGTGCTCTCTGTCCTTTACTCTTTTTCCCCAAGAATCCACATCAGCAACTATTTGTATTGGCCACACCATTATGTTAAACAGAAGGGGCTGACTTACACCCAGCCCACACACAATCAAAATCACCACGTAGCATGAAGCTGATGTCACCTCTTGCTGCTACTCACATAATGGATTTTGTTCTCGGTCTGTGCACCAGTACATAATTTACTAGTCTAAATTGTTCCAAGAGACATAAATTACTGAATCAAAACAGTCTGAAGGATTACCAAAATTCATAATGAAACAAAGAATACAAAAATGTCACATGAATGTTCTTCTAAAAATTCTCTATCAGTTTGATTTCCACAATCCATTTTTCTTTTCAACCTCTGGAACATCCCCTCCAAGAGTTAAATGGTCACAAATTCAAGGCTTCTTTTCTTTTTTCCCAAAACAATCACTTTGTCACCAAGACATATATGAGAAATTTATTCCTGTCTCTGCTTGGCATCACTGCCACCTCATGGATTAATGAATTCTGTGTCCTCTAATTCCCCCACATTATGTACCTCTGTTTTATATGAGTAGCCAAATGTATCAAGATTCATTTTAATGAATGTGAGTCATTCTCCATATTCAGAACTGTTATGTTTTAAGTAAGCACACCATTAGCTGTGCTAAAAATAAACAAGCATTACCTGCAGGAAAACCTATATCGTAAAAGTATGCACTGTGAAGTACAAAAGAAAAAAAAAAAAAAAAAAATCCAGGAAGGGTGTTTGTGCTGTATGCACTGTCTGTGAACTAGATAGATTACGCACAGCATCTACTCTATGTTTACTCCAGTGTATCTGAAAGCAGAGTAGAACCTGAGGATTGCCTTACCAGGAAATTTAAATTGAAGACTTCCAGTGTCATTGTAGGTTTTATCAATTTTCTGCTGTGTTTAAGTTAATTTAATTGTTAGTGTTGAAAGAAAAATAAATGGATGGTTCTTTGTAACACCGTTTTTCTTCTGTGTCTTTGTTGGTGTACAGCAACTATTTGTTGTGTGGCTTTCTGGAGGTTTCAAGGTTTGAAAAGCTGAAAATTTCAAGGTCAGCCTGAAGCTGCTTAAACAGAAAGCATGCATGGCTTGGCCATGTGGTATTTCTGTTCTATTATTTTCATGATTCTTAGTGTGGTGCAATGGGAAAGGCTCTGGTTGAGTCTCAGAAACCAAGCCCATAAATCAGTAGAGTCAATCAACAAGTCTGGGGAACAATATGTTCTTCTATTTTAATTTCTTTGTGGGAAATGTGTAAATAGATACTGGCAATGAAGCTGGAATATAATGGGTACTTATAAATTAAAGCATCCAATGATTTATCTTCTCTACGTGCGATGTAAAAAGAGGTTATGCTTTCTGATCTGTTAAAACACTATTTTTAAAGTAATAAAACATCTTTAGCTTTTGAGGATGAAAATTACTGTCTTCTGACCAGTTTCTAAAAATATGGGAAGTTAACACACTGAGAATAAAATGTAGAGACTCTCAGCAGAACATTTCTATATGACCATGCTCACATGTTACCAGAGACCTACCAGCTGCACCTCATGTACCACACAAAAGCAAGGCAAACAGACCTGGGCAGGGATGGCACCAGTTACCACAGACTCAACCTGTCACTGCAGTTCCACCAGTGTAGGACCTCTGTGTGTCTTTACCTAGGTGTTTCCCACTGTAAAAGTGGATGACGAACACTAGGCTTAACTGTTTCACAGCAGTCTCTGGAGACTAATTAGTTAATGTTTGTGCAGAGCTGATAAAGGTAGTCATAAACCATAATACATAAAGCATTTATCAAAAGAAGGGAAGAAGCCTTGAAACCACGTTGTTCCTATCCCTTTGCTAATGAGTTTTTACTAGCATTTGAACAACTAAAGAGCTGTCTGTACAACTGATCCCAAACAGCTAATTTAAGCCCCACTTACTGAAATCCTTTTAAACAAAACAAACAAAATGTATTTTATGACGAAAATTCATTATGGAAAGAAACAGAAGTCATTTATAAAGTTACATCATCCATTCCAGGAAAATAATGCAGGACTTGTGATTTAGGAAGCCAAACACCAACCCTACATCAAAGAGTCTACTAAATGTTTACTACAAACAGCTGACAAATGGCAATTCATAACTCAAAAATATCCACAAAACTGCTTGCCATTTTAAATAATTTTATTACTTTTTTTTTACATTTTTTTTGCTGTTGTTAAAAAAGGCCATTATTTCTGGATAACTTACAAATAGAAGGAAAAAATTAACATTTGAGAAAACAATTGTTTGCAAACAGTAGTCTGTCCTGCCCTAAGGACCTGACTTTTAAGGTGTATTTGGGAAGGCAGACCATAAGTGGACTTTTCGAAAGCTTCTGAATATCTAAATGAGGTACCTATGAATTTTTAAAATCAGCTTTCTGCCTGTATAAATCTTGGCACGATTAAATGCCTTTAAAAGCTGACCCCATGTTTTTGCAACATGAAAGGCATTATCTGAAGGCTCATCTCCATCGCAAGAGGCAGCTACTTACTGTACTACAGTCATATCCCTCAAAGAGAACCAAAGTAAGTCAACAATACTAGGCAGAACAGCAACAGAGTGTGTCGTGCTAATTCAGGCTAGCTTCTACCTTCATCACCAAAAGATCATTAGGTTGAGTGTCTTCCCATCTTCGACCTGTTCTCTTAAACTGCAAGATAGCTTAAGCTTAAATATGGCCTCAGTTTTGTAGGAAAAAGGATCTGGAGAGGGATCCTATAGTGAGGAAGCTTCAGGTGACAGGTATTAATCAGCTACATCTCTAGGCATGATTTAGAGCTTGGGTTTTAATTTAAGACAAGGAGTCCATCCTTCTACTTCCATAAAGATATAGTGTATTTCTAAAAATATAATTCCTGATGAAGCTGACTGAAGTGTATGTCCTATGTTCAGTCACAGATGTAAAGACTTAATATTGGATTTTTGAATGGGAGAGATGCCTTTTCCTTTTCAAAATTATGGTGGCCAGATGTGTTGATGTGTAGGTCATTCTAAACCTAGTTATTGAAGTGCATAATTCAATCCTAATATGAACTGCAGCAGGTAATTTTTTAACTGAAAACAAAGTTATAAAACAACAAAATATACCAACATCTTAGAAGTTGCTTATTTGTACCCATAAAATGAACAACAGCAAAACTTATTTGGAGATGGATCTAAGAACTGGGCTGGACTCATTGGTGAAAAAAATGTTCCCTAGAAAACAAGACAGTTTTCAGCTCCCCTTGGGAACACGGTGATTAATTGAAACTCACTATAAAGGGACATGAAGAAAAAGCTAATAAAATGTAAACAAAAACCACTATAAACACCACATTGCAGAAAGTTTGGCTGGCTCCGAACCCTGCTGATTATAATACAAAAAATGAAAACATTAATTTAAAACCAGCATCTTTGATTAGTTTCTTTATTTTTCTTAATTTGTGAATCTTCCAAATATTTTCCTTAAAAACACTTACTATGTAAAACACTATTAGGTTTGGAATAAGATTTATATATCAACATCTATTTTTATATAGCTTTAGAAATATAAGCTTTATAAAAATACACAACACTCACTACATTGATGGGTTTCATATGATTTAAACAGGTGGTTTTCCTGCCCAAAATGCTCCATTCTCTGTCTTTATTGTATTGTCTTAAAAACACAGAACGAAAATCCCTGCAAAAATTTGTGCACCCAAATTTAAAAATGAACTTTGTACCTGCATTTTGAGTACTCTGGAAAACATTTATCTCACTGAATTCAAATGCTGACATATTCCTGTAATACAAACACAGTCAGATGCAAGATCAGATGATGCAGACAGTGTTAAAAACATAGCTGAACTATTTGTACCACAGCACTTGGTCAGCTACTCCATCATATTTTTCAGAGCAACAAAGGCTGGCCTTACACCTGCAAAAACAGGCAGCTGCACAAGACACCTCCTTGCTCTGAAATTACTTTTTAGCTGCTTTGTCAACAAAGTGGCTCCCCCTAGGCAAGTCTTGCTTGCCCTTGAGTTGAAAGACTCGTTCTGCGCCATAAATATGATCAATGGGTAGTGGGATAGATTTACTGCTTCTCAGTCCTCTTCTAATCTCTTCCCACAATATCATCAATACCCTCTGTTGAAAAAAAAAAAAAAATTAGCACAACCATGTAAGGCTGTGAACACCACGAACTGCCTCTTTTCTCTCCAGCAACCTAGGGGATGTTCCTTAGTATCCTTGAGGAAGTAATCTGAGGAATACATACAGCAGGTGTTAGCAATTGGCATGGGGGTCTCTGTGCAAGCTGCTCAGAAAATAGTATTCTCAGATGCCACCTTGACTTTGTCAAATCCTTCAGATGCCACAACAACATTGCAGAAACACTGCCTTTATGACAAGGAGAACCACACAGCCTAGAAGCCAAAGCACAAAAATGTAATTGTGTGCCCATGTGGCAGAATTTGGAAAGTAGAAAAAAAAAATCATAGAATTCTGATTGCCTTTCCTAGTCCTGTACTTCCTGGATTAACTGAACTGCTATTGCTTCCTTCTCTAAAACCCCTGTTTACCAGTGATTTCTTCACTTCTCATTCATAGAAGGAGCTGTGTTGCACTGTCTGGAATCAATCAACATTAAAATGCTGTTTTTACTAACGTGGATTCCTTGGGGAATCACAGTTTCTGCTGTGATTGAAAGCTTTCAAAGGTCAACCAGAGCATACGATATGATATATTCAACATGATATATTCAACAAAACCCACAGAATCAAACCTCAAAGATTTCTACGTCATGAATTACATTTGAAGCCATCATGTTCAACTGAACTACAAATTTTCACAGATGAACACTTTTCTACTTATTTATTTATTTATTTATTGTTTGGACTGTACCATAGGATCTTTAGGTTCCAAATGAAACAAATTTAAATGTCTATTTACCACCCAAACCAAAGAGCTTTTGGAGGCATTTTTCATATATTCTTTTCCTTATATCCACCTACCCATCTTCTTTGTGCAGGTGTTCCCTGTTGACAAGGACAGATGACAAGTTGGCTAGAAGTCAGACCAAGAACTCTGCTGCTGAAAGACAGACCTTTTGTATATTCTTTGTGATGTATGTTCTAAACTGCATCAGAATGTGTGTGTTACGTGCTTCTTAATATAAGAAGTTCACCTATGACTACTCTGTCTAATATAAGAAGTCGATCCCAATGTCTGCATTGAAGTCAGACAGGAGTCCTTAAAGAAAAAAATAAAAGGGGGGGGAAAAAAAAAAAGAAAAGTTGGCATCTTTCTGAACACAGGTCATGAAATAATTATGGACTTAAAATGAAACTATTCATCTTTCAGCAGTAAATCAAAACAGATAGGTAGATATTTTCCCAGACAAATGTACAACAAGACTAATGAAGTCTGACAGGATGAGTGGTAACCGTAGCTTTCTGTTTGGCAGCCCTGTGAGTTTACCCAGTCAGTATCTCAGACAGGAGCAGTTCTGAAAAGGGACAGACAGAAATCCAGACATGTAAAACCTTGACAAACCTAAGCTTCTAAACTAAAATGGAAGCTTAAGAAATCATTCAATTTCCTTCAGCAAGCTATGTCATATCTATCCTGAAGTGCGACATAAATTTCTGATTCTTTTTTTTATATCTTATACATAAAATGCCATTTACTATATAGGCCAATTCTAGTAGATTAATAACATATGGAAGAAAGTCTTCCAGAAGAAACTTTGAAGGCTTCAAAGAACTTCATCTGTCAACTACTAAGCTTTTTTTTTTTTTTTTTTTTTTTCAGTCTTTAGCCCTTATTGGAAATGAAAACTCTTCAACCTGTTTTCAAACTATGTCCCCAAAACAACAACCATGTCTCAGAAAGTGCAAAGCTTTTGTCTGGTGATCGCATACTCTTTTGTCCCCAAGGAAAAGTCTAATTTTAATAGATACACAAGTAGGAAAAACAGCATATCTGTATTTAGTTCAGTAAGGAAACACAAATTTCCCTAATGCTTGAGTTTTTTTGATATAATAGGCTGTGTGTATTTAACCATCACTTTAGGATGTTAGCTTTAAATCCCATTTTTTGGTATTATTATCAATGAATTGACCAACCTGGTGATAAATGATTCCCTCACTAAGTAGTATGTCCTAGTAACAGTAATAATAATTATAACAACAGTCATAGCAATACAATTGTCAGATAAATGGATAATTTGTGAATGAATCTCTTGGTAAACCTTGCTCTTTTGATTCTCCATTAGCTGACAACTAATGACCTCGAAGTTACAATTGTACATTTGTTCTTAATTATTAACATCTGATCTCACTAGTCATAATGATTTTATTGACAGTATGCAAATCACAAAATCAATTTGCTTCTCTTAGGTAAAGACTTCATTTAATTAAAGTCAGCATTTAATAAGGAGGAAACATTAACACATTATGTGGCAGTTATCCGTTTCATAATTACATTCAACAGCATGCCTTCATCTGTACACTTTCCTGTGGTTAAAAAATAAAAATAAAAAAAAATAAAAATACAACACCAGCATTACATTACAAGGTTTATATTTGTGATTGCTTCACTTCATCATTTGAATAGCTGTATATATTAACAGAAAATAGCATTAGCATGAAGAAAAAGCATAGATACAAATCACCAAGAGAAGTCATCTCTGTGAATATAACAGAGTGATGAGGACCCAGCAAAGCATGGTTGTCTAATTGCTTCATTTACATAGACATAGATGTTCACAACAAAACATCAATTGTTGTACTGGAAGTGTCTCTGTGAGTACAGTTGGAGTTAGATGAAGGTGGGTTGAAGTGTATTCTGGAAACAGTTATCAAATGAAAATGTGCCAAGAAGTTGTTTCTACATTAACTCAAGTACCTAAAAGAAAGAGTAGCCCAGGCAAACTAAGAAAAAGAAGACAAGAGTCTGAATAAACCATGCTCTGCAAGACTCTCTAAAAACAAACTATAATTGAAGATTATTAAAACTATGTTCAATAAAAGAGCAGCTGCCATTCCACATAAAGCAGCCAGCAATGTCTGTGTCTGGGATCAGCTGTTGGTTTCCCACCTAATTACATCAGATTTCCCCTTGTAGTGCGCCATGGGCACACTTTGCTCCCTGCCTGCCACGTTACCGGCCGTATGCCTCTCGTCCCAGTAGTAGCTTCATCTGAAGCCAGGCATGTCAGGAAGATGTCTTGTGACTACACTTTGTTACACAAAAACAAGGCAGGGAAAACAATTAGAAGATATAGACTAAAACTGGGAAAATGGTATAGTAATAGCAACCATTTCCTAGGAAATAACAAGAGGCCAAAAACCAGCAATCTGGGTGTATCCCTTTACCTGTTACAGATCATGAGCTGTTAATAAAAACCTTTAAAAGGAGGGTTGTGTTGATAAATATGCATTTTATCCAGTTCAGGAACAGTAAACTATCATGCAGCTTGTCCTCCATGCTCTGTTTCTAAGGAGAGAGCAAAGCAGGCATTACACATGACAGGATTTCCAAGACGCAACGTGTAAGAGATTTAATGCCCCTGGAAAATGACAGGCATCTAATGTTACATCACCTGTCATTTTCCTCCTCACCTGGCTAGGTAGCCTGCTTCAAAATAAGGATAATCTCACCTTTTACCCATTTTCTTCTGAGGTTATCTGCCACCTCTACATGCTGCCCAGTGATAAACTCAGTGGTTCACTATGATGGAAATTAGCAGAAATCCCAAAATAATAAGATCCAAGGAGGGAAAGGTCTTTCACACATTTGCCAGGTGCTTAAGGGGAGGGGGGGAGGGGGGGGGGGGGGGATCGGGAGGAAGGAAAGAAAAAAAGATGATGACTAATTTTCCCTTTTTGGAAAACACATATGGACAAAAGAAAATGATTTACATTCACACTTTTACTCTCCAAGCAAAAAGTCTTGTTAATAATAGAACTTGGCTGGCTCATACCCTACCCTTATCCTTAAATCCATTGCAATGGCATGGTACTTCTGTCAGCTTCCACAAAATTTGTTAATCAACAGAGATTTCAGCTTAAGAACGTGGTATTTCAGAACATACAATCCATTTCCAGGTTGATATCTAGGACAATATCCCTGATAAGTGATGAGAAATGTACTTAGCGAAATGATAGAGACAGATAGCCTAGATATCTGAGCTCCAGTAACATCCCAGGCAGTCTGGGACTGCTCATGACTGTGCACAAAAGAGCATATTTGTTGTGGGTCTGGTCAGCTTCCTAGTGATCTATGCAGACAATTTGTGGATCTCTTTTTCAGGCTAGGGTAGAAGGTACAGGTGCCACCATGTCTGAATAGCCTTCAAAACAGAAAGTCTGGTCCTGTCTTCAGATGTGCAAATGCAGCTTCTTAGTTCCCGCAAATTCAGCTTGTGGGGGTTTTCAGCTGGCAGGCAGTACACTTGCTGCATTGTGTTTAATAAAGCTGCAAGTGTAAAAGACACAATGTGCAAAAGATTGTACATCCACCCCTAATCCTCTGCTTTATCACACCCATACTTTTTTGCCACCAGGTGCTGGAGTGAGCACTGTCCAAGCATCCTGTGCCTGCCTGTGCAGGGAAAAAGAAGGAGAAGTTCTGAAAAGTAAGAGCACGTAGGCACAGAACATATCTGAATTACTTTCATACTATTGATCTATCTTGTGATCTTGAGCAAGAACAAGAACCCTGCACTTCTTTATCTTCTGGTAGACTAGAGTATAGTGTACAATGAAGACCAAACTCTGTTAAGCATGTGGTGTTTTATAAATGCTGGTGATAGATTAAGATTACTTAGTGGCACATAGTGGCTACCTCTGTGTACGAATAACACAGGGGTATTTAGGAAACACCTTTTCCCACCAGGAATTTTGGCAATACAGTTTGTTACTTACATATTACATCATGATTAAGATACAGATATAATTGTTTGTAGTAGCACTTGGCTTAATAGTAGTATTACACAGGGATTTTGTGCACAACATTTTACAGTGATGTCATATCATTTAAAAGTAATGCGATGCCTTTTTTGTCTTGTGCAATAAGCCTTGCTCTGAGAACATTTGGGAAAATCATTTTATCACACAATATTTTACTGAATATCACCTACACTTATGAAGTCAACATGCAGTTTTGTATGAAACATCATCTTAGTGGCAGGATTGACCATAATGAAAGGTACCTTATTAAGGTGATAATCTTTCAGGCATCTCATGCCTCAACAGATGAAAACAGAGTCTTTGTAGAGAGCTTTAGGCACTGGCCCCAGAACTGCAACTAATTCAGAAAGACTTCAAGGAAAGAGAGGAATACAAAAGTGTGCCAAGGAAATAAGCTGTGGATTTTGAATCCTATATCTGAATTGCAAAGTGAGTCTAGATTCCATCATATTACGACAAGAGTCAATCTGGAGCATTTTTGTTCCCCTGAAATCTTCTGTGAGATTCCCTCTAAATATTATATGATTCTTGCCAGCTGAAAACAATTGCACACAGTTCCCTCCAACTACATTATATCATATGCAAGATGTTAAAGGAGATATAAGATATTTTATTACCTCATAGACTATGACAGTTCCATTTAACATAAATAGAAAGGTCCCTGGCACCTTTGGTCCACCCAGTCTGATCTCAGAGGATTTCATTTTCCTGGAAAAACACTGCTGCTGCTGCTTCTAGTGACTATTGCTTGTGACAGTCCTCTCGACTAGGGGAGAATGAGGAAGAATTTCCAACCACTAATGGAAAGAAACAACAAAGCCTGTGAAATGCACTCTCAGGAGAACATAGAGAAAATGTGACTGTTTGAAGTATATTTATTGTCTTGTGTGATGTAACGATGGTTTCTTGTGTGCTCTACAAACACGAATGG
Source organism: Anas platyrhynchos (assembly GCF_047663525.1). Taxonomy (NCBI): domain Eukaryota; kingdom Metazoa; phylum Chordata; class Aves; order Anseriformes; family Anatidae; genus Anas; species Anas platyrhynchos. The sequence continues at coordinate 36,840,838 of NC_092590.1, forward strand.
AAGGGATGCCTAAATGGTTTAGTGAAGAAACAATTTACCGAAGTCCCTTTAACTCATGGTCAGCAAAAAGGTAAGCAGCTTGAATTCAGTCCCTATTATTTGACCCTAACACTATAAGAAAGTCTAGTAAAAAAACAAAACTTGATTTGCTGTACTGAGATGTGTTATGCTCCTTAAATACCATTTGGCATATAGCATACGTCTAAACTGTTTGATAAGTGTACCAGTCCAAATAGCCTAGATCCCAGTCTATCCCCAGCCAAACTGCCATGACTCCCATCTGTTCCACATGGCTAGTTTACTTCCCCCAACAACTGAGGAACTGAGAAAGGGAGAAGTATATATATGTAAATCTGCCCCCTGAAATGAGGGTGGCATTGGGTTACACAACTCAATTCGTGATCTCGGAAGTACTTCCAGGTGCTGCTTATTAAGCATACCCAAAGAGTACTCTGGCAGAAAGCCTAGATCTCATGGTATGGAAAACTGTAATAAGCTGTTGATGATGCATATATGGAGATTGCATATACACAATTTTCTAAAACTTCTTTATCTCAGCTTCTTCCAGTGCATTGGGCACCCTATGCATTTTTTCTTAATTGTTCACTCAAAACAAATCATTGTAAATACATACATATTTTACACACATCCTCATAGGAGAGGAGTAGAACATGCCCATATACAGCATTTGCACGTTGAAAGGATCTGACAAGCATCAACTAATTATACTATTTAAAATAAAAAGAAGAGGGGCTCATCTACATAGCTATAGACAAGCTAGTCTCCCTTTCAGTCGAATGGCATCTAGGCAACACAGACGAGAGTCTAGGGCACTATTCATTTCATCCAAAAGCAGACACCTAAAATAGATGAGATGTATGTAACCAAAACACACCTTTTTCTCTCTACTGACTGCACAGAGAGTATTCTCTATGTGCCTTAAGCATGGAAGAATTTAGATTTCCAAACCTGACTGGGATGAACTAATTTCAGTAGTAGGATGAAGTACTTTCAGTAACTTCATGTCCTGTATAAATTATATTCAGCTCAATTTTATCCAACTACGAAAACAATACTTTCAATATTTGAAATTGCCTGGAGAAGGAATAAGAAATTTCACATGCACAACGGAATATAGTCTAGTAAGTACTTGTGAGCAATATTCTTCTCCTGTTAAAGTCAGCAAATGGATTGAGTATTTGTTGTTCTTACTATGATTACTAGTTTCTAAAAAAGCTGTTTGCTCAACTCTGCAGGGTTTATGTTTCATGTTACAAGTGTTAACCCTGGTTTCTTTAGATCAAAATGCTGATAACAATAGCTATTTTAACTGTCCATAAAAGGTAATCTGTACGACAGCAATCTAAGAGTCAAAAACAATTGTCTCTAGATCCTTTCAAATTATATTATCATAATTATCATATTTTGTGCCATTCGAATCCTGCATATTGACTTCTTCTATAAGAAATCATGTTCATTTGTTATGAGAAAATAAAGAAAGAAATATAAAGAAATCTACTTCTGAAGGAGTCATGAAGAAGCAGCTGACATGTAAGTTAGTCATACTTCCTTGTGGCTTGTCTTCTAAAGACATGCATGGCCAATCTGCTCATAAAAGCCATAGATACACTGCTAATAGTGAGAGATACAAAACCTAAGTTGCTAAACTTTTGGCCAGTCTTCTCCAAGCCTCCAGGTGACAAATACAATAGTCTATATACTAATGTTTCAGCAAGAGCAGAATCAGATGGGTTTTGTTTATGGCAATGATATGTAGGAAAAAAAAATGTTTTCTAAGGATCACTGAAGAAATCAATTACGTTGTCTAGCTGTTGTATTGATTTTGTTGTTGTTGTTGTTTTGTTGTTGTTTTTATTAAAAACAACAACAACAATGAAGAATGCCTATATATATATATATATATTAATAAAAACAACAACAAAAATGCAGGTTGCATTGAAGAGAAGGTGTCCTGCCTTCTCAGGAGCCCCAGAGTACAGGGTGTGCCACGGTTTCTTTCACATTCTTTTTGATCTCTGTAACTTTACATGAAAGTGTTATAACAAACAGAAAAATAAATAACTGCATACATTTGCCAGGTACAGAAGATTGACCTGTATGGTACATATATTGACCTCCAACTTCATCACGTTACATCATTTTGGAGTGCTCCAGTTACAATGATAAAAGTGCAGAAGCCATAATAGAAGAGTGAGAATGGGAAGGGGAAAAAGAAAAGCAAAACAAAACAAAGCAAAGCAAAATAACACAAAGCACATAGATAAGCAAAGCAACAACAACAACAACAAAACAAACAACAACAAAAAAAAAAAAAAACAGGAAGAGAAAGCCAATGCCCCATAACAATTCAGTAGCAGATGACTCAATGAAGCCTGTTTGAGCTAAGACTGTAGCCAATGCCACAACAAGCAGCAATATTAGCCATCTGGGAGCCTGAGACTTGGAAGGATGGTTGCAAGAACAAGCCCACCCCCTCATCTCCTGGCTCCTGAGGGAAAAGGGCAGCAAAGCACCTCAGTTTCAAATCTCACAGAGTTTTAAAGAATATGTATTTTTTTGGTCTTTGTGTATGAGGGCACAGTATTCACTCAGAAAGACCTCCCCTTCCCAGGAGGATGTAAAAAAGAATGACTCATGAGTCAGTCTGATGATGCTTTGACAATGGTAGAAGTTCTCACAACAAAACTCAGAGGTGCTCTGTGGTCCTTTGATATAATTTAGGACAACCACCAGCTGTCTTAAATTACACCATGAAGGCACATGAAGTTGCAATAAGCTAATCATGCTCTCCATACTGAAAGCATGTTGTAAGACTCCTAGTTCCAGGCTATCACAAAATCCACACATGGAAACAATTAGCTGGGCTTAGTTTACTGTTTTGTTATTGTTTACATATAGGCACAGATAGACAGATAGATTGACAGTGTAGCAAACATTTTCTGTCACAAAATATCCTCGTCTTTGCATGACACTTAATTTCCATACCTTTTTCTAATATGATTACAAATGAGAAGAAGGGAAAAAAATGAGGGAGGATCTTGAAGGAGAAAAAAGCTTAACAGAAAGAAAAAGATGAGTAATACTTCTGTTTCTGCTTTTCAGAAGGTCTTGTTTGAAATCTCTGTTGTGCCTGAAATGTTGATTCACCCATTATGCTTTTCAGTTTTTACGTTTATCCTGAACAACAGCAAACTTTTGTAACTTGTATATGGGAAAGAAAGAAGGGTTACACTGGGGGGAAAGGGGAGAGGGCTGTGTAGTTTGCGTATAAAAGTACAGTTAGAGGAGCTTTATAGTAACTCTGCTTAATTTCAGAAGGAGGGGTGGGGGTGGAAAAGAGAGAGCACATTTGTTTTCTGTCAGCCGGGCAAACAAACCTGAGTTAAAACATGAAGGTCAGTTCGGGCTTATTCCTTCCTGCCCGTTATTGCTGGTACCGAGGAGTGTGGCCATGGGGGTCGGAAAGCCCCGTGGTTGATGATAACATTAGACTCTTAACGATGAGGCCATCAGGAATATAAGAGTTTAGAGGGAACAAAGAAGGGTGATTCAGGAGACTCCATGCAGTCTGCGGTTGCTTGTTCTCCAGCCATTAAGGCATGAAAGTTTCTGGGTGTTTACTGTTGTTATATTCAAAGTTGTTTGACCAATGAAAAGTTGTTTTGGAAAGAACTGCTATGGATGGAGAAAAGGGTATAAGAGGGGAGCCTGTCCTCAGGATTAAAAAAAAAAAAAAAAAAAAGGCAACACGATGTAATGAAGTTACGTCGTCAACGGGGAGGCAGAAAGAAGGAATGAAGAGGAGCAGGCTAGCAGAACGGAGACCAGGACGGGAGCAGGCACATTGATTGCCTCATGAAGATAGGTTCAGCCCAACTCAGCAAACTGCTCAGAGAAGCTCGTACAGAAAGTCGCTGGAAATGGTCACACCGGAGCTGGGAAGAAGCTCAAGCTGAGAGAAGCGGAGCCGCGCACACAACTACCTCTCGCTGGTAAGCAGCTGCGCACTATGGGGAATCATACGTCCTTGGAACAAAGACTGTCCTGGTAACCTTACAGCTTATTCTCCTTATTAACAGTTGGATAGTTTATGAGCCTGAAACATGGAACCAAACTGAGGTCAAGGTGTGGGACTCTGCGACTGAAAACGACAAGGTTCCAGTGGGATTGCTCGGCACCTGGTGAGCAGTCTCTGAGGCCCTAAAGAGCCGTGTGGGACCACAGTCAGAAACATGTGGTTTGCCAGACCATGAGGGAGCTGCGGGCTCCTTTACTGATCCGACTGCTACGCCATGGGCCCCTCTGCTGCCACAGCCATCGAAGGCTTTTGCTGTTACGCCCCCTGCTGACCTGGACGTGCCTTTTGACCCAGGCCTATTGGCCTTGAAAAGGAGCTGGATATGCTTTTCTTTGATCTGGGAAGAACGGGATACATGGCACGAAGGCCGAGTTGCTTGACAACTTAAAGCAAGACATATTGTTCAAAAGGAATGGAAAATGGAGACTTGTTTGTAATCAAGAAAAGGAATGTAAAATGGAGGCTGTTAAGTCATGGAACTTAAAGGATTTTTTGTTACCTTTTCTGATTGTATAGGCATACTTTTTTAGTATGTAAAAGCAATGTTCTGTATATTTAGAACATTTGATGTTCGTGTGTGCGTGTTGGTAGAGTGTAGACTCCCCTCACACCCAGCACTGTTTACTTGCCTTTTATACCTTTTATAAATATTCTTTTAGAAATATTACTAAATTCAGATTGAGATGAGACTTCATTTATAACAATAGGATGCAGCTCTCCCTATTGGACTAGATTGCTGTTCAGGGTTAGTAAGTTTAAAGATCAGTAAAAAATATTTTTGTAACCAACAACAGCAGATGTAACTGAATGCACATTAGGTAGCAAAACTAGGGACAAAAGTGCCATTTTACATAGTCACTTTTCATAGGTACACCTTTCAAAGTCCCTTGTTTCTTCTGCATATGAATAGGTTTCTGCCTTCTCCAGTCCTGCTCTGTGTAATAAATCCAGACTTCCTACTGTGGGTTGTAAGTAAAATGGCAGCTCCCACAAAGTGATAAGAAAAGTTCAGAAAATGGACAGCTATTTCTAGGAAATGTTCTGGAAAATTACTTTCAAAAAATTTAGCATACCGTGCATCATTTTTCTCTCACTACTTTTTGTGCTTATAATACTTTCTTGTTTGTTGTAATTATTGATGTTTGCACTTAATTCACTGAGGTGAGTTAAAAGTAATGATGGTTTCATGTTTAAAATAAAACACAAATTAATATCTCTGTGATTAGAGGTCTTCCTCAATGAGATAAATTCAATGTCCAATCATTTGGTTACAAGGATTACTTGTGGGAAATTTGACAGAAGTTTTGAAATTATTCTGAAATACATATATATTTTACCTATATATATATAGGTAAAAAAAAATGAAATCTGATTAGCCATAAGGTAACACACTGCAAATGGATATAAATAATATAAAGATCAGAAATGTGATTACTTATGTATCTATTTTACTTCTATTAAAGAACCACATGATTTCAATGATCATTCACACAGCAAAAATAAATAATCCGAGCAATCATACTCAATCAATGACTCATTGACTTCTTAATAAAAAACTACTATGTCCACAGGAAGCAAAAATAACACTGACAACAACTTGCCAACCAAAAAGGAATTGAAACTGTAAACTATAAGATAAGAAATGAGTAGCTACATGAGATCAAATGTCAAAAGAGAAAGTAAGAGAGAATGGAAGAGAAATCCAGATTTAGCCTTCCAGTATCATGTATGTAGCACCTACAGCTAAATGATGTCAGCTTGATCTGACAAGAGTTCAAATGTTCTAGACTGAGTTAATAATCACAAACATGAATTTTTATGCAAATCTAAAAGAGAATATCTAATCTTCTAGATGGCAACATAACCAGGTTTTATCATTCATTCTGACAGTAGAATTATAATTAATTCACAAAATGCAGATTTAAAGGTGGTGAAATGCATATATAGAGAGATCTATAGATATATGAAAGGCACTCAGAAAAGAAAATATATTCATGCAGTACAACTAACCACTGGCAATAAAAGTCTCTCAGGAGCCATGTGTAAATCCCCTCCTTACTGGAAGCCTAAAATAAGAGGAAAAGAGAGGGGGAGTGAGTTACCTCTTTTTTCACACCCTTTCCCAGAACACCTGGCAATGCCCTTAGGGACTCAAAGATGAGAAGGCATCTGGGCCAGAAGGTGAGAAATATACGTAAGGTTCAGCCTCAACTCTGAATGGTGTCACTTGGCACTGTGGAAAATACCTGCTCTGAATCCCAGGACAGCAGTACATAGAAAGGTCCTTAGCATCAAAATTTTTCAAGTTATTTCTAGGAAAGTGTCCAGCTTTCTGGAGGGTTGATTCTTGAATGTATTTCTGCATTATAGATCATAACCTCTCTGAACCAATGCAACACAGCAATGATAATTTGCATAAAGTTTGGTGTACTTTTGGGGAGTAGCTTTCACTCTACTGCAAGTTGATTTGTATTCAGAGGAGAAACTACTGTTAGGGAGACAACAGGTTGTCTTTCAGTTTCACTTCCAATGACTCCTTTGGTCCTCCATTAAAGATGTTGGTGAATGTCATATAAGCATTGCCCTGTTCTAGTGGATTGATACCCAGGTAAAAGAGCCTAGGCAGACAGTTGGAGACAGAATTAATAATAAAATTCTTTCTATTTACATCAGCTTCTCCCAAAAAGAAATCAGATGATAAACCTCAGTTTTGACAGGAAAAGCGAACATCAGCCATGTACAAGAAAGACAAAAGGACTGACCAATCCATGTCTTATGGTACCCTCTAGTGAATACGTCATCACCAGATTTCAGCTAAAGTGCAGCACATCCAAGGACAATCCCTAGGGTCACTCCTGAATGTATGGAAATCAGTCTCCAGCTTCCCTTGTTAGGTAAACTACTGAGTGCTGAGCATTAATTCGTTTGTTGCTTGCACCAGGGTTTGACACTCTTAATTCCAGGTGCCCAGCTTTTAAAATCTATATGAGTTTGCAGCAAGACACACAGTATTCTTTGATCTCATGGTATGAGCTTCCTACACAGCAGGAAGCTGATATTTTTTCATGTCAAAACCCAGTCATATCTCAGAAGGAAACAAAAATAAGCTTTTTATTCTCTGCCCCAGTTTTCATCACAAAACCTTTGGCCCCTGTTGCTTTCATAAGGTCTTTCCTCCCTGTCTGGCACATGAATAGTGAGAAATTTTTCCCAAGTGCACTTAAGCCCTACTCATCAATCCATTCCAAAAGCCACTTTGGGTTCAGTGTCCCTCAATTCAAACACTCCCTTCTGCTCCCATGGGGTTTAACTCAGAAACTGGTGAGAATTATTAATATCACCTGAATGGCCTGGCCTTGAAAGGTCATCTTCAAAAGTGCTGTAACTCCCTTCTTGACCACTGTTCTATGTGGTGACAGAATGGAAAGAAAAGGAAACTTCAGCAAGCTTTGTACCTTATTTCCTTACTTTTAAAGGCATTTCTTTGTTGTTCCAGTTTCTTGAAAATAGTCAAAGAGATTTTACAACTTAGATAACAGGGAATACAAGGGAACTGGTATTAGTGAAGAAATGAAAGGGCATAATATCTGTAGGGTTCCGTATGTGCTATATATTTTCAATAGCTGCAAACTCTACCTGTAATAAGATATCACTGTTTTGCTCTTCAACATTATAGACCCACCACTTCAAAACAGTGCTGTCTTTGGACCATAAAGCCAATCACAGTTTAGGCAAGGGATGTTTCAAGAGGTGAAGGTGAAAAGGAATTCTGGGGAGAGAGTTTAAGTCTTCCTTGAGAAACTTTGCAGCTCGTGGCTGAATGGTTGTTTGTACAGGAGTAGTTGGAAAAATGTGCCAAGCAGGTTGTTGAAGAAGCATTAATGCTTTTCAAATGGATTTATGGATGGATACCTAAGGGGTCAGCATTTCATGATGCAGTATTGAGTTATTTTAATCCTTTACTCCATCCATTTATGCCTTTGGTCCCATTCCCAGAATGGTTGAGTCACCTTTATGAACTTATGGCAGAGAAACGCAGTGACTGGGAAGTGAGCAGGACACCAACGTTTGAAACCTGAGCTAGATCTGCTGATGATACCTCCTTGCCATTCCCGGAACTAGTGGCGAAAACTGTATCTGATCTGTTTTATTTATCACTGCCAGCCATCCAGTGAACAGGTCTACGCACCGCTCTCCAGAACACGAATACAGTATCTTAAAACTCTCCAGGGCTCCAGTTTTCAGCTGTAGAAGCTGTTTTGAAATTGTGCTTAGGGATGAGCAAACAGCAGCATGACTGGCAGCTATCATGACTCAACCTTGATACTAGGCAAACTGAATAGTCAAATAATTCACTGTAATTCAACCTAGCAATTCAAAATACTGCACATTCCTGATTCTCTGGCAAGCTACCTCATGTAGGGTATGATATATTTTTTCAGCAGTTTCAAACTGCCAAAAATGTGGTATTATTTCTCAAACAGGAAACAAATTAATGAAGGATATGAGAGGTAAATGAAAACATGTCACAGAATGAAAACATAGTTCAAAAGCTCTTAATAAATTAAAAGTTACAAAAAGCAATTTACAGAGTGTTTTATGTATGTCACTACGATGAGGTTTTATTGGTGTGATATCATAATTTGGCTGTCTCTGATCCCTTTCTCTTGGCAGCTCTACCTTTAAAGACATTATGCGCTGATCATGCCAGCTCAGAAAGCTGAATGCCAGAGGTCTGCTTTATTTGGGCAGTAATCAACAGGACTTGTAGGTTTACCTGAGGACTTCAACATCAATTCTCCAAACACCAGGTCTTGGGGTATTTCTTGTTTGACTTCAGTAATTGCTTTTGTGCAGAGAAACTGACTAAAGTCATCAGGATTTGCTGCCCAAATTGCATGGTTTTCAGTTGTTTTCCAAATTTCCCACGGAACTATCTGTGTTTACAAACGTATCCAGATTTTACTTTGAACTTGCTCCCTTACTCTTGCCCTCAAAGATAAATGAATTCCTAAACATGTTTGTACTTTGCAAATTCATAGATTTATACACTTCATGCCACTTTAATCCCTATTAAACTAATCTGAAGTCATGTCAGGCCAACTATCCACAGTAAAATGGATTAGACAAGCCAGTTGATCAGATATAGAAATGACTCTGGGTGCTTTTTCTGTCTAGCCTCCATGCATTTAGAGCACTATTTTCATACAAATAATTTTGTTCTCTTTAATTCTTTTGTGATTAAGCTAATTCAAAAATAACATTGGTTCTTAGAGAATCATTAGTGTGAAGCAGAGCAGACAATGCTTTTAATTAGGGCTTTTCATACCTCCTCTATCCATTTGGTAATAAAATTACTTCTGTATTAATTGATTAGTTATTTTAATTTACACAGCAGTAAGTGCTGATATGCAGTGGCCATAAAACAGCTTTGTTAAATAATTTTTAAAGTACAACTGATATTTATTTCCTGGAGAAGTGAAAGATGTTTTGTTTAAAAGCTTTGTGATGTATGTGCTGTAGCTCCTGAAAATGTTTCTCACCAGAATGTAATGGACCTCCCAATGAATTTTAAGATACTTAATACATATTTCAACATTATTTTTAATTCTACTACATACTCTTATATTGTTAAAGGAATACATTGGTTCTTTGTATGTCTGCAAATTTTGTATGAGACCTCTTTGTGTAAAGGGATTCTCAGACTGGAAAAGAGTGCTTATCTACTGAATACTCAGAGAAGTACTGTGTTTTCAATTTTATTTACACTTCTGTTAATTTTTGTCGCAAAGAAATAAATTAACATACTTTAGCTTAGTAAAGGGAATAGTCATTAAAAATGGTTGTTGAGAAACCAGTTTTTCATGCATGTTTAAAACAGAACAAATCACAATTTGGAATAATAGATTAACATAATTAGATCATTACATCAAAGTCTCTGTTCAGGTTGCAACATTAAAAGAAATGTAAGGATATTTCTAAACTACTACTTTCCACATTTCATTTTGAGAACAATGGCCTGACTTCTCAGCTATGCTAAACTCTTTGTACTGAAGGATAGAAATGCAAAGAGGGTTTTTACATTACTTAATTATAAATTACCTCACTCAAATGACCCCTTATACTACCAGGTTGACATAACACAGTTTTGGTACAAATATTAATTGGGATCTGCTTCCCCTGCCTTTCCTCCATAGAAGGATATTTCCTGGCCACATTGCCACGTTCATGTCCCTTTGGAGCATGGCAACGATTTGACCCCATGTTTGACCCGACCCACTCCCAACCACTTATGCCTGTCCCTACTTCCTCCAGCAGGAATGGGGCTTTCACACTTATCCTATTCCCACCACAACATCATGCCATGGTTGGAAAATCAGCAAACAATACTCTTTCTCCTCATCAGTTAAAAGGTTTGGAACATGGTACTGGCAGGCATAAAATTACCCAGCCCTGTCTTACATATGTGAGTAAGGGAAAAAAGAATTCCAGAGGTTTTTCTACAGGAGATGGTATACACTACATTGCAGTTTCTTCAAGCCATGCTTTGGACTAAGAAGAGAAGATCTGAGTGAAAAAGAAAACAAAAATGAAATCTCCCAGCAGAAGTTTTAAAGAAAAGTGCCTGTCTGATACCCAGAAAATACCAGTCTTGAGCTTAGACTTGCTGCTCATGTTAAGCAGGTGTGCTGAACTTGCTTATACCTATATATATCAGTAGTCTTTTCTGAATGTTCTTGAAGCAACACATTGGAAGAAGTAGCTAAGAAAAAGCAAGGATTGGTGAAATAATCTCCAGTGGTATCTCCCGTTCTATGGTAAAACATAGGGAAACAGGAGAGTGTTTAACATACTGGAGAAAGAATGACATTTACCATTATACAACTCCATTTACTGTCCCTTATGAAGTTTCAATCATTTAAAAATTTCTGAAGTCATATATGTGTTTCCAACTGAAGTTATTTATTTTATTTGTTTCACAGAAAGAGTTCAGAAGTAAAAAAAATAATAATAATAAAAAAATAATAAAATTGCCCCAGCTAAAAACATCATTGAGCACTGAGGCATTTATTTTATGTGTTCCAGCAGCTTGCCACAGAAAATCATTAAATGAATGTCATCCATCCTGTTCATTGAATGAGGCCCACATCCTCTGGGAAGAGAAAGGAAAAAAAAAAAAAAAGCATGCAATCATATGGTCATAGGCTGCATATTTGGAGCATTTTGCAACTCTAGAATATCAGATTTTTGAGGATTTACCAATCCTTTAAGATTTTTGCATACTATGTTTATAACTATGGTTTGTCCATGTACTTCCTTTTCTACATTTTTTGCCTCTCTTAGATGTTGCTTTCATCTGCCACCAGATTGAAACCTCTTAGGGCAGAAAATGTATCTGCCTGTAAGTACAAATGGCAACTTGCATATAAACAGTATCATAACAGCTGTAATAATGATAACCTGAGTTACCATTTAAGCCACAAAAAGACACTGTTTTAGGAGAGGGACAAAAGAAGGTACACTTTTAAGGAAAATCATATTCTGGTGTTTAAAGTCTTAGCACTCAAAAGGAAGAAAAATGAAAAATGTTAAAAAAAAAAAAAAAAAGCTGCTCTTATGGCTGAGTAGTTGCTAGCTATTTTGCAATTTTTCTGCACTTGGCAAAAGAAAATGTAGAAAAAAATAATTCCTTCTATTCTGTGGGGTATTATTAGTGTTACTTGCCCAACAGAAGTCAGCAAGGTGACAGAATGAAACTCTCAAAAGACTGAAGAATTAGACTGAGCTTTTCTGGTGTATATAAGCAATAGTACTATCCTGTAGCTCAAATCCTTTGCATTTGGAAAGACTAGGCATATACCAAGTATAGAATACATTGGGCAGAGGCTTTCTAGTTACTGTCAAGGTGAGCTTCACACTGAGCCTTCATCAAAGTTTTAACCCAAACAATGATAATCAAAGAGACAGTGACAAATGGAAAGGAAGTGGGGAAGAATAGTGACATTTGGTGCTGAACCATATGTGCGTGGTTTGAAAGACATGACTGAATTGTTTTTGGTGCTCTATTATTCTGACATTTAGAATGAGGCAAGTTTCCATTTCCATTAATGTACTGCCAACTCAAAGGGGAACTGTCGCAAATCTGAGACTAAAGAAAGCTGTTCCTCAAACTTCTCTTGAGCATAATCAATGCCCTTGCTAAGCAACAGAGTAGTATCACAATGTATAATCTAAGTGATTATTATGCTTTCTGCTTCTTGAATACAAGAATGTGTTTTATACCGTCTGATGATATGGCATAAGTTTCTTTGATAAAAGATCGTGAATTTATATATGAATGGAGAGCAACCAGTGCAAAGGAACTCTGTTGATCAAGATTTTCTGAATACTAACCTGGCAGATATAGCCAAGAAAGTGATCCAGCTGTAGGTGGAGGGTGTTCAGGTGAAAGACTCTGAAAGTGTGAAATCTTTTCAAACTGTATCTAAAAAGCAAAGCTATTTGAAGAAAAAATACAATGATAATTAATTTCTTTTATTCCTTTTTAAAGTCACTTGATATCTTTACCAAAAATAAAAATTAAAGGGAAAGGGGGGGGGGGGGGGGGGGGAGGGAGAAGGCAACACAAGGTGATTCAGGATTCAAAGTCCAGCAAGGAAGTTCTGGACTCTTGAATTCATCCCCCTCTGAAACAGCTCCTGGATGATGAAATCTCCATGATCCATTTAGCTGCTTTACAAACAATTTGAATTCAAAGGATTCTCCTGACATTGTGGAACAATAGATGAGCAGTTCTAAGGATGACATTCAGTGATCAAAACTGAAGGGATGATTTTTCAAAATCATTTTCAAAATTAAAGTCATCAATATGAGCTTTATTTACTAATTAATGTTTCCCCCTTGTGACTACTTATCTTTGAAGCTTTGGTCATTGGCTGGATTTCATTCTCCCTAGCAGGCTGTGATAGTTCTTCAGTAATGGAAAAAAAAGAAAATCAGGCTTTGTATCAGTCATACTGATTGCATGTGAAGTTATTCTTTCTGCTTTTTGTTCATTTGCTTGCTTGTTTAGTCTGGCAGCAGTTTAAGTCTCCAGGTGATAAGCCCCATTTTTTATGTAATTCCTTTTCTGTAGTAGACGTGGAGTTCAACTTTTTCTATTTCACCTAGAACAAACACACCAGGTTCTATGCCCTGTGCCAAATCATGGACCTGGGCTGGTTCTGCTTCCCAGCTCCTCTTGATGCTCATTCTTGGAGCACTCTCTGAAAATTCTGAAAAAAATCTGAAACCCATAATTTAATTTCTTTGCATGATTCGCAAATATCCTTCTGACCGTATAGGACCTTGGTGCCATGATGTGCATTTCTTTTTAGTTTGGAGTAACTTCCTCATTCTTTATCAATTTGAGTTTTGCATCCCTTTTTGTGGTGTATTTCCATTCTGATAGCATAAAAAAGACCAAAAAAAGTATATAAAAGTTTAGGTATTAGAGATACACCTTGACTTCATAAAAATAATTTTATTGCTAGAAAATTTGGCAGGCCATGGCGTCTGAATCTCCTCATTTACCCCCAGAGCAAGTGACATAAAGATTAAATGCTCTGTAATAATAACATACATGCTCCCTCAAAACACCCCTCCTCAATATTGGACCTTTGTTTAAGATACAAATCATGCAATAAAGGAGAGCTAAGAATAACCAGCAGAAATGCCAGGGGAGAGAGGCACAGTTTGAGTATAAATCACAGAATTTACCTTACAAAGGATGCAAGCACAATCCCCAAGAAATGTTGTAGATTTGTGAACCAAAGATTGAATTAATCTCCCTTTAAACTTTAGGTAGAATAGGAATAACAACTAACACAACATTATGTGAGATGGGGAAATAAATTAAACCTAGAATGCAGAAGAAAAAGAAAAAAAGATATACAAATCTACTGTTCTGTCTGCAATGATTGCTGACAAAAACACTAAGTTGGATAATTATACCTTCTAAGGAAATAGTCTCCAACTCCCATGATATTTGACATAAGAAGTTGAGAAACTATCCATTGGAGCAGTTTCTCATGTTACTATTCTGCTCTGCATTTCACTTTCTGCCATTTGGCCCAAAGAAACCACCCACTGAACATTTGCCTTTGAAGTGCTGCACCTTCTCCTATGTAGTATGAGTGACTTCTTGGTTCTCTCTCAATTTGCCACAGACAGCTTCAGAAATCTCGAAGTTGTGAATTACTTCTTTTATTTTTGTAGAATTACAGTCGCATCTTATGTTCAAAGCAGCAGCCTCAGAGAGAAAGGACTGCCAGCTTGTGTTACCCAGACAAGACCAAACCAAGAATGAGTGCAACAAGGTAGGAGAAGGCTCAGCAAGAGCATGGGTAAACTACATTCAATCCATTTCACACTCAGATGAGAATTTTTTACCCTTCAGTTTCTTGCTACCTAGGATCTTTATGATTTTTTTTTCCACATATTTGATTCACAATGTACAAAACACTGGAGAATTATGCAGGATTACAGCTTATCACAGATCACAATACAAACTTTGACTCTCTGAAAAGTTTTCTCAGTCCTCAAAGAGCAATCACTGTTTTGTATGAAGGTCATTGTATTTTATATCCCATGTTTCTACTATTAGTCTCCCAGTCAAACAGTTTTCTTGTATCTGGCTGGCAGTTATCATCATATTATTTGATAAATCACTCATAAATCCTTTGTACTATATTTGTGGTACCATTCTAGCAAGAAAACATTGTTGCTGAATTCAGAGCTGTAAGATCAGAAATTCCATGAAAAAAAAAGACTTATGCAAGTAGTACTGCCATTCTTAGGGACATAACTGCTAATTATTTCTTAAGAAAGAAAGAGAGAGAGAGAGAAAGAAAGAGAGAAAGACAGAGAGAAGGAAAGAGAGAGAGAGAGAGAGAGAGAAAGAGAGAGAGAGAGAGAGAGAGAGAGAAAGAGAGGAAGGAAGGAAGGAAGGAAGGAAGGAAGGAAGGAAGGAAGGAAGGAAGGAAGGAAGGAAGGAAGGAAGGAAGGAAGGAAGGAAGGAAGGAAGGAAGGAAGGAAGGAAGGAAGGAAGGAAGGAAGGAAGGAAGGAAGTTCTTTCTGCCCATGTCCACTAACTGGGTTATCATTTGAGACATTTTGTGGACCCATACTAACTTCAATATAGTTTTATAGTTTGGACAAATTCATGGTACTGAATATTCATATGGCGTATGATACAGACACTGAACCCAATTTAGTAAATGAATACTTGTAATTTCACCAAGGCCCCTCTGAGAGATTATTATGCAGATTTATGAAGAAATATTGCTGAAGCAATTCTTGGCTATGTTTTCAGTCACTGAGGACTTAAAGTATGTAAACCTAAAATAATTTCAGACTTATTTACTGTCAGTGCTTTCATCTTCTGAACTTTCCTGACATTATTTCTCTCACTGCTTTGTATCCAGCATCCCCTCCCCTGTCCTTGCCCTTGAGCAAAGAGCCAGCATCACAACACTTACAAGTGTTGCCAAGCTACTCCCAACAATATCCTTGCTGCCATAATGCCAGCAATCTGTTCTAATCCTGCTGCTGCAAAATTGCATTACAGACAGGGGAAAGTATGGACACAAGTGTGTGGGTAATATCACTCACCTGGAAATACAGAGACTGAGACACAACCAAATTTGAGCAGATTCTCCTACCTTCTCTGTATGATGAAGATCACCTGACTATTTTGGGAACATCAGCCTCCTAAAAGAAGGAATATTCAGGTGGAGGAAAAATGCAGATACCTGACAGCATATTATTGTCTTTTAAAATTCACCATGTGTGCCGTAAGTTGTTCACCAAGGCAGTGATTTTACAAGCAGTATCTTTCTAAAAGTGCCACAGACACGTGTTTTTGCAGCAGTCCCCATACCCATTGTATCACTTTCAACTTCATTCCTCAGGGTGTTGAAAAAGAAAACCCATTGCTACTGGCTAATTGTCTCCTAAAACAACATTCTATTCTCTGATATTGCTACCAAAAATAATAAATTAAAAAATAAATCAGTATCCCTCACTCCTCTCTGTTTTACCTCCCCTGCCCTACTCATTAAGGAAATTAGTCACCATTGGACCATCTCAGTTTGCTAGCGGGCAGAGGGCCAGATACTGAATCCTTATTCATACTGCATCATTCATTCCTCAGCAATAAGGGTTCTAGCTCTCATTAGATGAAGTAAAACATGGGTAAAGTCAAAAAAAGGATGTGGCCCACGGACTTCAGAAGGCTACAGCAACAGTTAAATTTTAGCATACTGTAAATACCACAGCTCTTCTTGGTTACATTTCTTGGTATACAACATAGTAACATATGCTATATGGAAGTGAATTATAAAGGCCAACTTCTGCTCTTGGATTCAGATCTCCTTGACTTCAGTGAGACTGCAGAGCAAGGGAGTCTGGTGACACCTGCAAGCAGTAAGTAACCATGGCAAATTCTCCATGGGGGAGCCGTGGGAAAGATCAGCAGACATTTCCTGAAGGTCTCCTGTGCCTCATGTAAATTGTCACACTGCAGCTTGTTTTAGGAGTGTTTTGTGTGGTAAGCAAGCACATGAACATCTTGAACTCCTTTTACAAATTTGTATGCAATAGAATAAGGCAAGTGAAGCCAACGGCCCCAAAAGCTAGACATCTGCAAGTCAGAGACACAGCAATAGGAAAAAAAAAAAAACAAAAAACAAAAAAGGTGGAAATAGACAACTATGGGAAAACGCAAGAGAGCTGGTGTGAAGTAGCTCTTTTTCTTTTCTTTTTTCTTTCTTTTCTTTTCTTTTCTTTTCTTTTCTTTTCTTTTCTTTTCTTTTCTTTTCTTTTCTTTTCTTTTCTTTTCTTTTCTTTTCTTTTCTTTTCTTTTCTTTTCTTTTCTTTTCTTTTCTTTTCTTTTCAATAAATTTTTTCTTGTTTCATCCTTCTCTGTTTTTTTTTTTTTTTCCCCACATTTTCTATTGTTTCCTGTATTCCTTTTCTGTCTTCATACCCTGATCCTCTATCTTTTTCTCCCTTGTTACTCTGTTCTTGATTGACTGTCAAGTTAGAGATGGGAAGAGGGAACTATCTTTGCAAATGTCAAAGACTAACTGCGAAAAGACACATATTTGCACACTTTATAGGAAACATGTTCAACTCTACGCAGATAGGATCCAAGACACAGGTACAGAAAAGTAATTAAAGAAATCCTCCTTCTTTCCACTCTGCAATCACTGAACTATCAATCGCACAAGTACAGCACAAGGAGATGACTGAATCTTAAGGATGGGTCCAACCACTTGGCTCTGTGTGACTGCAAATAACAAAAGCCAAGTTGCATTTTTTGGAGGGTGAGTCATGGCTGTAATTGACTCGACTAGACCAATAAATTGCACATGGTTTAAGGAAGCTTTTCTCATTGTCAGAAAATTCCCCTCCACTTGTGGCACCCCTTCAGTAGGACCACTAAGCTTTGCAAGGATTGGAAGGTTTGAGAGGGGCTGGACATTTATCATCTTTCAGACAAAATCAATCAAAATACCATGAACTGTATTTAAGAGGTACTACAGTTAACATTTCAGTGCCAGGGAGTGATGATGTTGTTCCACAGTACATTACCCTACTATTCTCTCAGGAGTCTTTTCCATCACCCATCTCATATAAAAATACAAGGCTTGCAACATCCAAAGGTAGAACTAAATGTGCCTGACTTGCAACCAGCTTGGCTTGAGGATCATTATTTATGGGTGCTGGTAAGAAGGAGTTTGAGGTTGTTTTTTCAGGTAGTCTTTTGGCAGGACTCCACCTGTCAGCTGTAGTGGCCGGACACCATTTTGCAGCATCTGGAAAGCCAGGGATGATAGGCAGTGATTGTGAAGGCAGAGATTTTTCAAAAGAATTTAAATAATTTAGGTAAACCTTCAATATCTCTTCTTTACCTTTATAGTGCTGTACTTCCATAAAGGGCAATGCCACTTTTTAAATAATTGTAGTCAAGAGTAGTAATGACGAGTTTGCATATTATCCTTTTATTTACAATAATCTCATGCTTTGGTAGTGCCAGCCTTCTAACTCCCAGTACATCCTGCTGCTCTTCCAACTGACCTTGGGTGTTTCTGTCTTTTTCTTCTCCTCCTGTAAAAATGTACAAGAGCAAGTATTACTCTTATTCACTGGCTGAAATTTTGGGAAGATTCTTCATTCTTACAGGACATTATTCTGAGTTTACATCAGCACCTTATGTTGGAGTTGCAACACTTCACACAGTCCTCAGCTGGTGCTTGTCTTCATCTGTCATCTTCCAGCAAATCAAGTGGCTTCACTGTATGTGTTTTCTGTCCTGGTCCAGCTCTGAACTAGAGCCCTAGTAGCTGCTGTAAATAGTCAGTTAGCTATGTCAGCCATGTTTCCCAGTCCATACTCAGAGCAGAGGGCATAGTGTGAGTACTATGCTAATTTCTGGGAAGACAGGTATACTCCATCTCTGGTGCTTCAGCAAGGAATAAAGGAAAATTGTTCTGAAATGGGGTGAAAGTAAAATGTACATTTTTGCTTGAATATATGTGCAATGAAAGAGGTAATGAAGGAGGAAATTCCAGATACAGTACATGTACAGTAAGTACAAGATTTCTCTTTCCCTGGTAATTCATCCAACCCGCTATAGTTAACCCTACAAGCTATTACACAGACAGCATAGAAATTAGAGCAAAAGAAAACATGAGAGCATCCAGAATCTGCTTTCCTTATGACATTTGTTTCTGTGCAGTGATCATTTTACGATCTCCTTAATTTCAGAGTTGATTTATCCACCAAATCAGAACAAATCTCTTGCTCTTCAGTCAAGGCCAGTATTTTTACTTCATACATAAAGGCCTACTCTATTGCCTGACATGACACATTCTACTGGATAGCCTGTACCTGAACTGGGTATTATTTCAGTTACTTGCAGTAAGGGCAAACACCAGAATATTAGCTGTAATTTTAATTTGGAGAGGGTCTTCTTTATTGAAGAGAGAAGCCGAATATAAAACAGCTTTATGTCCAACAACTAGATTCTTAAAAAAATAAAAATAAAAGCATTCTCTGAGATTTAAAAACCTGGTCCAAGGCATCATACATAAGAAAAATCTGTTACTATGAATTTCTTGGCAGTGTTTGTAATATAAACGTAATTTTCCTTTTGTCCAAATGACAAAAAATAATTGCATACAAATATACTTCTAGATACAAAAGTCAGAGTCTTGCCTGGATCATATAATACCCACTGAGATCTGCTCTGAGTGCTAACTGAGGTTTTTCAGAAACCTTTTCCTTCTGTTTGTACAAACTGTTTCTCACACAAATAGTATGCTTTCTAGTGGAAACTCACAAGGCTCTAGAGCATGCAAGCCTAATGCTTGCTCCTCTCCATGAAAACTTGAGTAGAAAAAAATCAGTTACTCAAGAATTTATGAAAAGTGGAAAAAGTGATGTGAGTACAGCTGCAGGAAATTCATTTTATAATCTGAATAGCTGCTCAAGAAGATTTTTTAATAATAACCACCTAGATTTAATGGGGACATTTTCATATCCCTCATTCTATATTTCTGAACAACCATCTGATACTTTGTTTGTTAGAAGTACTTGCTTTATCATTTAAATGAAGCAGAAACATTCATTTTCTTTCTTTTCCACCTCAACAAGATTTGCCTTTTTTGACTCTGAAAAGCCCATACACTTCTGCTAGTCGATCCTCTCAAAATGTGTGAAGATGTTCAGTAAATGCCAAATACACCTCACTACCCCACTAACACCATCCATCATCATTTGCTCTCCAATATCAATCTTCCCCTGTCTCTGTTCGCACTTGGTACCAGAAGGAGCTTCTAGAAGGTGACCCGCATGACTCCTATCTAACTTCTCTGCTGTGGTCCCTGAAGTGATTCATGATCATATCAAATCCATCTCCCTGGTGTTGTTTTGTCCTTAAGGCTTCGGCAATTGCAGAGACTGACTAGAAACTCCAATCAACCATCTGGTGTCTGCCAACTGTACTGTCTAGTCAGGTTACACTGAACACAGAGAGAAATGTGTTTTGTATTTGGATCCTTAATACACACATCTTTTCCCATGGGCCAAGCAGAATATTAACGGGTTGCAACTCTAAAAGGCTGGGATTGCAGCAGAAGAAAACCTCAGATGTAAAAGGAATATTTAAAGTCAGCTCTAAAACTTGACTGAATGGAAGTGCTAGTATAATGTGTGCTGCATCTCTGTACTGGCAAGCACTGGATTTAATAAGTGACAGAAGTTTTTTCATCAGTTCTTTCTACAATTTTATGATCTGTTTTTAATTGTAATTTGCCTATTTGTAAGTGATTAGAATGTTGTTAAGAGAGAGCAGTTTTTGTCTTTAAACTCTGCTTGTCCTCTAAATAACAAAAAGGAAATATTAGAAGCCTGAAGAACTCATTATATGCCTTTTGCCAAATATTTTTCTGAGCAGGCTGCATCAATCAGTGCCTTGCCATCGACTGTTCTACTCTGTGTATTTTGAGATGAGCATTTCCCCGTAGATCTCTCCCCTTTTTTCCCTTCTCCCCTCAAAGGATACCACAGAAATGGAAATACGGATGTGTTTGCCAGACCTGGTCTTACCACATTACTGCCACATGAAAAGTCCTATTTGTTACAAGCCGTTAATAATAAGCTTCTTGCTCGGCTGGTTTCCTTCTACCAAAACAAATTTTATCATGGGCTTTCATGATCACAGCAACCAAGTGCCTTAGGTGGACATTTGGGGAATTTATTCTCAAAGGAGGCAGCACTATCTGCCTTGGTGTCATGTGCCTCTTGACAAAGGGCACTAAGGACAGGTCTTCCACAGCATTTCAGCACCTTGGTGTCCCATCCTTGAACACAAGCAGCAGTCAGTGCATCCTTGAATCACAATTTTAATAATACCAGTTGCTCCTGAGTTACGTGCATTGGCTGTTCACAGGTTAATTTGGTGGCTGTTATTGCCCAAGAGCTTGAAACCAGACAGCAAAGCACAGTTCATCATTTTCACTGATTGCAATACAAACCACAAACTGACATTACATTCACTCTTTCTTTTTACAACCTACAAGAGCAGACCTGGGGCAACCATCCTGCAGGAGATAACAAGCTAACTGTGACCTTGCTACCTGTTTGGCTTATGCCAGAGGGAAAGCCAGGGCAGTGCTGGTCAGACTGTGCAAGATGATCTTGGGGGTGCATCTGGGGTCTGTGCCCATAACCATCTCTTTCCCCTGGGGACTATGAAGCAGCTAGCTCTGGAGGGATTTCCTTGCCTGCCCACCCACTTGCTAACACACCAGGGAAGCCAAAATGGCAAAAACGGAGCAAGAATAAACAATTTCTCATCAAAATATAGAGGGAAAACCCAGAGAAGTTTTCTGTTCTGTTTGACATCATACAACTTCCTTCTTAGGACATACAGATACAGACAGAAGCTGAAGTTTTCAATTGATTCTTATTTTGGTTATTAAGTTTGCCTGCCTATATTAAGGAAATATGCCTGCAGGGAAGCCTAGCTAGAAAACAAAAGTGAACTTATGTTTTTCAGCTGAGGACAGAAAATCTCAAGAAATCAAACTATTAACTTCTGAGATCAAATTCTTCAACACCAGCACATTGAGACTGCGTATCAGACCTTTTCATTTGCTAGATTTTAAGCTGGGCTGTACATGTGTCACACACTTCCAAGGTACAGATTTGTCCAAAAGTAAAACCCAAAACAACCCCAGCAGCAACATTGCTAAATCCTGGGGAGGCAGCTCAGGCTATATTTACTATATACCATCTGCATGGAGCCCTAGGAGACATCATGTTCCCCACTGCCTGCCTCTACTATGAAGAGCTTTTCTGATGTGTAAACCATCACTTATCTTGTCTTTAATTCCCTTCATGTGACCTTTTGCAGAGCATGGCAGTATAACATCCTTGCTATGGCAGGCTCCAAGACCATTTGAGGACAGGCCTCATAAAGCCTGCCTTTAACATTAATCGATCACTTTATTATGGAAGTAAATCAAAGCAGTAAAACTCAGGCCTTCTGGGAGTTGAAGGTCAAACAGGGAAAAACAAACTTTATTCCAGGAAGAACTCAGAAAATTTCTTTCAGCCCTTTGCATTTGTTCCTTGCCTTGGAGAGGTGGGAATAATGCTCGCTTATGCTCACCATTTAAGGGGAGAGGAAAGCAAACATACATTAATATACTCAAGAGTGTTTGTGTCTCATCACCTCTTAATCTGTTTTTTTTTTTTTTTTTTTTTTTTATTTTTATTATGCATGACAGCATAAATATTTTCAGAGATAAAATTCAGCTTAAATAAGTTTTGCAAATAAGAAATGCTGCAATGTTAGTCTTCAAATGGCCTCTCCAGGGCTGGATGCGCTGACAGCCAAAGCTGCTGCTTCCCTTCTTGCAGCTAGTCAGGGGAGATCTCCCTTCCTGCCACATCCCAGATTCTCAGCAGTGTCCCAGACATAAGTGCCTCAAAGCTTTATTACTGTAATCTTCTGTATCTTGAAATAATACCATACAACTTGAAAAAGTGCCCCAGGGTTGAGCGACAGGGTTGTGAGAGAAAGACAGCCCGGCAACAAGCTGCTGCTTCACTGTGAGCCCAGTGCCAGGTGATGCCGATGCCCTTTCCCCAGGAACCCTGTGTCTGCAATAAATACTACCTCTGCTGGGCAGGAACATAGGAAACTCCAAAGAGCTGCCCCTTCCCACACTGGAATTGTGGTGGGAGACCAGCAGTGGTGGAACAGGAAGGGATGCCCCCACAGTGAGCCAAGGGCACAGAAGCAGAGACTTTGCCACCACCTTGGACAGTCTCTGATTTCCCCCATCCAAAATAAGGAATACCAAATACTAATTTTTTCCTATTTTTCAATACACAATTTTTTTCCAGTTTCATTTGCATTGGTTGCTTTAAAGAATAAAATCCTCAGCACTGACTTTGCTACTAGCCCTTCACTCATCAAAACTAGCATTTGAGGTTGAAGCGTCTCCTTGAACTGTTTTGCTTTTTACCTTACCTTGGATGTTTCAGGACTTTACAAACACACTCACAGGCACACCCACATGACACAGGAGGGTGTTGGCCAGTAATGAGCTTTCTTGTCCGGGGAACCTGCCAGTTTAATTTGTTTCTTTGTAAGACAGCAATTTTTTAAACAGAAACTTGCTGACATGGTAAGTAACATGAGTGCAAGCACTGGTCAACTACTGTTCATTGCATTTAGCATGCTGAAAAGCATGCCAGTCACTTCACAGAGCACACATGAAGACACTGCCTGTTCTGAGGTGTCTGAAATTTAAACTTAGACCTGTGGTGGCACAGGAGGATAAAGCATCCTTGGGAGCAGACGGGGTTAGGAGAGGCAAAGGTTACCAAATAAGATGATATCACTGATCAGTTATGGAATGTCCTTATCTTAGCTTCTCAATTAGAAACTATAAATAAGCTTATTTTAATGGGATTGACACAGTGATTGACTCACAGAAAAGGTAACCACTCAAGAAAAAGGTACTTGTGAAAGAAATGATTTCCAGTTCCAGGAAGCAAGACATGAGAGTTTACAAACAAAATGAAAAATATGCTAGTGCACTCAAAACTATGACTGGAGTGGGAACAATAGGTAAATTTACAGTGGACTGTAAAGATAGAAAAGTAGACAAAGAAGAATAGTATAGAATATATGCATCAATTACAACTATTAATGGAAGACAGAGGAATGGAAAAGTGCATTGTCAGCTTGAAATACAATCCATTTCATAGAGTTTTGTTTTCCTGTTTTTTAGTGATTTCATTTCTTTTTCTTTTATGCAATGAATCATCTAAAAAGAACAGGGAAATCTGACTGCACTATTAATTAGAAAAAAATATGGAAATATAAAGTACTATCAGATACAAACACAGCATTAAAACCTAGAATATGTATTTCCACAACTCTGTTAATTACAGTAGTATTAGAAGCATTATCAGTACCTAAGAAAAATCAGAAAAACTATGTTTTCAGTATCCTAGTGACCCTTTAGGCATGGGAAATAGAGATGACTCAAAGGTGGCATGATGCAGCCAAGAGTGTGAGAGGTCATTTTTCTGAAGATCTCTGAAATTTAGCCAGGTCGACTGAATAACACAGTGTGGGTCACCAGGTTCAAGAGCAAGACTATGTGAATGATCACAGAGCAGTAACTATCACTCTAGCCACAGGCACAGGGGAAAACTGAGGCTGTTCTATAAATTATGAGTCCTTACTTCGGGTTGTTTGCAATAGGAGCCATTCATAGCATCAGAGATAGGTTCTGATCCTACAGCTGAGCGTGGAAATGCGGTGCCCATTTGGAATAAAACAGGGATCCATCTCCAAACTCTACAGCCAACCCCCTTTTTTTGAGACAAGAGCAGCAGGTCACCTTGGCTCCAATTTCCCCCTCACTTATGGCAGGAACATCAATCTAAACCTGCTGATGTGTCTGGGGCCTGTATCTCTTAAAAAGATTTATTTTTTTTATTGGTCAGGCATCTAAATCCAAAACAACCTCAACCTCTGGATGTGCACAATTTAATGGGAAATATTTATAACAAGATATCCTGAAAAATCCTAGTGCTTTCTAATACTTAGTGTGTCAAGGAAACAGAGTACTGAATATTCTAGTATTCCCATCCCACTGGCAACCACAAAGTCAGAGGTCCACATAAAAGAAAAAAAATATGGAAGACTTTCTCTGAAATGTCTTGAGTCTCAGAAAAAAAACAAACAAACAAACAAAAAAAAACGGATGGGTTTTGCTTGCTTTGCTTTGAGTATTTTGAAGTGAAAACTTGACTTCTTGTTTCCTCCCAGCAGACTTGTATGCTAAGTTAGCAGTCATTCAGTGTTGGAGCACTTCCCTGCATATCCACATGTGCATGTAAATAATTCCAATAATTTCCCTGGACACAAATTCCAATAGTTTGTTTCTAACTATAACATGTCTCTCTGTGCGCACTCTCTCCCCAACATGCAATTTCAGCAATATAACAATTATTTTTTAATCTACTTGCACACAGACAATGAAGATGCATTCCCAGGTTTAAATAATAAATCAATAAATAAATAAAATTTTAAAAAAGCCCAAATATTTCCATCAGGATTCCCATCTGGAGCAATGCTTTCTACCTGGAGGGTATAAATATACATATACTTGGCTGATCCAAAACCCACTTAGCTTTCAGTGTGTGTTTTGCTCCTGCTGTGGCTGTTGCACACAAAAGACTATTCTACCTGACCATTCACAGACTGGACTGACCAGATTTCAGTATCCCAGACTACAAGAGGCCAAAGTCTGAACCTCTTGGTAAATCTTCTAAAGGTTATTTCTCCAGTAATTGCATCTAGGTGTTCAACTGGACTTGTGGACAAGACCCATACAAATATTTACAAAATTTACATAGCTGTCATGGCAAAATATCTTCTTTGCCCTGCTCTTTTAGTTTGGATAAAATATTTCAAATTTCAAGGATGAATCTTGACATCCAGAACTCAGTCACTTTAGGGTGTAACTTCTTAAAAAAGCAAAGAGTTTGACTGAAATATTAGCACTCTAAACAGGACAACTAATCATAAAGGGTGGTTTTCAGTTTGGCAGTCTTAAATGACGATGCTTGCAAATGGACCCACTCATTCACCTATGTGCTGTAGCTCCACTGGAATAAAAGATGGCCAGGAGGGCTATTTTCATGATATACTGCATTCATAATCAATTTTTATATAATCTGTTCCTTTACTTAAAAAATAGAACCTTTCAGAAAATGTAAAACTCCATTGTTTAATGAAAAATATATAATAACTAGCTTGGCAAATGTTGTATGTAAAATTTCAACAGAAACCATAAATTATATTAAATGCCCAATAAAAATGTTCAATCAAAAGCTCATTTTAAGATACATTGTTAATGAACTGTATGAAATGATGCTTAATCAAAACCCGACACCTTGCAGGGGAGAAGGATTCCACAGGACCTCCAGAGCACTATTGTTCTGAAAGAAAGATAACGAGAGAACACAGTAATTAATAGTCTGCACTCCCCTGGCATTCTCCAGGGAATTCCAATTTCTAAATGAGCTCCACTGTTTTTCAAGAAAGCAGAAATTATGCTGCATGATACCGTTAATGCCTTCAACTTGATCAAACATTAAGACATCATTTGTCAAGCAGGTTCCCTTTGCTCTGGAGTTTTGATCGTTTCCCTGTTGAAAGTTACCGTGTGAGAAATAGATGAAACTTTCTCTGTAAAAGCTCATTCTGCAAAAGCAGTGCAGCATCCTTATCTTCTCCTTCTGTAATTTTGTAATTCTCAGATTTGATAAAACAAGTTAAAGAAAACATCTAGGAAGACTTCTTCACCATAGCAGTATTAGTAAGAGGTATAGTGTGGGTGTATTGATATGCACAACAGATTTTCTTATTTGGTCCCCTTTCAGTTGGCACCCTATTACAAGCATGTCATATTCACCATATATAAATTTCTAAATTTTCCTAGCCAAAGATAGAAATTGCTATTCTTTCTAGCAGATTAGGAGAGGGGGGTAAAGTACTACAAGGACAGTGTACTGAAATGCTCGTCTCCCTGATTACTGTCAGCATTTACAGTTGTAAATAGTTTCAAATTCAGCTCTGTGTGTATTTTTTTCCCCTCTTAAGTCCTCCTTCCTCTGAGAAACTTGGAAACATTCATTTTCTAGCAATGCAATTTTTCAAAACAGTCATAGGCTACTATTATTATTAATCATGATATTCATTTTAGTACAAAGATGGATTTACTGAAGAGCAGAGGCAGATACAGCCCCCTTCCCTTCCCTTCATTGCTGCCTCCCACTCTGAGCTGCGCTCCTGCTCACTAAGCCTGCAACACTTAGACCTAGAAAAAATACATGCACACCATCACCAACAATGTGTGAGCAGTATTAATGCCTTGAATCTTGCATTTCCTAACAGGAAAGTTGAGGTTTTTTGTTGGACTTGTGCTGCCCTGTGACCAGTGGCCTCCAGGCATAAGCTGGGGTGGGATTTTATAGCACACTGGCAGTGCCATGGCTACCTAGCAGGAGTCTTTCACTTTTCCTTTGGGTCCCAGCACTTTCATGGTCACGTTCATGCTCTTGCTTCAATATCCCTGGCAACTTGTTCATCCCCTCAAGCACTTTGGAGAAGTCATCCCATGTTCGCGCCAGTGGAGCAGCTCCAACTGATGGGGTGCGAAGTGGGAGAGACCCCGTGGAACAGACGTTCTTCTGGAGACTTCCACGTCTGCCAGAGTTATGAAAACGCATGCAAAAAAAAAAACGGATTTATATTAAAGACAGTTAGATGTGAAATGTTCCTACTATGAAAAGCCTCTTTTAATGCGTTTTCTGCTGGACTGGAGACAGCTGTACTGAAATGAGCAAAACAGGCTGAGTGGGGAGGCTGTTAAGGGTATTGCATGGCTGCACAGGACAGCTTTCTGCATGCCTGAGGATCCGTGCCTCAGTGCAGAGAAATAGTTCACATTATTAAGGCTAGAGAAGGACAGTGGGATGTAGCTTTTGCTGACAGAGGCATTACTATGCCAATGGTACGCAACATGTAGGGTGTTAATAATTGTGGTCTTATTTGCATTGTTTCCATCAATGGGAACAGCACGTGGGGCCCCATTTCTGAGGAGTCTGGTGTTGGGCTGACACAGATGGAGGAGCTGCTTCTTCCATCGGCTGCAGACACAGCCTGGGGCCAGGCCCAAACCTCAGCTCCATGGGGAAAGGGGCTGGCTGGCCCCTCATCTGCTCTTGCGTGCACATCAGCAGCTCAGTCCTGCCAGGAAGGTTGTTCTTACTGGCGTTGGGGGTCCTTGTTCCACAGTGGAGTGTAGGCTTTGGAAGTACATCTATGTGACAATTCAGGAAATACAGATTAAGCCAAAGAATCAGTGCATTAGTCAATCTGTCTGTTTTCTGATTATGGTTATTTTTTTCTTTATTTTTGCTTCTTATAAATCTACATATATCTACATCTGTATACCCACACAGAGAAATGTGAAGAGGTTAGATATGCAGCCAATATGAGACACCAAAAAACACTTGATGTGGTGACAGAAAACACAAGATCTCTCATATCTCAAAGCAAGTCTACTCTTCGGCTCTATTTTCCCATCAATTTTTCAGCTCTTTCCTTCAATTTCCTACACAGTAAATTTGGTCCCATTGCTATCTTTATTCCTATAATTTCTAATATAATTGCTCTTTATATTTCTAGGTAAACAATGTTCTTCCTAAATAATTGTTTAAATTGTTTAAATGTATTTTCTTTTTCTTTTTTTTTTTTTTCCTTACAGTAATAAACACCACTATACATTTACTTATTTTCAATTTTCAATTTCAGATATGATCTGTCTTCCATTTTTTTAACCTTTACTTATGATTTCTTTTCCATACCTTGAAGCATGTTATAAAATATATATATTATATAAAAAAAAAAAAAAAAGTAGTGAAAAATTCAGAGGTTTATTCTCCTTGTAGGTTTTAGGAGATGCAACTTTGTGCTGAAGTTCCAGACTGCATTTTATTACTTCCAAGAAGGTGCAAAGAATAACAATAAACACCTGCCTGCACTTGTATGCTGATAATCAGTTGTAGGCTGACAAATATACTCAAAAGTACTCTCACCTCAATTTTGAGTCACAACTGGATACCTCCAAGACACAGATGCAGCCATCATTGTATTTTGTCATTCTTTGAATGTGAATGTTCTCCAAAGTTTATTTAAATATACAATGCTCATACTGACTTGACTGATTATTGAAGTGTACCAAAAGCTCTTATACTGTTGCCACACACAACTAGCCATGTTCATATTGTCTCTCTCTCTCTCTCTTTTTTTTCTTTTTTTCTTTTTTTTTTTTTTTTAAGGAAAAATGTACTGTTTTGGTGTTTGTGGTTGTCTGGGCCTCTGTGGTGATTTCACAGCATACTTTCCCACCTGTCTTGTTCCACTCCCTTTTTCCTGCCCATCAGGATCTTCATTACAACATTCTTTCTCTTAGTCACATGCATTTCTTTTAGGTTACATGAGCTACTTACGCCAACCAGGAAACTAAGTGAGATATAATCAGAAAACTCTGGTTCTAAGCAGTTCTCTGCCTCTTCCTCGATTGCTGAGGATGGCTGCTTAGCATTAGCTTCTACTCAGAGATATGCCTGTGCAGACAAAGCAAAACTTGTCAGTGAGTAAAGCTGTACATGAACCTCGGAGTACCACCTGAGTACTGCTCTCAATAGAAGGGATGACTCTGCAAATGAAGGACTAAGAATTAATCCTGGGAACACAGCACTTCCCATGAAAAAGAGTGCTTCTGGACTTCCGAAGTGTGATGCTCTAAGAGTCTTCTGTAATCAAGAATGAAAAGGGGAAACGGTACTGTAGATGTTTAGATGAATATATTATTTGAAGAGAAAAAAACAGCTGATGACATATATTCTTAATAGGTTGTTAGTGATGGTGTACTATTAATAGACCTACAATTCTTGTCATCAGATAAGGTAATCTTAGCATTTAAAAGCAAAACAGTCTTTAAGAGTGTAACATCTGAATGTGCCTACAAAATAATCTGGGAGAGAATTACTGTTCCTAGGTAAATGTTTTGTGTTTTTACTGATATATGTGAAATGCTGGGCAAAAGTTTATGCCTTGAAAGTTTATGTGTTGGTCGTGTAAAAAACCCATTTGAATTAAATCAAAGTTCAAATGAAATAGATTTAAATAAAACAATTAAAACACACAGAATGGCACACAACTCTGCTCAAAATCTGTGTTTAAATAGAAGATAACGCTTCACTGAGTTTTCATGCAGATTATAAAAAAAAAAAATTGATGCCAAAAGCTAGCAGACAATGAAGCTGTAAGCAAAAAGAAGCAGTGGGAAGTGGGAAGTACATGAAAGCACAAAACACAGATGAATGTCTAAAAAAAGACTGGGAAATTGGAAATCTGCAGATCTCAGAAAGTTAACATGATGGACTCAGGGTCACAGTACAGAAGGAATGAAGCAGTGGATATATGATACTGCATGAATAGAAATAACGGTAGGTTCAGCTATAATACACAAGGTATTCACAGAGGTTACCAGCAAGGAGAAATGACACTAGGATAAACATTAGTTGATATTTAGTGCACATATTATTTTAATATCCATAAAAATATTTGAACAGGTAAAGCTATTCAAGCTTATCACAGTCATTGTCAGAAAACTGGACGTATTTTGCAGCTTAGTCATGAACGTGCAAGATGTGCATGTGCATTAAAGAAGATAAAATATTTACAATTCTAAATTGCAGATACAATGTTCCACTACAGCTTGCTTTCAAACCATGCCTGAATCTTAAATTGATCGTGTAGATATTAAGACTGGGAACCATCTGACTTCCAATGCTACCAGCATGCATTAAGCCAGAAGATGTAATGGAAGAATACAGAGATTCACTTCATAAAGCCCAGCAGTTTCCTGGGGAATACAAGATTAAAGTGAATCCTCCACTATGAGCACCATGAAATACCCCTCTTGCACTAAGACAGATTGACTAGCAATACTCCTTGAGACTGAAAAACAGACAAAAGCTCCATGCTAAAAATAGAAAAAGGAATGCATGAGAGAGCTGTAACTGCATCTAAGTCCATGATATCTGAAAATGGTGCCTGAACAAGAATATTACTATATGACTGTACCTATATATGCTTTTATATATGCAAGTTATGTCTGTATATGCTTATATATGTGCAAGTTATACTAAATATTGCAGCTGAAGGATCCAAATGCAGCTCTAGTTTGATGTCCTTTGTATTGTAGATTCTTAAATCTTATTGTTTGCTTACATTGAGCTTTGACTGAAGTTCACTTTCCAGAAGACACCATGTCTTAGAGGCATTCATAGGAAAACTGATGCTTTCCCCATGCTCCCAAGCAATGGCTCCTGTTAGCACACCTTCCCTCATCAGATGAAGGCACTCTTCAGTATCCCCACTTTTCCCCCAAAGCATACTTGTACACAGTCATCATTTTCCTTTATGACAATTTAATCAGGCTGAACTCTTTTAATCTCTCACATTATTTACAAGGCCAAGTGTAGTCATACCATGCTGCGCTTGTCACTGTCACCTAAATGAAGTTTCTGCACCAGGATCCTACCTTTACATAAGTGAAACCCCAGACCACAAGTAAAAGCTCATAAAAACAAAGATAAATTATAAACTCATTTACATAAGGGGTTGGGACTAAATGGATCCAAGAGGGCAGTCAGCAGTCTTTAATTGAGACAAACAAACCTCTAATTTTCATTAAAGTATGCTGTGTAACAAAGAGGTATGACCAGGATATTTCAGCTGTTCTTGCATCAGTAAAGTCATGCCTAAATTTTGACTGAAATCTCATTAAATTTGGTAAATCAATGCCCAGTGTCCTGAGAATGATGTTATGCCTATGGAAATAGTGCAATGGAGATACAGCATTGGAGAGAAACACAGATTCAGGGATAGATATGCCAGCTGCTGGCACCTGAAAGAGACTGTGGTGGAGCATAATAATACAGAAGACACTTGAGGCAGGCATTGAATCTAATATAACGATGGGTTTCATCTGAGCCAGATCATGAGTTATGCCTGTTTCTAGACATTTTCTTCAGGTAAATTCTGTGTATATTGTATTTCCAAATGTGACTGCTTTCTCAAATCTGTGTTATTTCTAAACAGACCAGTGATGGATAACAAATTGAACTGTGTAGTCTATGATCACTGAAAAATCACGTAGTCATTCATACTGTATATAAAATATGGGAGTACTCCCAAAATATACTCTTACTTATATGCAGGTGAATGAGCACACAGCCTTGCCAGTCTGCAAATATAACTTGACCACAACAAAATTAAATTGTTCTTATTGTGAATTTGTTTTGGACTGAGAATGGAAGAACACATTACAAACTTATATTACAAGTTTATTTTCATCCATGTACTTCAGATTATCTTTCATGAATCTTTACCTTCAGATTAGATAAAATTTTTCTCACTCAAATTTTTCTTCTTCATTCCACAGAGAGATGAAAAAATACAGGAAATCTCTGTTATCATTTTGTGTTGCTTGTACTGTAAAACCACCTGAAGGCTTGAATATATGAATATTTGCTCTGAAGTTGACATTAGATGTTCCTCTTGAAAGGTAAAATGTAGTGTGCTGAAATATTAACACAACACTGTCTAAAACCTATCTTAATTGTAAATTCAAGGGGGTTGCTCTCTAAAGCTGGCCCTGAGCTCTTGAAGCTATGATAATTTGGACCCACTGTGGAAGTGGGGAGAACAGAGGTTGTGGGTAGGGGGAAGGTGCAGTAATTTGGGGAATCACTATCTGGTGTTATGACTGACACTGGTATACCACTGTCAGTTCTGCTTAATGAAACATGGGGTGAAAACCTTCACTCCCTGTTGTGGGACCTCCCCTTTCAGAAGTGGTGTATATTATTATTATTAAATCCTTCTTATGATGGCTTTTCTGTCTGGCAATGATTTCTTGTCTATAGTTATTGACCCAGGTTAGATCTATATTTTAAAATATAAATCTAGATTTGCTCTCTAGAATTTCTTCTGGAGTGTCAACAGGCAGGAAAGTATCATCAGCTCCCCCACTTGACTTCTTGTTCTCAGAGATCCCATGGAGCCAAATTCCCATGCAAGCCTAACCAGCAAGGTCTCGTCACTCCGAACCATGTGTGAGGGAAGACAGAAGTGACTTCTGAAATCAGCTGTGGACATAAATAATGTTACAACACATGGACATGTGTGCAGTAGACCACAGGAGTGTGGGAGCTGTGTGGTCTGCTTCTGGTGAGACAAAACAGGTGAGCAGAACTTGGTGGCTTAGACCCAGAGCAATGGCAGAGGAGGAGATGATAACTTTGGACAGGTAGGTGATGGGGAGCTGCAGAGATGGGAGCCTTCAGGAGAGACTTGAGAGGGTATCCAGCCACGCCCCCAGTAGCTCAGAGACCCGAGCATCTCCTTGCTGGGGCTGCTGGTCCTGCATGTCCGTGAAACCAAGGCTGCGGGAACCCTGCAGGAGTCAAGAGGGTAGAATGAACTCATTGTACCGAGGACTTGGAAGCATGTTATTTCTTCATTGCATCTTCTGGTCAGGACTGTCCTTAGGACTGTTACAGAGAATGAAAACAGGGGAATGCAATGTATTGATTTTTTATAAAAACACATTTATGATGTCTTTCAATATACTTTAATAAAAGATGTTACATCAGAACACCACCGTTTGCTTTTCATTCCTTTTACAAGACACAGAACTTGCTGCACTCTGCAATAAAGGCAGTGATTAGTCTTTCTCCTTCTGCTGCAAAGTAACTCTGGATTGTTTTTATTACTCGACCAACAATTTATTCCTTTACTAAACAGAGTCTATGAAATGTGCTATGAGGAAACAAGGTTTCTGTCTCTGTATTTATAAATACATTAAATAGATTTTTTGATTATTTTTTTTCTATTCTTTAGCATTGTCCCAAAATGTGTTTCCTTCATTGTTACCACGGAAATGCACATGCTTTCCTTGAATATCTCATTATGATCTTTCATACAAAGACCTTCAGGAGTGTAATAGAAAAAAAAAAGTATCTTATTCAAAATAATCTCATCTCAGTAGACCATTTTCCTGTAGCCAGTCTGGGTGAAGCGCGTGTGTTTTGCAGGTGCATTCTTGCTGACCTTGAATATAGCAAATAGGTGTAAATGACATTCAGGCCCCTCTGCTGCTGTCATTATGGGTTCTTTGTTATACTGCAGGAGTCACATTAGCATTACACTGAGAGTACAGTATTGCAGGTGAAAGAGAAAACTGAACCTCATGGATTTTACAGTATAACAGCTTTGGCTCAGACTCCTGAGGCACTGAGCCAAGTGATAACAAAATGTATGTTAAATTAAATACAAAAACCCTCCTACATTAGCATTAAGGATTTGACTTACACTCCTAAAGAAAAAAAATGTTCTAAGTTAAGTCTGCATCTGTCTGAGTCTGGAATTAAAGCAACACAGACAACCTAAACTTTAAAAGAAATGACAATGGCTTTGCTTGGTTTAGTGGTGTTTTTGTTTGCTTGTTTTGTTTGTTTTGTTTTTAATTCTACTTCGGATAGTTTGCAAATGACATATAGTAGATTATGTTTTTAAATCTTCATATTTTTAATAAGATTTTTTTTATTATTATTATTATTTTTCAGATAGGAAACATTAAGGGGCCAACCTATAATTGTTGTTATCAAATTCAGCAGACTTCGGAACTGGCCTTGACAATCAAGGAATATAAGTGAAGCAAAATTTTGCTGAATGCACACAAAGAGGACATGCTGAAAGATGGTTTCCAAAAAACCTTTTCACAGAGTTGTTCAGGTTGCAGTAATTTCTAGCATTACAGGTATCCACTTTAGGCTCACTTTTTCACAGTAAGAAATACAAATTTCCAATTGATAGTGTCTTGCCTAACCATATGATTAATCACTAAAAGTTAAACAATGAATTTATGTTTTAAAAGCCAGAAAAGGCAAATTGCTAAGCATAAACTACTTCCCCTCAAAAGAATGGAAGGACTTACATGAGTAAATCCCACAGGACCTAGTCTTCTTGCTGAAAAATTAAATTGTTTATTTGATCTTCTATTCCTTTCTAACCAGGCACATGTATACAGCATGAGTAATCTAAATAACAAGGTTTGACTTGCATTTTAAAAAAGGCTGTTATGAATTCCCTCCTCTGTTTCAAAAGACAGAACAATGAAAATACTGAAAGCCCCGTAGTAATCTGTGCTGCTGGTGATGGTGAAGGAGAAGGACTTGAAGTAATTCTTCATCCACAGGAATGGACAAAACAAATAACAACAGCAACAACAACAAAAACAGGTTATGATCAAAGATCTATAAATTTAAAAAATATAATAATCTTGCTTTTTTATTAATTACCACATCCTATGAACCATTACATATGTCACTGAAAAAAAGACAGACAAGATATTTACTTAAAATTAATCTGATAAAGAAACATTGAAATAATATCCTAGTTCAATAAAAACACATAAAAATGAAAATGGAATTGGTGTACTTGCAAGAAAAATGTGAACATGCTTGAAAGATGTGATGCAGGACTCCAAAGGGACTCTGAAAACCTGCAGTCTCCCGATAGCCTGGATGGATGCATGTAGCAAAATGCTTACTTATCGACCTCTCTTAAGGAAATTATGTTCATAAAACTTATGGGAAATATTCCGATCTGAAATTGAAATTATTGCATCCACTGGGAGACATAACTACTCACGGGACTTCCTTAGTTTATTTCTTATTAATTGAATTCTAGGTAGAAATGTAAAATAATTTTTAAAAATAAATAAAAACAGATACGAATAACATGAAGACAGATGAACTTCAAAACAAAATCAATTTCTTATTGTTACTGATTCACATAATTTGTCACAACATTTCATACATCTTCAAATGAGTGAAATACAAAAAGAAAAGGGAGACTTTTCTCTCAGTATTTTCACCATTTAATTTTCTTTTGCTGATTGTCACAAACTTTCAAAAGTGAAAGAAAAAAATGTTCTTTCTAACCAACACCATGCTTCTACAATTGATCTTTGCTCTCTTTTGCTTTTTAATTGGGACCAACCAGTAGACAATAAAATGTAAGTCAATAAACAGGTCAGCTTCTATCCATTCATGTGGACAAGCTTGGGTTTGTTTAAAAAAGCAGTACCAAAACCTCCAGTCATACAGCAAATGTTCTGTCAAATACACGTATGTATACATATATTAATGACAAGCTATGAAAAAAAGACTGAAAAAGTGGCTAGAGAGCTTAATAAGCACTCTTTCTCCTTTCAATAGTTTCAGATTGGTTATTGTGAAATGAGAAAGCACCAGGTCTTTTTCTTGTACTGTGCACAATGCCAGGCACAACTAATTGTCTGAACCTGAAGCTGTCCTGGTGCTGCCTTGTGCTCATTGTCCTTGGCTACATTCCCATGCAGGGGAATGTCCATGGGCAATCCATGGGGTTTTGTTCATTTTTTATGAATGCCAGTCTTCCAAGTGGATCAAAAGGTCATCCTGGCATGAGGACCCCAGCAGCATTTGGTCTTCATACATATTGAAGGTAAAGTTGCACTGACATTTCACAATGATCAACAAAACCTTCTATTTCTATGGACATGATGGTGCACCACAGTGAGCTCACGTTCCTCAGCCTGACTAAAGGTCCTCTGACACGTCCTGGGACATGTTTTAGATGCTTTGCTGTGTTTATTGTCCTTGTGCCACAGCAGCTGCTATCCTTGTTCATGCTGATTAGTGTGTGGGACAAGCCCATCCGCTCGCTGTGCACTGAGTCACCGCATTAATCAAAGGTTCTCTTCCTCTTGTCTTCTCCCAGCAAGGAGACTGGAAACACACTTGATACACTTGAAGCTGGGATCCAAGATCTGAACAAGATATCATGCTACTCATACTCTTTATACCCCAATGCATGAGTCTTCTCAGAGCATCTGCTGCATATGAAGATCCTTTTTCACCCACTTGCTTACAGTGAGACATCAGTGCTGTCTCACTGGTGTAGTTTCTTTAAAGCCAGATGAGATGCACTGCTTGGCTGAAGGAAGCATCTTGGTTGCCAGCTGACCGGCAGGTAGCAGTGACATACAAAGTTCCCAGTAGGCCTTTCCTGTGTTCATGTCCTCTCCTCCTTGTTGTAAGTCCATGGGGATAAACTAACTTAGGCAGACAGCTAAGCTTATAGTCTTCAGCAGGTTTTTTTTTTTTCTCCTAGGTTTCTGGAGCTGCTTTATAGAGTGATGATTAATTATTTATTCAATATAAGTAAGGGATATACATTTGTAAAACTGAAGCAAAGACATCACTGGATTTAAAGCACAGATTACAGTCTTGCTCTGAACGAGTAGGATGCAAGCTCCCTCAAAATGTACAGCTCTCGGGTAGCAGCAGATCTGGGGAGCTCCTAGGTGAGTGGGTTCGAGGTCCATCTCAGCCACTGTATAGACAGTGCACTGTGGAGCTCAGGGTAGGTATGTCTTTGCATAGTTAGAGCAACATCAGAGTAAAGTCTCTCATTCCTCCTCCAGAGATGCATCCCCAACCAATAAATACGTCCATAAGAAAAGGACAGGCTTTGTGCAGCTCAAGATGTGGACTATCCCATTCTCGAGGCAGTTCAGCTGAGACACTTCTCCAGACTTTCTCACCATGTTCACTGGTTGCTCTTGAAGGATATAACACACCAAGCACAATCTGCTAAACTAGCCACAAGTCTTACAAGTGACGATCAGGCTCTTTCGCGTTTTCTTTCAGCAGTAACAGCAGCGTGAACAATCCTGCCAAGAGGAGGTGGATGAGACACCAATTTTTATATTGCTGATGATGAATTATTAATTCTCCAAGAGGCTTCTGGGAATTGGAAATTGGAGAGGAGACCAGATCATTTCTGAAGGGAAAAGGAGGAAACCTCCTAACATCTAGACATTGCTGAAGAAAAACTAATTCTGGAGAGGACAGTAGGAGACAAAAGATAAGGAGAAAAGTCAGGTCCTGGGGCAAGTTGAGCACAACTTACTTTCCTGGAAGACTGAATTTGCCAAAGTTGTAAGCAACCATATATAGAAATCGTCCTTACAACTTTAGCCAGAAATGATGATAAACCAAATCCTAACATAATTCTCTTAAAAGACTGCTGCATAGATGATTATTTCCTTCATAACTTAACAGTTGCCCAGTAGTTCCCCACATGAACAGCCAGAAGCCCACTACTGCAAAAGCTGTTCATCAAGGCAGGCAGGCCCAACTGTTTTGGATACAACATCACTGAGTACTGTATTCATTTGCTGTAAGAAAAATTAAACTTTAGCCAAATAAGGCTGACTACAGCAGTTCTGGTAATCCTGCCCTAAACAATGTTAAAATAAATGAAAATGCCAGACCTTGTAGACACAGGACAGAGCACTAAGACTTTAGGTTTGGTGAACAGTAGAATGAAATTCAAGGGGGGTTGGGGAGGGGAGGGAGGAGTGAGGGGGAAGGGAGGCTGAAAAATCTCCATTATCATCATAACTGAGCAGGAAGTTGTCCTAGCTGATCATTTCCTACCTCAGCACCACCAGGCATAGTTTGTCTGAGGCCCTCATTAAAGCAGTGTGTCTGATGAACTGCACGATGGGTCTGATGAATTAGAGTTATTATCTTCTAATAGAGATTTCAGGCAACTAGGTACATTAGCAAATAAATTTGGTACACTATTTGTGCCAGATCCTGTGTATTTTAACCAGTGCATCAGAAATTAAGTCAATACTGATTACATGGTGAGTTACTTTTATATGGAGATGCATTGTTTAAAGTTGATGCAGAAGAACAGAGCATGACCTGTGTAACATGGACAGAAACAATGGGGTCATGGCAGAAAATCCAGATTTGCCGCTAATGTAAACGGTCATAGCTTCACTGCAGCTCACTAAAACAAAGACTGCTTTAAAAATCCAGATCACATAGCCACACCCAGCATTAGCTTTCATCCCCTAAACAATGAGCCACTGTCATCCTCTCATCAAACCAGAAGGTGAAAAGAGGAAAGGGAGCTCTGGCTGTAGAGAAACCAATGTTTTCTTAGATACCTCTTGACCTTGGGGAGGGGAGATGGTATACATCAATACTTACATTTCTTCACCTTTCAAGAGATGCTGAAGATAGGTATGTTTGTGTATTGGTTTGTATGGATGCTATCTCAGACCTTGCATCACCACTTCAGGGCTGGCTGAAGAGTAAATGAAGGCTTTGTGAAGTTAAGCCAGCAAATATACATACTAAGGGAAATATTTAGATATATTTGAAGAGATGGTACAAACTAGTTGTACAGGCTGAGGCTGGTAAAGCATAAATAACATTTCTCTTAGAGTATTCATGGCTAATAGCTGAATCAATATTCCAGTCATGAACAATTAATTTGGCTAGGCCAAGTCAAGAGGTACATCTGACCTGTGGCTTGAGAGCTGAGCAACAATAAAACTAACAGCAGCAGTTACTGTGTGAGGGAATTTGTGGTCCACATCTGTTCTGTCACTTACACTGTGCAATGGAAATTACTCATATGTAGAGGGTGTTTCCTGCCTATAAGGATGGATTTAAAATTCTGAACATCTGCAGAGCAACAAAAAGCTTGTTTTCAGAGGAGGTAAGTGATGGTCTGTGGTTTTAACCCAGCTGCAAAATAACAGCAGATCTACACGGCAGCTTCAAGTAGGTATCTGGGGCTTCCAGCTAGATGCAATACCCCAGCTCCATCCTGCTGCCATCCCCTTGTCTGGTTATCAGCCACGCTAGAGCACACAGGCATATCATTCCTTCAGTCTTGCCCTTACAGCTTGGTGTGCAGTGATATTGCATTGCATGGCTGGCCAAACATCACAGCTTATATATCAGTGGCTTTTTAAAAATACCTGCCAGCTGTGCACAACTTCTCTGAGCATTCCAGCCATGTGTGGTGGGATTGGTTAGCTGGGGAGCTCCCCTGCTGCGAAGTTCAGGACAGAACTTCATTGGCAGAGAAATGTCAGTTCTACAGAATGGCCTGATGGGACAAAATCATTCTCTTTCATCACAGGTAGAGTTTGGGATGATAGAATGACTGATTTGCTTTGCAAAAAACCTGAACAAAGTGCAATGTCTTTATAAATCCCCTGTACTTTTTCAGATTTGAAGAACATTAAGCTAACAATTCAGCAAAGGTAAAACTCACCCATGTGCAGGGGAATTGTACAAGGCTGTGCCCTATGTGCCAAAATACTCTTTCAGTGAGAATATGAGGTACATTTGCCTTTTCAAAGCACTCTGCTCAAGGAGGAATTCCTTCCTAAATGAACAACAATTCTCCAGTAAGTAAAACCTTCCAGAAACAACTTGCATGATGGACATATCACACAGTACATCATGTACTATATTTCCCCCCCAGGTAACCTGCCTGAACGAAGACTCACTTTTGTCCTCAAGTTCTTTTGCCTCCTTGTGTGACTTGTATCACTCATTCTTCAGCAATGCTCTCCATGCTGGAGAGACGCCGTGAAGCCGCGCTGAATTGTGCAATGTTGTCAAATAAATTTATGGTACAATATTTTGTTTTCAGAAGGCTGCTCCTCCCAGTTCTG
Organism: Anas platyrhynchos; assembly: GCF_047663525.1. Taxonomy (NCBI): domain Eukaryota; kingdom Metazoa; phylum Chordata; class Aves; order Anseriformes; family Anatidae; genus Anas; species Anas platyrhynchos. The sequence goes on from NC_092590.1 coordinate 36,881,254, forward strand.
CTTTAGCAAAGAATTTACTCTGGCCAAGGTCGTGTGAATTTCAGCAGTGGGGATACCTGACTGACAGTCTACCACCACATGCCCCAAAGATATATTGCCTTTCAAAATACATGACAACAATGCACTAAATCCATACTCAGCTTACAGCTTTTTTATTCCAGGTTTGACTAAGTTTGCATGCTGTACAGACAAAACCAGACAAAACTCTGGTAGTTGCTCCAGAGAAAGAAAAGAAAAGAAAAAAAAAAAAAAAAAGAAAAAAAAAAAAGGATAATTCAGAATAAAAGCATGAATCCATATCAATCATTCACACAGGTTTATACACACATAGGTGTGTGGGAAAACTCAATCAAAACTGATGTGAAGAAGAAATGACTGGCTATATTGACAGTGAGGGATTATCACTATAGAGATACATGCCAGCAAGACTTATAAAAGGGATCTTCAGAACTAGTCACATAATTTGAATGAGAAATGTCTCAGGAAAACTTAAATGTCATTGCCGTTCAGGTTGTCAACAGCAGTTCTGTCATTTAGGTAAATGTTCTGTTACTTTATTACAAGCCTTTAATAATTGTTCTTGCATTCGAAACATGTTGTGTTCCTTGAAGCTCAATAGCAAAGTGACCCACTACTTATTAAAGGTATAGTGGTAGCATAGCAGCATGATAGCCCAAGAAAAAGAGTCTTACTTATGTAGATCCGTGTACTGAGACACATTCATGGAGCTAACTCTGGACAACCATGCACGGTACTTCATTAATATATCAGGTCCAGTGTTTGGTCTGTTTGTCTGTGCTTGTCACATTTTCTAAGTATGAAGTTCAGCTTTACTACATACATTAAGGGCATGACAGTGTATTTCTAAAGGTTGTGGAAAACTGACTTAAAAAACAATGAACATTTGTTCCAGTAATGTGCCAGGATGGACTCATTACAGGGCTCTGAAAGGCCTCCAAAAGATTGATTTTATGGAGGGATAGTAATCAATATACCTTCCAAAAGTAGGTTTCATACCTTGACAAGTACACCTTAAAGAGAGATCACATCAGGTAGCTTTCCAGCCCAGGCTTCCTTAAGGACATTAATTCATGAGCCTATTTTATAACTGACAGCTGAACTGTGAACTTTGTTTTTTTGCACAGTGTGTAAGATTGTTCTCCCAAACCCCTAGAAAATGTGGTGGAAAAAAACTGGAAAATGCAGTTATACCTCAGTCCCATCACATGACTTGTCTGTTCTTGACCCCAGGTTCACATCCAACTTAACTAAGAAAATTTAACAGATATATAACAAGGAAAATGGGCCTGGGGGAGGGGAGTAATAATGGCCACATGCTGCAATACGGAGAAGAACTGGAGCAAAGTATTAACACATGAAAATCACGATTCAAGGCAGGAATAAATCAAATGGGCTGCAAAGACTGCAGTGTGTCCAAGGTATTTTCTGTGAGCTAGAGAAAAAGAGGCCATCCAGGCATTTACAGGAGGGAAAAGTGTCAGCCCTTAAAAAAGCTCCTATCACACTAATAGCAAATATCCTCTGATCTAATTTTCTTACTCTGCAGTTTTTCCTGACCTGCTATAATTTTGCAACATGCTCTACAACTTTTCAATTGGTCTGTTGCTTGAAACAAACTGACTCATCAAGTGATGCACTTTTACTGCTCTGTTTACACTACTGTAACAGCCTTATTTACAGTACAATAGTTCACTGTAATGCCTGAATATAAAAAAAGACAAGCAAAGCTACCAAAGACAGCAACATATTCTCATCTCAGGGGCCCATAATAGAACTTGCATAGTACACCGAGCCCTTGGGAGAACTGGTGTGCATTTTCCATCCAAAGTGCTGAGAATTCAGTGCTTGTTGGATTTACATATATGCAAGATTGCATGCAAGACTGCTTCTGGATTCAGGAAGCCTCAGTGTGAAAGCCAGGATTCAGACTGAAAGGAGGAAGGATGTCAGGGAGAAAAGAACCTGAATTTGATCATAAAATAACATTTGCATATACACAAAGGAAGTGATAAAGCAGTAAGAGGAACTGTATAGAACACATAGAAAGCATTGTCATTAAAGATGACTTAAAGAACTTAAGCACCCCCAAAATTTGGTCCCTACCCCCTAACTTGCCTTTTTCCTTCACCTTCAACAATATTCTTGATCCATTTGAAATGCTTAATGCTTCTTTGGTCTTGCTGCTTTACAAAGGAAGAGGTTAACACCATGAGCAGGAACCAAGGAATAGTTGTGGGTAGGTCTGTGCAAGCTTTTAAGTACGCAGCTCTCCTACAACACCTCTGTCTTGCCTATAATACCCTTCCTGCTAAGTTTATGGGGTTGAAACTGTAAGTTAAGTAGAAGGAAGTTAAACCACAAGATGCTTTTGTAAGGCAAGGAGATTTCCCTTGGAGACAATATTTCAGTGACAACCCAAATGCTGCCTAAAACTATTTGAGCATAATTCCTGCCTTATGCAGCTCAGGCTATTTTGTTCAGTACTCAGTACCAGGCAGCCATTTCAAATAGATATGAGCAGGAATAGGAACAAAATTAAGTAGTTAATGGGAAGCATTTGTTATTGCCTAATTGCATCAAATATATCAGTATTTAAGACAGCAAATCATAAATATAACTGTCATAGAATTGTTCAAGGTTGAACACAACCTTGGAGTCAAAGATTAAATAGCCTTTGCCTACTATGATTCATCACTATGAACCTGCTGGTGTAATGACAGCCAAAGAGCTTCTGTCCAAGGAGAGAATTCATAACATAGGACAACTCAGTGGATTTCTAGTTATTTTAAAATTATTTTTCTTTAAATATAGACCATCTATATGAGTGTCTACTCATTGTTCCATAAGGGTCAATTATAAGTCTTTTGCAATTATTCTTCCAACCTCTGGGGCTCAATGATGCCTTTTATCTTCCCCATTTTGAGCACAGTTCTTAAGTGTTCAAGTGCAGAGAAATCCTCTGTAGTGAACAACAGCATGACTTAATTTTGCATCCAAAGTTGACTTAGCTGCATGAAGAAAGCAGGATAAAAAATACAGGTTTTGCAAATAATGATAATAACAGCCCACATAAATGGGACAGAATATTACTTGTCATTTGACCAGTCAGTTTTTATAGAAAATCAAAATCATTATTGATATAAACAATAGGCTCAAATCCATTTATTCTTGAGAGAAATAAGTGACTCCTTGAGGTTACTGGCTCCTGAAAACAGTACTGTTTCTTGCGTGCAAAACTGCTAGTTGCTTCCTAAAATGTAGTTGTCCTTACATGCTATGAGTAGCTATGCTGCTAGTTTTTGCCACACAGCTTTGACAAATGAATATCTGCCATTTTCAAAGCCAAATAGTTTTTGTGACATGTTGCAAATACAGAACTTTTCTTAAAATGGCAAGACAATTAAAGAAAAGTAACAAACAATATAATGGAGACAAAAGAGAAATTAGATTTAAACTTCATCTTGAATATTTCAAAGGTAAAACCTAGCAGAGGTTATATAAAAGATGTAATATATTTCATATTAGTAAGTCATTTTCATCAACACAAATGAAATCCAAGTGAGCACTCTTGGGTTGACATCACTAAACAAACATAAGAAAAAGGGTACATACAAGGTAGGCTGCAATAAGGTGTATTGGCACAAGAATTAAAAGACCATAACTGTTGTGAATGTATAAAAACATACTACAGTTTTTAGTCTAGTTTCCTACTTTTTAGTTTAAACTTCATGGTGGTTAAATCACTTTGTGATACTTGCATTAAAAAAGAAAAAAAAAAAAAAAAGATCCTAAAATTATTCAAAACTTAAGCCTGGATGGTTACTGCTATGGCTACAGTGGAACAAGATATTTCTGGTAGTCCCTTAAAACTGTGGTCAGAAACACCCAAATTTGGCATGACCACCACATTCAGCATGATGCAACTGAGGCCCATTTCCTTCTCCTTCTACAAGTTGAAGTGATGATGACCCATGCATGTTTTAAATGCCACTAAGGCTATCAGATTCTATGCTTGGGGTGAAGAAAATATCTAAGAAAAGATGCATCTAGGTTACTGGCCATAAATGATGAGAGGAAGTGGGATGGGAAACAAGCTAGAGACTTTTGCCTTGCAGCTCTCTATCACCATCTAGCACAGTGCATAAGATCAGCTTTCATAAACAGCCTGAGCACAAAAATCTTCTCAGATGTTCATACTAACTTCTGGAGGGAGTTTTTTCCCCCCTCACACTCACACGATAGCCTGAAAATATTGGTCTATATAGAACAAGTGGGCCTTTATATAGTGTAATAAACAAATACAGCACTCTTCTGGTAGACTTGATCGTTGCATACTTTTGTGTCGTTTGGAGAAATTATACCATAAGTTCTCATTTTCCTGACACCCCAGGCAGTGTCTCCTCCATTTATGCACTGAGTCACTTCAAAGAAAACTACTGTGTAAAAGCCTAATGAAAGCAGTAAAACTCATTTTGATGCTCTCTTGATGTGCCAAGGGTTCTGATATAAGTTCTCACAATCATTCCTGCATAAAGTAAAAATCAGTCCCATATCTGCTTTTTTGTTAAATACTAAACTTCAGCAACCAAACATATAATCAGAAATAGGAGCAATGATCAATTCCGCTATGTATCTCTGACACTGATAGAAAAACAGGCTACAGCTAGATACACCTGGATAGAAGAAAACCATACAGAAGTATTCTTCTCAGTCATACAGATGAAATAATCTGTAATGTTTTTAAATGTATTTACACATGTATTTAGATGTCATTGTACTGACTGGAAAAATATTCACATGATGCTTGAAGTGAAATCCATATTGACATCACTGCTTAGTTATGGTGAACAAAAGAATCAAAGTCCTGAGGAAGTAAAAATAAGTTCTCTTGTGCTTTAAAATTATGGATTTTACTAAACCATGCTAAAATATTCAACTTCAATCTTTTTGCAAGTCAACAAACAAGACAGGGGCAAAAGCTCCCTCTCACAGACATTTGTCCTCTCATACAAAATTAGTTTTCATTTACCTTAATTTCTTCTGTTTGCTAAGAATGACTAGATCTATTAAAGCTCAGACATGAATTTTAAGATCAAATTACTTTCTCATGAATTTATCAGTATATTAATTTCACACACTAAAAAGGCTTCCTCCCTCTCTATAACTCCTGGAGCAGCAAACCACATATATTTTCCGTAAATATACATATTTCCCAATAGTCCAGTGTCTGCATAACCTTCCTGGTGGTTGGACCACCCCAAACCTTGGTCTTAACTTTGAATGGAAAAGTAAATTATTTCTGTTTTATTATTTATTTCTGTTTTATTTTATTTTTATTCAAACACTAATTCATTGGAAAATGTATTTATCTCTTCGGACTCTTTGGCAGTGAGAGACCTTGGAAGAGCAGTTTTCATTGTTCCCTGTCACCATGAGGCTGACTATTCCCAGCTCCCTCAACAGAGATTTGCCCAGCATTTGCCTCCTCACCCTCCAGTTCATTAGGACTTCTCCAGTTACATGTGTATTGATACGCATCCACCACACACCACAGTCTTGAATGGCTGAGGAATAACTACCAAAACCAACCAAGCAATTACAGATAAGGTGCAGGTCATATTTCTTGATTCACTGATGCAAATTGTTACATCTCAAAAGAACTTCCAAGAAAATAAATGAAATAAAAAGCCCTACGGATACATAAAAAGCTGCAGGATTATTTTCCTAAAGGTAATTCATTTATATAAATTCTGCTTCCCATTTATTCATAATAAACAATATTAGAAACATTTTTCAAAAGCAACAGAATGCAAGCCAGTCTTTTCTTGAAACAGGAATTTTAGACATCCTGAAATGAGAGACATTTGAAAGTTACATTAACAAAGAGTAGCTGCTAATAACTTTAGCTATTTTGTTTGCCTTAAATCAATTTTATATAAATCTTTTACTGTCACAGGCAAAATACATTCCCTGTGCATGCTCGGGAAGCTGACAGAGCTGGTCAAAGACTCCTTCTGAATAAAGAAAGCTCCCTTCTGACATCAGAGCAGGACACAGTAACTCATGGTGGGTTCCCATTTCAGCACAAGGCAAGCAGGGAAACTCTAGATATGTTTTGATTGTAAGAGATGGACTATCACATAATCACTGGGATAAAAAGCTCCACAAAGAGAACCAGCCATTTAATTCATAGTATCTTTAAACAGCATGATCTAAACCAAGTCCTGTTATGACATGTGTATCATTATCAAACCACTCTCACATGGGGAAATGATAGAAATGTGAAATTAAACTCCTAAATTCCCAGAAAAGAAAATCTAGAGAGCATGACAAAAACATTACAGACAAGAAAGCACAAATATGATCTCAAAATCAAATGGATAAGAGCAGCATCACAAACAACTAGGATGTCAAATCAAAAGATTTTATTATTGTACTATGCCACTGGAGAAAACAGATGACTGTGCAATACCTATGGGAACAGATAAGCATTAATGACAGCATGAGAAAGATGAAAGAGATTAACTAGCTATTCAGGCAATGTGTCCTTCCTGCCTTGACCTATAGTGCAATGCAATGCAACTTATTTTTTACATAAAATACTTAACATGTCTCGTAAAATGCTTTATAGGGAGAGTCAAGTAGGGTAGAGGAAGACTACAAAGACAGACAACCCCCAGAAAAAGTCATAAGTAGTTGAGATAAAAGTCTGTACAATTTCCTTGTTCTCCTTACTCTGTCCACACCTCTTGTACAATCAGTGGATTTTTCTTTGTTTTCTATCCCTTCTGTGTCTGCTGTCATACTTTAATTTCACAAAACAGTGTTAGATGCCATGTATATATATATTTGTAATTTACTTATTACGTGTAACTTATTCTTCTGCTTGCTGCTGAGTAGAGTTGACTGAAGAGAGAAAATCACAGCTGGCAATCTCCCTTTTTGTGTGCATGTGATGACCCTGATAAATTCAGTTTTTAAAGATCCTTAAAATAAAGGGATATTTATCCACTACTCTGAAAACAGAAGTCTTGCAAACAATTTCCCTCTCCTCTGAAATCAAGGCACAGCAAATAAACATACCTAGTTACTCCCAGGAACTGTTACCTAGGTGTTTCCTGTAAAACAGCCAGCACTAAAAGACTTAAATCTACATTTCAAATGCATAAAGTTGCCAGCAGAGTATGAAACATTTATTCTTTCTAGATGATGGCAGCAATTCCTTGCAGTGTTTTGTTTCCTTTTTCTTTTTTTTTTTTCTTGTGAATTCAAAATTAATAGAAAATCATATTGAACATGTTTTCAGTTAGAAGAACAGATTATCTTTAACAGAGATTGATATATATATATAAAGCAAAACAACAACAATCCAACACTACAGGAATATTTAGAATTTCTACTTCTGTTGATTCCTATGACTGGGGGGGAAATGGTGAGAAATTGGTTGGGAGAGTGGGAGGGGAAAGAGTACAGAGTCATTTATTGCTGAATGGAAAGCAGGTGCAGATAATACAGCACAGGTCAAACTGCTTCATCTTCCCAAGCACTGCTGCTTAGACCATGGACGATGGAACTTAAAGTAGTCCTATGATGGGAATAGAAAACACCAAGAGTAGAAATCTGAAGCTAGACTAGCAGTGGAGCCACATGTAACAAACTGCAGAAAATGTTCACATTTCTTGAAACTATGCACTATTTTACAGCTGGGTTTAGAAGCAGTGATTGTAGGTGAAACTGATAAAGGTAATAATGAAGTCATTGGTTTGCACTGAGATCTGCAGTGCACCCATAGTGCCAAGTCCGTCCTGTTATTAGTGGCTTATTCTGATGTCTGTTGAGTTGTGCTTGCAGATGCCAAGACTGAGTTGGGCTCTCTTACACTTATCAAACATGCCAAGCTGCATCAGGTAAAATGGAAAAATAAGGAGGAAGCAATGACAGGAATTGCAATGAGCTGCCATAAAATAAATAGCTGAGCAAGGAGCAAGAGCCACAAATCAAGCAGTGTATTGAAATGAATAAGAGGGTAATGGGCCAGGGCAGGGCATGCATCTATTCTTTTCTCATGGCAGCTGGACCTGTTCACTGATCACACATACATCCTTAAGGAACAAAGTATTGAAATGTCTAAGACAGAAGAACTATTGGCATGCATTTATTTATTTCAAAAGAGATTTGAATACATTATGGAACCAGGTAATGACAGCAACGATAGCTTAAAATGCAGAAAAAAACAAACAAACAAACAACAAAAAAAAAAACAGTGATGGATAGTGATGGATATTGGCAATAGCTTTGTATTGATGGCTGGTGGAAGCAGGAGAAGCAGGAGCTACAGAAACTCTCCTTCGTGATATCCATGCTTTCCATGGACCACATCTAGCAGCATTTGAAAAATCAAACCTGGATCACAAAGGCAGCCACAGTGTAAAGTTTTTGTTCATATAATAACACATACTGTCCTTTAGTTTTTCACAGTAGAAACTCATACTGCTTGACTTATGAAGAAGCTGGAAATGCCACACCATCTTCTGATATTAGGACATACTGGTGCTGGGGGACTGTCTCTCAGTGTTGGTTGGATCACTGGTAATGAATGATACTTTCCATAGCTCAGTTTTAGTACTGTTCCCAAGACTTCTAGAATTAAAAAGCAGCATTTGCAATTGCCCAAGCTGAATTCCTGAAGTGAACCTCTAAATTTCTGTCCCAAGGAATGTTGGGATGGTGTTATTCAGCATTAACAATTTTTTATTTTACAACAAATCTTGCCTCCAGTGGCTGCCAGCAGGCAGTCCAGTACTAGTTGTGAACTTCCAACAGTTCACTGCTGCATAAACCCTCAGCTTGGTGTTTTTACCCTTGCTCACTGCTTCCTCCAAGAGGCAGGCAGGCATCAAGAGGATGGTGGAAAGTGTCACCAGTCCACAGAAAGAGTGCAGGAAGAGATTTTAGTAATGTGTTTACATCTGTGTATATTAGGACTTAAACTTAGTCTTGATACCGTGTTAAACCACAGAAAATGGTAAGTCTCATGAAAACAAAGCAAAACAAAACAAAACAAAACAAACATTTCAGGCATTACTCACACAGTTTAGTTGTTGCTATCAAGCAGAGATAAATTTAAAGGCAGGAAGAGCTGCATGACAGTGTCGGGTGTTGGTGATATGGTGACAGAAAACATATAGTAAGCATCTGTACATGTCACATCCCTGTTATTTCAAGACACAGTAAAGCAGAGTTCTTCATGGAGACTCCAGCTGGGTCACTTCTGATTTTGTCACTGTCACTTGCTTTTGTGCTGTAGCCTGTTGAGCACTGTTTCAACAGCCCTGAAATATCATATATGTGCCTTTGCAATGGCCTCTGCATCCTTCAGAAGTGTCAAGGAGGGCAGGCAGCACCTTGATATGGCCATTCGCCCTCATTTTCCCAAGCAGACACTGTTCCTTCTCCATTTCCTCACATCAAAGAGCTGCCCAGAGAGGTACTCAAAACTGGCGAAAAAGAAATACAAAATTTCACTTAGGTGCAATTAAAACTAACAAGGATATCTCACTGCCTAGGGGTAGTAAGAACAAATCTTGTACATTTTGTTGTTTTCAGAACTATTGGTAACTTTCATCTCACCAAAATGAAAGGTCTTCACCACAAACCATACCAAGCAAAGTAAAATTAGATGATCTCTCATTCTACACTTATTCTGTAATAGTCAATGAACATTTTGTTATTCTAACATCTTGTCAAGCATTTCTTGAAGCAAACTTACCTTTCACTAAGGAAAGTTTTTGATTAATTATAGCAAGGAATTTGATTCCACTTACAATTGAAGGGAAATCCAGTTATTTTGACACAAATTCTGCTTGTGTAGGATTAAGTCCTCAATTTTCATTTAAGGCTTAGAACATTATGTAAGACAATATAAGTAACCTTTAATATCTATCTTCTCAAAACTGTCACTATAGTTCTATACCAAGTGAATTTCACGCGATGTAAAATTATCATAGAGTTTTGCAAAATTATCATAGAATTCTTATGAAAAATTCTTAGTACATTCACATGAATGCCAGTGTGGTTAACAATGATTAAGCTTTTACAGTGAAGAGTAAGGAACTATTTATGATTTACCATTAAGGCTGGAATGCTGTCATCTTGAGTTGACACAAATATGACTAAAAGAGAGTAAAAGAGAGAAAGAGATGAGCTGTCATGCATAGCTGACAGTAGGAGCAGCGATAAGCACATGAGGAAGTTGTTACATCATTAAAATCTAAAATCACTGCTCTTCTCTCAATTTTCTTATATTGCATCTTACATACTTTATCACATTATTTCATCAGGAAAGTTTTAACAAAGTTTTTTAATACAGTAAAATGCACGTGTGTACTTGTCCATAATTTACTTCTAAGCTATTATTGATTTTTTTCTCCACAGGGAAGCATCATTCAGTTGTTCACGTTGGTAGCAAAGAGCCTCAGAACAGAACTTAAGCAGAAAATCATTTCCCTATCCTGTATTAGATATTTCAGATGGATTCCCAGCTCACACTTGTTAAAACAGAATGCAGTTAGATTTTTTTCCATGATTTGAAAAGGTTTCCTTTTCCAATTCAAGATGATTGGAAATTCATTTCCTAAAAGTGTTCCCACACTTCACCAGTTAACTGTTGAGCACTGCCCCATGCCTTATTTAATGGAATAGACATGCCTTAAAAAGTGCTTTCTGTACTTTCTAATCCAGCTAATAAAATTTTGTGACCATTTTTTGAAACTTACAAAAAATTAATATTTCCAATAACTTGTCCTCTGAAAACAGGGTCCTTTCATGATGTATCTAAGTGGGAACTCAGAGCCTGAGATACTTAAAATCCAAAATTAGGTTTAAAAATCTTCATCACTGTATTTCAAGGCTTCAAACTTTAGTGTCTTAGAGTTATGAGGTATTTTCAACAAATTTATGTTTCGTCATATTTGTGTAAATAGCAAATGTAAATACTTCCTGAAGGACATAACACTCTGAATAGCTTGAATATGTAACTCATTACTTTGCAAGGAGGAACTTTGCATTAGCTCCTACGGAAGGAAAAAAGCAGAAACCTTATAAATTTAGTCAAGAGAGGTCAGAATGAATCCCTAAATAATCTAAATTGGTTTCATTTCAACTCTCTCTTCCTCTCAGCATGTAAATTATACTTTTTTACAGTTCCTCTGGGAGTAGGCCCATATCTGTTTGAGGCAGGGAAAGAATAAGCATACACTAAAAATCGTCTAACTTTTTGAGCCAAACTGGCAAGAAGGGAAGCATTAATTTAGATGGCCCCTCCTTTTCCCTCTCTTAGTTGAGAAGCTCCAGAGGGGAGCATGGGGAGAGAGAGAAATGCCTGTGATGCACTGCCCCTCTTACAGCTCTTGTCAGGTGCCTGGCATGGGTCAGGGAGAAGCAGATGGCATGGCAGAGAAGTTCGTCACACATTTGCAATATGCTTGACCGCAGTAACATGCTTTCTTGTTAGGAAGTCTTCCTCTGCAAAGGTAAGGGCTTTTTGCACCTGAAGCAGTTTAGCTTAGATGCAGCAGTTTAGCTTTGATGCAGCATCCCTGGGACCAGCCCTCTCTCCAAGCAGCTGCAGATGCCAGGCTCTGCAAAATCAGGGATGCTAGGCTAGTTGTTTAATTAGTTGGGTCATCAGTCATCTAACAACTTTGACTGGGGGAACTGAGTCACAGCCGAACTTCCATGCTGGCTGGCAGATCATGGATTATTATTCTGTAAACAAGAATGGAGCACCATGTGTGTGATGAATACTAGGGTATTAAATGCATTCCTCTACTTATAACTCAGAGTTATTTCAAGAATAGTTTTCTGGGAGGATAAAAAAAAAAAGACTTTGCAGTGTCTACTAGTGATAAGAACACTGCATAATTTTGAGATTTCATGACTTCTAAGTTGTTTTATTGGAAAATAAAACCTTCCTTCAGCCACTAATGAGAATAAGGTATTTATATTTAATAGAGTTTAAGTGGTAGCAGAGAGAAACTGTGTCTTAAATTGAGACTTCAGCTCCTAATTGGTCTTCTCAAACTGTATGAGAATGATTACATGCTGAAGAAAGCCACTGTAGTACCTAGCCATCTGTATAACCCTCCATCTCTATTTTGTTTATGTGAAATTATAATGCAGATTTACAGGAATCTGTGGTCTGCAGAATATCTTTGTTTAAAATATAATTGCCATGTATCAGCAGGAGCTCTCTTCTGAAGAAGCCTGAACAGCAAGTACAGATAAGTATTCTGAACGGCACTTTCTTTTCCACCTGACAGATTATCATCCTGCTTGGGTGCATGAAGGAGGACAGAGCAGGGCAGATTGGGAGTTTTGTTTTGTTTTTTTTTTTGTGAGGCAGCAATTAGCCAGTTTAGTTCTCTAACATATAGTTATTTTAAAGCACAAGCATTAAACCTTTATGTGTATTTTTTGTTGTTGTTTTGTTTTGTTTTGTTTTTGTGTTGTTTTTGTGATTAGATATGTGTAAAATGAGTTTTATACAATGGTGCAATGGTACAATGTTTTATAAGACTTCTGGGAAAATAAACAGAAATAAAAATGGAAAAACAAAAACAAAACAAAACAAAAAAAAAAAACAACCTGCAGCAGTCACTTATATTTCTCTTCTTCTAAATTCTGAGGACTATCCATATATTGGATAAGACTATCCAATCTGATCGCTAAATTCCATCCTTTTTAATACTAGAATACTAATAGATAGCTTCTGTGAAGGTGTCTTAAAATGAGACATCCTGGTTGAACTGGTATGCCTTGAATTCTGCTGCATTTTCTGAATGTAGGTCTTCTTCATAGTGCTTCTCTCGTAGGAGTCATCTGATAAGAAGAGTCATATGTTTGATCTCTGACTGTAAGAAACAAGTTTGTATACAGCATGTATATGTATATGGATGTATATCTGTAAGTATTAAAATAACATGCTTTCTTCTTCTTTATCTTCTAAATTCTAATGTGTTGATTTTTGTGATGAGCTCCATGGAAGTGAACAGTTCTAGTGCAGCACTTTGGATAACCTTGTTTTTAACAAGCTTTCTTGTTTTAACAGAGGTCTGGTTGAAGTATCTCATTTTCCTAAGGAATTGCTTCAGGGATGGAAGGTCACATTTTTTTTTTCTTTCTTATTTGCCAGTCACAAGCTACTTTACTGTAGTAACAAGGTTAAGGCAATTGAATCAAATATAAGAGCCAGAATGGTCTCTATTTTAGGAAAAGGAAAAAAGAAAAAGATTATTACAGATTTGCTATGCTGACTGTCAAGGTTTGCACATCAACATTTTTGCTGTCACACCTGATCTTAGAGTATAAATTTCTGTATCTGTTAGTCGTGTTCTTCAGGAGACATACTAAGCTTGAACACTAAAATGCACTGGAGACTGCTGAAGAACAGATTGATTTAGAGTCTCAGGGCAGCCTTCAGATGATGCATAACTGCTACAAACCAAGAAGGTTGTAGGTCTTTTAAGTCCGTACTAAATCACATGTGAATACAAGATGATGAACGCACTTAAGGACGTTAGATCCTCTTTTTAGATACCCTTGAGCACACAGTAGCCAAGTGTTTCACTGTCTTACCAAAAAGTTGGTAGTCAAGCTGTGGCTTAGAAATTCAGACTTTTCACTCAGTGATTTGGAATGAAAAATCACAAAGCCTAAGGAACAGTTCAGGCATATTTAAGCAAATTTACAACTAAAGCATGTTTATTTTTGCCTGTAGTTTTATGACCATTTTTATACTTTTGCCAGAGGTTGCTAATATTTTGTGATCATAATGATTAAGGATGATAAATATTTTCTCCAACTGAACATTATCTATTGCAAAAATGTCCTTAGAGAGCCAAAACACAGATCTGGGGTGGAATGAAAATGCTTAAGCATGTCTGCTTAGCGCTATTTTAAATGCCCAGCTAGGTATTGAATGTTTTTATTTATTTTTGAATAGGTCATTCATAGGTCTTTTGTCATATTTGCCAGCTCTACATAGACACTTTAGAAACAGAGGGTGTAGAAAACTACAATAGATGATTATGCTGGCTCCTGGAAAATTCTCCAGGTCACCTGAAATCTCATTTCTGGAAATTCAATCCTTTTTTTTTTTTTTTTTTTTTTTTTTTCTAAAATACCTATGCACATACTTCCCAGTAAGAAATATGGCAGAACTAATGAACGTGCTAAAACTAAAAACAAATTGCAAGGTTTTGGCACTACAAAAATTTGTGTGTGGCAAGCTTCTCCCATGCCAATCCCATCTCTTCAATGCAGAAAATATGACTATGATGTAACTTGGATGGAAATCATCACAACTTTTCACTTCAGATAAATCATTAAGTAGAATATTATTGTGGAAGCAAAAATCTGGCTAAACAATTTGAGTACAAAAGCATTCCCACCACAGAGAAATAGCACTGCTTATGTGCTCCAAGATAAGCTTATTCTTAAATGCTACATTAAACTGAAGCCAAAGAAAATATGTATAGAACAGAGACAAGAAAGACAAAAAATGCAAAGAGTAAGAGGAGAAACCACTGCAAGAAGGTAAAAGCAAGAAAATCAGGTCAGTCAGTGGGTAGTGGTAGGGGAAAGAACCTGAAACTATTTGATGGTGAAGAAAAAACAAGGTCTTTTTAGTTATTTTTGTGTTTGTTGTTCTATGTGAATATGCAAATGGAAAACGATTTAAGCAAATTAGAAGGTAGCATTTGCTGAGCATTAATTTTCCATTAAGCATTATCAGGTTTTCTGTGAGGTATTTCTTATTGGTTATGTTCATCCATCAGGGAGATGCAATACCACAGCATTTGTGGAGTCCAAACGAAACAAGATAAGTTCAGATAAACTAAGAAAGTGAGATGTCATGTCAGGGAAAAAAAAAGACACAGCATAAGTAATGAGGCAAGTTATGAATTTTATAGTAAATGCACTTGTGAATTGCAAGCTTACATCCACTTCACAAAAGGAAAATGGCAGGATTCATCAAATAACATTTCCAAACACTTCTTTCAGCTTATAGGTATTGCTACTAACACAGTTTGTCCTGGGTATCGCAGTATAACCTATATTCTCTTCTCAGCCAGATATGGAGGTAAACTCCACTGTCCTGGTCCCTGAATCATGCAAAGGTGGGATGTACTTGCATCAGCTTTAGTGGTAAAACCATGTTCAGAAGTTCCTGAATCCTCTTTAGGCTGACTTCTCCTCCACCCCTGCCATTATTCACCTTTCAATTGTTTCAGGGAAAATCCTTGTAAGACTGCTTTCTAAACCAAATATACTACATGGTACCTTTAGCATTCACAGAATAGCTAGAGGGCAGGTAGCAAAGCAAGAGATGGAAAACTATGTAGAAAAGGAAATTCAGATGAAAATGCACTATATATTCATGGTATATCATTCAACCAGCTGGGCTAAATGTCAAAGTGACTGACACTTAACTCATGCAAAACTCCCACAGATTGGAATACGAGTGATGCATAAATAGTGACTTCAGGATCAAGTCTGTTCCTGAGAGGTACTGAACACTCTTCACATCTCCTGTAGTCCTGGAATATACTTGGCAGCACCTAAGAATCTGCCCAAATCCTAGCTGTCTTCTGAACCTCACCAAAGACCACAAAAGTTTTACTTAATCCTAACGTCTTTGTTTTGTTATTCTATAAAAACATGTGTATGTTTTTAACTGTTTTTAAGGATAAGTTAGCCAACAGAGAACAACAGATACAAGTCCCTTGTGTTTTTCTGTAATTAAGAAAGAAAAGATGCCGTTTTTATGATCACCAAGAGGCTGAAATATTGTTGGCCAAAGATTGATTGCATTGCATGTCCCTAAATCTTCTCTTCTCACTAACAAATGGAGTAAGCAACTGAGGACAAGCCTATACATGTTTTCATCCCTGCCTACTCTCACCACAATTCATTCAGAATCAAAGTCTTCCAAACTGGCAAAAAGCCTCTTTCACAAAAACATAAATTAACTTAAATAATTAGACACATTAAACACACTAAAGATGATGAAATATTTGGGTACTACAGCTATTGGGTCCAAGTGAATGCTGTAACTAACTGTTGGCCTC
Source organism: Anas platyrhynchos (assembly GCF_047663525.1). Classification (NCBI taxonomy): domain Eukaryota; kingdom Metazoa; phylum Chordata; class Aves; order Anseriformes; family Anatidae; genus Anas; species Anas platyrhynchos. The sequence continues at coordinate 36,897,405 of NC_092590.1, forward strand.
ATGTAACATTGCCAGCTCCTTACCCTAACACACCTCAACCTTTCTGTACTGTTCCTAGGAGGAAGTTTAGATAACATTTTTCATTTCTGCAAAAGTAAAAGAGATTTTTGCACAATTTTTGAAATTGTTAGAGATGCTTTTCTAATTTTTAGAAATAAGCATCAATAAAACTAATGAACGCTATTATTGTATTTAAAGATGGAGCATTCTTCTTGCATTTTAGGGACAGACACCAACAAATTTCAAATCTTTCTAAAGTTGATTCCATCGCGTGCAATGAGTCATCGTGTTGTGCCATGGAAAGTGAGGAAATACAGAGATGGAAGAGGAAGACATTTGCTTCCTCCTTTTACCACTGGAACTGCTCACTGTGACACGTACTTGAGATGGGGCCTGTACCCACCCCAGAATAAACTGAACTACTGCATGCGATTTAGAACAGAAGGTAATAATTTCAGTTAAACCCTTTCTCCTTAACTTCTGTGAGTGATAGATAGAGGCAAGATCCTCTTGTAAACTGAAGTTACACAGTTTTAGTATCTTGCCAGTGCAACAGCATGTTCATCACTGTTAGCTTCAGTGGAGCGCACAGCCTCAGCAAAGCAAAGCATGGGGCTGTGTTTAACAGGTAGCTATAATTCTCTGGTCCGCTGGTTCAACAAATGAAGGCATGTTCATCGGTAAAAAAATAATCTAGATTTATCAGAAATATCTATAGTCTGCCTTCTGTAAAACCTGCACCATTATCATATAACCCACAGCTTTTCTCATTTAATAGATTCATCTTTTTTCTGTAACATTTTTGGATAACACTTCCCTGCATATGTAGTGTCAGCCAACTTCACATTTTTTTAGAATCTCAAAGTATAAGCAAGTGCTTCGGTTTTCTTATGAGTCTAGATTCTTACTTTATTCCTAAGGAGTGTAGCCTAAAAAGGGATTTATCCTACCCTTCATACTTACTCCTAATCAGGGGGCTCTTTGTAAATTCCTTGACAGCAACACTCATTTCACAGCCAGATGTTTTGTGAGACACAACCTGCCAGCTCTCCTCTGTCTTAGGTGGAATAAAAATTTATAGTTGTTTTTCACAACCTCACACAGAATTTCACACAGAATTGTCCCAAAGTAAATTCATCTGCCTTTGGGTTTCACCCCAACTTATACTGCTTTAAAATGATTTCTCCTCTGATGCCCCTTGCAGTTGCAGCCACATTCACAAACTCCAGCTTGCCCCCATTCCTTAAGAGTGCTGGTAGGTGAGATGGCAGCTGTTGAATGCTGATGGTATTTGCAATCCTTCATCTTTCTCAACTCTTGCATCTGCCTTCTCTTTGCTAAAATTTTCTAGACTTACTGGAGTCCCAGCACTGTCAAAAGTCATCTTCTGTGCTGCAATGTTTGTATCTGTTGTCAGCATTTCTCACCTTTCCCAACTTCTTCTGTTCACCTTAGGGTACTGTGAGTTTTTTGACTCGGTGTTGCCCTTTTCTTAGAGATGGGTGTGATTTCTAGAGAAGGTTGGGCACACCAAAAGGTTGGGTCTGTGCTGTCTGCAGCTCTGTCTAGCATTTTCAGGATGGACCAAAGCTGGCTTTGCATCTGCTCCCTTCAGCAAAATCATCCATGGATAAGGGCTCTGCTAAGCCTGCAGCATCCTTGTTTGTTGGGAGGATGTTGAAATATGACTAACTCAAAATCAAAGATTTAGTAAATTAACATTTAAAAATGTTTACTGAAACCAAGAAAACAACAACAACAAAAAAAGTACTTCTTTCTCTATTAGCATCTGTTTTCTTCAAAAACAAAGAAATGGAACTTCATGTAAAGAAGACAATATTTTGTTTTAATTTGAATAAACATTTTCTTTTAAATATCTTCTGAAAAAAAAAAAAATCATAGTTGCAACCAACATATGCAGCTTTCAATTCACTTCTCAAAGATAGGCCAAACATTTGTAGGCAAATATTTGATCTCCCAGCTGCAAGAGAGTAGCTATTTAATAAAGCACAACACTTTCTCTGTTAGCCCTTACAGTAGTGACAGTGCTCGTTACTTAACTGAGAGGAAGAAAAAAATGGTCTTGTGGTTGAGATACGGGGCTAGGCAAAGAAGCCAAGCACCTCAGACCTATTCTTGGTCCCACCACAGATTTCCTGTGCAGTCTGAGGCAAGTCACATAACCTCTCCATGTCTCCATTTCCTTGTCTGTAAATCTGTTTAGGTTTTTAGAGTGACCTTAATCACTACAGTTGGGGAGGACCTGCTCGGGGGGCAAGGCAAACAAATGCTCAGCTGTTTTGAAATCCCCTTTTAATTTTGGCAGAGAAACTCAGAGGCATAGCACAAACTGCTCTGCACACCTCATCAAACGGAAGCTGACGGCTTGATCAGCAGCCTGACTTCGTCTGCTATGCAGAGGATATGCACTTCCACCAAGCTGATGACAGAAATGGTGGTGTCAGAAAGCTGAGAACAGTCAATATTTCACAACTGAGTCTTCTCACAAAGATGAGGTGAAGTCTTGAAAACATCACAGAGGTGAAAATCCAACTGATTATATCAATTTATTAGTTAATATTAAAACATTTCATATATATAAATGCATATTTTTTTTTAGTGAAAATAGTCCTTTCTCAGTATGATCTTGAATTTGAGATTACAGTATATGCAGAAGTACAATGGACTGCAGGGTCCAAAATTTTAATTTATATATTACAAGTTACCTACAAAATTACCATTTCCCTTTTCTATCCTTCTTAATTTAACAAAAAGAACATGTAGAGGAAAACAAGCTTAAATATTAAAATAAAAATACATTTACAGAAAAAAATCTGAATTAAAAATATAGAACAGAAAATCACAGGAGTAGCCTTTTGTAATCTTCTATTTTGTTATCAGGCTGATTTTCAAATTGAAGGAACTTTGGTCATACACATTATCATTAAGGAAATACCCAAAGTTTTGGATGCTATGGCTGAATTAAACTCTGAGTGTTGTTTAGTGATGTGTACCGTTACTTGCTGGACACTCACCTATACTGAAATGACCTGGAAAAGCAGCAACACAAAAATACATTGTAGATTTTATGAGGTCAATTTCAATTATAACCAGTCTGTTACTTCTAACACACTTTCCTCTGAGCACTCTATCTAGTATTTGAAAATGTTACTTTATGTTTGCTGTGATATTCTCCAGATTTTTAATAAAATTCCTTTGAAAACACCTATTTATCAGTAGCAGACTTTTGCCTTGGGAAATAGCAAACTTCCTGGAAGAATTACTTTAGGTTGCTAGAAAGATTAAAAACATAATTTAGTCTTATACAAACATGAAGCATGTCTTAAAAAATCTGCCCTTCTAGATATATGGTTTGTTCTTTGGTCAAAATTGAAACAAAGAATGAAAATACTTAGCTAAAAGGTGTACTTCTGATCTCCTACTTGCTCTTTATAGCAAAAAAAAAAAAAAAAAAAAAAAAGATCCACTTATCTTGGCTTTCTGTATAAGTTATTTTACATCATCTAGAATTATGGCCGGGTGTGTATAAAGGTTGTGTCAGCATTTCCATTATAAAACCATATTTTAGGGGGTTTATAACTCAGTCATAAAAACTCACTCTATGCTGAAACTTGGCACATGAAATCCCAACCTGGAACAAATTTTTATCACCAACATTAAAAAAAAAAAATATGTTTGGCTGTTTTTCAGTTTTCTGAATGACATATAAAATGGGAATGATTTTTGGTTGGGGTGAGGAGGAGAAGCTGCCTCATGAAGATGCTGCTTGCCAGCACTAGCGGAATGGAGAATGGCAGAACCTCAGCACAAGCAACAGGGCCTCATCATTCACAGATGCTCATTTCACGCAGGGATTAACCTTACGTGTGCAGGAACTGTGAACTGCACCATGCCAGGCTCCCCAGGTGTTTAACCTATGCAGATGTGATCTCTGTTTCTGCAGAACCAAATCTGCACATGGAGGCAGAAAGATCAGGAAAATCCACCTTCAGAGAGGCCTCCTATCTGGCGTGAGAGCCAGTCATCCTGGGCTGCAGCCCAAGCACGGGTGCCATTTTGCACAGAAGTACATGAAGGCAGATCCCCAGTGTCTATGCAACTCTTAGACAACCTGTGTGGCTGCTGTTTGGAGATACTTGTCAGGTATTTAATGTCAGGAACAGCTACTGCTAATTTAGGCCTCAAGTAGTGTACAGAATCATGCTGAAAGTAACCACTTACAAGATGCACTTCAATATGTATGACAATAACAACACTGTATTCAAATTCAGCACTGCCATAGGAGGTGAGAAACACTACCAAATCCAGTATTTGGACCTTACATAAAATGAGAAGGACAGTGAAAGGAGTGGTGAAAAAAAAAAAAAAAAAGAAAAAAGGAAAGAAAATGCTTGCAATAAGGAGTTGTATTTAACAACATCAGGTGAGACATTCAGAATTCCTATCTTCTGTCAAAGTACACTGCCTACAAGAAGGCTTGGAAGAGAGCTCAGAAAGCAGAGGAAAGGTGGCCATAGGTAAAATGATACCTTTCAGAAACAACAAATCACTTCCAAAAAAGGAGAAGCGTGTAAATTCTGACAAGTTAAATGTTAAACCTCTGTAAGGTATGCCAATTTATTGAGGAGCAACGTATTAAAGGAACTCTTTAAAGGAATAAAAGTTAATAATAAAACCTTTTTCAAGTGTTTCAGGAACAGGAAGTCTGTCAGAAAGTCAGTGGGGTGAATCCCAGATCTGAAAGAAGCAAAGTTCTTGGTGACAATAAAACTCTCAAAAATGCTATGTGAATTATTTGTGACTTTGGCAGCCATGCAGCTCCCAAACAGAAGCTGATCTCATGGAGGAATGAAACAAAAGACCTATCTCAACATGTGTTGGTAGAAGTTTTAAAAAATGTTATTAAATCAGAAAGTGCTCAATTAAAGAAAATAGTACTCATCAAAAGAAGCTGAAGGAACCAGTTCAACCAAATCACAAACCACGGTGAGGAAACTATCACTTAAACAAACCAGCCTCTGTGTGCACCAGTATCCCTACAACACTGGAGGTTGGACTGACCTTTGCTCTCAACCAGTGTGGAGGATTTTATGGTTTACATACTTGTACGTCTTTTTTTTTTTTTTCTTTCTTTCTTTCTTTTTCTTAAAATGGTGTTCTTACATCTAATGCTTTGTTGGAAGCTCAGCTTCTGGTGACCTAGATACATGTACTCCAACTTCACAAGTCTAGAGATACTAATATGAAAAATATATTTTTCTACCTTAAGTCTCCATGTTAAAGTTTCTATCTAGCTCTTGCTGGATTGATCATTTTCATCAGTGCCCATAAGGTCAGTCCGGCAGATTTCTGCACCCTTAGCACCACAGAGACTTATGGTCTGAAGAGCACAGGTTCTGTGTTGAGAATAATGTTGCTGATAGGAAAAGTTTATTAATATTACACCAAAATCCACCACTGAGCAAGATAATCACTTTCACAGTTGCCTTTTTGGTTCAGAGGAGTCTGGATCCAAGATCCTCTGTGTTAAAAGGGAGAATTACATTAATTAACATCCTTAATCTTTCTAAAAAATAAATCACCTGTGAAGCAGACTGAGACCACCCAGGGCTGAAGAGCTATTTCAACAACTGGAAGTGCTTTCAAAGGAGGCCCCCCTGGTAGCTGGGGAGAAGTGCTATACCACTGCCTCCACCAGCTACTTGGCTGCAGGGGCTACTCTGACAGCCTGCCAGCGGTAATTCTTCAGCCCTTCTACAGCTTCTTTCTCTAGTAGATGCTCAAAAAGGGAGTTAACTACAGAAAAAAATGGTTCAAAATCATGACGCTAGGTGACTAGTTATAAAGGTATTTTTGTTTTCTTTATTAATTTTCTTTTCTTTCTTTGGCCTTGTCATTTAGCATTCTCCAGCATTAGACCCTTAACTGCTTTCAATTGCTATATGCAGCTGACTGAGTGGTGGGAGTGCCCTCCTACACAACATTGCAGAATGGTGTCACCTACAGCATCATGCCCATTAATTGCCTATGCCATTGTCACAATAAGTATACTGGGAGACTGCATAGCCCTGCTGTTTCTGCCATGTCCTGTAGAGGAGAGCAAATCTTGCCTGCTTTCTACTAGTGTCATGGATTACTTCTGTTACAAAGCAATTTATGTTGAGCTTTTATGTTAACTTTGAATGTTGTTTCTTAGTTACGCATCTGTTAATGCTTACTTAGAGGGAACATGTGGGGATCTCATGTGTGAGGGGCTGTATTCCAGCGCACAACTGGGCTGCACACCATTAGTGCTTCCAATCAGGAACCTTTATTTTACTTTCCTCTTCTCTTTCTCTGTTCTTCTTTTAAGAAGGACCTCATATAACTCAGTGGTACTGAGAACAAACCGTACTACACCTTCATAACAACAACAAAAATGTTTGTTTTTGTTTTTCCTCCACTGCATCAAAATTGTGGATGGTGTCCAAGACACCATGCTGATAGGCCCTCTTTTCTGGATGGTTGCAGCCATTAGACACCAACATTTCTTTCCTGTAGGGATGGGACAGAAATGGGGATCACCACCTCTTAGACAGATGTGGACAAGTCCTGGCAGGGATATTCACTGGTAGTAATTCACTTCCTTGTTCAGTGTTTCCTGAGAGCACACTTTTTAAATAAGCTTTTGCATCTTCTGGTGAGAATGCTTTTACCATTTATGATGTAGTGTTCCTCTACAGGATTACTTTTCCCAGATCTGCCTGAATATTATCCCAAGTATTCATGGCAATATCTACTGCACATTTACGCATGAAAAAAATATATATTTCATGCTGGTCATGAGCAGAGAAACTGTTCATTTCTCTACTAGTGTCATTTCAACTCTGAGGCAGAGTGTGTCACTTCTTTACAGCCTTCAGGCCAGATCAATAAGAACCAAGTGCAGAACATGCACATGTTAGTGAAGATGGAGTTAAAGACAAGTCTGAAAAGCTTCACACCTCTGGAATCTTCAGTGATACATTAGATGTCTTACAGCAGTGTGTATAATATTGCTGGTTTAGTGCTAGCACTTCCTTTCTTGTCTTCTAGCACTTGTCTTCTCTTGTCTTTCACAAGTATGTTATGAGGATGGTGTTAGAACACTGTTTTAGTAAATACCGACACTGCACAGGTATCACCAGAGTCATCTCTAACCTTTGCTTTATGCTGATGCTACTTTCTTAGAGACAGAAGCAAGTATGGAGTACTGGTGCTCAGGTATATTGACAGACCACTCTTACACAGCTGTTGCACTGCCTATAAGTGGATGCTGCCACAACGAAGCTTTACCCTTCCTTTCTCCCATAGTTCCAGAGTGTTTAGTGATAGTAACAGCTTTGGGTAGGCTTCTTGTGTTGTGTTTGTTTGTTGTTGTTGCTGTTTCCCCACCACTATATACACACACAAAATCATTCCCGTCCATAGCTATGCAGAGACCATTACCTCTGCTGTTCAGCTGGGCACCACTGAAGCCTGAAAGCTTTGTGCAGTCATGCTGCCACTTCTGGGCCTCTTAAATTTGGAGTAAGCTGCATGATCTCATTGCTGTTGTAGCATTTAAGCTCCCTACCTCTTTACCTACAGCCTGTTGGTGGTATGTGCCAACACTTTCATAGCCAGCATGGGGGACTTAGTAGATTTCAAGTCCTCCCCTGAAGAGGTCCTAGAAGCAGTGTGCACCTAGATGACAAATCCAAAGGAATGACAAAGGAATTTGTGGTTGCCCTGGAAACTGAGACCAGTCCAGACTGTGTGTTAAAGAAGAGGCTGTAGCTGGAGAGGTGATGACTAGGATCTGTCATGAGCTAGGTGATGTCTGTGTGTGACCTACAGCAGATAAAAAAAAGTGTGGAGAGTAAAATAATAATAATTATAATAGGTCACCACTGCTGCTTATTGCAGACCATGAAGCTTTTCACCCAACAACAAATACAGTGACAAGAGGATGATTGCTGTCAAAAAAACAGTCAAGGACAACCGGCAAGATGCTGGGAGGAGGTATCCCATCTTCATGCAGTGCAGTGCAGAGTTCAGGGGGTCCTGGCCTACCGAGAGAGCTCCTGAGCACTGTGATCCTGTACCTGAGAAGGCAAACCTCTTCAAAGGTTCATGTATCTCTTGCTCACTCTCTACTTGAGTGAGTTTCTCCTGTCTTATAGTACTTGAATGGTAGTCCTCATTGTAATATAGGGAATAAAACCGTTCCATTTTCTCATGATGCTGAATGCTGAAATTTATAAAGGGTGTCCCCTTTAATTTAAAGAAGGAAAGGATCAGACAACATTGTAAAGCCTGTTATTTCTCTGAATAGTAGATTTGTTTTTAAGGCTCGAACCCTAGAATACCCATTTTGAGCATAACTTCAGAAGAAAATCAGTCTAGATGGGCTTTTTTTAATCCCAGTTTGTTGTTTTCTATATTTTGGCAATGAACAAGCTGCACAGCTTTCAGATCTCAAAGCAGCAGCACTTCACCAAAAGAAAAAAAGTTGTACTGCTCATAGTGTTAAGCAGTTTCAAGTCATAGATTATATTTGGTGAAAAATCTTGAAATAAGGATAAGTTCAAATAGCTATTAACTTTATCTTTTTTTCTAATCTATTGCAAAAAATATTTAACTTCTCATCTGCTTTCATTGTTTCCCTAAGGCTGGATCTAGAACAGAAGCACTTAGGTGCTTATGACCATATGATAAAGATGGACAGGGTTTGCATTAGTAAGGCTATTTTTTCAGGGATATTATCTTCCTGCCCACCCTGAACAATATAATCACTAGCAGCTGAAGTGCAGATTTTCTATGACAAATCCAGTTGTGGTAAGGCTTTTGCAGACTCAACACATCAGTCAACTGCTCCCCCTACCATTATACCTATGGCAGGAAACAGTGTTATTCTAGATCTGTTTACATTGTTATTTGTCAGTAGTTTCTTTCCTACCCATCACAACAGTGTTAAGGAGGAGAGCCTTACAAAACTGGATGAAAAACATCCAGAGAACTATTTTTTATTTGTAGAAATTAAGGAAGAGTCTTAATCTTACTTTAAGTGATAGAAACACTGCAAACGGCCGGCCAAAAGCAAGAATGTTGATGCATTTGTTAAACTGGAGCTCCAAATGTGTGTCAAAAGAGGATTTCCACAGGAAGAGAGCAGTCCTCCAAGTATTGTCAGTCTTAATTATTCTGGGGTACTCAACTATGGAAATCCAAGTCAGATAGCAATACCCATGTCAGATAAGAACATGAGCAACAATTAATTGATTAATCTCTATCACAATTCCTTCTTCCCTTCCCCTGTAAAGAAAAAAGATTAAAGCGTGATCTGCATATTGCAGGAACAGCAAGTCTTCTGCCTTTTTTTTTTTTTTTTTTTTTTTTTTTTTTTTTTTTTTGTGATAAATGCATTCTACACTGCATTATTCCTCTATGTTCCCTTCATGCCAGAAAATCAAGAAAATGATTTTAGTTATTCCTTTTGCTATCTGGAGAGTATTAGCAATGTCTTAATGATCAGAACAGGAAATATAAAAGTCACACTGATTTGAGTTGGACATTTATATAAATCTGTTCAATGAGATCAATAGTCAAGTTTTTCACTAGGTTTGGGGTTTTTTGAAGGCCACTCTCTTTCTTGTAAAATATGTGGTGACATTAATTAAAAGTTAAAGCTGAAGTAAAAAATTAATCAAAAATGATTTATGTGCTAGAATGTTTGTCCAAAGCCTGAATTAGATAACAATAGCAGATGTTTGCTTTGCCAATGGAAACCAGCACAGCTTGATTGACTGTAAAACTGAATGCCAATCAAATCATACACTGAATTCCATGGTGAGTTAAAGGAATAGCTGTATTTTTACGAATATTACATACGCCTCCGTTTAACTCACTTTAACTAAGATCTTGTTGCATTGTACCATTACACATATGTGCCCATGTATATTACATGCTGCATTACATTAAACCAAAAGGAAAAGGCTAAAAGAAAAGAAAATTATGAAGAAGTCAAGGGAACATGGTGAAGAATATAATAGAAAATTACAAGGAAGCGCAATAGTGTTAGTGTACACCCCTGCCTGGCCCCAAGCATTGTGGAAGTATTTACTTATCCAACTACAAGCTTCATGGTGCTGGAAATAAGATAAGGGAAGGAGCTGGCAGTGACAAGAGACATCATAGAAAGCAGATTCTTCCTCTATCCCAAGACAGTCCTGACAGTGAAACTCACCATTGACTGCAAGGTAACATTAAGGTTTTATTAAAAGGAACATAGGTTGCCTTGATTTTAATTTTCGGCTTCGCCTTTTACTAATCAACTTCCTTTGCTCTCAAGGAAACTCTTTCAGTACCTTAAATCACTGCTGCCAAAATTCCCAGGAACAGAGGCTAACTGATATCTTACCTCATTTGATCTGTGATGTTTGCTGTCTTGAGAAACCGGGGATAGCAAGCTTCTGTATCTGTGAGACTATGAGTTGAGATCAGAAATAGGTGTAAGAGTCCCAGGCTGTTGTCTAGTATACTTGGAATTGCTGAAAGGATTTAAGATTTATTGGCCTCTACTTATGGCAGGTAAACTGGAAATAAATAAATAAATAAATAAATAAATAAATAAATAAATAAATAAATAAATAAAATAGGGCTTTCACTACATAACCAAAATATTATTCCTCCATTAATTGTTAGTGCACCTCAAAGCATCTGTAGCTGTTGTACACATAATTAGAACATATACCATTTTTTTCTTCTTGGGCCTTATGTCAGACTACTAAATGCAAATCACTAGAGTAACTAACAAAAGTGCAGTCGTCCTGGTTAGCACTTCCATGTAAATATATCAAATATTAGGCCCATTTCATAGGGGTATGATCTATCTTTGATGGACTTTTTATATTGTGTGCAGCCTTCATGGTGGGCTTCTGAGAAGGTGATGCTTGTGGGCATGTGTTGGGTCCTGCCCCAGGAACAACTCCAAAAGCCAGCCTCACAGTGAAAGGTAGTGCAGAGATGTGTGCATGCCAGGTTTAATCAAGTCCAGCCAACCTTAAAATATACTATGGACAGTAACTGCATTTAAAAACATTACACTAGGAATTAAATTGAATCCCTCTAAGATACAGAAACAAGACACTTGCAGTTTCTAAGTCCTGTGCAATGCTCATGACTCACACAACTGCTACTGCCCATCCAACTTTAACTTTATCCCCCCCAAATTTGCAGAAGTACTTGTAAAGGTCAAAGTAAACATCCAGGAGATATAAAATCCCATTTCCTATTCAGTTGAACTGTCTCCAAAGTACTAAAACATGAACATATGCCACAGTATTACTCACTACATAAAAATACATATGTTAGTAGATATACAGTATAGTTAAAACACAAAATTATACAATCTACATATACTTATATAAACCTGCAACAACATAATCTATCAACACACCCAGTCAATCAAATCCTATATATAAAAATATTTTCTTATTCTCTACCAGACACTAGACAAAAAGTTGCAGAACTTTCGACTGCATCTCTCTTGAAAATTTCATTTTATTTATAAATGGCAGCATTTTTTTAAACCAAAATCTATTCTCTTGCCAATTCCCATGATTTCAGTGAGGTCTCCTTATTTGATGTTTTCTAAAGTCTCTGCTCCTGAAACTCCAAATTCAGCTTTTTAAAAATAGGGTGTTTTATTTTTTTTTTTTAACATCACATTACAGAGAAAATGTTGATGTCATTTTTAATACCTAAAAATTCAATTACCAGAGACAAATGAAAACAACTGAACACAGTATTTTGAAAACATTACTCCTTGCTCTAAATGGAAAGGTTATCGTTAAACTGCCCAAATCTGCTGATACTTTATTCAGACACATTACCTTCCAAATTACTGTGATTTGAAATGAAATCTGAAAAACATCAGGGTATTTTTGCTTCTTTAAAAAATAATAATAATAATTAAAAAAAAATACATATTTGAAAGGAAATTCAGTTTGCTAAACCTACCTTTTTCTAGCTGAAATTTCCTTTTATTTTTATAAAAACAGAGAAGGCTTGAAGTCTCAAGTTTGGTATATCTTATTGATTTTAAATCCTGGAGAGGAGAAAAAAAAAAAAAAAGTATTTTGTCGTTGCTTCAGCTACAGGTAAAACATTTTCATTGTATCTGGAAATCAAGCAACTTCTTCAGTGACAGCTGAGGTCAGAGCTCACAGTGCAAGCAAAGTACCTGTAGAAGATGACCACCTTTTATGCACTCCTAGAAGAAGATACAACAATTAACAATGACAGAGGCTCATGCCTCTCAAATCTCAGAGCAGACCGCAGCCTAAAAATGGTTACCTGAAAGCCCTCTGATACTCCTTATGCTTTTACTAACTGTTGTCTTTAATTAATCTTATCTATTCAGGACACAGCGACTGAATATTTTCAACTCCTATGATTGAAGTGTCTCAAGCCTATAGCAGTGACAAGGCTTGTAGATCACAAGGCTTGTAGATGACAAGTAGATCTCTTGGAGAATTGTAGTGTTTTGTCAAAATATTTTCCTTCATTTCATCTGCTAGAATCTTTTCATCACTCTATATCTGCAGTGAAGCTTATCCTGGTAAGAGGCATCCTCAAAAACAGGGCCTGCCTATAAAAGTCAAGTCTTCATCTCCCTAGGAAAATGGGAGATATTTTTTTTAAGATTTACAATGTTTTAAAAAGTTAAATTTGCTGTCAGTGGAACAAAACTGATATTCTATTTTATTTTATTTTTTTGTATTTTTGGTGATCTATCTGAAGTTTCTTAGACACAGCCTGGTTATCTTACCAGTACCTAAGCATAACTCTAATTATAATTCCTGAAAAATACTCAATGTCAGCAGCAGCTCAGTACACAATTAGTAGCTCAAGATTTAGGGGAGCTTCCAACTTTCAAAATGATTCAATGAATTAAAATGATTTTCAATTATCCAGACTAATTTTATATTTAATGTAGGCATCTAGGAAAATGTCTGCTTTCTAACAGCATTTAGTTAAATAATGTTATTGTCAAAACAAAACAAAAAAACAAGTATGTGCATCTAACATTAAAGCCCCAAATTCATTGTCATTTCGTTAGACTGAACACTCATGCATCTCATCTTAATTGGAATGAAGGATGTGTGGCACTTCTCTGAAGTAGGACACTTATATTTTTCTGTCCAAACTTTACTGCAGAACCTAACTGAGGCAGTCAGTTTGTAAATGCTGCCAGTTTCATCTTTTGGGCTCTTCATTCATTTATTATTGGGTTGTCATTGATGTTGGACAATTTTTAGACACTTGACAGATTTCAAAAGCTTTCAAAGAGAAAGTCTAAAGATCTTCTCTAATTCTGTTTCTAGATCTTTTGAAATAAATAAGTCCTTGGAGTTAATAATAAGTAAAAATAAGAAGGAGAGGACAATATAAGTAAAGACTTTGTCATGCAGAGAAGTGTTCCAATAGCTGTAGCATTTTATCTCTTTTTTTTTTTTTTTAACTAGCTTAGGCAGGATTATTACTTAGTTAATTCTTGATTACTTTTTTTTTTTTTACAGTGGAACATGATTTAATAAGTCAACACTCGCCTTTTTCTGACCCTCTAAAGCCTACAGTTTACTATTCATAATGATGAGAAATAGCTTGGGTATTTGTTGCTGCACAGATCTATATCTTCTTGGACACCACAAACAATGTAAATCTTTTCCATTTATATACCCGATCATTTTTCCAATGTACTGAAGTGTTTGAATTTCCAAGGTCAGAAAATGATTAATCTTATTAAATGTTTGACACAATAAACTAAGCAAAACATCTTTTGATATTACAAAGAGAATATAAAAGAACGAATTCTTATCTTTGTAATGCCTTAGCTGCATGACTTCGGGGTTCTTAGGCTATCATAATATAATGTTTATTAGAAGCCAAAACAAAGATTTCTCTCTTAAAGAAATATGAGAATGTAATACGGTAGGAAATCTGATAGATATATCCTATTCAAATAAAAAGTACCATACTTGCAAAATACTAGGAATGCTAAGAGGAAAAAAAAAAAAATTAAAAAGTATAAAAGCAGTCAAATGAGAAACTCCTTTCTGGGCAGGAAACTCATGGTGTCTAACACACTAACAATAAAGATTTTCAGTGGAATGTCTAACAAATCTGGGAGACTTTTATTGAAAAAATGGCCATGGGCAGCCATATTTTGGTTTTGGCTAAGCCTCAGTCATCATGTTTTGATTTAGAAGGAGAAAACCCAAACCACCTGTGGTTTTCATTTTTAATTCATGTCCCATAGGAATACAGACTTTACACTTTCCAATTTTTCCTACCCATGTGCAGCCTGTTAATCAGAAAAAATAATATTTCAAAGCTATTCCTGTACATGTGTAGAATTTTAAAGGGAATAAACTGAAAATATACTGTGGCCATAACCAGCATTGCCCATGAGCACACAGAAGGGATCTTGGAAAATCCAAATCCCCAACATGAGTATCACAGATTGCCCTCTCTAGAGCACATGTGCTGCAGTGCCAGCACTGCACAACTTGAGGTTATATATTGTTATCTTTTCCTAATGAATAATGATGGAGATGAGTGAAATAATAGCAGGTATAATGTGGTCAGGAGGCAGATTTCTCCTAGGTAATGGTCATTTTCTACAGGAACATCAAGTGGTTTTGGAAAATGAGGGGCAACAAACCACCTTACTCAGTGAGGATCTAGATAGCAAGTGACAGAGTACAGGACACTACCCTAGAAAAACAGAGTACAAAAGAGAAAAGCATGCACACAACCTCCAGATGTGGCAGAGGTAATATTTTGTAGGAAATGAGAACTGGAACAGTCTGAAACCTGGTAGCTCAGGTGAGTTATACTCACTTCACAGTTATGCCCTATGTGGTTACACCTACAAAGATGCAAGAGAACATAAAAATCAGTCAAGTACTCTCCATTTTAAAGGAAGAAGTTCATTTTCTGTGCTAATCCACCACAGCAGACTTTCAAAGCCTCTATCCTTTGTCATGCAACGAAATGCTGACATGCATTTCTTTTGTTTTAACCCCCGTCTAACTGGATCTCCAGCTGGCAGATGTTACTGGCAGCTCTCTTTGAGAAAATACACGGGTGAAATCCAGATCCCTTTGAAGACAGTGGGAGCTTTGCCACGGCCTTCAGTAGGGCTGTATTTCACACACTTCAATTTGATAAGGGTAGCAAATTAATAGCAATAACTTGTTTTTAAAATCTACATCAAAATACAGGTATTTCCTTTCTTAACTGAAATTAGGTTTGACTTTCTTTGTGATAGCACTCCCTTTGCAAGCCACTAGTTTTATATATTTAAATGTATGTATAGACACATACATGCGTGTATATAAAATATGCAAAAATACAGTCTGTATTAAACATCTTTCACATCGTAAATGCATTTAATATAAATCCAGTTATGTAAACCATTACCTTTCCTTTTACAGTTAGACTATTTTTATAAGAAATGGTCATTTTTTATACAAAATTTAAGAATACATTAATTGAAGAGAGCACAGAAATGTATGTATAAACGGTATACATATACAACTGAAAATCCATGAATTTCTTTGTCTTTCTGTTACATACATATGAACGTAGCATACATAAGATAGTAAAATACCAAACAAACCCTAAATAAGGCAACTTCTTTGGAAAAGTTCTAATGAAGCAAAGAGAGACCACAATGGCAATCAATGGTTTTATGAACAATTCTGTGGTCAGAGGCTTGATCATACAAACCAGTCATGACAAAATTATAGCTTAAGGCCCGGGTAAAAGCACCATAAATTCCAGGGAGACTCATCACATTAGTGAAATGACTAATATTCATGTTTGTAGGTGGAGATCCTTTGTTATAATGAATTACAACAGATTTCTGCAAAACCTCTGTGATCTACATCTCAATGGCATTTTTTTAAATGCTCACAGGAACAAATGAGACACACAACCCTGTATTTAATATATAGGCATTTTGGTACTTTCCCTGGATTACTTCTTCAGTCTTTAAACAGGCATATATCCATTTGATTTTAAAAGTGATTTTGTACCAACTTATGCAGCAGAATGGAGTCCCTTGCACTTACTATGTTTTGTCATTTTTTCAATTGCTTTAGGGATTCGCCAGCTTCAAAATACTGAATAACACGTTCCACTGACAAAGGAAAATAACAACTATTTCTCCAGAAGTGCCTGAGAAATAATAGATGACTGAGCCCAGCAATTTTGTAAGATGGATAAATAATATCCAAATCTCATAAATGAGGAAGCTGAAACAAAAAAAATGCTTGACAGGTGACGTACTTGTCAAGAATACCCTGCAATGTCATGACAGAACTGAAACTAGATCCAACTTCTCCAATTTTCAGGGAGGAAATGGCTTGGCATGAAAGTTTGTCTCAGGTTATACTGAATCTAAAGCATCATAGTTATTCCATTAGCTGCCCACAGACACTGTTCAGCTGCTGACCCAGTTTACACTAAAGCAAATGTTCCAGTTAAAGAGAATGTGTTAAATGCTGTGTAGGATCACCTCCCATAGTAAACCACATCTACCAGAAGCTCAGTTTCAATCACCTCTAGGCCTTCCACTTCTTATTTGCATCTGTAGAAAAGCAAACACAGAAAAAATGGAAGTCAAACCAGTTTGGGGGGACTATAAAGCCCAACTACTACATTAATGGTGCCTTCCTTTGATGATGCTGCCAGAAAGTCCTGGGGTGGGGAGAGAAAATAGACAGTGAAGAAGAGTCAGGGGAGAGGAGTTTTGAACCTGTTTTGGTCCAGTGCTAGGCAATAAATAAATAAATAAGGAGCTATTTGTACATGCAAGAAGAAAGCAGCTTATATACAGAGATAAATTTAAAAATAAATAAATAAAAAATTGCATTTCTATACAATATAACTGAAATTCTTCATCATTTTTATCATGCTGACTTGCTTACATTCATGTGGTTTTAGTCTCACAGATGTTCTGGAGGATAGGACATGTAATATGGCTCCATAGTTTTCTAACCACAGAATATCCAAAATATATAACCAGGAAATCACTTGCAGTCTGTGTGGGGCTTGGCAGATGGTATTTCTAAAAATGCAAATATCCAATATGGAGGTAGTAGAGAAGACGGATTTCACAAGGGAACAGTGCAACTCTTTATATGGAGTGTAAACTTTACACAGTATTCCAATATAGAACTGGTGAGCACTGTTAAAAAAGTTTCCAATGAATATTCATTTCAGTTTATAAACATATTCTCTTCAACTGTTTCAATGCCCTCTTTGTGTTTGCTTACTGTGCATGTTCTAGCTATTGCATTTTCTGGCAAGAACGTTTGTAGAAACAGCAAATTTTAAGCAAGTATTAGAGAATATATATGGGAAATGAATTTTTAATTTGGAAATATGGGTGCTGGCTCCAGAAGTTTATTCCAAACAGGTATCCTCATCCATTCAAGAGAGGAATGAATGTGACCTGCAAGATCAAAACTAGCTTAGATTGAATTTCAGCTGTTAATGCTTACAAGCACATGCACTAGCAGCGCATAATTTAAATTTTGGTCAGATGGGACAAAATGAA
This sequence comes from Anas platyrhynchos, assembly GCF_047663525.1. Taxonomy (NCBI): domain Eukaryota; kingdom Metazoa; phylum Chordata; class Aves; order Anseriformes; family Anatidae; genus Anas; species Anas platyrhynchos. The sequence goes on from NC_092590.1 coordinate 36,915,058, forward strand.
AAAGTAGTTCCTGCTTCTGCTAAGTAACTCACGTGTAGTAGAGGGAAATAAATCAGGCAGTAGGACTGTGTAGGTTATTGTCTGAGCTGACTTCTGATTTATGTTGAGACGTTGGCCAACCTGATCCTTTTACAAAAGGGAAATAGAGAAGGGATGTCTCAGATGAGGGGCAGCTTCCCAGCCAGACTCTGTGGGCTATGACCAAGTTTTTCCAGCAATGAGAGCTGCACCAAACGTCCATCCTTCCACGCTGGAGCACAGCCTCTGGACAGAGCAGAAAGTCCAGTTCTGACCGCTGGCAACGTGTTGTGCCACTGATGGAGCATGCTATCCACCACTAGCAGCACAAAGGATCTGCTCCTCCTTTACTGTAGTTGGTTTGTGGTTTGCAAAATCCTGAGATGAGCAGAAAGCCTCCCAGCTCCTTATAGCTGAAGCAATCTCTACCACCAATTTTCTTTGCCTGATAGGCCAGCCCTATGAAGCCATGTAGGTTCAGGTACTGATAGTTTTCAAAGCAAACGGTAAATATAAAATACAAGTACATGAAATGTATGGACTAACAAAATAATTTGGGCTGAGATTTGCTCACATGGAACATGAATGACATGAAAATTTTGGTAATGATGTTTTAGGTTTAGATAACAGTAAGCACAGAAAAGACAAGGAAGATTTCATATGATGGAAGATTTGATTTTAAGTGAAAGTGTTGCACAGCTGCAGTCACCATCTTAATATACCATAAAATACATAAATCCAAGTTCCTAACTGATGTAAGCAATTACTGCTTCATCAAGTTGATTTACTGTGGAACTGAAACATACCATCCGCCTGGCAATTCTACCATAAACAGACTGGATTCTCTGTTAGTATAGACTAGTAGTTTTATAACCCATACATATATTTACTGGACAAAAAAAAAAAAAAAAAAAAAAAAAACAACGAACATAGAGCAGACAGAAATGCAGGTCCTCATAGAAAATTGCTGTAAAGTTTAACAGAAACAGAAAAGTTTGTTTTATAGAGCCACCGCATAACTTTAAGTATATGTATACACATCTCAAGCATGGTATTCTGTTAAATGTTTTAATCACCTGACAGTGAAAATGTCAAACTTGATTAAGTTCTGCTGGATTCTGAGGTTGGGGGTTGAGTTCAATGTCTATTTCTCCTCTCTCTCTTTCTCTCTCTCTCTCTCTGCTCTAACTTTTGTATGGCTTTCCAATTCATATTTGCTCAAATAAAAATCATAGAACAGAGAAAAAGGCTATCAGTCTCTGGATTGCTGACTTTAGTAATGGGTCAGTTTCCTTCCAAGCTGCATCAAGCTCAGACAGCTTTCTGGCAATTTCAGCTCAGCTGCAAACAGCCAAGATCATGTGAGATGATCCAAAAGATTCCTAAAATATTAGATATGCCTGTATATATATTTCAGACTAAATATTTTCATGGATGTAATCACATGAAAGAAAAAACCCTTAATGCATATGAAAAACCAGCTTAATATACATTAGACTCTACTTATGAACTAATAAACTATACAAATTGGATTGTCTATTTCTTAGTGTCTTACATGGGCTTTCTCCACTGCAGTAAATTCCAGCTGTTCTGAGGTTACATCCCATATTGAATTGGTAATGTTTCGCCACTTTGAAAAGACCACACAGTCTGTCATCATGAAAATCCATCTACCCTGGTGAGAGGGCCTCATCCGTAGCCAGTTACGTTTCTTAAGTAGAGATGATTTTGCTAACTCCTTTATCATGTGTTCATGGTCAATTTGTACAAAAGTTATTGCTTCTTCAGAAAATAACACAGCATACCAATACAAATTGCTGTGGGTTTACAATTAAATATTTCCTCTCTAAAATCTTGCCACAATAAATAAATAAATAAATAAATATTTAAAAAAAAATCATGTGATTTTCTCCATTATTTTTCATTCTAATAATTAGTATGACATTAATATTTCTAAATTTGTAACAAAAGACTTAACCAGTATCTGTGTGTATTACTAGTACATTTTTGGTGCAAAACATCGTGTATTTTTTTCATTCACTGGCAAGCAGTGTCATAATCAATGGCTACTCTTGTTCACACACAGAAAACCATTCTTGAACCCACAACTCCAAGTTACTCCACTCCCTAGTTGTAACTTCCAGTGGCACTACTCAGTTTTCTGTGGCCCAGGTTTCAGGGTTTCACGTTCAATCCATGATGCTGGCCCCAATTAAGTCAGCGAGATTTGTGAACTTTCATGGTGATGGACCCCTCTCTCAGCAACGTAACAGCTCCGGCTTCCTAAGCACTCTCTATCCATACAACAGTCACAGTGTAGGTTATTTGACTGAGACACTGAGCCATAACAGCAAATCACAGACCTGAAACATATTCAGATAATGTGGGAGTGTTGCATTTCTTGGATTTGAAATGCATTTTAAAAGGAAAAGCAGCTACAAAAACAAATTAATTTGGGGTCATAGAGTTCTTCTCTGTGAAGAAGAATAAATTAGCATTAGCTTCAGCCAGAGATATGAATATCTGTGACAATAAGCACAGTTTAAAATTTTCATCTGTGCCTCACTCCACAGTATTGGTGTGCTTCACCAATATAAAACTGTTTTTTTATAAAACAGTTTTTCCAAGAAACTTTATAGGAAGAAGGACTGATCAATGTGAGAAGTATAATAATCAGTACAAATCTGACTCATGTGTTGCTATTGGAGTAAACAAGGGTGGTAAACATTTTCTTACATTCCATCAGACTTGATTCTCTTATTACCACAATTTTACTCCAAAATAACACAGCTGGACTTCTGTGAAGTTTCTCTATTTGTACAGCAACCGATAGAGGAATCCAAATATGGATGCTTTTTAATGCTTTTTCTCTGGATTCACACAGTTACAATAGAGATCAATACCTTACAGCAGAGGTTTTCTTTTCAATGTCTTAAAGGCAGAATATGTTTGCTTGCATAATTTTGAAAGGAAGTGATTATGCTTTCCCATTCACAAAGTGCAGAAAGCCACAATGGCTTTCATTTTAAAATGGATGAAAGTAAGCTAAACATGAAAGCCCTGTTCCTCATGCAGTCTGCAGCAGCTCCTAGAAGCAAGACCATAGCCCAGAGAAATATGTGCCCAATGCTTTTCCCACAGAAACGCTCAGCAGAGATCTGGGTACAAGAGATTGTGGAACTGCAGAAGAATGTGAAGTGCTGAACTGTGTAAGCACTGTGGAGGACCAGAATACACCACTTTTGCAGATAGAAGAACACACCACATCCTTATTTTCTTCCTGTGGGAGGTCAGTGCTTATACTGCAGATGTGCCTGCCAGGGAGAATATTTTTCACTTGCTCTTCTTCCAGTGGCTAATCTGCACGTTCGTTTGCCTCTACTTGAAGAATGGTTTGTCTGAGCTTTCCCAGCATTACTGGCAGTGGACACAAACATTTCCACAGATTCATACTGTATAACCATCACCCCTCTGCAGCAGGATGGAAATTTTATCTATCTCCCAGTTTGCCTAGCCTGTGGTATCAGGATTTAGATGCCCTGAGTCCAGCCCCAGCTGCTGGACTGACTTTTGGAAGCAGAATCTGAAATCACCTTAACAGCAGCTGACCAAGAGGCTGAGAGCTGGCTCTGCGTTTGTCCTCATGGCTGCCCCACCAGGTGACCTGGCAAAGGCCTCAGGCCCCTTCAGCCCCAGCTGGGCTCTATGGGCACCAAATGAGATTGTGTGGCTATGACCAAAACTGCTTGTAAAGCCCTTCATTATCCCTGGCAGCATAAGCAGGAGTAGAAACAGTATGCGGTGCTTTGTCCTCTCATTGTGCAGTTGTTGGGATCAACAGCTTTGTTTTTGCTCTGTTTCAGGAAAGCACCAACAAGATAACTGAACAGCAGAATTGCCTTTTAAGGATATTTATGGTCCACATCCCGATGGAGTTCAATGCACATTTCTGCATACGGTGTATATTACCCTATCCCTAATTGTTTCTTCTACAAATTTTGCATGCTCTTGAAGCAAGGACAAAAAGAGCAAGACCTCAGCACGGGACTTTTCCCCCCAAACGCCCTCAGGCTTTTACCTTTTATAAGTGGAGCTAACGATTGCTGGACACAAAACTGCCACCAACCAGCTCATTCAGGTCTTTTCCCGTCATGCCTTCCCCATAAAAAGAAATGCATTAACTTCTGGGTCAGGCTCTGCCCCGGTTTTTGACCTGATCACTGCTGGCTGCAGCCGGAGCGTGGCCTCTCCAGGCCTGCAGCCTCGCTGCCAGGAGGTCCCTGGCCCACACAGGCTCTCCCCGAGGATCCTGCAGCCAGCAAGCCACTTGCAGACTGAAAACACGTGGCCACAGCTGTGAGTGAAAATGAACCTGAGCAGCGCAGTGCTGCTCTCGGTAACCGTGTGGTTTTGTGGGGAGATCTTAACTGAGCACTTCCTGGTTTTCTAATGTTTGCTTGGGGTTTTATTCTCCCACAGGAGGTGCAAGCTGAAGGAGGTATTGTGAGACACTGCAGCCAAAACTCCATCTTGATAACATTTTTATAGGGGTGAAACTACAAAGAGTAACTCAGCAGTTGCCAGCACGGCTGTGTTAGTATGAGAGAATAGCCAGAAGCATGTGAGTAACATTCATGCTGAAAATATGATTGATCACTTATTTTTTTATTATTTTTTATTTTTTCCTGCAACACTGCTCCAAATCCAGCTTCAGTGAGAAGTGGCTTGAACTGCGGCTGAGCTCAGTCTTCAGAGGCAGCTGCCCTGCTTCCCTTAAACCACAGGTTCACATAGGAAGCCCATGGCTTACTTGCAGGCAGCATGTTGCCCAGTTGTTCCCGTTGCATTGAAACAACAGAAATACATGTTGATCATTTTGGGGGATTTATCCAAAAGGCAAGTCAGCTCATTCATGCACGTGCCAGAAAACTGAAAGAGTTAAATGATCTCTTTCTGCTTAGAAAATAGAGCAGGCTATTAATAAAGGTCACTTTGCCTTTGTTTCTAGAACTGAGGGATCTTCCAGACAGGTACAGGGATAAGCTGTAGTTCACCATCAGGTGTATGTGCTCTCTGTACATCCGTCTCACACTCAGAGAGTGCAGGATTACCAGCACCCAAGTTATGGGTACTGCACTGGTGTGCAACCTTGTATACCATATATTTTCTCCTTTTGTCATCATGCTGATTTGTCCTTCTTGCAGGTACTCTATATAACTTGTCTAAAAGTACATTTATGTAATTTACTTAATTTAACATTTGATTTGCATATTCAAATATCTACCAAAGAAGAATTTGCCTCTGAGTAGGGTTTGAGACAAAAAAAAAAAAAAAAAAAGTATAGGATTTGGAAAATATATTAAGACCTTTTTCTTAATTCTTAAAGTTCCCTGCTGCTTACAGGAATTAAGTATGGAAACAACATCTGTGTAATATTGTGAAGGATTTCAAAAGGGCTTCTCAAAAAGGGCTGACACAATCTTACTCCTTTTAGAAGAGGATATGAAATGAATTGCTTACTTTGGCTATTACATGCACTCCCTTCCCCCAGCAGCAGAGCCAAGAGCTAGTGGCACGTCTGAGATTTTTTTTATAGTGAGTCCTTCAAATATTTTTCACTGTTTGCAAAAAGACCTAAGAGAGATCCCCTCCCATAAACATAACAAAAGAAATCGTTACACTAAAGCCTCACTTAAGTGAATGAATAATAGATTAATAGAATCTTATGATTAATTATTTACGTCATGTCTCTGCATATGACCCTAACAGCTGAAAATGGTAAATAAGTAAAATATATGTAAGGACTCCTAAAAATTTGTAGACACTTTAAACCTTAATTAGTTAAACAAATATATACATGTATATATATATAATTATTATTATTATTGTCCAATCTAGTAAGTATTAGATCTAAATTGGGAATTACCAGCAAGTCTAAAGAAATGTCATTTGACTATAGACAACACCTCCTTTAAAGAAAATACAAAAGGATGCTGCCCTCTCCCTGCTCCTGAATACTTAGCAATCAGTTATTAGCCTGAACTGGTCACCTGCCCAGAGTCTTGTAATGCCATCCTCCCACAGAGAGGCACTCCCATTTTGGCTTGTAAGAACAGGTGCATTTTCAATGTCACTAACTAAAATCTTAATGTCATATAAAGCTGCATTTGAGTTCAGATAGGCTTTAAATATCACCTGAATGATACTTTCAGAACTCATCTGGGCCTAATGAGATTTGTTTACTCAGAGGCTACTTCTGTGTGAACACACAGGCATCACATCTTTCTTCTACTTTCCAGAAATATTCCAAGAGATTGTAAGTGAGGAATTAGCCTAAAAATCACAGAATGGCTGAGGTTGGAATGGATCTCTGAAGATATCTTGTCCAATACCCCTGCCGAGCAGGATGACCTAGAGCGCATTGCACAATATGAGGTCTTTTTTCAACAGAAAGAACATGGACTGATTTGGGATAAAGTTGAATGTTATATAAAGCCTGCTTCTCCTAGGAAAGCTCATTATGAAGTTTCCATCAACTCGTAATTAGAATAACAGCAAAAAGAGATGCCATTGCAAATACTATGTCTGAGTTCAGATCACTAAACAAGACTGCATATTATATGCCTCTTTTTCCCCACTTCAGGCATGCCCATCTACATGACTGGCCACTCAGCTCCTTTGAATCACAAATGAGCCTCGATGCACTGATGCTTCACTGAACTGCATACATCTGTGTGTACAGATATTTTGGGACAGAGAGCCTGCCAAACACCTGCGGGACACCAGCATCATACAGATTCAGAAGTAAGAGCATATCCTGCGGACTGTGGTACAGGATATCACTTTGTCAGGTAGCTACTTACAAATGCACATTCTACTTACCAGAAAATGTTCATGATGGCAGGCAGCTCTACCTGGACACTGTTGCATTTAGAGTTGGATTAAGCTGTCCAATATAGTTATTTATCTAGATTTGTTTTTATCCAATGGGGAAAAACAACCACAGTTAAAATAATGTGTTAAATAATGTATTAAATAATACATGCTTACATCCCCGCTGAGGACAGGTATAATCTCCATTCTGCAGAAAGTTTTGGTACAAACCCCGTGAGGACAGGGAAAGGAAGAACCAGAACAGGGAAAGAAGGGCATCTTTTCCAGGAGCACACAATCAGATGTTATGTGGCTCCACACCTCTGCTCTACTGCATGGGCCATCCCTGACCTGACACCAGGTGTTGTGTGGCTCAGGCTGGGAGAACCATGACCATGAAGATTCCTACACCAAGCAAGACAAGGGTGCAGTGCCCGGGCTCTCTCTGCATCTCCTTCAGTACCTGGCGCTGCAGTCTGGCTCACCCTCAACTTGCCAGTTTGGCAGGAGCAGTGGAGTTCACTGAAAACGTTATTTGTAGCAGGAATATTTCCATGCATCATGCCAGAATCCAACAATGCTCTCTCAAAATAATGCTGTCTAGTAAAATCAACCAGCTGAAAGGCATTTTGCACAGTATCAAAAATGTAAATAGAGTGGACAGTTGGCTGTTTACTATGCATTTGTATGAATATGTAGTCACTGGGCAAATCCAAAACACACACGTCCTTCAGAAAATAAACCAGATGCATTTAAAAATGATTTATGTTGAAATAGCTGTTCTGTACAAGTATAGTGCTATTGCTTTACAGGAACCGATCAGAAAGTAGAAGGTGCCTGTATTCTCATAATGGTATTAAGACTCTGTGCTTAGTAGTACACACTTCTTATTCATAGGAAGAGTCCCCACTGAAGCTAGCAAGACTAAGTCCTCCAGGATCAAGCCCTCAATTTGTGCATTAACAAAGTACTTCAGCCTCCAGTATTTTTAATCTTCCATAACTAAAAATTTCCCAATATCACAAATACTTTATGGAAAATAAATATTTAGACAAGATAATGTATATTAATGTAGAACCTATTTAACATTGATTCTTTCTTTCCATTACAACTCGTATAACACCATGGGCTGATTAGATCAGCCCGCATACACTTCAGCAAGGCTTGCAAGCATCTGATTTAACCTCAGGGTACTAACTTCTAAAATTGTAACATTTGGGAATTATTAAATTTAAATAAAATGCTTTCAATTTTCTATTCATCGTTCAACCCTTCATTTCAAAAGACAAAGTAGCCTGAATCACAAAATAATAATAAAGAAGATGCTCCAGAAGTATGGTCAGAGAACTTTTTCTTGCACCTAGGACTTAAGAAGCTGCAGCCTGAACAGCCAGGGAAGTGGGGACAACAGCTGAGCCTTTTATCCACTGAGCATTTCAAGGGGCTGGAGGTACTCTGCAACAAGCTGCCCCTCCAGTGAGGATGCATGCCTGGCCACATGATTAATATGAGGATGTCTGTCGAGAGTGTGTGAAAGAATGGACAAAACAACATTTCGGCACCAAAACGACCAAACCGGAACTTTGATCCACTTTGCAATGATCCCCTTGCAAGAGAGCAGACCTGTGCCCTGCAGGTCCAGAGGCCAACTGTGAGTGATCCACTCCTCACCATTGAAAGCCACCTTGTCATCCAGGAGACAGAGATGCTCAAGGCCTTGCCAGGATGCCATAGTGCCTCCCTGACCTATGAGTACCACGTGGGCAATCCCAGAGGCAGCAGGATAGAGGTGTCTGACCCCTGCCCTTTCCTCCCTGCAGCTCCAGCTGGGCTCACCGTGGAAGCTGGCAGAACTCCCCTGGAATTGGGATGCCTTTTGCTGCAAAGAACAGGAAGCCAAGGGTCATATAACGTGGAAAACCCTCAGCCAGTGCCCTGAGGCTAAATGTCTTGGAGCCAGAAGCCCGGATATAAAAGCCAAAGAAGCCTTTGAGCCCAGAAAAGGATTAAATGGATTTACTGGGTCCAGAGAAAAGCCAAGCAGAAACAAGGAAAAAATACACTTTCTTGTTCTCTTCAGCTCACTGCTATTCAAGAGAGAAGAAATATGAGTTACAATGAACTGAGAAAGGTTTTTTGTCTCTGTGTGTGAAAGGAAAAAACCATATATATTATTTGTGCTTATTTTATGTTGTTCAATAAACCAGCCTGGGAAAGGAATAGACATATAGATTTCTGTATGTTCATGGGGTGGTGAAAAAGGGAAATGGAAGCAGCCGGTACAGTGCTTAACCTACGAGTTGCATGCTGGTTTTGGAAAAATAGTTATTTCAGATTGTCAGTGGCCATTTTCTGACATGCTGCATTTGGGTAAAGGCTGTCTGTGCTGTAGCCATGTTACTTGAGAACCACAGAACTTCCTACATCCTGATTATGGCTGCAACATTGCGTGTGTTAACAGATGCAGCATGAATAGCTCTTCTGTTTCTCTTACAATCTCTGTGTTTTTTAAACATCAATGAAATGTCCATGATCCACAGCACTTCTTAAAAGATTCACCTTTGAAATCAGTGTGTGTATGCAGGCATCCTCTTTATTTATATTTGTATTTAGCTTGCACTCTTTTAATATTCTAAGTCTGCTTATCAGTAGGAGACACTTCAATAATCTAATGTGAATAAAATTGATATCTAAGGATGCACGGAAATTCATGGTGCTTATTCTGTTACTCAAAAGCAGGTGCTGAGACTGTGTATTTCTGCTAGTATGAACATTTATTTGTTGGAAGAACAGCACAGGACAGGCCTTCATTTCAGTTTAAATATCACCTGAAGATAGGAAATGATTAATAAAGACTTGCCTCTAATTTATCAGATAGTGTCATAAGGAGAGCTTTGAAATACAACAGAAGTTGCTCTGTGGCTCTCAGTACAAATCTCCCACTGAAAATTTCCATCCATTCCTATGTGGTCATTTGTTATATCCTCTAGCACAAGTATGGCCTCATCATTTCTGCTGCACTTCTACATCAGCCCAAAGATTTTACCGCTGTAAAAAGCTCTTAGTGTGTCTTTGGATATCTCTTCCTTGCCCTCTGGGGGCTGTTCCTTTTGTGAAGCACGGGCTGAGACCTGTTTTGGAAGACATGCACGTCCACGTGTTTATGTATATTCAAGGCCGCGTTTGTTTGCGGCAATTTGCTGCCATGGTCACATGCTTATTTCTTCATTTCCAACTTCATTTAATACACTTCTATAAGAATGAATATTTGGACCATGAACCCTCCTTTATCAAAGTATATATTTGTAGGCTCTGGTATCTCTGAGTACACAGATACCTGATTATGTAACATGTTTGCATTTAGGCTATTTGTGTAGCTGTTGAGCAGCAAGAGTTACTGAAGCACCATAACAGAGTGCCAAACTTGCTGAAGTCTGAGAACCATTTATGGCTTCAGATAGCTACGGTTTGCTTCTCACTTGTGTGCAGAGCAGACAAATAAGTTATTGTGGTGTTCTCCATCACCGGTCAAACAGAAATTATTCTGCCATTACATGGCTTTAGAAATAGGATATATTCATCAGTATTGGTTTACTACCCTAAATGAGAAGGATGAATGTGAATAACTCCTGAGTGTGATTCTCTCTCCTCTGTTTTTTCTCTAGTCTGTCTACTTAGACTTATGAAAAATGGATATAAAATGGTTCATGCCCTCTCTGCACATAAGATACACAACCATGTGTGTAGCAGAGGAAATGTATGAAAGTATATCTGTCTTCACACATATGATTGACATACCACAAACACTGCCTTTGAAAACTTCAATTATTTTTTTTAGCTTAAAAGCATTTCTTAAACCCTAAAAGAGCTTAACATTTATAAATAGCTTTTGCTTTCTTTTGTAAGGAAAATATTTCTCTTAACTTTCTATTATGATTGACCATGGAGAATCAACAATGTTGGAAAAATTTTCAGCAAAGGTGCTTTCTCTCTGCCATGCTCCTCATGGACTTTCCCTCTTTCTAGTCACTCCACCTCAAAGGAATAATTAGTTGCTAAAAAATGTGTTTCATTTTGGCTGGGAGAAGACAGAGCATGTTTTTAATTAAGGAAGTGGTATTAAAATAAACTTTTCTAGGAAAATGTGCACAGGGTAATATATAACATAATTAGAAAAATACATTTAAAAAAAAAAATATGGTTGACTGAAAAGTTGTCAGCCAACTCCAATATCATCTGTATCTTCCCTTGCAAGTGTTCTCCTTTTGTTCTCATTCTCCTCTTGGGTATACTCCCTTTTCTGGCTTTTTCTTTTCCTCAGAAAAGCAGTGCCTTAGCTCTTGCTCCTTCACCATCTATTTTAATTGTCTCTAAGTCTGCATTCAAGAAAAGTACAGATATTTTTCTTGTGATCAATAAGTATCTGCCCACGGGGATTCTTGCCTCTAACCTTTTGCTGGTCGCATCATTTTTATGCTTCATCCTTCTGTCTCTGCTCTCTCATACTACTGCACTTTTTACTACTGTTTCCACATGTACTGAACTTCCAAGGTTTTGGTATGATGTGAGACCTGCCTAACACATTTACCAACACCAGTTTTTCAGCCTGGCTTCCCTGTGCTAATCTGCACTTTAAAACTGTGGTACACTGATGGTTTTCTTAATGGCTTCAGCTTCATGTTGATTTATTTTCTGAACTGCTCATCAATAACAAGAGGCTGAAGTTTATAGAAATGTTATGATTTGTGCAAATCTTGTGTTAGCAGGGCCCTGGGAAACGTTCAAAGCACCCAGCAAACTGTGTGTTTCCTCCTGTAAAATGCTGTTGAACTATAATTCTTTTCTCTTGTGCTGTCTCATTAACTTCAAAATATTGCTTCAGCCTCTGTATCTGTGTTGGCCAGGTCTCTCTATAAAACCCTATCAAAAGGCATCGGTTTTTCCAATATTTTCTGACACCCTGTCAGCATAAGTGACCAAGTTACATTATTCAAACCACACGGTAAATGCTGCTCAGGTGGAAATGGCAGGCAAGCGACAGTTTGTGTCAGACAAAAGCAAAACGTGAATGGTAGCACTCCCTCCCATGAAAGAAAAATGCCCCAGGTCCTTATTATTGCATGCAGTGTACTTGGCAGACTTTGTTTTCTGAAGCAGCCATGCACTGATTCTGTGACTAATATCAGGCTTTGTTTGTTTATTAACAATAGCCATCAAGGAATAATAATACCACTTCAGAGAAAGCTGTACAAATATGAATATTAGCTTTAAGCTATTTGGACCTGTGATAACTTGAAATTAATTAGCTGTTTGCTGTTAACACATTTTGAAGACTGCCTATAAATTCCTTTTGCTTTTGTATTGCCTTATGCAGAGCTTCATTTCAATTATCGTCTTCCATTGTCTTCTGTTGTACTACACAAGTAAATTGTTATTTTATTTTTTTTTCTTTCATTGAAAGCTGAAGAAACACACTGATATAGTGGTTTATAAGAAGTTCTAGCCCATTCACAACTAAGTTTTAGTTGTACGGTAGTACACAACAGTAAGCAACTGTTTCAGGCTCAAGTCAGGGAAGAGATATGATGAAGACCTCATCTAAAACAGGAAAACAGCTTCTGGAGCAAGGTCTGGTGCCATGGCTATATCAAGGCAATATCCAACAACACTGGAGCCGACAGTAACATGCACTACCCCTTGCAAATGCTCTCTGGAGACCCATTTGCAGGAGGAGGTGCTGATGTCATGGCACAGTGCCCCACTGGAGGTGATGGGGTGTCACACAAGTGGTGAGGTGGAGATCTGTGCACCTGACTGGCAGGTCAGAGCCAAATGCAGGTAAATGCACGTGAACACAAGAAACACAGTAACGCTGATGGGACTTTTGCCGTTGGTTTGAAGATAAACTGTGAAAGAAGCAATAAAATGAATGAAATTGCACGCTTAAAGAAGCTAATACAGAGACTGAGTAGGGCAATAAGAAGCATATAGAATTGGCATATGTTCACATTTTGTTTTTATTTTATAGCTAAGCAGAAGCAAGACATATCATTCGTTCTAAAGTGTGGTTAAAAGTGACTATAAAAATGGCATTAGAGTGCCTAATGTTTATATTTCAATGACTTCCAGATGTAATATTCTTTTCAATTTATAAATAAAAAACCTCTATTTGTGAACTGTCAGCTCAGAAAATACCAACTGGCCTCTGAGTATTGGACTTCCCTGTGTCCAACCTGGCCAGTAATGAAAGTTGTGCCGTATTTCCCTAGCCTCTGCTATGCTGGAATTTACACACCAGTTTTGCATAAAGGTGTGCATTTGATGAGTGACTCGTATATGCTAATTTTGTTTTGTGCAAACAAAGGAGACCGCCAACTATACAAACAAACACGTGTATGCAAATCCTCTTCATGCAGCCGAATGCCTTTGGGTTTTTCAGCAGTTTGTAGAATATAACAAAAAGACAGCCCTGCCTGTGGTTTCCAGCAGATATCTCAGGAAGGCAATGTGATGACTTTCCTCATTTACTGCCAGCACAAGGCCCAGCCTGCCTCTAGGATATAAGGCCCCATCCAGAGAAAATGCACAGGGAGGAGATTCCAGGAACTAGTTTATTCTCTTTGTTGCCTGATATTATGCCCGCTGATACATGCAGGGAGGGGAGGGATTCGTGAAAACTCATTAGAGATGAGTAAATGAGACTAATCTCCCCCACTCCTTCTACAGTCACTCCTCCTCCCAGCACCAAATGAACATCAGTCTCTTTCCATGTGGGAGCCTGGGGAAACTGAAGATGACCCTGGCAGGCTTTGGCAAAGCCCAGCCCCTGGCCCCAATGTGTTGGGTGAGTCAGCTTCCCGGGAGCAGGGAATGCACCAAGACATCCCTCACAGCTCCTTCTCACCTCCATGTTCCCCATCGGCAAACAAGAGGGTGCCCAGTTTGACCCCCAAACACCAGCACCTCATTGGTTTGTAAAGGTCACAGGAAATATGAAAGCTTGAACATCTGAGCTAGGTTTTGCCTTTGGAAACATACCCATCGTGCCTGAAGAAAATACATTCTCAAAGTTGTTTGAAAGAGTCAAGAGTCATTAGAATATGTAAATGGTAAAATTGTACATGGATAATAGTCTGATTACCATTTCAGTGACAGATGTTCCAACACAGAACCAGATTTTCAAAGGAGATCCGGGTTAAATTTTCAAGCATTCAGCCCCACATCTGGAGTTGAGCTTTCAGATGAGCTCACCTCTCATTTAGGCACGAAGAGGGCAATTCTATGCAGAGCCCTCAGCATGTAGTTCCCATTGTGATTTGAGTGAGATCCTCCTTTTTCAAAAAAAGTTGCAAAAGTTGCTAGCAGCCAAACTTGCTTGAAAATCTGGCCCTGACTGTTTATGCTAAACACTTCTGAAAATCCACTTCCTTTCATGTACCTAAGCCCTACCAGCATCCATTGCCCCAGGCATGCTCTCCTTAGAGGTTTGCCAGGGACAGCAGAATGGATTCATTCCCTTGTCCTACACAGAGCATTCAGCAATGGCCTGCTGTACCCCATGCTATGCAGCCATCTCTCTAGGATATCAGGGAAAGGCAAAGAGAGGGATAAAACAGCAAAAGCTACACTGAAAGCAGGGGCAGGCTTCCAAATGTTGGTACAATGAATGTTAGGTGCCAGGATCTGATCTTGGTAGCAGCAGTTCAGTACTGGAATTGCCACCAAAGTCATGGGAAGCCAAGTGTGACTAGGAACTGGCTTTCTATATGCATGTACATATTGTCCAAAATATGACAGAACCTCCCAGGCAACCTCCATCTGTCTCTTTACAAAGTTTCAAGTCAAAAAAAAGGAGCTTGTAATGACAACTAACTTCAGGAGGAGCACCACCACTTGATTTGCGTACCATGCAGCATTTACACTTAAGGCACTTCTAATCTGCTGAAGTTGCTACAGCAGAAAAGATGGAAAATGGCATTACTTAGCCCAGCTGCTGCTAAGCACCTTTACAAAGAGAACCGTATCACTAAATCACACTGCTCGAAGCTACGACAGCTTAAACAGGTCTGAGAATGAGGTGCTGCAGGGAAGGGCACAGAGAAGTCAGGGCAAAGCTGCTGGCAGACACAGCCCTGTGGAAGGGCACTGGGTACAGCCACCTGCAGTGTGGAAGTGCCACCTATAGAAAAAAGAACTTACATGCCTTTCTGCTATTAAAAATAGGCATCTTTTATCAATGTATGTAAATTGCTTTAAGAGGGGGAAACATGCTCAAGTATGATGACTCATTTTTGCATTCATATCTAAGAGTATAGCACTAATACCGAAAGTACAGAAGCCGTTCTCGCGCATTTGGTTTATTATGTGTTCAGATTCTGGAGTGCACAAAACACTTTCATAATCACTTACTGTCTGATATGAGTTTCCCTATTGTTGGGAGGCAAAACTTGCCTGCTCCACTCGCTCAGTGCCTTGTCTTGTGCCAGTGACCTTCACCGTTCACACATAATAATGCTAAATTAGTATTCTGGGGGCAGGGAATTCCTCTGTCCTTCAACAGCCGAGGTTTTTTTTCTTTTTTTAATTGTAATTTAAACATCTCCCAGCAACTCATTTCTCCAAAATCTGTGATTTAACTATCATTTATTCGAAAGTGATAACGTCAATGGGAAAAAAATGTATTTGGCAGGCACGCCCTCAGAGCTGTCCGTGTTTTGTCACCACCAGTCACTACTGGCTGTCTCAATTTTAAAGTGAGGCATGAATGCTTTCTGCAAGAAAATCAGCAGTGTTTATTACTGCAGGATTACAACCTGCTTTGCTCACTGTTTGAGGAAGGTTTTTTAATCTCATATTTCATGAATTACTAGTGCCCAGAATTGTCTATCAAAAAGTTTCATGTTTGACGGATTTCTTTTTGAAAGCCTGCATACATAAACCTTTATTATTCTGTGATAGCAGAAGAAAATGTATTTTATAAACATTGCCTAGAAATAGTGACAAGATAGTTGGCAGTGCGGAGAGGTTGCTAGTACCTGATGGTTAATATCTGGATAATGTTGATAGATACAGTAAAAATGTGATAATGTTACAGGTGCTTATGACAGGCTGCCAGAGGAAGCCGTCTGAAATCTGGACATCCTAGCTGAAGTTTTTTCTTACTTCTGGAGTCAAAGACAGGGAAGAAAGAGATAATTAAGACAAAGGATGGGAGGTGAGATTAGAGAAATATTCTAAAATGTTATAAAGGCAGATAATTAGTGACACAGTGTCTAAATTACCAGAACTATATACAAGCACCAACAAGAATATTTTCCTCTCTTCCTAACTAAATACAAACATTTTGAGTTTGTTTGTTGATTATTTTTTTTTAATAATTACTATTGGTCTTTTCTTTCTTATTTTTGTATGTGAACCGCTATTTTTATTAAAAGCCAACTCAAAGGAAGAAGATGTATCTACATGTATCTGTTCTAAGTATAGCAAGGTTAATAATCACTCTTATCTGTTGAGAAGTGAGTTTCTTGCTCTGAGTCTAGCTATTGAGAAACATCTGTCCGCGGTGTTCACAGACTTCTTATTTCGGTTGAAAGTTTCGCTACCTTAGTGCATATCCCAGCGTTGTGAGAATACATGGTGGAAGCAAGGAAATAAAAAATATATATATTTCAACTAGGTAGAGACAGTCATAAAAGAGATTGTGCATTGATTTCAGCAGCCTCAGATTTTAGCCTTAGTAATCACTAATGTCATGATGGCTGAGGTCTAATTTTTTATCCTAACTAGGAGCACTATTTTTCTATGGTCCTTCCTACCCAGATTCACAGAAGTTGCTCAGCTTTATTTAGCCATCCATTAGGAAGCACAGACAAATGTTGCTGTTACATTTTATAATTGTTTCTGAAGATTAAACAGTCAAAATATCCATAATGTATGCTGTTTCTTAACAGAAATCTCCATACCTCAGCTAAAATGACTCTGCTGGGAGTGTGACTAGCATTGATCACTTGTGATTCCACTCAGTAAAGACTCGGCATGGTCAACAAGTCACTACAAAATGTGTTGTTTGTCACTGAGACTGCTGCCAAATTGCACAATGCTTTTCCACTTTGTCCAGCCTGCTTGAGAGACATTTGACCACTCTGTGTCAGGCAATATCAGAATTATTCAGAGAAAACACATGCGGATCAACAGTAACCCAGGAAGGCACAGTTTGATCAAAAAGATGTTTTCTTCAAAATACATGTTAAGGTGGAGAAAGTTTAACAGATGCCACGATGTAATGTATTGCTTCCCATTGAGATGGTATGCGAGACAACTGGAGGCTCTGGCAGAGTGCAGGTGAGGGCTGTGCTTCTGCAGCTGGGGCTTCCCTGCCTGCAAACACCCAGTGCTGATGTGCAGGAGGTAATCCCAGAGGAAACTGCATCTTTTCTTACCCGTGAGAAAACCACAAAGTCTCCACATATGGGATCTTCAGTTACCAGCATCTGCTTGTGTTTTCTTCAGATGCTGGTATCATACTTCACAGAGCTCTGGATATGAGATTAATCTATTGGGAACATCAGAACAAGGTGGGAAAGACCGGGGTCCCTCTGGGACATGTTTCAGTCAGTTTTTGCAATATCAGGAGTGTGAATTTTCACCTGTGCCACCACAAAGACACTAGAAACAAGCCCCAGAGCAAGGACAGCATGCCCATTGGTGCAGGTGCCCCCAGGTCCCTATGAACTCCGCACCATGGCTGAACCCCACTGCCACAGTGGATGAGGAATGGGAGACAGCCCAGCACCTGCTGATGGTAGCAATGCTGGGAGTCAGACCAAGGTGTTGCTGCCACTGTCAGTGTGATTTTTATCTTATCCCCTTTATCTGAAACCTACCACAAACAGCCAAATAGTAGAGGGCAGTCCCGCTTTGGTTAAGATGGCAAGCACTGAGGTGGAGACCAAGACCTCCCCTTCCTTAATCCCAGCTCTACCCCTGTGGTGTTGTGCTGCACATCTCTCTTCCTCTCCTATTTATGTTCATCAGCCATAAAATATGGATAGTGCTTATCTGTCTCTTCTTAGTCATGTTGTGAGCATTATTTTATGAGTGTATTACAATGCTTTGAAAACTAAAGTATTCTCAGAATTACTCTTCTAATGATGTGCTAGAGGTCAATGACATTGATAAGCCAGGTTGCCTTGTCATTAAGTCATTTGCTTGACCAGCACGCGGTTCAGCACGCCACTCAGAGAGCTCTGTGTTCACCTTTCTTTCATAGCATTACCAGAGCCAGAGGCCTAACCTTATTTGCTGAATCATCTGCTAGAGCTGTGTAATCAATGTATTTGCTCTAGATACTATTTCCAGTGAAAATAGCTGCTCATGAGGCCACACCTCACACTTTGTAGTGAGATAAGCAGTTAACCATTGTCTTAACTAAAGATTGGCATAAAGCTGATAATGCCACTAAACTAACTGAATGGTAACTTCATTAACCCTCTACATGCCAATCAACCTGAAATGCAGACCTTTCCAGCTGTTCCTGAGTGTTTACTGAGTAAATCTCCCACTATTAATACGCACACCGTGCCAGCTTTAAAGCCTTACACTTGCCTGTTTCAACTGGCTGTGCAGCCAAACCTTTGCCATAACTTTATCCCTTCAGGCTCTCCAGATGCCTGGCCTTCAGAAAAAGCCGTGTTGTCTGCTCCAAGTGAATGCATTAGATTACCTTGCTTCATTTCCCTTCTTCTCCTTCTTTAAAACAAGAAAAACACAGAACCATCATGACGTGGACTGAGTGTTGAGGCAGTCAAGACATGGTTATCTCTGTCCAGATGAGTCATGCGAGTCCTCAAGATTTCTTTCTCTGTGCACGAAACAAAAGCATGGGGCTTTTGATTTCTTTTCCTCCATGTGCCCTGCCCAGCAGCCTGCTTACTGTGACACTGGTGGGATGTGGGCACTGACGTCCAAGACCCTGCTCGGGCTCTCTGATGATAGGTGTGCACCTGGACTGCTGTGTTGGCTGCACTGGAGAGGTGTCCCTGACCCATGGGCTGCCTAGCAGCAGCTCACCCCCTCTTATGCATCCACTGCTCTGCTACACCCCGCTGCTGGTTGTGGACCAACCTCCAGAAGAGTCCACAAGAGCCTATTTAAAAGCCTTTTGCATTCAGGACTCAAACCCAGATCTGCTTCAAGGTATCCTAGGGTTGTCTTTCCTCAGGCCCCTGCTTCCTCCATGCAGGAGGTTTTGTTGCCAGCACCTGATGGTGGCAGCCTTGTCTGAGGCAGACCCCGCTGCCTGGGCTGCCCTGCACATTGCTTGGTGCCCACACAGCAGACCCCCACCCTGCTCTGCCCGACCAGCCCACCCACATCTTTCATCACCCACCACCTTGCCTGCTACCCAAAATCAGTTTAACTGAATCTTCAGAACAGGGTGGTTTAGACATTTTTGGTCTTCGAGCTAGCCCAGAATTAATTGCCAGGCTTATTTGCTGTCTTCTCAGAAAAACATGGGCTGAGTGGACATAAGAGCTTCCCTGCCACAAGGGTTGTCTTTTCAGATCAGGACTGAGGCACATTGCCAGCATAACTTATAAATAAATAATCAAAATAATAATAATAGTAATAATAACAACAGATGTAATGCAGAGAAAAGCTTCAAAGGTCCACTGAATCCCAAGATCCATAAAACCTTCAGCTTTTGCTGTGTAATCTGCTGAAGTGTGCAGGATAAACAGCAAGTTTCAGTTTTTAAGATATGAAGAGTTACACAGTGCCCCAACTGTATGGTGTACAACTTCCATTTAAAATATAGCCCATTTTTTCCCCCAGTCTTAAGGGCTTGAAAAAGCACCTGGTCGCAAAACTGCAGCAAGTCCCACAGCCCAAAGACATCAATTGCAAAGAGAAAATACTCGACAGATCCATCCCGTTGAGTAATCAACATCTTGCCCTACGTCATAACATTTGCCTCTGCAAAACACACTCTGCATAGGGATCCCTGATTCCTTTCACCTGCTATCAGTACCTTGCTTTTATCTTCTCTGAGAATGAAATCTGACTAAATCTTTCACACCACAAGTGATAGGGCAGGATTTTTTGAAGCAAATTTCAAAGTAAGGAGTTCCTCACCAGTGCAATTATGGTTTATTGTTTCAGTCAGTAAATGTTTAAAAAAGCAGCTGTCTCTTAAGAACATATCATAAAATGTGACATGTGCACACAAACTGTAAATAGATAGAAATAATTGCTTGTACTAGCAGATCCAGTCCTGGGTTGGTTTCAGTTCCTGGTTTAGTTGCAGACTTTCTGTCCACCTATAAGCAAATGAATTAACCTTCCCTGTAACTAATTTCCCTTTCAGTACAATCAGCAGAACCAATCCCCTTCTCAGAGGATGAGTTGAGTAGCCCAATAGGGCCCCAACACACTAACCCCTACCCCAAAGAAGACTCGAGCTGGACCAAAGTAAATAGCTGGCAATGATTTCACAGATTGTCAGTATAGTGTGAGTAATGTGATTATCAAAGAGAAAGGGTTTCCAGCCAATCTGTGGTTGGACTGTTACACATTTACACCAAAGAACCCACAGGCTCAAGTTAAGGTGTGACTTTATTAGCAGCATTTAATTTCCCAGTCAGATGCCTCACTATCTTTTAAAACCATCATTGTCCAGAGGACCAAAGGAGAACCTCAAAGGCCAGAATTCACTTGGGAGCCACAGCCTGCAGCTGCTCCCATAGCTCTTGAAACAAGAGCAATCAGGTTTCAGTGATTTTTTTCTTTTCATGCTCTGTCAGTTAGTACTGATAATCATGCATCACTGACAGTTAAATGCAGCACTTGTTTGCCACCCATTGTTATTACATCTAGGCATCTTCTCATAATTAAAGTGCAGGGGCTCCTTCCCTCATTTCCCCACCCACATCTAGGAGCATCAGAGAATCTTTGTGTCTCTATGGGGAGACAAAATAAAGCCTCTTGCTTGTGTTTTTCCACAGAATTTTCTTGCTGAACCAGTGATCTTGTCATCTGTATAGAAAAAAAACAACTCATTTTCAAGGAGAATGAGAAATGGATCTCTGCAATTATGAGGGACTCACCTCTCTGTGCTTCACTGGTACCTTCACTATCATGACAGTGGCTACCTAGCAACCAGGCCTTTTGACTTCAGCCAGCTTTACTCATATATATTTGTATTTCTGCTGTTGTGGGGAAAAGGAGGCCATAAAAATATTAATTTCCTTGGACAAGCTAAGCTAAAGGATTTTCTTTTGGAGAATTTAAAACAATGTTTCATCAACTGCTTGAGGAAACACCAGTGGCATGCTATTTTGCATTTCAGATGTGCCTGTTTAAGTTCACCATATAAATCTGCTTCCTCCCAGGTTAGAGTGTGAAAAAAAAAAACAAAACACTACTTAGTATAAAAAGTAAATTTAATTAATTAATTAATTAATGCATAAATATAAAGCAAGCAAACAAACAAACAAAATGAATAGCAGAAGACCTTACAGTTTTTAAGACAGCAAGTCCTCTTCCTAGTGATGCACAGTAGCAATAAACCCCCACCAGTGGGTGGTTTCTGGGCTTACCCTGACATAAGAATTACTTAAGCTTTAAATTTATGTACTTAATGCCAGTTACTTTTTGCCTAGAAGACAGGGTGGAGTTAACTGCACTTGAGATTTGTAGACAGAGGCAATCTGAGGCAATAAATAAGTTCTTTTGCCTCCCTCCTGTCTGAAGGCAGAACTAGGTTAACCTTAAAGCTATATAATTGTTCTGGTTGTTTGTATTTCAGATTATTACCCTTCCTCCCAACTCATCCACAGGGGAAAAAAAAAAAAAAAAAAAAAAAAAAAAGTAGAAGCTGTAAATCACTATATAGAGCTTACCTAACTTGTCTTTGCAGATGACAAAGAGTAAAAGCTAGTAAATAGTTCCTGCCCATATTCACGTGGCAATTGTTTGGTTAATTCATGCGATGAGATACACTTCCAAAAATGTTTAAATACAGCCCATATTCCTCCCTGTGACCTTTCTCCTCTGAGCCGAAGCCCCGCCACAGTGCTCCTGTCCTTGGCTTTGTTCCAGAATTCAGACTGGTATATTAGTTTTTTAGCTATTCTGGCGTTTCTTATTTAGTGTTATCTCACTAACTTTTAGTTTTTCAGAGTATTTATTAATTGGTATTCACAAAACTTATTTGAAGTAGCAAAGTTTTCCTCATCCAATTTAACATGCAAGGAACAAGGCACCCTATTATTAGAGCATTAAAGAAAATTGGGTAGATTTCCAGATTCTGACAATTAGGTGCTAAATTAAATGACTTTGTATGATCAGATGGGAATTGGCCAACTGTTATCAAGGTTGAAATCAAACAGCCAATAGGCAAACAAAAGGAAGGAGAGGAAAACTGTTTCCATAAAGGTAGATACAGTAAGAAACAAAGACATGCAAATGAACTAGACCAGATATATTAAGTATTGCTGAGTAAAATGAATATCCAGTAATTCTGATTATCAGACTACTTATTCTGGGTATTAGAACTTTAGGCTCTTACAGAGGGCTGAAGATTTAGGTCCACAATTAACAATTACATACAAAAAGAAGGGACTAAGTGAAGTGTAGCCTCAGTCCAAGTGTTTGGACAAGTGCTTGAGATGTTCCAGCAGGATCCAAAATAGGTGTCATCTTGGCTGGAGGACAACCAAAATAAAACTGAGCTTTTGGAGGAGGACCACTCACTCTCAAGGTCTCCGTCATCTCAGAGTCATCACAAGAAGAGACATGCCAGTGAATCACCACAAATTTCCTCTGGTTCTGCCTGCTTGAGAAAAACTGAAGTGTGGGCTTCTGCTGAAGGGCGCTGAACCCACGTCCAGGTGAACATGGAAAAAATGATTTTTTTGGATGGAAGAGTTCACACTTTACTTAAATCCTCCTGTAGGCACCAAGTTCTTGGACAAGACTTAGCTTTCACAACTGATCTTAGTGAGCTAAATGTGTCACTGCTTTAACCCTGCAAAAGCCAGCCAAGCTGGATAACAAACTATGATTCCTCTTCTTTAAAATATTCCTCAAAGGAGACCAATAGCTTGTCTTTGCCACCCCTACAACTTTTACTGGATGTGGTATCAAACATTTCAGATGGAAAACTGAGGCAAAGAGCATGTTCAGGTTTAATGTTGGTTGCATTTACGGTGTGTAAAATGGGGATAATACCACTTGTCTAACTTATGAGAGAGTTAAAATTTGCAAAGCATTTTGCAGATGTCAGAAGAATTATAATGATCATTAATTAGAAAATCACAATTCAGCTCATTCTTTGATTCTAGGCAGATTTCATCCCTTACCCTTTCTACAACAGATGAATTGCAATTCCATTTATCTTCATTGTCTGCAGTTTTGAAGTAATGGGGTAAGTTCACGGCAAAGGCTTTGAGGTGTCTTCCTGTTATCAAGAGTTCCTATTAAATACATTAAATTGATTCAAGTCTATTAGTTTATCAAAAGAGCATAATTCTATTCTTTAGCTTTCAAGGGAAAGCAGCAACTATCTCAGTAATTACTGTTTCCTTGCTGGTATCCCAGAGCAAGCACACGTGCCATGATCCAAAGTAATTGGTAATGACTGGGTACAAGCATGTACGTATTGGTCCTACAAACTAATAACGTTAATAGGAAGAAATGGAAAAAATGTGGGATGTAAAATAACCAAATTTCCTGTGCAAAAGAACATGAATCTTCCAGGTTACAGGTACACATATACATGGTATACGTGTTCATGGTACTTATGTAAAAAAAACACAGGTTATGAAAGATCTCTTAGTAACTCAGATGTGCAATCTGAATCAACAAACAAATGCATTGAATGCAGACAAAACAAGCTACAAGGATACAGGAGAGATTTAGCCACCCATGGATCCCACATGCCCTTGATGAAATAGGCAGCTTCTTGGCCTTTCTGAGGATCTTCTCCCTCATTTTAAGGACAATTCACCTGTGTCTGACCAGCCCCATGGTGTTACTGCAAGTTGAAGGTAAGTATACATGAGCAGAGAGGCGGTTTTGGCCCTGCTGTGCTGCCTCAGAGGCACATTTAGCTACCAGAGAGAAAGGAGGTGGTGTTTCCTCCCTGACGTATGACCTTCTGATGTGCCTCACCCCAGGTGGGTGGAGTAATAGCATCCCAGGGTGAGGGATGAGTAGAACCAAAAGAATGGGCATAGGTGGATAAAGTGAGTTGGATGCAGGGAGAGTCTCGTGGCATGGGGGTGAACAGTGTCTTATGCCTTGCATGGCTCTTAATCCATATTGGAAAGTGCAATGAAGCAAAAAGCTTTCTGAAGTTCATTTCAATAAATTTGCCTAAATTCTTAAGAGATTTCTAATAAAATAGTCTTGTCAACTTCAGTGAATCATTGATTTATACCAACTGGGGATTTATGCTGTTGCTGGAGGTATTTCTAGGGTACCTGTAATTTTGTTATACTAGCAAGTTAGAATTATTCTGATACATGTACTCTTAGTTATTATGGACTGTCATCAGCCCTTCAGTCGGCTGGCCATGATTCATGAAAGAAAATCACTCCTAATTAAACATTCATCTAATTATTCTTGCCAGAAACAAATGAAATATGCAACCAATATGCTCCACAACAGCTTCGTAAGAGTACCACTAGGATTTGTGAAGCCAGATGACTGAATGCACAGGGAAGCTTTTCAGCATGTTACATGAGAAAAGAATCCATCCCTACCTTTTAACTGTCTGCTGAACATTTCAAGCAGTATTTAATGTCAAACTAGATTTTGGAGCAAGGCACATTAATGACTACAGTAATTGCTCTTTGGGAGAACAGATTTGAGTGACAACACTTTCTCTAACCTCCAGGGACTTACTTTCCCATGAACAGCTTAACGTTTAAACAAACTGATTTCTCAATATTTTATGGGGAGAAAAAAAAAATCCCTGCAGAGGCTCACGTAACTGTTTTTCTGTATGTAATTAAAAAGAAAGATCTAGCATAACATTTTTATTTGGTGTGTCACTGCATTGCTGGTTTACTCCATGCATGCATATGCATCTAAGTAGTAGGATGTTGACCCCTACGGAATGACTTCAAAATGCCTACAGCTTATCGTTCTCCCCATGTCTGAGAGTATAAATCTAATTACCAAGTGCCTGGAATATTTGTGTGAGTCCTGTAAATTTCCTTCTTGCCCTAACTTATCTCGGTTTACCAAGTCTTGAATATGCAGTAGCTACAGATTTTCTTCGCAATGCATGGACAGACGTGATGCAAATTGCTTATATACATTTGATTGAAATCACCAGAACTTCTCTAGAATTAAAAACTGGCCTTACTGAAGGGAGAAGCAGGAATTAGGTCTAGCAGTATTTGTCTCATCAAAAGCGCAAGTGCATAAAGTGAGTGCATGTTTCTGTTTCAAGTTCACCCCAAAAGTCTGACCTTTGATTTTGTTGTTGCTGTTGTTACTGCCTAATCCAATACCATTAACAGATGGGTAGCCAAAAGATATATTGTACCTTCATAAAAACTACAGTAATGCCATGAAATTCTCAATATTTGTTTACAAAAGTAATAACATAATTTCTGTTAAGAAACCTCAGTCTGAGGAAAATGTGACATGAATTATATGAAAGAAGTAGCATTTTATGGTTGTTTCTGTGATGTTCAAATATGTGGCCAAAGCCTGGAGATTCAGCAGGATGCTTCTGATACAGTCACATCTGCAGGTTATCAGGTTCTGGCATGCTACTTCTCTGTAATTATTTATTAAAAGACCTAAAATGAATGTTTCAAAAGGATTTTGCAGGGAGGTTGTAGTTTGGCTTTGTTTCCCAACCCTGCCACAGCTTTTATGTGCAGGAAATTTAGAACCATACTGGTTAAAGAAGGTAGGTGTTGATCTCCCTTTGAAATCAAGACTTACAGATGTTCCTTATGAAATCAGTAGGAAGTAGACATCTAAAAAATCTTCAAAAATCTAGCCTCTATGCTCCCTAGAATATCTTCTTATTGGAAGCAAGCAGTTCAATGCCGGATATGTCTTGGGAGTTCAATGTAAATTGATTATATCTTGGGGATTTCTTCAAGCCAGCTTGATTTTTTATAGAATTTCCAACAACTTCTTTCGGTAAACATAAAATATACCAGGTTTTCACTAAAAGACTACATTTCTAACTGACAGAACTGGGTATTTAATTGTATTTTGATTCCAAACAGAATGTGTTCCATATTTACCAGAAACAGGTAATTCAGCAGGACAAGTGATCATTGCTGAGAATGATTTTTGGACTCAAGAAAATGTTGAATAGCTATGGATGTTGCTGTTGTTTCATGCACAATAAATATCTGTTCTCTTTGATTCACAACGATTGTTTTAAGATGGTGGGCTCAAATACTCCCTTCTTCGAGAGCTACATGTGTGTCACCTGAGGCTGACAAATCACAGCATAACCAGCAGGTTATTAATATACTTTTATGCTGTACAGGAATACTTTGTGACTCTTGAATGCCACCATCAAAGTATCCTCTTTCTCATTCTGAAAAATATGGTCAATTTAGTTTTATTTTCAGTTATCATAACCAGAGATTACTGCCGACCTTAATCCACAAATCATATCTGCCTTCCCACATTGACCAGATTAGTCATCAAACCGTCAGATCTGTAGTCATCTTTCTCTCTTGGTTTCCTTATTATCATTTTATTACCTCTGAGTTCCTGCAAAACCACAGGCTTCCTTTCCAAACCTGGCTACCACTGCTCCCATAAGCTGGAGGAGTGTTTCAGCAAGCTCTGACCACTGGAGAACGGAAATTAAGAAATTGTCACTATGGCCACGTGATTGCCATCAAGCATCGGCAAAGGGCCACAGCATCACACCCAGCACCCACAACTGTGAAAAGCAGAGGAAGTGTAGGGGCAGCAAACCAGCAGCAGACTGGTGGATCAGAAGGCTGGAGATGGGGGTCACAGGAAAGGCTGCCTCACGTGTAGAAGGACAAATTTACAGCTAAGTCCCATGCTTTGTGTTTCCAACTAGCTATCTCTAGACAGGTCTCTGCTTAGATCTGAGGTGCTTTGTTTGTTTGTTTGTGCTTTTTAACAAGCACTTTTGATGTGCCTGTATGCTGTCTGAAGGGCCCAAACACTTAAAGTTAGATTTTTGCTTCTATTCTTGGGACCAGTTGGCTAAATACTCACTTTGCAGCATCTAAACATATGGGCATCTATATTCTTTATCAGTTGTAGCTGAGTCCACCAAGCAATAAGGGGACTTATTTGTGCTAACTGTTCATTTTAAATTGTTTTTAATACTGCAAAATAGGGATTTAAATTTGTTTGCATACAGAAAGCAAATTATTTTTATGTTGTTCTGCCAGAGTAAAATTTCACTGCATGTATCTTTCCTCTTCTTTTCTAAGAAGCTATCTAAAAATAGATGCTGTACACCTGCCTTATCTCTGTATACCATCCAATAACTAGATCTAAACATGTATGTAGCACTGCACTAAAATCCTCAGCAAAGCCTGGAGAGTAAACTTCATACACGTGGCTTTTACCAAGATTTATTTGCTTCCCACATCAGACAGCTTTGACTGCTCTAGCCCAAGCTTCCCCCCAAAACCACCTTTGATAGCACTCAAAATCAAAACTCCATTTCCTCGCTCTTTCCTTTATGGAGGTTTGCCCAACTTTTCAGTTCAGTTTACTTAAGCCTGGAGTCACACCACACACTTTACAGTTTCCTGGCCCTTTTCCGCTGGGGAAGAGGGGAGGGCAGAGAGTCAGGGCCACGCTCCCACGGCTGCGCAGGGCAGGCGCAGCAGCAGGAGGCCAGTCCTGAGGCCCAGAGCACATCACAGGTCCCAGACCTCTCAGTAGCCTTGTCTGCTCCAAAGCTATACAGATGATCTGTTCGTAAATCGAGCACATGTAGGAGACTACAATGACATCTGTAAATCTAACACAAATTAAATGTGTCTGGGACCTGGGATCAATTGACGATCGATAACTCTTTGCCACCACTGAAGGATTTCAAGAAATAACATAGAGACTGTGGTTCCTCTTGACTTGAAGATGCTTATTGTTCGCAGCTTAGGTCTCTCCATTTAGAGATAGGAGGTGTATCTTTGAATTCTTGGGAGTTGAGAGCAGATTAAACTATAGTTGAACTGAGTAAAAGCAACTTGCTGACACTTCTGTATGAAATGGAGACATAAATTACATTTTCAGGGAATGATTGCACCATGGCACGAATTAAAACTTTTTTTTTCACTTATACCTGTTACATTGAAATGACAAAGACTGTCACTCCCTGCACTTTAGGGTATAGAATAAGGTCAGAAAAAATTCCCTGAGGATGGGAGGTTTGCAAAGTTGTGTCAAAAAAGGCACCAACGTGTAATTTTTCCTTCCACTAAAATACCTGTGAAAGTGAGTGGAGGCAAGAGATTGGACCAGTCACTGCTGTGTAGCATTAAGATTCCTATAGAAATGATCACTGCAGAATTACTGAGAGAGATGGTAAGTGCATGCCTATGAGAATAAAAACATTGTAGTTAGAAGAATAAAAATGTTGTAGTTAGGCTACAGTATATAATACGTAATTGCTATCACATGATCTCACACACACACACACAAAAAGTTTAATCTTTAATGATTATTACAATTTTCAGATTACAGGGACAAGGAGTTTCTTTTTGTTATGAATTGTTCTTGTTTTGGAGCCTGGGTCAAGAACTCTGGAGTCACTAACAATATACAAATTAAGGATTTGATATATGCCATATATATTTGATATATGCCAGACAATTTTAGGTGAACCCACGAACCTGAGTGGCTGTGATAATTTGTCAAAAGTAACAATTGATGCAACAGATCTTGACATGCAGTAAATGGCACAAGCAATGGGGAAAGAGACAGTAGAATATCCCCATCAGTTACATAGACTTGATCACCAGTCACTCTGTGCAGTTACAAGCTTCCAAAGCAGTCAGAGAGTTGTGCCCACAAGGAAAAGAAAACGGTAATGCAGTAAATGTTTCAGGATGGTTTTGGACTGGAGTCTCTGGTATGTCAACATGTAACAGTTTAATTAGCCTTCATTCTCCAGTAAATCCCCCAGAGCCCTGTAGTTGGGCAAAATGCCCATGAAAGCCAAGAGGAAAGCATCAAGCCCTTTAGTGTAAGGAGGCAAATACAGTTTGATTTTTTAATAAATCTACACATACCTCAGCCAAGTTCAGAAAAATGCAGGGGAGGTCATTCCCTCCTTTTACAAATTTTTCTTTTAGTTGAGTTATATACCTCCTAATTTGAAATAGCTACTTCTTATGGAAACATGGTGCTAATGTCTGAGTGATAACCTTTTCATTCTGGAATTAAAAAAGCAAAGGAAGTTTGCTTTGGACCAGATGCAGCAGCTTTAAATTCGTTCCTCTCTTCCTTCAGTATGTCATATACTGTGGTATAGAAAGGGTGTTATTAAGCTTTTCCAAGCTATCATCATAGATGTATGAACATAGCACTGGTGGTTTTGAAAACAGTGTAAGTTTATAGCAGGTGAGGATGCAGCCTGCAGTTTGTGCTTGTGTTGGGGAATGTGTGCATACTGGAGAGCAAAGCACATGTGCAAGCACAAATTTCTAGTTTTCTCTATTTGTTTATTTCTAGAAATTTATTGTTCCATCTCATTTAAATTGTAAGCTCTTCCAAAACTCTCTTTAAAAATGCAGACCTTTATGAAAGACATTTGAGAGTTTTTTAAAAAACCTCTAATATGTCCTTGCCTCATAAAAGAGATTTGACTAATTCCACATTAAATCTATTAAGATTTAATCTGACTAGGAGACCAGCTGAGAAATTGTTTTAGGAGCAACTCTTAAAAATCAGGAACATTTTAGGATGAGTAGTAGTAGTAGTAGCAGCAGCAGTTTCATAGTAATAGTGAATGTTTTTTTGACCCATTTCCAATTTATTAAAGCATTTTTATTATTAAGCCTTTATTACTAAAAGTTGCTTTTACTCAGTTCAAATTGTCTTGTATCCTGTAAATTCTATCTTTAGACTTAAAAATTGAATTAGCTTTTGAATGACAAAGTAAAGGTCTAATGAAACATCTTTTTGATGACATAGTAAATGAATGTGATGTTTCATCTTCTATTGTTTAATACTTAAAAGTACTATTAATTTACAAAATGGACAAAAAATCTGTTGGACAGTGTAATTCTTATTCTGAAGATGAAAGAAAAATATTAGATTTCTTGAATTAATATTCTTTCCTTTCACATCGAAAGGGTTCCATATAAATACAAAACTTCACATTTCTTACAGCATGAATTGCTTTTACCTGACTAAATAGAAGACTCTTCTGAGTGTGTTCAAGGAAAATGTATTTATCCTTAGGCAGAACATAAGTGCACATGGTTATGAAGGTCAGCCTTGTTTCTAATCTGAGAGAAATATACGTACCATATTTAGCAGATGCATGTACAAGTATGCCCATACAAGAAGAGAGAGTGAGAAAAGCAATTATAATTGCTGTTCCCCAAATATATCATGAATTCTCAGATTTTCATATTATGCTTTTACTTTCCAAGAACAAACATTCACAGGACTTAGAGAAAGGGAAAAAAAAAAAAAAAGTTTCAGCTTCCACCAGGACTTTTGCTTGGTTAAATGTTAACATATTTTAAAACTTTTGTGACCTGCAATCTTCTTGTGACCTTTCCAAAAATGATATTAATCCATAAAGCAGATTTTATTCTAAGCAAAGTTGGATGGCAAAATTCTGCTCTCAGTGCAACATTTTAGATGCCCATGCACTGCATGAATCTGTCACTGGAAGCTGAATTCAATGCCAAATTTCTCTATTTTCAGCTTCTATTGACAGGTCTACAAGTAACATATCTAACTAGTCTGCTACAGAGAGCATAGTCTGATCTTTGTACCTTAGGGAGCTTTTGCATTTGAACAGCATTAAGAAAGACAGTTTGGCATAAGGATATTAGAGTGATTTATACATACATACAGAGGAAACACCATCAATTTCCTCTTTGATCACTATTCAAAGTAATATCGAAACAAATCCATAGTCTTCAGGCTTAACATCTATTTTGCAGGCAAACTACGCACACATGTACACAAAGGAAATATCACTGATTTCCTCTGTGATGAGGGCCATGTAAATGCTCTGTGCCTTCCTTGCTTCTTTTGCCCAGTGCTTTTAAGACATGCCAAAGATAATTTGGAAAATGATTCATATTAATCAGAATTGTTTCGCCTTTTTAAATAAATTGACTTTAACACATCTTGATAGGGCAAAAAAGATAAGAAATTTTATGCATATACTATGATGGCACAGCTGTCAAGGTATGATCTCTTTTTTAGTTCTACTGTAGCATAGAAAAAATACAAAAAAAAAAAAAGAAAAAACACTAGAAAAGAATTAAAATAAAATCTTTATATCTCATATCAGATGATGACCAATTGTATGGTGTCATTGAAGAGCATGAAGTGCAGTAAAGTCTAAAAGCTATAAGTGCCCCATTATTCATTTTTACTGAAAACCCAAAGAGGGTTTCTTGTAAACTCAAAATTTGTCATATGGTCCTTAAAGCAGTCCTTTCAAGATTTCAAACAGTTGCTTCATTACTGACCTTCAGAACAATGAGTTATTTCTGTGTTTATGGGGTTCACAGCATTTATAGATGTCTAAAGTGCTGTGTTAAGGAGCAGAAATACATCATGAGGACTGGATCTCTTTGGCTACCAGCATAAAATTAAAAACAGTGTTCAAAATATAAACTTATGGAGATCAAAAAAATAATTGTTTTCCCTCTTCCCTTTAAAGCACGTCTGTGATTTTGTGTCTTTGCTTCTAGCTTTTACAAGGATTATACTTTTAAACCAAAAACAGTCTAATTGAACAGATTTTTTTTAATTTTTTTTTTTTCAAAATATGGGATATCCACAATTCTTTCAAATTTATAGTTCTCTTAAGTGAAAGATGCTGATGAAAACAAAACAGTTACCAAACTGGACTTGATAGCTACTGACTGGTGATTTCTTGGAAAGACGCTGACCTGTACTAATGCTTCCCATATTACTCAACAGATCAATTGGTCTAGCTTGTATTTTTAATTTTAGGGCTGCCTCTGGAAGATAAGCCAACAGCATTTCTTACAGCCCATGTAAGAAATATAAAAAATATATCAGCCCTAACTTCCAAACCTAACTGATCATCTGAAACCCACTGGAAACCACACAGCAATGGTTTACAGCAGTTCCTGTCCTAAGTCCTACTTGGAACAAGGCTCATCCACCCTCATACTCCCTCCTGTGCTAGGGATGTATGGAAATATTTGTAACGGATAGTTTCGTCTGGAAAAGCCAGCTAATTTTATTTCAAAATAAAAACAGGGTTGCACGCATACAGATTTAGTGATTATAAAACATTGCACTGTGGAGAATATCTGGCTCTTTTTTTGTTTGCAAACAATTCCAAATATTTTTTAAAGGGTCCCAGCTGAGTACTGGGACCAAGAATAATGACAGAATTTTTGTCTTCTTTCAATTATATGAGATACACCTATTTGCCTTTTCCCAAGTTATGTGCTTAGAGAAAATTTGCTCTGCACAAACTTGTGTTCCCACCGCGCGGATTGCACATGTGCAAGCACACACACTTATTTTTGTCTTAGATCTATAAGTGCTATCGAGCCAGGAATGTAATTCATGCTATTTGCCCAGACCCTTGTTTTAATTCTGTATTTTTAAAAAGAGCCAGTATGACTGCATGATGTAAGTTCATGTTGAGGTAACATGGCCATCTCTGAACAGCTTCTCAATACTTGATAGATTTCTTTACTTTTCACAATGTGCAAGTGCATCTGCATGCTCTGTTTCAATAGTTTTTAAGGATCTTTTTGCAACTATTTGATTTTATATAGCCATCTACCACCCCCAGTTCACCTCACCATCAGAGATATTTGGGCTCAGTGTGTCTCAAGGCCTCAGTTTCACAGTAGAAAACATCATTGACAGAAACTTCTCCCACTTCATGCTGGATGTCATGCCTCCCTAGCACAGGAGACCATCTCTTTCTGACCACAAGGCATGCCTTATGCTACACCTAGGAGCAGAGCTAGCTTCTGACTGCAGACAGAGCCACCTGGCTTGGATCCTTATTGATCATAATGACAATGATGGACCTCGAGCATTAGCTCCTGGCTATGCCAACACCCTTTTTTTTTTTTCTTTTTTTCTCATTTTGTAATAGGTAATTAAGAGCTGAAATTGCACCGAGTACATGACAAAATGCCTACAGAGAGCTACACTTTTTAGGAAGCAAACTTACAGCCTCAATACCAGGCAGCAGCAGCAGCCTGCGCCCATCCTGTATTCCACAATCTGTAATTTCAGCTACATATCTATTTATTCCAATGCTGCAGCATTCCATTTCTGAATGAGTTCCCACATCATGGTGACACATGCCTAGCATTATTGCATTTTAGACAGCCATCTGTACTGAGATATTCAGCCAATAATTTGCCACCAGGAAATTGGTTTCTGGGAATATATATTTTTTTATGCAGAGTGCATGCATGCCTGTCTCTAATTTCTAAAATCCATATATCCTTGACGTATCCTGTAGGAAGGGGAAATCCTATTTCATCCTGAACTCACTGTAAAATATAATGCTTGATGTTAATTAACGAGCAAGGCAATTTATGCCATAGTTCATCAGCAAAACCTTAGCACTAGCGTAAGAATCCAAAAGAAGAAGTTGTAGCATGAAGATGGCAGTTATCTAAATACAGCAAATAGCAGGGGAGAATGAAATAGGTCTAACAGGACATGGATCCTCTAACTGATGAAATATATGGGCTAAAAATACACTTTAGTGCAGATAAATATAGAATAATGATCGTAAGAAAAATAATCTAAACGTGGGCTGTAGCGTCAGTAAAGTGATCACACGGTATCCTGAAAAGGAAAAGAGCCAGGTAGTTATTAACAAATAATACTTCAGTATGTTATCAGACTGGTTTATAATACCCATATGTAGTGAGAAATGGCCACCTAACTTTAGATCATTAAGTCCATTTCCTGTGACACTAGAACATAGCCCACCAGATGGGAGACACATGAAATATTAAAAAGATACTAAACATGCACTTTAACTTTGGGCAGAAAGCCAAGGCTAGCAGGAGTGCAGGCAGGCAATGTGCAAGGGCTGAGGAGGTAAGAGTTCCTCAGCTGAAAAGTGTGGTTCAGATTATATGAAATGCAATGTTTATGCCTGCTAAAATAGGACTTTTTTAATTATTTTTTTCTTTTTCTTTTGCCTGGGGAGGGATGGGAGACGGAGAGAGAATTAAAAAAGGAAAGCATTAAAGGACAGCTCAACATGCTAGAAGAGAAGAAATTCTATTACTTTGAGCTAAGAGAGCTGGACTTATGGAAATAAAGATTTTGCTTTTTTTAATTATCAGAGATTTTTCTGTCTTTGCATAGACACCAGGCTGCTAATCAGAGGCTTTCACAGCAGTTAATTCCACTTTGAGTAGGATTAACTTTAATATTTAAATAAATAATCTCCCTGGCTTTGCAGTTTTTGGGTGACAGAAATCTGTGGAGGAGAAAATTGGAAGTATTGAGAAAAAAAGGAAATTTCCATCCTCCACCAGGTCTAGAAGCTGAGTAGCAAAACTCTGAGAATATCTCAAAGGCTTTCCACAGCTCTGGAGGAAATTTCAGAGAAACTGGTCAATCAGTTGCAATAAATTTTGGTTCAATTTTTCTTTGAGGAGAGAAGTCATTCATAAGTATCTCTGTAGAGTCCACTAAGTCTTTCCAGACAGAATACTTGTTCATAGCGAAGAAACAGTCTCCAAAGTATTTATGAAACTGTACATAATTACTGTTTTGACTTACAAAAACGTCCTCTTTGGTACAGTTTAATTTCTTTTTCAAATTTACATAGTACTGCAAAAATGCAACATTTCATAATAAATGTCAGCCAGTTTTTGTATTTCATCAAATTACGTACTGTCAAGTTAAATATTTTTATGATAAATTCACTTAAAAAGTGAACTCTTTTTTCTTTCCCTCCTGTATATAGTAACTTTTTTATTTCTGTGTGCTTTGAACTTCTACAGACCATCATAACAACATTATCAGTACACAATGGTCAGAAAGCAGAAGTAACACTGCACTGTTACCTCTTATAGCATACAGATATTTTTTAAAACAACCTTTTTCAAATTCATAAGAAGGATTTTTAAACCAGTTTGGAATTAGGAAGGATAACCCATTTCCTTGATTAATTGCAGCTTACACACAACAACAGGTTTTGAGAAGGAAATAACTTATGGTAGCAATTTGAAGGGATGCAAGATTTTGCAATAGGAATCACATCTTAGAGGTACTTTTTAGAACTACCTTGTTAAGTTAAAATAAAACACAAGCTAGTGCAAGACAGGAGCAAAATAAAATGGTAGATCAAGAGAAGTGACTAAGGCATATACTTTCTCAGTGGTCATCCATCGTTATCTATAAGAAAAGGGTTTGTGAACACTTCAAGCCAGCACTCCTGTAGAACATGTCCCCCCCTCCTCCTGGTCCCAGACACCCTTGGCACTGCTTTAGCCTGGCACATCCCCCAGGCAGACAGTCAATTGGGATTAATCCCCCTCAAACCCACCTCTCACTGCATGGCCCTGCCTGTCAGTGGGCACAGGGGAAGGCATCTTCAGTGAGGCTCATGGATAGGGGGAAAGGCAGGCCTGCTTCTTCCACCAGCTTTGCTGGATTTGGCCAGTTTACCTGACTTGCAGAGCTGGGACCTAATAGGCGTTTTTGGGATAAAGGGTAAGATTTTCAATTTTTGTCTGTCTGCTTCAAACAGACATAGAGTGCTCCCAGCTTTTGAGCTCTCTTGGGCTGCATATGCTGAGAGAATCATCCCAGAGGGAAAGATTCTCAATTTTACTGAAATCTCCTTGCAATACTTGGTGTAAGAAATCACAGAGCTGATGTCAGCTAAATTTAGATTGGCTGTAAGGTCTTTTGGCATTACTAGGAAGGAAGGAAGTCAGGAAAGCAGGAAGGGAAAGACAGAAAAGACAGACAGAAAGACAGAAAGACGGAGAGAAAGATGGAGAGAAAGACAGAAAAAAAGACAGAAAGAGAAGACAGAAAGAGAAGACAGAAAGACAGAAAAACAGATGCCCGTGAGCTGACTTCTAGGTTGAAATTTGTTGCATATGTTCAAAAAATATAGGCAACATTTGCTCTCATGTATTGCAGGCAGTAGTAACAGAAATTTGACATGTCAAATAGAGTGCATGCCACTTAATCTATCCAGTTTGAGATCTGGAACAGTGTGTTACAAAGACCCAGGGGAAAAAAAGAAAAACTAATAAATAAATAAATACATATTAAAAAAAAAAATATATATATATATTAAAAAATGATAAATATACATAAAATGGGGAAAAAATATAAGTTCTGCTTTTCTTTTCTGTCTCCAGCTCCACCATTCTTCCTTTCTGATGTAAATAGCTTCTAACAGAAAGATTTTGGACTACAAATTTGTATGAAATGCTGGCAATTCAAAAAAAAATGTTGAGATGAATGACATAGTTTGTTTCCTTCAAAATTTCTAAAGTTCTTATTTTTGCATGAAACATCAGGAGAGGTTTCAAAAAAGGTCAGAATTAAACCTCCTTGAAATGTTATATATTAGCTTTCTTTTCTGTCCTTCTAGAGGACAATGCATGGCAAAAATCTGAAAAAAAAAACCAAACAACTTTGTATTAAACAGAACATTTGAAATAGTAATTCAAAGAGTTAACAACCACTGCAAATAAATTTACTGCACTTCATTATAAAGTTAAAGTAAATGGAGCATTTAAAAAGAAATAACAGATGCCATCATCCTAGATGGATAATTAACAGCAGATTCTTTAACACTTATATTTAAATGGGACAGAAACATTTCAAAAAGATTTTTTTTCTGTTGCAAAACATTCAGATGAAAAAAAAAAAAAAAAAAAAAAAAAAGACCGTTCTCCTCCAACAACCTCCTTAGGGAAATGAACTTTTAAACAAAACTGAGGAAACACTTCAGCAGTCCAGGTTTCCACATTTCCTGAGAGGAGTGTGAGTAGTGTGTTGAGTTCCTTCATGTTGAAAAATGGTGAAGACAGTACTTAACCCCTTACCATACCTTTTGGGCAAGGACTTTACATCCTTCAGCCTTTGGAACCCTTGGAGCTCAGCTTCCCTGCCTCTGGTGGGCTTTCCAAGGCAGCTCTGGTCTGCCTGCACCAAGATGGGTGCCAATACAAAGTCAAGACTACATCGTCCTCTTATTAGTATAACTGCACTGGGGCACCATCCATTAACAGATGACTGGTAATAACAGTGACCTTATTTTTTTCCACACACATTTTTTTTCCACCTTCACTTGAGCTCTTCTATTTTCTTTCCACCTCCCTGGTTTTGTGGAGACGCACAAAGCCAAGGTTTGCTCAAGCCTATTCATCACAAAACTACACCTATATTGCTGTCACTTGGCACCCTTTTTGGCTGCAACAGTAGAAAAACTGGCTTACACTTACAGAGAGATTGGAAACCTGCTCTGTTTTTCTAGAGGTGATCTCTCAAGGTAAGGATTAGCACATTGTTCAGGCAGTCTACAGGAACAAAGCTGCTTTTGCCATTCTCTCTGCCATTTCATGGCATTGGATAACACCTTTTGCTACTTTTAAGAAGTACAAAAGCCTTTGAGAGACTGTAAAACCATCAGCTACCAGCTCACAAAACTCCCTCCAAGTCACTTGGTCTGAATGTTAGGGTCAGTGAACGACATGTGGCTGTTCCTGACAGTGCATGACCAGGGTGGGTACATAGCTTGTAAGGCTGGAAGACCATCTAAGGTCTCTCATTATGGGCATATTCAGCACACGTGACAGTTCAACCAGCCTCTGCCCCAATATATCGTTTCAGCCTCTGCGTGCATGTTGCTTATACAACACAGCCTTTCAGATAAACACAGGTTTCTCACTTTCCTTTTCTGTTTACCAGGCAGTATGTGTACAGATTATCTTCCGAATTAAGACACACACAGATGCTCTCCTTATTAATGTGAGAAAATATTAGTGCCAAGGGGCATTATAGATCTTTTCATTCAGCAGTGGGGAAAAAAAAAAAAAAGGCAAAATATGATAAAGTCAGACAAACATCAAGAAATGAAGGACAACCCCCCTCAACCACTTACATGTCAATCTCATTTTAACTTTGAATATGAGGTCTGCATATGTAGTCTCTGTACTAGCAGGTGCAAATTAGTAATTGAGCCTTTTGACAATCCTAACAGTAGAAATATAACATACAGCCATAATGAAGTGTATAATGCATTCCTTGCTTGGTAAAAATAAAGCTGGGACTCTGAACAATAGAAAAAGACAGCCTCTGTCTCCTAATCAGCAACAACTGCGCTCGCCTGTGCCTCCACAGAAAACAAACCTCCATCTCTGAGCATACAGAGGGTAACTGATTAATATGAACATCCAAGAATGATTATGACAGGAAGTTTACATAATGGTAACAGTATCTGTCATACTTTGCCATTCTCCCACATGTGATATCTGATGTCTGACAGTGACTCACGGGCCACAGATCTCATGTGGCTGCTCAGTTAGGTATGACTAAAAGACAAACCCAGGATCATGTAGATGGCGTGCACGTGTGTCCCGATGCTGACAGATGAGTGGGTGTTTATTGGTGCTGGTGGCAGACACCTGTGTGTGTCATCAGTATTTAGAGGAAAGCACATGGGCACTGAGTTACATCTTTATAAAACCA
This sequence comes from Anas platyrhynchos, assembly GCF_047663525.1. Classification (NCBI taxonomy): domain Eukaryota; kingdom Metazoa; phylum Chordata; class Aves; order Anseriformes; family Anatidae; genus Anas; species Anas platyrhynchos. Next base: position 36,953,860 of record NC_092590.1, read on the forward strand.
TGATTTTGAGATGTCTGGGAAGAGAAGTGATGCTCAGAGTCGCTGTCGCCCCTCCTGATAAGTCGATAACTTAACATTTCTGTCTCATTTTAATTTTCCCAAACTTCTATGTGTATAAAATTGCTATAGGCAACTGCCCAATGCCTTTGCATCTGCTAGAACTGTTAAGTAGTTGATGAGGTCTTTTTCACAAGATCTGGCTGTTTTTTTTAATTTATTTATTTATTTATTTTTACAATTTCTGAAGATATAGAATCTGTTCCAGCAATATGGCGAGTGCAAATGCTCTTATTGGAGACCCGCTGATATCCAAGAAGATGTCTTAGTCCTCCACAGAAAATTATCTTTTGAGCATAAAGGTGTAAATAAGTACGTGTAGATGAATGTGTAGAGAAGGGATATTAAGATAGATAAATTTCAAGTATCTCAGATTTGTCTATAGTTCCCATGAGAGACATTTATTTTAATGGAAATTGCTAGAGGACAGTCAAGCTGTTCATGATATCAGTATTGAATATCAATATCTTCAATGACACATGGAGAAGTTAATGGGCTATATTCAGTCCTTAGCGCATGGTAAAACTACCACTGAAATTGGAAACTGTTGACTACATACAGTTATGATTATACACTTCAGTTAACCTGAAAAAGCAGGTCAAAAACATTTTTTTCTTTAATTAGTTGGGTTGTTTTAATACTACAAAGAGCACTTTCATGACTGAATGGCTTCTCATGAATCCTATGAATTGTTAGTTTATAGGTAATGTTTCACATGTATTTTCTTACACAGGTTTAAGTTCCCTGAAATGTAGCTTGATTTCATGGGTTCCTTCCTCGTAAACTTATTTGCGAAGGGAGGATCTCTGAGCCTTGATGGCTGTCTGCTGTGGATGAAAGTGAGGCAAAGGACTGTAAAACAAATAAAAAAGGGAGAGGAGAGATCAAAGTACCTCATTAAGAGTAGTATGTTACAGCCTTGTCCAACCTCTGCTGCAGAGATTGTATAAACGTCTGCTCCAAATAGCTGACAGCCTGTTTCTGCAGTGCTGGGCTGGAGGAGAAGCTTGGTAGGAAGGACACAAACACTAAAATTACCTGGGTTTCCCCACGTGATCTGCAGTCTGAGCTGTTCTTGTGGCAGCTCACTTGATTTTTGAGGAAGTTGTGGGGAAGTTCACGATCTTTCAGTAAAATTCTCTAGCGGTCGTGTTTCCACCTGAATGCTCCTAGAAACGTACAGCGATATTTAATATTTATCATAATTGCACTTGGCTGTGTAGGCACACCTTCTTACACTTTTTCTGACAACTGCATGTCAAGGAAAAGACCTTGGACTTCTATAATTACATCATTTCCCACCCAATTCTATGACTGTGCAAGTATGGCTGAGTTCTTCCTCTGTCCTCACACTTGGGCTACCTCTCACTAGCTTGTTTGTTTTCCAGCAGAGATGCTAGCTACATCACAGACTCTCCACGATGAGGGCCTCCTTGCCTGGCTATAAAGGCATGGCCTGCCTTTTGTTCCTCACCTTGCCAGTGCCAGGAGGACTTTGGACTCATCCTTCCCATCTGACAACTGTTTTTCAGCTCTGAACAGGAAGTAGAAGCCTTTCTGAGCCAACAACTACTCCAGGGCCAGTTTCACACCCACTCCTTGTGAGTGCTCCTCCAGGCTGCTCGGTGCTTCTCCAGGCTGTCACATGCCAGGCGGAGCCCTTAGGAAGGAAGACACATCCCTAGGATTCAGACCAGGTTTCCAGCAGTGTGGCAGGACTGGTCTAAGGTGTTGCAGTTGGCAGAGGCAAGTTGGGATTTGCCCCTCTGTTGAGACGAAGTAGTCAGGAGCAAGTACAGTTGTTTTCCTGTTGAGTGAGCCAGCGTCTGTCCTGCCTTCTACCAGGACATGGTGGCTGCTCTGCCAGCTGCCAAAACATGGCTAAAAGACACACTATTTTTTTAGGATGGACAGTCCAGCAGTAAGTAACCCTCATGTTGACCTGCTTTCAATGGGCACCACACAGCAGCACTAGCTTTGGCTCTGAAGTATCTCAGTACACGCAGGCCACTGCTTTGTGTCACACTACTGCCTGAGTAGAAACACCCCTTACAGTTTGCAGAGTGCTTTTAATGACAAATGATACACTGTAGCTTGATGTTATTGTCAGCTACAATTATTATGAGGTTTGTTAAACTCTTGCCCCCTTGCTGTCAGCATGAACATGATTCATCTCATCTGAAACACCAAAGTCCAACCAGACACTATTCCCAAACAAGGCATCAAGCTATTGGTTGGCTTTTAACCACTTTCAGTCTGGCTGCAAATTCCCCCAATGGGGAACAGAGGGTACCATCTCAAGCTCAATGGGAATGCACAGACAGCTCCTCTGGTAGCACACTGGTAATTGGGAGGCAGTTTTACCATATTCATCTTCTTCTCCTGCTTTCCTAGAGGGTGAGCGCGCTCTTGTTCCCTCACTCTAACATAAAGCCTTCACTTAGGACATGCCGCCTGGCCAGCACCCCATGCCCACCCTGCCTCCTCCCTTCACAAAGGCATTGCAGGCTCTCACCAGAAGCACACAATGGCAGCCTGGTCCAGAGGAACATCCCTCTGAAAAGGCATAAAGAGGGAAAAGATAAGGGCAAAGAGGGCATCGTGAATCCTCTGTGGTGGAGGGCCAGAAGACTTACAGACACATGCATTTTGAATGGCTGTGTTGATTTCAGCCACCCACAACAATATCAAGGTAAAGCACTGCACCATGAGGGAAAGCAACAGGCAATGCCATTCACTGGACTGCTCTACGTGTTGGAGAGTATTGCCATGGAGGAGAATGCCAGCATCCTACAGGCACCCCAAGAGCTGTCAGTGAGGGATGGAGTTGGTAATTTCTGATACAGAAACCCTTAACAAGACAGGAAACTTCTTCCTCACCCTTCTCCTTACCAAAATGCTATCCCACACACACATTTGTGTCAATCCTGAGCTGCCACTGACACAATTCAGGTCTCAGCCTGCCCCAGGCACGTACTCTGCATGCAGGTGGGAACTGGAGCAGGCTCTGGGCATTTTTATACAATCCAAAATAGAGGGCCTTGACCAGGCTTCCTGCCATCAGCCTGTCTTGTCCTAGTCCTCCCCACCTGTCCTCATGTCTCCTTGGTGTATCCATTTCAGGAGGGCAGGTATATCCAGCTGTTCTTGACCCAGAGCAATCCTAGGTGTCACATCCATGCCAAGGGCGAAGGTGTCATAAGCACCTCATGAAGAAAAGTATGTCTTGGGGTAAAGACACTGCAATCTTGGCAACCAGCTTCAGGGCTAATACATGGTGAGTGCCTAGCAGTAGATGAGATTCTTTAGGACCTTATCTGTTCCTATATTCTCTCTAGGAAAATGTGCTCACTGGTCCATCCCAGAGAGAGCCTGCTGCAGCATTTGTTCTCACAGCACATGAAGCTACAGCTGAAGCTGAGTCAAATGACAGAGAATCTTCTCATGTGGTTATAGCTCTGGCTACCTGTCAGCTCATGGATCTGGGTTTATCACTTCTCTCACAGCAGGCAGGCATAAGCATACCTCATATTCTCCTCAGAACAACACAAAACTCACATGGTCTTGCCAGCAAGAAAAGGAAAGACTGTTTTACACCTCTAAAACCAACCACCTTCCCTGCCACATTTCACAAGGACACCCCTAGACATCCCATCCCAGATGTGCCTGGCTGGACTTGCCCCAGACCTGACGTGCATAAAGACAAGTGGATTGCAAACAAGGAATTTAAAAGCCGCAGAGCAGGAGATGTACTGCCTTAGGACCTGGCTGCTGTTTAGGTGATTAAGCGGCTGTAGCTGTTTTGCACATGTGTAAGAGAGGCACCCAGTCTTCTCTGTGTGTTTGAATACTGGGATGCAGCTCTCTTGAAGATGTAAGTTCAATGTGTATCTAGACATCTGGCCTAGGGCTTGTGGGGCGTATGGAAGTGAGAGAAGTCATGAAGAATCCTGCCAAATACATGGATGACTAAACAGCCTTAGTTGCCTAATTTTGATTAGATTAATCATATCCTTGGTGCTTCCTAGGCATGCTGGTTGCATCTGCCTATGGCTCTTTGTCAGAGGCACAGCAGATAATGCCCTTCAGAGATGTAGGCAGGGGCTGCCCTTTCAGTTTACATGCTACCTATCACATAGGTTAACCAAATCACTGGTGGTTGCTTGCAGAATATGTTGCTGTATAAATAGCTACTAATAACAATAGTTTAAATCTTTATCAAGCTATAAAAGTCTCCTCGCCACACCCATGAGAGCATGATCTGATTCCATTGGACTGAGATCTCACTTCCTAGTAATCACACCCCTAGCAGGTTTGCTTTGCCAGGGTGGCTGCTCACCTGACATGTCCACCCAATGAAGACCAGCATATCTGCATCATGGACTCAAGGAAGTTCATGATCAATCTTTTCTTTATTTTTATTATTATTATTATATTTATTTATTTACTAATTACATACTAATATCCTTAAAAGAGCTCCATTGGTTTCTCTCCAGGTGGACAAGTCAGTTTGTAATGTAACTTGCACAAATTAGGTTTTCCAGCAAAAACATGAAATAAGAAGGCAGCTCAGCCAGGGCTTCTGCAGCAAAGGATTTACAGAGAGGTTGACCTCTGTTTATAGGTAACAGACCTATATTGAGGATGCTTGTGAATGCACTCTTTCTCCCTCATTCTTTCTTTTTTTCCCTGACTGTCCCCTGTAAATTTGACTCCTCCTAGGAGGCAAGGACTACTTGGGGGGCATCTTCCCATCGCGGTGAAGGCTGTAGCGCAAGGTGGCACTGGAGTATTATTACACCTTCTGGGTGATCACTGGTCTCATTTCTATTAAACCAGGATTTTTCCCATAGGGAATACAAACAAATTAGTGTACCATATAAATAATGACCTTTATGTAAATGCACGTGATAAGATAAATGGAATCTGAAATGATTAACTAACCTTCCATTTAACAACATTTCTGACATTTGATGCAAGGAATGAAGTCCAACCAGCTTTCCCATGCCTTTTACTGTGGAATAGCAAGGATGTGTAGTGGCCAGTAAAGTGGCTTGGACTAGCTTTCGTCATCTTCCTAATACAGACTGAAAAAAAAAAAAAATAATAATCAGGGGGAGAAAAAAATAAGGCAACAAAAATCAGCAAAACTGATGTCCAACCAGAGTCAACTACCACTAGGGAAGGAGCAACTTCTTCTCCATGGTTTGTCTTCATCAACCTTATTTGAGCTGTGCTTCAGGTTAGACTTGGGCTTATTTGGAGCCCTGAGTCTGAGTACCCCCAGCCAGCACAGTGTCACACCAGAGCCAGCAGGGAAGCACTTGCCCAGGGTTGGTCCCAAGCTTAGCGAAGCTGCCTGTCAGTAGCTCCATGCAAATGTGGTTGCGCTGGTTCAAGGTCTGGAGCTAGCCCATTCAGCGCTTGCCTGGGGATTTCTGCACCACACCTTCCTGCCCAGTGTAGACATGTCCCAGGTCTATCATCATTTTCATCTGCCAGGCATTCAGACAAAATAATTAACTTAGTTTTGCTGGCACACATTCTTTACTCTAAATTATTTGTATCAAAGAGCATTATTTCAACAAAATCTTTATATTTAAATCACGAAAAATAAACATGAAAAGGCTTAAAAGTAACAACACTGATTAAAAATGTAGAAAAACTTGACTGTGTTTTTTTGGCACAGAAAGATAATTAAGAAGAATTTTAAGAGTTTTCTCTGTAACAGGTAGAGATTTAGTGGTATTTTGTATTAATCACTTCTAAGTTGCAGACACAGTACCACTGCATAGTGCAAAATAAATGACCAGAAGGCTTAATGTTTTTTGTGTTCTTTTTAAAGTGATTTCATATTGCAAGCTCATGCCAAAAGGTTCATTTGTTTCTGAGTTTCTGGCTCTGTGGACTGTTATCCATGCTGTGATTGTATGACTCTGTTTGTCCACACAGTTATTGGAGTGCCTATGAACAGTTTGCAGGTGTCATTCAAGCTTCTCTCTTTTTTTGCTACCAAAAAATACTTTTGACAGCTACTGATCAGTCCATTTTAACTGCACACAATTCTGTATCTGCTGTGATTCATGAAAAAAACTGTCTTTTATCAGGCTAGGAATATCTTTTGCATAAGAGCATACCTGCTGTAGGAGTGTTATACAACACCTCTTGCAATCAGTGGAGGAGTCTCACCACTCGCTCACGCTGTGAATGAAGTTCTAAATTGTTAATGTAAGCTCTTTCATACCCTAAATAATGTTGGGGTTTTATTTATTTGGTTTTTGTTTGGTTTGGTTGAAGGATACATTCTTGTTATTTTATCCAGCACTTCTTTATCTAGCCAACGTTTCAGACACTTTCTCTTCTGGTAATTCCTACACCATGACTTGCTTTGATGCCGTTTGCCTTCTCTGGTACAAAGTTCCCAAAGGGCAGCCTGAGACACCTTTGGGTAAGATGCCCAAGGTGACATTAGTTGCAGCCATCCTCAATGAATTCAAGTGTCTGAGGCTGTTGCAGCTACAAAGTCTCCTCCACACATGCCAAGCATTTGCTGAGTGTTTGGGGACCCCGAGAGTCCAGAGAGCTGCATGTGTCACACCATCTGATTGCACCCCTCAGCTTCTCCCATTTCTCTGAAAAGCGGCAAGAAACTTTGTTTCACCCTTCTGCTTTAAATAATAGTAGGAAGTGGACACTGAAAGTTTTGAGGAGCTGAGAAAGGAGAAGGCCTAGGAATTACAGGTTAAGTATTTTAGGTTATTTGATGTCCTGCTTGTTATGCCAGCTTTCCATAAACAAACTTTGGGAATCCTTGTGCTAATAGTATCTTTCCATCTTCTTAATGGTTATGTTTTGCACTCCATATGGCCACTTCATCTGCATTAAGCCTCCTCACTTATAACAAAAAATCCTTCTGTCGTTTCTGTGTTTAGCCAGGTCTGTTGCTCAGATGGTGCAACCTCCGAATGGTTAAACTGAGTCTGTGTAAAATGTTGTTTCTCTAGCTATAGGCAAGGGCAGAAATAAATATATTTGGTACTATAACTATTTAACTGAAAATCTAACTAGACCTCAAAATCTGTGTGCTTTGTCACATATGTTAGAAACAGATCCTCTTTGAATTGATTTGTAATAGCCACTCCTATCACCACCTCCTCCTACCCAGAAGCCTGACTGCTCTTGATTATGTCCTGATTGTCCCCAAGGAAAATTGTCTGGAATGAGTGAGGCTGAGTGAGAAATTGAATGTTGTTTTAACACCATAACACTTTGGCTGTGCTGGACCAAAGGTCCCTTGTCTCCAATAGTACCCGACAAAGATTGTCTGGAAAACAGATAAGAGCAGAGTCAGCACGCGATGGTACTTTCCCATGCAATCTCCTCTGCTCCAGAGATCTTTACCCATCCTGAGCTAAATATAATGTTCTTGTACATGACAGGTCTTTTCTTCCGTGAATTTGTCGAATCACTTCTGGAGCACATTGAAACCTTTAGCATCAGCAGCATCCTATGACAAGCACATTTCAGCTGTATTTTGCATGATGAAGTACTTCCTTTTGTTTCTTTTGAACTTGCCGGATAATCTTATCTGGCCTACCCTAATTCTTATCATATGCAGAACAATGATCAGTTGCTCCTGATTCACTTTCTCCATCACCACTCATAATTACACAGATCTCTACCATATTTTTCTCCAGTCTATTGAAATATTTCTTGCAGAATAGATCCCATGTGTTCTTTTGATCCCAGTTGTTGTCCTTCTCTGTTTATTTTCTAGTTCAGCTTTATCTTTTTTGAGAGAAGGATGAGAGCTGTACACAGTAGCAAGATCATGAAGTTAGTCAGTGACATCTCTTCTCTGTTCTCTTTCTAAAAACTCCAAGGTAACTGTGCTCATTAAAGAGCACCTTGTGGTCAACAAAAAGATTCCCATTAACTTTGGACTGAAACAGGCACTGGCTTTCCCACTGCCTGAAAATGGAACAGGAGGAGTGCCAAAGCACATTCTTGTGGTGATCCAGTTGGTCATATATAATATCACACTCACTGTTTTCTGTGTAAAGAAATTACTAGTAACTCTTAAATCACTACTAACACCATATAAAAACAATCCTTAAATCCAGCAAACCCCAAACCCTGGCTTCCATGACATTAAGAACTGTGACCTTGATTTCAGTAGGGGCAGGCTCTCTCTCCAGATTGTCATTCCTCTCTAAGAGGCAGTAGTCAACTGGTAGTGAGAAAGCATCTTACTGCATCCAAGTCAGTATCCTGGCTGCCTCAACTCCTGGCTGACTGGACATGTTCTCCATGCCTATGATGAAAAATAGAATATTTAAAATTCATTGAGAGGTGAATATAGTAGAGTATCTGAACACATATAAGAACATATGTAATATGAACAAGGTAGAATGCCATGATCAAACCTGTTATTTTGTCACTAAACTTGAAGAATTTTGCTAGGTAAGATGAGAGGATGTTTTCCTTTGAGGTGATTATGACAGACTGCTACTATCTACCACTTCATCTTCCTCTTGGTCTTTTAAAATATCTTTTCTCCATCCAGACATCCTTTTCCTAAGCCCATGCTTACTGGCCTGTGTGTCTAGAGGTGACCCCTCAAACCATTATTTAAAAAGGAAGCTGATTTTAATTGGGTACTGGAAATCTTTGGCAGCAGCTTGGCTGCTTCATGCTCAGAATTCTTTCACTTTCTGGTGACGCATTTTTGAATTTCTCTTTTAAGAATTCAATTTCCAACATTAACTTGCACCCTTATTACCTCAGAGCTGTAAATATGTCTGCAGCAGCCCCCGTGGCAAGGAGCTGCTGTGAGGAATGATGTCTTTTTTACTTATCACAGGGTGTGTCTTGCAAAGTTTGCTTCTCCCTTCCAGCCTTGCTCCCCTCCTGTCGGGAAGCCAGATTTTTCAATCAGAGCATCTGGGCAGCTGGTTCAAAGGTAGGCTAATTCTTCAGTAACACTATAAATATGCCTGTCGTGCTCTGCTCCTCCAGTTCAGTAGCTCAGGCCTCCTGATACCATAAAAGTCCCTGTCACCGGAACCTTTGCTCTGTGAACACACATTTTTGGGCAATAGGGCATGTAACACACTTTTGAGTCCTCATATGCCAAGATGCAGAAAATCAATTTTAATGTCCCTATATAAAAGAACCAGTGAAGCAAAAGGCTATTAATATTGCCAGGCACCCTCCTGCACTGGAGGTAGGAAGAGAAATGCTACTAAAATAAAAGGAGACTCAGTGCTTTTTTCAGCCTGTTTCTGTTGTGACAGCAATTAGCTGTATAAAGCAGTGTAAGAGAATGGAAATGGAAAAGTGAGAAGTGAGTGTCTTCTTCATAATTCTCTCAATAAATGTTTGTTTCAATAAAAGAAAGAAAAAAAAATAAAAGAAAAAAAATAAAAAAAAAGAAAGGTTATGCTTTCTTTGCCTGCCCATTAGTAGACCTCATTCTGTTCATATCAGCTCCAGATCAGAGATCAAATAAGAAAATCCAAAGGCAGCACCTAGAAACCTAAAATACCTAAAGAGAAAGTGTTGAGAAAAATTTCCCAAGTCAGAAGGTATTAAATAGTAAAGTTATCATTGTGTAAAGATCTCCTTGTAGTTTTAATTAAAATCCCTAATTTGTATCACTCAGCAATAATTGGCTTTATATCTGAGACATAAGCCACCTATATCTTGATTTTTTGAGCCCTCAGACTAGTCTCAAATTTTATAATGTTTGAACTCCATGGAGGAGAAAATAGAAAGTGAAAAGAGGAAAGAGAACAAATCAAAACAATCAATTCAAAGCAAACTGGTTTTGAAAAGTTCAGCATTAAATGTCTTCAGAAGGTTTCATCTCAGGGTTTTGACAGAGGCAAATTCTAAAATCTTGGAATACTCTGCAGAAAAGAAGTCAGCAGCTCTTGTCATCAAGTAACACATAAATGGGAATTATTTCAATCATATGAGAATTTTAACCTTTGTGACTGTGCCTTTCTAGGGATAATTTGAGTTGTGCATGAACTGACACTCTTTTGTGTGCTCATACAAGGCTTCTTGTTCCTCCAGTTTTCCTCACTGTGTCTGCTGCCACTAACCTCTTCCTTTCCAAGTGCATCCTGAAAGAATTTCTCAATGCACTCTGAGTGTTTCACGTGGCTTTCTATTGTTTTTATTTAGCAATAGGAAAGAGTTCTGTTGCACAAGGCTTCTCTGTTGATGTATAAACACTGATACTCACACACACAAAAACAGCAGAGTTTGGCATAGTGAAAGTCTTTTCAGGCTGGCTATATATCACAATAACTGGATGCTCAATGGGTAGATTTAGCTGATGTTTTATTTTCCTCTAAATATTTTCTTAATAATGGCACCATTTAAGCAACTTCAGAAAGAAATAATGCTAAGTGCAAAAAAGCTAATATAATAAAGTTGTGAGAAATGTGTTTGTACAGCACATTTAAATCTCTACTGGATTACAAACTAGGAAATTCCCTAGAATCACCTACAATAAACAACGTTTGGTGTGAATAGCTCTTTCTATTACACCCAGCTGTGTGCAGAATTAAGAAGGTATCACTGTGCAACCCATTTAAAAAAACAGTGTGTGAAAGATTACAAAAGTACAAGTCTGAGTGATTTTATAAGGAAAAAAAAAAAGAAAAAAAGCTGAAGTATATTAGACGTAAAGACACTTAAAACGCAGTATCTATAGGGTAACAAGTATACTGACATGGTATCAGAGTAAGTTAAACATTTTGAGTTCTGTATATGCTCAAAATATCTAAGGCTGACATTGGATATTCAATACACAATGCAAAAAATGTTCTGAATGATAAAGTCTATGTTGTATTTCTCTGCAAGATACTTGCTTGCAGCAGATGCTTCAACAAAACTTTCTAAAAACACTGAAATGGCCACAGCTTTTACTGCATTGTTTAATGCTGAAAGAATCATAGCATCTCAGTGTACTGATGTGGCATGTGAAATAATTTGAAGATTTGTTCCACTGAAACATGGTCTGTGTTATACTTTCATAAAAATTCACTGGTAATAGGATGATTGGTGGTCTGTGGAGGCATGTGTAAATAATGAACTCAGAGTGCACAGTGTTGTCAATTTTAGGAAATAAATAAATCACATTCTGAGTTATTTAACTAAATGAGAGTGTGTATGTCACTTCTATATATAAAGTAATATTATATCGGTACCTGAGATAAAGAAAGTTTTCACAATAATGATGATTACAGATATTGGAAGATACATGTATAGCTGTGAAATTTGGGGTTATTTGGCAAATATTTATTTCCCTCCAGAAAAACACATATTCTGAAAATGATATTTCTTTTTTTTTTTTTAAAAAAAAAAAAAAAAAAGTAAGAAAGAAAAGAAAAGAAAAAATAGTTATTCTGGGAAAATAGGACCATTCTGGAAGTGACCACCAGTCATGCCCCTGAGCAGTACCCAAGCATCCAGGCATCAGCGATGTGCCAGGACCCTTGGTCCTGCAGGAGGATGGGGACACATGGGGGCACACCAGCACCTGCCATCAGCAGCATGACCATCCCTTGGTGGGACATGGGGCTGTGGGAATGTGGCAGCATACATGGAGCTCAGCCTCAGTTCCAGCAAGGGTTTAATTGGCCTCTCAGCTTCCCAAAACACCTCTGATTTAACAAATATGCATACTTCCTGGTGGAATGCTACTTTCTTGTAAAATTCCCAGCCATCTGTAATCAGGAGTTATGCCTATTTCCTTTCAGAGGTTTTTTTCTACAACAAAGCAATGCAAGTTGCAGCATTTGTGACAAGGACATCTTTAATGCAGAGGGTATGTCAGGCAACTGCTTCTCCTCCCTGCGTGCCCAGCTGCACAAGATCCAGTGTTCGCTCTCCTTATGCCATGTTGTAAAAGAAAATGTGTGAGCTATTACTGTAAAACACAATCCTGTCAAAAAATAATAAAGTAACAATAAAAACGTGTTGCTGCCTTTCATATGGTACACTCTATCATTATTAGGTTTTGCTCATTGATGGAGCCAAACTAGTTTCTCATATAAATCCACAGACTTCTGTGCTTTTTCACATTAGGAAACAATTAATTTCATGGCATTTATAAACTGTTAAAAATAACTATACCTTTTTCTTTTCTTTTATTTTCTGCAGTCTGAATTTACTGCAAAGGATACCAAATGAAAATACAGTGATATAACTCTAGATGTACCTGCAAACACATTTATTCATGATCCATTTTAAGAGCTTAAAGCAAAAACACAATGCAGCTCAGTAAGTTTCCTTTAAAAGGTTTTGAGGAATATAGCAATAGCTTATTATTATTAATTCTAAATAGGTCTGCAAGATTCATTAACACATTACTAGAGCCAGTTCATAAATGTGAGATTTTTGTTAGCCTATAAATTAGCATCAGTTAGATGTTTCCAAGTCTAACCAAAGTTGAAACAAGCTGAAAACTTGCATATTTAACAACAACAACAAAAAAAAGGTGTTGTGTGCTTTCCTTTCTGTGTTCACCCCTCCAGTAGATCAAATGTTATAATATACCATCAGCAAGAAGTAGTTCCCATGATGTTGGCCTACATGAGCAAAGGAAAGGATTGGAAGAAGAACTTGGAGGAAATATGGAAGGTGCAGAAGACACTTGAGCCCCATCTGAACTCGTGCAACCTCTGCAGGTGCATGAGGAAGGGAATGGCTGGAAGATGGTTTCAGTCCCAGCTCCCTTTTCTCTCCCCTGGCTTTCTTTTCACTTTAAGAATAAAGAAAGAGGTCATGTTGCTTTATTCAAAGCCCTTCAAGTCAGCAACTGGCTGTTTATGTATCAGGAGCCTCAACGCTCTGACAGAAGAGATGAGTGAAAACTGTCACCATCCTCTTATTTCCTTCAAAACATCCACTTGAGGCCCTTCCTGATCAGAGGGAAAAAAAATAAAAAAATCTAAGTACTCTGAGCCACAACACTCCATTTGAACAGCTCCCTTTAAAGCCGTGGTGTCTTTTTATACAGCAAGAGAGTTTTCTTCATTTAGAAGAAACTGTTTTGGCTCCAGGAAGCAGTAATAAACCTTCATCCCGTGTTGCTTCTTCAGCAGCACTCAATCTGGGACTATTTCAGCCCCATGGCCACCACTGAGCCTGCAGGACTTGGGTTGTTGGGGATCACTGGCAAAGGCTGAAAACACAATTCAGTGTAGGACAGCTACAACATCCCTCCCATCTAGCATGGGCACCCATGCAACCTGCCCTGTGGCTTATAATATTTGAATAATCATAAATCTCTCTAGATAAGCTGTTATTTAGAGAGCCTTCCTCCATGGCTCCCTCTCCAGCTTGATGCCTCATCCCCTTCCCAGCCACTCCTCCTCCCTGTCCAGATATTCTGCGGGCTTCCTGGAACTGCATCAGCCCCAGTGATGCTGCAGACACCCCAGCACAGGTCCTGGGCTAGTCCCCATATCCTGAGAGCCTTGCATGAGTGAAAGGCTGTGGGATGTTTCCAGATGCTCCTGTACACCGAAAATAGCTTTGTTTATTCCTAGGAGAATATTTATTATTATTCAGGTAAGCCTTCCTTAATGCTTTTGTTCCTCTGTTTGCCACTTTACAAACAGCAAACTGAATTAAACCCTTAGACATCTGTCAGAGAAGGAGAGGAAGAACAAACAATGACTTGTACCTACATACTTCATAAGGACACAACTTTTATTTTATCAAAACTGCCTTCCATTATTCAGCCTTCATAAGTCTTGATGATTTAAACAAAAGTCTGAGCACTGCACCATTCCTGTTTCCCTACCCGGTACTTGAGGAGGGCAGAAGTCTTCCACCCAGCCCTTGACCCACAATATTTGCTTATCATCTCTGATTCAAGCACACAGGGGCAAAGCCTAAAAGCTACTAGCAGAATCTTTTTCTAGATACTTCTGATAGGGTCCATGGAGCATGGGTGAACTGGTTCAGTAGCAAAGAACACCGCAGAGCATGGAGGTACCAAGAGGAGACACCCCCCTAAAGACATGGGAAAGCAAACAGCCACTCATGAAGAACACGGCTCAGCCACCGCGAAGTCGCAGGGCCTACCTCAATGTCCTCATGCCACCACCACAGCCCACATGGTGTAGGAGGCATGCAAGTGTTTCCTTGAGAGAGCTTTCCCTCATGGGGCAGCCACCATGCTGGGTGTCTCCTCCTCCCACAGGCCCCTGCTCCAGACAGCCATCCATGGGTGTTGGCTTTTGCTTCGGAAGCTGAAACATTTCCTGAAAGGTTGTCAAAGCTTGTCATCACCAAATAGGTTGGACTGGCTGGAGCACTGCGTAGGCTCTTCCTGAAACCCTGACAATGTGTCTTAACCAGCAGTGTTTCATTCGCGGCCTTATTTTGCCATGGCCAAACCCAAGCCGTATTGACCAAAAAAAAATTAAAAAAAAAGTTAACTTTGAAGCTCACTCTAACTTTTGTCCCAGCGTGGCTTTGAGCCAAAGGCAAAGAGTTAGTGCTTTAATCCACTTCACCATCTATCCCTCTGGGGGTTCATAACTCAGCCATGAATGTTTGTTTTGAGCTGAAACTTGCAGTGCAGGTTCTCCGCCAAAGAGCAGCAGCAGGGCGGCGGGCAGGCACCGACCGTGGGCCCCAGCGAGAGCATGTCTTTGGGGGACACGGGGGTGAGGAAGGGCAGGAAGGCAGGAAATGCAGCAAGGTGTGGTGGGAAAGGTACGGGAGGGAAAAACTGCAAGACAAATGAGTGATAAAACCCTCATATTTGGCCGGCATATCCTTGCTCTGCTACAGTTTAGCTGTCTTGACTTTTTACTCTGCAAGCTCTCTCCACAGTGGCTGGGGCTTTCTCCTGATCCTCATTAGGCAGTATTGGTGTCAATATAATGCTGTGAATCATCATAATAGCAATTATAGCAATGTCACTATGACTGGCTCTTCTAAAATTAAATATTTTTGTATTTGTAAGCATACACTTTACATCTTTGCAAGCTTTATGCATAGTTTTAATGCAGAATAAGATTCAAGTGAACAATACATTTTATCTGGAGTCCTATGTTGTGCTGCCTGAATATATCATGATTTGTCTTTTTTTTTTTTTTTAATAATGCCCTTGCAAAGAGTAGAAATGCTATCTCAATTTTACAGAAGAGGAACTGAGGTACAGAGAAGCTAAATGACTTCCCTGAGGCCATATGGGATGTCTCAAGCAATGCAAAGAATGATATTGTTTCATAGCATTCAGATCACTGAAGTACTGTGGTGGATCCCCAACCACGGAGGCACTGAGATGTTCACTATGACCTTTACTGGCTAAAAAATAAAATCAGTCATCTTCTTATCAGAGCACAAATACTTTATATATGCCATGTTTACAGACGGATTTCCTTAGTTTCAATTTCTGAAGTTACATGTCTAATCTCTGTAATGCAAAGCTTGTTGGAATTTTATTTTTAACGAACCTAATGAAAGATTTTCCATTTCTAAAATCGTTTCTCTGTTCTGACACGCACCTTCAAAGCACATTTTATTGAACAGGTAATAGATAGCTACTCCTTTCTTTAAAGACCTTTCCATGGGTAACAATTAGGTAATTTAATTTCACTAAATCTGAATTTTGAAACTCCAGAAAGTAAATAATCTTTCTAGCGTACTGTCATATCCATATGGGTATACATACCTCTATGCCTGGTCAAAAGTACACCAGCAAAAGATTGTTGTGGCTGTAAACATATTAAACATTTTTTTTGCAGCAGCCTAATTTTCAGCCTCTCCTAGCACTTGCTATACAAAAGGTTGGTGTGAAGCTACAAGAAGGATATAACTGTTCCCAAGCTGGTTCTACAAGCTGTACACACACTAGCTAATGTAGCAAAATTATCTGCTGGGTACCCTCATTCTGTTCAAGGACCAGGATGCAGAGGTTTCCCCAGACAGGGACAGCCACCCAAGCTGTGCATTTTATGACAGAGTTGTGATTGCTTCAAGCAGTTTTATTTGCAGCAGGGACCAAGCTCCAGTACAAAAGTACATGGGAACACATTCTTTATCAACTACTGACGAGTCAGGGTAAGGATAAGCATGACTAAGCAAGTGCATGAACATGAATAGATGAAAAGTTGAGGTGTTCTTGGAAATGCAGCTCTCAGCAAGCAATGCTGCACAAAGATCTGCCCACTTAATTCTGGCTGAGAGAGCATTAAATGATCAATCAACAGCTCACCCACACAGCCATTTACCTTCAATAGGAAAAGGGACAGAGCTTGCATGGGAAGAAGAGCCACTTATTCAGTCAGGCAGTTGCAGAAGGTGGAAAGCTGAAGGATGAGCAGTTCTGATGAGAAAAATGTATGCCAGTTACCTGTGGTACCTCAGATAGTCTGTGAGAAGTTGTATCAAACAGGACAATTGACATAGCCTACATCATTATGTGCTTTGTATAGGAAAATGGCCACAAAAAGGTGTCAAATGAGCACAACAGTCATGGTCAGCCACCTGCACAGGCTCTTGCAACAGAATATAATCACCAGATTGGCAGTCCCTTCTGTTGTAAGTCTACATCGTCCTCCCATCGGTTTGCAAATAGTAGCATTTCATGTGTGGCCACACTAATGAGGCATGTCTCTTTGGCCATCCAGCTACATCCCTGACTTCCTGTCATCAACAAGCCCACTCTGGCCAAATATGTTGCACAAGAGTGGCTGTTGCCAGATGCCATTTAGCAAATCAGAAAGACAATAGGTGGTCACTCCCAGTTCATGAGATGTTGAGTCATTAACAGGAAAAATAGAGAATGATTCACCATATATGAATGAGATATGTGCATTGTGGCAGCTATGCTCTGTCTTGTAATGAGATATCATGTCACTGAGAAAAATCAATGCACACTTTCCAAACAGTATTTCACTATATACTAGTATTTTGCTATATGCTAATACATTTGAGGCTGGAAAGATTACTGAGATATCACCACTGATGTCTATAGATGACACACAAGTCTGAGAATCATTACATATTGGTACTTTGCACTTTAGGCACACACACCAGTGTACCATTAATAAATGCAGATGTGCAAAGGAGAAATGTAGTTGCGTCATCCTAGCTACATTAACCTAAACTTCTCAAAAAGACATGCTCACATATTTCAAGCACGTCTGATACCTGTGAATGCACAACTTATTTCTCTTGTAGATCTTATACATCTTACCATGTCCCATTCATGGCATTGCAAAAAATGGCTCAGCTTTACTGTGTAATGTATTCCACTCAAGAATCAACAGTCCAAATAAGAAACAGAGCCCACAGGTGGGCAGAATAAGACATTACTGAGGATTCTCTCTGAGAAATTAAAATGAGCAATCATCAAACCTAGTGATAATTTGGGACATCAAAAGATGCCTCATCAGAGGTCATGCATCCTAGTTACCTGTCCTCTCATTTCCAAAGTCAAATTAACACACACATTCTTTGAAGTACCAGTGTTTACCCAAGAGCCGTTAGATCATTGCTGGATACTGGTAAAAATATAATGACTAAGCAAAAGCATTTTCCACCTTCTATCTGTGCATGCTGCTTTGCAAAGGTGCATCACTAAATGTGCTCTAGCCTGCTAATGACCAACTGCACTAAATGGCTTGTGGCTCACTGAAGAAAAGCCCGTTCTGGAAAGACTTCAAAACCCAAGTTCACACCCTGGCAATGACCTACCTGTCAGCACAAGCAACATGTCGCCTGCTCCTTCAGGTAGAGCAGAAATCAACCCTCCCCCAGAAAAAAGTAGTCCACAAGCAGAAATCAACAACAAAACAAAGGTTTGAGACAGACAGGAAAAAGCTCCTGGTGAAATATCTCAGCTTTCTTATGCTTTGGAACTGGTATTTATTCTTCCAGGTGGCTTTCCATGAACATGGCAGGATCTGCCGACATAAAGTAGGGCTTTGTGCTCTGGCTTTTTCAGTGTTTTTCTCTTTCATATTGTTGATTATTAAATGTGTTCACTTCTCAGATATTTCTCTTTTTGCTCTAGAAATAGCACAGAAATAATATTTCAACTGAATGAGAACATGCTGACTTCTGATGTTTTCAACAATAGATGAGTTGATGTGAATATGAAAGATGATGTACTTGATTTGCTTCATTTTTACCAGTCTCTAGAGAGTTTAATCTATCCAGAAAAGAAGTGTCTGTCTGATTTTTTCCTATGTGACTGTCAGTTCATCATCTTGTAAGACAGAGTTATTCTAAAAACAAAAAAGTAGAATTCATAACGCAATTTGGTCATGGGCCAGATCCTATCACTTTTACACATCTTATCAGTAAGTCAAGCTCCTCTATGAGGTAATGTTGAGATATCAACCTACTGTCCTCAGAATAGTGACACCTGGATCCAGTGCCCAAACTTTGAAAGGAATAGTTTTTCTGAATGCTTATCAATATTTACTGAATCAGAACTGTCAGATTCAGCTTTACATAACTGGCCTAAAGCAGCATATGTTTACTTACACATGTAAGCTTATTTTGCATACTTCCTAATATTTATTTTCACTCATTTAATTTCCCAAAGGAAGAAAAAATACTTCAAACATTACAATGCACAAGAAAGATTTCTCATCTCCTCACATGTGGAGCCCCAGTCCTCTGCCTGCAGGAACAGTTGCAACTATTCAGCTTCATATTTTCCATTTGGAAAAAAAAAAGAAAAAAAAAAAAAAAAAAAAAGCAGAACAGAAATTTGCTTCCTGGTACCTCTAGCTCGACTTCTGGTAAAAATGTCCTTTTCCTGCATTTATCAGCCACATGAAGCTCTGACTGCCACAAAAATATGTAAGGGCATAAAACAAATGGATGTTGAGCATGAGCTTCTGCTTTTCTTCTGTAGTCATATAAGGATAAGGTGACATTCAATTACATTAAAAATTGGCAGCTTTGACTAAAGGAGGTCCTTTTTCATATGATTAATGGATGGAAGTCCTGGCCGCAGAATGTCATTGAAAAGAAGCGTTCCTCCTTGACTTCGATGAATCTGCAGTGATCTGCACACACACCGAGTCTGGCCCTGGAACTTCCCAGGACCAACAATCTGCAAGATCCAAAGATGACTCTTAGAAGGGATTTTGTCGGAAAAGAACCGGAGAAAAATGCCACCTTTGACATGTCACTAAATGGTTTTTACATATGACATCTGTAGAGCAATTGTGAAGATTTAATTCACCAGCAAGAACCACTGGCATTGGCAGTTTTTCACAGCCAGTAATATACTGACAACTCTGCTAGAGCTAGGGGTTTCATCACTAATGATTTAAGCATTAAATATGATTAATAGTTTTAGACAACATTTATTAGCCACAAAATCATAAGAACTTCTACATTCTCATTTCTGTTATAACCTGCATTTTTCCATTGACTTTGATGTTTACCGAATCAGATTTGACACCCACTTTGAGTAGCTCTTTGGCAAAGATAATAGTAAAACACAGATCTTTCTGCTGAACATTTTTCAGAGAAATACTGAGTATAACATAGGACAATTGGTAAGTTGGTTCATTAGCTACTTGTAACTTTTTGCCATGCTTTTTAACAGACATACTCAGCCACATCTAATTGCATGGTAAAAGTAGCATCTTCTACAGGTTGTAAATCACTCATGAACCAGTCTGATTCACCTCACTAAGACATGGAATTTTATAAATTGAATACATTTTACAGTTACACAATTGCCTTTCATTTCAAGGTTTGTTTATAACAGCACGACATGCCTCAAAGGCTGCTTGTGCTGAGGCAACCAATGGGGAAGATGCATCAACAGGTGGAGCCAGCATCTGCCCAAATGCAACACAAGAGCAACAAGCAACAGAGCTCTCGACAGGGAGTCCTCTTAAGAGCATATGAAATACCAGAATATAATTTAATTTTACAGTTCTAATAACATGAAAGTACTGTACAGTGCCAGCTGAGTAAGAAGAGGACCAGATTATGTGGGATATCTCTGCTAGGCACATACAAAAACTGGGGCCTAAGAACGGTTTTTGCAGGTGAGACCAAGAATTCATCTTACTCAACATCCTGCCTCTCTCTAACTGCTGATCTAGCGAATGCCCAGGGAAGAGAAAGACAAGAAACAGCTCAAGTATATAGATGTGCTACTTTGTTTTACAAGACCAGCTGCTGAATTTCTGCACTTCAAAGTAAGTATTGGAGCAGCACGTTTGAGGACATTTCTTCCCTCAGAAATATTCATGAGAAGTAGATATACAAGCAGAGGAGTCATTCTGAATGCTGTAATCCACATAATTTAAATTAAGTACAGCTGTATTGGTAGTGGTTGAAGAGGATACATGATTATTTAAAAAATCAGCTTCACTATAAAATTTTCCTTATTTTCTTTGCTTTCAGAGGGTAAGATCATGATACTGTGGTCTCTCCTTTAAGAGACAGGCAATTGCAGCTCTTTCTCCAGGCTCATTAGAGCACAAGAGAAAACTGCACCGATTAGAGGAAGGGTGCAATGTGCTGTTACTTGCAATGCCAGTGCTGGGTACAATGACACAAGGCAACTCAAAAAAAAAAGACTTAGTCTTGGAGGTGTTTGTATCTTGAATGAGCTTGTCCTACTGGTCAGAGAACTCCATGCTCTCCAAATAACACCTCTTGCAAGAGCCTTGAGTGGTTATAAAAGTCTCATGCTTATAAGAAGGAAGAGATGTTTTAGCCAAATCAGCTTCATATAATTTTAATTGATACTTGCACTTCATGGGGGTCCAACCCAGCACTTGAAGTGCTGAAATACCAAAATAAAATGCATGTTGCAGTCCAAAGGCACTCGGTCAAGATATGCACCTCAAAGTCAGAATTTCCATGTGAATTAAAGCACTATATCTTTTGAGGTTTGTATCTCACTATTTATAGTACAGCTCTGTGGGGCCTGGTCTTGCAGCCCTTAATCATATGAATAGTCTCATTCACTACCACCACTCACGAGAACAAGGACTGTAACAGCATCTTTCTCTGCCTCTTTCCCCATCAGCAACTGCTAGCACAGAGGCTGCAGAGCAGATGCCATTATAACCCGCAGCCTGATCCTGATCTCCATTTACAGTGGCACATCATGGGTAAAACCACTGCAGACACTGGCGTTACCGCAGGAGTAAAACAGCTGTGAGCTAAGTAGGATCAGGATCAGATCATCTGCTTACAGCCTCATATGTTTCCAAAACATTCTCTGATGGGGCTGAAATTTTCCATGATTGATCTCTGGCCAAAGGCGACTCTTCTTTTTTCCTTTCTCTCTCCCTCTCTTTCTCTCTCTTTCTCTCTCTCTCTCTCTCTCTCTCTCTTCTTTTTTTTTTTTTTTTTTTTTTTTAGTATAAGCAACCCCTCCATTTTTGAGAGCAGAGCAGATTTTGGAAAGAGGTCAGAGCAGCACTGTGAGGAGCAATTCTATAACCCGCAGCCCTTTTGTTCAAGTCTTCGCATCCCTGAAGTGCAAAATGTGATTTATTACTGTAAGATAGTTAATTGCTTAAAGAGGCCAGGAAAAGAAAAAAAAAATGGGCAAAAATGCTGTTTTTTTTTTCCTGTTTCTTATTCAAACACAACTCCTGCTTATATTTTCCTCTACTTTTTTATATTGTGCAATAGTGAAAGCCAAATAGATACCACCATACAGCTGGTTGCAGAAAGGGAACTAATAAACCTGACTATAAAGCAAATCAATCTTGCTCTGTGTGGTTTCAAGAGTGTAAAAGAATCCCACTGCTTCACAGAGCCTATGCAAGGAGCTAACTCATGGGTCCCAAGCCCAGGAGAAAGAGCAAGCTCGAAGCTGCTCATAGGAACAGAACCAGCAAGAGGGCCAGCTCATTTGCAAGTAAGCAGTTTATATAAACACATTGAAAAACACAGACACATTTTTTTAAGTTTTATTAGTGTTAAAAATAATTAAAAAAATGGTATGAATGAGTCTTCTCTCATTTGCCTCTGGACAAAGCCTCTCTTTACTAACGCAGAGCAGGAGATGGAGAGCCTGCTTTAGTTTCTCCAGGTTTTTGTTTCCGGCTCAGTGGTTTCTGCCTGAGCGCAGCCCAGATTCTCCGCGAGGTCAGCAGCCATTCAAAATCGCTCCTGCTCCCGAGGACCAGCCAAGACTCATTATGTTTCTGTGCAAACATCCTCCCGAAATCGCAGCTCCACTGACAAACAGTTTTTGCACAGCAGAAAACAACAGGGTAAATCACACCGAGCTAGAAGTTGCCACTTTATAGTTTCCAGCCAGTCTATAGAAAAGCTTGTAATTGCATTAGGGCACAAAGTCTTGAAACAGGACAAAAGCAGGCAGGCACATGTGTTGTCCTAAGGAGGATCCATGCAAGGGTCAATTTGATAAAATGGTCACATATTTAATAATTTTCAAACACGCACAGTGAGGGCCCAGCCCTTGCTCAACAGCAGAATGATCTGTTCAGCAAAGAGGTTAGTCTGCAGCAGGCATATAACACAGATGGGGAAAAAACTTACTCTACAATGGAAAGATAAGGAGCTGCTTGAAGGGGATGTCTCGTTTCACACTGCTGATGGTACGTGCTGCCCCACCTCCAGCAGTTCTCTCCGGGAGTTCACCTCTCCATCCTGCACTGAAAAGAAGTCTCATGGATTTTGTTAGATTTCCATTATTTAGCATGTGTGTATCCAAGGGCAGAAATCCTGTTATTCTCATGGCAAACCAAAGCCTGTGTGCCACTGGCATCATGACAGAGTGATGGTATCTATGAGGTACCAGTGGAGCAGCTGTGAACATGGCAATTTGGGGCTCAGTTTCCTTATCAGTCACAGACTGCCTCAGAAATCATGGGCAAATCACTCACCTGTCCCACAGGACCAAGGAGCAAGACTGTCTCAGATGCTTGTATCCCCAAACCCCTGCCCTGCCGCCATTTAAGTGCTGTTGCAGTGCAATGCTGGACTGTTTCAGCAGTGCCAATGCCTTGTTCCAAAACCCCACACGAGCTTTTCCTCAGCTGCCCTGACAGCCCAGTTAGACACATTTCACATTAAATGAAGGAGAATGAGGATTTCCTTCCAATCCAGGGATGCCAATAAACACAAGGCTTCAGAACCGACCTCACGGACGTTGGAAATCTTTGTCTCTGCACCACATTGCTTTGGCAAAGGCCACAGGGAATGCAGCCTCCCCCAGAGCGTGCTGGCTGGCCCAGGCTGCGGACCCTGGTCTCCATAAAACATGGGATGCTCAGAGCCCTAGCTTTCCTCATTAAGTACTCTGACCACCGGAGGGCCACCCAAAAAGAAAGAAGGGGTGCTGCTCCTGTGGTGTGGGTTGCTGCCAGAGTCCTGAAAGCATTACCCAGCCCTTGCAGCTGTAGCGATGATTGGCAGTCCTGACTCATATGAGTAAGCCAAAAGGGGACTTTGGTTAATGATTCTGGATTTCATCACGAGTCCTTCTTCAAGTCCAAATTTAAGACTCTGCCTTCTGTCGGCAAGCTGGGTAGAGCTCCCTCCTCTGCTGTGGGGACTGCGCGCAGGGAGCGGGTTAATGCAGGGAGGCACAAAAATAATGTGGTGATGGGTGACCACAGAAGCACCATAGTTAGACATGGTTTGTTTAGTGCCAGAAGTATGTAAGTCACTTTGCCAGACAAGAATCCTCCTCCCAGCGAGGCTCCCAAAGAGCCTATCATCAGTTTTTTTAAGTGTTTGCAGTTTGCTGGCTGAAGCTTTCTACTGGAGTTGGTCTTGCCTAGGGGCTGTACACTTGCAGGGTTGGAAAACACGGTGCTGATGTATTCTTGCCAAATCCAGCTTGTTCCTTGGATTGTTTCCTTTCTCTAATCACTGTTTATCTTTACACGGGCCAGATTGGCCCATTTCTTCCACTCTTTCACTAGTCTCTACAGCAGATATATGATCTCTGAAATTCTTCCTTGGCTGACCACAATTCATTCATCAGGGAATAAATTTATCCCTTTCTTGGACAGTCAGTAAGCACTCAGTGAATTTCCAAAGGCACTTCTAAGGCCTCAGCCACCTTGGGTGTCCCAGTGTCACATGAGCACCCATACCTCAGGGCACCGATGCTTTTAGCAAAGAGCCTCCCACCCATAGCCTATGGAGGAGTTGTATCTCTGGCTCTTGGAGGGGAACAACCTCCTCCTCCACACTACCTCCATTTCAGCAAGAAAGGAGAAAAAAAAAAAAAAAAAAAAAAAGAGGTACCCAAAACCTGCCTTCAGCTGTGTTTCTAAGGAGGGATTTACAGTGAGCCAGCCGTATTTGTGATTTCTACTCTCTTTCTCATGATATTTGTTTTGATTCCATCTAACCACCTCTGTAGCTTCTATACTCCCAGGCCCATTTGCTTAATGTTCTGTTATCACTGCTTATATTTCAGTGTGTGTTCTACTCTGAATAGGTGAGATGGATGAATAAAGGATTGTCATCCTTTTTTACAGATAGACAAGTGGGAGAGTGGAAAAACTGGGTTATTCCTCTGAAGTCTGCAGCACAGTCAAAAGCAGAGCCTCAGGCCCCCCAGTTTGGTACCCTCATAAGAATCCCTCGATTTTTCCCTCCAGACCTATTCCAGCTCTTTCTGCTCTTGAAGGGGTGGATAGACATGCTTCAGCAGTACCTCTAGCTGCCTGGGACAGCATCAGCAACACTTTCACACCGAAGAGAGAGGAAGTCACTCGCCACTAAAGCACTAGGAGGCAGATTCAACCCTTACATAAGTGAAAGCAGCTCCATTCTGCCAAGCCTGAATTTGCCTCTGTATCCATAGCATTGCATTTTTGAAGTTCTTCTGGCCAGAATGAAAAGGGCTCTGGTAACCCAAAGAAACCATAAAGCCCAGTTCTGAACTGGCTATAACACAGTCAGCTGCCATCTCTGACAGCTGGAGATCATTGGGCTGCGGACGCGGTGCCAGCACGCAGATCCATCACCCATTGCCCCCCGCAGGGATGCAAGGACCATCGCCAGACTATTCCCATCTTGCAGCCAGAACTGTGGGGCTGAGGCAGCTCTGCTGCCATCTCATGCTGTGCTGCTTCTGGCCTGCCTCCGTCGAGAGCCTGCTCTCCACCACCGGGAGCGGAAACCAGGGCTGAGCTCTGCAGTGATGCATGGGGCCCTGCCTGCTTCGCCGTGGGAATTTTCACACATTAGCCTCTGCAGAACTCCCACTTAAAAATGAAAATCTCTAGTTTGGGGCAAAAAAAGTATTCACCAACACACCGTAATTGGAAGCCTTTGAGTTCAATTTCCCACTGGCTGCACAATACATTTATATACAATTTCTAACTTTGCTCCTCTCAGACATTTGGGTGTACAGATTTTACAGAAGAATTTTATAAAAGTCTTGGAAATGCTGCCTGTGCCAGTGCACAGGGTGTTGATGTCCAGGCAGCTGCTGCTACTGGGCAGGTCAATGTCATTGCTAGAGTCATCTCTGTCAGTGATGAGCGATACTTCATTCAGAGTGCTGACATCAATTCACAGGCAGTGAAGACAACAAAGTTTGTTTGGAACTTCTGGTCATGCTGTCTTGCAATACTTAAGCAATGTTATATCACTCTGATCTGTGTTTTTCTCCATGTAAATAAAATTACCAAAGCCACTTTTTAATAGTCTTAGTGACCAAGTGAAAATAAAAAATAGCTGAATTTTTTAAGAGCTTTCACATAGCCCTCTCTCCGTTTTCCATAGTGAAGCACAAATGCAGCATACACAAATACTATAGCCTTTACAAAACACAAAATTATGCCCCAGAATTACTTTGACTCTCCAAAGCAAATGAAAGTAACAAAAACAAGGGTGCTTGAGCCCTGGCATGTTAAGGCAACAAACCTCTCTGCTGACCTTGAGTGAGAAGCTCTTCCTGTCCTCTGCCCTACATCAGCATCAGCCACAGCCAAAGATACTGCAGATGGCAACTTGCCCCTTGGCCACAACTCGTAACCAAAAGACTACACCCTTCTGCAGTCATTATTCCCCTGGGCACAACGATATCCTCAGCTTAGGCTTTAGAGACCTTATGAAAATCAGGCTTGCTTGCTACACATAAAAGGGTTCCTATGGCCCATTTCCACATGAAAACACCTGCACTACAGAGAACTATATAAAAGGCCAAAGTTTTATGAAAAAAAATAATCCAGTAAACATTTTCAATAAATGGTCTAATCGCATTCAGTTCCTTCAGAGCTTGCTGGAATAATCATGAACTCTGTCAGTGTTAATGGGGGTGTTATAAGTATCTGTGTAGGACTGCCTCTGTAATTCAGCATTAATTAGCTGAATCATTATTTTAGAGTGTTACTGAATTATCTTATAATTACCACCTAACTTGGTGCTTGTAAATGAGGCAACAGAAGGAAATGGCAATTCTTTTAAATGTACTTAAAGTTAAGAAGGCATAATAAACACTCCATTCTGTCCTTTTTAGAAGCTTTTTTATCTTCTCTGAGATGTAAGGCTAGTACAACGGCTTTCATCTATGCCTTGTAGATTTATTACAATCATTATAACAAATGGAAATGAATATTATTCAGGTTTATTACCCTATAGTATATCTTTATGAGCACACAGGAAACCATGTTGCTTCTTTATCCACAGCCTATAAAGAGAATGAAAGATCCTGCCCTGGAAAGCAGAATACTGTGATTTATTTTTTTTTAATAAATTTAAAAATCATTTGACTCTCCTAATTTAACTGTTTTGCTAATAACTTACCTACTCTGATTCCCAACACAATCAGGGCTAATTGTTGCACACTAAGAAGCCTCATTACCGATTGACTAGGAAGGTAGTTAGGAAATACCACATATGTTTTGCTGTCACTGATTCTGCTCGGCAAGTGCTAATGCTGTGGTGCAAAGTCTACTGGACCACATCCCCGCCTGAAGCGTACGGAAGCAATGGGAAAGAAAGGGAGTATGTTTATCACTGGGCAAAACAGAAAAGCTTGTAGCACCTGGCTGGCTCAGGTTCAGGCTCTGGGGATTAGCTCTGAATGCTGTGGACAAGACACTTTGCTCAGATCATCATGTGTTCCCGCGGGAACTACTACTGAGTGCAAGATCTTCTGACAGCACAGACACATGTTTCTAAAACCATAAAGAAACATGTTAAGTGAATCTCCCCTTATGCTCAGGGTTTACGGGAAGGTACTTTTCGTAACTTCTCTACTTTGACTAAAAGAGATTGTCCAGGTCAACAGATCTGAGGTCTGCTAGACCAAAGGGGAGTCAATGTTGTGCAACCAGTTGTGCTAGCAACCAGACATTTCTTGCATGCTTTAGTTTCTCAGGGTGTATTCAGAGATTTGCAGCAGGCAGTTACAGTCTGCATTCCCTTACTTTTACCACATACTCCTTCTGTGGGAGTCACAACATACCTATAGCCTCCATTTTACCCCTATTTTGCAGGCAGAGCTGGGGCATGTTAGCACTTGACTTGTTTAACTACTAAGTGGTTCTAAATATGAAACAAAAATCAATATGCATATATGAAGAATTAAGATACTCGAAAAATATTTGTTGTGAACAGATTTTCAGCCTGACTATTCTCAAATGGATCACTTCCTCAACACTAAATATTATATGCAGTTTGAAATAATGTAATAGTTTACTGTGGATGATTGCTGGTAGGATGTTACTGATACACCTAAGATATGAAACACTAAATCACACTTTACTTCTAAATCTATGAGAAGAGATGATTTTCATATCTTGGCATGTTTATTGCTCTGAGACTAAGCCTGTTATTTATTAGGGTTTACTCTGTAGTTCTAAGAAATGGCAGAGTATTACTATTGTGATTGCACTTCTTGCTAGAATCATGATGGCATTCACTCTTCATATAGAGCAGTTTAAATCACTGCAAGAATCCACAGTACAGTTAAACAATTTGGTGGCAAACATAGTCCACAAATAACCACAACTTACTTGTACTAGAGTTTTGCAGATACACGGGAGAATGTTCTTTTTTACTCGTCTTTGCCTTCCACACCAAGATCCACTGATTAAAAATGTGTGTCAAAACTTCAAAAGCAGCATTTAAAATAGCCCATTATTTGGAAATATAACCATACTAAAAACTAGAATATAAAACACTTGAAAATTCGTATGATGAAAATATGAACCATGGAAAAATTTTGGTTGGAAGGAACCTTGGAAGCTGATCTAGTCCAACCTCTTTCTCAAAGCAGAACTAGCTTTAAAGCTTGATCAGGCACCTCAGGACCCCAGGTAAGAAAATTTTGCTTACTTACTTCATGAACTTTCTGAAGCTCCATATAATAAAATGCAGCTTTTTGTTCAGTTAACATCCATAAACCCTTTCATTTGGAGGTATTTAGATTTGTTATTCTTACCCACACCATTAGTATCAGCACAAGCAGTAGTTTTACGTGTTGGTATGGTTGCCAGCCAGTTTGCAGATCCTACTTCCAATTATTCATAACATTTGGAAAAACTATAAAACATTTCCACACCAAGTGGATACTTGACTTCATTTTTGTTTTAAAATACTAATTTCAGCTGAATTAGCTCTGGTGTTTCTAAGAAGCAGACTAAGGAATAAGCTTTCTGCTGAAAAACCTAGTGCTCTCCCATAACTTTAGAGCAAGGACAAGAAGCTGTGCCAAAGAACAGCTTCTCTATGCAGTTTCTGTGCAGGTCCACCAACATTTGGTTCGAGGATGAGCCTTATAAAAACTGTAATTGAACACACTCAGTATAGACTTGCTATCCTTTAACAGATACCATCTGCGAGGATACCAGCCCCATGGAAATGAACCTTTTGATGAAAATAAGCTGTCCTCACAAGGACTGTGGCCAGGCTGTAAATGAAAGCCAGAGAAGCCTTACTCTCTGGAGCTGCTAAAGGCTGTGCCTAATCTGCAGGCGAGGGAGTGTGTTTCGGGTCTCTAGTGGGGGTGGATTGCAGCTGCGTGCTAGGCCAGGACCTGGGCACAAGCAAGGTGTATGCCAACCCATGCTCCAATCCCTGCTGCCAAGGGAAAGAAGGTCTGGGCTGAGGGAACAGCTGGGAGGTTGTTGTCAGATGGATGGCGTTTGGTGCAGGACACAAACACTGAGCGGAGGATGATGCCATGTGCTGGGGATGGCAAGGGGCTGTGGCACAGGAAGGATGGAGGCTGGGACAGCAGCCTGCTGCTGGAGGGACCAGAAATGAGCAGACCACAGATTGGGATGCTGTCAAGACAGAAGGGTAATTTAGAAAGTTACGAGAAGGATGAAACAGCAGGAAATATTGTTAATATGTTTCTGAGTGTGCTTAGTTTCCTTCACTGCTACAGCATTTCACCATTTCGGCTAATCTGCATCTCTGACTTACTCCAGAACAGGCAGGACCCAGAGAGCTCTTAGCTGCATCTTCCCTGCTCCCACTAGCACAGACATCGAGCCGTCCAGAATAAATCTCCCAAGAGATGTTTTCTTCCCTAGCCCACAATTAAATGACTTCTTTGCTCTCTCTTCCTGTTTATGTATTCCTCCTCCCCTGTGATTGGGCTTGGTGGCTGAAGAGTCATGTAGTGCTGCACAGAGTGGTACATGTCCGTCCCTCCCTCTTTACAGCTTCTCGCTTAACATTTCTCCTGTGTATCCTAATTAGTGCATTGCCACCTTTGGGCTCCAGGTCACTTTCTCCAACTTAAAGCCTACTTAAAGCACGGTCATGTAACTTTGCACATTATAGAGTATGAAAACATGCAGTGATGAAAGATCATTTTAAGGTTTATTTTGTTAAGCTTGATGAGATTTTCTGTGCCCCACTGCATTAAGTGTCTGCGTACATAGTCAAATGTAAAAGGATACTTAAGAATGAAATAGTTCACACTACCCGGTCAGTGCCTCAGGTTGATAGATTAGGAAAACCACCTTGCACCTGCCCTGACTGTAACATCGGGAGGTTAACTCCAGTGTTCAGGCATTAGCTTAAATGCAAACAAAATATGTTTACTTAGTTCAGTTTGAACATGTGCAGCCTCAGTTGCTCGATAGCCTACATGATACCACAGCATTTGCAATTGTGTTGATTTTTACTGCCAGGATAAATCTTAATACCTTCCCTTTTGGTTCTTGTGTGTGCGTGTGTGTGTGTGTGTGTGTAAATGTGGGGGTGCAGGAAAGCAGATGCAAAAGTACTTCATATTTGCGTTCTCTTAGGTTCATCCTCAGCTCATTTAAAATTATTTACTCTCGGGCTTTTTATTAAGAATCCAGTTTCAGGAAACATTTTACGTCAATTTCACACTCTTCCAGGCACATAACTATTTGCCTGGTAGCTGGTGCCAAGACCACAAAATCCATAGGTTCTGATGACCATTTTGTTGGGATCTACTGCTGGCAGTCGTCATCCATCCCAGCACACCACTTTTGCAGAGCACTGGCAAGGTCAGCTCCTTGCAGCCCACCAGAAACAGGCTCTCCATGAAGCTGTGCTCAGCGTTCACCATAACTATGGAACAAAACTCAAACGACAGTTCCTCTAAAAAGTTTGTCTGACAGCTCACAGATCCGGATACGTCATTTCTTGGCATCTATCTGTCAAATTATTTGGCAGTTCTCTCCATATGAATTGTAGCAGTTTAGCTGCAACAATTTCCAGATCAAAGCTGTCAATCACTAGGCAATTCCCACAAGGACATGCAAAAGGACCTGACTGGGAAATTATCTGAAGCTGCAATAATCTAAAAGATGTGATAAAGAAAAAAAGCTAGATTTCCCAAATTATACAGACAGAAGTTCAATTACTGTTTTCCTTTGTATGGTTTAAGACGGCAAGCTATCATAGCCACAAGATCTGGAGGCAAAATCCAGAAAGTGAATTGCAATTCATCTATTTCCTTGGCATTCCCTCCCTTTCCAATTAAATATGCTTTTCTTTTCTTTTCCATTATTGTGAGGAGGCAGTAAACCTCAGTCTAAATGAGCATTTACATGAAAATCAGAGCTCTCCAAGGCATCCACTGAAACTCCTTTAATACAATATTTGCTTTAATTTGATTTTCTGTCTTGCCTGTGGGAGAGTTTCAATCACATTTGGTATGATTTATAAGTGTACTCACCCCCCTCCTGCAGAGGTCAGTCCCTTTCCTAAAACCGCATCATTTGACCACTAAGAATTCCTTTTACAAGTAAACAGCTGAGCAACCAATATCATCGACAGACAACAGTAAGCACAGTCCAGTTTTTATTAGGGTCTCTCAAATGTCAAAAAGCTCACTTTAATCTCCAAGAAATATAATCTGTTTACATCACCTGCAGCCTCTTGGTTGTCTCCTTCATAAAGACTGTTTTCTTGGGCTCACTGACTAATCTCTTCTACCTTATCTTATGAAGAATCCAGCTTCACCATACATATTTCAAGCAGTCTTTCCCCTCCCGAACCCAAGTGAACCAGGGAATCATAGTCAGTGATTCTCATTTATTTATCTCACCTCTTCAAAATTTAAAATCATACACAAAGGGTTAGGATACAAGCACCATCTTAAAGATATTTAATCTTGCTCTCAAGATATCTATCTCACTTTGTTTCATTAAAATAATCTGCCACATGCTATTAAAGCTGTCTCTCAAATAAACAAATACTTTTTTTAAGAGGGTACATTGAGTAAATGTATCGCTCAAACTATTAAAAACGTAGCATTTAGTATTGTATACATACAGATTTATTAAGCCTTTATCAAACATGGAATGATGTGTAACAAAATAAAAGCTAAAGTCAGTGGCAGAACAGTAAAATTTATTAACAATCAAAATAATATTTTTTATTGTTAATCTATCCTAAGACATTCCAAAGTACTACCACACCTGCTGTAATACTGGACCCAAAGTAATTTTTTTTGTTAATCTCTGTCTGTTCTGTCCCCACATTCATCTCTGTGGGTTCACAGTACTACATAAACTTATCAAGAATTTGTACACAGAGAGAGAGAGAGTAAAGTAAGCATCTTGCCATGTTTAGATGTTTATCATCTGCTTGGCTATGTATGTGTGGTTGTGTGCTTGCTGATCAGCCGCACAACCCTAAAAAATTAGCGTATTTAAGTCAATATATATCTTCAGGATCTTGGGTTTTGAATTTTGTAAGATTCCTCTTTCTTGCAATCTGAAGCTCTTACCAAGTCATTATTTATCTCCTCGGCCAACTTATTTCCCCTATTCACCTACATCAGTTTCAAGTCTGTGGGAAAACCCAGATGATTTCTACGTGCTTGTTTGGCTTCTTTTGGGGAACTTTGTCTTGATTTTAGAAACAGCATGCATTACCCAGCCTCAGGTCAGCTCTTCCATCTATATTACCAGCTGGCTTAAAAATGTTTCCTCCCCTGCACTGCAACAGACAGAAGTCTGCCCAATTTTTCTTTTCTTCTTGGTCTTTACAGACTATCTTTACAAGGAAGATAACAAACTTTGCATGTGTGCATTGCACGATAACGAGCAGTGCAGAGGCAGCTAACCTATCTCACCTATCTATCTAACTCTATCTAACCTATCCCAGGTAAGGGACCAAAAGTATGGTACCTCCTGAGTTAACATACCTGTAAAATAAGTTAATACGCATATCTGTAATGTATGTACTCCAACTTGTTTTACTTGCTTTTACAGTGGCTATAACACAGCTGTGCACAAAGAATATATATTTACACATGGCTTGCAAGGGCCATGCAGCTTCGGTTGACCGTGTTGTTAAAGACAAAACAGAAAACCACAACGAAAGGCTGCCAAGCACTGGGACAGGGTAAGCTTTGTGACTGTTCAGACTTGAGAAGCTCACATCAGGGGACATTCCCAAAGAAGATGCATGCACATCATCTGCCTAAGAGTTTCCTCAGCAGAAATCCCCTGCACCAGGCAGGAAACCCTGCCTGTCTGCAACAAAAGGCCCAGAGCTGTTGGCAACCTGAAGGATGAGTGAAGCTCATGCACACTGTGCCAGAGACACTGCCTTACCACTTGGTGTTTAGTGAGAGGCTAAGCCCACGGTAGCCCTCCTCCTGAGACCGTAGCTTTTGGCTGCATTTCTCTAGATGACAGGGCTTAGCTGTCATGTCACTGATCACAAAATCACTTGTTGGTCTCTGCAGGTAAACAATGAGAGACCCCGAAGTACATCATCCCAAATCACAGCTGGGTACCAACAATGCCACTATCCCTACTGCTACCCATCACTCACAGAAATTATGGTGTCATCTGACTAACGCTGATGTTGAGAGGAAAAGTCAGAGGAGAGGTATCTTCCAGTTCTCTGGGCCACACGTTTTTATGGGTCACTGCCTGTCCTCATAATGCACCCCAAAACCATCAGAGCTGTGGGATTTACCTAATGCTTTGTTAAAACTTCAAGTCCAACCAAAAGCCTGTCAGCCTGCTCAGTTTCACACTTGCATTGTGTTCCTTCATTTCATTACCATCCTAATAAAATGAAGCTTCTTGTTTCCAGATGTGTCTACAGTCCTGACAGCATGAGGCACCCCAATGGGATCTGTGCACAAACTGAGGCGTTCTGTGACCCTGCACTGTTGCTGTACTGTAACTTCCACTGTGTCTTTGACTGATTTATCAATGTCTTTATGGTATTAAGCATTTTCCTGTGATGTGCAACACTTTGAACAGTGCCCATTTCGATATACAGGCATTAGCTATGGGACAAATCTCCTGTTTTTTCTCTCATGGAAAACCTGTTGTCTCTGAAGAGAAGATATCCATTCACCTGAACCAAGGATAATGTGAAAGTATTATTAACTTTACGTCCAACAAGTAAAAATAGCAGGGATACACAGCAATAACTGGAATCAGATTTAATATTACATTCTAGCAAACCCTGAAGCAACATAATTATGTGGCCACTGCTGCATCAAACAAGGAATAACCACTGAACACACTTGAAGGCATACACTGTCATTTACTGATGATCTTTGGATAAGATTTGTAACGTGTATCTGCAGCCTCCCTCTTCCTTTTAGATTTCACAGAGGTGCAGGGAGCTGGGGAAGCAGAGAAAAAGGAGGATGGAGGAAATATGTTTCTCTGGTTTTGATGGACTGTTTTATCTGTCACTTCAAACAAAGGTTTCTCTGAACAGCTCTCCCGAACGGCCCACAACAACAGTTTAATATCTTATTTCTTACCAATGTCACTGGGACATAATTTGGGAGGGCCTCAATCCTGGCTATGAAGACACCTGACAAGAAACAACTTCCTCTCTCTTCATGTGTACCATATCATTTCACCTTTCCACATGGGGATCAATCCGTCTTTGCCAGCCCTTTCCCAACTTCATTGAAATATATTTCAGTATCAGAGTTGTGAATGATTGCCCCCCTGTAACAATTTCTAAGGCAAAATTCAAAGACTTCTAACAGTCTCTGCCCACTAAACCATACCCCTGAAGCCAAGAACCCAAACTAGCTACAGGGAAATTGAAGAAGATACTTCAAACGAAACACATTTCTGTTTCCGTTTTTATCCAGTTCCATTTCTATCCTATTTATACACTACTACTGTTCTCAGCCCTCTGTCTCCCTAGAACTGAATCTCACCACTGACTCTCTATCTGCTGCAGATGAAGGGGCCTCACAGGGAGAGGGGCCAGCTGGAGACTAGAGACACCTCCCCGCACTCCTGGCCAGGATGCTGAGTCCCCCCACACCAATTTCTTTAAAAAAAAACTCAGTTTCTCCCTCCTGAGAGAGTGCTCCAAGCTCCCAATTTCATTGGTCCATTTCCCCAAGACTTGCAGTGCCTCCCCCAAGTACTGTTGCCTACCTTAGTCAGTACTCACTAGTGGCCTCACTAAAACCACCATGAAGACTGAAACAGAAAGAGAAAATGACAGGCTTTCATTTGCATGCTTCGAGTCTTGGATGCAGCTGAGATGGATGGATGAGTGTTCCTCTGCATCTTACTGCTGTCAACGAAGTGATACCATTGTTCTCCATGACTGCATCCATTGCCTTCTCCATTTTACCTCTACAGTCTAAATTGTAGTCACCTTATAATGTCATTATCAGCATGAAACCTATCCTGCCAAGTTTCATGCACTTTATAAAGGTCATAGATGGCCATTGTTTTATACCACAGCTGCTTTTAATTCTCAATTGCCCACATACTTACTACATTTTATATATATGTTTTCTGGGTTATTTAACACCAAATGAATTTTTAGTGTCCCTTAAAAGGAAATGCTTTCTCCATACTGCTCTAAGTACTTAAGTTCTCATATCAATCAATACCTGAATTACCTGTAAGCCCTCCTTCTCAATTTTCATTTTACAGATTATCAAACTAGATGGGGTAATTTTGAACTCAGTATCTTTTTCATATGTAAGAAGATGGGAGGTCACATAATCTCTTTTAGGAAGTATTCCAGTAATTTGTGGATTCAGAAATATCTTGCCTCTGTCACTTTATCTCTCGGATCTGTCTTCTTCTTTATTTTAATCAGAATTGGCAAGGCAAAGTGCCTTAGGCTGTTTTGACCCACTGCATCTTCAGCCCTGCAAATCATCTTTCTGACACATTTGATTAAAATGGATCAGTTAAAGGGGACACTTTGCAATTCCTTGACATAAACTCCTCACTTTTGGTCCCATTGCCTATTCAAGTTCCCAAGAGGCATGGCACCATTAGAGGATTTTCTTCTGTAATCAAACTGTGATAATTCTTTTCATAATGGTGCAATTATCTGCTCCTTTCTGGTTTCACCTCAGAAAGCTCAGTGAGTCATAGACCTTTACATCTACTGCATCTACGCCCACTGATGATCAACAAGGAGCGACAGTCCCGGGGACTGATTTACTCTCCACACTGGGTTTACAAGGAAGCACCTGCTTGGAACCAGGCACCCTTCAGTATAGGCTTTGACATAGAAATGACTAGTTCATTTATTCATTTTTGATGACTCCCATAAAAAAAAAAAAAAAAAAAAAAAGGCCTACTCCTTTCTGTTTTAATGATGTAAATCATGTTACAATTACTATTGTTACAATTATATAAAAGTATCGTAAATGCTGCAGTCCAGCTCAGTATCTCAGTTCCTTATATATTCCCGTGCTTCCTTTCATTATTTTTACACATTCCTCTTACTGAAAAGAGCAATGCTCAGGACTTGAAAAGTGAAGCTCATCTGCAGGACGAGTATCATGATGAAAGCTGTCCTTTGCCTGGAAGAGAACCAAAGAAAGTACATGAAAAAATCAGTACCTAATCTTACATTTAGAAGTAGCCATGTCTTATGCACAGTTGTCTAACACAAATGATTTCAGATTGGCTCAGTTCTTCAAATTTTAAGTCAAGCATAGAGAACAAAACTGAAACATGCTGGAAGAGCAGTACTGGTTTGCTAAACTCTCCACCATTCCTGCCCTGGACCAACTTCGACTCCTAAATAAACAAGATTTCCTTTGAGTCCTGGCTGATCTTCCTTTAGAAGTCTTGAGAGGGATACATAATTTCTGCTTTGTGACTGTCTAGCCAGAGCTGCATACGTAATGCAAAATAAATAAATAAAGAAAAACATTTTAAATTGCTTCAATTTGGCCCCTTTCCTGCCTCTTTTCTGTTTGCTTTCCATGTATATATGAGGGACTGAATTTTGTTGTTGGAATTACTCACGAAAAGCAGAGTTCAAAGTGGCAAGCACAAGAACAGCATGCGCAGAAGCCAAAATGTAAATGTGCATGTACAAGAATTCATGCCAGAAATTCCTGCACATTCGTGGAATGTGCCTCTTCTGACCAGGCTCAAGCAGGCAAGGTAATGTCAATCTTCAGGGGCTGCTGCTAATCTGTACAGCAAGAAGCCCTGACAATGTAGGTTTTCTAAATTCATTTTGATAATGAATGCATTCAAACAGACCATGGTATGTTTGCCTTCCCCAGACAACAACCAAATGTGTTTTAACCATACATCATTAGTGCTCGTGCAGCAAGGTTGGGAAGGCAATTGCTGAAAAGGAAATCTGGTCCTGCGATGAAAAGCAGGGAGCTGGGATTTGGGAAGCACCAGGCTTTGTCATTGCCTCCTGAGGTGACCTCAGATAAATTCTTTGTTACTCCACTCCCTGCATGTGGAAGGGGAACGATGCTCCCCTTCTCCCCGAAACCTGGGAGAAATACATCTGCACGGTGATCAGGTGCTGCAGGAGCCAGGATTGTACAAGCATGGATACACCAACAGCATCGTTTTTTGAAACCACTCTGGGTGACCATCGAACTTGCACAAAAGAGAATAAACCATAGTCATGCAGCTGGGTTGGAAAGGATACCTACTGTCATGGGTGAGTGAATCATTTGGTTTATTTGCATATGTTTGGGACTACCAGAGACCAACCCATCAAACATGTCAAAATTTTTGTCATACTGAAACCCTGTCCTGGCTTGTGGGCTGAGTATCAGAGGGCACAGTGGGAAAATTTTGCAATGCATTACTTTGGGTTACCAGAGACTTAGTCTAGGCCAGACAAATCCTGGTATGACCTCCGTCTTCAGAGTCAGGATACTTTCTTAGAACACAGCTTCATTGCATCGCTCTCTTCACTGTGCGTGTCAGGGAGGGCCCATCAGAAATCTCTCCTTTCCAGGAAATTTTTAGATTTTTAATATTTTAAGATTTTAAAGAATTTAGAAAGTAAACATCTTTTAAGTCTCAAAGTGAATATGATCAATGCAGATAAATATCAAACTGTCCTTCACTGCATAACATCTGAGAGCAGGTAATTTCAGGATTCTGGAAGAATCTGGAAAATTGCAGAAGGCTTCTCCTTTTGCTATCAGAAATTTAAAGCTGCATCTTCATTTAATCAAGAAGGTAATTTCCTCCATACAGCAAGTTTCAAATTCTACTTACGACCTTGATGTCATGACAATTTTGGTACTAACTTGTTCCTCAGTAAGTATTTCTACAAGAACTGTGAATAATCATCAAAATTAACTAGCCTATTGAGTGATTAAATAATTTCCTCCAATTTGCATTTGATATGTTTATTAAGTGCTGGAGGGTGTTCTGTGCTCTCTTATTTTTACTGCTGTTAAACACAATGTCTGGATTTTTGGCATAGGTGCAGTACTATTATGGTTACTACAAAATTTTAATCAGATTACGGTATGAGTTACCATTTGATACTGTACGAATGCCAGTAGGTAGTAGATAAATACTAAGATACAATTAGCTGCCACTACCTTTTATTGCTGGAATTCATTAATATTGAAAGTAAGTCTGAGTTCTATGGCAGTGACAATGTTTCTAGTGTGCTGCTTTTTACAGGTTGTAGTTTCAAACAATAGTGCAGGTAGTAAACAAGCTAGAAGATGAATATAAACAATGTAAATAGATACAGCAATGTTAAACCTTCAAAAAATATAAATTCCTGCCTGCATGTTATTACCTGTGCTTCATTTACCCTACCATTGTCAACGAGACCCATGATTCAAGACATATAATTCCTTGTGAGACATTTTCATTTTGAACCAGATGAAACTATCAGTGCTGATCATCAATAAAAACTGTGATTTTAAACGTATTGGAAATCTGTGCTTTCAAATGCATGTCTTGGCCCTTTACACAAGCAAGTGGTTGCTAAAGCCAATATGCATTAGAAATGCAATTGTACTATACTTAGATGTGGTTCAACCACGGTTATAACATGGGCCATTAAGAAGCATTAAAAAGAAAAAAAAAAAAAAAAGAGAGAGAGAGGAGAAAAAAAAAAAAAGGAAAGGAAAGGAAAGAAAGAATCCAGGTTAAAAGGGAAAATATTCTGTTGCTCAGCTGAAAGGCTTAACTATAATTAGAAAATAAAATTGTTCAAGATTAGTCCAAACAGATAAAATATTGATGTCTGGGAGAACATGAGCATGCCATACAGAAAACACATTTACTTACATTTTCCCAGGGCTTGTAAAGCATTCTCAAGACTTTTGCTCAGAAAGGTGGGATGCCATTAACTGGTGGGTTAGGGGAGGCTGCAGGTTCCTGTCTCAGAAAACTCGCACCTGTTGAACAGTGAAAGTAATCCCTGCCCTGTTATGCCCACTGTTTCCCCAAGTTAGCAGCAGGCTTCGCAGAACGTTAACTTCCAGTCAGCTATAGTAATCAAAAGCACGCGAGGCAAATGGCATAAAACGTAAATCTCCAGTGCGTAACACCAGTTAAAGGACTTAGATATTTGCCCATGTGGTCGCCTGCTTTCCGAGGCTGGAGCTGGAGCACAGTGGGAAATGCCCAGCTGCCTTAGTTGGAAGCGACTCAAAACTTCATCCGCTTTGGTTCAGTTCTCAAAATAGGGCACATGACCTCTAAGCGAGACAGTACAGTAGGCTGCTTTTACTCCGCACCGCTGCTCCTGCAGCCCCTGATACAAATTCACTCCCTTTCCCCAGCTTGGGAGGAGGTAAGATTTGACACTCGCCGAGCTTCAGCCTTATCTTGTTTAGTAATGCATTATCCACAGCAAATTTGCCACTATCTTTAGGAGCAGAGATGACATCTGCTACAGAGTGGCTTACACTTGTCTGTCTGCTGCTTTCAGTGCCACGTGTCTGACATGAGTTAACCTCGTCTAAAATACAAGGCGAGGGAAGAGAATTGCTCGTCGGAGGTGTCCACGCTGCTCCTCTTGACCTACTTGGAAAACCACGACTGAAACTCTCTGCATTTCTCCCATCACGACACAGCTGCAGAAGGCAGTAAGGGGACCACTCTGAGCAGAATTCGAAACACGTTATATATATGTATACATATAGATTTGTATGTGCTTAAACAGCATTATTTCCAAACCTTGCAGATTCCCTGTGTTATTTTATCAAGCCCAGTGTAGGTCTTTTTTTTTTTTTTTAATGGAATTGGCACAATGAGAAAAGATAGCCTTTTCTCTTGTCAGATAGAGATCCAAATTGCATTTTATAATCTGACAATTATGTAGTTTGATTTTTTAAATAAAACAGATAATCTCCCTTCCCCGTTCAAGATGAGATCTTAGTTGTTAGTGACAGCTGTTAAAATGCTGCTAAAAATAGATCTAGTGTCAACCACTAAAAAGCTAAGTGCTCCTGTGAACCACAAGCAGAAAACAAATGAGGTTTCTACTGAATTTGTGGAAAATCTGTGAGCATCTTGCATGTGCTGGGAAGGGTGCTTTATCCTTCCAGCAGCCATCTCTGGGTGTAACACAATGGGAAAAAAAAAAAAAAATCAAACATTTGGTATATTGGATATATTCCCTCAACTTTATTTTCTCTCTCCTTTCTGCTCATCAGCAATAATAATAATCGTGCCACGCTAAGGCTGAGACTGCCTCCAAG
Organism: Anas platyrhynchos; assembly: GCF_047663525.1. Classification (NCBI taxonomy): domain Eukaryota; kingdom Metazoa; phylum Chordata; class Aves; order Anseriformes; family Anatidae; genus Anas; species Anas platyrhynchos. The sequence goes on from NC_092590.1 coordinate 36,994,292, forward strand.
CATTTCAGATGCCTTTTTCATTTACACCTTTGCCCTGAAAAAAAGAAAAATAAATAAATCAAACACACATGAATAGCAGGAAGAGTAAGACAAAAGAAGCGCAACCCATCAGGCAAACACCCCGCTCGTATAAATTGCCATAAGGTAATTGTGCTCAGCACGGCAGCTCTCAGAGCAGCCGAGGTGCTCGGGTGCTTTTGGCACCCCTGGGATTTGCTTTGTGCGGAGTTGCAGGGAACTTTCCTCTGCCCTGGGACTGCAGCTTCCACGCCACCGGAGGCAGCTCTGCCGGATTAATAAATGATCTGTGTTCCAGAGCAGCTGTATGACACGAAAGGAGTAAAAGGAGAGAGAAGAGAATTGCTCGCATTCTGTGTTATAATACGTCTCGGTAGGTTCCTCCTTTTTAGCTACATTCTGGCTAAAAATAGAGCGCTAGTGTAGGCACAGTGAAATATGATTTGCTTCCAATAATATAGCAAACTAATTGTGAAATTAAGCTACTGAATGCGCCGTTATCTCGAAGTCTGGCCTTAGCAGCACTTTATGCTTCCCCATTTAACATTTATCAAGTTACCCGCAAACTTTGACGGATGCAAACAACAGCTGATAAAATAATCGCCTTTTTTAAGGCCCCGGTCCTACCGAGGCTTTGGCACAGGTAGCGATCCCTCTCCGCGAGCGGTCCTTTTGCATGTTTAAACACTTCACCGAGGGCATTAAAACACGGCCAACTTGCCCTCCCTCCGACGCTTCACTTTTTTTTTTTTTAAAAGATGCTTCAACGAAGAGACATTTAAAGCCCCCAACTCCAAAATAATCGGCATTCAGGCAGCGTAGCCACCAGCGAAATATTAATTGACGAACCCGTATCGATGTTAGCGCTTTTTATTTTATTTTTTTTATTATTAACGGGGAAACGTGTTTTTTTTTTTTTTTTTTTTTTTTACGTGCGCATTTTTAACATTTTTTAACGAAATCGGGGACGGATTCGCTGCTGACCCCGAGGGCACGCCGCTAGGGGGGGGACAAGGAAAAGGGGGGGTCCCCGCGTTTGCCGGCAGCCCGGCGGAGGGGAGGGGGGGGGGGGACCGAGCTCGGCGGGCGGGGGGGGGCTCCTCCGCCGCCGCCGCCGCCTCCGGGGCCGGGAGAGCCGCTCGGCCGGGGGAAGGGCGCGGGGAGACACTCCTCCTCCCCCGCCGCCCGCCCTGCCTCCCCGCCGCCCGCCCTCCTTCCCTTCCTCCGCCGGCTCCGCGAACCAGGAACCGCGGCGGCGGCGGCGGCGGCGGGCTCGGTGCGTGAGAAACCCCGCGGCGCCGCTCCGCCGGGAGCCGCCGGGAGCCGCCGGGAGCCGCCGAGAGCCGCCGGGAGCCGCCGGGAGCCGCCGGGCCGGCCGGGCGGCGCGGGAGGGGGCGGCGCGGCCGCCGGGCGCTGCGAGGGGCCGGGCAGCACCGGGGAAAGGGGGGGGGGAGGAAAAAGTTTACACCCTCGCCACTCTCCTCCCTCCTCTTCCTTGGTGGCGCAGATGGGAGTTTTACCTGGAATGACATAAGTTTGGCTTTTTTTTTTTTTTTCCCCTCCCGTGGCTTTTTAAATTTTTTCTTAGAGGGTGTCTCTCTCCCTCCCCCGTCTCCCCACCACCACTTTTTTTTTTTTTTTCCCCTTGAACCCCCCGCCCCCGTTCCCCGCTCCTGGAGGATCCACCCCCCGCTCCCCTCCGCCGGCGGGCGAGGGTGTGACCCGCGGGAACACCCACCCACCTAGGCGTCCATGGTGGGAGCTGTCCGCCCAGCCGAGCCCAGCCGCTCCGAGGGCACCCCGCCGCCTGCCGCAGCCCCGCTCCCACCATTTCCTCCGCACACTTTTTTTTTTTTTTCTCCCCCCTCCCTCTTTTTTTTTTTTTTCCCCCTTTTTTTTTTTTTTTTTTTCTTTCTGTCATCGGTGCCGGTGCAGGCTCGCTGCCGGATGGTTCGCTGGCAGTAGCCGGGGGCCGTGCCTCCTCCCGCCTCGCCACCATGTCGTAGAGGAGGTGAGTGCGGCGCGGACCCTGCGCGGGGCGCGGAGCGGGGAGCCGGGGGCCGGCTGCCACCCGAGCCGGCGGATCCAGGTCACGGCCGGTCCCGTCCCCGGCGGGGAAAACTTCGCAGGAAGGGCACGGCCATTGCTGGCCGGGGGAAGCGCCGAGGCAGCCCCGCGGGGGCTCCCCGCCGCCTTCTCCTCCTCGTCCTCGGCCGGTGCCCGATTTCGGGGCACGGCGCGGGGATGGGCGAGGCACGGGAGCCCCGAGCCCGGCCGTGGTCGCGCCGTCGCCGCCGATGCGATCCGGGTACGGAGGGCGAGCGGAGTCCCTTCCCCGCGGCTCCCGGGGGATGCGAGCCGGGGCCGAGGTGCGCGCAGCCCCGCGGCGATGCGCGGCCCCCGCCGCCGGCTCCGGGCGGGACGCGGGGCGCGGGGCGCTGCGGGGGCCGGGGGCGAGGGCTCGCGGAGCGACGTGGGACCGCGGGCTCAAAGTTTGCAGGGCGCTCGCTGGGGTTTTGGGGAGGTTTCGGGGTTTTTCTCTCTTTTTTCCCGCATCTCCGCGGGAAGGGGCAGGCAGCCCGCGGGACGCCGTGCCGGTGCCGGGGCAGCGCGGCGGGACGAGCCCGGCGGCGTGCAGAGGACGAGTCCTTGAACCTCGGCGCTTTTTTTTTTTTTTTTTTTTTCCCCTTTTTTCCCTTTTTTTCTTTTTTTTTTTTTTTTAACCCATCCCCGCACCGGCTCCGCATGCATATTCATGCGCTGCTGCCCGACAAACGCGGAAATCCAGGGCCGGCGCAGAGGCGATGCCCGGCCCCGCGGGCACCGGGCGGGGGCGGCCGCGCCCCGCACACCTCCACCTGCCCCCGGGGGGCCGGCTCCGGCGGGGGGGTGGGCCGCGGCGGCCCCTGCGGCTTTAAGGAGCCGCGCCGCGCCGCCTGTGTCGCAGCAACTTTGTATCAGTCATGTCGCCCGGCGGGTGATTGACGGCGCCGGGCGGCCAATGGCGAGGCGGGCTGGCCCCCGCCGCGCGGCGGGCAGCCAATGGGGGCGCGCGGCGGGCGGGCCGTCAACTTGAATTTATCTGGGCATGTGACACGCTGTTAAAGGACTTGGCACCGGGGCCGTCCCCTCCCGCCTGCCGCGCCGTCACACCGGGCGCCGCGACGCGCCTCGCCTCACCTCGGCCGCCCGGGCACGGGCACGGGCTGGGGCTGGGGCAGGGGGAGCCGCCGCGGCTGGGGCTGCGGGAGCCGCCCCGCCCCGCTCCGCCCTCGCTCCCTCCCGGCAGGAGGAGGCGCCCCGCCGCAACAGGTACCCAGCCGGGGACCCCCGGCGCTGCGAGGGGGGGTCCGCGTGTTGCGTCCCGGCGGGGGGGAGCGCACAGGGCCGCCCTCGGGGGGCGCCGCGGCTGGGGGAGCCCCGCGGAGCCCCCCCGCTGCTCGCAGCACGGGGCCGGGGCGAGCGGTGCCGGCAGCCGCCGCGCGGAGCCCGGTGAGCGGCGCGGAGCCCAGCACAGCACGGCCCTGCACGGCCCCGCACAGGGGCTGCCTCCCCCGGCCGCTCCCCGGGATGCGCTGGCCGAGCGGCAGCAGCAGGGAGCGGGAGGTTTCTGTTATTTCTCGTAATTCGCTCCCGCGGGGTGACCCAGATCCCGGGCCGGTAAAGTTTCGGAGCGTGCCCGCCGCTCGGCTCCGCGGCCGGTCGGAGCTCTGCTGCTTGCTGCTGCTGCGGGGGGGATCGCCCGCACCGGGGTCGCCTCGGGCCTGGCCCCGCTGCTGCCCCGCGCCCCGAGCTGCTGCCGGGGTTAAAGCTGGCTCGCAGCTTGCGCCCTCCCCGTAAGCCCGAGAACCGAGTCCCCCCCGGTCTTCAGAAATGCTGGTCACCCGCAGCTGCAGTCGATTTCTCTAGGAATTAGGCTTGCTCAGCACTTAAATCGGGGGTAAGCGATCATCCGGGAGGGACTTTCTGTGAAAGCAGGCGCTCCCGGCTGAAAATTTTAGGCTAGGGGGATGTGATTCGGTACACGCGATCGTCTTCTAATAAAACTTGCCCCTGAGGGGAACGTAGGTATAGGGCCGTAGTGCTCAGTAAGGGCAAAGAAGTGTTCCAGTCTTTCCCTTTAAGTTCTTTTTTTTTTTTTATGTGTCCGTGGTTTTGCTTAAAAACTGTTTATAAGTAGTGTTAAGGCAATGAACTGCTGTTAAAATTGGAAAATTAGTACTTTTTGAAAGGGGAAAAATCTTTGCATAATGTTGGTATCACAAGTAACGGCGGTTAAACTTCTGTAGTTTTAACAATCTGATGATGAACTAATTCCTGCCAAGAAAAAAAAAAGTTGCTGTTACCTATACGCAATTTTCAGAATAATGGAGAATATTTACAAAATACTGCATGACCACTCAGAAAATGGGCATGCATCTTGCTCCCTGCCTAGGGAGAGTGGCGTGGTGGGCGGGAAGCTTTTTTTAGGACCTTTTTTATAAGAAGGTTTACTTCCCTTTACGTATTCCTTTTGCTGGCTGCCATGGAGGTTGGTGGAATTATGGACCTGTTTATTGATCCTGCAGCCCCTTCCTCCTTCTGTGGAAGAAACTTTTGTGATGCTTCTCTCCCCACTCAGCCCATCCTTCCGCATCCCCTCTGGCGGCCGTGCGACAAGCTTGCGTGTCTGTGTAAGGACAGGTCCGTGCCCAGCCCCACAGAACTGCTGCTTTCTTTCAAAGCATCATTTCTAGTGCTGGAGGATAAAGAGAAACCCTTGTAGCTCACTAGCCTCTCCTGCTTTGCCATCCCTACAACATGACAGTGTGAGGTCCTTGGTGGTGCCGCTGGCACTGGCTGCAGGGTTGTGCTGGTGCTGCCTAGCTGTGCCTTTTGGGGCAAGGTGAGGGCAGGAATTGGGGTCGTTGCAGTCTGCTGGCTTGTTTTCTCTCTGAACCCATAGGACTGTCGTATCTGTGACACCTTCTCCCCTGGTTTGACTGGACAAATGGTTGAGAAGTGATTGATGGGGCGGGAAGCGGGTCTGGCAAGCAGACAGATGGGGATGGACAGAGTGAGCGGATACGCCTTGTTTCCTTAGGAAATTAGGAAATTTCCTTAGGAAATTGCACTGTCCTGTCACTTATTAATTTTACTTTTTTGTGTATGTCTTTGCTAGTTATGGAGACAAAAGGATACCACAGCTACCCAGAAGGCTTAGAGATGGAGAGACGGTGGGGTCAAGTTTCTCAGTCTGTGGAGTATTCTTCCCTAGGTGCTGGAGAGCAGGCTGGTGACAGTAACTATATGGAGATTGTAAATGTAAGCTGTGCTGCTGGCGCTTTTGCAAACAGCAGCACTCCAGGAAACAACAAAGAAAAACCCGAGCTCCTCTCTTGCCTGCAGCAAGACGGCAGTCAGCCTGGTGTTCTGCCCTCCGACATCAAAACCGAAACAGAGTCGAAGGAACTGTCGGCGACGGTGGCCGAATCCATGGGTTTGTATATGGATTCGATACGAGACGCCGACTACCCCTATGACCAGCAGAACCAAGGCAGCCCAGGAAAGATCTACCAGAACGTGGAGCAGCTGGTGAAGCTCTACAAGGAGAACGGCCACTGCTCCTCGCCCCTCCACGGCGCCAGCAGGCCCTTGAGGTCCTTGATGTCGGACTCGGGAAGCACCATGAATGGCAGTGCCATGCACGCTATTGTCAAAAGCCCGATCATGTGTCAAGAGAAAAGCCCTTCGGGCTGTAGTCCTCAGAACATGACTTCCTCAGTGTGTAGTCCTGCTGGCGTTAATTCTGTGTCCTCAACTACTGCTAACTTTGGGAACTTTGCCGTGCACAGCCCCATCGGCCAGGGAACTCCTTTGTCGCGCTCGCCTAACGTTGAAAACAGGGGGTCAATGTTGCACAGTCCCGCACATGTTAGCAACGTAGGGTCTCCACTTTCTAGCCCTATAAGTAGCATGAAATCACCAATTTCTAGTCCTCCCAGTCATTGCAGCGTGAAATCTCCCGTCTCAAGTCCTAACAATATCACTATGCGGTCTTCTGTGTCCAGCCCTGCAAACGTGAACTCGAGAAACTCTATTGCCAGCCCTTCCAATGCCAACAACAGGTCCACTCGTTCCAGCCCAGCGGTTAGCACTGTGGGATCTTCAATCTGTAGCCCCATCAACAACTCTCTAGGATTCCCCGCTTCCAGCACGCCGGCTGGACCTAGCAGAAGCCAAGAGACTGTTCCCAGTCCAGAAACAAAAGACAAGGGTGCTCAAGAAATCCCATTTCCCAAAATGGAGGAAATGGAGAACGCCATCTCAAACAACAGCCAGATGAACCTTGTTCAGTTCATAAAACCCGAGCCAGACGGTTCGTTCGGTAGTGCGTGCATTGGAGAAAACAGCAAAATAAATTCTGATTCCCCTTTTTCAGTACCAGTGAAGCAAGAGTCCACTAAACATCCTTGTTCCGGTGCCTCTTTTAAAGGGAATCAAACAGTAAATCCTTTTCCATTTACAGATGGCTCATATTTTTCTTTTATGGATGACAAAGACTACTACTCTCTTTCTGGGATTTTAGGACCACCTGTTTCTTCATTTGATGGCAATTGTGAAGGTAGCAGTTTTCCAAATCCAGGCCTCCCTGTGGGGATTAAGCAGGAGCCTGATGATGGCAGCTATTACCAAGACAACAGTATACCATCCTCTGCCATAGTTGGTGTAAATTCAGGTGGACAGTCCTTTCACTACAGGATCGGTGCCCAGGGCACGATATCTTTGTCACGGCCAGTTGCGAGAGAGCAGACATTTCAGCACCTGAGCTCGTTTCCTCCCGTTAGCACGCTAGTGGAGACCTGGAAATCGCATTCGGAGCTGGCATCCAGAAGAAGTGATGGCTATCCAGTTCTAGAGTACATTCCAGAAAACGTGTCCAGGTGAGCAAGCAAGTTACTGCTTTTTTTTTTTTTTAACACGTTTTCATGTTAATTAAACAAGATGTGAATTAAAATGGGGGCTGGGGTGGTATTTCTCAGGCTGATGTGTAATTCTGTGTTTGCATTTCGATTCCTATCGTTAGATTGGCTGGTTGCTTGCTATATTTTACTATGGCTTTAATAAAAACAAAGTGATCGCTTTAATATTTAAAAAGAACATATTATATTCTATTGTTATTAGATTTGAAAGTGTAGCTTTAGTATGTTTATGAGCTCTTACTACTACAAATGTTGCTTTTCCCATAATGAGAGCTTAGCAAAATTGCTCTCGTGTGCCCCATAAAGGGTATTCTTCCTTAGCTGGTGCTTGAATGTGTTGTACCTCAGATGAAATGTTGAGATGAGTATAAGATGGTAATGTCAGGAACCCATTTTTGCAAGGATGCATGGCTGTAAGTTTGCGCCAGGCTTCAACTGGTTAAGTTTTAAAACTAAACCTTACAAGCCTGTGGCAACGTATTATTTCTGTATTGTAACTGTAGGAACATTTGGTTTGTATATATAGAAAAATGCCTCCAGAAGGAGGAGGGCTGTTAAAACTTGACGCATTTGAAAGGGATAAATGGATGAACTGATCTCCTTACTTTTGGTGAAAGAAATATGCAAGTGTCCTTTGATTTTGTATCTCTTGGCTGATTCCTGGAAGCACATACTTCTCCAACAAACAGGTGTTCATGTATTTTATAAAGGACACTTAGTTACATAAGCTATTTAATTTCACAGTCAATTTTACAAATTATTAAATGCATCTGGCAACATGACCAAGCTACAGTAGCTACATAGCCTCTTCATGTGTCAAACTGGCTGACCCAAGGTTTGTGCTAAAGCTCGGTGAAATAGCTGATAACAGAATTTGCATTTACCTTTCTCAGGTCTTTTTTATTTTTTTCTCCTTGAAAGATACACAGCTTCTACCTTATTCTTGGATTGGGGTGATGAAGATGCGTAGCTTTCTCTATTTTTGTCTGATTCTAAGTATTTCTGGAAAAAAAAAATAATATTGCAATGAAAAACACCTAAAATAATGGTGCTTTGGGCCAGGGAAGACAATCTATTGATCTAGAGTTCACGGGAGGGAAAAAATATTTTAAATATTTGCATGTTATTCTCAGACCCGTTCAGTATCTCTGCAATCTGTTTACCAATTTGCAAGTCATACTTTACTTTTTCTTTGTCAATTTCAAATATCATCTGTAGAGAATATACTCTTTAATGCACCTTTCTTAAATTGGAAGGTTTGTATCCCACCTTCGTGTTGAACTTTGCACATAGCTATATATTTGTTATCATCTGTGCTTGGATCAAATGTACTTTCTGGATGAAGGAAGATGAAGTTATTGTTTTCTAGTTATTTTACCTGATGAAATTTTCATAAATTGCATTATTTATATAGCGGGAAAAGTTCAGCAGAAGACTGATGGGTTGTCTGAAAACAAAGGCCCAGTGTTTAATTGCCATTGTGGATGAGCGCTGTTACTTGGGCAACTAGCTCCTGCCACCCGTGAGAGCTCTCATATGAGTAAGTGCTGCTCTGGTTGAGTCAAGGTTGTCATCTGCTGCAGGATGTCAGCCGCTGCACAGTAAACAGGGAAGTACTGGTAGGAGCAAGGTCATCAATAATTATGTTTTTAATGACAGTTTCTCATAAGGCTTTTGAAGGAGTACCTTCTGATCTGACATAACTCCATGGTAGCTCTTCTCATCTGGTTTGCCTCTGGACCAGTAAATGTATAATCTGTCATCAGGTGTGATGTGACTCCACTTTCCTACCTTTGTTTTCTAAGCTGATACCTTAGTAAGATATGCAGCTGAGTGTAGTTGTTGCTTTTCATGATTATAGTCCTGAAATTTTTAGTGCTTAGAGCAATTACTGCACGCGTGGAATTCTGTTTAGGTGGTGGTGGTGATCTGCAAGGTTGCAACACGTCAGACATCCTGATCTGTGTTCCAGATTAGGACATGTGTCATCATTTCAAATCTTTAACTCAGCCCCATTATTTTACTAAATGTTACTGTTAATCTGCTTGGCAATGGCTTTCTGCTAACAGGTGCAGCAGGGGACCTGTGTGAAACCCTTTCATGTCTCAAAATAAATTAATATAGAGGTCATCTTAGCAGTACAGATTTGAATGCATAGTTGCCTGTTCAGATATTTGTGTACTGACAAGTCACAGAGGCTTGTAAAAGCTCACTCTTTCTAATGAGCCTCAAATTCATCTTCACCTTTCTCCTTATTCCTGTGCCATATTCCAGCTAAAACCAAGGAAATCATGTTCAAGTTTGTTCATCTTCCAAAGTGTTGTAATAAAACATGTATAGTTCACAGCATGTATTTCAGCTGTCCCATATCAACATGGTATTGGGATGACAATAAAGTCACTTTGTCTTCTATTTCCTCCCTTGCCCCCCAGCTATGTTTTTCCTACAATATAAATTGCCATAAGCAAACACTAAGATGAAGGGGAGAAAATAGGCTACATGGTTCTCTAAAGCCAATAGATGATCCACACTGAATATATCTCACTTTGACAGCATTATTATCTGAACCTCAATATTGTACATTTTTGATGTGCTTCTGCCTTGCAGCTTACATGGTTGAAAGGCCTGGGTGACCAGGAGTGAAGAAGGTTTTTCGAAATGGCTATTCAGAATGTTACTAGAAATAATTCTCTTTTCCTATTAGAATATCACCTGTTATTAAATTGGTGCTTTCTTGAGTCAATTATATTTGCTGATAGTGTCTAATGAGCATGGTTTAGGCATTTAAAATGTCTTGCAACCTTATTGACCAAATACCCACCCTGAAATGGAACATAATTTTTTTCTCCTTTAGTTACTTTTATTTGATGTGGTCAGTTATGGTTATTTTTAAGGTGGATAGTGGTAACTTTGTTTATAACACTGCAATTTGCAGTGTTTGGGGAAGGAGAGCTTGTTAAGCAAAAAAAAAAAAATAATAATAATAATAATTCCCCTATTTTGACATGTTTCTTATGCTAATATGTGTGCAGAACATGTCTTTGTCTTCGAAAGATGGAACATGTTTTATTTTTAATAGAAGGTGAATCATACCTGTGTGTCTGTGTATGTAGATCCCCCCGCCCCAACCCCAATGAATGACATTTCTAAGAAACAGTGGTTTATAAAACAAATAATAGCAAAGTGGGCTTGAAAAATAAGGTACGTGAGATCGTGTGATGTCGTTGATGGAAATCTGCACTAAGAATCCAAATAAGATTTCGCTTCAAGGTGATTGCTCATCTGAATCAGGGTACGAGCCTGAGACTCATGATCATGCCAATTATGTAATTTTCAAAATGGCCCAGGAAAATGTCATGGTTGCTTGAAACAACAGTATAAATTGAGGAGGATGACCTTTCTGCTGTGTTAGTTCTTACCTAAAGCTTTTTCTGCAAATGTGCCTTTTCCCTCTAATTTCCATATTAACTCTTGTATGTACATGTACATACTCACTTTATGCAGCAGTTGTGCAAACCAAGGGCTGATGTACTTGCTGTGGAGTCTTTGTGGCAGTTGCATGGTTTTGAAATCTGGCTAGAAATCAGACTCTTTGGTGCCATTACCTGTTAATGTCACCTTTCCATGCATCTACCCCAAATCTGCTTTCTTCCTAGGCCAGGAACAGGTGTAGGGTCCCTGCTAAGGAGGGAAGGACTTCTGGAGATGGGTGCATCTCCATGCTGGGGAGATCTGGGAAGACTTTTTCCCTATTCCCATGTGTGATGGGGGTGTGGGGGCCACTGCAGATGCAAGGTATTGCTTGCTGAGACAGGTGGAAGATGAAGGGGAATCATATGCTTTTTTATTTGCTCATGATTCAGCAACAGCTCTGCTGAATACCTTTCCAAACTTCCACATTGCTTTTTTTTCTTTCTTTTTAAGTCCTTTTCCCTGATGGCTGTAGGGAATGTTGTATCACTTGCTGATCTGGCACGTATTTTTTCTTGTTTTCTTTCTTTTTTCCTATTACTGTTTTTAGTAATAATAATAAATCTTCCTGATTTTGATTTAGAAGCTAAACAAAAATATCCTCAAACCTATTCTTCCAAGGTGGCATTTAACTACATGTCTTAGCTAGTAGACAGGTCAAAGAATTGAACTGAAAGTTGAAATCTAAGCATGTAATTGAACTGACTGGGGCCTGGGTAGTCTGAAAGGAATTTAAGGTACAAAGTTATACAGGTTCCTAAACAGTTGTTTCTGTTTGCTAGCCTGTCTATCCTGGTGAGGCATGAGGCGTTACTGTTTCAGCAAAGGTTCACTGGTGTGATATAGTGTGGGATAATTAACACATTCACACAGTGTTGTTACTAAATAATAAATTTACAATACTTATTAGTTGTTAGATTTTAATTGTTATCATTCAGACAAGGAGATATCGTGAAATAATGTATTGATATTCTAGAGTTCAGATATGCTAAAATCAGTTGAAAGACTGTCATTGACTTCTTAGGGTTTACAGTCCAATCTTTGATCCATGTTGACAGTGTTTAGAGACTTCTTACACCTATCTATTCCTGAATGATTCACATGGATCAGGACTTTTTTTGGCTCTGGTGTGTGGTCCAGAGCCTGCAGGCTGGGCTGGGTGGTACATTTGCTGCTCAAAAAAAGATAACAACAACATAGCCTTCATTTATGTGTAACCCTCACCAACTTGAATGGGTGATTCGGTTTAAAATCAGATTTCAGGCTGTTGCAAGTATTTTCTGTAAATAAACTTTTGTGTTAAAAATTATCTAGAATAGTCACTTATCAGAATGATACCTGGCAGAGAGATAAAGGTCTGGTAAATATTATTTTTAGAATTTATGATTGGCCTTCACCTCTGTTTATTTGCTGATGGACTTTATGGGAAAAAGACCAAGCTGTTAAAATATTCTTCATGCTTTGGTAGGGTTGTTTTCCCCTTTAGCTTCCCATAAGTTTCCTGTGCAACCTTTTTAACAGTGTTTCTTTTATCTTATACACTATAACCTTAAATATGTACTTGTTTTTTGTTTTTGTTTTTTTTTTTTTTAATTTAGAAAGTAATACTTGGTGGCGTTTTTTTTTTTGTAGTTTAATGTATAATTTTATGTAATTTTTAACAGCTCTGGGTGTAATCTTGATATAACAGGAACCTCTAAATGTGTCTTTATTTCTCACTTAAAAAATTATGAGCCTGCATTAATAAATCAAGCCAGAAGGTCTAAAGGTTCTCCTCAGCGTACCAGCATGCATTTAACAGCCTTGTACTTCCTACAGCTTTGTTTATCATTATTTTGTTGAGGGTGCTCTGTTTTGATTTGCTCATCTTACTGAGGAGTTCAAAATCTGTATAAAGTATCTTTCTTAAAAGTTAATGCTAACGATGCTTTATTTTTCTCTTAAATTATATACATAAATTGACTTGTGTCCTAATGGCAGAGAAGTCCACATTGCTGGAAAACTTGTTCCATGAACGAGCAGATCTTTGAAATCTGTGGAAAAAAGAGCTCTCTTCTCAGTCCCTCTGACATTATCTGCAGTTTGGTTGTTTCTGTGGGGGGTCATAAATCATGTTATATATTACTGAAACATTTATGTGGTCAGTTGATACTGCTGAACTTTACAGAACTTGGCTGTTAGAAATTGGTTTGTCATAGGAAACAGTTACCGACTATTATCAAAATAAACTAGCTTTTACATCATGTTTGGTGATACAGAATATCACTGTGATATGATCTCTTGACTGTCAGGAAAAGGGAAGGTAGGATCATCTTTGTGCACAGATGCTTAAATAAGCAAGCAGAAGAAATTTTGATTATCCATATTTTGACAGTATAGGTCCATTGCTTCTAGTGAGGACTGGAAGACACTAATATCTGAAATATTACCGTATAGTCAAATGTTCTCATTGTATGGGATATGCATTGCAGTTGTGCAGGTGAGTATCCATGCGGATTGTTGCAGTGGTATCAATAATCATGCAGTACTCATATTGTCTGCAGAGGGAGTAAATTGTTAAGTTCTGATTCAATAACCTGTCCTTATTCAACAAGCACTTAGCATTAATGGAACTTAAACGTGCTCTCAAGTGCTCTGCCCAGTTGAATCAGATTTCTGTGTACGTATTGGTGCTTTGCTGAACTTAGGCTTGAGTAGAGATTGCTGTTGGAAGTCATCTGCGGTTGACCAATATATTGTTTTCAGTGACGAAACATGCTGTTGGGCAATGCCCTGGAGTCTAGTCTGGTCTGACGCTGTTTTTGCCGTTGATTTGGGCATGGTGTATGTGTTATATGCGAGAGCCAGATTGGTTTCCTGATCCAGTTCACTCTGAAGGTCTAAAAACTGACGGGTCAATGCAACTCGGTGAGTGGCGCGGTGTGACACGGGCATGAGAACAAACCCAAGGGACAGAAAGGGAAAGGTGGCTATGAAATATCACAAGTGCATGTTGCTGCTCAAAGTTAATGCAATGTCATGCTGTAATGTCGGCATTTGTATTTTCAGGGTATGCTTCTCAAAAATAGCTTCTGTTTTTTAACCATAGATGTCTGTATATATCAATGTCTGAACATAGCTGTAGAAGCTGGAGTTATAATGGACTGATTTCAATCAAAATCCCTTGAAAACAGTGGAGTGTTGTGATTTCAGATTCAAGCCCTAAGAGGTCAGAAAATACTACGGTTTATGATGAACATAGAACCTTGACTTGTTTTCTCACGAATATATGTGACAATATGGTCTGCATAAGAGTGATAAAGATGGCTCAATAAGGGAAATAAAAAGGGACTATGAAAAACAAGTATTAACTATGCCTAAGTTTAGTAATTTTATCCGCTCTCACGTGTAGCAGGTCGCTACGCAGTGCTTGGTGCTCAGCATATGAATTACCTGACTTCAGCTGCAGTCTCCTCCAGGTGGAATAATCTGTGGGGAAAAAAAACAAGGATCATTTCCATTGCATGCAGCTGCCCTAGTCTCTGCAGCAGTTACAGGGCATATTTGACTGCACCCTAAATAGACCCTTACATGACTTGACTTCTGCCCTGGTAGGTGCACAATGCAGGGGAAGGTCACCACTTATTGGAGCCATGCTACAGTCTCCTTTCCTTTCCTGCTTTGGTTTTGCTGCTGGAGGAGACATGTTGACCTTGGAGGAAGGTGTATTTTCTTTTTTATTTATGCCACAGGGGAATGGCTTCATAGGCCAGAAAGTCTCTGATCCATGCCAGCAGATCCCAACGTGGTCTGCTTCAGTACCACTACTAGCAGGAGCAACAGCAGTGGCTCTTGGCTTTGTGCCGGGCTGTGCCTATGCTTAGGAGCTGTTTGAGGACTTCCCATAACACTTTGAAGCAGGGTGCATGCGTGTTTTTAATAATATGGGTGCATGCGCATCTCTAATAATATGCATGCATCTGTTCAGGAGCTGTTTCACAAATTCTTAAGAGTTAATTTACTTACTGGACAAAGTTTTCAAATAAGTTGTCTCTTTAAATAGGAAGTTTAGATTAATATATATGTGTGTGTGTATATTTAACATCAGTTACAATAGATTATTAACAAGAACTACCAGTGCTTAATGATGTGTTTTCTGAAGGGATATGATCTGGGTAGTCTTCCCCTGCTAAAATGAAAATATTGATGTAGGATTAAAAAGAAATAAATAAATGGTGAATTCTGAATTCTTAAAATGATATCTAACATTGGTTTTATCTATTCAGTATGTGAAAAATATTTCTCAAGGCAGTGTTTCTTTACTGAGTCGTGTAATAACAGGAGTTTCCAGTCTGTAGGTAGATCACAAGAGAATAACTTGAAGTTGAGTTTTATTTCTTTATCTTAAACTGTGAATTGCAGTCCTGCAATTACATTAGAATGTGTTGTTAGCTGCTTGCTAAATTAAATCTGTGTGACTTTGAAATCTGTAAGCAGCAGTGCTGTGTATTTACTTCAGGGGAAAAAAAGCTTAAATTTCAAATTTCAGAAAAGCTTAAATTTCAAGTGCTTAGATTGGAGGTGAGGTAACTTAGGGCTAATATATGAAGATATTTCTTTAAAAAGAAAAAAAGAAGTAAACTTCAGTTGGAATATCTGAACAGAAACTTAATCCAGTATTTGTAAGAATTTTAAAATATTATAAGAATTTGTATGCTCTCCGAAGATGCATGGTAATGCAGCTGATTGTGGTTAGTGATAATTAATAATAGATCAAAGAGTTGTAGCCTTGAGGTTGAAAAGTAAATTTCAGGCTAATTGCTGAATGTTTCTAATGATTTTTGTATCTCTTCGCTCATTTACATTCTTTTCTAAATGATACATTTTACTTGCATACGGAGGTGTAGTAAGTTTTTTGAATGGACTTTCAGACTGAAACTTGGAATGATTGCATTCATTTTTCTATTCTGCTTTTCTTTCCTTGTCTGTTTTTGAGAAGTAGTGTCCCAAATTTTGAAAAATTATGGCTTTATAAACCACTTTCCCCACAACTTGGCTTCTGAAAAGCGGATTTAAAATTATAAATCTGCCATTTTCATGTGTGTCGCAGTGGTCCATTCAGTGTGCCTGTTGCCTGTGAGTGAATTTTGATGCTAAACTGGTGGTAATCTTCCTGCGTAACTAATTAATTAAATAATGGTAACAACTCCTGAATAACTGGGCACTTCTGGGTCTGTGGTAGGAAAATGATGCGTTGGGTTATGAGTCCCCCGAATCGTTTTGAGCAGGCAAGGCAGCGCTCTGCTCAATGACCTTTCGGCTATGCCTTGCTTCTCGGTGGCAGGTTGATGCCACGTAGGAGACGGGGCAGGGGCTGAGCTCCGCCAGCACTGCCCTGCCTCACTGGTGGCTGCGTGCACCCGTGTGCATCCCCCAGAGCTTGCGCAAGCCGGCTGGGGCCGTGTACCTGTGTGACTGCGTCACCCCGCCGTGTCCTCACCCAGACCTGTGCTCCCGGAGCCCTTGGGGAACTCGGGTTTCGCAACCCGTGGGTCCTGGTTTACTCTGGCAGCGTCTGGCCATGGAAAATCAATCATGTTTGTGTACGTGGCTCTCCGTTGGTACTGCTGCGGGTCAGGGAGTGGGGAGGGGGCTCTTTGGCACCCAGTTAGCAGCACACCCTCGGCCTGCACAGCTGGAGGCCAGCCCCAGCCTTCTGCATACACCTCACATTGATACCCTTGAACTGGGAGCAGAAGAGGTGTTGCTTCTGGAAGCAAACCTTGAGGCATTGAGACGGAGGCTTGAGTTCAGGTAGCTGCCCCAAAAGGCTGGAGGCCCCACTTCCAGCACCACAGAAAGCTGGTCTCCAGAAACTGGTTGTGCATGTCAGTTTTGAAGCCTATAGTGCCAGGGACCTTGTAAATGAAGGTGGGTGGGAAACTTGCCCTGTTTCCAGGAAGGCTTTATGACCTGTCAGTTTCAGTATTTTAAATTGAATTAAATTTGTGCTCAAGAGTGCAGTATGTGAGAGCAGTTAGTGAGCTGTTCCTCCAGTGTCAGGTACAGATCTACTTTGCTAGCTCTCACTTTACTACTTCTCAAAGCTGTTTGGATAAATAAAATTATTGATAATAATAAAAATAAAAAGACTGCACAGATGTTCATCCTGTGATGTGTGAAAACTTTCAGGGGAAAAAAAACACCACAAAAAAAAACAACAACATCAAGTCACATTTGAAGACAATCAATATAGGATTAAGGTTGGTGTGTCTAAGGATCAAGGTCTATTTCTTTGTGTGTGTGTTTTTTGTTTTGTTTTAATTTTTGAATATAAAATAAACACACGTCACCAGTTCTGGCCCATTGGGCACGGGATGCTGTAGGTGTCTCTTTCCATAGCTGGCAGGAGCCAGTGTCCCAGAGCTGGGTACAGTCCTGCGTTACGTGCCAGTACATGCATGATTGTTTGGCAGTAGATCTGCCCTCTGGAGACACCTGGGTGGATGGGGGGAGGTGTCATGCCCAGGGGGTGTCCCTTAGCTCTCCAAGCACCCTCATCCAAACAGGGATGCTGGGGGGATTGTCCCCCAGTTCCTTGGGACTGCCCCCCTGTTGGTCACTTGTCTGCTTGGCTTTAGGGTGGGGGAAGGTTTGCAGCATGTTTTGCTTTTCTACTTTTGCTTTAAATTTGTTTGTTTGTTTATCTTTGAGTGCTAAGGCTTTCTTAAGTTAATAATTAAAAACAAATATTGGCAAATAAGCATTCCTTAAGGATTATATAAAGTTAATAAATGTGACTGGCTTGTCCAAATTCAGCACTGAACCTTTGTTGTAGGCTGTCCCGCTGTAAAATGCATCGAGTAAAACAAACATTTCTGCCGGATTAGCTCTGCAGACCCTTTAGGATGTTGCCATGCTCTTCCTTCAGATGCACTGTAGGAAAATTGAATCATTTAAATCGACTCAATTAGAATTTTTAAATTCTTATTTTAATCTGAATTCGTGTAAACTAGCTGGAAGATGAACAAAGTGGGGGTTAGACATGTCAGCTTCTACTCAGCGTATGGAAGTAAATATTGGAAACGGTCCAGAGCTTTATGACTGCTGCCAACTAATGACATAAGATAATGTTGCAATGAAACAATGTACTTGATTTGCACTTGTTTCCTAACTAACCTTTCTGTTTCTTGAGACTGTTTGGAATTTATGTTTTTCAAGATTTGACAGTAAAAAGTAGATTAGGCATTGAAATTTTTGACTGATTAAATATGTAGTAATGACAACTTCAAACTGCACAAGCAGATAATGAGATAAAGGACTGTTACTTCATATTAAACCATTTGGTGGAAGACGCAAGAAGGATGAGTGTTTTGGATGGACATATTATTTTAAAAAGGGAAAAAAATTAGAGGAGCTAATTTATATAGAAATACAAAGTGAAAAGAGCGAGTTGCTGATTTGATGTTGTTTTTTGTTTTGGTGTGGTTTTGTTGGGACCACAACTGCAGCCATTATAGGTCTGCAAACAGTCCTGTGTTTCCTTTCTAAAGGACAAGAGTTAACTGTGCGGAAGGCTGTTAACAAATTTGCTAGATATGTGTCTGCATTTTTATTTGGATCAGAAATGTGCTTTTGAAGTGAATCTTCCAGTTGCCCCCATCTTGTGTGGGGTGGCTGTGGAGTGAAAAAAGAGAGACTTCTTAGAGAGCAGTGCCTGACAGAAGTGCTTCAGGAATTGCTTACGGCCCTCCAGCCCCTGATGGCTTCGGTCTGTGTGACCCTACTGGAGCTGACATGGTCCCCACCCTGCAACACAAGTGGCATGGGTGGAGGATGCTCAGCACCAGCCTCTCCTCTCTCTAGAGCTTTGTATTGCACCATACTGTCTGCTAATGGGGATGCAGACACTGTGTTTATTGCAGTTTTCACCTGCTAACTCAAGCATTTGTAATTGAAAAAAGATTGAGTTACAGGCAGAGAAAATTATTCCAGAGAAGAGTTGGAGGCACTATTTTCAGCAGATGTATTTATGGTTCTGAGCTGTATCCAGAATGGCCAGAATACCTGCTTACTCTTCCTTCTCAGCCCTTCAGAAATCTTAGAAACAAGTAAATTAAATGCAGGAAGTAGGAAATGAGACTGAAGTGACAAAGAAGATCTATCCTGGTGTTGGTTTTGCTTTGTTTGTTTGTTGCTGAACTTCATTTCTTTTGAACTCGTTGGAAGATCTAGATAAGGTCTGCAGATACTCTCATTTATTATATACTAATCTGCAAAGGAAAACGCAATTGTTTTTTATGGTAGGCAGTTTAGTGAAGTACTTCCAAGCAACTGTAACTTATGCAAACTAATTTAACAAGTTAAAATTATGGTTTCAGGAAAAAAAATCTTTTCTTCCTTTTTTGTAAAGCAAACCTTTTGATTTGCAACTAATTATATATTGCAGATGTCTGATAAATTAATTTTAATATGAGGCTAACAGAGTCAGATAGGTGATGTATTAGTGGCTTGTAAATGACTCACAGCTATTAACTCTGTTTATAAGATAAATAAATCAATACCATAATTCCAGGATCTAGATGAATTTTGAACTTATTCACCACCTTACTAAGAGGATCTTTTTTTTTTCTAATTTTCATTCCCTCTGTACTATGATGAACAAGATACTTCATGTCCTCCAATGTTAATCCCTGCCCTTCCACCGGTATTAGCCCTTTACACAACTTCAAGTTACTTCAGGTTCTACCTGCTTCAGTACATACACCTGATGTTGTGCTTTTTAAAAGGAAGATCTTGCTAAGGCTCAAGCGAGGTGCATGAAACTAACTCTGGTGCAGCATGGAAGACAGGTCTTCCGTCTGCCAGACAGATGTTCAGAGTTTCGAGGCCTGAGGAGATGTCAGCCCTAGCCCTGCTTTTGGGTGGTAGTGGTGATAATGGGGTTGGTGGGCATTCATGGGGACTTCTCTATGCCAGCCCCAGCAACGTCTGTTCCCTGATCAGAGTTAATGGGTATTAGCTTTTTTACATTATGAGGCGTACACCAGACTCTGAGTTGGTATTGATGTTGGCCTCACATAAGTAAGTCAGTAGAAATGAATGCAATTTTCATGCTGAGCAGAAAAAATATTCAGGACAGAACAGGAACAAGCTTGAGATCAGGAATGAAGAAGTGTTAAGAAATATAATTTAATAGAAAAGAAGAGTCAGACTGTAGGAGCAAGGAAAATAGCAGGTATTGGTACAAGATGATGTAAGCTAAATACTGTGCACCAGATCCTAGGAAAACTTACGGTTTTGCCACCAGCACTAAAAGTTGGGAGTATTCAACGTTTCATTACTTCAGTTTAAATGGGATAATTTGATTGATTTTATAGATGTATTTCATGTAATCAGGTTGAAAGACAGCAGTAAATACACACATTTCATATTTAGTACAATCTAGCCTTTGTCTGACATTTTACACAGGCAGACTAAGGTGCCATCTACCTCTGCTCAAGGTTATGAGAGCTGATGGTAGAATACATTAAATAATCTGTTGTTCAAAGGACAGAAATGTAACTATCATCTGCCACTTTTAGAAAACCTTGTGTTAATGATTTTTTTCATCAGGTGTGCAGAAAAACAAACAGTAGAGCAGAACTTTATGTTCTTCTCTGTTTCCTTGTCTGTGCTGCATGGAACATCTAAAATACCTGCTCATACAGGTTCTGCCAATGGAAGGTAACTGCATAGCCACAGCTTAATCGTGTTCCTTACGTATTACGTTAGGTCTGCAGATTAAGAAGGGGAGATGACAAGAGTAAATTTAGGCTGGGACTTCTCCGCCAAGTCCTCAATGCTCCCACCAGTAGCACGATGAATTAGTCTGTTTCTTTAAAGGCTTGAAGTAAATATTGAGTTGGGTTTCCTAGCAACAATTGTAAGGTTAAGTAAAAATCAAATTTGCCAGGTATTGCTTCCAGAGCACACTAAACTTTTTCTTGCAAAATTTTTGCTTTTGGTACATTATCTGCAGTATGAAATGCTCAATGAAATCTGTTAGTATTGTAAATAAAGAACTTCAGAGAGTCATATGTCCAAGGACAAGTCACCTAAAATATTATTCTTACTTTGGGACACAGATTTCCTTTAGGCACAGTACAAATACACAGCAGAACTAATGAGGGCTAAGCTTAATGTGAGTTCTGCAAGTATTAGCTATGTGTGTATAAATAACATAATAAAAATAAAACCCAATACATATCTTCCACTGTTCAAGCCTGCCAAAAAAAAAAAGTTCTTATTTATTGTTGGTTTTGTCAAAGTAAACAAAGCCAGGATATACAGGTCCAAACTGGATTTGTAATGACAGGAGAGAAGATCAGCACCAGTACTTTCTGAAGTGACATAAAAATAAAGAATTTGTATTCTTTTATCCTGTTTAGTAAATTTCATGCAAGGAAATCTCTACAGGTGCTTTGGATTTTAAGGTGTGTACCCACCTAAGACAGACCTGTTCTGGATAGAGTGATTTCCCCTGGAGATACATGCAGGCCTGGAATTTAGGTTAGCCCAGGACAGATAGATAGATAGCGGAGGGGAGCAAGGAATGGAAAAATTTGGTTGGCTGCTTCCAGTCCTAAGTTTTTGAGTCTATAAATAGAGTCTATCAGAATATTTCTAGTTAGTTCTGGGGAAAGTCAGCTGCTGTGCTGGGGATTGGCTGTGCTCCCAGAATAAGGAGGGAAAAAAAAAGTATGATAGGAGGCCTATTGAAAATCTACCAACTGACACCAGTGAAATCAAGAAATTGGACAACTCCTGTATTTGGGCTTCAGTTTATTTTTCTTCAGCCTGTGTCAGCCTGTTCATACTTGCACAGCGTCTCTGCCCGTAGCCACGTGAGAGCTCCCAAGCTCTCCAGGCATGTGAAGTGGGTCTGCATGCAGCCCAACAAGGGGCTGTGACTCAAAAGCTGGGACCTCAGCCTCATTAAAAGCGACATGGAAGCAGTGGTATATTAGACCTGTTTTTTGTGCTGTACTGTCCAGCTTGTGCAGTCTGTCCGCTGTCTGGATTAGATGCATTGTATAAAGGGAAACAGCAGAATGCAAGCAAAGGATGAATTTTAAGTTAATAGGATTAAGTTATCACGTAAGTTGTGACTTCTTTTTAAATAGAAAAGAGAAATGTCTGCTGATAATTTTATGTGCAAACTAGTTGAAGTATGTTATGATACCAGAAATAGACATTTAAGGGAGTCATGATGAGCTTTTCAAACACTTAAGGTGCTTTCTAGGAAACATAAATTATATACTTGAAAAATACTGTGAATTGAGGTTTAATTACATTGTATAAATAGAGTATAAGTATTTCTTTTAATTTTTATAGTATTTTAAAGGTTCTTGTAGTTACAGTAAAAGGTTATCTTTTACTGTAAAAAAAGATAATCTTTTACTGTAACTAACCACCTAAAAGCAAAACTTTTTCCCACCCAATAACTGCGGAAGGATGATCCTTCATACTGTAAGTGGTCAAATGAATAGTGTTATGCATGAAAATTGGACCAGACTACTCTAACATGTGAATAGATGCTCATCTGAATTCATAGGAGCTGAAATTATCTTAATGGTAAATGAGATTTTTTAGTACTGACCTAATAGCAGAAAAAACAATGTCTTGGAAAAAAAAAATAATAAAACCATACATGACAACTGTATTGCTGTTTAGGCCTTGTTGACATCTCAGTTTTCATTTATCATATTCCAGATATCAGGTAAAGTTGTTATACTGAATGTATATGGCAGAAGGAGAAAGGATAGAGCATTGTTAGTGGTTCTAAGGGTTGCATTCTGCCTTTTGATGTCTGTAGGTAGTACCCCATATCGGTAAAATGCTTAAATGCTTCTTCTAGATTTCCGTAAACATTAAATAAAGTCAAACCAATATTTAAGTTTTTTTTTTTTTTTTTTTTCAAAAACTTGTGCTGTTAACATTTGAATCAGCAAGGAGGAAAACCTGTGAGGGGTTGAAATCCACTCTCATTAGAATCGATGGCCCTTCTCTGCTCACTTTCTGTAGGACTAGTATTTCAATAGGTATTTCACCAGAGGATGACTGTGGGAATTAAAACTCTAATTCATTCTGACTGTGTGTGTTGCCTTGGAGAAATGTTGAGGAATATCTCATCTGTGGAGGGAGGAGGGGAAAATAAACTTACGTACAGCCAAGGTAGATTTAACTTGGAATAATGCACCGAGTTTTGAGGGAGAAAAAAAATATATCAGCTATGTGTGTCAGTAAGGCTCCAGGAATATTTCAACTTACAAAACCATTTGTCAAAAACCAAAGTATTGGAAAAGGAAGATAAACAACTTATTAATATTTTATTTCTTTTTCAGATCATTTTCTGTCATGTATTTGGAAACTTTACTGAAATATTAGTCTCAGTTGAGGAAGCAGCTCAAAATTCATGTTAACTATTAATTGTGCCGCTTCGTAATTTAGATTATGCAAACTTATTTGACAAATTTCTCTTGAATGAGATCAGAACAGAGATCTGAAAAGGTGACTGTAAGTAAATCTAATGGTAGAGGATGTTTTTTCTTTGAAAAGAAGCAAAACATTTAAGATGCTTGTCATAGCCCACCCTACTCCTACCTCCTCAAAAACCTGCGGCTCTGGATTTAGCATTGCTGTATCATCCACATTTTCTGAAGTAGGGTCTGCTCAAAGTTTCAGAAGCACACAGTTGTGCTTTTAAACTAAGGACTTGATCAGTTAGAGCCCTGATGGCTTTGTGCTAGCAGCCCCATTAGAATCAGTGGGACTGGCCATATACAAAGGCTTTGCTTAAGCCTCTACAGATTGAAAGTTTTCAATGTTTCTAACTTACATCAACTGTTTTATATTATGCTTTCTTTCCTGAGTTGTTCTGGCACTTTGATTTGTGTCATGCACAGCGTGCATCTTTTCACACTTTCAAACCCTGACTGTGATGGCTTGAATCCTTCATTATTTTGTGATTAATTGTAGAGATACAAACATTATCAAATCAAAATCCCCGAAAGGCCTCTTTTAAAGGATCTGCCTAGCTTTTGATTTAGCTGCCCCACAAATTACTTATCTGGTGGCTGTGTGGTTTTTAACATCCTGCTAAATTTGGAACAAATCCATTAAATACTTTCTGCAATGTCTGGGGAATAGAAAGCTTGATAAGTTATTTCATCCATTGCTTGGGTCAGACCTTTCAAGAGACGGCAATGCTGAGTGTTGAATCCATTAAGTACAAATCAGTGGGTGTGCAGGATCATAGTTTGTATTGTCTGTTATTATATTAGGGTGTTCAGTACAGATTTTCAATTGCTAGAAGTCCAATTTTGTCTTTCAGATACGTGTAAATTCATAAACCACAATTGTAGCTGTATAGGAGAAAATTGTGATTCAGGTGAGAAAATAGCACAGCAAGGAAAGCAGCTTGCATTAGCTATTTTATGCGTAGCTACATGTGGTGGTTTTATAAAACTGATTTTGTCCATTGGGATCTAATAAAAGGCTAGAGACTTATTTGGTTTATAAATCCGTGTGGTATATTATTTAGATATCCAGAGAGAAAAGGTTGAAGAAGTCTCTTGTGTCATCAATTCCTCAATGGGAAACTATATTAAAAAATAAAAAAATAATAATAGTATATAATTTAGAAACGCAATATATAATGTAGGTTGAGAGACAATTACTGTGTTTTATTTCTGTGTTTTCCATTTTACTGAATGCATTTCAGCAACAATTGGGTTTTGGCTGTAATGCTATTTGTAGCAGTTTCATGAAGCTGCACAGCAAATTACTGCGGTATACCAGATCAAATCAGCTCTTCACTTCATTTGTGAAAGTTGCATTATGAAAAACTCTAACTACAGGCTTATGTAGGTAACAGTGGTTTTGTCCATATTTATATAATTTTGTGTATGTTAGCAGGAAGTTCTGAAGTAGTTTTAAGATGGACATAGCTTATATAGCTTGTCTGACATTTTTCAGCATTTGTTCATTTAAAACTGTCTAATGAGTTGTATAGAAAGTGCAGAAAGTGTTTTTTCTCACAAATTCCTGTCACCTGCGATGCAAATACTGAAGGAACTGGCCTCATGTATCTACGACTTAAGCAGCTAAGCCTGACAAGAAATTATATGCTGGTTATAAGTGTTTAACAACAAAAAATATTTATTGCCACTTTCTTGGCATTAGCATTCCTGTGTACCTAATTTGATACATACTTTTCTGCTTTTGATGACCTGCTTTGGAGTGCTAAATGGCTCACACCAACATGTAAGAAATGTTAGGCAGACTGTGCAAAGAAAGGAAGTTCTGTGTGGCTGTTCAGTGATAGCTTATCTCAGGAGCTTGGGAGAGCATCACTACTAGTATGCATCCTGAACTGCTTACGTGGGGTTTGCAACAAGGTTGATTGCAGAAAGAGAGCAAAAAGACTGAGTATTGGCAGAAAGGATTAAGGTTTGCTTCAAAGAAGTCAAATTAGTTAATTTGGAGAAATTAGGAAGAGGTGCTAGCCATCCATTATGATAGGATTTTTTTGTTGTTTTTGTTTCCATTTTCAAATGTCTATTGCTTAACATTCTTGAAGAAGCACAGCCTGTTTCTAGATTTCCTACAAGTTCATGGGGGGCATTCCTATGGACATGCTGAAGGAACTTGCATGGTAATGGCGGATGCCCCTCCTCATCCTCAGCAGCTATGAGAATGTCCTGGTGATGGGCTTGGATTAATGGACAATGTTGTGTTTTTTAGCTGTAGGGTGTTAGTGGCTGTGGAAACATGCAAGAAGGGGGTTTGCTCCATCTGCTACTTAAAAAACTTCTGGAATGTCCAGAGGGGTTTTTGGAATTTACTTCTGGGGGAAGCAGAATCTCTAGAGACAGAGTCTGAAAGGTGGCATTCGGGTCTTGTTTTCGGCATGCAAGATGTCATTTAAATCTAGGCGAAGGCACTGTGCTTCTTTTTGATGATGGATTTGAGCATGTTTTGGCTGAAGTGGGCAAACCAGATGTCTGAGGTTGATAATGACTGTAAGTAGCTTGGGATAAATCATGCTGAAATGGAGTCTGCATTCTCTGATCTGTATCCTGTAAATCTACCTTTCGTTCCTGTCTCATTGCACGGATTTCACTTTTCTTTCTCCCTGTTCAAAGCAGCTGTGACAAACTACCATTTGATTTTGATACTGTTGGGGAGTACTAGTGCCCAAGTATTCTTTATGCTTGCATTGTGTTAAGAAATCCTAACAGAGATCAGAATCCCTGAAAGTGGGCAAAAGCCTGTAAGTTCCAACTCTGCAGTCATATATGCTGTTGGGGCCAAGCAACAGTTCACTGCTTCTGTGCTTGGAGAGAAAGTGTTTTTTAGGATGGCTCAATATGGGCTCCATCAGGCATCCTGATGAGAAGAATACCTGTGGGAAATATCTGGAGTGATTTTTAACATAAGGGTGTTGGTCTCTTTCATTTAGAGTCAATGGAGAGAAGGAGAGGAGAGCTATTCAGAGCAGAAGTTTAATTTTGGTGGCTGAGAGATGCCCTCAGGAGGAGTCTGTGTCCTCTACTGCATGAAGGAAGAATGCAAAGGGACGCTTGGCCAAATATGACCTTTGTGAATGCTATCCCTGTATTGTCATCTTCAGCTAAAGTTGCGTGTGTTCCTGCATGTTGTTCCTTCAGGTTTCACTCCTGGATTAACATCCTGATGGCCTTTTAATAAGACCAACAAAGAACAGGTCTGTCCAGATTTTCTGGTCTCATCAGGAAGGCTTTAAAAGACTTTCTCTGCAGCAAAAGCGAGCTTCTGTACATTTAATTGCTGTAGTAGCAGCAAGGGCAGAGCACTCCAATCCACTGAAAAGTCTGTTTGATCCCCTATGGTCATTTGCTGGATTTTCAGTCTCCCCAGTATTTTGGATACAAAAAAAAAAAGTGATTTATTTATTTAAAAAATAAATTAAAAAAATAGCAAGAGGTTCTACTTCAGTGTGTATGTCTTTGAGAGATGTTCCTATCTGATTTTTTTGGCAGGGATGGCCTGGGGTGGGAGTCATTCCCCTCCATATTCCCTTGTGCAGAATCGCTCCAGGGTAGTGCACTGCCGCTGTTAGCCTGGCACTTTCCCAGGCATGGCAAATGGAAGTTTTAGGGTGGCGAGTAATTTCAGTTCACGCTAAACCAGACATTGTTAGATTGTTAGATCATAAAATCAAAAGTTGTTGTGTCCTAGGATTTAGTTTTCAGTTACAGTGGGTTAAGACTGGTTTTGCTTCCACCTTTGCTTATATAAAGTCAGTGTGGTAATGCTTGCAAATAATTTTCCCCATTATGTAAACAATTTGTCTTGGTACTTTTGGTGATGCTGACAGTGCCACAAAAGCCTGAGTGGCAGAAAAAAAATTCTCGCACAGTAGTTTTCAATTTTTCTTGGTAGTTGAGGTCTATTTTCCTTTCTATCCAACGACTATTAGAGAACAGTGTTTTCTTTTTCTTTTAGGAGCTGCTAGATTTAATTTAGTCAAATCAATACTTTTTGAGAGCATTAGGTAAGAGTTTGACTATTAATTATAAGGAAATGCATGCTTGTTTTGATTTTTTTTTCTTCAGGTTACCATGTGTCATAAACTCAAAGTACCTTAAAATTAGCATGTATTTTTAATTTGTAGACTTTCCATTGTCTTACTTCTCTTTCTCTGCCATGAAGGCAACCCTTTTAGGATTTTTATAATCCTTGACATAACAGATAACACTCTTCCGTTTGTAACTAAAGTTCAGGAAGTAGGTATATTTTTGCAAGGGGAAGAAGAAAGGTGGAAAAAATGGTAAACATCAATTTTCGTTATTTTGGTAGAATGAAAATGAAAAATGTATAGAGCACATACTTAGTAATTTCAGATCTATTCTGTTCTTTTTTATTCCTGTTCTTTACCACCATTTCAGTACAATACGCATACATATTTCCACTAATGAAGTTTTAAATGTGGAATCTTCCTCAAGTTGTTGAACACAAAATAGTAAATGGGTCTTTCTTACTTCAAGAAACTATTCTAGTTAACCTCCTCCATGCTTCTTGCAAGTCCACAGCAGGGCATAAATGTCTATGATCCCACAGAAGGAAAAATTAAGAACAGAATACCAATCTAAGCTTGTCCTGTCCTTATGGCTCTGTATTTCTCCATTAAATCCCAAGAACAATTTTATTTATTTGCTAGGGATTCAGGAAGCGTAATTAAATGACAGTTACAGCGTAGAAGTTATTTTATGGCGCTATCACCTTGTTTGAACTCGGTGAGTTTCTTTAAGAAAATACTGAGCTAGAGTGAGCTGCTACTGCAAATGAGACAGGAATAAAAATTACTCTGGCTGGCCAAGAAAGAGATGCAGTTGGTTGAAAACTTGTGTGTGTTTGTGTGAATGCTGGAGCAGATGAATGTGGACGCTTGGAATACCTTCGGCAAAGAGATGATGTGTAGGGTCCCGGGCTGGAGACTGTGTGAACAGACTTGAAAATAAAAAGTATGACAGAGCCATTAGTTTGTGAACATAATTTATGTTTTGGAAAACACAAACAAAAGCCAAAGTTTAGACGAGATTTGTCCTTGAATTGGTAATAGCATTCAAATGGAAATCTTAACAACGTGAGGTTGCTCTATGGAGCATAAGAGGAGCTCCAATGAATAATTAAACAAGTGATAGCTAATAAAATATACAGCACATTGCTTCAAACTTAGAAATTGTAACTCTGCCTAAGGGATGAATGTTTTTCATTACTTTTTAATTGTTGCCAGTGTTGACCTTCAAGGTCTTTTTCTGGCAGATAATTTGTTATGGTAAGGATGAGATCATTAAGTATTTTAGCACAAGCCGCATGATGCAAATAGTTTCCTAATATTATAGAATGCTGATGTGGTAAGAGTTTGTTTTCTTAGGAATTTGTTCTCCATATTTAGTGATTTTTCAGATCATATCTTAAAACAGCAATTCTACTGTAATCTTGCAGGACAGTGGCTATAGGTAGTACAGTAGCAGATGTCAGCAGTTTTTGCTGTGAGATTTTTGTGGCAGGTTTTGCATTGTAATAAAAAAAAAATGTATTACCATAAAGTCTTGGTATGATTTTTTTGGCTCCTAATAATATTTGTTTATACTAAGAACAAACAACGTTTTTTCGTGTTTGCTTGATTCATGAAAGCATCTACATTGGAGCCTGCAGGCTTTCCCGTGCCGAAATGAACCTCTGTGGTGTCTGAGGCTCCGGGGCCTGTATTCAAGGAACTGAGTGTTACTAAATTTTGCTGGTTTTGTACTGTAACTCTGTTTCACTATTTTAGTGTTTGCATAGGTAGACACTAGAAAGATGTATTGGGCAAATACCAAATACTGTCAGGATTTGAGTTCACAAGTCTTAGAGTAAATTTTCTCCAGGTAGATGTTGTGTTACTCATCTTTTTTGTCAGCCAGAAGATATGCCTACTCAGAGGTGAACGGTGGTGCAGAGGAGCAAGCCAGTATATTACTTTCCTTTGAGCTTTCTTGCCATTATTATTTGCCTAGTCTAAGATGCTCGGAACAAACTGGGATCAGTTGTTTGTTCAGACGTTTGCTGATAGAAATGTTTATTGCTCACGTTGCTGCTGATGGAAGATAAGCAGAGCTATTGTGTTGTGTTAATCTGTGCTGTAGGCAGTCACTTGCAGGAAGTCTATAAATAATTCTTAGGATAAAATTTACCTTGCACCACTTATAATCTAAAGCAAAAAGCCTGCAGATGCATGGATGCAGGGCAGAGAGCTTCAGCATGCAGCTCACCTCTCTGCCAGCAGTCTGCAAAAACGACTCCCAGGTCTGTCTGGCTGGTTCCTAAGGAAAGGGTGGAAGGAGTAGAGGAAGGGCCGTGAGCAGAGCGTGTACTCAGATGGATAGATAAGGGTGACCAGCACCAGCAGCTAGCACTGCGGTGACAGGGAGAGAGCCGACTGCAGGACTGAGAGGCAACTGCAGAAAATACCTCACTGCCTCCTGATGTGGTTGGTGCTGGGGTCCTTCCCTGGGCACGAACTCGTGTTTGGGCTGTTGCACATCAGGAAAAGCCCTGGCAGGGAGCAGAGTGCATTGGCCCAGCTAATCCTGATTTCTTTTATTCTGATGTGCCCTTAATGAGCTTCATGAATAGCTCATTGCATTCCCCTTGTTTTGTGGAAATGATTTGGGTTTTCTAAATCTGTGGCATCCTATAGATTAAAAATAATAATAGTTGCTGTGAATTATATTCATTTGGCCCTCGCTAATCTGTAGACCCAATAATTTTCACTTAAAAATATTCTTCCTCTGCTCTTTTATGATTGAAAATCCAGCATGTCATTTTCTGTCTCCTTGTGAAGAGATACCAGCATCAAATCTGTCATTCATGCTCGTGAGTAAGCCCTGTCTTCTGTAGGGAGCTCCGTGTTCCCAAGTCAATAAAGTTGTAACATTTTCCCCCAAATATTATTTCAGGAGACTATTCCAATTAATGTAAGTGGAAACAGAAGCCTTGTGATGGTAACCATCAAATAACTTTTAGCATTATTATTCTAAAGATAATGAGTTAATGAAAGCCTGCGAGGTAGCTGAGGGAGTAATGCAGCTGTGATAGTATTTTTTTTCCAGTGGGACCTGGTGTGGTCCATTGGTGTAGCTGTGGCACCCACAAAAGCAGCATGAACGCAGAGAACTGAAGCACAAGCTTGGCTGGTGATTCTGCTGGCAGTGGGGGGCCTCTCCACTTGCCCAAAGTTTGAAGTAACAACTACCCCTTTTTACATCATCTTGGTGCAAAAGGTTTTGGTGGATACAGGGGACATGGGGCACAGGTGGGAAACTAAGCTGTAGTTTTCCAGTGTTCAGATACGTATGCCAGTAAAGGAAGTTGATTTGAACAAGTAAACTGTTTAGTTACTTCCAGCTTAGTGATTTCCCACTTATGTTTACCTCAGGTTATATATATAGAGACACGTATATAGCTTCTTTATTCCAGTCTTCCTCCAGACCATCCTTTGGACAATCAAAATTGATAATATTAGAAGAGGAGGCAATGCTGATCAAAATGAGCCCAGTTAGTTACAGAGGTCTCTGACAAAGGAGGAATTAATGTTTACAATAATAACAATATGCTGTATTTGTTGAGAAAGGTCGGCTATGTAGTCACAGAAATATGTTGCTTGTAGTGGAGGCCATGCAGGTTCCCAGCTCCTTTCAAGGTGTCCCACCTCCCAGGGGGCTGCAGGGAGTTCAGCAGACCGTCCGTCTGCTGTTATGCATTTCTGTCACAGCGAGTGGCTGCATCTGAGGACAAGGGGAAGAGCTGGGAAGCTGGGAATAAGCTCCCTGTAAAGACTTACATTGCTCTTTGTATGCATTACTTGTCATACCATCCAAGCTTTTGTTGTTGCTGTTGTTGTTTTTTTTTGTCTTCAGCAGGGTTGTGTTCATGATCTAAATATGACGTCTATTGTTACGCTCAAGCAAGGATGTGCGAGTCCATCAGAAAATGTTCTTTTTGGAACATTCACCTCAAAAGAAGCCAAATGCTGACTTTAAATAAACTTGTGACTTTGAACCCAAATTAATCAAGTGTTTTGAATAACGTATTGTGGAGACGTACTTTCTTATGTCAACAAGGAAAGATACTGCATGGCGCAGCATCCATAATGATGATGAACCAAAGGAACTATCAGGAATGCAGTCTCAGAGCACAGGCAAAATTAAGAGTTGTCTAACAATGTTATACACACTGCAAAACAGTAGATTAGAAGTAATGATAATTATTATCAAAGCTATCATTGGATTAAAAATAGTATTAACTCCTTAAGAGGAAGCACTGTTAATCAACTTGTACTAGATCAGTGAATTCAAAAACACTGGCAGATATTTTATTTTATTACTTGCAGGAAATACACTATTGCAAAAATCCAGAAGCATAAAGATAATTTATTATAGATTTGTATGCGATAGAGAACGTGGATGCCTTTACTTCTTGCTTAATTTGAGGTGCACTTTATAGTGATGAAATTCCATGTGATCGTTGAATTTATTTGGAGGTGAAATTAAAAAATGCTTTAAAAAAAATCAGACCCAAAACACCATAAATGACACCTGAGATGAAACACCTTGAGAAAATAGTCAACAGCTGTAAAAATGCCCTATTGACATGTAAAATAATCCCCTTTACATGTGAAATTCTTCAGTTATACTGTTAACGTTCTCTACTCTGCTTTCATTTATTTATCCAATGCTGCAAAAAGCATTGCAAAATCAAAACCATGATTTAGCATACTACAATTAATTTCTGTTATAGTATTCATATAAAATGAAGAAATTCACCAATTGTGTATTGACTGGGACTGTTACACAGTATCTTCTCTGCCTGTGGCATTGTAGGATGGTTATCCCTTCTATTTGTCTTCTGAGCTTGGTTCAGCTCCCTACTGCCTACCCTTCGATTTCTGTTCCCCACCATCTCTTACTGATGAATCAACTTAATTTGTGGCTGCAGTCTACCAAGAGAATAGAAATCTGTTTGAGAGGGTGTAATGACAATCCCCTTTTATCATTTTTTTGAAACAATTTATTATTTGTTTATAAAATGAAATTAACTCTCCTAGTGTTTACTTATATACATGCAGGCATATGTATACGTATATACCCAATGTCTGTGTGTATATCTATGTACTGTAGCATTTAGGATTTTTTTTCAATATATAGAGTTGCATGTGTTTGTTCCCTGTTTGTGTAATCCAATAGTGACTTCTAATAAATCACAGACAAAATGCAGCGTGACAAGGGAAGAAGCCACTGCCTCTCTGGAGTGCATAGTATGTGCTTGAATTTCTTCAGCATATGAGTAGCCTGCAGAGCAAATTCTTCACAAAGTTGCTGATTCTCAATCTCTTACATTCCCCTTGTTTTGAGCCTTGGGTATTCACAAGGTGATTGTTCTTTTTTTTTTTTATTTTTATTTTTTTCTGCCTGTGCTTGTATCTGTAAAGTGGGTGCAGGGAGAGCAAATGCCCGAAGTATCAGGAACTGAAACGGGATGTCTGAAGGCTGGCTTGGGGCCAAGATGAAATACATCTCTGTTGGCAGCAGGGGTGCTTGAGAGAGCCCTGTGATACCGGATAGCTTATTTTTTTAATCAGTTAGGCTCATCCCTACCTCAGCTGACCTCCTTTACTGGGCAGCGGGCAGGTCCTTGTCCCATACTCAGCTACAGGGTCTCTGAGCATCCCTACTGGTGTGGCAGGAGGAGAAGGAAGAGGTGTGCAGAGGAGCAATGTTCTCCCTGCCTATGGTGGCATTGGTTAGAAGAACACCCACATGCCCCAGGATGAGCCAACCCAGCAGAGAGAGAGCACAAAACCTGCCATTGTCAGAAATTGCTCCTTCCTTTCTCACCATGCATGCTGGAAATGATGCCTGTTGGCTTTGTGGTGCTACCCCCGTTGGCATCCCACAGCATCCCCTTGTGCCACAGTCCCTCACCCACATCCCCTGGTGGGCGCCCCTGAGCCCCGTGCCTGGCTGGCCGGGATGTTTTGGTGTCTGTGGTGTGTGGCAGCTGCCATGGAGCCTCACCCCATCGTCAGGACAAGAGTATGCTCAGCTCAATCAGCAACGCGTTTCCAGCATGTTTTGCTTTCCGTGCCAGAGGCAGTCAGTGAGGAATATGGTTCGGGTCAGTATTTTCTTAGGGGCTTTTCCAGAGCAATGCAGCCTATGGCTGCTGGCCCAGAGGAGCTGTGCAGCCCACGTGGGCTGTTCAGCTGTGGGGAGTGGTGTCAGGCCCAGGAAGATACTCCTATGGAAAGGACTGGTGAGAAAGTGAGGAGAAGCAGTGATTATTGACAATAAATAGCTACAAAAAATCTTCTATGAACTCTTTTTCATAGCAGTAGAGCTGAGTGTCTGGCCTGTGTGCTTGGCATCCTTCCTCTCCAAGCTGTGGAAATTTTGCTGGAAGTTGATGCTTCTACTGCTGCTTTTTTTTTTTTTTTTCCTTCTTTCCTTTTCCCCCCATACTTTCTAGTTCTGCACATGGATGCTGGCAGGGAACAGGGTTCAGGTGAGAGCAGGGAAGTGTGCAGGGTAACTGCTCACAGAGCCACCTTCCCTGGTGAGGGAGCGTGTTCGTGTCCTGCTCTGCCTCCATGGTCACAGCTGGTTGGTGCATACTGATCCAGCCCCTCAGGACTGCAAGGGCTTCACCTTGGTTTTGGAGGCACACGCCATCGCAGTCTATGGTTTTAATGACAAAAAGATGTGGGTGAGTTAGGGTATTAATCAGCTAGTGCCTTAAAATATTGATTACTTACTTGCTGATTTTAAATGAGTTTTTAAATAACAGAAATACCTTAAAAGTAGCTGCTGCTGGTACTGTGCAGCATATTCATGTACTTCATAAAACAAGTTAGCAAGAGAACCTAATGAGTATATTCAACTGAAAATTTGGAAACTTTTACTTAATGCAACTCGTTGCCTAGGATGGAACGAATGGCATTACAAAAATTATAGAAACATTTTCATTTTTAAATAAGTTTTGCAAACACAATTGACCACAAATTATTTCATGTTCCAGATATAGTATAGATAGAAAGCTTAAGAAGCAAAGTTTGCTTTCATAGAGGACACTGATTACTTGAAATTTAACAGAACAAAAGTATTCTGCTGTTTTGTCCATCAAATTAACGCTTTGCTTTCTTTAATTGGCAAAAGGCTCAGGCAAAAAGAGAGGTGCTTAACCTGTTGTGGGATAATGAAAATTGCAGGCTGGCAAGATAAGGTATTTGTTGCGTAGGTTGTTTGTTTGTATAAACAGCAGTTTGCTATTATAGCTGATGGCATTTTAAAGAATCCTAACCTTGAAAAGAGCAGCAAGAGTTTAAAAACCAAACAACAAACAAAGACCCCACCATGATACCACACATGTCCATGAATTAACGTACAGTTCAAGAGGCTACACGGGGCAGTTTTCTGACAGTTTTCAGAAGCGCACTGAAACTGGAAGTCAGCTGTTAATTTCTACTATGTTTTGGATCAGAGCTCTAGTGAATTTCTTTCTTCTTTGTTGGAGACAAGCACTGTGTCAGAGTAATTAAAAAAAAAAAGTATTTGCAAGATTTATTTTATTTTTGATTTAAGCAGTGAAAGAAATTTGTAATTGGATACAGTAATCAAAATATGTAAAAATGGTGCCTAGAAATATGTTCTTATCTCATGTAATTGCTTTATAATTGTCAGGGAGGGGAATCAGATTAGGAAAGATAAATATTTCCAATGCTGAAGTTAATGCATTTTTGCAAATGGTGGCTGTAAGTCTGCATTCCTTGAAGTCGGTGGGTGTTTAGAGGTTTTGCAGAATTAGAGCGACTTTTTGCAAATCCTCAGCTTCATGCAAGCACATGTGGTGGTTGTTTTTTCTTTCATTATTATTATTCCTTTTAAAAAAAAAAACAACTTTTAATCAAAGCTTTCATTTATGTTTAGAGTCTCTTTTTAAGTAGGAAGTGTTAAACTTGAACGTATAACTATTTTTCTTGACTTCTCTTTCTCTCCTACTCTCCATTATCTCATTTAAAAATAAAATACAAGAACATTTCCATGAAGCTTAAAAATTGGTGACTGCTTCAACTCTTTCATGCATGTGTTGAAAATGGACTTCTTTTTTCCTCAAGTATCTTGTTGTGAGACTCACTAGGGCTTGTTGCATTTTGTACTGGAAGTTAAAATATTTGTGGAACATTAGGAAAGCATCAAGCAGTTTTAATGAAAATGTTTTTTATGCCAATTACTGCTTTTAAACTAAAATTTTGTATACATAAAAATATTGTCATGTTGTCAATAACTTTATTATAGAATATAAGATTTTTTGAAAATAAAGCAAATCTTTAATGCCAGTTACTTTTCTAAACTCTCCAAGGATAAAAAAAAAAAAAAAAAAAAATGTAAAAGCATCACAATTTCTGCTATGGGCTATGGCATAGATGAAGATTAGAAAGGTAAAAACTGACCTTCTGCGAAGGAAGTTATGCTTCCAAATCAGTATGGGACTCCTGAAAAACATACCCCAAATATTTTGTTTACATGCTACTTCCAGGAAGGAGGTCTTCCTGTTTTTTCCCATTCTGTGAATGCAGACATGGAGACGGGGAAGTGGTTTTGCTGAAACCACCCTGGGCTGAGCTGCGGGTTAGGGGCGGAATTGCTCGAGCAGCCTGCGTGC
This sequence comes from Anas platyrhynchos, assembly GCF_047663525.1. Classification (NCBI taxonomy): domain Eukaryota; kingdom Metazoa; phylum Chordata; class Aves; order Anseriformes; family Anatidae; genus Anas; species Anas platyrhynchos. The sequence goes on from NC_092590.1 coordinate 37,030,012, forward strand.
ACCCGCGCCTGGAAGATGCGTGGCGGCCAGGTCTCTGGGGAGAGGATGGGTCCGGTTGTCGGTTCAGAAATCCCAGATGGGGAAAGCATTGCTCAGGCTTCTTTACCCATGCTAGGGGTTGTTTGTTCTGGAATATTTCTGTGTTGTTGTTGTCTGCCTGTGCGGTCTGGGAGGGAATCGGTCGTATGATATTCAGAATTTATGCTCTGCATTAAAGTATTCTTACTGTTAGTTTCTTCAATTTTTGGTGTGAAAAGGAAGCGTGCTTATCCTGTATGCTAGATTTGCCAAAATAAAATACTTTGTAAAACAAGATGCATTCCAAACAGTGATCTTAGTATCTCGCCTGAGCCTAGTATAGACAAACTGTACGTCTAAGTACAATCTTCACTGGTTTCACTCAAGATTGGGGTCCAACATGAGAAGTTTATTAAGATGTGAAGGTCATTTAAACGAGGCTGTTTCTGATTTGCAGTAGTTTGATTGTGACTTCTGGACGATTTTCACCTAGGGAAAAAAATAAAAAGAATGGTAAGAACTTGAAAATGCGTGTTTCAAGCCCTTCCAGGACTTGAAGGAAAAGCTGCCTGTTTATTTGAAAGCTACAAATGCCCTGTTTTCTTCTGTATACAGTTTTAGAGTTGAGAGACTACAAGATATCAAAGTTTAACTGATTGAATACTGTCAAATATAGAACTAAATTAAGTATTTAATTTTTGGAAACTGGGTGTGGAGTATGAGAAGTCAAAGATTACTTCAGTTTGGATAAAGAAGAGAACTGTTTTCTGAAAGAATAATGTTTTTTTGGAAGATGTCCTGAAGCTTCTGGGGATAAAGGAATGTTTCCAACATAAAGTGAGGAGGGTAAAAGTGGTCAGAAACTGAGAGTAGGTTGCAAGGCCACTTAGGAAAAGGAAGGTACATTACCTGAATGTTCACTTCATGTAGGTGGCTTGCTGTTCCTGTTATTTGTGTTTTAATTACAGAAGGGTTGCTCAGGCTGTACTTATAATCGTTGATCCCTGACTCGCCTCCATATTCACTGTATGTAAACATGCGTGCAATTTTCTTTGTCCTTTAACAACTTGTTTCCTCTTCTTTCATGCTTTCATTCACTTCCTTCTTGGCTCTCTGTTAACCCTAGCCTATTCTAATTCCTACTTCTTGCTTCCTTTTACCCTGTCCTTCCTTTTCTTCCTAGCCCTTAATTTACCCCCCTTTCCTCCTGCTCCTCCATCCTTCCTGCCTCCTGCCACTGGGTCAGATGCTTTCGAGCGATGAAGGTGTGGGAATTTTCCATGTCTGTAGGGTAGAATATGGAAATGCACTGAAACTTATTCTCAGAAGTCTATACAGATTTCATATTTTCTGATTGTAACTTGCTGGTAAACGACTGCCTTCGTATACTAGTAAACCTTAGAAGTGAGCCCCCAGAAGACATGGATCCCCGAGCTCCTCTTGAAACCCTCCTGTATAAGTGGGTGCTGGCATCCCTATGGCTTCTTGAGCATGAAACAGTAGAGTATGTGCACTCATATCATGAGCAAATAGAAATATGAACTGAAGTACTTGACCTAGTACCTTATATTTCTGCTGGAGCAACTTGATTTAATAAGTTAAAATGTTAACACTGTGACTCCAACACGTCCATTTCCTTTCTGTGCTTTTTTTCTGAACATGCTCAAGGGCTTTTAAAAACATCCACTAAAAGAAGGAAAGACCACGAGAAATACAGTCTTAATTGCACGCAGTTTAATATTCCTGTGCTCTGTTTTGAAGGGTACGCTTGACACAGAGAAAAGCAGCAGCCCCACACTGAATCCTTTGTCCTTCCTGCCGGGTGAAACAGTAGATAGCTTACTGTAAATATGGCCGGCTGCCAATCCGTGGCGCAGATTCTTTTTTTAATACTGTAAACTGGCAAGAAATCAAGAATCGCCGTTCTTCCTTTTATTTACTTTCCCTTCTGTATTGAGGAGTTCAGTAAATAAGAGAAAGTTAAATGTTGAATGAAGGTTTCATATTGATTAATCACTGAATAACAAAGAGTTATCAGCTTGTTTTTCTTTTGCCTCTTTTTTCCATTTCTTTTTGGTGAAACTAGAAATATCAGTTGCTTCATCTGGAATAGATTATAGCAGTGAAAAGTCTGTGCAGAGTTTGAAATGAGGACAGAGCAGAATGCATCCATCATGTGTAGTTTAAAATAATCTGCAGGGCTGCTGCTGATTTGATCCATAGATGTACTTCCTCATGATTTCTTCCAAACTTGCGTTAATAATGAGTACTTTGTCTCTAGAAAATACTTTTTTGTAAAGCGTACCCCAGCCTCTGCTTGTAAGTATTTTCTTATTCATACAACTGAGCTTCCTGAAATAGCTGCTGAGTTTTTTGTTTTGCTGTTATATATAAAAGTGGTAGAGGGGTGTGGAGTTCCTTCTGCTGCTTTTCAAACACAAGGCATGCCTTTAAAGCTGCTTTGCTTTCATGCTAGAAAGAGAATCAGCGTTATTGCTTTTCTGACAACTGCATTGCTAAATTATTGGCAAAATTATCCTTGCAAAAGATAAGTGATTTTGGTGATATTTAGATTGTGCACATTTTAATGACTTATCTGGATAAAAATGCGTTTCTACATGAATGATATGGGAGGTCAAATTAAATTTAAAAATTCCTGTTGCTGTTAAATACTAACTTAATGTGAAAGATCAGCCTGCAACAAAATGTTTTAAATCCCAAAATGTACCATTGTTAATTCAGAGGTCTGTCTATCTTCCTTAAAATGTATTAAGCATTTAGTATATCAATGTGTGTGTTTCTGACTTGATGAAATAGAGCATACCATATAGGTCACGTATGCATAGTTCTATTCGAGGTTTTATCGAAGAAAACCATGGATTTGTGTTTCTTACCTTCTGTAGTTTATGGTTAATTGAAAGTTAAGGTTTCTGGAAATTAAAAGGAATCTTTTTGTTTTTTAAAGCAGTGGACTGTGACAGAAGAAATCTGGACTTAGTTTCTTGATCTGCCAGATTTCTTGAAATAACTTGGTCAAGTCATCGCTATTTTTTTTCCTGAGTTCTTCATTCGTAAAAGGAAGATAATCTTCTTCCTTAAAATATGGCAGTATGGTAAAGATAAATGCATGAATATTTGTGAGACAATGCAGTGGTACTTAATGGCTTCAGTATAAGTATTCACATTAATGATTCATGTAAAAGAAAAATTGAAAAACTGCATTAACTTGAGAGTTTGGAGTATGTTCTCCTAGAAGCAGAGCATTTCTGAGGCTTAATTTCCAATCTGCAATGCCCAAATGAGGGACACAAAATATTTATGCAGGAAACTTAGTAGTTTACAAGTTTCCTTCCTTTAGTTCCTTCCTTCCTTTAGTTAGAATTTTTTTTTTCCAGACTTGCAGGACAAGTCTTGATTTCTTGAGTAAATTCTTTTCAAATATGAAAGGAATGGCACTTTTTAAAATGTATATATTTGCACAGGTATCTTGAAACAAAAATTAATGAAATTAACTATTTTAAGATAATTAAATTTGAGAGATGATCCAGAGAATAGAGAGTAACTTTTCTAAGCAATCAAGTAATATTTGTAAGCACAATATTACAAATATAAAAAAGCTCTCCTGTAAAAGCGTGGATCAGGAAATAACCCCTGTCTCAATGATAGCCGTGAGAAATTTCCCCTCATTCTAACTTTTCTTTTATCCTGAAACTAAATCATTCAAGATATGTAAGGAAGATTTATTGAAAAAATGACAAGTAAAGCTATCACTAACTTGTTACCATTTTAAGGTTGCTGGATGAGACGCATAATTATCTTGAATACAGTTTCAGTTTTGCTGCCGTTTCAGTGGAGCACATTGCACGAAAACTAAAATTCATTCTTTAACCACCTCTGACATTAGAAGGAAAAATAAGTAGCTGATAATTTTGGTTTTGGTCGTGCTTTACAGTCTGACTTTGTTTTTGGTAAATGTGGTAGTTTATTTTAAGTGGAAGTGACATTATTTTCATCCCTGTTGAGCACCCACATTAGGGGAAAATTAAGAAATATCTCTACAGAGTTTGAGTTATAATGTGGCCGTGTGACTTTAGAGTACACTGCTAGTATATTTTCTTCTTTGATACCATGAGCAGATTATCTTGAATAGCTAGCAGATGTCAGTATGTATTTTAAATACAGGAATAAGTGCTTGATATAAATATTACAGTGACTTGATTAACAAAGAACAATGTTAGAACTGCAGAGTTACTCTTACCACGTTCAGGTATTTCTCATGTGTATCTGAAAAGCTAGATTTTTGAGCTGCTTTAAATACATATTTGGAAGAAGCAGAAGACAGCTTTATCACTTGCTTCTTACTGACATCCTCAGTCCTTACAGTAACAATTTTCCCTGGCTGTTGCAGTGTGTGCCAGGAGCTTGCAGGTTCTGTGTCTGGCTGTAGACCCGATGCCTCAGATGCTGCCTTTTATCTGATACACCAGTAAGACAATTATCATGAGTCAGATGAACCCTCCACCCGAGGTTCCTCCTTATGGGTCAGGCCAGAGCAGGACCTTTTCTGATCAGGGAGCCAGTCTGTGAATTAATGTCAGTGAGAATTACTGGTAAAATCCCCAGTGATGGCTCATGTCCAAAATCAGTAGCAAGACAGGCCATTTAAGTGTCTGCCCCTCCTGAAAAGAAAAAATACTGCTGGCGTCTCATTCTTTCTCTCATCCTAACAAGGGTTATTTCTGATTTGTCCAAGTAAAACCAAGCAAGTAGGTTGGAGAAGGAGTGGCAAAAAGGAGTGTCTTCTTCCTTCCCTTCAGTAAGTCTGCATTTGTCCTCACCAGCAGATCTTCCACCCTTGTTCCCCAGCTCCTTAGCCCACAAGGGGAATGTCCCATTGATCTGCTCTCTTTCTCAACAGGTCAGGGCATAAGCTGCTCTCTGTTTTTATCCCCCTGGCGAGGCGACATTGTATTCACTCTTTCACTTCCTTTGCCAGGTCGCCTCTCATTTTTTCCTTTGTAACAGGGCTTAGACCAACCACAGTCCTGGCCAGCTCCCTGCTCCCTTTCCAGAGCTGGGTGCTACCCTGGGCAGAGAGCAGCTCATTGCCCTCTTCTGCACCTTCACCTTCCTCTCTTCCTTGCCTCCACTGCCGCACCTGCAGCGGTATCTGCTGCTGAGGGATTTTCTTTATTGCATTAAGCATGTGAGAGAAGATTTAGTAGGTGTGCTGCAGTGCCATTAGCCTCCTGTGACCCTGTGTCTCAGCAAATCCTTCCATGGCTATGAAGAATTTGTTTTGGGTTGAGTAAATTCATCTTGAAGTATTAAAGCTGTCTGGGGGAAATCTGCTTTCTCTACCAATAGTGCCGTTTTCTTAATTCTGGGTGGTGGGACCTGCTAGTATTTGAATCATGCCATAGTTGAGTAACATCCAGTCTGGCAATGGGCATTGAATACAATTAGTTAAGTTTCTTTAAATCATATGGTTATGAAATATTTCCTGATTTTTACACAGAAATAAAAATGTTCTGTGTGTGGTAATGTTCATTAAAGGTGCTTTGGTGTACTTGGTGCAAAGTAACATTTCAACTTTCGGAGAATAAACGCAAAATACATCTTTAAAAATATTGTCGGATATATTGACAAAAGAAATCCACCAAAGTTGGCCTATGGTGCAAACCAGTTAACAAGTTCTTTCCCTACAAGAAAGAGCAGTGTGTATGCATGCAACAGCTTGAAACCTGTAAAGAATTTAAACGCTCTTTTCTTCGATGTGAAGTTCGCTTTGTGACACTTACGTGACAGGGATGTCAGTTAATTATTATGTTTATTACAGGTGTGGCTCTGTGGCATACTAATACTGTTTGAGTACATGCATCGAACACGTATCTGTTGTACTTGAGCCACCTTCAGATCAGGTGTGCTCGTAATGAATAACAGAGAACATCTACAATCCTTCATGTCCTAGACAAAGCTCTGCAGAAATGTCAGAGAAAAAGATCCAAATCTAGTATGAAAGCATGTTAACAAAATCAGATTTTAAGGTGGGATGCGGTTAGGACTTGGAGCAGCAGTATAAAAATGAGATCTGAACTGGCAGGTTAGTCTTCTGCCAAATTCCAGATGACAATACCTAGAAGTGTTTTGGTTTCTGTTTTTTTTTTTTTGTTGTGTTCAACAAACAACACTGTTCCCTCTTTGACTGCTGAGTTGTTTTTTGTTCTGTGAATTGCTCAGTCATCATATCCATTGGATTGGATTTCACATAAACGTATTTGTTGAGGTTGCTGCGTCCTTTTGAAAGATCACTGGAAAAAAAAGAGGGATAACATACCTATGCTACATTAAGAATTGTTCCATAGTATTTGGGGTCCGGAGTTCAGTTACTGCCTTTACTTTAGAGCATCCAAACATCTTTTCACAGCTGAGTTTTCAGGGGCTAGCGTCAATCCCAGAGCAAGTGTACACACCACCTGAATGAAAATAATTCCTTTTGACCCGGTAAATCTTCATTTATCTCAGGCAGAGACAGAGGCTTGCTCCAGCCACGCGATGAGGAAGGTGACTCATGCGTTCCGGCTCCTATTCCAAAGAGCATTCATATATTTGACATGCATTAGCTATTGGATAAAATGTCGACCCTAAGTGGAAGGGCGTACTGTTAAGATGGACTTTATTGCCAGATACAGGAAGGATTTAAGACACGTTTGCAGCATTTTTCTACTAGCAAACATTAAAAACCTTTCTACTTCACACGATAAACTTGGGGGATCTTACTCTGAAGTTTTCATTCTCCTCATACATAGTTTAGGAAGACTGTGCATGCAACTTTTGGCTATGACCAATGAAGGAATATAATGTTCTTTAATTGCAGTAATCAAAAGGTCAAATAATGTTGTGAATTGGTAGGTATTGCTTCATCTACAGTACAGTAAATACGGTCCCTGGGGTTGAAGAATGGTGATTGTTACAGTTCTTTTACCATCTGGCACTGTGACAAAATTACCCTATCTTCTGTTGCTCTAGCATGATGAAAAATGGATAAATAAATAGAATTTATGAGTGTTCTTTACAAGGCTTTTCCACAGGGCAATTGATTTTATTTTAGTCTGTATGAGACAGACCAAAATGAGAAAAAAAAAAAAAGTGTTTCTTTCTTTCCCAGATCCAGTTTAAATGAAACAAGTCTGATATGTATTTACAGGTCTTTAAAGTACCTTAACAGTTGTTTGGCTTTCTGAAGGGAAGATTCTGGCCTTTATTGTTAGTTACTGCTGCAGAAAAAATAGTTTTCATGCCCTTGGGCCTGTTATGCAGAACTTCATAGTACTTCATGATAAGCACTGGGCACAAAGCTTTTGGGGATGGGAACCTTTCTTTTTGATTAGGTAACACAAAGATTCAGCTCTGTCATGTTAATCTGTTGGAAGTTTCTGCAGTGACTTTTGCTATCAATTGTGCATTCCGTGTCAAGGTCAAAAGTGTCACTGTATTTCAAAAACGAACACATAACCTTTTGTTTAAGGAAGTAGTAGTCTGCTTTGGAAAAGACTTACATGAAAGATTAAGCTGGTAGAATGAGGAATTCAAGGTAAATCAAAAGGCTTTTTATACATGTAAAGACATTCTATTTAATATGCAGTTGAAGTTTTCCACATTGCATAATTAGACAAATGGAAAATTAAATAACAGAAGTCAGAATCAGATGCATTTTGAGGGTTTTTAGGGGTGATCTTTTTTTTGTTTGTGTTTTTTGTTTGGTTGTTTTAAATGTATTGTTCGTTCCAGGATAATATGCTTTGGGTAGATATCAGACCTGTCTGTAAACTGCAAAATCAGCTTGTCATCTTACTTAAAAGGTACTTTTATATTAAAGACAATATACTGTCATAAAAGTAGTGTTTGCCATGAAGAAAATTTGCAGTGTAATACTATATTTAACTACTTTGTGGGAATTGAGCTGCTGTGATGAGAGAATTTCAATAAAGTTTCTAATGTAAAACATATTTTGCAAGCATATAACCTTTTAAATATCCACAACTTGGAGTTATATATTGTTTGGCTATATTTTGCCTTCTTGAAAGGTAGTATGGATGTCTTTATTTTCGAAATTATGAGTAGAACTGCACATTTTTTATTATTAGAAAGGTACCAGTTATATTTTTTTTTTTTTTTAGCATATAGACAGATAAAAGCTGGTATCAGTATATTAGCCATGACAAAGTAGCATGTATGTATAGTTGTGAGGTGAATTGTTCTTTGCTTCAATAAAGTAACTACAGTTGGAAAAACTGCTTCCTAAAATGTGCAGTAGAAAGCCTCCTCATGTTGGTAGCTTCATGCTTAAAGGCCTAATCATACAATTGTACCAAGAGAGCATTAGGTAGAGTGGGATGTAGCTGGGAGGATGCTGCAGGACCAGTCCTGTAGAAAGGCTCGGTTTGGTCACAGTCACCCATTGGGGCACCTCATGTTCAGAAGTGCATCTGATGGATTTAGAAGGGTCAGTGATTCAGGAGAGCAATCAAGTTTTCAAGGCAAGTGCTCCAACAGTTGGGCACAGATGTATCTGCATGAGCATTTTGGTTTAGGTCAGGAGCATGTTTCAGAAGCAAGTCCGCTCATTGTCCCTGCTTCCTGCAGACATGCGTGTGTTGCAAAATGGCCTCCGAGCACGCAAACAGGCTTCTTCTTGGGTGACGCTAAACCAAAAGATGTTTTCAAATAGGTAATACCCATCTGGCCTGTGGGATCTGACTGGCTCCAGCTGAAAGTGATAACATCTGAACGAAACATGGATACTGGACCCTTACTACTTTTATGTTTTGCTCTCTGGATCAACTCCTGCAGCGCTGTGCTGCTGCTGTAACCTATTCTGTCTCTGCCAGTGACCAGCAGCAGATGCCATGGGAAGACTGTAAAAGGCAAGCACGTAGTAGTGTTTTCCCAGTATATTTTCCCAGCTTTCAGCAATCTGCATCTCACAAGCTTCCTGAAACAGAGATGGTATCTTGCGTTTAATAGCCCTTGATAGATTTTTCTTCCATTAGTTTGTCTGATTGTTTTTAAATCCATGTGCACTTTTATCATCCACAATATCCTGTGCAGAGAGTTCTACAGTAGAACAATGTATGTGTTAGAAGTGCCTTCTTTTGTTTTGAACTTGCTACCTGATAATTTCATTTGATGCTTCTTTGTTCTTGTAAGAGACAAATGATTCCTTATCCACTGCTGTTAACGCTGCTCTGTTTATCACAGATTGCTTTGATACCAACTTGGTCGCTTGTCTTCCAGGTTGGAAATATCTGTATCTGTTTAGTTCTTTGTACAGGAGCCATTTCATACCTTTGATCATACTTGCTGTTCTCTCTGCCTTTCCTAGTTCTGCTACATCTTATTTTGAGACTGGAGGAATGCATGCAAACTAGACAACATAGTGTGCAGTGCCTGTCATTTAAATGCTGACATGGTATGTTCTCTGTTGTTCTGTGATCCTGATGATTTTTAACAGTATTTGATATTTGACTGCTATTGAAAGTAAGCGGACGTTTTCATAAATATGACTCTGATAAGTGCCAGATTGCTCTCTGTGGTGGTGAAAGCATATCCAGAACCTGTATAGGGTTAGGGTTGGTTTCTTCCCCACCCATCCTCACCACCATTCCATGCTGTTCTTTATACTCATCAACACTGAATTTTATCTTCCACTTTTACTATTTATTCCCTTCTTATGTGAGATTATTCATAATTCTATTACAGCTTTTTTTTTGTTTTGTATTGATATGAGTAACTTAGTATCAGCAGCAGACTTCTGTACACTGTTCTTCCCCCTCTTCTAACCTATTTACTCAACTGTGTCCCATCAAAACTCCTGTGGAACGCCAATATCGACCTGCTTTCATTAAGAAAAAACAAATGCCTAATGCCATCTTTTATTTCCCATCTGTTAACAAGTTATTTGCTTGTTTGGAGATCAGACTAGTTTATTGATCATGCTTGTCCTCACATACATTGATTAGCTAGCAATGCTAACAGATTTATGAGGCAATTCTACAAATGCCATGTTGACTCTTCCCCAGCATGTTGTATCTAGCTCTGTGTTTAAAGAATTCTATTCTTCCTAACAGTTCCTATCAATTTGCTCAATATGTACATCAAATTAATTGTTTTGTAGTTCTCTGGATCCCCCTGGGAGACCTATTAAGAGATTGATATTGTTTGCTCTCTCTCATTTTTCTGGTATGGAGATGGGTTTAAACAAGATTAACATGAGCAGTAATAGCTCATCAATGCATACGTGAGTTCCTGCAGAGCTTGTGGGAACATCATCTCATGCTTGTGATCTGTTACCTTTCATTTTGCCCATATTTCTCCTGTGACCTCCATCATTGGTGCTTAAATTTCATACTGGTTCTCAACCCCCATAAGGTGTTATTCCAGTTAGAGGATCATCACCTAACCTCTTCCACAGTGAGCATAGAAGAAAAAAAAAAAAAAAAAAAAAAAAAAAAAAAAAAGTGCTGGTATTTTGTTGTGTTTTTTTTTTTTTTTTTTTTTTTTTTTTGGGAAAATATTATTTCTTTGGTTTATATCTTTATATCTGATGGGGATTTAAAGGTCTGCTCAGAAAGAAAGCAAAGGATCTACAGAAACTGTATGGTGCTACATTTGCTGTGATGAACTCCGTAAACAAGGTATTTGGAGTAAAAGGCAAGAGCTGTTAAAGCCTTAGAGTCTTCAAGTATCCTGAGTGGAAGAGGATGCGAACTGCAGCATTATCTATAAAAGTCTTCATAGGAATAGGGGAAGAAAAAGCCTTGACACCACTGTAGGATGGTATGATCATCCTGATAAAGAAAAGAGTAGCAGAGGAGTTCTCTGACTTGTAGGACTTTGAGGGAAAAGAAGTGCCCAAACTAGTCACCCGGGCAAAGATGAGGACTAGACTTAAGATAGAAACCAAAGTTACATTTTACATACCAGGGGTCATTGTGCAATGCACAGGACATGAAATTTCTCATGGATGCTTCCAAGGAGGGTATTTGTGCAGCGCGAATGAATGTATTTACAAGCCTTGACAAGAAAAGCCCTGATCTTTCAGGGGATGCTTGCAGATCTCCACAGTTATTTGAAGTCTCAGAGACATTTTATATTTTGTTTAGTTAATAGGGACTTGTAATTTCTGCACTATATCAATGTTGATGGTTAATTACTTGTACATTTCATTAGAAAAGCAAAATGAGACTGTGCCTGTAAAATCCATGACATGATCTGTTTGGTGTTGGCTATCATGTGGAAGTTAATATTACTCATGAAAAAAATCAGACGTTAAATGAAGCCAAAGCATATGAGACTGCTGGGCTTTGAATGATTCTGAACAGCTCCATGCTACCTTTGCCCACTTCAGCCTTAATATTTTGTTAATTCTGTATGTAGTTCTTTCGTGGCTCGGATATTTAAAGAGTGATGGCATTATTATTTTTTTTTAAATTGTCCCATATTCATAACTCAGCAGTGAGTAAATGGTCCATAGATCCATTATTTTTGTCTTCTGTCATTTTCAAGTAATCCCAAGTGCAACTCCTTTATAATATGAATGGTATGTATTTCCAGTTGTGACTTAATGGTTTGGATAGTGGCAATGGTAATGAGCTGAAGAACTCAAGTTGATGATCTCATCTTTCAGCCCACCAGCCGGTCTGAAATCCTTAGCTAATCACTGCTCACACATGAATACACGCTTACCTAGAATATTTCTTGGTACTTCAAATTTTTAATATAAAACAGGGTGAGTTTGATAATGGATCAAATGTGACTTCTATTATTTGAAAGAACTTGCTTTTACTTTTTTAAGGTAAATGAATTCTCTCCTTTGTTCACTTCCTAACTTCAGAGAATTTCTGAGTGCTGAAACTCAGGCATAGCATTTGACCAAAAAAAAAAAGTTCATGTGAGTGATGTTTATATCTGATTATGCAGAACAGCTCACAGTGCACTAAAACTGTTGGATAGCATATTTTGTAAAAGTACTATTTGAGTAAAGGAGGATTTTGGATGACACTGCTTTTCATGGTTGTTGAGAAACAGTGATTCTTGTTTGGGTCTAAGCATAGCAGAAAGTGAGTCACAACACACAGATTTGTGGAATGAATGTTTGTAGACTCAGAACTAAGTTTTCAGGTACTTGTGAGGGTTTTTTTTGTTCTTGTTGGGTTCTTTTGGTCATGTCCTCCTCCCCATGCCAGAGTTGACTGAGAATAATTGGTTTAGTTCTGCATGTAGCACACAGATGTTTAGATAGGTATGTTAAAGGTTGGTGTTCATCCCACAAAGGGATTTTTGGACTAAACTGAGGCATCCAAGTTAGTAATGCAGCTGTTGCAGTCTCTATCTTTAAACCACAGAAGCAGAGAAGTGCTGCCAAAGGATAATTCACAGGTGCCTTTGTTTCTCTTTTCAGTGCAGACGCTATCAAGAGAGAGCAAATTCTTTCCCTTCCTTTTTAATTCTAAAGTACAGTCATCTTTTCAGCAGTGGGGTTTGGCATCCTACCTCCAGAGAGCTTTGCTCAGTCACAGCCTGGTCTGTGTAGGTTGCTGTTCTTATACTGTTGTTTTTTCTTGTTAGAGCTTTGATACTGCGACTGTCAGGTTGGTATCTCGCTCTGTATAGTATCTACAACCAGCACAGCTTCGCTTTTACATCCCTGTCGTGTACTAATGAACTGAGTCTTGAATTCTGCTGCTGCTCCTTGAAAACTAAGTGCCAAATTTGTTTCCACACAGAGCTCCTTCACTCAAGATGTGAAGTAGATGCAGATGTATTAGTGTATACAGTTTTTAAAGTCTGTATTTGGTACTGTCTGGCTACTGATGGAAAGACTTGATTGCAATCCACTTGCTTGCTCTGCAGTCTTCTCTATAGAGAAGTTTATAAGACCGACAGGGTTGCTCTTTATCAACACTAAATATTTTCAGTAGCTTATGGCCATATGGCACTTGGAAACCTTTAAATATGTATAGAACAAAAACTTCAGGCAGATGCCAACATAGAGAGATATTATCTTCCAAATAATTTAGCATCAGTTTGGAAACAGTAGCTTTCAGGAACAACGTCTCTACTGATTTCTTTGTTTGCAGTATGCTTTACTGGCCTGACCATATGACATTTGTAATATGACTACTGCAATTTTGCTGCTCTTTCTAAAAATGAACACTGAAAACACATTACAAGAGTCTGCAAATAGTCTTGCTGTTATCAAGTGATAAGTTCAATGGCAGTGTATGATAAGTATAAGCTTTACATGATGCTTTTAGTACTAGCTGTGGAGGGGATGACATGGTTTAAGGTAGTCATTTTGGATGAATGTGTTAGAAGAGTCAGGCTGCAGATCACAGGCAGATTTTGGAGAGTTGGGCAGCTGAGATTCATTTCAAGGGCTACATAAATATTGTGGCTTCAGTACTTCAGTGGAAACCTGGTGATGATCTTTCAGGATCTAGCAGAAAGCCCATTTTTTCCCTCTCTTACACATATACTTACTATGTTTGGTTTAGCTAAATTAGCAGGTTAGTGCTGCCTACCTTTTGTCATCACCAACCACCCAGAAATACTTAACAAAGAAATGCAAGTGCAGAGTAACGCTCTCCTTATGCTGCCTGTGTTGTTTATGATAACTTTCTCAGTACCCAGATTTCTCTCTGACTGTATATCTGTAATTATTCATAATTTTATCAAAATGAAACAGCAAGACAGTGCTAGTCTCAGGTGAAGTAGTCAGACCATTGAACAAAGAAGTCTGCCATAAGGCAAATTATAAAGCTGTTGGGTAGAAGACTGTGGTTTCTCAGATGACTTCCTAATCTCAATGTGAAGGGCAGAAAGGACTATTGCATAATAAAACTGAGAAAATGTTGTCTGTTGGCTTGTAACTGATGAGGTTTTAATGTAGACCTTTGATAGGCAGAGGGATAGAAGGCTTTATAGATTTTTAGATGGAGTTTTATCCACTTTTATAAAAAGGATGACAGGACAGGCCTGATTACCTGTCAGGTCCCATCCTTGCTAGAGGAGAAAGATGACTTGCCTTTGTGAAACAGGTCCATATTGTCACCAGAGAGCCATATAAATAGGGACAGTCCATGAGAGGAGTGCATTTCTTTGGAGAGAAAAATTGACGCGTTTTTGCAATTCCCTATCTGATCCGTATTAATGTACATTTGGTGTTAGCGAAAGAATTTTCGTGATTTTATAGGGAAAATGATATTTTCAAATATTTATAAAGGCCATTTTCCATCTATTTGTCCAATATTCTGCTCGTATTAGTTTGTATCTCACTGTCACAGCAAATACAAAATAGAGAAAGACTTGCCAGTGCAGAGAAGGGTCACTTGGAAGATCAAGAAAGAGATCTAAATCACATAACAGCCAGTAGAAATAAAGCTTAACTGCACCTCACTTTACATAATAAAAGGCTTGGGGCTTTTAAACTATATTTTTCTATCTTACTGTTTTCCAAGGATATGTATTTGCTCCTAGATTTTATTCTTCTAATGGTCAGTGAAATACCAAAGATGTACAGTTTGATAGACATGGTTCTATTAGGTTTGCTGTACATGAGATGTAAACTTCAAAGGAAAAAATGTTGGTTCCTCTATAAAAGTTATACTTCCCCCAAATGGAAGTTCTGTTATTGACTTTAAGGGACTTTGATTTTTTCCGTTAGCTTATTAGTCTTCATCCATTCATTTTTATTTTTTTGTTACAGAGATAAGTCAGGTGCTGAGTTTTGCATTGAAATTAACAACAGCAACAAAAAAGTATTTTGAGTGGTGTAGACTGGAGGATTTTTTTTTTTAGTATTATGTGTATCCTTGTATACTCGTACATTTTTTTGTAATTTCAATGATTTCTGAAATAAGGTAAAAATGCACATTTCAAAGAATGCAAGACTAATGCATTTCAGAGTTAAGAATAAACCATGTGCTCCTCAAGTAAAGGCAGCAATATGATGTGATACTGCTGTGTATATAAAATAGGTATCAAAACTTTTAAGCAGTATTTGCACTATTTTTATTTTACTGGAATCTCAAATTTTAAAAGTCCATAATATTGACCAAAATGTTGATCTTAATAATGAAATGCATTTGTATAGCTTTTAGTATTTGTTCTTTATCCCACTTAATACTATAAAATTTTAAATGAATAGAACACAAATGCATGAATATGGTGCACAATCAAAATTATAGGAAATACTGTTTTTCTGTGCAGGATAAGAAAATACTTAAACTCTCCAGTTGCCCTTTTACCAAAAAGATGAAAAATATTATTCACATCATTGTATTTTAGTTGCTAATTTAACACATTTTCAATTAAAATAAAAACAGATATTGTGAATCTAAGAACTTTAAAAGCTTTTACGAAGAAAACATCACATAATGATTAGTGAAAGTATAGATAAGATTAGTTCGTAGTGTTTTTTTACATGGTGTGACCTCAGGTATCTTTTTGATAATGAGAGAAAAAAATGAAAATAGCCAGTTTTGACTGTAAGATGAATGAAAATACAGTTTTGCTCCTCCCAACTTCAGTAAAAGCTTTTATAACAGAATCCAACCTTTTTTTTTTTTCACATAGCAAAGAGAATTTAAGATATACTTGGAGGCTGATTCATTTTTCATGGCAGAAGCTGAAGTTGAAATAAATATTTTGAAAAATAAGGGACCAACCATTATTCTTGGGTTTCATTTGAGTTATTTTAGTGTACATCAGCTTACTTGTAGTTCAGGTTTTGCTTTGTAGTTGAGTCTCACCTCTTCTAAATCATGTTCACTGTTACTTAGTAGCTGCGATGAAAGCTGTAAAAGTTCAATATACCTTCACAGGAGAACTTGTTGGCAAAATAATACTGGTCTTTGGCTGAAGTCAGATTCCCAGCTGTTAAGTCATATTTAAACTCATTGCAGGAAGAAATTTGAGGTCAGTCATCAAACTCTGAAAAAAAACATATGTTAGTTGAGGTTTTAGTTACTTGTCTTTTAATCTTTTGAAGGAGGCACATGCTTTTGGAAGGGTTGGCTTCTTAGGATCTGCTTTTGAAACATATTTATCAATAGAAAGATGTAGAAAGATACTTGATGCGTTTAGTTTTATTGCTGTATTAAACATTTAACTCAAAAAGAAAGTCATGGAGATAAAATACCAACCAGTATAACATTTTCATGTCATTTGGTCCCTGTATATGTGTTAGATATACAGATACTGCTGTTAATCTGGTTAATATTTCTTACTTTTCAAAATGTAATTTAGATACTCCTGTAGTATTTTCATTTTTTTTTGTCCTGTTTACTCTGTCTAATCCCATGAGATATGATGTAGAATCACTAGTGTAAAGTTCCTTTTTCTAGGCTTGAGGGCAGGGGGACAAATGGGGGTTAGTAGCATTTCCTTAGGCATTGTTAACTATGTGTTTAATATTGAAATTCGGCCAAGAAATTCCAACTTGTAATTACATTTGTGGTTTAGTGGCAGAATATAATACCACTGCCTTCTGTAGTGTGTGTGCGTGCACACAAAATTATAGTAAATCTATTTGTAAAGGACAGACCTCAGCAATAAAGACCTGGTTTTGAATATCACATTCCCACATTTATTTTCAGTGCCTAAGGGAGATAATACGACAAATTGTTAATTAATAAATTAATTGTATGAAAGATTGTTTTAAATATCATAAATCTTAATTACAAAATAATTTAGATTAATAATAAAGAGAAGGACTTGTTACAGCAGGTTGACTTGTTGACTTTCAGGTTAGTTCTTTTTTTTTTTTTTTTTTTTTAGACAAATAAAATAACATTCTTACGAGTACCAAAATGTGTGTTCACAGCAGTATTCTTGAGGCTCTGATACTATTATTATACATTGAAACAAGGAGTATTTTCTCTTTCTGTTTAATATCTGGACATTGTAATGCATTACATTCTGTGTCACTAGCACAACAGCTAGGGAACATAAAATGGCAAGCCACCAAAAAGGAGGAGTTTTCCTGCATTTAATGTAAAGAATTGCCAATCTGCATTTAGTAGTAGTCTCTTAATTTTGAAATTAAGGGCTGGAGTTTTGGTCTGGTGGCAACCTTCAGGAAGGTGCTGTAGGAGGAGTTCCCAAAGATGTTTTGATCTAACTCACCCTAGAGTCAGAATTCTTTCCTGACTTTTTCTGGGGCCAGCAAAAATAATAAATACATAATGAAATACTGAGAGCTGTACAAAAATAAAAAGTGAAATAATTTGCTCTTGTTGCTTGCAGAAGTCAACTAGTCATGAAGGGAGCTCAGCTGTACCAGAAAGAGGGAATAGGTAGCTACTCCCATTCCTTATCCTAGAGACCCATAGTAGAGGGAACCTTCCTACAAACAGAAAGGGTGGTTTTGTCGTGGTGTGTTCCTGTGCCAGGCACAGCCTGAGATGCAGTGTGAACCCAATGCAATGGAGAGAACAGAAGATTTAGTCATATTCACAGACTTACTCTCCTGGGAGTGGCTGATGAGTTCATCTTAGGTAGGACAGTTACCTCTACCGTACTATGGACTAGAAAGTGTCAATTAAAGACTTTTTAAGTGTTAGTTAGAAAATATTTTTTTGATGTGGGTGTGCTAATTTTATTTCTGTTCACATGATTAAACAAATAATTTTCACATAAGGAGGAGAAACTTAGCACCATACCAAGATCATTAATTATTATTATTTGTATTATGTTGTTCATTATGTACCTTACTCAGGCAGCTGAATGTCTTTGCTTTCTCGTTTTATATTGATTCTGCAGCAATCTTCATCACCATTGTATCCAGAGGTGAAACCATAGGATCTATGTTTGCAAGGCCAAAACCTGCAGCAGATGACAATAGTCTCCTGGTCCAACTTTTTTAACAGTGTATATGCGGAGTAGATGGGCTCATTAATAGCTAAACATCTGGCCTGCTTAGATGTTTTTATTAATCTAGCTGTCTTATATACATATTTTCAGGTATTGAAAAGTAATGAAAATCCAGGCTAAGAGGCCCTGTAGAAGCACATTAAACTTTCTAACCAATATCTGTTTTGTAGTTCATTTTTCATGAGGAACTGCATTAGTATTTGTACCTCCCAACCAATTTGGCTTTGTTTTGTGGGGTTGGCTATATGAATCTCTCCCCATATGAAATGGATGTTTTAGTCTGAACATAAATTTAGTTGAGAAACCACATGTTGCTATTGAATTTGAGGTATATTTTACTCCAGCCTGGGCTTAATTCAGTACATAGTTAAGCACATTTATAACTATAAGAATATGAATAGTTCTAATTAGATGAATGAGTCTTGGTGCAGTTCTGTGACTTTGTCTGTCTGAAATGGACTATAGGTTTAGGACCTTAGAGTTCATTTTTGTCTGTATTAGAAGCATTATCCTACAGTAAAACCTCAGAATTAGTTAATATTGATGTTATTAAAAACAGATAAATGCCAGTTTGTTGTTGTTTTTCTGAAGACTTTTACCTATTTGTTTTTATGAACAGTTAGGAAAACAGCACTGATGAGTCATAATTGAATGTATTTTTGTAGTTTCAAGTCTGCCACATCAGTGTTCTCCAAATGAATTTGGTTTGCAGTAGACACTGCATACTGTAAACTTTTTCTGAGGCAATATTTAAATGCGCTTCCCTGGCAGCATAGAAATATAAATAAACATGCAGTGTTAACTTTGAGTATTATTAATCTGAGTGAACTTCAAAAGTAGCTTAAAAAAACTGTAGTTATTTTCGTTGGATTTCAAAGTAGATGTGCTGTACAGATAGTAATGTTTTATCAATCACACAATGAAAATAAAAGTAGAAACTGTATTTGCTAAAAGCCGTGTAGATTTTTGTACTGATGTGCTAATCCATTCAAATTTTATTGTTAACATCTGTACTGAGTGATTGGAAGACTGACTATTTAGGAGCCCTTGAGACCAGTATTATTTACAGTTGTGTAAATAAATTTGAGAAATACATGTTAGAATATAGAGAATTAGGCATATAAACTATTAAGAAAAATAAAATAATTTTTAATGTGAGATGATATTAGTGCTAATTACTATTAAGATAATGTTCCAGATAAACATCACCATGTTGTTTAGTTAGAGCTTCTCCATTTATTGAATGATAATCATATTTGTAAAGAGCAGCTAAGAGTACATTATAAATTAATTAGCTGATTATGACCTTCCTCCTTCCTCCATTTTCACCAGCTGCATAAATTTGCTATTGACACCTATAATCACCATCTTTGCTGCTGATACAGACCTCCTTGTGTTTCAGGGACTTTATGGCACGCTGTTTTAATGGATTTTCCCTACACATGGTGGTGGCGTGGAAGATCTCTTTACATTGAACCAGTATTTTTATTTTCTTTTTGTTTGATAAGCCACAGTATAAAGAAGTAGCCTTCTTAGTATGTTCTGTGTATGTGTTTGTGCTAACAGATAAATAAGGTGGCAGTTGTCTTTGTTTTTGCAGTGTGCAAATATAACTTTTCTGCTCTGCTTAATGAGAATGTGTTGTGACACTTCTTTGTTATGAGCATTATCTGGCCAAGTAAGTTAGGCTGAAGGTGATTAATTTGGTAAATATTTCAAATATGCATTGTGTTTTAATGACAGCTGTATAAAATCCTTGAGTCTCTACAGAAAAAGCATAGTACTGAAAATCATTGGGTAGAATTCAGAATTTCAGCACTACGGTTTTGCACGTATGGCATTGGGTTAACAATATTTGCAGCGCATCCAAAAAAAAACAACAACAAAAAAAAGAAAGCTTAACGGAGTGAAACTAGTTGTAGAAGCTGCCAAAATTGCTTTTTTTTTTTTTTTTTTTTTTCCACTGAGACCAAATATTTTAATCTTTCTCCACTGCTTTTGACTCAAAGACCTACCTTACTGAAATTTTTAAAATAAAGCAAAAGTATCCAACTAGTGCAGAAAAGGTTTATTTATGCTACATATGCTTTATATAGAACAGCACCTCTCTTCTTCAGGAGGTACTTTATACAAAAATTTTTAAAACCCTGATATTTGTCGATGTGATGGGTCAGTATGGAGGAATCCCAGGAGCTGTGACCAGCTGTGCAGCTGGGAACACACCTCATCAAGCTGCCCTAGAGCAAGGGGACCTGTGTGCCCAGGAGGCTCTCTGCCAACATATCTGTGCCTGACCAGAAATAATTGCCTGTAGCACAACAGAAAGTGGACCAAAAATGGTACGGATTCCATAAACAAGTCTAAGTGACAGTTATTTTTGCATTGTTTTTATCTGTCACTAAAAGTCTATGGAACAATTGATACATATTTACAAAATGAGCCTTATCGAAGAGAAAATGACCATGGCAAAATTAAAACTCTAGACTTGAACTGTGACAGACGCTCCGCCTACTGATTTCATCTGACTCCTCCCTTTGAAAGATGTATTCTAACAACAGCTCCCCGGCCAAGAAATGTGGATTTTGCAGTATGACTGTTGTTTTTGTTGGTGTGTGTGTGTGTGTTGTTTTTTTTTTTCCTAAAAACAGAAATACAGAAATTAATGTATTTATGCATAGTTCTATATAAGGATGAGCACCCACATGTGCCTTTCCTCAGAAGTCTTCATTGTGGCAATATGAGAAGGCTGTCTATCGTACTGGAATACAGTAATACAATGTTTTAACAGTTGAGTTTGGTCTCAGTGAGAATATCAACAGAGTAATCATTTTTGTTGTCTACAGTTTATTTCCTGCTGTCTTGTCTTGTTAAGATATTATCACTGTCATGTCATTTAGAAGTACCAATTGCTTTCATATGGTAATATGGAAAAAATGTCATATTTAAATAAAATGCTTCTTTGGTGCTTACTTTTGAAAATACATGATTTTGCAATTCCTAAGGAAGTTTGAGATGTGTTCTCAGGTATTTTAGTTTTCCTCCTTTTCTGCTCTGCTGAGCATCTTAGTAACTTTCTGCTCTTGCACCCTCCTTCTCTGACCAGCAGTGCTGTAGGTTGTTCCTCATTCCACGCACTGTTATGTTTCAGACTGTTGTGCAAATGAATTTGCTTCTCATTCTCTAAAGAGTATCCTAACTCCAGGAATTTCCAGCCAGAGTGTCAACAAGGAGATTTGAGAACATTAACAAGGAGTATCAATTAAAAGCATTACCTAGGAGCATTTGGACTTGAGAACATTTCGTTTCGGAAGTGTAGAGAGCATGTGTCCTTCCACTTGCAGGCAGAAGCTGAGTTAGGGGAGCACCAAATTCTGGGGAAATATGGGCAGTCTGGCATCTCTCCCTTACCCCCAGCAGATGTGAGAACTGCGCACACAGTAAGGCTGGGGAGGAGCTCAGTAATCTGAAAATGTCTATCCTTAGTTTTCTTGAAGATATCTTCAACTTCTCTTAGTTCTCTGTTAACCAAATGTATAGCTGCAGTAGGTATCTTAAAGAATGAACATCTTGAAAGTAGGGCATGCTTTGCTTCTGGACAGATCCCTTTGTAGATCCCTTTGTGTGTGTTAAGGAGCAGTGTAAATAAGTCGTGTAAGTTCAGTATTGAACTTAGCTGCCTAAAATATTAAAGAAGGTTTAAGAAACTACCAAAAATTCAACGGCAAAATATGTAACTGGAGACATTACACTTCTGTGCACCTGTTTTTATTTGAGGATAAAGTTACTGTTTTGAAGAGTTTGTCTGTAATTTAAATGCAGTATGTAAAACTGGTTTCTATTAAAACCATTATATTCTCCTAAATTGTCATGTTGCACTGGAACCCTGAATAAGCCATAATGCACCATTATCCCTAAAAACTGTGTCATAAGAAGTCATAGAAGGTATCCTACAAAAGTTTTACTTGGCAATCAAAAGTAGTTCAGCTAGACTATGTTTTGCTTTTAAGTTGTTATTAAAATGCATGTGTATGCCTGTGTGTTTGTAGCATATGCTATAGTTCAACTGTATTTTTAATAGCCACATAACTGTTTTCCTCTGTACTTTGCCAGATGAATTCTTTTCAGTTTGAAAACTGTTATGCTTGTGTTCTTCCCAAGAAATAATTATTTTGGGAAAGGTTGAGAAAAATGTGTTTCAGTATTCTGTGAATAAAGTAATCGATTTGACTTTTTAACAGTGTAAATGAAAGCTTCAAGGAAAAAACTGAAAGCATGAAGTCTCCATCCCTCCTGGGATGGGAGGACACGCTGGGGACGAAACACAGCAGTGCATGTGGCAGAGCTTCATTACGCACTAGGGAAGCTCTCTGGAAGCTGTTTTAGGACAGACCCTCACTGCATCAATCCTAATTTCCAGTCATAAGAACAGGACAGGAGCGGTAATAGCATTTTGCATAGCATGGGTTTAAAATGAATTTATCTCACCTTGTTTGGGCTGAGAGCAGTGAGGAGAGACCCCTCACCACAAGCATTTCTTGTTTTGTGTGCCACCATGAAAGGATGTGGGAAAAACCTTCAGGAACCCAAGGAAAATGTAGTCATTTAATGGACGTGAACAAATAAAAGCTTTTCTTTCCTGAACCAGCCATAGTGTTTTGTTGTTGTTGTTGTTGTTTTGTTGGTTGTTTTTTGTTTTGTTTTGTTTTTGATATATTGAGAGGGCTTGCATTTATCACTGTCTGTAGTCAGGAAAAGTGCCGTTAATTTCCATGGGATTTAGACACCTCCTCCATGAAGGTTCTTTTGAAAGCCAATGTCCTTGATAGTACCCTCAGGCACAACCACACCACATCAGTGCTCTGAGCACCAAACAGTGTAGGAACAGAATCCTAGTATTGTCTAGGCTGGAAAAGACCTTCAAGGTCACCACGTCCAATCATCACCCTGACTTACTGAGTCCCATCACTAAACTATGTCCCTTAGTGCCACGTCCACACATCTCTAAATCCCTCCAGAAATGGGAACTCCACCACTTCCCTGGGCAGCCTGGAACACGCAGTGTGGTTTGCCATGGTGTTAATTAGGCTTAAGGAGGAAAGTCTATGATGTATACAATGATGAAAAGACTTTTTGTTACATCCGATGGCTTTAGATCAGGTCTGCTCTCAGTCTATTTCTATTTGTTGCTTTCAGTATACTTTGAAGAGGAGAGGGGAAAGAGTGTGGCTAACTGAAAATAGACTGCATAGGGGAGACACTGTATTGCAGGAGCAATTGCTTTCTAAATAAAGATTTTCTGTATCTCTTGAGAGAAATTAGGAAAAGGACCATAAAGTTTCTGTTGGCCAGCAGAAGAGAACCATCTGCTGGAGTTATGAACAGTTGGCTGCGTTTAACAACCAGTGGTTGATGGTCTCTGCTCTAACCAGGAGGAGTTAGTTTATTCAATGCAGGTGATTGAAAGTGAAGAATAACACACCAATGTTAAGGAAGGGAGGGGAGAAAAAAGAAAAATGGAAAAAAGCTGTTTAAAAACAAAGTTATAGTTCCACAAGGACAGTATTTTTCTATTTCAAGTTTATATCATAAATTTCTCAAATCATTAAAAGGCACTGTACATGCCATGTAATGATGTTGGTGATTCATTAGCTTCATCTGCAGAGAGAAATACAACATTTTGGCACTTCCTTTTCTTTTTCCTTTCTTTCTTTGTGGTTTTCCATTTCTCTTCTGCAAACAGTTAGGATGAACTAAAGCATTCTCTGTTTTCCATTAGGTCTCATTTGCTACAGCTTTCTGCCTTTAAATTACTTCTGAACCACAGAATCTGGCAGTGCTCATTGGAAGGCATTTGAGGACAACTACTTGATCTGGAGTACAGCCATGTACGGTACTTGAAGGCATAGAACAAAGCAATATAAATTGAGATTATTTTACTAAATGTTTATGGCTCTTCCAGTGCAGCCAGTAGAATTAAAGAAAAAAAATCTTTATTAGGGCATAGTATGTAAATACTCACTTTTTATTGCATCAAGGAATGCTTTTACCTTCTCTGTCTGAAGACAAAGGCCTTTTTAATATCTTTTCCTTCATAGTGTCACTAATCTAACATTCCTTATCTAATTGTTGGAGATTAAGTACATATAAAGAATTGTTAACATCAGATGTATTGAATAACTAATTTAAGGAGGACTGGCTAGGTTACAGATCAATCATGCTTCCACAGCTTTGCAGCCCAGTTTAAACTCCATAATGGAAAATGCAAATACAAATTTCACTAATATCTGATTGGAGCCAATTTAAACATTTTGGACCAATTTGGTTCTTACATATATTCATGCAGCCTTATTAGACCATGTAAACTGCTGTTAGGAACTGCAGGTATATGGATGCAAAAAAAAAGCGAGTACTTCCAGTTTACTTTAATGCATCCAGAAAATGACATAACGTAGTTTAAGTAATGATGACTAGCAATATATTATCATCAGAATAGAAAATATTTTACAGTGTACAATAAAAGAATGCTGTCTTTGGAGAAAGTGAGGCAATGGGAAGTGAGGAAATAAGGAGTTCAAAGTTGCAAGGGAGGCTGGGTTTAGGAGATCTGAGTTACACCCTCAGCTCCCGCCTGTTCTTCTAGACCATGCCATCCTTCCCTAGCACTTGACTAGTTAGTCCTGGGGGCGCTGTGTTCAATGTAATTCTGAAAGTGTGGTTCACACATGGAGAAAGAGCACAGTAAGTAGTACAGTATAATGTAAAATAACATTCCTGCTAACTCATTTGGCTCTTATGCAATAGAGGAATTCAAGCCATGTAAACTGTTTTGCAAGGTGTTAGGTCATATTTTTTTCTCTTACCCATTATGGTTTATGTTCTTCCTGCAACAATCTCTTCGACAACTCAAGACCTTGGAATATTTACAAGCATGTTTTGAAAACTTGGCTGGTTACCTGAATTCAAATAAGGGTGATGAAGGTCTTTTTGTACAATTTTCCATGGGAAATAGAGAGTGCCCATGCAAATTGTGTAGATTGAGTTATTATTATGTGATTTCTTGTTTGCTTGCATGTTACAGGATAAAAATCATGAATAAAAATGGAGATTGGCTTGAACTCTTGGGGAACTTTGATAAATAGTGCTGGTTTTTCTATATGCAGCTGTTATTTCTTGTAATAAAGGAACACGTACAGAGTTAAGGACATTTGAGATAGATGGAACGTCTTTGTTTTTAGTATGAAAATGTATCTGTTGCTGGAAACAATAGGTTCATACTTAAAGCACAGTATGGTTTTAGGTCTTACCAAACATTGCAGTTATTCAGGGTTTCAAATTCATGATACTTGTTCTGTAGTTTTGTGGATTCCTTGCTATTGGTATTAATGCAGTAATGAAAAAAATATGCAGTTCGAAAGGTTCATGTTCCTGGTTTGATTAAAATAAAACAATTACACCTTGGAGGCAGATGCCAGTCATTTATTTTCCATGCTTTCTTCGTCAAGTTTACTCTGCCCCAGCTGAGGAAATGCTTGCTTGTGAAGTGTGCCATGAGTATCAGAGCATCCCACCCTTCTAGTCTTAGTGTGCCTTGCAAGCTGGTGTTTTTGTATATTTGCCCCAAATTAAAACAAAGGCCTGTTGCAGGATATGAGTGCTTTCTCATATAGTGATTTTAGTGCAGACAGAACAGTACACAGGACATCAAATAAGCACCCGATGAACTCTCAGCATCATGCCCAAGATCACAACAGGGCATTTTGAAGAATGGTTTCTGTGAAATCGCAAAGATGCTTTTTGTATACCCCTGTAGAAATGTTTCATTTGTGGAAGACCCTTAATGAGTGTTTTTCTTTTGTTTTCTTTATGTTGTGAGCTCATGCCAAAGGCAAATAGTGCCATGATAAAAAACACTAATGGAAAAATACAAAGAAAAATTGCTGATTTGAATTCCTAGCCATGCTCTTTTATTTTAATATTTGCATGCCATGTAACTGTTTCTCTTACACATCTTGTAAATGAATAGAATATTCCCCAGAGAAGTAGGCTTTAGTTATTTGGTAGCTATCTTAGGCTTAATTAGCCTAAGGAAAATTAGCCAGAAATTACCGTTGTATCGATATTATTTGAAATAAAGAAAGGGGCCGTAGTGAAGGGAGTCTGATTTAAACTATTATTTTATTAATATCTTAGAATGCTGTATTTATTCTCTCCTGGAATAGGTGGAAATCTTGCTTCTTTTAATTTATTGGGTCGAATATAGAATTTTAGATCTCAATCAGATACAGTAGTAACACGTTCACTTTGAGCTGTATGACATTTCCCTGACTACTTTAAGTGATGCCAATTAAGCTCACAGCTACATGAGTCACTTCAAATAAAAAGAGAGGAAAATGACCAAAAAAGCATATAGCCATCTTTGTGTGCTGAAGATTTAAGAGGTAGGTCTGAATAGAAGAAATACATGCAACGTTTTTGATTTTACATTATACAGTGCCAATTAAAAATGCACTGATGAAAACTGCTTGATTTTAAAAGGTAATACAGTCTTTAAAAGGCAAATACCAAATTCGGCTATATTCTAGCAATATTAGAGAGAGGACACTTAGTTGCATCAGATTTGTTTTTATGAAACAGAAAGGAAAACACCTGAAATGCAAAGTTTTCCAGAGTAGTTCCTGCTTCTGTACATAGTGTCCAACAAACTGTATGTAAAAAGAATTTATAATAAGTATAAAAGTTGCCAGGGGTGGTTCACCTCTTAGTACAAGCACTCAGTAGAAAATTCTGAACATTACATTCTAAGTTTATCATAAAGAAGAAAAGTTTAGCAAAGAACCTTTTCCTTTCTGTCCCAGTTCAAGATTCACCTCATATGCCACTGAGACTGACTATGAGCTTTTCTTTGTTCTGCTTCGTGTCTAGCTGCCCCCATCTGCTTAGTATGGCATCTCTGTACTTTGCAGAAAGTAATTCTGCTTGGTACAAAAGTGTGAAGGTGGTTTCTACAAATCCTTCCTATGTACATATATATATACTTTTTTTTTTTTTGGTGTGTGTGAAAGAAGAGAGCTGTTTAAGTGCAAGGACAAACTTGGCAATGTTCAATACACTCCTCATCTGAGCTCAGTAGCAGAAGAACGAGAGGAAGAATGGAGCAATACAGTGGTATTATTAAAGATATTATTGTTCTACCATTGTACTATGTTACAGAGTCAGTGTATGATTCGGTTTTAGGGGAATACGCATGAAATTACAGTGTTTGGTGTGGTATACATTCTTGCAAAGTGTAGATATGTTTCTATGCGTACTTGCAAAATGTGGACATAAATTGAATAAAAGTGCAAGGCTACAAAGAGATGTGCAAAAAATAATAATACATATATACACATATATATATTAGGAATGGAATAGAGGAAAATAGAAATTAAATGCAAAAGTGAAAAAGTTTCTTCTAGCCCATGATAGCCTCAGAAAGGGTAGGATAGAAACACCGTAATGGAGAAAGAAAAGGTTCATGGGGTTTAGTGGTGACTGTAAACTCATGCATATGGACATAAAGGTAAGAACTGAGAAGAGAAACAGGCTGGAGAAAGGGAATTCCAGACAGATGAGGCAGCACATGCTGAAGGGCAACCCCAGCTGCGTGATCATGAGGATGGGACAGGGAGGAATGCATGAGTGGGCAGTAATTGGATGATGGACACAAGATTAGAGTTAGGGTGGAGTGGGGCCAAGAGGAGTTTTTGAAAAAACAGGATGCTAAATATAAATAGGATTCAGACATTCACTCTGTCATAGTGACATAATTATGGCAGTTACATTGTAGTATTCTCTGGGAGAATGCAGACTCAGTCCTTAAGGTTTTAAGTTACTGGGACTGGGGAACAAACTAAAAGAAATAAATTGTATGAATGGAAGCAGGAAATGACAAAAACATGAGTGGTGATGTAGATGGAGAAATTAAGTAAAAAATAAATAAAAATCCAGCTTTACTTATTAAGTCAGTTTTAAATTTAGAATAATTTCTAAACGCTCCAAAATAAATTATCAACCTTTTTATTTATTTATTTTATTTTTAATAAAGCTGATGACGTTGTCTTTTGGTGGTCGGTGCTATTTGCTAAGTTAACTCTCAAAGTCCATTAATTCATTTTTAAAAACTACCATTTAGATTCTTTGAAGTTGAATGTGTTTTAAATCCCCAGATAGGTTTATTAGGAGAAATTGCATTTCAGATCTTGGACAACTTCAGAGTTAATGTGCATCAATCATTGTCTTGTATTTATTAACTGAAGAAAGAAAAAAAAAAAAAGTTGAAATAACAGATTACTACTGTTTGAAAAATGTATCAGTCTAATTTTCAGGTGGTAAAAACGTACTCATAATTGGAATTTAAGCCTAGTTTAGGCTCTTATGAGGTTACTGACTTTTTCCATCCGCATACATTGTGCAACTAATGAAATCACTTAACTCTAATGTTTTGTGATTTTAGCCTTCATTCTCTCTCAGATAACTTTTTCCTGGACCATGTTCACAGATGTCTTACACTTCTCTGCCAAGGGCTTGATATGTTTATTTTTTCGAACTTTTCCTGTTAGCTGCAGGCACCGCAGGCCTTTTCCTAGGCCCTCAGCACTGGCCTGTGCCCTGTCAGGGGTGGGCTGGCTCTGCCTGGTCACGGCCGCAGCTGTGAAGCCTGGGCTCAGTTACCACAGCTGTGGGACGGAGCTTGAGGAAGGAGGGAGTTCTCCTGGACCCGAAATAGGCAGTGGAGCTGGGAGCAGGAGCGCTGCCAGGGGTGTTGCTGAGCGGTGGAGGTCAGGTTAGTGGTCTGCTCTCTGAAGGAAGGCATTGAGACGGTTTTGGGTCTCTCTGGGCTGCAGCAGGTGCCCACACAGCAGCGGTCTGACCGAGCGAGGAACTGTGCCACAGGCGAGGCTCCCTCAGGCTGAAGCCACCGTCTGAGGTGTTGGGGGCTCAGGAGTTGCCACTATTTCTGCTTGTACTGAGTCCCTGTTCCCTCTGTGATGTGGCAAACTGGGAGGGCGGTGGGATTTTTGGTCAGCTTTTGGCGTGATCAGTGCTGAAGCACCTCGCCCCTGTGTGGAGAGTGGCTCCTAGCCGGGAGCTGTGGCAGCGCGTCCCCCCTTGCTGCAGCAGCTTTGCCTCCCTCTAGGGTGGCAGATGGCATGATCTCCCATCAGAACGAAGCTTCCAGCATTATATGGCCGGGGATTTTTTAGCAGTGTAAAAAGTGAGTGCATTGATGTATCGATCCACTCAGCAAATGCTGCGGGGAAGCTAAACAAAAGGTGGAAGAAATTACACCTGGGACTACAGCACTGGGTTGTGGTGTGAGGCTTGCTCCCAGCCCCGCTGTGCAGCAATGCTGAACCGCTTTGTAGTGCTTTACGCTCTCTTATGCTAACGTTTTATTCTGGTTGGGAGCTTAAGATACAGAATGCTTTTTTTATATTATTTTTTTTATAAGCTCTTAGATAGAAAAACAAAATCGAATGTGGCATAATATAGCACTGAGTTCAGTCAGGGGCCTCAGGCTTTACTGTATTACAAATAACACTTGAAAGTCACTGAATTCCGGTAACCTGACAACAACAACAACAACAAAAAAAACCTTGATTATTTTGTACCAGCCTCTACACCAACAGAATTTTTAACTTGTAGTTTTGGTTTAGAGGTGGCTAATCATTCTCTGCTAACCTGCTGAAAGCTTTTACTGATGAGAGATAAGCATACCTGATTATTTGCACTGCGTCTGTTCTTCATGTAGCAAAGACGCTTTCATCTGTCCATGTAGATAAACTTTCCCAAATCACTTCAGTTTCTTTAGACAGTGATTAAATAACTGGAAGAATGGTAAAAATTATGCCCTGTCCACGCTGTTTTTTGCTGTGCTGTTTGCTCTGTTCTGTGTCAGTCCCCCCACTACTTCACTCCCAGGCCGCCTGAGGGCAGCGGGTCAGGACTGAAAGAAGCAGGTGAGGGCCTGGTCCTGCAGGAGGACCAACGGGAGGTCATGGTTGCTAAAATAATAGAAGTGATGTTTGAATTGGCATGCTGGGGCCACCATGGTACATCCATGACAGTGCCTTTTCCCCCCACCCCTCCTTGCCCTCTCTGTGGTTCTGCCTTCATTTATTTTTCAATCATCTGCAGCTGTGTACAGCCAGCAGCTAACTGCTGCCCTCCTTCCCCACACCTGCTGTGGTCTTTGGATTTTGATTAACTACACACGTTGGTGCCAAAATATTAACCTCTGCTCAACAACTGGGTCTCACTTTTTCCTCTGAATTTCTTCCCTTGGGCTGTTTTGCATGTTGGTGTTGATCAGCCTGGTTATTGTACGTGCCTTGCAGCCAAGAGTTGTGCCACAGCTGGATCTACAGGAGGACGCCGGTGCTAGGCAAGAGGTTTGGGCCTGGTTATACTTTGAGCTGCCTGGGGAGTGTGAGCAGCCTCAGAACAATACCTGTAGTGAGTGCAAATTATTTTTCAAGTCACTGTTTCATTAAAGCCACTATTGCTTTGCTGAGCTGCTAAACAACCTTTAATTCTCTTTCCCTCTCTCCATTGGCGATGCCAGTTTGGAGATGTTGTTTGGTATCTTGTATTTTTTTGATTCCTGGGCTTCTTGCATGTATGGATCAAAAAGTATGATTTTTGTGCAAGGAAATGAAGCAATGAGCAATAGATTGCTCACATTGCTTGGGCTGCTCACATCTTTGTTTAGAGTCCCTTCTACGGTATCACTTCTTGAGTGGCTAAGGCAGCTGTAACTCATATCTCTTAATTTTTTTTTCTGTACTATGGCATGTTAAAAGAAGGGAGGTTGAAAACCCAGGAAAAGCTACTAATGTGCAGATGAATGTGAAAGTCTAATCCATATGTCCAGCACTTAAAATGGAAACAGAGAAATAAGCTCTTTGGGATATTATCTACCTCTTTGTATTTCTTACTCAGCACTGAGGCACTTAATGACATACTTGAAAAAGTGAGAGTAAGTAAGTATCCATAAATCACTGTGGCTTGACATACAAGACTACTCACATCTTTCAGTTTGTAAATATGATTTATATTATGTTGCAAAGGATCTGAAAAGACCTCCCTAAGCCAAAAAATGAACAAACCATTGGCATCTGCAGTTTTTTGGCTCATCACAGCACTTAATAATACTCACAATTTGGAATATTATGTGTTAATGGTTTCACGTGTATGAAATGCCAGCAAACTTGCTCTACTGTTAGTATAAAAGACCTCAGCATTGGGGATTTAATTGGGTATTTAATTTTCTTGTTGTCTGAAGGATGGCACTGCTTCTCATGAGTGTAAATTCATAAGCTGTTTGTTTCACTGCAACAAGTGCTCCATCCAATAAATCGTGGCTGGATCATGACAGAAAGCGAAGCGGGTGAGTCAGCCCATCCAGTTTTCTCCATGAGTCCATCTTGCGAAGGCTGACATGTTGGTGCAGTTATTGCAGAGCATTTCAGTAGACAGTCTTGAGCTGGAGTCGTGAAGTAACATTCGCCTCTTGACACAGTTTATAATAATGGGCTTAAAAAGTGCGTGACACCTATTCAGGGCTTTAAATCACTGCAAACACTTCTAAAGGCAAGTTGGCTAGAGTTGCTTTTATTGCATGTGATGTGCCTTATGTCTGGGTGAGTGTTTAGTCCTGTCATCCTGGCAGGAGGTCAGTTCTTAAAATGGCAAAAGGTTTTTTCTCATTGCAGTATTTTTAGAATTAGTAGTGGAAAAATCGTGTGTAAATGCACAGGAACACTTTGGGAACTGTTGACTTTGTAATATCTGATTTCTTCAGTCTGTGTTTCCTGCACTGGGGGTCCCAGCCTTGCTTCTCACGGTGGCAGTGAGCTAAAGGGTACATGTCCAACCTGACAGCGGGAATCCTGTCTTAACTTCACTTAAACACAACCCTTCTGCAACAGGGTGTGCTCTGGAAAGCAGCCAGCCAGCCAGAAACTGGTATGAAAGCAAGGGGAGGAACATGCATCAGTGTAATTAGATGAGAAAGCTCAGCCTGGTTGCTAATACAAGAGCACGGGACTTCCAGGAGCACTCAGTCCTGTGGCCTGAGCAGGAGAAACAGAAACATGTTTCTTTTAAGGGTCTGCAGGAGTCAATAGGACCAAGATACAGTGTGCCTTTTGGAGGTACGCCCCTCTTTCTGACAAATTAGCTGTGACAAGGCTGGTTTGGGCTGTATGGCTTGTGAGAGTGGCTGTGGCAGCTTCGTGGTGGTGCTTGTGGACTTCCCTGAGTGATGGAGCACGTGGAAGTAATACAGGTCACGGGACCTTGCTGGGCTGCCCAAGTGTGGGGAAAAACAGGCGACTGCTGCTAGACAGGGTTGAAAAAGTAATTAAGGTGCCTGAGCATGTAATTCCGCATAGGATAGGATTTCCAGAAACACCCACCCTTTCAGATGCACAAACAAGTTACAGTTCATCAGCTACTTGTGGTAATTGTATGTGCATTATTAGCCCCTGGCAAAAGCAGGGTCACTTGAGTTAAAGAGTGTGCATGTGCAATTACCGTGTTCGTCAGTTGACTCACGGTAACTTGTTATTCCACAAAAATTCTACTTCTTTCTTTCTGTCTGTCTTCCCTGACTTTCAGCAGAGGCAGTGGTACTTTAAAATTACAGACTCTGCATCTTCAGACACCCGTAAGCCTTCGAAAACCTGGCCCAGTGTGGGTGCTGCACCAGGAGGCAGGGAGCTGCTGCTTGCGTCTCACCAAAATTATTTCTAGGAGAAAAGTCCACAACTCTTTGAAAACTTTGGCTAAAAAATATTTGCTCACTACATCTATTTTGGGGCTATTGGGAAAGGTGCTCAGATGTCAGACATTGCTTCTTCATTACGTTGAGTTGCAGGGTGTCTTTGGCTCGGGTCTGTATCTGCTGGAGGGGTGGGAGAGCGTTTGGGATGAGGCCAGCTTTCTTGTGTGGGTTTCTGGATTAAAAGCATTCTTTATCATTTTATGCACGGAGATTGGAAAATAGAGGAGTCTTTCATGTTCGTGTCTGAGGAACTGTCTCTGAATGGTTTGGGATGTTTAATGCGGAGCACCTGGTCTTCTCAGTCGCTTTCTGTTTTACACCTGGCATTTTAAAAACAGCTTCAAAACCAGTGGGAAAAGCAGCCACAATGAAAGTAAGATGAACTTTACTTGGAGTACTAAGGCTTTTTTTCTCTCTTTTCCTTTTTTTTTTTTTTTTTTTTTTTAAATCTGGATTTGGGTCACTGCTTTAAGTGGATGTTGCAGTGCCAAAGCCAAGGCCCAAGGGCTTTGCTGCCACCATTCAGCAAGGCCAGCATGGGGCTCTTGGGCGAGCCCGGGCTGCAGGATATGGGTCAGTGTGGGGAGTAGGGGCTGCCAAAAAGGGGTAGGGGCACAGAAAGGGGTGCAACAGTGGCCTGAGGTCAGCAGTGGGTGCAAGGAGACGGCAGTGCTGGGGCACGGTGGTGCTGCCTCCAGGCCAGGCTCGTTCAGAGCCTGTGGGTGAGCCTGTACCACTGTGCAAAGCCAGGCAGATATGCCTGGCTTTGGAGATGCTGAGCATGCTGTTTTCAGTCCCTCTTGACCACTTCATTGAGTTTGCCCTGCTGCAGAGAGCCCTGGGGATGCTGTGAGCAGCCAGCCTGCGCTGCCTTGCTGGTATGATACCCTGAGGGAGACTTCAGCAGGGGTCACAGGCCAGCAGCATTACCCTCTTTGCATCCTTCTCTGGCTTCCATGCACCATGGCCCCCTTGGAATGGGCTGGCTGAAATCTCTGAGGACCCTGCCTTATGGCTGAGGGTAGTTAATCCTGCTGATGATTCATCCCATTCAGAAAGGTTAGGTGAAAGCTTGAGTAACACACAGAGTCCTTCTCTGAGTCTTTTTACCATCCTTAGGGGACTTCAGTAGGAGTATCAGCAGAAAACCTGGCAAGAAGGGTGAAAGTTTGTTATCCCAATTGTGTAAGGAGAATGCATTATTATGCATGCGGGGTGTAGAAACATGTTGCATCGGGATGTTTATGTAGCGCTCAGGGCAAGAGTCAGGCATCGGCATTATGCTCTGGGGCCCTGCGGGAGGGTTGTCCCTAATGGATCTGAGCGTGGTGACTCCACTCCCCCATCCTTCTGCTGCTCCTCGGGGCTGTTTGGGTCCCCTGCCTGCGTCCCAGCTGCCTCCTGCTTCCCCTGGTGCTGCCTGCGTGCAGCCTGGGGCTCTGCAGGACCACAGGTGGGAGCTGGCCAGGTCCAGCTGCTATTCCCACCTGGGTCTCTCTGTGCTCTGTACCTCCAACTTCAGGTTTTAATGTTGTTTGGGAGGCCAAGTGTATGGGAATCAGAAAGTATGCTTCTGCCCCTGCAGAGGCGGCCCTATTGGAGCAGCAGCAGGTCTGAGAGCATGGCTCCAGGGCTTTCTGGCCATGGCAGTAGCACAGGCTAACTGAAATAAATTATAATCCAGTGCTGGCAAGGGTTAACATCGAATGCCGGCCTGAGTTGGAGAGCTTCTTCATTTGTTCTCTGTCACAAAGGAGTTTAAAAACAAACAAACAAAAAATGTAAATTGAAATTTTTGATTAGAAAAAATTTAGGATTGACTTTTGTTTTTTTTTTACCTGACAGACCAGCAGCAGTCTTCATCAAAGCCAAAACGAAATGGAGGATTAAAAATGAAAAGAAAGTGAAGTATTATGTAATTGCTTTACTTTCTCTGTTGAAAGTTATTTTGTTTTGACATCTCTGAAAGCAGAGGTATTCTATTCAAGCTTTGTTTGGTTTGATTGAAAGGTATAAAATAAGACCTCCGAGAGGAATAGGTTGTTTTATTAGAAATACTCTAATGACACCATGCTAAAAGTAGTTTGTTACCTACATAACAAACACGACGAAGCTCACAAGCACTTAAAACGAGCTTCTTGAAGTGTAACATGCAAATGACTGGATTGAATAAATCTAAGTACCCGGTACCCGTGTGCCTAGCACCTGACACTGAAGCCGTGTGTTGCTGCAGTGGCCAGGAGTCAGCCCTGGTGCATGGACCTCCCTGCTGCAGGAGAGGTGAGCACCGTCAGCAGAGGTTGTGCAGAGGAGTGGCTGTGAGCTTGCTTTTTCCGTTCTTGTGCTGAAGGAAAATCTGAAAGGCTTGTGCTGCTGGAGGGTAACTGGGGTGAGGTGGTTTTTGTGGTGAGGGAGGTGGGTTCCTTACCAATCCCGAATAAAAAGGGGAAGAAAAGGTCATCTTCACACAAAAAAAAATGTTTATTCTACAGCTTACCTCAAATCTGTGCTGGGCCATTTGTTAATTAATCACTGTAAATATTTGCATTTTTAGAGAATTTCTGCTTTTTGGACTTGTTACTCCCATGTTTGAATCATATTAATTTGAATATCTTTCAGTTATTGATGCCTAGCTTCTTGTTGCATATTTAAATTAGTTTTATACTCCGTTTCCAAGGACTTGCCTTTGTACATCCCAGTCCATTTGGCCGCTTCACTTTGCAAATTAATGGAAGGCATAAATAAGGGGGTCTTAAAAGGTTCGGCAGCACACGGCAGAACAGAGCTTGTAAGATCCTGTAAAAGGCAGTAAGAAGCGGTCTGCATCGGGTAACCCTTGATGATTTACCCCTCTCATTTAACTTCTTGACTTACTCTCCTTCAAAAATAATTGCCTAGGCACAATGCAAGTGTTTGTTGAAATAGTAATGTCAATCGTTTCTATAGCACCTGTGGGTTTGGCCAAAGTATGTGAAGTTGTAATTATTTTTGGCATTCTAATTTAGTTTCACTTCCACCTTGAAATAAAACTGTGAAAAGGTTGAGTAGGCTTCGCAGTGTACTATTCATTGTGTAGGAGAGAAAGTAATTAAGCTGATACCTTTTACTTCTGGCAATACTTCTCAAGATGACTTAAGAGTACTTAGACCCCCCCTTTCCAAGGTATCTTTTAGTGTTGGAAGAATGTTATACACAGTTTTGCTGGAAGTGTTATGGGTATACCTGGAATGAATGTTTTATAGGTATTAAGAACAATTCTGTTATTGCCGGAGATCTTTAAACTTCAAAAATACGCATAATGAGGACGCATAATAAAATGAAAGTCTGAGGAGGTTGTATTTTAGCGGGGGTTCTATTATACTGCTTAGACACCATGGCAGTGTATAATTTGCTACTATTTATGTTGGTATTTAGTCACACTTTTGGAACTCAAAAAATGCAAGAGAAAGACAGATATATACTTATCCACCAGGTAACGAGCAGAGAGTTAGAAAACCAGAATATACGTGAAGTTGCAGAGGGTCTCATTTACTTTGTTTTAACCCCCATGCAGTAATTTCGTGTACAGGTTCCTCAAGCTTCTTTTGAATTTTTGCAGTATAATTTCTGCCTTATTCTTGACGGTTTGGCCTTTTCAGTTTGTCTTGGCTTCTCTCCTCTGAGTTTTGTTTTTGCGTGTTTAATCTTCTTGCTTAAAAATCACCATTTTGCCACTTGAATATCGCAAGTTAGTTGGACTCCAAAAGTCCATTTTTGGCTTTGTTTCGTGTCCAGCACCCCATCCCCCAAGCTGCTAGGTCTGGGCTTTTATTTTATTTTATTATTTATTGAGGAGAAGGGCAGGAAGGTTTACAACTAAACAAAGAAGTTGTCTTTCTATTTCCAAGTGCTTGCCGTGGGAGGGAGGCCTTACAAATCATTGCAAAAGCAGGATTTCAGGATGGGACTGTCACTGTACTGAATACTAAACTGTAAGCAACCTTTGTCCATCAGAGAGGTTACTTTGCTTCTCAGTTAAGAAGATATAGAAGCAGTGCAAGACAAGATGCAGAAAGATGGAAGCTGGGTTTATTATTATTATTTGGTGAGTTGATCGGGTATTTAATATGTAATTCAGTCAACATTTTCTTCTGAGGTATGTTTAGAGGATATTGTGAAAAGGAGAATGGCAATTACATGCGGTTGCAGAAGCAAAAGGGAATTTTCTCGTATTTTGCTTTATTTCCAGCTTTTTTTGTAAACTGAGTTTTCTAGACAAAAGCTTAGCTACTGCACAGTGGAAACTGCGCTGGCGATATATACAGAAAACCCACAAAGTAAAGAAAAAGCTGCTGAAGCCATGCTCCGGTTGGTTACAATTCATGCTAGTATAAGGGAAACAACTTGTAAGCATTTTAAAGGAAAGCAAGAAGTGCTTTAATTTTACTCTGAATTATCTTACACCTTCTCAACACTGAATTTTTGCTACACTTGTAAAACAAACACCGCTGTAACCAAGTTCTACCTCCTCACAGAATGAGATATCCAAATGTAAAGGTACCTGAGATGCTTGGATCCGTCTGCACATGTGTTTCAGATCACTTTTATTAATTCACTCTCATAACTATTTATGTTCCCAGAGTTCTTGCCAAGCTATTAGCTTTTTCTCTCTTTTGATTCCTTGTGTTAATATTACACCAATGACCAGTGAGATCCTCTCAGAAACAGCAACTGGAAACAGAAACAGAGCCTGTCAGAGCTGGCCTCTGTTACGGCTGTGTTCTCAGGCGTGCCCATCACCTCCCAGTCTGCTTCCCAGTCTGCTTTACGTTTGCCGATGCTTTTTGATATTTCTAGTTTCTTAATCAAGATGTTGTGCGGAACTGAGTCAAGTTCCGTACAGAAGTAGCAGATCTCATCAACGCTTGTCTTAGCAGCTAAAAACAAGTCAAAAACTGAAGTTCTGTCAAAAAAAAAATTAATTAGTTTGACAGGGCTTACTTTCCATGAGCTTGTTTGATATTAATTGCTTTAATTACTTGATGCTTATTAATTAAAGTCTTTATTAATACAATCCTAAATCAAACTTCTCATTAGTTTATACGGGCTCAGTATCTAGATGACAGGCTATCATAAAGTTAATCTCCCCAATTACTCATTCCATGTATTGCCACAACCCCAGTTCTCTTGCAGGCTTTTGGAGCTTCCCAAGTGTTCCAGGCATTGCAGAAAACAAGAGTTATTGACTAAAACTCTTGGATGCTTTTGTTGCTTTGGGTACAAGTTATTTGGACCTAGCAATCTTAAGCAGTCAAATCTTAGTAGCTGTTGTCTAATGTTGTCTAACTGTTCAGATACAGAGCAAAAATTTGTTGTATGCCTCTGCTTTTCTTTTTTTCTTCATTATTAGCAGCAGTTCACAGTTTTAATGATAATTGATCTCTTTTCTTGTTCCAATAAAATTTAACAAGCCTTTTTATTGTTTTGTTGGTAGTGATGGTGATTAGTACTTTGCCTTTCTGATCTTGTAACGCTTTTCGGTCAAACTTTCTATTATCTTCAATTTTTTTCCACAAATGTACCGGGGTGGATGGGCTTGAGAAATGTAGTTTGGAGCTGCCTTTCCTGCTACACTGAGCAAAGTTTTCTTTCTTAATAATTTTGCAATGCAGCATGTTGTGTTCTTAAAAGTTTTAAGTTACCATCTGCATCTTCAATTATTTCTTCAACTGTTTTGTCTCAGAAGGGTTCTAAGTTTTACAGAACTGGATGTGGTAAAGCACAGTTTTACAGTCATTTACAATGACTGTAAGCTTTCCAGAAGCTTTCCCTGTGCCCTTTTCTGTGTTCAGAATCGGGCCTTTGCACTGATAGAACAGGATGCTTAAGGATTAAGACTCAGGATGATGGGAACTGACTCGATGTCCTGGCCAGGAAAGAATTCTGGTACTTTTTTCCCCCCATATTTATATGCATTTCCTATTGGAAAAAGATAGTTCTATTTTTTTAGGTAGTTCTCTGTATGTATAGCAAGCAGTAAATCCCTGGGTAATGTTTTCTACATGGGTTGTTTTTTATCTGTATGTGGAAAGAGACACTTAAAATATTCCATACAGCTCTCAAACATTCAAAGTTTTGTACTGCAAACAGCTGAATTTTGGAAATAGGCTGAAAATGGATTGACACCATCATTTGACATTTTTAAAATGAGGTTTACCTAATGAAGAAGTGAATTCCACTGAGGTACAGAAATAATTTTCCTGTGTCTGTTGGGTGCCATTCATATCCGGGTGAGACCGTGGTCCAGATTCTGACAAACCCTTGCAAGCTGCTGCAATTCTGCCTCTGAAACTACAGCAGAAATCTAAGAGGATGCCACAAAGCAAAAGTTGACATTGTGCAGTGTCCTGAAAGGTCTCTGTTCTGAAATCTGAAGCAGTTTTTTTCCATTTAAAGTACCTGCTCCAGTTAAAAGGCAGTAGTTGGTCCCTTACCACTGGAGTCAAAGGGCTTTCCAAGGACTAGGTGCTTTGGGGGTGGGGTTGGAGTGCTGAGGAAAGCTCAGCAAAAGGTGCTGTAAGACTTCAGAGAAGTCTGTTGCAACCTTGATTTATGCTAATGTGAAGTATATTAAAGGGGTAGAGAATATATTAATTAACATAGTTGATAGTGAGGAATTGTTTCTCATAGCTCCCATGCCAGTCAGATATGTAACCACCCTGCCAAGCAGGAGCCTACGCAGAAAATACATTGTGGGCACCTCGGCAAGTTTCAGGGTGGTGTTTTGGGGTATGCCTGCATCTGCTAACCATGCGTCTCTGAAGCATATTTGCTGGCACAGCCAAAATTGAAACTTGTGTTACTTAAAAGATTTTTATAGCTCTGAAGAGAGCATCGCTGCTGTCCTGTGCTTTCTCAACTTCCCAAGGCTTTTGTATAAATATATCTCATGTGGCCAGTGGTTAACTCTTACTGTGTTTTTTCTGTGCTTGACTGAGTGATGTCAGTTGATAGGTGAAATATCGGGCAGTTGTATTTCTCATAAATGCAGAAATGTTTCTCCACAGCAGATGTGCAAAACTGCTCAGATTGTGCAGTAAGGAATAATTTACACTGAGGCAATATAAAATCTTGTCCAGGTCACAACAGGAGGATTTGACTGTAAGTTATTTATAGTATATTCTAAAATGATAATTCACATTTAATGATTCATCTCCTTAAATGCTTCTGTACTTTTGAGAGACTTTCTCATCATTCCAATCTTTTCTACAGTAAGTTCTCCTCAAGCCATCGAAGCGTATGTAAGTGACCTATATTTCCCCATTCCCATATTCAGTGGCTGAAGAAGGCAAATGAAAAGGTACAATTTGTCATTTTCCTTTCAACTTTTCTTTTTTTTAACAACAGCTGAATACTAAAATGCTTATTGTATGGAATACCACATTCAAATAAATTCTCCAAACTAAAACCATCTTGCCAAGGTTTACATATTTTCCTTTAAAAAAAAAAAAAAAAAAAAAAACAGGCTTAGTATTTTTTTCTGTTGCTGCCATCACCTTAGATGACCTGTCAGCATCATGACTCGGAGCACGACGGTGATGTAACTTGCAGATTATTGAGCAAAGATGTAATTTAATGTGAAGAGCAAGGGTTCTCACTTTTTCAAGCCAGAGCTTTTGTGGTTTAAATTCACAGGACCATTCTTCTCTGCGCCACACAGAGCCACAGGAGCTGCCGTTCCCCTACTCAGCCCACAATGCCATGGCAAGCTGCTTTTCCGTGGCCTGGCCACCCACCCCGTGGCAGTGCTGCAGGGCTGGGACATGCTTTCCCTTGCTGAGGAGGAGGAGGGGGTTGCAGGCAGCAGGCATGCACAAGCGCCTTTGCTTTCCTAATTCCACAAAGTGCTACCCTGGCTTCCACCTCCACTGTGGAACTGAGATTTTGCAAAAGCGATGGGCAATGAGAGATGTCAGGGTGAAGTAGTGCCTGGTGTGTCTGCTGCTGGTGAAAGAAGTGACACGAGCTGTAGATCATGCTCTGTGTGCTCAGAATGCTTTGCTGGGATGTCCTAGGCTACCTTTAACACTTAACATTAAGGGTTTTTTTCAGGCTCGCTCTTGCTTTATACATACATGTAAGTACTATGAAAATGCAGGATAATTCCACTTTGAAAACGACCAGTGAAACTACACAGGGTGAACTGTTTCACTGTTTCTTTCATTTTGGTTCCACCAACTTAAGCTAGCTGGGAGATGTTTTTGTTGTGTTTTGTGTTTTTTTTTTTTGT
The DNA here is from genome assembly GCF_047663525.1 of Anas platyrhynchos. NCBI lineage: Eukaryota > Metazoa > Chordata > Aves > Anseriformes > Anatidae > Anas > Anas platyrhynchos. The sequence goes on from NC_092590.1 coordinate 37,071,063, forward strand.
TTTTGTTTTTTCTTGCTGCAATCTGATTCAGAGGTCAGAAAGGCAGGTTTCCTTCCTGCAGATTGTGCTGCTTCATCAAGAATAGAAAATCTGTAGATGAGTCTTGTCCCAAGTTGCATCTGCACAGCCCTCTGCTCTTCCACCCTGCTGGCCAAGACCCACCGTGCCACCCTGTTGGCTCCAGTGTCTGTGCATTTGACCAAGTATCTGGATCTGATGAACAGGCTTCTTGATGTGATGGTCTTCCAGAGTCCCAATGTGGCATTGGCCAACTAGAAAAAAAGGCGAGGTGTCTTTGGGATTATTCCCTTTTAAATCTACTAGTGAACAATGTAATTCGTGGTGCCCCAGGAAGCTGAGTTGCTGTGCTCAAGGTGTTTTTCCCCCAAGTGAGACTTCTGAGACTGTACTACATTCGATGTATGTGTGCTTATTTAATGCATATAGATGTGCTTTATTTTGAGAAAGTGTTAGCTTTAAATTAAAGATTAGCAGTTAAATATTCCTTCTACAGCAACAGCTATGCACTGGCTGCAAGTGTTACTTGCTGATACTCTAACACCAGCAGATCTCAGCCACGCAGAGGAGGGGATTAACCCACTGTGGCTTGCAGGAGCTGCTGGCAGAGTGAGGAGGGAAGAAGCACTGGTTATCTGTGGGACAGAAGTTTTTGTGAAAAGCTTGCGGACTCCTACATAGATATCTGTCCCTCATGGGATAATATTTGTATGTTGATCTCATTTACTGTAAAGATGTTTACAAACTGAGGCTCTGCACGTGGTGTGAGCACTGATAGGGCTGGCTGTGAGCTGGTGGCTGGTTTGAGCAAGGCTGCATGAATGCCTCTTGTTCAGCATCAAGAGCTGTTGCATGTACACGAAACGTTGTTCAGTGAAACAAATTCCTCTGTGTGATGGGGCTTTGCTTCCGTAAAACATTGTTGTGACAATTTGGGGAATCAGAAGAAAATCAGGAGGAGATAGTACTGTGTAGATGTGTAGCTATTTGCTTGTACATACTTATTGTATATCTAATCGTAGGTATTAGAGAGCAGAGGCACTGTGAGACTTTGTAAGTTCTCAAGTACAACTGGAAAGCTTTCCACTAAGGAAATCTAACTTCAAGTGTGGTTTTTGTTGTTGGTTTTGTGTGGATTTTTTTTCAGTGGAAAGCTTTGGCTTTCTGTTGTAAATTGTGTTTGAGATAGCTGGGCATAATTTCCTTCTTAGCTAAACAGAAAAATAAGTAAGTCCATTTAAATGAACGATTACAGAACAGTTTCTGCTGCTAGTCATATTAAAACTGTTTTGTTTCGAATGGAGGGTTCACCGCAGCACTGCCAATAGTGGGGATTCCACCAAACTCAGAAATGCTTTTTGAATATCCTTCTGTTTGACTTTAGCATTGTGAAATAAGCTCATTTTTAGCATGTTTCTTAATGCCGTCTTTGGAAAACCGAGTAACAGTGAACAGCAGTACAAAGTTAAGAGTGTTTTTTCTCTGCATAAATATTTTTTGTAATTTGCTTCAGTTTCTTGAATATTACATTAACAGTAAATATGGTCCTGTAATATGATTTCCTCAAGCATGAGGACTGTGGAAATAGCAATACTGCATTCATTTTGCTTTAGTCATCTAGTGGATAAACGAAGTAAATAATAAATTAGGAGTTGCCTTTTTCTTTTATATATATATGTAAAGCTGCAGTGCATGCAGCTTAAGCCAGAAGAAGCTGTTGCCCCACTAATATTAAATGGGTTACTAAGTCCTGCAGAATTCAACTTTCTGAAGAGAGATGGTGAACTCCAAGACCCAAGTTGTGAGTGGAAGGCATTTGGGAGCAGGACAGGAGGTGTGAACTGAACTCAGTGCTGTGTGCTCAACTGAAGCATAACTTTTTTATCTGAAGTATCTTCCAAATTAGACTGTATGTCTTTTTTAGAATATAATACAAACTGCAGGATCTAGGGCTTCCATTCCCAGCTTGTTTCTGTGGTTTATTACCCTGCCTGTTAAAAGAAGTATTTCTCCTGATTCAGACACAGCCATTTTTTTAAAAGCTCTTTCTACATCCCTTTAGTATGCACAGTCTCTCTTAAGAAAGGTGAAGTGACCTATTTTTAAATTTTCTGTTATATTTGGTCCTTGAATCATTCTTTTCTGCACCTCTCCCACAAATTTATTAGCTTGTGGACAGTTGTGTTGCGTATTGCATGTTAGTTTGCTTTCACTTGTTTCATAATTCAGCACTCCAAATGAATTCATTTAAGGTTACCTCAGTGGGTTTTACTCCAGCAGTTCATGGTGAGCTCCTGTTGAGTTGTGTACGTGCTCTGGCCTGTTGCAGCCACCCTAGAAAAAAACAGCAGTGCTACAGGAGGAGAGGTGCTCCCATGGGCTTGGTCTCCTTTTTTAGATAAACTTCAACAGGCAAGTTTTTTAAAAGGTGTTTGTTGAATGGGTTTACCAGTCCAGAGCACTGCCCTATTAATACCATTTGCCAGTCTTTAAATTCATGGCTGATCAAATCTTCAGAGAAATATTAGTGATCTGAAAGTAAGTACAGCACAGTGCCAGGCCTGGACCTGACTCCTGCAGAGCCAGGTGCAGTGCCACGCAGTGATGCTTCCTCACCTGCAGCTGCTTTCAGAGACAGCAGCGTCTTCTTAGTCTGTTTTCTGGTTTCTCTGGTTTATACACTGATAGTCTTACTTAAAATATCTCGAAGAATAAGAGAAGAAACCTTGCAGAAATCTCAAGTCCGTGTTTACATGTGACCTTTTTGTCAGTTCAACTCAGCCTACATTGCTAATGGATTGTGCATGCACTTTGAGGCTTGCCTTCCCAACAGTCTGAAAGGATTTCATTACATTTCTTTCTTTTTGCTGTCTCTTTCCAGAACTTATTTAAAAACTGTATTCTTCAGGCCAGATCTCTTATTCAATCAAACTCCTGAAAATGAGCTTGTTACAGCCTACTCAGACTTGCTAATCTAAATATGCATATCCCTAATAGGCGTAAATTAGGAGGATGTTTAAACAACCAATGGGCTGGAAATTATTAATCACCCTCCCATGAAGCAAGCCTCTCATTCTGAATCTAAGTAATCTGCTGCTTTTTGCTGAGTGTTTCTGCCTTCTCTGCATAATTATTAAGAAAATTATCAAATAGATAACTTTGGGCCTCTACTTTTGGGATTTTCTTGGGCTTTCCAACCTTGTTGCTACTTTTGCTTTTAAACCATGTCATTTGGAGAAAATTGGCCAATTGGTCTTTATTTTTCCTAATGAATTCCCAATTTTTGTTCTGTTACTGGGTTGGGTATTCTTTATTTTTCTGCGCGGCCTCTCACTTGTTACCAGATGAGGGTGGGCTTTTGCCCAAAGTCTGGGGCCTTAGTCTGCAGAGCAGAGATGTGGATTGCAGGCCCTGTCCGGCTAATGCCCAGCTGCTTCCCTACCTCTCATGACTTACCCGCTGGCACTGCTGCCATGGGCATGATGCTTGCCGGAGCAGGTCTCACATGTTCTGGGGAGATTCCCTCAGCTGAGCATTACAGCTGCATTACACGGGGAAAGATCTTGTTTAGACTGCCAGTAGGATTTGGGTGGCAGAGAGGACGGAGCAGTTTGACATTGTCTGGAGGTGGATAGCTGCAGAAATGTGTGTGCTGACAGGATGCAATCACCAGTGCAACTATTGGCAGCTGTAAAGACTTTTACCTCTCCCCTTAGTGATTTAATTTAGGTGGGAGGCTACAAAGATGTCAGTCAGCTGAGTGTAAGTTTGCATGCTCCGTGTGTGTGCGTTTGTGAGCACACGGTACTGCTTCAGAAATTGCCTCTTCCCATACCCAGTGTCCTCCTGGTTGTACTGTGGACGATTGCCAGTTAATAGTGCAGTAACTTAGTTGCGTTACTTTGGCATGGGAAAGCAACGTGTGCATTTAGCAGCTCACACAACTCCTTACATGCTGTGGGAGGCCTCTAGCATAAATCTTCAAATATAAAGATTTCTTTTTCTTTTCACGTATTTGACAGCTACTTAGTCGATGACATCCATTCTCCAGCACGGTTTGATCACGGGCTCCACTCGGTACCCCTCAGTCCTGTGTGCGAGTGGTTAGCCGGCTGGTCTGCCTAAGTGCAAGAGTGAGTGAGTGACTGACTCATTCACATATGTAAAACAGAAAATCAGGTTTCATGGAAAACGTTGTATGTGTCTCCTAACATGTTCAGGAAGGACAGAAACAGTAGCTTTGTTAGGCATGTGAATTACCCCACTGTGTTTCAGTAGTGTTGTTTGTATCAAAACTTCTTCTCTAAAGCAAGGATTTTCATTTAGGTTTCCCTTTTAGCCAGACTTCCAGCATCAGTGTAGAACTAAATGCGGAAGGGGTGGGGAGAGACTTGATTATTCCTGCAGCGTTGTTTTGTATGCAACACGTAGTTTGTTGTGCCATGGCTATTGTCTTCGGCATGATGTCCAGGCTATACAGCTTACTCCGTAGCTGGAGAACTTCGTGCCACTGGAGGTGCACGCAGAAGGCGCGTGCTGTACTCCAGTGCAAAGCAGTCGACTGTGGATTTCGGTAAGGAAAAACAGCAGACCTCACTCCTTCTCTTAATCTTGAGATATAAATGGCTGCGTTTGTACTGCTCCTTTCCATGCCCACACTTAAAGAAGTTATTTAATATCCCCTGTTGCAGTTTTCCTTTTTAATTTTAAAAAAGAAACATTTTAATCACTTCCATGCATGTGCTAACTTGAAAGGGTAAAATTATTGCATCACTGTTTTATAGCACTTGGCAGAGATGCAATTCTTGCTAATTTTATCCCGAATCATACCAACTTAAAGCACTTTTCATGCGATCTTGGTTTTCAGTACATTTTTTATACTTAAAGCACAATTTATATGCTCCCTGTAAAGTTTCAGAAGTCTAAATGACCTTGTCCCTGTTTGGATGCCCTTCGTTTTATCTGGTGCAGATTGTCAAATGCAATATGGTGGCCCTTATGATAGAGTAGTCCCCAAAGTGATGTCTCTGTGAGAAAAATACATCAGGGTGATAGCGGTGTATGATAGAGAGAAGGAGCTGATTATAATATTTCATACTAAAAAATGCCAAATGGCCCCTTTACAAATCTGCTCATACAAAATAGTTGGGAGAGGGAGGGGGAACACGCCTCTCCAGGAATTGGTTTGTATTCATGAATTCAGTTTTGATTTGCTGCCTTTTTTTTTTTTTCTTTCCTGAATATTGCAGAGGCTTTTCCAAGGAAACATAAATATTTGCTTTTAATAGTTCAGAAAGTAGCTACTAGTTTGATAAGAAACATGGCATAATATTTCCCTGCTCATCTGAATCTAATAGAAACCCTGACGCTTCCGAGGTATGAAGGGCACATATGTATAATCAGTCTGCTGCATGGGTTTTTGTGTTTGCCTTGAAATTTACTATTAGCCATTGTCCTTTCCCTTTCTCAGAAAGGAGTTTCCCCACCATCACCTATTTAAAACCTGCTGTAAAGACCAAGCAGCCTGCATCCCATGCTGTTTGGATTGTGCGTTGCTCAGGCAGACCTGGCTGGTTTCTATCCAAGTGATGAAGATCCAAGGTGGAAGTTCACTAAGTTTGCTAAGCAGAGAAAGTTGCTTTCTCTCAAATTTATTCTTGCTTTCATTGCTTGTGAATGAGGTAATGCAGCTTTTTATACACAACGAACCTATGGGTCTTCTTGGTTTTGATGGAGAAATGAATTATTTTGGGGAGGCTTTGCAGTATATTAGTGCTTCAACATTATCTCTCTTCATAGTCAGATGTTGTATTCCTGTTCATTTCTTACAATTGTTTTTTCCAATTTCAAGTATATTTTTAACATAAACATTTTCTCATATGCAGAAGAAAATCCTGTGCCAAATAGGAAGTGAGAGGACTTGCATTTGAAGCCTAAAGGTGTTTCTGCTGCTGAGTGTGCTGTCCCGCACAGAAAACTAAAAATGGCCATTTTACCACTCATATACTGCAGTTCATATACTTACATTGTTAAATTTCAATTGTTAATAATGTTTGAGTGCTTGTAAACAAATCTCAGGCATGAGTTAATTTAGTCAGTCAAGTGATAGAATCTTTTACTGCATCTTTTCCTGAGCATAATGCATATTGCTGCATATCTCTTAAAAGACATATGAGCACAGCTATTTGTATGAACTAGAAAACCATCTGTTCAGAATTCACTGTCTGAAAACTTGTTTCCTGCAATGGTTTTTCATTCTGATTTCAGAACCTGGTATATTAAATATTTGCATTTGGAGGGGTGGGGGGGAAGGAAATAAAAAAAAAAAAAAAGTGTCTCACTGGGGAAGTAATTCCTGTGCAATTCACAGATCTTGCTTCACTGGAGAAAAGAATTTTAAAAATGTTGTGTTTCTTGCCTAGGTCAGTAGCAGTTAGGAGCAAAACAGTTGCCCTTGTATGCTTTTTGATAATCTACAAATACGATCTTCATTGCTGAATATCTTTGACACAAAAGTTCCAGGGGATGAAGTTTTTCTTTGAAGAAGTAATGAAATATTGATTGTGGTAATTCCTAGTGCCGCTCTTTCATTTACCCTGACAAAGTTTTAGGAATCCTGGCTGGCAGAGGCCTTCATATTGCACCAAAATCAGTAGACATGATCCATTTTTGATTCAGCCCCAGATGGGCAGCAGAGGTTTCAAGTTCCTGTAGAGGCTAATTTCATTAACAAATATGGGAAACCTTTACCAGGAAATATTAAACGTCGAGCTACAGTATTTGTCTGCGATCCGTAGTGTGCAAAGCACTAGAATAACATTTGTCAGAAAAGGAGGTAGATGCAAAACAATTAAAATAAAATGTTTGCCAAGAGTCAACTGTACCAGACTAAGGTTAAATATCAGTGGAGCCCTTGGTAGAGTGGCAAACCGAAAATACACGTCTCTGAACTGGAAAGAAAAAAATAAGTAAATGAATTAGGTGTTGGATTGAAACTGTCTCACCGGGAGACACAAATCAGTTGTGCCAGAAAATGCTTATTGGTGGTTAACAACTGGTCTTTGTCTTCTGCTCTTTTCTTCTGCTTTTGGCAACTGCTAAAAGTCGAGGACAACGAAATGCATGATCTTGCATTTCCTACCGTTGAGCATCGTCCCACTTCTATAATTAGGTAGTCTGTGCCTGTGCACAGCTCTGATCCTTCTCTGTGCTGGGGCTGATCCTCAACACTGTGCTAAAGGAGCATGTCTTAGTAGGGCATTACTGCTTTTATGAAAATGTAAAGAACAAAGACTTGGGATGCTGTTAGACCATATGCAAATACCATTCTGAAAGCAACTAGGAGCACACGGTAAGGATAGTATGATGCTTAATAACAGAGTTCAGAGCTCTGGAGAGCCCATCCTGTGTGCATGCTCAGGAGAAAAGCAGCCTGCTGACGAAGGGAGACTGGTAAAGCATGCGGTGTCTGTCTTAGGGAAAGGAAGGCTGGGAGGATATAGGGGTGGGTGTGGCGGGGAGCTGCTTTGTTATTAAAATCAGGCTTTTGGAGGAAGGATTGGTAGGAGTGATTTTATTTTTGTTAATTACTATTTTTAAGGTGAAGAGTAACACTGGGAAAAGGATGAGTGCCATAGGCTGGGTTGAACAAACTTGACATGGAGATTTAAAGGCTTCTAAGTCATTGGAGAGGCAATCTTCGGATAAAAATACTTGATTAGTTTTGAAATAGGGTTTGTCAATTTATAGAAGAGAATTAAGTTATGGTCAAAAATGTTTGTGGTCTGATGTCTAAATGCAACTTGCAAACCATAGAATAAAATCATTCAAATAGTCCTAATAGACACAAACCTACAGACCTCTCAAATGAATTTAAATAGAATTTCCAAATAGATTAATGATTTTTCTTTTTTTTTTTAAACTTCCTACTTACGATTAATACTTTTAATCCCAGACTGAACAAGGTAATTTCTATATCATTTCATAATTACTTCTAATTTTACAAAGGCAGTATGTGAGTAGGCACTACTTATGTACTGAAGCAGCATAGCTGAATCTAACGCTTAAGTTTTGATTTCAGAAGACTTCTTTTCCTGGATTACTGCAATGACCCAGCATAGATTGGAGGGAAAATGATGGATTCTTTTCATTCATTTTACTTCTCTGTTTTCTGTGGCAGTAAATTCTGTGGTTTTGGCTGGGTGCAGGAACATGCAGAATTGTATTTCTGGGTAGATTATCAACTTATTTTTTCCAGTAGCAACTTGAATTCTAAAGAGGAAACTTTTAAAGATATTTGAGGAGCAAGGCTGAACGTGTATATGAGAGTCTTATTTTTCTGCAATGCAGTTAAAGGGCTGTGCAGAGAATGTGGAAAACCTTTGGCAGTATTTTCAGAGCAGAGCACTCGTGCTGAATAAAAACTAAGCAGTCAAAAAAAAAAAAAAAGAACAAGAGAATAAAAAAAAATTACCTTCCAAATAGAGTCTGGAAAGCTAATGAGTGTATGACATCATTTAACTAGTTATAAAAAGATTACAGCTCCTCTGATCCAAGAAACAGACCCTCAAGATTTCTGATGTGCCGTAGATCAAGGAGGTCTAGCTTTGTGCTGCTGAAGGTTGTCCTTGCCAGTAACAGGGCAGAGCACTCGGGCTTTGGCATGGTCCGGAGGAGTGGTGTCCCATTGTGGCCAGGCTGGGCACAAAGCAGTGTGGTGCCAGCTCTGCTTAGGAGCAGCACCCCTTCTGGGGATGGCAGCAAAGCACTGTGGCTCATCCCAGCCAGGACCAACGACTGCAGCTTCAACTGGCCAGAAATGGTCATCTGCACCCACGGGGCCTCTGGCTGTGCTTGGGCACCAGTGGTGGGGAGATCATCCCCTTTGGTGCCTTCCCACCATGGGCAGTGGGAATGAGACTGGCTATGGGGTTACCCCGTTCTGTCCCTGTGCTGGATTTTCAGTTGAGCGTGCTGCTCATGCCAACCTATGGAGGTTGAAAGCCTCCATTGGGTCGCCTCTGTTCTGGCAGGATTTTGGATAGAGGCCAGAGCAGTGGTTTGTCAGCTCTTGATGCTGTGCATCTTCTCCTTTCTGGTGGTATGTTGCTGCCTGTGTTCTCTCCTTGCTTCCCAGAGCAGCTTTCTTGTGAAGGCCTCCCTGTTCCAGTCTAAGAGCTAGTACAGCAGTGGAAACATCATTTTAATTTTTCAGTCTTATTAATTATATTTCAAGCTAAGGATGTATTTTTAGGAGGAAAGAAGAACTTATGTAACTCTTGATTTATTGCATTGGCTTAAAGAGCTAGCAAACCTGGGATTTTCCTCTCCTGTAGCTTTGCTGTAAGCATTTCCCTTTATGGCAGCAGGGAGGCCAGCATATGACTCCATTCTCAAGAGCAATTCAAACTTTTTATAAATCTGCTGAACGTATTCCTCTCCATCATGTCTAGATTTTGTGGTAAAGAACAGCAGAAGTGAACCACAGAGTGGGAGACATACCTTGACGCTAAGTGAAAATTGTGAAAGATGGGGAAGAACATCAGTCCTCTGGGGGGGGAGGTGGTTTCAAGACGGTGGGCAGATCTGTTCTGAATAGGAGAATTTGGAAATGAGTTACACAGGAACAGGGCACTTATCTGTAATGCACATGTGTGCGTATGGAGATAATTAGTAGTGAGTCTGCAGAGGAATTCTGAAAGTTGGAAAATGTGGTGGAGCCAAGAGTAAGAGAAGTGAATTATGATTCTGCAAAAGCGAAATTACAGGTTAAGAAGTGTTGTGTGTGACTTGTTGGGAATAATTTGCATAATAAAAACAACTTGAGAAAAGCAACAGAGCAGATAAAACATGCGTTTTGTCTGCTTCGTCTGAGATTTACTTTTATTCTCGTCCAGCAACTACAAGCCAAAGAGAAAACTTTTGGTGTTCAGAGAAGGGACATGGCGGGATGGGGGCTGGGGGAGCTACAAAAGACAAATAAGTACTGGATATAATTCAGAAAAGACACGCAATCAAACTGAACAGATTGCTCAGGAAAAGATCTATTCTGTTGCTGAAATCCAAGAAAATGGGGGAAAAACAGGAAATAGTGAAATCTGTTATCGACCATCTGCTAAGCCTAGGAACTTGAGAACCATTCCCATGACAAAAATACTAGATTGTGAACTTAATTTTATATTTCATAATCTTGAAGTACAGACATGAGTCCAACGGAGAGTCTTGTATTACTAAATGTTTAAAAGATATTTAAAATTACATATACATGCATCAGCATTAATGCATTTGAATCTTTTTTGCAAGATCTTTATTGATGGATTTAACAGATAGTGCCTTGTAAGGACAAGGCAGCCTCTTCTGAACATGCTTTTGAACTTTCAGGAGGAGAAGGGAAATGAGCAAGCTGAATTTCCTTTGGAAGGAGGTAATGGTCTTTTTCCTCCAACTTCCATCACCCTGCCCCTTTATTTCTTCCGAGTGAGCATTGCCACATCTGTGGAAATGAAGCGATGGCCTTGTAATTGTTACCATCTGATGGCAGATCACATGGACGCTCAGAGGGAACTGTTCGCGTGCTCTGATGTTCAGGAACTAAGCGCTTCCCTGTCCTAGTGCAGCCCTCGTGGTAAATAGAGTGTTTATTCTGGCGCTCTCCATTCTTGCTTCTCCTTTTACATATGGGTAAGAACCAGAGAAAATGTGGTCCCATGTAATTTAAACAGCTTGGGGTGCTGTAAGCAAGTCATAAATCCTTCTGAACTCCGCCTATTCCTTTACTCCAAAGGTGTAAAGGTGTAAATAGGGTTTTCTGAAAACGTTTTCAAACTATGTAAATGGATTGTAATTGCAGAAGGCTGTAATCAATGTGGCTATTCAAAGGCTACATTGTTCATTAAGCTGTCGGTATTAATGAACTCAGAGCACAGTTTGCAAATCATCGTAAATGTGGGCTATTGGCTAGTTTAGCTTTTGGACTCTTTTCACAGTTCAAAGACGAAAGTGAGAGAAATCTCTGGCAAAAGTGTGTGTGTTTTTATGAAAAATACCTAATATATAGCATGCAGAAAAGTTAGGGTAAATTCAGTTCTACGTACTGACATTGTACTGCCTTAGCTCAGATCAGTCTTCTTCTACGTAAACTGTTTGGCCTTGTTCAGGTAGCATAACTACAAATTTCTCAGAGTATTCTTGAATTTGCTTCTCCTCCTTAGCTGTTGCAGTTGGACTCAATGATCTTTGCCCTTTCAAATGAAGCTATTCTATTCCCACATTTCACTTATCCAGCTCAGGAAACGGAGTTGTAGTAGAGAAGGTTGCACACAGTCATAAAGCTGTACAGTCACAAATACTTCAGGAACCTCTTAAAACTGGTGATATCAATAAATGCTGTTTCATGAAGCAGGGTTGGCATCCATGTAGTTTGTTGAACCTTAGCAAAAGGAGCAAGGTCCATTTTTAACAGGCCTTGTATAAAGAAGTTGTAAGTAGTACAGTGTAGCAGGGTGTGTGCGCTGTCCCAGGGTCTTCATCTCTCTGCCTCATTCCAGGCTTGGGTCTAAGTATCCCTGTCTTTATGCCCACATCGCTGCAGCCCTTTTTGCTGCTTTTCCCAATAGTCCGTCCCTTCCTTTATTCTTCTGCTGTCCTCTGTCTCGGCCGACATGTTCTCACCATGTCCTTCTAACACTCCATTCACATGTGCTCATTGTATCCTGATCTCCTTGTGTTGGGACTTTCCATTCTCCATAGCAGCAATACATGCTGTGTCCTTAATCTCGGTTCAGGTGCAGCAGTCCACAGCAGCAAGAATGAGCAACTGTACAGAGAGAGGAAGGGAGAAAAATGAACTTTGTTCAACCCCCATCTACAGTTTGCTCAGTGCAGATAAAATGTGAAAAGAATACTGCTGCCAAATACCGTGAACCTCTGGTGAGTGCATACAAACAGTGCTTTTAGGGAGTTGGTTTCCCCGGGCTGGAAAAAGCATCACCTTTGACTCTGAGGTTAAGGCAAAGTCTGGACACTAAGACATGGAAATAGCGGTATGCAAAGGGTCAATTGTAGGAAATTTGAAAACTGTCAAAACAATGTTTTCCCCTTGCTTTGGTTTTTAAAAAAACAGCTATAGCACTTTTTCTGAAAAACAAATTCTTTCAGCCTGAAACACACCCATCCTGGAAAATGTTAATGTTTAGTTTAAAGCAAAAACAACAACAACAAAAAAAACACCACCAACAACAAAAAAGAGAAAGCAACCCTTATTTCCACTTGCTTGCAGACGGAGTGCCGGGCAGTTTTAGTTGTAGCTGACATTCCAAAGATGTTACTTAACTTAGCCGCAAAATTAAAAAATGCAAAACAGGTTACAGGAGTAATTTATTTATTATCCTCAACATTTTATGGTATTTTTCAGTGGTAGCTATAGAAGCAGTAGTCATCCTGGACATGTACCAGATGTTAGTTTCATGAAGGCTGATTTATTTTTTTTTTTTTCCTTTGAATACTTTTCAGCTGACCCTAGTGTATCATGTGCTATCCACAGGAGGGCAGTCAACTGCACAGGGGCGACCAGGGGAATTGCTGATTTGCAAAGGGTGACTCTGTAATGTAATAACCTTGCGGGGCGTTTTGTAACAGCATTATATAATTCTCCTGTAGTAGAGCCACCGCGCAGCTCGCGCGTCTTGGTGAGTTTTGTCAACATCCGAGCACCGACCGCATTTAGCTTCTGGCTTCCAACAGTGACAGCCTTCGCTGGAGGAGTGAACTCTGCAGACTGTGATTTGGTGCTGTATCTGTGTGTGCGCATACATGCATACGTATACACGCATATAATTTTTAAAAGGGCATAGATGCAGTTCATGTTCAAGCTTTGTCACGCTGCAAGTGCTCGCTTTGCTGCTGTCCTCGCATGCAAGCTGCCATGTCCTTCAGGGATGCGGAGTAGATGGAATAAAACATCCCTTGGCCTTCCTTTATTCACTGCCCAGATGTACAGTTATTACGGTTCCTCTCTGCATGCTGGAAGTATCACAGCTTAACTATTCCCTAGTTTCAGATCTTACTGAACTGTGTCTTTTAAATAAACCTGTATCCTGCAGCTAGTTCAGGCCTGGTGGCTTTGTTTGGTGTTCTTTTGTGAGGACTCTCTAGTTTAGGTTGTGCACAAAGGGTAAGGAAGTGGCTGTGCATTTGGTGGAGACGGTCTGCCTAGATAGCCAGAAGGTTAGGGGAAAGTCCATGCTTGGATCATGCAGAAAACTTCTGCCAGAAGTACACGTGTCCTAACTGCTTGAGTGAATGTTACTGAGGCTCTTTCTCTGGCTTTGCAGCTAAAACTTTCCTGTGGACTGGTTTAAGCTGAGGATAACTCAGGTCAGTAGCTGCCCTGGCTTGCTACAGGAATCATGAAGTGAATTTCCAGGCCCATGTTGAAATCAGTAGGTGCTTTATCGTTGTTCTCAATGAGACTCAGATCTTATTTGAGACTATGAGAGCAAGACCTTAATGCTCACAGCTTGCTGAATTCAATGAAATTGATTCTTCATATTTAGGTTATACTTTTTCTTACATCAAAAGATTTTATTTTTTTTTATTTTTTTTATTTTTTTTTATTTTTTTTTTTGTATTTTTTTCATATTCTAGCTTTGTAGTTTGTGAGCCCTAACAGGTCAAGAAATGTGCCCCCTGGATTTGCGTGGATATAGAGCTCTTACAAACTGTGCAGTCTGAGCCTGGGAATTTAAAGGCTAGCATGTTTGGTTTTATTTCCTCCCCTGTTCTCCCCTGTTCCTTAAACTAGTCTCACATATAGGATGGATACACAGCTCTGCTGAAGAGGTTTTCCCCTTGTAATCTTCAGGTTTTTGCTGTTCAGCTAACACTAGGACGCCAGGTCTCAGTGAGGGATCAGAGATTCCCCCACCCAGCAGCTGTTGGCACACACATCTGAGGTTCAATACGTGGTTATACTCTGGGGGGCCTCCCCTGCATGATGCCACACAGGACCCCTCTGCTGGGAGCAGTGCTCGATCCCATAGGTGAGAGTGGCTGCAGAGGCAGAGCCCTGGGTTTGCTTATGCTAAAGGTGCCTGGAAATGTAAAACCTTCAATGTTTCATGCTAAACCAAATATTCAGTTTGGTCATAATCAATCTTTATTTTTAAATTATTATTATTATTATTTTATTTTTTTAACTAATTATGAGTCTCAAATGCCAGTGAGTGTTATAACTAGAGATAGGACAATTTCACATCAATATAAACTAGAAATGGAAAAGTTCCTGGAGGTCTTTAAAAGGAGAGCTTGAGACTTATCTGTCAACTTCTTTAGCTTCTGACTGGAAGGAAGAGTCCTTACATATAATTTCTAATATGGTTTATAGAATGAATGACTTGGGATTCTGTTTCTTTTGTTATCCTAACCAATGACTTATCATCAAGGGCTGATGAGGAATAACGCCTCTATGACATGAAGGACTATCCTTCCTTCACAATTGTCCTTCCTTCAAAATTCACAAGTGCTTCCGAAGGCAGAACCCCTCCCTGACCTGCGATTGTTTTGGCTTTCTGGTCTTGCTTTTTGTGTCTCCAAGAACATACCAGGGAGGTAGCAAAGGAGGTGGTTCTCGACAGCATCTGGGCTGTATCTGCCACTGGGTGTGATATTTGTTTCAGCTTAAGCAGTACACAGACTGAGACAGAATAATAAGTGATGAAGAAATAATAGTATATTTTCAGATATATATTTTTTTTTCATTTTTTGGCTTGCAGTATCTCCTGAACTGGAAATCTTTAACTTCTGCAGTATTCTCCCTTGTTAATTTTTCAGTTTGTCTCCCTTGAAACAGCCAATGTGAAAACATATTGATTTTTTTCATATATTATTTTTTAATTCTTATTTTTAGCATGTGGTGAGATGCTCCCCCTCTGTCGGGTTATCTGTTATCTATTACCTGCCTCAGGAAGATGAATTCTTCTGGGCATGGTTGTTTCTGTGCAAATACAAGTTCCCTTTAGTAAAGTGACATTTTGTTGTTGTCTCCATGGTTGATGTCTGTTCATTCTACTTCAAGATGGAGGCTTTAAAAATTGAGAAAGGAAGCAGACCTATATTTTATAGCCACTTAATTTGATGATGACTTATATAATTACGAAACAGAAGCATTAAATTTATAAATAGTGGAGAATTGTGTTGTTCTAAGGGATTGTGTCCACTATTTATCTTCAAGGAAATGGATACTAGAAAGGAAATATTTCTGTGTCCCAATCGTCTCTATAATTGCTTTTTTTTTTGGTATTATATTTTCCTAACTCAGTTGAGACCTAGAAATAAAACTGTATGGTACAGTTAAAAAAAAAAAAAAAAAAAGTACTGTACAGTTTTGTATCTTATATGTACATACATATTTAGTTCTGTATTTATTGTTTACTACTAATAATCGTATTTACTTAACTATATGCATATTTAAGTCTGGGTATTTGACTTTAGAAACTGTGGTGATTCAGCCTGCAGTGCACCCAGGACGGCCTGGTTACACAGAACCATTTCACAAGCCCACGTGTCCAACAGTACAAAGCCATCTTGATGATCTTCCTGCCAACCAAGGCTCCTAAACTTCTGGAATGGCTTTTTAAATTGCCACAACTTACAGTGGGCTAGAGATGGGCTTTAATTTGTGATTAGAACTGATACTAAGTTACCTTGCCTCCCTCTTGTGTTAAAGAACTTTAAAGAACTTAAAGAACTTTACATTTGCAGCAGGAAAATTTGTCTAACAGTTCTTCAGCACATTCAGACTTCACTGTGTTAGGGGTTATTAAACTAACAGCACTGTACTGTACCTAATAAACTGTGTGTTAGCATGGCTAACTACAGAGTTGTTGGGATGACACCAGAACTGAATTTTCTAGTTTTCTGAATCTTCAAATACTATTTTTTAGTATGCGAGCGTGCAAAATTTTGACCTTGATCTGTGTCAGAAAACTGAGCTGTCAGTCTTCATTCCCAAAGAAAAATATGTCCAACTATCCAAGCTATTTTTTGAGATATCTACATCACCGCATTTACATTTAACATTGAAAGATGTGAATTGTGAAGAACTGACAATACCTTGAATATTGCATACTGATAGAAACACTGCTTTCTGTGTGGCTACATGAAAAACAGCGCCCACCGTGGTGACCAGATCAGTTTTAGATGTACTCTGTTGGGAATTTAGGAAGTGTTTAGAAAGAGAAAAAATGATGGAGGGCAGGAGTTCTTTTTCACTATTCAGAAAACCGATATCCTAACTTTTCCATACTAATCTTTTAATATTTGATGTGTTTTAACTTTTGATCATTTTGCCTGGAGATTGTCCTATTTCTTATCCTTCTACTGAAAGTGAAAAGGTTGGCATAATTTACTGACACCAGTTTCAGTTTGATCAGTGTAACATTTGCTAGTATAGGATATTTTTTTCAGCTCCAGCTCCAAAGAGTTTTCTTTACTTAAGTATCAAGTTGTTAACACAAGTCCAACAGGTGCTGCTTCTGAATTATGGATGATGACACAGTCACTTTAGTTTGAATAAAGGTCCAGGATAAGATGCTTCACGTTATTCACCGAAGTAAGCTTCATCAGATACCACAAACACCCAAGACTGTATTTTTACTTCAGTTCCAGTATTGCATATATGATTTCTGACTGAGTTGGGAAGAGGAAAACCTAGTGCCAAGTTACCTGTTTTGCATATTACACCATGAAGAAAGCTAGATGAAGATTGTGGGATTATATAGAAAAAGATGACAGTATAGTATATTCAAACTTTAGGGTGACACACTATAGCAAAATGTTTTTTTGTCCAGTGAATATAACATTTCTAATTTCACCAGAGCCAATATTATCAAGATGGCATTGCTCATAGAAGAGAACAAAACTGGAAGGTGAGTCTCAGCCACAAATACACTTACTTATCTTTGGAATAGACTAATGTGCCAGTTCTGCTCTTAAAGGAAAAATAGTTTGCATACCTGACATCTGAGCCCTTTGAATCCTAAAGATGTGTTTAGCATGCAGAAGAGCGGAAGGAGAAACCTCTGAATCTTAAGAGAAAAGCTTGAGGAAATAAGGAAGGGAATACAAACTAAGGTAGTCACAAGGGAAAAGTTCTTGAAGTGAAAGCTTAGAAGTAAAAAATGTGTGTAATACTTTTAGTCTCTTTAACATAGTGAAGTTTAATACCTGAGTTATGGTATAACACAGCAGAATGAGTAGTTCAATATGAAGTAATTAATGAATATTGACCAAAGACTGCGGAGAGAAAAGGCTTAAAAGATTTTGTGCATTTGTTCTTAGCCATAATAGATAGGGAGAAGGAAAGAGAGCAAAAAATTGTTTGTGATCTGTGAATTCTGCTCAGATTTTTGAAAATTAGCTATAAAATGAGTAACTATCCAGTGAAGAGAATGGCTTTCATACGTTTCAATTCATACATACATTTCCAGAAAAAGTTGCAAGCACTTCTTGGAATGCTGTACAACTTTTTGTGAGACATTTAGTCTCTTTCTCAGCTAAGCAGAGTTATTCAACTTTTAGCACTTGCAGAAGTATCTTGCATGTCAGGTTAGCACTGTTGCTGATCTATACCCAAAGGTCTTAACAGAGCACACAAGTGGTCTCTCCTTCCTCTGTAGCCCATAGAACCAACAGCACCGTCTGCACGTTTCTGACGTGCATTTGGAATTGCCCCAAATAAACTTAATCCAAACTGAATGGGAGTTTTGTCATAGACTATTATGAACTTTTACAGAGTTAGTATTTAAGATCCTTTCAGAATCTCACTGTTAAGGGAAAGAAGAAAAAAAAAAAAAAAGCGACCATACAAATTGCATGAAGAACTTATTGTATAAAGGATAAATGAGTATAAGCATATGGTACCTTTCCAGGAACAGACTTGCATATGCACAAAACTTTCTTTAGAAGTTGCCTTGGAAGCATGTAGAGCTTCCAATATATCATTCAGACCACTAAATTAGACTTTCTCCTTATCCATCTCCCCTCCATGTTATTGTAAAGTGACAAGAGATGGGAGTAAATACGCTCCTCAATTCCTTTCTTCCCTGTCTTACCCTTCCCCTCTCCCCAGAGATTGCAGGGAATCATTGTTAAACATTGATACTCGTTCTGGCTCCGTGATGCATAAAATGTGAAGCAATTACCTTCATCTGAAAGGCAAAAAGTTGGAAGGGAGAAAAGTTATAGAAAAATACAAGGAGAGAATAACTTTATAAATAAACCATCTGTTAGCATGTTAAGGAGTTTATCACGCATCTCAACACTAATTTTGTTGTACCGAGAAACCATAAGAGAGGGATATTTCTTTTAGTGGGAATCTGTATGACCTATTCTCTATTTCCTTATTCCTGTATTTCATATACTCCTCGTAGGGAATTAGAGAGGTTTGTGGTGGGTGGCAGGGGAGGATTATCCTTCTACCCACACCTCTCTTGTCCTCTCCTCAGTTCACTCCCCTTTGCAGGCTGGCAGCAGCCCTTCTGCCACAAAGCTCTAGAGCAGCTCAGAATTGCCTTTCTGTATCTTATCTGAGATAGGTTTGAAGTGGATCCTAGCATTGGCCCTACGAGGACTCAGAAACATCGTTTTCTGGCTCAGGTATCAGGCTAAGTCTCAGTATAGCCATTTGTTATTCCTGCATACAATTTTATTTTTTAGTGGCATTCTCTATAGGCATAGAGTGGGCATAGAGAAGGAGGATGGGGGGGAGGGAGGGAACAGAGAGGGAAAGGAAGGTTGTTGGACCAACCACCAATATACAGAGTTAGGCTGGTGAATTGGATCAGTTGAGTCTTTCTTGGAGATGTGGGTGGGTAAATGTTAAGATCAAGTGTAAGCAGTAAATTAACTTCTGAGTATTAGTAATTTATAACAAGGTTTTGCACTTACAAGGTTCTTGGGTAATGTGTCCTCCTGTAGATTGTGATTAATCACATGCTCTGTTGCATTAAAATGTTGTTCTGATGATCTCGCAGCAGGGGAGAACGCTGCAAAGTAAAGCAAGGGCTTGAGACAGGTAAGCATGCCAGACGGTGTTTCAGATGGGCTCCATCATGTTATCTTCCAGGAACAAATGTGTGGGATGCGGTAGTATTTTAAGCAACAAGCTCATTTGGACTAACTATATGCATTGGAAACAACTGGGTAGAGAGTAATTTAGAAGGTGAAGTTCAATGACAATTTGGCAGGTAGGGTTTGGTGTCACTCATCAATCTGATAATTTCATTACGAAATGTTTTTGCACTTTGTCCAAAATATCACCGTCAGGTACAGCGTCAGATAAGATGGCTTTTTAGGTACTTCTCATAAGGAACTTGAGAAAAATTGGGAGTGAAGGGCACAGCTTCAAGGAAAAGTGATTGTTTTACTCGCAGATGTGAATTTCTTGGAATGCTTGAGGGCTACAGTAATAGCAAATTGATGTATATCACTTTCTGTACTATCAGCAATAACCGGAGCACCTCAGAAGTGACTGGTTAATAAGGATAGGTCAGGACAGGTTTGCGCCCCACCTTAGTTTCCATTCTGCTTAGTGTAATCAGAGAATCATTTGTCATTTCTTCACTTGAAGTAATTTTTCCTCATATCAGAGGGAAATAAAGAAAGAAAAAAATACAGGAGTTTCAGATTTGGAGTACCGAGTTATTCCCCTCAGCATTTTGGATGTAAAGGGAGTTCTTGGCAAAGGTTGTGTCTTACGGGAATGAATTCACCTTGAAGTGCAGTACCATTCCCTGCTTCCCTTCCAGCTGTCAGAGTGCACCCTTTTTCTGTACGAAAAGCGAGTGGAAGCGTATGCATGTTGGGTGCAAGGTCACGGCAGTAAGAGATGGAAAAGATCTGCAAGGCTATCTTAGCCACGTTTCTGTCAATGAGACGTTGTTGCCTATAAGACAATCTTAAATACTTTCTTCGTTAAAATTTTAAACCACTCAGCTCCAGAGAAAAAATGCTTCTGTTCCTTTTCTCCTTAAAAAAATAATGTGCATATGTCTAGTGAAATTGCATTGTTATATTTAAAAATACCTTAACGGGCTGGTTTCTAATGAGCAATTCTTTTCTGATAGCAGTGCACTTTTTCTAGAGCAGTGGAGCAGTTCATAAATAGTTAATTAGAAGGATAGCCATACTTGTGCACTTGAGTAACAGTCTTCATGGATAGCTTCTCAATCATGCACACAGACGCACTGCAGCTTTATCAGGAGCAGCAACAGCATGTCAAATTTTGAAGAGGAATGAGGCTCACCAACAAACTTTCCAATTTCATTCTTATGGAGTAAAAAGCTGAAGCATATTTTCTTAAGACAAAAGTATCCAAAATACTGATTTTTTTTTTCTGTAAACATTTTTGTAGGACATGATACCTAATACATTAAACATGGATTTAAGCTTATATAAAAGATCCTATGTTTCTTTCGTGTTGTCTGGATTTCAGCTGTTCGGTATATAGTTTGTCCCTGTCATCTGTTTCACAGTATTGGAAATTAAATATGCATATCATATTTTGTTAATAATATGGCAGTGAAATGAATTACTGTATTTTTAATGAAAACTTTGTGGGTTTAATGAGCAAAGAAATAATGTAAAATACAATAACCTAAGCCTTAATATTTTCTTGATCACAAGTCAAGCCTTCTATATAATTTATTAAAGTAGCATGATGTCCTTAAATTTGAGGTCAATATTTTGCAGGCTTAGCAGAGATTTTTATGCATAAGGGAAAGCTGAAACTTTTAAAATATTATTTCAGCAGTTTCATAATTTAGGATTGTGACCTCATGCTCCAAGAATAATTATGGCACATCACCATCAGCCAGGTTATCAATATTCATTCATAAACTTCTTAGACTCTTCAGATCTTTTTTTTTTTTTTCATGCAACCATAGTAACTTTAAGACAGGTAGTAAATGCCATAAGAAGCTCAGCCAGTTGCATTATTTATTTTGAGGAGCTCGAACAAGTATCTGCAGTACCTGCAAAAGCCCTTTTTATTCTATTATTTTCCCATATTTTTTATTTTATTGTTATACCTTCTGCTGCCAGTTGGGACCAGTGTTTATGGGAGCTGGAACAGTGGCCACAGGCAGCCCCCTTGAGCCTATGTTTGTGGCTGCATGGTAGAAGCTCCTCAGCTATGCGTTGACTGTGGCCACCATAAGTTTGCAGTGGCTGCATGAGCAGTTTTTGCAAAAACGTGGGGAGTGCCATTGGCGTACGCTGTCGCTACAGTGGCAGAAAGGGCATGAGAATTTATGCAGGCTTCTATGACTACTTAAAACAAGTCTGTGGCTTTGCATTCAGTGGTGTTGTGTCGTTCCATACTCAAGATGGTCAAAAGTTGAGAGCCAACTACAAGGAAATCCTAAATCAGTGGCTTGAATACTGCAGTTTATTAAAATGTCCATCTGGCATCTCTGATGAAGCATTAAATGAAGTTCTCCAACTACCCACTGAAGAGCAGCTGGCAGCAAAATAGCACAAACGCTTGTATCTGTGCTGTAAGTACTGCAGAGAAGGGCAGCAGGCACTCGAGATGCTCCTGCTGGAGCATTGGGTCACAGGGCACCACCGGGCCTGACCAGGGCACAACTGCTTAGGGCCACCAAGGACAAGAAGTTCCTCAGAAGTTCAAGGATGTAGACACACAACCCTACGAAAAGAATGCAGTTCGTGCTCTAACAGCTCATGCTTTGGGAACTAGTGTAATCTGTCACTTTTTACAGGAAAAAGAAACTTCAGCTGTTGCTGGAGTAATGGCCAGCAGACCCAGTGGGTTGGTTTGGTTGAGGAACAGTTAATGTAATTTTGCGGCCAAGGAAATCTCAGAAAAGCTGAGAATAAAGGCCTGTGTATTGTCTTTGTCAAGTAAACCAAAGCCTGTAATACCATTAATCTCAAGGGTTTCTTCAGATTTCAGCAAAATTCAGCTGTTCAGGCAGACTCGTGAATTGGCAGCTCTGGCAAGCATTTCTGATCCAGGCAGAGCATCGGAGCTCTTGGCTGTCGGAAGGGCATGAAGCAGGGCTTCGTCCCTACCCTCACCACCCTTGGTATCACGTAAGCAGAGCTGCTTCTTGCCATGTTTGGAGTCTGTGGCAGGGGAAACTGCACGCCATGGTAGGTGCCTGGTGGAATTTTCTGCTTTCTGCAGTTTTCCGTCAAGCCAAGGTCACGCAGCTGATAACCTGCAGCCGGCTCTCTGCCAGCAACCGCGTGTTGGTTCCCAAGAGCTTGAGAGCCAGGAAGAACTGACTCTCCTGACCACCCTGCCAAGCAGCTTGGCCTGAGCACTTCTGTAAGGAAAACTGAGGTTCTGCTTCAACCTCTGCTAGAAAACGTGAGCAGTGCAGGCTTGTCGTTTGTAGGCAATTTCTGCTCCTTCTGCAGCAAGTTGTCTGAGTGCTGCGCTTGACAACACAGTCACGAAAGAGGATAACAAAAGGCAGAGCAGCATTTGGGAGATTAAAGCAGTGTTTCTGGAATGAAAGAAGCGCTGAACTTCAAACAAGTGCTTGGTATGCATTTACTTTTATTAACATTCCACTGTGTGACTATGAAATTTGGATAACAGCCTTGTTTCTTCCAAGCATTAACCAGTTCCTTTTGGGCAGTCTTTGAGTACGCAGTTGCTGGTGTAAAAGACCTGGGAAAGGGTTTAGGTGTTGGGTTCTTACAAGCCTTGTCAAATACTCTACTGCTTCAGAAGAGGTAGATACTTGGCTTCGGTCATGATGAATTAAGAAAAAAAAATGTACGAAACAAAGCAGTGTTTGGCTGTACCTGGTCTGTTTGGGCCACAGGCTTCTGGTTTCCAGCAGAGGAGCAGGAGTCTGCCCATGGGGAGCATTAATGGAGATAGATGGGGATGCAGAGGGCGTGCAGAAGTAGGCAGCCGGCGGTGTGCTGGGCCCACAGGAGCCACAGGGTTTGTGCCTCTGCATGGATGGGTGAAGGGCGAGTAGGTGCTGCTGAGGGGTTGTGTGCTTTCATGACGCAGGGAATGCTTTTGGAATAACCAGGTGTGTGTGAGGGACCAAAGCTTTAAAGCACTGATAGCTTTTTCCAGCACCTATTGCCATCAAGTTGTTGGTTGCAATAACAGCTCCAGCAGAACCAGAGGCAGAGGCTGGCTTCCCGAGGAAATCAAGTTTTATGTAACTGAGCTGTCTACCTGTTCTCCACCTGGTAAGCTGTGAACATCAGCCAACTTCAGCCAAGGTTGACAGGGGGTAGCTATTACCTTTTTTTATTTTTGCTGTTACCTTTTACCATTAGAATAGGTGACGGGGTGGAAGAGGGACGCCCAGGTAGTATTACCCCTAAGTGTAAGGTGCTGCTTGCATTTTTCTCCTGCTGAATGTCATAGACGTGAAGTGTGAAGGAGAAGGTTTTAGTATACAGAGTTGCATTAGTCCTGCTACTCATTGGTTTCTAAGAATAACAATTAATCTTTTTATTTAAAAAAGCATAGTTTAACTGGTTTCATACTCTTTGGAGCTATATGTACACTTGGCTGTATTTTGTCTTTGTCATCTGGAAATATGGAAAGCAAATATGTAAGTAAGGAAACCTTTTAAGTCTCATCACAATTTGCAAACATGTGCCAGAGCTGTGGGCTCCTGCATCAGGGTCTGTGGACTGGGAAGGGATGCAGTGGGGGCAGCAGGGCTTCCTGGGCTCCTTCAGCAAGGTTACGCAGCTGCCTTACGCCACGACTGCTGAAGTGCTTGGAAACTGTGCAGCCTCAGAAGTTGCTCTTTGTTGAGTTGTCTCCGTTCTTCCCTAAGTGCTTATTCTGCATATTGTACACCTGTTTATAGCAGAAACGATTTCAGCGGCTGCAGGGGAAGGATAACAAAAAAAAAAAAAAAAAAAAAAAAAAGATTGTTTTAGAATAGGCAGAAATTGTTTAATGGAGCAAAGAATATGTGTCGTCAGGTTCTTTCTGTTTGGTTTTAATTGCACTCCGTGTGGGACCTGTTGTATCAGTGTGCGATGCTGTGCTTTAACAATGAATGTAAATATCACAGTCCTTGCTATGGCAAATGGAAAGGCTGTGCCACAGATAGGCTCCCTGAGTAGGATTGGGGGGTGATGCTTTCGCGAGCAACAATGTTTGTTCAGTCTGCTACACACCTTGATTACTATGTAAATTGTGTAAATTTATGCATAAGCACATAATTATGCACACTCAACTGTCAGTTTGCCTCTAAAGGAACATGCTTCTGTGCATAAACAGTTAAACATAGTTTTCCTGAAAGGGAAGAATGGTGGTATTTTTAATTATGGCACCAGCTCTTATTCCCACTGAAGTTACATGCAAGCTGCCTTCCAAAACCAGGGCCGCTATATATTGTAAGAATTTCAGATATATGTAGAAGGGATTTAAGAGACGCACTGTGGCTGTGCTAGCTGCAGAACAGAACTTCCTTGCTTTGTGTTTTGTTTAACGCTGCCATTTTCTTCTTATCTTTGCTATATGAGCCAGAGTGAGTGGTAGGTACAGTATTGCGTATCATTAGCATGGAGCAGTAGAATGAATTTCAGCTGAATAAAAATGAATTCTTTGACTTGCAATTGTGAACATTTCTAGTTTGCCTTGACAATCCTGTCAAGACAAATTTGAACTTTGTCAGCAATTGTGATTGCTTGTGGGAGAATTACCAAAAGTCTTTGCTCTAGGTATCAGTCAGTGATTGCAACCCTCATCTGCTATTTGACCAAAATTTTCCATGGCACTCAGCAGGCTATTACTTGTCACTTTGACATATTATGGAGGGATATTTTAATTGATTTAAAAGTAAAAACTACAGTTATTTAATACACTGTAACTGTATTACATGTCAGCAGTTACACTTTCTGTGGAAAAAAAAAAACGGGAAAGGGGAATTGAAAGATTGAAAGGGCTTGGGTTTGGGAATATTTTAAAACTACACTTAACAATTGATTTTATCTGCTACCTCTACTGACTGTCAATAGATTTCTTACTTAGTTAATGGAGCAGAGATTTCCTGTTGTGTAATTACTGTGGATTTTTAAAGGACTCTTGGAAGTTAGCTGTGCACTTGGTTGCTAAAACCTGTAACTCCAATGCTCAGTAGTACTTCTGCTCCAAAGTCTTCACTTTTGTGAGGAGCTCTGGTGCTGGTTTATGACCTGAACCGCTCCTCTGTCATGATTTCCTGGTGTCTAAAATAGGTATAATTCTATGCAAATCCAAGGTATGTAAAATTAAAAATTGTGACTCACCCTTAGGCTGTACAGCATGGGTACAGTTTGTGCATTTACAAGGGCAGGTTACATATATGCTGGAATATGATGTCAGTTGCTTTAGCAGTACTGTCTTCCCAAGTGTCTTTCTAACAGCTGATGATAAGTTCAAAACATCTTTTTCTATGCATCCATTTCAAAACAAACTCTTTTGCAAGAAAGAAAATGAAGAGGCGAATGCTCTACAAAGATGAGTGGCTCCAAGTTGTTCAACTTACCTGTCAGAGTTAGGAAGAAGAAAGAAAAGAAGCTGATGGGTGTGAGTCCTGCGTCTGCCTGCCCTGTATAGCCTGCTCAGTGCAGGCATGTCATGCTCACCATATTCCTTGCATGGTCCTCTGCATTCATGACTGGCTTTTTTATGTCAAATAATATTTTTTTTTTACCTGTTAAAGGGTACCAAAAGGCCACAAAGGGGACAAAAGGGGAATAGTAAAGGAGATAGAAGCAGAAATCACCTTGGCTTTTCTACCTTCTAGTTTTAAGAGACGTGTTATTGGAGTTACTGAGCCAGGAATGTGGGAAATACAAACATAGAAACTACCCCAAAAGCTGTGTTAGTTCTCCAGCCTAGAGCTGCACATCATCTTACTTCTTGTATCAAGTAATAATTGCATGCATTAAAACAGCATGAATAGCTTGCATTTCGTAAAACTAAAATATATTGGTTAAAATGAAGCCTTCGTTACTTTAAATAGTGACTTTAGATGTGGCAGGATATATTTGAAGAAGAAAAAAAAAGTGACTATTAAAACACGTGTTAATCAGAGGTTGTGGTGAAGTTGGAGTTGTGCTTTTCCTGTACTGCCTGAAACAAGTGCCAAGCGGGACACTTGAGGTACAACATCAAGCACCAACCTTATCGAGGATTAGTGCCTTTCGACTAATAAGACCATCTCCAGAGGACTGTTTCCTTCTGCAGCCTTCCTTTTGCAAGCCCACGAAGAGCTGGGAGCACGCTGCAAGGCACACGAAGGCTGCTCGTGCCAGGGCTGGAGCCCCCGAGCGAATCAGAGGCGTTCCTTTGACTCGGTTCTGCATCGTTACCTCCTACTGCACGGCCCCGCCAGCTGCCCGCTGCCTTGCCTTTCCCCTGGGTCTTGTTTATGAAGTGTGGATCGCTGTGCAGACTTCTCTACCTCTATTTTCTGTTCCTGTGTGGAATTACACTCTAGCACGTGCTGCCGCTGAATGCTAATATGCTTTCGACATACGTACTAATTTTGTCTTGTTGGTCGTGGGGGCAAAAGGGAGCTGAAAGGGCAAAATCCCCCCCATTAGAGTCTTTCAGTTCAAGTAATAATTACACGTGTTGCCTTTAGAAGCCTGTGGGATTGCTCTTAGGAGTAAAGGTCTGCCATACTGGGGCTTTTATTTGACAAGTTGGAAAATAGCCTTTGTTCCCATGGTAACCTTTTTTGTGCTTTGGTGCATTTTTTCCCTATGGTTTCATGGTTGCTCTGGAGGTTTTTCTATTGTGGTATTTTAATCCCCATTAGACTGGGATGGCAGTTCGGTTCACTTTTTGCTATTCTGAAGTATTAATTTTTCTCTTTTATTGGAATACAGAACTCTTGTAAACTTTTTATATTGCCTGGTTAGGGCATACATGGGACAGTGGCTTTCTCTGTACGCATATCATGCACTCGGCAGATGAAGCACGTAGTTTCTGATAGGCGAGTAAGTGTGATCGGACCAAGCTGCTTCTCTATTAAGTTAATACTGTTGATAAAATTCTTCAGATTTGTATCCTTTTAGGACTTAAGGTGCCAAGCCCAAGGGTGTGGTGGCAGAGGAAGGGGTCAGATTTCTGACTTGGCAACAGAATGACACTTCTTCAGGGTGAAAATGGTCAATTCTCTAGTCTTTAATGCCATTTCGCTGCCATAAAGGTTTCATATAATAAGGTTTTCAAGCAAAGGAAGGTATTTGTGAGAATTGCTTGGTTAGACTCTGAAGGAGGAATGTGAAAAAAGTAGCGAGCTTTATTTTGAAAAGGGGAGACTTCTTATTAAGGGGTGTTCTTATTACTGGGAGCATCTCCCTGCATCACTGGCTTCTAGGTTTATTTTCCTTCCTTCTTGTTTGTTCAATTTTTCTTTGTCTTAAGAGTCCTCAGCAACAGAGCAAAGTTGTCATGCAGTCTTGTCTTGCATGTAATTCCTTATGGCAATGATTTCCCACTGGTGCCAGCATCAGCAGGAGAAATTCACTTGAATCATTGCATTTTATGCAGTTTACAAAGTATTGCTGACCAAGAAGGCAGCAGAGCCTTAACAAGTAAACACGACTGTGCTCTCCTACAGAAGTGATCAGGATGCTTAATTAGTTGAAATATTTTTCAGTGGCAGAAGATGAGATGGTGCTATGAGAAATGGGATTTTCAAAGCTGTCTCTTTCCCTTTGATCAAGACAGTGGAGCAGGTACAGGAAAAGAGAGGGTTAAATGTTCCCCCCCCCCCCAACTTTCAATAATTAACTAGATCATTTGCCAGATACACCGTTCCTGCCTTATCTTGCTATACAATGCATTGCAATTTATAATGAGCAGAACAAAAATGAACACCGCATGCATTTAAACTGCACTAATTCTATAAGTGGACCAAATATTAAAAGTTAGAGCAAATGTGCTGCTTGATGTTGGTCTGCGGCTTCCAAAGGTGGAGATTTGCTTCTACGAGTAAACTCCCTACCTAGGTCAGCCATTCCTTTTCCACAGAAAACTATATTTATGCACTGAAAAACTGCAGAACGAGTGAGTTTTATTTCCCTTGGGGCATTAGATCTTGTTACGTTGCGACAGTAGTTAGAGCAGAAGTGCCTTTCAGAAGACTATGTGGAGGACATTACACAGCTCTGATCACTGGATCAGTGGGCAAAAAGCAGATTTATTTCCCTAGGAGATAAGTGCTGCTCGGTTTCAGTCCACCAGAACACAGTTTTATTTATGCTTAAGTTCATATTTTTCTGTAGTCAATGGGTTACTTTAAGGTAAAAATTGGATAGCCGACTGTAGCTGCTACCAAAAGATCTCAGAGGAGAAGGTCAAGGAAAAGTCAAAGGCTTACAGCTGGATTGGGGAAGTGCTGGGTCCTGTCAGCATCCACTGAGGGAAATGGAAATTGAAGGGCCTTGCTACACTTGCTTCATTTTGTAAAATCAACATGTGCCTTAAGGTTAAGCTAAATACAAGAACCTATTCACTGGTGGCTACAGCACAGGAGAACCGATCAGCTTCTATCTGCAGAATAAATACTGTAATTTTATTACTGTTATTATTTTTATTTTTTAATCGTAACTGACTCCTAGATTTGCGAGCTTGGGAGAAAGGGTGGAGCCTTTTCTTTTATCACTGTACATCAGAGTTCACTTCTTAGAATAATTAAGATCAAGGTAGGAAAGTGTCATCTCTGACCCCTAGGCACTGCTAAATAAAGTAACTTTGATGGGAAAGCTGGAGCTGCTGAGAGAAGAAACCCTGTGATCTCATAGCTTTCTCTTAACTGTGCTTTCCTCTCTGATACCTGTTTCCTCATACTGAGCATTTACGAGGAAAGAGTATAATATTGGATTATTTTTTTAATCTATACTTTGTATTAGAGCTGCAGTATTTGAAGTTAAAACAACTGAAAATTTCCTCTATTGGAACAGTGTGTGTCTGTGTTAGAAAAAGAGATTGACATGAACTGCTAAATTAAATGTAGCTTAACAGCTACTGCACTTATCTGATGCTGGTGGGGTTTTTGTTTGTTTTCTGTTCTTTTTAAGTTTCTTAAAAATACATCTTGCAAGTCATAGGTGGCAAAACACATTTATTTTGGTGAGATACTGATCCCTTTTTTTAAATTGCGGTAAGCAGTAGTGGATAGCATGAGTTCCTCATCATTAGCGAAAACAAAACAAACAAATGTGAACAAATGGTAATCTGTATAAGAGCTCTGAGATTCTGGATTCCAGGAGGCTTCAAAAATAATTGATTTATAGGCCAAGAAGATACTAGTTTACAGGTTGTTGTTCTTCCTTAATTGAATTTCCCGAATATTTCACTTGAATGGAAAAATGTTTTTCTTATCTTTGTTACTCTAGTGAAGAGAAGACATTT
Source organism: Anas platyrhynchos (assembly GCF_047663525.1). Lineage (NCBI taxonomy): Eukaryota > Metazoa > Chordata > Aves > Anseriformes > Anatidae > Anas > Anas platyrhynchos. Next base: position 37,100,509 of record NC_092590.1, read on the forward strand.
TAAAAAATATCTTTCCCTAGCTGCTCATATTACTTCTGGACTGAAACAGTACTCCAGATGTCAGAGCAAGCATGCACTGCCTCGGATGTTATGCTTGGTGCCTATCATCCCTAATACACGCTAAAATACAGTTACCTTCCCTAAAATATCTACATCTTGTTCGGGGTTTCTGAGACTTCAAAGGACATTCTTTGTTTGTTTTCTTTTAAGACAGAAGTTAAAAGAAAAATCCTGCACCTTTTTTTTTTTTTTTAGAGGCGTAAGGGTTGGTATAAGAGTAAAAGAATTGGTGTAAAGGTGTAAGGGTTGGTAGTGGCTATATGGGTCCTGTTGTCTTATCCAAGGAAACATAACTTCTGTAATGTCTGTCTTCATCTTTGTAGGAGCAAGATAATGCCCCGAGAAACTCAGTCAGCAGAACGTGCAGCTAGGTTATTTGGCAGTTTGTGTGCCTCTGCCAAATAGTAGAGGGTAAATGTTGCTCTTAATTTTGGCTCTGAGGCTTAAGGGTGGTTTGGTTTCAGCTTTCGTTCTTTCTTCAGCTCCACATTCACGAGGTCCCACGTGACTGCCTTCTCCTCCTAAAATCTGATTGTTTCATCTCTCTACCTTTTTACTTCTCTATGCTTTCTTGGTCTGCTGACAGGAAGATTGGTTTATGTAGTCTGACATTTTAAGAAATACCATTTTCCAGTCTGCTAATCTGCTTTATGCGAGTAGTTACAGCAGAGAACCAAGGTACATTCCTGCAGTGAAACTTTTTAAGAAAATCAGGCTGCACAAGGCAGAACTTACATTGGTAAAACCTCAGTATTGACAAAATGGTGTGGAGCAAAATCCGGGGAATGGTACACGCCACTGGTGGAGGTTGTGGTCAACATCCTTGTGTGGTGGTCAAGTAATCTCGTGGACAACTTTTGACCAGCTTAACATTTCCTAAGTCACTACAGGAATTATCATGGGCAATGAAATTACTGTGTGTGTGTGACCACACATAAAAATAGCAGAGGGAATGGGAAGAGAAGGTGCTCGTGCTGTGGTGACTGAATGAACGATGAGCTACAGAAAGGAAGAGGCTAGGAGAGCTGGGCAGAGGAGCAGTGAGTCAAAGCAAGCACTTAGGAATGCAATGCTAGCTGTAGAGGCCAGGAAAAGTTGAAGGGAATGTTTGGAAGGAGAAAAATATACTCTCTACATGGTAGCATAAACTTTTGTCTGGGATTCGTTTTGTGGCTTGTGCTTCTTTGGAGTACTTCATTTTATCATCAGAAAGGTGGCATTTGGTTAAACTGCGCTCCTGTATGACTGACATCTGGTTTGAAAAGCATCATAACCTATATAATCAGCTTTTCAAATGCTGGATTATCTGTGGTTTTATTGACTCTTCTTTACAAAATCTGTTAGTTCTAATTAATTCTCCATATAACTATTCCTAAAGCCAACTTGCTAAGACACAAATAAGCTTGATGGCAATGGCCAGTCAAGGTCAGTATTTAACTGCCAGCATTTGCACTGTTAAGGATAATAAATCAGGCTTATTCCTAATCAAATACCCTACAACGTGACAAATGTTACTGGAGCCATCTAAGGGACCATTTTACAAATCATTTAGAAGATGCATTTGGCATTGTTAAACTGATCCATGCTGCCCTTGGCTGTAAAATTGTTGTGATAAAATATGTATGCTGTGTTAGATCTCTTCTCTGCATCCTGCTGTGTAGGGTTGTTTTGTTTGGTTGATTCTTCTTCACATTGGAAATATGACAGCAGCATGAAAGTAATAACCCCTAATCAGGCTATGGAAACCAGTGACTTCTAAAAGCAGTAATGAGTAGCCAACAATGTGGCATCTCATCTCATCTTTCTTGTGTTTTCATTTTATATTAAAAGTAGATTGCTGGCTACAAGAAAGAAATCCAAGTCAACAGTAGCCCACTGAAAGCTTAAAGAACTGTGACTAGCAGAGCAATATTTTGTTAGAATCTAGTTTGGACTCATACAAATGTATAAAAGCACCATTTTCACTTGCTCCAAGCATTTAAAAGCCTCAATCCTGCTGTGGTCCACAGGTGTCTTTAGATTTAGGGTGTCATTCCAATAGGCTTTTGTCACTAGACTAATTTTTAATTTATGTTAGCATTACATAATAGAAATTTATGGGATGTTTCTGTACAAAAAATAATGAAAAGGGAAATATTTAACTCACAGCATATATGAAAAGCATTTTCAAAGCAGGAGGTTACTTTAGTCTAGGGTTTCCCACTATACGCATTATAAGATATACAGCTATCCTGATTAATTAATTTGTGTAATAAAAGTAAATAATAAATCAAACATGTTTAGTGTCATAAAAGCTGGGTATCTGGCCTTGAATTGAGGGCAGAGAGAATTTGCTCACCAGTCAGATCTTGATGCAAATCTTATTCACTGTGGTCAAGTTTCTAAGAAAGGAATGACAGTGTGAATGTAAGAGATTCATGAGGAAAAGGTGTAACCATCCGTGCATACTTTGTTGAGAAAAGAATAGCTTCCATGGAGAGAATGACTTAATTTGAGGTTTAGCAATATGACTTGAGCATATTTTCAGAAGTCAGTATTTTATTATTTTCAGGTGTGTACAAACACCACCGTAGCTCCTGTATGAGATAATGTAACAGCATTTTAAATTAGGAAATACTTTGGTGTAGCATGGATGAAAGAGAACAGAAGACATCTTAAAACCAATCAAGCAAAACATTGTGCATTAGAAGGCAATCATAGCTTAAGCTGGCACAAATTGGAGGAAATTTGAGTTCTGACAGCTAATATCAACGTTCCTTTGCAGTGGAGTATTTGAGAATTGCTCCATGTTGGATACTCCTATTAAGAACAAAAATACCTCATTTGTGTTTTAACCTATTCCACTTTTAAACTGATTAAAAGGATGTATGGGAATTAATTAAATTTTATTCCAGAATGTTAAGTTTCCACCTGTGGTGCTGCGGCTGAATAGCTGAATACACGCTTTGCATTCAAGCTGTACCTTCACCTTTCAGCTATATTCAAGCCCTTTGTCTAGATAAGCACTGTATAAAATATGCTATAGATAATGTCTTAGGTAGGCATTTAATAATAGTCATGGATCAAATGGTGTCTCAGTGTGTCTACTGGCTTTTTTTAAACCCACTAATTCTGTGTAAGTAGAATTTTAAGGGGCAGCTCATATCTAAAAAAAAAAAAATAAAAAAGGCTCTCCCACCTTCTGCAAATCCTACATGACAATTTATTTTCATCTAAAAAGAAGACACGTGTATGTATGTGTATGCAGTCATGTGTGCAAATATCAACACACTGCTGTGATACTCTGGGATCCTCTATTTCTGCACAATAAGAGCTCCCTAACAGAATTACCTTTTTTTTTAGATATTGAAACAAAAACACAATGACCTTCTCCAGGGTAGTAGGACTATGCAATACAGTAGTCGTATGGTAGGAAAATTTTTGCCAGTCTTATGAAGAAATGCGAACGTGCAAAATTACAAATGCCCTGAGATATTTTGGTGGTGTGTCAGAATTGAAATGTTTCCTTTTTCAGACAAAATACTGCAGTTGCAGTGAAAGAGCGAAAAATGAATTTTCAACGAGGTAGTTTTCCAGGTTATTGACATTTTCTCTCGAAAGCAGACACCTTCAGAAGAATTCTGTTTAATGAAAGGCTTGATTTTTTCACGCAGCGTGCAGCATGCTAGAAGGAGAAAGGAGTTTTTACCCGAGTCCTATTCATTGCCTAAACAAATCAAAATGCAGAGCTGAAATTCAGTGTTGAAGAGCAGCACAATCTTGGTAGAAGTACCTGCCTTTCCTTCCAGCTATGCTCATCCCGTGTGCATAGATCTGCCTGGGACTTGAGCAAACAGAACTTTCTGTAACGCAGATCTGGCGAGGCTTTCCTTTGTCTCTCTGGCAGATGAGCTAATGCCATCACCTAGCAATTATCAAGTAGTGTTGAGTTATGTAATGAAAGTATAAATAGCACAAGGAATAAAACTAGTAAACCTAACAGACTAGCAAGCAGACAAGAAATACTATTTGGAACGTTTTGATTAGCATCTGTATGGTGTCATTTGAAAAGATGTTTAGTTTGGATGCTACAGTAAAGCTGCAGGCCAGGAGACTTGTGGTCCTTGATCTGGAGTGACATTCCTGCTGTGCCCCTGGATAAATCGTTTGGCCACTGTGTAGCTCTTTAAAGGAAGATGTGAAAAAAGGCAAAGGGTGCCTCCTTGGAATTTCTTAAGCGAGCTGGTTATCTTATGTTTGAATTCAGACTACCTATGAACTTTGTTTCCCAATGGCTGACCAACAAATAGCCCGTGATCTGCAATTTGAACGATCAGATTGTTTCACCACTAGTGTAAAATTTTCCAGGGTTGTTTTTGTAGTTGCTTGACAGGCTTCAGGGAGATAACGTGTGAAGAAATGCAAGAGGTCATGTTTACCTGGAGAAGAGAGACGGTATCGAAGGGAAGATTCGCTCCAGCCCTTGAGAGGTGTGGGAGGGATCCAAAGCTCTCATCTCCTCTGGTATCTGGCACGTTTCTCTGAGCGTGCCGATTATGTTAGGGTGGCATTTCCAGTTCCTTAGGGAAGAAGGGAGGGAGGAGACTCGCTGCATCATGAAATTTGAGTTGTGTTTTGAAGAGCACTGTATTTTAGGGCTGCCAGTGGAAAATACTAGCTAAAGATACTGTCAGAGAGTCACAGTTGAAAAAAAAAAAAACAACAACAACAACAAAAATTCTCCATGTTTTAAGCATGTGGTAGATGGTAAAAGCTGGGTCTGCAAGATGCATTGGTCTGCAAAACTTCAGAATGCTTTCTAAACCTCCAGGGCTGCTTTCCTGGCACCTATAGTAAAATAGAAGGATATTTTACACTTGCAGAATATAAAAAGGCTTCAGAACAACTTTGGAAGTAAGCTGTTCAATTACAGAAATGTAAGTGGCTCAAGGGTCACTGTAGTGGTAAGCAGGAATGTGATCAGGCAAGGGCATGCCATTTTGCTGTGCTCCTTCATAAAATGGTCTTACCAGTTTTATTACAGGTATACCTTAGCCATAAGAGCTTGAGACAAACAAACAAACAGAAGGAAAATTTATAGTTATCTGGGCATTGCCAGAGTGGTTTGTTTGTTTATTTTCAGTTTTAGTCATCTGCTACCAATAAATTCCACTGCCCTTGTGGTAACTTCTCACATTAACATTGATGTATTATGGGTGTTTTAAAACAGACAATAAAAATACTTCATCTACTAATTAAAGCAACTCATGTATTCAATCAAGCACTGAAAGAAAGAGTTGTGGTTTTCTAATTGTTAGGTGCCTTGAGCATTATACCTGTTATAAATTCTTAATTGAACTTTGCATTGTGGCCAGTGTGATTTGAAATATTCATAACTGTTTTGTTTGTTGTTTTCTTTTTTCTTTTTTTTGCTCCAGCTCTTCATTGAGAAGTGTATCAACTGGTTCTTCAAGACCTTCCAAAGTGTGCTTGGTGTGTGGAGATGAAGCATCTGGGTGTCATTATGGGGTAGTTACATGTGGCAGCTGTAAAGTTTTCTTCAAGAGAGCAGTAGAAGGTAAGAAAAAAAAAAAAATCAGCAAAAAAAAAAAAAAGTCAAGGCAAAATGTCGTCAGTTTATTTTATATAGAAATATATGTGTATATATATACACACTTGTTTTTCCTATGTGTTTTCTGCTGTTGATAAAGTTCTGTGTTAATCTGAGAAAAAATGTTGAATGGACTCCAATTACATGTGATATAATTTATGTAGAATATGCCAGGATGTTTTTCCTTTTTGCACCTTTTTTTTAAAGAATGCATTGTTTTACTTTATGCTACTGCTGTATTAGGCTTCTGCTCCTCCAGTTCTCTTAGTGGCTTTTTGTAACTTCCATTAGACATGAACACAATTGATGTAAACATACTTCTGCGTCTCCTGTACTGGAAGATGAATAGGATTGTCTCATCATTTTGACATCCTTATATGACAGTACAACTCAGGTCAGTTGTCTACATTTGGGTAGCTCCAGGTCTTCGGATGCAGTAGTGCATCATCTGTTTTGTCTTTCAGCAAAAGAGAAGTAAGTGGCTTTACAGTACTGTGGTAGATTGATGAGGGTGCACAAATTGATCATTGTGCATTGCTTAGACATGGCAATGGTTGTTTTCTTCATTAAGGACTAGGACTTTTCATGCGGTCTATATTTTGAGAGCTTTGTCATCACAGAAGTATTTAGCTGACCTCTCCCTTTTTTATGTTATTTATGGTGTAGCTTGTCTTTCCTGGGCACTTCAATAGAAAGAAGTTAGTGTTACTCAGAGTGCTGCAGGATTTCTGGTAGGTGTTGCCTCTCGGTGGTTTGGGTTGTTAGGATATGTAAGACCTTTAAAGACTTTGTTAACAATTTATTCAAGTGATAGAAATCAAATTTTTAGTATTTGATTAAGACTTCATGGCATGCAAAGGACATAAATACTGCATAGGTTTTTTTGAAATCATTACCGATAGTAGATGTTCTTACAACCAGTGATGAAACAAGCTGTTTTTAATTACTGATCTATTTTGATGAAGAAAAACCTAGAAGGAAGAAAATAAACTCTCAGTATGGTGTCCAGCTTGTGCTGAAAAGAGTGAGGCAGTGTATCATGTGATTAATTACTTCTGTTGTCACTGAATCTGCTGCTGGTGGCGGTGAGGATATAGCTCACTGTTAAGTTGACCTTGAGAGCTTGTGCGTCATTGAAGTCAAGACCTCATGTAATACCTCTCTATCAATCTGTTTCTCCATCTATCATCAAAAAGTGTCAATTTGATTGAAATAAACTTCCTAAAGTTATAAGGACATGGAAAAGACCTCCCCCCCAACCCCCCCTCCTGAAAGCATTTTCTCTTACTGTTGTGCAGTAGCTGACCTTGAAGTCTTCATTCTCTAACTTCTTGTTTGAAGTTTCAGTTCCTTAATGTAGCACTTGAACTGGAAAACTTGATGTAGTTTCACTAAATGATTTCCTGTGTGCTTCCACGCCACATCATGGATGGACATTTGCATATCCAGGTCTAAGTTTGTGAAATTTGAATCATGAAGGCATTTTTTATTTTGGTGGTAGTGGTGGTTTTTTTTGTTTGGCATACACCTACTGTATGAAATGGTAGAACCTTTTCTTATCTTCCTTCCTCCTTTCCTGCCTTCCAAGAAAGCTTCTTTCCCGGTCTAAAATCATTGTAATTTCAAGGCATTTTGTATCTACAATTACCATACCTCTCATTTTTTATGTCCTTTCTGACATATTTTGATGGATATCCCTTATCCTATTTTAGACATTTATGAAAAATTAGGGGGGTTGCCATTAGGAGTTAACAAAGCAGCGAGACTGTATTTCCAAGCCTAAGAAGCCAAGGTTATTAGGAAAGGATTACTCTGTAATCAGACATAAAACCACATTTTTAAAATGTAGTTATAAGTAATTAAAGTTTACCAGGTAAACAAACAACAATAACAAAAAAGCTTTAAAAAAAAAAACAAACAAAGAAACAAACAAAAAAAAACTTGTCTTCATTGAAGACTGGAGATGGGAGATTTCAATTCCCATAAAATATATTTTTAGAATTATTATATTTCCATACGGGTTCTTACATATGGTATCTGAATACTGTTTGGACTTCTGCTTCTAAGCACGTGACTGTGAGCTCTTGATGCTACCAGTAATGTTGTTATTGCAAACACTACAAATTTGTCTCATACTTTCTATGTTTATGTAAAAGTTCATAGAAGTATGTTGTAGTGTATTAGTCAGAAGAGGTCATAACAAAAACAGAATATACATTTTAGCTGTAAACATCCTGAAACTATCAACATGAATAAAAATCTGTGCAGGTAGGTTTGTAACAAAAATGTTTGTTAAAGTCATCCTAAATTCTTCAGTTGGGTGCACAGCCAATAAAACCACTCATCTTGAGGTTTCCTATTTTAATTGGAATGCTCATAACAATTACTGTGGTGTACCAAAAGTTCATGAGGATGTTTTTAAAAGTATGGTAATTCAGTGCATGGTATAAATCAAAGTAGAAGTACTACCTTAAGTGTAGATCTTGGACATACTTGTCTGAGCTCTGAGCTACAACTATGTTCTTTCCTTAAGTGCCTGCATCCTTGCCTTTATTACAAAGAAACAGTAATACTTCCTCTGTGAACATAGAAATAGACACAATTTTCTGGGATATTTATAAATACGTTGGCTTATTTATTTGAGTAAAAATGAGTTGTTCCCTCCCTAAAAGATTATAGTAAAAGAATAGAAGAGATTCCTCAACTTTAGTTCACTGTTTCCCTGTAATTCTGTGGACTGACTTTTTAAAAAAAATTATGAATATTTTCCAGGTATTTTACACATTTTATGTCCACATATGCATGTACACACAGGCATGAATTTTTACTATTTGGTTCACTAAACATTTTTCAGTAGAAAGCAGCATGAGTATTCTTCCAGAAATGACCCCTACCTCCAGTTCTTATTAAAAATGGTGTGTAAGGCTGGTGCATTTTTCACAGAATCACAGAATGGCTGAGTTTGGAAGAGAGACCTCTAGAGGTCATCTGGTCCAACCCCTCTGCTCCAGCAGGGGCCACCTAGAGCAGGTTGCCCAGGACCACGTCCAGGTAGCTTTTGAAGATCTCTGAGGAAGGAGTCTAGGCAACTTCTGCCAGTACTTTGTCACCCACACAGGAAAAAATTCTTGGTGTTCAGAAGCTGAACCTCCTCTGTTTCAGTTTTTGCCCTCTTTGAACAGAATAACTCTTTCCTTGAAGGGGGAGAGGCTTTTTGTTTGTTAGATTGTAATGAATAAACAAAAGTTTTATTTAGTTTAGATTAAAAAGGTGCACACCTGGTTACACACCGGTAGTCCTTCAAAAGATGTAGTACAGTGGAAATCACGGGAGACCAGCTGGCGTTCAGGTGAAAGCACTAGCGGGGAGACAAAACATGTCAAAAATATGGAAGCAGAGGGGAGAAAGATTTGGAGAAAGGGAATGTGGCACACTATACAGCTCTTTTGGTCTCAGCTGGAATTGCTGAAGTGTTGTGAGCCCTCCTTGAACAGCTTTTGATTGCCAATTGCTTTGTGCTGCTAGGAAATACTATAAAACAGAGGCATTATAATAGGATTAAAAAAAATGCCTTGAAACTTAAAACAAGAAAGTCCATAGCAACAATGAGGCTGAAGCTCACATTTCCAGTTATAAGTCTAGTAGTCATGTTCCCCATCGATCTTATTTTGGGGTACTTACAGGAAAAGTGCAATGAATTAAAGAGAAGGAGAGCTATAGACCAAAAAAATACTAAAATGACTTCTTTGCTGAAAGTTCCAAAGTAATTTCAGGTGCAATTCGTTATGGGGGTATAAATTATCAAAGAGCAGAACTTTGGTATCAAGTAGCATGAACTTCTTGCTGGCTTACTTAATGAACAAGAGTCTGGACTGCTATGAAGAAATGTGATTGTGTTACTAAAATAAATTTGATCTGCCTTGCAAACACTAAAACACCTTGACCATAATAAAAATGTTGATAAATTGTTGCAGTAAAGGTTGAGACATGTACTTATGATACATTTTCACATGGGATAACTATACTTTATGATTTTCTAAATTGAAGATACGACCAATCATAGAGTTATTTAAACTTGGATTTATGTTCATTAATGGAGTCATATGCTGATTATGTACTGTACTGTGGGGGAACCTAAAGCACCTGGCCAGTTTTCTCTGCTAATTTTCCACTGAACCAGCTTTCTCTAAGGAGAGTAAAAGGCATGAAGTCAGAAATCACAGCTGTTCTTGCGTATGCTTTGCATTTTCAGTCTTCATTTGTTCGAGTTCCAGACAAGTATGAGGTAATCTGTCCTAAATCAAAATTATATCGCTTCTTAAGTTGCTAAAGTTAATCTTTCATTCTTCCTTTGGCTTGAATGTAAGAAAAAAGGAAAGCATTTTTCATCTCCAAATGGTGGTAAAGCCAACAGCAAAAATGACTGTCATCCAGTTATTTTGCATATTTGCTGAGAGACTTTGGGCTACTTAAAATGGAAGAATTAACAAATTACATCCTATTAGTTATAGGGAAGCTTTTCTTTACTTTTTCGAATAGAAAGATGTGATCTTCAGTCGTTTTCAGATTTTGTTGTCTAGAGGGTTTGCCTTAGACACAGTTCTGCTATTTTAGGTCAGAAACATGTAGATCTCTTGCCGTGTCTGAGGTAGAAACATCGTCACAGCAACAGAAGTTTCTAGGCTTCCATTTATTTTTCACCTGATCATTTATTATTTGCCTATTTAAAGCAGGGGGAAATTTGGCTGCAGGAGATTTTTCAAATTCTAGTCTGTTAACACCTTACTTAAAAGCCTACTGACTACAGCGACTGGGCTGTGCACCTCAGCGAGCAGCATAGTGACTAAGAAACCCTCCTAAGAAACCCCAGAGGGGATGAAATGTCGTGTGCAGCAATCTGAAAAGACTCTGCACAGCTGTGGGAGCTGAGATTGCCTCAAAGCTGAGGTTAGGGAAAAGAAGCAACTTTCTTCTTCTCCCTTTGTGCTCAGCTGTTTGTAAACACAGGACCAAAACAGCTGGGGCCACGGGATGGAGGGTGCAGCCCACCAGTCATCTGGGGTAGCTCTGAGTCTGCTGTACCACGCACCAAGGCTGGTCTTACTGCCACAACCGAAGTGATACAACAGCCTTCCACAGACTCATCCTAGCACGAAGGATTGCAGGCTGTCACCAGCCTGAAAATTCAGTGGTAGATTCCATTTTTTGGCAAGCAAGGCACTGTGCAACCATTTAGCAGTGGGCCAGATGTGTAATATCCCAGGGATAGTCTTTTTTTTGGAAATACTCTATAGTCTCAGTTTCCAGAAGGCCACACAAGAGGAAAAGTGATAGGTTATACGTAATATGTTTTTTCAGAAACAGGTAATCTTCCCTTGGCTCTCCCATGCACTGTACATGAAAGAACTTCCCAGAGCTCTGCACCTCCAGCTAGAAAATACAGAGAAACTAAAGCCTCTGTGTGTGTCTCTGAACTTTTTCATTTGAATTGAGGTGGAAAAAAAATCAAGGTACGAGAATTTAAATGCTAGAATATGTAGCTCTTGAATAATTTGCTTAATTAGTTAGTTTTATAAAATATTACTGCTATACAGGAAAGGCTACCTTATTGATAGTATGAAGAAGCAGTATTTTATTGCTGCAGAAGCTGAATTTGATACATCATAGAAAGGCATTTTCCCCACCATTTTGCAGTGCATCCACAAATTTTGTACGTCTGTGTCCCTAGAATTAATTATACATACAGTTCTTCACTCTCCACTCTTCTCTTCATTCACTGTAATGGAGTCAGTGTTTTTCCGTCACAGGCTGCAATTTTCCTTTTATCCACTTTCATAAGGTCAGTGACCTCTCTAAATTCAACATCACTCAGTATAGATGTCCATATGTTTTCATAGAGATTTCTAAGTGGGATTTGAAGTTGACTCTGTTCCTGACCTGTTGCAAGAATCTGTTTTACAACCTATCAAACAGAACTATTAGGTGCAGAGCAAGCAGATGGGTGATCTGCTGAGGGCAAGTGAGCTGGTCAAATTCATGTAGCAGCTGCTACTCTACTTGATATGCCATGGTTAATAGGTGTAAAATAAAATTTAAATAATTAAGTCATCATAGGTTTGAAGCTGCCACCAGTATTCTGTGCTCTTATAGACATGAAAAAGACTCTTCCTATTTTTCACTCTGGCAGGCGGTGTTGCTCAGTGAAATGCAGTCTGATTTCCTGCTCCTGCAGTTGACTTTAGTAACTTAGAGCTCAGAGTTTAGGAGGTTGGTAGGAGGAAAGAGCTAGAAATATTTGCATTGGGACCCCAAAAAGGGGAAAAAAGCAAGCAGCAAGAAGCATGACACATACACAAAAATAAAGAAGGATTAATTAAGGATGGAACTGAGTATTTGAAAGCTGGGGAGGAGTGGAATGGGAGGAAGAGATTTCCTTGTGGCTCTCAGGGTAAGTGCCCTTGTATGACAAACTGTGATTGAAGCTGAGGAATAAATACTGGAGATGTGTTGAATGGGGAGTGTAATGCCAATACAGCAAACACATTCTGGTAGCATTTTGGGAAGGAAGTGAGAGGTTTGGGGACCATCTCGGTGGTAGAGCTTCCTGGTTTTAAAACAAAGAATAAGGTTAGCAGCTGCAGTGCCACAAAGAACCACAAGATGGTTAATGGCTGGAAAAATGCTTTGAAAAAAAATGTTTTACAACAGACAGCTAAAACTCTGCACGCGCTCTTTTCCAAAAACTTTTCCCTGTAGAGAGGGAGAGACAAGGACAAGGATGAGAATTTAGATACTGGCTGCTGTCTAACACTGAAAAACACACACACAGTGCTAGGAAGTCTGAGTGCAACTTTTGATTTACAAATCCAAGCATCATGCAGTCTTTCAAGCACTTACTTGCTGTGCCTTTCTTTATAAGAGAGGGGTAATTTTGGCATTCTTATGATATAACAAAGATCTGAGTTGCAGTAATTTGTATTTATTCATTTGACACATCACAGAGTACCATCATTGTAGATCAGAGTCTTTGTAAGTGGGATGCCCCTGTGAAGGCATGATGACTTAAGATAACCAGAAATATTTTGGCTAACAGAAGATTGAATGTCATAGCCATTATCTTAGTGCCTTCTCAGATACTTCAGCTTCCTTTTCTTTAACAAGAAAATGATTTTTTTTTTCCTGTAGGTCATATAGGGAAGGTAGATAGAGTACTGGTTGGAAATTTTGTCTTCTAGACAGTAGTCCCAAGATGGCTGAGCCATTTGTGTAGTGTATTTATACAAAATCCACATTTTGTAATATTCACTGTCATGGTATAAATGATGGAGTATTGTGTATACCTCTGGTCACCAGTGTGTTAGTTTGATTCAGAGTCAGATAAACACATTAGGAGAGCTTCTGAAATGATCTGAGGAATAAAAATTTATTTTATGTCAGGTGACTAAATGCTTTTAGCTTTTTTTAGCTTACCCAAAAAGAGTCTGTGTTGGGACATGATTGCTGTCTATAAATATTTCACAGTGGAGGAATAGACAACTGAGAGGGAGAAGAATTTATTTTGAACTAAGAACTGTACTGAAATAACAGCAAATGGGTAAAACTGACATTAACTAGTTTGGTATTTTCAAGTGCTGCAAACCGTCAAAAAGGGGGACATTTAGGGACATTCTCCTAAAGAGAGGTGGTAGGATTTAAGTGCCTGCTTTGAAATGGAATGTAAGAGATGTACCTGTTGTATAATGTGACCTTTGGTAGTAAGGATAAGCCAAAGAGGTCTCTTCTAGTTGCCATTGTGTCCTGGTAAGGCTGGAGAGTTGATCTGACTGCAGAAATGAAAGAAATGGGAGTAGCAAGGGAAAGGGTGAACCAACTAATATATTTTAGGATATTCCACTCATAATGATGAATACTCAGATTCTAACAGGGGTACAGGACTCCAGTTTTTAAAAGCTGATGTAAAGTGCTCAGATCCTGTGTAAGGCAGAGCTGCTTTCTTGTTGTAGTAGCAGATGAATGTCTGTCTCCTGAGATAACTTTTTCATTTTGAGTTCACAAACAAGCTCACAAGAGTGAAGTCCTTTTGAGATAGTTCTGTGCCATCCAGCTAAGCCTCTGCAGGTACCTGTAGACAATGTCAAGTGGCCTCATGCTTGGTTTTATTTGCTGATAATTCCCTCAAGTGAGAGCCTGGCTATTGAGAAATCTTCTGTGATTAGCGTGACACTGTTCTTTGACACTGTCCTGCTGGTTCTTGCAACTCCAAGTACAATATGACTGTAAACGGGTAACAGAAAGCGTGAACGACCATTGAAATTGGGATTTGCAATAGGCCATAAATACATGTACAAGATTCTTGATATCAAACAGCATAAAGCATATCAAATACCATAAAACAGATGTTTTAGCTCCTTACAGCTATGGTACTGCTTCTGAAGAGATACCGCTTTTTAAAACGGTGTTATCTACCTGCCTTGGCAGTCTATCGAAGCAATGTTATAATTCACACTTTTATAGCAAATAGCACTTCTCTTCTACAACCTTTAAGTTTCAGAAATTTTTTAGAGCCTGAAAAAGGTCTTCCAGGTGAAGTAGATAAGAGCCAAAAGGGGATCCTGCAAGCTACCTTCAACAAAGCAATGTTAGAAATAAGAAATTTGGCAATGTTGTGGCTGAAAGAAATTCTAAAGAAGTAAAACCTCAAGATAAATATAAAAATACATAAAGCCAGAAACAAAGCATCTTTTTGTATCTCCTAATCTCATTTTAAATAAGAGGGTGGGAAAACAATTTCTAGACCAAAAAAAAAAAAGTGAAATAAAATGTACATACAGATCTGTCTGGTATAGACAGAGGGAACAAGGCATCTGCTAGCATCTTGGATATAAATAGAGTGGGAAAAGGTAATGGCAAATCTCCCATTGCCTTAAAAGAAGCCAGCATTTCAGCCTTTTTTTTTTTTTTTATAGCACAGTTTTAGGCTGTTGAAGGTTGGGACTGCCTCTGCTGGGTTTGAAGTGTAGACCTAGTCTGAGGCAGTTTTGTCAGTTTTCTAGAAATGACAATGACACATGGTCAGCTTTGAAGTCCACAGCTGTTTGTTATTTAAAGGGAGACAATTCTGGTACCTGTTTTAATATATTTTTAATGCAATTGTTTGGTCCTGTCTCTCATGGCGGAGTTTGCCAAACCCTGGTCCCTGAGAAAAGGAAGGTGGGTCAGTCAGGCCATTGCTACCCATTTCAGGGGTGATGATGATGCGGGGCTTTGGCATGCACCTTGTCCCCACTAGAAGAGCAATCATAAACAAGCAGGCTTACAGTCAACCTCCTCAAATGTCAGGTGAAAGGGTGCCAGGAGCTGCTGGCACTGTGACAGGGAGCTCCAAACTGACTGCAGAGTTGCTGCAGAGGTTTGGACAACCATTGAAGCAGCCGGTATGTGAACTAGTGTGTACATTGCATGCAGCCATGCTTGTGTCTGCAAAGTAGGTGCAGCCAAAGCATAAAGTCTGTGTTGCAAAGAAAATAAGTAGAATTTATAGGAAGTAATTCTGGACCAGCAGCCTGTATGCATTCTCTTGCATTAATAAATGCCGCGTGTGTGCTGGTTTCCTGCAGGTGTAACTGGTGGGGCTGTTTGGTGCACACAGGGCAGAGAAGGAGTTCACCTGCATTTGCTGCTCTTTGGTTGCTGAGCTGAGGGCAGAGCTTTCCTCTGCCTGTTTCACAGTTGGGAGTACGAGGGCACCAGGAGGGTGTTCTCTCCTTTACCACCTTTCTCTACAGCTCTGTGTGGGTTTCTATATGAGGTCTAATGGTGAGCTTCTCAGTTCTTGAGCTGCTTTCTCTTTTCCAATTTGCTTCTTAAAAATACATTGGGGGGGTGGGGGGGTGTGAAAGGGTGAGGTTGCAAAGTTGCAACTAAATGTGAGAGTAATGAATACTACTGGCTTGCATGGTCTTTATTCGTCTGCACCACATGTAACACTTTCTAATTCAGTCTTAATGACATGATCACACACAACTCTTTCCATGAGACCTCTGCCTTGCTTATTGAACAGAGTGGATAACATTCAATTAGTGAACAGCTTTTCAATAGTTTGTATTCTTCTCATTGCTCAATGTATGGTCCTGTGCCTTCACTGCTGATTGCTATTCATCCCTTGCTCAGAAGACTTAATTGCTTATTTCTTACAGAGCTTTTCTATGGTGCTCATCACTATAATATCCCAGCGCTTCACAAATATTGTTTAATTTGTCCTTGCAGTACCAGATAAGATGAGTGGTTATTACCCATGTTTTACAGTCAAGGAGTTAAGATACAGATTAAGTCCCAATATATCCTCTGATTTGGGGTTCCTGATTTATGATACCTAGGACCACAGGGGGCAGAAGTACATGACATTTTATAGCACTTTATATGTCCAAAGTGCAATTCACATTGATTTTAGTTGCAGCTATGATTGCTTAAACTACTGCAAATCAGACTCTGGATATCATGTTGGATATTCAGGAAATGAATTCAGAGATGATATAATTAATGATTTTCTTGCTTATTATTACAAAATAAATCCACAGCAAAGAAGGAGATACAATCCTGTTCTCTAGGGCACCATTCAACTTCCTCAGGCATTGTCTTTTGCTTATCACTCTCTCTCTGTCTCTTCTTTAAGCCTCTGTAATACTTTATGTACTTTTTTTTTTTTTTTTTTCAGTAGCAAACAAACATGGATTTGAAGGAGAGGAGGCCTCTTGCCTTAGTAGTCCTGATTCAATTCATCCTCTGTCATCATTCACGTTGTCCACAGGGTATGCTAGAGGTCTGGCAAGTGAGGGGGACTTGATGGTATAGACATAAAACATAATGTAGTCAGAGACTTCTGTTAATCCATTGTGGTGATCAAAATTCAGGTTTTATGGTGTTCAGAAGTCTGGGACTTCTTACATGTTCAGCAACTACAACCCAAGTGAGGTTCTTACATGGTGGTCTTGTACAAGAAGTATTAGTGATGGTGGTTCCTCCTGAGGAAAGCTACTTGCAGCTAGGTAGTAGCAAGTTCCCTCAAGGTCTTAGGACTGTGCTAAGCTGTTTGAAGGAAGTGGATTTGGGAAGATGTAATCCAGTTTCTCTAGTACATACTGATACTTGCATTAGAGGGAGTTTATGGTAGGGTTCCTCAGACTAGTCCTTCCTTATCTATTTTATTCACACAGTTTGACATATCCCAACATGTTTAATATTTCAGTTTAATCTTTGCCCTGTATAAGTTGCTTGCACAGGTTACTGAAACACATTAGTAAGACATGGTTAACTTAGGGTCTTTTCTGAATACGTTGCAGATGTTTCACAGTACATTTTTTCTTTTTAGAAGCTATACTGAGTGTTCTGTTGTTTTGTTTCAAGCTTCCTTGTGTAACACTTTATTTACTGTTGTGTGTATCATTTCTCTGATATAGAAGGTGCACCTTAATCACTTTGTGCCTGTAGGACCATAAGAGACTGTGCATAGGTTTATGAAAAGAGCATCATTTTGCATGGATTAATTTTGTCCAGATTAGAGAGCATTATCATGTAATTGTAGAATCAGTGAGGTTGGATGGGACCTCTGGAGATTATCTAGTCCAACAGTCCTGCTCAGAGCAGGTTGCTCAGCTTCATGCCCAGCTGGGTTTTTAGCATCTGTAGGGATAGGTACTCCACAGCCATTCTGGGCAACCTGTCCCAGTGTTTGATCAACCTCATCATAAAAGCGGAGATGTAGAAGACAGAAGTAATGGTTACACCCTTCCAGTCCTTGGGAGCATCACTTGATTGTCATGACCTTTCAGAGATAATCAGATAACCTGTTAATGATACCAGACAGTTCTCTTGATGCTTGTGGGTGCAGCCCATGGTGCTCTGACTGTTTAGATGTTCCCTGGGATGGTCCTACACCTCCAAGGGCAAGTCTGCCTTGCTCCAGTTTCCCTCTTTTTTTTTTTTTTTTTTTTGCTTTTCAAAGCAAATGGATCTGCTTTGGAATTAGTTGATTCTCATCTAGAAAACGTCTCTGATTCTGAAGAATTTTTGCTCTATGAAATTGTTTTGCTTTGTCTTGATGGGCTTTGTAGTCTTTTAGTAGAAAAGTAAACAGATCGGTCTAAAGAAAGTGAGCGCAGAACAGCCAAGAGTTACCCCAATTAACTGTAAGAGGAGCTCAAGCTTCTGCATGAATCTATTGAACTGACTCATGCAGCTAGTTAATATGTGGTTGCAAAAGGGAGAAAAAAACTAAAGGGCTCTGTCAAGTTTAAATGATATTCTGCCTCTCTCAAGAGTTACTCCTGTGTCTCCTAACAGATTTTTTTTTCTGATTTCATATATATATATATATATATATATATGAAATCAGAAAATACATATTTTATTTATATATATATATATATATATATATATATATATAATCCATCTACAGATTTTCTTCAGTGGTACATCAGATGACCAGTAATAAGAACAGAAATCTGTAATAAAATTATTGTTTTAGGCAGTAGGCTTTTATGTTTATTGAAACTATTCAATGACTCTTGCCTGGTAAAGAATATCTGAAGAAATTTGGTACTAAATAAATGCCTCAGAAAATAAATGTGGGAAGGGTATATTTTAGAAATTTGTTTTACAAGTTTAGAATGTAGGCTGACTTTAAAGTCACAGGGGGAGAAAAAGTACCAAAATGGAAATAACCACTGCAATATAAAGGCAGATGTATTGTTTTAAAATACAGCCTGATGCCCACAAAGCAGAAAACAGTATAACACTGCATTACAAGAAAATTGGGATTCTTTGAAACATTTGGTACTGTTCTTGCAAGATGCTAACAAAAGTCATTATTGTTGATGTTACTGACTATTCTGAGAAACACAGTATTGTGGAGTATAATTTAATGTTTCATACCTTTTACTAAAAAAGATGTAATTATTATCGGAACTAATTCATTTGTTTGTAATTCTTTCTAATTCTGAAATCCATATCCAGTTATTTCCAGTCATTTGCAGTCATTCTGACTATTACCAGGCATAAGAACTAGACTGCAGTTTTCTCATGTGTATCCAGCTCTTCGTTTTACTTCATCTGGAAATTGTTTTATGTTGCGTTTAAATAAAGAAAAGAGCTGGACTTGATGTTTTATACTTAAGTTGCGAAACCCACTCCCTCGTTTCTTTACATGTAACAAATAAATAATGCAACTCATGTATTGGGGTAGAAAGCTGTGCTGGAAGTAGACATATGGCAAACAGTTCTTGCAACGTCAGAACAGCACTGCTTATTACAGAGCAGGGTGATGGATGATATTAAAAAAGATATTGTTACTTTCTTAGGGAGAGACTGTATGATACTGTGTGTGGGAACAGATCAGAAAAATGGAGCTGTAACTTCTTCTAACAGGAATAATTTTAACTGTAGTTTGAAGGTTTACAAACCTTTTGCATGCTCTGCACAAGTGCTCTGCTTAGGCTTTTCTTCACTAGACTGGGACAACAGTTGTAATTTAAAGCTAATGCCTGTGGGAAAGAATTGCGATAGTCCTGTACTTTCAAAACTCAGGCTTTTATGTAAGTTTTCTATAAACATTTTAGGAACCTAACTATATCATTCCATTTCTGAAAGGGCATTTTTTGTCTCTGCTATTTAGCTGTAGATGAGTATTATTATATGTATTTTCACAGACTTGTGCTCTAATTTTTTTTTTCTAAAAGTAATTACATATTTGGAGCTAAGCATTCAATTATTTATTCATTCATTTTACCACGTGGACTTAGCAAATGGACTTGTGTTAGCCTATACACCATATCATGCATGCAAATTCCACTCTTAACAATGCTGCTTGAAATTATGTAAGTGATAGGTGCTAATTTTCTCTGATACAACAGAATGATAATGATGGACTATTGGGGAAAATTAATAATAAGTACTTCTTATGTTGTGTGCACTAGCATACTAAACTATTTATAAAATTAAAAAAAAAAAAAAGACACTAACCTATTTAACGGTAATGTCTTTTACTTGCAGTCTTTTCAGTAATAACAATATGACATTATTCCTGCAATGATGGTATCATATTCAAAAATGAAATTTTCCTTGAGGTTGTACATTGATTTGTCTGGGGAGAGGACAACTGTTAAGAACTTACAAGTTGCACACTTCTAGAATTCTAGATGTTCAAGTGTTTTATAGAGCCTTGGAACTAGAACTGTTAGTTTATATTCTCATACTTTTGCAGTGTCATCGTGCAGGTACTCTGTGCTGAATGTAGGGCAGTATCCAGTCTGTCAGATACAGCAGATATGTGCAGTACATACAATTACGTGAATGTTTCAATACAGCAGCATTGAATACAGCTTTATAATATAAATTAGGGTGCTGGAAAATAGTGCAAGCACTTGGATACAGTGGTTACTCTGAAATGCATCTTTCCTTCATGCACTTCTATTTTGTGAAGGAATCCACTCCCAAGTAGAGAAAGAACACCTACCAATTATTCAATGTTAATTATTCATTCACAAGCAGAATGAGGAAGTATGACAAGGAGGAGATCTTTGACTGTTTATTAATAAAAGATCATTTGTGGAAAGCTTATGAAAAAGTGAAGGACATAAAAGCACAAGCAAAACATATGTACTAGTACATGCTCAGTTTTGTGATAAGGCATGACAGGGTTTTTGAACAGTATTTGGAGATCCTTGCTTCACTTTAGCATCCACTTTTCCACAGGTTAGAAAATGTTGCAGAAATAGAGAACTGATGGACACATCATGTGTTTGACTTTCATATCAGCTCTTCCTATTGCCATTCTCACTCTTACTGTGTTTTCCATTGCCATTCTATTAAGAACTGGTGGAAGTACTTGCTACTGTCACCATTCTTTCTGTCCTTGAAGTCTTCAGTAACAAATTCACCATGCAAGAACAAAAAGCCACCACGAAAAGAAGTGGAAAATGCTTTGTGTGCCTCTACAAGCAAAAGTGCCTGCTTGGATTCAGCAGGTAAAGACAGAGCTGAAGTACTGCTTTACAGGTAGGGTAGGGGTATTAAGTCCATATGCAAAAATCAGTATGCATGTGAATTTCTTGGAAGATTCACTTAAGATTGTCTGCCAACTGAAGGAAGTGAGGGATATGCTTAGAATTTAAACTATTTCCACCTAGATGTGGGGCAAATTAAGATTTCAGCAGAAACCAGAAACACAGAGGAGATTGGCCTCAATCATCCAGAAAGGGGCACAGAGCAGGCCACAAAAATGTTTCTTCTGTCTCCTATGTTTCTCCTGGAGCTGGAGGTGACTTCTTAAAGTGAGACTTGCCTAGACCAGTAAAGGAAGATTAGATTTAAAGTAAGAGGATACTTCAGAAAGACTCATGGTGTTCAGGCCCATCACAGAAGGTGCTGGCATGTGCTCGTGTGTGTTTTGCTTGTGTTTTTCTCCTGTGCTTTTACCATTTGCTCTGCACGTTTCCTCAGCTTTCTGGCTTGAAGGGTCTGGTAGGAGAAGGGTTTACAAATAGCAAACCCATCTGAGAATGTGAGGAATACATGTGATAAGCCAGGCACTGCCAAAATTCAGCCTAAGGGATGGACATAGGGAGCCATGTGGCTGGATCTGCAAAGGAGTAAAAATAGCAAGCTTGTCTCCAGAGGAGGGCAGTCAAAAAGGATTTGGGGGACAAGGGGTCTAAACAGGGTAACCTGCAGCAGCGCAACAGCTATTTTGTAGCATGTTTTAGTAGACTGCTCATAAACTTGGTGATGACTGAAGTCAATCTGTTGCTTCCCTTTATTTCTTTAAGATGTGAACTTTTCTCTCTTAATATATGCACTGCAGATACTGTGTTTATTCACTGTTTGGTCAGATTTATCATAAGTATCCATTTTCATTAATCAGCCTGTCAGGTTTTTTTTCCTTTTTCTTTTCTTTTTTTTTTTTCTCTCTTTCCTTTCATGGTTTGTAAGCATACTCTACCTTTTGTTTGCTAGGAACCCTTGACCCTCAACAAAACCATGGCTTCTCAGTGCTTGATTACCTGGGTTAATTTCATTTTGCACAGCTATAACTAATGGCCTTTTACAAGTGCCAGCAGCCTGACGCTGCGGGTGCCTCCTCGTGCCTGACTGTATTTGTGAGCAGAGCATTAATCACCACTCCCTGTCATGCTTTATTGCTTGATGATGAGGGTAAACTGACCACTTCCTTTTAATGAGGAAAAGCAGAGGTCAGCAGCCACAGGCTGAGCAGAGAGAGCCTCTCTTGTCACTTGCCTCAAACCTGCCACTGCCACAAAGCTGCCTCTTCACAGAGTCTGCCCCCTCATCCGCAGGCAGCAACACGTGCCCTCTCTACCACCTAACATGAATGTTTATCTTTAAAGTTCATCTTAATTGTAGATCAATCCATGTCACAGGTTTACCCAGTCAAAACAACCAAAACCACTGAGCCAGTCAGCCAGTTAAAGTCAGCGTAGTCATATGTGCGGGAAGACATTGCCAGCCTTGGCACAGTCTGCTCTAGGAGCGTCAGGTAGCTGTGATGCGTGGCTGCCATGCTGGAGCTCCCCAGACAAAACATTTTTGTGATGATTTGGTAACCCCTTCTAACCACTGTAAGCTCCATGCGTGTGGGAAATCATACTAGTGGCCACTGTGCTGGCCTGCCTGAACAGGATGAGTAGCACCGGCCAGACTCCCGCCGGCTGTGAGGTGTGCATC
This sequence comes from Anas platyrhynchos, assembly GCF_047663525.1. Taxonomy (NCBI): domain Eukaryota; kingdom Metazoa; phylum Chordata; class Aves; order Anseriformes; family Anatidae; genus Anas; species Anas platyrhynchos. Next base: position 37,122,896 of record NC_092590.1, read on the forward strand.
CCACTGCCCCCGGCTTCACGTGTGGAGGCTCCGGGGGGCACCTGGGGAGTGGGAGCGTGGAGCACGCTTGGGACCTTGAAGCCTCCTTTCTTCATCCTGCAAAGCTTTAGTGAGGTAGGCAACTTAAATGAAGTCACTGCTGTCTGTTTTCTGAGGTAAATATTTACTCAAACTCCCAAGGAAGAGCTGTGGGTTATGAGGGAGCGTACCAGGTGCTGCGGAGCTGCTGCCATGGCTTCTGTTCTCCCTCCTTGGAGGGGAGGCCGAAGGAGGAGGGGTGAAACAGGGTATGTGAGGCCTCCCTCTGTCAGTGCAGTACTTGACTGATCGCTGTCAGGTGATACAACCTTCTGGTAAAAGCAACCTGGGGTCCAAACAGTATATTTGGGGGGTCTTTCTTGCTTCCGTCAGCCTCTGTGGCTGCCACCAGCCATTTTCCTCACACCTGAGGAGAGCAGCAGAGGTGGCAGCAGGCCTGCGTCATGCTCCCCCCTGAGGCAGCCTCAGCAAAGGAGGTCCCAGGTGCCGTGACAGCTCATGGGCAGAGCTGGAGTGACAGTGTCAGGCTCAGAGTCGGGCTCGGTGCATTAATAGAGGTTTTTAATATATTTGGTCTTTTTATTTTGGCTTCAGTTTCCAATCTATAAAGTAGAGGCAGCCGTGCCATCTTCTAGGGGGATTAAGTCTCAGGTTTCCTGGTTTCAAACTTAATGGTGTAGAGAGAGGTGTTCTCTTGACTTGCTGCCCCCAGGTGGTTTTCCTCTCACCTGCTTCTGCTTATCTGGTTACCAGCCATCTGCATCCTGTCCCTTCTGCTTCTAGCCAGCACTTGCCTCTGTTTTTCCCTGTAATTTTGTCCTCCTTCAGTCATCAGCTCCCACACTGTCAGACTCTCCCGGCCATTCTCCGTTGTCCCACTGCCTGGCTTTACTTCTGTGGGGAGGCTTTCTCCTTCCAAGTCTACTACCTACCCAAAGTCCTCTCCTCACTCTTTTCGTCTCCTGGTGGCTCTTTTTTCTTGCAACCTGTGCCTCGTTCCCCTTCCCTCTGAGCACTTCCTTTGCTGTGCACCAAGATGATGATGGAGGTTTTCTGTGAGGAGTCCCCGTGCCAAGGCATCGCCTGGCACCTGGTAGAGATGGCTGGAGCACAAGCTTTGCTCAGACCTTCTGCCCTGGTCCGTGCTCTTTGTAGAAGGAAACTTTGGAGGTTGGCTGCCAGGCTTCACCAAAACCTTTGCAAATCATATCACGTACAAACTGCAACTTTTCAGTGTTTTATACTGTGATCCGTTATAATTTTAAGTGATAATGTATGAGATGGCAAAAGGCACATCTGTGGTATCAGAGCAGTGATGCTTCAAAGGGCCTGTCTCAAAGTGTGAAGGCTCTTGAGCTTCTCAAATATGTCTGCGAAAAATGTAACACGGGGGAAAACCAACATGTTTCTCCCTACCCTTATTCACAAACTTACTTTTCACTAAGCTTAGTACTTCTAGCTGATACTTTCTTAAACTCGCAAAATGAAATTCAGCCTGAGGCAGACATCCAGCATGGAAAATTTCAGCCCTAACTGCTACTGTGTGGTAAAGTTATAGGCAATAGAAAATGAGGTCTTAAAATGAGAAGTGTCAGGCAACCTTAACTACGTGTAGTCCTACAAGACCCACTGATGATAATCTGTTTTTTGACAGATTTCATCCAATTTGCAGATTCATTTTGGCATATACTATACAAAGAAAAGAAAAAAAAGTCCCTGGAGTAGGACTCTCAGGCTTACATATACCACCTTACAAGTAGTGAAAGCAGTGTTCAACCATGCAGTCATTTTACCTTCTGCCAAACCTTTAAAACTGTACTGCAGAAAGTCCATAAAAAATAGTAATATAAAATCAAGGCACTGATGCACTGAAGCTGAGAGCTGTTGACTTCATGCCAGTTCTTATCTCATTCTCATAAATCTAAATGTAGGTTCCAGGTAAATGTTGAATTATAAAAATATTACAGAAATTGTAACAGAAAGCTTGCATAAACAAAAGCCTAGGATAGCATGCCATTCAGATTTGCATATCTAACAATTTTAGTAATAAATATGGACTTTCCTGTAAACACCACAGACTTCTGTCTTGTTCCAGTTCTCCCTCTCCCATAGTTTTTCTTCTGTTAATGAGCTAAAAATCTGTCCAGGGTATTTCTCTTGACTGGAACTCTAAAATTTGTTTATTTGAAATACGAACAAGAAATGAGTTTAAGCTCAAGGTGGGTGAAGGGGGCCAGAATCAGGGAACGGACATGGTTATCTTTAATATCACATCTGTGGGAGCCTCACCTGTTGATACAGGGGCTTGGGAATCCCACATGCCCAAGCATGGCTACTGGCCTACTATGTTGTTTTGGGATTAGATAGCAAGCTACATCGAAGCAGAGCTTGTTTGCAGGCTGCCTGCAGCTGAGGCTTGGGGCTTTTTTGTTGAGATTACATGCAAAACCTCTGTGGATGGTAATCACCCGTTCCCTCGATCAGCCTCTGACAGTGTCTACATGACTTTTAAAGTGTCTTTCAGTAGAGCCCCGCTGACAGCTCAACAGTTATATAAAATGCTGCCTTTCTAAAAATCACTTCTCAGCAATGTCAGCGTGTGAGAAGCTAGGAGAATCCAGTTACTTTCCTGCTGGGATATCATTCTTCGTTTTCAGAACGATTCCACCTGGTTTACACAGTCCAGGGAATAAAGGCTCACTTAGGTCCCTTTGCTGTGATAGGACCACTTGGTACTATACGTTTGTGACAAAGACTGCCAGGACTTACGTACATGAATACCACTGTTTATTTTGATTAATGCTGTTGTCTCACAGAAAAATGAACTTTGGACACGTGAATAAGTCTTTCTGTTATCAGCAATAAAAGGTAAAATCACAGGCAATACAACCTCCTTCTTTTATGGTAGTTGTTAGGCATAATTCATTCTTGGGAGGTTTTCACTGGTGTATAACCTCTTTTTTTTTTTTTCCCCCTTAGTTAATCTTATTCTCTGCACCAGGTCAAAATCTTCATATGTTCTTTATTCTCAAAACTAGGCACATGCTTAAGCGCCCAAGGCGTAAGTGCTTAAGGCACATGACTGAATCAAAGACTTGAACTAGGCTGTTATCATTTCCCGTCTTTAATTATCAGAGAAGTTACAGACGGGTAAAGGACTACTTTAAATTTTCTTGGTAAATCACTCCCTCCGGCTTCTAATCATTTCCGTTCCACTTCTCTGGACTTCCTCCAGTTTGTTTATATCTTCCAGTAATGAAGTGCCTGAACTGCATACAATATTCCAGGTGTGGCTGCAGAAGAAATGCATAAAGAGAGCACTGTTATGCCAACCTACTCTGTTGTGTAATTCTCCTACAGAAGGAACGAGAGATGTTACAGGCATTTTGTTCTCTTCTGCATTACTCGTTACATCTAAATTGTCCTGTTATCTAGGTGTCTCTCAATGTTGCTGCTTTCCAAATTTTGCTGTATTGTTCACTCTTTTTTTTTTTTTTTGAATTACTCCCTTGGTACATACAGTAGCATTTTATTACTTGTTTCACATCTTTGCTTCTAATTTCTCTATAGCTTTTTGTATTATTTCTCCATCCGCACTTACACTGGCAACTCCTCCTCCTCTCTTCCTACTTCCAATGAAAAGATCAAAATAAGCAGTAGTCCCTCTGATACTCCACAGGATGTCTTCCCAATGTGATAAACTGTCAGCATTTGGCAGTGTCTTAATCTCAGCAGGAATTGGCTGTAGAATTTTTTTTTAATGGCAAAACTGGTATAGGGTCTCCTCACCGAGTAAATCTTGCCAAGTAATAACAATTAACTGGATGTTAGATTTCTTGCTTACTGTATAAACAGCATTTTTCAGGTGAGGAATTAGACTATAGTGGATGGGAAATGTAGTGGATAAAATGAACTGGGCATTGTGCATCAGTGAATAAATAAAATACATTTCTTGCATGAGTGCATCTCCAACAGTATTTCCATATCTGTGTATTTCACCCTCTAAAGTAAGCATTTCTGATCTGTTGGCTGGCTCAACATCTTCAGGGACTATTACCTTAGAAATAACAGGGGTCCCAATGCTCCTAGAAGCAGAAAGAGGATGCTGTGCCCAGAGGGAACTGCCAGCGCTATTTTTTTCTGCAAAGAAATAGCTTTTTTTTTTAACACTTGTGGCCTGATTTCCCCTTTTACTTTGTGTAGACAATTACACATGGGTAAAACCGAGGTAAAGCACTGTCATTCCTGTCCTGCAGAGCCTTATGCTTGCTTTGCACAGGTATAAATGGCCTTGGACTCCTGGTCTAGTTTCAGCTCTGCGTTGCTAAAAAGTCTACCACAGGAGAAAGCATGGACCTTCAGACAGTCTAAGAAAGTGCGTGGGGCTGATGGTGTGCTTCTCTCAGTGGCCGGAGAAGCACCACGGAGGCATCATCTAGTTGTATGCTCTCCTGACCACAACCTACGTGCTCTGCTTTCCAGCTTTTCTGTGCTCTCCTTGAACTCATGCTTTCCATGCTTCTAAACAATTTATTCTCTCATTGTGCTTGCTGGGTTATGTGGCTGATGAGGAAAACTCAAGACCAGGGCATAGGTGATGGCTGGAAAAAACAGAGGTCTTCTGTACCAGCTTCTCCAGACTTAGAGGAGCTGTGATGGCAAGGTAGGTCAGGTTCAAGTTATCCTTTTGTATCATCTATTCTGTTTCAGAAAGTAGTTCGCTTCTGCACTTTATTTTTTATTAGAACTGTTTTAACCTTGGTCTTCCGGTAACTAAAAGTCCGTCTGCCTCTTGGAAAACCCCCAAACCCAACAATGACCAATCTTTCCATGTAATTTCTTAATTATTTCTGCATGTGAGTTTTGGCAGTGCTCCAACATTTGAAATCATTATGCTGCTTCGGAGTGCAAATAAGTGGGACTGGATTAATAAATTGTATGAAACATGGTGCCACACTTCATTATAATCCACTTATCAAAGTGGAAAAAACCTTTTAGTACATAAAGTGCATCTGCTTTTAATTTTCATTTTGATCTTTTCTTTGTGTGTTTTCAGACACAAGTGTACCTTTTCAGGGAGGCTTTTAATACTGCTGCCTGTCAGTTTCAAAGTTGCTTCTGAAGATGGCAAAATGGAGCTTGGAAACTCAGGATGCGTTAGGAAAAGCAAAGGACTGGACTATCCTCTTATGATAAGAAACTGGGGTTCAGTACATCATGCTGAAATCTGGCATGAGTAGAAAGCAGATCAGATTTTTAATGCTAGTGACCTTTTCAAAACTTCCTTTTTTTTTTTTTTTATTATAAAAATTCAAGTTTTATCACCTTTACTTTCAACTTATGCTCCAGACAAGTGGAATTTTGCCTTTAGTCATTATCATTTTTCAAAGATACAGCAACTGCTTTTGATGCTGCTAGTGAAACCTGCCATTTACTGCATATAAAAGTATGTTGTCAGCCCAGTGAAACTGAGGTAAGCTTGTACAAGGCTTTGTATTAAATGACCACCATCCTCAATCACCCATTGGCGTTGTTGACCTTGCTTTACTAGCCGGAGATGATGGTTGTTGCCAAAGAGACTGGGCTTTGGTAAAGACTAACCTGTATCTCATTTTAGTAGGAAAAGTACTATATTTTATTAAGGTTAACCCAAAGAATTTTCATGCTGTTCTTACTATTCTTGTAAGCAATGACGTCTCAGTTCACATGAGTTTTATTAAATAGCGCATTGCAAGAAACAAAAATTAATTCAATCTGCTTAATATTACCGGAATTTTAGTTGTTGAGATTGAATTAGAACTGTAAAAATCTGTGTTCATGACTCCTGAGAGGTTAAATGTGAATAGACTGAGGAGTTTTTTATTTTATTTTTTTAATGTGAATGCAAAGAATAAGGATTTATACCAATGAAGGAGCAGCTACCCTAATTCATGGGTGAATTCTGGATATAAATTAAATCCTAATTGGTCTTTAGTTTTTACTGAGCAAAACAAATTTTGCAACAGCAATTATGTCAATTAGGCAGAATGATCTTTGAAAGTAGAATGGAATAATTCAGTTTATGCCTTGGTGATGCTGTAATTATGCCTTGTGATGACTTTTATCCTGTTGGTCTAGGTCTGTTTTTTCAGTTTTGTTTCCAGTGGCCACTGTCATTCAGGCTGAAATTTGTCATACTTGTTTTTACCTAAATATCCCTTTTCTCATTGTGAAGGAAAGGCATGATTCCTTTTAAGATCCCACTCTGACGTGCAAATTGCCTGCAAAATTTGGTATGCTTTAATAGATGACTTTTTAAGACTCAGTAATGACTTCATAGGCATTGAAAATGATACAGCGTGTGAATTGAGTTATCCGTAGTTTTAGTTATTCAAGCCCTGAGATGATTTCCTGAGATGTGCAAAACATCACCAGTGGGTGACACCAGGGCTTTCTGCCTCAGCACAGAAATGTGTTTTCCCTGTAGCTTTCCCCCAGCTCACTGATTCTGGTGCTGTAGTCGGATCCAGCTTGGCTGGCTGAATGGGATCACAGGAGCATCACCAGCAAGATGAGGGGAGCTGTGCTAAAACTTGGCAGAACTGCTTGAATCAAAGCCTTGCCTGTGTTTTTGCTGGTGGATGAATTCTTGCTCAGCCTCTCAGGCTGGGGTGAATAAGCAGAGGGTGAAGTAGCAGTTTCCAGGGGCATGGGAGGGATGCCATGATCCATTCAGAAGCTGCTTTTCAGGGGGCTGTGAATGATGACTGTAGGCAGGGCTACCCAGCAAGCTTGACCTAAATTCGGGGGAAAGAGGCCTTGGACCCGTGGCTCTCTGGTACAGCAGCCTGGAAACTCTGTACCAGCTTCAGGGGGTTCTTGCAGAGACCCAGTCATCTCCTTAAAGACTAAAGTAGGTATCGTGATCAGTGTAATATCCTTTCTGGTACCTGATTCTACTTCTGGTTTACATTTAAGAGTAAACATGCTGGGAAATTTCATTATAATCATCAAATGTTCTGATATGCCCTCGTCCTCTTTCTTCTGACCATTTCTTCAGCCTTACCCAGAAGAACACAGAGCTGAGGTTCCCGGTAAAGATAAATAAGTGCATAGATAAATTGAGAAAATAAACAGGAATACTTTTACGTATTTCAAAGGGATAAAGCAGGCTCCTTTTTAAACACGCAAACAAACCCAGAAAACTGTTAAGTTCACCTCAGTGAGCATCTAATAGTACTTTGGTCAATGTTTCTGTGTTTGTGATCTCAAGAGATTCTGTTAAAAGCCTCTGACTGTATTGCTTTCAGCCTTTAAAAGAGAATTATTAGTGACCAGGGTTCCAGAGGAAAAGATCTGTCAATGTATGTGCTGGCCATATTTTAAATTGTTGCCATTATTCATAATAATATTCATTTTTATGGATTTAGCATATTTCCAGTCTGATCTGTAGTAAACTGTACATGAAAAATGGAAGAGAAAAATATGCTTTGAAGATAATGTGTCATTCACACAGAATAAAATTTATAATCTGCTGAACGTGCTGACTGCAAGAACACTGTGGACTTGAACTTCTTTGTTTTTTTGCAAACAATTTGAGTAGTTACTTTAAAAAAAATTAACAGAATATTTTCACTGAGATCAAGAGTTGGGAAAAGTTTTACTGCAGAAAAGAAACAACCTTTTTTTTTTTTCTGTATCTTATATAAATACCATGAATCTCATTGAAGGGGTCCACCTAGAGTTCCAAATAACAAAATGTAATTGACAAACCCAGGGTTAACACTGACTGTGTGCCTTGATTTCCCATGTCTGCCCAGTGAGAATAGAAGCTCTTCCTTAGTTTGCCCTTTCAAATGATTGCAAAGAGAGTTTGATACGTGCCTGAGTGTGCAGACTAAGTGGCTCAAGATAGAATCTCTCCACTCAACTCCCAGGCCCTGCATACACTTAAAATATGAATATTTTTATGGAGGTGAATATTTTCAGTAGAGTGTTCACCTCAGGGAGCCATACCATCAGCTACGCATCCTTATGTTACGCAGCAGTGATGCATGTTCCAGAATGCAGCCCCCTCATCCCCCTTAAACCTTCCCTTAATTGAACTTTATATTTCACACAGATCTTACATCACAGCATGTACTTCCTAAAATCTGGTTGTAACAGTGAAGCATGGTGAGCTCGTTGTAGAGCAAGACACAACATCATGTATGTGAGTGCAGCAGAATAGTTGACAGTTCGTATCAGTAAAAGTGGAAGGATATTTCGGTTGCAGTTTGGCTTTCAAATAAGCATCATGCAAAAAAGCATTTGCTGTCCATCTATGCCATGCCTTGTACATTGAAATTTTCCATTGAAGTGCACGAAAATTTGTAGTATGTCAAGAATGCCTTATCAGATTTTTAGCATGGGAAAGCAGAAGCAGGCATCATGCATGCAACATGATCTCTTGTAAATCTACCATGCATACTGCTCTGCAGATAACAGAATTTAGAGGCTTCAAAATTAGTCTTCATTTAAAATTCAAACCAAAATGAAAAATTGGAAACTTGCAGAAGAATAAAATGCTATAAAATATTAGATATCTGAGTTTGTCAAAACAATATCATCTGAACCTTTAATTGTGACTCTGTCTTACTGTATCCAGTGTAATCTAAAATCAAAAACAATTGAACAGAAAACTGACTTCAAAACAGAAACAAAACGATTTAGCTCTGTAACAGGATATTTTGGTGTTTGTAGATATTTTTTCTTGGTTTTCCTCCTAGCCAGATTTCCAATGCAGTGTGATTTCACTGGATCTGAAATGCTTTGCAAGAATCAGATACTTTGCCTATAAAATATGTTTTTTTTTCCTCTTCCTTTTCTGTGCTATTTAGTATGATTCAACATTTCTGCATAAAAAGAGATCTACCGTGTAGTTAAACTCCTTTTGCAGAGCATCCACCATGCTGCACGGTCAGGTTTAAATTTTGATCATGCTGAACCAAGAGCTGCTTTGTTGGCTGCTCTGGGCTTCGGGAGACCCCAGCTCTCCTCCTCACCCAATTGTTGGCATGGCTGCTTGGTGCAAATTCTGTCTCCATCGTGGAGATGCAGGTGGGACCCCAAAGCCCAGCGCGTGGAGGAGCCCTGGGGATGGTTGCAGCCCAGGTTTTCTCCAAGTTTCAGCCTGGGGCGTATCTTGTGCCAGTGGTCAGTCCCCCTGGATAACAGGGTGGCTGGAACTCCCAGGCAAAGACTTTGAGAAGCTTTCCAAAGTTGTGCAGCATGTTCTAAGCATGACACAAGCAAATGCACATCTCAAATAATAGAAATTTATGTGTGTTTTCTTTCTGACTTGTCTCACTGTTGTTAATAAGAGTTCATCTCTGCTGGATGGTTTCTCCTGCAGAACACTAGCCTCTTTTAGGCTACATCCCGGGCTCCCTTGCCAAATTTCCTCTCTCTCCTTGATCCCTCTCATCGATGCCCTTTCAGTCTGCTTAAAATAGTGAGTGAGAACGATTTTTATAACTTCTCATCTCCTTTGCCAGGATCACCAGACATACCAATTGTTTGTGTTAACCTGGTCTCAGCCCAGTGTGAAAGCAAGTTTCCTGAGGGGGAAGCAGGAGACAGCCTCCATATCGAAATCGCCAGAGCACTGAAATCTGCCCTCTTTGATATGCACGGGGAGAGCACAGTAGTATGGCAACTTGAAAACTTCCACGTATCGTATTTCCCTAGCTGTTGCATTAGCTATTCACTGATGGCTAAACCTGGGGAAAGCATATTCCCTCTTTTGGCTGCAGAGATTTAAAGTAGACGTTTGCATGCAGTCTCTATCGATAGGCAGCTGTGATGCTGTAAAAAAGCACCAGAGGGGACACAGCACTCCCTGCTTCACTTCCAGAGAGAAAGGAAATTGGCTTTATATCCATAGTCACCATGGGTGGAAGCACTGGTGCTTCATCTTTCCTTTCAAACTTCAGCTTTCTGGAGGAAACGTGTGGTAGTCCATGCACAGGGTGTTTGATCATAATGCAATCCCCACCTGAGAACGACCCGCAGCTCTTTCTCGGGGATGCTTGGAAAGAATTGGTAGCGTGCGTTTCAGTCGGTACCATGTATAACATGGTAATGAGAAATAGTAGTTAAGCACAAGGTATGAAGCATATAGAAAATTTAGAAAAATAGCGTGTTGCTGGAGTTAGCAGACTGTTCTCACTATTTGAGCACCAAGTAACTGATGTGCCCATGCTTTTAAAAGTGCCCTAGCTGGATTCTGTGGACCCTGCAGCAAGCGATGCTGTTGGGACCGTGCTTTTATCCATATCCCAGCTGGTTTTGCACTACTTTGCTTGGGTGTATGAAATGAGGTGTGACCTTTGACTGCAGTGAAAAAGCGCCCTATGAAATGCCTAGTTACAGGTTGAGCGGAGGAAATGATGCATCTGGAAGGAAACAAACAACCTGGAGAAACAGTCGTGGGACAGGAGAGGGGTAGAGCACTAAAGATGAAAGTAGATAAGGGAGAAGGATGGGTGAGAAAATAAACTTTACTGAAGGAAAGAAACAAAAGGGCGGGGGAAGGAGAATTACAAAATTATAACAAAAAAAAAAAAAAAAAAAAAGTAGATAAATGAATCCACTAATATAAATGGCTAAAAAAAAAATGGGGAGCTGTCTTTGGGTCTAGAACTAGCAGGAGAACGTGAAGCGAGCAGGGAATACCCCAATGTGGTGAATACTTTTCCAAAATCAAAACAAATCTTAATCAAGTCTTCAACTGAGAAGGATGTAGGCTGTACCAATGCAATAAGCACAATTGGTAATAATTACCATAATGGATCAATATTGTTGTCTTGAACAACTGACAGATACAACCTTTGCCTGCAGCCGAAAAGCGTTTGGTCTGGGGTGGTATGGCCAGAAGAGTAGAGCTGTGGAGTGATGAAGGAGATAGACCCTGAAGTGGGTCTGAATTTTGGGAAACCCTGAGATCAATATCTGAACCGCAAACCGTGAGCATTCACTGTATAAAATGAAAGGGCAATATTCATATCTCAGTTCTGTACCTTGTCTGCAGCATTTATAAGCTTATTCTGCATTACTCATAAATCTTAGCGTGAGGAACCGAGTTTATTAGTTTACAGTGGTCAGACCAGACTGGTTTAAGCAGAGCTGAGGAAGTTAATTACTAAATGCTTCAGGTAGGTCTAGCAATGAGTAACCAACCGCGGAGAGGGACCCGCCGTGGCCACAGCCCCGGGAGCTGCAGCGGGGAGGAGGGGGCTGCGGCTGCGCTGGGACTGCAGCTCGGGAGGGACTGCCCTAATCTGTTTCCCAGGTTGTTCGAACCAGTTCAAGAGCAGTAAAACAAGGTTATGTAATTGACATGTGATGTAGCCTAAAATAGTGACTGCAAACATAGGCTGCTGTTGCTGGGCAGTTGTCAACTGCTAAAAAAAAAAAAAAAAAAAAACAACCCCTCAACTGTGTAACAAATGGACCTTTTAAATGAAAATGCAGTTCTGATTTCCATTGAATAGCAGGCTTTTTACTTCACTTTTTTTTTTTTAATTGTAAGGAATAGAGGCTGTGGGAAAACTGAAATTTTGAAAGAGATTCATCTTACTGTACTTATCATGCTGATTTATTTGAGAGTACCTACGGTGGATTGTGAAATAAAAACCTCAGGTATATGCAGTTTGTTTCTTCAAAGTGCAATGTAATTCCTTTGAAAGAGAAAATCCTTCTTTTCATATGGGAAATTATTGTGACAAGTTGTAGCAGGAATTTTATTTATATTTGATCTATAAAAAGAAACAGTTTATTTTTATTAATTACAAGAGCTTATGTGGATTACAGTAGTAACAACAGCTTCACAAAATATGCGAAGGTCTCAGAGCTGGCTGAAAGGAGCACATCACATAGCCCCGAGAGCATGGACAAGAAGAGGCTGGGATGTGCAGGAGGCAACCCCCTTCATTAGGTCCATGCCAGCAAGCAGGAATTCCCGACACAAAGTTCTGTTTGCTGACCAGATACTGCCAAGGCGAGAGGCATCCTTTCCTCCTACTGATTATCTGCCACAGGTTTTTTGTGTTTCCTTCAGCAGAGAAAAGTGGCTGCAGGGGCCAGGCTTGTGCCATCGAGGGGCTGGTGCATAAAGGGGAGGGATGGAGATGAGCAGTAAAAAATGTGTATGGGATTGAGGGGCTCGTAGTGTAGAAGTATAGACATTGAACCCGGATTTTTTTCTCCTCTGTCATTCACTAAGATAATGGGTGGTTCTAGTAGCAGCAGGAGGGTCTTCAGATGAGCTTCCCTGTGCCGAGGAGGCCAGGTAATAGCGTTTAACACCTCTGCGCACCTGCTCGAGCCGGTGCTGGTCAGCATTCAAATCCCTAAGACTTTTATTGTGTCCTTGTCATTGTGGGCAAGGGGCTATGGGGACATCCCAGCCCTGGTGCTAGCCCAGAGGCTCCAAAGGGATCATAGCCCTGATGGGCAGCTCCAGGCTGTGGGGCTGGAGGGGAATTCTGGCTCCTTCAACCCCAGGCTGGCCCCTGCTGCAGGAAGGCAACTTTGCCTTAGTTTTTTGAGTTACTGTATTAATTCTCTTTGTGGAGGGAGAAGGAAAGTTTGTGAATTGCACATGCATTTTGATATGCTTCAGTGAGATGCTATTTTAGAAGTTGAGCTTTTTTAAAGCTTGTTCTGCTTTATTTGCTCCTTAGCTGCCGCTCCTGTTTTCTCACTTTCCCCTCCTTTTGCGAGGCTTCCTCAATCGCGCCTTTGTTTGGGGTCCCAAAACTCGCTGCTGTTTTCGAAGCCAGCTCTCGGACTTTCCCCTCGCCTTTCCCAGGGGATGCTGCAGTGGACGCGTAGCCCCAGCCGTGGAAAGAGAGCATCAGCTCCCGGGTGAAGGCGGGCAATGCCTCCAGCACAAGGCAGGGAACGAGGCAGTGGGGCTGCAGGAAAGGAGCTGGGCAGCGGAACGGAGCCCAAACGAGCATGAGTCAAGCAGGCGATGCGATTGCCAAACGACAAATGTGGTGCAGGATTGTATTAGCAGGAGCGTTGTGTGCAAGGTGCAGGAAGTAACCATGTTATTGTGCTTAGCGGTGGTGAAACGCAGCGAGCGGAACGCGGCCAGTTTTGGGCGCTACGTTTTATGAAAGAAAGCAGAGAAGAATAAGAGGGATGATGACAGATTTAGGAAACATGACCTGTGAGGAAAGATTGAGAGAACTGGATTTGTTTAGTCTAGCAAAGAGTTGGGGAACATACATTTTTCGATAAGCATGAGATTGTTGTAAAGGAGATGACAGTCTATTACTCTGTGTGTCTTGGGGGGAGCGCTAACTTCTCTCTCTGTTGCAAAATATTCCTGCTTAGGTTAACTGCAAAGGGAAAAAATACAGCCTAAAGGCTCACTAATCACTGGCCTAGTCACATGGTTTGCAGGGAAGTTGCAGAAAACCTTTCCTCAGAAGGTTCGTAGGCAAATTTAGAGGGGTGAAAAAAATCTGCCTGAACTATGAAGCTAGTCTTATCTTGCTTCCATGAGTGGGCTTGAATTAAACAGTCTTTGGATCCTCTTCCAGCACTACGCTTTTTTCTTCTTTCTTTTTTCTTTCCTTTTTTTTTTTTTTTTTTTTTTTTATACGACGTTTAACACTTGATCATAGTAGTTGCTATTTTAACAAGAGAGCAGAAATGTAGAGGACTTAGTAATGACTTGCAGTTCCTGACTTAGGCTTTGAAAAACTTTAAGAAAAAAAAAAAAAAAGGCAGCAGAGAGAACATGTGGAATATTTCACAAACTGCTGTAATTTTCTAATTTTGCCTTAGACAGTAACAGAAATATTACTGGCAAGAAATATTTAGACCCCGTTCTGACTGCGGACTTGCATGGCTTGATGTATCATGAAGAGTGCAGTAGCGCTCTGCCCGCATATATGAGCTCATCTGAGCAAGTCGCTTTTTGGGACTGGTGGTTCAGTCATTATGCTGGAATTTTAGAGTGGATAAAGGCACAACTGATGCTGCAGGTTTCTACTGCAGCCTTATTTGGGCAGTAATTCATAGGCCAGATAAGAACTGCTTTTTTTCCTCCCCCCTTCTGAATTTTGCTTGTTCAAGAAAATGCAGTTCAAGACTCAACTTCACGAGTACTTCCTTTTTTTTTTCTTTCACAGTCCTATAAAATCAGGGAATCAAAGACTTTTAAATGCTTTTCAGTTCTCTCATCTGTGAAATATTTTTGTGTGTGGTTTAGTATGTGTCTTCCTGTGGTATATAGTGACACAGTAACCTGAAAAGTGCAAACTCAAATATTCCTTCAGCTGTACCATGACTATGACAGACCTTTATTTCTTCTTAGTATGTAACAGCCTAGTACCTATTCATTATTTATTTTGAACAGGAAATTTTTCTGGTATCTTTTGTATCTATGTATTTTAAATGGAATAGGAATTACCTCATATAAATGCACTTAATGAGGGCATATATAAAAATCACTTTCATCTTAATGCATTAGCACATGGGAGATGAGGATTTGATATCTACTCTGTCGCTTTCCAGCCCACTTGTGGGTGATTAAACTGGATAAAAAGAATAACCTGGGTTAAGCGAAGCACAAGCTATGCAGAAAGATCAATACGCTGTTTGAGAGGGTTAGAGATCTAGCCACCACAAAAGCAACAGCCTCCTTGTAGGATGATCTCCATCACCTCATTGAGAACCTGAAGAGCCCAGGAGGTCTTGAGAGAGTCACATCAGTCTCAGATGTGTAGGTTTTGTTTTATTTTGAAGTTTAGGGGCATGAGTGAGGATCATGCTACAGGAATGGAAGATTCTGATTCATTATGAGAGTCTTTCTTTACTAACTTATTTTTCAAAATCAGTTTTATTTCAGAAATATTTTGATTGCATGGAAATCTGAAGCTTTTCTCATAATAGGTGATGATAAAAAAAATCATTTTCAGGTGAAAAAATTTTCTTTAGTATGTGATACTGTACTCTACGTAGAAGGTTTGCCTAAATACTGATCTCTTTTTTAAGGGTTTTCAAGTTATTTTGATTAACGTAAGTTTTAAGATGGCCATGATTATTTAATTAATAAATACAAGAAAATAAAAGAAATTTGACGATCTCTCTGATCTACAGAAGACATTTGCTTACTAGAAAAACTACTTACAGATTTTGTACCATATGTTAGCATTCAGAGATACACGATTCAAAAACTGAGGAGCCTTTACTAAATTATGTTTTCTGAAATTATTTAGCCTAGAGTTGATGGGTTAGAAAGTAATAATTACAGGCTACCTAAGCCGTTTGAAGGGTGACTTATGGAAGTAGTCAGCTATAGTGGGAGGATTCCTTATGAAGTCACCGTGTGACAGTGATCGAGGCACATAAACGTTTCTACAATATTTAAGAACGTGACCCAAGTAATTATTGTGGAGTACATAAATGTTAACCTCTTTTTATTAAACTCATTAGCTTTTGAAAGCAGTAATGAAAAATGTTGACTTAACAGGTGTACAGTTTCGTAGAACAAACTGCCTTCAGGGAGATTCTGCAATGGGGTTCATTCTGCAGCATTAGAGCTGACTTGTCATATTAATAGCCTGCACCCGCCTGTGAAAGCCTAAAAATGGTATTGCAGTACTCTGTGATGTACAAAGGACATTGTATGAGCACTGAACAATCGTACTTACATTCCTCACAAAAAAATAGCCGTTTTTCCCTTCTCTCCACGAATTCAGTATAAGAATCCAGATACCAGTGTTTGTAAAGATATAGAAACCATCTTTATGCTGTGTATCGTTATTTTAAACACTTGTGTTTTGCACTTTAATTTCACTTTCATGCTGCTGCTTCTTTAGGAGATGTGTTCAGTACAGAGCAAAAATGCAAATAGGAATTAAGCACATTCTTCTCTTCTGTATCTGGTTTTTGTACAGATCGCTCCATACTATAAACATTACTTGATAAGCAGGTTTTCAGTCTGTGATTAGCTAAGAATTTTATCTTTTTATTATTTTAGAGGCCTACTTAAAGATCAGCTGATGGATATTGATGTTGTCACTAAATTATTGTTCATCTTGAACTTGTCTGGCATAACTTCATGAGCTTCATTTCATGAATTATCTTGCCCACGTTTTATTGGTTTTTGGCAGTGCCATGGTGCTAGGTGAAGTCCCTTAATAAAAGCACTGACTTGTCAATCTGCTTGGTGGTTAGACATCTAAAGCATTATTATCTAAGTGACAATAACTTTGTGGTATTACAGTAACACTTTGCTTACTCAAATAAGGTTGAACCAATCTTTGTGTGAGATGCTCAGTGAAGAGATGCAAGAAATAGCCCAAATTTGAGTTCACTGTCTAAATAGATAACGTTGGGTAGGGGTGAAAGGAAGTCAGATGTAGAGATAGAGAATTACTTATCTGAAGTTGTAAGGCAAATTCCTGAAAGAACCTAAAATAGAAGCCAGGTCTCCTGTGTCCCATGAATATTCTCTTTGACTTTCCCCGAGGAGGCATTTGTGTATTGTGGAAAATGTCTTGGCAAAAATATCTTAAACCTCTTGTTCTGCAGCAGCTTTGTCCTCTTATTGAGCCTTTGTCCCGTTATTGAGTCTTTGCTTCCTCTTCCCTGTATGCACCAGCCTCTTGCACCGCTGTCACTTGCTTCAGTTGTTGGCATGGACATTCATGCTCTTTGTCCAGTTCTTGGTTTTCTTCACAACTCATCATCATTTGGGTTTTGGCTTAGGAGTCTCTCTATTTTGTTCCTCATTGGTGTAACTGCAGTTGCAATCCTAATGTTTTCCTCTGTCTTGTGTGTTTTTGTTACTGACTTGTGTGTAGTTTATGGACTAATGAGTTTCTTACCTTCTTTCTAAAATGCATCTCCCCAGGGCTTGGTAGTTCTCTGGTGCCAGCTACATGCACCTGCAGCACACTGTTGTATTTTACACTGGACTATTTTTTCAAATTTCAGGTGCTGGCAAATCCTGCAGCATTGTACTTCTGTGAGCTGTGTCCTTTACTTTCATCCTTCTGGAAGCTCTTTGTATCACTTTTTGTCACATCTGCTGCAAGCTGCTTGTTGTGGCCGCCCTGCATCCCAGTGTGCCACCTCTGGATTCGGGCAGCTCAAATAAACTTCCTCTTTCTTTTCCTGTCATGCTGCACTAACCCCTTGTGGCTTCCTTTCTTCCACATCCAATTCAAGCACCTTATTTTGAAAAGTCCATGTATGTGGTGCTGCCCTTGCCTGGCACACCGCATCCATTTGCTCTACCTACATTACTCCCACAAAGCAAAACTCCTTTTGAGTCTTCAAGTTGTTAAATGCCAGCCTATTTTCCTTCTTGCCATGTATTTCCCTTCTGCTAAATGTTGTGTATTAAATACCTGCTGTCTCTTCATGAATGTTTCTGTGGGGCTTTACAGAACTGAAGTAATATGTTGTGATTTAAACCTGCTTTGGTAAACCCTTCAGAAATCTGCTATATAGAAGAAGGTATTAAATCAGAAATCAAGCACTCTGTGAGCTGGTTAAAGAAAATGGAGTATATTCAGAACATGAACTTCCACCTGGCGTTTCTGCCTCAGGTTGTGAACTTCTTTGACACGAGACTGGCCCTTGGGTTTATAACAAACTAAGAGTTGCTGAGCTGCTTTGTTGTACTGCATATGTAAGGATATTTGAAAAAAAGATCAAACCAATCATTTGTTGTATGAAGAAAAGAAAAAAAAAAAAAGTGAAGTCCTGCTTGGATGAAAGAGCTCTTTCCCAAATTAAGCAGAAGAAAAGCTCATAGTAAGGCCCGTGATAAGTTACCAAGGTTATTGGGAAGACCAAAGAATGGGATTGGGAATTTCTGCATTAATAAGAAACCCAAAGTGACTGCAAAATGAGAGGAAAAGAAATGGGAATTATTTAAATACATACTCTAATAAAGCATTTTGGTTTTTGGTTCATTCAGGACAGCACAATTATCTGTGTGCGGGAAGGAACGACTGCATAATTGATAAGATTCGGAGGAAGAACTGCCCAGCCTGTCGATTACAGAAATGTCTGCAAGCTGGAATGAATCTAGGAGGTAAGTAGAATATTAATAGTTTGGTCTCTTAATTTGATTAGGCAAAAATATTGGAAATGTGCAGCCTTTTTATAGTTCTGGCAGCTGCATAATCTCAGAAGTTTAAGGTGGAATTATCCTGAAGAAGTGCTTAATAGCTAATAAACTCTATTGTCATTCTAAATCAGCTTTTGGAGATACGTATTCTATGGCTCAGAAAAAAGAAAAGTGGGTGTTTTATGATGACAGTAATTTTACTGGAATCTCATATAGCTAAAAGTGTTAAGGCTTCAAGGCTTGCATAATTTTTTTTGGTGATGAGCATTCTCTAGAATACTAAAAAACATTTTATACCATCATGGAAAACAAATGCACACACAGTGAAACCTCTCAACTTTTTTATTGATGCTTATTCGACACTTACATTGATTCATTTCTGCAACTGTTTGTATATGCAATTATTTTGATGATGTTACTCTGTCATTCATATGCCGATAACAAAAGGCAAAAACTTGTCTTAATAATTAAAAGTATCTTGAAAACTGTATTTTAACAAAACTTATAATAGTTTTTTCCATTGTTTTAATTCTTCAATTACAATGTCTACACAATTCTGGCTGTGCTTCAGTAGGCATCTTGTTACGAGTCATCTCCCTGAGCAAATTGTATTATAAATCACTTTTTCCCCCAACTCTCTGGTTTATTATAGAGCCTGTGACTGGGGGTTTGGGTACTGCTACAGGTCCTTTCTCTGATGCACAGAGTAACCATTTCCTTAGGATGTTTTTACTGTTCCAGAAAGTTATAACATGGTCACATAATTCCTCCAAATTCTTTCCTCTCTCTCAATTATCTTTTTATCCACCTGGACCTATTGTTAGAACTAGTTTAGCTTATTTCTATAGACAGATTTGGCTGCTTGTCTTTCATAGGTTCTATGCAAAATGAAGGCTCATGTGTGCTTCCTGATGCCTTTTCTACCTCCCCATTTTCTTTCTGTGCCTTATCTTCTGGCAGAAATGCTCAAGCAAGCTGTTCTTCACTGGTTTTCCAGAGTAGCCCTACCCTTTTCCTGCATTAGGACCTTTTTCACTCCCTCTGCTAGTTTTGAGATGCTGCATTGTCCCCTAGGCCACTTGTTTCTGATTCCTAGTGGAGCACAGGCCACATTGTTGGGGGTAAGCTTAGTGCAATGGGATTGCTTTTTCCACTTGCCAGTGTGCTGTAAATGAGGAATACGTTGAAAAACCTTCCCTTCTGTTGGATCTTGGTAGTCTGCTATTCGTTTGCAATTCCTGGTCTTCATTTAATGACCTAGGAGGCAGAGCCTATGTCTACAATGCAGTCATAGAGGTGTGCAGATGAGCTTTGTGGTTTTAACTGTTTTGGTGATTTCCTTCTCTTAGAGAAACTAAGATGAAATTCTCACTCCTGATTCAATCCCTTTCTGCCACATAAGGGAACTTAAATGGCATAAGAGTCCTTCCATCATTGCAGTGGAGGAGATGGGAGGGACATGGCTGTGGGTAGGGATGCAATATGGTGCCTTGTGCATGGTTCAGTAGAGAAAGGCCAGGTTGGAGGCAGGGGGAGGACTGCCAGAGAGAAGGTGCCTGCATCCCAGAGACAGGGCTGCCAAATCATGCTAACAGACCTTTCAGTCTTTCAGCTGGCCCCAGTCTGGCAGGAAATGTTGATGGCTTAAAGCCATTAACAGCTTAAGTCCTCCTTCCTCGGTGGTGCACTTTGCATTGGGCATCTTTGGAGGAGCAACACGGTATCTCAGACTTAATTTTGGGAACTTAAATGTGCTGTTTCAGGGATTTCAGATATGATGGAGATCATAATGAAAAAAAGAGGCTGAAGTGGCAAGAGTAGTTATTAATGCAGATTTGAAAACAGTAATTTTCTTTTCACAGAATTTTCCAAGGTTTGGTACTAAGAAACAATTTTTCATAATTAACTTGCGTATACAGTGTGTGTTCACATTGTTATGAAGATACATGAAAGCTTGTAGTTTCAGCAGTGGACAGCCTACTTTTGCCAAGGATATACACTACTCCAATAAAAATTGACTTTTACTTGTTTCTAGTTTGGACATATAACAAAAACATGCAAGTATTTCGTTAGGCATTGTGAGCAGTAAAGAGCTGGAGGAAAATGAATTTATAAATGTGATTTAGTTCAAATCCTATTTGCAGCATAGTACTCTCTCTAGCTGAGTCACACTGCACAGTGCTGTGCTCTTTGTGTGGTAGATCTAATTTAAGCTCTCACCCTCCAATTGGAAGCCAAGGTAAACACAAAAAACAAACGGCGTTGGAGATGCCGATGTGTCTGGTTCATGGGGAAAATAGCAAGATGATATGCAAAAGGGTCATAAGCGTAGCTCAGGGCTGAGGAGTGGGCAAGCTGCTGAAGCCATGGACATTTCTTTTCTACTTGCGGATGATTACAGTGATTTATGCCCTTGCTTTGATGAGGGAATAAAGCAGTTGATACAGAAGAACTATTGCTGTACAGAACAAGCTGCTGTCTCCCATGGGCTGGAAAAAAAACTTGACTCTCTTTGCATCCCTCTCTGTCTACAGGGAGGCTGCACCCTAGGCTGCCACCCAGCTCCCAGTTACCACAATGGGGTGTTTTAGAAAGCAAAGGGAAAACACCTTGTAATGTGAAAATTTCTGATTGTCTTCCTCCTGTAACTGAAGATACTCATCTCTGTAGTAGAAAACTGGAAATCAGAAAGATTTTTCCATGTTTCCTGCAACACATTTTTGCTCAATCTCTGATTAGTCTACTGATCTTTGGTGTATTTTTTTTTCCAGTTATATTCTTTCTCATTTTTTTTTTTATGTTCTTTCTTTTGTTTACTGTGCCAAAGTGTTGCAGGTTTGTTTTGATCAGATATCTTCAACTTCCCAGCATGCTAACTATTTTTTCTTTACAAAAAATAATATTTTGATGTGTGGCAGCATGCCATGCTTTAAGCACCTTTTACAAAAATACGTGTAATTCAGTGCTACAAACTACACCTTTTTATGAATGCTCAACCAAATTAATGTAGCAGTTTTATTGTTTACCTCCTCCTTTTGTTTGTTGAAAAATTGTAGAGTTCTCCATGCTCTTATCCTCTAATAGTCTTTAGAGAATTATTCATCAAGTCAGCAAATAATTTACCTAATTGCGTTCTTTTCTCGATTTTTGTTTTGATTTCATAAGAAGCATCTGCAACCTGTAATTTCTGCGAAGCTGAAGTTGCCAAATACCAAATTAATTCATCCTACTCATTTCTAGAAAGTGTGCCTGTGCACTGCAGACAGACACATCCCTTCAGCAGGCAGGACTCTAAAACTTTTTTGGGAATCATAGTTTGTTTGTTGTGTGGTTGTTGTTTTTTTTAAGCTCCAGTGCCATATGCTAGACTTAATTATTGGAAGAGATTCAGAGTGAGCAACTGCACTATGAAGGTATGCTGGCCCATTTTTGGTTTATGCTCTTTTCAAGATTCTGTAATTAATTTTCAGTTAATTATGGACCAGAATGACTTCATGAGTTGTGAAGTTTCTTCCAGCATACGCTGTGATCAGATTTGTCGAGTCTCTCACTTCCGCACGAGACATTTTTGTTCGACTCCCACCTCACGCTGCCATTCCTGGCTCATGCCCATCCCCACAGCAGCCCGGGGGGGTCATGCTCAGCCCCCGTAGCCCCACACAGGTGCCCAGCACAGCCTCTCGCACACCACCAGCTGTGCCCAGCAAGGCAGCAGCCTCCCGGTTTCACTCTTGCTGCACACCACGCTCTGTGCTGAAAAGCTGGAGAAGGGAAACATTTTGTGTGGTGTGGCTTGAGAGGACCCCATCCCACCACTGCACTGACCCTTTTATTGGCAGGTTTGTCCTTGCCCCCCTGGTGTGACCTAGTGACCGAGCAGCCCCCCTGCTGCTGCTGTGTGAGCGCTGAAGGTCCCTCTTCTGCTATGTGATGCGTTATATATGCTTACAGGACAGAAAGGTCAACAGCTTTTTGGTGTAGGACCAGGATCCCTTCCTGCCTCAGCTCCCATATAAAGCAGTTCTGAGACCTAGCAGCTCTGCTCCCCCACAACAGTAAGCAGAGAGCTTGCTGAAGTACCCTTCAGATATTGAAGGGAAATAAAGTAGATTTCACCTTGCAAATTACATAGTTCATCGCTCTGTCTGCAGAGACTGCCTGTGAAATCTGAATCTTGGTTTTGCATATATTTACATATGTAAGACACTTCATGCACAAGATGCTGTGTGTGATTTGTAGTCTTTGCTTGCACATCTCCTTATTTTTTATACATTAAAATATTTCAATAATCTGAAAAATAGATTAAATGAGAGAATCAGTAATAAGATACAGTATTTCACCTTTTTGCCCAGCTTTCCATTTTCTGTTTAATAACTTATACTAGTAGAGATTTGAAACTATGATATTATTTTCAGTTACTGCAGCTTATGTGTTTATATTATATTTTTTTAATATCTTTTTGAGAGAAAGAAAGCAAGTGGGAGAAAAGGAAGAGAAAAAAATACAAGTATAGGAAAAACTGAAAACTAAGAAGAACTTAAATACAGCACCTCCTGGTCTACCAACTTACTGCTGAACAAGGTTTCATAAATTTGAAAGGAAAAAAAAATCCTCTGTGTAAGAAACCATAAAGCAATTTTGAGTACATGTATGGTTAATTTTTATTTTTCATTTAAAATTTAACTGTGAAGCATTTTGAAATGCCAATTAACTTCAACTGCATTTTTATTTGCGTTTATTATGGAGCATTTTCCTCTTACGGAACCAAGGAATCAAGTCTTTTTCTTTTTTTTTTTTAACTTGAAAATTCAGCTGGATTCGTATTCTTCTGAGAGACTTTTACCAATATACTTCAGTTTAATGAAGTTTTTTATGGCTTTGTAAAACAAACCTTATGTTGTCAATTTTTCTTGGATTTTAGCTGGACTAACCTAGTAGTGGTACCTACCATTGATTCGGCTGTCACTAGTATTGTTTCAAAGAGCGTTCTTACTTTTCTAGATGCTATAGCTTAAGAAAACATTTGTGTTAGATAGAAATCCCTCAAATTATGAGATTGTGTTAAAATCTGTACTTTCTTCCAGCAGAGAAAGTGCCACTGATTTTCTTGCTCTTGCTTGCAGTGTACGGTGTATTGAGCCCAAGTCAATAATAGAACTGTAAGAGGTTGTAGCCTGCAACCATGCTGCCTTGTGGTGTGATTTCTTTAGGTCTCATAAATTTTGCCTGTACTCTAAGATGATTCAAAGGGGAATATCCATGCTGCTGCACAGAGTCCATGTTGGTGACTTCAGAAGAGTTCTTCCTGAGTGAGGGCCAGCTGTGTTTAAGGCAGTGCTGTGTTGCTGCACCACCTCCCCACCCTGCATTTGGTGAAGATACTAAAAAAAAAAAAAAGCAATCTTCCTCTTTAGGATCTTGAAAGAAACTAATTTGTTCAGCAATGATTTTTTTTCCTACTTCTGCGTCTGTTTTCATCCATGTTACAAGATACTGCCCTTGTCCTGCTCCTGAACCCACTAAAGTTTCATCTGAACCATCCTCAAGGATAGTGGAGGTAACTATCTGAACAGTCACTTGAACCAACAATTAAGAAACTCTTTGAGAATGATGAAAAAATGCAGAATTTTGAAGAGGGTTGGTAATCTCTCAGGCATTGATTAAAAAACAGTATTGAAAGACTGTTCTTGTACTTTGCATTTTGCTGACGATTTTGTTTCATACATGATGTCAGCTCAAGAAGGAGCACTGCAGCAGTCCAAAAGCACACAAGTCACATGCAGCAATCTGTAATCAAACTCATAATCAGGTTCCTGTTCTCAGTCCCTCTTTGTTTTTTCAAGTTTTGCTAGTTTCAGCTCTGCCTTTTGACTCGCATCCAGCTGCCAGCCCCGTTTGTCTTTCCTCCAGGAACAGCCTTTCAGGCTTTTGGCAAAGGCCTGCTGAACTCCAGACTTCCCTGTTTCATCTGCTGGATGCTCCATCGTACCATTCATGGCATAACACCCTCGGCTGCCAGCTTTGCAAAGGAGTTGCAACTTTTCAAGTCTCCTGCTGGGAGTACGTGCCCCAGCCTGCCTGGCGTCACGTGGCGGCACTGTGCATGCAGGCTCTCTGAGGTTTTGTCTGATTTCAGCCCTATACATCTCTCATTGCACGGGCTCAAAAGGTGCTCTGTCCTGAGCTGGCCATGTTGTGCACTTGGGATTTTGCTTTGGTTAGAACCAAAAGGCTAAGAGAGGCGATCAGAGCCTTCACAGAAGAAGATTTAGGTCCTCCCAGGAAAGGTGAAAAAAAATTATCTCCAACCTTTGTGCCATCGTTATGCGATGCAACTGAAGCAAAGCAGTAGATCCTGCTTGGGTGCTGTCTGCCAGGTGTTGGCTGACTGTCTTCTGTGGATTCAGGCTGCAGTGCCCATGAGCTCTCAAACTTTTCTGTTACTAGGGCTTCACCTCTAGGATGCTCTCAGGATAGAGGACAGCTCTGTCTTCTTGACGCCCTGGGACCAAAGATGACTCCCCTTTTTACCCCTGTGTCCTGGTACAGCACTTCTCTGCCTTGTAGGGAATTTAAATTTAACAACCTCTTCTCCTACCGATCCTGAAATGAATTGTTTAACTTTGTCACTCACAAAGATGCATAAAAGCAAGCAAGCAAGCCCATTACACCTCTGTTTATTCTTTCATCTCCTTATGCTGGAGCAGACCAGAATCCCCTTTGCTGTTTCCAAAATTCTCTTTGCACAGCTCTCAATGTTTTGTTTTTTCCTGAATCACCAAATTATTGCATTTCCTTCCTCAGTGTTGTGAGTCCATTTCCTTTTCACTCTTCCCCACAGTAAAACAGTAGTCCCTGCTATGAAAGTATGCCTGTGTCTACCGTTCCTCTTTCCAGAGCTGCTGGTTATCACCAGAGCCCTTCTGAAACCTCACCCTGTAGTCTGTGATGGTGTGTTTCCATTTCTCACTTCCCCTTCACTGCAGAAAGCTGTAGAGGCAAGAGGAACTTGTCCTTTTAGCTTCAGCTGAGCCATTGCTTCAGAAAGTTTCCACCTGAGTAAAAAGATGTGAAGGTTTGACTGGCCATTTCCGACACTACCTTGGGCAAATTACAGTAGGCTAACTGTGCCGAGCAGCAGTTTTTGTTAAAACCCTCAATAGGCACACTGTGGGCCAATTTGGAAGAGCCTAACGTAAAGCAATGAGGGTGATCAGCAGTCTTAAAACCTTGGCTGGTGGAGACAGATTGAGTTAGCTGGCATTGCTTAGTCCAAAAACAAAGACTGAAGGGAAGGTTGAAAAGAAGGAAGATACAGGTGTCTTCAGAAACATGAAGTGTTGCAGAAGAGGAGGAGGAGATGATCTGCTTTCTGTGTCTGTGAAAGGCAGGGCAAGAAGTAATGAGCAGCAAGGAAGATTGAAGTGAGGAAATGGAAAAGTAGAATAGTTAGTCTGGGAAAGATGTGAGCTCTGTCACTGGGCGTCTCAAAGATCAGTTCAGACAAACATTTGTCAGAAGTGATGAGGCTGCAGCTGGTCCTGGTCTGAGAAAGAGGATGGATCGTACAGCTGTCCTAGGTCTCTTCCAGACTATGATTAATGTTAGGTAAGCGGACATAAGTTAGCTAATTTGTGTGCAAATCAAAGAAATATGAAAATGTTACTTCCATGTGACAAAAAGACATTTGAGATTCTCTGTCCTCTGTGCGACAGCATGTTTTGAAGAAGCAATGATGCTAAAACTCTGCAAATCGTGCGCTCTTTCTTCTGACGTTGTGTTGCTTTTTTGATTGTCTGCTACTTTGGCACTTCACAAGTTTCAACTTGACTCTAGAGCTGTGGTTTACTCCAGTAACTCACAGGGAAAATTATTCAATCACAGATTGTGCCTTAGCACGTGAATTTGTTGTTCTTTCTCCTTGTTCTCACATATGTAGTTTGCTTCAGAATTACCTTAGTAACTTGTATTTTGTTTTGAATCCTGTTTCCTTCTTTTTTTCCACCAATTCCCAAGTACATGGCTTTCCATTTTTAGTACCTGTGTTTTGCTAAACTAAGTGTGAGAAGTAGCAAGGATATCTGGCTCAAAAAGCAGACTTTGGAGTTAAATGTTAGCAGAAAGAACAATCCACGGTGGGTTTTGAAGGAAATTTAGAGCAAACATAAGCCTTAGAAGTACACAAGAGGCAAGAAGGTGGTGTGGTGGTGTTTAACGAACAGGAAAACAAAGTGAAGCCACCAGTCAGCATGTTTGAGAGCCACCCAGTACCACACAGCTTCCTGCAAATCGACGTGGGTGATTTATGTGCACTGGGTGTAAACTCGGGTAGCTCTTCTCCCCCTTCCTCCAGTGCTCTAATGTTTGAGTAATGGAAATCTTCTTCCCTGCATAACATCCCTGCAGAAGGAGCAAGAGAAGGAAGACATGGTGAAACATGAGCTTACAAGACCAGTCCATCCCCTGTGAGGAGATTGGTCAGTAAGAAGCAGAGGAGATACCAATGTGGGATGATTCTCATGCCTCAAAGCCATGCGGTTGTCATCCTGGAAAGAAAGCAAGCTGAGGAAACTTGTATGTAACTTCTGGGTCTGCAGGTGGCCCAAGCACATTCAGGCATGTCATTTACATATCTCCTCAGAGAGGCATGTGTCAGTTTTAGTCATTATTGGCATTTCTTACACAACTACTTCAGCTTTGGGAGAATTTAGAAATGTGCCACACTGTCAGTTGTGAAGACATACTCGGGTCGTATGATTCAAATCATGCTTATGGGTAATTTTGCAGAGTTGCATTTTCCCTGGAAAGGTTCTTAATATCACAGGGTAGTACATACAGGATGTTTTAGAAAAGTTCAGGGTGATTTAGTAAAGCAGTTGATTAACATGGTTATATTCTTTTTTTTTAATGACTAATCATAAACTGATGAAAAATGTGGTTGATACAACTGCAGAAGACAAACATCCAGCTTATGTTTCACAGATAGGACTGCTGTTCTGGTAAGCAGGACAGAGGATTTCTGGAAGATGAAGGACAGACCAGCAGCAGTAGGATCTATAAGAAATAAGGTCATTTGAGAGAAATCATTTGAGACTTGATGAAAACAGAGGATATGGAAATCACGCAGGTGAGGAAATGTGTCTCAAAAAGTTTTGCTGCTTGGAAAAAATACCAGTGCATACTGAATTAACAAAAAAGACCACAAAGGGAAGTGCAGCACTTACGAAGTGGAGCTCTAGTAGCAGTAGTGAAGGAACGAAAATGAAGTATTTAAAGCATGGCGCACTCTTTAGCATGAAGTGGAAGCATGAGCACTTGAGATTCAGAATGAGAGGTGCTGTGAAAGTGTTTGCTTATTGATGATTTTGAGAAACTCTGAACGTGTTGTTGAGTAGCCGTGTCTCCAGCGTAGGTACAAAGAGGGTATTTGACACTCAGTAAATGTCTATCGGACTGTATCAGGACCAATCGGGATGGCGTAGTGTTATGATCAGAGTGAAGGGCACATAAATCACAGAACAGGCTTGGTATTGGGTATCAACCCAAATAAAATCAGGAGAGAAGACTTGGATGAGGAACGCCTGCAGAAGGTTGGATGAGAATGGGTATCTTGGGAGGGAGGTTGTCACTTGGCACAAGGCAGAAACCAGTGATCATAGCCAAGAGCATTCAGTCTGGTACATTGGAAGATTTCAAAATCTGTTCTCCAAAGTTTCCCGAACTTTGTTTTTAACCAAATTATTACCAACGCCAACAGCTCAAGCTGCTATTGTGCTGTTGCTGCAGGTGTTTTGGAATTGTAGGTGAAAAGTGCTGGAATTGTATGTGACCTATACTTTGCATTCTTTGTTGGTATTTTACTGCTAGTCTTTAAATCTATTTGATGAATAGTTGAAACTAGCAATGCATTTAGTAGACAACAGCTCAAAAATCATAGAATTTGCCATCCATTTGATGAATGAATAAATAATCAGTAAAATATGAGTTATGGGAGCATCTGAAAAGGACTGATTAAGATTGGCTTTCATCAAAATTATAATTTTATTTTGTAAGCTTTTTATAAGGCTTTGTTTATCAGATGATTTAAATATTTAGTAAATACATTTCTTTTGAAATTAATGAAGAAGCACAAAAGGGAGTTTTATGTACCAAAAATGTTAGCTGTGAGGCTGTATTATGTCAGTTTGGGATTTTATATGAAATATATGTGGGGGAAATTTTCATACTTTAGACATTTCTCATTAAAAATCTTTATCAAAAACAGCTTGATTTGATTTTAACAGGAAACCACTAATTGGCATTTGGTAAAAGTTGTTCCCACACGGGGAGGAGTACCCCTATGAAACTGTTATTTTTCAATTAATTATCACTTTGAGGATTGCTGAGAAACAAGCAAATGTGTTAGACATTTTCCCTGACAACCTAAATATTCCTGTAAAATGCACTTTGGAACTCAGCTTTCTTTTGTCACTTTTGTCCGTTATCTCTTCATAAATGCATAGCCCGAAGCTCAGCGTAGCTTAAAAACGGATTAATTCCTCCTGTCTTCTCTTCCTAAACCTTCCCCAGTGCCTTCTCTTCTTGATTGCTGGGGACAACATCACTGTCTCATCAGACAAGTACATAACCTGAGCTTCGTCGCTGGGTCAGACCTCAAAATATGCAAGATTTTATCTGGACTTTCACTTTAATTTTTTCCGAGAGGCAGCTATGATAGCTTCTGCGCTGTCTTTGCAAGGCTGCTCCTTTTATCAGTGCTCCAAAGACCATCCCTGCGAGCAGATCTCTGTGGCTGTGGATCCACAGTCCTGAATCCTGCACGCAGTGAGCCAATGAAAGGAATTTGTCTGTTCCATAAAATGTGTTCAAGTGCTGTTATGAAGTGCCACCTCCCTGTAGGTTTTTGTACTTCACTGCTCGATTTCTCCAGCCATAACTATAATAAGGAGGGAATGTAGAATTATCATCAAATTTTGTGAAGAATTCTCATTAAGTGGGTGCATAATTATTTGAAATAACATTATCCGAAAGTAGCTGTGAATAGTTTACTATTATACTTGGAAGGGTGTCTGAAATAGGGTCCTGTTGAGGGTTAGTTCTGGGTGTGCAATTTCACTAATTACTTGGATAACAAAATCCAGAGTAAATATGTAACTACAGATTTGGAAGTTCTCCTCTGTGAACAGAATCAGAATTCAGAAGTACTTTTGGTGCTGGTCTCTGAAATCAACACGGTGGCATTTTCAGTGAAGTGCAGAGGGTTACACTGAGATTTCGGGCATGCTGGTATGAAATAACAAAAAGCAGCTGTTTTGGGAACTGCTGAGAAGAGCGAACTGTGGTTGCATAACATTAAATGAGTCAATAATGTAAAATAGGCAAATCTGATACAAAGGTATTATTCCCTTCTCATCAGAGATGGCAAGCGTGGGCCTGCTGACTGTGGTTTCAGTACTGCTGGTCAGGGTGGTGGGGCTGGGACAACCTCGTGAATCGGTCACTTCCCTTCCTGTGCCAGTTGGTAGGATTGCTGGTACCTGTGTCCTTCCCGATGGGTATGGCTCATCTCGTTTTAAGATCTCCAGTGTGGAAGTCTCTGTTGTTTCCCTTGATAATCTTTGCCCGTTTTTCACAGACCTTTACATTTTAACTCCACACAAGACCACCCAAAAACCAAACCCTACGTCTGAGAGCATTGTCCAAAGGCTTCTTGAACTCTGTCAGGCTCAGTGCCATGACCACTGCCCCGGGCAGCCTGTCCCAGTGCCCAACCACCCTCTGGGTGCAGAACCTTTCCCTAACCCCCAGCCTGACCCTCCCCTGTCCCAGCTCCATGCCGTTCCCTCGGGTCCTGTCGCTGTCCCCAGAGAGCAGAGCTCAGCGCCTGCCCCTCCACTCCCCTGTGAGGGAGCTGCAGGCCGCCATGAGGCCTCCCCTCGGCCTGCTCTGCTTGGGGCTGAGCAAACCAGTCGACCTCAGCCACTTTTCCCCTCTAAACTCTTCGTCAGCTTCCTAGCTCTCTTTTGGACACTCTCTAATAGTTTTGTGTCCCCCTTATATTGTGGCACCCAAAACTGCAGACAGTGCTCAAGGTAAGGCCACACCAGTGTAGAACAGAGCAGGGCAATCCCTCCCCTAAACCAGCTAGCCACATCGTGCTCGATGCATCCCATGGTAACGCTGGCCCTTTTGGCTGCCAGGGCACACTGTTGACTCGCGTTCAACTTGTTGTTGCCCAAAATGCTTGGATCCCTTTCTGCAGGGCTGCTCTCCAGCCTCTCATCCCCCAATTTATATTTATGTCCAGGACTGCACCATCACAGGCAGGTTGCAGCACCCAGCACTTAGCTCCTGATCCATCTCATGCAGTTGGTGATTGCCCAGCTCTCTTGTCTGTCAAGGTCTCTCTGCAAGGCTTCTCCATCCTCGAGGGAGTCAACAGCTTCTCCTAACTCAGTATCATCTATAGAGTTGCTTAGTATGCATTTGAGTCCTGCATTAAGATCAGTTATGAAGAACTGACCCCAAAATGGTGCCCTGTGGAACCGCACTACTGACTGGCCACCAGCCTGTTGTAACCCCATTTGAGCTCCACCCATCAGCCAGTTGTTCACGAAATTTCATGTGTTGTGTCTGGAGAAAGGCGTATACAGACTAGAGACAGCACAAGGAACACAGATAATTAGAAGCTTAGGGAAAAAAATATATTTGTAAGGAAGAGTTGAAGAAACACAATTTAAGTTAGTGTAGAAGAGAGAAACATATTCAGACTTCCAATTCAAAAAGTGGTATAAAGGATGGGACAGGAAAGGTAATTTGTTTTTTACGGCCACTGGGGGGATGATGAAGAGAAACCAACTTCAGTACAGAAAAAATGATTTGGAATAAGAGATGTTGGGGAAAAACTGAGTAGTTAAATGTTGGAGAAAGATGGGGGATGTTGTGAGGTTGCCTTTGTTGGAGATTAATAACGTAGTGGGCTGGGCAGAGTATAGTTGATGATCCTACTCAAAGCAAGAGGATAAACTGCTTCACATGCATCGTCTCTGTGCTCTGCAACGTGGGGCAGCATTACACTGTGCTGGATATTGGGATCTGTTCCAAACGAGGCAAGATGCAAACATTTCTGAAACTGACATATGAGCAAGCAAAGTAAGAAGCAGTAAATATTTATTTAGTTACAGAGAGTTTTATTAGCAGTTTAAATCAAAGAATTTAAATACATTTAAATGAACACAATGAAAAAAAAATGTACAATTATGCAGATTAAAATGTACTTTCAGAGCTTTTCCTTATCCCTATACTTTACCTCTCTTGGGTATACTGAGTGTGAACCAAGAACAAGAGTGGCTGGCATTTATAGATGTGCTTGGATGTTTTTGTCTGTCCAAAGGCAAATAAAATGTGACATAGCCATAGATCAGTCTTCATGCACGTTTATTCCTTGTCTTTAAGCTGTCCAATCCTGTCAGATTAAAGTGTTACTTATTAATTAGTAAGCAGCTGTGAATGGTGTTGGCAATGCCAAACTCTGTCATTATTTCCGTTCTGCCTACCGTTTCATTCTGCTGAATTCAGTCACTGGCTCTCATCTTATTCTCCACTAAAAGCACGCTTCTGCTGGTAGAGGATAAGGCAGATATTTGGATTTTTTCATAGCTTTGTTACTTAAATTAAAAATTCTACCTGTATACTGATTCCTCAGGCTCACAGCAAGTGATACAGTTTTCTATCACTTTGTATCTCCTCGGGGACAGAGCTGTCAGAAACTGCTTCTAAAATTTATTTTGCTCTGTAAAGGTGGGACCTTTATCTTCTTTCTCACCAGCTGCAGCCTTCCTTTCTTTGTATATTTAGATAAACTGCGTGGTCCAATTCAGTGTATCTCAAATGCTGTTGCAGAAACCACCCTTGAAGGGCTACTGCTTTGCAAGTGCAATGTCCGTTTGATACTGTCATACATGACAAATCTAAGTAATTTTGTGCTCTTCCTTTCAGTCCCTGTACAACTTGTCCCCTGCCACTGTTGTTTTCTATTTGCTTTCTCCCCTTGGTCTGCCCAGTCAAACTGGTGACTCATCCTCTTGGGCATGCGAGTCTCCAAGATTTGTACCCAGGTACAAATCCTCTTACACGCAAGACAACACTCAGCTTCACATTTAGAGGTTCTTCATCAACCGCAGCTCTACTAAAAAGCAATAGTTTGCTTTCCAAAGTGGGTAATCAGTTTAAGGAAGCTTTAAGATCCTGTCCTTGTTGTTCCCTTCTTTGTTTCTTGAAGAATAAAATGTGCATGCCTGAATGCACTTTTTGTAGGACTAATACTTGTACGATCTTGTTTGGATTATTGCTTTTCACTTTATTCCATGTGTGTGTATATATAAAATGTCTATATTATTATCTAGAATTTGCTCAACTAAATCTCATACCCATTGTGCTAGACACTTAAGTGAAAAATATGTCTGTACCAAGATAGCTCAAAATTTTCATATATGTCAAGATACAGCAGACTGGGGGAAGGGACACACTATTTGTGGTAGCAGTAAAATAGCTAATGAGAACAGATGTCAGCTCACTGAAGCAAGTGAGGCAAAGGCACCAGGCAAACACGATGGAAAGTTTCAAAGGAGGAAAAAGTGGCATTTTGTTGGCGCATTTATCTGTGCAAAGGTGGAAGCAAGCGATAAAGTGCGTATGCTTGGTGAGGGCTCAGGAAAGTCTTCCCAAAAGCTGTTGCGGCTGCATCAAGGGAGACTCAGCAGCTTGATCCTTTGGTGGCTGGTACAGAGCAGTGCCCAAGGTTGTGTTTGGAGGGGAGAAGCAGGTGGCAGCGGAGGGGTGTGCAGGAAAGCTCCAAGATGTTTGGTGTGAGGGCAGCGGGACAAAGGAGGATGGGTTTGAGGGCTGGGAAGGAGGCAGTGGTTGTAGCTCAAGTGCAGAGCTTGAGCAGTGAAGCTGGGACCTGGGTGGAGGAGCTCAAGGCTGTGAAATGCAGGTGCTGCTGGCAAGGTGTGTGGAGTGGGCTCAGGCAAAGGCAGTCATAGATGATGGGCTTGGGTGAGGAGAAGGATTTTGATGACATTCAAGGTGCGTTTTGACTGCAGAGTGTTTTCTGTCTTCATACTGCCTAGATCACTGGTAGTACTATGCAAGTGGTGTTACTTTGAAATAACCACAAATTGTACCAGGAAAATAAGGATCTCTTACATTGTTTGAAGTGTATCTAATGCATTTTTTCCATTTGTCTTTTACATTTATTTACTAAAATATCTATTTACTAAAATTGCTGGGTTTTCTTCTCCTTTACCTCTTTCTATTTTATTTTTCTTAAACCTCCATCTTTTTTTGTGCTGTGTCCTTTCATGTCCTTTCTGGTTTCCCATTTCCTTCTGCTGATGTTCTCTGCTTTCCACCAGAGGTAGCATATGGTCTTGTAATGTGTTCTTGGTATCACTTACTGACTCAAATATGTTTTGCAACATGGATGAAATTAAGATCTGTTGGGTCAGGATCAGTTTGGTCCTGGCTCTGGCAGAGCTTTAGAAATGATAAATAAGGCTCTGGCTTAGTTGTCTGTATCATGACTTCAGCTTTACAAGTAACAATTGCTTTTTGATAGGCAAAAGGCAGGATCTGAATATCATCTCTTAAAGAAAAAAATCTGGTTCCAGGGAATTATCGGTTACAAGTATTGTAATTCACATATACCTACACAGAACTATAGATGATTTTTTTTTATTTTTTAATTTCTAATTTTGCTTTAGAGCTCTGGATACCAGTTTGAAATTAAGGATCATTTTAGATTGTTTTCTAAATTTAAGCACTACAATTCTGCAACCGAGATATTGCCCTGTTAAAAACTGCTGATTTATATCATAAGATTTTTGTATTTTTTTTATCTACTATTGATAGCATTTTGTTCTTTGGCATTTTTGGATCCCATTTCTTTACCAACAATACTAATTTTGAGCCTATGAAGAATACTCACCAGATTAGGGGCTGTTTGGAGTTCATAATTTAATTCATGTTTACTCCCTGGGGATAGAGAGAATAGATTAGCTCCCTCTAGACCCAGCTTGTATAGCATGTGTAAGTTTACTATGATGTCATGTAGTAGCTTAGAAGTCTTGTAACTAACCTAAAACATCAGACTTAACCTCTTAAAATTGGGAATGCTGTGGATTTGTAGTTGATGTTCACATCAATTTTATTCAGAAAATATTTTGCAATAGGTTAATGTCTGGTTAATCTCCTGTTATGTGATATGCAGCTGCATAAATGCTGTAGATGGCCAGAAGACTGCTGAGTGTTTTACCGATCACCTGAAAACTCGCAATCATAAAACCATAGGACTTCTGGGTTTGACTTTCTGACAGCAGTCTAGCAAATGAAGGGTCAATGCTCAGGAGCTAGCTGTCCAAATCTGAATCCACCCCTGTCCCCTGACAATAGCTGTTTTCAAATGATTACACCCAGTCTTTTTGCTGGATTGTGAGTCTGAGACAGCAGTAAGATATCCATCCACCTTACAGTCTTACCAGTGCTTAAGACTGTGTCACAGCGATGTTTGTGCAGCGTCTGGCTTCCTCAGTGCCTCTGCGGGAGCCCCACTGGCCCTCTGGAAGCAGGTGGGACCGATGCTGAGGATGAAGAACCCCGATGCTGGAGGTGAGGTGTGCTCTCCCTGAGGTTTCCGAGCACGTGGAGCAACAGGTGGCTTGGCAGAATTTGAAGGCTTTCCTTTGGACTTGGGCAAAGTTAGGCAGAGGCCCACTCATGAAATCCAGGTAAACGTTTGCCTATTCCTTCCAGGGGAACAGAGAGTGTTATTTTCAGTCCGACCTGTTGCTCATTTATTTATTTCTCTGTTATACTACAATTTACTGTTGGATTAACAGGGAAGGTGTGTTGGACATGCCTGTTCAAAGTGCAACTTTGTGACCTTTCAGGTGCTTCACCTTACTTCAGTATTTGTTTTTAGTGTAATATGCAAGACCTCCTAAAATACTTAACAAAAAATGTGTCGGATATTTAAGGAGTTAGCCTCGGGTATACCTGCAGTGAGTCTTTCACTATTGTTTAGTTTTCTTCAGTAGTTACTCCAGCTCAGATTACTTAAAAACACAGGGGTTACGATATCATGGCTGCAGTAATGCTGGACAAAAGGGGCAAGAAGTCACGGGCAGCACTGCCATCCCAGAGCAGGTCTTATCCCAACCCCAAATACTTGACAGGCTTCCTCTCTGCAGTGTGAATGCCCCATCCCTGTTATGCACGGAAACCCTGCAACTTCTCAGACATCTCCGCTCAAAAGTCCTGATGAGCGTGGCTTTTCCCCGCTGATTCAGTGGTGGCTTTGTCGGTTTTCTAGTTGGTATTCCAATTAGAAAGCAAATGTGAAAAACACTTTCATGAGGCAAGCTCCGAGTGCGTACTTCTCTGCGCTTGTATTTAATCTTTACTTGTTGGTTTCTGTGGGAGTTACCAAACCAGTTGAGCTAGAGCGCTGGCGTGAAGCCAAATGAAAAATACAGTTTTCTTCACTGTAAACATGACTGTCAAACAGTAATGTTTTTCTCAGCTTCATTTTAAAGGCATTATAATGGAAGAAAATGAAACTAAAACACATTTTTATGCCAGTATTATACATGGAAGAATGCTATTTCTTTTTTTCTTCTAATGAAAAACGTAGAGAATAGAACATAGAAAATTCTGTTTTAATAAATATGTAATCAGTTATCTGTGTTTCTAGATACTTGATGGAGTTGGTAAGCCAATGCATTTCTTATTCTGGTATAGTTAGAGTGAGGATGCATTTTTTTTGCCTCTGCAAACATGAAAGATATGTAAAGTTCTTTATTTTTAGTCCTGTTTTGATAACAGAAAAAAACACAGTGCCTGATAAAACTTAATGAATAACAACAGCAAACATTAATCTCTATTCACTCCTTCGGGCTTATTTTTAAACTCTCTTTTCAGTGGCCAATAACTCTGGTAACTCATCGTCAAGTGTTCTGCTGAACTTGGCCATCGTTGCTTAGCTTTGGGGATTTTTTTTATTTTTATTTTTTGAAAAATGTGGAAGTTCAGCTTTGCCTTTCTAAGATAAATGTGAACTATATTTAACGCTCACAGTGATTTCACCAGTACGTCATCCTGTAGGTGCAACTGCACCAAATGGGGAACAACAGCATTTTCACTTACTTTTCAGAATTAAATTTAACATGGTTGTCTGCATCGCCTGTCTGTAACTCCCCCCGTTTTATTTTGCAGAGTGAGGAAAAAGCCTTTTTAACAAAATGTCTGATCAGCTGCAGCTTTGTAAAATGGCTTTTTGGGTAGTAAGAACGGAAATTACATCTTGAAGAATGGATGTCAGCATCCACGTAACTTGATGCACCAGAGGATGAAAAATCCTTCAGTCGTGTTTCATTGTTTGAATGAGCTTTTTTAAGAGCTTAGTAATAGAAAAGTAAGAAATAGGATTGGAAGGGAGGCTGAAGGGTCTTCTCGTCTGTCCTGTCTCTTGAGACAGAAGCAGTTTTAGTGAAACCTCTCCTGACAAACATTTGTCTCACCTCTTCCTTATAACCTTCAATGATAGTAACTCCGGTGTTTCTCTATGTAATCCACGCTAATACTTCAGATAATTAGGAAGTTTTTGTAAAGTATATGTGCATAGTGGAACAACAGAATTTTAAATTAAAATTTATTAGCGCTAGCACATTTTTATTTGCGTATCTAATCCTTTTATTAAAAAATTCAACCCACACCAGTTGGTCTGGATATTTGCAGGCATAGCTAAATTAAGAAATTATTGAAAACAGAAATACATGCTGCAGACGAGTTAATGAAATGGTGTGCAGCTCTCTGAAGGAGAAGTTATGAAAGTTACACGAAGATCTCTGATGATCTCTGCAGATCTCCTGGCTGTGTTGATGCTGAAATCAGCCAGGAGAAACCTTCCCTCATTGTATGATGGAAATGACACCAAACTGATGTTCAGATTTTGCACTTCCTGCTGGATTCAGTACCTCCTGCGGTAGCAAAGGATTGTGTTCATGTTTTGACGGTGACAGTCAGAGAGCACCTGTTGGACAGGGCACCCTCAAGCTCCTGCGTATGAGTGGGAACGCTTTTATATAGCAGTCTCTTGGGTTTTCCCTAACAAACAAGCTTTTCTTTTGGATCTTGGGATGAGCCAGCTCCTCAGAGTTCAAGGTACCGTGCCGGTAAGGAAGTGTTGGAAACAACAGGCTATTGTTGCGCTTGGGTGTGCATTGTCCTGAGCGCTGGGCGTCTGTATCCTGCCTCGCAGCACAACGAGCTCAGGCACTGCCGGTGGCTCTGGGCAGGCAGCCCCAGTTTCAAGGAAACAGTCAAGCACTAATGGCCCCCGGCACCAGCAGTAGTTCCAGGACAACAGCAGTGCTGCCACTCGGGAGGTTTTTCTTAAATTCTGGGTTTTGAAGAGTTAGTAAAAGGGTACAGAGGTAGTTCTGTGGGGAATCTGGGGCACTGTGAGAAGCAGCAGGGAGTGCTTGCTTTGAACACTTACCAGGAGGGAGCAGCACGGGGCGCTGAGCTGGGGTGGAAGTAAACATCTCAATAATGGAGCAGAGAGGTGAGGCGAGGTGGAGGCTGCTCAGAAAGGATCCTGAGACTGCAGTAAAGGAGCTATATTGAAGGGAAGAGGCGTTAGGAATTGATGATGGAAGGGAAAAAGATTTGAGAAGATGGACTTGGGACAAGGGATGGACTGAGATGGGTCCTTAAGAAGGACCAAGATAAACTTGTATTTACTGATGCCAGCAAAAGGGATGTTGTAATAGTTAAGACAGAAGGGTTTAAGAGTCCAGACAAGAGTTTTAGCTGCGTACAAATAGATAAGAAAGAATGTATTTGAGAGCACTTACTCCGAAAGAGCTGCAATCATTTATATTTAATTCATTATTTGTTGACTTTTAAGATTATTTTACTTAACATTTCCTTGTCGTTGCTCCATGTTCAGTCCATCTGAACGTACAAGGAAGGCTTTCAGTTAACTGATACCTTGCACAGGGTTTTAAATGCGAGGCTGTTATTTTGTCTCTGCATTGCACTGTGTTTAATGTGGAACTGATGTGTACTACCTGTGCTGATTTTGAGGCAAATCCCGGGATCACAGTGATCCTGCCTGCCCTAAGACTCCAAGCTGTGCTGCTGGGCAGGGCACCGTCTGTCTCCTCCTGGTTGGTGCTGGGAGCAGAGATAAAAGGAGCACCCCTGTTGGGAGATTCTCTCCTTCCTCAGCCTATATCCCTGCTGACAATTCCTGTTTCTCCAGGTGTGAGCTCTGGGCATGGAAAACTAGACAAAGTCAAAAAGGGAGCTTGTTCCAGTGTCACGTAATGCAGCTAAGGCAAGCTTAGCCTCTGGGGTTGACACTGATTGCAGGTACAAACCACGATACTGAAGGAGCAAAAGGGTAAAGCAAGCCTGCACTGCCTCTTCTGGATATGTTGTACACTGAGCAGGAGAGAAACATTGT
Source organism: Anas platyrhynchos (assembly GCF_047663525.1). NCBI lineage: Eukaryota > Metazoa > Chordata > Aves > Anseriformes > Anatidae > Anas > Anas platyrhynchos. Next base: position 37,161,589 of record NC_092590.1, read on the forward strand.
GCAGAAATATATTTTTATCTGGACCAAAGTTTAACCTAAAATATGTTCAGAGCATAAAAGGAATAAATATTTTAACTGTCTATGGAAATCAGTGGGAAATACTGCTCAGACTTCAAAAAATTAAGAACAGTCAATGAGCTATTGGAAGGAAGTGGGTGATGGACTGCCCCTCCCCCACCCCTCTTTTTATTTTTTACTTAATTGTCTTACTTTTATTCTTTTATTTCCTGATCTTTCCTCACACTGTAGGATAATTTTGCTGGGTTGGGAGCAGGACTTTCTGCCTACTTAGATACCCATGCTTCATGTGGCAATGTTGGGAAGGCAACCCGCAGGGTTTGGCCAGCATCTCTGCTAGGAGTGGAAGCACGCTAGCGTTGTTGTCTTCCAAGAATACTTAGCAAAGAAAAGTATGGAGGGATCGTTTTAAAGGGGAAAAAATAAATTAAAAAAAAAAAAGAGGAAGGCTAAGCATTAAGAGAAATGTTGATAGCAATGAGAGAGAAGTGTTCCATGAGGCTCCGTGTTTTTTGTCTAACTGGGTGTACATATTTGTAGCATTGTTTCAGAACTAGCCAAGAGAGAGGACGAGGATCTTAAGAAAGTATCAAAGCAGCGAAGCCAAAGGGATTTGACTAGATTAGGTTGTTCAAAATGGATTGACTGCATTTCGAGTTGAGGCGCAGCCAGGGTGTGTACAAGGACTCAAAAGCTTAGGAGAGCTCCAGGTCTGCTAATTTTAGGCATTGACAGGGAGGTTTCTTTTGATTAGCAAATGCAATGCAGAACATGAACTGCAAACCTGCAGGTGATAAGTGATTCATCTAAGGTATAGTATAAATAAACTTCTGGAATGTTTAATCGGCACCTACTGCAATAACTGGGATGTTTTCTGCCTATCTGTGTAGAGACAGAAATGCAGGTTACTGGACACTGACACTTGTAGATGCACACTAAAGCAACAACAACAAAAAAGAATTTAAATGTTTCTTCTGTTCCTTTTTCCAGTGTAACAATGCTGTGGGCACTGAGGTATTTCCTAAGGTCCTGATGATTTCTGTGCACATTTCACTTGCAAACTTTTGAGATGCTGCTTCTGCTTTGATTGCCTGTCAAGCCAGGCTTATGCTGGCTTTTCACAGTTTCTACGCTAACTTGTTTTTTGTGCTGCTTGTCTTCACAGCCCGAAAGTCCAAAAAGCTGGGGAAATTGAAAGGGATGCACGAGGAACAGCCACAGCAGCGGCAGCAGCCACCACCCCAAAGCCCTGAGGAAGGGACGACGTACATCGCTCCAGTAACTGAGCCCTCTGTAAACACAGCACTTGTCCCCCACATGTCTGCTATCTCACCAGCACTTACTCCCTCTCCTGTTAAGATCCTTGAAAGCATTGAACCGGAGATTGTGTATGCAGGATACGACAGTTCAAAACCAGACACAGCAGAGTACCTGCTTTCCACCTTAAACCGCCTGGCTGGCAAGCAGATGATTCAGGTGGTAAAGTGGGCAAAGATACTTCCAGGTAGGACCATGAGGTATTTGGTTGAAATTTCTATTAAGTTTTCCAGATTAATGAACAAGTTGCATCTTTAGTCTGTGGGCTGAGTTGAAAGCCCTCATGGTGGGGAATGACATGAACATCTAAGAGATTGTTGTGTTTTGTTTTGTGGTTTTTTTTTTTAATTTATATAATGTTTGTTTCATGTGTTTGTGATTGATATTTTAGAAGCTTTCATTCCGAATAATAGCCTCTTAAGAAGAAAGCATGTTTTGTCACTGAAATAAAAAATAACATTTTTTTTTTCTTCAGAAATGTACTTTGTAGGAGTGTTGCTCTTGTTCTTGACTTCAATACTAGAAAAACACCAAGTGATGTATTTTCAGTGCTGGTTTCACCAACCCTTATAAAGCACAACATAGTTCATGGGTATTTTCTGGTTTGATCTCTAGGATTTAGAAACTTGCCTCTCGAGGACCAAATTACTTTAATTCAGTATTCGTGGATGTGTCTGTCATCGTTTGCCTTGAGTTGGAGATCATATAAACATACAAACAGCCAGTTCCTCTACTTTGCTCCAGACCTGATCTTTGATGAGTAAGTATTTCTTAATGGTCCTTTTCAATGTAAACTTGAAGGATTACTCTTCTTTATTTGGTTTTCAGTCTAAGAAAATTTCAGCTAATCCCAGTTTAAGAAGTAGCTAAAAAGATTTTTCAGTGACTCAGTTTTCAATTAGCAAAGCTGTATTACCACCATCCTCTTCTTAAGTATAGGGATGCATTCACAAACTGGGAACAACTTGCTGCCTTCAAATATGACTGATACACTACCAAGATTTATAGAAAAAACATTTTCTGGTATCTACTGGAGCTTGGAAAAATATCTAGCTTCAAGGAAATGTGAATGTTTAAATTGCCAGTTTTTTTCAGAGCAGTCATATAATAGTGCTTTTGTTAGAATATACAGCTGTTCAATGAGTTTTCTTGACAGTCTTAATTACCCTTCTTTGCAATCATGAAAGAAGCCAAAATGTTTTTTCAGTAATGAAACATAACTTCTTTTATGATACATTCAGAGAAAAAGAAGGATCAACCAAGGAACCATTCCTTCTGAGTATGTGTGTTCCTTCATATTTCAAGTTTGTGTTTTAGTGCTTTGCCTTTGATGAGTATAATTTAATTTCTGTTCCATTCGCCTAGTGTTTATTCCAAGACGGTAAAGTCATAACGTAAATGAATACACAGGCAGTCAAACTGCAGTCAAGTCATGTGCTCATCCCAGAAGGTATTTTTCCTAGAGGTAAAAATGAGACACAATCAATAGGATATGGATGCTCTTGAAGGAAAAAACAAAACAAGAATGAATAAAAAAATAACTTACTACTCAATCTCCTGAAGCATTTTTAAGTGTTTATTTCTTGGAGAAGATGCTTTGTCTCTGTCCATCTTTAACATTTTTTCTTTCATATAAGAATTCTTAAATAATTAATACATATAAGATGTGGTCCCAAAGCAGGAAGATTGTTTGTGAGTGGGTTTTTTGTTTGTTCATTTTTTGTTGTTTGCTTTCCCCCTCCCCCTCCTCCCAAGGAAATGGCAGTTCACTGCATGTGGTTGAAAATATATTGCTAGACCATTCTCCTTGTTGAAAGCATTTCCACTATGACCTGGGACATTAAAGAATTACCACAGAAAAAAAAGTATCTGTATCTAAAGCTAACTCAAACTGTGAAACTGAAGAATTGAAAGAGTTCAATTCTTCTGTGAAAATGCAGACCTAAAAGTTTGAACACAGAAGTAGCTTTCCCTCTTTTCTGATGAAATCAGTTGGGGGGGAGGGTGTCAAAATTTATTGGACAGGGAAGTCAATCCCACTTGGAAATAAGTGTATTGGAAATAAGCTAGTAGTCTTGATACTGCAGCTAGAAGCAGCTTCCAGAATTTGAGACCAATTGTGAGTTTTGTTTTGCAAGACTTGAAGTAGGTGCCTGCAGAATTATACTGACGCTGAGATTAGGATCTAGTCAGTAAAAGACTGCAAGAACGAAATTTCATAATGAAACGGTGAGGTAGCTGAGCACGTGCCCACAGCGACTCCGGGGTCTCCATCTTTGGTGATCTCTAAACTTTGACTGGGCAAAGCTCTGAGCAGCAAGCCTGCAGCATTGCTCCAGGCATTAGCCCTGCTGCGAGCAGGGGGTTGACTTGAGAACTCCAGAGACGCATTCCAACATAAGTTATTTTGTGATTCTAAGTTTAATAAAAGCAACTTTTTCCCAGTTTTGACATAAGATCAGAGGAGAATTACTGGAATTATACATGTCAACCAATACAGTTCAGTATAGAAAACATTCAGGTAAGCACAAAACCTAATAAACAGTTTTGAAAGATTGAAGATTGAGAACAAAAGTGTCATGCAGTATTAAAATGTGTATTTAAATATTCCTGTGTGGAATTCAGGGTCATTTTGACAGGTTAATCTCTCAGGTGCTCAGGTGAGCAAAACAAGATTGAATCTAGCAAACTTGGTAAAACATGAGCAAGTCTAAGAACAGTTTTTCAAACAAGCAGGGCAAAAAGCATAAGTAGTCAATGACAATTCCAGTGCAATTCTTGTACAAGTGATTTTTCAGTGCCCATGTTTCATTTCGTTTTATTTCATCTTCAATATCACTACTTCAGGAAGTAGGTTACCTCATTTTTTTCACTGCATTTACCTTGTCTGTCTGTAATAGGGTTTAACCTTACTGCTTCATTTTATATCTATTCCCATTTGTGAAAATATACTGGTTCGAAGCTTTGCTCTGGAATTGCTGACGGCTTGTCCTACGCAGGCCTTTACTTCTGTGCCACAGGGTTTATCAGACCTCCCTAAGATTCACTTGATGTAACTTTTTGAGTATTTTATCCCCACTGGCATTTTAGGACTTCTATTAGTTGATGCAGAATGAAAGGGAGATGCTTGAAAATGACTTTTCCTTCTGCTGGCTTGAGAGAATTGTGTTTCTACTAACACTAGGCCAAGATTTTCTTGTTATTTCTTCATATTGTGTCTGGAGAGGTCATTTCCCGTCCCTGGGCAAGAAGTAATTAGGAGGGTCCCTTGCCAGTATGCTACCCAGAGGGGTTCAGCATTTTTCTTCAATGAACAGTTAAGAAAGAGTGAAAGTAGAGGTTGGCATTAGCAGAATTATGTTGCTTTGTTTTGCATTAAATGAATTTTCCGTTTACTCTTAACTACTGTGAATAAAAGGAAGCCATAAGGTTTCTGGAAGGCCATGATACATTATATTGTTTTCTTTCTTGTTCTGAAGGCCTGTAAACAAGACAAGTAACAAATGAGAATCTCTGCTGCTAATAGCAGTTAAAGGCACCTCTGATTGCGTAAATGCAGAGCAAAATGCCTCCCCAATAAATACACAGCTTGACTTCCTGTTAGGCGCATGCAAGGCTGGAAATATTTGACCACCTTCGTTTGGTCAGGTTATATATCTAATTAAGTGTACTGTTTGCCTTCGTGGATCATGCATATGTTCCATTGCTGTAATTGGGTTTAAGCAAACGCCAAGATGTGAACTGAGGGGTAAGAAAATGGCCACGCAACCACTCAACCATTCAGCTGGTTGCAGAAATGCCAAAAAACAGGCTGAAGGGGGGTATACAATAAAATACAATAAACCAATGCATTTTATGTTGTGTGTATGTAAGTCACCTCACCATATGTGGTTTTTTAATCCATTGCTTTCATAACATGGTTGTAATCAAAGCTAGTATGCTGTAGTTATAGCTTGAGTAAGCTACAGCCATGTAAATCTGTAAAGCTCTGTTGTATACGTGACACCACATAATTCCTGTTACAGGTAAACACTCTTATAGGATGAATGTTTCATATGTAATAACACTTAAAGGATGCTGCCATTACGTTCTTAAGGTTGCAAACTTAAATCCTAGAAGTTGCAAAATCCTAAAATTAAGATAGTCTGTATGAAATTGTAATTTGAGCCCTTTGGGTCTGTGCTTTAAAAACTGTATCCATAACCAAACCTTTAAGTTGTTATCCCTTATTTTTCCCATGTGACTTCTTCCTTTCATATTGATTGGGTTGAATGGGTTGTAGGGATGATAGAGGATTATGTAGTGAGAGATTTGGGTTTTTGCTTCACTTGTTGCAGTTGAAAGTGATCTAGGGATTCAGAGAGATATTAATTGGGAAGATTTTCTTAAGACATGGTAAAAGACTTCCCAATCCAAGACCCTAAGTTATGAGACATTTCAGGTTCCTACTGCGAAGTAACAGAAATCCCACCAAACAAATAAATAAATAAATTACTAGTGTTTATTTAACTCTAAGGGGAAAAAATTCTCTCAAGACTTAAACAAAGACTTTTAGCTGAAGTTTTCTAATCTAATTCAACCTGAGGCAGGCATATGCATGAACAATTTCAGTCCAGAACATTAAATTTGTAAAATTATACACAACTGAAAGCAGGAAACTGAAAGAGTTCTACTTGAAACGGGTGCAAGAACAAAGCAAGAGATGTAGCACAATGTTTTTTTAACACTAAAATGAACAGTTCCTATGGGGAACAGCCTAAAACATGATTTTTAAGACATGATCATAGAAGGTGGAAAAGTAGGTTTCAAATTCCCTTGGACTCTCCCTTACTGAATAAATTAATCACTGAACTAATAGTTAGAAGAGCGTTTCTCTGGCTGCTTCCTTTTGCAGGAGAAGTCCACAACATTTTGGAAAAGAGATGGCACAACAGTGTAGGTCCTAGAAGAAATCTGATGAGCTGAACCTTTACGTAGCAGGAGTTTGCACTGAAGAAGTCAGATGCCTAAATCCCAGAGAAAAGCAAGGGATGCTCCTTTTTGTGGCCATTTCTGTGATGGTTTTGGGCAGTTTCTCTTCACCCATACATTAAGTTAAGGCATCGGCTAACCTTTCAGAGCCTCAGTGAGGAAAAATAGCACTGACAGGTGAAGCAGTGACAGCAGAAGCCCAGTAGGAGCTGAGACATGGTGTGGTGAGGATCCTCCCTCCCATAATGTGGAAAACCATTGGCAGTGCTGGGATGGGAGCTGCCTTTGGTTTCACAGCTTACGCTCCCAACATGTCCCAGAGGCCAGAAACTGCATCGCTCACAGCAAGCTTATCCACCTCTTTTCTTAAGGGTGGGAATGTTGGCATTTTGTGTCTGCACAGGGCAAAAATCCTTGCTGATGGCATTGCTGATGAATATTAAAGATCAGACCATGCATCCTCTTTAGCACGCTGTACTACAGCTTCTTAGTTTCTGCTGGTGTAAAGAAACCAGACCTGCAACGTGATGCTGAAGTTCTGCTGCAATTCTTTATTCTTTCAGTTTGAGATTTTACATAGTCTCTTTGTTGACTTGTAAATTCTTGAGGTCTCTTGAAGAAGGGACTGAAGCTCCAAAATATTTTACTATTTTTAAGAAATCTATTCAAATTGTCATATTTACCATTCCAGCCTTAGCTAGCTGTAAAATGGCAATGATATGGAATAATGTGAAAAGGTTCAGTAATACTGAGACATCATGATGAGACATTTTTGTATGTTGAAGAAAAGTACGGCATCAATATTTCAACAGTATTTTGCAAATGCACTGAATGACTAATGTTGTGTGTTTTCTTACTCCTTTGATTTTCTTGGTTTGTCATTTGCAGCACCAAGAGTAAGTCATAGGTGCATACACATACAGGTTTTGAATTTTCTAGCCATTTTACTTTGTTCTAACTGTCGTAATATTTTTACAGATTTTTACATTTCTCAAGGACTTGAGTTCTTGCCTGATTAAAAATAGTACCGGGCACTGCATGAAGTACCCCAAATCATTAAAGAGAACTTGAAAAACCAAGTCTAAAAACTGAGGACAGTTTCCATGAACATTTAGATCAGCGGTGTCTTTTCCCCAAGCCTCATCTCTGAAATTACTGTATTGTGTCATATGCAGTTGAATCCCTTAAAATAAACAAGTTTAAAGTAGAGGCAGCAGTTTATTGAATGCTACAGACAAAACTTGAAGAGGAGAAGAGGTTTTAACTGATAAAGAAAAACTTAAGGTTATGGATTATGAAGTATGAAGTGGATGTCATTCCTTTCATTATTGCCATTTTGGGCAATTGTGGAGCTACTGGCTTCTTTTCTAGGTTGTAGTGTGGTATCAAAGGCATTTTCGTTGTAAAATCAAAACATCTCCTTCAGATATCTTTAAATAACATAATGTATGTAACCCAGCTCTATGTATGTAATGCAGTTTAACAAACTAACAGAGGTTATTACAAAACAGTATAAATCCTTCCTTTAAAGCACAAAATTTAACTTTCTCTAAAAATGTATTTTTTCAAGGATCTTTTATGCTATGCCTTTGGTAATTCCTCCAACTGTGAAGTTTAAAAATTTAGAAGCAGAGAGAGGTTGATACTAGCAATAGAGGAAAAATAGAGAATATATTTTTCAAATGAGAACATTGATGTATAGCAAATGAGGTAGAGAGAGGCAGAAAAACAGCTTCAGGATGTGGGGATTTCTGTGAAGATTCAGTTCTGACGTTGTCTTGGGATGTGGATGGGCAGAGGATTTTGTGATGTTGAAGAAAGTTATGAAATTAAAGTAAGAGTTAAGATCTTGCATGGCTGAATAGATAGGATTTTATTTAAAATCTGCATTTATTAATAATGCATATTTTATTAGTAAAGAGCATGTTCATTGCATTTTCATTACATTCCTAATATCCTAGCATAATATACTTGTGGAAGCTGAGACCATTAGGGTCTGTTGTGTAACAAAGTGCAAGGAGGCAGCTGCCTCTGTGTGACCTTTTGGTGCCAAAGCCTGTAAGTCTTTCAGGTATTCTGATTTCTGTAGTAACACCAGGAAAAATCAATGTAATAAAATAAGCTGAATATTTAAGAGCAACAGAGTTTTTTAAGCTTATATACCTTTAGGAGGATGATTCTTTAGATCTTCTGTGCGTGTTGATAAAGCCAGTAACTTTCATTGTGTACAAGGTGACCTTTTCACATACCCATTTTGCAGGATGATGCCTGTTAACTGTAATGGGACTTGTTTTGGTCTCTTCTGTGGTTTGTTAATCCTGTCTAAATTTAGGTAGATTTTTGTCATCTTTTCAATCTAGCAGTCTCCAAATCCCTCATTTTTAATTAGTATTGCTGCAGTGATTGTTCATATGAGTTGTTAGTGTTCATTCTTTGCTGATAAAGTGTGTGTGATTGCTGATCTTGTTAAAAGGTCAGCAAGCACTCCTTGATACTCTTCCCTGTAAGTTTTTTGCTTTAAATATTATTTTGAAGAGGAGTCCTGCGTTTATAAAATCTAAACTGTCAGTGTAGTGAGATGTGGATATCTTTATCAGTGATTTTTTTATATATACATTGTCAGTTTTATTTACTTTCTTGTAAAGCCCAGCTCAGTTTCCAACCAGTGATGTATATTAGAAGATTTGGTTCTGTACACATCCTAACATGGTGCAGACAGACAGAAATTGGAAAAACTAGCCACACCTGTACCTGATAGATGTAACATGCTTCAGCTAGTTTTTTCAAAAGTCTCACTTCGTTTCAGCTAGCTTTTTCAGTCTCATTTTGCTTTTTCTTTGTAAACAGGTCAATGGTTGGGTAGAACACTAAATGCAGCCTCATTGTATAACTTTGTAAAAGCTTTGCCCTTAATGCCATTATCTAATCAATTAAATTTTAGAGTGCTTAGACATCAGTGGATGAGAAGCTTCTGATTTTGGTTAAAGCCGTGAAATTATAATGGAAAATAGGAGATAAGGTGGTTTTAAGGAGATCTCTAAAAATTAAAAAACCTGTCAGAAGAAAGGTCCTTCTAGCACAGTTTCTCAGTCTCTAAAAACAGCCATTTGCAAAGAAAATGCGAGATCAGGACAAGGATAAAATGATAATTCTTCATTTGCCTGTTTCAGCAGTCAGCAATTCAGGTACTTTCTGAATGGGAGATTGCATTTGGACAGTTGTGCTTAATAAGCCTTCTGTATCTTTCTTCTGTGAATTTGCCTCATACCTTTTTGAATACATTTATAATCCTGACATCTAAAATGTTCTGTGGCAATCACTTTTGCAATTTAATTATGCATATTTGTTTGTTGGAGATGTTTCTAAAGCAGATACCTGATAATTTAACACAGTACCACTTCATTTTTGTGTTTGTAGAAATAGTGGATATATTCCTTTTCATCCTGTGTATGCTATTTATCGTTTATAGATCTCTGTCAAGTCCTGTTAGTTCTTCTGCGAGCTGAAGAATCAGCTAGTCAATTTAATCTCCTCTTGTGTATCAGTTTGCTACCCCTGGCCATCCTCATCTTCTTCCTCAGTACTTATGCTGTATTAATTTTGGGAACAGACCAGAATAACACTCTGTGTTCAGAATGCAGTGGATTTATGAAGTGGTGAGATTTTGATTTCTGTCTCGCTTTTGATTCTTCTTCTCTCACCCTTTGCTGTTTCTTTTCTTTATTCTTTTTTTTTTTTTGACCACCTAATAAACACAGAGCAAGCATTTTCAAAGAACAGAAACCCAAAAAACCTGTTCCAAATTATACCTGGCTCTCCTTATTGTGTGATGTTTGTTAATTTAGAGTTAATTATTCTTTATGTATAGTGAGAGAAGATTATACTGTCTGCATTGTCTTGCAATTAGTGATTTTCACCTTCCATGTTGCCAGCCAGCCACAGTTTTGCAAGATTTTTCTGCAGTTCGTCACAGGCAGCTCCCAAATGCATTGTCTGGAGTCATCAGCAAACTCTGCCACTTCCACAGGTCTGATTTTTTTCAGATGATGTATGAGTACAGCTCTCAGCAGAGCCCCAGTGCGGAGCTCGGTGAGACTTGCCTGGTAGCCTCCATCACCTGTGAGAAATGTCCTTTTATTATTACCCTCTCCCTCCTATTTTTAAGCTGCTAATAATCCATGAGGAGCCCTGCCCCTTATCTCTAAGCTCTCTTTAAGAGCCTTCAGGAGATCTTTTTAACAGCTTTAAAATCCACCTCTGCTGTGACTGCCTCCCCACTCACCTCCTGCTGCCGAGCGCAGTGTGCCAGAGGGCTGAGACCTGTGGTTACCCGTGCCGGCACACCGACAGACAGCACTGCAGCCCGTGCCCAAGCTGCCTGCCCCAGTTTCCTCTGTGTGGAAACCAGGGCAGAGAAGAGGAGGAGCAGAGGGCTGGTGTTTGCTCAGGTCTCACCCCATACGGACGTGGGATGCAGCTAGACCTGGCGTGTGCAAAGCATCCCCGTCAAGCAGGTGTTGCCTGCATCAACCAGAGCATCCTTGTGCTGCTGGCAGAGATCAGTGAGACGTGACCTCCCTTCCCCAAAGCTGCTCTGAATTTCCTCCATTACAGTGTTTTTATTTACCTCCTAGTGCCCCTCCTTCGGTCGCTTTGCTGGATGCAGGAATGACACTTCTTAGCCTGGGGTCTCTTGAGTGCTCCCTCTGCACTCCAAGGCCCATTTTAAGGCATCAGTCACATTTGTCACCTTGTACGCCTTTTATAAGGGCAATTTAAGCAATAAGCTGTGCATCGCAGTTAGGAGATCAGCAATTCCATATTTAAGTTACTTTACAGCTTGTGGATGGATGCCATCTTGTCTTGGTGATTTATTACTATTCATTTTACTGTATTTTTTTTTTCTAAGCCTTGTTCCGCTCATGCTTCGATCTGAAGCTCGTTCTCACACTCGCTGGCTGAAAAGGGAGACTGGTGCGGAGCCTTCCTGGACTCCCATGTGGAGAATACTGACGCAAAGGTCTTACTTAACTTTTCTGCTATGGTCTGATCTTTCTCAGACACTTCTTTTTCATCTGATCATCTGTTGGCCCCGTGGATGCTCTGGCAGGTTTCCAGCCTGTGATGTGTTTGAAAGGGTTTGGTTATTCGTTTTTATGACTTTAGCATGAAGACTTGCCCAGTGATTTTACATGTAAGTTGGCATAATTATGCTCTCTGTCTTGTCTCAGCATGACTTCAGGACATCCACAGGGCTTTTGGGAGGGTGTCTTTTCAGTTCCCTTAAGGTCCTTGGCACGCAGGGTTAGGATAGAGAAGAGGTTTGTCCCTTTCAAGTCTCTGTTTGAACGTGATGTCGCTTTAATCTTTCTGCAGGTTGGTGAGTTGTTTGGTGGCATCTCTAAACGCCTTTCATATTCATAGTGCTTCTCTTCATCACTCTCCTGGTGGAGTTAAATATTTATCTTCCAGATGAAAAGGCAAATTAGAAAGTAGTTTCTGCAAACTGGTATGAGAGGAAGGCATGCCTTGGCTGACTTATGGAAAACACCAGGCTTTGCGTGACAGCTTGAGCGAAGTCTTGATTTCTGAGGCATTGTCGGTACAAGAAGAAAACTGCTGCTGCATGTGGAGTAGAGCAGTATTTATGCTGACGAACCGCTGCAAGTGACAATGAGCCCTTGCATAATGGATGTATGAAACGATACCAGTGGGTACCATTTCTAGCTAACGATAACTTTCTCTGATGAACTTTAAAAGTATTTATTGTCATGTGTATGTTATCATCGCTTATTATTGAATGTGGTTTTGAAAAGGCATTTCGGTAAAGGCATAATTATGTATTTTCTCATTTAAACTGTGATTTGCCTCTTTCAGAAGGCAAATGCAAACCAAAAGAGAGTATTTGGTATCAGCGTTCTATTAACTGCATAATTAACTGTTAATTGCAGCTGATACTTGAGGCTTTTTTTTGCTGTTAATATGTTTGGAATTGTAGGGTTACATAACTGGGTGATTATTAAGTTGGATTTTAACACAAGTTTTCTGCTATTGATTGGAGCTGAAGCTCTTCCTTTGCAATAATTACCCACCAAGCTGTTGCCAGCTCCTTGGCTGATAGGCACAGAGCAGGGGAGCACTTAGCTAAACCTTTAAAGCAGCTCTGACTCTTTCGTATCGGTTACCTGGGGTTATATTCTCCAGGAGCACCAGCAGGAGTTTCTCAGCAGAAAACTTCGATTTTCAGAACTGGCTCCTTTAAGTTCAGTGTAAAAACCGGCAAGTTTGTATTCCTGGCTGACCATGTCTGTAGAGCTGTCTTCACGTGAAGTGACCTTCCTTGTCCACCAGCGTTCAGCATTGCTCCTCCTCAGGTAGAGCATGGCAGAGGGATTTGGGGCAGCGGGACGGGCCAAGATGACATTTGGTGTCAGGTCTTGCAGCCTACATTTATCCATAGTCAGTTTAGCCAACCGCAGGGTAAGAGCTGAATTTTACAGCCTGGGGAGAGCTTTGGCTGCTTTCTTGGTTGGAGGAGGAGGCCATTGACAGTACCTAAGTTGGGATGTTTTATTTCTGTTGGCTCACTGGCAAGTTAAAGGAAAAATGGGCACAACCCAAATTTCTGTGCAGTTGAAACTGATGACAAAACATCAATTTGAAGAGGATTGGTTGCCTGCTTTTGCTGTTAATGCAAGGTAACATATCATTTCCTTCCTGGTGGCTCTAAAGCTCTAAGGGTTGAAGGCAGGATGTTGAAGGGAATGTTTTCATCTCTTTCTGCTGTGGCTTGCAGAGTGAGCAAAGGCTAGAAAGTGCTGAATAAGAAATACGTGCTGAATGAAAAGTCATGATTGAATTTTGTCTGAATTCTGCATGTATTTTGGCTTGGATTTTGATCAGTGCAATAACTTAATGATGCTGCTCCAGCACTGCTGACTTTGGTTGCATTTATAATGGCTTCAAGACGGGAAACAGGTGTCTGGGCATAGTCCATTGAGCAGAATGATGCACAGCGTGCTTGCCAGTGTCACCGTACACAAGGCAGTGCAGTGATTGCCCCTTTGCATGGAAGAATTGGTTCGTTTTGTGCTAGGTAGTGTCATTCTGTTTCCACTGTTTCTCATGATGGAGTTGCTGAAGTAAAATAGTCCATCAGGAAAGAGTAAGTTGCTGTTATAATAATATGTTCCTGTCTTTCTTACCCCAAGAATCTCAAAACATTTTCCAGACAAGGGAACTCCTCCAAAAGCAGGTAAGATAATTTAGTCCGAAGGCTTTTCTAATTAGGTGGCTTGAGCAGCTGAACAAGGGACTCTCTGTGTGACCATGTCCCTGGTCTTTTTCCCATTTATCTGCAGAGTGCCTGCCTTGCCAGGAGGGTGTCTGATGATGTTTCACTCCTCTCTCTGCCAAGTTCAAACTGACCCCGTCTGGCATGGTGGAAAGCATACCTTGCTTTCTGATGTTTCCAAACTTGTTTTGACCTTCAGGCCTTTGGCAGGTTTTCTTCTTGGGTTTCTTTTGCTTGTTTGTTTGCTTGCTTTTGTTGCAGTATAATGTGCTGTCTGGATTTTCCTGAAACTATTTTAGATGATGGACAAGTTTCAAATGAGTACATTTAAGTCTAGTAAAGGAAAGGCTCTTGATTATAAAATTGGAAACGGTTCCTACAGGGGAAAAAATGTAAAATCAGGAAGCACAAAGTGATCTTTGACATCAGGCTTTTGCTACAAGCGTTACTAGGTCTCTTCCTAAGTCTTTTGAGAGCAGCAGAGGCGAAGGCACTAGCTCAGCCTGCATGTTTGTTCCTTTGAGGTGCTGTGAAAGGGGGATGTCTTTGCCCAGTTTTTCTCAGCATTATCAGCATGCCACTTGAGTACTGATGAATCTTCAAAATACCCACCACAGCTTTCTTTGCTTCCCTGACTGTGAAGATGTGCAGTGGTTTTGAATAGAGCCTGTGAGAAAGTAAATAAAACATGATTTCCCTTGGTTTGCTTTGGGTCTGAGTTTTGCTTTTGAGCGAATATTCCTGGATGTGGGGGTTCCTTTATTTGGATATAGTCAGCAGAGTTACTGTTTCCCTCTTCAATGAGATTTATAATACTTATCTTTATGATGACTTCATAAATTATAAGTTAGTTATTTGTAACAAGTGCTAGCTGTACAGTGTGCCTGTAGTGGCACAGGTCTTGGTGTGGCTGTTGGGTTTCTGTGAAGGTCACATAATGACATTAATGAGATATATGGCTGGTTTGGTATGCAGGATGCCTTAAATAAATCATTTTCTCCTCCTTTCCAGCATGACTGCTCAAGGCCAGTGTCTCCATTGTAGTCGGGTGGCTCATCTTGAGATGGTCTGGAGCACTGGTCCCGTTTGTGTCAGCTGCTCACCCGTTCACTTGCCCCTGTGTAAAAGTGCGGGGAGGTGGTGACCCATTTTATGACCGGTTAATACAGGGTATTCGTGGCTAAGGAGGCTGTGCACAAGCAGACTGAGTTTGGGCAAGGCGGTAGATGAGGGAAGTTGTTGTGGTTGTGTGCGGCCGCTCTCGCTGCCCCCAGTGCTGAGGCCACGGGAGAGGTCAGGCAGGGTGTGATCCAGGCATTACATTAAGCCTGTAAGGAGACACTCGGGGAACTTAAGATGGATTAACTTCAGGTGTAAAGTTTAAATCATATTATTATGAAGAAGGATTAAGCTAAACTGAGCTAATGACACCACTTCTGAATGAGTATCCACGCAGCGGATTCAGAGCTTTGGCTCCACGCCTTTTATTACTTAAATGTGCTTACCTCCTTGAATGTCCCCATAAAGATACATGCCCCTGTATTCCAGATGTTCACGTGCCCCATTTTCTGTGAGCAAATACGATGTGTCAGAGGTAAATCTGTGTTTTGTTTTGTTTTTCCCTTAACTAAATAAATACATATTATTTTAGAAGTAGGGCAATATAGGATTCTGCTTTACGTTCTCCCCACAGCTGTAAGGGCATTTGCGGTGACTTGGTGGTATTTATTCTTAGATAAAGCCTTCAGTAAGGAAGAAATAACTCTGCTCATGCTATGTCGATGTGCCCTGATTTCTGTGTGCTTCATCTCTCTTACTATATGAGCTGTTCCTGGGCTGTATGTTGTTGTTAGCCTCATGGTATTGGGTTATCTGATGTTAGCATCCAAATTCTCCAAAAGCTCTATACCCTCTTGTTTTACATTGTGTGGATTAAAATCTAATGCAAAGTTAAATACTGTAAAATCCCCCAAAATGCTTATCTGACGTTAAACAGTCATAAACTGACATAATTTGTAGTTAGTAATAACTTGTAAATAAGTAATAAATCAACTAAATTGATTTTCAGGAAGGAAACTGACTTGAAATTTTACAGCTTTGATGTATGCTAAATAAACTGCTTAGTAACTAGTTCTGTGCATAATTTTCTCTCTCTACAAAAAATACCATCAGGTCTTCCTTGAGGGTAGACTAGGGAGATCAATATTTGCAAGTAGATAAAGGACTAAACATTTAAAAGACAAACAAAAAAGCACCCAAATGCATAAAAACTGACTTTTACCAGAATTCTTCTATTTAAGTGCTCATCACCCATAAAAGCAAAACAAATACAGAGAAAAACATCAGTGATCAAATGTGAAATGTCACAAAACATGAAGTTCAGGGTAAAAAAATAAAAAAAGGTTTTGAGTCAGGAGACTTCTAGGTTAGCTGTCAATGAGGGTGTTTTGCCTCACTGTTTAGTGAAAGCATGAGAAACCTGAGTCAAAACCTGAAAATGTTTCATTTTATTTGCTGTGTGGCTTGTGGTATCAGCTGAAAGCTCCGGTGCTTCCCGTGTCTGTGGAGGTCAAAGGCAGGCAGGGGTGGCGGGAGCTGCTTCGCGTTCTGAGGCAGGAGAAGCTGTCTTCTGTGCCCAGGAAAGTGACGGTGGGCATTGTCTTGAATCCTGCTAGTCCTTAGGTTTCTGAGGTGTAAATTCATCCCTATTTATAAAATACAGATGTCCCTTTGGCGTTTGCCTTTCGGCCTCACTGTGCATCCCTTGGAGCCTCGCGGGAGAGGTCAGTCAGGAGCCACACTTATCAGCATCCTAGAGCTGCATTTGTTTGTTTTGAGCAGAGAGGGGGGAGCAGAGGGGGAGCAGATCACTCTCTGGGGTCTTCCAGGGTCTCACTGCATGTTAACAGCGTTCAGAGTGCAAGTGGCATCTGTAAGTCCTCTGCAGCAGCAGCGGGGGCTCTTCTCCTTGTGCCTCAGTGGAACCAGCAGCGGATGCTGCTCTTCTGAAACCGAGGGCCAAGTGGTATTTCAGTCAGCATTCAAAGGCTATTTTCTTCTATTTGTTTTCTTCCCTGCAGTCCATGATGCACAATAAAAATAAATAAACATGGCATTTACTACTACTATTAAAAAAAAAAAAAAAAAAAAAAAAAAAAGCTGGAAGTTCTTAGTCCCAAGACGAGGGTGGAGCAGGGAAAAGTGTAGAGCCCATATAACAATGGGGAGTCCGTTTTATTAGTATTGAGGAGGAAAATAAAATCTGCTCTGGCAGTAGTGAAATAAAACACCAGGAAGATTACGTAAGTCTTTGTTTGCACACAGTATGATTCTTCTCTTTCACCAGCCAATTTGTGTATTTGAAAAGCCAGTTGCTTGGTTAAAATAATTAGCTGAACTTCATCCAGTTCCTCAATTATGTGAAAAAAAATGTTTGCAGAAATACAGACAATTGTTGTTGAGCAATTAAAATAATAAAAAAAGTAGTGGTCACTGAGCAATTATAGCACCTCATCTAAATACCCACATGTATATCTTGCTTTCAGAATGAGACTGGCAATTCTCAGTGACTCTTTGCTTTAACTCTTGTGGTTTGGGATAGCATATTGAAAAGTAACAAATTCTGCCTGAAATTTGTGCTGGATGGGTTGGGCTGAAGCTGTCTGTGAGAAGAGTTAGGAGCTGAAGCTAAATGTATCAAAGAATATTGAAAGAAAAAAAAAAAGTAAGCTGAATGCAAGTCATGCAGCCTCATTATTTTACAATGCGACATGTAAAAACCTGTGCTAATGGCCAAGATCATCTTATTACGTACTTCTTCATTCATACTCAGATGATTATTTTGGAAAAATCATACACAACGCTTATTGCATTTCAGTGTTTGAATATGAGACTATTGCAATAATTTGTCTAATAATTCCCTCAAGGAGGCCCAGTGTAGTGCATTAACAAAAACTATAGTGGCTGGAAAATCACTTCTCCTTGTTCCTGCATGTTCATCCTTGCAGCTAGACCTCATGTATTTTGGGGCAAAATAGTAATCAAAGATTTCGGACAGAGGTTTCTTGGGAAGGATTGTGTGAGTGCTACTGGCTGATGCTCTGGTCATCCTGATAGCTTTCGACTTCAGCCTCTTTGGTGGATTTGAAGGCAGTAACGTGAAGTCATGCGTTGTGCTTTGCTTTTGCTAAAACACTTCCCCATTTTCCAGACCTGCCCGCTGTATCTTTGCCGGACTGTGTCGTTCAGGCAGATGAGGGTCGCGCTGTTTGCTGGCACGGTGGCGACCCGGATCGCCAGGCTCTGCTGGCTTGCGGACCAGGAGTCAGACAGTGGAGCCCTTTACCATGGGTTCTCAGCCCAGTTTTCTGCATCCTGGTGGCTGGTGCTGGGGCTGTCAGCCCTTTTTCACCAATATGCGGACAGATCCGAGGTGTTCCATCAAAAATGAGCACAGGTTCCTGTGTTGCACCAGCTCTGACCCTGCTAGCAGGCTCATCTCCACGCGCCAGGGCAGAGCTGAGCAAAGGCTGGCAGTTCCAGCACACCGTAGCCACGCACGGCAGCATTTTCTGCCAGTGCAGGAGCAGGCAGCTCCCCGGGGCTGGCAGCCTCCAGCTGTGTCCTCAGCTCCCTCACCTGACCTGAACTTTGTGGCCGCAGTTTGTCTTGCTGACCTCCGTGACCAGTGCTTGGTTTCCAGGTTGCGTCTCACTTTCCTAACTGCCATGTACCCTTTTTGTCCTCACGTGCTTATCCTCTGGATTTTATCTTTTTCTTCTCTGCAGGGAGCGGATGCGCCAGTCTGCTATGTTTGAGCTGTGCCAGGGGATGCACCAAATCAGCCTGCAGTTCGTTCGCTTGCAGCTCAGCTTTGAGGAGTACACCATAATGAAAGTTTTGCTGCTGCTGAGCACAGGTAAGTTAGGTTCCTAGTTACATGGGAGTACTTGAAAATATTCCAACTCACAAGGAGGTGCAGTGGTTTTAAATGGTGTAACAAAAGAGCCAAATTGTTTCCAGAAGGACTGCAGGAACACCTTATGTATGTGGCATAGGACTTATCTGCAGATCTTGCTCTCCGTTAGCATGGGAAGGGTCCTTGTGCTTTGAACGTCTCGTGTGGATAGGAAGGGCAGGAGTGGCAGGACAAGGGGCATTGTCCCCCTTCTCTATGTGGGAACGGCTCGATTCAGCCAGGCATACCAAGAAAATGCAGCTGCTGCCTTGTCCTGCACTGTGGGGATTTGGGATAAACCCTGACTCAACGCTCAAAGCCACTGGTTTGGGTGACTTAACAGCACCTTCAAGATCAAAAGATGCACTGAACTGAGAGCGGTAAGCCCTTCTGCAGTGCTCTGAAAGTTTAATAAATGACAGTGCACACTTTATTTTTCTCTCGAGTGTCATGCTTTGAGGTTTTTTAAGATAGGAAATTACATCTCGGTGTTCATTACAGCACCGTGTAGTAATTAGCAGATCATTTGATCTTCTCATGCTAAAAAATATTGAAAAAATCCCAGTCCCAGTACACTTGTAGACATACACAGGCAGTTTGTATGTTACTTTTCCAGTGGTCTTGATGAAAAAGCCAGTTAGTGTAAACAAATTTTCTGTCCGTATAATCACGTTCCTTTTTTGTGGGATTCACTCAGTGCCATCACCAGGAGATAACCTATCAGCCTGACTCAGGCGTTCCTGATGTCACCTCGGTGAGCTCACCAGGCAGGAATTCCCCTGCAGGAATGAGGCTGGATGTGGCCCTGAGCCGGGAGGGGAAGAGCAGGAGATCAAAGGGGCTGCTGCCCTTACGCTTGCTTTCACTTGCAAGCTATCAGCAGCGGGAAGCAAGCCCAAGGGTGCCGTCAGCAGGGCCAAGGGCTGCCCGGGCTGTGGCTGCACGGAGCAGAGCAGCTCCCAGTTGGCGGTGAGCGGAGGCCAGCACGCCCTCTGAGATCCTGTTGTCTTCTCCCACTGGGTTGTCACCCCATTGTCCGCCCCAGCAAGCTGGCAGAAGAAACAAATGGCAGGCAACAGGTGTCAGTGATGTTGGAGGGTGCCCACTACAGGACTCGAGAGCGGGCTGATGCAGACACCCAGGAGAGTCCTGAAGCCCCAGCAGTGGCCTGGGCATGTTGGCTGCAGGCAGGGTTAGGTGCCTGTGAAGGGGTCTGTGGCATCCAGCCCCGCCGAGGGGCAGCCCCTCCAGGCGAGGCGGTGGGACAGGCAGGGCACTTTCTCCTCTCCCTCAGACCTCGCCTGTCCCACCCTGCCAGTAGCGCTGCGGTTAAAGTGCTTGCCTTTGAAGGAGGAGGTGAAGCTACAGTTCCCATCCCGGCTGGAAGGGATTTGGATCTGCTAACAGAAACCTCCTGGGGCTGTAAGTTTCTCAGGCTCGGCTGTCTCACTCTCTCCATCCCTCCCACTGAAGCCATTCCTGCTCCCCGGAGTGGGGCAGTGACTGCAGGGGAGAGACGGCACTGGGCAGGAGCCCTGCAGGGCTGACCCCACGTCCCCCTGCTGACACGGATCCTCCGGGACCTGACAGTCTTTCAGGAAGCAGCTGGTGGTGCTTAACTTGAAGTGCTTGGGGGATGTAGCTCCCAAAATGCTCTCAGAGCACATCTAGAGTGGTGATGTGGCCCCGCTACTTTCTAACCAGCCCTAAAGGGTGAGAATATTTAGAAAGAGAGCCTAAAGGCATCCTAAAAACGTGGCATCATTTCTTTAAGATAGGTATTTATTATTCTGCCCTCTTGAGAGTGTTAAGTGATGACTCTGCTAGGCGAAATCAGCCTTGCCAATTAACTTCGTCTAGCTGGTTCCCTTTGAAACGCACACGCTGGTCACTAGAAGACCTTCTAAAAATAATGTGTTTGGCAAGAATCAGGATAGTTATGTTGAGGGAGAGAAAGGGGGGAGAACAAAACAGAAATGAAGGCAGTGATAAAACCCAGAAAGTGCCACATGAGGAGCAGCAAACCTAGTTTCTAACGATTGCACCTTGATACAACGTTACGACAGAAAACACCAGGTTCGTTTTCATTTTTTATTGAACCATGTGATGAGCAGAGTACAAGTTATTTTGAAACTTTCATGATGACCACATCAAGGAAGTTTCACTCCATTTACATGTGGAAGAAACCACACATTACAACTCAATTGTTTTCTTGCTTTCCACAGACCATAGATTTTGGGAACTTGCCAAAAGCATTGCTGCATTTAATAAGTAAAATCAGAAACACTGGGCAAACCTCCAGAATTTCATGTTTTGCTTGAGTTCTCTTTATTTGTGGTCTTTCTTTCTGTCTTAATAATCTGGCTGGGGTGACGGTATAATAATTTTCAGACAGAGCAGTAAGATGCATAGTAGTAGACAAAGAGTGGCTGTAGCTGTCTTAAGCAGCATTTAGGAATACAGAATTGTGTTATAGGAACTGTAAAGCCCTGCATTTTGTGTAAGGGCCACGGTATGCTCCAAGGGCTTTACTCATTTTGATTGATGTCTCTATATTCATTTGGCTTTAACTGAATTGGCACATCTGTTTCAGACAGTTTCTTTTTTCTGTCAGCCGAGCAACTGAGATATTTGGCATCTCAAATTTAAAATTTAAATAGAAAAGAGCAAAGGCAGTGTTTACCAAGTGGTGGGCAGGCTGGAGCTGTTACCTCCTAGGCTTTTTCTAAAGATTCCTCCTTGTGCCCCTGTCGAGCACTTGGTGGTCGCAAGTCCTTGCTGCTCACGTGGTGGTAGAGCTCCTCCTTGTTTCCCATTGCTAAATTGCTCTGGTAGATACTGGTGACACAAGACAACCAGTGCTTTTTCTTAAAGCCTCTCTGCGTGAGCAATTTGGGTGGTTGTTACATGCTTATTATGTCATTACAGTGAGATAGAAGGCAGTCTACAGGATTTCAAAGAGAAAGGAATGGACGATCAAAACAATTTCTGTCAAGATGTTAAGTCAGAGTAAGCTAAATTGGAAGATCACCCCTTTTTCCTTTCCTTTTTTAATAAGTAACTTCCCATTCAGTTTACTCTGACATACCTTTACAGCTCGCTTAGAAAATAAGCTCACTCTGTACAGTGTAGTATTTTATTTTCCTTCCTTGGACTAGAATTGAGAGAGACAGAATATAAAAATATTTGATGGTTAAGCAATACTCAACCAATACAGGTATTAAAATTTCAGAACATTTTGTGTAATGTTGTTAATAACCTCTTCAGGAGTTTCCTAGAGACCTGATCCTTTAAGCTATTCGTCTTTTTTTTTTTTTTTGCAGAACCCACTGGAGTGCAAGAATATTTGCAATCTGTAAAGAAACCATGTATTTGCTTTTGTAATTAGCATTGCTGAAATCAGCTGTAGTAGAAAGTATCAAAACTCAGTTTTTAGTCCATTTGTGAAATGATTCCTTTTGCAGATGCACGCTTTGATAGGACACCAGAAATGCTTGTGTTAAAGGCTGCAAACGTGTGTCTGGTAAATCCCTGGGTCAGGATGCCTGTTTGGAAAATAGTCTTCTGTTTCACGCAGAATAATGACTCCGTTTGTTCTAGGTGTGATGCAGACGCTTACTAACGCTCAAAGAAATTTTAGATGGTACTTGATGTCACTTGTTCTAGCATTTCCACACGTAACAGCTGTAATTCTTCCCCTCCTCCCATAAGTGTGGGAAATCATTCAAGAATGATAAATCACATCTTCAAATTCTAAAAAAGTATTCTCGATCCATCTGGGGTTTTTATGTTGTTGTATGTGTGTGTGGTTGGGTTGTATTAAAAGCAGTTTGAGCATGAGGACAGCATGTGTCATATTTCTAAGACGCTGTCCTGTGCCTCAGCTAAGCAGTCTGCAACCACAGATCTGCAGAGGATGCCTGAATCACTTGAAAATCTGTATGATGTTGTTGATTCCATACCAATGTCTGTAAAATTATGGACGTTACTTCAAGGTTTAATTCTTTCATACATTAACTAGTGTAACTTTTTAAGTATGCACATCAAAAGAATAAGCAATACAGTTAATATTAATGTAAGACTGTCTTTTTAATGACAGTTCCCAAGGATGGTCTCAAAAGCCAAGCTGCATTTGAAGAAATGAGGGCAAATTACATTAAAGAACTAAAGAAGATGGTAACTAAATGTCCAAGTAACTCTGGGCAAAGCTGGCAGAGATTCTACCAACTGACTAAACTCCTTGACTCCATGCATGATGTAAGTATAACTCCTCAGGGAGTGCAGACAAGTTAAGCAAAAATCTCTCTGTTAAGGTAAACCAGTAGTTTTTAATTGTGCTAACTCACAGGGAGAAAAAAAAAGAAAACGGAACCACAACACATTTTTAAAGGAACATCTGAGAGAAGTCGTTAGCAGACAAATTTAAGGACAATTGCCAAGTAAAATAAGAAAATATAAGTCATTAAGGGCTGGGTCCTGCTGCCTGCTCCGCTGTTGAATGGTAGTGTGTTCTCTGTGATTCACTGAAGGTCAGAGGCTATTCAACAGGAGGAGTGGTGTTAGCTCTGGCCCTGTTAGACACGGTGCGAGTGCACCACGCAGAGTATCCCTGAGTCACTTCTCGCTGAAAGGTGCTGGATCAGTGTGTCACGCATCTAACGTGCCTGGTGTGCTGATAAATGTTGAATTAATTTGCTGATCTTTTACAGCTGGTACTCCAATAAGGATGACTTTAAAAGATATTTTTAGACTTTGAAGCCATCTTGGGTATTTGAAGCTTTGACTGAGCTTTTCGAGTATAAGATGCACGGTATTATTAGGTTGTTACTACCGTCCTGTCTCATTCCAGCATGAGGTGTTTGTTTTGTATGCGTCGGGTGTGAGATGTCATTAATGACACGGGAAACTACAAGTTTAGTCCTGAAATGACAAGGCTATTGGTGCTTTGGCAAAAAACGACTTGGAAGGGTTGTGGTGGGTGCCTGGTGCATGGGACCAGCTCGTGATTTCAGAGCAGGTGTGTAACGTCGAGCTGTTGAGCCCGTTTCTGGCTGATAAAATGGTAAGTGCAGAACGCTGCTTCTCCAGACGTGAAGAAGCATCCCACACCCTCCTTCAGAGGAAACCCCTCTGAGGAAGCCAGTGGCCCAGCTCTGCTGATGTCCCCAACCTGAGGGATCTCCAGTGCCCCATGTGAGTGCCCATCCACTCTGAAGCTGCGGTGCAGTGAGTGACGGGGCTCTTGGGGCCAGAGACAGAGCTTTAGTCAGGTCTGGGTACAACAGGGGGTTGTCCCACGAGCAGAGGCTGAAGCATGGCAGCTCGCAGGGGTGACCTCCCAGTAACAACTGGTAAATGGCAGCAAAGGAAGAAGCTGGTCTGCTCCATCCTGGGTGGGCAGGAAAGTAAATTTGCTGTGTGAAGGAACGACAGCACTTGCTTTCAGAGCCTGCATATAAATGTACTTCTTTGTACTCGACTTAAATTTCATTTTTGTAGAGACAGTACAGTACAGTGCACTTCAGGTCAAATCTGTATAAGAGCCCGAGGTCTGTTTACAGAATGTACATATGGAATTATTTTTCAAATATTGTTCTGTTGTTCATTAAAACATTGAAAATCTTGGTGGGAGGCAGGGAGAGTATTATTAGTACTGCAGTAACAGCTCATTCTTCGGAGATCGGGTTTCACTTGCTCTGTGCCAGCAAAGGAAGTTGTAGTGTTTCAGTGGAAAGAAAGGGGATGGGTGATAAAATCATTTGCAAGATGTTCACATCTGAACCTCAGGGCAGTTAGCAAACCCCTGCATTTAGGTGGTTTGCTAATCCTCTTGCGAATAGGCAGCGTCTGGGATTTGCTTTTAGGTGGATGTGTTTGTGTGGCTGAGGTGACGGGCTGGTAGAAGCACGCTGGCTGGGAATGCCACAGTGTCCTACAAACACTTTCCAAAACAGCATTAACCACTGGAAGCTGAACTAGCCAGAGGAGAAGCTCCTTCAGATTGCTCTTGTGTTTTGTTTAATCTTTAATTAAGCTATTTTTGTGTTACTTTTGTTTTAATAGAGCGCTCTATTACAAAGGACTTTGTAAAGAAAGTCCTATTGTCAGCATTCTCCTTTTAAAAGACCAGTTGTCTGCACAACAGTGCTTTCTTTCAGAGGTGTTATTTGAGATGCTCAGCAAAGACACTTGTTTATTTTTCCTCTCTAAAACTGATTATTTGCTTCTCGGTGTTTGAAATCCACTGGAATACATTTAGAGAGGTGATAACATTAATGAGAAGTGAGAATTGCTCCTCTCCCCCCGCTGCCAGGTAGGGCAGCATTTCTCCGTTCTGTCCGTGTAAATGCAAATTTTCTGCTCAGTCCCTTCGTATAGGAGGAACGCTTGTTCAGCCGTCACCTGTGTATTTTTAACTTACTCCATTATAATTTTGGAGGATCAGAATAGATTTGGTGCTGAGCAGTCTAACTGGAGCTGAAGTCCCATGTTTATATGCGGCCATAGCTACAGTGTTGGCATTTGCAGCAGGCGCCCGAAGGGACTTGTGCACAGTTCATGCTTATTCAGTCCTCCCGCTGCCTCCAGCTTTTTCAGCAGAGCAGAGCAGGGCAGGGCAGGGCAGCATCTCGCCATTGTGGAGTTCACTTTACCTGAGCGAGGCAGCTGATGATAAAGGAATACTACTTCTTTGCACCTTCACGCTTCCTTCTATCGACCTTATTTTTAGATAGACTTTCTGAGGGCTCCGTGAAATGAACCACATGGGAATATCGGGTTACAGGCTGCTTGGCTTATATAACGTGAGGAAGAAAAAAAAAAAGAGGAAAAAAACCAAGATGGTTTTATATTGCTCTGTGCTGTAAATCATTCATCCACATAGCGAACGTATGTGCAGGTGAGAAAGTGCCGAAGTGAGGGAAAAAGAAATTTTCAAGAAGGCCGAGTAGGCACTTGGTTACTGGAAAAGATGAGCAGCTTTACCTAATGATCCACAGAGCCTCTAGGCGCCAAAAGCAAAACTGAAGTATCAAGAGATGGAAATCCATCCCAAGCAGACAAGACAACCATGGTGCGTGTGCACACCTGCAGTCAGCCCTAGGAGCATGTCTGCGGGCTGCGGCGTGCCCGGCATCACCGTGTGTCTGCGTGGCACTGCGTGCAAGCAGTGGCTGCTGACACAGTCGGCACCAGCTGACAGCATCGACCAGGTTGCACAGTGTGCCCTTCCCCTCCCTCGGCGCGAGATGACGAGGTGAGGCTGTTGCCATTTACTTGCTGTCGTGCCACGGCTCAGCTGTGCTTTCGTGATGGACACGGCGTGGGTAGGGTCTGGGAGCACTGTGGGCAACAGCACCATCAACCTCTTTCCTGCATGGAGGGCTTGTGTTTCTTTGGACATGGCTGGCTTGCTTTCCTCATTCCAGGAGGCAGCGTTAGGTGTTGAGAGGCGCTGCGTAGCGGGGACTGACTCTAGCCTGTCTCTACCCAGGACAGAAAGGTTTCAGGCATGTGCCCATGAGGGCCGTGGGCATTTCAGCCAGGGGTACGCGTGCAGGGCTTGGTTGTAGGTGAACTGCATTATGTGATCAGACGAATGGCATGCAGGAACATTAGAAACAGATGTACTGCACATGGTATCAAAAACTTCATTTGGATCCTCCTCAGCATCTCCTGTTGGCTTTGGCAGGAAGGGTTGTATCTTGCATGGCAAGCCTCATTTCATATAGAGACTTTAGTGTATGGTTAGGCGGTTTGCAGAACAAAAGCTGAGTTTGGTTTCAATCTGGCTGATACTAAACAGACTTCGAGTTAAGAGGGCTTTTGTTTCGATGCCATGACATTAAACCCTAATGTGAACCTTCCCCTTGTCTTGGCAAGGCACAGCACTGCACTGTCATTTGCTTGTTGATATTTTCTGCCAAACAAAAATAAATTCTTTAAGGCTCATGCTGCTGAATAATTAATTTTTTATGGTTCCTGAAGGGAATACTTTATAGCTGAGGTGGATCTTTCCGTAGGCTGAGAGAGCCAGGATTATACTCGCTGAGAAAGCTGACAGGGGGGAGAAGGGCGAGCTCCTCGAGGGGCAGGTTTGCAAGGAACGATGCAGTGGATGCAAACGTGCCTTTGCAGGTGCTCGATCCCACAAATACGGAGCCACAGATGAGCCCCTCAGCTGTTGCCAGCACCTTTGGGTGCACTTCCCGCTCCTGACTTGCTGAAGTTGTGTCCCGCTGCTGTGAGCTGTTCAGTCCCAGTGCCTAAATTCTGCGTGTCAGCATTTCTCTGCTTGCTGAGAGGCAGGAGCCGATCCCCAGTCCCTTGTGTGGCCACTGCAAAACCAGCAGTGATGTAAGGGCACACGTGTTGCAGCTGATAAGCGTCTGTTAAGTGAGAAATTCGTTCCCAGATCTTTAATGGAAACAGTGGGCTGCTCTCAGGGTCGTCTTGCTCCGTTTGTCATGGTTGGGTCTCTTCTTTGTGGTACAAGGTGTTTGTTGGAGGGCAGAGTCCTCTGTTCCCAACAGAACAAGGGAGACTTGGCCCAAAATTTACCCTGGCTAAGGGCTCAGGACGTTTCATTGGTGTATGATACTGTGGGTTCACACGCAAACTCCAGCTATGCTGAGTTCAGCTCCGGTTCCTCCATGTCATGTCCAGCTGTCAAGTGCTAGACTACCTGCAAGTGCTGCGGTTTCTGTGTCCATGTTTCTATGGACAAAAAAAAAAAAAAAAAAAAAAAAAAAAGAGTGCAGTTCCTAAATGGGATAAATGCAGCTGTCCAGGCAGAACAGGGTTGCTGTCTACTCTGGTTAGATACTTTTAGTGCCTAATCCATATGCATTTCATCCTCCCTTAATTCCTTGCTGGCATGAGGTAAACTCACTGCATAGCTGGATGCCAAGGCTTCCTTCCTTGGACTTGCCTCACTTTCCCCCTGCACTGTGTGTGAAGTTTTCCTCTTTAGGAAGTTTTTGGAGTGTCATTTTGGTAGGAGAATGCTGGGGTTTTGTCAGTAGTAGCTGTAGCTAATAACAGGAAAAACTACGTAGCACCATGTTGTTATCCTACTGCTGCCTTAATTGCTGTATCAGTAGGCTTCAACGCAAAGACGCTCCTGATAGAGGAGTGCTGTGGGCTTTCATACCATGCTCAGAGACTGGGGGAGATCCTGGAGTCAGAAAACTTAGCGCAGAAATGGACACCCTTGCAAATGAGACCATTCTTACCACTTCTGGAAGTACGAGGGCATGGCGAGAGTGCCAAACCCAAATCGATTATTTCTGCTGTAAAAATTCTGCAAGTGCTCAAAGGTCACTGTAACTGTATTAACTTCAGGGACTTCATTAACAGATTCATTTTTTCTAATTACGAAGAACAGTATGGGTGGAAAAAGTTAATTTTATGGAAACCCCACCCTAGTAACAGAAAATGAAGTTTGATTAATACTTCTGTTTCTCAGAGGCATTTAATACAGCTCACAAAACGTGAAGACTTGATTAAGTAAAACTCTGAGAAGTACCAGATCTGCTGCAGCCTTGAGAAGGTGTAAGTGCAGCACCCTCTCTGCAGGGCAGTGCTGGCAGGGCGAGGAACAGTTCGTGAGTGAAGCGGCGAAGGGCTGCAGCCAGCAGCTGATCCACGTGCCTGGAAGCGAGCTGTCCTGCCTTGGAGCAGTCGGGGTGACAGGGATGGGGATGTACCAATTCCCAGCTGCGTGTCCGCACCCCTGCAGCCCAGCTCAGCGCAGGGCTGTGGGCTCTGTCCTCGGAGGTGCCCAGCATCTGAGAGCTGCTGCCCCAGGATGTCCAGGTTGTGTCCTGAAGAAATGGGAGTTGGTTTAGTCATGGTCTTAACTGCACTGACTGCGCTATGCTAAGGCTGTAACTCTTAAAAATGTGCTTTGCTAATTGAAATAATCAGAGACTGTGGAAGTAGGCACGTTTCTGGCCACTGTTGCACCAGTTGTGAAAGCAGCGGTGCTCTGAATTGTAGTGGTGCCGTTTGGGCTGCTGTGGTGGAGGTGGTGTCAGCATTTCTTGTGCAAGCTGCAAGAAGCAGAGGGTGAAAATGGTTTGGTAGAAGGCAGTCAGGAGCCTGCAGAACACCAAGATTTTATAGTTCTTTGAAGAAGAAAAATCAGCAGTATATTTGATCTAGAAAAATCGTAAGCCAAATGTAGAGGTGCCAGACAGCTTGCGTATCTTTCTAATTTAGAGACCACTTGTAACCTCTCGTGTATCAGTCACTGTCACCACGCTGACAGAGCTTACATCTTAGAAAAGAAAGCAAACTTTTCATTTCCTTACGGAAGAGGGAGCTTCTCTTTTAAAGCAAAAGGCTAGCTAACTTATTTACCTGTTGTAAATCACACTAACTGATAAAATATAGTGCCAGATGAATGCTGCAGAGGCAGCTACTGAAATTTCAAACTAATGTTGCCTATGGAAGCTGAGTTTTTCATCCCTCCAGTGCATCTTCATATCAAGGCTGCTGGCAATATTTAAAAACACATGAATACGCCTGCAGAAAAGAGCACTGCTTGGTTCTCAGCCGTGCTCCTCCCTCCCTTCAGTTACTACTTCTGCAGCCTTCTCTAGCTGACCATCCCATATTATATTATTATATGTCTCTGATTCTCTTGCAGTATGTATTTTTTATTTATAAATTATATGATTCTCTCATATTAATTCATTTTTTTAAAGAAAAGCTAACAACAAAAACACCCCTGGTGCTAGACCCCCAGTCCACACAGCTGCAGTTGTTCTAACCAAGTCCCGTGGTCCTTGCTACACGTGGTACAGATGCTTCAACTCTGAGTTCTTATTGCTTTATTTTTGTTGTTGTTGTTAAAGTGATTGATTGTTATTAAGTATGTTAAAGTTGGTAACTTTGCTTAAGAAAGGAAATAGAGGACCAAAAATTTTAGAGGACTGACTAGATAGAGAATACATTATTCTTAAGGCTCAAAAAAATTATTACGTGATAGGGAGTTCTAGATTTTTGTCCTAATTGCTGGGTAATTTAACCTTTCCTCCCCTCTCTGGTGACACTCGTGCTATGATTATGAACTATGAACTGTGCTATGAACTGTGGATCACATCCTCTGTGCTCCCCACTGGACAGCTACCTTGTTTATTGTGTAGAACAGATTATGCTCTCATGATGTTACTAATTTTCAGTTTGCCTTTATTCCACGTATCCATCAGCCATTCATGTATACTTTATATGTTACAGCTAAAAGCTAGCTAGGAAGGGCACAATTAATAGTTTCTAAGTAGGCTTTCCTGTGATATCCATCCCACTGCATTCAGAAAAAAAAAATCTGCACAAATTGGCGTGGCGCAGGAATTAGCTTGAATTGACAGAAGGTGAGCCATCGGCACAGCACGGCTGGTTGGCAGGGGGACAGCGATGACCCCAGCCCCTCTCTCAGGTTAGGTGATGTGGATGAAGTGCTTGTGTTCAAGTCATGGTCAAGGCTGTGGGATGTGAGGCTTGGTTTGCCTGGTGTTTGAGGACACAGGCAGGAGGATACAGTGGCTGTATACCAAGAGTTTCCTTCATTTTTGTGCATGTTTGGCCTATTTTCTGCATATGGTATAGGCAAGAAAAAAAAATTTAATGGCTAAAGCTAAACCCTTGAACATCAGCATTTTTTCCTTGAAAACCAAATTATGTCTGTGCTGCTTATTTAGCATGCATCTGTTTTAATTAATTAGCATTGCCTCATGACATGCCAGATCATCAGGAACGAACTAAGCAATAGCAAACAGCCTCTCGCAGTGCTCCATAGCAGACGGTTGTGTGTCTGAGTGGTCCCAGCACTTCCTTGGTGGTGTTCATAAACTGCTTATATGTTTGCCAGAACAGCTGTGAAAGTCCTGAAACTAAGTAGTAAGGTCTGGAGCTGCAGGAAGGTAGTCTGTTGTTGCCCGTATATTTTTATTTCTTTTTCAGCCTTGCCGAGGTACACTTTTATTTGCTGTATCTTTAACTGGGGCTTTACTGCAGAGTACAACTCTGCATGTTCAGAACTGAAACAACAAACTTGTATTTGATAAACTACATAAGCAGAAATGGTGTAAATCCTTTGTAAAGGCAGAAGGCACTGCATTATTTTTGACTTTCCAAACATCAGTTTGCAATTTCGTGTGGAGACAGACAAAAAAAAAAAAAAGTAAAAATTAACTTTGATTCATGTAGTGCGGTTAAATTTCCCGTAAGGTATAGACCAAAACAAAGACCTGGAACTGACAAATGAGAAGAATAAAACTGGAGATGAGGTAGAAGCCAGACTGTATTGGTGCTTTTAAGATGTGCATTGTTTTTTTCCACACACCAAAAAGCTGATGCTATCTGTATGCTATTTAGTGTTTTAACTTGCATTCCTGTTGCTCTTGGAGACCACCTTTATTAGGATTACGAACAGCTGTCTGTTGCCATTTGGGACAGCTATGATATGGTTTCACGTGTGAAAACCTCTGCTGCCCAGAGTAAGCAGAAGGGCCGCTGCTGCTAAGTGTAAGGTACAGCTTTGTTCTGCTGGTGGTCCTACAGTAGTAACTCAGTACTTGAAGTATGATAGGAAAAAAAAGTTTCTTTCTCTGTCATTGAAGGACTCCTTAGAAATTTTTATCTTATCTTTCCAATTCTCAATATTATGCTTAATTTACTGAAAGTGTGCTGCTACCAAAAATAGAGAGCTTTATTAAAAACAAAAAAAAAACCTCCTACCTCCCTAAATATTGCCTCTCTAGTTTAATGAGAAGTAAGCAGAAAGAAAAAAAAAAAAAAGTGTAATGTGTATGTATTGAAAATGTATTTATATATGAATAGAAATATCAGATGAACCCTCTCATAGGGACTGTGATGCTATAAAGCCTGGAAGGCCTTGGTGTGACATGGCATTTGTTTCATTCAGCTGCTCTGGCAGTTTTTAAGTTGTGGCCCTTGGAGAGTACACTGAAGTTAACCAAATAATTTGACTTAAAGTACGTGTATTCAGCTGAAATGTAAAGAGAGTTACAGCAGTTTATAGTTGATCTTTTCCCTGTGGGCAGAAGGCTTTCTTTTCACAGACACTGAGTACCAATAGTTTTCATGGTGGCTGGTTGCTGTTTAATGAAATGCGAAGTGTAATAATGGTAAAAAATCAGATCTGTGGAGGTATCTGGGTTTCTCCGTGTTAGCTGATTTTGAAATGGTGCCATAGCGCTTTGGGAGTTGAATAATTTTGTTTGCCTTTTGCTTTGTTTGTTTGGAAATGGAGTACCTAGTCAGAATAAGGTACCATTTCTTGGTAATAATCCCTCATTATCAATATTTTCCCTAAGTATTGTTTCTTTCTGTGTTTCAGCTTGTCAGTGACTTACTGGAATTCTGTTTCTACACCTTCCGAGAGTCTCAGGCACTGAAAGTAGAGTTTCCAGCCATGCTGGTGGAAATCATCAGTGACCAGCTACCAAAGGTGGAATCTGGGAATGCCAAGCCCCTGTACTTTCACAGGAAGTGATAGAAAATGTCTTAAATGGAAGAACTTTGCCTTAAGTTTCCCTGTGTTATTCCACACCCATGAAGGACCCAAGAAACCATATTTTAAACATGCTATTTACACTTGTTCAGCAGTCTCTGAATAGTCTAAAATCATACGAAGGGTTTGGGGAATGAAAAACAGTTGACTTGGATTTGGCAAGACCTAGATGTTTGGAAATTACCCCATAACCCTAAAGCATTTAGAAAATGTTCCTGTTCCTCTGGATGAAAAGCCATATCTAGTCAATAACTCTTTGATTTTGATATTTTAACAGATGGAGTTTTAAATATGCCATGTAGTTTCTGGTATTGTTTGCTTGTTTTAAAAGGGTTCAAGAACTAATGAGAACTTTTTAAAGCTTACCCTTGGTTTGCACATAAAACGTAAAGTCAATATGGGGCATTAATATTCTTTTCTTGTAAAAAAAAAAATAAAAACAAACAAAAACTATATATATACACACATATATACACACACACACACAAAACCCTAATGTGTAAAGTAATAACAGAACATTTGGTGTGGAATACTCTGTTATCCCCACCTGTGGCATTTGTTATCCCATGTTATCCCCTCATAGATGATATACACTGTGTTAAGTGTCCATTTACTATTTAATTAAGAAGGATAAGATGCGAAAACAAATGCCCTGGTATCAATTTATAGTATCTATTGTGCTGGCTTTACAAATAATTTTTTGCAGTCTTTTGCTGTACTGTACATTGCTGTATGTATAAATTGTGAAGGACCTGAAATAAGGTGTAAGGAACTTTTGTAAATGAGACAAAAAAAATCTTTAATGGTTAATAGGATGAATGGGAAAGTATTTTTGAAAGAACTCTATTTTGCTGGAGACTATTTAAGTACTATCTTTGTCTAAACAAACAAGGTAATTTTTTTGTAAAGTGAAATGTTCTGCATGCATAATGAACCGTTTACAGTGTATTTAAGAAAGGGAAAGCTGTGCCTTTTTTAGCATCATATCTAATTTACCATCTTACAATATCTGTTGTAAATAACCACACTTAACCTTTTCAGTTGTATTTAAGCCTTTCTATTTTCCTCTATATTTTTTCTCCCTTTTGTCTCGCTTGCAAGTATACGTGATGAGCACATCTTAGAAATCGTGCTTCATATTTCTGTAGGAAACTACACTTGTTGTGTTTGCCACTTTACGAAGGTTTCATTTAACAAGACAAATTACAGTCTCTCCAAAGCTTTTGCCAGCTTAATGATACAGTAAGTTCTTGCCCTCTACTCCCTTTCTCTCTCAGGGGAAGAGGTGAATAAGACATTGAATGATTTTTCTTTTTTTATTACGGTTTCCCAAATTGTTGTTTTTTTTTTTGTTTGTTTTCCTTTGAGTACTGGATACGTAAAACATCTTAAAAGGTCAGATTGTGATTTCAGATTGGGGAGAATGATTTCTGATTATGATGAAAGGAACATGCAGATCATTACAGTAAGTACATTGAACAGACTTGTACTGGTGAGAGGGAAGGTAAGGTACTGATACGGGCAGATTAGCTGAGTAGAATTTTTAGTGAAAAAACTCCAAACATATTTAATTTTGTATGAATTTTTTGTAATAATCAGAACACGTGAAAAGAGAGATGTTCACACTACAAGTTCAACTCAGTTGGTCTGATTTTGTCTCAAAAATGTTTTCTGTAGAATAAGACTGCAAAGAAAAACTTTTTGAGGTGATTTTCACTATTTCACAATTTATAAGCAACTATGAAATTTTGGAGTAGAATAGAGGACAGGTGAACTTTTCTGAGGCTCAACTGTTGCTACCATATGCTGATTTCAATAGAATAGTTTTTCAGAGTCCTAATCTATAGAGTTCGCTCGGGGTGACACTGATGCTTTTGAGCTATAATTTGTCCCTTGACCGGTCAGAATGTAGCATTTCTTTCCAGTGGTGGTCTAATAGGAATTATACACCCTTTCTGAGTCCAAATTTTGAGGTGCACTGAAGACAGTCAGTGCTTCTTGTCTTTTTAAATGACACCTGCCTTATGCAATGGGTAATCTGTAAAGACTGTATTCAGAGAGGTTTTTTATATATAAATATATACATACATATATTATTTGCATTTTGGAAGTCTAATTCATAGGCAGATCTTTAAATACTGACCTGCACAGCAATATGAAAGCCAAACTTCCAACGTGAGATACACAGCATGCAGACTGGTTGTTTACAGTAAAGAAACAGTCATACATCCATCTTTTCATTTACTTTTTTTTAAAAGTCTAAAATAGAAAAACTTCAAAGCCAGGTTCTGGGTGAATACAGTCTGCAGCAGCTTTTTATATTAACAAAGTTACTGCCTCCTTTTCTGTCTCAGAGTAACTTTGCTTGAATAAAATAGCAAAGCCATATTCTACACTTCACTGTTAAATGCCTGTCCCAGTCCAAATTGTTGTCTGTTTGCTCCTATTTTTGTACCTTATTACTTTTAATCTTGGTTTGGTACAATTCATAATTCACAGAAACTTCATATAATTAAACACACTAAATTAGTTTTAAAAAGCAATTTATATCTTTATGCAAAAACGTATGTCTGTCTTTGCAAACAACTGTAAGCAGATTATAATAAATCCTTTACTTTAATCACCTGTTGTTTATGAAACCATTCATTGATTATTATTTTTTGCTAGAGATCATTGAAGTAATAGATACAATTGGATATAGATGTTGTAAGAGGCAGTATTCTCTTATCAAGGACACTTAAGCAGAATAGCCATCACTTTTTTTTTTTTTTTATCTAAACCTGTGTACAGCAAAAAAAAAAAAAAAACTTTAAGTTTTTAGCTACCAGGAAGTTATGTTATTTTGAATTTGTTTAGAATGAAATAGGCATTTGTCTCCTGCAAAATAAAAGACAAACGAAAACATCTTTTAAAAGTGGGCTTCTGTTCATTGAGCTAAATTATTTTGTTGTAAGAACGAACGGGGATATACAGCAAGAGCATTGTATACACAGTTAAAAATGTAAAATAGTGTTAATGTACTGCAGTGCGTATTTCAGGAATACTACACACCGTGCGACTGACCAGTTGCATAAAATAAAATAGAAAGACTAAAGTTTGCAATAGCAAAATCTTATTAAAACGATACTTTACAATCAATAATGCAAAAAGCTAATTCACAGGGTGGTGTTTTTCACTGACTTGTTTAAACATTTATGAAATTAAACAATTCTACAGTTAATGCACTTTTAATTGTTTATTAAAGATTTGACTTTTTCTTTTTTTAGAGCAATGTTTTCAGCTGGAGGTCAATGACTCGATAAGATAGCAGTTCTGAGGCCAGGAAGCTCAGAGGAATGTTTAAGAATTCTTGGAGTTTAAATAGATTCCTGGATGAAAAAATAAAAGCAGCCAGCAGTATGGTGTAAACAGTAAAATCTATGCATAATGATGCATTTATAATTAGGGGTTTGCTTCTGTATGTTTAAAGCTTTTTAAATAAATAGAAAATATTGTTTGGTCTTTATGTTAATGTCTGCAAGTACCTATTTTTCTTTTTCTTTTTTTATACAAATTGTACAAATATACATGAATTAAACTGGTTTGATTGCAAGTATTTCTTGCATTGTAATCTCAGATAGCTGCTGGTGCAGTGATATCCTTAGAAACAAGCTTCTGTGTGCTTGGAAACAATATTAAACAACAAAAAGTAACTAACAATGCAATATAACATCTTCAGACATCTAGCAATTTGTTGTTATCAAAGTTTAGTAATCTGGGCTATAATGCACATACCAAGGCTTCAGCCAGACAGCAGCAGCTCACACTGTATAAAAAGAAATGCCCAACCTTGAGGAGTTTGGTTCATTTAACCTGGGTACTTGTGCTTTCCCAACGGTGAAGTGGTGACGCCATTACATGCAGAAACCACATCCTGCTCAAAGAAACAAAACCAGCAGCCTTCATTAGCCAGATAAGTTTGGCTTCAGGATTGAGGTAACCCAGAGCTGCTCTACCTACTGATCAGAGGTAGGATTTCTTCCCTGGAACTATGGATTGACTATTTTACATATACAAGGTTTCTAAAGTTAATGAATCAAATTGCCTTCTCAAGAGTCAGGTCTCTTCCAATTACATTAAGAAAGTTAGAAAGGGAAAGAAAACTTGCTATGCTGGTTCATTCTGGGCACTCTCTTAAATAGCTACTGCAAAGTTCTGCATGAAACTAAGTCTGTGGTGCAAGACCACCACTTAATTGCATTTTTTTGATAGCACGTTACACGAACTTTTTATTGTCAAGAATCCTTGCACCTGTCTTCTGTTTGCTGAATCGTCACCAGGAAAGAATAGTAGAGGATCAGCAGTGTTAAGAAAAAATTCCCATATGCTTAGAAGCAGATGTATCTGTCATATGCTGTTCTAGAAATATAAAATGCTATCACTACTTAAAAACAAAATGAAACATATATTCTGACCTCAAGCTGGGACACTGCTTTCTCTCAGGTATCTGCAGATATTGTTGCATACAATAATAATAAGATAGAAAGTAGTGAAAAATACCCTTTCATTTCAAAGATTTTTGTTAGGTAAAACATGCCATACTGTAAGGTGTCAATGCTTTAAATGTAATGTCAATAAGATGAAGTTTTATTTGGTGCTTACCTGTGGTTACTGGAAGTGCAGATGACGGCATGCTGCTGAATTCTCACGTAGGAAACAATGCCCGAGGCACAGCCAGCCCAATAGGTGAAACTCCAGTGAAGATATCCACTTAAACGTATTTAGCTCTGGTGCATTTACAGCCCACAAGCCCTCTGTCAGCAGTGGATGGAATTTTCTCATGAAATTGCAAACCAGGTAAGAATGGTGAAATGGGTTAAGAGAAGAAATGAAGGAACAGAGCACTGAGTAAAGCAAAATTCTCCCCAGGTCTTTTCTATGATGCCATTACAGCAGCTCGGCTAGCAAGAGCTATAACCAATGTAGCAGAAACACCTATTTTCATTACAGGCCAGATAAATGAGTCCTGAGATGCTTCTCTCAATCCCACTGAAGGGCTGGGCATCAGAAGGAAACCCGCCATGAAGATCAGGGAGAACATGGGCTAACAACACTCAGCAGTCTGAAAACCCCAGGGAGAACAGCAAAGTGCAAATGCCGCCCGGCCAAGGAGCAGAGCTGAGTGCTGTCCAGTGAGTAACACAAATTCATGCTCATCCCAACTAGGCTGGAGGCTCAGCTTTTTCATTAATTATTCGGCAAACACACATTAGACCTTAATCCCTGGGCAGAGGGGTTCAATCTCTGTTCCCACAGAGAAACATCCCACAAAGAAAACATCACTTTGCATAAAACATACAAAACAGCTTACTCCTAAATCACCCTCTGCAATTTGCAGCCTGCACCAGGCATTTGCTACAGGGAATCTCAGCTTTTGAAAACTGAGCCCTACATGCCTCTACGCACAGCAACAGGCACAGAGCAAGGGCAGGGGAACCCTGCCCATGGATTAAGCTGAAACTGTACCCACAGTTGTGACACAAGAGCAGTTCCCTGCGAAGAGGACAGGGACAGCCCAGAACCACTGAGCATGACCACTCCTTCTGCCAGGCTAAAAGAGAAAAGCCCTTCAGCTGGCTTTCTCCTCAGCTGATTTCCTGTCCTCCATCCTGCTTCAAGTTAACTCTGTTCTTCCCAAACCATGTTAACTCTGTTCTTCTGCCAAACCATGGAAAAGAAAGACAAGAGGCATGCCCTAAAGCCCATGTTCAGGAAATATAACAAAGGACTGTAAAAGGGACCTGACTTTCTTAATATGATTTTTATTTCTTAGCATCTTAAATCTCTACTTCCAAACAGTCAGTGCGAGGGCACATTTGCAGAGCTATTCAACAGTGAGAAGGATGCCTGAGATGTGCCATGGCTGCTCAGCTGCACAAATCTGTACTCAGCGTTGGTATGACCAGGGCGAAGTGCAAAACCATATGCTGGGTAGCAGTGACCACAGCTAAATTCCTAAGAGGCAGTGTGGTTAACCTGAAAGCCAGATCAGATCTGGCTCAGCACCACTGCTTTTGGACAAAGTCTGGGACATGAGAAAGTTTGAAATATTATTTACCTTTGCTCAGTGTATCAATTCTCAGTAGAGAAGTTTCCTTCTTCGGGTTCTGCATGGCTCCAGAAGTAACAGGAATCTCAAAACATCTCACCTAAAGGCAAATAGGGTCACAGGGCTGGACTGAAGAGACACTGAGCATGTCTTTTATTCCTTCTCTCTATATCTGCCTTTTTTAACCACCTCAGTTAAAAGAAAAAAAAAAAAAAACAAAAACGCAGTAAGAACAGAACTAGAGCTGAGAAATACATTGAGTATTTTGGAAGACAGCAACCAGAACAAGAGCTAACATGCACTGCACGTTTAAAACAGCAGCAAAACAAATGGAAGTGACTTATAAAGCCTCTAAGCTTCAAGTTATCGCTGCTTCGCTAGCTGATGAGCCAGCATACCTAGCTGCCACACCTACTAGCCTAATAACAAGGATTTACACTCTCCCTGTTCTGTCAAACATTTTTAACTAGTAGCAATGAAAACTGAATCTGGCCACACAGACAACATCCTGCTTTCAGAATGACTCTGTTAAGGTCACAAATGAGTTCATGCAAGTCCCAGGCGACATGATAACCAGCCAAAACAGCACTTTGCCATGTGAACAAATCTGAGCAAGGAAACCTGCAGTCTCTTGCTGCATGTACTGCTGTAACTATTTCCTTAATACTGTGTCAAGAAGCAAATTATAGAACTGGATCTCCTTTACAGAAGTCATCTTCCGTGCTTGGGTCACTCAGCCACTGTGCCAAGACAAGAATTGCCTGTGGCAGAGAGTCACTGCTCACATACAAGGAGAATTCACAAAATGAAACTCCTCCAAGCTATGAGGTTTAGTGCTGGAGAGCAGTACTGTCTTGGCCCACCATTGCTCCATCTGGAAATGATTTGTGCATACTCCAACGGTCTATACAGTCTGGGCAAAGGAACAAAATAATGGTATGAAGTTAAATCTTAGGGGGAAAAAAAACACCCCAACCTTAAGGCAGCATTAGCCATTAACTGATTTACTAATCACATTAGTTAGAAAAACTTGCAAGTGAAGTGAGTATCTGCTGTAAATGACTCAAAATCCACAGAGTCCAATCTAACAAATATCCGAGCCTGTACTAACATGCCACCCTGTCAGATTTTCCTGCATCCACTCCTCTGCCTCCCAGAGGGTCTTACTTAAAGGAGAGTAAAATACAAAGATTAATGACAAACCGCACGTAGCATTTTTATCACAGGGCACAGATTTATACACCACAAGATTTCTGGAAGCTTTTTTTAAGATCACAGATAACTCTCTTACTACTCAGATAGTTCTACAAATACCGAGGCAGCTACTTGAGGACTCTGATACTGTGAAGTCTCATTAAGACCTTACAATCTACAATTACGGGGGAGGAAGAAAGGAAAGCTCAAGGAGGAGCCAGACAGATAGACAGCAGATAAAATGCACGATGCCTCAGGATGCACAAGGATCACAGCCAGAGATTCTCTTTTCCTTTTGGCTTATGCTTGCAGTTGCCTATTTTGAGTGACGAAAGTTCCCCATCCATTTTAGAGCCTGTTTGTGACTGACTGCAAAGAGCTGCCAATAATTATTTCATGTCATAACTTACAGAAACAGAGCAAAATATTCTCCAACTAAGGAATGACTGAGGTCAAATAGCAAATGACATTTTATTTCATTTACAGTGATATTTTTGAGTAGCAAAGGAACCATGACATATAGGAGCCTGTAATAAAGGTTCTTGTGTCTTACCTTTATAAAATAAATGAAGTCACACACATAACATAAATGAACGTATTCTTTGAAGACATCTGAAAAATGTCATGTCTTGATACCTATCATTTTACTTACCAATATGTCTGTTCCATATTGTCTGTTCCACTTTGAAATATAATTTAAGTGTCAGCACAATAGCTTTTTTATCCAACAGTGTTTTCCAATCTCAAATAACGTTCTGTTAAAAAGGCTGGATATAGATGTATAATCTCCAGGACACTAAGTTTTTAAAAATCATCTTCAACTGATAGCTGAGTTACAGATCAACCAAATATTTGACTTAAAATGCTAGAAAATGCTAGTTGTCTTGCAAACAAACATACCACTATGGTTCTTTACAATTGAAAAAAACAAAAACATTAAAAAATTAAATTATCCCACCATCCAACTGTCCTGTCCCCACCCATTCCAACCCTTAAAGAATCTTTTCTTTCTAATTCATATTTGGCAACACTTAATGTCTTTATACAGATTAGGATCTTCAACCCATAATCAGGCTCTTCGTTGATTAAAAGCAGTCACAAAAGTAGAGAGAAGTGACTATAACAAAAATCCATGGATACCATGTACACCTTCTTGGCGTTCAATGCATAAAGCTATAAAAACTGAACATAATTTTGTGGAATAAGTCCTCTCTTGCCATTTAGAGTGCCTTCTAGCCATCCTGGTTCTCTGGAAAATTGCACTGTAAAAGAAAAGGAAAAAAAATACTGTATCTTTTTATGCTTGGAATAATACTCTCACATTTAGCTCCATGACACTGTGCAATGCATCCATAAAAACATCCAGTCTCCTGCAATCGCCAGATTGACAATCTGGCTAGGAAAAATGATGAGGATGGTTAACTTAAATACTTGTAGGATCTCCTGCTTTTAGGTACAGGAGATTACATTAAAGAAACAATTAGCTACTGGAACTTGGAAAGGACAGGTTTATAAAACAAAATCTAGAAGCTTTGGGAGAGAAATAACTCCTATCAAACAGTTGGAAACAATTTCTGAATCTGGGAGCAATGCAATACCAAAAATCTGTCTTGGGCAGAAGTGGTGGAAGCCCAGAGACACAGGAAAGAGTCAGATCTCCCTTTAAGTATCATTTCTCCACAGAGTAGGGCTTCTATTGGAAAAGACCAATGAATAAAATCTAAATCATTCTTCTGGTTACATTGTCTCTCTGAAATGCAAACACATCCTGCTATTCACAAAACATGAAGGAAAGGCTTGAAAAGGCAAGATAAGCCTTGCCTCTTATTGCCATCCTAAGTATTTGCCACTGCAGGTACGAACGTTAATGCAACAATATCCATGAACATAAATAAGAAAAGTTACAGCTCAGTCTCTAAATGACCCAGAAGTACTTCCGTGAGGAACAAACCCCAGTCTGGCTTCTTATGTATTTCTGACCTCATTTGACAGGAACATAAAGAAGCATAAGCCTCTTTTTTTTTTTTTTTTAATAGACTAAAAAGTTCTCAAATCCCCCTATCAAATTTCTTATAAGAACACAGTTCAGGTATCTACTTACCTATACAATTGTAAGACCCACATCTTTAGTGACCTACAATGTTCTCTACCATATTAATTTATCCTCATAGTGGTTCTGAGACAGACATTGTTTAGGGAAATGATCAGACAAATGCTGCAATATGCTGCCAGCCATGTCAGTGTTTTATTTAGAACACATTAACACGTTGGCAAAAGATATTTGTAGCCTTCTAGAAATCAGGGAAGTAACAGTTAAAAGAGAGCAACACGTTAAGTCTCACTTTCAAAAACATTAAAAGTTTCTAAATTTGACCACCTAAAAGATGTTTTCCCTTATTTTTTCCCTGCGTCCTATCACTGCCAGGCTGTGAAGCTAGAAGCTGTGCTCAGAAACCACAGCCTAAACAACAGCTATCTCTGCAAGGGACTTAAACATTTAGAAGAGAAAATTGTTATCAAATGATACCGAACAAAAGTCTGAGCACATATTTATAATGAACGTGCTTGATAGAAAGATTCCCAAGGAAAAAGCACATCGAAAATTACCTTTTAGGATCTCTGCACACACAGTGACTTACAGTAACTTACAATACTATTAGTAATTAGCAGGCCCTCCTCTCCCTTTGTCATTTTTATTCCATGATTACAGAGTACACACGCATTTAGAGCTGCAGTGCTGACACCACCACAAACCTCCCTCCAGAAGCTCTAATTCCACCCTAGCGAGCAAAGACGCCAGCAGCTCCAGCGGCAGCCCAGCCTCTCCCTAAAGTATCCCTTGCCTGCAGAGCACATCTGTTTTACAGGAAAGAAACTCCCCAAAATGGCAGATTAGAAAGAAAATCAACCAGAAGTACTGCAACTAATTTCTGCTTGTCCTTTGGAGCTCAACCCCAAAAATGCTTGAGCCAATTTACATTAACAAGAGGATAAACATTACTGGCATGTTAGTTTCTATGAACCAAAGCCTGTTAAAAGCAAGGGTAGCTCTCATCTGAAGAGATCACACTGGACAGGACCCTAAAATTCACCCATAGGAGAAAATGATCGAAGTATACAGAATCATTTGGCTTGACACAGCAGCAAATTTCAGAAGTATTTTCTAAACGAGTTTGCTAATCTAATAGTGAACCCCTCATACTACAGCACGTCCAGATACTCAGCGTAATGGCTGAGTAACTGGACTTGAGCAACAAATCCCACTGTCACCCTAAAAGGCCAGACATAGACGGTAGAGCTGAGCTCTGTGCTTGGAAAACTAAACACTACACTTCACTTTACACACAGCTCAGGGCCTCACGACTTTCTTAGTACAAGTGT
This sequence comes from Anas platyrhynchos, assembly GCF_047663525.1. Classification (NCBI taxonomy): domain Eukaryota; kingdom Metazoa; phylum Chordata; class Aves; order Anseriformes; family Anatidae; genus Anas; species Anas platyrhynchos. The sequence continues at coordinate 37,204,346 of NC_092590.1, forward strand.
CTTGTACACTCTCTGAAGACAGAAGAAAGGACTACCACACAGATTACACCTAATATCACCATTTCTAGAGAAAAGCCTTTTTAAAAAAATGCACCCAGAAGTAATTCTTAATATTCAGCAGCTGCAGCAATTACAAGTTGGGTAAGACTTGTGCCTCCTTTCAAATCACCTCACACATTAAGATACCCGTGTACATCATTGACTTCTGTGGACAAAAGATATTAATGAGGAAGCTAACCAAATGTGAAGCTATTTTAAATTCCAATGATCCTGTTTTTCTTTATCAATTCTAAAGTATAGTGTACAAAAGCACTTGTTTAAGAAAAAAAGAAACCTTTACCAGACAAAAGGCATTACACTATTGCGCACAGCTCCTCTTAAGCGGAGGACAGAGGCTATTTCTGGAAAATAGCCTGCTCAAGAGAAGTGCCCCCTTTCTGTCGTTTCTTCTCTATCAACAACGATTACAGTTCTTAGCACTTTCTCAGGCTTGCCTCATTTAAAAATACCTTGCTGCAGAAACTACACATTTGGCCTTAAAACTGCTATTCATTAGTTGACCAAGCATCCTATAGGACTAAGTCATATGTTGGCTAGAGGAAAGGCTTCTACAAGGAAAGAAAAGGAAAGGAAGGGAAGAGAAAACACTTGTAGTGTAGGAGATAGGGAGCAAAGAGCTGACAATTACATATGGCACAGCAAGGTGTAACGAGGGCATAAGACTGCACAACAAGAGCAATCAAAGAACAACCATCAAAGCTCAGAACTGTGGAAGTAGCAGCAGACTTCAGAGCCCTGGGTGGGATGACAGCTTCCTCAGTACCTGCTGCAAGGCCATTTGAGCAGCCCAGTCTCGCTCTAGCGGAAGCAAACTGTACACCAGTAGGACGTCTGACTGTTAGTGTGACTGCAAGTGCTACCCAGCAATTACCCCAAACGCAGGAGGACAAACAAAATCAACAGACTTTCAACTTGCAGTGATCTCTAAGTAAGGCTTCTCTGATTTCATCTCATCAAGAAACACGGAAAGATTAGCTTGGCCTTCACAGCATTCCTTCTTACTTTTCTGTATTCTCCACAGGAAATAGCTTCGACATTGCCCATGTTAGATTATCTAACTGTGAATAGATAACATTTGCAAGCAGCTCTTCCCAGAGACACAGTGCTGACAGACTTCCCTACAGCAGACACTGTTCTGCTTTGGCAACTCAGAAGTTTCCTGGGTCCCCAAAACAAAGGAAACCAAGACTCATTTCCACAGTGGAAATGCTAGGTGCCACTAACTTCAGCAGGACTGAATCAGGCACTGAAAAACCTGTTTCCTTTGTGGAAACTAGCTGTGTTGGGAGGAAGAGGAAAAGAGGAAGGAAACCTAACGTGCATCGTGCCTGGCACAAGAGGGCCTCCCTTTCTGATGGACTACTTTACCAAAAATGTAATGCCTCCACAAGCTTCATTTTGTAGGCAACAGAAATCTCACTGCTAAAACCACTGCAACACCAAAGTACACCACTATAGAACTCAATCCTCTTGGCCATTTTTTCACCAGGAGATTAAACTAAAGACCTGAGGCTTGGGACTTAGTCGTGAGCTGCCTCCCATCCCATCTGTCAGCTGAGCATCTCTGACAGTCCTGCACACACACCAGCTACGAGGTAATACACATCTGTTTAAACACCTCCCATTTCAACATTCAGCTCTCCATTAACATTTATCTTCTGGGGACCACTGCTTCCACAACACTGTCGGCAGGAGGAACTCTTCCCTTCTCTGTATCAGGCAAAGTCAGACTGTAAAAGGTCAAACTGCCTTCAGTGGCTTTTCAAAACTTCTAGCAGTCAGCAGGAATTTGGCAGTACTTATCTGGTACATTTTACTGGTGAAGCTGCAGTTTTAACTTTCAGCAGTAGTTCGAGGTGACTTATCTCTCAGTGGTATGGAGGGATCTGAAAAGGAGAACATCTGTCCACAGCCTGAACACTCAGTTTCTCTGGGCGTAAAATGGAGATAGTTAATGCACATGAATGCTCCTAAGTGCTTTGAAATCCACAGATGAAAGGAGTACAAAGAAGTGGCTTTATTCTCATTTTTACTTCAACAAAATAATTATTTGCACATTCAGTGCAATATAGCATTTTGGGAGTAGTACTTTTCTTTGATGTAAATCCTTCATTTGTCAATACCACAAAGAAAGTCCAGAAGCCACCGCGTGAATAAAAGAGAAGAGTGTGCCTTGGAGTTGAAACCAGGCAGATTAACTAAGGGTGGCACTTAAGTACAGTAGGAAAGATAGAGGGGGATAACAATGGCTGCGTGAACACTGATTTTGTGTTCCTACTGCGCTTGGTAGCGACAATGGATGTCACACCTTTGTTAAGGAAAATTACTGTAACAAAAAACTTTCTTGGTTTTCCCCACATTCTCTCTCCCCTAAAATGTTATTTTAAAAATTGTGAAAAGCTTTGATGAGAGCTATCTTGACAAGTTTTCAGGAAACCTCACTGTAGAACTGCTAGCGATACTGACAAGGAATTTTGTTGTGTAAACAGCACTTACCCTATCTAAAACACTTCTCCCCAGTGAAATTCCCATTTCTAAGCAGTCTCTTTTAAGAACCAGAAATAACACTTGGCTGCAAGGCTGGCAAAGTTTCAATGCCAGGCAGTCTGATTATTCTTTTCATGATCATTGGGAATAACTGCTTGAACCAAATATAAATATACGTACGACTGGCGTATGTCTCTCAGTCTCAGATCGTACTCTGCTTCTTCCCATATGTGCCCTTTTCCAGTTGCAAAGTCTTCAAGCTTTGCCTCTAACCACCTGAATTATAGTGTTATGTGCTATCAGTAATATAGACTGTAGCAACTGGGAAATAAAGATATTGGCACGGCCTAAGGTAAATTGAATTGAAGATGGAGGGGAAAAAAAGCAGTGGATATTGTTCAGATTACATTATTCATTTTCTTACACAATTCAATTAAATAGAAAAGTTTTCTTTTTTCTTTTTTTTTTTTTCTTACCGAATGGTGCCTTTGCATTTATATTTTGTAGCACTTTAATAACAAGACTGAGATTTGGGTTAGCACAATGTGCATGCAATAAAGAAAACACCTCAATATGCAAATATTCGGATTCTGTACAAATTCCTATGAGGTGAAGTAAAGCTCAATATAAAATATTACTAAATCTAACCTTGTCAGCCTGCAAAACCAGTATTTTTCCCCCACTTAGATAAAGGAAATGGAGGCAGGAGTAAAGGTTAAACTCTTCCCTGCTTGCACCAATATTACATTTAGTAGCTATGACAGGCACAAGACTGTACCTCACTAAATGCCATTATCCTGTCTCAGGCTAGAGCAGCCAGAAAGATTCATCCAGGATAATAACAGAGAGAGAACTACTGCAATCAACATCCACAGACCAAGAGAGACAAAGCAGAAGAATGGGAAAAGGAAGTGAAAAAGTGCAAGAAACAAAGCAGAACAGAGTGAAGAGAAAGGAAAAAACTCAACATACAAACAGTAAGAGATGAAAGCGACAGGATTAGAAAAGTGAGACAGGCGGGGTGGAGAAAGGAGAGATGGATAAAATCTTCACTAATGGAAGCAGCACTTTTTAGTAGACATTAATTTAACAGTTACTTTAATGGTTGATACTAGCTGTATGTCAACTTGATTGATGCGTTGTCACTTTGATAGTTAAGGTTATTGGTAGAGCTGCAGAATTGATGTATTATTACTTTAATTCTTCATTTGGGGGCTTTATTAGGGCATATGGGAATTTAAATTGAGTAACTGAAGAACCTGAATTGATTCACTGGAATTTGATTCTAGCATAGACACAAGGGTGTCTAATGCAAAAAGAAAAGGCCCATGTGAAGGCACTTCAGTGGTTTCAAATATGGAGACTGGTCTGCACTTTTAATGGGAACACCTTTTCATAGTGACAGAGCCTATCCATAATAACCTACTACAAATTGTTATGGAATGAATATTTAGTTATTACATATGTCCAATTACTCCCTTTATTGCTTGTAGGCTCTCCTCCTTTTGTCTGCCAATCCACAACCCACCCTATGCTGGAAGTGCTGTGGTGCAAGGACATCACCTCTAAAATCAGCAGGAAGCAGCGGAATAAATCAAAATAAATGTATTTAAGGAACCATGATCTTCCCCATTGGAGTCTACAATTAGGATTTTAAAATGCAGTCCAACCTTATTTTACTTGAGCTTCTAACCTTATTTGTAAAGATGATGTGGAAAAATAGAGTTGAAAAATCTCTCCATGTGCTGCCAAAGAGATTAATTCAGTACTTGTTCTTGGACAATCTGAGACTCTAGTTGAAAAGCTGTAAAGGTTACAATGTACCAAAAACACGGTAGCTTTGCTATAACATCTAGCAATCTATTTACACAAAAAAGAATCTCAACATTGCTGTCACACAAACATGATACAGAAGCAACTGCTTCTTGCAAGACTTTTTTTCTCCAATGCCAGCACAACAGGTGTACAACCCTTAGTGTCCTCCATTAGAAATGCCTGTCTTTTACATACCAGATCTTTTCCTCTATGCACCAGATTTTTTTCCTGTACACAAATTTTACGTCTGCTGAAGATCCCTATCAGTCATGTTTTAAAAAACTTAAATTAAAATAACTGCTGTAAGAGACTTTAAAAAGAGCAATCATTTAGCTAATTCATTTTAAAAAGATTTCCCACCTAACTTGATTCAGACGTGATCTGCCTGCAAGGCAGTTATCTAATAGGAAACACCAAGTATGATTTTCTAAAGTGGGTAGGGAGGAACCTCGCAGAACCTCAGACCACTTTATACTGAAAAAAAAAAAGTGAACTCTGGACTAGGCTTACTATTTATTTATTTGGGAGAAGACAGAGGACAGGAATGTCCTTATGATCTGTCTGCTTTAAATTACGGTTCACAAAGAAGGGGAAGGAGATGTCTATGTTTGTGCCATTTTGTTGTTGTTATGAATACTGAAAAAAGAAGGTTCTGCTGAGCTTTGCTCATTTGTTCCTGCTTGTTAGAAAAAATAGAAACATTCTGTTGGGGTTGTAGGGTAGGAAGAGAAATTTCACATAGACACTTTTGATCCAGTACTAACAGAGTTAACAGGATGCATTTAGTTAGCCTTTTAATGCCTGCAGGTTGATTTTTTCCAGCTGTTTCTGACTATATACTTTTCTCTTTTTCTTGCTGGATATAAACTGGGAATTTGGGCTACTCCTCCTTACTGGATATCCAAACAAAGATTCTCACATGTGGTATCTGAACAACTGGGCAGTGCATACCCAAAGTGTGTTTGGTCATGCAGAATTAAATACCACTTTACCTCTGGAAAGAACATATCAGATTTCAGACCTAGTAGCAAGTTGGCAATGGATGAGAAGAAAACGGGCATCACTGCAGAATTTCCAGATTCTTTAGAGGCAAGTATGCCCCTTACTACACCCCCCTCTGCCTCTAGACAGGCTGAAAGGCTAAAATACTAGTCTCGGTACTCATGAGGATCTTAAGAACGCAATTCACAAATGACTTTGAAACCCTCAGTCTGCACAAAACTTGGATGAGGATTTGGCTGAACTTAAAAGTCTTTTGTTTTTCAGTACAAATGCAACTTATCGAGGCCTCGTAACAAACAACAGTCTTACACTGCTCCTGCTATGAATTAATTTCTGCTTAGAATTATTATTAAATTGCATTCCAGTAACAAGAATTGCTGAATTTGTCCAGGCCCTGTTGATCCATTCCATGCTATCTCTTTCTTATGCAATGGTATGAAGAAACTAAGCTCCAATATCTTCTGTATCTTCAGAATTTGTATTACGGCAGTCACTGGCATAAGGTTTTAAAACTAAAACCATTCCTTGTCAGTTCAAAGCCCCTGTGCAGATGCTGGAGAGTAGAGCTATGGAAGCTAACTGAGGAATTTCAACACAGTCTTGAGCTCAGGAATCACTTTCCTGGATGTTCATATGCAATACTATATTTGCCTCCACAGAAGTTTTTAAACATAGACCTTCATTCTGCAAATTCATTCCTTCTACAAGTACAAACATACATTAGAAGACTAAACATGCCCTTTTCTCTGCAATGATCACCTGATTTACCTGCTTGAAAATCCTTAAGTAGATTTTTTTTTCTTTAAATGAAAGCCTTGGTATCTTACAAAGATAGTCCACGTTGAAAAACACAGTTCCATAGGCCAAGATATCCATTTCTGCATTGCTGAGCAACTTTTCCTACTGCAACACGCATTTAAACACTGCTGAAATATTAAACCAACTGAAAGAGTCTGCTCACCTGAAGCAAATGCATTACCTCATACTGCTTTAATTTACATTAAAGCAGCTTCTATGTACCAGAAATCTTCTGCGTCACTGTTTGCCATCATCAACATGGGCAGAACAGCAGTTATGCCTGTATTTTTATCCAAAGCCATTTAAACAGTTTTGTCAGTTTGTTTTTCATTGCTTTATATTCACTCAATAAGTACTTACCATCTTCAAAAATTGCTCCTATCTGAAATGATAATTCAGAGCTATGTTCTGCTTCGCATGGATAAACTGCTCTTGCTTTTCGGTGGGCAACACTGAAAAATGAAATTAAGAAATACAGTTACTTTGGGCTATTAATGACGACACCTCCCTTTCTCAACCATTCTCTCTCCATTCTCATTAGATGACTAAAACTTTAAACTCAGTCTCACATGCATCATCGCAGGCTTCTAATTCATACACACAAATGCCAAAGCTGAAGCTTCACAGCTTACTGCTGGCATTTCTGAATATCATACTTCCAGTTTTATGCACTTATTTTTATGATAGCTAAACGTGACTTTCGACTACAGCTAAAATATTGCCAAGTGCTAATCAGCAGTGAAATCAATAGTAGGCAAAGCACACTATACTTAATTTATAGGCTAATCATTATACCTTCCAAAATGTTTCTTCATGGTCTTTGCAATTCAGCTTGTCACTAACACTGTACAGAAATCTTTACTGAACTTATTTTATTTTTACTTTTTTACAATACATTGTTAGACCACTGAGCATGCTATTTTGTCCTCAACATAATAAGGTTTATAAAACTTCAGATAGTCTTTTAGAGGTGTTATTAGGATGCTCATAATTAACCATTAATATGAATTTCTCCAAAATACTCATTTCTCCAAGTACCATAGGAGAGAACTTTGAATACGTAAGTATTTTTGGCACATCTTACTTAATCACGCCTTTGCAAAACTGACAGTTTGTTGCTGCCCTATGCTTTGTTTAGACAAAGCACCCACACCAATAACTCATCTTTTGTTGAGCCCTGGCAACAACAAAATAAAACACTGGGAAAGATTTTCCCTGCCCCAAGAAACTTAGAGTCAAATAGACAATGCAGTTCTGGTACAGAATGTCAACAGTGAGGAAAAATTGAATTTTGTTACAAAGTGTTGGAAAGAATTTATAAATATACACAGCTACTTTATTTTGAAAAGCAAACTTATTGAACTTGTAGGAATAAAGCTAAGACCTTTGAAGGAAGAAGTGAAAACACTTCAAAAGGTGGACAACAGGGAAGGAAGGAAAAACAGGACAGAAAAAAAAAGCAGGCCAAAAGAGTGAAAGAAAAGAATGAAACCACAGATAAAGATATGAGAAAGTATTTCAAAGTCAAGAAGGCTAGGATGAGAAATTTAAATTTGACATGGGTGGTTAGGGAAAAAACAGATCTGTATTTAAAAGACACTATAAGCAATATAGTAAGCTAAAGAATCATTGCAGAAGAGAGGGACCTAATCAATCACCTCCATCAAAGTCTGTTTGCATTGACCAACAAATCACTGGCTCAATCTAGGTGCCATCTACAAGATGCTTAAAGGAAAAATAATACAAAGTAGTCCATTATTTTATTCTGTAGAAATTGCAAAGGCTGCATTTCCTGATTTGAGATAACCACTTAAAAAAAAAAAAAAAAAAAAAAAAACAGAAAAAAGAAGCAATTAAATAACCAGCAAACATTGAAGAGTGCATCGTACCTTTCCACTGCTCTGTCACTCCCAGTGGCAGGATTAGGGAAGGAGAAAGCAGATGGTGTAGTGTTTGTGGCAGCTGGGTTAGTGCTTGGAGTGTTCATCCACGAGACCATCGATGGGCGGCTTTGACCAGAACTAAGGTGAAATTATTTCAAGGCAGAATTAATGAGGTGAATAAAATTCCTTTTCATACTAAAAATGTTTGAATCTTTATAACTAGACTAACAAGTTAGATCCTCAAACTCAAAACCAGTAACAATGCTGAGGTGATTTTCCAGACATGGTCATCAAGTTTCTGCATTTCCTCCTTGAAAGCGTTTTTCATATATGCCCTACATCCTAAGCTAGGACGAATTACCTGAGATGTATGACATAACCAATAACAAGGCAAAATTCCACATTCCTTATCTAATAAAGACAGATACAATGAAACTGCATATAGCAGGCTATTATTTGAGCTGCCACTTTGTCTTTACAAGTTTTGACGAATCTATTTAAAAATCTTCTCAGCGCTGTATTAAGCCATGTGCAACTGGAAGATTTCAAAAGAGGCTGCAGCTGTTACAACACTGGGATCACGATGCTGGCTCTGGAATGAGATCTTGTTCGCATAACTGCACAGGTACTGCCTCAGTGACTGTCCTTGTGAGCACGCTGTTCAAAAACATGTTAAATTAATGGCTGAATTTATAGTTGCTAAAAGAGAAGAATAAATAGCAGCTAAAGCAGCTAAAATCACTAAAAAAAAAATATACAGGGTACTTTCCAATATAAACGATGCTCCTAGTCCTACAACTTAAGAAACTAAAATGTTCCAACACTGGAAGGCTTTCTTCCTCTGTATGGGCAAAAAAAACAAATTATCTGAAGACTTCATACCAACATATCTTTGGAGCTGGACTTCAAGCAGTTTCCAAGCAGAAACAGAATTAAAATGGTTCACACACATCTTCCATGCAGAAATCATCACTCAGAAGTATGGACTTCACAATACAGCATTTATCAGCTAGACTTATTCCAAGATTAACCTTTCAGATAGTATAAATCTGCCAAGTACCACCAAAATCTGGGAAAACAGTCAAGAAGGATTTGATGGGGGTGTAAATGCACACCTAATCAAGGTGAATTGACCAGAAGCCAAAAAAAAAAAAAATATATAAGCAGTCGCAGTCACTCCACTTACAAATATAAGAATAAAAGATGCAGGAAATTCAACTTATGTAGCAGATTTTCATCTTCTTACTCATTGGGATATTTAATTTCTAGAAGAAACGATCATTTTTTTTGGCTTGTATAAAGTGTTTTACAAACAAGCATAACTTTTACAGACTAATTCTGCTAGCCAATATAGCTCATTTTCATTCTAGCAATTACAAGGTTAAGCAGACATTTACTTTGATTATTAATTTTTAAATTTACTGCATCATAAAATGATGAATGGCACATTCTTTATTTAACAAGACAATAATTTTTAGTTTGGATCTGTGTCAGACTGCATTTGGATGAAAACTGGAATTCAAAGTATATGAAAACAGCATTCTGCAGTTAATTCCACTAATAAAAATGAAACTTAAATGTCCTGGCATCACAGTGAGAAGGGTTTATCAAAACATGTTCTGCTTTTAAAACTATCAGATTTACCAAATAAAGGAAGGAATCATAGGTAGTAAACTGAATGAAAAGCTGGACTGTACTTACTAGAAACATATTTCTTGCTTATGTTTGGGAAGAGGATGTCTATTCTACTTAGCCATTCTTAAATCTTGCACTACACATTTATTTACATCTTATAATAATTATGTTCTTTTGAAAACCAGCATCTGCCTAATTTGGGGTTTTACTCTTACTTTAACATGTTGTTTTCTTTCCATTTTTGTGTAGTCATTGAAAAATATTCCCTAGGTAGAACAAAAACCTTCAACTGTAAGACTTCGTTTGAAGATAACAAACAAAAAGTAAACACCAGCATTTGTATTATTTGTTCCAAATAGTGCAGATAAAAACACAATTTAATGATATTTCAAGGTTTATAAAATTTGCTAGAAAGTAGACTATTTGTCCATCATTACGCATAAAATGTATATGTGTAAAATTAATTTTATCTCATTAGAATAGGTGAACCTAAGACAAAAAGGGTTTTCAAAAAATGAATAGCAAAAAACATTTCCTACTTGCATAGACTAAATGATTGGAGTTAAAGCAATCCTGATATTTAAAGAAAGATCATTTCCCTTGTGCTTTTTCCCTTGCCTCTTCAATTCACTCCAAAATTGAGACTGGGTAAAGCTTGTTTCTGAAACTTGTAAAATTACAGAAAATAGAAAAAAAATATTCCAAATGTAATGCCAAAGATTATTAAAGCATCACCAATTCAAACTGATCACAAGTGAAGAATATTCTTCTATAACTCATACCTCAGATTTGGCATTGTTTGCCTTTCAACAAATGAATATGAAAACCTTCTATTTATTAGCTATTTCTTTGAAATGCACATCATATTTGTCTGTGCAACTTACATGATCAGCTCTAGAACAACACATACTGGCCATGTTTTAGACACCAGATTAATGATTTCAAAATAACATTCAGAACCCCCTACCAAAGATACCCTGTGATCCAGGAAAGCAGCAGTCATTCGTAAGAATACTTAGAATATCACAGCTGGTTTCTCTTTGAAACAGGAAGGGAAGAAGAAAGGAGAGATGGAGGGAAGGATCAGAGAATGTGTGCAAAGAAAGGAAAAGAGGATGAAATCAAGTGTTCAGATCCATGTCGTGGCACATTTATTTCTCAGGTTACACAGACTCAAGAACTACAGTAACAGTAACCTATCAGCTAGCAAGACTACACTGTCCTTGTCAGGCAGCATTATTTAAAAATGTGGAAAAACAGGCAGATTTTCTACTAATTCTGAGCAACTTCAACAGAGGAAAAACCCTCCAGAAGTGCAGGTACGTGAAGCCCTGGACTGCTCCCTCCCCCACTTTTTGATGAATTCACTTAATACATTTCAGCTGTAGCAAAAGCACTGCAGTATGGCTCCTCAATTCGCCTGTCACTTTCAGCTCGTGGTTACAGATCTCTTGATCATGGTCTACGATCCAGCAGGGGAAAAAAACATTTTTCATCAGAAATAGTTTTACCATGTTGAGAAAAAGAAGAAAAAAAAACTCTAATGGCTTTAAATATTAAAGCACATTCTAGAGTTTCAACTCTTTTTTTTTTTTTATTTACTGTACTTGGCTATCTCAGGAACCACTTAATTTTATTATTAAAACAGAAGGTTTTACTCAATAGGAAAAATCGGTTCCAACATTGTGGTGTGTAAGCAACACCGAGTAGAACTTCTTTTTGTCTCCTTCAAAAGATTCTTGCAATAGCAAAGTTACCTTGCTGTGAAGGTTTGCAAGCCTTGTTTATCAAGATGATGATAAATTAGAAAGTACTGTGTATCTTATCATACAGCATCTCAACTTTGAGAAGGTATGTTGAAGAAATCCATTATCCTAAGGGCTAAAATGAAGGCAATGCATTTCTTGTGGGGAAAGAAAAAAAACCCTGACATAACCATCTCTCTCTGAGAAAAAATGCTATTGTTTGGCACGGTGAATGTTGGGAGAAGAGAGGAGGGGGAAATGGCCCTACTGAAAATAAGCTAGAGATTTTGTACTGATATTCAGAAACAAACTCCTGAAAACAAGATTTTATTGGATGTGTAGCTGGCTGGTTCCTAAGGTAACACAGCTAAAGAGCAGCCTCTTATCTTGAGAGCAAGGAAGAGACTCTGTGAAAAGAATCTACACTGCAACTCTTCAAGAAAAAATGTTTGTTTCACAGAAGGGTTTGGCAGCCCCATGGCTGTCATATCTCAGTGTCTGGCTGACATAAACTCAATGAAAGCATTCTTAAAAGACTTGATTATAAAACGACAGGTATTGGCTATTTCTGATTCGATATGCAATCCAACACTCTCCATCATCAGACAACAGTATTCCTGCATGTTAAAACTCATATGCCTTGGTGAGAATGGGAAGTAGAAGATTGCAGGGACAAAATTCTAGAAATTGTAACAGTGGCAGCAAAGCTGGAGACAAAGCAAAAGGACAGAATTTCCTGATCCATGACCACTCCAAAAAGAAACTCCACTCCCAAATGTAAAATATGTAACATGCACTCGACACTCCTGATCCCACGTTTATACAGAACACATCAGCCAACACTGAAATAGAGGTTTTGTTAAACTTGGCTTGTGAAGTCTCAGTAAAGCAGCCAACATATTAGCGAAATGATCTTTCACGCCAGTCTGGTAAATCTGAAGGTTACGTCTCTACAGCAGCTGTCCTAAACTACAGCATTTTTAAATGATAATTCAGACAAAGCAAAAAATGAAGCATGTGCATATGTAAGCTTACAGCATACTGTCCCTTTTAGGATACTAATAAAAAAAAACTGGGGGCTGTGTTTCCTGGAATAAATAAATAAATAAATAAAATGGAAAAATAAAAAAAAAAAGGAGGCAAAAAAAGGATACTTCAGCTCCTAGTGGTTGTGTCCACATCCCTCCCTGCTGTGAGCACACGTACTGCTTACCTGGCGCTCACCCAGGTGCTGCTGTCAAGCCTAACTGTTCACATCCAGCCCACTGGAAGACAAGGAGATGGCAAAACCTATTTTGTGTGACCCACATGACTAAGTTACATTATGCCTATTTCAATGGAGCTACAAAATCAGGGCTATTGCTCTGCTTGCATGACAAAAGGATACAAAAAGAAGTGCCTGCTTCACTTAAACCTGCTCTCAGTCTGCTGAATCACTGAAGAGGTGGCGGCTGAACAAAACCAAACTGCAAAATAAGCACAATGAGTGAGGAGCACTGCCACATACCTGGACTGTGCCTTCTGCAGCTGTTACAGCACATCCCCTTACTAAAAAAAGACTACATCAGATATAAAAAAGTTTTCAGCACATTGAAGGTGAAGTCACTTATCATTTTTATAAAATTGCAAATTCACAGCACTCCCAGAAAATACAAAAATAAACTGTTTCAATTTCAAGGAGACAAGAGATGATGCAGTCTACAGGTGTAGATATAATAAGGCTGATGGGAATTCATCCAGCAGTCGAAGAAAACGAGTAACCATCTCGAAGACTTCTGTTACGTTCAGAACACCACTATTGCTATCCTGTCCTCCCTTGCCATCTTATGGCTCTTTGAACATTTGTTTGCTCACTGGGAACTTGAATGGCCTGAGATTTCATGAAGAACTACCAGCTTTTTCCCTGGTCTCAAAGGCCCTGGAACTACACAGGATGCTGCACAGCTCTCATCACCATTCTGAAAGCCTCTGGGGATATTAAAAACCCAGAAATGATGCCCATAGTGTATGTAGCACACATACACCACTGAGCTTTGTAACAGAATATAGTGTCAGGAGACCCACTAATGAAAAAAATATAACACTGGATTATTTCCTCTGCCACTGGTACCTTCACAAAAGTTACTTCTATTGGTGCTTCTATTTCTCCTCTGGGTTTTGAGTACCTTCAGTATTTGGACTGTATCTACAACTGTACCTAAAACAGTTGTAAGGAGGGATTCAGTTTGAGAACTGTAAGTCTGAGCCCAGAAATGTATCTGCTTTAACAAGCCATCCACTCCCCAGCCATGGTCTCTGTGAGGAGGTTTGAGTGGCAGGACGCGTTCCATTCCTTACAGTTGCAAATTCACCAAGAGAAATTAGCAATAACCCATCCTCTGATCAGCCAGGGACTGAAGCAATTCTGAAAGAAGGAGCAAAGAGTGGATTTTGAGGTCTACGCTCCCTAGATAATTTGCAGCTGTAGGGTAGACATCAGACTGGGTGAAACTGATGGTTAATGGATAAAAGATGTTTGGAGGTTTGCTTTGTTAGAGTTTTTTTGTTTGAATCCAGTCAGAATAAAATTATGCGCAACTCACAAAATACATCCATTCTGTATGAAAGGATTAAGATGTTACAATACATGACCTACTTGTTAAACCCAAGGCACAACATGACAAATATCACTGTATTTGTACATTCTTCTTTACGTTGTTTGGTTTTTTATACATATTGGCCAATATCTTAAGCGGGGAATACTGTCTATTTTCCAATGTCTCAAATAACAGAAGGAACAGATCAAAGAAAGCTTCTAAAGAATACCTGTGGGAATAGACATATTTCGTTTAGAAGACACGGCTTACCTTCAGAACACCTGGCTATGGTGGCAATCCAAATCAGAAAGAATGCACAGGGAACTGGAAACTCTGTTGTGGTTTGTTTTGTTTTGGTTTTTTGTTTTTTCTTGTATTTTTTTTTCTCCCCAGGGCCAACTGTGGCTTTGAGGGGAAAAAATGAGCATTTTGAGAATGTACTGCTAGTGAAACTATACCAGTCCCAAAAGTCTGCCAAAAAAGCCTGAAACACGCTCTCCTTGCAAAAGCAGTAACAGCTGGAGCTCTGTCAGAGCAAAGTGGACTTTGACAGTGGTTCCAGTGGAACTTGAAGATAGATGGCTGAACAACGTTAATTCTGTAGCTCAAGGGCAAGTGCATGCGGCCACTTAAAGAAAGCAGAGAGGGAGACAGAAGGAATGTAATTGCTTCGGTTAATATCAGACTGAGACTGCCATTGCTGCTGTGCCTTAAAGGAAAAAAATGCCCATACCAGTGGAGAGCACCACAAGGGTCAAATACTTCGTAACTCACTATCATAACTACCAATTTTTGTCTGAGTCTTTAAACATAGCTTGTGCTAAGCATCCTTGGATGAAAGTGATTTTCAAACAATACACATTTCTGAGATGGTGCTCCATCAAACAGAAAAGGTAATTTGTCCCTCCTGAGCCAACTGGAGTTTGAATCCTGCAGCTACATGAACTACCCTGTAACTTTACTATTGACGGGAGGGGGGAGAAACACTATGTCCTACCACAGACTATATGTAAAACTAAAACATTTATTTTTAATATTTGGCTCTAGGAAGTGTGAAGGCAAAACTATCTTCAGGAAAAAGATAGACAAAAGTTTAGTGTGCAAGATGATAGAAGCGCAAAATTGGGTCTCCAATAAAAACCGTTCTTGCTGTAGACAGTAGGAACCAACCATCACTGTACCCCCCTTCAGCAGTACATAACATCACAGGGCATGTGGTTGATTGACAGGACTTTCGAAGAAAATCTAGTATCAGGCAGACACACACTTACAGACATGAAAACCAACAGCTGAGCAGGGCTTCAACATGGCACACGTGAAACATCATGGTTCACAATGCAAAGGTTTTACTTTTTATAGGTCACACTGCAAGCATAATACATCTTTAAACACTGACATGACAATTGAGTAGTCTGGGCTTTGAGAGATATTTCAGACCTGTGGTGTAGCCCTTGCTCTCTTAGTTTCTTTCACCGCTCTGGCCATGCAGTCCCCTCCTAGTAAAAGCCAGGAGGTACGCATATATTTATATACGCTTTCACCTGGTGCTCCTTTAACCATGCTAGAAGCTGTAGCTCCTTTCGCTTTTAAAGGTAGGACAAGGAAAGGGCGTGCATTACAAAAAAAAAAACTCTGCCAGAGAACATCATTGTGACAACAGCTATCATTCAGGGAAAAAAAAAAAAAAAAAAAAAAGCTCCTCTTTTTTTGAAAACAAATACCACAGAAAGCATTCTTGCTATCCATCCCCTGTTATTGCTGAGAGCAAACTACTGATATAAACCTACCTCGGAATATCTGACCTATCTGGACCCACAATACAACATCCTTCCCCCAGGAAACAGTGCAAGCAACTCTTCTACTGCAAAGAAGTCACCATCACCTTGTTGGGTACATAACTCCATAGTGATTGATCTCTTACAAGTAACACCCATCAGCAGTAACTTGAGAAACCAGATCCTCTTGTATTTTCATCATCCCTAGGCTCAGTAATGGTATTTACTGCAGCTCAGTGAAGACCTGTAATACCATTTTAGAGAAGACACTGAGACGTTAAGAATTGCTTTTGTTCCAACTTGGCACAAAATGTTAAACATTCTGAAACCCTGCACAAACAGAAAGGATTGTTCACATAATTCAGGGATAGTCCAGTTTATGACAACAGTCTAAGACCAACATGGAGTTCAACAGCCAATGCCTCATTTCCTGGAGCCATGAGAGCTACCACAGCTACACCATGCCAAGACAACCACCACCTTTGCCTGTCCACAGGACATCATTATGCACAGCAACTGCCAAAGATCACCATTTGCGTTGCTGACACCTGCCTCTTCCATTAACACAATGGAGTTGTTCTGGGTTTTGTTTTGTTTTGTTTTGTGAAGGCAAGGCCCTCTGAGTCATCAGAACTAGAAGGGGAAGAGAAGCCCAAATCAGTGTGAGAAAGTAAAGAAAGAATCTACCTTTCACTGACTACTCTCTGTCACTGTCCAGGCTTGTTGTGGAGGTAGCTCTTATGCAGACTTCTCAAACAGGTAAGCGTTTTTGACAAATCATTTAGATGCACGTAACAAGACACTTCTTTTTCCTTCCAAACAGGACTGCTTCCAACTGAGCACAAAACTTCAAGTCATCAAAGTTTCCAAAACAGCTCTACAGTATAATTCTCCATGAAAACAAACAAATGCAATGCTCCTCCACAGACCTTAAGTTCCTGAATACATTGGATAAAGCCAATACTTCCTTCATTTATTCTATGTAGTGCCATTATCAATGTTTTGCTAAGCATCATGTTCCCTCATTAGCTATGCCTGCTTTCACAGACATTCTAGTTCTATGTCTTCCACAGCACTTGTTTCTCGCACAGCATCTCTTTTTATCAAATACAATTTTTTTTTAATCCTACCCACTACCACTGGACTACAAGACAGGGAAAAAGTAATTTCAATCCTCTGAAGAAACAACATACATGTAAAATATCTATAAATCTGAAATTCTTTCAATACATATGAGAAAATATTGTTATAACTAATAAATACTCTAATCAACGGTTAATTATGTGTACATATGGAAATATAAACCCATTATATGTCTTTCTACATATTCTGATGTGTTCCATACATCTACACATATATTTTACATACTTGCTTAATCAACAGAACAGGCTACTCAAAATGCCATTATGGAAAATATCTGTAACAAATCTTTTCTCCAGACTTGCTTCTTCCATCTTCTTGGCACTGAAGGCTGGAAAACTTTGTCTTGATTTGTTGAAGTTTGTATGAATGGCAAAACAGAAAATTTAATTCAAGCTCAACTTCTGATTAAAAAATGTGTGTTCTGCTCCCCATGTCAGATCTGAGTATATATTACAGAGATAGCACTAACACTGTAATGTCTATTTTTGCTGAACTCAATAACTCAGTAACTGAGCATGTACAGTACACTGAAAGAGAAATACTGCACTACAGTTGAAAAGCAGGCAGTTAATTTGTTAACAACAAGAGATCAACAATGATAATATTCTTAGACAAAAGCACCTGGGCATACGCTCATTAAAGTACATTTATACAAAACCAAAATTTGGCCCTAAATCTTAATGGCCTTACATTAAATGTAACCTTACTCTGTCTTGACATAGAGTAATACATCCCACAAAGACTAACTGACATATTCATTGCCTAAATAAAAAACATTTAAAATTTTATAACAGGTTACAGTAAAACACACTAAGTTTCAGTAGGGGAAAAAAAATCCTACAAACTCAGCCGTGTTCAAGTATCCTATAATCTGCACCACTACATGTAGGCACATACCTTTTTGTAGTACAAAACAAACACAACTACATGCAATATAAAAGCCACTTACTTGCCACCAAACTGAAAAGGGAAATATATTTTATATGCCTGATCACTCTAGTGGAAAAATCAATATTCAATATTCGGGTTACTTACAGATTTGTTGCCCAGTCTGTAAGATCTCCACTGTCCATAATAAGGTGATTTCTGTCCAGGAGCCCAGGAGGGCTACTAGAGAATGCAGGTGTAGGAGACTGGGAAGAAAGAGAATCCATGCTACCAGTTGGAGTGTCCTCTTTGGGAGAGCTGTGAGTGTCAGCTAGAAAGAAAAAAAAAAAAAAAGACAGCATAAATCAGAAGGATACTAAAAAACTCTTCTAAAGAGTCAAATCTACTTTGGTAACAATTCCATAAAATACATACAAGGAGTAATCTTGCTGTCCAGTCTTCATAGACTATTTTGGAGGACATGCAATCCCCCTGCATTTCCCCAAAAGGTACCACAGCTTAGTTTCCACCATTGCTATCACAAGGCTGTCTTCACGTAACGATGTATTCCTGGTCCCCTTTTCAACATGTATTTTATGTGGATGAAATGCTAGAGTTCGGGGCGGGGGGGGGGGGTTGTTTTAAGACAAACGCATCCTTCAAATAAAATAGTTGAGGCTGTACACATTTGTACACCTCTCTAAAAACGGTTTCTAAAAGTAATTTGATACACAGTCTAGTAAATGATTGCTCTCAAGTACCATAAGCACAATCCTATAAAACATGAAACAATGAAATTTAGAAAGGTCAGAATAGCAGAGATCTCTAACAACAGGCCATTAACCAACATGTGATATCCATGAACATTACTTTTATTACTCCTTTTTAAGGGTATTGCTTTTAAGAGAATTCTTTGTATTCTGGTCTACTATTTGTTTATGTAGGTTACTTTTAGAACATCACTCAGGAGGCAACATATTCAGAAATGATTGCTTAGGAAAAAGTTAAAGGAACACCATTCCTATCTCATGAACAGGACAAAGATACAGATACGGCACAGCGCTCACTGAAAACCACGCTGACACATCTAGCCAAACAGCACATTCTTCACTGAAAAGCTAACTTTCAACCACATAGTTTTTCCTTTTAAAATTATTTAAACATCAGTTGCACATTTTATAAGCTCTAAAAGAGTCGTGTGAAATGAGGACAATTGCAAACATTAAAGTGTCCAGCACAGCTGAGTCCGCAGTCTCAAATGGAGCCTGTGGCTGTTTTCAGAATTTTAATATTTAACAGGAATAAGGGTCATTTCCAACCACCCTTTACATGGCTCCCTGCACCCCATCCTTGCTCTTCTGTGCTTTCTACTCCCCCTCATACATGTGAGCATGGCCCACAGCATCACACAAGTCCCTCCAGAGTACATTCGATACTGCTGACCCTACACAGCCATGGTATGAGTTCTGCTTCTTCAGGACCGGAATCTTTGGGGGCAGAATGAACAACCACAGCAATCACAGTTGTTGGATCAAAAGCTGTTGAAATACTGTGATAGCTTGAAAAGCTGTATCTTCTATACGCGTTACTGTACAAAGCCAAGTCCTGTATATTACTTTCTAACGCTAAATGAATTAGAATCTGCACAGAGAACAACTGAGTTTAATTCAGCTTCATGAAGCTGAGCTGCACTATTGCAAAAATTTCTTTCATTTATTTTTACTTTTCTTTAATAACTTAAAGAAAAAGCAACAAGAATTAAATGTGAACAATGAAAAGCCGCCTTCCATGGATAAAATCACCCTTGCGACTTCATTACTGTCTCAAAGAGCTTGATCCCTTCTGATTAAAAAGCAGAAAGCTAATGTAAATGCTCACCTGCTTCCCCAGCCATCTCATCCACACCCCCTCCAGTAACTCTCACAGAACAACTTCCCTAGAGAGGCAAATGACATACAACTAAAAACACTCAAATAATGAAAGTGATGATCTGAAAATTTCTCCCTAAAGTAGCTGCTAATTTAAGGCTCTAAATTAGCCTGTAGTAACAAAGTACGATAAGCCGTGAGGAGGAGAACGTTAGCCTCAGCACATGAGTCACGCTGGCTCCAGCCCAGCCCTGTGCAGCAGCTCCGCCGCCCCGTCCCTCTGTGATAGGCCTGGGCGCTGCAGCTCGCGTCTACATGACATGACATGAGAGCTGTAGGAGTGTCAGGTAAAAACTAATTCATTACACCTCATTTGCAGACGTATGTGTCACAATGATAAACATCTGAGAGATTAGACGGTAATACTGCAATTTTACTTTATTAAGAAACTCTACTCTTTAAAACTAAATAGACTTAAGTCCTTTTACCTCACCAAAATTTCTTTTCAAAACAGTAGTATTAAAGCAAGCCAGACTATCAAACTACATGCACCATATTAGAAAGCCATGTTTACCTCCACTATCCACTTAACATGACTAAAACACCATTAGGAAGGAATATTAACTTATTCTTCAACAGTGTATTACCAAGACAGCACACACCCTCTACGAAAAGGGAAGATTTGTCTCTCAAATCATTTCTCAGAGCACACAGAAAAAGATGTACTGCACACTTCTGTCACCATCCACAGTAGATGCTACATTATAGACTGAAATATGCAAGCAATTGCATTTGACATTATCATAAACAAAACTCAGAGTTACATCTTCTCTCAGTTTTACTTCTTCCTTCCCTTGCTTCCTGAGCCAGCATTTTCACATGGTCAATACTGTGTTGCATTCTCAAGAATAAGGATTTACTTTGTAGACAAAAAAAAAAAAAAAAGTATTTAAACAGGAAAACACCTTCTAAATACTGTGGGTTTAAGTAAACAACTTCCAAAAACATGTTTAAAGATACTTGAAGTTACAAAACCAGATAATTCTAAACATCAGAAAAGTAAAACAATATCTTTATTCAGGAAAAGCCTATTCTGTATAACTGCAAAAACAGATGATTAATGATCATCTAGCACACTTTCATGATTAAAATCAATATATGTTCAAACACTAAGTCTTCAAAGTGTAGCAACTGTTCTAATTTCAACAGTACAAAGATGTGCATCCAGAACATTGTCCTGCACTGGTGCGGCCTCACCTTGATCTCTGTATGCAGTTTTGGGTACAACAGTATAAAAAGGACATAAAACTATTGAAGTGTGGTCAGAGGAGGGCTACAAAGATGGTGAAGACTCTAGAGGTGAAGATGTATGAGGAGCGGCTGAGGTCCCTTGGTTTGCTCAGCCCAGAGCAGAGCAGACTGAGAGGAGGCTTCATGGCGGCCTGCAGCTCCCTCACAAGGAGAGGCCTCATGGCGGCCTGCAGCTCCCTCAGGAGGGGAGCGGAGGGGCAGGCGCTGAGCTCTGCTCTCTGGGGACAGTGACAGGACCCGAGGGAACGGCATGGAGCTAGGACAGGGGAGGGTCAGGCTGGGGGTTAGGAAAAGGTTCTGCACCCAGAGGGTGGTCGGGCACTGGGACAGGCTGCCCAGGGCAGTGGTCATAGCACTGAGCCTGACAGAATTCGAGAAGTGTTTGGCCAACGCTCTCAGACATAGGGGCTGATTTTTGGATAGTCCTGTGTGGAGCCAGGAGTTGGACTTGATGATCCCTGTGGGTCCCTTGCAACCCAAGATATTCTATGATTCTAAGATTTCACTCTGGTTACAAAACGTTCTGAACAACAGAAATTATACTTCCTTATATAAATCTTCTATCTTCTTATGTTCTGCATCTCTTATACCCAGGTATAAATGGGTTTGGGCCTTCCATCACCTTTACTGACATGCTATGTCATAAACATTAAAATACCACGGTATTTTCCCCAATGAATTGGACTAGGAGGGTATTTTCCCCATATAATAACAGGATATATGAAAATATCTTCTTCAGATACAATAAAAATGCATCCTAATGTCCCACTACTTAGCATCCTTTTTTATAAAAATAAAATAAATTCTTCTAGTGATATGATGTATTTTGTACTGCTTTGAACTGCTATAAGCAGGAATACTGGAGAGAACTAGTTTGTTTTCCTGATGTTATATAATCTCATCTGGACTCCTGTACATGGCAGAGGCCATGAGATTGTCTCTAGTTATCTCTCTATTAAGTTTAATAACCTACTTTCAATTAATGTCCACATGTTGGACCAAACCATATTTTCCAGAGAGTCTTTGTCTGAAGACATCAGCACATGAGGTAATAGAGAATCAATTGGCTGTTAATTAACGAACATATTCACTGATTAATGCACGTACCTCCAATTTGTTAGGCCTTAACTTCCAGGCAAGGCCCACATTATAAACAATGCGAATTGTTTTTGTTGTTGTTGTTGTTGTTTTTGTTGTTTTTTTTTTTTTCTTTTGTGAAGGTATTTAAACAATTTGCTTTGGAATTTTAACAGTAAATCTCTTACTGAACAGGATTTTACAGTTTTGGGGTCGTGTACCCATTTTATGAACCTGTTCCTTTCTTCCAGAGTTCTTACTGAAGAGTTTACAGCAGATCCAAATTTTTAACTTTTTGTTGTGGTCCCACAAGTGCCACAGTGAGCGTTGAATTTCACCATTTACTCATACTCATCAATCCCCTGCTCGTGCATGTGAGGTCTGCACTTTCTTTTGCCACAAGACTACGTTAACAGTTTATGATGAGATGATTGTCCATTGTGACTGACAGACTTAGCAGTGCCCATTTTTTTCAGGACAGAGTTCTCCACTCTGTAGGCATGGACTACAACTTTCCTCTCAGATCTGTGAATTTATTTCCTTGATACAACCAAGCTTATTTTGCTTGAACAAGGTAGCAGGAAAATTTAGCAGGGTAGAACATTGCAATAACTCCAATGCAGCTGCCACTGTCATCACTGTAAATATATTATCAAAGATATGTATTTACCTTTCTAAATACTACTGCTACATTAACATTCCTCCGGGTTCTTTGAACTTCTTTGGCATGAGACAAGATGTTTGAGAAGTTAACATTGCTAAGCTACACAAACCAATTACCAGACAACATTTTAGGACAAGTTAGATGGCTTCACATTATTCAAAATATTCACTTTGCAACAGGTCTATTTGTGAAGATTTCTGCTTGACCCTGCTTATTATAAATCCCATATCAGTTTTCCCAGTTCAGTTTCTCTTTAAGAATTCTTAAAAACTTGTAAGGTATACTAACTGCTAGCTATTTCCTCTTTTTTTTTTTTTTTTCCTACTCTTTGTGGAACCAGTAAAGATCCTAAGCTGTTGGAGATTTAAAAAAATCTTTATAGTCTAGAGTGTGAAAGTCTAAAGTCTAGTTGTCTAGAGTGTGTTAACTATGTTGCTGGAATTGAACCATATCTATATTTTTCATTTGATTTCAGAATTCATGGGCTGCCTAATATTGATAGTCTAATACTTTTCTGTTTCTCTCCTCTGACTCCTCTTTACCTCCAAGTTTGTTCTACAATGAGTAACATTGTCAGATTTCCCACTTCTATGTAAAGGCTGACTGCCACATTGGATTGACAGGTCCTTTCGAAAAGGAGCTCCAGAAACTTCCCATTTTTCTTTTTCTAACATTTGAATTATAATGAGTTCTTACATCATAAAACAGGGAAGATGGGATTTCTGTAATGAAGCTCATTTATATCTGTCTTTTATATTTTTATGGTGGGTTTGGTGCCTTTATTTTTTCTCTCCAGAAATGTCAATCCCCTTTGCTCTCCCATTACACACTTATCTTTGGATACCAAATTGTGACAGACCAGATGAAGGGCATTAGGATTCTCAGAATAAAAGCAATAGCCTGCATGACATCTCACAAATTTTTGTTGACACTCCAGCCATCATCTCTTCACCTTCTGTGTAGTTGTGAGAAGCCTCTGAGTTCCTTTGGCTTTCTGCTTGGCCATCTGTATAGAAATGCCTCTAAGCTGCTTCTACAAGCTCCCCATCCTATGCAAACAGGTATAAGAACCAATTTTTACTCTCAACAGAGTTAAAACTTGTTTCATATTCTCATCACCTTTTGCATACTATTTAAATTTTTTGACTGCTCAGATCCTTTTAAACTGTCATCTAAATTATCTTCTTGTTTCACTGTTCTAATCACAACACTCATCCATCCTTACAGCTTTCACTGT
This sequence comes from Anas platyrhynchos, assembly GCF_047663525.1. Lineage (NCBI taxonomy): Eukaryota > Metazoa > Chordata > Aves > Anseriformes > Anatidae > Anas > Anas platyrhynchos. The sequence goes on from NC_092590.1 coordinate 37,228,289, forward strand.
GCCTCTGCAACAGATACCTGTGCTTTGTCTTTATGGCTGTTCATAATTCAGACCAGTTCTAACTAGAAAATAAAACAGTTTGGGCTGATCCTCACCATTTACTGTTTGTGTCTAGATGGTATTACTTACTATTCAGTTTCCGACGCAAATAGCCTTTTTTTTTTTTTTTTTTTTAATCCATGTGTCACCCTTTCTCAAAGTAAAAAATCCACACAAGATAAGAAAGCACTTATATGGGCTGAGACTTATATTATTTAGCTTCTCTCTAACAAATATATAGCCTTTAATTCCTTTTTCCTTTTTGTCTGGATAAGCCTCAGATAGTAAAGGCTCTCAGACTCTCTATACCAGAAATCTGAACTCAGCTTCCACCTAACTGAACATGACATACCTCCCAGTTGCCTTCTTTTGACTTTTTCCATCTGGCTAGTCTAAGAATATTTTTTGTTGGCATCCTAAATTGAAAGAAACTGAAATACTTTGGCAGTGTCAATAATCAGATCCTTACTTTATTCCAAGAATTCTAAATAAGAAAAAACATGTAACAAAAACTACAAGAACCAGAGAGCTAACATTATCAGTTACTTGCTTGAGTGACAGAGTTTCTTTCAACCTCAGCTTAAGTAAACTAAAGAATTACACACTTTATTAATAAAAGAAAGACTAATCTTAACATCAACATTACAACCAATGTCTATAGTTTAAGGGTAGCCAGAGGATGAAAGCAGTTTATGAAAATGAGTGTTTCTGAAGTAAATGGGGAATTTACCACAGTTTCTATTGAGATACACAGCGAGCAAGCAGAACGGATCTCTTGTGTATTCTCTAAATGTTCATCAGATGCCCAAATAATGGCAATATAAGAGGGTAGAAGGCATGACTTATTCCACTTTGACAAAGTCACATAAGTCAAGAGGAGCTGGGGAGAATTACTGAGGAGAGTAAATTCAAGATGCTGCAAGATCCCTGTTACCACCTTCAGCTCTGATATTTTCTGTATCATGAGATGGGGAAGCAGCAGCTGCGCTGCTGTGCAGCCACCCATCCTTCCCCATCAGCATCACAGCTGCATCCAGCTCAGAGATAACAAACACTCATTCACCATAAATAGCTAACTTTCCACAATAATAGAGAAGGTAAACCAAGTAGAAAGTAGCTTTGCTCTTATGTTAATTTGTGCGTACATACTATGCTTTCATTTTAATAGGAATCTCATAAATTAGGGCTAGAAAAGAAGTATGAGTATCTAAAATACTCACTGCCAAGTGAGAACTTAGTTCTGTGTGCTAGAGCTTCAACAACCACAGAAAACAGACATGAAAAATGTAATTTCAGATTAGTTGTCTTACACAATCAACACAAACCTAAAGTGATTCCATGACATGAAGTAATAATCACATAAAAAAGTCAAAGGCAGCTAAATCAGCATTACATTATGTCAAAAATAAGCCTATCTTCTTTAGAAGATGCTCTAAGAATTCCTGTATGATAAAAATTACTGACATGAGAAATCCAGTTAGGTTACAATGTCAACAGAAGTCAAAACAAATTACTTGGTACTGGGAACCAGAATATTCACATCAGATTCATAACAGAAACCAAAAGTGAATTTATTCTGAAGCAGCACATTTAATCTAAAAGGAAAGAAAACGATTAACCTACCTAATCAGCCAAAACCATACAAAAGGTGCCATTAGCTCACTCTAGCTTAGTATTTGCACCTTGCTGGTACCTTCTCAAGTATCTTCACTCCAGAAAGGAGTAACGGAGATGTATTTGTGAAAGGCCTTTCTCTAGATGCAAGGCTGCAATCTTTTGTTCACTACTCAGAGCACAAACCATCCTGTGCTAATCATGCCAAGCACCAGGTGAACTTAGTCACTCTTTACTTCTTCGCATCTTTAAATTTCTGAATTAAGTCATCTATTTCTGAGTAAATTAAGAAGTTGTGTACTTTTGTTTAACCACTAAAACTAGTCAACAGAATTGTTCATTACTCATCTCCAAACTTCAGAAACTGTGCTATTTAAACAAATGAATTTCCAAACTAAATCATATAAAACAGGTCAAAAATGACCTACTGTTTGGTTAAGAAAAATCACAGCATTGTACCAGCCACGAGGAAGAAAATTAACTTTGTCCTAACTGAAACCAGGACAACAGTAAAATTAACAAAGAGTTATTTAGGTGTTCCTGAATAATTAGTATTTGAAAGGTCAGATGCCTGTAAACACTCAAAAAACAGATTTACCACATTTCATTATCAAAACTTATTAATTATCCTCATTGTGTAGCAAATTCTACACACTTCAGTACTGCCCTGGTATGCTGTTATGATTAGATAAATGCTATTATTTCTTACCTGAAATTTAGACATCAGTAGACTCATACACTCTAAAACCAACATAACCTTCAGTGAGAAAAGGGACAGCACAACCTGCATATCCATTAGTTCCATGCTTTCAAACCACATGCAGCAAGAATGAGATCTTTATGCCAGCTATTTTTTCCTCTCAGACAAAATAATTAACACAACAATTACATTTGACTACACTTTTTTCCTAGATAAAGACCAACTTTGACAGATTTTTCAAATGTGTGCATGTACAAGCATGTGTATCTTATGCACATGGTAGATCTGCAGAGAGACAGTTTTATCCCATCTCCATAATGATTCAGAAATGTTAGAAAAAGGAGGAAGCTGCACTAGAAAGAATTTGTGTCTAGACTGGCTGATGCAACTCAAGAATAGTAGCCAGAAAGGTGGATGTTTAAGCTGCAGATAGGCAAGAGACAAAAGTGCTCACCTGCAAGTTACCTATAGACAACTGGAATTTTGGGGCCATTCCTTTGCCCTCCTTCTTTCTGATACCATCTCGTCTATTTTTAAAATGTAAAGTTCAACTGTAAGCAGGCATATTTCTAGACATATACTTTATTTGTAATAGCAGACAGTTATTTCAACAAATATCTCTTTCATTTCAGGTTGTCTCTCAAAATTCATGGGAAGTATTGCTAATGTTACTCCTTTACTTCTAGGAAACCCTAAATTGTAGGTGAGCCTTTTGCTGAGCAAGCTAAAACCAAAATTCGTGAAGAATTTCAGCTTATTCTTCAAGCTGTGGAAAAAAACATTGACAGAGTCATGGATAGAAGAGTAGTGGTTAATTTATATCATGTAATTAAATTTTGAAACACAGCAGAAACCAGATACAAGCATGCAGGGGGGTTCCTCTTTTGATTTGTGTATGCTGAGAAAATAAGAGTGGTATATAAACTCAAGGATTACTCATTTTTTTTACCAGAGCCTGGTTGGCAGGAAACCACATGTGACCTCTAGCTTTACCAAGCTGGCCAGATGCCACACATTAATTTCATGGTTGTAAAATACAGAGATGAACTGCAACTACTTCCTGAAAACTCAGACATATAGTAAGATAAGTAGGCTATTCTACAGTTTTCATAGTTTTCTTGTTGCATCAGAGGTCTTGGGTTTCCATAAATTCAGACAACGTTTACCTATGGTCCAGACCTGTATCAAAACCTACCAACAGAATAGCTCTTGTCTCATCAGTGGCAATGGGGATTTTTAAAACTAAAGCAGATCAAACAAGGCTGTCATCTGCTATCATCATTAATAAAAGTTTCATGATTAAGTAGCATACCTCAAATGGCATCAAAAACTCCAAAGATGATGAAAATATTCTTTATGATTCTTTTTCTTTCTCCTTTCTGTTGTCTTGGCAATTCAGCCACTGATATACACAGGAATACAGTTGGTGGTGTTTTTTTTTTTTGGCTGAATGGTAAAGACTGACACAGACTGGGAGCAAATCAGGAAGAGCAGTAGTGTTCTCTAAGTCACAGATCAGCCTTTGAGCAAGTTCACTCCCTCCCCTCCAAGTTCTTCCCTCCTATCTTTGCCACTATGGGAAGCAAGAGAATGTCCTTGGGAGGAAGCACCTTGTCCAGTGAAATGCACAGCCTCATCCATAGGAAACTGACTGAAGAGCTGAACTATGTCAAGTCTTCGTTCTACCTGCAGTCTTGTGTGTTGGGTTAAAAGTAATTTCAGCCAACGGCAATCGGATAGGGCACAGCTGGCTTGTAGCAAAGACATGTCAGTGACTTCCATGCCTGGGATTAATGGCTTTTAGCATGCAAAATTGGCCTTCTTACAGTATTATGTGCCCTTGCATGTCTGGGTGCAGAAGGTAGAGAATTAAAGAGATGAATGATTATTACAGAAGATCAGAGATTTTTATTAATGCCTGGCCTCAAGCAAAGACTGACCCTCCCTCCTGAACTCCACACTCCTTTAAGTTGAGATTTTAGTTTTAGTCTATTCATTTTCCCTTTTACTGCACTTCCAATCCCTTTTGTGTGCATGTGTACAAGCACATGGAGATGTGTTTATTTTTTAAAAATTTCTACAGGCTCTGAATTTCATATACGGAAAGTAGACAGGTACTGGTGATGATATTGGGGTGACTTTCACGCCAACCACAAAGATTTGACACGTCATTTGAAAAGAAGTAAAAGTTAAAGAGATGTTTACCATGTTATGACAGCTAATTTTGATTTCACATTACTGTGCAGCAAGTAGGCTGTAGCACGTAGCTTACTCACAGGTGTAACAGATAGACAATGTATATTGTGTATATGAAGAATGGGCCAAAACTATTCCATACTTCCAAAAAAATAGGTACCTTCTATGGACCCAAAGCTTTCCAGCCAGAAGTTAATTATCAGATTGGAAATTGGGCCCCAACACACATACTATTACCTAAGAAAAAGCTTCACCTTTACTGGCAAATGCTATACAAAGAAAAAGCCTTTTTCAGTTCTCATCCTACTCAGAGCCGTTGGGTAGAAAAAGATGTGATAGATCCTGTTGAATTGCAGGAACTATTCTTGCAGCAAGGTGAAATATGAACTACCTTAAATTCTACATAGCAAACAGCAATCATCCTGATCTTCCCCTCACAACTAATACTGGTGTACCTATTTTGTAACAGCGTAACTGTCTGTTCTGCTCAGCTGTTAACAATAGCTTTGTAAGCAAGTGTTGCAAGCCCTTATGGCTTTTTGATATGCCTATGTAGCTGCTTTTCTTTCCATTTCCCCTGCTATGTGCCAGGTTACAGAAACACTTCCAAGCAGCAGATTCAGAAATAGAAAGAGTTCAAGGCCAGGTTTCACACCTGCAATCTTGCAGTTCTGGACTGTTCCAACCCTGAAGACCAAGCTCATTATTATAAATCCAAGGCTTCCAGGTTTTATGTTCAGTAATTCCAAATAAAGTCTATGTTTTTTCACTTGTTTGTTTGGGGCAGGAAGGGATGGGAGGAGCAGGGAGAGGGAATAATTCATGGGAGCTATATAATTATTACATGCATCACGTTTTGCTTTGATGAAGTGATGTAACTGATGTAACCAAATGCCACAGTAGCTCATGCAAACTAATATACTACCCAATCTAAGGCATTGTATCACTCCAATACCCTCAAAAAGAGCTGCTCCTAAATAAGCCAACATACCATTCATACTTCAGCTTCCAAAGATACTCCAAAGGGTAATACAAATTAGTACAAAGTTTTAAAGGGTTAAACAGCAGTTCTAATTTTTGATTTCTTTTAAAATTCTACACAAAAATCTGTTTTCTAAAGCACTATATATACAATTTTTAGTTTATAGCAGCAGAAGCAAGCTATTGCAAACACCCCATATGCCTCCTGAGTTTCAGAGCAGGGAGTGGGAGACAAACACCTTAAGAACAAAACAAACAAGCCCTTCCATAACACACACGTGCTATGTGCATGTACATGCCAATGACAAATTTTGACATCTAGAGAGTATTCAAAGAGAATAAGGAATCAGCAGGCACTGTGGCTTAAGACGTATACTCTGTTTTGTTTAGAAAACAAGTTGTTCTGCAATTGGATGAATTGCCATGCAAGACCAATTTCTTGACTCCACGTGTGATTTATGAAACTCATGCTGACTGTCTGCTCATCTGGATGGACTGCACTGTACTTCCTACTTTACACAGGACTTTTCTTGCTGTGTTGCTCTTGTGGCTCTCCTAAATAGTTTAATAATGTCTACGTCTCCAGCACAGAAAAAGATAAACAAAGCAAAAAAAAAAATATTTTGCAACAAGAAGAGAAAATTATATAAAAATTAAAATAACAGTGTGAGGGGACAAAACCGTAACTTTGCATTGCCCTTTAGAAGAAATATAAATAGAGCTCTCTTCTGATAAGTACTGATCATCCAAATAGAAAATAAAGACCCAATGGCATGTTCAGAAGAACCATGTAAATATCTCCCTGTTTTAGCTAAGACTCTCTCTCCATAGAGAGAGAGCAAATGCAAAATTGTTTGTACATATCTGGGACTGTAAGCCACAGGAGTGTCTGCATTGCTACTTAATTCACTCTAAAATTCATTCCAATAATATTGGTACTAAAAGAAAAAAGGCTATTTCAAAACAAACAAACAAGTATTCACTTTAGAAAGCACGAAACTCTGGAAGTGATCTTAATGCAAATCTCAGGCAAATCTGCATTTTGCTGAAGCAAGAAGTTTGGGATTAGGCCACATATGAAAGTAGCTCCCAGTTCTTCATTATGTGTAGTTCTACTTAAGACATCAAGATGCCGAAAAATCTCGGAATGAAAAGTTATTAACTGGCTTACTATAAAGGAAAAAAGTTGAAAGAAAAATGGACAGCATAATCTCTGATTTAAATTTGTCTGAGGAAATGAAGATCCTTAAGCTAGTAAATACAACACTTGAATTGTTTGCAAATAGGTTTAATCACCTAATTGCCAAGTACAAGGAAAATCTATGCTCTATCAGGACCCAGCACAGCTAATTACAAGAAGGCAAAATAAAGATTTTTATCAAACTGTGTGTGTGTTCTTCCACTATTATATCTATCAATATTTATGCCACTTACAGCCCTTTCTGGGTGGTTGCTGCATACAGTTTGTGTGCAGTCAAGAAGCCTCCTGACTGAAAACGTGCTTTTAACAAGAAAAGTTGGCCCGAACCCTGCATTTCCAATTCAAGCAGTGGATTCCGAAGCCTGTTAACTCCCTGGAGCAGCTGATAGTTAAAGACTTATTTCCGCTTTTCTAACAATTTCCTGGTTTGCATAACAATCCTAAGAGAAACACACTCAAGAAGTTTTCCAGCACAGAGAAATTTCGTCTCCAACGTACTTTGAGTTTCAAGGCACAGAATATATTTGTATATAATTACAATAACTTCAGGGATATATTTCTTTACAAATATATTTACATATAAATATGTATCAGCTACTTGTTTTAAAACAAGATTATTTGCCATATCCAGGAAATACAAAACACTGGTTTATGCCTGGCGCTTAACTCATGCCATTGTGAATAAAAAGGGGGGAGGGAAGGGGTTTAATGTTTAATTTCCTGTTAAAAACACACACAGGATAAAATCTTCCAAAGAGCAGTTATAAAACATGCATTTGTAAGCCAAGAAACTAGGTAAATATGGAACGAAGCCCAGGCTCACTTTTATTCGTTCCCCCCCTCTCCTAAGAACAAAGTAACTGAAGGCCACGGGGCGTACTTGGAGGCAGCGAGCTCTCCTCAGCACTTGGATAATTAGTCAGCCTGCCCGATTTCTGTACCGTGTAACCAATCTGGTGGGGTAGTTCCTCAGGTATTGCAGTGATGCAACACAGCCCAAAGTACCACCTTTCAATGCATGCCGTGCACCTGCCAAATAAGTACCCATTGCACCATCTCCTGACTGCCTTCCTGACACAGCGAGCTGGCTAAAACACACGTACGGTACACGCTAGCATGTAGCCTGGACCTGTCGAAAGCTGGCTTCTAGCAACATCATATTTGCTATACTGCTACCTTCAGTAGCAGCTGGAGATACTATGGAGAATATTTTTTAGAAGTCACAAGGAGAAATATTATTTTCAGATCCCATTGAAACTCAGGGCTCTATGGCTTGTAACTGTGGCTGGAACCGTGTGTAACAGCTTATTAGATTAGTCTGCAATGCACCACACTGCGACTCCCAGACAAGCACCAAATTTCCATGCAACAATTACAGCCTTTTAACTATCCCACTCCTCTACGTTCAGATACATGAATGACAAAAGTATGGACTGTATGCAGGAGAAACGGAATGTTTATCACATATTTTTCAACAGTACCACTGCATTTTCGGATCTTACAATAAGGATAATCCATCAAATACTTTCTGTCCACTGTGTCAGGGCTAAAGCCACATCCTCAGTGCACACTTTGAGACACAGAACTGGAGAAGAGCTGTGGTACTTCTTGTGACCTGGTGTGATTCACGTTCAAAATCAGATGTAAACAACTCTGTGAGCGTATTCATTTTTTTTGTTTGTTTGTTTTTTGTTTGTTTGTTTTTTGTTTGTTTTTTTTTCTCCCAACAGAGGTTAGTTTTATTGCAGCAGATACAGTTCAAGAGCTTTCTTAGTTTTTGGTAAATTATTCAAATTAACACAGTGTAAGCTTTTTAAGTGGATGTACCTTAAATACTTTCTAGTCTATACATTTAGTTGCATATTTGATGCAGGGAAAGAAAGGCACAGAAATTACATATCTCTAGTGAATTCAACCTGATGACAGGCGTGCTGAGTTTCTTGCAAACTGTATAAAACTGGCTTTCAGACAATAAACTGTTCTGAGTTTATATCTAAAATTTGCACTTACAGCTGTTGTGGGTATTTGTGCTCTTTCTTTAACAAATTAACCACCGTTGACCACTGATTTAATGACAGTTCATCAACGAATCTCATGCTACTGCATGAGTTCAAAATCTTCCTGTTTATTTTCACTGGCTGATAACTGGACTTTGTGCCCTAATCCCATGATTCTCCATGTGAAAAGATAATTGACTAAAAACAGCAGTAGGGAGAACAGGGATAGGGTGGAGAAAATCTGTAGCACAAAATGAGGACTTGCCTTCTCAGTACTATATGTACCCCCAAGCACAGAAATTTCAGAAAAATGGTTACTTTTCTGACCAACAGTCAGAATATATAAGATGTATACCCTTTGCCTCTCTGCATGCTGCTATTGCAGACTGCATGCTAAAGCAAGATTTTTTTTTTCTTCTCAAGTCAGACAAGTTTATGAGTATTTACTGCTAGTAACACCAAGGTATTACAGATTCAAGTGAAGTATTAGTATTCTCTAGTGCAGCAGTGACCTGAGCCTTTAATCCAGATGAATTTAACAGTAGAGTGCATTAGCTCTTCTCATAAAAGATTTGCTTTAATTTTAGTTCTCTCTCCATTTATCTTATGGCTGTGTAATCTTCAGTAGAGGTCAAAGAGATTTCCCCAAAGAAACAGGAGCTGCTTCTTTTTCAGAAGCAAAAAAGCATATTTAAGACAGTTCGCCCTACTTTTAAACATATGCCACAAGACGGTACTCTATACTCTCCTTTCCCTGTACTCTCCTTGTTTCTTTACATGTTTCAAAGCTATTAAACAAGCATGTATGTGCATGCACACACATATACAAATGAAACATGAAATGAAAACACCTACTGAAGGTAGGATACGCAATAACACCAATATGCTGCAAAGACCGAAAGAGTTATTAACATCTTACCATCATCCAGCTCAAGACAGAGATTGTACACAGCCAGTGGCCTTTTAATACGTTGTCCTTGTCTTCTCGATTGCCTTGGTGGGGCATTTGGAGGAGACACTGGCATAGAGATTGGCTCAGGGAAAGTGGCATCAGGCAGGGTTTTGAAAATCTGCAATCAAGAACACAAAGGGTGTTAATTATTTATCACAAAGAGCAACCTGTGTAATGCAACTGTAAACCATTATCAAACAACATTTGTTTTGGATTTCATTCAAAGCAGGCAGGAGCCAAAAATCCATTCCTTCAAGTTTGAGAGTATGCCGTGGGTCTTTAATGAGTGTTTTTAAAATAAATAAATAAATAGATATAAAATGAAAATAAGCAAGAACACTGTCTACACTTTAACCAAGCTGCAAATCAGTTAATCCAAAGACAAAATATGTGCAGCCATGCTTGCCAGCTAGGATGGAGGGAAAGGGGAAAGAGGGAGATGAACCAGCCACCAGGAAGTTTTAGAATTTTAGCTAGGACCTATAATGTTGCCAGAATATCCATGTTAATTTTCAAAATTTATGATATCGCTATAATATCTGCCAGTTAAAAAAAAAAAAAAAAAAGAAAAAAAAGAAAAAAGAGAAGTCATATTCTTGAAGACAGCAAGGGAAAAATTTTGATGGGAGGGACTTTTAATGAAAGATACCATAGTAACATACCATGTGAGATTTTTCTCAGACAACCATTGTATATTGATTCATATTTGTATTAAATGATGATATTCACAAAGACGCATATAAAAAGGATTGCATTTCTTGTCACCATTTTATCCTTTGAGTCATGGCTATTAGCATATCACCCCTCCATACAAAATACCATGCCAGCTCTCTCTGGATTAACTCGTAACACAAATCTGCTCAAACTGATAGTTTTTTTTAACTGACACATACAAGGCACAATCTAATGATGCTGATTTACTTCAAGAAAATTATCAGTACACCAATGTACAATTTAACAGCAGCCTTTTACAACTGATCATGGCAGATTCATATGAACAAATTAGCTTCGTAATTTTTCATCAAAATCAAACCGGCAGATGAAGAAAAACACAAACAGCACCTGTACAAAAAAAAAAAAAAAAAAAAAAAAAAAGCCCTGTGTCTGTAGGGCACCTTACAGCAACACAACATGGTAATATAACAAGACATAATGAAACAGCATGTGGTGCTCTTTTACCCTGCAATTTTACGTAGTCAGGTATCCATGTAGGAAATATTATAAAGAGGGGACTTGTAATGAATCTTCAAAGGAGAAGCTTTTTATGAAGCAGAAATTCATGCAGAAGTTAGAAAGAGATGCCACAGATAACACATTTTTGGATTATTACAGCATATCTCAGCTGCAGCACGAAGCTAAAAGCCAGCCAGGCTACTCTATGCATGAGAAAAATGCCATAATCATCTTGTGGTAAGGCAGTCAAGACATCATGTCAAAATTATAAGACTATACGCTGGCCTGTTAGTCCTGAATATTACACATACAGAAATGAAATGACCCAGGAACCTACATATACACCAGCTTATATCCACTTAATGATCACTTTCATCCTGGCAGGTTGATGACTGTGGTGTACAAAATCATCAGAAACATCATTCTCCATGAGAACTGTGGAAGAAAGATCGTATCGCCCAAAATGGGCAGCAGCAGGCAGGAAGCCTATACATGGTATACAAATGTTCCAGTGGAAATATTACCTTCCTTTCCAGTAGGTGAATGTCACCCTGGAGGAGAAGGGAAAATGAGGAAATCTGAACTTCCCCATCCCAGTTACAAGAAAACTGGCTCCCACTCCTTCACATGCTAATGTACAGGGATTATGAGAGAGCACCAAAATCAAGCAAGGAACTCACTCTACACAAAGTACTTATAAAGGAGAAAGTGCTGTCCCCTGCACAGACACAGCATCTCTCTCAGACAGTGGCAAAGGTCTAATTGTGCTCAGAGTGCTAAAACTATTTTTTTAAACCATGATGCAATATGTAATAATGAAATCTAACATGCACCTACATGGCATTTGGCTAACAGTACCACACTGCCCCCTTATGTGTAAACACAAGGCTAGACTAAGCAGTTTTAGGAATAATATTTGCTTCTGAAAAATCCAAAAGCACCAAAAATTTTAAATGCCATCTTTTTCATGGACTAAATGTTGTGTCTGGACCCTCTGGTAAATAACTCTCCTCCAAGAGGTTGCAGCATGTTGTTTACTATGTCACATTCCCCAGCTGTATTTATTTGTACAGCCTTAACCACGCATCTCCACTGAAATTAATGATGGTAAGAACAAATATTCCCCAGGACTGGTTTGTAAGAGATGAGCTTTCTCATATGCATTTAGGTGACTTGCATAGCTCGCAGTAAATTTCTTTAGCGCCTCTCAGAAATATTTCAATATATTCTAATAAAACTACTAGCATGAGTAACAGAGTCGCAAAAGCAAAACACAATCAAGAAAACCATAAAGGGGATTCTTACTTAACGATAACCAGAGCCAGACATGCAATAGGACAATGAATTGGAGGCAGATAATGAATCCAAGCAAATTTCTAACTGTAAGTCGCTCTGTGATGTGAAAAAATAGTGGGTGGTTTGTTCTGTTTTATATGGGGGGAAAAAAAACCTACACAACAAACAGGAGAAAATAACAAGCAAGCAGTTAAGTTCCTCTTCAGGCAGTACTTCTTCAACACATGCTAACTAACTCCGCAACAGTACTTGTGCCAGACAGTCAGGAGCTCCCCAGAAGAGTCATCCTTCCCCTACCAACAAAATTTAGTGGCACTGAGTCTTCTCTTTCACTGTCAGGAACTTCTCAGAAGATTGATTTTCCTCTTCTCAGAAATGCTTACAATTCCTCGATCTTCACTGAAATGGCCATAGCTAAAAACTGGCTAAAAATATGCATTACCAGCATGTGTCCAGCCGCTCTCTACACTCAGTGAGACCAGGGCAAGGGTACACATGAACTCCATCCTCTCACTCATGCATCCCTTTGAAGCAATGCTATAAGGTCTAGCACTTCTTTGCTTGTGCTCATGTTTAATACGTGTCTCCATAGAGAAGGGATTCCTGAAAGAGGTTAGATATGAACTAGAGAATGCAACTGCTTGACTATCTGCAGAGCAAACTGACCCACGCAGAGCACATTGAGACCCTGAAAGTGTCACTGAAATCACCAAGCAAAATGAGTTGCCCTGTAGGAGTCTAAGACAACAAACAAACAAACAACAGCCCACCACCACCACTAGAAAGATCACTAGGGTTTGGGTTTTTGTTTATTCTTTTAATACACAAAAGAAGCAGGAAACACCCTCACATGTTGCACAAATAAAAAAAGTTTTGGAATCGTTCTTGCTCTTTCAAGCTGCTCATTAACTATTTGGTATTTGGTACTTTCTTTGGTATTTCCTTCTTCTATTTCCATTAGGAAAATAAAATTAAATGCAGCTAAAATTAAATACATCCTGACCTGCATTTTCAGCAGCAGCAATCTCTTTACGTTGCAGGCCAAAGCTACAGCTAAAACCATAGTTTTGCAAAGGTGAGCATCTGAAAAGCAAGTGGAAGGCCAACCTCAGCCCTAAGATATGCATGCACAGTATTCAGCTTCACTTTCGTACTTTCTTTAAGTTTGCTTTGTTTAAACAGACAGGTACTTTTCATCAAACCTAAACAGGTATTTTCTGCTGCTCTGACATTGTAATGTCTCACTGAGAATGGGGGGAATGGACGCATATTTTAGTTCAGTTGCAGGGAGAAATGTTTGGGGTTTGTTTAATTCAATTTTGCTCTTAGCCTTACTGATTTTTCAAATACTGTATAAATGTTTCACAGACTAATACAAGATGCCTACTATGAGAGATCTGTTATCAGAAGTACATTGCCTATGCACAGAAGACAAAATTCAAAATCACATACAAGTAATGGCTTAGAAGAGCACCAACAACTGAACTAGCATTTCAGTACTTTGACTTACTTGCACAACAGTATGGGACCACACCTGACTAAGTTTCAAAATCTATTCTTGCACTGCAAGCTGTGGCTCTCAGATGCATCACAAGGCAACCGCAATAGGGCAGAATCCCTTCTGTGGGAGAACAGGGCTGGAACATGCTATTTAATGGAAGATTTCTTTGCTGCTCCAAATAAAGCCTCCCTTCAAGTGAAAAAAAATCAGACCTACCATCATCACTCATCTGTATTGCAGAAGTTACCACAGCTTACACAAAGACAAGAATGAAGTCTGTTCTTTGAATTACCTCATTCAAGAAGCAATAAAAATGTATTAAACTAGCCTCCAAGGTTAAGGACTTCCCAATCACATACAGCGTTACATAGTTTTTGTGGCTAGGGCCAAACTGCTCTAGATTTATAGAATACTTCTCTACAATTTAGTTCTCAGAAGCATTAGCATTCTGCTCTTCATCTACTTGAGGGCAAACCTGGATGCTAAGTGAAACAATTTACATATGGGAGAACACTGACACGTAGCGCTCAAAATGCACAGAAAACAGACCAAAAATTTTATCAAACAACAAACCTGTTAGTCATTCCTATCCCAGTTCATTCACTATTTTAAATGGTTGTCTAGGTTTGGTTGTATATGAAAGTAGAATTTAAAGATGCACACTGAGTTAAGTGGTGGATCAGTCTCCAAGCCTGCAGTGCAAAAGCTACAACAACAAAAAAAAAGATGAAACTCTTGTTGAGCTACTTAAAACAGCGTCATGTTTGACCTATTTCTCTCTATGCAATAGTACGGAACAGATACTTTATAGGGCTAAACAAACCACAAACCATCTTGGATATGTACCGCTAATAACAGCCCTCTCTACAACAGTGAGCCCAAGACCATCCCTACACACAACCATTCCAGTTCCTAAACCGGTGTCCCACAAAGTCTCTGGAAGCATTTCTTGAGAGTAATGAGCCAAATTCAACATATTATCATACTGTATTCTACCAGCAGATCCATATGGCAGCAGCCCAAGGAATTTTGCCAGATTCCACTTAATCTGCAAAAACAGTGTTGGCCTCTAGATCCTGAGCTCTTGCTAGAGCTGATTTTAGAAATTCAAAAAACCCATCACTAGGAGTATTTAACTAAGCCTATTCCACAATTTTATAACTAAATGTATAGTTGTACATGGAAATGCAGATTAGATTCTACTGCTACAAGAGGATACTGATCTGTTCATTCTGGTCTCAAGCAGAACTAATTAATGAATATCAGTATGTTTGCCAGGAATCACTTTAGGAAAAGACCCAGACATCAGGTCATCTCTGTCTGCTTTGTATCACTGGGGTAATTAAAATTTCTTCTAAAAATCAGTGGGAGGCAAAAGCAAGGACAGAGTGGGATGAAAAAGAGGGGGGAAAAACTGAAGGCTTAGTAATAGAGCTAATGAGGATAAAATTATAAAAACCATTAACAGCTTAAAGCTGTGCCATAATTCTGTTGCAAGACAAACCCCTCATTCACTCTCATAACACCTACTACACAGAAGATGCATCTATTTTCTTTGGATACACAAACAAGAACTGGAGTACCAGAAGTTGTTGTCTAATGCAAAAGGAGGCTAGAACATGCAAGGTTACTTTGAATTCTTTGAAATTCAGCTCCGGGTATAGCCTCCTCTACGACAATCATATTTTTAGAGTAAAGTATTTCTCAAGACAAAAAGAAAACCAGTACAAGATTTTATCTGGGTAATTTCCCTTCAGCACTTGATTTGCAGTTGGTAAATAAAAGAAACATACACAGACACTTCAACTGATGTTTATTGAACAATATAAAATGCCATCTACCCAGGCCACATATACTCCTCTACCCTCGTACATTTTATGGCTATTGTACTCCTTGTATTTCCATTATAATTGTCTACAATATATGTCAATCTATTCTATAAATTAGCAGCTATTGGGATACAGCAAGAGAAACATCACCACCATGGCCTTTTCTTGACTTAGCTTCTTTTCAATGTAATGTAGACTCAATTCAGGTTTGATCCACCAACCTGTAAAAAATATATACATATTTATATTTATATCAGAGACAAAAGTGCTCAAGAAAGAGGAAAACCGTTTTAGTTATTCACAATGTGCTCTTACCTTGATACAGTTCCCATGCATTTTTTCCTCTTACAATAATGAAGACAGTCATTGTGCCATTCTTTTTGCCATTTTCTGCAAACATAAAGTAACATTTTTTATGTTAAGTTATAATTTTACTGCAGATAGAAGCATTTCAGGATATGCAAGGTGAAAATAAGCATCTTAAAATATTGTCATAAAAAAGGGCAACTCATCCACTAATATTCTAATTTTTAATCCATTAAATCCAATTCTGTGAGATTTACAGCTCCAGATTTATTTTTTTTTAATTTGAAGGGATTGCAGAAGGTAACAGGAGCTACTAAAATTAAAAGCTCAATCATAACAGCAATTACAAAAGATTAACTTCTGGAAAGACAGAAGTTGTATTTCTAAACAGATTGCATCAATTCTAACAGTTTAATAAAATTTCTAAAATTAAACATTATTGAAAACTTTTTTTTTTAATATAAAATGTGGTTTCTTTCTTTTTGCATTTAAATTTATTAAAGACTGTATTAGATCAACCTGTTTCATTCCTGGTTTTAGTCAACATGATCCATTTATTGTTTTCAAACACAATTCAATGAAATATAAAAACATTTGCACTAGAAATTATTGACATTTACATAGAATTTGTGTTCAGTACACATAATGTGAAGCTCATTATTTCTCCACATTATATTAAATATTTTTGAAAATACAAAATTCAATAAAAATTATCAACAACTTAGAATCTCTAAGTCACTTACCTTTCCAAGTGTGTCCACTTCAATACGGATGTGCCTGCCTTGAAGTAGTTATCCCAACTTTGGTACTTCAGCAGCCGTATGCTATAAAATACGATTTGCTGCACACTGGCCTCTGTGAGACTGCATAGGATGCAAATTTTCTGAAGCTTTGGATTTTGAGGCTTGAATTCCACTACAAACCACAAACACCTTTATACAATATTCACTAACATCATATTTGAAAAAAATATAAACTCAGCTTAAGAGTTGAGAGATGCCTGAAGCTAAACCTCTAGAGGGCCACCACCCAGAAAGCATCCATAGTACTCTTGATGTTGCCTGGCACACTCTATTTAGCTACAGTGCAACAGAGTGTGCAGCTTGAAAACAACCCTAGTAGAAGTCAAAACTAGAAACAGGAAACACCCTTGGTTGAGAGCCAACAGTCAACCCACAAAGCTCTAAAATAAATAAATAAACAAACAAATCCAAGACCGCCTTTTCTTCACTGCAAAGACACCATTTGCAGAGACAATCTGCCTAGCAGCCTGACTACCCATAACTGAACGAAACACTGCTTTTAGGGATTTGTGGACACTGAGTCCCAGTATTGTAATCAAATAATGTACTGCCAATTTTAATGCAAAAGGATTAGGTTTAGTGCTCCAGACAAACTATTAGAGTGATGGTAGAACTGAGGGGAATTTCAGACAAACCTGAAGTATATGTAGACTCTAACAGACACTCATTTGGCCTGACTACCTTGAACCCTGTAGTTCACATTGGAGCTTTAATGAAGAAACTAAACATAGCCTGTAAAACATGACATTGCAGTCTGGAGGACAACTGTGGAAGGATGAAAGGAAAAAAAAAAAAAAAAGAACATACCAAGGTTAGAAACATGTGTCCTTTGATCGCTTGCAAATTATGAGTTTGTTGATTCAGCCTTTCTAAAAGTAGCACTCCTGATACAAAGCCTGCAGCTTCCACTGTATCACGTCTCGCTCCCCTTTTAACAATTCACGAGAAGAACGCTCCTGATAGCAGCCCATTCACTGCTGTGAATTGCATTCACAAGCAATCCATTTTATTCATTGGAGGAAATGAGAGAGTTAACAATACACCAGGCTTGAAACACCTACACATTTATCCACTGCACCAGCAGAAACAGCATATTCACCTTCTTTTCTGTGCTCACCTATTGTAACTCACACCAAGGAGAGTATTTTAAAAAAGGTTGCCCTTCCGTATTACAGCTATGCATATTAGCTTTGCCTATCTTGTTTAGTTACAGGAAATACTTAAAAGAACAACAACAGAAAAAGCCTTTAAATTGAAAGATTAAATACTCGATCCAATTACCCAGCTTTCTAAAACATAACATAATCTTAGTTACTAAATGAAAAATAATGCAGAATGAGAATATTTGCATGTATTTGCTCTTATGAAAAGCATGAGAAGCCCTGTGAGGTTAAAAGGCAGCATTTACGAATGTAAGCCAAGAGCCAGCAAAAGCAACAAATACGGCCAAACACACAAACCTGATCTCCCCTCTATTTGTAATGAATAAATACATACACATGCTTACAAATACAAATAAATATATGTGGTAAAATCTGTTTTTCTCCAAATTTTATACACCACAATATGAATAATTATAAAACCCTGTATTTGACACCCTACTATAATGTCATTGTACAAAGCATCAGAATGAAATGTCAAGATCTTTGGAGATGACACTGTTCCAACTGTCCCACACAGCCAGTATTTTCTTCTCTGATAATTTCCATGTTGCCATTACAAGGATTTATATCACCCTTATGTTGTACAGTGTTTTCTGGTCTTTGTTTTTGTTAAAATCCATTTCTTATCTTACATTATGACTATAAGGTCTTTGAAGGCAAAGAATATATTCTTTGTTTGTATGTCCAGCATCCACTGCAATGAAGTACTGATGCCTCATTAGTGTAAATAGCATACACACAAAAATACTAGGAATAAACACTTATCAGCTGACTGTCACATCTTGTTTATTCAAAAATTCATTAAATGGACTGAAATACACTAACCCCTTTAGTAGGGCAAAAGCTTACTGGAATTCTGAAGAGTACATACAGAAACACAAGCACATACTGCACGATTACCCAGTGCTCTGTCATTAGCAATGATCAGGCAGCATGCCATTCAGATCGGTTTACCCAATTTAAAGGGGAAAAAAATTGTCAATTCAGTGGTTCACTTACCATTGAAAACTGTAATACAGTATATTTCTTAGGTCACGTATAAGAATTTACTCTTTAAACTCTTCAGGAGTGCAACAACTTTTCCCCTCTCAATAGCCCTGGAGTTTTCATAGATTATTTTTTGTATCAAAATTTTACTTAAGAGCACCCATTCTAGCATTCTCCATAAGGCTTTCTCCTTTGAATCCCCCCTCCACACATGCAAGTACAGGATCCTGAGCGTCTAGACTGAAGTAAATGTTAGCCAGCTGAATTCCACTCTCTTATCATCACTTCTATTTACTTACTTACAAAGCACTGTCTGTGGAGCAGTGGAAGATGAGGACTGCATCACTCAGAAATTTGGTATGAATTTGAATGAAGTTTCTTCATATTAACTGGAGATAATACAGGCCCATCAAGAAGACAGAAGTGTATATCCGTATTACTTGTAAGGTGCCACATATTTGTAGTGAAACACCTCAGCAGGCTATTTTCAATCCCTGTAAGAATGACTTTTGTTTTGATTTTCTTTTTTAATCTGTTTACTCACAGTGTGTTTTGTGTCTTTTGGAGCAGTCTAATGCATTTGGAGCATACCAATTCAGGTATTGATCCAGACTCTTTAATGTCATCAACTATAGTCACACATACAAATGGAGACTTCATATACAATCTTCTCACAGTATGCACAAACTACATTAAGACTTTGAAAACAGCAGTCTTTAAAAAAAAAAAGGATTTACAGTCAATTAAAACATAACATGTGGATTTCATATGGAAGTGCTTTCTACTATCCACAGAGCAGAGAAACAGTTTGAAGAGTTTGCACACGCTATAGTGAAATGAAAGAGCTGCTGTGACTTCCACCAGAAAACATTAAGTTCTTTGTTGTGCTTGCTGCTCTTTCTGGTTTAGACCCAGCCAATTACTAAAGGATGTTCTTTAAGTACAGGAATAGTTTCAATGACACTTCTGATTAGTTATGCTCTTTAAGTTATGCACATACTGAATACCCTCCTTAAGTGAAGCTCATGTTTCCTTGCAAATTCTACTTTACTGGAGATGACTTACTGTATTTTTTTTCCCTAAGTCAAACATTTGTTGATTTGAAAAACATTCAGCTTGAGTAGGTTTTCAAATTTCTGCACCACAGCAAACCACCACAATTACAATGCATTGCTTCTTGTTCTCCCTTTCCAGCCAAAGACAAAGCAACACAAAATATGAAACAAGTCTCCTCTAGTATTTCTCTTATGTCCCTTTACCATCACTTCAACAGATCTGCTGTGTTGTCAAAAATAGTCTTAGTTCAGAGGCTGGCAGTGTCACTATGACCCTACAGGCTCTAAAGCACTTACTTGCTGAGAATTGCTTTAAACATGCACATGGCCACACCTCAGTGCTACTTTATGCTTTAAAATGAACATCTGACTTCACCTGTTTCTATTTGTCCCATTGCATGAACACTGCAGGTATTATACACTGTGATATGTTTTAAGACTAAGGATTTTCCAGGTGTTACTACACGAAGTTGATGTTGGCTTAAGAGCTCAGTATTATTAATTTTTTCTCTTTCATTTAGTTTAATAAAAAATATAAATGGGCCTACATTTTTTTTAAAAAAAGTGCTTCATAGAAAAATGCTTGTCATATAACTGTTTTAAACAAAACATATAGCTAAAACAAATATGTATTTTGTCTAATATATGTAAAATTTTTGCCCCTTTTAAGTAGACAAATACAGAAAACAAGTGAAAACAGAATCTACCCTTTGTACAGGAGACATTGAATTTTTCAGAATTAACATCGTCTGAGCTAACTTTACCTATAAGTTGCCAACTTTTTTTTTTTAAAAAAAAGGTATGTTTTGCCATGCCCAGTCCCTTTCACAATACTCTGGCTTCCCAGACTCTTTCCGTCTGGCCCCTCTCTTTTCTTTTCTAATTTACTTCCACTGTAATTTTCAACTTCTTTCTGTTTTTGCAGTCTTGCTATTTGTACTCACTATTCTTTCTTCCCCCATATGCTGGTTTACATATTCTAGTCCCACTGAGATTTTTATTCCAACCTCCTCACTCATCTTCTTTCATTTCATAGCCTTCTTTTTTTATCCTGTGTTGTTGGTTTTTTTTCCTCTTCAAACAATGTTCAGGCAATTAAGAAACCAAAATGGCTCATATTACCACTGAGGCATCTCTCAATGGCAAATAAATAACCCCTTTGAATTGTGGCATTTGTTCCGATGGGATACCAAAACATTATCACGAACAGCAAGAACATGTGCATGCTATTCAGGAATTCTTGGAGTGTACTGCCATTCTTCCTCCATGCAAGTCACAAAACAAGACTAGAAGAGCTGAGATGACCAAGATATCTAGTCTGTTAAACCCTTGGGAAGAAAAACTAATTTACACCTCTGAAATTCATTTAGGAGAAGAGAGGAAGAGAAAGGAAAATCTGGGTTTTGTTCCAAACTGACTATCGCTATTCATCGCAGGATTACTTAAAGGCCAAGCATTGCACAAACACAGCTGTAGCCATCCCCCGAGTTCATCATCTCAGAAAGTGAATACTAAGGGAAGGTTTAGCTTCAAAGCAAAATGAACATGATCACTAGATACCAACATGAATTTATTGATTCATTTTTGGTGAAGGGAAGGACATGGGTCACAGAAACCAAAGGAGACAAGGTATGGCAAGGGAGAAGGGACAAGACAGCCGCGTATGAAATGACACTGACATTAAGGGCCTGAAAAACAAAGAAGAACAAGAGTGCATGCAGCCACTCAGCAAAAACATCACAATTCGAAGTGAAACTACAGTCCATTGAATATTAAAGCTGAATATGTTCCTACTTTGCCTGGAGTATCTGGCTGGCCTTTCCCTACAGCCATAGTGCAGTAGCAAGCAAGATAATTCACAGGTCTTATTTTTCTCTAGACTGGCCTCTCTTCCACTACTGGTGGTTCTGAGAAAAGATCTCAGATTGGATCTAGATTTTGCTTCTTTCTTTCAGTAGAGATCTGCTTCTACAACTTATCTTCTGCTTGGAGACTGAGAAATACTCTGACTAGAAGAGACTTATCCATAACTGTCAAGAATAAGATCTGAACAATTATTTCCTTACTGCTCTTCTGTCCTCCATCTAGTCTCAACGACTGCACGGTCCTAGTGCCAGTTAAGTAACACAACAGGCTGCACAGTCTAGTGGCCAGCATTCAAGTCTCAGCTTTGGTTTGATTTTGCCTAACATCCCCTCCTCAACCTACCATGACTGGTTCACAGCCATGGCTTGGAAGTATGTCTGCAGCTTTTAAACAAAGTAAAAATGTGACTGATTGGTTTCTGGCTAGTACGAAATAAATGTACTTATCAATAAAGTATATAAAATAAAAAAAGCGGCTTATGCACTAAGATATTCTCATCTCAGGGCAAGTCCCCATCTCCAGGTTTCCATATATAAATTGAATAGAAATTCTCTAATCACTCAGCAGAGTGATGATAGTGGAATGACTGCACCAGGATTTCAAAGCTAGTAACAGTTGGCTACGGATCCTCCCAAAAATGAATCATAGATCTCCTTCAGTAAAGCTGTCCACAGAGCAAGACAAAATGAACATTGATAGAACTTAAAAATGTTTGAGGAATCGTAACCATTTTAACCACTTGGCTTAACAAGTTACTGTATTTAAACTGGAATTACAATAGCTATTGCTTCTACAGTCTGGAATTTTGTTAACCTTTTCATTTGCTACAGGGGGAAAGAGATGCCTCTCTGCAGTCTGTCAGGGCTGTAAATTACAAAGGGATGAAGTGTTGCTTCAGGTTTCTGTCAGCGTGCCTCCATCTTGACTCCACCGCACTTCTGTAATTCCAGACTTAGCATATATTAGCAGAAGTAGCTAAAAGTTAGCAGAGGCAGAGTAGTGGTTGATGAAATATTTGAAAGCTTTTAACCTACAGCTGCTGACTTCTCCTAGGACTTCACTAGGGCTATAAATAAAATAATTAATAATCATAATAATAATCATAAACCCAACTTTCGCAAGACTCTTAGAAAGTCTGAAATGCAGGGAATTCAGAATAATTTAAAATGAACAATAGATTGACAAGAAGCCTATCTGCCATTAACAGTAGGTCCTGGGTCTGCCATAAAAGAAGGTTCACTTATAAGAGCAACATATTCAAATTGACCAAACATTTTTGTCATGCCTTAAAACACGTCTCTCTTTTGTCTTTGCTATAAATACACAGAGGTCACACTTTGGGCTTCCTTCCCTCTTGGAAGCAGCTCTAGTGTGGAAGAGAAGTTGCTGTAGGCAGACCACTGATGGCAAGTTCGCTGTTAGAAATAACAGTGAAAAGATAGAAATCCCTTTAAAAAAATTATAGCCTTCCAGTTCTAAAGAAGGCATAAAAACAAGGAATTATGGAAAATGATGCAGTATCTTTTTTATGTATTTTCCATTCCCTGCTTCTCCACATTTTCAGAGGAGCAAGTAAGGTGAGTACAACCAATGTTTCAAATGTGAAATTGATGTTCAGTTTCTAAGGGCATGTGAACGAGCAGGCAAAACAATGAGCTGGTGCTAATATGTGGTGATCTAGTGATTTTATTGGGCAGAACTAAACCCAGCCTCCATATGCCATTACAAACACCTTGGCTCTGCTCACTCTATTGACTTTTTCTTAATTTGTGTGGTCACTATAATAGCTACAAAATCATGGCCTTACTGCACTGTTTACCTTCACTTATAAGGTAAAAAATGGCTTTACACCTCTTGGAATATTTATTTCTTAGGACTTGAGCCACATCTGCTGCACAATAATTTCCCAGTGGAACAATACTGTATCTGCTCAAGGTGTATGTGGGGGCAGCATCACACCCTAAGTCAACTAAGCCAACAAAACACGCCATGTAGATAAAGCTATGCCAAAAGAAGTTTTGCCTAGCCTGTGTTATTCAGGGAGGTGGCAAAATTGCATTTAAGAAAAACTTGTGACAGAAATTATTTAAAGTAGATAAGACTCAACTTAGATAGCCAATTTCAACACTGTTAACCTTTAAAAGAAATAACTATTTCACTGCTCACAGAGCTTAAGAAGTAAGAGGGGAAAAAGCACATGCTGAAATTTTTCCAAAGCACTTTTTTTTTTTTTTTTTGAAAATAAGAGAAAGGTGGATACTGCCCATCCTCCCAGCACAAGCAGCGCATCTCAAACACCCAGTTCCAAAAGTTAACTTAGTCACAAGGGACTCCCAAAGAAAAACCCAAGCAAAGGGACACTGGTAAAAGATTTATTTATCTATTACAAATTCCAGGGCCCAGACTGCGTGCAGTGCAAGCAGATATTCTGGACAGTTATCTTGTATGGGTATGGTGCCTTAGTAACCAGCAGCTGCCACAACAACAGCAACTTCCATTTGCAGTATTACCTCAAACGCAAAGGCTTAAAATAACACACATTCAGCTGAAAATGAATGAAATGTTAATACCTGGCTCTCTCATAATGCTTTTTAAAACCCACAAAATTCAGAGTACAGTAAAATCTTTTTTTTTTTCTTCTTGTTTTTTTTAAACCATGTAAACTCTGAGAAAAAATACGACAGAACAATTAATACAGTGAAACCTTAGTCAGAATACTTAAAGAGCTAAAACTGGGCCTGGGCTTTTTCTTTTCCAGTTTTGTATCACTTCTGCTCACAAAAAAGGCATATACAAATATCATAACGAAAATCTATTTGCATACTATACACACAGAAGCACAGCTACCACGAGGAAATATGCATCCTGAAATGTCAGTTCACCTATGAACCAGGATATTTATTGAGTATAAATAGGCAAAAGTGTACAGCGTACAGAGGATATTCTTTTGAGTTAAGTTGTAATGTCACATTTAACCCCATGCTACCCATTAAGCAGAACATTTGAAACAATACTCAAGAAACATGGAGATGCTTCAAAACTTACCTTTTCATGATTTTCTATAAGGATTTCAACAACTATGTTCTGAAACTTCAGGTCCATGATGGCTGCTACAGTTTCTTCCTGTGGCCTCATTAAGGTTGGTCCAAATACTACCCCTAAATTTGCTACCGTCATTAGATTCCTCTTGGCATGCTTTGAAACACTATTTGAAAAGAATTGAAGGAAAAAACAGGAAATAGGTTATGAAAATTTTCCATTACTGTTGGAAACTGCAGTCTACTTTACAAATGAAAACATTACATTTCCTTAATCCATGTTCTAGAAGTTCTTTTTATGTAAAGTTTCTTCAAATAAAGTCATACTGAATTGTGGAAAACAGAAAACCCATTCTTCCACTGACAATTTAAAAACAAAAGCTGTCTCTTTCTGAACTTAAATATATAAAATGCACTTAGCCTTGGACCCAGGCAAGTGTGAAACCAACTTAAATTTGCTAACAGATCTCCACTATTCACTTTGCCAGAATTTGTGAAAAGAAAGTATAACGTTCACCTTCTCACTTCAATCAAACCCTCAACTGCTGGCAAGACTGCTAAAGTAAATACTTATATGGCTTCATTAACAGATTAGATTTCTGCCTTTACCTCCAAAACATACACAGCATGAGTCAAACGCCTTGTCTGCTTTTGCACATTTGCTGCTTTGTATTGTGTATGACAGCATCAAGATGGGCTTCAGCTCCAGGCATGGTAACCAGGCTATTTGTAGTAAAACAAAGGTAAGGACAAGGGTTCTGACAAGGCAGGAAAGCAGGTAACAGCACTTACTTTGCTAAATGTTTCACCAAAATGTCCAGCATCTCTTTGTTCTTTTCTGGGAGCTTATGGACCAAGAAGTGAACGGCATTAACTCGAGATTCAGGACTTCCACTTTCTACGGGACATAGAAACAAATAAGCATCTCATTAAAGAAAATAATAATCCACAGAAACATAAAACTTCTTCCAACTCTGCATAGAAACATACTGCATATACTTCGCTTGAATGATTACATGTCTCCAAACAGCAACAGTGAACACATGCTTTGTTTTCACAAATAGTCTTGTTCCAGGATTATTATTTTATTTACTTATTTTGTGAACCAATCTTTCAATCCACCTGCAAAAGTATGCCTTTGTTGCTCTATACGTAAAAATTGTCAGATTCTAGTTCTTGTTTTGCTGCCTCAGACTCATCTGCTTTCAAATATGCTGTGAAGTGAGGAGTGTTGTTTCTGGGTGCCACTTTCTCTTTGCAAAAACCTGAAGTGCAATTTTACTACTTTACACGTTACCATTATTAACAGATTGTCCTCGTCACTAGAATTCAATTTTGTTGGTACTATGCAGCTAATAATACTGCATCTATGCTACCTTGCATTAGAGACTGCATAAAACAACACTTGCTGAAGATTAATCTGCTCAGAAAGACAAAAACTAATGATCCCTGAAGACAAAGAAGAATAATGATGCAAAAAAAAAAAAAAAATCCTGAGTGAGATTACTATGATAAAGGGTCCCGAATAACAATGCCATCCCACTCTAGCACAGCACAGAGAGAGTAACAATAAGCAAGGGCCTTTTTATGTTTCTGTGTTGAATTCAATAACTTTGCCCCCATATGTTTCACTAGCACACAAATTCTTGAAAACAAGAATTTGTAAAAGGTGGAAATAAACCACATTCCTACTTGTCAAGGTTATATTAAACCACAAAACTACATAGTGGCTTATAGTGAGAGGAGTGGAAGCATTTATCTTGTATATAACATACTTAGTACAAGTTAAATAAACAGAAAAAAAAAGAATCTACCATGAATGCAAGGTTTTGACACTGTGACTGCTCATCAGGTCCCATTTTACTCCAAGGCAACTTTGATTGTTAAGTGTATTTCATAAAATACCCACCTTATTTCTTTCAGCGCATATTCCTACAGATTATTTTTTATTATTGTTATTATTCTTTGCACATTGATACACATTTTAGGGTCACTTTTTTTTATTCTTTTGCAGTGAACACCTCTGCATAAATTGCAAGATAAAAAAGTTACCAAAACACAAAATGTTTAGCTCCTCGTCAGCTAATCAAAATTAGGACAGTCATAAAAACTTTAGGCTTCTTTAAAACAAGAATACTTCACAAATATGTGAAAACACAAGCCCTAATTAGAGGATGGCTAAGCAACTTAATCTAATTACTATCTACTGTGATCTGTATCACAGTAAAAGAAAATTGAAAGGAGAATTTTTTGTTTTGATTTTAAAACATATATATATATATATAATATAAAATAGTTTCAGAGAAAAGGATATTCCTTACTATTCCTGGCATTGTTTTTTTTATAGCCTACATAGGAAACAACAGTGCATACCTATTTTTAAGTATACCGTAACTCAGATCTGAAATGTTGATTAAATTTTCCTCCCCGTTACATAAAATCAGCGTCTCAACAAAATTGTTTATTACTTATGAACACTGTACTATTTAAAACATGTAATTCTAATAATTTCTTTTACAAAGGAGACTATAAAATAGAGAAGGGAAAATGCTGTGAGAAACTGATGGCAAAACTTCACTGATCAAAAAAAATATTTTAACATTTTAACAAGTGGGCAGACTCACCATCTAGGTAATAAAATCTTGAATTTTGTTTAAGCACTTGGCTTCTGAAATGTGTTTTGGCAATGAATTTCATGGGCTAATTCTCATTATGAATTAAGGGCCACAAGCGAATATATTCTGCAGTCCTGAAAAGTCATTACAGCAAACCAAAAAAGATAAAGCAATTGTCTCAAAGTTTATATTAATTTTGCTTTCCACAGTTTGCCAGAAGTGCTACAGGCTGGAAAGAAAATCAGCTAAATATCTGTTTGATACTTTGCCAAAGGTTTCTTATACTCTTTCTGTCCTCTTCCAAAAAATTCCATGTACATTAGATACCATACAGCTGAACTACAAATGCTGTTCTGCCTTTTCCAAGTCTGTGTTTGAACTGCCATCGTGTAATCTGGCCTGTTCATTCCTTTCTTCAACTAATATATGAGGGGAACATTTGAGGCAGCCTGGATACAGACTAACAAGGCACTGAAAACAAGGGTCAGGCAATTATACTTTCAGGATTTAAATGAGCCCAAGTTGACATATTTTCTTTTACTAAGCTTCTACTCTATAAATGGAAGAAAAAACATCTCGGTCCAAGTAGAATTTTATCATTATACAATTAAGGTAATAAGAATGAAATGTTTAGAATGCATAACCAAAAGCTTTGGCATAGAAGTGAAAATCATGCTATGCTATGTCTGTCACAAACTTGTCCTTCAATAGTCACATCACTTGTGACACGTACTAAAACTGAACACAGGTTAAAACTTCTGTATTCTTAAAACCTTTATTATTTTTATTCCTATATTTTTACTGGGTTGAAGAATTTTTCTGAAACTGTATTTACTGCATGCTCCTAAGGCCACAACTATAAGAAAATATTTCTATTTGAACTACTGTCAAATATTTACTGGCAGGAATGATGAATTCTCCATGCAACTCATACGTCATCAGTGGCTCTGGAAGGCTTCTGTAAAACAAGGATGACATAATAAGTTTATCCATATTCCTTCCATCTGTATTTATTCTAAGAAGGATTTTTTTTTTAAACATTCAGTAGCATAGTCCTTGTATGGGAGGAAAGCATTGTTATGGTAGCCCTTGATTTTAATGACTTTCAGTACAAATTGAAAACTAGGAAATCAGGAAAAACTGAGGAAAATAAGACTAAATACATCCATTCATACTCCATGAACTGAAGCGATGCCTCCAATCTATCATAAGCACCTTTCCAAATTACAACACCGAGACCATTTTACAGCTGAATATTGTAACATGCATACTATGTAATTCAACCTTCCTAAGGGTTTTTAAAATACAGAGGCAAAGCCAATGCCTTGTAAAGAAATAAAGACCATACAGTTAAGTTGCTGAACAGCAACCATCCACAAATCAAACTTCTAAAGCATTTCAAATGGAAAAATTGAAAACCTTAGTCATCGGTGAAAAAGGTACCAAATAACGCAAACCAGAGTTAAAACATCAGAGTTAAAACCTTCTGTTTATTAAGCTGACTCCATGACTGATGCTCACAGAATACCAGAATAAGCACTGAGATGGGAAATACTGTAAGCAGGAAATATTTAATCTAGTGCACACTATTTTTATTCTTTCTTACATTACCTATGACTTTTATCTTCAAAAAAAATTCTTCAGCATTCTTTGATACGGTTTAAATAATAGTAAGAGATTAAAAATACTGTATTTGTGATATGCTATAAGAGATACAGGAAAGTTCTATGTTCTTAGGCAATTAAGTAAAGTATCTCGATCAGGAATCAGCCAAGTCATTTGAACATCTAAGATTCCTACTTTTCACACTCAGAATATTATTACTGTTTCACTAGAATATCAGGAACACCAGTCAGAAGAAAAAGAGGAAGACATTAAAGAATTCATAACCTTTCCCCTTTTCATTCTACCACGTTAAAACACAAAAAGGCAGAAAACTCCTGTAATAATCTCAGCTGACTCAGCTGACAGTAATGACTCTTAGCAAGTTTACCAACAGTTCAGATCTCCAAACCATCAGAGGAGTGCTTATGTATCTAACACAAAATTGTTTTGGGGCTTGTCTCACATGACCACAAGTATTAGTTTTGCTAAATTATTTTGCTTACCCCAAGAAAAATAACAAACATGACATTTGCACAAAATACACCTCTGTTCATACAAGGAAACATAATATAGTCTATGTTATTTGCTTTTCTTACACATAGCATGTGAGAATTAAAATACAAAATTCACAGTCTCAAAAAAATAAATGAGAGAGAGGCTTACCGCAGATACTGCTTCATAGCACTAGTAATTGTCTTCACTTCCCAATCTACAGAGTTTTCCAGATCAACTTCGTTGCAGGTTTTTGCATCTACAAAATAATCAGGAAGTGAAGAGGGGTGTGAAAAAGGTGATTCTAAATCAGTATTCCCTATATGAACTGGAACACATTAGATTTGATTATGCATTTGCTCACATGAATGTGGAAGCAGTATGTCCTTTTTACCATTAATTAATACTAACAAGACTTAATATCCAAACCTCTTTATAAATTCTACTAATGTATTTTATTATAGAAAGCACTTTACTGATTATTTTTTCTTTAATGAAGGATTAAAAATCACTTTCACGTGAAATGATCTCTATAGCAATTGCTATTTTCACACCTTTAATTAAACTGAAAGATGTACACAAACACAAAAAGATGTACATAAACAGTTTAGAAAAAAGACCTAGTAAGGATAACTTATCATTTTCATTATTTAAAACACAAATACACTGAGAAATCTTTTCTAATCTTTTTCATAGTTTTCTGTATAAACAGTTATTTTGGGCTGCTGACAAAAATAGCCAACTGCAATGTGACTGACTGCCTTTACTATGTGAAAACCTTTAAAAGGTGCTCCAAAAGTAGAAAAAGGACTGTTCTCTACTAGTAAGTTTTCTCTACAAGATGGCTTTAATGTCTCCCTTACTTGATCAGTTTTAGCCAAGGGGAAAAATATTTTCTTGCTTGACAATTTGTTCATTTTCTCAAAGCTCCTCCCACCTTTTAGCCAGCTACTTGGTAAAGTCTCATAACATGAAATGCCGTATGCCTGAATGATCAATCAGCTGAAGATTTTTTGACAAAACATTGGAAATAGGACAGCACAATGAAATGTTTTGCAACTAAAAAAAAGTTATGTCTCAAAACAAGAAGCAATAGCTATTTGACAGTTGAGAAGATCACATGTATGTGGCCAAATTAGCTCAATGTATTTTGTACCTTCAAGTACTTGAGCTTTATTACTATTTTATGTTCCTGTCGGTCGCAACAGTAAACTGCAACAACAGTGAGTGACACAGATTACATGTTGAACCATTCATACAACTCAGAATTCATTTGTTATTTTGCTTGTCAGACAAACAACAGACACATTTAAAAAATCAAATTAGGATCCCTGATTAAAGGTACAGTCCTTTTACTGGGACTAAATAATACTGTTCCAAAGGCTGTGCCAAGCAATTATTTCTGT
The DNA here is from genome assembly GCF_047663525.1 of Anas platyrhynchos. NCBI lineage: Eukaryota > Metazoa > Chordata > Aves > Anseriformes > Anatidae > Anas > Anas platyrhynchos. The sequence goes on from NC_092590.1 coordinate 37,259,104, forward strand.
AACTGAATATTCTCCCTCATTATATCAATTATTTAAATCCCATTTTAAAATACAAGTCAGGTTACATTTTCAACCAAAATTGTTAGTAGTCAACCACCACCCAAAATCCTCAAGTCTGTTTCAGGAAAACATTTATATTTTTCTTCTTTTTAGCATGCTAGTTTCTTCTGCTTTCAAATCTCTTTTTGGAGAAGAAAACCTTCTGTAAAGTTCATTAAATAATTTTTTTTTTTTTTTTATTAAACCACTATGTGATATCCAGTGTTTTTAAATAACTGGATATTCAAGTATTCAGTTAATAATCATCAGCTCTCCAATAGTCATTAGTTCTTCTTTACAGTCAAGGGACATACTCAGTTATATAGAACTTTGTGGTGATAAATTTGAGGACTAAAAAACCTGAACATCTCAATTTCAAAACAAGGCTCTTCAAAAAATGTATGGTATTGATGAAATATTTCATACCTCTATGTGGAAAAAAGAAAAAAAGAAAATTAAATTTAGCCCTGCTACCAACTAGTGTGACTGTAAAAAAGCCCTTTTTGAAGGCCCATTAAAGACTTTTTATTCCACTTTTAGTTTGACAGTTGCCATACACAGCTCCTTGCCCCACCACTCCATACACATTTATACCCATGCAAACATACACAAATGTACTCATACATACAAAACAATATATATTTGACTGTTCCTATTTTTCCCTCTTTAAACATCTCAGACTAGTATACGAACTGGAACTTCAACCAAGATTTCAAAATCAACTCCATTAGTTTTCATGCTATTTGTTCACATCACAGCCACTGTGAATTGAATGGCAATTTTACACCTACAAAAATAACTATGCACATTTATGGAACAGTTTTTGACAGATCAACTCTAAATTTCATGCAAATCTTTCTGACAATAAGGGAGCTCAGTTTATAAAACCAGTCCACTTCACTAAACTAGGTTAGAATTAGACTCTCTCTACTTTCATAGGCAGTATGCCCACTGTAGGAGTGTATGCAGACTGTATATAAAATAAAAAGGAATTCAGTTTTGAAAGCTGCCTGTTTTGAAAAGGCAGAGGTATGACAACGTTTTCCACTACAAGATGTAACGTCTGGCATTTTTCAAGACAGGCAGCATCAGAAATCAAAACTGAACTTGTCAGTAGAAACGCAAAGTCCTTAGCAGTCTCTTCACCTTGAGCAAGGGTCTATATGAAAGCTGACTTTGTACTACGAACTCATAGTTGTATGAAATATACATAGACAGTTTGTATGAAACGAACCACATCAGAGCTAGTATGCAGATCACAGATGAGACAGGAATTGGAATTGGTCCCTAACACCTTTCAAGAACTGAGCTTTCTAATGGCTCACAACACACTGAACTGCTTATAACAAAGAGCCCCAGAACACTGGAAGCCATAACTATGTATATCCCTATTTACAGAGTGAGGCATCAAATTAATGTAACATTTACCTGGAAACATGCTGAATGCCTTATTTATCAAATGCCTTTATCACTCAAATTTAGACAAGGTTACTGCTGCAAAATAGACAACCACAGCACAGTCCTGGTTAAAAGCAACTTCAAGGACTAAGTTAATTGCACAAGTTGTGGTGTTTTGTTATTATTGTTTGTGTTGTGTTTTGTTATTGTTGCGTTGTTGTTTTTTTTTAAGCAGAATTGTATATTTCATTGTTGAATGTTATTTTACAGAGGACTTAATTACATTATTTTTTTATATTAAATATGTAAATCTGTGTATTCACAGTATTAGAAAAGCAGGCCTGCATATTTATTTGTTCTTATACTCTCTTGACTCTCAATTTACTTTCCCAAATTTTATAGAAAATATTCTAAGAAAGAGATAGAACCTATATGCTATTAATGTCCTTGGTTACCATTTGGAAGACTTTTTTGCAGTTAGGGCCTTTCAGACAGTGAACCTCACGGTCAATGACAGGTAGCTTAAAATACTTTGAAATATTATCAAACATTTTAAAATACAGAAAGTTAATATGAGGTTTTATGATTCTGAAAGGAACTTTCATATAAAAGGGTATCTAAGAGTATACCCAGAGACAAAGGATTAAAGATTAATCAGTCATTTTAAATTCTCTGTACCACTGTATATCAAAAAGAAACCCTCTTTATTCTTCTCTAAGGACAGACAGATAAAGAGCACAGATAGAATCACTTTCAACAAATCACCTGAAAAAGAGCACCTGCTTGCACCCTAACTTTTTTCTGTTCGGTATTTTGGCTCATCTTGATACCACTGTATTCCTCCTACTTCACATAACTATATGAATCTTTGGAATGACAAAAAACTATATATTTCTAATTAAAATAAATAAAGGCAGGTGCTGGAATCCCTAGTAAACTCTTCCAGCTGCTACTGAACCACTGGCAACCTGAATCTATTTAATTTCGATCTGACTAATGGCACAGAGGAAAATTTACCTGCTAGATCTGCATGCCCAAAGTAAGCCAGTAAGTGTAAAAGTGAAAAACATCTTAGGATATCAAATGCATCTTATCAAGATCCTCTGAGTGACAGCTAATCAGTCTTTCCATGGTCAATGGCTAAAAATGGTTAGTGTTTATCGAGGCTAATTCCAACACAGATAAACAACCATGAGAATCTGCTATATATCATTTTTATTAATCCCAGTTTGTATTTAAAAAAAAATCTTTTGCTACAATACTTTAAAGATACAGGCAGGTTTATGTGCACTAATGGAGAACTTCAGAGTGCTGTTAATATTGATTAAAGTAAGATACCAGAAATTAATATTTAGCAAGGTCATTATGACAGATTGATATGACATACAGGCCCTCAAGCCTGATGTCTTGTCATTTCTGAAAAGACAGCCTGTTTGGGGGGAAGAAAAAAAAAAGGAAGGAAAAGAAAAAGTCTTACAGGTGGCACTGAACTGACAGCAGCATATAATATAAAAGCGCTTTGTCATTCACATAATGTCTGGGGTAATGAAATGAATTCACTTTCTGGCTTCCTCCAGTTTGCCGTGCCAAAGAACACTGTGTTATCAGCACAGATGGAGCATGCATGGTTCTGGAGAAGAGCCTGGTGCAAACTGCAAACAAGCTTCTTTGCATACCAATGAATCCCTGAGAATCAGACCTTTGCTGTCAAGTGACAGGTTTGGAAGCTCTATAAAAATGAACTAATCCCAGTGGTCTTGTCTGACTGCATGTACTGTCAGTGCTCAGGACAAGAAATTGGGAAACACTGCACATCTTGCAGTCATGGCTACTACTTTGGTGAGAGATAGCAGGCAGACTAGGGATTTCATCCAGGTGCCAATACCTCTTTTTTTTATTCCCTAGGGATAGCAAAGTGTCAAGAGAACTACTGTCACCGGGATTAAAGATGCATCAAAATTTCCAGAAAGAGAAGGGGGAAAAGTTTCTGAGAATACTTTTGTGAATCAAAAATGTTAAAAGCTACACATGGCTAACTAGGTATAAGAGAGTCTAAATTGTTAGCCACAAATAAGAGTTATACTACTGAGTTTATTAAAACAAATCCTTTCTCCATCTGTCTCCCGCCTTGGCACAGACATAATTATTATTAATACGTATATTGTATTCCTCCTCTTCAGCCAAAGAGCTCCTCACCAGTAGGCTTAAACTGAATCTTATTTTGCACAGTGATCAACTAAATACACACGAAAAATCACCTGTATATCTTAGACAAGGGAGAAGAAATTTGGAAACCTCAAACAATGAAGCAATAAGTTTCAAACATTCTTAAATTTGGTACTTTGAATTTTCTGAACAGTTTTACAGAATCACACAGAATCACAGAATCTCTAGGTTGGAAGAGACCTCAAGATCATCGAGTCCAACCTCTAACCTAACACTAACAGTCCCCACTAAACCATATCTCTAAGTTCTACATCTAAACGTCTTTTGAAGACTTCCAGGGATGGTGACTCCACCACCTCCCTGGGCAGCCCATTCCAGTGCCTAACAACCCTTTCAGTAAAGAAATTCTTCCTAACATCTAACCTAAAACTCCCCTGGCGTAACTTTAGCCCATTCCCCCTCGTCCTGTCACCAGGCACATGGGAGAACAGAAAATCCACTTCACAGAACCCTAGAATGATGGAGTTGGGAGGGACCTTCTGAGATGGTCTTCTCCAACCCCCTTGCTCAAGTGGGGACACCCAGGTCTATTTCCAGGCAGCTTCTGAAGACCTCCAAGGAGGGAGACTCCACCTCTCTGGGCAACCTGGGCCAGTGCTCCATCATTCACAGACTCAAGAAGTTTTTCCTGATATTAAAGGTGTGCTTCCTGACACTTGCACAAAGCCCACGATTTACTCCTATACACCCTGTACAAGTTCTCTTAGATTCCTGTACCAACTAATCTCACTCTCTGTGCTCAACCAGGGGAGACCTTACAGTTCTACAAGTATAATTTTCATGGAGTAAAGCAAACCAGATGTGTCTCGTATACAGAACAAGTACAGATGCTTGTAACATCAAATATAGACAGCAAAACAAACATGACATAAAATATAGAAAAAATATATTGTAAAATAGAGGCATACCCATCAACAAAGTCAGAAGTCTCTGGACCTTTGAACTCACCCCCACAACTCTGTACAATCCTTGGTCATTTATACCTATTATGCAAAAGGAGAGAAAAAAAAAAAGGGGCAGAAGATCAACCACAGCAATAAGATACACAGTCAAATTTAGCATTAAAACTTTTCCCCAGACGACAAATTATCCTCAAAGTAAGACAGACTATGTACTATTTACACAGTCATGAGAACAACTTTATAAATCAAGTATTGCAAAAATCCTTTTGTTCTTCTGTGTTTTTAAGATAAGTTCACATTATGTTTTGGAAAAAGTTCCACTTCAGATACTGGGAGTAGAAGCAAACAGGGACTAATCTTTCCTTGAAAAATCACTGGCTGTTTTCAGATTTTTAAATGACACATTGAATACTTCATCGTCCACATTCAAGTAACGCAGGAACCAAACCAAAAAATGCTAAATTAAGAATTCCTTAGCAAATGTAATTTTGCTTTTTTCCAAAAACGTGGCTGACAAAAAGAGTTTGGATAAAATAAAGAAAAACTTGAGCCTATTCCCAGTCCTCAAAACCTTTTTCAAGTTTGTAAATGCTTTTCATTTAAGATATGATGTCTCATTCCAACCCACTGGGGTCCACATATGGGTTAAACCCAGAGGCAGCACCACAAGTTATTGAGATCAGTACTTCTGGCTTTGCTAAGGATGAAAAGAGTAGCCATAACCAGCATAATGTTTTCAGTCCTCTGCCATCATTCCATGTAGACACCGGACTGCCTTCCTGTCATTTCTCTATGCCCTTTCTTCCTCTCATACACATTCAAACCTGTTTTTATCCCCAGGGAAATAAAAAATATGACTATAAATTAAAGATAAATGACAGCGAGAGAAGTGGAAGGGAAGGAAAAGGGCAAAATAAGGTATGTCTTTCTGTCTGCTGCACCGTTTCAGATCCCATACTGGGGGAGGTAAAATATTACATGCCTGAAGCTGACACAGATATTTGAGAGGCCATATAATAATCATTAAACACCACCATACTCTACCTCTATATTCATAATGGCCTAGAAGAGTAGAAATAACATAAAATATCTGTTTCTACTCCAAGGAAATCTTTTCAAATAACAGATTATGAGGTATTCTTATTCAAAATATCTTTCAACAAAGGAAGACTTGTGGAGAATTCCCAGTTTCAATATCAAACTGTTTCAACCCAGAGAAGGAAAATTGAAACTAGTAATATGAGAAAAAAGCTTCTTCCTAAAGAAGTATTAGATGCAGTATATAAAAACATTAAATCTTTAATTAATTAATGTCAGACACAACCATAATACAAAGTAAAAGTACAGTGGCAAGAGCTTCACATTGTCTACCTCCCTCCTCCTGCCTGGTCTTGCTGCGTCTCTTCCTACTTCTCTCTCCCCCTGCTCTTCCTCACACCGTCTGCAGCCTCCTCAGGCATCCTCAGATCTCAGAGGACTTGCTGAACTCCTCACTGATAGCACTGAGACAGAGGGGACCTGACATGCTATGGCAGTAGTGCTACTTCTCTCAATTGCTCTGTCTGGGCAGAATCAGCCCTTTTGTTTCCCCGAGATGCCAGTGCCACTCTACTAATGCTGAGCCTTAAGGCAGATGTCATGTTCAGAGCTGGCTTTAAATTAACAGAATATGCCAGATCTCCAGCATTTCATCTGCAGCCATCAAAAAACACAGCTCTGGAATATGCTCAAAATTTAGCTCTGTGCAGCAGAAGGAACCACAATAAACAGTTATGTGGCCACAATGCTATTCTTCTCAGAATATGAAGTTATCAAGTCACACAAATAAGTTTTCCAATGCGGAACAACAGTGTGATGGTATGCTATACAAGCCTTGCAGACTGCCAACACTAAAGAAAAATAAACATGGTCCTTCATCCATTCCAAAGAAGGATGCATTAGGAGTCCATCCTGAGAGCAGCAAGCATTTGTTACTTGAAAATTCTCACAGAAGTCCAGGAAAATTCTGGTAAAAAGTAACACCAAGCTTTTCAATTCTCTAACAAAATGCATCACACTTTTTTTTTTTTTTTTTTTTAATATAATGCCCACCACTACTTTCCACAGAACAAGGCTTCTGCATCACATGCAAGAAATTAAAAAGCTGAAGAAATACTGTCACAGTCAGATACATCTCTGCTTTGGCTTATCTCAGAAGTTGTTTCTTGATTTCCTGTGCTTCTAACATTAAAATTCACAAGAACCAAACTGTGCTGACCCCAAACATTCATAACATACATTTAATGGCTTAAAAATAATTAATGCCAAACCACAGAAACTACTGCTCAATATTAAAACAGACATAATATACAAAAGTCTCTGAAATTGTGGCAGTACTGAAACTAAGACATTCCTCCAGCAGTAACCATGACTCTGTGATAAAAATTATCAGATAATTGATCAGTTTCAAATTCATCAACCTGCAAAAAGCACGGCTAATTGCTAACAGACATCAAGAAGTGCAAAGAGAAATTAATATTTCAACAGTAAATAGCAATAGTTTTAGATTAAACCTTTAAACATACCATTAAATGATGTTTTATTAAAGATATACAAAACCAGTTTGAAACAGCACTGTTTCTGATTTAATCTGTACATTGCAGATCTTCAACATACCAAGGAGAGATAATGCTTGGCATTTAAGGAGCACAACTGATGAGGTGACTCATTTCAAGGAATAGCTTAGCACTGCCTAAAACGTTGAGGGGCTCAGCTACGTCTGCGGGCTCAACCCATCACTATTAGCAGCTCTGAGGGGTGAAGCCCTGCAGTGCAATTTTCCTCACATTTGCAAGATCTAAAGATGGTTGGCAGTCTGATACCAGAATTCGGCACTGGAACACGATTTGCGAAACATGCTTAGAAAGTTAAGTAAAATATAATTTACACTATTGTAAGGAAGATATGTCTGCAGACAAGTTTGGCATGTGGCTGGCATTGTAAGTGTGGCTGACACAGGCTATTAACAGAGCTGCAAATTTAACTTTTTATATCATATTCCAGTACAGAAAGAGTCGCACAAGTGACACTCTTGATTCAAAGTAATACCAGATTTATTTATTTATTTACATTTAAAAAAAAAGGTTTTATACTTCCTCCTCACCATCTTCTATCTTTCTTGTGAAAAGAAAGACAGCTCAATGCTGCCATCTGTCTCTACAGCTCAGATTAGCAGCTCCTGTAGGTCTAAAATTAAGGCAAATGCTACTCTCCCAACACTTACCTACCACATGCTCAACCAACTACTTGCACACAAAAACATGCACAGAGTCTTTACTACTGGAGCAAATAGCTCTTTTATGCTTCCGTAAACTTTTAACCCTGCTTTATTATTTTAAGCACAGAACTATAAATACATGGCATAATCAAAACAAAAACCCAAAACGTTCCCTCGGAGACAAAACATGCATGCATATCCAAACAGAACTGTGCTCCGTATGTGAGAGACAGGCTCAATATAACATTGCCTTGATAGCTCAGCATCTTCTATTAGGTAAAGCTGTGTTCTTATCCAGCAATGCAAAAAGAGCACTGAATCAGAAGCAAATTTACATTTTAACCACGACACTGTCTTTGATTTTTCTATTCATTCAAAGCAAATCATTTCGTTCTTGGCTTTATAAAACTGAACGTAACTGAGAAAAAATTATCCAGCCATTGACAAGTTTATGTTCAATATCTCTGTTATGCTCTTCTCTCTCTGAATACCAGACTTTCTGCTATGACATGACAAGACTATTCTCAGTTTCCACCCACACTAGACTGTCCTCTCTTTCCACCCACGCCAACCTCACACCCATTATGATTAAAAGAGATAAAAACATGGCACAGAAGCACAATCTCTGAAGAGGCATCTGTCCTGTTTTCTTCTGCCGAACATAACTTGCCTTTGATGTGTTATTGAAGTAAAATAGTCAAGTAAAAATTGTTTTAAAAAGAAGTATAGGTATAAAATCTACAGGTCTGAAAGACAGACTTTCTTCACCACTGTACAACTCTTTGGACAAATCCTTCTGAGGCAAACAGTTCAGTATTTTCCCAGTCCTCTTTGTGTTTAGCTCTGCAGACATCCACAGAAGGTCCTGCAGGTTCTGCAGAAAACAGAAACTTATCCTTTAGGAATGCTTCAGCCAGTCTCCTGTATGAACTCACTATTTTGTTTGTTAGGCCTTTTTTGTTTGTTTTTAGTGCAGTTGATGTTATGTTCAGAATCAGTAAACTGCAAATAATCATCAACTCCCTGAAATGTTATGGATGAATCAACTTCATTGAACCAAAGATGTAGGGATTGCTGAGCTCCTAAAAGGTAGCAAGCTCACCTATATCCGTTCTTGGAACCCTACATATTTATTCAATACTGATTTTTTTTCCTTAAGTACTTTCCAAAACAAAATTAACAAATACCTCTTGAATACTGCTTGTGTATACACCTTTCTCTTCTGTCCCCAGTTTTGGAGGTACAAGATTGAGTGTGCTGAATAGTAAGCCTGAAAGCATCCTTGCCTCATCCTTGTGAGACCGTGACTCCACCAAAAATATTTCAATACTTTTTGTTATTCACTTGCCTGCTTAGCTCCTGTTCTTGTCTTCAGTGGCTGAATGGAAAAGCTTCAAAGTCAACAAATAGAATACTAAAATTAATTAGTCTTTTCCAACAGTAAAGCAAAAGCATAGGAATTGCCTACAAGATAAAGGGTATCTTCTCAGCTGTTGTGCACCAGTATTGGCTTTCTTTTAGGGAGGTGTTATTACTCCCTTCTGAGCACTTCTTGAAAGCACATTTGTTGAAGCAGAGCAATACAGTAAAGGCTGGAACTGGATGGAAGAAAGCTCCTGAACTGGCCAATGTAATCAGTGAAATCTCTACCACATTAAGTCTTTCACAGAGATCTACAAGGAAACTAGATCACACAGGCCTTTAAAAGCAGACCAACTGCTCCATTCCCTCCACAATCAGAAGTGTTTTGTTGGATTGATCATTACCTCGTGTTTCAACAGCATTGATGCACTTTTTGATGACTGTGAATCCTATCTTATCCAATTGTGCACCTAAAACAAAAAAAAAAAGTTCAAAAACCTTTAAAACACCATTACAATTATGCCTTTTGCTGAAAAATAATACTGGACTTAACCACATGGCTAGTACTTCTCAGACAAAACCATGTAAATATTTTGAAACAGAAGTACATCATCACTTTTTCTAGAGAAATTCCTCTTTTCTCATAGCCCTACCTAGGCCAAGTTAAGGCACATTCTGGTGGTAGTGGCTACACTGAAACTGTTCACAGCAGCAGCTTTTAAAGAATGGGATCTCTAATTAGGTACATATGTTGGCAGATGCAAAATGGAGTTTAACAATACTTACTGAAACATTGACAACATCTGAGAGAGTTAACCAAATGGGACAAGGAAGTACTTATGATGAAAAAACATAATCATGAACAGCAGGCTTTTACTGAGGCCTACCCAAAGCCAAAGGAGTTCCCACACTAAAGATACAGGACACATGTATATCATTGCACAGCAGTTAATGATCTGACTACATAGAAGCAGATGCATTAACAGGACAACAGCTGAGATCCAGCATTCCTTTGTTGTTCCTATCTTGTTCTTTTTCTTCACATCAAAACTTCATTTAAAAGCTTATATTGCAAAACTGCCCTTCCCCCAAACATCTGGCTTTCTTGCTCCTGGGGACCTAGGCTTGCATCACTAAAATAAAAATCTGTGGAAAAACTTCTATTAATAAACACAGCTTTATCCAACAATATTTAAAAAACAAAACAAAACAAAAAGACACACTTATATTCCCTGATAATGTAAGAAAGATAGCTGTTTTAACTCATACATTTTGCTAACTGAAGAAAGCTAATGTTGTTTAAAGAAAGCCATTTCTTCTACTTCCATATTATGTAGTTTACATTTTAAATACATGCATTCAGTGTTTTTCCTGACCTTTATGTTCAGCTCTACTTTTAAAACCATATTTATGCATTCAAACAGATGTGTACACACAATCTGGATTAAGAAATTGTGATACACTTTCAAATTAACCCCTTTTTAAGTCACTTCAAGCATGATCTTAAATTGGTGAAAACAGACTGTTTGTTTAGCTTATGTCCAATCCTACAATTCTTACATATGTAAGAAACTGTGTTACTGTGGAAACTCATTAACGACAAGATCTAAAAAAGTACATTCAGAACTTGGGATTAAAAATACAATATTTAATTAAGTTGGAACCACAGACAAATTGTATATTTGCACTTCTCTACTGTAAAGTGTTAACAAAAATCATCTTTAGTAGTAATTCAAATACTTACTTCCCTCTCGTTTCGCACTTGCTTTATTCAAATTGATGAACAGCTAAGAGAAGAAGAGTAGAAAGACTAATTATTTTAAAGAATTGTATGAAACCATAAACAAAAGACTCCATCTTACTGCCCAGTAGGCACAAATCATCAGAACTCGAACAGTAGGACAAAAGAGCTCCGGTCCCTCAGAAAGTAAAGATTTGCAGTTTTTAAGGAGTGAAAATTTTCAGAAATTCTCAATAAACTTGGTTCCTTGGGGAGCAGAACAAGCACAGCTGTAGTCACTAAAATGAGTTGTGATTTGAGCACTCCTTTCTCCTATGTTTCTCTGCAGATTAATTTCCCACAGTTCACTGAAATCATTTCATGAATCCTGGGAGTTAGGTCCCAGCTCAGCATTCCCAGAAATTGTAAGCTTACTGGACAGTTCAGACAGCATGTGATGGTAATAAACACCTCTGCAGATTAAAAGAGATTTCTGCAACAACGTCAATAAAACTTACTGTTAAAATCCCCAGTAGCCAACTAATGTGACAGAGACACTACTGTGTTACTGACTAGACTGCGCCATTAATTTTGGCCTACAAGACCAATATAATATTTACAATTCTAAGAACAATCTGCTGCTCTCTTTCAACTCTGCAGCTCAGATCCATTTCTCGATGTGAACTAGAAATTAAGCAAACTTAATGACAACCTTATTTCCAATGACACAGATATTTTTTGATCTATTTTGTAAAAAAAATAATACCGCAGCTAACTCATGCAATACTTGCCACTGGAATACAGTATGTCAGCATATGGCTAAGTGAACATGCTTATAGTAGACATTTTCTTGAATACTAATATTACCATTGTGATCGGAAACCATTCATAAAAACCAAAGCTGGTGTTATAATGAAAAATACCTCGTATCAGCATTAACAGATATAAACACTGAGCTTTACCAACGTACTCATCTCTCCCAAGTTTTATTTCACTTTTACTCCTTCTTCAATGAATCTAAACTACATAAATTCAGTTTATTGAAGTGCAAATGTGATCAGGAAGAGGGGGAAGGGAGGGATTTCTCCATTATAATACAAAAATGATCTTATGATCATCAGAAGATCAGCAATGATCTTTTGAGGTCCCTTCCAACCCCTACAATTCTGTGGAAAAACAAACAAACAAACAAACAAAAACATTAAAAACATCACTTACAGCTTCTTTTCCATCCAAGGCTTCCATCCACAGCTTCCTGTCTTCCTCAGAAAATGCCTGCATGGTCACAGGAACTCCAGGCCTGCAACCACACAGAGTAACTGCATTCACCAGCAACTAAAACATGGTCTTGTCAAACTCCACTTCCAAATGCATTAAAAGCTCATTGTCCTAAAGTCTAGGGTTTTGCTTAATTACTGAACACTGCTCCTCATTGAAGTAAAAGGAATAGAAATGATGCGCACAGCAGGAAATAGAGAGGATGGAAAGGAAAAAGGAAAGCGAATGTAATCTCCAAACTATTTATTTAAAACAGCTCATTGTTGATGGCTTGTTGATTCTAATGCTTGCTGAGAGTTACTGAGCTTTCTGAATTCTAAACAGGCTAGCTCTTGTGTTGGCGTGCTATTACAAGGGGAAAAAAAGTAACAAATTCAACTTTAAAGCACTAACTTTAATGACTATAGTTTTCCAGTAATTCTTTTATCAAAATAATCAAGTCTTAATGCAGCATGTCCTTACAAAACTCTAGTGTTATAACTTCCCTAACAAGTAACATGGACAACCATGGGACATTGGGATTACTGAACAGAGATTAACAAAAATCTACTTTGTATTTATGTAATAGGAAAAGAAAAAGAGCAATTGTGTGGTTCAACGTAATGTACAAAGCAAGGAGAGTAAAAAGCAGAACAGGTTGTTTGGGTAATTATTTTTTCTGCAAATTTAGAAAAATCATTATATTCAGCCTGCCAGTATTTTGGGCAAATAATGTAAATCTCGTTATATAGAGATAGATAGAAATACAGAATTAATTCATAACATTCTCCACATTCTCTCTCTCCCTCTCTCTTTTTCATATTAAACCTATCTTCCAGCAGCAAAATAGCTGTAGGGAAAAATGGTTTCAAAACTCATAGCATAGAGAAAAACAGAACAAATTCCACTTTTCCTTCAAAACTGTAACAGTCTACTCAGTTTATATGTTTACAACCAGAGTTGTTTCTAGAGAGATGTTTCTAGTTCATTTTCACTGTGCCAGAAAGTTTATCAAAAGTTTATCAAAGTTACTCTCATAACTCCTGTATACTTTCTTTTCAGTAAAATTTTAACCATCATGATATCAAAGATTATCACCTTGAGGCAATACATTAAACTCAGCATATACTTCAAAAAATATTATTTGTCATCAAGTTAAAGTCAAAAGAGACAAAGCCTTCTCTCTTTCTTTTCCTGTATTAGAATAATGCTCTTTCTTTATCAGTATTAGACAGGAGACCCATGCTGTCTCTTTTCTAAGATTTAAACTTCTCTACATTTGCTCATTTAGAAAAAAAAAATAATTTTGGTTTTCTTCTAAAAAGAAAAATCTGTAAACTTTCAGCTAGCAGATCCAAGCAAACTATGCTCGTCACTTAAAAGGCTGAACATTTGCTACTGAAAAGTTCTTCCTAAACTTATCCAGTCTTCCCTCCTTCCAAAGCACAGGAACAAAGAAAACCCCATGGCCAACCATCAGTCTGTACATTACTTTATAACTTGGACAAGCTGAGGGATAAGTGTGTCCTGAACTGATACCAAGGAAACGAGCTAATGGCCTGCAGCATGCAACTAATCTCCATGGGAACATCTCAGTATTACACACATATATTATTAAAAGAAAAATGTGTGATATCAAGGTCACAGTGGACCAGTTGTGTCTATTATATCTAGACAGAAAGATGGATTGTATTTTTCCCGCTTTTACGAGAACAGAATGAAAAATTGTTTTGTGGGATCAAGGAAGCACTGCTATCCATCCATCTCTGTTCGACTCCAGATACCAGAACTCTAGAGAGGACATACTGAGGGGAAGCAACTGACACTCCTCGTGGTACTTTTTCAGTGACTATCAGACTCCGTTTGGAATCTAGTTTCCATACTGATCAATACACTGACACAAGAGGAATTATGTCAAGGGCTTAAATCTCTATTCCATTTCCTAACATCGGGACAGTGCTGGAACAGTTAATCCACATCCCCATCAAATCATAACCGCAAGTTCAGACCCCTGCTGTAGACAAAAACAGAGCTGTAAATGGTACCTTGTTATCTCCCACATATACTGAAAGTTTACAGACACAGTGGTAGTTCTGCATTCCTTCACCCATTGCTTGCTACAGAAACAGGCATGCCTTAGGCAAGCTGGCCTGACTGGCCTCACCAGCTAAGCACAGCATCTGACCAAAGACTGGGCATGTGCCTATGAGCATCATCACAGACATACCTGCAGCACCAACTACCACAGGATAGAGGGGCCTGGCAACATTGACCACACCACATTTTAAGTGAGTGGTGTTATGAATTTGATGGGGAAAAAAAGCTTTAAACCTGAAGATCTGTTACATGATAAAACAGAATGCAAGTAAATTGCTATAAGGAAATGTGTTGGTTAAAAACAGCTCAAAAGGGGTGAATTTAAAAACTCAGCAAGACTTCATAAACTTCTATCTAGCATTTAATGCACCAAAAGAACATGGCCTTACCACAATGTTATTTAACTGCAGTGCCCTATTAGGTTAGATTCTCTCACCTTCGTAAATGAAGGAAGACTACAATGCTGATGGAAAAGCAATATTGATCATATTTTAAGATCCTTTTAGCAAAATTTATAAATAAACAATTACTCTCTTTTGAAATAAAGCAACAGAATGGTAGTGTTTCAAAAAGGCAGCAGCAACAACATTCAAAATGCATTACATTATTAAACTAGCCACAAAAAGCTTCAAAATCCAAATGATTTTATTTCTAATCTGAGAATCCAGCACAATCCATCAGCAACATGACACTTCTTGAAAGCAGACTTGTGATACAATATGGTCAAGACTGTATGAATTATCCACTGTGATCATAGGTTTTCACTACAGCTACGTGTACTTTGAGTTAAGCCACGTTAATTCACTACAATAACAGTAATTTATAACAGTTTATCTTTCTATGCTTTTCTTTTATGTGATACCTCAAGACAATGCCCACTTTTCAGTTTAGATCCTCACTGCTTCTGCTATACACAGCTGAGGTAAAATGCGTAAGCTATGACAGTGGCATGCAAGCTCCTCTAGCAACTGTTTCCCACTGGCAGTTTGAATGATCATTGGAAAAAAAAAAAAAAAAAAAGTAATTTTACAGTAATATTTACTAATACTTAGAAACAGTCCTTTCTAATGTGTTTCATAAGCTTACCTGTCTGAAGCTTCTAAGTCGAAACAGAATCGCCTGTCGATAGTATCTATATTTCTTTTGGTACAATATGTAAGGATGAAGAGTTCCTCATCACCCTGTGAAAAGAAAGGTTTTCTATGCTTTATGCCAGTAATTGAAAGCCTCAGTAAGTCAGGAATACCAAAAAAAAGTATGATGAATTTACATTAAAATAATAGCAAAAGCTTTACAGAAAACTGATACTTGAAAAAAAAAAATGCACTCAGGGTTGCCATTCAGGTCACTACACAGCAGTGAATAAATTCCATGGCCATTTAGGGGACACAAACACAAAAATATAAAGCCGACTTTAGCTGGTACTTTACAGTGTGACACAGCAACACAGTAATTTAACAAAAATATTTTGTCATCGAAGTTTTGCATGTAACAATATAAGCAAACATTGAGTGTAAGAGACTTTCATTCTCCTCTTTCATGCCAGACACAGCAATCTCCATATTAAAGGCTACTGTTACAATAACTAGAACAAAGTGTTCTTTACTCTCTGGAATCTGCCTTACAGACCCAGTCATTTCTTCAAGACTGACCAACACTAGGATTGTATTTTACCCTTAAGAATTGAGAAATCAAACAAATTCTTCTGTGAATGCCATATCAGTTGTACCAGCTTTAATTAGGATTAATTGTGCATTTTAATTATTTTTGTCTTATTCAGCATCTCCAGAGGCAGGAGATGAATGAAGGAATAATTGCACTGGTATCTTTTAATATAGCAAAAAGGGCTTCCTAAGTGTTTTAGAAGGCCAAATACTTATCCACATGCTTTATTAACTAGCATTGCTTACTACAGTTAGAGTAAATCAGGATTAAAAAAATCATAAAGTATTGATATGATTAAGGAAGCCAACTACCACCGATTTTCAGTACAGCAGGTATTCTGGTGCTTCTGAAAGATTATCCCCAATTCAATATATTTGTAAATATGCACAGCCCTCAAATTATGAAAGCCATCTTCCATTAATGGGATATAACACCTAGATAAAATTTGAACAATGTGACTTCTAACCAAATCTGAAGATTGGGCAGGGTGCTACATTTACAGGAATATTGACATGAGCATTATTTTCAATCTTCACATATCTTTTTTCCTTGCAACAAAATGCTTTTCATACATATTAATACATTCATTTAATGCTTCATCTCTGAAGGTGCTAAGTGCCTTTAACTCCCAACTATTTCAATACAAATAAAAGCCATTCAAAGATCAACAGAGTCTTGGGTCTTGAATATTTCAGATGCTATCAAAAGACACCTGAAATTACATTCAGTTGTCAGTACATTCCTATTTAATAGGAATATAGTTTCCAGGTCCTCTTCTAGTACTTACATCTACCAAAGAAAAATCTGACTAGAGAGTGTAAGAAAGAATTTTTTAAATCCATTGTATTTTCTTAATTTATACTTTAACAAGTTAAATACTTCACAAATAAAGCAGTGCGTGTTAACTGCATTGTGTTGTCCGGTCTTCTAAAAGCAAGCAATTGAAGAGTCTGCAGAAAGCCCATCTATTAAGCCATTCCATTACTTTATGTTCATAGCCTTAAATGGCACACTGAGTTGCATGAAGAAAGAAGACAAAAAGGTGCAGGGAGGTGGAGAGGGAAAAGACTTGACATGTCTTATCTGACACATCCACTCATCTTGATAAGAGTAGAATACAAAAATATACTTACAGCTTTCCCTCCTGATCTGTGTTCAAATGGGATCATGGTGAACTTCTTTGTCTCTTTCCTGTATGTGCAATAGTGCTTCACCCAGCTGGAACCAAAGGGGGCAGGCCCTATGTAAATGGAAGCACTAAGTATTATCTGCTATTTCCAATTTGTGTTTCATTCTCTTGCTATCTAAAATGTTACTTAGAAGTCCTATTTAACTCCTAAGAATGAAGTGTTTAAAACAAAGTAATTAACTAAGAACATTATACAAAGTAAAGCAAAAACTAAGTGGTAATTACTATTCTAAAACTTGATATATGTTACGTTACATATTTACACATAATGATCATTGGAAAGAATTATCACTGTATATACCTTTACCTCAGATACAGACAAAACCTTTTCCCAAGACAATAAATATCCCTGTGAAACTGTAAAGCAGAACATGGAAATCTAGTTTGAGCTTAAGTAACTGCAGATTAATGCATCTATGCTGTAAGCTCCACATTATCTACTGATTATGATATGACTACATTTTCTGACACCAAAACTCACTCCTAACTATTCAACGGTACACACCCTACATTGGATACAGAAATCAGCCTACTGCATACACTATAATTTGTACCATAACGTTGACTATTAAAACTTGGATTCTGACCCCCTGTTACCTCCTCACTTCTATTAATTTACTTTAAAAAAAGTAAAAATTAAAAAGGCCTGCAAAGGAATCCTCTTTTAATGTGCTCTGCCCTGAAGCATCAGGGAAAATCTTCGTGACTCACTTAAGCTGACAGCGGATTTCACTGCTCCTGAAACTAGAAGGTCTCACTGCCCTGCTCCTCCCCAACTCAGTTTCAGACATACCCACCTCTTCAGAATCCTTCCAGTTGATTCTAAAGCTCATGATGACTAAGACCAGTGAAATGATCTCATACCATATCTGTTTTTCTTATTTTGTTTCCCTTTGTTTAAAATCTTATTTCTAACACTGTAATACTAATAATTCCATCAAAAATGTTGTGGTCTTCTATTTATGAGATGTTTTACAGAAGCCCTTACCTCAAAAATATGATTAAACATCATAAAAGTAAAATCTCTCACCAAAATAAGCTAACAAACTTTCTATAACAACACATATCTAACAAGCATGGCTTACACAAAATGTTTAAAACAACAAACAAACAGATTTTATGGTTATTTCTTGAGAAGTGAGAGCGCTTCATCTTATTTGGCCTTTTTACTACAGTGAGAAGAATTTTCATTTGTTCAAAGTACTGACATGATGTGTGACATCTTCACAGGAAGATTTTCAACACTAGCTACCTAGCATATAACCTGGTTTATTTGGTCCTATGATCACAACCAGGTAATGAGAGAATATTACTGAACCAAAGAAATGACAGTCAACTTCACCATACTAAACTGATAAGGCCTGATTTTCAGAGATTAATTTGACAACTCATGTTGTTGTCTGACAACAAACGTCTGACAACTCTAAGGGAGGTCATTACTAAGGCATTAAAAATAAAATCAAATAAAACTTACTTGAATTCAGTCAATTCTTGCTTAAAACTGTCACACTTTTACCACATTTGTTTTATGACCTAGCGTAACACTGCCATTACAGACTTGGAACATTTATTCAGATGAGTCTGTTTAACAAGCTGTAAATTGTCTTCATGCTATCTGTAGAAATAAGCCTTGCCTGCATGTGCATTATGTGCGCTATAGGAATACAAAAACATCTTACTTTTTTCCTGTACATAGAGATAGCCTTCCATTGTGAAATGATTTGCTCTTTTATGTTCCTGAGGATTTCTTCTGATCTTGTTCATGAGCTCCTCGACCTCTGACCTTGTTCCTTCAAAACGATTTCGTGTCTAAAACAAGATGGCAATAAAATATTACTAAAGGGAGCAGAAGAAAAACTTATTCTTTCTGGCAGTAGCAGTTATAGTAACTATTATTTATAAAAAGAGAGAACGATAGAAGGCCATTTTAGGATGATCAGTACACAATTTCTATATGCATTTACTCTTAAAATTTTCTGACAATACTCGAAGTGTCTTTTAGAAATTAATTGTTATAACTGGAAAGCACACAAAGACAGTCAGAGTAGATTTCTAAAACAAGGTGTTGACCTGTTCAGAAAGAACTGAAATATTGATTTAAAAATTCAAGTTTCTTAAGCGAAATATTACTGCAAATGTTGTCTCAATTCATGAGATCCTTACTTGTTGTCAGGAAGGAAAGGAGACTCTGTGGTTATCGAGAAAAACATGACAAGAAGGTCACCAATAATTTATATACATTGAGACCATTCACATGCCAAATGTTTCGGTCACACAAAAGCTGAATCATGCAAACCAAATATGCATGCATTTAAAGAAAAAAAAAAAAGTCCAGATTATTATTATTATTGCTGGGTGCCACTCACTTTAAAGTTTTAAGCAGTAGCAAGAGAAATATTTACTAAAATATTAGTTTTTAAAAAAAAAAAAAAAAAAAAAAAAAAAAACAGAAAGCAACCACACCATCCATAAAGTATAAAATAGAACTAAACAAAATAACAGAGTAGCTCACACCTGACACAAGGAAATCTTTGGTTCAGTCTGCAAACCACCGACAATTGGCCAATGAGCAAATACCAAAACAGGCACAGTAATAGTTTTTTCCACATACCCACTTATCCAAATTGCACAAACTGAAAACATATACTCAAGCTGGTATTTTGCCCAGTTGGTTACGTGCATTTTGAGGCAAGCACATACTTCCAGATGCATGCTTATATGCCTTGTTGCTTTTTGAAAGCACCTTTATTTTGCTGAAAATGGATCAGCTTTAGAAAATGATGCCTTACTTCAACTTTTCACAAAAAGCATGCAGTTGCACAAACAGACAAATAAATACATCATGAATACAAACGAGTATCCATTCTTGTACCTAGACAGTTAACAGTATGTGCCTGGCTGGTCATCTGTACGTGCAAATTCTAGATTTATGCTTGGAAGGAGTTTATTGATGGCCACAAATAGAGTCCATGCAAGCTGATCAGAGCAGCCACACATACCCATATGTTTTAGAGACAAAAGATACTCTTTTTGGTGATGTCTAGGAACAACTGCTTTCTTACCTGCAGGCAAAACAACTGGTCTGAACCCTCCCCACATCCATAGTCTCAGTCTCAGGTCACATCTGCTCACAAATTTATGAGTCAGACCCCACACAAATTAATTTCCAAGGCTCCAAACGATTTTCAGAGTTCTTTTTCATATTTCCCCAGAAGAGCTGCAATAAAAACTACACTCTCTACCCAAGGCAAGGGCAAAAGCTGATTGTGACAAACTGTTCATATCTATATCTTACTGGCTGAGCACTGATTGCTGCTAGATGTTTTAAACGATTCTGCCAGGACCTTTTCTGTATTAGCTGTGCAGCAATCACAAATCCATGTGTGCAACATGCACTCTGGGAACATTGGGAAGAAATGCCGCAGGCTCCTGAAGGATCAAAACAAAATTCCAGCTGGTGCTTCTCTCTACCTCTTTCCCCCATCTAATCTCTCTTTCAAAGCTCTCTTGAAAGAGTCACATAGAGAGCACTAAACTCAAGAGTGCTGAATTACAGATGTGAATCAGACCACAAACAGCACAAATGGTGGTGGTTTCACACCTATAGGGCAACCTGCTACTGACAGGAAAGGGATGCTGTTTCAACACCATCTTTCTGTCTTCCTTTGTGTTATGACAAAGCTGAGTTTAACCAGGAGTCTATTAGAGCTGCTCCACCAGCAAAGCTACATCCTCCTCTTCCCTAGGAAGCCACACTTTGTTTGCAGGAGAGAAATCATCAAGGCTGCAAGGATCCATGCATGGGGCTGAGCAAAGAACTGAGATAACAAGAGAAAAGTCCCAGTTGCACTTAGCAAGCAAGGGTTGAGAGAGCACAGGGAATCAAGTTAGACATGCAAGACTATCACAAGAGAGTAAGATTATTTGTTGAAAGCATTGACTTATTGGAGTTTGGGGTAAAATTTGGGTTTTCTCTTTTTCTTTCCTCCATTTTTTGGGAAGGCATGATCTGGGGCACGGTATGGAGAGAAAATCACCAATGTCATTCTTAAAGTAAAGATAACCTGAACAAAAATAAAGGCTAAGAGGATGGGAAGATATGAACTGTAGCAGACCAGAGAACAAAGGCATGTAAAACGTGTCAAGATGAACACTGTAGGCATGCTTATGCTACGTACACGTGTATGTAGCTCCAAACTATTACAGAAAAGAAGGAACAGGACCGTGTGGAGCTGGAAGTTTTGGGGAATGGTTGTTAGAGGTCCACTTGATCTTTCATGGAACAATATGTATAGGGAGTCTTTCTCTTAGGACGGTAAGCTAGGTAGAGATCTGTATTTAGAAGCTTTCCTAAACTTCCACAGCATTAATGTATGATTAATAATTTGGTTTCTCAGGAAATGCTAAAACACAGCTGAAAGCCTAAACATACATCTTAGGTTTGAGGCACTAAGTACTTTATATCTACCCGAAGGAAACTGCTACTCTGAACTCTCACCCCACCCAGTTGCTTCCAAAAACGTAGACAAGTGAGGAAATTTTAGCAGCAAACCTTCTACCACTGGAAAAGAATCAAAGTGTACTCATCAGCTTTTCTTCCACAGATTAGAGAGCAATTATTTGTGGTCACCCCCTTGAATTAAATTATTACAGCTCTGCTGAGAAATCACTGTTCATACACAGCGAGGCTCTCTGTACTGAATCCTGTACCCTTGTATTTCTAACATATCAACCCCCTGTCCTACTAGCAGCTCAGCTGTACAACAGCCAAGACCCGGTTCATTTTTCCTTTGTGATGTTTTCTTTATCTTCAGTACAGCACACTGCTATGTGTCCTCATGATCTTTGCAGACACATCTTTTTATTCTCCTCTTACTCTCCTCTTTCTATTGTGTTTTGAAATAGAGGTTGTTCTTTCTATCTATTCATAAAACTTCAGCTGTTATGTTCAATCTCTTCTGGATTTCCTGGGGCACACTGTAATATCACGCAATTGACTGAAATGCATCTGTTGAGATTAGCCTTCTTTTTGTTCGTCACTTCTTCAGACTACATCTCTGGCTCTTTTCCAACCACAATCTGAAATCCAGCTCTTCAATACTGTATCATAGCTTCCCTCTCACATTCTCCTTCTTGCTTGTCTTGAGCCAGGTCCCCTCTACCAACTGCCACTGTGTGTTCTTCCTTATTCCATTAAACAAAGCACACAGAAGCAGCAAGTTGGTCCTGAAATTTCTGCCAGGAAATCTGACTTCTGTTTATGAAGTTACTACTATTTAGTTCTCCTACCCAAACTAAACAACAGCTCTAGGGAAACATGAAGACTTAGATGTGTGGAAAGAAATTGACAAGAATGGTTTGGTGACACATGGATCATGTCGCTGTGTATT
Organism: Anas platyrhynchos; assembly: GCF_047663525.1. Classification (NCBI taxonomy): domain Eukaryota; kingdom Metazoa; phylum Chordata; class Aves; order Anseriformes; family Anatidae; genus Anas; species Anas platyrhynchos. Next base: position 37,281,605 of record NC_092590.1, read on the forward strand.
ACAGTAACCGCAGTCTTCTATTCTACCTTCCTGTCTCCCTACTATCTGCTAGTTAAGCCATTTCTAAAATTAGTCTGCAGCCTCCTGGAAGTGTCTTAATTCCAGGTGCCCTTGGAGATTAACAAAAGGGATGCACTATCATGAAGTGCTTGTTTAGAGTAAGGTACAAGATTTATTTGCTATCAAAAGGCCTCTGGCACACCAGTGTTCATGTGGAGCAAGTTTTATTCTTTAACAAAGCTCATGGAAGAAAACAGACCAATTGACTACTGATTCTGCCACCCCCATTGCTTCAGCCTGTCACCTTGCTTGCTGCACTTTCAATCCTGAGCTAACACCAAGAGTCTCCTTGTACAGTTCTGTACCACCAACCAACAGGGATGTAGGTCTTTTTGAGAGATGTATTACAAACCACAAAATGAGAACTCACAGGAATCAGCAGTGATTTGTTCAGTGATGTGGTTGGTTAGCCAGAAGATGGCACTATATCCTCGAAGTTCACAAGCAACGGACTACCACGATGAGGAAAGTTTTGGCAATACAAATATTTTCTGGCAAAAAGTCTTTTAAGAGGCATAAATATCAATCGCAACTTACATTTTGTATATTTATCTGCAGGGCCATTTTGTAATGACTGAAGTCTTTAGCAAGTTCATATCCCTGATGATAGAAAGTGAACAAACCCTGAAAAAATGATAGCACCTGAAATACAAACAAAAGACTTGTCAGAACGTAAAGCTTCATTTACCCGAATGATTGCTGCATGTAGTCTTTTACAGAAATATCAGAGATGATAATTATTTTTTAAAAACACATCTCCAGCAACGTCCACAAATTCTGAATACCTATGTGGATCCAAATGATTGGCTATGTATTCATGGATTCTGGTGTGGTCCTATCCCTGGAATTTCACAACTCATCTCAATTTTAAATTTTACTGTAAGCAATGTATATTGCCTATCTCCCAGTCCTCCCTGTGTAATGTTTTCTATCAGCTGCTCTGATACCCATGATGTCTGGAATAAATTTGTGCACGAGGTGAAGAAGATCCTTGTCTTTTTGTTACTATTTCCCTCCCTTCTAATGACCACATTGAAATGATTTTCATAGCAGATTTATTGGTTTTGGGTGAAAGCAGCTCTCCCTCCAGCAGCTTTACTCATCACTGCGCACAGACCTGACACTCTTAGAACTTAAGAAGTGATTGTATTGCAGTTTCTGACTTCAGTGTTTTAATTTAAAGAAAGAATGACTGCATGCTGTATTGCAAGCTGCATAAGGGTGCAGTAGTGCCTACCTCTCCTGTTTAGTTCAGGTAGTTGGAAAGAAGCAAGTGACACAAACAACTCTCTTTATTACAGAGACCAAATCAAAGAATGTGTTTAATAGAGTCTTAAGTCACATACAGATAAACCGTTTTGCATGATTGTTTTTTTGTTTGTTTGTTTTTAAAGCATTAAGTAGGGAAACAGAGATAAGCATCCAGAAATTAAACCTCAGTTTACTACAGAAAATTTCAAATACAAATTGAATAACAAAGTTTAACCCCATCCAGAGAGTTTTCAGAAAAGTGAAATTAAGTGGTTGGAAACAAAAAATGAACTGAAAAGAAATTTTTACCATTCCTTGAACAATGTTAAAATATTTAAAGCAATTTACTCCCTCTGAAGGATTTTATTTCAACAATCTTTCATATAGAAATAAGATGTATTAAAATCTATAGCTCTAATTAATTCCATAATGAGCAGTTACTTTGATTAGGTCACTTGGGACTTGTTTTTATTTTTATTTTAAATAATTTTATCAGAATAAATGGAGAGACTTGACCCAAAAACACATAATGCAAGTGAATGGAAATCAGTTCTACAATACACCCTCCCTTTATCTATGTATTACACTTACTGTTCTCCTGGTGCTTTATGAAGTTGCATTTATCTTACAAAGCTAATTCACATTTCAGGAAATTTTTAATAACCACTTCTCAGAGGCTCAGGTTAATCTTGTCAGCACATATATGATTTTCACTGAACTCCAGTGAAACTCCAGCTCCCCTGATTTGTGCATAGATTCAACTCCATTTGAAATCAAACATTTCAGACTACCTAATACTGAGCTTTTTAGTCAGAAGCACCCTTTTAGTGTAGAAGCGTAGATATAAATTAACAGGCCTTTACGTGCAACCTTCAACTTGGAAAAAAAAAAAAAAGGTTACATTAGTCAAGAATAACACTTCAGGTGTTAAAAAAATATTTTTTTTAAAAGATGCAAAAAGAAGTCTGACCCTATCATCATTTTTTTGAATCCTCTATTCTAACTTACACCATAAATCAAGGTGTTGTTTTTTTTTTTTCAATACTGCACAAGATTTCACATTATCTGAAACTCAACGTCACTGAATCTAAATCAATTGTGATAATTAAAATAAGGTTTGAGCTGCTTGGATAAGCGTGTCTGTATTCAGAATTTGCACAGATGTAGCAAGACTGCTTTAAATTCTGTTAAGTCACACGATTGCATACATCTCAGAAAGCAGCTCCTTGGCTGGCCTTTGTCCAACTGCATTCTTTCTCCGTCCATTATGAGTAACAGGGTAGACTGAATTCACTGGTACTTACAGGTTCCACACATTCAAACTTCTTCCGCTCCTGAATCTCTTGCAACTTGCATACATATTCAAGGGACAGCTCATAGAAGTGTTTTCTATTCTGCTCCACTTGGCTATCTGCCTACAAACAAAAATATAGCTTATGAAGTTTCAAAGACATTTTGCAGACAGCTTCAAACTGACACACGTATTGCATACAAGCAGCAAATGATAACAGAACTTGTTCCAGACCAGGACTTGTTCCTTTACTACAGAGCTCATTCGTTTACTTTCAAAGGGAAGCAACAATTCCCTTTTACTAGATAGCGTATATTGTTTTGATTCATGAGATTAAATTTTTAGGAACATTCTGATAACACTTCTTCCAGCCTCTTTTCAATGGAATCCAAGCCAAATAAATCAGAGGAAGTACTTCAGCAATAATAATGCTGAAAAGGTGCCTGCCAGAGAGACAGGGCTAACAGCATCTTCCATCAGAAAAAGGGGGAATCAACTTTCCAGTTGAGGAAGAAAAAGTTACTGCTGAAAAGCATTTCACTGGTTTTGAAAGCATTGTAAGCTTTCCTCTATACCCCAAATGACTGCTACATATAGCCAGAATCCTATTATACCTGTCTCACACCTTTGCTTACTCTGATTGACAATATAGCCAAGAAGGAAAAAAAAAAAAAAAGAAATTGTTCTTTTATTGGCAGACATTTCACAAGTTTCCACAGATCATCAAATATTTAAAAATGCAGCCTTATTAGCTGCAGCTAATTTTTAGCTCAGCTTTGGTAAAATGCCAACATCATATTGATCCTGATCAGTTATATTTCAGTTCCATTCATTCTTACATAAATATTTAACTTTCTAGCATATATGAATTATTTCTTTAAGTTACATTTTGTTCTACGCATACCCTCATTAAACTATGAAACTTCAAAAACCGGATAATGGAGACCTTCATTCAAATGCATTAAAAGAAGGGCAGAGAGGGATCCTGTAGGTGATTAACACTTTGTCTTCACCCATGTGATAATGCTAAAACACTGTTATAAGTTCCATTATAGCTTCTGCACTAAACTACAAAAAGAAGTAGAGAATACCCTAAGTGAAGGACTTACTACCACACTCTCTCTCTTAAATACCAAGATTATATCCTTCAGACAGAACTCTGACCACTATGCTTTAAGAGGATAATTCAAATAAGCTTTAGGACACTTTTGCCCTAAGACGTGCTTTGCTTTGCTGCTCAGTGCTCAAAATCTGTCAGTGGCTAAAGGGGCATAACAACAAATGCCATTAAAAAAGGAAAGCACTGATACGCACATCATTAAGTAAAAATGTTTCAAAAAAGACAAGTCATTTTGATGCATCCTGTAGCCATGCAACACAGGGGCTGTTTGAATTGTCAGCAAAGCTTATAATGATATACACATGCAGTGAAGTACAGACAGAAAAATGCAGGTTTGCTAGGATACTTAGCTAATCAGTGCCATATATAGAGCAGTCTTACCAAAGTCTAATAAGCCTGCTTCTCTCTCTTTTTTTTTTTTTTTTTTGATTGTTTATTGTTTTGGGAGTCTGTCCCCATCCCCCAAGAACATAATAGCCAACACAACTATTTTATCAATTCCTTTCATTTCCTCTGTAAATAAATTACCGCATTTCTCCTCATTTTTTAGAGTCATGAATCTTCCTGTGCACCCAGCAAGCTTGCTCACTGTTGCACTGTACTTCATGTGCTGACTAAGAAATTCAGAAATAAGATGCTGACCATTCCTCAGTAAAATTTCAGGAATATCCCTCCATTAATAGAGTCAAAGCCTATGGTGTGGTAAGACATACTCCACTGTGACGTGGTTTTTATCTTTTTTTTTTTTTGGTCGAATTTATATCCACATCCTTTATTCATTCCAGATAGGAATTGACACAACTAGCCAAACGTAATGTGAAATAAGGAAGCTCCCATGCAATCATATACAACTATTTCCCAAGTTTGTACAAGAAAAGTTTTCCTACCCTTAGGATTTTAATGATACAAAGCATTCATAGATTAATCATCAATAATTCTGGCACAATTTTATTTCTCAAACAAAATCCTTCTGCCTACAGCAAGTCTCTGCAAGATCTCTCTGCTCTTTTCTCAACTATTATTTGCTGTTGCTCCAGAAATAAAAGCTATTACAAGTACAAATGATGATAAAAACCCACACGGAGAGAAGGAATGCCAGGGAAAACAGATCTGTTTTAAAGTTATAAATTGTCAACAACTTTTCTGTAGCATTACTTGAAAAAAGTGGATCCTCAAAACATATGAGGAAAAAAAATAGTACAAAAACATGTCTTTCTGGAATATAAATCTAACTGTAATTAGCATTCTGTGTTAATCCTTAGTAGTAAGTCAACACATACAATGTAATACAATTTATATATAGGCTAAAGTCGTAAGAGAAACGTAGTTTTTCACAATACATTTGCACATCAATATTCTCCGAACTATATAAAGAACATGACATCCAATGCTTCATATATGTTTCAAGGAAAGCCCTTGAATCAGAAAACAGTGGGGCATAAAATCAAGTTCAACAAATACCAACTCGCACCAACCTTTCAGAAATTTACCTCTATGAATGCTTCTTTTGCATAAAATACATTTATCTACTCAAAAGCCTGTAAAAGGAAGAAGAGCAGCAGCAATACCTCTTGTAATTGTAGCTCTTTCTTCTTAGCTGATAAATTTAAATGTTTTTCTAACAAACTGTAGTTCTTTTCTGTCTCTTTATCGAACTTCTTCTTTTCCTCCTAGACACCAGAACAAAATAACATTCATTTATAAATAAAAATGTAAGAAAAGCCTCTTTCATTGTTCTTTTAAAGTTTTCTACTTCATCAAAGAAAAAAGCTCTTTTATTCTTTTAAGTTTCTATATAAAGAAAAGCAAAATATCATACTCCATTAACTAAGGAAACATGTTTCCAACTAATTCTTTAAAAAAAATTGAAATAAAATCCCATTACATTATCACAGTGAAGTTTAACACGCAAGTGAACACTTAAAATTGATTATAAAAAAACTTCTTGATTTATTGTGTTTTTCATTATTTTCAGGGATCATCCACATCTTTTGAATAGAGGACTTCACAAGAAACATCAGTTCCATTAAAAAAAAAAAAAAAGAACTTTCTATAACTGACTGAGGAGAAGAAAGAAAAGATCATTTGAGTAGGTTGCAACAGGTTCACAGCCCAAAAACCAAAGTGAATATAGCTTCATATTCTGTAAGATTTCTTTATTTTAAAACCAAAGAACTCTGTGCTGAATTCCCACATCTGCTAGACTGCTGCTGCACCCATGACAAAAAAAAAATAGAAGATAAATCTCCATGGACCATAAAATCATGCTAGCAGAAGAGCATCTCACAAGCACACACAAATAGCATTTGCATGTACTAATCATCCATTTGTCTGGCCATTAAAAGCAACATATTGGAAGAGAGACAGACATGAAAAGTTTCTAGGAAATTTGAGTTCTTGGATCTAAGACAATGACATTGTCAAACAACCCTTTCATTTCTGCATTTCTAGTTTCTCAGTTCCATGTGTTAAGACAGAAGTCAGTACTGATTGAATTAACCAACCAGTTTTTAAAGCTATTTTCAGTATAATGAGTTGCAGCAGAAAATAAAGCTTTAGAAACAGGAAAAAAATCCTTATTAAAGCACTCACAGATTTGCTCATCAGAAACAGACCAGTTCAATGACATTAAGAATTCTGCATATATTCATGTATATTCATTATATATGCACCTATTCAGCATACTGGTTAGACTCTACACATATACTTGTTCATTTTTTAATCCTAATCTTTCATTTTTAATAATTCATGCAGGTTTTTGTTCTCTGCAGGATTTGATTTTCAAGATGGCATTCCTATAGAGGATCTAAGCTGTTTAAGACTGCTTTTCAGTAAAGGATTTTACAAAAAACGCTTTTTCCTCCATCACGTATCTAATACCTTTTAAAAAAAAGCCACAATATTTCTTATCAATTGAGAAATGATATAATATGCATGTGGGATTCATTAGATATAACATGTTAGCATACACAGTTTAGAAAAAAGAGGAATGGGGAAAAAAAAGGTGTGTGTTTATACTAGCAAAATTTCCATTGATCAGATAAACATTTGAATGCTACCAGAAAAGAAGAGATATTTACTTCTAAATAGGTAAAAAACAGAAACAATCAGAAACTACACATGCAGCTAGAGATGAGAGCAGTAAAATTTTTCACTGAGGAATAATTCAGTAAGTTTTTCAGCTTCAAGCACTACAGAGATTAACTTCCTCCCTGCTCTTTTCTTTGTCTTCTTTAACCTAATTCAGACCTTTTCATCAACAAGGGATGCAAAACACATGAAAACACGAGTCAACAGATTTAACTTTTGTCACAGTAGATATATATGTATTTATTTTTCCTAAGGCTCATCCCATACAATGTTCTAGATACATTTTGGTATTAGAGGGCGTAACACGGTTTTCAGAGCCATGCAAAATTATATTTCCAATGACAGTACTTTGATTATACTGAATAAATATTCAGTTAAAATATTCCAGGAGTTAAATATTTTTAGAGTATTTTTCTCTGTGTTCTACAATTAAGCAAGACCATTCTATTTAAATTCACCAAGAGTTCTGTCCACAAAATGGCCAAATACCAATAAGAGCTTCAACTTCATGGAAAGAGTTGCAGGGAGTGACAAGGGAAGACGCATGCATCCAAACAAAATGTGACATTCAGAATATGTGAATGTAAATTTTCATGATAAAAACATCAGGAACAGAACTGACTAGGAAATGAGTAAAGATCATGAAGTAATTTAAAACATAGCAATTCTTACCCAAAAAAATGGTAATATCCTCTTACACCATAAATACTCTGTTGAAATAATCCATTAAATATACCAATATACCATATAAATGACAATATATAGTATTTAGAACAAATTATTTTTCCTTCAACAACTCTAAATTACGGTTTTTACTGGATGTTGGTTTGAACTTCTGACATCCATAAAAGACCAAAGACCACTGCATTATTAAATTGCAATAATTTATTATCAGAGTGTTTTCCATGCATGAACACTGAAATCAGATTCAGAATATGTTAATCATTCCTGCTGAAGTCAAAATGTATAGCTCACCTGAAACTGAAAGGTTATCTGAGACGTTAGATATCACTGCTGGTGAAGTCATGACATTATAAAATAAAACATCTGCAGAGTGGTAGTTTAAAAATGTACAAATTGAGTTTTGGAACAGAAAATGGCAGTAAATAGCTGTAACGTTTCCCCATTTTCAAATAAGTATTTAAATCTCTAATTGTAAGAAGGAAGGTAGACAGATACAGCAAGGTGAAAATTGTCCTTATTATACTTATCCAATTGCTAGTCTGTACTTAACCCATGAGGCTTAGCTTTATAAATACCAACAATGTAGTGGCAACCTTAGAAAGGTTACTGACAACTTTCACCAAAATAAAAGTACCTTGAATGAGATCCTGTCTTTAGCCACTCCATCGCTATTTTTCCCTCACTCACATAGAGCAATGAGTGATTTATTTAAAACAATGAGTGATTTTATTCAAGTAAAATAAAAGCAATGTTCACTTTGCAGGTTGCATAAATAAGGCTAAAAGCATACAAATGAACTTCTTTGGGTAGTTAATGCGTTTCATCTTTTGATTGTGCAACTGCAAATAAGAATAAAGTGAATCAGAGTTATCCATTAGGCTGTTAGCTATATTTCTCTTATTCCAGACAGAAGAGATAAGGGAGGGGGAGGAAAGAAGGACACATTCTTCTCTTCTTAAGCACACTTTCCATTTGTTTCTGAAGCAAGTTCTCAAAGTAGAAAAGAAGTGTGAACACATGAAATATAAACAACAGTTTCCCTGTGCCAAATACATGTCATTACTGCTCTGCGATCCAAGTAGAGAAATTAAACAAACTTATCATAAAGGCAAACGAGTGACAAACCTTTACAGCTCCTAGCTGCTCTTTCCTAAATCTTTCCAAAGGTTTGATCAGAGTTTCAGTAACACTGAGTGCCTAAAAAAAAAAAAAAAAAAAAAAAAAGAGAGAGCAAAGGTTAAGCTTCTGTTGCCAGACAGACAAGTCACTAAGTCACTTTAGCACCATCAATCAAAAGGGGGAAAAAAAAGACAAACAAGCTCTGGGGCTTATAAGGAAAACATGGTGGGATACTAAGTCCTAACTCAAAAAAAATCCTGTCTCTGAGTTCATTTAAGGTTTCAAAATTTCTATCTTGTCTTTCAATTCACTGTAAGGAAAATTAAAACAAATCTAAAACAATTGAACAAATGCAGAAATTGCATTTGTTTGGCTGCAGCCAAACAGTAACTGCTTTACTTATGCCAGTCTTGCAGATCAGGTCAACAGCCTCCACAACTGAACACCAGAATGTGCCACACAGAAAAAAATAATAGTTTTCATTTGAGGACATACACATTTCTGCAGCAACGCAAAAACACAGGAAACAGCTGTAGAATGGGCAACTGAGGTGTAATTAATAAGCTTTTAACACACAGCTAAAACCATTAGGAATTGAAATATATATTTCCAAATATTTAAATTTAATTAAATTAAGAAAGCTTCAAGTTAACATAAGTTACAAAATCAAGAGGTGTAGAGACAAGAAATGAGAAATTTAGTTGACTAGGTAAAGTTTAATCTGTCTCTTCCACAGCATCCATCACTGAGCTTTTTAATATGGCTATGAGGCCATTTATCATAAGAAACAAAAAAGAAAACAACATGCCACTTAAAGACTGAAAGCTAGCTTATAAATAAGTTTAAGTTTGGTCTTGCTGTGAACGCGAATTAGAATTTTAAAAGCATTTGAAATTTAGCAAAAGCTGGAATTTCTTAAATACAACAGGAGCACTGAGAAAGTGTAAAGAGCACAGCAGATGTGGAGGAGCAGAGGGGTTCCTTGTGGTCCCAGGCCCAAGGCAGAGCCCCAGGGCACTTCAGTCACCCCAGCCCAGGGCTGAGCTGCCAGGAGTGCAGGCAGAGCTCCCTGGAAGCCCACCTCAGATAGAGCAGAAGTCTTCCCCCCGCCCCCCTCCAAATTTAAGAGGTTTCAGATAAAACACTGCAGGCCTAATCTGGCCTTCTGAAAAGCTCTTATCGTAAAACACACGAGGGATATATTAGAGATCTGGCACAGCACAAATCCAAATAGCACTGTCTGCTCCCACCCAGCCCTGGAGCCATGCGGGGATTACTGTGGGAGTCATCTTGCCAATTCACCGTAACCAGAGCAACCCTGAATTTTCAACAGCATGCTAACCTATTTATCTAGCTGGAAACTCAAATATTGGGCAAGTCTGGGCCAAACTAAGCATTGCACAGTCATCCTCAGATATTCCCTAAATTCAGAGCACTTGATCTTGTGGCCCAAACCCTTTCTTTCTGCGTTCACTTCCTAATTTTGTCAGAAACACTAAAAGTACCCTTTAGCACAAACCTGACGGAAGAAGAAAAAGGAGGACTTGACAGCCAGAGAAGTCAAACGTCCCAAAGAGGAACTGAAAAATGCGGTTACAGGAAGGATCCATCCCACCCGGCACGCTGCATCCTATTTACTCAAGCAGTTATTGGGGTCTCTAGGGCATTTTAGGACATTCACTTTTGTGAGGCTCCCAAAACTTCCCTAGAAACTCTGAAGGAGCTGAAAGGAAACAGCAAGTTGTATGTATAACTGGAGCAACCCCAAGCAACATCACCTGAGGCCTTCGGAGTCTCTCTTGGCTTGGCTACAAGGATTCACACAAATCCAAGCAGAGAACCTCTCCAGAGGCTGACAGAATAATGACAGAATAATCCTTCAGTTTGGGAACATTTCAAGAAGTTTGAGTTGTTTCTGCCAGTTTCCTCTCCACTGACGGCGTGAGGGAGGAAGGCTGTGAGGCCTCCTCAGAGAGGAGCCCGGGGAGGATGAGGAGAGCCGCAGGCTGGTACCAGCCAAGCAGAATGCTTTCACAAAGGGAGGTGCTTAAAGGCAGCACTGAAATGGTCAAAAACTTAAAAATTAGCATCTAACAACAAGTTGCTTCTTAGTTTTTTGAACTTTTACACAACGAAAAGGGAAACATAAGGTCAACAGGCAATGGATGCATGCTGAACATGAAGTCCGAGTCAAAATAAATCCCAGCAACCTGGCTCAGCAGAAAGAAAAAAAACATGGGCAGAAAAGGCTGAGGTTCACAAACCAGAAGGGCTGGCTACAAATCACTTGGTCTGCTACACTTCTGTGCGGCATTAACCATGGGAACCACTGAAGGTATTTGTTTGAAGCAGAAAATAATCTTTCAATCAAAATGGGATGTTCCCTCCAAGACAGCCAACAAATAAAGATTCCAGTGTTGCCAGTGGTAAAATAAGCCAGTAATTCTTTCATTAAAAGAAAAACAAGCCTCTTTTCCTTCCAAAAAAAAGTTTCTCATTTTGCTCAACAAACTTTTGTAACAGATGCCTCTGCAGCAGAAATTTGCCTGCCCTGCAGGTATTTATGATTTGTCACCCCCTTTTGCTTTCTCTGAGCGGGTTAAACAGCAGTGCTTATGAGTATTTCTTGGTGAAGTGGGATTTTGCAGCTCTTTGATCATTCTTATGGAGCTTCACACCAGGCCCACATAAAAATATAGGAGGAACATTTCTTCCTCACTGAAAGGAGTGTGAGAGTTTGTACATACAGAAGCTGTCAACCAAGATGCGACTGGTACATAGTGAATTAGAGATCTGTTCTTCTGACTCATACACATGAAAACATTCATAGCTACAAAATGCACAATATTAAATTACAAAAGGAGGAATTTGAAGTGTTTCCCAGTACTTAGAATTCAATGCTTATCATAAAGAGATGGAAAAAGTTGTTTTCATTCCATAAATAAGTACACATTTTTATGATATTATTCATATTTATAACTTGGGAACTCAAAAGACACTACTTTTTTAAAAAAACTAGATAACAGATAAGTAGATAAAAAATATTTCCTCAGTACATAGAAATAAGCAAAAAAGCTAAGGGCCCTTTGAATTTATTTATTACACACCCTTCCCTTAAAGAAGTTTACATCAAAATCCACCACTTTCAAGAAAATATATCAGGAATTCAAATTAAATATTAATTAATAACAAACTGCATGTTCCTGCCTCTTTCAACAACTTTTGTATGACTCTTGAGTTAATTTTTTATTCTACACACACACAAAAGTCTTTTCTGTTCCTTATACCCCTAAGTTACCCAGACCTACCTGAAAGGAACATATACCCGATTTTAAATTCCAGCAAGCAAACTATGGTATGTGTAAGCCGTAAGTGATCAATATAAAGAGGTCACGTCTCAAGTAACACTATCTTAATCAGCTTTAGGAACGTCAAGGTTTCACAAATGCTTTCAGAAATGTCTAATGCAATATGCACATGTGCCTTGGACCAAATACCTGAAACTGCTTATACTATTTCTATTCTATTTGTTGCAACTACTGACAGGCCAAAGAATTAAACTTCATTTTAACGTAAGTCTGGGAACAGCAGCAAAAAAAAAAAAAAGTCATCATTGCCAACATCACTTCAGGAGATCCCCGTAGCCAACATTTCCAACAGTATCTTGAAGTAGGCTTTCAGCTTTGGATATACCTCCTAATTTCAGATGCCCTTACAAAACTTCACCTGCTCAGGCAGAGACATTTTACAGAATGGTGATAATCCTGACTTTTACAGCTCCATATATTTCAAAAGAAATTTGTAACAGGTTGCAGATTAAGAGGCCCAAGCCAACATTTTCTACAAGCAGTCCACAAAGGCACAGACTCAATCCATTAGCAAGTCCATTTACATTTCCAGCAGCTTGCCAATTAGTCACTCGAGTCAACAAGATCCAACAGGTAACTCACCAGCCAGTGCCAGTCCACAACCGACTTCATTTAGCCTTTTTTTTTTTTTTTTTTTTTTCCTCTTCTCAGAGAGGGCGGGAGAATGGCTGTTTAGGGAGAAACTCCTTCCCTGAACACCTCCTCCCATGCACTGGAACCTGCCAGACAGCACCATCCACCAGCGCTCAAAGCTCTCTGCATGCTTTCTCACCCTCCAGAGCAGTCTGTCTGAGAAACGCAGCACCAACAGGTTCCCGCTCCCCTTGCGGCCACAACCAGGCTGTCTTGCAGAAGAGGAAGGCTGCTTACATGGGCTGTGAAGGGACATCGACCCACGAGAGCTGTCACAGAATCTCAGTCTGGCCTCTGTGGTTACAAAGGTGAGATCAACCAAAGTTAACCAAATTTCGGTTTGCAAGTTATACAAATGCAACTATGGTCTCCCAGCATTCATCCTAAAAATGATTTCAGCCTTTACTGAAAGAACTAGAAGTTAAACATTGTTGGTCAATAAACCCTGGTGGTGAGAAATTCCTGCACTGATCCTACTCCATTTTGAATCCAAGCATCCTCCCATACAAAAGAGGCTTACTAAAAATGGCAAAAAAAAAAGCCATAAACATGTACCTTGCTACAGACTGCACAGTGACACAGGGGTACCCACTTCCAAAGCCTCATCAAAGGAACTGGAATGCACACCACATGCCAAACAGCAAGACAGGGTGGTTTAAAGTTTCCCAGTGCGCTGACTGGGAAGATTTATTTGTGGACAGGGGCAGGATTGTCTCTCCCTGTCAACAAAGCAAAGGAGGAGGCCCACAGCCAGAAGGGCAGAGCTTGTGAAACTGAGTAAGTGTCAATGAAACTGGATCTGGGAAGGAAGTTTTGCCCTTCTCAATGTAACAGAGAATGCGGAAAGGAAGACACAGCTAACAGTGATTCAATAATAAAGTAGGTAACACTGCTGCTAAATAAAGAAGTGTACTTTCTAATAAAGAACTTTACTACCTGCAGCTGCATTTCTGCTCACAGAGGACATACAGAGCTCTTTGTGTTCCTTGTAAGGAAGTGCAACATTCAGCCTAGTACAAAAGGTGACTTTCTGGGATCTCCAATATTTGGGTGCAGGGGAAGAAATGGAAAAAAAAAACGCCTCTCCCTCTAAAAAATCTCTTCTGCTACACGCCTCAATTTGATAATGAAGTTTCTGGAAACATTAAACTCTGTGTCTGAAAGCCTGTGTTACGTAACCGCACAGATACAGCTCCACTGCAGAGGAAGTCAAATGTTATTTTCAATCGCTTCCTTGCAAAGGTTTAATCTCCATCCTTTATTTTCCCATGGGAACACGATTTCCTCTTACAAGAACATGCTCCCAGTTAGCCGTACCAGCCAGCTCTCCTGCCAGTACGCCCTGCAGACATAGCGGCATCTCTCTACCCACTCTTCAGCACCCATTTTGTACTTAACTGGAGCACTGACAATTGCACAATCAACACCCAAGTCTATTCCCCTAATCTATGTGCTCATTTTCAAGTGCACATTTTAACCTTGTAAAATCTGGATTTTCTCACTGCTCTAGAGCTTTCCCTGTAGCTTTACAGTCTAAAATAAGAGCAAAAGCCTCCCTCAGTCACACACTGGGACTGAAAACAAGGGTATTTTAGAAATTTGGGTGTTAGAAGTACTAGAGTCTACAGACTAAAGGATTTTAAGGGTATATCATCGCATATCAATAGCTGTGTCTTTGCATGTGTGCAGAAGCTATGAAAATAGTAGTGACATCCAGTCCTCTGGGTTCATTGCTTCTGCGGGAAAACATCTGGTAATAAAGTGTCAGACAGGTATTCTTGGATACAATTTATTTTGTATATTTTCAGCATGCCATGAGGTACCTGTAACAAAACAAATCACCTTCCTCGTGGATGTTCCAGAAAACTACCCCTGGAGTTTAAAACAGTGACTTTCAGAAACTGTTCCCAAAACCAAACCCTGCTTCACAAGCTGTGGTACTGGCACACTCCTGTTCTTCATACTTAGCTTTATTTTTGTTTTGTTTTCTTTATTTAAATGCAGCAGTCTTGGATTACAGATGGTACAGTGGCAGGACTCCTTTGTCCCCTCTTGTCAAAGGTTCTTTCCATTCAGTGGAAGTTTATGACTGACGGTTAAAAATGCCTCCTCTGACCTATATGCTATGCTGTGCTCTGAAAGAATGTTTGCATTGATACACTTGCCATGAGACAGCTGGCTTTGAAAAGTTAAACTGGTATCATAAGCAGAGAACACAAAAAGAAAATTACTTCATTTTAAATAGGAAAACTAAATGAAGACAGTGGTTTGTAATAAAGATTACTTACAAGAAATATTTAATAGTCATGTCTTTTGAGTAAATTTATTCTTATTAAACGCATCCCACTATTTAGAGAAATACTACGAAACAATAAACATAACAAGTAGGAGAAGAAATACAGACAGCTTTTTCCCATCTGAAATGGATGAAAGCTTCCAGGAAATAGCTCCTTTTAGCAAATCCAATATGCCAGAGCTCAACAGTGTAACACACCCGAACACTGGCCGGGTTCACATAAGAACTGAGAATCACTCCCAGTCCACACTTGGGCTGTATAAAGATCTTGACAAAGCGAAAAGGCTACTCTGAAAAGGAAATAGCGTAATACTCATTTTCTTTGTTCATGGCAAAGCTCATAGTTGAGTAAAACGATGCCACTGAACGGCAAAGAATCTAACAGTGAACAAGAGCTCCAGTGTTTAGTCAAGTATGAACTGCTCAATTATTGTCAGAGCTGTTCTCCACAAGAAACAGTGGTGTTATTAACAACCAGCAAAACCCAAACTGATGAAAGTTTTACAACGCAAATTCCAAACATTTCCCGTTGATGAAATAACAGAATGAAAATGCTCCAGTGAGTTACATTTTTTAAAATCAAATCAGACAGCTTGCAGGAAGGCAAAAAAAAAAAGGGGGGGGGGGAGGAGGGAGGGATCTAGGTCCTGTGATTAAAGTTATTAAATGCTGCTCCTGAGAAATTGAATTATTTGTGCTTCTATCTCCTCACCTGAGATGTTCACTAGGCTGTTGGCAACCTAATTTTTCAGAAGTGCTACACAATTACATATTTTTTTCCACTGTCTTGGCACACTTATTTAGCAGCCTGCATTGTCAAGGGATTTAACAGGATCTAAACACACAGAATACCATAAAATGCTGTGAGCTCTGATTGAGCAGATCTTGTACACCTTACATTGAAAATCCAAAACTGTTGGATATTTTTTTTTTACCTAGATCAGTGAGTAAAACCATTGTTCCTTCACAGATTTCTTGAGATTACTTTGAAGACAGATTAAGATTTATGAACCCTTAAATATCTACATGCTGAGGACCAAGGAAAAACACAGAAAAATTAACAGCACCATCTTCACAGCAACATAGGATCAGTGTAAACTAAATACATAGCCACTGAACAAAAGGTAATAGTAAGCTATTCATGAACGCTACTTGTTAAGTGAGCACTTCACCTGTGAAATAGACTCATGTATTTAAATACTTTAATCATAAGAGGTTAGTATTGTTAAGCATGAATAAGTGTGAGTACATATTTGCACAGATGATTTAAATTTTACCTTTAACCTTTTGAGTGTATGCCTTTCAACCTTAACAACTTCTTTTAACTTGGGAAACCACAGCTAGGAAACCTCTCCCCCCCCCCCTTTTTTTTTTTTTTTTTTTTAAGTCACTGGAGGTAGAAGAAGAAAGAATACAATAGAGACTTCACCAAGCTATTTTCTTTAAAAAAATCAATACAGGTGCATTTGCTTACATTCCTGATAGACTCTGGGAATAATAATTCTTTCTAAACAATGCATTTGCAAAGATGCTATTTTGAACTAGACTCTGACAGACTGGTGAAACTGGTGAAAATGCAAAAGGATTTTCAAGAGGAAAGACTGCAAGCAGTTTTATGAAAGGTAAAAAAAAAAAAAAGTCCTATTTAATATGAAAAACAGTTAAAAAATATCATGCTCAAAAATTAGAACTTACCATCTTTTCTAGGAGATACTGAAAGGAATAAAATTGTGCCAAAACTAGCAAATAGAAGAGATCATATCAAAGTAAATTCATATTGCCTTAGAGAACTAACAGGAAACATAATGAGGTGAATATAATTGTAACAAAAATGCCATCGAAAGTGAAAATGTGATGAAGTAAAAAGGAAATGCACAATTACTTGGGATAAAGTTAGAAAGACTGAGGCAAAAACCTGTTTTATTTGGGAGGGAGCAAAGAAAACCATGAGGAAAAGAGTTTGTTTATATATATATATATATATATATATATATATATATACACACACATACATATACATACATACACACACATCCACATATATATAGGTATTTCAGAAAACAGTGGGAAGGGAAGCTATAAAATCATTATTCAACTGGAAAGAGTTAAAAGAAAAAAAGCAATTGACTCTAGAACAAATTTAAATCTTAATAATTGAAGAAAAATATCTCAGTTAATTCTAACAAGCCATCTAACAAAGTAGAACAGCTGGATGTTAAGGAGAGTAAGGATTTCTTAATAATAATTACATGTATTCTTCTTATATTGCATAGATGAAGAATTAATTACATTTAATTAGAAGAGGCTTTGCTTTAGATTAATTGAAGAGCACAACAAAGCACATGAAGGGGAGAGGTAGCAAGCTGCCAGAGCATGGCAGAAGAGCAAACAGCAGCAGCTTTAAAGGAAGAAAATGCAGAAACTGATGAATGGATCAGACATTCCAGTTCCAATCCTCCTAAGTCCTGGAATGGTATAGAAGGTAAAACACTATGAATTGGTGAAGAATAACAATTTCCTGTTTGAGATCAGCATCGTAGCCAACCTCCTCTATTAGTTTTTCAACCCACCCCACAATTTCAAAAGCAAAGGTGGTGACCTGGTCTTAACAAATAAACCATGAGAAGAACAAGGAAAAAAATAGTTGAAAAACTGTTGAGAAATAGATATTTGGCTAAGAGGATGTTTGAAGTAGAATCTAGTTTCCTGCATGATCCAGTTTTCAGTAACAATTTGTGGAATGACTTACAAATAACTCCACCAGACTAATGTACATATGGAGTGACTTAAATCCAAGAGAAAGTGTCAGAGCTTCAGAAAACGGGACTCCAAATAATTTTGACATGAGAGATGTCTAAACTACTTTGAAAGGGTAGCAGTCTTCCAGCCTTTGGAAGGGTAACAGTGAAAATTCTCCTATGAAGGAAAAGTGATGAGTTTTACTCCATGAATACAGTAGAAAAGGCCAAAAAAAATAAGTTTAATTTGCAGTAAAAGGAGACAGGACAGATATCTGGGGAAAAAAAACAAAATAACAACTAAACCTCAGAGTGAAACTAGAAATATAGTTTGTCCCTGAATTTAATTTCTTTTTTTTTTTTTTTTTAAAGAACGGTTTAGACAAGCACTTATCAGGGATGATCCAGGTACATAAGACCCTACTACAAATCACACCTCTGAAGGGCTGCAGGCAAAATCCATCCAACTCACTCAGCGCTGACACAGGAAAAAGCTAATGGGACAGGAGAAGAGCCACTGGACAGACCTGAGAAATCACTGGACACAGCACCCAACAGGGAGAGAAGCTGACAGAAGTTACTGATGGTGCCATGAGGGCTGCCTGGACTTAACCAGCATGGTTAAGGGGAACTAAGTGAGAGACAGCAGAACTCCGCAGGCAGCTGAGTAAGAGGAACACTATAGATCTCTGAGGGAGTGGAAGCACGCAAACATCAGGGTCACAGCAACAGAAGTACCACCCACTGCTGAGATAACTGAGGGAACAGTAAGAGCAGCATCACATTTGGGCATCAGTTACCAAAGCTAGAATCAGCAGAGAATGCTGGATAGGGGCAGGTTGTTCACCTGGGAGAAGACTGGTGAAAGAAAGGGAAGTATAAAAGGTGGTAAAAAGGAAGGCCACAAATGAGGAAATGGAATAACCACACACCAGTCATGCAATCAGTGCTGTCAGGGGATGCCCTACCCCCAGGAGGTGCCTACCATCAGCACAGCCTAAATGAGGTCAGCGAGCCAAATCTGTTGTTCCCACCACATCACAAAGACTCAAACCTGCTTCAGTCAGGAGAACTGGGGTTGCGGGAGGGCTGTTGCCCTCCCTGCTGTGTGGGAGAAGAGCTCGACAGAAGGACTGAGCATCTTAGCATCACTGCATTGGTGCCTGCTCATCCCCAACCTTTTCCTCGTAACTTGGAAGGGTCCCATTCAACCCTGCACTTCCATGAAACTGCTGCACTGCCAAAAGAATGGAATGTAAGCTCTAGAACTCTACTCATCCTTAACACATTAAAAAAAAAAAAAAATCACTTCCAGAATATCCTCAGGGACAAAATGACCTCTTTCCTCTCTGCCTTGAGGAATGTCACCAAGCTATGGTGCTATGGAAAAGCGTAATTTGTTTTTATCTTGGCCACTCCGTAACAGCTCAGTGGAATGCTTGGATTAAGGCTGACCTCCCCTTTCACAAGCCACTAAATCCTTTGACAACTGGGACATGATTCTGGCAGCCTTTGGAAGGGGTGGGAGAAGTCATACAACCATGAAGCGTAGGACTCAAACATCTGAATTAAATTATTAAATATCCACCAGATGAACACTTGGTAGACAAACAATAACCAAGTGAATTTATAGTAAACACTAACAAAGTTTTATAGACTCTAGCTTCTTCACACATCATACTTTCTGAAAAACATGAGAATTATAGGTGATAAGGATCTCATTTCACATATGAAACACACTTGAAATTGTATTTAATTTACCATGTGGGTAAGAAAAACTTAACCTTCTTCTCAAATGCATAAAAATTAAAATGCACAGCAATATCTGAAATGCCTTAAGTTTCATAATTATTCATGGATTTCTTTAGGCTTATTTAATATGACTGAAGTTTCTCATCTGCAGCACTTAGAGCACTGAAGTGCTCTAAACACTGCAGCACATTGAGCCTGAAGTGAGCAGTCAGAAACCTCCTGGTCACCTTCAAAACAATCAGGGGAAAAACACTCAGTAAACAGCTAACATGAAGGAGACTGGATGCTTTTGAAAACAATCCTGCTATCATATTTACATCTTAATAGAAACTGTTTGGATCTCTGACATGATTCCAAACATCTGAGTTCAATTTGCCCTCTTATTCTCCATGGGAGTATCCCTAGAGTTCATTTCACTGTTCAAACACACACTGAAAAGTCAAAAAAAAGTCAGAGCAGCAGCTGAAAATGATCTTCACCAATCACCACACAATCATTTTCTCAGAGACTTATGCCCACTGTTGTACTAGCTGACTCTAAAAGCGATACATAACATTTCCAAGATGACAGATGCAGTGAACAGGCCACACATCTGGTAACTCAAAGCATATCGTTTCTGTCTGGAATTAAATATTTGGCCCACCATATTTCATACTCCCCAGTTGTTGTTTTTAATCCAACTACCACTGTTCTAAAAGATACTGCATTTCATACTTTTCTTATCAAGAAACTTACAGGAATAAGCTTTCAGTGTGATAATACCTTCTGTGTAAGCATGGGCAGCATACCAAAAAATTAGTAGTACTGTTTTATGGCATTCAGGCTGAAAAACAGAAGTGTTTTCACTATACAGAGAACATTGGATTCTGCAAAGCCTACTGTGTTGGTAATCTGTCACTGCTGAAGATCTATTGACACCATCATTGAAACATGCCACATTACTCTCAAGTCCTCTCCAAAACCTGACATCAAAATACAGACTGGAAAATAGCATGACAGGCTAGGAAGTATTTTTCATTGCAGAAGTTTCCCAAAGAATTTCACTAATTAGATGTACGTAACTTCACTAAAATAAAATACAGGAGTGGCTGGCAGGAAAAAGCAGAGCAAATGCTGTACTTCAGAATTACAAGGAACAAAAGCAGCACTATTACATACTGGAGCAATCCCTACGATTTGGCAAAGCAATTCAAGATACTGAAAAGTTGTCTCATATATAAAGACACTATTCTGCAGTAATTTGCAAGGAACCACACAGCCCTTAGCCCCAACCCAAATACAGTTCCATATCCAAACAACATACCAGGACATAATACCATAACATCAATATTATTGGGCTTAAGACTGCCACAGATAGAAAAATCTGCAAAAATTTTTCACCAGCTTTCTTGCTTGTCTACATCCTCCTACACTGCAGGCAAATCTTCTGTTAGGAAATTAAAACAGCAAAGGCACATTGTAGAGCTCTTAGCCCATGGTCGACATGCAGCCAACCTGACCCCAATCACACTAAAACCCTAAGCAATCACAGATATGTGAACAAACACTCCCATCTACACAACCGAGCAACTAAACGTTCGCATACGCAAGTCTCCATCAGACTGCCTGCCTATGAAGAAGAGGGCTGTAAATCTGTTACTGCATCCAGCCAAGAGACTGTATCCCAAATACACCTGAATCTTGAAGCTGGTGCCACAGAGATCCTGGATCCTAGTCTGGCCGGCTTCCCAATCTCACATGTCCTCCTGCACGTACTATTGTGTCTTCCATTGTGCTTTTTTTACTGTAACAGGTAAAAACCACCATGGTGCTTTTAGACTTCACCCCAGCCACAACTTGTTGGGGTACTACCATTTTAAGCCAATTCATAATTATCTGTCGTTATCACGATAGCCTTCTTTAAGAGGTAGCTGCTGCCTCTAATTTCAAACTACAGAGCAAAGACTGCACAGTGAGAGCTTCCCCTGTTAAGTTATCAATATGAATGGCCTGGTGGTTAAAAAAGCAGCAAGCAACTGCAACTCTCAGCTCATTCCTTGCTACACAAACAGCTTTTTAAAATGTTTATTGAAACTCACCAAAATTTCTCTTTGTTCTTCCAAATTTTTTAAAAAGTTTGAAAACTCATGAAGTGATGCATCTGTAATACAAAAACAGAAAGAAAAGCTTAATCTCATTACCAAGATGTCATGGCAAAACATAGCCATTTATAGTCACTTCTTACCTACCTATACATCTTTCATCATCTGTCTCTGCATCACCAATGAATTCAAATTTAAAGTCTCTCAGAGAATGTGCAAATTTTCTTTGGGCTGCAGAAAGGTCTGGAAAAAAAAAAAGAACAGATTGAAGGTTAGAGAATCATTTTAAGAAGGTTGGAAAATCCTCCTATCCCTGATCAACTTTTACAAGGAACTCTAACAGGTCTGCCTAAGAACATTACAAGATGCATCAAGTATTGCCTAAGCCTCTTCTGGTCTCATCTGGGAACTTGTCATACATATTTCTTTATACAAGGCCACACATTACAGAGCAGGTATGATCATGGATATAGTATCAGATCTATTCTTATGCTTCACTACACCACAATTAAGGCCACAGGCCACACAAACAGATCTGTAACTACAGAAGTTTAAGCCACAACATGGAGTAAGTTGTGCCAGCAAAAGGATTCTCTGCTAACCTAAACTTGCTAACTCATTTGCTAACACAAACACAGATACTAGGATTTCATACCTACTTCACATAGATAGCTCTGCTTGTGAAACGTTATATACATAAACCAAATTATGTATTACATATATAAACCAAATTTAGAAGAATTACTACACTGGAACTAGAAATTTTATGGACTTAAAACTATGCCAAAAGTTGTAGGCACAGCATTAAACTTATTTTCATATTATATATTTTTATTATTATTAACACATTTTTCTCCACCCAATTTTATTTTATTGGTGTTGGACAATTTGGGGTCAGAGGGCTACATTCTACTTCCCCCAGGAAGTAATCATATTCTATATTCAGCTACAACATCAGCTGAAGCCCTTGTTAAGATTTATAACACCATGAATAAGCATTATACACTTCTCTGTTGTGCTGACGTGCAGTTTGGAAGTGTCACGGGTTCTGGAGGGAAGGAATTGCTCAATGGGAAAAAAAAAAAAAGGATGTGTGTCTTGGTACACTCCTACTCAGTAGTAAAGGTTTTACTCGCATTTTTGTTGTCCGCCAAGGTTAAGGACAATGTGAAATGTTTAGTTAATCTATAATCTTTTTCATATCACATGCAGTTCTAAAGGGCTAAGAACAACTCTTAGCACACTGGCTAAGCATTTTGTTCTTTAATATTAAACAGGAGCTAAAAGAACATAAGTGTTTGGTTTTTTTTAAATGACTATGTCAGGTCCTGCATGCAATGCATTGTATGTTGTATGTGTCAAGTTGAGTACAACTTCGGTGTACAACGCTGCACCATAAGTTCAATTCAATTACTTCAAGGATTGAATCACAAATACTCTACAAACAGCAAGACAACCTAAAATGAATGAAACGCTTTCTGATCCTTGTCATTCCACCTTCCCTTCTTCTCCCCCATTTCTCCTTAATCCTTTTCTCACCTACGGTACAACAGCTTCTTCCTTTCAAAGTCACACTGCCAGGTATTCGCCTCCCTTCTACAGCTGCTCCTGAAGCCCGTACACATACTTTTCAACCCAAAAGCAGCAGGATGCTGCTCACTAGCTAAAGCTTCTTGAAGGAAGGATAAACAACATAATTCCCATCAAAAAGGAAACACTGATATTTTAAATCAAAGGTCTTGTGGGCTAAAAGGCTGTTCCTTAAGCAGACAGAAAAGGAAAAATATTCTGCCAGCTGTGAAAGGATTAAAAGTTTAGAAAAATAAGTTTCTTAAACATCTAATGTTATGCTTATTTGTGAGCCAAGTCACAACACAACGCTGAAAAGAGTTTATTTGTGGGAGAATGTGTCCAGCAACCCACACTCTCCCAAACCTATTTAATTTTCTTGAATCCGATAATCCCCTGCCAAAGCCCTGTCATATGAGAGCTAGCTCCATGCTGCAGGATGGAATTGTTTATTCTGCTTCCCCCTTTTAGAGGTGAAGTGCTCAAATAATGTCAAGCACGGTACGCATTAAGGCCAGCATGCCCACACACCACACTCCCCAAAACCCCCTTCCCAGACTGCAAGGCTTCCAAAACACTGCAGCAGGCTCCGGGCTCTGCCAAGCCTTACCAGCATGGTGCGAGACTGTCTCCTACATAGCTGTGCATCTCACCTCCCCACCGAAGGCCACCTCTCTGGTAACAGGGACAGCAGACAGAACCTGTGCTCACACCCTGATGCTTTCGGGGGAAAAGCCAACATCCGGGGTCAAGTCACTGAGTTTTACCAAACCTGCTAAGGGACTGGAAATTCCTACAGCAGGGTTCGAGGCAGTAACCTTTTAACACAGCAAAGCTAGATTTGCAGAGTTCCTGTATTGAAGTCATGAAAATACATTACATTTTTGCAATATCCTTCCACATATGATCTCTGTGAAATGTTTAAGAACTGTTCCATACAACTTTGGGAAGTATCTGAGTGTGGGTGGAAGCTGGGGGTTTGGGACACAGGAAGATGACCTGATGGGGTCAGAAAAGCCAGTTACTGATCTCTTGAAACAACATTAAGAAAAGACAATGAAAGAGGAAGAGACTTTGACAGATTTTAAGAAATTAGCACTTTTGATAAAGATGAGAATTACTGAAGCAAAGTAAAAACCAATCACGTGTTGCAAGTCGTAACTGGGAAGAAGCAAACCTCCTGACTGGGGAAGGACAACTCAGTCATTTGGTTCAGACTGCTGCAACAGCCAGAGTCCCAACTGCTGCCAGAATAAAGAGATATTTAATCCTGCTTAGTCTGCATGCGTTAACTGCAAGATCCGTCACCCAATGTTTTATATATCATCCATCAATTTTCTTTCATCTTGGCTAAACTTACCCTTAAGTCCACATTCTGTTTTCATTCCCTATGCCAAAATAGGGCAGGGAATAACACAAAACTGGTCTAGCACTTTGCTGGGCAGAACCACTGGTGCCTAGCTATTTACAGGTATGGAAGTCTCTGCTCTAACTCTTAGTAAAGTAAAAGCAACAAAACAGCATCAAGTAAAAATAGAGGAAGTATTTGAGAATGGGCAGAATGAGAATATGGAACTTGTTTTGCAACACTGCAGGAAAAATAACAAGGATGACAGCTAGACTCAAAAGGAAAACAACCTCGTGCTGGATTTCCTTACCATTTAACAAACCATGGCCCAGGAGAGACACCTGAGACCATCTGTAGTCCAAACTTCATTCTGGGGCTAAAAGCAAAAAACTGCTCCAGCCTTTACCCTTATAACTTCCCCATATTCTACAGTACATACATAACAGTGCACAAGTATTCATGAAACCACAAAGAAACAAAAACAAGCTACATGCTGATACCCATGTAAGTACTATACCCTCTTACTACTGCATTATGATTTAAACGCTGATTATTGCTCCTTAATTTAGAATTTTCACAAATGCATCTCAGCTCTCTTGTTAGCAGACTTTTACTGCAGCAAAACTGTTCACTTGACTCTCACAGAACCACCCGGTATTGTTCCACATCAGCATCAGAGGTTGCAAGACCAGTATGTGCTATGAAACAATGCAAACATAGATGGATTCCAGCTACATACAACAGTAACACAGTACGTGAGTGAAACACACATCAAATAGCACAGCCATTTATGCAGCTTATCAGGATAACACTGGTCTACCAAGGGGAAAAAAATATACACAGTAAGAACTTAGGAGGCCAGAAAGCAATTATTTTATTTCTTTTAGTTTCCTTATTGAACACAGTAACACCAAATTGAGAGGTATTGCAAGTGGTAAGAGGGCTGTTGAATGCTGAACGCTGCTGCTAATGGTCCAAAGGGAAGAACAGGGTATTCAAGATCAAACAGCATTTAAATATCAACCAAACACTAACGCTATTTCCTGAGTAACATGTAATCCTGGCAAACTCATGTGGCAGACTCACCTTAAAAAAATAATATGTTGAATGTTCTGAAGGAAAAAGACTGAAGAAAGAAAAAGATTTATTTTCAAAGGCAGAAGAAAAGAAGGGGACACAGGGGCTTTTAATTTTCCCTGTTATTGTCCTTATCCATTGCATTCTTTTCATGCTTAAATACAACTACTTAAAAATACACCAGAAGGGCCAAAAAAGCTTCCAGCTCTCTCCCTCTTCTTTGGAGTGCTTTTGCACCAGGCTCCCACACCAACACTGTGCCAAACATTCTGCACCGTGCACGCTGCCGGTGCCCCACACTCTTATTTTTCCATTTGGTTCTGGAGGAAAATATCTTGGTTTCTTATCAGAGCTGAGGCGAGCCAGTGTGACAACACGAGTTGCTAGGCACTGGGCAGCCCTCACTTACAGCACCAGACTCCAATCACCCCACTTGCTCCGAGGTAAATACTGTATTAACCATCTAGCCTAAAGCTGTTGTGCTGAGTGAGACAGTAAAACTATTTCCTAGGGTATCCTAAACTTCTGCCATACAGAAGTCATCTTCAACAGCCCTTTTTATTAATGTTTTCTAGAGTAAAACACAGATTTCTACCTCCAGCTTCACTTTTACAGGATCACCACAATTCTTTAAGAACTGGAATTACATCTCCTTTCCTCCTCTCTAACTACAAATCTTCTTTACGCTAGCAGAAATCCTCCAGCAATGACAGGTTTACAGCCACTTTGTTTAACATGGGTTCAGATTGCTCTGCTCTCTTTCACTAACACTCTCCTTGAGAGCTAAAAGGTTCGCGGATACCTAAGATTTACCTACCAAGCTTGTCTTCAACTTTAAAGATTAATATTAAACTTCTCGACTGTCCTCTGCTACTATCTTCCTCACAGTGGCTGAGATCAGGCAAGCTACACACGCTCTTGAGATGGGCAAGGGCAAGCAAAGAGCCAGGCTTCTCCAAAAACGTCAGCAGCAAATGAAGCAGCTTCAGCAGAAGAGAGCACTTGACGTAGTTTGTCCAAGAGCTGCCAGATGAACTTTTGTGACGTTTTGTACAAACTGAGTGCCATCTCAGTGGTGGATGGGCTCTGTTTCTTTTCTGTGTCCCCTTTAACAGTGAACAAGGGATCTAGTACAATCCACAACAATGAGAACACGAACAGGATTTAGTTATTACCTTAGTAAGATGGGTAAACAAGATTTACTTATCAACTTAGCAGATGCAAGCTGTGGCAGATTAAGAGCAGTAACATGTTCCAACTCCCTGAAACTAAATAAACTTTTTGTTATTCATTTTTATCCAAGTATATTGAAAGAATCACCAAAACAGAATAAAATTACAATAAAGCTAAAATACAAAGTTATTGATTCCTCTCCAAAAGACAGAAGGAAATCAAGTTCAAGAACTAAAAGATTCCTGGAGTCAAGGTTTAGCAATGTCACAGTACCTGTGAGTTTCTGAAAGCTTAGCAAATTCAGGTGTGACGATAAGCAATCAACTGATTACTGACTTGCCAAGTAGCTTTTTTTTTTTTTTTCTCCACAGCACAATACAGTGTGAGCATTTTGGGGCCATCCCACACCTTTAAAACAAATAAGAAAAGCCACAACCCCTCCTCATTTCAGTTCAATGCAATTAGTGACACAACATTCTTCTGCTGTTGGCCCAGTGAAGCCACCTTTCCAGCCACAGCCCCTAAGCACTCAGCAGTCAATAGCTTCACACTCTGCATTGACATGCTCAGGCCTGAGACCAACCTACCATCGCCACACTCAATAAAAAACATCTTTCAGCTGACATCTTCCCCCATTAAAACGAGCAGCCCTTGGCAGTCCTGCTGGAATCACACCAATGCCACCATCTTTCATCTCCTCTTCCCCTGTTGCAACCTCCTCCGAGTTCTCCGTGCAGTTCTACCAGCAACATCTACTACAAAAAGAAAGCTAGAGAGGATTAAAAACAAAACAAAACAAAAAACAAAAAAAAAAACAATGCTGTCTACTGCAAACAGCAAGGTAATTTAACAAGTTTTCAGGAGAAAAATCAAATAGTTCCCCACTGGTCTCCAAAGAACATAAAGAGCGATTACACCAACGTCGTGACATGTTTATTATTTACCAGACGCCTTCAAATTTGGTGTCAGGACAGAGTTACTCTACATCAAGTATAAAAGCACACATACACACACAAGGGGGAGTTTAATTTTTCAAAATGTAACTAAAGAGAGGAAGAGGTAACAAAAAGCAACAACATTTTAGAAAAAGTCTTACAAATCTTAACACTAAAGAGTTTGTGTTTCAAAAAAAAAAATTTCCATAAACTTTGTATTTTAGCAAACTGAAAAAAAGGAAACTGCAAGATTAAAACAAAAACCAATCAACCTTAAAGTAACTTACATGCAAATATACAAGAACAACAACTTTAGGCATCTTAATCTCTAATGGAATTTTCTTTTCAACTCATCACAGACAGCAATTCATGTTGTCCTTCTGTTACCCTAAAAATCCAAATTATTTCATGACTCTCCCAACTACTAGCAACGAGAAAGGACAGGAGCCAAAAAAGAAAAGCCTGCTTTTATTGTTCAAAGTAAGAGAAATAGAGAAAACTGGATACTGGGAAAATAAATATTCCTTAAAACGATGCCTCTGTTAGGAACCGACTGGCCTGCAATGTTTGTTCCCTGGTACTTGACATTCTCTATTAGCAGCTTTAGCCCATGTTGGGATGATTATTTGTGGCGTAATTATGCTATAAGTAAACACAGGCTATTTAGGCAGATGGTTTCACTAACTGAACATAACTTCTCGTATCTGAACTAACCACAACTGAGCAGCATGACAGACCCATTGCAGCCTTCTCCCCACTTCATAAGAGAGAGAACCACCCAGTTTTTGCAAGATTTCAATTTATTAGCTTACTATTTTATGATTTTCCTTCTTTCAAGTCCATAATCCCATACTTTAAGCGTCATTACTCTCCACATTAATTAAAACAGACTTGTTAACAAAGCTTTCAGATTTAGTATATTCCTATTATTACAGGCATACAAGGTGTTTTAGACTGCATAATCTCAAAGCATCGTGTTCTCCTAAAGGAAATATACAGCATAACCTTCAACAGTGAAAACAGACTAAACTCACTTCTCTCCTTTCTTCCCTCACAAGAGCAAGGGTACCACCTCCAGATTCCTCTACATCAAGAAACAAACAATTACCTTGTTAATTGCCATATGCACAATATCACAAGGTAGCATCTGGTGTGAGTAGGGACAAACTGCCAAATCATCTCTCCATGTCACTCCACGGCACCACACCTTCCTGGGCTCTGGTTATTTGCCTTTTTTTTTTTTTTTTTTTAATCTGGATCTTTGAATTCAAAAAGCCAGTCCTACTCCAACCTGCCAAGTACATTTTCCTCTTTTGTGTCAAAGGTGTTTGGCACAACAGCATGCTCAGATGTTCACTCTCCTAGGGCACCTCCAGCAGCCCTCACAAAAGCACACCCCTCTGCCAGCTCAGATGGTGACTAAATTTTTCATCTCTGCTCTTCAGGAGCATAGCCAAAGTTACAATTCATGACAGAGAAAGGTAAGCTGTGTCCTTAGCACTACAGCCCTCCCAATAAATTAATCATTTCAGGATGGAGAAATATTCCAGCAAGCACCCTGACAGAAGACCTGCATCTTAAAGACTGCTGAAGGGTCAGGCAACTATGATGGAAATTATTGTGGAATATCATAAAGGAATTAAGGGAACCACAGCCATCTTCCTGAGCCTTACAGCTTCCGTGGCTCTGACAACAAAACAGACCAAAGGAAGAAATAATTTGGAAACTAAGGAGTAGGAAAAACAAATTTGCAATGCAGGAAACTGAGAGGAAGTTCTACCAAATTTAGACAGTTCTCCAGGAAAAATTAGCATTTCAGGAATCGCTGCAGAAGTTCCCCTGTATCACACAGCACCAAATGGTAGCAAGATGGACAGAGATGTTATGCATATAACCTATTCCCAGAAGAAAACACTACGCCAACCCAGAACCAAAAGTTTGAATAAAGGATACAAAAATGGTGTCAGAATCTGCATGCGATTAAAGCTTTCACTGGTGAAACGTTCTGTGATTCCTTCAGCTCTACAAAGAGCACAGATCTGGGAACTCTCTTTCCAAGAGCAGACGAATTAGAGGTGAAAAAGATATATATATTCTCAGAGATCAGAATTTTATTATTAAAGATGTATGAGTTCAGGAGGTGAGATTGCAGTTTTTGCTAGAAATGTCACTGATAGAAGTGAAAATAAACTTAGTCTTCTATAAGACACCTTTAACTGTTAAGTGGAACAGAAACTTAAGTATGCTGTATTCTCCCATCCAAACTGTTGTCAAATACCACACATTTCAAGGCCTCTCTGCATTTCTTCACGGTTTCTTCATTCATATTTATTCTGTAGGCTAACTATACTCTTGTTTCACAAACCTTTCATATCCCCAACTCAAGCTACTGACATCTCAAGGACAATTTGCAAACAAGCAAGGATGTTCAGCAGCAAGCAAATGAGAAGACCATACTGTTTAAGGATGAAGGATTGGGCTAGGTAACTGAGAACATTCTCCTCAGCTGCGAAACTCTGTAAAAGAAATAAAGTAGTTACAGTCTAAGAATTGTTTATTGTACAGATACTTATCCAACATCAGCATTTTGAATGTTTTAATTCTGGATAATAGCTTTCTTTCCCGGACTTATTTTCCAAACAATAACTGTAATGTTTATGTAACAAAATATTTTGCTGAAGTATTATTTTGATTGCCAAAGAAAAGACCAGTTCACTTTTAGGTGGACACTTGGTTTTGCCACTGTATTCTTTAACTTATCCAAGCGTACGTGATGCTGTCTCACAACAACAAAAATCAAATCTATACACTGAATACTGGACCCCTCTCTGATCTTCTTAAATGAAATGCTCTCTGAATTCAGAGCACTTCACTTTACAAAATCCAAATAACCAACAGGGCACATTTATTTGATTTCTTCGGTCATCAGACTTCACTTGTGGCAGCAAGGTAACGTTAGCACAGCAGAAAGACTTGATCCGTCAGTGGAGGACACAGATTTTCCCCTCCCAAGAAAAACAGACTGACTGCATTATTTGGTAGTACAAGTCAGCTTGTGCTCTCTTGAATCTTGACGTGGTAGAGAAAGTTGCAGGGGGATCACAGCCAAGTCTGAGAGAGGAAGGTCACAGCAAGCATACCAGCTTGCAGGTATCCCATGTGCCACATTGTTGCTGAGCATCAACATCACCCTAGAGTGTTCATGTCCAAGAACAAGTTCCAGCAAGACTGGGATTTTTTCCCCCACAGCAGCAAGGGGGAAAAAAATGAAAAAAATAAAATGCGCAAAAAACACCTGCACACAAAAAAAACACAAGAGTACATTTTGGAAAATGTGCCAATTTAGCACATTGCTACACAGACAACTTAAAACCCAATTTCAGAAGGCAGAATTTAAGAATTCTGGCAAGATGCACAGACTTTTTCTTCCACCCTGGGCAAGCCCGGGTGAACCTTCGGCATCAAGGAGGATAGGATGACCTCAGCAGGCTCCTGAAGAGGGAAGAGTTCAAGAATAACTTTGCTGTAGCTAGACACAAATGAAACGAATCCAAATTTTTGACTGAGAAACAGCTGGCAGCAACTGTGGTGCAGAGGACAGCTTGTACTTATTATGTCATATATAGTTTCCAGAAAAAGCACTGAAGAGAGAAAAAAAAAAAAAAAAAAGCTAAACTAGATGCCCAAATAAAAAAGGATTTTACTCTGTACTGTTCCAGAACTGTCAAATGAGAATTTTAAGCATAAGGCATCATAATATTTTTGTGTAAAAAAGAAGTTTTCCTTATATATCCATATCTGATAGGAGCTGTATCTGGCTGGGCCCTAGTGAAACCAAAGCTCCTAATTAGGTCAGATGAAAGCCATGTACATACGTGCAGCATGCTCTAGCACCTGTATACTTGACACAAGATTCTTCTAAAGGAGTAACAGCTGAAAGCATTGAAATGCCTGAAATATGAAGGTAAAGGATAATCCTTCCACTCCCCTTTACTGCTTCCTGTCGCTCTTGTTCAAGTTGCTTCTAGAGGAAGCCCCAGATGCTCCAGCATCATATCACCAGACAGTTTCTCTGATTATTCCAGTTTATTTGCCTGGGAAGAAGAATAAAGTTATTGCTCATGCCATCAATAACCAGTAACAAAGCTTGCCAGGAAGTATTTAAGTATTCAATTATGTAGTATGGTATATGCCAAAAGAAGAACTTGACTCATCTCTGTTCTGGATAGTTGTGCAATATTTGAACTCTAAATGTAACAAAATCCCTTAATCCTTCTGTCAGTTTTGGATTATGAACTTTACACACATCCAATGAATCAGTTACAGAATATTACTATGTATGTAAAGGAGAGACAACTTAACTCCAAAGAGGAAAAAACACTTGACCTTAAAGTTACTGGCACACAAGCATGTGAAAGCCTCACTGCTTTGGGATTTCAGTATACTTTTTCAAACTGAGATCCCCATCAGGATATCAGCAACAACTGGTTCCTAAATAAAAGATTACTAAATAATCAAAAAGAAAAAAGAACAAAAGCAATTTAGGATAGCTAGTAGCAACAACCATAGCCCCCTGAGAAGCACAGGATTAAAAAAACACACACTCCTGCACAGCTGCACCAACACATCCTATAAGCAAGGAAATCCATTTGTTTAGTCTTCTAATGTAACTTTCACATTTCTGTTTTCAAACAAAAGGAAAACTCACAATAGATCACACAGTAAAAGCCTTTATAGATTACTTACATCCATGATTTGACAAATATTAACTTGTTTACCAAACAAGTTAAATGTTTCTAAATAAGCATAACGTGTGTAAGAGTGAAATTACTACATAACTTTTTTTGATTTGTGTATAACTGTTTTAGCCTCACTGCTAAATGCTCTGTATTTCTGACGTAAGGTGTTTTCAAGAGAGATAAGATAACACAGTTTCTTGTGTAACGTCGAGCAATGCTGTGAAAGGCAATGCGCAACCTCCCTGAGAAACTACCACATATTTCCTGAACTAGAAGCGATTATTCTCACCACTTTGATGAAATGAGAAACGCTTTGCATAACAGAATATGAACAGGAGTACAAAAGTCAGTTGTTCTTGCTTAGTGTTTGTGTTTCATTGATGGAAGCTGAGGGAAAAAAAGAGCTAGCATTTCCAGAAGGGGGAAAAAAAAAAAAAAAACTGTTTTTTTTTTTTTTTATTGTTTGAATAAAATGTTTGGATTTGTAATGTTTTTGTTACCATTTCTGGGGCTGGCATATTACTATGCTCCAGACAATTTGTTTGTAAAAGAAGAGGTATTGATTTTTGCTTTGTGTCCCTCCCTGGAACCACTACCCACGGTTTATATTCAAGTACTGTCCCCAGCTATTATCAGCCTTTGGATCTACAACTTTACTTTGTGAGTCTGGACAACTTCAGCACAGTCAGAACTTCAAATGTATGCATTAGAGCAAGTGACAAGCAGAAAAAAAAATTAGCAGAGAACTAAAACTGTTCTATGACTATCCACAAATGTCAAATTAAAAATCTAAGCATGAATTTCCTCCTCTAAAACAAAAGGAGGTGGAAAAAATGCATTCTATCAGCCCAGTAACTCATATGAAGAACTGTTTAGGCAGAAACAATCTATTTTACATGTATAATTCTCACAGAAGAGCTTCAAATTTCAAGGATGCTATCAGAAATTATTATAATAAGAGATAAAATATGCAACAATCTGAAGGAAAAGCTTCATTTTTCACCAATGAATATGCTATATCTGTGGAATACAGGAAGGAAGTTATGCATAGCATGCATACACCATCGTTTGATGGAGCAAAAGCCAAAATCACTTAAAATTAGTTTAAAAGAAGAAAGAAGGCATGTCACAATGTCTGTAACATTTGATCAATGCTATTCTGCAGGAAAACTGCCAGCAAATCTACCAGAAAAAATGCTAATTAGAAAGTCAACCAAGACCACAAGACACTTAAGGGTTATCCTCCAGAGGCAGAAGAGAGACCTTGAGTTCAACAACTGTCAAAAATTCTTAAACCCAACGCAGTGCTAAGAACAAACAGGAAACTCATCAGCAACGCTTCCTAGCATCGCATCCTCAACAGTGCATAACAAGCCCCTTTACAGGGTAACTGTGGCATGCTGGGGAAGTGGCCTCCACGAGGAAATGTCACCTTACCTCCAGCTCCATTTGGTACCCGGCATAAAGCTTAGCATCTCTGACCCCACCGAAGGGAAAAAGGGAAACTGCACTCATCACCGTCTCCCACAGGACTCTACCACATTGAAACATAAGAAATTATACTTTATCTATCAAAACTCATCACATGAAACATATGCTGAAATTATCTATTAAAAGATTATTGCTCCTCTGTACCGCAGAATTATAAATATATGCTTCAGTACTTCAACATTTATTTTGGTAATCAAGGAAACAGTGAAATACCCCACTGGTAAAGCATTTAGTGTAGAAGCAGGCTGAGGTCTGGTGATGACAACCAGGAGAATTCACCGTTTTTTCTGACATCTTCGGAAAATCCACAAGATGTATTATCCAACTGTGCTCAGAAGGCTCCGGGGTTAAAAGGCTGGCCTGTCTGATTGCAGGCTGACCGCTGGACACTCACCCGCATCACACGCTAATTATTCAGCTCGAGACT
The DNA here is from genome assembly GCF_047663525.1 of Anas platyrhynchos. NCBI lineage: Eukaryota > Metazoa > Chordata > Aves > Anseriformes > Anatidae > Anas > Anas platyrhynchos. The sequence continues at coordinate 37,315,847 of NC_092590.1, forward strand.
CTAGGATAAACTCCGCATGTCTGTCGTTCTGCACTTCAGCTGTACTGCCTTTACAGCTCGAGCTTTAGCACTCGCTGGTACAAACTGTGCTGGCGGCTCAGAAAACTTTAAATATGCATGCCTTTTAAATCAGATTGTTCATACGCCAAGCTTAGAAGCGAGCAGAAAACAAGCAAGATGATGGAGAAAGGCAAGTAATTAACTAACAAGCCCTGACACCAAATGAATGAGCAATTTGGAAGAAAAGGACAAAATGTGAATTATGATGACAATTGGGGGGGTATAATTGCCTAAGCACGTCTAAATTTTACCAAGCTAATAGGAAAGACTAGGTTGTCATCTTCGGTCTGTCCCACCCATTGTTCTCCACGCATTATTAAAAGAAAAGAAAATATTCAAAAGCAGTCAATTTATGCAAATGCCACATTTTACCTCAGTTTATTTATCTATAGTGCAAAGTCAACAAGAAAGCAATTTTTTGACAGATATTTCAGTTTAAAACAGCTCTTTCGTGAACTGACAAAAATAATAACCAGATTTGAACAATTCATTTTCTGTGGGTCCCACTAAAGGGACAGGGCTTTAATACTCTGAAATCTATGATTTGAGATGAATGTGCAGTGCTTCAGTCTCACATGACCAGCCTGCACCTTTTGAAACAATAACATAGGTGATAAGCCTGCTACGTGGAAACTACTCATTTCTGCAGAGAAAGAAAACCATAGGTAGTTAAGAAAAAATATGCACATAGGTTTGGTTTGTTGTTGTTGGCTGTTTGTTTTTTTTTTCCTAAAACCCTTTTTCAGTGTACCATGAACCTTAAGAAAAATACGCACTTCATTTTTTGAAAGTATACTCATTTTGAGTCACTGAATCTCAAGTCTCTAGAGGAAAAAGGGTTAGCAGGATAAATTGACTGTTCGCAGGGAACTTACAATCCAGAAATCTCACTACACCAGCAGTGGGATCCTGGGGTTCAAGAGAGAGAGAGAACCTTAATGCAGCAAAGCCACATTTAAGACATACTTCAGTGAACTGAATCACAACACACGTGCTGTGACACTCCTGTTATTGCATGCTTCTGTAACAATCTATAGGTTCTCTCTAGTTTAGGGAAATTTATTTTTGCTGTTATCTTCTAAGGAGAGAAAATAAAGATAAGGGGGAACACCACTTAAACTATGAGCTAGCCTGGATAATGAATTATGGAATGGTTTCAACTGGAGGGGACCTTAAAGAAAATGTAATTCCAACCCCATGGGCAGATGAAATCATAGCAGATGGAACCACCTTTTTTAATAATAATAATAAAAAAAAGACCTCTAATTAACACAAATAACAATAATGGTCATCAAGGCAGACGAGTACTTAAATCTTCCTGAGAACATGTAGAAGTACATATAGATGACGGTTAATGTTTCTACAGAGCTCCTTTAAGCATTAAGAAGAATCAACCTGAAAAAGAATCTAATCTTGGGGCTGGGGGAGGAAGGGGAGGGAACCAGTTCTCTCCCTGCTGTTTGATTTTGTCTTTTAAATAAAAAAAGACACAACAAACCTGTGACTTTGAGAAATCAAGGAGTGTCGCAAAGACTTTGTTACATAGATACGACTGCAACAGCAGCAAAACCATTAACAAATTCTTCCCAAAGTTCCTTATCAAAACACTGAAATTAACTATGAAATAAGAGTAACTTGAACAGGGAGGAAAAACCCTAAAATTAACCTAGATAATGAAGTCAACCACCATGTTTCAACAGATACGGGAGTGGTGTAGTTATTTGACAATGTAAGGTACCTATTTCAGTTTTCCTAAGTCAGACCTTTCAATCTGACTCCTCCAGTAGCAGTGTGTTCCTTCCCACACTCAAGAAAAAAAAAAAAAAAAGAAAACCCACAAGTCAAGCCAGGATGAAAGAGGCACTTCCTTCACACTTGCCATATAATCAAAGTCACAAGCTGAAAGCAAAAGCGTGAAAGGCTGCCTGCCACTGCAGTGGTTACTCAGCTAGGCCAGGACACAGGACAGCATGAATTCTGGCTACAAAACACTCATCTCCCCCTTCATTAAGTGCTGAAGCTGCAATATCATTAAGATAGAGAAGTTAAGTGCTTAAGATGCGATGTCAAAAGCTGCTTTTCAGGTAGAAAATGCATTTCTTGTCCTAGCTGATTAAAATAATGGTATTCTCCTGCTGTCTGCTCTCAGAAAGAAAAGGCACTCTGTCATGGTAGAAAGCAATACCACCAGAACAGCTTGAACAAGTTCTGCAGCACAAGACAGCAAGTGGAAAGGCAGGCATAAATGCATTCCCTGCAGAGTTTGGTCTCCTGTCTCTCCACCAACAAAGCCCAGTCTTGCTCGGCAGCCAACAGCTACCACAGTGACCATCTGGGATACAGAGCGCATTTAATCCCATCCCGCTTTGCCAGGCGTTGCCGTGATCTGAACATCCCAGTTTTAAATACACACACACACGTGCATGGTATGCTCAGAGAAGCTGTGGATTCCCCATCCCTGGAGGTTCAAGGCCAGGCTGGATGGAGTATTCTTGATCTAGCCGCGGTTTGGTGTGGCCTCCATTTTTTCAACTGAGCAAGCAGGCTCCTGGAATCTGCTCTTACTTCTCATGGGCAGTTCTGGATGGCTAACTGGAAAATGCCTGAAGAGCATCTTTCAGCTTTGGGAGCAGCTGGCACCTTCAGCAGCACGCTTCCAGGCCCTTGGACCACCACTGCCGGGTGCTGCCACGTTGAGCTCCATCCCGCAGCAGCACCACGAGGCTCCCAGCAAGCATCTTCTCCAGTCAAAACCAACCCTAGTTTGGAGGGTGCTGCCAAGAAGTTAGCTATCCCACGGCCAGCTTTTGAAAAGCTGCCAGGAGTTTTCTATAAAAAAAAACAAAACAAAACAAAAAAAAAAAGATGCCAGACAAATCACATACGCTTTCATTTGCTCAAACCTTGTTTTGGATAACTCATGGCTCGTTTGCCACAAAAGGCGATAGGATCAGGAGTCAGGAACCCCAATTTTGTCTCTAGTTTCTGACGCACTGTTAGCGTAGTCCCAGCACTACAAAGTATCTATAAAATGTCCATTAAATAGAGACTAAAACAAAGAAGCTAACGTCATTCAATCTACCATGTGTGGATGTAAGGCAACAAAACAGGGAAAACCCTAAAGCATTCAGTGAATCTGTTTGCTAGGGACAGCTGGAAAGGCTGTCTTGATTTCAGTACAAAGCAGGAGCTTCTGACCTCCTCCTAGAGATGTCAGAGCAGTCTCTAGCACCGGCAGGCTGCAAGGACACGAAGCGGTGCACACACAGGACCACCTAACATGCTGCATTGGTATTAGCAACCACCCTACTAGGTCACAGCATTTCAAGTGGCATTATTGCTTTAGAGAGCAGCAATACATTATTTTTTTATGATACAAACTATCAATTTCACCATTCTGCAATATTTGTCCACAGTAAGTCTGTTGATTTCAGTAGCATTATCTGGGCACTAAAAACCATAGCGCCAGTTCTGAAAATTAAGTGCAAGCTTTCCCACACACCACTGAGTACACTTTGTATTTTACATTTCTTATTTTCAAGTAGTTTGGAAACAATAAGGATGGCTGACACATTCAAGATTTTTCATTTGTTTCTTAATCCATTTGCTAGTCATTTCTGTCAGATGGGTAAATTGTGAAAGAATTGACAACCAGCTCTGAAATAAACACAGAAAACAAGATGTTGGGTCTCAGCTTCATGCTTTTTCTTCTGCTCTTCCCAAGCAGACGTTCTCAAATAATGTTGCAAAAAGTAGTGAAAGATCAGATAGCATAAAAACTGCATGTTGATTTTGTTATCTAGTCCCAGTTAGCACTGAAAAATTAAAGTTCAAACATATATATAACAAATGATTTGTACAGCAAGTTCCCCAATACATTTCTTCCTTCATTTAATGTTTCTTCTTGATTCTAGATTTTATACCATTTTTTTTTTCCCCAAAGCAGGGGAAAAGAAATGTCACGTTAACACATCAGCTGTGATACTCAAAAAAAAAAAAAATTGAATTCTTAAGCAGCATTAGGCTTTGCAATCTTTAGTCAAACTCAAGAACTGCTATTTTCTACTTTGCCCATTTAAGCCAGCACTTTTGCATGACTTGCAAGAATGACATAAAAAAAAAAAGACAAGACAAATCTTCAAACATCACAATGAAAAGCACCGGTGTAAGGTTTAGGCTGTTCCAACCTGATCCACATTGTTCTGAACACATCCAATACAAGACAGCACAAAGACTCAGCACCTCTGCTGTTCTTACACACTTTGCTGGGGAAGACTTGCAGGCAGGCAGAAGAGAATCTCTTCTATCTGGACAGGAGAGCAGACCGGAGAGGGCAACGAGGGGCAGATCAAGCAGCTCAGTGCAGCTCAGCAGCACAGACCAGGCTTCTATTAGAGCTATAGAAGATTTGTACTAACTCTTACTAATATCACAGTAATATGGGGTTACCTGCTTTAAAAAAAATAATAATACTAATGATAATAATTGCAACATCACGGTAGTGTAATTTCTCACGGTCCTGCACAGATAAATGCCACGCTTGCATGAAAATCCCAGGCACTATCAGAGACAGAAGGTATGAAAAGAACATTAAGCTCTTAATGATGATTAGCTCCAGCAACTAAGGCTGCTTTAGGTTTGAATTGGTGTTTTCGGTCAGGATTCACCCTGCAGATACAGCTTGAGAGCTGCTTGCAAACCCCAGGGTTGTGATTCTCCAACTACAGCCCCCTGGACCTCCAGTAACCCGCAAGACCTGTTAGATGCAGTTCACTGAGGCTCCGCAGAGCTACGAACAGCTCTACCCTCCTGTCCAAAAGACCAAGGTCCGTGAGAAAGTTTGAGGGCAGACATCAGCCAAAACAAATGTTGAGCAGTTGCTTGTGGTAAACTCCACATGGAGAAAAAAAAAAAAAAAAAAAAAAAAAGGACACACAGACCTGTAAGTGCCACTCAGCTCATCTTGTGACAAGTGTTTCGCAACATTACTTCAAGAGCAGAATTGCCAACTAAGAGAAATGCAACAACCAGGTTCTACACAGACCTGCTGACTCCTCTTTACCTTTGCTCTTACTTGTGTTGACTGAGTGCAAGATGAGAAAATAGATGACTGCCCGAGAACAGGTACCCAGGATCTCTGCAGGCTGATAATGCCCTCCAAACCAACATTATGAATCCAGTTCTCCAGAAGCAAGAGATTGAGAAAACTAAGGTTTTTTTCCTCCAAATGAATTCCAAAGAGAATATTTGCAGCTATATAGCACAAATAATTACTAAGACGGATAGCTAAAAACAAATCTGTTTCATTACACGCTCTAGAGTATCAGGATGAGTTATGATTTGTGTTAGCATCACAACATTACATTTTAGTCAAACATGCAGTCCAAATAAGAGCTGAAACTTTTTTTTAAAACATTTTATTTTTATGACACTGGAATATACCACCAAAGCATGATCCAAACATGAGAATTACTCACATATGGCAGTCTGAGAGAAACCGCACACCAGAGCTGTACTGGTGGGATGGCAGTCACCTCGTAACTGCAGTAAGAGTCCTTGTACCACAAAACACGCAGGACCAAGCAGCTCACCCACACCACTTGCTCACTCATTCATGCAGGTGAAAGCAGTGCCGCAGCTCTGAGGAACAGCACACACGAGCCCAGCCAGTTATCTTGGTGCTGCTTTAGGAAGTAACATGAACAGGTCTCCTCCAGCACTGTTGGTTTACACTTCAAAACTAAAACACTGACAACCTATGCTTTCATTAACTGCTGTCTTCTTGTTCCTGGAGCATTTAACACATTAAAAAGCCAGGGCAAAGTGCAAACTCATGATGATAACCCCTACACACACAACTGTAAAGTACCTGAGCCATAGAAAGGCCTGCATACACGCAGGAAGAAAACCTCCCTGACCAGGTTCACCAAGTATTTGCAAAGGCAGATCAAAGAAAACAAGATAGCGCACACTGGAGAGAAAAAAAAAAAAAAAAAAAAAAAAAAGAAAGAAAAAAGTTGTTTGAAACAGAGTTTACATTTCAAAGGATATAGAGCTGGAATAAATGCAGAAAAGCTGCTTTTTGGTAAGTGCCTAGATAGAGTATTTCAGAGAGCATCTATAAAGTCTTTTTATCCAATACTTCCATCCCCACCAGCAACATTCAGAGATGAGTGCAAATAGATTTCAAAAAGAAAACAGATCTTTTAAAAACACTGACAGAACTGAGACGCTATTTTGAGTGTAACAAAGCACGCTGGTGTGTGGCACCAACAGCATTTATTTTCCAAGGAAGTCTGCATAGAAGAAACAGTGAGTTGGTAAATTAGGCACAATAGCACGTTCATCTGAAGCACCAGAAATGACTGAGCAACGTGCAGCACTACCTTTGTTTCCACTACTTCCCCCATGCATAAGTGCAATTCCACAGCTAAACACAGGACCGGTATGTGAACAGCCATCGCTGGGCTCATGCAGATTCTGCAATCATGGGAAAAAGATGGTTGAGGAAACTCAGTGCCTGAAGAGGAAGCAACTCATCGCGTGCATTCTTTTACAAGCCACAAAAGCAAGCCATGCAGCAGTACTGCAAGAAAAACTGGATTCAAATACAAAGCAAGTTTAACCAGCTGTTGATTAAAGATAAGTCTTGAAGCCACAGCAAGACATACAGAGAGGAGGGATGCCCATGGCATCATTTACAGTTGCTAAGAAGCTGGCAAAAAGCCACACGTGTCAGTGTCCTGCGCACACACCGTGTGGCTGAGCCTCCCTGGTGGGACACAGCCCTGCCACAGGGCTGGGCCATACATTTTTCCCAAATCTAGAAGGTACCTGAACACTGTATGTGGCAAGGGTCTGTCGGGATCCACCTGCTGCAAGCTGTCTGTCCGGCTTCCAGCTGCCTCCCACAGCCTGAGCGTCCCACGCCTAAAGCTGTTGTGGCTACACGGGAACTTTGAAGGAGCAGGGAGCAATAATTTCACACTAAGGCAACGATCTGAGAAATTTTAAGAAAAATTAGATCAACTGTATTTCTACCAGCCTTTGAGTATAGTGGCATAAATTGTGCTTAAAAGGAGAAATGAATTAAGTTGAATATGTTGAATTAGGAAAGCTGGACTCATGCAGAATAGGACTGGAAACTGTTTTACCTTCCAGCCCAGGTACAGACTTCGACAAGGTCAAACGCTGTGCCCGACCACCAGCCATTACAGGGGAAGCCTAGGGTATCAGCAGGGTAGAATTGTTACTGAACGGCACGCAGCAGTTCAGTTAGCCAATTCTCACTCTCATCTCTTTTGTTACAGATAAACTGATAATGAAGCAGTGTACACCTGTTTCACTAGAGTATACTCACATTCCTATTCACCCATTTCTTAAAACAAAGCGTACAACTTAGGTTGCTTATGTTTTAAGTAGGCCATGAGTTATTCCTCAAGAAAATGACAAAAACACAACTAAATCTGTGAAAATAATCTATATTAAAAAAATAGCACTTCCAGGACTGAGGGAATCTATTATTGCAGGCAGATCAGTCTACAGGCACTGGCATAATCCCAAATGTAACCTGGAGGGAGAGCTATAACAAGTACTTAATCAGATGCTCCATTATAAGAAATAGATAGCCACTATAAATCTTAACCACGATGACTCAGAACAGCAAGGTTAAAGCAGCAGCAATTTCAACTATATATAAAAGAATTAGTACCCTCATCACTACTCATCTTTTCACTCATTTTAAATGTCAGATGAGCCAAACGTAATATAATCTCATATTAATGCGAGTGTCTTAGTGTATAATTTCATTTTGTTTCCCAGCCATCTTTCACACTGACATTTTTCCTTCCAGATTTTTCTTAGATTGTTCTTTTCAATAGTTCAACAGAAGAAAAGTGGATAGTGGTAAAATTTGACCATCACATCTTAAAAATGAGCTCTGTTGCAGTTTATAGTTAAGGTCTATTGCATGGTAACTGGAGACAGTTTGGGGAATTATTTATTATCCAGATCACCAAATTTATCTGACCTAGAGCACAAGCAACTAACCAGATGTTTAATCCTCCAGCTGCCAAGTTCTCCATCATGCTGTGAAGGCAGGCCCATCAAGTAATATCGACATTGTACAAATATGCAAGATGAACAAGTCAGTATTTACGAAGAACTTGTAAAAACTAGCATTAAAGGGAACCATTTTAGTAATGAAAGCTGGAAGCAGTTTAACTTGATCAGAGCTGCACTTTTAAGTTCCTCTAGAGTTTTCTAAGAATTAGCCTTTAAGTAGAAAAAGAAGCTGTCATCAAAGTTTCTATTCTGGTATACCATCCTGTGTCACTGGTACACTGTATCCACTTTGACAGCAAACTACATATGGAACTTCTACAAATGCTGGTTATTGCCTTTTACAGTACTGATATGATTCAACTAACTGGGGGGAGGGAAATATCACTAGACATCAGGCAACATGCTTCCCTATCCATTCTGCTCACCCTCTTCATCACGCACAGATTAGATATTAACTGGCAAAACCAGATGGCATCATAGCACTTTCCAGGATATTTGGCAAGCAACCTTCAGGAAAGAAGGGGCTTGATGCTTCTAGAAATAATGTTCTAACAATTTTTTACCACTAGGTCTCATGAGGATCACTTCTTCGTATCAGTACTTACTACTTACATACTAATGAGAAACTGCCTTTCCCTCAGAAATTTGTTTTATACTTGGAGGAACAAAAAGGAAATAAAGAGTCAAACTACCAAAGAAATTAGAGGGAAACAAAAAAGACAAAAGGAAAAACCCGAAGAGCTAACAGTACACCAGGGAAAATAATCACAGCACCAATTACTGTGATGCAGCTTAAATAATATGCCACGACACAGCCAAACGGAACAAATGGAATAAGATGCAAACATTTGTTCCAATTTATCTTCTATTTATTTGAAACAGTGATGGGGCCTGATGACTCAATAAATCAGAATTAACACTTTTTCCAGCAAAGCTCAACTAACCTACTATCAGCTGGACCGAGGGAACCTCACAGCGCTGCACCGAAGCAATTGAGCAGCCAGATTTGTACAATAAAGAGCAGTGTGTGAGTGCCAGGTTAACAGTTGGAAGTTGCTTTAGACAGCTGCAAATCTAGCTTTCATTTTGGCATTCTTTGTGCTTTCAAAGAAAAAAATGCTGCTGCATGCAACACAAATCACAAGCTCACATTTTTTTCTTATTTGCGTTTTCCATATTTGAAGTTCTACTTGACTGCAGTAATTTCATAATCCACTCCGTAGCTCCAAGCAAAACATTAGCAAGCAAAGTTGTTTTGCTCAGCTTGTGTGACTCCCGCTACCTGCAAGACTATGTAATTCAGAAAAATACCAAAGATGGTTCCTTATCCCCTCTTTGCTTGAACTGTAAACTTTTTGTTTTGAGCTGGAAAAGAAAAGAAGCCACAGCCAAACAAATTATAAAGTGGAGGAAAAAGGAATATAGTCAATTGAGCAAATGGCTAGCCTAGAAGCAACCACAACTATTTCTGGCTATATTCATTTATCCTTTTTCTTGCAACAATGCACAAAGTCTTTTCCTCTGTTAGTGGGAAATTAAAATAAAGGAAATCTTAAACCTAGAAACCAACACACGTACCATGCAAAGACCTTTTAAAAGGAGAGGAGAAAGACTCTTTTCTCCAAATTGCATCATATACTTATCTTCCCAACATCTCTTTGACATTCTTTGACAATTATAACATGAATAATTACCAGTTGAATTGCTTTAAAGCAGTTCTCTTTTATTTATTTGCAAGTATATTTTTGTTTTCCACTATACATCAGAAAGTGTTCATGTGCATGACACGAAGGTAATAAGGGAACAGAAAGTAATTATTTGTGCTTTTTCTTAAACTTAAAAGCCAACATTTACACACATCTTATATTTCTTCTACAAAAAAAAAAAAAAAAAAAAAAACAACAATGCCAATAGAAGTCTCAGGGTACGACAAGACTTCCCCTGGGACAGTAAATTATTTTGGTCATGATGTCTGCAGCTTCAGCTGTCAAATACATGAATATTTCTGCACTTACACTTCAATTGTTTTCTCTTCCTAAACTGCTTTCTTTGTCATTAAAGAAAGCAACAGCAGCACCTAAAATACTGCACCTAAGTGTTACTTAATCTAACATTATAATCTTTAAAAAAAACAAAAAAAAGAGGAGGCGGGGAACCACTGGAGGTCACTGATAAAATAAAGAAACAGTTCAGTGTTGCTGTGCCTGAGCTTCCTCAGCACTGGTAAGGACTGAGGATATAGACACTGAGACCCTCAGATACTCAAAAGCCTGTTAGATGCACAGACACTGCCAAATACCACGATCTCTCATTTTCACATGAGAAAAACTCTTAGACTACAGTTAAATATATAAATAGCCATTTGGCATAGAAAAACTATAACCTTTTATTTCAGCACAGAGTAGTCCAAGTATCTACAAAGCTTTTCTAGACGTTCATTACGCAGTGCCCCTTTCCCTAAAACAATACAGCCGACTCAACACAAACACGTTCACTGCTGACAGTCCATGATTTGGCCACGTGACTGTCCTGCACATATTTCAGGTATTAGCCGTGTCAAACTAATTACCAGAGACTACTTGACAGGGTCTTTCACATTATCCAAAAAACGTGGAGGACACGGTGTGTAACAAATCTCGCCCAGCTCAACTGAGAGTTGTAGTTTTGCTGACAGCTTTCCCTCCATAAATCACATACTCACTGGCTAGCAAGCCACTAAGAGAACTGTCAGGAATCCAGCGTATGATGTGGTTGTAAACACGATAGGCTGTATTTCTCACACATGTATGAGAACCTCTGTGTCAGTGACAACGGCTACAGCATCAGAAATGACACCATTTCCACTTGTACCCATAGTGAAGGTTTCCACCTTAGCTTAACAAAGAGTGCTTCAGGCTGTGCTGCCTCTGACTTCAAACCTTGCAACTCAGTTAACAACCCTCCTTAGCAAAGGGCTGCGTATCAAGGGTGTGTCGATCAAGTTAGAAGTTCTTCTGATTAGTAAATTTTTCCTCCCCCTATTTCTTGTCACTGATGAGCAGCACACAGATACGAGGATACAATATATAAGCACATATACAAGTACCAGTGGGAACTTGTAGAAACACAACATCAACATTACTCACATTACCACACTTTTCAGGCCAAAATACCCATCCAAAGCATTCAAGCAGTGTTTCAAGCATCAGTGTCTAAATTAAGAGTACAGAAAAAATGATTCAAAGGGAAGCACATTAGCACGCCTGACCAAGCAAGAGTCCTGTACAGCAAATACATGCTGCAGCTTCATATAGGGAAGGCAGGAAAGCACAATGTCCACTTTTCCAGGAGACCTTCAAGTTAAAGTACTGCTGTAATTTATGTTTCAACTCCTTTGCTTCAGTGCACAGGAAGGAGAGATTATAAAACTAATTGTTTAAGTGGAAATGACAGCTACATCTGGAAGACGCAGAGCAGGCAGGCAAAGCAAACATTCTCCTAGGACACCGAACAAACAGCGAGAAGCACAGCTCTGGGATCGTCGGTGACGTACAGCCCTGCAGCCGTGGTTTAACAGCACAACCAATTTGGGAGGGCTGTGCGAATAACAGCTGACATACCAGTAGCACGGAAATACTAAAACTCAAATGTATACAGCATGAAAGTCATCTAAGCACACCAACTGCCCTCACACCCAAAATGCTAACTATACGTCGCTAAATGATGGACCAAAGTCCTGGAAGGCAAGGGAAGAGGATGAAACAAAGCAGAGGAGAAGGGAGATCCAGTGCCTGCCACCTTGAACTGAAACCTTCAGCAGGGGATGAAGTTTCCATGGGCAGGTTCTAGCCCTTACAGAAGGCTATCCAGTGGGGACAGGGGAGTTTGCACTGGCAGGAAGAAATGAATCCAACGCCACACACAGTGCTGCAAAGCATCCTTCGCTTTTTCTCTGGAAGTGCCAGCAGTGGTTTTCTACCTTCTCCTGCCACAGTTTTGTGCCCAGCACGTGCTAGGTTCAAAACACAAACATTTCTAGGTAAATGTAGACTCTCAGTATATCTCACATGAGTTTCTTTATTCATCTTGATTTCTTTGGAGGCATATTTAAGCCTTTAAGCACAACTTGTCCTAATGATCATTAGTCATTAACTTATGCAAACTTCAGTGTTGCATGCTGATCTCTCTTGCTTCTACATCACAGCAACCTATACCAAACCGGGTAAAAACATACCAAAGGCCAGCCTGGGAACTTGGAACACAGTAAGGCTCTGAACAATGTTTAGAGTTGCATAGATTATACAGAACTGACAACAGAAAATAGATGTTGATTCCCTGATCATTTAACAGATTGTAATTAGAGTTTGCTCCACAGAACTGAATTTCTCTCAGTGAAAGATACATAAAATCATTATTTAGTCCTTCAGTATTTAAAACTTTAAACAAAGTGCAATCACGACAAATTAGAAGTTATCCACATACCACTGGCTGTACGGACACAGAAAAGGAAAGAAAAAGCATTCAGGTGTTTTATTTCTTAGATAAGGTTAGTAGAGAACATGCTAACTAAAGAAACACATTCCCTAGTTATCTATCTCATTTCAGAGGCCAAATTCCAAAGTAGGCATCTGCAAATGGGAATCTCTGCATAAACAGTTCCTGGTCTGAGGTCAGCTCAGAGCAGAACCATCTTCTCCTTATTAGTAATACAGATTTAAAAAATTCTTTATAAGGAGAAGTTGATATTACTAATACCAATTTACTTAAGAACTGAAAGCAACGTGCCTGTTGGGAGCTTACAATGCAGCTGGCTTGCTGACTGTTGGCCATGAAATCCCCCAAGCCCCTTCTGACTCTCATTTTGTCATCATCTTTCCCATTGGCATAACTATAAACCATATGGGCTTTACATAAAATTCATCCTCTTCACTCTTGGTTTACTAAGATTCAGTCTACTCAAATTTAAGACACTTGTCCATAATAAAGCCATGTAAAACGACAGGGACTAAGACTTAGATTTCAGTTCAATGGGAGCCACCCGTTTCATGTTAAAACAAGACAAATTAGGATTTACTCACAGGGTTTCCAGATAATTTTTGTTATTAGTTACCAGTGTCAAGACACAGAAAGAGACAAATCCAAAAATTCAGTCAATTACTTTTAGGCCTGGGTAGCAGCCAGCAGAAGTACTCGCTGGCTTCAGAGAAGGTTTGCCAAATGTTGAGAGACATTAGCATCGGCAGGGAATATTTCCTTTCTTGGCTTCTATCTGCCAGAGGTTGCAGTCACCAAATTAGGATTAAGGACGGCTCCAGAAGGAACAACGCAGGGCTAAATTTAGGACTCATCTCAGTATTAACTACGTGCTAGGACAGAGCTTGAGTTGGTGGGATTACTGAGGTAGGAAAAAGAGAAAAGAGCCAAAACTGACCCTGGACGTAGAAGGGTGCATCTGGCTATGCCTGCCTGCCTGCCTGCCTCTGTCAGGGAGTGAGGCACAGAGGAACAGGAGGCAGGTCTAATCCAGGGGAGCGCAGCCAGCGTGTGAGCGGGGCAGGACACCAAAGGCTTTGGACAGAAAGGACTGCCAGACACAAGGAGAGGTTTGGATAAGCCAAAATCAATGTACTAAGGCTCCTACAGAGTCTGTAAATTAACACCTGTCTGGAGTTAGTTCTGGAATCAACTGGTGGGATTGGGGATAGATTTCAAGCCAGCACAAGTACACACATTGCTGACTGACAGAGCCACCAAGGGAAGCACGATCCCAGGTTTGCTATTGCAATTTCTTGCTATTCCAGCAAGCACAAAGAATTAGGCAGATGTGATCATTATCTCGAAGGAACATTTAACACGATGGCATACAAAAACCCAAGATGTACAATTCAACATGCCTTCCTCACATCTACAAGTGCAAAACAGTTCTGATCACCACTGAGCGAACTGAATGGTGCTCTGAAATTGCCACACGATTCACAACACAACCACAGTGCCTGCAATCTGCCTTACCAAGCACTGCTTAGAAGGGTAAACGTCAGGGCCTCCTAATTGCTAACTCCAATAAAGACTCGGTGTGCAGCCTTATCTAATCAGTTGGTCTCTCACCTCACTCATCTGTAAACAGACTGAGCAGCCCAACCTACTTGGCAGGATGCTGAAAGACCAGCATCTGAAATGCTTTACGCACTTCAAAGTGCTACAGAGGTGAAGAGTTTTGTTTGTTTATTGAGAACTCCTCTCCCACTCATTTTAAATTGCACATGCTTTACATGACAGAAGAAACAATGCCACCAATAGAACAGCGGAAATCATTACGAAGAACTTAAAACGGGTTGGGACTGGGCTGATCTTAAGCAAGCAAGCTTACCTTCAGTGCTCCTGCTGCCATTTCCTGCACACAGCTGTCTGCTGTTTTTTTCTAGCAGCTTCCCTAAGAACATTCTTGCTGTCAGGAACCCCCGATCAGACCAAGCTGGTCAATGCATGATTACAGGACAAGTCAGGAATTCATATAGAAGGGAAAAACCTTAATCACTAACAGTATGTGCATAAATAAAAGCAACAACTCTCAATTCTCCCCATCATATTAACTACCAATTTGCAATAACTTTATATCCTCCTGGAATCTAAAAGATCAAAAACACTAAAATTGACATTATAAGTTAAAAAAAAACTCTTTATTGACAACAAGGAATTTTCAACTTCCTATACTGCAAGTACCATGAAAGCATCCCTGTGGGCTTTGATAGAGAAAGTCCAGAAAACATCAAAAGACAATTTGTGAAGTGACTGACAGAACACAAAACCAACAGGTTTAAGCAAAGAACGTGGAAGGGAAACAAAATAATGAAATTCACTCGATAGCAGTCAATAAATGAGAGCTACTACATGACATGGCAACATTCTCCAAAACAGTATGGATTTTGTTTCCTCTGGAAAAGGTTACACAATCCTTCCACTTAAAAAGGCTGAAGAAAACTGCACTAGAGAGCATTATAGTGGGTCCCTCTCTGGAGGGGAAGCAACTGTGACTAAGCAAGTAACTTCAGAAAGACAAGTGAGAAAAGCCACCACACTCCTCCCAAGTACAGGACCGATGGGCAGCCCTCTGACATTACAACTTATTGACATCAGTGTATTCCATCTGGTATTGTTTAGAGCTCCAAAAGCCCTGTTATTCCCCACTAATTATTCCCCTGTGGGTAATAACTCAACTGACACTGGCAACCCTGGATGTTTTGTGAAGGAGGGATGCAGCTAGGAGAGAAGGCAGTTTACTCTGGGAAAAGAAGAAGAAAAGCCTAGGAACAACATTCCTACAGGTTTCATCATTAACTTGCTAGCTGGCATCCCTCTGACCTGTGTGCCATTAGCAGACCACATTCATTCTGTTCCTGCTCTCTGTGAGAGAGTAAATTACAGAGTAGGAAAGAGCAGTGGCAGATGCATGGAAGCAAAAGAAAAAAATATTAAAAAACAAACAAACCCACAAGCACCTCTTCCAAAGCTTAGCAAGAGCTTCAGAGAAACTGGTTCAGCCTTTATTCTGTTCCAGCAGCTCTAACACAAACTCTTAGGAACCCCGAGCACGTCTCCACGCTAACCTGTGTGAAAAAAACATGCTGTTGAACCTATCCTTCTCTTCCCTATTATCTGAACATTCACATATATTTGCTCTACACATTTTCACCGGAACAGACAGCTAGATGTGAAATGAGGTGCGAGAGGCAGCAAACTGACAAGCAATGACAAGGTCTAAGAAATGACCCAACTAAGACCACACAGAAGGAAGAGAGAAAAAGGGAGAATCACAAGCTGCAGAGCAGCTACAAGGTATTTTCCAAGTACCATTGCTTCCCGGCTTCCCTCAGCAACTCTGCTCGTCACTCGGGGAATGCCACCCCAAGCCACCCATCCAGGCACTCAGACTGAAACTCAGCAGCTGCTCACATCTCTCTCAGCTCCTACACTAATAATAGCGTCCAGGAAGCAATGTTCCAACATGGCCATTCAGTAATGTTCTCATGAAATGTGAGATCAGCTCCTGACCACTATTAAAATACCGCAATTTTCCATATTTGAAAGAAAAACAGCAGGAGAGGGCAGCAGAAAAAAAAAAAAAAAAAAAAAAAAAAAAAAGCTGCTGCTGCTGAAGAATGGCATCCCTACTCAAGACAAGTGTAAATATAGCTCTCCTCAAAAAGATTTACTTCCAAATCCGAGACATCAAAAGCATCTGATCCCTTTTGTGGGCCTTCAACTTCCTAAACACAAGAAAGTTATAGCTGTTACAACGGAACAGAACCAAGAAAGCATATAAAGAAAGCTTTATTTATATAAGGACAGAAATTGAAACAAATGTTAACAGTAATGTTTGGGTTATGTTTGGTGCTTTTGGAGCATCAGAGGGTTTTTATTTGTTTCACTGTGTGTCAGAAGGGGCTTCATTTGTTACATGTTTCTTACAAATCTGTCAATTTTCTCTGTAACAGACAGGAGTTGGGGGGAAAGAAGCAGCTAAGGGATCAGTTACTAGTGCAGTCCTGTTACTTGCTCCACTCAAAACAAAACTGCTACTTTTCTTAAACAACCTCTAGTTTCTGATTTTGTTTTAAAATGCATTGGTAGCAATAATGCCAACATAATTTTCAAGAAGGTATCAGAGCCATCTTCCTGGTAAACACTTCAATGTAAAGAAGTACAAAAGAAAAAAAAAAAGTCTAAGTAAGATATTTTCTCAAGGAAGCAAGTTTTCCAGCAACACTTTGAATCTGAACAGGATTTCATTTTGTCCAGAGAGCACAGTAACAAGACTGCCATGTCCAAATTCTTCTTCACAAATGGATACTTCCTATGAAAACGTGACTGCCTATATGCTATAAACCTTAGAGATGTCAAACCACTGACTAAAATTCCTACTTCAATGATCTGCACTGCAAGGGCAGAACAGCTGCCTTCTCTGTTAATACTGCCATGCCCTCCATACTAAGAGGTCTAAAACGTTACT
This sequence comes from Anas platyrhynchos, assembly GCF_047663525.1. Taxonomy (NCBI): domain Eukaryota; kingdom Metazoa; phylum Chordata; class Aves; order Anseriformes; family Anatidae; genus Anas; species Anas platyrhynchos. The sequence goes on from NC_092590.1 coordinate 37,332,957, forward strand.
GTAGGAAAATACTGCACGTTCTCTTATCAGATACTATTTTAAGCTAATTTACCTTGTAGAGGATGTAAAAAAGTTTGTAACTACCACTCAATGCAAACGACTACAGAAAAAAAGCAGTGGGTGCAGTCTTACATAAAATGCAAAAGGGACTGATACGCAACGCTGCCCTATAGCATTTCAAAATTTGTGAAGTATTTTACAGATAAACGTGCGCAAATCTGAGGCAATAGCTTAAAGAGCAGTGGATAGAAAGAAAAAAAGATGGAGAGTTTGCCTAGATTGCTCCCAAAGTCTAGCTACAGATTGCTCTTTTGTCCATACCAAAAAAATATCCAAGTATATGAAAAGCCTCAACAGCGTTGGGTGATAAAAAGAAGCAGCATGGTGTGAAGGGATGGAAACATGCTACTATTTCATTCATTCAACTCATTTGTTTCCTGCCTACTACCTGGTCAGCACTACGAAAAGAAAAAACATTCAGCAGAGATAAAGAAAGAGCCCTATATACAATACAGATCCTGTTACAACAAACACTTAATATTTTGGTGTAACTAAAGAGAAATTCCTAGCAAAGACACATCCCAATTACTGACATGAAAGCAGTTAATGGAGGCAGGAAGAGAAATAAAATTGAGATAAATGAACACAAAGAAGCGTTTCTGTTGAGTCTCAAAGCTACATTTTCAAACTAACAGTTTCATCTAGAAGAGTGCTTTAGAGGAGTTCTGCTTCTTAAATACACTTGCTAAAATTTATTTTCCACTAGGTTAACTATCATGATTACTAGACCAGATACGATCTGGTCTTCTCAGGGATCTTCCGAGCTGCTAGCCACTAGATCTCATCCCTCCACGAGGGCATTTCCAGTAGTGAGGAATATGCTCAGAGCAGGATACACTCCCCAAGCACTGCCCAGAAACACAGCCACCAGCCCTCAAGCACTTGGGCTTTGCAATGGATGGATGAGTCTTTCCAAGCCAGACAAAGCATTCCAGCTCATCTGAAATTATGGTATCCTGGCATATCTAGGTTCATGTCTCCTTCAGCTTTACCTGAAGCAAAGGAAAGTTCACCTGAAGGGAGGACAACATTCCCACACATGAGATGCAAAGATGTCACCCAGGCATTTCCTTAGTTCATTTCAGCAACTACATTAAAACTTGAGCTGAACTTCTGGAGCTTTGCCCCATACCTCTATAAAACATAGCTAACAACTTATGCAAGAGGAAGGAAACAGGTGCCCAAAAGAAATTTTCATGCTGCCCCTTAAGGAGCACTGCCTTCCCCCTTAGGTGCAGCCCTGCAGAATCTCACAGGAAGAACACGAAAGGTGTTGGCAGACACACAGAAATGTTTTGTAATAAGTTGTGGCCATGGGACAGGAGAGTGTTTGCAGGTTCTTTTTAGCACCAGATTCTTTTACTTCCATTATTAGAAGTAAAAGAAGTTACGAAGGATGCAATATATCTAGGTAGTTTTATGTCTTTTGCCAAAAGCAATGGATTTGCTGGAACGCTACAACAGCCAGTCAAGAAGCACAACAGAAATTTAAAACTGCTAAAAGTATAAAAGTAGGATTAAAAAAAGAAGTGAGGCACAGTAACAGTACAGGAATATTGCCACACAACAAGAACGTTTAAAAGCAGACTGGAAAATAGCTTTGTTCCTGAAAGGCTTGCAGACAAAAAATGAGTTGAACTGACAAAGCTTTAGAAAAACAGTTACTCAGCTTGTCAATTAGAGCAGGCCTTTTCTACAGAGACAGCACACAACCTGATATTTTAATAGGAAAACAGCGTTGACAATGCAAATTATACAGTTTTGTTCTCAAAGCACCAATGTGTTTCAAAGGCTGAAACGACAGTGTTTGGTTTGTTAATCCACATAAGCTACAAACTCAATCACATGACAGATTTCTAAGAACACTGACTTACTGCCAAAATTAAATTTCAAAAAGTTTTACTTCGAGTCCTCTGTGACCCGGCAACCTGCTCCTTTCACCTGTTCTGCAAGCTGGTGCTTTAAAAAAAAAAAAAATCTAAGCAATTATTTTCTTTTAAATCTATTACCAGTTTCCTTATCAACTCTGAAAATATTAATAACACTTGAATATAGGCATGTTGGAACAAAAAAAAGTATTTTTTTAAAGCATGCAACTTTTTCTAAGGACTGGCAAAAGTCACAGGTTACAACAAACAAAAGTAAGGTGTGCTCCCTCTGCTTGGGAAGAGAATCCACCTTTTGAGATTTAATATATTACAGTCCAGTATTTTCTTGGTGATGGTGGTGTTTTGTTTTGGTTTTTAAGTTGAAACATTACAAGCTTCAATCTCTTCATACATTCACCAGTTCTAAGCCCTCAGTTCATCAGGTTAATGGGGACAGATGCAAATTTCAATGCTAAAACGCACTTACCAGCAACAGACTTACTGGGGATGTATTCCTGGACACTGCACATTCTACAGCTTCCTTCAAGGCTCAGCTCTAATACACCGTCTTGCTCAGTTTTGTCCTGGTTACTCAATTTTCCTTGCCAAATTAAACAAGACATTTTTTCCTCTTCAAGGACACAGAGTCCCAAGCAGCAAGTGGATATACAAAAGCTACAAAGAATTAAGGTAAACTAATAACCAGATCTGCTGGGAGGGTCAAATTCTTTTCTCTTGACCTACCTGATAACTCCCACCTGCCCCTCCTCTAAACTGAAGAGGCAAAAACAAGCAGCAACACGACATTTATTCAAAGGTGTGGACAGTAGTAAAACCAACATCAGTTTAATAAGACTATGATTTTCCGTCTCTGCAGATTACTCTTCCCTGCTACTGCCTCTTTCCCACAGAGGACATCCCCAGATTCAGGAACTTCTTAATCTGCCTTGGCCTGTTACTGCCACGTTGCTTCTAAGCACCTGCATTATCTTCTCACAATTTTTATCTTGAAAGATGAGCAAACACATGGGAGGGAAGAGAACAGCCAGGGGAGGAAACGAAAACAGAACAGAGGGAGTAGAAGACATCCGCACAAAAAGCATCAGCCCACAAGTGCACATAGGAATGGTAAAACAACTACATAACATTTGGCTTGCCTGCCAGAAATTGCCCAAAACACCTGTTTGGGCAATTTTTTTTACAAAAAAAAAAATAATAATAATAATAACAATTTGAGAATAGCATAAACCTAACCACAGCTCTCCCATAAGGTACCCACCCCAGGTCAAACGTCCCCTTTCCCAGTGAGGGACTTGTGTGTGCACTCTGGATACCAGGTGCACATCTGCAGCCCAGGCACACAGCATGGGCTGTTTAAACCACAGCCCCTGCCTCTTCCACCACAGTCCTGTCCCAGAGCACAGCCTCCAAGGGAGCAGCTGGGATGCAGCTCCTGTGCCTACCATGGTTCTTTTTGCCAAAGAAGATGGATTTAGCTCAGCAGTAAGATAGATTTTGAGCGCCTACTAAAACTGACAGATACTTAAGTCTCTGAACAGTCGTTGCTTCAACTATTCTGCTAATAATGTGCCCAAGCCCATCTGATCATATATTTTTACACTCGCCAGGTACTCCAGAAAGACATTCAACTGCTCAAAGTATCTTACTTCTCCTCATCTAAAGCATAAAGACGTTTAAAAGACAAATCAGAACACCAGTGTGTCATAGCATCTCTATAACAACAACAGCAAGTTTCGTCTGGAAGCTCAGAGAAGTGGCATTAGAGCGGCTTTAAACCTCAGACCCAAAGGGGAATCCCAGCAAACATCAACAAGTCATAAACACTCCCCTGAGAAGCCACAAGTCTCCACATCAAAACATTAAGGGTATTGCCAAGGTCCACATGCTGTTGACTACCTCCCTCGGACAGCCAAGCCTCTATTTTTTAAGCCAGCAAGTAAAATGCAGCAGTTGTGATTGAAGCTAGTGGAGTAAAACGAAGTACCAAGGTCACAGCAAACTCCATATATAAATATGCAATGTTAAAAAACAGCTGAGGAGGTAGGAGGAGAGAAGTACTGGGATGCAGCTCTTCCATGCCGTTGCAAAACATGTTTCCAAGTGCTCCCCTTGGAAGCCAGGGCGCAGCACCTGGCCTGCACACTACTCCCACTGCTGCAGGTGGCACAAATAGAGCACTCTGGAGCAGGTCAGCTCCCCTCCCTGCCTCCTTGTAAGAAATCAGTACATATCCCAAATGAGGTCTGCTTCACTATGGACTACAAAGTTGATTTTAGACTCACTTGAGAACTATTTTCAGCACCGTTAACTTCTGCTTATCAAAATTTACAGCATATTTGCATTATGGAGCTGGCAAATATATGATCATTTCAGGAATATGATCGTTTTCAGTACACCTGCAGCCTTAGCAAGTGTGCAGCCTTAGCAGCTGATCTATTTTTCTTTCTTTAATTGCAAGCAGGTGTTGTCACTTTACAGACTGTAGAGCAAATTCCAGCCAATTCCAGATGATGGATTCAAATTCCATACGATTTAATACATTTCCACGAGGCTTGTCATTAAAAGGAAAAAAAAAATAAAGCAGGGAAAGAATTGGAACATGAACTATGAGATGACTTTTCTAAAGATTACAAACTGCTCTATTTGCTTTTGTTTGTTTGTTTTTGTCCTGAAAAGACACTAAACACCAGTCTCCTTCAATAACTACCTACACAGTTTAGATAAACTAAAAACTACCATTTCCACAAATTTTTCAAAAGACAAAATCGCTCCAGTCAAGAACCTGTTGCATCTCTTATCACCGATAAAACTCATGTAAATTCATGTATTTTTATGAAATCACACGTTCTAGTTCACCAGCACAATGCTCTACTTTGAATACAGGAAAAAAACAGTGGAACATCTGCAGGACAAAGAAGGTAATGGAGCTAGTTAGTAATCCAAGCTGAAAAGACATGATTCAAGATGACAAACTGGCATCCTTCACAGGATGAGCTTGACACTTTTTATAGCTACTGACATAGTAATGAATGCTTTACTTTGGGTGGAGCTAAATGTAATGTTCTACAGAGTATCTTCTTAAAAGAAAGTACTTCCCCGATCCTAATACAGAAACAGCTTTATCTACAAGCAGGGAAAAAAGGCAGTGTCTTAGCTAATTAGGCCTAACACTGGCAATCACCTCGGAGGGAAGGGAAAAACAACATTCTGCTATTATAAGCAGTTCTTTCTGAAGGGAAAGCTGCATCAGATGGGCCCCAAAGCATCCATTTGCCTTAGTCTTCCAATGCTGACACTATTGAGCTGAATTCCAGTAGGAAGGTCTTTTTTGAATAGTATTAAAAAAAAAAAAAAAAAAAAAAAAGAGCATATACTGCTCAGTAGCCTAACACTACCTTAGCAGAAATTTTTATCTCACTTTGCCCTAACAGAGTGTTTTTTCAAACTTGCATTTCAGACTGTTCATATAAGAGCACTTATTTGCTTACTGTTATCACATCTACAATGTGTCTTATAACAGAAATAAAGGTCATTTTTGCAATTGAAAACTGAAACAGCTCTCTAAAACATTAAGTGTGAAGATATACTAATACATAGCTCCCACTGCATTCAGGGGAAATGAGGCAAAGATGGAGGCCTAGCTAATACTGATGATTTAGGAAAGTTTGCACACAAACTCAGCTAAGGCTCCCTTGCAGTATTCCCCACTCTTCCTCCTTTTTAACTAGGAATGACATTACGTTTTACTCTGTCTTTGGATTCTTTCTAAATCTTCAGTGAATGCCCATTTCTGCAACAGAAGTTATTAATGAGGCCCCTACTAACTGTTTTACTTTACTTCTTTGACATGCACTTAAGTGCCAAAAGAACAACATTATTGTTGCAGAAAATTCCTAAGACTTCCAGAGCTGGCACAAATTATACAGTCAGCTAAGTGGATTCATAAATGCGGATTATGCTAAGGAAAGCTTTAAAAAATGGACATTTAGTGCTTAGGAAAAAAAGCACTGTGGTTCAAATGATCTGAACAGCTTCTACACTCTGTTTTTACACAGATTACAACAGCCACTACCATTTTATAATGACATCCATCTCTGGTCAAACCATAAACCCACCTAGCGCAGCATCTAAGAGGTCAACCAACACCATACACTAAGAGAACGTGGCCAGAAACAAAAACAGGTGTTTGGTCAACACCAACAACAAATTAGGTCCTGGATTTGTTTGATGAGCAATTCCTAATCCAACTCTGCTAGAAGAAATACTCAGCCTATTCCAGTAGGTCAAGGATGGGACTGGGAATGGCTTTATTCCCATTGTCAACACGATTTCCACTCTGCTTATCTTCTCGATGGTGAGCTTGTAAAAGACCGGTTAGTAATAACTAAGAATATCTCAGTGGAAACAGAATTCGCTGTTTTTTCTCATGAATGCAGAAATACTCCCCGGAGCATGCCAGCATTCTTCAGTGACAATTACCAGTAACTCTTCATATTCCAACAAACTCTTCCTAAAGACAAAAGAAATCTGGTTCTTGCTTCATGTTCTATCTGGAAAAGTGCAAGGAATAACATTTCTTTAACAAGCATAAAACAGAAACAGCAATAAAAATAGTCATTAGAAATCTGAGCACACAGTTTCCTGCAGAGACTAGCACTAGACTAGCGAGGATGTGTTTTCCTCCTCTGACACACCAAATACAATGGCTGAGACATCACAAAACTTAGCTCACAAAAACAAAACCTCAAGGTATGGTAGAAGCTATCCGGCTCTCAACCAAAACAGCTGCACAGCAACACTAACAAGAGACAGACCTACCCCAGTGAAAAGCTGGCCCCCAACTGATGGAGAGCAAGTTTCTCGGGGTACAAACAGGGGAAAACAGCTGCTCTGGGTGCTAGCACAAGTGACAGGGGTATCTGAATACTGCAGTGCCCTTGTGGTAGCAGCTGTAGGTGGTGCAGACTTGATGAAGGGCTGTGTGATGCTTTTCAGCTGAGGATGAGAGCACTCATGTGGGGCACCCTTCCCTTCCAAGTTTTGTCTGGACTTCCCCTTGGATAGACATAGCATAGTGACACCATCACTCTGAAGTCTCCTGGGAACCCAACTTCTTCCCAGCTTCTCTCTTTCTTCTTCAGCAGCCTGTTACAAAATCGCAGCAGCTGAACCCAAACAGAGTTCTCCTCTGATACAAGCCTAAATCCCAGAAGTGTGAAGCTATGCATGCACACACTGGAAACAGCTGTGGGCACACAGAAGCATCCTTCACAAAACCCCTTGTGCGGATTCTTCCTACTCCACCCTGAGGGTGGAATCCTGCCATATAAAAAGCGACAGCTCCTGATGCACATTTACAGGAAAAGTCTCAGCTTCAGAAGAAAACAATCTTCAAATCTTACATTCTTGTCAAGAGACCAAGACTTGGGCCACCGAAGGGGGAGGAATTAGGAAGCAAGTATGTAGTAGTTATCCAGTATATTCTGCACCTTCCAATAACTTGCATCTCAGATTTTAAGAGCTCTGAACTAAACCTCTCAAATTCCTATTTTATTTCAAAACAAGGATTCTTTGATCAGGCACCTTTAAATTTAATTTCTCTCAACAGAAGAATTACTAACTCCATCCAGAAGTTATTTTTAAACTATTTTGATCTTCACTTGTTTGTCTGAACTAGAATCCCCTGAGATATACTGCATTTTTATTTTGAAAGGCGTATGTGCATACCACTTGTATTTACTGATCAGTGGAAAAAAACTTCCTGTACTCCTTTTAAACATATTTAACTGCCATAAGAAAATAAAGAGATACCTATTGTTTATTCATTTTTCCAATATTTAGTTTGAAGTAGACAACTCAGTGATTCAAACCATGACACAGGAAACGAGACAGCTTTGAGTCAGTCTTGTTTATCTTTCTATCAGATTCTTGAAACAACCGAGACCTAAAACTGCAAAGATCCACTTGAAGCGTACCTCGTAACTGAGGGGTGGAAGCTCACCAAATTAAGAAGACAAAAGATTTTCCTTTTCCTCTAAAAGCAGCACAGTCTGGTACTAACAAAATTTAATTCTTCTGAGTTTTAGGTAGAAAATACACTCCTGTACAACAGAGGATACAAACGGGATGGAGCATCAAAGCCACTTGTAATATTTTCTGTCAGACAGGAAGCATGATGCATTAAGTCGCATAAGTTATTCACACCTCAAGAATCCTCACAATATTTCTGGTAAGCTGCTGCTTTACAAGGGAAATAAGGAAAGCACAATTCTGAAAACAGCTCAGATAAGGAAATGCAGGCGCTTCCTATACAGTCAGTTCATTTCTCACAAATTTAAGAATATTGGGCCTAGTACATTCTACGTATCAGGAAGTTCACTATGCTCACATATCAACTATAACAGGTGAAACTTCTTGTAATTTACCCAGTTCTAGAAAAAATACTTTAGCTAATAAAACAGCTTTAAAAAAAAATCATCCTCAACTGTTGGCTAAAATGGAGCCATTTAAGCTCTTGAAATGCCCTGTTTAATTATCACATTCTCTTGATGGTGGCAAGCCAGTCTTCATGTAGAAAATGCGGTTTTGACAGAGATGAATAGCTGAGTCTAGACCACTTCTTGAGCCCAGTTTTCCGAACAAACATTAATCCCATTTGGTTTCCTGACGGTGAAGGAATCTGGTTCCTCAACTTATTTAGATGCCAGTGCTTTCTTCTGCAAGCACAAGGAGGACCAACATGCTAACCACCAGGGTTCTAACAAGTTGTAACTCCTCCTTGCATTTCCTCTGGTTCGGTTTGGCTTTAACATCTGTTGAACAGTGGCACTGCTTCACCGGCAGCAGCAGAAGACGACCCAATTTCAAACCTGTCAAACAGGGCTCTCTAGAGGGGAGAGACAATTGTGGAAAACTGAAACACGTTACGAGGCTTACCACACACAGCTACGTCCACCACTCACTGCACACCAAATCAACATTATCAGCAGAGGATTTTGCTGGGGTCAGGAAGCTCACAGAAATTAGGGCTTTCCCCACCTCCAGACTTTTGAATTGAGTTCTGTGTATATAACTGCGCGTGTCAAACAGAGTTTGGGACATTTGCCAGACGGCTGTCTAAGGAGCTGAGGAATATAAGCAAAGTAGAATGATTTCCCCTCTATTTTTCTTGCTCAAATTTCGAGACACTTTGTACGTTGTATTCCATGTTAAGATGACTTCTACCGACACCACGAATCACAGATTACAAAACATCCTCAAGGAACACTTGATTTGCAAGAACTGAACGTTAACTGGCCAACAAATAAGAGTTACAAAGAAGTGAAATTTGATAAGATGTTTGCTACCTTTTTTTTTTTTTTTTTTTTTTTTTTTTTACCCAGGTACATCAAACTGACACAAGTAGGAAAGAATGTTTATTTGCACCAAATGGGTTACCTCTCTTTTTAAGACTCTCATCCTATCCAGGCAGCTACACATCCCACACCAGCGGCCAAACCCCTCTCAACCTGCTTTAAATGAAGTACCTTGAAAGCTGTGGTTCTCTGCCTTCAGAAATTTCCCATGATATCAAAGATGCAGAATACTTTTGAGAACGGTGTCAGAGTGCTGCGTTAGTGATTCATTTGTATACTTGGTAGGATCAACTATCACAATAGATATTTAGGTGACTATACTACTAGATCTCAAGTTAAATTATGTTAGCACAATACTACATTAAGAATGTCTATTAATGTGGGCACTCAAGACAAAAAAAAAAAAAGATTCTCACCAAACCACAGCATAGATACTACACACAGACACACACAATATGTTTTCAACAAGCACAAAAGTCAAAATTGCCATCCAATTTTGAAAGGCCAAATCCACAGGGCTGATAACTAGCGCTGTCACTGCAAAAGTGTAACTCTTGTGATTCCTGAACACACTTAAAATTTTAACAAAGATGTATTTTCAGGAGCTTCTCGGCAGGTGAGGAACACATGCACGTGTTAAGTGTGGCTTTCTGTAGGCGATGCAACGCTTGCCTAAGTAACACAGCGCTGGGACTGAACCGGTCTTCTCCTTCCCCCAGCTTTCCCCTCCCGGCTCAGCTCGGGCCATACACCGCCGAAGACCCAAGCCAGGCCCCAAATGGCTGTGAGGGGGCCGGCAGGTGGGCAGCAGAAGCCAGGCAGCCCCCGGCTCGCCGCCGGAAAGCCGAGGCAGCAGCAGCAGCGAGCCGCTGCTCAGGCGCTGCTCAGCCTCAGGGCGACAGCGGCGACACGGAGCGACCCCCAGCCCAGCCCTCCCCTCCAAACCCCACTCACTTTTGGTGGCGGCGATCAGGTTTTTGCCATCCTTCAGCAACTCCTTGATAAACTTATTGGTCTTCTCCAGCTCGGCCTCGTGTGCTCGCACCCGCTCCCTGAACCAGGGGCTGTCCAGGTAGCAGTCGCTGAACTCCAGCGGCTGCAGCCCCATGGCTGCGGGGCCGGCCCGGCCTCGGCTCCCCTCACAACCCCCTCACAACCCGGCTCCGGCGGCTGCGAGCCCCGCGGCCACAAAGAGCGGGCGGCTCCGGCGGCTCCCCCCGCGCAGGGCTGGGCGCGGGCAGCGACAAGGCGGCCTCCCTGCTGCCAGGGGCGGCGCTGAGGGAAGCGAGAGGAGAGGAGAGAAGGAGAAAGGGAGGAGAAGAGGCGGCCCGCTCCCCGCCGGCCCAGCCCACAGGGCGGCCGCCTGCCGCAACGCCCTCTCGGGCAGAGGGGTGCTGCTGGCAGGGAGAGCAAATCCTGCAGCTGAGGCTGAGGCGATCACCTCACTTTCCCGAGTGCTGGACTGTTCCCGTGTCTGAAATGACCGCAGGTGGTGCCGAGAGAAGACCCTGCACACCCAACCTTTCAAGCAAGTGTCCCCACTGCTGCACCGCCTCGCCTGCTGCAACTGTTTTCCAAACTTAGCTGAGAAGTCAGTGTGCCACGCAGAGCTGTGTTTAAAAGGAGAATTAAAATCAACCTTAAAAAATAACAAATACTTCTTATCTCTGTTTACATTATCGGAGCAGCATTTCAAGAGCAAATACAGTTTCCATGAATAGTTTGTTTACTTTGTCCTGTGTTCATCTTCAGGATGAAATTTAGACTAATATTTGTCACGCTTGTTTATGGTTACTGCAGTTCTCCTATCATTCCACTGAAATGTTGTAAAGTAATCAGGTTGCATGCATTGCATGAAGTTACTTGAATTCAAATTTAAAAAAACTTGTTTAATTTTTATTATCTACATTTACTGATATTTTATTTTTAACTTAATGTTTAAAGCAAGGAAGCAAATTCACTATTCTGGTGAAATTCTGCACTGTTGATCCAGTGTTGTCATGCAGACAACACGCTGGATTCCTAGCACCTACAGAAAATGATTGAATGTGTTTTTCTAAAGCCTAACCCACCAATTCAAAACACTTTCTGATCCTGAAATGACAGAATTGTGGTTAAAAAAGAGAAAGGGAGAAGACCTGAGGAGAAATAATAAACCATTAAATTAAATGGGCAAAAAAAAAAATGAAGTTTAATGAGCAATTAAAGGAGCTGCACTTTCTTTGCTAATTAAGGCTAAAAGTGTTTTTATATCAGCAGCCTTCTTTTCTGCCATTCTCTAATTAAGGTCATCAAATTTTACAGCCTTCTTGTAGCCTCATTTAAATACTAACACAGCATGACTACATGAAGTTCTGGCAGCCTCCTCTCCTTGTGCCATTATTCATCTATACTGTGGCTATTTACCCTTGATAATCATTGCAAGTGTGGTTTCATGAAACACCCTCTTCAAGTTATTTTATACAATAGACATACACTATCAAGGCATTTGTTTTGTTCTTCCTTACCTTTCTTACGCTCTTGAATGATCACTTCAAAATGCTGATTTTCATGAAAGACACTGTTATTTTGTTCTCCCGTGGCTGGTTCTGTCTCTAATCTGTATGCTATGGAGAGATGAGTTAGCAATTAGTAATATTAACTTGCAGTTTTATTGATGTTTTGTTACAGAGCATTGATATCAGCTTCCACCATTTGAAACATGCAGCTGTGTTGAGTTGTTGAAAACACCAATGAAAACAGTGGCAGCAACTACATCCTTCCAAGGTGTTGTAGTTTTGTCTCCTAAGCACTTTTACCTCAAGAGGAAAGCCCTATTCTGGGCTACAGTTTATACAGTTTAATTCCAACTCCCACCTTGCATTATATTAGTAGCCTTACACATATGCAAGGTACTACTAAGCTGCCTACTCCTCTCATACATCAGATTTGCAAATAGAAATGGACTAATGTCTGACCACCCATGATGCAGACCAACATTCTTTAATCTACTGTCAACTAGTCTGAATGTTATTACAGCAATTGCATACATGGCTGGTAAGATGGGCATTCTTTTCAGGCATTCCTTTGTAACACAAACTCTACCCAACAAATTATCTTAGTATGCAGCTGTATGCAAACATTATATTCTGTGGCCTTTTTTTATTTTTCTCTGAGGTATTCCATCAAGATGTACAAAGTGAGTATGGAATTAAAAAAAAAAACCCTCTCCAGCCCTTGAACTGAATTGACTCATACAAACTGCAAGGATTTGACATTGACAGTTTTTAGTAATCTTCTCCCACAAATGTAACAGTGTGAAATACCAATTTAAATTGTGTCAAATTAGCACACAGTAGTACTTGATTTATGCTTAAAAATAAGCACTATAAAATATTTATGCTATGTATCTGGTACTTTCTTTGGTCTAAAAACACAGCTGAACAGGTTTAGAAAATGATGGAGCTACCAAGCCCCTGGCCCATCACAGTATTCAGGACAGTCCAACTCCTGTTACACCTCACTGTCCACAGGTGATAATCACCTGTACTATGCCCTCATGTTCCCACTATGTCCCACAGATGTTAATGATTGTCTTTCTCCCCATGCTGTTCTCCTGTAGCTGGAAAGCATAATTAAGCTAAATTTAGAGAAGCTTGTTCCCCATCAGTAACTAATTTAAAGTTCATTGCTTTACTTTCAAAATTGAAGGGCTAGGTCTGTTTATACTAGTTGATTTAATAAGACATTATATCCTGACTTATAGCTCAGTTTAGATAAGAAATATTTGATACACTCTGATGATATTTGTATGTCCTCTTAGAATTCATTCAGCCCAAGTGCTTTGCCAGTTCTTTTGTGCTTTCTGGCAATGTCTTTCCTACATGGAAACTGCTTGTGGCATCATTCAACTACTTGTCCTCTGCTGTCCCTTGGGTCACTTCACTCAAAATGTTTGTAGGCTTACCTCCTACTTACAATAGTCTAGGATAGTAATCATTTTCCATGGATTTAACCATTTAACCATGGATTTACCATGGTTTTAACTGCCACTGTTTCTTTTAGACTAACTTTCCTCTCCATATGTACATGTACTACTTTCACCTTGCTCAAAATGCTGGTCAGGCATTTTTTAAATGGTACCAATTTGTTTCTCAAAAGTGAAGGCATCTACAATATCCAAAACTGTAAAACACTAGGAGAGCTGCATTTTCCCTTTAGAGAAGGGAAGCAATGATAAACAGCTTCATGTTCCAATGTTTCATGATTAATAAAGAATGCCATAGCCTGTTCTTGTCCCAGAAAGTGGTAAGACCAAATGAACACTGCCTTTTTGGGGAAAAAAAAAAATAAATATCACTCCAGGGCCTTGCATGTGGTTGATCCGAGGAGGAGGCAGCCTGCCACATTACACAGTGGAAGTCAAGTGATGCCATAGGCATTGAAGACAGCAAGATAAGGCACTGAGGAGTGGGAGCAAAGGTCTGAATTTTGCTCCTCTGTTAATATAGAGCAGAGTCAAAGGCCTAAGACAACTTGGACTTGTTTATGACTTAAAAATAGGTGGCATGAATTTTTCTCCTCTAATGTCATTCTCCAGGCTTATCAATAACATAATTCAAATTAAATATTACAAACACCGTAACTGCAGTTCAATTATGGGTGGTGCCTGCACAGCACACGGTTCTTATGCTGCATGCTATAAACATTTAAGGTAGTAGGCTCTTACATGTAGAGCAGGTCTGAGTAATGTTGAATAGCAAGGGACTGGATTTAACAGTGCTGTAGGCCACTTCTAGACCTGTGTTCCTATGACCTGAATTTCCAGTTTTAAACATTGGATGTGGATGGCAAAATAACCTGGACAATATATATGTGCATATATATGCACATGCACGTTTATATGTGGCAGAGGGAGAGGGACAAGCAGAGTTATTTGTAGGTTCATGTTTGGCACGCCCCGCCAATAAGTAGTCAAAATCCACATGAAAAAGCAGTGAGGAAATTTTAAGGAACAGTTTCTGATCAAAATATTTTGAAGTTTCACCTTGAAAGGAATAAGCTAAATTTGCCTAAAAAAAAGAAAAAAAAAAAATCCATGGATTTTATGTTTTAGCTTTCTCAAGCCTTTTGCTTATTAATAGAGTTATGATTTTTTTGCCTAGCCTCTTTGTCAGCTTACAAAGCATTAGTTTTTCTAAAATGCTAGTTTCTAGCACTCTGATTTTTTCTTGGGCTCTTAAAGATGTTCTGCCTATCAGCTGTTCCTTGAGGTAAATAAAAGATAAAGTGAATGCCTCATGCCTAAACTTTAAATAGCAAGGAGAAGCCTGAAAAAAAAGGAGGAGGAGTTTTTTTTTTCCTCATAAATTAAACAGAAATAAAGACGAAGCGAAGGGATTTCTCAATCTCGTGAAGCAGAAGAGTTGCTCAATCCTGCGGCGTGTAACTGGGTTTTGCGGTCGGGGCGCAGCCCACCTCACGCCTCCCTCCTTCCTCCAGCGGGCCTGAGGCGAGCGGGGCGTGGACCCGCCCGCCGCCATCTTAGGGGGCGGCCACCAGGGCGGGGCGCCGGCACGTCCCGGCACCGCCTGCCGCTGGGCCCTAAGATGGCGGCGGTCCGCGGCGTGCCTGGGGGCTGTGGGGGAGCGGCGGCTGACGCCCAGCAGGTGATGGCCCCGGGAGCGCCCGGCTCGGCTGTAGGGTACGGGCTTCTCCCTTCCCCGCTGCTCCTTGCCTGCTTGGGTGGTGGCCCTGAGGCTTGCTCCGCCAGCCCGGTGCTGGTGAGGCCTGCCCGCCCTGTCCTTGCTGCCCTCTGGGCCCCCGAAGCCGTGTGGCAGGCGGGTTTGTGTGTTGCTGTGTAAGTTGGTGGTGGTCGCTTCTTACGTGGCCGGGGCTTTTTTATTTTATTTTATTAATAAATAAGCTGTTAGGGTGGTGCTGTGTTCCTTGCGGCTCCTCTTTATGTAACGTTCGCTCTCTTCAGCTTTAGGATATATCTGAAAATCCTGAAGGCACTGTTAGGCCCTTGCACGTAGGTAAGCATTGCAAATTTGGTAACTGTTAACGCTTAAAACGTGTGTACTGATCCTGTTAACTGACGCTTTCTTGAGGGGAAGAAACAATCATGGTATCTCACGTAAAGTAAACTGGGAGCTTGTAAGCTCTCTATCTGGAAGCCCTTAGTTTATGGAGATGTTGTTACTGAAGTGGAAGAACCTTAACCTGCAAATGTTATGCTCGATTATGAGAACTCTGAATGTGTGAGTTTCTGGTGTGCAAAGCTACTTAAAGATATGCTAAAATACACATTACAAAAATTAGTTCTTGAAAAGCAAAGAAATGCAAGCTGTTTGTAGGATCTAGTACAATACAAGTATGTTTCATACCTAAATTTTGAATGGTGTACGTTTATTTTAAAGTTTATGGAAACATAAAGAAGTGTAAAGATAAGATATATAAGATATATAGGTGTAAAGATAAGAATGTTTTTGAATGCTTAGGATTTGGGGAAGAGTTTTAAATACCTGTAAATTCTTAAAATGTTGCTTTGTCTACCAGTTTTGTACGTAACCTTTTTGGCCTCCAGAACATGTAATTTGTTGATTTTAGGAAGGGCTAGTACTTCCATCCTTCAGAATGCCCAACTCCAATGCTAAACTTCGTCGGAGCCCCAGAGGTGGTCAGGAAGCCGGCAGGCGGGAGTTGGTTTCCCGATCTCTGCAGAGTGCTGAGCATTGCCTGGAGGACCAGGATTATGGAACTGCATATGCTCACTATCTCCTGGTACTGAATCTAGCTCCTGAGTTAAAGACCAGTGTCAAAGTAAGTGCTGTTTGGTTTTCTCTTGAGACTATGTAACATGTTCTGTGCCTGTGACTTTTTGTTTGTAACTGATCTTGCTACTCAGTCTTCTAAAAGAAGAAAAACAGTAACAGACAGCAACTTATTTAATGAGTTGTATCTTTCTGTGGGAAGAAAATCAGGCTTCTAGTGCAGTATGTGTTAATAAAGTTCAATAAAGATAATCCCTTGTTGTTATTATTGGCTTGTAGTACAGCACAGCATGCAGTAGTATACATCCTGGCTCTTAGTATAAGTTGTTGGGTGATGATATTCAGTGTGGATATTTGAGAGCTTACTTTAGCTCCTTCAAGTGGTAAGTGTTGTCCCAAGTAACTTGGGAAAATACTGAGCAATTGCATGCTGCTGCTTTAGTGAAAGAAGTGTGTTCAGGTGCATGTCAGAATGTTTCTGGTAACTATTGCCAACTCAATGGTCTGTGTTTTATTTTCTAGGAAACATTTCAGTTTACCCTCTTTAAATGGGCAGAAGAACTAGATTCTCTAGCACGGATTCAAGATCTATTTAACTGCTATGAACAGGCTCTCGAACTGTATCCGAATGATGAAGTGATATGTAATAGTATGGGAGAACATCTTTTCAGGTTTGTAGTGATCTATATTCAGCTGTTATAAAGCTTACTTCAGTGTTATGCGTTAATGATATTAAACTAATCAGAACACATAAAATATGCTTAAAAGAAATAAATACAAGCGCATGTTTGTTTTCACATAGTTCATGCTGTTGAATTTTGTGTTTGTTAGCTTAGAAAGTTAAGTACCCAATACTAAAATATGTTAATAGTCACAGCCAGTTATATGTATAAAAGAGCACTTGTGCTGAAGTAAAAGCTTAATGTAATAGTACTACTGCCTTCAAGTGTATTTTTAACTATTTATTAAGTTGCTAAACAGAAATAAGACCATAATTGTTCAGAGTTACTGTGTTTACTATAATTGTGGTTAACTTAAAATTTTTGAAGTTCATCTTCCATTGTATTCTGTTAATATGCAAAGGCAGTAATTGTCAGGGATCTGATCAGACTTTGGTTCTTCTTGAGGTCACATATGACAGATCTTTCAGGTGAGGAAGCTGGTTATGTGTACTGTAATGTGTAGAGCTGTTTTTTCTTAAATGGTTTGAGCTTATACTGCATTCTTTTACTGCTTTCTCCAAAACTTGAAACACAGTGTCTTGCCATTCCTCTGAATTTTAAGGTCTTCTGAGACTGGAACTTAAGATGGAAATCATAGGTCCTGGGTCAAAGCAGCTTTGGTTAGGTATACAATTTTGACTGGTTGCTTATTTGAAGGAGCAACTTATACAGCATTGCTAACAAAAGGTATGCTTTGATGCATTTCATAGGTCTTATTTTTTAGTGTATCTGATTTGAGAATATGCTACAGTTATTTAAAAAAATTGTTTCAGTTTCACAGTTTATTTTTGAGATTGCCACTTACTGGAAGCGTAGGCAAATCAAAATTTGTTTTTACAGTATGTGCAAGTTAAATATGGTGAGACAACTTTGGCTTTTTGTATCATTCTATTATGATACAAATCTGCGAGACTGCAGATTTGCTGCTGCCATGTGATTACAGTAAGCTTTCTGTAAAACTTTCTTGTTTGTGTTAAAAAAAAAAAAAATAAGACTGCAATTTTTGACTACCTTTGCATTTCCAAGTGATGTAGAGCTGTGCATAGTAATATCAGTGTTTTTAAAGAGATCTTTCCAACTAGTGTGAAATATTTCCATTGTCCTAAGACCTGTACATATTTACTCATAATTGGCAACTGAATATCTTTTTATTTGTCTTTTTTTACTATTAGAATGGGCTTTAGAGATGAAGCAGCTGGATATTTTCACAAAGCAGTGAAGCTTAACCCAGACTTTGCTGATGCAAAGGAGAATTTTTACCGTGTTGCAAACTGGCTTGTGGAACGTTGGCACTTCATCATGCTCAATGATGCCAAGAGGAATCTTACTTATCTAAAAGCAATAGAGAATGCTGTCTGCTCAGGGTGCAAGTCTGTCCTTGATATTGGTACAGGAACAGGAATATTGAGGTATGTCATAAGTACGTGTTTAATGTGAACTTAATGGAAACATCTGTCTAAATTGTGTGCTTCTGAAAAAGACTTTCATGCTTTGTTGAGACAAAGCTTAACAAACAAAACAAAGCTTTCAGAAGTCATTGAGTCTTGAGGTTATTGTCTAAGTGTATTTTTGGAACCAAAATTGAATCAATTTGATTTATTGGGAGGACCTTGTTTCCTTTTAATGCTAAGAATTGCTGTATGTATTGGAGAATTCATGTTGGATTTGGAATTTTAGTGTCAAGTATTCTGTCCTAAAATACTGAGTGTAGTACTTATTTGGCAGAAGTTGCTTAATGAAAATGCTGTACTGTAAAGAATGGGCTTAGCAGTATACTCCCTAACTATACTATTGTTGTTGGTAGCATATCAACAGGATAACAATTAGTGTGGCATCAGTGTTTACAGAAGAAACTAGTTCACTTAATGAAAAACGTTTAGCCCTTTGAGTATGAATCAGCAGTGTAAATTGAACTTCAGAAGACTCAGTATCTTTCCATACTTGACAAGATTTAAATCGGAGGGGGAAAAAGCTCTGATTCTTTTTTTCAGTATGTTTGCAAAAAAGGCAGGAGCATCTTCTGTCTACGCCTGCGAATTATCAAAAACCATGTATGAACTTGCCTGTGATGTGGTGGCAGCAAATAATATGGAAAGAGAGATCAAGCTTCTGCATTTGAAGTCACTTGATATAGAAATTCCAAAGCACATACCTGAAAGGTAAGTTATTGTGCTCTGCTGTGGTATTTTAAATTTTGCTCCTAATTCAAGAAAATGTACTCTGACCTAAAACAGGAAATAACTTTGTCAGTGGTACTTAATCATAGCTAATGTCAGGAAGGTTTTATGGTTTTTATAGAGCAGTGCAAAAATGATGATGTTTTTGAGATCACATGAATTTCTATGGTAAATCAATGATCTCACAAATTAAGGAGGTTAATGGTTTGGTGGTAGCTTTGGGGCATATGCAATTACACTGCAGCAATAAGAAAAAATAAGCTAGGTTACTACACAGTGGAAGTAATCATTTGACGCACTTACGACTTGTTTTCTGCAGCTGGTGAATAGGATGGAGGTATGTGATAGGACCTACAAAGGAAGGCTGTTCCTGGGATGTACCACACCCCTGCAGCTCCATGTTAACCCCTGCATTTGTCAGAGAGATCAGAAATGCAGTGTGTCAGTCTCTCGCTTTGAAGGAGTGAGGGAAAAACTTCCTCTCCCGTCTAGTCACTACAGAAAGTGATGCTGTGTTTTTGAAGCGAAGAAAATACAATGTGATGTGTGCAGGTTCCTGATGGTTTAAATGTGGAGTGTTGATGGTGGGTGGGCTAACTGCATGTCAGCGCCCTGCCATGGGATAGATCCAAATGGCATTGAGAGTAGCTTTAGGTGCTGGAGTAAAACTCAGTGGAAGAGTGCAACTTGTCCTGAGAGAATAGGCTTTTGTGTTTGTGTTGTGCTATTTTTGAATACCTATGTCTTCCCACCTGTCTCGTATAGCAGAGATCTGTGTGTGCTTTAGAAAACTGAATAGCTGATTTTCTTCAGTGTTAAATAATGTATTCTAAAGCAAAATAAGGGCTATAGGCTCCCCAGAGCAGTGGTCACAGCACTGAGCCTAGCACAGTTCAAGAAGCGTTTGGACAGTGCTCTCAGACATGGGTTTTGATTTTTGGGTGGTCTTGTATGGACCCAGGAACTGGATTTGGTGATCCTTGTGGTTTCTTTCCATGATTTTAAGTTGTCAGTTTAGAATGTCTTCTGGCAAATTAAAACTTGATCCATCAGTACGCTGATCATTATATGTGATTCAGGCTGCTTAGGATATTCTCCTTTTTGCTCACTATCCCATTCAAAAAGAGTTCTTCAGGAAGATCTGCAAATTTTTAGCAGGTGGAAATCCTAGGGGATTTTTGTTTTTGGCATATGCAAGACACTGGTTTATTGTTTCAGCTCACCACTACTAGGGGTGCAGATTAAACATACAGGAAGGAAATGGTTTGTTTCACTTCCCACTACTAACATTCAATATTGTATTTGTGGTGGTAGTACAGCCTCTACAATGCGAAATAGTAAAGCTGCTATAGGTGAGCATGCTAGTTAAGCCTTGTCTAGTTGTGTCAGCTGCGTTGTGGTAACTGCCTATATGCATCCTCTTTAGTGTATCTGATAAGTTACGGGTGTCACTTGTCAGGAGTAATTTGTTACTCTACTGGAAATGCTTTATGTCATTCACTTTTTAGTTTAAATCCAGAGGATATTTAGGACTTTTGCATTCATTAGTCTGTATAGATTTATTTTATTGCACTTTGAATAGAAATGCTAAAAATCTGTAACACGTGCACACATGGATATATACTCTTGCACAAGGTGAAGACAAAATAAACATTCTGCAGCGTCACTGTCTGTGTCTCAGGCTGAAACATCTTATTTGGGTTAGATTCTTATCTATAATATCTATTTACTCTTCTCTCTTCTTTTTTTAATAAACACTGACCAAGAAACTTTATGGTAAATTCTTGCTTGATACATCTATCTCTTACCCACATTTTGATTAATTTGTTAAAAGAAATTAGTTGTCCATCTGTATTGAGACCACAGAACACTTGCAGAAGTTGTGCTTTGATCTCAGATTGGAGTGGCCATTCATTTTTTTCTTTAAAAGAATAACTGTGAATGGATATCCATAATATGCGTATTTCATGGTGTCTTTTTCTCCTGTTTAGAGTTTCCTTAGTGGTTACAGAAACTGTTGATGCTGGCTTATTTGGAGAAGGGATTGTGGAGAGCTTGATACATGCTTGGGAACATCTACTTTTACAGCCAAAGGTAGGTGACGTAGGTACATGGCAATGTGATTTCTATTTCTGTTCGCATTCAGTATATATTCAGAAATGCATTTGTGTGCACATTCACACGCATGAGGAATCACTGTTCTGTGAATATTTCATACCTGTTGATAATTTTAAGAACTAATGTTCTAGGGTTTGGTTCTATGAACTTCACTGAAAAGTGAGAGCTGCATGCACTATACTTCTGTGAGCTGCTGTTCTGAGTAGACAGGTACTTGAATGCATGTTTCCCTGGTGCAGCCTTTCAAGAGCAGCATACAGAGATTGCTCTTGATCACTGTTCATTTTTTTTCCTCCTTGTAAGTAACATCAAAGGGGTTGGTATGTATATGCAAAAAGGTACAAATTCCCTGCAACTCTGCAGCCTAGTCACTTTATTTTTTGAGATGTCAGCTAGCTAGCAGGAACTCATGCTAGGTTAAGCAAAAAAGTGCTAAATTACAATAGGAATTCTTCTCATCATAACACTAGGGAAGAGTTGCTCATCATATAAATATGCCATATGCTCTTTATTTTTGCTAATTTTGATCTTTCTTGGAACACCAAACAAATCTCTTCATATTTTGTCTTTTAGCTGGTGTATGTTATGACAGAACTTTGTTTGGGTTATTACTGTAACTTTTGTTAGGCCTTATGAAATACAAGGATTTTTTGTTGTTGTTTGTTTGGATGCTGCTTTGATTCCAAATAATAAGAATTTAATGAGTCTTACCTGGCTGGAAACCTATGTATTCTGTTGAACTGAAACTGATGACCTCTAGTGTTAAGTACTGGAATGATGCATGTAAAAAAAAAATAAGTCACTCAGATATTTCAGTATACTCTAATAGAACACAATTTAAAACATAATTCAGAGTTACATGGGGAAGTAGACTGAAAAGTAAAGATGTTGGTGTGGATGTACTAAAATACACATGTAAGAAACAAGCTTAATGCTTGTCTGAATGAAAGAGACCGGAGATTTTACCCAGTCACTGAACTTCCTGATGTTTTGACTGTAATCCTGGCATAAACTAGGCTTGGTAGTAATTATATAAATAGGTCTTACTGCATGTTATTCAAGTTACAGGCTAAAAATCAAGATGGCAGTACTGAAGACTGTGGCAGAGTTATTCCTTCAAGTGCAACAATATTTGGGATGGCAGTGGAATGCAAAGAGATACGTAGACATCACAGGTATGTTTAAAATCTGGCACAGCTTGGACCCATATTTTCTTATCTGGAGAAAGGCCTCATGATTTACTGAAGACTTTCCATTTATTGTTCTCCTTACATTTTGAACAGCTTTTTGTCTCATTGTGGTTTGTTCCCACTCTTCTCAATGCTTCTCTAGGCTCCTTTTTTTTTTTCCTCCTTCCTGTTTGGATTTCCTGGATCACTTAATTAGAAACTCTTGACTTTCAGTGATGCTGAAATATATGCCTTTACCACATCCTAAAGAAACATAATTCCTTAGTAGTAAAACTACTTCTCAGTTTCTATATTGAAGATTATTGGATTAACAGTTGGCCTTTATCCTTATTGTACCTTCCTTTTAATCTGCTCCATACCTTACTGCTGGATCTAATGCTTTCAAAAGGTGTGGACAGGATCTTGTAAAGGCATAGTGTTAATAACCCCACCTAGCCTTATCCTTCTGAGTATGTGGCTTTCCTAATACTGAACTAACATACTGTCACGTTTCTTTGTAGGAACTAGTTCTGGCTGTGTATCAATTATTTTTTATAGTTGTTTTTATAATCTAAAACAATATTACTGTATGGAGACTCTCTGTAAGAGGTTTTGACTTGATGCAATTTGTTTAGTATTACTCTTATTACAGACAAAAAAAAAAACCAACAAACAAAAACACTGACTTATACAGCTGTTTTCCCGTATTGGAACAGGAGAACAGCTAGGCCACATCAGTGACTTTTCCAATGCAGTACACCTGGACAGTAGCCAGTAAGGGGCAGAAGTTCCCATAGCAGATGGCCGTAGAAGAACCTTCTTGTAAATGGTGAATAACTAATTACTCCTAAAATGTCTTTTGCATTGAAAGATAATGACTGTTTCTCCCGAAATATAAACAGGATGAAACTTAATCTACTGTAGTTTTGGATTGTGTAATTAACAGTCCATCCTAATAGTGTAGTTTAAGGTCAGATGGTTAGCAGAGCTGAAATGACTTCTACAGATTAATTATATGCTGAGAAGATAAGTCACTTCTAAATTTTCTGCCTTCTAGGTTAAGATCCCTTTTTAACTCCAATAGCTATAGTGGTCTTAAGCCAATACCCCTAACAAGTGCTGTTAAGCTTCACGTAAAGCACTTCACCTTGTCTCAAATTTAAGCTATTCAGATGTCTTTGGATCCTTCTGATGTACGTTTCCACGTTTCCCCAGGTACCTTCACGGTCTGCATCAAAACTGTGGTTTTTTAGGATGTTCTTTCTGAGCAAGATGCCTGATGAAATAGTGTTGTGAAAGCATCTTTCCTCATTGTTCTTATATCACCTAGCACAGTATTTCTTATCTTGTTATTCCATTAATACAACTTCTCTTAGAGCTTGTCCTCATGACTTAATTTTCTTCCCTGAGTGGTTCTAAGTAGTTATAGAGCACAGAGGTCTATGAATACTTGAGATTTTTTTCCTGAAGTATGCTCAAGAGTATATTTAATCTAGTAAGCAAACACTGTCTCTTGCTCAGATATTAAATCAGCTTTTGCTTTTAATTGTTGATAATCTTGCAGATGAGTTGTGCGTCTGTTTCTGGCACTGATATTTGCCTTGTACTCTATTGCTCACTAATTCTGTTTTAGTGATGATTTTAGTTAGGCTGCATTTCTTGTGCTCTGATTATTTTTAGGGTTTTCTCCTAGAATATGCTGAAATTCTAGACATATAGTACCATCTTTCTTTTAATTCTGTTTTCACTGCATTTAAGCCAACTTCACAAAAACTTTCTTACTGGGTTACCTCTTACTGTAGCTTTATTACTTTAAAAAAACATTATTTCTTCAGTATAGCTGATGCTGGTTGTACCCATTACTTGTTTTGTAGAATCACTGTAAGATTGAACTCTACTGATGTATTTTTTTCTGATTAGCCTTCTTTTTCTCTTGAAATTATTTCTCTCTTTAAAGCAATTGTTTCAGATTGATGTGAAATACATTTACTTCCAGAAGAACAAATGACCTGATAAACTTCTGAGAAGACTCAAGCTTTGTTTGAAGATGTATTTAAATATCCCACAAGACTGTTAAGAAGCTAGTGTACTGCATATTGTTTTTTCAAGTTTGAACTAGCTGTCTTCCAGGAGTCATAACATATAACAGTAAATCAATATTCTAGGGGAATGTTAAGTTCTTGTTTTATTCTTCTGCTCTGCCTTTAAAAACACATAGCCTGCCTTGGAAGGATTTATTTGTCAAATTATATCAAATTTCATTCTTCCCCCACCACAGAGTGGAAACACAAGAAGTCGCTGGTGTACTTTTGCCAAATTCAGTGCAGTTCTTCAGTCCAACATATGCTTTTGCTGGTTCAGAGGAAACTGTTGAACCTTACACCACTGAGAAGCTCAGTCGAATTCCTGGAGGCTACAAACCTCTTACAGAACCCTTCCAAGTAATGACAGTGGATTTCAACAATTTGCAGGTAATGATTTTTTTTTTACATGTTTTAAAGCTAACCTATTTATAAATTGGTATGTGTCTCATTGTGGTGACAATATGATTCATCGGATGACAGTCTTCATTCTTTTGAAGGCAGTGGGTTCTTCTGATGTAGTTTAGTTCACTAAACCAGCTCACCTTTGGATCAAGCAGCCATCAGCATCAGTGTAGAAAAGGGGAGGAAAAACGTGGTAGACCTGTCCTACATGGTTTATGTAATCATGGAGCTGACTTCATTAATTCCTCTAAAGTTAGAGGAGTCATCAAAGAAATCTTCAAGACAAAAGAAATTTTTTTTTTTCTTACATCTTGTACCAAAACATCTCTAAGTGTTTGGGTCAATGTAAATGGTAGGGGATGTAAAGAAGTTACCATATCCCATTTAATCAGTTTGATTCTGCCCTTCAGAACCCTATGGGCTGTATCTTATGGTATTTCTGTAATAGAGCTTTGTAAAAACACAGTAGGCTTTTTATGTGCATTTTGCTTAGAATATCTTTGCGTACAACAAATAGGCCTGAAATGTAAGGTAAAGACCTCAGCTGCTCACAGCTGAGCATGCTAAAAAATAAATCTAATCTCTGGTGAGTGTGCTTCTTGCTCATTGACCCATGGTAAAGAGTTTGCATTGAAGTGGTGAGTCAGAGCTTAAAATAGGTTGTTATATAAATGAAATTATTCTTGGCTACTGCTTGGCCAGGAATTGCAGTGTTCTGAATCAATAGCTTTTCCTAGTTGGCTTCTCTGACATCCTGAAGTTAAAAATGAAATAAGACAGGTCTCTACAGAATACTACTGGGAGCAATTTCTGTGACCTGATGTTGCTTCTGCTTCTAGCATCAATAAGAAACCATTACATCTGAGAGATGACTACTCTTAAGCCTCTGTCTGCTGGCGGACTTGTAAAGATAAAAAGAACTCTGTAAACCATAGTTCATAATTCCTCCACTGAAATTTTGTGTTACCCTAAATGAAGTCATGCTGTTCTGAAATGGTAAAGATGTAAGTAGAGGTGTAGGGAAGAAATGCAATTAAGTTATTTGGAATAATTAGTTACTATTTGCTGTTATTTTTGTCACTGGGCAAGTGTGGCCATTTCAACAGCAGTCAGTTACTTTCCAGTGGTATTTTTCTCTGTAGTGGCCACTCCTGATGTTTAACAGTGTGGCTTTTAAAAAAAAAAAAAAAAGCAAGCAAACCTGTTGTGCTCATGTGGGAATTTTTTTAAAAGTGCACTGTGCTCAGTAGCAGACTAAAGATGCAAGTTTAGATCTAAAATCACTTAGCACTAGTAAGGTAAATTCAAAGATACTTTTTTATAAACTTAGCTTTTAAACAACAGGAAGGAATGTTACATTTATTCTGCTTGTATTAACTACTATTTGAGAGAACTGAGATAAAGACTTAACTCAGTTTGAGAAATACTGTTGTACTGTGTTTTATAGGATGCTTCAAAGATACCAGTAAAGATCAGAGAAGTAATTATAACAAGTCAAAATAATAAAAAGGCAGCTGACTTGTGCCAATTACTTTATTACTGCTGTTCTTAACAGCACCAGCTTGGTTCCTCCCAGGCAGAGGAATGAGTTGTGGCTATAATTGTAGGCTGAAGACATTTTCACCTAGCCCAGGTACTGTTTGCTGGCAGCAGATCAGTGCCACTGGGAGTGGAAGTGATTGTTTACCTTAACAGCTGGTAATTGCAGCTGATTGTTCGTTTCAGGCCCTAAAGGAACTGAGCTGTTGCCAACAAAGCACTTTTTTTTTTTTTTTTTTAAGAAGTGAGATCTCATCCTGAACTTCATTAGTGTCCTGTAACTTTGTGTGCATTGTTCAGCCATCTCCCAGTTGTGAGATGAGAGGTAAACCAACTCCTGGAGAACACAGGCCAAGAATAAAAAAGGAAAAGTAGAAAAAGCAGCATATGAGAGCTAGTTATGTTCTTGGAGTGGAACTTTTTCTATTACTTTGTGTTTTTTCCTAAGACTGTAATTTAGAGAGCACAAGTGTTGACACGAGCAATTCAGGAAGCCAATAAATTTTTATGCTGTGATGTTACTAAGCATAATGGTTGTGACTAAGAGGATCTTTGGTCTGTTGTGATCGATAGCCTGTTACTGTGCCAGAACTGTCTTAAGACATCAGAGCTGGGCTTTCTGTGTTTGGCAGCGTTGATAGTAGGAGGTAGTTACTGGGGAAAAGAAAGTGTGCATGAAAGATGACTTAATTCCTGTTACATATTTAAAACTATTTAGGAAGTATTAGAGAATTGAGAACCTGGTCCCTTTATGGAAGATCCTAGTACTTTCCAATAGTAAAACCGTGTAAACCCAAGGTTTTTACACAAAGGCAATAGCCTAGATAGTGGAGAGCAAAGCATCCTCAAAGATGCTTGACTTGTTTTTTTGTAATGATAATGCTGAACTGCTGAGTGAACTCAGTGCTTACATACAGTATTTCTGGAACTGATTAAATTTAAATGCAGGTTTTAAGTGAAGTATGTGTCTAAGCATTGGCTGGAGTCCAGTGTAAGAGACACTCCCTTATTTCTCATAAGGCAAGCTTTGCCAACCAAACTCTTTTCTTGCAGTTCCCGGCTTCTAAATACATACATTCTTAGATGTGGGTGTGTGTACGTTAATCACTAATGAATGCAAGTATTGGCTCTGTGCCAATAACTCTGCTTTCCTGTGCGAAGAGAACCCTAATGAGTACTGATACTGAAAATTGGTATTGTAGTAGCTTGTTAACTCAGGGTTTCTGTTGGGTGCCCTCATGGGTTGGTACAGCAATTTGAGCAACTTAGTAATGACTACAGCGAAACCATTTTTGATGCATGGAAAGGAACTTTCTCACACTTTTTCCTCTTCCTGTTCTGGTCAGGAGCTGAAGAGCCTTGCAGGTAGGAAGCCGTGGAAGCTCAGCCAGCCAGTCACTGAAGGAGGAACGCTAGATGCTGTTGTGGTGTGGTTTGTCCTACAGCTTGATGACGAGCATGCTCTATCTACGAGTCCCAGTGAGGAAACTTGTTGGGAACAAGCAGTCTATCCTGTGCAGGGCCTCTCTGGTAAGTCCTGTAGATTTTCTTGTTGCAGTACATTAACTTGTCTTCATTTTGTTCTTGAGCTAAGCACTTTATCTCAGAGCCTAGGAAATAGCAGTAATTAGATTAGAAGGTCAATGACAAGTAGCTGTGAGGTGGTTCCTGACCAAGTTTCAGGACTGCAGTGTGCAGCTGCTGCAGCAGGTCTTGCCTGTGGGACTGTGGTGAAGTAGATCAGGGCCAGGTCTGAGAGAACAAACACATTTTACTTTTTTTCTGTGCTGAATCAAATGGTTTTTGAAGCAATTCCAAAAAGTAAGGTTGCTGACTGGCTTTATATAGTCTGGATGTGACATACGAAAGGGAGGTGAGGTAGTAATTGCTACCTTTTTGTGCTACAAAAAGACAACTGAACACCCCTCACATTCGTTTTGGGTGTAACTTCATTGGACCCAGCTGTTCTGTGGGGTCCTGTGCTAGTGTCATTTGTAGCAGCCTCTATTCTCTGTCCACCTGTTTTCCATTCACTTCTATGTTTTGATAGACAGTAGAGGCAGCTGTGTCATAGACTAGTTCAGTTGAAATCACAGAAGGAGGAGAATATTTTAGCCTGTGTTGCTGTTGAAAGAAATACTTGTCAAACTGTAGCTATTTTGTTTTGGAATTCTGGTCTGTATCAGAACTTCTCCTTTCTTAAAACAAACACAGTATCCAAAGGCAGTCTTGAATTGTGCTCTGAAATACTCCAGTTTATTTTATATTTTATTTCACATGTAGTCTCACCTTTTCTAAACCATAGCTATTGTTCTTAATGTAAATACAAATTCAGGTTTGTCTACAGGAAGTATTAAAATGTAAATATTAATATTTAACACCTTAAAGCCAAAGTATTTTATTCTGGTTTTGTTTAGCTCTGCTGTTGACAGAACATTTACAGTAATACCTATAATACCTGTTTATCATGGAAAGGCTTGTTTTGAGATTTGTCTTATGTTGAAGGCAAATACTAACAGCAGAGCGAATTTCAGTTGGTGGGCTACTGAGGTGAGGAGGAAACCCTCCTCAGAAGGCTGCTGGTTCCAGCCTACAGCATGTTGTGTACCTGAGCTGCTTTGTGCTGTATCTCTCCAAAGACTAAGAAATGCAACTAGAATAATTCTTTTTTATACAGTAGTAACAACTAATAAAAAAGATAATGCTTTGCTTCTTTATGTTTTTTAGAGTGCTGTATGGCTGCTCCAGTGATAATGTTTGCTGTAAAGTAATTGACATGCCTTTTTGTGCTGTTTTGCCAAGATTTTTCTGTGAAGGCTGGGGACACAGTGATGATGGAAGTTTGCTGCCAAGATTGCTACTTGAAGATCCAGAAGATTTCTTTTTCAACTTCAGAGTGTGGGATGGACTGCAGTGACGGAGATGACACGCTGAGTTTGGGCAATGAGGCTGAGTTATGTAATGCTCTGGCTAGTCTTCAGACAACTAGCAAACAGGATGGCGAAGGTCAAGTATGCGTGTTGGAATCTACGGAAATAGCTCTGCTGAACAATGCACCGTACCACAGATGCTTTAAAGCTGCCATGGGCAAGGTTCTGTCATCCTTAAATCCAAGTAAGGACTTGCAGTCCATGGATGTTGATGGACACGGCAGTGGGGTGAACCTCCAAGAAGATCAAAACAAGAGCTCCGTAGATGTGGTTCCTGATCCTTTGTACATATTAGATGTATCTGAAGGCTTCTCCATCCTCCCAATCATAGCTGGCAAACTGGGACCAGTTAAAGCCTACAGTTCTGTTGAGAAAGAACAGCATCAGGCAGTCCTTAATATAATTTCAGAAGCTAATCATTTCCCCAAGGAAACATTAGAATTTTGGCTTAGCCATTTAGAAGATGAAAATGTGGTACTACAGAGACCCAAATCAGACAAATTGTGGAGTATTATTATTTTGGATGTTATAGAGACATCTGGCTTAATCCAGCAGGAGGTGATGGAAAAGGCTGCAATATCCAGGTACAGTATAAATGGACAAAAGTATTTTCAGGAATCTGTAACTATCTGAAGACTTCCAAAAGTGCTCCTTCTAACTACAAAGTTACTGTGATGCTGCTTCTGTAGAGTCAGAAAAGCTTGTTATCTGAACAGACTGAATTCACTTTGAAGACACCTCTGGCAAATTTACTCCTGGTGTCTGACCGTTGTATACATAGATCTTCACACTTCTTAAAGATACCACTTTTTTTAGACTGCTTTATTTTTTGTATGGAAGAATGTGATTTGGGCTAGGTGTGTCGTGTCGCTAAATAAATGAGGTAGCTTTTAGCTCAAGGTTTAAAAAAACACACCCAGATTAATGTGCATGTCTTGCTGTTGTTGACACAAACTGGTACTGCTGAAAGACAAACTCGTAGGGTTAGAACAGCCAGGGAGGCATCAACAGAGCTAGCTGTCTAGCTGTAATCTGCAGGAAGGGGTGGGGACTGCAGAACAAGAGAAAGGACGTGTGTGTGGTGTGTGTGTGTGTAGTGATGAAATGGGTTTGTTTCCCCCTTGTGGCACTAGGGAATCTTCATCTCCATTCAATCTCCATTCATAGTGACTGCAGGATATTTCAGAGGATTTATGTTTGTGACTTTGCAACTTTTGGATAAATCTTTGGATGATTTGAAGGACTATTGCTTTAAAAAAAAAAAAAATTACTCTTGACTTTTCATGCCAACCAGTTTGAATCTGTATTACAAGTAGCCAAGGAGGAAAACACATATGGTGTACTACTTAGCTGCCAAATTCTTATGCAGAGGTGCCTGCTAGAAGAAAAGGAGCCTTAAAATAGTCTGTATCGAATTGGAGATGTTTGATACAATGAATGAAAGCATCTGTCACGTTGCTGTTCTCAGAAATATGGTGCTCTGTAGCAAGAAACCAGCCTCAGGTGTTTTTTTGGTGTGGGGAATAAAAGGCTGTCTCTTGTATTGCTGTTAACTTCAGTAAAAAAAAAACACTCCAGGTTGACTTAGATGCCAACCAGACTTTTTTTCCCTGTGTGTACACTCCTGAACCTGTGCCCCAGCAGTAAGTACTTGCTGACTTAAAGGCTTATTAAGCAGTTCTGCCAGTCCTTCAGAATTAGGTGCTGGTGCTATGAATAACTCCAGCCACCTTCATCTTGAGATATCACTGTTTCTAATACTGTCACTGAGGAAAGATTGCTTAGTCCTGTAGTTCAATATTATGTGACAAGTTTTCTTTCTTTTGTGTAGTACAGCTGTCAGGTCAGATGGATCAAACTCAAATGTTCATGAGTGCTTGACTTTAGTGGAGGAGCTGGTGTCTCTTTATTCAATATAGGTAATGTTCTTTCCTTCCTGTTGAATGATATGCTTTAGAAGTGTCATCTCTTTCATTTTACAGATGTTTACTTCACAGCGGAGGGAAGATATTCCCACAGTACGTGTTGGTATATGGGATGCTTGTAGAATCACAGTCTCTATTACTGGAGAGCGCTGTTCAAGGAACAGAACCAACTCTTGGGTTTAATATAGCCCCTTTTATCAACCAGTTCAAGGTATGAAGTTGGTGGATGTCTTCCAAGCACAGTTCCAAAGTTTGCGGGCAGCTGTCTGGCTGTTTAATTTCAGTGTAAAATGCAAGAGAACTAAGAGCTGAAACTGCTTTGTTCTGCTTTGATATGAAGAGACACTTCTGTGACCATGCAGGGACTTTGGGATAAAGGAAGACAGGAAGCACTTGGTCTAGACCTAGTGCGGGAGAAGCTTTGACCAGTGAAAGACACAGTGTGACTATACAGAGCAGTGACTGTGACTTGAGATTAGAAGGGTACGTTTTGGCTGTTTCTTAGTGGTATTACAATAATTCCTAGAAACTTTTGCATTATAATTTAGTCAACTTTTCACTTTTTAATGGCTTTTAACATCTAAAGTTGTGGTATGTACCCCTAGGTGCCTGTTCGTGTGTATTTAGATCTCTCTACATTACCATGTGTACCTTTGAGTAAACCAGCGGAACTATTAAGGCTAGATCTCATGAATCCTTTGTTGAACAGCTCCAGCAGAGAAGTGAAGGTGAGTTGTGTGTGTGTGTACATGAATGTGTGTGTATATATAGAAGTGCACTCAACCACCATTCTGCAAAACTTCTCATTTATTGCTCACCTTGGCTGAAAATTTCAATACAGAACTCACTTATCTGCGGATGTCTCTGTAGTGTATTGGAATGGTTTGAAACTGGCGTAACTGAGTAATATTCAAAAATTTTTTTTTAGGTACAAATTTGCAAGTCTGGCCAAGTCACTGCAATTCCCTTCTGGTATCATCTTCATCTGGATGAAGAGCATAGTTTGAATACATCTGATGAGTTCTCACACTGGAAGCAAGCTGCAGTTGTTCTCGATGAGCCCATCCAAGTTCAGATTGGAGATGAACTTGTGCTTGAAGTTCAGCACCATAAAAGCAATATTAGCATTACAGTTAAACAAGGAAGAATGCCATGTGTAAACTGACTTTGGGTTAATTATCCATACATCTACTGTTCATAACATCACTGCTAATTTATATTAAAGTCGAAATTCTATTTACTGATCAAAAGGCTATTGTGTTGCTTTAATAGAGTTGGAAGACTTCTGGGGCTTACTGATGGACTGAAACTTGCTCTGCAGGGATATTTTATGAAGTGTTGAGGGAAGGAATTGTCTATGCTGCATTTAAAAAAACCTGATTGTTAGCTATTAGAGTAGCTGTAGCAGGTGGACAGGCATCTATCACTGCCACATCATCTGTAGTAAAAGAAAAAACATCTGAGATGCATATACCAGAAATAAACAACTGTGCCTGCAGAAGGTAGAGTCCTTGATTCCTGAGACCTTGGTTCTGAGTAGTCAAAGCATCCTATTTGAGCGTACTGAGATCCTACCCTTGTAGAATGGACTGTTTTATGTTCCAGCTGCAGTATCACAATTTAGCGTTACACATAAACAATTGTAAAGAGTCATAATGGAGTAATGTAGAATAAGTTACATAGTAAATGTTATTTAGAGTCCTCCAGAGACTCATTTCTGGCAATATAATGGGCCTAAACTTTTTATCTTTGAGAAGCTGATAGAAATTATTACATCAGTCACCACAGCACTTGTGTACTACTCTTGCAGCACTGCATTTCACTACACTGCAGGTAATGGGTTCCTTCTCTTAAACTTCTATTCAGATGGAGGACTTAAAGGCATTGATTCTATCCCTATAGATATAGGAAGGACTTTTAGAGGGAGAGCTGCAAGATAGCTCAGTAGCTAAGCTTCTTTACGATGTTAATTGCTGTCCTTTCCATGTAGAAGAGAGGGTGCTGTGACCTCTCTTAACAAGAGCCTACATGGACATGTATAAGAGGAGACACACCTATAAAATTTTTTTCTAGAATCTCCTTGCATGCATGATCAGTATGTACCCTCCATTAGGTAAATGGAGGCTAGTTGGTATCAAATGGGGGGACTGAGTGGTTCTGCTGCAGCTGTGGCTGTTCCAGCCTGCAGCTGACATTGCTGTAACAAAGCTCCTCCTGGAAGGGTGGAAGACAGGTCTCCAACTCACTTTGAAAACAGAAGTGATGATGAAATCAAGTTTTTTAAAGATAAGGTTAACTGAATACTATTCTTTATCCAAGAGTTACAATCCAAAGCAGAACATAAGTGAAGGAAGATTTAATTAAAAGAAAATGTCCATTAAGTCTTAGTTACTGTTTTGCACTTCTACCAATGGTCCTTTTAGTAATGGCAGTGCCTGGCAATTAAGGTTAAATAGCACGTATTGAATTGTGGGCAGCATAGTGCCACAATTACCTTGGAAATGATGACCAGAGTTAGTAGCTGCAGGGTAATTGCAGCAGAGTATGGTTTTATAGAGAACGCTGAAAGCAAGGCCGCTAAATATTAGTTAATATATTTATTAGATTTCCACTAATTAGTGAGAAAGTGAAATTGAAAAAAATTAAGGATACGCTCTACCCTTAATCAGTTACGGAAAGTACAGGGCTAAAATAATGCTATGTTTGCAAATGCTGTTTGAAATAACCCAAGTGTTAAAAAAAATTGCTCTTGCCTTAAGAGCTGAGAACAGATCAGGTATGTTCTGAAACAAGGGAGGGACAAATACTGTTAATGAAAACAAAGACTACTCATGAATGACCTTGTTCATGAACTTGATAGCATGGTACAACATAACCTCTTGTAGTTAAGTTTTCAGATGACAAGACAGGTGTCACAGATTTTATTCTTTATTTAAATTCAACAGCAATTGTTAATTGAAAGGTGTTACCCTGAAAGCTATTGCATTGATAAATTAACTTTCCTTCCACCTAAAATGCAGGAGTAGTGTGCACCTAAAATAGAATAGCTGAATTTAACATAATTCTGGAAAGCTAAGCTATCTTAATTTCACAACAAGTGGAATGCTGTGGAAAGTCACCAAGACACTCAACTAGTTGCTTTGCTCTCCACACCCCCACCTTGTTACCATACCTGGTTATTTATACCCAACAGATAAAACCTCAACTATTCAAAAAAAAATACATATAGTTTGTTTTTTAAAAAGCTAGAGCATAATTGTTACTTAATGGTTGCACTGGATGATGTTAGAGGTCTTTTCCAACCTAAATGATTCTACGAGGCACTCCCAGCAGTTCTCCTCCTTTAGCTGGGTAAAAATTAGCATTGATAGAAATCCTGTGCACATGCAAGAAATTAAGAGTAGTTTTAGTAGTAGCCATAGCGAGCAAAGAAGCCCCCAGGCCTTGCAAGCTTTTACAAGTTATTTTTTTAATTACTTTTTAGAACACATCTATGACAATAAAGGGGCCTAGAATCACACACAAATACATGTAAGTAATTCTGCTAAGCTCCAAACAGGGCTTCTCTTTTCAATATAAACCTTAAAATAGTGAAACTACACGCACATGTACTAGTTATATACAAGATCCCCTTCCTCCGCAAAAAGGAGGGTTGTCTTAATTTGTCATTCACACTCAGAAGTACTAGCAGTAAATCAAGTTGAAAGAAAATGAACAGTTTAAATAAAATCTTTAATTGCTTATTTACAACAAAGGCAATGACTTGGCAATCGAAAAGTATGATTTGCACTTTCCCACTAGCTTCAGATACAGCAAGTACAGTCAACTATAAAATGCGCAGCCTAGTGAGTAAGGCGCAGTATTTACATCACACTAGTACTGCAAAATAAGCACTTAAGATGAGTTCACTGACAGCCAGAAGTTAAGCATTTATCTGGTAAACGCTAACAATGCTGAAAAAAATCAGATGTCACTTAATGGCAATGCTCTACACCTGTCAGACTGCAAACATGCAATAGTAATAAAAACCTGGTAATGGGATAAAAAACCTGATTTTCTCAGTTTGTAAAATGTTAAAATGTTTTGATAAAAGTTTTTTTTTTTTCCTTGGTCTGAAATTTAATGATCCAGTAACTCCAGATTTAACTAGCTACTTAATTTTACCTTAACAAAGCTCTCTTCTGAGGGGGCACACAAATCAATTATTACATTTGAACAGGCTATACTAGAAGCATAGTACAGTAATCACAGACACAAATTTATGAATACAAATTACTACAGACACGTTACGATGTTAAGTTTTAACAGCTTAAGAAAATTTAAGTGTTAAAGAATTTATTGCAGCCAAAAATAAGTAAGTTTTGTTTTCGATTTAATTTTTGACATTCTTTATTTTCCACTCCCCACATAAATATTTTATGGTAGTAACCATTTTAGAAGGATAGGAAAAAAGCAGTCAAGTGTAAGTTATTAATTCAAAACCTATCTTCCTGGCTGTTTATTCTGAATGTAAAAGACTAACAAATTACAAGCTAGAAGAACAAGAGATATGCCAACCGTATGTTCTGGGCATGGAAGTTTGTGGTAAGACTATAGGGAATGTTGTTTTTTTTCTTTAGAGATTCTTTACAGAAGAATCTCTATGCAGGAAAGGGAAGAAGATGGCAGGAAAGGGAAGAAGATGGCATGTGCACAGAAGTTACCATGTCATCCACACACCGTTCAGCCTTGTCCTATCATTAACAGGACAACCAAAACCAATGTAAGGAGTCTTTGCTGCTGACCTCCTTAAATTACATTCTTGAAATTAACATTTCCCCCAGTAGTAGTATTTACAGTTCACGTCTAGAAGAGCACAGTATTTTTCAAGTTTCTTTTGTATTAAGAGAAGTCAGCATAGTTTTGCCATACCGTGTAACAGATATATAAACATTTAACAGTTTAAAGAGTTGATTCTTAGGTTTCTTCAGAAATTTTTACAGTATGCATGTTTTGTATTCACAGGGCAGTCAGATACATCCATTATAGACTCAGAATTAAGATGTCAGTTACAGCCATATCCTCTTCCTGTCCGTGCAGTGTCTGTTCCAAGCTACTCGGCTTCCATCGCCAATAGCGTATGCTAACAGAAGGTGTGGGGCAAGTACACAACAGACTCATTGGTGCATTCAAAGAAAAGGCAAGTCTAACTTCTATCCGAAGCTTTCTCTAAAAAGTTGCGCTCTAGTTCAGGTGACCCCTTAGTGTCTCGAAGAGCAGGACTGTTATAAATACCATCAACTGCAGGGACTGTCGTCGGTGTTGTGAGAGGTGTCACAGTGTGTCCAAACCCCTGGTAATGACCCATGGGTGAAGATGGCATTGAAGAAGCATCAGAAATAGGGTCTTGAGTAGATGAAGACAGTAAACTTGTATGCTCGTTTTGTTCGTGATCCTCAGCAAAAAATATTTTTCTTGGCTGGCCCAGAACCGTCCTTCCTAGAATTATGCCAAATGAAAATGCATTTTAGTACTTACAGCGATATACCAAGGTCTTCAAACACACAAACTTTAAAATAGCCATGTTAAATTAGAAGATTAGTCTTTGTTTTAGAAGAGTTTTACATGGGCATTGTTATCTTCAGTCAATAAAAGGATCTTTCCATGGGGGGGGAGGGGAAGGAAGACATCCCCCTCTGTTCTACTTAAAACAACTGAAACTGATGCTGAGATATGTACATTTAAAAGAAAAATTACGAACTAGACACTCAACTTACAGGTTAGTGGGAAGAGCAAAGTGCCAGATACCCTATGAATTCCTTTAGGGATGCAGCTGCCATGAATTTTGTATGGGATGTTCTCAATGTACTATAGAGATGGCTAATAGTAAAAAATGAAGCTGGAAAAATGCATACACTGTTAACAGATCATACAAATCTGTCTGTTACTCACCGACATTTCGAACCTGCTCTGATATATCTGCCCTTATATCAGAAATATCCCACATTGCAAGGAAAGAGTCGAAGCATGACCCTTCTTCAGCTTCTTGAACGTAAGGTTTATAGGAGAAACTGTAGTGATGTGCAATAGCAGCCAGGAACATCTCAACACAAATGATAAAATCCTGCAACAAGGAGAG
Source organism: Anas platyrhynchos (assembly GCF_047663525.1). NCBI lineage: Eukaryota > Metazoa > Chordata > Aves > Anseriformes > Anatidae > Anas > Anas platyrhynchos. The sequence continues at coordinate 37,370,200 of NC_092590.1, forward strand.
AGGTATTAATTAATACTTAGCATTCATAACTAGAGAAAAAGAGCTCCCAGGTTTCTTCTACCATTTAAAGACTGATAGCAATGGCATTGGGATGCTGACATCAGCTACTTTTTCACTGGAGATGGGATGTTTCTGGCAGATGTCAGAGCGCCACGTGTACTACATGTACTGGAACAAGTCCTTGCTGGACAGACTGACTTGCTGAGAAGTGGAGAGTCAAAAAGAACCAGCTTTGTAATGTACTCTTTTCAAGAACAGGCACAAGGATATCCAACAGAAGTATTTAACTGGGCTGCACTCCTCCCACACAACACATGGATATGGAAGTAGTGAGTAGAAACCTCACTTGAGGTGACCAGATGAAACCTGCAACCTGGTTCAACTTTTAAATAATTCACTAAGATACAACAATATTTGCTTGAAATCAGCCACGTCATCCTACATAAAGGAATTTCTCCTATGAAGTGATAGTCCGCTCCTACCTGTAGGCCTGTAGCCACAGCTTCCACACTCTGCCACTCCCAGGTGCGTTTCTCAGAAATAACACCGACTTTCACCAGCAGTGCAATAAGCACAGCTTGCCTGTAAAGATTATTAATTGGTATTATTGTTGTAACAGCAGTGCCAACAAACCACCATGCAAATCTGGTAAACAATGCATGTTTGTATGTATACAAATGTTATGTATGTATGTAGCAAGAATTATTAAAAAAAAAAAAAAACTTACTGATTTTATGTTTAGGCTTTAAAAGGTTTAAAACAAAGCGAAATGGACTTGAAGGAAAACATTGTTCAACCATGGTCCTAAAGACCAACAGAGAACACAGCCAAAGAAGAGTTTGTTGTTCTAGGTCTTTATTAGAACAAATTGCTTCTCTATCAGGATATTAAAGCAGCCCACAGAGTGACGGTCACCTAGTCAAATGCATTCACTCATTAGCAGCTAAGTGTGAGCAATGCTTAAAAATATACGGAATATAACTGAAAAGTTACAAAAAAAAAATGAAATAACTGAAAGTGAGGATTCTAAAATAAATTATGTTCTTGAGTCACCTTACAAAACATCAAGTCTGAACTCATGTCAAGTGAACGAGATGGCTGTGTCCAAAATACTGGTATCCTTTTCCCCTTGCGGCAGTTCACCAATACTGTGGCTAGACATTCTGGAGCCTCTAACCTCAGTGATGCCAATCCAGCATTTTCTGTTCTTCAGTGACCCCACTCTGAGAGCAAGAAGTAATGAGTGAACAATTCACTTACCAGAAAGACACAAAAACTACCATCTTCACACAAAGGAACTTGCCAACAGGTTGGATGGGGTTCAGTTCTTCACGTAGTACTTTATAAAACAGCACCAGACAATACATAGCAAACTAACAAGGAAAAGAAATGAAGAAAAGCTTTAAAATCTTTGAAATCCTTGTTTATTTTGAGATGTTTCACAGCACCTCTTCAGTTCCAAAAATACCACAGTATAATGCAAGCTTAGAAGCTATTTTAGAAAGGAAATTCTGGACTTATTGAATCCTTGTCCTCAATGTGTTAAAGCGGAATTATTATTTTTTGCCTAAATTATGTTTCTGAAGTGTATCATATTATCAGACAAAGACTGAGCTCATCTGTCTACAAAGTAAAACAAGGCATAGGAAGCTCTCATAAGATCTTTTCAATGCCACATGCAACCCTACAGAAAACGGCAGAAAAAGTGGGTGTTCTTTCAGGCTGCTGTTAAGGATGCCTGAAAGGTTGTCTCTGTGAGAAAAGAGTAAAGGAATACAACTTTCACTGCAAAACTGAGCAATCTGAACTGCAAGCAACCAAACTAATGTATAGCCAAACAAAAGTAATTGAACTCCCCTTTTCATGGACATTCTTCTAGCCTATTACTGCATTTTTTTTTAAGCAATCATGTCACCCTGGACACAGAGAAGCATGTGCTGCTGCTGGGACTGCTGTCACAGCAGAAAGCAGTTACAGCTCATTCTCTAACAGTCACCCAACAAACACAGCTGTGGCAGCCAGAGGACACCCTGATCAGATGGGACGTCATGCTGTTATGGTATCGGCTGCTGTTGCCAGAGGTGCTGCAGCAGTTCACGTGTAACGTGCTCTAGGTGAAGCAGCAAATGATTCCTCCACTCTCCCAGCCAGCCACCAAATGCTCTCTCTGACCTCAAAGGTGAAATTTCCAGCCTACAGGCTGACATCTTACCCTTTCCCCAGCATGTGGCAGCTGAGCCAACAGCCTTCTGGCTACTGCAGTCAGGGGCTTTCACACTGAACAACTTCCCCCCTCTAAAACGTACATGCTCTAAGTCTCTTAGGGGTAAGTTCAAATTAAAAGCTAAATTGCCACAGACTCCTGAGTATCCCTTTTCCTTAAAATCCAATATTGGCTAGAGAGACAAGAGAATCTTATAATTATGCAGTCTTTTTTCTTCAAAGACTAGGTGTTAGGGTAGCATCTCTGCACTGTGTGCACGGCTTCTGTTTTTTCTGTCAAGGCTATTACTACTAGCTTTTTAACAGTATTTTTAACAAAGCCACATGGATTTTCCATGTGTGTGCTGGGAGGCAGCTAGCAGGTTGAGTGGAGTCTTGTCATCTGCAGAGGGGAAAGGTCTGCAGCTCTAGCATGCCTGGGGTCTGACAACTTCATAAAGTAGTTTGGGGTAGAGAGGTGGGACACTAGTGATTTATTGAGCTTAGACGTCAAAATAGTAAAATTTTAGATTGTTGTCCTAGCATTCTGTACGCAGTTTTTAAGAGATAAGAAGAACAAGAATTAGTGTGAAATATTGTACATATAAGAGTTACCAGACATTCATGCAGTTACTCTCAAGAGTTCACATAAGAAGAATTACATAATATTAACATGACTTAAAAGAGCAAAAGAGATAATTCTGATACTCACTAGCTGTGACATGTTGTTTAGTATAACCAAGTAAGTCCAAGCATTGTTGAAGCTGAAGTTTCCTTCATCGTACACGTCCACTAGCTCACAAATTCTGAAAGAATTTTTAGAATTAATCACAACATAGTACACTAACACTTTCTTGAAATGCTAAACCTTCATCACATCAATCAACTGTTAGAATGAATCCAAAATCTGTTTTGGTACTAACATATGAGCAATGGGGTCTGCACAAGAGTCACTTTCCAACAGTGTATTAAGTTTATATTGTATTTTTCTCAGAAGAAACAATGTTTGAATATCATAATATATATAGGTACATCTTTTTTTACATCTTTTTTTTTATTATTATTATTATTTTTAGCCCAAAAAAGAAGATCGAAAGTGCAGGGCTAACATATCCCATTGCTGAATGGGATATTTATTTACACAGATATTCTTTATGAATAACAACTTTTTCACAGGCCCACAGAATTAACAGCACTGATCATCAATACAAAGTTTATGAAAGTAAGCTTTAAACATCAACATGCAGAACTGTCTGCTATTCCTTTACAACATGAAATCACATGATATGTACAACAGCACACAGTCAGGCTTATCACCTGCAAAGTTTAGTAAAATTTTAAAAGTTATATGAAACTTGTCATTAAAAACACGCAGTTGTTAAAAACACAGAAGAAGTAGGAGGAAAAGACAACTCTAAGATTAAGAGATTGGTGCTCTAAAACATCTTTCCCACATAAACAGTACTTTACATCTTCCTCCACTTCTTTCAGCAGCAGTCATTAACTATTTATTATTTCAATTCTGCAAATAGTCATTTGCAATAGAAGCCATAAAGAAACCAAAGGCTGATGCAAATTGCCGGGACCCATTTAGAAGGTAGCACAACTAGGCTGCTTTCAAACTGCATTGATTCAATGCAAAGGGCATGAAAATTGTTTCCAGTGTAACTCAAAATTACGTTCTGAAGACCAAGGTTAATTATTTATGAGCGTACTTACAAAGCAATAATGGTGGTAAATGGTCTGACAACAGTGTACTGCAAAACACCCAGTTTACATCTAAATAATAAAACTCTGCAAGAGAAACAAAAAATTCATTGTACAAGAATTTAAAGACAATTCACTTATGGAAATGTCCTGTTCTCAGGGGTTTCACTATTTCACAATAATTTCAACATAGCTTACTTCCAGGACATCAGATGCTACAGTTTACAGTGCGTATAAGCACAACAGAACAGACCTTTATGGATACATAAAAGAAAATACTCGGTGATTCACTTCTAGCCATGGAAAAATTCTGTCTGGGCTGAACAGAGAATGAAATTTCCACATGGTTTATGGATGTTTTGGAATTACATTAATAGTTTGTCTTTAACATTAAAGCAGCTTTATCAAAATCTCTTGAGAGAGAAGGAAAACTTATTATGCTGCTCATCAGAGTAAATATGCAGAAACAAGCAGCTCATGGGCATATGGATTTTCTTTCCTCCCTCAGGTGAGGAAGTAAAAGCAGTATGTTATATGGCATCACTGAGTCGACGTGAGGTTTGTGGCAAACATTCTACGACAAAAAAAGAAGCAAATTCCAAGAGACTTTTTTCCAATATTTTTCAAAATATCAAAGTGTTCTCCCACATCAGGTGATGTTGAAGAGCAATGTATGTTAGTAACTACATGTGATATCTAGAATGTTTTACAGCTAGATCAAAACATGTGCACAGCTGCTTTCAGTAGGATTTCATCACTGATAAATGAAATGTGTGCAAACCACAAGAAGACCACTAACAAGCAACAACCGTTATATTACTAAATATTAAAACGTTTGTATCTGATTACACAGCTTAGAATTGTAAGGTGCTATTATATACTCACTCTCCCATAGCCCACGATGGACAACAGCACAGGGGAGGCAGATGTCTCTGCTGATCTTTCGCTTCTATTATTAATACAAGGTTTGGATACCGGTTGGTTAGGTAATTTGAAAGAAAAACCATAAAATTATAGATGACATAAGCTTCATAGCATTCTCGACATGTATCCACATATATTGCAATGTTGGGGTATTTCAAAGCTATCCACTGCAAGAAGAGAGGTACACAAAAGGTTACGTGCAAGTAAGGCAAAAGCGATTCCAATGACAACACTGCCTGCCTAGGTCAGCCAGCTGCACTTCACGAGGCAGCAGGCAACAAGTAAAATAAACTTTTGTCTAGTAAGAGCATGATGCTACAGCTAGAAAATAGCGTACTGTACAAATACAAGTGGAACTTCAGATTGCATCTCTGCTGCTTGAAATGGAAGCAGGCTTAAAGGACTGCACGAGAGGTGCTCTGTATCTCTCCCAACACAATGCAGTCTTCAATTTAAAATGAACTATGGAGATGGTTCCCCATGCATGACCTATTCCCATCAGGAGGAGACAAGAAACAGTTTCCTGAAATCTGCATGTTCCTGTCAATATGGATGTGAAAACTAACTTTGTAGTCCTTTGGTACAAAGTTCATTTCCTATGTAATGCATAAATGTTTGTAAAATATAGGAAGACAGCAGCTGATTAGCTTTCAAGTGGTAGTCAGTCATCCCTCCAACCTAAGCATTTCAGGCAGAAAATTGCTTTTTGTTTTTGTCTGGCAAAGCTGTAATTATGGATCAGCTGCCAGAGCTTTCCATTTTTTATTTTTATTCGAGTATTACTCTGTTCTTGAACTGTTAAGTGCAGCCTGTGTAAGTGGTTTATTTCACTTTATTGGTTTGTGTTTTGTCTCCCAAACAGAGGCAGGTATTTTGAGTTTACTGTGCTTCCCTAGGTTGTAGTGGTACGAATGCTGTGCCTTCTCAGACCTTCTTATTAGAACTTCAGGAAGATGCTTGGCATCCTCATTGCAGTTCAGAAATACTAGAGACGGCAACGTCTTTGTGGAACATGTGATGCTGCATCACAAAGTGTTTGAATCTGAGAAGAGAATTTTATGTTCAGCTAAGATTCTCTGCTCTAGGAGAACACCATACTTGGAGCAACACCCACAGGATCCCAGAGTTTGGGGAAATTTTTAAATACCTGTCAGAAATGCCCTTGGGCCCTGGCTAGAGTTCATGTAATTAGCTGGCATTTTACTTCCAAAGAAAATTTATGCACTTGAAATTGAAAAATCAATTTGAGGTAGTTGATATTCCCCATGTGGGACAAATAGTGTTGCCTTCTCTACCCTCCTTTTCCCCTGTCACTAAATCCCACTCTTTGAAAAAAAAAAAAAAAAAAAATGTTCCTGAAAACCTATCTTTTATGAGGGAAATGTAAGTACTTGCAATGCCAGGAGGTGATGACAACATGTAAACACACGTCCTGTACAATCCACACATTTAGTACGCTGCTTAACTCTAACTCTATGCATGGAGCCACAGGTGGCACACTTAGATGAACAATATCTGGTATGGCAGAACCCGTCATATAGAAGTATCAGGAAGTGATTTTTTCTGGGATCTTGTCCTTCATCCCCTGACGCAATAAGGAAGAACGTAAGCACTAAGCGCATCTAAGAGCACTGAGTGTATCTGGTCAAGAGGTTTCCAGTTCAGCTGTTACTGAAGGTGGAAGGACCAAAAGCGAGCGCTTATCCCCATTTCTACATCGGTCACAAGGGATATTCAACAACTGAGGGGGTTAAGATGGGGTTGCAGAAGTAATCCCACAAGATCCACGGCAAGCACGTGGTATCATTAGAACTACGCTTCTGATGTGCTCTGTAAACAGCAGTGAAGAGAAGTTTCTAGGACCGCGGCTCTCCACGCAGCATTGTCTCTGCTGTCACACCGTTTTCCCTCACTCCTGCAGCAGTTTTATGGGGCTGTTTCCAGCAAGAGGACACTTACACTGTCTAAACTGTAAATCGGCACCATCCACAGAATCCTGTCACAACAACAAAAGAACATTCAATTACCAGACGTACTTTTAACCCGAATCAAATCCAACACCTGTGGCGGAGGCAAAGGCTGAGACGCTACCTTATGATCGGCTTCTGCAGCTCAGGCTGCGTGTAGTGCACCAGGTGCTGCAGGATCCCCCAGAGAGATATGGGGATGGTCATGAGGAGGAATATCCCGGCGATGAACCATGCCTTGGTGTGGATGCCAACCTTGAGGAGGAAGAGAAGAGCGGGACGTTAGCGTCTGGGCGTTAAGAGCTTGAAGTATTGGCGGGATAGCGTGAAAAATGTTTGGGTTTTTTGAAGTGCGGGTAGTGTAATAACAAAATGTGGGTTTTGTGGTTAATGTTGAGCGTTAAGAGTGATATTTGGTATGGGCTGAGGTGTTATTTCCCCGCCCCGGCCCCCGGCCGCTCACCTCCAGCTTCTGCAGCTCCCAGACGCAGAGCGGCACCACCACCAGCAGCCCCACGATGTACAGCAGCACCACCAGCGGCCGGATCCAGCGCCGCCAGTTGCCGCAGGTGCACGGCATGGCCGCCAGCCCTCATCTGCCGCGCCCACAGGGGACAGGGGCAGGGACGGGGCGCGACACGATCGCGACACGGCCGCGACAGAGCCCGGCCCTGCCCGGCCCCAGCCCTGCCCGCCCCGCCGCCACACTTCCGCCCCGCCCCGCTTCCGGCTTCGCCCCCTCCTCGCCCAGCCCGGCGCCCATTGGCTGCTCGCCACGCCCGTCACGGCCGCCCGGCCCCGATGAATGGTCGCTTCCACCTACGCCCCGCCCCCCTTCGACACCCCCCCCCCCCCCCCCCCCCAGCCGCCAGCCATGGGCTCTCCCGCAGCCCTCAGGCGCGCGCCGGTGCGCTCGGGCGCGCGCGGCGGGGACCGTTAGTGCCGTTATTCCCGTCAGTTATTTCCGTTAATCCCGCTCTTCCCGCCACTGAGGGTCCTGAGGCGACGCCCCCGCAGCGCACCCGAGTGACACGAAACACACACTGAGCTTCAAGCGTTTGCCCTTCAGGCTTTGAGCTTTAAGCCTCCTGAGGGCTGACAGGGCATGGGGCTTGGTGCTGAGCTGTGTGAGGACCAAATGTCCCAGGGAAAGGCAGCTCTAAGTCCTCAGCAGGAGCCAAAAGCAGACTGTCAAATGCTTGAGGTGTGAGTAAGGAGCGTGTGCTGCAAGGAGCCATGTGGAGGATGAGGTACTGAGGAACAGTAACATAGGTCTCTATGTGTAAATCACTGATTTTTTTATATATTTTTTTAAATCTCTGCAGCAATTGTTTGCCCAGGCTTTCCACTCTTAACTTACCAGTGCCCCAGACATTTATTGAAACAGCGAAGCTATGTGGTTCTTTAAATATTCACAATATTCTGTATCATGGAAGTGACTGGAAATGTATTTCCATTGGATAGATGCAACCTGAAAGGAAAATTCCTATTCAGGAAATGGCAAAACCCTTCAAACTTGTCAGACTGCTTCTCCCAGAATCGGCATAACCAGTAGTGTGGGGCTGGAGGCCTGTTCCCAAGACCTCTCTTCTCGCTTGCCATGCTCCACAGCTGTGCACAGCTGTGGCACCTAATGGTTCGTGAGGACACCCAGCTGAGGCCTCAGTTCAGCTCAGCCAGAAGCGTTCAGTTCTTTGGCATTTCAGTTCTAAGCTGCCGAAGCAATAGCTCCTCATCTCCTCCAAGGAGATGAAGATGTGGCTGAATTCAGTCCCAAAGCCAACGGCCAAACTATGTTGGTTTAGCCAGAAATGGAGACTCTGATAATGGGCTGTTAAATTTTCCTTCCCCATCCAATCGTCTTAGGAGGCGCAAAGCAAGCTAAAGTAGTAGCGATACCCTCAGTAGCTGGTAGGCTCCTCTACAAGTGAGGGCAGGGTCCTGTGGTCCTTTCTTTTCCGCCTGGTTATCATCCATTTCCCTTAGCTTACCACTTCCCTTTCCTTCCATTATGCAGAATTTAGAAGAACGATCTGAATTAGTTAGCCACGACCACATTAAGTAAAAAGCCTGATATTTCAATTGCCATTTCGAAAAATTTCTACTGGTCAATGAATTAGCTGCAAATTTAGTTTTAATGTTTAAGGATGAAAAACAGTTTAAGGAAACTGAACGATCATCTCTGCATTACAGATAAAAATTCAGTAGAATTTGCTCAAGGTTATGGTAGACTTGTGAACAGAGTATTGTTCACTGATAACTGGCACTAAATAATTCTTCCCATATTGTTTTGAGCTGAAATACTACATTTCTGTATTTTATTACCAAATTAGTGCTCAGGTGCCTATTCTGCAAAACCTTTGGTCTTGGTACGTAACAAATTCTTGATGGTACAACAAGTATGTCCATCAGAAGCTACAAACTCAGTCACAGTGAATAATGAAAAGCACCTAAATATAAATACTTTTCTTAAGCGTGTTACAGACATAAAAGCAAATATTTCCAGCGTTTCCAGAAAAGCAGACAACACAAATGCTGAAATACTAGGAATAACTACAATAACTTATCTGTAAATAATATATCTAAAATGACGGGAAACATATCATTAATGAATAAGCACATTGTTTACAAAACATTTCAGATTTTTTAAGTTTCTCCAGTAACTGGTACACTGAAAGCAAAGCACTGTTGTTTTGTTTTGTTGTTTTGTTTTTAACTTCCCTAAGAATATCAAGCTGAGAGATGGTCTCTTAGTGATGTTCTTGGTTCTTGTATCATTTGTGGTACTTCGGGGTTTCTTCAGCACTAACTGACCTAAAAAGTCCTTCGGGAGAATTTCAACAATTAACAGGCTTGAAATCATTGTTTTTAGTTTATCTGGTCTTTTTTTCTGTTTACTCGTATTTTGTGTGCTTGCCTCAGGTTCCAAAGTAGACTTCTTTACAAGAACAGGTCAGGTTTCTTTATAATCAGATTTCTTAGAAAGCAAAATTTAACACAGTTGTGTTAAATTGTATTTGCTGGCCTGACCTCCCCCTCTAGCAAACTCCAATATACGTTCCTTTACGTTTTTTGAAGGCTGGTAAAGGAGAAGCAGCCGAACTAATGCTTACCTTTATCCTCCAGAAGGAAAGGAGCCTCACTTTACACAGACTGCTATCACAAGAATACTCACTGGTCAGTCACTGTGGGTTGGTTTTAATTAATATTACATTAGAAGAATGTTGGACTAGAGAACCTCATAAATATTTTCAGCCCTGCTGTCGGATTTCATGTGGTGCCCCAGGGGACTGGTATGCTAGTCTGATTCTATGCAAGAAATGTAATAAGGTTATTAACTTGGGCACCCCTCTCCAGTGGTAGCTGTTACAAAATTACAGCATGGCTTTATGTAAGTAAACATAATTCCGAAAAAAAAAGAATGTTAAAGAAATGCATTTCTGCAAGTAGATTCTTTTGCATACTTTCAGAAAGTTTTTGTACTAACTATATCAGAAGTAGATATATATTTTTAGCAGAAATCTGAGGCCTGATAATATTTTTACAGTGTAGAGGGAAACCAGGTTTTCTACTAATTCAGGTCAAAATAACTGAGCAAGTAGTGCTCAATCACCTTGGAAAAATGCCAGCACTTTGCTAGAATATGTAAATAGGTATGTCTTTTGTGGGAGAGGGGAAACAATCGTTCTGTTCTACTTAACTGTAGTAAGTCTGTGGTTTTTTCAACTACGCATGACAAAAAAAAAAAAAAAGTGTCTCAGTTGCACTGGGAAGCAACTAGTATGATCAGAAGTTTAAAATACAAATTCTGCCAGGAAATAATAAAATAGTTGTGGTTAGAGAAGGCTTAAAGGCTTACATGATAAATCTGTAAACAAAGATAAAAATTGTATTCTATTATTTTTGATGTAGATATCACAAACATGCTGAAACTGCAGCAAGGGGAATTGGGGTATTTAAGCACTGGAACAGGTTAGTTTCTGTGATCCCCATCATTGAAGTTTCTTGTTTGGAATCTACTTCATGTCTCAGATTCACTTATATTTTGATCAGAAAGAGGAACTATTCTTGTCTGTGAGGTTCTATTCTTATGTTGTGTCTCTACGAAATACCTTTTCGTACCTGAAATAACTTAATAACCAAAATGATTTTGTAACAGAAGTGAATGTGAGTTGATAATATGACCCTCAAAATGTAGCATTATGGGGAGATGGTAGTTATAAACGTTCTTGTCTCCCAGTCTTGTTTCAGCATCACAGGAAATACAAGCTATATAAATTCATATCCTCACACATGAATTTATAATTTTTCAAAGTATTGTGCAGTGAGAGAAAAGATCGCTTTTCCAAGTGTTGCATGGGTTTTCAGTGAACTAGCACTATGGTTTGGGACTAGTGCTGTCTCCAGAACACACACAAAACTCCCTGTTTTCAGCAAGAGGATGTGCGTGAAATGCTACTAAGAACCGAGCTGACAGGGTTCATCTTCACTAACTGTTGAGGCTTCTAATAGCAGAGAAAGGAGCAACAAAGCTACCCTCCAGAACTTGGAGGTTACAGCTGTACTAGTAGCATTCTCCACTACTGGAAAGACCGATGTGTTGACTGATTGACTGTTGATGTCAATCATTATGTACATTCTGCTCTCATGAATTTCAAATTTATTTAAAAGAGTTATGTCAAAACATAATAAACTGGGATTATTCCTTACTATATGGAAACCTATAAATAATTTACTAAATTAAAATAGCAAAGAAAATAGAGTATTTTATAATTGCTGTTGGAAAACTGTGGCATATTTTATTCATGAATTGTATTTTTATTTATATGCCATTAGCTTCATAGGCTTCCTCATTTTTCTTACTTTGTATTATACAACTGTTGACCCTCAGTGATAACTAGGCTGTCCATCTTGGCTGCTTAGAATTTCTCTGTAGGGTGGGCAGGATTAAACGCAAATTCTCCCACAGTCAAAATCACTGATTTCCCCTCCTGTATTGTGTGTTGTGGTAACGTTACTGTCAGCCTTTTGAGGTGTACATCTGATAGAGCGCTGCTGATTAGTTCACACTCTGCTCTGGTGGTTACTCACACCAGCAACCTACTAATGCATTTTTATGTCATTTTATTAAAACTTAATGAGAGTTAAAACTCAATATGTTTTCTTGAGTGTTATCAGTACTAGACTTTTTTCTTTCAATTTGCTGTCACACTTCTATCACAAGGCTGTCATTAGTTCTAAGAAATTGATCTTAGGGAAATGCTGCCATCACGTTCTGATTACTTCATTGCTTCTTTTGTGGATGATCACTGAAGGGAATGGCTGTTCAGCTCCAGAAGCATTTGCAGAGAGCAGTTTTGGTGATACTTTAAGAAGTGGCTTCTTTGTTTTCAAGATTACTTAGATTTTTTTGTTAGCTACCTGAGGACTTGTGAGCTACTTAATATCACTAGGCTGCTTTGTATTTTAAAGCGTGAGCTCCTGTTGCAGTGAGTGGACGTGTATTTGCCTAGCAAAGTTCTGGCAGAGTTTTATACATTTATGTATGATGTCTCAAAATATATTAAGCAATGTAACAAGTAGGGGCTGTGTAAAAGGAAGTGGTGAACATGAAATAATCGAGTATAAATAATCCTCATACACAATTCCTCAGAAGGGCACATCTATCATTCCTATGATTTGTTAAAATATAGAATGAATGTATGCCATGTGTTTGGAAATTCAGTAAGATGATTATGAAGTCTTCTTGCCTGTTGGTTCTCAAAGGAAGGATCTTCCATCCTATTGAATTCTGTGACAGAGAAACCTTTCCAAAATTTTATCAAATTTGACTCCCAGTAACAAACACATGACGTTCAGGTTTTAACTAATTCAGTATACCTCTTGGTGAAAAGTCAACACTCATTGTGGTGTTTCTATAACAAAGAGGGCCGTTTGGTATGATTTGTTAAGGAAGCCCTTTTTTTCCAGTGAGGGTGACCGAGCAATGGAGCAGGCTGCCCAGAGAGGTTGTGGAACCTCCCTCCTTGGAGACTCAAAAGCCATCTTGGGCAACCAGCTCTAGGTGGCCTTGCTTGAGCAGGGGAGTTGAACAAGTTGGCCAAGGTGTACAAATTTATAGAGAACAGCATTACCTGCAACTCCTTTCTCCTTTACCTATTGCATGGCTTTTTGTTGACAGTTAACAGATTTTTATATAGAACCTTGTTTGTTACTGTTGAGTTTATGACAAGGATTCCCAAACTCTGGTATCTAAGTTATTCCAAGAAATGATGTGGCCTGGTAGAGAGGCAGGCTGTGCTGCTGCTTAGGGGGTACTTGCCATTACAGCTTCTGTTAATGCTGGATCAGAAAATAGGTTTGTGAATTGTGACCAAAAATCCTCTACCATCTCTTACCTTTCAGCTATAGCATTAAAATGCAGTATACATACCCATTTGGGATTGTTAACAGAGCTTTTATTGATGAGATTTCTCTCTTTATTCACTCCCTTTCAGAGGAATAATATGGGGCTGTGTATATTCCTGAGCAGTACAGAAAAGGAGGGACTTGCCTTTTCATCTCAGTTTTAATGTCAATGTGACTGAAACATTAGCACTGCCAGTAACGTACATTGAACGTGAGTCAGGCAGCAGAAGACCATGAAGCTAAACTAAAAACTAGGGAAACTCTTAACTGAGTTCTGATTTTTGAGCTTTAGCAAAATATATTGAGTGTCCCAACATACCATTTGGAAAACATACTCTCAGAAATACATGAATTGTTATTAGTACTAGAAAATGTTTTCTCATACTAATATGATTTAAACATTTTGACAGTGAGCAAAATACCCAAATTCAGGCAATAAAATTACTCTAGAGTTACTGAAACTGATTCAGAAAGGGGAAAGAAATATATGAACCCAAGTATGAGGAAAGAGCCACAGGGAAAGGTCAGATCCACAATCCCTTTCATCCTGCTGGGAAAGTCTGCTTCCACCTGACTAATCCCGGCTTAAGAGAGAACTGCTCTACAGCAAGAAGCAGATGCTCAGCAGGCAAACGGTCATTCAGTCTATCCAGCCTGTCAGGGATACAGCACTCCAGTTACAGTTCTGTTCCTTTAAGAGACAAATATCTGATACTACTGAGAAGGCCATCATTCCAAATCTGATATTTCAGTGATCAGAGAATGAGAAATATGCTGAAAGATTTTGCAGCTATACAAAACTATGAACTCACCTGGGGAACAATACCTTCAAGATTTTCTGTAGATGTCCCATATGAAAACAGTAATCATTTACAGCCATCCACATAAAAAGTCAAAGTTTTGTAAATGGGGCTGTTAAAAAATACTGTTTTAACATGTTTAGGTGACATTTGATTTACTTCTCTTGATTCTCTTTGATTTTGATTATTTTCTGCTTCAACAGACAGTTACCTGATTGTACTGCAAAATAAACAAACTTGACTGGCAAAATAAAAAAAAATAAAGAAAAAACACATCAAAACACTATGATAGGTGTGGTTTTGATGACTACATTTGTAGCTTTTTTGACTAGGTAAGTACTTAGTAACTTGTATAGCCTTTTAATCATACTACCCAGTTAAAGCTGGTCAGGTAAAAATGAAACAAAAACAGAGATAATTTTTTCCTATTGGAAAATGAAACGAAAGGACAAACTACACTGTTCTTCATTGTATGTGCTGGCTAAGAACAACTAAAATGTTGATGTTCATACTCAGAAATATGGTTTTGTTTGAAAGGTATATAGAAGCAATTTTAAAATCTTCCATGTTCCTGAATTATCTCAGTTTTATTAAATGACATTTTCTTCCAAAATCCCAACTTCCTTCTTTGTTGTTCTATAAAGCGTAAAGAAGGAAAGTGCATACACTGAAGGACACGTGAAGTTTATTTAGGTAGGCACAGCTGAGGAGGTATCGTGTATCAGAATGCTACAGAACAGTGTGAGTAACCACTAGGTTGTGCTGTCGGTCTAAAATTGAAGCCCCTGTATTTAAGAGACTGAAGTTTCAAAATTCTCAAGCGTGATGTAAACATAAAACCCTAGTGTTCTCATTTGGATATATCAGGAAAAAAAAAAAAAGTACAAAATACGTGTTTTTGTAAGGAAAGGGATTTGGTATTTGATCTATTGGAAAAAAAAAATTCCTATTATGCAAATATCCTTCACAGTCATACATGTACCAAGAGATTAAAAGAATGTCACAGCCACAACCATATTCAATTTACTAAATATCTATTATTAGAATTATAGTTTTTTTTTTGTTTGTTGGTTTTTTTTTGGTTTCTGTGGTAAGTCATCATTTGCATATATCTGCAAATACATGCAACATTTTTACACAAAAATAATTAAATGTGTTCTATAACACAGCATATATTCTTGCTTTTCTGTTGCTTGTGGTAAATGTAAACCTGTACCAAACAGTGGTCAATGAAGATTTGTGGATATCTGTTGTTACGCTGCATCATGAGTTGTAAAACAATGTGTGTTTATGAAAATGTAGTTTTCTCAAAATTGTTACCCTGGAAACATTGGATGCATGGTTGTTGAAATTTGCCAATTGTCACAACAATATTTTTTGTATACTTTAACCTAGAAATTGTTTCACGTTAGGCTTTTCCTGCACTTGTCACTTTGTAGTGGCTAACATACTCTTTCAGTTGTGTATGTAGGAAGCACATTGGTGAGCCACACATGAGAATTTACAGAAGGATCTATTATAGCTGTGAAAGCCAAGAATATGCTGTGAAGGGGGTGGTAGTTGGCAGTCCTTTCAACCTACCGACAATTCTTGCAGGCATTCAAAATTACAGATTTCCTTCAGCAACAAAAGGAGAAAACATCCTATCCTACTTGTGTATAGACAACACTTTTCATTATTGGTAGCAATTAAGTGATCTAATAAGCCTTTTAAATTTTTTTTTTGTCGTTTGTGTACTATTAAATGTAGTATGTCCAATCACTTCTGATGATACTCAGAAAGTGAAGTTTACTAAAGATAAGTTTAAATCATGCTTCCACAGTTATTTACCTATTGATGATGCTAATGGCCTACCAGAAGTGAAAGTTAGCACTGCAAAATTTTGTGTATTCTCTGGAAGTAAAAAAAACAAAAACAACCAAACAGCAACAACAAAAACACAGGATAAACCATTTAAAGAGAAAAAGTCCGTAGCTAATTAAAACCTGTCAGCATAACAGCTACTTCTTCTGAAGAACATGTTTTCTCTCTGCTCTTAACTTCTGAGAGGCAGGAACTGCATTCTCATCTGAGAACCAAGAATTCTTCCATTAGAATTCTAATTTTGATACCAATTCACTTGTAGCCTATGACGATTTATCACATGATATATATAGACGTGAAAAAGAAATAATATTTGTTTAGGAGCAATATGAAGATTAATTATTTAAATCATTCTGAAAATCAGCCTTATGCAGATATTATGATTATTTCTCAGCAGTTGATTCTAGTCTGGGATGACACCCAGAAAAGGACGTAAACACCTGATGTTGAAGTCAGGTGGAATTTGGGTGCCCTATATCAAAATTGCAGTCCTAAAAAGTATTTACATATCTGCCACTTCACACTTGAAGTACCTACATTTTTGTGGAAGCTCAGGCATTTTTATCGCGAGGTGCATAATAAAAAGAGCAGTCCAGCAATGCTCTTTCATCCTCTCAAAGGTAGTTAAGCGTTAATAGGGCTGAGTAGCCTATTAATTAACTCAGCTAACGTTCAATATGTGTCCAGAAATTAAGCATTCCTCTGTATGTCTCCCTGGAGAGTTCAGTCCAGTAGGTGAGTTCTGAAGATGCCTAGTAGGCTGGGACCCTGCAGCAACAGCTGGCCCCACAGTGGAAAAATCTGTTTCCCTTCAGACTGGAGCTGAGTGCTTAGAACAGACAGAAATGTGGATGAGATCCAGGTTCAATTCCCTCGTCTGTCTGAAAGGGCTCAACCCTTCCTTTGGAGTATGCTGTAGCCAGCAGGCAGCAGACTCTAGAATGTAGGAAAGATTCTTCAGTCTTCAATTTCACTTTCCAGTGATGTTCACTATTCACCATTTAAGTCTTGCAGTTAAGATGCACTGGTGAGAAAGAGTAACTTGTCATTTTTTTTTACAGAAACTAGAGAAATAGTCCTGAATAAGCACAAAAATACTTGGAGGAGTTGGGACTAGAACCCAGGATAGAGTGCTCTTGAGTGAGTGCCTGCTTACTTAATTGGCTTCTTATAGAACATAATGATTTTTGTAAATGTTCCACACGCATGTACTTTCCTGCATGCACTGCAAGAAGATTCTCTATACAGGATTCTGGATTCAATTATATGAGCCAGGAAGATGAAAATCAGATGTGGTATTTAGGAGTGCAGTGCTTTGTCTTTTTCTAGATCTGTCCTAGGTTCAGCAATAGGGATCCTAATATAGGATAAGGCAAACACAAACTCTCTCTTCCATTCTTTCTTTCTTTCTCTCTCTCTCTCTCTCCCTCTGTTCCTTCCTGTTCCTTTCTGTTCCATTTCTCTCCATGTTTGTGATCAGTTCTTAAAACAACTGGGTAAGAAACGTATTTGGAGCCTGATCTTTTTCTTCAGAAATCAAAGGGAAAATCCTTGTGCTGTTAGTCAAGTCAGACTTAGGCTCTGAATATTAATGGAAGAAGAAACATTTTGAGAAGTTTTGTGTATAGTTCCAAGTATACTTAGTACCCATGCGTTTTTGCTGTGATTTATCAAACCAGCTATTTTTGCCAAGTCAATACCTATCTCAGTTCTCTAAAACGAATTAATTAAAATTGATTTAAATTCAAGTGCTTTGAGATGTGATCTGTTAAGTGTCTGAAAGGGCTGCTAAAATGAGGACAAGAAAAGTAAATAGGCTTTTCTTTCCAGAATATATGCCTGACTTTGCTGTTATACTGGCATGCATATGTTTAACTGAAATATTTGTAACAGTTCGTGCATATGACTCGTCAGTCATTATGGAGTAAAGTTGTAAAAACGAGGTTTTTACTTGTTGAAGAATGTTGGTATAGAGAAATGTGAAGAATTATGAAGATGAAAATAGATTTGATCCTTGCCAACATTATAGGCTGTAGCATGACTGAACGATAATATTTGCACTAAATGCATCTCAGATAGATAGCTATTAGTTATTATTGGAGGAAAAAAAAGTTTGTCAATTGCCATGAAAACACATAAAACCAAAACTTTTCTAATGCAAAAGTGTTATTTGAACATGATAGTATTAGAGGCTCTATGAGTGCCTGTAATGAATTCCTTACTTTTGTGTTGCAGCTTAGAGAAATCCCTGAAACAGACCTAAAGACCCTGAACAGGGCCTCTAACAGAAAAAGAAGAAAAAAAAAAAAAAAGAAAAAGAAAAAGAAAACAACCCAAAACAAAACAAACCCTCTTCCATATTTTAAAGTGGCTTTTTAGGCCTCCTGAGTCTTTCTGGCACATCATTCTCAGACCCTTATGGACTGGGATGCTGCCAAAAAGCTCTTTTCCCACAAAACTTCAGTAAACTTTGAATGCTAGATGCTGCAATACAGTATTTCAAAATACTTAGAATATAGAAATTAGCCTCTGAATGAACCCAGCAATATTTTTCCTCAGTTTTCTTACAAATATAAGAAATTCTTTCTCTGTCTTACACTGGTTTAGAACTTTGCTTTTTTCTGTTTAAGAATTTGTTTTGTTTTAGCAGCGATATTGCTAGTATTGCTTAATAAACAATATGTGTTTATTCTAATGTAAGGATGCTTTGATTTTGCCAGACATTAAGTCATACTTACATTTAATTGAAACCACATCAAAATGTTTTATAACTATGAAGTATTTCAACTCAAATTACCCAGAAGAAGAAATATACCGAAGGAGTCATGGGCCAAATTCAACACTTAGGTACCACAGCTAGCAAAATTGAATCCAAGCAAGTGTGTAGCTTTTTTTTTTTAATTTTATTTTTATTTTTTCGATTCTCATCCATTGCTAGAACTTGTCAAACTTTAGCATTTATCAAATGCCATTGAAAATGGAGCTTTTGTACATAATCACCTTTATTTTCCTACACTTGCCTCTAACTCCTGTGCTTTCTGAAGTTTGGCATAAGCTCAGTTCATGTTCCAGGTAGTAATACTGTTTGTTCCATGTGTGCTTGAAGTAGTCCAAAGCTACAAGAACAGAGAGGGAGATTTCTTCTGATGCATTTTAAAATCCATAGACGGTGGCAAAGAAAACTATAGCAAAAGAAGTTCACATTAGTCATCCCGGACTCCTGGTCAGTGTGCTACAGCTAATATTTCACAGTCCTGGAGCAGGAATACTGAACTTGCAGGTTCTAGTTTGTAGAACATTCCAAGAGCAACAGGATCATTATCACAGCAGGCTGGGTCCTGTTCTCTGAGCCAGCGCTCCTGGGTGTGTGTGCTGTCCAGTAGAGTTGGCTGGGAGTTGCTTTCATGTAATTCAGAACAGAATGTTGAGTCAAATGGTTAAGTTAGTTCTAAGAAGCACTCAGACAATGAAGAAATCAACTCACCTCCTAAGTATCTCCTCCTACCTTGCTTTCAGGGAAAGCTTCAGCTGACTTCCAAGAATCTACTTTAGCGTGTAAAACAGCAGTTAAGTCTCTTTCAATGAGAGTTTTCCTAGAATACAGAGTATGTTTTAATTGTCTTCAAAATTACATATTTCCCTTGCAAAGCCCTATTTTCATTTACTTATATGATTCTGTAATAATATTTTTGTAGTGAAGTCTTTCCATGCCTTGTCATCCCAAACCTGATTCCTTTTGGAAATTTTATTCAGTTCCTCTTACAGAGCCCGTTAACAAAATATATAATCAGCTTCAAAACCATACACTGTTACAGTTTTGCAATATTCAAAAAGCAGATATCCTTAACATATGTAAGCACACTTCATAAATTGAATTCATTAGGGAGAAATGTCTTTGTTATTTGGGAGAAAGATGCAAAATCCTGTATAAGTATGCTTTATGTGTATCCATGCACAAACATAGAGCGTGTAGAGGCAGTTTGGAACACTGTGCATACACACTGGAAATTATTACCATAGGAAAAATATAATGAATGCATTTTATACAATAATGATGATAAAATCTACCCTTGTTTTTGTTTCCAATTTTCAGGCAAAGTTTACACCAGAATTGTGCAATTACATTATTTCTTAAACAATGTATTTCCAGAATATATTAAGTTTTAAGAAATGGAATTCAAGTCAGTTCTAACATGCACATGTTGAGCTGTTTACATTACATAGACAACAAAGTGTGTATTTTTGTGTTTATTTGGAACAGAGACAAATGATCAGAACATAATGAATGCTTTTATTTCTCAATAGTTTTCTCAATTTATTTTCACTTATTCAAGCTATTTACTAAACATACTTAACTTGGCTATACTGATACTCTGTTCTTCAAGATGATAGCCACCGTATAATAGTATCACTAGATAAGTAATACACAAATTTAACACAAATAATTTAAATAGAATAACAAACCATTGAAAATGGGAAATCAAACGAAACATATACCGTTTATACAGGAACGCTAAAAGACAGTGAGAGAGGGGAACTGGAATACCTGGGTTTCTGCAATGATATTGCCAGAACAGATATATTAAAAATTTGGTGGTAGGAAGATAATCATTAGAACATCATAACAGTGGGATTCAAATAATGTAAGAAAAATATAATGGGTTATGCCAACAGAGAATTGATGCCATATGAAGGATGCCATAGAAGTTTAGAGGTTTTTTTTTTTTTCAAGCATATCAAGACTAGAAAGATAGCGAAGACTAGCAGACATTGAAGGAATAAAAGGAAGCTTAAGGAAGGTGAAGTCATATGAAGTCATACTAGCTAAGTCCATTATGTCCACATTCATTGTATTGGATCATAAGTGACTTCAGTGGTTCTAAAGATCTGATTTAAATGGAGGAAAAGCCTATAGATCAAATCAACAAGATGGTTATAAAGCACGAGGCAGGATGGTATTTATCTAAGTATTCTAAAGAAATGCAAATGTGCATTTCGCTGTAGGTATGTGTGAACGTGCCTCAATATCACAGAAACAATACATAATAAACATCATGTTCAGCTAGAAATTGAGCGAGACAGATTTCTGAGTGGAATGATTGACCAAAAATCTGAAGTATTCATCAAACCAGTAGAAACTGTAACAAAGACTAGAATTAATGGCTGCATTTCTAAATATTATGTTTAGAAAAATCTACTCAAGTGTTGTGAAGGGAAGTTATAGCTTACAAAATTATGTCTCTGAGAGTGTCCTTGAACATGTTCAGAAGGATTATCATGTTGGTGTAATCTATTTGGTTTTCCAGAAGACTTTTCACACTATCTGTCTTTAAGGACTTAAACCGTCTAACTTTTGATGGTACAAATACAGTGTTAGGAATTATTACAGAGGAATAAAGTACAAAATGTTTTAATTATGATTATGGTGCTGCATCTAGGTCATGTTGGACTCTCTTTTGCCCCTTCCATCTATAAAATATAATAGTAGAACTCAGGAAAACACAAAATAGGGCAAAAAGATGATCAAAGGCAGAGAACAGCTTTTATTCAACATAGAAATAAACAAATTGGTCAGCCTGGAAAAGACATCTGACATTGGCAAACTCACGAGCAGAAGGGTAAATATGGAACAATTATTTACTGTCTCTTTTAATACAAGAACTAGAGGATATTGAATGAAATTATCAAATGGCAAGCTCACTCATAGCAGTTTCACACAATCTAGCAATCACTTAGATTGCTGGATTCATTGCCTCAAGATGCTGTGAATACCAAAGGGCTGCAGATGTTCAAAAAGACAAATTCATGGAAAAATACCTATCACTTACTCCAAATACACTTATTTTCCGCTCAAAGTAGTGAAGGCTTAGTCAGTCTACCAGTGAAGTGTATGCTTATACGGCCCTTTCACCCTTCACTAGGTATCTGTTACTGATCATCACAGGTGACAGGAAGGTCTGACTCAGTATAATTGCTTTTAGGGTTTTAGAGTATATGATCATTAACACAGATGCTTCCCATACCCCAAAATTGGGCTGACTCTTGCACTGGTCGGGAATGTATTAATTTCATAGGGAGAGTTCTAAACTAATCTATTTTTATAGCATTAATTTTTTCTTATAACATCATCAAAAAAAAAAAAGACTTCTTTTACTTTTGAAGGACCTCTCAAGACAGTGGCTGATTCACTCCCTAAAATTCGTTTTACCAAGACAGAATGTTTTAAATCATGATCGTATATTTTGAATGCAATTATTCCACATATAATAACACTACAGTCACATATTAAATCCCCACACTGTGACACTTAATATCTCCACGTGTTTGCTCCAGACTGCATTTCTCTTTTTTCCTGCCATGTGCCAATTGCAAACACATCACTTACTTGGTGATCACTGTCACCTGGAGGTCTGTTTCCACAATTCCATCTTCCCATTAGACAGCAGCTTCTGATTATCTTCTTCAGATGTATTCCTTTCCCTTTTTCACAAATTGATACCATTTATCTTCTGCCTATGCTTTTCTCCTTTTAGGGTTTAATCTATTCTATGATGTTATTATAAAATTGAATTGATTTACTTCCTTGTTTGTAGTAAATCCTTCACTTTCTAAATTCTTTTTCTTTTTAGAGGAATACTTGTAAAAGGTGGTAGTCTGACTGTCCTAAAACATAAATTCTCTAGCTAAACTGAGGTCATGAACAATATAGAAAGAACTATAAACTCCCACACATTGCTGGGTTAATAGACTTCAAGTTTGATCTGAAAGGGTTTTTTCTAGGCATGGTTTGTATTGGTGAATTTGAAAAGCAGCTCTTATGCAACTACACAGATTTTTTTTTTTTCTTGTAAAAATGCAATTTGGGGGCACAATGCTAGTTTATGTTAGGTTCCTCTTTAAGGATAAGTTATAATCTAGTTCTAAGTGAAGTAATTTGGGTACCAGTAACCATTAATTGCAGTAGCATGTTATATCACGTTTGCTGTGCTACTGAGGTAAGTTTTGGCTCTTTGAACTGAGCTTTTTGCCTCTGTACTGAATTTACAAATACCAAATCTAGATTAAAGTTGATTTTTCTTCGTCTGTTTTTCAAGCGTGCAGTTTGTCAGCCCTGGAACTATTTGCAATATGAATGCTAATCCATTGCAAATTAGACTTCCAAGTCACTGATGTTTATCTAGACATTAAAAATTTTACTACATTTAGCTTACTGAAGGATTGTATAAAATCTTTTGCTTCTATGATGTGAGGCAGACACATTCATCTTCTTATTCACTGTGATTCTAAAGAGGCTTTGAGGGAAAAAAAATAAATGATATGAAGCCTTTCCTAGGGTGGAAAAACTCAAATAGCAATATTTAATTGCTTTTATTTTTCCCTGTTAATTTTATTTTGTTTCCTATTTTCACCTGCTCCACAACTGTTACATTTTAATTGCTTTATTTTCAAGAACTACACTGACAATATAAGGTATGTTCACATTAGACCTTTTGGTACAGGATAGTAAAGCATAAGGCCAGCTTTAGGCTTGTATAGTGTAAACATTTAAGCAATGGAAGTAGTCAGTTCAACATAAGTTAATTCATCCTGCTTCTTGGCAGTGATAAGTCAAGAAAAAGAAGGGACCTCAGAGAGAAGGACAAGATATAGGAGAGAAATGAAGGATAAACTGCAAGCACTGAGCACAAGAAATTGGAATTCAATACACAATTTCCAATTTCTCTAACTTGTTTACGAACTATTTAGAGAAAGTTTCTGTTATCTCTTGAATTTGCAGAATTCTCAGGGTTCTGCAGTTTGGATAATGAAAACCAGTTAACGCACAGAATTTCTTGTAGACTGTTTAGTCACCATCAAACATCAGTATTAAACATTATAAAGTTTCATTTTTAATGCTTTTTAAAAATGCTATGCAGGTTATGTCGCCATGTTTTTGCAGAGTGTAGTTTTGGAACAATTTATTAGAGTGTACAACATGTAGCTGAAGCAGCATTTGGAATTGATTTTCAGCTCCCTGTTGAGCTCAGAATTGTTCCGTAGTTGCATTGTTTTGTTTATTTGGGTTGGTTAATCATTTTCCTTTTCTACCCTGGCACCCACTGTAACAAATTGTTTGTAAGACGTCTGGAACCAGTTGTAGGCATAGCAGGGCAGTTTGGATTACAAAGTAGTGCAGAAGTAATCTTACTTCAACTAAGGCACAAAGTGCATTAAATTAATTATTTGTATTCAATTTAGAGACAACAGAGAAAAAGTTAGCTAATCATCCAATAAATTCAGTGTTTCTTGGCATTCTTATTTTCCTTTCAAGGGAGAGAGTATTAAAATTGGCTTGCAAATTTGCTAAAAGGTAATCTGCTGTTATCAAGTGGAGCTTGATAAGAAGGATGTTGGCTTGGTGTAGTTGTAGGCAGTTCCATTTCTTGTGTCATCAAATTCTTTCTCAGGTAATAATACATTTTCCATATTATTTTACTTGATGATTTTATTTGCATACAGAACAAGATTTATGAAGGTTTATACCTGTGGCAAAAACTGCGAAGTGGGAATGACTGTACATGACAGTTCTCATGCAGTGTTTAGTCAGTGTAAACTGTGTTTTCCCAAAGCCTAGAAAATACATCCTTAGAACAGCTAAATATGTAATCAGCTACAGAAGGTGAAATTTTCTGAAAGAAGGCAGATCCCAGAGGTCTGTATATCAGGAGATTTGTAAGGGTTTTCAGTTTGACTCAGCAGGGTAAACCCCTGCAGAGATGCTTTTCTCTTGTATATATATCAAGTGCTTCAGGAATACAGCACACTACATACCCTGCAGTAATAAATATTGATCCTGTGATTCCTCTGACAGAGGATTGCTATATTTCTGAGATATGTGCTCACTGCATAATATGTCCACATTGATTTCAGCGTAGACTGGAATTGTGTCAGTAAAATGGATCTGCATAATTGCAGTAGGCATGTCAAGGATACGTAATGTTAGGATATTCCACCCAACTGTACATTGCCAGTGTCTGCCCAAACAGTAAAAAGGATACCTCCAAGGAAACCAGTAAGTGCATTGACATAGCTCATCCTATTGAAATCTGTGGGATAATTTGTATAAGTAAAGATTACAGCATGGAGTAAGGACAGGATAAGGACAGAATATCAGTATTCTGCAGTGAGGATTTTTCTCTTTGTGTACA
Source organism: Anas platyrhynchos (assembly GCF_047663525.1). NCBI lineage: Eukaryota > Metazoa > Chordata > Aves > Anseriformes > Anatidae > Anas > Anas platyrhynchos. The sequence continues at coordinate 37,395,259 of NC_092590.1, forward strand.
CTGTCTTCCTGTTCTCCTATTTTAACCATCCATCTCTGCTAGTTGAGTGGCCTGAGAGAAGAACCCTGTTACAGCTGACTTCTTTTGCTAAACCATTTTTATGGAAGGAAAAGTGTGCCAAAGTTTCTTTTCCCACCCAAGCATATGAGATTATAATTTAGCAATTATTCATGCAAGCCACACAGAGTCTTTTACTTCTTCTGTCTTAGCTGTCATGGACTTACAGATTCAGTCACATTGCCATAGTTACCATGCTGATGGGGCTCCATTGTATACTCTGACAGTGAAATCCCAGTTTTCCTGAAGTCAGTGGCAAACTCATCCTTCATTTCCTTCAGTAGGTTCCTGCATTTTATCCCAATTTACTAATTGGAACTTGAAATACTTCAATGACTGGTTTTAACTTTGGTTGAGGTAATACCTTCAGCTGGACAATAAAATATTGAATGTTGAAACAAACTTTGATTCTTATGCATATGGTCTTTCTGTTACTCATCTAGCACTTTACATTAAAAAATTTAGGTATCTGGTTGACCTATGGGTTTATTCACATAGTTGGTTATAGTAGTATGTAGTTGTATGTGGTATGCCCACAGTTAAATTACACACTATTTTTCCAGTCTCTCTCTAAATGACTGACACTTTTTAAGAAAATAGAAGTTCATATATATATATCTATACATACATATAAAAACACAGTTATTTTATATGGAAGAAAAACAACCAGTGGTTAAAGTTCTGTTCAAGCAAATTCTCAAATTATCATAAAAAGGAAATAATTCAATAATTTTTTCTTTGATTGTCATGAAGCCTTTGGCATTGGAATTATTTCAATTTGTTTGGGATGCAGGAAATCCAGAAGTTGGATATTACAGAAAATAATGTATACTTTATTCGGAGGCAATACCAAGGAGGTCTCTGTACAACAGTTTTGGAGAGCAAAAGACACAAAAACTATGCAGACAGATTTTTCAATAAATATGAAGTGTGGCTACAGGATTGCAAGTTGGTGGCTAGTTATGATGGATATTTAATCTTCTCCTATGTTTAAAATACTTAGCAGAATGCATGTTCTCACAGATAGCTTAGAAGGGCTTCTCTCAAATCAGTTGGATGCTTGATTCAGTAACTTGTAGACTTTTTATTTATTTATTTATTTATTACTTCCAAGGATTAAGCCAGCATGAGATTAAACTAAATTATTCTGAGCTGCACCAAGTAATTAATTCCAAGTCATAGATCTCAGAGCCATTTGCAGATACTCACTTTCTCTGAGAAATGTGGGCAGAGTGCTACTGAAGAATGGTATAAATTCCTTTTTCTTATCGGTTGTAACCCTTATTCTGCTGAGCTTTATTGGAATGAGTAAAGAGGAAGAGTAGTATTTTAAAGTATCAGTAATGAATTCCTCCAATAACGTGAGATATTTTTCGTCTACTAATTTGTTTATAACGACGTATGGTATAAAATTTTTTGAAGACCTTTGTTGGAAAGGCAATATCTAACATGAGGTGATGGGGATGAAGGAAGATCTGTTTACTACTGAGCTGTCTACTTCATTTTCAGAAATCTTTTATTTCGATTTCTTTGTAAGTGTTCTTTTGTTTTATGGCCAGACTCCAGCAGATGTACTTGGCACCTGTGGAGCACACATTGATTCTTCACTGATTTTAGAGTTTGCTAGTGGTTGCTTTTGTGCAAGTAATATCTTCCTGTTGCCTTCATCCACATCGTGAACATAGGTGTTGACTTTTGTAATGAGAATGTGTTGAATTGTCATAAACCTATCTGATTACAAGAAAAACTTTTGAATAATACAGTGCAGAGATTACGAGAGAGTTGGGAGTATCAGACCTTTTGCTGGAGTGTGTGTTAATGGTATGAACACAAGTAGTGATTTTGCCTGAGCATACCAGACACAGGCAATGACATCTGTAGCTCCTGAAAACACCTATATGTCTGTGGAAATAAAGAACAACTACTACATAGGGAACACATGCTGTACAGCGGCTTCTGGTACAAACTGATAAATTGAATAAAGCAAAGATGCATTTTTGCATGCATTTTCACTTCTTAAAGTGATGTTGTCTGGAAATAATCATAACATGAAAAGCTAATGGGTTAACAGGTAAAGACAGCAAGAAATGTTTTTGCTTTGAAATTCTTAGCTCCTGTACCACAACAATAAGTACCTTTTAAAAAACTAAAGCAACTGGTTCCCCAGGAGTTTCTGTGTGAACATGGATACATTGATAAGTTCTGCTTTAAAAGATGATGTGATCATAAGACAGCCCTGGAGATGTGCTTTTTGTGGGTGTGATACTGTTCTGTGTGTTTCAACACCTTCCAGCTTATATCAGTAATGACTTAGGCAGTTTTTGTGTTGGTGGAAATACCTTATGGTATGCTTCTCTTTGAATAGCTTTTGAGACATTGCTCTGTAGACAGTAAATTTGACTGTGACAAGTTGGCACTGATGGGGGCTTAAGATGTTTCACTAGAAAGCCTGAAAACAAAACTTCCCTCTAAACTCCTGTGCTCTATTATGACTGTCCCCCGCTTCACTGCTTGCAAGTGAACAATGGACGGAAAAAATACAGAGCTGCAGTCCCACATGTTTAAGGTCCCAAAAGACTTTGAAATTTAGAAGCAGTATTTTTTAAAAAGATCAAGAATAACAAAAGCTACTGTAACTAACGAGACTGCAAAACTGTGACTCAAGCAACAGTTCATTTGAGAAGCAGTTGTGTACATACAGGGAAAAAAGCAGATTCTAGATGGGATGCTGGAGGTCATTTCATTTCACCTCCTTTTAGAGAAACAGGGGATGACCTACATTTTTTGATTTAGTTCTTATCTTCCTTTCCCACACTTGGACTAATGATAAGCTGTGTTTCTTTTCAAACTGCATTTTAAACATGCTTTGTTGTTGTTTTTGTTGTTTTGGTTGTTGTTTGTTTTTTTCTATGTGATTTGCTGATTGCTTTTGTTTTGTAAACTTTTTATGTATCTTCCCTTGTCCTTATTTTGGAGATAATTGCTTTTATTTTTATTTAGTCTTTGAAAGGGTAGGAAGTGTAAATTAGGAATACTTTACTAAGCCAAGCTTTGCACAGCTAGTCTGGAAAAAAAATTTGTAAGGCAATGTTAGCATGCAGTCCGAGTATGTTTCTTCTAATGAAAATGCATGCTTTGCCTCAGGGACATTTGAGCACAATCCTTTTCATACAAATGCTACAGAATCTGAATTTCTACTATGTCTCACAAACCCACGATACTTCACAGAATTGAATGATATAGTAACAATATGCAAATATGTAAATGATGAGAAAGAAACAGCAAAAAAGCAGTAATTCCACAAGCAATGGAACTTATGAATACTGGGTTCCAAGAATTTCTGTTGTGGTTTCTCAGATGTCTTACAAGTTGCAACCTCTGATCAAAGCTTTTTCTGCAGCTGTGATGTTCATAGCATCTCTCTATCATATGAATTTGTTGACTACATATAAATTCAATTTCAGCAATGTTCTCTGTAGGAAACAAGTAGGGTCTTGTTCTTCTGTCCATCCACCAGTTTCCATTAAATTCACTTTAACTTCATAAGCATGATTACGTTGTTCTGTAAAATTCACTTTAAAATTGGTTAGGGGGTTCATAACTGCTCTTGAGAGATGTAAGGACAGACAGGTGAACACCAGAAACTGATTGCATTAAAAGCAAAATAAAGATATTCAGACATGAAGGTTGCATAAGCCTGATTTCAAGGAAGGAAAGTAACAGTTTTATCAGGTAAGGTTTATGACGAACTCCTACATGGGCAATTTTTTGCCAAAGCACAAGAGCTACCTAGGTCAGGTATGAAGCACAGTTTCCTAAGTAAATACACACATGCAAATATAAATGTAAATAAAACTTGTGTGCTGTATTTTTGAAGCAAATAAGGATAAAATACACCAAAGAGGACGTGTTTAGTGAGGTAGTCTGAATTAAATGCATATTGAAAACAAGGAAAATAACTGGCTTCTAAATTCAACAAATGTCCAGAAAGTGCTTGAACTCAAGACATGAGACTGTATGGGAGAGAACAGTCAATGAAATTTTACACTGAAAAGAGTTGGCAATTGTGAAGTCTGCAAAAAAAGATGATTCTGATAGTTAAACAGATTTTAATTATAAGGTACAGATCTTGTGTAAGAAGTGTAACAGTGTAAGAAATGAATCTGAGCATGTGGAGAATAAGAAAATATAGTAATTTCAAGAATCATATTGAAAGCATGGTAATTACTTCTCTTGCCAACAAAAAACTCCATGCCTTAGGTTTTTACATAGGAAGGAGACAATGCTAAGCAGGAATAGGGAAATAAAGTATGAATATGCAGGAGGTATTAAAGGTGTTAAATGTAAATATGCCATGAAATGGAGTTAACTAATAAGAAAGGAGCTGAGAGATTAATCATGTAGGATTCCATATAAAAGAAACTTGTGGAATAGAGATCTCAGCAGCTGCCAAAAAAGCTAGGCTTGGGGTTCAGCTAAGGAAAACACAAACAGCAAATGTAAAAACATCTATAAAATAAGAGAAGGAAGGAAGAATACTTGTGAAAGGTTGGTCTGATGCAAAGGAAAAAGCAGCTTCTGTTCAAGAGCAGAGCAAAATCCCAACTAAACCACCACCAATTTTGATGCACAAAGAGGAAAGTCAAAGCACCTTTTTTTGTGGAATTCGGCAGGAAAATGAAAGGATAAAATTAAATGTGGTTGAATTTCTGTTTCGTGATAGGGTTTTTGGGTTTTGTTTTGTTTTTTAGGGGAAAAAAGTGTAGATTTACTGTTTAAATTCAATCCACTGTTTCTGTTTACCATTATCATCTGCTGTATACGTTCTGTTGAAGTAGAGTGAAGGTGTCAGGATGTAAAGACACCCAGTAATTCAACCTCAAAGGAAAGCATTGTTACTCATTCGGTATATTTTTTGATACAGCTTGAAGATGATCTGTTTTGAATAAAATTCAGCTAAACATGCTACTGGGCACTGCTACAGGGCACTGTCAAAGACTGTATTTAGGTTTATAACACAAGAAAGTACATTTGTATATATTTATACACAATTATATGCCACAGAGACAAAAGCACACAAAAAATACATAAACTAAATTAAAGATATTTTTTAATATACTTTTGAAGATCTGTGTGAATGTAAACGTTTGGGAAACTTGTTCAGCAGAAGTCATTGTAGGCACTAGCATTTTGACCTTGTAAATAAAAATATGCAGGATTATATCACATTCACTTAAAATGTAACATTTTTTAAAAATTGTAGAAATTCAGTTAATGTTTGTTAACCTGGCACAGGAGATGCTATAAATTTCCTAGCAGATTTATGCACAAGGCATATCATATACAACACCATACTGTTTAATTTCACTGTTTAATAAAAGGCTACCAGTTAAAAATGTTTATAGCCAAACAATGAATCTCTTGCCATGTAACCATAATGGATGGAAATTATAAGTAAATCACCAGTTTACACGTATGCAAGCAATATTTTCTATATATTATTCATAGCGTTTGTATGGTTAACAATTCTAATAAAGTATCAAATCCCATTAAAATCTTTGAACATTGTGAAAATAAGACAAAAAAAAAAGTCTGTACACATAAGGCACAAAATACCCTTGTGCATATACAACTCTTACGGACTTCCACAGTTCTGCATTCACCTATGGCTTCATGTTCACAACGTATAAGTAGTGTTGTGCATAGTTGCTATGAAAATAATTATATCCTTATAACTCTTTGGACATCTTTATTAATGTTTCACTGTGTTCTGATGATCCTTATTTTGACACAGATTTTAAGCTGCTATTGTCTATATAGATTAATAAATTCATATAGATTATGAATTAACATGGCAGGTTAATTGAAAATATTTTGTAAGATGCCTCTCTATGGGCATCTTTCATTCATTTTGCTGATAGAGATACTGTTTATTATTATTATTATTATTATTTTTGTACAGATCATTAGAATAAATAACACAGTACAGTACCGTGTTACTAATACCTCTTTTTTGGTATTAATCTGTGCTTAAGTGCCAAATGTCGATGTCGATTTTATATTGTTTCTTCCTGTTTTTGAGTACTGAAGTGCTACAAATGTGAACTGCCCAGCTGATGTCCTGACTCACTGTAACTCAAGTAAATAACATACTGGTGTGGAGCAAAACATTTTCCAACATAAAACTGAAAAAAAAAAAACAACAACGACATGCAAAATGTAGTGGTGCATGGAATATATCCACCATACAAATAGAAGTTGAAAGACAAATGGCAGGAGAGAAAATATACACAGACAGATTCCATTTTGTTATCTTCTAAAAAATGCCATAGTGATTAATTCTAGGTCACGATCAGGAAGAATATTGTTTTGTACCAGTTACAGATACTGGACAGTTCCTGCTTAATTCAGAAGAGCAAACCACCTGTGTAGTTCAAGTCATTTTTTTGGTGTTATAATCACATCAACATAATTTTCAAAGACAGAATTACCATCCAGTAGATCTCAGTTCGTAGAGCATCATCACAGTTATAGTCCATCAACCGTTTCAGTCACCTCTAGAGTTAGGTATAAGTGTGCACACTTCTGAATTGATGATGGAACACTCACTGGACTTCCTGTTGAAATAGCTTTATTGTGACTTTTTTTTTCCTGTTTGGTTCTGAAATTGTGTCAGAGTCCTTAATTTTCAGTTTATGCTGTCTTTATGGCTGCTTCGGTCTGTATTGTGATTATTTAGTTCTTGATTTTTCCACTGAATGCTTGTTCCATTCATGGGCAGTGAAGTCACCAAGCTTTTTGATTGGGAGCAGCAACAGCAAAGACATGACTGGAAATATTAAAAAAAATTAAATAAATAAAAAAAGGTTAGCACAAATCTATCAACTCTATGCAGATTGCCAACAATATTTTTAATTCAGAAATGAACAGAGAATTCTAGCTGAAGGGAGTGATAGCTGCACTTGGGCCAATTTCAATTTCTTATCCTAGAATGCAAGCAGTTCTTGCTATTGATCATCACAAAGGCAGCAAATTAGGCCTGGCCTGTGGCTCTTATTTAAGAAAAACTTTCACAGTATCAAATGGAAAATTTGTTTGACTAAGGTAAATGGGTTCAGAACTGACAGAATTCAGTAAACATTGTAAGAGCTGGGTTGTTTTTCACCCCTTTCTCACTGCACTTCAAGCTTAGGGATCAGCATGCTACTTAACATGTAAGAGAAAAAAAGAGACTTAGGTCTCTTCTCACATCTTGGAAGAAGGCAAAATTGTCTAGTAAAAGGGATGGTGTATATGCTGAGTTGTGTCATTTTTCACATTTAAGAACAGAAGGTAATTCATGGTTTTACTGTGTTCTTCGCAGGCTGTGATGTTCTGTTGTCTCTTCTGAAAGGAGGAGAAATGGCTCTTCAGCTTTCCTCCCCTCCTTTTGCAGAAACTAATGCCTCATTCTGTGAAGATCGAATCTCTACTTTAGCAGAAAGAGGGATAGGGCCTCAGAGGAGCAATGGCAATAACAGCAGTAGATCCATTCCATGGACTTAATGAGCAGGGGGTGTGGAAGAGAGGTACGGACAGACTGACGATACATGTACTGTTTGTCCGTGGGCAGATACATAAAATATCTACAGAGGTAGGGTGAGAAACTCTACTATAAAATGAAGAGATTGCCTGACGTAATCATCTTGATACCAGAAAGGAAAAGGGAAGCTATAAATGCAAAGCCATGAAGGATTACATAATAGCTGAAAATTATTTAATTAGAACTGTTGGATGTGGTTGTATTTGGAGGGGCAAATGGAATGAATGAACTAATGATTTGAGGAGTACACTGGTAGTACCCCTGTTCCTGTTACTTTGCCCTTTTACTTGAGGACAGGTCAAGGCATAGTGTCTTCTCCACAGTTCCCAAATGAAGTAAGGGACCACCAGAAGTAAAGCTGACTTCTTATTTCTCATGTGGAAATACTCCCTTAAAATAGTTTCTGTTTCATCAGGCTACAGAAAAACAGGTATTCCGTATTTTAATCACTTATTACATTTTTTTTTTTCAGTAGATTGCATCACCTGTTTGCAGCCTTGCAGCCTGAAAGTTTTGTGGTACTGTTCTGTCTTCTGTTTTTTTTGTCTGTTTGTTTGTTTGTTTTTCAGATAAAGCTATTTCAGTCTTCCTTTTCCATCTTGCCACTTTAACACTATTTGTTCTCATTTTCTTTCTGCCTGTATAGCCTTTGTTAGGTGAATGAGGACTTACAGAAGCACAGTGCAACAAGGAAGATATTTTAACATTAAAATATGTTTTCATACATAGGAACTAGAAAAATGCAGGTAAAAGCCGTAATGCTTATTCAGTTGCCAAAGTCAACTCAGATGCCTGCTTTGGTATTAAAGACTGAAAATTTTTGTCAGAATGGGATTGTTGAACTGCTGGCAGATTTTGTGTCCTATGTATATGTCCTTTATCTTCATCCAGAGTGGTGAATACATTATCAACCAATTTCATGCACATGTCATGTGCTGATAAGTAGTACTTAGAAGAATGTGTCTCTCTCAGCGATAGTTTACATGTGAGGACTATGTCAAACTTATTTACCTGTTTAGTATTTCAGAAAAAGTGGATAGTTTTCACTTTCAATTTGGTATGTGTGCTATGTGACCTGTTAGCTGGTAAACTAGGCAACTTATAATCATTCATTCCTTTGCATGCCTCTCCTCCCAGCTCAAAAAAAATAGATAACTAAATGGTTTAATACTGTTCATCAACTGGACATTATATATTATCAAGATCTTACCTGAAAGCAGTTTTTGAACTTCTTGCTCACAAAATACAGAGCTATTGGGTTTATACAAGAGTTCATGGTTGCCAGGTTGATGCTGATATAATCCAATGGCAGCAAGAAACTAAGTAACAAAAAAGAAAGCAAAACTTTTAAACTCTTCATATAATGTAGAAGCATCAGTGCTATTTGTAGTTACAGTCTCTCCTGTCAAAGAAACTAATTCTCATCTCTCTTGCTCAATGTAATCTTTTACCATGCTATGTCAATAACAACCTCTCTCTCAGAAGTTCACAAAACCCAGAGGAAAGTGGTTACAATGGCAATGGACAACATGTTGTAATTATGCTACCCCATTAAAACTGATCCCCCTGAAAACAGTTATAGTTGAAAAATAATAAAATGACATATTTGCTCTTCTAACACCACATGCATCACGTTGCATGCACAATGACATTTCTCACACAATCTCCCAAGTATGTGATATTATATTTTTTCAGTATAAACAACTGATTGATATAGAAAATGGAGTACCTGAGCAGTTCACATCTGCCGGGGTCTCTTTCATTGTATACCATTTTCTTCAAAATTCGGCTCAAATGAAGAGGGAACCAGCAAAGAGCAAAAATCACTACTAAACAGAAAACTGTCTTTGCAACTTCTCGACGCTGGAAAAAGAAGTAAAAATAACTATGACTGAGTGCATGTTTCGTATTGGTAGTTGATTGTACTGGAGCGATGTTGGCAGCAAAGTTGAGTAATCTAGATAACGCATGCAAGGATTCCCAAAGAGCAGCTTCCAGACCATCTTATGTCCCTGAACTTTTTTTTTTTTTGGACTTGCACACTGGTCATTGCCAGGACATCATAGTTGTTAGCTAAGCAACAACCACTGCTGGACATCCCTGAACCTTCCCAGTCCTTCTTATTCCTCTATACTGGATGAGTTTTCTAGCAGTCCCTCAGATAAGCCTCTTTCTTTAGAAATATACATACTCTGCGAGGAAATTTTTTCATGTATGAGGGGAACTGAGATCACACCTGTTTGATAAACCACTTTCACCTAATCCTTGACATAGGGCAATTTGTAAATCCAAAGCACCTAAATCATTTGGCAATAGCAGATCCATTGAACTACATACCTGGGTCACGTACCACATTGAGTACTTGAACCACATTGAACCATGTACCACAGTCGGGATGCCAAATTGTGATGTATTATTTTATATTCAGTATGCCTCCCATTACATAAAGGGATACTGCACAAAGTATTATTTTTTCTATGTTATCCTTGCTATGTAATCTTGATGTTTTTAAGTAGTCATTCTTTGAGCAACATTTTAGAAATGTCTGTGTTACAGTTTAATCTTATAATGCTTAGTAGTTAGGAAGTAATTTAAATTTAATGGACATTTGACACGACTCTGGAGATTTACAGAAGTTTTGTAGGATTTTGGACAATGTATAACAGTGTGTTTGGTAGACATGTATTTGATAAAGAGAAATGTAGGTAGAGGTAAGAATAACACTTCTGGATCTGCCACCTTCACATAACAATAGCAAGGATTTCAAGGCCCTCGTTAAAAAGCTTAGAGTGAAATGTGTGATTAGAATAAGTCTTGGTAGGTGTTGAATATGACTATTACTGTTTCTTTTTTCTTATAATAGCTTTTATCAAAATAGAAGGATCATAACTAGAAATTAATGTGGACAGGGCTGTAGGAGGGAAGGAAGAAAGGCAAAATGTGATCATTAAAAGGAGAAGCATTTGTAAATTGTGGCATAAACTCATCCTCCAGCAGCTAGTCCATGCAGCTTGCTGGCACGGCACATCAGGATGGGAAGGCTGGGAGGGATGATTCCCCTGCACATACCATTCCAGTTCTGATGGGTGGAGTAGCCTGTGTGTGGCCCTAGGGACAGGCTGTGCTACTGGCCTTGGGGCCTGTTGAGGGAACAAAGTGGAAGGTTTGTGCATGAGGGGAGGATCCTCTGGTCTGCCTTGCTCTGAAGTGTGTCAGCAGAGGAGGAATCTCTGAGAGAACTCACTCAGCTGCAGAGGACTGGTTTAGGGATTCACATTTGTGAATATGGAATTTGAAAGAAAGAGTGGAATTTGAGGGGCTGACATTAACATTATAGCCTGTTGTCTGACTAACTGCAGAGAAAAAGCTACAGATTGTTTTTAAAATTTCAGTTAGGAAGGAAACATCAGACAGCGCTGCAAAAAAACATCAAAGTGAGATCTGACACTTCTGTGAGTGACTTTATGATCATTTGTTTGTACTAGTCTCCTATTGCTCTTTTCAAAGTAGGAAAGCTACAGGAGTGGTAGCTGCAGCAGTGCAATAAGCCTGAAACAAATCTTACCTTTTCTAAACCAAGTTATTCTACAATGGCATTTTATATGAACCTAAAGATACATATCAAAGTGTGTCAAAGGAGGGGGTATGTATGGAGTGAATAAAAAGTCAAGATTTATTTTTTTTTTCAAATCTTTGTAGTTAAATTTAAAAGCATTTAGCCAGTAGTAATTTAAGGTTAAAGAACAGGGGAGCACAGCCATCACACTTAAGAATAGAAAGAAAGAAAACCATTAGTTTCTTGAGTGTGCTGTCTTCAATGTCTCCTTATACTATGATATAGTCTTACGTTGCAGGTTTGACTGAATACCTTATCAAAAATAACCTATATCCTCAAGTCCTACTTCTGTAATTTAATGTATTCAGATATACTTTGAAACATTTCTATGCTAAGCCAAAGACAGAAGAACAGTATTTTCAAACATTGCTGTCCCTAATATTTACCTGCTTAAGGTGTTCACTGAGAGCGATTCTCAAGTTGCTGTTCCTTCTGTTTAACATTTCACAAGTCATTAGCGTATAAAAGATGGCAGTACATGCCAGTGGCATGCAGAAATAGAAACCAAACAGCCACCAATCCTTTGCGTCTTTGTAAAACTGTGGATAAGAGAAAGAAAAGAGAAGGTATTTTCATACAATTCAATGGAAAGTACCACAGCAAGGTATGGGAAATGGAAGGTGTGACAGTTCGTATCCTGGTATCTGTCTATTGGCAAACAGTTCCAAATTACGTAAACTTCCTTATAATTTGCATCTATTTTGGACCAACATCAAAATGGGAACTGTGGCAGTGTAAACCTTAATTTTACCTTACTAACAACCTGACTTTACCCTTGCTGCAATCTGTCCTGGGTTGGAATTGATTTCCTTTGGTTGTGTTTTCTGAACATTTACACTTACTCAAGAAAACTGGAGTTTAGCTTCTGTGAAAAGAACATGCCAAAATGTAGACACTGTCAGTATGAGACAACAAATCTCACTAAAAGCCTGTCTCAGGAAATGCCATTTACCTCTGTGGCTTCTGCCCCAATTCCAAAAAAGGAAAATTCAAAATGTCTTGTAAGTTTAATCACCTTTTGTTATCAGTGAGAAGATTGGTAGTTGGTTTGCTTATGTGCAGGGCAGATAGGGGCCACTTCATAAGTGTTTGTCTGATATATGCAACGCTTAGGGCTGGTGGCTTCCAGCAGTACGGTTACTTTTAACTCTTTGCCTGCATTTCATGCTATTTGACTTCTGTGACAGGACATTGAGGGAATTATAGAGTAGCAGTGTGTTGCTGTGTAGTTTTAAATATAAGTTGTAGTTTAAGTTGTAGTTTAATACATTTATGTATTATGGGAAATACTACATTTGACAAAACATTTAATTTTTTTTTTTTTTTTTTTTTTTTTTTTTTCTAGATGGTTATATTTTCAGACTGGAGAAAATATTAAATCTTAGTTTTTAAACTTCATGCTAAGCCAAAACCGTGTACTGAAATATGACATTTTAAAGACTTCCTGTCTCTACATTGTTAGTCACTGAGATGGATATGTGTAATAGGGAACCTTCTTTCTCATAATCTTTTCCCTAGCTTGTTTATTCCTAGCGGATGTGCTCTAGTAACATCACAGTTCCCACACCAAATGTCAAAATGCTAATAACTGAGGATTATTAGGGATCCTGTCTGAAGAAGTCAAACTCTTGACATCTTGTTTACATTTAAAGCTGAACAGTTCTAAACTTTAAAAGATAAAGGAAACAAATGCAATTTAATAGACTGTATTTAATAACATTCATTTTTAATCTGCTTTACTTACACTAGGGAGTTGATTTACTGAGAAAAAGGGAATGTTTTTGATTTTTCTTCCTCCATCCCAACAGAGTTAGCTGCTTACAGAGCTTGCTAATTTAGAGTATGCTACTGGTATCTAGGCCACAACCCCACCCCACAGGACATCTTGAACTGTGTTCTTTAGCTTGTTTCCTCCTCCTCATTTTAGCTTCATCCCTGGGTGAGGAGGGGATAGAGTCAGCTGCATAGTTGCTCTCTCCTTTGGGGCCGAATTCCCCCTCCCCTCACTCCCCTCAGAACCTGAGCTTCTGCCAGCAGAAAACCAGAAAACAAAACGCCTCATATTTTAAGAGTTTGTACTGAGGGGAAATCTAATTACCACTGCTCCTGCAGAGAAAAGTATTACAAGTACATGGAGCAATTATCTTTTCTGTGGCAATTTCCTCTGGGTCAGACTAGAAGCATATTGGTTGGGCAGCACAGCGAAATGTATACTGTGTGAATCCATGCTACATTTGCAAGGCAAACTTTCTCTCCTAGCAGGCTACCAGCTTTCGTGAGCGTTGCATGGCAGTCAAGAACACACCCGGAGTCCTGTGTCACAACCCTGACTGATGACCTGGCTTCGTGAAAATACAAAACCTACACAAAAATGTCTGTAAATGATTAATTATGGAATCTGGCTTTCTCAAAGCTTGCATCAAAGCACATGACTGGGTTGATTTAAGAGAAGTAGACATTCTTTTGTTTGTCTTGAAAGCCCACATGGAACTGGTTTTCTACAGGAAATGTGCATTTTAAACAAGTTTTCTAGTGCGCTCAGCCTCTAGGGAATCATGGTCTAGCATGAACCTTTCAAGTCTTTCAAAGACAGCTTTAAAATTGAATAAATTCCCCTATTAAAAATAAAAGTTAATCATAAGTACTTCCCACAGTTTAGTAGTCACTTATTGTGATGTTTGTGGTAGTGAATATTATAGTTAAGGTTAAAATGGTATTTCCATTTTAATCTCATATTTGTACTCCCTTGTGATGCATTGAAACACAACATTTTTTTTTGACTGATGTGTCCAACACTTATTCTCAGTTTGGACCTAAATGTTGATTTATTTCAGTGAAAATCAAATTGGCATGGTGAAATTTGGAGCTGTTGAATTATTCTGAGCAAATAAACAATACTAATTTCTGCTAGTAAACAAAATGAACCAAGCTATTCTCTTCACTACATTAAAAACAGAACGATAATCATTAAAGTTAACATGCCTGTGGAAGACCTGAACTGTAGTGTTTTTGAGAAGCATGATGAGAAAAGCATTCTTTTTCTCAGGGAGAGAGGAAGTGAAGATTGTCCAGGCACATCTGTGGAGAAAAACAGCCACTACAAAATGGAAAGGCCTACATTTACTGCAGTGTGCATTTCATAAATCATTTTCTTTAAACCCTAGCGTCTACAGCCATATTGCCTGTAGAGTTTAGAAACAGAGATACCATAAATCCTGGGCAATTCCACTCCCTCTTCACCCACATTAATTATTTCCGTTAGGGTAGTGCTTTTGTTTTCTCTTGCTCTTGTCTCTGACTCTTTCTGCCATCCCTGCAGTCTAACCCAACCAAAATTGGAGATATTCCACTGAAAAACACAATTCATACATACTTTTTATTTTCTAAATTTCCTAACTTCATTTGCCTCACCCTTCTCAATTCTAACCCAGGCCATGTGGGATCCCAAGCTTGGGATCTAACTCAAGATCAGACATTCAAAAACAGAGAAGCTTACACTCTGTTATTAAAAAAATCTTGGTCAGAAAAAGACCCAGAATCCCTGGGTGGATTTTCCCTCAAGACTGAAGACCTTGCATTATCTGCATCCTCAGAGACAAAACAGAATGAAATATTTTTTTAATTTATTTTATTTTTTGACGATGATGATTATTAATTGGTGAATGGTTACTGGCCCTTTTTTGGGTTCACAAAGAAAACAGTAATATATCACTTTCCCATTTTCGCAATGGAAAGCCAAGAAAATAATCACCATCCCTCTGTGGAGTAAAGATATGTTAACTCTGTAGTGACTACTCACCTGACTTGCTTTGAACAATCTAATGTGGGTATTTGCCACTGTTAAGGTATAGTAGCACAGAGGACACGTGCTATGAAGCCATTTTAAATAAGTAACACAGAGTAGTAGTACTCAAGAAATACATGTTCACTGCTGATGCTTGAAAAACTGTAGTGGGAGACATTGTTCAAGTACCTGAAGGCTGTGGGGGACCTTAGATCTATTCTAACAATAGCAGCCTATTCTGAGGACTCAGAGAAGATAATTCCTGCCTTTAAGTTTGTGTTAATGACTGACTCATTCACAGCTTGAATGAGAGTAAAAGACGTTTAGATGTAAAGCTTAGGGATATGGTTTAGTGGGAACTGTTAGCATTAGGTCAGAGGTTGGACTCGATGATCTTGAGGTCTCTTCCAACCTGGAAATTCTGTGATTCTGTGATTCTGTGAAGCGTGCCAAAGAAGTCTGGTTTGTACTCGGGCACATCTCTTGCTCTTGAGTTGCTATGTCTTGATGACAGCTAACAGTGCCTAAGCTACCTAAGTTAGAGATGTGAGTCTGTCAGATTTGTAATAAACAAAGGGATTATCCTCTGATTTTGTAACTGCATTTCGAATAGGAAAAACTATGTTAGAGCATGGCCCCACCCTATTATTTATCTGCCAAAGGACCTGGCTACTGCACACAAACCGATGACTCATCACAGTAAAACACGTTTTCTGACAGTTACAGGCTTTAGGGTGTTATACCTAGAAACACAATACTTCCCAAGGCTCTGGCTACAATGACATCTCTTGGCTGTACTTTAGTCGGGCCCAAATTGCAAATTTCTGTATTAAGAATCCTCAGTAAGGAATAAATGGAAACGTAAAGTCACATTTAGGATCTCTAGATGAAAGCAGAGGCTGGTAACTGTGCATGAAGGATCTTTTTTGCATCAATACACATTAGAATACTATTTGCACTTTAATGGATAAATAAAGCATATTATAATCCAGTATCTTAAGTGTCTAAGTTATATGATGTGGATTCCAAAAAGAGAAGAAAGGATGTTACTTACCAACATAAAATTATTTGTAGGATTGAGCATGCAGGTAACATAACTTTCATCCTTGTATTTGAAATGTACCACAGTAAAACCAATGGCTTCTGGAATAGCCAGTATAAAAGACAGAAGCCAAATGGAGAAAATTTCAATAGCAGTGATCATAGGGATTCCAATGCCCTGAACACGGCTCCAGGAGGCAACTGCTCTATACCTGAAAGAGAAAGGCATTAGTGTCCAATCTTCCAACTTCTTCCTTAAATTCAAACATCTTGCTCCAGTTTTATATATGAAGGAAAATCCCAAAGCTGACATCTTAGACTCATGTTGCTTGTTTTTCCTGCCTGTTCCAGGGGCTTTGCCAGCTGTCAAGCCACCTAAGACACAGCAGTGCACATCAAGGGGTGATCATCTAGATCAGATGATATAACAGCAAAAGAAAAATCTTTCTAACACACTAGCCATTCTAACAGATCTGACACAGCTACCTCAGCTGTAACTGCAGTGCTATCTGAAGTGGAGTTGTCAGCTGGCATGCAATGAAATACTGTGAAAATATTTTTCATCAAATGAAAATGCATTTCTTTTATTTATGCTAATGGTGAAAGTACTGTTTCTATGAGGTATATCCTGTATTGGCTTTAGAATACAACTGAATGCTAGTTAGGACTGTCTGACAGTGATCCCAGCCTTTACATCGCCTTTCTGATGAGAAGCTGAAGTGCAAGGCTAAGAGGTGTGCACATACCAAAAGCAAAGCATTTTTCCCATAACTTTATCTCTCAAATACCAAGTTTCTTTGAAAAAGTGGAATTGCTGAAACCTATTTCTCTATATGTATGCATCTGATAGCTCAAATCCCTGATAAAAGGTAAGAACTCAAAAAAGTTTCAAATACAGTCCAAACATTTATAGCACGTCTCCCTTTTTCTCTTCCTTTCTTTACTTTCTCTGTCCCTCCCGTGTTGGAGGATTCTTCTTACAGGCTACAGCCTTTCCCCCAGTCAGGGAACTGAAAGGGTCTTTCTCCTCAACTTGTCTGCCAGTTTTCAAGGAACTTGTAGGAGTTTATTAGCTTTCAGACCTTAACCTCTCTGTCAAGTCTGCTCAATAGGTTCAAAAATTATTGGAAGAAGACAGATGGGCATGTAATACAGAGTAATACCAGTCTGTAAATAGAAAATTCATTAGTAGACTGAACTGTTATCTAGCAATAGCTGTAGTAAGTAAGTTACTTAGCGTTTCCAACAATTTAGCAAAGACAATGCTATCTAAAATTATGGAAAGAATGAACATTATTGTGTTCTTGTACTAATCTGAAATGCATGCTGGAGAGCTTTCGGTCATCGGTGATATAACAGTTTCTAAACTGTTTATTTTATTTCCACAAAAGAATAGCACCTTCCCATTTGGAACCACAGTGCTATACGGGCTTATCATGGCATGCACTGATGAAATAGTCTTCTTTAGTTGAGGAGAAAAAAGTCAAGAAGAGTGTTCGTGTTCTTCTGCTTTATAAAGGTGAGAATAAGAAGTTACTGAAGCAGTTAAAAATTGTATGGAACTGTGGCATTTTACTGTCCTGACTATGGCAAGTATTCTTTTGACATGGCCTCATTTTCTGCCGCATGAGTCCTGGCAGACGCATTTGGATGCATGCAGCTGCTATGTCTATCCTTAACACCTTTCCAAGGCAGGAGCCAAGGTTAAGCTTTTCAAAGAAAAGCAAATGAAGTGGTGATTTTAACAGATGACAGCAACTAACAACAGAGCATGCCAGCAGGCACAAGGAAGGTGAAGGGTGTGGGAAAAGAAGGTGCCCTCAGCAGACCAGGAGTGTACAATTTGCAAGTACATAGGCTCTCAGTGGCAGGGATGGGCGAGATTTGGCAGGGGAAAGAGAGAACAGGGGAATTTAGATCACAGAGTTTTCATTTGGAGGATTAAGGTGTGGAAGGATGAGAGTGGGATGGCTTATGATTGGAGGAAGTCAGAGTTTTGGCATGGGCTCAAAGGCTCAGGGGTAACAAGGGTTTAAGGAAACGAGTAGTTGAGAACTCTGGATTACAATTATTTTGAATGTACTGGGAAGGGTTCAAGTTTGTATTTCTGAGATGGAAGGAATGAAGAGCTTCTGGTGGGAAAAAATTGCCAAGGGATGTAGGACCTAGGCTACAGATGTCTGTAAAAATTAGTTATTTAAAGGCAACCACACCCCTCCTCTAAACAAAACACTAATTTGAGATTAAGGATTCACATGTAGCACTTCTTCTGATTCCCTCTATCACGCCCCCTTTTTTGTTTGGAAGTGTGCTCATTAATATTAACAGGGTGGAACACATGAATTAAATCCCCTGTAGCTTCGATGTTAGAAGAAGGAAGATGCAGGAATGCAAAATCAGGCCTTAAGCCCCTCACACAAACTTCAGAAGGCGTTATTACAGAACAACACTGGAAGGTGTCAGAGCCTTGTATGCCACCATGCTTGCAGCAAACTAACTAGAAACCTTTGCTTTGATATCTCTTGATAAAAAAGCAGTATCATACACTGCATAGTCATGGGTGTACTAGGGATAGGTTCTTAGTACACCATTTTAACAGAAATGTATGTATAAAGATTTTGAAAGTACTAAAGCAAAGCAGTACATTTTGGACTTGCAGATTAAAAACGAAAACATCTTCTGAAGACATCCGTATCTTCAAAGGATCTCAGAAAGGATGGAGTCAAGAGTTCACTCATGGGGCGGAGGCCTATGAGAATGGAATTCTGAGAGCACTGAAACAACCTATGCTGAAATAATTGAGAAAGTAATGCTCAACATCAGATCTTCCCACACATTTATTCGTATTAAAATTCAGATTTAATTTTGAATGCTTTGTGATCCTCTCATATTTCATTTTACCAAATATCAGATTTTAGATTTAATTACTACATGGAATATTCCTAGGAATATTCACACAAATACTCAGATATTTGTACCAGGTGAACTTTGGAAATATACCAATCAATTGGAAGTTTACTAACTGGAACTTTTACAATCAATAAAATCAGCTGCACAAGGTGCAGGGTACTACCTCATCATCCTTGACTGCAGGATGTCCTTAAACAGGAGACTATAGAGTACACATTTCTCAAGTAAGACATAAATTTTTGTTGCGTTACCTGTGTAACTATCTAGATGACAACAAATGGGTTAGAAATTGTGAATCTAATGCTTTCCTTTCTTGCATTTTTTTTATACCTGTTTCTCTTCAAGTTATGTCTGCTTTGTACAGAAGGTCAGTGTGCACAGCAGCAAGGATTTGGATTCTATATATATTTTATTGGCAATTTTTTTTTTTCAGTTAACATTTCAAATGACCATCAGATGCAGAATTACTGGCTGAAAAATATTATGAATGGTTTCACCTAAAGGATAGGAAGTTCACTAATTAGATCAAAATTTCCTGAATACATATTAGCCTGCAATTACTTTGTCTCTACTCACTGCTCTAAGAGTGATTTGAAAAATAGTGGTAGTAAAATTTTTCAAGTGGGTGTTCTGTGAATTATGTAACATATAGGATCTTTGTCTAGCCACAGACCTCCCATAATTAGGAATGGGAAATACTGCAGGGTTTATTTCCCTCACACTTAAAAAATATAGGATGGCTGCCAGGGAACTGAAATAATATAGATGCATCACACATTACATTTAATTCCTCAGACTAAAATCTGTGTGTATGTGCATGTTTTATCTTTTCATTTGCTGTTTCTGTTTTCTTTTTCTCTCCAACCTTTTCTAAAACATTCAGCTCTTTTCCAAATCATTTCCCTTTCTCTATTTAGTGCTGTGGCTCTCTTTCTCCCCCCCCCTCCCCCCATTTTTTTTCCACTTTCTATTGCTCGTGTATGTGCTGTCAACTTTAGTATACTGTACCCTTCAATTGCTCTCTCCTCTGTGTTTTCTCCTCTTCCCTTTTCTCTCATTCTTAGCTATTTATTCCAACTTTCTTTTTATGGACCCTGCAGTCCCTCTTACTACTTGTATTGAAGTATGCAGAGTATTTGAGGACAAGGGATCATTACATCATAAAGTATACATACATAAATTTAAATACTACACTCCTATCTAGTTATAACTGGTTCAAAGCATGTCTTCCACAAGGACATCTTGTATTGATCTGAGAACATAAAAAACAGCACACCTTCACCTTTCCCTGGTGATGTCTTGTTGTAGTTAATTACCCTCATTGTTAAACATGTGTACCTTATTTTCATTCGGAATCTGGCTGCAACTTTCATCAGTGGGTTAATATTACATTTTCTTTGCAAAACTAAGACCTAAAGGATATCTGATACATCGTCTGTGTTTCAGTACTTGGATGTAATGTTTAAGTGTTTTTTTTGCCATTATTTTTGAGAAGCAATTTGCTGAGATCTGTAAGGTCACTGAATCATTTCTGATGCTTTTCAACACCCTATCCATGATTTCATCATTCTTTGGTAAGGAATAATTCCAGAACTCTAATTAGCCTTTCAGTATTGGTCACATTAATGCTGTAAGCTTGTGGTTTTTGCTGCGGCCTAGATTAGTTTTTCGAACAATTTGGATGGACTTTACCATAGTGGTATCTAGTCACAATTAAAAAAGAAAATGTACTGTGCGCCTTATGAAATGAAGTCAAGGAGCATATGAAAATTAAACCTTGGCTTATAGCTTGTGTGTGGACTATGAGTCACAGAATCCCAGAATGGTTGAGGTTGGGAGGGACGTCTGGAGATCACCGAGTTCAATCCCACTGCTCCAGCGGGGTCACTTAGAGCACTTTGCACAGGGAACGCCTGTGCCTCCCCTATGCCTGCTGCTGTTTTACAGAGTAGGTGGTTTTGCCTCCCTGTTCCTTTTGACCGCATTAAAATTAGTTGTTCAAGTGACCCACTAGTATAACATACTTCTGTTCTGCAAGTACCGCTAGCCCTTTATAAAATGGAAAGGATAGCAG
Source organism: Anas platyrhynchos (assembly GCF_047663525.1). Classification (NCBI taxonomy): domain Eukaryota; kingdom Metazoa; phylum Chordata; class Aves; order Anseriformes; family Anatidae; genus Anas; species Anas platyrhynchos. The sequence goes on from NC_092590.1 coordinate 37,416,323, forward strand.
CAGAACAGTTCCTATACTGTTACTGGTACCAATCTATTCCTCTTTGCTGTGAGAGATCAGATCACTGCAGTTCTTCATTCTAAAGCCAGCTGGCAGTGTGTTGACAGCAATATAATAAATTGATAATTGAAAGTAATTACATTAAAAATAAGAGCCATTAATAATATAATAACAGTTAATATAATAAAGCTCTTACTGCTTTGCTTTACTGCTATAACCTGGATGTTTTATACATTTACTGCAAGTTGGTCCAGATGGAAGCACCTAACCTGAAATGACTGTCCTGTGAAATTTGGTATTCAGAAGGGTCAAGAAGAGAGTGTATACCTATGAAATGACATCGGCACTTTTAAAAACCATCTCTTCATCAAAACTGTTATGTCTGAGACATAAGGAAAAGTAAAAGTTCAGGAAGGAAAACATCCTTCCTCTTAGTCACAGTCAGGGACTGTTTAGAAGAAGCGTCAGACTTTCATCATGATCATGATTCAGAGTTTAAAAACGTCTGAGGGGCATCTGAAATAAATGTGATCTTCCTCTGAAGGGTGAATGACTGGTTTGGTGTTTTCTTTCAGCCTCTTGAAACACTCCCTATGTGTGAATGGGCATTGTTCCTTTGGGAACACACAGTTAAACCTTAATACGCTGTCAGTGCAAGCCATTTTGTGCAAGGGGCACTAGTAATGAGTGGTGTTTCACAGTAAGGTGTAGTTAACACAGGGATCAGTCCCTGTAACAAAAAACAAACATTGGGTTCTAAAGCAAGGCTGTAGTCTACAAATGAGAGCTAAGGAGTCAATAATTATCAAAGCTTTGGAGCTCTATATTCATTGCACTGATCGCCTCCATCTATTTTTACCTTGCAGAATGCAGTCCCATATATACGCTCTCTAACTAACTAACTATAAATGTGATCATTTTCAGGAGCATTTTTAAGGAAAAAATAGCTAGCCTGTAGACCAGAAATAGTCCAGCTGTGACAGCACACAAGTTTTTGAGAAAAATGTACTCATTTTTCATGTTAAAACATATCCTTTAGCTGATGTAGAATTCTTTACTAATATGATTATGCTTGTCACTCCTGTGCCTGACCTAATTTATCTAAGGTGTTGTCAGATCCTGATTTAATGATAATTTAACTGAGATTCAATATGTGTTAGCCAATATCAGAGTCTGGCTCTATTTATCTGTTTTCTAACACACATTCTCTGCAGTCATTTACTACAGTAGCACCGAGTGATAAAAACTATGTCCTTGACAAAGCATGTAGTTTGGAGGAGGAAATTAAGTAGTTTGAGTATGGTCCCATACAAGGTTTTATACTCAAATGGGAATGGCATTTGTTTATTTTAAAGATTAGCAAACCAATGCTTATAAACAAAAAACAACAACAAAATAATCACAAAAACAAAGAAAAACAAACATGCATATATAAAAAGATAGCTTCAACTGAGTTACTTCCAATTTATGAAAACATATGTAACATATGTTCACTAAATCTAGTGAAAACTCATTGGTGAGAACTTAGTGAACAATCTGCAAGTTTCATATGTGTTTGATCTAGGATTTAGAGTAGTCCATGGGATTGTGTTTTATGTTGGACAGATACAGTCTGAGCAATAGAATTCTGTTTATAGTCACAGACTCATAAAAGAAATAGAGCACTTGTGTTTATTTGTTTGTTTGTTTGTTTCTAATGAGCTAATGAGTTCAGCTAATGAGTTACCAATGCAATAAGGAACTGTATTTCAGGAATAGATACATCTCAGTTACTCATCCATTGCAAACCTTGCACATCAACTTTTCATACAAAACCAAACTAAGATTATTTTTAAAGTTTCATTTATATTTGCATCACTATATTAATATGCATATTGCATTCTATTTATCAACGATTTCTGTATCAGAATTACTGAAATCTTAGACTAGAATATGAACAAGTATATCCAAGACCAATAAAAATAAAGAACCTTTAAGTATGTGAATTCTCCATCTGCTTTTGCCTAATATTCATGAAGAAAAAAAAAAGCGTAAAAGAATAATGTTCAAAAGCATTTTAGCTGTTGTCCTACCATAATGTTTATATATCTTCTTGAGCACTTTTAGCAGAGTTTTATTAATTTTCAAACTATCAACATCAAACTATCAAAGCAGGTTTCCAGCATGTTTTTCAATAAAATTCAATTAGCTGTATAAGTTATTAAAATGAATTCCGTAATTATAGTCCATAGGCATTGAGTTGAAAAAAAAAATATTTTTACGACTAAAGATTATGATCCTGTTCAAATACAAAGCAAACATTATGTCACATACAAGAAAGAAAAAAAAAAAGAATACTGACTCAAATCCCAATAAAATTTAGTCTGGTAAGAGAAATTGAGATAATGCTTTAATAAACCTTTTAAATACCTTTAAAAAGCTATGAAATTAATTCACTAGGCATGAGGTCTAGTAGCTTCGTGGTATACTTTGAGCTACGGATGTGGTGCTTTGTTATAGCCAGGATATCAAAAAGCAGAATTTAGGTTACGTCTATACTGTAGTCTGTCTGCTAAGAAGACCATACTGAGTACTCCCAGTATTAGGAAAACTGCAAGGGAAAGAACAGTGTCAATCAAAAGAGTAGAATATACTGTACCTGTCCACACTAAGGGCACAGAGATTAAGGACTGTGATTCCCACTGATGCCTTCTGTATAAAGGGGAGGAATTTGCAAAGAAACTGTCCAAATTCACTATCTCCAAAAGGCCATTGCTGAGCCAGGAGCTAAAGAGAAGATACAAAACAAGCAGAATATTTAAACAATAGCTTAGCAAGTATGTAACAATCACAATTCTTTCTTGTCTTAGACACAATCAGTGTAACCTCGAAATTTACGTACTTCAAACATAGAGGCACAGAGGGTGAAAACTTAAGTGTTAACCTTCTACACTTGCATTGTTAAAGGATCTTCTATTGATGTGCTTCAGCCACCAATACCAAATAGTGAAAATCTAACTCAGCCCTGTCATAAATGGTTGCGATTACTATGGCCCAGAACCAAGGATTCAAAGCGTAATTCATAGTTCATAATGAAATACCTCAGAGCCAAATTCCCATGCTTGCACGCAAGTAGATTCTTGTCATTGTAAATACACCACCATGTCAGTAGACACTGCCAGATTGTTAAGTGTGTGGAGAAGATAGTGTACACACATAATTAGTTCCATATTATGTTCTAAAGGACTAGCTTCATACATGTGGGCTGTACTACCACGCAACAGAAAGGCATCCATTTGGAAAGATGTGAATGAGCGGCTGGGGTTTAGATCAGTATTTCCAAGGAAGCATTAACAAAACAAATACGAAAACATTGATTCCTGTGAATAATTGTGAAAAAATAGTGCGTAAATATTAATCTTTCTAGGTGTAACTGTTAATGTATTGAACAAAATACGGGATACAAATGACTTAGGGTAGTTAAAATGGCAGATTATATTCAATGTAAGTAAATGTAATTGGAAAAAAATATTAAGTCCATACACACTGAGCTCTAACTTGGCTAATTCCATTCAGGAAAGAGATCTTACAGTCACCGTGTTCTTTTGAAAATTGACATATCCTTCCCCTTTTGGTGAGAAGGTCACTCTTGCTCTACCTTTTTTAAATTTTCTCCCCTAAGTCTCTGCTGCTGAGCCTTTGTCACGGGTAGAATACTGAATAAGAGGTATGATGAGCAGTTTGTGTGACATAGCCCAACAGTTCTTACGCTATTACCAACTTTTATTGAAGTGTCTATGTAATAAGAAGCATTAGATTTAAAATGAAAAAAAAAAATCATTGAACTAGACATGTAACTTTGTCAACATCTTGGAGGATGTTGTATCCCAGATAGGCAGGGATCCAATTTTTCAAGTCAATACAAAGTAATTATAGTTTATCTTATTGGATGATTAACTCATTATTAGTCGTGTGCATTCATCATCTGATTTACATGTATATGTAGTGTTACTGAACAAAGGCTGGAACACAGGATAGTTTGATGGTACCCTTTCAGTTTATAGATGTTTTTGTTTGCTTTAGAGGGCAATAGCAAATGGTACACTATTGAGTAGCAATTAGAATCCAAACCCAAGCTTCTGAAAGCTTCTGAAAACTAATTCTGCTGAAATTTTGAAGATACTTAGATCCAGACCTGGGAAGGTTTATATAGAACTTTTTTCAGTGTTATATAACTGAAATAGATTGTAACATCACAACAGTTTTATTTTCCAGTGCATGAGATAGTGATAAACGGGTGGCAAGGCTATCATTTCCAATAAATACAGCATGTGTGATGTGCCAGATTCTAGCTGTCTGTGGGCAAAAACACAAAATGGAAAACAGAGAGCAAGGAACCACACTTATCTACACAAATGCGCAGGGACTGACCCCATTGCTTTCTTCATGCAAAAATTAGTTGGGCTCTTTCAAAAACAAAGTACAAAACCTATGAATCTCATATTTTGTAACCTTTTTGCAATTAAAACTGAGCAAAGATTATACAGTTCAGAATATAATTAAATCAATAGGAATTTTGACTGTAGGTTGCAGAGTTCACTTTCTTGCATATCTATTCTCAGGCCATTTTCATGCTTGGGCAGACCTTATTTCTTTCCTTACAGTCAGTTTGCATTTTGAAAGTTATCTGTGCAGACAGAAGGAAATTTTTTCAGTAGAAGCTTAGGGTCTGGAAAATGGTTGTCTAGTAAAAGTGGGTGTATTCTGTCTGCAGAATTAGAAAAAACAACAACTTTTGGTCCTAGCTCAGGACTGTAGTATTCAAAATAAACATTTTATCACTATTTAAATTATTCTTAAATTGAAATATAAGATTAATCATAACCTTTGATAATATAAATGTTACTGTTAAAGTTCACATACGTCTTTATCTGACTGAAGGTAGGAATTACCTTTCTGCTTTTTCACAGCATGAGATTTTCAGAATATTCAGATGCAGAGTACAGGATGTTTATTGCTGAAGCAAGCTATTTAATACTCATTGAAAGCTAGGTTTCTAGTAATTGAACTTCTCTTTAGAGTCACTCCTCATTTGCATTTTCACATCTCTTTATACCCATTCACCACAATGCCAAAGTACATGTGCTTTTTTTTTTTTTTCTTTTTTTTTTTTCCCCAAATACTGCCTTAAATCCTGGAAGCTGCTATCTACAATATGCTGTATAAGTTTCTCTAGCACCATATTCATATTGTTATTTGATCACTTGTATTTCAGGACAGATTTTAGCAATTCATAACTTTCAGTCAACTATGAACCAAACTTACATGTATGACTGCTATTTAGATAGGAAAGGCATTATCCACTAGGCAGTATATTTTTACTTGATTATTTTTTCTCTTTAGTTGAATACTAAAATGAGATTTCTAAAAATAAGCCATAGGATCAATCCAAATCTGTCTACTCGCTATTTGAGAGTGATACAATATAAATGTTCCATTTGCTCTTGTTCTGTTGCTGTTTCTTGCTGTATGTTTTCTAGCATACTGAGAATTCTTTTCTTCTTCAAGGAGAACCAAGAAACTTACTTACCATCAAGACCCCAGCAGACAGAATGCAAGCATCTTTGCAATGGTATTCCAGTTTAGGACAATCATATCTAATGTAAGCAAATCCCTCTTGTGCCAGAGGCTAGTTAGTGGATCACTAGAATTGGTGATTTAACTATTGTCAGTAGCTTCAGTAATAAAGGTAATGAAATTATGCCTGCAAGCTGTTGGATAATTCCTTTGATTTTATCTATACAAACTGAATGAAATACATTGAAAGCTCCAGCAAAATTATTTTCTGGATAGATTGGCTATATAATAACAAAAGTTTCAGGGCATATTTCTGCCTTTTGCCAAGAGCTCTTGCATGAGGTTTATGTCAGGGGCTGCGTAAAAGCTGTTGGAGAAAGAAAGGCCAGTCTGAATCCAAGGTGGTTCTCCAACCCATTCTCACCATGTGGAATATCAGCTTCAAATTCTCAACAGTCAGTAATCATATGGTGTCTGGGTTCGGGTAAAATCGGAATAGTTCGCAGGCACCACTGGGTGAAGGCTAAATTAGAAGTGGCAATGCCAAGGTAAAGAGGCCTCAGCAGTCTTTTACCAATTGCCTGTGCCAAGCAGAGCCCCAAAACTGATTTACTATTACAACTCACACTCTAAGAGGCAAGAGAAAGACAGCCACCTCTTCTCTTATGTGCACTGACCGTGACTGTAGCATATACTCAGCAATAGAAATGAACAAGCACTTTGTACTGACTGTGAAACTCTTACTACAAAGCTCAAAAAGAAAAGGTTCAAAAAGAAAAGTGTTGTACTTGAAAAAGGTTCACTTAGTCATTACTTCTCACAGGGAAGCTTTATCACAGTTTCAGCATGTACACATCTTCCCTGCACCCCAGGAAGCTCTCCTTTTTTAAGATGAAAAGTATTCTATTCCTTTTGTTTCTTACACTTTTCCACTAATTGAAGTACCGTCAGTACCAAATCATCAGACATTCTTTTCAAGTTGATTTTAATCAAAATCACTAGGATCAGGATTAAGTTATTTGATTTTTAAGATTAACTTTGCAAACATTTCCATGGGTATACTCCATTATCATTCTACTTCAGCTATGCATTCATTACTTCCCTTTGGATCAGGTGCCAGTTTTTTCTTCAGGAGATATTTTTAGTCTTATCCCATCTGTGGTTTTACTAATTTTACATCAAAACAAGTCCATTGCCCTCTGTTCTACCCTAGCAGGATACAGAAACTTCAGAGGGAAATATCACATTCATTTTGTATGAAAAAGTGGGCACAGAAGTTCAATTGAATTAGTCCTGATTTACTTAGGCTCAAGATAAGAACTGGGACTACTGTCTGTGCTCTTCAAGTGCTTTTGCATGTTTTTAACATCCAGACAAAATGGGGATAAAATCCTAGCATATTACGTTTTCTCTCAAGCCCCAGGGATAGGAGGAATCAGGCTGATTATCCTAGCTTGTATCCTAGTTCTCCATGACTTGGTCAAATGGATTCTGCTTTTGCAACCCCACTCTCAAAATAAGACGTGGCAAAGGAAATACACTTTTTCCCACGTGTAGTTGCAAATGTGTATTTCATAAGGTTCAGCTGTGGTGCAATTCGTGAGCGAGAAGAGTGTAGCCAACAGCATATTCTTACACTGAAATCAGAAACCAAAATTTCAAGGTTCTACCGTCAGTCTTGAATAACTACAGTAAGTGACTAGAAAGCTACAGCTTCCTTGAGCATCCCCTGGTCTCTGCTCCTTTATATGGCCTCTCTGCCCTGACTGCAGCTTGGAACAAACAAGACAGCAGTGCTGAGAACATTCCTTTGCAATGATTTTTAAATGTCACTCAGTTGATTTTATTCTACTGCCACTGCTATTTTCTAACCCCCATTAGTATTCTAGCTGATGTACAAAACACAGATAAAGTCCCACTGTGCATCTCAAGCAATTTATATATAGTCTAAAAGAGAGAATGTTATAATCTAACCACACGAGCATTCACCAGTACATGCTCGTATGCATCCACAGTGTTTATCTATTTCTAGGCTGATACTGTGTGTTTACAGGCAGATGATGACCCTGGAGCTCAGCCCAAAATAGATGGACTGGGTTGGGTGCTGGATAGGAAATGTCTCTGAGCTGCTCTGTGAAAACTGCTTTGGTTCAATAGCTACTTGTTAGGAGGTCGTCTCTCCCTGCCACATAGCACTGAGGATGAAAGCAAAGGTTTTATTGTACCTGCCTCTTCCTGCTCTTATCTCATGCTAGTGCTCTAGAGCCTTCCTCTTCTTTCTGTATCTTCTTGGAACCATTGCTGCGCTGGCACACAAGCTCTGCTTCCCAGAAACTTTTTCATACAGGTAATATTTGCCCCCATGCAGGATACATCTCTGAGTTTCATGGCCTTTAGGTGTTCAGTGATTCTGGTGGCACCACTCTGGCAGCTAGGGTTTCAACTCTGTCTTCAGCAGGACAAACAGAAATACCTTCTTTATTCTGTTCATCCTGTGCAGTGATGGAGACCAAACCCGCAGACTGCTGGTTGTTTATATAACTTCTAGTTGCATAAGTTACCGTTGCCTGCTAACTGTGGAGTTACAAAATTGGTGTATTCCTGGGTGATTTCGTTGCCTTGCAACATAGCACAGAATGAAAGACAAGAGAAATTACTCTTTGTCAGATCACATGGGGTTTTGTTTTTTCAGGCAAGTTTCCTGTGGGAGATGTTGAGCTTTGTAAGTGCAGCTGTGTCTTAAGTTATCATCTACACTTATGTAGGTCCTTGCAAAGTACATCTGCTTCAAGGCATGGGCCAAATATGATACCCGCTCTTTTGGTTGGAATTCAGGTGGAATCCGACTGAACACAAAAGTGTCCAAGGTCTGTGCCACTGACTTGACTGCATTAAGTGACAAAAGACAGTAATTGTGACTGAGGCTTTCCTCCTGTCTCCAGTCTGTGAGACCAGTTAGAAGGAGGGGTGGGTTCAGTCTCCCGCTTGTTGCATTTTAATTGTGGTATTTTGACTCAGTGACTCAACCAGGATCATTCTGTCCCCATGAAACCTCACAGTACAAGAATTCACTCCATACTTTCAAATCTTTCTCATCTTCCCGCAAACCCTGCATCCTAAAGAGATCTGAATTGCAGGACAATACTCATCCATTTCTTTCTTGGGACCCACAGACTGTTGCTCACCCCACATGCATGACTCAGCTCTGCTCCACCACTTTGCTGGCACAGAAAGCTGCAAGGGTGAAAGAAGAGAGAAAAGCGCCTGTCTGGAAGTATTCCTTCCCTTCCCACTGCTGGAGTGAAAAGCCTCAACTTTGGGAAGGGCATTGAGTAGAGGAAGACAGCAAACAGGGCAAGACTCTGTAAAAAGGGAACAAGACCACCACTGGGTATATCAAGGTGACTTAATAGTTCAGACTCCTGCTGACTTTAGTAGTTTGCTTATACTTAGGATCATGATACTGCCACGTTCCAGAAGGCACGTGGCATCTCTTCAGCTGTTCTTTGCAGGAAATATATCCCTAGTTTTGCTACAGCCAACAGCTGCCTTCTTTCCACTGTCTGAGTGGATAGAAGTCAGACTGTCTATTTTCTGGAAGGAAGAAAGGTTATGTGGGGATGTGGGAGTACCATCAAAAACATTTTTTCTTCTGAATTGCCCTATCACAGCTTTTTCCACTCATCTTTTCCTGCTGAGTAAAATGGGCAGTCATTTTCTCCCACTTAGGCAGCTAGGGAAAGGACTGTAGAGTTTTTACACAAGAGAAAATATATTATACTTTAAGAGATCCTGAAAGGTAAGGAAACAAATGCCCTGATTTTGAAGCAGAATGTTCTGTCTCAACTAACAGCTAAAACGATAAATCCTAAGTTTTACATTCTCTTTAAAACGTTTATATTTATTACAAAAATCTACTTAGCAGCCAAGCATTCCTGACATCTCCCTGTGGTATTTTTGTTGTTTACAAAGTAGGATTAATTTTTTTTTCTTGTTCTGCAGTGATGGCTAACTTTCCCCCCATTTAGGTAGACTACTTTTCAAGCTGTGCAGCTCTTTTTCAGGCAAATGAGCTGCAAGGTCTGTTTATGTGCATGGTGATCTGCTGAAAAGAACTTTTTCAATCCCTGGACAAAATATTGCTTTTCTTATTCTTCAACCTGTGTTGTCTTCTTTGTGTTGCTAAAAGAGGGTGACAGTATTGCTATGAAATTACAGCAAAAGTGGTAAACCCTGGATATGCACAGTCAAAATGGTTCTTTGTTATCTGTAAAATTCAGCTGATTGAAAAATGACCAGAGTGAGCATACTAAAATATTCTATTAAACCTACAGTCTCTAGGTACTGTACAGTATTACAGATCCACAGAGCAGCAAGACAGGCACAAGATGTGAAACTGAAGAAGAGGGAGGAGCTGCCTGTGCATTGAAAGGAATATATATTCTCCCACAGTCTCTGGGTTGGCCATTTATGTACTGGACAGCCATTACTTAGTGGCAGAGTGGATCTTGAATGGAGCCCTAGAACATAAACCCTTCCTTACCTCCTGCCTTGGAGTGCATGATACACATTCTGCTAGGAAGCTGTAGTCTGCAAATGGAGAGAACAGATTCCGGGTATACTAACACTTGCCCCTTCCCTCTTCCATTTTGGGTGATTTGTGCCTCCAGGACACGACAATCAATACCTGTGCTACCTCTAGATTTCTTTAATGTATGGTCGCTACATGGGGACATACACCCAAATCATAGTTCATGTTCTGAGCAAGTACTATTGATTTCTGCAGCACACCGGGCTACCGTCTTTGTGGAAGCACTGCCAAGCATTCAGCAAAAGCTGGAATACTGTTAGGTTGGTGGCCTCAGAGTTTCCTACTAGTGTTTATACTTAATTGAGAGAGACACACTGCACAGGGGATGAATTTTGTTTGTAAAGGTGGGTTTCTCTTCTAAGTAGACTTAACTTTGTGTGTGCTGTGGGCTTGGCCTTATATTCCTTTGGCACAGAAGTGTAACTACTGTGGGTGTCACTTGCTCAATTAGTCCACATTATCACTCCCGATGCATTTCTTTATCAACCTTGTTTATATATATTATTAATTCTGACAGTAAAGGCAATCAGATACACCAAATTGTGATCTAGAAGGGGGGGGGGGGGGGGGGAGAGTCTAAAACTTGCACATTTGCTCTGGCATTGAAAAATGTTCATGACTAGAAATGCCTCAGCTAACTCTTCCTTTATGGAAGAGCAAATGGCTGGGAATGCTTGCTTACTGCCTGCTGATTTCTACATTTAGCTTTATAATGTTCAAGGTAGACTACTCAGATTTAGATGCTGTTGTAACTATGTAAACATGAACACCAAAAAAACCCACCTTAGGCCACTAATGAAAACACCACTGTGTTGAGCTGTTTGAGCAGTGGACACTCACACCTTTTTATTCTTGGTAGATGTCTTTCACTTTATATTGGTAAAATAATTAGGGAAAAGTTTGGTAGTCACATTCAAAGAAAATTAATTTGCTTCATCTATTTTTTTTTTAAATAATATAATGACTCAAGAAGTTAAGAATAATAAGATGTAAGGTGATATAATTAACATCAATCCTATGTAGGTCATTTTTCAATAAACAGAACTCATTTAAATATTTTTCTGGAAATTGCATTAAAATGGAAGCAGAGACAGCTCAAGGCTTCCCAATAATATCTTTAAAGCTGAACTTTGCCATTCCAAAAGTGAGAGCCTGGGCCCGGAATGTTTCTAGCTCTACAAGCTCAGGAAACTTTTTCTGTTTCAGAAACAGGAGAGTTTTTTTCTCTGGTGAGCAGCTGTTCTTGCTGTTGCTCCAGCCGGGGATTAGCCAGTGATAGCAGCAGCCAGAGCTCTAGCACAGCCAAGGTGACAGCAGTGCTACAGATACGCTGCTGCTGCTGCCTCTGTATAACCTTAAAAAGGTGACTTTTTTTTTTTAATAGGAAGCAGTCCTCTAAAGAAGCCTTCATGCATTGGGTCCAAACTTAACCTATTTGTTACAAATGGGTAATGTGGGTGATGCAGCAGCTTCCCGTAATGTGCTTTGCCACCTGATTCTGGAAAAGGAGATATGAAACCTCTGTCTCTTTCAGTGCCTTAGCCCTACCTCTACAGCACCATGAAACATTAGAATTATATTTCCTAGTCTTCTTTTCACCGAAAATAAGTAATTCTTACTGATATGAAGGTTTCATTATTTCACATCATGAATAGCTGAGATGTGTATGTTTTACGTTGAGGAAACTATTTGGGTCTCGGTGTTATAAATGAGATTAAAATGAAATTGTCTTAGAACGAGTTGTTCAGTCCATTAAGGCTGGATTTATAATTGGCACCCTTCCTGTAAAACTCAATTTGTTACAATTTTTAATATTGATTTGATCCTACAAGTGAATATACTAGAGGTAATTAAGCCTGATGGGACTTTAATACATTCAGAATATCTTCAAAGAAGGCTAGTGAGTATTACTAACATCTCAATCCATTTAACAAATTGCTAAGGGGAATCCACCATATAATTACAGTAATTCAGGAAAGTAAGTGGGAATTTTTGAGTCTACTGTACAGTGAAGAAAGGATAAAAATGTCAAACACCTGTGACCATATCTTTATCCGACATAAATTGTATGATTTTTTTTTCTCCCCAATGTCACATCATTGTTAATTGTATAAATGCATAACCTAATCATGGATTCAGTCCTCCTGGGACCTTACATTTTCAATTACTATAATCTTATAACTTCCTCTTTTTTAAGATCTGTGAAATTGATATGGATCTCAGTAACATTAACTACTTCTCTTCTGAGAGTCATTTCGAAATAGTTAAAGCTACCTTATGTTTCAATTATACATATTTCTGATATTACAGTGTAATTACATAGTATTACAAGTTTTGATGTATAGGATGTGGCTATCTTAATACTATACTATTGTGTTCTTTTTTTTAACATGCAGACCAATGCTTGCTTTACTCTGATTCTGATTTTAGAGCTGTTCTGTCCTCCTCAAAATGAAGATCAAATCTATAAGGTTTTGTTTGACACCACTTATTCATATAGGATATTAATATATGACCCAAAATGAGGCTTATTCTAAAGCTAAAAGAATGTTTAAAATAAAGTTCAAAACTAAGTATATAAAATACTTAAGAAATTAAGATTTAAAATAAAAAGGAAACTTTTTTTTTCTTGAAATACTGTCACTTCCACTTTCAAATAGTTATATTTCCAGTGGCCATCTTTAAGATTGTCACTCCAAAAGGGGAGCTAAATGATGCCACAGATTTTAGGATCCCTTGAGATATAAACAGGAATACCATCTAACAGACTTTAAAATCAGCTTCTAATGTAAGTAGACATATTACTGAATGGTTTATATGAAAAATGTACTACAAATAGTAACTTCATTTTTAGCATAAGTAAAACCATTCCATTATAAATGCTACAGATGCTTCTCTGTTTCGAAATACATGCAGGTAACCTTATACAGCAAGGTGGTTATATATGATAATTTCTAAGAAAACAATTTTTTAGGTTCAAGCTGTCAAAAAGTACTAAAAGACAATCTTTCAGTTCTGCCTTCTTGCATGTGGGAGTTGACAGACGTTGATGTCAAGGGGCTGTGGTTTCATTCACAGCCTTATCAAATTAGCATTATCAGCATTATCAAATACTTCTCTGCAGTCCAGGAAGATATTTTGTTATAGTCTATGGTCATTTTGTTTGTAGGGAGCTATTCGGGACCACAGTTTGTCATATAAGATATAACAATGAACCTATGGAAGGCAAAAGATTGTCAGAAGATTAATTGGAAAAAATATATATTTCAAAGCAATAAAGGGAATATAAAAAAAAAAAAACAATAAAGGCAAAATTAATTCCATATTTCCAGTCCTCTTTCAATGTGAAGAAGCAGCAGAGCTCTTGAAAAGCAAGAAAAAACTGTGTGGTGAGAATACTTGTTCTTTCCCAAACTTAGTTTGGATAAAAAAATGGGCCATTTTTCCTGGGAAGTTTCTTTTCAGAAATTCCACCAGGAATAAGAACACTGCCCTAGCAAATATTCATAAAGACATAGGGATAATTTCCCTGGGAGGAAACAGTAATGCACTGTGGGAGATGTAGTTCAGTAAGGATAATGAAAACAATTCACTAAGGATAATGAAAACATGCAGAACTCCAGTCCCATGTCCCACCACGCATCACACAGCTATGAAAGACACAGGGGAATGTCAAACCAGGCAAAGGCTAATGTACGCATCAACTTGATAATACAAAATATTTTACTTTTACATTTCCATTAAATCACCTGTGTTATTATTCACAGTCTATCTCCTAATTTCAAATTCATATTATGTTAAAACCAGTTAAAGTTAAAAGATTTATGTGTAATTTATACTACTGTAAGATCAGAATCGGGTACTACACATTACCATAGATTATATGCCTCTGTACAAATGACATATGCACATATATATTTTTTTTTAATTGGTTAATGAATTCAAGTTATGATGATCTTGTTGTGTCAATGCCTGCATTAAAATGCAGGTCAAGTTATGATGCCAATGGTTGTAATATATACATACAAAATATTTCTTTTCAGTTCACTGTTTCTTTAATTTAAAAATCTGTTTTGAAACCAGACAACACTAATAATTATGAAGTCATGCATTAATATGCTTTGTTTTAAAGGTATGCCATTAAAAGTTAAGTCTCTGGAATTTTTAAGGGCCAAAACGTGAGGAATGTTTTTTTTTGGTTTTGTTTTTCATTATACTCCTTAGTGTTTTATTTACTGTCAGCAATGCCTTAAGTTTTTTACGAAAGAAAAAAAAAAAAAGAAATAAAAATTATAATATCCTATCAGCTATGGACTTGTGTATAATCCACAAGGATACACATAGAAGCTTACAAAATTCTTTGAAGACTTTCTAAAACAAGTTAACGTCTTTGAGACAGATATATTGAAAAAGGACTCCGTTCTGTTCACTCAAACCTGTCCTGGAATCATGCAAGTTTGTCACACTGACAAACATATATTGCATTAGAAAAAGCTATGTTTACTTTAAGTTTTTGCTTGATTAAGCAAATTAAAACTGGGACAGAATTGCTGAGAACCCTTTTAATGCTTTGAGAGATCCAGATGAAATTTGTTATTTCAAAAATGTTCTGTGATATAATTAACCTTACTAACCCTGGAATAATTTTGGAAATCTGCTACTTATGAGTGTTAAATTAAAACCTTAACTCTCAGTGTAACTGACATAGTCACTCTCCACAAAGTCATAACATAAAACTCGCTGATCACAGAGAGTATTTTCTGTAAAAACATAAAGTAAGGAGAGGATATTCCAAAAATAGCAACTGTGCTTTATATAATGCTTTATGCCTATCAAGAAGGGGAACAGTCTATAAAAAGTCTATTCTCACAATTTGTTTTGCTAACTATAGTAGCTATAATAAATGAAAAGTTCCTTGAAATACCCAAGGCTATGGTTTGGTTAAGAGCTAGGAGCTACATCATCTTTAAAGGAAGATTTTGTTTTTCCTTTATGGAGGTGACACCTGAGAGCAAGGACTTGGTTGCAGAGTGAAAGTGTGATATACTTTTTTAAAGCAGTTCATTGACAAAATGCACTATTTAGACAAAGAAGTAACCACAGAGAACAAGTGTATTTGTAAGGAAATTACAAGTAAAATGTATTGTTGTTGCATCCTACCTTGTACACAATGATAGGAATATCAATGACAATATAGATAAGGTCTCCTAGTGCCAGACTGGCTATCAGTGCATTCGGGCCATTCCTCATACACTTGTTCTGGTAAATGATCCTCAGCAGAGTTGCATTCCCAACCATTCCAACGATGAAAATAGCACAAGATACCACCGTGTTAATGTATTTAAAAGTTTCAGCAATCTTAGTCTGCTGGGAGCATTTGACAGATTGGTTGATTACCAGGGGCCGTCTGGTGGTGAGGAGCATGCTGGAGTCAATCCCTGAGAAAGTGGGAAGGTTGTTTCCCAGATCACTCTGGTTGGCAGCATCTCTGTCAGAGCTGTCACTGAGGACAAATCCCGAAACCAGCAGCAGCAAAGAAACTTTTAAACATAAGGCTTCCATCCCGAAGTCCCAAATGAGCAAATTCAGTGAGAGTTTTTTTCACTATCTCAGTGAGGTACTTCTCACTTCTTCACCTGCAGAGAAAAACAATAAGGAAAAACAAACAAAAAAAGAAACAGAATCAGTAGACCCAGCAGGGTAACACATCCTGCTTCTCACTTAGGAAGAAAGCTATTTGGATGTAATTTCTACAACAAATATATATAAACACATGCTTGTAATCATTGTGCTACTCTGAAATCTAGATTACCCACATCCATTAATTCTGACAAAACTCAGAGATGAGATCCTGCAGGATCCTTTAACTTTAGACAGAACTTGTGCATGAAAGAACACAAAGGGGTAGATGAAGTTCTGCTTTAGAATATAGTCTTCCAAGAAAAGTATACCAGCAAAGGGAGGCCTTGGGGACTGCTGTAAGATATTTTAACTAAAATAAAGTATGTTCTAACAAGTAAGGTAACACTGCATTAATAATTACAGGTACTACATTTGTCAATTTTTGAGTGTTTTTGATATATTGCAACAATGATGCTTTATATTATTTTTCTCTGGCTTTATAATTACCTGGATTTTAAATGAAGACTGATAATACATATATATCAAATCAAATTTTGGACTGGACTCAAAGTCCCTGGACATTATGAGGAAGACTTTTATAGTCTCAGGGTAAACATTTGACCACATATGTCAATTTATTGTAATAAAAATAAGTCTTTGGTTCCTGAATAATGTAAGCGCTGCTCATGTTGCAGTCCTTATCCATGGCAAAGTTGACTATAAAAAAAATTAAGCTCTTTTAAAGATAAAAAACTAGTTGGTTTAGTATTCTAAGTGATAACTCCTGACATTTCCAGATAGGAAAGGAGGCAGTAGCATTCCACCCCTGTGACTGGGAGTGTGCAGCCCCAGAGCTACTGGTCGCTGCGGCAGGGGGCAGGTAGCACCTCCAGCGAAACTTCCCTAGGTTACAAGCCAAGGAGGACACTCTCAAGTCCAATTCCTTGAAGCCTTGGTCTAATTTAGGATAAAGATTTTATACATGGCTCATATCTGCAAAGCAGGACAAAATGCTACAGTGTTGCCAAAAAAAGAGTAGAAAGTTTAGTATTTATAACTTTCTGATTTCTAGGGACTCACATGAAGCAATTGGGAGGATCCTTTTAAATAAATGAATCCTAATTTCATTCCCTATGGGCCTATTAATTCAGAGTTTATAGCAAAAATTTACAAGAACGTGGCAGACAATTTGCTGATAGTAGTTCTGAATGCAGCCACACTATAAATATTTACTACTTCTGTTGTGTGTCATCTGTTAAAGTGTGTGTGTCTCTATACAGCAGCGTATGCAATGTTTAGTCTGAGTATTCCTGTCTGCTGTGTAGGGTGCTATCTCTCACAGACCAGTCATCCAAATTTACGGTCTTCTATCTTGGTGTATCTGAGATAGTGATCTGACCAGCTGTGAGTACCTGTGCACTTGATTTTAAAGTTTAATCAGTTAGACAGCAAATCCCTCTTACCTAAAAGCCTGATACAATGGGCAGTTAGCAATAGCGTGATCTCAGTGCTTTTGCCTTAGGATTCTAAGTCGTATCAGAAATAACAGGCATGTTTTACTGCAACTCTTTTCAGGCAAGCATTAGTACTTTTATTATTTGCTATGACTGCTGTTCTCCAATTCACAAATGGAAAAACTGAATCAGTAGTGATTTAAACGACATTTCCAAGTTTGTACTTGCCCAAGTAAATGTGATACAGCTATGGACTGAGCCCACAGCTTGGTTGCTGTATTAGTATCCTCCTTATTTAATGATGTTTTCCTGTGAAAACTTAATATACACACCTCATTTGAACATACTGGTCGCATGGCAATGGTGCATGCAGCATGCGAAGCTGGGAACAGCATCGCCAGCTGCCATCTCTTCCCTCTCCCAGAAGAAACTTTCCCATAAGAAGCAAAACTACAACTGTCTTTTTTAAAAAAATGATTTATAAGGAAGGCCACTTTCCTACGGATTCCTGACAACTCCTTCATTTGCTTGGCGTATTCTCCAAGTGTCCATAGGGCCACAGAGCACACAGCTCCCAGGCGGCCTGCCCTACCTGCAGGGCTGTGGGTGCCCGAGGCGCGGAGGGGACCCGCGGGCCGGGGGCGGCCGCTGTAGGGGAGCAGAACCCGGGGACAAACCGGGGACAGCCCCTGCCCGGGTCACCGCAGAGCGGTAGGAAAGAGGAGCCAAAACGTAACCGGCGACCGGTGTGCCCGAAAAACTGCTGCGGAGCCCAAGCAGGGCACTGATGGGTTGATGACCGGGGATGCCTCCCCGGGGTGATGCCTCCCCGCTCCCCGCCGCCGGGACATCGGCCCCGACACGGACCCGGCGAGGCAGGGCAGCCTGCGGAGCTCTTCCACAGGGTTCCCACGCCGAGCTGCGTTTCCTACCGGAGAGCCCAAGCTCTCTATCTGTCTGCCCCCTTCCCTCGCCCCCGCCGGCAGCCGGGCGGCCGCAGCAGCCGCTCGCCGTTCCCTGCCCTTTGCGGGGCTGGGAGCGGGGCCACTGGTACGGGGCGCCGCGCACTCACCCCAGGCGTGCCTCCGCCGCCGGCCCCGCGCTCATGCTGCGCCTGCTGCTCCCGGGAGTTGCCGCCGAGCGGCTTTTCCTGGGATGGTCTTCCCCGAGCCTCTGACTGGGTGGGATGGAAATCTCCACCTCCGCTCAATCGGTAGCGGGAGACGGAGCGGAGAAGGCAGAGCGTCCTCGCTTCTCTGCCCCCTCCCCCAATTAAAACAAGCCTCCAGCCCGAGCGGAGCCCCTGCCAACGTTAAACACAAAGGCTGCCTCCCGGGCACGGGGGGAACGCTGAGCCCTTTAACTGTTTCCTCGCTGAAACGGAGCCTAACGACTTCGCTGCGCTCGGTAGGGCAACAGCCTTTGGGAATCCATCCCCTGCTGCAGCTGCCTCCTGACAGCTAGTAGGGTTCACGCAAAGGTTGTGTGTCTGATTGAATCAGACGACTTAACAGCCACAAGCAGAGCAAGGAAAAATATCCCGCGACTAAATACACAGCTTTTGCGTTTCATTTTCCCCGGACTCGGTCAGGATTATGTTTCCACGACGATCAGTACAACTGGATGTGTAAGAGTTTCAGAAACTCTGCATCTCGGGGTGTCATTTGCTGTGGTCCGTCCAGGACACACCTCGGTAACACCTTTTATTTTTCAAGACCAAAAATGCACGTACAAAAATAAAATTGTAGCATTTTCTGTCATTCATATGTTTCTTATTACCCTTCTTCTGCTAAGGTAGTGATACAGAAAAGTTACTCAGAAAAAGTGGAAGTTCTGTTAAAGTTAACAATCTTTTCTCATATACTCATATACCAGAAAGTGAAGCTTGTAGTGGAAACAGTTTCAAGTTCCCTTCATGCTAACAAGTTAACAAGAAATTTTCAGTTCCTTTCTTGAAACTTTTCAAGATCCTCATTTCATGGCAAATTTCCATCTGGCTGTACCACAGAAATAATTTTCTAAACATATCTGGGCTTCTTTTGAATCCAAAAAGGCAATCTTCCTAAATATGATATAAAAATACGTGATCCTAAAAGAATAAGAACAGCCTGAAAAGAACAATAGAAAACGTGATGCCCAGTGGCCTCCAGAGTTAAGATATTTGGCCATAAATCATGTAAGAAATTGTTTAGGCTTTCTGAGTACTGCATAGTTTGAAGAATGTTTCTGTAGACATTCCTTTAAATTATCTGTTAAACCTTGAATTAAAAAAAAAAAAAAAAAAAAAAGGCATCTGAAAGCATCTTGATCAACTGGAACAGCAATACTTTATTTGCTCTAGAAAGCCATCTCAATTAAATGTGTCAAGACATGAGATCTTTGAAGGAATGTAAATGTTCAAGCTGAGAATCACAGGAAGCCCACTGCTTGTAAATCAGTAGAAAAGTTTAATTCAAAGCTTCACGTTGCCTTGAATTTGAATGAATACTGACAAGCCATTGAATTGTCCATACACTATTAATAAAAGATATTTAAAAATTCTTTATGGTTTGGTCATAGATACTTAGCATCAATGATATGTTTTGTCAAGAATCATGTGTGTGCTAATTTGTTGGAAAAATTGTTGAAGAACTAGAAAGGGTGTAGTTAAAGATCATGAGCGTTTTATGGAGTGCTTTTCTGATGAAGTTCTTGAATCTGTAATATATATTCTCCAGACATTCTTAACACCCCTTTCCCTTCCTTGGATCATTTTACCTCTATGTCCAAAAAACTAGAATTGCTTACTCAACAAAATGAAAATGATATCTGACTTTCAAACACATATTTTTCCTTCTAATTCATAATTCCATTAATTTGGAAGGTTTACATCATATATTCAGACACTGACATGCCTAGCTACATTTACTATTAAAAAGTATAATAAAATTTACTAATGCTGTTAAAGATAACTTTTAAAATATGAAAAAAAGAGAGCTATTTATTACCACTGTGAATTCCTCTGTTATTGCCAACCCACATAAGTGGTATTAATTATTAGAAATTACTGAATTGCTCATAGCGGTTCTCTATTCTTTGTTGTTGTTTTTGTTGCTTATTTATTAATTAGGCCTTTGTTCTATCTTTAATCTTGTCAGGTGTGTAAAACTGAGTTAAATTTCTGTTTTAAACTCAGTTAAATTCAGAAGTTGTTCCTGACTTTTTTTTTTTAACCGTGTTCAGGAAGCAACACGAAAAAGGAATTTACTATATACGAACTATTCAAAAACTGCAGTTGCAAATGCAGTTGACTTCAGCTACCAAGAAAAGTGACCTAATGCATTTTTTTACACCGATATATTTTTAGGTACTAGAAACACTTTCACCATTGTTGTAGGACTACTATCCTGTGCATGCATTCTTTTATGGAAGAGCTCTTGACTGGTGGCTCTCTCTCCCAGAATCATTGCCATGGGTGTTTTCTCTGACCTCTTCTCTTCTGTCTCTTCAACAAACTACTCAGCTTGTCTTGTATAACTGCAAAGATTGAGAGTAAGGGCAACATACTAGTCTTGTTACACCATAACAGTTACACACTGACCCCTTTTACATCTGTTTTAAGGATACCTGGCTTTTGCAGCTGGAGTCATTCTTCAAGAAGACTCAATCTGAAAGCTAATAATGTTCCTGAGATATTTGGGCTTTAGAAAGGCATGCCTTGTTACAAGGGTTATTAGACAAATGAACCTAATACTGTAGTGCTTCTTATACATCTAACCTCAGAGACAATAAAAGATGATCTTTGGCTATATTTGGATTATTTGATTGAAATGCATCTCCTCAGGTTTAAAATAAAATAAAATATCTGGCAGAAAGCAGTACAGAAGATGGAGCCAGACTCTTATCAAGGGTGTTCAGTAGTAGAATAGGAGGCAATGGGCACAAACTGAAAGGGAAGAAATTCAATTTAAAAGTAATAAAATGCTTTTTCACTACCAAGGTGATCAAACAGTGGAGCAGGTTGTCCAGAGAGGTTGTCAAATTTTCATCCTTGGAGCTTTCCAGAACACAGTTGGACTCGGTCCTGAGCAACTTGCTCAAGGGGACCCTGTTCAGAGCAGGGGGTTGCACTAGTTGATCTCCAGGAGTCCCTTCCAAACCTCAGTGGCTCTGCAATAAAGTGACTCTGTGACTCTGTGATTCATTCCATTATGTCAAGGGTATTTTGACTCAAAGTTTAGAATTATGGTCTTCGGAATACTTTGAGTTATAATGTTTCTATTGGAAACTGTTACAGCATTGAGTATTGTCCAAAAGAATAACGAGTGAAGTTCATTGAAATATTTAGCAAAAAGTGATTTTTTTTTAATGTTAGCTCTACAGATAATTTTTTTTTTCTCCTCTTTTGAGGCCAAGATGGCAGAGTTGTTGACTGTAGAGAGCATTTGGGGATCTTCAGATGTTCTCATTATTTGTCCCCATCGTTTCAGGCAAGGGCACACTTCCCCACTGCACACAGGGGGAACTAATGTCAGTGTTCCTTAAATCTGTATCCTCCATCTTGTCCCTTTTTAGCCATAATCCATAATCTGTGTTTAAATTTCTGTATATGTGGAAAACTCAAATTATTAAATATGAAAAATATTTGTTGAAATTAATATTCTTACTCACTCTATTGAAGGTTATACCAGATAAATAGAGCTTTTCCATGATCCAGCTGCGATGGGGAATCACTGTTTTGTCTTCCTGTCTCTTTTTGGTTTTGCTTTTCTTACCATTTGTGAATGGTAGAATGTTAAATCAGCCACGCCAGGTCAGACCATCTGGTCCCATATCCTCTGCCTGTGACAGAGGCCAGCAGAGGATGACTAATGAAGAACAGCAGAATACCAGTATTTTCCCAAACTTTTCTCTCAGTGCCCAGTGAATGCCAAAGGTGGATCCACAGCTTTTATGTCCAGAAGCCTTGACAGACTAATAGATTTTATGCTGTTTATGCTCTAAATCCAATCCATTGGTTGACCAGATGCATTTCTCCTTACTAATAGTTCAGATAAATTGCCTTAAGACCACTGATCAAAGTACTTTCACCTTTACTTTACACTGAAAGACTATTCACTAAAGATGATTTTATTAATGTTCTCAAGTATAGGCATTAATATCCTGAAGCAGAAAGATTTATGAATAGAATATATGAACATTAAGAGGGATGTTAACCTACTGAGACCCTGAAATTAGCTATGAGCTCAAGCAGCCTGCTACAAAGAGACCAGGTTTTAATAGTAATAGATAAAAAGAATTTTACATAAAAACCTAAATATGCAGGGGAAAAAAAAAAAAAAAAGAAAAAAAAAAATAAGTAAAGACCAGGAAAATACAGACATAGCATAGAAGATGCCTATTACATAATTTTGCAATGATATAAAGAGAAAGCAAAGTGCGTTTTAAAGAATACAAAAAGGAAGGGAATAGATTAGAAAATCTTTCATAACTTACTTTATTTCACATAAGCAAGTTTCAATCCACATTAGCAAATGGGAGCCTGTGCAGAACACACGTTCTGTAACAGAGGAATGCTATTCTGTTGCCAGACCCTTCTTTTATTATCTTAATCACTAATAAAATTATCTAGATAAGATAGTGAGATATTAGAATGCCATTTTATCTTAAACTAAATAAGGTTACAATTATTTCTATTGGCTACTCAGCTGTGAAGCTGTTTTTCATGGAAAACCCTGACTCATCTCACTTATTTCTAATGTTTCAAAGTTATCTAATTTTTTATTAGCCTAAGAAAAGCTGCATTTAAATGAGCAGTGTGTACATTTACCTTGATACAGTAAACTACTGCTGTTGTATTAATAGTAGTCGATATATTATCTTACAGTAAGTGTTACACTTAGGCTTATTTACAGACTTATCATTAAGTGACAAATCTACAAACTTTTGCATGTTTTGACAGATATAAGGCATGTTCTACAGCACAGTTTTAGGATAAAGATTTTTCAAATAATCAAGGTTTCTGGAAAAGGTTAAACCATTCTTTTCTGATATCTAAGAAAACATTATTGGAAACTGAAGCACACATTTAGGTAATTATGATAGCATTAAGACAATGTAAGTAGAAAATATAGGTTTGGAATTCTTGAGAAAGAGTAGCTCTGTAGATTTTGGTAATAAAACTCTTCCAGCCTTCTAGGAATGATCCTGATTTTTATGTTCATGCAAGTGCAGTATTCTCTTTGTTTTAATGATACAGCCGACTCTATCCTGTGTTTAGAGTGGCTGGGTTAAGATACGATTGGCTTCATGGAAAGAGGGTTGTTATGATGTGCTGTCATCATGGCCCTTGTGTGAGGTAAATGGGCACCTAAATCGCAGTCTTCAAACTGATTGAAGGAGACAGCAATAGTTTTTGTTAAGCATTTTATGTTTATTACCTTGCTGTGACATGGACTTCCATTGCAATGACTTGCATACCTTTTCTATATAGAAAAGAAAAACCAAGCATGAATGTTATCAAGAGAGAAATGAATCTCCTTACGCTAGTTCTGTATATTGATGAGAGACATCATTCAGAATTATGTTTTGGAAGTTTACCATAAAAACAGCACAGATCGATTCAACAAAATCCAATCTTGCAAAAACCCCTCTTACATCAAAGGTGCCATGGGATCTATTTTATCAATGGGAATTGTTCTGTGTTTCTTAAAGTTAGACCCTTTCTGGAACAAACATTTTTACTGTTACTTGGCTGTATAGCACAACTCAATGATAATAAGTTTTAGGATTGTCAGGAACTCTGAATTTGTCTTGAGTTTTCAAAGGCTTGGGAGCAAACTAACCTTGGCTTATTTCATTCCTCTTCCATCCCAGCTTGTAGAGAGCCTTGTCTCTTTTGCTTTGTTCCTTCTAATAATAACTTCTCACATCTTCCAAGTATGCCTTCTAGGCATCAAACTCCAACAGCATTCATCTACCACCTTGCTTCTGTTGATTCTTGTCCTACCCCATGCTGATGATCTACTAGTTTCTCACACAGTTGGTAGTGTGCCTGTTTCTTCATGCACTAAACACTAAATGGATGACTTTTCCTAGTTTACCCTTAATCCCAGTTGTGGTTACTGGGGTTTGGTGTGATAAGGAAAGATAGATGAGCAAATGGAGAATGCCAAACCTCTGGCTGGCAAGGTCCCTGCCATGCTGTCTGTGGTTTTCCCCTCAGGTGCTGGCTCCCCAGCCCTGAGGGAGCAGCCAGCCCTTGCTGATCCCTCATGACAGAGGGCATGCTGGAAAGAGAACAAGGAGTGATTTCTTTTCTATCAGATATTCCACTCCAGTTACATGGGCTTTCAGTGGATAACACTGGATTTTTGGTATGCTAATATCCAGTGCAATGAGAACATAAGTAAGGTTATAGAAGAAACATCTATAGCAATTCAGTTGTATCAAGCTGTAACACAAGACTATTCCATTTGTCTAGATTAAAAAAAAAAAAAAAAAAAAAAAGTTTGGTGCCTCTGGTCACAGAAGGGTAAATAATGTCATTAGCCTTCTGTTACAATTCTTATGAATATAACCAAAATACTGTATATTAAAATTGTTAGTAATTAAATAAAATCATTTATCATGTTACCTAAATCATGTATTTTAGGTAACAAGAACCAATATAACTTAGTTTTTAAACATTTAAATACTACTTATCCTACTCACAAACTTTCAACAACTCTGATTTAATATGCTCTTCAATTTATCTATACAGGAAGTAGGTTAAAAAATGGAAACAATAAATACATGCAAATATAAGCTTATGTATTCTTTGAACCAGTCAGTTTATAATTTGCATCATGTTTTCGTAAGGAAGAACATATGGAAAAGAACACTTTTCAGTGCCTTATGAACATCAAACTCCTATTTTCTAATCCATAAGTAAATATAATGCTACATCTTAACTAGTTCAAATTTAAGACACTGTGAATGTGAGGTTCTCTCCTATAAGAGGAAAGCTCTGTAGTTATTTAGAATATTATATTATGAATATACTCAAAAACATGCATATCCTTGTGAGACATACATGTATGCTTGAAAACACACATATCAATGTTGTGATTAAATGTTATTTACTTCAGACCAACTGAAGATACATTGTAGGACTCTACTCCTATAGCACAGTTGGACGTGATTCTCAGCAGGCATAAATGAGTGTAAATCTCTTGATAGAACTGGAAAAGCATTTATTTGTATCATCAAATAGTGGTCATAAATGATGCAATTATGTCGATTAATATACTTTGAAGGGAACCATGCCATTGTGCACACGTATCTCAAAATATATCTGAAACTGGAAAACTGCTGCAGTTTTCTGCAAAAGCTATTTCTTGTTAAGATTTTTTTGATTCTGTCATTTGCATAACCTTTATTTTATTTTATTTTATTTTATTTTATTTTATTTTATTTTATTTTATTTTATTTTATTTTATTTTATTTTATTTTATTTTATTTTATTGTTTCCTGATTTTTATGAATATTAATTCACTAGTGGCTATAATAATCTTGATCAGTAAATTTTCAATAAGTTTTAGAAAATAGTTGAAAATCAAATTTTGATTCTGAAATAATCTGAAATATTTTATGGGAAATGACATTCTATGGAATGAAAATATTTGAAGAAAATTGTATCCAAATAGGCTTTAACCTAAAATAATAAACCTATGTATTGACTGTGTGAATGAACATAATTCAAGGCATACTTTTTTTTTTCTGTTTTATAATTACAAATGCTGTAAACATTTGTATAAAATTATATTATTAAAATGACATTTATAATAAAAGATAAAGTAATTTTAAAATTTAAGCATTATTAATACAGCAGTATGAAGATCATGCAAGTGGATAAAGCTGAATTCCAGTAAATTAAATAGTTTAGCTATTTGGCATATATTCACAGAGAAATAATGTGGATCAAAGCGGCTGTCTCTGATTGATTTATAATATCCAAGTAGCTATCTCCTATATCTCCTATTTATTTTTTTCAGTTGGTGGTATTCAAATCTCATCTATACCGTTACTTTTGAAATAACAGCCAAGAACAATTAAAGCTTTACAAGAACTGTGAAAAACTTGGGAAAATAATGCTTTTCAGATTTAGATTTAGAATACTGTAGCAGTCTGGCAAAAGACAAAATGGACTAGAAGAATGCTTCCAGTTTAGCTTGGAACTGGTACCACTGTACCACTGGCTGAACTTTATTTGGATCAAGTTCTGTGTGCTGACTTTTCCTCTTCAATTAATGTTAGAAAGTGGAAAAACGGGAAAAGCCATACCAAAAACCTCTATTTTTTCCTGAAATTTCTTATTTTCTTCCTTTTTTTCTTTTTTTTTTTTCTTTGAATTTTGCAATGTGGTGAACTGGGGAGGAAGGTTGGATGTGAAGAACTGCTACTGAGATATTTTTGTCTCTGTAACTTTCTTGGTTCAGTTTATTGAGTGTTTATTACCTCCACTAGCAGCACCTTTATTCCGAGATAAATGTCTTCAGATTAAAGAAATTTACCCACATTTGCAGTTCTTTGAATACACATGCCTGTACATATATATCAGATACTGAACACTAGAAGATCTTGTTTACTGTCAAAATTCATATATGCAAAAAAGCCTTTCAAGTTATGCAGGAGAAGGAAAAAAGTCTGTATGATTTTAGCTGCTAGCATTTGGCGAGACTAAAGGGAAATGAAACAAACAGATGTCCTATAAGCTGTCAAGACCTAATGAGTCTGGTATTAATTGACGTGTCTGGGCCAAGTACTCTCTAGAGATAGTAACAATAATTGTTGCCTCCAGATAGTCACAAGCCTAGTCTCTGCAATTTTCTAAAATTTTCAATTTTATTTTTTTTTAATTAATCATTACTCTTATTATAATGCCGTCTGTAGATTTAAGTACCCACCCCTAATGAGGTGTCTCAACATGAAAAAAAGTTTTAGGGTTCTTTTTAGTGGTGAATAGGAGCTGATAGTTTAATTCTTTCTGCCCTGGAGGGTTGGTATGCCTTTGTATATTAAGAAATGCTAGTTTGAACAGATATGCTTGGAAACTTATATCAAAGTGTTGAGCCTCAGATTCAGGCTATTTCCTTGTGTAAGGCTGTTCTGTAATTTTACATCTTCCCTTCCATTGTCACCTGGTGGTTCAGTCAACTACCACTGCAGCTGACTGAGTATCTCAAGATGTCAGGAACGTGAATGAGTAATATTTTCAGGGACAACAATCTCCTTTCCATTTAGGACTTTGGATATGAAGTGATATTAATTAATAGGTTTTTGACTTCTTCTGGTAGAGCACACCAATTTTTCATCTCTTATTTAACTGCTGTCAAGTCATGTATGTGAAAACCCATAGGCCTATTGGGGGGCTTAGATTTCGTACAGAAATCACAACATTCCTTTATGGAAAACAGGTTCAGAACAATTGCAATCACAGATATAACATGCACAGGAATTAGAAGTATCAATATATATATATATTTAAATGTACTCCTTTGTATGTATCATTACCGTAGATGCATATGAAGTTCTCAGTGACAGTGCTGTCTTTTTCAATAAAGAAAATATTTTAGATTTTTTTTTGCATATAAAATGGTTGACAAATGTGTTCAATCATTTAATAAAAACAAGCTGGTACTAAGCTTTTAAAATAAGACTCAAAATGTCTGGCACTAGAAAAAAAAGCCATGCACAGAAACTGGAACATTTCTGGAAGTTTGTGGTATTCTTTTGGGTTTTCACTCAGAGGGACTGGTAAACAGAATCTGCTCTCTGATTGCTTTGAAGTCAAATGGCTCCACTCTCCTTCAAATAGGCCCCAAACAGACATTTGAATTTAGCTGTGCAAATGTAAGATGCTGCTAGCCATCCATTGCTCGTTCTCAGACAGAAGGACATGTCCCTTCCCTAAAGCTCTGTTAGGAGCCTGAACCTATTTTTTAAACTAGGGCAGCTGTTCAGTTGGCCTGAAATAATAAAGGGATGTTTGGACAGACCTCTTTTGAAGAGAAAAGTTGCTAGTGACAAACAGTTGAGGATGGAGTAGTCTTCAAAGGCACAGTTTCTTGCAAAATAGACATCAGTTGGTGGCTATAAGTCTAAGAGTGTTACAAAGCTCAGGAAAGTTATAAATAATTTCAGAGTCCAAACTACAGAGTACTTCTGATTTGTTAAGTGGCTGATAGTATTAATTAACCCTGCGCTGGCAGCTGCTATAACTTAAGCTTTATAGAAAGGAAAAAATAATTTAAACAAATTGACATTTTCATTAAACATTTCCAGGTTCCTGTTCTGAACAGTTTTTGACTTTTCCTCATATTTTCCTTCCTTATTCCATTCCAGGACTAACATCCTGATTACCCTGAAGTCCAAACATTGAGTGCCTTGCTGAAGACTATGTGAGTGTGCTGACAGTTCTCAGCTTGGCCATTCATGTTGGAATCAATTGATCGAAAAAGTTCTTTAAATCTGGAAGACCATCTTCTAAAAAGAATAAGTTTTAGCTTTTCCTGATGCTACTTTATTTTTTTATTTATTATTTTTATTATTATTATTTATTATGCTATGCTATTATTGCCATTATCCTTTTTGCCTTATACTTTCCTCATTAGTTCATAGTTGTTTCAATATCCTGTCTGAACAGACACTGAATCAGAATTGCTGATTTATGCCTGATTAGCCTTCAATTGATTTTCATTTGTTAAATCTGACTGCGAAGTACCACATCTATTTTACTTCTAATTGCAGAACATGTGACTCTGGTGAGAAGCAAGTTTCTTTCAAAGTGTATTTCTTGAAAGGAACATGCCATTTGCTTGGCCAAAGTGAATTAGTAGAAACCAACAAACAGGGAAAAATTTACACCAACCTCAAATCACACGGACAGTTTATAAAAACAACTTCAGAAATGCAGGTTTAAAGTCCGCCTATCCTAAAATGTCTCCATATTTTGAATAACTACTGGGGAGCAGAGAGATAATCTTTCACTCTTTGCATGTGTGTTTTACAAAGTATATCCTATTTTGAATCAGATTGGAAAGATTTTTCTCTTTCCATTGATCTGTGCCAGAATCCAATTATAGAACACATCCTAGTAATGGCAATAAATAATAGTTATAAGATGAGGGAGAGGAATGGGAAGGCATGCTACAATTTGTTGTTGCCAAATACGACCCTTTAACATGAAGTCTGCTTATTCTCTTTAAAGTGACATTTCAAAGGTTTTCTTTCCCATTTACAACTGAAGAATTAGTATACATCTAGCATCTTGGTGCACTTGAAATTTAACTAAATGAAGCATATTTTTTAAACCAACAGCATACTCCTCTTCTGAATAAAATATCTGAAGCATATAAGGAATGAAATCCTGGCCACTTTGAAGTCCCTTGGAAAATTCTCTTTGTCTCTTACTGAAGCTAGGATTTCACCCCAAGTGACTGAAATCTTAAACTATTCTAAATTGCATTTTAGACAGAAATCTTTTTGTGGAGGAAGTCAGATTGCCATTTTACATCATTATCCTGTTTTAAAATTTAAAGTAAATACAAACCGGCATCTTGGTCAAACTTGCTAAAGAACAGATTATTCTCTTCAGCTTCTCTAACTAGTTACAGAGGTCTGAGACCCAATACTAAGTTTCAAAATCTTTACAGTGAAAACAGCCACGTAGGGCTCTGTGCTCATGAGACTGTACAGAAGACTGTGTGCGGAGGAACTTCTGTGAAGAGGTATTAAAGTTACTGGCTGCATCAATAAAAAACAGCAAGTCCAACAGTCTTGATTTCTGAAGAGTCTGTTTGTCTAACAGACTGTATTGCTGACCTTAAATAAGAAGCATCAGGCTTTTCACTGCTGATTACAGCCCTATTGCAAAATAGGAATGGGGCATGCTAACATTTCTTTGTGCACGTCCAGTGCTGGTTTGTTTGCCTCCATTTATTTGCTATCAATTCACTTTTAATCAATAAAATGTGCTTGCTTTCTGTTGATGATCACCCACAGCATTTAATATTTGTGGGAGCTGATACTAATTCTACAGACATAATGAGTTCTGTGTTTGAAGGGATGCTTAGTAAAGTCAGGGCCATCAAACTGATGACTTCAGATACCTGCTGTGATTAGGACTCAGAAATACCAGCAGTTTTCATGGGGTTTTGGTGTGGTTTATGTTACCTGGTTTTAATTCTCCTTCCCTTTCCTGTGTCTGACAGAATATAACATGGGTACAGAAGTGATAGCTTGTCTAATATAGTTATAAGGGCATCCAGCCATGTCGAGGTTACAGATTTTTTTTCTTACTATGGAAGTAAATGGCAGCATTTCTGAAAATGCACAGAATAAAATATTGAATACACACATAAGACAAAAGATAGCAGGGATCTTCAGAAAGAGGGTGAAGAACACAGGATGTGTTCTGTCAAGAAAGGTGATTTGTGTTTCCAGGTCTGCAAGGATAACATGTTCTTCATTAAATATCCAGTCCAAAATTCCTTTCAACAGAGAAATGTAATGTAGACCATACCCAATAACATAGTGTATAAATAAGCATGACTAGAATAAGCAAAACTGGTAGATGATAAGTATATCATCTCTATATAGTTCAAGTTTATGTCTGAATGTTTATATGATATGGTAAATATGCAGCCCTTGTGCAGGTGAGCACAGATGATCTCTGACTTATAAACAAACATGCAAAGGTAGTTGAACGTGTATGGAGGGATGACGGGAAAGTGGAAAAACTTGTAGGAGTGCTTGCATATGTGATAAGTCTCACATTAGCATTGTTATTAAGAGATTATATTCAGACATTTAGTAAAAGTAGCATGCAACTCCAACATCTCAGAGGTAGCCTTAGAAAGAAACTGTCATCCAGAATTTTAATGTCATTATTCTTTTGTTGCTCTTGCTATGTTGTAAGGGAATATACTGTATAGTCTAATTTTCATTATCAAGTTCACTACCCCCATCTTCCTTAGTTCCTGTAATATTTCTGTGGCTTTTCTGTCTAACCTTTAGTAGGGCATTGTACCATACATCTGCCTCTTTTTTTTGTTTCTTCTCGCCCTTTCACATTTCCATTGCACCTTGAACAAAAAGCCTTAATGAGGTGGAAGCTGTTGTGTACCTCATATCTGTAATCAGAATGCACAACCTGTACCTGAAGTTTGCTTCTTTAATTTATTTGAGTGTCTGATTCTGATTAGAATGATTTCAGACTCTAGCAGAAACTTTGACTTTTGGTATGTTGGTTCAGAGGTGATTCACTGTGTTAGGTGTACAACTGGTGATCCTCAAAGTACTTCTAAGTGATCCAGCTGCCCCACCTGCTTTTGTAGAGAGGCAGAGTAGAAAGTGAATTGATGTGCTCTGGATTGTGATGTTAGGCTTGAAAATGCAACAGATGAAAGAAAAAGGATGTGAAGAAGCCTACAAGTGCTAATGTATATTCCTATTCCTACCTGATGTTCCTCATGCTGCTATTGTGATGCTATTTGTGATGATCTGCATTAGAATTGTTTCGTGTACCTCAGCAGTTTGATGGCATGTAATGGGCAAGCTGTCATGCTCATGCCTGTTCCTATATCTGCTGTTTTTACTGACATGCTTTACTGTTACTTTTTTCCTATGATTTCTTGTATTAAGACATATTTACTAAACTTAGGCAGTGTACACACACACACAGTTTTCTAAACCTACATACACACAGACATACCATTTTCCGGAGTTGTTTTTAAACTGTAGAGTCCATGAGTCTCACTGCAAAGTTCTACAGGAAGACTACCCAAGTCTGCACTTGAAGGGAGACAGTCTCCCAGCCAACTGACTGGCGGAATTTTCCTTCCTATTCTCTTGTTCTAATGACTTGTCCAGGGACTGGCTAGCTTCTTCCCTCTGTTAAAGACAATGCATGATCTGTGTTATGTTTACCTCTAGGGCATAATGGATATTTTTATTAGAATTTTTATTGAGATTCCTTTGCCAGTTCTTCATATTTCGGGGAAAAAAAAGTCTGTAGAGGAGACAAAAAGAATGTGTGCACAGATTTTATATTGATTATTGCATGTCAAACTTTAAGATTCTATTGGGTAATGAGTGGAAGTCTGATGCTTTTCCAAAATGTTTGCCTGCTTCTGAGATGAACAAAACTGGTCAGGAGGCCTCAGAAGATCCATCTTAAAAGTTTTCTGGCATTCATATCTTCTGTCTTTGATGGAAGTGCCACTGGGACAGCCATCCCCACAACATTTTGGCACTACCAGTCTTGGCTTTGTCTAAAGGAGCTTCTTGAAGAGTAAAAAAATGTGTGGAGTACCAAGTTTTAAGAATCAGCCAATGTTGAGAGTCAGCAAAATTGGCATAATTTATAAGGAGTTGCCTCATACTCACAGTAATACTATTTAAATTTATTTTCCACAGCTCAACACTGATGAATCCAGAGCATAGACCTTGTCACACCTGTAAATTAATGGGTTTTAGCAGATCCCTGGTTTAACTAGTGTGTGTAATTTATGTTTCTGCATTTTCAGCTTGTTGGCTTTTTTTATGCAGATGCAAAATTCTTCCCATAAAAATCACTAATCTCACCTTGCTCTGAAAAATACTGCTTATTCTCCTTGGATGTGTGGAGCTAAACACATCTCTTTCCCTTTCTGTCCTTTAGGTCTTGTGCTTAAAACAATGGTTTGCTGTAATCTTTGCTTATTTCTTTATTGCCTAAGCATAACTGAAATAAAATAAATCTTCCTGTGCTTCTTGAATGAGCAATACAATATCTTGTAATGGATTACTTGGGCCCTAACTTCAATTGCCCTAGTCCAGGTCAGCAGAAATTATTTTCTACTCATAAATTTGGTGGTGAATTTGTTACTCTTTTTAAGGTGAGTTATATTTTTTCTCCTTTGCTCTCACGGACAACAGTATCACTTAGTATATTAAGAAAATTTAGGTGATCCTCCTTGAAAACAGTTAGGTTTCTTGCCCTTCCTAGTTCCTAATAACAAGCTGTTCCAAAACATAATCTTACAATTTTGGGCCTAGCATAATTTAGGTTTTCATTGAACAAAATTACTCTTGTGCCAACATTTTATTTAACTAGTAAATAAAAGTAAGTTGGCTAGTAAGTCAGGTTGCCTTACCCATCTTTCTTACAAGAGCTTAAATAAGAACCTATCCTAACCTACCTGTTTCTGCCTGATTCTTTCCTGACTATGAGTAATGGAAACCGCACTGGAGTTTCTGCTGTATACCAGGACAGCCAGAACTGACAAAAGGATAAAAAAAAAAAAAAAAAAAAAAAAAAAGAAAAAAAAAAAAGAGAGAGAGAGAGAGAAAGAAAAAAAAAAAGAAAAAGAAAAAGAGAGAGAAAAGAAAAAAGAGAAAAGAAAGAAAAGCAATGTTTAGTCAACATCAGACTACAGGCTGTCAATTTGAGACAAATGCAGTGTTAAAATGCAGCAGTAGCTAAGACTATATCTCATGGATATGGGGAAGTTCTAACGCTGTTGCACAAAGCACCGGTGAATTGTCTATGCTTGATTTCAGAATGCAGGTGCTTGCTGTTCACATTACATTTCAATCTGTATTTAAAGGTAATCTGTTCTCCTTGTGAGATGTTCTCTCTATGGTGGCATACCTATTGCTCTGATTTGTGTGATTAGGGCAAGCATTTTCACAACATGCAAATGTAGGCGATGAGTGAGCAGAGGTGTCAGTATTCATCTCACCTAATTGATGGACTGAAGGTGGAAGCCGTCTGTCTAAAATCTTCTCTAGTCAATGGGGAGCAAGAGCTCTTTTCATGTACTGTAAAGGCAAATCAGCCTCCTAACACAGGCATTCAATGCGATGATTTGAATATCCTCCTTTCTGCCTTCAGCCATCTTTATTAACATGTTTCTACTTTGTATAAGAATTTATTTGTTCAGTGTCCAACTTGGTGTGAAAAGGCATTTGCTAGGTGTGTCTGCTAACTCATAAAAAGTCCTGATCCTAGCTCCAAAAGACTTACAGCCTTTAAGGAGTGGGAAAGAGGGACATAAAATGATGCCTGTGTGATGTTATCTACTTACAGGCACAGTCAGTTTTAGAAGTGCTTCAGTCTTTCTAAGGTTAGGGAGCTGACCTTTAAAGTCCTTATGATTGTATAGCTGAAATTAAGCACATGTAGTTATTATTAAAGTAATGTGCATAGATGAATGTTTGCCAGATCTTAGCTTATGAGAATATTTGTTGCATATGTATGTTAGGACTGCATCCTGATCAGAGACTGAGAGAGTTCTAAAGAGAAAGAAGTGCTAGGGATGACAGTACTACCTTCTTTTGTCACCATTTGTTGGAGAAACAGGCTTCTGTATATACATATTACAGGTTTTATTAGCAACAATTTGCATCTTTCTGCCCAAAACCTGTAATTGTCACTTTGTCTTTCTTCATGCACTATTTTAATAATGCATGGTTTTCACATTCTGCCCAGCAACTTAATGTTCTCAATTTATTGAGAAGTCCCTTTGTGTCATTAATTTTTGGACCATCAAGGAAGGACTTGTTGTAAAGTGCTACATTCCCGAACAGAACAGGTACCTGTAAGTCTGCTTCTGTGCACAGAGACTCCCAGAATCACAGAATGGCAGAGGTGGGAAGGGACCTCCAGAGCTCATCTGGTCCAACCTCTCTGCTCAAGCAGGGTCACCTCGAGCAGGTTGCCCAGGACCATGTCCAAACACATATGGATCATTTTTCAGGTGTATTTCCTGACAAGTAGTAGCATTTCTATTTGAAAGTATATTTGTTGCTTGGAAATTTAAAGAGCTGTTTATCATTGCAAAAGCTCCGTATTTTGACTCTGTAAGTGTCTGTGAAAGAACCAGATAACCACACTTGGGCATGTTAAAAATCACTCATTCTCACTTATTTACTGGATTTTACTTTATTGGATCTAGAGCAAATATTTTTGAAGTACTCAATTTTCAAACACAGAAGCTGAAAGAACTAGGAAAAAAAAAACCAGCTGCATACACTTACAAAATAATCAGTTCCATCTTTCTATCAGCATTAGTAATAGTTTCTGTAAGATGCTCTCAGCTCAAGTTTAAACAACTGCAATAATTTAGATCCTACCACTTCCTTCAGGAATCAGCCCACAGTCGGCTGGAAGCTCTCCCGTAGAAATGTTCCCAATCCGGGACATCCTTTTGCTGCCACAGGTCCATTAACAAATGCTTCACATATTCTCTGAAAAGGGGACACACCAAAGAAGTCAAAGTGTAGCTATGCTGTACACAGCAGTATTAATAAAGTTTAAAAGGGACATTGTGAACTTCTGTACTGATTCCCCCTGTGACTTCTCTTTCCACAGAAATATGTGAGTAAAAAATGCACATAGGAAAAAAAGAGAAAGCTTTGTGAACTCAAATTGCCATCTGTCCCCTAGGTTGTGTTCTTTCTCACCTCATCACTTTTATATTTGGCAACCTAAATGTAGTTCACAACTGTGCTTGCGTGTAAACCAGAGGAAAACCCAAGGTATGCTTCTCCTCAAAATTCCACGGTACCATAAGCAAAGCTTACCAGTAAAAAGAATTGGCTTTCTCTGTGCTGCATACTTTGTTCACAGTTTATCTATAGTTAAGTGTGCTTGGAAGAGGGTTGCAGTTCAGGTATATCTCTCCGAGATAGTCTCAGTTATTCTAACTCACCCACAGTACCATTAAGCAGTAAAAACTCTGTTTAGTCTTCAGTCTAAGCATACCAAAGCAAGTATGTGTGCAAACTCCACTCTTGCTGGCTATGTGATCGCTGCTTTCCCTGTATATACAAAGTTAGTTGGAAGCTAGCCAAACAGCCTAATCCAAATCCTTCTGAAATTAATTAAATGGATTCTAGTCACTGACATAAGCTTTGGATGAAGCTGTGCTACTTTCTGCCTTCGGTAGTCTTTAGCCTTCCTTTGTGTTTATAAGGTAATATGCACTGTGTGAAAATGTTGCTGTAAAAAAAAAAAAAAAAAAAAAAAAAAGTGTAAAATGAAGTAACACTTGAAACAAAACTCTGTACGTTTCTAGATGCAATCCATATGTTAGATTCCGTTAGCAATCTCATTGGCATAGACACTGTGAAGAAGTGGCACAGTTTCTGGATTTACGGTGATAACACTGAACAGATTTTACTTGAAGCTGAAATGGGGTAGATCAAACTCTCATAGTTAGTCATTTTAAATTGAACTTGAAGGTTAATATTAGATATCTTGACTAGATGACTTCATATCAGATTGGATGAACTTTTCTAAATTACGTTGGTGCTGAAAATAATCCATGCTCAGTATTTCTAGAAATTAGATCTTATTATCACAGTTCTTAAACCAGCTTGGAGAACATAGTATGAGGAAAAATAACTATGAAAACTTCAGCTTCAGTGCCTTAAGCATCTGCAGAAAAACTGAAGATGAGACCAATAGCATGAAATCAAGACATGGGAGTCCTTACTGATTCACTAACTTGAAATACACTGAGGTTTCTATAACAGTTCTACCAAAGTACTGTTTTCTTTAGCTTATTTCTTTTTATCCTGTGTTAGCATAGCAAGTAGCAGAATGTTGCTTTTTTCCATGCTAAAAGCTCTTAAGTATTATAGTAAGGCAATTATATACATCAGCTGTTGTTACGACATTGTTTAGCTCCATATCCCCTAAATTGTAGGTGTATGTAGAACATGTATTTGTCTTCTTGTTTTTATTATATAAAGTAAAGAGGCTCGGAATGTATAAAATATAATTGGTCATCTGAGGCACGTTACTGGCTGCACCCCTGTGCGCACCTCTATTTCCTCCATCCACTTCTCCAGACAAAGTTCATTATTTTGCTTTGTTGCTTTCCTTGGTTTACAAGACATAGCATATCCCTCGTGTTCATTTGCACAACAAAAAGACCATTTTTTAAATTACCTGTGTGTATTGATAACATTATCTGACAGTTCTAATACTGAGACTGCAAGGCAAACACTGTGTACATTGTGCATGCAGAGATACATAAATAATAAAATACAGTTTTGTTATGAATGGCATTTTTTTTATCTTTTCTTGTAGTGCTTGTTGTTTGTTTGGTTTGGTTTGTTTTTGTATCCAGGATTGTTCCAACTTTTGTTTTTAATCCCATCCCACTCTGATCAGGCTACACCAAAACCCACTGAGAAATGCATACATTTCTGTTAATGCTTCACAGTACCTTTGGTTACAAAGAAATAGGGCACTTGGGATCAAAAGATGTCAAGGCTGAGTCAGCTTTGGATAGATACCCAGATGTTTTTGTCCTGGAAATTGAGCAAGAACAGGCTTCTTATGAATTTTTATTACCTCTTTGTGTCAGCCAGATCAAAAGTGCTATGAGAGTAACCTCTCTCACGATCTTTCTGTCTCACATTCTTTTCTTCTCATGTTTCTTTCACTTCATCTTTCACATATTCCTTAAAGGGGAAGGTTCAGAGATAACAATATAGTATGTTGAAATGTGTATGATGTATGCTTTTTGTTTTCATTTTCAAGGAGAGCTTGTACATAGTAATTTTCCTGTTTATAAAAATATTTTTCTGCTGTCCCAAGGTAGACTTGAATCAAAACTATGTAACTGATCTTTTGTGGCATCCTTGAGCAGCTTTATTTTTAGAAACTTATTTTTGCAGAAGGTTCTGTGGACCATTAAAGATGGTGATGGACTCGTAATGGCCTCTTTGGAGGCATGTAGGTGTCTGAATTCCAGTGTGATGTAGGTATCTCACCTGTTTACCTTTTGGAAAGCTGAACTCAATGTTTTCCTTCTGCAGCTCCTTTTTTATTTGTCTTAATGCACAGTACTATGGTACTATGAGCTGTAGGCAGAAAGTGTCAGCATGTGCTGGGCAGTATACAAAGTGTGAAAAACTGATTTTAAGTTTGTAATATCCGTACACAGAAGAGACAAAGAAATTAACAAGGAGCTTAACACAAAACAAAACAAAAATCACTGTTCTGGCTAAGATGATGGTGGTAGCAAGGCAAGAAAGCATAATAATTTGCAGTCTTTTATGGGAAACAGCAAAAGAGAGCTTTGGAGATGTTTGTGAAATAACTTTGTGGATGTTTATGGGGAGCTCTACCCAAGTGTGAAGGGCAGCATGAGAAAAAGTGCAGTGATTATTTTTTTAAAGGTAAGAGAGAAGTATCAGAAAATATTCATGGCTGATCAGAAGTGGAAGCTGACATATGAACAAGGATGTTCAATATGGAAAAGGTCACAGAAAACAGACTCACAAAAAACGAAGGATCTCATGGTTAGTGAAGATTAAGGAAACTATCGGTTCTAAGAGTTTCCAAGATTTGGACAGAAAGAGTCGCTGGGGGTGTTAATGACTGCAGATTCAGTGGTGATCCAGAGGCGGGATGTGCTGGAAAAGGAGAGGTCCAAACAGCAACTTTAGACTCTAAGACTAGTGATGAAATGGAGAAGGGATATACAGACATTGTTGAAAGGCAAGTAAGGATGTGGTCTTCTGTGTTTGCTTTTAAAGTACATAGATAGTAAACAACATTTGTATTGTGAAGGACAGAACTGCAAAATGGAAGGGAAATTAAAGAGAAATCATTTCTATAAAATTTCAAACTGGAAAATCAATTGCTTTGCAGAGGCTGAAACAATGTTAAGAACATTCTTGTAAAAAATAAGTTCTTCCTAAAATCAGCAAACTTGTGAGAAATACTTATTTTTTGAATTGCTGTTCAGTGAATAAAAAATGTATCAACATTTTCTGGCCAGGTTTAGCTCAAGCATAATCTCTGAACACAGAAACATTTTCCTTTCTTGCACTGATACTGCCTAATTTGCCACTTATTCTTCATCCTTTTTGTATTTATGCCATCTAGATGAAGGACAATATCGTTCATGTGTCTAATTGCTTTCATTTCATACAGTGTTCCTTGAGTTCTCAACTCATAACAGAAAGATGCCAGATTTCATAGCTACTATTGTCAGCTCATCCTGATGGCTAAAAGCTTCCTTAAGTGCCCAGTCAAAGCTGTTTTAAACTTTGTTACTGGTGGTAACTTTCTGCAATTTTGATGAGGAAACATGAATTGTGTTTCACAACTTTCAGATAAAGTTTATCCTCTTGTATTACAGTAGCTTCAGACAGACATTATACAAAGTCCAGTGTTATGCAATAGTATAAAACAATTATTGAGAAATGTCTGAATCTATAAAACACAAATCCTATGTCATTAACAGGACTTCTGTAAGTGAAGTTCTGTACGTAGATGGATGCTTTTCCATTCTTGGGACTTTTTTCTCTCCCCTTCTCCTAATCCTTTAAAAAAAAAAAAAAAAAAAAAAAAAAAAACACTTCATTTTGAGTATCCATTGAGAAACAGTAACTGATTTCTCTTTCAGGAAAAGCAGAACTGGGAGAATGAGGAATTAGTTCCTTGCAAGTATATGTTAGTCTTCAAACAACAGCTTCAAAGAGATGTTTTTTAAGACAACTGTA
The DNA here is from genome assembly GCF_047663525.1 of Anas platyrhynchos. Classification (NCBI taxonomy): domain Eukaryota; kingdom Metazoa; phylum Chordata; class Aves; order Anseriformes; family Anatidae; genus Anas; species Anas platyrhynchos. The sequence goes on from NC_092590.1 coordinate 37,456,076, forward strand.
TTTGTGATAAAGGAAAATTGACAGCATTTTACTGGAAAGATCACTGCCAGTTTCACCATAAATATTATTCTCTTCCTACCCACTGGGATTCTGTCATCTCATTTTCTGACAGATACCTGGCAAAGGCTTCTGAGAATCAGTAAATCATTGGATTTAGCTGATTTATTCTTGATGTTCTCATGGAGAGTGGTGCCCAGAATCAGGCCCAGTTTTTGCAGCTCAGGAAGCTCTTACATTGTAAACAAAGCATTAGAGTGGGAGAGTTTGCTTCGTTTCTTACTAAATGACTACATTCAGATGCTTTTTCCTCTTCCATGCAACAGCTTGTGAATTGAATGCAGAAAAGTAACGCCAATCCAAATTAAATCACAGCTTTTCAGCAGCATTTGAAACTGTACTCCCTCCTGTTCTGTTACAGTGTCTGCAGTTTTCAGTTAAGACTTGGGTCAAAACCATCCTTGAAAAAAGAACACTGATAAATCATTAGCAACTCAAGATGAAAAAGAAAGCAGACATATTGTGCCTGCTATTGCTCATTACAAGAACACAGGATGCAATTACATTCCATGTCTGATGCCATTTTGAAAGAGGTCCATGTGGGCAGGGTTGTAAATCTGTGTGGTTAAACAGAAGGCCTGATACTGGAAGGGTCATTTTTCCTTTAGAGATGCTCATGAAGTACTTATTGCTGCAATAGCATCCTGTGATTAACCATCAGTGAGTCACACGGCCATTGCTGCTCATGTAGAAATGTTATTTGGCTGGTTTCTAAACACACAGGTCATGGGAACCATTTCACCAGCCTGTTCCTGCCCTTGTGTATAGATGGTACAGGACACAGAGAGAAGTGCAGGGAAGAGCAGAACCTGTGTTCTTCCTTCTTTCTCCACAAACATATTTCAACAAATACCAACAAATATGTTGGCCTTGCTTGAGAATGATGGTACATTTGGTGCCTCAGGGAAAAAAATAAAGATTGTTGGTGTTCTGGGCTGGTAGGAAGGTCTTTGGCTATTGATTTTGTGCTGCCTTTATAAGCAAAGATCCTGAAAGAGAAACCAGGCCTCAATTTCTGTAGACACATTTGAGATTTCCCAATAAAGGATAGGATGGGGGCTGTACTCGGTGGTTTCTTGGTCAAAAACCTGGTGCTACTGTGCATAGTATGAGCATGTGTGGAACTGAACCATGGCAGTGCTTCAGGACATGGGCTTTTAAGTACACTGCTGGCAGTTTTATAAACTCCTAAGAACAATGCTTGCCACAATGGCTAGTTGTCAGATCACTTCTTCACACTGGGCCATGACATTCTTCTAGAAGCAAACCCACTTGTTCAGGCTATGCGAGGAACTTCCACATTTCCCGTATTAGGGGAGCAACAGAAACAGTAGCCAAAATGAGAGGACTCCTTTCAGTCTCTCAGACTTTTTCTTTGGGACATCAAAGTAGTGGTATGAGAACCATCTTCTAATGCTGGCAGATCCTAGGAGAACTGTTCAGTACTGATCACAATGTGGGGAAGGATAGTTCATTTTTAGATAAGGCATACTGAATGAGTTTATTTCTCTTATGTGTTTTACAGCAAAAGCCCATAGAAAAAGAAAAATATGCAAAGATCACGTTTCATTGCTCATGTTTTTATCCAAATCATTTCAATAACATCAGAAAATGTAGAAAAGTGTGTGTAATATCTGACCACGTAAGACAGTCCCATGAACTCCATGGGACTCCACAGAGAGTGGAAGGAGGAGACTCCAGCCTGCCTCTTCTCATATTTTTGTCTGGTCATCTGAGTCTTCCCATTTGTACATTTCAGTGAAACATCTCAGCCATCAGACTGAGGAGTGTCACAGCCTGTCTTGTGTGGTCAGTGCTGGGTAGGCCTCCATGCTGTGAAGGACATGCCAGAAATATACAATGAACTTTTATTTTATTCTTTATAGCTCCCAAATGTGGTTTTTAAACTATGCTGTTCAACTGCTTTTTTCTCCATCAGATTCCTGTCTTCATTTGCGTTACTTCCAGTTCAGATTCCAATAGTTTGTTTTTTTTTTGTAGATTCCTCATGGGTTTGTAGCAGAAAGCTTTTAAAATGTCTTTGAAGAATTACATAAGTTGTATTTCATTACTTGTACATCATGGTTGCTTATGGTTGTTCTGTTTGATTTTAGAAGAATCTGGTTTTTAAGTTGTTTTTTAGAATTATTAGTATTTTTCCTGTGATGAAAACAGGGTGGCAAGTTTCACTTTTCCACAACCACAGCTCTGCAGAAATCAGTCAGGTTTTACAAATGTAACTAAGTCCAAAATTTGGCCTAGATTGTGTAAAGCCCCAGGGAAATCCTATGGCTGTGTGGGAAACCTCTAACTTCTCTTGCATTTTCCCATTCATTGCTCCTCCTCTTTCTTGTTGGGCTTCTGGGATTCTCCCCATAGAAAACCAAGACGTGTCACTTGTAATACAAGTCTGCTGCAGCATAGACACAATGTTGGATTTTGTCCCTCTTGAAAGAATGAACGGGTATAAATTCAAATTACTTCCAATTCACATAATGGTACTCATTGAGCTGCCTGTTTTTATGAACAATAAAGAAGTCATTCAAACAGGTTATGATTTAGCCACTATAACTTTCAGTCAGTTTAAAGATAAAAAATAAGATGATACATTTTTTGATATAAAACAGAAAAATAAATCCCAGATTTTGTTCTTTTAGTCATCCAGAGGGACATTGCAAGTTGTGGATTTTCCCAGAGAAAGTCAGTGTTATGGCTGAAATTAATGCTTTGCTCTCTGCTCTTACTTGGATTACTTGGCCACTGCTGTACTTCATGTTATTAAACAGTTTCCACTTATGATCAAAGTTCATGCTACCACAAATCACCAGATGGCTGGCTGAAAGGGTATGTAAAGTGGTTGTGGGATCTGCAGGCTGCAGCCCACATACGTTTCCTACAAACTTTTGAAATTCCTCTCTATCATGTTCTGGAAATGCAGAGGAGGTAGCAAAGAGAATCTTATTCCCTGTTTATAATCCATATATTAAAGATACAAGCATTTTGTAATGATGTGATGTTGAACACATAAAAATGAAGTAGGCTTTGAAGTGCATAGTAGCCTCATCTACTGTTTTAACCCTATGCTTGATTCTCATATTCTTTTCTTTCTTTCTTTCTTTCTTTCTTTCTTTCTTTCTTTCTTTCTTTCTTTCTTTCTTTCTTTCTTTCTTTCTTTCTTTCTTTCTTTCTTTCTTTCTTTCTTTCTTTCTTTCTTTCTTTCTTTCTTTCTTTCTTTCTTTCTTTCTTTCTTTCTTTCTTTCTTTCTTTCTTTCTTTCTTTCTTTCTTTCTTTCTTTCTTTCTTTCTTTCTTTCTTTCTTTCTTTCTTTCTTTCTTTTCCATCATTAGGGCAGGAAAATATTTAGTACATAATCTAAAAGATAAATGAAAACACATGCACAGCATTTTCAAATCCTACAATGTAAGTGACCAGTTTCTAATGCACAGATCTGAAATCATAGTATTTCTGATTGTACTACAATAAAGTGATTTTTGGTTATATTTGGGGGTTTTGTGATCTGGCTTGTTTACAGAGATACAAAGATTCATGTTCCTATTCTGGTTTTTCTTTCCTTTTCTTTTCTTTTCTTTTCTTTTCTTTTCTTTTCTTTTCTTTTCTTTTCTTTTCTTTTCTTTTCTTTTCTTTTCTTTTCTTTTCTTTTCTTTTCTTTTCTTTTCTTTTCTTTTCTTTTCTTTTCTTTTCTTTTCTTTTCTTTTCTTTTCTTTTCTTTTCTTTTCTTTCTCTCTCTCTCTTTTTTTTTTTTTTTTTTTAATTATTACTATTATTAAAGTTAGAACTACATTTTCAATCCACTATTTCTTCCCCTTCTCTGCTATATCCACTCTGATCAAATTACCATATGTACAAAATTCAGCTGCAAGATTTCTGACTTGCCCTGGGTCCTGGGAACATACCACCCTCATTTTGATCTCTCTGAATTAGCTTCCTGTACAATTTCCTGTCAAACATGAGTTTCATGAGATTTGTCCTTGAATGTGTGTGTGATCATCCCTTCTCACTGCAATGATATTTTGGCTGCCTAACTAGCTGGAACGCTTTCACTAAGCCTGCTTTTATAGGAGTAAATACTAATGAGGTTTCTTTTATTTTTAAAGTACTAATTCTAGAAAGAGGAATAGCAGAGAGAATTCAGGTTAACTCTCCTGTGAGAATTTAAAGCAAGGATTTATGGCAGTCATGTTTGTGTGATATTTTTTTTTCTCTTAAAATAACCTCTGCTGGCATCTTGTAAATTATTTTTCATGTTATTTATTATGATCTCAACTTCTTGAATCTTCTTATATTTAGATAGCATAAAATAAAATTGCAGGAAAAAAGTGTTGTCTACGTGTTAACACCACTGCAGGAATAGCTGTTATTGTGACTTAATGTGTGACTAAAGAGAAGACATTAATAAGCTTTCTTAAATGACTATGTTGTTTCCTTAGGGATGAATCCTGAGGATGTTCTGTGTCTGAATGAGATGTTTTCTGCTGCAAGGTACATATTATCTGAAAATCAGATAACTACGGCTTCAAGTGAGTCTCAACTCAATAGCTACTTTGAAAACTGTTTCTCAGATTTCATCTTTACTAATTTCATTTGGTTATTATGAGATTTAATTCTATGCATGGAGCAGGATAATACTGTGGCTAGAAATTTCTAAAAATTTATCTCCTCACTTCACAATCTATTTCCAAAATGAATTCTCTAAGGACTATATTCTAAAATTAAGGATATTCATGGTACAGGGCTAATTATAGATCTACCTCTGGCATGAGACCCTTTCTGTTGAGTGACAGACATAAGCCAAGAAACAAGGACATTCAAAGAGCCATCTCCAAGTACACAAAGTACTCAAAAGACCTGATTTTTAATAGTTGGCTGAAAATATTGATCAGGAAAAGCAGCAAATAAGCATATTTTGCTTTAATGTAACACTTATTTTTAGGACAATTTTCAGCCCGTTCTCCTCCCCCCAAAATTCTTGAGTGAAATTTTCATGAATTTTTCTGTTGTTAAGAAATGGCCACTGGCACACAGCATTTTAAAGAAAAAATTTGCTCTAATTTCATTTGTTAAGTTTTAAGGAGTAAAGATATCTTGCAGCCCCAGCTGAGAAGCCTCAGTACAAACACAAGCTAAAGGAACTGCTCCTTAGAGCAGAGCACTTCTTTTATCTGATTATTAACGTTGCATCATTGCATACAGCAAGCAAGTATACCCAATTCATCACTTGTTTTCATGAGTGTAGTGATACCATGTCATTGGTTGAACCACTTCGTTCTTATCTTTCAATCAGTTTTTGCTACAGAGTTGAAAAAAAAATCTGTTTTCATAGCTTCTTTCATTGCTTGTAACAATTTCTTGTAACTATTATTCCTCCTTGACATGTCTTTTTGACCTAACTTATGATATGAATATGTTTTTGTGGACTTCTTGTTAGGTATTAGGAATAAAGGCATAACAGAATTATTATGTCCCCTCTGGCATTTTTTGTATGCACTTTCTGCTAGCTCTTCAGGTCAGGAATAGCATTTTTCTCTGTAGAACAAAAAGTCTTGATCTTGAAAACTTTAGTTTTATAGACAGCAAGAGTTATGAGGCTAGCATTAAGAGTAAGGTAAAAATTGTGTTCAGATACCTAGTACCTGATAATGTATGCCAGCTTCTGAACTTGGATGTGGCTTGACACAAGTAGGATGTGCCTGGCTGTGCAGAAGTTAGATCTGCTGGAATGGGAGACAAAGCACTGTCTCCTGGATTGATCCCAATACGAGAGATTAGATGCTTGGCAATTTAACACAACCTTGACCGTAAAAAGGGCATCCTTCCAGTCCCTTGTGGGGAAATAGAAGAGAAATGGCTGCAAAACCTAAAGAAAGACACAGTAACTATTTTATAGGGACTGGAAAACAATCCAGTTTACCTCTGGGTAAGGAAACAAGATTTCCATACTGAAAAACTAATCTCTACCTCTTGTCCTTGCCTCTGACAGAAAGGTTGAATGTATGGCTTATGGCTGTGCAAACAGTCTCTCTGAGAAGTAATAATCACAGCTCCTATATTCTTCTGTCATGGCTTTCCTCTTTGCAAGTTGAGATTTCCCTTACACCATCTTCAAACGTGGCCCCTTTCCCCCTTCTGTGCCTTAGCAACAAGCTGAAATTCACCTCTTTTATAGCAGAGGAAGAAAGACAAGCAGCCTTGGAGGAGAGGGGTTCAGTAGGTATCAAAACAAGAAGAACGGGTGGATGAAGGAAAGGATGAGGAAGAAAATAATTTCCAACTGTAGTTATTTTTCTGAAGGAGAAAGAGAGGAATTGTGTGCAGCTAGAGATGGAAAATAAATATATCAACAAGCATGTTGAGAGAGAGCAGTTACAACTTTACCCTTTTATCTTTTCTCTCTGATGAATTGTCCTTTTGTCCCCACTCTATATTTAGCAGGTGCAATGTGGCAAGTGCTGGAAGGGGAGCTGTTAGTTATCAAGTAAGCCCAGAACATGCCTCAGCCTTGGTGCAGGCATGTGACCAAGTACCTGGAAGCATAGCACACAGATCCCTTCCCACTTATTCCTGTCTACTCTTAGAGGAGAGAAAGTTCACATTTTTTTGTTTCAACAGTAAGGGAGCTTCCACAGTTATAATATTTTTTGTACCTGCTGATCTCTACTTGTAGTCATCCTTGAGGAATATGTTTTCTCATGTAAGTGTGCCCAGCTTGCTCTTCTTTTTAATTACTGGGGACTGCTGAAATCTGATACTGGTATCTTCTTTTGAATCTGTACTTTAATCAATTTTTAACCTCCTCTTGTCAATAGGTAATATTTGTCTTTTTACAGGATCAATAGTGTAGTCTACAGGTAGTCTGGTAAGACAAAGACATACAAATATATGGAGAAACAATGATAAGGGCAGTAATTTCATTTTTTGCAAGGACAGGCAAGACTGAAGAGATGAAGAGTCTGGCCAAAAATTGTATAGAGTGTATGAGTGATACTGAAAATACTCCTTGCATACCTAATTATTATTACCAAATTGTAACAAGAAAAATGTTTCTTTTACCATGGCTAGTGGAAGCCTTGTCAGAAAACATTATTTCTAGAGACTACTGCATCATATAGCATAGGAAATTGGTTCAAATATATTGCAGTTATTTATCAGACCAAACATTCCAGGAAATAGTTAGTACGTAGGCAAATACTCACTGATTTGCAGAACAGAGTCACTTCCCAATTGTGTCCCACTTGGGAAGTAATATCAGTTAGCTCAAATAACTTTGTGCTTCCTTTGAGGGAAAAAGTAAACAATTGAAAGCAAAACTGATCAATGACTTGTATTTAGAGACATTCGTTTGGAATCTGTTTTAGATGAAAGGTAAATGTGGATAGCAAGTGTAGTGAGGTTGTCAACTTTGAAAAGCAGATGCTAATGGTAAGCCATTGATGGCTTCTGTTTACTATATGGACATCAGTACATGATATTTTTCTTTACTTCTTTGTTGTTCTTTCTTCATTTTCTCTTTCTTTCTTCTTCTACTTAAGATATGTGCTTTAATACAATTTTCAGTTGAAACAAGCTGTTTCTTTTAAACCCAAGACTGCATTTTGTAGTAAATAAAGCAATGAGATTTTGCTTTGATATAGTAAATGAGTTGATAGTGTGCAAGAAAAGCAAAATGCTTTTCTGAGAACTGGAACATAAAATTCATATGAGCTCATGATGGATAGACCTCTACTCTCAGGAGATGCTCTGTGCTTTACTGGGAACCCATGACAACTTTCTTAAGGGTTGGACAAACGCCCAGTAGGAAAACCAGCATTTTAACTATTACGTGCTGTATTCGTTTGCAAGCCATCAAAATATTTAATTTTAAATTTAAGGGAACATCTGCAGCAAATAAACCTGCAGGTGGAGACTTCATATTTCATTATTATCTTACATAACCCTAGGACAAATCATGTTCAGCTATTTTTTTTCCTCACCGTTGTTGTAATTAGAGCTGCTTTGAAAAGAAAAAGTGGAGGAATGTTTTGTCATAATATAGTTGTCAGAATATAGTTGTCAGAAAATCCAGAAAATCCTGGAAGTTACCACTAAAAATTAGCCATCTCTTTCTATAAGACAGTTATTAAAAAGATAAAGTCAGTCTTTCTCAAGTCCACTTCCTTTTACGTGGTCAGCATCAGCTTGCAAATCATGATTTGGTGCCCAAATCAGTAAAACTTACAGCTCTAATGGGTTGCTTCAGTAAACCTTCAGTAATCTGGTCTTCATTGCTCCAGAAGACTGAAAACCCTTTGCTCTTTCAGAGGCAGCCCTCCATGCACCATTCTGCAAGCTCATGTAACTTCTTCAGGCTTGGGTCTGCCACATCAGAGTCCCTGTTCTTTGACAGCATCTTGCTCTGGCCACGCTCCAGCTCCCTTTCTGGCTGGCTTTCACAATGGCAGCTGTTGAGAGCGTGCCATCTACCTGCCAGCCATCCTTCTAGATACTCTTTCTGTCCTTGCTGTCTCTTTCTTTCCTCAATTTTTCTTTCAACCCTTCCCTTAATCTTCCTTTAGCTAAACCTTATTTTATAATTGCGAAAGAAAATATAAGATTGGTCCTGTTCTCCTTTATTGTGCATATGTTTGTAGTTAAGCCTGGAAAAGATAAATTTCTAAAGTGACACTGTAGCAAATGCAAAACTGTTGTGTTCAGTAGATTATTATCACTCGTTTAATCTTTGATGGCTTTTTTATTATTAAAGCTGTCTGTGCCTCTGATTTATCAGCATGTTTTTGATGCAACTAAGTTGTTTTTTTTTCCTCTTCTCTCCAAAATATACTTTCTACTACAGTACAATGCAAAGCAAGGTGGGTAAGAACCTTGGCATGAGCATTAGTATACTTGTGTTTATAAGATGTTATTGCTGTTCAGGTTCAGAAGCCTCAATCTCAAGGCAGAATTTAAGCATGTCCCTCTCTTAAACAGCATAAAAAACACATTTATGGACATACAACTTTGAAACTTGTCACTGAAGCATCTTATTTTAAAACAATAAGCTCTTTATCTTTGGCAAGTGAAGAAGAAAAGAAAGAAGAGATGACAGGAGCATTTGCATTGGGCAGAGATGCCCTGGAAGGTGGAACAGACTTTCCTGTAACACAGTTCCCCCAAATACCATTCACATTGTTTTGCTTCCACATCATTCCCAACTCACTTTGCACTGTTATCTGGATCTAAATATAATCTTGATCATTAAATTCCCCTGATTTTTTTGAAATAATGGGGACATTTTGGCAGGAACCCCTCTTGGCAATAAAACAGCAGTAGCAGTACCATACAGTCAGTTTTGTATCTACTGGGCTATGCAGAAAGGCATGATCACCTGTTATGACAATTTTCAGAAGCATCCTTTACGTTTTTTTTTTTTTCATTTAAACACTGTCAAATGCACTGGGCATTGCAACTACATTATTGTTCACGTAGCTATCTATACCTCATGAAAATATTCAGTGATGCCGTTCCTTGACATCCTTCGGAAAAGCAGTGGGAAAAGGTAAGCAATTTGCTGTTTACTGTTTTCCTCCCTTGATGCAGAAATGAAGTCTGGCTGCCAATACTGAGGCCTGGGCACATCTGCTAAAAGATAGCAATCATTTTTCAGAAGGAAAAGTTTCCCCAGGATCCAGGACTCCTCCTTGGTTCTGGTGTTCATAAGGAGTTTGTTTGTGTTCTGGTACATTTCACATTGCAGGGTGCGTTAGGTTAATGGGAACTAATTCCATGCTGAAAAAGAATATATCTTTTAGAAAACCATCTGTATCTGATTAAAAAATAAATAAATAAATTTATTCTGACATGTTTCTATCTCCAGTGTTTATGACACAACCAATCAAACAACACATGCTTTATTTCTGGCTTGAAATTGTCAAGGTTTGAGTCCTAGTCCTAGTAACTCCTTATAGCTTTGTGAGTTTGAAATACTTGCTGTTATATTTCTATTTCCTGGCCAGTACTCAGAGGATGGTCTGTCGCCCCTTTAGCTGGTTTTGTTTAGGCTAGAGGTTGCCCTCCTAGAAGTCCTGTTTGTTCTTCTGATCATAATTTATTCCCTTTCCCCTTTTCAAAGCTGTCTTCATGTTATTAGGACCCTTCTTAGAGTGCAGACATCAGAACTGGACGTACTATTCTGTTAGCATGATACCTCTGCCAAATACTGGGCTATAATAGTTGCCTGTTGATGCTCTATATTTACTTAGATATCCACTGATTGCATTTGCCTTTTTTGGTCCCACCATCAACCAGGCACTTTTTGACTAACTTATTATCCACTAAAACTTTCTAGCCTTAACCAGCATTACAGTTTTCCCAGAAAACATTTTATTTTGTGTATTTATGCTTGTTTTTTTCTTAGGTTTATGACAACATGAAAAGACTTAAGGATTTTAAGACATAAAGGACTTCAAAAGAACAAGAACAACAAAACAGACAAACAAACAAACAAACAAACACATGCTGCTTTCTGGTACCAAAATTACCAAGCCGTCCTGAGAACTCAGAATCAGCAAACTCTTTAGCAATCCTCCTATGTTCAGCAAGCTGAAAAATGATTTTATGTATCCACCCTGATTAGCAATAGGTTTGACAGATTAATAGTACAGCATCAGGTAATGGCTTTATGATTCTGTGTGTGCTGTGGAGCACAGAAAAGCATGTTCCTCATCTGTATGCAGGTTGTGGCCACATCCTTACCCCAGGGCAGGAACCATTTCTTCCTGCACATTACTTAGTATAATTCTGGTGTGGCTGCTGGGGGCTCTGCAATACGCCCAGGGTCAGTTCCTACAGTGATGCAGAAGCAGGACTGCACAAAGAACTTTAAAGCACACTGGCCACAAGGTTATATACAGCCTAGGCGAGTCCCTGGCAAAGCACCCATTCAGTTAGGATTCACTTCTGTTTTGACAGCAACCTCTAGTTATTTTGAACCATTTAAATGTGTGCCAGGTTGGTTTTATGTTTTTGTGTTTTTGAAACAAACATAGCTACATTCACACCATACTTAATTTGTGGTGTTGCTCCCCAAACAGCCTGAAGCTGGTTTCTCTCCAAAAATACCAGTATCCGGCTCTCCTAGGTCTATGCACAGTCTTCGATTCACTCTGATATTGGGAAGCACTCAGTAGCAAAGACTTTGTAGGTAAAAGAATGTGCACAGCTCCGAGCCTGAGCAGGAGCGTTTTCTGCTCGCATTAAATTGTAAATATGTATATATTTATACATATATAAATCAGGCATATCAATTTACAGATTTCTTCCTAACCACTTTTGTAGATCATAATTGTGCTCTTATGCCCATGATCTGGCCAGAACAAAGAAATGGAAAGTTAGCTGGGACATTAAGAAAGTCTCCTTCATTCACCTGCAAAAGATATTTGTTTCGGAATGGTCTGCAGAACATTTACTCCATGTTCTACCACTTACCCCAGCATCATTCTTAGTGTTTTCACTTGTTTCTTGTAGTCTCTTTTAAAAAACCATTGTTGTCTTTAAAGCAAATGAGTTAACTGGACTGCTGAGGATCTCAGTGTTTTTCCATGATTGTATCAAATCTTCCCTTGCCTTTTTTTTTTTTATTTTTTTTTTTCTCTTTTATAAGCAGACTGTCTTCCCCTCCTCCTTCCTGTGTCTTGGCAGGACTTGATGTGTGAACTGTGATACTTGTCACTATATGACTAAAATTCCCTGAACAACGACACAAAAACAGCAGTGAACTCAACAAAGGAAAACAAGACACTATCTGTATGACAGAAACAACAAGGACTTCACACTTTGTGTTTCTGTTGTTTGCTCTTTATCTGTTGTACAAACTCTTTTTTTTTTTTTTACAAGACACCAAGGGTTTTTTTTTTTGCTTAAAATATTATCCAACAAGAATTCAATCTCACCTCCATACTTCCAGTGCAATTATAGAGCTTTTAAATTAGAGCAAGAGCAGAATAAGCTCCCTAAAACTGACTTTCAGCTACTGAAATTAATGGTGAGGTAGGACAACCCTCATCGAGCAAAGTTCAGGTTTTGCAAAATGTATGGTTTTTATGTTTTTATGCTTAATTATGTACAAGTAGTTGGCACCTACTCCAACTACTGAATTCATTCAAGAGCATATTGTTCAAGCGTAGCTGTGTGTCCTGAAAGGCAGTCAGGGTATCCTGTCAGCTAGTTTGGGAATGTTCTGATAAACATTCCAACTCAGAGATGTTGAATAGATTTATCAACTTCATTTTCAGAATTTAGCCATCACAGATTATTTCTGTACACACCAAATATTTGCAAAAGCTTAGTTAAGAGGACGTAATGGCAACTATGGCTGTTAAATAACACTGATTAGGTATTGCTGATATTGTTATTATGAACGTTGATGATGATTGCTATTGCTATTGATTATAGAAGACTGAAAAACTGGGAGAGTATTCTTGGAGAACTTGGAAACCAACATATTGACAAGTAACAGGTAGTGTGAAACTAAAATGAAAGGGCCGTTTGTTTCTAGCTATCACTATATACTATTGATTTCACATAGTTTTAAATGTTCATCCCTATTTCAATTTGATATTTAACTCAATTACTCTTTTAAAAGTCCGGAGTGGAAAAGTAGGCTTCACATTTCTGATGGCTTTGGAAAGAGAACAGAAAGAGCAAAGCTGCCCCCAAATACATTCTCCCTTAGAGAAGTTTTGCTTGTACAAAACTACCTTTTTCTTTCCTTCCCAGCTGTGCCCTTTTCTGTATCTACATCTATCAAAATATTTCAGAAACAAACTAAGACCGTAAAAAAGCAGTTCTTGAATGGTGAGTTTTCCAATTTGATTTTCCAAGCTGCTAAGTAGAATCCTTATTTGTCAGTCACTCCACGCACCACTTTCCTCTTTTTCTGACATAAGGGTCTCTTGCCTTTTTTTCCCCCAACATACTTATCAATTAACAGCTTGTTGTACAGATGCAGTGCAGGCACAAAATAAGAGAAGGTTTAACAGGAAAAGTAACCAATGATTATTTTGCTAACACTTCTGTCCATGTGACATATACATCCAAGTTACTCATGTGCACATTTCTAAAATACGTTCCCAGGATACTGCAGGAAAAAATACACAGTTTACTTCTGCTTTATCAGTGAGTTTGTTTTACTTTTGTTTGTTTGGTTGTAGTTTCTGGGAGTCATATGATAACTAGTCATTTTACTTTTTTTTCCTCTGTTAGTGTTTATGTCGCTGATCTACTTAAAACTCTATCCTGTTGCAAAATTTACATGTATTATCTGTTTCTGAATAATAGGGTATCCCTCAAAGAAAAGAGAATTTTGAAGATAAAATTATATATGTGCATGTGTGCTGATTTTCCTAGCCATATTTCAAGCAACTGCAATTATCTGAGTCATTTCCATGTGTTTTTCTGGTTATTGTTCTTTGACTTGCAATAAATTTCTGTGAAAATGGGAATATATCAATATTTGTACAAAACCTAAGCAAAGTTATTCATTACTAAGGAAAAGAGTGCATTTATTTTAAGGGTTTTTAAAATATGAACTCTAGCTGTTACTTGGCTCTGTGATACATTTTAAATTCTTCCCTTCAAGGTTTTAAAGTATTTTTATTTAAGATGAAATGACTATTCAGACTGAAATGATTAAAATATTGCAATGTTTCAAAATAAGTGTTGGCCCTAACAGAATATTTCTGGAATGAAGTAACAGTGCTGCAAGAGCTTCAGTGAACGACAAAATCATACCCAAGGAGTCGTTGATTCACATAGCCAATTAAACTGAATCCAAACTATTTACCTTTACTGTTGTTACTTCTCTGTTCTTCATCTTACCTGAATTACTAGTGCTAATCTCCTTTTCACTATCTTCCTAAGGAATATTGCATTTAATTTTTTATGCCAGGCTGTTCTAGATTGAAGTGCCTTGGATCTTTTCCATAACTTCTGAGGAGTATCACAGTTAAACATGCTACACTGAGATAAAAATGGACACAACTGTTTGAGTAGAAACAAAGCCTCAACTAGTGTGAAGGACCATTCTGAATCCTCTGCTAGAAATAAAACACATCATGTTTATTGTGGTTATACTGAGCCTCAAATACCTACAGATTTAAATTTCCCCTGACATGATTACTGGCCGCAGCTGACTCTCTTTATTAGTCCCAGCTAGAATGTTTTCACTTCTGATGGTGGCCTGTCATTCTTGGATGCAATACATGTGAATCGCTGTCTCTGCTGCTTTGTTCAGTGACTGGTCCCACGGTTACAGTCCTGGTCAAAGCATTTTTGCTGAATTAGGCTATTCTTTTAGTGCAGCTGCGTCCTGTTTGTTGCCTGGGCTGATTTCAATCTCAGGCTCATTTTTTTGGGCCATATTTTCATTTTCACCTTTTTGCTAGGATTGACCAAAACCAAGGGACTGAGACTACATCTCAAATCAATTTGAGTGTGGTGGAGTTTCTCCCTGAGGGCTACTGCTCTGCATTCAACTAGCAACAAGAAAGCTGCTCCTAGATTTCCTCCCATCCATCTCACAAGCACAACTGTGGACCATTTGCCCATTGTGCACAGCAATCATGGAAAGAAAGGTTGTCCTTTTAATACTCTCGTACATACAGAGCTGGGGCTCCAGATGTTTCCTGCTTTCTGTTTCTGTTCTCTTCTCCCATGTTATAAAACATTTATGGCAGGCATTTGGGAGAAAAGAAAGTGGTGTAATAATGGAAAAAAAATCCAACAAAAAACCACCAACAGTACATGACTAAATCCCACTTCTGCACACACAGCTTTAACAACAACATGTCCCCATGTTTTTCATGGAGCTGCTGAAGCTCAGCTGGCAAAAGCAGAGCCCAGGCAAACCTGAAGCAATGGCGTAGAAGAAAATGGTTTTCACAACTTGCTTATTCTGTATTTTCTTCCCCTGTTCATGACAGATGATTTCAGACCATTACTCTGGACACTATTTTTTTAATTTTTTGTGGTTCTGGAAGTTAAATACCTTCAATGGTGCTTTATGCTAGTTACATCTGTGATGAGCCAGAGCATGGCTCTTAATTCAGTGAAACAGATCTAGGAACAGTGATCCACACATAACCCCCAGGTTTAGCTAGCACAGCAGGAATTTGTGCTGAACATTTATTTGTATGTGAACAAATCAGTAAGTGACCATATACATTTGAAATGCTGTGTAGCTTTATGACCACCAGCAGTGTCCTGTTTATTTAGGACAAGAAAAGAGAAGGTGGTTTTAAAAATCTGAAATGGAAATACTTACATTCATTTCAGTTGTTGAGTAACTGATACTGTTGTTCCAGACTTTTTCATTAAAGACAGCAAGCTATATTGTCATAGGTATACACCAATCATCTAATCTTCCTTTTCTGTGATTCTGAAGGAGGTAATTTAGCTGCATTTCTTAGCTGGGATTTTATTGGTTTATTTGTTCAGTACCAGCTGTGATGGTACATGGCATTGTTTTAGAAAAGTCAGAAACATGATATGGTGCTTAAACAGTATGAGTAGCTCTGTTGACACACTAGAAAGGTGTAAGTATTAGGTCTCAAGAAACTTTTTAGCTGGATAACAACTGGCTTTCAAAAGTTTCACATTTGTTTTTCTGCACCAAGTGTGTATGGGAGAAGCCTACAAGGTCAAGAGAAAATAAGCAAAAGTCAAAGACAGACTAGAAAGACAAATAGTAACATCTGGTAAATGACTTCCTTCTACATTTGTGGAGCTCTCACTCACTGCGGTGAATGTGAAATGTTTTTCTTGGCAGGATTTTAGGATTAAAGTCCATCAGTCTGGAAATAAAGTTCATAAAGGTTTATAACATTACTAATGCACAGTAACAAATTACAAATGTAGTTGCATTTAGAACCTGTATATAGTAGAAAGTCAACAAACAACAATGCTAAATGGTTAGAAAATAAGTTTTATTCTATCATTTTTGTAGCTTTTGAGAGGCATTCTGAATATTTCTATTGCTTTATATTAGTATATGAATATAGCATATGCACATACTATGTGTCCCTCTGTCAATTGACTAGCATCTAAACCTATCTTTGTACTAATTAGAGACTTGCATTCTCAGTCAGAGAAACAAAAGAGAAAGGTAGCTAAACACTGCTAGCAATACAGGCTGAGGATCTCAAACAAATTTTTATGTATCCCTGATGGCACAGAACCCCCCAAAGGGGGAAAATCTGCTAAGGTAAGGAAAAGACAGCGGTGATCTGGTTCGGTGAATTTCCGTGATGGCTACCAGCTGATCCCACACTGCCACCCTTTCTGAGAGAACCATCAGGGAGAGATGGTCATGCAGACAGAGCTTGCGTTCTGTGGGCAGATGTCAGTTTTCCTTCTGCAGAGAAAAGAGAGAATATAGACTGTAAAATTTTTAATAGTGTGGGTACAGCAAACAAACAAACTACTTGCCACTTCCTTCTCTCCACAGCTTCTTTTTTTCTCAAACAGGAGTTGCAAAGGTTTATTGTAGAAGCACTTCAGTGAGTTCATGTAATCATTTAAAGTTTTATTCTCTAGTACATAATGTTCCTCTGGTATTTTGCATTGCTTGGACTTTGCTCAGTGCTATATAGTTTAACTAGAACTACAGAAGTAATAGCCTTTGGGGTCGGGACATTTGGACCAAATGGAAACAGAAACGTCTGATTCATGGACTAAAGTCAGTACTATAGTTTAGTCCCAAATGCACCATGGAAACTTCTTTGTAGCTTTTAACACTATTTTAGCTATGATATTAAATGATGCCTCTAAGGCTAGGAAAATTAAGATTTCTTCATGCCTGCAGGAAACAGGAAGAAGGTTGAAAGAAAGAAGGGAGATATTCATGTGCAGCTCTTTCTGTAGAATCGTGCATAGATACATTTCTGTTTGCATTCATTGTCAGAAGTCTTGTTCAGTGCTTAGAGATTGTTTCTCAGTTGGCTTTCATGCCAATATACCAGGTTGGTTGCTTTGACTTGAACATAATCTCACCAGATTTACAGCTGTGTTTTGAAAGTAGACCCTGGTCATTTGCATTTATATTTCTAATGAAGTCTGTTTATTGTCTGATAAAAGCAGGAGAAGCCAGTCTGCTTAAAACTCAGGGTGAATTGTTCAGCTGTCCCTGTAATGCAGGACAGTTGTATTTTCCTATCATCTTTGATTAATGTGCTCTTCACCGCTACATGACTTCTCTATAGATTTGACCAGCCACATGTCAGCAAGTGTAGGAGCCAATTTCTTGCTCTTTGTAAGTCAGGCCAAGGGAAGGGCTTGGGAGCAAAAAACCATAATGGCCCATGAAAGTCTGAGAGCAATTATTCTAGCTAAGCAAACACAATAAATAGCAGGAAGCAAGGGTTACTTATGGAACAGATGTCTACTAAGAAACCTACTGTTATTTTATTTAAGACTTCTTAAAAATATGAATAGAAAATGAACAAGATGAAAGTCTTAAAAATAAGGACAGTTTAAAAATCACTTAGAAGAAAAATATCATTTATTTGAAAGACGCAAGCTCATTGTTTTGTATCTGCTTTTTAAATAACTTGGTATCTTTTTATCTCTTTTAAGGTGATAACATTGTGAAAATGATTGGGAAATCAGAAAGGGGACATTTCAAGGTGAGTCAAGTTTAATTTATCTTTAAAGGTTATCTTTAATAACATTTTAAGATGTAGACTAAGGTATATTATTTAGAGTCTGGATTCAGGCCAGTGCAGTGCTATCTCAGCCCCCGGGTAGCTCAAGGGGAAATTTCACCTTAAGTAGGAAAGAACTCTCTGCATAGTAGAAAGCTGCCCACAGCTACCCCACTTCAGGGAATATAGAATATTAACTTCCTGGATACTCTTATCCTTTCCCACAGTGCTACCATCTTTTTCTCTTTGGGGATGCTGGAGGGGATGATTCCTCCCTGATGCTGCAAAGGAAAAAGCATCCCCTCCATTTGTGCAACTGCTTGGTCCCTGAGTGGACTTTGGGTGGATTGTTCTTGGTATCCACCTGTCACAGTCTGGCTCTGCATCTGGCATCAGCTGTAAACAATGTAAGCTTCAGAGGCTGTATGTGAAACTGAAGCCCAGGCTTGTGTAATGAAGAGGAAAACTACACAAATTTTGCTGTGAAAGTTATGTCCTATATTTCTTCTGTCTGATTTATTTGGTATATAATGTGTATTAATTTGATGAACCATGTCAGTATGAATGTTGCCAGCAGGTTGAGGGAGGTGATGTTTTCCCTCAACTCAGCATTGGTCAGGCCACACCTGGAGTGCTGGGTCCACTTCTGGGCTCCCTGGTATGAGAGAAACATGGACATACTGGAAAGTCCAGTGAAGGGCCACCAGGATGACAGAGGGATGGGAGCATCTCTCATGAGGAAAGGCTGAGAGAGCTGGGACTGTTCATCTAGGAAACGAGAAGGCTCTCCATCAATGTGTACAAATATGTGAAAGGAAGGTGACAAAGACAACAGAGACAGTCTCTTTTCAGTGGTGCCCAGTGGCAAGACAAAAAGCAATGGGCACAAACTGAAACACAGGAAGTTCTGTCTAAACATCAGGAAATACTTCTGTTTGTTTGTTTTGTTTTGTTTTGTTTTTTCCTCCTGTGAGTGTGACTGAGCACTGGCAGAGGTTGCCCAGAGAGGCTGTGTTCTCCATCCTTGGAGATCTTCAAAAGCTGTGTCGATGCTGTTCTGGGCAATGTGCTTTTGGTGACCCTCATGGAGGTTGGACAAGACAATCTCAGACGTACCTTCCAACCTCAACTGTTCTGTAATTCTGTGATTAAAGCACATGCATTAGATAGCATGTTTCCAAGCTCTGTGGAGCTCAGTGCTTCTTAGAAATCTGTGTGGAGCCATACTGCACAGTCCCTGGAAGAGGCAAGACACTCTCCCTTGGAAATCAAAAGATCTGTCATGTTACCTCTTGTCTGCACTAGACAAATTTAATCCATATTAATAAGGACTCAGCTCTGAATTTGACAAAAATTTCCACCAACCAGTCAATTATAGTCTGAAATAAATAATTCGAAGTATTAGAATGTCTTAAGCCAGGTATTAGATATATCTGGATGAACTGGACCGTTGTTTGAATGTTCACTGTACATAACTGTGACTGTGACATACAAACACCGTCTGCCCAGATTATTAAAGAAAATAAAAAAGAAAGCCATGTGTTAATTACCCTTGCAGGTCACTTCCAGCTTATGCAGTTCTTGGAGATAAACACTGTGAAGTATGGCATGGTGCCTCTTGCATTTTAAATTCATTCCAGAAGGCATACTGGTATTTACGACATTGTAGTTACATAGAAGGGAAAAGAGGGAAATCATGCCCTTAGGTGAAAAAAGCTGACCAAGAAAAATCTTGTGTGTGAGCAATCGAAATGGCCATATAAATAAACAAGTAAATAATTATTAACAACGATCTAGGGCTTCAGAAAAGCTCTATTATTTTCTAAATCAAAGCTCTTTTTTTCAGGTACAGCATATGAATGGACAGGTCATGAGCTCCGGTAAGATTTTTGTTATGCTTTGACTGTGGGGATTTCTCTCTGATAATTGCATTGTGGAGTCTATCATGGGTGATTTGATTTGCAGGGAGAGTGAAAGGAATGTTTGAAATTGTTCTTTGGTGGCCCACTGCATTCTGCATCAACCTGTGCTAGATGAAATTATGCTGCTCTGGTGACAGTGACTGCTCAGTTTTTTATATGTGAGGTATTTCCTGTGAGCTTCTGGAAACTAGTGGACTAGATCCTCAGAAATCATGCACAATTAGAGTTACATTAGGTTGGTCATGAGGATATTCTTTTACCTGTTTTTACAGCTATGAAGGGTTAATAGTTGCATTTAGTTTTTTTAGTTTAAATAGTGTTTCAGGAAAATTTGTACTTCAAGGCCTGTGTGTAGTAAGCTGCAAGGGAAGTCAGCCTACGTATATCTGTCTGCCCTTCTTTGGAGACTGGCTGTACAGTTTACCAAAGAATACACCTAAAAAACTAATTGCACAAATAATCCCATAGAGTTATCTGTGACATTGCTGCTTTTCCAGAGAAATAGCATGTGGATGTCTTACCATTGTCCAAGATTCAGAAAAGACAACATCTGGTTTGAAAAATTTTGAATAAAAAAATACACTGGATCTGAATCTTTACACTCTCTACCCGTAATGTTTGCAGCTCTTAGAAACAGAATTAGGGAATGTTTCCCTGCTCTCCGCTTCATTTGCGCAGGCATGCAGAGGTGGGACAGAGTCTTGCTTGTTAGTTCCTTTGTTGTTGGCAGTCAAAAAAGAAAAGAAAAAGAAATTAACGTTGCAGCCTGCTTTTCCCCTTTCTTTAAAAAAGTTTGCTTAAAAGACTAAGACTAAGATCAAGAGCTTTGCAGATGTATCAAGAATTAATGACCCTAGTGTAAGTCACACATCCCATGCCAAACAATCTACATCCCATCTGAGGTGACGAGTATGGAGACAAACTCTGACAGTGAGTATGTCATGGGAATAGCAACTGTATGTTCTGACACCAGGAACAAGTATTGGGAATGACTTCTTACAGGGAAAACAAAAGAAGATTAAGGATTCAGAAAAAGACCAGTGACCAAGGTGTCCGTAGAAATGAAAGCTGACTCGTCTGACAAGTCTTGGATTTCAAAGTTTTCTTGGATGTATATCTAGACCCTGGTGGTTCTGATTTTTTTTTCTTTCCGTCTTCTTGGCTTTCCGTTGTTAGCTTGAGACAGAG
Source organism: Anas platyrhynchos (assembly GCF_047663525.1). Taxonomy (NCBI): domain Eukaryota; kingdom Metazoa; phylum Chordata; class Aves; order Anseriformes; family Anatidae; genus Anas; species Anas platyrhynchos. The sequence continues at coordinate 37,476,932 of NC_092590.1, forward strand.
ACATCATCTAATGAAGCAATTCCCTTGACCTTTTCCTACTTATCTTTTTAATCACAGTGAAGCATCCAATCCTTTTGATATGATCCCCTATCACAGATGAGGATCAGCTAGGATGAGGGAAATTATCCTTTAGATGCTAGGCAAGATTGAGGTGCAGTTAAGGGGAAACATATGTATCGAGCTCTTTGTTATAACTTTTTCTCTATGTGCTATAGACCTTTAAGGAAAAGAACAAGCAATGCTTTCTTTTGAGAAAGCCGTTCTAAGTTGCTACTCAGTCAGTGACAAATTCAGTTTGTCCAAGTCAGGAATAAGGGGAGTTGCAGCCTGTAAGCAGATTCTAAGAATGTCAGGGCAACGATAGATGAAATCGCCACAAGGGACAGAGGTATAAAACCCTGTTTTGGTATGTAAAACTGTTTTAAGCTGTGTTTAAACTCTTTACAGTCCCAGCCAGAAATGATTCAGATGTCTTGTATTTTTGTCTGCACAGGAGAGTAGGGCCAGGTCGAAATCCCATACTTCGATCCTTATTGTGAAATCTGCTGCATCAGCCCTTAAATCAACACTGCATGGGTCAGGCCAGTCTATACCCTAGAATAAAAAGAACAAACAGTGCTGCAGAATAAGAGTGTGTTTGCTAGCCAAGTAAAATATCTAGGAGTAAAATATCTATCTACTTCCTTTGTGTAGGATGTAACTGCCAGGCCTGAGAGCATGGGGTTTTTCTTTACAAGTTGCCTGACATGCAACTGTTAACGCAGTTAGGCTAAGCAGCCTTTTTTTTTTTGCTTTGATGGACAGTCATACTTTATTATGCTTTCTGCTCTCTGTGAGATGGCTTAAGAGAACAGTAAGTTATTGTGAACAATTTATGCATTCCACTAAGAGCTCTCAGGAAAATGACAACTGCTTTCTTCCGCTGAAGTCTGCGTGTTTTGAGGATCAATTAACACACTCTTGCTTCTCTAAATACTGGCTTAAAACCAGCACGGCAAGCAAATAACAGCACAAAGAACTTAGGAACGTTCCACACCAGAATGTGCATGATTGTATTTTTGTGTTTTTCAGTTCTTCTTGTGAATTATAAGATTGGGCAGTGTAAGTGACGTACCCAAGAGGGGTCAGTTTCATTTGCTGTTTACCTGCTTTCTCCATGTTTCTCATGCTTCCCTGGAAGTGCAACTGGCTTTTTCACACCACCCTGGGAGAGGAATAGGCAGGAGGAAGGGTGTACTCCTCCTTTCAGGCCCAAACATCAGCTCTCCAGCTTTTGCCTGGTGAAGTGCTAGAACAGAGATGGGGTTTGTCTGAGGTTAGCAATGAGCCCACACTGAGGTGTAGGATCTGACAGTATGGGAGAAGATGAAAAGATGCTTCTTGTAACCTTGGTGGTGAAATCCTTCTGGAGAGGTCACAGACCCCTTTGCAGCCCTTCACAGTGAGAACAAATTCTCTCAAAGAGGAGACTTGCGAAGAGAAGGAAAAGCTTCATACCTATCTGCAGATACCTAAAAGTTTTTGCAGATACTACGGTAGTTGTCATCATCACGAGACACAGTATTTTGTGTCAGTACCACTGAAGATTCCTGTGGTGTCACCCATGGCTATCACAGCCATTATCACTCAGGCAGTTACCCGGCTTCCCAGCCAAACTTAGCTCACTCTTCAGGAGTCTGGGGGGAGCCGGGGAGGGCAGAGCTGGTGTTTGACAGCCTGCACCTGGGAGTGTACACACACTCTTTTATGCCTTATCACACAGCTATACCAGCCAAATACTTTCTTGTGTGTCAGGAAAAGGTGCAGTGACAGGAGCTGGCTGCCAGTATTTGATGAGAGAGTGGTTCAGGCAGAGAATCTGATGTTTAGTTGAAGCTATGATGCTAAAAGACGTATAGCTAGGACACTGGTATTGGATATGGCATGATGAAAGTGACCTTTACATGTTGCTAATGGGTCACAGAGTCTGGTTTCAGTCAAAGTTTTCTAAAGCCTAGGTTTTAGTGTTTCTTACCATTAAAATGTTTTTGAAAAATAACATTTAGAATGGAGAAAATTATAGGAGCATATTTGGAAAATACTTGTTATTATTTTTCTGTACGGTTCTCAAAGGGTGCTTTTGGAAACTCAGAGTAGCAACCTGTTTGTCTTGACTTTCATCAACATTGTCTGTCTACGTAAATGACCCCACAGGCCTTTAGTCTTCTTTTATGCTCACTGGTGGCCAACACCTTTTGCTCTTGTGTGGCTTGACATGGCTTAAGGCTGCTTCTGTTATGAGCTTCACAAATAAAAGTTAGCTTTGCTACAGCTCCAATGCCAGAAAATAAACACACATACACTTAAAATCCAGTGAAAGTCAGGAAAAATCTTTCTAGGGTTTTCAGTTCAATCACTACAGCCCTACTCAGCTAGGGAGCCTAGAGAACAAGCGAAGAGTAGAAGGAAGAGTCCTGCCTGCCTTTCATGTAGAAAACCTTCATGCTTTTCAAGGCAACAGAACGTCAAGTCAGGTTGTGTTGCCTAAGGCTGCTGTGCAGTGAAGGGATTTAAATGTAACCTCTGCATACAGAAAAAGGAAGTCCCTTAATTCATTCAATATTTTATTAGAAATCTCTTAATGCTGGTCTTATTCCTAAAGGTAAACATCTCAGAGGCTTTTCAAAGCCTGTATTTCATTATTTAATAATCTGTTTTCAGTAACACAACTCCCTAGGTCTGCGCTTGTAACTAGGTCCACAGGCTGGAAATATCAGCAGTCCAGGAACTGTTAAATAATTAAGCCATTGGTGCCTGTAAGTGTTAGGGCTTGAATCACTCATATTTTATTATCACAAACTGCTGGGAAAAAATGCTGTGAAAAAAGATTACTTACTTGCACTCTTTAAGGACAATATGAGTTCATATGACCATGGCATAATTTAAAACTATATGAAAGTTTGTTTTGAAAGTAATATTTATAGCAGAGTATTTTGTAGTGAACCTGTACGTACCTGGCTCTTTGTATAGAGCACTTTCACCTATATGTAATAGAGTTTTCCATCTTCTGGACTCGGAGCTCACTGGAAATTCCCTTCTCAATTCAGAGGTTAAACACAATTTTATAGGACTTGTGCATGATAACCTTTGTTAAAGAATTCCTGAGAATAGTCACTGACTGGAAAATACAGAGCAAGGTGGCCATGGAACAGCACAACTCTGTACCAAGCCTGTGTGCATTTGTGCTTGTATTTGTGTTTGCACACTCTTATGTGCATATATGTGGGCATACATGAGTGCACAAACACATATTTGCAGGTATCCTGTCTCCCAAATGGGGGAAATGTCTCTGAAGGTAGCTGAAAGCCAAACTTTTGACATGTCTGTTGGACACTGAGGTGGAGATGGGATCGTTTTGAACACACAGGGAGGCTGATCACTTTGCTGTGGGAGTTTCGCATCCACAAATGACACATATCATGATATTTTTTCTTCAGATGAAGATGAAATTGGTTTTATCACAGTACCATTTACCCTGGAGGAGAACAAAGTAGTACAATCACGGCTATAGTGTAAAAGAACAGGAGTTCAAGGAGGAATAAGAGAGTTTTTATGATCTTTAATAACATGCATGCCCTAATTTAGTCCAGATGGAAAATGGTTGAGTGAGCACCATAATTTAGTACAGAAACAGATTTCTTGCTTCTGTAGATGTTTTGAATTTGGTTGTTATGTGGACTGAGGTGCCTGGATAGTAATGTGGTGGGGAGAAAGGAAGAAAATGAGATTTTGATGAAGTATTGTAGGACATCATAATATTTTCTTTGCACTGTTAAGTGAAATTCTGCACTTAGCAGTGCAAAAGCAAGAAAATGCAAGGCAGGAAATACATATGGACACTCCCAAATACTGTTTCGTCTGTTCTGTTGTGTCTGACAGTATGACAGTACTACCTTTCTGTATTCATCAACAAACATTTTTAGTATTTCTTAAGCTAAGACCTGGAAATAAGCGGTTAGAATTGATTTTTTTTTTTTTCATTGCATCCATTTGTTTATTTTGGCTTTTTGAAGTATTTTGGGACTCTTCTGGAACTGGGAAATCTGTCTGCATTCCCCTCAGCGTTTGCTATTTGCTGTGTTTACAAGCTTAGGCTATATTGACATTGTTACTAAGGAGGATCTAGCTTTCAGCAGTCCAGGAGGCTCTAGCAACATTCTATACACAAGCAAAATTTGAACATACAAATATTACAGTAAAAAAGCATTTCTAAAATTCTTTGCTTTCAAACCACTCAAAATTACAAAATACTAGAATTAAGCTTACCTCTGACCCATCTTCTGTATATTAATTATAAAATAGTTGCTAAGTTTGGCTATCGGCATGAAAATCTCCAGTAACTTTGATGAGGACAAATTGCCTCTAATGTCTAAAAAAATACAAACCCACAAAATTTGATTTTCAGATCACCAAATATTTTAGAATAACTTTCTTCTTGGCTACAATTGACTGGACTTATTGTTGCCTTGATTTAAACATCATATTGACATCTTGTTGTATTTAGCTGCAAAAAGAACATGGAGATATTCATGATGAGTCAATATCCTGTGATTTAAGCAGACTGTGACTATTTTTGCAATTGAATAATGGTGAACAACAGAGTAAAACAATCAAAGAAACAGAGTAAAACAGTCAAAGAGCCGTTTATGAGTGATGCAAGTCATTCAAAAAGAGCCTCTGCTGTTATGAAGGCATCCTATTTAAGTGGTAGCTACACTTTAATTATAAAGGATTTTGTTTTCCAAACTGCTAGCAATAATTGGAAATAGGAGTATGGAAACTAAAGAACTCATTTTCATGGTATTCTTTTGATTCTTTTCTAAAAAACAAAGCCCTACCTTAGGGTTTATTTTATGAAAGTTTAGAATTATATTTTCACCAAACACACCATTATTCTTCTGGTTGTTTTCCTGGACATGGTATATCTTAATCTAATGGTCTTACTTTTTCTGTGCTGGAAAGGAAGAAAAGTGAAGCTTTTAAAATATGGCTTACATCTCAAACCAGCTTTTTCATGCACAAACAGTCCTCTGCCATCACTTCTATCTTGCGCTCCAAGACTGTTCTTTTGGTTCTTGCTGTTTCTCATAGAACAGACCTTTCCACTAGGATGTGAGAAAATTGTTGTACTATAGCTGCACTCTGCTCCAGTTCAGCACCACTGCTGCTTTGAGTCACTACACTTCTTGCTGAAGTCATGGCAGGTTTCTTTTCAGCAGTTCAGAGTCTAAACATCAAAGGTGATTTTTTTTTTTCTTTAAATGTATTTTTATTGTATTTTATTTTTAGTAAAAGCTGCTTACTGAAGACATGTCATCTGACTAGTGCTAAAATTTGCTGGTTTACCTCAGGGAAGTAACTCAACACTTAGCAGCAACAGAGGATGAAACCAATTGCACAACTTAGCAAATAACTTCAGAATCACACAGAATCACAGAATTTCTAGGTTGGAAGAGACCTCAAGATCATCGAGTCCAACCTCTGACCTAACACTAACAGTCCCCACTAAACCATATCCCTAAGCTCTACATCTAAACGTCTTTTGAAGACTTCCAGGGATGGTGACTCCACCACCTCCCTGGGCAGCCCGTTCCAGTGCCTAACAACCCTTTCAGTAAAGAAATTCCTCCTAACATCTAACCTAAAACTCCCCTGGCGTAACTTTAGCCCATTCCCCCTCGTCCTGTCACCAGGCACATGGGAGAACAGGCCAACCCCCACCTCGCTACAGCCTCCTTTAATGTACTTATACAGAGCAATAAGGTCACCCCTGAGCCTCCTCTTCTCTAGGCTGAACAAGCCCAGCTCCTTCAGCCGCTCCTCATAGGACTTGCTCTCCAGGCCCCTCACCAGCTTCGTCGCCCTTCTTTGGACCCGCTCAAGCACCTCAATGTCCTTCTTGTAGCGAGGGGCCCAAAACTGAACACAGTACTCGAGGTGCGGCCTCACCAGAGCCGAGTACAGGGGGACGATCACCTCCCTAGCCCTGCTGGTCACAGTGTTTCTGATACAAGCCAGGATGCCGTTGGCCTTCTTGGCCACCTGAGCACACTGCTGGCTCATATTCAGCCGACTGTCCACCATCACTCCCAGGTCCTTCTCTGCCTGGCAGCTCTCCAACCATTCCTCTCCCAGCCTGTAGTTCTGCTTGGGGTTATTGCGCCCCAGGTGCAGGACCCGGCACTTGGCCTTGTTGAATTTCATACAGTTGACCTCAGCCCATCGGTGCAGCCTATCCAGATCCTCCTGCAGAGCCTTCCTACCCTTGAGCAGATCGACACACGCACCTAGCTTGGTGTCATCTGCAAACTTACTGAGGGTGCACTCAGTGCCGTCATCCAGATCATTGATGAAGATATTAAAGAGGACCGGCCCCAGCACCGAGCCCTGGGGGACGCCACTAGTGACTGGCCTCCAACTGGACTTGGCTCCATTTACCACAACTCTTTGGGCCCGGCTATCCAGCCAGTTTCTAACCCAACGAAGCGTGCGCCAGTCCAAGCCAAGAGCAGCCAGTTTCTTGAGGAGAATGCTGTGGGAGACGGTGTCAAAAGCCTTGCTGAAGTCAAGGTAGACCACATCCACAGCCTTTCCCTCATCCACCCAGTGCGTCACTTTGTCGTAGAAGGAGATCAGGTTCGTCAAGCAGGACCTGCCTTCCATAAACCCATGCTGGCTGGGCCTGATCGCCTGCTTGCCCTTCAAGTGCCGCATGATGACTCCCAAGAGGATCTGCTCCATGAGCTTCCCTGGTACTGAGGTCAAACTGACCGGCCTGTAGTTCCCCGGGTCTGCCCTCCGGCCCTTCTTGTAGATGGGCGTCACATTTGCTAGTCGCCAGTCAGCTGGGACCTCCCCCGATAGCCAGGACTGCTGATAAATGATGGATAGGGGCTTGGCCAGCTCCTCTGCCAGTTCTCTCAGTACCCTTGGGTGGATCCCATCCGGCCCCATCGATTTGTGGACATCCAAGTGCCGTAGCAGGTCACCAACCAGTTCTTCGTGGATGGTGAGGGCCACATCCTGCTCCCCGTCCCCTTCCACCAGTTCTGGGTACTGGGTATCCAGAGAGCAACCGGTTTTGCCGCTAAAGACTGAGGCAAAGAAGGCATTAAGCACCTCCGCCTTTTCCTCATCTCTTGTAACTAAGTTTCCCCCCGCATCCAGTAAAGGATGGAGATTCTCCCTAGTCCTCCTTTTTGTGTTGATGTATTTATAAAAGCGTTTTTTGTTATCTTTAACAGCAGTAGCCAGATTGAGCTCCAGACTTCTAGCTTCAAAACTTCTAGTTTTGAAGAACTTACATGCTGTACATGTGTGCCAATTACCTCAATCCAAGAGGATTCAGGATCTAATACAACCTCATGTTGTATTAGATTTGGGTTTTAGGGAGCAGAAAAGTTTTTTCTTAAGTTCTTTTAGTCTGATGTAATGATATTATATCCTTTAGCTTTTCAGAAGAATACTCTGAACTGTGCACATTTTAAAACACTCACCAGACAAGTGACAAGATAGAAGCTTATGACACAGTGATTTCATTTGAGACTAGTGTTTCAATATTTTTCTCTTTAAATTTTTGGGCTGTACTTTATAATTGTTTAAGGGTTCTGTCCCCAGCCTTATCTAACTAAGATAAATCTAAACAGTTTCCTGCATGTACTGCATCATAACCACAAAAGATGACTTATTTTAATGGCATTTTGTCCATGTTTTTTGAGATGAACAGAAGCATTACTGTGAAGGATGAAAGATCATTTCAAATAATAGTAAGATATTTAATTAGTTCCAGGTAAGCAACCTCAAATCAGTCCAGAGTTTCAATGGGGAAAACACATACACAGGTAGTTATCATAGAGGAACTCACCTGAGGTAGCTTGTCAAATTTTCTGCCATGTGCTGAAAATCTGCACTCTGTAACAAATGTGATGCAACTTGCCTTCCTTTTTGTCTTTACTCTGGGGATAAAAGTACATTTATAGCAGCATCATGAAGCTGCTACCAGTTTTCCATCAATAGTCACATTCAGTGTTGTTTGGTGAATTCCTAACTCTGAAAACAGAAGGAAGAAATAGAGAGCTCATCATGAATGAGTATTCTTAGAATAAACATGTGTGAGTGTGAATGAGGTAATGCATATTATTCTTTAGAATTAAGATTTCCCTTTGGAGTTAACAGGCAATTAAATGTGAAATTTGAGGCAGAAATTGAACCAAGATGCTACTAGATTATTTTCCTCTGTTGCAACAACTCCCATTTCCTTTTTAAGAACCCAGTTTATAAAACTGTTTTAGATGTCAGAAAACGGCTTGGACAAATAGCTGTTAGGTGCCTGCATTAATCTTCATAGTTTTGGTATTGTTGGTTTACTGTAACCCTCAAAATGTCTTACTATAGTGTATCTGTCCACAAAATTAATCTTAACATCACACTGCCAATTTCTTTCAAGGGTACACTAAAATGAAAAAGACTTAGGAATCCAGCAGTGTACTCATCCTATCGATGTGTACCATTTAAAACTGTAAGAGGCAGTGCAGAACTTAATGCTGAGTATGTCACCATCTCAGATGTCTGTAGATTGCAATTTGATTTCTTTTACTGTATATTTCTCACATTAAAGAATAAAGTTTGCTAAAAATTAGAGGAAATATGCAATTAAAAACATAAAATATATTATTTACTATTATAGGGTTTTGGTTTTGATTCTGTAACGGGTGACTAAAACCAGAAACGTGCAGGGACTGGGGAAGTTTCAGAAGCTGTTATCAATGAGTGAAAGCAGGTTACATTGCTGTGCCCTGATACATAGCAACAAAGAAATTATTTGAAACAACACACAAAATATTAGACAAGAGTGAAAGCAGAGGAGTGGCCTTTGCTTTGCTGGCTGCCATACCCAAGCTCTTGTGGACTGATGAAAGGAATGTGCTCCAGAGGAGAGGCCATGCTAAATGAGGCAGTTCCTTCATGACACTTGAAAGTTATGACAAGCAAAGAGAGAGGGAGCACGTACCATCTCCATTTGATGTTTGCTCCTGGAACTGTTAGATGGAAGTTTATGTCCAGGACCTGAGTTTGTGTTGGGGTATGCACAATCCTTCTTTACACCAGACTACACCAGGTGTTGTCTCTGCTACTTACTGCATTTCAAAATGGAGGGCCTTTCTAATTGATAAGTGGAGGAACAGTACAAGTGAATGTGTGCAGAAATGAGTTTAACACTTACACGGGATGACTGCTCTGTCGGTGCCAGGCTGACCTAAAGGATTTCAGGTGGGCAGCCCATGAGTGATTCCCAGGGGTACCCAACAACTGGTGTCTGTCTGTGCCTCCCTTAGGTCCTGCTGGTCCCTTAGCCAAAACCACCCTGGTAAGTGTGCAGCATTATGCCAGACCATAGTGTCCCTGCTGTGATGAGTGTCACAGGAGGATTGCATTGCTTTGTCATCACTGGTGTCTTGCTCAGGAACCTAGTTTGAGGTCATTTCTGATGTCTGCTGAGTCTAATACTCAAATTAGTGAAGAACAAAAAAATGATATGAGTGACATCTGAAATCCCAACTACATAATATTCCAGAGCTAGAGATCTGTTCCGATCCTGTGAGAAGAAGAGGCTTTGTATTTAAATGTTCAATACTAGATTAAATATTAAGGGCTCAATTCTTCATTGCATTGCACTACCGTTATTCCAGTATCCGTATTCTGAATGCATGTTTAAATATTAAATTTCTTCTGACAGGATAGAAGCTGATATGCAACCTCTGACACTGGGCTCCCATGCTGGTTCTTATGTCACAAATGATGACAATTGCCAGAAACGGTGACTTGCAGCAGCAAGAGACTCTGCAATATTCACTTTAATTGCATTCTGTATTTTCAGATATAATTTACAGTTTGAAAATGTTGAAAAATGAGTGTCCTGACATGAGCTCTCAGTATCCTGTTGCAAGCCACTGGGAACAGAAAAGTTTTTCTTTCAAGATTCAACAAAAACAGTCCCTTACTGTGTGACAGAAGCAAGCTGCACCAAACCTGCCAATGATTCAGCATGTTTTTCTAAATTCAAACTGGTCTGCAGCCTAAAGTTTGCAGCAGGGATTCAGACCCTGCAGGGTAACACCAGAGGCTCGAGCCTTTCTCCCAGCATCCGTCATGATGCCAGGTAGGGAACCAAATGAGTAGCAAAACACTCTCTGTACTAAAATAGCATAACAAATGGCTCCAGGGCACACAGAGAGAGGCCAATCCACAGTATTAATTAGCCTGAAAGTAATTAGCAAAATATTGCTAAAAAATTGTAAGTGGCATAATTGAGAACTGTATGAGTTTTTGAACTCAGCAATATGAAAACCCATGTGTAGTAACTGTGAATTTGATGCACATTGGGAGGTTTCAGTGACAAGAAGACTAGTTTTGACTGGAAGAGAGAAACATAGTATAAAATATAATTTGCTGTAGAAATTAATGGCTCTGTATGTAATGTAAATTCTTCCATCAAATCTACGCAAGACAGAGAAGGAAGGGACATTACTCTTTACTAGAATTAGTCATGTGAATTGCAGTAAACATTTCTGTAAATTTAGTTGTTTTGGAGTGGATCATTCATTTTTCAAATGTCTTCATTATTCAGATTTTTTACAAATATTTATGAGACTAGATTTCAGCATATGGATCATTCATGAAGAGCCTGTTCTTAGTTTTACTTCCCTTTACTTTTACTTATTTACATACCACTTAATAAAAACATCATATGAGTCCATATCATCAGCCATTTTTCTCAAAAGGTTTGAGATCATTTTTGCAAACTGTTTTGCAAACTCTCTAAATGTCAAACATTGTCCTTTTTTCTATTTCTTTACATTTATTTACTAGCATATGCAATTTCAGTCTGGTAGTCTCTTGAGAAATGGCTATCTGTGGAAAAGTTGTCCAAACTGCACAGTGTATTGCAACCAGCTTTTCAACATATTAATTCAATTTAAGTAAACAATGAAACACCTATTACATCAAATAAATTAATTTGACTTGTAACTCCTTACTGGGAAGTGCTTAGAAAGCTTCGTTCTTTAAGGCCCAATTCTGAGTTAAGGTGGTAGTTCTTGTCAAAAGCATAACAGGATTTGTTCTGCTTTATAACTCCTGGAATCCTTTGTGACTGCATATATAGTAAATGGTTTCAGCCAAATATGACACTAATTTTTTGAAACCTAAACTGAAATATGATACAGCAACAATACTTAGGAGGAATCATATACTTTCTTTCAAGTAATAGAGGCATTTACTAGGTTCTTACAGAAAGTGATTTCATTTTCAGAATTTTTTGTCTGAGAAGTAGCAGAATTCCTCAAGGCACAGCTGTTAGCTTTCCGTGTAAAACCTGGAAATCTATGATGTACTCAAATGCTTTGACATTATGTCACATTGTAAATGCTCAAACTATGAGATCTAAAACAATATTTAGACTGGAATATACTGAGAAAGATATTTAGATATAAGAGCTTGATTTTTTTTTTCTATTGAAAAGTAGAGAGGGTCTATTTGTGCAATTTATATGTGGGGTTAAACATAACCTAAAAACAAGTCAAATTAACTATTTTTTCTATGCATGTGTATTATTTATATGAGATTTATCCACTCTTCCATGACAGAGATTTTGTTTGCTCTTTTGTAATTTTAAAGGAACATGATTTTTAAATACAGTAGCCAGTCGGTAATTATATGCAATTTTAAGCTTAGGGGGACATTTTTTGATGAATAAAAGCCTTAAACATGTTATCCATACTAATGTGTAAGGCATCTACTTAACTCAACTACTGCCTGCCACCTGTGACCAAACAATGCCAAAACAGACAAAACAAAGGAATAATAATAATAAAATAATAATAATTGGTATGTACAGTTTTCTTTATCCAAAGATTTTAAAGCTGTGCTGAAAAATTGAGGCCTCAAAGCATCACTCCTTCAGCTGTTGAGTAAAGAGGTGTTTTTCCATTTGGAAAGCATTCATTGTATTTCTCAAGTTACTGGAAAAAATGAGTAGTCAATGTGCTAATTAATGCCTTTTGCCTCCACAAAGTTTTCTTGTCTGTAGCAAAAATGTTTGCAGAATGGCTGTCTTATGAAGAGGTTGGAGTTAATCATGTTCTATGACATGATGTTGTCCCCTCAGTGTTGTTACATCCTAAATGCATAGAGAGCAGCTGTGCTCACAGCCCGGGTAGTCCACTTTAAAAGACTTAAAAGTGGGAGTGAAGAGAGCTTGCTTCCACTCAGAAATCTGTCACTGGCTTCTTTCTGGCCCAGAGTTCCTCTCCATGTCTCATTCAGTTAGCTCATAAAGTCCTTAGAGCATTGTCTTACTCTTGCAGCCAGTTTATCCAGAACATAGTAGATTAAGACTGATTAAGACCTCAGTTTGAACTCTCACAGAGCAGTATCCATGGCTAACAGTTTCTAATCCCTCCAGCTGTTTTAAGCATTGCTTCACACTGTAGCTTGTCTTGGCCTAGAATCAGCTTCACGTGTATTCATTACCATTTAAGCAGAATGTAACACTGAGATGTATCTGGGTATGGAATCCTTAATGTGAGTTAATAAACTCTGATAATAAACTTACAGGACTCTACAAGATGCTGTAGCCCATCAGCATAGGCTACTGACTCTGCATAGGCACACCTACCCCTTCTTTGTTCTCTGCACCGGCTTTCCATGCACTCTTAATGAACAAAGTTAGGTCTCAGTTTGTCTTTGCATGGTTCTCAGTGGTCTGATCCCAGAGGTTTTCAGGACCAAAGGCATCTTTTAAAGACCTGGGTTGAAGACAGGTTGATGACTCTGGTCCTTCTACATCACTTTTTATTTTTTGAACTAAGTTCCTCTCTGCTCATTGTAGACACCTCAAGTGTCAAAAATGCAACCCACAAGCCTGATATCTGTTATCCTGAAACTACCAAAGAATTAGAGTAGAATTAGAGCACCTTTTTAGGGAAAACCCGAAACAAGAAGAGAAACACAAAAATCTAATCAAGAGTAATACTGTCTGGATTATAGCTTCCCACCTTACTGGCAACAAAAATAAACAAATCGCCCATTCCCATCATGAGGTGATGCCTTTTTCCTTGCATGGGAGTCCATGTGCTGGACATCGAACATCAGGCCTGATTGAGGTACATGCCAGCATGCCTAGAGAAAAGGCATACCATGGTTCACCAGCTGGGAGCTGGTTGTAGGCTGGTGCTGTAACGTGCTCTGGGGAAGGACGTGGGGAAGGACATAGTGTGATGCTGACCTAGCTGCATAGCCTATGAGTTCAGACCAGGGCTATGTTCAGTCTGGGCACCTGCTCAAGTGCAATCCGCAAACCATCCACAAAGTCTGCCTCCAACCTAAGGCTAACTTTCTGAATCATGGGTCCACTGAGTGAAGTGCAGCTAATCCTGTTACAAGGCACAGAGATGTCCTTGATATTTTTGGATGAACATAATTACAGAAAATAAGCACCTTTGTTTCTCCCTTTGAAGTAGGTAATATATAACTAACACCAACACTTGTCAAGAGGAAAAACGGAGCAATTGGGAAGAATGGATCCTATGGGTTTTTAAATTTCATCAGGGTACAGTAATCTTTACCCCTTTCCTTGCAGAACACTTATTGTCCTGCTGTGAACGTTATTGAATATAAATACGACATACTGCTGTAGAGTAGAGAAAGCTCAAAACAATTTCCACTAATCAACACTCTTTCACTGGAGGAGGTAATGATGCCCCTCCTGTTTAATTACTGATTTAACAAAGTGTTGGCAATAGTGAGATGGATTTAAGTTTTGTTGTCTTTGCACAATTGTAAATAAAGTAAATATGTATGTATATATCATTTCAGATGTGGCTGAACTATTGTCCATATAGCATAAAATCAAGAAATTCAAATGATGGTTCTCAAAAATGACAGTGATGTTTAGGGCAAAATTGAAAACTTGAAGGACAGTACTTGCTGTGCTGCAGACTGTCCAGGTTGCCTGATATTTCTTGTTAAATTAAGCTGTATTAAATTGTTTATAAAATTGCTGAACTTGAAAATACTTTGGGCTAAAATTTTCCATATTGAATAACTACTTTAGGCTAGTTTGTTTTATTTATTTTATGTTTTTCGTTTCAACCGGAATGGGCTTGGATGTTTTCAGTGACTGTTTTCAGGGGGGAAAATAATTCATTCTTGTTGAATGAAAAAACACCAGATAAGTTTTCTTTTAGAAGAATGCTGTGCTCTTTAAACCATTACTTTTTTTTTTTTTTAATTCAATTCATCACCAAGTTAAAAAAGATTTTCCTCACTAGTCAATTCTGTGTATCGGCTCCCTCTGCCATTGATGGAATAGCAATACTAGCACATGGATGGAAGTGGGGAACCTGTGGCTGGGGTCAGGGAAGATTGGGAGGTAGGAGTCTGGAAGTCAAATATTTTAAGCTTCTGTGGAATTGCATCCTAAGAATGCAGATGGGACCAAGCCAACAGTATGGGTCTGGGCATCCCCACCTTCTTGGAAATTAAGCTTTATTTCTTATTTTGGGCTCATTAGTATCAAAGTAGACTTTAGTTTAGAGCAACTGGTTTAATGAAACGAATAACAAAGTAACTTAGTAACAGATTATTTCATGAAATGCTGCTTAACATTTTGACAAGATGTCAGTTCCCTAACTAGCATTTGTTAATAACTTCATTGACTTCACGAGCTGAGCTGATTTTACATGAAAAGATCATCTGTTCTATTATATTTCATGACTGTTTAAGGAGTGAGAGATTTGACCAATGATTAACATCAAATTCTTGTCTAGAGATCCATTTTTACCAAGACTTAGAAAAAATAAGAACAGATGAAAAAATATATAGTTTAGTAACTAAGTGTCTTGAGGTCCTTGTTCAGAAAAATAAAGAAAGGCGAGGGGAGGGGAGGGGAGGGGAGGAGAGGAGAGGAGAGGAGAGGAGAGGAGAGGAGAGGAGAGGAGAGGAGAGGAGAGGAGAGGAGAGGAGAGGAGAGGAGAGGAGAGGAGAGGAGAGGAGAGGAGAGGAGAGGAGAGGAGAGGAGAGGAGAGGAGAGGAGAGGAGAGGAGAGGAGAGGAGAGGAGAGGAGAGGAGAGGAGAGGAGAGGAGAGGAGAGGAGAGGAGAGGAGAGGAGAGGAGAGGAAGGGAAAGGAAGGGAAAGGAAAGGAAAGGAAAGGAAAGGAAAGGAAAGGAAAGGAAAGGAAAGGAAAGGAAAGGAAAGGAAAGGAAAGGAAAGGAAAGGAAAGGAAAGGAAAGGAAAGGAAAGGAAAGGAAAGGAAAGGAAAGGAAAGGAAAGGAAAGGAAAGGAAAGGAAAGGAAAGGAAAGGAAAGGAAAGGAAAGGAAAGGAAAGGAAAGGAAAGGAAAGGAAAAAAGGAAAAAAAAAAAGAAAAAAAAAGAAAAAAAAAGAAAAAAAAGAAAAAAAAAGGAAAAAAGCTTAGCTCTGACAAAAGCATCATTTATTGAAAAGATAACAAAAAGCATTCTTCAGGACCATGAAGACAATATTTAAGCAAAAGCTGATATTGAAGGGACTAGTAAGGGTATAGTAATCTCCTTAGAGCTTGTGCTCTGCACTGGCATGGACTTAGGGTTAGGGTTGAGCAAGAGACCAAGTATAGAGCTGTAGATGAAGTGGAGATGTACAGAGGCTTCCAAAGAAACCAGAAGTCTACAAGTAGATTTCACCCTTCAGAAATTCTTCATATGGGGGAGGGCTATAAGGATCTTATATGGCTCTGTCACTGCCTAGGTTTAAGGTTGGGGTTGGTAGACAGAAACTAGAGTTGCAGTTACATTGGGCTGCAAGGGGGCTATCAAAGGAAGGAGCAAGCTGGAAAAAAAAAAAAATCTCTTGTAAGAATTCCATGTGGGACTTATGTGAGTTTTACCAGTCAACATCTAGAGTTCCATTCCAACCTATATTATTCCATGATTATGTATTGACTCTGGGAAACAATGTGAAATGAAACACAGAAAATCTTTGTGGCTGCAATTCAAGTTTAAAAAACAAAAAAATCAGGATTATTCTCCCATGGTCTCCTCAACATGAAAGAGTCTGATGCAGCACTACATTGGCTTCTGTCCAGTCTAGTTGGGAGGTAAATTGTAATTCTCCTCCAGGAATCCAGCCTTCACCACCAGTGTCCCCGACCCCTCTTCTCCTGAGAGCTGAAGTCAGCCAAATGCAACCACAATCCCTGCAAGATGCTGACATTCACAAACCCGTCCTCCCACTCTCTTCTACCTCGACATTTCCCACTTGTTTTCTGAATTTCCGTCTTGGCCCAGACATCTCCAGGCTAGACAAGTCTTTGCTGTGGTGAACTAACTAACCCCTTTGGGCATGGCATGGAGAAGACAAGACAGTATTTCCTAGCTCCAGCTTGCAAACAGATGAGTCTTCATCATACCAAAAATTGAGCTGTTGATTCTAAACATGTGGCACTTCCAAAACATGTGGGACAAAGTGCCTGGGAACTGGGAATGCCATGTGCTGAGTGGCTGAGCTATCCCTTCTTGGGAAGGCCCTCTGGGAGTCAGCTGACAGGTAATTTTAAGGGCCCATTCAAGAAGTCTGTCTGGGATGTCAGGCCTACCGGGCACTGAGTTGTCAGCCAAACTTACTGCTATCATTCCACAAGAATCTTGTTGGCTCTTAGAAATCGTCTTCTCTCTTACATGTTTGCAGCTTTCTGTGTACATCAAGAATTTAGTAGAGATAAGGGTCAAACCATAGAATAAAATATTTCAGTAAGTACTAAGTGCTGAATTTTTAAGCATTGCCCATTTCAAGGGCCAATTTAAACAAGACAGAATTAAGTTGATCTGTTTACCTTCCTAACACTGCTAGCTATAGCATAATAAACGATAGGGCTGTAAGCCAAGCAAGGCGACTGGAAGAATGTTTTGTTTAGACTACTACAACAGCCAATTCAGCATCATGGTAAGAATGCAGTAGGTTAGGAGAGAGCTGAACTGACAAAGCTACCATAAGAGTGATGATTTTCTCAAGTGCTTGAGGCAATTGAACTTATGCTTCAGATTTCCCCAAATGTCCCTAAAATATTTAAAGATCTTAGTAGTGGATGTTATTTTATACAAGAAAATAAATAATAATAATAATAATAAAAAGAGAGAGAGAGAGAGATCACTCTTGTATCTATTTTACTCTTGTTCTACATTTGTTCTGCGTGGGTTTCTACTTCATTCTATTTCTCGTTTTACCACTAGCTAAGTGCTCTGTGAGAAGTCATTTCATTCTCTGTAGTGCTGCTCTTTCTGTAAAACAGCAACCGTGATTCCTACTTCTCTCTCTTGCGCCTCCAGCTCTCCAAAGCCTCCAGAGAGCTTTCATTACATTTTGTTTTATTGGCAGCAGGACCAGTAACTTTAGAACTGAACAGAGAACAAAGCAAATTTAGCTTATGAAAACACTTGTATCTAATTCAGTGAGAAACAAGCTCCAAGAAGCATTTTACTGCAGGCCTAAAGAGGCTTGTGATTGCAAAACTGTGATGAGGAAAGAAAAAACACTATCTTGCTGCACAGAGCAGTGTGTCCTTCTGCCAGAACCTGGCTACTTTTTATCATGTCAGAAGGTTGCTTTCATATTCTTTCTAAGCTCTTTGTTGCTCCTTTGGAATGACTAATGTTGACAAAACTGAATTTTGTTCCTGTTTCTGATACCCTTATACCCTTGTATACAGATATTTCATTTCCTAGTTTTACGCACCTCCTCTGAATGCAAGGATTTGGGGAAAAAAAAAAAAAAAAAAAGAGCTTAGAATTATGCAAATTAAATGAGGTTTGATTAAATGAGGTTTGGTATAACTGTATATTACAAAAATGTGTTTATTTGCTCATAGCCTGCATATAATATCCCAGTTCAGATAAGCTTTGTCAAAAAAAAAAAAAAAAAAAAAAAAGGTTAGGGTGAAGAACTTGTATCTGAAATCTTGAGGCATTTTGCTGGTGAGGATTTATCAAGGGAAAGAATGAGGAAAGACTCTATTCCCTCATATTTTACTCCTGATGACTAAAAAGTATAAGCTTCTCCCGGTATATGTCTTTATGCCTGTATGCATTTATCAGTGTCTTCACCAATTGCATTTTAACTATTAACAGATTTAGCTAAAATAGATATAAAAGATTGCTAATATACACAGAAGAAGTTTGAAGACCAAAGTAGCTTATACCTTACACTCTGAAATCTGTATTTCTTTAGCAACATATCATTGTGCATTTCAGCCAAACAAACAGATTTTTCTGGAGAAAAATGTCTGAAGTACCTAAGTCATATGGATTTTCAATAAGACCAAGATTCTGAAGAAAGTAAAGGACAGATCTCTAAAGATATTTGGTTCTTTCCATTAGTTCTTCTAAGAAGGTGGTCCAAGTTCATTTTTGAGAAGGGTGTTTAAAGAGAACCAAAAATTGTATCTATGATGTCTGAATCTTTCTTTGAACTTCTGGGGGTCAAAGTAGAGCCATAGAAGAGAAAAACAGTGATTTTACAAATCTGTGGTGAAAGATTCACACCATAAAAAAGTGCACTGATAAGTTCTTGTTGTGTATTCTTACTGGTGATACTGCAGAAGACATTACAATTATAATTACAAATATTTAAATTACAGTGGTAATTTTAAAGAAACTTTTTAGGATTTCTTGTGAAGCTCTTTTTGAGTAATCCCTACCAATGTAAAATATAATAGTTATCGTCATTAGAGATATACTTGGAACTTAAAAAGTAGCTTTATAGCTACTTAAGGGTTTTTGTAATTTTTTTTCACGTCTCACTTGTTCACTGCAGCTTTAACCAATTTATACTTTCTATATTTCACAGACTAAACCAAAAACAATTGCATCTTAACAGTTTAACATAATAATACCTTAAAATAGCTTCACCCAGTACTGCCATGTAGTCCAGTACCTAAAATAGTCATGTTAGCAGCTGGTGAGTAACATGCACTTGTAATGACTTGTCTTAGGATATGATTTCATGTTAATTATGTCCATGCAAACAATAGACCCATAAGGGTCAACCCTTGGTTGAAAGCTGGAAATTATAACTCATCCCTTCAATGTGCCATTTGCTGTCTTTGTGTGGATATGTGTGTTGATAGATGGCTGAGAAGGTCATAGCAACAAAATATTGGGTATGCATTTTTACAGTGCCTGAAATGTTTAAAAAACCAACATATTTTATATCACATTTTGAAGTATTGTTTACAAAACTGCTATGATCTCTTCATCATGGTTAAATTCTAAACTTCTTTTTGTTTTGTTTTGTTTTTAGAAGGCTTTCTATACTGCAGTAATTCTCATCCAACTTCCTAAAATGGTCCAGTGTCTTTCTTCTGTGCTCACGCACATACTTCTACCAGAAGAGTTCTACCTTTCCAGTACAAAGCTGGACTAATGAATAGCTTTTGAAATCATTAAACAAAGCAGTACCACTGTAAGGACTAACAATCTGAAATTGTGAATCACATCAGCTTGCTCTGGGACCTTTGATATGAACAAGCATAGTGTGTCTACCAGGTCTCCTAAGGAGTTTTATGTATTTGTCATAAATATTCATCTTTATCTTTTCTGACTTTTTGAATTTCTCTAAGATGAGTTGTTTGAAGTGCTTTTAAAACATATTTAGTGTACTAAGATGGGATCCTCAAATGAGGTTCAGACCCTGTTGTGCTGCCACTCTGCAAACCTAGTGGAGGAGTGGGGGTCGTTGCAGAGAAGAGCTCACAGTTTAAGTAGGTAAGCTGGAATAACTTAATAAGAAAAAAAAAAAAGTGTCTACATGGGGAAAGTAATTTGTTCAATCTCTGGCAGAACCAGCTGAGAATATACAGCTCTGGCCAGTATGTGCTCTGATGTAAGCCCATGTGTTTCTGAATAATAAGAATCTGGAATTAATAATAAAAAACTCACTTCTGTGAAACAAGTCTTGAATTATTATATTTGTTTGAGATGAGATTGAGTTGTATTTATATTGATAGTTACCTGTTCAATAAGGATATGGATGCTTACATTCTGGCTAGTATTTAAAGACCTTGTGCTATAACATCAGGCCTTTTTTGTTTTCCTTTAGTGTTTGTTTGAGTATTTAGCTTTTTATTTAGTTTCACAAGTGGTAGATTAACTTGAAACCAACCCTAGCCTTGATTTAATTTTGCAAAATGTTGGATCAGATAGTATTTTTGAACTTAACATAAAACTCGGATAGCAATCATAAGCATTTCTCTATTTTTTATTGTTTAAAAGTGTCATATTTAAATACATAATGTTTTTCCTGATTTTGAGGGGCAAAAAGTTCAATTGGTGGAGATTAATACTTTTCCTACCCTAGAATTATTGACCTATTCTTTTCATCTTTGGTGCGTGTTAAAAACATTTGGCTAATTCCATTTATTTGTGGAAAAAGTAAGAAGCATTCCCACTGAGATTAGATCAATATTTTTGCCACTTAGAGTGGCGGTCCAGAAGTCTAAATTTGATTATACATGTAGTATTTGTCTATGATGCAAATAAAACACAACAGGCTTATTTTTTCTTAGCTAATGGCCTTGTGTCACTTCTGAGTGCCTCATTCTAGAATAGCCTTCTCCTTACAGGCAGCAGCTAAACTGAAATTGGCAGAGAATGGTAACTTTTTCCCACTGAAGAATTTAAAACCCATGAGACAACCTGCACCTTTCTAACAGAGAGCTGGAATCTGGGCCAAAGTGTACAGAAATTTCATACTATGAAGGTCTCCAAATTTGTACATGTCGGTAGGTAATGTTCATTCATGTCCTGAAGCTAGTACACTGACGCGGACTCATGGGAGATCAGGCATACGGCAATCTGGAGTTGTATTTGGCAAGAGTGGGAATATTTTAATTCCAAAAGAAAGAGCAAACATTGTGCAAGATCTTTACACAGTATCTGTGATTCTGAGTTTGTGGTCTAAGACAGGAACCCAATCCAAATAGCATAGCAAACTGATCCTGCTGTTGATTACCCCTCTGTTAAACAGAGGTAGAACTGGGACAAATCAGACACAAGTACACACTTAACTTCAGAACCCAGAAAATGGAACAGGGGAGGCACTGGTCAGGAAATAATTCAAAATAAAAGCAGGCATGGCTTATATACTGGAAAAATACATTTGTGTTTCTTATATTGAAGTAATTACTTTTTATGTAAAGAGTGTTTGTCTTATGGCCAAGACACAGAAGATCTGGATGTTTTTGTTATTTATGCCAATTGCTGAGGATGACTGTGATCTGTGCTAACCTGCACATCTAAATTTTGGTAAACGGTCTTTTTGTTCTGATAAATCCTTGCAGTTTGTTCACTTTGTACATCTTATTCACTTATTTTCATTCTTGCGACTTTCTCATTTACCACCCACAACTTTTGAAATTCCACAATTTTTAAGATGTCAGTTAAATATAAATAATTTGTAGAGTTTTTAAGTGATTCCTGCTCATGCTGCAGCTGCAGCTGTTTTTAAGCTGTGCTTACATACTTCTGGTGTACCTGAGTATTAACATATGGCTAGCCAAATCACAGTTATGACCACCATGATCTTGCAGAAGTGTAATACTTTTACCCCTCCTCAGTAAAATTATTAGTTTGGCTCAACTTCATGAGGTGTTTAAAGATAAGACATCTTTGATTTTTGTTTACCTTCTAGTTTTGAACTTCAGTTTGCTGAAGTTAATTATTAGAAACTTTTATTTTAAATGAAAGTGAATGTTCCTGGATATACATTTAATTTCAATAGCTGTGGTGTTCGTGGGAGGAATTTTATAAATCTTGACAGAAACATGTGAGTTGGCAGCTCTGATTACAGGCAAAAAGTCTTTCTGAAAGACTCTCTGAAGTAAAGAGCCAACCCTTGTTAGCTATGTCTGCACTTCCTTTTCTTTCCACTTGCTTTTCTGAAATTATCTAGGCACTTACTGGCAGGAACATTCCTGGAACAAATAAAATTTCAGCTCATTGAATAATTGTGGAAAATTAATTTGGAATTCATCTGTAACAAGTATTTCAGTGAGAAATCTGACTCTAAGAGTCACTTAATATGTAAGTCATAACACTACCCTGTGGTTTGCATCCAATCTGAGCAATACAACACAGATTTGAAAGCCTCTTATTTAGCTGTTGATAAATTATAAATCAAGAATTGGTAGACATCATTATGAAAATAATTGTTATAGAACGAAGAAAGTCAATAGTAGTTTAAGCCACTCACAGGACGAAAATCTGCATTCACTGAAGGAATGACTTTACTGCGCGACATTTGCTATTCTGTAGTATGAAAGTATTTAAAAAAAATGAAACATTTAATGCAGCAAAAACATCTATGTCCAATTGCCACGTTTACACTGTTACCATTAACAAAGCTGGAAAGATGCATAAGCTGAAGCTGACTTGTATATTCTTGGTGGATTTTGCACAGATACTTTTTCCCGGTATTAATAGAACAGTTCCCATGACCATGAGGGATAACTGGTGATTATCTTTGTTTCATTTAAGGCCTGCTTCCTTTCACATCAGCCACAAACCTGGATACTCTATACTTTTTATTTCCTTCTCCTATTTACACCCTACCTTCTGGTGCACGCACCCACGCTAGTCTGGGTGGCTCCTTTTCCACCACCCACCCACTGACATTCTTCTTTCGCTATCATGGTTCTTTCTCTGGTTATATGCTTTCAGTTATTGACTGGAAAATGTTTCATTGCTTATGAAACCTTGCTCTTAAAACAAGGTGTGCACCTTGATGTAGGTGAAAGCAGAAGCCAGTGTGGGAACATAGGTGGTGTTTGGAATAAATCAGAAGGTATTTCTAGGATTGGAGATCCAATCCAGTCCTAGAAGGTTGTGAATCTTCATGAAGATCAAGTCTCCTGACATACATTAAATTATACTTTGTCAAATTATGCACAAATGAAAGAATGCAATAAATGCTTCATTTATTGTGATGTAAGAATTTGGATGATATGTCTCATAACATGGATCTATTGTCTCATGAAGTGTGCTCACTTTACAGTCCAGAACAGTCACCTTTTCCATCTACTTTAAGACGGAGTTAGTGAAGGCATGAGTATCACTCCTCCATATGTGAACTGTTTTCATAATAGGATATCATCCTGTGGTGTAGTGCCCTTGAAGATGAAGTTAGGGAGATTGGTGGCTCTAGTGGACCTGTGCATAGTTGCAGAAGTCAATATTAGTTCACATTAGCAAATTGTTTCAAAGAAACGAAGATTTAGAAATTCTATGTATAGTCAAGATTGTGAGGATCCTGCATTCAGGGAGGTTGTATGCATTGTGCCATCATATCTTTGCACACTGCCTTGGGGATACAGTTGCCTTTTCCTGAAAGAAATGTGTAGATTTCACTATAATCACTCAGCAAGTATTTCAACATCCAAATGTATTTTAGGTCAATATACATTTCAACACTGTTATTGGCCCAGAGAATTTACATGAGGTATAAGGAATTACCCAGTTGTATTGACCCTTGGCCATGGCACTTACCCTTCGTTAAGAATTTATACATGTCAAAATGATTTGATATTGCTCTGGTGAAAAAAGGAGAAACAGGAGAAGCTGGTGCATTGAAACTCCTTCCAGATGATGGAGTCATGGTGTAGGAAATCATATTTCCATATAATATTATGTGATTTTTGCCTTTGAAATTTCCATTACAATCCATTTGTGTTATCACCTTGTCATGAACAATGAACTCTATCTAACTTACTCTTTCAGAGTGATATATTTGCTCATAAGTTGCTAAATAAATTTTTACCTGACACTTTCTTTGCATGGTCTCATCTACAATGCCCAATTTTCAGAAAAATTAAGCAAAATATGCTCAGCTGTTTTGGAGTTAGACCGAGGCAAAGTTATAGTCTTTGTGTACTCCAAATGACACTTTTGTGCTTTTGTAACTCACGCAGCTGATGTTATAAATCTTGAACTAGTATTGTTTCATCATCCTCAAACTGGAGTGAAAAACGAGCTGAACTTCAGAAATATGAGTGCATTATTTTAAAAGTTGACATTTGCAGATACACAATAGAATATCTTTTTTTTTTTTCTTTTCTGGTTAACAGAACAATTTAACATTTTACACATCAACAAATAGCATAATAACTAAAACCATCTGAGGTATTCAGGCAAATTCAAGTACAGATTTATCAACAGTTAGATTCATCAACTTATTCTTGAACTAAGTGTGCTTTGATTTAGGATAAGCATACATGCAGAGAAGTTTAATATGATTCTACTAATTCATTTCAGTTTATTGAGATTATTTTCTGGAGTGCTTATATATACATATATGTATAAACCTTCTCTTAAAATGAATTAGATAACTACATAGAGAAATTAACCTTTCTTGCACTTTCTTTGCTTTGTCTATGTGGTAACATGTGAAATGTAAAGTTCAATTGATATCTCTGCTTCTGAGTATAACCTTACAGTTTTTCCCAGTAGTTCAAATCTTCCCTGTATCAGCAGAAGAAAATGTTTCTGTAACTATATCAATCAGAAAATAGTCCAAGTACATACTGTGCCCCAAACAAGTGCTTTATATTTCGTTATAGGTAGGATTTATGTTGATTATGTGTTTTTAAGTTTTATTACTCATACGGTTTAGTAAGACTGAGATATCAGTCTTGTGTATCAGATTGTGTATCTTTTCTGTTTCTGTTTCTGTTACATCTTGTAGAATACTGATTTTACAAGATGGAACAAACAGATCAAAACTCTGGAATCAGGGTTCTCTATCAGTACAGGTTTCTGTCATACACCACTATGTGGATATCAAAAAACATTCTATATCTGCTTTCACTAAAAAAACTGAGCCTTAGATATTTTACATCATCAGTGGTGAAATATGTAGCATATGAGATGTGGTAATGTTAATTCTCTTCTTTTCCATGTAGAATGGAGACACTACAATATCTACAATCCCTCTTAAGTCCATTGTTTGATACTTTGCTTGGCTTTAATGTTTGCTTAATGTTAGGGGTACCTTTAAAATATTATCTTGATTATTATAACAGTTTCTGCTCATGATTAGTACACTAATTTGTTCTATGCAATGTCATAGTAAAATGCAGTTTTGTCTAACAGTGTCAATAACATACTATAATTATCACAGACAAAGAGAAAGAGAAAGGAAATAATGTAATCTTCAGTTTGTGAATGGGAAATGTCAGAGAAGGACTTGTCCTGTATCTCCCAGGAATACTCTTGACATTGGGAAATGGATATAGATTACCTTAATTGCAATTTAACTCC
Source organism: Anas platyrhynchos (assembly GCF_047663525.1). Classification (NCBI taxonomy): domain Eukaryota; kingdom Metazoa; phylum Chordata; class Aves; order Anseriformes; family Anatidae; genus Anas; species Anas platyrhynchos. The sequence goes on from NC_092590.1 coordinate 37,502,313, forward strand.
TCACAAAAAAAAAAAAAAAAAACAAAAACAAACAAACAAACAAACAAACAAACAAACAAAAAACACAGTTCTTCTCTCAAATGACCTTCATTTAATATTACTATTATTGTGTAGACTTATGCTGCCTTAAACCTAAAACCAAACAAAGTTGTTAATCAAATAGCTATTTAAAAACAAATCAATTATTAAGGGAAATGAATTTGCTCCATTATTTTAGAATCTGCCCTTTATGACATAATCCAATTAAGTAACACCTTGCTGGGCACAGAAAACAGCATGATGCTATCTAGCTGGAATTCTCAATCATGCTTACCATCAGCACATAACATGAACTTAGCTTCAAGCCAAAAGTTTCAGCGTGGTAAGATTATATAATTGAAGCAAAGAGCAGTAATAGCGTCTCTCCAGACCTCTTCTAAAATGGATTGTGGTTTGGATTAATTTTCCCTTACAAAAATGTTTTATAGTAATTTTGCTTTCATATCTTCCATGCCCCTCTGTAAGCATGCTCATGATAAATGTCACTCTTCTGCTGTGAAACATTAAACCCTAGGATAGATAAGGTGTTGTATAAGAAGTGTATTTTTCCTTTTAAGTTGTTTACCACTGTCACTAGGAAAGACAATGTCATTATGAAGACAGCTGCAGGGAAAGCTGACACCAGGGTAGCATTGATCACTATCAATGATCACTGTGTTTGGGAATACCCTGGGTAAAAAAGAGCTGTTAGAGATGCTTGTCTAATGAAAAAGGAAGCAGCAGTGAGACTGACCAACTGTATTTACAGTTGGTGTGAAAATGTCGGAGGTACATTAAAAAACAGAGAAACTCAGAGATAGCCAGGCTCTGGGGCTGGCTCTGAGCAGGAGCTGCAAGGGCTGGGCCTGGAGTTTCCTCAGCCTTGGCTGAGCTCATCTGGCATGCAGGGCACGTTGCTACCGTGTGACTTTATGACTTGTAATGACTCCAAAACTCCTCATCACTGGAGGAAGGAATATGCTAGTGTTTGCCTTCACTCCGTTTGACAAGGTGATGGGAGGGATATATCCCCCTTACATGAAAATGCTTGTCAGTTGTATCAAATTTGGCAAGACAAGCACCGGTGTCACCTTGAGAATGTAACTCAGCTGACATTCAATGCATACATGTGCACTATGTGCTGCAACACAGCCTAATTTCATGTGATGTATGCAAATACACTCAATTTTGCCTTTTTCTATTTCCGTGTTGCTCTCTCAGAGCTTGACTAGTTAAAAGCAATGTGCAGTTTCTTCTGAGTTTCTTGTTTAAATAAGCAATGAAAGGAAAGTCTGTGCCTTGGTGTTGTACAACTTCTTCTGAAGGTTGCCTGTTTAAGTGGGTGACTGGAGAATTCTCTGACACGTTGCTCGGGTTAGTTAAAAAACTAACAAAACAAGAACTCTGAATGCTGTCAGCCAGCTGGTTTTGTGATGGTTTAGGATTTGGCTTATATTCTCACAGCCAGCCAGCTAGCCTTGATTTAAAGCGTTGTAATTAAATATCAATGTACTATCTGTCTTTGTAAGCACATTGTAACAACAGCATCCTTGCTGTCTAACACTTCTTTGGTAGTGTCTCAGGAAGGATCTTGGAGTCTTCATGGTAAATATGAATCTGTCAAACAGTTTGTGGCATGTGAAAACTGAACGAACCAGTGACAATAGTGACATCTTTCACTGGTGCAACAGACCTTGAACAAGATGGACTCTTCACCCAGCCTATGCAGAGAAACCCTATTGCACTGCTACCTAGAATTTCCTAGAAAACGTGGATACAAAATTCACTTGCTTAAGAAATAAATGGGATAAATAAAATGGGTCCAGCTCAAAAATGGGTCCTTCCTGAACAGTGAAGTTAAAATTCAATGTTGCTTAATTTTATTGTGCTATTTTTTAAAAAAGTACTTTACCGGTTTTATTTTTCTTAATGTCTTGAGGTTTTAGTTTACTTTTTTCATTACAATTGTGGCTTTGTTTGTTTGTTTGTTTTTTACTTTGGCATTTTAAAGTTGAAATCTGTATTAGTAGAGATGTGATGATCTCTTGTAGCTCTCATTGAAAGAAACTGGAGCTGGCACAAGTCTGATACCTGCTTGATACTTTCCTCAGCCCAAGCAAGAAAGAGATAAACAGCTACTGGGATTCATGGTTAAAACTTCTGGAAGGAAAAGTGGGGCTAAGTTGCCTGTTTCACATGGCCCAAACTGTTTCTCATACTTCCCTCCATCTGACTCTCACAGATTGAACATATCTGTCAAATGCTGCTCTTGGCCTCTCATCTGAGGAATCTTCTGCTTCTGTCATATTTTCTCAAGGGAGTTTCAACTGTTAGTGCTTGTGCATTGGCAGCCTATGAGCAGAATAATCGAATGGCCTCCTTGAAAATGTGACTGAGTAGAGATGCCCCTTGTCTTTGCCTGGCCTCTTTCTTCTGGAAAAGTGAGAGTATATTTGAGGTGTACTGAAAGTTACTTCCTAATACTGCAAAGCTCTGTGTTTTGCTCAGTACCAAAGGTCTTTCCAAAGAGAAATTAGAGGATAGAAATTCCCGTTTTTGTATGCTATTGAGAAGTAAAAATTATAAGAATTCTCTTCTTCTTTAATACTGCTGTACCAGTTAGAATCTGGGCAGGGAAGTAGTGTGTAGTACAAGGTGTGAATTTATACAGCACAAGCTACCCTGTCAGAATTTGCCATCCGGATATTTGTATGCAGTGATTATACTAATTAGATTACTACAACCATTCAGAGACTGGAAAATCTTACTCAGGAGAGAAACTGTAATGTATGTAGAACGACTGTGACAATTCACATCCTTGCTTAGTAAACCTTAATTTGAAAGCCACCCTTGACATTGCCATTTACTTGTTGTGGTTGCACATCATGTAGTTCTGACAGCAGAAGTCATCATAATTGGCAGCCAGTTGATTAGGTTTATTGGTTTTTAGGGATTAGGTATCTATTTAGTAAGTATGTTAAGAGAAAGTTCTATGGTAGGGGAAGCTATTTTGTCATTTAGGAAAGATTTCAAAAGCTACAGGCTACACAAGGGGTTGAAAAGCCTATTACATTGCTACTGTCTAGCCAAACTTGAGAATGAGACTTATTTGCTCACAGAACTGGAGTTTATCATGCAGAAAGAGTAATTAAATTTGAATTGTGTCAGCCAACTACCTTAAAAACAGGGGAAGTCAATGATTGTTGCTCTGAGAAAGAAGAAGGAAATGATTTAGTTATAATTTTACTCAGTGCCAAGAGAAATGCACTTTCCTCAAATCTGTTGCAAAAGGAAGAAGAAAACAAACAAAAACCTAAGAACTAAATGAAGTACCTTCAATACTACTCTTGATGTTTAAAATACCTTGAGTTCATGATTTCTCATGGAAATTACAGAGAAAAAGACAATATTTTACTGTACTATTCTAAGTGCCCTCAGGTTCTGCTGCAGCTAATATGACAGAGATAAGAATGCACTTTAAAAAACCTGCTGATTTTATTTTAATTTAGAAACTATTTAGCAACTGGAGATCAAAAAATATTTGCATTGAAACCTTGGCTTGCAGTTAATCTGGAAGTGCCTGCATGAACTGTTTGCAGTGTCACACAATACAACACAAAACAAGATGGTCTGTTGCTGAGAAAACAAAATATAAGATTCTTATTACTACTAAAAGTTGTTATAGGTGCATCTGGCAGAGGTGGCTGTCATTAAAGCTGCCTGACGCTTTCCTTTATGAAACCTTTTTCATAGTAGAATATAAGTTGGAAAAATTGGACCTGAATTCTCCATAACTAGCATCAGCCTTAGGCTGATTACTTTGGAAGAGGTTCAGTATTCAAAGAACAAGGTTAAGGAAAAGGATATTGTTTAGCCAATGGTTAGAAAAAATCTTACAACCATCTGATTGAGAAGCTGGGGAGCCTGGGGTCAGGAATCTGCTTAAATTTGGCAGTATCACAAGCCTCTGAATATTTCCTATTATACAGTCTCTGTGGGAGTTTGGCAGCAGCAGTCCCCAAAGACTCAATCTGTGCTGGCCATACTCTAGAGCCCAGGGTGCCTGGGCTGAACAGGAGTTTTACTGCTGTGTGACTTCCAAATCTACCGGTGGCTCCTGTGGTTAATCTGTTCTTCCTAGCATCTTTGTGGCTATTTCATCAGTACTGGACAAAGCAGCATTGGTGTTAAGAAAGAGGAATTTGCATCAATGAAGCTGGATGGTCATGGAACTGTGGACATCAGGTTTTACCTGCAGGGTAGAGGTCTGGAGCTCTTTGGAGGAAGAAACATCAAGATTTGGAAACTGTCCAAATGTAGGACTGGGGGGTAAAAAGCAAAGAAGAATTAAAACCAACAACAAAATGACTCACATTAAAGAGATTGTGATGCACTGTGCAAATTCTTAACTAGATAAAGCAAGCAGGTAGTAGACCTATAGGACTCCTTATCAAAAATATATACCTTTTACTTCAACAACATGGATTTTAAGAGAGACGAAGCAGGTGCTTGGATGACATACCTGTTGGGTTAACAGGAAAGCTAAACCACAAGAAACTCAGAAAATGCCCTGTGCTCCTCCTGCTTGGAGGTTGAGGGCCAGATGTACTGTTGATCTGAAATAGCACAGCCATTCATATATTCTAAGATGTCCAGGACCGTTTTTATCTTGCAGAGACTGAAGGTTCAGGGGCTTTAGGAAAGAGGGGAGAAGACTATTTTAGTTTCCAGATCCATGGACACAGCTGAGCTGAGACATATAATAGAGATCCAAAGGTCTTCCAGGGAGCTGTTTTCTGACTCTTGGGATACTTTCCTGTGCAGTCTCTTTGTTGAACACTTTCCTTTTCTGAGTGTAACTGGTTGGGTTACTTGTTGATTGCAGCAGATATTCTTCCATTTAGCGTATCAATTGCCTTATGTCCTGCTGTCTCAGTTCATGCCCCAAAAGAAACATCAGCTTTTTAACTTCATAAGGTGAGTTATCTTTCTGAAAATTAAAGTGTTTCTCCAGCCATTTCATAGGCTCAGAACAGAAAAATTGTATATTATTTAGAAATTATTAGTTGCAAAGAAATTATGAAAAATGGCACAATTTGCAGATTTGTTTTGTGAAAAGAGTGTTGTAATTTGAAAGCACACTGATGTTAGATGAGAACACTAACAGTTTAAAAAATTATTTATATTTACTTCACTTTTTTTTGGATAGTATTTTACTGTTAAATAAACTTCATGCTTTCTCATTATGCTTTAGTTCTTAGAGTTGTGGAATGAGGGAGCAAGAGATCAACTGTAGGACAGCAAGAGAAGATTGTCCCTCCAGCTCCCTCTTTCCTTGTAAAGAATAAGGCAGGCTGACCAAGAGCTGAGCCAATAGTAGGTGTTGTAAGAGATAATACAGGGAAGAAGCTATTGTAATAGTTAACCCAGCAAAAATATGAATGAAGACTGAACTTCATTTCAGTCCATAGCAGATTACTAATTGTCCCATTTCCAAGAAAACATTTTATTTCTAGGATGGAAAATGGCAGAAGGTGTCCTGATAAGGGAGTCTGGATGTTTTCAGTCACCCAGAGTAAAATCACTGACATAAAAAATGCTCTCCTAATTGTTGTCATCACTCTGGCTGAAAACCAGTTGGACTTATCAGGGGTTCTGGTGAAACTTTTGCCTTATGACTACAACAGGGGTTCTGTATCCTAGTTACCTCCAAAAACTAAGCTATTTTTATTTTTGCTTAAGGATGAAGCCTAATTTAACCAGACTAATACAAGCTTTTAATTACAATGTATGTAGAGGGATGAAGAAAGGAATGTCTGAAAGTAAACATGATAAGAAATAATATTTAGATGTTGGAAATTAGTCTGTCTGAAGAGAGAAAAAAATTACAAATTACAACTTTACAATATCCACCCTAATGTTTAACCATTCAATGCCTAAAAAAGCCCATGTCTCTGTCTTAATTATGAATTCCTTTACATTATGTGTAAAATTAATGTTGTTTGCAGTCTTGACTTACAATTTAACTATTTGATTATGTAGCTGCACTCGAAGCTGCTATTTGATTTGGAATTAATATGAAAGGAGGAATTAAAAGGGACATTTTCAATTAATGTTCTTTTCATTTTTCTGAAACAAAATTAAAAGCAAGAGATAGCCCTAGAAAATGCTTTAATATGTTTTGTTTTTATTATATCATGGCTGTAAACTACCAGTGAACCAGAATTCATGGTGAATGTGGTGACAAAACATTCACATGTCATTTAGTTATTTTCACCAGTTTGAAAAATTTAGTTTAAGCCTAACTCTACAGAGATGTCCATTCTTGTAATTTTTAATCAAAATATGAAAAACAGTGCAATTTCCAGCTAAGCAGCATGAGCACCATGACTGTTTTACAGCTTTCATTTATTCAAATACTGTTTAAGTACATAAAATTATTTCACAGGTGTATAAAATATTATCCATTAGCAAAGTCCAAATCTCCAAGCAAAGGTTTTCCTAAAAGGTAACTCCATGATTCTCCCCCAGCCTCACTATCTAGTTCCCTCTGGGGAAGTAGAGGGGGAATATTTGGGGTTTACATATGGATGATTTTACTGCTGATTTTTGAGTGCTTTTGCAATCAGACACAGGAAAACTTCCTGGCTGACAAAAAGCAAAGAGTTCATGTTTTGTGCTTTAAATGATGGCAAACTTTTTGAACCTGAGCATTTAGAAGAATGTACAATCAGAATGGAGCTGATTTTCAGTGGCATTGCTGTTGGGGTATGACGTCCTTCCCAATTCATGATTTTCAGTTGAAAAGGAGAGGCAAAAAAAAGGCTGTATGGCCTGAGAGAGAGCAAGTACTGTTGGAAAACTGAATTTGGGGTGGCTTTTCTTTAAAGCCTTGGAAGATAAAGCTGACTTTCTTGCATATTATAAATAGAGGAAAGTATTTATCTTGGGTGGTGATCCAAGGGACTTATACAAAGAGTCCTTCAGCTTCTAACTTGCCATCAGAAAAATGCACACGTGCTGTATTCATTGATAGTACAGGTGCGTTGAAGACAAAATATCAATTAGTTACTGCAGTGCTCATTTTCACATATACTGGGTATGGGCTTCTGCGCATGCAAATGGATGTACCCACTTGTTTTTTATATGTCAACTCTGGCCTTCATCATCTAACAAATATGTTTCAAAATGTTACTCAATTTCATGCAGCTATGAAGAACAAAGCATTAAGGACAATAATTTCATGCTTTGTACGGTATAAACAAAAAACCCCAGAACTTTCCAGGCAAGGGAAGGGAGTGTGTCAAATTAATCTATAAAAGTCAAACAAAAGGACTTTGGAAAAGAAATGTAAAGTGGTTTTAATTAACATTTTGCTTCAGGTCATGCCATATGCTTTCAATTAGGACTTTGGTATAAGGAAGACTGTTCCTTCTTAAATGTCTTTAATCCTTTAAAGGGAAAGCCTTGGTCACTTACCAGAGGTGGGGAAATGTCATGTTTTGGTTTGCCTTTAGTATGGGGCAGTATGAATTGTGATTCTCTCTCAATTCTGAATATAATTGAAAAAAGTCAAGATGAAGCAAGTTAAGAACCATTTTTAAACTCTTCATTTTTCTTTCAGTTCATCTCCCTTTGTTTTCTTCAGAATATTTTTGCCATTGCAAAACTCTGGCATGTTTTTCTTTGGTGCTTTAATTGCTGCTTTTCTTTACATTTCAGTATATCTATTTAATAGTTTTGTCTGCATTGCTTTGCTGGAATAGGAATAGGTTTCTGCATGTTAAGTTCTATTTCAGTGTATGTCTTAAAGTACCCATAGCTTGGATTCATAGAGGTTTCAGTCACACTTCTTTCTCAGTATAATAATTTGCTTTAAAATAACACTAATTTTTTCCCTCTGTGTATGTGTGCTCTGCAATGGATCCCTTCATCTCTAACATGCTAGTTCTGAATAGAAGAGAGTACTGAAGCAAACAGGGGTTTGCTGGAGACCACTCCAAGAGCTCCATGACAATTTCTCCCTTAGGTCCAGCCTGTAGCCCACTTCCAGCTGATATGCTTGAAAAGAATGCCATAGTTCCCAGTTTACCTTCCAGAAAGAAAGCAGAACAAGCAAGAATAATAAACTAGCATGTCTCCCTGTCTAAAGAGGATGTAGAAATCTTAGTCATGACTATGACAAAGTGGTATGCTTTTTGAAATTATTATCTCGGAGTCTCTGTGCTGTTCAGTGTTGAGCAGGAGCTGGTAGTGCCCCCTTAGCAGTTGTGAGCTCCCTGACAAAGCTTGCTGCCTAGTGGATTTCCATCAGCTACTTTTATTGTACTCCAACAGCAATGGACAGAATGACTACCTCTGCTGTAAACTGCTAAGTACTCAGCAGGCATGTACCATCTAGCTCAGATCCTATTTAATTTTTACAAGTCAACTACTGAATATTGCCCTTAATTGCAGATGAGAGTCTAACATCAAATCAATTTGTAGAAAGTATTTTATACTTGGCTGTTAGGACATGGAATAGATTATTTGTGACATGCCTTGGCTCCTCGTGTGAGGCAAGTATATTGAATTAATTCCAAGAATGAAGATGACTGCTAATGCTGCACAGTCACGATTTCAAATCTTGGTGTGCTGTTGTTTTGTTTTTTTCCTTGCTTCCAGTCTGAATGCCCCTTCCAATCCATTTCGTGCCTGAGTCATCTGTTTTGTCTGTGCTATATGAGATATAACTAGGCATGCTGAGCTTTGGTGTATTAAATAGGCTTTTCTAAACAGGCTGGATACCTTTGGGTCAATGTGCCTGCCTATATAACCTGAAGAACAATGGTTGCATTTGGTTTTCCTGTATTATCATGGCTGGAAAACAGGGGAGGTAGAAGGCAGAAGGAAGTGATTAACCACAGAGCAATGCACGTGTGCTCGAACTGCAGACACCCCTTAGGAGTTAAAAAGGGAGCTGCCCCGGGGGTGCATTTTGGATGCACTGCAATAGCCTCAGGGTCCAGCCTTGAAGGGTGGCAGGCTGCAGAGCCTAGCTCGCTGTGGAGGTCAGCTCAGGCTCATCACCAAGAACCGATGCTCTCAAGAGAGCCAAAGGGCGTGATGGCAAGCACAGCTCGACCCAAATAAACTGCAGTCCCAGCAGTGGGAGAGCCTCGGCCTGCAGGGAAGCTAGTCCCTGGGGATGCTGGCATTGCATAAATCACTTTGAACCAAACTCAGTGCAAGGAATCTGCGTGGCTCTAATTGAAACAGCCTTTTGCTGTAATGAAAAGAAAGCTGCAAAAGGGATGGTAAATGATGAATCCTTTCCTTTTATTTAGAGCCCACCATTGACTTGCTAATGTTATACAAAGAACATTCTGCATTCAGATGGACTGTGGTCCATCTGAAATTCAGTCAAACATTGCAATAAATGATGTAACTCACTGCTGGGAGCCTCTCCAGACCTCCACTATTTCATTTGTTTATTAGTAAAGCATGTTTCACAATGCAACTTCTTTTCTTTTTTCTTAACCTTTTTTTTTTTTTTTTTTACAGTTTCTACATTTGCTTTTCTCAAATGTTCTTGACATGCTTTTGCGTAGAGCAATTCTAATCAAATGATTGGTTTACTTAATATCCTTAAATCATGAATTTGGATCTCTTTGACATGTAATAATTTTCCACATACATTAAAACCACAGCTTTTCAGCTTTAATAATTGCTTCCAGGCTCTTCAGAAATAACTACACGCTGGACTATTCCATGTGACACATTACTATATCTTTTATCATGAGCTGTAATCTATAGTTTTGTTTCTAGCCTTTTGCTTTTATCATTCTAAATAGTGTCTGATCTCAAGTTTTATGACACAGAAAATTAACTAAAGAGTACACAACTGAACTTTGACCTTACAAAGGCATTCAGAGACAGATCTGTTTACAAAGGCATTTAGGATAATTTGTGGGTTTTGAAAACAATTAGGGAATGATTTTTCTTTTTACTTCTGCAAGTTGTATGTAAGCATTTGTGTGCATCTGTTTGTTTCTGTGTACACGTAAGAAATATGCGTTGCTGTTTTATAGAAGAAAATGCCAGATGCATTACAAATGCTTCAGAAAATTTGTTCCAAACTTCTCTTTTGCTGCTGCAGTTTCCTGCAATAGCACAGAGTTTTCTTGCTGAACCAAAACCACAGGTCTAGCTAACTGGAATTTAGGGACAGATTGAACTGCTGCTTTTCTCTACCAGTTGCTTCAGCATTTTACTTAAGCCAAAAGGACTGTGGACTCCAAAAGGGACAGACCATGGCCTACTCGTCTCTTCAGAAGATCTTTTGCTCTACAAAAAAAAAGAAAAATAAATATATCAGTGCTCAAGTTTTAGCTCTCTTGAATCCTGCATGAATATAAAAAGTAGTCAGCCCTTAAGTCACTTCTGGTCATGCTGTGTTTGTGTACAAGCTGGTCCCAGCAGCCAAACTTACATAAATAAACTACTGCAAGAACCCTGTGTCTGCCTTACCCACTCCCAGCTTCAGAGATTTTCCAGAGTTTGCTGATTCTTTTCAGCCTCTCTGTGTTTTCTGAAACCACTAGAGACAGTGGGGCTACAGCAAGAAAATGTGGAGATAGAAAGCCAAATCTGGGGGGAACTTCACCTGGGGCTGTGACAGATACAGTCCCAACACAACCTCACCACGTGCAAGCGTGACAAGAATGGGTGGGGAGAGAAAAACCTTTGTCAGTGGCCCAACCTCACCTGTTGAAGCAAGGCATCGTGTTGCTCTTTTTCCTAGTGGCCGTGAATGGAGTGCTCAGGAACAACATAACAACTCCACACTGAGTTCTTGTTCTGCAAGAATATTCCAAGCTTTTTTTTTTTTTTTTTTTTTCCTATGGACAAGTTATTTTAAAACTTGTCATTTTTGTTGCTCAAACCTGTCCCTGGAGACATAGTCAGTCCTTGTGATATATGCATCCAAACTTCTACAGTTCAGGATTTGGGAACCTGCTGAATTCTTTGTGGTTGATTCAGCAAGGCTGCCAACTGCACGTTGCCTTTATGCTACTGACTTGGGAGCTTTTAAAAGGTATTTCATATGTAAAACAGATCAGTGTGATATGAAGCCACAGTCTTATGGCTTTATTTTTATTTAATTTTATTTTTGGAGGTGGATGTGCAATGAGACAGGTTACTTTCTTGAGTCTTTCTTCAATATCAATACAAACTTCTTTTACTTATCAGTATAACAATTGATCAATATATCAAATAACAGCAGGTTTGTGAATGTATTCAAATTCAGAAATTATACTGAATGAGTTGAATACAATACTGTTCCAAACTCAGTTATTTCATGTTTCAATCTCATTTTTAATGCCATGTTTCATAGATGATTGATTGTGCTTTCCTTTTTTTTTTTTTTTTTTTTTTTTAGCAGAGCTTTTGGAAATTTGTCAGGATGTGTTTTCACTGCGTAAGGTTTCCTCAACTGCAAATAAACCTCTTGAGGAGATGCCAAAATAGAATTAATGTAAAATTCTCTTCTGCAGATATTCCTGTTATGTGTTCTGTGAAAGAAAAAAACTTATGCTGTGATTATTGAAATTTTTAGTTAGGAATGTGCCAGTTTAAACCTCTTTCACCATTTTCTGAGTTTTGGGTGCAGAAGCTTTCTCTCTTTTTACATTATTTTTCTAGCCAGCTTTTCTGACTTATTTTGGACTCAAGTCAAATGTGTCCAATGCAAAGATTAATGATTTGAACTGCCTTGGACAGAGCAAAAGAGTCTGTTCTTACTTAATGAGAGCAAAAAGAAACTAATGAGCAACACATTGTACAATTGCTTTGCACTTAGACTGGGAATATTAGTTGGGATATTAGTTGCACTTAGACTGGGAATATTGTTGCACTTAGACTGGGAATAATAGTGTTTCATATATGAAACTTGCACCTCAAATGCTATATATACCACTTCTATAACCTAAGCCCAAGTCCTTGAACAGCCTTTGATAGGTGAGAAAGCAGGGAGTAAAAAACAAGCAGAGGGGCTGTTGTAAATTCCTTACTATCTTGGCACAAGTATAGTCTGAGAAGCTGCTCAATCACAAATTCCCGAGATCTTATTACATATAATCCAGGGGTTATATTGTGAAGTGACAGTATCTGAGAGTGTCGGCATCATTGTAGGTCCTCTTGACCATGACAGAATGTATTCTAAAGGACACACTATCTTTTTCTTCAAGCTTCCTGGATTCCGTGACTGCCATGACAGCTGCAGAAACATTGTTTGGTTTGGTTTGGTTATTTTTGTTTGGTTGTATTTTTTGTTTGTTTGTTTATTTTCTTCAGGATTATCTTTATCTTTGCTTTCCACTTGAGTTCAGGTTTTAATGTCTAAGATGTTCTTACCAGAAGAGATGTAGTCATGTTTGGGGGATTTTTAATCATCTAGTGAGACTTCTACAAAATCCACCTGAAACTCTAATTGAGTTAACCTGCAAAAGATCTGTGTTCAAAAATACATAACTCATGTAAAAGATTAATTGTGCCTGAAAATGTTAGCATGCAAGGAAGCCTTGTCTTTTTTTGCAAACCTATGTAGTTCTTACATTATTTGGGATAGATTGGACTGGATCCCTACAGCTGGTCAGTAGATGTAGCTTGTTACTACTGGTAAGACTTAGGTTGGAAAAATGACATTGGAGTGTTTTTCCCAAAGATGTCCCCTGGCAGGGTGAGAACGCAACACCTACAAGATTGTATACAAGCATCTGTGTTTGAGTTTTATGCTTTTCCTTTTGTCTGAAAATGACTCTGATTTGTATTAACACTGTACTGTTGAAACCGTTGCTGTGAAAAGGGGCTCCTCACACCAGGCCATGACAGCAAGAGCAGAGCATGCAGGACAGGAGCACAGTTCTGCTGTGCCTGGTAATGGCTGGGCCTGAACAAAATGTCAGGTTTGGGGCTTCACCCTTCAAGTAAAGGTGGGATTCCAGAGGAGGGCAACAAAAGAGATCACCAGGCTAGAAAGCACCAGCTACAAAGAAAGTCTTTGAAGTCTTTGCTTTTGAAAATGTTGGGCCCTACAGTGTAGGCACTGTCTGAATGAAAGGCCATTGCAAAGATGAAGAGGGTAACTTCTTTCCACACTTGCATGGGGTAGGACAGTATGTCTTATGGGCTGAAGCTGCAGCAAGGAAGGCTCAGATTAGACTTTAGAAAGTCATACAGGATGGCAAAACACTGGAGAAAACAGATCTGCAGACTGTCATGGGAGACCTTCAAGAACTGTTAGCCAGGAAGGACGCAGGTATAAACCATCTTGCCTCATGGCAGAGAGACAGCCTGGATAACTTCTGGAGACCCTTTTCAAACCAGTGATTCTTCTGAGGATGAGGTTTTATGAAATGGCAAGTAATTTTCCAACATGATACAGGCTGAACGCTGGGCTCTAGTGTTGGCACTTTTGGTACAGTTTTAGAGCATCGTGTCTTCCAGGAGCATGCAGCTGCCTATTGCCTGGCATTTGGCACTGCTTCCTTCCTGCTTGTGAGAAGAGCCACAAACCCAATGGAGAAGGAGGGTCTCTGCTCCCTGCCAGTGCAGCCGTAACACTCCAGGCTTCACAGCAGGGGGAAGTTTGGGCACTCTGTTTTCAGGTATTAAATACTGACATCTGATAAAAATTGACTGGAAACACGTTTCAAAGAGTCCAAAGTATTCTACTGGAAGCAGTGGTTATCAAAACATCAGTTTGGTGCTTGCCCAGTTAATATATGTCTGATTTAGCTTATCTGAACTTAAGTCTTCTCACAGAATGCTGTTTCTCTCTCAACCTTTTTAGCATTACTGCTTTTTTCTCCCAAATAAGGAAGCTTTAACCAGTGTGAGTGCCTGCCAAACGTTAGCTTTTCAGAGCTACACATATGAGGCAGGATGCTATCTGTTTTTATGAGGTCTTTGTGTTATTTCTGTAATCCTCAGCCAGCCAAGAACCCCTCATTTATCCTCCTGTTTTAATCCTGCTGTGTAAACAAAAGGCAGACATGGTCTTGGTTCCAACTGAGCTAAAAATTGTACAACTTAATGTATAAATGTAACATGTAAATGGACTTATGTTCTAGAAACGTGAATTTTATTTATATATATATATAACCATTGTCTACTCTTTGAGAAACACCTGGAGAAATGTTACTTTTTCCAATACATTTTAATTGTTTTACAGGAGAACCCACAGGCCTCAAATTTTGGGTTTCATTGCGCCAGATGTTGAGTAGTGCCTTTGCTGAAGAATTCATTTACTTTAAAAGCAGATGAAAATTGTCTGAGAAACATGGAGGATGCTAGTGAAAGGAATATGGTTATGTACAAAAGCACATATTTGAAATTGACTGAAGGCATATTTGTAAAAGCTGTAAGATTTGGGGGTGCAGAGGGAGAAATACACGTGAAAAGATCTTGCCATTACTCAACCTATGATTTTTTTATTGTGGCCTACTCTAGTATAAGAGGCACCCCAGCATGAATTCCCAGGAAGTGACTGGGAGCTGTAAATCTTTTAAAAATTTAATGACTCTGTAGTGCAAATTATGAGGTCTTTAATTTCCTCCAAATTATCTTTAATAAATAAAAAATATTCTTGATTCTTCCCCAGTATCTTCTAAATTGGGTTTGATTATAAATTTTGAACATGAGAAAATGTTTTTTACATCTTGGTTATGCACAAAGTTCTGTTTTACTCAACAGAATAAATGAATGAATTTAAAGTAACATAACCTTTTGTAGTCATTTAATGTAGTAGGACGGAGTTGGTTTTGTTCAGCTTTAATCAACAGGTGACACTCATAGTTGTTCAAGAACATTGATTATTGCAAAGCACCTTGTTACCATAAATTTGTAAGGAACAGTAGCTACAGGGGGATAAACCTAAACAGCAAGATTGTTTCAGAAGTGTAAAGCAATATAGTACTTAAAATAACGTCCTGGAAAAAGGTCATAAAAATAATTGAAAATTAGGGTTATAAATGAGGTTGGTTCTTATGTCAACAAAAGAAAGTAAGATAAACTATATCTTAATTCTTTCAAATTGAACCAAATAGAGCACCACTTAGACAATGGAAAATAAGTATATAATCTTTTAAAATTATTCAATATCAATGGAAATAATGAACATACAAGAAACATTTATGACATGATATTTGTCAGTGATCAGCAAACCCATTTAATACTTTGTGCAGCTTCTGGAACCTTATCAAAAGACAATTTTAATAGTCTCTGAAATCATAGGGACAAATATTTTCTTTGGATCTGTTTTCTGCTGTTCTGTAAGAGTCTTAAACGAGTAACAGTTTAGACTTAAATACATTTATTTGTTATTCTTTCTTTTTAAAGGCAAAGAAACAGATCTTTGGCTGGAGTAAAGCAGCATTGCTTTGTAACAACATGAGTTCTGTGTCAGTTAATGCTAGCAAAGGATTTCAAAATCCACGGTTGTTGAAATGCATCACAAATGAAAATAATTTTAAAGCACTGTCAAACAAGAATGATAGAGTGAAATCTACAAAACAACAAAAACTAGTTTGGAGGTGTATTTGACACACACACACACACACATACATGCCAATGGCTAAACCATTAGTAAGAGAACTTGGCTTTTAAGAGCAGGACTAATTGCTAATCCATTCCTCAAGCAAAAGGGAACCTGACTGTGAAAATGTGAAGACTGACAAAAATCAGGACAAAATGAATCCAAAATATCAATAAACCTATTAAGAGCAATGTGAGAAACCAATCAATAGGGCAGGCAGCAGGGCACATCTGCTGAACAGTCCACTTAATACCATCAACAGCCCATGGGGAAAACTCAGCCTGTTGGTTTAGGGGCATGGAAGAAAAAGATTAACTATAAAAGGAAGGAGAAAAAGAAACAATGTAAACTCCAAAATTCGTTGTTTTCAGGGAAAAGCCTGCAATAATTTACTTTTATTTTTTATTTAGGAGAAACATCTGGTGGTGATTTAAGGGAATTATCACCTGCAGGAAAATTAAGAAGGGGATGCTGGTAAGCTGCACTGAAATCAAACAGCTCTAGCTCTAGTTCAGTTTGATTGGTCAAAATGCAAAACCACAGTCAAAGAAGGAATGGACAAACACTCAGCTCTGCAGATCTTCTTATGCTTTTTAAAATGTAATTGTCATGCAGATACATTGTTGATTTCTTTGCAAACGCATGCTTAGCAAATTCCAAGGGGAGAGAATGCAGAGCTGTGAATTATTTTAAAGCCTTCGAAGAAATATTTGTGGAGAAAAACACATTGGTTGGAACAGGGGGAAGTTCTCAAATAGCATTAAAGTTGGTAAGAAATGGACTATATAAGCTTTATGTTTATGGACTTTATAGGCATAATGTTTCAAACATCCCTCTCTCTATCCTGATAGCCTCTGGAAGTGGTAGAAACTTAGGTCCAAAAGCATCCTCACATAGCTCCACAGGAGCACATCCAGACCGTCCTTCTATCTGTGAACACCTGTAACTTACAGGAAGCTTAGGGCGATTCTGTTTGCAATGGTGCAGCTCCATGCCACCTGCAGCTGAGGGTTAGAATCACAGATGAATGTGAGCAATGTGAATCGCATCTCAAAAAGGTCATTGCACCTACTGCGTTTCCTCCACATCTCAAAATACTTGTGGGAAGTGAGGGGCACACCTGTAAATAGCTGTTGCATATGAACTGTTCTCCAGCATATGTTTTTATTCAGATGGCAGTAGTGCAGACGTACTTCACTTGATGGTTTTGGCTTCCTGGGACACCCCTTTCTCTGCTGTGAGCTCTCATAATGCTGGAGTTGTGGTGTTTTTGCTTAATGAGGCAAAGCTCTCCCTGCACAGGCTCTGTAGGTTTGAGAGCAGCTGCCATACATACTTGCATACTTCTTTAGCACTATGTCAATGGTCTTACAACATCCGTTTTCAGCCTTGTTAATTATCTGCTCAGTTATGGTAAAATGTGATATGTATAAATTCTCATACCTGTGCAGAGGCCAAAATCACCTGTCTTTTCTGAAAAAGCAGGTTGCAACACCAAGTCTACCTCGTTGCCGTGTCTGTTCTAGTCACTGTAGTGGCATCAAGTTTCCCCAAACCTGGTTAGTCATGTCTACTAAGATAAAGCATTTATGGGTTGCAGCAAAAAGATCTTTGCTCTTCCCTCAGCTAGAAGTGCTGTGTAGTTAATCCTGTATTTTTCCTGCCTAGTTCCACACCTTTTGAGTGTCACTGCTCACCATGTCTCAGGAACCCTGGCCATGTTGATGAGCTCCTGATGCCTTATTCTGACCTGACATAACTCTGCTGGTGTCTTAAGTTCAATCCTGTGGTCACTGATTTGAATAGTGTAACTATGGTCACTAATAAAAGTAAATTTAAAGTTTTAGGGTAGCAATTTCCACTCTTGTTGAAAAAATATTTGAGACTA
This sequence comes from Anas platyrhynchos, assembly GCF_047663525.1. Lineage (NCBI taxonomy): Eukaryota > Metazoa > Chordata > Aves > Anseriformes > Anatidae > Anas > Anas platyrhynchos. Next base: position 37,519,796 of record NC_092590.1, read on the forward strand.
GACCTATTTGCATTGCCTCTACAACGCATCAAATCCTGTCAGCATGCTCTGGTCTTGTCTTGGCATTATTCTAACCTGAAACTCACCTGAGCTTCACAAATGATGTATTTAATGCTGTGTGGAATCATAAGAGCAGCATTACCATCATCAAGGTGCTGTCTTCCAGGACAGTACTTGTTTCCTAGACAAACGCTTTCGCTTTCTTTGCCTTTAAGCTCTGTCATAATGATTATTGTTATTTAACTATCATGTCTAACACCAGAGCCATCTTCATTTCCAGCATGAGTTTCATTTCCTTCAGCACCTTGATGTCTGTTTTTTTATGCTGTGATTGCTCCTCAGCAATTGTATTTCAGTGGAGGTAATGATTTTCCCATACTGCTTCTGAGTTGTCTGTGTGCTGCATCTCTGTTGGCACCTGCATGTGAGCCTTTCTGCTCGCTTTGTATGTATGTTTTTCTCTTAAAAGTTAATGGCAAGCAGAGAGTAATTGAGAGTATTTTATCCTACATCTACGTATTTTCTACCAGTCACAAAACAGTTATAAGACTTAGGTTTGCTCTGAACAGCATCATTTCCTTATTTAACTTATTCCGAATTTTACTTTTAATACTGGGTTTTTGAATTCATATACTAGTGGTAATCAGCATAATTGGCACCATTTTCTGTGTTTCAGTTTGTTTTTTGGTTGATTGTTTTTTTAAGCATAGAAAGAATGATCATATTGCACCACCACCTTTTTTTTTTTTTTTTTTTTTTTTTAATTGTTCCTCTTCTTATTGTTGCTCATTTAGAGTCTCTCCTAGGAGAAATCCCCACATTTGGAGGCCACTCTTGTTTCCCAGTACTGCTTGCTGCAAATGCAGTAGATTTTTTGAATCTACTTTTGGCATTGTTAATTCCTTAATTGTGATAGGGCAAAGGTCTCTCAAGTTTTGGAAACAGAATCTGGAGGAAGAAGGTTTCAGGCCTCTTGACACTCAATTTTTACAAAAATTCATTTTAATTTTAATAAATGTTAAATAGGTCTTACTTAAAACAAAACAGCTATGAATGTCAAAGTAAGGCAATTTCAAAATTCATCTAGATCATGAAAAATAGGTTTTCATTTAAACTGATTAACTTTTTTTGAAAACTTTACTTGATTAAAATGGAGTTTACCTAAGATAATTTGAAATTTTCTGATAGCTCTTGCACATAACTGATAGGAAAAAGAACTGCAGCAACTTTTTTATTTTTATTTTTAGTTTATATCTTAGTTTCTATTGTTGTGGTGGTTTGCATTTTTATATGTTCATTATTATTATTTTTTAAGGTATTGACCTTAGTAATAAGATGTCAATAGCTGACAAGTCCAGGGGTATGAACACTTCTGACTGCAAATCACATTGGACTTTCAGATCATACCCCAGGCATGATTTTTATGTCAGTGTTTGCATCTTTAAATAAAATGGGTTTCATAAAATATCTTAGGGTGGTTTTGTTTCAGATGACTTCTTTGCATTTCTTTGACTAACAGCACAGATTTTTTTCTGTTTCTTCTAGGACAGCTTTTCTGTGGAGAAAGCTAGCATCTCTGTCTTGTTATTGTCTTTTAAGCTTGGCTTCCAGGGTTCTCTGTTCTGACAAACTTCATTTCCCACAAGTTGGAAACTATAAATCCCCTAGGACTCTATAACAACATCAGTAAGAGCATGGACTCAATTTCTCATTACCAAAGTACTGCAGTGAGATCTGTGTGTCTGAGCTCTCTCAGTCCAATTCATTATTTAATTTGCAGCATTTACTTCTCTTTAACCTCCCTCCCACCTCACCATTTTTCTGTAATTACCTTGATTTATGTGTGGCTCTAACATTAACAGTACATGCAAGACCAATTAAAGGCTAAAGCATTTTGTGCTGACAGGACACCCAATGTGTCAAATGGCAGCTTTGGTAGCCCTGATATACAGCCTGCTGGCGAAAGCTACTAAACATAGTCGGGCTTATCACAATACCAGCAAAGGGGAGTGTGGCATTCCTGTGACAGGAAGCCAGCACCGTACGCTTCAGATGTGCCATTCATCACTCTATTTTACAGGGATTGAGCTGGCATTCTTATGTTTATCAGCTAAAATCTATTCTCAAAAATCATCTGCCACGCAAAACCTGTGTAGTTGTTGGCTAGATAGCTGCTGAATTTATCATGCCTTAATCAGTTAGATTATGACACTGCAGAGAAAGAGGCAAAACATGGACAGAATAATATAGATAATTCACAGAATTAGTTCACGTGAAGCTGGACAGCTCTAACACTGCATGTCACTGTGACCTGTTTTTGCTTGGTGAAGTCAAAATTAACCTTGAAACTAAAGGTCCTGCCACATCTTAAAAACAACAACAAACCTGGGGAGAGCCAGAGGCCTTGAAAGATAATTGTCTCTATTTCCCATTGAAATCAAAAAGGGATTTGAAGGCAACTTAGACCATAACAGAATCAACATCTTCCTTGTGGGTGCTATGGACTCTGAATGCCAAACCAAAAATCAAACTCAGATATTGGCACATGATTCTCTAGCATTGGGAGTCTTGGACACACAAAGAGTCAGCTTCTGAATCTTTGTTTCAATTCATTCAGTGCTGAATTTGCCCTTTCTAAAGCTCCATACAGTGTAAATGGTAATGGGCATTGCTGTTTGGGGCACGTGGTGTGGCCCTGCCAGGGCCAGTAAACACACAGCATGAGTGGCTCAGGTGTAAATGACACTTATAAAGGGCGCTGTGCAACTTGGTGTAGGGCAGCATTACATGGTTTTGTAGGGCAGTTGAGTAAGTGCAGGGCTGTGAAAGCAATTTCACAGATGGATTTGAACACAAGCTACACAAGTCAGGCCTGACCACCCTCAATTTTAATCTTGAATCTGAAAATTCTCCCAAGTGACTTAATATTTTTGGGTGCTTCCAGCTTTTCCTTGATTATGAACAGCATGAGGGCAACCTAGCTGAAAAGCAGAAACATGAGTGTTCAAACAGACATTTAGTGAGATCAATGCAAATACTATTTGCTGTGAGATATGCGAGAAATGAACTGACCAGCGGTACTGTTGTGGCTCTTCTGGCACATCTCTGCTGGAACCCAGACACTTAAAGTTAATGAGCCTTTAATTCACATTATTAGATTTCTTTAATCTGGTAAACTGGAAATGTTATGGGGTTATGGTAGTACTTTAGAGAGAAAAATGTAGAGAAAAGTCTCTAGTTTAACCACCTCATCCTCCTGGGAGAATCAGCACTTCACAGAAAGAAGCCACATATTCCCACTGAAGAAAGAGAAAAACAGAGGATTAATCAATAGCTAAATTTGACTTTGCTCAGCTTCTCAGCAGAGAGGAACTGCTCTGTGAGGAGGTGAATATCCTCCCCTGGGAAGGCGACTTGGCTGTCTCTTGTGCAGGGGCTGGCCCCAATCTAGCCACAGGAGAGGTCCTGGTGCCAGCTACAGAGGTCACTGCTCATTTGCCCTCTGGCTTGAAATGGAAAAAAGAAAATGTAGCCAGAGAAGAAGAAAAAAAATTCTCAAAGGAGAGGAGGCAGAGTCAGGCCAAAGGCAAAAATGAGTTGTTATGGGAATACTGAAGAGGAACTGGCTGGAAAACAAAAGAAATCTGACAAATGGGGAAACGGAGTACATATCCTGGGGCAGGATCGATGGTCCTGGCAAGCAGGATGTTGACAAGCCACCTTCATACAAGAAACATTCAGAAAGGGCAGAGAGTGGGAAAGAGACGGAATACAAGGGCAACAGAAAATTGTCCTTTGCCTATCCATCTGTTGTATTGCTATGTGAACACCATTACCAGAGAAAGAGTATAATGTTGTTTCTGGGACTCAAAATACAATATGGAGTCTTTAAGCTATTCTAGGCTTGGCAAGAGATGCTGAGCTGAAACTAAGCTGCAGAAACATTACTGGTTTTTGGAAAGGATAGGAAAACAAACAAACAAACAAACAAACAAAACACTAAACATATGTTTAGTATTTCATGACTTTTAAGAAACTGCTGTTGCAAGAGTAAGATCGTGGAATATTGTGCACTCTGCACTGTAGTACAGCTTCTGGTGCCGAGCTTTGAGAGGGAGCAAAGAACCAAAAAGAAATCAGAAGGGAGAGATGAGTAAGTGGAGCAAGTCAGGCAGATGAATATTTGCATGCTTGGAGGGCTCCAGGGAACTTGGCAGTGATATTGCTCATCTCAAATCTTTTCATTGCCACTGACTATGGAGAACAGCAGCATAGCGTCATGTTATTGTCTGCTCATGTCTAGCCCCAGATGAAATTATCTGAGTTCTAGGCACTGAAAAGAGACAGGAAATCTCTGTGACAGAGCTCAAAGACACATATTTAGTGCAGATAGCTAAAATTTGATAAGCTGACCTCAGCCTACTAAGTCTGTCAGTCAACCTTGGAGGGCCACGTGTCCACTATGGATGTACCCAGGGGCCAGAGAAAGAATTACAGAAAAAGATACCAGAAATGGAGGTTGCCTGTCTATTAGAAATATCCCCAAATAGGTCAGTCAGTCTATGCAAATATCATAAAGGTGATCTTTGAGGGAGCCATGAAGGTAGCAGGGGAAAATACAAGCCATTAGAGGCATGAGGTGAGAAAGAACAGTTTCTGCCCTCTTTGGTATAAATGAGAGCCAGGTGCAGTGTTGACTTACAGAAGCACAATGTAGCTAGGAAGAATCAAGGACTTTCAGTAATAAATTGCTACAGAAAACATCATACCTCAGGAAACAAATGCATGAAGTTACCCTGCAGGGCTAAATAAATGAGACTTAAGTGTTTTAACATAGTGTATGAGTGTGCCTTCAGATGTTAAATATTTCTTAAACCAATAAACAAAATTAAAAGGATGAGAGGGAATTTTCATCTCTGCTCTGATGCAGAGGTTTATGTTAATGATTATAACACATTGAAATATAATCAAATCTATGTAAATATAATCAAATCTATGTAAAAATGGACTGCATTTAGACAAAACAAACAAACAAACAAACAAACAAAACCACACTAAAAATCTCTGAAGGATTGAAATGTATCCATAATAAACTGATTTTAAAAACAAACAAAAACAACAACCAAGCCCCTTCCTCCATAAGCTTAGACTAGTATCAGCCCAGCAAATGGACCGATAACAGTCACTGAGTGGGTGGGAATCACCACCTGTGGCAAGCTGCCTGGTGATTATAGAGCCTCAGTACTCTTCTGTGGGGTGAAGGGAAGCAAGGGACTGTCTCTCTAACTAGGAAGCAAATGACATAAAAAGGTGCTGTTTACCATTTGGTGTCCCTATGACTCACTTTGTGGTCTCAGAAGCCAAGAGACCTTTTATCTTTACTCAGTTTGTTTCTGCTTTATGAAGAAGTTTATAGATTCCTCATAATTACCAAAATCAGTTGTTTTTTTTCCCTTAGTTTCTCAAGCTCTAGAAGACTCTGAAAAGGAGTGAGCATGGTAAATGTTTCTACAACAGCTCCAAAAACACAAGAAAGCTCTGGGCCTTCCTTATGAGTACAAAGTTGAAATGCAGAACCTAAAACATCTGGCCGGATTAGAGCTCTTTGCCTTGGACATTCCCAATTATGTATACCTACACAGGTCCAGACTGAATTTGGTCATTATATTTTTGATCAAGATAATGTAAGAACATGAGTTGCTGTTGCTTAAATAGGCTTCTACTGACCTTAAGCTCTTAAAGTATTGCCATACTGAGCTAGGAGGTAACTATTTACTGGTGCAGAGGAAGAAGCTCTGTCCATTTTCTTCTAATATTTTAATGGGTCATCTGAGCACTATTTGGAAAGAACAGCTTTCCAAATGAAAAGACTGTTTTAATGTGTCTATTTTTACAGAAAAGTTGAAGATACCCATTAAGAGTTTATACTTTTACTCAAACTTTTCCTAACTTAATATTTAATACTTTTAGCTGGAAGGGGAAGCAAAACTTTCACAGGGTGAAGAGGATGTCATAAGACACATAGATGTATTTTTATTTTGCACATTTCTATGGCTTTCAGATTTTAAAATGTCATCATGCAACCGGAATACAGATGAAACAAAATAAAAGTTGTGGGCTCCCCTACTTTTGGGGAATCATGCATATTTGAACATCATATTATAAATTATAGGTAATCTTTTAAGTCAGAAACATAGGAAAAAAAAAAAAAAAAGAAAAAGAAAGAAAGAAAGAAAAAAAGCCTGAATCATGGACTTTCCAACCATCAGTTCTTTTTTCTTTTGTTTGAGTTTGGTTGGTGACCGATGACCTTGAGTTCAGCTAGAAGAGGATATTACAAACACTGCAACAACTTATGCAAGTGGTTGCTTGAAAGCAGTAGCTCAGTGGATGTCAGGCTCTTGGGTCTCAGCTGTGACTGCAAGAAAAATGTTAAGGAATCAGATGATCCAGGAGAATTTATAAGAAATGTGATTCCCAGTGTGATTGGGAAGGTGGAACTTGGTCTAGAGACCAGATACAAAACCAGAGAACTTTGACACAATCACATAATCAAGATCAATATTTATGTTAAGGTCTAGTATGATCGTAAGAATGGAGTGCACCCTGCTATGAATAGTCCTGTTGAATCTTACAAAGACCTTCAGAGAGTAAAACAATGAATAAAGAGAATCTGTTCTGAAAGCATAAAATCTTAAAAATCTGAAAAAGTCTAGAATAAGAAGGCTGTTTATATATAATGGCCTTGTCCATGCAAGAAACTTTGTAATAACATTTACAGACTTAGAATGAAATTCTTTATATTGGTGATTTTGAGTCCATTGTTTTGATTTTTGGCATTCCTAATATTCATATGAAATACCAAATTGAATTGAAAACAGTTTGCTCTTAGTTGTGGAGAGCTGTGCTGTGTAGATCTATTGTAAGTATTTTGGCCAAAGATAAGAAATAATTTCATGGTTTGTGAAGGACATATTTCATTGCTGCTTCCAGTTGGGAAAGTTAAATCTCCAGCACTCTTTCAGCATTTCTGCTTCAAAAAGGCTGTGAGTAAAGACAGATGAGACTGTTGTATCCTCTTCTAGCTTACTTAGAAGCATGCAATTTTTTGGATGAGGATATTAAATATTAAACATGGAGTGAATTTTGTAACTCTCAGAAGCAGTAAATATTTTTTCTGGCAAAGGTATTAAAGTTCTTGGGAAGATTGTATCTATTTATGTTAAAGGATGTTTCCTGCATGGCGCTCCTATTGCTATGTGGTGCAGTAATGACAGCTCTGATGAGAAGAGGATTACACAACTCTATCCCCTGTGTCTCCATGAAGACTCCATTCCTGATCCTAAGTTCTTTGCTTTTTGTTTGAGTTCCAGGTATTTTGTTTTGTTTTGTTTCCAGGCTGTGCTTGCATACATTGGCAGAGAAGTACTGTCTCCCTGCTGTATACCCACTCACCATCTCACCAAAGGTTCATCTCCTATGCACATTTACATACGTTAATGAGAGTTCAGGTATGATGGAGTATATTTCCACCACTCCTCATCCCAACGTAAGAAGCTGTATAGCATTTACCTACTCTGTGCTGATGGAGAATCATTTCCACATATGAATCTCTCTTAAAACAAATGAATAACAAAAAAAATTTTCTGTGAATTCACTGAGGCTTACTTTGAACTTAGACAAAGAAATGCAAATCTTGTAGTCTTAATGGAACATTTGAAACATTTGCTTAACTCAAACATTTGAGCTAAATCCTTTTTTTTTTTTTTTTCACAAGGACACTCCCTTACTTAAAGTCAGGCACGGGGCTTTCAGTATTCTTGCTGGGTTGTCTCTCTAGTGAAACATATTCCAGCTGTTGTCTCTTATTATCAGTATGTGCGACTCAATAACATTCTTTTTCCTGTAGCAGAATACTTATGAGAGCCAAATGAACTCTTTTTAAATCCTGCCCATTAAAGAAGGTCTTAAAGTAGAATGTGATTTTTGAGATATGGTAGCATCATCTTTTATCTGACCTGGCTAGACATGAACATCAAAGCTCTGTCAAGGCAAAGAATGTAATACTGAGATTGTACTAGGAGAATGCTTGCAATAAAACAAATTAATCAGTGCAGTCACTCCATCAAACTGATATGATCTATCTCTGTAAGCAAACCACTGCACTGCATAACACCCTCCTGGTTCTCATATGCTGTGGCATATACTGTTATTACTATTATATGACAGCCAGTTTAAATTTCCATCTTTCTTCATTAACTGGAAAAAAAAAAAAAAAAAAGAAAAGAAAAGAAAAAAAAAGTTTAGTTGTATCACCTGTAATATTTAAGCTCTGCATTGATGTTTTGGAATATATTTAAGATTTTTCCTTTATATCTTTAGAATAAATGCTTTGTGTTCTAGAAGAGGGCCTAAAATGAACCAGGCTCCCATAAAATTTAGAAAATAATTTCTTTCTGCCCTCAAGACAAGTGGCTAGATCCTGTTATGGATGTGAGAGCGAGAGGCCACGCTTTTACTTGAAGTATTGCAAGAGTGGTGCAGTTGTAGGAACTGCACTGTACTGAAGATAAATCTTCTGTAGTCTCACAGGTCACTAGCCACAAAAATACTGCACAGGAGGAGAATGATCTGAGGGCTCTGGATGGACTGAAAGAATTGAAGACAATCTTTCTTCAGTATCTCTGTACATCTATTTGAAATCCTTTTCCAATCCTATGCTTCTGCATGGTCCAGCCATTCATCTGGGCAAGGGATTTGAGGCCTGTTCATAGTAAAGTATTTTCACATAAATCTTATTTATGCTCTGTGTAGTTACAAATACCACAATCCTTATTGTCAAATGAGTCACATGGTCACTTTGCTTCCAGAAGGGTTTGTCATCATGGGCTGATACTGTACAGGTTGTAGTCTAGAAGTTATAAATCCTTGTTTGCACATCCCGGTTTAATGGTTATGTATCAGGAAGGAAAATTTAAGCGTGCATCTCCATCTAAGCTATGTGAATAACTCTGACCAGGGGATTGAGGGGGGAAGCATATCTAAAGAAAAGCATTCAGTTAAATCCTGAATGTCCTGTGCATGACTGATTAATTTTTGAGTTGTTTTCATCACCCCAAAAACTGGCCTGTTCTGTCATGGCATGACGGGATAGAAGGAAAACAGCTCAAATTCAAAAGATAAGTAAGTCGTTACATGGTTGGTGCAGGGACTGTGGATTTGACTGTGAACATAAACAAGCTTTTTCCTCCTGGCTTAATGCTCTAAGGCAAGTGGAGCTGTTTTAAATAGGACCCGTGTGTACAAGGTTAAGGAGGCAGCTTCTGATCTGACAGACTGATTTGCAGGTATGTGATGTCTGATGTCAAAGCAAAGTTGCACATGTATATTGCAGGGGTGAGGTGGTGGTTTTTTGTTTGTTTGTTTGTTTGTTTGTTTGTTTGTTTGTTTAAGGGGAAGGGTTGAAGGGGGGTTGTGTCAATTTTCCAATCTGTGAGCATGACAAAGCAGCTTGTGTTGCTGCTCACTGTACAAAATAATGTGCTTGAGGAACAAAAGAGCTCTTTTTGCCTACTCTTAGCCTGATACTAGCAATAAAAACCAGTGAGGTTCTTTGGCATCGAGAAAACCAGGGCTGTCAGGTTTGGCTTGGTGCGCTGAGGATAAATTCCTGAATTTGCATACCTAGGCTTCCCTCTGCGCTTGCAATGATTAGTAGGATCTACACAGCCACTAACCAGTAGGTCTGAAACTTGCCTGTAACTTGATTCCAGTAAGCACCTTGTATTTATAGCTTTAAAAATTCTTCAAAACAAGACCCAAAACAGGAGAGTGAGTTGGTGACTCATGGATCCTAAGGGAGGATCAGCAGAGCCCTCATTCATATAAGGGACAAAATATGGGGAGGAGGTTGGTTATCCTTGTGTTTTAAGGATATTAGACAGTTCTGATTTCTAGTTGAAGTATATTCTTGAAGTATTTGTTTTTACTGACTCTCAGCTAATTTTTACTGCCAACTATGGAAGGTTGATTAACTTCTCTGCAAAGTTTATAACCAGCTGCTTGCAAGGAAAAGTTTGTAAAGCCTTAGCAATATTGATGGGTATTCACTTCTTGGCTAAGAGAGAGAGAAAAAAAAAAAAAGGCAACGGTGGCTAAGAGCATTGTCTTGGAAACTCAGTTTTCTCAGGCAGAATTTCCAGTAAGACTATGGCTTGAAGTCATAAAGAAGCCAAAGAGAATGAGTAATAGTGCTTTGCTACGCAACTGCAGTTGTACTGTATTATTCTACTTGGTACAATAAGGCAGGTCAAGGGGTGGATTTCCAAGTCTTTGAGTTTGCACAAATGTGTATGTTATCCCATTTGCATATCTAGACAATATGCAAATATGCAAATAGGTTATCAGGTTGCTAAAAACCACTTAAATGTCTAAATGTACTACAGTTGACCTGGACAACTCAAAGTGAAACTTGCTCTCCAAAATAAAATTGCTAGTTTTATTGCTTTTAGCACAAGTTTTAAACTTTTGAAGGCTTTTAATAGCTATCTGTAAATAGCTACTTTTGTACAACAGTAGGAAAAAAATCCAAATTCTCAGAAGAATATAGTTGATTGTTTATTAGACCTACAGTTGCCCCTGAAGTTATGAGTGGGTCTGCAGCATTCATCATAATCCTCAGGAAAACATTAGCATTTCTACTAAAAGAAGGATAGGTTACTTAACTCAAAAGTAAATCCCAGAGGTTTAAAAGACCATTGAGATCCCCACACTGTAAGGACTGACTTCCTTTGCTTAGTAAAAACTATTGTCAGAGGACCAATTAGATGGAAATGATACATTAACACTAGGAGAGCTATGACTTACAGGAACACTTCTTACTTTCAGCAGTGCTCACTGCACTCATGGGCTGTTTATGTTGTGATAAGGCCTAGAGACAACTTGTATTAGACACATGGAAGTATGCTCCCACCCTTAGGATTAGGAAGGAATGAGACATAGCAGATGTCCAAGGCAAATATGTGTGTCAGAATACAGAATAATCATGTTGGAATAAGAAAAAGACTATGATATATAGCATCTGATTGTGTCAGGACAAAATAGCACAGCTTACCCCTTGCTGTGTAATGGTTCGAGTTAATTGTCCCCCGGTGGAAACTATGAAATAGTGTTTGAAAGAAGAGATGTGGCAACTTTTCAGAGCTGGTTCCAGAAAAATTGCCACGAGAGGAGGCATGAGCATGATTCTTGGACGAAACATGAATCTTGCAAACTGGTGATGAACTTCTGGTGTTACAACACAATTTGGCAGCTGGGTCTTGAAGGATGTTTACCTTGTCTTGGTCTAAACTACCTCCAGGAATGGATGTTCATATAGGATATGCCAAAACAGCTTTTTACAAAAATGTGTTACTAGTAACTTTTTTATAACCACTCCAACAAGACATCCCATGCATCCAGCTTATCTTCACTGCTTAGTTCAGTACAGATATACCGAAGGAGAGAAAACAGGCTATAGGGCTATAATCACTTCTTGTGCTTCCTGTGAAAGGGTACAAGAAAGCATTGTGAATACCTATAGAGCAAGATGAATGAAAAGATTATGTCTTGGCAGCTGGAGTTTTCCTGTGTTTTATTTTTGTTGCTTTTTTGAAGGGTGGGAGAGGGAGGGTATTTACTTCTTTCTAGAGTTAACAGATCTTTTCCTCCTGTAGTTATGCTAACCATCAAGAAATGTTACTTCTAAATAAGGCTGTCTATTATTTTAAATTCAGGTTTCATTCTATCTAAATAGGCTACTGGCACAATTCTCTTTTGTCCTTCTAATATATCTACTCACATTACTGAATAAAGAATGAACATTCCATATCTACATCCCTAAAAAGGAGTGCTATAAACAAAAAGGAAGCTGAGAAGATAAATAAATCCTAGTCTCCAAAGCTTCCTCTTCAGTAAAACCAAGAGAGGTGAACTGAGTTACCAAAGTGATGAGACAGGCTTATACTACCCATTATGTCTTGCAGGATACACTGCAAAGTGAAATACAGAATACACATGCTTGAGATATTTTTGTTTTGTTTGAACTGTTGTTTTTTGCTTATTCCTTTTATAAATCTTCATATTATTTGTAATTTTGAAACGGTAATTGGATATACACATCTCTTTAAGAACATGGTATTTGGTTGTTTTCCCTATCCAGGAAGATTTGATTTATGCTGCCTTTTTTTTTTGTTTGTTTTGCCTTTATGTTGAAATTAGAATAGTACTATGGGGAAAATAACAACTTGAAAATTGCAGGAGTAGAATATTTATACATTTAACACAGGAATCTTTCCCTGTGGGCTTCCTGGTTAGGGTAAGTGTCCTAATAGCTTCAGTGTGACTGGAGAGTATGAATGAAATGCATTTTTAACTGTGTGGAAAAAGTAAGACTTTATTTTATTTAGGCTCATCCCATAAAATAATTAAAAAAAAAAAAAAGGCAAAGGCATGTTGATAGCTTAATTTTTACTTATTTCTTTGGTTAGCTTTCTTTCAAGAATAACCTTTCACTTGTCAAAGTAAGGAAGAATCTTTGATAGTAGACTTGATGGAAGGTGAGATCAGCTACAAGCTGGATGGAATTTGTGACAGACAGGCAGAGAACAGAACTGAGGCATTCCCTTTGCTCATCAGGTTCATGCCATGGTTACAGGCACTGCAGGATAATGCTTCCCTGACACTCAAGCCAGAAAGAGCACAAGATCGTGGGTGCTCTGCGTCTCTCCTACGCTCTGTGACTCCTCTTCAGTTGCAGTGGCTGGGAAGTAGGACGTCTGGGTTTGAACCCCCTTAGACTAAGGGCAGCTCTGGTTCTGCATCTTACACTTGGGTGAATTTTCTCACTACTTGTCTCTTTTATATGTGATGACCACATAATCTTTGGGAGGGGCAAGATCTTGGTGTGTATTTTAGACATTTTGTGCACAGGAGATAGGAATTTAAGTGCTACCCTACCTAATCTCTGCACCTGACCATTTCTGCACACATGCAAACCACCTGTGTGGCATCCTAGGAACCAACAGGTGAACAAGAACAGTGCCTAGTGATCCCAGGGCAGTCTGTGTCCCTGTGCTGACTATTGTAACCATGAGCTTTGTTAGCAGTGATATTGAGAAAAGTGCAGCAAATGAAGTCTAAGTGTTGTCTGTTGTATGCACTAAACTTTTTTTGATGGACATCACTAGGATCATACGTATGCAGATCAGAACAGAATTTGCTTACGGTAAACTCCTCTACTGAAAACAGCCTATGTTACCTTGTTTATGCCTGAGCAAATATTGCCATTTCAGTGGTGATGTTGGGCGTAAACAAAGGTTGAGTTTGCTCTGTATACTTGAGACTAAACTATTCATGTAAATTGCTTGAATATGTTATGAATTTGCGAGCTTACCCAATGATATTCACTGACTATAACACAGTTAGATTTTCATGTCTAATAACTGTCAAGTGACTAAGTGTTTTTCATTAACATAAATGCTCCGCTTTTTGCATTTGCGTCAGAGAACCTCAAACCACTTTGAGACAGTTTATATGGAAGCTCAGCCTCTCACACAAATGGCTTATTCCCTTTTCCCACCTCTCCAATATACTGTTACATATAAAATATTCTCATCAATATACTTGTTTGCTTTGATTCCCCTCATCAATAGCTTTAATTTTTTTAAATGCCACAATTAAAGACATTTTCTCTGTGATAAAGCCTAAGAAATGAGCCTCAAGGAACAGAGAATATCAGATTTTTCTGTGTAGGCAAAAGCTATACTAAGGTGAAATGTACCTATTTATCTGTAAAAATATTTGGGATGGAGTAAGGGAGAACCACACAATTTATTTTACATATATTTAATTTTACATAACTACTATAAGGCTTGCTGTTGCTATAATCAATATGTTTCGTATAATTGCTTTTAGAATCTTAGCTGTAAATCATTAATGAATATTATTCCTGGCAATATACATATGCAGTTATCTGGGATGCAGCATCAGCAGCAAGATTCCAAAATGTGACTGGATTATGCAAGAGGTGGGAAAGTAAGGATTACAATATAAATAAGTGATGACTTTGCTATATACTTCAGTTACATTTGTCAATATCAGTCAAGCAAACTAAACTGAAAAATCTTTGTATCGTGTAGTCAAAGTATTGTGGTGATATAAACTACTTTTCAAAATACTAAAAATTCTATGTAATCTGTCCAAGGCACAGCTCATCCCCAGAGTATTTAGGCATATTTCATGCAGTTTTGCATCCTGTCTGGTGACTAGCTTGAGACAATCATGAGTATTTTTTGTGACATATAATTGAATAATGTATTCTGCAGAGGCTGCACATGAGGATATGGTGCTGATCCATGCCTTTGTATTGAATATTAGTGTTAAATTTGGAACACAGAACAATTTTACTGCACTATACTACATGCAATCAGTGAAAGACTAGCACTTTCAGAAACTCTGCAAACTGGGATAAAGAGTGAGCAAATGGAAAGAAATGTATTGTTAGAAATAATACTGTAGAAGGGGGTATGTGAACTAGGGAATATCACATAGCTCCATCAAAGCCAGAGGCAGTTACACCCCTAAATGACTTGATAGAAATATTTTTGCCTGTAACTTCTACCACTTGGAGCTAACAGTTCACAGTTAAATATGCCATGTGCAATCCTGTAACCTCCTGCTGATATAAATGAAAATGCTCCCTTTGAGCAAAAGTGCCAAAGCATGCCCTTACTGAATATTTATAGAAAGGTGTTATTGAAAAATGAAAAGAAAAAAAAAATAAAATAAAAGGAAAGAAAGGAAGAAAAACATTTCTGGAGGAATTTTGGAAAACATACCATATGCGACCTTAGACAGGCTTCAAGCAGTGGTAAAATTATTAATGTGGTGGCCAGATTCTCAGCCCAGAAAAGAAGCATGTATTACTTTTTGTGTGCATTACCAACAGGGGAAAGTGCAAAGATGTAAGACTGAGGATGAGAGAGCATCTACAGTACGCAAAGCCTGGCCAACAGATTTGGAGTTTTTGGTTAAGGCCAGGTTGAGCTGCACTCTCTCTGCAGCTTCACAGACCTACCCTAAAGCTGCCAGTGGGCCTATAGATGTGAACTCCCACCCACTGCTGTTCCACTGACATCCTGGGAAGAACACAGGCATCTATTTTTTATGCAGTGTTTTTCACACAGAACGTAGTAGGGTGCATGCCCATCCTGGCTGACACAAGCAATGGCAACAGTTGCAACCTGTAAAAAAAAAAAAAAAAAAAAAAAAAAGAGAAAAAAAAAAGTGAATGCCTACTAATGTAACTGCTCCTAGCTCTGCTACAGGCTACAGCTAAGTCCAGAAGATCAAAAAGGAACAACCCTTTCCAAATGCCAAGAGGAGGTACACAATGGGGGGAAAAATATGTTACTGACCTTACGTTTCGGTTTGTTCTTTGCTTTGAAGGGCAGTGTGGCAGGTTCCCTTTCTCTGTATACACTTCTGCAGCAAGAACACACACATTTATTTTTTTAACTGATGAGTACATAATTTGCTCATTGCAAATTTTAGCCTAAATGTACCTAGAAACTTGCTAGCTGAGCTTGGTAAAACACAGAGAGACCACATGAATTAATGTTTGGCGAATTCAGGAATTCTGTCTCTTGAACAAACAGGGTCCATTGCTCACATCTCTTGACCAAGGTTCCTTAGCAGAGAGACCTTGCACCAAGAATGCCTTTTTCCCCCACAGAACACATCAGAGTGCACACATGATAGCATATCAGTGTAATTATGTACAAAATAACACTTGCCAAAACAAACTAACAAAAGACACTTTGCTGCATACTAGTTTGACTCATGGGCTGAATTGTAAAATTTCTGTACCTCACTATAGGATTTCAAGTCATTTTGTCCACTTAGACAGTTCTCTGAAGCAATATATCATTTGGAGCACTTCAGAAAGGAGACATGCTGTTGTTTTAATCTTAAAAATCAATGGGACAACATAGCCCGGGGCTTTCAAACATTAATTTTCATCAGTTTGCTTTTTTTTTTTTTTTTTTGCTTTTTTTTTTTCTTTCTATTGGTTCTTAAGTGATGGACCTTTCCTGCCACAAAGCGTGAGTAAATTAGAATGCATGTCTGGAAACATGCTTGTACTGGATGATATGTGCATTAGTAGTTTTTGGAAACAAAGACATTCTTTCACTCAAGTAAAATTTGCAAATCCTGCCCCTTGGCATGAGCAGCTCACTTCTTGCACTCCAGTTCTCAGAGGGCAAAAAGCTGGTTTGGGACTTCTTTTAGTAGCCCATAAAAAAAAAAATTGATACCATGTGATATAAAGACATTCCAGCATGTGTTAAATATGCTCATTTCTTTTAAGCACAGAAGGATTAAGCTTAGCATTTGTTTCAGATTTCTAGCAATATTACCATTGGTGTGTAATAGCTGGAAATTGTTCCATGCATCCTATTATGAAGTTTCTTCATTTCTTGACAAGGGGACTTTAAGTACAAGGCAAATTGGGGGAAGGGAGAAACAAAACTGTGTGAAATGCTTAACCTTCCACCACAGTTCAACAAAGCTAAAAATTTTTGGCAAACTGCCTAGATTTTCTAAGGCTACTAATGTTTTGTAAGCCCCCAAAGACCACAGCACTTCTGGCTCGAGACAGAAATCTCATAGGAGGCCAGCCAGAGCTGAAGAAAATTTTAAACCGTGTTGAGTAAACAGTTCAAGAAACAACAGTTGGTCATGGTGCTCTTAAATGTTCTGCATGAGCTGGCTGCCACATCTCAGACAAAGATGAACAATAATCATAAAGATATTGTTTGACTTCAATATGCTTCTAGAAATCATGGCGAAGGTCAGTGGGAGGTGAAACATGGGGTATGTTATTTCTGTTGAAACGAAATGCTGGAAAAAGGAGCAAAATGATGAATTCACTAACTGCACAGTAATGCTCCTTAAAACTCAGCTACATCAATCATCATGAGAAAACTGAAGGAAAAGCTTCTCCCTGTGACAAGATTTTGGATTCTAACACCACAGAATATAAGTTCAAGCTTAAGATCATAGATGTCATGGCACAAAGTAAAATGCTTTGTTCTGAAAAATTGTGCAGTAATTTGGGACTGATGAATTTAGCATGGAGAACAGTTACACATACAATCAGTGGTCTTTTAGCCAGTTTTCTTTCCCCCGTGTCTAACAAACAAAGCTATTATCCTGTCGTCATAAAGCAAGGCTTTTGTGTATAAATATTATTAATAACAACGACCCCTATCGCTGGGAAAAGAGGTTATTGGGCTTCAGTTCACAAAGCTTTGTGTATTTCTCTTTCCAACTGTATTAGTTACACTAATGCCAAAGATACTGTTCTTCCCATTGCTGTGATGATCTTCAGACTTCACAGCTGTAATGATGCTGCATTTTAGCCAATTCATTTTTATTTAAAATAATAAAAATAAGTTAATTAAAAATCAGCACTATTTGGTGCTTGAAGGCAACCAGGGGCAATTAAGAATGCTCAATATTGGATCATCTGATGTGTGTTTTGATATTTGTGCAATGAATTTGCACAATATACTTCAAGATACCAAGAAATGGGTGGTAAACAGTTTTATGAGCTGTAGTGACGCACCTCAGACTCATGTTTGCAGTACCATGAGTAACTGCAAGCTTTTAACTGGCTGCTATTTTTCTTAGTGAGGAAGAAATTTGATTCCTTACAAGAAGAGTTACCAGCTTCTTATTTTTAAAAGAAATCTGAAATTAGTCCAGCATACTTAAATCTCTAGCCCTGGACTGTAGCCCACACTTAGTAGCATTCCTCTCCTGGCTCTAATTCCAAGGTGATAATTTTATAAATGGATAGATCCTCTGTGCTTTGTAAATCTCTAACAATCTCGCTTTACTTGGAAATATACCACATTTTCCACATGGTAAGAACCTTTTGTCATACTAAAAATCAGGAAGTGTGGGGATTTGTTAGCTTTTTAAACTTTTTTAAAGTTTGTATTCAGGGTTTAGGGTAATATTTGAGATGGCTCATGTTCAACCCAATCTTTTAGGAAGCTAGAATATTACGGACCCATTCCTTCATACCTTGCATAAGGAATACAGTCATAACACTGAGGTAAATATTGACAAACAAGGACAGAAGGGGTGAGAGCATCCTGCCAGGAAAATGGAAGTGCCTGCTTAAAAGTTTTCACTACGTGCTGACTTCTTTTCAATTTTATTGCAAGCTTAGATTTCTTGATACATTCATTGTAGCTGGGAATAAAATTGTCAGATTTGTTCCTTGCAGTATCAGTGTAAGGTATTTTGTCATATTGCCATGCACTTCAAAAGATAATTTGACCGGTTAGTTCAAACAGCCAGTATTTTTGAGAAACAAATGGTAGAAATGTTAAAGGGACTGCTCAATCAGTTACACTTGATAGAACGGAGAGATTAAATGAACATTAAGAAGATTACAAAACTTTTTGAGTTTTAATCATCATTCTGAAAGTATATTGATTGTATGTATATATATATATACACACACATATATACACACAAACAAATATGGAAATAAGGCATTTGATGGCATAACAACTACATACCTTGGGTATCAAAAGTATTTGGTCTTCAGACTCAGTCAGCAGAATGCTCCTGAACCCTGCTGTTATGCACGCCTTGTCATATGCTGTTACAATGCATGTCACCGGACAAACATTATTAGCAAAAGTTTCACAGATGATTTTCACCATCTATTTTCTGGTTAACTCCAGTTTAACAACAATTTTATATTTTTGCCCACAGGCTAGAAAGCCATGTTCTTGTCAGATGCATTTCTATTTTAGCTGTCATAGTCCAAAATGAACATTTTATTTTAAAAAGAACCCGGGAAAATTAATATGAAAGGGAAAATGTTATTTATTTTGACATTAAATAACTCCAATAAACAAATTGTCAATTTATATGATACAATAAGCATAATGTAGTCTTCATAGCAAATAGTTGAAGATGAACTTGACAAAAGGCACTGCTTTTACAGTGAGTTATTTTGGCAGTCATGTCAACCTCAAAGTTCTTTGCTAAAATTTGACTTTGCCATGGACTGCAGTCTGAGTTTATTTTTCTGGATACTTCTTGTATCTGTTGTGATTTCAGGGAATAATGCAAACACCCAGTAACTAAGCACTATGAGAGAAAAAGTATGTGAAGAAGACTGGTCATACATGAAATGTATGATCTGTTGGATTGGTCATGTTTACATAGTGTTTGCAGTTTAAGTAGAATATTTTATCTGTAAAACAAATAAAATAGCATTCCAACTTCACACACAAACAGCGACAAAACTGAAATATAGACTTTGCAAATTTTAGTCTTAAGTGTCATATATTAAATCCCCCGAGAAATGCGCAAAAGACCGTTTACTTGCATGTATCAGTATATTTTGATCACTGGTGATTTAACATATGTACATGGTTAAAGTTCTGGGCAGGACTGTAATTGATCTGTGGATGTTAATGTAGCTGATGCACACTGGAAGGCCTTTTAAATTCACTCGTTTCTCATTCCCATAACAAACTCTGACACTTCTTGAGATTTTCTGTTTACACTAAAGCTTCTCAAGTTTCATTTGAACTTTTTGATTTTTGGATGGAGAAAATGGAGCAAGGGGGAATGCAAGGGGTTTAGCATGTTTATGTTCCTCCTACACATACCCTCTTTTTATGCATGTGTAGGAGGATTGAAGAAAGAGCTATTATTTCCTTTACTTACTACAGTTTTCATTTCCTTTCCCAATGTCTGGATGCAGAGATTGCAAGAAATATTAAAAGACATTTAAAAAAAAAAAAAAAAGAGAACAAAATAAAATAATTTTAAAACCCTCACAGACATGCAGCATTGTTTGTTAGGATTTCATGTTAGTTCCAGGATTGTGGGTTTTGGTTTTTTTACCCTCCAGAAAACAAATTATGAAATATTGCCTTTGTAGGAAATACATGCCTAAATTTACCCTTCCTTATTTGTCAGTCTTACACAAGAATGAATGTCAAACACTAGGTGCACACTTGAAAATTTGAAAAATTTTTTGGAAAAAAAGTTGAAAATTTGTTGAATTGCAGATTATAAGAATTTTGATACAAACCTTTCCTTTAAACCATCCTTTAAAGAAAAGCTTTCCTTAACCAATTGGTGCTCATCCTGTTCAATTTGTGGCTGTTACTTGAGCACTGTAGCATCTCTGTTAAATTCCATACCTCTTTCAGAACATTTTCCCAATTTTTCACAATCCTTTTTTTTTTTTAAAAAAAAAAAAAAAAAAAAAAAAAAAAGTTAATTTCTGCCTTGTAACGCACAGGCAGTTCCTCTGAGTTGATAGCATTTTCAGGTTCAATACATCTATTCCCTATATTCCTCCCAGGTAAGTACTGACCAGAAAGCACTGACAGACATTCTAAATCAAGACCCACACTTGATATTCAAAGATTTTTCCAGGCAGCATCTTCAGTGTTTTCCATAGTTTTAGGGTCTCCTCTTAACTTCCATCTTTGGTTCTTCAGGAAGAATGATAGCCTTCTTCAAGTAAGTAAATGCAGGAGGTGAATCAAAAAGTGCTTTCAGCAGCAGAGTAGAGCAATCTATAAAGATACCTGCTATCCAAACAGCTGTGTGTGCCAGCTGGCAGCTAGATATGCCAGGGAATTAATTTCAGGACCTAACCCTAAAATCGGATGCCAGCTGAGCACTGAGAAGTCCTAAGAGAACAAAAATAAGCTCTAGATAACCAACATCAGTTAAATAGGATTATATTTATACATAAAATATTGTAAGAATTTACCTTATTTTAGAAAACAAGTAAACCATATAATACAAAGGTTAGTCTGTTAAGCAGTTGCTTGTTGTTTGTGGTGGTTGGTTGGTTGTTTTCCTCTGTAGCAGAATCTTAGAATCATGGAATGGTTTGGCTTAGAAGGAGACTTAAAGACCATGTAGCTACAAGCCCCTGCCATGGGCAGAGACGCTACCCACTAGACGCAGCCCACTCAGGTTGCCCAAAGCCCCATCCAACCTGGTCTTGAACATCTCCAGGAATGAGGCAGCCACAGCTTCTCAGGGCAACCCGTTCCAGTGCCTCACCACCCTCACAGTAAAGAATTTCTTCATTATACCTAATCTAAACCTACGCATTTTTTGTTTAAAACCATTACCCCTTGTCCTGTCAAAGAGAACAATAGTAGAGGACTCAAAATATGCAATAGAGGACTAAAAGTGTGAACTAAGGCATGGCCCTGAAATCTTTGGGAAAGCTCCATTAGCAGGTACAGACATGTGCATGAAAGCACACAGTGACTAACATGAATAATGCCCATTGACTTTGTGTGAATTTTTAGTGCGCAGTCTTGAATTCTTTGGAATAGTAAGCCTCTCCTTTCTCCTAAGATTCTCATGCTGATTGGGGAAAATTAATGTTTTAATTTCCAGGATTCTTGTTTCAGACTTCCTTCTTGTATTTGAAACTGACCTTATACCAGCAGAAATCAGCAGTAGCAGGCAAATTAAATTATTTTAATATTTAGGTAAAATTATTTTTGGAAATTATTTTATATGGGGATCTGAGCTGAGCAGGAATCAGGAAAAATAATTGTTTCCATATCAAAAACCTAGAAGAAGCTCAAGTAAAAAAGAAAAAAAGAAAGAAAAGAACTCTTGCAGTAGAAAACATCAAATCTGCTTCACTTCAGTTACAAGTCAGTGCAACTGGAGAATGATTTCTTACTGGGAATTTAATTCACTTGGCCATGTACTCATCTCTTAGGTCATTGTTAACCACTGCCTCTTCATACATGAGCCCTTTCATATCCATGTTCACTGGCACTGTGTCAGTGTCCATGTGTATATTTTAAAACTTGCAAATTTATATGCATCTGCAAAAGTTTAGGGTCTTTTTAAATGAGGGTGTAAATCCTAGGATAAACTGTGATGTGAAAGCAGTATTATTGACTGCAAATGAAAACACAGCTGGCTAAAACTAAACTATTTGTGTAATTTAAAGAAAAATAACTTCAGCCCTCCTCTTCCTCTTCACTGAGATGTACACACGGCCTCTTAAAGCATGTGAGATGAAGTTTCAGTTCAATCAGCAGTGTCCACTGCAATATGTAAGAACTACATTGATTTACTCTAGCTGAGGAACTGGCCCCTTATTTGTAATAAATATAAATAAAAAATGTTTGTTTAACCTCAAAAATATCAAGAACATCAACTCATGACTTGCCTGTTTTTACTGGAGATTCCTTTGGATGACTGGAAAAAGTTGTTCTGAGTTAAAAAAAGAATAGCATGGAGAGAAAGCCAACTTAATGCCAGAGGACAGTTTAAAACTGTTGAGGACAGATGTTTAGAGTGTTCTCTGGGTCAATTTGGGGAAAAATATGATGCTGTGACCCACTTAGAAATTCTATTGACACTGACAGTTATCTGTTTTGTTTCTGAATAAACAGAGAAGTGTTGTATCAGTTAACAGTAAAAGTGGCATTTAACATTTGTCTGTTTAGCCATGATGATTAATCTGTAGCCAATCAAAAATCAAGAAGAAAGAAGAAAAAAAGGAAAGAAGGAAATCCTTAGAAGATGAATCCCTTTAAACCATTTGAAAGAAAATCAGGATGTTCTTAAATGTTCTTGTTGCAGGCCCAATGAGAAAGCTCAAAATAACTCCCTTCAGGGTGTTTTCTTAGGCCTTGCTCTAGCATGAGTTGTGCTGGGAATAGGAAGAGTAGGTGCAGAGTATGACTTGAACAGAGAGCACCTTGGGAGTAGCACACTGAGGTTCCTATATTTTATTCATGTCCTGAAATGAGGAATTCTCCATCTACTGAGCATTGTAAATTTAGGAGAGTGCTGATTCCTCCTGCACTCCACCCTAGACTTTCTGCTAGGACAGTAAGTTTTGTAATGTCCCTGTCTGCAGGTCAATGTCATACCCTGTACCTTGCTTTCAATAGGCATCAGGTGTTTCTGGATTCCACTAAATCTTCTAGGAATGATGTGAAGCTGGTAATTCATCAAATAATTGATGGCAAACTGACTTAAGCATTATAGACCCAGAAAGAAGACAGCAAGATATTTGTAAACAAACAAACAAACAAACAAACAAAAAGACAAAAAAAAATGGTTCTCATTACAATTGACTGTACAGACAGGGCAGAGGAAGGGGTGTGTGGGTGGAGGCTTCAGGAGGCTTTCAGCAGCTCAGAGGATCATTGGCTTGAGTTTCTCAATAGACACCTTGTGCGGTGCCAAAAATATATTTGGTTAAAGTTCCAGCAGCTGCAAAGAATTGTTGGGATGTCGTGGTTTTCATGCAGCTGGGAAATTAGGAGACTTAGAGCCAACAAAGATGAGGATGTTCAGAAAGACTTTTCTTCTACCATTGTAGAGGCCGATAAAGGGATGCTGTTTGGCCTGCGGTGTCTGCATAAACCAGGCACCACAGGCGCTTAATATTCAAATGGGAGAGCTGCCCCCCTTTAGGGGGCTGTGAACGTGGAAGCTACATGTTGTGCTAGGCAGGGCTGTCCAGGGCTGATCAGCAACTGTCCAGGCAGCATTTGGCCTACAAATCACCATCTACTGCACACGGGAAGAAGATGCCTAAAAAGAACACCTGGCCCAAGGACAGACTGGAGAGAATTATCATGTCAATATTGAAAAATTAATAAATATTAATGCCTCATTGAAAGCAAAATGCTGACGCTGATACCTGGAAAGCCATTGTGAATTATTGTTAACACTGGAAAGTATGGGTTGAAAGACAGGGTTAATTCTCAAGAGAGGGTATATAGAGAGATATGTGTATATCCATAATCAGGAGTGCCAAGACAGCAGCACACTAGCTTGGGGAGGGAAGAAGGAATCCCCAGTAAATCATCATCACTAGTTTCTGGCTCACCTTCCCTAGAAGGCCTGAAGTCCACCAGCCTTTAATTTGCAGGTAAGTACACAGTACCGGTCCTTCAGGAGAGCATTGGCTGAATCCTGAATCAGATCCTGAATCCTACCTCTCCGTCCTGAAAGACCGTATCATTCTAAAACTTTTCCTGCCCTCAGTCTTTCCAAGTCCATCTGAAACTACTTCTTAACAGTGTTTGGAGGCATAGGCAGAATTAAAGCAGCAATGAGCTCAATGTTTTCTGATGAACTGCTGGCAGTGGGGATATGCATTTACTACAATTGCACCTTATAGATGAAATACATATGTGATCAAAACATGTAGTGGAAAGGGAGGTACAGTCCTTATTTCAAAATAATGGGTACTGAATTCATCTGTGAGAAGAAAACATTGCAGGCAAGAGGTTTCGTGTTATTGACATGTCTGAGAGCTTTGCATAACAGTGAGCCCAAACAAACAACACTAAATAACCCTGGTGAAATAGAAGCAGCAGCAAAAGTATATGCAAGTTCTTAGCCTGAAAAATCCTTAATCTCCTGTTGTGTGGTCCTGTACAGCCTAAATATTTTGGCTATATTATTTACTAAAATTACTTGCAAAAAGCTTCAGTAGTGTCTTTGGGGCTGCCTACATTGAGTTAAACAGAAGTTCTTTCTGATTTCCTTAGAGAAATGATTCTTTGATTAAAATGTCATCTTCAAACTGAGGCAAAGTGCTTTCCATACTATTATTGACTCCTGTAATGTGACCTCCCCAGACAGATATCTTCTGCTGTAGACAAGGAAATACAGACTTTATATTAGACTAAAGAACCCAAGGAGACTAGTTAACTTATTGATTTTACGATATAGGATGTAGTTACCACACTTGTCCATTAATTTAGCACTCCAGATATCAACCACTACCAAGAAGAGTAAGTGTATGAAGCTGATATTTATAATGATAATCTTCTCTTCCCAAGCAACAGCCTCCTTTATCATGAAACACAGGCCTCTGAAAAAGCAATTCCCTCGTTGCTACTGTCTGAAATAACAGCTTCCTCTGACTGCAGAGCTCCAAATACAGTAGACAACATGTGCTGAGATGCTTCAGAGGAGAATACCACATGTGAATGAATGCCCTTCTTTGAGTAGTTACTATGACACGAGGATGCCCTGTGAAAACCCTAAGAGTTTCCTGCTGACAATGCAGGGCAGAGTAGCTTTCCCACTGGATGAGATGTGAATATTCAGAAGCATTTGCAATGGTTGGAATGCTGTGGATTTCCCTTGAGTAACTTAAACTCAATGAAAAACACCTTGAAAGTGATCGTATGACCCAATAGTACCATTTAAATAGGATAAGACTATTCATAACTGTGTATTTTTACTTTCTTACCTGTGCTCAGCACAGAGCGCCTGAAATGTATAAATAGGCTTCTGTTATCACTAAGTGTGACAAACACTCCAGTCATATCAGCACTGGTGTGGCTTACTCTTCAGTATGCTAGCTCAAGTTGTTTTTATTATTAAACAGACACTGTCCATAACCATTTCATTAGCAGAGCTGTACAGCTCTCCTTTAAGAGGCCTTCTACACATTTTCATAGAAATTTTGTAGATTTAATTCAGAGCTCATGGTAAATAAAACTGTTCCCAAACTCAGAAATCTGAGAGCCAAGAATCACAGTTTATCAAATCTCCAAAATAAATAAGGCATGCTTCAAACTTGCTGAACCTTTGGCAAGAGGATGCCATGAACACTAGTGTCTGGTTGTTGATAAGGGAATGTGGACTTTGAGAAGTGTTGACTGATACAGCACTCAAGGGAATGGAAAAGCGAAAGTTGTGGAAGAATGAAAATGTGTCAGCTGATATCCCAGTAGGATATTTTTTTTTTCTGGTTCCGTCAAGAAATCTTCCTGGTGGATTGCAGGGAAGAAGAACTCTCAAACTTATGCTGAAATCAGTTTTATGAGTTTCTTTTAACAGTGTTGTGGACTTGTGTGATGATGGGCAGTCTTGTGAACGATTTTTTTCTAAAATGCCTAATAGGTTTGTTTACCTTGGTTTTGATATTTGTAGTTACCAATAGTTTTCACCTTCAAAAAGTATATACCCTTGCTATCTCCATTAGAACATACAAGATGATGCAACAGAATTGACAGACACTTTGGTCTATAGCTTCACTCCATTACTTAACTCTAATAGAGGATAACTGCCTTCAAAATTGAGACTTTTTCCTTCCTTTTTTTTTTATTTTTTTTTTTTTTTGTTTTGAGCACCTTTCTATGTATCTCAAGGCTTTTCTTTTCTTTTTCCTACATCCTCCCTAAGAAATGTACTTCTTGTTCTTGGAGGATATGTCATCTGCTCGTACTGTTAGTAAATCAGCCAGGAACATTTCCAGTAAGAGGCCATGTGTCATGATGCACTAGCACTGGTATCCCACAATTATAAATAGACCACTGCATGGACCTCAGAAGAGGGTAGAAGTAGTCATTCTCAAGACGTAGACATTCAAGATTGCTGCAGTCTTACAGGAGAAAAATAACAACTCTAAAAACTAATGCCAGGACCTAGTGTTCAGTTATTCAAAGGGCTGTTTTTACTCCTGAAGGGGTTGGCTTGTGTAATGCTTTGGACAATTTTTTTTTTAGTTTTGTCCTATTTGTTTTCCTCTGGCACATGGTCAGACTGCTGCTACCCAGCATGTGCTTTAGTATTATTATTAGCTTTTAGGAGAAGAAGGAAAAGTTTCACTGTTATGGTTGCTTCTGGTTTTCATGTTGCTGTATTCTTTTCAGTTTCTGTCCCCAAACATGCATAGCTTTGTGATGTGTGGATAAGAGGTCTCCTCCTTTTTTTTCCTTTTCTCCTTTTGTTCTCCTTTTTTTTTTTTTTTTTCCAAACACATTACACAATTTTCTAAAACTCCTTCCTCTCCTTCTCTGCCATTTGCTAGAATAGAGCATGATAGAGCATAGCAGGTGGACACCCGTAAAGCCCTCCCTGAACTTCCTTGACTTCAGGTTTAACAGGCAACTCCTGGTAAATCCTAATGTGGTGCTTTGGTGTGCCCTTAAGCTCCAGCTTGCCTGTGCTGTGTCTCTGCTGGAGGTTTCCCCTCCTGAAGCTGAGTCAAGGAAATGCTTGGGTCTCCACTGTTGCAATCTGAAGCCCAACATTTTAGTTTTATGCACTGATGGAAAAAACATGTATCCCCTTCTCATAAATCAGATTTGGGGACAACAGCTTTGGAAGGAAGCAAAACAGGACTAGTAGCAATGTGTGGTTATGGCTTAAACCACCACAGCCATCCTTGCTTTTTTCTGAATCCCGTGACAGTATAAACCTCCAAACTTTCCTCTGGAAAAGAAAGAGAAGCCTTACAGGTTATGTGGATGTCAGATAAACACAGGGCACCTGTGCTCACAAAAGAGAAGGTTGGCTTCAGCTACAGAAATTTCTTTAGTATTTCTTTGATCTCATGTGCTAATACACTCATTACATTGAGTGAATTCTCATGAAGTTCTAACCATGTACATACTATTTCCTGCTTTTTCAAAGGTAGTTCAAGTAGGACTATATTTTAAGGGAACATTTCTCTTTAGAAACTTTGGGTTAACTTTCAAGGGTGTAATCAGATATTTGGGCTGCAAAACAGGACATACTCAATTCGATCTCCTTGTGTAGCTCGTCTAAGTCCTGGAAGGCTACAGCAAGAAGCGGTAACATTATCTGTGTGTATTTGCTCAGCACTCCCACTTGGGGCTCTGTTTTTAGCTGATTGCTTGCCAGCTTGGAACCACTTGGTCTTGGCACTTCCATGGCAGGTTTCCCTGGCAAGCATCAGGCTGAATGAAACTTTCCAGAAACAGCAAAAGTGATTCGGCTTTCTAAGATAGGAAGGAAAAAATATATTTTGCTTATATGTCTAGAAAATATCTCATAGCCTCTTCATTAAGAAGCTCTTGTGCAGAAGTTTTTTTTGTTGATGTTGTTTTGTTTTCTTTTATTTTTTTTATTATTATTTTTAATCCAACACGGGAATGGTTGTGGAGTCAAGGATTTCCCGGTTTTTCTGATCTGGAGAAAAATAAAGGTTTATGTCAGTCTGTCGCCTTAAATTGGCGTCCATGGCCAAAGCAGAGGAGGCTTTAAAAGCGCCCCCCGGTCCCCCAGCACCCGGTGCCGCTCGTTATCCCAAAACACCTCAACGCCCTGCCCGCCTTCCCCCGGCGGCCGGCCGCCATTTTGTGCGCTCGGGCGGGAGCGGCCTCCCCGCGCCGCTAGATGGCGGCCGTGCTCTGCGGCCCCCGGCCGCGCTGTGGCGGCGGGGCGGGGCGGGGCGGGCCGCGGGGAAGGGGCGAGGGGTTTGAGGCGGCACCTCGGGAGCAGGGGCTGCCTGCACGCCTGGCATTAATCCCCACGCGTGTCTGCCGCGGGTCATCGAGTGGAAGGTTTCCCAGAAGCGCTCTTGCAGTGAATTTTAGCTGGAGGTGTGTGGGTCTAAAGGCAAAGCCTCGAAAATCCATGTCCTCCACTGAGTTCCCTGTGCGTGCATGGAAATCAGGAACACTCCTGGTTCTGTTCATACTGAAATGAACTGTGATGATTTCAAAAAACTAGTCTATAATTTAATTAAGTTGCTTCTGTGTTTCTTCTTAGTCCAGCCCCTGGCTTTGGCTGAAGTTTGTGTTGCAACTGGCTGGAAGTAACGTGCCAGGTTAAACCTTTTTCCAAATTGGTACAAAAAGGGTTACACTCTGTTTTCTTTTGGGTCTGGCTCTTCCCTATATATTCTTCAAAATTGCTTAGATGAGATTGTCTATAGGATATTGCATTTTAAAAATGTAGAAACAAAGTGTTAACACTGTAAAATCAAGTATATGTTAAATTTAACATTGCTTGTAAGTCCTGTGTTTTCTCCTTCCTACAGAAGTAGAAACACATTATGTATAGTAAAACACACTACGTAATTTCCACCATATCAGTATGTTCCTTCATAATCTTTACTTCAGCAGAGGCGTTACTTGTGCTCTGTTATGGTGACTGAATTGGTGATCCATGGGGACACTTTTGCAAATCTACAGTATCTGTAGAAAATCAGCACAGGCAGAACTGCCATTAATTTTGGTGGTCACATTGAGATGTCTACAAAATGCTCTTCAAAGCACCCTGCATTTTTATACCATATTAGGTACTCAGAAAATTGTTATGATACATTGAACTGCAGCTGCAGCTGTGAGGACTCAGTAAACTTGGCCAGATGTTTTACATGGCACAAGTAAAAAGTGAGAGAAGTGGTGATCATCCCATTAGCGAAGGTTTCTGTTCAAAGGCCTGCCATGTATTACATACAGAGGCAGGCACAGGATCTCATTCTTCAGGCAGCATTCAACTGCCTTGACCCTAGGAATATTTATTTTTCCTCCCTGCAGTTCTCTCATTAATTTGCCACCTGTCTTCTGAGTTATTAAAAAAAAAAAAAAAAAAGAAGAAGAAACGAAACGAAGATTACAAAGACAACAGTTGCCTTGGCTATGCAGCTGTGATCACAGCAGAGCGATGTATATCATAAGAAATAGGCACAGAAGAGAGCACATTAAGTGAAAATGCATTTGTAATTATGGTATTTTTTATCTTATAAATTTCTTCATTGCAAACACAATGTTCTTTTTAATATTTTGTGCCATTCCCTAGGTTTTTAGAAAAACAAACAGAAAACCAAACTCTATTTTGTGGAATCATAACAGCACTCACAGGGGTTATCTGAAAGATGGCAATCTTTGGATCCATCTGACAACCATCTCCTACGTGAGCCAACTATGTAATTGACAGTGGAGGCAGAGACTTATTTTTCTGTACTGACTGTCAGCAGAAAGGAAGAAGGGATGTGAATTCTCTGGATTCCCTAACCTGTTGCTGGGAATGGAGAAATCTTCCCATACCATTCAGATCACTGGAAGGGAGTCATCGCTGATTGTCCAGATCCTCAAAGATTGCACGTGTCTGTCCTTGTCATACTACTCCTCATTTCCCTGTCTCAGTCTTGTGTCCTGTTCTCACTGCCCCTGGTTTTCTTCCCTATATTATTCTTCCTTGAATCCTTCATCTTGTCTTTCTTCATTGTTTGTAAAAACCTCAGCTGTCTCTCCAACTTCGTAGCTAATTCTGTCTAGGTTCAGTTCACCTTGGTTTGCTGTCTTTGGGGCCCAGTACTCTCCAGAGTTAGAATAGATGAGCTGATATCATTTCAAAACCTGCAAATTTCCTGTTATCTCTTGATTATTCCCTATGTCAGACTCAGCCTGAGTGGTACTATGTTGCTCCCCTGCTCCCACTCTTCATTTCCTCCACTTCCAGTACCAGTTGCCCTCATCCTGTCCCATATAACAGGGGCTGTTGGAGTCTTGGAGCCCTCAATTATAGTGTGTTTTCCTGAATGTAAGCACAGTGCAAGTCAAGTTATTGTCCTGTCTGTTTTTAAGTTAGGTATGTCTTATCTTCAGATCTGCTGAACTTTATTTACCTAGTTTCTTCGGTGTACTCTTCCTGAAAGAAGTCCTCAAGAGAAGATACCTGCAGGAGTGCAGTTGAGGACAGTCTTATGCTGTCTGGAGCTCCATAGTCAAATCAGCTTGGTTATGTTACAAGGAAACAGAAAAAGGATAGTGTATCTTCTAGCTCCTTCACTTCAGTACTAAGTGTAACAGAATCACAGGTTTAAGTCCAGAGGGAATGATCAAATCATCTTGTTTGAACTCTTACGTGCTGTGAGCCCTTATGTTTCATTCCCTTAATATATATTGGATTTGATAAATTGAATTTTGACACTGAGATGATCATAGTTTCTAAACAAGGATTGGAAAGCCTGAGGAAACACACACACATACACACACTTGGATGAGAAACAATGTGAATCACTGCATTTTTCAATATCATGTTTTGTTTTGTTTTCTGAGAGCTGACATGAGGGCAGTGTATAATACAATTATAAATTGAATATGTTAGGCAGGCATATATACCTTCCATCAGATTTCTTGCTGCACTATTTTCTTTTGTGCTATTTTATTCTAGTCCAAGATAGAAGATGTGAACATTCTGCTACGATTTTGGGTTGAGCAGTTTTCTTTTTTATTCCAGCAGAAAGGAGGAGTAAGCTTATTGCCATTATGCTG
The DNA here is from genome assembly GCF_047663525.1 of Anas platyrhynchos. Classification (NCBI taxonomy): domain Eukaryota; kingdom Metazoa; phylum Chordata; class Aves; order Anseriformes; family Anatidae; genus Anas; species Anas platyrhynchos. The sequence goes on from NC_092590.1 coordinate 37,550,935, forward strand.
AGTTTTATTTGATCCTCTCTTGGGTATAGTTGAGTGCCATTTAAATACTTCCTTTGTAAACCTACAGAAAGCAAAAATAAGCCACTGATGACATCATCTGAAGGTGCATGAAAGTAAAGATTTGGATAAACCAGAGCTACTTGTTTGTTCGTTTAAGCAACAATGAAAATATGAGTACCTTACTTGGGTAAGTCTTATAATATTTAGAAGTCAATAAGTGGGGCAAGTTTTTTTAAAGAAGTCTGATTTATATGGTTTTATACTTCATGACTAGACAGTCTAATTGTTTTCCAGAATTTATTTTATCTTAAAGCTGTATCATACTTAATTTAGAAACAATTTCATTCATGCTAAGTGCATTAGCACATACCATCAGCAGTTAAAGAACTGGGGTGTCCAAGTGTGTCTTTTCTTTGAAATGTCTTAATGATTATGAGCTCTTTCAGTAACTTCTTCCATTTTAAAGAGCAGGAAAAATAAGGAAAAAATCAAAGTAGGGAAGAAACACAAAAGCTTGCTAGATTTACTGAAATTAAAAAGAATTACGTGAATTCTAAATAGGCCCAGTGCTTTGGCCAGGTGGAGGAAGGTGATGGCTGTGTTTGAATGAGTTAATATTATTATTTCTCTTCTGTTGGAAGAGCACCTGGAGACCCCATTTGTGATCAACTCCCCACTGTGTATTGTAGATACACATAACAGCCTCTGGTATTCAGGAGGTCAGACGAGAAGGTGTTCTGATCCCATCTGGCCTAAGTCTATGAATAATAGAAGACATCCGTTGCCCAGTGTTTACAATGAAAATAGACCTGGCTGATAGTGAGGAAACATGGAGGTGCTCTGAATTGCCACTTTATAGCTGCATGACTGAGAAACTGATACACAACTTGCCCAGGGTCACATAGGAGTTGAGCTAGTCCAAGAGTCACACCGACCGCCAAACGAACGGCTTGGCCACAGGCATGGCCTCTCTCCTCAAGTCCCTTATAGTTAACAGACTGGTCAGTGCAGATGCAGGACGCATTGCCAGCTCCTCTTCAGCTGCTTTGGAGGAAGTAATACTGCTGTGCTCATGCAATGTTTGCTGTCCCCACCTGAAAAGGATGTACCAACACCCTACCTTTGGACTAATTGTAAAAGTGCTGCAGCAGGGCTTTGTAATTCCTTCTGTGCTTGCTTAGTGAGGGTAGAAAACAACCTCATGCTAAGCAGCTAGGGATTCTTAAGTGTGTTTAGCAAGCCGAATGAGCTAACCATGATAGCAAGGTCTAAATTCATATTCAGGGAGTTACGGTAGCCCTTTGGACTGCCTGTGTCCCACTGTGAGAACTTCACAAGACTCTACTTATCTGGACACCAAATTTGCCCAGCTTCTATATGCACCCACATTCACTTATGTTAGAAGTCCCAAGACATCTAAAGCTCTAAGAACTGAACTGCTTCAAATGAGACAGAACTGGGAAGACACATCTAAAATCACAAAGCTGGGGTTTCTCTGCCTGTCCCAGCTCCTGTGCCCCATCTTGTGCTGTTCTTGAAGCAGGCTTTGCAAAATACATGAGGAAGAAAAGTGAACACTGCTTTTTGTTCGGTGACCATGTAGTTGCAATATTTGCCCAGGGTGTGATTCCTTCCTCCTTCTGAATGAATTTCGACCTGTGCCCCACCTGCTCACTAAGCTCTAGCTCTCTGAGCTGGAGCCATGCTTACTTCCCTTTGTTTGACATAAAATACAGTGGCTTCCCTGCTCATTGTGCTGGGCTTGTTTGAATCGCATTCCAAAGCATCTACATTTCTCCATATACTGGCATAAGGAACGCAGCAGCATTGTGCAGGGCTGGCCAGGTGCCACAGTACCTACAGTCGCAATGGCTTGCTCCCTATCTCCGTGCTCATTTCAGTAGCTTGAGCTGTCCAATTCAAAAGTAGCAGCTGCACTTTTGCTGGTTGTTGTTGTTGTTGTTGTTTGTTTGTTTGTTTTCTGAAATTTTGTTCCTGAGCATTGGAGGTCATTGAGTGCTCTTAAAGACTTCCAAGGTATCAGAGTGAGCAGAAGGGGGAGCACCGATTTCCTGCTGGCTTGTGCAGAGGATTTACAGTGCCTCAGTTTCCAAAATGTCAATTGGAAACAATGCAGCCTTACACGGGGGAAGGAGGAAAGACAAATGCTTGTTATTCTTCTACACATATGCAAATCTAGAAAAATCGGCTGGTGAGATGAGTGCTGTTAAAATAGCTGTAGAAGCCCCAAATGTTTTTAGGTATTTCACATTCTGTTTCTGCTGCAGATGAAGAGAGCTGCTTTTCTTTCTCATTTCAAATCCTCCTCTTACAACTTACAGCTAAGAGATTTGATGTAGTGCGAAGTGAAAATGATGGTGAAATGTTCCAATATTTTCTCATTTGCTTTATTTGGACCAAAGTGCATTTGTTACTGCCTGGGTTGCATTCAGTCTCTCCAACTGTTTTTCCTCCTGTGACCTCGTGATTTTTTTAAGGTTTATTTTTCAGTTCCCTGGGAATCCTGAAACAGGTAAGAAAGTTTATGTGCAGTTAGCAAGAGGTGGTTTAAGGCTACATGTGGGTGTCCAAACTCTGCATATCCCAGACCAGAGAAGTAAGCAAGATGCTGCCATCTTTCATAGTTTCTTTTAAAATGCATGATTATTTTTTTTCTTTTCTGGTTCATTCTCAGCCAAAAGCTGGATGCATTTGCAAAGCTGAAGCAAAATTAGTTTTTTGTTTGAAAAAGATATGAAGAATTATTTTGCATTTAAAAAAATGTCTTTATTTTTTCAGCTTGTACATTCAAAAGATGATAGTCTTAATTGAGAATATATTTAGGGATTTATTATTTTTAACAAAAATACTAATACTGAAAAAAAAAATAAAAGCCATTTTGAAATCCCCTTTAATTTTTTTCTTTTCCATTTACATCAAAAGTGCAGAAGCATTGCTCTAAGCTGCTTGTCATTTGGTACAAAGTGTGTTTTTCCACTGGCTTCAGTGGAGGAAGGTACCTAGATGTTGCTTTATGCTGCTGTTATCACGAAGGTTTGCATATGTGACTGATACCATGCTGTTACTTGAGGATGTAGACAAAACAGGATAATTTGAGGAATATTCACAAAGAGGTAAACATGACATGTACAGGTTTACATACACGTAATATGTTTGATACTCTTGCATGACACCCCGGTGAGTTGACCACTGTGAAGCTGGCAGTAGCTGGGAGCAGTGACAGAAGGTTTCCATGCCGTTGTTCTTCGCTCCTGTGTAACGTCTTCAGGAAAATACTGTGCATTAATTCAACTGACTGTTGTGTGGTTTCAGTTGGACCTAGTTAGTCTGAGCATCGTTTATCCACATGCCCGTATGTCAAAGATCTGTGGCTACTAGGTTAGCATTCAGTTATTATTAGCATTAGTGGTTTGTTTGTTGCTGGCTTTTTTTTTTTTTTTTTGGTTGTTGTTGTTGTTTTGTTTTTTAGAAAAGACTTAACTCGCTTTGATGACATATTTTTGCTGTCTAAAAGCTGCAATGCATTCAGCATCAGACGATTTGAGGGTGTTAATGGTTTTCAGAATCGTCTGGTTGTTCTTAAAGTGTTAAAACAATAATAAAAAAATGCAGAGAAACATTATTGAGCATGTATTTCATTTCCAGGAGGGGGTGGGGAGAAGAGGAAATCTATTATTTAAGAAAGAAATACAGCCAGTGTGATAAAAGTGCCTTCCCACGTCTTCTGGCCAGGTGCTACGTGCATATAAATGTTTCACGTTAAGCTTTAAGATCAAGGAAGAGTCTGTGGGGAACCTTGTTTCCTGGAGATCTGCTTGCTAGAGTAGCTCCCAAGTACTGACTTCCCATTTTTTATTTGGTTATTAAGGATGAAAGGCTACATCATTTTCTGGAATAGCAGTTCCTTGCATGCCATTATCTTTGTCCACAGCTATGAAACATGCATTTCCATAGGTTCATGTGGATACTTAGCCTAATTCAGCTCAGCCACTATCACTGCGGCGTTACTTATCTTTAATTCAAAGGATCACCTTTATATCATATTTTAGAGTGAACAAAAGATCTGTGGTTTCATTAGATGAGAACTGTCTTTTTTAGATACAGCTGAGTATAATAGGTCTCCAGCCTATGTAATTCTGAGCACTCTTTGTTACTAGTGAAAAGAAAACATTCAAAGTCCAGTTTTCTGAAATGACTTGTTCTGGGCAATGTGTGTATCTAAATGCTGCCTTACATGTCCAAATCACTAGCATGAAGCTTTGCATGCTATCAAATGTCTATAGAAACAGTAGAAAAAAGCAATTGCAACCTATTTGTACTCAGTTTGCATCAGCAAATCATCCATATCATCTATAGTCTTAGAAATTCCAGCACTTACTTATTTATCACAGCTACCCTGTAAAAATATTCTTTCCATAAAAGTCAAAGGCTTAAAAAAAAAAAAAAAAAAAAAAAAAAAACTGGCAAGAATAGCACAGATGTTTAAAATCTCTATATAACAGGCTTAGAAAATGTACCTTTTGCATGGAAAAAAAATCCCTTTTAGCTACTGTTATTTTTTGTTTGTTTGTTTTAGCTAATTTTTGTATTTTTGTTAAAATGTTATCAACATGAATGCTTCTGAAGTTGGAATAAAACATTTGCATTTATCTTTTCATTTTAAAATAGTAATAAACGAGCTGAAAAGCTCTTTCAAAATGTTATTACTAATATAAATGACAGAAATTATGCTCAGTCAAACATAGCGTGTCACTATAAGATGGTAAACAGCAGTAACTTTCATACAGAGGTGTGAAGGAAAGCACAATGCATGCAACAGTTTAGAAGGAAGCAAAAGCATGCAAAACAATATGAAACAGGGTAATTTACCAAGGTGAGGGTAAGTATTGTTTGTTTTTTTTTTCCTTGGGGTTGAAAGATCCAACCTATAGATCTCTCTCTTCCTCTGACCTGCCTGCTTCTGTGTCTCGCTCTTTAATGTGTTTGAAGGTAATTCTGATGCATCAGGACACCTGAAAATAGGTGTCATGGAGCTGCTTGGGAAAAATACAGTGATGGCAGTCTGTTCCTGGAGAGTTTGTGCTCATGCATTTTCTCTAACATGACACTCACATCAAATATAAACTTAACAAGGATTGATCTATATTCTGTACTCCTCAGCTGTTGTTACTGGATCTATTTCCTGCTGACTCTAGGGAAGATTAATTGCGTCGCTCAAAACCAGACACGTAGTAGGTGTTGTGTGGAAAAGGGAAATGTACTGGTGCCTATATTCCAGTTTTATTTTTGGGATCAAGAAGACCATACACCTACATGTATATGTATGGGTATGCCTATATATAAAACTCACACTTCTAACTCTTCTGACCTAGGCATACACACACATGAATTCCAGCATCCTTCTCCTGAGACATACAAACTGATTTCTAATATAAAAGGCCTTTTTAAACACAGAACTTCTCAAGGAAAGAAAGGAACATTCATTTGCAAGTAATCATAAATGGTAAAGCAGAAATAATAATTCCTAATATTTTCCGTCTTTACATTAAATTCACTTTAGTTTGATTCCTTTTCTCTTGTTTGCTGTCTCTGCACCTTCTTGTGACTGTTATTTTTCACCAATAGCTCTACAGGGAGTTTCTTAAAAATTGAAGGAAACGTATTGCTCCATATAAATGTGATTAAGAGGAATTTCCATGCAGGCATATGAAGGCAACAGGAAGAAAAGGGAGTAAGCAGAACACTTTATCATCTTCATAGTGAAAACAAGACTAAACCACAAGGCTTTGATAATTTGTTATGTGCTGGGGGTGTATATTGTTTTGAAACACTTTTGTGAGACTTTCCATAAAAAGCTGTTCATATCAGATAAAAATTTATTTTCAGAGCTTGTCTTGCCTTGCCTATAACATTATGCAATGGGCATTGAGAAAACATTATCAATTTTTAAAGGAAAATTAAGTGGTTTTGTTTAACTTGCTGTTTAAAAAAGTAACATCTGGAAAAGCTTCATTTTGATTCCTAATTTCTGTGCTGGAAAATCTAAGACTTAGCCAGCTAAACTGTGCTAACTGTAACCAGCTTTACCAAAGCTATTCTGTTTCTCCATCTGACTATTATTTATGGCACTTTATGTAAATATAAAATGGCTCCACTAAGAAGCTTTCTTAAGATGGAAACCAACTGAAGGACTTTCAAATAGTAAAAGATGAAGATGTGGTTTAAACTAATTTAGTACAGAGGACAAACACATAAAAGCAGTGAACAGTGAATATCTTTGGCACAGGAAGGAGACAGGTGATTTGCCTCATCCACTGCCCTCACAGCTCTTCATTCGCTTCTTTGCAATAGGTTATTGGGATTTGAAATCTGTTTTGTTTTGTTTTTAGAATATTTCAGGTAAAGAGAGTTCCTGGAAACAGGTGTTCAAGGAATCAGGGCCTTTCCTCGCAGAGGTCTTAGACTTGTGAATAACGACAGTGTCCATTAACAAGAACAACAGTAATTAAAATAAAAGCCATTACTCTTTTTCTCTGAATTTGGCAAAACATCTGAGTACTTTCCTAGGTTGGGGGATGTCTGAACACTGCATTGGGGAATATATACAATTTTGTGACTACCTTTGTTGGGAAGATGATGCATCCTAAAAGTTGTGTTATTGAAGGTGTTTGAGTTGAAGTCTCAGTTCATTTCCTCTTTTTTATTTCTTGTTGATTATGTACAGAAAATCAGGGTTCCAGAAACCTGGCAGAAAAAAAAAAAAAAAAAAAAGAAAAGACTTTTATTTCTTTCCTGTGTTGCATGAGGATATATTTTCTGAGACTTTCTGAGAATTTTAACCTAAAAAAATCTCTTTTGAAGGGACCTAAGGTACTGCGTTCTGCTTTGGTCTCTGCCTCTGAAATGTTATTTTGAGGCAGCAAAAATTTTGTTTACTTCAGTGTTCTGTTAAGTGTGTAACGGCCTGACAAGAACTGATTTTTGGTGGGCAATTCTCATCCAGGCTTCCAAATGGATGGAAGTATGGCTGCCTGCGATTACAGGGCTGATGAACTGGTGACTAGTGTGAAAATCCATGTTTCTATGTAACTTAACATTTTCCTTTATATTTGTCCTTCCTTCCACATGTATTCTCTTTCAGAGTTTCTTGTTTTCTTCTGTTGTTTCTTGTTCGTTTGTTTGTTTTTGAGGTGGTGGGTTTTTTGTTTGTTTTTCAGGAAGCTTTTCTATTCACTGAATAGTTAACCTTAACAGAAGTCTTTGAGGAAAAAAATAATCTTAAATACATCAATGGGATAGTAAATATTTTTATTTCTAGTACTTCCTTTTTATTACAAAATCCCTCTCTTTCTTGTTTCTGATCTCTTGGTTTTGTTTCCATTGTCTTTTCTCTGTCTCATATATTGTCTGATCTTTATTTTCCTTCTTTACTTCTCTTTTTTATTTTCCCTTTAATTGTTCCCACAGTAAATTTTTTTTCTTTCTCCAAAGTATGGACTAGTCCTATTTCCCTTTTTCTGATTCATTGAACCCTGAAAAAGATTTGTTTTTCTTTTTTTTAGGCTCAGTAATCCTTCTCCACTCTCAGGACTATGGAGGAGTGAGGTGGAGCCTTGTACTTCTGAGAAAGGATATAAAGCTGCTGGCATTTGCCCCCTGCGAGGGACAAGGACCCGCACTCAAAAAAAAAAAAAAAAAAAAGTGAAGAATCCAGGCGGAGCCCCCTTGAGAGCTGAAAACTGCCTTTCCCTGATGTGAAAAAAAATGTAATTTACACTGTTTCAACAGATCCCGATTGCTCTAAGGTAAGCCTCACTTATTGATAATGTGAGTGGTTTGGTCTGTCTGTAATTGTGAATTTCAAAGCTGTTTACTAAGGCAAAGCAAAGTTTTAAAAGTAGTGTGCCTGCCTAGAAAGTGTACTGTGACATGCACAGGGCTTGCCTTCAGTCCGATGTATCTTCATGCTTTTCCTGCAAATCGAAGTGCGTGGTCATTAACACGGTGAGTCACAGTAATGTGTTATGATCTGATCTGGCACTTATAAGGAAACAGAGTGTCTAGCCCTGGCTGCCTCTCCTTCAGGTCATTTGTCCTAGTGATAAAGAGAGTGGTTGCTCCCAAGGGAAAGGAAAGCCGCCCATTATGTCAGCTCACACCCTGGAAAAGGCTACCGATTTCAGTGCATCTGCTTGTGATGTGCCCTCTAAACAGGGTCAGTGTTATAACTGGGAGCAGAGAGCAGTTTCAGCTGTGTGTGCTCAGAGAAATGGTGTAACTAACTCTGGCAAAGATAAATATAAAATGTAAACAAGGTGGCTTGCTTTGTATTCACTTTTTTAAAAAAAAGAAATACATATATAATGATTTGTTTTCTGGATCATTGATTTATATGTCAGACAGATGAAAAGCAAAATTTCTATGATGCCTTTATCATTATTCTGACAAGGACTGCTTTCAAGTTAAAGACTGATAAAGAATGCCAACTTTTGACATTACTAGAACAGCTCTATCAGCTTAATTTTCTTCTGTTTTTCCATTGTCAGATAAAGGCCATTAGAGATAAATTATGATCTCAAACTGGTTAATCTAGTGACGTGCATTTTTTTCCATAAATTGCCCTGGCTGGTTTTTAAAACAGTATAATCTCACTGGGAAGCAAGCTACAGATCGTCAAATTTGCAAGTGCCAAATATCATCAGTCTTTAGGCCAGTGGTTCTCAAAGCACTGGAAGGCCATGGTGAGTTGTCCACAGCTGAAACTTTGTGTCATATTACAGAAGTAAATGTACAAACTCACTTGTTCTGTTTGGCTATACTTTTCTGCACACAGCTTTCTGAGCATGCTGGAGACCGCTAGAGTGTGCTCAATTATAAGTCTGGTAAGAAGCACACACAGTGGTGCACAGGGAATGTTCAAGGTTGCTGGAAGTTTATTCTTTCCAGTAAATTAGGGAGCTAGTCCTCTTGTCAATGTAGATCAAAGTTAATTGACCTCATACCGTATACAGTATAGTTACAGCATAGAGTTTACAGAGAAAGACAGAGAATTTAAAATTGGAAAGTTTCACTCTGACCAGTCTGTCTGTGTGTGTAAATTGTGGTTTTGAGCTTTGCATGAGTGTCTGTGCAGACTCAGAAGATTTCATGCAAAAGTTTGTTGCACTCCGGCTCCAGTATATTCTGTTGCTAACCAGCCATTATTGTCCCTGTTTTTCTTCTTTCTACCAGTTTAATAGTCTGATGAATGTTCAGCCACAGCATTTTCTATAAAACATAATTGACAGCTAATAATACTTTGCACCTTTTTAACCTGGCGTAGTTGATGTTTTCAAAGCCTTTAGAAACATTAGCTGAATCAAGCATCACCCAATCAAGTAGGGCAGTATTATTCATGTATTTTGACAGATAAACTAGAAAACAAAATCAGTTTCCTTACAACCACAAGATGTTTGTCTGAAAGCCAAGAGAACATGTATCTTCTGACATTTATTCCTATGCTCAACCATAGAAAGATTTTTTTTTTCCAAATACGAATATGATTATCAGTATGATTGAAGGATTATGATTAACATTCTTTTGGGAATAGCTAATATGACTTCTTTATTTTTATACCAGAAGCTTTCAAGTGTAATATATCATCCTGAGTATATTATAATAGGACTGACACAAACAGAGAGTACACTAGGAAAATCCTCACTGCAGCTCAGCTGGATGTTAGCACAGATATATAAGGCAATATGTGACCTGAAAGAGAGAAACAAAGAATCGTAGAGAGAGGTGAGGAGATGCTGATAAAATCAGTAGAAAATACAGAGAATGACTGGGAAAAAAGGAAGAAAAAAAATATAAAGAAAGAGAAAACAGGCTGGATTTATGTGTATTGAGGACTAAACTGTATATTATAGATACTATGCTCAGAATGTAATAATTAGATATTATTTAGTAATATAAATATATAGAACCTAGATTCACAGAGTTTGGAATAAATATACAAATCATGTTTCCTGTCACAGTCTGTAAGGACTCTGCTGTCAGTTCTATTTTTAAAGCATAATGGTATGGGAATGGAAATATTCTGTATGTTTCACTAATGTGATAATGTCATATATCAGTGTGTATCCTATCATTTCTTATATCTGTGTGTTATCAGTGAGCAAAAAGATATTTGGAGGGAGACTCTTAATTTACCAGTGAATACTAACATTTCTGTAGAAGGACAGAGCCCCAGAAAAATAACATGCAGACAGTTATTCTAAATATAATCAACTTTTTTCATGTAGTGTGTGTTTGCAGTATCCTCTTTCAAGCCTTTGGTATCACAGAATAACTGCTGGTGTTTAGTCACTTTCTGCACCAGTGATTCCATCTGCTGGGGATTCAATTGATTTTTCACATCTCAGCATACGGGGGCCCAGACTGTGCCCTCTTGCCTGCGAGCGTGCGGTGGCACCAGCAGTAGGGGATGTCAAGGCAAATGCTTTTAGGACAAGAGTGACGAGGATGGAAATGCCACAGAGATCTTTAAGGTTTCATGGAACTGCAGACGTTTTCTTAACTGAGCAGCCCAAAATGTGGATTTTGTACAGCAAGAGGCTTTGTCAAGTAGGATCTTGCCTTCTTAGTAATGTTAAAACAAATAATTATGTGTTACCATCCCTTAGATTGAAGCAAAATTTCTTTCCTTTATACATTTGGATGTTATCCTCCAGTCTTTAAGCATGAGATTAATTCACATTATTTTCCTAATCCTATTAAAAGATACTCCTGGGAAGACCATAAGGTTAGGGATGGATGTGGGAGCAAGGGGATTGATGCGATGTTGGCAGAGATTTCCCTTAATGTATTGTACCATCAGGCAGTATTGGTATTAACTGCATTTAATTGCTGTCGGGGAACTTAACATTTCTGAATAGGCTGAGAAGAATAATAGGCTCTCCCTGGGCGCTGCCACTCTCTTTTGCACCTCTCTGATCCTATGGTTTCTCAATATAAAATGGTAACATAGAGGCCACTGGGACTGCAATGCAAATAGGTACACAGAGGAACGTAGGCATGGAATATGAAGGGGCCTGTTGCAAGGACTGGGGATGGATTACTTTTTGGTTTCCCTGTCTGGTAAATATAATCCCTATGCTGCATATGTAGTAAAGCATAAAGTTTGTAAACATTGCTTGCTTTCATATACTGTTCCTATAAAATCAACCTTCATTTCTTGTTAGGTCATTTGAAGCTCATGAGAACCTGAGACATGGCACACTCTGAATTCCAGAATCAAAGGGTATAAACTGATTAGGAAAGTGAGAAATACATACATAGACACGGAGATAGTGTTGTCTGTCAGAGAAATAAAAAATGGGGCCACTGGGAAGAGGGATATTGAGAAATATCCAGGGTTCAGAACTGGGCAGGTTTGTTAATTTTATAGGAGGGGAGGTGGAGAAAGTAACAGTGGAGTTTATGATTTTCTGGGAGACTTTTAATTTCCTATACTAAGACATAGTCCATTGAAAATTTGGGCATTTGCATACCAACTGTTTTTTTCCAAATGTATTTTCCAGAAAGTCAGGGATAGGATATTCTTGGAAGTGAAGTTAGATTTTTTGGTTGGTTGGTTGGTTGTTTTTTTACCAAACAATGAACCAGCAAAAAAATGATGATGTTTTATGCTTACTTTCACTGAGCAGCAAGATCTAAAGGGGATGGACATAAAAACTTAACTTAAAGCAGCTTAGAGCAAATGCAATTTTGTTCAATTCTCTTTCTGAGAAAAGTAGAAGATAAATCTGTACTTCTGGGACCTTAGAAAGGCAAACTGAGAAATTGAGGTTATTTAGTGAGCACTGGTAAGCCTAAGGATTTGAACATGGAGGGGGCATATACCAACTTTGAATCAGAAAAGTTTTATCAGCAAGCAAGATGACGCTGGTAGGGAAGAATGGAAGATCTCCCAGGAAGGCCAGCCATCTTAAACTGTGCGCTAAAAGAAAGAAGAGAATCCATAGGGAATGTAAAAGGGGGTGGATTAGAAGGAAGAATTATGCTGTGGAGGTTAAAAGATTGAGAACTGAAGAGAGAAAGGCCAGAAGCCGTGTTACACTTGACTTTGCTATTCACTTCAGTTCTCTGCAGAGTTTTTTAGCTTTGCAAATAAAAATTGAACAGGGAGGCAAAATTCTCCTCCTTGGGCTTTTCCAAGGAGCACGCACATGGGAAGCAGAGGGATGTGTGATGCCTTGTTTTAAACTGGTGCACAGGCAAGCCCACCTCGTAACATGGGAGCACATTCCTTGTCACCAAGAGGAGTTCCAAGAGGGGCTGGGCTCCCAGTACTTCCTCCTGCTTTCTCCATCTTCCAAAATCTGCACCGGTAGTATACTTTGTAATTACCCCCTCAGGAGGCTTGTTTAATTTTCTAGGGAAATAGCAGTCAACAAAGTTTGCCATTCACAGATTTCTCTGCAGTGTATGGTTAATTTGTTCTTGTCCCCCCTGTGCCAGAGAGGCGTTTCAGACTCACGCATAATCTGCTTGAAGGTAAGCTGATTTTGTCTGACCAGCATGTATATTTGTGTTTGCAGCTGGGAGCAGGATAAATAGTTTGGATGCTAGTCACAGGTCTAGGCTAACTTAGATTTCATGTGGCATTGCACTCAATGCCATGGCCAAGATGAACAGTGCTCAGGAAAAAGGGACAAGACAAGACTTGTGTCTGTAGGACTCCTGCCTCTTTTTTACTGTCCCATTTGGAAGATAAATGGTAAATTCAGGAGGAAGTTACAGGACCAAAAAAAAAAAAAATGGCCTCAGTTAACTAAGATGAATTTTAGTTCTCCATCTATAAAGCAGGAATAATAATATATATATTTTTGCTGGTGGAGGTGGTATATATGAAAATACATGCATTCTTGCTGTAAAGCACCACTGACTTGGTGACACAAAAATCAGTAATTTTATTCCCACTGCAGGAATGGAGAGTGTGTGAGAATAAGGTTTGGAATGATCCATTCATTGAACAGTATTTAATATGTAAACATTTGCTGAATGAGGCAGTGATTTTATAGGGGAAAAAAAAAAAAAAAAGGTGATAATGACATTTCCAGATTGTACCATACTGCAATTTCATGGAGAAACTGAAGGTTGTGTGAGCAACCTTAATAGAGGTGCTTCCTTTAGTTTTGCAGATGTTTTTGTCAGTTTGTGAGTGAATGACTCTAAAATCTTTATGTACTTCAGACTTAGTGTTGCATATTTATGTATATATATATGTACACGTACAGAGGGAAAGAGACAGGAAGTTTTATTATATGTGCGTATCTTTTATTACAAATGTTAAAGACTGAAATACTGTATTTTACATGCACACATAGTGCTCAGCACAGTGTGTCGGGGTGCGACAGTGCCATCCCATCCACTGGGGAGCAGGGAGCAAGATGCACCTGAGCTGCAGCCGGTCTGTGCGCAGAGTTTCACTGGGCTCAATGCAAAACGGAGCGATGCCTGGGGGTGCCAGATGGTGCACTTCTGGTGCCCGGTGCTGCTCATATCCACAGGGGCCTCCCGAGTGCAAGTCCATGGATGTGGCCAGAGGTACCTATTAGTGCAATTACTCTAAGAAACTACTTTTTAAAATGCCAAGAAAAGTATTCATTTAAAATTCCAATCTGTATTTTATGCTACATTTATTCAAGTTAGCATATTGCAATTCAGGCTAAGGATAAAAAATGAAGTTCATAGGCTACAGGCATTGATAAACACTGAGCAAAATGAGACATTTCGATGATTTACATAGAAAAAAATAATTTCTTGGGACATTATACAACAACATCTCTGTGTTTGCTTTATTCACTGCTGGGTGTATGCCTCAAGCTTTCTGCATGGCTCTACATTCTGTTAAAGACACGGCACTTCAGCAATTCACTGGCTTGCTTCTGTGGTAGGAGGGCAGCTTCTCCTGCATTGCTTCTGTCTGCAATGTAGCTTTTGCTGCTCTTTGAAAAGGAGTGGTGCATTAGAGTGAACAAAAGGTAAAACACACATTGTGAACAGTACTATTTCAGCAATTATTCTCATAATGTTAAAGCACAGTTAGAATTTTGTTTTTCTTTATTTTTTTTTACACAAATTACTAACTTTTGAAATGATCATACAAATATCATAGTTACTCCAATATATCTGCATTTCAGCCATTTCTTTTCTCCTGGTCTTCAGAGGTTCATATGAAATTTGACTGTTTCTTCCCTTTTATTTTCCACTTTTAAATATTGTAAATCAAGCAGATCAACACATCCAAAACATATCAGTTCTTTGAATCCTTCTGGAAGACTCCCTACTGTGCTCTCTGAATTTTTAAGCTTTTCAGCATCTCGTATGACAGCCAGTTTTCTTCCAATGGACACGTGCAATACGCAGCCTGTCAGCTTTTTCCCAACTCTGTCGCTCAGAGAGAACATTGCTGGGTTAACTTCTGTTTGATAGCTGCGAGCGCTCAGGCCTTTCTCAATGAACCCTGTAACCATACTTCTTGCAGGAGAAGAATAAACACACATTGCGGTAGCCCCTTGCTTAATCTTTCCCATGCTCACTTGCTCGCAGCCTGGAGTCACCAAGGCAGTGTGGTTTTGTGTGCCAGCCTCGCTCCGTGTGCTCCCTCTAGTGATCCAACCACGTAAAACATTTCTTTCCGAGGGGGGAGAGCTGGAATTTCCCAGATGGCTCACAAAACGTTTAATGAAGTGTGCAGCACAACCATTTCATTACAACATATTGTGTACTTTTGCCTTTAATAACTGCATTCCTCATCTGAGAAGTCTCTGTAGCTTTCAGAAATGAATTACAGTAGTATCATTTTTCTCAAAATATATTTTTCCATGACAAGAATAGCACTTTCCTAAACTATTGTATTTATTAGCAACCTGTTACCCTCTGACACCACTGTCATTTTCATCAGCCTTGATAAAGTGAGTATCATTTAAAATCTCCAGAAAAATTATTAAACCAGCTTTATTTTATTGGTTCCTCTTTTCTTTTCTTTTCTTTTCTTTTCTTTTCTTTTCTTTTCTTTTCTTTTCTTTTCTTTTCTTTTCTTTTCTTTTCTTTTCTTTTCTTTTCTTTTCTTTTCTTTTCTTTTCTTTTCTTTTCTTTTCTTTTCTTTTCTTTTCTTTTCTTTTCCTTTCCTTTCCTTTCCTTTCCTTTCCTTTCCTTTCCTTTCCTTTCCTTTCCTTTCCTTTCCTTTCCTTTCCTTTCCTTTCCTTTCCTTTCCTTTCCTTTCCTTTCCTTTCCTTTCCTTTCCTTTCCTTTCCTTTCCTTTCCTTTCCTTTCCTTTCCTTTCCTTTCCTTTCCTTTCCTTTCCCTTTCCTTTCCCTTTCCCTTTCCCTTTCCCTTTCCCTTTCCCTTTCCCTTTCCCTTTCCCTTCCCTTCCCTTCCCTTCCCTTCCCTTCCCTTCCCTTCCCTTCCCTTCCCTTCCCGAAACAAACAATAAAAAAGACTATAAAAGGTGAGAATTTTAATTCTGGTTTGATGGCAGGCAGAAAAATCAAGCCAATCACCTGAGGGTGAAATCATTTTCCTTGGTGGGACAGGAATTGTACTATCCTGATGAAGAACAAACGGACTTAGATGTTCTCCATCTTCAAGCTAAAGTATGAAGATCAGTGCTATTCCCAGGTGGCTGCTGCTTTAGCAGAGTTGCCCTTTTTTCCTGACAGTTTAGAGGCACTGAATTTGTAGAAATAGAGACTATACATGATTTCTTGCTTTTTGCTCTTTCTTTGCTTCTGTACATGCCGACCGTCAACTGCTTTTTCTCTGTCCACTGAGGATAGGAAGGATATATGCAATCTATCAAGATTGCATATAGGTAAAGCGGAAGGTCTTGCACTTACTTTCCACATGAAAGGTGAATTTTACCCTGTTAGACAGATATAATGATAGCATAAGGGAATCTATTCCTTCAGAATTAAAAAATAATAGTAATTAAAAGAAGGCATAATTAATACATTGACTTCCTGTACCTTATAGTACTTCTGCTTAAGTAATCATTCTTAATTTATTAAACAAGTTTTTGGCAACAGTACAGTTACTGGGGGATAGAGATGAGAATTAGTTATCCCTGGCAATTCCTAGCTAAATTAAGGAATTAAGAGGCAAAGAGACTGAACTGCCTTTTGATCCAGAAGTTGTTCTTCTGAAATAAACTCTTACATCTTTGGAGAAGTCATGTGTGACTTAGTTGCTGTGGACAGGGACAGGGGATGAGCTCCTTCCAAAGAGGTCCATTCAGCATGGATGTTCAATCCCCTGTAATTCATGTTGTTATGAAGAGCTGTGATTGAAATAATTTCACTTCTCTTATATTTGCATCAAGCTATTAGAAGAAAACACACTTTTTAAAAGCTGAGGCTTTATTTCCCATATCAGAATTCTGTCTGTGGAGCATCACCGAATTGGGTTTCATGTTCAATTCCTGACAGATATTTGAAAGAACTTCTGTTGTAAGCACAGCAGCAGCTGCAGCTCAGCTTCCCCTGTTTACAGTGTGAAAGTCATCCTATTCACTAAAGCCAAATTCTGGCGTTTTTGGACAAATGTTAACTTCCCATGAACTTCATCAAACACCGAGACTGACTGGGACAGCCTCCAGTCATGTGCCAACATCACTGCTTCAGTAAGTGTTTGTTTAGACACAAAGCACAGCATACAGGCAACATCCAGTTCTGGTGCCAGCTGGGTATTTCTCAAATCACTAGGTACAGGACTGGGTCCTAAATTTGCCAGTAGCCTGTGCAATTAAATAAACTAAACTTTGGAAAACTGAGAGCTGCTCGCATGTAGTTTTGCTCCATGTTGGTGGTGACTCTGGTAGATCCAAGAGGTATTAAATTTAATGTGCATGTGGGTGCCTGTGCACTCACTAATCAGTGCATGTGCAGTGAATCTTACTAGCCCAGAAACACAAAGTGATTTGTAATTATTTTATTACCAACCAGCAATTTTACACTAAAACCAATCTATAGCATAAACAATCTGGAATTAACCTGGCAGCAACCTTTGGACATTGCCATTGTTTATTAATATCTCCATACTTTCTGCTAAATTCTGATTTAATTCATTACTATAGTTGGGAGGAAAAAAAAAATCCCTAATGAAAAGAATCAAGGAATTATGGCAAGCAAAATAAAGTCAATGAAAAGGCTGCTTATCTCCCTAGTCTGAAAACCATTAATTAGCAAATGCCCAGCTCCAAGAAAGCTACGCAGGCTGGGGACTGGGGACAAAGGGATGTGAAACCAAGAAAGATTCCAGGTCTTCAGAATAATGCAAAGCTGCTGGATTGTTCACAGCAGCTAGAGGTGAGTATCTCTACAGAGGAATAAGCAGAAACTTCAGCAAACGGCAGCTTCTCCTCATGCAGGGATAGAGGTAACATGGCTGAAAGTGACTTCTGTACACTTACAAGCAAGGTGACAGTATAGATGAGACCTGCATATATTAGGTTTCTCTAACCCTTTGCTTGGCTGTTCCATTTAAAATATATATAAAAAGAAAGAAAGATTTATTTGTGGTTAGCAAATACAGTCAGCCCAGCAAGAAGGAAAACTGCACTGCAGAAATCCATCCGAAGGTTGTGGGATTCACCAGTGAGGGTGGTGCAGGGGAAAGCTGATGTCAAGGAAGGCTTGCCAGCAGAACCAGAAGGGATCCAAGTGTATCTTGCCTTATAATCATGACACTGCTATCCAAGGCTGTTCTCTTAGATCATTGTTTTCCTTGTCCATGTGTTAAATTGGGCAATAACTACTTTGTCCACACTGCTCTTTGAAAAGGGTCTGATATCTTTTGCTTTGTTTTTAGTATCCTGAGTGCTTTGGTAAAAGGGTTTGCAACTCCTCTGCAAATTATAAGATAACTAATGCTGAATCTTCTCTTGTTTGTAAGCTGAGTCCACGGAAGTGTTAGTGGAAGCTGAATTTGTTGAGAATACAAAGCCAATGCTTCCATGAATTTTAAGTAAGATAAAGGTAAATTTCTGTTCCATATAAAAGTAATCTTACCTACTCCAAAACCCTGAAACCAGCGAAGAATAATGCAACAGAAGGGTTGATCTTAAGAGGTACATCAGTCAAGTGGTGCTCCAAAGCAAGGGAGCAGCTCAAATACAATTTTAGCACCTCTGCCTTTCAGAACTCAGTTGGATGTAATGTCTACATCAAGGAGCTGACAGAATGAAGCTAACTGGTGTGAAAAAAAACCCACTCCTTCTGAAGAAGCTTCTAAATACCAGTTGTCTAAATCTATTGATAAGCATGGATGCATTATTAATGAAGCCTGCAGCCTGCCTAGTGCTGCTCAGATGGTTCAAGCATTTAGTAGGAAATATTTCTGTGAAGTGCTGCACGGAATAATGACAGTGTCTGTCTTAAATCGAACAAATGACTGTAGCAAGCTCTGGGGAGGCTCAGAGCAAGCAGATGCTTTCCAAGTGAAAGGCAGTGGGGTACCACCTGCTGTAGGCAGGCAGGCAGGAACAGTCCACTAAATATTGACTTGTTAATAATTCAAGACAACAGGAACCCCTAGCTCTTCAAGCATGGCACTGCCCCTTCATCATGTGGCTTTTCATCACCCTAATGAGGTACTTGAAGAATCAGACACTGAAATGTCTTGCAGACATTCCCCAAAGACTAGGACTCAAGCTGCCGTAATTCTGAATAAGAAGTACAAAAAAAAATCAAGAGAATTTAAAAATGGCAGGATCAGTGCTTTACCTAAATATTGCTTTTCACGACATGTTGCTGTGTAGCGACTCAGACTGTGGTTTGTGTAGATACTGGGGTGGAATGCTTGTCTTCTGTGACATCTCTCTGGCTAAAAATAATTGACATTCCAGTCTATTACAGGCATATTGATAGCTTTCTTTGCAGCAAGAAAAAGCGCTCTGTGAAAATCTTCAAGAAATTACTTACAACTGGAATTATCAATTAATACGTCCTAAAAAAGATCTTGGTTTTGGGATCAGCATGTGTTTGGGACCCTCCCCAACCCCACTTTCATCATGCATGTTAAACCAGCGTTTCAAAATGAATATTCATCAGGTGAAACAATCAAAATTGAATAAGCAATGAACAATGAATAACTCTTCAGAAGTTAGCAAAGCTTCTGTGCAGACTTGATTGACTTCCTGATTTACTGCCAATAAAAGCAGTTTCCCTTGCTTGAACACTGCAGCTCTATGATGAAATGCAGGAGCTGCTGTATTAGCTGCTGTATTATGTATCCTGGTGACTGTTGTTTCTTCTCTCAAGATGTGACCATACCACAACTTTCCCATTCATTCCCCATTTTTTAATATAAGATATTTTTCTTCCCCAAACATACAGTTTCTCATTTTGGAATGGTTAAATAATATTCCATCATGATATGTTTCTTTTTTTGCTTGATTTTCCCAGCTGTCAAACAGCTGAGATCAATCAGACACCTGACTTCTTTGCAAACTTCATAGTGTATTTTGCTGCCCTTAATCAAGCTGATGAAGACTTTGCTTTATGAACAGCTTTAGTAACTCCAAACCTAGTTTATAAACTGTTTGCAAAGCAAGTGACTGTCTATAGTGAGTGTCATGGTCCTTAAACACCCACAGGCTGGGTAATTCTTTGGGTCATGACTTTAAAGTCATGGAAAGTTCATTAGCGTGGCT
The DNA here is from genome assembly GCF_047663525.1 of Anas platyrhynchos. Classification (NCBI taxonomy): domain Eukaryota; kingdom Metazoa; phylum Chordata; class Aves; order Anseriformes; family Anatidae; genus Anas; species Anas platyrhynchos. Next base: position 37,570,652 of record NC_092590.1, read on the forward strand.
ATGAAGAGGGTGCTACTCCCATGCCACAATGTGTGAAAGTGTCTGGTGACTCGCCAGTACTGACAGCAGAGCTTTATTTGAAGAGCCATGCATGTGTGTGACTGTCTGCTGCACTGCTGAGCTTCTGCTTACAATGTTTTGGGATTTTTTATCACTTTAACAACCTCAGGCGGGTGAAAGATCTGCATCCACTGGCATACGTGGTCTGACATGTTTCTTCAGGATTTTGACTCCAAGATTAAAGTAAAAACTGACTTAGGTCTGGCACAGCTGTGTCACCTGTATGCACTGATAGTGTTTAGGTACATCAGGACTTAGAAAATGAACTGGTCTCCCTTACTGAGCTAACTGACATTGCTCCCACACCTCGAGAACCTTCATGCTTTTTTGTTTGCGTTGTTGGAACTTCGTAGCTATCTGCACTGTTCATTCAGTGGTGGTTTGTTAGGGCTGGAAGGAATATGCACAAAAAAAAGTCTCTTTAATGTGATTGCCAGGAAATACCCTATTAGCATTTCCTCACAGCTCTTAATTTGTTGGCTACAACAGGTTTGGGTCAGTGCTCAGTGTTGTTCGGTGAGGAAAAGCAAAGAGGTGGTGATTCTTGACTATGCAGGCTTTACCTCTAGTGGGTGGCTTTCCTGTATGCACAAAACCACAGTAAAGGGTTCAATTACAAACACAATTGCATGCGTAGTATCATAAGAAGAAGCTGGTTCTGGTAAATGAAGGAGATATTAATGGCTGGACTAGGCTGCTCATCTCATCTGAAGGTGTTCTTTGATATGCTTTCCAAACTGCTAAGGAACAGACTTACAGCTCATGTTTCCCTTTCATACAGCTCAGTTCTGGGATAAACATGAAATGTCAGAGCATTAACCTGGCGGAGCATCCTAGATGTTTGTTTCTCCATTTTGCTCAGCGGGGGTTGATGGTACTTCCAAAACCAGCACATGTTCCGTAGTATGGCTTCAGATAAGATAAAAAACTAAAAAGTCAAAGCTTGTAATGAACAGATACATATGAAAACAGCACCAGCTGTGTTTTGTATTACCTTAATAGCTGTAAAACCTGTTGATGCTGGCAGTTGATAATGCTTATGCTTTTGCTTGGCTGTTCATTTTGCATGCAGAGTATGGGGTCTGGTTCAAATCTGCCAGAGGTGGCCACAGCTGCTTATACCTCGAAATTTTAAAATTATTATATTTGAAGAAACCAAGGAATTAGAAGCCAAGATCAGGGCTTAGACTACAGCAAAATATGAATAGATAGCAGTAGGTCATAGACCTGTGTAGGAAAGGAAGCTGGGTCTGATCACTTGCTTTCCCAATAGCTCATTCCCTTGGAGAGAACAACTCCTGCTTTCCTGTTCTTGCTGTTCCTAAAACTTAATCCCATGGGTAGAGCCACTAGTTGGCCACAATATACCTGTTTTTTGTCTCATTCTCTTCCTTCTCTCCAGGCAAGAGGAGAAATTGCATTTCTTGTAATGGCAAAGATGAGTAATCTTATAGGTTCAGCAGATAAATTGCACATTCTGTCATGTTCAGCAATGTTTCATACAAAAAGAGAGATAAAATAGTTTATATTAAATTATGTAAAGTAAAAAGGGGACGGGGTGTGGGTGAGACTGAGACAAAGATTGTCTGCCTGAGGAGTCCTGATGGTGACAGAGAAGACCCCCCAAAGGAGACTGACATAAAAACAGCTAGTGATTGCGGCTTTGAGCCTGCCTTGCTGTGGTGGGAGAATGGGTGTTGGCATAAGATATACAGGAAGGTTGTCCCACTGATTTTTTAATATATTTTTTTTAAGTTTCACTTTAAGCTACACCTGAAATAAAAGTTTTTCTTCAGGATGCCAAATGCACTTATCCTATCCTCTATCTCTTCCTGACCAGGTTTTCCAAGAATAATAGCTGGGTAACAGAATGACCTTGAAGCCCTTGGGACTTTGTAGCAAGACTCTTCTGTGGTTCAGCAAACTAGGAATTATAAATTGTGTCTTGCTGTCATTGATGGTCTCTATTTGGAGTATGGAGAAATGCAAAAATTACTGAAGTGCTCTTTTAGAATATTAAAGATTTCTCAGTTTATTTTGACCTTATTATTAGATGCAGAAATAAAACAAGGTTTATAGGTGCAAATCCTACCTGTTGCATAAATATAAAAATGAAAGTTAGGATTCACTAGAATCCATAGCACAATTCTCATTGATCTCAGCAAAACTAAAGTTCGGGGCAAGTGCTTTTAGTCTGTAGAACATAGTAAGTAGAAAAGGTATTTTGTAGAGGCTGTCTTTTAAGTGCATTACAGCATGTGTCTACTTGGAAATATGAGAAATGAACTGTCAAAATATTTTTGAGTATATGTGTGAAAATTGAACTTTATAGGACACAAGCCTGCTCCAGTGCAGATTGACTGGAAGGCTTTTGAAGCTATTAGTACCTTTTATATATATATATATATATATATATATATATATATATATAGTTGGCTTTGCTATCTGTACAAACCTTATTGCAAATGCACATTTCTTCAAAGGAGAGGCCTTATTGAAAATAAGGAAGAGGATTGAGTGACACTGATCAGACTTTGTGGAACACTTCTGCTTTTGCTATATTTCTGTAGTTTTCATGCGTCTGTGATAGAAAGGACATGGGGCTACAGAGGAGCTTCCTTACGGTTCTTCTGTTCCTAAGTGTTTGCCAATTTGTTTCAGCTTCCCCATCCCTCCCTCCCCCAAAAAAGTGCCAAGTCAAAACGAGTCACAAGACTGTATGGATAAAGTACAGGTGAGGAGCTGTGTGGTTTACCACAAACTTGTCACTAATAGCATTAATTATTGTCAAAACTGGCTATTTGAACAATGCGAACGTACATCTGGTTTCTATAATGTAAAATTTGTGTTTGTGTACCCTAATGAGAAGACAGGGTAAACTATCTGGCACCTGCAAAGAGCTGTGAATACAGCCTACCTTGGCAGAGAAGACAGCAAGCAAAACTGAATTAACAAATGTTGTCAGAGACTGAAAATTTGGTCCCCAATTTTATTTTCAAATAGATGCTACTTTCAAAATGTGTGACAACAAAGTGGTAACTACTTTTTTTTTTTTTTTTTTTTTTTACATTACTGAACATTAATCACCTTCCTGCTTTCTAAATTAAATGATGGAATAAACAGCAATCTGTTTTCATAAACACAGTGCTACACATTGTCAGATCCTGAGATGTACATCAACAGAATATGTGACGCTGTTGAGGAGCTGTGTGTGTGCAGTTTGCGTGTTTCAATATGCTTCACTAGTGGAAGTAAGAAATTGCCGAATTCCTCACCAACACTGCCAAGTAGACAGGATTTAAGGAGGAGAACATAATAGTGTTATTCAAGAGTGCCTTTGATCATGGGAAGCTTAAGCTTTTGAAATATCTTGCAACTGGCTAGCTTAGAATGAAATTTTTAAAGGCTGCAAGGATCTTAAAGCCTTCAAAGGTGTGCCTTCTGTCAGAAATCACTGTGATTACTCTACTATGTGAGGCTTTGCTAACAGAAGAAATGCTTTGTACATTGGCATTAGCATCTTGGACTGCCAGAAGTATTGTCAGTAAATTAGCTTCACCTGCCCATTGAGCTCTGTGGCCATTGGCCCTGTATACCTGCCATAGCCCCATCAGCTCAGCTGCCAGGCAAGTCTGCCGAGGTGAGGCGACCCCTGCGAGGGTCTGGGGTAAGCACAGCTGTCAGCAAGGACTTCCCCCACCACTGGTTACCTGTTCAAAATCAGAAATTGCATCGCTGGGAGTAGCAGGGAAATAATTAGCTTTCATTAAATGGTTCACTGTGCTTTTAACCAAGCAGAAAATATAGCACTCATCTGCTAGTAATTTTAATATGATCTGAAATAACACTCCAAATACTTCCTTGCCATCAAAACACCAGAGGAACCCAAAACTACTCTTTCCAGAGCTGAAAGGGGACATAATGAATTAACCCTTTTTATTAATTCAGGTTTTTTTCTGTGATTAAAATTTTAAGTAGTTTTCTGCTATAAAACCAGTTTTGATGCCACCTTGTGCTTCATCTGCAGTTATTCATGTGAGTGCTTCTCCAACAAAGAAAAAAAGAGGGGGAAATTCTGCATTGTGGTAGCACACAAGATTGCATCTCCTGCAACCACACTTGCTGCTCTATTGCAAACTACATCTCTTGCTCTGTTTCTGAAGTCTCCATTCTGCCCTTCCTCACAGCCCTCTTGATGTTTTTGCCTCTGAAGAGAGAATAGTGTTATAACTGTGAAGAAATGACTCACGAAGTTGTATTACACAGGGCTGCAGTAAGGACTCATTGGGAGGTTGTTTTGAATATAGGATACTCTGGGGCTGCTAAATGCTCATGTATGATGATCAGGAATTTTTATACATTATAGACAAAAGTGTAGCAACAAGTCGTGCTTAGTATTTATTAGACTGCTTTTCTTTTTCTATGTAATATTTTAAGTTTGCAGGTTGGAATAATTTTTTTTAATGTGAATTTTCTAACCGTAAAAGAAACAATCTTGTCTAGCATTCTAAAAGGAGGGTACAGCCTTGTTGTGAGTGTGAGACAGCAGTGTCACACAGCACAGTGGAGTGGCCCCCTTCCCAGGGAAGTTTTTTGTAACAGCTGCCTGTCCCACACTAACCTCTCTTATGGCAAGAGTGGCTTTTTATTGAAGGCTTTTCCAATGTTCCAGTGTATTTTATTATTTTTATTTTTTATTTTTGGTAGGAGCTCCTCAAATTGGCAGGATGAAAGCAAAGAATAAGAATAAAATGTTAGATCCAATTCTGTCCAACATAATATAAATAAGTACATATGAATATAACAGACACTACTGAATTTATCACCAAGACACATAAAAATATACGGTTGGACTGATGTGGTCTCAAATAAGGTAGAGCATTTGTTTTCGTATTCACTTCTTCATATTTGTTAAAGAGTAAATGTTCCTCAATTTTTCTTTATTCAAATAACTTTCCTTGCTTCATTTTGATTATGTGGACGAAAACTTTTCTTACCTAAATGTTCTGTGCAAGAACCTTCACAGATTTGCAGGTTTGAGGGTCTTGCCTTGTGCAGCTTTACAAGAATGTGCAATGAGAAAAAAAAAAAAAAGACACTACTGAACCCACAAAGAGATGGACCTTCAGAGTCTATCTTTATATACAGGCTGGAAGGCAGATATGGGATGTGAACTATGAAGAAAACAATACGTTAGTTTTACACATGTAGATGTCTCAGCAAGAGCTGAGAGCATGATGAAGCATACACTTCAAACAGAATGCAATAGCTTTAGATATAAGCTTTAGATAGAGCTTATCCCAGATAAATAACTGTTGTCATTGCTATGATAGTCTAAAGACAGAAATGAGGCAAGGAAAAACCATCTTTCATTAGGCCTCTGGTAGAGTTCAGGGACCTCTTCTTCACATTTTACTTCTATGATGCACCATAGCAAAGCAGATCCATTTCCTACTCCGGCAAGAGCTGGAGCCCTGCAAGCTGCTGGCCAGTGAGGAAGATCCCGTTTAGGGAGACCACCCTGAATTCAGCAAAGAGGAGGAAGGAGAGAAAGGGTGAGAGCAGGACTTCCATGCAAAAGGAAACTGACGTTCAGTACTTGGAAGGATGATGTAAGCTGAGCCGTATGCTTTATTAAAAGATCTTTTTTATCGTTTAAAAAAAATAAATCTTAGGAGATGTTACTTTACAAGAACAATGTAGTTTAATAGAGTTGGTTGGGCGTTCTGTCACCTCACAGCCATTTAATGTTTCAGCTTGGGAAATACTGTTTCCCATTACAAAAAGCTTATTTGTTCAGGACTGTCACTTTATTGCAACTCTCAGAAGTGATTGGATGCTTCTCTCATTGAACTGTTCATTCTAAATGGGCTATTTTCAATATTATCTTCCCTTTCACTAGCAATTTTAGGTATTTGATACAATCTTTCCTTAATTGTGTGTTGAGGAAAAATGGTTTTAACAGCAAGTTGGTAATAGGTCCACAAAACCGTGGCCACAGATATTTAACCTGGCTCCATGTTCTATTACAAAGTACTTTTACCAGAAAAAGGACTCTTACCCCTTTTTTCCCATCTTTCTTTTAAAAAAAACTAGTGCATTTTTAAGTATATCTTAAATAAGTTTGTAATTTTGGCATCTTAAGGTGCCAGAGCAGAGAAATGAACCATAAATGAGAAACATCAAAAGTAACTTAGAGAGAATTTTTTTTTAATATTAAAGCGATGAATCACAGGCCAAATTAACAAGTAAAGGAATCCGCCTATAATGAAATCTTTTTTTCTAACATAACACTTCATTATAAAGGGAGTTTTTCTATAATAGTAGCAAGTGTAATTACATTTTTATATATAATTAGGACATTATTATCATTTCACCATATCAAAGTTCATTATAAGACATCTCCAATGCATTTTTCATAGAGCAAAAATAAAAAGAGAACAGGGGTCCTTCAATTAAACTAGTATAAGGACATCCACAGAGACTGAGGGAAGCTGATCAAACAGCTTAGCCCAAAAGGGACCAGGTAGAAACTCATCACTTCTCTGGCACAGGGAAGTTGTGTTTTTACATATCCTACTTGGTATTAATTATACTTTTCACCTTTTTCATGTTCCACTCCATTGTTTGGGAGACAAAAATGTTTTTTAAGTAGTAATCTACCAGAAGTGAATATGGAAGATACAAAATCTCAATATTCTGTAAGTTTGAGTAGAGAACTCCTTTGCCTTCTTAGCATGTAACTGCTTTGCCCAGGAAAATACACCAATATTGTCAAGATGACATGCAGATGGAAGCCAGCAAGGTGATGCATTTTCTACATTAATGTGAAAGTGCTTGGGTTTCTTTTTTTTTCTTTCTAGTTTGAAAAATGATTTGTCCCTTTCTTTCTTCAGAAATCTCTTTCCTCCTGAGTACAGTGATGATTAAGAAAACCACTGAGGAGGGATAGAAGTACAATCACATACACGTCATCTTGATTGTAATTTTGTTTTGAACATTGAAAAATTCCTCTTCCTGAATGGGTTCATTATCTCATGCAACCGTACACAGAAATCCCTACATGCTTTTCTGATGCCAGAAAAGGTATATCCTCTTCTTATCAAACACATGCATAAGTTCTCTGTTAGAGCCATAGGTTGGACAGTGTTTAATTTGAATTAGCATTAGGCTGAGTTTATCTCATCCCATCTATCTATTAGCATAGAAGCAGGAGGTAAGTTGGTTAAATCACTAAGTAGGAAATTGAATATGTCTAGTACAATTTAAAAAAAATGCAGTCATTTGTGAAGCTGGGTATTAATTGTAATGAAATTCTGAAAATGTGGCTTTGGGCCCTGCAACTGTGCATGTGTGTTGGGATCTGGAAGGGGATCCACCACAAGGCATAGGGCTGTGGTGTCTTGTGTTTGTCAGTGCAGACATGTTCTTTGTTCAAGTTTGCACTGATGCTTGCTAGCACATGAGAGCAGATGGATAACTTGAGGACTAATATAGACCTATGAAACAAACTGTGAAATACAGAAGGGTTTAAATGACGACAGGTAAAATATTTAATTCATCAGAGAGGTGCCTAACTCAAGTGCTTACAAATTTTCCAGGCTGAAAGCACCTCAGCTTGATCAATAAGGTTGGACAGTTCAGAAGGGTGCAAGAAACGCTTTGTACAGAAGGAATGCCCAACAAGCAAATAAATTTTAAAAAGAGCAGCTTCCACATACATTCTTCCAGGCTGCTTCTAAGCTAGGAAAAATTCAAGCCTGTATTGAAAGCTTTCTAAATGAGGATGCCATTTCTGCAGGGAAAAAAAAAAAAAAAAATCGTCCTACCCCTCTGTTTTAACACTGTATTCATGGCTGATGAAAGCAGAGTTAGAATAGTTTTTGGCTACATAAATGACCTTTGCTGCCAACATATCATCTGCATTAGTCAAAGCTTGCATTCACCACATTGCTCCCTGGCGCACCTGTGCTGGCAGAAGGCTGTAATGCAGATGGGCTCAGGGATAAGGCAAGAGGGGAAATGTGTGGGGGATATGGGGGTCTCAGCTTCAAGTTATATTCCATCATTTGGTCTGACATAGGGGCTGCCAATGCCACTGTTTAGATTTTCAGTTTTTGCTGCCATTTCAAAAATGTGGAAAGACTCTTTTCCTTATTTACCAAATCAACAAAGACAAAGCTGTGAAAACACTATGTGCTATGCAGTGCCATGTGAATGACGTTTAGCTGACCTAGGAAATAAAAAACAGTCAGCTGTATGTACTGTATTTACTGAGGGACTTCTTTTAACTGCTCAAAAAAGTAAAGCATGCCATTTTAACTTTGCAGTACAAATCAGGAGAAATCACCATTTTTAATCTATCGTTGTATATATATACCAAGTAAGAAGTTATGCAGACTTCATATTTTATTAATTACAGGGATCTCAATTATTTTGCAGCACTCACAGCACTGGTGACGTGGAAAACTCCCAGGTTTCTTAAACTCCTGCTGTGCCTTCTTCCCACAGCACTATTCACCTTACAGAGAGGCTTCATTCTTTGAAAAAAATAAGATATTAATTTTTACAGAGAAGAGAAGGATATACAAATGATTTGGCATAGAGCTGAGGCCCCCACATCCATGTCCTTTTGGCCTTGCTTTAGAAGTCATTTGTGCTGTAATGTTTACAGAAAGACTAAAAAAATGACCATGAAGTAAGTGGAGAGTAGCAGCTACATTTAGCAGCTGTCTACATGTGCACAAGGGCAGTCCTCAGATTTTTTTTCCTGTCTTTGCCATCTTGGTCTTTACTCCTTTCTCTGTGTGAAACCCACCATGAACGGAGAAAGACGAGTCATCTGTAGCATTATATTTCTGAATTTCTGAGGGAGTAATGCAACAGCTGCTGTTTAGGGTATGTCTGTGAAGTCTTTGCAATAGGATGAGAAGAAGCTCTGCCTGCAGTCTGGAGCAGATGAAGCAAACAGCCGTGATAGCTTTACTGTGCTGTTGATCTATGCTGCAGGGCTCAATGCCTCTGGGTTCATCACAGCACCAGCCATGGCTGCAGGATTTCAGTGTGGAGTAATCCGTGCCTGATCAGCTCAGAGAATGAGTGAAGCAGGCTCTTATCTATCTGAAAGACTGTAGATGTCCCCATAACCATTCATCACATCAGAGACCAACTTTCAAAGCATTTATGCAGCGGCTGTTTGCCCTTTGGCCTTTCCTATTGAAGATTTTTTTGTGCTCACATAGATGCACGGTGGCAGCACTGTGAATTCCTGGTGCAGGAGTGCTGAGCTAGAGGAATCAGAACTCAGTGACCTGGATAAGATGCTGAGAGTCCAGTTTCTTGCACCGAAACCTTTAACATTTGGACTTCTACCTGAAATAATTTGAATTCAATTTTCTGTGACACTGAGCATTGACACTACTCTTCTCAGTCTTAGCTGTAGTTGTGGGAGCCCAGCATCGTCTGTAAGAAGAAAACCACAGCAAGAGGAAATCCAGACTTGGACATCCAAAATGGATGTACATGTAAATACAAGCTTGGCCCTCAACTGGAGGGCACTTACAAATGTTTAGTCTAAGCTTCTCTCTTAGCTTAGCCTCTCTGTAAAGTAAGGATGTTAATAGTTACATGCCTCAAGCATGGGTTTGGGGTTTTCAATATTTGTTAAAGCCCTGAGAAATACTCTCTATTCTCTTTAATGAAGTTCTTGGGAAGCAGGCATGTTTCGTGTTAACACGGTCTCATCTGATCTCCTTCCCCATGACAGCTATTTGCTTCCCCAGTAAGCAGCCCATGTTGTACTTCAAATATGGCAGGCTGAACAACAAAAATTTTACCTATGGGAGCTTTGCCGTTTTTCATCTTCAGGTATTTTTTTTCTTTTTTCTGTTTTTCTTTTCTTCAGTAGTCATCTTGCAGCAAAATAGATGTTTGCCTGCAGAGGAAAAGTGTTAATAGGAATCTCTTTTGGTTCACAGTTAAAATTCACCTTTGTTTTTCAAACATGGGTTCCATGCCCGGGGAAAAATGTTGCCATTTCACTCAATAAACGGCAATGAAGTAGGTAATCACACCTGGCAGCAGGACCTGCGGCTCAGTGCCGTCCCTTGGGGGCAGCTCTCACCGGCCCCCCTGCTGGCTACCCGCTGGGCCTGGCCCTGTGGCCTGCTGCCATGGCTCTTGCCACCCCAAAACTCACGGCCTTGTTTTTTAGGAGTAACAGGAGTGGTAGTTTGGGTCTCCTCCCATCTTGAGGGCCGGTTCTGTTCTGCTGGGGTGGGGTTCACATGCAGTTTGGCACAGCAGTAAGATGAATGAACCCGTTTTTCTCTCACACAAATATTAATGCAGTTCTCTGCAAACTCAGGCAGGCCTCGGTGATTTTATTTAATTTAGATCATATTGTGCAACTTTTCTTTATGGCCAGGAGCATTAAAAACATTTTGTTTCAACAAAAGGAGTGATTGTACTGAAGTCAGAGATTTCACAAACCTTGACTGGGAGGTACAGGGCTATTCTGCTATAATACTGTATGCAGCCTTAAAGCACAGTGTATCATCAGGAGTTGTGCAGAAATACATACCGGTTCAGGGGGGTAGGATGGATCTGCAAACAGATAATGCACCCATCCTTTTTTTTTTTTTTCCTACTAGTTAAAACTAATTTCTTCTCAGAAAATTCTCAAGTTACATATACTGCAAACACACCAGTAATTACAATTTTGTGTGAATCTCCACCCAATTTTTGACCAGCTTAATCACTGTTCAACAGCAAGCTATGTGTTGCCTCCGTTATTGTAATAGGATGAACAATCCATGAAGTAGACACAGAAGAAATAAAATCAGTCAAAGTGCAAAATGTGCATTTCAGAACAAAGCTATTAAAAGATTACTGAGATTCAAGGACTGTTATGTCTGTCAGACAGTACTAGAGCTAGATAAAATGATTCGGCTGATGCATTCAGTGTTTTCAGTATATGCAAGCGGGAAAAGTCAGTTCTGAGACAGCCCTTCAGGTGGGTAAGCAGCACAATAGCTGGTGAAAAACTGACAAAGTGCATATGCATAGAGAAATGCATTTATACAGGATGGTACTGAGATGAGCTCGGTAACAGACCCCTGCAATTGAGGAAATTATATCTAAGTTGGCAAAAGTACAGATTGTCTCACAACCATGCAATTTTGTATTAAGCAAGCAATTACCCTGCTCTGCACAGCACAGAGTAGACGTGGATGGCTGAGGCAGACAATTTGGATTAAATTTGCTGTGAAAGAATATTAATGCTGTCAGCCAAATATGCTAAGAGGACTGCTTGAGATAAATATATGGGTGATCAGCATTCTCAGGTGTATTAATTTGAAGTTAGCAGAAACTCAAGGTAGATCGTGTTTGCAACATCCTTCTGCTTCTAAGAAAAAGCAGGGGAGGCATAACCAAAGTAAGGGGAAAAAAGATGAGCGGTGAACAGTATTATACAGTGGTCACTTACTGTCTGTTATGAACAGAGGCTGAACCTGGAAAGGATAAAGCAATGCAGCAGCTGCCCATACCTGAAGTATGTCATTTTCCTAGTGAGGAAGGAGAGACTGAGAGACTATTCCTATCTGCAAATTATCTGACTAAATTGCTTCCAAACATTTAAGGTGTCAGTTGGACAAAAATGCAACGCAGATGTGAGTGCTTCAACTTTTGTGGACAGTATGTAAATCTTGGAGCAAGTGACCAGCTATTTAGTGTACAAATTCTGCAAGTAGGCATAAGCAAATAATGTGATGCCAATGAGAAAGTGTCTGGGCTGCTGCTTCTACAAAAAGAATACCAGGTATCCTATATCAAACCCGATGGAATTAATATTAGGGAAGTCATAAACTGCCTTTTCAAAACCCAAGTTTGACCTGCTCAGTCTCACAGTTCAAAGATTGTGAATCAATTTGAAAATGAGCATGACAAGACAGAATTTTCCTTAACGCCAGTACGAGTGGCTTCAAAAATGCTTTCAATGCATACATCTAAAATAACTGTTATGTTTATGAAACATATGCTCTAATTTGGATTAATCTAACAGCAGAAAGATTATGGTATACAGCCAACCCTGAGAGCAGCAGAATTAAAATATTGTAGCAGGATATGTGTGAAATCTTCAACCTGCAAGAAACAGAAAAAATGTGTAAAGCTCTCAGAATCAGTCAGCCAGAGAAGTTATGAGACAGTTTTAAGAGAGGCTGAAAAAGTCCAAAAGATAAAAACAAGAAGAAAGATCTAAATGTTTGTCATTCTGTCAGTCTGGCCAGACATGAGGAGAGACTCCAGGTATTTCTGAAGAATAGTAGAAGTATAAATACGTGAGAAGTTCACAGAATAAGGACCTATGTAGCAGGAACTCATTGTAATGCCTGGATCACTGAGAGCCTGAAATCTAAGGAGCAAGAGCAGCTCCCAGATGCAAGTGAGTGCTCTGAGGAGGCCACACATCACCCAGGCTACCAGCAGCTACCTGAGAAGGGAGCTTCCCCATTAAAACCAAAGCTGCCGAATCCATATTTCTTTCTGGTGTCCAATGCATAAGAAAAATATGAGCTCAGGCCCAACCTGCAGGAGTTGGTGTGTCAAAAAGGAGGCCTGGACAGATAGATCAATGGCCTCTCTTGCAGCCTTGCCTCCAGTAGTAAATGTTTGGTTCTCAACTGTAAAACTGTTTTGTGTACTATTTATTGTAACTTCAGATTTCTAATTAGCATCAGCCATGGAGCTGGGCTGACATTTCCTAATTACTTTTTTCTCCAGTTATCTGAACAAGTGTGGCAGTGCTGTTTAGATGAGGTTTGTTCTGTTTCACCAGGATATTTTAGAACAATGTGATTATGCGTGGTTGCACCTCGCTACTGCTATCATGACAAGTACAGAAGTTAAATTATGAAGCAAACGTAAGCTTTGAAGAAATTTTTATTTAATCTGTATTCCCCTGTTTCATCTGCTCATCCATCCAGCACAATCTGCATCATTATTAACCACACCATATTTCTAAAAAAAGAGTATAAAAAGTAAGACATCTGTGTTATAACATTAATATATTCAAAGGTTTTTACTTTCATCTTCCAGGCATTAACACTATGTAAGTGCAATGTAGGCGCAACTTACAGCATCGACGAGATACCACAAGAAAAACGTACTAAGTGGCAAAAAAAAGAAGGAGAAAAAGATAGGAGTAGACTGAGTATTATGTAAAAAGAGGACTTTTATTCATAAATAGAGCACTTTCACCTATTGCTCCTATATACCTTTATTTCTAATTGCTACCACAATTTTTAAGGCACTGAGGCAAGCCTCCAGCAGTGTGCTGAAGGTGTGTTTGTGCTGTTATGCCCTCTGGCTTTGCTGCCAGCCTATTCCCTTAGATCAGAGCCAGAAGGCAGACTGTTTTCGAATACCGATCACCTCACCCGGACCTAATCCTTTGAGTTCTCTTTGGCATCTATTCCTTCTGCCAGTTTCCTCGTCTGTTCCTCTCTTTTCTTCTGAAGTTGACAACAAAGACATCCTCAGGGCCCTCCTTGATGTAAGACCACTCTTGATGTTGTTACAGTGTGGTTTTTTTGTACCCTAAAGTTGTGCTACTTTTATATTCAGCTAGCACAATATTTGCACACCAGAAGATAAAGAAAATGAGAATATGTTACACAGAATGATAGTTTCTTTTTTATTTGTATACCTTGGTCCTTGCAGTGAAAACCTTTTTTCTTTTTCTGTCATTCATCTACATACCTGATCAAGAACCTAAAGGTATCTTTTTACAGGCTGTGCTGCTTATATACCTTAAATTGGCCTGACCTGCCACTTTTAATTTTAAAAAGATGGCTGTATGGGATGTGGATGAATATGGAATTTCTATGAAGCACAAAACTTTTGAACGGTTCCTGTCCTCTGTGATAGTGAGTTTTAAAAGGGAAATCTCCAAAGAGCTAATTAGTAGACAAGTAGAGCTCAGGCTGAACAAAGCTGAAAAGATAGCAGATAACTAAAAGGACCTGGCCATAGCTGACAAAAATCAAAGCACTGACAGAGAGCTGGCAGTAACCTTGGGCTGCTAACTGACAGGGACAATAAAAAAAAGCCTCTGAGTGTGGCAGAGAGTGACAGCCACAACCACAGGCTCTCTGAAGAGCCTGAAACCTCCACCAAAAAGAAGATATAATCTTCTGCCTGGCAGCACCATACTCTTTTCCCTCCCATTCCAAACCGGGAAAATCTCAGCTTGTCTAAATAATTCTGCTGCATGAGCATGAACTGAGAGTGGAAACATCCAAGACCGGTGCACAAAGTTTACTGGCAAACCTGTGGTCTGAGGGGACCTGCTCCCACGTCTGCAACAATGCAGGTTTGGTTAGAGGAACAGTGGAAATTTTCTTTACTTAGCCTGGCACTTTTGCTGGAGCAGCCACACCGCTGTTTGATTCTTATTGTCTGTAAACCTTCATGAGATAAACATATAGCACACTATGAAAGACATTACATGCTCCCTGAAACATAATATAAAATGGAAAACAAAATTAGCTTCTCTTTGGGTGGCAGGGCAGCAGAGCTGCTTAGTGCTGCCTCGCAGTGGAGTACACTTAATCTGATTCTAAGTTTCACTTAATAAATTGTGGCAATTCTCATACTCTGTGTGCCCTCACTATGTAAATGTAAACAACATTTGCACGCTGTGATCAACACACTGTGAAGCCCTGTTCAGCAAATAATCATTCATAAACTACAGTATGGAGGCCATGTACACACAGAACAGGTAACATATTAGACCAGCAAACATGCAAATGAGGTATGTAAAAACAGCCTTGAAGGTTGTCTGATAAAACGGTAGAGATGGTACCTTCAGGGATATTAAGGCTACAGAGTGCGGAGAGCATTTCTGAAGTGGTATCATAATTCCTGAAATCACACTGACAAGAGTTTGGGTGTTGCTGTTGGGAACATTCACATTAAAACAAAGATTCTAACAATTTATTTTCGTATCTCAGCGTTCTACCTGCAGCAAATTTATTTGCTTTCATGTAGTGAAACAGGACCTGACCTTTTTCACAGGTGGCCAGTTTATCCTATCCTACAAGACATAGCTGTCCCCATAAATTAGGGCCGGAGTCCTAGGAAGTTGTATCACAATTCCTTGGGAAATCTCTTGCTTTGTGGAAGGAATAGAGATGATTTTAAGATTAAAGAAGAGATTAAATTTTATTTGTAGTCTCCAGAAAATCTTGACTGCAGGTAATAATCCTTTGTTAACCCACTGCTAAACCAGTCATGAGGCTGCACAGTCATGGACGTGTGGATTAACTTGATCTTTCAGCTAAATGGTCAGTTCTGAAACATCACACATGTATTTGAGGCATTAAATGAGGCTCAGAAGTAGTATCTGCCCAAGGCATGCAAGAAAAAATCATGTATCTCGGTATTATTGTTTCAAGTTTCTTAAGAAAAGTCTAACCCCTTTTCAATATTAACACTGCTATTTAACAGTTTCCATCTATCTGCAAGACAGAGCAAATCCAGAATCTCCACTTTGAACTGGCTTTAAGCTCCTCTGAATGCCAATGGCACTTACAGAAATTGGCCTGCAGCTTTTAGATCTTGTAAAAGAGAGAACCATTTGCTTCATTTACATCTGTAATTTATTTATCTACCTCAAGACTTGGAAATTCTTTTATTTATAAATTTCAGTTGTAAACCAGAACACACAAAGTCTGCTTAAGGGAGCGTCTGTGTGGTGGATCAACTGCATGCAAGCGGGCATCCTGCAGGCAGCCTGTACTTCACCCTTGCTGTCACAGCCATGCTCTACATCAGAATGGTGATTTAAAAACTACCATGTGAATCCTTTGAATGTTAATATTTTTTTAAATTTTCATTCTTCCTATATGCCACCAATTTTCATTCTCTTTTTCATACGACTAAAATAAGCTTTGTCTATGCTTCATTTCTCCTCTTTCTGAACCACGTCCTTCATGCTCAGTCCTTGGCCTGTCCTGTCCCGTAAGAGTTCTTTTTTCCACTTTCGTGCTACATGACTTACAGTCTCTTTGTAAACCTCTGAGTTCTTCTTCATGGCTCCCACTTTCTTCTCCGCTGGTGTTCCTTATGCCTTGCCTACATACATTTTTCCTACATGGGATACATTCCCCTCTCCTTCCCCTCAGAAAACATGTTCACTCTTCCACATTTGTGTTCCTTATTCAATTTATGATGCAACTCATATGAACCAGAATGCCATAGAAAGGCCAGCAAACATATGATCATTTCAGGCCCTTTCTTGCTTATTCTTCTTTGGTAACATTTGCTTTGACCATTTGTCCTCTCCTTTCCTTGTCAAGCTGCAGTGTCCTTCTCAGTTTTGCAGCAGTATATTAGCAACTGCCTCCACTGAAATATCCACAGCTTCATCCTCCATTCTTACACTGAGAGATCTGAAGAGAAAAGCTTTTAAAACATACTTTTTTTTTTAAATCTTACTGGTTTAATTCCCCACTAGCTAGAGGGCTAGTACAGGTTAACACACTAACATGCATGTACGTGTATATATTAAAACCATTTTAAATTGTTTTTGGAAAGTAACATCATACTACATTATATTCAATGCATTCACAATGAATACAGTTTGTATGGGTGACATTCATTCCTGGTAGCAACTGAAATAAAATTAGACCAGTTTAACTGAGATTGACATTAATATATCACTGAGCAGTTAGTTATACCACATGAATTAGATATTACAAATTCAAGAACCATTTGTTATGCTTTTAGTACAAAATTTCCTGACACAAGTGAGATAGAGATAAATAGCCAGTCGCAAAGTCATTTGGTCTCTTGGGGTTATATTGATGATTCCGCCTGAGAAACTCTAGCAGCAGTTTACCACACAATGAAATGTGGAACTGGACATCCATGTTTGCTGTAGAGATCTTGTATAGTTGATTCTCCACTTCTTAATTTTAATTTTTATGTGGATTTTGTATATGCTTGTGTATGTTGGCAGAAGAAACCCCACTGAGAAACTTTGGAGACTCCTCAATTTAACTGACATGAAATGTCACAGGGAGAAGATGAGCTCTGTTTTGTTGCTACTTGTAGGGGAAGGAGAAGAGCTGTGAGTAATGAGGCATCATTTTGAATGTTAATTGGATATCTCCCTACTTTACTTTTCTCAAAACTACCTTGCACAGCCCTTCTGAATGTGAATATTCTCACAGTTCCAGTAATCACCTTCAGATTGTTGGTACTTGGAAAAAAAAAAAAGTTTTAAAATGTATTATTTGCATTACCATGTTGCACACAAGCACTGGTTGTAGGCCAAGATCACTTTGCTAGACAGTGCACAAAGAGCTTCTAGGGTACAGGTTACAGAAACACAAAAGATAAGCATTTTAGTGGTTTTTTTTTTTGTTTTTGTTTTGTTGTTTGTTTTTTTTTTTTACAGTGAAAACAGCATAGAAGGAGAGAAAACTTTAACAAACATCTTTTGGAAAAGTTAACAAAGGACAGAGATGAAATATTTTGCAGGAATACTTTTTTTTTTTTTTTTTCTCCCAATGAAAACAAATTAAAGCAAGTTATTCTAATTTTCTTATTTCACTGTGATTCTATCAGTATATATTTAGGATTTTTGGTAACATAAAGTATTATGTTTCATTTAAGACTAATATTCTATTTTTATAGGATGCTTTTATATATTGTTATATAAAACAATATATTTTATTTTAATGTATTATATTTTTATGTTAATTGTTCAAAATCTTTTCTCCCCCAGGCTTGAGGGAATTTAGTAGCAAATTTTGAAATGCTGCATTTTTGTTCTGGTTCAAGACCAAAACTCTGAAGTGTCAGAAATTTCTCCGGGGCAAATATCTTTTCTAGTTCATCTGTCTATGTTAGCCTATGCTCAGGCCATGCATTCTTTAGCAAGTGCGTTTTCATGACTGGATCCTGTGGCCAGCACTTGTGTTTGGTACAGCTTTCTGATAGCCAGTGGGCAGGATGTGTGTGCAGCACTGTGACAATCAGCACTTGCTCTTGGAGCATCCAGGCTTTCTTTTTTGGAACAAAATAGACAAAATATGCTTGAAGAAGGTAGTACCCATTTAGAGATGTGCAAATGGAGATGTCTATTGCAGATCAGCTCTTTTCCTTGTACCTTGGCTGGCACTATGTGGGTCTTCCTGTTGAGCTGTGTTTTCCCCGGGTCCATGTGGTGGAAGGGTGCGTGCAGAACCTTTTAGTCTCAACAAATAACTAGACATGGCTGTGAGCCTGCAAGGGACTGGGCCCTTCTGAAACCAGTTGTGCATTTCAGTGATGGAAGTGAAGGTGCTCCTCACACAGCAGCACAAAGCAAGAGCAGCTCTGCACTTGAAGTGCCTTTTCGGTTAATATGCACATTCCCTGAATGCTGTCTGAAATGACCAAGAGAAGAAAGTAAAAAAGAAGGCTGAAGCTTTTCCTGCCAACACAGTCCCAAATCATCTGTTACAGCAGCACTAAATATTTACTGAGGAAACATAATCACAGAATTAAATTAACATGAACGCTGCCAGCTCAGCCTCACAAACAAATATAGAAAACTAAAAATCTCTTTTCTCCTACTCATATTATACTGCACATCCTTCTGTATTTTTCCTGCTTTTTCAGTGTAATAAAGCTACCAGACACCGCATGCAAACTTTGGTCCAGTATACAGAGAATCTTTGGAGCCGGGGTATCATGACAGCAACAAAGGATTATTTTTTGTATATCTGTTTTGCAGGAAATATGCCTGAAAAAGTAATAGAAAATGTTCTCATTGTTATAATTACGAAGTAGTTTGTGTTGCATTAGTTGAATGGGATCTTTCTGAATTTTTTCATTAACAGAATTTGTTTTCTTGTTCATCAAAAAAAATATGAATATTTTATTTAAGTGAAAATCAACAAAAACGTGTTGAAGCAATTGCTGCTAGGGTGTGAAGTGCAGAGAGACAACGCTATAATGATTGCCTGACTTTTTGCCTTTTGATATGAGGAAATTGCTTCTGCTAAAATATACCTGATAGAAAAGAAGTTGTATTTTTGCAGAAAATGTGTGCAAACTGTGATTTTCACTATTTTTGATGGACAAATAATAATATCAGGACCCAATAATGTTTTCTTCATACACGTATTTGGCAAAGAAAAATATACATTTTCCTTTTGGAGATTTATCTCCACCCTGTAATGCATTCAAGCCGAGCTAAATCTGATGTCTCTTCAGGTAGTACAGGATGTGCTTGCTTGCTTGCCGTGGTGGGATTGCTAGCAGGGAAGCTTGCAATAGCTTCCAGATTGTTTCCAAATACATGAGTTTTATGGTTTGGGTTACTGATTAAAGGTCACTTCTCTATTTGTATTCTACTTTGACGCTTCAGATGAGATGAAATTCTTGAATTATAAAGCTATTTAGGCAGCTATGAACCGCACAGAGCAGTGAGAGCTCAGAGTTCAGCTCCCTGCTGACCAAAAAAGCCCCAGATTGTTCCCCCAGAAGCTTCAGGGCTGATCTTTTTGAAGAGACTTTTTTGAGCCCATAAACTGAATTTTTGGAGGAGTCTTTTAATTGACAGTGGCTCAATTTGTCTAATGTATTTTAATACCGTACATGCTTTTGGTCTCATAAGCATATTTTATAAATCAAAAGGGAGATGTGCTATTGTATATGAGGCAGTCAAAGAGAATATTAATACTATTTAAAAGAACAAAACATACAGCATATGGCAATAAGTATGAAATAAAAATGGGATTGCACAGTAACCTCTTCACATTAAAAACGTTACTCATTCAAATTAAAGTGTTAATTGCGTTGAACTGTAAACTATAATTAATTATCAACATTCACCTCTCTTATCTGTTCACTGACTGTGGGAGAATGTTTCCTGGAAAGAATCTGGCCAAGTGGCACCCACATCCCCATGCCTGGTGATTTTGGTGGCGCTCACGATCTCAGGACACAACAGCCTCATGGGACAGTGAGCTGAATGACTACGGGGCTGTCAGAGCTCTCACTGCGCTGGGCTCTTTACATGTTCCCTTTCTGCAATTTACCTCCTTTGCCTTCCCCAAGGATTCATCACATGAAATTGACGCGAGGGTGACAAATAGCCTAGAAAAAAATGATCTTCAAATCACATAATTTAAATCCATTCAGCGTGTTTTCAGTAAAAAGTGTCATTTGAGTTCTTAAATATAGTCCCAACACAAATTCCCATATCACATTTAATAGGAGAAAAAAAAGACAACCCTTCTCACTCCAAGGGGTCACCACAGAGGCGTTTGCTAGAATGTCAGTGAACACTTCAGTTAGTAATGTAACTATTCAGCAGTATGGCTTCAGATCGGCTCAGCTGAAGTTCCAGTTGCCTTCTGCTTCCCCAGATTACCCCACATGTATGCAGAAAAGGTGGGGGAATTCTTACACCATAATTCAGGGAAGTGCTTGCTTTGCTCTAGTACAAGGGAGATAAAAATACACTCTGAAGAGTTTAATTCTACAGTTGTTTGTTATTTATGGCTTTTAGATGCCAAAGCCAGAGGTGTTAACTTGACCCTGTTGCTGTTTAGTTTAACGCTTAAACACTAAATACAGATTATGCATAGAAAATGGTCAGCATGCTTAGTCTCATGGCAATGAATACCAGTAAAATCTTTTAAATACTTCATAAGAGATGCAGAAAGAGGAAACAGTTAAAGCAGCAAAGCTGTATAGCATTACATGTGGCTTTTAGCAGTTACTTACTGTCTTCCACCCGTAAAGCGCATGCTAAGGATAACGTATCTTTTGACTGTACTTAGGTATTGTTCCATTTCAGTGGAGAGAAACAAAACTTGCTTTTTAATCATCTAGCACTAAAAAGACAAAAATGTGTTTAGATCAGAAAGAAAATAACAGGGAAGAGATGCACTTTACATTTTTCTGTATTTTTTATTAGCATTAATTATAAGGTGGTATTATAAGGTGGTATTTATCTGATCTTTTGTGGTCTTCAAAGTTAAGCTTTCAGTAGATACAGGCTTACAAACATATGAAATGACACAGATGACAGTGTGGAGTTTTCATTTTCAAAGTGTCCTGTTCCAGTTGGGCTAATTCAGAAGAGTAACTGGAGTTAAATTGGTAACAGCACCCCAGCTAAGTAGACCACTTCTCAGTCTTTAGGAGTGTATGACTGATGACACCCTTTGGCTAATCATTCCACAGGGTTTAGGGTCATTGTGTACTCAGTTGTTGACTGTCAGTCTTGTTAGAGGATAGCAAGACCAACATGATTAAAGAATCTTTTTTTGTCAGTGGCTTTTCTCA
This sequence comes from Anas platyrhynchos, assembly GCF_047663525.1. NCBI lineage: Eukaryota > Metazoa > Chordata > Aves > Anseriformes > Anatidae > Anas > Anas platyrhynchos. The sequence continues at coordinate 37,592,063 of NC_092590.1, forward strand.
ACTACCCTCATAAACTGGCATCACAATAAGAACAGCAGTCAGAAAAACACAGAAGAGCTAAGTCTAGACACTGAAGATACTTTCACCGAGACAGCTTTTTGCATCTATGAATCAGACGAAAGGTCTACTCTAAGTGACCCTGTTGGACACTCACAACATCTCAAATGATAACACAACACAGCACAAGCTCTAGACCATCGCATGATGGGTCAGTCCTCATCATGTGTGCTACAGTGCTCATCTGCCTGGCAACAGTGACATGAGAGATTTTGGCCCAAGAGACTTGAGAAAATGTTGAGTTGCGTCCTGCCCTCCGCTAAGATAATAATAGTGATGCTCCATTAATCTGCCAGATGCCTTTAAAAAAACAACTGGTGTTCATTTTCCAGCAAGTCTGTTTATATTCACCACAGGCAATGCACATCGTCAGCAGTTCAATGGTCAGTATTAAAACCTGGATTATAATTTGAAGATTTAGGACACAAACACAATACTTACAGAGTCTGAAAAGTTGTCTGGGAGGACAACCATGCCAATGAACTAATAAGATAAATTTACAAACATGTGGATCTTATTGCATGCTGTAATGAATATGGCAACATAGTAATTCCCTACAATAATGACTTCACAGTCAGGTTATGTTTTATTTATAGGCTTACCATTTGTTTTGAAAAATGACTACCCGTTTCTTATTTTAATTAGTCGCAATCTCCAGAATCCAATGAAGGGCACTAGCAACACTAGACAGGAGAAGGCTTATTCTACCCACAAATCAGCCAACACAAAGAGCTTTGCAGCCATCAACACTACTTCCCCAACATCTACTTTTGATAGATCCACAAAACAACCCCCTCAGTGAGAGGTGCAAACTGACTGTGTAAAGCAGAGACATGCTGACACCTGCCACTCCTAAAGCGGAGTTGAAAATCACCTTTCCATCAGTATTCAGAAAGTTGCCTTTGCCCCCACAATCAACCCCAGTACAGTCAGGCACCCTAAAACATAGGCAATTTAAGACAGACTTATGTAAAATAAGAAGTATAATATAAAAGTAAGACAAACTGCTCTTTTCCTCCTCAGGTAATGATAAAAAAGAGGCTTTATTAACTTTATATCCTTTCAGTTAGCAACATTATGTAATGTGCAATTAAAGCCTTCTACCAAGACTAGGGAATTCAGACTCTGTCTTAGTTCTATGATAACCCTTTGGTATGAGCTGGAGAAAATCATTTTCTTGTGCTTCTGTTCCAGTCAGTAGCAATGGAGATAACAATGCATTCCTGCTTCATGACAGACAGATGTTGGTGAAAAGTTACTGCTGAGCCCAACACACAAAGGCTAAAAGCACGGGCTTTAAAATAGCTTCCCTTCTGTGCTGGTGTAGATCATCCTGAGAAATGGGTAATATGTGGCTTCTTCACAGTATGGAGGTGGAAATATCTTTTTTTTTTTTTTTTTGCTATTTTTGAGGGAGGAGGAACTTTAGAAAAATGTAAATTGGGATTTAGCAGGGTAGGGTGCTAAGCTCCAAACAAGAGTTAGGAAAAGAACAGTTTTAAAAGAGTGAATTGTAAATATAATTGTGTAAAGGAAAACTGAGGCCAGTTGCTTTTTTAGATTTAATCAGTATCAGCTAAACATTAGTCTGTGAGTAGCTTGTGCTGATATATATGAATTCAGATTATTTCAGCTATAAGAGAAGGTTTCAACTACTAGAAGAAGGTTGCTATTAAACCTGCAATGGATAAGCAGCTTTTAAAGACATTAAATGGTATCCTTTCCCATATACTGCTGCAAGCAACTCTTCCTAGGGAAAGAAAAGGTGATGTATACTCCCTACAATTCTTTTCTGAGAAATCATTTATTCTTAATCGATAAAGAAAATAAATGGTACCTCCTAGATAGCCAAGTATACTGAATATCATATCGCAATTGTATCTCCTAGACAGAAGGCACAACCTCTGAAGGAAGGTTTTAAAGACATAACTGCCTTTTTAAGAATCACTTCATTGTTGATAAAAATAAAATTGAACAAGTAACTCAGTATTACTCTGATCTCAATAATAAAGTTAATACAACTAAGTAATTTGGGACATAAATAATAATTTGGGACACAGCTAAATTGGCTCTTGGGGCTTCTTTATTAGCAATAAATGGGTAAAAGAAGGGAGAACCTAAGAGGCTGTTGGAAGAACATCGGTTCAGTAAAATGGTCATGAATCTAATGGAGATGTCAGAGTTCCAGAGTTATTTTCCAAAAAGAAGGCTATTAAGAGTGTTTTCACCAGTAAAACCTCTTGTAAACTAGACAGATTACTTGCAGATGTACCAACAATGCACAGAGATGAGGTTCTGACTGGGACAAAATCAGGGGAGTCAGCTGCTTCTTGTCTTGGATGTTGCAAAGATATTTGTGTGTTATTTATAAACCATTATGTTCAACACAGTTACTTTAAGGGGCCAACCCTAGATTTCTCAAGCCCGGTAGTGCCAGGCGCACCATTACAGGAGGAGGAAAAGAGAAAAATAGGTAAGATTAATAGTCCCATTCACACAGTGGACTTCTGTGTTGCATCTAGCTTGACAGCCTCATTCATCCAGCATAGGATATTGCCTATGTTCAGGCATAACTGATTCCATTAAAAATAATGTCTACTTCTCTAAAGTGTTCTTATTTATTTACAAATAAAATCAAAGTTACTAGACACTGTGACTAGACTATGTGACTAGAACATGATTGTCCTTCAAGTTAGTGACCAAGTCAGGAAAGTGGAACTGAACTTGATGCTACTGTCCCAGTGGATTCCTTAGGTAAGGATGGCATATATGAGATAAATCAAATACTTTTTGTGTTTGTTTTTTTTTTGTTGTTGTTTTGTTTTGTTTTGTTTTTTGTTTTTTGTTTTTTTTTTAATATGGTATTAGCTGCTCAGCAGAAATACTTTTTTAAGTTCTGCATATATAGAAAATACAAAATACTGTAAAAAAAAACATGAGGTCAAAGAACTTTTTGTTTTTTAAAGTGAGGCTTTACACTTAAATGCGGAGCAGAATATAAGTATTTAGAAGGAATTTGTCAGTGTAACTTCAACCTTTTCACTTCTTACTTTGACGTTATACCAACACTGACTGAAACTGTCTTGAAACTGCTAGAGTACATAAAGAACTAATTAGAAGCAATTCAGTAGATAATACATACATAGATTAAAATACTGTGACTGATTCTATCAAAAGTGGTCCCTAACTCAAGTGAGTCAAAATCAAGACATGCAACAACTATCATATGTATCATGTATCAAAACTAACTATCCACAACTGTAGATCACAGATATTGCTATGGACAAAGGCTTGTTGCCTCTTGCCTAGTCATACTCTAAGAGGTTCCTTTTGTTGTTGTTGTTAAGTCCAAAGGCCTGGTCTTCTCTTCCTCAATTCTTTGCTTTCTCACCTTACATCTCAGCTCTAATTCCAACCTTGAACCTCCTGTATGTCCCTTCTGACACTTCTCTGAGGCTCCACAGGACCAAAGCAAACAGGATTTTTCTCCATGACTCTCCATACCCAAAATACTGAAAGACATGTGCAACAAGGTGCAACAGGGGCATTGCTGGGAAAGGGGACAGGAGGCATGGAGCCTTCCGTACTGTCACTCTACTCTCCCATGCCACAACGTCAACTCATCAGCTCAGCTTCTCTACGCACAGAGGTTGGACATGCAGACACAAAGCCACAGGGGGTGCTATGGCTGCCAACTCTGCATTCCTCTCTCTTAAATGTTCATATAAGACAGAATCAAGGAAGACCTATACAGACCTGGTTACACACTGTTGCTCTCTTCTCATAGACTCTAATAAGACATGAAAATGGAAATATAAGTGTATCCACAAGTGTTGTTTTGCTAAAAATACAATAAATGTTCCAAGTGCTTTTCCAGTTCCTTCTCTGTAATTATTCCATTCATGTCCAGCGATGCACATGTCTCAGATCTGATTAAATAAATTTTGGAATTGTAAAGCAGAAAGAGATATACTCATGTGTAGGATTAAAGGCCCCACTGAAGTCAGTAGCTGTTACGTGCACAGGGCTAAGCCTGCATGCTGAACAGAACCACCAATCTGAAAACAATATGGGCAACTCAGTGCATTTAGAGCACTTAGACACTCGCAGGGTTTGAATGTACTGAGCTGCTGTTTTATTAACTATACTTGCTGCTGGAAGAGTCATGTACACATGTTTCCAGAAAATGCTCTTACAAATCTGTTTCATATGCTGTATGTATCTTGTAGTATCTTTCTTTGCTAACTTCCCTGACCTTCACAGAAGCAGATTGTACCTCTTACTGTAGTGAAAATATTTCATATCTCATGTTTAATTTACTGCTGCTATTACTGCATATAATTAACTTCTACTCACTTATTCCTATCAATTAGCCAATAGAAAGCAGGATAGAAGAGCTACAAAATAATTCTGGAACAAGATATATTATCTAAGCAATGAAGCTTGGGACTGGAGCTAGAATTTTCACTGTGAGGCCTGAGGTTTTAGTCTACAGCATTACAGAAGAGGCAAACCGCAAGTTTAGGCCCAGCATAAAAAGTCATTTTTAACTTGGCATAGTGTGGCTCACATAAACTAAGTGTCATCTGTTAAGAGAATAAATCCCGTTAAGGAGGAAAGAAAGCAGCTCTTCCTCATCCTTTTATTCACTCTGGAGTGAAGATGTTCTGCCTCCCACATCATCTCTTCAGAAGTGCTTGTTTCTAGTGGTTGCAGTAGATCTTTCCTTTTACACCTTTATTTAGTCATTTGATTTAAATTAACGACCCCATTTCCAGAGCTGAATAGCACTGAAGGGTCATTAAGTTTGTATGATAAAGGAGCCTTGCAGGACTTGGAAAGAAAGAAAACCCAAGAAAACCCAAGTGTATGTCACTTGTTCTACAAGCTCCAGTGGCCTTAGCTGAATCAATCTGCTGCATTTCATTGCGTTGCATTGGAAAGACTGTGACAGGCAGACAGCGACCATGCCCAGATCATCTGTTTTCAAATAATGTTTTGACTCTGAACATCTAAAGACAAGGCTAACACAACTTCTGGCTTGTGAGGTAAGCACCAGAAGCATTTTTGAGGAAGCAGAAATCAAATACTGGTTGCATGACATCAAAATAAAATATAACATGGATTTCAGGTCAGTGAATGAGAATGATGTGTGGATAAGATCTAATCAAGAGTTAGAGGAGGTCTGTGAAGCACTGTGATATGTTACGATAAAGATGGAAAGAGGGAAGTAAAGTATGTCTGGGATACCCGTCATTTCCTGTCTTCTGCCCACAGGACCTACAGGAAGTGGAGGAATTATACTGACCAGGAATGAAGGGTTCCTCATGTTGAGTTCCTAGTAATAGGAAAAATATTCTCTGACAGAAGTAGGAGCGAGTTGTAAGAGCTGCTTTGCATATATAAGTACTAATACTTTTCAAAGTATTAGTGACAGAGACCAGTATGGCAGAAACAAGACCCATCTATTTTGTATTCATAGCTATATGTTGTTCTTCGTAGTGAAATTCTTGTTCTTTGAAGACAGTATCTGCAGACTAGGGAACACTTTGCCTGAGGTTTCACAGTTGGCTTCACATACCTCTTGTGCTCTGTTCACAAAGAAAGTGACCAGTAACATTTACTGGGTAAAGGGACCGGTACCACACACAAATATTTTCGTATACATTCACACCTGCTTTGCCTGCCTTTTGTCTTGACTGCTTGTCTAATTTGCAGTATCTTAAAACAGGAATTATTTCCTTTCTTACCTAAAGCATTTATATACCAAATCATTTTTACAATCATTCTTGTCCTGCAGATTACCTGCAGGCAGTTTGTTAAAATATTTTACTGTTGTTCTGTGGACATTGAGTGATATTATATGCCTACAATTTCCTCACTGTCTGGGAATAATTTGTAGCCAAGTTTCTAATGTAAATACTAACATTTAGGAATCTGCTACCTATGCAAACATGCCTGCCAGAACAACCGCGGAACTGAATTTCTCAGTTGAAGATGCTGGGACCAACAGTTTGAAAAGTCAGGTTTTCTTTACATCTTTTCCAAGGATAAATGTCTTCTCAGGGTTGCTTACACTTATTTCTTTAACTAACTGTAAAGTGATTCACAATGGGATCACTCCTTACATCTGTACCTTTTCACAGAGCCTACACCTACTGGAACGTTGTGATTTCATTCCACTACATCCAGTCTTGTTTGAGAATAATCCAACATACAGCCTTGAGCAGCCTCAGACCAGTGAAAATACTTGAAAATACTGCCAAGTAATTGTTGATTGTAAATGACCAGTTAAAGAACACTGGTCATTGCGGTTATGACATGAAAAATGTGCTAGAGGTGCACTGAAGAAACTTTGCTGAGGACAAAGAGCTAAGGGGGTACAGCAGCACACTGGGCAAAAATGGAAATCCCTCTAAGATTTTCATTATTTTCAAAAGTAACTAATCTGTTCAAAGGTAGAGATGCAATTATTGATTTGTGGTCTACAACTTTGCATAATGATCCCTCAACATTCCTCCGTTTGGGCGACAGGATGCTGCAGAAGGAACAAGAATGTCTGAGTAATGGGACACATGTTTTTATTCATGCATATTCAGAAATAATGGAAGCAGTGCCTCAAACTTTCAAAAACTAATTTTCATCCAACAGAAACCTAAGCTAGAGAATTTCACCTGGCAGCCAGAAGTTTTCAGAAAGTTTTGAGCTGCTGAAAATGGGGGTAGCATGGAAAGCGTCACAAAATCTGAACAGTACTAGTCATTTTCTCTCCTACTGTAATATGTTACAGTATAATTTATTCATGTTCCAAAGTACTTTAGGTAAAAGTAATGAATTTTTAGTGCTGGAAGAGTTAAATCGAAGCCTGTAATAGTCAATACAATTGCTCTTGTATAAGATTAAGGTGGGGCTTTTGTCTCAATTAACTACTTTCCAGTTCCACTAAATGAGAAAGATTCCATTTTGGTTGGAAATTCAAAGCGCTTGTCAAAATGCCATTTCCTACTGAATTTCAGTTTCCTGCCCTGGGAAAACAATCCCTAACAGCTCTCCCTGGCTTCCCCCACCTTCATTGACTAGCTCCCTCCACATGTTCCCTGTTTTGTTTTTTTTTTTAATAATTATTGCAATTCCTAAGCATAAAAATGCTTGCTTACAAAGTATATTGTTTTTAAATTAATTCTTCAGGCAGGAAAATATGCAAAAATTAACATTTACAATGCTATGGATTTTGTGCTGCAGTGCCTCCTTCTGCCTTTATGTGATCATCTCCACTTTTCATACTGCAATGAGTTCCTTTTGTTCACAAAATTCTGTGGCTTGATTTTTATTTTATTTTTTTTACACAGAAATCAGACATTTTCACCCAGATAAAAATCTGTATAAACAGGATCAGACTGAGGGCAGGGTATGCATTTAATTACACAGGATATATTATCCTTGAAACATTAATGGGTAAAGATGAAGTTTACTTTGCTGTTTAGTCCCAAATGTATTTAAATCAATTTGATTTAATAGGCAGCATTCTCTGAGAAGTTTGTTTTCATACTACCTTTTTTTTTTTCTTGGAACCATCAGAAATTTCTGTTTTACAGTAAAGATTGCAGTCTGTTCTAAGCAGGCCAGGACTTCCAAAGCATTATTTAAATGCCTCAGCTGAATACCAGTATTCTTTCATCGCATTTCATACACTGAAGTACCAAAAGGGTAAATAACTTGCAATATCATTTTTGACTGACTTGACTTTGAAAAAGGCACAACCTACATAAACAACTGAGCAGTTGTTAGGTGCTTAACTGGATCTCTAAATGATCCCATATGCTAGTCTGCTAATGCTGGTAATGATTATAAACACCTCAGTTCATCATATTAATGAGTTATAGCCAATAGAAAAGGACAAAATCTATAACTTTTCCACAAACTTAGTTAAATGTCAAGGTTTTTAAAGGCCTAGTTAGCAAGTATATTAGATGAGATATGTCAGTTTCCCAATTTACGACTCTGACTTGTCTCTTGTGATTCCTTATAGCCTCTAGCCATTCTCCTCTTACCTGAGGCATTCTCTGGCAAAAACCTGATGCTTCCAGTCATTCTGCATTCTTGTGTTCCTTCAAAAATAATTGGACAGGCAGCTCTCCATAAACAATCATCATTAGTCACATAAGGTACACAGATAAGAATACCATACAAATAAGTTTCAATAGAATGTCTCGAGCCAAATAATAATAATTTGGCCAGCATGCTAAAAATGTGATTGACAGGGAGTTAATGCACTTAACACTTTTCCAGCAGGCTGTTAAAATTAGTTCCTTGATGCTCAAAAAGTCCTGCTCCCAGAAAAGTGACACCGACATTGACCAGTGAGTTTGTTGCTGTTCAGTAACCTTCTCCATTTCCAGACTATATGATTAAAGTCATTATGGGAACTGTCAGTAGGAGGGAAAAAAATGGAAACTGTCATAAAAAGCAACTGTTGGAAATCTTTTTTTTTTTTATATAATGCTAAACTATTTTAAAATATTGTCTCTAATTTTAATATCATAATACCCAGCCACAAAATAAGGAATAGATACAATAAATGTAATCCTTTGAGGTTGTATGATAAGTGATATACACATTCTTCATTACATATATAGTAGAAAGTAAATTAATTAAAATTTCCTTTTACTCGAAAGAAGAGAGAATTACCATACCAAAAAAAATCCCAACTGTAAATTTTTACCATCGTATTTAAACCCTCTCAACTGAATAAATAAAACCAGAGAGTAGTGGGAGGAGAAAAAAAAAAAAAAAAAAAAACACCAAGAATTTATAATTGCAAAAATTTTGTCAAAAGAAGACTGGCAACAACATATTAACTTCTAATATCAGTCCTAAAGAGCCAATTAATTGCTTCATGTACATACCAAATTAGCAAAATAAAAATGTCCTAATTTCAATTTCAAACTTTCTTTAATGTATTTTAATATTTGATGGAATTACATATGAAAATTTTAATTGATCCACTGAATTCAAAAGCAGTGTAAATTGTTGCTTGTTACACAGGGATCACAAGATTTATGTGTTGCTCAAGTAGACATAAATTTTAGTATGTGTCTTGTGTTTGAATATTTTGGTAGGATTTACTGCCTTTTCTAACAAATTCACAAATGTTTTAATATTAAGCTGTTTAAATCTTTGTGGTGTTCTTTTTTTTTTTTTTTTTCCAGATCAACATAAAGATCTGACCCTATCTTATAAGACCTTGTGCTTAAAAAGCTTTACAGATCAAGTGGGTGCTTAAGAAGAGAGCTGCTTTAACCTAACACAATAATACCAACACTATAATTTTCTTATATTTATTTTTCTTTTCTCACCTGCTATGCCTAGGTTTTGACATTAAGAATATTGTGTTTGATATTTTCAGCATTAAAAACCACTTTAGGCTTTGGTTCCATTTTACTCCCAGTCAGAAAGATCAGAAAAAGCTCAAGTCACACAGTGAGAAACTTTATCCACTGAATGAGACATTATCCATTCCACCAGACTACAAATCAAAGAGTATCTCTTAGGCTGCTTAAAAATTCATTTTAAAATCTGATCCTGATTGTACTTTTATGGTAATTTCATACCATCAATCATCCTTTTACCTTTAGTCTCTAGGTCCACTGCTTTCCCCATAGATCTCATTCACTCTACCTCATTATAATTCTTTAGGTGAGAAAACAGGGTAAGAAACCTTAACAGAAAATGAGAGAAAGATGTAAATTTCTTGAGAAAAGTCAGGTTCACTAAGAGGCATAGCTAATGATATGTTCTGATCTATGTTTTTTTTTTTTTTTAAATTAGAAGATAGGCAGATAGAATGGAGTGAAAAACACATTTCTCATGCAAATAACGTGTTTGTAATCTGTATTCTAACTCAACAATATCATTTATACAACTAAGCTGTCAAAATACCTTCTTAGATAGAGTTCCTTATAAAAAGAACAAAAGAAAGATTTTTGGAGCTCCACAGAACTTTTCCTAATTACCACGCTGAACTACCTACGATTCTGCACTTTCCATCATGGTAAGGCTGACCCATCCTTGCTAATACTATGGTTTATGCAAACTGTAATAATTAGGAAACCAAACTAACTGTGGAGTGCTGGAAACAGTGATCAAAACCCTAAACCTTTCTTACACCTAAATTTACACTACATAGTTACATAAAATGAATACCATCCCCTTGTTTATTGCTTCAGCAGTGCAGATGCCTTCACCAAGAAACAGTTGATCACAGGAAGGGAAAGTATGTTTCTCTGCCAACCAGTTCTCAATGGCAGCAAAAATTCTTGAAAATAGTTAAAATATAGTTTCTACATGAGTCATACTTTCCCAGAAGCCAGTATTATAGTTTCACTCTTTTCACTTGAATCCTGGCCATAATGAAAAGCCTATTTTACAGCATTGAGAGATATGACAAATAATGAACCCACCATGCACACTCAAGACATCTTGACTGGAAGAAAAACTGTTGTTAATCACAAGGGAAAAGAATGATTTTTCCAATACTGTGGGCCCATCCATGTTACAGTTCCTAATGTCTTTAACAAAATGTAGCCATAAACCACTGAATACTGGTAATAGCAATAATCCCTCCAAAATGGTTTGTTACCAGCAGTTAGTGACCAGTTTCTTAGTTAATGGCCTGAGGGGAAAGGCTTTAAAAAAGCTGTATTCACTGTTTCCTCTCAGGCAATTTAACTGGCTGCATTAAACTGTATTTTCATTGAGTTCCCTAACATTTGTATTCTGATAAAATTCTAGTCAGGGAAGGGAATGAGGCGGAGGAGGAGTATGTCATCACTGTACTTTGTAAGAGAAACATTCAGAAAAATTATTGAGAGTCTTATTACTCTCAATGATGTTAGAATCTGGTAGTGATAGTAACAGTAAAATTTAAAGTCTTCAGATACCATGTAAAATTAAAAGGAATTAGCAACTTCATCAGAAGAAAGCTGAAAGAATCTTCAGCCTTATAGTACGATACGATGCCCTTGAAACAATCAGGGAATATCAGAAAAAAAATATTCTATTCTTTCATTCAATATCAAACTGCTAATCTGAAATGCTCATTTATTTTCATAAACCAAGTAAAAGCAGTACCTTATTTGGAAGAGTAGCACATGCTTGCATGATACATTGTAATATTAAAAAGTTAATAAAACATGAGTACAGGAGGGCAGAGAAAATTAATATACAGTTTTCATTTGTATTTTACTGAGTTAATACATGGTTTCACAAAGTGTTTCCAATTATGTCATTGATGCAAAGGCTTAAGCAAGTGTTTTATTGTTGTGCTGGGTTTTTTGTTTGTTTGTTTGTTTTCTGTAAATATACAACCTTTATCTATACTTTAAAAAAATGTTTTCAGCAGATGAAAATATTTCACAACACAATGCTCTATTAGAAGGTAAAGCGAGAGTATTTCTTCACTATTTTAGTTATGTGATAGATTTAAGTAAGTCAAATGCATGAACAACGCTATGCTGATTCCTCTGCCTGTCTCTGCAACTCACTAGGTTTAAATGGTACCTCTTCGGTTTTTGCTCACAGGGTTAAAAGGACTCGTTAATCAGAAACTTTTTTCCTTGAGTATGGCAATAAAGTCAAAGAAATGATTGGCATTACACAGAACACTCTGTAACATACACACAGGAATTTATGCTCTCATTAGGCAGAGCATATTAAAAAAAAAAAAAAAAAAAAAAGGAAAAACACCACCAAATACTCTGTATCTTCGCATGCACTATATAGGATGAAGGAACACTGTGCATAATGTGGAGAAAAGTGGGGGAGACCAGAGAGTATTTGAGGTTTCTGGTGTCCCTGCACAAACAGAGGGAATTGTTCTGGGGCACTCTGACAGCTGGCTTTAAAGCTGTGGTGGAAGAAAGCCTCTGGATGGCACAGTCCCAAATTAAGCTACGTTTGATGTGGGGGTTTCTGGGGACAGAAATACACAGTCCATGCATGGCCTGTGTAAGACTCTCGGGCAGTTCGTACCACAACCCGGCTGCATTATATGCAGTAAGACTTGGTGAAACTGACTTTTTTGTAAACCTTGCTTGTATTAAAGTGCTATTGGAGCACTTTGCTCTCAGGTCCCCGTTCAAGTCTCTATGACCCCACACAGGGAAAATCCCTTTCCTGGGAATTTTAGATCTACTACAATTTCCACATGCAGTAGATGCTTATTTTACAGAATTACCAATTTTGAAAACTTGCTGAAGTGGGCTGTTCATTCTGACTGTATCATGGAACTATAAAGTTACGGTGAGCACAGTGGACTGTATCACCTAAAGTTAGAAATAAATAGACATGGTTTACTTTGAAACACAGCGTTCATGCAGTTAAGTCAATCAGGGGAAATCTTCAGTAACTAAATATTGTCAATAAGCAGCATTAAAAATGACTGGAATGGAACAATTAGGTAGCAACATGGTGATTTCAATGTAGTTAGGTTGAAGTGTGAAGAAACAGAAAACTGGCAAGAAGTGGAAAGAAGAGCTGATGCTGTAAGAGTAGAGACAAAGGTTTGCGTGGAAAGCAATGGCTGAAAGATCCTTGAGAAAGGACCTATCACACTGACCTGATGTGGGTTTTTCTCCTAGTCAAAAGGTCTATTTTAAAGAGAGGATTCTATGTCACACTAATAAATTATTAGTGTGACATTACAACAAGTTGAAATAATTTTCTTTAGTAAGAGGAATAGTACCTGCATTTTTTTTTCTCTCTGTGAGTTATATCTAAGAGGAGCTTGAAAACCTTTTGTTTTTATAGTTTGCTAGCTGCCCTAATCCTCAAAATATCAGATGTTAATTCTGGTTTTGCTGGAGGACATCTTTGTGGATGTAACTCCTGTACCTTAATTGAACTGATAAGAGAGAAGGGACCAAACATTTAATATTACAATCTTCCTTCAAAAAATTAATGAAACAGGAGTATGAAACATTAATGGAATTACTTCATATTAAACTATCCAGAGAAGGTGCTAAACATAAAGGGCCTCATCATTCAGGTGACTGTATGGGTTAAGCACTCTGGATAGAAAAGTAGTGGTGGAAAGGTAGGCTCTACTGGACGTTGTTTTACCCTTAGGGGTGCCCAAGCTGTTAGATCCACTTGGCTGAGGCCAAGCAAGGTTTCAAAACATCAAACTGAAGGCTAGTTCCTTTGAGCTGCGAGACTTCTTGGATCAAAAGCAGAGCCCAGGAAGGAAAAGAGAGTATTCTAAAAGCAAGAGAAATAGATGAGAGAGAAGAAAGGTATCTTCTTGGCAACAAAGCTGACACTGTAGTGTCTGATTTGGATATTTTGAAAGAAGAATTACTTGTACACAATTTGGATCATCTCTGTTCAAAGTAAAATAATCCGTGTTCATTTTGAATAGCAGTAATTTACACTAGAAAGACACTCTGAAGTTGAGGCATTTCTCTTCTGGCTGAAGAAATCGCTGTAAAATCCTGATTCTGCTATGATGCAGCAATGTTTATGTTTCATGCTAGTCTGAGAAGTTCTCTCAAATTCAACAACAAAACACATCTGACTTAAGGAAGTTCTTAGCTCTGACAATCTCCATAGAAAGATCTGGACTGGCAATACCAACCTAATTTTTAGTCAGTTTTCTTCCACTGGTGATAGAGCAACAGCTGATGACTGTGGTGGGAATTTGAAGAGATGCAGCTTGTAGGTTTTGTGTTTAAAGGACTTGTGGCAACATACAGAGATACAGAAGCTGCCAGATATAAAAATAAGCATTTTAAGGTCACTTCGTAAGAGTATTTTGCTGTAGGGATATCTGTGTTGTCTACCAGTTGTTTTGCTGTGCACAGGAAGACTGGCAGACGAGTGCCCTGCTGGTGCCAAAGCTGTGATTCTTTGTTTACCTGGTTTGTTCCTTACATTCTGTAATGAACTCTCAATTTGTTTCACTCTCCAATGTTTTCTTTAAGTCTCAGTGATATGATGGAGCATGGGAAAGGACCTCCTCTTTCATGGCAGATCCTCCTTTCAAATCTCCAGGCTCAAACAGAATTGCACAGTATCAGATGGCCCCTTGCACTGACTGTTCTGTCAAAGCTCTGGCCGCGTACTGCCAGAGCGGTCAGTAATATTAGCAACGGTGTAGGAAATGTAGCTTCTCCATTTAAAAAAAAAAAAAGAAGAAGAAAACAGAAAAAATACACAACAACTTGGTTTTGTTTAATTTTTATTTTTTTTACTTTACTCCTCCTGCTAATACATTTGTGACAAATATTATTTTTCCAGATGACACTTGTACTGTAGGTCTATAGGAAATGTCAGCCAGAAAAAAAAAATCCTGCATTAATGTGCATTCTGAAAGCCTTCTCATTATTTCTCATGCCAACTAGGAGCTTACTAAATAACAAAATAGAATGCAAATAATTAAATAATGCAATTAAGCTCATATAAAGTTGGGGTGCTCCAGAAATAGCAGAGAAAAGCTGCATACAATCCTCATGTATACATGAATCCCTTAAGAAAGATGGGGTGCTGATTTTATGCACGCTTTATTTTCTTATCAGTCAAAAAATCCTGTGGGAAAAAAAAAAAAAAGGTGATACTGTGCTGTGTAATAGCATGCAGTGAGGAGTACAATGAAATCTGTCAGAGGTCACCTTTATGAATCCTTTCAAAATAATTTTCTGTCTGGGAACTGCAGAAGGGCCAAAAACGAGTGTTCCAAAAATAACCCCTACTTTATGAGATATATAAAAAAGATTTAATTGATTTCATCTTTTTAAACCACAGTGAAGTTTGTACACTAAACTAGACATAGTCAGCTTCTTAGGATTTTGTTCATTTTTTTGTCTTCTCCTCACCTTTCATGAAGAAAGCTAAGCCTTGATCACATGGAGTTAATGCTTTAAGGAAACTTTACTGTAAGATGTGCACTGTGCATTCATAAAACTCCAGGACAGAAGTCTTGGAAAAAAAAAAAAAAAAAAAAAAAAAAAAAAAAAAACTTCATATAGCCAAGAATTTTTAAATCCAATTATTGTTAAAGTTAATTAAATCAATAAAATATATAAACTACAGATAATTCAGTGTTTAATCCTTAGTATCTAATAAGTAAGCATAAATAAGACTTTCAATTACAGGAATTAGCTACTGATTTAGCAATGCAGAGTATGTGTACAGAATAAAAAATAAGCTGTTTCTCTAACATGCTACAAATAAGGAGCAATAGTCTTAATTTTAAAAATTTGAAAGGTTTTTAGATGGTACAGTAGGGACAAATCCAGTAATAAGACAATTTTATCTGCCTTCCTGAGTCCCCTCTTTATCTGTGCATCTTCCTCAGATTTGTTTGTCAGATTCGACTGTAGCATTCCAAGCAAGGGCATACTATTTCTTTTAAAGAAGTAGGGTTGTATTTTCAACCCACTTCTATACATCCTGTTGCTCTTGAACATCCTAGGAGTATTTATATTCTAACCTAACATTAAGGACTTTAGAGAGGTCGTTTTAGAAGTTCTATTAAATTGTAATTCATTTCTTCATGTTATTTTGCTGACATACTGAAAGAATGCTGGAAATTTACAAGTATTTACAGAATTAAACACTTTTGTTTAAAAAATATGAATTGGCACTAGTAGGAATGCAAACCCCACATGCACCAAATCATGGGCAATATGCCCAGATCTTTTTAGACAGCTAAGAAAAGTACTCCAAATATCTGTGTTCTACAGAGACTATTCAAGTGTAACAGAAAGAGTGATCTCTGCTGAGAGCAGCAACACAAGTGCTATCTGTAATTGTGAGGGCTAACTTTGTTCATAAAAAAAAAAAAAAAAAAAAAAAAAAGTGAAGCGGACGACACTGCAATTTACTTACATGGATTTATCAAAATTCACAGTAGCTCCTTTGCTCCAGTGCAATGTCAGCACATAGTAGGTAGCTGGTCCTAGCATCTGAGAATCCACAGAAAAGAAAGCAATGAAGAGTGTTGACTTGCAGTGCCCTGGGAGAGGTTGACTGCATTCCTTGTGCTTTTGGCAGCATCACTAACAAAAAGCATTCTTGGATCTGAATTTTGTTTCATATTGTTGAGAATGATGTCTGAAACCAACAGAATATAATTTTGCATGTTAGACAGGATCTACATTGTTGAAATTATCAAAAACTTATTTTGGCTGGTAAACTGAGCAAAGACAGTATGGAAATTACACAGAAAACATCCACAGAAGCTACCTGTTAGACATGAAATTTCTGAGGAAATATGTCTTGGTGCTTAAGAAATGAAACATACTTTTCCATCAAGTTTTATTTACAGTTCTTAAATCTTCTCTTATATATTTTCAGGGTAAATTCAAAACTTAGGTGGAATTTGAAAAATATCACTATCCCCAATCTGTGATATGGTATCTCCTCTCCACCTCTTTTTTTTTGGTTGTTTTCTCTTTATCTGTTTATCCTGTTGTATCCTGTTGACAAAATCTCAGCTACTTTCAACTGTGTGTTTTTCCAGTATCTTTAATGTGACCATGGTCACCCCATCTTCTACAAATTCCTAACACTCTTGTCACTGACAACAGTTCTTTTCAAGAGTAACACTAGACAGATTGAGAATTTATTCAGTCTTCAGCTCTAACTATACCTTTTTCTGCTCCCTCTGATCAATCTGTCTTGAGTGCTGCTTTACCCTGGTGTATTGTTTTCTTTCCTGCCCATATTTCTGAAAGAGTCTATTTAGATAGTCTGTTTCATCAATTTTAACATCAAACTCTATCATTACCTGTTTTCCCTTAAAAAAATAAACTTCCTGGAATCCCATATCATGCTAACTTCAGAGCAGCTGTCTGCACAGTAAAATAAAGACGTAAGTTCATTATCATGTGCCAGCATCCCTGATTAACTAAAGCCAGCAAGTGCTGGAAACAATAGCCCAGAAAGGAGGGTGCAGCACGAGTTTTGCAAGGCAGGAATCCACATGATCTTTTTCCTGGGATCCTTGGAAAGATTGTACTTTTCTTGTCTACAGGGAGCACATCACTTTATCTGACCATGTAAAATAGAGGAACTACTCTTTTGTGAGGGCTTCATTCAATATTCTAGTCTGAAAACTGTTTTCTTCCTAATTGTATTTAATTGCACTGTCTCTACCACTATCACACTATCCTGAAACAAAAACATTATGGTCAAATACTTTGTTAATAATTATTTTTATCCTAAAATACTGTATTGCAATATCATATTTACTTAAACATTTTCTACACTGTTCATATAATATCACTTATTTATCCTCGTAAGAATATAACATAACCATATATATAACATAACATATACATATATAACATATATAACATAATCAGGCAGAAGCAGATATCTTCTGTTTGTGATAACATGTCTCTGACCTGTGGAAGAGCAGACAGCATCTCATAATGCAGAATTATGACACAATTTGCCCCCTTCGGACATTTATTTCATACACCTCCAGTTACTACTAGCTTATGCTCTGAAGCAGTTTTATAAAATCTGTACCCCTTTTCAAAGCAAAATACAGTTACATTGTTGAATACTAAACTATTCTTCTTTAAAATTTACTTTCTATTTGTTGCTCCCAAATAAAAATGTTTATTCCCTTTTAAAATTCTGTTAAAATTTGGCGTACAGTATGGTGATGAGCTGCTAGACTTATTACATGCATGTAAAAAATGCACATGTATATGTTAATCTGTTTAGAACACCCCTTATTTTTATTGTATTATTAATGATGATCTCAATAACTTCAAAACTAAAAAGGAATGCACTAGGAACTATTCTGAAAGTAAAAAATACTGTATCCCTAAAATCATTCTCTAATGGGCATAAACTCAGAAACACTTCTTTTCCTGACTTTATTTATTTAGAGTTTAAGTCTAAAAATCTCATTAATTTCAACTGTTTCTATTTCTATCACATCATAAAATAAGTAAAAGGAGGTCATAGGCCATGTTCTCAGCTGGCATAAAATGGCATAGCTAACAGAGCAATGTTTTATGCTAGCTGAGAATCTAGCCCTGCATTTCTGAACATTACTCATTTGCTATTTTAAAACATATTTTTAATTTAAAGGGTATGAGCCACTGGAATTTGGAATATATACACAGAAAGCTGTGAAGCATGCTGCCTGTAATTGCAGAAATTAATGTCAGATTAATACCTAATATTTATCTTTGCTAAGATCACCGATGTTCCTTCTAGACAAATGAAATGCTAACGATTTCCTATCTGCACCTTTGAATGCAGCCTAATGCAATGCTACATGGGTGTAACTTGTTACAGTGGAGTTTAGACAAGAAAGTGTGGAGAGAATTCACTGAAGGTGAATGATGGTGACATGCTATATTGAAGGAGAAAGAGCCAAGCTAAAAAGAGGCTGTACATAGTGCTCATAAAGTAGTGGTGAGGGGATAAACAATATTTCATATTCTCAGAAATGGTGTTTTTCAATTAAGAATAAATGATTTAAAGCTGAGATGAAGTTTTAAATACAGAGAAGGATCCAAATATCCTAAAGGAGGAGGCCACTCTGAAGGCTGGACTCATTTTAGTGGCACAAAATTTAGAAGTACAGTAACAACTAACATATTTAGGGAATAAATGTTAGAGAATTTAGAGAATGTTTCTGCAAGAAGAATATTTCTGTGGGGGATCAATTTTTGGAACTACTGTTATGTAAACATTTAAAGCCTGGAGAAACAATTTGCAGTACATAGGAATTACACCTTTCAGTGAAAGCTTTGGAGGCGTGATGTCCAGGGTGTGTGGTGCCAGAGCACAAGTTCCTTCCACTGGAACAGGGCTCTGTATGGAATCTCATTTGAGACCTTGGACTAAGAGGGACTTATCAGTGTCACATTACCAAGTCACCTGAAGCTCAGCTCATCCCATCTCTGGCAGGAAGAAATAGGCTGCCTCTGCATTTACTGGCTTATCAGACTTCCTCTGATGCTCTTGCAAAGCTGTCTGGGAAAGGTCAGCTCCAAGCCATACAACGCTAGGGCCTTCTCTTCACCTCATCCTGTCTATTTGTCTATTTCCTCTCATCTCCACTGGATGCAACAGTGTAAGTTCTTTGTGAATTGGCTTAGGAAAAGGACTCTTCTCCATTTCAGAGTCTACTTCTTTCCTCCATTGTTGTTTAGACAAGGATGAAGCAGAATTGGTGGATTCTTCTAATGGAGCACAATTTCCCTGGTACCCAAATCCACAAATCACAGCCACAGATATTAGCTGAGTTGATATGCTAATAGGATACTTTATATTTTCCTTCCTTAAGAGAAATGCTAGATAAAATAGTTACTCTTTCTAAATGGTGCCTGACTGAATATCTCTTTAACACGTGGAGCAGATACAGCAGTAAGAAGGTATTCCCTTCATCGGGGTATTTCTACCTCATAACTCAAACTGATCCTAGTGGAACTAGCTGAGAGTGAAAAGTCTGTTCACATGTCACATATGTTCTAGACATCTCACCTTGTCTTCGAAACTGCCAGCTGCTGTACTTGGCAACACTGATATCAGTGCACTGGATATTCAGTTCCATTTACCTGCATTTTCAATCTTCTTTTCTCAGCCAATACCTGTCCTGACAATGTTTTCACTGTTTTCTCTCTAGAAGTTTACTAAACAGGTTTTAATTAACTTTTCTTCTTCTAGTAACATTAGTTATGCATTTTTTCTTCCCATTCCATTAAATTTAGTTTCTTTCCTTCCTCAACAATTCCTGATCTCTTTTTTTCAATAAATGTTTTTTAATAAACATTTCTCTGAATTACCTGTTTCATGTCTCTTCCCCGTTTCGACCTTTCTCTCCTTTGTCTTCTTTTTCTTGAAACATTATCTTCAGTTTCCACATGCTTCATTTTTAAAGGTTTTCTAATAATTTCTCTAATCGATGTTATATTCCACTCTTCTTTCTGAAGAGCATTCTTTGTTCAGTTCTTGTTACTGTCTGCCTCCATTACACCCAGCTTGCACAAAGCTCTGTGCAAGCATCTGTGGTATTCGGTAGTTGTATAGAGCAAACCTGCACATACATGTTGACATGATATCCAAGCCACAGTAAGAACCCTAACACCCCTTGTATTCACATATGAAACATCTCAACATTTGCTAAAGTTTATATCTAACTGGTGTAAAGCAGCTAAGAGCCATGGCTCTAGTTCTGTGGTATGCTCAGGGAGAGCTAGAGCTCTGCTTTATGTAGAGGTTTCCATATGTTTACATGTTGTTCTTTGTGACTCAGCTGGGGATGAAAAATAACTAGGAGATGCTAAGGGCTCCCACACCTTTTAGTCTGCCCCAGAAAAAGTTTCACAGGTCAGCTCGAAACATTGGTGAATGTGTATGAATTTATATCAGAAGTGCCCACACAGTCTGGTGCAGCAGATCCTGTGAGTGTTTAAAGTCTCCTCTTGCTTAAAAAATTCCTTCACTACATTTAACTTCAACATCCTGGAGAGGCTTAGCTGGAGAGGCTTAGCATGAACTGACAACATCAGATGGAGAGGCAAAGTGTATGGTGTGCCAGATGACGAGGGGTGAAAACACCTACCCATGAAGGCACACTATGTAAATCTGCCAGTTCTTCTAGTGGGATCTGAACTCCGCAGGAAACAGCAATAGCTCCAATAACTTACACAGCCCAGTCCAATGTTATGCTACCAAAAGCCATCTGGATATTTTCTCCATACTAATAACTCTAGTGGGATCTCACCTGTATAATTAAAGAGCAATATAACCATTAAATTTAACCAGTTAACATTTATTTTACTAGCAACAAGTATATATATTGTGTGTTTTGTTTTTTTAATGCTAAATTTGTTAAGTCACTTTTATAGATCATGTTTTTATAATACAATAAAATTCCAGTTGAAATAAGCACTGAATATATATAGACCAGGTGAAGAAGGAGCCTCTCCCTCAATGAATAATTCATTTGTGAAACATGGAAGTGATAAAATCTGAGAACAATAAATAAATAGAATCTACACCACAAAGCTGGTGAGTGCTGAGTGGGGGCTACTAACTTGAGCCCAAAGATAGTGGAAACAGTTTGGTTCTAGCCACCCTGCTGAAAATGCCAGGACTGTTATCTGCTGTGTTAATGTAATCAAAACTATGATCATGATCTCTCCAGCCTCAAGTGCAGAGAAAACACTGCAGCTGAAAAGCAGCTGTCAGTTGTTTCTAAACCAACTGCAGAAAATAAGCAGAACATGTTGCTAATCCAAGCTGATGACAAGAGTGCAAAAAATTAAGAGACCTTTACTCCAAAAAGATCTTCAGTGGCTGGAGGCAGAGAATGTAGGAAATTTACTGTGGGCTGTAATAATTGCTGTCTGCCCTGGGAAATGGCATCAAGGCCAGTGCAGTCATAGCTCCATGCAAGCACATCCTCTAATTATTGAAAAACCTGTGTAGAGTCTCAATGTTAATCAGTCTCTCAGAGACTTCAGCTTTATGTGGTTAGTGCAGATTTATGGCATTTTTCTTTTCTTGTTATTAAAACTGATATTTCACAAGGAAGAAAGTATCTCCAGACAACTGTTAAAATGCAAAGTTTCAGTCATAAAAGAGAACTGCAGGATTATTCTGAGACTATTCCACAGAGAACCCAAACAAGAAGGGTAAGAAACAAAACATCAAAGACACATGGAAAAATGGAAGAAGATGAAACTTTAAAATATTAACTAAAGACGCAACAGTTGGCCTGTAGATTCAAGAGGTTAGAGTGTAATTAATTAAGTGCTCGTCACAATTAGGGAAATAAACAGCACATATACTAATGCAACATGAAGAATACATAACTGTAAAAAAAAGTAAGTCGAATTAAAAGGTTTGCATGGCCACATTACTAAGGTTATTTGCATTACAGGATCAGTGATGTAATTAGATAATAAACACAGAACTTTAAAATTCTATTACATGGCCACAGTTCGTTTCTTCTTACTAATTGTGTGGCAATAGTATAATGTGCAATTTCTAATTATTCCACTGGGACATTTTAAAATGATATTTTGGTCTATAATGCTGAAACAATTTTGAAATATATGCAGCAGTCTTTGCCAAATAATATATTGAATCTATAATGTTTCAGATTTTCTACTAGTTGTGCCTGCAAATTTCTGGCAAACAAAGTGGAAAAAGTTGTGTGTCTCAAGATCTTTTCTCTTACTGTTACATATTACATCAACCCCAACCTTCCCGAGGTATCTGGCACTTCATAAATAGTAGAACCCTGGGAAAGTTCACAGAAATAAAACCATAAAAATTGCAAACTTGTTTGTCACTGACAGGATTTGAGGAGTTTCACTGTGGTTTTTTGGTTTGTTTTTTTTTTTTTGGGGGGGGGAGAAGGGGTGGGGAATAGATATGTTACTCACATATCATTTAGTTGTTAGTTGTCATCATTTTGAAAAATATGAAATAACAGATCTGATGCCTACAGGTTTTAATTTACTAGTGATGGCTGACTGCTCTTCAGTGGCGTAAATTAACATCAGAATAATCTTTCTGGAAAGACATGCATAAATACTGCATAAGGACTGACCGTAGATTGTACTTACAACCCAGGAGTGGCACATTTACTCTGTATAGAAACAGATTGGGCAAGATACCCAATTATCTACATGGCAACAGGAAGTTCAAAAGATGTAACTGGAATAAGCAGTGGGAATGCCTGAATCAGAGCATAAGGCTGGAATCAAAAAAGGATATGCAAACTGACACCTGACATCAGCTCTTTGTACCTCTTAAGATGCTAATGCTTGAAAGAAAATAATGAGTAAAATACCGTGGATATATGTGCAGGAAAGACGCAGAATGATTTATGGTACAAAAAATTGTATGGAAAAGCAAGCAATGTACATAAATAAGTTATCTCAGATGAATGGACCTTGACTAAATCTTTCCCAGGAAGAACAAAATAAATAACTCTGGGTTATTTATTTTGGTAATTGTTACTCCCAAAGGCAAGGCAGCAAAGGCAGGTGTGTTCATGGCAGCACCATGGGAGTGCTGATCTCGTGCTTCCACATGTCCACGACTGTGCCATAAGCAGTACCATCTGCTTTCTGGCCATGTACTAAACTTACAGTGGTTCTGGGTGTCTCTGCAGCCCTGCTGGCCTACTCCCTGTCTGTATGATACAGAATTTTCTTCCTCTTCAAAAGGTTATGTAAACTTACTGAGAAAAAATTACTAAGATAAAGATGGCAACAAAAGGGATTACTTTTATAGGGAAAAAGCTCATTTAGCTATGAGTCCATACAAGTCATTGTATGGACTCATTTAGCTATGAGTCCTACAAGTGTCATACATTTTTGTCTAGCTCTGTATATTGTTAAAATTCAAAATGATCAGGCTTAGGATTTCTGCAATGCATGTATTCCACACACTTCAGTCATTGCATTTGTCTGCCATGGTACTTTAAGAACCTGTGCCACTTAAATTGCAACTGGGGAAAGAAGGACTAATATCCTGAAAGCCCTTGGTGATCTTTGCAATGAGTCCTACAAGGCGGGATAACAGGGGGCCATCTCTCAGGGGAGAGTGCAGCAAATGCACGCTAAGAGTGTATTCAGAGACTAAAAGGCAGTGCAACGCCTCTGTTGTCTTCAGGTTGAGAAGCATGAGGATTCACTATGAAGTCCTAGTGAGGGTTTGGATGCAAAGTTTACAGAACAGAGAAGAAGAAGGCTATTAAAATTATAAACATAGGTGATTGTGAAACTATATTATGCAAGAGTCGTAACCCTAATCTTTTTAAGGTGCTATGACAGGAAAGGCTGGTTCTGCAAAGCCAACAGGAGCAACTTAGTTGTTCTCCAAACTCCCTACCCAACACCACTATCCCAAATACATTCCATCAGTCACTCTTGCCTCCTTGGTTAGCCAGGGTTTAGCAATGCAGTTACACTGCTGCCATTTCCAAACAAGCACCCAAACACCCAGACTAAGCATCTCTAGCTCTCTCCTTCCATTCTATCCCCAGCCACAAGACACTCCATATTTTGGGATGCAGTCCTATGATTTTACCAGCTACTTCAATGAGCACGGGCACAGGTACTTGCTGGCTAGATCCTCTATACTGGGTTGTGGAGACCTCTCAACAATCCCAAGATCAAAGGCAGCTGGGTGCTGACATCGCAGTGTATCATCCAGCAGGAGATAATGCTGAATTTCATTATGAATGTTAGCTTCTAATCTTTCTTGCAGTAAACTCAAATTATCTTGAAAACTGCCTTAACCCATCTCCCAGCTGAGCCGTATTACTAAACAGAAATTTCAGTTCGGTTTGTTTCAAGGCAGAAATACTTAACTGAAGCTGTTTAAATAACATTGTTCAAACAAATTATCATTAGTCACCCTGTAGGAGCATGTACCTGGCAACATCCAGGACAGAGCTAAAGACTGACAGGGTTATGACATAAAGGTAACAAATGGTTACACAGGTTTTGGATTCACAGTACTGTCCCAAGCAAGGAGTCATTTGCATCATCCCACCTTATTGGGGTTGAGAGATTTAAAATTCAGAAAGCCTGTATATTTGTGAAAACGATGGCCAAAATAGAGCAAGGTAGACAATATGCCTGATTTCTTTGAATCTGAGGAAATTCCGGTGTAAAAATGCTACATACTTGTACTACAGTTACGAGTGTACTACAGTTACGATAGAAGTTTGTCCACAGAAGAATCAATGCCAACAAAATGCATTTTCAATAAACAGTGTGCTCTCACAAAGCCTAATTTGTAAGAAACTCTCTGATACAAACTTCTGCTTTACATTTTGAAAAGAACTTACAATAACAGTTTTGGCCATGTGGACACCACAAGACAAAGGCTTTTACGTCAAAGCCTGCTGCAACTGCACGCATACCCATTTCCATAGCAATATATGTTTTCCAAGAGTTATGCTCATAAATTGTCACTGCCAGCTGCTGTCTTTAATTTCATTCTCCAAAAGACGTTACTTTGATTAGATAAGCAAGCAGAAAAAGGGTAAGGTTTGACTGGATCAGTGTTATCTTAAGTTATACATAGATATCCTTGCAGATTGAGGGACAATAATCAGCAACAAATGGCAATTCCATCACTGAACAATTTATTTTGAGGCAGATCCATAGCAAATGAGTAAAGTTGTTCTTCCAGGCACAGCAGGACAGTGGCTTGTGCTGGGGAACTGGTGCTATCCATTCTGCACATCCTGCAACCAGTAAAAATCTTCCCTTCACATGGTAGAGAAGAAGAAAATCAGACAAATGTTACTGATTTATTGCTGGTTTGCATAGCACCATTCCAACAGAAGCTCTGTGTGTTGGCAGCATTTCACTGAATTCTCTGGCTTCAGCAGCTCAGTTATTATTTTTGTATCATCTGGTAATTTAGATACAGTTATTGTAGGTTCTTCAGCCAGTGTTAGATATTCTCTCTACTCCCCTGAGTTTTGTATCCTGTTTTATACTTCCTCTCTTGTTTTTATCAGTTGTCACCTATTGTGCCTCACTATTTTACTCTCGGGTGCTTCAATTATATATGAATGTGATACGCTTCACAGCAGCTAGTTTCCATTTGCCATCTAAATATCTTTGTACATGAATGGAGTAACCTACATTTAACTTCACAGACAGTTTGCAAATCTACTGTATTTCAGCTTTTTTTGTCTGCTTACTTTTTTTTTGATAATTGCTTTCTAGATGTTTTTCCTCTGTTTTCCAAATCTACAATAAAACTCTTTCCATAAGAGGGGGAAAAGATAAATAAGGCAGTAAGTAACAGTCTGTCCCTGTTCCTAAACCTGAAGAGAAAAAGATTGTCTTGGGATATTGGAGGGTCCACCTGATAAAAGAGGTTTAGTTGTTTTACTGGCTCCTTTGATGGCGTTCATGTCCTTAAACTGGGCAATTTCTTTCAAGAAGAAGTAATTTGTCTGGTGTTGATACCTTATTACTAGTAATTGTTGGCAAAACTTTGGTAGCACCCTACAGAAATGATTTTCAGTAGTGCTTTCATTGCACAATTGACGTAGAAGCTGTTTTTCCAGTACTCCTAAAAACAGGACACTTTGTAAATAGAAAGGCAAAATCCTTCATCTAAGTGTTGCCAAGACAAAATCCAGATAAAGAGGGCAGCAGGTGTATGGACTGGCACTGACATTTATGAGAACTTCTTTGATTTGTTTTCAGGAAATACTTGCACTGTCCAATATATATAAATGTTTTTGATACTTGTGTATTTTTTTAATCAACAAAAATACACTGAAGAAAAATCAAGGAAACCTCCCATAATGCTCCCCTATATTCCTTATAAAACACCATTAGATAGCAAAATAGTATTTAGTATCAACCCAACTTTGAGGTTGGGCTGCAAGTTTTGAAATTGTATGAAAAAATGAAACTGTTTTATATTAGCAAAACCATATTTCTTTTTTATCAGGTTCTTTTTTTTTTCTTTTTTTTTTTTTTCTCTTTTACTCACCTACTCATCAGATGTCTTTGCCTCAGTCTACATTATTCAGAACATGTAGTGTTCAGAACACAACATTCTCTGAAGTAAAATGACCTGCTCACAAGGCTTATGCCATGCCTGACCACGATTATTTTGAGGGTTCTTGCACTTCTTAGAGTTACTTCACAGAGCAGATAATGATCTGTTCAAACTCAAGCAAAGCATGGGTGCTTTTAGAAAAATGTATACAACAAGCATGTGTTATTGTAGGATTTCCTCAGTCCTAAAAGAATAGAAAATAGCGGCATAGGGACAAAAATAATACAAAGCAGAAGACTTCAATATATAGCTATATAAAATTGTATTTGTTTTGATTTCTACTTTTAACAGTTCCTCGAGCACCTATTGTACCTTTTAGACTATTTTGAAATAAATGAAAAAGTAAATAATTTTGGTTGGACTTCTTTAATCAATTGTTAATACATGACTTGAGTGACAGTCTCACTAATCAGGAAAGCAGCATGAACAAGTGGCAAGTAAATACAAATCAAAATGCATCAAGAAATAAATGTCTGAAAAAACAGCAATGCACTAGGGGATTTTCTGACTTCAAATCTGTGCAAACACAGATTGAGCTTAAGATGTGTGGTTATTGGTTAAACAATTTTTAATGAAATATAAAGACCTATGTGCTCTTAAATGGATAATTTATGTGCAATGTTATTGTCTCTCAAGGTTTAATTAAATGTTTGCCTTGTGGCTAATCAGCTACAATTAATAAATGAAGCCTATATTCATGTCACTGATGGGGAATGTTAAAATGGCCTCCATTAGAATTTCAGTGTCACTGTTTTGGCTGGTTGATAACAACAATCTAATATATCAGAAACTTCCACAAAATAATTTGGTACAGACACTAATATGAAATTACATTAATATATACAATGCTTTTATCACAATGGATAACTTCAAGTTCAGTTTGAAGGTAAGTACCTGTAAGTCCTGAAAGTGGAAGGATATGTTTACATGGTACTTTTCATCCCCAAAGCAGTTTCCAGAGTTCAATTTAAACATCTCCTATACCTACAGAGCAACATTTCTTAGCCTTATGGATACAAAAGAGTTTACAGTGGAGAAAAAACATCCATTAATCCATAGACTTACAGCCCTGAAGGATTTTAACCGTCTCTGGCATGATACACTAAATGTCTTAGGACTACATAACAACACCATGTGATTTTTATCCTTGATACTACCTTTCTATGCCTTTTTCACTCCAGCTACTTTAAAGTTATAAACCTCAATAGGTAGGCATTTAAAACGTAGGTAAGCCTCCACTGGGTACTTTCTACCTGAACAAGTTATATAAATCACAGGCCAACAGGGATTAGGCCAAAGGCAGTGCTGGCTGTCACGGACAGTGTTCCAGAAGTCAGCTAGAAAGAGAATTTCAGATCTACTGACCACAAAAGGCATCTGTTCTGTGCAGCTAACATACTGTTATTTATCATTTACACTGCAGTAGTGCACAAAGGTCTGAGGCTAGGCTCCATTTTGAAATATTATCTATAAATAATATGTAGTTACTTGTCAGTGTTGTCACTGTTTACAATTTAGATGACTTAAGATGAAAAGCAATCAATGGGCGTCACCAGAACTAGAAACCAGTAACATTTAGTGTAATAGAAGTTTAAACAATCTTCAGGGACCAAGTACAAAATTTCTGAGTTCCAGCTTATTGGGGAAAAAAAAAAAAAAAAAAAAAAGTACTCTTCAACAATAATGAATGTGAGCACCTTTTGCTAGCAATCTTTCTGATGATGTCAAATGATTTCTTTCACCAACTTAGGCATAATCTAACAGAAAAGGAAGAGAACTGTGCAGGATACTTCTATTGTCATCGCTTAAGTCATTAATTTTGACTGTATCTCCTTTAATTTAGTTAGATCCTGGTTCAGCCACAAGTCATACCTCGTGTAGAATCAAGAAATTCACTCAGAGGAATCTGAAAAAATGTAAATACTACTCCCTTCTATTAGCATGAAAAGGACATATTTAATTAATTACAATACAGTAAGGATATTTTGTCTTAGGAAATGAAAACTTATTTAAGAATAACATATTTCTCTTGGGGTTATAAAGATATCTTTATCTGTAAGTCACCACTCTTTTGCACAGACTTCCATTTATTACAGACTGAAGACTGCACAAATTAAATGGGAATAAGTGTATTAGGCAGAGCTATTTAGCCCAGTGCTCCATGAAATAAAGCTTGTCCCAACATATACCAGATGAAATAGACGATGACACACTGAATACAACAAACACAGTAAGGTTTCCTAATACAGTGGCTGTTTCTATCAGTTATTAACATCAGTTTTACACATAAAACATTTTCTAAAAAATACCGTACAGAATAAACAGTCTTAACCTAAATTCTGATTACTATTTTCCATTCAGTCATGAAGGAGACCTTCAAACTCACTTGCCTGAGGCACTGAGAAGCTCCAGGTCTTTGACGCTCATGAAAGAAAGATAATAATCACTCTTCAGGGGAGAGAGATCTTATTATATGTACCCTGTGGATTTTTTTTATCCTTTATCAAACTGCACCTTCGTGGGCCTTTAACTTCTTAATGGGTTGTTTATCCTTTCCCCCATAATTCATGATGATAAGCTGGATGTCACGTAGATACCGTTATGGTGATGAAAAAGTTGTACTTACGAGCTGAGTCAGTGATGTAGTTTGATTAACTTCTTATGCAGGTATTCTAGACAGGTAAAGCAAATAAGATGATAATGTTACAAATGTTTCAGTAGGTGCAAATCTATCTGAGGCATACCCATAAATCAATGAATAATAATACCTAAAATAAGTAAACAAAACCAGGATCAGATATTAATGGGATGCATTTCAGTTTATGGAAAGGGTTGGGAAGTAGGGTGGAAAGGGGAAGAGAAGATATAAACAGCAAAACAGCAATGCTGGGGCAGTTTTCTCCCTAATGCATGTAGAATATAGGACCTACAATGGCACAACATAAGACTTAACAGCCTGAGGTTTGGAAAGCACTGTTACTTGCAGCCCCATCATTCATGGATAAGCTTATTAAAAGATCTCAACAAATGCCAGTAAAACCTTTGTACAATGCCACTTCTTTGTTATTCTCAAACATATCTCTCAGATTAAATAATTAGTGGTTTAGATACTTCTGAAATTTGTTAGGTTTCTGTGAATTCAATCGTGGTCTCTAATAGCCATAAAATTGAAGTATGGTATCTCTGGTACTTCCAGGACTACAAATAAATGTTTCTACCCTCTTTTGAAGAACATAAAACTCAGATTTTGAGGCATGCAGAACCATAAGGCCTGAATAAGAGAATTTTTTTTCCCATTCAATCCCTTAATTCAATAGCTGAAGAAATGCTACTCTTGTAAAATTAAACAAAAACAAAACAAACAAAAAAAAAAAAACATATTTTTTTTTGGCATACCTTTTTCCCTAGTACCTATTCTTATCAAGGCACATTCCATACTTTCATAAGCACTCATACTAGATTGTTAATGAAATAACCATTGCTTGTTTTAGTAAACCATAATTATATTTATCCTCCTACTATCTATATTGGCCCTTACACCTACTGGTTTAGAGATAAACCTGGAAGGGTTGCTACTTACGTTACCAAGTTGTTAGTCATATGAATGGTTTCATTTGAAATTAATGGAAAAACTTATATAAATAAATGCTCACCAGCAGGTTAGAGCATTGTTAACACGGTCCTATTTTGCTTAGTTTCCCACTGTAGTATTTAAACTATGCAATCTGAGAGAAATGGAAAGCCTGATAAATAGAAGCCTGATGGTGTCTAATCATGTTACTCTAATATTACTGTGGAAGACTTCTTTCTAAGTACTAGCTGCAAGCCACAGCAATATGAAAAGTGACAAGAACCATGAAGTAAAAATTTTAGATATTTGCATTCTCTTTCAAATATTTGGCTTTTTCCTAAACCTATTATGCCAGTAATGGCACTTGACAATGATCTAGTATATGGATACATAAAATAAATATAATGAATAGCAGGACTAGAGATTTTTACAGTGACTTTTACACCGTAAGTTTGTTTGATCTTCATTGGCACTGTTGTCTCCAACTCATCACTCAAATAGAAAGCTAAAAGAGGAGATGCATGGTGACACATTCCTGAGGCTGGTTGAACAGGATGCAAGTGCCACATTAGAAGAACACTGGAAATCATTAGTCAATGTGATACTACTTACTCAGATCTAAATATGTATTAGCCATGAAGAAAAAAATAAGAGCCAAATCATCCAGTTTTAGTTATGCATTACAACTGGCTCTGAAATTAAAACTGATGGCTCTTACAGGAAACATAACTTTTATATGCAAAAGTTGTTCATTGCGGTCAAAGAAAGCAGTACCAGGTCTTGCCTGGCACAGGCTTCCTTGGAACAAAATGTAAGACTTGCTTAAGGTGGCTAATTATTACATTTACTCCATCCAATCATCATTATCAACTGACAAAGAACCTGATCAACACATGGCAGGACTGGGCTTCATACTAATCCAAAAATTCCTCATGCTCATCTCTGAAGAAACCAGAGGGGTATCACAGAGTGGTTATGCGTAAAACCCCTAAATGCAGTCTTGAAGAGTCTACTATGAAAGAAAAATATTGTAAAGTACCTAGGGAAGTGGTTCTTTTTGTGTGTATAAGAAAACCATTTTTGGAGGTATTTGGCCTATGATAACTACAGTAAGCTACACAATTCACTAACATAGTAACATTGAAAGGTAGAAATGCTGTTTACATCTCACATGTATAAGGAAAAGATACATAGAAAAAATATTCATTTTTTTCAGAAAGATTATCTGTTTTGAGAAGTGGTAGATTTCTAGTTACTTGGTTTAAAGAAAACAACACAAAACAATTAAAATTCAGGTTAGAAGTATCGACTGCAAAACCTTACAAGATTTGTCTGCAGAAATTCTCTGGTTTTCTTAGTTCCTGTGTATTTCATCTGGTATGAAGAACACTAGTGCCACAGTCACCTTTTGGTTAAAGTTCATGCCAAAGCAGTACCTAGCTTAGTGTGCCATCCGAGGTCTCACAGAGCTGCAGAATGTCCTCACTGACCTCCTTTTGATGCTGGTTCTCAGCCTGGAGGAGGAGGAAGTTTGATTAAGAAATCCTCATTAGAGATCATTCCTGTTCCATCATCCTGTCATGTCTCCACAGCAGCCTGCACTAGCTGTTGTACTTCTTGTGTACTTTGTACATGTCTGTACACTGACTGCTGCCTGGTAGAATGCTCAGCATTGCTACCGTCCCATTCCCCATTTTTGCATTTTTGACACTTTGACATTTTCTTCTCTTTTCATGTTTTTCTCCATGATCACTTCAGTTTTCCCCAACTCCCATTTTCTTTCCCCCCTCTTCTAGAGTGGAGGAGTAAGGACAGTTCAATTATTATATATATATTTAGCAGACAGGTTAACAGGTAACAGAAAAAAATCAAAACTATTAGGGGGTGAAGATGGACAGCTAGGCAGGAGTCAAAAGCAAGCTACGTATATGATGCTCCCTCCAGTACATTTAAAGCAGAGAGATGATAGTTATGATTTTGAAGATGAGGGATAGCCTACAAAATTTCAGTACATACAAGAATCATTACACTGTTGGATTTTTTATCATCTTTAGTGCTTTTTTTTTTTTTTTTTTTTTTTTTTTTTAATATGGATAAAGAAATAGTGCAGGGATTCTTAGCTATTGTTGTGAGCAGTATTCAAGACTATCCAGAAATGCCTTGATAAGTTTTTGGCATTGCTGCATCTAAGCACAAGCAATATTGAAGTAATCACATCTTCATCCAGCCATTAAAGCTGAACAAACATTTCCTAAGGGCAACACCTACACAAAATGATAAATATATTGCACTTTTTTAGGTTAGATTTTTGAATATGCCAATATCTGGAAGCCATGTTTTACTCAAGAAAATGCATTTGTCACACAAATGTTTTTTGCAAAATTTATCTGCTGTAGAATGTTATACTTCCTTGGACACTTCCAGTGCCCATAAAATTAGATGACCAACCCCAGTGGTAACAACAAAAATTGTTAGCAAGTGAAAATACTTTTATTTTTTTTCCATGAACAGATACTTTTTCCTCTTCAGAAGTTGCCAAACATTTCTAGACCAATTATATTGGTGCTACAACATAGCACTGTAATAGCAATTGGTTTCATCCTTAACCACAGAAAGGATATTGCCTCTTTATGTTACTACACAGATAGTGACTGCCTTTGATTCTTTGTTAACGAGTGTCCTTTCTGAGTTACACATTGTTTGGCACTCAGGATCCTTTGAACATGTTTCCATAAAAAAAGAAATCTTACTTTGCTTCCTAGTCAAATGAATTATATATGTTTAACACAGCAGACATACCCATAGTGTAAAATGGCTGCTTGTGAACTAGTTCAGGTATTATTCCAGAACATTAACAGTAATTTTAAATCTGCCATTTTTTTCCCATTTTTTGTAAGTTTTCTTTGTAAGTTTATGTATAGAAGCACTTCATGCAAAAATACGTATGGTAAGTCAAATGTGTTGCTGAAGTCTAATTAAATCTATATGTGAAACCTGCAGCTGCATTATGAAAACAAAATCTGCTTGCCAGGATCTATTTTTTTTTTTTTTTTTTTAGCAGAAGCTCATGTTAATAGAAATTACCTGTCCTCTACCAAATTATTTATTTACTGAGTTTTATATTGGCAGTTCCATATTTTGCCTGTGACTGTAGTCATTTTCTACAATTTCTAACTTTCAGTGCACAAGTATGATACCCCATTTCTTCTATTTCATAGAAGTTTTCCTTGTTAACCAACATAGCTTTTTGAAATATGTATTCCTTAGGATTATGACTTTGGGGGTATCTGGGCTAACATACTTAAACAGTTTCCAATTAACCTTGTACCATCTCAAATTCAATTCTTTATCCCAAAAGACTTATAGTAGTTTTCACCTTCATAAAATAAGGCCTTTCAAAGGATTAAGTGTATATATTATTGGCTTGGACTTAATTCTGTTTGCTCATAACAAATGTGATCAAATCATTATCAGTTATACCTAAGCTATGACTAATTTTTAGTTCTGTGATCAATTCCTTTTTATCTGTCAAGGTGAGGTCTAATATAGAATTCCCCTGTGTTGGATACAACACTTTTTGAGTTAGGAAATTGACATTTAAAATATTTTGAAGTTCCAAGTACATTTTAACACTGGCAGTATGAGACCTCCAGCATGTGTCACTCAGATTGAAAATCACCACAGTACACGAGTGTTTTCCCGGTATGTTATAGATGGGTAAGGCGTAGGTCATGCTGTTCTCTAGTGTGATTTGATATCAGCTAAGTACTCTGTCAACTTCTGACTTATCCATTAGAACATTGACCCATAAACATTCAAGATCATTTGCTTCCGATTGCCATCAACTCAGAAGCAGGTAATGCCATTTTTGAAGTGCTTTCTGTCCACTTGATCCTTCCAAAATAGATCATAACAATTGATTTTGACATGCCAGTTTTCCAACCAGTTTTAGCAAGAATAACTAGGTCAAATCTGTACTAAAAATGACCTCTTCTGCTGGGGTCAAGTTTCCAACAGCAGAACAGAGGCTACTGAAAAATCTGTGCTCTTTGTACTCTTTGGCATCTTGATCATGGTTTCTCATCATTTCCATTCACACTTCCCAAAAATTCATTGGTTCTTTCTCAGTAGTTCCAACTCTTCGAAGCTCCCAGACTCCCTAGCTGATCAGTCCCTTAGAAGAAAGTTCCTTTGTTACAATAAATTAGGCTGCGGGCTCTCCTTGACAGAATTTTCCCCAAACCCGGTCTTCATGTTATATCTCTTAGAGGTTAGGTCTAGGCTCATTTTAACTGCTCAAAAGACCTGAAGTATGTCTGAGAAGACAAGAGATCCTGAAAGAAAAAAAGCTTGTCCACTATAAGTGATCACCTTATATAAGGTCTCTTATATAACCTAAGAGACTACATATAAACATTCCCTTAAGTATCAATAAGATATTGCCAC
This sequence comes from Anas platyrhynchos, assembly GCF_047663525.1. Taxonomy (NCBI): domain Eukaryota; kingdom Metazoa; phylum Chordata; class Aves; order Anseriformes; family Anatidae; genus Anas; species Anas platyrhynchos. The sequence continues at coordinate 37,626,720 of NC_092590.1, forward strand.
TGATTCTTTGCCTGCCAGCTTCAGAAACTTATTTAGCTTTGAGATATGCTTCTCTTGGAGCTCCAATGAAGTTGAAGCTATCAGTTAGCCTGAGTATATCGATTTTCTAATGATTGCCTTTCCTTTCCACTGCAGATGGGCAAAGACTTCTCTGTGAGCATTGCTCGTACAGGTTGGATGGAACAACCACCAGCGTCCCCTCCCATCCAACGAGATGGGACTTCAGAAACCCTCTGCAGTTTTGACATCAAAGACCTGTTAACGTCTAAAAACTTGAGCTGCGCTCATTCCTCACAGCTTTCACACGCTCTAAACCTGGCCTTGCTGCCTGGGCAGGGCGGCAGCAGGAGGGCGGCCCTGAGCGCCGCCCGCCCCCGTTGCCATGGCCGTGGCGAGGCCGCGGCACCGGAGCCGAGCCCGAGGGGCCCCGGCCCTGGCGCCCCCTTCTCGGCCGCGGGGCGGCTCCGCCATTTCGCGGCCGGGGGCCGGTAACCGCCGTGCGCCGCGCCATGAGGAGAGGTCCGTTCCCTGGGAAGCCCAGTGGCTTTATTTCTGTGTTTGAGGGGCTGAGGTAGCTCTGGGGTTTAGGTTGTGCAGGGGGGTGAAGCAGTGAGGGAGGAAAAAAATGCTCCTGGCTCATAGTTGGTAGACTAGGAAATGCTGTAGGACCCTATGGTGGGCAGGGGCTCGAGTGTGGGGGAACACAATGCTGCCTTGGGCTGTGACCCAATGCAGGTTACCTGGAATAAATTAAGTCAAAAAAGCTGTAGACTTTTAAAACATAGTGATTTTTTTAATAAGTCAAATCAGTGCTTTCAGTATAACAAAGCAGCTTGGCTACAGGTCTGTTGTGTCCTTTTGTTTCATGGGGTGCGAGGTAGCAGCAAACATCTCCACAAAGACGGCTGGATGCAGCTCTGCCACTTCTGGGCTGTTCTCTGCCTTGGGAAATACCCATCCTCTGTTTAGACTTAAGCATGCTTCAAAAATGTGTAGGAAGAACTAGAGATTCTGTTCTCTGCCACCTAAAATACACGGGGAAATGCCATTCCCACCAGCTGGCCTTTTAGCTTCAATGTATGTTGGGGTGATTCCAGAGTATGGGCAGATTCCTACTGATTTCAGGAGGAGCTAGAGGCAGCACTTCCTTAGTGCCAAACTGGGCTGTTTTGTCATTTGTTGCATTCCCTAGGTGTTTGGTTAAGTAGGTAAGATGCATGAGTCCCCCTACCTTTTAGTTAAAACTAGATATTTCTGGTGGTTGCAGCGGCACTGACAGGGTTTTCTGGGCCTCCTTACAGCTGCTACCCCTAAGTTTCCTGCCCCATTGTTGCAGTTAGTTGGCTCTTCTGCCTGCCAAATTCAACACCTGCCATTCAACCCTGGTCTGTTTGTGGTTTTTTTCCACCCATTGCTTCAAAACTGAGGCTTGTAGAGAGCTTTGCCTCTTCTCTGGGCTTCAATGTTGTTACAAAGTTTACTTGCTACTCTTCACGCAATAGCATCTTCCTAGAAAGAGATTTTTCCTTTCTATATTGCTTGTGGATACCAACCTGACATTCTTTATAGGAAGCATAATCTTTTATATTGATGAATTACCTAAATGCTTTTATTGGTATTTTATTTTCTTTCAATTGCACACTTGTGTAAAATGTTGCTGCCTCTAATTGCGAATTATTTATAAATAATATCTTTATTTCTGTAACAAACTTATCCTTAGTACTAAACCTCAAAGAATGACTGAAAGGAAATATCACATTTTATGTTATCCTTTCAATTCATAGTTGTTTATTGCTACTCCATTCTAAGTAACAGTACAAAAAATACTTCAAAATAGCTGTAACAAAATATTTCAGCAGTGAAATGACTTTTTTTTTCCACAAAAGGCTAATATATAAAATACTATGCTAGTCTGATACCACTCATTCCATATCAAGATGATTCATATCTATTTCTTCCAGTAAAAGAATTTTCCCTCCATCAAATGTAGCAAATAGTTAACATCCCCCACCCCATTATATTCTGTTTTCCCATCCCTATTAAAAGTTTGTGCCTTGAGGCCTACCAGCAGGGCATGCAATACCTACATTAAACCAAATTTAAAAGTAAGGGTGCTCCTGCTGCTAACGTCCTCAGATCACAGACATGCAAAATGAAGGAACTGGCAGCTGAAACTTTAATGGTACGAAGTGTAGGCTGAATACTTGGGGAAAAAACACAGTAGCTCTATATGACAAAAAAGTCCTATTAGCATTTATGTACTTCAGAATGTCAAGCTAGACGATTCTACCTAACTGTGGGGCTTTGTGCCTCTGTTTTAAGTAAAATCCCGTGTTGCAACTGTAGTATTACTTAGATTTTCTACTCAAATGGTTGTTACTGGTGCAATTATGCATTATTTTGAATGTTAATGCAGTACCTGTTGTTGCATAGCACACTGCATGTTCGATCCTGTCTTCACCTTATGTATTAACTTGGAGTATTATTAATACTTGGGCCTGCGTAGCTTGAGGAAGCATGGGGAATCACATGCAAGTAAGACTCCTGCATTGCTTGCCTCTGTGTAAATGAAGAACAGTCCAATGTAACAGAGAAAACCTTTGAAAGTAAGATCGCAACTGTTCTATGCATTATGGCCTAATGAGACAAAGCTGAGGCCTGAAAGTATTTGTGGGGAATTGGAGCCCAGCATTACACACAATGCAATGGAAATAAAAGAGAGTTAACTGGGATGTGACATAAAAAGAAGCCCGATCATTGCGAAGGCATTGTTTAAAATAATATGGTGTGCGTTTGTTTTAGTTGAAATGAATGTGCTGCCTCAAGCAGTCATACAAAGCCCATGGGAGCATCCCAGGTTCATAGAGCAGACCATTTGCCCACCGTTAGACTTTGCAAGGTATGTGCCTTTTTTCTTTCAGAGTACTATATTTACCATGAATGACTTCAATCAGTTATGCCAATATGCAAAATTACGCTTGCTTTGTTGTGATGTTTAAAAATGCAAGAATCAAAGAGAAGGAAGTCCTCTGTTAAGAAAGTTTCATTGTTAAAAGGAAAGAAAAAGGAAATGTGTTCTGTTTAAGGTTGATATTTCATCCTAACTTTTCAACCCCCCTTCAAGAGCTGTAGGATGTTATTTCCAATTAGTAGGTGTTGTCTTTCATTGGTGCAAATGAAGGTCAATTGAAATGTACTCATTTGGATTAAAAAATAATAATATGTTTTTTTTCTTTTTATTCAAACAAAAAAAAAACAGTTTGGTATCTCAAAACATAATGAATAAAACTGTCTTGAAAAAACATTATCTTGTACTTAATAATTGAGAGAGTAAAATACAATGCCATAATCCTTTCAAGCTATCCTTTTACACATGCTTGCATGGCTTTTCATTCAGCTTTTATTTCTCCTCCCAGTTATTAGTTTTTACTAATTATTAGTTATACATTTTTGTTTCTCTGCCAGTGAGTACTGGTCTCCCAGTTACTATTCTGCCCCACTATTTAATAAAACAAATGTATTCTTTAGTTAATCATCCATAATTGTAGTCCTGAAAATCTATACTCTTTTTTCTGGAATTGCCTCCATTTCAGAAAGACTTGTGGCTATTTTCTTCGTCTTCCTTTCTCGTTTTGTTCTGTGTTTGTTTGTTTTGTTTTTTTCCCTGGTCTGCGTGTTCCCCATTGCCCTTTGGCTCACGGGTCTGGGGTATCTCTGAGTTCAGCAGCTGCTTCTTCATGTCTAAAGCAGTTAGGATTCAGGGCTTCATACTGGCAGATGTTCTCTCATACATTGATAGAATGAGAAAATGCAATTATGTGCATCTTAAAAGATATTAAAAAACTAATAATTTTAATCTGTATGGCTGGAGCCGTGTTCTGCAGCCCTCACTTTTTCTGGTAACTATGTTGCTGGAGAACTTACCTCAGAGGTAGGATTGTTTCTTTCCTTTGCTTAGGAAATTTCATATTCTAGAAGATAATTCTCCAGCCATTCTGTAGAAGTTGTGCCTATCTGCAGAAAAGAAATGTGTGATTCTGTAATGGCGGAGGCAATGCTGTAGGTGCCTAGTGATTAGAACAAGACAAGCTCTGCCATTTTCTTTGATAGGAAATGCTGGGAAAGCTTGAGTCTAAGTTAACAGAATATTCAGTGGGGATAGAGAGTTACATGAGAATCAGTTTGGTCCTTCGTATTTCATGCGACTTTGTTCTATTCTTTGATTAAAATGCCAGGTGTATTTATTGTTAAGTTTATTTCTAGTAATAACTAGTAGCTATTTTTGCTCTGTAAATTGGTAACAGAAATAGTTAAAAGAATGCATGGTATAAAATGCTAACTGGGATAGCTGTCCCTTGGATTAAAATACATTGTTTTTAATAAGGGAGTGGTTTAAATAAGATTCAATTTACAGGTGGAGAATACTTTTATATAAACTATTTATGAAATATAGTGAGTCATAATTGAACACTGGAGAAATAAGTCTAAACCGTTTGGAAGAAGCAAGTGACAATTTATTGAAGAAAAGAAATGGTGCTTCTTAGCCAGTGCCATCCTCAACTCATTCCTCTATTAGAAACAATGTCTATTCTAAGTCACAGAGTCAGTTCTTCACATTAATTACTTCTATTATTTTTAATTCTCATTGCATATAACAAGATATTTTAAGTAATGATTATTGGAGGTAATGGAATTATCTACTATGTTTTTTTTTCCCCTATGTATGCTTGTCTTTTACTTCCATCAGTCCAATACACAGGCTGTGGTGAGGCATACGTTAAACAGCAGCTAGTTTGCAAGTTGTTGCTTTTGCTCTCTTTCACCCTGGCTGCATATGTCTTTTTCTTTTATTAAGTTAGAAAGTGTTCCCAATCAGAATTCAGGAATTTTTATCTTGACTGTAAGGCAGGTAACAGTTTAAATCATATACATGTATGGTTCTGTGTTTGTTTTTGTGTTTTTTTTTTTTCCTGATTGCTTCCTATTTAAATATCTTTGAGAATATAGTGAGAAGACATAAGTCTTCCCTTTATTCCAGTTTGAATTTATTTTTCTCATTGCAGCGTAGATTAAATTGAAGAAAGCTGAAAGTGATGCCTAGAAATTTGTATATTAAGTTGAACATTTCAATTTGGGGTTCTGAACCTTTTAGTGTTTTTCCTTCTATATCTGGTGGGTTCTCTATGTGTTTGTGGTCTGAAAAAGGCTCATTTTTGCAATCTTAAAGCACAAAGTTCAGCTATTTTTGCATTTTCTACCAAATAGTTCATATTTAATTACACAGACATGCTATTTTTCAGGTACATTTTTTGAATAGCTTATACTTATTTGAAAACTGGTATTTCTGAGTGACTATGTTTTTGTTACCTGGTATAATGAAACTATTGTATCTTAACATATATTTTACATCAGTTTAAAATATATAATAATTGCCTTATCTTTGTCCTAATGATGCTGTCTTCCTAATTTGTCACTATTTTGAAAATTTTGATATTGATTACATTTTGATGTTGATTATTGCTGAATTTTTATGGCAGTATCTATAAGGTGTGTGCTTTTTGTGGCCAGCAGCAATTCACATGGTTTGTGTTCTGTGCTGCCTGAAAGCACAAGCCTCTGTTGGTGCGTCTCAGTAGTAGTAAATTCTGGAACAAATTGAAATGCCTTATTTGTGCTGGAAGTTTTCACTATTACATTGTTTTAAATACAGACATATCAAAATATCTCTACATTGCTTAGCTCTTTTGTTTTCATTTAAATGAACTTCATGAAGTGTCTCTGGTATTCTCAGAGCAATAAGGAGCAGGATGCTTACATTAGCTAATGTTATGAAAAGAATTACTCTCATGCCTATAATGAAAGACAGCAATGTAATACAGACAGAGAGAGAGGAAAGTAATAGATTTATGTGAAACAGTAATGTTGAATTTCTTTTGTCTTTGATTGGTTAACCAGACAATCTTTATGGTCTTTTAAAGAACAAAAATAAATTCACATTACTTTTATGAAGTTAATGTCCTCTGCTGTTGGAATATCAGAATCTATTTAAATACACTTTATGGTCAGGAAGTGCATATTATACTTTAAAATTCGAGGCGTCTTTTGCGTATCAGAGTAGAGATGTTGGCTCAAATGAAAGATTAAATGATATATGGTTCAAATTTTAAAATTAGATCTTAGCACCTTGAAATTTTTAGGAATTGTGCCATTTCTTTGGCCACTGCCCACTTGTTACCCCTCTAGCAGAGCACTTTTAGTAATGCACTGCTCAAACAGTGGACAGCTGAGAGCAGACTTAAAACTGTGCATTGCACTAAGGAAAATATATTTGAATTGGATTTGGGGATTTTTTTTTCTTTGAAAAAGTGAAATACACAATAAATTAGACCACTCTGGTCCATACTGATAACACAAAAATGTAATGGCTCTGATTTAGAAAACAGATTAAATATAGGTAGCCTAATTAATTGTTATTGATTTAGCTAACACAATTTCTTGTAGCTTAGACAGAAATATCACATAACCATGTCTGTGAAAGCTAAACCAATTCTTTTTTTTTCTTGCAGAAATAAAGATTTGAAATAGCTACAGACCTAAAAATTAAAAAGATATTTGTATGTGTTTATAGAATGTCTGATACATTACTCTGTCAATATTTCAGTATTTAGCTCTACTTGGCAATGCTAATATATTATACATGCTGCAGAAGTCTATGTTAGCACCTCACAGTGTTTCTTTTAATTTTTTTCATTTAAATTTAGGATTCATTTGATCAAAGACAAAGATGGCATAGATGATTATTTGGCGAAGAATATCAAAGGGTTGTCAAAACAAGAAGCTGCTGCGTAAGTTGGCTTTTTTGAGGCATTTTAACATCCATAAGTTTATTGTTTCCTTTGTTTCTAGTCATCATAATCATTTAAATTTAAAGTTCCCTAGGTCCTACCCTTTTTAGTGGAACTTGGCATTTAAAAATTGAAGTTGATATTAAATAATGATGGATATTTCTCCTGATCTTAAATGTATCAAAGCATTTAACTCCTTGGCTTTATTAATTTGTGTATTTACCAAGGTTTTATATCATGTTTGTAATGCTGTATTTAAGATTGTGTCAGTAATTATACTTGAAATTGTGCTTATTTTTTTTTTACCTTTTTTTTTTTTTTTTCCTCCTCTGAGCCTCTGTGAAATATCTCCTCTGGGGTACAAGCTTAGTATATAGACATACATGTTCTTGTAATTTTGAATTATTATTTAGTGAAGCCCAACTGCTGAGTTCTGTGGTGAAGCATTTAATACACCATTAGTTATTTAAAAACCCAATGAATGAAAGAAATCTATATAATTTTTGATTTCTTGCAGCTGAGGTGTTTACACTTAGATGTTACAAGAGACTACCAACTGACTTATTTTTCTGGGGGCTTTTAACAGAGCTGGGGTTCAGCACCATCAAAATTAATGAAATAATTCTTACAAATCTGAATTGCTTAAGTGAGATGATTTATTTATTTCAATATTTAAATAATAAAAAGATGCACATACAAGGGCTCTAGGCTCCTTAACAATTAATATTGCAAGATCACCCTTGTGGATTAGAAACATTCTATTAATCAGACAGGAATTTGACCAGCTGGCCAGCATGCTTCGTTTCTTCCTCCTAGCCTAAGGATGTACCTGCAAACCTTCATAATGCACTTTCAAATGAGAATCTAGAAAAATACCAGGGGTATTTTAAGTCTAGGGGTAATAACTTCAGCAGTATCCTAAAACCCTACCGTGTTATACTTAGCCAGCAGACTGTGTAGACTTTGATCGTGCTGTCATACTAACCATTCCTGGCCTCACAGCAGCTTTATCTGCTCCACGCTCAAAGAATATCGAGGTCCTGCAATACCAAGGCAAAGTGGGGTGCCATTGAAGCAGTTTCCTTAGTGTTTCTTAACGTGCTGTTTTTCAAAGTTATAAAAACCTCTTAACGATTAAAACTGAAATGTCATATATATTCTGTTTTATTTCTAGGCAGATTTGTTAAGTACACCTTTTGAAAGATTGCGTTCATGGTCTGTGTTTTTAGTTACTCTTAGAATTTCAAGTTTTGATAGTAACTCAGCAGTTACAAAATTTCTGTAGTATATAGTTTACAAGTACTGTTCAGTAAACCTTTAAAGCAAAAACAAACAAACAAACAAACATAAAATAACAAGTAACAAACTAGCAGCTACACAGCTACATTAGTACTGGGCTAATATACTTGTAAAAAACTAAGTGCATCAAACGTAATTTTGAGCCAATTTAGAAGTAAGGCAATGCCATATCTGTAAATAATATTACCAAAATCAATGTTACGTTTTGTATGCCTCTGCAGACAAAAGACTTTTATTAAAAAAGTGTGAGAAAGGGCTTATAATATGCTGTGTAGCTTTAAAATAGTTTTCATTCCAAAAGTAGATTGTTGTACCCTTGTATAAAAGGGCAAGGCATCTTTCTTTTGCCACCTAAATACTTGCACATTTGTTGAGATACTTAGACAATACTTACTTAGTGAACAGATTTTAAGTTTTAAATACTGTATAATGGAATTATGATCTTTTATATATTTTTTTATTATTATTATCTTTTTTTTTTTTTCCAGAAGAATTGTCACTGAGTGCTTTAAAATTAAAGCAAAAAGCCACTAGTTTTAGCCAGAGCAATAGCATCCTGGAGTTTGGTCAACAAATTAAGTTAACAAGATTTTTAACAGAAATTTACTTTTTTTGAACTAAAGCAAATTCTTCCACACTGATTTGCAGTTGTGCTGACAGCAGTTGTGCATGTGTAGATAGATCAGTGGTACTGCATGTTTAAATGCAGATTCATTAGTGTAAGGATGTACTGATTAATGATTCTCAAGTGTGAGTTCTGCATCCCCCATGCTGACAATTGCTAGGGTATGCGGGTGGGAGAAGTCTTGGCAATTTGTGAAAAAAATTAGCTAATATACTCCTAGTACTCTAGTTATAAAATTAGCTTGTTTTCTGTTTATTGGAAAGGACAATATTTACAAGCAATTTCATGCTCCTATGGAAATTAATAATAAATTATTATTTAATAACAGTTTATTAAATGAACATCCATGTTGTTACTAAGCAATTATTTTTGTCAAAATGTTCTTGTAGTCACACTTCTGCTTACTATTAAACTTCATTTACTTTTTTCAGTGCCAATTAGGCAGATAAGAGTTTATTACCTGTTAAATGCTGGAATTTAAGCATAGTATTACATATATGGAAAAAAGCAGTATTCTTTAAAATTTTTCCCTGAAATGGTGTGCTGCTTGATATTCTATGAAAACTCTGTAAGCTACTTTCTTTGTAGTTGAAGGCAAATAAAGGTGTTGCAGTCATTTTTCCGTTATACAGTATTGTACTCTCTTCCGAAGTTCAGTAAATGAGAAGAATTCCTCTAAGTGTATTTATGTTATAATCTCTGTTTGTTTGGGGAAATGCAGAGGTTTTTTGGTAGTATTTTTTGTATCAGGATGATATGATAGAGGAGGAAGGAAAAACAATGCTAAAGGAAGATGGTACTTCAATTACATTAAAACAAGATATTGCTTTGTTGGTTTTTTTTTTTTATTGATTTTGTTTTGATTCTTTCTCTAAGCCCGTGTCCTGAAGTCAGAAGTAAATGTGGTGCTGGAAGCTATGAATGGAAAAGAAATGAGGAGGGGAGGGGTGAAAAAAAAAAGACAAAAAAAAAAAAAGGGTTCCCATTAATGCAGAAGGTGACTGCTTTCTTGCCACAGCCTTTTGTAAGTTGTGAGAAAGTTGGCTGACTCCACTGGCCTTCATGGTGCTTTCCCTGAATACTGTTCTTAGTCTTGACTCACCAAATTATTAATGGCTTGAAATCAGGTTGCAGTAAAAATTAAAATTTGTTCTTATGGCTGATCTAAGTGTCAAAAGGTTCATGATGAACTGTGAAGTAAGGCATTTTCCATCAAAAGATTGATTCCAGGATTGAGTCTTCACATGAAAGTAGACCCTAGAATGGTCCAGAATTTCATAATGTTATTCTTGTTTCTTGATCTTTTTGTCAGGGCCAGAAAGATCAAGTTACAGTTCTCTCCTCTTCATGCAAGTTAAAACTATCTGGATAAAACCATATGAACAAAAAAAGAGTTAAAGACTAAAAAGAGACATTTTGAAATCTTTCTGATGAGAGGAACAGTTGTGGTTGATAGTAACAAAAATACTGCATTACTGGTTTTACTGGATGTATTTCTATGAATTAGATGGTGGGATTAGACTTCTAGTGTCCTCACTCTGGACTCGTTGGTAGTCAGATGACTTCTCAATTATACAGAGAAGATACTGGCTGACCTAGATGAGCAGAAACAGTAGTGTTTGTGTTTTCTATCTTGTGGTTGAGCAGTGTGTTATGGACAGCTTAACCTGATAATTTTCTTTCTGTAAAGACGTACTTTGATGTTACTTTTTCAGGCAGGAGACAAATTATTGTATAAACATTTTGAGATACAGTGAGTTGTTCTACGTAGAATTCATGAGAAGACTGGTCTGCAGATTGTATAGAAGTGGGTGTCTGACTCTTCGTAGGCTTCTGCAAGATTTTCTTTTGGAAGGTGACAGCATTTCCATTTTCTGCAGCTTTTATGTCCGGAGCATGGCCCTCAGCCTTCAAATTGTCAGACTTATCCCCAGAAGTAGAGACTGGAAGAGTTTAAAGTATTATTTTGCTTTTCTTACTCTAATTAAATATAATGTTGTAATTCTCCAAAGGCTGTATGGGTCCTCCAAACTTTGGAATTATTCCCCAGCAATTTCATGTTTTATGAGACAGGCTTCTGGTAATTTCAAAGGCAGGTGAGTATTTAAACAGCCCTCTTAAACAATGGGCTTTGTCATTTATTTACTTTTTCCAGTCAAAAGATTGCCATCACCTGCACTTAGCTACAAGATGTGAGGTAATGTTAGAGTCAGTCTAAAGAGACTTTTACCATTTTTTTGCTTCTTCCAACTACTACAGAAAAGTTGTGCTTCTTTGAGTAAGACAACATCTCAACATAAGAAAGCTGGAATGTGATAATTTTTGCTGTAGGAATGATGACTAGTGACTACAGTAGTAATTCTTTACTTCTGTAAACCTATATCCTGCTTTGCAAAAAGAGCAAAGGGGATTTCAGACAAGTTTAACTCAGATCCAAATAACTAGGTTAGTCACCCCATATAATCAATGGAGGTAAGTAAGAATAAATCTCTTGATTAGCTGAACCCCATCTTTGAATCTTCAGACAACTGCTTTAGAATAAGGTGGATTATACTTTTGAAGTACCTGTTTCTCTCTGTTGCCTATATACTGAACTTGGGCTGAGCAGCTCAGCTGTAGACATCCATGTTTTATCAGCTGAATCCCACACTAGGGAACTATTGCATTTTGAAAAGTGTAAAATAGATCAGATAGTGAATGTACCTTTCCACATCTTCTAATTTCTGAGACGGTGTTTATACAAAAAAAGGCAAGTCCAGAACAAAAATGACCTGGTATCCATCTTGAATCTTATGGTACCGCTATATAACAGATTATTTTTCCATTCTTCAGTTAAAGAATTGAAGGGACGAATTATTAACTATCCTCCCCTCCCAAATTCCTGCTGTTTTCAATGTCAATCTTAGTTAGGGCAGGTTAAAAAAGAAAGATGTCAGAAAATCAACAAGGGGTTATATGCAAGTCTTCAAGATAACTTTGGAGAAATAACAGATTTCTGTCCTATGTCCTTGCATGTTTTACCCATTGGTCTCTGCATATTTAACCCCATCTGTCCTCCAGGACTAGAGAGAAAGGAACCTCCTCACCTGATTAGAGCCAGGGTGTTCCAGAGAGTCCAGTAAGGGAGAAGAATGGGATTTGTGGGCTGATGGAGAGGAGAAGACTTAGTCTGAAGAGTGTTTTATCCTTCATTTTCATCACAGCCATGACAGACTACTAAACCCTGCTGTTAGACTGGGCTTCTTCTGACCTTGTCCTGTGTTGATCAGTTGTTTAAATCATGACAGTTCCTGTGCTCCTTTTTAGCTTTGTTTCTGTATTTGTCATTGTTCTTGGTGTTAATGGACCTGTTCCTTTAAGGAAGCTGAGTACAAATGACTGATTGGGTCTTTGATTAATCCAAATTTTCTAGTTGCTTTCACTTCTACAAAATAAATTAGTGAACTGTCTTCATAGGTTACCTGTGGTATCTTTTCCTAAACAAATAGATTGGGACCTCTTTTTTCATTGACAGCTTACTATATTGCCATGTTCTCTTTTTAGCAACCTGACATCTTTACAGGAGCTTCCCAATTTGGACACGCGTAATGTAGGTTTGGGAATTCTGTGTTGTAAGGTGGATTTGACCTCTATTGTGTTATGAATTCCCCCACCCCAAAATAGTTTAGGAGGTAAAACTGAGGAGTGAGGATCTTAAGGGACAGAGGCACTGCTAAGAATAAAAGCTAGTAAAGATATTTTATTAGTATGGAGCTAAGGCAAGGAAGAAGATGCAAATGCTATTACCAAAAGCTTGCAAAAGGAGATTTCAGACATAGATCAGCTAACACGTAAGTGCAAATTCTGCTTTCCCCTTGTATTTCAGTCCTTGATTGCACAGTGTTTGGCTATAGTCAGGGACTCATTGAAGCTGCTTCCATTCCTTCTTTGTATAATACTAAGAAGACAGAGGGAGAGAGGAGAGCTCCAAGCAGCTAAAGAAGCAGCAAAAGGAGCAAGAAGTCAACTGGTCTTTGCCTTTCATAGTCAAGTCTTAGTAAGATTTTGCTGTTCTTGCTGATACCAGTCTTTGGATGTGACCCAAGAGCACCTTATAACCTGTGGTCACATTACTCACGTTGAGAACTGGTCGAATGTTGTGTCAACTCATTTACATTTCACAAGGATGATTCTTCATTTTAAAATAACTAAGGAAGAATGTAATTCAAAAGCAGAGAAATGTAGCCTTTCACAGTAAAAGAAATTTTAAATTAAGGCTCTATCCCAAACTCCCTGCTGATAGGATGCTTGTGGAAAGGGAGATGGCACAAGTTACTTATTGAGCTAGATGATAAATTTTAATTTTCTTTGCCATTGCTTTCACAATATTATTTAAATATGGTTTTTTTTTTTTCTGTCTGAATAATTCCTAACAATCTTACTTGTCACGACCAGTATTCGATGTTTATTAAACAACTTTCAAAAAGAGATTTTAGTACTTAGAGGCACACATTCTTTTTGGTCAGATGAATGATCTCTGTGAATTTCAGGCCTGATAAACATATGATTTAGTGTAATTGGACAGATATCTAAAGAACAGAACTGTGTGGGAAGTGAATGGTTTGCCTTTCCTAAAGAAACTTCTCTGTACATTTGTGTAATGTGAAAGGTTTTTCTTGAAAAGGTTAAAAAAAAGTTCTAATCAACTTCTGTACATTATGTAGAACTTCATTTTCTAAACTCTGCAAAAGAAAGTTTCATATTTAATGGGAAATCATGAATTATTCCATTTATTATCTACTTCCTCCTTTCAAAGACATGATCTGGATAAAAGGCGGGGTGAATAATTTCAAAAAATACAATACATTTTTAATGGGAAGGTGCAAACTACAGATTCTCATGACTATTAGCAAGTATAGAGGAAACAGAATTTTACTTGCAAAAACTCATCAAACTCTTGCAAAGATAAAATACATGACATACTTTAATAAAGAAGAACACAGAGAGCTGAAGTTTTTCTTTTTTATGTAACTTGTTGTTTTTACTAAGTTTGGTCTTAAGGTTTTCTAGTGCTTTCATTTCTCAGTAGTTCAACAATATTTAGTACTGGAGATAATGTACAAGCTATACACAACTGACGTCTATTTTTAAACTATTCCACAAAGGTGAAGCATGTCTAACATATGAAAAAGTGTGAAATAAAGAAAGACAGTCCAATTTGCCTTGATGCAGTCATGACTTCCTAATAATTCTCACAGTGAATCCTTCTGAATTTGTAAAATCCTTGCTTTTCTTTCCCTCACACTTAATCTCTGTCTATTTGTCGTTAGACTACTGAGTAAGTTCTGGTACTGAGACTGAGTAGGTCATCATAAACAAATGCAAAAATACTCTGGGAATTGTTCATGGCAATAGTATGATTGTAAATGAATAGCCTTGTATAGTGTTTTATGGTAATCATAAGATGATGATTAAGCTTGAAATGATACAGAGAAAAAATAATGATAATTATCTTTTTCAAAGATAATGAAAGACAACTGCAGAAATTCCTGGCTCTTGGTCCATTAGGTCAGCTCTGAATTAGGAGGGGAAAGTTAAAAAATAGTTCATTTTGATAAATAACTGTCCATAAAATATGGTTGGAATTACTTTTTGTTAATGAGTGTAATTAATTTAGAAAGAAAAGCAGAAAGATTAATGAAGATAATGTTTTTTTTCTTCTTGTGCTTAAAATAGAAAGTAATGATTACAGGTGTGTGCATTGTTGTATGAGAAACACTCTTATAAGGTTAGCACCTTTTTTTTTTTTAATTGCTTTCGTTACATTTCTGTTTAGAAACAAAATATGCCAAAAGTTCATTGCTAAATTTATATCTCCATTTTCTGTGTTAATGAGGATTCTTAATTATTACAGTACTCACATTCATTTTAAAATACTTCTTCTATGTCATCCTTTGATGTTTATAATTGATTAATTTTTCATTTTATGTAGTATTAAAGTGGCAGTGTAGCTTTGAACAAAAGAAAGCGAGTCCAATATGTGTGTTCTTTGTGGGATCCTACTGACAGGATATGCATCCACCTTTGATTGCATGAGTTAGTTTAAAGCGTGGTTTGACAATAGTCAGACTGCGAGGCAATAGATGAAAAAATACTGCATTACTTGTGCTGAAAGTTATTGTACTTGTATGTAGGGTATAATATTTATTTTCTGATACACTTTATTTTCATCTTTACATTAACAGTTTTGAATGTGTAACTCCACAATCCTTTCCTTATTTTTTAAAAAAATAATTTTTGCATAATTCATTTTTCAAGGAGATGTTCCTACTTCTGATGATATGTACAAATTGTTATGCAATATTTTTTATTTGCTATTTAGAGTAGGGACCACTTATCAAAACATTTGGGGGGTTGGTTGATTTTTTGCTTTTTTATAGTAGGATACTAGCTATTTAATCTTCATAATTTGGAATTAAAATCTTTCACCCCATCCCAAAATATCCTATTAATCTCAGCTTTAGTAATCAAAAATTCTCATGTGTAAGCTACTGTCTATTACTACTTAATAGCATTTACTGTACTTTCATATCTTTCTTTAATGAGATTGCTATATTCTACAATTTAACATATTACTACCCAGTAAATATTTCATTAAAAGAGAAGTATTTAAGCAGGCAGCCTTTAAACTGGGATTAAAGAGGGTTGTGCCCTCATGCAGTTAAATATCCTTGTATCAGTAACAGTATGTGGTGAAAATGTGCTAAGTACACCAGCACACTGAGGGCTTGACTCACCCAGGTGTTCATGTTTATATTTTTTCCCACTGAATTCAGATACTCTGACTACTTGGATATCTTTTCAAGTTCGGTATGTACCTAACCTTGGTGGATTGCAACGTAAATGCATGACAATGTGGTTTCTAGCAGTGTGAGTGAATGGTTTAATACCGCTGTAACACTTGATCATAGCATCACTGAATGCTGAACTGGTGAAATCTTTCAGCGTCCATATTTACTAAGCATCTAAATGAGTACTTCTCCCTGCAAAAGTGACTTTACTACAGACGTGGTTCACCAACTGTTACAAAATTCCTAAGGTTTTTTGGATGTCCAGCTCTAAATAAATGATAACTCTTTGTTTGATTCTTAGGCAGAACAGCCTGAAATATTAAACACTTACGGCACGCTTATCTTTTTTGCTTTCTGTAGTATATTTGGTTTTACTTTATGCATACACTTTCCAAATTTTACTGAGGAAATTCTAATACGTCCCTGTTTATATTATGTGTGTATGTGTATAAGTTAAGCATAAAGTAGCTAAGTGTTCACATACTTGATTTATATTATTTTTTCATGTAGTTTTATAGACAATAAGTATAATAACTAGTACTTGCTTAAATAAAGGTAAGCAAAAATATCTTGGTTATTTTTTCTAAATTTTGTCATCCTGATCTAAGGCATTTATATCAGTCATTAACTTTTGAGCTACAGAGGAAATCCCAAGTGGATGAAATCTATCTGAATACAGTTTTTAGATAGTACAATCATTGGTATAGTAATTATTTTACATTGTTAATACATTTTAATTTTATATACTATCGTTGTTTAATCTATGCCATTTAGTGCTTTACAAAATGAGATAATTACAGTACGCTTGCATTGTAATCAGCAGCTGGCATTAACCTATAGTACTAACTAAATCCTAGAGAATTTAAAGATACAAACTTTAATATGAAAAAAAAAAAAATTGGCATCTGAAACTAGTAGCCATTTGCACCTATTTTGCATGTCTGTAACTGACTACATCAGACAGGAGATATGGAGAGTTAAGCTCACAATAAGAAATTCTGGTATGATATATTGACTATTTTGATTATTCCTAATACCAGTACTTGTCACTTGGCCTCTTAATTTCTGTTTCCTTTTCTCTCTGTAAAGGATAGAAAGCAAATAGCTTTGTTGTGTAGGATTTGAAGTTAAAGGGAAAGTAGGATGATACTCTGCTGATCTCCACACATTGCTTAAGACTCTTGTAAAAGTACAGTACGGTAACATAGGAAGGTCCCTGAGATGGCAACAGCAATGTAATTTCATTAGCCTCAGTGAAGATTTGTGTTTCTGATTTTTGCACCAGTAAATGCAGATCAGAATCACGTTTCTGTGCTCAAGCCAGATTTCTCAGCATGGCTCTGGATGGCTTTGAATAGCAATGATAATAAAAGAAAATTATATAAGTAGTTGTGTAGTGTAAGTAAAGTGAAATACCTGTAGCAATATTCTGGTACGTTTAAAGGGCGTTCCATGTGAACAGTAGCAGTGCCTTTTCAAGCTTGCAGATCTACATTCAATAGCTGCTTCTACCTGTGCCATCTAAAACATGGTCCTAATAAAATGGCAGCTTTAACTTTAGTGCTTATTTATTTAGTATCGGAAATGTTGCTGATTCACACACACACACACACACGCACACACACGCACACACACACCACCCCACAAGTAAACAGAATTTTGCTGGTGTATGCCAAAGGCAGAATACCCAACCAGATCAGTAAGGTGACATCGTTTCACTACTTTACCCAACCTGGATGAACCAATATCTAGTAACATCAACAGGGATGTCGATGAAAGATGAGAGAGATTGTGGATGAGGGAGACGAGTGTGCAATCAGATAGTGCTGAGCATCCGCTGTTCCTCTGTGTTTGCGTTAAGTATCGGCTTTCATCTGTTGCTTTCGTGATTTAAAAATAAGTAATCTGCTAGTTTAGATTTATTTGCTTCTGTTTGATCATAAAAACAGATGTTGTTGTTATTAATAAGATGTCTTTACAGGTGCATTTGAAATCTTTCTCCCAACATGCGCATGTGGTCGTTCAAAGGGGAAAGGGGACTTCAGGTCTATATTCACCTTACAGTTCAATTTCAAAATGAAACACGGGTAACATTACCCGGCTATGCACTCCTTATAATCTGATTAGCTTAATTGCTTGCTTGCGCGCAGTGCAGGCATGTTTCTGGCACCGTGCTTTTGGGGCAGCGAGCAGCGGGAGGCAGCGCAGGCAGTGGAGCCGGGCTCTTGTCCTGCGCCCTGCTCGGGCTGCGCCCCGCGAACAGGCTCCGTGCTGCGCCTTCCCTTTGTTCTGCGCCGCGCCGTGCCGCGCTGACAGCTGCCTGATTAACTTGTCCGGCCTGCAGTTTTCCAGTTTTCCAGTAGATGCCCCCAGAGACCATTAAACCTCCTGAACGGCTCCGCTTCAACCAAATGAAAGGCCAGTCTTTTTTCATTTTGCTTCCCGGAGTAACATAATTGTTCAAAGGAAACCTAAAATCGGCGTGGACGCAATGTAGAAAAATAAACTTGCTGTTTTAGTAATATATCATAATTAATACATGTGGTAGTAAGGTTCAAAAGGCTCAGCATAAACTAGTTTATTAATGTACTAGAACCATAAAGTTAGCAGTTGGATTTTATAAAATAAATCACATACATTTAATTAGGTATCCATTTTTGATACTGATGTTAGGAATAAAGTAATGTGCAGTAATGTAAAACATGAGGCATTGTATTTAATCTCTTATTTTACATGCTGCACAATATTATAAAAAGCGGTACAAAAAGGATTTTGAGGATTGAGGACTTATAATTTATTTCAAGATACTGAAAGATATTTCAAGAACTTTTCAGTTTTCTTCTGTCACTGACACTGCTCCTCTGTTCAGAAGGACTGCTTGTTGGAGAAAGAAGCCTGGCATTTCCATCTGGATCCACTCGGATAACTGAACCAATTTCAGAAATCGGTTGCAGTGTTAAGCTCTCTCTTAGGTGTCACTAATAACATTCATCCCCATACTATCGTTCATTTCTGGCCTTTCTGTATCTTTCGTGTGATCAGGCACTTGTGGCTGATGTGTTGTAGTAATTTAAAGAAACACATGTATTGTTCGTCTCTTTGTGTACTGCCTGTTTTTAATTATAGCTTTGTGAGATAACTTTTATCTTTATGCCTCTAAAATTTGAGTGGCTATACACAAGATAGTTTCATTGCTTAAGAGTTATCAACACAGTTATCTTTGGCAAAGAAGAAATGTGCTCTGTACATTTGGTAACTTCAGCATTATTTCAATTTATATATTAAGTTGCATGGCCTTTTGTTAAAAAAGAATGGTGAAACTAATTTTTAAACAGAAGTTTTCCTGCATTTTTTGTTTTCCTGTGTTGGTTCATTAATAATGCTGTCTTGTGCAGAAAATGTGCTTTGACATCAAGTGCGTTAATACACAACAAGTAACATCTTACACAGACACAGTTTTTCTATTTATACAAATACTGGTACTGTGTATTGAGTGTTAAAAATGAACTGAATGATGTTTTGTTCAGTTACTATTAAGATGTTTTAGCAGCTAATTACTTTCTTCTTTGCTTCTAACACATCTGATCATATAATGCATACACACATATACTAACGTACAGACCACATATAGATAAATAAAGATGCATGTATGTACGTCTGCTATTTAGATTTTTTTCCAATGCTTTGGGTGATATTACTGTAGGATTCAGTCCTAGGCCTTTCAAAGATGCTGGGAATTTTTTACATATATATTTTTTTTGTTGTTAAAAAAAAACAACAAAAAAAAACCACACATTTTAAAAAGAAAAAAGCATTCCATATACAGAGTAGATAATATATTGTACCTTATTAATATAATATCTGTGTGGTATTTTGAAGCTGTATACTGAGAACCTGGTATGTGCCAAATATAGTGTAAATGATTAAAGATACTTCTCATTTACTTTTCTAAGATAAATTTTGCAAATGTTTTTCTGGTACAGAATAGTTATGTTTTTTCTCTTGTATACGTAAACACTGCATTTTTCCATATTGAAATACATATACATTAAAAAATACATTCAGTATTTTAGTCTGTCATATCATGTACCTTTTAGAATTGTGTAATATTTTTTGTGTTCAGTTCTGCAACTAAAATGTAAGAAATACAAATGAAGGATTAATGTGAGTTTATGGAGTAATTAATAGCTTTTTTTAAATAATGATATTAAACTTGAAATAATGCAGATTATTTAGTTCTTGCACCTCAGATTACCATTTACTTGACTGACATCTAGCTAAGACTTTTTTTTACATAATCTCAAGTCTAATTAGGATTGTTAAAGAACTGCAGTAGTTCTTCTTAGGCTAGAAATACTATTCTAATTGGGCTATTGTTCAGCATGAGGTCATCTGAATTTCTTGCATACACTGCAAATCTCAGTTTTCACAATTCCATATTTATTTTAATGCCTCTCAGAAATAGTAGTTAAATAGATTCTCATCTTAAAAGACAGTCTTAAAAACAAATAGAAAACTTAAGTGGAATATACAAATTAAAATTACCACATTTAGGTCCTTGTCTTTTTACTGGGATGAGGGTTTGTTTTCCCAAACTAGATAGCTGCTCCTGCAAACATTTACATTTACGCTTCAGTGTTTCAGGTAGTCCCATTGAACTCATAGCTTTCTCCAGGTTGGGACACAATAATCATTTCATGCTGCATAAAAGAAATATTTTGATTATTTCCATAAATAATATCTAAAAAGATATATTAGCTTTTGAGAATATTTGATTATACAGCTTTTGGACTAGTATATCTTTTCAGACTTCATGAATTGGATAATTTTGATGTAAATTCGTCATTGCATCGCTTGATTTTAAAATTAGGATGTGAACCAGTCCCAGCTGAAGTTATATGCTAAAGAGAAGCAAAATAATATTTAACAATTGTGTTTCTGACACAAGATTTGTTTGACATATTAAACCAAGCCACTGTATCCTACAGCAAAACTATTGAATGTATACATTGTTTTGACATGTAGGATGTTTCATCTTTTCCTCTCTGCAGTGTTTTAAAGCAAACTAAGAGTTTGTGTTTTCATAAACTGATGTAAACATATCTTTTTTCCCATCAGTCAACCTTTTTTTTTTTTTTTTAACAGTACCAGCTAAAATATCAGTATATTCTGAACATGTTTGCGATATATATTTGGGTATTTATTCACTATTCCCATGTTTACTTCCCTAGGGTAGGATATTTGTAATTGTATTTTGGTAGAATGATTTCTGCGAAGGGAAAAATATACCCCTTCCCAGCTGGTGAACTGCAGAGGTCTCATCTTGAAAGCTGTTTTAGTATCTGTAATTATTTGGTAAGGTGGAGAACAGAATGCAGGTTTAAAGGCTTAAAATCCGTCTTTCTTATTCCCAGTAACAGGAATTCATACAAGGAGAACATCTGCATAGACATGCTGCGACAGGGTTATCACAAGTCCTTCTCCGAGCTCTTCACTCTGATACAGAAGTGGAATGCCTTGAGGGAGGCTGCAGGGCCTGGGTCAGCCATATGGCAGCAGAAGTCCCTGGAGGAGCAGCCTGATAAGCTGGATCAGCTTTACCACTTCCTGACCAGGGCTGAGGCAGCCCAGCGAGCAGGTAAATGGGGGGATTGTGGGTAGCAGAGCAGCGGGAGCCGCAGCCGCCAATGCCTGGGGGAAGCTTCCAAATTGTTTCATGTATGAATTTGAAACGTTACTGCATCTTAGCACATTTCAGCCTTAGTCAACTAAGCTGTATTTATAGAATAAATGATTAGGAACTGCAGATATCGGGAGAGGTTTTCTGGAGAGGGAAAAAAAAAACACACAGAGAGTGCATTATAATATCAGAAATATTTAATATATTTATAGCTTTGATAACACCAAATATTTTCTCACAGTTTCATTATTTATTGTTTTTCTTTCTCTATTGATTTGACTAGCTGGTTTTGTATTAGAAAAATTTAATAGGTGAAATGCTGTTTCAAACAGTAATAGTTTTATAAATCTGGTTTTATTAAATACACTGTCTGCTAACTGTTTGGATTTGTGACTGACTTAAAAAGGATTGTGAACATGTCAAATAGAATACAGCACATAGATGTAACATGCCACCTGTGAATTACTAAATATTAGTGAAGACATAACTCCAAATTACTGTATTTTTTCTGTTGCTTACTATTTACTGAGCTCTTATATTTATCATTTTGCTTTACTGTAAATAGTAACATAACTTACTCTGTGTTTCTCCCTTGGAATAATTGTAAGAAATGGAGGCAGGTAAAGCTCTAACTACAATTCTGTTTCATAGCAGAGTTGATTTCATTATAGTTGGCTTGTTTCAAGTTACATTTTGATTGCTATAAAGAGGAAAATCTAAAATAAAGCTTGAGAGTTTGGGACCTAAGCTTTCTTGCTGAAATTTAGGAACAGAAAACTTAATTTTTAGAAAAGACAGCTTTCCACTCATTTAATATGTTTAGTTTACGTTTAGTCTGAAAGCAAAAAGTTGTGTTTCTTTATTTAATTCACTACAATCCTAGCCAGCCTATGATAGGAAGAAATATTCAAGTTTATCTTGAGTATGACTACAACCTGAACACAGACCCATGTTGTTCGCAGGAGTATGATAGAGTTTTGCTCCCAGACTACTCTGCCGTACATAAGCATTGTGCCAATACATTGGTGTTTGAAAAGTGGTAGTTAAGGCACCTCTTGATGGACCTGCTTCCAGCAGATGCTCAAGGAGAGTATTTTGTGTCCCTTCAGTGCAAGATCTTTTTCTGTATTATTAACTGCTGTTTGCCAATAGAGGTGGTGAATACCCTCCCAGAGAGGCAAGGTGCTGACTGTGCTGATTTTGCCCCTGTGGAAAGCAGAGGCCCTTTCCCTCACTGAAATTGGCATTCACTGTATGCTGGGCTCTGTGAGAGATGGGATACTGCCCATCAGCTGACTGATTGTGTCTTGTCTCTGGAAGAGAGTATTTCCACACTTTGCCTGTTCAAGTTGGTTAAAATGAAAGCAAAGAAAGTAATGAGAATGTGCCAATGGAGTTGGCAAGCGTTCAAGCAACACATTTGGACTGAATTGCAAGATCAGGGTAGCAAGAGTTTTGATTTTTTGCCAGTTTCAGTGTAAACCTTTCCACAAATCTTTAAGTGAGGCAGACAAAGGGGTGGATGCTATTTGTATCACAGCTTGTTGGAGCTAGTAATGCTGTGAAGATAACATATGGATTACACAGCTCATCAAATACTAATTTAGGAGTTCCACTAATCCAGTTGCTGTCTGATTCTAATCAAACTGGTTGGAGCTCTGGTTTACAATCTCATGACAACTTCAGCTGAAACCATTTAAAAGGTGTTCAGCAGTTGGCTTCATCCTTCAGCTGCAACTTACTACGGCATAGCAGTCACAACAGCAGCTGACCTGCGTTTGCTCCTCAGCCACTACAGTTCAAGCCAAATATGGCTTAAAGCATTTAAAGTAACATTTGGGGCAGTGAACAGTGAGAGTTTTACAATGTGGCTGATGTCACTAATATTAGGCTAGCTGAAAACATACCTGTCTCAAGTATGCTGTCCTGAGCTAACGGTTGTGGTGAAGAGATTGCAGGTGTAAAGGTATGAAAAAAATCTGTAGGACTTGTACATTCTTTGATAAATCTAAACTTCATGAAGAGATTTATTTTTTTTAACCTGAGGTGCTAAGTGGAAAATGAAACATTACTGATGTCAGTAAAAAGCTTTCCCTTTTGTTCTTTAGCTTTCTCACCTGATGTTTTTGTATCACAGTGTTGCTGTCTCATTGTGAGTTTTGCTTAGAACCGCTGCTCCAAAGTTTAGAGTTTCAGAGTTGTTACATAGAGAAAGTTAGGTATTTGTTGACCCACTTTCCATATTTGTTGGTGGGATATGTAAATCTTTTCTTTTTGCTGGTAGTCTGTAATTCTAGACTCTGCAATGATGGACATAAATTTTTTGCTTTGACAGGATGAATCAAGGCAGTCCATTATGATGTGGAAGTTGATATAAAAGAGCAATTATGCTCATTATTTCTTCATTTAAAAATTGTGACTGTTTACGTTGTCCATACCATTAAGCTTTGGACACAGCAGTGAATGTTCTCTCTGTTTTCATTTTCATAACTGACAGATTTATTCTGCCCTAGGTACAGCATTACACCCCACCTACCCCTCCAAAAACAAACAACACTGCAGAAATATTGGCAATACTTGTTGACTGCATTCCTCTTTGGTTGTCTTCGATGCAAGTAATATAAATGCTTCTGACTTCAGAGTAGAGTTGTTTCTAATTATTTCTTTATTATCATTTGTTATCATGAACTAACCTCTCTTTTACTAGTTTTGGTCCCCGTAGTTTAAAAAAAAAAAAGGGGGGGGGAGGGATTTACCTGTTTAAATATGTATATTTTTAGGTTTTGTTTTCTTTTTTTAAAGAAAATTGCAGGATAAATGCCAAAGTAATCTACATAGCTCAGCATCTGATGTATGCCATTATTTCTTAATACATGTTGTTGAAAATGTCCTTTTTCAAAAAGAAAATATATATTTTGAGGCCATCAAATAGCCTGCCCAATTGCCTGCCTGGTTTTACTGCCCAGAGTAATTTCACTTAAAATTATAATTGTCCTTTAAAGGCATACCAATGTCAGTAGGTTGTTATTACTATCCCTTTGAAGAGCCACAGTTCCCTCATCCCTAGTCAGGACTGTTCTGAAAGTTAGCAGGAGAGAGAGTCTGAAGCCACAGTCCCGTCCTGATCTGAAAACGAGGATTGCTAACCAAGTATCTTTTGGCTGCTGGCATCGTGAGAACAAGTGATGACCATACCCTACAGAAGTGCACTGGATAAATAGAATTAATTTTATCCATTTTGTCTGTCTAAGATGCAGATAAAATTTGACCCTATATCTCTGCATGTTTGGGTGGGTCATAGGGAAACAGCAGGAAGAAAGGAAATTCACCTCTTGGAGTTTTTGAACAGCACCTAATTTCATGCCTGCCTGGGAGAAGAGTTTATTATAATGACAAGTGTTGCCTTTCCTCAGATAATAATACTTAGAAGTGAAATCAGAAGCTTTAAGCTGCTGTTTGCACACCTTTTACCATATAACTGATTTTTCAAATTGTTATTTGGTGTCTACAGCCTGTCTTACTCTTATAAAATGCATTACTAATTTACTTGTTAGGCTTGTACCTAAAAATCTCACTAAGCTTTTTGAATCATCTCCTCAAATTATTGCCTAGCTACCTTTATTTAGTTAGCACTGAGCCAAAAAAAAGGATGGTGCTATGCAGATTGACACTGAACAGTATTTTAGACTGGGGTCAGCAGCTTGTCAGGGATGGTGTGCCAAATCTACCATTTGTCAAAGTAGGGGTCACCAGTCCTAGTTTTATTCTAAAAAGGCTTGTAAAGCTTTGCTCTTCAGATCACATCTGAACTGTGTATTGAATGTGGGGCTGAACCCTAACTGAATCTTCACCTATGGTGACTAATCTAGGCCACGAAGAGCTCATACGATCAGTGCTTGCCAGCGTGGGCTGGTTTACCTGTGTTCTGGCCCCACCAGATGAAGGGAACAGAAGGCAAGTTACAGCTCAGGAGCAATTAAAGGAAGAGTCCTCTCAGCTGTTGGCTTTCCTTTGCTGGCGCAGGGGAGCAGAAATGGGAAGTTCCCCAGGTGAGTGGCTGTGATGTGTGTGGAGCAGTCAGCACTGTGGTAGCAGATGACTGTTCTCTGTGGCAAATCCAGCATGTAGAGCTAATAGTCAGCTCGGATGTGCCTTCAAAGGGGCAAGACACCGCTTATTAGCTGATCGTTGGGGCAGCTAGTGGATAATAGGAATTACAGCTTGCCTTTCTTAGAGCCTGCACTGCCTTTGTGGTATGTCAAATGCTAAATCTGTGCACGTGCTACAAGCTGCTGACCTGCGTTCTAGGGAATATCAGACACAAACAATTAGGAGGAGCTGCTAACGGTGCTTTTTTTCCTCACTTCAGCGAGCAAACTTTTGACAGCATGAATTATCATTTGTTGTTGTTGTAAAAGATGACTTTTCCTAAAGTATATGAAGAAAGCATGAGTATTTGATGTGTTCACACTAGAAAATCTTTCTATGTCTGAGGCACTAAAGGTTGAAAATAGAGTTTAGCATTTTACAGTGAAATGCTTTTTCTGTAAGATTTCACGCTTATGCCTTAGGCTGGGCTTGAAACATTGCAATAACTGTATTACCCATGCTATTGTGGAGAGGAGGAAAAAAAAGTGATTGTGCATTAAAAAAAAAAAAGAGAAAAAAAAAAGAAAAAGGATAAACATACCAAACCCTCCTTTAATATTTGCTTGGTGGATGTAGTTTCGCTTTGGTTTTGGGGCTGTATGGGCAAAGGAATACTTTTGTTTTCCAAGCAGAGTTGTCCTTTTCTACTTAATACTGTTTCACAAGAGAAAAGCTAGCAGTTGATAGAGACCAGTGGAAGAATTTATTGTTTTTGCAATTAGCTTACAGAAAGTGAAATTATTCTGCTCTGGAAAGAAGCCAGACCTCAAAATATAGCCAGCTGACTTCAACAGAGGCAGCATTTCTGCATTTTAAGTAGTGCCTGAGTGCCTCTAATTTAAGTGGCGTGTTTTCATTCCAGTGGCTTGGAGTCCCCTTTTAGTGTCCCAGATTACCCGTTGAATTGTCTTATGTTGCTATCATTAGAGAGCTTTATTATTACTTGATAAAATTATATCCTGACCATTTCCCAGCATCTTTGTGTAGATTGTACTTTGAGTATATTCTGCTTAGGTACTTAGCAGCGTTAGGGAGGGGTGGAGGGGATTGCACCCTGCATGTGCCCTGCTTCATGATATCTAAGAAACGGAGGCTCTGCATGCAATTTGATTGTATGTCAGCATGCTACCCCATAGCAACCTTTCTTCATTTGCATTTGTGTGTTTTCACTCACTGAGTGTGGCTTGTGGAAAAACTTCTAGAAAGAAAAAAAAAAAAGGAAATCAAAGTGTGGTCTTCCAGCTGCAATAGTAGAGGCATGGTTGTCCCGAACCATGGGACAAAATGGGACTGATTCTTTGCTATGTATGAATTTAGGTAGAAATAAACTGTTAGTAGCACCATATTCTGTTGCTGTTCGTGCTCCTTATCAGCCCAAGAGCCTCCATCCTGGATCTTTCTGTATATGAATTCTTTACAGCATCAGTAGTCTTGCTACTGAGTCACAGGTATTGATCTCTCTGGCAAGAGAAAAATGAAACTTCCAGTAGTGATGATGTCTTTTTCAGACATCAGAAATGGCTCCTAGTGACTTAAATGATCTTAGGCTGTTCCTTGACATGTCTTCAAGAGTGAATGGTCAGTTATAATTAAGTCATACTCACTAAAAGCGAGTAACTGAACTGAAAGAGGAGTGTTATCAGCTGTTGAAAAGTTTCCCTACAGCCTTTGTCTGGCAGGAACAAATGACTGACTGGTGGTTCCTTTGGTAGAAAATATTCAGCCAGAGATAGATGTTGAAATATTTATTTCTGATACCTGTATTTTAAAGGTGAGTTTCTGAAGTACAAGTTCTGTTTTCTGTTAACAACAGCATCTTCTTCAGGGAAAATGCCAAGCCAGGATCTCTTCAGGATGTTGTTTTCATCTCCATTCTAAAGATCACTCTTGTACTTCTTTTCAATTCATCTCCTACATCCTGTCACAAAGGAGATCATACAGACAGATGTGGCAGCAGTTGTACTAAACCACTTCACAGTAGCACAGCTTGCAGATCTTCCATATGCTTCTTTTCTTTCGTACCAATTCTGTTACTCGTACGCAGCCTCCACCTCACTATCCCTGTGCATTGCACTACTCAGCAGTTGTCTGGCTGAACACAGCCAACAGGCAGAGCACAGACCTGAATTATCTGCTCCATGCACACTTTTGTTTGCCAAGGGTTCTTGATAACAGTCCAAGAACAAACCAAGATATTATTCAATGGGCTGACCAGGGGCTATGGATCAAGCATGACAATAAAAGATCCTTATGTGCCAGTTGAGATGCACCTGAAGAGATTCTGATGCAGAGCAGGAAATCCTGTATGTGTTTAATATATAGGGTTTAATGTTTAAACTACATATATATATATGTATATGAACCCTAAGCAGAAAACAGATTTTTAAATCTCTTTTCAACAAAAAGATACCAGTAAAGTTTGATAGGAATATTTTCCTTTTGCGCATAGATACCCACTTTCAACGTGATTTGTTTTGTTTTCCATTGCAAAGGACAATGAAAATAAAATATTTTGAAAAGTACAAATCAAACAAAGTGGAAAGTAAATTTTCTATAATTCTGTGATTAAAACATTCAAAAATGTACAAAATAAATATTGCAGCATGGGATGACCTTTTGTTTTAAAAAACAATTGTACTCAATTCTTGTGAATTATTATTACTGCCTTAAATTTGGTAATTTGGCATTGAAAAAAATGTTACACTGGCTAATTGCTTATAAGGTGTGTTCTCAGCGGATTTTAAGTTATGTCCAAAACCACAAAATATTAGGCTTCACCATCTGCTCCATCAAGTTTGGTTTGTTCTGCTCAGCTACCATTTTGGGCAGCCGTTCTGCTGCTCTTTACAGCATTCTCTCAATCCTGTGTCTTCTAGGGAACCTGGATTCACCTTCCATGGACTAGATGTAATTTTCAAAAGATTAATGAGAACACCTTTTGAACCTTTATTTGTGTGCATTCTTATATTTTTTTTTACTCATTTAAGAACAGTTCGTCTTGCAGGAACTGTTTTACAATTGCTTATGTGACTCAGAGTTCTTTCTGCTCATTTGGTATCATATTCCAGTGGTGTCGTTATCTCTCTGATAAGTGGTACAGATTTTTTTTACATCAATATATACATAAAAATTTTCTCTACGTGTAATCTATTAGCAGATGCAGAGAACTTACTGTAAAAAATCAGAGGGGTCAAAGCTTTAATGACTGTGTTACCTATGGGAGATTCTGTAGAAGAGAGTATTTACCTATTCTAATATTTTTTTTTCTCCTGGGGAGATAAAAGTTCACTTTCGCCAAGTCTGACATACTGGCTTTGCCACTGTCAGAATAATCTCAGTGAATTTCTTGATATGTAAATCAGAGAGACTTTGAATCCAGAAGACAATATGGCTTTTAAACATCTATCTTTTGGGGTTTATTTTCTTGTGACACCAGCGTATCTGGTCAGCCACTGTCCAAGACAATTACAGAGAAATGGTTGTCTTTGTGCACTTCTCATTGTTATTCACCGGCAGGATAGTCATCGGAGGGTCACATTAAAGTTCATTCAATCAAAGCTGTGGCAGTAGCAATAGTCCGCCTCAGGTCAGTTCCATCTCCTGAGATTTGTAGGGCACTACCTGAAGTTATTTGCATAATTTTATGTAGCATTAGTGCCTTGGTACATCGTAGCAAAGATTTCAAAGGCAACAAATTTGTATCTAGTGTTCTTCCCCAATGACAATCTAATTCTTTCCTTTTGCTGTGTTATTGTAAGCATTTGTTGATATCCTCTAAGTTCATTTTCACTCTGCTGTAATCAATATCCGATGTGTATTATTATTACCTTAGATTAAGTTAGTGATTATAATTAGCTTTTATATTTCTCGTGTTTAAGTGGTTATGTTTGTGTGCTTGTAATCATCATGGGAACCTCTGCTTTCTACTTTGGATATGATCTTGTGCCACAATGGATGTTTAAATTGGTATGAAAATCACAGCCAGACAGTATCTGCTGTTCTTCACCGACTGGAAAGGGACTCTAGGAAACATATAGCTATGTCTGAAGTGGTTATGTTGAGTGTATCCCAATTATATATCTCAACTCTTATACGCACACATATGAATGTATGTTTCTATATACATGCATATGAGCACATGCACAGCAATACACACTCACACGTGTGTAGCTATCTTTGCATATTAAGCCCAAACCATTGCTTACCATGGAAGGAGAGGGATTAGTTCATAAACCAGAAGACAAAAAAGTGAGTGCTCAAGAATGGAGGCAAAGCCATTTCAGCTTGATTTCAGAAAGACACAGAAGATTAAGTAGATGTTCTCCAGAATGGGCAGAATAGATAAAAATGGAGGAGAAATAAATATTAGATAAATCCGTTGAAGGTTGCAAATGTGATTTGGTGGTAAAGGAATTCCTTCAGAAGAATAAAGTTTTTACTGCATCACAAAGCACAGTGAAGGGCTTTTTCAAGGCATTCTGAAGTCAAAGAACTTAGTCACGATGACATGAGGGATGTCATGAGGGATGAATGAGGGTTTTATGTTACTTACATATATTTGAATAGTAACTTGAAGTTTTTGAGACAGAACATACTGCAGATGAGGCTGAGGAAGCACTCCTCTGTGTGGTTTAGAGATGCAAAGTACTTTTCTGAGTAATTACCACTGTGTGTTCTAAACAATGCAAGGGATTCATATTGATGATAGAATTTACAGTCATGAAATTAGTCCTTCTGGAAAGTTGGATTTTCCCCAATTTTTCCTGTAGATTAAAAAACAAAAATAAAAAAATAACTGCATCCTCTGATAAAAATGTTTTTGATACAATGTCGTAGATCTAAAGTGCTTTGAAAAGATCTGGACTTGGAGTGAGATCATGCCTGCATTGAAATCAATGTATTAATGTATTTTTGTGTGCGTGTTTATTTCTGTGTGGTGCTCCATATCAGAAGTAAGAGAAGCTTTTTTTCTTTCTTTTTCCCCTTTTCTCTCTTTGTTGAGTAAAGCTTACAAATTGCAGAACTCCCGAAAGCAAAGCCGTTCTGTTCACACATCTGGCTTATCCAAACATTCTCTCACCTGCAGCAGCACTTGTGGTTCTTAACTCCTTCTTTACCCAACTACATGAGAATTGTTTTTAAGAACAGGCTGTGCTTCACAGCCCCAAACACAGTAAGAAAACCAAAACTGCGATGGAATTTTAGTGAATTATTCACATTCACATCTAATGTAAGCAGAGTTTGGAAAGAAAATTCATTTAGTGTACCAGAAGTTTACAGTGAAACATATAGATACATGCTACGCTCTCTTATCTCATAGATTCTTCAGCATCACGTAGGGAACATATTCTTCAATACCCCTAGGGAGTAGCACTATTATAAGAGTTACCAGGTAAGTTTTAGTTCTCTAATCAAAATTAATAGGTCTTTTGAATAATCTCATGTGGTTTGGGTTTTGTGGTTGTTTTTGTTTTGTTTTATATGTGAGAGAAATAAATTCAATAGGCAATTTTAAATTGTAAATAATGTATTTGTTGATAATTTTGTAATGCTACTTAGAGGTGGGACTCGCACTGTTTTTATAAATATGAGGAATAGTATGTATTCATTTAGCTGGCTGTTGGATGTTACAGTGGGAACTAAATGTGTTTTTTCTTCAAATCATAAAGGAGAGCTGAGAGTTTAAATCTCCTCTGCTTTCCGTGTTTACTGAGAGCAATAGCTTGGCGGACTGTCTTTTTCAGGTCAAGGTGTAAAATTGCAGTTGGTCCTTAATTCGAGAGAGTGATAATGTAATAAAAATGGGAAAGTAGATAGAAAACTCAAAACATTTCTTGTTATTCTTATTTTAAATATTTTAAATGGTATGAAATTAGTGGGGGGCACTTGCAGAGTGCTCTCTTTGGTTCTTTATCTACATCATCGTGGTTGCTACCTCAGACCTGTTTTGAAAGCATTCGGTGTCTTTCCAGGTCTCAGTGCTTCAAACACTTCTCCAGTAGAAACTGGATGTGTGGGTCTTTTTGCTCACTCTGGCTTCTGTCTTTAAATGAGTCTTATAGAGGTTTTGTGTGTTTTATTGAACTAAGTTTTGTGTTTGTAAACAAGTGATAGCAATTCATTGCAGTTTTGCTAGACTAAGTTTTCAATTATGCCTAATTTGGAAGGTTGTCATTTTCCCTTTATCATATTTCCTTGCTATGTAGGAGAACTTGGTAGTATTTTGTGCTGGATGTATAAATACTCCTTCATTTTCATTATCTCGTGATTGCTGTAATGTGTAAGCTTTGTGAAAGCTGATGAAAACTAGCATTTTGACTATTTTTTGTTTTTAAAGGGCACTATGGGGAGGTGTATGATAACCAGCTTAACTTGGCCTACTGTTTCAATGACCCTGAGGATGAATGGTTAAGGAATTACTTTTATGAACGATGCTTTAACACTGCTCAACTAATAAAAACTGATGGCGGGAAAAGACGAGCACAAGCACACGCACACGCGGGCCTCATCAGTGAGGAACAAGGTAAGTCACTGAGCTCGTAATGCTACGTTGTGTCAGCATTAAGATGGTCTTATTTGGTAATTTGTGTTTTGTTACAGGGCACTGTATTTCTGTGTAAAATTGGTTTGCAACCATAACTTAAAAGAAGTTTAAAAGCTATTTCAATTCTTATTTTTGGAGTAGCAAATAGACAAAGTCTGTAATTATTCATAGACCAATTTTCCCTGTTTACTTTCCATGAACAGTTGGAAGTATTCAGTCAGATGAAAACCAAAGCCTAAGTTTAAAGGGAACATCCATTTAGAACAGAGGTCCTCTGTGTTAAATGTATTTCCTTTTGTGTATTTTTGACAAGGACTGGTAATGCTGCTTCAGGCCACAGGTGGCTAAGTAGAGTGGCATCTGTTTTTATACAAACTAGTTTGATTTAAAAAAGGTATGAACACATAATTTAGTTTAATTCTGCCTCGATGGAAAACTTACAGTTGGATAAAACAGACTACATTTTTTGGTACTCTTTTAAAAATCTTCTGTTTCTCTTACCTGAGGATCACATGATGTTTGTATATGACTGCCATAGTGATGTTTGCTTCAGCTTTATACCTTACCTTAAGCTCCATTTCTCCATTTGTGTGTCTGTATCTTCAAACTGTGAATCTCTGAAAGTGATATAAGGTATTAATTAAGGTAACTGTTACCTTTGTTTCCATATTTTAAAAATAATACATTACCTTTAATGGCGGAAGGGGTTGTGTTGTGTATAACAAGACGTGTATGAAAAAGATTTTCCTATCTTTGTATTATATCAAGAGACTCAAGCAACTGAATAAAACCTATCTTCCAGTGTTAATTACTGAATACACTTTTTCTCCTAACAATTTATTCAAATGTGATTTGCACGGTCATTATTTTTTTGCTTAGAGGTGTTACTTCATGGGTTGAAAATGTTCCCAAACCTGAGCACAGCTTGTGCTCGGTTTCTCAGCTAGAATGGCTTTTCTCAGGGAAAAAAAAATCCACAGAAACTGAAATATTTTGTATAAATAATGCAATTCTAGTAAATGGCTGACAGAATGGGTATGTTTTGAATAATGGCCTAGCTTCCCCCTTTCCCCAGGAAAAACTTGGGCATGAAACATAAAATCCGTAAACTTTTGTTGTGACTTTATTTATTTATTTGTTTCCTCCCATGTTCTCTTACAGCTGAAAAATCCCAACGTAATATTTCCTCATGTCTTCTAGACTGGTAGTCATTCATGCTGTTTCCTCTGAACTGGAATTGTATCTGTCATATCTTTCTTGCCTGCAACACCCAGAACTGGATTCAGTTTTAAAATTGGAGTTCATACCCCAGTGATAGATAAAATGGAGTGAACTACTTTTCTTCCAAGTTGCGCAGTTATTTGTATTTTCATGTATAACATCCACATTGAGAATGCAACTTATGCTAAAATGAACATATTCAGTTCATGAACTTGAGTAATTTCTAAATTCTTTTCTGAAGAACTGTTAATTAGGTATTCAGTTTGCCATTCTGGGATCACCAGTTATTCCTGCCTGTTATAAATACGTTTTGTTTGTTAATTTTTGCACAGAGTATTTTGTAGATAGTTACTAGAAATTGTCAAGATTGTTTTTGACTTCTGATGTTGTTTTTCAACATGCTTTGTTTTCTTCCCAGTTTGATATCATTTGAACATGTAATAATCTTTTGATTCTGTAATAGAGATCCTTAATAAAAAATACTAAGTATTATACTGTACCTAGGACAGGGACCGGTGGCAACTTACTGAGTGCCTTTTTCTGACAGTGACTTACCGATAACCAGTGTGTATCTATAGGATTTCCCAACCCATTTGCACTCACCTAACAGTAGTTACAGGTGAACTATGCTTCCATAATGGTTTACAAGGAAGTTGTGACAGTGAGAAAAACTTTCCTAAATTAAAAAGAAGTTTGGTCTGATGACATTCACTCTTGATGTATTGGCATTGGTTGTACTACATTTTCATGTTTTATCTACATGCTTGGGAATAATCTGTTTGATTATTTATTCCAGTTTTATTCCAGGAATTGAAGCTAAGCTAGATTCAGTTTCCCAGTAGATAAGATAACACTTGCTTAAAGCCGAGCCAGTCATAACCAAGCCATTTTCATTTTGAGTGAAATATGCTTAATTAGGTTATCTGATCCTCAGTAGAATAAAATGATTAAAGTTGCTGGATTTTTTTTTTTTTTTTGCAACCTTTTCACGTGGTTCTTCAGTTACTGTAACATAAAATTATAAGATGGCAAATAAAAGCAAACATTCCTATATATCTTTAAGGACTCAGAGTGTGACTCACAACTGTTTGCCATGCCACTGCCAAACTTTTTTTTTTTTTTTAACATTACCTACCTTTAAGATGTGTTAAGCAAAAACTGTTGAATACTTATGTATCTTTAAGCATTCAATCCTATTGAAAAGTATATAAGTGAAGTTATTAAATATACTTAGAAATGTTTAGAGGAGGGGGGAAAAATTTGATTTTCCTGATGTTAAATATTAGAAATTTCCAGAAGAAAAGCTTTGTAGTAACATTGGTAAGGAGAGAGAAAACAAGGTGCATTTCTCACTGTCCAGGGTAAAGTTCCACTAAATCCATAGCATCTGTCTTTTGCAAATATTTTATTTCCATAGGGAGAGGTGAAAAAATCAAGGAACTGAGAGAAAGCATAGGATTTGTTTTGAGGGACCACTGAGAAAAAGACAGATGTATTCCTTGCACTTCGTATTTTCAGAGGGTGAAATATTAAATTGCAAGTTTTGAGTGCAGAAAAATTGTAAGAGCAGATGTTGAGTTGGCATTGTATAAAATTACATAAGTATTAATGGTGTCGTGTTAAATTCTGAACACACTATTTTTGATTTTAGAACACATAGGCACAGCATGTAAATTGTATGATAATATTTTTTCTTCAGTTATTTATAATGGTGTAGTCTAATTTGATAGTGAACTGAAGGAGTCAGATGCCTTCTTCCTCTTGGGATATATACATATATACAGGAATAGATACATATGTATAGGGGTGTATGTGTACACGAATATGCATATATGGGAATGTGTATGTGTACATACATACAAACACACATTCCAGTATGTATATGTACATGAATGATGTCCAACATTTACATTATATTTTCAACTGATTTAAAACATCATATCTATATTAATTCCATTGATTAACAATGCAGCCAGGAAGAGAGGAAAATTTTAAAAGAATGAGATGTTAGTCTTACTCTATTGGGTGAGGGAACTGAAAAGAACTTGTACAAGATATTCACATCTAATAGTGTACACACACATGAATGTGAGTATTTTTTTATTTGTGAATGGAAGTCATCTGTATATGCTTGGGAGTATGAAGTTAAATAGGTGCTTGTTGTAAAAATTGTTGTTTGCCTTAGAAGAGAATCAATAAATGTGAGTGCTTATTGTGTAATCAAATCTGAAGTTCTTTGACTTTCAGCCTGGTCCCTGTCCTAGAGGTTGGATATAATCTGATGTTCATTAATCTTCAAAGCTAAATATTTGAAGTGTCAGTTGTATAGACTACAGCCATGGTATTTGGATGCAGATGATTAGTAGCTGTGAGTACATAAGGGAAAGAAAACAGTAATAACTGAGTAGCCTGCTACAGACGAGAATAGAATATTCTGCTTGGAGCAGACATGATTTCAGTGGCGGTTCTTTGCAGAATGAGTTTTCTTATCTCTTTTAAAAAAAATGCATTTGTGAAATTAGGTCTCTGAGTTACCCAGATGAGAAGCTACTCAGGGATTATTGCAGAAGTGTTCAGGTTATGATACCATTCAATTAGCTGTACTTACCTCATAGTTTGTATTTCCTCAGGGAGCTGATATTATATAGTTTTATTAGCTTGGTTACTAGTCATTTTCTTATAGAGTAATTAAATGTCATGATGTCACTTTTTTTTTTTTTTGCATGTTGAAAAGGCAATTCGTATTCTTGTATTTTGTTTTATTAAATCCAGCACTATTTGTCATTCAAGTAGGCATTGGCTTCATGGCAGAATCTCAGTTTAAAAAAAAAAAAAAGGAAATTTCAAAAAATATTTTTATTCTTGTGTTTTGGATATCTTTTTGGAAGTAATAATCAGAATCATCATTGTAAATGTATGTATTTCTTCTGTAAATCACAGAATAAGATTATTATAGTCTGAGGACAGACTATGATAGTTCTTATTAGTGTAAATTCTGCTAAAGTTAATTACAAAGTTCAGGTTTGCACTGTTGTATCTTACAGAAGAAATAAAGGTTGAGTGTATTGATAAATAATGGCCAGTGCTGGCTTGTATGTGTTCTTATATTACCAGTGCTCATCATTACAATATTTGAGGGCTTTCTGTTTTGTATTAAATAGTTAACATCTATCATGCAAGAAATGATGTAGATCTTAAATATATGCATTTGACAATTTCAGATAACTTATATGAGTAAAAAAAAAAAAAAAAAAAAAAGGAACCAGAGTACAAAGAATTTGTGCTTATAAGAGCTGTTTACTTCAAATACATGTAGGTTGTAACAGGATCAGATGGAATGTGTCTATATGTTCAAAAAATAAAAAATAAAAACAGACATCTGAGGGTGTGCTTGTTCTGAAAGCAACCATCATGGCCATTGCAAGTGTTTGTATATACATGTGTATATAGGTGTATAGGTATGTACATATATATATATCTATGTAGCCAGTGCCTTAAAGCCAGTAGTCCAGATACCAAAATTTCACTCTTAATGTCAAGCAATTCTGCCTTTGTGAGACAAGCTTAAAGGTAACTAATGAACATATCTGATGGTGTTCTTCTAGTACAGGTGCATGAGCACTCTTCCTTTAAGGCAAACCCCTACAAAAAGTTCAGTTGGTGGTATGCTGCCTGTGGGAAAGTGGAGCAGGTGGAGTGACATCAAGAACTCTGGAGGAAGCAAAGAAAACATCATCACTATGATCTTATTATGAGTATCTATCCTCCCACCCTCAAATGATGCAAGGATCTCAACAGTTACCTTTCAGGCATTAGCAATGAAGGTAGATATTCACAGGCCATGGTTTGGTTCCTGTATTAGTAAACCAAAGAGCATCCAGGGATGTCGGTGGACACAGGAGTGCAGGATAGTGCTAAAGTGATGCTAGTAGTCCCACACTTGCTGTTAGTTTCTGCTAATTTGCAGTTCCCTCCCTTGCAATTATTTATGGGCATAGAGTTTGGCAGTTAGGAGCTTTGCAAGTACTTCCTAATAGACAGTTTTCATGCAGCCACACTGTTTTCAAGGAGTTTACTGGAACAGCTGCACTTTTCCATACCTGTTGGCTGCAGTGCTTGGAGATGTTTCTGGGTACATTTAAGTAACTAGATCTGAAAAAGCATGTAAGTTTCACAGTAGAGTCTGATGAATAAAACTTCCTCCAACAAATGAATAAAACTTCCCCCAACAAATTCCAAGTGTAAATCAGTGCCATGCCAGAAACTGTATATCCCCTGGTACGAGAACTGCGAGATGTGTGAAAATTATGCCATTAATCTCAATGCAGTGGTGGCTTAGTCATCGTGTTTGTTTTCTGCTAGCACCTAAGGATCAACAAAAGTGTAGGTAATACTTTTTCTGAAATGCTAACAGACCGGAAACACTAAAGGCAGGCAGAACAAGTAAGAGAAAGGTACAGCATGCAAAACTGTTAGCTATGGCATTCAGCTAATCTATATTATCTTTCTAATCTATTAGCTAATCTATTTCATCTTTCTTTATATGCTCTTAGATTCCAAATCTTAAAGAATTCCTGATCAGGGTCTCCTTAGTCCTTTCTGAAATATATTTAGACATTTAAAAAAAAAAAACAAACCTGTTGTGTTCTGCAAATTAATAGAGTTTTTTTTTAAGTGTTCAGTCTTGATCCATTTCTGCCTTAATTGTAAGCAATGTTAAGTTCCTGTTGGTTTTCAGTCAGGGCAATGCTATGCTAGAGCTGAGCATTTCTCATCTCCCCCTGCACCCACACCTTCCCCCCCCCCCACACACACACACCCCACCCCCCACCCCAAAAAAAAAATAAAAAATGAATTGCATCTAACAAATACAGCCTATTTTATATATTTGGATTTGTTAGAGACTTTTCTGGTGGAAAGGCCTACTGAACACAAGGGAATTGATAAAATAATTAATTTGTTGTGTAAAAAAAGCAGGGTTCTTACAGACTTTCAAGATCTGGATTAAGATCAAGGATTAGGATTCTACCTGTCATTTTACCATACTGTTGAAACTAAAGGTTTTAATCAGGGCATTGCAAAAGTTGGTGGAAAGATTCCTTTTGAGTTTAATGGACATTTGATTCAAGCTTTTGAAGTTTAACTATTAATTACTGAGTTTATTTGGTAAACAACAAATTGAAGTTAGTTCCTGGCATATTTTTGCTTTGGAACATAAAATAACTAAACTGACAGTTTCTTGTTCTTAGCAGGCCCTATTTAATCCATTGCTAAGTAATTGTTGATTTTGTGTTTTTAATTGTTTATGGCAAGTGCTTTTCAATTAAAAAACGTAATGTATAAATAATTGAGGGAAACTCAGCATATGTTCATGAGTATCTATGCAGAGGAAATATGCCCATTTAAGCAGAATTTCCCCAACTGGTTTGCCTTCAGGCAGAAATAATTTATATTTAGATTTTAAAAATAAAAAATAAAAATGCTAATGTTGC
This sequence comes from Anas platyrhynchos, assembly GCF_047663525.1. NCBI lineage: Eukaryota > Metazoa > Chordata > Aves > Anseriformes > Anatidae > Anas > Anas platyrhynchos. The sequence goes on from NC_092590.1 coordinate 37,665,405, forward strand.
TAAGTGAAGTACTAAAAAAAAGAAAAATGTATAAAGGCAAAACCTAAAGTTGCTTCTGAAAATTCTCATGCTTTTTTGAGTAATTTTTGTGAATTTGTTTTAATTATGTTATCATGTAGTGTCTTTTGCTAGGAGATTCCTAAGGATATCCAGAATAAAATTCACCCAGGGGATGGGTGGCCCACATGCCCCTTCTACATTAAGATAACTGTATACCATTGTCTTGCATTGTATTGCATTGCATTGCATTGTATTGCAATTGTATTGCATTGTATTGCAGGTCTGCCAAGTCTGTTTAAACAGCAAATCCTCATTGTGCTGTATAATGTAGAAACGAAAAGTGCACCTTTACTGTCCGATTGCAAAATTAGACATGGCTGGTAAATAAAATAAACAAGTGGGACAACATTTATGAAGTGATAAATTTCTTCACTACACGGGGTGCAGAAGTGTTACTGATAACAAACAATATTGCTGCATTTGATAAACTAGCCAACCTGTGTATTTAATGATATGTTTCCACCATAGGGTGTATAGCCAGTATCTAGAGGTCCTTACTGTTGTATTCACAAGTGCAGGTCTGCCAGTGGAGGAGGGAAACCTAAAATGGATCATGTTTCTTTTTCAGAATCAAAAGTCAAAGCAGGAGCTCAGCTAATAAAGGCATTTTTGGTTTAATCTATCCTTGCATCTGTGAGATGCTTCTTTGTAAGGAAGGCCAAATAAATTTGTGATCTTTGAGAAGAGATTAGTCTCATTATTTCCTTTCTTCTTTCTTTGTCTTTATATTGGGGTGTCTCAGAGTTTTGACCAAAAAGAGTAAAGGGATTTAAAGATACAAATGTCAATGTACTTCTTTAAATTAGTATTATAGGAAGCCTGAGTGCTGGTCAAAACATGACAGTGGTCTAAATAAGGTGAATGTTAGGTCTACTGATTTAGACTGTATATCCTTTGAGGCTGGAACCAACTTTTTGTTCTGTGTTTATACAATACCCGCTTCCTTTTTGCTTCTGTAATACCTGCACTTGGTTGGATTCAGTGTGTGCTGTGATAAACTGAAAGATTTATGTGGATGTGCTGTTGACTGCTGTGGACTTCTTACCAATTCTTAACAAATGAAGGTGAAGTTCACTCCTAATCCACTTGGGGGACAGGATTATCACATAGACTTTTTTCCTTTGTAGACTAAGTAAAAATGTCGTTTTCTAGTGATTGTTCTGTAGAAGTCGCATAGCATGATTATCTGTACTTTTAGTTCTTCTTATATAACAAAACACAACCAGAAGTAACCAAATACCATTGATCTGACATGATATCCCCCACTCCAGTTGCGTATCCCAGATTGCTAATTTCTAAGATTGATCCCAACCAACTTTTTCAGAAAAAGGACTTTACAAATAGCTCAGATTTGAGAATTTATTCACAGGTTTCCAAATCCTGTACCTTTGGCTGCATATACCCATTGCTAAAATTTATCTTTGAGCTTATGTAGAACCACTTAAAAAGAGTCTCTGCATTAGGGAACTTTAGAAAGAAGTGTTTCCTTAATGGAAATAGAGTTCTGCATGTCCATTTTGACCTTTTTAAATGCTTTTAATATTTACTTTTCATTATATAAACTGACTGTAACTTCTATTATTCTGCATTTGCACTATTTCATAAAGCAGTTATATTTTTTTCTGATTGCTTAAGAATTGAATGCATGAGTTAGCTAGGAAAAAAATAAAAATAAATGTATAAATAAATATAAGTAAATAATTTAAATGCTTTAAGTAGAAAATTACTAGGAGATCAAGTCTTCAGATACAATGCTTTTCTCTGTCAGTCAGTGGCTGACAGAAGCAGCCATAAATCCAGATAGATTCTTGGGAAGGACAGATTTAAAAGGCTTATTAAATAATTGAGCTCATCCTCATGCAAGTACAGAATGTAGTTCCCAGATAAATGACATCTTATTATTACACGGTTGTTACTAGTATTGAATTGGCAGGTACTGTTTTAAGTTGAAGTTACAGAAATTGTGTGTTTTCAGTTCAAATTAGTATACTCTAAAGAAAGTCTGAAAAAAGCTTATAAAAACGCAATGTGAAAGCAGAAAGGGCCTGTTGAATTGATCAAAAAATATTCTTCAAATAATTTTTATTTTTTAAGAAGTGTTGGTAGCCAATGAAGATGTTTTGAGTAACAAAACTCAACAAGACTTCTGCAGGGTTCTTATTTTCACTTCTGAAAATTAATACCGTGAAAATGTCTTCATGCTTCTCCATCAGTTGATTTAAATCAATGTTTATTACCACTTCCTTGTGCGTAATAATATTCTTTGCATTAGGAAAAGAAAATCAGGTTTGCTAAATCCTTTCACCAACACTACCATGTCCCTATGCTCATTCTTCAAATGGAGAATCTTTCTGTTTTAATATAACACCCAGGGACAAGTCTGTATTCTTTGTAATGAAAAGCTTTTCAAAATATTCATAGCACTGCAATAGTGCTAATTCTAATCTGTGTAATTTGTGTTTTCCATAGAAATTCTATCACGTATGCAAAAAAAAGAATACTGTTTTGTTTTTTTTTAGGTATTTGGTGATTGTAAAGCTCAATTCAAATAGTTCCTAAAATTACTGAAGAAAATATTACTGTTGTTTACATTGAAAATTGAAAGCTATCCTATCAGAAATATTTTAGAAAAAACATTTTATGTGCACTTGAATATAACTTGTAGCACTCATTAATTGTTTATGTATACATATCAATAAGAATTGTGTCCTTTATTAAAGTTTGTTGTATCAAATGTTGTCCTGTTTGCTTTATGTGCATGTTCATAAGACTATGGCATCTAATGAAGAGATCTTTTTAAAGTATTGATAGCCATGAGTAAATTATACTATGTTTGATCTGTGTTAAAGATTCAAAGTCCAAGGTCTTTGAATAGAACTTAGGATAAAAATGTAATTAGGTTACATCCCTAAAGTCTGATATATCTTTAAACAAGACTGCAAATGAAACTTTATTAAAACTTCAAATGAATTATTTCTTTGCTTTTTTAATTCTTCTCTTTCATGTCTATTACTGACATTTCTGCTTGTATTTTACCTGTCTTTTCCAGGTATTTTAATTATTTACTGCTTAATGAGTAGTTCTGAGATGAAGCTTCATTCAAAGCTGCCCACTCACTAACTTTTTTTTTTTTTTTTTTACTTTTTTTTCTTCAAAGCTTTGCAAGGTCTTGGAATACTGCAGCTGAATCTGCAGTTGTCATCATATTAGATAAACTTTCCTGAAGGAGTGTTTCCCTTTAGTAATTGATAGAGGAGATGCTATTTCCAGAGGTGCCTTCTCTGTAGAACTGAGAATTGATTGGAGTAAAGCTATTGTCAATGGGACTGCGTTTCCACAGCCATTATCAGTAATGTGTAGAATTCATATGTAAAACAAACATTATGGAACTATTAATAAAAATATATCTTACTCTTCAGAGAATCATATAAATCAAGTGGAAAGGGACCTCAGGAGGTCATTAGTCCAACCTTGGTGCTCCAAGCATCCTTATGAAGTAGATTATCTGCACAACAGCTCTGGTGCAGGAGCATTACATCTCATATTAAGTTTATAACTTGATGTTGTGGAAAGTAAGTGGAGTAGGGGTAGAATCTGAATAAAATCTAATCACTAAAAAAATTATTTAAACTGAGCTAAGCATTTGATGTGAGTTAGCAAAAATACAATTTCAAACGAAACTAATCTGCTTCAGGGCCACCTTCTGTATTTAAAAGATAATGATCATATATCCTTTTTGGATATATAAATAATGATATAACTTGTTTTCATTTGGTTATATCAACCCTTTTTTTTTTTTTTTTTTTTAAAAAAAAAAGTCCTGAAGAATAAAACCGCAAAACTTGTCATATTTCACTGTTCATCATTGCATTTTAACCTCTCTCTCTGCATTTGGTACCTGCATATGAACACTGAAATATTTGTGAAACATCTCACTGAATGCAGGCCTGCTCGTAATCAGAGGCTGTAGCCCTAAACTGTGAGCTTTCTGAATTTATTTTGCATTTTATATAGCCTCTGTAGGTAGGAAGCACTCTGTTGATGCTTTGCAAGTATGAAAACGAAGTCTTGAATGTTACCAGGAAGCAAGAATTCTCTTAAAAGGGGTACACTGAACAGTACTCAGCTGCTGTTCAGCACTGTGTCTGCAAAGTTCTCCTCTAGATTACAGTTGATTTATATCAAATAGTATTTGTTTATGTACAATCAAACAAGTCAGAAGAAGACATTTGACAAATGCTGCTTTCATAGAATATGTTAACCTAAAAAGTTAAAGGAATTTTAATTGTATAACAAAATTTGCAATGTTGGTTCCTTTGAACATGGATGTGTAACAGAAGAGTTAGTAGAATTCTCATATATGACCTGTTCTCTTTTTTTCTTCTTTTTTTTCCCCTGTATTTGGGCACTGGTCTTGGAACAGTACGTACAATTACTGTTGCAAAGTCTTCAGAGATGCTAGATTTCATCGCAGACCTTAACTTCTGTGAAAATCCCCAAAGCATTATTCTTTCCTAAGTAAGTCTAAAGCAAAGGGAAAAAAGTAAAATAATGTGGTTTGGATAGTAAGTATTTATAGATGTGTTTCTAACTTCTGGAATCGTTTAAGAGTTACATTTAGTGTAAAATCACTCTTTGATTTATTATCACCTTCCATGTGTGTCCGTATGTTGTCAGTTTTGTCCCACTCTGTGAAGTACATGCAAGCTGTGTGCACATACATTTTCAGGAGAAATTGTGTAATGACACCAGATTTTCTTTGTAGGCTTACTGTGAGTTGTGGCAATAGGTTTTGAGAAGTAGCAGTATGTCTCCTAGTGAGAATATTAGAAAGGTTTATGTAGAGCCAGAGGCAATTTAAGAAAGCCTGGAGCTAACCAAGAATGTTGAGGGTACAAAATTCTCTAATTCGGTGTAGTAACTGGAAAAAGGCAAGAGAAGGATATTTGTTCTGGGCTCCTCTGCACCAGTGCCTGTTCCTCCTGTACTTGCCATGCTTTCTTTTAAGAACAAGAAGTTTTTTCACAACAGTTCTTGATCTGTTAATGTGCACTTCTGTTAATCCAGTTTTTCCTCTTGCTGGTCCACAGAAAACTATCCACAAAGCAGCTGTCGTTTCAGCACATGGGAATCCCTTCCTTGTCTACAGCCTTTGTAGCAGAACCAGTGGAAGGGATTAGGGACAGACAGGCAAGCAGGCACCAGAAGTGGTGGTATGTTTATGAGGTGTCCCTTAAAAAATTCTTTAAACAACATCTTTTTAAAGCATTTTTAATATCTTACATTGATGATATGCTGTAATACAGTACAATAAGGGATTGTCTCTACTCTGCTCTTGTAAGATCCCACCTGGAGTAAGGTGTTTAGCTCTGGGACCACCAGAATAAGAAGGACATGGACCTGTTAGAGTGATACATACAGTATCACTGTACATAGTGATCTAGCTCTCACTGGATTCCCGTGATTTTATTTTCCTTTTGGACAACAGATAGTTGCTTAACTAGTGTCAACAGAAATTATATATATATATATTAAAAAATATATATTTATTTATTTTTACATTGCAATACCAAGGATTAGCCCGGCAGTTCTTGGCCCAGGCAAGTGAGCATAAAATACCATCTTCTTGCATTGCAGTCTCAGTACACCAATGCCATATCCCAGGCTGTGTGGTGCTCAGCTTTCCTCCTATCTCCTTTCTTTTGATCTTCAAGATTTCTACTGCTCTGGCAAGCTTTCAGTTGACCTAGAGCCTCTTATATATACTTTGGGGAGTATATTATACTCTATATAAGTAGAGTTATGCTACTGGTGTGTTGTCAAAGTGGGAAATCGGTCAGGATATGCTATGATGAACAAGCATGTTTGTTACAGTGTTCTTATTAACTGCCTATGTCATTTTGCTAAAAATCTCTGTGGCATCTTTCTAAACAATGTTGTCAACTCCTGTATAGTAGATGACAATAACTGTTTATCTTGACAGTGCTCTCCTTGATTTATATCTGATGATCAGTTGTGTTTTAGAGGGACCTTGCAGGACTATGGAAGAGAAAAGTTTTATCCTAAATCTTTTTCATAATTTTGTCTTGCTGTTGCAGATTGCTGCATAAACTTGGGGTTTGCATCTAAGATCAGTTCCAGTGACTTACGTACAGTTAACTTGACCTCAGGAGTCCAGGGTGGTTCAGCTACTTACTGAATGAGAACTTGCTTTTCTGGTTATCATGAGATTTTTGTTTGACCGTCCAGTGCGTGTTGAAGACTTATAAACTCTGTAGATAGTGGCTCACATTGGAAACTGCAAGATTTTTAACAATTCCAGCCTGAATAGTGCTAGCATAGTTATCATAACTGAATGTCAGAAATAAAAACAATACAAATAGTTCAAGCAGTTAAAATGAAATGTAAACATGTATCTTCTTAAATGGTAATAACATTTTTTTCCTTTTTTTTTTTTCTACCATTATCTGTTGCTTCAAGCAGAGTTTATGTCCACACGGTATGGTTGAAAGAAATGATTACAAAAGATATCCTACTTCTAGACTAAAATATGCTGCAATATATATGTAAAGCTTTATTGTTCCTTTTGGTTGTTGTTTTAAGCTGAAGTGGAATGTTTTCTAAAGTCCTCAACAAATGTTTACAATTTAAAATTAAATGTGCTTTCTGCATATACCAGTGCTGCTGAAGAAATGTACCTAACAGGCCTGTCACTTTTTTATGCAATTGTTTCTGTGGCATTATTTTCATTGGTAAATGTACAAGCTGGTAGAAAAGGAAATCATTAGGTGCTCTCAGTACTGCTGAGGCATGGAGCTAGAACAGGTCAGTCACTGCATTTTGCAGATTGTGACATTTTAAATTACCTGTTCACTACTGGAAGCGATCTGTGGACCTAATTAACATCTCACCTAATTAATGTCAGAATTGTGTATAAAGAACTCTAGACAGTTTTGCACTGAATTTATTTATTCAATACCGTATTATTCAAATCTGCTATCTTTAATTTCTGTACTGAAAACTTCAGGTTTGTGTGCTGTTTTCTTAAGTGGGAGTAACTCTTTTTTTTTTTTTTTCTTCCCTCCTTCAAGTAATCAATGCACTGCTGAATGAGTTCATTTTAATGCACTCAATCATGCCTCTAATGTTTGTAGCTTACGGGCGCAAGCATCAGTAATGCAGGAATGTTATATGGCTTTAGTTTGGGCCATTTCATAAAATATTCATGGAATCAAAAATGTGCATCAAAATAGCGGCTGGGAGAATTACATTTATGTGCCTGCTTTTATGGCAGCTTCACATTTAAACCCATTTGTGTTAATATCTAGTCAATCTTTCTACTCAAAAAAAAAAAAAAAAGGCAAAATAGAAGTCACCATTTTGGTTGAAATTTCCTGAAAATATCTATTTTGATATAACAAATGTATACTTTGGAGTAGGTTTTTGGAAGAGGAATTATAAAAGAAGTTTCAGATGATATGAAAATGTTTCTCTTCAGTATTTATGAAATTACATTGAGTTCTTTTGTTTGAATGAATAAATCTATTTTTTGACTTATAAGCAACTAAGTTCAATGAAAGCCTTAGCACAAATCTTTGTTCATACATACATAGTTGCTGTGAAGATGAGCATCGTTGCCAAAATTTGATACGTTACTGGCTGAGTCATGTCTTTGTCAATTATATCATTTTGATATAATTGTTTAAAATTGATTCTTTATCCCAAAATTATATTATGACAGTGTTTACCTCCCATATATGATTAAACTATTTCAGATAGGGTTTCTTTTGTTATGCCCTGAGTTCCATTGAACTATAACACTTTACTAGTGATGGTGTATATGTTGTAGGAGCTTCATTTCTGCTTTATGATTGCTTTTATAAAGCTGGATCTTGAGAATCTTTGATACCTCTTCCATTTAGTATGCACTGAGCTAATTTCTGTGTGGCAGTGGGAAGAATAAATAAGTAATTGCTGTTAATTTTGTTAACTGAAAATAGTTATACTCCTTTCTGTCAAATTTTGCAAGTAGAATTTTCAAATATGGATTTCCTAGAAGCAATTTTGGATGTTCTCTTTGAATTCTTACAGATACAAAGGATATAATTCTACAAACTATTTCAAATTATTTTCCTACTCATTGTTTTTCTTCTAATTTTTCTTTATGCTTTTTTTTTAATTGACGACAGAAGTCATTTAAAACTCTATGTTGTCACTGCTCAGATTATTTTTTCTTATTCTCAGAAATGCTTTTCAAAATGTTTAGTAAGCATCCACCTCTGCCTGTGCCTAACAGTTACAATAGTTAAGAGTTTAAAAATCAGAATGTGCTGGCCAGAGCAATTCCAACTGAACCAACTCATCAGAGTAAATAAACCTGCCATCCCCCTGAAGACATTATCTTTCCACAAGCATTTGAGGTTCACATAAATATTATTGATTAAGTAAATAGTATGGTATGTCATTTGCCAATGAGAAAAAGGGATTTCAGGTGATTTTGATGGAGAAATGAATTTCGATATTTAAAATGTTTCACCCTCCACAAATTTGAGAGGTCTGCAGGTTGCAAATTGCTAGTAAAATTGCTAGTATTTCTTGAAAGAGTCTTCAGTCAGCAAATTTCTATTTATATAAGGGCTTTCAGGTCAGGAATTCCATCCCTCCCTTGTTTTAGCAAATATTTTTAAAAGTAGCTTTTTTTTTTTTTTTCTTTTCATCATCTTTTTGGCATTTTTGTGATGTAAATGCATTGGGGTTTTTTTCACAGTCTTTATGGGTAGTTAATGAAGTATTTTAATTTAATTCCATTTGAGTGCTACAAAAAAAGAATATACTACTTCTGTGTTTTGAAGCTTGATGTAGATGGATTGTCCTCTAAAGAGTTTTCATTGAGATCTGGCAAAAAGGATGCCAGCTCAAAGCTCTTATGGTTAGGCCAACTCTTAAGAACTATGGGGTACATGGAATATATGAGCTCAGTTTCCAAACTGACAAACTTTTCTCAAGGGGATGTTGCAAGTGAGGGAGCATGGATAGGAATTAGCATGTCTGATCGTTCTGACAATCTAAACAATAGTTCTGAGGGATGCACATGTAGTTAACATGAATGTCTATCTAAAAGATTATATTTAAGTGTCTTAGGACAAACTCAGATACTCCTGTTCGGTTTCAAATTATGTGTCCAGGTGATACCATTCATTTGTTTACTGTTTCCCATTCTTACTAGAAGTTTTTGAGTTATACATGAATTAAACTCTTTTATTCTAGAAAATCCTTTACAGGTGTGGTAAAACTAGAGCACATAAATGCATGGCTATATCCTTTGGAAGAGACAGTTTGTTGGTTTGTAGACTTTGGGGAGAATTCCAAGGAGGACACTATTCTTGTGAGTATCCAAGTGGATAGAATGCTAGATCAACTTGTTGAACTTACCTTCCCATTCTTTGTTAGAAAGCCAATACCAGTTTCTTCAATTAGTATCTAAGGTCTGTATTTAGCAACTTGGGTAACTGCAATTCTGTTGATTTCTGAGTTGGACTTCCCCTAAGAAGTTATCTGGATAGGCAGAAACCCAAATAAAATTTGGAATTCTCTTTAGAATGGAAAGTGATCTGGGTTTAGCACATCTGCATCTCCATTTCTTGTTCCATCTACCAGCACTCAATCCTTAAACTAAACTGGGTTTGGTCATGATAATTTCACTTTGCATTTCTGTTTGTTTGGTGTTGTGTCAAGTACATGATATTTTGGAAAAAATATATACATGTTTTCCTGTCAGTTCATGGGGTCTTGTACCTACTGTGGCAGTAAGACTTTTTCCAATATCTTGGGCCATCTCTTCAAAACGTGTCCTCTGCTGTGGCAGAACCAAGTAAGGCAAGCTGTAGGATGTCCTCCCTCACAGCTGGCACTTCACTCTTGGGCACTGTTGGGTTGGCTGGAGGCCTGGGGGATTAGCCTTGTTTTGCTTTACAGTGCTTAAAGCAGGCCGTTCTCTGAACTTCTCTCCCTTCCTTTTGTACAAATAGAAAACAGGATCCTTCTTCCATCCTTGGCTCTCAATTCTTTACCAGTTCTTTTTGTAACTTGAATGCAAGCACTGTAAAAAGCTTTCAAAACAGTATCCATTTTTTATGGATCATGTTTCAGAGGAGACGTTAGCTGCAAGCACATCTAAACAAACTTAGTTAATTGCCTGCTTCAGCTTTTAATAGAAATAATAATTGATATATTGATTATCCATGGGATGTAACTCCTCCATCTCTCTCTCTGACACAAAAACTGGTGAAAGAAGGGTTACCTTCGCAATTCTCCCGTGCTATAGAACATCCTTAGTAAAACAGGGTACTGTGTCCAGAATGTGTTTTGTATGCTAATGATCTTAACCTACCTGCTTTCTAATAGTTTTCCTCTAACCTTGTTTCCTTACGTATAAGAAAAAAACATGTTCTTTCAAGGGGCTTTGAATTTCCACTGTCTGGAAAGCCTGGATATTTCCTAGACTACATGTAAAAATCTAGCTGAAGCTAGCAAGGGAGGGAGGAATTAATTGCATGTTCAAGTGAATTAAACTTTTTCTTTCGCCTTAAAGATGTTTGAGTAGCTTACATTTGAAGACCTTAAAGTGTGTTACTCCAGGCTCAACACTTAATGTGCTAATGGTTCATGCCCTTCCAGTAATCTTACAGCATAGACTCACCAGAGTTGGTCTACTAATAATCCTTGAATAAAGGATTTGTTTTTCTTTGTCTTTCATCAATTCATTTATTTAAATAAAGGTTCTTTTCCACAGTTTTGATACCTCTGTTTTCCACATTGCAACAGGTTTTCATTATGGAAAAGGAAACTTGAGGAACAGATTGAGCTGTGATGGCTTATGCATACATGTGATTTTTTTTTTTTCATTTGAGATCCACAAAGGCTGTCTTCATGAATCTGTAATGGATGTATTTTCTAGAAAATTCTGTCTTAATACCCTTGGGATCATAGACGTTCAACATCTATAAAGAAAAACTAATTTAAAATGTGAAAAGTTTAAATTGCAATATTACTGGTAGCTGAAATTTGGCAGTATGTTCCAGCACCTTAGATATAGTTAGACATTGAAGATTTCTGAAATATCAGTGAAATGATTGGGATGCAATTTACTTTCTAGTGATAAAAAATAATTATACACTAATAACTTTTCAAAATGTTGATTACACTGATTGTAATTATGAATCACATTTTTCAGGTCATGTCATGAAGGCTGCTGAGCATTATGAAGCATTTTATCAATTAACAGAGGGCTCAACATGGAAGGATGAGGCAGGCCGTACTTACAATTCACTGGCATGTGAGCACCTTTGGAGAATTTATACATTACTAGCAGACAAAATGCTAGAAAACAAGGAACAAGAACAGGCCATCAAAATGCTAAGAAAAGCTTTCATAATGACAAAAGCAGGTAGGTGTAGAATAACTTTCACGTGCCTCTATTTGATGTGCATGCCATGATTTTCCCAAGATTGAAGTAGGAAGTGTCAGGTGTTCAACTGAGTGATTATTTCCTTTGAAAGTCAAAGGCAATTGCTATCATTACGCTTCCAGATCTCACTAAATCAGAAAGACCTTGCTGACGACAAAGAATGGTTTAGATTCCTAAAAGGAATTCCAAAAACCCGATATTATGGGAAAATATTATGGTATTAAACAGCGAATCCATAATCAGACATTAAGTCACTGATGGAAGTTGAGGGTTTTTTTGTTATCTAGTCACTGTTGATTTGGCAATATTTGAGTGATATTATCTGCTGGGTGTCTGCCTTTTCATTTTACATAGTTAGTTATTACTTGCAAATAAACACCATCTTCCAGACTTTTTAGATAGTTTACTACTACTTAGTTGTCAAAAGATGTTTTTAGATGTTAATTTCTACAGGCTTTGCTTACAAATTATTTTTTAATAGATGCCCATGTTCTGAAGGGAAAATTTTTATTATTCTATTTTATATTATTAAACAGTTCACAATCAGAGAACAACACATTAAATTGACTGTTCTGCATTACTTACTGAAAGATACTACTTTACTTTTATTACTTACTGAAAGATATTTTCTCTGATTTTGTAGAACTTTCTTATTGAACTTTGTTTAAATCCATGGCCTGTGTTTTTAATTATCTATATAGAAGCAGCTCTGTTTTGGACGGATAAAAAGATATAAATGGCAAAGGTAAGGGAAAGGAAAAAAATGCTATAGTATGTCAATATCTACATCTTGTTTAATAAACCGCAAGACCTGTCTGTGCTAATGAAATTTTGCTAAGACTGCACTGGTGACTGTAACTTCAATCTATTCTTCAGGAGGTGATAAAAAGATGGAAGGAGAGGCTGCATATTGCTTAAGTTGGGCGTATCATTTTGCTGGAGAAGAAAAGACAGCATTATCAGTAAGTTTATTTTAAAGTTGCTTTAATTTTCCCAATGCTTTTCACTGCCTCCTTGGCATCGTAGGAGTTTTATATAGCAGAAAAGGTGTGGAGAGGTTTGCCTCACAGACCTTTTACAGCTGTATCTAGTTCTGCAGACAGACATCCAAATGGCTTAAGCAACTTTGGTTCCAGTGAGTTCCAGAACAAAGTTTATGTTTCCAGGCGTGGTTCTGTAGAAATAATACAAATCGACAACTCAAGTTACATGTAACTAGCTTTTCTTTCCAGTATTCTTACACACATAAAATAATTGTGCCTAGTTTAATTTAGCTATGATTTTATTAAAAACAACCCCTCCCCCCACACACACACACACACAAAAAAAAAAAGTTGAATGTATTTTGGTACAGCACATTTGTGAGCAACAATTAAAACTATGTCAATCCACACGTATAGCTTTTCAGATTATGTAGAACAAATATGAATTACTTTTGGTGTGAAAAGCTGTAGTGCTGATGGAATCTCTTCTGCTGAGGCGTGATTTCAAGTTCCTGTTCACGTGTTTCCCGTGAGCCTCCCATACACGATAATTCAAACAGTGAGAATTCTGCATGTGACAGCTCTGGAAGGAGGGTTCTTGTAGTTCATCTTAGGTCAGTGAGAGAAGAAAGATAAGCATCAACTTGACTTGTCTGTGCCAGTCATCAGAGAGGTCTCAGTTTTCAGTGACCCACTTAAAAATGTGGGAAAATGTATTTGTCTGAATGTTTTATCCATGATTATTGCAATTAATCAGCTGGACAATTTTTTGTTTCTTTCTTTAACTGTGCAGTGATTCAGTATTTTATAAATGAGCATGTTTCATAGAGAGCATTTTTTTGTGTGTGTGGTTGTATATCCTTCTCAGAAGGAGACCAGTAGAAGTAATAGAGTGAATTGAGTGTGAGTTTAAGGATTGCTTACTTGGCTTCTGCTGAGTAGGGTGGGTTCTAGATTTCTCTTGAAATATGCCCTTATATACTTTTAATGATTGTGATATGATTTTTTCCAAAAGTTTCTGACCATCTTTATATATAATTCTTCAAAGTTGATAGCCTTTTCTTCTAAATCAAATGAATTCTGGAAAGTAGAATGTTTATGTTGTAGATAGTGAATTTCTAGTCAAAGAAGCCGGAGAATCTGCTCTCACATCACTTTCAGACCAAGTCTGTAGCTGAACATGAAAATATCTCAGAAAGAGAAGTCTGCATAAAATTTTATGAAATTGTATCTAAGGGTTGTAACAGCAATAAAAGGGAAGATACTTGATCCCAAGCAATACAGTATGACAGATTAGGATAGAGTTGTTTTTGTGCTGAGTTTCATCTGCGTTGTTTTTTGACCAACAAGTATGAAGGTATTTTTACCTGATCAACTTTTCTTGTTAAGTTTCTGAGAGTCAGAATAAGTTGCGTGGATGATGAAGAGCAGTAAGACAAATAAATATGCTAAACAAAGCCGTTGTGCACATTTGATCTCTTCTTCCCAGTATAAATTCATTAATGAACAAGACTGCACAGTCTCTATGCTATAAAAGGGATCTAACTACCCTTGAAAGTTTCAAAAATATTAGATGTCCTGACATTGTTTCCTCAGGGTCCATTTTCCTTAAATTTTATAGCTACTCCTTTCCCAACATTGCTCCCCCATGTCCCCTGCCAAAAAGTTATAGGAATTTGGAAGTTCCTCTTTTTTTTTTTTTTTACATACAGAATTTATTTGCATATTTATTTTAAGGAATATTATGGAACCTTGAATTTTGTAATGTACTACTGTTAATTTAAAGTGTATACATAAAAGGTTGGGCCTATTGTTTTTATCCTTACAAAAACAGTTGACAGGTATGGAAAGCAATATGCGCTTTAATTAAAAGGGAAGAAAATTCTCTGGAGTACAAAACATAAATAGATAAATTTTATTAGAGTATGCAATGGTATTTTACCTGTAATGAAAATATTAATATTTTGCAATATAAATAAGGATTTCTAAAATAGTGACATTTCCAATAATCTTATATAAGAAACCAATAAAGTACTTTCATTCAGAAAATATGTTGTACATTATAGGACTAAGAAAAGGGGGTAACATTTCAGTTCCTTTTGTGCTTAGCAGTGATCAATATAGACAGCAGTAAAATATCAGTGGTTGACAGTACTGTTGAGCACAAGTTGTCTTCACTCTCCAATTAGAAATCATTGCCTAAAATTTACCCTTCTGTTCTCAGTTTAATGGTCTCTGTATCCAAGGGGAGCTCAGATGCTTACAGAGATGAAATCATTGCATCCTGCTCCCAAAGGACTACTGGTTATCATTACACATAACATGCAGACAATACTGCTAGGAGCCAGTTTGCCTCATGGTAATATGTAGTTCATCACCAGCTTCTGTAGCATGCTAAAGAGGTCTTGCCACACAGCTTGGGACTACTCGGGTGTAGACTCAGGGGTCTCAGCAGTTATTTCCCTGCTTTGCATCAGTTTTCATCTTCTTTATCCTTTTGTGCTGTGGTCCACCTCAGGCAGTCTCCTTCTAGGGGAATCTGAAAGGAGCAGCTGTTACAGATACCATTTCCTCCAATTGTTGCCACTTGGTTCCTTTTGCTGTTCAGTGTGCCGCTCCCTCCCCCAACACACACACACATAGCATGCATATAAACTTGTTTCATTCATGTCTTCTTCCAGAGTGGAGAAGCATATGTTCAAAATATTCATTATCTGATGCAGTAATTAAAGGTTGAAATGATTAAGCTGCAGCCTATTACATCAAAAATATGCAGTCACTTTGTATTGAATGGGCTATTTTTGTTGGAGAAGGGTTTTTTTTATTTGCTGTATAATCTAACATAATTTGATTTGGTGTATAATCTGTACAAATTGATTTAATTTTATTTGATATATTTGATTGATTTCAGTGGACCTACTCAGATGTAAAAACATAAATATGTGCAAGTTTAAAAGCCTAAGAACTAATTATGTTCAGTATCAGTGGGCTATGTTCATAATGGTTTTTATATCATCTGTTTTTTTTTATATCATTACCAAGACTATTGGATTTTCCCCCAAATATGGCACAAAATATTAAAAGTACTCATACTATAGATTTTATCTTAAGCCTTATAAATTTCATAAGGGAAAGTTCTGCACCTAGACTAACTTTAAAGTGGAAGTTACTGTTTGTTTTTCTTTATGCTTAAATAACAAGTGAAGTATTAAGTGAGACACGTTTGTGTCATTTGAAATCTTATATAAGGTATTCTAATGATATGGGATTTATATATATTTATATATACACTAGACTCTCAAGAATGCTTCAAAGTGTTGGGCATCAAGGATTTTTTCTCTTTCAATTAGTCGCATCTCAAATTATCAGGAAGATTCCAGTTCTCATACCTTTCTGAACATTTGTTTATTTCGAAGTGTTCTTTCATTTTTGGTGTTGAATCCTGCATATATGTATCCTTTCAGATATGTTACATATTCAAATAATAGAGACGATGTTCTTGAGCACTGAGACTCATGCCAAAATAATGTGGTAATTTATGACATAATGTCACGTGCATCAATTGTCAGAATTATGGTATACAAGCCACAGGCATAAAATTATCAAGAAAATTTATGAACTTATAAAGGCATCTTCACATTCAAAATGACCCTATTAAAGTAATCAGAGGTGATTTATGACCATAAAGTTAATTTCTGAAGAAGTCTGTATGAAAACAACTGAAAATTTTGTTTTAATTCATGCAAGTAGAGAGAATGTAAGTAAATATATCTGGGATACAGATATTCTAAAGTGATTGTTCATAGTATATTTTATCAAATTACATCTGTTATATTTAATTATATACATGATGTCCATGTGTCTGTATGAATTTGCACATCAAGGAGGATCTTAGCAAGTAAAAGTACTCAAAAAGGTAGACTGCATGTTATCCTCTTTTCTCCCATGCATTGTAAAAGGTGGCTGAGAATAGTGAGCATCATTCCTTTGAGGTTTGCTTACTATTCTAGTGCATTGCTAGGAGGCTGAACTTCAAGACATGTTTCTGTGGATGGTGTCTGGATAGAAAACTGAGCTTAGATTTAAGCTTTCGTTGTTTTCACTACACAAAGAAACACTTAAATGGAGGCTCAGAAAAAATGTCAAAAGACAGTATTGAATAGAAATTATTTCAGACTTCTTTTTCATCAGTCAGATTGTCCTTTATCCATTTATAGTGGATATTTAGCCATTATTGATGAAGTATAACCTTCTCAGCGTAGCAAATGGGGTCACATGCTTGAAAAGGCATTTAGCATACAACTTTAATAAAAGCTCTCAACATTCCTAGAGGCCTTGCTTTTGTTGAATCAGTTTTTTAATTGTTCTTAAAACTGTACTCATATATAAATTCTGTATTTTTCATATCTAAGGAATGAAAGACCAGACACAAATCTGAGTCAGCCTTGAAGGTAAGCACTTCTGTCTGATCTTGACTCTGACAGTGGATTATGTACAGAGAAAGATTTTCTTCTTGAGGGTCTGGAATTAGTGAGCTAGTTTTGCAACGTTAAATTTCTTGTTTCTGAGAGATTCCGCTACTGCTAGGCATTGATGAAGATAGGATGAAGAAAGAAAAAGGGAGCAATTAGTACTGGTGGTGAACTTTGCCCTGACAAAATACACTGACTCAAATACTGAGGGAAGTAAATTTAGGAATTAACTGAGTTGAGAATCCTAAAGAAGAGATGAAACTTCAGGGAATAAGTGAATGTCTGATCATTCAATCATTTTTTGTGTTAATTTAGCACTTAATTCTTAAAGTGAAAAGTTTATTTTAATTCTTAAAGTGAAAAGTTTATTTTATTATTTGGATATGGAAGTTGGCAGTCTCTTAGTGAAGGATGAATTCCTTCTGTTGGTTTAATTTGGATAATCATTTTCCTATTTGATCCAGTTTCTTGAAAACCTGATTAAAAATAGGGGAAAAAATAGCAAGTAGCTCTGAGAGGTAATGACATTGTTTTCTTTCAGTACTTTTTTGTGTACTGGACTAATTCACACCTTGGTGATATGGTGTCCACTACAACTGCCTTGGAACATGGTATTATTTTTCTTTTGAGCCTGCAGTTCAAATTATATTCTGCTTGGTTAATGGCATCAGGATAGCTCCCCACAGTAAATTAGAGATTTGTCAAGGTAAATATACCACAATAATACACTTTGTGAGAAAACACTCTTAAATGAAGTGTTGCAGAATTACAGTAGTCAAATTACACAAAAAAAAAAAAAAAAAAAAAAAAACATAGATTTTGAGGAGAAAAAAAAAAAAGAAACATGTAAAACAAGCAAAACTATTAGTTCATGCATTACAAGCCAATCAAAAGATTATCAGATCATTAGCATGTCTTGCCATAGCAACAGTGAAGGTAAATGCAACATTGACTTATCAGCCTTCCTCTTCATGGGATCTCATGTTCTGTAAGACTGGTTACCAAAATGCAGTAGAAGTGTGGACTTTCATCTCGGCTACTATGACTTCAAATGTGATCATATATACACCCCAAAAGAGCAAGAAGATAGTGAGCTGCAGATGTGACCATAAGTTCCATTAAATAAACCTGTAAGACCTTTTTCAAATATTAGGACTATGTGACCACTGGTGTTTTCAGGAATCTGAATATGAGTTTAAAACCCCACTTCTTGGGGCTCTGTGAGGAGGACGTTGTTCGGTTTGTGTGTTTGTTTTTATTTCCAAAATGGTCTGAAAGTTACTGCTTTTATGTATAGTTCTAAAGTAGCATTGTTTAAAACATACATATTAAACATCCTGAATTTAGAAGTTGTGACATTTTCCAAACTTAGAACTCTATTTTTTTTGTAAAATTTTGACCCAGGACATCTATTATGAAATGGAGATATATATATATTTTTTTTTTATTACCTTACACACACGTGCATCTGTGGCCATGCATGCGTGCACGCACTGTGTGAGTTAGCAGAAAAACTGGAGGGGGCTGGTGTGCAACATTAATGAGAATATTAGTGCCAAAGCAAGTGAATAGTAGTAACAGATATTATCCTAAGATCAAGAGAACTATTCATAAGATTCCAATCATTTCCATAATATTGTAGCTTGCTATTATGATGTCTGAACTCAAAAGAAGCAAAATGTCACTTACTGGAGGTTTGCTTAGGTCTGACGTGCTGAGCATGCTCAAACGTTGAGGATGAAACTATAAAATCTTCTCAAACTGCTCTGCAAGGGAATAACAATATCTTCCCATTCATTTTTCACTGAGGCGTGGAAGGCAGAGCAGTTTGCAGTCATGAATGGAGCCTTTGCTCTGCCCCTAGCTCTTTGGCATAGCTAACAGGATGGAGCAGTACTGTGTGCTGGATATGACCACTGGAGATAGCTCTTCCTTTTGCTTTTCCAGGCCAGGTAGGAGTCAAATTGTGCCCACAACTATACCGTGTCTGTTTTATGAGATATAGGGTTACAATTCATCTATTTACCCGTGTTGAGTTTTTTTTCTAAAACTCTAACTGCTGTTTTCCATAACTTAAAATACAGGATTAAGGCAGATATTTTCTACTTAAGATGTTTTTTTGTTTTTTTTTTTCTACAGTATCAAATAAAATAAATAAATAACTGATGATATACAAGTTTGCATCTGGTTCATTCCCACAGGCTAGGGAAAGAAAAGAGAAAGCACTGTATTTTTTAGAGATGTTACAGAGGTTATTTACTTCATCTACTTTAGACTATGCTGGATTTCTCGCTTAGGTGCGTTAAACTTAGGAACCTAAATGCTGCATATAATTGAGGGAAAGAGATAGTTGCATCTAAGTGCTGTATATTATCTGAGAAACAATAGTGTGAAAGATCTTAAGAACTGCCAGTAATGTGTCGGTTAGAGAATTTACACGTATTATAACTAGAGCTGCAATAAATGGATGAAAAACTTTAAGAAATTTTTAATTCTATTAGATAATTTACTTAGAGAAGTCAGGCCTTTCATATGTTTTGAGAAACAGAGCATTGGCACCCACACTGTACAAACTTTGGAATTTCAGTTCTTAAATACAAATACATTCATCATCTGAGAGGCTTTATTTTCCTTCATATAGCTTATTTCAAATGATCAGGCTTTTAAAAATTCTATAAAGTAAGGCTTTTCAAATTAAATTGGTTTCTCACGTTGGTACGGTTCAAGCTACAGCAAGTTACTTATTAAATGCATTTTTAAATTTCAATACGGTTATTCCTGTTGACTTCAACAAGATGACTGATATTCAGCTGTAAGCAAATGCTTAACAACTTTGCTTGATCAGAACCATTGATGGCTAGGTTGGAGAAGAGGAGGTCTCAATTCAGTCGTCTGATTTTGAAGAATTTCAGACTTGCCCTTTGATAGATAAATAACCTCAGATGTTAAAACACTGAAGTGTGCCACTTTAAAACCTAAAGCTTGCAGCTTTCTCGCTAGAAGCAATTTGTTTTGCTGTTTTGCTTTCAGCTTATGTATTATTTCAGAGCTGATCAAAAGAATTGGTAGCAAAGTGTGAAATAAATTGTACTTCTAAATAAATCGATTTAACATTCCTTGGTGCTTTAAGTGATTTTAGTAATATTAATATTTAAAATATTTCTGTCTGAAATCTTTTTATGACTACATATAGCAATAATGGCCACCATTTCATTCTGCTGTTTTTCATATTAGAATATTACACAGTAAACATTGTAAAAATACTATCTTTTAGCACTGAAATGGATGCAAAAGATTTCAAGTGACTATTTGCATGTAAATGACTCAAGTTTTATTCAGTCAATAAAAACAGTCTATTAATTCTTTTACTACATTTCTCACATGGGTTAAAATTTAAAGAATATGAGGTTTTCAGCTGAATAAGAACTTCTGCTTGACTTCTATATACATATGCAGAAAAAAAATTAGCTGACTTACATATTTTGCATACCTTCCTAGTTTCTCTAATATTTTTCCATAGTGCTATGCAAATCTAAGGGTTTGTATGTTTGCTTTTAGCTAGGAAAACTTTTTGCAATCAAAAATATTAGTTCACAAATGGACTAGATATTAATAAGCACAAAGGAGGATATTTATAGGTACTTTGTCTAAGAAGGAATGAGCATTGAAGCATGCACATGCATACAGTACAGTTATTAAGGTCTTAGGAGGCTACGGCAATCTGACAGCCAGGTACATTCATGTAGGCACAGCAGCGTGATAAAAGCCGTCCAGACATCTGGATCACAGTGCTGCTAATACAAAAACATTTCTGAACAATTCATATAGTTGCACTTACCCAAATATCCAGTCTTGTCCACCCCTTTCTCATTTCTTTCTCCGCCTTTGCCTTTGTCTTTTATGTGCCTGCGGAATCTCATTTTTCCTTTACAAGTCACCTCCATCTGCTTATGTGTCAGAGTGGCCCTCATGCCACACATCATATTGAGGAATTCTCAAGATGAAGGGCTGTATTCACATCACTACCTCTGTCTCAGCACTGTTTCATGCTTGTCACTGCTCAGCACTCAGCGCCACACTGGCTTGTTTTGTCAATAACCATTTATTTGTTGCTGGAATAGTAGCAACCATTACATCTGACCTCCCTGTTTCATCAATTATGGATAGATTATTGGATGTGAACATCTGCAAAAGCTTGCTGTTGAACTTACCTCCTGGCTGGGATTAGATAAAGTATTAAACTGTTGTTTATTGTCAAGCCAAAACTCTACTGGGAAGCCAGGGAATTCCAAGACTAGCAGACTCCCATCAGCAAGTACCAAAAATTGTTTAGTATTGCCACCGTTTCCCATAAGATCGTAGCCATTTATTATTTACACTTATTACTAGTTGTTATAACATACTTGATAAAAGCTCTTGGCAGGCATAGTGTTTCCAGCTATTGTCACATCTGTCAGGATGGAAAGGATACATAAACTGTTTTTTCCTCTTATATTGCTGTTAAAGGGTAACAGATGAAGCTTCTTCACTCCAGACTGTTAAGCCATGCTTTATTTTGAAGAAATATGCCAACAATGGCTGGTTTGGAAAAACATTACGTTCCACTACTAAATAAAGATTGCAACAACCTTTACTAGAATAATGTCTCTTGCAGTAAAGACTTCAAATTGTACAATAATAATAAATGAGAATACCTGGCTTTGAGGTTTGGGTAGGTTTTTACTCTAAAGGACCTGGCTGATTTATTATTATTATTATTATAAGAAAACTATGAAGTGAAGTATAGTAAATAGTAAGATGATGACTACAATTCCTACAAAGTCATAGATATAGGGAATCAGAGTTAATATCACTATAAGGGGTACAGAAGGCCAGAATTAACAACAGTAGTACAGAAGGAATAAGAAAGAGGACAAAAGTTAACATTTATTCAATCATCTGTACATTTCATGGTTTTAAAGTTTTCTGTGCAGCAAAACATAGCACTGAGGGTGAACTTCTGACCTCATGGAAGTCAACAGAAGCTTGAAATGGTTCTGTGGAGAGGAAGTTTTTTAATGAGTTGCTTGTATTTACATATTGTCCATTCAGAACTGAAGCAAAACAACTGTTCTCTGAATATTATGTTAAGTGTACAAACATACTTGATACAGACCTAGAACCCTAGATCTTATCCTGATAGACTATTAAGAAATGAGTGAAACATTAACCTCCCTAGGGTTGTAATCCATCAAGCAGATATAAGTAAATTGAAGCACATATGGCTGTGCAACTTTGCAGAGCACCAGGGTAAATATTACACTTGATGGCCAAGTATAATGGGAAGGAAGAGGAGTGAATGGAGCAATTAATTCTCCAGGAGAGTGTCCTCCAAGTAACACCTTAGTAATAGCCACGTACTAACAAGAAGTCTACGCACTAGCGAGAAGAATTCTGCCAAATCAGGGATTACTCCCCCTTTTCTCAACATGGCATTCAGTTTTAGTATCCCTTAATTGTGGGCATGCAGACAGTCTAGCATACTGTTTCTGGGTGCTCACTGCACCTAAATACATTCAGTGTTTAGCAAGGTGAGGCCTGCCATTCAGTTGACGTTGGTGTAATTATTTTCCCGGGATTAACAAACTCTACTATAATCAGTACATTAAATGAACAATAAAATTTTCTTATTGCTGTTTAACCTCCCTCATACTGTTTTTGCCAAAATAAGGATATATCTGGATTTGTATTGTGGAAGTCTTTGACCTTACTCAGGATAGCCATGGGCATGTTCACCACTTGAAATGTGGCGATGAAGGCTGCACTGGTATCAAAACATAATCCAATTGAGTACAATAAGGGTAAACTCTGATTATAAAGCAGGAAACTTAGATTCAGAAAACTGGGGGAAAGAAATCCAAAAAATTGTGTTAGTATTCTTTTATAAATCAAATGCTCTATCGCTCCATGTGCAATGGAAGTCTCTTGCATAGAAAGAAAATAAAAAATGGCAGTGTCAGGAGGAAACCTGAGAAATATGAAGAAGAAATTAAAGCCGAAGTAGTTTTCCTGCAGAATACTTTTGCGTCTTATGAAACCTCCTTATAAGTGGGGTTCGTAAAAGAAGCTGCAGCCGAATGAATGTACATGCCCTCTCTCTGTTGTGCAGGTACTTCAGCCTCCAAAAGCTTGGCAGATTCACTGTGTAGTGAACTCAGGATAATACAAAAGATACAGAGGGCAACTCTGTGACAGAACCTGTGATTGATTTTTCTGTTGATCTAGAGTGGATGAAGTGTCAGAATTGCAGCACGAGCTGTTTAAAAATCCTCACTGTATTTTTAAATATGCATTTAGGGGGAGCTAAGGGAAGGAGTTTGCGAAACTGCAAAATGCCAAGCATACAGCTCTATTGTCTTTTATTTTCACTGGACTGTACGGAAAAGATTATTTAGTGACAGGTAGGGCAATGTGTTTTTTTCTGAAAGTACGTAAGAGGTACTAAGTGGTATGAGGCCAGGAGTCTCACTCGATTGCATTGTCTGTCTACCAACACCTCTTGCTGGCTCCAGAAATATTACTGTCAGGTGCTGCTACCCAGGCTGGGCCCCGGCCTGTTACTGCAGTGCCTGTCAGAAATCATTAGCTAGTGATCTCTTTGACTAATGGTGCGGTTGATTGTCTGATTCATGTTCAAGATCTGTAAATGAGGCAGAAGCATCTTTACTGCTCACCAGCTGTGAAATGGCTAAACAGAGATTTTCAGAAATCAAAATAAATGTATTTCCAATAAAGTTTGACAACAATATCAAGTGCAAAGCTGAGAGCAGAACTATGTTTTTGCGGTTTTTAAAGTTACAGTATTATAAATCAATATCATCCCATCACATTTTTGTCAGAGTAATGTATTTTACCAAAATGATAAAATACTGGCAGGAACATTAATCTTGTGTTGACTTGGATAGACATTCTTTATTCAACATAAATTCATACCTTCGATTTTTGCTCTTTCATCCATTATGCCCAGATGTACATATCAAGATTTAGCAAAGCCTACATCCCATTTTTTGAGTCCTCAGTATATGCCAATGAGGTGTGTGCTTGTATACATATATATAAAAGGGCTATAGGTGTGACAACAATGAAAAATAAAAGGTGAGATTTTGGGGAGAGGTTGATGTATGTCCCTGAATGTCTTTAAAAGATGTTTAGATGTAGAGCTTAGTGATATGGTTTAGTGATATGGTTTAGGTCAGAGGTTGGATTCGGTGATCTTGGAGGTCTCTTCCAACCTAGATGATTCTGTGATTCTGTCTTATGCTAATGGCATAACCCCAGGAGGGTCACACTGGCATAATGCTGAGGTAACTGAGAAGGAAATTTAGATTTGAGATCTGACTGATACTTTTCTTGGCAGAGGAGGCAAATGTGAAATTCACCACTTCCCAGAGAATTAGTGCAAGAGCTGTGCCACAAACAGGTTCTAGTTTGAGGATTTAAGCAGAGCTTGTTACTTTGCTTTATTTCTATGCTGTAGCAAAGTGTAGCCACAACAGACTTGGAAAGGAAGAGGGTTGTTTTTGTAAACAAATAGCTGCTTCTATAGTAGCTATCCTCCTTGCAGATGCACCCATATCCAGCTTTTTGTGCTAAGCAAAACAAGAATTATTTTTTATTTTTCAATTTCCTTTTTTTGAAGTGATAAAAATGATTCCTCCCTCTCCCCTCCTTTACCTGTATATGCCAAAATAATAGTGGATGGCATTTAGAACAGTTATCTGTAACGTGCAAGGCAAAGTTGAAGTCTTCATTCTGCCACTTTCCCAAATCCTGCATGAAATTGAACAGGTGCTTGAAACCCAGTGTTCATTTTTGAAATTTGAGTTTGATTTTCACTTTATTTTTTTTAACCCATGTTTCCATTGTGGACATACAAAAGTAGGAAATTTGAGACAGTTCTTGCACTTGGCCACATAGAGCCAAAAACATAATTTGTGACCATAATCAGTGCAGCTTTTATCATTTTTATTTTGTTACTTACCTTTTTTTTTCTGAAGTCAAAACATACATAATTATTATCTGTTCAACTGCATATGTACTGTGATCTTTTCCCACTAGTTTGTAGGAGCATCAAGCTCTCTTTGAAACAGTATGGCAATTTTATAACAGGGCGAGCCTAGCATCATCAGGATAAAACTATTGCAACAGCTTCTTTCCTCAAAACTCTTGTTAGATTATAAATAAATAAATCTTCCCTTCAGTAACTTTAAATCTCTGTGAACTGTCTGACTTTCAGCCAGATTTGTGTAATACCCAAACCCACTCTTTAAATGTATGTTAATAGTACCAATTCTTATGTAGTCCCATTCAGTATTTCTTTACACAATATTCTATATTTTTATTTGCATTTTCTTACCAGGAGGAAAATTACCACGATGACATTTTAATGCACAATATTTACTATGTAACACTGGAGCAGAAGCATGTTCCTTTAACAAGTGGATTCTTATTCTGAATCAGTTTTTCCATCCTTTTTTCGTAATGACAGCTGTATTCCCTGAGACCACAAATGCAGTAAAACTGCATATTCACTCTGCACATTTGTGTAGGAGTTTTCAGCATTAATTATTGACATGTTCCACCTCTCCTTTGGATGTCACTGTCCTCTGCACAGATTGGCAAGAATATTCATATTTTTCAGGACCTGTTTCGGAGCTATACTTACGTCTAAATCCCAAACAACTTTTCATGGGAGCATATAAATTCCAATAGATCGAAACGGTCAGTGTTCCCAGTATTTATCCACTTGTCAGAGAACTGAGAGATGAATGGCCCAGCCATGCCCACTCTGAACTCTCTTGCCACAAGCATGTCTTTTCTTATATGGTATTCATAGGAACCCAGATAGATGGACTGGTTGTTAATATCCCATGAAAATAAAGTGGGATGTTTTTGTGTCCATTTGGTGTTTTCAGGCTGTTCACAGATTCTGGCACAGATCATTGCATCAATTCCACTTGATTTGCCAGCATGCAAATTCTATAATTTTTTGGTTTTAATTAAATCAAAATTGTACTGTAAGTACAAGAGGCTTTGGGTTAAGTCCTCTAATGCTAACATGTTAATCCACTGTTTTATCCTGCTCTACTTCTTTTTCTATCCTGGGTGCTGAAGGTGAGGCATGCACCATAGGCGATGAGGCCCCTTTTCACATCCTCCCTATAAATGAATACTGAGCAAGTATAGCCTAAAGGGCACTAGCGCTACACAGCTCCCTTCCACCAAGAATGTGTCCTTTTCTGTGTCCCTACCTACTCCCTGAAGCTGGAGGAGTTATTTGCAATGAAGACATAAAGAGTACATTTTCCATTGTAATCTGTGCAGATTTCCTCCCTTTCATATAGATGATTTAATTATTTTTATTTCATCGTTGTTAATAATGAAATGTCAAATTTGTGTAGTAGTAGTAGGCTGGGACCAAAATGGGTGTTATTAATTAATATGAATGAGTGAGTTTGCTTATTTATTTATTTACTTATTTTTAGCAGCTGTTGCAGAGACATAGTAAACCAACTTGTTATTTCAGCTGTCCTGGCTATGGCACATTGGCACATTACTTTTATCGGCCTGTATTATCAGAAGGACAGACTGCAGGCCTTCACAACTGTGTGTATGTATTCAGTTTAGGGCCAGATCTGAACTGATCTGACAAGTTCCTAATAGTAGTGCCTTCACTCTCTTTGTCATATCATTCATCGATAACTCAATTGACAATGACCTTCAAGTACAGGATGCAATGCTGATGTACATCGAACACAACACTGATAAGAAAGTACTTGAGGGAAGATAAATTGTCTGTTGTATATTAATAAGCCATGCTTTTTGTAAACACAGGGCTTAATTAACTAAATATAAGTGCCTTGTCTGGCAATACACCTAAGACCTTCAAGAGCTAGGATATCTGAGTAATGGAAACAATAGTAGAAATGGTGACATCCATAGGGTTAGCACATGCAAGATGTCTTCTTTTGAGTCGTGCACTTTGCCACTGACAGCGAATGCAGTCTTAATAGAAAGTGCCCTATCTTTTACCTCAGCATAAATAGGCATCTTGGGGCATGCAGGATACTGTCATATGTCCCTGTGCATCTCCCATCCCCCTTCAAAGCTGGTAAATGACATTCACTACTCCTTTCTTGGAAATGTGCAAAAAGGATTTCCATAGATAGTCTTTGGAGATTTCCTGTGTTCTCATGTGTGTAATAGGTTGGTCAAGCAACAAAAAGGGAAGAAGGAAAGAATACGATTTAATTTTATATGTATTCTCCCTTCATCACCATTGGAAAAAGAAAGGATGAAAAGAGAAATTATGCAATACAGGTGACGTCAGTGTTAAATTAAATTAAGATCATATGTTTTTATGCAGCAGCTGTAAGCCTTCAGTTATGGGAGAGAACATGATAAGAGAATATATTCACAACAAATACTAACAGATCGCTAGTGTGCACGAATAATTAGTCAGAAATACAACAAAATTATCTACAATATTTTAAGTCAATCTGGTTTAAATGTGTAACCTATAATTTATTCAATTCTTATGCATCTGAATTGTACTAAAAAAAAGTTCTCATAGTGACACTTTAAAGAAAGAAAAATAATATTAAATTGTATTTCAGTGTATTTTGCTACAACTCTGAATGCAAATAACATAGTCTTAAGGTATTGATTCATAGAAATTCATAAAAACAGCCTCTTGAAATCTTTTAAATTATGGATAAGGAAATTTATATCATGAATTAGGAAATATCTCTGGTTTTTGCAAAGCACCAAAATGTAGGGATTTAAATGCAATTTTTATCTTTTTAATTCGTAATTATTACATAGTTTCAAACAACTATGAGTAATGATCAAAAATATAGTCTTATTACAATTAATTAAAAAAGAAAGTGTAGGTGCAAAAACTTTAATTTTGTTTTTCATGTGGACACAGAGATTGGGAAAAAAAATGTGGAAATGCTTAGCATTGTATTTATTGAGTTTTATTTTCCTGCTTCACAGATTTTGAACACCTCTGTAAAAATCTTCACAGCACTGTGTGATTCTTCTGGCCTAGGAAGAGCATATGAAATGATAGCCAAGATCCTCGTAAGGTAGGTTAGCATATCCTTGTCTGGCTGTCAGTGCAGATTCATTCAACTGTGAAAGACTTAAATTGTTAGAGGTCTGTCGCTTCCCATTACTGACTGCTTAAATTTTAAGCAGTGCCCTTCTTGCAGTAAGTGACCCTTTCATTGAAAGTTATTTTAAGCTGGTACAATTTTTTTTAAGTGTATGATCCAAAGCTTTTCTTTACCTATAAACTGTAATATGCACTTTTTATTATTATTTCCGTATTTTGAGAGCTTTTTTCATTTTTTTCTCACAAGTTTGGGATAGATCTTGCTGAAAAATAGAAATCTAGACATACTTTCCAGGTTAAAAAAAGAAAAACTTTAAGAACATAGCATGTTTAAGTAGGTGCCCCACTGTAATCTTTCCAGACTTCTGTAAATTTCCATTTACTGTTCTACCTCACTTTTTCTGTGGAGGCATTTCTGTTTAGTGCATGTTTAACTAGACATATATTTGTTGCAAATAAGACAGAATCATAGAACTGTGGAATCATATACGTTGGAAAAGACCTTCAATATCACCAAGTTCAACCATCAGACTGACCTCCTGAGTCCCATGACTAAACCATGTTCCTTAGTGCCATAAAAGATGCTTGTCTTTGTTTTCATTTCAGCATTTGGTATTACAAACTTCTTCCAGGTGAATTATTTTGTAACTACTCTAAGTTCTTACACAAATAATTTTGACATAAAGCAGTATAATGCAATTATCATGACATCAGAAAAAAAAAAGATATTAAAGGGAAAGTTGCAGTTTATCCTTCACTAATCACATGTTTGTGGGCTTCAGTGCGTGTGACACATGATAGAAAGCAGCAAATTGTTTATTGAGGAGGACTTGGCACCAGATTTAATTCATTGTGTGGAGCGTTGACCTTTCAGTGCATATAGGGATCAGCCACAATCATCTCATTTCATCTCTATGATACGCAGTTCATGGCTGTTCATATTCTGAGCTTCCTAAATAAGCACACAGGATAAGATGTTGAAAAAGCTGCAAAACAGACTTAGAAGACCATGTCCAATTTTCAGAACTGACTTAAGCTTAACTGAGAAAGAAGTAGTTGGTGGGACACTAAGTTGCAATGTGTGACTTTACATACTTGGCTCCCATGGTACAATGAAACAGTAAAAGTCAGGTGTCAGAGCTCTCAGAAGTATTCATGAGTCCTCCTCTGTTTGACTCTGCTCTGAGCCAAGCAGATGGACTTGATGATATCCAGAGGTCCCTTCCAACCTTAAATATTCTGTGACTCCATTATTTTTCTCTTAAGCAGTCCTTCTAGATTAATTCCTTTTTGCTGTGTAATGCTCCCTAATAGAAAACTTTCTGTAAACTAATATGATGTTTTTTCCAAACAAACTTACTTTTCGAAACTCAACAGCAGAATTTTTCATAAACAAGATTGTGCTGGTTTAGTTCGTTTGTTCTTCCTTACTGCTTGGAGGAAGAGAGGGTGTAAAAAAACAGTTTAATATAATGAAAAAAAAAAAAAAGCTAAAGAAAAGAGAGGCTTTTAGATTATTAGTTAAATATACAAGTTTCTGTTTACCTTACTAAACTTTTGGATATTTACTTGTCTGATATATAGCAAATGAGTCAATTTCTGGAAAGTTTAGAAAATATTGGATGAATGCATGAATAATTACTGTTGGTGACACAGTCTCCAGACTCAGCTAGATCACTTTTTACTTTTTTTTTTTTTTTTTTACCTGATCTAAGAAGAGATGACTGGAACATGTTGGAGAAAAGTGGCTGAGCCCTCCCTGATGGCTCAGAAATTGTCTATGTCTTTGGATTTTTTTTTGAAATCTTTGCTGCAGATGTTTCCACAGACCATGGCAAACTGAAAATCTTTATCATGTGCATTTAGGCATGTCATTTTCCAGGGAAAAATCTGACATAATAGCATCATGTTCTTGACTTATTCTGCCAGTGTCCACCATGGTAATGACTTCTTGTGGACAAATGATTTATACATCCAATTCAATCACATGAGCAATCCTATAAAAGGTGCATATTTTCATAAAAGTCTAATAGGGGTAAAAATCTCATAGGGCATTTTAGCATGAAACTGGAAAATGAGTTGCTGTAGATATGTAATCTCTTCTGCTGAAGTCATCATAACTGTTCTGTGGGATCATGAATGGCTATATCTATAGGAAATTGCATTTTATGCATTTAGAAAGGTGATGTCTAAGGAGATAGAAAGTATATGGCTGTATAAAATAACATGTAGATTTTGGAAGGAACTATAAAATATTAGTTATTTGAGTAGGAAAGACCTGTTTATCATGTTATCAGGTCTTGTGCAGGATAAAGTGTTTCAGTAATTCTTCTAGCATACTTTAAATATCTCAAGCAGTACTTCTTTTAAAAATACTTCCTTCAAAAGCTTGTTGAAGTGTACCAAGTGACTGCTAGTTGGTGTAAGCAAAGTTCTAGCTTTGAGAAACATCTTTCCGATACGTGTCAAATTGATTTCTGTTTGCCTGAAAGACATTATATGCCCTAGCAATTTTTATATTTTCTACACATGGAACATAAGCTTTTATGTGAAATATAAAAAGTGACCAAAAATACATGAAAACATTTCTATTAATTCATGAAATTAAGAAAACCTTTTTACATTTTCTCCTGTCACTGATTCCATTTGCTTTATTACTTTCAGCCTCTAGCCCACAAACTTGGTGGCACAATCAACAAACCCCTCAGTGGCTGTTTCATCCCTGCTCTATTTGATTTCTGCACTCTGAGTAAATGATTAAGTTTTCATGCATTGGTTCAACCAAAATCTATGTTCACTCAACCACATCCTTTATTGATTACTTCTACTGCAAACAGTAGGCCAAGTGTGATATACATAATTGGACAGTTGTCAGGGGATGTGGGTGTTAACAGTCCTGTTTTCCCAATTGGAAACTGGAATCACCTTGATACACAAATATTCTGCACTGTTTCATTCTCATTCCTTGGACCGAGGAGTCCTTTTCCTCAGAATATATGTTTTTAACTCTCAAAGGTCTGGTTGAATGGATTTAATGATTATACCATATAATATGCTCTTCAAGTTGCACCTGTGCACTGCATATAGAAAACTAGAAAAACTGGAATTAATATTTGTCTAACACTTTAACCTTGTCCTTTAACTTATATAAATCATATGCTGGATTTCTGTGGGGAAACATTTGATTTTCTCTTCTTAGGGAAAAAAAAAAAAAAAAAAAAAAAAGATTTGAAAAAAATATGTTTCTAATTTTAAAATTTAGATTTTTTTTTTTGACATTTGGTAAATGTTTACAGTAAAGTATGTTTAATATTTTCATATTAAATACATAAGTTAGGAAATTTTATTAAATCCAGCTCTGCTGGTTGACAACTAAGCTTTATAGTAGCATATTCATGAATACTTCAAACATGTTAGTTTCCAGTGTTTTAGCATCCTTTTGTAGCAGTCTAGCTCACTTCAGTCACATAATCACTGCAATATTGTAAATTTGCAGTGATGCTTTACTGTGTTTCCTGTGCAATGGAAGGCTCTGTCATATTATTATAATTACTCTGTTTCATAAGACAGGGAATTGCAGACTTCTGCCAGATTTTGAAAACACATATCATTAACGTAGTTAATAATAAAATTCAAAATATAAATAAAACCCAGACAGTCATTTGCTGCAGGAATATAACCTGAAGGTGTTTTAAAATAGAAAATAAATCACAGTTCTTTATCACTTACAGAAACTTTTGTTTCTGTGAGTTTCTTAATTAAGAGACTGTATTTTCTGTCTGGCTTGGTGGCTTGACATTTAGCATGCTGCACTCCTCCATTAGTGACTCAAGTTCATGGCTAATATTGAGGTCAGCTGCAGTAACACTTCAGCCTTAAAGGGAAAAAGAGCGTAGTACCTTACTTACAAGGCAAACCCAGATGTCTATCTTATATCTTGTAACCATACGGCAGAGATCTTATATTGTTAGTGTGCGCGGCTTTATTAAAAAAAAAAGGGAAATCTGCAAATGTTATTGTCAAAGTACATTAGCCAATTTTCAACTTGGATTCAGCTGTGACCTTGGGTTGCTCTGATCTCTCTGGGATTTGGAGGTGACACCTGCAATCCACAGTTTATAGGTTGCCCTGTGTGACTCCAGCAACCTTTGATCCACCCAGCCAAAGTGCAGCATTACACCTGAGAGAAGGCTGTCAGCCCAGAATTAAGAGACAGCACTGTATGGTGCTGCTGCTGTACCACCAGGGTTCTAGAGCAAGAAATGGCACCTCTAAATGATAGGAGCACAAAAAGTCTTAATGGCAGGCTAGCACTCCTACTTCCTACCGTTCTCAGGATGTGAGGTCCAGTTTCAGGATGTGAGGTCCAGTTGTACTGAAAATGTCATCAGCTGTTCAGTAGAAGAAAGTATTAAAATAATGGAAACTCCAAAAACCCTGTAAAATCATCACCTACATTTTCATTCTTGCCCTTAAAAATGGCACAATTTTCTGAAGAAAACTTCTGTTTCTCTCAAAGGAGTTTCTGCCCTCAGATATTCCATGTGGAATCAGTACAGGTTTCAGTAATTGGTTTCAGTACAGGTAGGGTCTAGACACCCATATTGAGACTACAATCCGTATTTCACCATAAAGCAGATGAGCCATCACAAAGCAGAGTTAATTTGGAACAGGGGGATAGATCTGCAGTCTTTGGAGAAGCCATCTGAGTGAATAAATAATTTTGTTCCTTGTCCTCTGCTTTAGTCAAGGAAAAGTGGCTGAAACTCTTACGTCCTTGGAAGAGTTTATGAAGGTTGCTGAGGATGTGCATCTAAGCCAAAGCCTGGTGGATGCATGTGTATTGCTTGGGAACATTTACAATGAAAGAGTAAGTACCGGCTGTAGTAACGATGTCAAACAATTGAGTTTAACTCATAAAAATCTGCATTTGCATATGAGGTGACCAGCAGAGTTTGATCGAGATATTGTATCTTACAAGAGTTACCAAAGGAGAAAATAATGTGTGACTAAAAACGCGCCTTAAGTTTTTGGGTAGGGTGAAAATTTCACAACATATTTAATACATGGGATATCATTCTAGAATGGGTGAATGAAAATTCCAAGTTCAGATCATAAGAAACGTTCAGTGTTGTGAAAATCGTGGATCAATTATTTCAGTGTATATGATACATTGAAAATGATCCTTTTTAAAAAATGAATTTATACTATTACTGCAAATGAATATGGAGTTTTTAATCTTAGCTTGGTTGCCTCTTTACGTTCTCTCAGCCAAATTTATGAAATAGGTGCCAGAAGCAAATATTTTGGCAAAGATCTGTGTCAGTAGTAAAAGGGATTTCTGTTCTTTTTACCTCCATCTAGCTTGACAGCTTTGATTTGGCTTATTTAATTCAGATAATGCTAAGGTAGGGTAGGGACAACTAAAAAATTCCCTTTATTGTGGTTCCTAAGGTTTTTTGAGGTGCTTCTTTCTGAGCCACATGCCAGTCTCTGAACTGTCTTTCTTGGGTGGGCCCTGCAGAAGCAGCAGTTCTGTTGGCAGCCTGCCTGGGTAGTGGCCTCCCCGTTCACTCAGCCTCCAAAGACACAGAACTTGCACTTGGCTTTTGTAGTCAAAAGAGTTAAAAATACAGGTGCAGAAGTGAAAGATTTAGAGTTGAATTGCTACATGAAATTATTTAGATAAAATTGGTAATAGATAGGAGTTGCTCTACAGGCTGGACAATGTTGAAATTAGGAAACGCTTTCACTATGAAGAAAAAAAAAAAAGAAATACCCTTTCTAAATCATGCTGGACATTTGAGAACTGGACCTTTCATGTTACTGGCAAAGTGCTGTTTTCAGTGTGTATGTATGAAGGCAAACAGGCAGCAACTGTAAATCTCACATTTTCTAGCTTTTAAGTACTAACTTTTGCCCAATTTTTAACAGGTTTTCTTTTCTATGTGTAATATGTCAGGCTACTTGCCCCTTTGCTTTTACACTACCCGCAAATGTCTTTTTATTTTCAGGATTGTTCTCACGCAGAACTCTCACTGACTGAAGTTACTGAAGTTACTGACCCTTTGCACAAGCAGTTGAAAAAAGTCTTACTCCGTATTCTCCAAGTTAGGCTGGAGATTTCTGTTTGCTTAAGTTCTTAGCATAAATGCAGAATCTCCATTGAAAACTAAGTTTGAAATTCTGAGAACTTGCTAAAATAACTTTAAATTGACCTGAAACTTTCTTTGAAGTAGAGGGTGGTGTGACACTGTACTTAAATATTCTACCCCAAATTTGAAAAACAAATAACAAAATTCTGTTTAACTACTTTTATATTTCACTGCTTGTTGACACCATTGCTAATAATCATTTATATGAGAATTGATTTTTAATAATTAACCTCTTTGGGGTTGTTCCCTAAATTGTTTTTCTCAGTTAAGAATTTGCTGCCTTGAACTGGGTTAGGGGAATAGAAGGGAAAAAATATATAGTGACTTAGACTTAGGAACCTATGTAAAATATAGAATTTAAATAGACAAAAAGATTTCACAAAAAGTTTTACAGTTCTCAATTTTCTATACTACTTTTTTTCTGCAAGGTCAGCAATGTTTACTAATACTGAGTCTTAATTAACATTTTTTCTCGTGGATCACTGCCTGGTTGGTGTCAGCTGTCATAGCCAGTATTATCTAAGTTAAGCTATTATTAGGGTATTTTTATTCCACTCTGTTACTTCACCTGGTGATACAATTTGTATCATCAAATTACAGATATCTCTATTTATATCCAGATCTATCCTTGGGGACCTTTAGTAAACCAGGGATATAACTTACTATCCTCCCCAAAGTGGCTTTGACCAAATTCACCTTGCTCTGTCCATGCTGTTGCTATTTTTTTTATAGTTCTGTCATCTCACCATTCCGTCACCATCATTGTCTTTCCTTAATGCTGTACACTAAGTTCCTGCTTTTTAGTCGTGATTGTTTACCAGTATGTTTCATTTTTTAAATGCCTGTTTTTATATTATACATTAGTATCTCTGATTTCTCCCCGTTTAAACAGGTTCCTTACTTAATATGCATAAACTCTGATGGAGATAGTATGACATTGTCATTTCGCATTTCACTTTTCTTGAGTTTCCTAGTCTGATTTGCTGCATTCCTCTCACTAATTGTATCACTGAACCTATTATAGTTTTCATGAGTACAGTAGGTAGATGTTTCTCCTTTCTGATTATTACCCTACTGCTTATTGTTCTTTATTCATTGCTGAGTCCTCATATGCCTGATCTTGCTCTCCTGATGTATTAAAACAGAATCTGAATTTCTCTTATCCTTATCCTTTTCCTTTTTTTTTTTTTTTTTTTTTTAAATTCAGACACCCTTTAGCAGTCATACAAATTTTGATCCCCAATAGTGGTATCAAGAGCAACAGGTATCAAAGTGGAGTCTGTGTTCCTGTCCTCTTTACTCTGTGCAGAAGGGAGTTTTAATTTTTCTAAATCAAGCTGATCAAGCTGAGAATTAAAGGATAAGACAGCTCTGAAAACACTTTTCATTCAGGAGTTTGCACCATCAGGGCAGCAGAATTCCTCATAAACTGGAGAGCTAGGAGGCATCTTCCATGGAGAGGGCCAGCTATAATTAGTCTGAATAGCCATAGAAATTTTTCTAGCTCTGACAATAGCCAGAACTGATTCCTTCAGAATAAGGTAAAGGATGAACAGTTACATAATGCCATGCTCCCAAGATGTTATTTTCCCCTTGTCTTGTTTGTTGACTGTTTTTTTTTTGTTGTTGTTGTTTGTTTGTTTGTTTGGCCACAAGAGCATTTAACTTTCCACTTTGGAAGCTTGTGATCAGGATTTTCTCCACAAATAATCTATTAAGGGGAGAGAGCTATCTGGAATTATTTTTAATTTTCCCGCTTTTCAGTCACATTCAATTCATTCCTATTCCTCTGTTACATCTGGTAGCAATTTTACATCTATTCCTCTTTTATATTTGTTGTTTGGCCTGTATTTACTTTGTCCAGTTTTATTAATATGCTGTTTATTTATATAAAGAGTTTATCCTAGTTTTCTCCACTGTATTTTTGATGAGTGCTAATATTTTGTTTGACCTTACTAAATTTTAGATCTCTTTTGCATTTAGGGGCAGCCACTGCAGAGCTGCCCATGTTATTTGAAGGCCTTCTTCTTGAGCCTGAGTTAGTGAGAATCCAGTAAAAGTTATTAATAGCTCAGACAGCACAAGTTACCTATCTTTTTCTAAAGAATTAATTTCATTTGCTATCACATAATCACACAGGTAGTGTTATTAGGTCCCTTTGAAATTCGTCAAAGCATTGCAAAAGCCTTTATTTTTAGCTTGTTAGAGTATATTGCCAAAATTGTCATCTGATCCCTTCTGTATAATACTTAAACCTTAGACAATACTAATACTAGAGCAGAAAGTTTCTGCATGCTACCTCATGTGATACCAACTCAAAATGCTTTCAACCATTACTGGACACATGAATGCTAGATTTCTGTAGGCTGCAGATAAAGAGATAAACTCTTTGGGTTTTCTATTTAGGAATGGTTGACAAATTTCTCCTATTGTTTCTCTTTTTGTTTGATCAGGAATATCCCTATCTTTTGGCATACTACCATTCTCATAAATCTGTAAGTTTTGATTTCTGTTCTTCTCAGTGCTTCATTTCATTATCATCTTTTTGGTTTTATTTCTTCATTTTTAAGATTTCTTTTCTAAAATTTAGTATCACAGTAGTAAATTAGGACCTTTCCTCCCACAGGGTTGTTCATGAAACAACAGTGAAAATTGATAAAAGGTCTGACTGAAATCAGTGTTAATACTTAGCATTGATAAAGTGATTTGCGTGATCAAAATACTACACAGACAGCTAAAAACAATTTAGTTCCTGAAAAAGATATGAGTATTGCTTTCTGCATTTTAGAGGTTAGGAAACACCAAGGGAGAGTGATTTGGTTAATACCATGCCATGAGTCATTCTGTGGGCTGGCCTCTCAGCTGCGACATCTCAGGTGTGAGGAGAGCAGGTTTTAACATCAAGGTAAATACAAGTGACTGCAAGCAGTTTTTACAATTCTTTTATTTCTTTCCTTTTTTTTTTTTCTTCCCTCTTCTTTGCTAGGGGAACTACAATAAAGCTTTTGAATATTTCACTAAAGCTTTTGAGGCAGCAAGCATTTTAAATAATTTGCCCTTAGAGGGGGAAACAAAGACTTACTGTGGCATTGCGAAGACTCATAAACTGATGGTGGCGTTTAACAGCTATATAGAAGCAGAAGATCCCGTCAGCCTCAAGTACCTGCTGGCATGGAAGGAGAACAGAAGTGACATGTGCACTGACCCTCTCACAGTCGGTAAGACATTGGTTATGAAACACATTAGTGCTGTATTGTTCTCAATGGTTAAGTCATTTTTCTTGTAGAGTTTTATTAAATTATTTCCTGGGTTTAACCTTATTGGATTACCCTTGTACTGAATGGAGGTTAGATTTACTCCTTTGTGTGCTTATTTTAAAGACAGAATTAAATAGGTTTAAATACAATATATCAGGGAGAAACAGTTTCTGGGGATGATAACTTCTTTTCAGTACTGTTTTCTAAAACATCACAGTTCTGGGCAAACAGTGATATGTTAGTTCAGTCAAATATCATAATTTTAAACTTAGAAAAAAAAAAATCTTACTTTGCAGTCAGCTCTTCAAGTACATCCAGAAACAATTTCTCTGTTTTTTGAAGTAAGAGGTAATTTCTGCTTAACATAGCAGACATAGCAATGAATTCAGAAGAACATCCTGTTTTATTTTTGGCATCCTTATATGTGAATAACATTGGGGAAAGGGGAAGTAACTCTTGTGATTTCTCCAATTCCCTAGTTTTAACTACAGGAGGGAGGAAAATTTTGTGTGGAGTAGACTTCTTGGCATTGGTAAAATTTTTCTTTCTTTTTGGCATGCTGAAGAGATAAAAACTGTTTAGAGTTCCCATGATGGTAACAGGGCAGTTCTTTCTTAATGCATTTCTTTTTGAATGACTATATATTGACTATATATTATGATTAAAAATCATAAATATTTATGATTTTTTTTTTTCTCCTGAACAAGTGGATATCCAGCATTCTCGTGAACAGACTTTGCTGGCTGGCAAAATTAACTGGGCTCATGTCTCCTGCAAGGCATAGTAAGTTTCTAGACCGTTAGTGCAGAATGTAGTGAAGATGCCAAGAATACTATCAGAGATGGCCAAAGAATCCAATGTCAAGCAACTTTACATGTTCCACATGGGGTTCATAAGCTGTAGGTGCAATAAATACGAGACCAATGAAAATCGACAATGGTAAACAGTAAAAAAACAGGAGCCCTGAAGAGATAGTTAGGATGATCTTTGTTAACATGTACGTTACTTCTTGCACCTAACAAGGTTTTCCATTCAGCCTTTTACACATTGCTTTCTCCAGTTAGTTGTGGTATTCATTTATATCGTGAAATGGTATGTGCTCCTTTAATCTCAAGTTTCTTGCTCCTCTTTAACAGGACATCAGGGATAAAAAGAGTTTGATTAGAAAAACCCTTTATGTCCTGGCAAGCATGGTAGCAGAAACAAGTTTTGCCTGCTGAGAGTCTCTTCCTTTAGCATTTCTGCCTAGTTTACCCTCTGTTACTTATGGTATTACAGTTTTCATTTTAGTTCCAGTAAACTCCAGGAACCCTGTGGCTACTGCATATTTAGCAGCTCTTCCAGTTCAATATCATTTTTCTCATTAGTGCTCCAAGCTTACTCTCATGATACCCAGATTACATCCAGGAAAACATAGTGTCACACTGTCAGCACAATCTGTAACATTCTTCATGTTTTGTGTGCCAAATCTCTAGTTAGTACTGGCACTACATTTTTAATATCTTTGTCTGGCAAAACATGACCTGGCACCAATTCAAGATTAAGATCTACCAGCTCTGAGTTTCAGGTACAGCCTTTATCCTATCTTCCAGCAGAATGTCTGTGCATCCTGTGATGAACTCATCACTTTGGAAATTCCTACTATGATAATAGAATGGTATTTCTAGCTCTTTCAAATAGCTCAACATCGATAATCTGCTAGATTTTTCTCAGTCTTTTTGAGGGTAAAATAGCTGAAGACAAGATACAATGGTAGTTCTTAATCCGCAGGGGAATTTAATGAAATGAAGAAGGAAAGTAATAAGTTTTCATTTCTGTCCTGACTGGATAATTTTTCTGTGACAAAAAATAAGAGTAGTTTCTGTAGTCTTAAGCAAAAGAAATACTAAGGCTGATGGAGGAACAATAACATTTAAATTCAAGTACTGCTAGATACCTTATGTCTTTCAACCAAGGCTTATTTTCTAAATCAATCATTTCAATAACCAAGCAGGAAGAACCATTAATTACTCAATTTACCTCAACATTTATTAATAAAATGGATGTTTTGACTGAAGTTGTCATGGAAAAGGGATGAGATTATCAGAAAACAGTGTTGATAAATGCACAGGAGAATGTATTTCTGTCTGCTGTGTTTTGACTCAGTCACCTGACTTCACTTACAAGAGAGTTATTTATGCCATAGTGAGATGCCACTGTAAGAACAAATAAGACTTTATTGATCTTTTTGTGTTTTGTCAAAAGTATACAAAAATAATTATCAACAATATCAGGAGGGAAAAATTCTCATGATTCCACCTTAAAGCCTAAAAAAGGAAATATTTTCTGTGG
Source organism: Anas platyrhynchos (assembly GCF_047663525.1). Lineage (NCBI taxonomy): Eukaryota > Metazoa > Chordata > Aves > Anseriformes > Anatidae > Anas > Anas platyrhynchos. The sequence continues at coordinate 37,705,288 of NC_092590.1, forward strand.
AGAAAATACTTCACAGGTCTTTCAATAGATAATCTCCTGATTTGTCATCTTCTAAAAGGGAGAAGAATAAAGAATCTGAAGGCAGGAAAATTTTGGATTGAATTTTGGATATTAATTAAATGAAATGCTCCTCAAGAATTATGTTTTTGTGAGTCTGGCAACTCTTGGTCCAGGTTATTGCATCTGGTAGTGCTTTGCCTCTGCAAAAGGCTTTGGGCGCCTGAAATCATCTAGACATTTTTAAGAGCAGAGTTCAAGTTAAAATATTTTGTTTTCCTCATTCTGAAAAATCTTCAGTTGTTTTCTTGAGAAATGTTATGTGCTTTTGACCGCAATTTATATTTATTGACTTTGGACAATTTTGCAACTTTGCAAACTTAACCCATTTTACTATGAGTTTTGTGTGTGTTTTGGTTTGTTGGTTGTTTTGTGGTTGTTTTTTTTTTGGTTTGTTTTATAGTAGCACTTAACGCTGCTTAAGTGTTTGTCTTACCTATACCATAAGTTGCAGTCTTGTGATCAATAGAATTATCTTGTACCATTAACGCTTTCATTTTTCAGCATGATCTGGACTATTTCTAGCATTCCACACCTGAGCAGCCTTCCATGTGATTTAAAATGCATGCACCAGCTAAAACTATAGCTTGGAAAATGCAATACAATGAGTTTTTAACCTTACTCCCATACATGTGATCCCTTGATATTCTTTCTCCATCTCCCTCTTACGGAGCTAAGGAATGGTACATTACATAATACGAGTGGGTCCTTTTTGTTGTATAAAAAGTCAAATTCTCATCTTATCAATTCATATTCTTAAAAGTTCATTTAGATGCTCCATAGTTATTTTCCTGAAAAAGATGTAGCTAACTTAATATGGTGAAAAGAGATCTTGCCAGATGAATTTTAGATGGAAGTTTGTGTGTGATTTTATCATTCATTAATAAAAGGATTATCCCTAAAGAATGGTAAAATTAGAAGGGAGGTGTGAGATCGAAAATTACACTAAACACATTCCATTAACATTTCTCTACTATAACTTACCACAAACACATAATTTATGTGCCATTTTGATAATATTGCCCAATGTTAGAACAGTGTGCTTCCTAATGTGATAAACTGCTTTTTTACTGTCTCATCTTTGTGAAGTACGCTAATTCCAGAAATACCTCTAACATTGCAAATCCGGGCTTCCACACATTAATAAATGATGCCAGTTACCTCAAATGCATTCTAATAGCTGTTATGCTAAGGCATTGTACCCAAAATGCCTGTTTCCTAGTGAATATTGGTTTTGATTTGCTAAAGTAGTGTTTATTATAAATCATATTTTGTCTGTCCAGTAAACGTTTATCGGTGGTAGCAGGTTTGTTGATATGACAACATTTGGGGGAGAAGGAGAGATATGGCATACTGATCAAAACTACAAAGCTTCATACCTTACACAGATGTACATCCTTAAAATAGTTCTTGATGTCAGTAGAAAAGTAGAGGCTTGTGTTAAGCTTCCTTTCCCTTCGTATTCTGTATCTGAAGCTCTGTCATGGATTCTGGCATATCACTGTACTGAGGTAGGACTACCAGAATTGGGCACATGCCTGCACTCTCTCAAAGTTGCTCTTTGCATTTTTGTTATATTATTTGGCCCATTTATTTGTTTGTAAGTTCTGTTTTGTAGTTAGCTTGTACAGAGGGTGAACATATAAGCTTATGTGGTGACTGAATTAACCCGCAGTCAGTGCTCTTGTAACCTTTCCACTTGATAGCATATCAGTGGGTTATGTAACAAGCTTGTTGAGGAACAATAATTAAAAGTGCACACTGTCAGTGACGGAATAGCTAGACTGACTTTAAACAGACCAAATCATGATTCTTTTCCCCTTCACTGCCACGCAGAAGATGGGAATGCTTCAGACCCTTATTTTGAATGTGGTGAATGTGCCCGTGCCTCCTGGCGGCCTGCTCGCTCTGTCCTCTCAGCCTGCTCTGTTTGCTCTGCATAGGCCTGGAACTAGGCTCCTCAGTGGGCTCTCCTTCAAGTTCCACGTGCTTATGATTTTTGTCAACAAAGTTAGAGAAATTGAGAGTTCATTTAATTGTTCGGAGTACATTGTTAATGTGACCAAAAATGATGACAAATGGTGTTTTCTCAGAAAATACAAATGAACACGAATGAAGAGAGTTATACTTGTTCACTTTGGTAAATAACAGCTATGATTTTAAATCATGGAAAGCAAGCCTGTGACCAAGTGCAGACTCCAAAGCTGTCCCTGTGCCAGAGGCATAAGGGCTCAGTTCTCAGTGAGCTTTTTTCAGAAGTAGCTCAAACACATCAGTGTCCCCTGCTGGAATTCAGAGGATGGCTTCTGCACACCGTTGTGGAATTTATCAAATAGAATAGTTTACTCACTTCTGGAAAAACACTGGTTAGAAATGCCAAAATATACACATTTGGGAAAACAGGGGAAAACAAAAACAGCTTAGAAATGCTTCTGTCAATTTTTTTCTCCTTACAATTTTCTAAACTCTTAGTGCTACTTAGTCACATCTGACGCTCATCAGTTGCTGAATTTTAGCATATCTCCCTTTTTAATCATCAAAAATCTCAATCTTTTTTTGTACTGCTGTGTCCTTGATATTAACACAAAATACCTTAAGTAATTATCAAGATAGGTGGCTGGCAAAAAAGGTAGGAAGAACTACCTGAACATATTCCAGTAACAACAGATGTGAAAGAGCGGTTTCTTTAGTTCAGTGTTTTGAATTACAGAATGATAATTCTGAACAGGAAAAAATACACTTAAGTATACTGTTACATACCTGTCTGCTAAATAGATAGTATTAACTATTTGAAATACCTTAGACAGCATGCTTAAATGTAGATGATGATGATATAGAACAGCTCAGGAAGATGTGTTTTGGAAAATAAGCTTACATAGTGCATGCATCTTATCTGAATTTATTTCTTCATTTATTTGAGTGATTCAGCTTAGTGATATGCTTCAATAGTTTTAGAAAGTGAGGGTGGTTATTGCTTGGACTACAGAAAGCACCAGATGTGAAGAGAAGAGCTGAAGAGATCTGAAAACACATTTTAAACATCTATGTTAGTTTTCCTTAGTGCAATAGTTTGTTCTGTTTACTGCTGATGATTGAAGTTTGTCTGAGAAAATATACTGGGGGATGCTTACACTCAGTGGTTTTGTGCTTTGTAGGGATGCATTTTATTATTTGTCCCATGATTTCTTTCTAAATAATAATTAGGCCTTAAATAATTAGTAATTTCCACACAGGATTGGACTAGGTCAGATCTGTGGATGGGCAATATTGTGGATTTCAGAAGAGGGTTCATAGAACATTTCAGTGCTCAGAGAAGTTTCTTTGTAGTCTGTGCTAAGAGTTGACGTTTTTGCATGTCTGGTGTTATAACTTCAAAAAATTCACTGTCATTCTGTCTCATGTGATTATGAGTGTTCTTGTCATCTGGAGTTACATAAGAACATCTTAACCAGATCAGAATCTGGGTTTCTCATCTGGATTTTTCTGCCATCTGATACTTTCTATGGAGATATCTAAATTGCACCCTGCAATTTAGCTTTAGAGCCATCCTATGCTAAACATTGCTGGCATCCAGCTGTGTTTTCTCAGGCAAGCTTTCTAGATCAGCAGAAAATGGTTCCCTAAACAAGGTGAATTGTTCTTTCTTGTGGAAAAAAAAATGTTGAAAGCAACATTCAAACTAAGGTATATTGTCAGAACCTTTAGTGTAGCTTTATGCACTGAACTAGTAGCTTCATGCACTGCTCTGTCAGTACTCCTACCAAAACTGGAGTTCCTTAACAGTTTAAAGAGTGAAAAATCTCATGGCAGGAGCTCAGTTCTACTCTGATCCCATAGGACTCTTAAATGGTACAAAAGAAATGGCAGCACTTGCCTAGCCACATTAGAGCACTTCTGGAGAAATCCTTGATTTGGAGATACCTACCTGGCAGCTTGAGGTTTGCCTGCAATCCAGAGCATAAGAAATGCACTGACAAAGAGAAGAGTCATAAAGCAGAACAGGTGGCAGGTACTGTGCTTTGGCAATTCCCAGCTGATTGCAGGACCAAGGAGGAATAACTGGTCAGCACACTTTGATGTGGCCTCAGGGCTTCTCCACATGTGTCATCACAGGCTTGAAGCACATGTGACCAGAGATGTCTCTGGTGACCTTATTCTCTTGTTCTCAAAAGGGAAAATGGATCTCCAGAAAGTACCAAACAGCAGACTTTTATGTGTTGTTGTTGTTGCTTAATATTGAGAAGGGTTGTTGTCATTTAGACTTCATAAAAAAACTTTTATTGATGCTATCTGCAAATGTGCCAACTGAGAAACATTGACCTCAGGCCAACATGAAAACAGTTCTCTGCTGTAAAACCATCCCTAGCAAAAGCTCCCCAACAATCTCTGGACACAGAAAATCAAAGCCAAGACAAAGAAACTGTACTCGGTGCATATTTTCTGTAACAGAACCCTTAGGTCATCTCAGGAGTCACAGCCAGCCTATCAAACACCTTCCTTCTTGGACTCCCAAACCAGCTTTCTTTTCTGCATTTTTTTTCTCTTTTTTCTCTGAGATACCTTCCCCTGCCTAGGAATATTCTTTTATGTTCCTCTTATATTTAAGTGACAAATTGCTTTTTTCATTAAGACTGTGGCTTGAAGATTGTCTCTCTCTAAAAGTAAATCATTTAAATCCAGACTATCCATTTAATACAGTGAAATGTCATACTTCCACAATTAATGTATTTATGAAACCGTATTTCTTTTGCCTACAAATCCACCTCTTTTTATTTTGTTTCTGGTAATCATTAGGAATATTTTGTGATTTTTCTGAAACAGTTCTTTTCCTTTTGTCTCTCCTCCTTCCCTGTCAGTTCTGTGACCTATTTATCTTTTGTTCTCTCTCCCATTCTTCAATTCTATATTGCAAATTATTCTCTCTTTCTGGCTCCATACCTTCATTCAGAGCCTTAATTTTATGTGTGTTTGCAGTTAGTGCTTAAGGAACATCAGCTACCTCTATACTCAGTAGCTAGCATCTCAATCTGAACCTTATTAGGTATCTCTCTTGTGCTGCTTGTACGATCAATAGGTTTGTTTAAGAGTTGTGTGTCAGTACTTGCAGTTTTGGTGCTGTTCTTCATCCTCTGTGTTTTTATTACGTGATAATCAGAGAATACCCTGGAAAGAATCGCACTTCATATTGAGCATCTTGGTAAACTAGTTAATAGAAAATTGTGAAGTATCAAAATAGCCTATAAAGAGATCTTAATCACCTGTGCAAATGGCTTGACCAGGTTTAAGTATACAACTAGGTGATTAATTAGCTTGAAGATCCAAATGCATGCTTAAGTAGATGACCGTGCCCCCAGGCTCATGCACTTGTTTCTACTCACTCAGTTAAGCATTCGATATTATCTGTAATACAGAATACTCCCATTTAAGGGTTCATACAAGTCTTGCTGCAGAGCCAAGTAATTATACAGCATTTTCTGTAGTGTCAATTAAGTACATCATTTTGACCATCTAGCTGTTATTCTGTAATACTGACATTAATAAGTATCAGATGGAGTATTTGATTAGGGGAGGCCAATTCAAAATTGTTTTGAATCAGTGCTTTTTCATATTTTTCCATGGCTGCTACAGTGGTACAATTAATTTTCCTAAAAAATCTGGCATGTTTTTGAAATGTAGTTGCTTTGGATGTTAGTCAAACACAACGTAGCTGGTGTCAGCTCCTGTGGGGAATTAATCTTCTGCAACAGTTTTTGAAAGGGGAACTGCAAGTGACCAGCACCTCTCACGTCTAAACCTGATGTTTATTCATAACTAAGCATAATGTCTATGAAAGGTGATACTTCAACATGGCTTTTTTTATAACTACTAGGCAGTATGAAATAGGCCTTCACAACTCATACTAACATAGTGAGATCTGCTTAGACACATTCAGTTGTGCCTACACATCTCACCTGGACACCTAAGTGATAGTAATGTGCGTTCAACCCATTGCTGATATAAAACCGAACCTGAAAAATGGTGGATGAATATGCCATATAGTAACCTTGCTCTGCTCATGTTGTGCACCCAAGGAGTCTGAGGAATAGGAGCTTTTGGTGGTGCCCCAATAGTTACTGTCAAGGAAAATCAGTGTTATAATTGGTCAAAACCAGGAGGGGAGAATAATGTCTTGCAGCCCCCTGTTTTCCTTATTTTGTTCTCCTAGTGGAAAATGTCACTTGGGGGTGATGTGGAGTCTAGCCCTTTGATTTCAGAGCATGTCAGTCTGCTGAACAGCATCTTGAGGTGTGCCATTCCCCAGAAGTGAGCTCACCTGCACTGGTACCTTTAGCTTAGTTTTGTGAATAATAATAAAGAAAATTATATATATTTGGTATTTGTTCAAGTATGCACAGTTATGCTGCAGCCTAAATGTAATTCAGACTAAACATTGAATGTTTTGAGCATTAGGAAATCAACTGAAATATTGGAGGATAACTGGTTTTGCATTCTTATCTCTTTCATACCTTGAAAGAGCTCACTGTTTGCATGAGAGACAGCAACCCTTCTGTTGCTGTATTAAAGAGGAGGGCTACGAAGATGGTGAAAGGCCTGGAGGGGAAGACGTACGAGGAACGGCTGAGGGCACTGGGCCTGTTCAGCCTGGAGAAGAGGAGGCTGAGGGGAGACCTCATCGCAGTCTACAACTTCCTCGTAAGGGGGTGTCGAGAGGCAGGAGACCTTTTCTCCATTAACACCAGCGACAGGACCCGCGGGAACGGAGTTAAGCTGAGGCAGGGGAAGTTTAGGCTGGACATCAGGAAGGGGTTCTTCACAGAGAGAGTGGTTGCACACTGGAACAGGCTCCCCAGGGAAGTGGTCACTGCACCGAGCCTGACTGAATTTAAGAAGAGATTGGACTGTGCACTTAGTCACATGGTCTGAACTTTTGGGTAGACCTGTGCGGTGTCAAGAGTTGGACTTGATGATCCTTAAGGGTCCCTTCCAACTCAGGATATTCTATGATTCTATGATTCTATGAAAACTGCTAGTAATAACCACAGCAGGTTAGCTGTGATCCCAAGAGCAAGATTGTTTAGGCCAACAACTTTGGAATTTTATCTGTATAAATTCTATTCGATTTTAGTTTAAAACAACATATTTTTTCTCAAATACTTTACTATGTTTTTAATGATTGTACTGCAATTATATTAGCTGTTTAGAAGGCAGATGTGCATGTTTATTTTATGTATGTGCATATATTTATATGTACATGCAAAGAGAGAGGACCTTGATGGCAAAGAGAGGGAAATGCTGCAAATATACCCAAAATTGTGGGCTGAATATTGTTTTTGTTATGCCCTTAAGATCCTGTTGATTTTTGGGGGTTGCACGAGTGTAACTAAGAGCAGAATTCCTCCCTTTCATCTGAGATGCACTATCAAAACTTCTGGGTAAGCAGGGACTGAAATAATTGGGAGAGTTGCTGAGTGTGGCATTCATGCTGGGGGATGTAACCTAGGTTCAGGTAAGAGGGAGGTTCAGATTAAAGGTATTCTAATAAATGGATTTTAGGGTATTCTGTTTTGCATTTCTAAAGAGTGATCCATTGAGTATTTGTGTTGAGAAGCACTAGAAAATACATTGCTTGCTAGTTGTAGTTATAGCATGTTTAAGGAATGATGGTGAACTCTAAAATCAGGACGATGCACAGAGAGATCTAATACGTCCATAGGAAAATACGGGGTTAAAGTGGACTACATTTTAAGCAGTGTTCAGTTGACTTGCTGTGTGGGGAGAGACTGAGCAGTCCTGGCTAATGACTTGTAGGTACTGAATCCTCAGGTCTCTCAGGTGGTTTCACTCGACCAGTTTCAGCAGAATGATGAAAAGGTTGAGATAAAATAAACTGACAGTTGCTACTCATCGCAGGCAGCAAGCTGTACCCTGGCAGATGAGACCCTGGGAGCCCTCTTTTTTAAACAAAGGCTTTCACTGCAGTGAGCAATGAACTCCACACAAAAAGGGAAAAGGAGAGAGAGATTGGCAGCTGGTGACCGACAGGAGGAGGGAAAGGAGGGAAACTGAGAAACACAGCAATTGTTGGCTAATTAGAAGCCATTCCCACCTACTTAATACCAACCCATTAAGCAGAAAACACTTTTCATCTTACTCTCGCTGCTACACATGACATTATACTCCAATCAATACCCTCCCACTGGCTGCCCCAGTGCCCACAAATGAATACATTGCAGTTCAAGAATGCAGTAATTGAGTTGGGGCAGTGAAACTGCAGCTCTCACAGTCACGATCTTTCTCTGAAGATACTAATGCAGTGTTTGTGATGCTCGGATAAAGAAATCAAATCCCTGTATTGACAGCTGTCAGCAATTGGCAAATGGATGAAGTCAATGATTAATCCATTTTAATCTTTCATTTAAGAGAGAATAAGCGTTATTTCCAGATTATTTTCCCCCATTTGAGTAAGAGGTCTAGGTTGTTTACACCCAGATGTTTAGATTTTTCCAGGGCTTTTTGAACCCTGATCCTTGGTTGTACCTACAGGATATATGCATATATGCACATCGTTGCATACGTGCAATGATGCATCTCTGTATCAATTCATCTCACAGGCTCCACTGTCTTCCAGAAGGTTTCAAGGTAATCCTAAGCTTTTAACAGTATTTCCAGCTTTTTTTTTTTTTTTTTTTTTGTAGGCTACATATGCTTAGGCTATATGTTTAATTTAAGTCCCACTACGGTTTTATTTTAAAATGTACAGTTTGGGCTGACTCAGTAGGCCCGCTGTAGTACATTGTGGCATATCCAGGATCTTGCATTTAGGTCATTAGGATCTTGCATATCAGTTCTACATTTAAATTCTTGCAACATTTATTTTCAAATTAAGTCCCATGTTGCCTGAGCCATCTGGAGTTGGTAATACTCTGTACAATCTGCAGTATAAAGTAATACTATGCAGACTGCCGTATAATTCCTTCTCCATGCCAGTTCTGTCACCACAGAATAAAACCAGGAGGAGTCTGTTACTCTCCCACCTTGGTTAGGGCAAAGAAGACATCAGTATAAGCCTTTTGGAAGTGCTGGAAAGAGGTCTTCACACCGCAAGTGACACCTCTCCGTCCCTTCCAATTCCTAAGTGAACTAAGTATCAGTTCAGGAAAACTTGGATGCTTTACAGTGCTAATTTGAAGCCATCTCGTTGCTGCAGATAAATTGTGTACAGTGACATCTGATATTTGCAGAGAGAGACTGCGATCGTGTGTGCTATTCATTGGCATAATAATATTATGGCATTTGCAGTATGCTATTTCTTCTGATGCTGTTTGCTGAAGTACTTCTTACATGCATAATTGTGTAATGTGCTATTGACTTGCTGACACCTTGAACTCTTGAGGTAGGCATTATGTGTGCGCAGTAACTTAGCCTGCTATTTGGGGCTCTCACTGCCTTACAGCTTACCTATATATGAGTAACAGCAGTTAAAGCTGAGCGTAGGTGATAAGGCTGATACAGAAGCAAATGTGCTGCAGCCTTTTAAAGTGTAAGCTGAGTAAAGAGGCTGCTACTCTGTTGCCTGTTTCCAGTTGTAATGTGATATTTTCATTTAAGCTTATTAGTATAATTAACATTAATTTCCACTCAATTAATTTGTTTCCGTATATTGTAAAACACCTTTCACCCGCCTCTTTGAGTATGCTCTCAGGGTTTCTTTTGGTACATATTAATGACAGTCTTAGCAAAAGGTTTGTCCTCAGAGTCTGTAAAGTGGGGAAAAAAAAAACATCTGATGGAGAAAGCTGGAATCTAACCACTTGTGAAGATGCAAATATCCGTGAGTTGAATATGGTAAGGTGATGGGACAGAGGTTTTAGTTCCTTGAGATATATTTGGATGGGACAATCAAAGCCACATTCAGTTTCCACATAGGTATGAACTTTATTAAATTATCTGGTTCTAACATATTTTTTTCTGTAAATTATGAGACTTTGATTCATTTAAACACAGAGGTTTACAAGTTCAGTCTTACTTTGACAGGATGCCAATTAGAAGGATCAGAAGCAGGCTAGGGAAAATGCAAAGAGCAGTTGGCAGTCTTTCCATTTCTCAGTGCCAAAGCCTGTGGGGTTAATTTGAAGATACCCAAATCACCTTGGCAGCATCATTTCTAGTCTTTTCCAGAACTGTGGAATTTAATGAGCCAGAACAATAAACATAGGATCATAGAAAAATAGTAATCGGAAGGGACTTTAAGAAGTCATCTACTCCAGCCCCAAGGCAGAAGCCACTATATGTCACTTCCAAAAGAAGTTTGTCTTGCCTTTCTGAAAAGATATCTGGTGATGGGCTTTCCACAGCATCCACAGCATGAACAATCTTTGATAAAGAGTAAAATCATGCAAGAAAAGAAGGGAAAAAAAAAGTTTTTCCTGTATATCTGAAGTGAATTGTTATTATTATGTGTGTCTATGATTCAAATTCAGTATTTGTTCTATCCAACAAGGACATTAAATTAATTCCCTCCAGTTTTGCAGTTACCTTGAAGAAAGGATTTATCTGATGTGCTGGAGTTCAAAAACAAAATAAAAAATTGTGGTGATTTCTGATAAGATTATTAGGGTTACTTGATTTACAAATGTATTTTACAAAGGTTACTTGATTACAAAGGTATTTGATTAGATATGAAGGAATGTAGTGCCTTCTTATGAGCATGGCTGTTGGAAGGAGGTAGAGGCAAGGATCCTGTTTTCTTTTTATGTACTTTCCAGTTGTATTACCCTGTGGGATTAGTCCGTATCACTCATCTGAGCTCAGTAATCTGTAGGCTGGTATCTATTCTAAAAGAGCAGGAAGACGAGGGGCTTCACCAGCAAGAAATCAACCAATGCAGAGGGAAGGGTTGCTGCTTATTCTTAAATGGTCTCGCTAAGTGCTCGGAGGCTTTGTTATTCAAAGTCTCTTACATAATTCAGGGCTCTTCCCTTTATGTAAGTTCCTGAAGTAGGGAAGCAGCTAAATTTCTGAATTCATCTTGTTGAGTTAATCCACTCGTATCTCATCTCTTACCAGAGATGCAACTGAACTAAAATGAAGTGTTGGAAGTTCTTATTTATGATTGCAGGTGTTTCATCTAGAGCCCAAGATGTGAGATCTGAACAGTCTTTTTTTTTTCTATTCTAGACTGTGTAGATACTTCAGGAACCAGACTCTGATTTTCTCCACATTCAGAGTTCAGTAATTAAATCCATATCTTTAATTAAATGAAAATTATGGTACTGCTGTGTGCCTTCACAATTGTTGATTCTCGTAAAGCTGTTCTGAGTCCTGTTTTGCCCATTTTATAAAGAGAAAACAAAATATATTTACAAGCCAAATAGATCGTGTTTTAGGCCTTATCAAATGCTTTTATTTCCTTCTCATCAATCCATATTTTTCCGGCTATTGCAACTTAAGGTGTTTTGTGTTTTTTTGATTGTTTATTTGTTTGTTTTATGGCCTTGAAGCCGCCTTCTAATAGTCTCATCTACAGTGGTTCCCTAGCTCCAGGTTCTCAAGTGAAATTCTTTTCTAAAAGTCACCTCTCCTTTCTATCCTGAGTTTTAACCATTACTGCCTCCCTTAGTAAAATATTGCATCCTACGGAGCATGCAATTCTCCCCCAGTTAGAAGCTGGCAAGGCTATTATTTGCATACAGTTCTTTCATGAAAAATCTCTGAGGCTGTATTTGTCCTCTGCAGAAGTTATAGCTAAGACAATGGAGTACAAAAAGCATTAATTTTCAAATAGATCAAATCATCAATAAAACCCACTCAAACTGCATCCAGCAAGCAGTCCTCTGTAGGAGACTGTGCTTTGGGAAGAAGGCTCTGTCATAGTTGAACAGAAAGAGATCCTGTGGAAGCAGCTGCAGCCAGGCGGTTAGTTGGTCTTCCACACATCTTTCACTCCACGTGAGAAAGATGCCTCTTCAATTTGCTTCTACCAGTCTCAGCCATCTCACTCTACTACGAGTGCTCCAGACTGATGGATGGACCTTCTCTTGAGAAAAAGGATGCAGCTCCTCTCCTTATGTGTTCTCTGCAGAGGCACTGTGTTTTGTTTTTTTCTGTGAGATGTCACTGTGTATGTGTGTGTTTTGCGGAGTGTTGTTCCTAACGAAAAGAAGAAAATTGTCTATGAATGTTGCCTCGAAATGAGACATTTCAAATCAGCCCATTACTGATTTCTGTGAACTTGAGCCTTGTGGTCAGGTTCTTGTAGTCACTGAGTCTTCAGTGCCTCTCTAGCCATAACCATTTTCAAATATTTGTCTCTGAGGATGCATGTATGGGACCTGCTAATGTCCAACATAAACATTTACATTTAGTTAAGCAGAAAATGTTTTTCCTTGACTTTGTAATTTAAGTATATACAGAACTTCATAGTCTGAATATTAAGGCAGGTGTTGCGTTTGACTTGGACTACACTGAGGTTTCCTGTGTGCCTGAGAATATGTTGCTGTGGGTAACACAAGGGCGTAAGTGCTTCTGAAGCAATCATTACTTAGAAGACTAAAGGACTGTGCTCTACAGCTTCCTGGGAAAAGAGGGGGAAAGTTTCCTTCCATCAATGAAGTTTTAATTGTGATTCTATGATTTTAAGGGTTAGAAGAACTACAGGTTATTGTATTATACATCATTTCCCCTCGAAACTGGAAGAGCATGGCTTTTGACTGTACTTTGTTTTCTCTACAATATATGAGTTTAAGATATAGGGATTTCTTTTTTTGGAAATTATTATAAGCTTTACAATGGACACTGGCACAAGCAAAATGTGGCCCTTACTGCAAGCAAGGGTAAGAAAATTTTGTTCATTTTCTGTTTGCACTTCTGTGCTAATCTGGACAGCAACACTGTGCAGGATGCACTTGCAAAAGAACACTCTCTAACGTCTTATATCCAGACACCAGTGTAAAAGTGTTATTTTTAATACCTGTCTCACGACTATCGCTGTTCATTTTGTGCGCAAGGGGTGACCTAGAGCCAAGCGGTACCCGGGGTGGGGGGGCGAGGGGAATCAGTGCCTCGCAGTCGTGCCAGGAGTCGCGTTTGGCCTCTAGAGGGTGCGCTTTGCTCCCTCTTGCTCACACCGATTTGCAGTGACAAAAGCAAGGAGCGGTGAATATAGCCACTTAGGCATGAGCCAGAGCATCACACAACAGCAGACGCTGCTAAGGCAAGGCTCGTCTCGTGCAATAAACCAGTTCAGCCTGTGTGCTCTTCAGAGATGAAACCTGCCTCTTTTTTTTTCACTGAATCGGACCTTAGGTATTCAGGCAGCAATCAGATTTATGCTTTAGATGCTCCCGAACGAGGATGCTCTCCTTCACGTGCCTGTCAGCGGTGATGCTAGCGTGTAGTTTGTATAGTTTGGGAGTTATTTTCTTAAAATACTAACACAAACGTCCTGCCACATAGACAAAGCTGTGGAGGTACTGAAATTTGAAGAGGCAGAGATGTGCAACAGAAGGTTTTATTTTACCCTTTGACTTTCTTATAAAACCCGTGGATTTTTTTATTATTTTTTTTTCTTTAATGTGGAAGGAATCTTCAGGAACATAACATATCATTTTACTGTGATATATGCGTGCTTTAAAATGTCAGAATTTGCTCAGTGAAAATCGCATTCGGGATCTGGTAACCCAGCTGCATTCAAGGCGGAATAGAAGGCGTATATTACTACATCTGATTCAAAGCAATGGCTTAATTGGCCAGGAAAATGTAGTTATCAGATGATAAAGATATGAAGTCAAGGGCAAGATATGCCTGAAAACAAGCATTTTGCTGCCTAAAATTAGGCAAAGTTAATAGGTTAAATTTTGTTTATTGAATAAGAGAACCCAAAGTTGATTGATATAGTAATTTCAGTGTTTGCTATGGCAAATATTTAGCTCATTATCAGTTTTAATAGCATTTTGCAGAACAAGCCTTTTCTTGACATGTAGAAAATACTATTAAATTTCCCTGCATAGATACATTGTTATGACATGCAATAACTACTTGAATATAAAGGGGATTAATAATTTAAAAGGTGTTAACAAATTAGGGCCATCATTAAAAATAGACTTTGAACCATTTTGTAGAAAAATCAGATTGAGGTAATGCTCTGCTCTTATGATAAAGAATTACAGCATTAATTCTGCAAAGTGAACTTATTGCTCCTATTCGTCTCCAAAACCCTGGAGCATTAAAAGACAGGAAGAATGAAATGATCACTGCGTTTTTTCAGGCACAACAGCTCTAATATTTCCATCACAGTTTCACAGCTCAGCTTGCATGGTTGTGCTAGAGGAAAAAAGCACATAAACGTCATGCTTCCCTTTGTTTTCTTTTTGCTGGTCTTATGAAATCGGGTCAAATTTTTTCAGACAATTTATATTAATATATTGAGGTTTTTGCTTGTACAGCATCTATGCAGAGTATAAACAAACATTTCTTCTGTATAGAAGCTGTTTTTTTCTTGATTGTAAAATGTAATTCTTGGTTTTCTTTTGCATTTTGTTTTTCCTTTCTTGCAACAATTGATGACCAGAGGCATTTCAAGGTTGCATTCTGGTTGCTTTGCAAATTATTAATTTGTTTTCCTTCTAGCTTGAGATAAACAGAAATAATATCACTTTTGAAGCCTTTTCTTCATCCTTTCATATTACATTCTTGAAACATGCAGAAAAATGGATCCAGTTTGTTTTGACATAAGCATATTATGAAACACAATTGCAATTCTTACTTATGTAAGTAACCCCTGCCCATATGAATAGTTTCACTGTCATAAGGATTAGAAGTGGATGGACTCTATTCTGGAAGTAGTTTATTTGAAACATTTAAATAAGCTTTAAAAGGCTAAGGTTTGTAGTTGTTTTTCTCCTCATTCCTGCTTACTGTATTCTTTCATACGTATTTTGGAGAAGGAAAAAATAATTTCTGGGATTTAAGCAATAAATTTCACGTTTGAAGGACAGAGATACCAGGAGCTCTTTCAGGCCCTGAAGGTAGCAAAATATTTGTCCTCTCCCTCTGTCTTATTCTCACTTGCTGTGGCAGTCATCTCCCTTCATAACATTTCCCTCTCCTCCCCCTTCCCGAGTCTTCCCTCCCCTTCTCCTTGCACTTTCTGAGACCACAGAACCCAGATGGTGCCCTCACTGTTGCCAGGCCCTGAGGGAACTGCTCCTGTTATACCCACCTCTCGATAGCTCTGGTAAGAAACATGCCAAAAGTCCAGTGCTGGGATATGTTTAATTTTGATATTACTCTCTTTCCAGTGGATTTGTTTCACAGCACCATTTTTTTCCCCTAAACTCAAGTCTACAAAATCAGCAGCGGTGCAACATCTAATTTAAATCAATGACATTCAGAAGAGTTTCTAGTCATCTACTTGTGATTTTAGCAGAGTCAGATAATGTTGAAGCACCAATCAATAAATGGTTAAAGCATTGTTTATATAGCACCTCTATTCCTGCTAATACTGAAAAATTCATAACAGTGTGACATTTTTCAGGCAGAAGTGCATATGTTGGTGCAGACAAAAAGAATGCCTCCTTTCATGTACTGAAATATCAGCTTTTTTTTTTTTAAATCATACAGAATGAAGCATGATGGAGAAAGTAGAACATGCAGCAGAGGAGAAAAGATTCATGTTCTGATAAAGTATAAAATTAGAGTAACTGTGGCAGAGATACAGTTAGAAAGGGACATCAAGGATAACAAACTATTACGTTATAAGCTACAGGAAGATCAAGAAGAGTATTAGTCTGCTATACAACAGAGGGGAGAAACTCTTAATAGATGACCTAGAGAAGGCCAACGTGCTTTAATGCTTTTTTTGCTTTAATCTCCACTGAAAGGGTCAGCTGGGATCATGTGGCAACTGGAGTTTATAGCAGCTACAAAAGAGCAAGATCTAGGGCTAGAACACGAGAAAGTAGGCTGGAGAGTACCTAGAGGAGTTGAATCTTCAAATCAGATGAGCCTGAGAAACTCCATCCTTAAATAGCTGGCTGGGAAAATCTTAAGGCCATTTGCCATTTTTGTAAACTTGTGGGGGTTAAGTCAGGTTGCAGAACAGTGAAAAAAGACAAACCTGATGTGTGTTTTTAGAAAGGGAAAGAGGAGGAGCCAAGGCATTTTAGACAGATCAGCTTAAAAATTTGCCTTGGAAAAATACTGGAACATGCAATCAAATATTCTATAGATAGCTAGGAGAATACAAAGAAACCTGTGACAGACAAAATGGATTTGTCAAAAATTGTGTCAAGCCAAAACAATTAATAGGGCTTCTCAATAAAGAAGTTTAAATAGGGAAAGAGAGAGAGAGAGAGAACCCAAAATTTTGACATAATACACTATGCTCATAAGCAAGTAAGGAAGTGTGGACTATAGGAATCTACTATCAAGAGGGTGATTTAAAACAAACCAAAAAAAAAAAAAAAAAAGGACTACAAAAAGCTTAGTTTGTTGTTAAAATGGAAGCCTATTTAGCATGTGCTTCTACAAGGATCTGAGCCCGTGCTATCCAGTATTTTCATTCCTTATATAGAGACTGAAATAGAGAGTATGCTTATTAAATTTGCAGATAACACAAATCGGGAAAGGGACATAAGTATTTAGGTTCATGGATTGCAGTTCAAAAGGATCTTGATGAATTGAGAAACGTGTAGTAACATTCTTAGCATTAGTGTGTGTGTATAAACAAGAATAATCAAGTGCATAGCTATAAAATGGGAATAAGCCCCGGTTTTGTCTGGGGGGGGGGAGGAGAGGGTGATGGGAAAAACAAACAAAAATCTGGCACTAAATCATAAACTTAACCAGAATCAACAGTGTTGTTTTAAAAACTGCAGATGTCATACTAGGATATTAAAAGCTGCTGACTCCTGATGTAACCCTTCTACTCTACTCAGTGCTGGTAAGGTTTCCATTTATTGTTGTAACAGTTCTGGATATCATGCTCTATGAAGTATGCAGACAAACTGGAGAAAGAATTCAGAAAGATTGAACAAACTAAACATTATAACCAAGAGAAAAGATAAATGGCAGATTTGAGCTTCTGTGTCTACATAAGAGACCAAGGGAAGACCCAATAGCAGATTTCAGACATGTAGAGTTTGAAGAGGAGGAGAAAATAGATATTTATCTGTTCTCTTTGTTGGTAGGAGGTTGAAATAGAAGTAGAAAAATGCAGTTACTGGAAGGATGTTTCTGATTAGCATTTTATTTGGCAATAAGCATTCATCTACTAAGAGAGGTTGGGCAAATCATTCAACTTTCTTGTGCCTCAGTTTGCCCATCAATGAAGTCAGCTTTAAGATGTTGATGTTTTTTATAAAATAGCTTTCTGAAATAATCCTTGGCTTACGGAGAGCAAGTATTACTATGAGATAACTGAAGAGATAGTCCTCACCTACCACCACTCATCTCCTTATCCTTTCCTCCCTGGAAGCTCTGCAGTTCTTTCTTTTCTTCTTATCCCTCCTTCTCCTCTGCAGAAACCATTCTGAGGCTACTGAAATACTGAATTTTGTCTTCCTGTGGATTGTTCGGGTAACAAGATTCAGTTTTGCCTATTGTTGAGAAGCCTGGAATCAATTTCATATTCAGGTTTAATGTGAGGGAAAGCTATGAAGGACTGAAGGGTGAAATCTACTTTTGCCTTCTGGGATTAGAGTTGAGACCTGCAGCCTATGCTGTTCCCTCCTTCCACCGCCCATGCATCCTTTCCTGTGTCTGGACAGAATGGGAAACCCGCCTTGTCCTGCTTGAACTGCACAGGCACTACCATATGTTGTTTGCTCACTTTCCAGCCTAGGCCGTTTTGTTTTTGTTTTTTGTTTGTTTGTTTTTTTTTAATCTTGCCTTTATCATGTTCTGGACTGCCAGGGCTGCAAGTTGTAAATGCATTTTGAGTTTCTGCCTGTGTTTTCTTCCAGAGCAGTATCTCTTTGGGGCCTAAGTCACTCATATGACCTGCTATTCTGTTGCTATTCATGGCATTTTTATGAACATACTGACTACACAGCACAAGTTTTTATTTTCGTTTTCCTCCTCAGGTACATTTTCAAAGAAATCCTCAAGAGAGCATGTATATTCTAAGTAGGCAGCTTCCTCTTTTGCTATTCCCTTGGCTGCATTGCCCCCCAAATGAAAAGCCTGTCTTAAGGGAGCTGCAGAACACAGGCAGTGTCTTCAGCATCCTTTCTGCTTAGAATCTGAAGGGTTGTATGGGCAGCTTTGGCCAGAAATGGGTGGGAGCTAAAGTGTCTAGCAGTGATTCAGTATAGTCCTCAGAACTTTTCAAATGAATGGTTTGATTCTAAACAAAATTGGAGCTGTAGGTACTCGCTTGCAAGTGTGCATGTAGGCATTGGTGAACGTGCTTCTTTTTCTGCAATTGCTGAAAAAAATCCATCTTTTAAGAAAGAGAGGTGCAATTACTGAATGCTTTCTGAGACATTTTTGTGCCCTGACCTAGTATTGTGAGGAACACTGGAGCTATTAACTATCATGTATGGGTTATGGCACCTGGATATGGCATCCCTGTGTAGCAGAGACATATGTCAGGGGGGTTGCAATGCTCCAGTGCAAATCATTCTGGAGAGTGGCACACAGATCCTAGCTAAAAGGCATCAGGAGTAGCTTACAAGTAGTAGTGTAAGTATCAACAGTAGCTTGCAAGGAGGTGGATATTATTTCCTAGTTTCTTGTTCTTAGTCCATTTGATGAAACTTCCCTGCTCTTCCTGCAAATCAGTCTCCCCTTGTTATGGTTTTCCAAATAATGCACTGTGTAAATACAGTTTTAGAGCTGTTCCAAGGTAAAATACTCTGGTATACACATACTGAGTTTGAAAGGCTTACATCCGCTGGCTGATGTCAATGAAGAGAGAGATTTTCTCATTCAACAGTCCTTATGCAGCCACAAGGTTGTTTCTCTTGCCTTTAAGTACTCTGTTACAATATGTTTTTTATTAGCAATTATTTTTTCAGGTTAAAGGTTTTCTTATCTCAATATAATATGGTTTTCAACTTTAGGCATGGGTAACTAACAAGTAAAATGAATTCGACAGAAATCCTATCTGGTTGGCAGTGTTTTCTCCCTCTATCCACTGTTAAGGGTTTTGTAACCCAAGAAATTTAGGCTCTTGAATGTGAACTAAGCAAATATAAAATATGTGAGTGTTATGTTTTAAAATATTATTTTAAATATTTGAATACTTCAATATAGAAAATGAGACTAGTGTTTGAAATTACGTATTGAGTTGCACTACTTTGCGGTTAAAATGTATTTATAGTTTCAGTTTCCTACAAGCATTTAAACTACGTGAGTGCTTACATTCTGGGGGAAGAAGAGAAGGGGAAAAGAGCTATAGAAAGACAGAAGTTGATTCAGAGTTTGACTTAATAAACGTGACAATCAAATATGGGGGCTTTTTGTAAACAGACATAAGTGGCGCTAGCCCGAAGGCTGAACTTAATGTCAAAGAGGGTTTTCATGCAAAGTAAAACAGTGTATCTAGTAAACTTGAGAAATGTCATCTTTGGAGAAAAAAATCTCTAAAGACTTTATGCCACTTTTAACAGGCAACAACAAAAAAGCCCAAGCTGTACCTCAGGATATGATCGGTCTTTTTGAACTGAATTTGCTCAGTGCTTTTTGTTCTTCAGTGCTGTCTGCAAGCCTTCCACATCTCAGTTGTAAGGCTGAGAGTTTGGCAGCTTTATTTCTTTGTTATATTTTCATCGCGTGAGATTAAAAAGTCACGGATGAGTGATGTAATGGAAACAAATGTTACCTGTGTCTGAACAGGAGGAAAAAAGCCCTCAGCTGCACTGAATCCATGCTCTTATTCTTTCATAAAATTGTTTGAAATTTCTTGAAAGTGATTGGTGATGTAGTGGTGGTTGTTTGTTGTTGTTTTTTTGGTGTGGGTTTTTTTTTTTTTTTTTTCCTTCTCTGCTTAGCCAAAGTACCTCTCTACTAGAACTGAAGTTCAGTAGCCACCTTAGGAATAACATTTCTCAGGATAGCTGAGGTTGAGAGTGTTGCGGGTATGATATGTTCATACTCTGTAGGAGAGGATGAAGGCTGCATCACTCTCGAGTAGCCCCTGGAGGTTAGCTTAGAGCAGCGGTACAGCTTTGGAGGAAGCTGTCAGCCCTCTGGGCTACAGGGATGTGCTGTTTTTAATAAGTACATTGCACAAGACAGTAGCTATGAGTTAGTGTGTTTTCACACAAGAAAATCTTTTTTGAAAAATGATTAATACATCCAAAGCTGCCTAGTTAATTTCTGAATTATGGTCTGTGTTCAAAATGCTGGACTGTTCTAGGTGCTTTAAATGTGAATAGAGCCTAAATAAGATACACTCTACAGATGGCCAGTTTGGCTCATCCTATACTCAGAGATTTGAATTTGAAATCTTTGTTTTTGTGAAGGAGTTAGAGATATGAAGACAATTTCATCTCATTCTATGATGGCTCTTCAGCTGAATAATTTTTAACCTGATAAATCAGCATATTCAATTTTAGGGGGGTAGAAATTGAGAGAATAAAATAATTGGGACTATCAGTAAGCATTCATTTTCCATATATCACAATGTCAAATATGTTGTAATAAACTGGTTTTCAGAATGTGGAGATCATCAAACTCTAAGGTTACTGTATACAACTCATACCTTCGTTTCTTGCTTTAGTACTTGGTGATGGCATACAAAATATAGGTACTTCATATATCTCATGCTTTTCTAGGTTTAGCTACTTATGCTCTTTGTCAATTAACTGCTGAAAAATTAGGCTGTGTTATTAAACGCACAGTAGGTAACATACCAAAAAAGTCACTGAGCATTATGTTATCAACTTAAGTAAAACTCAAATGTTCACTACCAGCGATTGAGTGGGTTAAATGATACAATGCTAAAAATATGACATAATGTGACAAAGAATGCTTTGTATTTTATTTTACATATTTTTCATGATTGCGAAATCTTGTAGATCAGGTGTTTGCAGTCCTGATTCACTGATGTGCTCATTGAATTTGCACAATCATAATCAAAAGTTCTGCAGAACATCATTGATGAACTGCTCTAAAACAAGACCACAAGATTGCCTAGTTTTTTTATTTGCAAAGAAATGCACATCTGCCAGAAATGAAGAATGAGGTTCTGGTTGTCCTAAAGCTGTTGTGAGTGGGAGATTATACGGACATATATGGTAGTGATGAACAGAGATCAGAGAGACCAGAACATCAAGGGGAAGGAGAAAGGGGAATTAAGAGATCAAAGATTGTAGAGGAACTGGAGGGAGAGCTGGCTTTGTCTTCCCTGCCAAAAAAGGTGTTTTTTTTTTATAGTGAAAAAAACTAACAGTAGCTTAGTTATCTTGCTGTAAAAGTTGACATAAGCTCTGTAGCTTTTACTGTGATGTAGATGAGCAAAAGCAACTGCGGAAGTGAACTGTAACACCTTTGCCCTTTATTTCCCCTTTTCCTTAACAGTAAGATAATTTTTTAATGAATGAGCAGTGGATAAAATTGCTCTAAATTTCTCTGGTTTATTTCATTCAGCACTATTCAGAGAGGGGAAAAAAAATAATGATAAGTGGCAGCCTAACTTGGATGAAAATGGTGGAGTTTGATTTTCATACCACACAATACTTTACAGCACAGGAAAGACTCAGAAAATCACATAGCAAGTAGTATCTGGAGAGGCTGAGGCACTGAAGGTTGTGCAGTATCAGATAGGCATTTATTTCCCTCTTTGCTACTGATTTGCTTTATAAATGTTGGAAACTATCATTTTCTTTCACATATATTTTTTCTTACTTCTTTAATCACTGAAAAGTACTGTTATTCATTAATTCTCCTCTAAATCTTTCATTATTCAGGAAGAGAAAAGAGCTTACTGAAACCTAAGGTCAGATCTCTTTAATACTAGCTATTTATAATTAGGCAATGAAACCCATACCTAAATATTTAAAGCAATTTGAAATGTTGATTACCCTTACTCTCAATGGAAATATACACTTTATTTTTAAGAAGCCTAGGGAGACAATGAAATTTTTGTATTTTGGGGATTTTTGAAGTGTATGTTAAAAAAAAAGGTATCTGTCAAAAATGGTCAGGTGCAGTTGATTCTGATCAAAAGCATTATTCCAGGACTATTTTTATTATCTTATGATTCTTGGATTTTGGTCAAAGATGTGACATTAAATGTCTGAAGGTGGTAAAGACACTTTCTATAAATTGTAACTTTTGTATAATTTTTCAGATGAAATTAACTGTGGCTTTATTTGAGGAAGCTTGTATACAGATTCCTCCATCTCATCAGTAGTAAGCAATGCTCTGGCAGAAAGGTTTGTGTAAAGGATCTGTGAGAGCACGCTTACATTGGGACATATTCTAAGTTTCCTTTATCACAGAAGTTTCTGTAGAAGGAATTTGCACATCATTGAGTGCTTGTGTGGTAGTAGGTGCAGCAAGAGTACAAATCAGTAGAATTCCTCATGCATGGTTTGTGTTGCTAACAACTGCTTCGGTTTGTTGAATTACTTTTGTTCTGTTAAATTTTTGCCTACAAATGTGTACTGGAAGTCAGCATGTCTCTCACCAGCTTCTCCGTACTTCCTAGAGAATGTAGTACACTAATTCTCATTTTTAGTACCTGAAAATGGTTAAGAAAAAAAACTTCATCCTCTACATAAGAAAGCAAAATTGTATCGCCAAATTGTAATAACTTAATTTTCTGGTCTTTGGGATAGACCTCGTAGTAGTATCCTCTTAAATTCATAGCAAAAGAATAAATTTGTTAATAGAGTCAACTTTCCTCTGGGAGTATGTGTTTAACAGATGTCTACTGTGTACCTTATCTAGGGAGTTGATTCTTTGTTTAGTATAAGTAGCACTGGGATCACAGTAAAAGAGAAGGCTAGCCTCCTTTGCTGTCTGCAGACTAGATTGCCTTAAGAGACATTGAGACCAGTAGAGAAAAAAGAAATTACACTGATCCAATAGATATACTGCTGAGAGGTTTCTATTATATTCTTACCTCAGACATTGTACCACCATTAAATTCACACTTTCAGGCCCTGGGAATCAGGCCAGCATGACAGAGAAGTTTGGCTAAAATGAATCTGCTATATTAGTTTTTGTGAAAATGATTAAGCTCTGCAGGTTCAAGATCAGTACTATTTTTCAAGCAGTCATTGTTTCAAAGCTAGGCAAATAAACCCTAATATGAGAGAAAATTATAGGGAGCCATACAAAGATAAAATTGAGTAGCAGAGTAAACAAACTACCAGAATACATGCTTTCAAGTAGAAAACAACATGAAGTCATTTATTTGGCATAGTTAAAAATCAGCTGGCAGGCAAATATTTTTTTAAAAGTATTTTAAGTAGACTGCCCATCAAATAAGCATAATTATAATCAGAATTCTTACAACGTTCACAAAATTCCTAAAGGCAATCAGCTCCACTCAAATTAGTAACTTGGATAAATCACCATTAATTAGCTAATATAAGCCAGCAGGTGGTTTTGAGCCCAGAGAGATTCCCTGGTTAGTTAAATTATGTATACTACACTACAGCATAGATAGAGTAAGTGAAAAGGGAACAACAGACACAAGTCTGTTTTTTAAAAATAAAATGTTTAGGGACGATGCTCAGCTAAAATCTTCTCCAACTCCCACATCGTACCCAAAGGAATACAAGGCGGCTGCGACCCCCAGCTCAGATAATATAATCCAGGAATGTTCTGTGTAGTTTCTGTTTCAACACTGAAATATATGCAGAGAACAAAATCTGCATTTTGGAAGCTTTCTTGAATACATTTGTTTAAAGATACTTACTGCTAGAGGAGGGACATAGCAGGAACTATGTTTGATAAAAATGTATCTATTGAAGCCACAAAGGTAGCCTTGTCAGCATACACCTTATTCACAAAAATAGGTGGGAATTCTTTTGGGGGGAGCTTGAGGTAGGTACTTCCTTTAAATCGTATAAAAATCACATCATTGTGAGAGATTAATGTCTAGTCCTGCTGTGAACAATGCTGTTGTGCTCAGTTGTGGACAATAACTGTTGGGAACCAATCTGAACACCAATATATTAGTACAGCAGAAAAAAATTCACAGAATTTTTTGAAATACTGGTACTGATAGCTTCATGAGATCCAGAGGTTTTTCTTTGAAAAATCTGGCCCAAATCTGCATGCAAATCTATTGGCTTACAATGATTTTTCTTTGCATGGTGTGTTACATGAAAAATCTCAGAGATTGCCATAAATTACTACCACTCATAAGACTTCTGTTTGGTGATCATGCAAAATAAAGGCTCAAAAATATGCTATTGTATTTGATTTAAGCTAATGATGTTGTGTGGGAGGAAATGGCAAGATCAATGAAGGTGTTTGCCCCAGTATCAGCATCTCTGAAGGTCTGGACTGTGATACAGTAACAATACTTTAAAGGACTAAAAATCCTGCAGGGTTTTAATGAAGGATGTGCAGGTCTGGTAGTAATATTTAATCCCGAAGTGTGCTCTTGGTTCATCCATGCTTTTCACATTAATCAACTTAGTGTAATGCTCTGTTTACAGAGAACTAAGATTGCATATCAAATCGTTTTACTTGCCTTTTCTTACCTAGCAGACTCAATGCTGGCATATATTTCATGCTGAATGATATATCTTGATGAATTTGTTTTCATACATTTATGCAGGTTTCTAGTGTATCACTTTCTTCCCCCAATGTAAATGATAAATGTATTATAGGCATATTATCCAAGAACTATTTAGTACTGCCATTCAAACACAAATTTCTATTAATTGTTTGATACTGGAAAGAATACCACAGGAAGAAGTTTTTTTCATTGCCATATTGTAACCCAAACCCTGAAATCCTTAGTGTTTTGCTTGACCAGAGAAAACATGAAACCTGTACCTACTTAATTCTTTCCCACTTTTGCAGTGAGGACTTAGTGCAGTGGTTACCACATCAGTTGTACAATGTTAGCATTGTCAGGCCTCAAAATGTATTGCAAATTACTATGCAGTCTTCAACTTTTCAATTAAAAACACTTTCCAGTGGACCATTTTGCATGGCCTCATAGACCAGTGCTACTTTACTGGCCCCAAGTTCTTCACAAGTGGGACAATAGATACTTAGTGGTCAAAAGCATGAAGATAGGCGCACATAGTCACTGGCTGGAAAGTTGACAGACACTTGGTTACAAGCTGATAGTCTAGTGCTTAATTCATTTTCCTGTGGACTTCTTTCTACCCATCACCAGTCTCCGTGGTGCTACTACAATTGCTTCAGGTCACTCTGCCAAGAATGAGGGAGCTTAAGCCAGAGCGAGTGTGTGTGGTGAGGCATGGGCAGCAAAGGAGTTTGCCAAATTTGAGGGGAGATATTTTTCCTATCTCTTTTTAAAAAAAAAAAAGTATAAAAAGTATTTCTTAGACTTTCCCCTAGCCTTTCACCATCAGAGTGGGAAAAGGAATTAGGGCCTGGGCAATGATTTGAGAATGCACCCTCAGTCAAATGCAAAATATGCAAAAACTGTAAGAACCATAATTAATTTGGTAGGTAATACTAATTACACATATACACAAAAGTAGTGTCACTAGTTTTTTTTTAAAAGGTGTCCTGCATTGTGTTTTAAACTACCTTAAAAATTCTTTTTTTCTGGGCATGTTATAGAAGTATACAACTGCTCAGGGAAAAAAAAAAAAAAAAAAGGACTTGTTGCTCAACACATGCAACAGTGCCCTTTGATATCTTTTTTTGGACTTTGTAATAATGCTGTGACTACTGCTGTTCACAAATATTTTATTTATAAAAACTGTCCTCCCACAGGGCTGCTGCAGATGATCTGCAAGCTCAAAACTAGCCTGTAAACTCCACTTGCTCTAAGAAAAGGTGTTTCTATCTTTGAATATCAGTGCTTCGATTGGGATTTTTAGTAACTAGTAGAGCGTGTTCCCAATTTCAGTATATATAGCAAGGGGTCTTCTCTGAAGTAGCTGTCCCTCTAGCTCCTGAGTAAAGTGTTGAGTTATCAGTTTAATGTCCAGTGTTTGTGTGACAGTGCTCTATTGTTGATTAAAAACTGTACAAAAACAGTCAATGCCTTTACACAACAGGTAGAGTTAGTGTTATTTTTGCAAGTAAAAATAGCCATTTGGTATCTCAGAAAGACCAGCACTAACATGCCATCATTTATTGGTAGGTTTTGAGTGAAAGCCAAACAGACATTATTGCTCAGAAAATGTAAAGTTTAATAGAATGAGTTTTAATGGCCAAAAATACCATATTTTGAGAGTAAGGAAGACCCTGGGATCATGTACAGTAGAGGTAAATCGTCTGATTTAATAGTGAATTGGAAGCATTCCTATTTAGGTTTTTTAATGTTAACCCTTCTGTAGTTTCCACAAATGATCATGCTGTTCTAACAGTAGCATACCGGGGGGGGAAAAAAGTGGTAGTAGGGCAGATCAAAGGTCCATCTAGCCTAGTATCTGTCTAGTGGTGGCTATTACAGAATCACAGAATCACAGAATCTCTAGGTTGGAAGAGACCTCAAGATCATCGAGCCCAACCTCTGACCTAACACTAACAGTCCCCACTAAACCATATCCCTAAGTTCTACATCTAAACGTCTTTTGAAGACTTCCAGGGATGGTGACTCAACCACCTCCCTGGGCAGCCTGTTCCAATGTCTAACAACCCTTTCAGTAAAGAAATTCTTCCTAACATCTAACCTAAAACTCCCCTGGCGCAACTTTAGCCCATTCCCCCTCGTCCTGGGACAAGTTGACAGTGATACTTCCGTCTGGTATTCTCTTCACATTTTCATCAACCTGCAAGTTAGGGACTTCCTGACACAGAGCTTGAATGCCAATCCCACTGTTAAACAGGCTTTCTTGTATTGTCCATGAATTTGTCCAGTCTATTTCAAACTGTTGGGTAACTTGAGCAGACATCTCATTGCAATGAATGTCATGGCTCAACTCTACATGATTTGATTTCAAAAAAAAAAAAAGTTGCCTCTCAACTTTTGTTCCAAGGGAAAGAGTGAATTATTGTTTCCCACTCCCCCTCTTCATGATACTTACAAAAACATGTGCATCTCTTTATATCCCACCATCGGTCATCTTTCTATCAACCAAAGCTTTCACACTCCCTGTGCATAACAAACTTTTCCACATGTGCATGAATTTGCATTTATCAGCACTAAATTTTATGTGATGCTTTATTGTCCAGTCATGAAATCTTTCTGAAGTTCTTTAAAGATTTGATTTTCATTACCCTGTGTAATTTTGTATCAACAGTAAATTCTATCACTTAGCTGTTCACTAACATTTTTATTCTTTTTTTTTTAACATTTAACAGTACAAACTCTTCCTGTTGAATTCACTACTGATCTGTCTTCATAGTGCAAATCAGTCCATCTATCCTTATCTTTATTTCATACCTTTATACAGTTATTAATCCAGAGAAGATATCTGATGCACTTGGGAAATCTAATCAACCAGATAGTATTCATCCATTCAGATTCTTACTCATTCCTCAAAAGAGCAATAACCTCACGAGACCCCTACAAAAGCCACCTTGATTTGTTTCCCTTATTATAATGTTTTAATTCCCCTATCTATCCTTATATTCTTTATTATAGTTGTAACTAAGTCACCTAATATGGAGGTCAGATGGTAGTTCTAGTCTTTCCTCCCATGGAATGTATATTATTTTTCATTAATGACTTTTTTGGCACTTCCTATTATTCTGACATTGAGGCCGAGGGAAGCAGCACCTATGTTTGTATCCTTTAAAATTCTTGAGCAAATACCATTTTCTCTCCTGACTCACTTCTCAGTTTGTTCTAACTCTCATCTACTGATATGTATTTGGGGCTCTTCCTCTCATGCTTATCTAGAAAACAAAGGTGCTGATGTACATCTCTGCTGGCGGTCTTCCTTAGTGAATGCCATCCCAAGAATACATTTAGCCTTCCTGCTGTCACATTTCATTTCTTGAGTATTCTTTCAACTTTTTTTTTCCTCTGGGGAGGGGAAAAAAAAAAACAAAAAAAAACACTATGCACCTATGCTTATTCCCACTATTGTGTTGTAAGGACACAAACAGAAATGGGAAAAATGCAGTCTGTGGAGAAGTGGTGCCTGAAATCTGCTTCCTATTGTAAGAAGAAGCAATGGACCAAGTCATATTTTTATGCCAATAACTTGAAATCTTTCAGCTTTTATATTTTAGAAAATTGTCACTGGTATCATGGCAATGTGAATGTTAATATTAAAGTTCAGGTTAAAAATATGTAGTTTTTGGCTGTTTGTGGGCACAGTGACAGTGTCCAGTTGATGTTGTTAGATCATACCTGCAAGCAGCTTTCTGCATTAGTGGCAAAGGGGCAGGACAGAGAGTGACCGCAAAACAGCTCTGTTCTTCTGTGCTATTCAAGGGGATTTCTGACAGGCATGTCAGGCTACAGAGGTCCCAATTCTGCTTTTAATGAAAAACTATATATTGGGGACTTCTGGGGCTTCTCATGTGTTGCAAAGCCCAGGGAAAGCTTCTAATAGGTGTTGGCATACATCCTGAAGCGCTAACTAAACTTTTAGCGATGCATGTTTTTTTCACTGTATTATCTTATTCATTATTTGAAAGGGGGAAGAAAAAAAAATGTATTCTTCATTACTGTTTTCACTTTCTTCCTTCGTCCTTCTGTTCACATATTTGTTGTCTTCAGGGTTTTCTTTTATCTTTCCTCTGTTTCTTTCCTCACAGGCACTTGAGTCTTCACTCCCAGTTCACAGAAGAAGTTAAATAATCAGATATTAAGTTTAACCTGATAGTAAAATGTCATTGTTTGGATTCAGAAGTAACATCCTAATCACATTAGGAGAGGAAGAAGCAGTTTGCTCTTAAAGAGACGTTTTATGCTGTGTGCCTACTTAGGCAAGTACTACTGCATTAGTTATTGATTAGTTGTTGGAGGAAAAATTTTAATCTCTTGGAGGAAACAAACAGAAGAAATTGTTCAGAGAAGCTGTCCTGGAAGTCTCTGGGTACTTGAGAGAAAGGGGTGGAGAGAAGGAATGTGGAATGCATAAATGTACTGAAACAATAGAAGACATTAGTGCTTGAAAAAGGAAGGACTTGCATCTTCAAAGCATTTTGCCTGCTTACACAGAAAGGAGCAGGGGAGATCTTGAAAGAAATGAATTCAACTTGTGATCCTTTACTCATTTTTTGGTTGGTTGTTTAGTGTCGCTTGTTTTTCTGTTTGTAAAGAAGCCCAGAAATAGGCATGTCTGGAAACTTTCAGATGTGTGTGCTCTGCAGTATGTTGAGGGAGCTTTTCAAAGTTCTGTTTAAAGCTGGCATGTTGTGTTTTTACCAAATTACTTTTTCTCACAAACGTAGTGATGTGTGTTGTCACAATTTCTTTAAATGTTTACAAGATTTTAAAGAACGTGACTGGAAATACCCTTCCTTTTTCAACAGCTTAGCTTTAATCTTTTACTACAGCGTCCTTAGTTTGATGGATTTTCTGGTGACTACATGGTTGAGACCTATGTTTAAAAGAATAATGCATGAAAGTAGGTAGGTAAAAATATAACCTTGGATTGATATTATATAACCATTTTGTATTGATTAAGGCCTTGCCTGCAGCTGTAGGGCATCTTTGCTCTCAAGTTAATTAAGTAGCGTCATAATGCAATATTTAAAAATAAAAAGTAAACCATCAAGACAGGTATCCTTTAAAGTTTGATGCTATAAGACGTGCATACAATTAAATACTGCGTGTTCCCACCACAGTTAGTAGAAATGATTATGTACATGTGTGATTGTGCACAATTGCACGCATACCCCAATGAATAAACACCGAGTTAGCAGAACTTCTAAAATTAAAGGATAACATTGATGCATAAGTAAACATTTATGAGATGGCACATTGCTAGATTTGGGAATTAAAACTAGTGAAGTTCTGAAGAAATTCTAGGCATAAAGTGTTAGATAAACTGTTGTTAATGTAGAACTTAGTAGTTCGATGAACGAGATTATATAATGAGAGTGCTGCAATTGGACTGTGATCCTAAAAATTCAAAGGACATAGATTTAAATACACAAACTGGGGAGAAAAAAAGTTCTTAGACATTCCTTGATGTCTGATTCAGTTCTGAGAGAGAAACTTCTTATTCTCTTCATAGATCCCTTTTATTCTAGATGCTGAGCTCTCCTGTATTTACAGCAGAGATTTGTCTTTGTCTTTTCCTCTCCATTTTTTTGGGTTGTAACACATACACAATAAAAGGATTTTTAATCTAGATCTTTCTGCTGCAAGATCCCTAGGATTCTGCTTAGAGATCAGTGTGAGAAATTAAAAAGAAAAAGAATGTTTGCATATTTTAAGAAAGTGGTTGATTAAAAAAATAAGAAATGTTAGGTACTTTAACAAAACTAAGCCTTAAATATAGGAGCCAAATAATGTGGATACTGCACAGTAATTTTCTGCACTTTTGAAGGACTAGGAATGAATGAAGGAAGGTATGAACCCATTGGTCCACTTTTTTGTCCTCATCAACCTACTGAAGTAAGGTCTTCATATATGACACTGTCTCTTTTACATTGAATGGGCTTCTTGCTTCTAACATCCCTGGATGGTACAGATAGTAAATAAAAGCAGCTATGATTTTGCAAAAGATTTCTCATGTTATTCTCACTATGAACTAAAGCAACACTCTGAAGAAATCAAAGGGGAAGTTCTACTAGCTTAATTCTTCGGTGGTCTGGTTTAAGATTATTGAGGATTTTGTTAGTATGCTCTTCATCCCCACCTCCTCCACCTTCCCCCTTTTTTAAATAACATATTTAGAAATAAAGTTCAATTATAATCTTAGTTCAGGCAGAAAGAGATGGAATACAAATATACTTTTAACATTTTTAATTCCCTTGCTGGCTTAAGTGCAAGTTAAGAACCTTGACCTAAAGCTTTATAGAGAATATCTGACTGTACAGAAAATACTTAATTGGGATCATTGTGTTTCAGTTGCCATTATTATATTGCCAAGAATTCAGCTCAGATTATTAAAAATCAAAACTATTTAGAACCAATCTACCCACTGATCAAGGAAGAGACTTGCCATGTTTTACGAAGTCAGGATTCAGTCCAGACCTGAACCACTAATTTGGCAATGATACAGCACACACTAAGTTGTTTGTTTACCTTTGATTTCATTGAATAGATATTTACTTTGGAGAAATGTTATTTATAAAATAATTAGCATTGTCTTAAGAAATGCGGCTGTCCATAAACAGATATTGAACTCTTAGTAAAGTAAATG
This sequence comes from Anas platyrhynchos, assembly GCF_047663525.1. NCBI lineage: Eukaryota > Metazoa > Chordata > Aves > Anseriformes > Anatidae > Anas > Anas platyrhynchos. Next base: position 37,736,733 of record NC_092590.1, read on the forward strand.
TCCCACATCTCATAATTCAGGCTTCTCTGCTAAAACTATTTCTGAAATTCCAATAGCTGTAGTCTTTATTCATTTGTAAATCTTTTCTTTGTGTGTGGAATTAAACTTCAGAATAAGTTATAATAAAATACTCTGTTTTGTTGCATCATTACTTAAAAACTCCCAGGGAACTGAGTTGTAAATATTGCTCTGTAACATGTTTTCCCTATAAAATAGGAAAACCAATTTCATACTAAACCTCCCTTTCCATATGATAATTAATAATGAGTTCTTTCTGCCATTGCAAACAATAATAGATGTACGATTCAACAACAGTGAATGTAAATATGTAAAAGGATGTGTTTATGAAGTATATCCTTTTAAAATATATGAATTTACTTAGCAATGTCTAAACTGAGAATGTCCTAGAAGACTGCAGAATGCTTTCCCTTCCTGAATTTCATGTGGGTGTCTAGAGTAATGAATAGTAAGAAAGAGTGACCAAAATTCAGAAGTATGTAGCTGATGTGCAGATGTGTCTCACTGGGTGTAGCTGTTCTGGTCTGTGTCATGTAACATTACAAGACCTTCAGTTGTGCTTCAAAGTCTCTTGTTCTGTGCAAGTCACTCACATATTACTGGCATTTTTTACTGTCTAATCTGATCCTTCCCCTTTATGGCCATACCCATGTGTTACAAAAGACAATTATTACATGAAGAGCAGAATTAATCCTTGTGGAATCTTGCAAATACCAGGCCTGGTGCTGGGATTGTGCCTCTCTAGAAGTGACAAATTTTGGGAAAGATTCCAGCTGTTAAAGCCTGACTGATGACTTATGCGTTATTGTGGGCTTCGTTTATCTTGTTGAGATGAGACTGCAATTTTAGATAGTATCAAATGGTGATGAGAGGTCCGAAGGAACAGCTTTTCTGTTTGTTCTCTGTGTGCTTAATAAAAACAAAAACAAAAACTAACCTCACTGCCTTAAAAGCCATTTTGTTTCCATGTCTTGGGTTGAATTTCTACTGTGCCAAGTCTCCAAGAGTAGCTTCTAATTAGAAATCCCTTCTAGTAAGTTTTTTGACTATGTCATCTTACGCCAATTTAAGAAGAGGCTTGGTGGAGAATAAAACTTGGCTACAAAAGTTGCATGCAGGATAGGCATCTTCTGTGTCAGTCAAAAATAGAAGAGAGCATTCATTTTTTGAAGACATATTGCTTATTTTCTTTGCTCTCAAGAAGGAGGAATACCATAAAGAGTAAATACCAACAATATTGGTACAATTGGTGTATGTGCCAGAAAGGTGCACAGATGGATATGTAGATTTGGATTATCATTAGAAAACTAATCATTGAAAAAGGTTTTATTTGCAATTACATTAATGAAGAATACTTCTGTTAAAACAAATAAATAGTTAGAGGTCTTAACCAGAAGTATAACACACCAAAACTAACATGTACTTTATTTCCTATTCTTTCAAGTACACAAACTTGCAGATAGGTTAAGATTTTTAATTTAATTACTAATGAATTTGAAGTCAGTGCCTAAAAAGGGCACCTCGTGAAAAAGTACATTGCAGCTTCCCCTAATGCAAGAAATATTGGACTGATGAAAGCAACCTATAGAGAACATGAAATAACAGCCAAGTGCTGGCATTTTAGGAATGTCTGTTCATAGACGTGCAAGTTTTATTTCACATTGTCCTCACCCTTCTCAATAAGAATGACTGATAGCCTCACTTTGTGATTTCCCAGCTTTTAAGAGTCTATTTTTATTTATTTTTTATGACCAACCTTACACTTGTTAAATGTAATTTTTGCTTTATGTAACATAAAAAAGAGCACATCTGCAGTATGCTGTCCCATGAATTAACAAGAATGACTGGACATAAGACAAGAAATCCTTTAAAAACATATGTTCACATTAAATATCTGGGCTATCTCAGTAAAGGAGGTCTTATGGGGTCATTTTTGATGCAGTGCAAGTAAACCATTTCTGCTCTCCTGAAATAGTTTCTTTCAGGTTTATATTGAGCTTGTATAAAGGCACATTACATAAATAAGGGCTTAGTTTGTACATTAGTCTTTTACATCTTGGATTCTTACTAAATCCTTGTTTTTACCAACTTGATGCTTAAGAGAGATTGATTTCTGCTACACATGTTTATGGTGTTTATTTTGATATGTCTGGGATTAAAAACAAAATTAACGCGCATAATCAATTTTGTTAGAATTAAAAAGGGTGCTTTGGTACCTTCGGTTACATTCTTCTCAAGAAAAAAAGAGATGTGATAATAAAGGGATTGATTTATTCAATCACAGGGTATAAAAACATTAGCCCTGGGAAAGAGCCTTCCTCTAAGAGCTTTAGCTGCCCAGTCTCACTTGTGTGGCACAAAATAATTTGCATTTTTAGAGAGATTTCATGTCTTCTGTGAGCTCTAGTGAAACATGAATAAATTGCTTTCTTTTCCTCTTTTCTGATTTTATAAAGCTGAATCCATTAGGGGCTGAGTCAAACTGTAATGAAAGAAAAGCAACAACTGAAATGATGGAAACCCTGGATTAGATTTCTTAGTAGTCCAAGCCCAGCTGTCATGGCCTACGTGTCAAGTTAGTGCTCTTTGGGGAGGCCCAACAGTACATGCGAATATTTTTTTAACTGCTGTGTTACAACAGGTCTCCAAAGCAGCTAGGAATTAAACAGAGAAGCAAAGATTAAGAATTAAATAGAGCCACGGCAAGCAGTTCACCAGAGAGATTTGTAGTCAGGCAAGTAAACCTTTCCAAAACTGCTAACCCGCTGCTGTCTGCCTAAGATGCTTCCACATGACCCACCTTGCTCTTTCGTGCACGCTGAGTTTGGGATCGCTAAAGGTGCGTGTGAAGGAGATGGTTGTTCATGTTGCTGAGTGCGCTGACCTGCCTCTATGCTAGCACAGGCTGTGGAGTTCACCACAAAACACTGCTCAGCTCAAACAAAGTCTCCGTGAAAGGCTACTGTTTTTATTCTTTCATATTATATAATCTGCTCAGCTAGCTTGTGATATTATCAGGTAAAATCTAAGCAGAACCCAAAGAAGCCAAGTTACAGTTTCTAGTTTTATGCCTGATAAATATTTTTGCACCCCAGAATCAAACTAGGGCTCCACTGTTGGAAGAGGGGCAGTTTTCAAGATTTGTGCCTGTGAAATATTCCTTCTGCTGGAAGAAGGCTTTGCATGAAGACTCTTAAAACTCCAAGCAGGTGTGTCTTATTCTAATTTATCTTTCACACCTTGTGAGCTTTGTGATGAGGTTGGAACATGATTTGATCAGAACGTGCTGATTCCAGCATGGATTTTAAGAGGAAAGCTGCAGGTTTGTGTCTTAGTGGGGAGACCTGGTCTCCTATCAAAGCACCAGATGTTAATCAGAGTACACTCTAGTGTTGGATTATCAAATTACCATTACCCAGTCTTCTACCTAATGCTTGGAATTTATCCAGCTTTGATTTGAAAGAGCTCTCGCTCTCTCCCGTGAAGGGGATTATGGCACAATCAAGGGGTTTCCTAGGACAGTAGTAAATTCAGATAGCTGAAATCATCTGGAGTCCCCTATTCACTTTGTTTACTTGCTAGGGAAATCGTGATATAACAAATCTATGTTAACTTCAAAATAGATTTCCCTCATTGTGAGAACAATTACACAGATAAAAAAAAAAAAAAAAAAACTTTCAGTCACTCTTAGACTTGTTCCATGGGAAAAATTCCTTCCTTATTTCTGAACTGGTGACCTTGCATGATTTACCACATCCTAGGAAGGCACTTCAAACCAGCAGCAGCTGTAACAGAAATGGTGTCTGCCCCAACTTCCACCAATGCCTATGTGAGGGACTGGGCTGTGAGGGAAACCTTTCCCTTAACAGCCTAACCTTCAGCAGCAACAGGAAAGTAACTCTGCTTCCTTTTCTCTCTTTGCTTTGTGCTGGGGGGAAAGGTCCAGAAGAAGCCAGATCGCCCATCTCTGTTCTCTCTCTGCCAGGCCTAGAAACCCATTCCTTCCTGCAGCTGCATGGGGCCTCTGAAGGACAGCATCCTTCATCGGTTCTCATCCCAGCCTCGTCACTCAGTCAAAGACTGGAGTGGCAGGGTGACATCTTTTACGTTACGAGGCGGTGAGTATGGCATAATTCAAAGTGAATTTAAAATTACTGAAGTCAAATATTTTTTTAAAGACCTATTTTGAGACAATTTGGCATAGCTGACATAGCCATGGCTTCAGCGAAGCTGCATGGGTTGTATCACTTGAGGATCAGGCCCAGACTAGCCAAGGCATTTATTTTTAAATTCTAGCTTCTACTCATATGTTCTTAAAAATCTCTGTAGTTCTATAACTTTCCAAAGCATGTCACAAGTCTTATGCTGACTGCTAATAAAGCAGAAAATCCATTTCCATTTTTCAGTGTAATCTTTTTTTCATGTGAATCTATTTCTCATCAAAAGAACCGGATGACTGGTCTGAAAGCTGGAGTTCTCTACACATCTGTAAAGAGGGGAGAAGTAGTGGCCTTTCAAGTTGTCCCAAGTTATCTGGAAGAACAAGTCCATAAATCCAAAAACGAAGAGGGAGAAACCCAACACTCAGTGTTGGTCTGACCAACAGAAGTATTGTTCCCAATTCCTGATGAAGAGAACTAGGTCTGATCTCACCCTGTTGGTAAAATCAACAAAGAAAGCTGATAGAAAAAACTTCCTTCAAAGTGTCAACGGGACACTGCATGGGAAGTATTTCACAATGTTATACCCATGTTGCCGTGTGTGAATGCAAGTACCCTCCACAGACCTGGACCTTAACTTCCAGCTGTTGCCATTATTGCCTGTTGGTATTAGAGTGGTACTGCATGACCTGGCTGGTAGCTGGACTTCCTTTGAGCTGTATATTCTGCAGTCATAATACTGTGAAACGAATAGCAGTAGGAGAAAATGAGATGATGTTCAGCAGCCGAGTAAACAGTTGCTTGATTATTATCAAAATAATTTGAGCCCTTTGGAAAAGAGAGCATGGAGGTAATTGGGTAGCTTGATGGATATTTATAGGCAGCCTGGGAGAAAGCCCAAAGGATGCCTCCACAAAAATTGGACAAGGAGGCAAAGCAGTCTTTGGGCTGGAGTAGAAAGAAGGGAGGGAATCCATGCCTCCTGTTCAGCTTCCCAGCAACACCCATCTGTCTGGGCACCTCTCAAGGCCTCCACAACTAGTGGCAGCTGCACCAACCACCCATTCTGAGGGAATCTTCACAATAACAGAGTTTTCTTAGAAAAGCAATTCAAAGATAAGTGATTTCCACCCTTAAAATCATTGGTCTGTTCTAAAACACTACATGATTTCTGATCTACCTGTACCTGGGAGGGGGGAAAGAGAGAGAGGGGATCTGGTTATATGAAGGTAGTGAGGATTTTTTTTTTTTTTTTTTGGAAGAGAGAAGTAGGAGCACTTTGTATCAATCTGAGAAGAAGACTTGAGCTGCTGCAAAGAATGCTATTCTCCCTAGAAAACCTCATTCACAAGAAAATTGATACTTCTGTAAGGGACTCTATCTTTTTTTTAAAGAACATAATCTTCCAGATGCTTCCCCTACATCTCCTTAGCCTGAGAGGGTGCACTCATGCCTAAGATGTGTTAGAGGATGTAAAGCTAAAGTCAGATAAGGAGACAAAAAAATCTCCCTGGCATCCTCTTTTTTTGTAGCAGATGCACTGTTGGATTTTCTCTGCTTCACTGGCTTCAGTTTCTGTACCCAAAGATACCTTTGGCTAAGCTCTTGGAAGACAGTTTCTCAGGAAAAAAAAAAAAAAAAAAAGTTGCATAGAGGCCTCAGATAATAAACAGTTTGTGAGCCACCAGGCAGAGTAGTCACTGGAGATGCTGAAATAAAGAAGTCTCAGCCATGAAAAAGGGCTCTTATATATAATTATGGAAGAGTAGGTAAGTCTTCAGAGGCCAGAAAACAGCAGAGCCAAGCCAGAACATAAAGAATGAGATCTGCAAAACAAGAAACTCAACAAAATTGCATACAGCACTCATGTCAAAACGCAGAGATAAAAGCAAAAAGAACTAAAATCACAGATACTTCTAATCAGAGCAATCTGATACTATATTTGATCCTCAGTATGCTAATGGCACATAATTAAGCAAGAGGAAGTGTTTAAGTAATCTGCTTTCCAGCTTTCCCTCCCTTTGGGACACCTTTGAGGGACCTGAATTTCAGAGAAAGGGGTGCTAAGCACTCTCTGACAGCCAGATGCTTTGAAGGCACATCAAGCTGCATATTCAGAAATAAATATCACACACTACCAGTGATTTAAATGCTGAGATCCTCTGTTCAGTGGCATATTTTGCTCAATGGGTAGAAGATAGTGTTTACAAAATGCATAGTTATGAACTGTCCTGCGATCCTGTCTTCTAGCTTTTAATTGGGCCTTTGTAACAAATACTTAACAGGCTTAATGCAGTGTGTCTGTACGAGTCGAGGAGAAGGCATAAGGTTTTATGTGTAGCCGTGCAAGAACATTGCATAGTAAGTACATAAAGTAGGTTCACACACAAGACAGGACAAACATTGGGGTGATCTGAGGGAATTCTTCAGTGTTCTGACCTGGACATGACTTGGTCTCAGAATCACTGCTGTGTCTGAAACCTGTGGTTCATTGTATTTTGCTTATTTACTGAGCGCCTGCTATACCTTGCTTAAAAACAAACAAACAAACAAAAAACATAAATGTAGCGACGGTAACACTGCACACAAATTGAGCAGGAATTTGCTGCTTCTGTTGTGGTTATTATATTGTCTAAAACATCAGTCCACTTACTGCTTCATTGCCCTTTGCGGTGAGATTAGATTCCATTCATAACTCTAAAGACGAGCATTAAAAATGTCTCCGCATATATCATTAAGATGCACATTTTTGCAAAAAGCCTGTAGGAATATCTTCAAAAATGCTGGCAAAAGTTCTTCAAGAATATGAAATAACAGCTCCATGAGCAAGAGAAGGATTTCTTTTCATAAGGATTTCTGAGTAGCTTTTGGGCTCAATCTTCAGTGGTGGCTCACAGTTCGCAGCAGAGATAGAAGCAGTGGAAGTGTTTTTATGCTGCTTGTATGTTCTCTCCTCACCAGCTCCTCAGGGTAGCCAAGGGTCAGTTTGGCATCTACCCCGAGACAGAGCAGCCCCCGTTTGCTCAGAATTTGGCTGTCTCAGGAAGTTCCCCAGGGGCTTATCCTGTTTTCAGGAGAGAGCATGTAGGTTCCAGCTGTGATCTTTATTCTGCATCTGGGTGGGGGGTGAAAGAAAAGAAAGCCTCCCCTGGGCCTCTGGGAATTTTCCTTCGCACTGTGGAAACCTGGATTAACCAGCTGGGCAGACATTCAGGCAGCTTCCAAAATTTTGCCTTAGACTGAGAAAGGTTAGAGATACTAAATCTGAAACTATCTTTCCTTAATTTCTTCTAAACTTGGGTTGGAATATGCCAGAGATGAGATGCCTTATTGAAACTTTAATAGTTTGGATTTCATGTAAAATTTGATGAAGATAAAGCTATAAACTAAAGACTAGTAGCTATTTTATTTAGGGTTCTTGAAGTGACCTTCTTAGTGAATGTATTTCAAATCTGATTTTTCCATGAAAAAAAAAAAAAAAAAAAAAAGGTGTAGAAGTTTTGTGGCATATCCCTAACTTCCAGACAAAGCAAAAGACACTGTCACATTTTGGCCTTTTTGTTGTTGACCTACACTCAAACATGACAGAGCTGTTATTTCAAGTTGATATATGGCTTATGCAAATGCTGCTATAGCGTATTGTCACAAACTGGTGTAGAATTTTCATAACAAATAGAACTGTAAAATGTGAGATGAAGAGTCCCATCATTGTACAAACACCTGATGTGTCCAAACTGTGAAAGAAAGGAAGGTTAAGTTGTGTGAGGACTGTTGAATATGAACAAGTAAATGACAGAACTTGCTAAGCAGAGAAATACTTATATTCCCTTTTAGTTTTCTTATCCAAACCATAAAAACCCTGCTCTTTCCTTACAGTGCCATAGTCTGAGTGGACTCTTTACAAGCATATAAAATAAATTCTGCTTCTCATTCATAACTCTACCTATCTGTAAAGACTTTATTCAGAGAAACCTACCTGTTCGATGTACTTCCTGTAGTTCATTTAAGGCTCCCATTTGTACTCATAAAGATTCATTCATTGCCCTGAATAATATATATGGTATATAGGAAGGAGAACCAACTGTGGCTTTTACAATCTGAATTAAACAACTTTGTCTGATAACAGAAGCACTGTCTCGTTTCTAACCAGGCCATAAGCCCTAAGGGTCTTGTATGTGTGCCTTTATTTATTTTTGCCAAATTGTCCTTCAAGGATCTGAAAGCCAAGTGAACCAAGCTGACTGAATTGTTTCTCTCTGCCTGCTCACAAAGACTGAAGCAGGCGTAGGCATAATTGTATTGAAGCAAATACCCGTCCCTAAACTTACTCTAAAATGCAACTGGGTGATCTGTCCTTTTCTCAGTCCCACCTTCTAACCTTCCTCGTCGAGAGAGTTCATCTGTTATGTGTGGCTCCTACAAATGCCCGTGATTAATAACTACCGTGATTCATTAGCCTGTGTTGTTTGCACTGTTTCCCAATGGGAGCATTTGCTGTCTAGGGATAGTCCATGATTACTCTGCCTCGTGGAGCAGTAAGATGCTTTCAATCTAATGTGCTGTCCATGTTTTAGCATAAAATAATATTAAGGCATCCACATAATGGAACCATCTGAAGATCCATTTTATTAAGCAGTGAAAGAAAATGTGCGTGTGTTTGTATGTGCGAGGGAAACATAACCAACAAATCTCTTTTACCAGAAACATAATTTCTGTAAATGTTTCACTTAAAGGCACGGCTATTTTGGGGTGCAGTTATTTGGATCCAAGGTTGAAAAAATACTCTGTGGTCAATGTCTTACCTGGCACAATTAGCTTGCTCAAATTGCATACGGCCTACTCAAAATAAGAAAAGCAGGAAGCAGAGGCAGGTTCATGGTATGTATTCCATTCCATTTGGCACATATTTATTTTAAATGCAAGCTACCTTCAAGTACAAAGCCGTAGTGCTCTTAAAAGATTACTGTTTCAAGTTACTCCACATACCTTAACAGAGGCATGTAACCTTTTTACATTATATGATCAACTTTTTGACAGTGCAGGGCCAGCACAGCTAATGGAATAATAGCCTGCAGGGTCCAGCTAAATGATATACGAATATAATCAACCTTTGTGATGACTATTCAAAAGTAATCCCTTTAGCTTTCAACTGCGACATATATTTCAACCAGGCAAAGCCATATGAAGAAAATCTCTGCAGACTCCACTGATACAATATGGCCTTCATATCCCCACAGTGTGTTTGCTGCTCACAGTGAGTTTTAAATTTAAGGTAATGGCTACTGTATATTCATGTGAGCATAGAACAATACCTTTGATTTGTTGGAGAAATGTTACATTAGCTACCAAGGGTCCTATTCAGTAAACTTTGACACAACCCTTATATATGGTTTACTGCTTATGCTAAATGGAATATGCCTGATAAAAATGCTCTGCATGCCCAAATTGTACAAATTCATTAATCTTTATATTCATAAAACCTCCAAGTACAACTGCCTCCATTCCAAGTGAACCTAGTCAGGATACATGGCTAAACATGTGGGCCCCATCTGTTTTTTGAAAAAGCATCGCATCGATTTTAATTTATCAAAACAGAAAAAAGTAGGAAAATCTACAAGTGTGGGACATGCCTGTGTTGTTGAGTCATATTATTTGCTGCTGCATCTTTATTCCTCCCCCATTACGTCATACTACAGACTATACAACTGAAAATAGCTGCATGACCTTTAAAATGCAAGTAGCTTTTAAATGAGAATAATAGATTGTAGCTCATCACCAGCAGGATAATCTAGCGCATCCTGTCATATCATGGATAGGATGTAAAGAATGCAGTGAGATTTTATTTTTCTCTCTTTCTTTTAGGACAAAAATACAGTATTGGCTAGCAGTGAGCCCAAATACATGAGGTTCACTGTATAAAAGGAAAACAGATATAAAAACACTGCCATAAATTACTACTCCTGCATGTACAAAACAGTAAGAGTTCACTCACATTAACAACAGCTGCAAATGTGTTGTTGGTTGCATATGTACCTAAATATATTTAAAACATGTTCCTGACTTTTGATGCGTTATAATATTTTATGCCACCTTAGCAAGCTAGCTATAAGGGAAAAATGGGAGAGGACACGGACTTTTCTCCTGTTTGCTTGCCATGTCTCTTCTTGAGTGCACAGACATTCAGGGCATCCTCAGCATGCTGCAGCAGGGAGTTCCAAGAGTGAGATGGCAGTGCATGAAGAACCTCTCCTTCGTCTCCAAACTCATCACCTGCCATTTTCTTTGTATCTTACCTCATTCTTTATTGGAAAAAACAGTTTCTGGGTCACCTTCTGTATGTTACTCTCATTGTCACTTCTCTTGTCATCAACTCAAAACAATGCCTTTTTTTTTTTTTTTTTTTTTTTTTTAAGAATTTTCAGCTCCCCAAGCCATGCTTCTTTATCAACTTATGGAGCTTTTCAGTGGAGTTCTAGTTTAATAAAGTCCACGTGTCTCTGAAAAATGCCTTGGATTTGAATGCTTTCTCATCTCATGGGCATGCGGTCTTGGGATCTGTTACATTTCCTTTATAACCTTTTGATAGAATGGTACCTAAAATTCTTGTCCTCTCTGAAGCCAGTGATCATTGTAGGTACGGTCTTTGTAACTGCAGCTTTCATTCTGTCCTACGACTTCTCACTAATTACGTTGTGTAAAGGACTAACAGCTCTGCTTGAACTTCTACTATAGGAACATAATGAAATAATGAGATTTTTAGAAGTGTGACAATTTCTTACATAGAGTCATGTAAACAGCAAGAACAACAGAGATGCCAATTCTTTCTACGCTGAAAATGTGACTGGACAATTTTTAATTATGGTTTATCAACAGCAGTGATAATATGTCAGGAACATCCTATTATGATTAATTGTATTTACATACTATTAATACATATTAATGCTTAGCGCTGCATTTTACCCAACACAATGAGACAGAAGGATGCTAGATGGTGTGATCTGTGGTGGTTTACATGTATTATCATTATGAATATGAGATGCTTTTATTGTTCCCAATTAGCACAGGCCAAGCAACCGCCAAGAAAACATCTATGGCTCAGTATTCTGTTACTTACCCTTGATACACTTCATATTTGCTGGGAGGGTAGAACTGTTAATCAGACAGTGACAGTTTGGTGTCCAAGTGTGAAGGCAAAAGGCCAAAAGGTGCATGAGAACAGCAATTTATGCTGTTATTCCCTATCTGTCATGCACATCTCCACTGGGTTTTGTATGTGTCAAAGCATGGAAGATACGTTGCTGTCAGAGACACACTTTCAAGTGTATTTCCTTGCAAGTACATCTGGTACTATACATACATAGTCACATGTTGGGCTTGAGGCACCCACTGGTCTTGCACCGCTTCTTCAACGTTGAGGTTCCACTGGGAAGAACATTAATGCTATCCTGGTGTAAAGCTGGGATGGGACAACATAGTTCAGACCCTATGGCAGCACTGGCAAACTGTATGAGGCTCTCAGCTGCTTCAGTGAATTAAATCAGAGTGGTCTCTCCTGGCCGTATCCTGAAAAACTAGACCTTGTTTGAGAACTATGAAGCCCCTGCCAGTTCTGTAATCCAGAGCTGTATCTTAGGTAGCTAAAGTTGTATCTGTTGTCTAGGATTTCCTTCTCTTGTGACTTTTTACTGTCTTACAACAGTGCTCTAAGTCCAAAGCACTAACACACTTTCTTGTTTGTTTGTTTTTGTAATAACAGAGCTTGATAAAGAAACAAGTGATTCGGAGCCCCTGTGAGCCTCTTCCAGAGACAAGAATTCTAGGTAATTCCTGGTACAGTATTTGCTCTAAATCTGTATGCTTTTTTACTAATAATATAATGATTTTCATAAAATGTCATTTGGTATCAAAATTTAACCTGATTTTGACGGGTAATTGTATATCAGCTGGTTTACTTTGTCTAAGTAACAATATTTTTCTTGTTCATAAAGGAACAAATTCACACTTCCTTCACAGTTTTTACTGTTTTTCCTGTGTTTGGAATTTAATTGCCTTTGATCCTGTAACTGCTTTTAATTTAAAGAAAAAAGCCTTTGAGACAAAAGCAAATCTATTAACCAGATGCTGAAGTCAAACATAAAATACGTAGATATCAGCAAGTATAAACTTACAACATTTGGTATTTGTTATTTGCCTTTTTTCATTACAGAGAACACCTGCTTGCTTACAGAGCAGCTGATAGATGTCTATTATAAAAACTGGAAGATCCTTGAAGACTCACGTAACAAAGTAAGGATTTTGGTGGAAATTCTGTCATTTAAGTGGGTACACAGTGGTGCAGTATAAATACCTGAGAGCTCTAAGTTCTTGTCTGTCTAAGGGTGGCCTCATCTTTTTTATGAAAAGTAGCTAGTGTCATTGACATAAATACAAAAGGAAAAGAATAATACAGAACAGGATGTCTGTTGTTTGTGCCACTAATGCTTGTTGTGTTCCAAAGTGTCGAGATCCTCCCATTAAGATACCAAACATCCTTTATGCCTGCTGAAGTAAACGTGAATCCAAGATGCTCAATACCTTGGAAGATCAATTTCTAAATGTCTGGAATATTTGCTTTAAATCCCTAATTATTGTCCTATTCAGGAAAAACAAACAAACAAACAAAAAAACTACAAGCTTGATGCCTTATATCTAGAACTATCAGTGATTTTTAGCTTCTGTGCTTAACAGTTGTGGTTCAACAATGACCTGAACAGAATAGATCCAGCCTGGGTGGCCCACTGTGGTGCAGTTTTGATCTTGTCTATAATGCAGGTCAGACCCAAACACAACTAAGTTTCTTTAAAATCTGGTTGAGCACACTTAAGAAACTGCTGAAAATCTGTACAACCAAAGCATTTGAAATGCCATTGACTGTCTCAAGTGAAACATCAATCTATAGGCACAGCTGAAATGAGTATATTTAATAGTGAAAGTGCATCTAGCAGAATACCTGTATGTCACCATTTCAACACGGAAAATGAAATTTCCCTTTTAGTAAAGACTGTGTTCATTCACACAATCTGGAAAAGTAAAAATCTGCTTGGGCTCTTTCTGATAAATAATCTGAAGCCCCGATTATAGAGGGTGTGTGGAGAATTGTCTCCTGTTTTGAGGTGCTGACATTCCTGGCTGTGTGTTCCACCCATCACCCGCAGCAGTCTGACTCCTGTGGTCTTCACCATTCTCAGGGGGCATTTCCCAGCCACTGTCACTGCTGGCCCCAAGAACAGTTAAAGGACAGAAGGTGGTGGTTATTGACTCACAAAATATATGGCGAGACAGGATTTGGAACCTTTGGATTTTATTTAGGAAAATTCATGCAAGCTTTTTCAATTTCATATATTAGAAAATCTTTCTTTTGAGCTACATAAACAAAGCATTATGAATCCCAATAATTGATCTTTCCTGTCTTTAAACGGAGGTTTCCGGAGTCAGAGTTTGAAGCAAGGTCCATTAGACCTGTAATCAGTTTTTATGACAGTCTTTGAGCAAGCAATAGCTTTTGCTATAGTAATAACTCAATTCACTGGTTTTCTTCAGGGTTGCGATTTGAGTAACTGGTTGACACGTGACAATAGGATTTCTCCCTGTTAAGGCATGGTGAAAAATACATCATTAACTAGCTCTTATTAGATCATTTTTGATGAAGATGCTGTGTGCTTACAATGTAAACAAATACCTGTAGCAATACTTTTATTCTTTTACTTAGAGGTCTTTATTTTCTGAACACAAGGCTCATGACAACGATTTTAATTTAGAATGTTTCTAGAAGGATAAAAACTTGTATAAAAATGTTCCTACACAAAATTATGCACATACTTAAGCATACAAATTTACTAAGTGTTAAAGAAGGTAAACATTTAATGAATACAAGGAAGGGGAACAGGACCATGAATTAAATATAAACAATAACAGTATACAGTTTACCCCTCATATTTTAATGCTGTTGATGTGAAAGACTAAAAGTACTAGAAAAACAATACAGCAACTGGAAATAACACCTGAAAATCACATTAATATGCAAACTCTTCTAGTCCTGATAAAACGTGGCAGAGCTTCTTTAACATGATGCTGATTTTAGATATTTGTAATTTCTTTTATCAGAAAGTTGTTGAAAAGAATGGGGTATGTGAATTTATCATTCATAGTGGGGAAAAAACATATAAAAAATATTGTATACCAAGCTGACATTCTAGAAAAGCTGATTATCATTTTTTCAAGGGCAAGCTTCTAAATTCTTATGGGTTTTGAACCTTATGTACATTTTTACATAAGGTTTTACAAAAATTATATGTATGCATACCAAAAGTTGTTATGCATCTATATTAAATAGCATCCATGATCATCAGTATTCTTTGCAAATCTGAACTCATTGCTAAGTGGTAAGTTTTGTATGCTGGTGAGAAAATGGTCACAAATTCTTCCTCTAAAGCATTAGCTCTCCCATACTTCTGAAAAATACTTGTTAGTCACAAAGCTTTTAATAAAAATAAGGGGATTTTTATCATCCTATAATGATGCAAATACAAGCTGTGTTCTTCAGTCAGGAAGCTCCTGGATAAAATGTTGTTTATTGAGCTAAATGTACCTGCCTCCCATCCCAGTAACTATTTGTCTGACGAGTAGCTGTCTGGCTGGCAGCATGTAGCTATTGTTCTGCTCCTTGCGGACTTTTTTAGTGGAAAAACAATGGCTGTGCTTTCCACTTCCAATCAATGGGGCAAGGTGGTTAGACAGAGAGTAGTTCCATACATTATAATTTGGATGGGTTCCTGGATTGAGCCTCTCAGCTGTTAGAAACAGTCAGAGCTCTGTGGCTAGTGGACAGGCCTCATCCTAATATCCCACATGCTCCGGCTGAAAGCACAGCTCTCACCACTGCTTGGCTGAGCTAGTGACTCACCGCTACTTCAGAAAGATTGCCACTGACTGAATTACCAGTGCCTCTTCCAACGCCACTTGCCTTTGGTGATCTCTTGCCAGACATAGTCCTGCTGCTCAGATACTCATGAGATCAGAACTCCAATTAGTTCCAATTAGGGAACTTTGGTTCTTCCTCTCTTTATGTGAGGGAGACTGTGATTTCTTTAAGGAGCTCCTCATATGGAACAGAATCTTTTTCTGCTCTGCCGGGTTCATTATCATTGCTACTGTTCCTCCACGTTTTTCTAAAAAGCCTCTAATTCCCTTTCCTTCAAAACATTATGATCAGAAAAGAATACTCATGAGAGAGGTAGAACCAAGTTGCAGGCTTTTCTGTGCGCTAAGAAATTATAGGAATAGTTGGCTTTAATGAAGTTAGGAAAGCAGGTAAATCAATGTAGATCGTAATGCCAGTTGTCTGTTTCAAAACAGAGACTTGTCAAACACATTATAGCAGATCAGACTCTGAATAGTTCTGAAGTGGTAATATTGATGTCTTTAAAATCTGAGTAATGCGTCTGCCTGTGGTATGTGAGACCTCGCAATTAAGACTGCTTTTGGAATAGGATTTTAGAAGGTTTTGCTGTTAGATCTATCTGATGGTATTGATTAACAATTCCTAGCAGAGGGTAAGCTTGTACCTCAGAAAGGATTCTGTTTATAATTATGAAAAGCATGTTTTCTAATCATTAATAAGGTATATCTTGTTAATTATGATGATATATAAGGTATTTCACCATTTACCTGTGAACCCATTTGGAAAATTAATGTTTGAGTCACAGAAAGGTCATTGCTATTCTGGAAGGGATCCAATCATCTCTAAATAGACCATCCAAATGTAGACTAAGAAATACACTATATATAATTACCTAGAAATAGATGGAATAAATAAGATTGATGGTAGATATTACTAAAGCCACATTTTAGTTTCCTGCTAGGAAAAAGTAGACTAACTGAAAGAAACAATAATATACATGTAAAAATGCAAGAAATAGGGTAAAGTCATAAGTAGGTATGTAAGACTTGGCTATTACATGAGGTCAGAACTCAGCAGCCTTCAGAAATGGTGTACATCAAGGATTTTGTCTTGAGATTTCATGAAATGTTTCTGAAGACAACAACTACAAAGAAGAGAATGAGGACTTTAAAGAAAAAATAAAACTGTGTCTTGTTTGACATCATTTCTCTATAATATCTTTGTATTTTCTACATGTATGCCTACAGGTAAATAAAATGTGCTGTCTTTGAAGGTAAACAAATAAACATGTTAATGAATATTTCCATGTCTGAGTCTTCTTTTGACACAGGCATATTGCTGAAGAGTGATCCCGAGCATAAAGAAGCCCAGCAGCTATGAAGGTAAAGCACATTGCCAGGAGTTTAACCTTAGGAAATAAACTTCTCCTTCTAAACATTTAAGGTTTACTTTTAAATGTTAAAGCATAAAAGTCCAATATAGCTGTTGGTTAAACGAGCTCTCAAGATCATTTAGCAGAGGAGAAGAAAGAGAAAAAGGTCAAAGTGAGTCTTTGATTGAAAGCCTACTGTTGAGTCCCAACTCATCTGCAGGACAAAGTGAGTGCCAGATTCCTATCTGCTTGCTGCAATGCTGGCTGGCAGAAATTAATCTCCATGGGTGAGAAAGCAACTTAGTAACTGAAACCCCTGGTCCCTCTCTGTGTTGAATTAGTAGGTTTGTTTCACCGAGGTTAACAATGAAGTTACCTGTTTGTTTTACCACCAAGTGAAAGGCAGACAACCTTGAGACGAGCAGCTTCCAAGCACAGCTAATCCAGGTGAGATCCGAAGGGCTGGAAAGGGCCCTGCCTGCAGTCTGTGGGAGCTGAGAGTGTGCAGACCCCGAAGAACCACTTGGTTCTTTGTAGAGTGAGACAGGAGAAAAAGGTCTGAAGTTGTTCCAGCAGCTATCCAGTCTCCCGATCTGCTCTGCAGTTTGCCTATCTGTATGGGTAGACAGAAGAACAGTGAAGAACAGATTTTCAGTAGCACACAGAAGACCCAGAGGCTGGGGGCTTGTGCATCTCAGGAGGAGCATCTGAGAGCAGAAGTAGCTCCTGGCTCCCAGTTGGCTCCAAGCTGATTATCTCCTACCCCAAACAGAGGTAAGCCTTGTCTCTGGGGGTCAGCTGCTTCCAACACCAGCTTTCGTACCTGGCACGAGTAGTCTCCAACTAGGGAAGCACATATCCATATACAGAGATATAGCACCTCAGGAAGGTTCCTGCCCCCTACACTGTGACCCATGCTCTCACAGCGTTGCTCCCCAGTCTTCCTGAACTGTGTCAGAAAACATTGCTCCATCTGGCCACAGGATCACGGTTTGCAAATGACGTGTCTCGAATCTGGACTTGACCACAGTGGTGCTTCTAAGAGCATCCTCAAAGAGCCCTCCCTGAAGCATGGTGTTTAAAGTTATTTTCTCCAGTTTTCTTTCATAAGAGTTGTCTGCCTCCCGGCTCCTCAGCATCGGTTGGCTCAGAAAATTGGACACTCTCCCTTTCCACGTGAGTACTGGGAAATCACTCTCCCTGACATTGCTGTGTGCTTTCTGGGCAAACCAGGCTCATGCCAGGCTCACAGCACAAATTAAAACAAAAAGTATTTATGATAAGGGAAGTTCAGGATTACCTGGCTTCTGTCTCCAGGCCTCGCTCTACCACAGCAGGCCCTTCAACTTTTATGCTCTGAATTACAATGAGCTTTCACTTGTGTGGAGCCGTGATGCTCTCAAAGGAGCTCTGTGGTATTAGAATATTTTGATGAATTAGAGCCTTTGCTTTTACTTCGCCTCTCCCAGCCTCTGTTGTGGGAGAGCGATATCACCACCAATGCACTCGCGTTTTGCAGCGCATTTGGCAGAAATGGCTAAACAACTGCTCGAGATGGGGACAGTTAATCAGAGGGAGGTCAGGATTTATGGCGCTTTGAATTCTTCCCGTCACGCTGAAACCCAGCACTAATATCCTTGAGCCACGTGAGGGGCAGGGAGGGGTGCGAGTCCCCTTGCCAGGGGCAATAGCGTGGATGATGTGCACCGAGCTAGGGGAGAGCAGGCGCCCACGCAGGCCTGTACAAAGTAGCTGCTCCTGGAAGACCGGAGGCTTCCAGGGCTGGCCGCAGCTCCCTTGGTGGCAGAGGCTTGTTTTTAAGCCGTGGCTGCGTACACAGCGTGCCACCAAAGCGCTACAGAAGCAAGGCAGGCAGAGTTGTGTCAGCTGTTGTGTGGTGTAAGGGGAGGAGCCCCATGTACGCCTCATGGCCTTGCCTGCAGGGCAGCTCCGCAGCCAGGGCTGGGAGCCCTCGCACAAAACCAGCCTAGGCCGAGCCAGCTCAGGGGTGGCTGGCACAGGGAGGAGAGATGCCCAGGATCACGGTGAGTACTTTAAGTGCATTAGGAGCCCGTTGGACTGAAAGGTTTTAGGGCAAGGAGCCATCTGTCACCTCACCCCCGAGCACCGGCCCTGGCCGGCACACGTGCACACCAAACCACCTCAGAGCAGGCGAGGTTCAGTCGCTGCTGCTGGCTGCGGTCACTCACTCTGAGTCCTGCTCCAGGCTGTTTTCCTGCTCCTTCCTGACTAGAAAATCGCAGCATAGTGGAACCTGCCTGGAAAATCACTTCCTGAGGCCACCTGTACTGGGAAGCTTGGTAGTTTATGCAAAGTAAATGAAAGCCAGGCTGTGAGGGAAGTAAATGAAGAAAAAAATTGAACTAATATATTTGCAAAAAGTATGCTTGTCTTAGTCACTCCCTCTGCTTTTCCCAAATCCCTCACCCCGCTGTAGGGAGCTGCGGTGTTTCCATCACTGAGACAATACACTGCCCCTTGAAAGCTGCTGGGTTTAATCTCACCATCAGATGGTGTGATTCATTTCTGCAGTCCCTGTTGTACATTTCTTAATATCAGACATGAGTGAAATATCTGCAGGACTGTAACTGAGAGTGGAGTTAACTATTTTTTCAAAGGAAAAAAGATGCTGGAAATATATAGTGGCCCTCGTCAGCTGAAAGAGCATGTGAAACCTGTGGCAGGCTCCCGAGCTGCACTGCTGCAGCCTGCTGAGCCTGTGGTGGTATCAACTCAGTGAGCCAGGAGGAGGCTTTCACACCTCAAAAATACAGCTGGGTGGGTTCAGCCGAATCCCAGGCATAGCTCAGGGCACTTGTGTGAACACTTGCCTGTGTTCAGGTACTTTGAATCTCTACCTGTCAATTATTTTCAACACCTTTGACATGCAAGTGTTCATGGTGAACCTATGAGGAAAGCTTAGTTCATGGTTTAACGTGGTTCTGCCATCTTCAGCTGTTCTTTTGCATCCCTGGGCGATAATCACCTGTTTCTGGGGGAAGTGCTTTTCATGTGATTTTCTGTTTTGTCATGACTGGTTCCTTGGTTAGGAACTCGATCCTCTTTTCTCACACTCTTCCACGTCCAAACTGGGAGACGTTTCTCCTCAGAAAGAGCAGTCAGGCATCGGGACGGGTTGCCCAGGGAGGTGGTGGAGTCACCGTCCCTGGGGTATTTAAGGAAAGGTTGGACATGGTGGTTAGGGACATGGTTTAGTGGGTGACATTGATAGTAGGGTGACATTGATTGTCCACCTGTGTCTTCTCAATGTTAATTAACATGGGGTTCTGCAGAAGCTTTCCCCACCCCTCACAAAACATGCCAAAAAATGGCATCTGCAGCAGCATCTTCATGAGGAACCAGGCTTCCCTGACTGTCTGACGCTTCTTACTAGCTGAATATGAGTCACATCTCCAAAATGATTGTGCTGTTGTTTGCATTGCTGGATAGAAATTAAACTGTTCAGTACTGCTGAGAAGGGAGGTAAGCCATCGGCATTGTACACATGGAAAGTGGGTAAGTTCTGTTTAGTTGTGCTTATTTTCAACTTCACAGCTGGTGTGCCCAGTGGTTTTCAGGTGTCAGAAAGCTGTGGGATAGTAGCACGTGTTCTACATTGAAATAGCCTGGGGTTTTGGTCTACCTGCTTCATAGCCTTCCTCTGCTGTTAACACGGTACACGTGCTGAGTGAAGACTTAGTATAGATGAGAAGATCATCTGCACTGAGCTATTTCTAATTAAATTAATTAGCTGATTAGTAAAAGTTACACTATGCCCTCGAGACAAACGAAGGTATGCCCAGGGAGACACTGATCTCTGCGTACCAGCACTCAGCTGACTGCCTGCCAGGCTCTGCCCTTGGGGAACAGACCTCAGCCTGCAGGTCTGGCTGTGGGGCACGCCACCGGGTCTGAATATCAGCCACGAACTGGTGATGCTTTTATCCAGTATCGTTCACAACTGCCTCCCCATTAATTCGCTCAGCCTGGAAGCACCCTGGTGTCTCCTTAATAGGGGTTAGCATTATTTATAGCAATTTACAGGTGTGCTGCTAAAAGACCAAACTGTAAATCACCTCCAATGTTGCGCCGTGATGAAGTGCCTCTACATTATTTAACAAATTGTCCCAACATGACTGAATGGTGGGTGCACAATGGAGAAACTTGGCACAGAAATGCAATGCTGAAAAGGCCGCAATCCTGTGCGTTTAGTTTAGGGTTGTAATTGCAATTGACATTCTTCTGGGGGTTTTGTACTCCAGGAGTATTTTCAGGTTTAGAAGAGGGAAGTGCTCCTGACCTGGGGTTGTCAGCGGGGCAGCACAGTGCCTAATGCATGGGGCCGTGTCAGACAGCTGGCCTCGCAGAGGTTGTGGGCACAAAAAGGAACCGGCTGCACGTATGCATTTCGGTTCCAGCCCACTGCCTGGAGTGTGCAGGAGCAATGTTGTTTTACAGTGTGTGAGAGTGATTCTGCCTCGCCAGAAATAAGATTGAGATGCAATGTAACGCCAGCCAGAAGCGCTCTGAGGTACCTCGAAATAAAGAAATATACATGCTGCGAGATGTTGGTCCATCATAGTTGGCCTCAGCCTGAGCACAGCACTTCCCTGGGTCGAGGGAAGGCTTGTCATTTCTAAATGATGAGAGAGTGGAGAGCTGGAGCAGCGCCTTCTTCCTAGAAAGCCTGTTCTGAAACCGAAGCACAATAATTGTTATATTGCTCCTTTCTCTGGTCCTTGCAGGTGTTTTTCCTCTTTCAGATGTGCAGGGTGCTGGTATGTGCTAAATGGCTTCTGGTTGTCTTTACTCAGCCTCAGACAGTTTTGTCAGGCCCAGCTGTCAGGCCCCTGCCTGTCCTGCAGCTCAGCTCACCCGCGGGGAGGTCTGGCACGAAGCTGAGCTGAGCAGCCCGGGCACCACGGGGCAGGAAAGTGCTGGCGTTTGGGGACACCACCAGCCTTGGGGAGGGAGGAATCTGGGGGTTGGAAGGGGGTTTGGGGGTCCTGCTTCCTTCCTCGAGGTTCAGGCTTTGCAGGTGTGTGTGAATTGAGGGGTCTTTTCTAAGGATGCGAACCAAGTAGCCCTGGTGATGTATTTGCTGCTTTTTATGGAGTAAATTACAGGGAGTTTGTTTGCAATTTAACCTTTGAGTTGTCCTGGTTAAACCTTAACATCAGTCAGAGCTCTCCTAAAGCCAAAGACCCTCTAGAGCTATTGGTGAGGGTCCTTAAAGCACTCCTAAGGGAAAAGGGGCAGGGTGAGGACAGCCGTACCAGGAGCTGTCCCAGGAGCTGTCCTGGGGCAGAACAGAGCCCACGAGGTTCCCCCGGTGTCGGACATTTCCCCTCACGGCCACATCTCAGGAAGGCCGGTGGGGTCGCACCGTGTGTGCCTGCCTGCTTGCGTGGTCATGCCTCTCTCTGCCTCTCCCCACCTCTGTTTTTAAATCCTCTGGCACATTTCAAATAAGCATAACAGAGAGGGAAAGGGCTTAAATGTGACTGCATCCCCACAGCCCTTGTGCAGCGAGGCAGCTGACAGCAGGGACAGGCCCCATGTGTGCCCCACACCAGGGAAAAGGCAGAAAATCACACACGTACCTGCCCCAGGCAAGAGATTTTATTAATGCCCCATCCCCGAGAAAAGCAGGGGTCAGAGTTTGTGCCTTATTGCACGCCCGAGAATCCAAGCAGAGGGCGTGAATCCGAGGGGAAATCACCCTCCTGGGCTCCAGCGCTGCTCGGCCTCCCCGCCGTGGGCTGGGAGAAGCGCAGAATTGCCAGGAAGGCCCAGAAAAAAAATGTAAAACTCTGGAAAAAGTCTTTAAAAGAAAAGAAGAAATCAACCAAAGCATCCAGTCCATTGGGACATGGGTTAAATACACTGCCACTCACCTCTGGTGCATTTTTTCCCCTTTCCTGCCCGCTCTCACCCGCGCTGTGCCCCTGCTCTGGCAGCGGGCCCGTGGCTGCGTAGGGCGGCTCGGGGTGCGTGCAGGGCCCCCCAGCACACCGGCACCACCGGAGCCTGGCGGCTGATGCGTTTGGCAAAACTGCATGAAGAAATAAAGGGAGTGAATGAAAATGTCAGCCGCATAAATATGCCACGAGAAGTTTAGGCTTTGGATGCGAGCACTCGAAGCGAGACAGCTTTGGGACAGCAAGGCAGGGAGCGAAATTAACACCCCGGCGAGCTGCCAGCGGGGCAGCAGCTCCCCCCCAAACAGGACCCAGCGCACCCAGAGCAACAAAACCCATCAGGGGTCGCCTGCACAGGCGGGGGTGCCCCCAGCCCCGGGCCCGGGGGGGGACAAAGGCTCCCAGGGGTGTCCCCGGGGGCAGCGCCGGGGGGGGCTCTGCGGGGCCCGGCTGTCAGCGCCGCTCCCCCGCAGCCCTGCTTAGCGCTCTCATTACCGCCTCGTTGCTTTCGCCCGGGGGAAGGCGGCGGGGGGGCGCGGGGGGCTCCCCGCAAGCAGCCCGGGGGGGGCAGGAGGTGAGGATTTGGGGCAGAGCCGCGGATGCTCCCGAGACCGCTCCCTCGATGGGGGGGGGGGGGGTTGGTGGTGCACCCCAAAAGGGGAGCCACGACCCCCGGGGGGGTCCCCGAGGCCTCGGTGGGCGGGGGGGTGCGGGGGGGCCCGGCCCCTGCCCGCTCCTTCCCCCAAACTCATCTAAATGCCATCAATAAGGGAGCGCGCTCCTTAATGAGCTCTCAACTTTAAAGACTTGAAGGATATTAACAAGCCGCTTGACAAATGGTGCTTAGAAGCACATTAAAGACGCTGCTAATGGAGCGCATAATGACGGCTAATTTTCGATCAGATATAAATTAGAGCCCCAACAGTTATTTGCCTTAAGGACTTTATGGAAATGAGCCCGCTCCGGATAAGCGGGGAGGCGAGGCCGGCCCCTGCGCTGCGCTGCGCGACGCCGGGCGGGGAGCGCGCAAACTGCGCGCAAACTGCGCGCAAACGGCCCCGTGCCCCTGCCCGACGGCAGCCCGGCAGGAGGAGGAGGAGGAGGAGGCCGAAGGCTCCTCCTGGGGCAGGGCTCAGCTGCCCGGGACGCGTTTTTCGTCCCCTGCCGTTTCTCTTTGGGATTTTTGAGCCAGGGGAGCGGGATGTTGGTGTTGCCGCTTCTTTCTTCTTTTTTTTTCGTTTTTTTTTCTCTTTTATTTTTTTTTTCTCTCTCAGGCAACAAGTGCCGCGGGCGGGCCCAGCCCTGGGGGAGGCGAGGAGGCACCGGGGGCTCCCCGAGCAGCCCCCTCCCCGCCGGGGGGGGAGTCCCGGCCGCGACCACGAGGAGTTTTCTCGGGGATTTTTCCCCCTCCCTTCCCTCGCTCCCCGGCCTCTTCTTCCTCCTCCTCCTCCTCCGGGCATCCTCCTGCCCCAACAGCGGGGACAATTGCTGGCTGCCCCCTCCTCGGTTCCCGCACCCAACCACCCGCGTTCCCTGGGGGGCACAAGCACCCCCACCCCCCCCAGCGCCCCCCCTGCGCGGGATTTGCGTGGGATTTGCGCGGCGGCCCCCACTCACCCTGCGCGGCCCCGGGGCTGGGGCTGCGCCTCCGCCTCCTCCCTGCGCGCCGGCTGCCCCGCTCCATCGATTTGTCCCTGGAAAAACGCGGCGCGCTCTTATAGCAGCCGCCAGCAATTAATATTGCATTAACCCTATTAAATACAAAAAAAAAAAAGGGGGGGGGAGGGCAAAAAAAAAATCGGCAAGGCCCGGAGTACCGCGCCCTCGCGAAGCCATCTATTATTAACGAAAGGGTAATTGGGGAACGGGGGGGTGTCGTGGGGCAGGGCAGGGAGGCACGGCCGTGACAGCGCGCCGGGAAGGACGGGGAGCCGGGGGTGGCTAATATTTAATTTCAGGGCTGTGGTTTTCTAATTCGAGATTAAAAGCAGTCACGTCTTTGAAGCCAGACACTTGGTGTAAACGTACAGTTAAAATATTCCATCCCGCGGTCCCCAGGCAGAGCTCCGCTACTCCCAGGCTTCATTAAATTTTAATTATCATCCCAGACTGGGGCGAGGGAAGAGGGGGAAGACCGTCCACCTAATTGCGAGGGAGGAAGGCGAGGAGGACGCCGGCAGCTCTGCCCTCCCGGAGCGCGCCCGGCGGCTCGGGGCCGCGCCCGGCCGGGGCAGGGGACCGGGGGCCGGGGGCTCCCGGGGAGCGGCGGAGGGGGCCGGGGTTCCCCGCGGGGCCGGCAGCTCATTGTCCCCAAAACAAAGCGCACCGAGCCCGGGGGGCTCCGGCAGCCTCCGCCCCGCCGCTGCCTCCCCGCTGCCGGGGGGCTGCGGGCGGCGAAAGGTGGGGAAAAAATAAAAATAATAAGAAAATTAAAAAAAAAAAATAGAAACCCAAACGAAAGGCGGCTGCTTTCTGCCTGTTACCACCTCGCCACTTAATTTTATTTCCATTCTCCCCGCGTGGAGCGGGAAGCCCGGCTCGCAGGGGAGCCGCCGTGCGCCTGCAGACGGGGGATGTCAAGCGGAGACTCCCCGTGCAAAGTTAATTTCAATTCCCGAGGAGGATTTCGCCTTCTCGCTCGCTCTGACCCGCAGTAATTAGCTGAGATAACTAATGATTACTTACTTATTCCTTGTAATTATCTGGATTTAATAATTCGCTGTGTAATTTATTAATTCGCCCCTAATAGCCTCGAAGTGAGCGGCTCGCCGAGCAGGGCGAAGCGAGGCGGCGGAGCTCGCTGCCCGCCCGACGCCCGGCCCCGCCGCCGGCTCTGGGCTCTGGGGGTCCCCCCGGATTCCCCCCCGGCCGATGCCGCCCCCCGGAGGCCCCCCCGGTCCCCCCGGCCCCGGCCCCGCCGCCCCCCTCCTCCCGCAGCCCCTCCGCACACCCCGGGGGTTGCGTGATCCCGGCCCGCTCCGCCGCGGGGCTCAGCTCCAGGACAGCGCCTGCCCCCCCTCCACGACCATCCCCGGACCCCCATCGGACCCCCTCGACCCCAAACCCCCGCTCCCGTCCCCAACAGCCCGGCGGGGGCAGCGGGCAGGGGAAGGCGCCGCCACCGCCACGGCCGGAGCCGGGGGCTGCGGGGCCCGGGGGGGCTCGGAGGGGCCGGGAGGGGGTCGGGGGGGCCGGGGGGACCGGGGGGGCACCTCGCCGTGCCCGGGCGGCTTTGAAGCTGCAGCTGGAGCTGGTGGCAGGGCGGGAAGATGAATATTTACGAGCGCTTTGCGGAGCATCTCCGCTCCCCTCCCCGCCCGGCGTCGGGTTTCCCCGGCTTTTGTGAGCGCCGCACGGTGAAAGCACTTTTTTTTTTTTCTTTTTTCCCCTTTTCCCAGCTTTATTTATCTAGAAATATTTATAGGTAATTCTTTTCTTCGCGACGCCAGAAGGAGCCGCGCAGGCTGCGGGGCCGGAGGGGACCGGGGGTCCCCCGTGTGTCCCCCCCCGGGGCGGGGCGGGGGCGCGGAGCTGGCCGGGGGGCGTCAAGGGGGGGGTCAGGGGGGCCTGGGGGGGTCGGGAGCGCGTCCCCGCCGCGCTCGTCCCCCCCCTGCCCCCGGCCGCAGGATGCGGGAGAGGATTTCGATGGGAAAAGGGGAGAGGATGGGGTAGAGGGGGGCAGAAAGAAGCAGCAAACGCGCCGTGCCAGTAAAACGTTAAAATCTTTTTTTTTTTTTCTTTTTTAATGAAAGACGATTCAACACCATTGAAAAATAACGCGGTACAGGACTAGAATAAATAAACCTATTGCCCGAATAAATAAATAAATAGGAAACAAAAAAAGGGAAATAAATTAAAAAATAAATTAAAAAATAAATAAAATTTAAAAAAAGGGAAGCGAACCAAAGCAACGAAATCGGGTCATGTACAGGACTTAAGACTCAGCAGTCTCAGCTAGAACAGCAATACAGCGAAATCTGTCCGAGGAGGTCCAGGTGCGCGCCCACCCCCACTATTTACAGCGGCCGGGAGCGGGCAGTGCCCGCGCCCCCCCCGCGCCCCGAGCAGCGGCACCGCGCAGCCCCCGCAGCCCCCCGCAGCCCCTCGCCCTGCCCTGCACACGGCTCCCCCGCGGAGACGCCTCCCAAAAAAAAAGGGGGCCACCCTCGGCGGCCCGGTACGGCCGTGGAAGGCGGCGAGAAGCCGGCGGCCCGGAGAAATGCGGGGCTGGTGGAGAAATAACGGGGCCGGGGCGGCTCCGGGGCGCTGCGCCCCAGCTCCGGGGGGAGGCGAGCAGGGGGCGAGCCGGGGTCCCCCCCGCGCCCCCAAATCTCTGTGCAAGGCGGAAAACGAGGGCAGGAGGAGGGGGGGAGCGGCTGGGGCCGGGCCGGGCGCTGCGGGGCAATTTACAGCCGGCCGAAAGGGACGGTCGGGAGGCGAGGAGAGAAGCTCACGTTCAGAAATCCTACCAACACAAAATGTTTGATTCTCACTATCCTTTTTTTTTTTTTTTTTTTTTTTTTTTTTTTACTTTTACCAAGACTTAGATTAAAGAGGTGCAATTAATTCGAATGAGCACGAAATGAAGTTGCTAGAGAGAGAAATTAATAATTTACAAGGGGCTGCTTGGCGGCAATCTAATAACAGCTTTCGGGGAGCGGTGAACACAGCGGGGTCGGCTCCTTCCCCGAGCGCTGCGGCTCCCGAGGAGGACGGGGAGGGGGGGTAGTAACCACAGTAAAAATATATATATATATTTATAATACGCAGTGTAAATGCAGAAAACCCTGCCATCTGTTTTTTTTTTTTTTTTCTTTTATCATTATTATTATTTAAATCAAAATACTTTAGAGGCGTCCCTCGCGGCGCGAGCCTCAACTCTGGATTGCAGTCTGGGTCCCGAGCCCCCGAGCGGGGCCGGGGCGGGCTCGGGACCCCCCCAAATCCCCCCAAAACCCTCCCCAACCCCCCACCCCCCACCCACCCCCCCTACCGCGGCGGTACCTGCCGGCCGGGGCGGCCCCCGGCCCCGCGCCCCCTGCGCTGCCCGTCCCGGGGCCCGGCGGCGCGGGGTGGGCGCGGGGCGGCGGCTCGGGGTCAGATGCCGGCCGAGTACTTCATGCGCTTCTGCTTCTGGCGCTGGTTGCAGAACCAGACGCGCACCACGTTCTTCTTGAGGTCCAGCTTCTCGGCGATGGCGGCGATCTTCTCGGAGGAGGGCCGGGGCTGCAGCGCGAAATAGGCCTCGAGCGAGCGCTTCTCCGGGGCGGCGATGGAGGTCCGCTTGCGCTTCTTCTCGGCGCCGCTGAACAGCTCGGGCTTGGCCAGCTTCTCGCGGTGCGACTTCTCGGCCTCCTCCAGCCAGGCCTGCAGGATGGGCTTGAGGGCGATCATGTTGTTGTGGGACAGGGTGAGCGACTCGAAGCGGCAGATGGTGCTCTGGCTGAGCGAGCCCACGCCCGGGATCTTCAGGTTGGCCAGCGCCGAGCCCACGTCGGCCTGGGTCACCCCCAGCTTGATGCGGCGCTGCTTGAAGCGCTCGGCGAAGGCCTCCAGGTCGCGGGGGTCGGCGTCCACGTCGCTCACGCAGCCCATGTGCGCCGGCAGCCCGTGGCCGTGGGCCATGCCCAGCGCCGCCGGGTGCATGGGGTTCATGCCGGCCATGTGCGGAGCGTGGCCCGGCGCGGAGACCACGGCGCCGTCGGGCCCGGCCATGGCCCCCAGCGCCAGCCCCGGCGTCAGGTGCTCCAAGAGTTCCCCCTCCAGCGCCTGGTGGGGCTGGTGGTGGTGGTGGTGATGGTGGTGGTGGTGGTGGTGGGCGCCCGACAGGGCGGACGGGTGGGAGATGGGCACGGAGGACGAGGAGGCGGCCGAGGTGCAGGGGATGGTGTTCATGGTGTGGTACGTGGCGTCGGGCTTGAAGGGGCTGTGGTGCGGCGGGTGGTGGTGGTGGCTCTTGCTCGGGGAGACGATGTCCACGGCTGCCAGGGCTTCGGCGCGGGCCAGCAGGCTCTCGTCCAGACCGCCGAATATATTGCTCTGCAATTGCAAATAGAAGGCGCACATACCGCTCAGCGGGGAATTCGCCTCCCCGCGCGCTCCGCCGTGCCACTAAAACCTTCCCCGCATGTTAAAAAAGAGATCCTGGGGGGGGGGGGGAGGAAGGAAAGGACGGGGAGGGGGGGAGAGGATGGGAGGGGGGGGGGAGCGGGAGAAGGAGCGGCACGGGGAGCGAGGGGAGCGGGCGAGGCGCGGGCTGCCACGGGCGCGCACACGGGCGGGCACACGCACACACACACACACACACACACACACACACACACACACACACCCGCACACGCACACACGAGCATGCACACGCACGCCGGCCGCCCCACGCCCCGGCGGCCCCACGCAGCGGCCCCAGGTCATAAAAATTCATAGGGGCGCCGAGCCCCGGCGCATGCATAAGTTGGGCGAGCGGCCCGGCGCCGCCGGGTGATTTGCTGCGCGGCCATGAAAAAATCATCAGGCGGCTCCGGGGGGCCGCCGAGGGGCTCCCCTTAAAGCGGGGCGGCGGGCACCTACCGGAGGGGTGGGCAGGCAGCCCCGCCGCATCGCCTCCGCGCCGCCGGAGCCGCCGGAGCCGCCGCCGGAGCCCGAGCCCGAGCCGGAGCCGCCGCCGGAGCCGGAGCCGGAGCCGCGAGCGGCGGAGCCGCCGGTGCCGGTGCTGCTGGGGGGGCTGGCGGCGGGGGCGGCGGCGGAGGGGCAGGGCGAGGCGCTGTGCAGGGCCGAGTACTTGGCTTCG
The DNA here is from genome assembly GCF_047663525.1 of Anas platyrhynchos. Lineage (NCBI taxonomy): Eukaryota > Metazoa > Chordata > Aves > Anseriformes > Anatidae > Anas > Anas platyrhynchos. Next base: position 37,765,951 of record NC_092590.1, read on the forward strand.
TGGAGGCCGCCGCCGCCGCCGCCGCCGCCGTGGGGGAGGCCGAAGGGCTGCTTGCTGCTCAGGGACATCATCATCGTGCTCGCCGCCGCCGAGGAGGGCAGGGGCGCGGGGCCCGGGGGCCCGGACCCCCCGGAAAAGCCACAGGAGCCCCGCCTGCACCACCACCCCCCACCTCCCGCGGAAAGAAAAAAAAAAAAAAAGAAAAAAAAAAAAAAAGAAAAAAAAAAGCGAGATTTTTTTTTAGAAAAGGAAAAATTTTAAAAAATCCCTCTCGGCCCCCAGCAGGGCGGCCGGGAGAGGCGGCTCCGGGGACGCTCGGGGGATGCTCCGGGGCTGCTCCGGGGCTGCGCGGGGTTTGCGCGGGGTTTGCGCGGGGTTTGCGCGGGGCTGCCTCCCGCCCGGGCGCTCGCCGCCGGCCGCCGCCGCCTCCGCTCCGGCGCCGGCCCTCGCCGCTCGCCAAGTGCCCTCCCCGGCGCCGCGCCGGTGGGTTTTACTCGCTCCCCTCCCTCCCCTCCCCTCTCGGCTGTCACCGCAGCCCCGCTCCCCGCCGAGGGCCCTGCGCGCCTGCCTCCTCCTCGGCCCCGGCCCCCTCCCCTCCGCCGCCCCCCCGCGCCCACGCCCACGCGTGCCCCCCGCGCCGCGCACCTCCCGGAAAGGGGAGGGCGAAGGAAAAGGAGGGGGGGGGGATTAAAAAAAATAAAAATTAAAAAAATAAAAAGAAGAAAAAGAAGAAAAAGAAAAAAGCGCCCCCACCCCGCCTTCGCCGCCCCCAAATCCGACCTCCGTTAGGAAATAAAAGGTGTGAAATAAAAGGCAGGAGGGCAGGGGCCCGGCCGGGCTCCCTGCGGAGCTCGCACCGGGGATGCGCAGCGCGCAGCGGCCGCGGACCGGGAGCCGCCGGGGGGAGGCGCGGAGCGGCCGCCGGGGCTCCCCCGGGGCTGGGGGGGTCCTCCCGCGAAGAGCAGCGCTGTCCCGGCCGGCAACTTCCCGGCCGAAGGAGGGGGGAAAATTAAATCGGGAGAGAGAAAGGGAAGGGAACCGGGGAAGTCGGGTTTAGTTAAGGTGGCCGGGTGCGTTTCCGTGAATTTTCGCTTTGCGCCAGGAAGGTTAAAATAAGTGCTTAGGTGTTTAATTTCTCACCTAAACAGCAGACTTGGTAATTTTAAGGGAAATAAAAAAAAATTGCATTGTATCAGCTCTCACTGTCGCCAGCTCGGAGAAATGAAATAAATCAAAGTTAAAAGCTTGAGTATCATTTAATTATGGTGCGAATAGCGCTTGGAAAGAAGTAGAACAACATCTCTAAACAAATTATGGCCGGGCCAGGAAGGAATTATTAGATTGAAATTTCATTTAGGCTCGGGAGACACAGCGCTTCAATATGTAATCTGTTATGCCTCATCTGATTTGTATGCTTAATTCAGCTTGACGAATTTATTAGTTTTCATAATAGTAAAAAAAGTGAGCAGCACTATGGGCTAATGCATTGTGTGTACTATAAATTGTATGTCACCGTTGAAAGGCTGAAGTCTATAGAAATCTTTTATTAATGACAACGCAGGAAAGAGGATTTTCTTGCAAGCCTTTAAGGAGTTCGTGCCAAACCTCCGCGCTTCGCGTCTCAGTAGGCTATTAACATATCGTCATACTAATTAGGCTACTTCGTGAGTGATATAATTTCAAACTTTAAATTATGTTCTAATTAACAAGGGTTGTCCGATTTGCTTAATCTTCAAAAGCCTTTTGGCTTGTCTAATTAGCCCAAACTATCGAGCCCCTCCAACGCCTGACAAAAGTCCGCGGCCGAGCTTGCCTGCCTCGCCGCCGGACCCCGTGCGAGGGTCGGGGACGGCCGGGGGGGGCTGCAGGGCCCGACCCCAGCCTCTGCCCCCCCGACCCCAACCTCCGCACCCCCTGCCCCAGCCTCTGCCCCCCCGACCCCGGCCGCTGCCCCCCGCGCCGCGCCGGGGGCTCTGCGATGGCCCGGCGGGCGATGGGAGCATCATTCCGGTCCGGGGAAAAAATAGAGAAAAAAAAAAAAAAAGAAAAAAGGGGGAAAAAATGAAGGCAAACGCCTCGGTCTAGGCGCGGAGGTCCGGGGGCGGGCAGCCCGGCGGGGAGAGGGCTCCGTGCGCCTCGCTCCGCGGCTCAACTTCGGCGGCCGGATCGGGCGGGCCGGCACCTCCCCGCGGCGCGGCTGCAGCCCCTCCCGCCTGCAGGGTAATTACGGGCGGCCGTTGTCCTAATGCGTGCTGTCACGGGGGAGAGCGGAGGACGCATATCGTTAATATGAATTAATCTTGACTTTAATCGCGGCTGACAAGCCCGCTCCGCAGCGCCGGCCGCTCCTCGCCGCTGCGCGCCCCGGGACGGGGCAGGAGCGGGCTCGGGGCGCGGGGGGCAGCGGCGGGGACGCCCGAGGAAACTTTCCCTGTCCCGGGACCCCCTCCCCAAACCGGGCATCGCCGCCCCTCGGCCGCGGCCGCTCGGCGCTGCGCTCCCCGCCGGCCCGCGCAAAAGCCGCGCAGGAGCCGCGCAGCCCCCGCTGCCGCCCCGCGCCCTGCCCGCAGCCCCGCCGCACAACGAGCGCTGCGCTTCCCTCTCCGGGCTCTTCCTTCGCTTATTGATTTGGGGTCTGGGTCATTTCGGCGCGGACGAGATGCGAGGCCGCATCCCCGGGGCGAGAGGGGAGCCGGAGGGAGGGGAGGGGGTCAGGGCCGGCGCGCAGCCCCCGGTCCCAAATAAAAGGAGATTTCCCCCCCCCACCCCCCACACACACATGCCCACGCCCACAGCCTGACCCACGCAGACACCAGGGGAGAAATCCCTGTCGCCTCTCATGTATCCGCGCTCTGATTTACGATTAAAATTTAACGCCGCGCATTCATATTTTACCGAACCTAATGCGCCCCATCAATTTTTCATCCGTCGGGATGCGGGGCCGCGCTCCGGGCGCGCTCCACCTCCGCTGCCAGCGCGGGCACCCGCCTGGACGGGGAGCGCCGACCCCCCCCCCAGCACCCCGCACCCCGCATCCTGCCCCCAGCAGCGCCCAGCGGAGGAGCCACGAAAGCAAACCCAAAGCCCGGCTCCGATCAATGGAGACCTTTTTTTTTCTTCCTTTTTTTTTTTTTTTTTTTTTTTTTTTTTTTCCTGCCGTCCGTGGCGCCTCGCGCTTCCTGGCACTAAAATAAATGCAAGAAATCGAAACTTAATTACTTGCAAGAAATCCTGCAACCCCCCCGCATCATTCACCCCGCCGCGCCGCCCTCCAGCCCCGCTCGCTGCGCTCCCTGCACGGTCCCGGTTCCCCCCCGGGCCCCTCCGTTCTCCATCCCCATCCCCAGCACCCGGCCTCGCCTCGGACCTGCCTGGGACGGGAGGCAAGTTTGCCTCACGGAGATGTGGAGCGATGCTGGGGAAGAGCGAAGAGCACATTTGGGAGCCGCCTGCAAACCGAGGCGCGTTTGATTTGGCTACACGAACAGCAGCCTCGTGCACAAGTGAGGGGATCTAACAAAACCGGTAATAAGTGAAAAAATCATTACGGATGGGTTGTCCTCGCTGCTCACAGCCACCCAGCATCTCAGACAAGGCTGAGCCCTGGTCCCCAGCAGGCTGCCAACAGCACCCAGGGGAGGCTGCTCACCGCCCGCCGGGGGCTGCCTCCCCACACCCCTCAGGGGTCTCGCCGAGGGTAAGGCTGGCTGGGGGCCGCAGGACGTCTGGGCAGGCACCTGGTGGTGGTTTCGTCCCCCGTCCTGCTGCAGTTGGTGGTCAGCATGGGCCTGGTCCAGCAGGGAAACCACAGATGGCCTCATGCCTCCTGGGGCTTGTAAAGAGGGAAATTCACAGACATAAAGGGGCATACAGTGCAAAAGGAAGTAATGGGCTATACAAAACTGGTAAGAATGTCAAATGTAAGTCTTACAGGGAACCTAGCTAGCTTAAAATAGCCCCACAGGTGGCATCCGTTCCCAACCTCTTTCCCACTCATTCCTTGTACAGAAGACATTAGGATCTCACAGATCATTAAAAAAAAAAAGTCCTATAAATCACAATGTGGATGTCCTCGGGACTCTGTTCTTGCTGATCGAGACAATAACATGGTGCCTTAGATTACCCTTCATTATTATTACACTGTTTTAATCCATTTCACTTGTAGATGTATTATCACAAATCCCACAGATCTGCTGTCCCACACGAGAGGTGTTTAACCTTCAGCTGCGCTATCTGGTGTGTGTCGTCCTCTGTTCTGTGCTTTCCATGGTCTCTCTGGTCTTGGTAAGGTCTTGTCCTGCGTTATGAGTGGGACTGGAAGATTTCTCTGCATTTCTGCTTTCATCCCTTCATTTGGAAGAAACACTTTACACTTTTCCAACAGTCTCTGGGCACCCAGCAAAGCACTTCAGACAAGCCCCCATACACACACCCAGCTTCAAATATTTTGCTGAATTAGGATGAACCGAACTTGTGCTTAACTGCTTTGATGTTTGACCAGAGACAACAAGAAGATGTGTTTTAAAAATTTTCAAACATCATAATCAACCATGTGTTTATACATATATATGTAGCAAATACAGTAAATAGTAGCCCAAAGTAGGCCAAAATGGTGTTTATTATTTTATTTTGGGGTCATTATGACATTTTCATTGTAATATTTTATATTAAACTCTTTGAATGAAGGGGGTTGGATTCAAAAAAGCTTTTACTAGCATTAAAACTCGTTTGCAGTGGGTGCTAGCAGCTGTGTAACAGCTTAATTAGGGCCCAGCGAGCCCCTTCTCCTCTGGCCGTGCAGAAGCTGTGTGTGTTGGGGTTGGGTGTGTGGTGATAACTGCAGCTTGCTGCCCCTGCCCATCATTTTGCAGGGGATGCGGGTGGTTTGTATCTTTTTCCAAGCGGAGCCTGAAGCAGACTCCTCCTGCCCTGCCTGAGAGGATGAGAGTTTGGTGGCAGGGCATCAGGAGCTGTCCCTAGGCGGAGGTATGGCCTTGGTGGCACCTGGCTGTGTTCTGGTGCTATTTGGTGCTTTGTGCTGCGTCCCCAGTGTTGTGTGGTGTCTTGTGGCATGCCATAGTGTGTTGTGGGCATACTATTTTATTGAAATAGGTAATATGAAATAACTTATTTTTTAAAAAGTAAGACCAGCCTTTGCCTTATAAACATGCCAAAGGCAGGAGGTGCTTTGATCTAGAAATGAAGTGGCTCACTCTGTGCTCCTGAATTGCTCAGAGTGCTTAAAGGTGGCTCAAAAGGCTGGAAAGAAAGGTAATCTGACAAATAAATGTTAAACACCTGGACACCAAAGCAAGTAAAGCTCATCAGTGAGCAGAGCCTACCTACTTTAGATGCCCGTAGGCAGGAAAGAAGCTTGTGGGGGGGAAGGAGGTCTCCAGGCTGGCAGGTGAGGGAAGGAAGAGGGGTGGTTGCTCCAAACCTGTGTTTTCTGTGGTATAATAAAACTGGATGGTCTCTGAGGAGATGGCAGGCTTACTCCTGTACCTAGATAACATCTTTTTAGGTAATGTTTTGATAATGAATTTGTGTGTGCTGCCATGAGAGATGGTGGGAGGGTGTCAGGTCCCAGCAGGGGTGGCTGCATTAGCTTAGTCCTGACTGAAACCACTGTGTGTATCCAAAGCAGCTTGGGCAGGCAAAGAGGGAGGGGAGAAATACTAATTACGCATAGTTAAGTAGATAGATTTTATTTACTCCTTTTTAAGTCAAAAATAACCAAGTGAATTGGAAACACCTATGCTTCCTTTGGATGCGTGTGTGGAGACTCTGAACATTACATGCTCTTGTGGAGTTAAACCTGGCCTGGGGGTGGCTGGCTAGCCTTCCTTTGAGGGAAGAGGTGCCATCTTCTGAGGGGCAGCTTGGGGACACCCCTTATTTTAAAAGTGCAGGCTGATGTTATAACTATTTTTAAAACACTGCATTCCTTACTTAATTCTGTGTGACATCACTGTCTTCTGGTTACTTCATTGGAATCACAGTTTTTTACATGTAAATCCAGCAGTACATGTGAAGTGGTGAAAACACTAGATCTCTGTATCAGCACAAGCAGGGGATGTTTGTCTCCTTACTCAAGGACTTGTGCACTTAAGGTGCTATGGTAAAGCAAGAGCGATGGGAGCTCCAAAGCAAAGCTGTGCTCGTGTGTTCTTCCTTGTGGCAAAGCTGCTGCTGCGTCAAATGAGAGTTTAGTCTCTGTCTAGAGGATAGACTTAGGCTGTGCGAGTGCTATTCAAATTAAGAAGAGTTAAATTTGCAGTCTTGTGATTTTTCTTTTTTTTCCCCATTTAAAAAGTAACTTACAAAGACTATAGAGTCGTATTCATGTGGAATAAACAGAGTTACTTTTCTGAAATAATCATTGTTCCTCTCCATATTATGTCAGCAGACATTCCCGTGTCTGTTAGCGTTCCCCTAGTTTGTTAGCTCATGCACATACAAATCACACCTTGAATGCTATGCTGGCACACATCTGCATGTTAAGATTACCATCTTTTGGATAAAACACCCCCAAAACTTTAGAGAGGACAAAAAAGATAATTTTAGTCTTTGTCTGGTCTTATTTATTCTTACACCATGTTTCTGAAATGTATGCTAGTATGAAGATAGCTGAAGGAGAAGAAACTTTGGTCTGAATTGTCTGTATCTACATTAGATTGCTGGAGCTGTGCCACTCAGAACTTGCTTCCAGTTTTATATTTATTTATGTGCAAATAAGCTTATTTTTCTGCTGTTACATTGTTATAACCTATCAAGAACAGAAGTGGGTGGAGGGTGGTGGGATCTCATGTAACAGTGTCACAGGATGTTAGCAGGAAGCCTGTGCCTCCTGAGGGCAAATTGTGGACCTAGCTAAATAGCATCTTAGAGAAAAAGTGCTAGAGGGGGAAGGTAAACACCTGTATCTTCAGGATGAAGACACCTGTTCCTCTGGCAATGTGGAAAATAGTGTAATCGGGTTTGGCTTTTTTTCTTTTTCCCATTTGTTTTTCATTAATACTTGCCTGTATGGAAGAACTCATCTCAGCAAGCTCACCCAGGAGCAGGGAAGTGATGTGTCCTGCCCGCTGCTCCAGGTTACCAGCAGTTATTGCTGTAAGGATGTCTCTGTGCATGTGGGGGTTTAGCTAAAGCACCCAGTTTCATACCTACTGCCAAAATAAAGCAATACTGGCAACCTATAGGAACATCCAAGTGTATGCAGGAGGGAAAAACTGTATGTAGTGATGGGGATGGGGGTAAGAGGAACGGACTGAAGGGGCTGTGGGGTTTTGGTAAACTCCAGAAGCAGTTAATGGAAGGAAAGAAAATCCTGGCTCAAGGAGATGAAGCAAACAGCATACCTTCCCTTCAGTTTGGTCTCGGTAGTTAATTACTGAGCAATGCCCAGTCCCCAGGCGCCCCTGGGTGTCCACGTGCTGTTGTCACCTCTGCAGAGGGATTGCTCCTGCACGTTCAGGGGCTGCGGAGCGCAGTGGTGCCTGCTTCTGCTGGGCTCCGCGGAGCCTGCTGTGACACCAGCAAGTACGAGTTAATTGCAAATTTATTTCTGTGCAGCAATAAGGGAAAAAACACTTGGGGCCAGTTTTCCTTAAAGAAAAGGGGGGAAAGCCTGTTCTACACTCATTTGATTAACCCGTGCTGTTAATCACTGCCAGGTTTATGAACCTCTATTACAAACTTGTTACTCTAAGGGGTTTCGGTTCAGTGATTGAAAAACAGCTGTAGGGCCTGGGTAGGTAGGAGTAGTAAGAAGTACAAGTAGAAGCGCCGAGCCTTTGAAGAGGTGTATAAATAATTAGCAACGTATTTCATGTGGACCTTTTCGTCAAGATACACTGTCAGACCTGGGATTTTAGCAGGACGCGATGAAAATGTAAAAAAGGAGCTCTGTACTTGTTCTAATGTAGTGACATTTAAGCCGAAGACAATTGGGTGTGTTAGAAGCTGCTGTAGGTCACAGAGCAGTGCTGTGCTGCTCCTGCATCTGGGGCGGGCTTTTTCCAAAAACCACCCATGTCTGAAAGGCTCCTTACTCTCTCGTATCTTTGGGGTCTTAGATCCATATTTCATAGTTGCAAAACATGCAACATGGGTGAAAACCTGAAACGCATCTTAATAAAGCAAAGTGATGAATAAATATTGGCCTACACAGCTTCGGAAGATGGAGGGAAAGAGCTCAGGTGGTAAACCTCTAGGGCACGCCCATGTAACCAGCTCCAAAGAAAGTTATGAAGAGTTGGCTCCTATTAAAAGACACCAGTGTAATTTTTCTTTTTTCAAAACTATTTATAGGAAAGCAAACATCACCCGAAGTGTCTTAGGTACCAAGCACAAGGCTGTTTAAAACAGGGCTTGGTTCGGCGTCATCCCTCTTTCTGTTGTTGTTATAGCTGACTGCTATTTAGGGTTATCTTTACTCTTTCCCATTTTTAAGCATTAATCCTGATTTCTGGGATGAACCCTGAACTCCACCTGTTTCAGATAGTTTTGTTCGTTCCTACCCTGTGGAAGAGCCCAGTGGTGTTGGTGTCAGGTTTGTCCAGTGGCTTATTTATGCCAGAAGCCAGCATTCAACTCCCCATTGATGGGAATGTGCAGCTCTGTGTTCAGACACAGGTCCTTCTGCAGAGATGGATTGGTCTCTGCTACTCCCAGAAATGTTAACAGGGTTTCAGCAAGTTCTGACCTAGCTGAGGTTTTTTGCCTCTTAACCTGAACAGAACAAACACTTCACTCCTCACCTCTTTCTACCAAGGTTTTCTGCTTACCTTCAGAGCCTGTAATAATAAATCAAATTCAGTGAGTAATCTTCACTTTGCCCCCACTTTCCGTGTGTGGGCTGAGTGGTGGTGATCATGGCAAACTTGCAGCAAGACCACAGGCCAGCAAATTTCCAAGTTGTTTCCTCATTGTGGTTGTCCAACATCTTAAGGATACGCTATGCAAGGGAGGGCGGTGGTCTCTATCTGTGTGCCATGTGGTGTGGGATCCCCACAGAATAGGATGCAGGGCGAAACGCCAAGTTACAGCTGATACAAGGAGGGGCATGGCATCACCCCTCATCCTCCTGGGCTCGGCTTGGCAGCGTGCAACCTCCCAGGGAAACAGCTCGGGGTGTGCCTGGGCCCCGTGCCCATCTGCAGCACATCCCTGGCTCGTGCCTTGCTGCTGCCCAAAGGCACTGGCACGGGCAGGGTCTGCAGCAACACAGCCTGACTCACGGTCAGCCCATCAGTGACACCTCTTTTCATTGCCAGCAATGCCTGTTTTTAATTTTCGGTGGCCAACAGGGCAGGTATTCCACCTGACAACTGTGTGTGGCAATGGTGCCACTCGGCTGTTACCTTTTAATATGCAAGGCAGGGAGGTGAGCCTTTTAAGTGCCAGGCTTGTGGGAGGCCATCATTAGTCTGTCGAGGTGCTTCTTTATTGCTGCCTTCTACAAATGTATTTGATATTAGCAACTCCAAGCTTGGCTGTTTTGAGCAGACAAGATGTAGTGTTTATGAAAACAGACTTCTTGAAGCAAGCTGTGGGGGGGAGAAGGAGAGCTTGTTTACAGTGTTTTGAGCCAAATGGCTCCTTTGGCAGGAGGCTTTCTGTAACAAGTGAGAACAACGAGAATTAGCTCTCTCAGCACTTCAACAAGCAAAGATTTTTGTCTGTAATGAGAAGAATGAAGCTTGTTTGACACAAACTACAAAACAGCACGGAAAGATGAAGAAGGAGGGCAGAAATACATTACTGAAGGTGAGGAAAAACAAGTTTGCTGCTCTACTGTGAATTCAAGCATCTTGCTCATTATAATGTCTAATTACAGCTGGCCTCATTCCAGAGGAGGGGGGAAAGGTAAATATTGCCAACTGTGCCAAATCCTGCTGAGGAACTGACCACGGCAGCATCCTACCTGGCTCTGTATAATCCAAATAGTTCCCACTTTATTCTTCTGTACCCAGTCCTTCGTTATGCAGAAATGCAAATTCCACGTGGACTCCTGAGACTTTAGAACTGATTAGAATTTTTATGTTCCTCCGTTAAAGGTAAAAATAGGATATCCCAAGACAGCATCCCAAATTATAAACTGATCCGAGGAAATCGGAGTAGCTTACGTCTGTCATTAGGTGGATGCTCGCTTTCAGCAAGCGGTGCCAGTGATGTGGTTGCAGCCTTGTCTTAACTGCCTTCCTCTATTTTTTAGCAGTCAAGTGACAAATCAACATCGTTCCATTTACTTGATACATGGATGAATATCCCACTTCATTTAAAAGCAAGTCTTTGGTATGTCTTTAAATCCAGTATCTCACTGAGAACAGCGGAGGAGTTGCATCTGTGGCTATCCTGACTTACTCTGCAGTCTTCCTGAGGACCAGAGCTTGAACTCTCTGCAGAGGCAGGGCTGATGCTCGGTCACCTGAACGTGTCTGGGTAGATACAGGGGTGTACAGCCCCAGGGGCAAGGTTTGCTGCTTTAAAAGCAGTGGTAGATGAGGACACAGTGGGGCAAAGGGAGTGTTTATTGAGTTCAAGCTTAGTGTTGTCTGTTCATGGCCAGACATCTCCTGTGTAATGAAGGTGTAGGGCTCCTCTCTTTCCTGTTTTGTTTTTTTTTTTTCCCCCTTTTTTCACTTTGCAAGCAATTGCAAGGCTAGTTCATGTTGCTAGAGACCTACTCCTTTCCCACCAGCAGGGTCAGCCATGCAGCAGTAGCTTTGCAGATGACTTTGGAGCCCAGCTTCCTGGCTCTGAAGCACCTGTCAGCTCGCTGGCCTGGGGACCACAGCCACTTTTCTTCTGGTCTGGTTCTTGGAGTTGGTTTACACATCACGCAATCCAGTTACTCCGCTATTGCCCAGAGAAGCTGTGGCTGCCCCATTCCTGGAGGTGCTCAAGGCCTGGCTGGATGGGGCTTTGGGCAACCTGGGCTGGGGGGAGGTGTCCCTGCCCATGGCAGGGGGCTGGAACTGGGTGGGCTTTAAGGTCCCTTCCAACCCAAACACTTCTATGCTTCTCTACTCTTTCCAAGGCCTTCTGACTGCCTCAAAATGATAGTCCTGAAGTATTTACTTTGTCCCATTCTTGTAGGTGCTTTGATAGTGTTTGTGTATTTAATTTCATCAAAAGCTTGTAATAGCTGGCAAAGTTGGTTGGAGGGGAAAAGCTGAGGCTGTGTGTAATGTAACAAGTCTTGTTTATGTGGTTTCCTGCTGTTTGGACACAGCTACATGCTGTTAATATTGCATTTGCGCAGTACGTGCTTATTGCTAGGAATGGTGCTTATCTGGGCATAAAAAGGATATTGATAACTGATCTTACACACCCCTATGGCTTTCCAGATTCCTAGTACAGAAGTGACTTTTTGCCTCCTTTAGCTCCAGTGCTGGGGTCTCCACTTCCTTCTGCTTGTCTCGTCTCCCACATAAGTCCATGAGTTATTGCTTGTATAATGAGCATAGCTAGGGAAGTCAGGATATATATATATATATATATATATATATATATATATATATATATATAGGTTTTAAAGGAACTAAATAATTCTTGCAAAAGAGTCCAGGAAGAATTATTTGGAACTATCGATCCTTTTATTTCTGTTGGCCATGCTATTTTCTTCAGCAGAACTGTCTGGGAGAAGTAAAAATATGTTAAAATAGAGGAATGCCCCTCTTCTGGCTTTATCTCAAGTTCCCAGGTTAGGGCCTGATCTGTTACACAGCTATAAAACAAGGTTAATGTGATTGTAATAGACACAGATCAGGATTAGGTCTGCAAAGCATAAAATGAGGATTATATTGAAGCGGAGATTTATGAGGCTATTCCTAGTTATATCAGGAAAGGATAAAAACACGAATGTCTTCGGTAAGCATGTGGCTATATGTGGAAAAAGTTCAGTAGATATATATAACCTCATAATTTTTCTTCCATATGATAAAAGATTTATTAAAATCTCCTAGAAGAAGAGCAGCCAAGTTTGTTGCTATGGGAGAATCCTTATGACTTCAGGTCTGTGTTTTCTCTGGAAAACAGGGTGGCTTTTATTCTGTTTTGCTTTTTCCCCTTCCAGCACTATTGTGAAGTGTAATTAAACCAGGTACCCATATGTTTACATAGAAAGACAAATGGTCTGTTTATTTCAGCAGCTGCTTAACAAGCCACCAGCACAATCAATTAAATTAATCCCAGGAAATAAAACTTCAAATAAAGATGATATCTGAAATCATTTTTATTCATGGTTAGAGACCACGCAGATTCTTTTGACAAGTTGAAAAATCTTATGGGTGATGTTGAAAACTTCAATGTACAAGTGCTAATTCAATTTGAGGGGAAAAAAACTGACTTGATAGAACGGTTTCTGTAGAGAGATTACGAGAATAGCAAACCCCCAAGCAATACAAAGGCAGCCAGAGTATTGTATGCTCATTACCTGAATTTTCAAACATTTAACAACTGTAAGAAGTATGAATATGCAAAGCTTCCAGACTCTGGCCAACGTTTTTCTTTCCTGTTCCTGGAACGAAGGAGTCAGTGGCTTGCTGTCATTGTGCATATATATATATCTGCTATTAGCTAGGTTTAAGTTGCATATGATTTAAGGTCATAGGTCTCTAACTCAGCAGAGCATTTAAATGAATCTGCCTCTTCACCTTTAAAAATGTATGCAAGTGTAGCGTTGACCAGAATTTTATCCACAGTTCATTGTATCCACGTGGCTGCTGGGCAGCTTGGACCTTGTGGAGGCAGAGAAACATTAAACCATTGATTAAATCACAACAGGAAGATCAAAATGGGAGGAATACTCTCCTTGAAAGGGTGAAGGTCCTAAGCAACCATCCTCATCTGTAGGGGGTAAGATCTAGAAAGGAAGGTCTTACAATGGATGTCCTCTGCCAGGGAATGGTTTGAATGCAAATTCCCCTCCCTTGTGGAACACCCCTTGACCTCCGTGAGGATTTTAGGGACTTGCCACCACAGCAAGTCTGAGGGGTCCGACAGCAGTGTTAGTCTGCTTAATTTCAAGTTCTGCACCAGATCCTGCAAACCCTTATTTGCATGAACAGTCCATTATGCCTGAATACCTTGTGGAATCCTTTTATCATAGGTAAGTATTGACCCAGGTCTTTAGCTGGAAATGTGAAATACCACAGCTGTATCTGTATTGCTCCTGGCACCTTACCTTCTGCCTTTTGCCTCCTCTTGCATGAAGAGTGCCATCAATTTCTGATAGACAAAATAAACAAGATACATGTGCAAGACTTAAAATCCCACACTTACTGCTGCATATTCAAAGCTTTGATATCTAATCTTTGACAAGACCATGGAAGCTGCAAGACCGGAGCTTAAAGAACAGTTTTTCTTTAAGGGTAAAGTCATGTTGCTATAAATAAGGACACCAAGCTCTGCAGGTTAAGGCTAATGGGGCAGTAGCAAATCTGTTTATATTAGGATGTCTCTTAAGAATGAGGAAAATGTATTTTAACAATAAAAACCTGAATTGTGTTCAGCACTGAAGAATGCCACAGAAAGGCAGTTGATGTGCTGCGAGTGCTTTTATCTCTTACAAACCAATTTTTATCCTTACACAGGCACTGAAGGATTTATTTTAGTGGATTTCCCTCTGCAGTACCTGTGGTCTCTCCTTTGTTGGTGCTGTTTGCAAAAGACTTCGCTGCCTGAATGACTCGATTCTGGTAAGCAGGCAAATCTCTAGGTTATGACAAATGCTTCCAGGCTTCAAGCAAAGAGCTGGCAATATCTGTATTTGCTCTGGGCTCCTGGAGTCCTATTCCTCTGGTCGTGTAGGTAGCAGACATGGGAGCACACCTGGCTGCCTGAATGCTCAGGTTTCCTTGCTGTGGAAACCCAAGAGTGTGGGTGAGAGTCGAGCACGTTCCTTCAGAGTGGGGATGGGGCACGTTACTGTCTGGGAGCTGGGAAGCGCTGCAGGCCACTAGCATGTGATGAGTTGCAGCAGAGGAGCATTGCTGCTGCTAGGACATGTGGCTGTGGTCTCAGGAGCCTGTGGCAAGCAGAGCTCCTTGCTTGGCTGCTGGTGGCTCTGTGCTGCACTTCCTTCATGGACTAATTGCCTACTGCAGATTGCTGGGTCCCTGTTAATTAACCCAAAATGTGAAAATCAGTGAGGTTTTCTGCTTAGGTATTGTTGAAAAATATCCACCTACTCACCCACTGCAATGCACAGTATGTGTAGCAGCTGAAGCCCATAGTGTGTGCATTTATCATGCTCAAGGAGTTCTCATAAAAGAAAGCTGCTGGTCTTCAAAACACTGTGGAATGAGTGTCTTGTGTGAACAAAGAGGATTGCAGGGAGGGCACAGCATCACACTTGTGTGCCCAGTGTTCAGAGCACAGCCCGGTCTAAACTACAGAGGGCACTGGGGCACTGCCAACTGCTGGCTGGGACTTGAGGCTTCAGCTGCCATGTGGCTTCCCAGGGATGAGCTGACACGTAATTTGATTGTGAGGAGTAATCAATATGCTGCTGCTTTCTTGAGTTGTACACGTTTCCTAGTAATCCAAATTTTTGTTTGGCTGTCATTGTTAAAGATGATCAGAAAAGAAAGGGTCAGGAATATAAATGAAGCATCCTATTGCTCTAGGCCATGCTGTGTCTAACTCGCACAAAATGCTGCTACTTGGTGCTAACTCTGTAGCTGTCTTTTTGCATAAAAAGGCTGGCTCTGGATTTTGGAATGCTGAATAGAAAATTAAAAATGCAGGCCAGTCTTTGGGAACATTTTACTTACTGTTTTAATAAACTTTTGTTTATGCCTAGAGGTGCCATTAAATTACCAGCCAGACATTAATATACAGTACACAAGGGATCTTGTATATAAGCAGTGATTATTACTGTGTGACTCAGACGGAGCTTGGTGCCTGTACAGATAGCTGCTGGATGGCAGATGAAAAGTGAATACCTGTCCGGATAAGTAGTAGTGGTACTTAGCAGGGGATGTGGTGTTTGGCTGGCATGTTTTTCTTTTTTTTTTCTCCATTCTATAAAAGAAAGCCGTCTCTTCAGAGAAGAAGCATGGCTTAAGGGTGCAGTGGTCTGTCATGGTATAAATGCCTTCACTGTCATCAAATACCAGAAGATAAGGATGTGGTGTGATGATCCTGAGCTCGGTGTACCAAGTGCTTCCAAGTGATGCGTTGTTCTGGACTCCTTAAGCAGGCAGGTTCCTGGCACCACCAAGCATCTGGTTCTGCAGCTGGTTCATGCCAAACAAGGCTTGTGTCCTGTGACACTGCACCCGCAACAAGAACAAAGCTGAAGGAAGCTAAGGCTGCAAGGAGAAGCTGGAGCAAACACGGGCCATGGACAGCAGACTGGAAAGCATCTGAATAGCAAGGTTGAGTGGCAAAATCAGACACATTGTTGCAGGCCTTTTGCTTGCATGCTTACAAAGACAGGTACAACCTCAAATGTGGGATTGTGGGAGTGTTGTGAGTTCATCTAGAGGGAAGAAATTCAAAAATCTCTCCAGCTCCTGAAGAAAAATGTATGCCAATTAATTCTGAATTGGGATTTTCCTGTACATTTGATCTACTTCAGAATGCACCACAAGGAAAGCTTCCTGTGAGGAAAGCTTAGAGATGCTCTTAGGGAAAAGGCACCATCGTAACTCTCCTGTTTCCTGGAGGGTTCGAGGCAGAGCTCTGCTTGATGCACATCCTATAAAGGGAATATAAGGCCCTACCTAATTCAGCCTCCTCAGATTCCTGTTTTTTAGTCCAACCTTCATTACCAGATGATCCTTCCCTGTGTTTAACTGCTTTCCTAGT
The DNA here is from genome assembly GCF_047663525.1 of Anas platyrhynchos. Lineage (NCBI taxonomy): Eukaryota > Metazoa > Chordata > Aves > Anseriformes > Anatidae > Anas > Anas platyrhynchos. The sequence continues at coordinate 37,781,776 of NC_092590.1, forward strand.
TTCTGTAGAGTGTTTTCTGACTTGCTTGAACCCACAAAAAATGAATCCTTTCCCTTGCTTTCAACAGCAGAATGCTTTGGCATATGAGACGCTTATGTGGAACAAAATCAGGGAGCTTGGATGTGACTTGACAAATGAGCAACGCAAAACCAACATTGGATGGCTTCTGTGGCATAAGCTGTGTAGATGGCAGGCAGTAGGGTGTGCTGCTTAAAAACCTTTGTGAAATCTGATTAATGTTGTTAGGGGTTTAAAAAGCTTTCCCTTCAGGCTGTATCTTTCCTTGTGCTGTTTACGTTGGGGTGGTACATACCCCAAAAGCCCTCCCTCTGCTTCCATCCCCTCTGTCTTTATCTAGTCAGTTTGGGCTGGATGCTTCTGGAATAATGACTGCATCCAAAACTAATCACAGTGACTTCCAGATCTGGATCTGATTACTGACAACAACAACAAGAGGCAGCCCTGTTTTCTTTCTATTAGATGCTTGTAGTGGGGGGACTGGATTTGTTTCTGCAGTTTTGTTCTCCATTCATGTCATTATTTACCAGCAATACACAATTATGTCCTTTTTTGTTCAGCTTTATTCCCTCGTCCTTGTGTGATATTGTTATAGGCACAAAGTGTCCCAGTTTTTTAACACTTCGTTATTTATTAATGCCACAGATCGTGGGATGAAGGTTTGTCAGCATCCTCATTTTTTCTTCTATTGACAGATAAAGTAACTGTACAGAAGCTGATTTGTTAATAAATGGTTTTCAAAGGATCTCTTCCTATCTGGCTATATTTTTCCTCATTAGTTAGTGTACTTCCCATTAGCTTGTATTCCTACCTGACTCCATTTTTGGTTTTGGTTGTCTGCTTTCACACTTGAGATGAGTTTTCCACTTAACTCTGAATCTTTGAGGGGAGAGGAAGAGCGGACCTGATCCCCAGTGGTAGATGTGGCCTGATACACCCCGGTGCCTCAAGGACAGGGCTGGTGAGGGTGTCTGCAGGAGGAGGTGGAGAAGTTTGGATTTTGACTGTGTTCAGAGTAGAGCAAAGGGGAGAACCCTGATAACTTTGTCTTGGTGGTGCTTGTTTGTATGGAAGCAGTAATCAGATCCAGATCTGGAAGTCACTGTGATTAGTTTTGGATGCAGTCATTATTCCAGAAGCATTAATCACTGTGGTTGGCACAAAGGAGGGCTCCCTTAAAATGAGGTGCATTGTGTGCACATGCACTACAGCTCCTTGATTGCGGTGCAAACATGCCTGGAATTATGCTAGCATGTTATCTGGAGTTCTGCTAGAGCTGGTGCAGTGAAGCCTTGTGGTCTGATCAAGATTTCTGTCTTGGTACAAATAACACTTGAGGAAGAAAGCAGGCAGCTTAACTCCAGCACTGCAGAGGAGCCTGGTGCTGCAGGGATGGGTGGGAGCAGGTGCTCTGAGGACTGGCCTATGCAGCACATGCACAGATGCTCCTCTGGGAGCACTTTCCAGTCCATTTTAAAGCAAACGCCAGATAGGGCTGTGATCAAAGAAATTGATTTGTGAATAATGTAGAATCGGCTTCCACGCAGGTAAAGGACTGCATCATCAAGCTAGATGACTGCAAGCTCCTGTGTTTCCCTGCACCTGGAGTGGCCTGGCTTACTAGGGGGAGGGCAGGTAAAACTTGACTTTGCAAATCTGTATCCTTATGTAAGGATATCATGGGGAAATCATGGTGGCTGGTGAGAAGTGAATGGTCAGGCTTTGTTATGAAACTGGTTTGATGCTTTGAAATAGTCAACAGAAGTCAACGTGCCAAGGTAAGCACAGAGGATGTGTGTATGCTTCTGTCTTTCTATTGCACATCTGTATTGCATCTCTTTCTCTGCACCTTTAAACTCTTTGGTTCTGTTAAAATCAAAAGGGACAGGCACAAAATAAATCAGGCCTGTCCTCTGTCCATCTAGGTAAATACAAAGCTTGGAGCATGGGCTGTCCTTCCTCATGGACTGTCCTTCCTCATGGACAAGTCCCACCATTCCTCCTTCATCAAAGATACACATTAAGCTCCTAAAACCCAGTTTTCAACATCCTGAAGACAAACCCTTCTAGCAGCTGCCTCTTTCTCAAGTCTGTATGTGCTCATGTATTTCTGGTTTCTCTAGTGGTTGCTCCTTGCAAACCTGACCTTTGTGACAAGTATTGTAGGCGGGGATGATCTCTCTCCTTGTTCTTCAACTTGTATGCTCTTCCCATTGTGAGTGGCTAATTACTCTGAAACTGTAGTAACCAGCTGGCATCTGCACACCTGTGCACACCCAGGAACAAACCTTGGCTGCTGCTTCCCTCTGTAAATACAGCAACGGGTTGATACTGAAACTACTCACATTTCAGGGGGTTTTGGTATGACTGTTGCAACACTAAAAAGTCATCTGTGAAAAGTGTAAGGAGAAAAAGATACAAAAGCATTAGTATGTCCTCTCTGAAATATCTAGCAGGTTAAATGTCATTGCTTACTGTGAAATCATCCAGAAAAGCTATTTTTACATTTTCACTTTCATTTTTCAGGTTTAAATATGTACAGCTTTTCATGTGTTTTTTTTTTTTTTTAAGAAGTACTAAATTGCAGTTCAGGAAGTTTGAAAATTATTTCAAACAATTTTATCATGCTGTGATAATCATTTTAAAATCATTTAAAAAAATCCTAACATCTGAATGCACTATAGTCTTGCTGTCCAGTGTGAAAAGATTTCTCTGAAGAAGTGCAAAATACAAAAGTTGTCTTGCCTCCTGTTATATCTATATGCTGTCCTGGAGGTCTAGACAAGAGAATATTGTGAGCAGAGGAGCACAAAGCCAGTGCATTGTGACTTTGTAGAAACAAGTAGGTTCTAGGAAAGGGGTCCCTGCTTGTTCCCTCGAATTTTCTTCCTAATGCTGAAGACTTCTGCATGAGAATTTCACATTGGGCTCTTAAATAAAATAATAATTGCTCATTTGTTGGATACCTAAATATCTGAGGAGCCTTTATTATTAGTGTAAAAAGAAAAAGCATTATGCATTTAAAGTCTCAGGGGGTGGGATCAAATCATTATAGAAATAAAAATAAAGATCCAGAAAACCTTTTACCATCTTATAGCTTCTTTAGAAAAGCATACCTATTTGTGTGTTTAAGTCCCATTAAGTGCTGTACTAAATTGAACTTGTACATAATTCCTACTACTGCGTTGCACTAATGGTGGTAAGTTCTGCAGTTGGCAATCTGTAAGTGCTCATGGGCATTTTATAATGTCCAGTAGCAGCAGCTAAATGATCCTGTACAGATAAGAGCATGAGCACCTAGACCAGGACAGAGTAAGCGCTGTGCACTCCATTTCCAGGAGCAAAACCAGCTAATGGGATCAGTACAGCCATTTCTTCCAGCTGCTGAGAAAACCTGAGATTATACCACTAAGTGCTTGTGAGAAATATAAATGTGTTGTAAACTGTCTCCCATATAGTTCCACTTTTTCTTCTCAACTTTCCTATTTATAATTAACACCTCGCTTTATCTTGTTCATTCTGAATATCTTTGTTCTTTTCAAGCTAAATTATTTATTACTCTCTTCCTCTCGTTTAAGCTCCCTTTATCTCATGATCCCCTCTCCTTTATGCTGAAATCTCTTCTGTCTAAATGCATAATCAGATGACACCTGCTACTATACGACTTAAAAATCCCAGCACATTCCCTGAAGTAACTTAACTGTGTAGTTATTAGACAGCCAGGTATGTCATGCAGCTAAGAGGCTGAGGACTCAAAAGGAACAGGCTCCATCTGGCACAAACAGAAGCCAATGTCTCGGCATCGGTTACGAACAACATAAGGCTGATCCTTTGTGAGGTGAAGCCCAGAAACACACAGTCCACTTTTGTATCTTTGCAAATGTGACAACTGGTTGCTGCTCACACAGACTCATTGATTTCACCAGACTACTTGTGAGCAGCGAAGGTCTGTTGTCATATAGCTACTCCTGTCACCATGCTTTTGTATTATGCAGAAGGAAGCAACAGGGCCTTCAGAGGCAGGAAAGCATCTGGAAGCCCCGAGGTATGTTTGCATTCTGTTCTTGAAATAAATTGTACAAAAACGAAAATTTGGTCATGTGAAATCAGAGATGCTAAATTCTTGTTCTCATACTGTGTCTAAGCCACAGCTAAATATATCCCGACGCTGTTTTGTATGATGTAATGGAGAATGCACTTACACAGGTGCCAGATGACTCGGGGACCTGATGCAGTCCCAGTGGTTAAATAGGTAATGCACAGTATCTGTATGGGAACCTGTTGAGGAAAGTAAAATGTTACAGGATGTGGTTCTGGATGGCAGATAGCGAACAAATGCTTCAACGTGGATGACAAATTGCTTATAAAAACAGTGATGCTGTCTTGCAAACAGACTTAGGACCCATGAGAGTCCTGTGAATTACACAATACATCCCTCGTATTTTCTTCCTTCCTGTTCCACATTGGTGGGGTAGGGCAGGGCTTATGGAGCTCTCTTATAAAAGCAGTAACACGTTCATCGAAGATCTATATATTCCTATGATATATGAAGAACAGTTTCTAAACAAAAACATCTAAAATACCTTTTGTACAAGTCTTTTGATATGCAGCTTGGAATATCTGCATAGGATCTTAAAGATTATAGAAAATGACAGCTATATGAATGTCTGTGTTCTGTAGTTCAGTGAGCAAAAGTTGATTATTACAAGGTTCAGATCTCTTGGAAAAACTTCCAGACAAAGCATTCACTGAAAGCAATGGAGCTGTGTTAAATCTTTTTTTTTCTTTAGCAAGTATAGACAAAGTTAACGTTTCTCTATGATTTCTGACTGCTGGAAACCAGTAGCATTTTTTTTCTCTTAACTGTTCTAAATCTAGAGAAGGATAAGCTATCTCACTGAAGATTAGAGGAGGAGAGGTGGGCTGGAATGATGCACAGGGAGTAACCCTTTGGGAAAGAAGATGAGAATCTTCCAGAGCCCGGGGAGAGAACCTGAAGTTCTGAACTTTCTCCAGTTGGATCTGCTGTGAGCAAATATCTGCAACTCTCGGGAGATGTGTGTGCTCCACCTCCCACGCACTAGTGCCCCACGCTGCTTACAGCTACCACTGGTTCCTGCTGGCAGCTTAGATGGCAGAGATCTGTGCTATGACTCTAAAGATCTGAGATACAGTGGTAGCCCTGTGCATAAAAATGTTTTGGGGCAAGCATTCAAAAGCTGAGAGATGCTTTTGATGTGAAGCATGTTAAGATGTTCCTACAAATGTAACTTGTTCCTTTTGGAATCCGTGTGCAGGATGACAGTCCTGGGTTAAGTGATATCCCAGCTTATTGCCAGAGGATCTCTGTCAGTTGACACCTTGGCTAGGTTGGCTGGCGCTCAACTAATGAACTCTGGGCTGAAGCCTTCCCCAACTCCCTGTGCAGCTCTTTGATATCCACTTTGGTGTTCCATGCATGTGTTTACCCTGCATCACTGAAGCCCTACTCAGAGACAAACTTCTCTGTACAGTGGTCCCCAATCAGTAAGATACTTGATTGCCTCACATATTAATTCATTTTTTCAGATCTGGAACAAAGGAGTATTTTATTGGAGTGTATAAAAATATTTTTAACAAGGATGGAAATCCCAAGGTAACAATGATTTTCCAGAGTTCTCAGCAGCCATACTCCTTGCTGTAGTCATATCATAGTTCTGAGTAGCTACAGCTACAACTGTGAATCCTCATTTTTGTCCCCAAATGAAGCTTGAATCAAGTGGGCAGTGGTAGAAATTAGCAGTTAGTATTTGTCTGTGAAGAGTGAGAGGCAGGGTTAGCACTGTATAAAAACTGCGATGCAAATGCAGGGAGATGCTGTCTTTGCAGAAGTGAGTTTTGTTGCCATGCTGAACACCTTCTATTCCCACCCCTTCTTTGCATCAATCTACAGCTCTGCAGCAAGCGGTGTTGCAGCAACTCCACTCGCTATAAAATGAAGCTGCTTCTAACTTCTTGATCTCAATAGATTATTCAGTGTTTTGCTTTTCCCCAGTAACAATGCTTTTCTGAATTGCCGTAAGGGTGTTTGCGCCTTTTAGCTGTGCTGGTGCAGAGTGAGGCCGCTGCCAGCTGATCTGTGGCAGCTGCACAAGCAAGTACAGGAATGTTTTGCAGTTGGTTACTTGTACCTGAGCAGGGAGCGAGGGCTAAGGTGTGCTCCAGTGAACTGGAGCAAAGCAGTGAAGTATTTGATGGTTTTAAAGTGCCTGTTTGGGGTCCCCTTGTGAGAGGAAGAAGGCATGTTCCCTCCATGCTCAAAAATAAATAAATAAAAAGCAGCCATGATGTATACACGTTAATAGAAGTGAATCTAATGGGACATACAGCAGTATGTGCTTCCTGAAGTAGCTGGGATCACAGCTGAGCTATCAATGCTTATGTCCTTGGTAGCAGAAAGCATGTGGCAGGGCTAGTCCTTGAAACCTGAACAAGGCTGTAGATGCTGTGAAGTATGAAGTTACCTGAACGCATAGAAATTGCACAGCAGAAGTGTTGTGTGTTTAAAATGCCCTGGAATAAGCTGCCTGTGCCTGTGGCCGTGCGAGCAGCTGTGGTGATTGAATGTTTTATACTTTATCATTTCCTCGTTACGGTGATTTAGAGGGAGGGGGTCACGGCCAGGCAGAGGGCAGGCTCGTGAATCCGTCAGGCAAGCTGGGACAGGAGAGGAATGGGAAATCGAAAGCGTGGGTCGAGCACTGGAATTACACGACAGCGTGATTTAATGGAGGGGGGCTTATTCCAGCGTCGAACACGCTGAGTGCTGCGAGAGGAATTTCCCAACTTCGGAAGCGAGGCGACTGAGCGCAGCGGGATACCCCAGGCAGGGCTGAGGCGCCTGAGGGGCTCTGAGGGGGCGTTGGGCTGCTGACGGGACGCCGCTGCCACACGGCGCCCAACGGCCGCAACCGCCCGCCCTCAACGCGCGTCAGGCGCCGGGCGTCACGCGCCCGTCGTAATGTGCCGAAGCAGCGCGCACCCGCCCGCTCCCTCCCGCCGCCTCCCGGCCCCGCGCCTCACGGGCGGCTCCGCTCCCGGCGCTCCGAGCCCCTGCGGGCGCTGCGGGCGCTCCCTCCCGCACCCCGCGGCGGCCGCTGCCGGTGTCGGCCGCCGCCTTTTGCGTGGCGGCGCGGCGGTATTAGGAGCCGCGCGGTAGGCATGGCGGCGGTGGGAGCGACTTCTCGCCGTCAGCCGATCCGGCCGCTCGTGGCGGCGGCGGGCGGGCGGGCAGGGCGGGCAGGCAGCCTGCGTCCCGCCCCGCCCGGCACGGCTCGGCTCGGCTCGGCTCTGCCCGGCCCAGCCGGGCGGCGGCGGCAGCGGCGCCATGGGGCTGCTGGAGCGGCTGCGGAAGGACTGGTTCATCGCGGGCATCGTGCTCGTCATCGCCGCGGCCAGGCTGGAGCCCGCCGTCGGCGTCAAAGGGGGTGAGTGCGGCCGTTACCGGCGGCCGTTAACCGGCGCGCGGCGGCCGTTGCCCCGGCCGGGCTCGCGGGGGCTGAGGGGGAACTTGAGGAACTCGGCGTGTGCCGGGCCTGCCTCCCTCAGCGCGGAGCTCATGGAAACCTCGGCTGCCTCCAAGCCGGGGGGTTTCAGCTTGGGGTCACCCGCTCGTGCTCTGAGGATGGGTTTGCCGGCCCCTTTTAGCCCCTCGCGGAAGGTGCCTCGGTGCGAAACGGTGCGGAGTGCCCGCGGTGAAGGAGCCAGAAGGAAGGCTTGTCGTCTGTGGGGAAACGAAGCCTTTTGTGCTTGTTGCAGCCGGAGCTGAGGAAAGAGCCAGCGTTACTTTAAGATAAACAGCGTGTGTTTAGGTACACGCAGTGGCAGTATCAGCCGCTTAGTTTACGTTGTAACTTCAGATGCTCACAGTCCTCAAAAACAGGTTAAATTTTATACTTTTTTTTTTTTTTCTGATTGCTTTCCAAAGATTTAAGAAAAGGAAGGCAGAACACTTCAGCAGAAATTGTTTAGCAACTCTATGTTACAGGACTGGAGGAAGAATCTAGCTGTGCTTTTATACGTGGAGATTTTTTTTTTTTCTTAACAGCTGAAGTTTGAGGATAGACAGCTCCTCACTGAGGAGCTAACTTTTTTTTTTTTTCTTTCTTTTTTTTTTTTTTTTCCTCAGGTTCTGAAAAAAAAAAGTTTTAAAAATGGCTCCAAACGCTTGCTGTGGCAGCTAAGGCTCCGTCCGGTACTTCACGGAGTTCAGGGCAGGCAAATTCCTGCTCTGCAAGGATCCTTCCCCTAACATCCGTGTGCTGTTTTGCATAGGTGAATAGGGCTCACGTGGAGCTTCTTGCAGGATCCACGCTGTGTCTTTAGCAGATCTTAAAGACAAATTTGAATTTATAGTATTAAGTGGTTTGTCCCTGTCTGTTTGATTGTCACACTGATTGTTAGCAGCGATGTGGGAGACCCTGTACATTAGAATATGAGATTATTTTTCCACAATTTATTTCCTGCATGTTATTGTGGAGGACTTCAATTTAATAATTCTACTGTAAAAAGATAGCACATGTGGTATATAGACATGGTGTTGTTCCTGGGACAGCTAGCTTGAAAAAGCTTGTAAACATTGATAGGAATTGTCAGACATGTTCCCAATAACAGTATCTCTTTTCTGAAGCCATGGAACCTCAGTGCTCATTTTAAAACCAGAGGAGTTAAAAAAAAAAAAAGGGTATGTGTGTGTGAAAGGTGGTGGGGTGGAAAAAGTCAGCATATGAAAAAAGCTCCAAGTTTGTCATCCTCCAGGGGACAAAACCATGCACTGCAATCTGCAGAGCCCTGCTGAATGACACAGAGGGCCCAGCATCCATACCAGTGGAATGCTGTGCCACAAATAAAGATTTGTGCTGGGCTCACCTTCAGGGCGCAAACCAAGCCCTTTTTGGCATGTTTCCCTAGCCAGTGAATGTGCCTATTTTGGTTTTTCATGAAAAGAGCTTTCCTGATCAGTCTTTGGCACATGAGATGAAGGGGATCTGTCCTGATTGAAATTCCCTGGGCTGCATGAACGTGCGAGTGCTCTAGTGGTAGAGTTTTCTCCAGTGTGACAGGGTTCAGGCAGTCCAGTGAAAAACCTGTGACAGAAAAATTGTATCCTTGAAGAACCTTTGTTTTAGCCAGACCACCTAACCAACTGCCTGTGTGCCCATATGTACATGCTCTGATCTTCTACAAGATTAGAAAAGTTACATAGTTGTCTGTATATGTCAAACTTATATATTTTTCTGTATAACTGTTTATAGGATTCTAATGTGTTTTTTTTTTTCTTTTTTTTTTTCTGGCTTTTCAGTTAACTTTTTTTTTGCAATTGATTTTGCAACTAGCCACATGCTTTGCTGCAACTTTAACTTTTGTATTTCCTGGCTTATTTTTACATTGTGCTTCATATAGGCAGTTTGTTTTGCCTTTTTTTTTTTTTTTTTTGTACTTAACACACACACACATTTCTAGTGCCTCATCAACAAAGTTATTTCAGAGTAGGATTTTTAGTTTAAACAACTTGAGGTGCAAGCCTGAGTAGACTCAGTGTATGATCAAATCCCTCTAATTTAAGGATCATTGATGTTGCTCACATCAATGTGTCATTCATTCGAGAGAGCAGAAAGGATCTTCTCTTCTGGTCTGTGGAGTAAAGGCTTGCCTGTTTGCTGCTGCAGTTTTGCTCATGACAATTTATTGTCGCTTGTAGAGTTAGGATATTAGTTTGACCCTAAGTAGGCTGTTAATATTTTCTTTTTGTTGAAATACCTGGTTGAATGCCTGTAAAAATATGCATGTATACTTTTTGCATTTTGTGGCTTTCAAAGTCAAAGGTATTAAGATAATTCATCACTTTTATAGGAGTACAAAAACTACTTTTTTTTTTTTGTTTCAGGAGATTAAAATAAATATATGACTATATATACCAATATAAGCTTTTAATATTGTGGAACCCGTGGAGGTACAGACATCTGCCCTGGCTGCTCTCACTGCAGCAGTGTCTGAAATGTGTTATCGCAGGGCTGGGATGAACCATTTTGCCACAGCCCTGTTGTGGGGGAATAACACAGAACTGCATTGCTTCAAGGAGCTCATTGCAAGGAACGACTTGGTTTCCTTTCTGCAGGCAGCCAGACAGGTGTTGTGTTGTAGGGGGGATATCAGAGGTAGATATGGGATTGATGTAGATACCCTTATGGAGGGAGCAGCTCATATTTTCATTTCAGTGTGTGGTTTCAATTTTTGTTGCTGTGGGGGTACTCTGATGACAGAGCCAAGCTCTGAAAACTCCCCCTTTTTCACTCTGCAGAATTTACCCACTGGTGGCCTGTAATCATGGGAGCCCAATCTTTCTGACACCATAACTCACTGGTCACTCACTGATTTGTTTTCATTTAGAAATGAGCAGCATGATTTCTGTAATGTAACGGTTAAACCCCCACTCTTTTTATTAAGGAGACTTGAATGATTTGGTTTTCTACAGATATTTGTCTACAGATTCTCACTTTGATGTAATATATGCATATAATTGTCTCTTTGACTACAGTTCACTCTGTTCTCTGTATTTTTTAGGACCCTTGAAACCAGAAATTACCATAACTTACATTGCTGTTTCAGCTATATTCTTTAACAGTGGACTCTCATTAAAAACAGAGGTACTGTAATTTCTCATTGCTTCATCCTTGTTTTGCTTTAAAAGTTTTGTTGCTTTTGATCAGGTTTGAACATAAATGAAGTACTTAATTACTATGCTGTTGTTGATGCTCAGAGAACAGCCGACAAGAGAAGATCAAAATTAGACATTTATATAATAACCCCTCATTGATTTCAAGAGATTCTTCACAAGCTAGTGAGTGTGTTGAGAAGGAGAGTGTGAATAAATTTCACCCATCCATAGAGACTTTGCTTGATTCTGTAGGGCTTTGACTAAGTGTTGAGCAAAATGTTGAGTGCAAAAGACTGGATCTACACCTGGGGTGCATCCCGATACATATCAGGGTGAGACCTGGGAGCACACTGGTGCCTGGCTCCTACTACCATTGTGCACCTGCATTTCCCCACTGCCCTGTTTAGCTACCAGGCAGAAAACTGTGTGAATCCTAGGGTAGAGCTCTGCAGGGACCTGGTCAGAGAGGGGCTCTGGGGAGTCTCCATACCTCTGTAGGACATGAAGAGAAGAGGTGAGCTCTCTGTGCCCCTCTCCTTCATCTCATCTGCTGGTTCTTTAAGTAAGACTGGGGAGGCTAGTCACTACGGGGCTGATGCAAGCCAAGATCAATGGCTGGAAGTTACCACATTGTGTAGGAATAGGACAACAGCCGGTGTCAACACTGAGGTTCTCCTCTGCAGATATGAGGCCAGTATATACTTGTATGAGGTCTTGGTGATCCTTTCCTATGGGATTTGTTTGTGGGCAGGTAGACTTGAGGTGCCTGCACGCTGCTGCATGTCACAGACACTGAGATTTGTTCCAAATTTGATGTTGCTTATTTTTCAAAGAGGAGCAATCTGTGAATAAAAGGAGATGAGGGGAAAACCTCTTAGTTTGTCAAGTAGGGAGGGAGAAAGGGAAATGATGGCTGTGTGCCAAAAAAAGGAGGAGTAACCAGAGCTGAAGGGAAACAGTGCATGTCACTGCTGTTCTGGTTTCTTGGTTCCTTTTACTCTGTTGGCTGTGCTCATGGGTGATGCTGTCCGTATGTTGCACGATACTAAAGGAAGCAGCATGATACTGTCCAGCATTGCATGAGCTTCTGGGCAAAGTGGGATCTGGATGAATAGCGTGTGTTAAACAAACATTTCTGTACCTATATTATGGTCATAATGATAATATTAATAATGGCGGCAGTGTGTGAACTGATGGCAGCCCTCTCCCTGTGTCTGTGGGCACTGCTGGCACTGGCGCCTGGATAGCTCTGCCTGGATGCAGTAGAAGTGAAGCGAATAACTGTAGTCAATTCTGTAGCAGCTTTTTTTGAGCTTTGTGGTCTTATATGGAAGCAGAAAGAACCATATCATCTATTTGCCTGGAACAGAAATTTATCCTAATGTAAACAGGCTGTAGAGAGGCACTTTCTCCCACAGAGAGGAGGACCCAAACCCACAAAACTTCAGTGGTGTTTTCTGCTTTCAGGGTTAAGAATCTTTGTATACAGAGAAAAACATGTAAAACTTATTTCTCTTTCAGTAGCTTGAATCCTTGAAGCATTATATTTGGAAAGCAGCTGTGAGGGAGGGAGGAATCAGTAGCACAGTCAAAGTCTTGGTTAGCTTCTGAATGCTACTGCACCTCTAACTTTCTCCAGTTAAGGTGATATGACTGACACATCCCTTGGCGATACATCATGACCCACTTTGAACTTTGATAGCTTTCTTTCATTCTGCAGTTCTAAGATACAGAGGTATCAGTGAAGCCTTTACAGAAGCTGGTGTTTATGTCTAGGTAGCTGATCTCCATTTGTTTTGGAAGTACTGGTTAGGGGTGGTGCTGCATGTCCAGATCTGTATTCCATCAAGAAGCTAAGCCTTTTTTGAATTTCTGCCACAGGGGTAGAAGATAAAGACGAAGAAAAACATTTCACTCATTGTACCTTGTGCTATTACTTTCTAAAATGGGTGTTGAAATCAATTTTCAAATGTTAGGAGGCCAGGTCATTATATTATTAAAATGCTTTGGGGGCATGTTTTAATTTTTTTTATGGCACAACCTAAAGTTACTATTAATCAGTTAATCCATCTTTGTAATGGAATGTTTCTGCTTTTGTCTTGATTAGTTCTTCACCCTCTCTGTGTTCTACCGTGGACAGTACTTTGATTGGAGTGAACTAGAGTTTGCTATGCTTTATGAAACAATAAAAAGTTGCGTAAGCTTTAGCTGAGGCCTCCTGATAAATCTGATAAAATGAGTACTAGTTGATGCTCTTTTTTAGGTTACACTTATGTTTTTATCTGCTGTGAAAGTGCATGCGTAAATAAATTCCTCACTGTGCCTTCAGAAAGCAGTACACAGAATAATTGCCAGCATTCAGGGGGAGTCTGTCTGCACACAGCCTTGTTACAGTTTCAAATCTAAAGAGATCCTCTTTAAGGTCCTCTTTCCTTTGCAGAAATAGGCTGTATTCAGGAATGACAAGAACCTTTGATTGCACCTTACCATAAAGCTCTTCCAGTGCCTGGATAGTTTGCTTTTTCCTTGTAGGGCCCCAGAAATAAATTGCATTGTTGAGTTATCCATTTCAATGAGGAATTTGGAAAGCCACTGAAAACAGCGTTTGCTTTGTTTAAGTTTTTGCCCAGAAAAGCTCACCTATAACCATTTTAGTGTGACTAGGTGGCACCAAGCATTAACCAGAGGGGAAGCTTGGAGAAGCTCTCTAAAGGGTCTAAATTAGTGGGAAAGATGAGGTAACCTGTTCTACCTGGTGTGCAGAAACTGAGTTGTAACTGGCAGCTCTCAAAGCCATTTCTGAGATTTTTCCTTTTTTTGAGTGCCACGGTGATGGAGGGCATTTTGGGATAAGTCCTTGTAGATGGTTTAAGAGGATGAAGGCCGTTTTTTTTTCCAGTGTTTGTTCTATGCTGATGCGATCTAAGGAATACCTTTTTAAAACATGATCACCAGAGACATTCTAAGGACTGGTAATTTAGGTCTGCAAATACCTGTTCTGCTAGTACAGCATTCCTTCGTGTGCTAGGTTGGCTGTGTTGTAATTGCCTTTCTTGCTCACTGGAACCTGTTACCAACCTTTCCCAAAGTTTTGGCTTGGATTTTGCTTTTGGAAGTAGCGCGCTTCTTGAAAACATCTGTTTTTAAGGCATTTTCCAATTGTTGTAAAAACAGTAGATTAAAAGGGAAAGCAGGCAACAACGGTGCAATACTGGAAGAAAGAGTATCTTGTACAATGCTGTTGGCTCCAGTGTCTGCACCTCTGTGTGTGTGACATTGCCTAGACTGGGATTGCCATCAGAGATTGGTCCACTAGGAGATCTGGGGCCGGAGGTGACATGGCAGGAAAGGAAAAATAAAGCAGTTTTGCTGAAATAAGTCACCTGATTAGTTGTTTTTTTGTTTGTTTGTTTGTTTTCTCAATTGCATTTTTAAATGTAAGTGATACATTTTTATGTAGGTATTTCAAAGTATCTTTTCTTCCCCCATACAGTGTTTCTACTACTAGACACTTTATTTTTGCTTTCTTTTTGAGAAAGGATGAACTAGTGCTACAATGAAGCTTTCTGTAACTCAGCCAGTACTATGACAGCTCATGTATGAAAAAGGCCTATTTTTTCATGCAGAGTTATAGTGGTATGTGCAAGAGCCTTCTTTATTTAGAAAATGAAGTCGTTGTTTCATTCGGTTAACTAAGAACCAAGAGGAGTGATTCTTTCTTGTTAAAACTAGTTCAAGATGTACATTTCAAGTCCATGCTGTATGTAACTTTGTGAGAATGGGGTACGAAGAGATGTGTAGATTTTCGCGGAAGTTTTTTTTGTTTCCCAAACCCAAATTTGGAAGATAATTTTATTCCAAGAAATAAAGGAAGACATTGTGCTGAATTGCTAATACTTCCAGATGTGTACTTAAATCAATGTGCGTTTGGAGGATCAAAAATGCAGCATTTGATTGTTTTAAAAATAAAACTGCTGAATAACAGTTCAGCTGTCTTGTAGCTGGGAGGTAGCATGTGAAGATCTGCTGCTGTATTACTCTACAATATATATATGTGTATATTTAGTGCATCTGTGGTATCAGACCTAAGATACATGGAGAATCCTAGCAGATTTTGAATAAAAATGTCACCAGTTCTTTTTATGTTGCATCGTTTACTGGAGGGTGCAAGTTATTTTGAGAAACAAGAGAAGGACCTTTTTTTCTTGATATATGGGAGCTGAAATGTACAAGGCTTTTCTCTGATACTTGAAAACTCTGCAGAAGATTCTTGTAGTGCCTGGAAAACAGAAACAGAGAGAGACACAGCTAACTGAAGAGCATATTGTGTAAGGATACTTGATTTCCTCTCTGGAGAGTTCTTACTGCTTTTGAGGAAAGACACTGTGTAACAGCAACATTTTATTTATTTCCTCAGTCTTCTAATCTGTTTCTAAGGTGTTTTGCACCTTTTTTCTCTGCATTTTGTGGCTTAACTGTTGATAAGTTTTCATAGCCTTGATATTCTTTCTTAGTTCTTCTTCATGAGCCTAATATTTTTGTATGAATTTTCTATCAGTTGGTAAAATGAACAATCAAAATCTGCCACTGGATTTTTTGCTTTTTATGTTTGTTAGATTTTAATTGTAATGTCAGGATCCCTTTTTCCTTTCTGGTGTAAAGGAGAATCACATTCTCTGTGGTTCTCTTCAGACTAGGGAAGCTTGAAATCACCCAGAACTACAAGTTTCCCTTCTTCTTGATACCAGCAGTCAATAAAGTAAACAGGCTGTCAGCACAGTTAACACAGGTTTTGAAGCACAGTGCTGAGGCTGCCTGCCGAAAAGCTGTTGTTAGAAGAGCTATGGTATTATTGAAGTGGTGGACAATTCTTTTGGAAAAACACCCAGGAGCAGAGAGAGCTTTTATGTTGTCTGGCTGTACTTGTTATTAAAGAGATCAGATGATCCCTAAAGGTGCCTTTTTGACATGCACTGTCATTCTATTATAAAGATAATCCTAGTTTTAAAAGCACGAATATGGTCTTACTTCAGCTGTTATGACTGCAACTTCCTCTCTTCTTTTTCTTTTGCAGGAGCTGACAAGTGCTTTGATGCACGTGAAACTACACCTTTTTGTCCAGATTTTTACACTTGCGTTCTTCCCAACAGCAATATGGCTCTTCCTTCAGCTATTATCAATCACACCTATAAATGAATGGCTTTTAAAAGGGTATGTGTAAGCATAATAGAGTGAACAATATTTGTAGCTGTCTTCTTAAAGGGCTGTTTGTCCTGGAGTAGGTGTTTGAAGAGAGATTATGAGCAGAATTTGCTGTTTGCTGTTGTGCTATAGTGCTTTGTTGTTGAAAACAGTATGCACAGAATTACCTTTTCAGGAACCTGGTGTCATTTCTAGAAAATCTGGTCAATTAGTTTCATATGGAGAGAGCTTGCAACAGGTTACCTTCTTTGAAAAGCACCTTAAGTGCTCTGCTGGGTCTCAAGGAGGACTGAGGGGAAGAAGAAAATATTCTGAAGGAAACTATAAGTCTGTAAATAAATACTAAACATGCCACATACTGGTATTCTGTTTTGTTTCTAAACAGTCTGTACTGAGCATCTCTTGATGTGTATGGATTGGGGCTCAGTATTTGCTCCTAGCTAAATAATGGGGGAAAGAAAAAAAGATGGAATAAATTTGAGATGAGCAGGAGCTATGCTACCATGAAAACATGATTTAAATCTGTGGTGTAGTCTGCGAGTGTGTGCTTCCAAAGTTGTATTGATGGTTCAGTGGTGCAAGATGTTATGAAAAATCGAAAGAATAAAATGTTTTTTGAGAATCAAAGGTAAATACCTAGGACGATGCAGCTACACTGGAATGCATGAATACAAAATCGATTATTTTAGAAAACTACTTCAAAAATCCCTGTTGTTTCTTAGTGCTTGGGGAGAGTTCCCTGTCTTTAAAAATTTAATGATAAAGCTCCTCATGTTTACATTTTTACAAGGCCTGAGCCTAAAAGAGACTTCTGTTTTGGAGAGGCTTCTCCAGGCTTTACACCAAGCTTGAAGTGGTACAAATGATACTGAGAAGGTAAAATCTGTGAGAGAGAAAAAAAAACAAAACAAAACAAAAAACACTCCTTTAAAGTTACTGTTTTGCTTAGTAAATCAAGGTAATGACAAGGTTGCAGAAAATATTAATTTGGGTTTGATCATTAATAGTAAAGGTTAAATCATTGCAAAGTTTTTCCTCAGCTAGAATAGAGGAAGGATTTTCCATAGTGGCAGCCCTGGTTTCTGAAGTGCAAAGTACGAGAAGGTTTTGTGCTTTTTCTTCTTTGTAGCACTTCTCATCCCATCTTTCCTGATGCCTTTTAAGCTGCCTTTGTGCTTAGTATTTAAGGGGAGTTAGCTTTTATATGCACAAATGAAACTCCATGTAAAATTACAATATATATGTATTGCTAAATATGAAATAATATAATAATATGGCTATATTAAGGGAGAAGAAGACTCTTGGCTACACATGAAGTATAAACTAGCCTAATTTTTCATGTTACCATGTTTTGTGTTAGCAGCGAGCTAGTACACTTGTTTCAAGCTGCCTTGCAAGCACCTGGTCCTTGAGTACTATTTGTGCTTTGGCCACATCTTATCTTATAGTACAGTAAATCTGTTGTGTTGAGATTCCTTCTAAAGAATGTTCAGATTGGGAAGTTTAATGAAGGGTTATTTTGAAAAACAGCGTTCTTGATAAATACTGCTTTTTGGGACACTGCTTAGACCACTTGCCATTTTGTAGCACTGAACACATCCACTGCAACTCTATCTTCTGCGCTGTGTGGTGGAGAAGCTATTGAGCTCTGTTCTAATTAGCTAAAATTCTAGGATAACTCATTTTAAAGCAGGTACTCACACATATACATATGAGTACATGAAAGTGGAGTGAAGAGTGGAAGTGAGGAACTGCCTGTACCTTGCCTGCTCTGTATATCCAGAATTCATCCTAATGCCCCACAGCTGCAGTTTTTATTCTCTAAAAATACTGAAACACCCAAACAAAAATGGGGTTTGGCAAAGTTACTTCCTCATCATGTATGTTTATCACTGTTTTAGTGGGAGCTGGCTAATCACCCTCACAAAGGCCTGGGAAAACAGGCATATGCTCCCAAGGGTGTTTTGCAACACCCTCCTTTATTGGCAGAGTGGCACACCTGGGGACTGTAGTTCTGCTCTACTCTCTAGAGAAGGTTATGCTTAAAGGGCATAGTCAAGCCCATAGGTAATTCCCTGCATTGCTTCAGAATGAGTGGTAGATTCTCTCATCCTTCCTAACAGTCTGTTTTGCTGTGCTATTTGAGAGGCAAATTCAGATGTTACCGGTTTTTCATCTCTGTTTCTACAGTTTTGTTTTGTTTTTCTCTGTGTCTGGGGTGATATTAGGAGGTTTGTTTTGCAGTTATTTTGAAATATATAAAATAGAGGAGGAACTGACATTACCAAGCATCTTTGAAGTTCGTTTTTTTGTTAACTGACTAGATTTTGCAATGACAGGATCTCTTTGAAAAAGAACATGATGCAGCTTATTAGTGTTTGCGCAGGCTCACCTCTTCTACTCTTAGCATATAGCATTTCCAGCACTGTTGGTAAGGCATGAGATGCAAAGCCTAGTACAAGATACAGCTCTGGTAGTTACATATCTGAAATACATGAATTTGGAGCTTAGTACTCAGCTGTCTGCAGTATATCAGTAGAACAGGTATTATTTATTGCACTTCATTAAGGGTTTAGACCCCCTGATATTAGTGCTTATAACACTGCCTGAATGAGAGAAATATTTCAATTTTTTGGTTGTCTGTAATAATCTGTTAGAAGAACTAGTTTGTATATTGCTAGTGTTGCATATAGCTAATATAAAGTAAGAAAAAAAGGTGCTCAGGCTATTTACATGAATGTTTAGATACACATGATTAAAAGTATTTCCTTTTAGTGGACCAGGATTTTTGTAGATTGCTATTTCCTTATAACGGATATTTTGTACCATAGTTTGATAATGCTTTTTATTTTTTAATTCCAAATACATTATTACAAATTTGAGAAGGTTGTGTTATTAAATCTTTCTCCTCTTACAGTGTGGAAAATCCCTTCCAACTGACATGAATACACTTGCACACATTTCATACCTTTCTGGATAACCTTGAACTTTAATCCACCCTTATTAGTGCAGGTGAGAAGTTCAAGGAGCTGACTGCCAAGAGACCACACAGGAAGAGGGATGATAGTATTGCAGCTGATATAGGGGATGGATATCAGAGTCACCATTTGTTCATCTGCTGTATATTTTTGTATGTATTTGGAGGGACACACTAAACTTTCCAGACCATTTCTTTTTCCTGTGTTTCTTTTTTTTTTTTTTTTTAAATGTGAGTTCATCCTGCCAAGCGCTGACAACTCCCTGCTTCTATAGACTTCGCTGTAAGCTGGAGGTCCTATGTACTTCCAAGGTGGTTGGTGCTTGGCAGTTTGTGAGATTGAATTTATATAATGCCTTTGGTTGCCTTTTTCCTTTTCCACAGTGTCTGTAGCTGACTGAATACTTTTGTTGTCATTTACCCTTTTCTTCTACTTAAGCTGGTTGTATTTTTGCAGTATATCAATTGCACTGTGATATGCTCCCTGTTGTTTGGATTTAGTACTTCGGTTTGCTATAGCTTTTTGACACTGCATTTCCTGGGGATGGACTAACATAGTTACAAGTACAAAGTAGGTCACCACTAGTAATTGTATTCTGAACTAGAATATTGTCTCAAACTCCAATGCTTTAAAAACATAAGTAGATTCCATGTTTTGGGGAATTCACAGATCATTTAATTTCCTGCCTTCCTGTTCCTTCTAACTCAGCACAGGTGGTACTTCCCTCCTCCCCCAGAAGGATTATTTTACTTAAGTTAATCATAACCTGTTGTGGTATGTTCTTGTTTTTTTTCTCAATACATGTATAAAAACAAATCAGTTTTGTAATAACCACTTTTTTTGTGGACTGTATTTAAAACAAAAGAAAGCTCACAAATTTCTCACTTTGCAATGACATGTACTATATACGTTGGTAATTTTGCAGCACAAACAGTGGAAGAAATGACAGATGGTATATTTTAGACTTCTAAAATCTTGGATAAAGTTATTGACATTTCTATTAGTGGAAGTTGATGATTTTACCATGAAGCGAAAACATATATAAAAATGTAACATTTGATGGCCTCTTTCAGGAAATAATAAAGCTTAGTTGTGATATATATATTTTTGTAGTAATGGCTGATGAAAAACAGAGTAGTGGAAACCTAAAACAGTAGGCATAGCTCTTCTTGTCCTTACACTTCTTAGCAGTCAATGTTTTCATCACTAAGCTTTTTTTTTTTTTTTTTAAACATAAGCATTTGCATCCTTTTATTCTTTTTTTTTCTTCTAAATTAATACCTGTCTCTCAGCACACTACAAACTTAACTACGTTAGGACATATGATGCAGCTATCTTTGAGATATATGTGTAGATATATTTGTGAATGGTAAATATAGTGATGTGTATAGGGAAATTAAGTCACAGAGAGATCAAGCATTTTTTAGTAAATGGTGATAAGGCTCCTCAGTGTGGTGTTGGTGAGAGAAAGCATAGAAATCATGCCAGCCGGTACAGGGCTGTAACTGCAACGCAAACTGATTGTGTTGCACAGGGGATAAAATGATTGTGTTTGCTCGGTTATGTGGTATTTTAAGATTTTTATCTTGCATAGTATTTCCACCTGTGAGGAACATAAAATGTTTCTTTTTGTTGTTTTCAGCTTGCAGACCGTAGGCTGCATGCCACCTCCTGTGTCTTCTGCAGTAATTTTAACCAAAGCTGTTGGTGGAAATGAGGTGAGTTTTCATTTGTTCTGGAATGAATTTTTTTTTTAACGTAAGTGTGGAAAAAAATGGTATTAGCATCTTTCTGCTTGTAATTGCTTTGTAATTCCTAACTGTATAATGTTTGTATGCTGTGTACTGGTTATCTTGTAGACCACTAGCTGTCTGGGGGAAGAAATGTCCTCGCAGTGCTTGTCTGAAGAGTGCCTATTATTAAGGGACCTGGTAGCAGGAGTTCCCCAAGCTAGAAGCTGCAAATGTAGCAAGTGAGATGATGGAGACACACAAATGAATTTGAATCCTATAACATTGTTTGAGACTGCATGAAATTAAATTTCTGGGAGCTCGGGCTTCTTTGTCAGTGATGTAATACAAAGTTCTCAACAGAAAGGAAATGCCGGAATTGAGGTTGTCTGTGGAAACTCAGTTTGGTCACATTATGTTTCTGTCTTGAAGTGACAAGTGCTAGTGTCATTTCAGACTGTTTCTTTCTCTATAAAATGCAATTTTTAGGAATATCAGGTAGCCGCTTTTTAGGAAATGAAAGCAAGCGTGATAATTAAAAAGGTTCTTTCCTTTAGATCTGCTTCCTTGTATCTGCAGAAGCTGGATGAAACATGCTGGGTGAGGAATCCCTTTTCCCCCAGAAAAACACTAGAAGAGATTGGTTTCAAAGCTAGGATAGTTGTGGTGCTGTTCTGGACTCTTAGAGCCAATTCTTAATTCAGTGATAGAGCTTCTGCATGAGGTTGGGTGAATTGCATTTTTAAAATATGGCCATTAGTTGTGTACTTCTCATTTTCTGAGTTCAGACTCCTGGGACCGATTAGTGTCAGCTTTGAAAACACATGATAGCACTGAAATAGATTGAAGTTGTACTTTGTACTGACAAAGTGCTGTTTAATTGCTCTATCCTCTGAAGAGAGACCCAAAGCATCTCAAGTCAAGCATCTCTAATTATGGGCAATCCTGATGCATATCACTGTCTCACTTTGCTACCTGAGAACAAGGATCTTAAAATTGTCTGATGGAGGTGCTGTGAAGTGGATTAATTAGTGTAAAGAAACCGTTCAGGTACATAATAGTGAGCAAAAGAGAAATAAGTTTTCTAGTTGTGATTCTAGATCTAGGTTCTGTAAATTATAACGAGATGCCACATAGTGAACACTGAGGATGAAATGAGCTACTGAATGAGCGATCATTCTGTTAGCAGTGTCTGTCCTGTCCTTAGAACAAGGAAAAGATCCTCTGGAAAAAAAATTAAGGTGTGATTGGTTAGTGGAAGACAGTATCATAAAGCATCTGTGTGCGGGAGTGAGAGAGATGCTTTCGTTTCTTGATGATTAGAGTTTACTTTTATATGGTAATATTCTTTTGGTGCAGTGTATGTGTCAGTTTTTTATACCAGCTGAAAAACAGACATTCTGTCATGTTAAGCTCAGGTCGTAATTGTATACGTCATGGACAAAGTAAGCTTGAACCTCTAATTCTTTTGCACTGAACTGGTGTTGGAGGAACGTAAAAATGTGTACCTTGTTAGTGATTTTTACAGGTAACTGTTGACAGCAGAGGCAGAGTGAGTCAAGAATAAGGTCTTGGGACCTGTGAGTTCTCAGTCAGACTCTAGGAAGGTAGGACATGAGTTGGAGTCTGATTCTTGTGGGTCCCTTCCAACTTCGGATATTCTATGAAAGTATGCTAAAGAGAAACATCCTTTAAAGCGTGTTTGCTGTAGGCAAAGTGTGCGTCAAATTTATTGCTAAAATTGAGCAAGTTTCCAGTGCAAGCACATTTCTGAAATACAGTGCTTCTCTGTCATTCATATTATTAGTTTTTCTTCTGAAGAGCAGCAAATCATATCCTTCGTGCTAGGGGAGAAGAGCCTCTTATCTGTCCTTGCCACATTTCACCTAAGCTTTTGCTGATACCTTTTTCTTTATGACATGAGCAGAACAATGCTTTTTTTTCCCATTTTAATTTAAATCAATTCTCATGCATGAAGAAGAATTTAAATGTGGCAGTTGACTAGAAATATAAGCAATTGTACTGTGAGAGCAGTTGTTGATAACCATGTCCCTTAAATTGCCTTTGCTTCATCAGGTGTGCTTCCCTTACCTGGAGAAATTGATTTGTCTGAGGGTGTATCTACACTGCATAATGTAATATGAAGATAAATGAGCTTGCTCAGAAGCAATATAGTGAGGGAGCACCACAAGAGCTAATTAGTCTCAGAAGTGTCCTGCCGCTATAGAGTGCAGGCACACCCTGAATAAGTGCTGTGGAGACCTCTGGATTTCTTGAGAGACATCATATAGCAGTTATGGTGGCTGACTGTGTACAGAGGGTTTTAGGTTTTCTTTATTTAAGTAGTAGCGACTGTTGAATATCAGTTTGGACTTAGGTAATTACTGTGGATATATTAGGCACTGTGGTGTGGTGGGACAAGTTTTCAGGTGGGGCTGAGACATGGTTTCTACTTTCAGCTCTGTCATTAACCTTTTCGGTGAAAGTGAGTGGGGTATTGTGTCTCTGGGGTTAGCAGTAATGGGTACTGGTGATTTCTTTGTGGAGTGTTAGAAGATCAGTGCTGAAAAGCCTTATTTAAGACACATCATTCTGGGAAAAGGTGATTAAATATTTGGTCAAGTGCTTAGAAAGAGTCTACATCATTAGAAGCTGCTTCATATCAACTGGATTTTGTTGTATACCAATTAGAAAATTTGGGTGTGAGATGCTAAAATTGAGAGTTTTGTTAATCTTACAAGGATAGGTTTTTTAGTTGATACATGCCAGAGGGCAGCAAATAAAATGTTCTGCCTTTGCTGGCTAAGGAATATGTGATCAGCAAAGCTTATAGTAAGAATTCTCATTAAACGGTTTACCGTTTCAAAAGTTAGTGTTCTGGGGTTTTGGGTAAACCCAGGTAAACTAAAAATCTTTTATTTAACTGTCAGTGTTTATTAGCAACTATACAATTTACCAGTATTGGCACCTTTGCTTGCTGTAGCTGTGGCATTAAGGTGGGGAGAAGCATACTGTGATAGAGGCTTCCAAGCATTTTAGTGTTTGAGCATGGAAATGAACATCTTCAGCTAGCTCTGATATGTGAGTGATGGGGTGGCTTGGGGGACTGGAAAGAGCTTTCTTCACAGGTCGTAGGAACTATAGGAGGAAAAAGATCTCTGTAGCTGTGTAAGGGAGAAATGGAAAGAGAACAGATAAATAGGCTGAAAAACAGGATCAAGGTTTATAGGTGTGTTCTCTATTTTTTCTGCTGTCAGTGGAGGAGAAATTCAATGTTGGCATTAAAGTGGAAGAACAGGAGATTGTGGCTGCAAAGAAAATACTGGAATGCCTAGTTCACACTCAGTACTGGTTGTTAAAAGAGACTCAAGACAGGCTTTTCAAATCTCATTTCCTTACATATCACCAGTGATAGCAGCAGTGGCAGCAGCAGAGGTGTTCAGCTGTTCAAGACAGTGTCTCCAGTGTTTCAGAATAACTTGTGTACCACCAGTGATGCAGGTGCCACATCTTGGAAATACCTGACATGCAGTATTGCAAGGAAGTTAGCTGTGGGAGCTGGAAGAAGAGATAGTGGAGATCAAAATGTCTCTGCAAATATCTACCCATGTGGTCCAGATGAGTTGAGAGCTGCTATTTTGTCTTGAGAGGTGTTGGCAAATGAGCAATGTAAGTGGTAGGGGGAAGCCTTCTGTGCTTACTGAAAATCTTGGCTTTTGGAGGAGAGGAAGGTTGTTAATGGCTGCTCTTTCTTCTTATGGGATGGAAGTAAGTGTTCTTGCTGTGATGAGTGGAAATACAATTTGTGTCTAGTAGGGCTACCTGTTGACTCAGTGACATATTCTTGGGTTTCTTCAGCTCATCTCCCTGATCTCTGGATTTTTGGATTGTTCTTTGAACTCCTTAAATTCTAGTTTCTTGCATCAATTTCTCCCTCAAGCTCCTAATTTTACATCATTTCTCATGTGATCTCTTCCTGTATGTGGTTATTTCCGTTAACTTTGCAAACAGCTTTCTTAAATGGCCCATTCCTAGCTTTTGTTGCAAATAGACTTATTTCATCAATAAAACCTATGTCAGGTACAGAATTTTGTGCATATCAAGCTTATTTGAACAAAAAAAAACGTTCTCTTTCTCATGAGACCCCACCTAGAGCACTGCATTCAGCTGTGGGTCCCCCAGCATAAGAAGGACATAAATCTGTTAGAGTGGGTCCAGAGGAGGGACACAAGGTTGGAGCATCTCTCCTATGAGAAAAGGCTGGGAGAGCTGAGGGTGTTCAGCCTGGAGAAGAGAAGGCTCTGGGGAGATCTTGTAGTGGCCTTCCAGTACCTAAATGGGGCCTACAGGAAAGCTGGGGAGGAGGGACTCTTTGTCAGGTAGTGTGGTAATAGGACAAGGAGTAATAGCTTTAAACTAAAAGAGGGTAGGTTTAGGTTAGATATTAGGATGAAATTCTTTATTCTGAGGGTGGTGAGGCCCTGGCACAGGCTGCCCAGAGAAGCTGTGGATGCCCCATCCCTGAAGGTGCTCAAGGCCAGGCTGGATGGGGCTTTGGGCAACCTGCTCTGGTGAGAGGTGTCCCTGCCCATGGCAGGGGGTTGGAACTGGGTGGGCTTTAAGGTCCCTTCCAACCCAAACCATTCTGTGATTTTTTTGTACACTGGCAAAAATAAGGAGGTATCACCATGAACAATCAAAATCTAATTTTTAATTTTGTGACCTTTTCTCATTTCCTTAAGTATTTCTACCATCAGTAATGTTTATGAAATCTCATGATTTGTGAAGTGGACACTCTTTGCTAGTTAAAAAAAATTGGAATGAAAAAAATTAGGCCTCACTTGTGTTCTTAGCTCCTGTTAAGCCATGAAGAGTCAGAATTTTAATGACATTAGTGTTTGATGGCACCAAAAGCTGCTTAGCATCTTTTTAAAAATCTAAAATTAAAAAAAAGTTTTTTTCAATGAAATTATAAAACCCATTTCTTTAAAAGTCTACTTCTACCTATCCATTTCTGCATGAGTGACAAATAAATATCAGCATTTCAAGGTGCTGTAAAGACAAACCTACTCAGAGCTTGCAGATCCTCAGACAGAAATGCTGTAGAAATGCCAGAATATTACCACAAAGTATTCAGACAGCTAATGTCATGCTCTCTTTAAGAATCAAAGTAATGAAGAAAAGAGGTTGAAAATTAAATCTGTAAGTCTATCATCAGTTTGGAAGGAAAAAAACAATTTGTGATGACTTTTATGGCAACTTAATGGCATATTTTTGAAAAGTATAACAGGCAAGAGCTGTGATGCAATTGTACAGATAAATCGTGGCAGACAGTTTATTTTATTGAAGAATACTTTGGCTATTTTGTTATCTCCTAAACAACAAAGCTATTGACTTTTTTTTTTTTGCTTGGTTAAACTGTAGCTTATACAAAATCTTTTAAAGTGGTGTTTTGTTTTAATTTTTTTCACATTCTGTATGGGTAGCATCTTTCCAAATGTTATGTAAACATCTTTCCAGATGTTACGGCTTTTGTAAAACTGTCACATATGTATGGCAAAATTTTGAAATGTACAACAGAATATAATGAAGAAAGTTCTAAACATATTTCCAAAGTGAGATATGAAGGAAGAAGGAAGTTCTAAGAGTGATTTTTATATTTGTTTTTATGAAGCAAATATAGACCATAGAACTTACTATAAATTTTAAAGAACAACAGCCAGCCTTTCTGGAAAAGAATTGGGGGAGAATGGTAACATTTTGTTATAATTGCCAACTATTTGTTGGAAAATTCCTCTGTTTATGAGTATTGTTTTTTTGTTTTGTTTTGTTATTAAGTAAAAACACAAAGGTGAACCCCCTAACAGTGCTTCAAAGTCCCAGAAAAGATTGATTTCTCTAAAAATATCTGAAGTTCTTTGAACTGTGTATATATGTACATTAACCTTTAAAAAAACAAAACTGAAATGAATAAAAAAAAAAGAACAAACTCTAATGGTTTGTGAGTCATACAGTGCATCAGCATACCAAGAATGTTTATCCTTGGTAAGGTAAGGAAGGTAACACATGAACATTATGAAACAAAATTGTTTTAAGATTTTCAAATGAACTGTATGTGTCCTGGTCTTTAGTTGTCTTTGACAATATAGTTTTTTCTTCTCAAAATATAAGTCAAAACTTGCAATAACATTATCTAAAATTTGATTTCTAAATAGCACTTAAAAGAGTAGTAGATAATTTTTAGGTTTTGTTTAAAAACAATAGAATGAAGTGACTTAATCTTTTAAAATTTAATACTGTAAAGGGAAATTCTACGATGAAAATTTTTTATTATTATTTCCTAAGTAATAAATTTTGTCTACCCACGTAGACTAAGTACTTCTAGATGAGAATGTAACTAATTCTGCCGATGCTACAGTGAAGTCTTTGGGAAATGTCTGTAGGTGTCAAAGGACAAATTTAGGAAAATGTCTGTACTTCACATGTAGCAATATAAAGAAATAACTGTAAGCATAAGCCTTGTATCTACATGGGAACTGTTGTGCTATTAAATTCACCCACTATATTCTAGTATTACGGTCTAATTTTTTATGTATCCTAAGAGTTTTCTTTTATCATTACTGTGCTTTGAGCAGATGGTTTTTATTGAACTATTTATTGACACTTAGGGTTTTTTCTTCCCTGAATAGTGAGTGCATTTTATATCCATCGATGCATAGGAGTAGCCCAAATTATTACTTACAATATGAATTTCATCACTATAATGCGTCCCAGTCACACAGCTCCATTAGACATCTCTGGAATTCCTCATCATCTCAAGTCTTCTGTAACCTTAAAATGATTGTGGATTTTCTTTTCTTTTTTTCCCTCACCCATTGCTCTGCTTTCATTTATCATGAATCTTTCTAATACAGGTCCACTATTACAACAGTTCAGAGCAGATGGGATTTTCAAAGGTATTCAGCACTGCTCTTAATTCAGTGGAAGCAAATTCAGCCTAATAGTGGGACTTCTGAGATCCCCAAACCTGAACACGTCGCCTTCAAATTCTTTGCATCTGTTTGTACACAGTTTCATATTTTGCTGACACATTTGACAAGGAGCTCTTTTGCTACAGTAAGGTATCAGTGGATGAATTAGCCTTGTGAGAGACTTGCGAAAAAATAATCGATTTTATTCCTGGCTGCCAGTACTTCTAACGCAGGGTCTTTTCATGTGGCTCACAAGGTGATCAGTGGAATAAGCCCTTCTCCTATACTCCTGGAAGCCTGGAATTTTTTCACATCATCATGCACTTCTGGGATCGTATTTTATGCCTCTGTACTACTGGGTTTAAAACCAATAGATCTCTGTTCTTCCCTCTTCCTCACCTTAGCTCTAAAGAGATCAGGCAGATGGACTAGATGATTAAGGCCCCTTCCAACTGAACTATTCTATTCACCAAGATACTGTGAGTGCCCTGTTTCTATCCCTATGCGTGTTTGAAAAAAAATCTGTTCCACTGAGGTCACAAACCAAATGTAAGACGATAGGCACTGTTTGAACAAGTCAGTAATGTTCTTACTAAAGTATTTATGGAGAGTGGGGTCTACTGCCCTGCTAAAAGTCAGCTTGGTTTTTAATCTTTATAGCTATTTGAAAGAAATTGCAGATCTTTACTGCTGAGCTATGTTACTCTCCCTTCCACAGCCTTTAAAACAAAAGACCACCTTTAGCAGAGTGGTGGAGACTGGCAATACTTACTCTAAAGGTGACAACTTAAAAAAAAAAAAAAAAACAACAAAAAAAAAACTACAGGAGATTTGTTTGCAATGGAGTGTCTTGCGGAGTCATAATTCCATTGAATGCCCGCAGGATGACAACATTCACAGTACAGGGGTCGTTTTCAATGGTTACCTTTTGGCAAAGCAGGACGGTTTGCTGGCCATGAATCCCTGGAACATGCTTTGTTCTGGTTCTGCTGTCCCTCACTTGGTGGCTTGCAAAGCAAACGCTAATTTAATATTTCATTTAACAGTAAGTGAAGTGCTTAGTTGTTGTGTGTCTTAGGATTGGTGTTAAATTACTGATTCAGGAGAAGACAAACTTTACAGCTTTGTTTTTGTGTAAGTGGTTTATTTTCCTTGATGAACAAGTCAGTTCCTCTGACTTGTGTTAATGTGCCTGCCTGTCCATGTGGGCCTGGACTCTCTTGCATGAAGAGATGCTGCTGAAAATGGCTTAGCATGGTGTTTGGTGGCCTCAGCTTTGTGACTAACTGAAGGAATGTGTTTATAAGATTAGCAAAGGCTAATATGCAATGACATTAGTTGTCAAATACCTTATTAATTCAGCATTTCTTTCTAAAAAAGATCATTTGAAGTGACAATATATAGAACATTGCTAACATTTTGAAATCTCAGAAATATCTTTTATGTAAGACTGTTTGCAGCTCATTGCAGATAAACTGAAATCAGAGTTGTCTATTGAGATAACAAACTGCCCTTAAGGAATATCTGTAGTGGATTTAGTCAAGGATAGAATCATAGTTCTTGAAATTTGCAAGTTCTGAACAGTGACTTGCAACAAGATAATATTACATTGCTTCCCCTTCCTTGAATCTGTCATTTGCTTGTTAAAATCAAAACTTAAGAGTACTTCACTTGGGAAGGTTTTGGTATCTACTCAAGCACATTTTTAGCTGGTGTGAATACATTCGCATAGTGGCTAACAGTAATACATAGGAAAGAAAGTGATCGGGTTTGCAAATTCAGTGTTTGTTTTCTTCAGCTCCTTTTTTGTATATCCAAGTTAATTCCTGACTTGTACAAATCACTCCTGTACAGCAGTAAGAAGGATTTTCAGTTAAAATGACTATTATCTTTAAATTCACTTATTTTTCAAAGAAATTAAATTGATTTTATCAATTTATTCTTTCCTATCTTTATGATTATGAAGGCACACTGAAGTTTGTTTTATTTTTAAATGTCAAATGATTATATTCAATACATTTTAAGGAAAACTGTCTTAAATACTGTAAAACCTCATTTATGTGAAGAAAACAATTTTTTACATTTATTTATATAAAAATAAACTAGCCCAAATTTATTTCTCTTGCAGAACTCTTATGAGAAGACAGGGTGTTTTAAGTGTTTCCAGTCTATATTTTTCTGTTAGACTGTTTTTATTTGTTAGAACATTTGGCAAAACTGTGGAGAGCAGTAGAGCAGCAAATTTTCTTTGATTCAAAAGAGTTACTTCAGGCTCCAATTTCTGGAAAATATTGGCCCTACTATGACTCTGAAAATAGCAAGCTGCTGTTAAACTGTTTTTGGAGATGTTGAAGAAAAGCCACACGCCTCCTGGGAACTGTTTTTCAGTTTTAAGGTCCCCATAGCCAGGCACTCTCCTGTTCAGCAAGGGTTTTTGCTGTGTTCCCTTGTGTGTATTGCCTTTTCTGTCTAAAATGTACCGGTTCTGCTGATACCTCTAGGTTAACAGGGATGGGGGGGGGGGGGGAACCACAACATTCAGAGTAGCTGTAGTAGGGACTTGAACTCCTCATCGGGGCTACCCATGTGAGTACAGAAGATGGTAGAGTTTAAGAAATTTTGAGGGGCAAGGGAATAGCAAAGGATCATCAATGAGTCCAGCTTACTATAGGGTGCCCTGAAAGCACAACACCCCCCGATGATTTGTGCGTGATGAGGGAGTGGAAGTTTTACCATTAAATAGAATCTTTGCCAATGCATTCAGTACCTCATCTTATTCCCCCCCCCTCCCTATGAGCTGGATTTCCAAACCATTTGCTTCTCTGGTGCCCTCAGTGCCCCTTGCTGCCCTCAGGCCAGCCTCTCAAGGCCCGTGGTGTTTGCCTCCACATGCTGCTCGGTCTCAGGCCCATGTACATGTCCCCAGGGAGCCGGTGGCAGCCAGCCACTCTGCGAGGCACTGCAGGGAGGGTGCTACATGGAGCTGGCTGGAGCTGTTGCTCACGCCTGGCAGTGTGTTACTGCTCGGGGAAGTGCACTTCACACTGCTTCTTAACTAGGGCTGCAGGCCAGGGCTGGAATTGAAGGTAAATAACGTTTCTGAAGGAGTTTTCTCAGAGATACAGGGGAGCAAAAACTTGCCTTATATTGAAATATATACAGTAGTTCCGATTTCATGCGTGTATTTTTAATAATAAAAGGATGTATAATAAGAAATACACGAGCAAATAAAGAAAATATCACAGTTTATTGAAGAAAAGTCAGCAGCCACAGACTGCTGCTGTAATGCAGCAGTTCTGATAATTATGTGGCTCATAAACTAAAAATCATGTGCTTGAGCTGAATATTACTGTGTTTGAGTTGGTAAGTTCAAAGCAATGGTATATTTCCTGAATTAATTTGCTAATTTACATATATTACTACTCCTATGAAATTCTGAAACTCCCTGTTCTAGCAGATATTGTGCATTGTTGCAGCAGAATTCCCCAAACATTCAGTTTCTAGTATGTGGATGGCTTTGCTTAGCTAGACCTTTTTGTTATATTTTATAATGATCTAAGTTCATTTAGTTTGTTGATACTGTTGCAAAACATCTGTAGCGTATACAGGATGTATGCTTTGATGCATACTGTGAGAGTGTTTCAGCTCTAACTGCATATCCAAAACCTTTTAAAAGGAAATCTCAATGAGTCCCATGGGGCGAAGTAAATTATTACATGTGGTGAACTCTTAAGTCATAGACCAAGGTCACGGCAGTGAGAGTGTATTTCAAAAAGGTTTTATCTGTGCTTGGAAAGCAAATGAAATCTCTCATCATTAACTTTAGAATTCTAGTTATAAGAGGATTTTCACTAGAGGTGAAAGATCAAGTTCATGGCGGACATAATGGAGTCTGAAAAGTTCTTTCTCAGACATAATACCAGGGCATGAAACGTTCACTGAGGTTTTCACATCATCAACGGGGAGTTTATAACCTCTAATCCCGATACTGAAGATGGGAATTATTGTAATTATTTGCCATCCTTTGTGGCTTTATTTCAACCTTTTTAAATGAAACAAACAACAACAACAACAACAAAAAAAACACACACGCTTTTTTAAATAATGTTGCAAAGACTTTTGGAAAATTTCCTAGCTTTTCCGCTAGCCTGGTCTCCGTTACAAGATAAAGGCAAACACCTTCCTTAGTTAATAACAATATAACATATATATAACAGTTCATAACGATAGTTCTCTCCTTCAATAGAAATATAATGTGGTAAACCTGAACAATGTTCCGATCCCAATGGAATTAATCAAAGCACACTTGCATACAGTAATAACGGTATCCCTGTCCTGATCTGTTGATAGTCCACATAAAAAGAGAGGAATATTTCTGTGAAACAAACAGGGCAGAAAAGCATGAGTAGAACCAAGGTCTTCAGTGACCCAGACCATCATCCTGTCAGCAGAAATAGATATTCATTTGTCAGTTTATTCAGCAGACTTTTACATTGTTTCTAGGCTTCACATGTGTGCATGCATGCATTTCGGTGATAGCAATGAGCAATGGAAATCTGCTCAGTAGTGCAGAGTCTGAACTCTGTTACTGTGTCTTGGGAATGGTTTGGCAAATATCCCTGCCAATAACAGCACTCACTTGTTCACAGAGTTTACAGTGCTCAATTTGTTTGCTTGCAGAAGGGTTGAAATTTGCCAGGGTTGTGCTGCTTTTATAAGTAGAATATTAAGCAACCATACTCAAAAATGAAACCCTTTGTATTTGTACTTTGTCACGGAGGTTACTGAATTCACAAGAAGGTTTCATCTGTAGTGATTTTATTCAGAAGTTTCTGTTTAGTCCCATTTCTATGCCATTTCCCATCTAGATAAAATTTCAGGTTTGTGTTCTGTTTTTGTAAATTCTTTAATCTACTTTAAGAAGACGCATTTGTTAAAAGGAGTATTTGTTCCCTGAGTTACAGCTATAAATGACAAGGAGATGTATTTTTAGCAAGTGATATTTTAATTTATTTGAAAATAAGAAAAGAAAACCTTATTTCTAGAGAATTAGTTTATACCTAGAACTAGAGAAAGCTTTAACAAGAAATGCCTATTAGGTTTCATTTTACTTAAAGTACTTTGTTTCAAAATGAATGTGCTTATAGGGAAACTTTTCATATATTCAATATACACGATTTCTTAAAAGTCCTGTGAGAAGAAGAAGCATGAGCTGGATTGACAGGTTACCCAGAATTCAAGAAATGACAACATTAAAGTTAGATTGGAATTGAATTTTTATGTCTATGGATATATTTTATGATTCTGTTTTTAAATTGCGTGATCATATGCCATTTTCAAAAACATATCCTCTAACATATTTTTCTGTAATGTTGATATCACGTGTTATCTTAAAAGTACTTGCTATACTTTCATTATCCAAATGGTACAGACTGTCTGTGTCAAGTGAGACTTTCTATATGGGTTATGTTCTCTAAGGTGTGTATTTTAATAATTTAGGCAATGGCCTCTCTTATACATTTTCTCTACGGCCAGCAGTGCAGCCTCTTTTGTATAGTTGTGAGGCATTCCTATTTCTAAGCATAGACACAAACTTCTGTGACCTATCAATGCTAGCACATTTTTGCCATTCATACCACCCATGTTGGTAACTTCTGCATGGCTTGATTCTCTGTAGTTTATGATCTGAGAAAGTCAGAACAATAGATGTTATTTGTAAGTATGGCATACCCAGAAAATATGCAGTGTTGTAAAATGCTGTCTGCAAATCCCTTCTGAAAATGAAATAAAGCCACAAAGACATCTCTGCTCTGTAAGGGGTCTGCTGTCATGACCGCTTGAATAACAAATGTCTGTGTTGCTACTTGTGCTTTTTCAAACCTTCCTGATACTCCCAGCAGATAAAACTCACAGTAGTCATCTTCATCAGCAGATAACAACAAAATACTTGCCTTGTGCTCACATTTCGTTGTTTTAGTTGATTCCTCAGCACTTTACTTTTCAGTTTCCTTTGTATTACATCGACGTTAAATCAGTTTGTGAGTAACATTTTTCTCTTTTTAGACAATGGTACATTCAAAATAGTAGCCTCTGCCTTAGTTCCGTTTATCTTGTTTTATTGAAATATGAATTATAGGATGCTTTATAGCCCAAGTATTTTGTGAGTCTGAACTCTGAGTTGTAAACAGGATTCAGATGTATTCACATTTTTTCTTTAAACCATGCAAAATTTCTTTCTTGTCATCTTATCAATGCTGTTATGTTTACCACCCTGTCAGTCTCCCCTTGCCCCAGTATTTTTGCATATTAGTCACTGCACCCCCATAAGCATTTTGTCATATCTTTAAATGATCACCCTGATTTTAATTTTTCTCCCCTTTCAAATCGCTAGCCAGTTCCAGCATGTTGTTTGTCTTTCCTTACTAATACACAGCCACACTGAAATCTGCAGTAGGCTATTTCCCAGCTGCCCAGACTGCTCAGTCCTAGTAGCAGTCAGTGCTTCTAACTTTCAAGAGTATTTTACTCGAGCAAATTGCTTGCTATGCTAGTTTATCATAAAGTATCTGGTGAGGTGGATGGCTAATTTAGCAACGCTTTCAGTACTCTGTATTTGTGGTTTCTTTATCAGCTCTTGGTTTGTTGTTTTTTTTTGGTTTTGTTTTGCAAGTGGCAGGGGGCAAGAGAGTCTTTTCATACTCTGTAATAATTTTTTCGCACCTAATGCAGATCTGCCATACAAGCAAATTTTAAGGAGATTTCCTGTCTTTCAAACTTCAAGCTCCTGAATTGTGCAGTGCAAGGCAATGGAAAATTTAATTTTGTCAGGTTATTTCTGCCTGTGGAGCATATTGTAATATGCTGAGACTTTATTTTGAGCCATCTCTCTTCTTAGATGTTTTTACAAAACTCAGAATAGTTGAATTTTGTTTTCCTGCCAATTAGCACATGCCAGCTGCTACCAGCAACAGAACACCTGTGCTGCTGTTGAGGCTACCTGGAAACTTGTGCCTGATTCTTCTCTTTCATCTGAGCGTAAATCAGTTATGTGTCTGTTGAAATCAAAGCAATGGGCTGAGTAAGTCAGAGTAAGACTCACAAATGAAAACTGGGGTCTGTATGATTCGCAGTAGGTGGATTCCAGCAGTAGTATTTGGTCTTAACTCGTCTCATTAAGCAAAAGTGTGCAGTTGATGTAAAACACTAGGTAGATATATAAATAAGTATGTTTTTACATTTTTGCCCACTGTATTCTCATCGTGTTACTGTTAGTTTGCAAATGTCTTTGTTTCAAAGAAATTAAACTGTGCCTGTAAATTTGAAGTAGAAAATTAAAGACAAGTATCGGTATTCTTCATGCCATGTATGCTTCTGAAGATGGAGCTTTATTTCTGGGTTATGTGTATTTCATTAGGTCGATTTTATGGTCAAGTAACCATATTTATCTTTCTGCAGGAAGTGTCTTTGTCAGGAAATATCACCAAGCTTACCCTCTGCCATCCCCTTATGCAGGTATTAGAGGCTTATGTAGACATTTTATTAGCCGATGAGCTGTTTAATTACAAGATAAGAAACAGCTTTGAGTGGAAGAAATGTGGAGTTCTTCCACCTCCATTCAGAAGCCTCTTCCCTCCAACCTTCACTGGAGGTAAAGGCAGCCTCTAAAACCTGGGTGAATTTTATTAGAGTTGTTTATGGATGTTTTCTCCAAGGCTTGCTCTTACATACAGAAGCAAACTATCCAAATGAAGAACTGCATAACGTACGTGCAGTCAGCCGTGAACCGTAGAGTAATACTGTTAATTGGCTTAGATTAGGAAATAAAGAGAGGATGTAACAGTTGTAAGCAAAGCATTTCATGTACATGTTGAAATCAGGAGCCCTAGATAGACATTCATACTTTGGCAGGCTTAATGGATCTGCAGTGAGATCAATGCTTGTCATTAAAAACGTTCATGAACTCCTTTTGTGTAGACTGACCAGGTTCTTGGAAAAGTTCCAGATGTTGTTCAAGACATTCCTGATGTCCAAAATGGCTTTTCCTCTCTCTGTTCCACCGTTATGACAGATGCATGGAAGGTATTCCGTTCCATTTCCAAATTAGGAGATGTGTTAATGTGAATTTTGTTTGAAGACCTTTTTTTTTTCTCTGGAGTTTGCTTTCATATTTGATTTGCCTTTGCATGGATATATTGGCATTCCTGTCATGCTGCTGTGCTCACTTCTTCCAGCTGCTGAGTTTTTGGAGAACGGCTGTGGGGGCTTTTATTTATTGTTAGAAAACCTCACTGAATAGCTGTGATTTGCTAATAGATAGTGGAAGACAGCTTTAGTTTCCACTGTCTGGATACCTGTAGCACCTTAATTACTACTCAGAGTAAACCTAGGAGTATTTACTTGCTGAAACATTGGTTTATTTGCTGATGGAGTTATGGTGATGGCATACAGCTTTGAAAATATGTCTGTTAACTGTATGTGGAGTTGTAGCTGTGGTATCTAAGATGGTCCTATAAAAATGTGCTTACTTTCAGATACTGCAAGAAATCTTTGTTAGAATCTATATCTATATCCTCTGTATTTTTCTGCCTTTAATATATAGGATTAGTAAGGGGCTTGCTTGCTTTATTGACTAAGCATTTATCTCCTGTATATTTTGTGAAGCAATCTTATATATTTGTGTGTGGAATATTGTTTGATGTTGTTTTAAGAGGAGTAGGGAAGGTAAGTGTGAAGGACTCACCATTGAGGGTTCTCTGGCAAGTGAAGACAGCAGGTTTATAATTGTTCACAAAGCAGAAAATACCCAAATTAAAAGTCCACATTGTACTTATTTCATTTTTTTTTCTTACTTATATTGGTGCAATCTTCACTGATGTAGTCATGCTGTTTTTTAAGCATGTAAGTTTGACCTGGTTTACCTCAAATGCTTTTCTAATTACATTGTAGTTTGGATTGTTCTGCAATAGATTAGGTACTGGTAAATACAGGGTAAGTTTTTAGTGTAGTAGTGTGGATTATTTTATGAGTTTTTCTGACTTGTTTCTGTTGTATAAAGCTGCATAGCTACTTGCAAGCTACAGCAGTCATAGAAGGCATCAACTAAACTGTAACAGGCTGACATAGCAAAGCTTTTAAGAGAAACATCTGTTGAGCAAATATTTTTATAGACAGCATACAAAACAGTTTGTGTTGTCCTGGTGTTGCTGGTATTGTAAAATTGGTTTGGACTAATCCATGTTGATTTGAACAATGTACCTGCTTGGTGCGAGGAAGCAGGGACAATTTGGAGAACTGGGAGGATTTAATTCAGTCATATTCAGAGAAAAGAAAGAAAAAGTATCTTTTTGAATAACTCAGAACTGCAAATGTTTTATTTATTACTATTTTTTTTAACTGTCCTCATATTGTAACTAGCAGCCCAAGTTCTTTTCTTCTTGATCCAAATATTAGAGTGCATTAAGAAACTACTAAAATACATTGGAGCAACTTTTTAGCACCACTTTTCCCACAGAGAAATGCTGTAGATGGAAAGAAGCGGGGTATCTGTTGTGAGAAATACAAAGATAAAAGTAGGGGACTCTGTAACAGCCTGGCCCTCAGAAAGTTTAGCACACAATTTCAGACTGCTTCTGTCTGTAATACTCGCGTAAGGTTTTGGCAAGGATTTGTTTACTTTGGGGGCTGATGCAATGTGGCAGAGTATTCAGAGTTTTCTGCAAAGCTCTGTTTTGAACGCTTTGCAAGTACCTTGAAACAAGGCAAAGTTAGATCATACAGGCCTGTATGATATCTTGGGAGAGGATTAGAATCTGCATTTCATTAGTGTCCTTTTTAACTTGCCTTTGCCAAGGGAAGGGAAAAAAAGGTGGGGGGGTGGTTTTGCGCCAAGAAGTGATCTCTTATTACTGCTGCTATGTGCCACCCCTAGGTTTTATAAAGGATGCCACTCAGAAGTATGTATCTGGGATGATGTTCATGTTACAGGCATGCTTACTGCCCTCAGAGAAAGATGTGTGAGATTTTTAGTTCTTCCAGGTCTTGTTTCTTTCTCTTGCCTGGGACCACCCAGGACACAGAGTCGTCAGTGGAGGAGAAGGGTCTTCTCCTTCAGGGCTGCCTGCTCAGCTCGAAGCCTACAGCCATTCTTGTCCAACTGCCCAGAGCGTCACATCTGATGACACCTCTGGTTTGGGGAGGATGGGAATCTAACAGACTCGAGTTTGTGGCAAAACCCAGCTAGCCTCAGGTGGTAGAAATAGTGGAAGCTTCTAGCCTTAACATTAAACCTTCCTTCCTTCATGGTAGCAGCCCGTTTTACCCCTGTCCATTGTGCAGTGTGCTTTTTCTAAGCCCAGAGCAGCCAGTCAGGCACTAGGCTGATACTGCTGCACTTGTCAGAGGGTCATACTTCAATGATAACGTTGCTGGCAGTTAAAAATCGGTGACAGTGAATTAGTCAAAAAGAGTGTTTGGATGTTGAAGCTATTTTTGTAGGGCTTTGAAAACGTTATTTCATCATGCAGTGTGTTGACCTTTCAAGAAAATCTTTTTAAAATCCACCTATTCCTTGCTTTTTTCTACGTCTGTTTGCCCTGCCGTGCGTTCTCTCCTGGATTATCGTTCATTAGTTTCCCCAAAGAGACTAGCAGCTCCTTAAAATGGGATCATGTGCGTTCTGCGTGAAAGCCGAGCTGGAGAGCAGAGAAGCCACAGGATCCCTATAGAAATTCGAAGACAATTTTGATACTCTAGTCCACTCAAAAATCTGCTGATACTGTAATGTTTTTTCCCTTGCCAGGACCCTCCTTGCCTGGTGTCATTTCTTGAGCTCTCCTGGGAAGAGATTAGTCTAAAACAACAAAGTAGCCAGATGTCTGGTTCTGAGAGAGTCCCAGAGGCCAGGGTATGGTAGGCAACAGCAATCGCTTGGGGCCGAAGATCAAAGATACCTGAGAATTACTTATGGGCACATACTATGTGTTGTTCCCATTATTAACAGTCTGAGAAAATTTGTATCCCTAATTAACCCTTTTGTTGGTTAAATTTTCTTGCCAGTGCAGTCCTGCCTGTAAAAGCTATTTGCTCTTTTTGGTACTGTTACATATGTAGCTGTTAATTTAAAAACACACAAAAAAAAAAAAAAAAAAAAAAAAAAAAACTTGCAATACTGTCAAAGCAGCAAATTTGTGTAACTCTTTCAGATCCTCATTGTCATTTGTAAACAGCACAAGTTAGCATGACTTCTTTTTGTTTACTGTGCCATTCTCAGGGCTGGTGTTACTCCTATCCAGGCTTGTGTCAGCTAGGATAGTTAACTTGTCAGGGTAGTGGGTTTAGAGCACTGCCTCCTAATCTAAGATGAATTCAAATCTACTCCCAGAGGCAGGGTGTCTGCACATCACCGCTTTTTGCCATATCAATATTTCTAATGAAATGCTAATTAATATTTTTTAGTGCTCAACACGTTTCTGTTATGTAGTCTAAAATAACAACTAAGATGGTAAGTGTTGTCTTTGATTTCTTGTAATGCTTTTAGGGTGGGTGGCTCCTGGAGGGAGAGAAAAAAAAATCTGGTTGCAGCCTTCTGTGTTTTTTTTCATTCTCCAAATGAAAATATCAAGGTTATGAGTGGAATGGCTGTTTTGCTAAGTGAAAACATTGCCTGTCATTGTAGAATTGTAGAGTTGGAACAATTTTTCTCAGCTTAAGAATAATAAACTGTAGTTATCAGATATGACCTATTGTCTGTGTTATGACTGCTACAATTTCACTGTCTCTAGTGTAATGTTCATGTGTGGTAAATACTGTGTATGTGTTTGAGTGGGAGGGTGTGAATTTCTAGTCATACTAAATATGTGTTTGCAATTTATTACCCATGTTGCATATGTTTAACAGAGACTTTTGAGTCATCAGTGGGAAGATGATCCCTGGAGTGATTTAAAAGACTGAATTTACTACTTGTTTCAGTCTTAACAGTTTCTCTTCAAAACATGCTACTCAAGCAAGAACCTCACCCACCCCCAAAAAGCTGACTTAAATGAAAGTGCATTGAGTTTTTACATTTTTACCTTTGGGACAGGTATGCCTGTCTCTCTTCCAGCTTGGCCACAACTGCTGCATTTTTGACTCCCCAGTCCTGCTCAGTTGCATACATTATCAGTATTGCTCTACACCCAAAGCAGTGTTTAAAAATAACCAACTAAATAAAAATCTAGTGCCTCAAGAAATGGCAGGGCAACGTTTTCTAGTGATGCAGGTATATTTAGCCTTTCAAGCCCTATGGCTGTCAGCAGGTGTAGTTGATCATCTTATTAATATTTTGAACCTCATTAAAATCTTGGTAGGATAGAGAACAGGTATTGTGCTTCTCAGAGATGTGAGGGAAAGGAGAGAATTAGAAGCACTACCATCTCCCTTTTTGTTTTTTCAAGTCCAAAGCTGGACTTGAGGAAAAAAAAACAACAGGCTTCAGAGCAATTAAGATGCTTGAGTAGACTGAGGGATAGGTGTAAATGCCTTATATAAGCTGACTAAATTTGTGTATATTTAAGGTGTTACACTGTATTATGAATACTGCTTGCTTCTGAGCGCTTCCATTACAGAAGAGTCTTTATGAATTTGAAATAACTTTTGGAAAGGAAAAACACAGGAATGAAAGTCTGCCCCCTACAAATCTGTGAGAACAGTTGATGAGCAGTTGGGGGCTAGGGAGTGGTATTTGTTCTGCTGGCAGAGTTTTATACAGAAGAAAACATCTGTCTGTTGCATTAATGTCATCCTCTTGGGTATGTAAGAATAAAACCATAGACCAGTGTTATTGAAGAGCAGGGAGTGTACTGAGAACGTGGTGAGGGAGTCTTGCAAATGGAAAGAAGAAAATTGTGAGTGAACACAAGTGTAAATTGTGAAGGAAACTAAAATACATCATCAGTGTGGATCCAATAGTTTGTTGCTGGAAGGAAATACGGTCTTTATAGGGATGTTGACTTAGGAATTATGTTTTAGACAACATATATACATTTTCCTCCATGTGGCGACTTTTATATTCAGTAATTTCAGGAGTATTCACTGTTGTAAATACCCCATCATAGCCTGAGTACATCCTCTATTAGAAGCTTAGGTCGCAGTTTCCTTTTATTATATCTCAGCTATTGCAACATCTGGCCTTGGCTGTGTAAAACCAGCTACAAAAATCTCCTACCCAAGCCTGATCTGTACAGGCCATTAAATCAATGGAAAATCTGCATTTCCATTCACAAATGTATTTCCATTTCCATGTTCCATTCACAGCAAGTGAAAAATGAGGAATGTAAATAACGCTACAGCTTTCTGTTGTGGTTGGTGGCAATGCATCTGTAAGCACAAAATGTTTACCACGAACAGCAGAAGGTACTCGAGGACTTGATTATGCTTAGAATCTTGCTAGACAACTCCTGCTGGTGAATTTCTCGTTTTCCAGCATGTCTTGTGCAACTTACCTTTACTTTGGTTTGTGGAGGTTTTGACCAGTAGCTTGGAGAAAGGAGGAAGTTAATTAGAATGGATCTCAAGAAAACTGAGTGTTAGGAAGGTATTTTTCTTCTAATCTCTTGTAATTAAAAATACACCCGTTCCTTTTCCTGGTTTACAGCTAACCAAAGTCATGTATATCTAGTGATGTTGAAGGAGAAAGCCTGTAGTGGGTGTTCCAGTTCACTTGGATGATGTTCACTCTTACATCACCAATGTGATAGCAGTTGGTTTGTGAGGCAAAGGAGAGGGTTTGAAGGATCATGAGATAGTTGAGAAAGCTTTTTCTCTATAAATTGCAGGCCCTAAAAGTCTAAATCACAGTAGGTGTA
This sequence comes from Anas platyrhynchos, assembly GCF_047663525.1. Lineage (NCBI taxonomy): Eukaryota > Metazoa > Chordata > Aves > Anseriformes > Anatidae > Anas > Anas platyrhynchos. Next base: position 37,823,212 of record NC_092590.1, read on the forward strand.
CAAGCTGGTGGCTGTATAAGAAAAAACCCTTGACTGTATGATAGTAATTGCAGCCCCCTGGCTTATCCTGGTGTTTTGTCTGTGACCCTTGTGACCGAGAATGAATTCAATGCAGGGGGCTGGTTTTGAGCACTCCTCTACCCAGTTCGGAGCGGTGCTGCTGCTAACAAGGTGCTGTGACTGCTGACAGGCATGGACGGCTGTGCTTTGGAAATGAGCTGCTTGTAAAGCAACGTGTGTTTTTTTGGTGACGTGTAGTTTTTATTACTGTTGTGGAGTAGAGGAGTAGTAGCAGGCAGAACTTCCATAGTGTCTGCTTCCTAAAATATTTAAATTACATTGTTAGCATCATTTCATATGGTCTTTCTTTGACAGAGTATTGTGACATGAATTACTATCTATTAGACTTCTTTGCACTGATAATATAACAATGAGGCAATTAAAATAAAACACAAATTTGCTTCTGATTACCTCCTTCTTTGAGAGGGCTAGATAAATGAAAATTAATGAGGTTAAGGAAATTCTGTATCACAAGTGATCACGTAAATCTGGCTCTGCACAGTCTGCAAAACATGATTTTAATAAGACTGTATTACATTTCTGTTGTGTCTTCTGTCGTTATGGGGAATTAGGGCATGTGTGTTTTTAAACAAAAATTAGAAGTTGTATTAGAGCCTAAGTCTTTTTTCCTTGTATTCTTTGAGATCATCTCTTACAAGGTGAACTAAGTAGTATCTTTTACTGGTGCATGTGTTTATTTTTCTTCTAATTAAGAAGAAATGAAGAAGAAATTAAGAAAAACTAATCAGCTAAGTAGGTACCTGAGCTCATGCTCCGTCTAAGCAGCACACATGCCGTAAGTACAACGGCATGGGGCAGGACAGCACTGAAACACGCAGCACAATGGATTTACACCTTCCCTGTATCCAAGGGGCTTGGCAGCATCAGGGACACGGGTGAGCTTCCAGGCCCTCAGAGGGCTCAGGGCACGAAGCCATGGCTGTGCCCCACCATCCAGCGGCAGCCCCACACCCACCACCTCTTTCCTCACTCTGATGCTCAGGCCCGGGCTGAGGCACCTGTGGGGGCCTGGCTGCACCCCCTGAGGGCTTGGCCCATAGGGTAACACCACAGCCGCATTGCCCACTGCTGCGAGGGGCAGCTCAGCTCTGACAGCGCAGTTACACACCCGGCGACTGGAAGGGCAAAGGGCTCGGCAGCAAAAAGCAGACCTGCACAGACGGCGGGGGGGAGGCTGCGGGAGGGCTCTCTTTAGGTGTGGGTACGGAGTTTATTAGGAAACCGGTAGTATAAATCCACTAATTGAATTGTTATTTACAAGTCCCATTTTCTGATTTGTTTCTCCGTGCCTTACCTCCCCCCCCAGTGCTGATGTACACTGAGTGTGAAGTGCTTACCAAAGCAGGCACTTAGGTTGATTTATGTTAAGCCGAGGTGCTATAACACACTGGTACCAGTGTACAATGCTGACAATGGTGTATTTTTCAGGACTTTGATTACTGTTTCATGCTCTGCTACTATACAGCTACACTATGGCTTATAGCACTGATATGATTCTTTTATATATTATAGAGAAGTATATCGCTCTGAATTTTGTTGATACTTCCACAGGAGGAGGAGATACACAGATTATAGAAATGTATTTGTTGTGGTGTTAGAGCAAATTGCACTTTAAATCGACCGGCTGGTGACTATATTGTGATGTTTTTCTGACATTTTTTTATAATAGACTTGACTAAGCAGCAGCTCAGGTTTAGAATGAATGTATGTAGCAGAGAAAAAAATGTTTTGTAAATAGCTTTTTGCTTTCCCCTTTGATGGTATCACTGGTATGCAGAGGCTTTCTGTACCTTTTATCAGGCTTCTATTAGTGGCAAAACATGACTCAAAATACTAGCCAGACATGATTTCTAACATCCTTATTTGTCTGTTTCACCCAAAATGTGCTGATCACAGACAATTAAAAGAAACAGTAACCTAAATGAAACTTTTTAAAGTGAGAGCTGTATTTATGAAAAGCAATTATCAGCCAGATACCACGTTGTTAAGTGCTTATCTTTAGTTGGTCTTTGGTGTTTGTGTAAGATGTAATTTTGAATTGCTTGTAGAGTACAAGGTGACTTTTTCTGCTGCTTACGCTTGTTTGTGCATCCTGATTTTGTTCCTCAGTTTTGTGTTCACATGTGGTGGCACTTTGCATTGCTGGTGAGGTGGCACGCCTGTCTGGGAACCAGGACCTCCAGCAGTACAGAACAGTGAGCAGCTCTTCCACTTCTGACCTGGCTGTACTCTCTGCACAACACTGTCCATTTATGAATCACAGAGCATTGTACATTACTGACGTGCTCTAAGGTGGAGAACATTCTGAATCTGGGTTGCTTCTGCAAACTTACTTGGTCTGACTGGGTAGCTAATGTTATGTTCTGGGCTTAAATGGTGTGACTGAACACAATTTTGTTTCCACACCTTTTGCCTCATTCAGTGCCTGTGATGAGCAACTGTCACAAAATAGACAGTAGCAGTGCCTGTGCCTCCTCCTGGAGCCTTTGCACGGAACACAAAGTTATTGATTATTTCTTTTATTGAATTCTCCTTGGAGTTCCTTGTGGGCAATTCAAAATGTATTGGCCTCATCTCTATGGTTTCTCAGTAAGGTGAGAATATAGTTTTAAGCACAAAATACTTGAAAAAAGACACATTATAACTGTAAAAAAGACACATTATAAAGTAAGTGTTTTCCACTTAGAGTTTTTTTTCAATAATTGTGTTTTTGTTTTTCTTTTACATTGTACATGCAATTCATTATTTAGTAACTGCTTTAGAAATACAGAAGTTGGGCTACAAACCATGTTTAGTAGGAAATAGTTGGGGACTTACTTTTTTTTTCCCCTTCTCTCGCGTATGTGCAATTCAGACTGTTTAGAAGTGTTTCCTCTTTCTCCCAGGAAAATCTGTGTGTAAATATTTTGTTTCAGGACAAATTAACCTGGGTCAACCTTGCAGTTTTGCAAACAAGGGTGACGTCTTCCACGTTTTTCACTGTAATTTAGGTGCTTTGTGCTTTCATTTCTCTTGATCAGTGATCTGCCTGGCTTTACCTTCTCAGTGCCTCATAAGAATTTGGTAACAGTGCTGCACCCTGGGAGATGTGGAGCAGCTGAAAAGCTTTGTGCAGAGACTAATAGGGGCAGAGGCCATCCTCTGCTAGGTACCTGAGCAATTCAGCAGGAAGCAGCAAAATACCAAGATAAAATGGTTAAGTTGTTTTGGTGTGTTTTTTTTTTTTTCTCCAAATATTGTATGGGAAGTTGTGATTCTAGGGAAGAGAGCTTGGGATTAAAGCAAATGTTCAAATGCTAGAATCTCCCTGATGGTGGATATTCCAGTTTTCAGCCAGCTCTGGGTGTAAATGGAGAGTGTAGAAGGTCAGTGAATGCAGCCACTAAGAGCATGTTTAATGCACTTACCAGGTTTGTGACCTCTTGCAGTAAAACAAGCTTGTGCATTTCTTAGACTAGCACCCGGCACAGCTCTTGGTGAGCCTCTGCTCTCTGCAGAATGTGAATGGAATTCTGTATGTGAAACCCTCACATATTTTCAGCTTTTCTTCAGAGAAGCAGCATTTTTAAAGTATTCTGTCCCATTAGAGAATAAAATAAATTACTTCAAGGAAATTATAAAAATGTCTTTAATTTAGCTGAGTCACTACATATCTTTTATTTATATTTATCCAAGTTATATATAAAATAAAAATACATACGTTATATCTGTAGGAATTGAAAATTTCAAAGAACAGATTTAGTGTTTTTGTAGTTCATAGTGATGTACTGCTACTGTTAGCCGGGTAGTTGTGAGATCAGGACCTAGACTTGACTGAGATGTGAGTGCTTATCCTTGAACTTCAGTGAAGGCCAGCTACCCCCCTGGTCCTTTGGGTTAGAGGATATAGCAGGTCCCATGGAAAATGGGGCCATCTCACTGATTAGAATTGAAAGGTGGTTTAGGTGTGCTTCCAAAGGAAGGAGGTGGTAAATGCCAATACTGTAGTTGGCTTTTTTTCTCTGAAAGCAAATCTGGAGCTTCGGTTAGTACTGCTACACTGCTGAACTCCTGGGACAAATTTCTGAGATAAGTAACTTCTAAAGATGTGCAATTACACACTTTCCCCCTCTTTTTTCCCATCTGTGTGTGTGTACGTGTATAACTATTTCTAGTTAAACTTACATGAATCATGAATTTAAATTACGGGGGTATCTGAACACTGTACCTGAACACGCTGTCGCACACGTAAAAATGGTTTCTTTTACATGCAGGTAGTGGCTACAGTACTAGTCTCTTCCTTATAGTATACTACTTTTCTTTCCTATCACTTTGCATTTCTGCCACAATGCTGTAGCATGCAGAGCTTTGACTGGCCTCATGAGAGGGGAATTTCCTGTACCATACAATACTGGTTTGCAGGAAAGCTAAACGTTGTGCTATGGTTAAATAAAGAAAGTACCTGTATTTCTTCATGATAGGAGCAGACATTTGTTGATGAGATGAAAATCTCTGCATCTTGTAACAGTGACCTGTGGCACATTCTGATGTAAGCTCCAGAGGTGGATCTGTGCAGTGGGCCACGTTACACAGTGCACCTCCTTTAGATTAATGCTTTATTTCCCGGCTCCTGGCATTGCACAAGTAATGGTGAAGCTGTTCCCAGTGGCGGTAGTGACGAGGACTTTAATAACAATGCTTTTCTGGGCTGGTTTGGATGGCATTGCAGTTGAAATGTCTGGTTCTGCTACTAACTGCCCAGAAAGCAATATGACAGTGGGATATTTATAGAAAGATGCTGGTGCAGGCACAGCCTTACAGTTAATGCAAAGGGCACCTTTTAAAAAGTGGCCTTGTGCTTTCATTTCACTTCAGCAGGGAAGTAATACTCTTTGGAGTTGTGGGATGCATTGTTTAACTAGACCTCTAATCATGTTATGGATGATGTGTCTCCAGGAGAATCAGGGGACAAGACCTTTAAGTGTTTTTATCACAGCTTAAGATCTCAGAAAATGTGAACTTAAATAAAAGTATGTTTGGGAGGTTGTTATTGCTCTGTATCCTTTTGAGGATACCTTCTACAGTAAATTTTTTTTTTTTTTTTTTTTTAGAGAAAGTCACTTACAGTTATGAAATGTTTGACCAGCAGAGAGGATCAAGTTGGCAGAGTCACTCGTATACAGTTGTTTAGCTGAGCCTCCTTTATTAAATCGTTGTTCAGCAGTCCATTTTTGCTGGTACAAGAGCTAGTGTCTTCACTGCTAAGGTAGTAAGCCTCAAGTCACTAACAAATACAAGATGTGAAAAAAGTTTGCGTAGCTTTCGTACCAAAACATCAGTGACTGCTTATGTTCTTTCTTGTTTACCCTCTAATTGTGTAGCACAGCCTGGTTCACATTCGGATGTCAAATGTATGGCTGCTAGTGCTCATACTTCACAGTGCGTGGGTAGGAGGGAGAAGTTACATTTTGTGTCCTGATGTCTAGGAGAACTATGGGAATGGGCTTTCCATTTGGGCAAAACTTCATACAGCAGGTTTGGCTATATGACTGTCACAGCAGGCCTTCGTGAAGTTTGTGGAGGAGGAATTCAGATGCTAGAAGAAGGAGTTTGCAGATAGTTAGGCACGTGTGTATTCAGTGTGAGAAAGCGTGTGTTGTTATGAGGCTGTCAGCTTTAAGTCACTTCTTGTTTGAATGTTTACAGTGACACTGGACAGTAAATCTAGTATTTGCACTTAAAATTCTAAAAGTACAGGAGAAAAAAAACACCCTGCCTCTGTTTACTCATGTCAGTATTCCAAAATCCACTGTAGATGTTCAGGTTGCTTCCCCAGTGGGGTGCGTGGTGTAGGGCCCGCTGCTGGAAGGCACTCTGTCTTATGAGTATAGTATGGTTTTGTGGTTTGTGCTGCAGCTGGTGAGAAGGCAGCAGACTTACAAAGTTAAGCTACAGCTTTAGGGTACTGAAGGACTTGGAGTGTGGCTAGTAAAGGACTCTGACACAAGGATGAAGTGAGAGCTGTGGTGGCCATCTCTGCTGACAGCCCTTCTAGTTGTCAAAAGGAAATGGGACACAGTTGCTAGAAAGAAGAAATCTCCATTCTCCTTAACCTCACAAAGGCATAGACATGAGGTTGTGTTGTCGAAGGGCTGTGTTGGCTACGTTTGTGATTCTGGATAGAGCCTGGATAAGCCTTTTTTCCTGGTAAGTCATGTGGATAGCATCCTGGTTTTGCATGCTATGCAGCCACGCAAGCATCTGATACAGATGGGTCTGTGGTATCAAGGATAAAGCAACGAAACTGCAGGACAAAGCAGCTCAGCATTGTACTGCAGGTAGCATGTGTTGGGCAGGTGGTGTGCACTTCATGTCTCATGAAGCATTTTGTCTGTACCTGAGGAGACAGTGTTTTGGTCCTGTCATTTAGGAGATGGACGTTCTAATGACAGAGGTTCTGCCCTACTGGCTTTGTTCATGTGTCCTTTCTTGTGCTGATTCTGAAGGCTTTCGCGTTCATTGTGCTTGGTTTCCAACCCTTGCTCAGCGTGGATTTCTTGTCACTACTATATAAATGATAAGTATCAATGGAAATTTGCAGACTAACACACATGTTCTGGAAGTCTGAATGCTTGATGTTTGCTATTTAAATTGTTAACAAATGTTAGTACGCTCTGGTTTCATTCTGTCTTTAATGTAAGTACTATCCTGGTTTTTAGTCTTCATCTCCTATTGCCTCAGTACAATAAATAGCAGGCTGACCCTCCAGAACTCCCTTGAGTTGTGCTGTTGCTCACAGAATAGGTTACCATTTGTTGATGTAAGCAAAGAGCAGGACAGTTTTCTTTGGTTCTCTCAGTATCACTGAAACTATTGGTGAACAGAGAAATCCTTCAGTGGAGCAGCAAATACACTGCACAAGTGAGTCTAAAAGAACTGCTTTCTGACACCTTTTGATGGATGGTTTTGTATTTGTAAATATTATTACCAACAGGCTGTGCTGGTTATGAGGAACTACAAAAACGGGTGAGTGAAAGGCTGGTTTTCAACAGAGAGAACTTGGCTGCGAGTAGGCAGCAGGCAATAATTTGCTGCCAGCAGAGTCCCCAGCTCGTTTCCGTGTGCTGCTTGTGGCAGAGCACTGAGCCTGGCTGAAGCAGCACAAACTCCTATTCAGGTGGTGGCAGATCTGTTGTGTGCGCAGCCTCGTAGCCTTGGCTCAATGACGTGTTTGGGAGGCATCATTCTTTGGATGATATTCCCCTGCTAAATTGCAAACAGCGTGTTGGTTATTCTGTTTTCATTTTCTAGAGCCCTTTCAGCATTGTTTCCTTAAAACTGATGATTACTGAACGTTACTGAAATACAGAAGTGTTTTCATCTTGTCAGCACTGCAGTAAAGGCAGGTTGGGGATGAGCTGGTAACTTTTTCACAGGGAACAGATGTGTTGGACCACAGGGAACATGGCAGCAGATAAAGATATAATACCCTCCATATCTTGGTGGGCTTTTTTGTATTTTTATTATTTGGTTGGTTGTTTTGGGGGTGGGAGGATTGTTTTTTTTTTGTTGTTTTTTTTTGTTGTTGTTTTTTTTTTTAGGAGGGTAAGATTATGTGTGCAGTTCCACTCCACCACCAAAAAATAATGCAAGTAATTCAGTACTTCTAGGATGCTTTTCAAACATTGGTTCATATTTTTATAAGATTTGCGTGGACAAAAAATTTAGTTATCATCACTGTGGGTTTTTTCTTTCTTTCTTTTTTTTTTCCTCCATGAAATACCACTGCCTATAATGTATGTAAACACCTAGAGCCGAATTCAAGTGTAAGATGCATACTATGGCTTCTGCTGAATTCAGTGTGGAGTGTATGTACACCTCCAGGGTCAAATCCAGGCTCTATTTGTTTCTCAAAGGTTATGCTGGAGGGTTAAAAAGGCATGAGCCTTGCCTTTGAGTGGGCAACTGTGCAGCCAGAGATTTTGCTGAACAGTTAACACTAGCTCTTTTATTTTTGCCTTGCTGTAGCAGGATTTTATATGCATTTTAACAGTTATTTAAGAGTCCCCACATGCTTAGAAAAGAATCTGAATATATGTGCCTTTTTTAAAGCTGCATCATAACTAGGTTATTCCATCAATACAGTAGAATGACTGGGAGCTGCAGTTGGAACAATATGTAAAAATACAGCTTGTAAAAGATTTCCTTTATTAACTGTCATCATCCACAGAATATATGTTCAAATAAACGTTGTGTAATAACTAAATTTGAGATTAATAGGCCCCTTAAGAAACAGCGAAGTCATTCAGGATAGTCAGTGAAAAATAGCCTGTAAGACTGTAACATGCACATATTGTCCTGCTTACATGCTCTCTCTGGTGTCATTCCCATTTATCAATGTCGGCAAGCTCTGTTCTCATTAAAACACTCTTGCACAAAAGCAACTTAATTTTCTTAAGAGAAGAGGACACCTGATTCAATTTAGTGCTCAAAACCAGGAACTTGAATATATATATATTTTTTCCCGTCTGAGCTCAGATGAATAGTTATGAACAGCAACACAGATTAAACCTTATTAGGTATATTTATATTCTGTTTGCAGTAACAGTGCTGTGGCAAATAGCTTTCTACAGAGCTGTAACATCTTATTAATGGAAACAGCAGTTAAGACATGAGCTGCAGTAACACTCACATGAGATTTTATTTTTAAATAGGAGATGGAAGGAGTTGTTTAAAGGGACTCTGCCGACTCATTCAAGCTACTTCTGACGTCCTGCCTTCTTCCTCCACCTTCTCGAACTACACTGATCTCTTTGGGTAGATAAAATTTCCTTTTCTGTCCTGTTTGGTCAAGCTATTTCCATTACTTTCTTCAGCTTTTTTTTTTTTCTTCTCTGACAAATAGGAGGCATGGATCTATTAAATTTTGCATTAATAACATGGGCACTATAATCTGCTATACTACATCACGCTCTCTGTGTAATCCTGCAATAGTACTGCTGTAGTTCTTATCTTTCCTTTTCCAAATCTTTTCTACACTTCTAGGTTTTTTGCTCTCCTGCATTGTGCCATGCATGTTAACATGGATATTTAGCTTTATGTTTAGTACTTGAACTGTATTTACCACCAGTCTATGTCTGAAAATAAGGTTTTAGCTGGAGGTAATTGCAGGCCTACACAGAGCAGCTTTGTACAATGGCCAGACTGCTTCCTACTGAGATGCTCTGAGGCGTTTTAGTTTCCTTACTTTGCATCTGCAGCCTTGGCCCTTTTCATGAAGAGGGGATGGCTCATGGCCACGCAGGTCCTGGTGCATGGCACGTGCTCTGCATCCTCTCTGGGGTGCCTGGGGGATACAGTTGCTGTGTAAGCTTCAGAGCACAGCTGGGAAGGTTACTTCCGTAAAGGCTGCCAAATGACACTCAAGGTTCAAATGTTTAAATGAGTTATTTTTATTTTAAAAAAATATATAAAGGTGAAAAAGCCTTTTTTTTTATATGGCCCACATGTAAAGCTATGAGCAGTATTGTTTTCCTGTGACACTGCAGTAGAAAGAAACTGTAGTTATAGTTGAGTTGTGCACAACCATTTCATTTGAATCTTGACAAAAATGATAAAATGTCTTTTTTTTTTTTTGACCCAGGCATTCCAAATGTTGCCAATATATCTTTTCCTCTCCTTTAGTGTAGTTCTGCTGCATTATTAGGGAAAGATAGTGAGTCTAAGTATTCCAGGGTAGTTTGATACCGAAAGAAAAGGAAATGGAACAGAGTTTAGAATGTATTCAGTATTTAATTCTATCAAAACCTTGGCATGCTTGTTTGATTTGCCACTGAATCACGTGTGCTTGAATGCTGCATGTACTTGCCGTGGTGCTTGGACACCCACCTGTGGGGGACTGCTCAGCCCCTTGGCTATGGCTTTGCTTTTTTCTTTTGTCTGTTAGTGCTTTGTTTTTTTTTTTAATAACTTCTGTAGCTGTGAGGACTGTCTTGGATCTTGTTGCTATCACTGTTACAGATCTTAGCAGTGTTTTCTGTATATATATTTCAGCGTAAGGTGGGAGATGAAGGGGTGAAGGTTTGCACTATTCTAAGGTATGGGAAGAAGAAAGTTTCTGCCACATACTGCCAAGTAGGTTTCCTTCAGAGGTGGGCTAGTTCCTTCTCACTTGAAAGTGTTCCTGGCCAGCTGATCCTCCCTGGTAGTGCAGAGCAGCAGGAGAATTCCCTCAAGCTTAGTGCCATAATGAGTTGACTGAAATTGTACCTCTTTAATATTAAGTGAATTTGTTGTTTAGCGGCACTAAGGCTTACTATTTCAAACTCAAGTGGAGATGTCCATACCCTTCAGTACTAGTCCTGTTAAGAGTACTGACAGTGACTTTCAGTCTTTGTTGTCTGCAAGTTGATGCAAGTTTGAATAAGTGGTCTGGTTATTGCCACTGCTGCTTTAGAACGCGGCCTAACCTTGCACTTCGATACGTGGCAATGCATTTACCTCTTGAAAGGATCTTACCATTATTTTAGAGAGAACTCTCCCCTCCCATTAATGGTAAGTGCGATGTATGGTTTGCAAACACCTGCAAATCTGAACTTGGAGTATTATAAGGACATCTAAATGTTTTCGTGTTGTGTTGCTTCAATTAAGTTGACTGCAGATAGTCTGATATCTGTAATAGCACAAAAGGAGCAAACACTAAAAAAAGTTGTACAGTAATAATGACTAATAAATGTTTCAAATAGAAAATGAAGAGACTATCTGTATCATGTGTCAGCACTAATGTTTGTTGGTACTGTGCCTCTGAGGATCTCAGAGTGCTTTTTAAGCAATGAATTAATTTTGACAATGCCCTGTGAGGTATATAGGCAATATTATCCCTCTTGATGGAAGGAACTTGGAAGCACAAAAGTGTTTAAATTCTACAGGGTCATGCTACTAGGTATGTTTAATTACAAACCGGAGCAGTTGATTCAGTTTACTACCAGATTACTTAACAATAAACCAGAACCACAAATATAAACCTCGTTTTTGTGGGTGTGAGAAAAATTACTTCTAAGTTTATTTTGCAGGAAAAAAGGTTTATAAAGAAAACTGCAAATATGGTAGCTGGCATGTGTAAGTCCTCACTCCCTGAGGTGAATCATCTGAGTGAATTTATAGCTTAATTTGTAGTCTTCCTGATTTTTTTTCCTCCTTTTGACTGTAGTGAGTGTTTAATCCTCTGCTATGGACAATTCCTGATGCTTTAGAGAAAGGGTGTTAAAAACTCCAAACAAATGTACCCCTGGACCAGTCATGAATTATGACTTTTGCACGTGACTGGCTAAATACGTCAAGCATAACGTGTCCAAGACTGTCTTAGTACTTGTTAAATGCTTGAGAAGAATAAAGCAGAAATCCTTCTGGTGAGTCAGGAAGGGAAGAAGTGAAGAAGTTGGTTTGTGGTCAAAATATATACCACCAGAACCATCTGGTGTCTCTTTGGTACCTTTCTGGCTACAGAATTTTTCCTGGCAGTAGAATTCCAGCATAATGTAAGCTTAAAAAAAAAATCATGTCTGTAAATGACTGTCAGATTGGGAGTGGCCAGTAGTGTGGCTAACGATAGATGCACGGGGTCTTGCTGAGTGCATCGGTTCTTGCCAGCTATTGCTCCGTTCTTTGTGCGTTGTAGAAGTGCCCGGAGAAAAGGTTCAGGGCTGCCAGAGTTGGTTCTTCTGTGTCAGGAGATGTGCTTTAGCAGAGCTAGCTTCTGATAGGGCTGGATGCTTTTGAGACGTGGAGGTAAGTTAAGCGTGTTAGGGAGGGAATGGCTACTTTTTTTGATCCCTGTCCATAGAAAGTACTTGACCAATTTTCTTGAAGGGGACGAAGGGGACGAGGAGTACAATTCTTTGCAATAGGTGGAAATGTGGCTGTTGCTCTGCACACAAAGTCTGTGTGGGGAGGTGGGGACCCTTCTGTTTCCTCCCAGCCTTCTGCTGCAGGAGTGGAGCCCAGATGCTTGTATCTTTCAGATCTAACAGCTGATTTGCAAAGTTTTATACAGCAGAGAAGAGGTCCTGGAGTGTGTTTAAAAACAAAAGTCTTGATTCTCCTTCACGGAGTCGGAGGCAGGATGTTACAAAAGGCAGCTTTCTGCATCTTTGTCTGCTCAAAGTGATCAAATGCAATCAGTCCGTGTAAAAGCATGGCATGGGGCCAACAAGTACCAAAGAGACCCCGTAAACCTTGGTTGTTTTTTTAACGTAGCAATAGTAGGAACTGCAAGAGGGATACATTAACGAAAGGTACCCGCAAGGACATCTTCTGATCTCCTGAACTGGAGACGATCATGTGCAGTGGGGTTGTGTGCGTGTGTGTAATGTGTCTGTCTTTTGCCACATAAAAGTATCAGTTGTACAGCTTCAAATACAAGGTGAAAATCCTGATTTAATTCACACTTGTTGAAGAACCGTTTTAAGTAATACTCAGTCTTGCTTTCAGCTGTGATCTCTGGCAAGAGAAGCTGTTTGGACTTGTGCCTCTTTTTTATGTTCAAAAAAGGAATGCTGATGAGGAAGAGGTGTTAAAATATGTTACTGTAGTTTACAACTGTCAACTATAATGTTTTATTTAGCTGTATCTATTGAGATGCTCCCTCCGCAACACGGAGTGCCATATGCCATTGTCCCTGTTAGTAAGCAAGTCAGCGAAGGTTTCCCAGTCTGCATTTGTTTTTGTATTTGGGCCACTGAGGAGCTGCAGTCCAGTGCCATCTTTTATTGATAGGGCCAGCAGAGGAGGAATCTAATGAAATTATCAAAGCTTTGAATTAATTATGAACTTGAATAAGAAAGCTAAGCTCTCTAGAGCCAAGGATCTCATTACCCATTCATTTTCATTGCATCCTCTTATGGAGCAGAAGGCAGGTTCAGCTACAGCTCCTACCCTGAATTTGGACTTTATTCAAACTTGCTAAACTCACTAGCATCCACTTGTTATTAATCTGTGACTGAAAGTGTCCAGGGTGATTAATTTGACTCTGCTCTAAATCTTCATGTAAATGGTAGGTCTCCCTCCTCCCTTGCCTTTTACCTTTGCTGTGTGGCTTTTCATCATCAGACTGGCGGCCATACAAGAGTTTCTGTTCTTTCTTGGTAATTGGGGGAAGCTTTTCAAGACTCAAGTTTTAACTTCCTGGAATTTATTGAGTTAATGTTAAGATCTAATACTATTACCTTACATTTCCTGGATATTTAGGTAAGCACAAAGGTTTCAAAAGTCATTATCAAAATTGTTTATTTTCCTTTTTAATAAGACCGTGGAGTAAAAAGTAATGATTAGACATTTTGGCCTTAGAAATGTGGGATGTTTGTGGTGGTTGTTTTTGTTTGTTTGTGTTTTTTGTTATTCCTTTTTGGACTTTGTTGTTCAAACTACAGAAACTTCTGTAAATACTTTATTATGATACTTTATTATGATGAACAATTAGCTTGTTTACCTAATTAATATTCCATTTTAAAAATTGTTGAAAGTCTGCAAAAAATGTAGTGTTTTTGTTAAATCAGATTATATATATATATATATATATTTTTTTTTTTTTTTTAAATAGGTCAATGTGCAAAAATATTCTGAGCAAATTAGAACAAAATCAGTGAGATTAAGCTTCTGTGTGATATTCCTAGTTTTTGTGGATATTCCTCATAAGTTTACCAGCAAGGATTTTCTTCTCCTGCTTTTGTCTGTTTCAGCACATTATTTATGAATGCATAGACCAGAACCTATCAGTCTTCATAAGTTACAGGCCACTGGCAATATTTTAAGCAGTGGCTAACTGCCTAATGGTCTCTGTGTATGTGTTTATTTGGAGAATCTAATAGCTTGTTGGGTGGGGGAATAACGTTTTATTCTTGTGCTGTAGTTATTTTACCATTGGTGATATTTACTTTTTCTCTCTTCAGGCAGCTGCTATATTTAATTCTGCTTTTGGAAGTTTTTTGGTGAGTAATGCCATATTTATAAGTGCTTTAATAATCTTATTTAAAACAATGCCATTGGTGTGTTTGTGTTTTTCACCTTTGTGTTGATGGAATTGTGCTATTCCTGTGGCAGAAATCTGAATTGTCTTTCAATTTATTTCACCGTGTCATTAAATACAGATATTACAGTTTCTTTTTGTTAAACTCTTGAGAAAAGTGCTGAATAAATTGCCTCTAATCATGGTAAATTAATAATGTGTAAACACATCTTAATTTTCTCCTTAATGGGTTAACAGAATCTATTATTATGCAGATGTTTCAGACATGGGCATCAATATATTGATTTTTCTAATAAGGCCCATCAAATACTCATTATTTTCTATCAGGAGGCCGTGGATTTTGAAAAGAAAACATGACCCAGCTGATCAGAGAGTAGATGCTAATTTACTCAGTGACATGTCATTTGTTTAGCATATTTCACTGTCAGTGAAGCCACTCCGTGTCTCTGAGGAGCACACTAAAATAGCTAGATACGGGAAAGCAATCAATCCCGCTGGAAATACAGCTGTTTCTGTGAAAAGCTAAAACAGTATTCTTGGGCCTGGTGGTCTGCCAAGATTCAGATGGCATGCTGTTAAGAGCACTAAATAGGTATATTTATGAAGAAAAGAAGAATAGATTTATTTTATTGTTAGGGGGACATTAAGGATTAAATACTAATTATTTTATATGTAGGCAAGCTACTGTGACTGATTTACTCGAGCAGCTAATAATTGAATTTGCTCATATTTACTAAAATCTGTGCACATTTAAAAGTGTGCATTTGTGATTCCAATTTTGTGTCTCCAGAAAGAGAATGATGACATATAAAATAAATGAATGACAATGCAATTCAGATTAGGAAATTAAAATGAAAACTGCAGGTGCAAAACAACTCACTTCATGTGTATTTTTATTAGGAAGAGCTGGAGTTGGGAAGTTTAGGTGTGTAAAGATACACCACCAAGAGAGTAAGGTGCCTGGCATTGTGAAGTTGTGCACTGTACTGCTGTGTGGTTAGTTTTTTTTTTGTTTGGTTGTTGGTTTTTTTTGTTTTGTTTTGTTTTTTAGGGAATAGTTTAAAATTAGGAGGATAGAAATCCATTCTGTGGGCATGGATGGCCATTCAGATTTTCAAAGTATCAGTCCCCAAATAGTTGTTCCTTTTTGTCTCCTATCGTGTCCTCTGGAAGAAAGTGCTTTCTGCCTCCGATTGCAGAATCCCAATTTTAATGTGACTTTCAAGTCTTTGTGTGTGCCTGGCATTTTGTCTTGTTGCTTGGCACGAGCTCCGGTTTCTCTGCTGTCCCTAGCTTTCAGTTCAGGAGGTTTCCTGGAATACCCAAAGGCTTCAGTTCAGCTGTCATTAGGAGAATGGCTTTTGACTTCAAATAAGAATTTAGGCCCCAGAGCATCTGACTGCAATGATGGATCCTAGTAAAGCAACATATACATATTTTAATTTCTATTACCTGTTTGTAACTCTTTGAAGAAATGTCAGTTAAAGAAGCTGGGGTAGTTTGTGGGTGCATGCAATATTCCTGATTTTCATCTCTGTTCTATGAATTGATCACGGGAGAGATCCATGTATTTCTTGATATATAACACATATATTTCAAAATGTGCATATATTTTATATTTTACTGGCTTTGGATAAATAGTTTTTTGAAATCTTGGAGTAGCATTGTTGTAGACTTTATTTAAATAAATTAAGCCATAGTACCAGCTATTTTTCTCCATTTACTGATTTTTAAAATAAAGTTAAAGAAAGTGGCCACTATTAAGTCAGAAATATATACAAACATTTAGACAGCTACTATGGTATCCTAATTTGAAAGCATGATTATGTAGGATGATATGTATATAGGACAGAAAACAAATCACAAATATATTTACTTAAAGCTTTACTGTGACAGACTTCTCCATTTATGATAATGATAGGATGAAATGTGACTGAAAATGCAGGAGCAATAGGTAGTAGGACAGGGACTGTAGTAAGTTGCCAGAGTTGCTTACAATTTTTACAGTGCTGTAGTCTACATGGCCTTTAACTGAGTGGTCCTGAATGTTCACTAGATCTTATCAATTACTTCTTCTGTAAGCTTTCCATAAACAACCTGAGGAGCATCAAACATATATCAACTTATCTGAAGTCAAAGCACTTCTGTAAAATATGAAAATAAGTGGTGTATTACTGAGAAAATGGTACAAGTTCCAGGCAGTATTTTTGGAAATCCATCAGTTTGTATCACTGTCTAGCTTAGAGGCTCAGCTGGCTATAGGTGGAGATCCTATTTCATATATCTTTGCTTCGTAATGAATGTAAATTGTATTTGCATTTTTCTTATTAGTGTCTGATATGTTGTCTGTGCATAGGCTTATATGCATAGCATTTTTGTGACCGTAGCCATATACATGTCCTAGAGCTAGTTTGGGAGGATCTGACTATTGGCAAGGTTGCATTTTTCCTTCCTTTCCTAATCTTGCAAGCTGAAGCACATGAGCAGGTTGCTGAACTTGCATGTAGCCCTGACAAAGCCAGGAGGACAGTACATTGCTGTCTGTTCTCAGGCTGTGCCCGGTGGGGCCGGGGCCTGTGTGTGGTAGTGTAAAGCAAACTGATTGAAAAGGGCAGAAAGATGTGCTATGCTTTCTTCTTCTTCTTCATCTTTTTTTTTTTCTCCTGGTAAATGGTCCCTGAGAAGTTAAATGAATTAAATGAAAATAAAGCATGGAACAAAATGTCTGCAGGAAAAGTCTCAGCTTAATGTTAGTGGTACTGAGATGAGCTCATTTGGATGTAAAAGAACACGTTGTGATGTGCAAAATGTTCTGCCACCAAATGTGTCTTGATGGGCTCAATATTCTTAGATTAAGTACTCAGAGGTGTTTTCACTGGTAAGGAGATTTAAAATAAACTACCAAACAACTGCAAAGTAATTCCTCTTAAACTCCTCTGAAACCTATATTCCTGTAAATATGCTGGCAAAAGAATGCATGGAAGGAGATTGTACATATTTACACTTAATTTAATAATGTCCCAGGTCTAATTAAAACACAGGATTTTAAAGAACTAATTGTTACAGAAAAGTGTTTTTATATAGCTAGACTGGTAATAACTAACGATAGATGAATTCAATTTACATAAATTTCAGCCAAGAGAATATTTAAAATCATACCACAGAGGATTGCTTTGAGTTGGGTAGTTAATATCATTATCTCCTTCTCTCACTTAAGCAGTTTGGTTTATAATAATTGTGGAACTTAATAAGTGATTTCAGTTTTTCCTCTTAATGGGGTTTTAATAAAATCTGATAGCGTTTTACTAATACTGGGTGGTTTGTTATCAGTAAGGGTGCTTCTGTAAAGCATGCAAAAGCATGGCAGGGTCTGCTGAGTTGAAAAGCACTGAGGTAGCTGCTTCCACTTCCCAGTGAGGATACATTTGCACCTAAAGATGGACTGGGATATTCAGTATGAGTTTGCTGAAATTCTTACTATCGTATGTGTTACCACAATTCTAAGCATTTATATTCTGCTTCTAGAAGTTGTGCTGCCACAGAAAAATAATGCTGGTTAAAGTCCAAAGCACGGTGGAATGCTGCAAAACATGCTGTGCCAGTGATCGTTCCGCTTTGTTTACCAGGATGTCTCAGCTTCTTTAGCTTTAAGTTCACCAAGGCACAGCCTGTCATAGAGGCTGTTCTTGCACTGAAGTGAAGCTGCATGCTCAGTTTGAGAGCTAAACTCAATTCAATGGGATATATGCCATCTGCATGGGAGAAGGAGAGGGCTGAAAACCTTGAAGACGACGTCTTCATGAAATGTTCTGCAGTGCTAGATTAGAAAATCTATTGTCTTACCTCTTTCTGTGTCTCATTTATCTACTTTCTACTTGAGACAGTGGGTTAGAAACTTGTAACAATATCCAGCTTGTGATTTGAGTGAATGTTCTCATTCTTTGGCACCTTGGGATTATGAACATTGTGTATGAAAAGACCAACCATCAACTTCATCTTAAACAAAGAACTGTAACCAAAATCTGAAGGTCTGTGGTACCAGGAAATCAAGTAGAGAAGAGGGGATTCAGAGGGGTCTGATGTGGCTTCACTCCTGGAAAAAATAGAGCTAAGGGCACCCAAAAATGAAAGAATGAGTGAATGTTGGTTGAGACTTCTTATGATGCTGCTGTGGATTAGCTTTGCTTTCTGTATTGAAACCTCAGCAGTACCGTAAGTTCATTGTCCAGGATACATAAAAGTCAGCCTGAAGAAAGGAACCCATTCCAGGTGTGCTTCATTTCATTAATCTCCTTTGTCCAAATTAAACGTGTATGCACGTATGGCTTTATTTTTTTATCTGACATCTTTTGAAGGAGACAGAGCTGGTTCAAAATGGTCATATTGTTCAAAAAACTCAAATATTTCATTTTTGGAGCAGTCATTTGGCTAATTGAACCAAGGTTAGTGTTTTTATTTACATTGTTTTCCAAATGAGAGCTAAATCTGGAAGGGAGTATGGAAGTTAGCTTCTCACACATACACAAAGCCTAGTCGGGTAATGAAAATGTATGGAATTCTTATCTACTCTGTTTTAGCAGGCATAATGATTTACACAGCCTGACAGCGCTAGTGCAGCAAGTAAATGCATTAGTCATAGTGTCCATTTTTCTTGCAAATTTGTGACACAGATTTAATTATGGGAATGACCAGCAAGTTACAAATCTAATTTTGGTAGGCTGAGCCAACTTTTTTTATTTTAATAACAATGGATTTTTTAGCAATGATTTCATTACTATTTAAAGAAATCCACCCATATGGAAATAACCAATTGGCTGAATTTATTTACTTTATTTTACGTTAATGGACATTGAATGGTTTAGTTTTGTTTTTGTTTTTTAATATTTTTTCATCTTAGTTACTTCTGGGATAAATAACCTTACCTGGCTTAATGATTTCTATCAGGAACATTGTAAATAGTTTTCTAAAATCAGGTAAATGTATACCCTTTGTTCCCTTTTACTTGTGTCTTTGCAGTATGAGAAGGAGGCAGAGCAGTCTTCTGGGATTCCCTTCTTAGTGTGCTAGCTGTTTACAAGAAAACCTTGCCAAGGAGCTCTGTTCACAACAGGTGCTGAATTCTAGGTTCAGTTGGGTTTAATTGCAAAGTGGAGCTGCGTTATGTAGTGCCACCGCCTTTTCAGAAGTTGTCTCCTAGTTGTCTCCTCTTCCTCTGTGAAACAGTGCAATGGAGCTGCTGGTCTGAATTCTCAAAAATCCCAAGCAAGTTCTCCCTGTTAATCAGCCACTTGGGAAGCCACCTCAGCCTTGAAGGATGGGTTTTTGCATGAGTGGAAGGAGATGGCAGATCTCAGCAGCAGTGAGTCGTTGGGCCAGGTATTCTGTACCAGGCAGGGAGAGTTGGATTCCATGGAATTTAAATTGTCTTGGGAGCCACTTATGTTGTCTTACTGTAACTTTCTCTTGTTATTTAGCATTCTCGTTTGGATTTCTGCTAGCTTGATCTGAAATCTCTGTGTAAATTTGGACATCGTCAGCTCTTTCCAGGCCTACCAAGTAGCATTTTAAAACATGTAGGTCTTGACTCTTATTGTGTACTTGTTTTTTCAGTGTACAGTGTGCTTAGTTTAATCCTTAAGCTTGAGTTAGCATATACTACTTCTGGTACAAGCAAGGCAGAGTAACAAATCTTGCTACGATAGAGACCTGTTAACTGGTTAGTGTGGGCTTAAGGGCCCTGGATGCACATGACTATTGTGAGGGATGGCTAGCCAAGTGCACCGGTCCCAGTATTCTCTCTCTCTCTCTCTCTCTCTCTCTCTCTCTCTCTCTCTCTTTCTCTCTCTCTCTCCAAAAGCAGGGCTGACAGAATGGGTGTCAGAAACAGACACAAAACCGTTTACCAAAAAAAAAAAAAAAATCTTCTTCTATGAGCAAAGCTGAGCTCCTTTAAAATAAAAAAGTAAGTATAAAGATATGGTGGTCAGAAAGTTAAGAAGAAGCAAATTAGATCCTATTGCCAAGGGACTGAGAGAAATGTAGAGGAATAACTGGAAATCTGAGTATTAATGTCTAGGTGATGTGTGGTGTGTTTGACAGTCTATTTGAAAAGACCAATGAAGTCAGTAGGGATTTACACAGCTGGCTGGCACAGACTATCTGAGAACCAGTTCAAAAACAACAGCCCTGCCTTTGGTTATCTTTGAAAAGTCATGGAGAGGAGGGGCAGGTAACAGTAACCAGAAGGAAAGAAAATGTGCTATTAAACCTTCAAAAAAAAGAGTATCTTCTAGAAGACCAATGATTAGTCCCTGTAATTTTTTTCAATGGCTAAAAGGAAAATGCATTGAAATCTACATAGTAAGAAAAAATGAATCTATTAGCCATCAACTGTTTATAAATGGCGTGGGCTGTAGCTAGTCTTAGTGCTTTCTTAGTTTTCCCATTAGCTTTTGGTACTGAACATTTAATTAATTCATCTCCGTTTGTCTTAAGGGACTCAAGCATCCAGTTCTTCCAAAAAAGGGTTATTTAAAGGTAGCAAGAATTAAATCTCTCTCTTTGCATTCTCTTTGCAGCCCAAAAGTAATTAACCACCATCTTTTGAAAGATAAACAGATTTGTGCATTCCATTTTTCCCCCTTTTTCATGAAAAATAACAGTGGGCAGGATTTTTTTCTTGCGCCTACTTTTTTGGTCATTACCACCATCTAGTGCTCTACCTTGGCGTGGAACTTAGTGACTGGTTTTGAGACAGCATGTTGATTCCCTGTCATGTTATTTCCCCTTCCCCCCTGCAAAAAAAAAATAATCTTTGCCAGTTTTATAGATAAACAGGCTCTCAGGGAAAGAAGTAGTTGAGGATATTTGTGTAGTAGCATTTCCTGAGTTAGTAAAACAAGCAGTAAAAGTGGAAGTTGCTGGAGAAATTTCAGAGGCAGACCTCAGGCTGCTAGTTGTAAATCAGAAAGATAGCAGGAGAGTTCAGGCTGCTTTATTCTTCCAGTCCAGTTGTCATTTATGAATTGCAAAGTAAAGGGTGTGAAGTTTCAGGAGCTAAAACCGAGCATTCAAAGTACCTTAAATTTTATGATCTGGCATATTTCTTCTGATCACATAGTGCATTGAAACTGGAGATGAAAGTGCCCTCGGACTGACTATGGTGCAATTTTCTCTCTTGTTAATGGAAATTGAATACTGGAAACATAAAAAGCTTGATTCCATTTTAAATGAATGCTAATGAATAACAGTCATGAGAATATGCATCTTTGGTAACTATCATTTGGGGAACATCTGGAGGAGGAGACGTATGTGTTTAATATTGTTATATAATCAGGCGATTTGTTGGATTAGTATGGAAATCACGTCTGTGCCTATACACAGTTCTAGCATAAAATCAGTTTGTTGTCTAAGATTACTTTTGTCATAATTTGTAGAATTCATCATTATCCTCTTCAGAGTAAAAATGCACCATTTTTGTCAAAAGAATGTGTTGAGATTTTTTTTTTCTGGTTCTGCTTACTTTTCCTTAGTGCCCAGGATTTGACAAAATGATTGCACTGGGGTGGAGTTTTGTGCCGGTCATCACGTTGAAAAGGTCCTGATACTAGTTTGTGATCATTCTTGGCTTTTGTTTTTTCACGATTTCCTGTCTTTCTACTCCAAGAGAAAGAAAATAAAACTAGCAGGAAGAAATATCAGTAGTTCTGTTACAAATTTAAGATCAAGATGTTCAATGTTATTTAGGTCACTGAAGTTTTTATCATGGGATGATGTCATTCATATTACCTATTCAAAGCTAGTTTAAAAAAAAATAAAAAATTCATTGATAAGCTGCCCTGTGAGGTTTCCAAGAAATATTTGGAGAACTGCTTGTATGCTTTGTTTAAAAAGGTGAAAATTTACACAAAAATTTAAACAGTTTATTTGCGAAATAAGATTTAAACTTCTTGCAAGTAATTGGTTGTACCTCTGGGAACCAGATGTTTGAATTTATTGGTTCTTTACCTTAGGTTGGTGCATGAAGGAGAAATTGAGAAAGGAGACTGTCTGAAGGACAATTTGCTTTTTATTTGGCTCTTTCTGTAGCATTGTTTAGTACTAGAAGAAGCAAAACTGCATTCCTCCAGGGCTGTGGTTGTATACAAGCATGTAGTCATTTGGCCTGATTGAAGGGTAAATGTTCCCTGCAGAAAGATTTAGAAATGCACAAAATATATAATTTCCCTCCTCCTTTTTAAAAAATTCATCAAAAGGAAATGAAATTTTTTTTGGTTTCTACTGTTAATGTGCTCCCCAGAAATTTTGGCTTCTGATTGAAAAGGAGCAATGATCCTTCCTTGTCCTGTAGCTGTTAGTCTCTTGCACAAGAAGAGTGTCTGCATTGGGGCAGCAGGGATGGGTGGAAAGGAATCCCCCCTTAATTTGGAACAGGAGTATTTAAATGCCTGTCTTTTGCCTACTTCACCAGCATTTGGAACTGATAACACTGCACGGAGGACTCATTTCTTGCATCTGTTTTTGTTCTAAAATAGTGTTATTTTGTTAGAATCACCTACATGGATGCAGTAATCAGTAATGGAGCATGGCGCTCTTTCTCCATGTGGATTCAGCAGCTGGCAAGAGCAGAATCCTAGAAAGCAGTATGCCTGTTTCATGACATCCTCTGGAAGTGCTGGAGGCTAAGTCAAAAGCTTTCACAAAATTTTAAGCAAGGAAGGCATGGTTATCATAAAGCTGTAACGTCCTTTGGAAATTTGTGTTTGTTTATTATTTATTACCAACCTTTTAAAAAAAAGCAGTTTGGGGAAACCATTGTGACCCTTCAGTATGAGACAGCAGTCGTTCATGAATTTTTTTGAATGGCTGTGCTCATGTTGTGGAGAGGCTTCTTTTATTATTATTTATACTTGAGCTCTTTCAAAATTTCAAAGCAACCTACAGCTTTCATCCTTAATGGTACAGATTTGGGAATGACAGTTATTGTGAAAGAGGGGGAGAAATATTTTTATTAAAAGTCTGTCATTACATGGCTTCTTTTAACATTGTTCTGTCAATAGAATTAATTTTTCATTTTGACTTAAAAAAAAAAAAAAAAAAAGGGGGTGGGGGGTGGGTACATACTGTCCTGGAGATTGCTCCTTCAACTCCCTTGAGACTTAGGTCTGCTCACAGAGCTTGTCACCTTTCTGGGATGAGACGTGAGCAAATTTGGCCGCTTTCCACCTCATAGCATCTTCAGATTTATTCTAATTCTCCACCCACCCACCCTCTGTTTACTTTCCTGTAATGGTAAGTAAGTTGTTCATTTGTTAAAACGATTGTTCCACAAAATTCCTTTTCTATAACGTTTTCTGAAGGTACCATCTTGGTCAAAGGGAAAGGACAGGCTAGATGATCATCTGACTTGATCGTCTGAAACTTGAGTAAGTCATACAAAACAGGCTTGCTCTGAAAAACCAACGTGTGAGCTCTGACAGTGTTAAGCATTTGAAAATTTGCCATTTTTTACTTCCCATAAAAACAATACTTTCTTTTCACTTGTATCCAAATGTGGTGACCACCCCATGTCAAATAGGAATTTTTCTATGTTAATATATGAAGATGGGATCTTGTTTCTGTTTTTATGAACTGTGCTGTGTACTATTTTCCGTTTCCCAACCAATGTCTTGAAAGCTCAGCAATGAACTCTTCCACTGAATACCTGTTTTCTGCTTGTATTTATCTTGACTGAGACCATGCATCTGTGTTTGACTGGGAACAGCTTTTACGCCCAACATAAACCCACTGGATGAATGCTGCATGTCATTTCACCCCCTCTGTATCCTCTTCATCTATCACTTTTCACTGTGACGTGCCACAGGTGCTGGTGTTGATGCCTACCTGAGTCGAAAAGTCACTTGAACTTCTTCCTCCCCATGCATTTAAGGCGTGTGCTAATGCCCTGAAAATGCACACCTTGTCATGCCTCACTGCTTAATTGTGATGTGGTTAATATCCCACATTTTTAGTGCTGTCTAGAAAGTGAACCTTAACTATTCAAAAGAGAAATATATTACGTAGGATTAGATAACATGAATAATGTGAAAGCCAGTTTTCCTTTTTTTAATCCTACCTTTTAATAAAATGGAACGTCAAATATATGAGCATGTCTTTCAAGAAATGATCAAAAAACCTGAAAAGTTTCATATCCTTTTTAAAGTCAAATAATTATCCCCCATCATATAATTTTTTGTTAGATGGACAGTACAAAGATGAAAGAAGATTTTAAAGATAACATTGCACTTCACAGCCAACTGAAGCAGGTGTTAGAAATGCAGATGAAGTGTACTGACTAAAGGCTATATAAATTTGAAGTGAAAATGCCACTGGTCTGCTTGCAGTGCCCTGCACATATGAAGTTGCAGATAGTTAAATTATTAATCTTATTGTGTGAAACAGTGCAGCAGTTAGGGAGAAGGTCCTTGTGCATTTAAGATTTTTTTCCCTTGTAATTCCTTTAACGGTACATGTTGAGCAGCTAACAGAATTTGCTTTGCTGTATAAGTTTCCCCGTGGAAAGGGGGTATGTAATGGAGCTAGATATATTTGCAATGTTAGTTTATTTGTCAATTAGGTGTTTTACAGGAACATACAATGCAAGCACACATTTGTGGGTTAGGACAATTTGTGTGAGTGAAGGGGAAGACAACGTTAGTAGTGTTGCTGTACAAATCCGCAGACACTGGGTAATTTAATTTCACTTGATTCTTAAGAACACTTCTGTGAAAGTGGTATAAGGTGCTCATTTACAGGTCGTTCTTTACTGCACCTCCCAGGCTTTGTGTGGATGGTATTGCTCACCATACAGGTGCCTTATTGGTGTAAAGCTTGTTAGGGTTGTGGTAGGACGGCATTGGGAGAGGGGTGAGGATTTTTTCTTCTAGTAACTCAGGGACCTGCTAATAAACTGTACTAGCCTGTGAATTTAATTTTGTCATGACTTATCAGGTGCCTGGAGCTAGTAATCAATCTGTAGGAGATCTAATTCTCAGTAAGTAGAATTGGAAGTGGATTGAGAGATTTGAACTCTGAAAGAGGAACAGGACTGAGGCCCTTGCTTAGCATAAGGGACAGTCCATTTTCTGCTCACCTGTGACCATCACAGGAGAAGAGAGAGGTAGGAGCTCAGCAACAGCCTGGGGAGCGTGTGACCATCGGGAGAGAGGATAACGGGCATAGAGTAGGTCTCCATCACTTTGAATGACTACAAGAAATGGACAATTTTTGCAGTATTTTTGTTAGTAGGTAGTTCCTGGATCTGCTAGTTCTGAATTAATGTTGCCTTTTTTCTTTAAGATAATATTGTTTTGTCCATCAGCTCGCAGGGTGTGATAGTTGCTTTGGCAGTGGTTCTGGTCAGACTGGAAGAGCTGCTCCGTGAGTCTGTAAATATCCTGCCTATGGCTGAGAAAACTTGGTTGTAAAGGGTGGAATGTATCCAAGTGTCTGTCTAATGCTTCCTTCTAGGTAGACAGCATCCAGCTGGCAAACCAATCATTTGAAGTTTGAAAAGGCTATAAATGTTTATAAATGTCTTGTATTTATCTACTTTTTCCGTAAGAGCAATGAATATGTCCCAGATGTTCAGTCATTCTCACTACCTGTTCAGTCTAACCACAGGCACCTGGACTAAACTCTGTTTTCTCTACAGTTTCTGTGAACTGGTGTGTAGAGATGCACGCTTTTGTTCCTTCAGAGGCAGTCATTGTATCTTTTGCTGTACTGCAGAACTGGGGTCCCTATAGTGAGGGCGAAATTATATCAAGTCCTGTGAAGTCCCCAGAAAGACAACTGGGTGCTTTCATAATCCAGATAATGCACTATAATGAAGTAGTCATGAAAGTAATGATGCTTACTTTATTCTGGTGTTAATTCGTATGTAGTGCTTCAGTAAGATTTTTCTGGTCAGTAAGTCTGAGGACCAGCTTCTGTCCATCTTTCATTCTTAGTTTGCAGACCAATTAAAGCAGAGATAAAAGTGTATTGATAATTTGTTTTATAGACTGTGGTGTCCCCAACAAAGAAATTCTGTGTGAAATAATGTGTAAAATGCACGTGTTACTATTGCTAAGAGCATCACTGTAACACAAGTAGCTTGCAAAATAATAAAGTGTAGATGAAGCTTAATACTTAGAGTATGGCTATATTGCATAGTTTACTTAGTCAATTAAAATGCAAGTATGGTTTTACTGCTCTTTTTTTTCTTTTTTTGGTCCCTTCCTAATTGCAGTGTGGGCTTGCCAGCAAAACTGTCCTGTGTGCCTTAGGTCCTAGCTGTTTTGTCTTCCAGTTCCAAAATATAACCAATTGGTTTATGTATTCAAGTCAGAAAACTAAAACACAACTCCATCATTACTTTCTCAATTTGGTTACCCTAAAGCAAACAGTTAATGGGGGGCTGATGCTGCCCTCATTCACAAAGGTCTGTCAAAATGAGATACATCACTCCAAAGCCATTTGGAAAAATAGATCATCAGAGTCCTACCACCACAAGCTGTGGCATAATTATTGCATCATAAATGCTTGCAAAGCATTTGTTGGTTCATTTTTAATTTTATTTTTTTTTAATCTGATCTCTTTTAACTGTCAGAATTAAAATTGTTCTGGCAATTCAGACAACAGCCCAGCTCCCATGGCAGCTGAGCTTGTATTGAGAACATCTCAAGCTCAGTGTTAGCTGTTGCAATGGTTATAAAGGCCCTTAAACCCCTCTACAGCCTCTTCCAAACAATTGCCATGCTTTCTTTTAGGGGCAGAAAAGGCCATCATTGATGGGGGATAAACCCACTACTGCCTTAACATCTTACAAATGCAGTTCAAGCACCTTAAATTAGGGTGATAAAGATTAAGACTTCTTTTAGGCATATATTTGATAGTCACTGTCTTTGCCCATAGGTTTCACAGGTAAATTTTAGGGTGTATACACCTGGTGCATAGATTTCTTATAGCCCTGTCAGAGGAAGGAGGAGTTTCTTCCTCTTTGGAGAGTGAGCAAGAGGCAGATCCATCAGCCATCAGAGTTCAGTTGAGCACCAATCTGTCCAAGCAGTTCAAAAGAGGTTTGTGACAGAAAAGGGTTTGGGGACAGGAGGGGCCTAGAGCACGGTAGGTCTAAGTTACAATGATGTATTGGAGGAGCAGGGTTGGCATGTCTCTGGGGAGTGCTTGGATTGCGGTGGCTTCGGCGCAGAAGGACGAACAGCAAGGTCTGGGTCAGGCCGTGGGGTTACCCTGAGGCATCCCCTATCTGGCAGCTCCTGTTCCAGGAAGGGGCACACACACTGCAGCCATCCCAGCCTTCCCTCAGCATGACTGCCACGCATCCTCTGCCTGTCTGTTGTTCTCCCTCCTGTGGCTCCTCCTCGTCGTCAGAAACGCAGAGGCCTTGGTCAAGTGATCATTGGAGAGCCGATGCTAACACGGCACGCTTAATCTGAGACAGGAACATAGCTCTTCAGGGTGCTGACTTCAAGTAGAAGCTGCTATGGTGATAAACTTTGGAATTAGATTTTCCAGACTGATTCTCTTACAAATATCCCAATAGAAAAATAATTGTTCTATGAAATGATATGATCAAGTTCTTGAACTGAATTCATAGGGAGTTCGGTTTTTATAGATAATCAGGCAGTAATCTTGTAAAGCCTTTGGACACTATTCTTCAGGTTTTACAGGGATTATTTTAAAATCATGGTGAAAACCTAACCAGCAGAAGGACTAAGATGCTGAGGCATGCCTTGTGCTGTTAAGGTTCTTTTTCTTATCACTTAAAAATTCATTGATTGAAATGCTTTTTTTTTAAATGGAGATTTAGCAAGTGAAATATTGTGAGGTACTTCCTGCATCTTTAAGTACTTCTTTAGCATCTCTAGTGCCCCAGCTTTGCAGTAAGAGTATCAGTCCTTGTACCATGCAGGAGCTGCAATACAGATTGAATTGGGTATGTCTGGCATAGTGAGGGTATTTGTGAGTGTATTAAAAGTGTGTGGACGGAATTGTTTTTTGTTTTTTTTGTTTGTTTATTTATTTGTTTTTCTGCAAAAGCTCTTGTAAGTATTAGGGCTTGCTTGTAAAAAGGAAGGTTTTTCTTACCTAATTGTTTTGAACTCTGAGTGTACCTCTATCCTAGAACAGAAGTATGAAAAATGGTTCTGGTAAATCAGAACACAGGAACTCCTGTTCCAGCATGAATGCGTCCATACCTAGAGCTGCCCTGGATTAGCTACTGCACAAAAGCCTGAATTCAGTCCTTGTTACACAAACAGCACAAGGATCTCAAGAGGATATCTGCTTTCTGTGCTTCCTATTGGCAAGTGCAAAAGGAGATTTTTCACCGAGGTCTAGTAGTTGTGCACACAACTGGCTGGTTTACACACAGAACTATTAGATTTGCATTTAAAAGTATAAATATTTGAGTCAAACATGCAGTTTTATTTGTTTAGGCCATAATCTCATATGCCATCTGTGCTTACAGTAACATCTTACATAGACAGCACTACCGTCAGCTGGCTGGATTGCTGACTTTTCATCCTGCTTTATAATGTGTTGAACACCGGTGCACATGCTTGAGTGATAGAGATGGGGAGAGAAAAAACCTTTTCAGTGTAATTCTCATGACAGTATCTTTTTAGAAGCTGATTCTTTTTTTTTTTTTTTTTTGGTAGAAATACTCAGAGGTTTTATTGTGTAAATTACAGAAAAAAAAAATAAACATTTCTGAAGTCCTTAAGAAAGAGCCATTCTTTTCCTCTGCATCATGATAAATGTAGCAATTGTGTGTATATACAAGAATAGATCATATTGAACATCCCCTGAGCTCCGTTTGCAGACAAGTCCTATCTCCACCATGACAAAATTCCCATAAGAGTTTAAATTATTAATGCCCTGGAATCTGCGGGGTTCAGCAGATATGTTCAGTGTTATTGATGGCAAACTTTATCCCTTTATTTCTAAGACACATAATGAAATAGGGAGTCCCTCAAATAACTGCATTTCGTGTTTAGCCTAATTTTGTAGAGGCCAGTGGGCTTTGCCTTAATGCGTGTAAATACAATTTTTCTCTTTTACAGCAGATTACATGGTAGATGGGAATGAGACTGATTTGGCACTAATTTATGAATCCTTCTAGCATCCTCTGTGTGCTGCACCCTGTGCGGGCGAGATGCTCTAATTACGCTTACTCTATATAATGAAAGCTTTTAATGACAATTACTGATTGTAGTTACGGATGTTTAGGGACCATTTTTTCTAGCTTAAGATGATGTATTGACTTTCACAAGAGAAGACTTTTATTTTCACTTTATGCAATCTCTCCTTTCTCCCCCCAGCATTCACAGCTGATAGGCTGACTGGTGAAACTGCTAAAGTGTAGCCACAGAGAATTATTGTTCGGTTAATTTAACTTCTGGAGGCATCGTTTTTTCACTGTTTTTTATTTCTGAATTCTAATCTGCACATTCCCATGTTCTTTTTCATAGCAATATAATATTTAGAGCGATGTTATACAAGTTACATTTGTTTCATATAACAAGATAAAGCTCAACTTCACACTGAATATGTCACTGCCATGTTAAGCAAAAATATTTACAAAAGCTTCATTTTGCTCTTAACGTACTGGTATAAATGACAATTTAATGTGAGGCTGCCAGTTTTAAATAGGAGTAGGTTTAATCTCTTTCTAATTTTCAATTAGATTAATTATAGTGGAAAACAGCAAGTGCACTCCCTGTCCCAGATTGTGAAGATGCTTCACATAAGTCCTGCTCACTCTTTTTTTTTTTTTTTTAATAAGGCTGTAAGTATACTTCTCATTGACTGTTGTTATCTTTAAATATAAATACAGATTTGGATGGCTTCCAGTTTCGCGGTCACTTAAGAAAGTGAGCTATCAATAATTGAGGGATCAGTTTAACACTTGTGAGGAAGAGACGCTTTAGAAGATTTTTTTCTTCACTTTCACTTACTCTTTGGGGGTGGGGCAAGAGGGGTCCGGGGGGAACTTTTCATTGCTTTGGTTCCTGCTGCTGACAGTCTTGTAGTGATATTGGTGTTGTAGCATCTTGTAAATCCAGGGAAGCAAAAGAAGAGAACATGTGAATTTCCCCTTCTCCTTAGCATGCCGTGGGGCCATTCGTTCCACACATCCCTCGCAGCTTGCCAGGCTGTCTTCTGTTCTAATGCAACTAGCTGCGGGGCTGGGCTGGAGGACACACCTGGTCTGGCTATTGAAATAACCTCTTCTGTGCTTGTTGTGGCTTTCTTGTGTTTTGTTCTGGTTTACATCCTGACTGTGTCATGATAAATCGGACAAGCGAGAAAATGGTATTCCAGGCTGTGGGAGCAGAAGTGAAAGGCTGGATGGAAAGGATCTTCTGGAACTCATTTACAGCTGAAGACAACGCTTGGGTAAACAGACCATGGGAATAGTGCTGCTTTATCTCAGTGCCCTACAAAACCTAAGGGCTGAAGTTTGATCTTAGCATTTTACAAATATATTTGTGTACTTCACATTTATTTCCTAATTCTGTTCTCATGATAACTAAAGGCTTTCAGCCTGTGGAAGACCACAGACTTCAGTCCCCTTGTTCTTCTGTCACTGCTGGTGGGAGTCCTGGATCTATGCCCAGCAGCTTTTCCTGCCCCCTTAGCTCACTGGGCATATTTTTTGGCAGTGTTTTTGACTTCTCTTGCTTAAAGAAGCTGCCCTGTCAAAGCTGGCTGGTTCCCAAGTCTCTCCATGTGCTGCAAATTAGGTGGTGGTTTCAGGTCCCAGCCAATATCTTAATTTCCAGCCTTTTCTCCCCAACCCCTCCACCTCTCTGTAATTCAAAGTCCACGCTACAACTAGTGGCAAATAATGTTGTTGTAACGCTGGCTGTACCTTCTGTAGTGGTGTGCCCAGTTCGCACAGTTGCCATGTCATCCACTCAGTGTCAGGCCTCTCTGTAGCACAGTGACAACTGTGGTTGTGCTGTCACTGTGGGGTATGAGCTGAAGGCTTCTTAATGCTCATGCCTAATGCACAGGCATAATAATAATAATGTATATCAATGAGGACTGCAGAACCACTGGGAGAGTTGCTGTGTATGAGAACATGTTTGGAAGAAAATTTATTTTAGAGGTTTATTCACTTGAGTTATTAGCTCTGGGTGTCTTTTCTGTTCAGGGAGGACTGAAAATGTGTCTGAATGGGCAAAGTTAGCTATGAAAAGCAGGTAGGAAGTTACAGAGCAAAGCATCTCCAGATAAGTCACAAATAAAGTTAGTAAATGCACCTATTAGAAATAACTTCTGGAAGTCTTGTGTCCTCTCTAGGGAGCTGTCAAGCCTTTCACTGTAACCCTAGAGTGATTAAAAGTTACTTCGGTATAGCAAAGATATATGGTAGCCTTTTCAGGAAACAAGCTTGCAGTTATATTCTTTTTCTCAAGCTTCTCAGTGTAATTGTAGACTGCTAGGTCAGAGACTGGTGGTCAGCATGGTAGCTGCCACAGTGAGATCTTTCTGTGGGGTCGGAAGACTTCAGTGGTACAGGTTTCATTTTGTAAAGCCCTGA
The DNA here is from genome assembly GCF_047663525.1 of Anas platyrhynchos. Classification (NCBI taxonomy): domain Eukaryota; kingdom Metazoa; phylum Chordata; class Aves; order Anseriformes; family Anatidae; genus Anas; species Anas platyrhynchos. The sequence goes on from NC_092590.1 coordinate 37,854,888, forward strand.
ACAGTGATGCAACTGAAATGGCTGGCTGAGGGGTATGTTGTGGGATGCTTTGGATAGGGTTTCTGCAGTATGTCACACCAGAGTCACTTCAACGTGATCATTATATGGGATCATTAGAAATGCCTTAATTTTGATAGGTTGTCTAGGTGGATAGAACTACAAAAGGTATCAGAACATCTAAAAGTGACCTTTTAAAAGAAATGCTGTGACTTGGGAACTAATCTTGTTTGGAAAAAAAATGGGGGCAGGAAAATGGGTTCCAAAGTGATTCAAGATGGGCATTAGGGAGTTTTATATATTTCAGTGATGACATCCCAGCTGTTCACAGTTCATTGCTGATGCCTGGCAACTTTGATGCACACTAAGCTTCTTACTTGCTTTCTTTATCAAAGCAGCAGAGCAAGCAAAGGTGCTTCAGATGCTGCAGTCATGTGGGATTATACTACATACTTCAAATAAGGGATAACTTTTCCTTAGCTTTTCCTAAATGTATTTATAGGTTCATTTCAAGTTACCCTGTTTCTAAGGTTTCTTTTAGTAGATGGAGGCAGGGGCTGCAGGTGCTCACAATGTCAAATGTTCCTCTCCAGCAAGTGTCAGGATATTTTGGAACCAACTCGGTTGAGCCCTTCCAGAAACGAAGTGTGATCTGGTAAAATGGGATGTAGGTATATATAAGTATATATGATACATACATACATTTTTTGAATCTGAGGTGCAATTCCTTACTGACTTCTGTGGTGACAAAACCCATTTAAGAGGTGACAACCCTGCTTTACCCTCCTCTCACACTGCAAAAGAGGTGACAATACATTGCTTTCTTGGGCCATGTTTTAAACCAGTACAGTGAAATAAACTGTCTTTAAAAACAAAACCTTGGTTTTTATCTTCCCCACTTGGATCATGTCTGTGATCCTTTTTAGAAATGGTCTCCAGAGTATGCCTGAAGAACAGGAGCTGGTTAACTGTGGCCAAAAGAAGAGAGGCTAAGGATTACAATTTAAGTCAGCTTTGCTACAGGAGACTAAAGTGAAGCTGTGCCTTGTGTAAACTTAAAAGGTAGAATTTCTGCCCTGGTGAAAATCAATGGAAAAAGCTGTTCTGGTGCAGAAGTGCAGGGTTTCTTTAATTAATGTTTTGCTAGAAAACAGAAAGGTTTGAAGTAGTAGTTGATTCTGTTTGTTTGTTTTTTAGTGAATTTTGAAGTTTCTCTCATCGAGTGTTGAAGAGCTCCGAGCTGTAGTGAGGAAAGAACCAGGCCAGCTTCATATTTCATTCCAGTCTTGAGGTCTGAGCATGGTTAGAAAAGTGGAAGTGCTGTATGCTCATTCACATATCCTTACACAGCCTTTCTGATAATGTCCTTTTCATGGCTCTGCAGGATTCCCTTCCTGACCGCATGACAAATCATGTACAGATCATTCTTTCTTTCCCCAGCTAGGATGAATGTGTTCTCAGCTGGAGAAATGATACTGCTTTCAACCCCTTTTTGCTTGAATGAAACATCTGCAAATATTTTTAAGATAGTGCTACATTAAACCACTTATTTTTCAAACAGTAATGTTAAGAGTTGAGATATAAAATATTACAAAATGGGTATATAAATGCAAACAACACTGCTAATATTATTAAAACTACTCTTTTTAGTTATTTTAAATCTTCCAGTTGCATTTTTTAGTATCTGTGATATGGGTGTCATGCCCATCTGACACGATTTGTTAGTGAAATTCAGACTTGGTAATGATGGTGAGGGACATGGATATTACAGAAAAGGGTCCAGAAAAAAAATGGTAGAGTACACAAATCAGATGGAGTCTGAACTCTTCTGGCTTTTGTGCAAAAAGCAGGAGAAATGCCCTTTGTGAGTACCAACGTTATAACAGTGGAGCGTGGACTACATTGCTCCAGAGGGGACCTCTTACCGATCCTATCTGCTGCTTGGTAAAGTGAAGTAGGGGAATCTTCAGTTCTCATTTCTTTATGGTCAGATCCTCTAATTCCCCCCAGAAAGATGAATAAACAGTCTTTCGTATTAGTCATTGTCAATATGAACTGTGAGATGCATGTCAATACTGTGTTCTTTGTTTCTCCTGTTAGTAACCAGGCCTTTATTAAATGCCAGCTCTTCGCTTTTTAGTGCTCAAGCAATGGCAGTCAGCACAAAAATAACAGGTGTTTAACACTTCTTCCTAATCCATGGTCTTTGCTTCATGTTTGAAAAGCTTTGGATGCTCTGGGTGCGCACTTTGAAAAGTCTTATCTTGTGCTAGATCTCAATACCTTGTTCTTGAATTTCCTCTATAAATATCTGCTGAACCCATCCCATTCTGGAGCAGGTGAACAGATAGGCACACTTGTTCACTTCTTGCCATTACTGGTAACCTCTTTGACTCTTCAGGGATTTCTGTTAGAAATCCAGTAAAAAAGAAAAAGAAGACCAAAACAAAGAAACAAACCCCCTCATATATCTATCTGTCTCTTGGCTTTCTTTTTTGTCCTCTGGGATTTTTTAACGTGTGTTTCATAAGACAGGTTATATACTTCTGAGGGAAGAGACTGCCTGATAAATAGAATACATACAGTTCTTTGCACATCGGGTCATCTAACCATTTAACACTACTGTGAAACAAATAATGCAAATAACTCAGTGCTCCAAGTCCCTTGTTAATTTGTAGGTAAGCACTTATATCTTCCTTTTTATGCTTTTATTTCTTCTCTGTTAGTATGTGGAGGTTGGATACAGATGAAATAGGAAAATGATTAACTGACTGTGTAGAAAAATCTGTGAAAGAAGCAACTCTGGCTGTTTGGCAACCATTTGCATAGTGAGCTGAACAAAAAGCAGCGATGCTTCTCAGTCTGTTTCAGTCACAGCAGCCTGGTGAATTGTAAATTATTAAAAACAGTTTTTACTTTTTTAAGAGTTTATTGTATTCTCTTTAAAGATAATCTGTTTGTGCTTTGAGTAAAAAAAAAAAAAAAAAAAAGGAGCGTTTATGTTTTCACTGGACTATTAAATAATTTGAGCCTGCGTCATTTCTTTTTAACCTACTTGTATAACGTTCCTTTCTGGCACTTGATTATACAGATAATATTTGTGATGTGAGAGAGAGAGTGTGTTAAAATTGTGGACAGGAACATTTAAAGAACCCTATTCATTTTTTTAATTAACATTTACCTGTCTGTGTTCTATCCATGTGCAATTAAGGCAAGATTTAAAAAAAATACTGTGTTCAAATAAGCCATTTCATAGTGGAAGACAAAGACAGTTTGCCAGGGCAAAGGGCAGGGTCATCAATTTGTATTCACTGAATGTGACATATATTGCATAAAGAGGATTTGATCAAACCTTTTTAATGTACTTTGTTCAAGAGGTTGAAAGCAGTCCTGCTATAATTGTCTGCACTGTATTGGCCCAAGAAGGACAGATGGCTACTAGAGGACTCTTTACAGGTTTTCCCTTCAAATTGCAAGTATGTGATAAGTGAAATCCTGCTTTTGGATGGCATTACACTGCTGTTGGTAACTCAAATGCACAAACATGCATCTGCAAAATTTTCCCTTAATCCAAGTAAATCCAAGTAGACTGGAGGAGAACCAACTGATACTGTAATTTGTGTTCTGGGTGGTGTTTTTTTTCCCTGTTGTTTTTTATCAAGTTACTACTCTTCTTCATTTTGAGATTGAGGTTATCCCAAGACGGGGATAAACAAAGTATACAGGGAGCTGTGTTTTGTGTATGTTGTTGAACATGGGTGATCGTACTGTTTCAGTAAAATAAGGAACTTTTTCATCATGCCTGATCCACAGGAAATTTTTTGAAAATGATACAAGTTTGTATTTTTTGCCTTGTATATACACATTACCTGGATGGTTAACTTTTCAGAAAGGTTCTCTAATGGAACAAGATTTTATGTTTATATTAATGTAATTTATTTCTCTAAGTCTTCCAATGTTTCTTATGTCAGTGAATACATTTGCATTTACTGTGAGCTTGTCCTGGTCATCTGAGATTCTCCAGTATTCTTTTGTGCCTGAAAACCTTTCCCTGTTGAATACCTTGTTCCATTGGGTAACAGATTTTGTTGAACAACTTATTTTTATCTGTTCTCTTTGTCCAAAGGAATAAGTATCATGTTGGAGGAAAATCTGATACATTTTGCTAGCAGATCTATAATACTGAAGTGCATAATTTGGCAAGAGCTTGGGGCTATTCTCCTAGCTGTTGGACATTTTACATCCCTCAGCCACCAGCAGTACATCTTGATTCATTAGAAAATGCTGAATGGGTAGGCTTTGTTTCCTCTGCAGCCTGGAAGTGTTCAGTCAGAAAGAGAACAGTGTCCTCCCTTATGGTGTTGTAGCTGTCTGTATAAGAAGCAGATACGTGATACCGAGGCAGTGGATCAGCAGAAAGCATCTAATTGCCAACAGAGACGACATTTCTCAAATAATATTCAGACTGACCAAGCAGTCTTGAAGGCTGTAGCTGCAGATACCCTCACCAAGGCTTGTGTACTGATAAGGTATTTATTTCTAGGGTCTTTGCTGAGCTACTCAGAAGGTAACTTCAGTGAAAAAGGTGTTTTTGTGCCTCTTTGACCTTACAGCCTATTTTTTGAACTCACTATGTTCTTTCATAGTTCTATCTGCAGATTATTAGGGAACTTTCTGTTGGATCCATTATTCTTCAGTGACTTCCTTAGATTAATTACACTTTATAATTTAATTATCTCCTTAATTTCTAAAGTTCACCTAATGTGTAGGTAGTAGAACAATGGAGAGAGATTCCATGGCTGCTAGGTTGTATTGTGAGCCTGGATGGAAACTATATATATATTTTTTTTTGATGGAAATAAGTTTATTTATGGATTGTTGGAACTGTACTGCAGAGGAAAAAAAAAAAAAAAACAGCCATCATAGGTCCCCCTTTTTTTTCCATTTTGGTTTAGACGGGCTAACTTTAAAAAATATAATAATAAAAGCAAGTTTGGTTCTTTTTTTTTTTTTAATTTAAAAACAAGCAAAACACAAAATGGCTATCAGACTTGGCAGTATTTGAGGGAAAGAGAATGAAGTTGATCAAACTGGCAAATCAAGTGGGCACATACTGGAACATGGGCAATGTGACACCATTTGCCATTTTTGTGCAAACTCACTGAGAATTTCTTCACAGTTAAGAACAAATCACAAAGAATTGGGTTAATCTCCAGGTGATGTTTTGCATTTTTAATCACTGCTTTCTTGCTTTGCTGAAAAAATAGTGTAGACATAAATGTGTCTAAATCCTTATTACCTCATAGCAGCCACAGAAGGTGCTCTTGGCAGATGTGTGTGATGTGGGTGACAGTAATGACAGTGAAAGGTGCAGGGCCTGATGGCTACAGCATCGGCAACTGCAGCAGCATTTTGGTGCATTACACTGTTTCAGGGAACTAGAATTGGCTCCTGAGGCCTTTTAAAAATGAGTCTTCTGGATGGTTGGTGACAAGTGTTGAGGATTTTATGATGTGATATTGGCCCAAGTTAATCAGGTTGAGTACTGGCCCTGTGGTGATAGTTTCTTTCATAGACAGATGCCTGTGAGCTTCTGGAATGTATCTGTCATATTTCTTACAGCACAGATAACTTGGATTAACTTACGTTTGCAGTGGTGCAAGGACGCACCTTTCAGTCAGTTTGTGAATACTCATAAGTGGTACTTCCCAAAACTACTGATGGAACAAAGTTGAACTTGGCCACAGGGACAACAAACTTTGAATGATGTCTTTGGAAGAACAAGGCAGGGAATGAGGCAGGAGTTCCTTGGAGGTGGGAAAGAAAGATAACGAAGTCACAGGCATGCATTTCTAGAAAGGTAAGGTGCTGGTTTAAAACTAATGTCTTTAATGACTGTGGTGGACAGTCATTTTGATCTCCTGTTGTAGCCATTTATGGGAGTCAAGGTAACTGAACTCTGTTTTCCCATCCAATTTGTTCTGTTGCCGTGCTGCTGTTGTCAAATCACCTAACTGGTTGGATGCATTTCGTACAGCAGTCCTTTCAACAGGCAGAGGATCTTTGCTCACAGTCTTTTCACCGCTTGCTATTCCAGTGAAGTGTAAGTTAGTGACTGCATAGCATACATGTTTTACCTAGTTTTATACTTTCTTTATTGTTTTCACTCTTTCATTGATTACTGTTCTCCTCCTTTAAGTGTTTTATCAACTTGGCAGCTTTGTAAGAGAAATACTTGGAGTGGCTCATCTTACCAAAAGGTAATTACTGGCCTCATCTCCACGATGTCAAAGTGGGATAGCTTTTGTTAAAAAGTTAGGATATTTGTTATTTAAAAAACAGAGGTGCCCAACTGAGTAAGATGAGCTAACAGAAATGCTGCGTGCATTGTATGACAAGTTTATCTCATAAGGTTAAAAATGTGTGGGGTTTTCATTTTTTTTAATGTAGTTATTGATAGAAGAGGGAAACACAAATGTGACAAAGAGTAACTAACCATGCTCTTTGAATTTCACTTCTCAACAAGCATCAAAGAAAAACACACTGCCACCTGTTAACATGGTATGAAAGGTGAGCAAATGTGCATTGTGCTCTACTAATTTATTTTGTTCTATTTGAAAAAAGTTAACCAGCTCAGACTTGGTGTTATGTCAGTAGGCAGATCCCCTCTCAATTGCATTGCTTCTGACATGCTTCTGTTGTTGATATGAGAGATGCCTCTGTTTCATGCTCATTTAGTCTTTCATGGACAATGTAAATAAGCTGAGACAATAGTTTTCTTTCATCGAGCAGTCACTGAAAAAATAAATAACTATAGTGCTTATCAAAAATTATTGCTTATCTTTTCAGTGTATGCTCACTATTTAGTGCATGTATGCATTGCACAGGACTTGCATAAATATCTTGTGTGATCTCTTGAGGGCAAAATGAGGATGGCTTTTATGAAAAATACCTCATGCTAACATAAACTTTCTGTAGTTTGCACAATCTTTAGTTCAGGTGCAAGTCTTTTTATCGATATGTTTCCTTTGTTGTGTGATTGTATTGTCAGCTCAATTCTCATGATGTTGTGTTAGAGCTTGAAAGCCTGCATGTGTGTGAGTGAACTCTTCTGCTGCTACTTGTGATACAGCAGTTTTGGTTGACTTTGAGTTATGAACTAATGAATTTGTATATAATTCTGAAAGTTTTTGCAGGTTAAGGGAAAAGTGTCACTGGTAGGCAGTGATAGGCTCAGGAAACACGCGCAGCCCCTGCCCTATGATACTATTGCAGCATTCTGATCTAGAAGAATAGGGAATGGGTATGTATACAGTGCAGCTAAGAGCTGGGCTGAGAGGATTTCGGAATATCACAGTAGAGCTGCAGCTGTGAGGGCCCAGAGTACACCACAGGGTAATGCTTATTTTCTGCACACTGGGCAGGTCTGAAGTCCCATTTTTTGGCTCTGACTCAGGTGTCCACACAGGTGAGGCACTCTGTATCCCACGCTCCAGCAGCTGCAGGGGGAGGGCCATGACAGCCCCGAACGAGTTGTTCAGTTTCTATAGGTCAGGCATAAATAAAGGTGAGCTATGCAAGTGAAGCACTTATTCCCTGTGTGCTGCTTTGAACAAAGAGAGGTGGGTTCAATTTGCCTATCCATACTTTTGCCATCTATGTAAAGTGAAATGTGTTTGTAAAGTGATAAAGATTTGCTGCTTGTCCTCTTCCTTCCTGCACATGAAGTAAATCTCTGATGAAACCATGAGCCACTGAAGCCAAGGAAGCTTCTAAGCAGGATGTGGAGATAAACTGGTAAACTAAACAAACATGAACTTATTTCTGTGGCCACATTTGACAGCATAGAAGAGGAATAAAAGTTTGAAGTATACAAAGAAAATACATCTTCTGCATGCAAATTTAAATGACTTTAATACATGAAAAGGGTATGGAAAATAAAATTGTTAATTAAAGTTATTATCTGAGATACAGGAATTGGATAATGAAAAGAAAAAAGTTGAATTATTGGTACTTATATCACATCTGCAAAGCCTACCATTGTTTTCTGCCTTTGTGCTTTATAATTTTAAGGTAGCAACACAGCAAGTTGAATCCTGATTTGACCTTACGTGCCTGGCTGTTCAGCTCAGTGGTTTCCCTGTAGAAATAGAGACTGACACTGCCTTGCTTGAATTTTCTTCAATCAATATGAGCGTGACACAATACAAATTATACAGTAGAATAGTATTTAAGAAAAGCTTATCTATTGATACAGATGGATAGAGAAATAAGTTTTTATCTAAGAGCTTTCAAGGTTCGAGTAAAATGGGACCCAGGGAATGACTTGTGTATTTTGTTACTCTTTTAGATGCATTTTCTTCATTATTTTTTTTTAACAGTGTAGAATTGCTTAGTATGAAAGTTAGCAGAGTAAATGACTGCTACTGTACATCTAAAATGTAGCTATATAAAAATATTTATGCATATATTTCTTTAACTTTAAGAACAAACCCTTAGAGGGCATGCATTGTGAGCACAAGTCTACAGTAGCAGAACTGTTAATTTGCCTGACTAGAAATATTAACCATACTATATCAAATAACTGCCAGAAACAATTCCCCACCATTCCCCGTGACTTCATTTTAATTGATTTTTTTTAAACTTCCACCTTCTGAGATTTCGTTTACTCTGACAGAATGTTTATTAAATGTGTAAAAAGAAAATTGTTTTGTAAATTGTTTCCGAGAGTGTTTTTATCTTCCATAAATCGGTGGCTCATTTAACATTTCCCATCTACCTTTGTTTTCCACCCCCATGCTCTGCCTCATTTGTTTCCTTATTGGATTTGGTGATTAAATACTGATCAGCTGCCGGTCTGATCAGCTGGGCATATTGCTTTCTTTTAAACATTGTTCATATACACCCTGAGGACAGAGCTACACGAAGTTATAAACAGAGTGGGTGTGTGGTTAGTTGGTACCATTTGATCTGCTTTACAGATGATGTTCAACTTGACAATGAAAATTTGTAAAACTGATAATTGAAACAGACCCATGTGTTATAGCAGAAATAAACAATCCAAAAGGGCTTGCAGTTTCTCTTTACATTTCAGGGCCCGAGTGTGTGTTCAGGCCTCTGATGCTAAACAGAATATTGGTAATGCTTTTGTAAGGATTTTTTTGTCTTGTTTTCTTTTTCCTCTAAGCAACCATATATTCTCTAATATACCGTGTATTCTTTTGTAATACTGTGTATTAATTGCAATACTGTAATTAATGTAAATTAATTCTTCCTTATTCTAAATCCGTTGGAATTGGTGGATTTACGGTGATGGAAAGCTGGAACATCACGACAGCAAAGTGTGCATATTCGTTTGCTTTGCCCATAGCTGTATACAAATGGTTTCTTCAGTGGGAGCCCTGAGCGATAATTCCAGGGCTGGATTTGTCTTTTAATTGTTTACCCCTATTTCAGAAGTACAGTCAGAAATGAACTGAACAGTTAAATAATTCTGTTAAGTGCTGATTCTTCCAAGGATGATTTAAATCTCTTCATTGTTGGCTTGGGAACAGTTACACAGGTCTGATGGCAGTAAGTTCTTTTGCTCTCGAGATTTCAAGCATACTTCTTGATACACTGAGACTAAAACTTCATGTGAATATTTACAGCTAGTGTGATAATGAATATTAGTTCTGGAAGGCAGTTATCATTTTAAATATACATCAGTAGCTTTCTGTATGCTCCCTCTGTCCTTTAACGAACTTTGTAGCAGTACTTATTCATCTAAGCCACTTGATCCTTGAAAACCTAAGGAGTGAGGTATGGCTGCAACAAGTATCACTTCACTTTAAGTGCTGGGATCTGTGGCTGCTGTTTCCAGGCTTTCACTCCAGCTGCCAATAAATTTTATTTCTTGGTTTTGTAATGTAAAAACAGGTACCAGAACACAATACTCATCCTTTGATAGATGCCCTGGTCAGACAATTGCTTGTCACTGTGTGTGGAAAGTAAACGTAGAGGTGCTCTTCTCAGCCCAGATGGGCAGCAGCTGTGGGCATGCAGAACAGAGGGATATGGGGCACCTCTGCCATTCTGCTGATGTGTTACTAGGCAGCTACAGACTTGCTTGCACTTAAAGGCAATGGGATTTCATAGAGTACAGGTTTAGAGCTGGGCACCACAGTTCTGCTCTGGTAGCATTGTAGTCACTTGAATGACTGTGGCTCCCTAGCTTTTTCATTAATTTGGGTAATTTTATTCTTTCTCTTCTGTTTTTAATTTATGCTTCGCTCATGCTGTGACACTTAGAATATGCACAAATACTAGGCAATTAGGCTGTATTTGTCTGGAGATGTATGCATGCACATACATGGCATAATGCTACCAGCAGTGCAGCTGAACACACACAAACCCTATCCACCTGTACCTAGCTGTAGCTGCACCAGCTAGGTGCTCCTAACTGCTAGCAAGCGTCCTAGCTGGCTGGTTATGACCCAGGTAAAACAGGTGAATACAAACTAGGACTGAAAACTTCATAACAGGGATTGTCTGTGTGCTTGAGGAGACACATTTATACCATCTAACTTCAGTGCCTGAGTTAGATTTCTGATGGAGCTTAAATGCAAAGCCCAGGTTGCTAACCTATAAGTTTAAGTTACATGCCTTAATGCTAAATGGTGCAAAGAGCCTTTCCCTGCCAGCACACGGTGTTTAGTAGAGTAGGTTCTACCATAACATAAATTGGTAATTATTTATCCTGCACACATACCAATAGACTTGTGGAAATACACTCAAATTATTTCACATTTTTTCTTTAGTTTGAACAGCTTTTCAGATCTTGCCACATTCTTAATTTCTCAGCACTGTTGTGGATTGTAGTTGTGTCTTGCAAATTATTTCCTCCTTTTTGTTTGGCTGGTAGAAATATTAGGCATGGTAACCACAATAAACATGTTTGTATAGCTAATAGTAAAACTATCAAATGGATTTTGCGTCATTAGCTGTCAGGGCTGCAGAAGACGAGTAGTTAAGTGAGTAAGTAATGTGTAACATTATCAGTGACGGAACATTTCTTACCATTAAGCCTTCAAACTCTTATTCAGCTGTCAACACATGGGCACTTTCTGGAGCCAAATTCTCTCATGCTGTGCACTGCCTGCAGCTCGCCTGAAGCTCAACTTTGACTAAAAGTGTTGATTTCGCTTCTTTTAGCCTTGTTCTCATTTAGCGTTAAAACCTGCTTAGAGTCTGCCTTTTATTCTGTAAAGTACACATGCATGTGTCATCCCTCGCACACTTCTGATGTGAAGTTAAGATGCTCAAAAGATATGCTAGTAATCGCAATGAATAATTGATTAGAAAGGAGTCTGGCAGTGTTAATTGTGAGGTGCAGCTGAGTGAATGCCAAAACAAAAGCTCTTCTAAATGTTTCCGAAAACCTTGTAAAGTCTTTAGCATTGAGCAACAGGGTCAGTGCACTGAAGTGGAATTTAAAGGAGGTTCTTGAATGTAATGGATTTTGACTTCCCTTTGTCATGTGCCTCAGTGCATCATTGATTGAGCACTCATTTGTTAAATCAGCTGTGTTTTTTGCCATTTGTCAGAGCATAGACACTTACTGCAGCCTTTTTCCCTTTAAACGTGAGTTTCTTGTCTTAATAAACCATTGGCGTCACTTAGTTTTTATCTAAGGTAATCAATTTTTCAAGCAGAGAGGCATGTGAAGGTGGTCACAAGGAAACACTTTGCGAGGTTTTGTTTTCATAACTATTAGAAGAAAAATGAAAGATCAGGGCTATATTTTAGCTGAAACATTGATAATTCATGTCTTTAAATTCAGCTCCCAGCAAAATGCTCAGAAATGATTTCAAGTGGAAAGCTCTAAACGGTGTGCATTGAATGAGTAGTTCAAGGTAGCCAGCATTCAGTCGATCCTTTAAGAAATGAGCGAAGGAAACCTGAGGGTTAAGGAACAAGCAGCGTACTGTACGTTTGCAGCTATGTGAGATGTTCTCTGATTAGTGGAAAGGCTAATTACCTGGCGTATGCAGGAGTGCTGGAGGTGCCGTGCATACCTGATGAGAGTTCTGACAGCAGGGCAGAAGAAAGAAGACCTTGAGAATGTGCCAAAAATATCCCTTTATGTAAGCAGATGCTATTACCCTTGGAAGAGAATAGTCACTTAGCCAGAATGGTTATTGCTGCTAGTAATAAGTATTCTACAGATGGGCCATCAACTTCTGAGAAATGTACATGTGCGGTATTTAATACAGCAATTACTTGTCAAATCTGGAAATGTTCGTCTTGATGCTCTGTGCTTGCTGGATAAATGACCAAATCAGATTTATTTGCCAATTGTCATCAGAGTACGGAGTCTGAGCGAGGAGACGGTAGTTGTCAGAGACTGAAGACAAGCTGACATTTGGAGATTTTTCAACATTGATACTAGTAATGAAGTTAAAAGGCATTTCTTGATCTCACCACTAAGTGAGAGTTCTTCCCAAACATATTTATGGGAAAAAATGGGGAGAGCTTCAGCGTCCTGCTGGATATAGGCTCCGGTGTGACGTACACTTGGAAGTAAACACTCCAGAAGACTGTACTTTGTTAGTCGTTTAGGAAAAGATTTTGAGGAGGGAAAGGACAAAGAGAGGAGCAAAAAGGGGAGAGCCTGGGAAGAGAAAAGCCAGTCACAGAGACTGAAGGATTTAAAACTTATCGATAGCATAAGAGTTTAGCACTATAACTGCCTAGATATAACTAGAATGAGAAGGGATGGAGAATGAAGTGTCAGCCTTGATACCGCTTCATTTTTAAAATGGGGGGAAAAACAAAACAAAACAGCCAACAACATTTTTTTTTCTGCAAGGTGCAGAATGCCTTCTTTATCCAGGACTAGATGTAAATGTTCGACACCTTTAGGCTTGGGTCCATAATAAGCAGCAATGTAAAATTGCCCCCCAGTTACAGGTGACTAGAATGAAGCTGCGTTTTCACATATTATAGTGAATTATGATAAGTTTAATTGCAGCCATGCGTTGCAATTAATAAACATGTTTTGGTTTGCTTTGTTGGCAAGTGCGCTGCAGTGACACCTGCCATAGTTGCAAAGGCTGCCCCACACAGCAGAGCCCTTTGCTCTTAAACCCGCTTGCTCTACAAGTAGCTCATAACTTAAGCAGCTGTTTTCATTTCTGCTACTGTCAGGCGCTCAGGGACAGTTTCCTTTTTTCTGTCTCTGGCTCCCATGGCTCTATGAAAAGTGTGAGTTTGAAACCAAACAAAATAAAGCTTCAGTCCACATCTTTGCTCAGCCTTTACATGTACATTTTCCTGTTTTGAGCTCTTTTAAACTGCAGCTATCAGAAAGAATAAAATAGTGCATCACCTAGTAGAGTACTGAAGTGATCATCCAAGCAATTTTCTTCTCCCTGAAGCCAGACAGCCAAAGCTTTTTATTACTGACTGACTGAACTTCCTCTGTCTGTCTGTCTAGGTTGCTAGGCCACCTACTTGTCATGATTTGTGATGTTAGATGCTTTGGATTGTAGGCAAAACAGAAATGCTAATTTAAAAATAATATTTACATTTTAAAAACTCTCTTATATAAGATGTGCTATAAAACTGCTGGGTTATTTTTGATATATATACTTTTTAATTTATTTTTTTTTTTTGTGGAATGCTCTAGCAGGCATCTGACAGGCAGCTCCCTGGGAGTGCTCGCTTGTTCACAGATCCCAAAGCTCTTTGGTTAATGCACCTTCTCAGGAAAGCAGGGTGCTTAAAAATTTCCAAAGACATTTGAGAGCTGGCAGATCATTTACAGCACCAGTACTGGGAACAACCAGTCCACGTTATTGTTACTTTAACCTACAGGGTGGTTGTTTCTGCTCTTGATATGAGAGAGGCTGGTCTCTTGTGGAAATGAGGGTGATGATGGCCTTGTTCCTTTCTAATAGCAGGGCCTTGATTTAGCCACTGTCATGTTACAAACCTGCCTTGAACATGCATTTGCATTGCTGTACAGGTGTAACTGCTTTAGGGATATAACAGTTATGTGCAATTGTAAATAACTAATGCAGTTTCCTTTTTTGACTCTGCCACCTGTGTGAGTATGCAGCAAAACTTCAGGGAAAAAAAATAGGAAACGGAGTCTTTTTCACACTGAAATTACATTTATAACAAAAAAGGCTGATGATAGACTGATGGTGACTAGATCAGGGAGGTCAGGATCCTTTCTCTGAAATATACTTTGTGTACTCAGACGGGAGCTGTTGTATTTCTCACTTGTAAGGCATTGTCTACAGAATACTACTAATGTCTGTATTTAACACCAGGATGAGGCTGTTGTATAACCCTCCATCTGATGGGAACTAAAGCTGCTTTATAATGGATAAGCAATAGTTATTAACAACTGATACTGAGCTGGATGATGGTGTTTTATTTTTCATTATTTTTTCTTTTGAAATAGTTTCAGCTGGTAGATCTCAATGGTGCATAACACTAACGTGAGGTTGTGTACCTTAATTTCTATTAGATCAATTGAGGAACCTGAGAACTACTTTGAAAATCAAGTCACTTACTAATCTTGGGATGGCTTAAATCTTGTAATTCTCTCAGTAACTCACACGTTCAGGGTGGAGATAGTGGCTGATTTACTCCTTCCCTGTCTTCTGTGGAGAGCAGTACTGTTTGCCAGGTGAGGCAGTTCATGGAAGAAGTTAATGATGACAGTAGACACAAACAAGTCTCTTGTTGATTAGAGAATCCTAGAAGTCCTCCGTAAAAATTAAGAGCCTTAGGGATATGTGTTGTCCAGCTAATAAGGTTCTGTGAATGCCTGTCATTTAACTGATCAATTATAGGGGACTTCACTTTTAAAAGGAATGTATTCTCCATGCAGAATGAGAATTATCCTGGATATGGAGGACTGGGGCCTTTTGAGGTTTAAGTACACAGTGATCTAATCCTGTACGGTGAACTTCCAGCCTGATGGTGGTGCTGTGTAAAGAGCTGGGGCAAAGTTTGGGGAGGGAGAGCAGAGCTAAAAAGTATGATGATAACTTGAGAAGGGGAAGGTAGAGATCTTGGACAATATCTTTCCATTTTGTAAAACATTTCCTTGTTTTACCTCTTCTAAAGTAGGAAACACCTTCCAAGTTAATACTGTCTTGCCATTTGAGCCCTTGGGAGTGCAAATCAAAAAAGGCTTTCTTGTGGGGGCCATGAAGGAAGTATTTTCTCTCTGTTCAGTTCCGCTCATGTGAATTACCCTTCCCTGCTGCGGCAGTCTCAGCTAGACTAGGACTGGTTTGTTTTCAGAAACAATTTTCCCCCTCAAGAAATACTCTGTTATGTTACAAAATCAAGGATCCACATTTCAGAGCAGATGATTTAAGCCAAAACCGGTGTTTGTATCAGAGGGTGTAAAAGCAGGCTCCTTCTAACAGCAAGTTTGAGCAGTGTAACCCAAGAGCCTTCCTACACAGCATTCCTCTCTCTGCTTGCAAGGAAGATGGCAATGGTGAGCCTCAGTGACTTGGGGAGGTGGGTTTTTGTTGGACCTGCTAGCACAAAATCAGTGTAGACAGCTCTCTTTTGATGAGACAGAGCTGTAGATTCTACCATTTACGTGCATGCTTCACAGCGGTTGTCATTTCTTTAAGGAGCTGAGATGAGCGATTTAGGGTGCTCAGCTAAGTGGCAGGCTGCCATAAGCAAGACCTCATTCGACTGGGTCGTCTGTGACTTTAGAGATGGCAAGTAATTGAAAAAATCCTGCGTTTTTTGTGTGTCATGAATGAGATCCTCATCCATACCCGAGGAATAACATTTTTTAAAAATACACATCTTTGAAGTAGATGGTTAAACTAAAATAAAATTACAAGATATTCTGAGACCCGTATGGCATTATTGATAACAAGAGTGTGGGCTTTGGCCCACCCTACTCCAGATGAACAAAAACTACATTTTCTTGTTCCAAAGGTGCATGTTGGGCATTTTAAGACGTGTATTAAGCAGGTGTCCATGCTGTGGGGATACCCAAAACTAGGCAAAAAAAGGCAAAACAATACCAAAGTTTCATGCTCTCAGCCCTGTGTTTGGACAATAGGCTAGAGAGATGGATGAGCTCTTGCAAAAGCACAAAAACTTGTCACCAGGAGAAAAGAAGCAGTTTTTACTGCTTATATAGAATCGGCAAAATGGATAATAATCACTGCAGTCATGCTAAAGCATGTTTGGAGTCAGAACTGTGAAACGACTTCTCTGCTATAAAATAGTTTGGTAACTCTTTAAGCAGAATAAAGTGAGATTTTTTTTTTTTTGTAACTAAAAGATCTTTGCCTGCACCTAGTTAATCTAAACAGAATCACTGTTCTGCAGTTTGGTACTCTTAACCTTTGTGTGCTGTAGTGATTTGTGATTTTTGAGGCAGTTATTTTAATGTCTGCCACAAAAAGGTGCTTTATGTTCCTTTTTCCTTATTCAGTCATTGCTAACATATTCAACCGGTGAATGTTCAGCAATTTATGCACAATTCAGCTGAATACTGTAATAATCCATTCTAAGCAGTAAAAACAGTTATCACAAGGTAACATTAGGTCTGCACACACAGAGTAGGCTGTTCAAATCTTATTACTGATTGCTGAAGATTTTCTTCAGTTGTTTTTAAACCATTTACTATTTGCTTCTGGAAAAGGTGGCGTGGCAGCATAATTTGAGTTGAGACATCTTGCTTTTGATTCCCATTTGAAAGCAAATGCTTATATAATTTAATTTCTTACACGAATTATTTAGTTCCAGGCTTTTTGAAAAGAAGGCTGCGTCTTCAGTCCCATCTTCTGAAGTGGAGAATATTTACCCACGTACTACCGAAGTTCCTACAGAAGTTGATGTTACCAAAACACAGTGCAAGAGTTACTCTGGAATTTATGCAGAGGTAGAAAGCAAGAAAGATTTAGGGTTACAATTGGGTTTTCAATCAGTTTAGTTTTTGCATGTCCTGTGGACATTTTGTAATCTGCCACCCACCCTCCCCAGGGGGTGGATTGGTAGTGTACCAGCTGGTGTGGTCTGTTTGGAAAATGCAAGATAATCACTCCTGCAAGACTACAGTCACAATATCTATAGAAATGTATTTGGGAACACTAAAAAGAAATGATAGATTAAATAACTGCATCCTTTCTAACATTGTCTAACTAATTTATTGGGATCTGCATATCTTCAATAATGCCGTGTGGGTATGCGTTTGCTTGCATTAAGTTTCTTCTTCAAAAACAATTTTATTTGAGGCTGAACTTGGTGGGTTTCCTGGAAGACAAAACCATTTTTTCCCTCCCTCTATGTAAACCATGCTATTTGACTCCTCTTCAGTATGTATTCATTATCTTAAAATAGGAGCAACCTCCCCTCCCTGTGCTCAAAATCAACATTATTGTTGAATTCCCAGGCCTAAGAGAATACCGGTTGCATTACAAGCAAATAATTTTTTATTCTGTATGGTAGGAGAAACCACCAATTAGTACAAAAAGGGTTAATCATATTTCCCTTTTTTAAATACCCCTTTGTTTCCTCTGTCTTGTGTTTGCCAAAGAAGATACAATGAAATGGCAAACCTGTGTTTTTGTTCCTTTTCAAAAATCCCTGACAAGCCCATGACACAGGCTACTGCTGTAGCTGTACATTTCTATTCATTATTGATGACTTGGGGCCAGGCAGGCAGCAGAGAACACAAGCAATATAGATTACCATATTGGGGGCTGGGTCTGGGGGGTTGTGTGTACGCGTGCGCACACACACACACGTGTGCATGTATTTTGGTTGGGTTTGGCTTAACGCTTTGGAAATGCTCAATTCAGAACGGAAATCATATCCGGGAATAAGAAGGGAAAACAGATCGAATGAGCTTTGTCATACATTTTAGTAAAACAATTTGGGGCACTTACTAAGGAAGAGAAAGAGAATATATGAGTGAGCTCGCTCACAAATTAATTACTATTAGTTTAACTTTCTAGCAGTCTTGGCAGCAATCCTGAGGGGTCCTGAGCATCATTTATCCTAAGGGAATTTGGAGAGTATTTCTCAGCTTACAGAGTGTAGGTAGTACCATTGCTGATGAGGAATTTTGCTGACAAAACAAATGTAAGCTGTCTAATTTGTCTATATTGATACTTACAGACTAACAATGCTGTTGGTCTGATTTGAGGGGAGGGGCAGTATCTTATTTATTTCACAGGTACCACAGCCCAAACCCACGGTTTGGGTGAGTGAGAGCTTAATTGGGCTTTGCAAGCCCAATTAAGTGTTCTATTGCTACTGTTAAATGAATGAATGCTTACAGGATTTTACTGGGACAACATTCCTGCCCATTATATGAAGTTTTTCTTCCATATGTCATAGAAGAGTTGTACAAGGCTTTCTTCTTGTACTGTTTGAGGTTCTTGGCTTTAAGAAAAATTGGGAGATAGGAGTTTATTTAAACAAAGTATGTGTGTTAAAGATATGAAGTGTTCTTTGGTTCAAATAATGATGGTGTGTTCATGCAGACACTGTTGTATTTAAATAGTTTTCAGTTACAAAGAAGGCTATCAAAGAAATAAATACAATCAATTTTGATGACTGCTTATTTCTGTATTTGTTATAGCTCTTTTTTCAGGTTTCTGTAATTTTTCCTTATGCTTCTGTTTTCTTTCACACAACTGATAATCACAGCAGGAAAAGTTAATTTAAAGTTTAGTCAATTCAAAGCTTACTGTGTTAAAACATTACATATAATTATATATATACATATAGACACACACACTCGCAGAATAAAATACTGAGTTCTAGATAGAATTAGGTCCAGCTCATAAAAAAAGATCAGAAAAGGCTGGTAGGGACTTTTCTCTGTATCTGATCTCTGACCTTGGACATCACTTTTCTAATTCTGTTTTACATGTTGAATAAACCTTTGGAAAAAAGAGGAGGCTGGTGTAAAGCATAAGAAAACCTGCTTTCTCTTGTTTGGGGAAGAAGAGGTGAGAAACCATTGCAGTGGAAGAGGGGCACTTAACTATTCCAAAAAGCAGGATCAGGCAGGATTAGTGCATTGCTCTAATTTCTGTAGTTCTGGTTTCTCTTAGTTGTGACTCAATACTCTTTAATGTGTTTCAAAACATGGAATCAACTATATGGCTAATTTAATACTACAACTTCTCTTTTAGAAGGAAGTTCTTTTCCCTGGAAGGTCCCACAGCACCATCTAGTGTGCCATCCTTTCCTGCTACCAAATGGTGTTGTGATGGCAGGGGTGCTGAGGCTGGCATCTTTTGCTACCTAACGTCTTCCTATTAATTAAAATTAGGGTTTGATGGTTAATGAAGGTAGGTTCACTTGTAATTTTATTTTTCAACAAAACATACTTGAAAATTAAATGGAAAAATAACTTTTTTTTTTTCTAAAGTGTGCATGTTACTGCATTTCTGTTTCCTGCATTCAAAACAAGGAGAAATTGTAGTGCATTCTTAGCACTGCACTACCATACATGCTGCACTTGACATAAGCTCCAAAGCATGTAACTCTTTCTTATATCCTTATCATGTATGCAGCTGTTATCGAGAAAGGGCCATGCTTACACCTGCAGGCACCCTAATCCCCTGAGCTGCTCTGCTTTCCCCCTCAGTCCCACTGAGGCCTTGCTGGGTGCTGTGGGAACCTTTCTGCCTGCAAGGAGTTACAGGATTGTGTCTAAATGATTTTTGCAAAGGGAAGGGAATCAATCTGAGAAATGCACAGGTGAGGATGGTTGAGAAATCCCTTTCTTCCTTTTATGTCTCCTCTAGGGAAGGCCCACCATGACAATGTATAAACTGAGCTCCTGTGCTGACATACAGAATTAGTGATCTTGTTCTTTGTTGACGCTGCACAAGAAATAAACCTGAACAGGAACAGACAGTGGTTTAATGAGCTCATATTTGGAAAAAGTATTGCACGTGTGAGGAAGTGTAAAAGATTCTCGGGATGAGACGTGAAGGAGAGGAAGAAAGAATTGGGGCCAGGAATGATGCTCAGCGAGAGTGACAGAAAAGGAAATGGGAAAGAGCTGGAGCTACTGGCTTGGCAATATCATTGCATACACTGAAGATGTTAACAAGACACCCAACTTCTTGCATTGTGCAAAAGAGAGCTAATAAAAAGTTGCAGGAGGGTGCTGCAAGTTTGAGCAGGGAACGTGGCTCGCTCCTGTCCCAGACAGACATGCGAAGGCTCTCCATGATCCCTTTGGTCACACACAGTAGCGAGAGGTTGCTGCAGCTGAAGGGAATTGCAGCCAGCAGCAATTTCCTCAGCCAGCAGCAATTTCCTCAGCCAGCAGCATTTTCTTGCCCATCTCAGGAGCTATTCCACACACTGCCAGACAACTCCTGTCTCACTGAGTTTCGCTCATGCTAATGTAAGCTATCAGGTTTCAGGATGCTTGATTGAAGCACTTATTTCCAATTCTGATTCAGACTTTTTTTTTTTTTTTTTTTTTTTTGTGCATCATTTCAAGTGCTCTTCTTCACTTTCAAAACCCAAAGAAGTTTTTGTAGTTACTTTAAAACTCAGGGTCCTTACTGACTTTACTGCTGTGTA
The DNA here is from genome assembly GCF_047663525.1 of Anas platyrhynchos. Classification (NCBI taxonomy): domain Eukaryota; kingdom Metazoa; phylum Chordata; class Aves; order Anseriformes; family Anatidae; genus Anas; species Anas platyrhynchos. The sequence continues at coordinate 37,875,480 of NC_092590.1, forward strand.
AAAAGAAAATTTCTCATGTGTTGAAGATGCCCTCTGCTGGGAAGCCAGGCAAACTATATTTATATGGAGTTTTACCTTTCTGAAAGACTCATACTCTTCACTTAACTCTCTACCCTGTACTGGAGCCTGACCCCTCAAAACTACTGGAAAAAATAGTTTCTCCTTCTGATTTTTTTTCTTTGCACTCAATTTACAACAGAGGTAGTAATGTTATGCCAGTATTTCAGACCACTGTATTTCTTTCCAGGTTCTGTTGCATTGGAAGTACTGAATTCTGGCTTCTTTAATTCATTTTGATTCTGTGTTGATTTCATACTTGTGTAAAGTGTGTGTATGGGGAACATTCGTATTTAGTAATTCCTAATAAATAGTGAAAATTCATTTGGTTTCTACGAGTATCTGATGCTAACATGCTTTTTAATCTAATCTTTTTTTTTTTTTTTTCTTCAAATTTCCCTTCCCGTGGTAGAGAACACTGGGTTGTCACAACAGAACAAAGGTGGTACAACATCTGGAACAATTCACAAAGTACTCTGCATAATCTCATAGTTGATGTGAAATCAGGTTTATTTTGTCTCCTTCAATAAAGGAAAAGCCATTTGACACAGCACTTCTAATTTTACAGTTTTGTTATTAAAATCCAATATTGGCCTAATTCGATGAGTTGCAGCAATTGTTGTACTTATTTATAATTATAGTTGAATTAGGGTTATGCAAAGCTATATTTTCAATTTGGTACTGTAGTTCATTGACTTCATGCTGTAGACTGTGAATTTAACAAAATGTGTGAATTTAACTTTATGTTCTTCTCAATATCCTTTTGCATTTTTTTATTGTATATTGTGGGGAGAATGGGTGCATCTAGCATTCTAAAAAATATCAATTCATAAAGCCTTTGTTCTTCTCAGCATTCAGATCAGTCATTTGATATAAAACAGTACAGTAAAGAGCTAAATTAACTATTTTGCTTTGAAGACCTACAATTGTAGAAGACTTCTCAGGGCTAATAACATCTTTGGAGTAGCTGACATGGAAGGGATGTGAGATAGGAGACTTTTAAAAGCCCATGTTCTGCAACTTTAATAATTTGGAAAATAATAAAATCGGAGAACAAAAGACAAGTGGTTATTTTGGAATCATGAGCTTCTGTGATGTCCATGGGGGAACAACACAGGAACGCTGAAGATGCATTGTGAGGCAGTGGCTGAAATCACAAGCACAACGGAAAGTCTAGTTCTAACTCTATCTCTGAAATTGGAATAGGGGAAAACCAACACGTCGTTCATGGGGACAGTTAGCTTTGTTTGGGGGTGAGGAGAATGTATGCATCAGTGTGGAAATTGAGATCTAGTTCAGCATCTAATTCAACACAAACTTGTCACTTCCAGTGTTGCCTTTAAATAGGAACAAATGAATAGCATCTTCTTTATAGCCATGCTTCTACAAATCCTAAAAACTGCTCAAAGAATCCAGAAAAGGGATGTCTCGAAAGCACCTGCAGTCAGTTAGTCCATGTACTAATGCACTGAATTTTTTTCCAAAGTATTTCAGTTACAGATTTGAAATCGTATTAAAAAGGTTTAATACTCGAAACATCGAGATGTGCAGAATTCACAGTTGCCTATGCAACCCTTTTCTGTTGGGACTCCATACAGCACGGAATGATGCTTTCATAAGGCCTTGCACAGGCCCTCCCAATGTAACTTTTATTTTTTTTGCTATTCTGGTTTGAAACCGAAGAAGTATGGAGGTTTTAAACATGTTCTGTGGTGTGTGTCGTGAGGCTATGCATCATTCCAGAGAATTGGGAGTGGGTGAAAGAAGGGGGAAGGCTACTCTTTCCTGGGACTTTTGGCTGGTTATCCAGGTATGTGAAAACCCTGTTTCAGAAGTAAGAGTCGATCTTGTTGTAATGTCTAAAATAAAGATTACTGCAGAACAAGTCAGCATGGGACTATATTTTAAATCAGCCTATTGAAGAGGGTGTGTAATGTAATGTCCTATCCAATAAGCAATATGTTATGCAGGCGCCATGTCACCAAGTGGAATTGTAGAGCTGTGAGGGTTGAAGGTAGGGGAAGTCTTGCTGTCCTTCTCTTGAATAGATGGAGTTGACTCTAAGTGCTGTTGCGGTCTTTACAATCTCTGTATCATGTTCTATAAGCTTTTGGGCCTTTGGGATAGTCCACTTGTTTTCCTGTTGTGATGGTATCAGACTTTGAGAACTTCTGTGTATTGTCAGAAATTTGGTACTAGTTAACCTGTATTGCTCACAAACATATCTAATTCTGACCTAGAAGTACTTTACAAGAGGCAAGGCTACTATTTAAAATGAAAAACGTGAAGTGGTCTGCAAATTTGTCAAAAATAAAAATAGAAATGTAGTGGGTGGCACACACACACAAAAAAACAACAAACCAAACCACCACCAACAAACATTTCCAAGCACAAAAGCAAGCAAACAAATGACAGAAGTAGAAATAGAAATAATACATGTTTTGAGGTTATGTCCATCTCACACTGCAAGCAGAAATACTGCCTAGATTGGTTTAAGCACATGAGTAGGTAATTGCTTTCAGAAATTATGCATTTATTCTGTGCCTTGATTACAAATATATATATATAATATGCATGTATTATATATATTTTTTGCCTTCTATTCCTACTTCTAACAAACCAGAGGCTGCTTTGGTTAAACTTTTTTTTTTCCCCACTTAGTAATTGCCATATGTGTGTCATACTGATGACCTGTGAGAATGAAGAAAAATTGCATGGGAAATTTGTGGGTAAAGGAAACGAAGGAAAGTTCACATGTATTTCATGCCTCATTACAATAATCCTTACTTGTCTTCTACCATGTGTCCCTTTGGATCTGTGCCCACCTTGCTCTTACTATTTGCATAATTTCTTTCTTAATGATTTGCCATTATAGATTCAAATCCATTATGTTACTTCCTTTTGCTGTCCAATTTGGCAGCCAATTACATGCATTGATTCTACGTATTATCTTGGAGAAGAAAACACCTTCTAATATCTGCTCTACAGCAGTGCTGTACTGAATAAAACCTCTAAAAACCTTCTGAACATATTTTATCTGTACAGGGCAAATAGCAATTAAATGTATCTCCAGGTATCCTCCTTCCTGCTACAGGGCACGTGCACATGCATGCGCACACATGAATTTAAACTCTGTTAAGATAGTTTAACGTGAAGATGTGTTTCTTGATACCGTAAAAAGTAGTGTATGTGCAGGTATCCAATTTGACTGTTCAGACTCCTATTTTGTATCAGTGTCCCAGGTCAGGCTGAGATTTTGTTTTCTTCCTTTTCCATTAAAATCATTGAAATATATTCAGTCAGTCTTTCACATCAGAGGTGTAAATGGATTTCTTGAAAGTTTTTCTGCTGATGGCAAACGGCAGTCACTTTACAACTTTGACTCCATTGTGGGCAGCAGTCAGAAAACTTAACACTCCACACGAACTTTGGAGATGCTAAAACTGTGTGATGACCTTGCATTCTCAAGGGCAGCTGCTCGGCTTCTGCTGGAAGTGCTAATCTCCAATCTGTTTATCTCCATACACTGGATGTTTGACAGCACTTGCCTCGAAAGCCAGGCAGGGAAAAGAGCAGTCAAAGTTAGATACTTTTCCTCTTTGACTTAAAAACAATAGTCTCTTTTTTTCTTTTTTCTTTTTCTGTCTTTACTGTGAAGGAAACCATGTCACACAGGGCAGAACATGCCTGGTTAACAGCCTGCTAGTGCATGAGCAGGACAGCGTAGAGTAACCATTCTCTTCCTCCTTTTCTCCTGAGTGAACTACATTTTGTTTTTACCTTAGGAACCGAAGTCATTGTAACTTCTGTCAGTTGATTTTAGACTGAATGTGCTCTGTTTGTTATTCTTCAGTGTGTATGAATTGAGATGCGTCACGTAGTGCTTATGAGCATATTGAGGAGCACATTTCTAACGAAAAGGTAATGTGTTGAAGTGAGGTAGTGTGCAGGGAAAGGTAATAATACCTTTTGTTAGCTATGCTTTAGTCATGTGAATCCTTCAAGCCTGGGATAGAAACCTATGAAAAGGGCTTTTGCAAATAAAAGCACAACAGTGTGTTCATATAGCGCATAAATGGGCTTTATGTACACAGGGTTTGGCTGTTCTTTTCCATCTCTATCAGGCAGCCTGATAGCAGGTTCTCTCCCCTAACAAATCTTGCCTTGTTTGCCCCCGTAAACAATCACAGTCAGCACAGCACAACAGACTGAAAAAAATCCTTGGTATTAATGTAGTCCTTGTTTTTTCCAGCGAGAATTCCCTATCAAAATAAAACATTAACATCAAATTAATCTGATTCTGCAACAGCATCTATTTTTTAATATGAACTTGTCTGTACTGTCAGGTAATTGTTTAGCTTCCCAGGGAATTGCCTGTGTGTTGCAAATGGGCAAATTCAACCTCGTGAATCCTTTCTGTGGTGAGACAACGGGAAACTTCCTTCTGATTATCAAGATCTCCAGGTTTAATTGCAAAACTTTCTAAAGAATTGCTAGAATTGACCTTTTGAACACTAGATTTTCAACAAGCACAGTCAGGATTCTATTTATGATGTATGCAGGGATTCTCTTCCCCTCCACTTACAGAATTAGGAAGAAGTGTTACTGTCACAGAGGTAATGTTTTCTTTTATGAAATAATGTGCTTTGAACTAGCAGCTGTTGCTGCCCATTGTGTTAGTATCTCAAACCTTCCATAGCAAATATATAAAAAATCAGAGGTCCCATCCTAAAGAGGAAGGATGCTGTCTTTATCCATCATCGAGATAAAGCAGAGGGTTGTTTTCTTCTGTTTCTATTTTTGCATTTTTCTGTAATGTATAAAAGTGCTGTGGGATTCACTGAGGCACAAAGCACACAAGAAATGGCTAATGGTGCTGAATCATTGAGATCCTTCAGGTTTAGAGGAGATGCATCGTAAGCAAAGGTAAAAACAAAAGAGAAGATGATGTAGGTGCATTGCCTCGTGTGCCATTCATGCCCCACATTGCTCATGCCCAGAAAAATCTGAAGTTGGAAGCCTATTGCAATTGTTTCCTGCTATCCCAAAACTTCAGGGTGCTTAGGCAGTACTCAGCCACTTGCTACTGTTTGAGCTGTGCAATGTCATTGTCAGTGGGGAAAAGGGAAGAAGAGGCTCAGGTATTCTTAGTAGTTTTTCCAGAGTTTGCCCATTCTGATGGAGTGACTGCTGCATCTGCTTTATACAGATCTTACTGTCAGCTCTCTGTTCCAAGCATCGTAGATGCTGCTGTTCACAAGTTCAGCTCTTAGTGCGTCCTCCCTTTCTCAGCTTTTGTTTAATCCTTTGCAGCTGACGCACTTGAACATCTATATTTCTTTATAACTGTATCTGCATTTTGGTCTAGGCTCCCCTGTAAACAGTGAGCGACTCCCTAAAGCAATTCTTACTGCTTCTTCTATTTCTAGTCTTTTATGATCCATCTCAGCTGTGACATTTGCAAAAAGATAAATGATTATGGATAGCTAGGCTGTGGGGCAGTCAGATACAGCATATATTATTAATTTCAAAATATGTTTTAAAATTCTGCAGTCTTCAAGTTGCACAGCTTATCTGTTGTCTCCTCTACCCTTCTTGTGGCATTTACTTGTTGCATTTTGTTTTAAGAACACAAGAGGAACTTTGTGTGCATAGTGGGCACTGGTGTCTGGATTAGTGACTTGTGGACCCAGAAAGTAAATACAAAACTAGTCATATAAGGTTTTTCTTTATATTGGCTTCCAAAATATTTAAGTAAAGGTGTGTTTCTCTAGGCTAAATGAAAAGCTGCCTTTTTGTTTAATTGTTTTTTGTGTGGAGACAAAACCAAACAGAAAATAAGCACCCTTAAAGATGAACATAAGCAAATTTTGTACTGTCATCCTTTATACCATGAAGTTTGTGAATAGCCAAAGGAATTATTCTTGAGAAATGTTTGGATGAAGAACAGTCTTGTCTTAGAGAAATTCTGAGCAAGCTCTGTGAATTAGCATACATTAAATGATAAAATAATTTTGTTGAGCAACAATAAAATATTGAAGTCAGATGGAAGGATGATGGGGAATTGCTCTTTGCAGCCATGAAACTGATGCATGTCATGTTAACTCCCAACCCAAACAACTCATTTAAAGATTTGCTCTCATGAAACTTAAAACCCTCTGTTTTGTCCAATCATCAGCTTTAAACCTGTTCCTTGTCAGTGAAGACAAAAAATCCTTTTGCTTGCGTCTGCCTGGGGGATGTGGAAAGCTGAGGTGGTCCTGTGTGATTAAATTAGATGAAAGACTTGCCTTTTACCAGTGAGACACGAAGTCTAATCAAGTGAAATGAGTTTTGAGATCTCAGCTCATTTCCTTGGGGAGTATCAGTTTACATTACACAGTCACGACACCTAATTCATCACAGTTGATGTGGCTTTTGCTCAGAAGAAGACTTGGGATTGGGTAGCACGGGACTCAATCACAAGTCTCCCCCTAAGGAGGGGCAGCCTAGTGGAGTTAAGATACAGCACAGTGAGGGGAGAGCTTTAATATGTTTTTTAAAATAATTGATCTGTATTTCCGTCTTTCAGATTAGAAAGGCTTAGGCCCAAAATGGGAAAAGCTAGAGGTAAAAAAACAAACAAAAAAACTTTGTACTGAGTATAGTTTATAAAATGATCAACGTACAAGTGCTAAGGAATGTACACTGAAGAGTGAAGTTGAACTTTTTTTCACTTAATTTCCATGATGTTGAATGGCATTTGTTTATTTCCATGCATCGTGGTAAAATGAAGAAAAGAGTATTCTGCTTCCCTGACTAATGGACAATTTCTTTTATTTCTTCCAGGGCATTGTTGTAACTCCACTTCTGCTTCTGCTTTTTGTAAGTATTTTGATCTTAAGATATCTTTTTACTGAGTAATTCTGCATCTATTAAATAGCATATTTAAGACAGAGATTTGGGTGGTATAGCCATGCTTAAGTAACAGGAGATTTTTCTGGTTGATATTTGAAATAAACTGCCTTCCAGAAGGGACATAAAAGTGTGTCACAATGAAAGCAAACAGTAAGTGCACTTCATTGTAAGAAGACCAAAACCTGTTGCTGTTGCAGCACCACAAAACCCTATGCTGCTGGGCTGGGTCAAATGCAAAGGCTTGCCACATAAGGTGATCGCCCAGTTAGGTGAGCTCTTGAAGAGCTCTCATGTGCAGGAGTTGGACAAGATTATATGATCTGGAATGGGTGACAGGCCAGTTGGAGAGAGCGCTGCTGAAATCAACAAAGCTGTACTCTTGGGCAACTAAGCTCATGGGTATTTCTGTGGTAATGGTTAGTGATGTCGGAAGCAGAAAGACAAATGACTGGAGCCCCTGTTTATCACTAAGGTGATGCTGCTTCATTCCTATTAGTTCGAGACTTTCTCAGTTGTTATGCTCAGTCAGGATCCTCACAGTCATCCTCACAGTAGAAGGACAAAGACCGAGTTTTATCTTCAGAATGATAGTAGATATTAGTGAATATACAATGAAGAGACTTTAACTGACAGGTGATGGCTCTTCAGTAAGTCCTGCGTCAGCAAGTCGTGATGCTTGTGAAGGATTTGCAGGCAAAGTATGGTGCAAGTTACTGGGGATTGTGGCTTCATGAAGAGGAAGGAAGGAGGCTGAAGCACTTCAAGGATTTCAGGAGAGGCGTAACTTGTCTTACTTATTTATGTTACTAATCATATGATGTGTAAGCCAGCATCCTGGAAAGGGAAGCAAGTGTGGAGTTAGTCTGAAGCAATTTATAAGCAGCAGGTTGTTTGTAGAAGGGATGTTCAAGCAGCAGATGTACTATATACACATATAGCAGTGTATACTGCTAAACTGGGACAAATAGTACTGTGAGAGTAGTTGTAACATCAGCTACTGTTTCAGTAAAGCTGTATGGGAAGATTTTTATTTTAGAGTATTTTTATTTTACTGTAGCAGATTGTAATTTATATGACACAGCTCTGTTTACACAAGACCTGCTTTGACTACATCATCTATATCAATACACACCAGCAGAGCTTTCCTCATATTCTTGGGACCATGGACTTACTGCAGGTTGAGAAAGACAATTATTCTAAGAAAAATGGATGTTTTGTTGTTCTTTCACCAAATAAATTGATTCCAGATGATCTGCCTCGCTGTTTTCCTCTCTTCTTACCTCCCATATGGAACATGTATCTTCCAGGCAAGCACTCATCTGGAGACCTGTGCCTTTGTTTCTAAGCGACTGAAACTTCATCTCTCTTTACTTTATCTCTCTGGCAACTTTCCCCCTGCTATGTCTCACTGAGTTATGGTGCTCTATACAGCCAAACCTAAGAAAGGACTGTTTTTTGTAGAACTTGAAATGTTAAAGAATGATCTGCATACCTTTCAAGCAAGATAAGGATCTTTCTTTCAGTGACTTTATGGACAGATAACAAAATATTCTGTCCCCTAAACTGCAGTTTTCATCATTACTTCTCAGTAGAGATGGTAAAACTTTTTGTGTGCAAGAACCAGAAGGCATAGCATATGCTTCTGTTCTTCCTACAAGCCCTAGAGATGCTTGTAAGAAGTGTGTAAAATGTGCATTAATTGTTCTGCTGTTTGTAACATGACTTCGAGCTGTTCATTTTGAGGAAGATAAACATGTATTACTTTTTCATCAGAGTAGTAAACAAACTAGTCTGGGGGTGGGGGGAGTTGCCAAAGCTTCAGTCTTTGTCACACAGCCCCAAACTTGAGGACTCCTCTTGGAGTTATGTAAATATTTAAAGCTCCTTGATATCTTTGTTGAGGTATTGACACACGAAGAACAGTCATTCGGATCAGACTAGCCACACATCTTGCCAAGATGTGGCCCTCTCTGAAGGTTCAGTTTATCCAGTGGCAGGTATTTGGGGCAGCAAACTAAATGTATGTGCTCTGCTGTACTCTTCCTGTACCCTGGCAATCTATGGTTTGGACTGTTGAACACTTTTTTTCTTGTGAACCTCTCTAATTTTTCATTGAATTTCCTTGCTACATCTGGCTTCCTCAACATGCAGTGGCAGCAAGGACATAGCTCGCACACTTCTGTTGGCTTGTTTTAAACCTGTTGCTTTATCGTTTCATATCGTACTGCATAATTACAGTGGAATGAGAAACAATGACTAGTAATTTTCTGTGTAGCTTTCTGTACCATTCATTAATTTAGTCGTGCCAACTTAGTTTTAGAGCTTAATTAATACAGGGTGGGATTTCAAGTTTGAAGATACCGTTTACCTCAACAGTAACTGAGATGGGCTTCTGAATAGCATTCAGGGAGCTGTGAACTCAGTGCCTCCGGTGAATTTTGATTCATGAATTTGGTGCTCACTGGCATTAGTTCTTCCACAGAGTCATGCTACTATATAGTCTGAATGCTATATTCAATTAGTGATCCTATTTGTAATGTTCCTTGTATATAGCACATAAAATATCCTTAGTGCTGCCAGAAATAAAATAGATTGTTGTCCAAGCTTGTTGTTGTTATATAGCTTAACCTGTGGTAGTGCTTATGGTTTAAATTTTGTCCCATGTGCACTGGAGAATATAGTGTTCTGTACTGCCTTTCCAGTTCCTAATTGCCTGGTAATGTAAATGTAAGTTGTCTAAACAACATTGATAAAGACATGTTGAAGCTTATAATAAATAATGCATTTAATGCAAATAATTTGTCATCTTAAATGAATGGTGTTAAATGTAGGATTGTCAGTTACATTTCTGAAAACTGTATTTCTGCTATGAAACTTTTAGTTATAAAGCTTACTCGAAAAAAAAAGGTTTCTAAGAGGTTACGTTTGATTTAATGAAACCTTAAATATCGTGCATGTAATTACCAGCCTGTATCCTTGTGAGAACGCTTAGCTAGACTTTAAAGAATAGCAGCCTTCAGCATGGATACCTCTGATTAACGTTTTACCTAATAAGAAGCTATTGAATCTTGGCTTCCAGATGCATTAATCTGCAATATCATCATCTTCATGTTAACTCTTATTATTAACAGTTAATATGATATATTCCCAGCAATGGTGTTATAAATGGGCAATGTCCCATAAACTATATATAATTGATTAGGGTTCATATATATGGTGAGGAGAAGCATTGAAACAAAGTACTGTAAGATACATCAGTTTCAAGTTAACATAGGTTTATGCTGTTCACATTTCTTTGCAACATTCTGCAATGTTTCATTAATGGTGATTAGGAGTGTGTGTACCAAAGCATTCAGGGAAGGCTGCTGTCTGTCTTCTTTTTGTCAGGTCAGGTACATAGCTGAAACCAAATGATCGTGAAGATTTTTAAGGCAGAGAAATAAGTTTTGATTTGTTTGCTCACAAGTATATTGTAGAGAAAAAAATGCTAGAAATTGTAGCACAGAAGAAATTTTGCTTTTGGAAATAACCTATTTGTAATCATTATTTATTGATATAGTTAAGTAATTCCTGAGGAATTTAGTCACTTTGGCATGAAACAGTACTATTACTTCCCTTTATTTTTGTAATAACATTTCCCCTTTATTTGTAATCTTTCAAAAGAAAGTTTTTGTAAAGAACCTTTACATTTCAGTGGTTTAAATAACTGCCTGTCCCAGCACCTTTTCTGAGCAAATTTTGAGAGCTGAGCAAGGTGGTTACTCAGGGAGGTGACCAAGTATCCAGTGAGCTAGCAGAGGGAGTGGAGGTAAGAGGAACTGGCCCAAATCTGACACTCCAGCTTTGACTACTGAACCTTGTATTTCTTAACCCAGTTCTACTGACTTCACGTAAACTCTCCATAAATATAGGTAAAAGAAGCTCCAGTCCATACTGATGTGTGACTGAGGCAGAGGCTAACTCCTATCCACCTGCAAGTATTTATGATTTGAATTCATAAGTAAGCATTTGGGCATGTTGACATTGCTAAAAGACAGTTCAACAAAAGGTATTGTCACGCTGCAGAGATAAGTGCTGTGATCTCTGATAGCCTCAAGTTGTCAGTGCCTTTTTATAACGTCTCATTTGAAAAACAGAACTTCAGGAGTACTGTGCTCTGCAGCAGTTCTATAGTATCACATGTGCATGTCTGTGACTGAAAAGCAGAAGTAGGTACGAATGGAGTTTTATTTTCATTCAGAGCTTTTATATGCTTTTCTATCGCCCAGGATGGAGGGCAGCCCGATGCTTCAGCAAGGTCCACGTCTCTTGGATTTGCCCTGGAATCAGAGCAAGCGTAGATACTGTACTACACTGCAAGAGGAAGCAGTGACCTTTCTCTTCTGAGCATGGCTCTGTGCTTTCCAGCTGCACTGGAATAGGGTTCCCCCTCTGTCCTGAAATTCGGTTGAGCACATGGACTCACAGTCATACCAAGGCACAGAGGCTTATGATTTTGGTGATTGCATTTGGTATCAAAATACAGGAAATCAGTCATCTGCACACTTGTTGTGGCCAAATATGAAGCTGCAGTTTTCATGGCACAGCATCCCAGCTCTGCCGTGTTCTTGATTACTGTTGAGGTTCAGTGCCTTGACAGAAGTGGTCTCTGCAGTTGGAAGCACGGTCAGTTAACTGTCAAAGAAAAAGTCAAATTGCATGAAGCTATGCATCATTATTGAAAACTATCAAAGACAATGTTAAAGTGTTTTAGATTTGTATGTACAGTATTCAGAAGTGTGCCTGCAAACCAGTCAACACGGAATGTTAAAAAGCGGAAACAAAATCCGTGTGTATTTTTAAGAATACACTTGGCAAAACCTTCCTGTAAGTGTCACACACTGCTCCCATGTTCACTGTTTTACCAAGGGGGGTTACCGTGACATTTGTGTCACAATGGAGTCTTCCTAAGGCTTTATCAGCTTGCTCCTTTCCTTGATTTATTCAGTGATGTTTTCTTTTCTGGTAACTTCTAAAAGTTTTGGTGTTTAGAGTAGATGTTTCCATGGTGGCATTGTCATGGTGATGTCATAAGTAACAAAAATTTGGGTGTAGTCAGTGAAGGAAATTCTGTACAAGTATTGCAGAGGAAACGGAAGGTGACTGGTGAAGAAGGACATGAATGAAACTAGGTGTTGTTTGAAATATTGAAGTTTAAAAAATTTCCCCCCTAAATTCAAAATCCCTAAATTAAAACATTGTTTTAAAAGTTAATAATTCTCAATTTTTCACCAGGTCTTCTCCAATCCCATGCTACTGTATTCCAGATAAATCTTTTTATTAAAAGGAGCTCTCGTTACTTAAAATAAACAACAAAAAAATGGATTTCTACATGCCATGTCTTGTTTTTCCTCCCACGCACTTGGTAAATGAAAGTTGATACTAGTCAAATGAATCGTTAAATATGCAAATACTGTAGGAGCTGGAAAGCCTTGGAAGTTGATAAGGAAGTTGATAATGGATTTCACTAGTATGTGACAAAAGGCTGATTACAGGAGAAGGGGGGGCAAGGGAAGAAGCACCACAGTGCATTAGCTGTTGAGAGATCAGCTCATTCATGTGAAAGATTTAAAGTGCATCATCATTTCTACCTGGTTATTTACCTCACCATTTACTTTCTCTTTAATCACTGAGAAGACAAAATACTCAGATCTGATCCAAACCCATAACAAGAAGTTTGAAATGACTATTGTGAAATATTTGCATAACATTTTAGTACATTTTCAAATGCAGGTTTTATGGCTTTATTATATAAAATTGCATACAAATAACAGCCAGGGAATAATAGGGGGTCCTTCTCTTCCTGATGCATGTACAAATTATCGTATATTTGTGTAGGCAGAAAGCTCTAATATATGTAATATTTCTGTGGAAAACATTTCTCTATTTTGTTTTTGCTCTTGGAATTCTATGTCTATACAGTGCTAGGGGAGTCTTTTATGCACACATCCTGCTTCTACGCAGCAGATGCTGAATGTACTTCTTGACAGAATGCATAGAAGCAGGACACTGGGAAGAACCAGTCCCAGAACAGTCAGTCCTCCACTATTTCATGCTGTGCAATTTATCTCAAAATGGAACATATTTCATTTTAAAAGTTAACATTTTTGCTTTCCCCTCCATCCTTGCAATGCTAGAAACTTGCTGTCTTGTAGATAACTTTCTATCTTGTAGATACTTTCTAATTTTCCCTTGTTAAGTATCTGTGACGGGTCTTTTGTGCATTTGTCATTGTTGCCAGTGTTACATGCACCTGAATACCATTTCTGTGAGATTTAGCTTCCTGGCTCAGACATAGTGCACATCTTATCCCCTTTCCCAGACTTCATTCAGCTAGGCTGAACGAACCATGCTTTTCTAATCTTTGCTCATAAAACAGAACCCTCATTCTCAGGTTTTCTGCACCTGCTCTAGTTGTAATTCTTTCTTCCATTCAGGTAAAAAGGATTGTGCACAGTAGCAGAGAATTCTTCACAAGGGCTTATCCAGGTCTTGTACAAGCAATTTTGAATAATTTATTTCTTCTGGTACATCGCTGCTGTCTTTTTCATGGATGCATAATATTCAAGGTTCTTAATTATCCTGTGATTTACTAATCCATTTGTTTCCAGTTAGTCACCCCATGTTCATAGCAGAAATTTTGGATGCTAGTCCCGAAGTCGCAGCTCTCTGAGGGTACTAACCATCTAACTCCCGCTTAGGTGCCTTTGGGTTGTACGTTTGGTCTCTTTTCATTACTGGAGCCCTGAAGATCACTGTTCTGTGGTGAAGCAGAATTGTGACTCTGTTATAGTTTGAGAATACCTGTGGTTATGTTTACAGCTCTATAAAAGGCTTTAAAATTGACAAGTATGTTTTGGTTGTCTTGGTATTTAATGTGTCATAGAGGAACCCAGCATGGGCTTAGGAATCTGATCACTTCAACAAGAAATACTGCAAAGTCTCCTTGCCCTACAAAGAAAAGAAAAAAAGTATTTTAAAAGTTGGCAGTTTGTCAACTTTTCTTTTACTACACATCTGACTGTGAAACTGACTTTTTTTGGAAACAGAACTGGAGGATATATGCAGACAGGGTTTTCTATGTTTGTACCAAATGAATTCCCATGGCCACAGAAGTGTATAGAGGTATGGAAATACATGTATACCATGAGACCAGAACATCCTTTTCCTTAGCAGAACTAGAGAACTAATTCTGCATTTAATTTTGAAGAATAGCAATAAAAGATCTGTTTGTTAAAATACAGGGTTGCCAAAGCACTGGACTTGATCCGTGTCGTACCTTTAGTCCCTTTCTCTGAGGGAAAAGTCAACTCGTTGGTTTTGATAGGCAGACTTTAAAGCTTTATTTTAAAATTTATTTATATTCTTTTTGGTACCTCCAATTCTGCCAGTGCTAGGAAATTGAAGCTTATTTGCTTTTGAATACCAAACCTTGTTTCTTCTCATGGTATAGAAGCTCCGTTCTCAGTGACGTTCCTCCCCTTTCCTTCCTTCTCCTGCTGTCAGCACCTGTTAGAGGCAGACAGTTTCAGTACCAATGACTTGATCAGTCTCTGGGAGCTGGCATCCCTTCCACAGCACCTCTACCTCACAGAGCTATCTAAACACTGCTTGTGAAGGGTAAGCAGTGGAGCAGGAGGAACATCCTAGTGACCTGCCAGCGCAGTGTAGACTGTTGTGAAATGTTAGGCAGGAATGACTACTTCATCCCTTTCAACCTCCTTCTGCAATTCCCATGATCAGAATAAATTAAAGACCTAAGGCCAGACAAGCTTGTATTCCCAAGAAGGTAAAATGAAGACTTACTGCTTTTTTTTTTTTCCTTCCCCTTTGGTAGTTGGTTAATGTAAATAGTTTGGCTTGCTATGTTCTTACTGAAACATCTTCAGACATTTTTCAAAGAAATCTACATTGCAGAACAGGGAAGGAGGGTCAGTCTTTAGTTTTTCAATTTTTGTCAGAAGGCTGATTTATACTTTCCTACCAGCGTATTTTTTGCATGCTTGAAGAGATCAAAGGAACTTCTTTTGCTTGTTGTCAGACATCCAAGCTCCATTTCCTACCTGAAACCTGTAGCCAGGCAATGTAGAAGTTGTAGGTGCCTGTCAGCACCATCCCCATGCAGCAGCACAGCTGCTTCCTACTTCTCAGAGTCAGAAGATCACTGCAGTAACTGACCATGTACCTGGGTCACTTAGGGTGATGTGTATACTTTTCTACTGTAACACAGCGTACAGCAGTGACTGGGTCAAGATAAGGGTTCTGGCAGGAGTCAAAGCAAGGGAGGGTTTAGTTTAGTTGGTCGCTCTTGTTTGCTGTCCTTCATTACTGAAGAGGTCCCCATCCACATCTTTTCTAAAAGCACATCACTTTCCACTTCCTTTCTGTAACAGGGCTGTCATTCACAGCAGGGCGTAAAGGGCAGGGTGGTCCAAGCAGGCCTCTGAGGCAGCTGAATCTGGACTGGATGAAAGTAACCAGAAGCAGTGATGAGACAGCATTGAAGAAAAAATTAGAAAGATAGGTCTTGGAGTACTCTGTCCCAAAGGTGGAAAGGAAAAGCTTAAATTTAACATCTCACATAAGAGAGCAGCCAGTGATCCTCCCTGACAGTTCAGTCCTGTTTTCACCCCTACCTTACTTCCTTGTATGTTCTTAACAAATGGTGAGGCTGAAGTTGGCTGACAGTGTTTTAGAGTACAAAGACACAATCTGAGGAAACATGTTAATTAGAGGAGAGCACTGGAAGAGTAAGGTCCCAGAGGACAGCTGCCTCTGAAGTGGACTCAATGTGTGCAACACATGTGACACCGGATTATTATTTGGTATGACTGGTGGGAGGTCGGTTTCTTCTGAATCAGTGGCAGTTGTAGACATGGGAACACCCGCTGTGAGACCTGCCCAGTCTGCCAGAAAGATGTGAGTGGAGGGGGCATCTGGCTTGTGCAGGCAGTCAAGCCTGGAAGTGGAATTGTCTTAGTGTTAAGCAAGCAAGGCTTTTGTTTGGTTTTGGTTTTACCACAACCAGTCGAGTACATCCTATCAGTTAAGGATAAGCCAAGGTTTTTTACCACAAACTCATAAACAAGCCTACTAAATAATTTGATTTTCTAAAAAGTCTGCTGAGAAGAAAAGTCTAAGACTGAATTAGCAAGAATGCTGCAGGTGAGGTTTGAAGTACTGCATGGGGACAGAATTGTCTGAGTTGCTTGGAAGGTGTCCCTGGAATTCTCTATTATTACGGCCAGATCCAGCAAATACTTGCAGAAGGCCCAGTCCCTGCTCATGTGAGCTGTCCTTCTGAAATCACTCAGAATATTTAAGTAAAAAGTGCCTGTTCCTTCCCACAGGAAGGAATCCTCAGGATTTATTTATTTATTTATTTATTTATTTATTTATATTTTCTCTATTCAAACAGGTTGGTCTCATTAATAGTCTTTTAACTGAAATGCTGCTATCCAGATTAGAACATGACAATCACTTTACAATATTAAACTTCTCTTTAAAATAAGCATAAACAAGGACTGGCATGACAGTATGCTGGCATGAAAAATTTTGATCACTGATAAAATGGTATGTCTTATTTCCATTAGAGATTGCAAGCAGATTTTCTCTATACAGCTATAAATCATCAGCTTGAATCTGTTGATGTTCCTACAGCCGTTCTTAACAGGGCTTGTTTATTCCCTGTGATGAAAGTTTTCTATTTAGTCATGGATGTTGTTATAACAAGGAGGGCAGCCAAATAGAAACAGATATTTTAACACAGTGCTAATTTCAGTGCAACGTGGAAGATCTAGGTGGTTTCTTTTGTTGTTTGTTTTTTGTTTGTTTTGTGTTTTGTTTGTTTCTTGACCTCAGCTTGATCCCACTAAAACCTGAGTAAAGTCATAATTATTCATTCAGACAGAATATTTGCATTTGTAAATGTGTAAAAAGGTTCGATCAACATTACGTTGAACTTTGTTTCCTCTGTTCCTAAATTGTCACTGCTCATCCTTATAATGGATGGGACCAGCAGAGCCAAGTTCAGAGTAAGTCTGGAACACAGGCAGCACCTGAGATCCCATGGGACACTTACATTTGTGAGCCTGATGAGTTCGCATACTACAAACACCAAGGCAGTTCTTGGTCAAGTTCTGCATCCGTTATCTGCAGCTCTCTATGCGTGTGCGATTCCTCATGGTTAGCCTCTGGATGTCCAGAGGCTGAGTTAAAAATTCTTTTTCTTCTGGGTGATTGAAAAGTTCCTGCCTTATTTTTTTCTTCAGCTTTTATCTATCTCCTGTGTCTTTCTCTGGGAGTAGATTTATGATTAAGATGATGCAGGAGTTTTTATAGGCTTGTTGTCTCATATTCTTACCAAAAACCAAACAGCCCACTGAAGTTATTATCACAATATACGGAAGGGAAGCAGAATTCAGAAATCTGCCTGAGGAATAAATAATGTCAGTGCCGTAGATGGGACAGGGAAGTCTAATACCAGAGCAGTGCAGGAAGGGGACATGGAGCTGAGCAAACATGCTGCTCCAAACCTCTGTGCCTGTCTGTTGTGTAGCAGAGTTTTGGGACCCCAGAAAGAAGCCAGCTCCACTCTGTTCCAGAAGAATGGAATTCTCAACTACACAACTGAAATGGGATCAAAAATAGTGTGATCATAGGAGCATCCAGAAGAGGGAGGAGTCATGTTAGAAGCAACAAAACTTGACTTTTTTTGCCAAGAGAATTTATCTTAGGGAAATCAATCTGTGATATGAGTGGTTTCCTTTAGCATCCAACCACAGTACGTATAATTCAGTTTCTAATTGTGTAAAAATATGTCTATCTGTATATAGACCCAGTGCTACAAATCCATGATAACTTGACGATGCTGTTTTAGAAGTAATATTTAAAAAATCTGGCAAGACAATTGATGTTTGAATGGTTGCCTTTTTCAGCAGTGTGTTACATTGTTAAACAGCTTTTCATTCTTGACTTAGAAACTGATTAAACACCCACTAAGCATAAAACTTTAAAACAGAGAAGTCCAATCAATGCTTTTATAAAAATGCACAAGAGCCACTGTCAAAGTGTCACAGTTTCGTGAAGCCACGAAGGAATGTGGACTGCTTGGTTAGATTCTCTCCTCTGTGACTCAGGCAGATTTTAAAGTTTAAAAATCTTCACTTTCACTTGAAAAAGCTTCTTTGAATACACAGAAAGTAATGCTTTTAACTCCTCAGCATACAGAAGGAAAAAAAGAGTCCAAATACAGTTTGAAAAACTATGAACCTTTTAAAATTTCAAAAGCTCCTTACAATAATTCAAACATGAGTGCTGTGATGGCATTTTGATGCTCTGCTTTCTGCAAGGAATCATGCAGACAAGCCCCATGTCCCTTGGGAATGAGATATCAGTACTGTCTAACTTCAGGTACTCGTGTGGGTGATCCGAGTCTTCCCCTGGAAGCACTTCTCCCTCTTGCCACCATGGGAATTTAGGCTTTGTAATCTCGGTGCTCTCACTTGCCACCCTGCTCGCAGACTGAAAGCCTCAGCAGTGACATTATCTTCAGCTCCTCTCCAGCCATCTGCTGCACCCACATCCCTCAGCTGGGGATGGTGGGGCTGTGCACGAAATAGATGAGCTCTAGTTTGTTAAATGGCCAGGCTGAATCTCACCTGGTGCTGCCAAAGTAACACATAAGAAACAGCCGTACACTGGGTGTTCTGCCTGGGGCTCTCTACCTAGGGTACATTCAGAACAGGTTTTATCAAAGAAAGTGATGGAGTATGTTTACAGGAGAACAGACTTTGTCTGGTCCCACTCAAAGTCCCATGATTTCCTAGGGTGCTGGAAGGGAATTCAGTGTTGTGTTTTTTCCCAGTTTGGTTGCCACCCACGTACACCAAGAGTCCAGCTTGCATGCACACACAGCCCGACTGGTGTGTACACTGTTCTCCCAGGCAGTACATACAAAGTCTGCAACAGTGATCTACCTGCCCTTTACTCCTCATCTGACTTTCTTTAGATACAGGTTATAGTTTTACATTTCTGAATAAAATGAAGTGCTTCACCATGGGGAACTTCTGTTTTTTTTTTTGTCCTGGTCTTTGAATTTCTGAAGAATGTTTTTATGCCAAACCCGTTTTTATGGGCATATGTTGATTTTTGCTAGGCAGAGTTATAGGAAGTGACTAGACTGTGTGATCACTTTGTCTATCATACCTGCAGGTGGCTTTGAAAGGAAGACACATGTCAGAAGTGTAATTCGCTGTCAGAATGTAATTTATGAGACTGATGTCTATGTGAGAATGTTGTAGGAAATCAACATCATTTAGAAGTGATTCTGAATTCTGTTTTCATTTTGAGGATTGTTAAGGTGATGTGCAAAATGTAGAATAATGTGGATCTGTGAAATCCTCAGTTTAACATCATTTACCCTCCTCCTGAACCAAGGTTGTCTGAGGAAGCTCTGACAGTGCTGTTTCAGTTGTCTCAGTATGTTTCTTAATGTATGTTCTATTGCTGTTAAAGATGTATTAAATGAAATTACATGAAACTTTTCAATGATCTAGCATAGAATAATTCCAATCAGAATGTTAAAAAATAGTATTTTCCCAAATTTTCCTGAACTAAGTTGCAAAAAAATCCCACTAATGTTGTTTGGTTCACCTTTCCTTCTTGCATCTTGAAAAATATAGCACAGTTCTAGCTTTAAAATAGTAATTAAGAGATCACCTGTCTGAAAACAAAGCCTGTCACAGTCTAGTTGTCATAACGAGAGAATAGCAATATGCCTTCAGTAGATCTCTCTTATTTTAACGTTATTGAAATAAAAACTGAATATCTTCACTATTAATTTTTCTATTATTTTTATTCTGAAAATGACGACACTTTTTTTTTTTTTTTTTTTTGCTTGATATTTGTATAGATGGTACGGTTAGTTGAATTAACTGCTTAGTTAGGAAGAGGTTCACTCCCTGTCTTTTTTAGAGTATCATCCTACACATGCTTATATGCTTTACTTTGCATATGTGTGTAGTAGGGATTCAAGTGAATGAGTATTGATGGAACTATCATTTGAGGTTATAAAATAATCAACCAGGGATTGTTTTGCTTTTGTATTGTGGAATACCAAATGCTTTATTGGGACTTAACAATTAAATGTGTGCACATACTTCCAAGTTTTTATGCATAAAATAAAAGTATGTTAGCATGCAATATCTATGTTCTTGTAGATACTAAGAAAAAGTTGAATATTAATGGTATGTTTTTATTTTGTAGCTTGGATCATCCTCCTCTGTGCCTTTTACATCTATATTCTCGCAGCTGTTTATGACTGTTGTAGTCCCCCTTATTATTGGACAGGTATGTCTTTTAAATATACATCCTTATTTAAAAAAATAAGATAAAGAAAGCGATCTTAAAGACAGACTGGCAACACTGTGTGCTCCACATAGGAAACAGCCTCAGGATAGTGAAGTCTAATATCAGAGAAAAGATGCTACAGTACTCCCTGGAGCCACATTGATCTTTGTGGAGATTGAGCATCTGTCCCTCACTACCACAAACATACACTACTGCATATCGAGAAGGGAGTTTGTGAACATAAAGCGGGAAAAATGGCAGCCCAGACTGTGAGAAATTCCAGCTCCATACAAATGAGCTTTGAGAATACTATGTAGTCCTTTTGTCACATGCCCTTTGCTTGGATGATGAGGGAAGTTCTCCCTGTGTAGTATCTGCTATTAATTACAGGAATCAAAAATTCTCTACCTTAAAAATATATATAAGAGCTAAACAGCCAGAAGTTAAGAAATAGTAAAATTAAGGCTGCTTGAGCCATTTAGCATATGCTTTATGATAAGGGTGGTAATTGTACAATTGCAAACTATTTTTTCTACATGACTCCTCCATCATTTGTAACACTGGATGGAGGGTATTCATGGAATAAGCAGCTGTTCAGTATTTCATTTTTTACGCATTATTCATATTGAAACACAAGGCCTTATTTTTCATGGTGTGTGATTGAAATATTTCACCAAGTGCAAATATGCTAATTACAATATAAGGTTTTCTCTAACACTTGTCTGTGGTATATGTTTTTTTCAGAAATATTAATATTATGTCTTTTCTTTCACTTCATGGTGGAAAGTTGCTATATTAAGACCAAAAATCATAAGGAGTGTCCACTATATATTTTTTGGTTTTCCATACCAAAACACCTGGAGCCTAAATCTTTAATACTTGTCAGTATTTATTGTTCCCAGGCATTCAGAATTCATTGAGACAACATCAGAGGAATTTGCCTGTAGTTCCAGAGGAGGACTGTTGCTGTCTCTGGAATCCAGAGTTTTGGTCTGGGGTCAGCAGGAACTTTCTTAATTTTGTAGAAAATTAAGAATCTCTCTCATTGCCTGTGCTATGTAGAACAGTGAATCAGTCTTGTAGCAAGCTGTAATAGCACATTTCAAAATTGGCAGGTACTCTAACTTACTAAGGCCTTGTGAAGTTTGTTTCTTATGTGGTTAAAGAAGCAAACAAACAAAACAAAAAAATTAAGCTCTAATAAGACAATGAGCACAATAAGTATAACAGTAGTCACAGCATCCATACCTACATGACCTGGTTGTTACCACGTCATGTGAAAAACGGACATACTGGTCTCCATGACCCCGAAGGTTACAGAATTAGTTGCATACTTTCAGCTAAATGCCTAAGAACCTCCTCGTTAATTAGGACCACAAAGAATTGCTGATGAACATTCCTGTGCATCATATTCTTATCTTGTCAAAAATAAATCAAGTCCCTTTCAAAAGTGGAATGAACAAAATTAATTGAGTCCTTCGGTCCTGAAAGGTCCAAAACCTGGAAGTCTTTAGCTAGTTGCCTTAATTTCTTGCCTTAATTTCTAGGAAATATGAAGTTTGTGGGAAATCTGGATGGCAGCAGATCTAGGAATAAAATAACCTACAATGATAGAATATCAGCAATCTGCAGTGTGATGAGGATGGTGATGATGTTAGATTGCTAGATAAAATATAAAATTTCAAGAGGACTTTTGGCTTTATGTATATAATGGCATGTGACTTTGGAAAGATGTTATGAGAAATTGTTGTGTGAGTTGACTGTGGGCTGCAGTCTTTAATGGCTACAACAAATAAGGGTAAGTAAGGTAAACTGAGCAGTAAGCATACAAAACAAATACTCTGAATGATCTTAAATTTAAAATCATAAACGTGATGAGACTTAACCAAGAACAGATGTGATTTAGGAGCTTTGAAAAAGACTAAAAGGAAAGAAAATAGAGAATCTTAAAGCTTATGTAACTCAATTGCATTTTGAATACTTTTTCTGAATACATTTCAGTAAGAAACAGAAATATGATTCTCCTTTACAATTGTTCGAAGTAGCATCTGGAAATAAATGATGAACAGAAATAGCTCACTTTCCTCTAAACAAAAAGACTTTGTTTTGAAAGTTACTGTACTTGATTATATCTATTTAGAGGATATGGAAGAGAGGAAATGCTAAGGGTAGGTGCAGATCAGAAATGCTAAGGATAGTTTGCATTGATTGTCTTGATCTTGTAGAACTGTACGAAGGTAAACCAACCTGCCCAGATGGGAATAGAAGCCATTTTTGAAGGCAGATATCCAAAAGTAACGTGCAGTAACTCAGGGAAAAACAATAAGCAAGTAAAGCACTAACATCAGGAGGTGCGGGGATATGTCAGATTACCCTTGATCCAGAGGTGGCACAGATCTGCTTTGAATTAAGTGGGAGGCTGTGCATTTCATGTGTGGACCACTGCTCGCTCACTCCTGGACTGTCGCACAACGCGTGGCGTAGCAATGTAGCAAAGCTTTGTGAATCACAGGCTGCTCACTCTGGGATTCCAGATGCATTAAGAGATAATGGCCCACAATTCATGAATGACAGTTTCAGCAATTACTTCTAATTTATCATTTCATGCCCTCAATTCCTTACCACGCAGAGCCACGCTGTTCAGCAGCACAGTCAGCACGAGGATGCCTGTTAAAGTTCCCTAGTAGCAAAGAGCTTGATTGGGAAAAGCTGAGCTTGGAAGCTGCCTGCTTGGAGGAGGATTACTGCTCATCACCTTTCCGAACTCAGCTGTGATCAACAGAGGCTTTAAGCTCTCTCCACATCAGTGTAAAACAGAGGACGCTGCTAAAGGGAGCATTTTTTAAGGGGGTTATTTTCCTTTAAAAAATCTCGCCTCTGGGAAAACCTGTGTTGCCTAAATGCTCGTTTCCTGAGCAGGCTGCAAAGCTGCCTGTTTGAGCAGCCCCCAAGGATACGAGCAAAGCGGATGAGGAGGTGCTTTTACATTTGTTTTGTGGTGGTATTTGCTTTATGGCAAAGTGTATCGAGAGTTTTGGTTGCTTGGCTGACTTGTCAGATTTTTTAATGATGGCTGGTAGAAAGAAGTCACGATAGTGTAATCGATGCTTGTTTTCTGCTGTCTCTAACAATTTTTTAGCATGTGGCAAGACTGCTGTTGACAGGAGTCAAACATGCTTCTCTAGCCACTGAAAATTAAATGTGTAAAGGGCTGCAGGTACAGCCTCTGCTCAGGTGGTGACCACCATTTGATAGTTAGAGAACTGGTAAAGAAGGAAGATACTGTGTTATCTGGAAGCCACCAAGGCTCACAGGTTGCTGAGGCATGATCTTTAATGAGGAGGGTTACTCTCTTCTTGGTCAGAGATGTTTGGGGTGTCTGCAGTGGCCTGCCTCTGCTGTGTCCATAGATGTGTTTTGGTAGTAGGCAATATGATATGCAAATTGATACGGATAGCACAATATTGCATTTGTATTTACAGAGTTAAAAATAAGACCCCGCTGAGAAGAGGTCTCAAAGAAAGATACAATCGATAGTATTTTATAAAGACCTAATGGGCTATAAGCCTTGAAGATCTGTAGTGTGTAAGAACTTATTGTGCACCACTCTTGAACACCGCTAAGGGGAATTTGAGAATACTTGTTATACAACAAACATGCTTAATACATCGTTGTGGATAAGATCTTTGAATTTCTTCTGGTATCTTAAAGTTCTCATTTTTTTTTCTGGGCAGCAGAGTGCTGTAAAGTCTGATGAAGACTACTGCTGTCCTGAGCTGTCATCTTGCAGAAGAATAATTGTTTCCTTGGTTTTAGGTGTTGGTAATACTTTTAGGCAGCAAAATGTGTGGTTTCATAAAATGTCAAGACGGTTTCTTCCTGACCAGCTCTGAGAATCTGGCTGAAGACTGTTGTTTCTGTGCTTACTTTTGTCTTCTGAAGTGGCAGATAACAGGAAAAGTGAAAGCCACTGCGATATTTCCTTTCCCCATTTTGCAGACTTTCTCCATTCTCTACACCTAAGTGCTTATGACAGACTTATTTTATGTTTTATATTAAAGAGCGATTTATGATTAAATGTTAATGAAATAGAATTTTCACTGTGCTTTCATTATATTCTACTAGTTTGAACATTTTTCAAAGCAGCACACCAAAACCCACTGTTTTCTATGAATAAATAATAAAAAGCTTGTCTGTACATTATCATTCATGCATTCTCTAGTTGCCCCATTGGTAATTTGTCTGCCAGCGTAAAGTGGGCACTTCATATTAAACAGGCCTTAACTAAAGCTAAAATTAATGTTATGATTCTAGTAGTTCTTCTTCCCAAATCTATAAAATGAAGTCAGTTGAACAGAAATCCTAGCTGAACATAGTCACACTAAAAATCCTGATGTTCTACAAGTAAAGGATTTTAAGTGCCTTCTGCGTCATTGCCCAGAATGTTCCAGAGGAACCCTCTCAGCATTTTGGAGGTGTGTTTATAAATGCAACTTAAAAAGAGTGCTACTTTGCAATACAAGTTGTCAGTGAAATTGAAGCTAAAAGACTTAGCAATGGATTTATTTTTAAAGAATAAGAAATCAAAAGGGAAGGTCGTGTAGCAGTTACTAGTGAGCAGGAGGAGCCATTCACCAAACATAGTGTTTGTATATTGTGGAGAGGGGAAGCAATACTCAAAGAAACTGTCATAAAAAGCGAGCAGTGTCAAATGCTTTTGTTCTTGTAACTTATACAGTAGAAACCCTGCTTTTTCTTCAGACTCTGGGGAGTTGCAGGGAGGAGGAGGAAGAATGCCGTCCTGGGAAACGAGTGCTTCTGGAAGCTTGTTGCAGAAAACTGAGATGGCAGATAAACGTTTGTACCACAGTGCATTCCCTACTGACACTTGACTCAAACAGGGAACAGAACCTAATCCCTACAGAAATATGAAGAAAGTAACATACCGCTGTTACAGACTCACTTCACATTTCTTGCCATGTTGCATCTGTTCTTAATGTTTTAAAGCAACAGTTGTAAATTGCTCCAAAATGTGAAAGTTAAATTTCAAAATGGCCTCATACGGGCTTTATAAAGCTTGGTTTGAAGGTGTATATGTGTCAGGAGTTACCTCTTGGCAATAAATTCATGGGAAGAATGGAATAAAGTAGCTTTTAGAGGAATTTGGTAAGCTGAGGAAAGAAAACAAGAGGCTTGTAAATATTTACTTTCCAGATTGCAAAAATAATTTTGTGGTTTTCTTTCGTAGCTTCAGAAAAGAAAAACTAAATTAGATTGCATGCTATAAAATAAGTGCAGATCTGACATCTGTTGATGTCCTAGAAGCTACGGAATGGTGTGGGAGCTGGTACAAAGCTTGGGCCTTTATAACAACATATAGGGTAGGTGAGAATGCACACCTGGACACAGGTACTGCCCCAGACAGATGGTCTGGGCAGGGTCTGGCTGCACCGATGTGAGCTCTGCTCTGGAAAAAGGGTCTGTGCATTTGAACTGCAATATGGACCTTGGAGGCATGGAGGGCTATGATAAAACATAAATCTGAGAAGTTGCAACTTACCTATATTGTTTCTTACAACCCATATAATCTCCCTTCTATCCCAGTATCTAATGCTTCCTAGTGGTTTTCACAATCTCTGTCTTCTTGGTTCACTTTCTTTATTAATTTTTCAGGATATTCCCCCCTTTCATGTTTTCCAGCTTCACTTCAGTGAAGGGATGTTGAGAAGTCATAGAACTGTTACAGGTATCCTTTGGGCCTGACTGATAGCTTTTCAAAAGAAAATGTTGCTTTGCAAAGTTCTGTTGCTGTAAGTAATAGTTAGGAGTGAGTTAGTAATCTTACCTCAAAATACAAAGTAAATAAGGCAACTGCAGCATTTAGGGATGGTGATAAATCCAGCATTAGTTCGGCTTGTTTCCTTCTGCATTTCAACACAAGGAAGAAGTGGCTTGCATTTCTTTGTTGAATTGTTAAAGCCCAGGTGTTTTGTCCAGGTATTTTGAAGTCCATACCAGCAGCTAAAAAAGAATAGGAACAAAAGTGCAGTAAAAATGTTGTCAATTCTCTTAAAGGCTAAATCAGTCCCAAAGAACTGATAAATCCAGAAAAAAAAAACCTGCTTTGCATAATGATGCAAATATCAAGAAATACTCTTGTAGGAACAGAAGAAGTGGCTTCATAACCATTTCCCCTAGTTTGTCATTTCAGGGGTTACTAAAAAAAAAAAAAAAAAAGAAAGTTAAAGGCCTAGGTAGGTTTTAAAAGATGTACTTTATTACATCTGTCAGAGATGGCTCCATTGCATATTTGTTGGTGGGGGAAAAAAGCTCCTTGCTCTGTTTAGTTCAATTAATAATGAACATTAATGAATTACATCGCTTATTACATTTTTAAAAAAATCTTGCCTGTCCAGCATGTGAGCAGGCAGGTGGAAACAGTCTAACTGTATTTTACTGATGGATTTATCTAGGTATATAGTGTGGCTTGTGAAGGTATAATAAGATAAGTGAATTGTTTTTCTATAATGTATCTCCTACTATTTTCATGTAAGATTTTTTTAATGAATGAGTCTTATTTACCTGCTTTCCTGGAAGAGCAGATCGTGTTTGTACAGGGCACCTTAAGTGAATTAAGCAGATGAGCAGTTAGCCCATTTGCTTGGGAAGAGTGGTTGAACAAGAAGGTATGGCAGGATACTGAGCAGTCTAGAGGAAAAATACTCTAGATGTAACCAGTCTGGTAGAAGAACTGATTTGAAATGGACATATGACTGTTAATTCATGTATTATTACATTCTGTTGTTGCTGGAAAATAAACTCAGGGCAAGAGGAAATTTTGAGCCTGGAATTGTGCTTCAAAGTGAATTTGAGCCAATGCCTTTTCAAGAACCTTTGGAGGTTACCAGGACCAAGGCAGCAGGAGGTGGTTGCCTGGACACATTTTTGTTTAGTTACTACCTAACTTTCATGGTTGTGTTTTTTTTTCCAGCATCTCTCATAATACAGTTTATTTATAAAATGTCGCCTTATATTAAATTTTATTTCTCTTCCTCTCTTTTCTCTGCTGAGCTGCAGTTTGAGGGAAAGATTCACCACGTCTGTTTTTTCGCATGCAACCTCTGGGTCAGCCATCAGGAATTCCTGCACTTTTGAGGCTGGCATGTGAATCTGCATGAAAATCCATGCAATTCTTTGTGC
The DNA here is from genome assembly GCF_047663525.1 of Anas platyrhynchos. Lineage (NCBI taxonomy): Eukaryota > Metazoa > Chordata > Aves > Anseriformes > Anatidae > Anas > Anas platyrhynchos. Next base: position 37,903,023 of record NC_092590.1, read on the forward strand.
TTAAATGGATCACTACCACAGGCCCAGAGGCCACAAGCTCTCCTTGTAGAAGTAATTCTGCAGGAGTCTCAGCAGGGACAGGGGTTGCCAGGCCTTTTGTACCTTATGAGTTGTACCTTAAAAATTGTGCATGCTTTCTCTGATGTGGTAACATCCTGCAGAATTTCCCAGTCTAAAGTATCTTTTTTAAGTGCTCTTACATTTCACAGTGATTATTTTTCCAACATCTCTGCCCTTTCTTCCGTCCCTTAACAATGCATTTTTTTAATTTCATTTCTTATGTGAGGAATTCCCTTTCACTAGGATCTATCGATTTATTGCACCTAAAGAGTACTGTCCTTTTTGCTCTTTTTCATCAGTGTGCCAGTCTGATGCATCTGTTTTGGATGTCAGTCCTTCACATTTCTGCTCCAGGCTGTGAGTTCATCTGTTCACGGGAATATCACTTCAGACATTTTCTCAAGTGCTTGTCCCTCTCTTGTCCCCCCTTGTAGTGGTGTGTAATTCAAAATTGTGGGATCTATCATTTCAGCTAAGAAGCAGCACCCCAGCATAGTGCTCGAGTCTGGCGTATTTAGTACAGCTCATAACATGCAAAAGTCATTGTCGTAGCTCTCTCTGCAGACAAATGGAGCTTAACATTTCTGTCCAGGCTCCAACTTTACCTAGCAGGTTCTTTATTTAATCATTTCAACCTGTGTTGTTTGTGGCTTTTCAACCTCTATTAGACTTGTTGTCAGTGTGTGCTGTCGCCACAGAGCTGCCAGGTTCCCTGGCTGACTCTGTACTAGTGTGTGTTGTCTGTGTTGTATTGGTGGGATTTGCCAAGATGTGTAGTGAAATAATAAACTTTTTTTTTGTTTAAGCTCCTATATATTAACACTGGAAAGTTATAGGGTTAAGAATTAAAAGGCTTTCAAAGTATCCTTGTCCTCAAATAACTCTGCAGGGCATGAATAAGTAACAAATAGATTGTTTTTCAGTCAAAATGAATCAGCTGACATGAGCTTCCCTGATAAAAAATCTAGTTGAGCTCTTACAAATACCTGTAGGGTTATTTTTTCTCCTCTTAAATTGTATAAGAATTTGGGTTACGTGGAATCAATGATCTTAGGCTGAATCCACCTCAGAAATTCTAGATTTTTTTGAACCTGTATGAGAATCAAAAGGTATTGGATACAGTGTTAGAGAGGATGGACTTAACGGTGTTGTTACAATCTATGTGTAGCATGATGCTGGGTTGATCTGATGATTTTCTAAAGCCACAGTTTAATTCTTCAGAATCTGATTACATCTTTGTTGTTGTTGTAGTAGTTTTATATAAAGTGCAATAAAAACCCATAGTGGTAGTTATGCTCGCTCATTCACAGTAGTTGCAGACTCAGTGAAGGTGGATATCTAAAGAAGGTGTCAGCTGATTGAAGATTTTGAGGAAGTACAACTTGCAGCTTTAAAATGTTTTTCCTTTCTTTTATACATCTATGTGCATTAAATACGTGTATGAAGTTCATATTGTCATGTACATTGTATTTATACCTTGTACAGACACAAGGTTATAGGTCTCATAATAAATACCTCCAGTTAATTATACCTGAGGCATAATCAACCATAAGTTTTCTTTTTTCAGCACCTCATTAATGAGCATGGTGGAAGGACCATGAGTATGTTGTCTCAACTAGCTTGTCTTTTTCCCCAAAGTGACCTTAATTTAAGTTATAATAGGAATTATTTTTAACTTCCTTAGAAAAAACTCACTTTAGAGGTGAAAATCTGTGCTTATTGCTTGCAAAGTCCCGAATAGGCTCATCTGGTCTTCCCAGTTGATCTCTGTCACGCTGCACACTGAATTGCTGCACGCAGCTGTCCTGGCTCCCCTCCATCAGCGTGGCGGTGTGTTCCTACCTGCTGGCCTGTAGGGAGCTGCCTGCTGGACTCCTCTCAGTGCTCTTTCAGAAGTTTGGCTGCATCCCTGAGTTGTGTTCTCTCTTTAACATCTGGCAAGTGTGAAATTTTAAAGTTGTGTTTTCACTGAGGTGCTGAGCTTCTTGTGTGTTTTCCTGTAAATCTCTTATTCTTCATCAGCAGGAAGCTTACAAGTACTGTGAGGTGAGCACTGGGCTTCAGCCTGCTTAGCTTTTTGTGAACCTCATGGACAAAGTTTTTCGTGGGTGCCCTGCCATGTGGCTTACCAAGCCTATTTTCCGTGGTTACCGGGATAGCTGCTTACAGGACTTCTCTGCTGAGAAATTTGCAAACAAGCTGGGAAGGCAGTGAGGAAAGCTGACAGCTCTGAGGTCAATCCTGTGGCATTGGCGGTTAGTGTGTGAAAAGGTCCTGTGGTAGCTTTGGTGACGATGTTTTGATATTAATCTTGAATACCTCTAAAATGCTCTGTATTATTAAACTGATAGGGGTGTTGCTTATTAATGGTACTGCTATGGGAAGGTAATGAGACACCTTTAGAGCCTTCTTGGTAGAGTTGTTTCAGGATCTTGTGCTATTATTTCTGAAAGAGTATGGTAACAGAGAGTATCGGGAAGTCTCAGGAGAAATTAGGCAAGATAATGGGATCACTGAAAAATTAACAGAAGTCACAGCTATATGAGAAAAGCTTTAAAAAGTTTTTTCAAACCATATAAAGTAAAGAGAAAAAATGAAAGCGACTCCCCAGGCAGGGCTGAAATAGATGTATTGTATCTGCTGATGCGTAGTCCTGTAGTGTTTGGCATAATTTGAAAGTTGAATTTCCTTTAAAATTTATAGTTGTTTCTAAAAAAAAAAAAAAATCTTGAAAAACAACTTCAGATTCAATTTCCTGAAATTGCGAAAGTTAGGCTAAGTAGAGTAGTTTTGCTTGTTTTCATGTGTTAATTCTCGTATTCTGAAAGCGTGCAAATGGCATTTGTCTTTGGATTTACAAAAACTCTAGATATTCAGAGTTTGAATTATTTAAACTCCCACAACACATGCACTTTTGCTTTTCAAGCTTGAGTTATAATTTAATTAAAAACTTCTGGTGCATCGCTAGCTATTTAAATATTAAAATGTTCCATGGATCACTTTCGATTATCTACCGTCATGAAATTCCTGAAGATGTCAGATTTTTAAGATTCCCAAAGTTGCACTTGGAATTGTCTGTTGATGCAAAGGGGACTGTGATAATTACATACATCCATTAGTATCAGCAGAGGAGATAAACTTTGGGGAGGCTTAATGGGCATGTCTCGGTGACAGCTAGCAAAGAACATTTGGCATGATTAAGGATGGATTTGAATGTACTTGAAAATATACTCTCATTATGGACACCCAGTGGAAGTTGCACTACAAATGTTAAATTCCCCAGAAGAAGAGTTGTGTGGCAGGGAAGCTTTGAAATCCACTGTGGCCGTCATCCAAATTACTCTCTTCTCTTTGTGTCTTTCCGCTGTCAGATTCACTTTGTGATGCCCAACTTGGCTCCCTGCATCTTTGAAAAGAGGCAACCTGTTGATTTCTGTGTTTCAGATTGTCCGAAGATACATCAGGGACTGGCTTGAAAGGAAGAAGCCTCCATTTGGCGCTATCAGCAGCTGTGTGCTCCTGATGATCATCTACACCACATTCTGTGATACTTTTGCCAATCCAAATATCGACCTTGACAAATTTAGCTTGATCGTCATAGTGTTCATAAGTAAGTTCAGTTGTAAAACTTCTCATTTATCAGTGATTCATGGGTGCAATGAGCTATAGGTATTGCAAAGGATGGGGCTGGGGTAATGCTGAAATGGGGCTAGAGCTTGTACTTTTAATGTGTGTAGCAAAATAGATTACCAGGCTTCTTAGGGGCTGGATGCTTTTAGGAGATTGAGTAAGCATTTTGATAAGGGTGAACCCTGCTACTTAGGTGTTCCTGAGACTACTCAGTGGACCTTCCCTTGTAAAGGGGCATGGCATTACTTTCCAAGTGTTTCTGACTGTTCTGATTCGTCTTCTTGTTTTTTAAACAGCCATGTTTGCACAAATGATGCATTCCAAGCAGAAAGGAAATATCTGGGTTTAAGCTGTTATCCAAAAGCATTGTCAAAACTTTTAAATAGTTCCTGACCATGTTACAAACCTAGAAACTAGTTGGGAGTTCGAAGGTGTTGATACATTTCTGTGGATGAACACATTTGGTGCAGAGTTTGTTTTAGAAGCACTCTATTCATTCAGCCTTAAATAATGCACACATGAGAATAGACTGCTGGTATCTTTGCCATCAGTTAAAAATACACTTGCAGATCACTACCTCCCAGGGAAGGGCAGTGGTATACAGGCACTGTCTTCTCTCCCTGTAGGTATTTCCTGTCTTGCTTCAGACTGTGCAGAGACAGGAGTTTGTTTGCTTGAAGCAGAGGTAACTGTAGTATAAATCGTATCTTATGTTTTCTAAAATCAGTGCATCACTTTCCTGAATTATGTGTACGTGCACATGTTTCTACCTAATAAGAATCATTTATATTATATAAATCCAGCCTTCACTGAAGTCAGTGGGAAATTTGCCCCTGCACTTCGTGGGTCACTTTTTATTCGTATTACATGATCTAGTTGTGGCTTTTTTTTATTGTGAAACACTATGTGTGTGTAAAATATTACATGGAATTATAACTGGTACTGCGTAACTGCTTTATTCTGAAAGCAAAGAAAGAAGCCATTCTAACAAGCTTTTGCAAAACGGAAGAAATACTTGTTTGCACAGGCACCTGAGAAGGACCACATGTGCTTAAATCAGTGTAGGGTTGTCAAAGAAAAAGAGGAGCATGGAAATCTCCAACTCTGACATAAAATGCAGAGAAACAGAATAAAGTAATTTTGTTGCTGTGATGACCACTACATTGAAAAAAAGTTGCCTTTGATAAAAAAAAAGGCATGTTTTTCTTTGAACAGCTGTAGAGTGGTTGCTTTCGTTGCCTTTCTTTTACTTTCTTTTTGCAGAGATAGCTCTGCATTTGTGCTATGTGTAATTAGGTACACCACTTGCAGTGCAGTACATTAAAATAATTATATATACGTTTTTATTTCCAGTGTGCGTAATTGGAGTTTCTTAGTACAAATATTAATGTAAGCCTTGAAACTGCTAGGAGCATATTAGGCATTTGTTTTTGCTAAAACATTTATAAAACTGAACGATAAGGAAGTTGTGGAGGTATGTCTGCTATATTCTAGAAAAAAGTTTTTGAACCTACATTGGATGTGTTGGCTGGATACGTGTGTTATGTTATTACCAGGATGTGAAATTAGCACAAAGATTTTGAGATGAAACTGCATTTATTATTCTGCTGATGAATGTTGTCATGGAATTTTTATGTTAATATGCTAGCCACAGCAAAATATGCACGAGGGATAATCGGTAGTAACACATGCATATTGCTTTACAGAGGTATACGTATTAAGGGATTTTTTTTTTCTGTGCATATTAAATTAATGGACTTGGCTGCAGAAATATTGTAATTTGGGAACAATGGATTGCTTCCGTAGTTCACGAAGGAAGTATTAAGTGCATGCTGAGGTGACATTTATACATCCTAGGAAACGTTATGTAAGAGAATGGAAAATGTCACTGGTAATAGCTAATATCCCTGCCATGTTGCCCAGTTATAAACTGGGGTCAAAATCAAATGCATTGTCTTGGCTTGCACTACCCTCAGGGACACATTAGCCTTATTGCATTCACAAGTTTTGCAAGGAGAAGGGAGAGGACTCATCCCCAGATTCTGCTGAAAGTAAAAAGCCTTCCCCCCAGCACGCTCCCCCTGAAAAGGGCTGTACAGGTCATAGGGCTTCTCCTCCAGCTCTGCGGGGAGTTCCTGCCCTCCAGCGCGGAGCTGGTCTCTGCAGCCCCAGCAGCTACTTGCAGCACAGCTGGGAAGCCGCCTCTGCTCCCTGAGCTCATTCCCTGCATCTCTGCAGATCGAGTGAGGGCTCTGCGTGTCCCAGAACCCCTGCGGGCATCACGTGAGCTGGCAGAGAGGAGACCTCCCCTCAGGATGCACAAAACCCATCCACACTTACAAAGTTGACTGAGCTTGAACGAACAGCTGCTTTGTCTGATGTATGCTGCCCAGTTCAGGAATTAGCCTTTGTCTCCGAGGGAATTAAATGTGTATGATTATCTCCTGTTAATAGTGATCATTCATCAGGAGAGTAATATACCCACTGCGTGAGAATATTTATTGCAATCATGCTTACACGTTGTACTTTCTTCTGTTAAATAGAAAGGGGCTGCATTTAAACACTTGGCAACCAGAGCACATCCAAGAGGTTTTATGTTGTTGATCCCATAAGCAAAACTAGTGAAAACAGATGTGCAGCATGCAACAGTGAATTCTCTGTAATTCGTTGTGTAGCCAAGAACTTGTGTAGCCAGAATACCAGCTCTGTCTTGGATGTGATGATACATACTGTTCTTGCAGACATGATTGTCCTAATCACCAGCCTTTAAAGGCTGTCTGTCTGTCACTGGATTTCTCTCAATTGACTCAGTCCAGCCTACCTTCTGATCTGTTGTGTGAGTGCAAGAGGCGCATACACTGCACTCGCAGAGATTTAAATGACCTTCACTTCTGTGATGTAAGTCCAATTTTACCTTGTTTCTCTTCCAGTATTTTCTGTTCAGATGAGCTTCATGTTTTTGACCTTCCTCTTCTCTACAAGGTAAATGAGTGTCCTACAACAGAATGCTTTAATATTTTTGTGTGATATTTTGGTTTTGTGTGATACAAAAATGTGCAAGCACAGGTTTCTGAATAGGGGTGACCTCATTTTGATATTTCATATTGTCCTTACTGCATTTTCTGTTAGCATTTCATAGACTAAGAGAGCAGGACCTGAATTCTGTCCTTTCTTGTGTGTTAATTACAGAGTTGTTAAATCTCAATCAATCACTGCTATACCTCATCCACTGAAAAAAAATGGATTTGCACAGATGTCACTGAAGGTATAATTTGCCCTGCAGACATGCTGATGACATATGAGAGAGAGAACTCAGTTTGACTTTTTACATCTCAAGATACATTTGCTGGGCTGGCAATCCACTCCTCTCTGTATATGTCAAATCTGTTACATTTATATGGTGACTCTTAAAAGACAGTTGACCCAAACTAACATTGGTATAGGTATTCTTTTTCTTTTTAAATATCAACTAAGAAGAACAGTTGTATGCTCACTTCTCAAAAAATAGTACTATGAGACTGGTGATAGCTGAAGGCTTAGTGCATCACTTGAGCTAGTTAGAATATCCAGCACTGTCCTCTGATTTGTGCTTCCTGGAGTATTTTCCTCAGCAGCACTGCTGAACGTGAAGTGTCACAATACAGCAGGCTCCAGACATATGCTTTATATAAATTATACAGTATCTGTAAGGGGGAATCATAAAGAAAGGTGCCATGTCTTACAGCTACTTACGCTTTTTTTAGTGCCACAAGGAAATTTCTCTGTGACAAGGTCATACTGTGACCTTGGAAGGCAATTTTATATAACTTTTGAATGGCTATACTTGATCTGGAGGAAAGATCTGCCCCAACTGTAAAATCTAAAGTGCTGTAAGTAGTAACCAGTTCAGACAGTATGATAAATATTTAGGATCTCAGAAAATCATTCCAAATTTGGACCAAAGAGTGATCCATTAACCAGTCATAGACCTCTGCATGTCATTTTCCACCTTTTCTGGCATTGCTTCCAATGTGTAAACCTTTAGATGAAGTTTTTCTCTGAAGTGGAAGATAATGACATGTTCTAAGCAATGTTTATAGTGTAGACTCAGTTTGCTGTCTAAATTGAGCATCTTGTAACCGTTACATACCAGGAAAGAAAATCATAGGGTTTTTTTTGTTTTGTTTTGTTTTGTTTCTTCACAGAGGCAAGCCAGCCACTGCTGTGATATAGCATGTTTGCAAAAATAGCCTGGCTGGAGTAAAATTTGTCCTACATACTGTATTCCTCTCTTTCACGCAGGAGCATATTCAGTACATAGTTTGCAACAACTGAGAAACAATTCTGCGTAAAAAAAATAAATCAAACACTACTGTTCATTTGTGGGTAGAATTATTTCTGTCACTAGAACTGATCAAAGTGATGTGAACTTGCATATGGATCCTCAAAGTAATATATTTGATTGATGATGTTTTAAGAAGGTTTTTGCTATTAGAGGTTATTAAAACTCTTTCTTTTCTAGGAATGACTCTGGTTTCACACCAGCAGACACAGTGGCTATAATTTTCTGTTCCACACACAAATCCCTCACCCTTGGTAAGTCAGAAGATAAGCTTTTGAGCAAAATAACAGTAACACTCATAGCCTGTTTTGTTGAAGAGGAAATAAAAGTAGTTGTTTGCTGGCTTTTCTGCTTAAATGTTTTTCATTTCAGTGTGGCAAGTAATGCTACCAGTATGATATTAATCGTAGGATAATATTTTTTCATACATAAAATAAATGGTTATTACAGGACACGCAACGTAATCTTCTCAGCTCAGATTTCAGGTATATCATTAAGACCTTATGGAAACCTGGATTTTTCTTTCTGTTCTTATATTGTTGTTCTGTTGCCTATTCCGATATTGATAAAATTTCAGCTTTGTTACTAAAAATATTCTAAGGTATATCTTCCCAGTCTCACAATAAATTCCTTAAACCTCAAAACTACGATGCAGAAGTGAAAACAAAGCATGTAGTGTATTCAGTAATCACAAACAGATAATACAGTCTTTTACTTAACATGAGCGAAATGTCTGTGTTTAAGTCTGCACATTTTGGGGGGCAGTGTTTTAATTATTAGAATTAATTTATCAAAATATTATTGAGATATTTGTCATTTAAAATCTCTTAGTGATAAGATGTTCTAAAGTCACAAAATACTGTCTCAGAGTCCTGCTTAGCCTCACTTGATACTGCTTCATTCATTATGTTCAGTCAGTGAAATGACTTGAATATTTTTGTGCTGTTTTTCAAAATATGAAAACGTTTGATAGAGAATATGCAACTAGATGTATGCCTTTTCAAGACCTAAACACAGCTAGTGTCAATAAGGGAGTTAAAAGCTCAGCCTGAAGTAGGGGAAGAATGAATTCAAATATAGAGAGGTGAGATGTTTTCAAGTCAGTTTGATAAGGTAAAATTCATCCCAGGGTTCTTTGCTTCAACCAGGCCTGTGCTGCAGAATGGTTGGAAGCACCCTTGGCAGGCTGTGGGAGGTGAAAGAGTTCCAGGAATACAAGGGAAAGGCAAACATAATGCCTCTTTTCCATTGAGGAGGGGCCAAGGAATTATAGACAGTGAGTTTAACTTAATTTCTTAGGAAACTACTGAAACAAGTAAATAATTTTAACAGTGTAGGAGGAAATGAGGAAATGAGATTTGTCAAATGTGTATCAAATCAAACCAAATTAATTTCCTTTCACACAAGGTCCTGTGGTTTGTGGAAAGGTAGCAAAAGTTGCATGGGTTAAGAGCATCCTGACTTTTGACACTATTGTATGGCATTCTGGGTTCCGCAATTCAAAAATCATGTGGACCAATTGGAAGGAGAGCAGAGGAGAGTGCCATAAATGATCCTAAGTCTCATAAATATGGCCTATGAGAAAGGTTCAAACAACTGGGTTGAGACAACAGCTGAAATACAGTAGTGATCTTCAAATGCATAAAATGTTGATGCAAAGTAGGAGAAGTGACTTTTTTACAGTGGACTTTGAAAAGGGAAGAGCTTTGTTACAATGAATAAGATTCAAGCAGTCAGGGAAGCCTCACTGTAAAAAAACACTTCAGCCGTGGAATATGTTGCCTATCAGTGTCGTGAAATATCTTATCATTGTAGACAAGCTTCAGTCAGGAATTAGATAAACTGGAGTTGACCCTGCCTTGGAGCAGTAGATAGATTAAATGACATTTGAGGTTCTTTCCAGCCGATTGTTCAGTGAAACTGAAGCTTCAACTAGTAAATGTGCTTGCATTCAGGAGGACAGTTATGTTTGTATTTATAGAAAGCAACTCCACACCTCAATCATAACACACTACTGTACTTGCTGCTATATGGAGATGTATAGGAACTTAGGACACAACCATGATATTACAGAAGAGAAGTTGGTTGTATCTGACAGCACAAATGTGTAATTTGCTTCTTTCCTCCCCAGTGAAAATAGTTCTATATACACTCCGTGAATACTTCTGCAGCATGTGATGGCACTGAGAAAATAACCACAAAGCCTTTTTAAAAATATTTAAGTCCTGAAGGGCCTTGCTTATCTTCACCCAGAAAAACCATTAGGGACTCTTCATCTCTTTGACTTGCTCTGCCAAGCATCCTCATGTAGACCATCTTGACCCGCACCCTGTGGGAACAGCTGAGTCAGTGCACATTTCATCTGCTAATATGCTCTCCTTTTGATATTTTATTTTCTTATCTAAAAGAGATTATTTCCAGGTTTGTAGTTTGCTTGTCTTTTTGACTTGCATTTTCCCAATTCCAGGTTACTGCTCTGATTAGCACAGCCTGAGGAGTCAGATATATTTTATATTTTGCTGCTGTATTTGCCTAATCATAGCAGCAACAACAAAAAATATTTCAACCATCTTGACTTCAAGGTCTCCCACAACTTCTCCTTAGCCATATATACTTTTATCTCATACAGATGTCTCACATGAATAAGTGTGCAAATTGAAATGAAACAGACTCATGGTGGAACACAGTATTACAGGACTGTTTCTTGGCTACAGATAGTTTCATTTGTGAGCTTCGGGACAGATTGTTTTACCTTCATCTTTGAAGAGCCTGTGTCTCATTAAAGGCATATTCTGCTCAGTTTGGTATTAGTACCAGGTCTAGATAAGACAGCTGTGTAAGTACACATTTCTATGTAAATAAAGAGGATTGGGTTTTGTAAAGCCATAGTGAGATGAGATATGCCCCTGTAGCTAATGACGTAAACAGGAATTGTTAACCAGAGCAACTAGCATTTATTTCTTCACTGAAGTTGAAAGCAGAGTAGATACAATTAGTTCTTAAGGATCAGCCATTTCTGAATGACAGTTAAATCTATTTCTAGTAGTCTTGTCCACCCTGATCTTAGCAGAAACAAGAGCAGACACATGTATTTTACCTCCTATTCTTTTGTTGTTCTGTCACATTTCTCCATGTCCAGAGGTGTTTACTATAAACCACTCAACAAGAAACCTTCTGTTCTCTTGTAGCAGAGAGAGTTTTTATTTCTCGCAGTCGTTTCAGTGCCTGAAAGCACAAACACAGCTCAGGGTCTGGTTTCATATCCATTGTGGAGCTGTGCTTTGTTTGTCTCCAAGATTCCAGTGGTAGTATATAAATGACCCCCCAACACTTGTTCTTTCACTTTGAAATTGATTTCTCTCAGCTTGGCAGGTAAAGCTCCAGATAGGTACGTCTGGTCCCTTCCCTGGGGAATTTACGATGGCACCAACAAAAGTGGGAGAAGAGCTGACAGCTTTAAAGCTTTAGAAGTGGTAATAGGAGAGGCATGAGAAGACTTTTATAAGTCACTTTCTCCCACACCATATTATGAAACCAACTAATTCCCATGCAGTGCATGCTCATGAGGCCAACTGCCACTTCCAGTGTTGAATCCATGAATAAGTGCTTGCTTTGCACGGAGATGAGTGCTGTTCCCATATGCTGGGTTTTATTTTGTAGACAGAACAGTTGACACACTTTTTGTCTCACAGATCAGAGTGCAGGGCATGTTTGTGTAAGGACAAATTACACAGGGTAGGTGCCTTTGTGTTTCTTAGTTAGGAGCACAAGCCAGTATTTCTGAATAGAGGTGGATGCTTTGGCAGTTTTTGAATACAGTACATCACACATGCAGAAAAAATAATGTTATTTGGATTTCACGTAATGAGTGAAACGGGATATAAACTTACAAGTAGTGAAGATAAATATAGCATTCACAATGCCCTCTGGCATATTCACCCACACTTTGTTCTCTTTCTCTCTTTCCGCCTACTCACATATATGCATAGTGCATGTGAGCACACACATATGCGGACATTTGATGCATGGCTTTTATTAGTGCATTTGCCATTGATTGATTAGTACTTAGTATTAGTACTTCTTCTATTGATTGATTGCAGATGAAGTGACTATTTGACCTTTAATTATGAGCCTTGCTATTGAAAATGACATTGAGCTATGGCTTCACATAATCCATCTGGAAAGCCCGACATGATGCCATTCCCTGGAGTTCATTCAGTAAGAAGAGAAGAGGCCTCAAGGAAGTGCAAAGCTATCAGTGTGGCTCATCTAAACAATACTGCAGAGTTGTTGCTTGGACTTACACGAAAGTTGCAGCCAAGTACGGAATATTATTTTATCTTTGGCAGAGTTGCAGAGTGAATTACTAGCCAGAAGTTACAACTCCAAAATGAAAATTTAGGATAGTCAACAATTTTTTTTTATTTTACTTTGTGATATTTTTAATTTACTCAGTAAATTTATTTTATGAATAGAAAATGGAGTAGCGATACTTATTTGGGTCTCACAAGTGCAAATGTCTGTAATGCAGGTATGATGAACGGCAGATTAGGTTAAAAAAAAAAAAAAAGCAAACACCTATAATGAAATCAGGGTATTTTGTGATGCATAGTACATTTTTCCTCATTTGTATTTAACAATGTTGCTGTTCTTTCATTATGGAATTCTTAAGGTAATATAATCAAAGTTTCTAGGGTACAAAGTACTTCCAAGAAAGAATAATTTTCAAAATAAAATACACAGCCCTTTGTATTGTTTTAATTTCATTCAAATTTTTTTTTTAAATACTCAGCTGCTTACTCTGTGAGTGCAGAATTGATAGTCTGTCCTTGAACAATTTTTAAAAGCACTGTGTAATGCACAAGTGGATTCACAGACAGCTCAATTGTGTGTGAGCAGATCATCTAGGCTATGGATTAATCAGCCCATGCCTTCCCTCAAGTTCCCCAGCTGCACAATGTGACAGAGTGCATCGTGCTCACATATAGCTCCAATCTGCTCACAGCTATCTAGAGTTTGCTCATGTTTTCTACAGATCTCTTGCACGTTTTTCAGAGGTAAGTAATTATATTTGCACAACCGAAGCCACTGCTGTTTAATATTAGCTTCATCTGGTTGTTCCTGTACCCAAAGTCTGCAAAATGCTGCACTAATCAAAAGCAGGGTCTTATTTTGTGGTGATAATCACCTTTTCCTTTAGACAGAAAAATGCCAAAGTGTCCTAACTTGTGTTAAGATGAAAGGTAGGTCATTTTGATTTTAAAAAGGAGGCCTCACTTAATAATTCTATGATAGAAAGTAAGGTTGCAAAATCAGATGCATTGCCCTAAGCGAATATTCAAGCCAAACTCTGTGGTTGTTTTTCTCTGCTCCTGGCAGAGAATTGTCCTCTAAGGTGGTTATTCACCAAGGGACTAACTGTGATTATCTGTGAACGTGTGAATAATTCCATAAAGATGTAAAAAATAATCCCGGTTAATTGCTCTCGAAAAGTTTTCAAGAGTAAGATTTGTGATAGTCTTTTCTACTTCCAAATTTTCCTGTGAATGTTGAACAAGAGGCATTACTGCTGGTATCCTGTCATACTTCCCTGTGTTATTAGTGCTTGAATTTGCAGATACTCTTACCTGTTCCAGATTTTTAATCTCATTTCCTACCCAGCTGTTAGAGTGATGTAAGTGAAAATGATCTGGCTACTACTCTGACTGGAATTGGTAGGGTGCTGACCTGCAGAGAAGAAGGGAAGCCAATGGGAAAAATCTGGTAGAAAGAATGTGTGTCATGTGGATACCACGTCTGGGCTACGCATCCCTCACTTCTTCCAGAGGGTTAGGAACAGAAGGGCCCTCTTGATCCCATGCCTGCTTCTGAGATCCCAGGGGATTTAGTGGCTACTAAAACTTTTCACCAGTTTTCTTAGCGTGATTCTTTGGGTCAAACTGAAGTTTTTCTCATCTCTTCAGTTTTCACGTGGCAGTTGCTTGGAAGAAGCAGCAAGTCATTGGTTGGGCTTTCCTCTTCTCTGTAGTTCACCACCTCTTTGTCTCTGGAAAATAAGAACTGAGGATTTTGTATTACATGAGATGAGAGTGGGATGAGCAGAAGCACACAAATCCACTAGACTTCTCTCCTTTCTCCTCATCTTTCTTTGTAGCCTAACTTGAGGGCAGCTGGATTGTCTTTCCTAGCTCATTAGTTTTGTAGAAGCAATGTTTAGTTCTTACCAAATGATGTTATCAAAGAGGTCATTATCATGTAATCAGTATGTCTTTTTTCTTAGCAGACCCCTAAAGGAAGCCTGGGGAGTTCTGTTATTTCCAGTATGGCTGCCAGATCAGAATACTAGCAAAACCAAATATAATCTTCAAGGCAAAGATTTATGTAATTGGGAATAGTATAAATGTTTCCTGCTTGCACAGACTGCCTAATCCACGCGAGGTGACATGTCATTTTGCATGTGCAAACATTTCTCTAATACTAATCCCACCACTTGCTTTAAGGAGATTCTCCATGAGAAGTCAAACTGACAGTTTTGAGTAGGGTGCGGTCACTGGGATATCAGAACATGTCTTTTATTTCCCCCTTGCTACTGACATATGTGGCTGGGAAAGTACCCAATGCTTGTCTGCTTCATACCAGGGCATCCCAAGGGGCTGTACTTTCAGGAAGGACATGCCCTAGCAGGCCAACACGAAAGTGAGAAGTGTTTTAGCCCAATGAGTTCTAATGGCTCTCAGACACAGAGTACCTGATTCTCTGTTGTTTTTTTATCACAAGACTTGCAATATAGCATGTCTAATATATTGCAGTTTACTCAATTTTGACCTCTCTGTGATTCCAGAAGGGAAATACTGAAGGAAATTAGGGAATCTCTTTTCCTTTCTGACCTGAAACATATGTTTCTTTGATTAGACTTTGAATGTGGCTAGAAATTCTGCACCAGCTCCCAGGGCTTCCTTTTCATCTGTATACTCTGCCAGTAGTAGGTTTTTTATTAATATTTAGAAAGTTTGCCTCCAGCAGTACTAAAATGTGCATCAGAGGACAACAGTTGTTTACTGTGTTTGAACTGAAGAATCTCACCCAGGAGATCTCATTCACTTGAAGTTTACATCTCTCAATCTCGACTTACAGAAAGAGATCGATGAATAACAATTGTCATTTCAGAGTTGCACCTCTCCAATTATTTATTTGGTTGTGTGTCTTCCCAGATGTACACATAATTGGATCAGACACTAAAAACCAGATTGCAGGTTTTTAATGACAGCAACCTCATACCTCTTTATAATAAAAAAAATAAAAAAAATAAACACATATCCATCTGTAAAATGATAATGACACAAGAGCACTCCCAACCCTCCCTCCCCACCAAAAACAGTTAAAGTTAATTTATCTGCTTTAAGAAACTACATTATACTCAGCAGACAGCTGACAGGTTACCCTCGGGAAGATCCACATTTGGACATGACTCAAGAATTTTTTTTACTTCAATCTGGCAGAGGCTACAAGTGTCACCCATGCTAAAACTGTGAGTATTGAAGATGATGTTGAGTCTCCCTGAGAGAGTTGCATCTACATTTGCTGCTCTCAGTGCACCTTCTGGCAGCCAGTCTGAGCTGCTGACTCTAGACACTTTTGAAAGAGTGGGTGCAAAGATGTAAAAAAAAAAAAAAAAAAAAAAAAAAAAAAAAAAAAAAAAAAAAAAGACAACAAAAATATAAATCCTACAGTTCATGGAATTTTAGGATGGTAAATATTCTCCCTTAGTACTTCTAGGGAGTGTGCTGTTTTCTCAAAATGCCTTCCCAAATGACTGGAACATTTAAGCTTTTCTGGCCTCATAGCCCTTTTTCTTGGACTCAGAAATCAGGTAAAGAGATGATTGAAGGAAAAATATGCTAGCATTCCTAACATTTTTTTTCTTTGTGAAAAGAATCTTTGTTTTTGTTTTATCATTTCTAATGAATTTGTGGTATCATGTTTTCTTTTGTGTTAAAGAAAGCTTCAGGAGAAAAAGACTTAAAAAAAAAAAATCAAATTAGAAGATATGAAACAGTTTGGGATATAATCCCTTCCTTCTTGTGTTTACAAAAATAACAGGTGTGACTATAAAATAAAATTATACTTATAAAAAAAAATATATATATGTAAATAAATCCACATAATAAAGACTCTAATGCTGGGAGAGATGTTAGCCTCAGCTGTGTGTGGAAGGGACAGTAATGTTCAAGGAAATAATCAAATTAATCAAATCTCAGCTTACGTTTTTAGGAAATTTGTTGATCTGGTTGTCCAGAATTCCTTTCATTAGTGGATCTAACATATTAAACCTTCAAAAAGTATTGAATACAAGAATTGTAGAGAAGGGAAGGAAGTGTTTAAATTCTATTTATTTGAACTTCATAGCTTTGATATTAATAGTGAATTACAAGGAAGATTTTACCCTATGCCTTGAATATATTATGCATGTGAAGAGTGAATTGATCTTCAAGCAATAAGAAGCACTGAAGTGTTATGGTCAGCTTACACCATTGCTGTGCCTGCACTGTGGTCCCAAATTAAGGATAAGTCGCATCTAAAATATGACTCATGATGGTTCAATTCATTCATGTATTCCCTCTTAACTAATTATTACTACCATGTTGTCAGGCAGGTGGAGGAGGTGTTCTAGAGTCTGAGGCACTAGTCTTCAGTTGTTGATGTTAAATGTTTCATTGCTAGCAGCTGGTAAGATCGCCTGTGTTGTTCACTAAACATCACTTCCAATCTGAACACATGCATTGAAAACCCAGAAATAGGCAAACTGTACTTTCTTCCTCTTCCATCTTTTACATTTATTTACTTAAAAATTTGATAGTATCACAATGTGTCATTTTCTAGTAACTACTTAGATTTCACTTAAAATTTCTGATTTATGATGAGTATAGTGATCCAGGTAACTGAAGAACAGGAATTACTAAAAGCATTTAAAGTATACTAGGTTTTTGGTTTTTCTTAGGTATGACAATATATATATATATATATATTCCTTATTTCCCTTCCTTCTCCTTCTTTATTTTAGTAGTAGACCAGCTAAGTCTCTTACAACATAGTGTGGGTCTCAGTGAAATTCCTGCACTCTTAGGGTAATTGCATGGACCACACTGTGTGATCACATCAGTCTAATTCAGTACAGAGCCTTCCCAATATTTCTTGTCCTCTGAGAGAGGTAAGTCACCTAGTGTCATGCAATGGCCTGTTGAACGTTATGGTAAATCAGTTCTTTCCCAAGGATGGGGATGAAAGTGAAAATGTTTGAAGATTAGGGTCCATGCAGATCTCCAGCCTAACCAGGACAGCTCACTCACCATTTTGCAGTTTTCCCCTGCAGCCATGACAGACTCCTTTAATCTCTCATCCAGTCCCCTCTAAAACCTCCTGATTAGATGTTGGTTTTCACCACTTCATGAGTCTCTTTTTTGCTTTCCATACACTTATTACTGAGCTGAAATATGAAAACATTGTCTTTTTCCCCCCGAAAATATTTGAAGCCCATGTCCTTGTACAGCACATGTACTTGTGTGGGCAGAAAGGCAAGGGGTAGTAGCCTCAACTGCTACAAACATTGCGGGTCCTTCCCAATCAGTCACTGAGTGTCATATCACCTGGAGGCAGTTGTGGTTGTGTTGATGGATGGTCTCCTTATCCCTACCAGCAAAAAGTTAGATTTCCATGGTAACACTAGGTTTTGTCATCAAAGTGTGATTCAACCAAAAATGCCACAAACCATTGTGCAGGCCTGTCTAGCCACTGTGGATGGAGTCTTACCTTGATATGGTTATTTCCTTTTGGGCAAGAGAGTAGTTAATGCCATCTGTTACTTCTCTCAACCTTGATATCCCTGCAGGTTACAAATTGACTCTAAGGGCTACTATCTCTTGATTTGGACTGAGAAAAACAACAACAAAAATCCTGGAGTTACAGGTGGAGTTGGGCTGGAAAAGGATGACCAAGTTCTACTCTGAGGAAGTTTTGGTCCGGGGAAGAGCTTGGCTGACTGTTTTAGGACCAGCTTGCAGTGATCTAATCTCCTTCCAGTTTAATATGATTTCATATTACATTGGAAGGTGCTTTCTTCAGCTGAAAGTGGGTGTACTCAGTAGTGAGCGAGTATTTGTAAAGTTACTGGTAGTCAGATATCATTCAGCTATTCCCATGACTGAAAGAAACTGGTCCTGAGGGAAAAGCATTTAACTTGAGTTCAGTACGTATTTAGGTGAGGGTAAAGACTCCTTAGCTGGTTATTTTGTGAAGAGCATCATGATATCAGTATGTCATAGCAGAGTCTTAACAAGGGCAATAACTTCTATCCCTGAGTAGCCTTCACTGAGGAGAGGCCCAGTATATGAACTTCTGCCTCCTCAAAACTAACCATTGCAATCTGATTTACCTGGAAGAAAAGCAAGGAAATCCTTAAGAAAGTTTGAGAACTGGAGATTAGCAGTATTTTGCCATTCTGGCAGCTATCTGCATGAGCAACCTTTCTCTAATCTTGTGTACTGGACTTTTCCAGATCTCACCACCCTTTCCTACCAGTCACTAGACTGCATGTGATGCTATTCTGAAATTCAGCAGTAAAATTTCAGGTGCTCATTTGGCACTGTCTTTGCAGAGAGAAACTCAGAAAACTCCTGTTTTGGCAGTTTAGGAGGGGTTTAATGCAATATATGCCTCCCTTTGCGGGCTTCTCAGTTAAAAAAACAAAAAGCTTTTTGGCCTACTGATGTTCCCTTCACATCAACTCCTGAGAGGATTCTTCAGAAAGACAGCAGAGCACAGAGAGTGTCAGAGAAGCCACTATTCATACACCTGCTTCATTTTGTATATTGCAGTTAAAGATTATGGCAATTGCGAATTCTGAAACGTATAGATGAAGAGAAAAGAGAACTGAAAAATGCACAGGTTAAGGATTTTCTTCTGAGTATTTCCACTGCCTCTCTCTAACAGTTGTTTGACGCTCTGATTCCTTGTGATTTCATAGCCTTAGTGATGACCTCTTTGTTTTGTACCTAAATCTCTTTCCCGGAGAAGAAATGCTGGAGCATTTTGTGATTTGGAATGTGTTTCAGTAATGTAAGCAATAAAGTTTTAGGATAAATTGTTTGTTATAAAGACATTTAAGGGGAAAAAACCTATACAGTGAAGTATGTAAGTAGAGCATCTAGCAATAATTCTGCTTTGGGTGTGAGAGATAATGGCCTATGTTTCAGTGGTAATAAAAATGTTCTATTAAGTTCTCTGAATCCATCGCAATGTGGTAGAAAACAGCAAATGATGAAACACTGCTTTGAGGGGAGCTTACACATCCAGTGAGCATAAAATAAACATATTAAAATAGAAAAAAAAACTGATTTCCAGTACTTATTGTTTTATCACTTCCATCATGGGTATAGGATAAAAGAAAACTCTTACTTGCTTGTTAGAAGAAGAAAGCTCTTACTTGAAGTTCTTACTTGGCAGATGTCAGTTGAAAGCTCTGCTATGGAATATGCTGCAATGTCAAACTCTGTTGGGTAATTTTAGACAAATGTGTCATGTGTGACACGGAAATATGGCATGCTGTACATTAGTGATTTCCCAAGTGTTTGGATCAGGTAGTAATGTGCTGAGAAAGTGCTCTTTATCTCTCCGCGCTGTGTACTTGTATAGCAGTGGGGAAAGGCTTTTGGTAGAAATTACTTTAGTCAGAAAAAGAATCCATTTACAATATGTGCCTTCTAACATCTTTCAGACAATGCATTGTATTAAAGAGGCATTTTTTGATTAATGTTTTATAAACATTTTTCAGCATGACAGCTTAAAGTCCCTGTAAAATTGTAAATGCGTGCATAGTGCTCACTTCCATAAAGTCAAATGCCATCTCATAAAGTCTGGTTGGATCCTGTCAGTGACAGTGACACAGAATCAGTACCTTGGAGCATTAAAATTAATTTGCTTCATTTATATTACTGCCATGATAGCTAGATGAAAAGAGTCCTATATTTAAATTCTCTTAAAAATACCTTCAAATCTGTTAGGATTTTATTATAATTATTTTACAGTTAACTAAATGTAGAGAAGCGCAGCATAATATTTTCATGGGCCTTTTACGAAGGTGACTACAAAATATGAAAGTAGCAAAAAGGAAAGGGGAGCATGTGGGAGGTTATACTGGGTGCAGAGCTGGAGGAAGGATAAATAGCTTTCCATTTTGTAGACTACTACAGGAACAGTGGCCTTAGACCAGGGCTGATAAACTACAGCCTTGGGACCAGATTGGGATACTCTAGAGCAATGGAAAGCAACCAGGACTTTCCTGTCCCAGACCATATGAGCAGTCTTCTCGCTCCTCCTTGCTTCAGTTCCTCAGGTGTGCGAAGTTCTTGCGTGATAGCAAGAGGCTGGATGAGGATGGAGACAAGGAGAAAAGTGAGCAGTACTCCCATGTCACAGGGATAACTTCCCTGTCTTAGTTGCAGTGGGCCTGTACCCCATTTCTGCTCTCTGTCCTCTCGTCAGACGTAGTGAGTGAGGGTCTTTGGCAGAGGAGTTGAACCAAGATGCTGGAAGCCTTCATAAACTGGAGTAGCATGGATTGGTGTCTGTGATGTGAGACTTCAGACCATGACAGCAGTCTTAAAACTCCCCTGCCTGTATACAACCTTTGTTAATTCCAGCATTCCTCCGTCAGTGTCAGTCAGGATGAAGACACAAGAAAGTCAGTCCAAGTCCAACTTCCCTGAAATGCAGATAAGCATGATTTAATGGCTCTGTGAAAACAGAATGACAGATCCTTACAGGTGTCATTCCTTACACATGTGAATGCTCCATTCTGTAAGTAAATGCCCTAGTGTTACTGGGAGGCCACGGGGGAAGGGAGTGTCTGCTGTGTACATTGAGGAAACGAGAATTATAGGTATGCCAGTGGCTTGTTTTCTACAACAAGTGATTTGATCCCGTGCAAAATTTTACTTACCTTAGACTAAAGATATAGCTATCATACTCCATTAATACTGAGAACAATATGCTATAAAAATGAGGGAAAGAAGAATGGACAGCCCAAAATAAAGACAGCAAGCTCCATATTGCTTAGCAACTTTATTCCTTGCCATCTATCCAAAAGATTTAAACTCTTCTTACAATAGTTTCTTACAATGCTAGTTCATAATTTCATCTTGAAAATGCATTCTAAGATACAGCAAACAGCAGCACCCCAATCATCAGCTGGGATTTGGTTTTCATTCTTTTCCAGTTGTGTTGTTGTTGTTTTCAAATGGCTTATTTAAAAACAAGCAAGAAAAAAACAAACACCCAGTTACTTACATTTTTAAGAGAGGAAAAAATATTTTTCCTAAAAAGGAATTTGTGTGAGCTTTATGCTCATGAAAAACATCATCAATCATACTGATGCTTGCAGTTGCTATATGTTGGAATAAAAAAAGTTTAGATAATATTTAAAAAAAATAAAATCCCATGCTGTTTTGGTTAGCCCTATGGTACTATGACTGACATAAGCATTTGTGACTGTAGTTTGTGGATCTCTGTCATGAAATAGTTTTGGAGAGAGTTGCATGCTGGCGAAGTTGAAATTGCAAAAAACAGAAGGTACATAAAAAGGGAACAGAGAATTTGCTTTTCTTTAAACTACTGCTTACCTGCAAAAAATATTACTTCTTCTTTTCACCAGTTAGTTTTTCCTAGTAAATAGCAGGAACTTTAATTGCACATTAGTGGTTTACAAGAACCTATTGTTGTGACATGTATTTAAACAAGCTGTGAATTAAGAACCTCTTTCCACCCTGCAATCTAATTACATTGTCACACTAATTATAGTATTTTGTATTTATATTTGACAACTTTAATTTTCTTTTCCTAGTTTACTGAAATAGCTTTCCTCTAGAGAATTTACCTTTTAGTCTAGAATTTCTCCTATTTTCTTTCAGTTCAGAAAATGTACAGTAACTTAAAGAATGTCTCAGTCACTTTGGATCCATTCTGTTCATGTCTCCACCGTTAGTTTTCTGTGTGATCATAGGCTGGTCATCTTAGAGTTCCCAGATTCATTGTTGGAGTCCTGTTCAGCATACTGAAGTGTTTTTAAATCTATGGATGACAAATGCCAGGTCCTGTCTTATGAACATAAATATAACGTGTTCATAGGTTGGGACTCCAGTTTATTTTTCTGTGGTTAGAAAACAGGAAAAGACATGTTAGGGTGAAGTTGCGACTGGAAACAGACAATAAAATCATTATCTGTTTACAAAAACAATATGATGGGTATTTGAAGTAAATTATACTCCATAATAGAATGCAAATTCCCATTTAATTCCTATCAAAATACTGTATATTCCTAAGCCCTAGAAATCAGTGTTAATAATAAGCAGTCCTATTGTGTTGGTGATATGTCCCTGATATTGTTTTAAGGGTAATTATTTATTAATATTGAATTAAGTATGCAAGCCTTTATTTTTTTGATTTAGTCTTTTGCTGGAAATAGCCACATAAGAACAGGCAACTGATACGGGGATGAGGTTGTTAGTGGTTTAATGTGATGAAGCTAATTAAAATAATTAAAAGAAATTGTGCTGTGGCAACTGTGAAGATTTTGGCAAGTTTAGGTATGTGTGAGCAATAAAGGGGTAGTGGCAGCATAAATATCCAGCAAACAAGATATGCTTCCTCCCAAAGGAAGGGAGACACTTTATTAAGGGAAAGGTTGTTGAGAACAGAAATTTATTCAAGACATAGATAAGTGTTTTTGTTTTTGTTTGGTTGATTGGTTGTTTTTTTTAATGGCAAATTTGGTTGATCTAAATCATCTACTAATGGGGGAATGAAGGTCACGTGCCACAGTGCTCAGTTTATTGTCACTGCTAAGAAAGAAGACACAGATAAACTCTGTGAAAACTCTTGTCTAGTTTCGTTCGCTGCAAGGTTGATGCTGGTGGAAGATTCCTAGGCTGACGTGTAAACCAAAGAAAAAGTAAGGTATGTTCTCAGGGGGGTCCTGAGGACTAGCAGCGACTCTTGTCTGCAACTGGTCAAACAAGACAAGAGATGGTTGTGAGGATTGCCCATGCTTTGTGGAGCAGGTAACAAAGCTGAAAGATTTAAACAGACCGTTTTGAACAATTAAGTGTTCAGTGTCAGCTTAATCAGTTTCATTACTGCAAAAACTAAATCAAACGTAACCTTACATATCACTTCATCAAGTGGGAAGATTACGCATGGAGATGTCTAATAGAAGTAGCACTGTTGAGCATAAATTCAAGCTCTTCAGAAAAATGGCCTATGTCTCTCTCTTAAAATTTACCTCTTCCAACACCTAGCAACTTCTCTACTCCAGCTGCTCTCCAATTCTGCATATGGCCTCTTCATATTGCTCACTAAACCTTTTTTCTCTCAAGCTGTCTCTCTTCTGAAACATACAGGTAGAGCAGAGAGTTTTATTCTCTAACACGTGAACACTCACCTGTACAATACTTGACTCTCCAACTTAACTATGTGAATCAGTCTAAGGATGTCGTTTGGGTACTTAACTGGCAGGGAGTATGCCAGGAAAACGCAACCCTCCTCCAGTGGTGAATGGACTGAAGAAAAGGTTACAAGCAGGAGTTGGGCTGCTTGGATGGAGGACAATCATGAAAATATGAAACAGCATAGCAAGATAAGGTCATAAATAAACAGTACAGACCTATGCTTGGCAACTGAGCAATCATATTGTAGCACAGATGTATTTTATAGCATGTCTTCAGCAGGAGTTTGCAGCTATCTGCAAAATTAGAAAAGATCTTCATGGCATTCCCCTACTGCTTCCTTTCTGGCATAGAGCTTTCTATGCAATGTATTTTATTTTTTTTTGTTGTTGCTGTTCATTTTCTTACAGGATTTTTTTGGTAGTTATTATTTTTTTTATATATATACAATCTCTGTGCCTTCATGTTCTGTTTTCTTGGGGGGTATTGGATGGTTGGGTTGTTTTGCAAAATGCTTTGCTTTTGTCCTTGACTCGAAATCTGAATTGAGAATCTGTCTCCTGTTTTTCTACCTGCAGGGATTCCAATGCTGAAGATAGTATTTGCGGGATATGAGCACCTGTCCTTAATTTCTGTCCCCTTACTCATCTATCATCCTGCTCAGATTCTTCTTGGCAGTCTTTTGGTACCAACAATAAAATCTTGGATGGTTTCTAGGCAAAAGGTAAGAGCTTCACTTCAGTAAAATCACCTTGCTAACTTGAATTCTAATCCTTAAATTACTCACTTTATGTGGCTCCATTTTGGTTACCTGAATTATGAAAAGTGGGAAAGGTCCCAGTTTTCCAGGACTGAGTCCAGAAATCAGGTCTTGTTAAGCTATACTTATCTTAGCATCCAAAAATGGACAATTGTGAATCATATTTAATTTTGAGATTCCATCAGTTTCATGTAATGATAACTACTTAATTATCAAAATTAAATAATTACAGAAATAATCAGGAGACGGGTTGTTTAAAGAAAATTGCATGCTGTTCCTGAAGAATTATAGCCCAAAGTTGACGCTACCAGTGGCAGAACAATCCCTGCAATGCTGGCTTCATTGTCTAGCTGCTCCCTGCTGCCAAGACCAGGAGTGTGGCTGGAGTTCATCCAGACCTCCCTGGTCCTCAGGGGTGGTACTGGCCTTCAAGGGCTGCTGTCAGTTGCTGCAAGTTAGCACAGCCTTTAAACAGGGCATCAGAAAAGTCAGCCCAGTACTGGAGAGATTTACAGTTCACCAGCACTAGTTTCTTATTCATTAAGCTTTAAATAAACCTTCTGTGTTAATCAGACTGTAATGCTACCATAGAGCCACTTCAGGGGATTGTTGTTCTGTTGCAGCAGATTTATCAGTTGGTCTTCTGTATTATTCACAAATGTTATTTTAATTACTCTCATAAGAAAAATCAATGAGGTTGGGGCTGGTGCAGTTGCAATAAGTATAATAGAAGTGAATATTGTGACTGGATAATGGTCTCCCGCTTTGAAAATAAATATGTCATCATCACCCTTGATGTTTATTTTCTATAAACACCTTGGTTTCATTTTGGCATCTCTCTTGCAGGGGGAGACGGTTATCCAGTCACAGTACTCAACTGCAGTGACATTCTTACTTAATTATGATAGTACATGTGATCTGGTTGTATGAAATTGAATTTAAATATTTAGAGGTTCATCTGCAGTACGGTATTTCTAGTTCGTAAATATGGCAACAGAATCTGCCAAACTACAAAGTTAAAATATTGTTTCCCCAAACAAAATGTGGGATGATGTCTCTCTCCAAAGTCTCTCGCTGAATAATATCCAAAAGACTAATCTCAAATGGCTAGATTTAACAATAGTTAAATGCTGGTGTTTCTGAAAGCTGGTGTTTCTGAGGGGAATATAGCCTATTTATTTTTAAAGGTTTAGATTTTTTAAAGGGTTTACATTTGTGCTAGAGTGTTTTTTCAGCAGTGCATACAAGCTTGAAATGTACAATATTAAAGGTTAATATCTACAACAAGAAGACCCATCAGACTTATCTCTCAGACTGAAAATTGCTTGTTTAGCCAACAATCCTCCAGAAACAAGTGTCTTACCCATCAAGCAAATGCGTCTGTCAGGGCACTTCCCCCAAAAGGACACGGAAAGCAAAGGTTCCAAATTTGATGATTTTCCCTCTCAGGCCACAAGAAACACCAAGTATTTTTTGTTGAGCAGCACACCAAAAGAAGGCATCCTGCACAGCGCACACATCTGTATAAAGGAGCAGCTGAAAGCCTAACCCCATTTCAGCCTGTCACACTTGCCTCCTAGGTTAGAGAGGGTGCTTCCTGCCAAACTGGAAACACGACCACCTATTATTTGAGTTGAACCTCTGTCACATACTGAGTAGTTCAGCTACCATAATTGGCTGACCCTGCCATTGCTTCAGTGTTTCTCCATGGGGTTTCTCCTCTCCTTGTAAAAATGTTTGGTAAGAGCAGACTAAAGCTACAGACATTTTAAACAAGATCCTCAGGCATCAGTCACCTAGCATAAGATCAGTTCTGGACTTGGCTTACTCTTACCTATCCTTAGAAAGGAAGGTGTAAACATCCAAGGTGCATGACATCCACCACTGTTACAGTGACTATGCTCTGAGCAGGCTTTGAGCCACATGGAAAGAGGCCAAGGACCAAAAAAGTGTTTGCAGAAGTTCTCATCACAGTCTTTACCCTGAGTAGCTCAGAAGCTCTTGTATCCATGCCACAGGTGGTTTCTTGACTGGGGTCCCAACAGTTGCTTTCTAATCCAGCTTCCTTCGCTGCCAATGTAGCCGTATTCCTTAAGGTTCCTCTGTTATGTCTGTCTGTATATGAGGAGGCTGTGATGGGCTATCAGAGATAAAAAGATCATCAAAATAGAGTGGCCTATTACCTGCATGCTGATAACTTACCATCCCAGAAGTACATGGAGCATTTTGTCAACCCTCAATAAAAAGCTTGTCTTGTACTGTTGATCTTCTTTTAATATAAAAAAGTGACTTTTTTTTTTCTTTCCCTGTTCACAGGCACTGAAGTTAACCAGGCAGCCCAAAGTACCTGTGAAGGTATAATGACGGAGATGGCCTGTGTCACAGTGAATGTATATATGTACTATACTGTACACAC
Organism: Anas platyrhynchos; assembly: GCF_047663525.1. Lineage (NCBI taxonomy): Eukaryota > Metazoa > Chordata > Aves > Anseriformes > Anatidae > Anas > Anas platyrhynchos. The sequence goes on from NC_092590.1 coordinate 37,929,704, forward strand.
AGACAATTGAGACAACTGGGTATTTGTGAATGTTGCTTCAGTGCATATTTTATTTTTATATATACATATATTATATATATATATATATATTAAAACGATACCTGTTAAGTGCCTTACAGATGCATTTTTGGCAAAAGCATTGTTTCCAGAAGCCACTTTGTTGGTTACTGCAAGAAGTTGTACAGTATTTTGGAGTCCTTTAGTTTTTATTTTTCTAACAGAGTAAAATGAAGAGGTCATGACTAGCAGTTGTTCCTTCCATTACCCCTGCTTTGATGCCAGGGTGCACCAGCTGTAAGTTTCTGTTTTAAGCTATCCAAAATGACCAGAAGCCTATCCCACTGCTGGCTTACCCTGGAGAAGAGCTTTCTTGAAGGTTTTTTTCAAGATTGACTTGAATTCCTGTGTGATTCTGTTACACTCCCTAGTCATATGACTGTGACATGCCTTTTTCTTCTGAGTTTGTGTATACTCAGCATGGGGCCATCTATTGGATAGAAGCTGAGAAGCATGAATTATTTGCATTTGTTGACACAGTTGTCTAGACATTCCTTCAAAGTTAATGGTATCTCAAGAAAATTCTTTCAATTCCATTGTATGATATTGTGCCATTGTATATCTTAAATGCCTCATAAGCTTCTTCAAAGAAATGGTCTGGTGCTTGGGTTATGAGTGAAATATTTGTGTTTGCAGCTAGGAGATCTTTTATAATTTACCCCTGAAGAACACATTTTTGTTTTTTCTTTCTTTTTTTTTAATTTTTGTTGTTGTTGTTTCTGTTTTTGTTTTCCTTCCCCTGGTGCAATGCACAGAGACCTGCAGTGACAGAATTTAGGATGTTAATATCGAAGCAAAGTCTTTATTGTAGTAAGCCAAGCTATGTTTTCTGTACTGCTGCATTGGTAATGAATAATAGTTTGTGAGGATAAGAGTTGACAATTATTTTCTGTTGCCAATTAAAAAGATCCTTACAGTAACAGGAACACTATTTTAGCTAATTTGACAATCAGTCACAACTTTTTAGAAAATCAAATATTACCTTTTTTAGTGAAACTATATAAAAAATATACAAAATGCTATTTCTAATGGGAGAGTTGAAGAGATGGGAACACAGGCATGTGTTTAAGCACCTAGCCAGCACTGCATTTTGCCTGAGAGATTAAGATTTCAAAAGAGGGCTCTACACTAGACTCTGAGGGTTCCTATCTGCAAAAGCTGTGCTGGCAATTGTGGATTAAAATGTTAAAAGGACTGAAAGAAATTGGTCAAACACAGATCAATGTAAGTGCAGAAACATCATGTGTGTCACAGGTAACATTGCAGCAAATGCGAATGAGCCGATCTTTAGCAGATGTAAATTATTATAGCTCTGGTAAGGCTATAGGCATTTATGGAAGCTAAAGGTCTTTTTTTTTTTTTTTTAATGAGAATAGGCATGTGAAATTCATATCCTTTTGCCTTACTGAAAAACAAATCATCTTTGGTTTACCTAGTGTGTTTTTTCTAGTCTGGTATTCCTGTGAGTAACAGGAAAGCAGTCTGGTACCAATCATCAGTGCTTTACCTGATGGTCTGTCAGTGCAAGACTGCTCTGTTGCCATCTGTATGAGAAACTATCAGGAGCCGACAGTGTCACCTTATTCAAAATTGTCGTCACTGATAAAACAACCACATAACAAAGGTACGTGATGTGGTAATAAGCTGAATTCTTGCCATTCCCTGGAGAGGAATCAAACTCTGCACACTGAGTATGTGGGAGGGCTGAGAGACACCCCCAGTGTCCTCCAGGGCTGTGTTCTCTTCTCACTAGCCAGTAATGTAAAGGACAGCAGGCAGTGAGCTCACAGTTTGGATTAGTATGTCCCTAGATGGCAGTCAGATCCACCAACCGGCTAACCTGGGAGGTAACTGGAGAGAGGGAGAGAGTTCATGCATGTTCCTGGGCCCTTTCTTAAAAATTCCTTTGTCTGTGCTTAAAAACTCTCCTTGCAGCAGAGTCCAGACTCAGGACAGCTCCTTTTTGTTTGCTATAAACCTGAGCATCCAGAATGTTGTAAGGACTTAATCCCACTGAAATTAATGTCTCTTTCAATTGGTTTTGAATGGCAAAGCAACAGTCCCAGGAAGAGTGACTTTTTTTTTTTTTTTTTTTTAATATACAGGACAAGTTCAAGCATACAGTAATTTAGTGTGGTTGTGTTGGCACTAAATAGTCAGAACACTGCAGCTACCCTTACTGAGCTACCTCTGTGTACTGAATCTCATACTTTCAGTACATCCAACAACTTGCTTAGATTCCACTGAAAACATCCTTTCTTTGTTACATACTTTCTGCATTTAAGAATATTTCACACTGTTTTAAGGTGGAGTTCTGTTAAAGCCTTTACAAAGTCATTTTTGCTTGGGGCAACGTAAATGTTGTGTATGAATGTTGGAGGTGTTGATCTAAAGGGAATATGAAGCAAAACTGAAATACATGTATTAAATCCATACTTAATGAAACTTTATTATGCATATCAATTCTGTTATGTTTAAAGACTATTAAGATGTTTGTTTTCTGTCTTGCTATGCTGGTATGTCCTTAATAAACAGAATGATTTTGAATTTAATTTTGCAAAGAGGAAAACAAGATACAATTACTTATTGAGGTCAACGTTTTACCTCTCTTACCTTTTGTTTTGTTTTTTGTTTGTTTGTTTTTGTGAGTAAGCTTTTAAATTGTTTGCTTGTCCTTTAAAAAAATCTGTGATCTGTACTGGAATATTTTATGAACTAAACTTGGGGAAAGAAAGTTCTCAGAATACTGCAAATTATAATCAATTTGAAGTTAATTAATTGAGTTCCAACAATTGTTCAGTAGAGAGTTAGAAACATGTTTTTTTTTTTGTAGCCTTAAATTTAACAGAGATCTGGTATAGAACATAATCAGGCAAAACTGGTGACAAACGAGGACTTTGTTTATAAAACATAAGGATTTTCTTGATCATTGATACTTAAATTTACATATCTGTAATCCTGTTTAACATTATCAGAGCTAAAAAAAAAAAAAGAGACAATAAAACAGCACTTCAGAGTTCACAGGGAATCTTGGCACCTCGTGTTGAGTTATTCAAACATTTTATTTTCCCCTTTTGTGCAGTAAATTGAGAAGCTTATGATGACCCCAGTAATAGGTCCAAGATAAATCATTTTTTACATATTTAAAAGCAAGATCTTTATTTTCTGGTTGTAATTCTTCTTATATATCCTTTAGCTCGTGTGAATAGGTTATATGACAGAAAAGCCACAGTCTCAGCAGAAGCTGGTCAGTTGTGCTTGTTCATGGACCAAAAGGAGAGTAATCTAGCAGTTTGGTTTTACAGAAGTAGTCCCCTCAGTTATTCTAGCAGTCAGAGAAAGAGGAACTTTTATTTGTGTATGGTTTTCTGTGAAAATATCTCGATAGCAGGAGGTTAGAAGGAAAGATGAAATATTGTCTGTCTGCAAGCACTTTTATTTATGTGTAAGTGCATACGTGCATAAAATATGAGCAGTTACATATGTAGATATACTAGAAAGGACCAAGTCCCTGGTATATATATTTTTGCCAGTTTGCATATGGAGAAAGAGACTTTTTTTTTTGCTGTTATTCTGACATTAAAAATGAAATTTCAGACACCAAATCATCTTTTGTATTGAATTGTATTCTTATACAGAACCTTTAGAGCAGATGATCACAGCATTGTATTTGTAAACTGTGGACTATTTTGCACTTAAATAGATGTTGATGCATTTGGGAATTACAACACAGTAAGAGGCTAAATCACGGTTTCACCATTCTGTTATAATCCAAATGTGTTTATATTACTATTATTATAAAGTGCCAGAGCACACAGAGACCTTTGCAAACACGTTAAATAGACAAGAGACTAAATTCTGTCCTTGGTTTCACTTGCACATCTCCAATGAAAAGGCTGTTAAGCTGTGGAGTAGGCTCCCAAGGGAAGCTGTTTGAAAAGCCCTGCCATTGTTCTAACAATGCTCTGTGATAATGTAGCCTATGAAGAGAGTTAAATAAAGAGTATTTTATATTTTATATTTGATGGCCTGCTCTTTCCAGCATGTAACAAACCTAATCTCTTTTGTCCCTATTTCCATGGGTAGCCCCAGTCTCCCAGACCAAAGGTACGGCATCTGATTGGCACAATGTCTGAAGAGGGAGATTGTCTCCTCTTTGCAGTTTTCTTTTGTGAACCACGTATCACTTACGATCGTTAGACTGTGAGCTCTTTTGAGGAGGCATTTCGAATTCATTTTTTTGAAATTTTTATGTACAGTTACTCTACAATTCTCATTCAGCAGAGAACACCCTACCTGATGGTAAGTAATCGTGAGTAGTAGGGACACGTACTATCCAGTGGGTGTAGATTTGCAGGAGTAGAAAAGGAAACGCCAGGAAATAGAGGTGCGAGGCATTGCTACAGGCAGGTCTGCTTCATGCTAGCATGTAGAGCTGTAGCAGAGGTCACAAAATCATCCTCTAAATTGTTCTTTTGCCAGAAAGGTGGAGAGTGAGATCTTCAGTGAGAAGTGAAATTAAATTTGCTAGTGATTAAAAGGACAAGAGAGATGTGTTGGAAGCAATTGGTGCCAATGAGGCCTCTCAGCTGCTCCCCTAAGCAAATTGCAGTCTCAGTGGAATATCGGCTTCTCAGTCCATCAAATTGCAGTAATCAAGTCTGGAGCTGATGGGAGCATGAGTCACCACTTAATTTTCTCATCAGTGGAGGCCAAGTTTTCAAAATATTTTTAGATGCATTTCTGTAGAGATTTCTGCCAGCCAGTGACCTATAAGAGTGACAATGAAATGAGCAATAACTGCTCTTGAATCACACTCTGCTCCCTGCCACACACCCTGCTGACTGCTGTTTTGGGCATGGAGGGCAGGTAGACCGAAGGTCTTTGTCATCATTGTGCAGAAAAGAGCCCCACTGAGTTGATCCCAACATCAGCATTTCCTAAGTGAAGTGCTGTTCCTAGATTTCAGTATTTCTCCTGAAGTTGGGCTCAGCTCACCTAAGAGAAAAAAAAAAAAAAAAGTCAGTGCAAGCTCTTACTGAAAAGCAATATAATAAAGGAGAACAACATGGCTATTAAAATAACCTATTTAACTGCTAACATATCTGGCAGGTCCAAATCAGCTCTGGCTCTGTGTTGCTAGCCCAGACTGGAAGCAAGCAAGAGATTAGGAACTCGTTATCCCTGCTCAGAGAGGCAGCCAGTACTTAGCAGCCGCAGCACACAGAAGAGGCCGTCTGTCTCCAAGGCATCCTGTGCTGGTGCATATTGTCTGCTCTTTACCTGTGTTCAGAGGTGCCACCTGGCAAAAACATTTTTCACCCAGTGAAGAAGAAAAAACCCTCTCTGGACAGCATCAGCCATGGGTGGTCTCCAGTGAGTATAATTGTAATGAAATCAAAGGCTTGCAGATGTCAGCATGCAGATGTTCATCTCTGTAAGAGGAAAAATTACTATTTATGGTCAGTTTTCTTATGAGATGGTTCCAAATTCTCAAGGAAATCAACTCTTAAGAGGAAGAAAATGGGCTGCCTTGAAGGAAAGATGATTTCATTGATATGATTTAAAAAATTATGGAGGTCATGTGAGAACTGGCCTTTTGCCAGAGGAATTGTGGAAAATAAAATTTGAGAGTCCCGTGACAATAATTGGGAATGAAATTCTATTGACAAAAGCTTTTACAGGTCTGTGCTCTGTCCGTTCCTTCGCATTGTGACTGCAGTCCTTCCCAATCAGCGTCCTTTGTCTGCAGCACAGCCCATACCCAAAATTGTGTCTCATTTCCTGGGGCCTTCCCCATGTAGTTCTGCTTCTCACCAGCAGTGCTTGATGACATCTGCAATAAAATGTCCTTTTTTCCCCTACCTCTTTAACCTGACACTGAAGAACTTTAGACACGCAAATTCCTATTCCTATGTTCTTCTTCAGGACTCGCAGCTCCCCTGTGCCACGGTGCCACCACGCATGTGGGCCTGCAGCTGGCTGTTGTTCTATCATAGTCACTGCTGCTCCATCAGGCAGTCCTACCTTTGCTGATGGTTTCCTTTAGCCTTGGTGGTAATCTAGGCTGTATATATAGCTGCTAAAGCTAAGGGATTCTGGAAAAACTGTGTCTCAGTCGGGAATCAAAGGATTCTCTAGGAAATAAATCCAGAGTCAAGATAACACTTTTCCAAGAGCAGAGTCTAACCCTCCTCTGCGTTCTTAGCTGTCCGATGCAACGTAGCATTGCTGAGCGGGATTTGAGTCTGGATTGATGTCCCAGAGCCAAAGCCTCCACCCAGCGTTGGTGCTGATGGCAGCATGCAAAATGTATGTATCAATTCTGGTGTGATATGTTTTGCCAAGATCTTCAGCAAATTGTTGCCTGCTCTGTTTCATGGTGTTGCTTTAAATTAGAATAATTTCAGGAGGAACTCAATATTTATAACAATTACAAAGAAACTTTTTTTTCCAGTGAAATATTTTATATATTTCTGTTTCAGATTGTCTGAAAAATAAGCTGTGATTTCCAAATAGTGGCTCAGTACTCAGATGCATGTACAGTATTGGCTCATGCATTCACTCTGCCCTTCCCCAGAACACGTGTACAGCCTTTCAAGTACTCGCAGAGTTGTCTGAAGTGCCCTTTAGGAAAATGGTATAACATCTCTGTTTAGGTCCAATTCCTCGATAAATAAAATATATCCCAGAGGCATAATAGTGTACTAAAAATAAGAGTATGACAATTTCAGCCAGCTAATACAGTAACTGTTTGATGCAGCTCATGGAGTGTTAACGTGGGAAGTCTGTGTCTTTTCAGCTCAGCTGCCTACGAGCATCGAGCACAGCTCTTTCTCCAAGCCGGAGTCAAATCCCACAGCCCCATTAACAGCAACGTGGGAGCAGTACTTCCCCAGCGCGCTCGTGTTTGTGCCACCCTGTGTTTACAAACTCCTCTCCTTCTGGCCCTTCCCAATGTAAAGCCATCGCGGAGCTGTGATACATGAGGTGTTTGTGAGTCAGCGGAACACGAGTGCTGCAGGCTGTGGAGTCTCGACCTGATCGTGGTTCAGATCGGGCAGCGTGTATTTGTGATGCACGGCGCTAACGCGTAGCCTCTCCACTTACGAAGGGCATAAAGAGCTGTGTGTTGTTATACAATCATATATAAACGTGCCCAAATAATCTCATTTAAAGTATCTAACAGGGCATTGTTCTAAAAACAGCAACATTCAAATCTTACTGGTACCATTCCTGGGCAGATTTTTAGGTAACTTTTTATTAAAGTAAGGTGCATATTGCATGTAGAATAACCACTCTCCCAGTGTAACAGTATGTGTATTAAACCACTACCCTATATGTTCTGTAATTTAAAATTTTGCATGTATATAAGGAGTTGTGCTTGTCTAGCTATTATTTTTGGCAGCACACTCTCTCTGGTAATTCATCCCATTTGAATTTTTAGCTTTGGCTTATAAATAAATATGCTCCAGTGTACTGCAAGCAGCAGCTTTCTGTGTTTAAAAATTAAATTTTGTGAGAAATTTCAATGCATTTTTCAATATCAGTGCAAATATTCACAATTTAGTTCGTTAAGATGGTATCACAGTGTTGTTTGCATAGCTGCTGTTTGGGAACGCGTTTGAAATTTTTTCAGAAGCCCAAATTTAGGGGTTTATTGTCTTAGTAACAAAATGTTTGCTCTGAACAAAATCCCAGAAGCACAATACATTAGCAGAGAGAAAAGAGTATTTATAGCCAATAATTCAGCTGAACTCTTTTATAAATTATGACTGTAAAGAAAGACAAAAGGGTGCCTTTTTAAAACCTTTTGGCAGCTTCTGGTTCCAGCGATGCTGAGTAAGGTAAGTAATGTTCTTTTGATTAACAGTCAAGCCTTGAGTGGTTTTCGTTTAAAAAAGTCTTTATTAAGCTTTTTTCTCAGTCATCTTTTTTGTTCTGTTTTGAATGGACTTCCATCTGAAGAAAACTTCCCATGACTTTTTAGCCTGCATTAAATTCACGCTGACAGATGAGAATTATTATTAATTTGCTCCAGAAAGAATTAACAGGCCGTGCCAAATAAATCCACTAAGTGTGCTATTCATCTCTCACGCATATTATCGCTTAAAACTCATGATAGTGGTGCTGTAAAAAATCAAGAGTCAAGCCCGTATTTGGACCTGAAGAGACAGGCTTGGGCTGAGGGTTGTCGGGGGCCTTATTCTCGTGTCGGCGGGTCAGGACATGACGGAGGGGGTGCTCAGCCTGGGCTCTCGGTCTCTAGGAATGAATTTGTGCCCTCAAATTCATCCTGTGCCCGCTTTAGCAGCGCTGAGCCCCGGGGAGGCGCCAGGGGCTCGCTGCCGGCGGGCAGAAGATGGCGGCGGCGGGGGCAGCGGGCGGTGGGGCCGGGCCGGGGGAGCCGCCGCCATCGGCGGGACAAGGCTGCCCCCTGGCGGGAACAAGCGCCTCGCTACGGCCCGTCCTCACCGCCACACCTTCACCGCGCTGCTTCTCTCCTCACAGGGCGCTCAGGGCATGCGGGAGTGTGGTGTTTTGAGGTTCATCCCTAATCCTGTGTGTGTGCACCCGGTAACTGGCCTGCTTCAAACGACAGAAGAGCTTACACAGATCAAACGTCCGAGTGAAGCAAGAGTCAGGCAGGTACTCTGTTATTTGTACTGCAGTAGCGTGAGGAGTTACAGCCCCGATCAGAGCCCTGCTGCGCTAGATGCTGGGAGTGGAAAATGTTCTCACTAGCGGGGTGCGCAGACTGTCACAGGAGTGAGCATGAAAGCCTGCACCAGCATTTTTCTAGGTCACTCTTACCTCTCGTAGAAATAAATAGGAAATATACATAAGGTGGCAATCACAGTCTTATTTTAATTTCTTTCTAGTTTGAAACGATATGCGTGAAAAGCTTTCATAAAACACTTTTTTAAAGTCTAGAAACCAGTTTGTGATTACATTTGCCTTCTCTTGTGACTGCACACATGCACCTTGCCGGTCACATCTACAGTAAGGCTGGAAACCAAACGCTTGCTGCTCGCTTGGCCAAGAGCTAGCGAGTTATGCCAGAGTTTCTGCGTGCCAGACTGCCCACTTCATTGTCCGGGTGTATGAAAGGAACAAGCTATGCTTTCCCCACAGGAGAGTTTCTCTTATTTGTTGTATCTTTAACCCTTCCTGGCAAATTTCAGCACAAAGGGTTGGTCTGCCTGCCATGTCTATTAACAGCATAGAAGATCGCAGTTAACTTGTCTGACATGTAGTGTTTGTGCTACATTAAGCTTTGGGAATTACTGGTGACATTTTACTTGACTGGGTTAAATATTTTTCCACTTTGGGCCACGTGTTTGCATAATAAAGATCAGCAAGTCATATCTTCTGTGTTTCCCTCTATACCAACAGCATAATGTCCTTGGTACCTGGACACCACTTCCTAATGTACATCAGCGTGCACTGATATACAGCAAGTCTGATCTTTGACTTGCCTTTGAAATAGGGACACATTTTCTGAACAACAAATTATGCTTTGACATTAGAAGGTGGCAATCTGTAATGGATATTGCAATCTGAAGATTCAAAGAGACTATCTGTGATCTTTGTCCTTAGCCTAGTAAGCTGGAGCCTCTCTTCCCTTCTGCACATTATTTGATTGTAGTACATAACCTTGGGATGTACTAATAATCATTAGTCAGAGCTGATACATCCTTTACGGACCTGCCCTGCTAAGAAAAGGAGATGTTCTCTAGAACAGCAGTAAATCAGCAAAACATGCACTTAAATATACAGTAAAATGTGGTTTGAGACATGATCCTTCATACATCATATAACAAAATGGTTTACTGAGAGAGTCACGCATACACTAATGAGAAAAGAGCACTTCTGCAATGAGACGTGAAAGGGGGAAATGATTCAGTGGTGGGAGGGAGGCTGGGGAGAGGTTCCAGATAAGCTTGTGGTCCAAGGTGGTTGTGACTCCCCAGATCCCGCAGGAGAGCTGGGTGGGAAGGTGCTTCTCTGCCCTACTGCGCCTTATGCAGTACCTGGGAGGAAATGGCAGGGAATGGGGAGGGAAAAGATAGGAAGGGAGCACTGCAGAGCTGCTCAGGCTTGTTGACTTTCAGACTATTAAGACTATGGCAGAGGCAGTGGAGAGAGTCTGGCTTATCAGGAGGAATGACAGGGCTGTTCACCAGCTGGGTAGGTCAAATCACTACTTTGTCAGGGTTTTATTGGCTGGTAAGCAAATGTCTTTTTGCAGTTGAATGCTGCAAGAAATCATTAAAGCGTCCCCTCTTTTTACAGGCATTTCTCATTGTTAGTTAATCTGAGCAAATAAACAACGCATATGTCTGCAGACCGAGGAGCTGGCTGAAGCACAGGTGACCCCACAGAGGTGAGAGAGAAGTCAAAACCTCACCCCTCAGCAAGCAGCTAGTGTGACCTCAACCCATGCTCAGTGTGTTGTGGAGACGTGCTGAATGTTTTAGTCTCTGGGTTCCTGGCCTAGCTGCTTTGCCTCCCTTGGTTTATATGGTCTCCAGTAGTTGCAGAAACTATGCCAAAAGAGCTGGCCAAGCCATCCTGCCAGATCTCCATAACACCTAGGGCCTCTCCCAGCTCTGCTCTGCAGAGAGCACTGCCTCCGTTGAGTACAGAGCTTGCAGAGGTTCGCCTGAGCTCACACATCTCTGAGGACTGCTGCAGCTGGGCCCACAGGGGTGGGTATTAGGTTTCACACTTGGGGCAGGGATGTGAACCGGGCTTCAAAAAGGGTTGGTGGAAGAGCTCCCATTTACCTCAACAAGGAAAGCTTCGCGTGAGTCTCATCACCCATTCTGGGGCTGACAAAAGCAGTGCATGTTTGGCTTTTTTCTCACGAGTGACAATTCAACCAGTGCAGGAAATGTCCATGATGACTTAACCAAGCTTTGGGCCAAACGCTCTGCTTAATGTAACCTCTCTGCACTATGTTTAATGCCACTAATGTATTGGAGGGCTGCCATCCTCTGCTAACTGCAGCTGGGTCAGGAATCTTTTAATAGAGCAGATGCAGCATAGTGTGAGACAACATCGTCTCCCGGGCAGAGGGGAACAGAGTCACGGAAGGGCTTGATCCAAACTGGTGCTGATACCATGAATCATAGAATCATAGAATCATAGAATATCCTGAGTTGGAAGGGACCCTTAAGGATCATCAAGTCCAACTCTTGACAAAAAGCAATAAGAATCAGTAAGTGATGGTATTACGTGTTCAGTACACAGGATTGATGATTTGGGGACAGTGCTTGCTTTTTTTTCTTTTTTCTTTTTTTTTTTTTTTTTAATGAAGCAGGGAGAAAGTGGGAATCACAGTGACACAAGATGGGAAAATGAGTATGCAAGTAAGGGAGTGATAACTGGGCATGTCCAGTCGTTATTTCTAAAACTTTTTATTTATTTATTTATTTAGGATAGCTTATGAATCATAACAACAAGAAAGTATTTCAGCCATAGGAGCTTTCACTGCTAAAACTGTGAACTGTGTTTGATGCCTGTTTGATTGGTGGGGAGACAGACTTAGGATGGGTGTGAATTAGAGCTGAATGGAAGCTCCTCTGCCACCTTCTGTCAGCAATTCAGACAAAGCACTGTCACTTGCCTGAGGGATGGCGGCCTCACGTGGGCCACAGACTACTTCAGGCTGACCTGCAGTGGAGGAACTGAGACTCCCCACTGTTGAAATAAAGCCAACAGACTGACTGCATTTGTGACCAACACAGTCATACACCCGGAGAGGGAAATTCTTTCACTTCTCACTCTAATAAGTATTAGAACGGTTTGTGTCTTTCTCTCCCTACCTCTGACTTTTTTTTTTCACTTAAACTTGCTACAAATATGAGCATAGGTTAATTTCACTAAAAGGTGAGTCACTTAAGAAAGTGGGGCATTTGAATAATTGGCCTTTTAATAAATTATTGCTCATGTTTTTAGCAGCATTAAGAAGAGATAAAACCTCTATCCCTCTTGCCACGGCAACTACAATAAGCGAAACGTCATTCAGAAGTCAAGAAAAAAACACAAGCGCTTTCAGTCTCAGCCAAGTCCACAAAGTAGCAGAACTCATTACTAATTCAAAGGAGATGTGTCCCTCAGAGCTCACCATTACTGTTTTTACTACTAATAATACTAGAGCTGCATAAATTTAACAGAAGGTGGAGTTTGGCAGAAGGCAAGAGGAGCACTTCAGTGCTCCTATCCTAATCAAACATCTCCCTCTTTCAGACTGAGGCCTTCATTTCCTGCATTCAGTCTGGTAGGAAGCAGTGCTGGATTATAGGGAAGGTGCTGGGGAGAATGGTACAGTTTGCAAGCTGTACCAGTCTGATAACATTAAACCTAGAGAGAAATAGGAAGAGGACATAGGTATTTGTAATTTATTTATAAACAACTATGCCTTCATGAGAAACTTCTTAAAATAATATGTGATAGTTCTTTAAATATTTAAGAGTTTGTTGGCCTATTTTCTCAGTTAATTAGGAATTTTTTGGCTGCATTAACAATGAATTAAATGCAGTCTGCTTCAGTCACTAGACAGCTCAGCAACACTGGGATAGAGAAACATGATTTCTTTCTAAAGCATGACATAGGAGGCAAACTTCATTGTGTGTGTCTAGACTTGTGCTTAAAAAACTATAAAGTTCCTAGTAGCTAGTGCTTAAACTGGACTTACTGAACATAAAAGCATTCACCTAACACCCTTTGGAGTCCTGAAACAAATGTACTTTCAATTACAGCTTGGCTAACCTTGGCTACTCTGCAGTAGAAGTGCCCCAGTGCAGCCACCCTTCTCATCAAAGTGCGGTGGTTAAGACTGCCCAGGTCGTCTCTGCAGGCTGCATTTGTGAGTACACTTATTTTCTTACTCATTTACTTTATTGTTACTTGACAGAAGTTTGGCCACATAGGGGCTGCAAGGCTTCATGTCGCTAATCACGGTGCAGCAGTATGGTCAAAAACGAGCCCTTCCTCAAGATGGAAGTCTCTGTTAGCAAAAGATGTGCTACATTACCCCGAGGGGTCTGAACAGGAGATCAAACGTTTCCACTGAAGTCAGCGGCAGTGCAAGGAAGTAACTGAGAGCAGAGCACTGACTGATTATCAAGCATGAAGATGGCCAGCTAGCTGGAGACGGCCACAGTGCCCTGCTGACAGAGTTGTCTGGTGTCCCCATCCTCGGGAAGGAAGTGAAAGCCATCGGGATCCCATCAGTATCTGTTTAGCTTGGTGTGGCGGGAGTGTTGCGGGCTGTGACATAAGTCGCAGCACCAAGGTTTTTAAGTCTGTTCTTCATTACACAGCTCAGGGGACCTCCTAGCCCCTGCGCCATAGCAAAGGACACCAGAAGAGGGGATCACTGCTCTCATAACGGCTCTTAAATTTACATCTCAGGAGGATTACTGTCAGGATTACGCTTCTTGCTCTTTTAAGGCTTCAGTAAAACAAACCCTTGCCCTTGCCTTCATCACCTTTCCTTCTTGGAACATATCAAGGGTCTTCATGTTTTCCGAGGGCTGCTTTAGTGCCCTCCTGCAGAAAATCACACGGTTGGAGGGAAGTTTGCCAACTCGGAGAAGGATGCAGATAACTTACCATTTGCTGGAGACCGCCAAAGTGACCTGGAAAGGGTACTTCTCAGTGTGTGTTTCTGCACAGAGTGTTACTGAACTGGCTCAAAATAAAAGACAAAGTAAATGATGGCTCTCAGGCTTAAACAAGCTTCCTCATCAGGTGCAAATGGATAGAAAAGGTTTTCTTCCATTTGCACCTGATGAGGCAGCATGTTTCTCCCCCAAAAGCTGGTGTCGGCTACCCTGTGTTTCCTTCCCTTAGATCAATTCAGCATCCTTTGGATCAATGTTCTCCACTAGTGAGTTATTGCTTTTTATTTTTAAATTGAAACTTTAAATCTAGTGGCAAATATTTTGTCATCTGAGACATACCAAGTACACAGACCTAAACCTGTTAAGCTTCTAAATGAGAATGGCTGTTTAAATCAGGGGTTTCTAGTTCCTAGAAAGGAGGAGAAAATATAACACTTGAAACTTTTGCTGAGATTAAACAGGAGACAACAGTACAGTGCAGAGGAAGAATTTCTATTCTTGGCTACACCCTTAAGGCAACAGGGGAAGTGTAATGGCTGCAGTGACAGTTAATGAGCAGATATACAATATTAATTGTGGTAAGTGTAACACAGAACAGTCTATCTACGTTTATTTTCTTAGCAGGAGCTTAGATATTTTCGACTAACACCTCTGTGTGAACTGGCTGCGTCACTTTTGTTTACCTCTACGTGTGCATATACATAAACAACACTACTGCTTCCTAGAGTCGGTGTTCTGCACATCTGGGCCATTTTCACCTCTACGGGCAGCTGGCTCACTGACGTGGCTCTGCCCTGAGTGCTGCAAACATTCAGATTATTCTCCTTTTCCCGCTGCTGGAGGGGCTGACCCAGTTGTACTCAGCCTGGACCAGCACGAAGCTGTTCTCCCGGATCTTGCGGAAGTGCAGCATCTCCCCGTTCTCCCTGACGGTGACGACGTCGCTGCCTGGCTCGCTGAAGGACACCTCCGTCCGCTTGTGGCAGTACTGGGCGTAGAGGCAGCGCAAGCCAGCTGCCAGAGCCAGGCCCAGGACGGCTGTGCAGACCAGGAGGATGCCAAGCTGCGCTGCTATGAGACGGGTCCCTCTGCGAGAGCCTTCTCCCTTCCCAGGAACGGCAGATTCAGGAGCTGGTCTGGTCACCCACGGCAGCGTATTCCCACCTGTCTCCTCTCTGACCTCCTCCTCCTCGCCCACGGAGCCTGCCTCCTCCAGCGGCAGTGGCGGCTTGCTTTCTGCCATCTGCCTCGAAGCCAGTGACAAATTGCTGGTAGTGTCTGCCTCACCAAGCCAGGCTGTCATCACAGCGGCTTCACCCAGGTGATGGCGCATCTGTAGGGCAGACCATGAAGCTGTTGCCTGCAGGGAGGTTTTCAAGGTGGCCCCGTTCTCAGTGCTTGCCTTTGAAAGCAAAAACATGACAAAATATCCAGTGAGGGAACGGAAAGGAGGCCGATTAGATTTTCATCCACTACCGACTCCAGTGTATCATTCAACTCTGTTTCTGATTCAGGCATCCCCTGGCTTTGGAAAAACTTTTGTTTCATCCCCTACATTACTCAGTAGTAGTGTTTAGCAAACAAGCTAGATTCAGAACTGCTCGTTTTGTATCAAATACATGTAGTCACGGGAGGTGAGGCACTGGCAGCTGATCCTGCAGGGGCAAGGTAAGCGTGTTGAATGGGCAGAGATGAAGGGCACGGGCAGAGAGGAAGGTCACTGCTTTGCATAAGTAAAGGTCTGCAGCTCCCATTGTTGATGTAGTGGTATTTTTCATGGGCGTTGTTACCACAGAAAAATCACTTAATAAATTCCTGCCTTTAGTGATGCCACGGTCATGTTCAAAGGACAGATGTAATCTTCCCAGCCAAGCTTTGTGCTGGGGGTCACAGTGGGCCCACTGTAATTCAGCGTTGCCCTTCTGAGATTGTGGATCAGGCCATGGAGCTGAGAGGCCTTGAGAAGGCTTGAGATGGCCCTTGGCATCAGCATTTTGGGGGCAGCCCATAAAAGCTGCGAACTCTCCCCAAGGCCTGTCCTGGTTTCTCAGTCTGCACAGCCAGTTTGAAATCTGCTGCCCTTCAGCACTGGTTAACCGTGTGTTATAGTGCTCCTTGCTCCGGTGCGTTTCTAGGGGCTCTGCTTGGTGCCAGGCACCTTATTTCATCAGTCACAAAATGACAGCCACCCCATGCCAGCTCTGCAGTCCAGGCTTTGCTGCAAATATCATCCAAGACTAACTGTGAAATGATCTCGCAATTTAGGAGGCCCCCACAGAATTTTTCCATTCCCACTGCGCACCTGAGGCCCAATCCAAAACCTGTGAAATGTGCTGGAGTCTTTTCTTTGGCTCCACTGAGATTTGGATCTGGCCCTTAGTAGCTGGCTACTCTCCAGCCTGTCCAGCCTGGCAGGCTTTTTCACACATCCATTAATTACACCGGAGAAAAATCTCACCCTCTCCCATCACTAGTGATTTCTAAAGCTTGCTGGGAAGGCCGTGTGACAGGAGCACAAAGCTGAGGTGGGAACCCTGGCAAGCTGTGAACCAACGGGGGGCGGGGGTGGCGTCAGAGCATCCTTTGTGGAAGAGACAATTTCTGAAGAAAGGAAGGCACTAGTAAAGCACAGGTAGTAAATAAAAGAATTTGAGTGGTTGAACTGCAAGCTGTAGGGTAGCTGGCTGCCAAAGTTATATCACGTGTGTATGGTTTGCTAGACCTCATAATGGAAGCTGATGTAGGGATATAGCACAGGACTTGGGACTTTGCTGTAGGAAATGGAATTTCCTTGCATGTCCTTGTCCCGTCTCACCATTTTTCTTCTTTCTCTTTGTACTGCTTCTCTCCTTTCAGTATTTTTATTTCATTATGCTGGTCTGGTCTTACATTGCACAATAATTTCCTGTCCATTGGTTACCATCTTCTGCTGTTTCTTCACTTCTCTCCACAGCACTGCCAGATGTGTGTCTCTACTCACTCGGCTGAGGAGAATATAGGTTTGTTGTGTGCAGAGTGGTGCGGAACCACCCTCTGAAAGCACCCTCAGCTTTTACCAGAATGAATGAAATCTTTGACCTCCAGTGAATGTAACGGGCACCTCTGGAAAGGAATATCTCAGCCTTCCACTGGAATAAAATGCACATTTCCAGCCCCGTAACATCCAGCAGCCTGGAGTCATGGTTACATATGGAAAAGTTATCTCACATTGGTTTTGCAGTAGGACTCAGAAATCCAGCCGTCAGGCTCAAAACGAAACAAACAAACAAAAAAATCGTTTCCAAGTTAAGGTTAACAAATAAAACTTAATAATCTCTAAGTAGTTTTAGTCACTCTGGAGACCTATGCAGCCTGCATGGTCCTGTGAAGAAGCAGAGAGGTTTTATCCTCATCTTCTCTTAGACCTTTCACCAGCTTCCAACAATTTCTGCCATGGCAGAAGGCATCCTCCCCATGCCCAGTGCTTACCTGCCCGTCTTCTTTACACGTCAAACACGGGTATGGTCTGGTGGTGCTGGCAGTGCTTTGTGCTCTGAAGTATTGAAACAGGAAAGACACGGTTAATACGCAGTATCTCTTGCTTCAGATCACGTTAGAAGAACCCCCGGGGCCTACAGTATGCACAATTTGTAAGGAGTGCCACTTGTTGGAGCAACCTCGTGGTGCACACAGCCAGCACCCACCATACAGGGTCATATTTTTAATAATGTCTGATCGTGTAGTCCTAGCCTCATAATTTACACCCCCTGTATGAAACTTTGCATGAAAGGTCACATGGCCCAAGCCCTTTACGACGTCTGAGTAGACACCCTCAAGGCAAAATTTCATAATTGCCTGAAATCCTTTCTTCCTTTTCCCTGCAGGTGGAGGAATAGCTCTGCTAAGTTCACCATTTCTTTGAACATTTGCACACTTTTAGAAGAATATTTCAGCAATCAATTGTGGTCAATAGCTTTTATCACATTTTTCAGTCACCTGGCTAGGCAGCTCTGCCTGGCTAATCAGCAGAAGGGCTGTTCCCTGACTGCCTTGTTACCTCGCTGCTACTGCCTGGCGTGTGCCATCTCCAAAAGATTATTTTTGGAAAGTTCAGCAAGCAAACACCTTCTCACATCCCCTCCACAGCCACAGACACCTTGCTCCATGGCCCCTCATCCACCCGCAGTGAAACCAGCATTGATTTCCTTCCCCAGGCAGCTGGGGAAGCGGCTGCTCGCACTGCCTGGTTATGGGGTGTCCGTGCAGTACCCGTCAGAGGGGCTCTGGCTGGAGGTGTAGTCCTGGAAGAGGAAGCTTTGCAGGGCACTGGCCATGCCCGGCTCCTGGAAGGTGAGCGATGGCTCCAGCCCCAGGCTGCTGGAGTTGCTGCTCCCTCTGCTCCTGCTGGGTGCATCCAGCAAAGGCTGGGACTGCGTTGGCTCGGCAGCGGGCGATGTATCTGGGTGTGCACCAAAACCTGGCCCCTCTGCTGGTGTCGGGGTGAGGCTGGCAGGGCTGGCGGGAGCTGGGCTGCTGTGCTGGGGAGAGCTGGGGGCCGCAGCAGGAGAGCTGGAGCCTTGCAAGACATGGAGACAGAGCACAAAGCAGACGAGGAACAGAAATCGACTTTCTTTGCTTTGTTTGTTTCAAATCCCACCTGGTGCTAGCATTTACTAGTAAGGATCATAGCAGTGACTTTTATTTTAAGTCTCTTAATTTAAATAGGAACCCAGATGGAGAGTAAAGCAACAAAGCCCACTGCCTAAAAGGCATTCAAGTAAAATAATTAAAAGTCAGTCTTGGTGCCATGCCAAAAAGGCTGAGAAACACATCTCATTGTAGTATACGTAAATTCTTTGAGTATTTTACCGATCAGAGGCTGCATAAATACAAATAACTACATGCCTGAAGGGTAGTAGTCACATTTAGAGATGTTATTTAGGCAGTATTGCTAACTGTACTTGCTTGTCTTTGAGATGGGATTTTAGGCAAAGTATGCTTAGCATTTTCAGTAGCATTTTAGCTTTTAAATCATAGGAGCTGGCAGCTCTCTCTGTCTTGTTGCTACCTTTCGTGGGACTGTCTCTGTTACCTTGGATGCCGACTTGTGCCCTCTCTTCAGGAAGTTCTTCATGGCCATTGCTGATCTCGCTGGCAGCTAAAAAAGTTAAATGGCCCTCTGTTGCTTGTTTATCTCACTTGTCTTCAACGCTTGCAAGAAATAAGCTGTAAAAATACTCTGCTTGAAGCTGTCAGCAGCAAACCACGTACCTTTGCTTGCTGTGCCAGCTACACGTGGGTCAGCGCGTTCCTGCAGGGATGCAGACGTCAGGGGCCCGGCCTTCTTGGTGCCAGCAGACGTGGTGTTCAGCCCTTGTTGAGCCACAACAGCAGACTCAATCCTTGCCCAGTAAACAAAGTATGACTGGACTACAGAGATGCTGTTAAAAGATAATGAGGAAGGAATTTACTCACTCCGTCCCATTAATAAAAGATCAGAACGCTTAGCTAATCACAAGGAGTGCTTTAATCCAAAGGCAGCGCACAAATATTTTAAAGGATTAGCCCATCGCACATCTTATGTTACAAATAAAGGATAGCAGGTCCCAAGTGAAAGATACTGGTTGAAGGATCACTCATAATTAAGATCAGTCAAAAAATGTGTGGGAACAGAAAGGGAAGAGGAAAAAAAAAAGCCATTATATTAGCTGTGTCGGTAGGAGCACATTTGGAGAAGTTTGAATAGCTCTACATATAATCTTCCGTAGGCAGGGAAACAACAGAGGTATTTACTAATTAAAACAAGTCAGTGTAACTTGTACAAACAGCAGAATAGGTAGAGAAAGCCACAGGCGCTCTCTCTTCTCAGCCCTTCAATATTTGCGCCTGCCTCTCGCTCTGCTTTTTGTCAGGTGCCAAAGCTGTGCTTGGCCAGCCCGTAGCCAGTCGTCCCCAGAGCCTTATTCAAGCTGGATCTTTTTGGGGAATTTCAACCCCCGGATTGCTCAACTGCTTCTGCAAATTAGATGAGGGGGAGGCAGCCCTGCTCCTCCTAGGCTGACTGATTCCTCTGAGAGGTTTCGAAGTGCAGCGAGGAGTTTTCTCGGATGCCGTGACACAAGTTTCGAAACACAGATTTACGGTGTGGCTGGGGTCACCCTTGCGGGATGTGCCTCTTGCTGTCTGCCTTAAATCTGCCCAAATTTTACTGATTTATAAATAATTTTGTGGGGGGTCTGAGAGCAGAAGCGAGAGCAGACACAGGAGATGGGGCGAGAGCAGGGGAGGAGGGATCGGCTGGAGGTTTCTGCTGGAGACATGGCATGCGTGTGGGGGCACAGCCTGGCCTCGGAAGGGGGGGACTTGGGGGGGCAACAGGCAGAGGGTGCGGGGAGAATTGCAGTGGGTGGCTAGCGATAGGCACTGCTGCATTTGGGTTATTTTTAATCTGTTTTTTTTTTTTTTTCCTTCCATGT
Organism: Anas platyrhynchos; assembly: GCF_047663525.1. Classification (NCBI taxonomy): domain Eukaryota; kingdom Metazoa; phylum Chordata; class Aves; order Anseriformes; family Anatidae; genus Anas; species Anas platyrhynchos. The sequence continues at coordinate 37,949,850 of NC_092590.1, forward strand.
TTTTAATAGTATTTTCTGAAGCAGCGGGCAAAATGGAAATGCTGAGCAAAAATATTTTTGTTTCAATGAATTTGTGTTGAATCACGATGAGATGCTCAAGCCGTGGCACTCACCGGGAAGCTTATGATTTGGGGAGCAGCCAGCAAGCTGGCCCTGCAGCTTCTGAGCAATTTTGTGAAGTCAAAACGTAACAATTTATTCCAAAATGAAAAATCACTGATCTCCCTCTAAGACAGCCAGTTAGAAAAAATTTAACTTCATTCCAGACCAGAACCAAAATACTTCAGTGCAGAACAGCAATGTCAAATTTTGACCCTGTTTTTTGACCCCAAGTTTTGCTCCCTAACTAATCCTACTGGGAATAATTCTGTTTACATTTAACATTAAAAAAGTAAACACACAAACAAACAAACAAACCCACTAAGTTAAAAAAAAATCAACACAGCAATGATATACGACATTGTCCTGTAGGCAGGGAAGTCCTATGGGCTGTGTTACTTAGAAAGGCAGACAGAGTGATCACAGTTCCCTCCTTATGCCTTAATATTCCTATTTCCTTAGTGCTTAGGCTGTCATCTGCCACGGCATTTATTCTGAGAAGATAGTGGCCATGTAAATAAAAAGGAGCACTACCCAGCAGATACAAATGGAGATTTATACACCAGCTGGCGCACTGTTGCATCACTCAATAAGTATTTAGCTATATGGGGTTCAAAAGACATCAAACCACCACGCTGGACAAGTGTGATGGAAAAATACAGCCAAGTCTTTGAAAACTGAAAAATGAGAAAGCCTGAAACTGTGCAGACACTGGTTGTGGTTAGGAGCCAGCATGTTCTTACAAAAATTTGATGTCTCCAATGGGTTGGTCTGGTGCCTTCCATACAAAGGACAGGTTTCTCTTCAGGGACTTGTCCGAGTGGGTGACAGTATCACCATCTTCAAAACACGTCAGCAGCTTGGAACCAGGAGGAATGAAGACAAACGTGCCAGCAACTTCGTCGTTAGATACTTTGCGAGCTTGAAGCAAAAAGCCCATGAAATCCCGGCTGCTCCTCACCGTCACTGCAAGACAAGACATGGGACACTGTGTTCCAGTGCTCAAATTAATCTTTTAAAATGGAATTTCCATTGACACTGTGAAATCAAAAGAAAGCCATCAAAAAGAAACCAGCATCCTACAATATTTGTCCTTACAATCTATGTTGGATCTGCTAGCTACAGGGGGCCAGACTTTACCCTTAACTTTGCCGTATGACCTTGCACAGACAATTTGCTTCAGTCTTTTCCCCCCTTGATTATAACGCTAACCATGCTGCGTTAGGCAGCGTGCAGCCATTTTTAAGGAGTGAGGTTTGGGTCTGTGCCTATGCAGAAGGTTGTTTGCAGCCCTCAGAGCAGTATTATTTTGGACGGGAATGAACAGGCAGGTGGCCAGGCTGCAGGACAGAACCTTGCAGCCTTGTCTGCCTCCTCCTTGGGTGCAGCAGTGCTCAGGGTGGGTCACGTTGCCCAACTCTCCCTGAGAGTTAAGGCAGTCCCGTTGCCCCCTTCATGGCCTGAAGAGAGCCCATCCCTTGCTGGGGATGGTTCCTCCTGTCCCCATGCAGGCATGAGAGGCAGAGAATGTGTTTTGCCCTCTGGAGGTGCCTCTCAAGTGCCCGTGCATGTGATGGGTTCCTGTGTGGTTGAGGTGCAGCTGAGACAAATCCCACCCGAAGCACCCGAACCTACCAGCTCGCTCTGGCAACCACCTGGTCTGCAAAACAGTGAAAATCTGCAGCCAGGTGCCACCTGAGGAGGCTTTAGGCAAAGTGCTGCAACCAAAATCTCTCTGTAAATACATTCAGTTCCAGTGAGGAGACATCCAGCACAGCGCACCTGGAGCACTGCCACGTGGAAGTTCTCTTCCCATCCCTCACAAAGATTAATGTCATCACTTGCGATTACTTAGCGTGTGTTTTTTAGACGCATGGAAGTTTCTTAAATAATTGCTCTTCTGAGTCAGGAGCGCAGAGCAGAAAGCTCAGTACACAGGGTTTTGAGTCACAAATGGATATAATTTGAAAGTCTGTGAACTGCCACCAGCTAGAATTAATAACTGCTTTATGTTTTCTGCCCATGACTGGAAAGGTCTGGCTAAGACATAAAATCAGCAGTGGTTTCTCACCTGGAACCTTGCCTCCCGGGAAGTAGAAGGACACGTTGGTGTGGATGGTAACGTAGTTGTTCCTGGGGCTGTGCAGCTGAGCTCTCAGGTGCTTTGGCATCATGTCAGCACAGGCGGAAAGACTGGCGCCGTGTGAGAAGGCGGCCGTGTAGGAAACCAGGCAGAGGGTTGTGCACAGCCAGCCAGCGATCACCAGGTGGGCTTTCCTCCCGTCCTCCATGCTGCATCGGGGGGACAGCAGGCAGGTTCAGAGCAGGGCCCTCTGGCAGCTGCAGTCTGTACACGCACCCGTCGCCTCTGAATTAGCTGAGCAGCCGTTCCCACAGCCTTTAAACGAAGAGGAATAAATGATCTCCGTAGCACACGGAGCCTCTCTGGGAATCCACAGAATTTTACATTTTGAAGTAAATTGTTGGAGCTGGGAGGGGAGAGATCCCACCAGAGGATGCATCTCTTGTGAAGCGTCTGTGGAGTGAGTAGCTGGGAGAGATTTGCTCCAGAACTGTGGGTCACATTTAGCGGGAGGAGAAGGCTCTGCGAGGATATGCTCAGGAGTCAGCTCAGCACCCTCTACCTCTTCTGAACTCTAGAAGTTCAATATTTTGCATGGCTTGCTTTTAGTGTCACTCAGATTCGGTGGCAGGCACAGAGCATATTTCCAGATCAGACCGAGTATTTTATTCACATTTTTCAGACTGCACTTTTGAAAGTGAAGATGAAGAGTGAGAGCACCACACTTACTGTGAGTGGTAAGGTGGCATAAAGCAGGTAGCCCTGCTTTTAATGTAGCTCTTTCTAACATCCTTTCAACACGCAGCTTTTCCTGGCTTAGATTTCATTACACTTAATCAACAAACAGATGCAAATGCATCAAAAGGAATCAGAGACCGAGGAGGTCCAGCCTGCACCTCCATTTACATCACTTCTGAAACTCACCAGCTGACTCTAAAAAAAACGTCACATGAAACAGCTTGTGCCCCGCCTGGAGCTGGGTGCAGATGGATGCAGTTTAACCTACGGCCGAGCACCATCACGTTCCCATCAGATATGTTCCAGAAGATGTTCTGGCATTCACGGGAGCCTTTGCCAAACACCCCAGCCCCTGTGCGAGAGGCAGGATGCTGTTGTGCTCTTATAGCAAACCTTCCCCTCCAGATATGCCTAAATCTCCCTTGCTGGGTGAGATTTCTCTCAGCAGCTCATGCAAGTACCTCTGAGCAGCAGCTCTGCTCCTCGGGAGGTTCCCAGGCTGCCTTTTCCCCCTTCCCATCCCACCCCCATTGCTTCCTGCACCCTTCACCACACGCTCGCAGGCAGTGGGGACGTCACCTCCAGGGCCCTGGCCACCTGGTTTGGGGTCTGGGTTTGGGTGCAGGTCCAGACCCACGCCGTCTCCACACACTTACCTCAGGACACACGCACCTCCCCGCTCGCTGCCGCCGCGTCCCTCAGCCTGCCGGCGACGCATCCCGTCAGGGAAGTTCTTCGCCTTCTCCTCTAATGGGGAGTGCAGCAGCTGTTACTGCTGACACCCGCTGCTTACGGGAACGCGCCGGCAGTGCCCAAATCCAGCCTTAATCACATTAGTTTTCCCCTTCCTATCCCATCCCCACCCCCCCTTTTAAAAAAAAAATAAAAATCTCCAAGCTTCTGTGGTGAAAACAAAGGCAAATAGCAGGGGGCAGGGGGCAGCAGCAAGCCATGGGGTGTGTGTGGGACACCCTGGGAGCCCTCTGGGTGGGGCAGGGTGCCAGCTCCTCCAAGTACGCTCCCCTCATCCTCAGGTCCCTGGTGAGACCAGGGATTACCCCTCTCAAGCCAAAAAGCTTGAAAGTGGGCTTTGTTGTGGCTGTGCTGTGCGCAGATTTGCATAAACAGCCTGTCTGCGTGCCAGTACGAAATCGACACGGCCATAAAAGCATCGCTGTTGCCTGTCGCCACCCTGCCTGTGATCGGCTTCAGGAGGCTGCACGGTGGGTGACAGCAAAGTGGCTTTGGCCGTACCAGTGTCCCCTCATTGCCTTGACCTGGTCCTTGGTCACCCCTGGGCCCTGCCTGAGCTGTGCCAGTGCCCAGCCATGGTGCTGGACCTGGCCCTTCACTTCCCAGCTCAGCCTGGGGTCGTTCCTGGTCTCTTCAGGCTGCTGTGGTGGCCTGGACTCGTGGGCACCATCACCAGGCTGGTGCAGGTGCTGCTGGAGCCCCCTGACAGTTCTGGCAGCCCTGTTTGGAAATCTCAATCCCAATCCTCGTCGCCCCAGAGCCCCCATTAGAAGGGGCTGAGCGTAGTGCTGTCGTGTTGCGGCCTCAGGCAGGCAGGGATGAAGGCATCGGCTACCTCAGCGGCCATCTTCTCTTCAGGAGGCAGCATCAGGTGCCCGCCATGCCACAGGGCCGGGGCCTGTCCTTGCGGCAGGGCAATGCACATGGCTGTAGCACTTACTGAGGGAGGGGTGATGGAAGAGGGTTTGGTACCTGCAGTCCTCCTCCACTGACAAATGTGTTCTTGCAGGTGCTTCAGCCACGGCGGACACCACGACAGCCTGCCCTGGTGAGTGGAGGTGGTGGATACATGCCTTAGTGTGAAGCTGCTGTACGGTGCTGGGGAGACGTGACCACTGGCAGCCCAGCTTTCATCTGCTTGACTGGTCTGAAAGTGCAGAACTGGTGGCACTGGCCTCTCATCTGAGATCTGTACGTGAAAAAGGCTTTATAGCCACTGATTTTCAGGATATAATGTAAGGCTTATAGTTTTCCTTCTTTTTGTCAGTGAAAGCGGAGAGTCTTAGCTGTAGTAGTTGGGGGGAGGGATAGTTTGTTTTATTGTTTCTATTTCTGTATGTAATTGCCCATACTTTATATATTAAAAAGAAAAATATGTGCATTTAAGTAATGCTATGTTAGTGCCTAATCCTGTCTTGAAACAAGGCAGGCTCTTCTGGCTATTCCTTACTAATTTACTTCCAAGTTAAACAATCCCTTGTAATTCCAGTGTAATAAGGAAGCAGCTCCAGACCTCTGCCCATGTGTAGGGGAAAACAATTGAATCCACCAAACACCAGCGTTACAGGTAAGTGTGTCTCCAAGTCACAGTGTGGAGTTACAGCACCACACGGCCTTCTGCAGCTGCTGCTTGCCTTGAGCACACATTTTCATTGTGCCATCTCTAGTGAGCTCCAAGCCTCAAGAGGCTTTCAGCAGCACAGGGAGTGTGCAGGTCCTGAAGCAAGTGGCACCGAGGGTTCATTGTAGCTCTGTGCAAAGGTATGGGGGAAAGTAGCAGAGCCTCAAACTGATGAGACCAGCACCAACCCAGCTGCACCAGCACAGGATGTAACACAGCACGGAGCTGTCCCTGCACACTTGCTGGGGCTGGGCTGCGCGCAGTGTGTTGTGTGCAGGTACCCGCTCTGCTCAGCACCGGGTCAGAGAGATCTGCACAGCCTGGGCACAGCTGTAAGAGCTGGGCTGGTTTGAAATACAGCCTGGCGCAGAGTTCAGCCCTGCTGTCTGCTCTCGAGTGGAGAACTCAGTGGCTTCAAAGCCGCAGTCAAACCAGACGTCACCACCACCTCCTGATAGAGATGGAAAAATCCCGTCACAGTCATTACCATGACATGAGCACCTACCAGCAGCCCCCAGCTGCAGGCTCTAATGCCAAGTGACAGGCATATGTTTCCTTAAGAAATATAGTCCTCCCCGTAGCCTTTGGTTGCATCACCCAACAGGACAGCATTGCCTCAGCCTTTTCTGGCCAGAGCTGTGACCTACTGGAGTCATTTTTGCTCAGCCAGGCTCTGTATGTCCTTCTTGTGATGGGGCCCAGACACAGACTAGGAAAGATCATGTGGCACTGCTGTCACTAGCAAGAGTTTTGGCTTTTTCCTGTCATAAATTTCTTTCTTAGTAGGAAGCTGGCACAGAGAAGGGATGTGAGACAACTTACATCCTCTTCATTGATTTCTCAGCAACATTTGTGTTACAGATTCTTAGAAGAGAAAAATACTCAGTTGAGGCTTCAAAATAGAATTAGGGAAAATTGTACATGCTCCATAATAGCTTGATAATTAAAATAGTCTGTAGACCGTGTAATTTGAAATTTCAGCAACGTAGTGCACAGAAGGATTGTAAACCCAGCAACAGTCCAGGCTCTTTGATGCAGAAACATTCTCCTTCTTGCAGGTTGCTTGTACATCTCCACAGCAGCAGAGTGCAACAGTGACAGCAGGCATGGAGCAGCGGATGTGGAGAAGTACCATGAAGGTCACTCCGTAATGCAGGCATGGATGCAAGCAACCCCAAGCTGACACTGGAGCAAGCTGGTTGCTTCATTAACAGGTTGAGAAATGCTCTGATACTGCAAGATAATCAGGGTTATAACAAGTTTTAGCAGTCCTTCCCACTCAGCCAGCAGCCACTTCAGTCCTCTGAATGGTTTTGGGGGATTAGAGAAGTAGGAGCAGATTGATCAGTTAGCGAGACAGAAGGTGGCAACAGCTAGTTGTGTTGGGCTCACGAGGAACTGATCGCTAAACCCACAAAGCTGGGAGTACTGTCTTATTTAAGTACTTCGTGTCATCTTTAAACTGGGAGCAGTAGCCAACATTTAAATGGGGAAGGAGGTTGGTAAAAAATGTGAGAAGTCCCACAAGGAGAATGAAGAATAATGCCTGCAAACTGGCATCTCAGGGTTGACCCGTGCATGTCTGTGGCTCTGTGGTTGGGGAGATCAGGGAAAGCAGGATGCTTCTCTATGTCTAGTTAGGAGGAAGGTCAGAAGTGCCAGCAGGGCCTCCTGCTTCTATTCCATCGGCTGGTTTTGCTATTCCTCTGTCAGACTCTCTGGTTCGGCAGTGCATTCAAATGTTACTGGTGGGAATGAGCTCACACACACACACACACATGCAAAATACTGTGTGGCCTCCTGAGCCTCATTCTCTTACAAATTCTGCTTAACCACCCCCTGCCACTTTATTTTATTTGGTAACTACTGGAGCCTGTGTGGGGGTGCGGGTGGGGATTAGCGGGGAGGGATGGTGCAGGGCTCTTGCTGGATTTCAGTAAGAGAGGCCTGGCAACAAAGAGCTTACTAGGAAAACTGCTTTAGTAAGGCAGAACAGGAGGAATACAGATAGTGAGTAAACTGCACGTCCCTTCAGGTGCTGGGCACCCCACATTCAGGTAGCATCAGACAGCCTGGATGGATTTTTTCCCCATGTCGTGCTGTGCAGAGCAGATCTGACCCTGTCTGAGGAGAGACGCTCTCCCTTTCGGCCATTTGAACTGTTATGTGATTTCCTGTGAAAACAACTCTCTTCTTGAAGGCTGTTCTCATGAGAACGCCTGGCTGCCCTGCTCGATAAGGGCAAGGCCAGGCAGGTGGCACAGGCAGGGGGAGCTGCCCGCGGGCTCCTGTTGTGCTGCTTGGTGCTGGCGATCCCGCAGCCAGGCGGCTTGATACGCCTGCTTGGGGTAACCTGACTGCAGCACTGCGTGTGAAACGGCCTCACGGGCAGGATCAGCACCAGCCAGGGAAAGCTCGCGCCCGTGCATTTTCTCTGGCACAGGAACCTCAAACATTAAACCACTGGCTCTGCAGTTTGTTTGCTTTCAAAAATGACAATGAGCTGGGGCCGGCCGCAGGCATGGATTGGCATATTAAAGCTCAGGCATCTCTCTGGTACCATCAGTCAAATGCTCTAAGGCGTCACTTCGCAAACACTTTCACACATTCTTTTGGCTACCGTGAACAATGCGGCCAAAACCTGCAGCGCTGTGGCGTAACCCGTTTTGGAGCCGGGCACGAACCTCAGCGCTTCATGGGCAAGTGGTGCCCAAAAGCATTCTGGGCGGCTGTTTTGTCACCATAATGTTGTGAGAAAGCTGTGCAGAGCTCACAGAAATACCATTCGGAGCGCTTTTACATTAGATTTCCTTTCAGCAAGGAGCCAGGTGGCCATTGGAAAAGTGAGTGGTCAGCAGTGCGTGCACCTTTAAAGCAAAGCTCTCCCAGCTCTCTGTGCTCCCTGCAGGGCACTGGGGCTTTAGTGAGAACTGCATCTCACACTTTGGCTTGCTCCTTGCTGCTGGTAAGTACCCAGCTCCTTCTCCAGGTGTGCTTTCTCTTGCTGTGTTGCTGCTCCTGGGCAGGGTTTTGTTGAAGGTGCTGTGGTGTAGTTGGGCTTTTCCACTTGGTTTCTTGATTGGTTCTGGTGTTACTGCTCTTCCCAGGGTCTGCCTGAGAGCATGGGAGGGGGCGGGACTGGGGAAGTGCTTGGGTGGCCTTGGTTTCATGGAGTGATCCTGTGTGAAGTTACTGAGGTAGGGAAACGCAGCTCTGTCCTTTGAAACTCAACTAATTTGTTGGTTAGGTTTTGATTATTTTATTTTGGAGGCATTCTTTTAAGTGAAGTGGCTGCTGTTATGGCTAAGCAAGTGTAAGTCACTCAAGGTTAAGTTTGATACCTAGCTGCTAGGGAAAGAGCATCAGGACATAGTAAGTTAGGTAAAATGAAGGGTGTGTTACTGCCTGATCCTGTCTGCAGGAAGATACGCTTCTAATTGTAAGAGTATGGAAAATGCATCATGTTGTTGGTGGATCTTTTCCCAGTGGAGTAAGGATCGTATAAATGTGGCTGAGTGATTTCTAAGCACAAAGAGTTTGTGAAATGCATCATTCTATGGTGTTTATATACATGTATCATGAGAAAGCTTGCCTTAAATTTTGGATAGCGTTCCATGTGCTACTCTGAGAGCTGACTGCCCAGCGTCTGATTTACTTGTAGCTGGTATGTTGTCACATACAACACTGTAAGTCAAAACAAAATCTAAAAGATAGGCAAAATAAAGAGAAGTAAGATAAAACCACGATGAATGTTGTATCCAGCTCAAAACAAACATTGGAACGAATAATTGAAGTAAGGCTTAAATGTTTGCTTGATTCAACATAGGGGCTGAAGCTTGAATTAAGAGGAAAACCTTGAAAAACGTACATGAAGGCCAGTGATTGTGGGAATTAAACATTTAATTATTTTTAAACTCGAATGTGGATTGCAACAGCTCTTCTTTAACACAAATTTTATCAATCACATGTAGCAAATCGTGACTTCATAATCTAAACCACATTAAAATCTCAGTATTTAAACAGTATTTTCCAAAGTTGGGGTTTAATTTGTGATTAGACCATGCACTGCCTTTGAAGTAGCCAATCACAGTTGAAAGTTGTTCTGTAATCGGCCATTTAGGAACAGAACTGCAGTGATCAAGTTAGAGGTGCAAGCACTTGAGAATAATGTAAAGTCTATACAACATGTGTTGCTACAGCTGGGTAGATAGAGGAGGAATGATAAAAAAAAAAAGTCTCAGGGACTGAAAGAGCACAGTAACCTGCCAGCTGTATAAAAATGACAAAACAAATGAGCAACTGCGTGCTCCACTTGGAGCACATCTTTTTCTTTTTTTAGAAGTCACTTACAAAAGAGCACGTTGGTGATTTGTACTCACATCCTGGACCATTTTCAAGCCCTTGTCAAAGGAAGATAAATTATTGAAGCATTTTATAAAGTAGCGTCTCTATTTGTGTGTTCTGTAGTGGCTTCTGAAGTCTTTAATGTAGAAAGGTTAACTATTAATTGCAAAATAATTTGGAATTATTCCCTGACTTTTTTAAAAAAGCAACCTACATTTTCTGCCTTGGATAATTGAAATGTTACTCGCATTAGAGCTACTGGTACTTGAAAAGAATGGGGCAATGTTACACTAACACAGTTGTCTTGTGTTCATCCATCCACAGCTAGAAGTATTTTCTTATTCTTGGAGACACTGTAAGCTACTCAAAGAATAAAGGAGGGCTTCAGAAAACTCATTTAAAAAAAAAAAAAGGCTAAATAACCTCACCATGAGACACAGTACCCTAAATTATAACCTTGTCCTGAGGAACAAGGAAGTGTTTTTGAAAAATTTGGATGTTAAGTGCAGTAATGCTCAGACTAAGAAACACCTGAACCTTCATATTTATTTCTTGTCTGACTGCAAGTAAAAGAAGAGAGGTTTTATAAATCGATGCAAGTATCCATCTAAAACTGAGCTGGATTTACTTGCTTGTCTTTGATTAACTGGGAGGGTTGCTGCAGAATGTAAACAAACAAGTTCCGACTTCATTGCCTGCACAGATATTTCTCTTTCCCTTACGCATACCCCATGTTATGAGCTCAATGTATTTTTTTTCACATTTCTGGCTAGCACATAAAGAAAACAATGTATGGATGGTGCTAAGTTGTGAGGAAAAAGAGCAAGCTATCTGAACAGGATATGTGTGATATTATAGCAAAAGCTTTTAGATTTCTTGTCTGTTTTGAGGAATAGCTTTAAATAATAGCTTAAAATGCTTTTTATTGAAGAAGTCCTTTGTGTTTGGAAAGAGATGCAAAACCAAAACAAAGGTAACTGCAGTCGGGGAGGGAGGGAAGTACGGAGTGGGAGGTGAAGTGGCTGCTAGCTGTGCTGGACTACCAGCTGAGAGCTTTTCACTGGTGACTGACTTCCACAGCGGGTGCAGTGCTCCCCCTTAGGGTTTTTCTTCCATTTGACTCAATTCTTTCCCCACCCCTAATTGTTGAAGTGTCACTGTTGCATCCCTTGATTCCAATCCACAATTCAAGATGTTTCGGGTAATTTAACAGTCAGCAGCTGAACTTTTTACCCAATGACTCTTGCTACAGTTTGGCATTTAAAGCTGAATCTTTTCCAAAAAAGACAGGTCGCTGTCACCTGATTCTTTTTCCTTCCCAACATCAGTTAAATGATCATTTTGCCATGGCTGCATGGCTGTGATTCTACGCCTGCTTACCTCCAATCAGTATTTCTGTGACTGCTAGTGTAACCAAATGAGCTGTTGCTTTGAATTAGTCTTGTGGTACTGTTACATGCTTAATTTTTACTTTATTTCTGTACTGTGGAACAAAGCAGTATTTTGAAACAAAAACATTGAGGAAGCTTAGACTCATTTACATTTATTTAAAAAAAATATTTAAACACTTGTGAGTTATTAACTGCAAATCAAATACTTCTCATCCCTTTGGAAAGGTTCACAAGTACAAATTAGCCTCCTTCTGGCATCTTCACATCCTTCTCTTCTGTGTGCTTATGTACAATACTGTGAAAACGAGAAAATGGCACACATAAGAGGGCTGCAGTAAATGCCGTGCAGAAGACTGTTTATTTAAAACATCTTAGTTCCATGGCTTGTAAAGTAAGCGTAATGAATCCCCTTCAGCATGAACAAAGTCTGAAACATTCAAGTTTCAAGAAATGTTATTAAATTTATACATTATGTACTAACTTGGCTCAGTATTATATCCAGAACCAAACCATACACTCTGGCAGATGAGAATAAACCCAGCTACCCTGCAGCATTACTGAGGAGAGCATGATAAAATCTTTACACAGCAGAATTAAGAGTGTTAGACATGAATGTTATGGTCTTTCAACAAGAGCCGAAATCCCAGGCACTTCTGGCAAAGCTAATTACCCATGCGACAGCAGGCATCTCTTGCCTACTTGGCTGGTGACACCAGAGCACCATCTGATGCAATGTTTCCCAGGCACTTCTTAGGAATGTTTCTTACCTGAGAGTGGGACTATGCAAACTGTATTTTGAATGTCCACAACATGAAATTGTATCATGCTCCTAAACCTGGGATATCTTAAGCTCTCTGCCCAGCCTGTACTTCATTTTCCTCCCTCTTATCCAATTGTTATTAACTTCTATTATAAATTCTTATTTCCATAATTGATTGTCCAGCTGCAGTGCCGCAGTACTTCTTATCATAATAAGCTAAATTCCTTGCAAAAAAGCACTTGGCCTTGCTCAAGGACTGTTTCTCCTCCCAAAACAGAACAGAATCTTTCACGCTGGTGCCACAGTCTCCTCGACTACTTATGTAATGCGAGATTCAGTTCTTGTTTCTTTCTATTTCCCTTCCTGGCTTGTGCTTTCTTTTCTAGTAACTTAGGCAAACGCTGCTTAATTTACCTTTTCTACAAGTCTCTTCACATCTGGCTTTTGAACCTTTTCTATTTTTAGATATTCTTCTCCCTGGCATGTCCTGCTGCTACAGCCTAACTGTGATACCACAGCATCATTCCAGGAACCTGGGATACCATCAGCCCATGATTAGAAGCAAGTTTCTTGCAGGGGGAAGGATGCTAACTGTCCTTGCAGCACACTAAAATTCATGTACTGCACTGGGACAGTTCAGGGTTCAATAGTGAAGGGCAAGTGATTTTTCTTGACTGATCACAGAACCTCTACTATAAAAATAGCCTGCAGTACTAATGAACACCACTCATCCAGGTGTGTTCAGGCTGGGGCATTCACACCTCAGGAACATAGAGCTGTCTGTGTCTCCATGTACCCATGTGCTGTCCATATCATCCATGTGTCCAGCAGTTTACCTAGCAAAACACTGAATTTCCTGTGGAGGAGAGGTCACCTTGGCAGGCAGCAGGTGTAAAAGTAATTCTGTCAAGTGACAGGAACTTGAGGTCTGTGAATGAATAGAAAAGAGCACGCTTCTCCAAAAGATCTCTAAGATCAGAAGCAAAAAGGGCCACAGGAATGAGGAAGAGCACAGACCCTGAAAAGGGCACTATAACAAGTAAACATATTTCCAAGGAATTATGGAAGGAATATTCTTAAAGGGAACCTGCTAACACCTCAGTCACACTTCAGATGTAGAATACCGTTCTTTTACTGAGCAATAACACAGGGAGGAGGAGTTACCATTATTTCCTCGGATAAAGGCGTCCCCATACTTGTTCTTTAATTGTCCATTTACGTATTCTTCTGTCTGTTCCAGAGCTATGTTCATATACCCATCCAGGCAAGCCAGGACACCTGAAGGTAGTGACAGTTTAACAGTGAATCAGCTTAAACTTACTTTTAAAGAAATAAAAATGCATTGCATTTGAACAGTACAGGGAAGAAAACAAAACTCTTTACAACAAACTAAAAGCCCAAGCTTGCAGGTGAGTCAGTGGATCACAGGAATCTTAAAAGAATGAAGCTGTGAGTAAGGAACCCCAGGTCCTCTAGCAGCAACTTTATCAGTTGATATAAGGATGGGGGGGGAGGAGTCACTGAGGCACGGCTTCCAGAAGATCAACAACCTCCACTTGAAAGTTTAGTTGTCCCTTCTTGCTTGTTTTATGCCCAAGAAGAACTTGTGACATTAGGTGTAACAGGGTAGCCTAAGAACAAAACTATTAAGTTCAGTTTAATTAAAGCCTGTCAAGGATGTATCTGAAAAATAACCCTTTCAATACAGGACACTGTATACATTTTTCAGATTGATTTTTATGCTCACAGACCCAGAATAACGTGGGCTGCCAGTCTGTTTTTGTGTGAGCAAAGTTCTAAATCACTTTGAACAGGCTGGGTGTTTCCAAATGACACTGATTTCTTCCCACAAAAATAAAATTACACTGCTTAATTAATGCACAGCATGAAAAAAAATCTGTTATATTAGATGGTCTCTTGATTAGGAAAATATGCATTTGCAAAATATGCATAACATGCACTACCTTTAGAAGTTTTTTGTATTCTGACCTCTCATAGCCCCTGTTCAGGCTGCACCTTGTTGACACAGTACTTGCACTGTGCTGGCAGTATGATGGCATTTTTATTCATAAGCACTCCTCGGGATCTGCACTCACCACTACAGCCAGCACTAAATTAAACTTAGCTAATGAACGGACCATTTCTGTAACAAACTGAATGTGGGGATTAACAGAAGAATTGCTCAGAAAACGCACTCTGATTTTGTGTGTACATGAAACAACTTCTAAAAAGCTGTTCTTACCTCAGTCTTGCCTGTGCATTTTTCCAACTTCATTGCTGCACAGACCCTACCACTAAAACTACTGCCACTACTAAAATTGAGAAGAACCTCATTTATTTACCTAGTATTAAAAGTCAGGAATTACAGTACATTGCTGTACTGAGGAGAGGAAGAAAACTCCAGACTGAGAATCTTCCTCTAGGGCATGTTCTCATTTTCCAGAAGTGTTACTGTAATATATTCCATTAAATAATTAGGAATTTAGGTTTTTCTGCCAACTTGTAATGGTTTGAGGATTGTTATTTTCCTGTATGTGTTTTTCTTCTCTGTTTCCACACAAAGGGGAAAACCTGACTGTTCAGTGTTCTTTAGCTCCTTGTAGGCCTGACTGTAGGCACATTAAACTAGCAGAGTTCCAGGCCTAGCTAAGGGGACAGGTTACAAATGTATCTTAATGAGTAAAAGGTACCAATGGAAGTATATCAGGTACCATAGGAAGTATATCAAAAACACCTTGCATGTACTCTTAGGCAAGTGATGACTCGCTTTAATTACCTTGAATGAGCTGCCACTACATAATCCTGCAAGAATGAATTTACAGAAATGACAGATTACAAATTTCATCAGCTGAGAGGCACTGAAGAGGAACAGGAAGGGATAATAAGGCACTGCTTGCCCTGTCAGTGAGCAAGAATTTGAAGCTGTCAGAATGCAAAGGCTCCTGTCACAGGACAAACAAGTCTTGTCTCACAAGCACTAAGCTTTGCCCACTGAATTGAACCTACCTGTAACAGGTATCTCTGGCACAATGGTAACGTTTAAATCATTCTAGAATAAAGTGCCTAGCTTGTGTTTGATGGGAGATTGTGATAGTTTCAGTTACGTTTGGACACTATTGAGGAAAAAAATTGGCAGGCTGATAGTCTTAGCCTAAGGGGAGTATGAACTTAACATACTCCCCTTATATAATCCCAGGATTATAGGGTGTTTTTTAAGCAGTAAATTAAACTTAACATAAAAAACACCCAATAATCCTGCATAGAGTGCATGAAGGTCTGCAGATAAGCCAAAGAGTTCTGGAATAAAACTGTTTGACTGTGTTAAAAAACACTGGGCACAGAGGTGCAAAAAACACACTGAGCTTTCTTCTGTATCCCTGTGTGTCTTGATCCAACAGGAGTTTAGGAGCTGTTTAACCAAGCACACAACTCGTCCTATTTCATCCCCATGTAGTTGCTGATAGCACAGGTTACTGTTTGAAGCTTTTCTGGACCAAGGTCTGTGGTAGGAGTTGGGGAACATGAAGGAACAGGAAAGGGGTGGCTTCAAAAAGGCGTGCTGTCAGTGCACTGAGGGCCTGACCATTTCAGGAGCTGTGATTCAAACCCACCTCTAAAAAACTTGATTTAGAAACTCAGGCTCGTCTTGAGACTGCAGTCAACCGCTGCGGCCAGGGGTTGTAATGACTTAGATGGGTATTTCTGATCCGTAAACCCGCCGTTACCCTCCTCCCCGCCGCTTTCCCCAGAGCCGCTCCCTCCCCTTGCTGTCCCCGCCCTGCGGCCAGGTCTGGCCGTGCAGCTCCCCGAGCAGCGCTGTCCGGGGCTTGCTGCGAGCTCACCTCGGTAATCCACGCCGGAGTTGAGCTTCACCACCACGGGCCGGCCGATGATCTGCTTCAGGAAGTCGCTGGGGGTTTGCTTCCGCAGGCTCATCCTGGGCTCGGAGCGGGGCTGCGGGGAGAGGCGCGGGCAGCGGCTGAGCGCCTGTGGGGGCGGCCCGGCACCCCCCGCCGCCCGGCACGGAGCCTCCCTTCCTCCCTCCCGCCCTCCCGCCCGGCCCTGTCACGGCGGCCGTTAGCCCGCAGCCGTTACCCCGCGGCCGTTGGGGACCGTTGGGCGCCGCCGCTCACCCGCCGCCGCCTCCTGCGCGCGCCCCGGCCCGCTCGCGGCC
This sequence comes from Anas platyrhynchos, assembly GCF_047663525.1. Lineage (NCBI taxonomy): Eukaryota > Metazoa > Chordata > Aves > Anseriformes > Anatidae > Anas > Anas platyrhynchos. Next base: position 37,965,813 of record NC_092590.1, read on the forward strand.
AATGCGGGCGGCCCCGCTACGGCGCGCCGCTAGGGACAAAGCGCAGCGCGCGCAGCGCCGGCAGCCGGCCCGCCCCGACAGGAACCCGCGGGGGCTGGTCCCCGCGTTAGGAACTGTGCCAAGTTCTTCAACAAGATCACAAATAATAATACTTATTAACAATAAAATAATAATAATAATAAATAAAAAACCCACAAGCAAACAAAACCCGTTGGTTTTTAGGAGTTTGGTAGTGTGACCCAAACTCCTGGTGGAGTTAACCCTCTGTGAAAGCATCTGGACTGACTTTTTTTACTTTATTCTTTCAGTATTGATTAAAAAACTTTTTAATTCTTGTAGCAGAGGGAAAACTTGCTCCAGAAAACGTGCTCTTCAGAACAGGGAAAAATTTTTTCTTCAGAGCACGGCCAAGCGTTCGCCCTTCCTGAGTTGCCTTCACTTTTTAAATGCAGTTTCAGCCACATCTCCCCCAAACACAAACCAAAATAAAAGAAAAACAGCCCAAACCTCGGGTCAGGAGGCCTTCATCCTGGGGCTGCAGACCAGCCGTGGCCAGGCAGCCAGGCCCACCATGGCCGTGCTGGCGGGCGCCCCTCAGCACCGGGCCCATCCCAGCCTGACACACGGGCACCTCGGGGAGCAGGCGGCACCGTGTCGGGTGGGTGCCAGGTTTGTTTTTGGGGTGTTTGATGCCACCCAAATCCTCCTAATTCCCTTCTTAATACCATTACTGTGTTTACAAATGTGTCTATTCTGAGACACCCGAATCGAAATGGCCAATGGTTTCATATCCTCCCCGCTCCCATGCTTTGAGGCCAAGTCATGAGTCCAAATCTCTGTTAATGTTTCCAGCATTGCCATAGGTCTCTAAACAGTCTCACATGCTGTTCTTAGGGGTAAATTAACCTTCATGCAATAAGACATACATTAACGAGCACTTTGGTGTGGTGGGATTTGACCTGGAAAGAAAATTCCTATCTTCTGATTACATAATCTTCCTGAATCTACATCTGTTAATGCACAACCTAAGGAATGCTTTATTTCCTGAGTGATGAAATCCAAATGACCTCAGGAAGGTGGTCTTCAAAGGGTTTAAGTAATCCACATCCAGCAGATTGCTTACAGAATTCAAAGCTTCAGGAATGAAAATAAAATTCAGACCTCATTGTTTAATGATTCTCTTTTTTTGTTGTTGTTTCGGTCATCTAGATGAAAAAGGATTTAAATCTAAAACTTTGCGTGCGTTGCTATGAGTAGATTCTTCTAAATACTGTGTTGCTTTATCCTTTCATAGTGCACTGAGAGAGTTTTTCCAGCTGTGCAACTCATTGAAGTCAGCGAGATGCTGCCCTTGTGTTTTAATCAAGATGAACTTGAAAGGTGAACATTGTAAGTGGTAGAAATTATTTATAATTTGGTAATAAAAGTTTATGTCTAACACTTTCAAATTTCATACATCTGCTATGTGCTGGCCTTGAGATATAGAACAGTTGTGATTGCCTTTACATTTGGCCTTAGATGAAAGGTCATAAATTACAATGATAGTTCGTACTCATTCCCAGCTCGCAAAATTTCCATATTAACATCTTCACCTCAAACATAAATGGTTACAAAGTTACAAAGAAAAAGTTGCATTGGCCTTTGTCAACTGAACTTAATGATGGAAGTCGGCAGCTCGTATACTATCGCTAACTCTTAAACATGAAGCATCTCGGAATCTTTGTTCAGAGGACCTAATTAAAACTTTACAGTTAGCTTTAAAAAATGAAATGGGATTTGACAGTCTCTCGTTCTCTCTTTTCAATGCAATAAAAAACACTTCAAAGTTAGGGAGATTTTTCTTTCCAGCCAGTTGAAATAAAAGCATTTCCGTAGAGTGAGATGGCCATATAACACAGAACGTGTTAAAAAGGGTCGTCCAATTCTTCTAGCTCTTCTGAAAGGAACACCATTTACATAAGTTAAATGCAGGAGAACAACAATCCAGATGACAAAAGAATATATGTGGGAAGGCTTTGAATTCAGCCTAAATAATCCCTGGCTACAATCAGTGGATGAAAAAAGATGTATGAAACAATCTTCACCTGACAGTTCTGTCACAGAGGACAAACCTATTTGGGCCAAAGTCATGGCATACCCCAAGACTTTAACAATCAACTTTGGAACCTACTTAGATAAAAAAAAAAAAAAGAAAAATATGCAAGGAAATATGCGGCTGAGAACCAAATCCAGGGAAACTTCTTTTTAAGAGCCTCCGAGAGTGTGGGGCAGAAGGCATCAGCTTCCATGAAATAACGTCAAGGTGGAGAACCCTGCAATTTAAGAATAACACTGAAGTCGCAGGGTTTCCTGAGGGCCCTTAAGTAAATGCTGTAGCACATTTCCAGAGTTTGAGAGATGGAAGGTGATATTCTGCTCCTGCTGAAGTCAGTGGAGGTTTTGGTAATTACCCCTGTGCGCTCTGGGCACCTCTAAAAAAAATCTTGAAAGTTTCAAAACCAATCCATCTCAGTGAGCCGGTACCAAAAGGGTAACCATTAGGCTGATAGTTGTCACAGCTTGTTTTTGGAAGCCAAAGTCTCAGCAGCAGATCTTGGCTGCTGAAAAATCACTTTGCCCACTGGCCTGAGCCAACAGTCTTGAGGGGGCTCAGGTTCAAGTCCATTCCACGATGTTTGCGTCAAGGAAGCGCCTCAGATGTTTTCTCTGAAGCAATCCCAGAGGATCCCTGAGGAAGAACTGAGCACATTGGTGCCTTGTGCTGCTCAGCATCACGACAAAAAGGCTTTTTCAATCCAAGTGGCAGGTCTTCAGGGAGCCGAGGATAACAACATGAGAACCCAGCCCAAGGCTTTCTCTCTTCCTCCAGGACTTTCAGGTCTGTAGAAAAGAAAGGGAAGGTCTCTAGAAGCTTTCAGAGTTCATGTAACTCCCTCAGAGTTCCTGGCAGTGCTCTCCTTGGTTCACCCAAGGGATAAGCTTTCTTGTGAGCCTTAAGAGGTTTGAAATTCTCTTTGCATGCATTTTGATGGGAGAATTCAAGCCGTTTGGCATTTGAATGACACTCAATCTGCTCCTATGCAGTGAAAGATTAAAGGTTTTTTCCCTTAAATTGAAGGCTTAGTTATCCAACATTATATCCAATGCTATGCTAAGATCATCAGAACTGCTGATTCCCAGCCATGTTCTCAATTAAAAAGTTAATGCATTTTTAAATTGGACCTTAATTATATATATATAATTATTTTATATATATATATATATATATATATATATATATATATATATATATATATATCACAGAACCTATATATATATATATATATAGGTTCTGTCCTACAGATTTCAGACAAAGGGCATAAAAAAATTCTGTTGTCTTCAGGTTCTTGCTTTGCGTTCCCCAACCTGGGATGTTCATGTCATCCGATACGGATTAAGTGACATGATTACCTTTTGTAACATGTTTTTGTCTGAAGCTTTCTGTTTGGTTCAAGTATAGTTTAATAGATCACGTGAAAACTGTGCTTTCTGTTACATTAAGTAAAGGCTCAATTTTTTTTTTATTTTTTTTTTTTTAATTTTTTGAAACACTTAGCTAGATTATATCCAAATTACAATCAAATTGGACCCAGCCTTTTATGTTTAAACTTTCTAAAATACTTACATCAGAGAAACACAAGTTCTTTATTTTCTTCAGTACAGAATATCAATGCCAGATGACATTTCAATGTAAATTTTTCCATAGCCAGTTTGATGCTAATTCAGTACTTCAGGTTAAAATCCTGGTGTCAAGGTTAAGCCCAGAGATGAGCTCAAATGGTTCCTTGTAACTGACCCGCTGGTGTAAAGCATCTGCAAGGTTAGTGCCCAGCTCCCCAGCAGTGCTTCTGATGGCCACCTGAGGATATGAGGTAAACACAGGGCTGCTCTAACTCATTGTGTGGTGAAAACAGCCCACACCTTGTTTCAAAAAGGAGGATTGGGAAGCGTTCAGCCGCCTTTCTGTCCCTCTGACCCTTTCCACCTAAGGATTCAGCTGAAGCTCTAGTACAGGAGTAGACTTGTGGGAAGAATAATTCTCTTTTGGGGAACTGATGGGAGCTGCCACCCCCTGACTTCTTCTGGCCTCTCAATGCATTTTTTCCATTTACCTGTGAGCCTTCACAGGTATTTCGTATATGGGAAAAAAAATGTGTTGATCTCTCCTTGGAAAGAGCCATAGAGCCTTTTTTTTATTATTATTATTTTTATTTTTATTGTTGATTGAGCCTAAAGTAACTTTTGTTTTTGGGTTTTTGTTTTGTTTGTTTGCTTTCCATCAACACATTGCAGTCTTCCAGAAAATGTAAAACATTAAGCCTGAGCCCAGCAGTGCTACTTCACTAGATGGGACAGCTAGCACAGTTAAAGGAACAGTTGTGATAGTAGCAAACTGACTTTTACTGATGCAGACCACAGTACTAAATATATATGTGTGTGTGTGTGTGTATATTATATATAAAAGTATAGATACCTGAGAAATTTGAAGCATTTGCCCTGGAATATATCAAGAAAAAATACTGGAAAATGGTGATGCAAACAAAAGATCAAGGCTTTAAGCTCTGGGGTTGTAAGCCTTTTGTTTCTGATGTTTGTACAGTATGAAGAAGCTCCTTAGACGTTACTGAACTGCAAATAAAAATATTGCTCAAGTGTTAACAAAAATAAGCATGCAGTGATTCAGTTTGTCAGTGTGAGGAGTGCCTTTCTGGATATTAGCCAGACTGGAAGCCAGGAGTGGAGGCTGCAGAGTCAGTGTTCAGGGCTGGTACGTGTTACTCTCGTGAGGATACTGGAAAGAGGCAAAAAACTGATGGTGTTGTGTTGGTCAGACTGCCTGGGTTCCCATATGCCTCTGCCAGAGGCTTCCAGGGTGACCTTGGGTGAATCACTTGCATCCTCGGTGGCTCAGTTCCCACATTCACTTAATTAACAGAAACTTGATTAGATGGAAGAAGCTATTTTTATTAGTGTATGTTATTTCTAAAGTGGAGGAAAAATAGGAAAGATATTTATAGAAAAAATCAAGTATTCCTAGTTTCAGTAACTTTAAAAATAATTACATAGTCCGCTGTTAATCCAGGAAACTAAACAATTCAGTATTTAAAATAATGGAGACTATGGTGTAATCACTCTGTTCTTTCTGTACCTTTATTAGCTGCAGAGCTGGAGAGCACAATTTCTTTAGAAATAAAATGTGATTTAATGTCAATGTTGGGTCACTCCTAGGGCATTTGTGGGCTGGTATTTTCCAGTACCCTTAACTCCCGACCATTGACTACCAAATCGCTATTCCTGAGGATAAGGAAGCAAAATTGAATAGGATGATTTTGTAGCTTTATATATATATATATATATATATATATAAAAGGTAAAATCAGGTGGGCGGACTAGAAACTCTGTATGCAAGATAAATAGTTTTGTTCAGAATAAAACAAAGGCATAAATTTTCATATTAAGTCAAAAGCTAATTTTGCACTGAGTACATTATGCAACTCCTGTCTTTTTAACTTTATTATCCTTTTGTGCATATCCTAGTGAAAATAAGGATGCTAGCTATAAATATAGAGCTGTCAATGTGGTGCGACTGCCTGTGACCCAGTCCCCAGGGTCTGCCGTTAACCTCGAACACCGTGTTCAGGTCTGATTCCCTGGTGTTCGTGCACATGCAAGAAAATATTCCTATATATTTTACTCTTGACTATTTCGATGAGGAAAAGATATTGCTGGGAAAATTATATAAAAATGGTATTGAACACTGTGACCTAAGTCCTTCGAATCTGCGATAACAGTTTTGATGATTACCTCTAGGAGAGGGGGATGATGCAGGGAACTCGACACGCTGGCTCGTGGGCCATTTTTTGGCTTTCAGTTTTCACTGAAAGCTGTGCTATCAGTGCAGCTCTATTAGCCCTAGGAACTGTGGGGGATTTAGGGCAAAGACAACACCCGTGCTTTGCCACTCACCCTATGCTACTTAGAAAACGTAGACGGCAGCAACGTGAAGTGTCTGCAGGTATCCAGACCCGTCATTAAAAATTGCACCCTTACTGCTGCCATGGGCCTGTGTGGATGCTGGAAACGATGGTGAACGCTGAGAAACCACTCAGCATAGACGTGACCTGTGACCGTGCAGCTGAAAAGGTTTGAAGGGTTCTTCTGAGGAGAAGAGAGATGATTCAAAAGCCTGATCAGTAGTCCTTGCGGGCTTTTGTGGCCAGGAAGGTGTTGGCAATATTGCTCTCAAACGGGTTATAAATCCTTATGACTTGGTTCACCAAGGAGCTGCAGCTCTCGTTACTTTGCTCTGGTCTACATGAACAGAGGACTTCATTCTAGAAAGAAGAGGAAGAAAATCTCCTGGGAAGTGAAGAAGCAAGCCATGTTTTTACCATGCACTGCCTTTCTTAGGTTTCTTGCTTCGTTTCACTTCCAGCTCTGCTGAGCTGACATATGCTCTGGTTTCCTCCACAACATGTGTGGGATGCTCTGGTCTGGTCTCTTCAGACCACGGCCTGAGCACGTCATCTCCTTGGCTACTGAATTCTTCCTATGCCACACATTCACCTTCCTCATGCAAATCATCATCTATCTATTTTTACATGTTTTTCACCTGAACTCCTGCCTACTTGGAACTGACACTACCAATTGATTTCACGTAATGCACACAGCACAGTCTAAATATATTTATTTCCGTCTCTGGATGTAGGGTTCAGACATTAAAATCAATGCCTTGGAGGTGAAAAGTTTCATCATCCATAAATAACTCTTGAGCCATTCATTTCAGCTCCCCAAACAGAGTATCAACAATGGAGTATGTGATCTGGAAGATGAGATTGAAAATACATATGCTATGCTCCCACGCTAAAGTTTTCTCAATTGAAGGGAATTCCAAATATTTAAGGAAGAAGGAAATGGGCAATAGCAGTGAATTGGTACTCTCTAAGAAGATGGAGGAAGGTTTTTTTTTATAATAAGGAAACATCTGTGATAATTTTATCCATTAACTAATAATAATCATCATCATTACAGGCTCTGTGTGAACAATTTGGGGATGCACCAACAAACTTCCAGCTTGAAATAAGCACACCGAGTCAGGCTAGTCTGTGGGATCTGCTCTCACTTTAGATGCTGAGCTGCTCTCAAATGTTAAGGTGGGTCAATTTACCTCTCTGTGACTCAGTTTCCCTTCTGCAAAACACAAATTAAATATCTAGAGTTTTCAGATTGATGGATGCAAATCGTTACCTAATAGTGAGGTATTAACATCCTAATCTTGCCTTGAGAGTAATTTAGTAATTAGTAATTGGCACTGATCGGTAATTATTTATATTTTTCTTTGCTGCTTGTGAGGTATTTCTCTGCTATGCGTTTTCTAAAGTCGTATATATAACAACTGAACATTGTCACTTTCCTGCAGAACATACAAGTCTTTCAGTAGTTGTATGATATAAAGATGAAAAACAGGTTAGAATCTGGTATGTCATTTCACTCAAGGCTAGAGGGCCAAAGTCAAAGGGAAAATCTAATGATTTACTGCATGAGTAAGTGCACAGTCTATGTATTAATAAATTCTACAGGACTGTATATTCACCCTGTTCTCACACTGGGTTTTAAGCTTGACTTTTTAAAGGAATTGAAATAGAAAGGATTCCTTTTTAAAATTGTTCCACATTAAATAATCCGTGTTTCAGAAATTGTATATTTATTTTTCAAGTAACCTCATTACTACCAGACTACTTTCCCTCTGACAGTGAAGCAGAGTGCTTATCTTCATATTTTCATAATGAAAACTCCCAAGCCCAGGATACTGTGGCAGATTTACAGCCTGTGAGCAGCAGAACTGACAGGCATTTTAATATGAAAGGAGATATGATGTCTTTAATGTACAGTGATGTCACTTCTAACAAGGTAGAAGCCTGCTTTCCGCGCTGCAATCACCATAAGGAGTGAAACCCGCCTGCTTCGGGAGCGACCTTTTAACCCAGGAAAAGGTCACAAATAATAGAAGAGAGAAGGGACTCTGCTTACTCAGGTGGAAGGGCACACTGACGTTGGAGGAGCAAGGCTATTGTGGATGTGCATTATCTCCAGGAAGTTGAAGCTAGAAATAGGCTAGCTAGAGCTAACCTTGAGAGCAGAAAAGGAAAGGATAATGAAAATCCTCAAGGGAGTGTTAAACTGAAAGCTAGATTGCCTGTTGACCACCTTTTTTTCCTTTTATTCAACATTGATTGGACCTAATAACTTGAAAGTGATATTGACAGCCATATAGTGTGCCATTAGCTGGGCACACGATTATTTCGCTGAGAAAGGACAGCACCCCAGTACCAAAACCTAGGCTTTCAGTTCTACATTAAACCAACAAATTTAATATTTTGTCTAGGAAATATTTGCCAGTGATTTTAAAGGCTGATTTTAAACGTCCTTTTCATAAGTCCCCTCTTAAATACGCTTCTAGCCCTTACCTGGGAGATTTTATCCTGGAAGTCTAAAGCTGCACTGGTCTTAAACCTTGTATACAAGAGTATCTGCTGAAAAGGCTGTAAAATGGCAAGAAATCTCAAGCCCCAATGAGTATCTTGTGCTAGCATTTGACTGGTCACTTCAGCTAAAGACAGGAAATTAAAGTATATGGGCATACGTATCCTCAAGAGAGGCTGTTCCTGTAAACTAAAATTCAAGAAAATCAACTTTGAATGTTGTGTCATTTGGTACTTTGACAGTTTGATCTTGAAAAGCATACTACAGTGTAAAAAGAATGTTGGCAATGCAAAAAGTAACTCATTTGTTTTCCATTACCTTTGCAGAAATTGTAATTTTAAAAGAAAACACTTCTCAGCAGGAACCCAAACCCTCATGTAGCTGGGATGATGAAGCACTGAAACAGTAATATTCAGGTGAGGCAAAACAGGGAGGAAAACAGTGTTGACCAGTGTCTATAGTAGTATTGCCAAAATGAAGCACTGAAATCAACATAGCTGCCTATCTGTGGCATGCAAAATCTGAAGTGGTGGCTGACAGGGATCATGAAGATCCCTGTAATATTCCACAGCTAATCCTGTATCATTGTGACTGTAATTTTTACAAACATGCATATTCTTTGAGGTGCCATGACTTTTTTTTTTTTAATTTACTTTGAAACAGCTGTCTGTCCTCATCCCTCTTCAAAATGTAGGGAAGAAAAACTGCAGGATTGAGCTTGCATGTAGAAATAATCACCTTACATTTCAGCAGAAAACACCAGAAATAGTGTGCGTATCAGTAAATTATTTTTCTGGTTTTGAGCCTGCTCTTCTGACCATGAAGAAACACTCCAAAGAGTGTGTTTGGAGATACATTAATTATGTTTTCCAAAAAGTAAAAATATTGGGAAAGGGGGTATGATGTGATCCTGCTGTAGATCCACAGATCACCGGGGTCTGAAGGGGGGATCAGATGCAATTAACAGAAACAATTAAAAGTTAATGATTTGAAAGATCCCATCATAGCTTTAAAAGATCAAAGATCCTTTGGCTGGTGACAAAAGCAGCTTGACACACCCAAGTAAGCTGTGAACTGCTTCACTTTTCCATGCTATCTTCTATCTGTCAATATATTGGCTATGGACTCCGCTGAGGCCAGTCTCAGAAGGCAGGCTGTCACATTTCTCAAAAGATAAAATGTCCCTAAGGGTACAAAGAATACATGCATGCAAGCTGATAGACAGGAGCAGCACTGCAACTCTAACATTTTATGGCTAAGTTCAATGAGTGAGTCCTTAAATGGATAATTGAATTGATAAAAGGCTTATATTTGCCCCGATTAAGCTTGTTCTGTCTCCATATGTAGGACTAGGGATAGTTTAAACAAAAATCGAGGAAGAAATTCAGGAGAGAGACATTCATAAGCTCTTTGAAAATTGGTTTCATATGGAAAGCTTGCCAGTTGTTATGTCACACGTGCTGTTTGTCCCCACAAAAAATCCTATTGCCCAAGAAGGGTCATTTCCAACAGCCCCTTTTTTTTGTAAGACTTTGTAAATATTTCTAGACTGTCTCACAGCTTCCTAACTCATTTCCCCTCTCATCCTTAGTAGTTTTCCCATTTGTAATTGTGTGGCATCCCTGTGGCATAGAGTCACCTGGGAAAGTGCTGTAAGGCAAAAAAAAAAAAAAAAAAGAGATTCTGGCTATTTTTAATGACACTTGGAAGGTAGAAATATGGAAGGAGAACTACATCACATCAGCATTTTTCAAGCTACTGCATTACATCAACCAATCTCATTGCTTGTGCTTTCCACGCTGCATCCCTCTATTGGATCTCTGTTTGTAATTGAATTGTAAACTATCTGGGGAATGTGCTTTTGTTCTGTGCGTGCTTATACATTGCCAAGTGCAAGAGGGTGATGGCCCATGACTTGGATCATTAGGTGCTATGCCAATGCAATGTTTAAATAAATGCATGTTGGACTAGGGACTCATAAACTCCTGCTTTCAAAAGCTTTGGACTTAAGCCTATGTCTGCCAACTTGGTTGACATTAGTGTCCTCTTTCAGAAAGCTCAGAAGGTTATGTCCTTTTCCTCCTCAGCAGGCACGTGATGGCTTTCAGAGAATGAGTACTGTACCCTCACATGGGTAACAAATCTCTGTGCATTTAATAAAATTTAGGTAGTGTAGGGGAAGAACACTTCCTGTAAGGATGAATTTTATTTGCCTATGAATTTAAGTACTGGTTCATTGCTATTTGGGGCATGAAGTTCAACTCATCTGTTCACTCTGGCCATGATTCAGGCAAATGTTTAGCGTCAGGGAGCAAAGCTTGTATTGAAAGCGGTCAGTGAGCATCCCTGTACCTAGTCAAGGCAGTCTGAAATGAGATAACGAGTTTGAACTCTATGCATCTCTAACATACAGCTTGTATTTGAGTTGCATTTTTGATGTTTGAGTCTCCTGTAAGTCATTTAATATGGCTTACAAGTTCTTTACAACCATGCTTGAATGCTTACATTCTCTCCCTATGCTTATTCTCTCCCTAAATGCTTAGTCTCTCCCTAAAATTGCACATATATATATACATATATGTTTGTTGAGTATATGTATTCGAGTATTCTGATAGATTTTTGAGAACAATAGATTTCATTCACAGTTTATCTCTATTTATATGTATGTTTAGTGTTCTTGCATATTTACACTAGTCTCACAGTATAAGAATCACAGAGTAGTGTAATGTGCTTAAATACTGAGTTTTCTTCTTCAAATAAGGCTTATTATGTGCATATTTTTCTCTTCCACCCAAACTGTTTTGGATTCCTTCCATACACGCAGCATCACTCACCATTCTGTTTAAATAACCAGATTGGGGAGAATATTTGACTTTTTAGAACACCTCTTTATGGAGAATTAAAGGTCATAGCTGGAAAACTGATCATCTGAGCTCAGTCATTTCTGTGTATTCTGTTAATTTTTCCTGGTTAATGGCCCTTTCAAATTCAGATTGCATGGTTACTTCAGACTCGCATCAGATGCTCCTTGGAAATAGCAGCTCACAATGGGAAAAGATAACCTATTTCCTTCAAGAGCTGGAGCTCTGTCTGTGAACTACCAGCATCATGGGAAGATTGATTAAAGTTCTGTAGACACTTAATAAAAAAGCTCTCCTTTCCTGTGTCAAAGAATAACTATCTCAAATTCTAGCCACTTGTCCCTGAGGTCTGAAACCGGCTGATTCTGTTTATCAATTAGGGTGCCAGCATTTAGAACAACATCCAGAGGATAATGGTAATGAGGGACCACAGTCGTGGCTCCAGGGGAACATATTAGTATTAACCTCCGTGCTAGGTCACGCACTACCCCTTTTAATGAGGGATGTTAGGGCTTCCTAGACAGGTGCATTTTGAGCTGAAGAGTAACATAACCTTTTCTACCTTATCATGTCAGGTGGCAAATTTAAACCACAGTAGACTGAAATAGGCTTGCTCAGCACTCTGGATAATTTAATTCTGCAGCCATCTCTCCTCTTTATCTCCTGTTGACATGCTCCAGACTATAACATAATAATAAAAAAAAGCATGTTAAGATAAAAACCTTATAACCAACAGTAGGCTTTGTTCCCTTCCCCTTGTTCACCTTAGTGAACTGCAGCATGGGGTGCTGGTGATGGAGAAGCAATAGCTCAACCTGGATGCTGAGCGTGCTGGGCTTTGGGGTCCTCCTGCCTGCTGACAGACTGCTTTCAAAAGCCCCTGCAGCCTTACCCCACAACATGTGCAAGCCCAAGGGCTTCTGGGGATTGTGGGGGCTGGAGGTTGCAAATGGAGCTGTACGAGGTTGACCTCCTGCTTTTCTTCGTGGTGTGCTTTTGCCAGTCTGTGCTCCTTTAGAATTTCTATTTTTAAATATTATGTGTGTGCCTCCAAAAAATTACCTATTTAAGCTGACAATGAAAAGTTTTCTGGGACCCACCACCTTGCTTTCTGCTCCACAGTGGGCTCGCTCGTAAAATAAGCTTGAAGTATACCCTATTTCTCTTCAGGTTTTTGAGGATAAAAGCAGTTGATTTCGTTAGCCATCAGTCAGGGACAGAATAGCTCATAGATCTGAACGTGCTGAATCCAAGAACCATTATTAATGGTTGGGAAGCAGTGTGATTCAGTGAAATATGCTGCTTTCCTCAGCAGTTGCATAAGAATTACCACTTTGCTGCTGCTGCGTGATCTTGGGTAAGCCACCTAAACATGCTGTGACTCAGCTATCCCCTTTTCTAAAAAGGGCATGTGGGAACTTACCCTAAGGAAATACATTGTCACCGTGCAGTGCCTGGAGGCAGGGGCAGGGCCTCTTTGCGCTGAGGACAGCAGCAGTCTTTGAGGCCAGGCAGCAGAGAGGTGCAGGTATATGAGCATTGCCTCCTCTGCCAGCAGCGTGGAGGCCAGCACGTCTGTTGAGCAGCAGCCAAGGTTACAAGAGCTTGGCAGTGCTGGGGAGCCCTTGCAGCCACCCAGCTGTCCTGACTGCAGGCTTGTGCTGCCTGCCGTACCGGAGGGCTAACCAGGCGTGGTGACCTGAGGCTGCAGGAAAAGCCTTTTTCGAAGGGCTAAGACCATTAGTGGGTATCTAAAGGATGATACTTGTTGTAACATTGATTTATGCAGTCTTTGGATTACATTACAATAGGTGTAGCCAGTTATATGTCTGCAGTAGAGCAAGATTTTGCGAGGCCAGACTAATGAACAAGCCCCTCTGCACCCCCTGAAGTAATTTGAGTCCCTCCCTTGTGTATGGATGGGAATTACAGCAGCAGCCACCGTAGCACAAGTGTGCCAGAGAACAGCCCAGTGCAGACACATCCCTCAATGTCCTATTGATCATATTAACAAAAGTGAAGTAGTCGTGTGTCAGTGCTAAAAGGTAGCCCTGGTTTTGTATCAGTGCATTCTTCCAGAGCTAATATAATTTAGTGATATCCTCTATAATTAAATATTATTAATAATCATGTGTTTTATTCAATTAAAGATGTTCTGGAAGCATCAGGCATCTTTTTGCATCTGGCACAATGCAAAATTTCGTTTGGGAAGGGCTGCAATAACTCCGCAAGGATCTCAAAAAGCCAGCTGAGACATCTTGAAAGAAGTTTCGATTAGTGAAGGGAGGTCCAACAGCAGGAAAATAGATGCTGATGCTCCAAGCTTTCTTCTTTGACCCTCCCATTCACTGGTGCAGTTAGAGACAGACCTACAGTAGGGTTGCTATTGGAACTGAGCAGGATAAGCAATGGCTTTTCAGACATGATCTATTCCAGCTAGCCGATGATTGATTTTGGGTGTTGGAATAAATGAGCTTACCTTTTTTTATAGTGGTGGAATTGTTTCTGGTGCATAAAAGTGTTGCATCACATTGGAACGCTTCCGGAGAGCAGCGGCAGCGATAGCTATATTTCAGGCGCCCTTCTTAATCATTCAGATCCAAGGAAAGATCGTGCCTTTGAACTGCTGGAGGGACAGCGTGACTGGCATCGGGTATCAGCACGCCTCCTGCTACAGCCGAGGCACTGTGGTCAGTGAGGAACTGGTGCTGATCAATGCCACCCAAGCATACCCATCAATAATAAAAGAAATCTATGACAGAAAAGGGTTGTTGTCTCATACCACAAAATGCCTCTTGTTAGCAGCAATGTTGTGCTCCTGAGGGGACATCTCACTGGCTAAGGAATAAGGTGGCTAAGGAATAAGGTGGAATCCATTTTTAGGATGAGGGAATGCAGCTGTTTGTTAAAACTTGTGTGTTTTGTATTGAGGTATTTTACAATAGCAATGTCAAGTGCTTTGCTTTTTAGGATTGTGCTGTGTTACACTAAAAAAGCTGACAGCTAAACTTAGGTTTTGCTAACTGTATCCTTTAGTGTAAACCAGCAAGTGTTTATCTTGTCCCATATTAACACTTAATTATATTATCTACCTGATCACCATAAAACTGCTCTCTTATGTAGAATTACATACAACCACTTTTTCCTTCTTTAGCTACATAATATTTCTTTATGGAGTGCAGAGTCAGCAGGGCTGTATGGACAGGATTCAGGAATGCCTCATGCCTTCTCTTGGCTCTTCTGCCTTAAATTGTAGGGTCCTGATCCAAGCCCACTTGAAGTTTTTGGATCAGGTCATCATTTATTTCAATGGTGTTTGCATGAAGTTCCAAGAGACGTGTACCATTATTATTATTTATTTTTTTTCATAGAATAATTTTCAAATTATGGGGGTCCCACTTTGGTCATTTAGGGATGGATCCTGGATCCTTGCAGGAGAAGTCTCCAAACTTTTTTGATCACGCATTGCTATCAGTAAAATCATTTTGAGTATGCAACCCCAATATATCTATGTTTATTAATGTATAAAATTATATACATGTGCTACTGTACTAATATATTATGAATATATTAATCTGGTTTAAATTCAGTTTGTGCTAGAGAATTGACTTCAGCTTTTGCTTTGTATTTGTTGTTGTTTTGGGGTTGGTGTCTTTTTTTTTTGGATTAGCATCAATATTTTGAAGCTTCTGTTCGCTGATTCCCATTAGGTTTGAACCCTGTTCATTCAGGGTGAAAACCTGGGCTAAGTTACACAAGGGTGTCTCTCTTGTGCCCCCGACTACTTGAGCTGGTTCCATTTGAACTCTGTTGTCCAGGATAGCATTCATCCTGCCCAAGGCTGTTTGCCCATACATTCTTGCCGTGCCCTCATTGCCTTTGCCTTCAGAGCATATTACTAAATGTATCGGGACTAAATATATTCATTTGTCAATAAGTAAGCCACAGGTAGAAATATTTACATGATAATTAAGAGTTGTAAATACGTGGGAAAAAAGATCACATATTTTATGAAAACAATAATTTCCAAAGGTTAAAAAAAAAAACACATTCAACATTCACAGAAGCTGCTTACCTAAATGTCACTCTGAACTTTTGATATCTCCTTAAAGTCATCTTTCCCATCTCCATTTTACAGCCTTAGCACAGAGACCACGTCTACTTAATGTCTACATTAAAATGTAGCACGTCTACATCAAGATATTTAGCTACTACTAGCACAGTGAAATGAAATGAGCACTAATTTCCTCATATCTTGCAATCATATTAAAATAGCCATCATTCCCTTTCTCCAAAGAAATTTTGTTTTAGCTGAACATACCAAGAAAATACTCAGCTCAAAAAATAGCCCAAGCAAAAATGCAAGGAAAGCTCTGCTTGGGTAAAATTGATAAAGGCAAGAGCTGAACTCAGCTGTGCATTTTGGGAGAGGTCAGTGAGGGAGCTGCAGATTCTAGAAGGCCAAGGAATTCACATCCAGAGAATTTTGTTTAATGTACGAAGGTATGTGCATATATATGCGTGTGTGCAGTATGTACATGTATGTGTCCTTTCATGGATTTATATGAAGAGCACAGCACTTACATGTTCAGCAGTAACACCCAGTTGGTGTATAAGCTACAAGAAGAGAGCAGGTAACTTGCTGCTAGCTACAGTGTACTTGTCCCCTTGTCAGCCTGCACTACAGCAGCAGTTTAATGTCACTGCTATCAGCGTCAGCAGCTCTTATGGGCAACCTGTTCATTACATGTACATTTGGAACCATCACTATGCAACATTAATTTTAATTTTAAAAGCTTCCTGTAACTTTAGCAATATGTAGCATTTACACATAAATAACCTTTGCATCAGACTGTAGGTCAACTCATTGCCTCTGTCATGAAAATAATACACCTGATACTGTCAGATTGAGGAAACTGGTCTTAGCCATCTTTAATTGTTGTTTTTGAAGGCATGGGTTGTCAAACCTTTCTGTGTATGGCAATATGATACGAGGAGTACTTCTGGCAAGTTGATTATATTTATCTATCTTGCAAGCATTTGTCCAGCCTGTGAATTTCATCTCTTACCCTGCAGGACCATTTTGTAGCCATTATATACCTGCAGGATGCATAGGCAAAGAGCCTATGAAGGCTTGCCAGGTTCCTGAACCTTAAAGCACTCGTGTTTACATATGCCAGTAGACCGACTGAAGTAATTGTGACTATTTGCATGGTTTAATTTAAGTGTTTTCAGATTTGGGTCTGCGCCGATCAGCAGCAAAACTAATATAACAAAAGCAATAAATTAGTTTGATCACAGATCTTGTAAATGCTCAATTGTGTAAATTGTGTAGTGTGAAGTGTTTTGGACAAAACGTTTGAGTCAGCTTGCCATAAGACGTGGAAGAGTTCATGCAGCTGCAATCAGAACTGGGAACAATAACCTCCATTGACAACCGTATAGGAAAAAAAATGCCTGAACAGAAGTTTATTCCAGTTCACAACCAAACATGATTTATAGTGTACCACAGTTTCTATTCTTAAAATATTGCTGTATTTGTTTTCAGTACCAAAAATATGTCCTTGATTAGATAGCCTCAGTCACAAACAGCTGTGTATATCTTCCTGTTACTTCCTAGTACAGACGGTAGTATCTGTGGTAGGACCTTACTAGAGCAGGAATTAATTGCATTGTATGGACAAATGCAACAATAGCGGGAATACAAGATTTTCTAATTATTTTTTTCTCTTTATCAAATAAATATAGTGTCAAGAATACATCAAAATTCTGTATTAATTTACATCTACTATTTTTTCCTGAATTTTTTTTAGTAATGACTTTTTTCCTTACTTCTTAGCCAAAGTGGTTTGACGTGGTCCTGACTTCTCCAGAAGCTTTAGTAAATCATGTAAACAAGACACAGATCTTTGTTGTTTAAAGCTTGGTTAAGATGAGAATGCTAGTTACAGCTGTGCAGTTTGAATTTTTGTTTATGCTGATGCCACATCAGAAGAAGGGAAAAAATCCCCAAGACTGCCTCAATTTACAGGCCATTTGTAAATTCCATTGCTACTTTGAGGAAATACAGATTAAACCAAGAATCCTTGTCCTGGACTTCCAGAGGCATTTGAAGTTCACCCTGAAGTACAAATGAGTAAATGGAAATACTCTTGTGAGGAATTACTGTATGTATTCTTGTATTCTGAAATAGGAATGTTTGTAAGGAATTTTTGCTTCTGAAATAGGAATGCTTTGCACAAGTTTATTGAAACTTGGTGCGTTATTTTCTATTGCCTATAGAAAATATTTTCTGCGCTTGGGACTTTTTCCACTCATGTCAGTATGCATTTAGCACTACCAGAGCCTTAAGTGTAGGTAAGACATTTGTATCTTTACCCATAGATGACTTTTTTTCTGAGTAGGTTTGGATGATACAGTATCTGAATGCCAGAATCTGCTGGTGTATCAGAAGTACCATAGCCTGGCAGACAAGTCGTAAGTGCCTTGCATGAGACCTTGCTTTCTTTTATAGCCAGTATGAAAAACTTGGTCACATGTGAAGATGAGGTTGCCGTGCTCTAAAACTGAACAGAAACTCTTGTACAGAAGCTGTATGAAAATCTAAGGACCCAGTTAAGGGAGAAGTGGAAATTGGGTTGAGTGTGGCCAGGCCTGTGGCTGGCCTGCTGGCTGTCTGCGGCTTCGTGTCTCCTCCTGCCATGCTTCTCTGGTGACTCAGACCTCGTGTTTACCTGAAATACCACCAGGACAATGTTTGGAGAGCACAGTCATGTGGTGTTCTTGGCAGGCTGGGTTTCCTCTCTGGTTGTGTTTTCTAAATGAAGAAAAAAACCTTGTGCTTTTGTATCTGGACATTAGGGAAAGTTATTTGCTGCACCACCACGTTGCAAGCAAATGGAGCGCTGTACGTGGAACACCAGGGTACCTGTCTAGACTTCACCAGCAAAATAATCTTTTCTGAGCTGTGTGTGGTCACTTAAGAACGGGATCTTGGAGTAGCAGTGCATCGTTGGTGAAAATACCAGCTCAACGCTGAGCCGCAGATGAAAAATGAGAGGGTAAATTACACATTAGGGATCATTAGAAAAGGAAGTGTCATGGGTGAAACTGATGTCATGCAAGTGAGGAATTCAGAACTCTTTCTTCACACAAGCCCGATATCCTGCTACGTTCCCTGCTGCCCTTGGCAGTACCTCACACGCGCCGGCTTCGTGACCTGCCGCTGAGGGTGGCGGAGCAGGGCGGACATCTTGTGGCACCCCTTGACGCCCTGCAGCAGCCGGGCGGCTGGGGCGGGTTTGTTCTGACCGGTACCGGTTGGAGCCCGTTGGTACCGGTTGAGGCCAGTTGGTACTGGTTGGGGCCGGTTGGTACCAGGTGCGTGAGGAGACAAGGTGCCCAAGGCTGGTCGGTCACCGTATGTGCCAGTGACCCGAGTGCCATCTGGTGACTCCTTGCAGAGGAGGCACCCAAGGGCCTGAGGAGTGATCACCAGCCGGGTACAGTAAGGCATTTGGGTCTGGGAACAGGATGGCAGGGAAGGGTTGTGTTATAAGACCAGGACTGGCCTGAAGACAGCAAGTAAGGGCTGATGGTTTGTTATTGCCAGGCACAAGCTCGTGTGTAAGGAACATAACGTGGCAGGTCCCCAAAGTAGCAGCAATTCGTCATGTAATAGCCAGACCAGCTTTGTGGCGCTATGTGGTGCATATGTGGTGGATGACCGAGGTTTACATGAACTCGGAGCAGTGAGTACGATGTTACTAACCACACAGAAACCACCCCGGGCTCAGGGAAAGTCTGATTCATCCTCACAGGCTGGGGTATCCTGTGAGGATGAGCACCCGCCGCGAGCACCGCTCAGCTCTGTTACGGCTCTCCTATAGGCATCTGCCTTAGGCTGCTGTGGGAGACGGGAGGCTGGGCAGGTGCACCTTTGTCTGTCCTTGTGGAGGCACTGGTGTTATGTACATACAGCTTTATCTCTGATGTGTGGCTCCTTCTGGCCAGGAGCTCTGCAGACACAGACACCCAGAGCTCAGCCTGGTGTCTGTACCTGGGTGAATGGAAGCCTTGGCCATTGGCATTAGAGGACAGAGCTAAGGAAGTGTCTTCAGTATCATTGACTAGCAGTTTTATGGTTTTTGATGGTTCTGAAGTCCCCAGTTCTTGGAGCTATGGGAGAATGCAGAAATAGCCATTTCCTTGCAGAGGTTCAGGTTACACAAGCTCTTGGATTTGTAAGCTGTCCAAGAGGCCAAATCCAGTCAAATGCTTGTGTCGCTTATCTTGTATTAAATATTGCAGTAGTCATCTTATCTATCTGAGAAAGGTGAAAGGTTCAGTGACTCTGAGACTTGAATCTGTGTGCCAGAGAGTAAGGGAATTTTTCAAAGTTGCTGTATTATGCTTATCCTTTTAGAGTCAGACTTTTTTTTTTAGAAGGTGGTGTTAAAGACTCTTATATGGTTTAAAAGGTACAGTTTAAAAAAAAATCACTTTGATTTTATTAATTTGTAAGCCTTGCTTATGGCCTGATCCTGCAAAAAACCGAGCACCACAGGTAAAGGGATAACTTAACTTCTGCAGGCATCAGTGGGAATTCTTGTGCTATGTGCTCAGCCAGAAATGAGAAGAAGACAGGAGCTTATAGGGGTTTCAGAAAAGTCTCTGGAGTTCACTCATATCAACCCACAACCTTATCACATGGCCATGATTTTTAAGGGCTTCTATAACTCTCAGATCAGCTGTGTAATATGAGGATATCTGTTGTCATTATACAAACAAATAAATGTCTAACCTTTGTGATTGAGAAAATCTGATAATATTAAAGACATTTGTCTCAACACCAGCAGACAAACCAGATGACTGCAGTATCACAGGGCTCTGAAGTACAGTTATTCTTAAGAGAAGCTCATGGTATTTTTTTAATGCATTTAGGGTTAGCAGTCTTGGGATTTTCAAGCTTATTTCCCATTTCTCCATTTTGCTTTCTATTTTAAGTTTTGGACAACAAAATGCTTGCATCTATTTGCACATGAGAGTAAGCTAACGCTCCAAAAGTTTCTGAGACCAAGACTGCTTGTCTTGAAATACTTTGCTTCTGGTGGGTAAACTGCTGGGCCACTACTGGCCCTCTTGAAGTTGGCACTAATGCCTACAGTGAAAGGTTTTTCGCTAATGAAGAAGCTTTGCTATGTGGTGCAATGCTACCTCTTCCTGATTTGCTTATGTCTTATGATACGGTCAAAATAATTTCACAATCTGTTCTTGCAGATTGTGGGATTGGATTAACACAAGAAGCAACACCTTCCCTGTGAGCCCTTAGTTTTGATCTCCTTCAGGCTCTTATACTTAATTAGTGTTATTTTTGTTCAAAGCTGTTGGCTATTCTTTTTGGAGAGAAGCCCTCTAATTTCTTGAAACTTTTCAGAGCAACTCTTCTAAATAACACCGATACACAAAAAATGTTTTTCTGTCTGGATTATGTAATCTTGTATCTGAACAATGTAATTTATTATCAATATCTGAAGTGGATGTCTGCAGCTTCCCCAGTATATTAATAGCTATATCCATTATTTTCTAAAGAAGAATCTCCTGGGCCTTTCCTGTGATATAAGCATTACTGCTAACTGGGTAGCTGGCTGGAAAGGATGATAGTGTCCCCTGCTATTATAAATCTAGTGAGCTCACCTTTAAATGTCTGTCTTTATTCTCCCCTTTGGGCATTGTTCCAGTCCCTTTTTGGCCGTTTTATTTTAAAGAAAAATCCTGTCCATATGGTTGAAGAAGGAAGTGTACTTGCCCTCAGATTCAATTAATGTGTGCTTCTTCTATATATTATGGAACCAGACTGCCATTGTGCAGGAGAGAGAAAAGAGAGCAGTCTTCACTGAAAAACTAAATTACTAGCCCACATGCATCAAACAAGAATAAAAGCTCGTGCTAGAGGATACAGTAGATCTAAATATGCATGCCCTGATTCACGTAGACGGCCAAACTCTTTCAAACAGAAACATAATTTGACCTATGAAGTAATTAATGCCATGATTATGGGGAGGGAAGACACCACAGTTCAGACTGCAGCCAGACTGCTTTCCATTAATAGAAAGCTCTATTATCCCTTCCCCCAACACACATACTTATCTCAGTTTTTAAAATGATGTTGGCTACAAAATTTCTTTGTCTGCATTGAAGGCATAGCAGATTGTTTCAGCAAAATTTCAATGCAAGTTTTTCAAGTGGTCTGATTCTGGTTTTTTTTCCTTTTTTTTTTTTTTTCTCCATTATTTGAAAAAAAGTAGCTTACTTCTTCTTTAGCCATGCCACATATATCACTTTTGCTAGATTTTTGAGGAAGATAGATTGGCCACTGTGGTACTCATGGCTACAGATTTTGTGAATCTCACTATTTATATATATATGTATTGAAAATGTAATTAAATGACTTAATGAAGGGAAACCTACTTTCAAATATGCAGGTGCTAACTCTGCTTCAAGAAAATCCCTGCATCATAGATCACTAGAAGCTGCAGGACTAAAGTGAGGATGTGTCACTGTACATTTGTCCCTTTTTATTCACTTCCTTAGGCATTTGCTATTGGCTTCTGCTGGAGGAAAGGTAGTTGGTGGCATGGACCTTTGGTCGATGTGGTGTCTAGTTATGTCAACAAAAAGTTCATTTTGACTCAAAGGGGAAAATATTCTTTTAGAACTAGAACAACAGTTTTCTCATCCATCAGAGTAGAAATTCAGTCTTTCTTTTTCGTTTGTTACAGAGAACAGTTCTTTTATGCTTTTCATATGATCCCCTTTGATAATTATAAGGAAAATTGCTATATTTTCAGCTTCTGGGGAAAAATATATTGATAATTAAAATGTGATTGGAAACATTCACATTATTAAAGGAAATACTGTTTAAGATTATGAGCCTAAGATTGCTATTGTACTTTTTTTTTTTCCCCTAAGCACTTCCTATTTCTTTGTATTCCTGAAAATTATGCAATATAACTCAAAAACTAAGACATCCATAAAGTGCAAGGGTAATAATTTATTAATTGCAACTAGGTATCTCTTAATTTCTGCAAGCTAATCAGTGGCAAAAAGGCAGCTTTTGTTATTGAGGTTTTGAGCTCTGTTGATCCCTTTTCCCAAAAAAAAAAGTCTTAAAAAAACCTTTGAAAATTGAAAGACTTCTGGGATCTAATTGATGGCCATTCTCTTCCAAAATGCTTCTGAGGTACAGGGCCAGGCCCAGAATCCACGTCTTAGTTCTTCCACTGAAAATCTCCATCTGCAGTAGGCCTTACAAGGTCTGTGTTCATACGATTCCCAAAAGGGCAGACCCACCCCATTATCCCCAAATTCCAGCAAGGTAAGTAGACATCTTGCCACGAGTCAGTAGAGAAGACTGCAAACAGAGAAGTAGTATCACAGTTTATGCCTACATCCTTGATACTACCTAATTTTAAAACTGTCCCTATCTTTCCACTTAGAACAGCTATAAAATCAAGCTAATAATGTTTATACTTTATTTTGGAAGGAGCTTAGAGATTTAGAAATAAATGCTTGCTCTGCAAATGCAAAGATTTATTTTCCACATGGAGTAATTGCGGCTGAGTAAAAATGGGAAGACGATCAAATACATTAGAGAACTTCAGATCATGAATGGCTGTCAGGGACACTTATTTTCCTAATATTTTAGATGCTTCTGTATAGATCCTCTAGGGAGGCTAATCTACATCCAAGAAAAAGCTTTGGCATCGTGTCACCTAACTTTTTGATGTCTGGCCCCTGACGCACAGTTCAGAACCTTATTTTAGGCAGAGCATTACTGGCTGTATGAATTTTGAATAGCCTTTGCCAACAGGAGAGCAATGGAGTTGCACTGGAACACTGAGCTTGGAGGCAAGAGCCCTCTGCAAGTTGGAAATTAATTTTTCAAACGAACAAAATCTGTACTCTCCCACAGACTTCACTGGGATTTAAAGACACTTCTTGTTTCAGGAAGCTATGTCTTCATTTGGGAGAGATTTATCCAAGTACCTCAGATACAAAACAGTTGAGAACTTTGCAGAGCCCCATTTTATAATAAACCCTGTATAATAAATACTGGCTCTGGCTTTAGCAATTTTTAAAAAAGAATTTATGGCCAGAGTTTAAGACCATTTCCTCTGAAGATGCCCAAAGTATAAACTGGGTATCTTCAAGCCCTGATAGGGCAGAGATGAATGAGGAGAAGGTTGGCTGTCATCCAGCAAAGCTGACCATCGAAAGAAGTCCGATGTGTTGTACCTGGGCCAGCCTGTGGCATCCTGACTTCAGGCCCTTCTAGAAAAGGTACGTGAGGGCAAAGTCACAGTTCAGAAGAAGCCCATGCACTGAAACTCAGCAGCCTGGGACCACCTCTGCTGTTAATACCAGCCTCTGAGCACAAACAAACTCAGCTAGACACAAAATCAGTCTTGTGGTTAAAAATACATGATTTCTGTAGGGTTTTTAAGCCCAACGTAATAGCTGAGCCCAATAGCTGGCTCTGAGAACGTAATGCTTAAATACTGGGGTCCAGCCACAGTACCCTGGAAGTGAAGTCCTGGCAGCAGGAATTGTTAATCCATCTTCCCTCTTTGCCTTTGCTGCCTACAGTTGCTGCTCGTTTGAACTTTTGTATCCTTTCCCCATTATGTAATGGCCTAGAGGTCACGCATGTTCCTCTGCTTTGAATAATACATCTCTGTGAAGCCTCAGTATCTCTGTTTGAAAATTTATTTCTTTCATTTTAATATTTCATCAATTTTATCCTAAATGGATGACCTTAACTGGTTGCAGTTCATTTCATTTCTTCTCTGCTTAAATATTTTAAAGGTTCCAAAGTACAAACATCATTCATGCAGTGTGTAACAAAAATGCCTGGCCTGAGCTTTGGATTATTTAATTGTAATTGTCAAACTATTATTAAAATTGATTTTTTTTCTTTTTGCAATTTCTCCTCCACCATTAGTTCTCCCCATTTCTAACTTCTTTTGTCACATTTTTTCCTGGTATTTAGCTACACTTCTCAGTGTAGGGCTATCCAATGCATTAGTGCTATTGCTTGTGAACATCAAGAACGCTGTGCAAGGGGGATGGATAGGTATTCCATTCACAAAGTACCTCAGCAAAATAACCCATCCAGTACTGAACACAGCAGTCAGTGCTAGGTGCAAGTAGAACCTTCTGCTTTTTTTTTTTTTTTTTTTTTTTTTTTTTGAGAAAAAGGAATGGAACCAATAGTTTTGTGAGCTGGTACCACCTAGCTCCTGTGACTAACCTGGACTTCTTTAAGCTGAAAAAGGGTTGTATTTGAATGGTAAATCATCACAATATATAGACACACAGCAGAGAATAGAAGGACTTAACAAATATCTGGTGTCTTAGCTGTCAAGTGGATTGTGCTGATAGAGGTGGCAGATCAGGTTCTTTGTAAGAGTAGCAGTCCTACCCCTTCCTAAGCCTTTTTAGCTAATTAATTTCTGTCTCTGTAAACTTTGGTACCATTTGGTTGTGGCATTCTAGCTTCCTGTCCTGATCAGCTTAGCATCGCTATGTGCAGCTTCACATTGACAGCTGCTGAGTTCCTGGTCTTACTGACCCTTTTGGTGTGTAAAATACCTTGGGCTATTTGGAAATGGAAGACAATAAAAGCTGTAAGTGCAACTTAATTTTATCATTGTTATTCTTCACTTATATGATGGGAAAGCAAAACTAAGATATGTGTCTTCATACCGTGGCATTTTTATTGAAAAGTAAGAGTAGCATTCTGAAGAAATTCCTTGACTGCTTTTAAAAGAGGTAGCTGTTCTATGCTTGCAAAATATAAAAATCGGTATACAATCCATTTTGTAAATTGAAAATATTTGATTATTTGGGATGGGTATGTATTTTGCTGATTGCTGCCTTTATCTTTCTCCCATTCAGCACTACGGTCTTGCACTATTGGAACTGTATCAGCAGTGTTAGTAAGACATGGATCAATGTTTCATTTCTGACATCTGTGTCATGTTACAGTGTCATAACCTGTGCTCTGGTTTGGCTATGCAGCATTCCCCACCAGAGAGAGACATTAAATCCTTTTCTTTCCCATTAAATCTCTAACTACCATATTGAGGAAAGTATGAAAGAAATGGCACCACCTCTCTTGAACTGGCTATAGGACTTTCTTTTACCTTGTGTGGTGTCACCACAATGGAGGTCATTGAGATCACTTCAAGCAGGCATCTCTGTGCCTCCATGCAGACAAATGGGGACACCTTGTTTTCAAGTGTGGATCTTAGGCTGTGCACAGAGGTGAAAATGAGTTGAAGTGAGTGAGTGGATAAACAGTTTGCCTCTTGTTTGTTCCTTGGATAGGGATCTGGCTCCTTGCACATCGGCCATTTAGTCCTGTAAGGTGTTTTTGTGGCAGTTACAATTTCCCTAAAACCATAGAATAGATGTGCCAAAAGCAGAGTAAACGCTTTGAATAGTCTTTTAAAGGATGCTCAAAATACTTCTTGTATATTTTTTGCCATGTGGAAATAGCTCTTCTGGTTGCTGGAAAAATACTGAAGGTAACCAGCATTGCTTCTGTAGCTACATGTTTTCTTATTCAGGTGGTGTGGCAGGTAAGGCTGTCTTGCCTCAACAGGGAATGTGGTTAATACAACACTTCAGAAAGCTTTTGCAAACATATTGTTTGTGTCCCTCATTACAAAATTAAAAAGTATAAGCATTGAAAATCCTTCTAAATTCAGGTTTAAATCCTACAGGATCTCCTTAGAGTGGAGCATAGCTAGAAAGCTTAGAAATTAATTGTTAGTAGGGCCTGATACATTACAACAGTTGTGAACATGTTGTCTTTTTTAATTAATTGTTGTTAAAGGTACTTGGATTAACATACCACATGCTTAAATTTAAATCATTTTAATATACTTGTAAACATATTTCTGGGTAGTAGGCAAGTCAGACAAACCATGGGAAAAAATACTAGCATGTCTGAGAAGACCAGGAACTGAGGCACCAAGACAAAAGTACTGAGACAGCTAAGTCTGACTCCAGTGGGTGCTGTTCAGTAGAACAGCTCCAGTATCTGTACAGATATCCAGAAAGCCATAAAGGAACTGTGGTGTTTTTTCCAGAAGCAGATTTACCCGGGAACATGTCACTCTGGCCAAAGTGAAAATGCCCTGCTGCTTTTTTCTTTAATAGGGTAAACGTGCCCATGAATAGCAGTATTTTTTCTGTGACTACAGCTGCTCTTTAAACTCTCTGGATAAAGAGCTGAATTTGGGTAGCTAAAGGTTATGAATTCAAATCCCTGCCTCCACTTCCAGATGCATGTGTACACTTAACTGGTAACAATGCTGTCTGTATGTGTACAATCATGGATCATTGCAGCAACACAAGTCAATTAGCCTTTGTGACACTCCATCATCCTGTGAAATAATTTTATGAATACTTCAGGGAATGTTGTCAAAAGGACAGTGCTGAGACCTACAGGACACAAAGAGTAAGGCGAGCTAAATGACCACCTTTGCCACAGGTTTTCCAAACACTTCTGTGTTTACAGACATCTGAACTCTGCATTCCCTTAGTGTCCCTTGGGAAATACAAAGGATAACAATTAACCTTTGCTTATTAGAAACCACGCAAGGCAACAGAAGAGCCTCTGTGGTGGCATGCCTCATTTGAACTTCCCAGGGATGTATGTCTGCAAGGACAGACATTTTGTGATAGTCAAGATAGGTAGAGCTGAGCCCCCTAATTATGCTGTATTTTAGAGGGCCCACTTTGCTTTTAAAGGCAATGGTGCACAGTAGTCTTCAGCTTTGACCTGGGAAGTAAGAATCAGACTAGGGTAAGACAAATCCCCAATCCTTCTTTAGTAGTTCCATTTCAATGGAAGCTATTTTGTGAAATAACAAAAGACTCCTGATAGTTCACTTTTCCTGCCAAATTTTTCTTTATTATTTTCTACTTCCATCCTTTCCCAGAAAGTCAGTAACAATCTCTCAAGAAATACTATGATTTTGTACCCTCTTATTTTATTATTTTAATTTGCCAGCTGCTGTTGACCTTCTGTTTCTTTTTTGTTTGTTCAGTTGTTGCTTTTTTTTTTTGTCTTCCCATTGTTGGAAAGGAAAAGGTGAGCATGAGGGAAACTTCTTGTTTTCTTTTTAATATGACTTGAAAGTAGACAAAGTGTCAGGTTATTAGTTTCTGGTTTAAAACTTTGGGGTTTGAGTTTCCCTCTGAGGAAAGCAGTAGATTTTTTTTTTTTAAACTCGTTGGTCTGTGTTTCATTTATTGTGGTGTGGGTTGGTTTGGTGTTTGCTGTTTTTTTTGTCATTTTGCCCCACTGGATGAGTATGTAAAGGTGACAGTTTTTCTTCAATTCTACCTCCTGCCCAATTTTGAAATGTTTACAGAAACTTTACAGGAAAGTGTGTGTGTTTATTTATTTATTTTCTGCTGCATCCACTTTGCTTTCCTTTTCTTTTCAGTGGTTTTCACCAAAGACTGTGTCTGTGACATTGCATGCTGTTAGGAGGTGCAATTAATGTAGAGGTGAAGTGTTAGACATGTGGGAAGCTTTAGAGGGGGCAGCAGCTGAGGAAAGTAGAAAGAGAAGGGAATAATTTAGGAACACAACCAAAGATACAATTGTTTTGTTACTGTTTGACATGTCTGAGAAAGAAATTGAGGCAAAAAGCTTAGGATAAAACTAAATGAAAACGTATGCTAAATGTAAAGAAGAGAAGAGTATTTTTTATAACTGGAGAGCCACCCATGTTAAAACGAGGGCTCTTCCTGCAGGTGGCTGCCTATGTGGTGGCCGCCAGGCACTGGCCGGCCCCGTGCCCACTTTGCCTGGCAGAAGTCAAGCATTAGGCTGGCTTGGGACTGGGGACTTTGAATTAATCCACCTCATGGCTTGTCATCCAGGGATCCTGTCAGCTGCTCCCGAAGCCGAAGGGGCTTTCAGACCACCTCAGCGCTGCCAGGCCTCGCTTCAGGCCTGCTCACTCCTCTCCTCCTGCCATGAGCTTTCAGCTCTGGCCTGCTTCCTGCCCGAACGGCCTGTTCCCTGACAAGCTTCATTTCTTGGCCCTGCTGAAGCAGATTGTGATCCTGGCCCGCATTTCCAACGCCTTAAGATGCATTACTTTTCACAGGAAAGTATTACTGCTACCTCTTCAATTTTTTTTTTCTTAAGCAAAGGCGAACTACGGGTCTTACAGGCCGCACACACATGCCATAGGCTAACCATGAATTAAAAACAAAAGACTGTCTTGTTAAATAAAACAGCCCAGTATCGTACAAAATTTGATAATGAGTTACATACTGAAATAAGAGAGGTAATTATTCTATTTGACACAGTCCTGTGCAAGCCTCGTTTGCAAGGCTTAGTTCAGTTGTGGGCACTAGGTTTTAAAATTACCTCAGTGTGCTGGAAAGAGTTCAGCTGACAGCAACAAAAATACCTAAAGGTTGAAAAATGAGGCCTTTGAAGAGACACTTGCATGGCCAGGCTAGGAAAAAAAAAAAGTAGAAGGCAGATATAAAAATTTTAAAAATAACTAAAAAGGGAAACTATAAGGAAAAGAGGGCTCAGTCTCACTAGTGAAGAAAAACAGGATATGTCCAGTCTAAACTGTAGATTTAGGTGAAATGGATGCATGATATTAAGAGTAGCTCTGTCTGAGGGTTGTGCCAGAAAAAAAAAAAAAAAAAAAAAAAAAAGTAGAAGGTTGGATGTCAGGGAGAAGACTCTGTGGTAGCAAAAAGTGACCTTCCGTCTTTCAACTCAAGTTGACAACCTTGACCAAGAGGCTGCTTGTGAGGCAGGAGGAGAGCAGCAGTCATGCCATGGGCTTTTTCAGATGATAGCTCAGAGTTGTCCCTAGCCAGCATAATCTAATTACCTGCTTTTCCTCCTTCTGAATCCACAGGAGATTCAGGCAGTTTTCACGAGAGCTGGCAGGTACAGTTTGATTTTGGCCTCGTTTTATTTGTGTAGAACAAGAGGAGGTTGTCAAGGGAGTGTGCAAGTGGCTCTTAGGTATGGTTGAGGTGGGGTTGGTACCTCTTGTACAAAGGAATAAAACCAACTGTGTTCCTTGCAGAAGAATGAAAGTAACTTACAAATGGTTCTGTGTCACACTATTGGTTCTGTTCTTATACTTTCAATGCTTTGAAGCTGTTATGGTCTGTTGGTTCATTAAGTTACATTTACAGATTGTCCCTAAACATTTGCTTTTACATAGTCTGCATTTTAACACTCTGTAAGTGCATATCGATATGTTCTGTCCTCTGTGCAAACCACAATCAAAGAAAACCCATTTCTGCAATGGCTAATGAGGTACTGGAGCAGTAAAATAAACAGAAGGAATTACACAGTGTCAGGAAACTTGACCAAAGAAATGTCACCTTCAGAGAAGCAGCAACTGAGAAATGACCTTTCACTTTATTACTGTGTGCCAAATTTGGCTGGATTTAGACAAGAACCTACAATTACTGAATATTTAAAAATGTATACTCTTACTCATGAAGCTGAATAGATTCGGGGGTGCTTATGTGAATGAAGCATATATTATGAAAGACATCTTTGACATACTGGCAAGAACCATGACTGATATTACAGTTGAATTATGCAATTAGATTTTATTAACTATACATATTATTAAGGATTTTTTTTTCATTACAGAGGAAAGGATGTCAGGGTCTTGGTGATTGTACTGACCTCTTGTGCCACTGGGAAAGAAGTTGAGAGGCTTCCAGAAGAGCAATATAGTTCCTATTTAATCTTTAAATAAGAAAAAAAGGTCAAGGGACCATTGATGCTATTTTATTTCCTTCAAGTCTTCACCAAGGACGCATCCCATTTTAATGTGTATTGCCTTAAATTTATACATATTTAAAAAATGTGTAATTTGCTGAAACATTACATATTTTAGAATTAACTTTGCAATGTATTTATAGCAGAACTTGCAAAGTGTAGGATATGCATGTATGTGAATCCTCAGAATTATGTAACTAACCTCTGGAGGTTTCTCACTTCAATTCACTTCACTTCTGATACAAAAAATAGAAAAGAGGAAAGAAAACCCTCCAACAGATTACTTAAGATCTCATAAAGATGTCATATCCACACAGATATTCACTTTTCATGCCAAAGGTAGAAAAAAAAAAAGTGGTAATTTATATCTCTAATGCAGTTTTATTAAAAAATATGAAACACACGATTAAAGACAAGTAAATGAAAGTGAGCAGTTGCCTTAGGACAGGTAGGGGAAAAAAAATAATATATGTGTATATTTTAAAAAAAGCATTTGGGTAATTACAGGGTCCTGCACTCTCCTTCTTGAAGTTCCCTAGTCATGCTGCAACTTTGGCAAACACCCACTGGAGAACTATGTAAAGGCTGTTTTAAGTTCCTTAACATTTTTACTTCCCCTCCAAAATGGAAGAGTGCAGGGCAGGTGCAGCGCAGTTATTCAAATGGCAGATTGCTCGACAGCAACCATACCAGAGCTGTTCCTTTCCTTGGCCTCTCTCACTTCAGTACAACCTTAGCCCATCTTCAGTCTCTACTTCTGCAACATGCGGAAAGCTATATTAAAAGCACATTCAATTAGGTTCTGGAATTGAGCCTTCAGGATTTAGGAAGCGCCAGTACCGATGCTGCAACACACAATATTAACTCAGTCTTTGGGCATATACACCTTACGCTAATCTTCAGCTATATGATTATTATTTTTTGCAGTGGGATGCAGCAAAGGCAAGCTGAAATTAATCAGAAAACCACTGGAAACTTAAGTTCAGCTCAGGGCCATGATCAGCAGCATGCCAATGAGCACACAGGTACTCCTGCCCATCTTTAACAGGCTTGAGCCTCTGCTTGTCTCAATTTTCTTAAGCTGTCCCTGTCCCAGTCTTGCTGCTTTTCTGTTTTTGGCCTCCTTTTCTATTCTTTTTAGTTAAACTTAACTCCTGAAGTTTCTCATCCTAGGATTGTCTACTGGGTCTCCTTTTCAAAGTCTTCCCATACCATTCACTCACTTGCTTTTCACACCCAGGCACACTTCTTCCAATCAATTCCCAACCTTCCTTAGAATGTAGTTTTTGGTTGCTCAAATGAGAACATGAAAGTCCATCAAACATGGCCGGTCAATTTCAAACAAAAAAATTAAGAAAGGTAAAAAGAATAGCTTTTGTTGTTGGTAGTATTCCCTCTGGCTTTTCTTTTTTGGTTCAGGCATTAGCCGAACCCCCATGAAACTTCCGAGGGAGAAAGACAGTTGAGAGAAACAAAAATAAAGGAGAAAACAAACAAATCCACAACTGTTTGAGGCTTCAAAAACAGCTCATGTTATAACAGTTATAGGGTTTGAGGGTCACAGTGTCACATATACATAGATACAGATCTGGAGGGGAGCACTGAGGAAAGCATCCAGTGGTGGTGCCCACTGCTTCCCAAGGAGCTTCAGTTGCTGAGAAAATGGGAACAGTTGCCAGAACAACTCCCCCACTTCTGCCATCAGTGACATGATACCAGACTGGAGGGGCTATTGGTCTTATTTATGCCAGAGAGAGTTTCTTATGTTTTAATGGTCTTTTATTGGAGGCATTCCTGGCCATCCTAGAATTCAAGAGGAAGAGTTGTGACAGGTTCTACAGAAACTTTCTGCATAATTCTTTTATGTGTTAAAGAAAACTTTAAAGCGAAGTCTCAGTTTCCAACTGGAAGAAGAATATAGAGTGTTGTACAGAAGACAGGTAATACATAGAAGAAACTGCTAAGGGGAATATTCACGGTGGATAAAAGTATGTAAAGCTATATCTCACGAATCAGTGCATTTTAGTCCTTTTCGATTTCCAGTGTAGGTGTATGGGAAATTTAACCTACTTAGTCTAAGTTTGCTTCTTTTAATTCCCTTTTACAGGTACCTTAGGTTCTTCCTGAGTTGTGCAAACCACAGGTTAAAGACCATTACATAAAAGATGTAATCTAGGAAGTTACTTATTTCTAGAGATTCTTTCTGTAATATGAAGAGTAAGAGCAAATCTAAGTGGAGACTGAACAGATTATAATATCAATGATCACTCTGTAGTAATATTTTGTTTATGGAGCTGAGAAATTGCAAATGCCTAGCTCACTTTGGGGGGTTACGTTTTTAAGCAGGTGCTCATCTGTTTAGGAAAGCAGGGGCAAGACTCCAAATATTACATAAAATCTCCCCCCGTGGTGCATCTGTTCAGCTCAGGCTTGTCAAGGCACTGGGTTGTCATCATCTGTGAAACCGGATCACAAAAGAAAACAAAATCCTAGATGGTCTAATAGGTCAGGAAGTAGTTTTGTATTTTTTTTTGTTTGTTTCTCCAGCACCTAAAATGGTGGGCTTACCCTTCTTTTTAGTTCCTAGCTGCTCCCGTACTGAAATAATGAATAATAGAACTGTTTCTCTGATGACAAACATTACACTGTTAAGCAGATCTTCACTTACAGTAAATGAACATAGTTCTGTTAAAGAGAATTTCATTTACAGGGAGTATTTGGTGCTGTATTTTGAATATGAGAAATAAATTAAATTGATTAGAAGAACTGTATCTTTTGCTAAACAATTATTCAAATGTAGGTGAAAAATAAGATTGTTGGAGGGCATTTGACAAAGAGAAGAATTAGCTAATAAATTTCTAAGCCTAAATTATGTGAAGACATGCCACACAATGGGTTTACATTATCCACTTTCCTCTGACTAGAGTATGTAGGCTTGAGTGTGAAAGTACTACCATATAGTCCCATCACATTTCAGTCCTATTTAGACAGAAAGAGAGAACCTGTTAGGACATTTTTTCATCTTAATACCACTGCCTTACCACTTTAAAAATTAAAATTAAAATTTTTTGTAAGAGAAACAATACCTCACACTGTTAGAACAAAGCTTTCCAAAACTTAATGATCTTGATTCCCATGTGCTTTACCCTCTCTGTAATCACTTTTGGCTCTTAAAAACTTTATGATGTTAATTCTTCTTTGAATAAATGTTAGTAGCCCAACCAATAAAAGAAAATAAAATCAGGTTTGGTGGGCCCATTTGCTTCTATTATTCATTGAAAAGCATGTGTGTGTGCATGCTTATAACCGATAGAGTAAAACTTAAATACTGAAGTCAACATTATAAATCAGGGGTGAAAAAAATCTGTCTTTTTCTTTCTATCCTTGACATGTGAACTCTTTTCTTACCTCTTTTGTTTCCTTTCTTTCAAATGCTTTTGTTTTAATCCTCTATATTTATATTTTCCCTTTTCTTTCTCTAGAGCTATCCTGCTTTTACCACTTAATGTTCTAGTTGTTCAGAGTTAATTCCAGAATCCTCACTGATACATGTCAAATGAATTTCATTTAGGTTCAGGCTGTGATCGTCACTGAATCTGAAACCACGGAAGTTTTAACATGCTAGTGACTGGATTGCTACTATTTAGCTTCCTGAGCCCTGTTTCAGAGTACGTATTCTTTTAGTTGACTCACCTCCAAAAGCGCACCAGTTTTTGGTTTTACATAAGCTCGAATGTAATTCATTGGCCATGGGAGGTCTTGAGTCAAGTTGATTGATACACAGAGGTGAGAACAGAACTGGCCAGTCTGTGCCCCTTGAGCTGCTTGTAGCTAACGATTTAAGTACAACTCATGTGTTGGCTCCTGGGGGGCCTGTGGCATAATCTCTGCTCTCAGAAGGAGTGAGTCAGCCAGAGCCTGCAAGGCCAATATTACTGGATTTCTCTGGCCTCTGGATGTTCATGTAGCTGAGCTTCATTCCTCAGGTGACTTCTGCAAGGCTATGTCATCACTGAGCTCGCTGAACTGTTCCTGTAGCCTCGCTAGCTCCAGAAAAGGATAGGCATCTTGAGGCTCTCAACACAATGAGATTTTTGGTATAGAGTTTGGAGGGCTGAGGAGATCAGACATTCTGGGAAAAGACTGTAAAGTAGTCTGATAGGTTATGTTTCTAAGTGGTATCTTTTCCTCAACCACAGTAAATTCTTTTCCAAGCCATATGATCATCAAATTATCCCCCCCCCTCCAAAAAAAAAAAAAAAAAAAAAAAAAAAAAGGATTAATATCAGTACCGTATCTTTATAGGAAGCATCATATTTTTGTGCCTGGAAAATATACCTTTTTTTTCTACTAAACTGAGCAAAACCCTTCTCTTGGGCCTCGTCTTTCTGGATGGTGCCATCTTCTCAGAAATACATCATCATCAGAGTGCTTTGTCCCAGTGATGTATTACATTAATACATCTGTTGCTTTAGTGATATATTAGTGTAATACCTTATCAGAGTGATGCATACCAATGACCTATTACTCAAAAGGTGGTGCCATTCAGGAATGAAAGAATTCATGGACATATTCAGTATAATTACAGAGATAAAAGGCAACATACATTACACTGGAAGCTGCTTTCATGGAACCAAGAGCACCGGTATTATGCTAGCCTCTTCGGTGCCATTTTCTAGTGCCATTGCACTAGATTTCCGATGCAGAGGTTGTTACATCTCTTTTAAACCTTTTAAATATACTAAGAGCAACTACCATTAACCTTGGGTCACTGTGAAGCAGACTGTATCCAGCTACATTATTTTTACTATATAGTAGTACAGTACTTACTTACCCGTAACCGTATGAAACTAAGTAACATTAACCTCCAGATAGTCTGAAGAACATATCATATCTCATTATAATAATCTGGGCTTCATCCTTTGCTTGACTTTAATTATTGTCCATTCTCAAACATTCTCAGTTACATGACAGTTGAACTTCAGCCTGTCATTAACTGTAGGTTTCTTCAATCTTAACCTTCGTTTTCTTTACCATTACTTTATTTTTTCCCCGGTACTTTAGCCACTGAAAAACATGTGAAGTCAGCCTGGTTTACATTGTTTTGTGTAGTATGTTAATTAAACATTTCAAAATACCACCCACAGAAAATGCAAAAAACAAATTCTACTTTCTCTCTCTCAAACCTTCACTGTATAGAAGGGCAAAAAATGTACAACAATTGTATAAAAAACTCCTTTTTCCCCTCTGCCTTAACTTTCTCACTAATTGGGTCCAAGCTAAAGAGACGTTCCCGTGACAGAGAATCAGAACCACATTTTGGCTTGTGGTAATTTAATTGAGGTACAAGGTATTGATTAGCTTATTTATTTTTCCTCTAAATACACTTACGTTGAAATGTGAAGATTGTTGCTTAGCAGAACACGGAGGCTTATGATTTGCTTCAGTTGTTTGTAGGGTATGGGGAAGGTTTGTAGGTACCTGTAGATTCTTTTGCCAAATAACCCTGAGTGAATCTATTAGAAATTTACATACACAATGAGGGAAAAAAGAAAATGCAAAGAATTATAGTATGTAAACACTGAATTTTTCCTCTTTACATTCTCTTCTGTTATGTTCAGCTTCATTATTAGTGACAGGTACCATTTTAATTTGCAGAAAGGATTACTGAAACAACTTTCAGTAATGTATTTAGTCAGGTAGTCAGATAAATTCACAGAAACTTTGGTCATACAATATCATAAATGCAGAATATCCTGCTCTTTACATTTCCACTCCTCCAAGGTCATTCAGCTGACCTGTCACCTTCTGGTTTGGAAAGTGCTGACCCAAATTCCTCTCCTGCCCCACTGGGGGAGGAAGAAGCAGAAGCTCTCTTTGGGAGAGTCTGATGAAAGAAATAGACTTGCTCTCATGCGTAGAGCAGTACTGAACAGCATAGCTTTATAGGTGCTATGGTACTGCTGCAGCAGGAGGTGGCGTAACAGGTTGCAGTGCAGGGGAGGAGGTCTGTGGCTGTGCAAATGTGGCAGGCACCTGAAGTTCTGTGCGGATTCAGGGGCAGCAAGTGGCAGTGGTGCTTGCAAGGGCAAAGGGCCTTTCTGACAGAAGGCTTATCCCAGCCAAAGTAAGAGTCAGGGCAAAGCTAGAAACCAGTATTTTACCTGAAAGTATAATTGCTCAAGTCACTGTACCTAGGCTATTTGCAACCTCTTCCTATCTGAAGAAACTGGTTATTTCACTGAGCATTTGCTAGGATTCTTCAGTCCTGAAAATCTGTTGGATCTGGCTGCAGACAGTTCTATAGTGTTGGCCTGCTGGCTGCAATGGGTCTAGCATGTTCCTGAGAGAAGTCTGATTTACCACAGAAACCTTCCAAATCTCTATTAGCAAACACAGTAACAGGTAATTCTGATAAACTACAGGTGAGCAGGCAGACCTTTGTGTACCGTGCCTTCTGTGCTGAGCAATAGGAAGGGATGGATTTGGGATGGGAAGAGTGACTAACAGGTGGGCTTCTGATGTTGCTGTTATTCATGTGTATGTACTTAACAGAGTTAAGTAATAACATGCATTATCAGCTCATAATATGTACTACATTTAGGGTCACAGTCTTGTAAGGTGGGGAATGGGTTAGTCTTTTCTCAGGAGAAGGGTATCTGCATGGAGAGAGAGAATTAAGTGAAATGCTTAGTAGTCTACAACAGTCTGGGGGCCTGCAGGCAAAGTGTGTGGTCTCATCAGCATGGTTTAAATGGCCATTCAGTCGTAGGCAGCTCCTGTGCCCTTGTTTTCTGCTTTAGAGGTACAGTTTGTGGGGTCTCTGGGAATCCATCCGAATGGTTAGTGACTTTGGGCTTTTGTTTTTCTGAGTTAATTTTAGCAACATCTGTTGTTCAATCTTGTTCACTGTGTGCTACATAAATGCTTTTGCTAGTGTGCTGCAAAAAAGAAGGAACGCTAGGCAAGGTGGGTGGCAATTCCTTACACTTGCTCAAGCTGTACTGCCACTGAATGTCAAACCATGCCATGTTACTAGGCTGTGGCAGAGCATGTGTGGTGGCTTAGGACACAGCACTCCTTTTAGTTAGATGAATGATAAAATAATTGTATTTTAAAAAAGGAGTTGGACTGCTCCTTTAAGCTAGATTTAACCACCTATAAATTTGATGTTTGGGGTTGAATCAATTGTTTAGTTTCCTCCATAGTCCGTGGAGAAAGCAAAGTTTCTCCAGGTAAATTCATGCTACCTTCATAGGCTGGGGAATGACTGCCAACTGGTAGCAGCTAACTGTATCTTTTGACAACAGGTAACCTAGAAATATGGGTTAAATTAAATGACTATGTCTCCCTCTTGGTGAAGGCTAGCAGAATTTGCATTTGCTGTCTACTGCTTAAAATTGTTCAAGGCTGCTGTATTCCATTAATTTCATAAAACTTTGAAATAAAACCTTATGCTACTAGATGTCCAAAACTCTGTCAACAACAAAGTGGACAGATGAGATGGAATTGGTTTGCCAGAGGAGAACTGTGAGGTGAGCCACAACTTCTGATAAACCTACCTGTGTTCCTCAGGTGGATGCTGCTACTACCTACATAGTACAATCACCAGCAGGAGCTTAGTATAATAACCCATATATGGTGTTCTTGAAAATAAAAAAGAAGTCCCTAAAAGAGTAATATGGAAGATCTAAACTAAAAAATGGTAAGGGGTGGCAGGGTATTAGAAATGGGTCAGCAACCACTTAATCTAGGGCAGGTGCAGCTAGCTGAGTTTGCCTCATTGTGTCCTAACACCTGGGCTGCAATACGCAGTGGCAAAGGTGAACATATAGGATGAATTTTGCTGACTGTTATGGGAAAATTAACTTCTGGCAAAGAGATGAAAAGAGCAGTTGCAAGCAGTAAAGTGGCTCAAGCCTTGGAACAATTTGCTTTGGTGCATGAAAGCTGGAGTCATTAGCCTGTATGAGCAAAACCCTGGCTATGAGCAGATCAGTGAGGATTTTGACAGTGACTGAACTGGGACCAGGATTTCACTGTAATTACTGATTATGGCAGATGTGCAACAGTTGTGCTGCTGTTTTGGAGCTGAACAGTTTGCTTCTGGTTTGCTGGTTTATTGTTGTTGGGGTCTTTTGGTGGTTCTGTTGCTGTGTTTTGTTTTTTTTTTTTTGCCAATGCTAGAAACTGATTTATTCCTTCCCCCAGCTTTTTAGGCCTGGGAAGTGGGACTCATAAATCCCTGTGCTACTTGCTTTCAGAATGTGTGACTTAAAAAGTAGGGTTTAGTTGATGAGGATGGATGCATGAAAAGATCATTCAGGTAAATGACTGCTGTGTTCTGCATTAATTTCCTCCTCAGCCACTCAAACAATGCTTGCTGACCAAAGCCTATTAAATAACTGCATAAAATATTTGCGGATTATCTCTCAGGTACAGGAGAAAAAAAGATTAAAAAAAAAGAGGTACTTGTGGCAGGAAAGGACTTTTCTGTAAAATGTTGGTGCTGCATCAGTAGTAATACAGGCATTCTCATCTCGTGTTGACATGATAGCCATTTCTGTTTATAAATAATTCTTGGGATGATATTCTTGCATGATAGCTCTTTTCTGCTTTAAGTCTTGTTGATCTCCATGGAGCTGTGATAGTAAAAGATGAAATAATCTAGGAAAGGAGTTCACAGAACCAGTTAACTCCATCAGGAGGAGTAAAAACAACTGTTAAAATTTGAGGTCATGCCTACAGAGAAGTCTAAGCAAAAACTGTTATTTATTTGGGGAGAAAAAAAAATCACTGAGGACACTGTGTGTGTGGGGACATTGATCTATCAGAAGTCAATTTTCTGCAGCAATGTTGACGTAGCTTACCTAAAACAAGTTAGATTACTCTGCTATGGGGTCCACCCTCTAACGCAGAAGAGGAACATACTTAGGGCTTCAGCATCAGGATTTGATTCACCTTTTTCCCCTAACACCTGCTCACATCCAAAAAAATTAAAAAAAAAAAAATGCTGAAGTGTTCCACAAGAGGAGAGGAAAAATAATACTTTGATCAGCTGTACCTGTAAATCTTGGTTACTGGGTAAACACCCTGATTGCCACCTGAGTCTGTGTTGGAATGGATGACATCTGGCACCCGTTATCTTCTGGTCTTACCTGGTTTCCTTCAGAAACCATGATGCATGGAGAGGGAGAGAATAGTGACTAGCTCAGAGAACTTCCTGTAGTGAAGATGCAATCTGAGAGACTGACAGAAAAGTAGTTGAAGACTAAGAACAGAGTCTTGTTATTTTAGCTCCTTAGCATTTGTCCTAAATCTTTACAGGATCTTTCCTTCAACCACTGAGGAAAGGCTACTACTATTTATTTTTTTTATAGGAATGAAATATTAAAAGTGAGAGGGAAAAGCTCCAGTAAATTGCTCTGTACTTCTATCTGCTCAGATCACGTTCAGGGTTTAGTGTTCAGTGTTTTTTCCAAAAAGAAGCAACAATCAAAATCAGAAACCTAAACCTTAATTAAGTCTAAAACTGCAATTAGAAGAAAGGAAAAAGTGAGAGAGAGGCAAAAACACACATACAAAATAAACCGTCTCAGCTGCTATGTAGTTCTGGAAGTACTGAGTACTGAAGCTTAGCTTTCACTGGTAAAAGTTTTCCAGGCTCAAACTGAAAACAAACTATGGCATGTTTTGTCCAGTGTTTGTAGTTTAGCCTGCTGTGGATCAAGAACATTTCCACCAGTGGCAGTGGTAAGCATTCTCCAAGCTTCAATAGGAATGTACTAACAGAATTGGGCTGTTCAGAAAATGCATTAGTAACTATTGTTTTCTTTCAGATGAAGGGAGAAGAGGGAGGTAAATAAGAGCCAGTGACACAGAGTCTTTTATGCTGCAGGCTGATGGATAGGGAACTCCAGGATGCAGGTGAGTTAAGTTTAACTTTTTCTTGAAGGAACTGACTCCAACTCACAACTCCCACTTACTTTATAAAGTGTGGCTATATTGCCTGATGCTCGGCTATGTAGGATGGGGAAACTTGTTGAGGAAAATGGCCTACCACAATTCTGGATTCTGCCCTAGAGCTGAGACTACAAAAGGAACTATTTTAACTTTTTTTTTTTTTTTTTTGTGCATTTCATATGAGGCTCTTTCTCCCTCTCAAGCATATGTTTACCTAAGCAGTGCTACTGCTATGACCAACTGCTAACAAAATCAACTGAACAAGTAGAAGGTGCAGACCTGGGAAAATCACTCCACACTTTCAGTGGTAAAAGTAGCAATTTTCTTTATGTTCAGTATATGGTCATCAAAAAGGTTGTAAAAATAGTAGAACTACAAAAGATTAGTAGTGACAACTGAACACTTGGCTCCTGAATCCAGGGTGTGTTGGCACCTTTAGAGTCAAGTGACTCCTTTATTTTCGGTATGTGTCTTCTAATTCAGAACTTAAAAACCCACTGGTTTAGGATTGTACTGACTATTGCAAGCTATTGAGTTACAATGGCATAATGAGGTACCTGACTGTGTGCTGTTCTCATCTCTGGCACATTTGAAGTGAAACAAAGGTATTTTAGTCTAACACATTGTACTTGCCATTTTAACAGTCTAAGAGGGTGTCCAAGAGCAGTTAGGAAAGTTCAGCTGATGAGCAGCAATTTATGAAACCATAGTAATTTATCATATGAGATTATCTATATCCTAATTCTTGTGTCTAATTCTTTCTCTAATCCTGCTCTGGAGGGTATGAATTTTAGCAGCAGTTGCTCTCTGTGCTTTCCTGATGGATAATAATGT
Organism: Anas platyrhynchos; assembly: GCF_047663525.1. Taxonomy (NCBI): domain Eukaryota; kingdom Metazoa; phylum Chordata; class Aves; order Anseriformes; family Anatidae; genus Anas; species Anas platyrhynchos. The sequence goes on from NC_092590.1 coordinate 38,006,853, forward strand.
TGCATGAATATCTTGAAAGGAAAAGGTGTGAGATTAGTGGGTAAAATTTGTATGTCCACTAGAGTCCCATTTGCATCTTCTGTGTTAATAATGAGCAGAAGTGCTATTGCTAAGCCCACATGAGAACAGCCCAAGCGTTCGAGTTCAGTGGCAGATCTGATACAGGGCTGGATGAGGGAAGCTCGTGAGGTGGAAAAGTGTTGAGGAACTGCAGCTTTGGCTCACAGGGAGTCCAGTAGGGTACGTGGGGCAATTTCAGAAGTGCACATGGACATGCTGTGCTACCGTGCTGTTTCCTCTAAAACACTGCTACTCCTCTCCTAATTTAATAGGGAAAGGTTGGCTGCAAAACATAGCATCCAGAAGCACATGGTGAGCCTTGCAAACAAACTACGAAACAGCTTGTTATTTTTAAGATGGTGTTGGATTCTCCTAAGCTGTTTTCCCCTACTGCTTGTATTAATTTACTCAAAAGCTGACAGTGCTACAGTTTCCACAACATAGTAGCTAAAGGCCTGCCTGAAATTTGGTTCTAATTGTCTCATTTGTTGTGATTCAGCATATTTAGCATTAAGGAGCAGAAGCAGTAACGTATGGTTACATGTTCCCGGGGGACTAGTTTTGGTGCTTTTATTTTATTTTTTTTTCTTTTATATATATATATTTTTAAATGTTATCTTTTCGGCACTGTTTTAACACAGAGGACACTAAACGTTTCCTCAGCACGCAGCGCGGTTCCCTCAGGCGCCCCCTGACAGACCAAAGCCCGCAGTGGGGCAGGCCGAAGGTAGGGCGGGCATCGCCTCAATATCGCGACACAAGGCACGGGGGGGGCACATCCTTCGGTGTCACAGCCCGTGGCGACCCGCCCTGCCCCTCTCCTCTCCTCACAGCCGCCGGGGGCGGTTCCCCGGGGCCGGGGGGAGGCCTCCAGCGCCCCGCCGCGGCCCGGCGGCCGGCCCGGCCCCGCCGAGCCCCCCGGCGCCCCTCACGCAGCCTCGGGAGGGAGGCGGGGAAAATGGCGGGAGGGGAGCCCGCAGGGGCTGCGCCAGGTGCTGCCTCGCCTCACCTCACCTGAGGCGGTGTCCTCCTGGGGAGAGGCATCAACGCGGCGTGTTGGGTGTTATGAGGCGGCCGTGGCTTGGGCTGGTGGAGTCATCGGCTTGTTCTTGCTGGTCAGGTGTAAAACAGACCCGAACTTGTGCAGGAATGTTATTTCTGCACCCGTTAATAAGTCACCGTTGTACCTTCAGCATTCTTAACCTTATGACTAGGAAACAAGTATTGGCCTGCCACCTAATCCTGCGTTTGTGACTTTGTCATCCTCTGTTGACACAGCCTTTTCCTTCAGCAGATTTTCTCCCTTACGCAAGAAGGATTTTTAATGCAGGAGTTAAGGTGTTCTGTATTTTAAAGGACAGGTGAGCAAGGCCTGCAGTGTTGCCTGGGTCTTGCACAGCGTCGGCCAAGAAAGAACCACCTTCACTCCAAGCATCTGCTAGTATAGTTGCCTCAGTCTGGGTCCTGAGGCTGTACAGTCCCTTGGGGCAGAGCTCTGAAGGCTAAGGGTTGTAATTCTTGACTACATGACAAAATCGCGTCTTACCGCTTTTTGTATACAATAGCTTTACTGTGCCAGTCAAGACCTGAGGCTTGGTTGTACGAGGAGCAGCTAAAAACAATGGGACGCTCAGTATTAAGGAGAGTATCACAGGGGACAGTGCTGCTGAGATAAAGGGAGCCTTTAACAGGTCCTGGAGATTCTCAGTTTGTCTGAGAAAGTCAAGTTTTTTTTTTTTTTTTTTTTGCTTTTTTTTTTTTTTTTTTTTTTTGCCTTTTTAAATGTATCTAGTTCCAGATAATTTGTTGTACTATTCTTTTTAATAATATAGATGCACTGAGAGCATAAACAGGACTTTTGGTAAAAAGGCCATGTGTTGTGATGATCTGAAACATTGTCAGCAATGGAGGATGACAGTTTTTGTATTTTGATGTTATTCAATGGAGAGTGTGATGAGCTTTCTACATCTTTAATAATCTGATTAAAAGTTATTGATTGGAGGGAAGTAAGTGGGAGTCAGACTTGATTAACATACCCAGTTGAGCAGCAGGTGTAAATACATCTGATGTGGTATTGCCAAGTATGAGGACTGGAAGGTTGCAGGAATCCTATATAAGCCCTGAACAGGAGAGTTCCTCTCCTATTTTCTACATTATCCTTCTCCACAGAGCAGATTTCCTTTTACAGTAGGATCAGAAAGACATTCTACACCGCTTCTTTCTAATCTTGTCTCTGCTGTGGTGCCTTCTTCAGCTGTTTTCCCTTAGAAAGCTTGCATTTGAGTACCTTCGTGGCCCTCTTCCCAATTGTTTTGCTACTCAGCTGATAATTTAAAAGCCACTGACTTTGCTTTTTATCCCCATGTAAATGAAAGCATCCTAGTACCTCCTTTCTGAGTTTCCCAAGTTGACTCTTACGTGGTTCATGAAAGAAGCAGCCAAAATGTGTTGTGTTTTGTTGCTGTTTTTCCCTTGTTGTTTGCACTGTGAGGTACAGGCCACCTAACTTCATAATTATTGAGACCAGGAAGGTTTATTAGTTTTATCTCGGTTGCCATTCAGTACCTTAGAATGAACAGAACTTCCCAAATATAATAAAATTTCCAAGAAAACCCAACAAAAACATCTTAAAACTGATAGGCTTGCACAAGCCAACTGCCTTGTTGGACCCCTTCTCTAATAGTCATTTGCTTTGACTTTTCCCTGTTACCACCTGCCTGATGACCTTCACAAGACGAAGTGGGCTTAATACTCCAGCTGGGCAGGGAATATGTCCTGTTCAGGCTTCTGCCAGTGCCTGTAGATTTGACCTGTGTGAAATCCTCACAGAGTATAAAAATATGGAAAAAATACTTCTCCCTTTACTTTAAGAACACTTCCGCTTTTCTCTTCCCCACGTTAATACAAAAATGTGTTTTCTGTTGCACACATGCAAAGGGATAAACAGATATTCACTCAAATGCTTTCTAGTACATTCTTCCATTTTCCGACCATCAGTTCTTCAATCTCACAGTTGATTTTCTATTGGGAAGCAAATAGAGGGGCAAAGCCCCTGCCCCACAGCTCTGTCATTTTGTTTGTTGCTCCAGGTAGGGGGGAAAGAGATGTGTGAGAGCATGTTGCCTGGGTCCGTTACTCCCTCTGCAGGCAAGAGCACGCCACTTTTGCAGAGATGCACCAGCGTCTCTATGCAGTGCGAGCACCTTGGGTCTTGGATAGCACTGCTGGAATCAGCAGGTGTTTCTCAATGTGCAGCAGCAGCAGTATCTGTCCAAAAATCTAAATGATATCAAGTGTAACAATAAATTAAATTGTGTAGCTCATGAATTGTATATGTATCTTCCATGAAATAGGAACCTCTAGGGCACGCAGCCAACGTATATGAGAGCATAAAGGAGGAAATTGTATGCCTACTGGTAAAAGAAGTGAATTGCACAAAGGAAGAATGAGTGCAGGTTAGCAAGAAAAGCAACAAATTAAAAAATACATATTCTTGTGTTCAGACGGAATTTTCTGGGTTTCTTGATTCATGCGTGTTGCCTCTTATGTATCCTGTTGGTGGGCACTACTGAAAGGCATCTGGCTCCTTCATCTTCATTCCCACCCCTCACACTTCTCTATATATAGAGAACATCCTCCTGAGACATCTTTTCTCTAGCCTAAGCAGCTGCAGCTCTTTCAGCCTCTCTTTATAGGACAGATGCTCCAGTCCCATAGTCCTCTTTGTGGCCCTGTGCTGAACTCACTCCAGCACATCTGTATCTTTCAGATAGCAGGGAGCCCGGAATGGGACACAGCATTCCACTTGCAGCCTCACCGGTGCATAGGAAAGGTGTGAGATTGCTTCCCTTGACCTGTTGGCAACATTCCTCCTAGTGAGGCTGAGTGGCCTGTAGTTCCCTGGACTCTCTTACCTCCTCTTGTTGCAGACAGGAGTGACGTTTGCTGTCTTCCAGTTTTCAGGAACCTCTCCCAGTAGCCGTGACCTTTGTAGGATAATCAAGAAAGATGCTGCAGTGACATCAGCCTGCTCCCTCAGCACTTGTGGGTGCAGCCCATCAGGCCCTGCAGACTTCCATAAATCCAGCTTAAGTGCTTCCTAACTTGGTCCTCCTCCACTAAGAGCAAATCTGCCTTGTTCCAGATTTTCCCTCTGGGTTCAGGGACCTGGGATTCCTGAAGGCCAATTTTACTGGTAAAGGCAAGGAAGGCATTTCAGCTTTCCCTTTCATGCTTTATGTGCTGTATTACTCAGCATCATGATCACTGCAGCCTGTTACTTAGTCTTGCAATATTCTCTTCTAAAACTTCTAAGCTTCTGTTTTCTTGCAAGGCACTCAAACTTACCCTATAGAGAGAGAATGGGACTGTAGGCCTCTTCTAGGCTTAAAAATAATTCAGGAGATGGGATCTCCTTGCTGGACACCAGAGCTTTGTGCAACCAGTCCTTTAAGAAAACTCTCAAAAGCTCACCTGCTGGTGCTGTTCTCACCAGTCGCTAAGAAAGATGTATTTCTGACAAATACTTACATAACTACCCTTGTCCTTTCGCAGGAGAAATAAATAGTTGTAATTTTTAATAAATATTTAATGCTTCTCTGATCAACTAGTAAACTGAGATGGAGCAAGTAGCTCCTCTTCTACAGGACAAGAGTGGAAACATTTTAGTCACGTTTCCTCAAATATACTCTCATAGGTAGAAATGATGATTTAGAGCTAGCATTTCATAAATTATGATACAGGTGTAAAAATAAGAGACTTCAAGGCAAAGAAAACGACAGGTTTCTTGGCCTTGCCATTTGTTTCTGTCTTAAAAGGAAAACAGTAACTCCCAATGTATGTGTGACCATTCTGAGTCAAGGAGTTGAACACACAGGTGTTTGCCTTTTCCTGAGGCATACAAAGCTCCCTAGCTACTGAGTACTCAATTGATATTTTCCTCTCAAGGTTCTCCTGTGGAACCTTGCACTTCCCACCTGTTCCCTTGTGCTGCTTTCCCTTTCTCTAAAAGCCACGCTTCAATCCCTGTGGCACTGTTTGCTGTCTCTCCTCTTGTTATGTAGCTGCATCCCTCAGCTTTCTTGTGTGGAAATGTAAGCTGCTTCCCTCCAGTCATCACTTCTTCCCCTTTCTTCCTACTCGTGAAGTTGCGTGCTACTCCATGTGTGATTTTTCACTATTATTAGCCTACTTCTCATGGACAAATAATTTGCATCTTTCTGTAAACTACAAACTTGAAAACATTGGGTGGCCCTGGTGCTGAAAAGTAGGGGCTAGAAACAGTACGTCTGTCAAACTGCGTGAGCAGGAGTTGAGGAGACTAGACTATTCCTAGTACCTCAAAAGACAAATAACCTTTTCCTCTGTGCTGTTTGGCACGACGGGGAAGTGCCAAAGCAAGGAGATACTCCCTCCAGGAGGGGACCGGCCACATGACTTCATTCTCAGCAGGCAGCGGTGACAGCAGGCTGACTTGCAACCCAAACCCTCCTGCCTGCCAGGGGGTGAGGGCTGATTACTGAGGACATGTGGCATGGTGAAATGTAGCTGAATGCCATGTGAAATTCATCACACCAGGCAGGTGAAGTCCGCTAGGAGCTTGAGCTCCCCATACTCCTCCTGTCCCTTACCTGCATGTGTTTCCTTTCCCTGGGAATGTAAGATCTCAGCACCGCCATGTTTTCTTGTCTTCCAATTGCCCTTCTATTCTCTCTCACCCTTCTTTAAATTACTGAGGTGTCGGGAAGAGGGCATAGTTGGCTTAGTACTGCTAAAGTCTACTATGCCTGCCTTCTTTGCTGCTGGTAACACGCTATGTCAGAGGGAGCGGGCAATGAGTTTGGTAAATGCACAGTCCTAGATGGTAGATAAGCCCCTTGGGAGCTTGCCAGTTCTCGAGGTCCAGAGCAGTCTCAGTATTACTCCAGTGTTTTAACACAAAGCTAGCTAGTGAATTGAGAAACCAGAATTGATTTCCCCGAGGAATTTGCCACCTTGCTGGTGCAGTAGAAACTCTGCCTCTCAAAGTATATGTAACAAGGTGTTTAAGAACTTAGACACACTTTCATTTAGCAAACAGCTGTGGCTTAAAATGCTGTTGCCTTTCTACTAAACTAAGCTGCAAGACTTCACCCTGAAGCAGATGAGGAGGCCAAATGCACTCTGCTCTGCCAGTGTGGGGGTGGAAGCAGTTAGCTCCTCCAAGAGGGTGGTAATGCCTTAAACCATGGCAGGTGTTTGCTAATGGGCATGTGCCTAGATCTTCAGCTAACCAGTGACTAACAGGAGGCTAAGTGGAAACAAAATGATGGAAGGAATGTTTTTGGTCTCATTCTGATTTAACTTAAACCACTCTTAAGATGGGTAAAGCTACTGGTTTCAATGTCTTTAAGTGAGAATGGAAAATGATGAAAAAAGATCAAGGCAAATATATTTATATATTTCATTCACATTTGTAACTGTAATAGCCTTGAACTAAGTGTTCTGGTTTCCTTTTGACATAAATTATTTTCATCAGTTCAGAAGATGCTTAGTATTTCAGGTTGCAAAATGTGAAATCGAGTCTGTATACTTAAGTTGTAGTTTGTAAGATGTTGCTGGTTTGGATTCTAGGGAAAAATTTTGTATCTCATGGATCTGTAAGTTAAAGGCTGATAGTTAAAGGCTCAAGTGAGGTTTGTTTGTTTTTTTCAAAACATGCTTACAGAAAAAGGGCATGAAGAGGTAGTATAGTGAATTATGTAAGTAAGCAGCCAACTGCACTCCTGGTTATTAAAATCAGAAGATCTCCTTGGTAAATCTGAAGGAACATCATCACTGTAGTTGAGTAGCAACTGTGTCTCTAGGCCTCTAGTCTGTGTATTTCTGGCCAGCAGACCCCAGGATTATTCAACATCATGGGTTTAAGGCTAACAGCCTTTAGTATTGTGTTGTGTTGTGGTGGTTTGTTTGTTTGTTTTCTGTTTTAATTGGAATTAGGAGCTATATCACCTTTCCTAAGTAGTGTCCGATCCTAGCAGCTGGAACATGTAAACACTGTAATTCTGCTGAAGGGATTAACATTCTGAACTTGCATTGCAACTAGAAGCAGCTTATGCTGAAATTATTATAAAATGATTATGGCTAGTTTGTTTACCAGGGTCTGGACAATATTCTGACAAAGCTGGCTGTGGTTTAGCTAAGAGATGCAGAATGCATTGCACTCTTCCTTCCTGATGCCTCCCTGCTCTGAGGCTGCAAGACCATAGGGGAATTTGTGAGGTTTGGGATCTTGGAGAACATTTCTGCTGCAGTGTGTTCTCTGCTCACAATCGTGGCATAAGCAAATGAAGAGTCAGAAGAGTACTGCCAGTGATTTCAGTGGTTCCAAAAAGACTTTTTGTCCAGTTTGCTTTCCTTGCCTGTGGTCCTTGCATTATGTTTTCCATTTAAGAGACAAAGAGGTTAAAAACTTTGGGGAAGGAGAACTGGGTTGCCTCTTTCAAAAGCTAAAGCCTCTTTGTGGTTTAGGATCCACTGGTTATGCAACTCTGCCTCCCACTTTGTAACTGTTTATTATCTGTCCCAAGGTGATAATCATCTGATAATGACTTCTGATCATTGTTTATTGGCCTTTGTGAAACCAGTCAGTGGCCTTGACAGTTATTAACTTGTCATTATTTATTATTATTACAAATTGGTGCTTAATGTTGTTAGCTTACAGAGCACTTGCAAACAAGGATGGTGGTATCCATGATCCTATGAATCCTATGGATTTGTTTGTCCCCTTGTGTTTGCTTCTCAAACACTTTAGAGCAAGAAGTTTGCAACCTAATCTTGTTTGCAGGATTGATTCATTGTTACTGTTCAGTGTAGAAATATTGACCTCAATTAAAAGAGGAGGAGTTTAGGCTATTGATAACCTTCCTCCAAGAGGTGTGGGAAGGAGTGTGATTTTGATGGAAAGCAGGGTGCCTGGTTAGATATTGAAGATACGGAGGCTATAGGCAAATACCTTTGTTCAGCAGGAATTAATCTAAAGATACAAGTAGCATTGAAGAGAGTCTGTATATCTTTGCATACACAGAGGGATGCAGCAATACTTTTGGTGGGCTGTGCTTTGAGCAGAGGTGGCCTGGTACCGTAGTTACCATAGTCTGGTGGCTTGGGGCCCAGGAACTGGATATGATGGCCTTTTTTTCTTTTTTTCCTCAGTGCAGTTTTATTTTTTCTTTCAAGCTGACCTTGACAACAGAATTCTTTAAAGTTTCAAAGAATAAAGCAAGGCCACCAGTTAGTTTTTAGGTTTGTGTTTAGCAACCTTTTCAAGTGTTTATTACGTTATATGAAGGTAGTTTGGATGCTAGATAACCTGCAAAGGTTTTCAGAGCATTACATCATTTATTACTGTGTAAAACCCTATTTACTCAATTTGTTTCATTTTTCTCATGTGTAAGTGAAGAAAATATTTACTCTGTTCAAAAGTGGTTTCTGGGGCTGAACTTAATTCATATGTGTAACTAGGGTTGGTGTTTGGAAGGTGCCATACGATCATTACTTATTAATAGCAGGACCTGCAGAGGCAATGCATTATTTATATTATGTTATCTGTGGAAGGCTTGCAACTATTTTTTTGTGTTTGGACTAGAAATGTTCAAAAGTATGGTCAGCCAACTTCTTTCTTTTTCCTGCTCTACCACCAAACATGTAATGGCAGACTATTTTTAAATGGCATTATGTCCTAAGTCATCTTCCTTAAACCACTGTATAAAAGCATGTAAATTTAGACCTGGTGTCTTTGATTTCAGTGTGATTGCTGGATGCGATGTTTTAAGTAGGACAATGTGTGGAGTAGTGCAATTAACCAGGAGAGGGACGAAGAACGAAGCCGTTCCCATATAGACTACTTCCAGGCATGGGATTAGAAACTCTTTAAAGCTGAAGTATGAAGTGTTTCCCCGATAGTTCATTCAGCCATTGGGATTTCTTTCACTGCCGAGCAGGTTTAAGGCTTGGCCCTCTAAACCCTTCGTCAAACTGTTGGGAGATGTGTTGAGGCCAAGGTCATCTTCAGAGATGTGGTGCTGCTCTGTCGCTTGCCAGCTCCCGTGGCGCTCTCAGAGAGCTGTGTTCCCCCAGTGTCCTCCCTGCAGCCGCCTTAACTCCCCTGAAGGGGGGTTCAAATGACGGAGGGGAGAAAATTAGCATATTGTAAATGAATGCTGACGCTGTCAGCATTAATTTATGCCAGAAATGGGTGAGGAGTAGAGGGTGGAAGAGAGTGATGATGCAGAAAGCAGTATTTTTCTGACATCCCATTCTCCACAGAGCACCTGGAGAAGGGCTGCCACAGAGGTGGATGGCAGCACGAGGCAGGACTCGTCCCTTTCTGGGGCAGCTGCCTTGCGGCCTCCTGTGTGGGTAGGGGTGTCCAGACAGACAGGGAGCCATTGCCTGCAAAGCTGGCTTAGTTAACACAATTGCCATTGGAGTGGTTCTAAAAGAAAATAAAGAAGGGTTTAGTGCTGTTAAATTAACAAAGTTATGTTGCTTAAAGTCCCTGGCATGTCAAAATTGAGATTTGTGTGCAATAATAATAAAAAAAATGGCCCTGATATTTTTGGTTAATATTACTAATGCTATACAAATCTCCAAAGCCAGCGTAATCTGGAGAACTGAAGGCAAAGACAGGACTTGAGTACTCTGGGACTTGTTACTCTGGTATACTTGGTCATGAGTAAGTAGGTGTAAGGTATCTGTTTGGATTCATCTCCAGCCCTGTATCACTCCGTTATGTACTTCTGTTTTTGGCTTCTGGATTAAAAGTAAATACACTTCTCCATGAAAACGAAGTATTTTAGCCATATCGGGAAATGAGAAACCAGCTGTAGTCAGGAGGCGTGTGTCTTGTTTCAGAAGTCTCACCTTCTCTGTGCGTTTGGTTTTAACCTCAGAACTGTACTCACAGCAGGGAACCTCAGGTTCTCTCCTATGAGCCTAATCTCTTAAATCTTTGTTTTTCCCTGCGTGGAAGAGGCAACTGTGCTGTGAAATGGGTGTAATATTATTTGAAACCTTTCTAGCAAGAGGTGATTAAGTGCTGAGGTGACTGTTTAAAAGACATAGGCTGCAAGCCTACCGTTTTGAGCTTTCCTAGACAGTTGTTTATAAAAATTAAAGTATTTTGAAGTTAGGATAAAATATGGTGTGATAAAATGATGAGTCAGGTTGTCAAAAGCAACCAACCTAACAGGTACACATGGGAGAATAATGCCATTTTTTGTTTTAGTTGCAACATCTGACTCATGATTTCAATTATGTATTCTGCGAAGTTCAAAGTTTCCTTACACAAAGCGAGAGCTATATGAAACAACCGCGCTTCAAACCCTTTTACTTCAATTGTAGTAACAGGTTTTAGAGTTTAAATCATTAACAACCTCTGCGTGAACTTTTATCCAAATGACTGCAAGTCACAAAGAGAGCACTTCTCTTTCACGGAGTACCTTTTGTGCCTCAGTGAGACCCATTCCCTCTTCTATTTTTTCCCCACCTTCATGTCCGTCTTTGAAGAAAGACGTGTGATTTGTGGAGTCATGAAAGTATGTATCGGTTAATGAAAACTGCTGCACTGCCTTCATCACGCACACCGAAATTGCTTCGGGATAAAGCTTCGCCTCCCCTCCTTACAGCAGGAAAAAAGTAAATTTCCCCAGTCCGGCTTGCTGCGTGCCCTGCAGGAGCTCCGTGTGGCACTTACAGCAACTCTTGGGGGTGACCTGAGCGTGCTGCCTCCCCTGCACATGCACTGCTCCAGCAGCCGGGCGTTCAGGGGGCTTGCAGTTCAGCCCCTGCTTCGCAGCTCCGAATCTGGGGCTGGGGCGGTTGTGCTCAGCCTCCCTCCCTGCCCCTGAAGTTGGCTGGGATCAGCCCCTTCACCCCTGTGCCTTGCGCCCATCACACTTTCCTACGGCAGGAAGACGAACCGCCTCGCTTTATTATTTTTCTTTCTGAAATAAGGGGCGGTGGGGCGGTATTTTTCTCTGCCGAGGGGCTTCTTCCCGAGCGAGCAGCCGAGCCTCACCCCAGCCCCTGCCCGTCCTTGCGGGGCGGACCGGCGGCGGCTGCGGGGCCGGGGCAGCGCACCCCGGGGCGCGGGGGCACCTTCCCCTTCCCCTTCCATCCCTGCCCTTCCCCTCGCCCTGCCCGGCCGGGCGTGTGCCTGTGCGTGTGTGCGGTGTGTGTGTGTGTGTGTGTGTGTCTGCGCCTGTGTCCCCGGCTGCCTCCCGCGGGCGAGCCGTGAGCGCCGCCGCTGCCCTTTGATCCCGGCGTTAGTGTTAGTTAGGGGCCGGCAGGAGCGGGGCGCAGCCCTCGGCACCGCCGCGCCAGCCCCGGCCCCGGCCCCGGCACGGCGCCCGCCCGCCCGCCGGGACCGCAGCCCCCCGGCCGCGGGGAGGGAGCAGGGAGCCGGAGGAGGGAGCGCGGCGAGCGGGGACAAGCCAGGTGCACGGCCGGCTCGGCTCGGGGGGAGAGGCAGAGGGAGCGAGAAGGAGCGCGGGGGGAGAGCCCTCGGCGCTGGCTCCCCGGGAGCCGGCTGCAGCCCCCGCTCCCCCGGCGGCTCGGGGAAGCCCGCCCCGGCTGGCGGCTCCCCCGGGGGGCCCGGCTTTGTGCCTGCCCGCGCCCCCCCTCCCGCTCTTATTTGATCTCCCGTTAACCGAGGAGGAGAATGTGAAAAAAGGGGGAAAATGCCCAGGAGGAAGCAGGAGCAGCCCAAGCGCCTCTCTTCACGTAAGTGCCCCCCTCTTTTTGCCATTTTCTCCTTCCTCCTCTCCCCGTCTCCTTCCCCGCTGCAGCCGCCTCCGTCGTTTTGTGCATTAGTTTAGGGTTACAGAGGTGAAACTGACAAAGACACAGCCTGGGTTATTCCTCTTTTAGGTCTGAGCTAAGGCAGCCATGTTGGTGATGAACAGCCTTGTGCCCTTTTAATTTTTCCTCTCTCTCTCCTTTCCCCCCTTCTTTCTTCGCGGCTCTCGCCCTTTCCTCCCGCTCCCTCCCCTCGCCCGTGATTGTGCATTTGTGCTGGGGGGGGGGGGGGGGCGGCGTGGGCTTCTCTTTGGGGCCGGGGGGGGGTGGGGGGGGCGATTTATTGGGGTGGGGAGGGGGGCTAGCACCGGAGGGGAGGGCGGCGAGAGGGGAAGCGGCTGCCGGCGTCTTGCGCGGAGCCAGCCGCGAGGTCCGGCCCCGGCTAAAGGTTGCGGCGGGGGAGCGGGGGGAGGCGGCGGGGCTGGGGGCTCCCCGCAGCCGCCCCGAGGGGGGCCGGGGCCGGCGGGGGGAGGCACGGGGTGCCCGGCGAGCTGCCCGCAGAGCCGAGCCGAGCCGGGAGAGAGGCGGCCGCAAGGGCTCGGGGCTGCCCGCCGGGGAGGGAAGGGTCAGGCGAGCCCCGGGCGCCGGCGGCGCTGCCCCGGGCGCAGGGCTGAGGGCATCCCGCGCATCCCCGGCACGGCTCGGCTCGCCCTGCCCTGCTCCTCCTGCCTGCCTGCCTGCCGCCTGCCTCCCCCCTCTTCGCCGAGCAGTTAACTTTTCTCCCGCTCCCCGCACCGAGCGCTCGGCAGCCAGTGCGGGAGCCGCGGAGGGGAGGGGAAGGCACCTAAAAATACCTTGCCCCTGCGTGGCCCCGGGGCCGCTCCGAGGCGACCGGGGGCGGCCGGGGAGGGGGGGGGGTGCGCGCTGCCTGCCTGCGGCTGCTCCGCTCGGGCTCCCCGCAGCCCCCCGGGGCCGGGGCTGGGGCCGGGCTGGGCAGAGGGGACTTGAGCGGGGCGGCCGGGGCCGGGGGGCGCAGCGGGGCCGGGCCCTGCGCTGCGCTGTGCGGGCGGGGCTGGGGCCGGGCTGGGGCTGGGGCTGGGGCTGGGGCTGGGGCCGCGCTGCCCCCGGCACCCCCTGACCCCCCCGGCCGGGGGGCGGCTCTCGCAGCCCCAGCAGCAGCAGCAGCAGCGCCTCCTTCCCTCCCTTCCCTCCCCGCTTTCTTCCCGCCGGGGTCGGGTTAAGGGCTCCACTTGGGCTTTTTTTTTTTTTTTCTTTTTTTTTTCTCCTTCCCCTCCTCCTCCTCCTTCCCCTCACCCCTCCGCTCTCCGCTCGGCCCCGGCGGCTGCTCCCCCCTCACGGCGGGGGCGGCCTCCGCAGCGCCCGGCCCGGCTCGGCCCGGCGGGGGCAGGGGCCAAGCCCGGGAGCACCGGGGGGCAATGGGGATGGGGAGGGGGGGGGTTTAGGGCGAGCGCCGCCGCCCCGCTTCGCCCCCAGCCCCCCGGGGGCCGCCCGGCGGGGGGAGGCGGCGCCGCGGCCGGCCCGGCGGCTGACCTTGCCCCTGCCCCTGCCCCTGCCCTCCGCCCGCCTCCCGGGCTGACACGGCGCCCGGGCTCCATTTTAGCTCGCTCCGCCGCGCCGCTGCCGGGCGCTGCCTGCCGGGGCTCGGCTCCGGCTCCGGCTCCGCCGCCGGGCTCGGGCTGCCCCCGCCTCCGGGTTGCGCCTCGGCCCCGACCTCCTGACCGCCTGCGCCGGGAGGGGCCGCGGCCTGCAGCTGCCCGCGGGGGCTGCCCGGGCTGTATCGCGAACGCACGGCCTGATGCGCAGATTAATTTGTTAGTGCCGTTCCTGGAAGCTTTTTGATTTTTCATTTTTATTTTTTTCTCCTGACGTGTGAAGCATGCACACACTGGATGTCCCACAGCAAACAGCAGTGCTACTTGTGAGATGGGGTTTGTTTAAGTTCTTTTACCACCAGGTTGCACTGGATTAAAAACTATCATTGGACAACACCCCCCCCAAAACACAACAACAACAACAAAAACAACCAAACAAAAAACCTAATAATACAATGGGTAATTCAGGAGGTCTGTAGGAATACCGTTGAGTCTGCAGCCCTGCAGGTTCAGAAGATGCCTTGGAATTCCTTGCCCTCAGTTCAGGGTGCAACTGCTATAAATAGTGATTTTACTTTTTTTTTTTTTTTTAACAACATATTGCCTTAATGGCTACGCAGGGTAAAATACATTTTTATTTTGCAGTTCCTGCTGTTTTCAGCAATGCATTTATTAAGAGCGCATACGTGTTTCATGTTTAAGTGTTAACAATAGGAAAAGAACATAAAGCACACCGTGCGGATCTAGAAAGGAGATGGCTGTTCCACTACTCAACCTTAACTCTGCCCCAGTGCGGGTATAAGACTGTGGTTCAGCCCTAAGCTACGTTACAGGTTGTTGCTACCACTCCCCAGTGCACCTAAATGACCCTGGGGCTCGTTTTGACACACGACACCTTGCTGAAGCCCTCAGTGATAAGTTGGGTTCTATCAGTTGGGGAAATAAACACCACGACATGGTTCCACTGATTGATTTGGTGGTGCTAGAATGTAAATGAGCAAATGTGGCTCAGTACAGTAAGTCCCGTGGGCTTTACTATAGCTAAGGTAGGAAGCTGTGTTTTCAGCAGGTCTAGGCCTTACTTAGTTTCCTATAAATTGTGTACACCGAAATGCACCTGAAGAACACAGTCAAGCTGCTTGAAGCGATGGGGTACTGCTGCTGCTGACTGGGACGCTTATTTTATACTTCTGTACATTGACTGCATTGGACAGCTGTTCTGTAGAGTTAGAAGTAATTTCACAAGAGAAGATGGCACTGCGAAAACACGTGCCCTGGTGGAGAAATTTTCTGTAAAAGAAGAAAGAGTTGTTTTAGGCTGTTGCAACAATTTAACTTGTTTTCAAGTGAATTGCAAGATACTGATGCTTAAAAGGTTGAAGGAAAAAAGGGTTGATTTTATTAGATGCAGTAATACTATGCTTTGGTGGTATTTGCTTAAAAGGGCAGAGTTAAGGCTGAGCCCTCAGTTGCTGGAGTTGTTTACAGCATAATTTGGTTTGGAAGGGTCCTGTGGAGGTCACCTGGTCTACCCCCCTGCTCAAAGCAGGGTGAACCTGAGAGTTGAGTCAGGCACGGGGCCATTTGAAATGCCACCGTTAACACGTTGAGCTGGAGTTTCCACCTGTACAGACATTCAGTTTTCGGAAACTGTTTAGTTACAGATGCTAGTGGAGTGTCTTTACTCACTGTAAAATCCAAGAGAAAGTGAATCCTTTCTAAGATACAAGTGAATAAGGACAGGACTTCAGGAATTCCTGGATAGACAATGGCTTATTCATACCAAAATGAAATAGTTGGGCAGCTAGCCTCAGTTTACAATGAAAGAGTTTGGTTCATAAGTTAAAAGTTACCTGGTGCACGTGTGTTATGATTACTTCTGGGTGCACCTGACTCAGACAAATCAATGATGCATCTTCACCGGAATGTTTAAAAGAAGTTTATTCTTTAGTGGGACTTAGTTTTTTTTGTTTGCTTGTTTTTGTTGTTGTTTTTGTTTTCCCTTTAACTACTTCAGTGCTTAGACCTAAATAATTATATTTTTCTCCTCTATTCTATGTCTTTAAGAATCCTTAAAAATGCATGTATAAATACTGCTTTAATTTGTTTTTGTTCTCCTGACGGCCTTACTTTCCACTCTACCTCACACCATTATTTTCTTCTCTGAGAGTTCCTGAAAGTGCATTTCTTCTGAACTTCGCAAACGTGACTTGGAAGAGATCAGCCGGAAAAGCAAAAGTTCTGGAAAGTTGTGAGACACTCAAGTAATATTTAGGATCTAGACCACTACGTTGCCTTAAATGTAGCAATCAATACTCTTTGGGGTTTGATTCAGTTTCAAAGACATGTTTGCAGTGTAGTTTGTGAATGAAAGCCACAATACCAGGTATACAGAGCTTGCATTTGTAATATCAGACATGACTGGAAGCTACATTCAAAATTTTGTAGTACTACTACTATCTGAAGAATGTGGTTCATTGAGGACAAACTACTACTTCTGTTCTCAATCTTCTGTTGAAGATGGAGATGCTGCATTGATACAATGTTAGTTTTGATATCAAAAGCTAGATTTGTGATAATGAGGGGGCATAACTCTTCTTGCTTTCATCGTCAGGTACTTTGTTGAAGTTTGAAGCTGTTTCTATACAGTAAAAACAAAAAGCACAAACTGAAGCTTTTTATTATATTGTTTCTTGTTGCTGGACTATATCATCAGAGTGTAAAGAAAATACTGATAGCAGAATAAATTAAGAGTAATTGAAAGTTTCCTTCTTATTTTATTTCTGCACCTTGCTGTATTTGATACTTTCTAGTAGCATGGGATGGTGTTTTGGATGTTTTTTTTTTTCAAAAGAATTCCCAATGTCAAAAAAGCTTTCGCCAGCATTAGAGAGTTTGTTCTGAGACAAAAGGCTTTTACAGGCACCGGAATCTCTCTTTTAATAGTGTTTATTACCTTACTATCAGGCATTGCGTGTACAAGGGGAAGCTTTTAACATATTTTCTATTTACTATTTTTAACCTCTCACCACGGCAGGGATCATGATATAGCTCATTGTCGACAAGAGGATCCATGTAGGGAAAATTATTATTCTTAGTATGATTAGGTTAATAATTTCATTGCCATCATCATAGCTGTCCTGGTGGTACTGTAATGTACCTCTCAAATGAACAGCAGCGTTTTGTTGGATGGAGTAGCATCTGCATTACTCCATCTGAAAACACTCTTCTTATTTTGTCCCACTCATCATAGCAAAGTCGTCATTGACTTTTCAGAAATACCTTCTCCCTTTATGGGGATTGTTTTTGATGTCTGAAGTTCCCGTCTCTTCAGATTTGCATTCTCTCTTTTTTTGGGGGGGGAGGGGAGAGGGGGAACGGTATTATATCAACTGCATCACTTGTATAAAGTCATTCAGTGGTCAGTGTCTGAAGTCATTCAATAGTAGACTATGTCTTAGTGTTGTCTGATAGTACAAAATATAAATCACACTGGAGTGTAAATTGGACTAGCACAGAGTCGGTGTTGTGCTCATTAAAGTTACTTAAGTTTTTAGGATCTTATGAATTGCGTTGCAGAGAGGGCAGGAGTACAACAGACTGTAAAACACAACCAGGGAAACCTGCAGGTAGAGCAGTAAAACGGGATATGTAAGAACATAGAGACAATGCATTTTTATTTTTAAGTCTTAAAACGGACAAAGAAAGAGTGCAACTTCATCTTTGTAACAGAATGATTGTTGTCTTTTTTATATATAAGAAGGCAGGAGTAGGAAGAATTTAGTTTAAAAAAAAAAAGAAAAAGAAGAACAGCCAGGAGGAGCTGGCTGTTCAAAGTGAAGTATTAGTAATTTCCTATAATTTAATCAGACCAGATCCCAGAGCAAGATAATGAGAGCATGACCTACAAAAGAGGACTTTTTGGAAGTTAAAAGGGTTTCTAACATGAAGCTTCACTAGGCATGTGATTTGTCATGAAGCACCATATAGAGGACTTTTTTTTCTTTCACATTGCAAAGAAATCATAATATAGACATTAGTTCAGATGGTTAGGGAGAGCTAATTTGGCTTATGCCTGGAATCCTTTTACTGTTACAGCTGTTAAACTACTCCAGAGTCATATTTGAAGAATATATCTTCTCAGTAATGTTTTGTTCTGGTTCCTGGTATGCCATTTTTTGATGCCTAGTTTGCGATTCGTGGTACCGTGATTTGTATCGGTGCCATTTACATATACAAAACCCGCCATGGTGTGTGTGTGAAGTGTCATGTGTTTTATGAAAATAATGTGCAGAAATCCTGAGTTCAAGGTAACTAGCAGTATGTAATGGACATCAGTTTTCAAGAGTGAAGGGGACTTCTCTGCTTTTCTTTTTGCCCCCCAAACTAAGACTTGTTATTTCACACTTAAAAATTGTACATATGAAGAACAATAAATGATGTTGGCTAATACGATCATGAAGAATAACAGATGATATTAGGCTGAAGGAAAAAAACAAACTCAAAAAGGTAGATATTATCCTTTTCCCCAAAGGATTATTAGTTTTTTTTTTAATTTAAATACTAAAACTCAGGCTTGACCAGACTTCAGCTCAAAGGAAGCATGCTGCAGGGCATAGTCAGCACGGCTCTGCACATACACACTGTCTTGTGGCTAATTCAACGTACAATTCAGTAACATACACCCCTAAGTTCACTTAAGAGCTTGTCTTTCAGTTTTTCTTTTTTGCAGATAACTCGGGGTCATAAATTACAGAACCGTTATGCTCCCAGAGACATTTCTCTTTTTCTTACATACCTTCGGTAGCGTTTACAAGCTGGTGTTGTGCTGGGCCTAGACACCAAACATGCTCAGTCTCAACCTGTTGACTTAGCAGTTGGCTCTATTGCATAAAGTTTCTCCTGCTTTTCAAGGGATTTCATGTTTGTGATGTAATTACACCAAATGGTAGCAGCTCAGGTTAAGCCTAATGCTTAGGCTAACCTGTTCTATTTTGCAGGCTAAAGAGTTACGATTTTTCTGAGAAGCGTGCAGAAAGGAGAGAAAACCTGGACTGCGTAAGCAGTGCTTTTCCTTGTTCTTTTCAGTACTTTGGTGGAAGCTGGCGGGGAAAGAATGGCTGATGTTGGTAGCACAGCAGACCACGAAAGAAAATTTGTTTTGCAAGTCTTTCCGATTGAGCTGCTGCTTAGAATAAATTGCATTAAAAATGAAAGGGTTACCAGGTGGCAAAGGTCTCGTAACGCATGGCTTAATCAGCAGTTTCAGACAGTGAAGTTAGGTTCCAAACATCTGCTCTGTTTCATTTCTTTTGTTTGGGACGCTCTCTCACTAGGATAGAAATAAAAATTTCAAAACAACTCAAAGCAAGCTCCTGTCATCGTTCCTTTGAATTCGGCATGGTCCAGCCCCTAGGGATTCCCATCCTTGAGAAGGGGTTATAGCTCTGCTGGCCCTCATCTGAAGTTTGCTGCTTGAATGTCTTTTTCCTTTATCACAGGGCTTTCTAAGCAGGTACAAAGAATTTTTGCCTGCACGGTCTTAAACTAGTAGGACAGAAGTTTTACCTAAAAGTTTCTGTGTAGGAGAAGATTTGGTAAAGGCTTACTTTAAAATTAGGGCTTCCCATTTTAAGTGGATGTTTTGGATGCGTCCTGGGTTGTGGTGCCTGTTAGGGTTTGTAAGATGGTGCATCAGGGCAAAAGTGGGAATTTAAGCATCCAGGGGAATGCTTAAAAACAAATGGCAAGCAACTCTTAGAAAAACACATTAAAAGACTCGATGGTTTTAACAAGCGTAACTCTGCCTTATGAGGGTGGTGGGCAACTGGCTGTATCTAGCAGCCGGTGTTGGGGCTGTTTGTGTTTGCTTGCTTTCCTGAAGCAGAGGCAGAATTGCTCCCCTTATAGGCCACTGTGTCAAATCTAGACCTCGCTACTGGTGACTGAGAACTCACTTCATCTGCGATTGGAGCAGAATTTCCCCGTGTCTGCTTTTGTATTTCTAGCACTCCAAGGCCATGAAGAGCCCTTCTCAGGCACCGGTGTAAGCGTATCAGCCCAGAGCTGCTCTAATTTCTGCTGCCCACTGGCTCTCATCCCGCTCCTTGTTCTGGAGAGGAAGGGCTGACACAATCCTTTTGTCAATTCTGTGTGGCCAGAGGGAGTTGTATGCACAGAGAATAACTCTGAAGGGGGCTCTTCTGCCCACCTTGAGGTACTTTTACATTGCCCATAAGGTCTAAATGGACTTCACGATAATTGCTTATATGTCTTCCTGCGGAGCGCTATGCCACATTGAGATAACAAAGCAAGCTCTAAATAAGCTACCTTGTGTATGGGAGGCAGTTATCACAGCAGTCTACCCAGGTTAATTCAGCTATAATACTTCTGGGTATACTCAAGCTGGCTCAGATACCACTACATAGCACTGTGTTGTTTAGCGTAGACGTATTCTCATGAGAATCAGAGTTGTTGTCTTTGAAGGCGTTTACTGGCCTGCATAAAAAGTGTTGGTAAAGCCCACAGAGTTTTCAGCCAAGAAGTGCTCTTTGAAAAAATCAACTCAAATCCCATTGCCATTGGCACGCCTGTTTGTTTGTGCAGCAGCAAAGCCAGTGATGGGATGGATGTAGACACGAAACTTCCCCTTCACTTCCAGCATTCCTCTCAGTCTGAATTTTAGGTGGAGTTGTAAGGCAGAATGTGGAAACGGATGGTGCTCTAAGTAGCCATAGCATTAGTTTCTCATAGCATGAGCTTGACACAGAATCCTAAATCTCTTTAAATTAAATCAGGTTTCCACTTTTTATTCAGTGCTTGCACATTATTTACGTGACCTCTAACTTTTCTTAAGTTTGGAAGCTGAGGTGGTCCCTCAGTGTGTCTAGGAGCAAGGAGCATCTATTCTACGTGGAAAGAACTGCTCCTGTGCGTTAGCCTACCCCTACGAGTAGCTTCCTAATCCTCTCTTATTTGGCTTTGCTTGTTAACCCCAAGCAATCCTCTCAGGGTCAAAGAAAGCAGCTGTCTTTGGTAGCAAACAGCATGACAGAATAAATACTTCTTCAAGCTCCCCTTAGATACGGTACCATAATATCATCCTTGTGGGAGGAATTAGAGAAAGAGAGAATATAATTTGCCATGTTTTAATCTGACTTTTGGAGAGAGGAAAAAATAAATTATAGGGGACTCGATTCCTGTGACATTTATGGGAAGGAATAATTTCAGTATCTAAAAGCTAAACCTTTTGTTTCTGAACCAGTCAGCAAGCTAATGTGCATAAAGCACTCAGGTGAGTAATGGGGCAGAGTAAAATGGTAAATCAGGAGCACGTTATTTACCAAAAATAGATCTAGAGAAGCTGCATATAAGCAAAAATAAGCAGTGGTTAATAACAAAGATCTTCGTTAGATTGGGTGTGCTGCCTGATCTCACCTGCTGTGCTCAAGTATTGACACACGTCCAGTTTGTGAGCTCCCCTCTTTGCTTTGTGACCCCGTGACAGAGGCTGTGAACGCAAGGGGCACAGCTAAAGGCGTGGCAGCGGTTTGGTCTGAGGCTTCCCTGGTTTTCTTTATTGCAGCTTACATATTGTAGTAGTGTTGGAATTTCTGATTTGGTTGTTTCTTTAATTTTTTTTTTCTTTTTTCTTTTAAATTTAAAATTTAAAATGTTTTAAGCCAGACCTTAGTGGTTTTTATCAACAATGGGCCAGCTTTGCAGTCTTCCTCTGACTGTCCCTGTGCTGCAAAGGTGATGCAGATGTGGTGGCCTTGGTCTGATGGGGACTCTCATTGCATGGGGATGTTCCTAGGGGGAAATTAATACTGTTGTTTCTTACGTCTCAGTATCCCTGAAACTTGAATGGGGAGAGAATTAGAGATGGAGCTGTGGTCACAGATGGAGCCGTGGCTGCAGCTTTCTGGGATCTAGTTATTCCTAGTTAACAACCATTTTCAACTGCCCCTGAGGAGCCAGTCCCCAGGCTTTGTGTTGGAAAACACAAGGGAGAAGCAGAACTCTGTGAAGGCTCATGCTGCATTCCTCCTTTGCCAATACTCACATGCCATGCAGGAGAGAACCTGGTCCTTTACGTAGACTGAAGAGAAGTGTCTGGATTATCGAGCATGTAGAGATGGTGATCCTTTCGAGCTGAGTGGAAGGAACTGAGTTTGCCGGAACGCCACTGGGGCTGTTGGGAAGCTAAGATGTCTTATTTGTACTCAGAGAAGGAAATACTGAGCTGACCCAAAAGTCAAAGTAAGTGCAAGTCAGAATGTTCAACAGTGCATCGTATCATCGAGGCAGGCAGATGCACACGCTTCTTTGACAGTTTTTTGAACTCCAAAATGTCCTTTATAGGAAGAGCAGCCAGCCAGCCTCCTGCAGCAACAAAGAGACATAGAGACGGAGAGAGAGGCTGTGTTCTTCTCCCTTCCTTAGAAGCTGGCTGAGTTAACTTTGTGCACAGGACGTGAAAACCTGACTTTAGCAAGTGGGAATTTTTCTCTTGCTGTTTTTCTAGTGTTAGTTATAATTTTTGCTTGGAACGGGCTTTGCATCCAAGAGATCTAGATTCCAGTGACAGAGCTTTCGGGGTTATCTGGTGTTTGTGAGGATGTTTGGAGGCTCAGTAAGACAGTTCACTGACAAGAAGTGGACAGTTTTTTGGAGTTCTTATTTCATTTTTTTTCCCTGTAGTTCAACAAGAAGTTATTTTCAGAGATTCTTCACACCTTTTGGGAGAGAGCTTCACAGACATCTCTATTTTTCCAGCTTCAATCCTTGTGTAGCACTACTATACTGATGAGAATTAGTTTTCTTCCTTTTTCTCCAAAACCACGTGTGATGTAATTTTATCTCTGATAATTCATCCTTTTTTCATCCTTTGCCAGTCAATATTTATGGTAAGTTTTCTAGACCAGCTGGAGAAGATCGGTCAGCCTTTTTCTATATGCGGGAAAGGAGCGATTTTTCATTTGGTACTTGCTATTTTTCATTTTGGTAATGCTACTGCTTTGTCAGTGTCACTGCCTGAAGATTTGGCAGTTGTATAAGTTGATAGAATGAAAAGTTACTTGGAACTTGTTCAAGAGAAGACACAACATGCTTTTAACCCCTTGGAGAGAAGAGGAAAAGTTAATGCTGCCATTTGTGTTATTCCAGACATTTGTTGGCCTTGCTTGAGATACCAGAGCCAGTAGCCATGAGGAAAGCAGACAAGAAGTAGCATATCCTTCTGTAGGGGTCTGATTAGTCTTTCACGTGAGTGTCTCCTAGACTTCTACGTAGTTATTAGACATCTGAAAGTGCTCTCAAGAACTACCTTCTGCATGAGAGACAAGGAAATAGTGTTTCCTTCTCCTTTCTTGTGTTTGTGTAGCACTTAGGAGCACAAGTCAGAGAGTCAGCCTGTTGTCCTCAGCACACATGACTTAACTAAAAGTAGTTTTTCTGGAAGAGAGCCTGTGTTCTAATTGGATGCACTGTAGGAAAGATGCGTTTAGCAGCTTCTCAGTGAAACCAAGGCAGCAGTGAATGAAGTCACGCATGTGGATAGCAGTTGTCCCTCTGAGAAACAGAGGTAAGCAGAAAAAAAAAAAAAGTGCATTCCTTGAAATGACTGGGTATGTTCTGGATGTTGCTGTTTGTTTTTTTTTCCAACAATTCTGAAACCTAAAGAGCTTTCCTCAGGTATTGAAAGGATGCAGGACTTATATTACTATGTCCCAGTACAAACCCTGGTGGGATTTCTTCCCTTCTCCATTCCAAAAGTTGACTATACCTTTGAAAAGATACAGGAAACCAGATCTGTTGCATAGTCCTCTGTACTTTGTGACTTCTATGTGTAGAGAAAGAAGATGATGCATCATTTTCACGTTTATTTCATCTTCTGTGTCTTTAGTCAGGTATTTTCTGATCTTTTCTGGAAATCCCTTTCTATTACCGGAGAGACAAGAGGTACGGAAAGGGAAATTTTACCTGAGATCACGTGCATCTACCTTGCCACAGATTTGATACTCCCTTTTGAGCCTAAACCAGCTCCCTGCTTCCAAGCGAGGACAGCTTGCGTGGTTGTGGTTTTCCCATGCTCTCTTGCATCTTTGAGGGTTGCCTTGTTCTTTAGATTCCCACCAGGGGCACTAAGGCTGCCTGCCTGATGAAGTGAGTACCTGCAGTGCCTCAGGAGTATTTCTGCCCCACCACCTTCCTCTGAACATTCATGACTTATTCCTGTTTTATGGGCGGTGGTTTGGGAGGGAAGGCACTTTGCACTTGGTACAAGGAGGTGAGGGGAGACTGAGGACTTCATGCCCTGCGTGTGTCCTCAGCCAGGTATGGATGGGGACGCAGTGGGTGCTCTTGCTGGCATGTTCAGGTGTGCTGTTTAGAACCCCTTTAAAAAAAAAAAAAGCCTGTTGTAATCTTGTTTATAGCAATTAAGGATTTCCTACTAATTTAAACAGTTGGTTTTGGCAATGTACAGATCATCTTGTCGTAGGTACTGTTACTAGTAATGCAAGGCTGAAAAATTTACACCAGAATAAGAATCAAGGAAGCAGATAATTGACTGATTTATCAACCTTAGCAGACCATTTTTTTTTTCCTGCTAACATTGTGGTAGCTATGCTAAATTTACTCTGGATTGCTTAAGGGTACAGATCCTATACGGTTTGTACAACACACGAGGGTACCTCCTTGAAAGGAATGGGTGAAGGAGCAGGTAATCAGCCAGCCTGGCTTGGGTGCCTCCGTTAGCCTTTGGGGCAGTGCTGTGTCCCCTGGGAGGGTTGGGAATTGCCCTGCCCAGGACAGCTGATAGTGTAGGCGCTTTATGGCATTTCCCTGGTGCTTCTAGATCCATCTCAGCCTTTCAGGTCATTGGAGAACTTCCTGTAAACTTATCACCCTGCGTAAGCCATGATGCCGAATTGCTGTTGCGGTAAGGGGAATTATTTATTTTCATTGCAAATTGTTTGTATGCGACCGAGTGGCGTGTTTGAACACTTTTCTCACTTTGGTCAGCCCATTTTTGCCAGATGAATTGACACTTGCAACTTCTCGTGCACTTCTTTTCCGACTGTACGGGTGACTAAAATCTTGTTGCTGTGGTGACCCTGTCAGTTTTAAATGACTGGCCACACTAAAATGAGCTGCACATATTGAGGGTAAACCAATGTTACAGTAATCTGCGCTGTAAACCGATCGCTTTTCTCTTGGCTGCTCTAAATTGCAAGGAACATGTAAGGATTTTTGTCCTTGCTTTCTGCTGTTGGGGTTGTGACTGTTTGGAGGCTGGCAGTACGTTTCAGGCAATGAAGATGCGCTTTGTCGCAGTCAAGACTTGAGACAGAAATCACTGCAGCCAGTTCTGGGAGGTGGCAGGTCAGGTGCAGGCCTTAATTAAGATGAATCGTTAGCTGATGAAGGCACCAAGTGGATAAGAACAGGCAGTTCATAGATGTATTTCAAAAAAATAGAGAACACAGATATGCAAAAGAGAGTGAGCCACCGGTTTTATCTGTTACCAAGTTAAATGAAGATTAGAAAGCAAAGCTTTCCAGCCCTTTTTGGCACCTAGATCATATGTAATGTGATAAGAGAAACTGTGCTAGTCATGCTTAATGCCCTACTTCAGTTTTGCTATGGGTACTTCTTGTGAAGTGCTCACTACTTAAAAGTGACACCTGGAAGGGTGCTTTTCTGAATTTTCTTCTGGTGTTTGCCAAAGCCTTGTGGATACCACTGACAGCCAAGAAGAGTCCAATTGCTTTAAGATGCCTTGAGCCATCCAGTCAGCAGATAGATTATGTACACTCTGCATTATGCCTAGTCTTGGTCTTGGAGGTGATCACCTCAGCACCAAAACAGCGTTGCTGGGCATGCAGAAAGAAAATCTGCTGGTCTTATTTCAGATATTCATGGCAGATGCTTACCTCTGTGGAAATGTATACAGTTCCTCTATTCCCAAGCTTTTCATTCAGGGTCAGAGGTCAAGTTTTTTGCTAGTACTGCAATCACTCCTATGTGCTAACCCCTTTTCTTAAAATCCTTTGCCTTTAACGAACAAAAAGTATAAAGAACTGAGGTGGTGTTACTTTTTTTTTTTTCTTTTGTCTTTTAGCTATCTTAATAATGCAGTATGATCCTTCCATTTTCTCAAGCAGAAGTGTCCAAGTGAATGGATCTTGTCTTCCATAACACCCAAACAAAATGTTATGCTGATGGATTGAGAATGCTGAGGTACTTCACTGCTTGAACTCAAGGTGATCATTTAGTCTGGCCATCGTTTTTCCTCCTCTCTCTTT
Source organism: Anas platyrhynchos (assembly GCF_047663525.1). Lineage (NCBI taxonomy): Eukaryota > Metazoa > Chordata > Aves > Anseriformes > Anatidae > Anas > Anas platyrhynchos. The sequence goes on from NC_092590.1 coordinate 38,032,615, forward strand.
TTCTCTTTTAAGTCAGAGATAACTGCAGCCTGACATCTTGTCAGGAAAAAAAATAAAATCTTGATTTTGGTGTCTTCTACTGCAGAAATGCAACAGAAGGCTATGCCCTAGAATCAGACTACTACAAAACGTGTTGGTGTTTGGAAATGAGTAACCGAGCCTCTGATACGTTCTAGTTTTGTGTGCAGTAAACAGTTCTTCAAAGAAGACTTCATTAATGGCCTGACAAAGCAATAAAATATCTTCTCGCTCATGGAGTTCATTTTCATCCAAGGATGTCTTTAAAATACGGATTCCTATACTGACCATTTGGCATTCACGTGATTATCCCCCACAATAATTTGATTTAGAGTGGAACCTAAATTCCTGCATTTAGAGATCTTAAGACTGTAGAAAGCTTTTCCAAATTGTTTGCTAGAATTGTTTGGGGTTTCATTTCTAATAAAGGCCCACATAGGTAAATCTTAAAATAGTTCTGGTCCTTTCTGAGGTAGGCTGACATGGTAGGCCTCAACTCTTTATATGCGAAGGATAATCAAAGTGTTAATAATGTTTAACTCTTATGTTGGAGATGCCAGCATCCCTATTACCTTTTGGCATTTGGTACTTTCTCAGTGTGACAGCCTGTTGCCATAGACATCTCACTGGAGCAAAACAAATGAACAAGCAAAGTGAATTTTGCCTAACTGGGAAGAATTGTAAGGAAATTTTCAGCTTGCTTATAGCTAAGAAAAAGTAGAGTTTGTAATCACTGTGCTGAACTTACCACATAAGTGAGCCCACTAATAAATGTGTGCTGATATTAAATGATCACTGCCGCTCCAGGTACAGGGAATGTCTCTGGGTATAGACTAGCACATGAACCACTTGAACCATCAAAGATCATTAAAACTGATTCCTATTTCAAATAGAGCTGTGGGAATAACAGTTGATCTCCTGCATATTTAGTTTGTCCTCACATTTATAATACTCTGTCAGAGTCTTAATCAGATATCATAACTGGTTTTAAAAGACCCAGGGAAGCCTGAAATTCCTGATAAGGGGCTTTTGAATCTGGCTCAGAAGCTGGTGCCTGAAGAAGTGTTTAGTTTTGTAGCAAATAGTTTATCATACTGTCTTTTTTCATCAGGAAAAAGAGGTGTATTACTTTGATATTTTAATGTACAGACTCCAGGTTTTCGGTTGTCCATATTCCTGTGGTGTATAAATCAGCGTGATCACAATCTCACGCTTTATGAAAGGTGTGCTCACACTCAACTATAGCTTATTATAGGATGTTGACGAGGGCCTGTGGAAGAACATTTCAATAAGGCTGTCTGTGGTATTTTGCTCAGTCTCCATAAAAGTGCTACAAGAAGAACATAGGTACCGTAAAATACGGTTTGTAAGGAACATGATTTTCTGTTGTTAGACTGACACTTTATGTACTTTAGGAATCTGTCCTGGGGCTACTAACCAAGCCTTTGCAGAGTAAGCTGACTTCAGGAATATTTGTTTCATCTAAAAACCTCATTCATAACAATCAGTTGTCTTTGTCTCCATCTCTTCAGGAGTTCTAGGTATTGGTCAAGTCAATGAAAGCTCAGTAAGTAGGATGCTCTTCCTGTACTGCTTGAGGAATGGTCTCGAAAAACACTCCTCTGCGACCACGTGTGTCCTGTTCTGCTTTGTGTGTGCGCCTCGAGTGCTTCAGCTCTGAGCTTCAAATAGGGGCAAAATCCAGCTAGAACAAAGTCATTTTAAATTGTAAGGAGACTTATATAGTATATATATAATAATAAATGTAGATTAGTATACACACATACATAGTATGTATACATGTATCATTGATATACATGTATAACAATGAGACATACTTCTCTGCCCACTTACTTTTCAGGGCTGCAGATTACTAGGCCTTGCTATCAAGATACTGTTTCTATGTCTTTCAGGCTTTTCTTCTCTCAGGAACATGCTGCCACCAAGTTCTAGAGAGGAGTGGTTTTAATTAGTCTCAGAACAATCTTTGGTGGGCAACCCAGCCACAGATGTCCTGGATAGAGCTTCTGAAGCAGCCTCCATGATATTGCCTACTGTGGCCATCCTGACCACAACGGCCAGGTCCTCCCTGAGAGGTGTACTACACTGGGGAGATCTGGGATGGGAGAGAGAATCCTCTGGTATTTTTCATTGGCAAGGCATGATGTGCTTTGCACCATAAAGGACCTCAGGAGATAGGTGGCTCATATTCCTGGCTAATATAAATACTCTCAGGCCACCAAATCCATTCCCGTTTCCCCATTCCTGTCCCATTCATATTAGTTTTGTTCCAGCTTCTTGGCAGAGTTGAAATTGGCTCTCCAAGCAGTCAAAGAACTGAGCAAATGTGAGAGGGGGCACAGGACCACTGCTCTTTCAGTTGTGAGCTTGTGTCAGCGGTTGTTAGGTTGCTGTTTGCTTGTTGTTTAAATCTCCGAATCCCTGTGGAAACAACGCTCCAGTAACACTGATCCTACAGCTAGCAACTAAAACCTCTTGCCTAGAACAGAAGAACATGAATCTTGGAGGCAAGGTGTCAAATGTCCATAGAACTAGCAGTAATCTTCTGAATAGCTTGATGTTTTAGGGGAGATCAGACTTGCTGTCCCTATGATGTCTTGTCTTGTGGTTAGTCAAGAGCCAGGAGAACCTTTCTCAAGTAGCAATAGCTCACCTGGGGAGAAACCGTGTATTTCTGTCCTCTTTCATGAACATCTAGCTAGTAAGAGAAGGATCCCTTTGGTGGGTAACAAAACCCATTTGACACACTTATTCTGGGGCCTAGCCTGAAAATAAAAGGTCACTGTCTGTTTCCCATCTATGACAAAATTTTCTCCTTTGAGGGACAGGAAATAAGCCAGTTTCACGTTGTCTGTGATAAGCGTTTTCAATAGTCCATCCTGCCTCCCTTCTTCCTTGGAGTCCGTAACACCTGGATCCTGTTTCAGAGAGGGAAGCGCTGTGCGTGCATTTTGACTTGCAGCTGTTGGCTAGTGGTTGGGAAACCTGGATGCGTGGTACTTCGGCACTCACGGTTGCTTGTGCACACAGGCAAAGCATCCCAAAGAGTCTCAGATACTGTGAGGTAATTAACTCATCTTTCTCTTATCTTGTTCATCCTGGAGCCCTTTTTAAAAAAGGAGTGCTGGAGAAGTTGCTAGGTGAATGTTCTGGGATTTTCTCGCAAGTGGATTTTTTTAAACCCATTTTAAGTTAGGGATTAAAGCAGAGGATATATGTCCTGTCTTTAAAGGCTGTGCCTTTCTTTTCCCCTCTTCTCCTTCCCTCCAGTTAGGAAAATCATTATTTTAGAAGATGTGGAGATGAAATACAGAGTCCTACCTAGGGCTTCTTTTCCTGTCTAATTGTGTGAGTATTTTCACACATCTAAAACACAGGGGAGAAGGACAGCACAGGGGAGTTATCGCTTTTTGGCAGTTCCTTCTTGCAGCTGTGCTGATCTCTGGGTCAGCCTGCAGTAGAGAAATTTGGTTCAAGCACCAGCAACGCTGCTAAACCATTTTGTGATGAGGTCAAGAGTTGAATAATCATCCCGTTGATAAGCGAGCGAGCCAGAAATTCTGTTGAAAGAGGACAGTGACTTATTGTGCTGCTTACCTATTATAGGTCACAGAAATCATGAAGGGAAAATGGGGGACCGAGGGCACTCTAGCACATGACTGTTTATGTAACCGTGACTTCTAAGTTTTATTTGCTGCTGTTGATGTAATAAAAGGAGTTAAGGCAGGCCTTTGTGTCTTTATTAAAATCATGATTTTCTTGCAAGCATCCCTATGGGAAAAATCAACGGTGCTACTGCTCTGGATGTATAGTCTAATCAAATGTAGCTGTAAATGCCTTTTAGAGGCAGGGATGTCAGTGCACAGTGTGCCCAGCGTCTCTGAAGTAGTGCTACAGACTACACACCAACATAGTCTGGTGGGTGTGGGAACACACAAAGTTTGTCGAGCCCAAAGAAATTAAGAAAAATACACGAATTGAAGTGCTTAAAAAGGCAGTCTGAATACAAAAACGGTAATTTGTGGGGAGCTGGACCTAGTGATTTATATAGCATACCACAAAATAGACTCCCCAGATACGACTGCCATTTTTAGGCCTGTGAGCGTTGCTTTCAGTAGGACCTGGTTGTGAAATTAGCAAGGGTTGCTGTGAAGCTGACAGCCAGAGACAATGTGTATTAGAAAGTGATAGGATATTAGGGAGTGATTTCTTGTAATTATTTTTTTTCTGTTGCTAAAATGATGTGCTTACGCAGTATGTATGGTTTACCTAAGGTATTTACTGTGTTCAGCCTTCAGCTCCTTCATTCTTTTATCTGGTCAGCACTAAATTCTGCCATGACACCTTTGTGACTGCTCATTCTCGTTGAATATTCTGTTTACAGTGAGGACTTCAAGTTCCTCTCCTCTTAATTTCATCCTGGAGCTTCTCCAGTATGTCTTTGACTGTCCATATTCCACTAAAGCTGTTCTGCCCAGCGTGACTAGCAGCCACTTTCTGGCAAATTTCAAGGCTCCTGTGCCAGAGGTGCTTACCCAGATTAGCCGAAGGAAGCGAGCATCTTTATGTACTCCACTTCTAAAGGGCTTACGTTGGTTGAGTATTGCAGAGCTAAAACAGAGACCTGGTGGACCTGCATTCTCTTCCTGAACATGCTGCCATTGTGTGATGGGAAACTCATCAAAACTCGTTTGGGTATTTTGCTGGTGGTGACGGTCATGATGGTGTCTGGGTTGCCCCACCTGTGAAGCGAGCATATTCTGAAATGGGCTGCCAGAACTGGCCCGGGGCCCAATCCCTAATCCTTGATAGGGGGATCTAAGAAAGGAGAGAGGAGGGAGAAGTATAGGACGTGGTAATCTGATGTGTTCTGGTGCTAATTGAAGCCATCCTGGAGGCTGAATAGGAGCACAACAGTTTACAGTCCATCTCACCTCTTCCTCATCCGTGACGCCTTTTACAGTATTCCATGCCTTCCCAGCTCTCAGCTGCTGCTTCTCCTCACTCGCCCCCCTTTTCTTGCTGTTCTTGAGAGAATTCACACGAGGCCAAACTCTGGATCACTCAGGTGTTGTTTCTGCTTTATTTTTTATTTGTCTGCCTATTTACTTGGCTTTAAACTGATTGCTCACCTGAGTCAGTCTGTGGTTCCCCAGAACTCCTTACGGACGACTTACTGCTTCATTTAAGTTTAATGTGACCTTTTAAATTCTTTAGGCATCTTTGCAGAGCTCCTCAGCTCCCCAGTGCAGACCTATCACTCAATCCTAGCTCTTTGAGTAGGCTATGGAAGAGTGTTTAGCATAAAATAATATAGAAAATGATTTATGATAGGTAATGAAGAGGGATTAAGTTATGCTGCTAAACTGCTGCTTATACTTCTAGCTCAATCGAGCTTTAGTTGGGCTAAACAAAAGCTGCAGGGGCAAGAAAATATCAGAGAGGAAACAAGCGAGTTGGAGCAATGAACTAGGAAGATGACTTGGGTGCCTCATAGCCAACGAATGCAATTGTAACTTTCTTTAGATTGAGGCAAACTTGAATGGTCATACCTGAAATCTTCATATAGATTGAGGTATTTGATGCCAAGAAGTTGCAGTTTCACCCTGGCAGGGTGCTGAGCACCACCCAGCCGCTTGCTCACTCTCCCTGGGTGGGATGGGGTAGAGAATCTGAAAGATACAAGAGCCAGAACTCAGGGGTGGAGGAAAAGACAGCTTATTAGGTACAGCAAAAGCTGCACATGGAAGAAAAAACTCTGGGCAGCCTGGGCCAGCTGTCCCAGCTACGTCCCCTCCCAGCTCCCGGTGCCCCCTCGCTGGCCAGGCAGCACGAGAGGCAGCAAAGTGCTTGGCTGAACAGCTGAAACAGCCGTGGGTTATCACCCCTGTTCTCATCAAAAATCCAAAACACAGCATTGTGTGAGCCTGTACAAAGAAAACTAACTCAATCCCAGCCGAAACCATGACACAAGGTAATAAAAACGAGGTGTCCTAATACTGTGAATCCTGGTCCTGGAGATTCCCAGACGTTTCTTGAAATATAACTGCTGAAGTTAGGGCAATCTTCCCTAATTTATCTCATCAACAATTTTCCTGTGAGCATTTCTTTGAAGTGATTTGACTTCTACCTTCTTTCATACTTGTTGTAATTTTTGTTCCGTAATCTGATAATTACGGTTTCCGTATGTGCAGTATCACTACAGCATATGGGTTTGCAGCACTAATTCTGGTTTGGAGTTCTGTAATTTACTCATTGCTCTGCTGATTAAAGTGAAATTACGTCCCTCTTAACATGCCAATTCAGTCTCTTTGGGGTAGGTTGCCTAATAGTGGCCATTTCTCAGATAATTTGTGGTGGTCCCCATGGTGTTCTTGCAGTCATGCTTTTGCTTTCACTGACCACGTGTGTCACTCAGTGCCATGCCTTGAAGACCTTTACTTTTTCCTTGCGCTGCGTAGTCTGCATCTGCTCTGCTGCCTTCATATTTCTCCACTCCAGGTCCATATGAACTGGACCTGTGAATCCTCTCACACTTGCCAGTTTCATGAATGGCAGGTGTCCATTTCATTAGGTAGAGTTCAAGCTTTCAGCGTTTGTGTTGGGTGGCTCAGTATTTAAATCAACAAACATGTTTGTCTTTTCCAGTTTGCAGAGATAAGTAGTTTGTGCAGTTAATATTTACATTTTTATTGATATCGTGGTCAAATTCTAATCGCCACTCTACGTCAAAAAGCAGATGGTCACAACAGCGAAATAGCGTAGTTTAGGATCGATCAGATTTGTCTGTCAAACCGATCTCTCGAAGTGGAAACAGAACTTCTCCGTATTTGAAAACAAGCAGACGAGTGGGCGAGTGCGAGAAGCTGGCACTTCTTCAAGGAGTGCTTTTGCACACAGCTGTGGCTTTGCCAGAGATTGCTTGATATTGGGCTGCATCAGCGGCCCAGCACTATTTTGGTGCTTTTTGCTGATGCTGGCAGGATTGGGAAGTATGTTTTTGAGGCTCCCGGTTGAAGCACGATGGGGTGGTCCCAAAGCATGCAGGAGACCTGTAACTCCACCAGTCCCTGCCAGTGACAAACAGTTTGGGAAGCAGATCTCCCTCCAGTCATGGAAGTCAGGAGAGAGAAGTGCTGACAGGTTTTGACTCTTGAATCATGTGGAGAAGAGGCAATCTGATGAGCAGTTACTTGGTAAATGTTGGCGGGATTCCCAGCCCGGTCCTGTTCTAAAGGAAGTCAGTAAGAGTTTGCCCCTAACTCCTGAGTTACCTTTTCCAGCTTTGCAATTTCCATGTGGTTTCTTACCCACATTTAGCATTTCTGTCTTAAATAGGAACGAGATGTTTGTAGCTGAACATTTGTAAGTAATTCTGTAATAACAAACTGGTATGTTCACGGTGGAGAAAGAAGAAACCTAAATGCGGTGTTGCAAGTCTGCTCCAGCCCTTCAAGGACTCCTCACTGGAGATCCTTGGTTGCGTTGCAAAGGGAAAAAACCCATGGCATGCAGATCCTCTGCCGCAAACCTGAAAGTCAGCTAAAGTTTCTTGACAGGCGTGGAGGTTGGCTCCCACTTCAGACGAACGTGGTCTGGTGTCCCATGAACCCTCTGAGATCTGGGGAGAGCTTTTATTTGTTTTGAACTCGTATGAAAGTTGATGGGTTGGGCTGGCTGCCCCGGCAGTTCTCAAGCTTGTTCAAACTCACAGGCTCAAAAGTGGATGTGAATTCAAGTCCTGCCCCGAAGGCCTTGAATGGCAACTTGGCTTAGAAATGAAATTGCCAGGCTTCACAGTTATGCTTCTAAGCCAATTCACTAGTGTTTAAAAGGAGGCTTGACTGAGTTCATGATAAGACACTGATGCTGGCTTTTTCAGCATTAACCTTACAGCCTCAAAATGCAGTGGGCTTGGTACTGCAGCAACTGAGGGAATTACTGAGAAGAGGAAAATTAGAACTGTGTCAGCAGTTAGAGGTCTGCTTTCTAGGTACTGAAAGAAACTGTATGGGAAAAAAAAAAAAACAACGTGTGGCTTTTGGGATGGAGATGCTGCAGAGGAAACTTTTCCCTTTTTTATACAGACTGCCTGAAGTTTTGAGAGCCAGAGGAGGTACAGGTAGATGAGCAACAGGAGGGGGAGCTCTCCCTGCGCTACCCAAGGGGGAGGGAAGTTCTGGGCTTGGTAGCAAGCCTGTAAGTGAAAAAGAAAAGAGCTTCGTGGCTGCTGCTCCCTGTCAGTGATCGGTTGGTGGCTGCCCTTATGTAGGCAAGACCAACAGGGTACGTGCATGTCTGGAAAAAGAAAGGCGATCCAAGCTGTGTTCCTGCCCTCCCTGCCTTCAGTACCTTTTTCAAGGTGTTTCGTAGTTGTGCTGCTGCCTAAGAAAGCTGCATCTCGGCCCTGCCCTGATGTAGTTGCTCTTGTAGTTGCAGGGCATCTTTACAAGCAATTTGCCAGCATCCTGCTCCTCAAGCACTGTGAGTATTTCGTGAGGTGTCAGCCATAGAGAGGAGGGATAGATAGCAAAAAAGTATGTGCAACATTACTTTTATGGTTAGTGCAACAACAGGTACAGGTGAGAAGGAAGAGCTCATTTCCAGTGCAAGTAGAATGAACAGGATCTGTAAGAAGGGTGGCTTTTTACTGTTCTTTAAAGGACTGGTTGCAACTAGGAAACATTACCAACATTAAGCAATAGAGGTCCACGTCCAGGAACAGAGAAATTTGGAGGTTTAGTAAGTTGGAAGTTTCTCTAAAGCAGAAACCCACTTCTTCTGGTAGCCATGTACAATTAAGCTCTCAAGCTGTAGTTTTTTGTTGACTGAGTGAACAAAAAACGTGGATGAGTGGACAGGTCTCATCTGGCTGCACCCAGCTGTGACGACACGCCTCGAGTTACTTTGCAGCATTCACAAGATGAAATGGGAATACCTGCAGTTCTCCTGCAACCTGCAGGAGTGCTGCCTTGACTGGTTAGCACGTCTGCTGTATTTCAGGGTAGGTGGTGTTGGCCTGCTATTGTGAACACTGCTGCATCTGTGATCTTACCTTGGAAAGTATCAGAATAATTTTAGATAAGTGCTTTGGGCTTGGTTGGCTTTTATTTGCTTTGAATAGGAAAGATGCTAACCCACTTCTGTGCAAAATAGTAATCTGAGGAAATGGGTTGTTTTAGTGTGGGGTCTTAAAATGTTGGTGAAAAAATTCCAATGGGTTTTGAGTAAAAGGAACTTACTCTGATGCCCTATTCCTTGTATCGTATGCAACATTCAGAGTGCGTGTTGGTATCTCTACACTTATGCAAGTGGCTAGGTTTTTCCTTCTTAAATTTACTGGATCAAAGCAGTAACATAAATCTGAAATTTTACTCATCAACTTCTCTCCAAGCTTTGCAATTTGCCGGAATTAAATATGGAATCTGGGAATAATACCTGATCATAGGTACAGTACGTATCATGCAGGCTCATTGCCAGGATGTCAGTGGAGGGTTCTATTAAATCCTTTTGTTTTGCTGTGCAATGATTACAAAGATTCTTTTGTAGCTAGGGACACTGAGTCTGAAAGAAGAAATGTGAGAGGTATCTGGCAAGAGACGATAACATGAATTTAATCCTAGCATTGCTGTTGTTCTTGACTATGTTCTGACTGGCCAACAAGATCTGCAAAAAAAAAAAAAAAAGTCTTGGTCATGTCTATTATTTGAATACTATCAGGAAGAAGAGCAATCCGGGGTCACAGCACTGTAAACACTGCCAGTGAGATCTGAGGAGAGATGAGATGTGTTGCAGTTACCCAAAAGAGAAAATGTAGCTAACTGCATGGAGACCAACACATTTTTTTTCCTTTATAATTTCAGCTAAACGAACTTCAGTTTAGGGTAGTCTTTAAAACTTTAATGAGGAGTGGTGAGTGAATGGAAAGCAAGTAGTGTCTATGTAAGAAGAAAAAATAAAACCCAAAGATTAGTTTGGTGTGTATGATATTCCTCTCCTAGGTAGGTGGAGAGATGAGACCCTTAGTTTGCATTCATGCATTACTCATTTCAGCTGTTCAGAAATGAACTGTGCATTATTGGTACAAATTGTCTTATATTTTAGATAGGGGTCACTGCAAGATTGGGCTGAGATTTAAAGTCACTGGAAGAAACTCCTTTGAGTAGCTATACACCTGATCTGCTTTTGAAGGCATGCATGCCTGTTCTCAGTACTGAGACTCAAGTATCCAATAACTTCTGGGCCTGTTAAGTCCCTGCTTTGTACACAGAGTTCATAATACTTTGTGGGACATGCAGACTGTACTGATAATAAAATAATTATCAGTAAATATGAGTGGTGCCCTGGTGGTATTTAGTACATGTGGTATACTTGTATTGTTGCAGTTTTAACTGTTTTAGTAATGTTGGCTGAAAGATGATAGGCTTCCTTAATTTGGTCTTCAAAGAAACCCTTGTTCATTGCCAAAAAACTTTTTCCTGGTCACTCAGTCCAGGCTGAGGCCAAGTCCATTCACTTCAGGGGGATGTTAGGTGGCCATCCAGAAGGGTCATGCAGAGGCCAGACGTACTGCATGTTAAGAAGTTACTTTGCACAGATTTGGGAGTAATACTGTTTTTCTTGGTTCCACGCAGATGGTACCAGACAGGAAGAGGTGGAAGGTGAGCTCAGTGAAGAGGAACGCTGGTTTGGAAATTCTTCAGAGACTCCTTCAGAAGCATCCTATGGAGAAGTCCAGGAGAACTTTAAGTTGTCTCTTGAGGACAGAATCCAGGAGCAGTCCACTTCCCCAGATACTTCTTTGGGAAGTGCAACTCCTAGCAGCAACGCAGCGGAGTTAGGGACCGTTGAAAATGAGGCACTAAGAGACACGATACAGAGCAAAGAGCACCTCTCTCCTGATGTGTCATCTCTGTGTGAGGAAGAACCTCCAGGTCCAAATAAGCCACTGAGCAGTAACCTGAGGCGGCTGTTGGAGGCTGGCTCCCTCAAGCTGGATGCTGCCGTAACCGTCAATGGCAGAGTTGAGTCCCCTGTAAATCTTGGCTCAAATGTCTCCTTCTCTCCACCTGCTCATCACGCCCAGCAGCTAAGTGTTCTTGCCAGAAAGCTAGCTGAGAAGCAGGAACAAAGTGACGAGTACAATGCAGGTAGTCACTTCATATGGAATCAAGGGAAGTGGTTGCCAAACTCCTCCACCACCTGTGGTTTGTCCCCCGATTCAGCTATCCTGAAGCTGAAAGCTGCAGCCAATGCTGTTCTGCAGGACAAATCTCTTTCAAGGACTGAAGATACGATAAGATTTGAATCCTTTTCCTCACCCTTTAGTTCTCAGTCAGCCAGCTCCACATTAGCAGCTTTATCAAAGAAAGTGAGTGAAAGAAGCATGACTCCTGGGCAGGAGCACCCGCCTCCAGCTAGTTCTTTCCTTTCTCTGGCTTCCATGACCTCTTCAGCTGCCCTACTCAAGGAGGTTGCTGCGAGGGCTGCAGGCACCCTGTTGGCAGAGAAGAAGAAATCACTGGTTGCTGAGGATCCCCTGCAGCTTTCAGAGATGAAGCAAGAGAAAGCAACTCCACCACAGTCTTTGGAATTATTGTTACTGCCAGTCCCTAAGGGAAGAGCATCCAAACCCACTAGTACAGGTATGGATACAGTTGGAGCAACTGAGTAGAGTGCGTGTGTTTTGCTGTGCACTTATATAACATCTCTTCAATGGGTCTGGAGTTGTTTTGATTCCACCTATTATGAGAATAAGAACTAGGTACTCTGGGGAAACAGTAGAAAAGCTTTTTAAAATACCAGTTGAGGACCACACTGTCACAAATGTTTCCATTTTTGAAAGATTTAAGTGTACAGTTCAGTATTTTTTTTTTTTTTTGTATTTCATACAATGACATGTCCCCCCCTCACCAAGTTCAAAATAAGTCCACAAAAATATTTAATGGAGAAGATCAAAGAATCCCTGTTAGGGAGCTCACGGTATCAGTGAGCATATACAAAACTAGTGCTTTTGAAATACTGGACAAGGGAGAATTCTCCCTCCTGCTGTCTCTATCACAAATGGACTTTTGTATAATCGCTTACTACCCTGTCCTAATTTACCAGAGTATATTATTATGTTGCCACTTTTCATTAAATTTTTTTGCAGCAGCATGAACAAATCTCACATGTTTGGTCTTTTACAATCCTTTGTCATTTAAAAAAAAAAAAGTGAACTGCATTTCTCCAATTTAGCTCAACAAGAACCATTTTACACTACAGCCTTCCCTCCACCAGTTCCAGCTGTTGGCATTCAAGGAATCAAGCTTATAGGGAATAAGAAGAAATAGTCTTGGTAACAAAAGCGTTGAAGAACCAGTGGGCCAGGCATGAAAACTGAAACGATCCATCTTCAAAATATGGGAAAACAAGATTCTTTCATCTCTTTTATAAAAGGTTCACGTCACTGATTCATATTTCTGGTAGAAAATCCAGGCTTCAAACGTTGGTACCCCTGTTCTCCCTGCAGGGGCATCCTGCAGGGTGCTGTGAGCTACACGTGTTCTGCAAGCGCTGTGCCCGTGCGTTTTGCCAAGGCAGCTGAGGTGGCAAGCTAGGCTTGGCACGGGTCTGACCTGAGCTTCCCATTGGTTTAGATTAAGGCCTTTCCAGAGTAATAGAAGCTAAACCCAAAAAAGACCCTTTTGTGTTGGGCTAGGAACACCCACACTGGCTACACCAGTGCGGCTGTGGGCATTAATTTAATTAACTTTCTGATGAAGATTGGCCTTCACACAGGAAGGGCAGCAATGGATAGGAAAGGGGTAAGGTTGAAATTTATTTGCACTTATTAGTTTGTTTCTTGCTGGAGGAAAAGCCCTTCACATCAGAAGTTTTTACGAGGGAGAAATAAATGATTGGAGTAAAATCGAGGTTTTGTGTTTGACTAACAGACTGTGGGATTTGTCCGTGCAGCTTGTTCTGGGGGAATGCTGTGGGGTGTGCGTGTGTGCTGGTAGTACCAGCGCTCTGCAAACTAGCTCTGATGCAGCAAATTCCTAGCAACTCTTCTCTTTGCTGAGGGCCCAAGCGGTCTGTGCTGCTGAAGGATAACAATAGGGGCTGACTGCCTCAGGTCCTTGGTAACCAAGGCACAACTATTCATTTTTTGTAATATATGGGGCTAGCATCCCAAGGGGAAGGGTGTTTCCTTTCAGTTTATATGCACTGGGTCAATGCCAGTTGGCATCCGAGCAAACTTTATAGTGTCATGTTCATAACAGAAGTTCCTCTAAGTCGGTTTTCTGATACGCAATTAAGTTTTTCCTTTTAAATAATTAACTAACTGAAAACAAAAAGCAAGCGGTTGGTTTGCGTGTGTGGATGTTGGTTGTGGGAAGCCCAGCTCCTTGGTTCCTTTGGCTGTGGAGGAACGCAGCCTGCAAAAAAGTCATTAAGCAATGACCTTTGGTTGGAGACTTGATTTCTGTAGCGCTGAGCTGCGTAGCAGAGCATCTGTATTTGCCATGAAAATAAACATCACAAGCTCCCAGATCCTTTTACACCTACATTATGCCACTAGAAGCAAAGAAAAGATTTTTCTTTAACTAGTAAAGATTAATAACGTTGTATCTGTTATTGTGTGTCTGATTGCTTCTGGGAACACAGGGGTTTCGGCTTGTTCCCGGAGAGTTAGACGTCTTTTCCCAGTAGGCACAGACTGAGAGGTGTTTTGTTCCCCTCTCATACCTGGAACACTGAAGGCATTGTTGGGTTTTCTTTGTTGCTATGAATCTGTTTTACTTACCCACCAGCAACATCTAGCTTTGGTTATAAGATCAATACGCTGCGAGATTAATTAGATGTTGACAAGCAAGGAGCAGCAAAGGTGGAGGCTCGTACGCACGCTGCTCCTTTGCCCACCTTGTTGAGCATTTTGGTCAGAGTTATGCAGGCAGCAAGCACGCTGGAGCTGTGGCTTATTACAACATCATCACCTCTAATACCACAAGTTGGGCTGGGTGAACTTCAGCCTGGCTTGCACAGGTTGTGCTGAAGTGGCACAGAGAAGGCTAACTTTTAATGACATTATTAGTTTTGCCAACTTAATTAAATGCTCATGGGTTTGGGGTCAAACTTAAAGGAAGTCTGTAATCTCTGCTAAAATTCTGATGGTATTTCTGAAAGACTGTGGGTGGCAGCACCCCTCCCTCCCCCCCTTTTTTATACTGACCAAATACTTGCTTGGTAATAACTTTTTGCCTGCAGTTCTTGCAATTCTGTTCCTGAAATTTTGGGGGGAAACACTGCCTGATTCTGTCCTCAGTATAATCACTTCTTCCAATTAATTGACAGCGTGTGGCATAAAATACACATCAATATAAAAGAAAAGCTGAACCCCCCCCTTTTTTTCTTATGTCAAGATTTGTGTAGTGTAGTAAAGTACTAATGTGGTTGAGCTTTGGAGGGGGTTGATGTAAATCCCGCGTACCATTAATTGGCGTTGTTACTGATGAAGTCCCAGGCATTCGGTCCAGTTCTTTGCGTATTTTGCAAAGTGCTAAATTGCTATTGATTGGTCTTGTTTGCAGATTTATTTTTAATGATGTGGAAAATGGGTAATAGAAAGGTTGTTACATGTTTCTTTTGTGGATCTTTTGTGATAACCAGAGGCTGGGGAAAAGATATAATAGAAGGAAAAGAAACGGTAGGTAGAAAGTGCTACCAATATATTTTTCTGTGGATTGTCTTTCTGCTGCCTTTTGTGTAAGTAAAGATAATAAAAAAGTGAAACACAAGTAACTATAGCATTGAATTTGGCTTCCTGCATAGAAAGTCAGAGGGGAACAATTTGATAATACGGTGAGTGTGATAGAAAATTTCACAAGTAGACATTCTGAACTTGCAGAAGTGCCTGCTTTGGCAGCGTGTCCTTTTCTGTGCTTACATAATGAGTAAGTGATCAGTGGAATTGCAGTGTCTGTGTTTCCTACCTAATAGCAAGACTTATTTTTTTTTTTAGGATAGGATAAATCTTTCTGGTGGTTTTTATCACTTAGTTCCTCATGGAGGGAATTTGGTGTTTGCTCTATCCTTATCAGTAGGAAATAACTGATAATAATGAGATGAAATATTTTGAGAGGAGTTCCAAATAGCAGGGTAGGCATCACTGAGCTCTGGATATTTGAAAACAGTCTGTCTTTTATATTGAGGAAAAAGGGCTTCCAATTCTGTCATAATGCTAGACCTTTACAATAAGCAGAGGAAATTGTGGTGAGAGAATGAATGGATGGATGGTTGTGTATAGTCCGCAGCAAGGAATTTCTCTTTCCATCAACCTTGAGATGGTTCCATGCCCAGTAGTGTAACCATACTTGCTTGACAAATGCCACCAAATCCTTTTCTTAGTGTAGGTGAATTGGGCAGTAAAGCAGAGTGAAAACATTTGTGAAGGCAGTGGATTTAATGCCCTGGTAACTAGAGGAGTACAAGGAAGCCCATGGCTCTAGGACCCCTGATGGCTGAAGTTGCGGCAGCATCTGCTCGAGCCGTAGCTAAACAAGTTCAGCAGCAGGGGTTATGAAATCATTCGCTTCTGGAGTTAAATATATCTGATATGCAATACTGGCGTGCTTGGCAGTTAAGCTGTGAATTCTCCTGTTTTCTATCCTCCATATCCACCTGGCGATCGATCAGATATGGGAATGGATCATTTTGGAACACAGTTGAGCATATTTTCCATACGCTACTAACACTGGCCTTTGATAGGAAATGAGGCTGCAAAGTGATGATTATGAGAGACATCCATCTCAGTTCAGTTAAATTATAAGGAGCATTAGGACCAGGTGAGACAGAGTAGCATCCCCTACTGATTAGCCAAAGGATGTTTGGGGCATTAACCTTTATAAATTATGGTGACCTTTCTTAGAGGGAGAATAACTAGATTAACGGGAAAAGAGACATGCACGGGGAGGAACTGAAATTTCTGGTACATATTGTTGTTTAACTGATGTGTCTCTTTGCAGATGAAATACTAGCATTGAAAAATGGTATCTTGAGTATGTTTACAAGGGGAAAGTGTTCGACAAGTGGCTGTAAAGGATCCTCTCTTTTTGTTCCCCCTTCTGCTAAGCCTCAGAAGAAGAAGGAGGAAAACCTTTCCAGTGTCCGATCTGTGGTTTGGTTATCAAGAGGAAGAGTTACTGGAAACGGCACATGGTGATTCATACAGGTTTGAAAAGTCATCAGTGTCCACTCTGTCCATTTCGCTGTGCCCGCAAGGACAATCTCAAATCACACATGAAGGTAAGGGAAGTGTTTACTAACATTCAAAACACTTGAAGTGTCAATCAAAAAATGATAGCACAACAAACCTATTTCAGTGGCATCTGCAAGAAGAAAATGTCATTGTTTGTACTACTAATTATGTGTTTATTTAAGTAAAGGCACCATAAAGAGGTAAAGAAATAAAATATTTTCCTTGCCTTGCCATTTTATGTCATGTGGAAGCCGCCCTGGGTTACATGCACAAGGTGCAGCACAAGCTGTCTGTGATGGTTTGAGTTTGGGACCTGGAACCACCAGATGCAGGGGTGGTAGCTGGGATGCGACACCATGCAAACATAGCAGTGCTGCTTTCTGGCTGCGAGCTAGGATCTGCCTGGCGTTGCATTGCACTAAGAGAGTACACCAACTTGGCCTGCTACTCTGCGGTTTGAACTTCTTTCATGCTGTGATTTTTAACTGCAGGTGCTTCAGAAGTGAAGTATCCAAAGCAGAGTGAATAACAGGTTATTCTGTAATGTTTTGGTTTTGAATGTTTTTGCCAAGTTCAAAAAATGTTTTTAACTCAGCCTATGCTTTAGATTCAGACTGAGGGTGACCATTTGAAGGAAGCAACATTCATGTTGATATGGAGAAATACAAAAATGTAAAGAAACCGAAGTTTCTTTAGCTGAATTTAGCTGAAGTACTGCATGGCTGCAAGATACGAAGTGTCTGGTCTTGTATAATGTAGGGCATACTTGGTGAAGTAAAAATTGGTACCTGACCAATCCATGGGTGAAGACGCTGAAGGGTAGAGAGTTACCTTGGTTAATGTACTCAGGCTGTGATAATAACAGTGAACCATAATAATGGTTAATATTTTGTTTATTGGGGCAAATGCGTGTAAGAGTGCCAGAGTGGTATTGAGGGGCACAGGAAAGTTGGTTCAGCTTTTATATAAGCTATTGCAACATCTGAGATCACTAAACAGGAGTCTCACTTTGTTTAGACTTGAGTAACCATTCACTTAAGTATGAATTCAGATGATTCCATTGATCACAACAGCAGATCTTGTTGAATTTCAGGTCCTTGCTAGGTCTGAAAACATTCCCCCAAAGTCAGAGGCTCACCCCTTACCTCTCCTAGTGAGAATCAGTGCACTGTTCCCAGACATCCTTAGTGTATTGTGCTGATCCTTGTCAAGTACAAATAGGTTTGGTATTTGCAACTACTTCTTTCGGGACTTGGTGTTTGATGTTGACTGGAGGGCTCAGATGACCCTCCAAAGTAGAAGACGTGAAGGAAGAGGAACTAAACATAATAGGAAAGTTTTTTTTATTTTATTTTCAGTTGTTGACAACCTGCACAGAGGCATGAACCACCTAAAAGGTTCCTGTTCCTTGGTGGAGACCTGTTGTTGTGCCCTGCTTTGTGAAAGACATCTCTATTATTCCCTGCAGAAATTCTTGATCTCTGCTTTTTGTGCCTTTTTGGAATTATTTTTTACAGGTTGAAGGCCTGTTTTCCTTCCTTTTTTCACATGGTAATTTCCATAGGAGCTCATAGATAGGATGTTGGAGAAAATCAGGGACTTTTTCACTGTCTCTGAGTGCTGTCACGTTGATGGCTATCTGAAACCCTTGTGTGCTCCTAACATAAACCCCTTCGTTAACTAAGTCCATGTTGTCTTAAGATTGTTTTATAAAACTAGTTGCCCAGTATTTGGTCTTTTATTTTTATTATAATCTTCCGGATAGGTGCATCAAATCACAAGTGTGAGAGTCGGCAAGATAATGTTTTACCTTAATTTCAGTGGCTTTCATATACTTGTCTTAATTGAGCAGGCCATTCATAGAAACACTGCCTATGAGGGCAGAGCAGAGCTGCCTCTCCACTCTTCTCTTCCTCCCCATGAGCTTACTGTAGCGGCTGGTCAGGACTGCAAAATTATGGTGCCAGGCTGGTGTTTGTTCTTATAAGTCAATTTTTACTCTAGGATGCTATCACAAGCTAAGCTGGCTTTCTTTATGCTGCTCTTTAATTTTCAGGTTTTATGGTCCATTGATCAGGATGGCAGGCAAAACCTGTTGAGGTGTTTTGTCCTGCTGTGGTCTTCAAAATCTGATAGCATTGTCCATGTTTCCTCCAAGGCAGCATAGCTCTGGGCTGGAGCACCTCCTCTTTTTTCTAGGTTCTTGTGGGCATTTTCCATTGAAGCTGTTAGTTTAGAGTTTTGATTTCCATTAGTGGTTTGTGTGAGTATCAACTTGGGGCTTCCTTATTGTGTGTATCTTTAAGGTAATGATTAACTATCTAAATAATAAGTTATTTTATGGTAAACTCAAACCGATTGGCCAAGAATACATTGCCAATATTTTTGGTGTCTTGTCCCCTGCTAGAGAATATCTTAATAAAGAGAGCTGGAGCGATTCCAGCCCTGACCGTATTCAGATCTACATGTGCTACCCACCGTGTCGATGAAAGCTTTCTTTCAGTAAGGGCACTTTGCCAGGACCAACTCACAACTGGAGGCGAGGAAGTGAAAGGCAAGAAGGGAAGCAAAAGAAAAGTTTCCACGCAGGCACAAAATGAACAAGGGAGACAGAGTAGCTTGCCTTTTAAGGCACATTGTGTTATCTATAATTGTTATATGGCATTCAGATTCCACAGTGATAGGCACCTTAGAAAAGTCCTAAAATAGACGCAGTACAGAATTTTATTAGTCTATTTTGGAGACAAATTATAGTTCTTGCATAACCACAAGTTTTGGTCCTTCTTCACAAGAATCTGAGGGTAGCATCTGAGGACTTGATTCTGGTACCATAGTGTGGTTTCCAGGGGCCCAGAGAATGCTGAAAGTGAAGCTGAGGAAAATGAATGAGTAACAGAGAGGTGTCCTGTCCAGGCAGGCAGCAAGGGCTGTGCTTGAGACCTCCTCTCCGTATATCTAAACACATACTCAGTTTGAACATGTTATTTTCTTCTTGAGTGAAAGGATATCTTATGTACTGCTTCTGAAGCTGCAGAAAGCAACAGAAAGGGGTGGTGTAATTCAGCAAGATGTTTTCAGGCTTTTCTGTTTTTCCTGGTAGGGAAGTAGGGATTAAATTTACCTCAGAGCAATACCACAAGCATCAGTCAGATTTTGGCCAATTGATATCTTTGGATCATGCACATATCTTCCTCAGCAATTGGTGGAAGGACAGGCTGTGAGATCATACGGATATGTTCCAAGAAAGCAACAGGATATTAGCCTGAGTACTTGGAAGGGGGAATGAGGAAGAGGAGCATATGGCCAAAAATAATATCTATAAATGTTCCTTGTGCTGCTATATAGACATAATGCAGAAACGGTTGAGCCAGCTCTTCTAGCAGTGGAAAAGAAGTTTAGTGTTGTGAACTTATGCTGAAGCATGATGGTAAGACTGAAAATGAAGAAATTGACAATTAGGCTTAACAGAAGAGGCAGATGCAATGGCAGGCAGGTCACATGGTGCTCAGCTGCTGCATCTTCGTGCCACTGTCGCCTGTGAAGAAGGACCATGTAGTGAGATCTTAGATTAATACTTCCATGTCATATTCAGCGGGTTCTAATCAGCCTGTGGATCAGAGGGAGGCTGTTCATTACACGATAGCAGGGGTAAGAAATGGCTTTGAAGAATGTATCTAGGTGCTTGCAATAGTGATTTGCCTCTTACTCTTTATCCCTCAGCAAAGTTCAGAAAACCACATAAGCATTTATGGTCCGTTTTGGTGGAAGTACAGAACAGGTTACTTCAAAGCATCTTCAGCATGCTCGGGGAGGAGGTTGGCTGTATTTTATGAGAGTTTTTTGTTTAGTTTTGTTTAATCTAACCTTAAAGAGCCAGGGGAGGCTCCTGTGATTCCATTACCTCACCTCAGCTGACGGGCGGTACTACAAACTTGCACTTCTTTTCAACAAGTGAAATCTGTGCCTCGAGTCTCAGATACGTACAAGTGACTTCAAATACCTACCCTTTAATCTCATCACTCTTTGTATATGGTACAAGAATATGACAGGAAAAACATGTATAC
Organism: Anas platyrhynchos; assembly: GCF_047663525.1. Taxonomy (NCBI): domain Eukaryota; kingdom Metazoa; phylum Chordata; class Aves; order Anseriformes; family Anatidae; genus Anas; species Anas platyrhynchos. The sequence goes on from NC_092590.1 coordinate 38,052,958, forward strand.
CTTAAATCTGGAAACAAAGTTTTTGAACAGGTAGTCCAGTCCTGCAGAGAGGCTGTTCTTCTCCTTCGCTTTTTAAGCAAAGCAAGGAACCAGTTTCAAAAAGAAAACGCTATATAAATAGTGTATGTGTCCTGAGGCGAAGGATCATACCAAAACCAGCACCGTGGCACTAAACTTCTGAAAGTACAAGATTTTAAAAATGAAGGAGTTTATCAGAAAGCATGAAAGGAAATGGTAGAGAGCACATGATAAATGCAAAATAAAGATCTCTCAAGTGTGTCTGGATGCAGTCTCAGTAGGCTTTTTACTACAAGATTAAAAAAAAGCAGGGGGGAATAGGTGAGGAGGCAAGTATGTATAAATGTCAGGTTGTCGTAATTGTTGATTGTAGTAGTTCGTAAACAGATGCTCCTCATGTTAATCCACATCAAACAAAAGTTGGTGAGAAAAAAAAAACCTACAGTGGGCAAAGAAAAACTTGATAATTATGTCAATGAGATAACCTGATAATTATGTCAATGAGAGTAAGTCAGAGTGAGTAGCCAGAAGCAAACAAAATTCAGACACATGCACCCTTTATGTGCTAATTTTGCTTAGGGATGAATGTCCTCTTTATTCTCCCCTTTATTTTGAGCGTGGAAAAAAAAAAGAAGCAAAACAAACAAACAAAAACTCACAAACAACAAAACCAATAAAACCTGCAGAGTCCCGCAAAAGAAAGGGGAAAGTTTGGCATTCCTTTCCCGTGCCTCTTAACAAAAGGGAGAATCTATGCAAGCAGCGTTACCCCAACTTTAAGGAAGTGGACGAGAGAAGATCTACCTCATTGGTTCTACAAAATTGCAGGAGTAGGCTGTGTCGTTGTTTCTCTCATCCCTGCTCCCCCTTGTTCAGTGTTAGGTGGGGTTACACCACTTAAACTGGCTGGTAAATCTGCCAGGATGTTGCTTTTAAGTATGAAAAGATGATTTAACAAACTGCTTATGATACCAGGAATGGCAGTATGTCGACAAAAAATGTAACGAAATATAGGATGATGTGATATGATAGGGACACGTGGCTTCTGTAAAAGAAAATCATGTGTTCTTCCACTAAGATGTTTTGAGCATGTCAAGAAAATCATGGACTTGAGAATCAGTTGAAATTTATTTGGCCTTTAAGAAAGCCTTTGGCAAAGCTGCTCACTGAGAAGCTGCCAAATAAATTAGGTGATGTGATGTACTATAGCAAATTAGAAATTCACCAAGAGATGATAAAACAAAGGGTAGGAAGAAATTAGCAATGTTAAACATGACAAAAGGCTAACAGAGGGGTGTTCCATTGCGAAGAGTGGTGTGTAGTTTAGAAAATACGATGCACACAAAATAACGTTTGTGGGTAAGAGGATTGTAGACGATACAACCTCGTGTACACAAATCAAGATTAGAAAAGGCAAAACTTGAAAGAGAATAAAAAGAGGCTAGCTGACAGATAAATGCAAGGCCAAACGAAGTTACTGTTGACAAATACAAGGTAGTGCACCTTGGAAACAGCAGCCTTAAACTAATCATGCACCTGACTGTCTTTAATATAATGAACTGTAACTACTCAGGGAAAATATCTGGGTATCATTGTAGACAGTTCAATGAAAACCTTTTCTTTGCATGTGCAGTAGTGGTTAAAAAGTACGTTAGATATTCAAATGTGTGCAGAATAGAACAAAAATAACACTGAAAATATTACAATGCTATTACAAACATATGCTGTGCTGCCACTTCTGATATTCGTTTCTGATGCATACTGTGCATCAAAAAGATGCATTGGGATTAGAAGGGGTTTGAAAAGCTGGCAATGGAAATGAGTAGTGGGATGGCAAGAACTCCTTTGAAGAAAGAAATTGCAAAGAATGGAACCGCTTGGTTTAGGTGTGATCAAAATAATGCACGTGGTAGAAAAGAAAATTGAACTGACTCTTTTTTGTCTTTCTTGTTATGTGCCAATGAGGAGGCAGCAAGAGAAAATGAAAGAAAGAAACAAAAAGAACCAATAGATATATTGTACCCAAGTCCTCCAACTGTGTCTAAAGTTTGTGGGAAGCATGTAGCTCGGCTGAAACTTACTGTGTACTTCATACGAAGAGCACACAGCAAAAATTGTAGAACTACAAAACACCATTTGAGACTGGGAAGACTGTAATATTAAAAAACAAACAAACAAACAAAAGAAGTATGCTTTGCACTGTCAAGGAGAATATCCACAGTTAAATGAAAGAAACTCAGAAGGAGAAGTCCTTCAATGTTTTTGACATAAGTCAGAACATGGTTTTATGGGATTTTGGAAGAGCCTTTCTTTATGTGCTCTGGTTTGTTGCAGCATAATTCAGAGAGATCCAAATCTGTCAGCAGCCAGGTTCAGATTGGGACTCTGGAGAAAACTTTCCAGCTGCCCTCTCATCTCCTCTTGCCTGTGGTTCTTGCTGTCACCAGGGAATAGGAGCCGGGTCAGGCTCTGTGTTTGTCCTTGCCAGAGGTTATCCGCCCCCCATTGCAGTAGCGCCGCCACCAGCAGCAGCCTAACTGAGTCTGAAGAGGACGCCCGATGGTTTGGGTAGCACTAGCACACTGTAAGAGCCATTCCCTGGGTTTTAATTCTGTCATTCCTTGGCTGCACGTTGTAAAAAGGCTTTAATTGAGGAGAAATCCATTGATGACACTGCTATTGTCTTTGGACTGGAGAGAAATCCAAGTCAGATGAATCAGTCCCCCATTCTCCAAAGGTACCGCAGGGGTGGCGTGCCGTGCTCCTGGGAGGAGAGGGTGGGCTCCCACACAGACTTTGCCACCCGTCTGCAGCAGTGACAGCCTTCAGAAGGCATCGCAGGGATGGCTGCGGTACGGGGCCTCTGGAAGAAGTGGCTGAATATGTAGGCAGGGAAATGTTGATTGGTGGGGATCCTGGAGACAAACTCTGGCACACAGGATCTCAGTGGGTGTAAGAGAGAAAGTTGCCATGGTGAGAGTGCCTGCTGCCATTAGTACCTCTCGGTGCTCTTCGTGGAGGAAATAGCTTGCATACTGCTGCGCGCCCAGACCAGCCAGTTTCCAGCCGTGGAGATAGACGACCTGGTTGGCATTTCCGCTGTAACCTATTAATACTTAGAATTTATTGTGCTTCTCTTCTTCTGCAAGGTTATTGCTTTAAAATTGTCTTAGGCTAGCATTAGCTTTAATTTTTTGTTGTTGTCAGTTGCAATTTTAAGATTCCAGAATTTGTCTGTAAATGTCAGGCTTATACAATGCCGAGAATGTCATTCTGGGAAGCGGCTGGCCAAGAGAAATTCTCTTTTGCTATCTGTTTATTTAGCACCTAATCTCCAGAGCCCTTGAAGAACCATTGAATAAAAAGTTAGGCAGCGCTGGTGGAAATGTGTTTTCACTGCATGCAAAAAGGGCTGCAAGAGGGAGGTCTACCAGCATCATGTTTTAGTAGACCTGAGTTCAGGTGCGATGCACGTCGAGCTGGGGATGCTGGATAGGAGCTTGTGACTGAATTCCTTCGCGGCTTTTGGGCTCCCAGGCTTCAGCAGCAAGCCGTGATTTCCTGGCGCAGGTGGCTGCTTCTGAGCCAAGCCCAGGGAGCTGGGGATAGGGTGCCTCTCAGTAGGGGGGGGGAATGACGCCTGCTTTGCCAAGAGTTCATCGAACCCCTCCGTGTTTCAGGTGAAATATTTTACGTTCAACAAATTGCCTTTTTCCAACAAAAATCTGGCTCAGTGCAGTGTTTCCAGCCAACTCAAGTCACAAGTGAAAACGAATGTGTGGAGCTCAATCTGGTGCCAATTTGTCTTAATCACGTGGTCATCAATTAGTAAGGAGCAAACGTATGTATTTGCTCGTCTTTCTGGAGGGAGTAGCCCCGAGTGTTACTGTCAAGATATAAAATTTATTTGTGAAGCTATGGAGACAAAACTTTTTAATACACCTGTGATTATTATGCTGAGCTCAATTATTCCTTTCCTTTCGTGAGTACTGTGTTAATCAAGAAATTGTATAACGTGTGTGCATAGTTTATATTAATGAGTGTGTCTGTTCAGGTAGATAATATGTAAACCACTGCCGATGGACGGATGGATAGAGTGCCTTTCAAAACATAATCAGGGTTAGGCCTGGGGATGCTAGATGTTATATTGTCCTGTTGGAGCACGCAGTCTCTGTAAGAAAGAGTGTGCAGTCCAAATATGAGGACAGTAGGATTAACTGCAATCATTGACTGACAGAATTAGCTGTCAAACACCATCTCTCCTGTTTGTAGTTTATGATAACAGAGCTGTTTATTTTCTGGGAGAATTAATTTGCAAGGAACTGCTTCAATAGCACATTGGTATTGCCAGGTGTTGTGTCTTTACCCTAATAGTTCGTAAATTGATGATGGACGCCGCTATGCAGGTTGATGTTTTGCTGGGCTGCTCTGAACACTTATTTATGAGGTTGCACAGAATGATCCTGCTTAGCAGGACATATAATAAATAGGTTCTTGTGGAGTTCCTTTGTTTAGTTTTGTTTTTAATCAAGGAAGCTGCTAGTTATAGCTTGGAAACCTTTTTTTTGCACACTGACAGGTCATCAGGATCAGGTCAGAAGGACTGTTTCACCCAAAGCAGACTTCATCACTTCCATGCCACAGAGCAGATGTTTCTGATTTATTTTTTTCAGTTGAGTCTGATGTTTATGTTGACTTATGTGTGAAAGAATCCTACTGTTCATAGTACCTGACCTCCTTCCAAGTGCTCCGAATGCAGAGTTCATTCATTAGTTAAATTTTCTTTTTTTTTTTTTTAAAGCGGTGTCAGACGCGTTGAGCTGAGATTTCTGTAATGCTAGTAAACTGCTCTGCTTAATACATGCTTTTATCTTTCACCTCTTGAACCAGGTTCATCAGCACCAAGACAGGGGTGAGACCTTTCAATGCCAGCTATGCCCTTTTACTTCCTCCCGCCACTTCAGCCTGAAACTCCATATGCGTTGCCATCAGCATTTCCTCAGGACAGAATCCAAAGTGAAGGAGGAAATACCAGAAACTGAGGTGAAGGGGTCACCACAGCTAAATAGTGACTCCTGCTCGGGACCACAGAGGGAAGGAGTTGGACCTGACCTTATGGGATCAGCATCTGTATCTAAAACGCCTGATGTGGCTGGGCAGGCTAGTGGAGGAGTTCCACCTTTACTAGTGAAAGAAGAGCCCAAAGATGACAATGGCATCTCAGCTGCACCTTTTGCTCTTAGCACTGTTGACAGAGCCCCCAACAACACAAAGCTGAAAGAATCCTCTGACTTTGTGGCCAGTACAGCATCAGCACTATTCAGCCAAGACATCTCTGTCAAGATGGCATCAGATTTTCTTATGAAGCTGTCAGGTAATTGAGCAGCAAGCACCAGCAGCGGCAGCTGCTCCTTTGATGGGCTAAGAAACCTTTGCCTTGGGTCTGCTAAGTCATTGAATTGCAGGGAGAAAAACATTGCAACTTCTTAACTTGTAATTTCTAGTTTCTTTGGATAGGAAAAGAGGTGCATGATAGAGGGAAGAGGGAAAGCAGTGAGAGAAAAGAAAAAGAGAGGGGTTTTGCTGTTTAATTATTAAAATCTGGGATTGGGAATGAGAACTTGTTTTCCAGGCTTTGATATTTGCTGACAATTACCTTGGCAAATCTCATTTGGTATGTTTTTTCAGGCCTGCTAAATATCTGTAGTTCTAGTTTAAATTCACTGAGGGTCACGAGCACCCAGCATGTTAGAAAATTCAGCTCTTAACTTCTCTGCCTTTAACCATCTGTTAAATAGCACCAATAAGTGACTGGTGACCTTCCTTTCAGAGTAGCATATGATGTCTAACTAGTCAATGCTTGTGAAGTATGAATGTTACTGCATTTCTTGATTATTAACATGAAATTGGTCGTCCTAGAGATTCGTGAACATTTTTAAAAAATATTCTAATTGAAATCCATATCTAATGCAGAACGTGTTTACTGTGGTTTCTTTTTCATTGTCAGATTATTGCTGTGAGAATGATATTCAGATGCGTGAATCTGAAGTGGAGAACGTGTTTAGGGAAAATCTATTATTTTATGTGCTCTCTTATTGATTTGACTGAACATTTCAGAGCTGTGGACATGCTAGGAGTTTGTTCTATACTAAATGTTTTCAAAATTGGCCTTTAATTCTTAAAGAGAAAGAAGTCAGGAAAAACGTCCCTGGAGGAACTTGTGTTTCACAAGGAGAAGACAGTCTGTGTTGTAAGTTTCAGGCTTCGGAGCTAGAAGGTACCCTTTTCAATAGAGAATAATTGGTCACGTTTTTCCTTTAGATGAAACGTAAGTTGCATTTCAGTAAATTTTACTGTCAGGTAAAGTAGGAAAGTAGGTCTGACCCTGCCTAGGTGGAACTGCAGCCTTGTATTGTGGCAAGGTTTGCTGTCCTCATCTGCCCAGGATGACCAAGAAAAAATGAGCAAAGATGAGTCTGTTTCATCTGTACATTGTTTAACTGAGTTTTGAATTTGAACTCTATGCGAAATCCATTTTTGCTGTCTGACAGCTGTCCTGTACATGTTGTCATTCTGATGTCTCTTTTAAATGTGCATTGTACACCCCGTGGCTCAGTGCCTCGGCTGTGCCGACCCGTGGATGGTAGCGCTCATGGGGGATGCGTGTAGCAAGAAGGAGAGCAGAAAGCAGGAGAGGGGGAAAGGGCTGAATGCTGAAAAAGCATGCAACATTTCGCTGTGTTGTTTTTCGTGTAGCTGTTGATGGGGAGCTGTTTACAGTTTGGCAGCCGGTCATGTTTTCAGTGTCTGATCTATTGGCATGAGAAAAAGGATACAAATGTACATTATTCATGCAAAAGGCCTATGCAGTTATTTTATGGTGACTTACTAAAGGTCTTGAAACCTGACTTGTATGCACTGTTACCTAGCAACATGTTATAAAGTCACTGGGGGAGTGAGATGTATCTGTAATTTCGTATGTGTGCATATTTGGATGAAAATGTACTGCCAGTCACCAAGTTTACTACACAAGGAGAGCAATGTTCAAAGGAAACAGAATTTCTTTTCTCCTGGGATTTGTATTGTGTTATTTACATTTAGCTTGTGCTTTCCTGCACACAACGTGCATAAATTCAGAGAACAAGTAAAAGAAATTCTCTTTAAACAAGTTGGCTAAGTAATAGCTGCATTTTTTGACTGCTTGCTGTGCTGAACCAAGTTCCTTTGAGTGATTTCTTTATTATGACACTCTCTTCTTAGGCCCATCAGAACTTCAATTATTGGCCTTACCTTTTCTATGATATAAATCTTTTGACATCTCAAACCGTATATGCCAATTGTAACAGCCAACACAGATTTGTCGAGACCAAATTATGTCAAAACAATCTAATTTTCTTCTCTGACAGGCCTTGTGGCTAAGAGAGAAGCAGTAGACAGATATCTAAGCTTTTAGAATTTGGCATTTATTCTTATTGAATATTGATGCCTTAAATGAGCATTTATTTTTGCTTGCCAATGTTTATTGCTCCTCCTCCTCTTTGTTAGCTTCAGTTTCTGCGTCTCCAGTTTCACGGGAAGCCTTGGGGTCTGTTGGTTTTCATTTCTGGGCAGTTTCAGCCTCTTCTTTCTCCAAGTGGCTGACCCGGAGGCATGCTTGCCTGCCTTCGCACCCAAGAGATGCATGCTCCAGGACCAGCTCAGAGCAGAAGCTTAACTACTGCAGCTGGGGTGGAAGATGGTACCAAATTGGTGGTTATTAGCTATCACCACTTCTGGAACTGAATCTTCATAAACATGTGTATAATCTTATTTCAGTATTATTTCTGATTGCGCAATGTGGTGCTTCTCTACTCTAGATGAAGTCGGTATCAACAGCATATTGAGAGTAGCTTGCAGGCCAAAGACAAGAGTTGCTTTGAAAAGGGAGCAGGAAGAAATGTGCAGCCATTCAGCAGACAGTTGCACAAATAGAAAATCAGGACCAGCAGCTAGGTGGCAGTTCTGTAGGAAGGGAACTGGAGTTGGTAACATCATACCGTTGCTAGAATGGCAGTCATTGTACTGGGATGTATCAGGAGAGAAACAACCCCAAAGAAGGGGGAAGTGATACTGCTCTTCTTAGACGTGGTAAAGTCCAAGTTCTTGGCATTATAGTTCATAGAGAGCATGGACAGCTGGGAGGGCTTCAAAGAAGAGCAGCAGAATTGACTAGAGGTTGAGAAAACATTTCCAGTGAGGTTGTGAAACCTGTAAGAAGACTACAAGAGTCGGGGGTGAATAATCTGATGTTAATTCATGATGATTAGGACAAACACTAACATGCTTATCTATTGCTATAGGTTTTAAGCTAGCATGAAGAAAATCTTTCCAAAACTTGAGGTTTTTAAACTTCTAATTGGCTGGAGAGATTGGGACATCTCCACCACTGGAGATTTTTTAAAAAACAGATAGCTGCCTGCCAGATATGGTTGATCACCTATCAGGCAGTAGGATGGACTAGATACATGTGTCTCAGTCAGTGAACCATGCAACAGCAGAAGCAGTTACAGGAAACTCCATCTGAACAGCAAGCAGCAAGCTGTAGAGTAGCAGAGGTGGGGGGAAATTACAGGTGTTTGAAGTTGGACCTGATTTTGAAATGTTCATAAATGAACCGAGATGATAGGGCTCAAAAAGGCTTCTGAATTTTAGTTCAGAAAGACTTTAGATTCAAAGAGGTAGGGCAATGCTGGTTTAGGTGACCTTCAAAGATCCCTTCAGTCCTAATTTTTGTATGATTCAGTGACACATTGGTTGCCACAAATATTTTTGGATGCATGCAAATCATGAACTAGAAAATAGGAACAAACATTGAAATCTTTTCCAGATTCCATTCCCTAGGTCCTACCTTAAGGTGGAAGATGCTTTTAAATTCACAGTGATATAAAAGGATTCTCTGAAATTTTATTTAACTTTGGAAGGATTATTGTTTATAAAGAAAATTAGTTGAAGACTCTTAACATATAACCTTACACTAGTAGAATATTTAAGCATGGGTCTATTTTTACCTTCAACCCTTCCCCCTCTTATTTTCAGTGGGATTGCCTGCATGCTTTAAGTTGCCCAAATACTTTGCTGGATCGGTGCTTTGCCAGGATGTTTTGTTCCCCCACTCCACTAATTCATTGTCACTGCATTCGTATAATAATTTGCAGAGCATTTGCTTTTTCCTGTTTTTAAAATTTCATTGGTAGACATTATACAACACATCTCTTTAAATTCTGATGCCCTTCCACCCACTTCTAAGGCTTCTTTTCTTCTGTAATAAACCATGGCTTTCACAGTGCTCCAAATTACCATGGCCACTGTGCTCTAGTGAAGTTATTACTGTGCCTATGTTGTGCGCAGCAGTTACTTTTCATAACATTCGAAAATAAATGAAACCCATCAAAATGAATGGGATTCCTGCGCTATTGATCTCCAAGGAATTCTGTGTGGAAATAGTAATTGTAAAGCATACTTCATGCCTGGCCTCCTTCCCCGACTTCTCTGTGTTCACCAAGTGCATTACTCTAGGAAGCATCTCTCTCCATCTTCTGATGTTGTGTGTGCCTTGCTTCTGCAGTTCTTTTTATGTTCCCCAGGTTACTTGCATGGAAAAACTTTAATATAGAAAGAGGAAAGGAGGGATAACAGGCATGCTGAGTGTTTGGGGCTGGCCATGTTAAACAAAGAAAAACAGGGGTTCCTCCCAGTTGAAGTCACGTCTGATGTCACTGCCGTGCGAGGAGTCAGATCTTGATTTTGGAAAGTAGTGCCAGCGTGGGATTTTGGTGGCTGTCCAAAGGACTTGGGCTTTGCATTCATGTTTCCTGAGCTGATTCCATTAATGGAGTAACAAAATTGTAAATCATCAGACAGCTACGCACAAAATACTAGTAGATAAGCTAAGGAACTGCTTAGCTTACCCATTCTGTTTGCCTTTTCAAAAGTACTGCATTCCCTAAAGGTAGCACAAGTAACTTGAAATGTTGCAGCATTTGCCATTGACAGTACTGAACTGGCTGGCTTGAAGACTCTTCGAGCAGCTATTTTTAATAAAATAAAAGCATGTCCAATTAAGTTGTCATAATTGATGCATTTGTATAGTAGGTTCCAAAGAAAAGACCATGCTGTCTATATTTAGGATTCCTAGTTTATGCCAGAATGTAAATTTTCAATTGGAATATGTAAGCGGACAGGGCTGGCAATTATTCAGCCATATCCTTCATTTAAAAATGCTGCGAATTCCATAATGCTGCTGTCGGTGCAAATACCCCTGATGTCATCGAGATCTCTTTGAAGTGCGTCTCCAGATCCACATTTTCATAAAATCTATATGAACCTTTAATTTCAAATAAAACTGAAAAAGTGCAATAGCACAGCTAACAAAAAGTCGTGCAAATCTTTGCCACTGCTATGCCACCACCCTTCTCATCCCTTTTCAGCAATTGCTAGTCCTACGTTCAAGAATTTCCTGGTAGTCTTAAAACCATATGCATCATATTTTATACCTTGTAGAAATAGAGTTTAGCAAGATAAAGCAGTATAGACTCTGCTCTAATTCAGTTGTTTAAAATGCAATATAACAAATTGCTTTTTTGTTTACTCAGCCCAATGCAACTTAAACGAAGATGTAAATATGATTCTGAACCAGCTCTGTGCTTACAACTTTGTTTTAATATCCACAGAAACTCATATTTAGGAACAGCTAGACTGATGTCTCTTGCTTCCCTGATTACACCATTACTCTGGGCAGAAGCCCTAGCTCATGAGCCACTCTGTCAGATCTATCCAAAACAGGAATTGAGGACATTGTTAGTTCAATCATCTCCAATTGTTTTTGTTTTGTTTGTTTAATTTTCATAAACAGCTATAAAGGTCATTCTGGTGGCACTTCTCTCTTTCTCCGTTCCTATGCAGAGAGAAGAAATTTCCATACTCCAAGGATGTTCTCCAAGTTCTTTCCTATAAGCAACAAATTTTGCTTTGCTCCTCCTACGCTGTTCCCCTTCTTTGCTTTTGCTCCCCAGAAGTTCACTTAGTCTGCTGTTGTTTTGGTTTTTACCTGGAAAGAAGACCATTGTCTTAGCAGATGTTACAGTTTTGTTTAGCAGGTGGGATGTTGGCTGTATACCAGACATCTTGGGGTATGGGGGCACGTCCAGTCCTCCAGGTGCTGCAGCAATTTGCCAAATCCCTCCATTGCTGTTGGACTAAAATGGTGTACAATTCTGAGAGGGGAGCAATAGGACTGGTCACTCTCCAGTGTTGTGGCTCATTTTGCTTGACTATGGGTCCTTAAATGCAAAGCAGCTTTAGAGAAGATCAAGATAATTAGCGACCTTTTCTAGACCGCTGCATATACAGTTTCAACATACTTAAGCTAGATAATTTGGAAGACCTCATATTTTAAGTGGTCTCTGGAAGCCCTGAGGTGGCAAGTCTTGGCACTATCGTATTTCTCATGATCATCTATTCTGCCATTCCACTGCTTTGATAAAAAGCAATGTTTTAATGCCAAGAGTCCTTGAGCCATATGTAGCTTCCCATCCTCCTCTTTGCAGCCCTATATGCTGGTTTATTTGGCTGAGGGCAGAATAAAGGGTTTTGAAAATGAGATGTAATTGAGTTAGCACTCCCAGGAAGGGTAAGTAAAATGACATGCTCTTGGACAGGTCAGTACTCCAGGGCAGGAAGCACTAATAAGAAAAGAGAGACCAGCAAGATTGTCCTGCTAGAAGAATCGTATTTCTCCTTTTGGGCCACTTACGTTGTGGGCAGCCTCTGAGTGTAATGAGTTGAAGACGATTTATCAGCCCAATTGGATCTTAGTCTGGAGATTCTCCAACAGATTCCAGTTGTATAAATGTTCCTTGCAAAACCCACCGGTCGCTTCTTCTGCAGCATTTGTACCCCTTACTCAGTTCTTGAGCGCCCCCAAATGTAAGCCATAGTCTCCATGCAGAATGCCAATACCTAGCTGTGCATTTCAATTATTAGAGCGAAAATAGTAGAAGACTCAAGTCAGAACCTTTATTGACCACAGATGCCTTCAGGAGGATGCTGTCCAGCTTCAGGGAAATGTCTATTGAAGCTGTTGAAGATCCTTGGCTTCTTTGAACCACCTTGACTCTGAGCTCCCCCTGGAACAGAAGGCTCAGTGCGTCACTCAGATGCACTAGCTCCAGTGGGACCTGGCTAAAATACTGTTCTTTCTTCCTGAGGTAGAAGTCATGCTATGGTTCTCTCCCGTGGTGGGTCTGAAGAGATCCAAAAAGGTCTCAAGGAGATCAGTTCCATTTGCATTTGGGAATTTGTCCTCCCTTTCCCCTTTTCCCTCAGGCACGAGTGCCCATCTCTCATCTTTCTATCAGTAGTCGAGGATCGCTGTGATGGTGCAGCACTGTACGGTGGCATTAGAGATTTATAGCACTACTTCTTTTGACCCAGACTGTAGATTGTTTTTGTCATGGCCTTCTCTTTTGTGGGGGCATTTTTGTTGTGGATTCCCTCCCCCCCCATGTTCTTTGCTCAAACGAGGTGGCCAACTCCTTGCTGTTTGTAACTTGTAACTGAACTTGGCTGAAGCAATCAGCCCATTTTTCCTTTCTCAATTAAGAACATTTTGAGCATTCAGAAATCCTCGGTGAGTGGACTGATGCTGTTAGCAGCTCTTATCAAAGCGTTTCAGATTAGTGGCAGATGCCCAAGGCTTTTCTTGTGGCATTTGGCAGTTTGAGAAAAGTGTTAAAAACTTTGATCTTCTACTTTTGCCAAATGGATCAAATGATCCCAGTTTCCAGGAAGATAAAAATTGGCATTTGGGAATCTTCTTTGATTTATTTTTTCAGGATGTGGAATGGAATGGAATGAATGTAGAAGTATCAGCTCTGCTTCAGAGACTGCTGCCTGTTGGTTGGGTTTTCAGTGTTGTTCCTCCCTCCCCTCACTGTGTATTTCTAAATTAAATTGCTGTCTTTTTTTGGATTCAGTCCGCAGGCAACACATCCTTCAGTCTGTTCTCATTGCAATTCAGGATGAATGTAAGTTAACTACAAATTAAGTATATGTACGTGTATCTATTTTCATATGTAGATAGATGATGTTATTCCTTCTGGGGAGTAATAATTTTGTAGTTCAAAAATACTTTAATAGACTCCAACATCATCTCTTTAATCCTTGTCTAGTTCCATATTTTTTTTTTAATAAAAAAAAATCTTTCAGTCTTAGGGTTTTTTGTTTGTTTTCAATTGGTCTATGTCAACTTTTTATTTCTCTTATTTGCATTTATTTTTCTTAGATCTGTTTATTCTCCCTAATATAAGTAGTGGATGCATCATAATGGCTATTATCCATTTGTTAGAAATCATGACTTTTTTTTTTGTCTATAGTTCTAAATGTATGAATCTGATAGACTGGACAGCTTCCCCCCTTTTTTATTAGTCCTTCTCTTTAGGTTTCATTTATACTGGAATCTGCTTTAACATGTTTCAAGAAAGAGCAAAAGCCCCACTAATTGAAGCAATAGTGTTGAAACAGACCTAGTAGATGTCTGATTTTGTTTTTGTTTTCTTGGGAAAGAAAAGTGAGGTAAATATACCTGGTTTTTGGGATTTGTCTGATTAAGGTGTTTGATTTTTGGAAAGTGTGGTCAGTGAAAGGAATGTGCTGACAGTTAACAAAACAGGTATCTACCTCTTTCCTAGTTTATTAATTCTATCTTTGGACTGTTTGGTCCAAAACAAAGTGACTAGAGTGGGCAGAACCAGCTACATAGATAAGAACATTAGTCCTGGATTTCTTTTTTCCTCCGACATGATATTGCCAAATGCCCATCATCAAGACTTCTCTGGGTTGTTGGACCTTAGCTACATTTTGTTTCTCATAGGTGAGGTCTGAGAGACATACAGGGACAAAACAAGTGTACAGATCATGAAGAGCTCATTTGGGCTATGCCTAATGTTACACTGGTAGATTTGTTATCAGGGTAGCTTTTGCGTTGGTGTTCTGGGTGGTGGCTCAAAGTGTGAGAGAGCAGGGGATCCCAAAAGGCTGCTGTCACTGCAAGCTAGGGTCTGATTCTGAGTAGAAGTTCCTAGCTTAAGGCTATGATATTGTATACATTTAGTTACAGTTGTTTTACTTGTGTGTAGATGTTTTTGCTTTGATCTTAACGTGGTGTTTGGTGGACTATGGTGAAAGGTTGCAAATACACTGAGCTGTGTATGTCAGTTCAGCATCACCGCTGTATTTTACGTGGTAACGTGGCCTGCTGATCTGGTCCGTAATGCTTCCCCTACCTGCTTCATTTCATGGGCAGAAACATAGCAGGCTGCACAGGTTAACAACTGTTCTCAGTGGGTCTTCTTTACCTCTTTGCTCAGACTCATATTTCCTTTATGTTCTGGAACAATTTGAATTGATGCCTTCTTGAAATGAACGCATTCAAAAGAATTTTCTCCAGGTTCTCAGAAAGTTCAGGAAGAAATCTCTGTTAGCAGTTGCACTCTGCTCCTGGTGGAGGCATTTTTCATATCTGCAGCAGCTAGAGTGCCTTATTTTAAAGGGGGAAAGACTTTCATTTTATTTTTTGGTGAAAACCAAAAGATCAACCTCAGGTCAAGCCCCAGAATAGACTGAGCTAGAAAGAAGATGTAGAAGGCAGATGGATTTTTTTGTGGGTACCTTGGTGAAGTTAAGATTGATTTGGGAATCTAATATGTATTTTGGTGAATTAAAACATACTTTAATGTTCCATATCTCTGCTTTTGCTATTTTTTAAACAAGGAAAAAGTGATTCCTAATGCCGGTAAAAGCGCTTATAGTTCACAAAAGCACTTAGTTCATAAGTGCTTGTAGTCCATACTAAGAACTACATGTATAAACTGATTTCATTTCTGAAATAGTTAATATTAATAGTCCCAGTGTGTATGTATGGGCTGAATATGTATGAATATGAGGAAGTAGACCAACAGCTTAAGCCAGTGAACTTTCCCAGAATTTGGGTTGATTTGACCTGTCAGTATCCTGCACCTTCAATTGAATGTTACGGTCCCTCTGGTATGCCATTTCCTCAGCTTTTACTGTTCTTGCCATGGGTGTGTAAAACAAACAGCTCCAAACAGTTAATGCATATTGACTTCTAATGCCCTACTGTGCAGTAAAAAGTGTTGTAGGATGCTTCCCTCTTACAAGGGCTGAGCTTGTCTGTAAGAGTCATGAGGGTAAAGGGGTGAATGTCATATGGAAGGAGGAAAATACCTGGGAGAGGAAAGACAGGTAATGGTGAGAGAGCTTAGAGAACAAAATGGGGATAACGATCTTTCATATTTGTGAAGACAAAGATTTAAAGATGTGAGAAAGATGTAAACTCATCAAGCTTTGGGGCACTGAAGGAGTCACCTACCATGTGTTACTCTGCGTTTAAAGTGGAATTTTGAACAAAAACTCTAACATCTGACAGGAAATACCTCTTCATGGTCAAAAGTAAAGAATTAAAGCTGATCAAAAATAATTCAATTTCTTTAGCCTCCTATTAGTCATGCAGTCTGTTGATGAGATGAGATTATATTGCATGGTTTTGGAAGTATTGTTTAAGAAGTGTTCTTGGTTTTATCCCTTCAACTAAATGTAGCACAAAGGATCCATTGCTGTCTAGTAGTATCTGAAAGACCAGTCAAGAACAGCAGAGTGCAAGGTGTAGGTTTTAAACATCCTCAAAATTTGTGTCCTTCTCTGAAGCTGTGTAGCAGCTTACACGGGGCATTTGAAAGGATATTTATTATTATTATTTATTATATTATTTATATAATAATTGATATATATTTTTATATAAATTTATATTTTTATATATATTATATATAATAATTTATATAATAATTTATATATATTATTATTTATTTATTATTATACTTTTTTTTTTTTTGAATGGATGTAGAACCTGAAATAGTGCTCTAAAAACACCAAGCAATGCAGAGTTATCTAATAAAAATCCCTCAGTTCTCTTTTTTAACTAATACCAACTTATAAGAACCTAGGAATTTGCAGTTCTTTATTTACACCCCTCTTAGTTTTCATATATTTCTACTCTTTATCTCTTGCCTCTTTTTCATGCTCTTAAGAATTCACTATGTAGTACCCATGGACTTTGCCAAATCTGCCTTTATGTGACATGGTATTATAAACTTCCATCAAACGTATGGAAGACATGCAAACCAGTGACCTTGTGGAATGCTTTGTAGTTGGATAGGGACAAAAGAAGAAGGAGAAGCAGGATGTTTTCCTGAGCTCTGGTTAGATGCAGTTTTTGTGATTCAAAACTGTCCCTTGGTACAGGAGAAGCAGAGGCCTGTTTACCTCTTGAAGCATCTTTGAATGCTGTTTGACATTCTTGCTTCCAATACCTGCTTTAGCATTTTTCAGGTTGTGGTTTCTTACTGTTACTAGCTGCTCTATGATTCTATATTACACACCTCATTAAGTCTGCCTTTTTCCTTCTCTTGACAGCTGCAAATCAAAAAGAGCCCTTGACTCCAAAGTTTAAAGTGAAAGATGAGCCTAAGGATGAAGAAGCTGCAAGTTCAACCTTGTCTCAATCCAGCTATGTGTTCAGCCAGGAATCTGAAGCTTCAGCTCCCAATGTCCCTGAGGAGAAGCTCAAACCACAAGAACCACAGACAAATGTGATGAGGCAGGACATGTCAGTCAAGGCAGCATCTGAGCTCCTCATGAAGCTCTCAGGTAGATATTTAATTTAATAATATTCAACTTAATATTTTTTCAAGTATGCTAACAAGGTTACCTTGCAGAAGGAGAGTAACGAAACTTTAGTAGGAAGTGAAGGAACAAATGAAAATGTCTCTATACACAAATTGATATACATAAGACATCTCGGTTTGTTCTGTCAGCGTAGTGTCTAATTATCTGTATTCTGCACAAATTTCACTGGTCTTCAAATTAATGACTACGGAACAAGTCAAGGGAAATGAAACCTTAAAGCTTTTAGATACTGTTATTTTTAAAATGTACCAAAACATTTTTATATCAATGTATTCATATCTGTGTCATTTCATTAACATCATAAAAATATGTCTGTACTGAACTGTACCTGATATAACTTTAAAAATGCTTTTAAAGCTTTTTTTTTTTTTCCTGACAATCTATTGTATTCAAAATTGTAATATCTGCTGTTTTTTTAAGAAAAAAAAGGTAAACTGATCTGCCTTACTGCCGTTGAACACTTGAATTTGCCTACATTGCCTTTCAGACAGTTGGACAGTATGCATGTGTATACACATAAGTACTGTTAGGTCTGGAGGGAGCCAAATAAAATGTATGTTCTGCTAATTATGCTTTGTCTAGCTGTCAGAGTTGATGTTTAACTTTAGGGAAAGTAAAAAGTTTGAGTTCTCCCTGCTGGAAACAGGATTTAAGTGAATGATGAAAAGGATTTGAACTTCTAATACACTTAAATTTTTAGTAGTGAGAAACAAAAGTTGGTCTGGGAGCCTAGGATTCATACTTCCCCACTTAAACTGGATCAGCTAGCATTTAAGTCTTCTCCAAAACTGGACAAGACTTCTTTGGGGGAGTGGAGGGGTCAAACAAGAGGTACCATTGGAAACACAAGTTCACCAATTTCTGAGATCCCTGCCAAATCTATCTGAAACTAATTGGCTTCATTGGATACTGTCAGAATTGAATTTGAGCTCAAATTTATACCTGAAAAACTTCAGCTCACTAGGATCTTCCCTCATGAATTCTAACATGTGATTAGTTCACTCCTGTTCATACCTGCACCTTTTAATTTATGGAGGAATTTTGAATCATTGATTTTCAGACCTCGGTGTTGATGGTGCAAAATGTGGATCCCAAGTATTAAAAGCTGATCACAGAAGACGTTTCCCAATTTTTCGGGCTCTCAAGTAACAAACATCTTGTTAAAGATAAAGTGCACTGTTGCTGTTGGTATTTGGTTCAAGTATGGTGTTCTTGTAACAGAACTTTATGGCCTAATGAATGTTAACCAGTGACTTTATTTCTTGGTTCATATAAATGTATATAAACATTTCCATAAAGAGCCCCATAACTTAATGATTTTTCAAGTGCTTCAGAGACACTAGGGTTCTTTATTGTGAATGTTGAATTCAGTACTAGCAGGCTGTGTTTAAATAATTCTGCTATAGACTTCATTATATTAGAGCATTAGTGACTTAAATGTCTCTTCAGGTGGGTGAAATCTGGCATGTAGGAAATCTTGACCAAGTCTTCTGTCACTTATGCTGGGAAACCCCAGTGTTTAAAGGTTCCAGTAAGAAGTACACCAGTATAATATGTATTTATGATTTCTTAGTGATTGCACAGTTTTTGCTGACAGTGGTTAATCAATGTGAATGATGAATGGTGAAGATTCACTTAAGATTTAGCCAGTATTGCTGCAATTGACATTCCTGAATCAGCCAGTGGGTGGGGTTATACCAAGTTTATTTCTTGTGCTGTTTTCAACTTGCACTTTTCTGAATTACCGTCTAAGACAGAAAGTGCAAAGAGGAAAAATGCTAACAAACAGCTTAATGTAAGACAAATGTAAGAGAGAAATCTAAGATCACTAATCTCTTCAGTGTTTGTTTTTTGTTTGTTTTTTAACTTGTTTGCTTTAACTGGTAAAATATTCTGAGATTTCTGTTGACTTCCCAAATTATTTTAAGCAGTTGTGCACTTTGTTTTTAGTGACGTAGAACTTAAACAACTATAACACTTTGTCAGAACAAAGTGAAAACAAGAACAAACTTTCTCCTTTTTCGTGATACTTTCAGTAAGAGAAAAAAAAATGAAAGGAGTGAATATGTCTGGATGTTCTAATGTCTGTGGGAAATCTTCAGTCAAGTGCACTTATCAGACTTGATATATTGCATAATTGGGTTTAAGTCAGGTCCTTCTGGACTCTGTATGGTCTTGGTAAAGACTGAATGGATTACATCCTCGACATCCTTGCCTTGTTATTTTCACTTTCTTCTACATGCTACTAATTAATAAGAAAACTGGGATTGCATACAAACTAGGCAAGGGATTTCCGACACAAATAGTATTTTGCTTTCTGTATTCCTGCCATACGTGCTTCTGTTATCCCCTAGCAATAATATTGCCGACTGTTGCAGCCTCATGGAAGCCCCTTGGGATGTAAACGTGTACCTTACAGTCTCCTTTCATGTGAAGGATGCATTGGCTTATGTTTTTCACTGGAAAATCACATTTTCCAAACAGATCTGCTGTTGTGCTAGCTCTTAATTGAGCTTGTGCAGTTTAGTGGAAAGCCTTGCTGGCTCTGGACCCTAGTTTGGGCTGGTAGATACTGTAAGAGAGACTCATTTGTAAATCACCTGTGCCTTGAGAATGTAATGCAGAGACTTGCCAGCCACTCGGAAATCACTCTAAAACTAGGAAAAACTTAGAAGAATAAACATATTTTATTGAAATAGTATATTAATAGAACATTTACTACTTGTCATTGTAATGTAGATGTACAGAAGCGGGCAAAGAATCACACATACAGCCGTCTGTATTTTAGTTCTACTGCACAAGGTTCTTTCTTTTCTCTGAAAGCTAAAAAGCTGTCAGGACACTTGCATGCTTGTAGCAGCAGACAGCCAGTGCTTAAGGTCAGGCCCTTACCCTGGCTATTACTTCAGGGGAATTAGACCTTATCTGGAGATATTATGCCCTTTCATATGAGTTTTCTCCACTGCGTTCCACTTGAATTCAGATCTCCTACCTCACAATTCATAAGCTTGATAACTAATCAAGACCTCACATTTTGAACATTTCTTCTAAAGGATTATTCAAACTAGGAAGGCTAATGTCATTTCTAGGGCATGTCTAGGTGGAACTCATTTCCATCCAGATGGGCAAAACAAAACAAACAACTGATCTGATGTCTAAAAACAAATGGAACACCCATTTGAAAGAAATGGTGTTTGTGGGTTAGCAGTTCCAGCTTAACTACAGACCCTTCAACCTGTGTTTTACAGAAGGTAAAATGACTGCCATGCCTTATACAAACGTACAAAGGTGAGCTGTGAGAACAGCCCATTAGTAAGTTTTCACTGAGATGCGACACTGATAACCAAACGGAGTTGAGGAACTAGCAGAGTGGGGCAAATCATTCCCATCTCAGCCTGGGAAGGGTGCCATCCATGCAAGATTTTAAATTCCTATTAAACATTGCACAGAATCACTTAAAATAAATTGAAATAATGTATTTAAAATACACCTGAACCAGTTTTCTGGTTTACCCATTCTCTTTTATGGAACAGCAAATTTAATTCTCCAAATGTTTAACTAAGTGGTGCACCCAGTGATCTTTGGTCAGTTTTATACTCTCAATCTTGTAAGATGAAAGGTAGGTTTCAGAGGAGGCTGAAATTTGAAATAAATTTTGCGTTCATGTACTGATGTTGTTGTTTAAAAGATTATTTTCTGTTGCAGTAGTCATGCCACTCATATGTTTTGGGCACGTATTGTGTTTCAGAAGCATGTATTCCTTTCCCTTCTTGTCCAAAAAGGAATGCATTGTTGGAGATGTATAAAATCTATTCCAGGTATGAGCGTTTTATAAATATTTTACCCTGGTGCCTTGAACTATAACATTAATAAGCTCCTGTTTTTCCAAGAAATGTTGTCTGAATCACATTTGCCTTTATTTCATCTGTATATTATTTGTGAGTTATAGTCATTCTGCATTTCTGCAGTAACCTAGGTCTTTTTGTTCTTCTTGCAGTGGATCAATTCCCTATGTATTGCAGATATCCTTGTTATCAGTAGCATATCCATGACCTTTGTACTATTCAGTTCCTTTGTTTTATGAGTACTTCAGTCCTCAGGTCACACAGTGTTTCTTGTAATACACCAATTTCCCAGTACAAACAATGCATCGTAATTTTGGGCTATCAGCAGATGAAATTAGTGCATACTTATTTCTTGTGCCAAGATTGTGAAATAAAATGTCGCATACAATTGATTTCAAAGCCATCTTTGGTCAACTCTGTTTATTATTACCTATTTATATGACAATTCAGAGCTCTTTCAGCACAATTGCTTGTTGTGGATTGATTTTATTTTTTTTTTAAGTCCTTATCTACTTGGAATTTTTTACAGTAATTTCTTCATAATTAGTTTTGTTTGACACTATATTTTAGGTTTAACTGAAACCACGTAGGTTAGAGCTTGTATGAAGAAAAGTGAGGGGAAAAAGAAGAGAGAGGGCGGGGAGAAGGATTGTACAATTCTAGATGTAAGATGAAGGCCAGAAGATGAAGGCCAGAACACGCCAGTGCTCTTCCCATTCTAAAAATGACCCAGCATGTATCAGGGCACAGTATAGTGAAGGACTTTCTGCGAAGGCTTTACATTAGCTTGCACAAAAGCTACTCCAGTCAGAAGAGCACAGACTTCCAGAGAAACTAAATGAGAATACAATTCTTAAAAATTTGTTAAGTAGCAGTGCTACCCATGCTTGTGTTGGCTGGATAGTTGGTGGCAGAGTTACCTTGTTTAAGGCTTTGGTAACTTTCTGCATGACTCCCATCAGCAACATGAAATAGAAATACCAAAAAGGAGTCTGTAGCTGGTAAGCAATTACCCTTAACAGTAAAAAAAATCTTCCAGGTTTAGTGGGTTGTGTTGGTGGTCTTCTGGTTTATTGTTAATATGGCAAAGAAAACTTACTACATTCTTGGGGTGAATTGGGTGGCAGAGAAAGTAGCCTTCCTATATATTTATTTTTCCTAACTTTGGGGACTGTTCTGGGAAGCGCTTGTCTGGATCTCGGCTGCAGTCTTTGAGGACAGCTGTTGTCAGGACTTTGTAAGATATGTTCATACCTAGATTGCAGGGGAGCTGTCGAGCACTTTTATCCCTGCTTAGAGAGCCTTGATAATGGAGGCAGGAGTGAAAATACAGGGAAGTTTTTTGTTCCCTGGTCTCTAAATGGCTCGTTAGAAGGCTCTGGGCAGCAGCAGGTGCTTCTGCAGAAGCCGGAAAAAGTAAGTGGAGAAGTGTCTGACCCAAAATAAGACTTTCTTTGAGGGGAGCTGGAGAGATGCCGTGGCAAGTCACATCAACAGATTTTAGTCCGCTAGCCCAGTTTTTTGTGTGTGTGTTTCCAACAGAAATGTGAAAATCATTGTTAAGAGTGAAGCTGTAGTTTAATTATAGTATAAAAAAGATACAACTTTTAGCAACAGCAACAAAAAAAGCCTACAGAAAAGCAAGTACCTCATAACAGAGCCTAGCTTCAGGTTCAGTAGATGTTATGCTGGAGGTTTAAGCTAGTGCTACAGTGCTATTGTCTTCCTTTATTTCATGTCAGGGAAATCTTGACGTTTAATGAAAAACATGTTAATTTAAAAGATTACATCATTTAGAATAATAAGAAGTCATATCTGTATTTCAGATGTGGTTCTTTTGGTGTTCTGGTTGTTGGGTGGTGATTTTTTTTGGTTGGTTGGTTTTTTATTAATTTATTTATTTTAGGAAATTGTCCCTGAAGAGTTCAAACACAGCCCCTGATCCTTTGCTTTACTGCTGTTCCTTGATGGTGTTCAGGCAGATAGGAGTTGCCACAACCCTAAGTGATTGTGTCAATTTTTTCAAACTGTTGGAAGATTGTAAATGCACAGTACTTGCAGAAGGACCTTGCAGTCCCCCAAGGATTTGGAGAGTCAGCTTGTTAGGGCAAGAGAACTAGAGCCAGGCTCTTTGCAAAGGCACAGCTTGCTGCAGAAATGCTAGAGTAGGATTTCTTGAACTGGGAGACTTTCATAGACTGGGCTATGTTGTGAAATAACTATTCACTGCACGTGTAGACTTTTCATCAAATTATTTTTGATTTATGTTTTGTGAACATTTAAGGGGTTGGCTGTGTTCTGCAAGTAGGATCTTTCTAGTAAGCACTATACTCCTACTGCTCAAACAGAAGGAACAGCAGATGCATATTGCAACTTCAAATTCTATTGCTTTAATTTTCTCTCTTCTTTTTTTTTGTTGTTTGCATTTCTGTGAAACTGAGCCTTTAGTTGAAAAATTCTATAGCATGGGATTTGAGTTCTACTTTAACAGATATCAGCCAATTTTTGGTTCTTTTTTTAATGCAGGATCATGTTGCATTGATTCAAGGCTCATTGACATTGTCTTCTATAAAACAGCAGCTTGAAAAAATACTAGCAAAATAAAGCATCAAGCACAGTGCCCTAGGGAACGTCAGATGTTACTTGTTGTGTCTCTGTAGCAGAACCTTCAGGGCTCGCCAACTGTTCCCTGCCTCTAAGGTTTTATTTAAGCTGTTTTAGGGCATGTTTATTTCTAGCAAATCAGAACAATTAGCATAACAAAATGCCCGATTCTCCGTCCTGAAAGCTTTTGAAGTCGGTACAAGTTGACCCACTAGTTACCCTTGTCTGCTTGATTGCGAAAACTAGTACACAAGTCCAATTTATAAGACATATGGGGAAGACTTTCTTTTCTAAGTTGATTCATAAAGTTGATTTGTAAAGCTGATGGGCATTTCAGCAGATATGAACATCTCAGAATTCTGGTGAGAGGCTGAGGTTTGAAATTAAATGACCAGGAGAAGTATGAATGGTTTAAAATGTTTCACTTGATTTCAGGAATGGAAAGTAGTTGGACTGCTATTGTTATCAGTGAAAGCAGTATTTGCTATATGGCTTGTGGTTTTTTATTAGTTCTGTGCACTTGCTTTTGACTTTTATCTCAAATAAGGTGAAAAACGTACTGTGCTGCATTAGAAGAGCATGCTTAGCATGTGCCCTGTATTTAGAGCTGGATGAGGTCTGCATGAGAACACTGTACTGTTTTGGGGCTCCGTGGCTCTAAAGGGCTGCTGAGAGTTTCTAGAGAGTCTAGAAGAGGGCTGCTAACCTAATTAAGGGTCTAGGGCTCATGACCTGCAAGGAAGCATTGAGAGAACTGAGCCTATTTAGTCTGGCAAAGAAGAGACTAAAGGCAGATCTAATCACAGCCTGCAACTACTTGAAGTTGACTTGGAAAAGCACTGGAGTCAAACCCTTCTGTGTAGTGGCAGATGATAAAACAAGGGGCAACAGCTACCAGCTGCGACTTGAATGGTTCAGCCTGGACATTAAGAAAAGTTTCTAGTGCAGCACTAGATGAAGTGTTTCCCAGGATGCTGTAGCTTTCCCTTGCTTGGAAGTTTTGAAAATGCTGCTAGATAAAGGTGCAGCAGAAGTGATCTGGTGCTGATGATTCGTGGAATAAGTAAGTTCAGAGAGGACCTCCATAGTTCATCTAATCCAGACCCTTGCTCAGGGCAGATCCAACAATACCAGGCTGCTCAGGGTCTTGTTAAGTTTTGAATGTGTCCAAGAATGATGAGCCCAAGCATCCCTTGAGAACGTGTGCCAGTATTTGACCAGTCTGGTGGTGAAAAATTTCTTCCATTTATGTGGAAGAAGTTTCCCACATTCCTACTTGTGTCTGTTGACTCTCATACTGTCACTGCACATTTCTGAGGGAAGTCTAACTTCAGCTTCTCTATTACTTCTCTTTATTCATTAGAGTCTCAGCCAGTAATAAAATGACTCTGTAGTGTTGTTCTCTTAAGGCTGAACAGACCCAGTTCTCTTCACTCTTACCCTCTTAAGTTTTGCAGCTGCCCCTGGACCATCTTGGTAGCCCTCCACTGAACATACTCAAGGATGTCAGTGTCCATTCTGTACTGGGGAGCCCCAAACTGGGCACAGCACCCCAAATGCAGTCTCACTCACTGCAACCCATCGAGCCCTGGGATCCAGCCATGCTTCCTCCTGTCTTAGTCTGCTTACCCACTCCACACGTTACCAGTTTGCTGATACAGGTATTTATTAATGGTGATGCTAAAGGCCTAGCCAAAGTTCAGGCAACAAAATCTGTTGTTCTCCCTCTGTCCTCACAGCCCATCATTTCATCACAGGAGGCAATCAGGTTATCAGGTGCGATTTGCCATTGGTAAATCGATGCTAGCTTTTCCCAGACGCAGTCCTGTCCTTCACAGGTTTGGAAGTGGCTTCCCAGAGGGTTTGCTCTATAATCTTTTAGGAGACTGTGGTTAGGCCGACCAGCCTCTAGACAGAAATAAAAATACCGTTGTCAGGAACAGTACTTGGAGGAAATGACTAATGACTATTTGTCCATATTTTTGAGTACAAAACAGTATTTGTATACAAATAAACCTAACTACTGCCTTTTGCGTAGGGGAAATGTGATCTTATTAGGTCAGATGCTGTGCCAGGGGCTCGCTGGTTGTAGGTATCCTGCAGTGAGATGCACTCAGCATTTTATCCCACAGCTCTGGAGAACGTACTGAAATGCACTGCAGCTCCTCCCTGGTTATCCTGTTCCCAGGGGCACAGGGAATGGTGTATGTTGAAGCCTCTTCATGGCATGTGGCTTGTCAGTTTGTACACCAAGCGACCAGGATGGCTGGAAATACCCTGACAACATCTGCCTGGCAGTGCAGGTTTGGCAGCAGGCGCAGTGTCCTCTCTTGTCCCTCCTGAGTTCTAGACCTGCTTCTGCAACTGGGAGGCAGACTGAATTTAAGCAAAATGCTTAGGATTTGGAAAGTATGCTTTTTCAGGTGTATTTGAGTCACGGTGTGTTATTATTAGTTTTCATCATGCATATTGGTTTATGTCAGTGCAGCAAATGCACGTTTGCAAATGAACAGCAATGCTCATAACTTGAGCAGGTGCGTATTTTAAAGTTTGCTATTTCTCTTCCTTGTTTTGTAAGATAAGTACTATGTTAACACATCTTCTGAAGTGCTCTGGAAATCTAGAATTGAGAAGTGTCAAACAAGTGCCTATAGTTGTTTGTTTGTTTGTTTGTTTTACCATTGTAGGGTGTGTATTTGGTTTTAGGATAACTGGAACTGCAATTCCAGTAAAAAGTGAAATCTTTCCTCGTATCTCTATTTGCAATGAGTGTGTTTAAGTCTACTAGTTTGTTGTGCTTCTTTTTATCCTCCTTTTTAAAAGGTAAAAATGTGCTGTATTTGTCGTGACATTGCTAACTTCTTGCTAATGTTTTCAGAACGTGTGCAAGGAACTCCAGTGTTTCTGTTCTCACTTACTTTACATGCCATTTTTTGCATTGTTTTCCACAAGCTGAGGACTTATGAATCAGAATCCTATCTATTTTAAGATGGTGCTGAAGCAATTAAATCTTATAGTTTGTGGTGGGTTGCTTTGGAAAGAGGATTTTTCTGTTTGTCCCTGTTTCCATTTTCTTGTCTGTTACAGGTGTTGGGTTGTGTTAGTCCCAGCTTTCTGACTGAAGTAGCTTGAATGAGCTTTCTAAAATTTGGCAATCTGTGTCTGAGGCTGCAGAGAGTCATTGTCTAAGGGTAAATTTCATAGCCGCTTTTGCTGCCGCACATACTTGAGGTGACATTGTCACGCCTTCAGGGCTCAGTGCCATACCCTGAGCTTTTAGGTAGCACACGTATTGTTCTCTGCTTTCTTGTTTGGTTGTTTGGTTTTGTTTTGTTTTAAACAAGTGCCACTACTTTGCAATTCCTTGCACTTGTGAATGCCAGAGAACTTGAAAGCTGTGGAAAAATATGCTTCCTCCTGGAACAGGACTATCCAATACTGCATTTTTGCGTATCTGATGTGGAAAATTGTCTCACTTGATGTGACTAGGATGAAATTTATTGAGGGTTTTCTAAACCAGATGCTTAAAGGTAGACTGCTCTCTAAAGAGCATCTCTGTGGCTTCATGATAGCACATCCATGTATGCAATAACTTTCTTTAATTTTGTTGAGCTACTTCTGTACGACAAAATTAACAGTAGGGGGAAAAAAAAAAAAAAAAGGTGTATTAGGTCATTTAGTTGATCTTCTGCCAGAGAAGCAGTGTTCACTGCTGTACTGTTGTTCTGACCTTCATCCAGGTTAGTTTTAAATGAATAGCAGACCACGTTTAAATGAATAGCAGACCAGATCAGAGTCCAGATATTTTAAAGCTATTTGAATTGTTATCCCCTGGTTTTTGTTAGGAATTAGATGTCTGTACTTTTATAAAAATCTGGGATGAAGGAAATTACTCTCATATACGAACTTTGTATTCTGATACATTGCCATTTATTTAACCTAGTCCATCTATTCAAGGAGAAATGCAAAAGTGGGAAAAAAGCCAAAGCTATCATGATTTTAATTATTTGAACCTAGAGACCTTTCAGTGTACTTTAAAAGCTTTCGCTACACTACGACCACGTGAGGTACCTATGTAAGGAAATCAGGGCTGTCTCCTTACTGCACAAACGAACAGAAGGGAAAATAATCTTCAAGAAGTTGCAGTCTGACTGTCTGTACGTGAGATGTGCGTGGCCATAACCTTTATTCTGGTCCTTTTTTCAGCAAAAGATCTAGCACACCTGGGTTCTCTTCCTGCAGCTTCTGGTGCGGTTGTTGCTCACAGGACGGGCTGTATTTCCCTTTGGTTAGCTTTGTAAAATTGTCATTATCACCCTCCCTGTCATCTCTGTGTGTTTGCTTTTGGGACTTGGACTATGACAGGACTCACATGTGGTAGGGACGTTCTGCAAGGTCGAAAGGGTGCAGCCGGGAAGACAAAGGTCAAAGGAAATTATCAAATATGTGAATTTAGTTAGGGCAATTTCATTGTTGGCTGATTGTGAAGGAGAGAAGGTCATTGGTATTGCTCAACTCTTGCCTTAGTTGGGGTTGTATCAGTCAGTCTGATTGAAAAGCATTTGCAGGACAGGGAATTAAACTGTGTGGGGCAGGAACAGAAATAGAAAGAATATTTTAAAAGCAGAAAGAGCAGCAAAGGTCAGCTTGACTCTGAACCTAAATTTGGCAGCTGGGTACAGAGCTCAGTCTGTCAGACATCTGAAGAACTCATTTGTTTGTGGAGTTACCTGAGCTTTTGATTGACAGTGTTACCTGATGCGTTCCTTTGCCATCCTGTGTTCAGTTTCAATGCACAGCATACTATTTTTGCACTTTTCAACACAGATACAATGTTCTGTGGCTTCATAATAAGAGGCTAATGGAAGCTGGGGAAAAAAGGAAAAAAGAAAAAAGTCTGTTTAACAGGGGGAAAAAGGCATTATATAATAATATTTCTAACTCATCTTCAGTTGAAAATTTCCAAAGTCTGAAATGTATCTGGTGGATCATAGATGGTAAAGATTTTTATCAATGTTTATATGTTTCTTTTAAAGGTCAAGAAATGTCATCAGAAAAGACTGAAAGCACTTCATGTAAATCATTCCTGGAGCATATCCAAGTAGCTTTTATCTCCTGGCTTCGATTTTTCTTATTTTAAGAGCTGTGAGCAGCAAAGCCACTTCTTCTCCACTTAAGGACAACAGGAATGTGGGGAGAGGGAGAAGCCAGGGGAATGAAAAGGGACTCAGTGGAACACATCAGTTCAATTTTACGTGGAAGGTGTATGCCTGCGTGCTGAAGGGTTTCTGATCATCTTGCCTGGAGGCTACAAGATGGCACCAGCCAGTTGACTAGCTTGAGGGCATTATCAGAGATGACCAAACCATATTTTGGTGCCTCCAAATGTCATCATAATGTTGGGTAGTTGGAAACATTCGTACTTGGAGTAAAACCTGTGAGGCTGACACATTCCTATGTGAGTTTGAAAAGAGGGAAAAGACAGAGAGGGCAGCAACAGACTGATTTCTGAAGTGAAGCTGGGGGAGGGGGAGTCTCCACTTTTTTCTCTGACCCAAATTTAGTAGAAAATATTGTTTGTCTTTATTCTTTTTCCTTACAAACTGATGTCATTTTATTTATTTTTAACATCAGATCCTTATGAGTAGTAAAATCAGACAGCTGAGAAGGAACCTTCCATGTGCAGAAACTCATAGTGTTGAGTGCCTTCATCAGTGACCTGGTGGTGTGGGGATGGCCGGATCGTCCGCATCCATTAACGTGCTGGCCTCTGGTCAGAGATTTGCTCACGTCCCCCCAGTCTGGACAAGGGCCAGGCTGCTCTCTCAAATCTTAATCCACTCAACATTTAAGCTCTGTGCTTCTCTGGCTCAGTGTGCTGCAGTGTGTCCCTACCCATGACCTCTTTCCCTGGGTGCTAGATTTGCCTTTTTCATCCTTTGGCTCGTGAAGTCTGAGCAATTCAAACTCGTGTTTTCCCTTGCCTCCAGCTGTGGAGGATACCTGGGCTACATTTTAGGGCATGTGCTAATCATAAATAAAAAGGAGATTTTCCATAAGCCTTTGAGTATCTTGGTTAGTAGCAGAAGTACATATATAGGTTTAGGCAAAAATAATAAATCCCTTGCACTTTTTTTGAACAGAATCATACAATTTTGTTGGAATGGTTCCTCACCTGGATGGCCTTTCTGCTGTACAACTGTGTTCATGCATTTATTTATTTCCTTGTCTTTATTTTCTCCCAGGCATATTGCCTGTTTCCCAAGTGTCTGGTCAGCGTCCAGACAGCGGAGGCAACACCTGGCTGGGGAGTTCTGCCATGATATCCGTGTCCTTTCAGGAATACTCTGAGAGAAGATCAGTAGAAAAAAACTCATTATTTGTCTCAAAAACTAAACTGAGAGTAAATTACACAGGTCTTCAATTTCTCTTTTCACAGCAGAAAGACTAAGTCAAGAAAGCTGTATTTGTGGCTGTAGTAGGCAGATTACCTTGGAGCCGTATCTTTGAGATTTTGGAGCTTTCTTCTGAAGAAAAAATAATCACTTACCTTGCAACCAAATCAGAGCATTCAGCAGCACCTGGGGAATATCAAGTGTAGAATGTGAACTACAGATGGGCTTCTAGACTATGGTTTTGGTCACTAGATTTAGCACACTGGAGAAGAACAAGGCAGAGAAGGAAGGATATGGGCATATGGAAGCTAGTGGTTAAGGTTATTGGGTGTTGTAATATATGAAAGAATATCAGTGATTGTTAGAAAAAGATGCTTTAGAAAAGCGCAGGCCCCAGAATACTCCTCTCATCAAGTAAGCAAAAGAGGAGCAGATCAGGTTTCTTCCTCCACCCCTATCCCTATACCAATGTTTCTAATTGTCTGTGCTGGTACTTCTGATGATAAGGAGTAATGGTGAGTTTAGAAGACAGCTTCAGTGCCCGCCTTTGAAGAGCAGGTTTGTTGTTTTAATTTCAGCTAATAAAGAAAAGAAAAGCTTCACTAACTGGGATACGATCACTGTGTTCAGAGAAAGTGATGTAATTCTTCTATTTACCACTAAGTACTGTTTTCTACTCTCTAGCTAAAAATAAATAAATAAATAAATAAATGAGAGATTTCTTCTATTTACAAGCCCTAGAAGAATATTGTAGCAGTCAGCTGCTGGCTTCCCTTACCATTTTGCAGTGATGTGTTATACAAATTATAACTTTGTAATTGTGATTCCTGCTTTGAGTGCTCTGAAAAATTGTAACATAATTAAATAATAATAATTATTTTTTTAATATGTATTTGCAGCTGAGAGTTACAAGGAAACCCAGATGGTAAAAATAAAAGAAGAACCGATGGAAGTTGACATTCACGATTCACAGGCTTCAGTGTCACCCAGCCAACCCAGCCAAAATGTTGGCTACAGCACTTTATTAGGGCGAGACATTAGTGAACACATACAGAAGGCACCAGAAGGTCGTGTGCTCCCAGAAAGAAATCTATTCAGCCAAGATATATCAGTGAAGATGGCATCTGAGCTGCTCTTCCAGTTATCAGGTAAAAGCAGTGGAAATAGCTGATGGAATTTAAAGAACAAAAAGAGATTGTGTATAACCATCAAGGTGTTATGAATGTGTGAGATCACTAAAAACTGGAACATAATAGGAATTAGAGCCCTTCTACCCTCACATTTGAAATGCAGAAGTCTTGCCAAATGTTCCCCATAGTTAACATATGCTTTAGAGCACTGTGACAGTCAGGTCAGGTTCATAATATTTGAACTGAATTGGAAAAGCCAAAGTTCAACTCCTGTATTTTTGAAAGCTAATTAAATAATTAGTGACAACTGGTTGATCGAGACTTGGGAGTATAGGGAAACCTATAGATGGTAGTTCTCAGCATAAATGGGCAGTGGCTGCAGCACAGTGTTCCTGGGAATGTTCTGTCCACTTCACAATGAAGGCGAACCTCTGCTACTACGTAAATGCAATGATTGTAGCACTGTTTAATGAATGTTTGTAGTGCACACTGCATGTGGAGCACTAGCACTGATATATGAAGCTAAGAAAAATTCGTGTGAGTTTTTTAAAAAGTGCCTGTTCTCTAATCGTGTTGTAATTGCTTGTCCTAAGTTACTCTGGATAACGCTGTTATCAGAAAGCATTAAAATAGTTCTGCTGGATAAAACTTGATAAGGAAAGCATGATATATGTTAATCACAAAATAATAATGTTTGTTCCTTTGCAGAAAAGGTGAGCAAAGAGCACAATCACAATAAAGATAACACCATCAGAACTACAGCTAGGTACGTACAGTGCATTGTTATCCATAAAGCTGTAGTGCAAATGGCATTGCATAATTTTGCCTTGGGTATGCAGATGTGTCTCTCTCTTGCAAATGTGACCTGATGCTACAAGTGTAAGATATTTTCATGCAGCAATGTAACATATATGTGAAAAATTGTACCTGTAGGTCCGATTTCTTAGTGTCTGTGGTACAAAAAAGGGCCTTTGGGTGAAAATGACTGTTCTCCTCTGGTCAAGTTTTCACATGTGACTTTAAAATTTATTTATTTTTCTACAAAAACTGAAACTTAGAAGAAACTGCATGCTACATGCAGTGCTTGAGGGAAGAACAGGCTGGCAACTGGATTTTAAGACATGGACCAATGTAAGAAGAGGTGTTGTGAGTCAGTCTTCTGTCAAGCCTGAATTTCTTGAAAAAAATTTCAGTTTGGTATTTCTACCCTCTCAATGCCTTCTACAGATGAATTTTTAAAAGTCAAACTCTAAGAGACAATGCTAGTGAAACATTTGTTCAAGATTACAGTCACATTAACATGATAAGTGAAATTATGCAATAATTAAAAATATGATTCAATTATAGCATGTGCTGTTGAAGAAATACATACTTTACAGTATTTTGGCTGGGAACAAACCTATGGGCTGTTTAAATATATTAGCAGCAAAGTGAGGTATCCCTAGGGGAAAATTCAAACTTATTACATAATAAGTGCAGCTAACATTGGTAAAAACTTAGTAGCCTGTGGTGAGGAGTGGGCAGGAATTGGCTTCCAAATCTGAAACTTAAATCTCTGATACCTTCTTCAGCTCTCACCTGGGGCAAGCATACATTAATTTCCTACCTGAAAGCTTTCTAGTCAGTGCAGATGGGTTGGAGAAAACATGCTGGAGAGTCCCTTCAAAGATAGGGTAAGACCTTCTGTGCCTCTGCAGCCCCTTCTGCAGAAGTTCTCAGTGTGTACAGTGCCTGCTAACTAAAACAACTTTGTCTAGACAGAATTTGAAAAGCATTTTGCTTGCAGAAGAAAAGATCTCTGAAATACGTTGATCTTAAATTCCTAGACCCATCCCATTCTTTCATGGTAACTGTAATAAATTTGTTTTTAATAAACTGAACAACTCAGTAAATGCCCATTAGGGACTTTTTGATGTTACGAGTTGAAAGAGAATTAAATTGAGCTTTTAACTTTTGGTTATTGTGAATGCTTTCCATATTTGCTAGTTTGGGAATTTATGGGTTATGGAGACTGCACAGCCTTCCCATTACTTGTTAAAAAAAACATAAGCCTGAGAGATACATACAAAGATGAATGCAGATATTGTCCAACTTCTCATTAACCATCCAGTGTGTGTTGCAGAGAGGGAGTGATAAATAGTTGGTAGAAAATAGATTTCAATGTCTCATGATACCAGAAGGACTGGTGTGAGAATCCAGAGCTACTTTTGGATCTATCAAGGATCGTTCAAACTAGAAAGGTTAAGGACAGTTCATAACCTCCCCTTCTGGCTGCCACCTTGTTAGAGGGTAACGCAGTTGGCTGTTGTCAAACTCACGCTGAATTTTACTGGGAAGTCCTGATAATGGCTGCTTCCCATCAGGGTATGAAAAGCTGCGTGCCTGATTCAATTCTTCTGGGTGCTTTTCTTGTCTTACCTATCTATCAACAGAAGAAGACGTGAATGAGAGGAGCTTCTTAAGGGGAACTGAGTAAGTCTACTAAATCCTTCAAGTTCAAACAGATTGGCTCAAAAAAAAGAAACAAAACACCCCAAACCAAACAAACAGCTGGAAGTCTTTACTGGTAAGGCTATGACACCATCTCAAAAATAGAATGTGATGGAGCAGGCAGTGGAGGATAGAGGCATGAAGGCTACATTAAGAAAACGTGTAGTGTTGCAGTTTGGCTCACCACCCTACATCTGGAGTCATGACAGGAAGGCATTGGAATCACAATCGTTGTGTGAATTTTGCTGACAGCTGCAGAAAGTCAAGGCGAGGTCATTGTTGTCCACCTGTGAGTAATTGGGGAGTGGAAAGATAAAGCTGTGTCATTGCTAAGAGTCTTAAATCAGCAAAGCCCAGCAAGATGGGGGTACACAAACGCTTTTTGCTGTTGTATTCCATGTTAACATTTCTGTCGCTTATCTGTTGCTGTTCCTTCTGTGAGTATTCTTGGACTTTGTGAGCATATACTTCCATATGACTTTGCTCAAGCAGCTGAAACTGGCAAGGATTCCTCACAGCTCAATGGCTGAGTGAGGTGGTAGAGCCTGCCATCTGTGATATGAAGACAGAAAGTGGAGAAGCAAATGATCTGGAAGTGAATACACCAGCATGAGATGCCAAGATAAGTTTCTTTCATCTAGAGATCTGTGTAGATAGAAAACTGGAGAAGTGCAGCCAGAAAAAAAAAATATCTTAAAGCCTAACCTTCATCACAAGGGACTTTGCACTGTGATTGAGAACAATATATGTAGTTTCTTACTGTGAAGCAGGAGCTCTGCCTCCTTATTTTGCATTGGGGATTGGAAGGCATATCCACTGAAATAAAAACAATAATAGGGCTGACACTGAAGAGGCTCATCTGCTGTTCCTAGAGAAAGGCAAAAGAGGCAAGGATGATTCTCTAATTCCCTGAAGGCTGATGGTGGAGAGGGGAGATCCGTAAGAGACCAACACAATGCAGTCTTCAGCAGCAACCTGCACATGATACGTGTCATAGCCTGAAATAGATGAGATCTGCATCATTTTGCTCAGAACCAGCAGTGAGCAGCGTGCCAGTGATTGAATCTAAGACACAAGCAGGCAGGCCAACATGGAAACCTGAGTGGATTACAAGATTTTGAAGACTTACAGGAGTAATAAAACTTTTTTATTGGTGTTTTTCTTTCAAATTATTATTAACCCAGTGAAAGGA
This sequence comes from Anas platyrhynchos, assembly GCF_047663525.1. Lineage (NCBI taxonomy): Eukaryota > Metazoa > Chordata > Aves > Anseriformes > Anatidae > Anas > Anas platyrhynchos. The sequence goes on from NC_092590.1 coordinate 38,087,432, forward strand.
ATGTTGCAATAAATGATGCCATATTTTTATATAGCGTCAGTCTGTTTTATATTATTTCACCCCAGAGTGGGAGTGTGAGTCTTGAAAAAGTTAACTTTTGCACGTGTGGGCTGGAGCTGTTCATTTTATCCTGCTTAATCAGCTATCCGCATACCCCGAACTCTTCAAAGTTTGGAGCAGTTTTGTGCCTTACCTCCAGCACAACCTGTCTGACTCTGCTTATGGTTATGCTCAAACTTCTGTAGAAATACCAAAATATCCCATTAACCATCACATATTGAACAGCACAAAATAATAGCTTAAAAAAAAAAAAACAAACTTTGAGAAATGAAATAACATGATTGTTGAAGCTGTTACTTGATCACATTAACTAATTATCAACAAGTTTCCCAAAGGTTGAAGAGATCTGAATGAGAACAGAAGTGTGACTCAGTGGAGAACACAATGTTCACTCCCTGCAGAAAGACCATATGTTGGAAAAGCTCTGCAAGTGCCACTGTATAGATTGATGCCTTGTATATCTGGACTGGTTTGGGTTAATATGGGTGGTCCTGCTGCCACATACTCTCTGGGTCTGGACTACCTGCTGTGCAATGCTCCTCAAGAACTCGTAGTACATTCCTTATCCTGAAAAGGTTACTGGATTTTATTGCTCAACAAGAATAAAATGCAGAAATGAGCAGGCTTCCCGTCTTCCACCTTTAAAACACCTCTAATACAGCAGCCTGTTAAAAAATCTCAATACGGTAAAGATCAGATTTAAATGTAATTCCCATTTTGCTTAGAAGTTCATATTCTGTATGCAGATGGAATACACTACATTAGAAAACAGCTTTCCAAGAGGGATTATCTTTTTCCATTTTTAATTTATAATGTAATGCTTACTAATGTCTGTCTGTACTGTGGACAAGGGATCCTTGTTTCCGTTATGATCTTTAATTGAGCAGGAAAGAAAATACTTTCACAGAAATGCCCATTCACTATTGAAATTAACGTTTTACTGTGTGTTAATTAAAACCAAAGCATGTTATACTTTTCAGAATCAAGTGGCTGGTGATTTATGCGCTATTTGGGAAGTCACCATTCAGTTTGCTTGTGTGAATTGTTCCCTGCTTTAAAAACCAAGCTGGTGGAGTTAATTTCATGCATGGGATGTTGTGTCAAAAGAGAACTGTTCAGCATAATTTTAACCTAAAATTTGAAAAGTTTTGTTTTGAACATAATTAATATATTCATCAGACTATTAAATACTCTAAAATATGTAATATAGTATTTTCCACTTTTCCTGATTGCCCTTTCCAAATATGACAGTAGAATACAAATTTTTGAAACATTAATTTTCATGATCTACGCTGTGGTGTGATACAGCAAATGTGAGATGTTGAAATACTGTAATTAAAAGCATTTTAGGAGGACTTCAGTTTTCACTCTGAGATGCAGTTTTCCCAAAGCATACTCTTTCTCCACACCTTACCTTACAGTCTGCATAACTTTCAGCATGAATTCTGTAAATTAAATGGGGCTTTTAATATGACGTTAAGGTCAAAAATCATGCTTGCTTTTTTTTTTTTTTTGTTAACTGCTGTTTTGTTTACAAAAAGACATTTTATTTTCCCCATAGCCCTTTCTTTTCCGAAGACACATTTAGACAATCACCGTTCACTTCCAACTCAAAAGATCTCCTGCCTAATGAAACAGCTCTTCATGGAAGGACATCTGCACCAGGTCAGATACCTTTTTTTTCTTTCATTAGTTCCAGTCAATATAGTTTTTTTTGTTGTTATTGTTATTATTTTCTTACTGTAAACAACAACACCTGACCAGTGCTCCTAAAATGTAGTTTCCTTTGTCAAAAGGTAACTGTCTTTCCATCACAGTAAGTGCTTATTGGGAGGAAAAAAAATGATTTATTTATATTACTACTCTTTAAACTACTATTGTGAATTGTATAAGGAAACAAAGACTCTATAACAGATTAAACAGCAGTATTAACAGGTGGGTTTTTTTGGTGTGTGTATTCCATGTTTAAATGAACTTATGTCTGATTACTGCCTGCCATTCTCCTGTTACTGGCCATTTCCATCTCTCATAGTACAGATGAAATGTTTTCAGTATATGCATGAGTGGCTGAACTTGGCAATACAATTCTCCTGCCTTTAACAGTAATTTAGAAACATTTTTGGAAAGATACGGAGTTCTTATAACTTACTAAAAGGCCTCGGTATCTGTGGGTGCGCTCCCACTGACCTTTTGAACCAGCTGACAGGCATTTTATGTCCAAATGTAGCTTGGGCTGTATTCTGCATTAAGAGAGAGAATATAGACATATATCAATACCATTCAAGGTGGCACTAAATACATGCAAAACCTTGATATATGCCTTTACTGTCCTGTTGCAAAATATCTCGTTTGCTAGTTCACTGGTATCTGTTCTTAAATTAATAGCTCTTGAGTTCTAAAGGTCAGTAATTACACAGCCAGTAGTAGTGGGGGTTATTCACCTTTTCTTAGCGATCAATAAAGTTTTGGGCATGTTACTGCTAATTTTCAGCTATAGACTGTCATTTAATTTACAACTTAACAGACCCTTCATTTTTTTTAATGCTTGAATAGTCATTTGACAGCTTGTGAAGTGGCAGATGAGGTTAAGAGCTAGATGTTGTCTAAGGGTAAATATTCATGGCAGAAAAAGAAGAAAAATTGTAGCATAAGGACAAGGGTCTTCAGGCTATTCTCAACCACACTTTCACAAGGAAGGTAGTGGTTTTTGTAACCTAGGACTAGGTGAACCAGATCAGTTTTGTGGTACTTGTAAGTATTAAAATATAAACCAGGTTATCGCTTCAATTCTGGCTTTTGACCTTGGCATAATATAGAATATTCATATACCCAGATGAAAGACAAGAACTCTTGGACTCCTTAGGCAGTGCTCAATACCTCAGAGGACATGGCCTCTAGCAGTAATGCTCTTACATCATACCAAGATGAATGTCTAAGAATTCTAATTCTTAATAAGACTTAATTTTAAGTGAGGCCTTTGAAACTGTGGATGGGTTTTGGTAACATGTTTAAAAGACGTAAATTATCTTGTTGGTTAGGACATCCTGGAATGTTAAAATGGCTATGGAGGAATGGGTTTTTATACGTTCATGCTGCCCCATATTCTGCTTTATGGAATATAAGTTTCATCTGGATAGGTCTGTGCATTATAACAAACATTACTCTGATTATAAGACTCCAATATGTAATAGTAGTATATATACTGAAAATAAAAAGATGTCAGTTTCTGTTTCATTTTTCTTTTTGCAACAACACTGTCATTCATTTTCTGAGCTTCATAATAAATTCTTGGACCTGAACAGCAACTTTACAGTAACATCAGGAATGTGATTTAAATTTTTAATCAATTACAAGTGTAATATTCATGTAGAAGAACAGCAGAATATCCACAGGTAGATTTTCTATGAGTTTCAGCCTTCCAAGAAGAAATAATCTAGATGGTGCTATGGATAGCTCAAAAAAGCTTCATCCCTGCAGAGAGTAGCAGGAAGGAACAGTAACAAACCATTGTAAGGGTGTAACAGAAAATGCTGTGTAAACGTGTATGTGGTGTCCCATGGTTAAATTGTACGTATGCTTTTGGTTGACGTTTGTTTGGGATTATTTCCTCTCTGAAACAGGATAGTAAGAACTAGAAAAGAACAGCACACAAAATGACAGGAAATTTGCAGTCTAGTGTCATCTTCAACTCATCAATTAAAATACAAGCAGATTAGCTTCTAACAGCCAGCAGCATACAGTAAGCACTACCCACATCCAAAAATGCCACTCCGTGTCACTGTCACCATGGCTAACGGAGGCTAATGAACAAGTGTGGGATCTGGGCTGCTACTCTGTGCTGGTGCTCTGTGACCTAGCACGGCTCAGGCAGGCAGAGTGGCGTGAGGAAGCTTTTGCTGTAGGTCGGTCTGGGTGTCTTTGGTGAAACTCCATCTCCATGCTTCTTTCCAAGAGAGTACCAGCACAAACTGATGTATCCCCAGCCTCCTGCCAGCTCCCTGTGTGCAGACTTCTTGGCACCCTAGCTGAAGAGGAATTGGGAAAGTGACATGAACATGGGACGGTCAGATATCTCATGTGTCAGGTTCAATTCTTTTCCTAAAATAGGTAACAACATTATGTAATCTTATCATTTATTTATCAATAATCCATCTTAAACCTGTCATCCTTACTTATTTGTATGAGGACACTGTTTCAGAAGTTCACCTGTTCTAAGAGTTGGACCACTCTCAGCCAGAATTTATTCACAGCAACGTCCACTTTTTTTTTGTCTTTTATCATGGTATCCTTCAGCTTTGATAATTCTTCTCTTTTGTGATCTCATCTGGTGTGCTATTTTATATCCCCTTAATCCAGCTTTCGTTTTTGGAAAAGTAAGCCAGCCAACATCTTTTAGTCTGTTTGGTATGATAGGGTTTCTATTCCTTGACCAGCATCATGGCCTTTTTCTGTCTCTGTTTAGGGCAATTAATTTCTGCAAATAGGTGTAGTAAGAACTACGTATGCTATTCTATGTAAAGTTCTACCAATTACTTTTTCAGTGGCGTGAAATCTTTATGTATATTGGAAATGCCTCTACTGATTAATCATAGTCTTTAACTACAACACGCTGATGACTTGCAAGTCATTTGGTAATCAAATAGTGACATGTTTTTCTTTTCCTTTACGATTTCAGCTGATGATTCCACAGCATGCAACAGCAATTCCTGTTGTTACTTCATAGGCATATGACCTTGTAATTTGCATTGTTTCACTTGTTATTGTAGCTATCAAGATTGTAGCTATTTCTTTAATACTCTGAAATTTCTGCATATTTATGCCTTTGTTAACACAATGCTTAAAAACTCAAAAAGGATTTTTAAGATGGTCCACAGTTCAGTCTTTTAGACTTCGTATAGTAGCAGCACTGCAGCCTAGTGTCATCCTTCTTAGTGCAAACCACTTCTCTTCATAGCCAGTTTATAAGGGAATTGCAAGATCAGGAATTTAAGAGGAAGAGCACTCTCTGTAGGGCAATCTGTAAGATCCCCATGGAGTATGAAATAATTAGGAAAGACCTATTAAAAGATGTGTCAAATGCACTGATTGGGGCACTTACAGGAAGAAGAAGGAAAAAAAAAAAAAAAAAGGATGGCATAGAAATATATTTAACCTGAAATACAGGTGAAAGGAATTGTGATCAGTAGCAGTATCATAGGCAGGAGAAATAATTAGCATGTAGCAGCTTTTAAGTCTGGAAACCAAAGAAAAGAAAAAATCTCTGCAGCTGTCAGAAGGGGATTCAATAGTCTGGCAGAAGTAATGGTAACTCCCTGATAATCTGTGGTGAATTGTTAATATTTTGAGGAGGGAAGAAAGTAGTTTCCTGTAGTACATAGTTCAAAAGTATTAGATGGATTTCGGGAACTACTTCCCTTCCTTTCTGAAGTGTTTTGTACCTTAATAAGCATATGAAATTAATTGCAGTTAATTTTCTGGATTATTCTACTGTCTAACTAAATTCACTTTTGTTCAAAAATTGAAATTAAGATAGTATTGATGACCACTTCAAACAGTTTGTGCAAAAAAATATGGTAGTATCAAAGTCATATCCAATACAAAGATATATTCAAAGCAATTCAACAGTTTGAGCTTTTTCCTTTAAGAACAGCAAAGTGACCTTTTTTGGCCTAGCAAAAGGTAAGGGGAAGAAATGAAAATTTTCATTTCAAACAGTTGCTTTAAAAGGGCATTTTTATCTCCTGTTTTATAAGACCGGTTTCTTTTGACAGAACAGCTTAGTTGTATGTCAGACTATGTAGTTCAGCCCAGATCCCTAGATAAATTAAAGACTTGATCTTATGCTGGTGTTCCTGACCCTCAGCCAATCTTTAATGTGTTTTAATAGTTTTCCACTATCTCATTGACTCATTCTGTAAATCAAACCTGCCTCCATGAAATGCAGATGAGTGATATTCACTATTTCTTTTACAGTCAGTTCATTAATATTGTCAAAGACTCTAACCATGGGCTTGAGAAGGATTTTTTCTCCATGCATATCTGTATGTAGTATAAGAATATTTTATTATTTTCTCTCCATTTCACCAAGAACTTTGTATCATCTTTCACTTATATTGCCAGTGCCAAATAATATTGAAATAACTTCACCTACAAATAATTTTATTAATTTATTTTTTTAATTTCATCTTTTTGTGAAAATTTACTGTAACTTCCAAAACTGTAATTCTGATTGTGGTAATTGAATTTCACATGGATGAAGTGGACTTCTGGAACTGGAAGATGTAGGTTTTTGTGACTTGCAGCCCACGAATAGTTCTGACTCTCCAAGCTAAATTTACCACTGGTATTTATTTCAATGAAGTATAGCAAATAAAGCTGCTGTTCTCAAGTTCCTTTTTGAAAATGCATCAGTCTCTTCTGTCACTGGGTTTCCATGTTCTGCAGCAACCTGTAAGATGACAGCCCATGCTTACTTTTCAGGAATGCCCATAAGCCAATATTGAACCAGAAGCATGATACTTAGGTCAGCAAAAATTGGAAACATTGTGCAAAAAAAAACCAAAAATGTCAGTTTTATTTTTACTGCTGATGCAATTGGTGGCATTATCTTATATTTTTATTTGTTGAATTAAATTATGTGACAAAGATTCCTGTATGTTTACAAGCACTACAGGACTATTCAGCAGATGCACATGTTTTTTCTGTAACCCTTCATTCTTGCACCCTCCTTCTTTTCTGTTCTCTAAGGCAGTAATTCCGCAGTAACTTTAATAAGCTAAAACAGGTGAATCTGCCTGCTCCCTGGGCATGTTTTTGCACGTTCTCCAGTGCAGTGGTACTGATGTTTGTGTGGCCGGACTGCAAGCTGGATGGGGGGAACTAGCGGACTGCTCTCTTTTTTTCTAATAGTTTGTTGGGGTGTGAGCAGGGTGAAGGTAAGGCCATGTCTCCTAGCCATGTGAACCTGCAGCATTTATGTGAGATTGACGTGGTTGTGACTGCAGTTACTTTGTTTCCTATCTTCTGTGCCTGTAGTTGACAATAACTCCTGGACATACAGAGTTTAACTTGGACGTGATAAGTAATTAAGCTGTTCATTGCTGCCCAGGCGCCGTATGCTTTAGGATGAAGTAGTTTACATGTTTCTTCCTTCCTAATCCCTTTTTAAAGGCACTTTAAGGTTAACATTGTAATCGTGATGTTGTTATTTTGCATATGTGGCTTAAAGCATCTAGAAAGTAGGTAGCAAGAGCTCTTTTGGTCCAAGCTGCAAACATGCTCACTGATCCACAGCATTTCTGGCAGTATTTGCACTGTGATTGTGGCCCTGTGCTCTGCAGCGAACTGAGCTCCTGCAACTACCTATTGCAACTAGTTCTGAATTTTGGGTCATCTCTGGGTTAGTTAAGAATGTCAGCGTTTTGATAAATTGAATATGAAGTGAGAGTGAATCTGGCTATAGCTTCCATTTCTCCACAAGTTGCCAGTGACTCTTTTCCAGCTTGGCCTCTTTTAGCCTGCTGCCAGACTTTCTATTTTTAACTTACCTTATGTTGTTCCTGAGACCACTGTAACTGCACTGTAGAGATGGAAGGAGACCTCGAGGTTTTTATTTCTGTGGCACTTCTGTCACCCTGGAAAATGTGCTAGGCCATAGGGGACTGTGAAACGCACAGGCCCTAAGGATTCTGCTGAAGTGCTCAACAATGAAATGTTGGCATTTAAATTGCCATTGTATAGCTTCCCAGCCATGTACCCATGGAGTTAATTAGAACAATTCACACCTTCTTACAGTTGTTGTTTGCTTATATCTGCCAAAAAGCCTCTAACTTCACATTATGGGTAATTCCCTGCTCGCTTTATGAAGGCTTTCTTCGCAGTCCTAAATGCCAAAATGTTTAAAGGAAAGCTAGGATTTAAGAGTACAAATACAAGCATTTGATTTTTTAGTACATTCACAACAGCAGAACCTATGGACTATTATTTCTGAGAGAATCACAGAATGGTTGAGGTAAAAAGAGACTGCTGAACCAGACCCGTCTAGTTCAGCCTGGCTGCTCTGGACCCTGTCTGGGCAGGTTTGGAGTATCTCCAGGGATGGAGACTCCACAAGCTGTCTTGGCAACCTGTGCCAGTGCTTTACCACCCTTACAGTTTAAAAATAAATAAATAAAAAAAAAAAAAGTGTTTTCTAATGTTTAAATGGAATTCCTTGCATTTCAATTTGTACCTCTGCCTCTTCTCCACTGGGCCCCACTGAGAAGGGCCTGGCTTTGTCTTCGCTGTTCCCCCCATCAGGTACATATACACGTTGAAAAGCTCCCACGCGCCTTGCTGAGCAGTCCCGGCTGTCTCAGGCTGTCCTTGTATGACAGATGCTCCTATCCCTTAGTCATGTTTGCTGGACTTCAGACTTTTTTTTTTTTTTTTTTTTTTTAAGTCTGAAAGAACATTTCAAGCTCCTAGCAGCATTTTCTGGCCCTGTGATGGATTAGCAATTTTTATTGCCAATCCAGTAGCAGAGGGAGTCCACTTGCACATGAATTGACTTACCTAGTGCACTTTTTCCTCTTTTATCCAATTTTTTATGTTTATGATCATTTCATTTGCTTTCAGTTTTGCTCTGAGTTATGAGCTTTACCCACCCAGGACATTTGATAAGCCCTTCAGTTTCTTGATGATGACGGTGCCTGATACCTGTTGGCTTCTTGGTAGGGTGGAAAAATGTAGAGTGACACTAGATTCACTATGTCGTGTTTGCTCCACCAGGCATTTGTTCCTGTTGTTCATTTCCATCTCAGCATTGTTGTGAGATGTGCTTGCTGGAAGCGGTGCTGGAGGTAATGCTACGCTGCTGTCATCACTGCCTGCAGAACACAGTGTTAGGTACTCACTAACCCTCCCAAAATCTGGTTTGTTTGGTCTTCAAAAGCAACTATTGAATTTTATTTCTCTTCTGATACCTGTCTGGGTGAAATTCAACCAGATTCTCTTTCTGTGTATGTATATGAACCCATGCAGATACCTGAAGAATAATGGAGAGCCCTCTGACAAATCCAACCAATGTGACAGCCTCATAAACGGTAGGAAAATACTTGTGACAGAGCGGCAAATTGATTCGAGTAGCTCATTTAAGTTCCTGATTCCCAACGTGCATTTTACTTTGATTCTTCACACGGAAAGTACATCTCCTGGGTACACGCTACCTGGTGTACGCTGTCTTTGCACACGTTAAGAGGCTAAGGGTTGTCAGCCATCGTGGTTGCTCTCTGAAGTCTTGATAGCAAGAGACAGATAACTGGCAAGTTGCAGACAGTGATTCTAGGAAAGCAAGATAGTTGAACTGCTGAAGAAGTGGGCTGTGCTTGGCCTAGTTCCACAAGGAGAGACTTGTGAAAGATTTTCGGAATTTGTTCAACATCATTTAGTGCTAAGCTGTGTGACAGTGGTTCTGACTCTTGCTTGTTTTTATCTGTAGCATCTTGTCTTCAGGTTCCCATGATCATCTGCCTGGGCGCAGCCTTCTTTTGCTGTGTGCCCAGCTGCCTTGACAACCAGCCTGCACTGCAGCCATTGAGCAGGGGCTGCTGAATTTCTGCTTCCTTTCATGGAATCTCTTTACCAAGCAAACCTACAGCGTTACGTTTTCTTCTCAGTTTTTTTCTGGGTCTGCTGCCAAGCATGTTTGCAGCTAATGCACGTGTGTTGCAGGTCTGTGGTGCGGTGATAGTGCCCGTCTCCTGAGCAGCCATCACACTCTTCAAAACTAACAAGGCCCCTTGCAAAAGAGAAAGCATTCTTAGGCAGAAGAGACCATTTCAAGTCATCAAACCTCCTCTTGCTCAAAAATGCACGGTGCGTTCTTTGGCTAAAATAGGACAACTGAAGTGTGTATCATGTGCACGTGTGTACATGTTTAAATTTTTCTTAACAATCATGTTTTATTGGCCATTCCCACAGCAACTAAGGGGACTGTGATCAGATCCTTCTGAGGAACGCATGAGACTCCTGGTGAATTGACTGCTCCCTCTCTAAGTACAGCATATGCTAAATAGCTGGGCTTTGCAAGAGCTGCTGTGGGCATACAGGGCTGCTACTTCTCCTTGTGAAGGCACTGCACTCACTATTTTGCCTATTATTTACAGGAACTTCAAGATGAAAAGTGTTAATTATAATAGACAAACAGCAATACATTCAGGTCTGTGTCTAATGGATGTCTTTAAAGGCATTTCTATCTGAAAAGTTATGACTTTTTAATGGGTAATTTTTTATTATGGGCTGCCTTTATACATGGTCATTTTTTTCTGCCTTACACTGCAGTCTTCTCATACAGACAAAAATATTTATTTTCATTTCTTTTCCCTTTGTTTTTCATGGCAAATGACATAAGAAAGTCATTTCACTCAGAACAAATACCTTCTGGTTTCTTTGGGGATAAACCCATGTTAGACTCCATTGGCTAAATCCAGCAGACCAGAAGCTGTTCATATCAACAACATCAAATCCAAGGCAAAATGGGCAAAGGTAACAGCTTCATTCCATGTGGAAAATAAAACTTAGCATTTGGGCTTTCTTTTTACCCTTTAGTAGGGCAGGTTTTGGTACCTCTTAACGTCTTAGCATGTGGCTTTTCTGTTGCTTGACAGCAAGTGATTTTTAAAAAAGTAAACTAATCGTGGAATGTATTATTTTTTATTAAAATAATAATATGGAGGGAAACCTAGAGCAGGTGAAACTTTAATCAAGTGGGTGAGGGTAGCTGTCAAACCCCAGGAACCAAGTGGGATTCTGCAAGGGTCTGCGCTTGTTCTCGTATTATTCGGGCCTTTAATTAATGATGTAGGTGACAGAAGGGAAAGCGTGCTTATTAAGTGTCCTGGTGACACCGTGCTAGGAGGTGCCTTCAGAGGAGAGAAGTAGAGTTCAATCTTGTCTTGAGGAAGTGAAGAAATAGTCCGGAAAACAGTGGTTATGTCAGTGAGGTCGAAATTCCATGCTTGGGTGAATGGTGAGCACCACAAAAAAGGAGCTTTTTTTTTTTTAATGTTTTTAAATTGTTAAATTGTTTTTTGAGTTTTTTTTTTTTATGTTAGAAAAGCACTTGTAAGGACTGGTAGGTATGCTTCGTGTGTAGCAGGTGTGCCTTTGGGCGAGGAAAAAGTGGCTTCCTGAGGTCCCCTCCAGATCCAATTCTGTGATAGAAATTCAGTAGCAAAGCTGTAATGGTGATTAAATAACCTTCTGAAAGAGACTTGATAGATGGGGCTTTTGGCTTATAAATGCTCAGCATGCTGGGTTTTAGGCTCTGCATGTTATTCAAACCCATATGGAGTCTCATGTCCTCTTTTGTCTGTCTTAATAGCAGAATATTTTGTAAAACAGACCAAATAGGAAACTTTTCCAGATGCAAGCCCAACATGAAATAGAAATTGAGGTTTTAAAATGACTTTTCTCGCTCTGCAAGAGGAATAGGAACACATCATTCTGTGGCGTTCCTTTTCAGAGTTACCTTGGGACTCTCCAGTCCTCACCTATCTCATTTTGTACAAGGTTGTCTTCTACGATATTTGTCTGCCTAGGAGGAAATTAAATGCAAAATTCATCAGGCTATTGGAACAGCTTAAAAAAAAATAAGACCATTGTTGAAAAAAATATCAAAGCAAGAGAAGAGGCTTTTTTCTTCTACAGCTCTGTTTCAATCAGGGTGCAAATTTCCCTGCTGGTCCATGGATGTTCTAGTCCAGCCCTGTTGGGGCCATGGTCAATGCCGACTGCCCCGGTGCCCTGCGGATGCAGCCTGCAGTGCAGGAGGAAGGAGGGATACATGTTTATGGAAGAGAGGGAAGAGGTGAATCTCCTCTTAAAGAAGAGTGAGTTAAGGGCTTCAAGGAAATAGCAGATTCATTGCTTATCGCTCGTGAAATTTGCAAGAAAAGCACAAGAATTGTTTTTCTTCTACAGCTGCAACCAGGTACTGTGCAGGGTGGCACCTCTCCCCTGGCAACTCGCTGAAAATGCAGCAAGGTGCCTTTTGCTGGATGTTTGCAGTTACTTTCATCGAGTTTTGAATCTTAATTTAGTCAGGTCAGGAAGAGGTACTCAGCCTGTGCTTGAGTTTGGTGGGTTTTTTTTGCATCCTCCCCACTGGTATTTCTGGTCACCAGCTTACAATTCCCCTACTAAACAACTCCTTACTCCTCTAGAAAGGATGCAGGGAGCCGAAAAGAAAAATGTAATCAAAAGGCCAATTTGTCTTTATTTGTATCTGAATCCTGGATGGAGTACAAGTGTTAGACTCTGCAAAGTGCCCTAAATGTGTTATTACTTCCTCTCTGTGGAAGAAAAGCCCCCACTTCAGGTGGACTTGCAAGTAGAAATTGGCAGAGTGACAAAAAGTAATTTATACACATAGGATAACAGTCCTAAATACGCACGGCAGTCACTGAATCATGTCTAAAAGTGTTTCTTAGAAAGTGTGTCTTAAACAGAATTGTAGGAAAGAAACACAAAGGGTAGAAACCAATTGGCAATACAGACATTAATCAACTGTGTTTAAAAAATAATAGGCAATAGGAGCAAATTATACTTTCATAAGTTCATTTGTATTCACTATCGTAGCACCCAAAATAAATGTTACAAATGGTGTAAATGGAGGAGCTAAATGTGAGGGCCACCTGCTTCAGAGTGAATTGGAGGGGGGCTTATGCAAATTCATTGTAGTGCATCTTGCAGCTATCATGAAGAGTTTCAGGGGGATGTTGTAGTATTCTATTAAAATAAAGCATAGGACAACAGGGAGCACATGATAAAATTTTTCTCTGATAATAGCTACAAAATTTAACTTTTATTTATAATAGCTATTATTTCTAAATAAGAAAAAGTTATGTTGATGGAGCTTTTTGCTACTCAGGGGACTAATAGCTCTATTGGTTGACAATGAGCAGACAAGCTTTCAAAAACACAATTTGGGGGAATTTGCTGCTAATTTCTTTCCCTTTCTTGCAATGTCTCAACTCTGTCTAAGAAATAAACCAGTTTCCATGTGGACCATATTGCATTATCTCATGTAGAGTTATGAAATCAAGCTGACTTTCTTCACTGTGGTAACTGTGAATGATAAAGGAACTGCTGGAGCCTGTGCAGTGAGAGAGACGGACTCTTCCATGACCACTACTTTCTGGTCAGAAATGTTACAGCTCAAGGCCTTATTTTTGCAAAATAATGTGTTTCAAGAAATGCCTGGGAAATTATTGCAGCTTTAGGATTTATTAAAAATCTGCAACTCCAGCTGTCTTTCACAGAATTTACAAACAGACTGATTTAAGTTTTGACCTGGGAAGGAAATTTCTGTTTTCTTGGTTGTTTCTAAAGTTTTGAGTTTAAAGTAAAAGCAAATCTGAAACCTTGATAATGCAGCTGAAGATTATCCCAAACCTCAGTGTTTGATCAGAAGCTCTCTGTTTCATAAGTGAAGTTGTAAGAGGAGTTGATTTTGAAACAAGGGTGGGAAGTGGACATGTGCTTTGAAGTCAGGGTACCCCTACCTTATCTTTGTCATAACATGGGTTTTATTCTTTTTAATCTTTCGATTTTTCTTTTTTTTTTGCCACAAAAAACAGCGTCTTTATCAGTTCTCAGTGATCTTCTCAAGTGTTGTCGCCTATCATCGTGCATTTGGAATAACTCAATGCATGATATTAATGTTTCTTTTTGTGGGTTATGCAAACTCTTTATTGAAATACTTCCAAGTTTTGTTGCTCGATGGCTTCAGAAAGAGCAACTTAAGCACTACACTTCTAATACATAAAGTCATTTGGTTTCTATTTTATCCCATATCAATGATTTTAAAGTACCATAACATTGACTATCTTTTGCCATATTGTATAGTAATGTTAATTAGTTCTGAAGAAATTAAGAAAAAATAAGTAAATAAGAGCCTGTAACTTAGTTGGTAAAGTTGTTTTATTTAGCAATGAGGTGTTTTGTGCTTCCTCTGTGCAGTTTTTTTTTTTTGTGTGTGTCATTCAGACAGATTGTGTGCAGGTTTTCAAGATTTATGAAATAAAAAGTACAAGTTCCCTTGCAAGTGGAATTACAGTTTGTATATTTGGGTAGTAAATTTTTTTTATTATTATTATTGAGCATTGCTGTTGTTATTAAAAACTCCCAAAATAACTTCTCCTATCTGATGCAGGGTTACATAGGCCCTTCCTTTGTTCATGCTTCAAACTCGGTATCTTGGGCACAGGGCCCTGCTGCCAGCACTACACAGCTCCCAGGCTGTGCAGGCTCACCTCTGGCCAGCCAGAACACAAGCAAGAGGACTTGGGTTTGTCTGAACAGATGCCCCTGAACTGGTATTGCAGCACTTGCTGCCTTTACTAGCTACAAAAAGTCATTAAAAGAAAGCCCACAAAGGTGTCAGGCAAAACAGCTTGGAATTTCAGCTGAACCTTGTTTTTATTTATATACATTTTTCTTATTTATTTTTATGGGGAGCACAGATTTTTGTTTTTATGCCAAAAAGCTGTTGCTTATCACTGGCTAATAGTGGATGAGTCTGCTCACAGTAAAAGATAAATCCCAAAATAAGACCAGACAGGTTGCTGTGATGCTGGCAGTGACAAATGAAGACTGCAGGACCACTAAGGATCACAGATCCCTTAGATAACTAGCAAGACATATCTTACTTAAGAACTTCAGTATCTGGAAGGATTCCACCATTTATTTTAACTGACTTACTAGAAATAAGAGTTCTGGTGCCACAAATAAAACCTTTGTGAAAGTAAGTTGGGAAGGGAGTAAGATATATAGTATCTGGAGCACTGCAATTTCATACACTCAATATACTTTTGAGCTTGCAAGCCCTTCTCAGGCTTTCGGCAAACAAGCTTCCAGCAAAGCCTTAATTACATATTGCACAAAAGAAGTTCTTGATTTTTAAATACTGTGTGCTTGCCAGAGGTGATAGATGAACACGTAGGTGGAAGGCTCCAAAGCAGTAAAATGCATCTTTGATGATGTGGACACTGCAGAGAGCAAAAAGACATAATAACATGGAAGAAAAGCAGAGGAAGAAGGGGAAAAAAACAACAACAACGAAAAAAACCTGTGACCAAATACTTGTTTTTAAAGTAGCATTTGTGTGATTGCCTGATCTGAATGCCTTGTTTCTGAATAAATCATTTCTTGAACTTCTACTTTTCTAGATGCAACAAAATAGAAATAACCTTATGAATGGGACAAGCTCTTGTGACGTTCTGATTCAGCTGCATGCAGTATATATACTTCCTGGGTAACAGTGAGGTACTTGAAAGGTGGCGGGCAGGCTAGCAGCAATCCATTTCAGGCTGGTAGGAACCCAAAGTTATCTGGTGACTGTTGAATTGCCTAAGTTTTCCACAGCCAAGCTGAGGTATCCTGTCGTGGGACATCTGCACTACTAGTTGTGTAGGTCCTCTAGCCATGAGGATCATAGAAACCTGGTTACTTTATCCAGCACTGTTTGCTGGTCAGTTTATTCATTTTCTGTTTTTGTGGAGTTTTTTAGATGCTTTCTCCCTTGGGAGCTTCCTTCTACATCTCATATCCTTTTCATCAAGTTTCCTCCCTGAGGAGTATGAGGAGGGAGGTATCGCACATTTCGTTTTCCCTCTTTTTGCATCAGCTATTATCTGCCTTTCTCCAGTTCATTTCTTGTTGTGAGTTCGGCCATCTCTACCTCTTAGTGCTCAGCTGTCCCGTGTGACTGTTCTGTCACCAGTTCCTCTAGACATTGAACTTGTTTTCTTCATCACATTTTGCTTGCAAGGGGGATTGATCAAAAACGATCTAACCACCACTCTCTGCTTTCTCCCTTCACAGAATTTCTGTTAACTTCCTTTTCAAAATCACTTCCTTGATTTCTTCTTGACTGTCTACGTGGTATCAAACTGTCTGAATAACCTAAGGTGTAAATGTGATACACACTCCCAGAAGAATGGAGATGATACATGTTGACCTTCCTTGCTAGGTCTCATCAGCACCTCTCTCTCACTTCTACCTTTTTAAGGAATGCTTATTGCAGAGGATGATCTATTTAATTTTTATCTGTAGTATTCTCTGTGACTGTAAGGATCTGCCCTTGTGGCGTTTGTTGCTTCTGAGGTCTACGGAGTTGTGAAGATGAAACAGAGAAGCAGCTGTTTCGGTGAGTTATAGGGTGTCAGAGCAGACAGTAAACCAGCAGTGGTTATAAACATCAATTTATCTTTGAAAAATGCTTCATCATATATATTTTGGTTGTTTTCTTATCTTTATATTTTTCAGTTAAATAGTGGCTTCATTCTTTCAGTTATTGGTCTAAAGTTACAAAGCTAAGCATTGCAGTGAACCACAGATTGAAATACAATGCAGTAAAAAGCACCGTGAAGCAGTAATTGAAAAACACACAAGCTAAGTAAAAGAAAATAAGTAATCAAAGTACGATGTATCAGAGCCCAAATCCAGTCTCTTGGGAAGTTTCTTCCTATGTGAGAGCTTCTAGCAGTCACAGTGCTGATTTAGTGACTCTAGACAGGTACTTATGCATTCAGGTCACACTTTGTTCTCTTCATTTACAG
The DNA here is from genome assembly GCF_047663525.1 of Anas platyrhynchos. Lineage (NCBI taxonomy): Eukaryota > Metazoa > Chordata > Aves > Anseriformes > Anatidae > Anas > Anas platyrhynchos. The sequence continues at coordinate 38,104,093 of NC_092590.1, forward strand.
CTTCAGCCAGGTACGGTATCCTCTCGGCATTTGTCAGAAGTCAGACTAAGGCTTTTTAGAAGGGGTGGTTAACGCGCTCTTCATAGCGGTATTACCACTTTGAGGGTACAAAAAACAAGTTCACTAAATGCTAAATGTGAAAACTGAATTATCACTAACAGCTTAGGAAAGGGGTAGGTAGTGATTATCTCAAGCCACTGGGCTTTGCCTACCAGAAATTAATCTATTTGAAGGGGCAAGGGGAGGGATGGAGCAACATTTCTGCAGCTGTTATCTGCCGTACCCTCACCACAGGGTAACTTGAAGTGGGGACAGTCCCAGCTCTTTCTAACCCCATTGGGAATGGTTGGCTTTAATACGGGTACTTGTTATGAAGTTGACTTGGGGTTAGTAGGGAAGTGATGCCAGGTGATTCAGAAGGGCAGGAAAGGTGACCATAAAAATGTGTTTCACTAAATTTCATGAAGTTTTACTTTTTTATTAAAAAAAAATAAAAGAAATCTAGCTCTTAAAACTTTCATGCAAAACTATTTCAAAATAATTTTATTACTAACCCTTAATATACCGAGTCTTAAACTATTACTTTTTAATGATGTACTGAAGAACTTGGAGGCCTTCCATTTTACTAAGCATACTTTGTTTTAAACTCCAAGACCTATGCAGCCTCTTAGTTATTTAATAATTTCAGTATTATTTTGTCCTTTTTTTTTTTTTAACACAAATGCTTTGGAATTTGCTGTTGAATGTTTGAAGAAGAAATCTTATGTCAGGTCTTTTTTTTTATTATTATTTTTTAAGTATGGGAATGTCTTGGTGGAAGATGGATTTCTATGAGGCATCTCTCACAATGGTGATTTATTATTTGATGTTAGTTGGTCTCAGTCCATCTTCCTTCTGGCCACTGCATGACCCTCTGTGTAAAGTATTCTTAAAACGATGCTTTCTTGGTAAACACTTTGGGACGCACAGGGAACGCTGTGCACAAAGCAGTGTTACGGTCTCAGAGTCGCTGGACATGTACTCGCTTCACAGAAAAGGCCATTCCCTGGCATTAACTAGAGGCAGAGCCCAGGGACTGAATGTGAACGTTGACTCACCCGATGCTCAGGTCACTGGCCAGGTCAGGTACTCTGTGTTTTGGGAAGATTTCTGGACCACCACGTGGACACAGGGCTTCAGTGTCCAGGCTGCAGACAGAGCTCTCCAGAGGGTGAGGCAAGTAGAAATAGGTGGTTTCCCTCGGAGCTGAAAAATCACAGAATCACAGAATTTCTAGGTTGGAAGAGACATCAAGATCATCGAGTCCAACCTCTGACCTAACGCTAACAGTCCCTACTAAACCATATCCCTAAGCTCTACATCTAAACGGCTTTTAAAGACTTCCAGGGATGGTGACTCCACCACCTCCCTGGGCAGCCCGTTCCAGTGCCTAACAACCCTTTCAGTAAAGAAGTTCTTCCTAACATCTAACCTAAAACTCCCCTGGCGCAACTTTAGCCCATTCCCCCTCGTCCTGTCACCAGGCACGTGGGAGAACAGACCAACCCCCACCTCACCACAGCCTCCTTTAAGGTATCTGTAGAGAGCGATAAGGTCGCCCCTGAGCCTCCTCTTCTCCAGGCTGAACAAGCCCAGCTCCCTCAGCCGCTCCTCGTAGGACTTGTTCTCCAGACCCCTCACCAGCTTCGTCGTCCTTCTCTGGACTTGCTCGAGCACCTCGATGTCCTTCTTGTAGCAAGGGGCCCAAAACTGAACACAGTACTCGAGGTGCGGCCTCACCAGAGCCGAGTACAAGGGGACGATCACCTCCCTAGCCCTGCTGGTCACACTGTTTCTTATGCAAGCCAGGATGCTGTTGGCCTTAATCTCCCACAAAGTGCAGAGGCTCCTGCTGCACCAGAGACCAGCTCTGGTTTGCCATGAACAAACTAAGAAGCTCGCTGAAAAGAAAAAGCACTTTGCTGTAGAGAGAAGATTCAGCAGAAAGGGGAAGAAAGAAGCACTGTAGGTAGTGCTTCTTTACACTAGCTGTTAATGTAGTTAGTGTAGTTCGGAGGTACTCACTCCAGGAATAAATCTTTAAAGTAAACAGAAGTACTTTCAAAACACCTACAGTATCCTCTTTTGCATCAATGAGAAATATGCAGCCGCTTTGCGATGAACTAGCTTTCAGTAGCTCAAGATAACCAGAAGGTTGATATTTTTCCAACTTCCTATGAGCTTCCCAGAACTGATAGCTATAAATCTGCCAGGGGGAAGAGGATAAAGTGATAAAAGCGGGCTGATGATTAATGCTGAAATGAATTGTTAAGAGACTTATTTACTTCTAATTGAGCCTACTTGTTTGGTATGTGTCCTAATTAATTCATTTTTGTTGTGACCATATTGAAGCAACCTGCACCTGTGTGACCTTCTCTTATAATTATTACCACATGCCTCTTTTAAAGCACTGTTTCGATGATGTACTCAAGAAGCTCTGCTGAAATAACTGTAATGTTAGTACAGAGTCAGATTTTTCCATTGTTTTGAATTCGAGGATGGTAACAAAAAGACTCATTTGTTGTTCGAGTTCCTGGAAGTTAAGGGTCACGGTCCCTTAGGGGGTGAGGGCAAGGGTCTTCCATTTTTAATTTCACAAAGTGACTATTTTGAAGAGGCAGGACTTGTTTCATGACTAGAAATTTTGTAAGAACCACTGTGTTGTTGTTGGATGGTAGTACTCAGAGGTGCCTCATAATTTCTGAGTTGTGCTGACCATTGTACACACACAGGGTCACAGGAGGAAGGAACAGGAGCTGAAACCAGGCTGGCAAATACGACCATCCATAAACTTGCTGTGTGCAATCTCAGCCCTAAATGAGGCACTGTTTTTGTTATCATTTAAATTAATTACAGTATTTGACAACTATTTGCCTAAATCACAGTAGTGAGATGGACACCTATCTGTGAACGAGAGACTCTTCCAGACATGCTAGCCAGATTTGCAGTGGTAGGTGCTGCTGCCTGTACACGTGGGCGTTTATTCCTCAGTGTTGCACTGGATGAAGATTTCACTGTTTTGTACTAACCTCCAAGGTAGCAGCTTAAGCTCAGTAAGGTTTTTGCACTCTTGTCCTCAGTTGTCCTTTTGTGTACTTGAAAACACCAGCCAAATGGCTTCCCTCCATCACACGTGCACCAGGGGAATTAGTTCTGGGCAGCAGTGTCACAGGCGGTGCGGGATTAGAGAAGGGTGCTCTGCACGTTGCATCTTTCATCAGTCCAGTAGAAGTAGGCAGCCTTTTAGCAAAAGTCCTCATATAGGTCTAAGTAGTATCACTGCTCTCTTCAGTCTCTATCGGTTTCCTGCTCCCTTTTGTCCAGATCAAAGCTGGTCATGCTTTTATCTTCCTCCTGAAGCACCGTGTACGTTTTTTGTCTTCCTCACTTTCAGTCTTTTTCTCTCTGCATCTTTACAGAGTGCATTTATGTCTGTATTTTATGCTGTGTGGAGTTTTGTTTTTTTTGTTTTTTTTGTTTTTTTTGTTTTTTTTTTTTTTGTACAGCAGAGTCTCTCTGTCCTTGGAACAATTAAAAGCACTTCTCTAAAGATAAGTGCTGTCTGTGTGTCTGAGTTTTTCAGTGGACAGACCTCTAAGCTGTTGGGGATTTTGAAGCCTGAGGACCATAGGTGCTGGTTAGAGCTTACGCCAGATGCCACCCACTCGTTGGCATGCTGGGCTCTCTTCACTTAGCTTTTGTCTGAGCAATCTTCTGCTCTCCCTCAGTGGAAGATGCTCATATTGCAGCAGTTTCTGCATCAATAGGAAAGGGTTGGAAGTTTTCCTTCATCTGTGAGTAATAATCCAGTGGAAAATAAACCACCAGCTCAGACCAGGTCTTCTTCATCCACCAGGCAAAAGTGGGTGATTGAAAAAGCCAAAGGAGGGGTCTCTCCACAAAATCAGAATTGGAGGCTAATGCTTTGCACTGCTCACTTTGACTTTCTCTATTTACATAATCCGGTTTAATTCTACATCTAGTTTATAAGTATTCTGCTTTAGAATATGTATGGAATATGCTGTATGAAAGATTAAATTTCTTTCCACCACTGGGAAAGTTTCCTTTTTACATGAACTTGTGTGCCACTTTTATGCTGCACATACCTGAAGTGCTGTGTTTAAATGACACCTACAGGACTCTGCTGGGTGAAATCTGAAAGTCTTTACAGTTATTAAAGTACAACTTTCTGTTTGTGTTTTTGGGCATAGAAGCAGAAAAGCTAGGGTTGGAGGCAGGAAATGGATTGCCGTCTTGGAAATTTAATGACCAGCTCTTCCCCTGCGATGTGTGTGGAAAAGTGTTTGGCCGACAGCAGACATTGTCCCGACATCTGTCGCTGCACACAGGTAAGCTGATGCTCTGTTGTTCTCTGCAGCACTGAGGAAATCCTCGTGTTCATCGTGGCCTGGGGAGAAGGTAAGCAGAGGAGTGTGTATGGAAGGAGCTATCAGCTTCTTGCACCTAGAGTAGAGCCAAGCCCAGAAACAGGCCAGAATGTCATAGCAGTGGTGCACAGAGAGTTAACTAACATTTCTTTACAGCCTATCTGTAATTAATCTTTACAAAATCTGCAAGTTCAAGTCTGTCCAGGTTCCAGTAGACTTGCGTGTAGACCTCAGCTGTTTAATCAAAACCATTAACACAGTTCCGAAGACGCAGCCTTTATCTGGCCTTTTTTACATTCACCTGATGAGCTTTTTAAACATTACTTAACAACAACAGATTTGGCCTTGGTGTTTCAGATGTGGTGAAACCAAAAAGATTTAGGATCTGTCACTCACCTTTGCTCTCATCATTCACTTCTTCTGAGAGGAACACGGGCTGTTCTACCCCCTACCAGCCTTCTTAAATCCGATCAGAATCAAATCCACTGAGACAGCAGAGTTTTGATGCGGAAGATGGGCCTTGTCGGCCTGCTGAGGTGCACTGCACAAGTTAAGACTTGAAAGCAAGAATTTCTGATGCGGTGCTGAAAAATACTGTTGGCATAATGCCAGTATAAGCCGTGTCATTTAGTATAGCCATGCTGAAAAGGTTCAGATGCTCCTTGCTCCTTGGCTTTATGGGGTTTTCTTAATCCAAAGCTTCTCTATTGAATTTGGTCCCCTAACATTTGTACTATTATATTTCAAATTTAGAGCAGCAGCTCTTCAAAGGGAAATGTTGTAAAAGCTGATGTAATGTTTGGTTGTTTTATTAATCAGCTCTTCACAAAATGAAGCCTGGCATGCACAAAAAGATCGCTGCCAGGATTTAGAAATGCTTAATCTAAAATAATTTTTATTTTAACAGTTGTGAAGCAGCAAAACTTGTGTTTAATTTCTTTAATTGCTCTTTGAGTGGTTTTTTGGTTAGCTTATGTTCAGAATTGGCCTGATGATGCAGCATTCCCTTTTCTCCCCACTCTCAGATTTTAATGCAAAACCATCAACTCTCTGCAAGTGATCACATGGGCAACCTCAAGAATAACTGGGCCCGAAAATCAAATAAAAGATGCTAGGTAAAGGAAGTAGGTGTAGCTTATTGACCTGTTTCTGTACTGGCTCTGCTGCAGCTCTCAGAGCAGCAGTTACCCCAGTTTTCCAGTTTATGAGGTTTTATATTAGCTGACTACAAATGGTAGAACATGTTAAAAACAAAAACAAACAAAAAACAGCCTAGCCCTAAACTACCTCTGGATGAGTTCTTATTTCTGAGTAATTGCTGTGAACTATAACTTTGCAAAGTGCCAAGCTTCCGAAGTACCTCATTCAGGAAGTTGCTCAGAGAGACTCCAAAGAATGCATATTTGGAAGCTTTGAAAATCTCTTGCTTCAATATGAAATATACATTGAAAGTTTTCTGTTTCTTTCTCAGAAGAGAGAAAATACAAATGCCACTTGTGCCCCTATGCTGCTAAGTGCCGTGCTAATCTGAACCAACACCTGACCGTCCATTCTGTGAAGCTGGTGAGTACAGACACTGAGGACATTGTCAGCGCTGTCACTTCTGAAGGCAGTGATGGAAAGAAGCACCCTTATTATTACAGGTGAGGACCCAGACGAGGGCTGTGCACCAGACACTGGAATCTGAATGTCTTAGCTGCCTGCTAAGGCGGTGTTACAGGGCCACCCTTCTGGTGTCGCTGGGTGGAACTGCTCTCAAAGTATTTGGCTTACCCGTATTTGACTTCGGGCTAAGCAGCAAAACCCATGTGGCTGCCTCATGCTGTTTGACTTGGATGGCCATTGGGAAGGACTGACATTTTTGGTGTGTGTTTTGTAGTTGGTTTTTAATGGCTGCGTGAGGCAGATGGGCTCCAAGAAGCCTCATAAACTTTTCATTTAAGTTTTGTGCTTCAAAATATCCCATTGTATACACAGATTCATGGCAAATGTAAAGTGCTGTGCTTCCAGTTGTGTCTGTTAGCTCCACTGTTTCCAGCCAAATCTATGAAATCACAGAATAAAGTTTTAAAATAATTATATTGACTACATACACATTTCCCTCCTTTGCTAGAGGTATATACGTTCTGTGACCAACATGATAAAAGAAGATCTTTAGGAGAATTTACCTGGAAACTTAAAAGGAATTGCCCAGATAAAATGGCTGTTTGGACATTCTCCTTGTATGCGCTGTTGCGTGTTCTGCAAACTGTGATACGTACCCTAGTGGCCAAGCAGACTACAAAATCACTCTTACTTTCAGTCAAAATGCCAAGAGCAGATTTAATTACAAAACCATAGAAGTAAGAAATAAATAAGACCTCCTGGATTAGATTATCTAGTCCTTTCCCCTGGGAAGGCAAAATAGTGCCCTAGAGTATACGCCTTTTTAATGTTTTTGGCTTGTTTTAAATGTTAATGGCCTAATCAAAACAAGAGGAGGACTCTGCACAGAAAGTTAAATTAAAGGGTCCCTTCCGTTGCCTCTCAGTATCACTCTGTTTATGCACTGGCTGTGAAATCTGTCTCCTTGCTAATTATTTGTATAGCTGATGACTGCTGTTTTCCAGTCAAGCATAAGAAATGTTTGAACCCATTTTTACTTGCTTACACTGAAACTGCCAGGCAGTTTTGCACAGGATCCCAGTTTGGCACGGGAACCATTCCAGGGCTTGAAAATAACTCCTGGAGTGTGCAGCAAGCTCTCCGTTTGTCAGTGTATCAGCCATACTAAACATCTTGGCAAGGCTGCAATGCCTCTTATTGCCCAAAGGAATCAGCTAGGTGATGCGCAGCATCTGGAATCTGTAGTTTTTAATTAACTTTATGATTATTTAGCATCATTATAGCATGTACAGGATTGTTGCATTGTGCCTGCCCTTAATCACGTTGGCATGGCCATCAGTTCAAAGGCAGTTCAGCAGACAAAAGAATTTTCCAGTGAACATTCAACAGTGAGGAAGAAAATAAATCTGTGCAGTGAGTTTTTTCTTGTGAAGATGAAGGGAAGGGCAATGTGCTTCTGTTTGTGCTTTATTTTTTAATCCTGCTTACTCTTGAATTCCCTTCTGCCTGCAGCTGTCATGTGTGTGGGTTTGAGACAGAGATGAACGTCCAGTTTGTCAGTCATATGTCCCTCCACGTGGACAAAGAGCAGTGGATGTTCTCGATCTGCTGCACCGCGTGCGATTTTGTCACCATGGAGGAGGCAGATATGAAGGCTCATGTCAACAGCAAGCACACAGGTGATGATCCCCCTCTCCCAGCTGCCGTGATCTCTTCCCTGCTTTTTAGGTGCAACCTTCACACTTGCCATCAGCGCTCTTTTTACTTTCACTGAAATGCTTGCTAATTAAGGCCTGATCTCTCAAAGCTGAAGTGAATTGGACTCCAGCCAGGCAAATAATCTGGTAGTGCAGATCAATTTTCAAGCTTAGGGGAATAAATGAAGGACTACTTAGCCTTCCTTCCTCACATCCCCCAAATCCCCTCCCTGGTTGAAGTCAGCATACATTGTTTGTGTTTTTTTGACTGGTTTAAATTTTCATCAAAATCCTTGTTTGACTTCAGAGATGATAAGGTGACTTTGAGTGCTAATTATGCATACCTGGCTCTAAGTTTGTAACACACAAAATATTGAGCTTTGGTCTTCAGTTTGTTCACCTACACAGTCCATCAGGTTGGAATATCATGTTGATGCCTAGCCGACACTGTGATTCAGCAATGCCTTAAATGCAACTTTATATTGAATACCAGACCAAGTCTCCTTGGTCCTGTTCACTTAATAGCCAAAGATAAGAGCAACAGCAGTTTTCAAACAAGCTCCACGTGCGTAGTCCAGCTAATGAAGTCTGGCATAATTTAGGGAGAAGAAAATTAGAATGCTTTTAATTAATTTCTCTTATAATGCCAGGCAGAAGGACTTTGCTATCACAAGCTACTCATAATTGTGTTGACAATACTGAAGCTGAATTGCATCCTGCACAATTTTCCCATTGTTAAATTGTGCCTCCTTTTATCCTCCCGGGATAAAAGTGGGAAAATAGGAATATGGAGAAGGAGAAAGGAGAGCGGAATGCAGCTGTTTGTGCTTACAAATACGTAAGTTAAATGTCCCTACAGAAATACAAACTGCTGGAATGGAAGGCCCTCATGGGATTTTGTGCCAGCACAGCTCTCAGCACTACAACACTGCTCCCATTTCCCTGCTGTCTGAGGTGTTAGCGTTCCCTTACAACTCTGTCTTCACCCAAACTTAACCTATCTCTACTTCATGTGTAGGAAGTCAAGGCAAATGGAGAAATGCCATCCACATGGAAAGCTCAAAACTGAGCTGTACTCAATTGCATCTTTCTCTCATGGCTAAAAGACTGGAGATGCTGCTTGTCTTTTAAAGCCTCTCTTTTAATTATTTGTTCCTCATTCACCCTGTCAAAATGAGCCATTCAGCAAGCAGTTCAGCAAGGGCTTACACATATGGCAAATATGGAGGCAAAAAAATAGAATGGATTTTGTGGGTCACTTGACCCCAGCCCCTTATCCTGTAAGGTTACTGAGTCATAAAAGATCTGTTCATAAGGGTCTTGGCAGATGTCTTCAAGCAAGTAGAATTGTTTCAAACCAGTTATTCCAACAGACAGGCAGCTGCAGATTTTCTGGCATTAAAGATTAGGTACCTTGCTAAAATTTCCAGCATGTGTCTTACTGATAATCAGAACACACATACTTTGTTCTTGTGCCAGAACTGTCTTCAGTCTGAAACAGCAGTCCACCTCTTGCCCTTCCACCTTTCTTCGGCCCTCCCACTGTATTTATTCCTTCGTATATTCCTGGAGAACAACTTAATCCCATCTAAACGTTCGTAGAGCCTTTTCTTACATGAAATACTCTTTTCTTACTGTACCAATTCCTCACTGTGTGTGTTCTTGTTAGAATCCCTGCTCTTGACATACACAATCACTGCCATACATGGTGGATTTGTTGAAATGAAATAAGTAATGGTGGTAGCGTAAAACAGCAGCAGCTACTGGGAATAACTCAGACAATAACATTCTGTGATCATATTTACCTTCCTTGGAGGCTCTACCATGCTGATAGCTCATATTCATCCCATGTTCTGCTCAAATTCTTCTTTTATTTTCCTTGACTGTTTCCAACTTAAGCACTCCTCATTTGTAGCAAAAATTCTTGTTACTGGCCCTTCAGGTCATAGCCTTGTACTCTGTACTATTAAATTTCATTCCATTTCTATTACTCTGGTCCCCAAGGTCAGTGAATCTTTCTGTATGATATCCCAGTCATCCTCCCTATTGACAGCTTGGGTCATCAGATTTCATTAGTGCATTCCTACATTTTTATCTCAGACTTACTTAAAGGTGCCGCTCATGAGTTTAAAGCTGGGCACACACTGCTCTTTGCAGATGCCTCTATCAGGGGACTTTATCCTGTAGAAAAAAACAGACTTTGCTAACAGTTCATATTAACACAGCTCTGAATAAACCAACACATGGATGGGAAGTAATGATTTGCCCGTCCAGTTTTTTTGACTTGCAGCAGAATACGATGGGCTCGTGCCATTGCAGACAGAATACATTCTAGGAAAAACAGATATACTACTGTAAACACTTATAAAATGGAAGGAGGTGAAATTATGATGCTTCCTTAACCAACTAATTGATTTCAGACTGGTTTAGAAGCAAGTTTGGATTAACTTTAAGTATAAATAAAGATTTTTTTTTTAAATTTAAAACTGGATCACCGGAGTTTTCATCTAATCTGCTGTACTGGTTATTGCCCTTTATTCCTGTTTTTCAGCTGAAGAGAGGAAGACACCCAGTGAATCTAACAGTCCATCTTCATCTTCGCTGTCAGCGCTCAGTGACTCTGCCAACAGCAAAGAAGATGCAGATGTAACTCCAAAAAATAAAGGTTCAAACAACCTGCTAGTCATTTCTGTAGTGCCTGGTACTCAGACCTCACTGAATACTGAAGAGAAGTCAGAGAAAGGTAATACCCTGTTAAACAAACACAAACTGTCACCTTCTGTGCAGTAAATCCGGCCACGATATGAGGAATGCATTTTTCTCTTTTTCATTCTTCAGGCTTTGAATGCGTTTTCTGTAATTTTGTCTGCAAAACAAAAAATATGTTTGAGCGCCATCTGCAAATCCACCTGATCACACGGATGTTTGAGTGTGATGTGTGCCACAAGTTCATGAAGACACCTGAGCAATTATTGGAGCACAAGAAATGCCACACTGTCCCCACCGGTGGGCTCAAGTAAGGAAAGCAAGTACACAAACTTTTACTGTGTTAAGCATCTTTAATACTTTGGGGATAGGACAAAAGGAAGTCAACTAGAAAAGATTAGCTAAATGTCTGGGAATCCAGATTTGGGGCTTCCTTTATTTAGATAATATAAGCCCAGTCCTTTACAGTTGCCTTACAATGGCTTGCATCATTATAGTAGATAGCTAGTAGTAGATCTAGTGTCCACTGGTTTTAGAGCTGTAGCAAAGTATGGCCCTTTCCCATTTCAAGTCAAATAGGAGACAGTGTGGATCCTAAAAGAATGAGGCAGTACTGCACAGAGGTGCTGTGAAACTAAGAGGGTTTTTTTTGAAGGCATTGGAGCAAAGTAGAGCACAGCGCATTCTCTGTTCTGCACCTGGCTCAAAGAAACTAAATCCTGTATGATCTGTGCAGCTACGTATGACATCAGCTTCTCAAAATCAGATCTCTCAGTTGCTTTATAACCCTTGTAGATGCTAATGCAAAGTCAGCCCTCTCCAGCAACTAACAATTTTGATGCTCACTGCTTTGGTTTGCATGCCACAGAATAATCTCTATCGTATAAATTAAGATGTAACAAGTAACACGCTCTTAAGAATAAAAGACCTTTTGTCTTTGGCTAGAGTGCTGCTTCTAAGGTCTTTTGGTGCAGAGCAATGTTTCTAGCGAGCGAGTGTGCCCGTATGTCAAAGTTGGACCCCTGAGGGAAGGAGTGACTGCTGGGGCCATATGCTTGCTCTCTGCGCGCAGGCAATGTGACATTATGCAAGATGTATGCCCCTGGTCTCTGTTCCAGCTGCTGCAGGAAAAAGAGGCTGGAATCACTTCAAGCCCAGCTAGGGTTCAGCACAGGACTCCCTGCTTGCGTTGCCCTGGCCAAGCAAACCAGTGTTTTCAGTGCGCTGTAACTGTCAGGTGACTGGTGCACCGCGTTCAGCGTCACCCTGAGCAGCTCTATCAGTTTGCTCTGCGGTTTGTGAAACTGGTTCTGTTTGCCAGGCAGCGTCTGGTCTCCAGCTCAGTAGTTCCATGAATTGGGATCTGTGATCACTTGAGATGTGATGACTGAATCTGGGAAGAAGACCAGATTGAGAAACAAGTAGCGTGCCAGAACGACGGGATGTCTGTCTTGGATGTACAGACCAGTTGTCTAATGCACTTTGGGTTTAAGCTGCACAGAATCTGTTCTATTTACCAAGGAAAAACCATGACCTATGACTCAGACCTTCCTGACAGAATGGGCTTCTCAGTCTACATAAGTTATTCCTGCCCAGCTCAAGTAATAATGAGGTACCTTGAAAGCTGCACCTAAGAAAAAGCTCTGATTTTTTTTTTTTCTTAAGGCATCCAGAAGAGCCTGAAGAGATCTAAGTAAATTGTATTTTTGTGTCTCCTGTTTGCTGTGGGGGAAGAGAAAATAACATGATTCCTCCAGCTCCAGATCAAAATCTGAGATTCTGATCCAGAGAGCACCCAGCCCAGGAGAGGTATGTGTGTATAGACAGCTGAGTTCTCTGTTGCAATAGAGCTAATCGCTTTAGCAGCCTCAGTGCCAGGCTCCCTCTCTGGATCAGAGTACTTGATGTTGCATCAGGAAAAGTGTCTGGATGTTTTACTATCTGTTTGTCCTCCTGTATTGTTCACTGTGCTCAGGAGTCTCTCGATTATTAGCTGGATAAAATTAAATCTGTATGTGCAACCAGTTGTAGCAAGTGAAAACAAACATGGAGCAAGAGGATCTCTGCTTAGAAGTAATCTTAAACGACAGAGCACAAATGGCAGACCTGCTAAATGGTGAATGCATACCAGCGGGAGATGGAGGCATCTGTAAGACAGCAGCCAGGTGCACGAGCTCTATCTTTTTATCTAGGCTTGCTCCTTTAGCTCATGAGCTAGACCTGGAAGGCAGTACGCTTTGTTTAATGCAGCAGAGATTCCTGGCAGGTAGCTGTCTTCACCAACTTCCTCTTAACAACATCAAGCAGGAGCTGGTGTGCTTTGGTTTCGCTGGTGTCCGGGCTTGTTCAGCTCAGGCTCACTTCCAAGCTTTCAAGGCTCCAGCCTTCTCAGCCCTTCCTGGTCCAGGAACCAGGGGTGAGGCCCTTTGCCATGTCCACCCCGGTCCGGACGCTTTCTGCTGTGAGTAAGCAGAGCCCACATCCTGTTCCCCCACAGGAACAATTCCTGCTGTGGCAGAGGCAGCTGTAGGCAAGCCCTGCCAAGCACACACACCCTCTGAGCGTGGGCTAGCTCATCTCCCAGCAATGGGAATCCCTACAAATCATCCAGCAGACCAACTTTCAGCTGTTTCTAGCTGGATACCCAGCAAGCTTATTGTTCAAGGTCACATAAAAGGAATTTTCTAGGCTTTTGCTGTACATGTGGTATTACAAGTTTATTCCATCTTTACTTAAACAGCTGCTTTCATATTCGTCTGTAAGCATTCCTTTTAAACCAGTTCTGAATGGACAAAATGGCAAAAGTGACTTTGTGCAAACACTAAGAATGTCATTACACAAAGCACCTGTGAGCCTGTCAGCCACTCTGCACAACCTGGCCTGCTTTGCAGAAGCCGCCCCGTGGAGGTAAGCCGGCACGATTAAGGGATGCTCCTTCAGAGTGAATCGGTGCTTCCCAAGGAACAAGCGAGCTCTGCTGCCGTTAATGGGCAAAGCTACTCTAAGTAGAGGCATGTCAAGGTCAACCAAATATTCTAAAGAGACTGTACAGGGAGGGCTAAGTGCCTTTTTTTCTGCTTTAGTAGGTCAGAGAGGGGCTGAATGTCGGGGTTAACCCAGGAATGCAGGTCTTCCAGCTGAGTGACTCCTCTTTTTTCTCCCTGCCCTTCCCTGCTGTGTTGCCAGGTGCCCGTTCTGCATCTACTCCACTAACCGCCCCGCAGCGATGGAGTGCCACCTGAAGACTCACTACAAGATGGAGTACAAGTGTCGGATCTGCCAGACAGTGAAAGCAAATCAGCTGGAGCTGGAGATGCACATCCGAGAGCACCGGCTTGGCAACCATTACAAGTGCGACCAGTGTGGCTACCTGTCCAAGACGGCCAACAAGCTGATCGAACACGTGCGTGTCCACACTGGCGAGCGCCCTTTTCACTGTGACCAGTGCAGCTACAGCTGCAAACGCAAAGACAATCTCAACTTGCACAAGAAACTGAAGCATGCTCCACGCCAGACTTTCAGCTGCGATGAGTGCCTGTTCAAGACTACCCACCCTTTTGTCTTCAGCCGCCATGTGAAGAAGCACCAGAACGGGGACTGCTCCGAAGAGGAGAAGAAGGGCCAGTATTCAGCCTCCAAGGAAGCCAGTCCACTCCTACCAGTGAACAGCTCCAGAAACCTTCTGTCACCCCTCTCAGTTATGTCTGCCTCCCAGGCTCTGCAGACAGTGGCGATGTCGGCTGCACACAGCAGTGGGGCAGAGCCAAACCTGGCGGTGAAAGCCTTGGCCATCAACGGCACTTCCCTGTGCTTTGATAAATACTGGAACTCAGAGTTTGCCCACCTTATTCCTTTAACAATGTTTTTCCCCAAAAACCACTACGATCTCACATTCCATCCACCCAGACCTCAGACTGCACCGGGAGGTGCCTCTTCACCTAAACACTCCTTCCTTGCCTATCTTGGACTAACAGAAAGGGCAGAAACTGTCTGAGGGCAGTTCCATTCTGTACCAAAAATACCCCGACAAACCCAGCAGGTATACATACATTGCTGCAAACCGTAGACCGAAGAGGTAACGAACACTTGTACTATACCATTAGTAAGGTTTAGAAAATGGCTTTGTGTATACTTATTGCATTGACATGAAAGCTGCTTTATTAAATCTTCAAGAGGTGACCTACTGCATACTTCTACCTTCAGAGGCATGTTCCCAGTACTCTTATCTAAGAAACTATTTTGTCTTGTTAAGCTGAAAAAGAGTGTCCTTAATGGCAATCAGCACTTGTAAGATTACATATTGATGCATTTTATTTTTGGTCTTCGTGTGTGTGTGGGTGTGTGAAAGAGAGTCTGTCTGTAGCGTGCCATGACACTGCTTTTGCACATCCCTTGTCTAGGCTTATTTAATTATTATTTTTCCCCTTTGAACACACTTGCTCCTTCCCTGCACTCTGTGCCTCCCTGAACTGTAGAGTTGTGGCAGGAGTAACTCTTGGTTCAGGGTGGCCTGGTGTATGATTTCAGTGCTGCTTGCAGCTTCCTTTAGTTGTTTGCTGCCTTGTATTGAGTTGTCAAGGTCTGAGGATTTTGGGTAGAGCTGATAAGGAAGAAATGGCTTTCAGCACGGCAGGGTGAGAGTATGACGATGAAAGCGTGTGTGTATACACGCACATGCAGTGTATGCAGTCTACACACCCACACAGCAGGCCCAATTCTTCTCAGCTGTTACGCAGGTATAACAAACACCTGAGCCTGGGCCATAGCATACATCTTTTGTTTTAAAAGGGCATATAAATATTATGTATAGATATATATATGCTGTATTATGCAGTGGTTACCTTTTAGTTTGCAGGAACAACTTGTATAACTAGAAATCTATGGTGGAAAAAAAAATCCAACAAAGGGGATTTTTACAAAGGGTATGGATAAATTCTGGGTATAAATACTCAGACTAAAAAAAAAAAGGCAGATTTGCACAGTGCTTTAGTCTTGCACTAGTTTGTTTCTCACTTGCAAAAAAAAAAAAAGGAAAAAATTCTGTGGGATGAAGGTAATATGACTGTATATTTGAAAAGGTACCAGTAACTTCTTTGAAATATAAAGCTATAAAAAAGATACTGTTTGAACCATACAGTTCTCTTTTATACCCTCACTATTTCAATTGTACTTGCAGATTCTATGGTCCTATCAATACCCTCTATGTTATTAGTAATACTTTATTCTTTTTTGTTAATGGCTGATAGAGTGTACACTGCTAGGAAGCTAACTTTATACTTATTTAATGCTCTTACTTTGTGGTCATTAAAATGACATGTTATATGTAGCACTTTATTGCAGGAAGAAGCAAATGTGGATTGGTTGTATAACCTTTGTTAATCTCAAAATGACAACAGCGTTCTTAAAGAAGAAAAGCTGACTGTTAATTGATTTGTTTCATAGACAACTTAATATCCAGGAAGAAAGATCAGAATTAAAAATATTCTGCATTAAAATTGGAAGTATAAAATATGAAGCATTTCAGAATTATCACATGACTTACAGGAATGCTTTCTTACTGGATTATCATTTTCCATGGTGTCTCTCGGAATTGGATCTTGCTGTCTTTCACCAGGTATTGGAGATGTCTGACTTAGTTTTTTTCAGTCCCCCCTCTCCCTCCCTTGGCCAAGCCACTGTAAGAGATGTGCTGAGGCGCATCTGATGTGCTACCCATCCACCCTCATGCTGTCCTGAGGCAGCTTCTTCTACAGGTTGTTGTGGGATGGAGAGATCCTGACAGACCAGTTGGAGCCAGTCCCTTGTTTGTGACAGCACTAATGTAGTGCCCCAGTTCAGGAAGGAATTTTTGTGGCCCACAAAGGCTCTGAGCCATACACGCAAGTAGAAACATAATCTCAATCTTCATTACTTCTTAAGTGAAGCATGTGTAGAAATACTTTTTGATGCAAAATTTGCATCATTTAATCTGTGAGCAAGATTCCTACATTTGTTTTGCACTGGGATGGCCAAACATCCTCCACTGTCATGACCAAACTCTCCCTGTACGGGGAGTACATCCTGATCTGTGCACTCCTGTTTAACATCCTGGAAGCTATCTACAAGGGGAGACATCCAAAAGAGTAGCCAGTTATTGTTTGGAATTATTAATTGAAGGGCAGAGAAGTCCCACCATTTTGTTTACATTCCAGCAGACAGTTTTGGTTCCAATGAGCATGTGGCAGTTCTGTCTGTCTACGCAGTAAAGAAAAGCCATCTGTTCCAAAGCATGTATAAACCTTAGAAAACAATGCAAGTAACTCAGGGCCCTGTTTGCCATGCTTTACTCCATCAGAACTCCTGGTAACCCCACTGGGAGTACAGACAAAATAGAAAGTGCTCTATTAGTAAATACACAAAGCAAAAAAAAAAAAAGGCAAAAAAAAAAAAAAGAGTATCTCAACAGCATGAAATATGCAATCTGCATCTGGAAACTATACCAGTTCTATACAATACGCTCAGCGCATCTATCTCTGACCCCACCATAGCAGAGGAAACACTTTCAACTCAAAAAGCTTATTTTTCAAACCAACAGGTAAAGTACAGCTGTCTAGGAGGAGGAAGTACAAATATTGCTAGGCTACTTTCTGTAACTCAAGCTGCAATGTAATTAGGGCTGGAACTTCCAAGAAGGAGCTGTCAGCATACAAACGCCATGTGTTCAACGATGGTCCACTGTAGCAGTATCTGACATAGTAATGTTTAATGTACCTGGGAAATTTGTTTAGCACTTTGGAAAGGATAAATTCATTCTTTCTGGTAAGTTATAGAAGTTTTCTCTGTAAGGAAAAGTGTGTTAGGAGGTTTTTATTTTTTTAAGAAAAAAGAAAAACGGTATTTATCAGAGCTCTTGCATATTAAAATAATTGGTTTGCAGTTTCAAGACTAAAGAAAGGAATGTTCTCCAGAGATACCCCTTCCTACTATAAAGACCAACAGTTCTGATAAATTCCCCCCCACCATGAAGCTAATTTCATACTGGTTTATCCCTATGCATTCTTTAATGAAAGGTAGTGTGTTTTTCCATTCAGTAATTCAGTTAAAGTTCTCAGTACTTTTTTCTTTCTTCTGTCTTTTTTTTTTTAACTTGTTGTATTATGTTCAGATATCCTTCTGTCAAGGTTTGTGTACATTAATAAAAATTTGTATTGTATAAAGCTTTTTGCATTATAAGGCTGTACAGGGTCATTTTGACAGTAACTGGTATATTCCTTTGCATCTTATGTTGCATTGCCAATTTCTAGTGTATCCAGTTTGGAAGTACAATATACTCTAATTAAAAAGGTTGGCTATACCCTTAGTTTCTTTTTTCTTTTCCTTCCTGGCTTATTATAGACCACCTTAAGTAGGTCTTAGGGTTAATTTACAGGGGGAGGCATGGAGGAGTATTCTCCAACAAGACAAGTTGATACACTGAAAAGAGGTAAGATGTTAGCAACAATTTAAATCAGACAGGAAAGCTGTGGATAAGCAAAGGTGTTATTGGCCACATTGAACACAAAAAGATACTTAACATCTTAAGAAAAAGAGTTTATAAACGCTAACCAAGGGAAAAAAATCTGGGTATGCATTAGATAAAAATTATCCATTAATAAAAATTAATGTTAACATTCAATAAATTCAGATTGTCTTTTGTCCTCAGCTGGGACAGCGTTAAGGTCTAATCAACTGAAAAACAATTATTTTTCTACTGGGAGAGGGATGTTAATTTCCAGGCCTTCTATCAGTACCTGGTAGTGAATGCAGTGCTGTTACTGCTCGTGTGCTGAATCCACTGGTCCTCGTTTTGCTGGTGACTGCTTATGTGAAGGGAAGGCTTCTACAGCGCTGACATTAGAATGGTAAGTTGACTGTGTTCACACAGAGACGCTCTTTCCTCTTGCGCTGTAAAACAAAATTCTGTTGGTTTATTGTTGTTGGTTTGGTTTGGTTGTTTTTTGTTTTTTTTTTAAAACTATAGTTATCCTAGCAATTAAAAGCTGATCATGCGAGTTCTTGGGCTTGATTTTGAAAGATATCTCAAGAGATTGATCCACCAAATGCAGATTGTATCTTGATGGTTTTAAAACAGTAACTGTAAATTGTTACAGGTCTGTTGTAAATGACAGTAACTGTTAGGTTAGTTGAGAAAAAGGTTTCAGAGGTTGGTTGAAAGGTGCGGTCCAAACAAGCAGAGAATGTGTACAGAGTGAGTCAAAGAGCATCTGGGCTGGCGGAGGAGAGGGGACGCAGCTGGTTCTCAAAGTGTTTGCGTCCCTGTGGCCTGACATGTAGCATGCAGTGCTGTGGTACTGCCCACTTTCTCTTCCGAAGAAAACAATTTCTCTAGGAATGGCCAGAGCAGAGGATTGAACTGTCCTGCCTGGACACACAGTCAGCTATCAATTAAGTAAGTCAGCTAGCAAGTCCTTTAGTTGCTCCCGACATTGTGTTTTACTGTTAGCTTTTGTTTAAATGATCAGGCCAAATCTCAACCAAAATATCAGCTGTCCTGTTAAGCTCCACCCCTAGCTCCCCCCACCCCACCTCCTCCAAACCATGTTTCTGTATTTGTGAGAGGAACCTTATCTGTACCCAAAGAGAGGTATTGGTAGCACATATTTATGCAGTAAGGAGCCACTGTCCTTTCCAGCAGGTGGCTATAACATGCTTGTAGATCTGCACAGTGTTAATCAATTAACTCAGGTTTCCCTGAACTGTTTTTTTCTGATATATATGCACCAATATACTTTTGTGTGGTCATAGAAAACATCTCAGTTTGTGTCTAGACCCACTCCAGATGGCAAGAACTGCCCTCTTCACATTCTGCAGCTCCATATATTTTGAATATGCCATCTATAGTAATTTAAAAATATTTAAAAGTGGAAAAATTTTGATTATTCAAAAGTTTTGTTATTTCTTATGATCTTGCACCTGCCATAAGTCCACCAGAACAGGGCTTAAGGCAGAGACTTTGAAAAAACCCTCAAAGACAGAAACTCAACCGTAGAGTGATTTTTGTGGGGGATGGCTTCATTAATTCAGAGCCATGTTTTAAAATACGTGTTGTGTTAAAAACATACCAGTTGTGCTCCTAACAAACAGGCATCTGCATTATATCATCTGCCATCATATCTGCTGCTAATTGGTTTCCTTGTTGACAAGTCTCGTCAGAAAGGTTAAGTACTGGCTGTAAAAGCAATCTAGCCTCTTGCCCGCGGGGTCAGAGCTCAGGCAGACTGTGCAGAGCCCGCACAGCCTCTTCTCTGCTATATATTTTCAGAGAGCTAATAAAGCGCCAGCGCAATCACTCGAACCGGAGGTCTGCCCAGCATGGCTTTGTCTGTGGAATGGCCGTAAGTGGAACGCCATCTTCTCAGCACAGAGGCACTCGAGTAGCCTGCGAGGGGAAGGTCTTTTGCAATGAAGTTTTCGAAACTAAGGTAGCTGTTTTGAAACAGCTAATTCTGGACGTGGGGAGCCAGGGCCTGAGTGTCCAGCAGAAGCCCCTGGAAAAGGGATGGGCGTGGATTTAGTGCCTTGAGGTCATACCCCCAGCAAGATAAGCATCTTCAAGGTGCCTCAGCTTGCGCAAGCAATTTGATTTATTAGTCACTTTTTAAAATCCTGTCTTCAGTCACCACCTGGGCCTAAGGAACCTGAGGGAAGGTTGCGGGGGACAGCCCGCTGCCCACTTCAATGGGAGGAGGACATGTCAGCTGGTGGACAGCACTTCTAAAGAGCCCTGACTGGCCTGGTGCTGGAAGTCACACGTGTTTTGGCAAATCTAGGCTGAGTTAACAGGTTACATGTGAAATAGTGCAGAATTCTACTTGGCTTGTGGGTTTGTTGTGTGCCTCTTGGGAAAATAATGCTATGTACACCAGGAAGCCAGCCAGTTGCTGGATACCAGGCACCACATCAGAAATGCAGCTGTTGTGCTGCCACATGTGCACAACAGCTGCCTTTTGAAGAACCTGGCTGTGGATATACTTACATGTATGACCCTCTTAAGTACCTACTGAGGAGAGAAGATAGAGGGAGAGAAGAGAAAGAGAGGGAGAAGAGAGAGAAGAAAGAGAAGAGAAAAAAGAGAGAGAGGAGAGAAAAGACAGAGACGAGAGACAAGGGAAAGAGAAGAGAGACGAGAGAGAGGGAGAAGAGAGGAGAAAGAAAGAAAAGAGGAAGACAAGAGAGAGAAGAGCGAGAGAAGAGAAACATGATTCAGAGCAGGCATAGAACAGTTGCAAGGGGCATCAACAGGAAATTTTCCATTAAGTTAAAAAACAAAAAACAAACAAAAAAGAAACACACCAGCAACAACAGTAAAATGCAGTTGTAGACAGAGGCATATGGGAGAGTAAAAAGTGATAATCTGGCATTTCTTGTGCAGCTACATGAAGGTTCTGCAACCTATTTCCCTACTTTAAGGCTGTATGAGGGAAGTTTTTCATACTAGCTTAAAAAAAATAAAACTGACTGTTCCATTTCCCTCCCCCTCAACTGTGATTAAAATAAAACACATTGCAAAACTCTGGGGGGAAAAAATACAAAAAAAGAAAAAAAAAAAGCTTTCCAATTTAGCATAAAGAAGACTATTTGATTTCTTGTAGTATTCTCTGTTTGCATATATTTCTTCTCTACATTACTTTTCAAGCCTCTAATTTCTATTGCATACCTTCTTTACCAGCACTTCTCAGACATCATTTCATTGGAACTGCAAACTTTGTGCTGTTGCTCTTCTGGGAAGGTGCCTGTTTAAATAAAGAATAGAAAAATGCTATCACTGAGCTCCTAGAACTTCATGCCAACATTCAGCACAGCCTAATGTGACCAAAACCAAAAATAGGCCTCACTTTCTGGCTGGTTAAAAAACAAAGAAAACAAACAGAAAACATAGCAAATGTTTTCTTGATTCTTTCTGTCTCTGTTATTTAGGACTGGAATTTTCACTCACACACTAGACTGGAGATTTTCCTTTTTAACAGATTTAACAGGAAGCCAGGTGGGAGGGTCAGAGATATAACCAGCGTGCTCATGCATAGTTGAGTAGGACTTTAGAACCTATTTGCATATGACTGTATGAATGAATGTGAGCATGCTTTCCCTGGCTTGCTCTCACTGCCTCCTCAAGCATGTTGCTGCAAATAACCACACTAGCCTGGTCTCACCGTGATCACAAAAAGCCTGCTGCTTTACCCATGACAGCAGCACTACCAGCGCAATGCCCACCAATTTGCCACCAAGGCAGACCCCAGGGCTGGAGCCAGCTTCAGGCACGCCCTGCCCCATTGCACATCTCACGCTGCGTAGCCTCATGCACACAGAGTTTGTCTGGGCACTGAGAGCAACTGCTGCTTGAGGAGAGAGCACAAAGTCACTCGGCTTCCCTGTAGGAACAACAACTCTAAAATTGTGGGGGGAAATTCAGACAGAATTTCTTGCTAGAACCAGCAAAATAAATTATGCTAAATTATCCATGTTTTGCATTTCCAGTGTTGTAGGGATTAACATTTTCCTAACATCTAGACTTCCTTGTACACAGCATACAATTGCATTCCGTTACAGTTAGACGCAGCAGTTGTTTTAGCAATAAAATCACAATATCTTTTTTTTTTCCTGAAATTGAGGAAAAATAAAATGGCATGGGAATATAAATAAAAATAAATAGTTTTAGGAGTGCACACTCCATCAGTGTGATTTGAAATAATATGCATACAGTGGTGTCTATCACTCATGCCTGTGACACTTCTAAAATACACCAGGATAGCTCCATTCGCATGTATTATCAGCGATGTCTGTTTGCACTCTGAATATTTAGTAAGCAAGCATTAAGACTTCATGTTTTTATATCTAGCTACCTTTTTTTAATGGGACTGCACACCTAGAACTCAATGAAAAGATCTGAATGTAATGTTAATGCAATTTAAAAATATGCATTGCATCTTTTAAGTTGACATGTCAATTAAAAATAAATAAGATCCAGTTATGCGGTAATACTATGGCAAGATTGCATTTTTACCAGTCAAGTTTCATTCTTATTCAAAGTGACAGATTCCTCTAAGACAGACAGAGCCATGAAGAACAGTCCTCCAGCCATTCAAACCAGGAAAATATAATTAAGGGTGCACGTAATCACTTACCCAAATTCAGACACATTGGAATACCTCGTTCTGTGTTAAACACACGGTTATTTTCCTGTGACTAGTCTATTAAAGCTAATTAATTTCATAATACAATTTAATTCTGATCCAATTTTAACTGGAAAGCAATGCTATGTACCCTACCAAAGGTTACCACACACTTCTACAGGTGTGCACCTGCTGTTCAGAGCACCTTTGTTAGCACGGTTGCAGCAGCTTTGCTTTATGACTGAGCCCAGGAGTCGGTCCCAGATGGAAGACTGGTGCAGGTGTTGGCCCAGCTCAGCTTGTGTAACTGGGAACTTAACAGGAAAAAAAGGGATCTGGTGGTATTTTCTTCCAAGCTCTGTTTAGCTAACTAAGGTTCTTTTGGTGCTGCGAGAGTAATTTATACCCAAGGTCTTCCTAACATGAGTGTGCAAGGCAAAAGTATGTACGTATGAAAGGAAGGCAGAACTGGCCTCTCACTGAATCTGGTCTATAAACTTGCATCTCCAGCACGAGTTCCACAATTTACATGAAAACCCACTATGTGGGAAAAAGTACTTTGCTACAAGCCTGCAACCCAGTAATATACTTAATTGCCCCCTCAGTGCTCGGATTACAAAAATAGTTCCTG
The DNA here is from genome assembly GCF_047663525.1 of Anas platyrhynchos. Taxonomy (NCBI): domain Eukaryota; kingdom Metazoa; phylum Chordata; class Aves; order Anseriformes; family Anatidae; genus Anas; species Anas platyrhynchos. Next base: position 38,127,308 of record NC_092590.1, read on the forward strand.
ATGAGCCTTCCCCAAACTATTTCATAGCAGCCAACCTTACATGCCCAACGCGGACAGCCCTGTTCTGCTCACTCTCACCATGAATAAACCATTTTTCACTCATGAGCATCGCTGTTACCCTCCTCTGGACCTCAGCACTTGCACGACAAGGTCCCTTTGCTCACAGTTTCCTTTCATAGGTGGCAGAAGTGTTTACCCTCCTCGACTGGCCCATTCACTCCTCAGTTCCTGCCAGTATTCTGCTCTCAGGGTGATGCTGCTGACTCACACTTCAGAAGAAAGAAAGAAAAAGATCCATACATTGGGATTACTCAGAGGTTTCTCCCAGTGGAATGTTTTGCTGTCGGACAAGTTTCTAAAGACACAGGAATTTCCTCTGGAACAGAATGTGCAGTTCCTGAGGAGCACTACCAGCCATGGGCTGCCTGACTGCCTTTGGATCCAGCTCCCAAAATCCTTTACACAGAGAGGGTTTCCTGAGCTTTCCTTAAAAATGGACCTTTTCCACCAGAATTTTTTATTTCGTCACTGTAACAGGCAGGTCCTCAACTTCTACATTTGCTGCCGACAGCACGAGTCATGTGAGTCCTGGCATTCACTTTTTGTCACCTAACCAACAGCTTCTCAAGAACCGTGCTCTTATTTTGGGATGTCAGGAACGCTCCGCATATAGGGAAGCAAAACAACATGGGTGTGGTATGTTTTTGTATAGTTCAGAGTTCATTTTTCCTGGGGGACTATTTTTTTTAAGCTTCCCAGGACAGACTAACAGAGGGATTGAGCCACCTAACTTTTGCTTTTAATAACCAAATAAAAATAAAGCAGAACCAAAAAATGTTGCTGGCAGCCACAAAGAGGACGGGACTCTGAAGTCGCCAGTGCAAATGTTCCCGAGCTGCCAAAAGCTTGCACGGTTCAAAGCTCACTCTTGGCACTGCCAAATGACCAGGGACTACCTCCTCCCAAGTCACCTGCCAATTCATGACAGGGCAAAAACTGAAAGAAATCCCTTAGCTCTGCATCTTGCTCTAGAAACCTCAAAAAGAAAGGCTATTTACCTCTAACTCCTCTGAGATCTGCTGTCTGTACATGTTGACATTGAATTTACTGTGCAAACACTGAAACCCAGAGAACTGCTACCACAACAGTGCTCACAGAAGCGCACATACCTTGCCTCCTCCTGCTCTGTTCTTGCAGAGGGCAGCCCAAGAGTCATCACAAGTTGCAGTGTCATAACAAGTTCAAATCAATTATCCTGCTTCTACAGAGAGACTGCTAAATCCTTCCAATCTTCTCTTCACAGGCCCAGTCGTGGAAGTGGACTTACTGAAGACGTCTCTTCTGTTAACAGAAAAGGAAAGAGCAAGTGCAATGCCCAGTAGTGCACATAATATTGTTACTGAAGTGAAAGCTGAAGGCTTACACCATCCCAAGGAAGCCTTCAACAGGAAGCTGATGGTAACCTCGTTTGTCCTTCCCTCCAAGGCAGTAAAGAGGACGGCCAACAAAGAAAGTTACCCTCAAGCAAAGGTCTCCTCCTGCCTTTTCCAAGGTCTTTGGAAGCTCTCCCAGGAAGGCATGAGGACACAGAGAAGCCTCCCACCTGTGGGCACAGGCCAGAGACAGCTGCTACGTGCTCTGAAGTTGCAAGGAAGAAAATGTCACCTTTTTCACCTCCAGCAGGCAATCTGGGACACCAGGCAGACAGCCCAAGAGGGGACAGCAGCCTGTCCACACACCAGACAGGAAACCCCATCCATTTGCCCCCACTGGTGTTTCTCATGGTCTTGTTCTTGTGAATAAGCAGAGTTTCTCCTACTAATGGAAAATCAAGCGTGTGTGAGACCCCACCCAGGCTTCAGGTCACTAAGTGGAGGAGTCAACACTCAGACCTGCAACCAACCCTTTCCTACCTGCAACCCTGCAAAGTAGGTTACTTTGGTCATGAGAGGTGTCAGAAAAGAGACTGATGCCCACCTAACTAGGAAATGGAGGCTGCATCCATCATGGTTCACAGGCTGACTGAAGCAAAAGGACTGGCTTTTCTCAATTTCTAAGACAGGGACGCCAGCCTCCAGGTACTTCCAGTCCAAAGCACAATTCTTTTTCTCCTTTTAAGACAGAACAGTATGGCATAGTTCCAACCTACATCCTAGAAAGGTGAAGAGCAGACAGCCACACCAGCTGCTCAGGGCACCTGCTTCCAATGATCTTCCTTACACAATTCATGTCAGACAATGAAGATCTTATGTAAGGACTGATCCATCCTCATCCCTGGTAGCACATCTTATTTTGTCTGAGCTGCCAACTGCATCTTATGCCCCCTCAACTATACTGGATTTATTTTAGGCAAAATATGAAATAATGCAAACATCATATCAAATACTGCAGTGCAGTAACTTTTCTTTTTTAAACACTTTAACAACTTTTTTTTTTTTTTTTGTAGGATGAAACTGCAGGCAACCCATGTCAGCAGCCAAATTAAAACAAGTCTTTCTGAGTGAAAGGTGCTCTTTCTCGAGACTCAGCCTCACTCATTAACTCCAGATTCTTCAGCTTTTGGGAGATGCAGGATGACAGTTTTTAGAGGAAGCCTGATTTTTATTTATATACATCTATAAATAAGGACTTCATACCCTAACACAAGTGACTTTATCGCATGATAGTTCTGTCTTTTGAAGAGAAACAGTCAGAATTTGGGCAGGGACTAGTGTGGATTCTTTTCTTTCCTAACTCCAACTCAGAAATGCATTTTCCCTTATCACACCTAGCAGCAGAAAAGAGGGCTGCATCTGTCAGGTGCCTCGTACTGCCAGAATCACAACCTGCCTTTGCCAGCGAGAGAGAGGTCCGTCAGCAGACAGTGATGCAGAGATACCATCAGAAAGGAAATGAAGGAGAGGAGCTTTGCAAAAGTGGGAATTTACTCTTTGTAATTAAAAGTAGCATGAATTCCACACTGGCTCAAAGCAGCTTTCCATCTAAGCCAGAAGTAAGGAAAAAGGGAACAAAATACAGGGTACAGTTCACTGCTGAAAGATTGCAGAAATACACCGTCATGAGAGTTATAAAATATGATCACACAGAAAAAGAGTGGGGTGAATAGTTTGTGTAAGGTCACAGCATGTAAACAGAAGATATGAAGAAGGGAAAAGGGGATGGAGAGGAGGATCCAAATTAACTTGGATCTATTAGGGCTAAAGAACCGAGGTTTCCTGGCTAATAGCAATGATTTGAACTATTTAACCAGGGACAGGTCTTTTGAAAAAGTTATGCCCTTAAAGTTATTTACACAACAGCTGGGAGTCTTGATCTTGCCTGCCCTGCATCTCCTCTCCTCCAGCTGCAAAGCCTTTTATATTCTCAGTGGCTCTTCCCCATCACAAACACTGAACGAGCCCTGGTCGAAAGCAAGACAGAAATGTAGAACCCGGGAGAAGACGAGACCTGAGGCAATTGATTTAGGGCCCTGTTCACTGTTTCCTTTAGCACACTTCCCCTGGTTCTGAGCAGTCCAATGTGCTTCTGAGGGAGCACTAAGCAGTTGATGTGTTGGGGGGGGGGGGGGGGGCAGGAGAAGACAGTAACAAGTGGTTGTTCCTTTTACCTTGGCTGTAAATCTGAGTACAACACAGCGCACTGCATCAATTCCAAACAAGTGCAGGCAGATATACAGCAGGCTGCTTGCCCTGACCAAGCCATAGAGCAAATTAAAAATAAGACTGTCTAGCAAGAGGTAAAAATACTCAAATCTGTTGCAAGTCCAAGTCCAGATTTAAGGAGGTCTGAATTCTCCTAGTTCTGGAAAAACATTACTAGCATGACAGAGCACATGTAAACCTGCCCACAGATCCCAACCAGCCTGATAGCAGGCACAGGTTATAGTCATTTACATAAGTACTTTAAAGGAGCAGTGTGGTGGAAGAAAGCTATTCACCAGAAGGAAAAATTAATTTCCAAATCAGCTCAAATTGAATCTTCAATACAGATAACGTGGTACCTATATCTTGGTGGATTTTAGGGGGAAGAGAAAGAAATTCCGAGGAAGTTCGGTTTCCCCTGAACTATCCAGGAATGTATACATTACAGGAGATCTAGTCACCGATGCCAAGCCTGCTTTTCTCTAACTCCACCAGATCTGGTAATGGATTACAAAATCTTTTGCAGTTTCACTGCACGGCTAGTGTTAAAATACTATGTTATGACAGACTTCTAGGAGGAAAGTTGAGGATTGACAGCAACTCCCCTAGTTCTCTGAAAGGATTCATTCCATGAAGAACCACTAAGCCAGCTGATGCCAGAAAATACAAACCACACAGACCTTGAAGCCTCCCTTTCTGCCACAGGGACTGGAGCTTACACTGCCCAAACAGTGAGATCAGGAGCATGAACTGAGAGACTCACTAAAGAGAGCATTTGTCTCTTTTTTAGGATGTTTTTTCTCAGGTGTCTCTGGAGTTCCTAGTAGGGAAGGCAGATGTACTCAATGCTGAAATTATGTAGCCATCAGCATTCACCAGGAATCATTTGGCATCAATCACGAGAGATTATTTTTTTTTTCTTTCCTCAAGCTGAAAGTACACTGTTTTTCCTATGCAGGACTGTTTGGCTATGTCTGGCTGGCTTGATCAGCAGGAGGAATGAAAGCAGGATGGCTGAGCAAGTACCAAAATATCACTCAAAACCACTAGCATTTACAGTTCAATCTATGATTATTTATTTAACAAACTTCCATTGTGAAAATTCAGTTGTGCTTTCAAAAAAAGAAAGAAAGAAAAAAACTAAAAAATTCTGAATCCACTTATAGAGATGAAAAAAAAAATAAATTATAAACAATACAATACAAACAGTAAACTAGATAGAGGCAGGGATCACTTAGATCGTTTTTTCAAAGCAGTAACTATTATGACTGTTACCTCTGAGAATTAAACAGAGCAGGCTCTCCAGTGTTTTGACCTCCTGTAGGTCATGTTCACAAGTCAGTGACTGTAAGAGCCAAGCTGGCATTCCCTGCCCACAACAATAGATCCAATTACTTCAACCAACATGCATTAAAAAGCAAATCCAGCATATAAAGCTCGTATTGCTTTGTTAATTCAAATACGTAGATCTGCAGATATAAAGATGAGAGAACAGCAACCTTGCCACTTCCCTATGCTATACATGTTCTGGTTTCTTAACTTTCCCTACACATTTTGTTTTCCTAATCATCAATCTATGTTTTTTTTTTTTTCCTTTGTTTTTGTTTTTGTTGGGGGGGAGGTGTGTTGTTTTGTTTTGTTTTTCTCTTGGGGTTTGCCTGTTTGGAAACACTTCACCCTAACTCAAACCAAAACAGGGCTGGATAAATTGATTCAATAACTATTTGTTTTGTGAATGCCACTCTTCCCACCATTATTCACTGGAATTTTTCAGACTTGGCTAGCATAAAACACCATTTGTTCTTCTGTCAATTACAGATGCACAGATATAGGTGCCCAGTAAAAAAACAAACTCAAGCCTCGTACTTATTACTCCATGACCCTTCTTAAATTGCTAAATAACCTGGAAGTTCAAATAATTCACTTAGAGGAAAAACAAGAAACAGAAACCTTCAGTAGTAGACTGCTGAAGCCAAAAAGCTAGAGTGCCACTACAATTTCTAAGTTCAGGAGTTATAGAATATTATAACAAGAAAGAAAAGAAAAAAGAAAAAAAAAAAGAGATCAAGCAATAGCTACCAGGCACCCCAGCTCCAGGTACACTGGAGGAACTGATTCTGGCTGTGATTAAATCTGTGACAATTCCTTCACAAGTACTCACCTTCCTGTCCCCTGTCCTGCTGTGTGGTGATGGGGGTTTGCCTTCCTTCCTGGAAGCCTTGGGGAACACCCAACCTGGTGCCTTTGTGGGCTCCCATGCTTGCACCTCAGCTGCTACACTGCCCAAGTATGCCAGTGCTAGCTTGCTGTCACACAACACAGGGAAAATGTTGCCACCAAACCCCTCTATTATCAGCCTCCTAGAAGAAGGTAGTATACAGAAGGTATGGAAGGTAATATACAGCCTTCTCCAACAGCCCGTATTTTTCTTCTAGGCAGACAGAAGTCTGCTTGATAGCTTCAAAGTGACTGTCAAACTTCAGTGCCATGACAAGCACGTACTCACAGAGGAAGAGGAGCTGAACAGATCTGAAGGTGAGTCCAATATGAGGTCCAACATGACAGTTAACAGGGAGGCTATTTAACGCCTACTTTGTGAATGTGTCTGTTTCCTTTAAATAAAGTGGTTTTAGAAGAGACAAAATAAAAATACCTACTGAGAGTAGACAAAACTAACTGTGGAAGTGATACCGCCTCAGAAAAATGCAATGCTGCCATTTTTGCAGGGTTGCTAATTATGGATTATTAAGGACATTATACAGTGACCTATTAATACAGCTAGAGCCCTTTGTTGCCCTATTATCAATAACAAATGGGAACTTTCAGTACTATTTTGGGAAATGACCTTTCTACACAGCATTGTAGTGCAGCAAGAGCCAGGAACCTCCCAAGCTGTAATTCCAGCTCCACCATTGACTTGCTGTGTGGTAAGGGGAAGCTGGTTTAACCTCTCAGTCGCTGTTTCTTTTTCTGTAAAGCTGTAGTGACACTCGCCTACTCAAAGCACGGGGTTCTACTGAGTTCAAATATTTGAGCAGAGCTTTGGGGAAGCTAAATGCTAGATCAGTGTGATACTGCTGCAGCTGCTTAAGGCTCTTAATGTGGCAGAAATTCAGCTGCAGCTGGAAGAACATTGAGCACAGCTGCAGGAGTCCCTTTCCACAGGTGAGCATCTATAGGCACCAGTTTTAGGCTATAAGTCCCCACCTACTAACATTTAACTTGTCAGGGTTTTCAGTTACAGAGCTTCTCAACACATAAGAAAAAAAGATTTGGTACTTCTTCCCCCTCTATGTGCCCTCAGCATTTGGGGTAATGTTTTACAAACTTGTTAACTTGCATAATGTTAAAAGATACACCTAAAATAACAGCGTGCAGAGACCATAGGATGAAAATTACTGGGATGAGCAGAACACACAGTGGATACTCAGTTTATGCAGTGTGGTACATTTCAAAGGTCAAAAAAAAAATACATGGTTGGGTTATAGGAGGTTACAGAGATTAAAAAAATAGTACTGAGATTGTAACAACACCAGCTCTTTCTCTCTCACTCTCTCTAAATAAATAAAAGTCACAACTAAATGAAGTCATGCTGGAAACATGAATTATTTAATTTGCTTTGGCAGGCTACTCCTAGGCTTAATCCCCTCAAATTGTGGTAAAAGGTGGGAAGCAACCCGATCCATTCCCAAATTACAGGAACGTGCGTAAACACACAATAAAACTATGGGAAGGCTGTACTCCCAACTTTGAAAAATTCACTCACTTAGCTCTTTTCCAAGGTGCAGGGATCAAGTTATTTTCAACATCTCACTTCTCTCTTGCCTCCCTATAAAAGAAAAGGCTAGATACTGATAGAGTATTTGAGAGTTGTCTAACAAATTCCTTTCAGAAATTCACCAACAGCTTCCAAATAAAACCAACCTCGTGGCTTGAGATCCATCCCGCTGAAGGAAATTCCATTTCAATATCTTTGCAATTAACAGCACAGCTCATAGCCCCAACTCTGTGTCCCTGATCCAACAATTGTTTAGGAATGAAGTGAGTTCCTCAGAATGGAAGATTTAACCTAAAAGCCCTGGTACCACATCCACATTTACGTGAGGAAGTTCCCGGGCTGAATCATGATTCTTTCATCATGATGATCCTCTAATGCCCTCAAAAAATCTTTAGCTATTATTCAAAAGCACTTTATTTTACAGACAGACAGCAATATATCTGACACACTTTTAAGCATGACAGGGTTCAAGTTTTATAAGAATTAAATTATAGCAGTTACTGAAATCTATGTTAGAATTTAATATTTAATATCTCTACTGACAGATTGCATTTACTGATTTCAATTAACAGTGCCCAGAGATACCTTATCCATGTTTGTAGGCTTGAACTAAGGCAAAATTTTCAGATCTGGGCTATGGATCCATGGATATGTAGAAAAACAAAGGACAGGAATATACATTAGCTTGCCAGCTACTGGGCATAACACTTTGGAGAGAAAGAATAGTGTTTCCTCTACTGGGCAGAAAGCTCTGACTTGTGTGGAACACCCTGCTGGGAACACCCAGGCCTTGAGAGTCACTTTTGCTTCCTCAATTTATTCAAGCAACATTTTGGAATTAATTTTCTTTCAGATGAAAACTTCATGGAAAAAAATAAGTTTAAATTCCATCAGTATACCAAGAGAAGTTGTCCAAGAAGTCAGGCAGTTGATCCAAGTGATCACGGTAGACCCTGACTTGGAGCAAAAGCATCCCTCGGGTGGCATGACCCTGCGGAGGAGCTGCCACCCCGGATGCAGCGGGAGCACGGCAGGACTGAGCGCTGCTGTACAGCACCATCTAAGGGCTCGCTGCAAATACTGCAGCTGAGGCGAGAAGGCTGCAGCTGTTCCCAGAGAGCTTTCAGGTTCCCTGTCACATTGTGTGCCCTTTAGCTCTCCCGTTAGAAAGCTTCCTAAGCCAATTTGTTTTCTCTGTAAATCACAGTCACTGATTCATCAAGAAGAACCTAGCAAATGAAGTTACTGCGAAGTTGGCTGAGGAATAAAATTAAAAAGATCTACCCCTGACATTTCTAGCAATTTGTTCCTCTCTACTGCAATTTCTTGGTATGCAAACAAAGTGTTTACTACAGAAACTCCAGATTGATAAAACTAAAAACCCAGAAAAGCCTTATTCTATCCAGCTTGTCAATAACTAATTCTGCATTTCACCTTTTCAGTGCGATATTACTTTTCTTTGTAAATTGTATGTCTTGTTTGTAAAAATCTTTCCTTTTAGGTGATTTTATGATGAAATTTACATGAGGAAACACCACACTGACTTGAGGATCCATTTACTCCAATCTTACTCTCAAGCAGCAGCCAATAAAGAAAAAAAAAAAAGGAAATCAAAACCATTCAAACTGTCCCACAGAAATGTCCTTGCACTTTAGATGCTTACTAAGGGATACATGTTCAAAACATTAGATGAGAGAGATCCAGATTAGATTCATTTACAGGATCTGTGCCTGTCTCCAGAGCAATATTTTCTAAGATGAAAGAGTTGGCAGTGGACCAAACAAGATTATTTTAATTATTCCAGTTCCCCTTTGAAATTTCCTGTCTCATTGCCCATGAATTTGCTACCTCAAAAGTGGAAAACTGACTCACTAATAGGACACAACTCAGGCAGCCTGCATTCTAGGACCCCTGTTCAATCACACTGAAGCACATGCTCAGATGCCACCCTTCCTGATGTGAGGATGTAGAGAAGTGGTACCATTTCCAATAGGAGCAAATGCACAGCCAGGAATTGTGTGGAGTGGAAATGGGTGTGGAGAGCAGTGGCTGAAGCTAAACTAAAAGCCATGTGCATCCTGCAAGAGATGAAACAGAGCCTTTCCACTTCAAAACATTGTAAATCAGAAGAACTGTTTAATCTTGGTACAGAAATAAAGCATACAGTGGCTTTTAGCTGTACTAGTGCTGTGCAGTGGGCATGGTCAGTCCAGTTGCTGCAGATGTGGAAGTGACAGCACTAAGAAGTCTCACAACAAAGACATTTATTTTGTTTATAAGAAAATGACACATTTGAATGGAGAGCTAAAAGGAAAGGTGAATGGTTGTATTTTAATGATCTAAAGTTTGAAACATTAATTGTCAAATCTACTTATTCTATTGCCACCATGCACAGAAAGAACCGGTCAGGTAATCTGCATTACAACACTTAACAAAAATTATTTTGCTTTTACTGAAACTGTTTTTAAAAGCTTCTTGATTTTGGCCCAAGTTCATTCCTTATCCCATATATCAGAAGTTGAAAACGTGATTTCAGCTATTGGTTTTTAATCCTGCAGATATGAAATACTAGCAGCTGTTGTTCACTAGACAGACAAATCACAGCTCGGAGGAATAAAAAAAAAAAAATGCAAACACAATTTGCTGTGTTCAACAACCAAGGGCATGTAAAGTTATTTCTCATGATCTCAGGTAGCAGTCCAGATTTCCAGGTAGTTCATTCTTTATTAAGATTTGTGAAATTAAAAAAAAAAAAAAAAGCCAGATATGTATAACAGACATATTTGCAATGTAATTCACATTCCAGTTTGCTGTTTATTTCACTTCTTTGAGCTCTGCCAGATGCCATACACCTGCCATGCCTTTGACATGACACACAGGACAAGCCAGTTTGTTTTGTGGCTGCCTTTTCCAGAATGAGTATATGATCTCAATTGTGCAATGAGAGCAATACTGGTGTTCTTCGTTCATTTTATGAGTGGGTAGCTGAACAGGAAAGCTTCTCTTCGAACTTTGTAGTAGAACAGACTCCAGAGCATAAAGGGCTTGTGACACGCCTGCTGACCTTTTAATATGTTGGCCTATATTGCTTAACTGGCATTATTACCAGCTACCAACGACTCCTGAAGTGTGGGTTGAGGGCATAAGTCCATAGCAGAGGTGATGGGGAGGACAGATGAAAACTGTCAGCCTGAGCAGGCATTATTGTCCACTTACTGTCTACAAGCATACAGATGTGTCTGGATCATAACATTTTGGCAGAATAAGTATAAAAATACTTAGCTGTCTCTTAGATCTAAAATTAAAAGACAAGCATCTGGGTAACAGTAAAGCAGCTCCCATTCTAAGCTTCTGACATCATAAGGCATGTTAATCGTTGCAGTTCATAAGGTCACCAAAAATCCTTTGTCCAGTTAAACTAGCAATTGGTGTTTTAGAAGTATGGTGAAACGTGCAACTTGCTGCTTAACCTACAGACCCTGCCAAACTTGATGAGAGGGGAAAAAAAGGGAAAGTTTTCTTGACTTGGTGTAGATCCCTAATCATTTTCAACTACATTCAATATTCTTTCTAGCTCAGTTTGTGAAATGTCACCTAAGAGATATAGAACAGAAAATTCTTAGCACCCTAATTTCCCTTTCCTCTGGAATATTTTACCTACTCCAAAATACTGGGAAAGCTTCTCTAAATAAGAATAAACGTGTGACGTGTGAAGTCTGTTTTTCCTGCCATGAACGGAGCATTTGACATGACAGTCTGGGGGCCAGCCCAGCTCCTTTTCCCCGTAAGTGGCAGAATACATCTTAGCACAGTTGACTCATCTCTAAACTTTTCAATCTCCCCACCTTCCCAGGATGGTGCCTATTTTCTTCAAAGACTTGATGAGAGAGAGAGAGAGAGAGAGAGACAAAGAAGACTAAAGGGGAAAGGTAACAAAGGGGTCAAGAAGAGATGGTTTGCCACAAATGCAGACACTGAACAGTGGTTTCACTTCAGAAATCCTTGTCTTCTGCTGGTGAGCTCTGTCCATGCTAAGGTTCACCAAGGTCACAGGAAAAGAAAAGGTTGCACTTCTGTTGATCACTGCTGCTAAGCAACAAGTCATAAGAACTAACATTAGGCTTGTCTTCCACCACTTGCAATTAGAAAACTACAAACAGAGTCTTTGTGTCACAGATTCAGGACTGAAAGAAACTTTTAGCAGTGTGCCTCTGTAATGCTATGAGCCACGCAATCAGTGAGACAATCTTCTCGTTAAATCTACATATCCTCAGCCACTGCTGCCAGCCACAGCGCAGCTCAGCTCAGTACTCGGAATATTTAGGTCTAAGTTTCTTTCAGTAGAAGAAGCAAAAGAAAAATAATGTTATTCATAAAGATAATAACAGATTATCCGAATAATTTTTAAAAGTAATAACTTAAAGAATTAAAACTTTTTTTTTTAAATACTCTACCAGTGAAAGACATCTAAATATAACAGACACAGAAAGTAACGAATATATGGTATGTAAGTCAATTTGCCCTAGCATTTTCAGGAGAAATACAGGAAATTCATCATGAAGGGAAAGTGCCAAAAAAGAAGTGCATTCTGAGTAGTAAAGCTTTTGCTTTTTGCTACAGGTGAACAATCATGTACTCAGACTCCAAGGACTTATGAATACATTAACTTTTCCACCCGTAGAGCATGATTACAAACAAAATCACCTAATTCCAAAGTACAACTGTCTAAATTATTAGTCACCCTCAACAAACAAACCTAAAAGACAGAAAAGGGAATTGAATTTATCTTTTCTTTAAACCTCACACAGCAACACTACGTATCACATCAATTTGTGAGAATTGCTAGTGAAATGTCTGAGATAATTCTTATGTTCTCATGAGAGAGAGAGAGAGAGAGTAGACATCCTTCTTGCAGTTCCATTATACATCTCCTCCGTTGATTAGGATGAATGTCAGCTCTTCTTTTCCTCGTTTATCCAATGAACCATACCTAAGTATGGCAGCTGGGAATAAAATATGCCTATCAGACTTCCACGTTAAAAATGTACTGTAATTGCTGGTGAATTGTTTCATTTGGAAAAAAAAAAAATTGTTCTCAATCCACAAATTTTGGTAATGTTCTAATATGGCATTGGTAGGGGAGGGCTTATTTGTAAATCAGCTGTAAGTAGTATGACCACTGAGTATCTGATCTACTTTTTACAAGAGGAATCCTGTTACAAGTTAAACTGTACACTGTAGATTGTTTGAATTGTACATTCCAGGGGAACATATTGATTTTGCTTTACATGCATGTTTTATCTACCCCTATTTGATCATGTCTGACATGATAGCTACTTTAGAACATCCGGAAGAAATGGTTTTGGAACCACTAAGCTCTGTAAAAAAATTTTTCATTTTAACTGATGAATTATGTTATTTCTTGACTGTGCATCCAAGGGAGGAACAACAGAACAACAAGCAAGAAAAAGTAAAGAAGAAGTAAGTATATTTACACCAGAACAGTTGCTTTAAGAAAGAAAGCTTTAGGAAGGGAGTTGCATAAGGTTAATTAAAAAGAAAAAAGTTAACATGTATGCTTTAGCTTTGCTCAACACCCCTCCCCCCAAAATCTCCAAACCCACAGAAAGACACGTAACACACTGCAGATTCATAAACAAGCAACATACATGAGGAAAACAGAGCGAGCAAGCATGTGTGACAGGAAGCAATGAATTTACAGAAACATGAAGGCAGATCAGCTATCAAGGAAAGGTTTTCTACTACTTAAAGCAGGACATTACCGCAGAACAGTAGTCAAGAAGGGGTCACTGTGTCCTGTCACTAAAGACAGAGAGATTAGATATGAAAGGAGTAAGTCACACTGAGAGCATGAACTTGCTAAGAGCATTTTTTCAACCTTAAGTAACATGGCCGTAAATATACATGGGGCTCAGAGTAAAGACTACTGAACTGTAACCCTTATACTCTACTGACCTGTTTCTGAATCCTGGGTAAATCACTTGATCTCACCACACTTGTTTTTCCAGCTGTGAAACACCAGCAACATCTATTATACAGGGACCTGGGGAAAAGTTTCACACTTACATATAGCTTCAAGACTTCAAGGACACAACAGTTTGTGCATCTGGAAAGTTTGTTCCTCACCTCCCGTATCAATTTGTCTAACAGTTCATCGCATCTCTAGCTACAAACGGTCTTGCTATTATTTTCTCATACAGTTATTTTCTTATACTGCTTTGCAGTAGCTGTGGTTTTAAATGTTAATGTGAAAGAAATTTAACTCTAAAAACTAGAGAATATGTCAACATCCTACTCAACAGATTTGTTTACTGTTTTTTTTCAGAACCCTGTGTACTTGAATACAACGCTTTAGTGCATTTTACCCCTTCTAATCCCCCAGAGTTAGAAGTGATGAGCTGCAAATGCCACTTCCCATTCTGGGAAATACGGAATTGTTTACTAAATTCTAGCCTACTAGCTCAAGCTATGCAGTCCTTCTGAAGACAATGCACTTCCCCATTTTGTTTATGTCAGTGAGGACATAAACAAAACTGCAAAACTAATTGAACAGTTGGCTTCAAAACATTCTGTGGCAATATTCTACCAGCTAGAAAACAAAACAGTTGATTCGTACATGCAAAGCTCAGCTCACAGTTCACACAGTACAGCTTTTCAATTTGGTAGGGGAATCACTGAAAAACAAAGCAGGGATCATCATTTATCATGCCATTTCTGAAGACCCCTTTCGGTATAAGGCATTTTTCTGTCTACTGAAGCATGAAACACAAACACATAAAGAAAGCAAATCTGATTTTCATTCAATGCTCTCCTTTAGGAGGAAAAATGCAGCTGAATGAAAAGTAGAACTTACTTAAAACCATTGTACTATCTTGTAAGAGTTCATTAGTAAATTAACTCTACTCCAAGAGGAGTAACAAAATGAGACACTGATGACCGCATGGCTTGAGTAGACAAATCCTGAAGTGGTAAAAGGTATTCTGCTAGAACAGCCTTTATTCAAACAAAGCCACAGGTTCTATTTTACTTGCATGATGGCTGCCATATAGCAGACAAGGAAAAAAGCAGTCCCTGACAACAGAAAAAGAAGACAATAGAGAAGACCTGATCTAGCAGATAAGTGCAAATTAGGTCACCTTAAAAATTGTCACCTGAAATAAATGGACTATCAAAAAGTTGAGAACTTACCAGTTAAAAAGCTGCTGCTCTCATCAATTCATTTTCCATCCGTCTTTTCCTCTACTAGGTACCATCTAAATACATTTAATTTTTAAATCTGAGAGGATAAAAGAAATCACTTTAGGTTTGGGGTACTCTTTGTCATATTTATTAGAGACCTAAACTGTTTTTAAATATAAAAGAAACATTTTTTTCCACAACACAGCAAGGCAATAATCAGATCCCTTTGCTTCTGGCACCCCCTGAACACTTCAGGTACTTTCAAGTAACTGATTGCAGCAATCCTAAATTACTCATTTGGGATGTAAAGTTTAAGAAACAGGAATAAGGGGGTGGGGGAAGTTGACAGTCTGTGTGGTGGAAACCACTAATACCAGCTACACTGGTGCCAAATTTCTTTAAAAATAAATGTCTCAGCTCCACATCCTGCAAAACAACACAATGCACTTTGTTAGTATCGTACTGCAAATATATAAAGAGGTCCTTGCTATAAATTACAAAGTATTTTTACTTTACACTGCAGTTTACATTTTACTTCTTGGTCATGCTTCATATTCTCAGAGCAACAATACGGAGAATTTTATTTATGGACAACAATACAGAAGCCGTCCTACAATAGGAGAAATAACTGAAATGCTAGCACTGAGGATGAAGACTTTTTCTGTATTTAATTTATGCCACTTTGACAAACCAAAGGAAAAAATGCCCAGCAATTTCAACACTCATTCATCTTTTCTGATAGCTGCTATATTATACCTACACTGGAATGAAAATTCTGAAGCACAGAGGCCTACCACAAAAAAGTAGACTTAGCTGGGGACACAATATAACAATTGGTGCTAAGGGAAGAGAAAAAAAAAACAACTGTCTCCAGGGGAAAAAAAAAAAAAAAAGGAAAGTAAAAAGCAAGAGGATCAAATTACACAAATTCACTGCTACCCTGGAATTGTCAGAAAAATTCAGACTCAGGTTGCCAGAACTCAAATGTTGTGTGAAACACATACTACTTTGGAATTCAAATAGGTAAAACTGAGCTTAAATAAGGAATGAAAGACATCATCCCACTTAGTACATGTACAGAAAATCAGGACTATAAAAATTATTACTAGCAATACTTAAAAAGTAAGTTAATTCATGTAAACAATAGATCCATAAAATATCCTTCTTACTGCTTTTCTGTCAAGTCTCCACAAATCGTCATTTTTCTGTTTTACTCTTCATATTTCATAGGTACCAAATGAACCCTGTTTTCTAGTTCACGGATTAAGAAAATGACACCTCCAGATTTGTTCTCAAGGTTGGGGGAAAAGTACTTTGGGTTCTAAGTAGCCACATTTTCTACAAGATCGGAAAAACCTGCTGGCCATTTTGTTTGAAGCTGAAAAAGTTACTTTTGTCAGATCAGAACCTCAAATCATTATTACTAAGAAGTAATAGAATAAATCAATTACTCTAGTACAAAATCAACTGCAATTAAAACATTGTAGATGGCACTGGTTCCATCTGATGTCTGTATTTTAAAAAGTCTAATTAAATTTTGCTTTTTTATTAAAACGTCTATTTAGATTCTGGGTTGGTTTACATTCCCTTCTCCCAGCACATAGTAAAGTAACTCCTAACCAGTTATCAAGCACTATGCTCTATTTATATGTACACTATATATTTAAAAATAAGACTGTGTCAGGTTCTATCAGGGAAGCCCACTGTTCTTGCAGTCACTAAAGGTGAAGAAGGAAAAGGCAACAGCTGATACTGTACCAGAATGGAAAGCTGCACTGCCAGCCAGCTCTGAGATGGTTCCACAATGGAACTCTGCAGTACCAAACTTTTCTCAAAACCAGCCCTTTTGACACAGGCACACGTTTGTGACCAGTAAATCCATAGTGTGTACAGATGGGAGACTCAGAAATGTGCTTTTGTCCAAATATAATCTGTAACAGTCTCTGAATCTCTGTTTGCATTTGTCATGATCTTTGCATATACAGGGTCCTACAGTACTTTTTGCCCAAATATTTATCTTTTTTTTTTTTTCCCAGATTATTGGATATGCATTCCATTAACGTCTGTTGTAGCAAAACATTTGAATCCACACATTAAAAAAAGTATTTAATGTTTATGTTTACATGAAGAATGTAGCAAGAACACAGTATACTACAGTGCTTAGAGACCATCTTTGAATGCTTTCAGCAGCAGGTCAGCTGCCAGCCCAGGAGACAAGACACCACTAAGAACTTTTTCTTCTAGAAGTGGAATCTTATCCTTGACTGCCAAGTGACTCCGGAAATGTTCCAACATATTTTCTTGGATGAGATTCCACATCCACACTTTCTGCTGTTTCCGTCGTTTGGCAAGCAGCTCACCACTCGTGAGCACGAGGTCACGGAATTCTGTCATTTTATCCCACATATCTGAGATACCTTCTCCAGTTTTGGCAGAGATACGCATTACCTGTTGGATTCAGAAGAATTTTTAAAGCCAAATAATTACTGGGCTTAAGGGTTAAATTACTGAATCAAGTAGATCGAGTGAAAATTAGGAAATGTGGAAGGCAAGCTTATTTCAATATACTCAACCAATTCCGCTCAAAGGAGTTTTGTGCCAGTCACACTTTTTTCCACAAAGAATAAGGAAAAAAAAAACTCAAAATTGGGATTCTACCTACTATAAGCAGACCTTGGGATCCACAGCATTTGGCATAAATAGGGTTTGTCCAACTGCTTGTGTAACTAGTGAGAATCATTTTAAATGAGACAATTAGCTAAAATGTACAGTGTTGCTATTTTACTTAAACATAGACTTAATTATCAATTCAGGTATACACACTCTGATAGCTACCCTTTTGCACTTAAAATATTCCAGAAAGGAGATATTGAAACTTCTTTTTGCATATGCTTTCCAGAGTAGGAATTCATTTTGCCAAAGTATTTCAGGCACCCAACTTCATCTTTAAAATGGGACTGCCTAAAAAAAAAACAAACCTCTCTTTCTCTCCCCAATCAAATGGATAGAGTCCCAGTCACTGAAACAGAGACAGATTTCTGACAGCCTCACTGATCTCAAAACAGGTGTTTTGGGTCACGTTTGTCAGGCTGAACAAATAGGTATTCAGATGTATCAGTTACTATTAAACAGTGATGAACTAAACACACAGACTGCTGAAAAAGCAAAGAAACATGTGCCACCTATATGAACATTAAACAATAAACAATCAAGTATTTAACATGGTGTAAAAAAGCTAAACAACCAAGGTCAATTTTTTATAAAAGAGCTCAAGGAGTCTAGAACAGCTAGATGAGACAGTAACAGTCCCAACTCATTCAGCACTTTTTCTGGGAAAACAACAAAAAGCATACAAAAAACCACCACCACAACCAAAAATCCCATAGGGAAGTACACACACCTTTGGTCTCCAAACCTTTGAACGCTTGCGAAGCAGCTTCATAGCACTAACATATTCCGCTTGTATTCTCCGTGCAGGCACAATTAAATCACCATCAGCTTTATTTATAGCAACTAGATCTGCCATCTCAATTATACCCCGTTTGATACCCTGAACAGAACATGGAGAGAAATTATGAATATCCAGAATAATTGACACACTGATTTAATCACAGAAAGTAGGTCAGGAAAGCTTTGTTATTTTCTGGTGGCTCCTGCTGGTGGGTGGATGGGCATGCTAGTCACGCAGCAGTAGTACCAGCGGCCACCGTCATCCCATTTATTACTCTGCTTTGACACTGGGACACTGAATATGGATATCAGAGTTTCCACGAGAACCTATTTTATGCGTAGAGACTTAAGTTTAAACAAAACATGACAAAGTTTACAAAACTAATTATATTGATTTGTTTTCCTCAAAACCACTCCCAGTTAACTAATAAACAGGTCATAATAATACTCTCTGATACTACTCAGAGAGTATCAAAATCGTACATCCCAGTAATTCCAAGATCTGGGTAAAAAAAAAAAAATCAGATATCAACCATGCAATGTTTGGTAAGACACTGAAAAGACTCACATAGCAGCTGTGTAATTTACAAAATACTACTGATATGGACTTCTTGCACAGACAAATACTACTTGGATTTAAATTTCTCCTTCTAGTCCTAGGTAGCACTTCAAAAGAGAAACAGAACAATACCTGTAATTCATCTCCACCTGCAGGTGGCAGCAGCAATATAAACATATCGACCATATCAGCCACAGCAAATTCTGATTGTCCCACTCCTGAAAAATTAAACCCAGAGTTCACTATTTATGGCAATCTTTCACAGTCACATTAATGACAACATGAATATCATAGTATTGCACTACCTTTCTGATTTGACCAAAACCCACAAATCACAGAATGGTTTGGGTTGGGAGGAACCTTAAAGCCCATCTAGTTGAACTCCCCTGCAGGGACACCTCCCACCAGACCAGGTTGCTCAAAGCCTCATCTAACCTGACCTTGAACACCTCTAGGGATGGGGCATCCACAGCTTCTCTGGGCAACCTGTGCCACTGCCTCACCAGTGATAAACAAACAACAGGGAACATACCATTCCAGTGTTTCTACAAAATATAAAGGCCTAGAAAATTGACAGAACAGGCATGCATTTCTACCCAGTGACCGTGCAAGGTGTCTCACGTCTGATTTAGGTGTCACAGCAGGATAACCGAAAGAAAACCCTAAGCACATACCTACTGTTTCCACAAGAACAACATCATAGCCTCCTCCTTCACAGAGCAGAATGGCTTCATTCGTGGTCCTTGTTACACCTCCTAACGTCCCTCTGGTTGGAGATGGTCTGATGTATGCGTTCATGTCTCTTGACAACTCAGTCATCCGTGTTTTATCACCCAATAGAGAACCTTAAACATTTACTATTAAATTATTTCAACTGTGCCAAACAGCTAGACTTTCCTTCCCTGTTCCCCGCCCCCACCAAAACAAATGAGAAAAAGGTAGATATCTTGGAAGAAATAAGTCATGAAACAATATTCCAATAATTGTTGTTAAAGACTTTATTCAGGACTAGGAAGTTCCTGGCTGGCTGGAAAGGCCTGACAAGTGGGCCTTACTGCTACCAAACACAAAGAGTTTGTTCTAGGTCAGAATGGATTCTGCACTTCCTGAACAGTTCTTTTTTTAAGAGCTGCTAATTAATCTTTGCTGTTTCTTTCCAAAGGGACAAATCTTTACCGTAAGATTTTGTTGATGATTTTTGTTTGTTTTTAAGAAAACTTAGATACATTCCTGCCTTCCTATTATTCATACAAACTTTGCATCAAATTCATTAAGATCTACATATATAAAAGCACATTCCAAAAGACAATAGATGCTCAGTTCATATAACTGGTACAGTCTTAGCACCACATTTTGCTATTCTATTCATGTGTCTTGAATGTATACATGCAATAATATACTATTTCTTAACTCTA
This sequence comes from Anas platyrhynchos, assembly GCF_047663525.1. NCBI lineage: Eukaryota > Metazoa > Chordata > Aves > Anseriformes > Anatidae > Anas > Anas platyrhynchos. The sequence goes on from NC_092590.1 coordinate 38,147,351, forward strand.
AATCATTGCAGTGCTTCAATTTGTTTGTTTTTTGTTTTTTTTTTAAATAGTTACATTGCAGCATCTCCTATAATAGCGTAGATACTGGAAAAGGGAATGATGTTCTCTGACAGCTGCCCATTAGAAAAGGATCAAAATCAAGGTTCTATTATTTAAGTTACAGATATCATTAATCACGCCTGGTCAGCCTAGAATTTCCCTAAAAGTTTGAGAGTGGCACATTACAGCGACGCAATTTTGAGGAATCTCAAATTTAAAAAAAATCAGCAGGCCATGCTACAAGTCAGACTAATGGTCAGTGCAGCAGGAAACCATGACACTGATACAGCCAACAAAAAGCTAGAAATTCTTACAGAGAATTAATGAATGTTCTATACTCTAACCTGACAGATACATTTGGATTGCAGCATCTTCTAAATAGTTTTAAATTAGCATTATGTCCTGCCTAGTGATCAGCACTGTCACTTCTGAAATTTAAGTAGAAATTAATGTTCTTCTCCTTCACTGACATGGCATTAAGTAAGTTAATAAAGGTAGAGAGAAAACAGTGACTATGCAAAGTTTCAGACAAAAAAATGTTAAACAGCATTCGAACATTGGAGAAGAGTAAACTTGACAAATTGAGGGTTTTGATACATAATTCTCAATTTCAAAATGCACGGGGGGAAAAATGAAAAAGTGATACATTAGTAGTTTTGTAATAGTTTCATAGGGCCCAAAAATTTCTTCCATTTGCCCCAAAGAGACACTCTTATGTTTGACAAGGTATTAGAAACCTGACAGAAACATTAAGTCCTACTTACCACCACTTGTACTAGAAGAAGGGTCTACAGCCAACACCGACACTTTGTGTCCTCTTTCTGTAAGCATTTTCCCAAAGCATTCTATGAAAGTTGATTTCCCAGCACCAGGAGGACCAGACAACCCTAATAATCACATTAGGAAAATAGGAAGAAAAAAGATCTTGATAATTAAATAAATAATACATCATGGGAACACTTGATAGTTAAGTTGGTAATTCCTATTTTATTGCAAGATCACAAAAAGTGCCACAACTGATATACCCCAGTGAGCAAATGCAATTGACCTGAAACACAACACCATGGTTCACCCTAGACGGCAGCGCTCACTTCACCACCCCTCATCCTACCCATACCATTCGGTTTATCCTTATTTCCTCTCCTCCAAAGAAATTTATCTATACTAGTTTATGTTATAAAGTTTTAAATTGTAATACCCTAAAACTGTATTTTTCAGATTTATACAAGAGATACTTCAGGAGTATAAGCCCTTACGTTGAGTGGTTGGTATTTCAAAAATTGGGCAATTTACTTCCATTTCAAAGCATATAAAGAAGGATTAACTTGAAAACCTGCACAAGGTATTTCTCATTCCCATGCCCAAGTTCTTGTTCTTACAACCTCTGTACACACAAGAGATGAGAGATGGGCATGACCAATTTTACTTAGTGCAGCTCTTTGCAAGGGAAGAACATTTTACAGTTTCCAAGACAGCCAGGTTCAACTCTTCTCAGTCAAAAAGTAAGCTGCTTTGAAGTAACACCATAAAACAGGAAGGTACATATTCGTCCTTTCATGAATTAGTGAAAGGACTCAGAATGAGCTCAAGAAAACATTTACTTCAGGAAAAGAACGTGTCTGCTTAACTACATCCTTCCCTATCTAAGTGTAGATGACAGCCGTAACAATCAGTCAACTACTTAACATTTCAGTTTGTTATACATATTAAAAACAAACAAACAAAAATCACAACAACCACTGTCTCCCAACCACTCAAGATGTGTCAATTATATCTTGATTTCTTTCAATAACATTTTCCAGCCCAAGCCATAACTCTTCTGGACAACAGAAGTGATAGAGGTTGGTTACGAATCACAAGAAACCACTGATGAAAGACTATTGACCACAGTGTTTAAAGAGTAACAGTAAGAATGAAAGGTGAACGCTGTAATTCTGTCAAAGCAAAGCAACTACTGGACAGACATAAAAAGACTAACCCACTCTAAAGGCAAGTGGCTTTCCTTGATTTAACTTTTCTTGTTCCCTGTGGTAGGATAATACCTTCTGAAGGAGCACCTGGGCTACTTTCTTTTTCCTAGCTTGAGTTGATTCTACAAGTGTAATGGCTTCAGCTAAACAGGCTCTGTGGCCCTGGATGAGTCCACTGTAAAGTCTGTCTATGAGTCTGTTTTCTCTGTCAGAAAGTCCCTCTGCTTGCTGGTCAGGGGCAGCTTGGTGACACAGCTCTCTCTTCAAACCCTCTGACAAACACATCCATTTTGTATGATACGGGCGCACCAGCGTGAGAGACCCAATGCACAGGAAATCTGATCTGGAAGGGCAGTGAAAGTTCTTGAAATACATTCTTTTGAAGAGATAACGATGAGGAAACCTCAGCAGTACAGAGGGGATCTTCATCTTGTTCGGAATTAAAAGCACCAGAGGTATCAGTTCACTTCTGTTTGCAGAGACCCTAAGGAGAGAGAGGGAAAAATTTCACTTCCTTCAAAGTACTCCGAGTGCTTTTGAAGGGCTCAAATGAAACGTGTATGCAGGTGCTGATATTTTATCTAAACCCAACTTTTTTAATGCAAAAGGTGGTTCTCTCCTCCCGTTGAGAAACAGAATAAAAAGACATTATAGAATCAACAGCACGGCGGCGCTTTATTAGCACACACAGAATCATAACAAATGAAGACGATATTCTTATGAACACGAAGATAAATAAAAAATACGTTTAAATACAGGCTCCGACAGCCCACAAAAACCCAGCAACAATCCCCCAAACCTCGGACCCAACCAACCAACCCCCCCCCCCTCGGGGGGCTTCACGAACTCAGCCCCCTCCTACCTCCGCGGGTGCGGGGGGCTCAAACCCGCTGCAGGGGACAGGCTCTGCCCCCGGCCGCCCCTCAGCGCCGCTCGCTGCCGCCGCCGGTGCCGCTGCCGGGTACTGGGACTCGCCTCCAGCCGCGGCCCCGCCCGGGGAAGTGACGGCCTCAGGCCGAGACGGAACCGCCGGCCGCGGCCCGTGGCCGCCGTGAGGCAGCGCCGCCCTTTTCCCGCTCCGCCGCGGCCGTTGCGACCGTTGCGACCGTTAGGCGGCGTCGCGTGAGGGGCTGAGAGGCGTTAAGGGGCACGGCCGCGGGGCAGCCGATGTCCTCTTTATTTTTTAGTTTCTCTAGACATGTTAGCACGCCTGTTGCTGCATCTGTTTGTGTTAAAACCGATGCATTTATTTGTAGTAAGCAGAAACGCACGCCACCTGCTGCTGCCCGAGCTAATGCAGCTATGAAAACAATACTAGAGGTGTCCACAGTCCTGTGAGAGCGGCAGTGCAGCTGATGGGCTATGAAATGGCATAGATTTTGTTCTTAACTTCCAAACTCACAATTTAACACCATTCGTATTCTTCCAGCCCATATGATGATCATACACAGAGAACTGCACAAGCCACACTTTCCTTGTCAGAACTGATGAAATGGGGGGTTTTGCGCCCTCATCAGCATGTGATGCAGCGGAGAGAGACAGGAATTCCCATTTCAAAACAGCCTTGTGTGGCCTCCCTCCATAGTCACGGCTTTGTTCATCAGTTACCATGAATCACTGTCATTTCTTCTTTAAACACGCTTTCTAAGGCTGTTTCAAGTGCTGTTCTTAAACCTAGATAGCACATCACCATTAATAACAGCAACAAAGCCATTCCACTGCGGTTTCATCACAGATTGTTGATCCTACATTTCATTCGACTTTGTGTGCTTTCATTGTTGACCTTGTTACACGGACTAGATGAATGGCAATGCAAAACTGCACATTACAGCAGCTCTGAAGAGGGAGAGTAGATTGTTCAGTTCTTGGTGCACCATCAACTTGTGGAACAGAATAGTAGGAATTATATTAAATTGTGCATTCGCAGTTCAGAAAAAGTGTGCTATTTTATACGGTTCATCAGCTGCATTGCCAAGCTGATATGACCATGAGGAAGACACGTATGTATTTTTGAGTACTTTTCATACAAGAACCATTTTAAGACACTCCCACAATGATGCTCAACTAGGTAAAAGCATAGTTGTGCAAGTCACATCCCTCTCCCCTCAACTCCAATCTTAAACAAGTAAGTTTCTTTTCTCCAAAGACTATAATTTCCAAATGTCAGACTTGACAGAATTCCTATTGCACTGTAATGGATATACACGCATACTTTCAGTATACTGGAATAGAGATTGTGCAGCTCTCCCACAATCACGTGCTTTTCTTGCATCTCTGATTTTATATTACTCTGACCTCATCTAACATAGGCAAAAGCACTTCCTTAGAAGCTGGACCATATCCTTAGTCTCCTCGATCTGCATTCTGTCCTACTATAGTGCTTTCACGTTTTCCATATGGTCACATACCAAACATGAATCTTTTTGTTCTTTATTACACCCAACCCACTAAATTTTGGTCAGCCTAACTGGCTTTCTGTGTTCTGACTTCCAATACAAGGAGTTCTGCAGGCTCATGTGTTCCTTCTTTACCCAGCTGTTATTAATTCACATCCTAGCTGAGGTATTCAGGAAGGTCCTTCAGTAGCTTTCAAAAGCCTCATGCTTGCTTTCCTAGTATTTTCTATTTGTTTTTATTTCAAATGCAACTTGTCTTTCTGTTGTGTTGCCCCTGCTTCTTTTCCCCAGGGATGTTAGAAGAGTAAAAATGTGTATCCCACAGTTATCATCACAGTCTGCAACCTTGTCCAAGATTTAAGGCAACTGATCTGGTCTTAACCTCCTTATTGTAAATCTACCCCAGATGTTTAAGAAAACGGTACTGCTGGTTACTTGTGAAATGCAGTCTTCCTTCTGAGCCAAGTGTTATAAAATACTGCACCATGGAGTAGGGGTGGGTGGGGAGGCACTACTCTTTGTGCAGATCTTTTGAACAAAGTGTTCAAGTGAATCACAATTGTTACAATAGAAGAAAATTCTGTAACTTCTCACAAGACAAACTGCATGACCACTAGCTTCTTTGCCTTCTATTAGTGCTTCCTTTCTCTGGCAGCACTCCACTTTCCACTGCTCTGCTCATCTCCTTAAGAAGTCCTGAAGCAATCCTTGTGCACATTATTATTATAACTACAGTATTCATAGATACAGCTATCAGCAATATGTTGCAAAAGTAAAAAAGTAAGATTTTCTATGATCTAAATGAAAAATATTAAAAAGAAATTACAACAGGACAAATAACTGATGAAATCCAATGAACAGCACCAGCTTGAAACTCACTGGCTTTTTCCCAAATAATGTAAAGATGTAATTTTTCTGTATCTACGAACTACCTCTATTGGTCCTTCCCTCTGTATGTTAAAGGGTCTGGCATGACTACACTCATTACTGGTAATGGTTCCAGAATTATGAAATGCATGTCACTTGCAAAAAGCAATAACAATTTCTTAGAAATGTGGTTTTATTTCATTACTTCATTCTCCCCCTGTGAGGATGGGGTGATATTTAAGGCTCTACCATGCCCTCCAAATGCTTTCTCCACTATGCTTTATTGCTAAATGAACTTCTCATTCAGGAACACAAATTCAGTGGCAATTCCTATGCTGACTACTCACACTGCACTTGCAGCATAGCACTACATCTTTTTTTACTCTCTCTCACTCACTCCAATATTTCTCCATTCTTCCTCTAATATTCCACCCTCCTTACTTGCAAATGCATGCTTTTGGCTAGTATGATTACAACCAGACTAGTGGTTTTATTGCTACGTTAAATAGTCACACACCTTAGACTATATTAAAATTTTGGCTGACATAATGTAGGTCCAAACTCTGTCAGGCTCCCTCCTGCAAACACTACATGCCTGTCCCCCAGCTCCCAGGAACCAGCAATGCAGCACTTCCCCTTTTGTGGCTGAGAGCCAACATGTTGCATCCCAGAGCACAGGAGAAATGAGGGGTTCTCTTCCATTTCAACCGGCTACTTCCAAACAGAGCAATAAACAAGTGTTTATTTGTGGTGTGGGTTAAATCCTGCCTGCATGTCATGCCTAGGCAAATTACAGAATAACTACAGTTCCTGCTACGGTACCAACTGAAACTACAGCAGTGACTGAATGAGTACTTGTCCTTTATTTCAGAGGACACCCCTCAATTCATTTGAGTTCTCACACAGAGAAAAATCTGAATCAATCTGAGCTTTGCAGAGCAATGCTAAGCAAGGTACCTGCTGATTACAGCCTTATTTTCAGTAAAGAGCAGTAGCCTTTAAATAAGTCTCAGACCTTTAAACAAAAAAATCCTTCCCTGTCATTTTAAAGATAACTGGACACCTAAAAAAAAGGCAACGGGAAGCATATTCACATCTGAAAGTCTACCTGTTTAAATGTATCATGACCTCAGGACTCGGGTTTTACATTCATGACTCAGGCAAGGAAGCGGCACAAAAGAAGCAAATTTCCCCAAAGGCTCACTAACAGCTATACAAGCAGGTGTTTGCTGTGTAGGGGCACTTGAAGGTTTTAGGACAGAGCAGTAAGTTGTCTCTCTGGCTAGGTCTGGAGACAAAAGCCTTACCCCAGCTTTCCCAGTTCAGCAACCTACAAATAGGGGATGACTCCAACAGTTGTGCAGATTCATTGTACCCATGCTGGTGAGGAGCTGTAAGGTTGTCAGAGCTGCTAGAGCTGCCTGGTGAACTTGGGAAAAAGAAATTTGCTCTCTGAACTGTGTCGGAGACCTATGAGAGTATCTGAAGAAAGAGGAAGAAAAAAGCATCTTAAACCACTATGGTTTATATTTGCATAACATTTTTATAAGCAAGGGAGCTGAAGTTTATTCACAGAACTTTACAGCAGTGACTCCAACATTTTCTTTTTGGTATAAACTGAGCAATGACTGCACATTAGTGAGAAATGACATCAACCACTACTGGAAAGTTTTTTTACCATTTCTGCAGAAGTTTTTCAACAGTTCATGATGAACTGTCTGGTCTAAAATGACATGTGAAAGGGACAGATTAAAAAAAAGTTTATCTTCTAAAAGGAATTATGTTTTCTGTGAATTTGTTTGTGAATAACTATATGAACAAGAAAATAATACTAATTCATAGAGACTAATAGCTGCAAAAGCAAATTAAATAATGTTCTCCAGGACTTCTTCATTGTTAAAATTATAAGCCTGCAAGGGCATGTCACTTGTCAGTAAAATACTATTTTTTCTTTCAATTAATAAAGTATTTAAAATTTGGCTTAAAGAATGTTTTCCTCCATAGCCATCAATGGCTCATGACAAAAACATTTCTCATGTAGACCACTATTGCACAGCTAAAAAGGAAACCATTAATTGCCTCCTCCTGATTACTTTTATTACAGCAATGAAACCATAGCAAGCATATTAGTAAACATAAGAAAGGATAATACAACCTGACACTTGACTTTGACAAGATATCTTAATTCCCAGCTACTTTGTGCCTAAAGAAATGATGCATTGGCTGCAGTTCCTGAGTTCTTTCAAACTTGACAAGGATGGAAACAAAGGACTGACACTTTGAAGTGAAATACAACCTGCCTCCCCTCTTGCCCCCCTCCCCTGCCATCCCAATGTGTAAAAAGTTTATTAGCTTTGTATGAAATTAGCACAATCTCAGCAAAAAGTAAAACCTTTGTTCACAAAGTGAAGCATACATTAGGGCAAAGAATGAATGATGAATACATAACAGTTTACAACTTTGAACAACAATGTTAAACAGCATTAAGAGTAAAGATGAAGTCTTTCATGCACTCAAGTTTTTCCCTGCATCTCTAACAGCATCAGTGCTCAGAGATCTTTGTTTCAACATCCCCATGCTGAACGGTTCACAAGCAGGTGAAAAAGACAATTGGTGGAAGTGAGATAGTGGGCAGCAGTGACCATAGGAACATAACAATAGCAGCAAAACATATCAAGACACATTTTCAGTTCCAGGATGACACTTACAGCCAAGATGAAGAGGAAGACCACGCCCACGATAAATGTGATAATTGGGATTCAAAACTGAGATAGTGGAAAACCTAAATATTTCCAATTCAGACCAACCCCCCTGATGTAAACAGAGAAGCCTGTTTCCTGCAGTCAACATAAGCATCTTAAACATGAGGCTATCATTTATCATGCGGGAAGTTTCTGTTTTTCTCATATGCATCTACATGCCTGCATGCTGCACTTGCATGCTTAATCTCCAACATGCCCACAAAAGCAAGACTTCAGGCTTCTTACAATGCAGAATTATTTAGCGATTTAAATGTCCCATTTTCCAGTAAGCTGTAGCAGATGGAAGAGAATGACAAAAGGAAAGATTTTGCTAAGATTCAATATTACGTGACGAAACCATCCAAAAGGGTTGAAATACAATATTGTAAGAGGCTGGCAAGCTAACTTAGAAATGGCTTTTTAAAAAGCATGTTGGATCATATTGTGCATTGTTGCCTTATGCCACAAAATAAACACCTTTATGGCAGTACATCTGTATTTACAAAATTCGTGCTAATGTTACAAAATATTGTACCCCAGAATTAAAATGAAAGAAAGATGTCTTATTTTAAAAACAAAAAGGCAAGCAAAAAAAAAGGCATACTCCAAAATAGAAGTTAAAATCATAACAGACACAGCTGCACAGGGAAGATTAGCATACAGATTGCGGAAAGCAGTAAAATATTTGTTTCTAGCACCACCTAATAGGTCTAAAAGAGACAGCAGGAATTTTTCTGTCTAAAATTTATTATTTTTTTATCTAGTTACTTCACAAATTAGGCCCACGTTTAGAGAACTGCATCTTCCAACAGTAACCCTATCTTGATCCGTTGTTGTACTATAGTTCCAATAAAGAAAGATGTCTCACCAGCACTTTTTTCCTCCCCTCTCACTAGCAGTTAAGTATTAATTTGTGCTCTGAAAACTAGCATTTCTATCTTTAGCATATAAAGATAAAAAAAAGAGAAGTAATTCGGCTGTCTCTGACCTTCAAGATCACTTACTTCTTCTGGCCAGGAGGGGAAGCTAGTGCTATGTATTTTTGTCACACAGCTTGGACGTATTCTGAATACAAAAGGATTTATTATTACCTCATCATTACAATCATAAATCTATCCTGTTCAGCTACAGCAGTGTTCTAACAACCTGAGGAACTTAAACACTTTCAACATTTACGTGGAGTACATTCAGTGGGATTCAGAATGTAAAACACTAAAGTCACACCTCTGCCAGTATGAGTTCCCACCTTGGTTTTAATTTGGAGGGTTACTCACGTAAGACCAGTGGAATGGGACTGTTTGGGAGTCCTTTACAGTGAGCTTTGCACTTCCCAGCAGAATTGCCATTGGCGTCTCAATGGTTGCTGCAGTAAGTTAGGGATGTCCCTACAATATACACTGTATGTGGGAATGTCATCTTATTTCCTACAAAAGACAAACAAAATACAAAGCATAATTTTAACCAGTAGCTCTGTTTCTGTCTTAGGAGACTTACTCAGAAAATCAGTGCGGGAAAGAAACTGGAAACTTCATATAAGTGGCATGAAGACTTGTCCTACAGCACAAGTCATTATTTAAAGACTGTGTTTTACTGTTGAGAATGAAACAGAAAACTGCAGCATTCACCTCAGATGATTTGCAGTCATTAGCACCCTTCATCATTTTGAGATCAGATTCAACTGTACCTATTTTGTAATTTTAGAAGCAAAGGAGGTACAGACTGAATGACTGAAACTTTCCCTTCTGAACAAATATTCTGTTTCAGCATATCAGCTTTAAACAGAAATAGCTATTTTGTTGTTTAAAGAACAGTGAGAAAGGGCATCTAACATTGCTGTGGAAAGAAAACAGTAGTCAGACATCAAAAGCTGTACCCAGTTCTTTCCAAACTTTCCAGCTTTGTATCTATTTGTCCCTAGTTCAATGCAGTTTCAGACTTTCTGCCCGCCTTGGAAAGGCCAGCAGCTCTACCAGCTCCCAGGAGTGCTCCAACTCTCAACTCTGTCCAGCCAGGCCAGATTCAAATCTTCAGGAGATGAAACATTCAAAGATGAGTGCAGGAATATCCAAAGAAAGTGCTGTTTTATATATATACGTACCATTCTTTGTCCTTGTTTGCTTTTTTTTTTTTTTTTTTTTTTTTTTTTTTTTTTTTACAGGAGAATATATTCCTAGCGTTATCTTCTCATGCAACAAGACTGATACTAGAACACAGTAAACAGATGCCAAATACTTCAGTTAGGACAACAGTCACCACTAGTCGAGGTCTGACAGAATGTCTTATGTGCCAAATAGATATTAAAAAATTACCTGATATGACAAACAAGCAAAAAAATCAAGTGTTGCATTAGAAGTATTCAAGGTCTCCTTCACTGAAGTGTCTCCTCCCCACCACATTCTGCTGACTTTGTGTGCCTACTTACTCTAAAAAAAGACTGAATGGGTGGGGACTGGATTAGAGCAGCAGGGTTACAAGGGGAATGAGATGTTTCTTGAATTGGTTTCTGATATCTCATTGGTTTCTCTATGTTTCTCATATTTTCTGCCAAATCTTGGACTCTACAGATTATTTTTTCTTAAAGTGCAACTGCTTAAAGAAAAAAAATATAATAATTAAAAAAAAATCAGAGTTCAAATCGAAGCCCTCAGCTCTTTAGCCACATCTTCAAGAATGACATTTCACCTCGTCTGCACTGCTGTTCAACTGAAGGAAAAGTAAGTCATTCAAAGCCTCGCTCGTTTTAATTGGTGTTCTGGAAAACAGAACAGTGTGAGTTAAAGGCTCATGATCTGTCCATCTAATTGTGCAAAGCCTAAAAATTCTGATGTCATCTCCTTAGAGTGAACCCATTCTTAGAACTAAGCTTATGACAAGAATAAAAATTGCATCAACAATCTGTTTTAATGACACTGTTTGTATCATTTCCAATTACAAAAGTAACATTTCTCTAAAGTCATTAGTGCCCTGCCATTATAGCTGTCACCACTTCTCCAGTCTCGCTGCTCTGAGAGCAAAGACTCCCCATAGGTTCCTGCTTGGAATATTGATAAGCCTCAGGAAGAGCTCTTCTCCAGATGGTCTCCCATCAGGCATTCATACTCCAGCCGTTCCTACTGAGGGTTAAATGCTATTAGCAGAACACACTCTCCAGCAGAAAGTGAGGCTTGTCACTAGGATGAGCTGTGCAAACGACTACATCTGTTAACTGTAGCACAATTCCACTTTAACTTCATAGGCGTGTGGAACAAGGAGCAGAAGGGGAAAATATTCTTGCCTGTTTTATGTTAAATCAATCTGTCTCGGTAAGCATGAAAATATGCTCAAGTGACTAAGGGACCACTTCCTCAACATTGACATCTCTGACAGAATTCAGTTCTTAAACACTCAGACCAGGCCCTAAACATTCAGTCACAGCACAGAGCAGGAAAGCATCCAAGAAAGCATCAAGGACACCTGTGCTATTCCCAATGGGCATTTTTTAAGGTCCCCTTCAACACAAACCATTATGTGATTCTGTGATTCCCAGGTACAAAGCTATCTGTCTCAGTACCTCAGGGGTTATGAGACTCAGCTAAGTAGAAGAAAGCTTGCCTTCACACCTCTTTTTTCTGGTCTTTGTTACTACTATAAATAAAAGAAAATAATAAAGGTGTTTGTCTCTCTTTTCCCCATCTTATCTCTACTTTTAACGTCAGAAATTGTCCTTTTTTTCCCCACTAGAAATCTATGTGGCAGATGACATTTTATCTTTACACCACAGAAAGTGGAGAAGCCAGTAAAAATTCGCTAGTCAAAGCCCTGACTCTGCAGGACAGAGACATTCCAGTATGCTACATAAAGCTAGTAGTGTAGACCACAAAGGTACTTATGTTTATACAGTTAAATCTTGTTTGGTTTTGTTACTGTCTTTGTCAAGACAGGTGGTAGACCAAGTTCCTTAACCATACAATAGGGTGTCTCCAGTCTCTTCAGTTAAGAGGCAGACCCCACCAACCAGAACCTTCATAGATTTTCAACTAAGCAAGTACAATCCTCATTTGATATTCTTCAGCAAGGAGAACTATATCTACAGAAATATATAAATGTAAAAATGTAAATATATAAATGTATAAATGTAAAAATCAAACCTCCTTTATTTGTCACAGATCATTCCTCTGACTTTTTCAGCTAATTTTATATCATATCTATTTACAGTTATATTTTAGAATAAAACATTTAATAAATAATGTCAGTAATACAGCAAGCATTCTGAGCTCTGATGGGCAATTTCCTAATTGGATTCTCCCACCATGCACACAAATACTCCTGGATTACTTCATGATGACTACAGCGTCTCAGAAGCTCAGACAACAGGGCAGCATGTATTTTAGCGAAGGTTATTTCTGAAAAGTTTATGGTTGGCCTTTCTAGATGAAGGCTACAAGTACAGACCAAATGTTAGTTATCTAACTACATGCTTTCATAATTCGTGCACTGTAATATGCAGAGACCAAGTTTTAATGTCTAACCTGCAAAAGAAATGTTACTCTTTTTTGTTCTTGATGATCTTCGAAAAAAGAGAAAGCACACGCACAAATGGGGAAAAAAACTTTTGCCTCCATCTTTCACTTTAACATAATTGTTGAATGTGCTTTTTGTTGTTGTTTTGTTTTGTTTTTACTTATTTTTAAAGAGTGGCCCTCGGATGCTGGCTAGATAAATATTTTAACACTTACTTGAGAAAGAACGGTAAATTCTTGCCAAAAAATTTAAGACTTGTTTTAGCTTAAAAAGGTATCAGAGAGTCAAAAAAGAAAAGGCAAGAACAAAAAGGTTTCATCCAAAGGATCTATCCTTGCCAATTAGCTTAATTAAACTTTTCTGAAGATTAAATCTGGATATTCCTCACAATCAATGTCCAGAATATACAAAATTTAGTATTTTGACACAATTATGAGTGTAAGAATCCAGGTATTAGGCCAAAGTCCCCACCTCGCCACTCCCTCGTTCCTCATTCTCACAAGAGTATTATCTTTTGTCAAGATTCACAGGAAAATAGGATTGAATCTTGCTGTATTTCTAGCAGGGTGACATCCACTATAGGTAAGCACAAAATATAACCTTTTTTTTTTTTTTTAACCCCATAAAACAAAACTATTTGGCTAAGCACTCATCCTACTAAAAACGCTTGAAAGCCACAGACTGGAAGTGATGTTGCAAAATTCAGTCCCAAAATCTATTAAGAGAAGTGCCACAAGAAAGAAATGAAGTAATCACTTTACTCAGCTCTCCAGTCGATAGCTTTGAAGTATTAGTGAGATCTCAACCAGACCATAACGCTGTTTCAGGCACCTTACTATAAGGGAGGTAAGCAAACTGGAATCCAGAGGAAAAAAACTTCATCAAGTGCCTCTAAAAGCAGAAGAAAAAAAAAAAAAAAAAAAAAAAAAAAAAAGAAGAACTTTAAAAATTAGTTTTTTGGAAAAAGGAGAAATGGAAAAGTAGGGCAAAGGGCAGGAATGTACATATCTTCATAGGCATCATCAAGATGTCAGTGAATGACTTGCAGCATCACCAACAAAGGCAGACTAAGAAGAAATTGGGTTCATTTGTAGAAAGGCAGATTTAAACCAAAAGTAGAACAAACTTTCTAACTATAAAGATTATAAAGAACTAGAAAAGAATACTTAGGGAGACTGCAAAATATCTTCCATTTGATTTTTATCCAATCCCTATACTCAGCCCTTCTGTTCATACCACATACCACCTGAAAGAGCACATGAGCCAAGCCAACACCTGACTGGGATTTACTGCACTTCTCCATATGCATAACATGTACAAGGCTCAACAACTTATTACATACAGAATTCATGAAAATTGCTCTCAACTGTTCATGCACCAAAAAGTCGCATTTTCTACTTGCAGCCTCTTTCTTGACAGTATCTGAAGAGCACACTTGCAAAAACAGGGCAACTAGCAGAGGGCTGCCACTATTCCCAACAATTCACACTGCCCATCCATTGCTGCTTTTGCTTCCTTCTCCCTCATGAGCATTTCTCAAACCCAGATCAGAAAGCTGGCACAGGTTGAGTCCTATCAGCAACAACAGCCCCCTGCTGTACATCCTGAACAGGTAATGCGTATGTGGACAAAAGTGTATCAGCACTTATGCAACAGGGAAGGATGAAGAGACCCCATTTACCTCCCAGAGCTTGCTCTTGAAACACTTCTCGGGAAAGCAAGCAGCAGCAGGACTGCTGACATGTGCTGGAAGGCCAGAGTCTGAACAACCATTTTCCTGGAGGCAAAGCAAACGACCTACAGAGTTCTTGAGCTCCCTTTCTGCATTACATTTTCAAAACACTGTTTTTGCTGTTGCTATTTTTTTATATATATATTTTCCCCTCGCCTCATAGCCCTCAGACTTTTAGATCAATCTGTTTAGAGGAAGCAATTCATACTTTCTCTGAAGAACACAGCATCTGTTCCACTGTGAGATCTCCCCCCCTTGCTGGGTCAGCTTGAGCCAGAAGGAAACCACATGTAGCAAGTCCATCCAGATTTTTCCCTTTCCTCCAGTAGGCTCCTAAGAGGCAGAATTAGTTTACAAGATGGGGTGGAAAGAATTGAAGCAGATCTGTACTTTTTTTTTCTCCTTTCTCTTTTTACATATCAGGACTATGATCTCTCATTTCCTTTCATCTCTTTATTCAACTTTCCAGACAAAAATAGAATGAGATCATCACTTAAGCACATTTGATGAGACAAAAATATGTTGTGCTCCCCAAGCTTAATTCTGTCATTAACACTGTGTATTTCCACCATAGTATCACATGATTATCACTGAAAGGCCCTATAGTGTATATAAAGAGAAAAACCACCTGTAGTGTGAAGTAACTTCTGTATTGCATGAAGAACTGGACCCTATGCAATGGCTATGCCAGTTGGTAGCTAATTTACTGGGTACTATACAGATGGGATTGAGATCCATTTTTCAGGTACAGCAATTTTTAGGTACATCTCTATTTTGACATTCAGGGAAAATGCATGCACAACTCCCAACAGATACTGCTAGAGAACAGCAACGAGCACAGTTGGCTCCTACAAGCACACAGACCCATTTGTTTGGTTGTTATCCTCAAATCTGAACTCCTATGAAAAGTGACTTTAAAAGGAGCACAAACAAATTTGGTGCACAACAAACCCATACTGAGCAAAGTAAATCACTGCTCTCCATTCCTACCTTTGCCTTGAAAATAATATCTTACAGGGTTTGCCTTCTGTAAGGAAGGTAATTTAAAATGTAATTCCTATTGCAGTATTTTTACTTCAGTAGCAAAGCAGCAATTCCAGGTTAAATTTGTCAGACTTGCAGTCTGCAAGTTCTGCTTCCCATAAGCAATAAAGAGAATACTTTTATTTAACATACATATATAAATAAAACTGTTGTTTTTCCAGGTACATGCTAAATGCCTTCTTACAGTACCTCATGTAATTTTTACTCTACTTTTATTAACCAACCCTTTTACTATGCTCTCAGCAACTCCATAAAGAACTTGGAGGTGGAAAGACTTCGGAAGGAGGGAGCAGCCTACATGGAACGAGGCAGGAACTTCACAAGGCACATTCTGGTTCTGCATTTGAAAAACAGACACAATACAGATCATAGATTATACACACGAAAGCACAGAAACTGAGAGTGCCTAAATTTTATATGACTAAAGAGGATATCATCAGTCTATTACTAAATTACATGGTATTGTTTCTGGCGATTTTAAGAAATGAAGCCAGCCTTTACTGACATTCTAGCCAGCACTTAAAAACACATTTTACTCTAACTTTTTATGACAACTATATATTTTTAATGAAAATATATCGTCAAATATAGTTTAAGTATGCTACCTCTCTGGTTTTGTTTTGTTTCAACTATTTATTGCCGTAAGAAGCTCAGATGATCAAAGAAACCTCAACCTTGTTTCTAGTACTATAGGTCCAGCCCAGTTCCCATGTAAATACTAACTTTTACACATGCAGGCTTTCACCCACAATTGCTGTACGTAGAATATTTGTGCTTCAGATTGATTTTAGATAGAAACTTAAACATGCAAGGCAACATCTGGTATCTGTGCATCCACCCAGCATGTGGAAGCCAGTTACAACCATGTTTTCCAAACTTGCGTGGCAATGAAAGGTTACCATATGGAGACGACTAACGGCATTATTTAGATTAGGTTTTCAGCTACACTCAGTCCCCCCCAAGGGTCATTTCCTGTTTATGCGACAGGCATGTCACATTTTTCAGGCATACTGCACAGAGTTGTAGATACAATGAACTCTGACTGAGCGAGCTCCTTGTATACAACACCTGTGAGGCCACAGTGATTTCCCATGCAAGGAAGCACAGCAGTGTTTTACAAAACACCAGGGGTGACCAGAGCACAGAGACAAACAAAGGCAAGGCCACATACTCTGCATATGCTTTCATCCACCTTACTGTTGAAAGAAAAACCATGCCAGACAACACTGAAACACTGCACACATGATGAAACTACTCGTAATGATCAGGCCATCCTTTCCCTGCCCCAGTCCCGCACAATGCTCATACACATGGCAGCCTTCTGTATGTTGAGCTGTGAAGCTCCAGGTCTGATCAACGTGTGTAGGATCATTTCATGCAACTGCACGGCCATGTGGATCCACCACCCACCCACAGCTGCTGGCACAGAAATGTACATTCCCTTGATGTTCTCAAGTGACCATAAGAAAAATTTGTCAGCAAACGCATCTGCTTGTACCTTCTCAGCTAGTCACTCCTCTTCTGACTGCCCTTCCAACACTTGGTTCACCAGCTTCATCAGTCCCACCACCGCAGATCCTCTCCCTCCTCCCCAACATGGCCATAGGAGGTAGATACACCCTAAATCTACATCTGGCAGAAGATAAGGAGATTCACTTCTGCTTGTGTTGCCATAACCCAAACAGCCCAGCCTGTAAAAAAAAAATTCACCAAATTCAATGACCTTTCCTTTTCCACTGTATACATACCTTTTTTGCTTCTGTTGATCACCTGTAATCCAGATTAATCTGGGACTTCTATGGCACTAATAGATCCCCCAAAACAAAACACATGGTCCCTCACTGGCAGTATGCTCTGCAGAATCAGGCTCCTCAAACAGGAGGCTCCTACCTCCAGTAACTGTTTACAGTGTTGCATATGCCCTGTCAACATCCAAGCACTTTTCTAGGAAAAAAAATTGAAGATTATTATTATTTTTTTGAGTATTTTGAATATAAAAATGCAAATGCTTCTTTCTATAACTGCGAACTCATTCGATTCAAACTAAACCCTACTGCTATATAGCTGTTCAAATTTTCTCCTGTGTCTTGCAGAAATCATGGGAACATTTACTGCAGTGTCGCAATTCCTGAAAAAACAAGAGGAATACAATGGGTCAAGAAAACAGACTGGTCACACAGTGCACACATTATATTCTGAATTAGCACCAAATTAACTGTTACGAGAAGAGGCACAAAGAAACCCATACACAAATTAAAACCTGCTCCATGAAAGAGTTTTTACAAAGCTCCTCTCCTGGCACAACATAAAAATCCATCTCCTCGGAACATAATTCTTCAGAGCACACAGATCAAGGTAGCTTCTTTCTATACCACTTTAGAAAGTGGCATGGACCAAATCCAACAGACACAGGCATCAAGCTGTGTTTGAGAGGTTTGTAAAGTTTGTTTGTAGTAAAACCATTGCCTGAGTCGTGTTCAAAATGAAGCCATGTTTGGATCAATTTTTAAAACAGTGCTGCTGCCAGCACCAAGGCCTATGGTGATTTTGACTTGAGGAGACCGGTCCACAAGTTTGAAGAAATATCTGATGGGACAGCAGCCATCTTTCAGTCTCTACACATTTATCTGAAAATGCTCGGGATTACCAATCCCAAAAGTATCAGCAAACGGCAGAAGTGAAGGGCTCAGAAACGAGACAGACTGTGCTTTCCTGCCAAGAACCAAGCGCTCTGGGAAATAGTCTTTATTGCAGCACTGCACACACCCAGACCCATTCTCCTGCTTGTTCGAAGTTGGACTTGGTAAACTGAAGGAAAAAGAAAACCAAGAAGCCCAAGGTCATTACAAAAGTAAGGGAAGTAGCATTTAGGGACATTGTTTTTCTTCACATGAAAGAATGCATCTGCATGTTACCAGCATACTGGGGAAAGAAAGAAACTACAATATGAAAATCAGAATATTCTTTATAAAGACCAGCAACAGCTTCCACCAAGTCTAAACAAGTGGTATGCCCACTTAAACCAAACTCTGAGCAAGGAAAGCCTGCTTAGCAAGTACAGAGTACCCACTGTCTTACAGTTATATCTCACTTTCCATTTACTATAACAGAATTATAAGTAGCAGGTTTTTATCACCACCACAAGAGATTGCAAATCCTCTCTACAATCTCAAGCACATGAAGGTTCTATTTCTCCTTCAAAATTTACCTAGCAGCTGCCTTCAAGTTTTAAAGTCTCAAATAAACTGGGACAATCATGAAGAAAGGTTGCAGATCTTTGAACTCAAACCTTCATGGCCAGATGTGCTCACTAGAATCCATGCTCACTAGAATAAAAATTTTTACTTTCCTGAAATGACTGAATCAATTTCTAGATTTTTATACTGTTTGTAAAGTTTGGTTTGTTTGACAAACTAGAGTTACTCTTGTGTTGGAGGATCTCTCTCCACTGCAGCAGCTTCTTGATCACCACTTCATCAGACTGAGCTGCTGCAGCTGAAGAGATCATCATCTACCACCGGGATGAATGAAATAGGAGCCACCTCAGCTACCTCAACAGAACAGGAGTAGGAAAATCAGAGCCCTCTACCTCAGCAGTTCTCAGCACATAAACGTATGGGGACAAACTGGTGGCGATCTGCAGCAGGACAGCGGCCTGTGGTGCCTCAGAAGAGGCCCGGCACCTCATGAGGTCAGCAGCCTTCAGGAAGGGGCCTGCTCCAGCCAGCCTACACGCATCAGTGGGCCATACAAAGTAATGCCATGGCTTCAGTTTTCCTGCCGAGGATTCCCCTCTGAGGAAGGGCCACCAGGGCTAGCAGAGAGTACATCAGCTTCATTCTACAAGCCAGACAGCTTGTTTATTCTGGAGTCTGCTTGGTGAGAGATGGCAAGAACACATGCAGTGCTTGCTTTCAAAGCCAATGGCAACAGTCGGAGAACACAGACACCAAGTACAAAGCCTGGCCGACAATTTCAGTCAGATGCAAACCATGTGACATACCTCCATAAAAAGGAGGGAAGTGCATTTTGGAACTGTAAAAGTCTTTAAAACAGTAACCCCAAGCAAAACTGACATCCAATAGCATTCACCTTCCTCCTCCAAAAAAAGTATCATTTGAGATGGCAGGGACTGGAAAAGCCTGTGAACCATGCTCATCTATTTGGGGGGCTTCTAGGGCCTACAGCAATCCACAATTCCTCATTGTTCACCTGCCTTTGGCTAGCATATGTTACAGGGTTTTTTTTGTTTGTTTGTTTTTCTGACTGAAACACAGACCATGCAGTAGGTATGAGATAAGAATCTGACAAAAAGCTATTTGCAAAGAGTTAGGAAAACAAGGAACATCATCAAAATACAGAAGTTGGGGAGGTGGACTTAAAGAAAGTTAGTTTACCCAAAAAGGATACCATGACAAGGGAGTGTCTCTTGGTTGAACTGTCTAAGTCAAGGGTAGAATGGGACAGAGTAAAGTAAGAGCCATTTTCACTTCTCTCCCTCACAGAATTATACATGTATTTGGAGAAAATGAACTGTGAGATGATGTATGTAAAAAATATATTGCTCTACCATGACTGGTGATGGTAGAGTCGTATTGTATATTCAGGCACAAATCCAGAAAAGGTGACTGCCAGTTCACAGTTATGAATCATGAACCTCAAGAGCAAAATAAGAGGCTACAGTCTACTGAACAGAACGAACCAGCAGCAATTAATACACGAGACCACCAAAACAGAGCTAGCTTCCAGGATGTTCAAAGGCTTAAAGTGTGGCAAGACAACAGAAAAATCAAAGAGAAAAAGCACACCAAGAAAGGGCCACAGAAGTTTCAGACATCTCTGCATTAATTTATTGTCTTAAAATGGTGAGAGTCATAGAGGAGACTAGAAAAAACTGCAGTTGTGAAAATATGTCTGCATTAGCAAAAAAAATAAAATAAAATAAAAAAATAAGTGATTTAGTACGGGAATATTTTTATCAAACTAGATAGCAATGCCAGCTTTGTGAGCATTCAAAGATCAAACCCATGATTCTCTGATAACAGGATATGTTAAAATATGAATTATTGTTCTCCAGCACTTCCTGAAAACCACACAAGTAACTGTGACTACCTCCCTTAGCTTTCATCGAGTCTTTTAAATGCTCACCAGAGGCTTTTATATGGTTTAAAAGTCATACCCATCCTGGAAGAGTTATTTTCTCTCTCGCATTAAAAAGCCAAAACATGTTCAACTCCAAAGTGAAAAGACAAGAGGGTCACAACTAGGAGAAGATGAGCAAATATTTTCATAAAGTAGTCTCTTCTGTGTTTAACTTGGTCATTCAGGAGATTCCTGAAAATCCCCAGGAAAATATGGGGAAATATCACCAACTGGCCCACAGAGACTCACCTGGTTACAGAGGTGGCATTGTAGGCTCCCCTGGAGGTTCTAGTTCTCATCTTTCTCTGCTTTGTGCAAGATCAGCAAGAAAAACTCTTTTCCTCCTGTCTTGTCCCATGCCTTTGCTGACTTTCTGACTCCAACTATCCAGGAAAAGGCAAATCAGTAAGAAAATTTCTACAAGCCACTCCAAAAATCTTCACAAGAGCCTCAGGCTAGCAGTTATTTCTTCCAAGGTAATTTCTGGAATATCTCCTATTTTTTGGCTATTCATCTCAGGTGCTATTCCAATCCACTTGGCTCATCTAACACAGTCCAGCTGGGATGTCCTGTGCCATCACATGAAGATGTACTTTTTCCTTACACCTAATGTCTCCTCAACACAAAGAGCTAAATAACAGATAAAGAAAATATTATGTATACTGCACTTCAAGAGCAAAGAAAAATTCAAAACAGAAGAGAACTTCAAAAAGACTAACACCCCACAAAGTTTCTAACAGACTACAGAGTTAGTATTGGCTGATCTCAATCCCCACTTAGAAAAAAAGAGACTAATTATGGTACTACATTCCGACAGAGGTTCTTGAAATATAGATCCGCATTTTTCTGATTGCAAACTATGAGTATCAGACAAATTTTATAAAAAAATATCTCAAACAATGTAAGATAATAGACATACTAACAGATCTGAGCTTTTGCAGCATCTCTTGAGGATGAGAATGGTCAGACTATGGCATCTGAGCTGGTTTTATTGGTTTGGTTCCCCAGCTGGCAGTCCAAGACATACAAGACACTAACATTCAAAAATATTTGCAACAAAACAGTCTTTACTTACTCCAAAGTTATTTCAAAGTTTACTAAAGCTTTCACAGAACCATCCGAATATGGAAAGGCAGAAACACTCTTATTTCTTAATGTCTGCATGATTGATGGTTACAGAACTTTAAAAAAAGATGTCACTAGCCAACTGCTGCTTTATTCCAACGAAAGGAAGGAGCCTGGCTGAGAACAGCTGAAAGTTAATGTAGTAGGGGCTGAAGGCAAAAAACAGAGACTGAGCAAAGAGCAAACATTTCTCTCTTTTTTTTGTTCATCTTCAACTTTTATGTACTTTCAAGACTTATGTTTGTGCCATGACTACTACTTATTAAAAACGTTAAGCTGAATTAAGAAAAGTTAATTTTGTTCTTAAAGATTACAAATAATCATTAAAAAAATACAAAAATCAGTCCTTAACCAAGTTCTCCTACATAAGGAACTTGAACAACATGGATTTTTTCCCCCCACTTCACAAGGGGAGAAGTGTTACTTTAAAAAAACTTTACTGGACCAAGCAATGGGACGAAGATTTTTGTAAAAGATAGGACTGACTCAATCTCCAAAAAGGGGCATCATTACAGTGATGCTCACATTCATATGTCTGTCTGAACACACGTGGATCTCAGTGACTCTCATGACTTTCCCCCATGCTCCTGTTAGCAATCCACAACCCACTCCAGCCAAGCCCAGGTGCTGGATTTCCAGTCAACTCCTGATCTCTCAAACTCCATCATCCAACCAAGCAGCACACTCTGCAGGTGTAAAGGGACCGTTCTTCCCTCATCTCTCCCCAGAGCAAGGTGTGGGGAAAGGAGCAGGGAGGCCTGCCACTAGGGCAGGGAGCAGGAGGAGTTTTCACCTCCAGCAGGTCTCCAGCAAAACAGCTGGGAGGCAGCAACACCCTCCACAAGGTAAACCTGCCTAAGGCACGCAGCCAAGAGACTAGGTAAAGGCTGGTACACAAAAGTGCTCTCCAAATACTTTCCTCATGGAACACAGGCATTCAAACAATGCTGATGAAAAATACTGTAATGGAGGGAGGCATTTCTTTTGATGGAAACCTCTAAGTTCTTCAAGAGAGGAGATGAGACTCACTCATACATTATACAACTACAAATAAAGCCAGATCTCATCTGAGTTCTTATCTCCTGTAGGAAATGTTTCCTATGTGAAGTATTTCTCACCATGTTTCTCAGAACTCAGTAAGCATGCAATAGTGCTTACTTAGAAGTTACTTCCACCGTTTTACTGAAACACCTAGCAGGCTGTAAAAGCACAGAAATTTGGCTCATTCAGATATTGTACAATCAGATCTCAAAGAAATTTTACAAAGTGGTTAGGATACTTCAGCGTTACTACATCCATTCTAATCTTGCCTAGTTAAGAAGTCTTTGTAGAGAGCTTGTTTTATTACTGAAGTCAGTATGAGAGATAATGTGTCTCTTCACTTCTGGTTGTTCCTTCTCCAAGTTGTTTCTGTATCTGGTTTGTCAAAAAAATCTACTAAGAAGTGGACAAGACAAAGTTTTAATCAAATGTAAGCAGTAACAACAGGTTTTATTCAAAACTTCCAGTAAAGAGGACCCACTAAGATTTGGAATAAAGGTACTTAGAGTATTACAGCTTATGTGAATATAAAAGATCAAAGAAAAAAATAAACCAAGCAGTAAAAAAAATAAAAATTAAAAATATATATTTTTAAAAAGTTTGAAATAGACCCACACAGGGATTTTGAAGTCCTCCAAACAATTAACAATTACTATGTTTGGCAAAACAAGATTCTCTTACAAAATTAAAAGCCTACTTCTGTTACATACACTGTATAAAACTGCTCAATAGTTAAAGAGCACGCTGTACAATTATGTCTTGAAATACATAGAGCTGCAGCCTTCAAACTGCAGGAATTAGGCATTTTGTCCTCTTCACAGGTAAAAGAATTAACCAGCTGCACAACTGTTTTGGGGGAAAAGGAAGAGGCAAAAATAGTCAGAATTAACAAGACGAAGCCACTATAAAAATGAAACGCACAGCAAAAACTCAGACCTCTGTTTAAACTAACAAGCTATGTTTACAATATATTCTACATTTCAGTTGTCATTTCCCTTCCCACTCCCACCTCCCCCCATTCAAATATTCCTAACTCCTTTATGGTCTAAGTCTAATTAATTTCTAAACTTTCAAATACACCGTACATACATTTAGCAAAAACATACCTAACATTCTTACAGCAGTATGGTCAGGACACAATTTCCAAGATTATTACACAGTTATTGAGGTTAAGCCATATGACTTTTTTGTCTTTTAAAGAGAACAGCAAGTATCAGCGTAGACAAATGGTTTTAGAGTGGACTGCAGAAATCCTGCAAAAGGCAGACTTCACCAACATTGGCTCTTAGCCCCA
The DNA here is from genome assembly GCF_047663525.1 of Anas platyrhynchos. NCBI lineage: Eukaryota > Metazoa > Chordata > Aves > Anseriformes > Anatidae > Anas > Anas platyrhynchos. Next base: position 38,171,242 of record NC_092590.1, read on the forward strand.
GAGGACACAGAAAAAAAAAGTGAGCAATGGACGTAGGGAAGAAAAAAAATCTCAGAGTGCCAACTACAGGATGATCCTTCAGGAACTTGCTCCGACAGACTGTGGTTTGGGCTCAGTTGTCCCCCTTATGCTAAGCCATACAAATCAACTTTGCAATAGAATATTACAACGTAAACTAAAATTCTTGACACCAACAGTATGTCAAAGGGTTGTTGTGTGGTTTTTTTTTTTCTGAATCCAACAGTTGGTTACAGAGGTCGAGAATTTTCATGGCTCTTATTCAGCTGTTGCCAGTTCGGGGGGCAGAGGGGGAAGTGTGTGTCTGACTCATACGTCCTTCAAGTACATGCAAGGCTCAATTGTTTGCAAAATGCAAGAGCTTGGGACCTTTAAGACACTGAAGAAATAGGATTATGAGGAGAGCCCATCTGAGTAAGTACTTTATCCAGCCACTGAAGGGGACCATGAAGGTGTATCTCTATCCAGCATGGAGTGCTCGTTACATCTTGGCGATGATATTCAGCTCCCCAGCCCTGGAAACAGAACGATAAGTGGGGAAAGAAGAAAAAAAAAACACCTTATTTTATAGTAACAAATATGTGAGAAGCACATGTGAATTGTTTTCTTTCTTACTGAAATAATCTAGCTTTCAACAGTGATTATCAAGCAGGATAACATCCAATTATCACATTTCAACAAACAAATCTGAAGTTAAAAAAAAAATGGAAGAAGTGTCATTTTGTGATCTCTTGGAATGAGGCTCTAAATTCTCAAAGACATAACTTTTGGCAATGCAAAGTTTTGTCACAACTCACCACCAGTTACATGATGTCCCACCCGTAAACTTTCCGAAAAGAGGGATAATCAAGTCTTACGCACCAAGATCAAAAATAGAATAAAACGGGGAAAAATGCTGACAACAGATCAATGAATTAAAAAATAAGCTCATAGACTGACATGATGGAATAGGAGGTGAGGCATCTGTCCGACAAGAACCAAAGCATGTTTCGCAGGATGGACAGAACAAACACAGTGATAGATCAGAAACATTACTCTTAGGAGAAAGAAGGCATGATGACTGCCCAGCAGACTACTTCCCAAGTTAAGACAAGTGCCAGTAGGTCTTCTTTCAGCTCATATCAAATCTAGTAACAGTTATTACCAAGGATATAAACAGATATTTAAACAGCTTTCAAAATCATTTTGTAAGAGAACTGTTTTTGGTGGAGGTCTGTAGACAACGCAATGATGCTGCTCTGCATTAACCCCTAATGAAGGAATTACTCAGCTCCCAACACTGGTAGCCGCAACTCCAAACATCATGCAGTGCAACATCCAATACACAGGAGGTCCTGTGCATCTGTACAGACAGCACTGCTGTACAACTCTACAGGATGTGGAGCCATAAACAACCTACTGCATTTTAGCAGTCCCTACCCTAACACATCTGAAAAGTTCCATCCTCCTCTGATGTGTGACCAGACTTTTTTTTTTTTTTTTTTACATCAGTACACATGTTGATATTCATAGCCACATAACAAATCTTGACTTTACATGTCCCCTTAGAACAGAAAGGTATGTGTATTATTCCAAATAATCGCTGTGTCTCCTAATTCACTAGCTGCTGATCAGGACAGATTTAGAAGATTAAGCTATCTGCATTCCCACAACCACTGCAATGACTTTCATGGCTGTCCCAGCTCCCAGCTCCAAAAATGCCAGCCAGGAACAGAAGCATGAAGTTCAGCTGAACATCTTTGAGAACAGGAGTCAGCACAGACCATAGCAGTGTAATTTAAAGGGCAAAAGCTGATGCTATGTAGTGAATTGGTGGCTTTTACATTTTTAGCCCAAGTAATTGACAACTCAACCCTCTTCTCAAAGCTTATTGTATTGTACCATCCATATCCCCCCCAAAAATTAAAAAGACAAGTCCCATAAATCTAGAGTAATTATGAAAATAATTATACACACATTAAATAGAAGTATTCAATTGAATCATTACGTTTAAGAGAGGCATTTCAATGAAACTGGAGTAGTTAACAGACATGATAGCAACGCTTCAGAAAGTGAATAGAGAGAAAGCTGAAGAAAGACCATCTGCAAGTCACCTCAGCTGTCAAAGTCTATGCATCAGGAGATGGATTTTGGTCTGTGGACAACTTTATATCATTCAGATCTGTCTTACACTTCCAGAACACTATTCCATAAATATTTAAATTCAGAAGTTATTAACAGGCTGATGGAGGGAGGTAATCAACAATTCAGAATCACCACGTTAAGAAAAAAAATATTATTTTGCTTACAAAATAACCTCAAGCAAATTTTCACATACCTTTACAAAACTCATACGGAGAGTGCACATCTTAGTAAGCTCATACACTGTCTCAAAGCCATGGTTCACTGACTGTGCCAAAAGCTGAGCAAACTCCTGATTATTGAAAATCTTCAAACTGCAGCCACTAGGTATTTTGCACACTGTGGTCGGATGGAAACCGTGATGGTAGTTGCAGTTCCGACTTTGCACAAAAATACTGCTGTCACTGAGGCATTCGGCATACACTTCTCCACCAACATAATAGAGATGAACACCTGGAAGGAGAATGTTGACATTACGAGGTTAGATGAATTCACACCATGCATCTGTTTTTCATGGTATGTCTCCATATGTTTCTGCTTAAAGAGATTAACACTAATTGCATATCAGACCATACTCTGTCTTAAAACTTTATTTTTTTTATGTTCCATCAGTACATGATTTGAAAGGAGGGTGTGTATGTAGGTATGCATATACGAGGATAATCAGTAATTGTTGTATTTTAATGTGCTGTATATTCAACAACAATAATCCAGCAAGTACTGCAGTAATTTTGATGCTGTACGTTGGATGGCTAGGCCAGCTGAACTTTGTTCTCATTATATTTATGAGAAACAGTAACTGGGAATGCAGGAGGGGAGAGCAGATAATAAAACAGCCTCATACTGGGTTCTCTCAAAAAGTCCTGAATGCTATTTTTGCTAGCATGAGGCTTTTTTCAGCTCAATTTAATGCTTTCTTTCCAACAAGCTGGAAAAAGAAAATGGCCCTCATACTCTTCATGTGTCTGTCAAATGAGGGTTCATATCAACTTCCCAGTCCTCACTGCTATTTCCCACTCCCTCACCCATCACTGGTGGCAGCAATGCCCAAAAATGTGACATACGGGGAACCTCTGTGGAAATGTGCTTGGGAGAACTCAATTCCAAAGGCTTTGAGAAACCAAGAAAATTTGCCTTTAGTGTTTATAAATAGATAATTTGCTGCTCAAACCTTTCACCTCTCACAACATGACGAGACAAAGAAGCAAACACACAGACTTTAAAAACTAAACTGAAATCCCATCAGAATGCCTTGACTGTGCTCTGTCACGTAAGATTTCGCTGTTGTCTGTATGTGTACGTGTGTGGGAACACATATAACACCATCTGATCAGCAAAACAATTTATGGCTGCTTTCAAGTTTAGGATTTACTTGTTTTTCCTCTAAGACTAACAGTTCTACATCATCAGTAATTACACACACATACTTATTCAACAGCTTCCTTGTCTTTTCTGCTCTGCTTTGGCACACATACAGTTAAGTGCTTCAGCACGAGTCTGCTTGCAGCTGGGTTACTTTTAAAGAGAAAATGAATGAGGTGTTAAATAAATATCCTCATACTTGGTAAGATGGATGGGGCGGAAAAGAAGGGAGAAGTGTTAGGACTTGAGTGGCGCAGCACAGGTGGGGCGTACTGCTGAGAGCTGCACAAGTCCTCCCGTAGAGAAAAGTTTTCCAGGCTAAGGGCAAAAACTTGATGACCTTCAGTTCCTCTGGTTTCAATTCTTTACTGCTCTAAGGAAGAAGATACTTCATTAATTGACACTTATTCCACATAACCACAGGTTGGGCACACGTAACCCCCAATTGTCTCTGAAAATTTGCTAATAACGTAAGCTCCTGAAAACTTTGTCTGGCAGCAACACCCCATTGCAGGGCCAATGTCAGATTTGCATGTCATCTGCATTATAGGCAAGTCCTCAGAGAAGAGGACTGTATTAAGTCAGACACAAACCAGAAGCTTTTCTCTTTTGCAGGACACTGTCACAGCCACAGAAGAGAAGAACAAGATTCCCACTGAAAAAAATTACTGGCTTCTTTAAAAATGCACTTGGAAAAACTGTTTTAGCAAGTTGTCCTTCTAAAAACACGCTAGGATAGCTAATTTATGTTGGAACTAAAGGCAGATAAAAATTTTGTGCCAAGAACTATCATTTGGATTTCCATATGCACCCATAATCAAGATAAATCAAGATATTTCATTAAAAAAAACTGCCTTAAGCTCTTGCTCTAATTAAGGTTATGATAGGCTTTGGGCAATAAAGAATTGATTAGGGATAAAAATTTCCTCTAATTACACAACAGGTAAGAACAATACTGTGCTTATAAGACCTGGCCAGAAAATTATGTATTTACCAATATTCTAACAAGCACTTACCACGCATACTGAGAAGAGCAGCCTGCTCTTGAAGCAAGAAGCCCAGGCTGTCACTCCTAGTGGAAATATCCCCGCGAAAGAACCCCCCCAAAAAAGGATGCAAAGATCTAAAACCCACCTTTGCCAATGTGTCGCCTCGTATTCTCAATAGTGGAATTGCGGTTAACGTTGGAGAGCAGCCCCAGGCAAAACCTGTTTTTGTTGTTTGAAGGATCAGTGAAGCCATCCACCAGGATGCTGGTGGAAGAAGCGTGGAATGCCTCCCCAACGCGATTATTCAGCTCGTAATAGACAATGGAGCACCAGTGCTTTGGCTCTTCGTAAGCAACTGCCTGAACATCTGTAAAGCAACCACGCAAGTGTTACAGTCTAGCGGCACTGGAATACAGGCCTGAGATTTAAAGATTCATAAAACTGCAGATTTTGGCTGAAGATCACTGAAAGATGATCTGGATAAGCAGCTGCAGTTAAAGAAAGGCTCTTCTGTCTTCAGTTATTTTTGAACTTTTCATTACCACAAACACACAATAGAATAATTTCACCTCAACTTCACTAGCACAAGACTCACAAGTGGAAAAGGCTGGCACTAGATATCCACAGAAAAGTGCAGGAAGCTCCCAACAACATACCAAGCAGTGCCCCAATAACCCTGTTGTATTTTCTACAACATGCTATTGCGCAGGCCTGGAAAGCAGAGAAACACTTCTGCAATTGTACATCGCAACCCTGAACAAGGGCCTAACACACAGAGTCCTAGTAATTCTGCTGGATCAAAGAGAAGATGAAATCAAGGTAGGTATTATTTAATGGGAACCTTTTACTCATCAAGTGCTAGCAAATAAAAAACCTGCAACTGTTCCCCAACAGAAGAATTACTTCCAGAGCGAGGACTTCTCAGGACATGGTTTTGCAGTATCTGGTAGCGGTAGCAACAAGCTCCTCCTCAGCAGCTCCTAAGCAAAGCTGGGAACTGTGCAGAATGCCAATAGGAAATCCATGGTTCGCAAGGTCTATCTGACAAGCTCTAGGAACACATGGCAGTCTTGAGGTAACACTTGTGGCTCTACACTGGGAAAAGTTTCTTCAGAAGATCTTTACCAAAGGGAGTTTCACAGTGGGTGTCCAACAACAGCACAGGCTGCTTCAGATGTCTCCACCCAGTACGCATTCTTTCAAGTGCCAAATACAGCTACAAATTATTAAACTGCCTCCAAATAAAAGGAGGCTAGTGAAGGGATGTGGTTGCTTTATGTGGTTTCTTTTAGATGAAGGAGACTATTTCCCTCCTCAGCCTAGCGCAGTTGGACTTGCTGCTAAGATACCAGCTTTGCAGATTAAAGCTCTAACTACAGGCCAAAGTGCTAACATGAAAATAAGACTGGTGTTTCAGGAAAACTTGTTTCTCTGGCCAGAGGATTCCTTCTTCCAACCCCAAGTCTTAACTGAAATCAGCCAACTAAGACCAATTAAAATTTTCTGTCATATTCCTGCTCATACTTTCCTTTGTTCGCGGATCACACCACTGTGATTTTTGACATGCAAAATGAAACAAAAGAAGTTCCTCCCCAAACAAACATTACCTAGCAGATACAAAAGGTGGCAAACAGCAGAAAGCAGGGTAACATCCTACATCATTGTGCAAAACTTCTGAGCATAATGTCTACTGCTGACTAACACCTTACTTAAAACAGTGGCAAAAAGGAGCTGGTCTTTCCTGATACCCTCATTATGTTCTATCCTCTCATGTCATTGTTAAAAAATAAAATAACAAAAATCAGTCATTAATTATTAGTAAGAGGTTACTACACTTTGAATTCACACGAAGATGCCAGCAATTATCAAAGCTGCAGCTTTACCCCAGTTCTCAAAAGTCAGGAAGAAATCTTGCCAGCTGGCCATTCTTCCAGAATGAATCATATCTCTCTCACACAGATTTCATACTAACTTCCTTACATTTGCTTTAAGTCATGCAGAGCAGGTGCGCTTAGTCTCTCTATTCCCAGCATGGGCCAACAATGGAAATTACCCAACTTCATTGACAGGATGCAGCTTGTTAAGTCAAATCTCCCAAGACTAACAAATCACTGTGAAGAACATGCTTCTGAGAGCTTGCAAGAGAAGTGCTGCGGTAAGTTTACGCTAAAAACTGGTCTTTAAAAAGTCTGCAGCAGGTTGTAAAAGTGGTGAAATTACAGTATACACACACACAAATAACAAACACAGGAAGGCATACCGAGATTTTGTTGTTGTTTTCTTGTTTGTTTTTTTTTTTAAACTGAAGGGGCAGAGGTAAGACTCTACTGTACTAAACAACTAGGAGGGAAAAATACTAACAGACTTTATTTTGGAATGGTTGCACGTTACAAAGAAAGAAGAAAAATCCAAAATCTTTTCTTACTAATGGAAGAATTCTATGGTACATGTATATTTTAAGAGGTGCAAACATGCAAAAAGTCTGCAGTCAAGCATAAACATTGCAAATTTACTATTTACTTTGGGCCCTCAACAGCAGCAAGATACACACACGCAGCGTATCGTATCAGTGAAAACTGGAAATGCTACACAGATGGGGTTTATCACATGCAAGATTCATTCCACACAGAGAGTAAATAGGTTACCAGGGAACCTATCCAAATTATTTTAAGAGAGTAAATATACTTCCTGAAACCAGACATTAAGCTTAGCAACAAAACAAGTACAAAACTCAAACAATAGTTAAATTGTTCATGCGCTTGTGATCTTTATAATCATTCTGGCACAGCATTCAGCTTGCTGCTCTTTCTTGGCATGGTCAGTAACTGTGTAAGCTTATGTGTTCTCTAAAAGGGGCTATTTCTCACAATGTGACGAATGCACTAAATCCTTTACTCAGCAGTCACGGCTGGCTGCAAAGGCTTTAAAAAGCAATGTGTAAAAAGATGTCTATGTCATAGTACATAAAGCAATAGGGTATATACCTTTTTTAAATTATAGATTTCAAAGTCTGTAGCAATGCCAGTGCTGGCAGACAGCTCTGAGTTTTGAACCATGTGCTGCCATTGCCAGACTCAAAGATGGAATAAAAATGGGGAGAGGAGGGATCAAAACACACACACAGACAAAAAGTAAAATTAAAAAAAAAAGCTTTAAAAAGCTTTTTTTTTTTTTAAAAACCCAGGAGAAGTGTTAACTATTTGAAGCAGAGCATATTCTCTAAGGACGTTAATTTAAGAACTGAATTCAAAACAAAAACATAATGAGAACAGACATTTTATGACATGCACTGTCTCAGAGCAAAAAATACAGATACTCCAGTTGCCTGTGAAAAACATCTGTGGGCATTTACATAATTGACAGTACTATCCATCCTCTGATCAAGTCTTTGTTTGGAGAACTATGCTTGACTATAGCTACTGCCATCCACAATTCAATAAGCGCTGTATAGTGTTAACTGTACTGCACCTATAAATTAATGTATTTGCAAGGGATACAGAGATTCCTTTCCTTGCACATACATAATTCCAGCACTGCACATAGAAATGTGCTGCATTGTAAGAATCCTCTCTGTTCAGGAATTATAATTTCCAGACACAAAATATATAAAAAAAACTTTGGTCATGACTTTGTTGGGAGTCAGAAAGTAATAAAGCCCACATACTTTCATTTTGAAATGAGTTATGTTCTTGTTATAAATAAATATTTACTTCTAAAAATCATCTCCAGATTTATTATTTTTCCCTGTTGGTGTAAGACATAAAAAGTTGTTTGTGTTTTTGTCCTCTTTCCTCCCGCTAAACATTTCCATAAACAACACACACACAATATGAAAAATGAAAAGTCAATTATTAACAGCATCCAAGAAGTTCTGAAGTACTTCACTGTTAAGAAACAAAGCAGAAAAGGAGAAGGAAGTATTTTTACCTCCTCTGTGTATGTCAGGATGGATTGCAGGTGCCATCATGTTGGTATCCATTGGCTGGGAGGTATCGTGTGTCATCTGATCTTCCGGAGGCAGGTAAGCAGGAGGGGGAGTATCAGCTAAGTATAGAAAAAGCAGAGATACACAAACCCTTTCCTCTCTTTAAAGTATATATATACATACCCACATAAACAGTTTCGGCCTGGAAATGCTTCCAGCCTGACTCAGCTATAAACTTCCACCCACCAGAAATCTGAGAAAGCAATCATGGACCTTGATTCAGGAAAGCAAAGAATTACTGTGTATATTAAGCACAACACTTACAAAAACAAGTCACTCCCTGCCCCCCACTAAGCCACAAAAGAAAGCTTAGCTACGTTGCCAGTCCATGTCTTCTGCAGGTTGAAAGTGCCATATAGACATTAACACACAACGCTCTCAGGATCAGACTCAAAGTAAATATTGAATATGGTAAATATGAACACAAGTTGGAGCAGAAAGCTTTCAGTTCCAACTTCTGTTTCCAGCATGATTCCACCAGCAAAGTATGCAAACATCCCTGATACATTCACGACTTTATTATTACTATTGCAAAGTAATGCTTTACAATCTAGCTCCGTTTCCCTAGAGAGGAAACAGTAGAAAGTATTGAGGAATCCAAATTTTGCATAATAACTTTTGGGTCTGGAATTTATTTGCCTGTGTCTCCTACTGGCTGCACTGTCCAGTTCAGAATTGAATCACTAACATAAAAACCATCCTGTGCACTCTGACTGTACTCACTAAAACACTGCCATTGCGCTGCTTGAAGTGCCCTAACCAGGTACTTGCGCTGCTCTCCAGCTACCTATGGTGCTTCCCAGAATCTGCAGGAAGCTGCTGGTGGCACCACCTCCCTGTACACCACAGAACCTTCTCTTCCACATGAGTTGTACAGGGGCACATGCAAAAGAGAGAAACCCTTGGCCAATTTCTGCAAGCTTTTGTTGCACAAGCTGGGGTTAGATCACCACTGTTCTACCTCCAGTGAACACAGCTGCTGCTCATCCCACAACAGTAGTTTGGGGCCTTCAAAACCCTAAATACCAAACCAGTGTCAAGAAATTGCAGGATAACGGTACCATTGATTTGTAACTATTTCTCTCTCTTTTTTTTTTTTTTAAACACAAGCTAATGACATTTATTCACTGCTTGTTACTTCAGAGATATTCTGCTGCGAGCTTTATGTCTAGCACTGGCAGGTACATTCCTAATTCCCTTCCGTGAATACCCTTGGTTGGAGGAGTGAGCAGCAGGGAGAAGACAGTGACTACAGGACTGCATTAAAAGCTTAATGGTCTGAAGTGGAATTTAAAAGTCTCCTGTTTTACTAAGCCTGAGACATTTGTGTGTGTGCAAACATGATGTTGGTGATGCATAGATAAGGAAACAGGGCTGTAAGGATATAGGCAACAAATTAACCTGTATCTGTGAAGATTTCAAGATCTTTGGACAATTATTTATTTTTATTTTTGTATTTTCGAGAAGTCAATCTCCTCTTTCCCTAGCAATGGACAATTGTCCAGAACTAAGTATGAAGGACATCAGTATCTTGACTTTGCTCTAATTCAATTCCTTCACTGCAGCTGCTGACTCGTCTTTATGGGGATGTGGACAAAACAAACTCCTCAAAGATCAAGTAAGCTTCCACAAGCCAACGTTCAGGAAGACCTTCCTGTTGGAAAAGCCTTGATTTCTGCCTGCTGGAAGAAACCCAGCCACACCGATCATATTTAAAGCAAAACAAAAACACAGAGGCAAGACAGCTGTTTCTACCTCAACTTTTCACATTTTAAGACAAAAAAAAACCAACAAACTTATTCCTTCCCTCCTGCCTCTGCAAGTTCAGTAGTCTTCATTCATGATAGAAACATTTTCAAGAGAAACACCTATCAGCAGCAGAAATCTATGGATGATAATTTTACCTAATAGAAAACAGATTTTCACAAGTCTGCCACTTTTGTTTACACATGCTCTCCTACAGCCCCTGAAGAAAACATGCAACCAGGCTATCCGTAAGCATTTGCACAGAGTCCTTCTAGCATTTAGATCAAAAGATCTCTCACAGGCTCTTCTGCAATTTTTTTCTTTTTACCAATTTGCATATAAAAACATAAAAAAGACAGCTGCACAGAATTTTCTACAAGCAGCTGTCAACAATAAATAAAGTTTGCTACTTCTTTGACTTTAGGAATTAAAATAGCCTGAAGATTTCTTTTTGGGGCCTTAAGGAACTGTTTTACGTTTGAAATGTATTTGTTTCTTGAGATAATCTTATTGCGTGAAGAAATTTTATCAGGTAGCAGCAGCATGATCTTGAGAAACATCCTTCTTTTGCAGAACTACAGCTCTGTGCTGAATTTATGATGACCTTTTTCCTAAGCAAGAATGAGCCATAGCATTCTTCTTGCACATTAAGTGTTATGCTCTCTGGGCTACACTGTTGAACAACCATCCCAGAAAAACCCCTAGTTTTGAATCACTTCCTCCACTCCAGAACAGTTTTAATCTTAACATTTTAATTGTGTTTGAAAGAGGAAAAAATATTAAAAACTTCGCTATTATTACCATAGACAAACCAATTACATAGCCTTTATTACCTACCATCTCTCAGCTTACTATTGAACACAGGTGTTGGCTGATAATCAAGCATTATTACGCAAAAATATGAAGATACCTGTGACGTCCAACACATTGTCACTTCTGAAGAGCCACATAAGCTGACCATACCTGGCATCTGGAAAGGACTTCCTGGGTCTGAGCTGGCTGGAGAATGGGGGTAGGTGCTGCTGCTGCTTCCAGGCGAGTTTGGATAGCTGCTGTTTGGCGAGTGGGGGAACGGGTGACTGTTGGGTTGCTGAAAAGAGTCCGGGAAAGTAGCGTTGTGTGGCATGTGGGGCTCGTTTTGTCCTAGGTTGCGGAACTGAGCCAAGAGGCTGTGCTGAGGGTTGTACTCGCTGTGCCTTGGGACCAGCACTGGAGGAAGAACTGAAAAGGGAGAAAAAAATAAATAAAAAAAGGAAAGAGACACAGCGTTAGAGACTCAGTTCTGAAGGACTAGGCTATACCTGGAAAAAAACATTCTTCACCCCCTAGGGCAAATTTACAGCTGCTTTAAAAACAAGGTAGTCAAATCTAAGAACACATGTCTAAGCAAGAACTCTCTTCCTTATATCCAGTTACTGCATAGCTTGAGTTTGTAGCGATCGTGCTAGCTGCCCTGCTCACCAGCCCGCAGCTTGTTTTCGGAGGGCCAGGGGAGAAGAGCCAAGGCCGAGCTGCAATTCTACATTTCGGTTTTATTCGCACAAAGAAATGCTGAGAAGCAGTCCCAGTGCAACGCTGACAGGCACTTCATTCTGCTGCACTTGTGAGCCTGCTAATCACATAATGGCCTGTAACCCAAAGCCTTGCTAATGACAACAGGTATTTTTTTTTTCTGAAGACAATACTAATATTATATAGGCCTTGAACTGAGCCTTGTCCCAACAGCTGTAATTTTATTTTTAACCTAGGCTATGCTCTTACCAGTTAGTACTAAAATTGTTGTTAACCCTTCGAGTCAGTTTACAAGTGCAATTTAAATAAAAATTATCTAGTTCAAAATAATAATAATAAAACTGAGCTGCAATTGAGGTCCAACTATATGCTACTATGGGATCAGAGAAACACACATCAGAAACCGCTGGTCTCCCCACACTCTCAAGGCCTCCTCACCAGAGGAAAACAAAGGTCTCTTTAACTGGGCACACGAACACGACACCAGCTACACCAAAATAAAAAAAAAAACAATCAGATCTTTCTCTAGTGCCTCGGCCTCTACCTTTGAATGCCTCACAGCAAAGTGCAAGGTACCCAAAAGATTAAGCGCTAGTCTTGTTAGAGACTGAGATTCTGGGGTGATGAAGGAAAGCGGAGGAGAAAAATGCAGGGAGAGGGAGATCCATGCACACAGAAGTGAAATAAGAAGTTATTGTCCTCCACACCTGCCCCTTCCCTTCACCATCTCTATTTCCCAACTCCACAGCCCAACAAGACCAGAGGAAATCCCATGTGTGCCTTCAAGGGAAGGTGCCAAAACCCACAAGGCATTAAAGCCAATCTCCCTGAGCCTCCTGTCCTGTCCCCAAAACCTGGTGGCCACACTGGAGACAAACAGAAGGAAAAGAAAAAGCCTCCGCAGCCAAAACTGTATCACTGCTATTAAGAAAGGTGTTCAGAGAAGCTGCTTCACCCAAAGATTAATTATAAACTCATCGCAAAACAAGAACAAAATGTTAAAAAGTCATCTTGCTAAAGGTGTTCTTCCAATGCATCAGGACACCTCCAGCACTTGGCTTATACAGAAGCATTCAGGCTCTTTCTTCCCTTTAGTGTCCAGGGGTGTGAGAGCACCACAGCATTGTTCCACCCATAGACCAGGCCTAAGGCCTAGGCCCAAATTTAAACTGTATACGAAAGGATGCCATGCCACACAACTTGCTCTCTATTCTGAAAGTAAGCCAAACATTAACTGAAGAAAAAGATTTTCCTTACTGTTTTGTTTTGCTTATGCATAACGGAGACAGAAATTAATGCACCAGATTTTTGCCTGCTACTGGCATTAATGTAGGAAAGGCTTGATCCCAGAAACCTTCCCTGAATAGACACTCTGAGGAAAAAAAGTCATGCCTCATGACTGAAATTAAGGCCGTTTGTTAGTGTCAAAAGCAAGTTTTAAAGACTTGATCTGATGTTTCACTTTCTTAGAGCAGCTTCACTGAGCTTCAGTGGATCTCAAGTACTTGAGACAGATGTCATTCCTACGGAGATTTGTTTAGATACGAAATTTTTAACCAACTCCATCTTACAAGGAATATGGAAAATTCCTAATTACAGCATTTTCTGAAACAAAGCACATCCATCTACCATACTTTGGAAGCTCCCAACTGCAAAACACCCCAGGAGGAGCTGCATCTCCCTTGGCCAGGCAAGCTGCCTCTTGCCTCTAACACAACTGTTCTCAGAGGTCGCTGGTAAAAGCCACCAAAAAAAAGCATTCAGGTGGACATCACGAATCCCCCTGCTCACAACACAGCTAATGTCAAACCCAGTCTTTCTGAATTTTAGGATCTCTTTGAATTAAACGTGTTCTGTTAAGCCTAACAGTTCTTTTGTAGTGAGGTCAAGCAACACATTAATTGTTATGGCCAACGTCTGCTGGACTCATAAATTACTAGTGAAGTGAAAAAACTAACAATGAGATCATGTGTTAAAAACTATTTTCCCTTTCCTGTCTTTATGATTCTTCCTTACATTTCTGACCATTTAAAAAAACACAGCTTTCCTATCTCTTCCTTTCCTGCGGATGAAGGTCAAACCATTAAGTTTTCTAAAGTTAATTTGTGCAGAAAGTACATCACCTACCTTTCCCATCCCCAACCTCACATTAAACAATGACACACATGACATCACAGGAAGCCACGCGATTTATAGCATTCTAAAATAGCTGGAGAACAGGATATTTTCTGTATGTTTTCTGTAATTAAAATAAGGCAGTGTCTGATTTTCCCCAAGGAAGATATATGCATGTTTTTGCCTATTGGGCAGAACCACTGGTGAAGTTTAGAAAGACTTGAGACAAGAACCCATCTCCTCTTCCCTACACTTTTCCTCCAACTAGTTCTCCAACCTAAAATAATTAAATGTCAACTTCTTCAACATACACATGAAGAAGGGAGGAAGAAAACAAGTGGTACTGACACCACCTAAATAGACTCCAAAACATCACTACAGAACGTACTTGGGCACTGCCCCTATTTCACACTTCCCTGCTTACAACCTTAAATGAGGAGAAAATGCCCCAAAGGCCACGCCAGATAGGACAGAGACCACTCCAATTAGTCCAAGGCCGAGACAATCGCTCACTGCCATAACCTGATCTCTCTGCAGCTTAAGGGCTTTTTGGCAGCCTCGCTGCTCCCGCTGGAGTCACTGAGGAGTTAATCTGAACGTCACTCACCCATAAACGAAGATGTGATCAGGGACTGGACCCTTCACAAGTATGGACGGATGCCAGGAGCTCAAAGTGTAAAGGGGGATGCATACCATTAATGCTCCCCTTGCCCTGTGTAAGGCTTCTGGTCAGGTTGCAGCCCTCAACCATATGGAATAACAAATTACCAGGGCTCCGTACAGCAGGGGAGGAGGCCGATCTCTGCTGCAGCTGCCAACTCCAGGAAAAGGTATAATTGAAGGGGAAAAAGCATGAGCGAGTTACTCTGGGCTAAGCCAGCACACCTGTTGCTATAAAACAATGAAGTGCTGCACATCTTTGTTGTGGGGATCTCTGCAGGATGCTGCTGTGACAGTTTGCAGACAGAATTTCCCCCTTTTTTGCTGTCTTTAGTGGAAGGGAAAACAGATACAGAGAAATGAAAGATTGTTTTTTTTTAAATGATCACTACTCAGGATGCACTTCTTTAAAGGAAACACATTACTAAATACACTGTTGTGTTAAAAAGCTACTGTAACGAACCATTTAATGGACTATGGCCTTAAGTCATCAGACAGCTTGATTTTTGGACTTTCTCAAACACCAGATTAAAAGGTTTAAGGGGCTGAACTGTGCCTAAATTTTGCTGCAGATGTGGACCTGGAGGCCAGCATTAATACATGACTACTAGTAGTAACCCTACTACTAATGGCTGAAGAAGGTAAACCACCTGGCAGTCAAGCTGGGTATGTTTGCAGAACCGTAGCAAAGACGAGAGCCTGTATCTGCCAACCCAGTATGACAGCCTGGGAATTGGGTAGCTTGTTTTTAAACATGCAAATCATCATCAGAATATGCCTGCACCAAACAAGTGGAGCTGTATTAAAGAAATTACAGCTACAGGGCAATTTCACCCACAGGGCCATTTCATCTAAGAGCCAAGAATGCCAAAAACATACAAGATAGACCAAAGACGACGTGGCTTTTCAGATAAATGTTTCAACTAACCACACCAAGAAAGAAATGCCTTTATGAAAATGTAATGGTGGCCTTTGAAGACAGCTACTGATCTCTACTCTTTGTATCTCCAGCATGTCATCCTGTTCCTCAGAAAACTAACAGGTGTGCCTTCCTCGAGATTTTGGTTTTCCTTTCTGTTCTATTTTCACACTCCAGAGATAATGATTTCAGCAAACATAGGAAGTTGCCAATTTTTGATTACAACTTCTTTTTTAAAGCCTCTCTATAAAAAAAACCCTACTCACCAAAGGGCCTGCTGTACTTTTGAAGTAACTTGTTTTCAATTTGTATGGGGTATATTATTTTACACAATCCCAGGTGACAGCTAGTTTCCCTCAAGGTTTGTTTTTTGCCCTTTGCGTGTTACACGAAGATTTAGGTAGGGGGTATCTCTTTCCACATCTGGAAATTCAAAGACCAAATACTGGCATAAACCAAGGAGCCATATAAAAGAAGGGAAGCTTTGATCACCCTTTCTTCCCAAAGTAAATTCCACTCTTTCTGTGACCTTTACGAAACAAAAGGATGAGCAACTGCTGCTGCACGTTCAACCATTCTGCTCTTAAAAATCACGATGACTTGGTGGATGTATGTTATGTACAAGCGTTTGTGCAGGCTTATACCAAAACATGGCCTTCAACCCTTATGAAGGCCTCGGGGCACTATCATTAGATGGTGCACTTTAATTTCCAAGCATCAAATAGCTCTATTTTCATATGGATTTATGCAAAGCCACTCATGTTTTACGGGAAAAATAAAACTGCAGGTTGGGAAGGAGGGAAATCCTCACACAGCAGTTGGTGCTGTCTGGAAATGGGCATGAAAACGTGGGGCTAGGGGAGGAACTTGAGGCTCGTACCCTGAAAAGACAAAGCAGGAAAGGAAGCGGCAGGAAAACAAGGGGAAAAAAAAAACACACAACAAAACCCCAAAACATAGTGTTAAACTAACAAATTTCAACCCTTCTGAAGACTTCTAGCTTAATTTCCTGCTTTTGACGCCACAGCTGCTGAAATCGGCTGTGGCATCCTGGTGAGCAGCCCAGTCCCACGGTGGGAACAGAGCAGGTACCAGCGCATACCCAGCTGAGCGTGCTCAGCTCTGCTTGCTGTCTCTAGCATTAACGAGTCATTGAGGCCCGCTGCCTGAAGTGTCTTGCCAAGATCTTGCTTGTAAACAATAAAACACCAAGTAGAAAGAAAAGTTTGAATGTCATTAGGTTTTCTCGTGTTGCCTGAAACAAGACCTGGCAAAATTGAATGTTCTCTGACCAGAGGACAAGTTCTCACATACAAAGACACTGACATGTCTACGCTTAGGTTCGAGTTTACTCTTGGTTAAAAATAATTAATGCTCTTGTGGCAAACGCAATTCTCCAAGAATCTCCCTACTTTATGTTGTTCCAATAGCACCTGGCTGAAGCAAGGCTGTGGTAGCACACCTTTGCTGTACTGTTTTCTCTAAACCAAAGTGCCAGCCTTTTGGACTTTTGCTCCAAACCTAAGTTCCAGTAGCTGCAAGTGAAAAGGCTCAGTCCTAGCTGTCCAGCAGTCTGCACTGGGTGACAGACAGACAGACATTCCAGACCTCCTATTCCGGGAGAGAGCTGAGAGCTGCCTTGTTTTCTCAACTCTTTGTTTTATTTTGCAGTTTCTGTAGACCTCACAGCTTGACTTGTCCTTTTACATAGTTGCAACTGAAGACTGTATTTAAAAACAGAAGGGGGAGAAAAAAAAAAAAACACGCAGTTGTCGCTTTATTGACTTTACTTTTACATCAGACATCTGGTCTAAATGCATTTGGCAAGTAATATTAGTACATTTCCTGCATTACAATATTCAGCTAACATTAGATTTTACTTGCGGATGCTCTGATAAGCTAACATTTTGATTAAACTGACATTTGTCAAGGCCAATTTCAGAATTTAGTACTAATTGTATGCACATTAGTGAGGGAGTTCTTGTAAGCTGATTTGGAGGGAGAAGCAGTCCTGATACAGGAGGAAGTTACAGTGTGATAGCGTGTATTAAGCTGGACATTTACACAGAGCAGAGTTCAAATTACCTGTATGAAAACCACAGTCACCATCCTACTGGATAGGTTAAAACTTGGAAGTCTGGTCTTCTAAGTCAGAAGAAACATCTGAATCTGGTTAATTAAAAATAAAAGGAAACAAACACATTGTTCTTGACAAATCCCATCCCTTTGTCATGGCTGTTTTCTGACACATGGTGAGATTGGACAAAAACCCCTGCAGTTTAGACCATCCTCTCCTTTTTGTCTCCCTATTTCAGCTCGGGGTGGGGGGGGGGGGGGAATTTTAGCAGGGAATTCTGCAAAAGTGAAGCAAGGAAAGTTTCCCACTACTTGCCAAGCAAACTGACAGTTGTTTGCTATTTTGGGGAATCATCCTATAATTGCACCCACCTGTTGTAGCACGCTATTTTTAAAGTTACGCCCAACAGCAGGGTTACACAGCAATAAGGCAAAGCTTCCCAGCAATGCTCACGCACCCCCAAGCCTGCAGAGGTACAGAAACCCTGCTACAGGGATAAAGGAGCAGGTTTTTGTAGACTGGTTTGTGTACCATCTCCTCTTTCCCTGGTTCAGATCAGCTGTTGGCTTGTGCTGCTCTGATTTCTTTTTCCTCCGTTTTCTTTCCCACTCCCCTCTCTCAGCTCTTTCCTCCTCCCATTTCTCATATATTCTCCTTCCCCAGCTTCCTCCCCCTTACACTCCCCCCCAGGGAAGCAGCAGCTTCCCCCCTCTGTGTTCCCAGTGTCCCTCCAGTCTCTCCCCATCCAGCACCGTCCTCCAGAAGGCCGGACAGCGGGGGAGCACCGCACGCAGCTGGTCTGCCTGCTCCCTGGAGGCCAGGCCATCAAAGCCTCTCCATCTGGCCGGATGCGAGCCGGAGGCTCTCCTGCCCCCTCCGGTCCTCCCAGGTGCTGGGACCACGCAAACCTCAGGCCCCTGAAAGCCCAGGCAAGCTGTGGGCCGGCGGTCCCACAGGGAATCACCGCTCACCCCCAGTTTTCCCTCTGGTTCCCCCCATGGCCCTGTCAGAATTACAGCCCCTGCCAGTTGGACGAGGCTTGAATCTAAACCTGCCTGATCCAGGGCTTCCACCATTTCGAGTTCCTCTCTGGTGCATGCGAGTAGATGTGCAGCCTGATGGAGCCTCACTCGGAGCAAACAGAGAAGATCAAAGGCAAGCATGAAAACAATCAAGCTAAAGTCATAGGCAAGGAGTCCGTGCTGGGAGCAAAACCAGCACGACACACCTACTGCTCTTCTCAGAGCCTGGGGACTTGGTCTGTTCTTGTGGCAAAAAGCACCTATGCGTTCAGGTAAAATGTTTCTTGCCACCGAAGACAATCTTGTTGAAGCAGACATCCACTTTAAATTCATGTTTATAATGGAAAGGAACATTATGATCCTTAGGCAAAATTAACAGCTCAGCCATTCTGACAGCGCATTCATGTCACAAACAAGCAGCTACTGCTCATCGTGCAATTTGGGTGGAAGACGGGCACCATCAGCTCCATAAAAGCCTCCCTGATGTACAGCAGCACGCAGTGTGCTCTCCAAAGGAGAAGAGAAGCTGAACAGAGGAAAATCAACCTTTTCTTTTTTTTATCCACACTTTGTTGGTAACTATAAAAAGTTGAACCAGCTCTCAGTTATTTTCTATCTCCAAGTGGATGCACTAATTGGTGGATGAATGCAACCAGGTTACTGGGTCTGGACAGATCAGCTTTGCTGCTCCCTGGCATCACACGGCGATGCACAGAGGAGCATCAGTTAACACCTCCAGAAATTAATAGCAAAAAGTAACAACTGCATTTCCCAAGCCAGGTTTAAGCTTGCTCAGATCAATGAAAAGGAGTTTTCTTCTGAGCCCGATCTCTGTAAAGACACCAGTAAATTCTGGACACGTGCCATTCACTCTCAGAGGACAGCATTTAGTTGGATGCATGTACGTACCCTGTAGATAAGCACTCTGCACCATCAACTGTTTCTGCACATGAAGCAAAAAAGCCAAATTAGCTGTTCTTTTGCCTTCTTTGTAACATATAAACTCCAAGCTTCTTTATCCTAGAAGGATAATGAGCAAGGACACCTAGCAGAGGCCAACTAACACTATTCTGCATCAGATGGACCCCACAGCTGGTACCCACCAAGACTATGAGAAAATGAAATATTCAGCTTCTCCATCTTCCTTCCTTCCCTTTAGCTAAGGCAGAAGAACTGAGCCTCTTCCCGTAATGCTGTGTTAGAGGTGTGATTTATTGCTTTCTTTAAATAGCAGTGTCAATTTAAGCCCCTCTTCATCCTCCCTGCCCCCATCCCATCCCTGTTTTGCTATTACAGGAAACTGGATCTAGGCTTAAAACAAAGATGTTTGTCCAGATTCTAGGTCACATCTTTCACCTGATCCCACTGACATAGCTGAGGACAGCAGCAAGGAACACAGGCTGCACATCCACAAAAACATAAAATGAATAGAAGAAGAGAAAGAAGTATCTCGGGGGAGCCTTTGGAAGGCCATTTCACATGTCCTCCAGCAAGACCGGAGATGATATTTGTGGCATTTTCAAACAGGCATGAGGAACAACACATTTGCTTTTTCCTCTCCCGGTCTCTATGCCCAGCTACTTCTCGTGTCTCGATCAGACTTAAGAATCTCAAACCAGGCAGGAGCTTGGTATCCAGATATCCCTAAACCAAAAGCTAAAACTGAGGAGAAAAAGCAGAATCAGCCAAGTACTCACACCAGTTTAGCTGACCATGCCAGTTTTTAAAAGGCATCAAATTCAGACCCTGCCCTCCTTAATTAAAAGCTCTGCTTTGCCTTGCCAAGGGAGAAATGTGATGGCCATTAAATGCCCTGCACCAGAAATAATTCTGCACCCAGCAGACCTATGAAACAGGTCTGCTGTTTCAAACAGGTCTGTTTTCCCCCTTCTGACAAGCCGAGGGCACTAATCTGGCTGAACTGACTTTGCTAAAAGGTATGTTTCTGTCCATTTCAGTTTTCGGGTACTGGCACCTGTGCAGAGCCTCTGCAACAGGTTGGGTGTTACTGCCTCACCTCCACATCACATGAAGTCTCTTGAGGGCAGATGCCAGCAGTCAGGGATGCCTGGGAAGCTCCGTGTTTGAAGCTCCAGGCAGTTCTCCTCTTCTCAGCCTCCCCTGGACTGCACACAAACAGCTTTTATCTGTTACCTTGGCTAACAGAAAGAAAATCTCGCTTGAATTCAGACTACAGCATGCCAACTCCAGTATTTTCCAAGCTGAACAGCAAGGACGGAGCCAGGCATCAAAGCAGAAAACCCATGCATCCCTCTGGCACCATGAATACTGAGAAGCATCCATAAGACTAATTGCCCAGCTGGAAGTGCTACATGATTTTAAGTGTCTGAGGATTTACCGTTAATCCGTTCTCCAAAACTTGCACAACACTGACACAAGCCACACGACAACAAACAGGGAAGTGCACAGACTGCACAGATCCCACCCCACGTACACGCCCTATGCACCAGCTCCCGAGAAGCTGGATCTGCACGGAGCAATCAGGTGTCGACCGCGCTGCCGAGCAGAGCCAGAGTTTCACAACGAACTTGCACAGCCTGCACACACCGCCCATCGGACGCTATCTAAGCTTCCAACTTTGTTTTGTCAAGTACGTTTCCAACCCTCCTGACTGCAATGATAACCTTGGAAGCAAACCGTGGTATCTGCTCGAGTCTGAGGACTGTTGGAAATGGTGACTCATGCCTGAATTCCTACTAATCTTCAAGTGCAAGCACTTAGGCAGCAGTAATGGTGTTTTAATTTAATGTCCAGGCAAAAGTGGGAAAAAACGGTTAGCAGAATTTGGGAGTGACTGTCAGGAAATGAAGACAAAAGAGGATGCTTGGAGGACACGAAGATCAGGGAAGGGAAAGGAAAAAAGAAGTCGTAACTTACGAAGCACGCATCTCCAGGCCAGACAGAGTCCAGTTACCGCCTGTTTCCAGAGGCCACGCTTTACCACCCACTCCTGTGTGATATCCCCCAAAACAAGGCCAGAGCTGTGGTTAACTGCTGTAAAACCCTCCTTTACAAACCCAGCCAGAGACCTCAGCAAAGACACAGCAGGGTTCAGCTCCACTCTTGCTTTTTAGACACAGTGAGAAGTTCTTAACATGCAACTTCAATTTCCGTAGAAATTCATACCTCCAAACCACTATTTAACAGAGCATCTACACAGAAGTGCAGCTAGCTCCTAGTTACCAGCCACCTCCAGAGCATTTCAAATGGTTAGAGCAACACACTGATCTCCTGAAGGGCTGAATACTTCTGTCAGCTCCATCAAACTGACTCCAGCACTGGTACTTGCAAGGAAACTGCCCAGTTGCCAACGAAGCAGGTGATCAGAAAGATTTAGTTTTTCCTGAAGAAAGGCATTCACCAGGCAAAAGGGAAATATTTGATTTCTACCATCTCCAACTTCATTTAAGTTATTGAATGTTTGTTTCCCCCCCCAGCAAAAATTCTGTAGCTACGAGCATCTAGAAAAGTTTTATCTTACAGAAAGACAATTAAAAAGCAATCCAGAATTTGGCTTACAAGTAGTAAACTTTTTGCTGTCTCTCAAGTACAAAATTTAGATGACTTAACACCCAAACCCCAGCTTTCCAACCACTTAAGCTACTTAGCAGTACTTAGCCAAAATGAGTGTTTTAGTTAGACACCTTTTGCAGGTTATATGCTATTTTTATCTTGTGTATCTCATTGAAGTGACAGGGCATTTACAAAAACGTATTTTAAATATGGTATAAGTGATCCAAATGAAAGTGTTCTCAAACTCAGTAATCGTTTCCAAGATTAAAGCAAAATGAGTTGTAACATGTCACTTGAAATTACAGTAACAGCAAGAGCTCAACTGTTGCTCAATCTGACTGAACTAGATGTCTTTGAGGAATCTTAATTCTCAATATTTTGGAGTACTCAATAAAAGCACCTGGTGCAGACATGTAGAAAGCTAGCAGCACAAGGACACAATTATTTATTTTACTGTCCTGCTTTTGGCTAACACAGAATTGTTAAGAACTTTTTAAAACTCTTTTTTCCAATGCAAAGGGCTCCTTTGCTTAAGCATCTGCTGCATTAAAAAGCAAACAAACAAACAAAAAAAAACTTACTTTATGAGTACCATTCACATGATTTCCAAATTCATATTAACACACCAAAGGGAAATATTTAACATCTAGATATGCATTAAATGTTGCAGATTCAAGACAAATGCAATTTCCATTCACAGAAAAATACTCTTGTGACAACCTGATTTCCACTGCAGATCACAAGCTATCCATGCCACTCTGCAGATACAGCTTCACGGCTTATAAAATGCCCACCACAGATAAGATTTCCCAAACCTAAACCAGGGAAGCCCACTCACACCTGCAGTGTGTTTCTGCAGATGTCCCTGCACCACCTCACAAGTACCCAGAGCCTAGTGCAGATACATTCAAGCACATTGCATCTTAGTCCCGGAAACACCCCCAATAATAACTCACATAAGCAAAATTAAGCGTGGGCTTGGCCTTTAAAGAGAAGACAGAGAGAAAGGGTTGCTCTTTAAATAATAAGAAGTGGGGGAGTGGATAACAGGGTAACAACCTCCAGTTCAGAACACCTGAAAGTAAAACTTCACGCAGAAAATAACCCTTGCTATCAGCGTTTCAAGGTGAAAGGGTACCTTTGTTGACTAAAATCAGTCTTTTCAAAAGGCCAAAATTAAGCAAGATCTTAAAGACAGTATTATCTTCTGAAGGATGAAGAAACAGAAGTGATAGAAGTGAATCATTTGGAAATTGTAAAACCACAAGTGAATCATTTGGAAATTGTAAAACCACATCAGAATAGTTTTCATGCACAAACTGCAGTAATCATTGCATAGCCATGTTTCATATGCATTCCATCTATATAGTTCAATAAAAAAACAAATGAATTGAGGGATGGTGGCCACCAACAAAACCAGGTGACACCATGCCCAGCAGCTTGAGGCGTATGCAGAGACTGTGCCTCCATGCAGTGATGAAATGCATTTACACATGTCAAGTACTCATCCTGTGAAAGGGAGAACTGCTAATTAATGATTACATCCAGATAAATCGCAGAGGAAGAATCTGACATGTGCAAACAGCCACTTTTGCTTATTTAAGCTGATGAGTCACATGATTAACTGGCATACTTTGCATTGTTTAGATAAGGTGTGAATCTACAAACAAGGAAGAACCTACCAGGACTCTCTACCCGCTTGTAGTGGTAGGGATTGATGCAAACCTCCTTCTGTTTTGAACCGAAGGGAAACTCGCAGCATTCCAGTGGTTTCAGTTCGTGATGGCTCTGCAGGTCTGGCCAGCGCCACACTCTGCAGTAAATTACATGTGGCAGCCCTTTCCGGTGTGAAACCTGAAGCCTGCCGTCCAAGGAACGAGGAATTGTGACACAGTTGCTGGGCTGACCAGGACAGCTTAACGCTTTCTCCAGCTCTTCCATAGCACCTTTTTTCTTCTTCAGTTTTTTCACTAACGCATCGACGGCTTTCTCTGCCCATTTTTCTTCTTCATCCCCCTGCTTCCACCCCAACAGCCTCTTCACTGCTGGGCTGGTGAAGGAGAATAAGCTTGTCACGTTCATGGTGACCCCGCTTGGTCACACTGGACACCGCAGACCAAGCAGGAAAGACCGTCCTGTTCTTCCACCACCACCCCCCAGCAGATTGTATCAGTAGTCAAAAGCAGTCTGCCCCAAATAATTCTGGTCCTTCTGCCTTTTCACTCCTCCCGTTCTGGGATGGCAATGCTGACATTCCCCCGTGATAGACGTGACCTTCTCATTGTGCTAAAGGCTGAGAACCTGCAGGAGAACAGAGGGAGAGGAAAACAGATTTTACTTTTTAAGTTAACCAACAACAGGAAGAAACATTCCCCCCTACAAGATCTGAGTTACCCGAAACCAATTGAACAACAACAAAAAAAAGCCCACAAGCCACCAACCCCCCAAAAAATCACCAAAACACAGTGTTGACTGAGAACTGGACTCAAAGAACAGCCTGATATAGACTTGTAAGCAGCAGGGCTTGCTGGTGAAGCTTTCACGTTCCTCCCTGCAAAGTAGTCCTGAATATATGAGGGGATTACCCTGGAAAACAGTGAAGCAGAGCAAACAAAGTCAAAAATGGTTGGGGGAGTTAGGATGAGGTGGAAGGAATGAACAGGGGTGGAGAAATGAAGAAGGCAGCAGGACAACTCCCCCACCTGCTCAGGTCCCCCACCCAACTTCCTGCACAGCCTCAGTGATTTCTGTGCCACGCAGCAAGGGGGACCACAAGTGCATTTGCCAGCTTCCAACAATGCTGCTGCTCAGTGCCCAAGCACTGCCTTGGATAGTGCTGTGAGAAGCAGGATAGAAAAAAGACAAAAACACAAAAAGCCATGGCTGTATTCCCATACAGACCTGCCAGAAGGGCAAGGGCTCTGTATTAGCAACACAGCTCCCACCAAATCCAGCCTACAACAGTCCCTCAGTTTTCATCTTTCACTGCTAAGTGTGAAGGGCACTCCCCGCAATCTATCAGCGGTGGCAACCTCAAGCAGCAAAACGTCCCAAGGAAGGTGCACAAGAGGAGCAGCGCTTTTCGTTTTGCTTTCAAAGAGCAGCTGGAAGCAATACGCCCCACAGCACTCTGCCACCCAGCCCTCCGCAAGCGATACTGCTCGAAAATCACTGCACCAGAGTAATGCATATCACAACCTGAGACAAAAAAAAACACAGTGCAGCTTCACCTCTGAGTTACTTTGATTAACAGACCAAAAAAAAAGAGAAAACTACAAAGAACCTTGCCCTCACTGATCTCCCGCAAGAAAGCAAAGCTCCGTCTTCCCTTCCCACCAAACAGCCCTCGGTTCCTAAGCAGACTGCGATCGTGGACTTACTGCACTGATTACATCCTGACCCCTCCCGCTGCAACGCCAGCCTGCTGCACTCAAGGACACGCGAAGGAGTGGGAAGGAGGAAGAACTGATAAGAGGGCTTCAGATGGCACAGAGGTCCCGAGCTGGGAGCCGTGGAACAGGGAGGAAGCAGTGGGTGAAGGTGGGAGAGGAACTCCACACCGGCAGGCAGAAGCCCCTGCTCCTGCTGCAGGGTCTGCTGTGAGCAGCAAGTTTCACATCTGCCCAAGCTGGAAGCAAGCAAAAAGCTTGCCTCTGCCAGGGGGAGAAAGGGGGAGAAAAAAAGAGACAAAGAGCACTATACCATCGGTTTTCAAACACAGCATGAAGACAGACAGGAAATGTATCCTGGAGTGGATACCAACAGGTTGCAGAGGAAGAGGGAAGGGGAAGAGGATACGAATGTTTTTGTTACTATTAGAAAGACCAAAAAAAATAACCCATACACACACAGGATAGAAGGTGTCAGTGCAGCCGCATGGGACAGAATTATTTAGACTAAGAAACGATTGCAGATCCTAAAATTGTAAATGCCAGGCCATGCTTACCCTCCTGACTGTCACAAATTGGTTTCACAGTGTGCCACTACACTTGGAGTGCTTTAAGCTGAAAACCATCCACTTGGTTCAAATTAAGTTGTCACTGAAACAATTATCTAATTGCAAAGGTTCGGTTTTATTAGGTTGAAAGCATAAACTACATTTATGTGAATAATGATTATGAACTACCAGAGACCACGTCTACCTGCACTTCGCACTGGTAACTTGCCATGCCTTTTACGCTAAGACTTCTATCTGAAATAACGTCAATGCGATGCAAGATTTGCACAGGCCTGGGGCAAAGTTAAGAATTTATTTTGTTAGCTGGGCACGTGCCATACTGCTGACTGAACTGGAACTCCATTACTGCCGCTGACTGTACTCCGGGTGTATTTAATCCTTACATGCTTTCTGAAGTGCACTATTAAAAGGTTGTCCTAGTATAAGAACCTTTTATCAGAAACCCAGTGCGTATGCTTCTATGCTTGTAAGTACTGAGTTACGAATAGCTCATATATAATCTGTATCTCATTGAATGCTCTGAGTATCTTTTTTCCTGCCCCTTTCAAACAAAAAATACTACCTCCACACACAAAAGGTACAAGGTACAGTGGTACAGCACAGAGCAATCAAGTCAAGCTTTCTGCTTCACATCTGTTAGAATTAAAACAAGAATATTTTAAAGACCTGAGTTGAAGTTTTAGTGAAAAAGAAAGTACAAACTCTAAATCTCAATCCAAACTTCTGTCAATGTTGGTAATGAACGCAGACACAGTTCTACCTATCCATGACCTATTTCTACCAAGCTGCTTGAAAAATAAATGGCCAAGCTACTTCTCCCTCCTCCCCTTCCCAAGTCCTGCCTATTAAAAACTGTGTGTTTGTACTGCTGCCTGGAAATACAACCTGTTTAACACGTGCTAGCACACAAGCTCTGCAAAGCCTAGGAAGACATTCAGATGTAGCCACAAGTACATAGATCATAGGAATGGGCTTTCTGACATTCTTGGCTCAAATCCTGTAACGCGCACGTCTCCCATTCCCATAAATACGTTCCCAAACACTCATCATCATCACAGTCAAAGGTGTTATCTTAACAGCTGGCACCTGTGGAGCAACCACTGTAGGGAAAAATGCCTTGGCAGCACAGGGAGCACATTAGGCACAGTACTTGTAGATTCACTTGAACACAACACGAGCCCCATTTCTGCCTGTCACTAACCTCCAGCCCTGGGACTTCTGCTGAAGCCCGGCCTGGCCAAAGAACATCCAAGCCCTGATCAAGCCAGAAGACAAAGCAAAGAGGTTGGGGGAAGGAAAAAAGAAAAAGAAAGAAAAGAAAGAAACCACAGGCTGCTGTGTACCACTAACACTGAATTCCAATAGTGGTATTAAACTAAAAAAAGGCCGTGTAGGTGGAGTTTCTCATTTCCAAGAAGTCAAAAGCATGCCCATAGTACCAAGCTTTTGCCAGTACATTCCGTTTCCCTTTCTGCCACTTTTGGTTTCTGCAATGCATCATTTCCTGTATTACTTTTGCACAGTGGTCTTATCAGCTGGAAGTACAAAATACAGATTAAACCACGAGTCAGCAGATGACACAGCCTGAGTGTTTCTTCCCTAAATACGCATGCCCTTCTGGGAAACCAGGAGCTGGCATTTCCAATAGCTGAGTGGCCACCAGCCCTTCAAGGGTACTTTTACTCAGAAGCTACCAGTGAAATAAAAACATGGTCCAAACAACAGGACACCCTCCAAAAGGCAGCCTGGAATCAGTTTAAAGGAAATCGAGTTGTTACCCACTTATCAGCCACTCTTTACACATCAAAAACCACGCGCTTTTTATTACATGTTCTGTCTGCTGATGGATGAGCTGGAAGCAACAAACTTCTTTCAATACCAGCACTGCTTTATTTGTCCTCCTTCACTGCTGCTATCTTTTGTGTCATCTTTGGACCGACACACAAACCCACATGCAGCTTGTGAGGAGGCTGTAAAAATAAAAAAAAAAAAGAGCATTATACACACAGCTGTTTAACCAGCCGTGGATTTAAACAAACGTACTCAGGCAAAATGCCTAAAAGTGAAGTTCTGCAGCCCTCAAAGCAGAGATGGTTACCCTGTCAGCAACACGAAGCAGACAGTAAAATACTTAGCGAGACTGTTCTCAAATTCCCACAGGAGATCCCATAGGAAACTGTCCTGCTTTGCATAAATGATTGTTTTTGGTGGGTGGAGAGAGGGTTAGGACAATTAGATGATCCTCGCTGTCAGGGAGGTGAAACAACTCCTAGCCGGAGTTTCAGGCAAACAAGAAGCAGCTCTAACTCTCCTACTAATTTTGTTATTTGTATTACAAGCTCAGTGATGCAGGTAGAAAGAATCCTATTATGTATTTTTATTATATGCTCAAAACAGTTAGACATAAAAAGGGGCAGGAATCACAGCGAAGAGAATCTACATAATTTGACTATTCTTTGACTACATTCTTAAAATTCAGTTTATTCTTATTTTATCTTATTTTATTTTATTTGTTTTATTATCTTATTTATCTTATTTTATTCAGCATGCCTCCTCTAAGGGTCCATTAGCTATTGACAACATAAAGAAATAAACAAATTTTAATTTGCTTCTTAAAAAATATTTAGTCATTTACCTTCTTCAAAAGACAACTTTTCAGCAATTCATGTTTCTTCTCAGTACAACTTTTTTTTTTTTTTTTTAATAAAAGGTCTAGAAGAAAAAAGATCAAGTTTTGGCATAGAAGCCAGAGAGCTGTCACTTACTCCCAGCAAAAGCTATTTCCACGTATTACTAAAGAGCACGCAGTCCAAACATCTGTAACGCTAGAATGTGTTACACCATTTGTGCACCAGCTTCCTCTGGCTCCTTATCCTCGGAGAAAGCAGCAAAAAGTTTTGATTTCCTTCTTCATGCAATGTGACTTGTAAAACAAGACGTCTGAAGTCTTCTGCTGAATTACTCTGTTTTTAATCAAAGACTTCTTTCTTTGCACTTTCTTATGGCAAAAGATCAGATCTGGTTCATCTTGAAAAAATGCACGGAAACCTGGTAAAAGCTTCAAGAGCATTACAATACACATGCAAAAAGAAAGCAAGTTTCATTTCAAACTGCTGTAAAACTCATTAGAGAGTTCATACAGAACCTAACTTGGCTTTCCTTGCATTTCTGAAAAGGATAAGAAGAACCAAGAAAGAAAGTTAACTCTTTTGGATGTATTCTTGGCTTAAAAAAAATGAAAACGCAATCATGTGTTAATTTCTACTCTGCATTGTACTGATACAGGTGTCAGTATGTGATAAATATCTGCATGTATCAACCATTTGAGTAAGAAGCACTTCAATACTGGTGTTGAAAATACTTCAACATACTGCACAGGCTGTTTTCCTGGCACTGTATTAGACACCCAGCAAGGGCCAGCAAGGTACTTTGAGCCCGTCCCATAAGGCAGCCTCTCTCGGTTCCTGAGACCGAAGCACCATGCCCAAAAAAGAGGACTGGGACAACTAACTGCTCACTGTATCTAATGAGGGACTGAATGTCCTTTCAAGGCAGTCCCCTTTATGCCATTTTTCATCCTAGAAAAAATCCCTGTAGACACCAACCTGCACCACTGAGTGCAGCAGCTCATAAGGAGGTTTGTGAAGCGCAGGTACGGAGAGGAACCCAGCTACCTACAGCAGCAGTCTGCCCAGCTTCTTGCAAGAAGCATCGAGCAGTTCTCCTCAGAGCTTATAGCTATCAATAGTGTTTGTCTTTAGAAGGACTTGCACAACTTCTCCCTCATTTAACAAGCCAAATCAGACTGATGGAGTTCTGAACGTCACCCGAGCACCGAAGAGCAGATCCACCACTCACGCAAAGTGAGGAAGCAAGGCCAAGAGACTCTTCATGTACTAGGGTTTGCCAAACCCAAATGACAAACCCCCCAGAGCTCAGTTACTCCAGAGCATGATGAAATAAACCTGGTACCATCAGCATCTGCCAGCTCCTTGCCAGTGACCACCATGGTTCAAACCACATACACAGCCTCTGGCTGGTTTCTACCACCAAGCAAAGGTAAACCTTCCTGCATTCTCCTCCAACTCAGCTTCTGGTTCCTAGATTTGAAAGACTGAAGGTAACTGCACTACTGCTTCTCTGGAGAAAACACTCCATTTCTGTATGCATTAGAAACTGAATACTGTGTTATAATCCAACTAAAATAGCTTAAGAGTCTTTGTAAATAAACACGTAATTGTGAGAAGTGACACAGCAAATACATGTTCCCAATTTTAACAGATGCATCATCGATTAAATTTGCTCCCCCCTTTTTCATTAAGAGCAGCTTTTCCCAATGCCAGATACTGTTCTCTGTAACTATTCTGACATTTAAAAATTGTACTCTTGAAAACAAATTGGAACAACACATCTTGCAAGAAGCTTATCTTCACCCTAATTAGAGCACAACTCCTCCCTGTTTACAAGAAACACTAACATGTGCAGCCTCTTAAACAATCATCAAATCCTCAAGCCATGGAGCTTTAACCAAGTTAAGAAACAACGGCAAAACTCCTTGTTTGCAGTGCCGAGTTTTACTTACTCCTGTGTTCAGATACTCCATGAAGCCACAAACTGCCATCTATCTCTTCCTTTAACATCTGCTGGTCTTCTCTTTGCACTGCTTCATCTTGCCAAGACTACTGATAAAAAAAACTAACACCAAGTTTACCAAATAACTTGGAGTGGAAGCTGGATAAGCCCAGTGCATAGAAGGGCTCGTACAGGTAGGATGCACCAAACTATACGCCCAGGTGTGGAGAAACCCCTTCTGGTGTTGGCAAGCCGCTGGACTGACTCAGCTGTGTTATCACTGATTATCTCTAAAACCGCAAGTTAATATTTTAACTTAAGTCAGGAAGGAACTGTGATTTGATTATTCAGTTAAAGTTCTGGCACATACGGGACTACAAAGCTATGAGCTTCATTCAAATAACTCGTAAGATGAATACAATGCTGTGAACCACAAACCGTGACAGGATGGTGTTCATGAGTTGTTTTTTTTTAATGCTGTAAAGGGGGAGAAGACTTCATTTTCTATGCTCTCTCTAAGCAAAAGGCCACTTACAGAAGTCTTCAAGTGAAGCCCAACATTCAAAAGAAAAAAAAAAATGATCGAAACAAGTAATTATGATGAGATAAAATGAATTACTAGTTGCAGTAAATATTTATCATCACAGTGAGCATCTCATTGTGCATCTTTAGGCAAATTTATCCACATTGCTTGTACACACCACATCATCCCCCTAGCCACCTTAAGTATGCAGGAGGACAGGAGAAGGTGAGGAACTCAGTCAGCATCAGAAGATGTCACAGGCCATGTCCTGAAAATGCCAAGCAGCCTGTAGCCCTGCCTGGACCACTGCCTGCAGCTCTGTGAACACCGTGTATCCATAAAGATGCCATAACCAGCCCAGCCATCGATGTCAGAAGTCCTTCACTAAAAAGACAGAAAGCTGGGGAAAATAGCTTCCCTTCCCTTTCATCATAAAACTTGAGTGCAACTCCCTTTTTCCACAAAGAGCATTCCCTTTCCTGACTTTTTGAACTGTCTTCAGAAAACAGGTGTTGTTTACAACAATAACAAACACACATCTGTGTGGGTGTGTTACTACACACAAAGGCAGGATAACTGAAACCTCTTCCTATATTTAGATCTGTCTGGTCAGCTCTAATTGCATAATTTAATCAAAACCCTCTCCAACGGAAACACATCCATATTCATCACAGGCATCAAAGGAAACATCTTTACAAACTATATCCTTTTACAAACCGACACATGGTCCCACGCCACTTGTCCAATTGTTGAATTCCTCCTTTGGGAAGGGCATGGAATTTTATTTCTTTTTATCAGCTGAAAAAAGCACTTCCCTCCAATTCATCAGGGTAGGGCAGGAGGAACTTCCTTCACAGGTGAGATGGGGAAAATTTACTGACATGTCACTTTCAGGGTGGTTTTGTGTTTGTTTTTGAAGAGTAGTTAAAACACACATTTGCAACATAAAGCAAAAATCCTTGAAAAATGTCCATCAGCACCCAGTTCTCAAAATTTTTGAGTACAGCCCATAAAATGCAAGATGTTTTGTCCTTACAGGATGGCACAGACTGCATGGAGTCACGACAGGCTGTCGCCCCATCTAGAGTAGCTCTACAGTGAAGTGTTTTTAAGGAGGGAACGACGCTAAATGCAATCCAGTTATACTCAGCTTATACAAGCCAGCGCTCCTACAAATGATTCATTTTACCAAGAGCATGCACTGATACAGTTACATCAGCTGCATTAAACCACTTCTAAAGACTGTGACCCAGACCTCATTCATCAGAGATTAAGTAAAGATGTTAAATTACAGCTCCAAATCCTCAGCTTTAAAGCAGAATGTTTCACCAACGAACGAGGCAACAAAAACTGAGAAGGAAAAATTATTTATTCATTAACAAAAGTGTTATCAGGTCAAGCCTCAGTAAAGAATAGGCTGATGAAAATTAAACCAAGAAAAGAAAGGTCATTAAAATCAGTAGTTCTTTTCACAGATTAGTCCCCCACCCACTGTTTATACACTTGAGATAAGAATGGCCTCTCTGGATTGCCACTGCTGAGGACATCCTCATGATGTATGAAGTACACACTTCTTTAGATGCACGCTTTACTTCTAAAAAAAGGATTCCTCTAGTTTTCCTCCTTTTCACCTAATTTTCAAAATCCACAGCAGTGTTTTTTGCCTTTAGATAGCCTTTAAAGCACTATCTTCAGCATGTCTTTGAAACAAGATGCAGAGTGAAAGGTCCACATTCAATTTCACAAACCGCCTTGCAATTCACGACTGTCATTCTGGACAAAGTGTTTAATGATGATACAGCTTCACAAGCCAAGTTTACACAGCCCAGAGACAAACAAGCAGATCTGCCAGATTTCCACCCTCAGATGAAGCACTGCTTAATTACTGCTTGCTGTTAGCAGCCTTCTGAAAACTGGGACTGGACCTCCGATGTCCCTGGTCCCCAGGAGAGGCAGTGAGCAGCAGCCCACCACCGGGCTGCAAACACTCCCCGGCACTCACCCCATATCTGCCAAGCCTCCTGAACCTGCCAGGCCCTTGGCAAATGGAAGAGGCCAAGATCACAGCATTTAGAAATGTCTCTTCAGCTCTTACAGAAGGAAATGAGAATTGTTAAGATCTGCAGGTAAATATGGATTTAGAGATTCACCTGAGGTCAGGTCAGGAAGTTTTGGATGCCCACTTAAAACACACTACAGATCGAGACTGAGGGAGGCCTTTATCAGCACGTGAGTTACACGTTTGGGCTTGTCCATACCAAAACCTGGAACTGCCTTCAGCTGCACACCACTAACACCTCAGCACGCCTTATGCTCCCACCAGCATTAAAAAGTATACTGGTGGAAGAATAAAGCCACTGACACACAACTATGAAGGCATTTATGTGGTCTGTTACTTTCATGAGTGTTTTCATCAAGGCTTTCGCTACACTAAACCAAAGCAGCAGGCACACCTGGCACAAGGGGGCCAACAACCTCACCGGTGACAGGTATGCCAATGATGAAATCTAAAGGCTCCACTCTTAGGAACATTTTTATGCCAGGAAGACAACTGACTATTAATTTGTTATAAGTGATGTTTTTTTCCTGGCATCCCTAAGCCAGTAAAACCTCCTCAGCAGGATGAGCACCATCACACACGGCGTTGGGCTGCTGCTCACAAGACAAATCCTATTTCCTTTGGGCAAGCCGCTTCCTTGCTTAAAGCCTCCGGTTCTCCCACTTACAAACGGTGAACAAAACTTGTAAAGCTACTGATGCAGAGGTAAACAGATGAAGAAATACAGTTTTCAGCAAGGATCTGGAGGGCAAGGCACCGTAGCTGCGACTGGAGCACGTGCCAGTGCTACTGCATCCATCTCAGCCAACCAAAGGGCCTCCAACTACTGCCATCAGGGAAGGAGATGCATGGATCCTTTACTCTCAGACATCTTCCTCCTTCTAAAAGCACAAAACGAGGGCGCACCCGTGTCTGAAGACTCCAGGAGGTCCAAAAGGCTGCAGAATGAAGCAAAACCATGTCACAGCCCCAAGTCAGAACATCTGCAGAATCTCACGTCAAACTATTTTCTCCTGTTCCTGAGATCAAGGCGCTGGAGGATTTCGAACAAAGGCTTCAGCCCACAGATAGCAGCTGATGGTTCATGCAGCACTCGCCAACTGCACAGCTCGAAAGGAAGCGGGAGATAGCCTCCTACACTGCTTGCTGGGAATACGGAAGTTTTACAACAAGCGAAAACGGTTGTTATCTATCTATCTGGTCCCCTGGTTATCTGCAAGCTTTTTATGACTTTGGAAGAGGAATCAAGCCACATATAAAGAATCACTCAATATCCTTTTCTTATCTGAGAGGTTTTTTTGTTGTTGTTGTCGTTTTTTAATTAACAGAGCCTATACGATTCTGCATACAGAATTCAGGGAACTTACTCACTCCACCATCGTTTTCTAAGACAAGCTTAAAGTTACACACTTGGGGCTTTGCAGAACTGAAGCACTGCACCCTTACAGCTCAGGCACCAAAACACAGCATTTCCTGACCAACACATGCTCTCTGGGGTCAGCAGCAAACTAGCTAAAAACCTGGCACAACGTTTCCCAAGCTTTGTATTGCTGCCAGCTACTGAATAAACAGTTGTAGCTGTCCCAGTACAGAGGACAGGAGGACTCCAACCCCCAAATAAGTTGGGAAGAAATACCAGGATGAATTTGCAGGACTTGCAGCTCTCCAAGACTACTTACTGCTAGGCTAAATGCCAGTGAGCAAAAAGAGCAGACAATAATTTCACATTCATTGTCTCTAAGCTGAGAATCTAGATGCCTTTAATTCTGAGGCTGAAACCAGGACTCCCAGGTTCTCCTGACAACAAAACTTTAGACTCAAACAACCCAAGCCGCTGGCTGGCCTGTAAGGCTGAGGACCCCTGTGTCCCAAGTAGGGGGAGGCAAGAAGCTAGGCAAAGGTGTGATGGAAACCTGCCTGTAGTCAGAAATGCAGCACTGTGTTTATTGAAGTTCAGTGAAAGCAGCTTGCCACCAGCACTCCCCAGTCTCAACTCCTGCAGTGTAGGTACTTAAATTCCTCCCTCCTATGCACACACAGGAGTAAAGTGGAGAGAGAAGCAGGGGGTCACTTGCTGAATTTCTGGAAGAACCACCACAGCCAGGAAGGCATATTATTCAGGAAGCCTCCCACTTCCATCTAAATCTGCCCACTTTCCACCTCTCCCAAAACGACCACTCTCTAGTCTACCATCAGAGTGGTACACAAACACTCATCAACTCTTTTCAGCCAAAATAAGAGCAAGAAGCTCTGCAGCTGGCTGAGGCATGCATGATGGCACACAGGCATGGCTTCACATCAGGCAGATGAGGACATACATTGACAGTCCTACGCTTTCAGTAACTCCTTCAATAAAATTAAAAAAAAAATGCTTTGGTGACTGAAAATAGTAGTTGGGGAGAATGAAGAGAACTCTCATGTGGAGGTATCACCAGGCAGACTCTGACATCCACCTTTACCTACTTGCCTGCTCCCAGTTCACAGACTCCAAGGAGATATACTGCATCTGGTCATGAGTTATAGCTGATAAACTAGTGTGGGCAAGGGCAATGGCCAGGAAACCTTAGTAAATAGCCCTTGGAGTATTTATGCCAGTTATGTCAGGTGATGTTTTCTGGGAAAAAAAAAAAAAAGACTAACAGTACACAGTCTGCTGGTTGTTTCACATTATTTCATACTGTAAAGAGGGGGGGGGGGGGGAAGTTTCTACTACTGTGAAGTTAAACTTGGAGGATATTCTTTTCCCCGTGAGAAAAAGAACATTTGTCCTATCTTATACAGGATGTTCTGCCCATGCAGTTACATTAAATTAGAAAAACACTTCCAACATAGCTCGCAGTTTATAGCAGCAAAACAGCACTTGACCAGAAAAGCTTGTTTAAGTGTTCCTCCCCATCCATCCTCCCTCACCCCCCATAAAATAAGCTACATCATTAATCACTGTCATTTTGCTGCCTATATAACTACACTGGGGCTTTGTGACTGACGTAACTGTTGGCAGTCTAACCTCGCCATGCTAATCACCAACATAAGTATCTGGGAAAAAAACTGTAAATTAGACCTTTCCTTGGCAAGCACTTTAAGGAAATCTTCATCTGGGAGTACTACAGTACTCGTTTACAACTGGCTACCTCCAACAGCTGCCTCTGGCCAGC
Organism: Anas platyrhynchos; assembly: GCF_047663525.1. Lineage (NCBI taxonomy): Eukaryota > Metazoa > Chordata > Aves > Anseriformes > Anatidae > Anas > Anas platyrhynchos. The sequence goes on from NC_092590.1 coordinate 38,207,569, forward strand.
AAGGTCACAGGTCCACAAGCAGATGAGCAGCTCAGACAGCTTGTTCCCACCCAAAGAGAAGAAGGTCTCCCTTCATTTCCTTGCTCCAGCTTTGGTACTCCAACATAATTCCATGCTCTGCTTACAGTCTGTCAGCCCGTTCACCTTCCTAACCTGGAACAACCACAAAAAGTCTTCTGCAGAGCAGTGCAATCAGCTCAGAGCAGGATGAGCACCGAAGTCCCCCAGCAAAGAAATCTGTGGCCTGGTCTGAGAGGAGCTGAGCTGTTAGAGGCCTTCCTTCTCGTGGAACTGCCACCTCCCTAATTTTAAACGCTATCCAGGACAAAGATTTAGTGTTAGCTTCAACACAAGTCCTTCAGTCTCTGTAGCATACAGCTCATTTGCACAACCCTGTCTCATCCCCAGAGCAAAAAGCTCTGTCCCAGCTGGTTCTGAATAACCCAAGAGTCTAACAAGCACTTCAAGCAAGCTTAAGAAAAAAGAAGTGATTTCATACCCATCTGTCCAAAAATACCCCATGCTACAGGGTTTTTAGCTGAGAGTATTTATAGAATGTTTCCCCGATGAAATCTAATACCACATGTTACAGAAGCTATAATTAAGTTATCTCAAGTTTTTAAGTTAATATGGACAAAGTTTTCCTTTGGCTACTACACCCAAGTGGAAGCACTTAACACTGACACTTGCATGGCTAAAATAAAAGGCCTATTATTAAATATGCCAGACTGCAGAGCCAGCAGTGGGCAAAAACACAGAACAGGAAACTGCAATAACTGAGATGGCAACCTATACATATAGGCAGGTTTCCTTAGATAGCCAGCAAGATTGAAATTCACACCTTTTTGGAACAGTATAGTTCTTCACTGCATTCACCAAGTAATGAACAGGACAGAGGCAAAGATACAACCAACTCCCAGTTTATCTATCTCCTAGTCTCAGTGATGAAAATGCAAAAGTGTCTGATGGGAAGAGCAACAACCAAGAGACTGTGTCAAGGGAGACCAAACTCTGGTCCTGAACTCTGGAGATTGATGGAGGGACCACAATGATGCCACTTGATTTTCTTCTACCTCCCTCTTCGCTCTCTGTGCAGGAAAGCACCCATCTTAGATGTCTGAGATTCCTGAAGGACTACACATGTGAAATTAAACTGATGTAATCACTTCATGCACTCAGCAATCCCTAAAGTCATCATGTATGTGCTATAAAGCCTACAAGGTCTAGGCAAGACATTCCTAAACCACTTTCATTGCTGTTCTGACAAAAAAAAAAATAAAATACTGTTGTAATACAACTGGAATAAAGAAGTTTTCAAAACAAACCCACCTAATAATCATTTGAAAACAACAATACTTTGGTCTACGTACATAAAAACAAAAAACAATTAGTTCGGGAAAATTAGACAGACGCCTGCTTGCTTCAGTGCAAATACAAAAACCACATCAAGTGCCTATTAGGTAGGGGTAGGGACAGAGCTTCATTTGCTTTGCACAGTCAGAGTCACAAGAGACCTGGCTTTTAAAGTAATATGGCATTTTCACCAGGAAGACAAACTCAGTGGATTCAGTGCTGTTAATCAGAAGTCATACATTTCAACAGAGGATAGCAGATTTGGTCAGAATTCTACAAAGGACCGGCTTTCAAGAATTACAATCAGACCACTCTGCTTCCCTGATTTTGACCGCTTCACCAAGTTCTGTTTAAAACACCCTGTGACCTCACTGTGCTTCTTTTAAGAATTTCAAATACAAATCAGATAGACTGGAATGCAAAGCACAGAAAAGTATTAACAACAATATCCCTCCCCAAATTTTAGACAAGATTTGAAATATTTTCAAAGCATCCAGAAGTCTTGTGAGTTGTCTGACTCATCCTTCCTTTGCTGCTTGTACCCCTGAAGTTTGCTTCACCTATGGCTCCGTTCCATTAAAATGCCAGTCATTTGTCCTGCCACCCTTGTTTCACATAGCTCTGGTTAGAAGTCACTTTTCCACCACTTCTTTCACTGTCTGTGAGCTACTGAAACCTACTGACCTGCAGAGGGTCCCATACCATACTGATATCTTCAGCAACCTTGCTGAATCCTTGTCATGTCCACGTGTTCATCTCCCAAGATATCTGCCGAGCTAAGATGGGCTGTCTTATTTTAATACGTGGAGTAAGGGCAACAGGAGAAGAGAATTCAGACAACTCATAGCTAAGTTTAAATCCAAACCAAAGCCGCTTTCCCCAAAGCAGATTCCACTCAGGAAACCACAACAGTGGTAAAAATACGTCAAATTACACAACAGAGTACTTAAATATCAAGAGAAAGACCCCTCAAGAAACAGAACTGTTTTATTAATGATCATATTTCAGTAACCTTTCCAAACCTGTGAGCAGAACCTATAGTGTAAATCTGGGGCTAGTGGCCTGACTTGGAAGCGGCTTTCTTGTTTCATACAACACAGCTCAGAAACCCTTGAAAAAAAGACAACCGGCCAACAGCAAGCAAAGGTGTTCTGCCAACATTTCGTCCCACAGGAACACTCAAAAGAGTTTGTTTTGCAATGTCTTGGGAGGGCTAGAAAGAAAAGAACAAAGACTTTAAGAAAAAAACAACCTTCTCACACACTTGCTATCCACTGTGTAATTTACAGGGACACCAGAAAAAAATTAAACTATGTTTGTAACCTTAAAGAAGTTATCAAGTGAAACAGCAGGAGATGTCAGTTCCAGATGGACTTTCTTTTGATTACACACTACCCCCCCAACACACACACACACTTCCACATGTGTCTTGGAGAAAAGTTTTGAGAGCCCTCTTTCCACTGCCTCAGGAAATATAACTAGTTAAAAGCCACGTATTTTGTTCCTCAACGTGCCAGCTGAATGAAACTCCCTACTACTAAAATAAATGCAAGCCAGCAAGTGCATTGCATTAATTCTTTCCACATTAATATTCAAAGGAAACTTAACAGATACAAAGGTGAAATACATTGCTAGTATAGTCAAATATGCAACACGTTAACAGTATCTGACCAAGCAGCAGATGTTTCCTCCTTCTATCACCCTCAGAAACACATTTCAGTGAAAGCCACAGTTTGTTGCAACTTGATTCCCCAGATATTTACTTCATCTTCAACCAAAACTCCAATGATTTTATGCTTTTAAGTGTTTAAGCAGCTTCTAAATATTTATATACAAATAGTCATTATATGCACACACCTTAGTAAATTTGCAGACTCTATTCAACTTTATCTTGTTTTACTCTACCTTTACCTGGTCCAAATCATTTAACTTTCAACAGCAGTGTGTTTTATGTTAGGCATTGATATGTGCACATGCAAATACAGCACACCTATCAAGTGTGGATAATCCCATATATATGCCACAGTAAGAATAAGGAGTCTTTAAGAGTCATGTCCTGGTATCATCACGTTACACCAGACAGAATGCTGCTATTATTGGCAATCTCTTAAAACACCTGAAAACAGAAGTCAGAAATGATTTATCAGAAAATTTTCCCCAGTGAATCAGTGCTTCATGAAAACACAAAATAAGAAAATGCTAATTCCCAATATGAACAAACAGAGGAAGAAAAGCAAGCAAAAGTATTATCAAGTATGGTCACTGCATGACCTAGGGAATCTGATCATAAAGGTTTCTTTAAATTCATAAAACCATTTTTGAGCTGCTGCGTGTTAAGTGTTAGCTCTGTGTGCATATATGCTTTTTTTTTCCTTGTTGCCTAACTGGACAAGTTTTTAAACAGTCTTGTAACTGCTGCAGAAGAAACTCTGTAACGTGGTAAATCCTGAAATCCAACTTCTACTCTTGCACAAAATACATATTAAAGTGATACATTTTCAGTTTCTCCTCTAACAAGATTTCTTCACAGTGAAATAAGGTCCACCAGCTGAAGCTGTTAGGCAGACATGACTCTTACGCCCATGGGTACAGAAGCTTCTGGGCACAGAAGAGAGGAGAATGAAGACACTCAAGATTCTGTCTATAATTACTCTAACACTGTAAAAAAAAAAAAAATAATCGTGGATATCTGATTTCCAAGTTATCCAATACTGGATTGATAGTCACACATCACTTTGATGTGGATTGGCATTTTAATGCTTGTAATGACAAAAACTTCCAAGTTAAATACTTCTGAATACCATTAAGTGCTATTTAGACAGTCTCATCTGTTGCCATGTTGGGAAAAGTTCCCTTTATAAGCACAGAAATATGAAATAATGTTTCAAAAAATCACTGGTGAACCACATTAATGATTTGCCTACATGCCAAGTCAACATAATAGTTGCCTTTGGATGACACTGCTTTGAACAGTGCCTAAATATAATGACTTATATAAAGGCACGTTTAAAAATAATTTGTCTTCCTCCTCGTACTTTAGACCTTGCCTCTGCATGCTAAGTAAAGGGTGGGGGTAGAACAAAATGAGAAAGATGGGCGACATCTATTCTAACATCCTACTCCCATGTGGGTATACTCCACCATGTTGGTATATCAAAATAAAAGTAACATTGGCCCAGGCCAGCTACAGAGTTATATCAGCATGACCACATTGTGCAAGTGTCCAGAATTGCTGTACTTGTCAAGTTCTCCGCATTGGCAAGTCCCTCCTTCCACAGAAGGAAAAATAAATAGCAAAAATTGACCTATCTATACAACTGGGTAGAGCTCAGTGTTATGTGTGCTGAATATTTCACCTCCCAATCTAATTTGAAGTAGCGTGCTCCAGCTTTGCTCCCATTCAGCAAGGATGCACTTCCAAAGCCAACACATGCAGGCAAAAAGCTGAAATGGGAACAGATCCTGTACAACCTGGCTTCATTCTGGAAAACATTTTGCATTCCTTGAAATTAGCCTGCTTGTTTTATGAAATGTTTGGCTTCTCTATCCTGTTAAAAAACAACGACACCCCCATTCAAATACACACAAAACAAAAAAGCTTCTCTAATGCAAATTAACGTTTGTTCTCAGAGGAGGATAGAGATCTTTGTGGCAGCCATTAACAGCTCAGAGTGTCCTTCTCATCACCCCTGAACCCACCCACTGCAAAGTCCTTCACAAAAGGCCTAATCTAACATTTTCCCTTGTTGTTTGCAATCTTGAGGAACAGCCACATTCTCATGGAAATAGTTGTTACACAGCAGTCTGTGTGGATGCAGCTCTATCAATGTTTTAAAAAGTACCACTTTAAAATAACTTGACTCTCATCCTAAGCAAGAAACACTAACATGAAAATCCTCTATGCTGTTCTAAAGTTACACCGTTGTAGCTGGTGCAAAATGGATGGTGCAGCGTAAGATGCCTGTGTAGACGAGCCTTTAAATCACAAGCATTTCAGGCTACACTTGCCGAACTGGTGCTTATGGTTTAAACTTTTCTGTTAAAGCAACTTCAAAGGTAAATTTCTAGGAACTGTGTATCTTCTTTATTAAGACTTGCACACATTCTGGTTTTTGAATAAATGTAAGGCCTGTGGAACAATACTAGCCTGCAGATACTAGAGGGAAACAAATTTTTCAGAACAGAACAGACTTTTCCCCCCTCTGCAAACTCACCTGAGCCTGTCATCAAAACCTAAGCCACAACTTAAAAAACGATAGAATAAAATAAATCATCAGTAGAACCACTTTGTTAACCATAAAGCATTTCATGAAATCCCATTTTCTTTTTCACAGATTTGTATGGTCTTGTTTTCAGTTAGGTCATTCCATTAATCCACCTGCACTGACACAGCAGAAGAGAGCTCCATACCCACGTGTTAGAAGGCACTGCACCCAAATGCGAGTTTCGGTTCTTTTACTGACCCATCAGAAAGCGTCTCAGCTACAGCACATCTTGTTGAGATGTAACTGAAGATGAATGCTAACAGTTATTTCATCACTAGTGACTTTTCTTTGCTTCTCTCAAAATTAGCTTTCTAGTTACCCTCAAGTAAAAAGAAGATAGGTTACTTTCTTGGAGGGGAGAAAGTCAAGAGATTTAGAGCAGAGTTCACACCAATTCAGGTATGAAAAGTTGGTTTAACTACTAAGACATCCAAAACCCTCAAATCTCCAACTAGCACGCTGACTCCTGGAAAAAAAGAAACAGAGCTTTAGCAAGATTTTCCCCAAAACACTTCGTAGTGATTTTATCAGCAGAAGTGGCAAGACCTAAGATGTGTAATATGTAATACATTAAACATTTTACTGTCTGTGGCACACTACTTTAAGCTATTTAGAGCAGAAACATGAATCAGAAGCTTGCAGTTGCCTCCACTAAGAAAAGTAGGGTGATCTATGCCAACCCATACTCAAAATTACAGTCTCTGTTCTAAAATAAGTTTGGTCATATAGTTCAAGTTATGACTAAGCTGCTCTGTCTTATAAAAGAACTCGGATCTGCAAGAATGTTTCCACAGGCAGTTAAAGCATTTCGTAGGACAAAAATACGAGGGGAAAAAAAGTTAGCTTTTTTGCCTGTTTGTCCATTTGATATCTAATCTGCAGTCTGCAGGTAAAGTCTAATTGGTTTTGAGACTAGAGAAAGAATATATAAAATTCAGAGACGTTCACTCAATCACTTCTCCACACACACACCTCCACGCTGCACATGCCTTCATCTATTTCAGCTGCTAATGACTACAAGAAAGAGGTGAAGAGTCAGCCTAAATTGGTTCAGTATTTATTCTTCACAGCACCACAAGCTTTAATTTCAGCTACTCTTTGCATAACTTCAATAATAAACACGGTGCTCTCTGTATTTGATTCTTAAACCACCCATATCTGAAGCACAATGGGACGTGTCACAGACACTTGCTTTGCTGCCCTCATAATACGGTTTAATTATGATGACTGAACTAACGGGCTCACATCATAGACTTTTACAGGTTGACCCCATGTCATCCTGATGTATCATTTTGCACCAGTTCAGTGCTGTAAATCAATTTAAGATCTCCAGCAGGTTGAAAAGGCTGGTAATGATGCTTTCTCTGCAGTCTCTGGGGACTCCACATTATACACAACTTACATTATTTATAAAGCTGAGATGATGCCTCCATTAGGCTTGGTAAGACTACTCAAATAAGCTTTTATTTTACACACACAGCCTGGACTTCACAGAGCACACCACCAGCCATATGTGATATACAGCGCATTCATACTTCAATTAAAAAAAAAAGTCACAAGCCCTTCATGTTTGAAATTTAAACCTTTATACCAAGCAACGTAACTCACAACTTAATCCAAATATATTGCCACTATTCTAGAACACAGTAAATACTTTTCTGAACCTTTGTATTACTTCTGTACATTCAACTCCTTACTTTGTGTTCAGACTACAGAGGAACACCAAAGCTAAACTCATCAGCTTTCAAACATCTGATTTGATACTTAATATTTATCCAGAAACAGAAACATCTCCATCTGCTCATTCAGTCACTTTTCTCAAATGTACTGGATCATCACATCTTCAAGGGTAGACAAAAAGGAAAGCTGAACAGGACAGAGTAGGAAAAAATGTATTTGATTACATACCTAGCGGTTGACGGGGCCAAAACTGAAGCAAGGACAAATCCCTACCCTTAGGGTAACCCGATCGTGCCTGGAACTGATCCTCTCCAGTGGCTGTGGAAGGCTTCTGGATCACCCAACTGAAGGGAAATTTCTCTCAAGCTCCTACTTACAGTCTGAAGTAAGCTGCAAGGATTTGATCTCTTTTGCCCTCTGACCTGGGCAAGAACTCCAAAAAGGGCTAGGGAGCTTTCATCATCATACTAACGATCTCCCAGTCCCAGTGAAGAAACAAGTACTCCAAACTCGCACTGAAATCCAACGGGAACTGCTAACAAGCTCCACAGCACTGCTCTCCGATTCAGTGGAAAAATAAAATGAACATTAATCAGTTGCAACTAACAAACTAATCTCCTGTAATTCAGCCGAGCAATTACGGACAATTAAAAGGAAAAAAATAAAGTCGATGTTGACACCCCAAGTTCCCTCACATGATTTGCTCCTATTGTTTGACAGGACAAGGTGCAGAGGACCAGCAGAATGTGCTACAGACACACGCCTGGGGAGAGCAGCAGTCTCTGCGGGCTGGCTTAGCTGCAGCTTTCAGTCTTATTCTCCAGTGCTGCTTAAAAACACGCTGAACTATTGGGGGAAAACAAAACGAATCAAAGTTTTCTCTTTTTGACTGCTCTCCTCTGTGCAAAAGAGATTTGAGGTGTGAGTTCCGACACGCGTGAAACAGAGCTATTCCCTCAGCACGTTAGTTTCTGGATGTGGTATCTTTACGCGCTGACACCCATTAAACAATGCCATGCTCCGCGCAGAGATCTTTGCCATTTGCTTCTATCTGGAACACACATCTACTCCCCACCTCCATCCAACAATCCCTCTCCTTCCCCAGATAACGCCGAGCCCCCGTTTTACATGCAGCGAACGCCCTTTTTGTCCTAAAATACACCAAAATAACAATTACAGCTTAAAGATCATCCGTACACCGGAAAGGCACAGTATAAGGTCAGACCCCGCATCTTCTCCAGACTGATCTGCTAACAAAAGAGCAAGCACAGCAGTCCTTCCTCAGCCACAACTCCCACCGACTCCAGCTGACAAGAAACAAAAATAAGAAGCCGGGATTTGGCCCATTTTTTGGCGGCGTGACGGAGTGTTTCCCCAGCAGGACGTTTCCAGCAGCCCCGGGGAGCTGCGCTGGGGACAGGAGGGCTCGGGCACACGGAGAAGAAACGAGACGGAGGAGGGGAAAATCTCGGGCATCCAAACAGGGAGGAGGACAAAAAAAAAAAAAAAAAAAAAGTGAACTTTGCTTGACCTCCGAGCAGAGATTTTTCATTTTAAACGTTAATTAGAAAGAAAGAAAAAGGGGGAAAAGAGGGGAGGGGGCCGCGCGAAGAAAGGGCGGCAGGGAAGAAGGGCGGCGAGGCGGGCCAGCCGCGCTCCCTCCGAGCCCCGGGGCTTTTTCCCCGCAGCACACAAAGGCAGGAGCCTGCCCTGCCCTGCCCTGCCCTGCCCTGCCCTGCCCCGAGGGGTTGGGATCGGGGTCGGGGTCGGGGTTTGGGGTCCCCTTCCCTCCCGTCCCCCCGAGCCCGCGGCGGCGGCACCTACCCAGAAACTTGGAGCCCGCGCCCCGGCGGGCCGTGCCGCCATCATGCCGGCGAGGAGAGGGCACCCAGCCGCTTCCCCGGGGCCTCGCCCTGCCCGGGGACCCCCGCGGGGAGGAAGGCCGGAGGGGAGGACGAGGAGGGCGCAGCCGCCCGCTGAGGCTCGGGGCCGGCCAAGTTGTCGGAGGCTGCGGGGAAGAAGGGGGCCGGGCCGGGCCGGGCCGGGCGGGGGCTCCCCGCTCGCTGCGCCGCCGCCGCCGCCGGGCAGCCCCGCGCTCGCCCTGCCTCCGAGCCTGGCGTCAGGAGCTCGGAGCCGCCCAGCTCGGACGGACAGACGGATGGACGGACAGACCGGCAAAAGGGATCCTCTCCCAGAGACCGCCCCCCGGGCTGGGCCGGGCCGGGAGCAGGGCGAGCAGCGGCAGGCTGGCAAGTGGCCCGAGTCACTGGCAGCGCGCTGCTCGCCCCTGGCTCTCGCAGGGGATTCACCCCCTGAGCCCCCCTGAGTGCTGAAGGTGAAGGTGCGTGAGGCTGCTGGGGTAGGGGAACGAGGTCTCACCCCTGCGGGCCTCTGACATGGAGCCAGACTCTGAATCTGCACGCATCTGCTCCGAGGTGGGTCCAGCTGAATGTGTGGAGCCCGCTTCGGGGAAGGTGAGCTTCGCTACCAGCTGTGGCTGTTCAAATCTTCACTCAGATGAGCACAGCACACATATGAGTGTAATAAAACATGTTTTTTTTTATTTTTTTTTAACAAATACCTTGGCTTTCACCCAATCGTCATTCCTGGAAGGAGATGCGAAGCATGAAGTGGAAGACTTTTCTACATGAGAAAAGATCACGCGTGATGCATCTGTACTGGCATAATCACACCTATACCTACACCAGTACGCTTTCACCTGCATAGGAAGCCCTATGTATGGCATTAACCTCATTTTAAAGCACAGCGAGACTGAGGCCCTGCAGATTACGGGAACAAGAGCAGCCCTGGCTTGGCACATCCATCCTCCCAGGTGTGCGAGGAGTCTGAAGAAACAGAACTGAAATGGCTTGCCCAAGGTCAGGAGGAGCACAATGTAGCACAGATACTATCAGTGTAATGAAGACATTTCCAAGCAATGCACAGAAGAAACAAGAGGCTGTTACTGTTTTTGTACCCAAATTAGGGCCAGGTGTCTGGGTGCAGCAGTAGTGACAAGCCCCAAGAGCAGCACCTCAGCGCTCCAGTTTCACACAGAGAAATACGTGGAGAAGGCCTGGGATGGGCAGCAGGCTCCGAGCATCTATTCAGTGCACGGTTCACACTAAGCAGATATGACAAGACGATAATTAGGGGAGCACTGCAGTTTGTCAGGTGTCTTGTTAGAACCACATTTTTACCTCTTTTGTTGTTGTTAGGGTTGACTGGTTGGTTCGCTTCGGTATGAGAGAATTAAATTATTTTCTACTTAGACTGAGGCTTGGGGAGGATCGCATTAATATGCTCCTTTACCTATAAAGGGCAACAAAATAGCCTGGTGTGGCCTTTTGCTGATGTTTAATAACCTGAACGGCTGTTCTGGACAGGGTTGGTCAGAGGTTTGGTCAGAGCTGGCTTGATCAGTTGTGAGGGAAGACCTGAGAACAAGCAGAAACAGCGTGCCGCTCCTGGCAGGGCTGCCTTTGTACACAACCAAGTCAAAACTGCAAGTCTGCTGCCTGCTTTAAGACGTGCAACTCACAGGTGACTGTCCAAACCCCTTACTCCGTGTGAGTAGTATCAACAAGTGTCTTTCTTACCTGGGGATTCTGCACATTCAGTGCCTCCATCTCCATTAGCTACTTGTAATACACCCTAATTAAACTCCACTAGAATCTAACTAGCCTTTCTGAATAACATGAGGAAAATGGAAAGCAGAGAGCGCAAGGGCACGTATATCCAGGAATATGGCTTGTTGCTACTCCTACAACAGAGATCCTCCTCTGCATTGGGCCGGATAATTGTGCTACCTGAAGATGTTACAGAGGACATTATTTCTTTTTTCATATCCTACTGTGCAATGACATTAGTGTTCAGTCTGCTGCAAGAAAACACAACGTGGGGCTAGGAGCAACAAAGAAGGAGATGAGCAGGTTTTTTTGGAAACAGTCTGACTTTTCATCAGATCAAGTGTAAAATCAAATGAAACCATCAGTTATAAGGCTCATAAGCCTGAACTTTAGTGGAATTGGTGCACTTATGCAGATAAACTTCTAATAAGATTTTCAAAGGCAACATTAATCTCTTAGACACTTTTAAAAATCTCACTAAGCACCTGCCTAATCACCTTTAAAATCTGCCTCTCAAAAACAGCTTGTTAGAAGGCACAGTGCTAAGACACTCATTATATCGCATATTTTTATTCTATTACATCACAAAACAAATATCTAAGAAATGCTGTGATGACAACTGCTACCTCTACTATTAGCTTTCAATCATCCCCTAAAATCAGAGTTTATATGCAGATTATGATTTAGTATTTCTTGTTAACCTCAGCCAGGCAGCATATGTTTCATCTGGCTTATTCACAGGGGTTCCAGGACTAGCCAGTGCCTTCTGGAGACAGTTTAGCACCAAACACAGTAACTTTGCTTCACCTTTATGTTCACCAGGTTTGTGCCAGAAACTAGAGCTTCGTGGCTAATTAAATTGTATCAAACACATAACTTATTATTTACATTAAAATCACTAGAGTCATTTTCATTTTAGCCATTATAGTGTTGCCCTAGCGTGGGAAAATATGAGCAGTATTTTCTGAGAGGAGAGGAGCTCTGTCAGGAAGAATAATGGCTTTCTAAGGATACTTGATTTCATAATTTCCTTCTTTCCTGGGCTGGCTGGTAAAAACAGTACTTATCAGCCTCTGTCCTCCACGGCTTGTCTTCTTCTTTAAATAGGTGAGGTATTAAAGAAGCCTCCCACCCCACATTATTAAAAGTGGATATGCAGACTGTTCAGCAGTTACACAAATCTGTTTGGGAAAGATGCCTCAGGCAGAAGACAGCATGTGGGAGAAGGTAAGAAGTATTTTTAAGAGGTTATCATAACTGCAAAGAGCTCAGTACAGTTTTCCAAACCCCTTTGGGTTCAAGGCACTGGCTAGCCCTGGTAGCACAGAGTTGGCTGCTGATTTCCACTGCCAGGAAAGGTGCTTGGGTCTGTGCTGGGCGAAGGTATTTCAGCCCTGCACAGAAGCAGGAGTGCTATGGTGCACATGGGGTGGATGAACTGTGGCCTCAAAGGCCATCTGAATGGGGCATCAGAATGACAGCAGCCGCTGAGCTGTTCACCTGACGCCCTGTCCCCATTAAAGAGGACACAGTAGCCCTCCTCTCCCCCCTTTTCCCCACAGAGTGCTCTGCTGGCACCTGCAGGCAGCTGGGGCAGGGGGAGAGAAGGAGCGCAGTGCCTCAGCAGCTGTTCTGTGTCAGAGGTTGATCTGACCGCATCCTCGAGCATCAAGATTCAACATCGCTTACCCTGAAGAGAAGCTTTGAGCTGGCACTGTGTAGGTTGCACACAAACCTAGAGGAAGTAGACTATAAAGGCCTTGCAGATAGATGTTGTGAGGGTTTTCTGTATATGCCTTCTTCAGTATGTCCAGCCATCTACTAAAATGAACCCTTCATGAGTTTGTCCCTGTAGAGTCAAAAGTCTGTTTGGGACCTACCTTTGCTTCCTTACTCACTCACACATGCAAAAAAAAACAAAGAACCCACTTCACTCTAACTTAGAAGTTCTCCTAAACTGGCCTACCATGATTAAATGGCATTTATAGAGAATAAATGTGGAGCTGATAATTTCCAAAATTATTATATGTATTTTTCTCTGTTGCATTAAATAAAGCTTCTGCTGTAAATCCGTCTAAAAATGCCAGAGAAGTCTTTGATCGGATTGAGAAGGCATTCATCTTTTCTACCCTTGAGATGATGGGATTCAGACCAAAATTCATTACTTGCCTGAGATTAATGTAGCTGGCTAAAGCTGCCAAGATCCTTATTAAAAGTTATGACTCCAAAAGGTTTGGGCTGAGAAAAAGTACTAAGCAGGGCACTCCCTTATCTCCTTTATTGGTGTTTTTCTCTGTAGGTTCTGATGTAAGGACTTTGCTCCAGCAATATTACATTACTGATGAAGAAGGGAGGAAGAGTGGGTCGCTCAGTTCTGCCAGCAAATTGCATACTGCCACCAAGCACAGTTCTGCTATGCCAGGATTGTGCTGCTCTAGAGAGGGAAATTTTCCCTTTGGGTCTTGCCTGGGGTTGCTTAGAAACTTTTGAAGGTAGATTCACTCAGTTGCCCCATACAACCGCTGCACTAAAAGCTGGTGCTGTGCGAGCAGCTGTGTGTCACAGCCTGCTACACCACCGCCCATAGGCTAAAGCAGCTTTGGGGTGGGACTGGACTGTGGTGATGGATGAAGGTTTGGTGAACAGTGGTAACTATCTGGAGACAGAGATCTATCTCCTTTATACCCAAAGAGGAGACACCTAAATTACACCATTGGAAGACTAACAAAATCACATATATTGCATATAAATGCAGCCTTTCACTTCCATGTTTTGTTAATATTTTGTGACAATATAATGAGCCCATTCTATACAGAGATTAAAAACATAAAAAGGTATCATGCCTCATTTTCATTCCCCACATAAATAGTACTTAGTATAAATCTTGGGGAATTCAGAAACCTCTTCTCAATTTTTCTGAACTAGTGCAAGAGCTCAGTGTCACTTTTGGCTGCACAAGCCAGCAGTAAAGCAGTCCCCCCTTCCTCCTGCTCGTCCCTAACCCCACGTCACCCACCCCCTTTGTGCTGGCACAATTGCTGGTGCAGCTGCAAACTGAACAGGCCTGGGGAACTGATCTGGCTGGGAAAAACAAATGGTTTTCCAAGGGCCCAAGTTCATTTTTAATTTGAATCAGTTCCCTGATCTGTTCACAGTGTGGTTGTCCAAAACCTTGCGTTGAGCCTGTGAAGGGGCAGGGCTGAGGTGGAAGAAAGGGCAAAACTTATCTTTTTAATAGTGTCTTCAGCCAGTTTAAAGTGGCTATGAAACAGATAGACATAGCAAGCTTCTTTTTAAGCAATGCAAAATTCTTTCATTCCGAGCACAGCTGCAAACATGGTGTTAGAAGGACTGTGATAAGCACAGGAGCTGGGCTCACGGGTGAATAAGAGAATGTGAGGAGAAAGAGTGATAGGACTGAGGAATTCAGTGAGCCAGTGTGAGTAAATTAGCATTTAATTAGTAATCCAAAGGCAATGAGTTCTTAGTGAGTTCTCAATAAATGATAGCCATGACAATAAATGTACGTGTATCAGTTTCTGTTTGCACTTTCAGGAGGAAATTACCTTGTAAGTTTCAGACATCCTGGCAGGCACACAAAGTGTTGGAAAGGTTGCCTGCGTGTCAAGGGCACTGAGACCAATTTTAAATTCCATTCATTTCTTGCTTGACCAAAAATAGCCATATTTATGACAAACAAGATGAGTAGATTTAAAAGCAACCCTCTTAAAACTTCATATATTATGGCACAAATCACAGCTATAAATCCTCATTATAAATAAAAATTGCAAAATTAGGCAGTTAAAAGTTGTGACCAGTCGAAATCAATGTTGTTGATGTAATCTTAATTAAGTAATTAGTTGAGAGGCATCCTGACACCTGTCTTTGATTGAACGCTCATATGCATTCTTTCCAAAAGACCCATCTCATTCAGTGAACAGAACTAATAGTGGTTTTCTCCCCCAGGTTCATGCTGCAGCTCACCATTCTGAAAAGTGTATTTTCAATACTTAGTTGCAAAACTGAGACTTAGCTGGTGCTGGTTTACAGCTTATAGCTCATCTTGTGACACAAAACTCATCTCTGCTTTCCCTGAGAAATATCCCGTCTCTTCCCAAGTGGACAGGAGCACTACAGCCTCTCAAATAAGGTTCTCTTATTTTCAGCCCTGACAAAACAATTTATTACTCTTTATTTTCGTGTAATTTTATTATTCTTTTCTATATCTATTTGGCCTTTATTCATGACCAAATCATGCCATGCATACCCAGAGATTCTTCTGTTGTCAGAAGCATCAGAGAGAAGAAAGGACAGGACTACGTGGCTTACTAACACTTAGGAAAGCTGTTTTGTAAATTTAATAGTCAATGACTCTTTAAAATTAGGGAGGGGAAAAAAAAAAAAAAAAAAGAGAAAACTAAGGTACCTACATGTGCCTCTGCACACAATCAGGTATAAAGTAGTTTTCAGTGTAAAGCATTTTATCTGGATGCCGAAAAGTATCACTTTTACGACAAGGATCAAATATTCAGTATGGATATCACCATGGAAAGTCCCCAGATAGCTGCAAATAGCAAGAGATAGCGATGCTGCCTTACTCCAGCTGAAAACCTGCAACCAGAAAGCGGCCTCACAGCCAATGTGCAGCTGGTCCAGCTCCTGCAAAGTCCAGTCGCACAGCACGTGACCCCTACAGCCCAGCTGCTCATGTTCCTAAGGCTTTCAGCACCTAGAAGATGGCACTGATAGGGAGTCTGTAACCCTGATTAAGCAAAGCATACGCTTGTCAGAGAGCAACCAGATGGAGGAGTACAACAATTTATGGCCTGCAGTTAGACAGTCTTGCACTGTGATCTCATCAAATCTTGCACAAAATAGGTCAGGCTTGGTCAGTGCTCAGATAAGATACACGCCAGGGAAAACACAGATAGTGCAAGAAACAGTTTAGGACTCAGATTTAGGATTCAATGAGAACTGCTAAGGTATTATCCCAATTTTAGGCTACACTCACGGATGTCTGAGGTAGCCCAGAGTGGTCCTGGTTTGTCATATGTGAGGGGCATTGTGTTGCTGGGACCATGTTTCTCATTTTTCAGATGAGAAATAAAATTACAGTCATGCCTTGTGATTAATTAAATAAATCACTCTTGGTTTTGCTTGCGGACATGGCATTTTCAGAGGCAACGTAATAGAGAAAGGGAGCTCGTTTGGTTTCTGTGATCCTGGTATAACCTGCCAGCCCTCTCTTCCCAAAATCCCATTCTAAAGCCTCTCAATATTAGATCCAAAAGCAAGAAATTTGAATTGCTGTAAGACTGCAAGCATCATGAGAACTTTCTAGCAATGTGTGCAGAAACAAAGCACATCACATAACCTATTCCCTTAGAGACATTCCCTCTCCTTCACATTCACATTTCCCACCCATTCACACTAACAATTAGCAACCTTTACCTCAACTCATTTCCACAGATTCTGTTCTAACGTGCGTTCATCCCTAGGTTTGTTTGAAGCTCCTTGGTTCCAATCCTGTATCTTTGCCTGCAAAACAGTATATACATAAAATTCTACGTATAACTGTCATACACTAACAAAACATGCAAAGTTTCATCTTCAAATAATTAGACGGCGACAACTATGCTTCTTGGGGAATCAAGTAGTCAGAATATAATTAACCAAACTGAAATTTAGCTGGGACAACAAAATGGCACCAGTGGCTCATGAGTAAAATGCCCATGAGGACTCTGGTAATTCCAAGAGGTCAGGGCTCCTATCACCTTCACAGTATACTGTGCCCACAGAGGGATCACTGAGGCCCAGATGAATTTATAAACCTCCCATTCTCTCTATGTTGTATTTAGCTGTATCAGTCTACAGAAGAATTAATTTCTGTATTTTTTTAGCCTGAAAAACATTCACATATTTTGTGCTTTCTTTGTTTCGATTTTTGTTTTACCTTGCCTTGTGTTCATTCATCTTTGACAAAAGTGAATCAGAGAAGCAATGCCTGCCCTATCGTTGATTTGTGGTGTATAATCTTGTTAAATACAGATCACTGGTCTCCTCGTTACTACAGTGCCATTTATAACAGGCAATTATCCCTGCATGGTGCAGTTCTCGTGATCTAGTGATTGTAAATGCTTGTTATCAGTGCAGAGCCAGCTAAATGCTGTGTGTTTCTCTTTAAAGCTGATTTGATTTTCCAGTGCTGTCATCCTTGAAGTTCTCCCTAATGCAGCTCAGTTCTCAATTTGCACACACCAAGAGAGGTCCTTTTGATGTGACATGCATGGGGCAGAACTGGTGCAGTGCTCCCACCTGCTCCAGGCAAGGAGTGCAGCACAGAAAGAAGAAAAGCAGCACATTTTCTCTGGGAAATCTCCAGCCATTGCGTTATATTGAAAGGAAGCCCTACTAAAGGCAGTGACCACATGCAAATGCCAAAAGAAAGGGCAAGGGGGGTTGGAATACAGTGGCACAGTCCACAAAAGGGAAGTGTACCAAAATACGCTAGTTGGTTTTAAAATTAGTTGGAGTAGATGCAAAGAAGCCTAAGTCTTAATGACCTCAGTTCCATAATATGCCACTAATAAGCTCTGTGATGAATAAATGGGAATAAAATAAGGAGCGACAGGCTAGGTCAGCCAGTGGTTTGCCAACCCTTGTCTTGTCTTTCCTACCTGGGCCTGTATGTGATGCTTTTTTAATTACCTGTGCTATCTTTTAATAGTAATCAGGACTGGAATTGCATGTGCTACACGTTGTACAAACGTACACAGAAATATTCCACTTGCTCTTTGATCCTGTAAAGCACGGGAAGAGCAGCTCCTCCCTGCTGATACCTGTGCAAGTCCTTCTGGTGGGTAAGAACATGCTTAATTTTTTCTCTGCCAGCCATCTCTCTGCCTCCTCATGTCCTAACCCAGTAAGCCCTACATTTGTTTCTCCCCTGCCTGTTTCTGCAGCCTACGTTGTGCCTGTTCTGCTTCCGTGATTATTTTTCTCCTCTGTGTATTTGCTTCCCTGGTCTCACTCCTAAGATTTTGTTCTCTCTCTCCTTCCTTCCCACATAATGAAGACCTCATTCATTTTCTCATCATAACAAAGGAGCATCTCATTCACCCCATTCACATTTTAGGAGTGTAAAAAACTGACAATACAATGGCCTTGAGTTCCCTATTCCTCCAATGAACAAGGGAAGTATGACCTTAATCTATCAATACACTGCTTATGTGTTGGGTGTGCTGGAGGACCCAAAATACCTGTTGGAGGATGGATGCCCTCTCTGTTCTGGTGGGTCTTACCAGAAGTAGAAACCATTGGCGTACAGCACTAATGCTCAGGTCACAGGCCTTCCACACTACCAGGGAGAAGCAGAAACAGCTGAAGGTAGCCACAAACCTGTTGGTAAACCAACTGTTCCTGAGCACAGCTCTGTAGTCCCTGGTGTAATTTCAATAACATGCGTTATGGAGAGGTAATGAATTTAAGCCTCTGCAGTTTTTCTGGAAGTTAACTGTTTCTTAGTTAATTATTCCCAAATGTCTCTCTCCTCCTTAAAATCCATCAGGCTTCCTCAGACCCGAAAGGATCCGTATTTCCAGGATTCCTAGGTATGTGATACATTTCTCTACACCCAGAGCAATGGCACAGACCCCCAGATCACCTTGACATACATCATAAACAACCAGTCAGCAGTGAGAAACATCTCTGAAATGCTAGGGGTTTGCTGAGCAGCCTGTTGCAGTTGGTCCCACAGCACAGGACCACCCACAATTGCTTGGTGCTCTTCTTGCTACCATCTGCTATCCCTTGTGCGTGTCCTGGTTGGGACGGGCTCCCTTCTCCTATTAAAACTCATCATCACAGGGATCTGGACAAGGTCAGATCAATGTCCTTGTGTTAACAAAAGGGATGACTACACTGCGCTAATGAGACCACTCCAGCAACCTGAATGATCAAGGTGTACAAGCCATCAAGGAGAAAGCACCCTGCAGGTACGCAGGTGTTGCTTATGCAGGGGTGGGGCAGAGCAATAACACTTCGGAAAGAAGGCCAAGGCTTTTAAAGAGACCGTGCTTAGCTCACCACAAAAAAAATAAAAATAAAAGAAAAAAAATAAAACTTTGCCCTAAGTAGGAGTGCCGTAGTTCTCTTTGCATCATCAGTCTGCCTTTCATTCATGATCAGTTCTTTAATTAGCAGGCAGGCATCTGCCAAGCTGTGGGCAGCTGGGAGGCCTTCAGCCCTTCACCAGCGGGGCTGGCACGGTGTGCCTTACAGAGCTTTCCTCCCATCTCTGTTTGATTAGTGCTGTGTTCCCTCTTAGTCACGTTTTCTGAAAGGTTAGAACAAATGACAGCTTAATTCTCATCTGTTGGTCATGCCTACTTGGGCAAACATACAGCAAACTTCCCAACCACAGAACCTTTTTCCTCTTCGCTGTAAGGAAAGTGGCGGCAGCCTTCTAGCCGTAGCAGGCATGAAAGCAGGCACAGTTACACGCTGGTACCAGCAGGTCTTGTGAACCCAGAGCCTTGCTTTCAGCAAGGCAGACACGATAAAATCTTTCCTCTCTCTTCAGCAACATGACTAATAAATGTAGAAATTCCCTTCTCCTCTCTCCCGTTGCCAGTACCTGTCTTATCTCCGGTTCTTCCTTAGACACAACTTCAAACATGACAGACATGTCTATACTGCGAACAGGCAACCTTCGTTCTGGCAGGAGATCCGTGGCACATCGCAGCTCGGCTGAAGCTGAAGCTGAAGGCTTGGTACCTACAAAACGCCTGCTCCTGACTCCCTGCTGGCCTGGGGCCGCTCTGCTCTGCATCATGAAGGCAGCTGCGGCTCCACTTCAGGCTTCTTGCCACAGCAGGTGCACGACCGACAGCACGTGGCAAGCATTTATGAAACAGGCCAGCCACTAAACACTACACCCAGGCAGTACAGGAGACCGTCCTGAAGCCTGCCCGGAATCTTGGCAGCATTTCCCAGAGATCAGCTGCAAATTACTAGAGGTGGGTACTGCGTGCGTGCTGTAGGCAATAAATAAGAGTGATTTTAAGGGATGGCGTACATCGACAAAGTAACACCTCTAAGAATAGAATATAATCACAGGCATAAGCAATAGAGACCAGTACAACTGAGGCAGACCTAGGGAGTGTCTTGCAAGTCTATGTAGTTGCATTACTTTAACCAACAAAATCCAAAGAATGCAAAGGGCTACCACTATACTAAAACCACTCAGATAACTTCCTAGTTTCAGATCACAGTACCTATACCCAATCGCGAGCTCCCAGAACACTCCCAGACATTTCAGCCGCGTACCAGAGTGAGATACGGGCATTCATCAGGCTCCCACTTTGTCTGTCGCTATGGGGGAAGAAACACCGGTGCATTTGCTGAGGGGCAACCACAGCATGCTTTGGCCAGGCCCCTGGTGTAGAGGACTGGGAGGCCATGGGCACGCTTGTCACTCAAGCCATTTTTACTGACTTTACTTTAGTGACTCTTACTTACTATCTGCTCCATCCCACGTGCCAGCTTTCTATCAAGGGAAAGAAGTTAAACCAACCAAAGCTGGTGTTTCTTGAGACCTGACTCTAATTCAGTGTGAATCAGTAGGAATTGTCCAGTGACTTACAGAGATCAGATGCTTTACAAGTGATGAATATATCCATTTTAGAGCCACACTATTTTTTTTCCCTTTTTTAATACTTTAGAGCTTCCTTGGGGTGATTTTTTATTTTGAAAAAAGTAAATACTTTGTTTTTGTGTCAATGACAAGCAAAATAACCAAACTCCCTGAATTAAAAAAGGATAACAGCCTACTCATATTTTGGCCCCAAAATCTGAATTTTGCAAAATCAAGCTTTTTTTTTTTTTTTTTTTCTTTTCCGGAGACCAAATGTTTTTCTTATGATTATTTATTTATTTATTTCCAGTGCAAGTGGTTATTAGGAAAAGAAATCTGGTTGCATTGCCTACTAGGCAAACACTGAACCTTTGTGTGTACAGAGGAAAACCTGCAGGCAACAGTGGTAAGTAGCAGAAACAAAACAGCTATATCCCAAACCAGGCACAAACACCACAGTACTATGTGTTGTGAAACAAGTCGTGGTCATGGGCCAATACTGAGATTTCTCGGTGAGGAACACAGTATTTCTGCACTATGTGAAGGAAGAATTAGGACATATTTTACACAGGTGTAAGCATTTCCATATTTTACCTGCCCACATTCTTAACCCAGCAGGTTATGTGTCAGCTCCGGCATGGAGATCCTCTCAGTAGGACGATATATGCTTTATATACACTGCATTATCAACAGAGCTTTCTAGTTTTTGCCATGTTTCTGCCTGCTTTCTAAGCAGAGCTGGCTCATACCCTGTAGTGCAGCAAAAGCAACAGTACTGTTGCTTCTTATTCGTGGGTGCCTTTGCATGGAACAACAGCAACAAAAAAGCAGTACTCTAACCAGGGAATTGTCTTGAGACACCTAGCTGGAAAATGCTGAGGCTTCAACATTCCTCTAAAAGCCCTCTCCTCTTCAAGAGCATTTCCTCAGCGCTGTAAGATGCCTACACTCAACTCACACTAACTGGAGTCCCCCTGAATAGGCACAACTACTTCTCAGTGGGAAGCTGAGGAAGAGATGCCACGGTTGTTGCTCTCCTCATCATCTGCAATCTCTCTGCTCGCTCAAGGTCTTCCATCAGATGCAGCTCCAAGTTGTCTTTCACCCCCTCCCATCTGCAACAGAGGAGCTGCCCGACTACAAGGGAGAGGCCCAGACACAGTCAAAAGGGAGCACGGCTGTGTTGTACCGCGGTTTGGGGCTCCACTGGATGAAGTGAGGCCCAAATTATGTATGCTGCTTCCAGGTTTATGCTTTTAGAAAGAAGTCTGCCCAAGTCCTGCTTTAGGCATCTCTCCATTATTTCGATACAGCCCAGAATGGTTATTAGAGAGAGGCAGATGTCTGACCTCACTGATCATGTAACATCATAAGTAGCTTGACCATATAAAACAATACTAATACAGGAAACCACAGGTAATAACAAAAGTGGATGAGCTACTTCTAAGTTCTTTTAAATTTCTCTTGTTGCATGATATTAAACTTGCAGCATCACATTAAAAGTTATAAAATAGGGTTTAGCCCTGAACAAACACTCCTCACTTACACTAAATAAGTAAATAAGCACTGAATAAGCACCCAAGAAATACATTTTTCTCAAGGCATAATTCATTTCTACAAAATAATACCACGGAGAGCTGTAGCATTATTACCAGCCTGCTTCAGTAGGTGATGGCATTTCTTCTGCAATTCTTTTCTGAACCCAAAACAGCTCCTGTCTGCATGAATCCCCCCTGCTCTACTCCAAGGGTTGATAAGATCATTTGCTGGGATACTACCTCTACAGTGAAACATTCATTTGGCATTCATAAATGTGTTTGTGGGGCAAGCTTTCACGGGTATATCTATAGAATATATTTTGTGCAGGTGACCATTTGCTCCAACTCGTGCTCCAAGCTGACTTGAAGTCCTGCAGCTTCATTGTCACGGTGCTGAGCTGAACCTAGTACAAACTGCTGAAAGGCTTAGAACCGGTGTCAGGTTTGTGCAGCTCTGTAACTTTGCTGGCTAGTTCATAGCAAAAAGGCACACGGCCACAATGTACCATCCCATCTTTGAAGCCTTCCCATCAGAGGACAGCTATTTGTTCTTCATCATCATCCACAGAAGTTTGAAAAAAGTGGAAAGACTCCTATGAAGCTCAGAGGGATGCTAGAAGAGGCCTTAAGGCTTCTCTGTGACCTTTGCTAACCTAGAATCTCTTAAAATATACTTCAAAAAAATTAAAACTAATATTCTCCTTTATGGGAACGGCAGTTGTCCAAGCTAAATGAGGTCAGTTTATAGCTTAAAAATAGCTTCTTAAACTGCATGGTTAACCAATCTACCTCAAATTTTAAAGCATTAGGCAACCACATGTTGCCCCAAAGTGAATGACCACTAGCTAATTCCAATCAACTATAAAGCAGAACTGTATTTTACACTATCTGTTTATATTATACTGAGTTGAATTTGTGGTTCTGCCAAACCTGGGGTCATAGCAGAGTAGGAATTTGGTAAGAGTTTCAAATAGATCAAAGAGAAGAAAAAATACATGAAAATTCAGTTTGGCCAGTGACAAAAGCAAACTAGATTTTTTTTTCTTTCTTAACAGAAAAGATTGTGTTGTCCTTATGAGCAGAAATAACAAGATGAAGGTAGAGAAAAAACTGTTTTTCCAAACTGTCACATATGTAAGATACTGTCAAGCCTTGAAATTTTGCTGTCTCTAGACTTTTTTTTAACCTACTGTCGCTTTTGTATGTGCATTAAATCTATTCCTCTCACCCAGGAAAAGCAAATACTGGGCTCTGAATGCTTTACAGCTTCATGCTAGAAGAGGCCACAGATGGGGAAGCAGTTTGATCAATGTGGGAGGGATCAGCCCAAAATAACAGTAAGATATATTATACCATCAAAAAATGGCATGTCTGGAAGGAAAGTTTTGAGCATAAATTAATACTGACCTTAGCCAGAATAACTTGCTCTCTTCAACATCTGCAGCTGTGTAGTTACTAGGGAGTTATCTGGCTTCATGTGCTTGTTTCACATCTGTCAACTAAATCAGAGATATAAATATAAAAATCTAGCACAAAGGGACAGAATATGTCTTTGTGACACTCCCTGAAGGACTTGGGATCTTTAAGCTAACAAAGATACTACCAAGGGACACAGGTATAATACGTGATGGGTATAATATTGGTCCAATATTGTGCCTGCTCCACTGTGTCATCAAAAAACTGTATCTATTTCCCTCTGATGAGCTCTGAAACTTCCAAACATGGGTAACCAGAGCTACAGTATATGAGACAATACGTTTGGCATAGATCTATGAAACTTCATACTTCTGAGATGAGCAAAATGATTTTTTTTTATATATTAATTGCTTTACAACACCACATGTGAGCAAAAGCAACATAGTGGGAGCAGGCTGTGAGAGGACAGAGAGACTCTCACAGTTTAGCTCATACAACATTTTCACGATTCTTCATTATTTTTAACATGAGCGACTTCCGAAGACCAAACTGTGAAGCCTCAATAGAAATGGGCCTGACAGAGTTATTCAACAGGAGTCACAACATTTTTCAGCATGTAGCATGCAAGCTATTGAAATGAGTGGTATGTTGTATTTCCCCTGCCTGCACCATCCCGGGTTGTGTTGTGGTCCAGTCTAAATGACAAGGTGATGAAATTGCATAGGTGTAACATACCCTTATTTCAGCAGCACGCATGACACAAAGTACTAAAATCCCTAAAGTATAACAGTCTTTAATAATACAGTCCTAAATCTTCAAGTGTCAGTGGGATATTGGTAAGTTACTGTCCCATGACTACAGAATATGCAAGTTGTTCTTAAATTATATTCTGAGCTTGTATAAAAAAATATCTCAAGCAAGCAAAAATCAGCCTTTGCCCACATTTTAAACAGTTGAACTCTTAATTCATAACAATTTTGCATTCTTTTATGTCTCTACAGTATCAAACTAGATTTTAGGTTTAAAAAAAGTGACATTCCAAATGGGAAACACAGACTGATGCAATTTTAATATACTAAAAGATTTAAGGACGCACAGCCATAAATATGTGACCAAAAGTCAAACAACCATGTATGCATGCAGGTATAAAACAACAAAAGACAACTTTGGTGTGTAGTCATTAGGAAAGGGGATGAAATTCCACGTGATTCCCTCTGTACAGTCACCAATCTGACTTATACCTTACAGCAAGCAAATAACATTTTCATACACGAAGAAGAGTAGAGAAGGGGACTGCAGAAGCCAGCTAAACAAGAATAGGGCTGACAGGTGTGAATGGTAATCAAGGTACTCCTTTTATGGCAGAAAACTATTTTCTGATGTATTTGTTTTCTGCTGGATTAGCATAAGGAAACAGCTGGGGCAAATGTCAGCACTAGTGCATGAGAGAAGGGCTGCAGTGGTAAGACTGGATTAAACCACCATGGAGCCACCACTTTGGAGATGGTCTGATCAGCAGGAAGGCTGCCCCTGAGAAATTAGGGTGGTCTCAGCCGTGTGTCAAGCATGCAGGTCCACAGTGACCCGGCAGAGCTCAGGAGGAACTTGCTCAGCCCAAGCTGACAGCCTAAGGGCTCTGCAAAATACAGACGGGCAAGCAGTGCTCAGCATTGCTCTGCCAGCATAACCTTCCAAAAATACGGCTTTTAATGTACAAAAAGGCCAGCATAAAGAGCTGATGCCCTCAGTGCTGCAGAGGGCAGGGAGTGGAAGTTCTTGGCAGCAGACAATATGGCACAGCTGCATTCTCCAGAGCACACAGAGGGTGAAGTCATCTAACAGCTTTGCTGAAGGAAACCAGAAAGCTCTTCTGACTGGGGATATGTTTTCTAAATAGCTCAAGTACTACGCAGTATTATCTTCATCTTTATTAGTAATGTGACAATACAAGCTTGCCACTTGATTATTTTTTTCTTTAGTGAGAAAAGTACTTCTTGTCTTTTTTTTTTTTTTTGGTTTTGTTTTGGTTTGGTTTTTTTTTTTTTTTTTTATAACAGAGTGGGCCTTGCCCAAAGATGACCTGTTCCTAAAAGCTTTTCATAGCACACTAAAAATCTAGGTACATGGCCAGCCTACCTTAAGCTGATGTCAAAGATGAGGTCTTTAGGCAGAATAAATACTTAGGATTTGGGCTTACATGGCTCCAATTTGGATGGACTTAAATTCTTGCATCTCATTGGGGTGATAGCCACAGCTCTGACTCTCAAAAAATAAATCTCCAAATTCCTGCAAACTCACATAGTCTGTGATCCCAAGGGTTAATTTGAGAGCACACAAATTTAATTAAGGTAGCAGTTTACTTAGACCAGAAGAAGGTGGAACTGTGAATACTGCAGAAAATAGAAATCTAAAGTGAATTTAAATTTTAAATGAATTTTCTTCATCCTTTTTCTTGAATCTTCTTACTTGTTTTCTCCCAAGAACTCTGAAGCTGTTCTTGTACACAGAGAACAAATGTCAGTGTCCTGCCAGAAGAGCAGCAGAAGCTGAAATTATTTTCACATCCAAGCATAGGTATGACAGAAAAAAATATCTGCACATTAAAACTGTTCCATTAAAACCTGGCCAATAGAAGTCAACTAAAGATTTGTATAAAACAGATATCAAAGGGCATTATAAATGTGCACAAAATATATTTTTCAGTGTCAGAGGAAACAAATCAACAAAACCTAACCAGAAAAAGGTTACAGTAATTGGTTTCATTTTTATTGTGAACTTTTCACCAAATTGCAGCATAGAGGTGGTAATGTGGCAAAGTGAGGGCTTTTTTCCTAACAACAAATAGAAGAGTAGCTAACCTAAATGCTTGTAAATAAGGCTGTAGCTGGTGTGAGGTCTCCCTAAACATAGCACGTGGTGGCAGGCTTAGTGTACTGCTTCTGCTCTCACCCTCTGTGTCACCACTCATTCTCTTTCTGCTGTGGCCCATCAGGATGTCCCCTCTGGTCCTAGATACACAGAGGTTTCTTTCAGGGCCCTGGCTTTCACCCCCTTCCTCTTTCCAACCCCACCATCTCATTCCTGGCCTCCACTGCCTCCTCAGCCATGCAATGACACCACTTTGTGGGGTAGCTTTTTGGGGTTATTTTTAAGAAAGTGTGATTGTGCACTCAGCTCTCCAGCCGATGCATGGGCTACATGAACACCATTAGTCCAGATTTTCCATTTTTTCCTCTGCAATCCTTAGCCTCGTGTAATCTAAACTTCAAGATTTTAAGCTTCAGCTGTTGCAGCCAGCATTAAAACACATCCAACAACCTCTTAATATCTACAGAGTTCTTTCAAGTAAATCCAGCATTTCTTGAGAAGTTAAAGCTGTTTGTTTTGCGATGATTTGGAACTGGAAACAGACAGCCTGGGTAACTGGAATTTAAAAATGCAAAATCTACAGTGAATCCAGTTTAGTTTTTGGCATAGTATTGTGTTTGTCTCGGCAGTAATAACAGTTATTATGTTTTAAAACATATCTAGCAACCAAACAGGTTAGATGTATTTCGTAAAGCCAAAGACGGTATATTTTTTTTTCTTGCTTGACAAGGTGATTCATTTACACGCTCCTTACTAAATCACAGAGTGATTTTATTTGGAGGAGAAAGCTGGGATCTCCCAGGATGGATAACTGGGTCAAGTTACCCTTTGGAAGAAGTCAGTGCACAAAACGTGAAACAGAAATCCACTCCTTTTCTCTTCTGAGCGTCATGCAAATACACTCTGGAAACTCAGTACTTCTCATTTTCTAGGGTTCAACCACAGCACCAGGCCTCCAGGCATGTACTTTCACCAACACCTTATTGCAGTCACTGCCACTGCAAAAAAAAACCACAGCCAGTCTTTCCCTCCGCTCCCATACCCTGCTCCTTCCTGCCCCCTTCACACTCGTCTCTAAAGCTGACCCTGGTTAAAGCTAAACGGAGTTTTTGTTCCTGGGGCTTCAGCTCCCCAGACAGCTCATCAGCTGGCTGTGCAAGTGCTGGCGCTGGCACAAGGAGGGAGGTGGTGGGGAAACAAAAAACCAAGAGCCAGGTGGGTCTGCAGCAGGGCTAGCTCTGGGTGCAGCTAAAAGATGCAGCCAAGCTAAAGGCTTCCTGCTGCCAAAAAAACATCAGTCCCACACCTTCCTCCCTTCTTCTCTGGACCTGCCTGCAGATGAGGAGCCAGGACTTTCTTCCTTGTGCCCGAGCAATCTTGCTGCTCGGCCCTTTAAACCAACTGTTGTCGCATTTTGACTGCAGGGGAGCAGAGGTGGCTTGCTGAAGGATCAGAGGAAGACCACAGCCAGTGCAGGAGGAGCACAAGGAGTGCACGGCCAGCAGACGGGAGGCAGATCTGGCGGACAAACAGAGGAACCAGCCTCTTTGAGCAGCAGTGACCTGTTAGTTTGGCTCAGCTGGATCACCTAACTGCATCCTTGCACTGTTTTGGCAGCAGTGCCAGCTTATGTCAGCTGAAAGTGTTGCGAAACTCCATCCTATGGCTCATCTCAGCCACGTAGGTAAGCAAGACTTCAGTAAGCAATTCGCACAGCTGCAGTTCAGAATATGCTGATATACATTTTGCATTAAAGCTCCGGAGCCACATATAATTTCTCACATATCTCAGGAGCCAAGTATAATTTCACAGGAAGCCCAGCAAATGGCCTTCAGAGAGGCTGACTGATTTGCATCTCAGAAATGTTCACCATTACGCCAACAGTGCTCCTCTCCTGAATGATAGCTCGAAGCGCTTCTTACTGATTTAAATTCTGAACTAGTTTGTTTTGATTCAAAACATCATTACACCTACAGCTTCATTTGTGTTGAATTACTGACCAAGGCTTCACATAAATTAACTTCACCAGCTTGCCAGAGGTCTGAGGCTGTGGCTCCCCGTGCAGATGTTGCCAGCTGCCGGAGCTCCCAGCATCTCCCTTCGGTTTGTCCTGACCTCGTGCTGCAGCATCGTGTCCCCTTGGTTTTGCCAGTTCATGGGGCTACACTGTAAAGTGGATTACTGGATTCCAGTAAAAATATTCCAGCTTCCCCCTTTTATTTGGGGGGACATAATGGCCTGCATTGTGCCCTAAAATGGGCAGCTTGATGTCAGAGTCTGTAGCAGTCTCTAAATAACAGGAATTCTCCATCCATCCTGTTATTTACGCAGGCATGTTGTATTTTTCAACAAACTTAGGTTTAAAACAGGCCCAGACTCAGCCAAACAGTCACAAAAGAATCAATGGCACCTGAGTCAGGTGTGACCACCTTAAGAGGACCATCCAGCACGGAACAGAAAAGCCGCTGAGCAAGAGCAAAGCACCCTCTAGACTACCAACAGGCATAACAGGCTGTCCTGGGTGCCCCAGGCACTATTGGCTTTGGCAGAGCAGCCCGTGCCACATCCAAACCTGTTCAACTGGCTTCAGAAGTACCGCAGGAGCCCACGGGCAGGTGGCTGGTCTTTGACTGGGATGGGTACAGGAGCTGCAAACAGTGTCAGAGGTCCTTTCCCAGTACCACTGTCTTCTGGGCCAGGGTCGCCGGGCTGACATGTGCACCTGGAAAGTATGTGAGCTGTGCAGAAGCCACATCCAAACAGTACATCTCGTGTGAAATCTGCACAGCAGGATACTACATAGCACTGATCCGCATGCAGCAAGTGTGATGGTGTGCTCCGACACTGAGTTGGCCAACAGTGTTTTGAAAGTGAATGTTAGGTGAAGGGATTGCAGTTATTTCACAAACTGTTGCTGCCCTTGTAATGTCTGTGATCATTCTGGTGATGATGAAATAGGGTTCCTCGTCTGATAAGGAAGAGGTGAGGCATGTAATTAACCAACCAAGTAGCTGGGAGCAAGTCCTGGAGCGTTTGTGTAATGGTTCATTGGGTGGACTGTACTCATTTGGTCAGGAGAGACAATTTCAGCTCTTCATTAAACGCATAGTAAGGATAATTTACATGTCAACCCCGTTAACTATTCCAGCAGTAGGGAGGAGGTAAAGTCACAGATCTGCTCTGAGCAGTGATCATCTCTGAGCACAGATCACCTCTGAGCAATGACTCATTTTCCCATGTCTCCCAAGAAAGAAGGCTGGGGCAACTCCAAACATCTTCAAGACAAACCAAGACACGTAGGCAAGTAACACAACCTTCTGCCTTTTCATGACCCTTATAAGCAGGACTTATTTTGTGAGCAGAACTTGAAAGAGAAGGGTCAACCTCTGCCTGGCCTCCACTGCTGTCAGAACAGCTTTGCTTTGTTAGACCTTCCAAAAAATGATCAACACCCTCGTGGAAATGGAGTCATACAAGATGGGGACAGAGGATCTATGAGCTCACGGCTCACCATGGCTGCTCATCTTGTCTCCTTGCTCTTCTCCCAGCAGGGTGATTGCACTGTTTACCTGCTTCTGTCCTCAGAGCTTGTCAGACCCGTTTTCTGAGTCAGTTCAAATAGCTAATCTAGGAGAAAACTGATCCAGGAAAAAAAAATAAAAAAAAGCGGTGTCTAGTCTTTTAGTGGGCAAGTGCTCTGAACAAGCAGAATAAGAGCATAGAGCATGTATTGGAAATGATTCAAAGTTTGAGGCAGAATAGATGGAAGTAGACTGATGGAAGTAGAGAGTTTTCTATAACTAGCTCTCTACTATGCAGAGCTCACTATGATTCAAGATCCCCCCTTCCCTTCACATCCTCTGCCCCAAGCTAGTCCACTTTTGCCTTCACTGTGATAATACAGGGGTGAATTTATTTTCTGTTGGGCAGTGAACTCAAACATGGTCTAAATTTCCAATACTGACAAGGCAAACTTGAATAGCATGTACTTATCTAATACCGTGAACATTTCTCAGAAATTACCATTTATCAGAGTATATCTGAAGAACAAGAGATTCCACAGGCTCAAATACCAATTTTACCAAGAAACCTGATAATCCAGTGAAAGATGCTTTTGGATTTTCAGCTTAGAAATAGACACAGTCAATGGGGAAAACAGTATTAGTAAGAGATTAGTGATTGTGAGAAAAGCAATTTGCAAATTCAAAAGAAAGTGATGTTAGTAAGAAGGAAAGATTTTGAGGAACCTGCAAATATTCTAATCTAGCTACTAGTGAAGAGTAGTTTAGGATCTTGTAAGATTGTGCGGTGTCAAGAGTTGGACTTGATGATCCTTAAGGGTCCCTTCCAACTCAGGATATTCTATGATTCTATGATTCTATGATCATAAATCACGGAGATTTCAGATTGATAGAGCTATGTGAATTTAGCAGAAAAGTTGGCATAAAGTATCCCTCTGCTCCTGCCACTGGCTGTTACTTCCACAGCATAGTACCCACTGAGGCAGGTGAGCCACTTGATCTATTTTAAACAACACAGATGAAGGCCTTGTGGGGCATTCCAAAAAGCTTCAGTTGTTTACTGATTTGCCTTACAAGAAAGGGAGTGTATTTCCCAACTGCTTTGTATCACACAAAGGCACAACCTTGCAGTAAGACGAAGTCTTTGCTGTCTTTGGATGGAGGTCACACTGGTACAATGCTTACGTAAAAGGTTTTATTGCAAATTAATTTAAGATTAGCTAACATCATTTCTGGGGCAACAAAGACATGGAAAATTGCTTCTCACATTCCTAGCAAGCCAGAAAATTATTTCACTTTTTCCACTTAAGCTAGCTATTGGTCAGTGATTTCTTTACCTCCAGCCTTGCTTCCCAAAGCAGTCTTCACCTGTTGCTGAAAGGAGAGAACAAGAGGAGTTCCAGGCTGATATAACCTTCAGATAACCATCAGTTCAGCTTTGGAAAGTTTTCCATCTCCTGTTTTGTTCTTTAAAAATATTGTGCACATTTTCAGCATGTTTCTTTGTTCTGTTCCTGTTTATTTGTAGCTCCACTTTCTTGCCTGCCCCAGACAAGGTCTCCCAGTTCACCGAGTGAAATAGCACACACTTTCTCTTCTCCCTGCCCCAAGTCTTTGCATGTAAATGTGCACAGCAAAGTACATGTAGGCTCCATCCAGGCAAAGCTCTTCAAGCCCTACTCCCCATGTTGCAGTAGGGGCCCCTTGCACCTCCAGCAGGTTCTCTGCGCTCCGCGGAGCCTCATCAAAGCGCTGCCTCCGGGGCCTTCCCCTCATTTCCCTAATACCTGCATCTTCTGCTTGCAAAGACACCTCCTGAGACAACTGCCTCTTGCCCTACAGCCTTGCTCTTCACAGCTCCGTTGCACAGCTGCCTTGTCCAAACCGGCGGGCCGGGGATCTCGCAAGAAGAGTAAGCACCGCTGGGCCTCGAGCATGGCGGCAGCTTGGCTTACCCTGGGCGAGGAGAGGGAAGAGCATGGAGCAGGAGGAAGCAGTTTCCTCCCAGTCCACTGGCACCGCTGCGGGGACAGAACATGGCTCAGCCCCAGCTGCAACCCTTATCCCCGTTTGCCTCCTTTCCAGCCATCCTGAGGAGGCTGGTAGGAACGTGACACCATTCACAAAACTGCCAGAAGGAAGGAACATCTGGAGTAAGGTGAAGAGGGGCCAGAGGATGAGTAAGAGAAAATAAGGAGGGAAAAGACAAAGGCTGAAGAGAACATTTGTGATCTTCCTCCATCCTCATCCAGGCAAGCCTCTCCCACCTACCCCCATCCAATGTGAGTGCCTGCTGTTATCATAGGCAGAGTAGCAACAGAGCTTTGCACTTAGCATTTTAGCATCACATTTGATCCCTGATCACCATTTGCTCCATCTCTAGTTACCTGGAAGCAAGGACTTTTTCTACAAGCAAAAATAAGTTTCAACTTACTGTGCCGTGTACTGTCCTACGCTCTCCCCAGCCAGCTGCCCTTCCCTCTGCTCTACTTCTTTCTCCCCTCCTGGGACAGGCATATTATTTCCTCTCCCTCTTTAAAGCTTCTTCAAATATTGGGCTGGCATCCCTGGGGAGGAGATACCCTGACCCAACAAAAGTGGAAGACTGAAATGCACACAAGATCAGCGCCCTCCTTGGCATATGCAGTGTTGTCCTTAGAGAGACAGTGTCCCGGGGCCTGAAAGCTGCCTATGAGATTTGTATGGCTTTGCCATAATCCTTGTGTTCTTCTTGTCAGAGGAATATCCTCTAAAAAGGGCTACAGTCAGTATCAGAAGACTGAAGCAGGAACATTACTTTCAGTTCCTACAGAGTTTTCACTAAGTTAGCAAAATAATTCTGTTCTGGTTAAGTCAAATGAAAATCTTCCACCTGGAAAAGGCAATTGCTTCTGAAAACTCGGAGGAGAAGTACTCTTTCATTTTAACATAAAATGCTACCCACTGAACACATCTTTGTTACAAACCCCCTAAATTCAAGGAAGTCAGACCCCAGTGTTTCTCTGAAGGCTGGAGGAGAGATTTTACCACACGATTTGAGACAATAAAGGTGAATGTCAGGAAAATAATTAATCTTATTTCCTTTTCTCTTCCATTGCAATCTACCTCTGTTCTTCTGTGTTAGTTATCTTGGTGACGCTCATGACAAACTTCTCCCTTGGATTTATTTATACATTCCTGTAAAACATTAACAAAATATCACACTTCCCAAGAACACTATTAACAGTTAATTACTCCTGATAACTACTAAATGGTTAAAGTGTTTGCTTTTCTGGGCTCTACAAAGATACATTTTAAATGCCACGGGATAAGCTAGTTGTTTTAAAAAAAAACAAAACAGAAACACAATTCTGCAGTTTGGATGCTGAGGCACGCAATTAAGCAGATAGGTTTAGCCTGGCAAACATGAAAAGCCTGAACACACTACTCCCATTTCCCCTACAAATCTATTTTAATGCAGAGAACTATGGATATAATTCTTGTTAGAAATAATGGATATTAACTTAAAATATATATATATATATATTTGTAAATCACAAAGAATAATACATGCTCTTCTTTTTTTCCAGCCCTATATGCAGTATTTTTCACCCTCTGACTGCCCTTAATGCTAGAATTGCTAGAAATCATGGAATTCCTTTACATGCTGCAGAAAGCCATCCTCACAGGGCAACACTTTGATACTCCCAGGAGTCAACACTCTCGTCCTACAAGCCACCAGTCACATGGATATCAAATGTGTGAGTAAGACAAGGTTGGCTTTCCATCCTATTAAAGACCACCACCAGAAAAAAAAAAAAAAAAAAAAAAAAGTAAAATCCTTGCTGTTACAGTTCAATTACTCACGGAATCAGTGGCAGAGCTGGAACTGGAAAATAAGACCTCCCTGGGCCCAAAAGCACGTCTTAGTTACAAATCATGATGACCTATCCACATGCAATATGTACAAACGATATAGTCACATAGATGTGGCAAGTGACATGCAATCTGACTGTGAACGGAATGGCTCCATGAAAACCACAAAAACTCTTTTTCACAGGGGTTTTCTAGTCATGGAGGCTGCCTCATAAAAATCTTTCTCTCTCTTATTTTAAATAAAAAGTTGTATGCTACCTTACCCTATCAAGATTAAAATAACACAAACAGCATTTCCAATGCAATATAAATATGGTGAACACAAACCTTTATCTGGTCACCAGACTAGAGACCGCTGCAGTGAAAACACATCAAAATAGGGCAAAATAGCTGTCAGTCCTCAGTACATGTGGCAGTGGTTCACCCTGAAGGACCTAGGTAGTTTTGCACTTGCAAAGCCCTTGTTAGAAGTATCTCCAGGGCATTTAGATACAAAAGGCTTTTATTTTTTGGCTAGTTTAGTGCTTTCTGAAATGGCA
The DNA here is from genome assembly GCF_047663525.1 of Anas platyrhynchos. Taxonomy (NCBI): domain Eukaryota; kingdom Metazoa; phylum Chordata; class Aves; order Anseriformes; family Anatidae; genus Anas; species Anas platyrhynchos. The sequence goes on from NC_092590.1 coordinate 38,241,867, forward strand.
AATCAATTGTTTCTTTACTTTTCCTGCCACACATTATCTAGTATAAAACCTATAGACTACATTAAAAAATAATAGAACACAAGGCAAAAAGTACGTATCTGAAAACTTGGGTAGGGCTGCAAGCACTCAGGAGGATGCCTTCTCTTTTCACACTCTGGTGTGCAGTCTGATATGCCATTCCCTGGAGAGGCAGCTACTTGTTAGAACCACATATTCCTATTAAATCCCACTGCAAACCTCCGCTCAGCACATGGGATTGGATGATGGCCTCTCCAGCACTCAACTGAAAAATGATATCAAGGGATAAAGTTAAATTTGATGCCTTTGAAAAAAAAAAAACATTAAAAAAAAAAAAGAGATGAATATTAAAATTCATCTGTTCTTGCAACAGAGACCAGAAGCCAATAGGCAATCAGGACAGAGGACATTTACATAAAGACATAGAAGGAAAAAAAAATACTTTTTTTTTTTTTTTTTTCCCAGTGAAAAACAAACATTTGTATTTTTCCTTTCCAGTTTCATTGTAAAACCTTTGTTCTGACATTTTTAGAGTGCCAGAGGTAATCAGGTGTGTTCAGTTTACTTTCTTTATGCCTTTCTTTTTTGATTTGTTATACTTCTGTCAGGTATTTGGCTCCCTCTCTAAAACAATCCTGATCTTTTTGGTCTATCATTCCTCTCCATAATAATCTCTTTAACTCCTTCTATTTCTGCTACGCTTTATATTATAATAAAGTAAAGTTTGAAGGAAGAGGTAATGTTTTTTATTAGAACAACTATTAGGATAGGATAAAAAACACCCAAGCTTTCAAATATAGAAGAGAGGATGCTTTTTGATGTAGACAGTATTTAAATTGAGCAAAGGCTCCCACATGACTATCATTGACCTATATAAGGAATTAAAGTGTTTGTTTATTGAGAAGACCCGAAATACATCTTATTTTAGAAGGTCTGTATTTAAGCAAGTCTCCACAAAGCATTAAGTGGTGTGAACTTTACCGACACTTTTTGCTAAATAGCTGATCCACACCCACATCAAAACAAAGACAAAAGGCTCAGCTCTTTACATATGAGAAGGTGACTTTTCACACATAAGTTTAACAGTAAGCCTTTTGCTTTTTTCAGGATAATACAAAGCTCCAAGATAATAGTTTCCTGAATTTGCATATCTTCCAAGAAGTGGAAATTACAAAACTACAGACAACAAACACTGGCTAATCAGTCCAGAGAAAAGGCGCAAAGGGAAATCTCAGCAATGGGTTTGTTTAAAAGCTACCACAGGCAGAAAGGACCTTGAGCTATGAATGTTTTTGTTTCACTAATCTACCTAATGTTCTAGTGACAAATAAAATCAACCCTTGAATAAATGGTTCTGACTCTGTGCTACCGAGAATTCAGTAGCTTATTTTAAAAAATAATAATAATCTAATACCTAGTTTGTATTTAAATAAGTCTTCCTGAAGACCTGTTTTCTCAAACAAGTCTTTATACAGGAAAAATAATCACGTTGATTTTGTAGTCATCATGTGAGTAACTTCTATTAAAGCCAGCAGGGCCTTGCCTACTGTGAGATTTTTTGAACCTGCAACTCTTAATCAGTACAGCTGTCAGCTGTGGAGCCCGAGGAAGCTGTCATACAGACAATATTCAAATGCAGTTGTGTTTTTCCCACAGTGCTGCTGAAAGGAAACCCTTTTGTTAGCAAAGCCTGAGAGACATTAGGGTCCTGAAGTGGAAACGAAGTGAAGAAACGTCTCCTCCACCCATAAACACTTTGCAAGTGCAAAGTGCCCCCAGAGCTGAAGCTACACACCACCAATGATTATTAAATCTCTTTCACAAACACAGCTTAGAAGTGTTAAGAATTTGTGGGAAAGTTTTTCTTCAGCGTAGACCACAACTTGATGTTTATTCATATACTGCAGCAAGCAAATGAGAAGCTAAGCACTTAGTAAACGGTGCATCATTTTGACTACTTGATCCATGCTACTGACAGAACACTTTGCCATAATTGCTGGTATACATAATATTTTCAAATGACAATTCCCCAAACAAGCCAGGGCCTGAGCTAACAGTAGTGAAAGGTGAAGAGAAGCTGCCTACATATTCAGCTGAATTCTCGATTATTAACAATAAATCTTAACTGCCTGTAGTGTTTGATATTGTCCGTAAAAGAATGCATTCCTCTACCTGCTGTACTTCCAGTTCTACAACACATACCTGTATCTTCCTTCAGCTGGTGCTTCAGAAGTGAGAAGCCAACTTTTCTGCTGTCCCCTGTCAGGTAAATTTACAGTGACCACATGGGGACTGGTGTTGAGAGTTCTTGTCTGGAACAATAAAATCTTTGCAGGAGAGGACATCAATATTGATTTTGATACTACACTATGAAATAAAATTAGTTTTCTAGTTAGCTTCTTATCTCTTAAAGGAAAATATGAGATCAGGCATTCCTGCACTTGGCTAGACTCACTGACAGAACATATGCTTGGGAGAGACCATAGGCCAGATCTACCTGTAGAAGGCTTTGCTGTTACAATAGAGACAATACTATCAACACGGATGAAGTGTAGTCAAAGCTTTCACCTGCAAAACTGCACCTTTAGCATGTCTTCTCTTCTGGTCTTTCATAATCAGAATCAGCACAACTGCATTAGCAATGGATGTTTCTGCCTGCACAGCTCTGCTGGCCACAACCCACTCCTCAGTGTGTACTAGCCAAAGTTTGCAGATCTGTTCCCACTTACTCCAAAATAGCTGCTGAAGTGGAAGATAAACAGATTCGTGACTCCCTTTTGGTGTTCTTCTACACTGTCCATAATACTGTACTTGATGCAATGGTAGGTCCTTTGAATGTTTTGGCCTGTATCACTTCGCATAGGTGGTTACTGTTGGAGCTGCCTGTCCCACCTGGTCAGACTGGGTCTTGTTCCTGAGATGCTTCTTCCTGCTACCTATCAAGTAAGCTTCTGCCAGAGTACTACAAATAACCCATCACCTTGCAGAAAAATCTTCAGTCTTCAAATTCAGTGATTCTTTTCTTTTAATCATGCCATATTTTCAAGGTTCTCTTCATAAGGAGAAAGTCTCTTGCATCTTCCAGGCCTCACAAATCAGAGAGGCTAGGCAGCCATGGGCTTTGGGAAGCTACAGAATGCTAGCCTGTGCTTCCAGCTGGTATTTTATCTTCCTACTCTGACTACTAGTAAAGGTAATAAATGTGATGATTTTAATGATTTTGCTGTCAGATCAAAAAAGCTTCTAAAGCAGCTCGTCCAGAATAATATAATCTGATCAATAACTTGAAAAGGATACCTATATGGCTAAAAGAGGACTAGGATTGCCAACTTTCTAGAGGCATATTCTAGACTATTTTTCCTTTCCCCAAATTAGATTGTGATAAATTACCATTCCTCTCAAATACAGTAAACTGTATTTGCCACTGATGGTGACACCTTGCCTTCCTGAAAGGAAGTGATATGTATGTCTACATATCACTATTCACACCCTCTACACATTCACGCCCTCTTCATTAACTATAGATCCACAGTCTGGGCAACTTGTGATTCGAGTACAACAGAGGAACCAATTTGATGCATGTGGGGTGAGCATACTCCAGATGAGCAGCTATTTGCTAGACTTTCTGTACTTCCTGCTTCAGAAATAATCGATTACTCCCCTCCTTGGTTACAGAACTCAAGGCACAATCTGAAAATGACAACTTTTTTGGTTTTACCTCAGTAATGGAATGCTGGTTTTAGGCAGAACCACTGTCCTCACGTCATCTGGGATTATATTGCTACAACTTCCTTTACAGCAAGGGCAAAAGATAGGTATGATGCATTAATACATCACATACTTTCCTTTACCATTATGGGTCTCAGAAAGCTGCAGAGTTCCTGACCTTCTGAAGTCTTAGTAATGAATTCTATCTTTAGATTTTGTTCTAATGGAAAGAAAATCATTATCATCACACTGTCTCTGCGCATCTCTTCCTGCAAACCTGAATAACATTTGTATCAGTCAGGCAACTACAGCCAAATTTGAGAAGGGAGGGAGGTATCCAGGCAATTACATTCTTATTAAGTTTTATGCAGAAAGGGAATGCACAAAGACCCTGAAAATGTCTCTGTGTGTCCTTATCACGTATGCATCAGGGCAAGATTGAAGTACAAAAGTTTGAAATGTCTTGGAATCCACAAGGTCCTCCTTCATGGATTTTGTCCTGAGAGTTTGCCTCAGCCAAGATGGGTGAGGGGAAAAAAATGCAAACAAAACAACTCAGATCTCGCACATTCTTGGACAGTCTGTCAAACAATAGCAAGATGCAAACCAAAAGGAAAACTAAATCTCAACATGAAGTTATGTCCACAGATCAGCCCATCTCATTTCAGCATTTGGCCTGAATACCATGGTCATTATTTTCCTAGGTTTTGACCATGAATAGTCAGGTTTATCTTACTGGGTTCCCTTTGGCCTTGGCACACCAGTTTTCTGAATTAATTGCCAAATCCAGCATGCAGTGACCCTGTTTGTACTGGCACATCGTACGCTGACACTATCTGAATGGGGCAACATTCATGAACGATTTGGAATGCTCTACTACGCCGATGCAAGGCTCACCTAAATTTCCAGCTTGTTTTGAGTGTGATGGCAGACTGGATGAAAAGATTAACAACCAAATATGACTGTATGTTTGCTGTATTTTTATTGTCTTTATCCAAACCATTTTTAACTGTCTACTGTTGCTCTAAAAGGAAGTTAGACTACATGCATTAGTCTGTCTTTGTGTGAGTAGCTCTAATTTTAAGGTATCCTAACTGTGTTCCAGATTCAGCGTCAGAGACCAGAGCTTGTGTCATAAGCCATACTTGTTGCTTTCCATAGCTTCTGTATTGGGGTAACCTCCCATTTCCATGTTAATACTTAAAAAAAATATATAGTTCATATACTAAAATCACACACTGTGAAAATACTGAGAATGTTTATAATGCAAGATGGTATTTTTTAAACTTTAAGCAAGTTTTTTTTTTTTGCTCATATCATATTGACAGTCTGGCTTGTGCAATGTCACCTTTCTAATGACCATGCAACCTGAGATACATAACAGAGATGTTAGGAGAAAAAAAAAAGTGTCACTGTATAGAATGAAGGTTAAGAGAGAAGCAGCATTTCAGAATGTCACTGTTTTTCACTGGCCTAGCCTTTCAGCTAATATCTGTTGTTAGCATAATGTGATTGGGAGCTCATATTAATACCCATCTTTGTTTTAAAATGTAGTTGAGTAAGTAGAAGCTTTTAATCAGACAAACCAACAAGACATGGACAAAGCATGGACACCATTGCAGGACTGCATGCGAAAAGTGAATAGTGTAGCTATTCTGGAATAGTTTTGATGGTATAAGTCTGGAATGACTCCCTGTTGTGACATTTTTATTCCACAAAATCATTGATTTATTTTGGAAGACAGCACACATACGCACAATTACCCTGAATAGCTATTCTGGCCAACAGCACTATTTGGGCAAGCATAGAGTGTGATTTTCAGAGCCATATGTAGTTTTATTGTTGTCTGGGTCACTGCAAAATCTCTGGGAAGATAATGGTTTAAATCTCTCAGTTCTCAACACAAAAGCTCGAGTTCACAGCTAGAGCAGTGTGAAGAGTTTTAATTTGTGTCAGCAGTAGTATTTTATTGCTGCTTATTTAAAAAAAAAAATTTAGTCCTTCTATTATGAAGAATATAAAAATAATCCTTTCTTTTCTTATGTAGTCCTGTTCTAAAGGCTGTTGACTGCAATTTTCAGGAACCCCTAAAGGAGAAGGCCTCGAAGAGGCCTTAACAGGCCCTCTCGATCCACTGCCAGAGAAACAATACAACTTCTATTCCTCCTGAAAGAAAGGTGCCCAACCCATTCTTAAAATCTATTAGCTTCAAATTCAGAGTAAAACCAAGAGCAAACAAACTGGAAAAAAAGATCATGAGTGTTCCTCCTCCTGTTTTAAGTATCTAAAGAATTAGCTGGCCTTTGATAAACTTCATTTAACATTTTATAAGGAAAACAAAAGTGATTGTGTCTATGTACATATGAAACAGTAAGGAGCTTTAAGATAAACTTTAATAATAATAATAATAATAATAATAATAATAATAATAATAATAATAATAATAATAATAATAATAATAATAATAATAATAAGCAGTTCTGTTAAGAGGCTGGAACCTAGGATAATAGGATAATTCCCAAATGGAGCCACAGAACTGCAGGAATTTGAAAAGCCTCTGGACTGCTTCTGGGGGTCAGAGACAGATAAGGAAGAAAAACCAGCAAAAGAAAATTTGTCAGCCAGACACAGGTGCACAGCCATAAGGAAAGTTTTGTCCACCTGCAAACAGAGAGGCTGATCTAAACTGCTATCAATAGTCACAAAGTCCATGTACAGAAGTGTTTAGAGAAACTTGCACAGTCACTGCTATGTGTTAGCCTTGAATCCTATCAGAATCAATTAAAATATCAATATTGTTAAAGAGCTTGTCATTAATACAGTTATCTGTTTCAGTTAGGACGTACCATTTTCTCGTCTTACTGCTTATTAAGGAAAATAACTGTGCTAGACTTTAACCTACAACAGTTATTGTTTGTAACATTACATAGGCAAGAAGTTTTAAAAGCCACATATCTAAGTCAAAAGTGAAATGATAAAACAAATAAAGAAATTAGTGTCATAAACAACCCATATGTTAATTTCCTCAAGTTGTATCCTTCTCAGAGGACACAGACGTATTTATATGAGGGTTCCATGACTACTGAGTTTCATCCTTTTCATAAATACACACTCTGGTCTTAACTGGTTTTGAAAAAAAAGATGAGAAACATAAAAAGTAGGAGTAGGTACAAATGCAGCAGCTAGGAACAGACTCCTCTCTTACTGGGTATATACTCAAACACACTAAGCTTTAACCTTCCAAACATCAGCAATAAGGTGAAACCTGCAACAGCCAAGCAGATACCTCAATATTTTCAGATGCACAAATACACTGAAAGGCATCTCAGTAAACTCCTACAAACAAGCTAAAAGAGAGCAAGCAGAAGAGCAAGGGTGGGTTTTGCTTGGCATGCTCTGAAATGCCAAGAGTGAAAAGCTTATTAATCCTAACGTAGCTGAGAACTCTCTCTCTGATTCAGCAAAATGTTTTAAAAGCCTGTATGAGATTTACTGTAGCTAGTGAGATTTCAAATACTTTATACTCTGACTCATGTTGTTATCTAAGATGACAATTCACAAAGCAAGGGAGTTTGTTTTAGTAAGGGAGAGAAACAAACATTTCAGACAATATTTATGGATGCAAGTCCTGTCTAGAGTTTACCTTTGACTGAACTGAATAAATCGCAAAATAACCCAAAGCGTATTTGTACATTTATTGAAAGTGAACTGTGGTATCAGAAACACATTTAAATACAGAAATAGCTGTCAAGCCATTTAGCTCTGTCATGCAGAGCTCGTATATATGGACACCAAGAGCCATTTTCATACTGATAAACATTCTTTGAAACTGCCTGTTGGCAGGGATAAGAAAAGGCAGTCTTGTTAATACCTTGGCATTTCAGTTTCCAACCAATTAAAAAAGCCACTAGACTTTGCTTCCAGTCTCAAGCAACCACAGAAGTATAACAACAATCGCTAATAATACATTATACTAAAATGTCTTTTGCAGCCAGCTTGTGGTATTTCAATCACTACAGAATTTAGACACCACTTTTAGAATATTCCTCGCTATTTTTGTTATAAAGAAAACTCCTTTTTATGTAATAAATACTTCAGATAGCAAGCATATTGTTCATAGGCAATTATGTATAAAATATCATTAATAAAGGAGACTGATAACTGGGAAAAGTAACGTGTATCCATATGTCTAAAAGTCATTGTGATTGTTGACATGCTGCAAGACAAAGAAGCTCATTGGCAAATTGGTATCTAAGAATTGCAAATTAACTACAAAAAAAAAGAAAAAAGTACATTTCAATTCTGGAATACATGACAGCAGTAGCCTTTAGGATCTTAAATTAGCTGTTTTACAGACTTTGAGGGTTGAGGATTTAGCGAGTGTTTTTCAGGAGGATAATGTATGATCCTGGTCACATGTTTATGGTCTGGAACGGCCATGGCAGCTGCCTTACATAGTTAAATGTAAGTCTGTATGGAAGAGATGATATTACTAACCAAAATGTGTGGTCTTGTGGCCTTTTTAGGACTTGATACAGCAGCAGCGGTGTTAAGCAGGGGACTGGGCAAACATTCCCCATCCCATAACCAAAGCACAAGCTGTGCTCATGCTGTTACCACAGTAACCCGAGTAGATCCCGAAATGATGCTTGTTCTCCACTGGGTACCTGTCACAGATACTCGGAGCCATTTGGATGGGCTGCATTCCTGCTTCCTTGTGGCTATACCTCCTAAGCTGGGCTTACGTGGCCTGACAGGCATCCCTGAGTATATAACAATGTTTGATACGCATTAAGAGAAACACTATTAGGAAGATCATGTATGCATCTCTTCTGAGTGACATATATACATGGCAAATGCTGACTCAAAGGAAGTAATCCTTGTGTTATGAATTCCAGTTATTTGTCTTACCAAAGCAAGTGTTTGGCTTCTGCCTGTTAGACAAGACTGACCTCTTGCAAGATCGTTACTTTTACTAAAGAATTCCTTAGAGGCATATTTTTGCAGTCACTTATAAGAGCAGCTGCATACAATAAGGAATTTAGTAGCCCACAAGGGTGTAGTTTACAGCTTGTCCATTAGTTGGTATGTTACAGGCAACAATATTTGAGCTATCTGGCAAGTATACTATTGTCATTCTCTCAAAGGATAACCTGCTCTAAGTACATGAGTAAATTTCATCTCCAGCCACAGTCAGCTCCCAACAATTATCCCACTTACACCATGAAATAGCAAGGAAATCGTTCATTTTGCTAAGAATATCAGGAAGAAGTATCATAAAAACAGCAGCAAATAAGCAATTTTGGAAAAAAAAAAAAGCCTGGTATCAGCGAGGGTGCCATATTTACTAAGCAGCAGTAGCATTACTTCCTTTCTCCTGAGCAGCAGGCCTCGGTTATAAAGGGCAAAGCACTTGGCACTCTCCAGTTACATCCTGTTCCCTGACCCCAGAATAGAAACTGCCATTACCTTGTGCTCACGTGTAAAAATCTCACCGTCATTAAAGCCTGAGCTTTAAGAGACACCTACCAGAGAGAAGAGGTGCCTTACCTCTCTCCTACTTCAAAGAGACCATGAAGAAAGCCTGTCAGCAACTTACAGTGATGACAGAGGGAAGGGGAATTTGCTGGTTAGTACCAGGTTATCACCGGCTGTCACACACAATGTGCCGCAGGGTCTAAGTCTGGAAACAAATTTGCATAGCGCTATCACAGAGCTCAAACTTGGTTGATTAAAGATCTGGCCACACTGGTGTTGCTGCGGAATAGAGGACCGTGGGTTTGCTTATTAGACTTGTATACACACGCAATTCAGGAGGATGGGAGCAACAAACTGCTTACTGCACCGCGACTTGCTATTACCTCTATCCATGCTTATGCACTAGGAAGTTGACAGAGCAGTAAGAGCATATCTGTGTGCATTATTCATGTGCATTTATCTGTCAGCAGATACAGTTAAAATCCTCCCGATAATTACTTTCAATATCGATTAAAATGGTGTGCATCTTTTACCATAAGTAGAGACAATCTTTTATCTTCTATGGATTCGATAAGCAGCACTTGGTAACTCGATGATTAATTATCATGCAAATGAAGCAAGTTAATTTAAAAGAGGGAGCAAAATTTAAACTATCTTTTCGTTACTTCCTAAACATCATAGAAATTTTAGTTCTGAGCTATAGCCACCATGGTGCTGCAACTCTGAGTTGCTAAGTTTCTTGTTACATTCACCAGACTGTATTTATTTGGCTGTGCTAAAGGAGACTAATGGTTAAAATACTCATGTCTCTTTGTGGCTGAGAGAAAACATCAGAGCTCAACATTTCACAGATTTCTGGGAAGCTAATAAGATGTGTGGCTGATGCTGTGTGCCAAGAAGTGGGCAAATGGCAGCAGAAAATCATTTCGAGTCACTTCAGGATCTTTGCTGAGTCATATCAGTTTCAGTGTCTGCGCAGATAATGTTAAAGCCTGTGTGGATTCCACATCAAACTTGAATCTACCAGAAAGGATTTGTGCCTGTCTTTAATATTTTTATAGATAATTTACAACATCTGCCTGAAAAAGAAAAAAAAAAAAAAACAAATTGGGAAATGCAGACTCAGACTGCGTGTCTGAACATCACATACAGCCACTAATTTGACAGATCTAAATCCAATTGCACACACACCACTACTGAAAAAGTGTTTTCTTTAGTCTGTCTATTAAATGGTGGAGCTACCATCAATACAGATAGAACTATGATAGTATAAAATTTCTACTAATTCCTTTTCATTTTCTGACGAAGCAACTGCTGCTGCGTCTGTTAGAGATGCCTTGCCTATTTCAGACCAAGTGAGTGGCTCAGGGCTCCTCCCTTTATCAAGGTGGGTGGCCAGAGTAGAAACTGATTTATTTTATCAAAGAGGCATTTTCACTCAGAGGTACAAGTTCTGGAGCACAGTTTTCCTCCCTGCTCCCTTCTTTGCTCCATGAAAGGAAAAGAAACCATGCCTCCCAATCAGCAAATCATAATAAATGTGCTCTGCTCAGCTCAATGGTTCTGGCTGATATATTTGGTCAGAAGGCAGAACCAAGATTCATTTTATTTCTCCTCTCTGCTTGTCTACTTGCTGAGAGCCAGAAGAGAAACAATACTTGCTGATCGTCATATCTTTAATTCAGACTTTGGTTAAAGGCTGACATAGGCTAACTGAACACAGCACAAGCAACTTCTGTACCAGTTCCTCATTGCTGTGTTGATATGTGAAATAAGCTCCCACATAGCATATCACAATAATCTATCCATGAGTAGGTAATGGTAAAGATATACAGGCCAATGCTGATTCCTATTTTTTGATTAGATACAGACAGAACATAAGCCTTCATTGAAACGAGTGTCATTGCTTTACTGTTGTTGAAGATCTTAAACAATCCAGATGGGGAACGAAAGAAATGGATACTGTTCTTGCTTCATCTTTGTCTCCTTCCAACAGAGCAGCATTACCTTAGAATTAGGCTAGCCAGCTCTCACCTGTACTCACCCTAACCAGACAAATGTTTCACTGATATGAGTTGGGTCAGGGGTAAGTTGGGAGAGGGATAAGCCTTGGTTTTACTGGCATATCAAAGCACACCTGCAACTCATCTTTCTGTCACAACCCTTTCAACAAATCCCAGCTGATACAATCAATGGATGGACTGAATGAGCTTTGGCATTGCCATTATTACGAAGAGCTTTGTTACACATTTATACAATAAGTTCCTTAATACTTTTAAAATTTACTAATAATTTGTCTTTTTTTAAGCAGTACATCAAAAAATCATACTTGGAACATAAACCACTTTATGGCATCATAATTTCAAAATGCCTGAAAAATACAGTTTTGCTGGTAGACAAGAGCAAGTCTCCCAGGGAGAAATAAACATATTCACAAGCCTAGCGCTACCATTTATATTGTCAGGGAGCTACTGTATCCCTACATCATAAAGCCTTTGAACAATGTAGCCTACTGGTTAGACAGTAGTAAAAAGATTTATTAAGTCATCCTACCTCCAATAGCAGTGTGCTTTGTTCACTCTGGAGGCTTCTTCTATTTTCCTTCAAAGATCATTTGAATTAAAATAACTCAGAGTCAAAAAATTATCAGTCTGCATGCTGTAGTTTATCCCAGCTGTCTCTAATTAAATCATACTAATTAGCTGCACTAATGTAAATATCATATTCTCCTGTCATCACTGTTCATGTTCTTTGTATTTATCTGCAGATGCCATGAGCACTTATTTGTTCTTACTATATGGTAAATATTTTTATGGCAAGAACCCTATTGTGATAAAGCTTCTCTTTAATAAAAATCCACTCTAAGGGGGAAAAAAAAAACTGTCTGCAGCTCAGTAGCAAGTGGTAATAGGCTAGCAGGTGGTAATAAACACTCAAAGACTTCACATCTAACAGTATCATGGGTTAGCAGTTTGAAATAAATATTTTCAGGAGCCTAGGACTAATCACAACTTTTTTCTTTCCTTCATTAGCCTATTAACTACAGAGTTTAGCTTTGTGTTAGCTATTATGCACGTGGAAGTAGTATGTACTTTTTTTCCCAAGCAAATATAAGAGCTAATGTGATTAAATATGATACTATTTTCCAAACAGGTAGAAAGAAACAGTGATCCTAATCTCTTTGGAGCACAGACAGGAGTTGCAGATGATCAAAGAGAAGGGAGAATAAGAGAATTCGTACAGTTTTGCCAGTTTTGGAACTATTTGGGAATCTGTTTTACAGTACAGTTCAGTACCACTGCTTCTGCATGACGGTATCTTCTACAAAGGACTTGTTTGGATGCAGCAGTCACAAAATTTAGCTTGAAATTTTGCAGTCAAATGTTAAATTTCTATTTTTTATGTCTCTATTGATATTCCATGAGCTATCATCAGGTTCTGCTTTTTAAGAACGTACTTTGTTATATATAAGTACATAAGTAATTACAATCAGATGTTCAATGTCAGATTTTGAGGTTTTATGCAATTTAACTGCAATCCAGGTCATGGGTTTATAAGATATATTTTTCTTATGAAGAAGCACAGTTTGCATAATTCAGAAGTTTTACACAGAACTGTATTCTCAGATGGATAAAGATGTGTAAATTCCTCAAAATCAAAGAGAACTGATACCCAGGAGGGCAAAGCAGACAAAACAGCCCATCAGCAACTCAACCACATGAAAGACCACAAAGAAACTCCAAAGCCACCCACGCAGCTGCCTGAGGAGTCTGTCAAGGAATGAGAGGCTCTTGTTCAGCTCATGTTGCTGCTGGAAATGTGTTTGAAGAGCTTGGCAGTACATCTGGATTTTACGAGTGGCACACAAAGATGAAAAAAAAAAAGAAATCAGATTGAATTATATGCTGCAGTACATTGCCAGTGTCACATCTCTGCTAACTAGCATGTAATATAATTTTCAAGATAACGGAACAATATCCTGCATTTGTTATTTCTAGAGGGGCAGCTGATAAACATATCCAGCTTTTATGTACAAATTTAACATGATAGTCACCTAAAAAGCAAAGAAGATGGGATCCTTTTCATAATACCTTAAAGTACAACTTTTTTTTTTTTTTTTATATATATAGAAATCCTTTCTTTTTGAAAAATGAATGTACAGACCTTGAACACCAGGATAGGTATGGTGAAAAATCAATCCATTTGTTTGTATGCCCTTTAGAAACCACCAGTACTTTCTAGTACAGTAACAGAATAACAACAGCTAGTATATCAATTGTTATTGCTTTCTATCTGTTTTATGTAAAGGTGGCAGAAACGTCCCCAGTCTGACTTAGTCTTTCCACATCTGAAAGATACTCCTTTAAAAATTCTTTGTTTTCCTCAGTCAGAAAGGAACATGGCATGACACATACATTCAAAGTATTTGTCCAGAAACATTCAAAACAATTTGGCTTAAATTTTTACCTCTATTACAGCAACATGGCTCACCTAGCTGCACTGAAATTTGAAGAGTTTTTGATGAGAAAACACTTATTTAATGTATGTTTTAAATTAATTATTTTAGATAATCCCTAATTGCTCAAGGGAGTAGAAGGAAGAATGAGGAGGAAGCTGAAACATTGTACACTTGTTAAATGCTCCCTTTTTGTTCACTTTGTGAATCTGTAGTGAAATGAACATGATCTTAAACACACACAGGGAAGGCTGTGAACTCCTTACTCAGTCTCTGTTTAATCTTCCACAACACTTCTTGTTTAAATTTGTGAGTGACTCACAGCAGTGGCTTCAGCCAAACTCAGCACAGACAGACTCTGTGCGTGCCTACACAAATACTGATGAGTCTATTCCCACTGTTGGCTTGTAAGATTCCCACTATCGCTATCCTGAGCTCTTCTGGGGAGAGATTATTCTTTGCATTGGTCTCTGCCAAAGTATCTCATATTCTGGTGATGGGAATAGCTAGAGACAAGACACTATATATCCATTTTCATTTATGACCTAATATAGCAGATTATTTTTTGCATTAGTTCAAATGAAATACTTGTCCTGTGAATTATGCTTTTCTAGGCATATGCAGGGGCATAATGCTGTCTTATTTACAGTTTAAAAACTCCGTAGGCAGTAACTTTTGTATAAAACAAATGTGAGTAGCAACATTCTGTTCATGAACAAAAATTCATTAGCTTTGACCTTCTGATTAAAATCTTAAATCCTCTTTCACAAGAGAATCCTCTTCTTGCAAAATTCCAGCACATGACTAGGTTAAAAAATTATTGTATAGTCTGTTCTGTGCTGTAGTCACGCTTCTATTCCTGCAATAATTAAACAGCATGCTTGTTTAATATGAAGATCTGCTTTTTAAAAAGCAGGCAGGATGTGATTATCCAGCACAGAAGGTCCAAGCAAGGGGATCATTATTGTGCTAAAATGACCTGAATTTTTAAAGAAAGGGTTCTACCTCAGCCTATTTTTCTGAGATGGATTACTTTCTGCTGGCAAGGTTGGTTTTAGCCAGATTAATTTTGTCACCTGACATATTTCCTGACTGCTCACACGCCAGTGTCAGGCCTGAAGGAGGCTGTGCAAACGCACAGCTTGGGGCAGAGGAGGATCTCCCTGGTTGGGGCTGAGCTTAGGTCTGTCTCAATGATCCTGGCACCCCGCTTGAAGATTCTGGTTGTCTATTTTTAAGTGCACCAGCAGCAGTGAAATGTAACAGGATTTAGCTCTATGGGAAGTTTTACAGCAGTTCATCAGAGTGCTGCTCTTTGTGGAGCCAACCAATACTAATTCCTGGCTTTTATCCCTTTAAATATGCAAGAGCATTTCATACATGGTTTATACTCTACTGAGGCATTAGGGGAAAGTATATACAGTTTGGGATTAAGTTAGTGTTGAAATTCATGAGATTTGTCATCAAAATTGAGGCAGGAGTTGACTATATTGGAATATTATCCTGAGAGCTTTTATATGACTTTTGATGTAAACCCTGTACATACTCTGATGGATTTCTATCACATTGAAATTTGTCTGAACTGTATTTGATAACAGGCTGCTTCTAGCCTTAGATCTGCCTCATGGTGAAAAGCATACTTCTGAAGCTTGTATTCAAGGAATAAAATTAAAGTTAGGAGTTTGCCTGAAGAAACTTGGTGCTGACATTTCTGGTTTCAAGCTAACATTTCAGGACTTTTCCTTAACATTTATGCAGGTAGATTAAGACCTTATTTGTCTGCAGGGAGACTATTATTACCTATGGGCCTCATAATGCACTTACATCTCTGAAGATTTTCAACTGTGTTTTGATGCTCTCAAGCAGATAAATTCTGAGTTGATAAACCTGCATTTCTGGCCTTCACTTCAGCTCTCTGAAGAAGGCATTTGTGTCTCAAACTTCACATAGGACTACTGTAATATTCGCTGTATTTAAAGTCTCAATTTTATCATTGGCACTCTAGTTACTCTTCAGTCCAAAATTTCAGTTAAAAATCTTACCTTCTCGTTTCACAACCAGCTTTGGCTGACTAACGCTTCCCATACTGCACACAGCTGAAAGACTCCAGATGTACCAAGAGGTGCGTTTTACAATTGATCAGCAAACAAAGATCCTTGAGAGAACAATGGCATGCGCTAGGTCAGCCTAGACCTTAGGGCAGCAAATGTGACTCATTTCTCTTCTGATTATATCATACTTTTTCCTGTTATTCTAATTATACCTATTTCTACAGCAATCGGATTGATTAGAATTTGTGGGAACTTGGCATTACGCAAGTAAGCTGAAGTACTACATAATGTAGCATACCTTAGAAGAAGTTACGGTAAGAGAAAGTATCTTCAGAGCTCCCCACAGTTATTGCAGTCTACAGAACAGTACTGACTTGTAAAATGAAGGCTGAAAGATAAGGTTCTTAAAAGATGCCCAGTGATGAAAATATTTCTTCTGTGCACATTCTGGTATCATGGTTCCATCAGACATGGGGGCAGAACTACAACGGGGCCACCTTTGATGACGAGCTGCCATGCTAACTATGATAACCAAAGTGATAAATAATTAGCCAGTTGCTTTCCTAGATACTTTAAAAATAAATGATCTTTTATGCTTAAACCTATCCAGCTATGTACTTATCAAAGGCTGTGATGAAAATTGACAGCTTCATATTCAAGCATCCTTCAAGCTTCAGAGAAGGCAGGAAAAAAGTCCATAAACTGTTTGCTGCTACTGCTGTGACACCAAACAAGCTTGGGACTTCACATCAGCTTATGATGCCTCATCATAACAATAAGGTAT
This sequence comes from Anas platyrhynchos, assembly GCF_047663525.1. Lineage (NCBI taxonomy): Eukaryota > Metazoa > Chordata > Aves > Anseriformes > Anatidae > Anas > Anas platyrhynchos. Next base: position 38,258,362 of record NC_092590.1, read on the forward strand.
AGAGAGAAACAAGAAGGAAGTAATTTCAAACACCAGCCGGGTTCACATCATCCGGACAGCTGCCAGGTGGTTCTCTGAGCAGCCTGGACACCCCACCTGGGTAGTTAGAGTTGCCCACACACTCCACAGCAGGATGAATGTGCTCTCTGCATCACCTCCTCCCCGAGCATGAGGCCAGCTGATTGCACCTGGTGTGGATTTTGAGGAAGATCACTGGTGCAGGCATCAGCAGGGAGCCCATGGGCAGAGGGAAAGGCTGACAGTGTTTCCTACATTGTCCAGAAGTTCCTTACCTGTCAGTTTTATGTGATTTATTCCCTCTCTCTGGGATTAAGCAATAAGCCTCTGCAGCTAGAGATAATAGGATGGTTTTCAGCGCTGTCCTACCAGCCAAGGCAGGCCAAGGCTTCCAAAATCCTTTCTCAGACAGAGGTGAGGAGTTATAACAAAGGGAACATGAAATGAAAAGGTAACCAAAGTCTACCTATTTAAATTTCCATTAATAAAAATGTACAATATAAATACAAAAGCACACTGGATTATTAATCTCTAATACAGGTAATTTTAACAGCAATTAAAATTAATGTTTTTATTTTTGGTGCATCAGATTTAGGTGTGTATCACACAGCTAAAATACAGCTATTTTTCAGCTGTATCTTGACATCAAACTTGAAATGCTTGATCTCAGACTTGGCAAGTAGACGTTTACCTGTAGTGACACTTAAAAATCAGAACAAATTTATACATTAGGCTAAATGTACAGGCTTACTCTCTAACCCATACATCTTAGTCTTTACCAAAGACAATGAATCTCAAAGCACTTGAAAAAAGTGGAACTGAAAAATAATGTTAATTCACAAGGTTTTGTGTGTTTGAATAAGTAGTTTGAATAAGCTATTTAATTTAGAAATCCACTTGTGCATTATTACACTTTTTTATATGTCTTGAATTGAAAAATATGAGTTTCTTAACTTTTAGTACTATATGCAGTGGATTGCATTGTTTTTGTTAAAATTTTCACTATCTATTTGCTAGTTTCCTTCTTGATTTGTATCTTCTTGTATATTTATATGACGGAGGTCAGGTCAAGAAGTCTATTTTGAACAGGGAAAAAAATGATGGCATGATTTGCAATCATACATAGGTGCTTTAGAGAGGTTGTTGAGAAAAATACGTCTCTCTTGCTCATGAGTTTCAATTTTCTTATGGTGAATATCATCACATGACTGAGCTGGACGCTATATCCCTCGTGTTCTGGTCCACCAGATTTTGTGTATGCAAGATAACCAGTCCCACACTAGAAAAGGAGTCATCTTGTAGCACTATGCAATTATGACTGCATAGTCACACTGGACCGGTCTCCATTTGGAGAGGTGGTGATAGGACACCACATACCCTCCTGGTAAGTGAGAAGGAACAGCACTGGTTACTCCTTCATAATTTTTTATTATTTAGTCAAAATGCTGCAGTATGTATTTGCATATTTTGCAAGCTGAGCTTGTTGGAAAATTCTCATCCCTTTATGCAAAAAGTACTGCTGAGTTACTGGAGACATGATTCCCAGAATATTTTATTAATTTTGGTTTATCTTGAAAGTAGACATCATAACAGGAAGCAAATCCGTGTCATGTTTTCATTCCTTTATTAGCAACCATTACGAAGAAACTAACCAGTTAAATGAAAACTTTAACTTTGTTGTAACGACATGGTTCCAAGAATAAGAGCTATCAAAATGAAGCTCCCATTAGTAATCTAATGAGTGACACTATTCTTTTTACTGACCAAGACATGAACTCACAAGTTTTGTGCTCCTACAAGTGCCATTCCTTGAACAAGATATAAAAGAAAAATATATTCCATATGATTTAATGAAAGATGAATAGAGAAATACTGATCTGGATAACTGTGTTCCACCAATAAGCCAAATCTTGCTTCTGTTGCAATTGACACATGGTTTTGCTCTGCACTCATATCCAGTCACCATGATTAAACCTGGAAGTAGCTGTCTTTTAACAATAATTGTAAAGATAATTAATATATACATACTGATTTATCTTGTGTGCTATCTGCACTAAAACGTGGACACAGAAGCGTCTGTCTCTCTCGACATGTCAAACCAAATGAAACAAGAAAGCATTTAAATCACACAAGAGGTCGAGGTTTTCAATCTTGTTTTCAAACTAAACCATTCAGCTTTACTTCAGAAACTAATTACATCTTCTGGATCCTTTCTGAAGAATAAAAAAAAAATATAAAAATAAATAAATAAATGAATGAACAAAATCTTTATGCTTGAAAGAACCATTCTAATTTTTCAGCAATACCACACTTTCACTGATTTTACTTCTTGTTTGGACTGTTGATTAGATGCCATAAGAGGAAGACTGGCAGTGAGCAGTCTTCAAAACAAATTACTCCAGGTTGTATGGCAAATACTTTGATGTTCTATATCAAAGAGGCACATTCTGATCACATCGATGAAGAAGCATTGATGCAAAAATGTTCAAATCAAGGGGGAAAGAAACCCCAGCCTTCGAGGATTGCTGTAGACCAGCAATCAGCTTTGAGATATGAAATGAAGCACAGCAGTAAAAGCTAAAGCAGGACTGAGGAGTAAAAAGGTAGTCTGATCAGCGTCTCTGAAAGGCTTCTTTTCCTTTACCGTTTTCTTCACAGAGAAATTTCTATTTCTATTGTCCATTATGTTCACTCTTCTTCTGCCTGATTTTTTTGAAGTGAAGCTGAATAAGAAAATCAAACAAGTGTTTTTTTGTAAAAGCTTGTGCATTTATGCTAAAACATCTGCTTTTGACAAAGCAGTTTTGTGTATTTTCTTTACCTGCTGTACAATGGGGAAACAAAGTTCCATTCACTTTGTGCAAGCTGTAACCTTCTGTACTCTTGTTTTATTGCATCTTGTGCCCATCGCTGCAATTACAGAAATTTAAAATGCCCTGAAGAAACATGCTTCCTTTTTTGAATTAAAAAAAAAAAGAGTATTTATGCACACATACTCTTGAATGTTTTGCAGTCTGAAAGGAAAATTCCTCATTGGCTCCTCAGTTTAGGGACTGATGTTTCATCTAGCACTGCACAGCAGAGAATAAAACTGATCTGTTCTGGGCTTTACAGAAATATGGTGACGTGTTAGACACAACCTCTGAGAAAAAATACTTAGACGACTGAAATTAATACAAGGAACCAAATGTATTTTCCTTCTTTCTGTCTCATACTCTGGAATGAATATGTTTATTTAGCTGGCTGAAATTTATCCACCAAAAATATCAACTGACAGAAATTTTATCAAATGTGATATATTTGTATGAAGGTTGAAAGTGAGTTGAATAATTCAATGATTAATATAGTGGTGAGGGACATAATGGCTTATTTCTGCTCGTAGATGACATCATGCCTTAATTTTCTGGAATTATTCAGGCCTTGAAATGGGCCAGGGGAACAATGCTGATGCCTCTCAAAGGGAAGGGTGTGGCACATGCCTAGGAGAAAGAACTGATAGAAACGGAACATCCAAAATGTTCATGAAATGCATCAAGATGAGCACTGCAGGCCCAATCTGGTAAATCTACAATAAATTTCCACGTCCTCAAAATTTAGTTCATTTCAGACTATTTTAGTTTAAATTTAAATTTTATTTTATTTTTAATTTATCAATTAATTTATTTAGTTTAAATTTTAGTTTAAAGTGTTTTGTTGGAAGAAAAACTTCAGTTAAAGGTAGTGTAGGAAGACAAAATTTTGCTGGATGCCAATCAGCCCAGCTTAAATTTTAACAAGGAAGTGAAAATCTCTACACGTACCAAGCTTCTACTAATGCCAATTGTTGGCGATACCAATTTCTGCAGATAATCATAGGGATAGATGACATGAAGTTTTCAAGGATCTAATAATGGGCTAATAATACTCAGGCAGGTAAAATCATCACTTGGTCTATATCTATAACTGAGCACTCTTTTCCTTTTGTTGTGGTAGGCAGGATATAGGGAGATTTTACCAACATACTCAAACGTTTAATGTTTTCTATCTGATTCACATGGTAACCCCTTTGCTTTCACTTGTTTCTACTAATTTTATTTTTCTTCTACGAATCACAGTATTCTGGAAAAGGAAGAAAGCAATTTCAGAGGAGATAGTAGCAATGAGCTGTCTACCAGTCAGGTAATAATAAATTCAAGGGCTGGAATAATGCAGAAATCCAGAAGCCCGCAGTCAGCTTAACTTACTGGCTGGCTAAAGAAACATAAGGCACAGCTGGGGTGAAGCAGGGATGGAGTAGGTGGCTAGAATGTACAAGGCCTGGGCAGCAGACTTCCAGCTTCTCAGCCTGTCCCATCCAAGCTCAACATCTGTGGAGCTCGTGAGAAGCAAAAGCAGAGGGAAAAAAGGTGGAGAAAGTGTAAGAGAAGAGAGAGCACATGGCTTCCCTTAACGTGCATGAAAAGACTGGTGAATAAGAGGGAAATAATCTTCTTCCTGATGATCTCCAAAATATGAGAAGTTTTTAAACCTTGAATTTGTAAATAGTGATTATAGATGGGTATATGTCTGTGCACATGGGGGTATGCATATAAATCCATTGCTTTGGATTTGAGATCACTGGCTGTTTAGCTAAGGGGGAAGATGTGACTTTCTGCATACAATGTATTCTTCTCTGTCCATTCTTGCTTCATTAATATTAATACAAACTTGTGTGTCCAAGGCATTTGTAACACCGAATTACATTAGTCAGTGGCTCTAATTATGTTATTTCTTGAATTTGAAATTGATTCCCAGGCTTACTCATTTTACCAGGTTTAAATAAGAATATGATTCATCATTTACAGAAAGAATATTACATAAGTTACACAGTTTCACAACTGAGCATACTGTCTACAGGTAAACTACAAATAGGAATAGAAATAGAGAGAATTTTCTATCCTTACTTTGAAATTAAACTTAGACTACCGTGTCAGTCATGTGAGCTCTGGCTTTAATGAGAACAGAAAACATTTGTCATGTTTTAGATGTTCCAGACTAATAATAGTTTGGGACTGGTTTTCAAAGAAAGATACAGCTGTGCTTAGGAAGGGTGTGAATCCCAAGTACAAATGCTGCAAATAAATGCTTTGTTTCTTTCTTTTTATTTATTTTTTTTTCTTTTCTGTTGGTTTCCTCACGAGGAAGATTTACTCCATATGTAGTACATATAACATTTTGCAAGTCTAATGAAAAGCGTTAACTACAGGCAGATTTTACAGCACCAAAACTCTGGTAGATCCAGCAGTGTACTGTGGTTTACAGATGTGATTCCAATAATAGTAAGTGAGCTCATCCTTAGTGCAGAAGATTATTCATTAGGGAGAGAATAATGTAAGTGATATGATCATTACATCACCTTTTCCTGTACATTATTCTCACTACAGCTGACAGGAAAAACATTTCTCAGTTTGAAGTTGCATGATGTTCAAATTTTATAGAGTATAGATAAAGTGGTGTTTGAAAGTGCCTGTACTTGTAAAATTTGATTTGAACCCAAAGAAGAGCTAATGCTACAGTGCTAAATTATTTGTTGAGAACATCTATCTGTTTTCTTTATACAGAATAGGCATTCCATAGTATTACATCCCACATCTATTAACACTAACAATTTTAATTTTAGGTAACTGTTATGAAGAAAAGACATTTTGAAGCTATATAACGAAGACGTGTTTGAATGATAAGATCAATCTGATTAATGTAAAAGAGGTCTTAATACTCATTTCAAAAGAAAACTGATAGAGGTTACAAAATCAGTGAAATTTGAGTTCAGATTGCAGCAATAACATATTTCCATGAGGATGGAGACAATGCAGAAATATGACAAGATTTCTTGGCTTTTTCTGTGCTTTTGGTAATAGCAGATGATATCACTATATTTGAGGATGGGGAGAAAAAATGTTCATTATGATCAGAAAGGAATTCATCATAATTAACAGTGTTTACTGATACTACTGCAAAAAGGAGGGAACAATGCAAAGCAACAGCAGAAATTCTCCTAATTTAGAGACTATGACAATCACAGTTTTGATAGTATGGGTATTTTGATCTTAGTTTTCCAAATCAGACTGCTGGTTCACAATGTTCTCAGCACCTACCATTGGAATGAGAAGTATTATCAACAGTTTGTAAAACCCCTAGTCCAGACTATGTAAGTACAGACATGCACATTTGTATACCATGGCTTAGTTTTTAACATTTCCATGACTTAAGGATGCTGTGATGATTTAGCATGCTTATGTGTAAATCTAACTTCACTTTTTTAGAACTGAATTAATTGAACAACAACAAAAAATACTCATTTCAAGATGTAAAGAGTAGTCCTATTAGTGTTGTAGACATGCTTCTTTAAAATAAACCCATTCACTCCATGTGGTGTATTTTATATTTTGCTTACACCTCTTTGCATAACCACTTGTCACTGCCAGCCTCAGAAAAAAAAATGTTGCTGACTTAATCATTGGAAAGTACAACTGACCTAAGTATTTTGTAGAAGGAAATCACCACAAAATATTTACCCTTGTTTTGGCTTCTTTGCTATGGTATCTACTTCATGTAGTTGTTACACTCACAAGGATTTCCTGCACTTGTATACACCAAACTACTTTACTACACGTTTCTACTTTTGTACTATATTGTTTTTACTGCCCGAACAGTTACCAAGCAGTACAGTATCAGTCACTGTGCTAAATCTAAATCATCTAAATGCTACAACATAGACAAGTCTCCCAAACATGATTAAATCAAATTCTGGAAAAGTGCTTGTAAGCATAAAGTTCCATTTTCCTTTCAGTACTGTCATCCACAGATGTGAATGGAAGAGAAAATGTTTTCTCTTTTTAAAATTCAGACATTACTGTAGAACCAAGTGTGAAAACTATGACAAATAAGTGGTCTTTAAACAAGATTTCCCTGATCTAAAGCATTGCAGTCCTCTGAGGGTCTACATTTTTTGCATGCAGATACACTTGTAGACTCGTGGTCTCATAAAACACTTCGCAGGGACCAAGCCCGTTCAGTAAGCTGTGCAATAAAGATCGGGTGACTATGAGCTGACATCCTACTTAAGCTACCATGACTTGCCTCTTTTCATTTTGTATTTTCTTCTTCCCCTTCCCGGCCTCGGTGTTCTGTGTTTTGGATCAGCAAGCAGTAATATGCACTATGGCTGGCGTGGAACTACATGTATTTGTGAGTAATTTGCCTCACTGGCACCCACACGGGTTAGGCAACTGGCTACAGCTTCTTGTAGGCAAAAGGAGATGGGTTGAAAAGCTCACTCCTGTCATGGAGGGCAGAAATATATTTGGGTATCCTGAAGTCTTTGACACCCCTACTTCTCCATCAAGTTTGGCTGACCAAGAGGTTTAAAGATTATTCCAATCAACTGCAATAACAGTCTGCAAGTAAAAGGCTTGCTTCCATAGAAAAGCAGAACAGAAATATAGTGGAAAAGATGAAGGTCTGGAAATAACAAAATACTCATTTCCTTACAACTGGGAGTACAAAATGATGTTAATGTTACTGAGACTGATAAAATGATTTCCCCCCTGGTCCCCCTGCTGTAATTAAACAACTGAGATCTGTTTTACTAAAATATTATTTCCTTCTCCCTTCAATCAACATTTGCATAATTTATTTTTTTGTTAACTTTCAGGTTTCTTGTCTGTTGTTCACATTTTTGGGGGTTCAAACCTGCAAAATTTTCTCCTCAAAAACCAACCAAACAAAAAACAAACAAACAAACAAAATCTTTGATCTTTGTAGCAATGGTATTATTAAATAATCACCTGATTATAGGTGGACCTATAAGAAAAAGATCAGGCACTACAAGATCTTATAACTATAAACTATCCCTAATGATTTTTAATGATTTTTAAACATTAGTGTTTGTGATGTGAACAAAACCACATAGCTTATAAGGTTGAATTCAATCCTTCATACTAATAGTGTTACTTTATTCAGCAGACTCCATGATGAAGCCTGTAACTTAGCACTTTGATTATGGGTACCAGGTGTTCAGAGTAGGTGCTATCCATATAAGCAGTGAGCAAAATGGAGCCCAACACCTGAATGTTTTACCATCTCCTCCCAGAAGACCTCCACGAGATAGCAGAGTCCCATCACTCTGCACATGTGAGAAGCAAAACCATTATACTTCTGCAGCAGAAGGCCTTGTTGCTAGCATGTACTGCCTCGTACCTGCTGACCTTGCTGTGTCACCAGAGTGTGTGCCCCGCTGGGTGCCTACTCCAGGGCCGTGTGTCTATCCCTGCAGGAAATTTCACGGGTAAAATCAAAAAGTTTGCTATGAGTGGGAGCAGAAGTTTCTGGGTGCCAGTGCTGTTATGTCATTTGCAGTGTGGTTTGTGGCTGAGGGTTAGTTTGGTAATGGGAAGACAGTTTTTGTTTCTAAAGAAGGGATATGTTTTACCAGGTTACAAACTTGTGTAGGAGCATAGGGCAACTTCGCTTAGAAAACTTTGTAGTGTAGATGAGGCCTGAGGAAACGAGGCTGAAGTTATATATATTTCACAAATTTAAAACCAATAAAAGTACTTTAAAAGTTGACTTAAGCCCTAACTCAAAAATATAAAAGTGCAACAGTATACCAAATATATTTGCTTTAAAGATCTAATCAAATTAACTGTTCACACAAAATCTACACAGTCAGCTTGACATTGCTTCCTTTCCAGCCTGACTATCTCCATTTCTGATAGATTTAAAAGGTTTCCTTCCTTCCCCTGGGATTAAAGAATGATGAGTGCTAATTAGCCACCTGCACCCACAGCACAGTGCTACAGCTTGTTTACCTTACAAAGGCTGCTGCACCCCTGGGGAAAGTCATGGTGTGATGGGTTTCTTTCTTTTAAACCTTTCAAGTTCAGTTCTTCTAAGAAAAGTTTAATTTAATTTTGGTATTACTAGGAGGAGAAAAAGGCCCCTTTTCTCACAGCGCTACCTGGATTCTATAGAAGAGAAAACAAGTATCATTTATTTTCCTTTTCTTTTTAAGCTTTCCTTTGTTAATTAGCAAACTGTGTCTAACATCAAGTGAATCACACATTTTGTTTACCTACAGCGCTCTGTAACGTGTCAAATGGGAACTTTGAAAATAAAAGTAACAGCTAGCATTCATGTGGTTCTTCCAAGAGTTTTACTCATGTTAGCGTCACATGGAGTTCACTAACCAGCCAATTACAAGGAAAAAAAAAAAAAAGAAAGAAAGAAAAGAAGCCTCTTCTCAAATCCTTTAACGCAGTGATGCTTAACTACTATTTTTTCAAACTTTTTTTTTTTAATTTTCACACTATGTCTTTGACCGAAGCATTATTTAGCATTAGCAGCTGGTAAGAGTCATAACTTAAACTGCATTCTGCATCTTGTTCACTATGCTTCCTTACCATGCCTGGCTAAGAAGGGTAAACACCGCTCTCCTTTGTTTGTCTTTTATACATTCTGATCCAGTGGCGGGCAAGTACTTCTTACAGGCCTGATCTAAAAGCTCATGAAGTCAGCTGGGATGTTTCCAATGACTTCATTAGACTTTGGATTGGGTCTGAAGTGCAGCAATTTACTCAACTCCGGAGCATAAATTACAGACATAAAAAAACAAAACCAAATTATTTGTGTGTTGCTGGATCACTGACAGCAAAACGCATGATGTCAGAAAAATAATAGGCAGAGATAACCAGCACAAGTTGGAAAAGCTTAAAATGTAGCCAAAGATAGGGGGGTACTCCTTGGCAAGAATTGAGACAGTCTCAGGTCCAGTGCTGATGGAGGAAAGATGAGTAATTTGTCAGAAAATTAAATGAGTAGTCTAGCAGGAGAAGACACTATCTGTCTCAGTCACCACTCTGCTGCCTGATCATTGGATTAATATCTGGATGAGATGCCGGTCTGTTATCACAGCAGGAAGCATCCTGAATCAGTAACAACCGATGGAAACCCCTTTGGGAATGTTAAGAATTCCAGTGGCCTAAGCTCAGAGCAAATGCGGACGACGTCAGCCAAACACATCAGCCAAGTTTGTTGCCAGAGTAAGCACGGCAACATTAAAGGGAACTGAATGTGAAGGAAACTTAAACAACTAGAAATCAAACAACCTCCACCAGAAACGTAAAAATTTGTTTTAAAGATCTCCCGAATATTATTGTTGCTAAATTTCATACACTATGTCTTCATGAATTAGAGGAGATACAAGGAGCTAGGTACTCGTTTCAGTCAAAACTTACTCAATTTCCTCTTGTTTGAAAACCTCAAGATGCTGGCATCTGACCCTTAGCTACCTTAGGGGAACCAACAAAAACATTTGTTGCAAAGCGGTTGTTTGACTGAATCAGCTCTTTCAGATGAGTCCTGTATTTCAGCATTAATACTACATTAATCCAATCAGTGAAGAGTAGTTCTACTTTGCAAAAGGATTAATTTGGAATAAACCCATTTTTGGTTCTGGAAGAGCCTACCCAGTCAAGAGCTGTTGTCATGAAATAGCTGATTATGCAGCAGCTACATCAATCCACTTCTAATGAAGTGATCAACTGTAGTATTCAAGTACTAATTTCCTGCAGTTCAGGAACATTTCTAACTTTCAGAATTCGGTTCAGGTTACTCGTTAGCTAGGCATATATTTCCTTAGCTTCATCTTATTGGTAAATCAGGAAGGATTTCTAATTAGAAAGGTATTTATGCAAGGCATTTTGTGTTTTCAGAATGTTAAAAGGCATGCAAAATTGGGATTTAATGTGTGTAAAATACCTTTTCATCAGACGGTAAAATTACATCGCAAAACATATAACTGAAAGACACAAATATCTTCTTTATAAAGTTGATATGCACGTTAAAAACATATTTTTTAAAAGATACAAAATTGCAAGTTCAGCTTTGACGTAAGGTGCATATTTTCTGTTAACAATTTCACCTGATGTTAATTTATATGCATAATTAATCTATACAGTAACAATTACTGATTTCTTTTTAAGGAATGCTTTGCTATTAGAATTCATCTTCCTCTCCCAAAAGCAAACAAAACCACCTGTCAATAAGTTAAAAACCAAAACAAACAAACAAAACCCACAGAACAAAACAAAAAAAATAACATTGCTTTTTTTATTCAAATTTATTCAACTCCTTTGCTTTCACAAGAACAAAATTAAAAAGGGATGGACTGCAAAATGGAAGACGAAAGGCAAGATTTTCATAAATTATTATTAAACCAGATGACACAGTAACAAATACAGAAAAGGTACTGGACAAACCAACCTTTCCTTAGATCACACTTTAAGACATATGTCTTAAACTATGGCAATTTTTTCCTTACTATATTAGTCTAATTGCACATTCTCCTCACAAACGTTTCTTTACTCACTGCCTCAAATAGTTACGTTCAACACAATCCTATCCAGGTTTGAGGAGGACGAAGGAACAGGGAGAATGAGCAGAGAAGAAAACCTTCAAATATATTGTTAATACTTTGAAAGAAGAATTCTGAGTAACTGGAAATGTCTGCCTTTTAAAAATCACTATAGAAAGAAAGATACTTTTCTGGAATAATTTTCCTCTTTCTTCTAATACTGGTAATAATAGAGATGTTTCTTTTTTTTTTTTTTTTTTTTTTATTAAACTTCATCTGTTTCCTGCTGGCAGATCACATTCAACCTCACCTTACAGGTGCTGAACACTCTTAATTCGTTGCAGTAAAACATGCTTAATTTTATGTATGCATACTCCTTTTGAATTAATGTCAACAGATAATAAACCATCTGATGCAAAAAGCTTTGTTTCACGTTATTTAAAAAAAAATGGTAGGATTCCCAGGCAGGAGCTATACAGACATTTTCCCACATAAGATGCCCATCAGTAATTATACGGTATGAAAAGTGACTTCCAGTTCTCAAAGTTTCATTTAATTTGGGAGCCAATATGATTTAGAGGCTAGACTAGTTTAAAAGACAAGGAGCCAGAAGAGTTCAAAATTTTGAGGAAGGCTGAGCCATTCACTGAATTACCTTGGGCTAATCACTTAACTGTTGTGTTCTGTAATGAAACCAGCTGCAATACAGGGTCAAAACACACACACACAAAACCTCATTGAGGAACAGATGCTTAAGTCTGGTTCGGTTCTCCAAAGTAAATAAATTACAAAAAAGAACACGACAAATATGGCATGAGAACAAGACATTCCTTTAGCAGCCTTACTAAGTCAAACTGAGAAGCAGCTGCAATGAAAGCCTACTCAAACGCAATGTGGAGCAAAATGCCAGCACAAAATACAATCTGATGTCTGCTTGATTATTAAAGGCTCGCTTTGGAACTAGAAGACAAAATTCAGGCTTCTCAAACAGACACAATCACACTGATTTCAGGAAAAAAAAAAAGTGGAAATCCATTGAGCAGTATCATGAATTGGAGCCTAAACTTCACGCAAACAAAAAGAGATATTTAAGTTAGGAAAATAGGCACTGGCAGCATTCAATATTTTGTGGGCTTTGTTGATACATGTGCTTACTCTAAAGCACTGTGCATTTTTATGGTACTCTATCAGACAGAAAACAGTTGTTATAGCCATTGTCCTAATCTGAATGCTAGCTCCAATTTATGGCAAACGGCAACACTATTACCATAAAAAGATGTACAGTAAATGGAAAATAAATCCGGCAATTAAGGCACAAGAACGAAGATCAGGAATCCACCCACGTTCCATTTCCAGGTATGTCAGATACTTCATAGATGATAATGTGCACATCATCAAATTTTGATGTTCCAGTTTCCTCAACTATAAAATGGACCTAACAGCACTTATGAAAAATGTCTTGTGCTTTCAGACTGAGATGAAAAACGCTTAAAAGGTCTGCTGTTAAGGAAGGAGGAACTACGCATTGCTAAGCATGACAGCCATACTCGATTATTTTCCTTTTCAATTAATGCATCATTCAGTAAATTCAGCATATCATTGAATATATTCTGGAGTAGAGGTAGGCACTGTTTAAATGCACCTGTGTCATCATCAGCTATATTGACACCATCTTTTGCACAGAATACACATGAATTTTGTACTTAAAAGCACGTGGAAGGCCTTAATCCTACTAAAATGCAACACAGTATCTAGAAAATGCATAATTTCAAGCAACATTACCTGCAGTGGTTCAAAAAAATGGGAACACAATGGCATTTTCAGCAAAGCATTGTACTGTAGGTTATATTTCTTTTCATAATCTTAAACACAACTCCTTATTACAATGCTGCCACTTCACACATTAATGGTAGAACTAGACCTAACCACTGCAAGGGGAGCCACTAATGTATCACTTCAGCATACAAAAGAGCTTCTCATGGCATAAAGCCAACAAAAAAGGGTACTTCTGTGCCTGCATACAGCTGGCAGAGGCAGAATAGATAGGAAAAACAACCTGACAAGCCCCTGCTGCTTTATTTACACCTCAGAGCTGTTTCAGTACAACGCCTGGGGACAGACCAAGCTCAGAATTAGACATTCCTCAACCCTGTGCTCTGGAGCTGGGCTGTATCTTTCATGCTTTCCGTCAAAAATCTCTTTCATGTTTATTTTTCCTCCTTTGTGAGTGTGTTGGAGAGGAGTGGAATGGGAGAGGGTTGGGACAGCGTGCTTTGAGCATACTGACTGTGCTCCCCTTTACAAAATACAAGTTCAGAAGTTACTGGTGTGTTCCCTTTCCATTATCTCACACTTGAACACGTTAGAAAATTAAAAGCTAGAATGTTCGAGGAGCTAATGCCATCTAAAGGCTAATAAACTGAACTACAATATACCGTCACTAGCCTTACAACCTTAAGGAAGGCCACTGTAGTGAATTGCTACATATATTCTCTCATTCTGTTGCTGAGAACAGTAGAGACACCACAACTGGAAGAAATGTTATGTAGTGATCATTCAAAATCCCTCTTCTTGTGTATAGTTTATTATTATTATTATTTATTTAGCACCAGAGCTGTATTAGTAACAAGATTTATCCCAATTTTATTTATGAGCATTATTTCATGTCATTGCTTTTGCACTTACTTCAAGCAAAGCTGTTAGGAGTATGAAACTTTGCACATTTCAAAACACATCAGAAGTCAAAGAAGGAATATTCTTTAGCAATATTAGAGATTTCTATACTTTAGTGTTATTTTTTTCCCAGCTTTGCTAAAAGACAGGCTCCCTAAGTCATCTGTAATCATCTTAAATGTGAAAAAAGTACCTGGTTTGTAGAAGTTTCAGAGTTTGTTCTTGATTTATGTCTAAGGCTGAAAAGTTGTTCTTCCATGGTAACTTCTCCATGTCTCTAAAATAAAATAATAACAGAATTAATCGGATCAGTTAATTTAAAACTAAATAGAATTGACTTACAAAGAACAATACTACAAAAGTAGCATTACTAAGTGATACAGACTTTCTGTTCAGGCTATATGGAAAATCAAGCTGCTGAATGATTAATTTCAGTTTACTAAAGTGTTAAAGTTTTTGATAAGCATCTTTTTTCTGCAAGCTAGGTGGCAATACTTTCTTCATTTCTTTTTTTTATTCAACTTCATTTTTTTTTTATTCAACTAGTCCATTTAAGTGAATTATCCCTAGCTGAGAAACTAAGTAGAAGATCAAAAAAGCTGTTTTTCTTTTAATTATTTCCATCCATTAAGAAAAAAAAAAAAAAGGAAAGGACAAGATAATCTCTACAAGTTCTGCAGGCTTAAAAGACTGAGTGATCAAACCAATTAAATTATCTTGCTGCAAGTGTACTTCCAGTTTTTAATAACATCTTTTTCAATGCAAAACATACTTAGATAATCTTCATAAGAAAAAGGTTCAAATACCTTGATAGTAACCTTGTTTAACTAAAAGCAATAATAAATATTTTTTTATCTTCTGATTTTTTTTCAGTTCCCACATTCATCCACTAGGCGCTCGACATGAATCACAAGCAAAGTATAATAATAATGTAGTAAAAAAGAAACAGGACTAACAAATATAAAAACTAAGAATGTGTATAAATGTTGTGTTAAACTCTGAAATGTCTCAATATATGTAGATACAGCATGTCCTCTTTGTTAGCAAACAGAAATGCTAAATTATGTATACAATATAATCAGCACATTTTAATGGTTTCCAATCACTGAAAAATCAATCATTAAGAAAAAAATAGATTAAAAGCAATCATTAAAATCAAAGTTTCCTATGCGCTGATTGGAATCATTTTCATAATGGTGATTTAAATCACTCCTCTAGTATATGTTGCTGTTTACTGAGTTACAGAAAACTTTTTTTTCTGCTTTTGAACCAAACTGCTGCTGCCAAACCCCTCACCTTTTCTAGCTGCAGTCACACATTTACTTCTGTAAATGTCTCTTCACTTCCTAACCACTTCCATGGACTCCCCCTGTCCACCTCTTACTGACGTACATCTTCAAGACATTTTGATGAAGAAGTGTTCCTCAAGGGTAGGAGCAACAGTTTTTATCACCACATATTTTTTATCATTTCTCTCATACTGAATGGCAACCATTTGCCTAAGAAAAAGCAACAAAAGCAAATTTTCTTCTCCAAACTGGTGGCTGTAGCGGAATATTCTGGTCAGAATCTCAGAATGCACCCACTTAGCAGTGTCAAAAATACTTCTGGTAGGGAGCCAAGTCAAAATGTTACAGGACTACTACATTTTTGGAGTATGATAATCTTAAGCTCCAGAAGACTGCATTTCTGTGGGTGCAATCATTCCTCCTGCAGTCATCCATCTCCTGAGATGTAATGGAAGGTATGTAATACAGGGAGTGTATGATCTTTCACTCGTGCATAAGGCACAGTCAGCTATAAATTGTGTGCAGGAGTAATGCAACCATTACCATAGCCTTCCATTATTATTTATTAGCTATTATTACACCGCTATTCTGCGAGACAAAGATGAAGTCTGGGCCTATTCTTCATCAGCAGAATCACAAGGAAGTTTGACTACACGCAGAGATCCATAAAGAAAATGGTTTATATGGAAAATACTCTTATCCCTCTATATTTAAGCCTGATCCATCACCCACTAATGTGGACGGAAACCTTCCTGTCAACTCAGCTAAATGCTGGATTGAACTATCTGTGCTAGCTACCTCTGGTGTCAGGGAAAGTGCGTTTTTTTCTTTCACCAGGTAAGAGTATCTCTTATTTACTATTAAATTACAGTGTGTGCATTTTATCAAAGCTTCTGCTTGCGGGATGTGACTGTTTTGTAGGTATCTGTCTGAAAACTACTTGGAACTGTGAGAACACTCACAGAAGACTCTGTGAATGCACCTCCTGAGAGAAGGTACGCTGAACGGCGCCTGACCAAGTAAGCCTGATTATACAACCCCAGACTCTTTTGGGACCAAAAATGGTCATTTCAGAAAAAAAAATAATGAAAAAAAAAAGCCATAACCGGCAGCTAAGGCAGCGGGCAGCCCCAGCAGCCCCTGCCCGGGCCCTCGGCGCAGCCCGGCCCCCTCAGCCCGGCCCCCTCGCGCCCTGGGCGCTGCCCGGTGGGGGCAGGGACGCGGTCCCCGGGCCGTACCACCGCGCGCCCCCCGCGGGGGGAGACACCCGCAGCCGCTCCCCCCCCCACGCCCCAACCCCGCCGCCATCCGCTTCGCCCTGCTCAGAGCTCCCCCCCCCGTTCCTTTACAGCGCCTGGGCAATCCTCGCCGGCCTCCTCCTCCTCCTTTCCCCCCCCCGCGCGGCGAATGGTACGAGCCGCGGCCCGCCGCACAGGTGCGGCCGATGGACCGAACCAACAGCGGGGGAGGGGGTGGCTCCGCTGCAGCCTCCGCAGCCGTTGCCCGGGGGGAGGGGGCAGCCGGTAAGCGCCAGTGGGGGGGTGGGGGGGGGAAGGGGAGGAGGAGGTCGGGGCTCCGCTGTGCGGGGAGGGGGGGGGGGTCGCGGGGCCCGGCCGCGCTGCGGCTCCGTGGGGCTGGGAAGGGCCCGGGCGGGCGGCGAGGCGGCGGGCAGGGCTGGGCGCGGGGTTGCAGAATAAAGGCGCTGTGCCCGGGCTGGGGGGGAGCTGCCCGCACGCCCCGAGGCTCCCGGGGTCTGCGTGGGTCCCGCCGTGTGCCTGGGAAATGGCGCCGAGTGCGGGGTGGGCGGCGGGACGGGGGCTCCGGGGGGCTCCGGGGGGAGCAGCGCCCCGGGCAGCGCTGCCTGCCCCGCGTGGGGAGGCGGGCACAGCAAGGGGGGGCTTCTCGGAAGCTGCCCCAGCGCTGTAATTGTGTAATCTCCTCCGTGCTGAGGAGCAGGCTGTGCTCTGTCACCTCCTGGGTGACCTCGTGCACGCCGATGTTCCTAAGGGAATGTCCTCGCATCCTGATCGAAGGCACTCGCCCTGCCCCTCGCTGCCTTCAGGGTGGCAGGAGCGCGGGTGTGAGGAAAGACAGCTTGGTGGGTGTGTTAGGGTACGGCTGTGGCCCTGCATGTGGTGCACAGAGTGAGGAGGAGGATGAATGTTCCCAAGAAGCGCTCACAGTTTGTATTTGCAGCTGGGATGACCTCTCCTGTCTGCTGGTGAGAAGCCTGGGCTGTCCCTCCAGCCCCTCCCCAGTATTTACACCTCGTGCTCCCAGTCCCAGGGCCCGTGCATCCCAGCCCTGCCTTACAGCTGGCTTTGGCTGCTGGGTGTCATCTGGGCTTCACTTTTACTACTTTCAGTTTCTGTTCTCCTCCTCTGCAGCGTTCCCGGGGAATCTGCTTTTGTCTCCTGCAGACCAGTTCCTTTTCCCCACAGGAGGCCGGCTTTGCCAGTAAGGAAGTTAGATACTGCTTAGCTGGAGCTGCTACAGTGCTTTCTCCTGGCTCAGCCTGCTTGTGGCTTCTGTTTATCAGCTATGGCTATATTCAGGTCTCAGCTCAAGTCATAGCCCTCCCTGGCCTTATTGCTGTTGGCTGGAAGTAAAAATCCATGTCTTCAGTCCTTCTGTGCTCGCCGCTCTTTCACACATCAAAATTTGTTCATTTAAACTAAAGAGTGACGGGTAATGTTTTATTACTAGTGTCATGGAAAGTTCTTAGCTTTCCGTCTAGGTAAATTAAACTACTAGTGTAAAAAATATATATATATATCCTTGCACATTTGGAAGACTTCCTTTTGGCCAGATTTTGTGCACCAAAGCCTTCTGAAGCCTGCTTGCAGTGCCAAGCAAGATGCAGGCATGCAGTCGTAATGCAAGTATTGGTGGCTTCTCGCCAGTAAAAGTGACACACAGGAAGGTGGCAGGGCCCCGGTGGTGTGGGGCCGGGGACAGCACGGGTGCCGCTCCTCTGCCGGGACTACCGCTCCCAGCAGCGCCCGGGCTGAAAGTGAAAATAAACTCCAGGTTGCGCTTCTCTTTTTCTTCCTCCCCTGTCTCTCCCCTCCTCCTTTGGGTAGCCGCACATGTCCTTTCTCTTTTGTTTTCCGCCCCGCAGGCTGGCTGCGTGCTAGGTCTGCGGAGACCGCCCGGCACCGCTGCCCCGGGAGGAGTCGGAGCAGGAGCCCGCTACCCAGAGCAGCGCTTTGTATGTGGCCACCCGCCCAGGCCGAGCAGTAAAACTTTCCCGTTTCTCTCCGTGGTTCCCACATGCAGGTTGATAACGCCAGCACAACCCGCCTTTCCCCTCGCTGCTGCTACTGTGGGTGCTGGAAGGCCACCGCTCCGCGAGCCGGCCTGCTGCGGCCTCCTTTCCCCAGCCCCAGGGCTGCTGGCTGGCTTTGTGGGGCCATGTGGGGCTAGGAGAGGGGCAGCCAGTCCCCGCGGCGTGAGGCGCTAAACATGGAGGCGGCGAGTAAACCAGATGGCGGGGAGCGGAGCCATCACGGCAGCGGCACGGACGCTCCCGGGGAAGCTTCCATGGACTGCTACTTGCGATCTCAGGGCTTGTACAGGAAGAGAGTTGCCAAGGATGGATCTTGTCTTTTCAGGGCTGTGGCCGAGCAGGTAACTGATTGCTTAAAGAAAGCCGTTTTGGGGGGAACCACGGGGAGTGGGGCTCGTTACTGGGTGCTAATGCTAAAATGTGGACGAGTATTGGTTAAGGTTACACAGACATGCACTGAGAGGGGGGGAAAAAGAGGGAATTAGTGTCTCAGGGGGAGAGAAGTTCTGTGTGCCCAGGCTTCTCCCCTCTTCAGAACACGTTACCTCCTAAGTTGTGACCTTTCACTGCTGCCTCAGAGCATTTTTTGGTGGAAGATTTCAACATTTGGGTACAGCTGCTCTGTATGTGACTGCAGGAAGCTGAATTCAGTGGGAAGAGTTTAAGAGCCTCGCTCTGAGTTGTGTTAAGTAGTTTACTGTAAAATTAGAGAAAGTGAGTAATTTATCTTCAATTCTTCCTGTTGCGTTCCCCTCCCCCATTTCAATGTTACTGTTAAAGGAAAAAAGTGACAGCGTCATCTTGTCTTAAATACAAGCAAACAGCAGTGGGAGCTCTGGTGCTTCAGATTGTGAGAGCCTAAATTCCTGTACTAATTATACACAGTTCACATTCTCTTTACTTTTTTCCAAAGTATTTTTCCCACTGAAATTAAGTTTAGGCAAGCAAACGCTTGTTCTGTTGGAACTGTGTTTTTTATTTCAGCGGAATGATCAGTGAATGCACGTTGATATTCTGATTTTTTTCATTAGTTTATAGAAAGACTTCCCTCACATTCCAGTGTATATAGAACATTTTTAAAACTTTTTATTAATTTTTTAATACTTGATTCTTATTTTCTTAAAGGGAAGGTCTCTAATTCAGAGTTAATAGGTGTTTAGTCACAATTTTTGCTGAATCTCTGTACTCTGTGCACAAAAGCTGAACAGATCTGAATAGGAAGCCTCTTAAATTAGGGTAGTATGTAAGAATTGCAAAAAGCTGCAATTTAAATTGACTGGAACTTCCCCATGTTGTAGTGGTGATGCAGACAAAGTCATGCTAGACATACCTCTGAACCTATGATGAAAATAATATACGTATTTTTTCCAGTAGAGATTTGAACAGGGGGTAGAGTGCAGGTGTCACTGGGATCCTGGCTTTCCAACCACTGTTTG
The DNA here is from genome assembly GCF_047663525.1 of Anas platyrhynchos. Classification (NCBI taxonomy): domain Eukaryota; kingdom Metazoa; phylum Chordata; class Aves; order Anseriformes; family Anatidae; genus Anas; species Anas platyrhynchos. The sequence goes on from NC_092590.1 coordinate 38,278,438, forward strand.
GGCAGCAGAACTCCTCTAAATCAAGGGAAAGCAGCCCTGTGGTCTCTTGGATTTGGTTGGATTTCCTGACAAGTGCATGTGGGTAGTTTTTTTTCATCCACTCCTGCTGTAACTTCAATTGAAGTTCTTTGCAAATGATTCAGTTGAAGAATGACAACAAATGCTACTCCTTTCACATAGTAAATCCACATGTGGTTGAATGTTTCAATTTAGTAAATATATGAACTCTGTGGGTACTTAATTTTGGATAAGTAGTTGAGGTTTCACCTCCGTAAAGATGTTACTGAATGAGTAAACATTTGAAATAGTCTTAAAAATAAAACTTGAATATCTCCAAGGCTGTATGTAGACTATAGTCATCAAAAATTGTAAGACCTGGTGTCACTTTCTTTGATTTCTTGCGTTGTAGGTGTTACACTCTCAGTCTCGGCACATTGATGTTAGGATGGCTTGTGTAGACTATCTTCGGAAAAATAGGGAGAAGTTTGAAGCAGTAAGTATTCTTGTTCTCTTTGTGAGCTTTTAATAAGAATATTCCTTTTTTCCTTCATTTTTCCAAAGTATATTCTCCTGTTTGTGAGTATTCGTTGCAGCTATATGCTAGTTGATGTTTTGTAAAGTAAGCGCCCTTTAAATTAATTAACAGGTGGCAGTAACTCATTGTCATAAGCCCGGGGAAAGACCTGTATACTGCTTGGACTGGGCAGACCTGGGATAGAAAGAGTAGAAAATCCAGTGTTCATTTAAAACTAAAACCATACCTTCTTAAACTCTTCAGTTTGCAGTGGAGTGATGGAAATCTGAACTTTATTTTAGTATAATATCTACTCTAATAAAAATTGGAAAATATTCTTATTGTACTGATTAATTGGTTTTACGATATATGAGGGACTTTTCTGATTGGTGAAATTTGTTTCAGGGTCAGCAGTTTATTATGTGTTGCCACTGTGTTTTTTCGTTTGTTTTTCCCCTTTCCTAAACATCTATAAAAAATTTCCCCATCAACCATGGACATCAAATATCATTTTGGTGTATATCTGACCAGTGTCATCAGTGCCAACATTCTAAAATCCTTTTTTAGTTCCCTTTAAGAGTGGTAATAAATAATAGTGCTCCTTCTTGTGTTCTGGTGTATGCACCATTGAATTAATTATCAGGATAGCCAAAACAGGATTATATCTAAGCATTTCTTAGTAGAGGACTGTTACTCAGGTCTTTGTTTTAACTTTACCCAGACACAGAGTAAAAAGCCTGCCTTATGTATACACTGTGTACTCCAGTGTAGGGAGGAGAAGGGAAGCAGGATGAGGAGTTTGTGTATATGCTGTAATTTCTGACAGTGTCCTGTGCTCTAATGTGACCGCTCACTCAATAATGTGGAAACTGTCAAGAAAGACTTAAGCAAAGTGCAGTGAATCTCTGAGAGGATTCGACCGACACTGACTTGCCGATTTCCATTTGCCAGAACTGTTTGATTTCTTTGTGCCCTGTCCATCTGATGACTTACCAACTCTTAGATCCCTCTCTTTTTTTTTTTTTTCCTTGCCCCCTTGCTGCTAATTCTCTGATCCATTTCTTTCCAGAATTAGCCCATTCACTCCAAAGCTGTTTGTCTAGACTTGCTTTCTTGTGGCATTATGAAGTTCTGGGAAATGTTAGGGTCCTTCCTGACTGTAAATGTGTGTTGTTTTCTCTTCCCTGGTTCTGCCATCTTGGTTGGGTAACTGTGTTGTCAACCCCAGCTACTTTTAATGTCGTGGTCCTTGCCACCAAACTCCTAGGCTCCATGTGTATAAAATCTCACTGTTCATTTTTCCCCTCAGACTTGAACCAAGCGATGTGACCTCTCCTTTAACCACCTTTGCTGTGCTTCTGAAAAGCAAAAAAAAAAAAAAAAAAAAAAAAGTGCTCCTCAAAATAGGTGTTTCATGTGCAGGGTTGAGGTGTTTCATATCTTTTCTTATTTCCTAGTATTTCTGTTCCCTCAGATATCTCACCACAGCTCTGATGATGTCCTTTGCTTCCCATGCCTCTTACTATACATCGTGTTTTCTGTCTAAAATATGGCATTGTTAACTTTCTTCTCTTTAAAAGAGGTATGCCTCGTTTCCCATGTCTCTTCAACTACTTCTTCATCTGCTGCTTTAGTAGTTAAGTGCTGTTGACATGTACCGGTGGTACTCACTGAAGTTCTTCTGTCTATTGTAACCATTTCAGCTTGGATATCTGTCTCTTTTTGTCTCTATAGCATAGATCCTTCTATAACCAAAAGTTTCAGGTGACTGTGTGTAATCACAATTTTCATTTTCATCCCCATCTTTTCCTGAAGTGTCATCTGTGTTGCTGTGTTCTCTTCGTGTGTGTTTTTTTTTTTTTTTTTTTTACTTTTCCAGTTTTCTATGAGAAATTTTTGCTGCACTTCCTTTCCTCCTTTTTGCATTATCTTTATGAGCATAGACACTCAGAAACTACTGTCTATGCTTCTGTTTCTCAGCTCCACCTTTTTACTTCATACCTGGTTACTTCTGCTAAATTCTGATCAGACTTTTATGCTTCTTGGGAACATCACCATCAAGTCAGGTTCAAAATGGCTAAAGCAGAACTTCTAATCCCACTGTTCCTCATGGTTTTCCTTATCACCTTGTTTCTTAAAAACTGTGATTAGAGAGGCTATTCTGCCTGTAATTTAAGAAGTAGTTCCCATTATGAACTTTATTTTGTATTCTCTCTGTGCACGTTAAGGAGTGCAGCTGAAGGATTATTTCCTTAGCCTATCACTTAGTGTTGCCTGTGTGCATCCTTCCACTGGAAGTAAAAGCAGTTTATTTGAAGTGATACAGAAAAGGGAAGAAGTTCTTTATGACTTGACTACACGAAGTATAGGTACTATAGAAATGTGACTCCTGCTTGTGCTTGCCCTTTGCTGCCGATTTCTTTTAACAAGAAACTTTGATAAGCAGACACATACTCCAGTGATGCCTTGCATGCCTGGGATGAGTTCCTCATAAACATCTATGTGATGCCCTCTTTACTTTTTTTTTGTATTCTTCTTTTGGATGCTGTTTTTTTTTGTTGTTTCTTTTGTTTTGATTGTGTGAGATCTCCAAAAGCTGTTTATATGGTTTTCTAGGATGCAGACCTATACATTTAAAGCCTTTTTTCCCCTTCATTTCTACATCACTTTTTGTGATTGTGAGTGCTTTGAGGGCAGGGTAGTCTTAGATTTCTAATGATAATTTATGTGGGTCGCAGTAGGGAATACAGTGGGTCATAGACTGGGGAATCCATTTGCTACACTAATAAAAATATTACTTTTTTTTTTAATACAGTTCATAGAGGGGCCATTTGAAGACTACTTAAAATGTTTGGAAAATCCACAGGTATGGTACACTTATAGTAGAAAGCAGTTATTTTGTTGATTGGTAATTTGGATTCTTTTTGCAAATAATTTTGAATTTGAGATTTTTATATTACATGATTATATAGATGTGTACTCTATTGTAAAATGTTTTGGGATTTTTTTCTGGTAATTTAAATGTGTTATTCCTCCAAATTGTATCCAAATGTTTCCAGCCTCTAAAAATGCCAAAAAAACAAAGCATGGCTTGCTTTTTCATCACCTAGACTTTTAGACCTTTCTTTATTCAAGGTTGTCTTAAAAACAGTTACTGACATAAGGAATATTATGTACAGTAGCCGCAGGCTGTTACAAAGATACAGATGTAAAGCAAAATTGATTTTTTCTATTTCATTTTAGTCTTTTTTTTTTTTGTTAGGGTGTTAACAGTTTATATAAGCTGAGTCTGTTTGCTTTGTGTTAGCGCATTTCATAAGACCATGTCAAGATGCATGTTTTAAGCAGGAGAGTTAACCTTCAGGGCTCTTTTTCCAGTTTATCTTTAGTTTAAGGCCTACAAAACCAGACGGTTCTGAAGGCAGAGAGTAACTTTTTTTTTTTTTTTTAAAAAGCACTTGGTAGATGTCACATTTGATAGGCTGACGGTTGTTTACCAAAAGAAAAAAACAAAACACTGTCACCTCTCAAAATCACCCTTTTTAATGATAGCTCTGCATTTATGCGATTGTTTTAAATTCTTAATTTAGCACGGAGCAATTTTTACTTTGGGGGAGAAGGAGAGAAGCTTCCAGCTTCTATTCCTTAGCCTTACTGGAATAGCTATTATTTCAAAAAATACTCGGAATACACTCAAAGTTCCTTGGCTGAACTTCTGTCTCAGTGTCAATATATTTATTTTTGAAAATGATTTCTTGCTTCTCTTTATCTGTGCGTGAAGTATTCTAATTGTGTGTTTGAACTGAATTTTCTTTTTTCTTTTTCCAATACAGGAATGGGTTGGACAAGTAGAAATAAGTGCCCTTTCTCTTATGTACAAGTAAGTAAACTTTTAAATATGTTTTACTGAGGTCAATTCAGTTTTGTTAGTTAACCAGCTTGAGTGCAAAAGATGGAATTGTGTTTTGCATTGTAGTTCTTGGAAAATAACAAATACACTTTGAAAACTGCAGCCGTCAAGGTATTAGATAAAAATAGAAGAGCGAGCTTTCAAAGTGACACTTAATCTCAGATTAGAGTAACAGTTTGCAGTATTGTCAGTCTTCTCACCTGCACGAGTAATTGTGGGTAGAATCATACTGTTTTTATTTTTGTTTATTTTTATATCTTTTCTGTTAAAACTGCTTTTCTTCCTATTTCTCACCAAGGCCTTAATAGTAGCACTATCACTAAGCAGTGGCCTGTATCCATTTCCTTATTGCCTCTCTACAAATACTCTGATGTAGGTTAGTGAGATTGTAGGCTTTATGCAAGAAAGCCATTCTCATACCTCCCCTGTGCAAAGCTGTGTAAGACTGCCTGGTTTACTGCTGTTTTTTTAGCTGTATTCTCTTTTCTGTGGAAATTTTCCTTTTTCCACTGTATCAGTACAGGCAAAATAGAGTAACTGTATCTTGAGCTATGCTTAAGAAAAATTTTGGTATTTGTGCATAGAGAAACACTCTTCTTGGTGAAAGCAGGGATGGTGGTGAAGGTAGAGGGAAAGCAGGGATGGTGATGAAGGTAGAGGGAAAGAGTTGCTTCTCTTCCTGCATGCTGGCAGACTGAGGGAAAGCAGAAGTAAAAGTTTCCTGCTCTATGCCAAGTGGAGAAGTGAGAGAGTTTGACTTCTCAAGCACAGGATAAAAATATAGTATCAATCGATTTGTCATCATTTCAGCTCCTCAGATCCATAGCATGTCTACTTTGGTTATGCTATTTTTTTCTCCTCCCTGAAGTAGGCGGCTTCCTGAGCTACAAAATTCTTCTCAGAAATGCTCTTTTTGAGTTGTAATAGAAGGATGGTAGGGGGTTGTTTTTGTTTTCAGTCCAAAAACTGCAGTGAGTATACTTAATCATTTTGCAAGACTAATTAGTCTTTTATTTTGTGAGCAAAGTTGTTGTTGAAGGAAGTGATGGGCTAGTGAGCGAAGAATTCAAAGGGAGCACTGTGGATAAAAGAGAGAGGAAGAAATAATTCAATGTCAGATCATGACATTGATTTATAACAGAAAAACACATACCAAAGAATGAGTTTCTAGGAAAAAAAATAAAAATGTTATGTTAGTATCAGTTGTGGATTTTCCCTTTATTTGTCACTTTGACATATTATACTTTAAAAAAAAAAAAAAAAAGAATTCTACGTTTAAGATGTGGATAGCAAACTGAGAATTTACATACCTGTAGTAGCCCAACTGTTCATTTATAGTATTTTTAATCATCTTCTAATCATCTTCAGTGTAATGAGGGAGTCATTTCACCTTGAAAAGTAGTCATCGCATAGGACTAAAACTCAGGTTTGCAGAAATAAAATTTTCTAAACCCATTTTGAGAAAGTATGCAGTGGCAGCACTGCAGCAGCACACAATTGCAGTTTTGGTCCAGACTTCACCCAAAGCTTGTTTTAGTTCTCTTGGTTGAAGAGACAACGGTGTGTTTTTTTTTTCCTGCTTTAAATCCGGCAATTTGAGTCCAATGAACACAACGTGATATTGGACTCTGAGCTGCTAGCTCTGTCCAAAGAGGAAAGGAAAGTGAACCCCCGGATGTCTTTTTTTTTTTTTTTTTTTTTTAGTGTGTTAACCATTTTACAAAGCAGCAGGCAAGAAGAGTTTCTGACCGCAGGTGTGGGCTGCTCTATTACTGCTCTGTTAGCTGGCCTCAGTGCCCAGAAGTGTTCTTGGGCACGTGTAATCGATCTGCTAGGACAGATTTAGCCAAAGTCACTGCTCAGCTTCTGGAAACATTGCTGTTTTCTGTTTCTTTTCATAAAACCTCCTCTTTCTTCTAGTGGATTTCCACATGGCATAAATGAATTTCTCTAGAAATGGGCAGCTATGAACTTTCCAGGCACTGTTCTGTCTTGACTTCATGGATGTGCTGCACTTGTCATCAGCTCTGTGTGCGTTGCATCAGTCACTGTGTTATAGTAGGCCAATGTCTGTGCTTACAGAAGAAACACCACATTCTCTGCTCAAACTTACTGACTTCTTTGGTACCCTTTTCATGTATAATGCTGTATTTCTCTGTATTTCTCTGAATTGAACTTCTGTCATCTTTCTTGTGTTGGGAATGGTTGTAGAAAGACTTTTGGGACAGTGCATGAGCATACACCTCCAAGGCAAATGGAAGAATATGCAGATGTGTTCAGAACACTGCATAAGATCATTTTTAAAAGTCAATTAACAGTAATTATATCAAAATTGTCTACCTGAAAATATTGGTAAGTTGGGAATAATAATGATTGTACTGCTACTTAAAAAAAAAAAAGGAAAGAAAACACAAGTGCTTATCGAAAATAAAAAATACAAGAAATGGGAATATTAATATGGGATGACAATTTTGCAAGAAATTTGAATGTTTGCACTGAGAGAGGAGTAGAAATAGCTTGGAAAAAAAAAAAAGCTATGTATTTAAATCACTACCAACCATTTCCATGTTAAGTCTCTTCTGTGACATTATGAGCTAGAATTGCTATGGTGCTCTGCAAGCTCCTCTTCCTGTGCATCATGGCAGATGTGGTCTTGTGTAGAAATTTGACCTATAGTGAAAACTGGAAGTATAAGATAATACTGGATGTTAAATGTAAATATTTTCTGCTTGAACTCTTCCTGAGAAAGCAAGATATTTCATAAAAGCAGGTCTCCTTTTGATCAGCGTTTGTTGCACTCTTCTTCAGTATTCTTTTCCACTAGGTATTTTTTCTGGTTATGTATGTTCCTTGAACTTGGCTTGAATATTTCTGTTCTTATTGATGAGTTTTCACGTGAATTACATTTTTTTTTCCTTAGGAAAGATTTTATAATATACCGGGAACCAAATGCTTCTCCTTCACATGTTACTGAAAATGGCTTTTCTGATAAGGTAAAGTAAAGAATTGGCTACTGTGAAAGACTGAATGAAGACTACTTTTAATTAACAACAAACAGTATAATGGCTTTTATTATTTGACAGAAAGAAAATGTTCAGAGAATTCAATTTCAATAAATTATTTTGTACATATTTAAGGCAGCTATACTGTTAATACAGGTAGCTCTTTTAAAATAGCTGGCTCATATTTGGAGTGTGGCATATCTTCTTGGTGGTCTAAAATTCTGAAAACCTATTTACCACTGATGCAGACTCACAGCTATCAGTGTCTTAAATTCTTCTTGACTTTTGGTCAAATTGGTTTTGATTTAAAAGATGTTCACTAAGCTTTTTGGCTGTTTCATTGGAGCTTAGAGATCTTGATATACAGCAAAGCTCGTTGGCACATTGAGTTTAAAAGGCAGTGTTCATATGAAAAATCAAGTGAGATGCAAAACTTAAAATCTGTGTGTTTTTTAATAGGTATTGCTGTGCTTCTCAAATGGAAACCACTATGATATTGTTTATCCCATAGAGTATTCAGAAAGGGCTGCTCTGTGCCAGTGTAAGTATTATGTTGGTTAGATAAAAGCACGTATTTTTACTGGAAACGATATCATCAGGTTTCAGTTAAAGAGAAAAGGCTCTGTATGAAGACTTATTCTGTAGGAGCTTAGTTTTCCATTTGAATTGTCAGTGATTGTATGATTTTGCAAGAAAATAAATTCTCCTATGCTGATTCTTGAGACAACAGTGCAGATTATCTACCCAGAGGAGAAAACTTACCTCACTCCTTGAGTCTGGGTGCTCTAATATGAAGAGAAAGTGTTACGCTAATTTATAATCTATTGCATTGTCTTAGGTCAGCGTTCAGGTTTTGATTTTGTTTCAGATGATGTTAGCAAACTTGTTTATATTAAGTTACATATGCAAGGATAATTTTCTCAGAGGAAATAATGGGAGTTGCATGTGCAAAACAGACTGAAAATGTCTGCATGGATTACTGTGTTGTTTTTTTTTTTTTTTTTTTTTTTAACCCAGATTGAAGCAATGCCCAAAGGTTCTAACCAGGCTTGATGGGTCACTTGGCAACCCCTGCAGGGATTCTGATTCTTCATGAAAATTCTGCCCATGTGCAGAGTTATAGGCTAAGGCCCAATTTGCCTGTCAAGAGACCTGATTGCTGCTAGTAGTTTCATGCATACTCGTTAAACTATAATAGCTGCAGCTGTTTTGGCTTCTAATGACTTCAGTGTTTCAGTTAACACTTCAAAATGCTCGTTTGCTTTGATTGAAGTAACTTCAAGTGCCTCTATCATGATGGTGTAAAATCTCATTTAGCTTATAATCGATCTTGTCCTGCCACTTTCTTGTCCCCTTCTCCAGCTCTTCTGTATGAGTTACTATATGAGAAGGTATTTGATACAGATGTGAAGAAAATCATCGCAGAACTTAGTGCTGCTGGTGTGACAGAGGAAAGTAATGGTAGCAGCGAAGTGTCTGCTTCAGATTCAGAAGATGACAGCTACAGGTAAATGGGGTTTAGAATTCAACACAAGATGCCTGTGAACAATACATGTCTCTTTACGTAAGGGAATACTGCTGTTGCAGTGTGTCCCCCTTCTGTTGAAAACACCAGAATCCCCTGGGAGAGTTGTCAGTATGCCAGTCTGGCATGGTAAAGTCCATGACAATTTGTTGCCTCACTCTCAGCACAGTAGAATTACAAGAATTTAATCCAGCCTGTCATACTTCTACACTTGGGCTGAGATCTCTGCTTGATAGAGGGTGTTTAAATTTAGCTAATGGAGAAATAAAGATGTAGCTTGCTCTGCTTTGTTCCTTGATTATTACAAAGTGATTATATACATGGGTTTCAATTCCTCTTTCTGGACCTGGATGCTCTGGATAGCTTTTTAATATTTTTTCCTATTGATTCTTTTTGCACAGTAAGTCTTTTACAGTGCCAATTTTGCGTTTATGCATTGGCAGGTTTTCTTCTGTTGTCTAAGACTGTTCTTAAAACCCTAACTTGTGTGAAATTCCACTGAAGCCATGAGAATTAGTGCAGCATGCCCCCTCTTCCTGTTGAAAGTCATTAAAGTCCCTTTTGGGGGCTTTGCATGTGGCAGAAGAAATTCACTGAGACTTTGGGAGCTGTTTTTTTTTTTTTTTTTTTCATGCTCAAAACAACAGAGAGGAAGCTGATGGAAATCACCAGAGAAAGAATACCAAGTTCTGGGAATGGGATTAGCTTCCTTTCTTGTATGGAAAAAAAATAACAGGGAACATTTCCAGTTAAAATACAAAGTATTTCTGCCTAGAGGAACAATCATTGTAGTTAAATGTCAAAGTATGGAAACCCTCTCTATTTCTTTGTGGTTTTGGAACTTTCCTGAGCTTCTTATGCAGCAGCATTACCCTGTATTATTGTAATTCATGAGCAAACACACTGCTAACCTCTGTAACACCTTCGTAAATTAAGGTCATGTGCTCACTTGAGACCATCAAACTCAATGCTTTTGATTTAAACCATATGTCCTTTGACGCAAGAGCTAGTGGGTATGACTCTTGACCTACTTAACCTGAATTATGAACATTTTGCTCTGTATATAAAGTCTTGAATTTTTTTTTTTTCATGTCTTAAAGTTGACTCCAGCTTGTTTCTTCACTGAGTTCTCTGAATGATCTTTTTCATTTTATAAACGTTAACATTTCAGTTATGTTATTTTTCAATGTTAGAAGCTATTTTGTTTTGGAATAAGTTAATTCTGATAGTTGCCTACAACTTGCAGTGATGTCAGGTGTGGAAAATAGAGTAAGTTAGAGTGCCTGGTACTTGTTAACTAATCAAGCATGTTTTTTGTTTGATTGGCTTTGATGGCTTCTTTTGTCCTTTTTTTAGAAACAACAAAATATTAGTGGAATTTCTTATTTCCCTTGTCACCCTCTCTTTCTTTTAAAGTGATGGCTAAATTTGTTTGTATAAGGTAGACTTCCTAAAAATTGTACTTAGGAAAAAAAATATCTTAGTTTTAGCTCTATATGGTATAGAAATAAAGTTAAATCTAAAACAAGAACTACTAGATAAAGATGCTGCATGGTATGTTACATGCAGAAGAACAGGTAGAGAATAGTAGCTTTATTTTATCCACTTCCAAGGTGTTTCTCACTGGGTTTCTAGTCCTATTTGCACTCTGCTATCACTTCTCCCTTCGTTCTTTTGCAGAAGTAAAACTACAACAGTTGGTGATATGAATGGATTAAAGTCTCTTTCTGGCAACAAGGTATTTATATGTTAAGATTAATTTTCCTCCCATAAAATTGTATTCTTATTTTCAGTGTTTAGTGTTCGTGAGATAATGTTGAAATTCTAGTTATCCTAATGTAGTATCTTAAAAACGATCCATCTTTTGGCACATTGAATGCAAACATTACTTTTGAAAGAAATAATGTCCTTTCTAGTGCTGTTTTGTTTTCATTTAGTTAATTCTGTTCTGGTATGGTTAAAAGAACACCATACAATTAATTTTTCAAAACTCTATGCTTTGTCTTTTTGGCTCATTTGTATTTCAGATCAGAATTTTTAAGAAGTGATTAAAAATGCAAAACTTATAAACCTCTGTGTAATTGACCATTTAGCACTTTGTTTCATTTCATACAGCACCTTAAGAGCAATGGAAATCCCACCTTGTTGGTCTTGCCTAAAAAAGTTCTGAGATCACTCAATCCATCAGTGTACAGAAATGTTGAATATGAGGTTTGGCTACAATCCAAATGGGGTAAGTGACTGCATACTTACAGTTCCAACTTTTGCATGCTGATGTATGAAGGGGAGTCCTCTAGAACAGTGATGAAAATGACAGTTTCATTTTAGGCAGGAGTCTTCCTCATATGAGTCAGTGTGTTCATTGAGGGCTACAATTACTGCTTTTCAATTTTACTATATTTATAAAATGACCATTTTAGTGTATTTAAACTAACAGTATGTTACTGCTAATGTATTTACAGATCAGCAAAAACAAGATTTTTCCATTGCTGCTGGCATGCAATACTCAGTTGGTGATAAATGTAAAGTAAGTAATACAGACTTACAGTTTGAGACACTAATGTTTTCTTTTCAGGATGCCAATTTTCCCATTTAGGTAACTGTTTTTAAATATAAATTCAATAGTTTCTAAGTATTTCATGCTTGTGTATGTGTATAGCTTGGGGACATGGTTTAGTGGGTGATATTGGTGGTAGGGAGACGATTTGATGAGATGATTTTGGAGGTTTTCCTCCAACCTTTATGAGGTTGCTCCTATGTTCTGGACCCCAACCTCATCAGACCTCCACCACTCCCGTCCTCGCCCCCAGCCTTCCCCCCAAAGGGTGAAAAAAAAAAAAATCAAAAAAAAATAATGTACAGTTGATTATTTATTGCTTAATAATGTGGGCTTAAATTTTTATATTGGAGATCCTAAGGTTGTTCTTTGTAGTATTGACTTAAAGGTACAGAAATTATTAGTAGAAAGAACTCTGTTAATTAACATACCTTCTTGGTCAAATTTTTTATATACATGGTGAAACAATAAGTATATGGGATAAAAACATAGGAAGGGAAGATGAAGGAAATAATGCAAAGTGAAGTTGACCAAATTAATACAAGCAGAAAAACAAATGCTATACCAGAATACTGTTAAGTTTGGTTTATATTTAAAAAAACAATTTTAAGAACATGGAATGTCTGTTTTTATGTTCGGACATGATTAGTGTCACTTGTCTACAACTTCTTCCTTTAGTTTAAAAAACTTTTTAAAGAACTACTTCTGAATTGGAGTCCTTTATGTTCTTCCTGAAACTAAATTTTAGTGAAGTCAGTCAAGGATTTTTCTCTTCTGCACCTGGATTTTAACAAGGAAAAGCTCTGGGATTTTTTATTCTGAGAGAAGCTGAAAATTCTTGCTACACCGATATGTTCCAAAACTACGTGACACAGTTTAGAAGTAAATGTTTCATTAAGTAATGTTACCTGGAAAGCTGTTGATGGTGGTGTGCTTTTTTGATTGTTTATTTTTTTTTAGAAAAGCTATGAAGACTTGTTTTTGATGCATTTACTGAATTATGTAATGTTTATTTCTCAAGTGTTGTATTGCCTGGAGGAAAAGACCTATTTTTAATAACGCTAATAGTTTAAGGAGTTACATTACCTTGTTCTCTTCTTTGAGGCTTAGGTCATTTTTTCCTTTTCTTTTCCCTTAGGTGCGCTTAGACCATAACGGGAAATTTTATAATGCCCACATTCAAGAAGTTCGCTCAGAGAGTGGGCCAGTTATTGTATTTGTAGAAGAGCTTGGAGAAAAGTAAGTGTTTTATTTCTTCTGGAAAAGAGCGCCAAACTTACCCTTGGTAATGGTAGCATTACTTTAGTTCAGAGTTAGTTTCAGCCCCTGAAGCGTATATACTTCTTTACTTGAAGCAGTACTGCTACAAAAAAAAAAAGGAAATATATTTAAAAAAAGAAGAAAAAGGGGTTGTGCATTAATTATTGCCAGACTTTTTAATGCAATGTTTTCTGGATATTACTTGCAGAGTATATAAGTAACTGCATTATTATTACTATTTGATTAAAAAAAATAGCATTTTGTGTTCCTTGCTTCACTGTTGGTTGGGTAGCTCTGCCTGATATCAGAGAGAGAGAGCTAAGCTGCTGTTCAGATCAGTGTAATCTCTTCACCCTGCCTCAGGACAAATTGACTGTTTAAAATTGGTGATGATGGTTGTGGTGGTTTCATTTGCGGGGAGGTTGTCTATCTCTATTTTTATCTATAGATGTTGTCTTGAGCTCCTCTGTAAGTTCTTTGACTCTTCTGGGACAAAAAAAAAAAGCCAACATTTAAGCATAATGTATTTTGGGAAGAAGAAACACTTTCAGTCAAGATAAATGAGGGAAGGAGGAAGATTTCAGTTAAATCACATGCAATCTTCTGTAAGAAAACTGATGATTTTTCAAGAATCGGGCTGTACTTCCTGTCTATAAATAAAAATCAACCTTTTTGTCCTGTTGAATAGTGGCTAAATTTGCATTGCCTTATCAGAGAATTTAAAAAATAGGAAAAAGTTCCACATGCTGCTTGAGTGTAATCCTAAAGAACAAAAGACTTTGAGTCCAATGTTCTCAAAAATGGAAAGATCTGTCAGTCTTTAAAACATATGCTATTCATTTATGCACACCACAGACTAGTCCTAAAGCCATCTTTTTTCTTCCTCCATCATTCTTTTTTTTGCTGTTGTTTTGTAGGCATTCTGTGTCACTGAAGAGCCTTAAACCTCTTCCACAGGCCTCTCCTATGGAGGGCTGGAACACTGTGCCAGGGAAGAAGATGAAAAAGTTTTTCCCAACGTGGGGGCAGAATGCTCAGCCTGGTAGGACTAAACCTGTCTTTCTGTGGCAGAATCTTTGTTGTCAGATACTTTGTCCCAAAGAACTTAAAAAAAAAAAAAATATATATATATATATATAATAAAAAAAAAAATAGTAATAATAATAATGAATAACTTCTGTCTTCCCTTGTCTATCACAGATGTAGATTGCAGAGGGTCAAAGAATCAGAACAAGTCAATAAAACCCCAGTCAGCACTACCTCCTCGACTTCAGCATACTGTGGGAACCAGGCAGCATCAGTTCATATGTTCTGGACCCCAACCTCATCAGACCTCAACAGAGCAAAAAGCTCCAGGCAGGAATCCTTCCCAGAGTGGAAGGTAAAACTGAAAATAACATCTTGCTTGTCTTAAACTCTTAACTGAGCTTCTTGGAGCCCTAATTCCTGTTTCAAGTGCTTCTGACTAGTCTTTTGAAACAGGTTGCCGTTGAATTCCTAGGAAGTGTTTTAAGTCTATAAGAATACACACAAGCTCATTTTTTTTTTTAAAAAAAAAAAAAAAAAAAGGATTTTATTCCCTTCCCATTTATTTTTCAAAATTGCTGCTATCATGAACTCTCACTTGCATGGCAATACCTGGAAGCACTGTGTGTGAAGCAATAGTTTCTTCTAGGAAGGTGGATTTTTTTTTCCTGTTTGAGGCTGAAGTAATGTTGCAAGTTGCACTTCTTGGGCATGGCTAAGATCTCTCAGCTTCTGCAGAGCCTGGTAAAGATGACTGCCATGTATTATGACTGATGACTTGGAGTATGAGAACATCATTTTGCCTGCATTTTTGGTAGTGATTTTTGATTCATTATGCTGCTGCTGCAGCAGCAGAGATTGTTTTGATTGTTTCCACTCTTTCCTATTGGAAATACTTTATCTGCATTCATACTCTTAATGGTCTATTTTGTCATTCTTTTGTATTGTAACTTCTTGTGATACAAATGACTGGGGTGTCTTTTGAGACTGCCACACCCCACATTTTAAGGGCCTCTTTCTCACTCCTTTAACCCAAATACATAAGTATCCTTTAAACATTTAGTTAAGTAGTCCAGCAAGCTCAAATAGTGATGTTGTTAATTTTGTGTAGTGATGTTTCAGGCATTGAAGTCTATAATGCATTTTCCCTTCTCTGTTTTATTTACAGAAATGTCCTTTCCTGATTTTTCTCTTGCACAGCCATAGCAGCTGGGTTTGGTCAGTTCCCAGTAGGCACAATTTTTTTTTCCATTTCTTGAGTTTTATCCACATGGATAACTTGCAATAGACAGGAAGAGTTCCAGTATGTGTAGAATCACATAAGCAGTGATGTAAAATTATATTCTTTCTAAATCATTAATTTTTATTATGTTTGATACTGATGATAATGGATTTTTTGATAATGTGATCCTGTTTTGCTTTTTCCTTTATAGAAAACCAGATCGGGAGAGAACCGAGGATCTGAACCACGGTGGTAGAGATTGTAACTATTTTGGCCTATCTCCGGAGGAACGCAGGGAGAAACAGGCAATAGAAGAATCTCGTTCGCTTTACGAGATCCAGCAGAGGGATGAACAAGCTTTTCCTGCCCTTTCCAATGTATGCTTTTTTGTTGTTGTAATTAATTAAGAGCATTCTTAGCACCTGTCCATGAACTGTTAACCAGAAGTTGTAGAGTTGCTGCCTTTGCAGTACGGTACAATTCAAAGGTTGTTTACCTTTTTGGATTACCAAATATGGTAGAAATAAGAGCTTCTGAAGCCATGGGATTCTTTCTTTGTGTTCTTCTTGTCTCTGGAAGGCTTTGCACTCCCCTACAGTTATTTATCTGTTGTCTTTTTCCTCATCTGGTAGGATCATGCCTGAATGTGAGGACAAAACTGCCTCAGAAGTCCAGTTTATTACTGAGAAAAAGCTCAGTAAAATGGCACTGTGGTGCTTGAAGTATCACAGACATCTAGGCGGCTTTTTCTGAGTTCACATAAAAACTTGTTTTATTTAGAACTGACTTTCCTTTTTAGCCTGAGAACTCACAGATGTGATAACTTGCCTGGTTTAATAATAATGCAAATATTTTATGTCAGACTTCCTTGCTCTTTCTGCACTAGAGCCCAGCTGGCTTCAGTGGAGTCCTCTCTCTCTGAAGGAAGATTGTATCCTGTAGATTTTTTGATAGTTTGTTCTATTGAAGTTATTTTCTTAGATGGATTGAAGTCTCTGTACATCCAGGCAGAAAACAGATCCTGTGGGTAAAAAGATGCAATTTTAAAGTGTAAATTAAATTCTTCAACTGAAGCAGTTTTTGTTTGTCATGTAAACTAATGACACGAATGCTCTCAAAAGAGATGCTGCAAAATTTAGAAATGAATGAGAGGGTGGATGAATCTGAATACTGATGAAGGCTGCTTTTCCCCCCTCCATGTTCTGCACTTAAATAAGTATATCTGTCACGAAGGAAGGCTTAACAGTGTCACGTCAGATGATGGTGTCTAATATATGTATTTGCATTTTTGCTTTTGTCAACTTCTTTAGAATCAGTCGGTCTGTCAGGCTGCTGCACAGACTGTGGATAATACAAATCCAAAAAAGTTCTCAAATAATGAGAGAAGAAACAGCAAGTGGACAGCAGAGGTGGAAGAGCAAAAGGATAAAGGTAAAAATAAATGTTCTTAGATCAAAGTTTGTTTACCTTTTTTCTTTTTATTACCAATCTATTCTCTCCTCATTGCCTAAATAATTTTAGGTAACAGCACCCAACTAATGTAAGGTCAAGGTAGTAAAGGTGTAGTTGGGGAAGAAATTGCATGTTTTCCTGTTCTGTGAATGTGGCTGAAAGAAGTAGGTAGGTTCCTTGCTGGAACTTTTGCAGTAAATGGGAAGAGGAAAGAAGGGAAAAAAAAAAAAAAAGAATTATCAGAGCCACCCTAAATTAGATCTTATTGAAATTCTAGCAAGTATAGCAGAAAGTACTAGTGGGAGGAGTATTAACAGTGCTTACTGCAGTAAGTCAAGAGAAAAGCAGGTCAAAGTATTCAATGAAGTCTGGTGAAGAACTAGCATGCAATGGTACAGAAAGCAGGGAGAGGATTGCATACAGAAAAGGTGACAATACCACCTTGTTCAGTTTAGAAGGGTTCCTCTCTTGAGTCCCTTGTAACACTCCCTAGCTTCTCTTCGTTAACTCTAAGCTTTTCCTCTTTTGTCAGGAAGTGGAAAGTGGCAGTAATAGATGAAAGCTGTATCTGTCAGGAGGTACTTAATTCATCTTTGCCAAATACCTGCCCTTTCTCTTTCCCCCCTTCCCCCCCTCCTCCCAATAAATGTTGCCTGTCAGCTTTGTTATAACTAAACACCAAAATTAGCCTTAGCTGTTCTGTTTTTTTCCCTTCTTCACTAAATAAAAAGTCAAACTCTAGCTGCCTCCTAGAAGCTGTTATTTTCTTGCATTTATTTTTGTTGTTCCTTTATATCTGGTAAAAGCAGAGGCATTGATGTGTGCTGATGGAACTTGTGCCTTTCAGTTCCTCTTACACCATGAAGTACCATTTTGAATAGTCTTGCAAAGACTGATATTACCCATTTTTCTTTACTGAAACACCTGAACCTTGTTTAATTTGATAGCCAGTTTCACCTGTGATGCCAAAAAGATTCCTCATATAGGGGAAGCTCTTTATTGCAGTGTCATGATGAATTTCACTGATGTTCATGGCATGTTGTCTTTTCTCTGTTTTTTGTGATGTTTTGGATTGTACTGCCTCTGAAACTAAGTTAATATATCTACAAGAATAAACTGTTATTTCCTTATTAGTACTTTGATATATCTATCAGTACTTGGGGAATTGCCAGGAATTCTCATAGTCAATATTGGGTTTATTTGCATTGTTGTCTAGGTGTTACAGTGGTGGTACACACACTAAGCTTTTAAAAAACACATACCTATTTAGCAGCTGCTTTTAAACTGATGTGCGTGAATTTGGTTGACAAGCAGTGTTAGCCAGATTTGAAAAAAGGTAGAACATAACAAACAAAACAAAACAAAAAAAGTACTGATCTTATTATATGAAGATTATGCCAAGACTGTTCTTCAATAGCTTCTTTCCCCCCGCCAAGTATTTGCTGGTGCTCAAGAAATTGAAGTTTCTGCATCAGTCCGAAATCTTATTAGATCTTTTGGACCAGTGAAACTTCCTAAACTCATCTATCTTCTATTGTTTTAACATTTGAATATGGAAATGCAGATCTCAAACCGTTTTCACTTTAATCAAAGTACAAATTCATTTTTAAATTCATTTTTTTTCACAGCAGGGACTTAGAATGAATGATATGTGTTTAAACTGAAAAGACAGCTACATTTGGTGATGCCTGAGGGAAGTAGGAAAGAAAAATTGTTAACAAACATCAATACAGAATTTCTGTAGAGGTTTGAAGACGCAGGTTTAAAGTCTGTTCTGTTACTTCCCTATCTACTAGTTACTTTAGGATGTTTTGATCTTTCGTAAAAACTGAATTCTGAAGTAATATGTGCTGAGGTAGGTTTTATTTTGAGGTTTAACTTTGGAAAGACAAACTTTAACTGGCTTAAGTTGTGATAGCCATAAATGGTGTAATGGTTCATTTACTAGGTTATGTCTTGGTGTTACAGAGTCAAATTCCAGGCAGATCCACTTAAGTCAGAAGCTTGAGCCAAATTCATCCGAGGTAATCTTAAAGAAAAGACCAAATTTTTTTTTTTCTTTTAATGTTATTGCTTATCTCTTACATGATTAGCAGAGCAATAGCTGCCTTTATAGCTGTGATTGCTGCTGCTTTACAGCTTTAATTGAAATACTTAAAAGATTTGAGGCTTGTATTGCCATCAGCTTTCCTCAGCCTGTGTAACAGATACTTAAAGTCTTTCTTAACAATCGGAGTTCCCAGATCTGGGCTATCGAGAGCACTTACAAATATGCATTTGTAATTGCTTAGTACAGTCTGTACTTCCAGCACAATGGGATCACAAAAGATGTGATGTTTACTAATAGTTACTGTGCTAACAGACCACGATCTCTGAAGTTCAGTGAAGATTTGTGGCCCATTGTTGGCTTCTATTCTTTGCTGTCCTTTCAATGAGCAAAATGTTATACTAATATAATAATGATTGGGTGGTTAGCCCACTTTGTATGTAGAATGCTTTAATATCTTTGAATGCCTATTGGAAAAAAAAATCTCATTAGACTAACTGTGTTTGTCTGTTTCTAACTTTGCTTTAGAAGAATAGTCAAGATGAGAGGTGTCCAAAAGCTTCATCACCTTTGGAACAAGTAAAAACAGATTCTCCAGTTCTTGCTGAACAAGTAAGAAATGTTTGTTTAATTTCAAAATTTTCCAGTCAGGAGACTTCAGACAAAGGGGAGCTTCATCACAGCCACGTATTGTGATACTGGCTTTTAACTATGCAGTCATTTCTATGGTGATAACGCTAGAAGTCCATACCTTGAGTTAAGAGGGAATCTTTTATATCCAGTGTAAAGAGTGTGGAAAATGCTACCCTTGATAGAAAAGTAAAAACATATCCTTTCTTTTCTGAGAAAGGTGTTGATTCATATCTCTTTATCTGAAGTTAACTGTGTTTTTCACTTTCAATTCTTTTATGTATGCAACTTGATACATTTCTAGTTGATGTTTTGCTATTGTGCTGGTGGCAGTCTGGACAGTACTGAGTCTTCAAGCTTTTTTTTTTCGAATAAGTTGGACATGTTAGGGCTCACCAACAATGCTTATTTAGAATAAATTCACGTGATCTTTTTGTTTCTCTAGAAACTGACAGAATGCTTACCAAGTGTAACTCCAACACCCTCACCAGTCTTTTCTGAGGTGCATTTGCCTCCAACAGTGCCTTCTGTACCAGCCATTGTGCCAGCTTGGCCAAGTGAGCCAACAACTTATGGACCTGCAGGTCAGAAGAAATATTAATGTGAATTAGAAACTACTAACTAGCTTTAACTGTCTTGCTGCATTGAAAATGCCTTCACGGGATGTTTTGTGTCTTGTAACTTTCCATCCCAAAGGCAGTCATCTATGGGAATGCATTTATTCATTGCTCAAAGTTAGTGAGTTCTGGTAGATGTTTGATTACACATGCGTAGCTCACTTGACTCCTTATCTGAAGGTAGAAGAGAGATGTGTACTCAACTCTCCATGTTTCCCCTGAGTGGGATTGCTCTGAGTTCTGATGGGGCTTATTCTAGAGATTTGCTTAACGTAGAACACAGCATGTGTAAGGTTGATAGGTGTTCTGTGCCCCACATAATAAGCCTCTGATTTGCTAAGGACTCAGAGTGGGTCTGGTAGGTCAGGCTCCCTTTGGAGCTCAGCTGACTTGTAGCAAAACCAGTGTAGTATTTTTTTCTGTGCTGTGAATGTTGCCTGATAAATGTAATTAGATGAGATTCAATTCATTATTGCTCATTAGATGAGGTGCTGTATTTTTGTATTTCTGTATAAGAACTAGTCTTGGAATCAGCATAGAATGGTACTTTAGTAACCATAATGATCCTTTCATACGTGACAACATCTGTGATGGAAGATGCATAGCCCAGGTAATCTCAGCTCAGATCGAGGGTTGACATAAATGACTAGACTGAATGAGTATTGTAAAGGTTCATGTGTATGTTTCAGTTCACACCTTTTTCACCTTTTTTCTCCTTTCCTTTTTTTAGTAAATATGATAAGGGTTTATCTATTTCTGGAAATCTTAATGGTTTCACTTCTTTCTGAAAACTGTTCCTTGCATTTAGCCAAATCTTCTGTTGTTTCAAACTTCCCAGCTCTAAAGAATTTCCTCTTACGCCTTCCCGAATACCTTTGTTATGTTTTTTCTTTTGTCTTTTGAAGCTTGTCTTTTCCACTTCCACTTTCTTTTGTAATATTACATAGATTGTATAAGATTTTGGATTTTATAATGTTACATGTGAAATAAAACTTGTGTTTGTGTGTTTTCTGCTAGGTATTCCAGCCCAAATACCTGCTTCTTCACTGATGCCAGCCCCAACAACAGGACCTGACTCTATTGTATCACAGGCTCAGGTAACATCTGCTCCAGTTGCTGGAGTTCCTGTGTCGATGCAAGCAGTTAACCAGCCTTTAATGCCTTTGCCTCAGACTCTGAATCCCTATCAGGATCCACTATACCCTGGATTCCCTTTTAGTGAAAAGGGAGAAAGAGCCATTGCACCCTCTTACTCCCTGTGCAATAATGGGGAGGACTTACCTAAAGGTGAGAAGCCAGAACATCTGTATTTCATACTGTTTTTCCCAGCAGGCTTTCTTTGCCTTGCAAAAGACAACTTCTTTTGACACTGGCTAGCAGTAGGACCAAAGATTTATTTGTTGCCACTTCATGATTAAAGGGGTGGGAGGGAATGCTGTATACAGTTGTTTTGCTTCACTTTATGGTGTTAATATTGCAGTTATTTTAAGTGGCTACACTTAGAAATCTGGTATGATTGTTTTATGGTTCTTAGCTTGACCCACTGTAGCTCCAGGTTTTGTGAACTGATAGGATTTTATTTGGGGAACTGCTTCCATTTACACTAACAAAAGTAACAGATTGTCTGTTGCAATCAAAACCTTGGAAGTTGTTCAGCATTTCCTTACTGGTCTGCGAAAAGGCAGGTTTTGGCATACTATAAATATGGAATATGCTCATAAAGAACATGCCATGTTTGACTGCATTGGTAGTGTATGTTTACTGGACTGTACCTCTAAAAATCAGAATTTCAGTTCCATAAGCAGTTAAAATGGAAATTTAAACTGCAGGTGTGTTCCATTTACTTTACTAAGGTGGGTGGGGAACAGGAACAAACAAAAAACCAACAACAAATCAAACAAGGACATGCAAAACAACACCATAGCTGTGTTTCTCTACTGAAGTGGAACTTTATGCAAGGATTAATTTCTAGATCGGATGAAGTGTTATACAAGTATTCATATTTCTATTTTTTTTTTCCTAGATAAGAACATTCTTAGATTTTTCTTCAATCTTGGTGTGAAGGTAACTCTTCAAACTTACATATATCTCTGCTTGGTAGCTGATACTATTTGCTTTTACTTGGTAGTACAGTGCTGAAGAGTGGCTGCTGCAACTATACACTTCAAGTTTATCTTTAAATTTGAAGTACTTTTTATTTGGTCTTCTGTTGACTGGGATCCCATTGCTGGTCCACACTGAAGTTCAAGTCAACAGAAATAAATTTCTCAACAACAGTAGTCAGAACTATCTGCTTCCAGTAGTGGTTATATGCAGTCCACAGAGACTGTGCTTTACAAATTCACAGGTAAACCAATATTGGATTGAAGATGCATTCTTCTGGAAGCAGCATATAGTAAAAGCGAAATGGCCTGCTGACTTGGACCCTGTCTGGGTGCTGGCAAAGCTGTTGTAGTAAAAATACCTTGAATTGCTTTCCCTGGGGAGACTCCCTCAAGTAGCTGCTTGTCTGTCCAGTCTGCTCAGGTTGAAGACTGCAAAATTTGGCACAAGTTAAAAAGCAAATTTAGATTTTATAACTGTGTACTTAATGCAAGTCTTTTTGGTTTGTTTATTGCCAAGTCTGTAAGTCAGTAGGAAGTGCCACTGCATTATATTTAAATGGTGTTTGTGTCATAAACGTGTTTATTTGGGACTGTCCTTATAGCACTTCGTATTATTTAGGGTAAAGCCCCTCATTTTGAGGCTTCAGCCCCATCTAATGGTGAAAGTACCGTGCTCTGGTAGTGCAGCTGACCAAATAGTGTGGTAGACCTGGCAATTGTCTTCTGGGTTCTCCTGTGCACTGCTTTGGTCCCAGATCCTGTCACCCTGTTGTCCATCTTCCAGCTGCTTGTTCAGAGTGGACTGACTGGTTCCCATTGGGAGTGGGTCTGGGTAGGCTCCTCTACAGACTCTCTGTACAGATGATGCAGACTGTAGAGTTTGGGAGTCTACCCCCTTTCCTACTCCGTTGTTTTCTTATCCTTCTGCCTCCAGCAGCCTTGCATGGTGTTCTGTATGGCCTGAAATAAGTGTATTTGACACACTGTACTATAAAAACATCCTACAGTGTTGCTTGTGAGTTGTCAATACCTGAAGTCGACCACCTCAGGTAGAAAACCCCTTCCCTATCTCCTACTTCCATGTCAGCTAACAAGCACGTAGTGGCCTGTGATCGCACTGCTCAGAGTTAGAGTTGATAAATGCAGGCTTTGTGTTCATGTGTTTAAATTGACTATACAGGAATTGTGTTACTAAGTTTTCTCACTGGTCATAACTGGTGCCTACTTCAGCTGCATTTGGAAGGAAAAAAAAAAAAGAGAACACAATTCTGAAAGCCCAGAGATTCTCCAGAAGTGAAGGCAGTCACTGGAATTAAAATTACCTTCCCGTAATTGTTTCAGAACAGTAAGCGTGTGCTATTATGTCTGTCTACAAGTTCAAATGACCAAATACTTTTTCTTTCCTGTCTTGCAGGCATACAGCTGTCCCATGTGGGTTCCCCATTCTTACTTGTACCCCCTGCACCAGGCCTATTTGGCTGCTTGCAGAATGTACCCAAACGTGTCCCTCCCCGTGTACCCGCACAACCCCTGGTTCCAGGAGGCTCCACCGACGCAGAATGAGAACGAAACTGCACGAGCAAGCAGGCACTTTCCTATTCAGACTGAGGCCAGGTCCAACGGTCAAATTTCACAGGTTGACAGCAGATCTCCATCACTGCCGCTGATGATCCCGACAGCTCAGGTGTCTGAAAGCCAAGGACAGGTCTGTGTAGAATCGGAGAATCCAGTGCAAGCACTTCCCTACGATGAGTCCCTGAGAGGGAAAAATCTGTTCCCACAACCAGCCTTTGGACACAATCACTTCCTGGGAGCTGTACCAATAGCGCCTCCTTTCTTTCCTCACTTCTGGTATGGGTACCCCGTTCAGGGCTTTATCGAGAATTCGGTGGCGAGGCCTAACGTTGTCGTGGCACCTGAGGACAAAGAGGCAGCAAGTAGCACGTCTGCAAATCTCTACGTGGCTAAAGAATGCAGCCCTCCCGTTCCTGCAGTGAAGTGTGCAGAACAGCTTCAGAAGAGTAACAGCAGCGGCTCAAACACTGCCCCGTTCCCTGTGGCTGGTGTGAGCAGTGAATGCAGCGCCCCAAAAGAGACTACCACGAGGGCACCTCAGCTGGAGCAAACCTGCACTGCTGCTTCTGCCAAGCAGGCAACGGCTGGGCTGCAAAATCGTTCTCCCCAAGCACAGGGGATCGAGAGGCAGCCAGGGGTGTCCAACGCCACACCAGCGGTGGCAGAAGCACCCAAATACGAACACAAAAGTGCTACACCCAGCCGTAAGGAGAAGACTGATAAAGGCAGAGATTCCAAGGGTGCTGGTAACCTACAGACAGAAAGCAGGGCACAGAGAACGAAGGAAGAGAGCTCCGAAGATGAGAGCGAAGTTTCTGATATGCTGAGAAGTGGCAGATCCAAGCAATTTTATAACCAGACTTACGGAGGAGGCAGAAGGCCTAGACTTGAGTGGGGTTATTCTAGTAGGGGTGGCTACCAGTTCCAGAGAAACGAGGAAGCCTGGAAAGGACCACCCAGCAGAAGCAGAGAGGAAGGCTGCCAGTATCAGCGAAACTTCAGAGGAAGGCCATATAGGAATGACAGGAGAAGGGCAACGCTGGGAGATAATCAGAGGGGGCATCAAGCATAGAATGAATGGATAGTTTGAAATTTTTCAAATGCAAAAAGTAATTTGAAGTAGCAGTTAAAATTCTTAATCTTTCTTTATAGTAAAGTCCAAGGATATGTTTAACTTCTGGGGAGTAAAGACTAGGAGGGTGTGAGCTCCTACCATTTTGTTTGGGGGGGGATTGCAGAGTTTGGTTGGCTTAGCGGTTTATCCTCGATGTCAAATTAGGAAAAACGACATAGGTTTAGCGTTTGAATTTTTTCCACAAAGGTTTGAGTTCATGATGTAAGATGGATATGTACGTTTACTAGGGTGTCAAATTATAGCATTTGATGTGAGCTAGATTCTAAAACTGATGGTAACATTGCACCAAATATGAATATATTTTATCATACAATGCCTTAGTTCTGAACTGAGCTAAAGGAATTCTCAGCCTACTGCACTGTTGTCTTTGATATGCTTCCAACCCAAAGGCCTTTCATCTCAAAAATCTGTCAGACTTGAATGTTTCTCTTCAGTGTGTTACATGTATGGCAGCCAGCTAACCCCGTGTCTTAGGTCTGTTGTATATAGTTCTTTTAATATTCATAGGGTATATTTTTGAATTTTAAAAAGCATTTATTTGTTGAAATCAAAATCAAGACAAGCAGTCAAGAATAGCTGTGTATGATTTGGTAAGAATGGCTGTTTCCACCAAGAATTCTTAATGCTGGTGTGACTAGAATGGTGCCTATGCCAACTAAATAATTACAAAGACAATAAAAATGTAGATGCTATGCATTTCAAAGATAATTCTGCATCTGTTATAATAGCAGAAGTTTTTTTAATGCCACTTTAACACTAATGCACTGACAAATCCTAGATATTTTGTGAGAAGAGATGCATAAAGTACATGTTACATTTTTAAGTTTGTATGGTTGAGCTACTGTTCAGTATTCTTTTTGTTATTGCACTGTTAATGCAAATTTATGTTTTGCATGTACAACTCATTGCTGGAACTACTTTTTGAAAGCGAGATGGATAGTCTGTGTTCTGCTCTTCCCTAGACTTCAGAAGAAAGTGGCTTCTGCCTTATATTTTTACACTGTATCAGAGTTCTGATGCTGTTTCTTCTGACCCTTATAATGATCTCTGCTGCAGTGTTCCTGTTGCTCTTGCAGTTTGGACTTTCAAGTTATCCAAACTCGGAGTGCGGTGTGCAGTGTTCACTCAGCCCTGCTCTGTAAAATTAACCGTTGTGTATATTTTTATATCTCTGTATATACTAGTGTAAGAGGTGATGGTACCCTTTCATTCATGTCTGAGATTGTACACCCTTGGTCAGGAAATGTGAGTGGTAGTTACGTGACAATTTCTTTTCAGATGCATGCGATGTATAAAACTCCTAATTAAAATAAATGTTTGTGTTTTACATTCTTTCTAAATCATATTTATGTATTTGAAGCTGTTGCAGTGACATTAACTGTATATTTTTATTCTGCTTATGTAGTTATTTCTGCTGTTTACAATCTCGAGGCAGGCTCCAAAATGCAGGTCAACAAGATTTCTTCCTGTCTGAAGTGGTAGCAGATTTTTTTTTTTGTAACTTAATGGAAAAAGTATTTATTTCAAGAGGCAAACCTCAGTTTTTCAAGCTGAAAAAACTGAGCAATACTGAGGGCTGTAAGAGGTAGGCTGAGTGGGGTACTATTCAAAGCCTTAGCAACAAGCTAGGTGGTGTTTTAGGTGCACGAACTAAAACCCTACTCTGTTCAGCTTTTTAAAACTCCCCTAAATCTAAGGGACACTGCCAACAAACCAGCTGCCCTACCCTCTCATATGGGAGGATATACAAGAATTACTGTTTTGTCATAAGCTTTGTGTAGCTGTATTGTAGAACAGTGCAGGAGGAAGGTTCTGTTGATGAGTGGTCAGTACTTTAAGACAGGTTTACTGCCTAAATACCTACTTCCCATAGTATACTGTAGAGTGGGTAAATCAAAGCAATGAGAAACATTACCTGCCTTAACCCTGCATAAGTGAAACTTGAAAGGATTTTAGTATTTACCTTAACTGATTATTCTGTAACTAGGTCTGAGAAGATGCACAGAGGCAGAGGACTTGAAGTGTAGATATCTTTACACTGTAACAGGTAGGTTGTTGTACTCAGTCTTTTGTTTCTTTCTGTAATCTGAGAATGTGTGCATGACAGCATAAATACACAGATGCTGCTGAAATAAAGATTGAAGAATGTTTGCATTGTATCACAAAACAAGTAAGTTAGGAGGATATTTATTTATGAAACTCTCATCCAGAGAGAGTCAGCATCTTTAAAATTAGAGTATCTTCTGTATCTTGACATTCATGGTAAGTCTCCGTATCTTGGACAGAAAACAGCTTCAAGGATTTTCAAAAAGGGGGAAGTCCAGTCAGCACTTGGTACATGAGTAGGTAGAACATATTGAAAATCTCCCTTAAACTTTGAAAAAGCTGGAGACTTATTTGCACAATTCAAGATGGTCTATTTTGAATTATAACACTGAAAATAGGGCTATGTCACCAAATAGAAAGTGGCAGTTTTACACAGCCTAGAATTTATACACTGCTACTGATCTCAGATGTTACACGCAGCAGGAGACTTTAAGCTCCAGAAGATGAATTGTTCTAAAACCTGATTGAGCCTTCTTATCCACAAGTATTAATTTCAGTATGTGTTTCTATATGCCAGTTACAAAAGATGCTCAAATTCAACATTTAGTCATCCAAGAAAAAGTAGTTTCCACTCTTCTTTTGTTCCACATCCTGGGGAAGAAAAAAAATTATCATTACTTAAAATAGTCTTTGGCATACTTGAACATAGCTGAACTAAACCATGCCTGTCTAAATTCCTTTCTACTGTCCTTATTACTTTCATACTCATTCCTTGTGCTGTTCTCCAGCACAGCAAAAACAGCAGATGGGTCTTCCTTTTGTTCCTTATACTAAAGTTTTAGTCAATGTTAAACTGTCATGGCTTCCTCACTGTAAAGGTGCTTCTCACTTACCTTGATTGAATTGAGTTTGTTTATTCTTGGTCTGTAGTTGTTAGGGTCTCTTCTGAAAGTGATTTCAAGTTGAGATAAAAACTTATTCATTCCAGCCAAAAGGGTCTGAGGACTGTTAGGAGAGGAGAATGTTAGTAACAGCACTCACACTTCCCGAACAAATTTCCAGAAGTTCTATAACTTGTACAGGTCAGAACGCCTGTAGTTTGGAGACAGCTTTGATTTCAATCCTGAGCTTGTTCAGTTCTGCAAGCTGGTATTTGGCATACCAGGATATGCTACATTTGCAGAAAAATGTAGCGAAGGAGAAGTTAATAACTAACTACCATCTTTCAGCAGGATCCCAGCATGTCACTGCAAGTCTTCAGACTGCTACCTTTGCCACCTTTTCACTTAATATACACAGTTCTGGGTTGGCACACGTTTACTTGCATTAAAGGAAAAAAAATGAAGTTGCACCAATAGCAAGGTGTAACAAAAATCATAATACATAATGCTGAGTAGTAGTAGTTATGTGATTTGATTTTGTTCCTTAATTCAAACAAGTTTAGTCCTAGGAGGAATGCCATCAGAAACAGACTGGTACATATGAAGACCACTGTGTTTATTTCATCTAGCTCCTATTAAGTACTTGATAATTACACTGGTCTAAAAGTCTGGTTTCTAACAGGGCTACTCCTCCAAGTTCCCATAATTTACTTGTAATTGTTTACAGGAACAAAAAGAAGCGTAAGAAGGACACCTTTATACTCGACAATATAATGCACACTGTGGTGTTTGTGTTGCTGTCAAGACTTGTACTTCACATAATATTTGCATATGTGCCAGGAAGAGCCTTAGTTCTCTACTATGTCTGGAAGTCAGTTTCCATAAGCATACTCAGGTTACAGTCAGCCCTTTTCTCATTCTTCCCAACTGATGCCCCTGACTTCTCCAACTGCAATTTAATTGCTGTGCTGTTTCTTAAGGCTGGTATAAGCCAGGAGCTAGTCCAGCCCTTTCTGCCTTACTTGACTTTAATTGCAGTGTAAGTTTCCACAGGCAAGGATACTTCACCTCATTTTTGTTAATGCTTCTGATAAACAGTTTATTTCTGTTTTGTCATCTTATATATTGCTTACTAACCCAAACAAGTCCCTTACCTGTTCGCAACTGTGTTCTTGGAGGGAATGCCATCAAAAACAATCACACGATCAGCAAGATATGTAGCCATGATAAAGTCGTGTTCTACCACAAAAGCTGTTTTCTTAGCATGGAGAATGAAACTGAAAGAAAATTGAGAGATACCTAAATGTAGAATGATTGCAAAGCTACTGTAAAATTCAAATATTTTCCCCACTGTGTATACTTTACCGTTTCATGACTCTAGCAGCCATTAGACGTTGTTCAGAGTCCAAATACGCTGACGGTTCATCGATTAGGTAGACATCTGCAGGTTTACCAAGACAAAGAGCTAATGCAACACGCTGCAACTCACCACCAGACAACGTCTGAACCTAGTAAGAGGAGGAGAGAAGAGAAGAGTGAGCTGTATTTCCTTTTTGATGCTCAACTGGTACCTGAATTAAAAGTTGTATGTTGTCTCAGGCCATTAATACCTCCTGGTCAATGATGTTTTCTATTTGAAGAGGTTTCATTACATCAGTTACAAACTGGGGGTGCGTATAGGCATCTCTTATCTTCTCATGCAGCAGCTGACGGACACTTCCCTATCAAAATAGAAATTTTGCCACTTAGTTTTACATGCCACACTATAAGAAAATAAGAACAAAACCTTCTTAACTCTATTCTAGGCATAAAGAGATTCTACCTGTGTACTAACAACATGCTTTTTGCAGCAAACACAGTACTTAACAAATAAGGCTTAAACATACTGTAGATTTAGGACTGATCTTCTGCGGCTTGTAGCTGACATTTAGAATTGGGACCTCACCTATAAAGAGAGAAAATTTATAATGAAAACAAGAGTCTCTCCAGTATCTTCACAACAGGTTTCAACTGATATATTAAGTACTACCTCCTTCATCAGGTGTAAGTCTTCCTGCAAGCATTCGGATAAATGTAGTTTTGCCAGTTCCTAAAACAAAATGCAAGTTACATATATTTAAGACACTTTAAATAACTTAGCCTTATAGCAATTAAGTCAGTGATAAAACAAAATACTTAGTGAAGAACACATTTAAAAATTAAAGAGAATTCCTCTGTTTATTTCAAGCAATTGAAAAGTATTTAGGGCTGTAGTAATCACTTCCACAAAAATTTCACTTACCATTTTCCCCTAACATCACCATAATTTCAGAATCTGTGAATTCTCCAGCTACAATGGATAGTTCAAATTCTCCCATCTTTTTTTTCATTCCTGGATATTTGTACATACACATCTTTTTAACCTCCTCTTCATTAGCTGTCTCAGCCACTTTAAATACCAGAGATGCATCTCGAAACCTTAGATTTTCAGTTGGAACATAGCCATCTAAGAAAATGTTTATGCCTATGAAAGGAGAAAAGATAATTAAAAACTGCCTACAACAAAAGTAAAAAAGGAGAGATTTTAGCTCTTGGCTGTGAATTCCAGGCAGATATGGAGAAGGTTGGATTTTAAGTGGTTATGTTCAAAGAAGCAAGAAACATTTTGTTAAAGTGTGAAAATGATGCAAATTCAATGAACAAAGTAACTAAAAATACAAAAATGCTACAGGCTCTTTTCCTGAAAACTTGTCATGAAAACTTGTCATGAGTACTGGTTGTTTAAGGTTTACAGGAACTACTGCTTTTGGACCTGACCTCGCAAAACAATTTACTGCTAAATCTCAGTGCAAGATGGGTGGTCAATTCAGTTCAACATTACCCACCTCTGTACTGTGCAAACTGTCTCCTGCCCTTTCTTTACTATTTATAGAGTCTTTTGTCTAACTCCAGTCTACAAAAACACCTGAAAGTACCAAAATCATGTCCACAGCAAGCGACAAAGGGCCTTTTATAATTAAGGCTTTTGGATTGAGTTAAAAAGTTTGGTTCAGAAAAAATGAAATTTCTGCACAGAATAAAAAACTAATTTTTTAGTTACCAAAGTACTATGTAACAGGAAAAACACATTCACATAATAGACTACCAGTATTTTGATACCTTTTTTTTCTACGGACTTTTTTGGTAGGTTTAAAAAGCAAAATATGGCAAAAATTACCTTCTCTTACGCTGAAAGGCATAGTAACAACACCATAAGCACTTGGCACACCATACAGGCAGCAGATAAAGTCAGAGAGATAATCTAGCACACTCAGATCATGCTCTACGACAATAATGTACCTGAAAAATACAGTCAGAGATTTTTTTTTTTACTTGAACACTACATTTCTAAACAAGTTTCTTTACTTCAAACACTAACTTCTTTTTAGTGTAGTCTTGCAGACACACAAGCTATCAACACGATTTTCACTTACTTACTACATAATATACTCCAATGCTGAAATAGTAACTACAGAAACAATGGGAAACGGATTTTCAAAATGTGCAGGAAGAAGATGCTACTGACTTAGAATATTTTAAACATCTATTAATATACCATACCGAGAAATTAGCATTTACAGGGAGATAGACTGGCTTTTTCTTTACTCTGCAATAAGTCACCTACTACTATAGTTTAGCAAAATATTTTAAATTTATATTTACCTGTCAGGGTTTATTAGGGATCGAATAGTAATGGCAGCTTTCAAGCGCTGCTTGACATCTAGGTAGCTCGAAGGTTCATCAAACATGAAGCTAACCCCAAAAGAAAAAATAAGTCTTAGAGAATGTAAGCTTCAACATATTCCAATCTAATACTAACATTTCAACCACTACATAAACAAAAACTTACTTTCATACTGAGAAAAGAAACAACTATTATATACCGACACTTGCCTTGAATCTCCAATGACTGTAACATGAAACTGTTAAACAAGCCGAATTAAGCCTTAGCTCACCAAAAGTTCTGAAAAAGTTATCAAGTGCTATAGGTAGTCACCAATCAGCTAGGAATCTCACACACTCTGTTCTGACTCCAGTTTAAGTGAAAAGTGCAAACCAATGGACCTATGAGACTGGAAGAAGGACATTCTCCACCCCCACATCAAATCAAAACAACA
Organism: Anas platyrhynchos; assembly: GCF_047663525.1. Classification (NCBI taxonomy): domain Eukaryota; kingdom Metazoa; phylum Chordata; class Aves; order Anseriformes; family Anatidae; genus Anas; species Anas platyrhynchos. Next base: position 38,310,078 of record NC_092590.1, read on the forward strand.
AACAAACCAAAAAAAAAGACAGAAAACTAAGTCTTCTGCTCTTGCTTTCTTGATCCAAGGATGGACCAGGCTTTTTTTAAATTTCCTGGTCGTGATATATGTGAAGAACCTTATTTTTGTCTATTTCTTATTCAAAAATGATTACAGTGAGGTACACTGTCAAATAGCTACCTCTCTGAAATTAGAGATTTCTGTTCAGATGAATTAAAGTATAGAAACAAAACAAACACATCATATATGGAAGAAATATAGATCCAAGCTGCTGAGTTAGTTTGTAAAAGCTAATGCAATTATTTTTTGTTCAAACATTTCAAACAGAAGTATTATTTTCAACAATAAATGTAAATTAGAGGACCATACTATGAGACAGGTTATTAGAAGCAATGTGTAACAGAAGTAAATCAAACATACATATCAGCCTTCTGAATGCAAACAACCGCACAAGCAAATCTCTGAAGTTCTCCTCCTGAAAGGTCCTCAACATTTCTTTCTTTCAGATGGGTTAGGTCTGCAAATAAGAGGCTAGTTTTAGATATGTTATACCCAACACAACAATTCATATGTTTATTACCTATGGACATATGTATAATCACAGCAGACATCCTACACAGAGGAAAAAGAAGAAAGAAGTAAAATAAGAACAGTGTAAGGATAATTTATTATAGACTGAATGCTTAAAGAGTCACAACAGGTTATGGTTTCTCTGCAGCACTAGCTAATTAATTTGTACGGCTGCTTCCTATCATTCAGAAGGATTACATTCCTATTTGCTTTTCCACAATACATTTAATTATGACTTCTGTCCCTGAAAAGAAACTGTACCAATTTTTAAATCATTTCTTGTTAGACTTTCTAATGAAGTTCTAATTTTCAGGAAAATCAAATCCTCCAAGCATTATAGCAAATAATATAAATAACAAGCATTATAGCAAATAATATAAATAACAAGGCCAAGTGCCGGGTCCTGCACCTGGGGCACAATAACCCCAAGCAGAGCTACAGGCTGGGAGATGAGTGGTTGGAGAGCTGCCAGGCAGAGAAGGACCTGGGAGTGATGGTGGACAGTCAGCTGAATATGAGCCAGCAGTGTGCTCAGGTGGCCAAGAAGGCCAACGGCATCCTGGCTTGTATCAGAAACAGTGTGACCAGCAGGGCTAGGGAGGTGATCGTCCCCCTGTACTCGGCTCTGGTGAGGCCGCATCTCGAGTACTGTGTTCAGTTCTGGGCCCCTCGCTACAAGAAGGACATCGAGGTGCTTGAGCGGGTCCAGAGAAGGGCGACGAAGCTGGTGAGGGGCCTAGAGAACAAGTCCTACGAGGAGCGGCTGAAGGAGCTGGGCTTGTTCAGCCTGGAGAAGAGGAGGCTCAGGGGCGACCTTATCACTCTCTACAGGTACCTTAAAGGAGGCTGTAGAGAGGTGGGGGTTGGCCTGTTCTCCCACGTGCCTGGTGACAGGACGAGGGGGAATGGGCTAAAGTTGCGCCAGGGGAGTTTTAGGTTAGATGTTAGGAAGAACTTCTTTACTGAAAGGGTTGTTAGGCACTGGAACAGGCTGCCCAGGGAGGTGGTGGAGTCACCATCCCTGGAAGTCTTCAAAAGACGTTTAGATGTAGAGCTTAGGGATATGGTTTAGTGGGGACTGTTAGTGTTAGGTTAGAGGTTGGACTCGATGATCTTGAGGTCTCTTCCAACCTAGAAATTCTGTGATTCTGTGAAATGGCTGAAGCCAGTATTTTCTTCTCAGCTTTATGAGCAAGAAATTTCAAGAATGTGACAATTTCTAAGAAGTTAAGCATGGCTCACAGACCATACTCTTGCTGGCACAACATATCGGAACCTTTACTACGCAGCTCTACCAAAAAGAACCCTGTTGGTAATTTCGCAACAACTGAATTTAGGTAACAATTCAAAACACCTACAAAAATTACCTGGACTATGCAGATGTTCATATTAATTACTTGATTCTCAGAAGTGAATATTACTCCTATTGTAACTAACTACATATAGCTTTTTTGAGGAGTTTTTTTTTTGTGCTTAGATTATACTTTCTATACGTAATGGTTCTCACCACAGGATACTATAATTTTGCTCAAGTTGTAAAGCAAGCAAGAACAGCAGATGGTACCTGGATTTTTTCCAGATTTAAATATTACCATGAAAGAGAAGCTGCATTTGATTCTATCAACTAACATGTGTCAGTTAGTTTGTTACTAGAAAGCATTACTGGCATTGGTTCAGATAATACATATAGCAAGCCCTAGTCTTCATTGCAAAGCATTTTTGCATATTTGTTATTTATTTTTAAAGTTGGTACAATTCAAACCGACCATTATATTAGCAGTAACTTTCCAGTAAATATCAATTTCTCAGATACTCTGAAGTTTGGCCTTACAAAATTACTTACCAAGCTGCTGACATACAACAGTTTGTGTCTTAGTTTCATCCTTTCTATCCAGAATTGATCCCACTGTTCCCTAGAAGAAAAGCAATACAGAAAACCCAACAACATTATTTCAACAATAATTATTTCAAACTGCAGTGGACTTTTCACATTAAAATAAATAAAAATCTTGAAATACAAAAAAATCATTACAGGAGAAGCCCCCAGTTTTCCTTTAGCTAATGAAATTCCTTACCTTTGCAGCTTTAGGGATCTGGTCCACGTACTGAGGTTTAATGATAGCTTTCAGGTCATCTTCCAGGATCTTGGTGAAATAATTTTGTAATTCAGATCCTCGGAAATAAGTCAGAATTTCTTGCCAGTCAGGTGGATCCTAGGACAAAATTAAAGCCTATGTTTACTTATACCATTTTACATACACTAAAATTTTTTAATATTACAATTCCAACCAACACAGCAAATAGAATGTGCTTGCAAGATTAAAAAAAAAAAAAAAAAGCCTGAATAAAAGCTAGTTACTAAATGGCTGTTACAAAATTTCCATTAAGAACAAAATAAACTAATTAGAAATGGAGGACAAAAGCTAGGACTTTTTTCTTTCTTCAGATGTTCTGTCATTAGCTCTTCCAAGAAAAAGCATCTTAAATTGCCACCTAGAAGGTTAAAGAAACCTGTAAGACAAACTACCTCTCAGGGAAAAAAGATGTTATGGATTTGCATAGCTGGATACATTAGCTATCTGACCGGAGAAGGGCTGGACTGATACAATCAACTTCCACAAAAGATGCAACAAGAACTGGTTGCAAAACTCTTCTCTGCTTTCAGCCAACATTTCCAAGGAAACCAAGAAACAAAGTAATGAAAAACTACAAGAAACCCATCTTGATTAACAAAACCAAAATAAACCTGTTCAGCACAATCACCCAGGGGGAAACAAAAAAAAAACCACAAACAAAAAAACAAAAACCACAACCTAACCTGCAGAGTGCCGTTTTGCACAGCGTTACTACTTTGAATAGTGCTAAATTATTTTGCTGGTTAACAGTACACAAACGGAGTGATACAGCTGCCACATTTTCAAACCAAGCAAATACAAAGAGGCAACGGTTCCTAAGTTTTGGAGCAGAAGCGACATGTAACATTTGATTCATACCACATGCTTCTGTGGTCTAAATGATTTGGCTCTTCACAGGGAAGTCTGATTTTGGGAGCAATTCCATTAAGTACATTGAAAGAATGAAAAGTTTTGCTATTTCTGCAGTACTACCATCTGAAACAAGAAGTCCACAAAATAATATAAACCAAACTTGAATTAGAATGGAAAATATAGGTGGAAAATAATGATTTCTTTGCAGTTCTAAGTGACAGCCATAAAATGGATAATTCATTAAAACGATAATCTTTCAGATAAAAAAAGGATCAACACATACCACAAGGTGATGTGAAGGTAAGTAGGCGGTAACTGAAATACTACCTGATAAGAAGAGTCACAGTAGTGATTATTTACATCTTTTCTGTAATAATATCCACTCTTTGGAGTAGTTTGTTTTGTAGATAAACAAACTTGTAAATTATTTTACTTGCTTGCTGTACAGTTTAACACCATTGCTATGTCTAAGTATTTAAAAAGATAAACTAATAATTTTCAGAACAGTGTTGAAGTCTGTAGTGAGAAACATCATCAACAACTTATGATAACCACATACTTTTATAGGTCTTAAAAAAAATCAAAAATTAAAAAAAAAGCCCAAGAGATGAAAATGATACATGGTGCTGCTCATAGACACTAGAACCGTTCAGACTTAGAGGGAGCTCCAAAACCTAAATCCCTTGGTGGGAAAGAAGTAAATTATGTAAGCTGGGGAGAAGGGGGTGGGCTGGGGAAGAAAGTTAATTACATTTTAAAAGACTGGTATTAAAAAAACAAAAACCTTGTAATTGCAAGAATAAAATGTGCTTCTGATAATCATCTTAATTGAGTTGTAAGTACTACCATTATCTATCTTGAAAGATATAGAGGATTTAGAAAAAAAAAAAAGCCTCTTAAAACCATCCTTCTTCTATTGTTTCAGGGTGGAGTAGGTCTTTGGCTGTTACAAGGTAAACTGCCACTATCCTTGCAAATTCTACCACATTAATGATTATGAAAACTCAGTGAAAATGTATAACCACAGCTACCTATAATGGCAATTGCATTTTATTGCTGATACATACATCATATTTTCCAAGATTTGGCTTCTGTTTTCCTGCTAGGATTTTCAAGGCAGTTGATTTTCCAATACCATTGGTTCCAACCAATCCCAGTACTTCCCCTGGACGAGGGATAGGCAACCTGTATGCAATATTGATAACTTCAGATTATATTGATTTAATGCCATCAGACACCAAGATTTAGTAGTAAAGTAAAAATTACAGTCTGTTTCAGACTTGCTGATTATTTTAGCCTACTTTGTTAACCTAACAATACTTGATTCAGAAAAAAATAGAACAGGACGGTTTTTAATTAGTAGGAACACTCATTCTGTAAAATGAGTACTAAAATTCAGTTTAATGATAGTATGTTTAAGTAAGAAAAACTTTCATTAACATTAAAAAATGAAGCTACTGAGTGAATAATCATGAACGGGATATGAACTTCTAGCTTAGATGAACAAAAACTTGAAAAATTTTGTCCCTTTTACATTGGTCTGGAAAACAAAATACCTGTGAAGTTTGAAGGCATTGGCACAGTATCTGTGTGTTGTTTCTTTCTCCAGGTTGCTAGGTAAGTTAACAATTGACAAGGCTCCAAAAGGACATTTCTGTAATTGAAACAAATTTATGGATTACTTATGCACACAATTTATTAACAAAATTCTCTGATTTCCTGTACTGCACTTAGCTGTGCACTTAAGAGTTCTTTTACAAATATTTACCAAAAAATTACTTCACTGCCATTTAGTTAGTCAACTCCAAAGAAGTTCCATACCACACTTTTCAAGATAAATGCTTAGCAATTTAGACTGCAAGCAAGTCATTCAGCAGATCTCTCTTAGGAGAGCATCCTTCTGGTGTTAGATCTCTATTGCCACAATACCAACCAACCCCTCCTCCTGCCCTGAAGCAAAGCATTCCAAGACAAAGCTACAAAAAACACAGCCCACATCCCCTGCCAAAGCAGTTCAGTAACCTGACACAGTACTATATAAACGATAACAATTAACAATGTCTGATTATTCTCAAAGTTACTTTATGAAATTACCATATGCACTGCTAAACATAAGAGCACGATAAAGAAATGTTATCACTTCAAATAAAGCAGGCTTTTACCTTGATGCAAATACCACAACCAATACAAAGTGTTTCTGAGATCCATGCTATTTTGCTCTGTGATGTGACTTCTATGCAAAGTTTTCCTGGTGATAAAGAATAAGATGAACTTAATAAAGTTTCTCATGAATCATATTTCTTACTAGTACTACTAAATTCCACAGAAGAACATGTAACCAATTAATAGGAAGATCTTTACCATTGGGGTGGTGAGGCACTGGAACAGGTTGCCTCACCTGGATGCATCCAAGGCCAAGTTGGATGGGACTCTGGGCAACCTGGTCTGGTGGGAAGTGTCCCTGCCCATGGCAGGGGGCTGGAACTAGGTGATCTTTAAGGGCCCTTCCAACCCAAACCATTCTGTGATTCAATGATTTTATGAATAGTCATTGAAGCTGACTATAATAGTCATGAATAGCTACTGACAATCTGAAAAGTGGAATTACTGCTACCAATTGCTCATGATTTCAATTATATTCAACTTCTAAGGTCTTCATAAAAAGAACGTGTGAATGACAAACAAAAAATAGTTATATATAAAAAATAGCAACCCCTTCCAGCTGAACATTACTGTGGACTTCTCCAAATGCTTACATACTTGGTTAAATTACATCTCTTACCCATTCGAACCACAGGACAACTCTTTTTGCATTCTTGACGGCATTTCTTTGGCTTACACTTGTCATGGTTGACAATAGCAATTCTCGTTAATTTGTCCGCCATGATGCGCAGTTTAAGGTTACCCACATACACCAATTACGAGGAGGAGTTCTGGGAGTCTTGCAGATCTTAAGGAAAAACAAAAACCAGATAGGACATTATTACTAACAGCACAGGAAATATCTGAAGTTATGTATCTGAAGTTATTACCGGTAGAGTTCAGAGGCAAAAAAAAAAAAAGCAAGATTACTGTTTTCTCTCCCAAGACAGTTTCCAAACAAGAAAACTCAGATACAAGTGCTGAGGGTACTGCTATACAAAAAAACCCTGCACAATCTTCAACATTACCTTCCAATTCCATTCCTTTTTCTCCACAGCAAAATAAAATCATGATTACATCTGAGAACGTTTGTTTCCAAGAAAAGCATGCCATAGTAAAAAGGGAATTATCTTGACTCTATGCAATACATATTAGTGGTTCAAAGACGTAACGTCAGGGAGTCCTGAAATACTTCCAGTTTCCACACAATCTGCACATGGACTTGCTTCCAAGAAAAAGATTTCAACACTTACAATCAAGCAAAGTATCATGTATTGGACGTCCAGTTCATCTTTGCCCACTGAACTAAACCTTTACAGGTTACTTACTACATATGGATATTATATAAAAAAAGGTTGTGACTTCAATATCCTAAAAGAAGCAAAAACAACAGGTGTATGGCATATGTATTATGAGGATGTTATTGGGTTTTTAAATCAATTGTTCCTACGATGAGTATTTCAGTACTTCCTTTTAATCCTGGTGGTCTTATTTCTCTTCTCAATTTCCCAAGTACTTTTAAATCAATGCCTAAAGATAACCTGTCAGATATAAACGAATGCAATCCAAGTCACGCCTCCAAATTTATCACGGCAGTTTCTACTTTTAATATTTCTATTTTTTTCTTGAATCCACAACCTTTTACAAATAGACAATAAGTCTCAATAACATCATTGGTGTTATTAAAACTGACTGTCGCTTTTTAAAAATATGTTTTAGTATCATATCATTAGACCACACTGACAAAATAGGGCAGAGCAAGCATTGTGATTGTATCCATAGTCCATGCCAGTAAGAGAGAAACTGATCAACTCCATAGTCCAGTGGTTAGTACATTCATTGCAGACATGGAGCAATGGGTTTGCAATTCTCACTTTAATACATTTTTCTTACAATTGCAAACAAGAAACTTAAGATCTGCAAGGATGCTTGACCCAGGGTAATTTTCTAGAAGATGGAAATAATGGATTTTGACAGCGTTTCAAATAAGGCAAAAATACGTTCTTCAGAAACACGTCCTAGTGCCCTTCACAGAAGCCCTGTGCAGCACACAGAGTACCTGGAGGTGAATCACTCGCTCTCTTTGGTTTCCCAGATAAAGTGCATGGCAAGCCCTTGCTCCAACACGGCCTGTGTGGCTGAGGACCTCGAGCAGGCGGACTGTAACATCTTCTGGGCAGGACTTTCCTTGCTAGTCATCTTGGCTCTAACTAGCATACAGGCTATTTCTATGGGTTCCAAAAGGAAGCTCTAGCAAACAAAGCTGCTGTACCCTACCCAATCTCCCAAACTAGTGCCTGAGCAGCACAGATAACAGACCAGACAGCTTCACTTCTCCACCACCCTTCCCTCCTGTTGCTTGGCTTAAAGCAACACAGGAGGAAAACGGGGTTGGTCACTCTAAAAGACGAAGCCAAACACAGCTTGGAACAAATTGGTTTTGCCACCTACTTCAACAAGCTTTGCAGCCAATCTCAGTGGCATAAACAGACAAAAGTTTTCACTGCCATCCATTGCTGAATCAGACCTTGGTTCCTAGAGTAACCAAACAGCCCATGGATTTCTTTTCCTGGAGCTTAATTATATGGGAAAATAACCTTATCTGTGATGAAGATTTTGGATGTCTAACAGTCAAAGATGTAATTGTAGCAAGCATTCAAAGAGACAGAACTACAGAACCAGTACGGAGGTGTGGGATCATGCATTGCTGCTCCCATCTACATGACGAAGCGTCAGCTTATCCAAAATTCTCCAGTGGTCTTAAATCATTGTCAGAAAGCTAACTTCTATTTTTTTTTTTTTACTTTTTAATTTCTGTCACTTCTGCAATATTTCCACGACTGTCCTGATGTCTATGATGATAATTGTCCACAAGAGAAAAAAAAATTGATAGAATTGACAATTTAGAGCAAATTAAACAAATGTCCAAAAGCAGACTGAGCTCAAACTACATATTTATATGCAGTTACTTCGGTGGCACTTAATTGAACACACTGAATATGACTGTCTGATTTCATGGTGCAGACAGCAGACCTCTCAGAACACAGGTCAACATCATGAACAAGATGTATATGCTCCAATACAAAATAGCAGTAATTGCTAGGTACAGTCAGCAGGAGGAACTGGTATTCAGAAGCATTTATACAGCTCATACCTGTATTTCTGCTTTCCAAATCAAGAAGAACTGAAGACAAAGTCAGGAAACCATTAATTTGTTGCTAACTACAGAGCGATACATTATTTTGGATCAACGAATTCTAATGGAGAGACAAGTGGTAATGTTTCTAGAACAACGGACTAGAGACACTGGTAAAAGGATGAGAGGAAGAGTAACAACTGCTAACAACAGAAGTGATAAATGCTTTGTCAGTATCATTTATTGAAGCCTAAAGCTGCCCAGTAAGTCCAATTACGACACTTGTACAACCACTAAGTCATGTCTAAGACACAAAAGAAGACCACTCTATCCTGCTACAAAAGGCAACAGAAATTTCTTCTACAGGTTGGACATTAAATGTACTTGCCTGAAGAAACACCAATATTTATTCTCTCAAAGGCATTAGAGTTTATACAAAAAGTTATTGAACCAAGTCAATAATGACAGAGAAGGATTTGCAATTGCTTTGAATTACTCAGAATTAAGCATACAAACATGAACAAAAATTGTAAATGAAGACTGAAAACCCAGAGATGATTCAATTAAATGTGGTGAAGGAAGGCTGTGTTGAGAACTGAGTCACACTTCAGTTACTTTGCAGAAATAATGTTTTATTAAACTACACTGCACCTGATCTAAACTAAGTACAGAGAAAAGAAATAAGGATGAGTAGTATCCTCCGAAACTCATTTATCTCAAGAATTCTCTCTCAATCCATTGGTAATGGGCTACATATAGTGACTCCACAAGAACAAAAAAGGTAGAATATCCACAGGAAATTTAAATGAAACACAACAAGAAAACAGCCTTTCAAGCTGCACATGGGAGATCAGTAAATTTATAAGTGTCAAAGCAGAAATAGTAGTATGTGGCACTGCTACAAGCAAGATCTACTAGGAAATTAAGAACGAGTCTATGCTTGAGGCTTTGACATTTGTTTTAGAGACTGAAAAGATGTTGTACAAGAGCTTTAAACAAGTCTGAAATCTAATGACTGTACTTAGCTTGTATTGCTCATGAGGCACAACACGAACATGAAAATAAATGCAACGTTAACATGAAAAGCATATGCTCAAATACACTGACGCAGCATTACGCGTGGGTGTGTTCAGCTGGTGCTGAATGGCATTACTTATCATTCAATCTTTAATATTTTCTTTTAACGTGAAATGAAAGGCCGGAGAATAAGCCCCAAAACTGGCAGCAAGCCACATGAAAATTACAGCAGGATTTGGTTTTTCGACCTAGGAAACCACAGCGGAGAAACTGAAGTTAGGACTTGCAGGCAGTCACAGAAAGTTGCAGGAGAAGTAACGAGGTGCACTCCTGAGAGACAACGCTACCGTGGCCCCCAGGAAAGGCCCTACCTGTTTTTTGTTTTTTTTTTTGAGGGGCGGGGGGGGTTATCCGTTTATTAACACTTACCTCGTGAAAACCCCACTCCCTTGCCAGCCCTTAAATAAGTCTTAATCTCTCCACCACGTGCTAACTTTCTGAAAACGATGTAAAGCACGGCTTTCTCCTTTAGCGCAGAGAACCTCCCCAGGAAAAAAATAAATCAAAATAAAGAAGCCCCCGCATCCCTCCTCTCCTCCCGGCCGTTGGGGCCTCTCTCTCCACGCAGGCAGCTCTTGCAGCCTCCGGTTTGGCTCTGCTGCCACACGGCAGCCAAAAACCAACCCCCAGCTGCCAGCAAGGAGCCTTGAGGAGCTGCGGAGCCCGCCCGTGCCCGTGCCGGGCCTCGGCTCCCTCAGGCGGCGGCCGGGCCCAGCTGGCTGCCACCGTGTGGGGACGAGGCCCGGCTGCCACAACGGCTCCCCCGCTCCCCCCCCACCCCCTGTAACAGCACGGGGCACCCCTCGCCGCGTCCCCACGCCCCCCCGGGGCCGCTTACCGAGGCTGGGGGCCGTGAGGCGCCCCCGGGGCCGGGGCCGGGGCCGGGGCCGGGGCAGGGCGGCCGAGCCCAGCGCAACGTGCTCCGCTCCGCGCCGCGCCGCCCGGCCAAGATGGCCGCCGCCCCCACAGGGCGGGGCCTGCGCCGCAACGCGCCGCGGAGACGGGGCTCGGCGGGCGGGGTGCTGACGTCATCGGCGCGGGACGCCGCTCCGCTCTCTCGCTCCCCTGACCGCTGGCGGGCGGCGAGCCGAGCCCTGCCGAACCCAGCCGAGCCCTGCCGAACGCTGCCGAACCCAGGCGAGCTGTGCCGAACCCAGCCGAACCGTGCCGAGCAGTGCCGAACCCAGCCGAACCCCGCCGTGGTTTAAACCGAGCTCGCGCGCCACGCTGGGCTCTGCGCGTGCGCGGCCGTTGAACGGTCACAGCGCCGGCGGAGGAGGAGCCCAGGGGGAGCCCGCGGAGAGGCTCCGCGCCCCTCTCAGTGCCCCCTCGGCCCTTCCTCCTCCTCCTCCTCCTCCTCCTCCTCCTCGGTCCCCGGGCTGCCCCCGGGGCTGGCGGCTTCTCGGTGAGCGCCCGGGAAGGGAGCCCTGAGGAGGTGAGTGGAGCGCGGCACCGCGGTCCGGGGATGTGGTAATTAATTAATTAATAAATGGAAGCCCTCGTTAAAGAAAACAAAAAGCCGGGGCGGCCGCAGTGAGAGCAGCCGGGCTTGTCAGGCTGCATCCGTCCTCTGCTTGCTGTGTGGGTAAACACTGCGGGTAATCAATATCAATGCTTAAGACCTAATAGTCCTGGAAGCTTGCCTTTCCTTAAAAATGTATTTTAAATATGCTTTCACTAATATTTATATTTTTGAATAACTAGGGGCGTGTGTACATGCAAATATTAAAAACTGTTAATATACTTCTTGATGTCTGACTGCTCACATTGTTTTCAGTAATAAATGTATTTGTGGTCCTTACACTGGAAGGTTTAAGCCATTACCTCAGAGAGACTTAAAACAGCATAATACAGGCAGAGTAAAAGTAACAGGTGTTCAAAAGGGTTTTGAGAGAATAATAAATATAATGGATAATTATACTTAATTTGGACAAATATACTGGAGAGCTGGTTGTTGCTGAAATATGTTGCTTCTGAGCATTTACTATTATTATTAAATATTAAATTAATAATTGAACGTTAAATATTCTTATTTATTCTTTCACCTGAATAGAAATAGTACGCATGGTAAGGGGCTGGCTTCTGATTAGATCTTGAGATCTTTGCAGCCCTTTGTTGTTTTAAGGCCTTTACAAAGAAAATGAGAGCAGTGAAGAGCTTATGAGGTAAAAAAATGAATAGAATGAGTATAAAAGTCATGCAATCTAAGGTATGAAATCCCTTTCCATTAGAATGAATAAGAAAAACAGACTAATTCATGTGTGTTGCAAAAAGTCTGGAGTAGTGTTGCTTTTGTTCAGTTTTGAAGTAAAAGTTGTAGTCAGGCACTTTCTACTACTGTGTGTAACAGTACCATGGGAATGCAGTAAGAATAGTAATATAAAAAAATAAAGGGGGCAAACTAGGTGAGAGAGTCAGTGAAAGCTCATAAAAATCATCCTAGTACACATAGGGCATTAGCTGAAGTGTTTTCTGAAGTGTAGGAGGTTATTCTAAGTATTTGCCCAAACTGGATGCACCTTTGAGGCCTGGAAAAGTTCAAACCTAGGATTTTATTTTATTTTTCAAGAGTGGGAACAGATGATGTGAGGAAGTCAGAGACCAGTGAACCTAGTTTTTATCCCCTGGAAGATGATGGGGAGGTGACTTGGGAGAAGACTGTCAGTAAGTAGAAGACAATTAAAAACGACGTGTGAACAGAAGATGGCCTACTTTGGTTTATTAACAATCAGGACCAAACTTCTAATGAGGATGGAATCTAAGTGATTTTTCTTGAGTTTTACAGGATTTCTGCCATTGTCTGGGTTGATGTTGTTAAAAGCAAGGACTGAAATGTGGTCAAAAATAATTTCCGTGAGATCTGTGTACAGCTGATTGAAAAACTGATTTCAAAGCTAAGTTTAGATAATTCACTGTTAGGGATGTTGTGAACTCATGGGGAGTTTTGTTTTGAATTTTTTTTTTTTTTTTTTCATGGCAAATACAACACAGGTACATTGACAAGTGAGAAGGATTGCAAGTAAAATGATCAAAATCAGTGTAATTAATCTCAATAGAGATGAGAACTGAGGGAGGAATTGAACACGGACAAAATGTCAAAGGCAGAAATGGAAAAGGTGTTACTGAGTAGCAAGCAGTATCTGCAAAAGTGTATGAATGCTGTATTGTGTAGTAAATGAAATATTAACAATATGATGTTATTTGAGTAAGAACCTTTGTTAAAATGGTATGCCATTGTTTTTTAACCATAGTATGTAGATCTTTTAGACCCTGCAAAAATATTTGTTTTGCAAGACTTCATTTTTCAAGAAAGCTAAGTGGCATAGGCACTCTTCTAGAAAGGAAACAAAGTAAATTTGGGTAAAAAAAAAAGTTTTTTACGTAAGTGTTAGTGATAAACTAGTCCTTGAGTTCTCTGTAAAACAAGAGAAGAAATCATGCTTGTTTTTAAGAAGATAACATGGGTTGGATGTTAAAGCAGAAACTGTGTTTGCAAGGAGATAAAATACTGAAGCTGGCTCTGTGAGAGGAATGTGAATGGCTGGACAGATGTCTGATGGTTATAGTCTGGTCTGTCAAAGATCCTTATAGATGTGCGTTTTAAGCCTTTCTGTACTAACATGGTGGAATTAAAAATTGTACTTTGAGAAGTCTGCTTGACAATCTGCAAAATTTTCATTGAGCTTGGGTATGAAAAGAAAGGGTCAAAATGTATCCTCTGTCCCCTCTTCAATGTGATGCAAGAGTGTATGTTTTGTGAAAGGTTTGCTTTCAGGTGTGCATCTTTTAAGTGTCTTACAGTGCTATAATCAGAATGACTTATCTGCTTTGATTATGAATGGTAGAATGCTTGAACCATCTAAATCCACTTCGCTGTGTTTATGAAATACTTCTGTTAAATTGGGTTTAATGGTTATTTCATGCGGAGGTCCTCCAGGAAAGAGCTAACTTTTCTAAGGAAGATGCTGAGGGATAGAGTTCAGGTTGGGTTAAGAAGCTCAGCTTTCTTGTTTTAATTAAAGGAAGCATACTTTGCTACTGGAGAGCAGCAAAATGAAAGTGTGACATTGATTATATCATTGAGTTAATAATATGTTCACGTTGCAATTAAAGAAACGGCAAGCCTACTGATGATCATTTGGAATAACTGGATTGGAAAATTGAAGATGTTTCCAGCCAATGCCTCTATGGATGCGATATGTCTTTAAATTTTTAGCACATACTAAGTAGAAAGGCTTCTAGACAGACTGCTTATTTTCTCCAGAGCTTGGGGGGAAAAAAAAAAACACCATTGTGTTCTTCTCATTCCATTGTCTTCTCAGTCTAAGATTTTTTTTTTTATAATTTGGTGACTTAATTCAAATGCAAGTGTGGTTTTATTTTTAGTAGTAACTATTTGTGTCTTTCCCAAAATAAGGAATTTGTACTTCTAGTAAAATGTCAAAAAGTGTTGTTGTTTTTTTTTTTTGAGTGAGTTGGCTTGTATTATTTTCCCTTGTACTTCTATTGCCTTTCTTGCTTTTAAACTTCTTTTTATTAGGAAGCTTCAGCAAAGCTATCTAGAATGTATTGTTACAAAGCTGGTTAAACAGCTTCAGTCATGAAAAACTGACTGGATTAGTCCAACTGATTAGTTCACACGCTGAAGGTTTTCAATCTTTCATTATCACTTGTCTGTGATCTGTGACTGATTTGTCAGTGATTCTCACTGTCTGTTTCAGATCCCCAGCATGTACACCTCAAAACTCTGAACCAAAGCAATACAAAGTTGTCTAGAACTTCTCTGTGTGCCCTAAACCTTGTAAGAAATCTCAACATGCTGTTCATTCAGGGATTCTGAACACTTTGGACAAATAGGTGATTTGAGTTTTAAAGTTCTTAAGAAAATAAATGTAGTCTCTTCGATGATTAATAAAGATAACTTGAGTTTTGGTTATTGGGACAAAAATGTTTATTTTTCAGATAACCCCAAACTAAGTGTTACATAACTTTTTCCAAGACAGTTTTAAATTCTCAAAAGAATATTTGTAATACTGTATTTGATTGAAGTTGCTATCAGTAAATATAAAGCAAAGTTGTCCTAAGAAGCTACTAGAGTATATTATTTTCTGCTATGGTCTATGATCTGTTCTAGACATGAAAACCCATTGGATTTGCAGTGTAGCCAACTCATCAGAGCACAGCTACATTTTAAAGACTCAATAAACATCTGATAAGTTTTTTTTTTTTTTTAAAAAGGATAACACAATACTTAAATACAACGGGGAGCAAAGATTTCTGTTAGTGTCTAGCTAGTGGCTAAATGGTTTGTCCATTTCATTTTTTCTTAATACTGTTTAGCTTTTGAACACAAATTTTGTAGGAAAACTTTGTGATGTTTTTAGAATTTGTAGATCTGTGAATTATACGAGCATATACAGGATATTTGGGATTGGATTGGATGTGTAGCATTCTACTCATTTTTTTCCAAGATGATGATATTTGATCAAGGCATTTTGTTTGTGGTCTTCTGCAACAGTTGCTGTTATCAATGCTAAGGTTTTACTACATATGTAATTGTTTCTTAATTTTTTTTAATGGTGATCAGGACTGCAATCTTATATCTGAATGAGTCATAAACAAAAAAACTGGTAGTCATTCTCAACTCTGCAAAATTAAGCATTAGGCAAAGGCCAATAGAAAATCTTTGGTGCAGACCAATATATACTACAGAACTCAAATTTCTGGTGTTCAATAAAGTTTTTAGCTGCAGAAATATTCTTATATTGGAAAATACTGTTTTTGTCTATGGCTTGTATTGCTTCTGTAGTGGGTAAGGTCTGGATTCTGTGGATATCAAACTAATTCAGAATCTCTGTCTAGGTGGGGTGCTGGAAGTCTTTTTTTTTTGTGATTTAGCAGAGCATAATATGCTGTCATGCATATAAGCAAAGGATTAGAAGTCAAGTCTAATTCATTGACTCTTGAGTGCTTTACATTTAGTCTTAGGCTTTTGATTCCTTGCATGGAATTTGTTTCTTTGGAATCCTTTTTTTTTTTTTTGGTGGGGGGGGGCTGGGAAAGGAAGCCTTTAAAGCTATTTCCTAGGCAGTAGTAAGGGCCTCTACATGACATGAAGAACAACAACTTCTATATGGCAGTAGGCCAGGTGTGAGACTGAATGATTACTTGAGCAGTGTAAGTCACAGGTTACTGATTCCGGATGAACTTGTGAAGTTAAGTAAATGGACCATGGATACATGTGGCAATGACCTGTCTCTTCCAAATAAAGGACTAAATTATTTATTCAAATTTTCCTTTCCTATTTTTAAGAAGTGTCTCAAGGAAGACTGGTTTGCTCTAGACTCTGAACTTGGAGATTAGGAAAACTTGTGTGTGTGCTAGGACAGAAAATGAAATTGTAGTGCTAGCCTTTAAATCAAAAGAGTCTGTTTCCATTTCGCTTGGAAACAAAAACTTCCTAAAACCCCCAAAATGAAACAATAACTAATTCTGTATTTGTGTAAAGAATGATACAAGTAATGTAACTTAAGAATGTTTCCAGTGTACAACCTATTTTTACACAGACAATTTTTTGCATGTATGTGGAACCTCATATTTACAAGATTTAAATATTGAATCTATGATAGTTTATAGAACATATGGTTTATACAAGTTTGAGGTCAAAGAATTAAATCTTCTATATGAACAAATACAATCCTTTAGTTTTCCCATCAGCCTTAAAATATGTCAACTAACTTGTTTGCTTGTTTTTTTATTAGAAATGACTACCCCAAACAAGACACCACCTGGTGCTGATCCAAAGCAATTGGAGAGGACTGGTACTGTTAGAGAAATAGGATCACAAGCAGTTTGGTCACTTTCATCTTGTAAACCAGGTAGAATCACAATGTATGATTCTATGTAAATTGTTCTTAGAAAATGTAATGGGTTATGTTTTGATAAGAAGTCATACATGCAGAGTGTAGCAGTAGAATTGCTGTAATGTAAATTACGAGGAGGGTGTCATTAAAAAAAAAATTGCCTAGTTTGATGCAATTTGAAAGAGTTATAACTATATTAGAAACCCTAAAATTAAGAAATATGTCACATTAGCAAAACAGAGCTTTTGCTGATTTTAAACTAAACCGTATTTTTACTTGTTCAGTGAACAAACTGAACTGTGTAAGCACTGTGTAATTATTTCTGTAGTTTGGCATTGACCAAGTAAGTATCTTTGATTTTAAGTCAGACAAACAATCCATGCAGTTAGCCAACATAAATATTCCATCCAGACTTTGTGTAGCTCTCTAAAATCCTGCAAGTAAAATGAAGCCATTGTAAATGTTGCTGAGATATCATTAGTGATAGTTTACACCTGCTCAAAATATCTACAAATCTGTTCTTTTCACTTGAAGTGGTTGAGCTGCTATTTCGGAAACAGCTGTTGAGTGCTGATCTGATACCTAGCTGCAG
This sequence comes from Anas platyrhynchos, assembly GCF_047663525.1. Taxonomy (NCBI): domain Eukaryota; kingdom Metazoa; phylum Chordata; class Aves; order Anseriformes; family Anatidae; genus Anas; species Anas platyrhynchos. The sequence continues at coordinate 38,327,436 of NC_092590.1, forward strand.
CCTAGTGTCAGTGATCACTTCATACTGCAACATTGCACTCAGGCTGGTCTGATGTCCTGGTGTCTCTTATTTGAAGAAAAACATCATATGCCTCTGTCACTTCAAATGGAACAAAGATTTCTTATTGAAGATAAAACTGCCTCTGCTAAATTAAAACTGCAGCTTTTGAGGGCAGTTATTAATGATGTGATTAGTAGAAGGGTAGGTAATGAGGGAATGGAAAAATAAATGTTCAGAGTTGTTTCTTTAAATGTGACAGCTTTTATGAATATTGGTTTTGGCAGCTATTGCTTGTTCTAGCTACTAACTTTAAAAATATTCCAAGAAATGGCTTGTAAAAAATAAGTTATATTTGCTAAAATTTTGTAATAATTGAATGATCTGTTAGTGGTGGTTGGACCAGATGATCTTGAAGGTCTTTTCCAACCTTAATGAGTCTACGCTTTTCATGTAATTCATTAGTTCAATTATAGAATAGGTAGAAATCATAAAGTATTGTTCTTGCAATTATGAGTTATTTCTTCACGTTTGGAATTCCAGGACATGTTGAAAGGTAACAACCACCCCCCAGATATCAATAAGAGATAGAACATAAAGGCACTGTAGCACTGCGTTTTTATTGACAGACACCTGTTTTAGTTCTGTCACAAGAACAACTTGAATCTTTAGAAGTATTTCCTTATGTTATAGTTTAAAATGTGTTTTAGTTTGTAAAAGCTGTAAAAAAAAAAAGTCTGTGATTATATCACAGATAAAGAATATTCAAGATTATCACCTTTTCTTTTTCTTAGGATTTGGAGTGGATCAGTTAAGAGATGATAATCTAGAAACTTACTGGCAGTCAGATGGATCGCAGCCTCATTTGGTGAACATCCAGTTTAGGTATTAAAAATTACTCTGTATGCGTTAGAATGTTTCGCTTAACTTTGTGTGGATGACTGTTCACCAAGACTGGGACTTGGGAAGTGCGTGCACTCTTGGACTAGTCCTGTGTTACCTTACAGTGTTCATGAAAAAAAGTGTTTTTTTTTTTTTAAATTGTTATCGCTACTGAATCCCTAAATGAGCCACAAAAAGGAATCTTTAATTCCATTTGTAGCAGTTTCACATTTACCTACATAGGGTGACATTTGAATCTTGACTTTTTCTGTCATAGACTGTGATTTGAAGGGTAGCTGACTGTGTTTAAAGCAGTCCTGTATTTAGCAACTGATTGTCTGAGAAACCTTTTCCTGTTTTATTCTGCTGTGATTGACAAGACTGGCTTTTTGAGTCACCTTGACGATTCTTTTGGTATAGTAGTAGAGCCCATATTTGATAAGCGAAGCATATGTTTCATCACATATAAGTGGCATTTTGCATTTGGCATTTTGACCTTTTGTTGTAGTTCTTGGTATAATGCAAGTTCAGAAGACAGTTGAAGGATAATAGTGAAAATCTATTATGTGTGCGTTATCTAATGCATGAAGAAAATCTGTTGATTTAACAACAAGGTTCTTATAAATCAGTAGGCGCACTTTTATATTAAGTTTTAAAACATTCAGATTTTACTACAAAATAACAACAAACTCTTCCTGAATGTTTTTCTTTAGGATGCTTACATTGTTTCTTTTCTTCTTGCAGGAGAAAAACAACAGTGAAGACCTTATGTATTTATGCAGACTACAAATCTGATGAAAGTTACACTCCAAGCAAAATCTCTGTCAGAGTAGGAAATAACTTTCATAATCTCCAGGAAATTCGGGTAGGTCAATGGTATTTCACTCTCTTAAAGTAGTCCTCTCTATGCGTGAAATGTTTTTGGAGGTGAAATGGCATTGTTCTTGGAGGAAATATCTGGGTTGATTTTGGTGTTTGCTTTTACTTTCTTATTTTGTAAAATTGTTAGGTTGGTTTCTGTTTTTGTCAGGCGCGACTACCAACATAGTTATAACAGGGTTCATATGTAGATCCAGTAATGGAATAAAGAGTGGGATTTTGCAAAATAGGATTCTTTAGAATTAGTGTCTGGAAAGCCTATGCTTGGAACAAAGCAACCAAAGGGAGACTCAGCTTCTAAATACTTGCAATTTTAGACTTTAAAGGTGGGGGAAAGCAGGAATTCAAATTCTTTTCATGAATTTAAAATACAGACTTTAGTTGTGGCTCTGGATGGTGCATAAATATCTTTGGTGTCAGTCTGGAGTTAGATTTAATTTCTGGGAGGCTGCATTTATTCTCATTAACTAGTAATGTCTGTTTCAAAGCTCATTTTGAGGCCCTGGCAAGAAGAAATTGCAGGGCAACTCCTCCTCCTCATCAGTTATGCAAAGTTTTCTTTGTATTCTATTAGGTAAAGAATCTTCATATAAGTGAGAATTTGTTATTTATTTCCTGATAGCTGACTCTAGCTACTGTTGATTGTGGGGCTAGGTAGATTGCAATGTTAACTCTTCCAAAATAATAATATAAGCAAACAATTCTCAATTTAAATTGAAAGTTTAATTACAATTAAAGAGTTGTGTATTACAGTTAGATATGTACATAAATGATGTTTTACTTCTGAGTATTGTTTTTGATCTTTCTCACCGCTTTCTTGTAGCGGGCAGTCACTGAAATACACGAATTTTGGGAAGTGTGCAATATTTTTATTGTAACAATAAGATGCAAAATCCAGTTTCTACTCACTAGGTGTGGTATTTGATGCTATAATATTTTAATCATTAACATTCTTCTTATTTACAAGAGATAATAGTCAACAGTGTTTTTCCACAATGATGCTTCTAGCCAGAAGAAAATTTCTTTGAAGAAAAAACTAAGATCAGATACGAGTTGCTTTAACTGTTTAGTGTACTAGCCTTTTGTAAATAGTAAAGGCAGATTTCAAATAATTCATATCTTTATGGGAGTTTGCCTTGTAAACTAATCAGGTTACTTATGAGCAAGTATCTTTTGATAATTTTGAGTTATAGTGACCTCATGTTTCATCTTCCTCGTCCCTGGAGTTCAGCTGCTACTGGCAGCTGTATTGTGAAGGTTTAGCATACCTCCCTTATATGGCAGGTATTACAATAACAGAAGGATCAGTAATAACTAGAAAAAGGAGGTATTAAACAGTGGTCTGAATTTGGACTTCTCTGCTTTTTGTTTCCCTTCTTGTTTTTCTGTGTTTGAAGTCCCTACAAGAACAACTTGTAAGTAGAAGGCTATAGCTGCAGTGCGGAAAGAAAGCTTAACGTGCCTTCACTATGTTGGCAGTCTATTTCCTTTCTCAGATTTGTGCTGTTCTTTCAAGTTATGGGTAATTATGCTTTTATCCTAAATCTTAAATGGAAGAGCCTTGCACTCTTTTGAAGTATTCTTCTGATATGAAATGACACTACTTGAGGTGTCTTTCATCAACTGCATATTCTGTCTTTTAATCTTAATAACATCGTAGCTGTTTGGGAGTTTGAGTAAGTTTAACAGTAAAAACAATGTATTTTTCTCAGTAGTCTATAGGCCTGTTTTGTGAGTGTCCACTAGATGTCATTGTTGTCCTTAATTATCAGTTTCTTTTTTTTTGCTTGTAGTCTACTTTTCCAATAATTAAATGTCTTTTTATAATAATGTTTATTACAGCATTCTGTGTGTAGCCTCAGTGACATAACTTTCTTATAAAGTGGTGAACTTCCACTTTTGAGGGTATATGTGTTAAAAACTTATATAAACAATAAAACATATTTGTAGAATTATTTTGAACCTGTACTGTTTATTATGAACATATTAGTCTTCTGCAATTTCTCAGGAAACTTTTCTTCATTTTTTTTCTCACTGAACACAATTCTGTACACGATGCATTTGGTTAAAAAAAACTTGTACATGAAATGTTTCGTAGGTCTTATAGTATATTAATGGGGCTGTAATATGTTTCATGAGAGCAGTAATTGTTATGCATACCACATGCTCATATGCTTTTTTATTTTAAAACTGAGAAGAATATGTGGTCAAGCTTCTTACTAATGAGGTGTGATACTTTTGATGCTGTGAAATACTGAAGACTAATTCTCTGGCCACTAATGTTAAATATTGCTATCAGTTTTCAGATTTTCTAATGTGCTTGATATTCAGAATGCATTTCTGAATTTTTTCTTCAATCTAGAAACTTTTTCTTCAGCTTTTCTGACACATGTTGTTAAAGCATGGTGAACCATTATGAGCTCTTCACAGAAATCTGCTTAATTACACAATGATTCTGTTGGCTTCAGGAACGATGGACAGGGTTGGAAATCCAACTAAATCATTTTATGTTTTTCATGAATGCTCGCCCAACTCATAGTATCTAAAGAAAGTCCTACGATGCCTCCATGTGTTCTTTTCCAAATGGTCTACTTGAAACAATGCCATGTGCTGTTAGGCTAGGTTTAATCAATAATACAACAGTAGCTTGAGTTTGTGTTCTGGTTTGTAAGAATGTCCTTTTTTGGAACCTAAAATTAAATTATTTTCTCAATAAAGAGAAACAAGTCATTTATAACCCATTCTATAGGTGAGAACAATCCTTGTGATCTGGCAGCGTTATACCTTTGTTTGACTGGAGGTACTGCAGTTGAGATGTGTGCACAGTAAGCCTCCTCTGACTTAAAGTGCCTTTTTACCTCAACTGTCAAGTTTGGAGAACAAGTATTTTCTTGTTTCCCATTTTAAGAGTTCTGCAATGTAATGGTGCAAGTAGTTTGTATGGACAAGATAGAGATACTGTTTTTTTAAACAGACCTCAGTATGTGAGATAAATCATTATACTTGAGATAAGTCATTGTACTTTTTCACAATGTGAAAATAACCTGCTGTAAAGCAAGTGAACAAAAAGCTTGCTGTAGGAAATCGCAGGTTGCCAAATGGTGCTCATCTTCCTGTTTGCCTTTATACCTCTCCCAAAACATTTAGGTCATCTGCAATTCATCTTCCCATTATAATGTAATCTTTTAATGGTAAGCTTAAGTAGAATTTCAGATTATATTTTTCTATTAGTTTCAGTGGTTTCTGCTGTTAGTCTGTAGTGTAGGGACTTTACAGTTATCTTGCTTTGCTGTGTGAACTCTATTAGTGCCAATTCTATGTTGTTTGTTATAATTTATACTTTGGGAAGATGTTGGCCAGACTTGGAGAATTGTTACTTCTCACATCCTCTCAAACCTGAGAAGCTGCTCGTGTTTAGTCCCCAATTTAAAGTTGCTGTCAGAGGCAGAACCCCTCTAAAAACAAGCAAAGTTGTAGTGTGCATTACAGAGGACTCAACAATAGAATACGGTGTACGTGTCTTGGCAGTAACTAGAGATGCAACTGCAAAGGTATAATTTGTTTCCTATTCCAGTAAGAGTTCTCTTCCAGCATTCTTTTGGGGCTTTTTGTGATTTCTGATTTGGAAGACTTGCTTTTTCATTTAGTTTGTGTAGTTCAGAGAAAACAGCAAGATTTGTGATAGGCTCATGCAATTGCTAGTGTATGGCATTGCTACATGTACTGTTTTTCAAATTATATAAGGACAGTAATAAGCCACATGGTGGATAAGACATACTAATGTTTGGGTTTGAAAAGGAATCATCAGAAACCCCCTGTGAAGAAGAGTAGCAGACCATGAATGCTCTTTGTTTATGCAGTAGGACAAGTCTGCACGCAGAGTAAGGACCTGACTTTGTGTAACCTCAGTAAGTAAGATCCTTGCTTGCTATTTGCCTGTTCTGGAAACCATCCAGGCAGAAGCAATGCTGCTAGAACAGGGTAACTCCCGTGGTTAACAACTGTTACAGGTATCCAGTGATCCCTCACTGAGCAGTGATGGATAGCCTTATGTGGGATGAAGATACATTGTCACTGGCAGTTCTACCTAGCAGACTTCGTATCAAACAATGATACCAAGTATTAAATGTTGCTTTAACTCTGTTGTTGTCCCCTTTTTTCCTGGAACAAAAGCATACTTAACCTTTTCATCAAGACTCAGTTCTGGAGATGACTTTGCAATATCCTTGCTGGCAACAATGTGGGTCTTCTGCTTTTTGTCAGGCAGTATAGCTGTCTCTTTTTGAATAGCTGTTTATTTTGTTTTCAGCTTGTTTTCTGACCCTTTTGGTTTTGATTCATGTTTTGTAACTGGCTGCTCCCCACCCATAGCAAGCACAGCCATATCCCTGGTGCCATGGTATTTTGGCCAAGCACCACGGACAGGGGCGCTTCTTTACTGATTTCAGACATTCTGTGCTAGAGCAAGGAATTGTCAACCAGGAGAATGTCCAAGCTGGGGAGCTTTTCTCAAAGATAGTTAAGGAAGTTCGGACTCTTATTGTAATCTTGTTACTCTACAGTGTCCACTGTAGCAAGGAGGTTGGACTTCTCTAGATCAAGTTCTGAATTTCTGAAATTCGCCTGTTCTCTGTATGTGATGTAAATAAATACAGATACTGAGAAACAAGAAGATGTGAACTTGTTGTAGTAGTGTTGCAAACTCATGAATTAAGGAAGTGTACTGTTTCTGAGTTTCTGGTCAGACATCTCTAATGTGCATTTTAAATAAGTTTTCTCTGAAGATGGAATATAGAGCTGATAATTGCTTTTTATTTAGATTCCTCACTAAGTTTCAAGTACTTTTACTAGAAACCCTTCCTCCATATTCTTTTTTCACATGTAAGAAATGATGCAGTGCCAATCCCCAATTATTCCTTGAGTTCAACATTTCGCTTAAAAATACTATAGCTTTCAGAAAACTTCACCTGATGCTAAGAAAAGACTAAGTTTTACTTTCACAGAATTTCAAATCTAGTCTTTCGTGTCTGTCTCTAGGAGGTTGGGTCAGTAGATGAAGTCATCACACCAGACTGTTCATTTTGATTGTTATCTAGCTGTTTTGCTGATTGGGCGTGGATTTACTTCACCAGGATGCAGACAGTATCTGCTGCTAACACCTGCAATTTACCACTACTGGAAGCTTTCAAAACAGAATAGAATGATCCACAGGTATTTGCTGTTTATTAAGCCTTGTGATTGTTGCCAAGGGGAGGGGGCCAAGTTCAGGAAACAGGCCTATTCCTGCTGATGCCTACCTTCTGAGAGAGCATGTTTTGCCAGTCTGGGATGTTTGCGTGAATCCTTATTTGCAGGAGAAAGGCTAGTTTAATAACTTAACATCACTGTTCCCTGCAGATGTCATTGCCTGTAGAGATGATATGAACTACTCATTGTTCTTATGCTTTTGGAAATCAACTAGTATATGCTTCAAACTTTGGAAGTTATAGAAAGGATGGCAGTTGTTTTGCTCTTTATGTCCTGGAATGGTAATATATTGGAACAGAGCCATGCAATTGTGAGAAATGCAGTTATTAAAAAATATATTTTGTGGATATGAATTGCGTGTACAGCAACATCCACATTAGTTCTATCATCTCTAAAGAATGGAGGCTTTTTTGGCCCCACAACATAAAATCATTCAATGTTTTTCTTTCCTTTTTTTGAAATGATACTTTAAAAGAGAAACATCACTTCTGATGGATCCTAGAATTTCAAAACCAAACAAAAAACCCTAAACATTGGTTATTACGCTGTGGTATATGTTGCATATAGAAATGTTTTCTCTTGTTTTGTATACCAGTGTTCAAAAATGAATCTTTATGGAGGGACCTTTTCCTGTCTACAGAGGAACTCAATCAGGAAAGGGTGTGATAAAGAGGCCCTTTTAATTTTAGTACTGTCAGTCTGACTTTACCTACTGAAGTAGAGGAAAAGTCATGTCAAAGAAAGTGGCAACAGCTCTATGGAAGGCAGGAACTTGATGAAGTACAGAGCTTTCCGTAAGGGAGCTCAAATATATAAAGCCTAGGAATTTGAAAGCATCTCCTGGGATTATAACCTTTGTTGTGATTATTCGATCTAAGTTCTATCATGGCAAAGGAATTAGAAAATGCATGTGATTTTTCATGTAAAAGTAAAAGAATTTCTCTCTCTCCACTGCAGTTAGAAAAGGCAAGATAACTTACTAATCAAATTGGCATTACACAGCAGAGTGTAAATGATTAATACCTGGTTTGTAGTGACTGATTAAATTGTTACATCTCTTTTTGGTTCATGAAGTTCAAGTAGGAGGATCTGAAAGGAATTCTTAAAGCTTGTTGTTTAGATGTTCTAATGTTGGAATGATTTTTCTGATAAGCAAAGCTTAAAACTCCAGTTTATAAATGTGCATCATCAATGCATGCAAACCATCCTTTAATACAATGGGGGAGTTTTTCTTAGACTTTGATGCAAACGTTCTCCAGTGTATCCTAGTCATAATACTATAAACAAATTGTAGTCCTACCTCTGGCAGATGGGAACAGTTTGCAGATAGTGTCCCATATTTGCTGTGGGTGAGAATGAGAGTTAGACAACTGATCTTTCTAAATTAGTATTCTTGCAGTTATCTGAATTAAAAAAAAAAAAAGTGATAAAATTGTGGCTTGATAGCAAGCATAGGATAGTATAGAAAACTGCAAATTTAGATTTCTTCAATGCTTTTGAAGTAACATGATAATACTATTGTAGAATGATAATAGTGAATGGTATTAATCATTTTGAAGGAACGTTGATTTGTTTGTAGTCTGTGCAGATACTCTATACTGTTGAACCAATATGCCAAGTCAAAGTCCCCATCAAATTGTGCCTTTATTGTCTGGGTGATGTTTGAGGACTAACTGTAAGAGGGAACTGAGGTATAAGATATGATACCAGTGTGCAATGTGGCTTTGATCCCAACAGGTAAGCATAGATGCAACTGTAGTACAGTGTCTTGACTCAGTATCCTGATCTCCAAACCCTTGCTCACATAGCAATGAAGCATGTTAAATCAGACTTCCAAAAGAGACTTCCTAGTTAAAACTATTCTCCCACTTACACTGCAAAAGAGCAGGCTGAAGATCTGCTAATACTTACGTTTTCACGTGAATTTATATGCTTTTTCACAGAAACTGATTTGATACTCAGTTTGTACCTGACCAAAACTCATAATTGTGATGTTCGTTGAGACCAGATTACTTGAGAAGGTTTGGTAGTTTTGTTTACATCAATTAGTTCTGACTAGAATTGGTTTCAATGGTATAATTTACATCTGCCTACAAGAACCCAAGGTAAAGCACCATACACACTCATGTATACAGTTCCTTCTTCTGTTAAAGCAAAATAGAGCACTCCCCCTTCCAGGCCTTAAAACCTCTTCTCACTTGTTCGTCAGTTTCATTAAGGCTTTTGTTATATTGACTCAGCTTTTTTTTGGTAATGCTTTTCTGAAAAACTATTTGTTTTCAGTGATGCTTTAACATGGATGAAATAGATGTTAGAGGGTTAATATACTGTGAATACTTCTGTGTTATTCACCAAGGTTGTTGCTTTATGGAATACATATTTCCTTATTGATCATTCTGGGGATTGTCTCCTGTTCTCTGGAGTTCCCCGATAGTTTCAGTAGTCGGTTCAACTTTTGTAGTGAACTGTATAACACCCAAACTGGTAGAACAGAGCCATGAAAGATTGCCGGTTTTCCATGATAGTTAGCCTCTTCTTGATACCCATGAAGGATTTGTTCAGGGAAAACCTGAATAATGAAGAACAGTTTACTGTCCTGGACTGTCCTCTTTACTGTGCTGAGTTAGTACAAATGAAGAATCTCTACTTTGTAAGAAATAAATTCTGTATGTGAAGATAATAATAAAAGGTCTATGAGACTAAGGTCTATTACTCTTCATCTTCACACACTTAGCTGGCAGCATGGCCACACTGCTGACCTACAGAAATTCTAGCTAGAACTGTGGAACAGTCACCTTCCCCCCGCGCCACCCCCCCCCCGCCTCCTTCTGCAGCTGATTTTCCCCCATTTCACTTCTCCCCTCCACACGCACACGCACACACACGCGCCCCTTAGACCTTCTGTTGTGCTGATGGCTTTTGTGAAACCATTTTATGTAGCCTTTAACCCTTCATGCTACATATAGCATCTCTTTGTTTCTTTTAAATCATTACTTTACTTTTTTTTTTTTTTTCTTCCTTTTTAATGCTTGGATAGAGCAGAGAGGCTGATCTGTCTCTTTGACTGCATTACCAAATTTTAGGAGCTTCTAGGGTGATCAATCAAGTGTCTGTGTTCTTTAGTTCCTAGGAATTAGTCCAAATGTGTATATTTAGGTACAATAGATCATATATATTTAAAAACAGTAGCCCCCCTCTTCATTCCTTGAAATTCAAGCTGTAATCAAACTTATGTGCTATCAGGCTGAGGGGAGAAAAGCATGTTTTTCTTTTACATGCCCAAAATGTAGTGAAAATCCCTGTGGACAGTTGTGTTTACAAGGGTAACTGTCTGCATTCAATTGTGGGTTATAAAAGTGCTTGCTTGAATAAATAGACTGAGCTATCAGACAGAACAACCAATAGTTCGTTGGACTAATTGACCTTGTCAGTAGAATAGAAACACTTGCAAATAAAATTCCCATTGCCAGAAAAGTTGCAATGAAAACCCCTGAAGAAACTGTGTATATCCTCTAACTATCTTGGAATGCAGTGATTCAAGCAGCAGACATGCAGGGGGGATGGGGGGAGGCATCATTAACTAAAAGTTTTATATACCAACATTTTTCAGTGATCTCTTTCATAGCATGAGATTATATGCATTCCTAAAATCATTAAGTAGTTTGCTTTCTCTATTCAGAATTGTTTTCCAACAATTGTTGTTACTTTTACCATATCTTGAGTCTCCTTGTATTTGTTTTGCTGGTCTGCTTTTATTATAACGTACCCTTTTCAGAAAAAGCAAAGATGTTTGGCTAGTAACCACAGCATGTTGTAATGAGGGTGGAGTATGTTTGTCATTCTACAGTAATAGCTGACTTACATAAATGCCAGTGTCTATAACCACTCATACTGTGGCAGTTTATCTTTTTGAATATATTCAAATTGCGTAATGATGGAAAAGAATCACAGTAAATAACAGAATATCTGACTTTCCAATTGAAAGTATGCTAGAACTGTTATTTTACTTTACTAGTGATGAGTCATGTATCTTCATACAAAAAAAAAATTTCTCTCTAGAAACAAATCTTCACAAATGAATTAGTCATATATCCAACATTTCCTTTAAAAATTGGATAATGTCACACAGGTGGAAGTAGAATTATAAAAAAAAAACAGCAGTGGAAGACAACAGGTTTTCACTGTGTACTATAAAAAGATTACTTTGGTTAGAAAAAACAGGAAAGATAGCATTTGGGGGAAAAAAGGTCTGAAAAACAGTCTAGTAGGTTGCTAAATAAACTTTAGAGATGAAGGTTTAAAAAAAGCACCAAGATTTGTAAAAAGGGGGATAGTGTATTTCACCTTAAGTAAGGGACAATGTGTAATAAGGGATTTTGTGGTTTTACAGCTCGGTGCATGTGTTTGAAAGCTGTTCTCTCAGCAACGTGGGTGGCAGGTTATGCTACCATATAATGTATTGTAGTTGGCTCTCCACACTTGTCAGGGTTAGCGTTCAACCATTCGGAAAATTTTCCCATTGTTCTATCATGTGAACCAAGACTAGTGTTGAATTCCCAATAACCTTCTGCAGGAAAAAGAGGTTTAATTAGAAAGTTTGAAATTTGATTACTTCTGTTATTGTCTTAACGTCCTTTATGATAATTTAGGTGTTTATCTGCAAATGTGATCAATTTTTTCTCAGAAAGCTGAAAAACCAAACTTAACACTGTACTGCAGTTGCTTCAGCACTTTTAAAAGAAAACTTGTATACTCAATTCTGTCTTTCTTCAGCATTAACACTCTATTTCCATCTTAAACATGTTTGCTTTAGATGGATCATAGCTTTTGGCAGCTACTGCATTTTTAGCAAATAATACTGTTTCTAGTAAGGGTTGCAAAAAAAAAAAAATATCTTTGTGTGAGGTCCTTGTAAACTGAACCTTGGGAACGTTATGTTATTTCTGCATTTTCCCTTCTTTTGTGCTTCTTCTCTATTTGTGACATGGTTATAAATTACATCGTTTGAACCAGAGAATTAAAAGCATTTTATTTAGTGATTCCAGTAATTTAAAAGAGAGAATGTTTGTTATACATGTATTTTTTTTCTTTTTACCTGTTATTTCAGAGGCTGGCACACAGAAATAAGCAATTATGGTATTGAAATTCCATTGTGCCAGCACCTCCAGGGCATAATCCAAAAAAAAAAAAAAAAAAACCAAACAGAAAAATCGCCTGCTGGGTTGTATGCAGTATGCTTGTGTGAACATCAGTGTCTGCTGTTCACACATCATTTTTTTTTTTTTTTTTACTGAAAGTTCCTGTTGGAATAAAGGTTCTGTGTTTGGAGAGTGCACCTTATTTGATATCTGTTGGTCAATGTTTTTCAAAGTTTGTGGGCGTTTGTGATTACAGTTTACCAATGCAGGCTCACAAGATACTTCTTGCAGATAGACATTAATGCTTCAGAATTAAGAAAAGCAGATACAAGGTTCTGGCAATATAAATGGATATAGCAAGAAAGAGGTTGATGTTCTTCACAACTACATTTAAACATTCTGTTTGGAGACAAAACATGGGAATGAGGAGACAGGTGGGTGGAGGGGTAGATGACAGCATGACAGAAAGGGCTATATTACTTAGTTAACCTGCTTCAATATTTTAACCCCTTTAGTTCCTCTCTTTTTTCCCCTTTTTTAATGCAAGAGTGTTGGCTAATTGATATTTTAAAGTAGTATGTGTACATCTAGCATTACAGCTGACATGGGTTTGGGTGTTCAGGATCAGGTAGAATGTCTTCTTGATGCTGGATCATAGAATCACAGAAGGGTTTGGGTTGAAGAGACCTTAAAGCCCATCCAGTTCCACCCCCCTGCCGTGGGCAGGGACACCTCACACCGGACCAGCTTGCCCAAAGCCCCATCCAGCCTGGCCTTGAACACCTCCAGGGATGGGGCATCCACAGCTTCTCTGGTCTGGTGCCTCACCACCCTCTGAGTAAAGAATTGTTTCCTAACCTCTAATCTAAATCTTACCTCGTTTAGTTTAAGACGATTCCCCCTTGTCCTATCACTATCTGGCCATGCAAAAACTTGCTCTGCATCTGTTTTATATATGTATGTTTCATAACATATAGTGCAACACCCCTGCTCCTCCTTCACTGCCTGTCTCTTCTGAAAAACTTGTATCCTTTGATTGCAGTGTATCAGACTGCGCTTTTCAGTTGATAAGGATTCCTTTTAACTATAGCTTATAAGACTAACAGTATTAATTTGCAAACTGTAGTGTGTAGCAATATTGATTTTTCTCATTTGTTTTTAAGGGAGAGACTGTTACAATTTCTAATCCTCTGCTAGGTTTGTAAAACTTAAGATAAAGGGAAGTTATGGTAAATCAGATTTTAAGGTTCAAGGTGGGTAAAATGTTAGTTTATCTTGATATTCAAGATGATTATCAATTTGCCTGACCAACTATTGCTTAAGTCCTTCTACCAGTGTAATTACCAGTGACAAATGATTTTGATGTATGTTAACCAAAAGCATGTCTACACCAGTAATCTATCAAAAAAGAAAAAAGATCAGACTGACTTCACTGTTCCCTGTCCCCCCTCCTCCCTACAATGTTTTAAGATCACATCATGACCACAGAGCTACATATGTCTCTTTCATTCAGTGTAGTAACTGCAGAAGTGTATGCATGTCTTTACTATTTCCTATTATTAATAAGGTAATAGATTAATTCTCTAAGGTATAGATTCAGTCTTTTTTGGATTGAAGCATAATACTTTTCTACTCAGGTATGGCATTCTGTGTTAAGTAGGAAATCGTGTAGGAGTTTGTTACTGAACTGTATCATGTTTTGTGAACAAATACGCTGTAATCCATTGCAGAAATTAGGTCAGTAAGGTCTTGGGGAAAAGAAGTAATAATAAAAAAAAATCTTGCATCTTTTTTCAGCTTTCCTTACTTGTAAATACTTGAAGGGAAGTTTCAAGTAATACTTTTAATCGTGTGTCTCCCGAAGGTGGAATTGCTTTGTGGATTGTAATTTTTTTGTTGTTGGGTGTTTAAAGAGGTTCCTGGTTTCATCTAAGGAAAAATAAATCTTTGTTTTCTTTATTTGCCTGCTGTATGGTGTATTGTTTGGAGGTGGGGTAAGCATGTGGCAGAATATGATGAATATTTTGAGGAGTGCAGACACTTGACTTCACTCCAGTTAATCAGCAGAGCAAGAAGGTGAAGAAATTGTCTGGAGCAAGGGACCTTTCTTTCATCTCCAGGGAGCATGCTAGAGAGAAGATACTGGAGTAGCATGTTCTGGTATCAGCAGACCTCTATTTGAAAGGGAGGTTCTGCTTTTCTGTAGCATGGACATTACTAAAGAGAGCTGTTCACACTTTTAATTTTCTTTTTCTTAACACATTCTGCAACAGTCTTTTTTCCTGTCCTTGAAGTTGCCCGGTTATCCAAAGTTACCTGCTCTGGTTTTGGATCCCATATGTAAAAACTTTTTGGGAGTCCAAGATTGAAGCATCTTCTTTGAAAGATCTGAACCACAATTTTTCTGTGTCAAAAATGCTACTAAGACCACGCTTGCTTACTATCACTTTTATTTTGAAATATAGAGGTTGTTAGCCAGTTGGGAATACTTTTCAGTGCATTTGAGCTATTCTTTTTTCCCACAAACTGTAGATAAGGGTTGAGAGGATAAAGTCAGTGAATTATAAATAATCAGCTTTGATTTACCTGATTGTCTTCACAGGCTTAATTGTGGGAAGTAATCATTGGAATGAGTACTAGATGATTTCAAATAGTGAAAAGTGATGAGGAAAAAAAAGTGTAGAAAGGCCAAGACAAAGATTATTGCTGATCTTCCCATGTGCTACTACTAACCCAGCATAGAAATTCTTTGTAAAAGAAAAAACAGCAGCTGACATTTAATTTGTGTTAAGCATAAGAAAAGATATGAAAGGAATGGGAACTTCTAAAGCTTGCAAAGCACTGAGAAAGTCTTGTGGTGTCATCTCAACTGGTGCTGGACGTTACCACACCTTATTTTTTAAGTAGCCAACTTGTAGGCAACCACAGCTGGGAACGCCCTGTGACTCTCCTTAACAGTTCATCAATGGGCTGAGGAGAAGTGGCACCAATGCGGAAGAAATTAGGAGCCAGTTTGTTCACCACTTATTTTCTAGCCTGTGTGTGGCTTCTATGTTATAAGCATCTTTATTTGTATCAGTACAAATTCACTGTGGTTTTTGCTACTTGTAGTAGTATTTCCTTGTGGCAAAGACATTGAAGCGTAAGATTTAAAAAATGGAGCAAAAGCCAACAGAAAACACATGGCATGTGCCATGCTTTATGTCAGGCCACCAGCGAAACAAATAACCAAACATTTCCATAAATTCACAAGTACCGTTAATATATGTAAACAGTAGTAAGGATATATTATTCTGTTTTTATAAGCATGCAAACAGACTTTCTTAAAGTGAAGTTAGATCCACAAATTATATCCCATAGAGGTATATGAGGAGTCTTTTTATCATTAAAATCGTATTTGTATCCTCATTCCTGAAACTTAACATTTTGATGGCAAACATGGAAAGCTGAGATTCTCAGCATCATTAGAAAAGTAGTTTTATAACCTGACTTCAGGCAAAAATTTATACAAAGGAATGTTGTTCACATGACAAAGTCATCCGTGAAGTTCAGAAGTAAATGCTATCTATACTTAGCAATTAACAAATATTCAGACAAAATACAAAGTTCCTGAGCAAGGACTTCAATTGCTCTAGAGCTATCTTCATGATAATCCTTTGCAGAGTTGGGTCTTTCTCCATTGATTGCCTGAATGTTATTTTTGTTGGGAGACCTGTGTCTGCAAGGAGCTTTGGCCAAAATAATGCTAGTAGCATCTACATAGAATTCTTTGAAGTTCTTTGGGGGGGGAAAAAAAAGCAGCAAATATGTTTTTATCCCATTCCCTGTCTCAAGTAGACCATGGAAATGTTTCTACAGATCTAAAATGTAATTTATTTTTTTCTGAGGGCTGCTCTCCATCTTATTCTGTCATAAGATAAGAGATCAAGCATTTGAATCAGAAAAACCTTTCCCAGGATTTTCCTGTTTTCTGTAGAAACACACAAAAGAGTGTGGCATGAGAGTGATAATGTGAGCATGTGTGTCTGGCTTGAGGGACTGTGTTCTCTAGACTTCTTAATCCAGTTCCTAAACTAGGTTTATCTCATATTCCTATTTTATTTCGGAATGAATTCTGGAATGTTTTCTGTCTCATCTTAAAGGAATGTTAACAAATACAGTTTTTGAGGCTCTTTATGAACACTGTTCTCAGTCTTGAGTGAACTATGAGATTTTAGCCCCTAATTCTTTTTATGCTTTTATCTTTTTAAATTTCTTCTTTCCCCCTTTATCTGTTTGTGGTCAAATTCAACTGTGTGTATGAAGGATTTTTTGGTCATTTTTAGTAGCAAATGCAGAAAATTCTTGTTCTTATGCTGTTTTTTATTTTTACTTCTTAGCAAAAAATAACCTATCAGATGTTACTGAGACTAACTAGTGAGGTTAAAACGAAGTTGTTGTTTTTTTTGTCTTGCTTGGAAAACAGTTGCAGTTCCTTATTGGGGTAATGACTTACAACTACTGAAGTAGGCTTCCATCTGTGTTGTAAAAGTCACTGTGTCTATTGGAGAGGTTTTCCAAAATAGTCTTTGGGTAAACCTAGCATTGCTGGTTTAAGAACTTCTGTTGTGGAGTTACTAGACTTTCTTCTTGTTTGTATTGTCTGTCGTGAGGAGAAAGAATTACTTGCATAGCATTAAATTAAGCAGAGGACCATATGTACGGACAGTTCTTTAAGACAGGCTGTAAGACACACAACTTGCAATCCGATTCCATCAGCTTGTTACTGACCTTACATCTATAAGCAGTAAGATGATGTCCAACAGTAGCTCTGGTTTTAGGACTTAGTAGGCCTATTGGTAAGCAAGTTTTCAATTATGTCACTTCTGGGTTTTGTTGTTTCCATATGCCCCCTCGTTCTTCAGGAGCACACATGATGTTATTCTATTTCCATTTTCATACATTTGATTGTAAAGAGCTTGCATTCTTAATATCTGTTGAATGTAAGACTATGCAAGACTCCTGTTAGTAGACATGCTGTTGCAGTAAGATAACATTAACCCAACCTAATATGTCCATTTGAATATCTTTTTGAGCTCTGCCTTTTCGGAGTGAATAGCTACTTGAGGACTCGTCAACTCCAAGAAAGAAGTCAAGGAATGGAGTTAATCTATATTGAGTGAAGCAGAGTCTGAAGTTTGACTTCCATGTTAAACAATGAAACGCAGCCTTGCATTTTACTGGACACCCTTTCATATGGATTTGTAAGAAAGCCCGAGCAGAAGGTTAAAAACTCTACTGTATTTGTTCTGGTACACTAAAGAAAAAGAAATTTTATGTAGACTTAAAATTAAATGCTTCCATTGGGCAACAGTCCTGATTCCAACTTTGCAAATTTATGGAAGTGTATTCTGGCTCATATAAAACTACCCAGCTGAACTTCTGTGACAGATGCACTATTTCTTCTCCTTTAAAGTTCATTCATATGAAAATATATCTCCAGTTAGACGTGTTTATGAATTTGGGATCCTTCTCAGATGAGACATAGTGTTGCCTTTTTAAATTTACACAAATAGTTTTCACAACAGTCTCTTGCATTTGTTTCCAATGAGCAAATATTCCTTGAGTTTAATGTTACATCTACTCTGGATCCTGTGAAATGTTACTCTGCATTTGCTTATTGAAGTCTGGCATGCTATAATGAGTTTAGGTAATGTTTCAGTTTATTGGGTTTTGCCCCACTCACTATCACTGAGTATCTCTATCAGTTTTGGAGTCTTCATCCAGATACAAGAAAAGTTTACTTGCTTGTATACTGTACTTGCATAGTATTTGGCAATTACCTGCATAGGTTTAGGGTCTTTTCTCTTTTAGGAGAGGCAACCCTTTTTTTCATTTTTTATTTCATTGGAAACAAATACTGCTCAGAAAAAAATATATATATTCTTGTAGACCCAGGATAAATGCTTTTGTATAACCCCATTTTTTTTTTTTCAAAGCAGCATATTCTTTACTAGTGAGATTTTTTTCTTACTTGCTAGCACTCAGGTATAACTTACTGCATTAGAAATATAGTTCTCTTCAATGTGTAAAAAGAGCCCTTTACAGTGAGGGGAATGGTTTTCTTTTGTGTTAGATGGACCTTCTCTCTTCTGTACCTATAGAGGGTTTTTGAGAGCTAGCAGCTGTCTGCTACTACAACCACTGACTTAAAAAATATTGTTTCCCCATAGTCATTTTCAAAAGTGCTTCAGCATTCTGTGGGATGCAAGGCATAAAGTGTAGTCAGTAGGGTATCTCTTCTAAGTTATTCAGAATGATTTGATATAAGATTAATTCAGTGTGACTAGTGTTCAGACACTTAGAGCTTTATTATCGTTTCATAATTTGATTTTTTTCAAATACTTTCTTTGTATAATTTAACTGTGGCTATGTCTAGACATATTTCCTGGGTATGGCTAAACAATTTTGAAGGTAAAGTATGAGCTGATTTTTTTTGCACTTTCACACAAACAAAATATGATTCCTTTATATATGGAAATGGAAACTGCAGACATGGGATGTACAGCTTTTCAAACCTCTGCACCTTTGCAAGAGTAGTTATTTCCCAATAGATTTTCAGTCATCTTACCTTCCATTTGTAATGGATTTGTGCAGTGCATTCTTGCAGTCCATTTATATTGTTTTCTCCTTGTGTTATTTGGTAGAACTAAAGTTTCAGACTACCCAGCAGTTCTGGTTTGGAAAAATTGATATGACCTCTTCCTTTACCCTATTCTGTCCCCTGGTTTCTCATAAAAAACCTTAATTTTGTCTGCCTTTTAAGGTAATCTTGTATATGGCTATCTCTTAATGTGTAACTATGGTAGAAGTTTCTTTTAAAATGCTTGTTTTTGTATGATGCTTACAGGAAACTCCGCATATTTTATTCTTAGAGGGTTCTGTGGTGTTCTGTTACCCCTCATGAAAGGCAGCTGCTGATATTAATCACCTTTTTGTTCTATTCACCAGTCAGCAGTCTCATTTGTAGTGTAAATTCACCTGAATTTCAGATTTTTTTTTAGTATATTTGCTGTCTAGTTCTTTGCTGTAATATATTTCACTGCTTCTGTTCAGTGTTTTCTGTCCTCCTTATATACTTGTCTGCTTTTTCATTTTCTGCTATATTTCCTGTTTTCCACTACCTCCTTTCAGAAGATGGTTGAAGTGCTATCATCTTCCCTGAGAGCAGCCTGTCATCCTCAAATAGTAGGAGATGATGTCCCTATTTTGGATGATTGCTGCTGGAGAGTGACTAAAGCTTTTAGATCATAGTACAGTAATTGGAGAAGTCATAATTTGTGTGTGTGTTTTTTGGGGTGGTGGTGGTGGGGAACCTTAAATTCATGACAAAGACTTTTATTTAAAGGAATAGTGATGTATCCTCTTAGCTAACTGATAACTTTATCTATTTTCTTTATTCTGGAAACCTTAGCCATATACTTAATAAGATGTTTTTTGGTAGTTTTGTCACAAATAGGGCTATGACTTCAAAGTTCGAATGCAGAAAGTGTAGTTTATCAGAATGAATTTGGCAAAATGTACAGGGTTTTTTGTTCTTGTTTTTCGGGGGGAACTGGAAGGAAGAGTTGCGTGTGGAAAGTGGTCTCTTTTTCCTTTCTGTATTCTGATTGGATAAAAGTTTTCAAAGGAAACTAGAAGGGTTTTCAAAGAAACTCCTCTAGGAATCACATTTGCCATGTTTATGTAATAGTTTTCTCAGTTTTTGCAGTGATTGATCCTTTAAACAACTGTCAGAGAATCTCTGAGTTCTCTATCATCACACAGCATGCTAAAAATACGATTATCATATCATCTGGTCCTAGCGTGCTAGGCACCTGCTTACTAGGATACTTACCTGTTACCTTGTTAGTTTTAGCTCCTCTTTAGTTACTTGTCTGTAAAATGAAAAAATGTTGCAGTGAAATAATGTTTTAGGGCTGAAGTGCTTCCAAAAAGGTACAAAATGTTTGATTTGCACCTCTTTCTAGAAGTGCCGAGCAGCAATATTTTCTACTTTTTTTGCTTTTTTTTTATGTGTATGGTTTCCTACCTCCCATCCGCATCTTTCATACTCTGAGCTACTGATAATTTTAGTTGGATAGTACCCTGTTTAAAAATAAAATAAAATTTCCCTGTTCTCTGTCTCGGAATTCTGGAAAGTTTAAAGACTTGCAGAAACCATAGCTTTTCCAATCATTCATTTTTACAACCAGACTGTTCAGATGCAGTCCGTTCCAGTATGTCTGCAGCTTAGACTTTAAACAACTTAGGTACCAGAAGTAGGCAAACTGAAGCAGAAAATTTGTTTTGGGCTGCATTACCTATTTTTTACACTGTCAGCCTAGCACTCTAGAGCACAAGCTCAAGAATTTTTTGTTGCTTTTTTTTCAGCGTCAACATATTTTCTGCCAAGCTCAAGGGAAGTAACAGATTCACATTGGAGCCAAGTCACTGTAGGTCTGAAGGATCTCCTCTGGTATCAAGAGTCTTCTCAAAGTTTAATAGTAGTGCACCTGCAAAGGTATGGCATTCCTGTCTACTGTGACACAGCTGGTAAATGAGAAGTAGGTCCCAGCAGGAGAATGCTAATAAGCTCAGGATATGCTTGTTCTCTCCTTTCTACACCCTTGATTGATCCATAAATGAATTTTGAAGAACATTTTTTGTTAAACAAGAGATCTCAAATGAGTTGTTGGGATTGATTTCAGTTAGAGACAGGGTTCTGACTAGAGCAAAAGGTGAAAGAGGGAGATCTGTTTGAGCTGAAACCATACTATGCTTAGATGGCTTGCTCTGGAATTTTAAGCTTTACATACAAATCTCTAAGCTAGGCTGTGTTGTCACTGTTTTTCATGATTTGATAATTTTGATTTCCAAAGGGACATGGAGAAGGCTTTAATATTTTCTTAGGTTCCAACAGACAGGATGATTACCACATAAACCATGTGAAATGAGGCAGTTTTTCTCTAATGAAAACTAATTTATGGATGTATCACATATAAGCTGTATGATGGAAAAGTTCAAGTAACCTTGGTCAATGAAAAGTAAGAATTTGAAGATGCTGAACGTGAGAGCAAACTGTCCAAACCTATTTAACATTTTTGCTCTTCTTTGAAACTGTATATAAATCTTGAGACACATCCCATCTCTTTTTTTAATGAATAGGGAGCTGCCTAACCACCATCCTTCATAGATCATAAAAAAATAAGACTAAAAACTTGTGTATATGACACAACAAATTTGAAAAGTGTTCTTTTCTTTCCAGAGAGACTTTCATAGAAATAAATATGACAAATTCCTAATGGTCACTGCAGACATATTTTCTAGAGTCAAGAATTGTTTTCAGATAAATAATAGAGGATGAAGTACTCAGAGATTGCCTGGTTTTGTTTGCTTTTTGTTTGCTTTTGCTTGCTCTTTTTCTGCCACCCACAGTTAGGCAGAAAATCATTTATTGAAATGACGATTGAGTAAGATAGCTTGGGCTGACAAATCCATTGTATCTATGCATTTGGCAAAGTATTCATTTCTCAGACTGCATGCACCTTGAATGTGCTATTGTTGCTGGCAAGTGCAGTAAGCAGGTGCAGTACTGGGAGTCTGAGGGCTGGGGCAGGGACTGGGGAAGTACCACGGACAGGGGCTCCTCCAAATGCCTGTCAGCACAGTCCAGGGTCACCTGTGGGACTGCCCCGATGTGGCTCCATCTGTCAGGAGTTTTTCATGTGGGCAGTTCAGCACGGTCTTAAGTCTTGCAGACATCAGCACTTATGATTATCACTTGATACTTAAAAAACAGCTGCTTTTATTGTGATTCCATGTCATAAGTGTTGGAGATGCCAAGGCATGTGCAATTTCTCCCATTTGACAGTAGACTTATGGACATACTTAACAGGCAGTCCAGGAGCATGTCTTACTGGACTGTCTGGTGCGTATGTCCTGGAGCATCTCTTACATGCTCCTCATCTAGTGCCAGAAGACTTGAAACATCTTTCTGCAAAGACAATGACCATAAAAACATAACTTTTTCCTCTTTAACGTTTCATGGACTAAGATTCAACATGCTGTTCTTCATGTTGTAGTATTGAAATTCTCTGAATCAATGAAGTACATCTGGAAAGAAATCACATTTTTTTTTTATAGGTAGAATCAAATTACTTGAACTGTTCACTAAACTCACCCATCCTACGTGGGGAAATTTGAAACATCAGGGCACTCCATTGCGAAGAATATCAAAATGCGCTTGTCAGTGAAACAATTTCACAAGTTGGCTAGTGAATCACTTCTGCCAAATGAAAATTTACATTGCATCATAATTTTAAGTTCACATTATCTGCTTAGCTCAGAACTGTTCCAGTTTGTGATCTACAAGGGGGCAATGTGATATAACTCACTGACACTGTCCAGCATGTGTTGTGCTTCTGTAATCTGAATATGATATCCAGAGAGGCAATACAAGTATCTGTTTGAGCATCATAGCTGCTAATTCTTGCCCACATAAATGGGATACAGCATGCTGGTTACCCATGCTGGGAACCTATAGATGTGTTTTTGTAGAGTTCCTATTTTCTTTCAGTAACTGTGATTCTTGGAGGTGTTGTAGTTGGGCTACTATGATTAAGCCCCCTTTGTTCTTGGAAATGCTAGGAATTTAGGTGTTAAACTGTAAGGAAATGAGAATGCACCAAGACATTTTTTTTGGTGGCGAAGGCAGTATAGGACTTGTACATGACACTGACAAGATACTGGTTCTGAGGATTTCTATTTCTTCAAATATATTTTTGTGTCCTTGAGATAATGCAAAAAGGGAATACCCATAGGCAATTCCATATCACAGTTTCCTGTTGGATAGCCATGGCAGACATGTACTAATGCTCAGGTTAGTAGTAACGGCAATGAGGTATTGGAGTGGGGGGCATGGTCTCAATAAATTTGGGATCAAGTTTCAAAAATGTTTGTCGTTCCTGAAGAAATGCAAAAAATGCAACACCACCTGATCTCTGCAGATTATCCATCCATCTAGTTGGATTTCTCATGTGTAAAAACCTACTTAAAATTTTCAGTGACACCTGCGTTACATTTTTAGTTTCAGACATCACACTAGATGAAACTTAATGTTTTTATCCCATTTCCTAAGTATTGTTTAAAAAATAGCTGTATAGGGCTTGAATCCTTTTGTACCTGTCTGTTGCTCTTTTACAACTTGTATAGGTGTTCGTATGTCTTTTACTAGATCACTGTAAAAGATCCTTAAGAAGGTAGTGAGCTGCT
Source organism: Anas platyrhynchos (assembly GCF_047663525.1). Classification (NCBI taxonomy): domain Eukaryota; kingdom Metazoa; phylum Chordata; class Aves; order Anseriformes; family Anatidae; genus Anas; species Anas platyrhynchos. The sequence goes on from NC_092590.1 coordinate 38,350,871, forward strand.
TTTGCTTGACTCATTAAAGCAGAAGTGCCACTTTACAGTGTTTTCTAAAGACTATTTAATTTTCACAAGACTTACCACTTCATTCAACAGTTTAGAAATGATTGAAAGGAAGAGTGACTGGACACTTATGCACTGGCTGTTTAATTGCATAAACTGAATTGGAACACTTGGTGCATTTCATTATTTATACGGGTACAAATGAGTTTGAGAGAAACTCAACAAGATGTGTTGAAAACTGATCTGTACAAAATGACATCAAATTTAATGTATTTCTGAAAATGTGGCCTCGTATTTTGGCATTTTTCATAGTGTTTTCCTGTTATTTTACTGAGCTGATGGAGTGTCCTTCCAGTAAATTTTTCAGGGTCTCTGGTCTAGTGGACTTGTGTAGTACTACTAGGCTTAGTCACATAGTTTGTAACATGTTTGTTTATTGCTATTTCTATTTCAATCAGGTACAATTCTTTACTACCTGGGCATTGGTTAACTTTGACTGTTTTAATCTGGAGTAGAATAGTCTAAAGAAAGAAATTCTCTAATTTTTTTTGCAAGGATCTTTGAGCTTTGTTTTTCAGCCTCCCCAGTCTTCCTAAAAATTTGTTCTTTCAGCTTGTTTGAACAAAAAGATTATATATGATATGAGTCTTAAATATTTGCATGTTGTGCTGTCTAATATGGCTTATTCTACAGTTAGTCTCCTGTCTGCCTAAATTACAGTTGAATCTTCTTGAGGGATGGGGTGTGCTCCTCTAGACTCTTCAGGAACTACTGTTGGGAAGAATGGAAAACTTCTCCTACCTAATGGACTGAAGTTAGATTTCTTGACCGTTTAAGGAGGTGACTGATTAAGACCACAGAGCTACCTCCTTAGGTGGTCGTTGCTTCGTTAGAGCAAAGAAGTGTGCTTTTCACAGTGAGTTCTTTGAGCATGTTTCTGTGATTCTTGTTAAGTTGCTAATGTGGTGTCCCTCCTTTGACTCACTTGGAACTTGCGAAGTTTCTTTTGGATCTGCTTCATTTTTCTGTTGGAACTGGTGCATCACTGCTATTAACTGGTTCTCTTCCTTCCTAAGTGAAGTGATGGCTGAAGCCCAAGCTCTGCTACTTCCAGTGTTGACAGTTAGAATACTGGAATTATGCGTAGGTCTACTGATTGTGAATTCTGATAGCTGTATGGTAGGGCATGACAGTTGTGGAAAGAAAATTTTTGTTAACTGGACTAGCCTTCTTTCTTGCTAGTTGTTGTAGAAACATATTTGGATAGTTGGGAGAAAAATAAGTAAGCTAAGCAGGGAAAAGGCTTTCATGTATTTTATTACACAACTTGGAGAAAGTCTTTGTATTGATAAACGCTGCATGTATGAAAAGAGCATTTATTTTATTTAAATCTTCCTCTGCTTGGAATAATACATTATTGAGAACACCTGCTTTGAGAAGATCTTTTTAAAAATATAACTATGGTAAGAACTAATTAAGCATGTAGATGCTTAAAAACTTGGATTTATGAAGAGTTTAGCTATTTCTTTTAATTTCAAAGGTGGCAAGTCACTCAAATAAAAAGAGGTGGCTTTGACAGTCTTACAAGAAAAGTAGAAAGACCAAAATCAAGTGTTGCTTGTTTTCAGAGCCTGTTTTATAGGCAGTCACAGGAAATACATGTTGCCATTTGTATGTAGTAGTACAGACGATCAATTGGAAACGTGATCAAGTACAAACATCTTGAGAATTATACTCTGCCTTGCTAAAGCTGTGATGGCAGTATTAATTCTCTGCTCTGTCAGGATAAATACTTTTTCCAGCAGAGTAGAAAACGGAAACTTCTTCCTGTATATGCACCGAGGAGGTCATCCTTCTGAAATCTGGGAGCCCTGTCTAGCATATGCTCTGGGCTATGTTTGTAATGACCCTGAATATGAAACTACTTGTGATGGTTTTATCCTTGCTATATCTTTGTAGGGCAGCAAAAATCCTGCATTGTTTGAATGGGTGTTAGCTACTGTAAATATAACAAACAACTTGGGTATTATAAGCTTAGTAGAAAGTAGCAGTTTGAGTTACATACCACTTTCAAGAGACCACAGGATTTAAACAGAATATCACTGAATACAGAAACGAGGTCAACGTTCAATTTAAGAAGGATTAAGTACAATAGAAAAATTGATTTGGATAAATCACTTCCTAAGAAACAACTGTGGTGCTCAGGTGTGAAAATAATTCATGGGCAGACTTGTTGCAGAGTATTTATGTACGTTCTGGGGCTCTAGCCATCTAAAGTGCATACCCTGTAGGAGATGAATTAATTTGAATATGACAGCAGACTGGTCTCAAAAAAACCTACAGCATGGGAAAGATCAGGGAATGATGTAAGAAGGTCTTAACCACCTTTTATTTGTATATACTCTTTTAGGCAGGTAGCTGCAGAGAGGTCATAAAGGAGTTACTGTACTCAAAACATCCCTGTCTAAGAAGGCAAGTTTATCCAGGCCCTGTCCCACTTTAATGACCACATGGAATTAGTGGCTTTGTGTATCAGGAAAGACTAACCAATCCTTACTAGTCTGAAATAATTGCCTAAAGAAACAGTAAAACTTTTTGTGTTTTTGAAATATGCTGTGTGAGGTAAAGGTGGTAGCATGATGATGTAATTCTTCAGTCAATAGTAGCTGCCAAGATTACATTGCATTGTGTATTGGTTACCTTTAGGTGTTCTGTGCTAGTTGTTTTCCTGATGTTTGGAAATAGCATGACTTGCTCATGATTCACTTGCTGTCAAGCAAATTTCTCTAATCTCAACACCAGAAGTTTCCTGGTCTAGGTGAGTTGTCTAGCTTGAGCTGTTCTTTGTGGACAGATAAAGAAAATGTAGTTTACGGTCATTGTATCCGTCCCTGCTATTGTGCTGTTATTGGCCAACTGCAGTTGAAATTAACAACTGAATTGTGGGATTCAGCAATGAATTCAGCTTGTTTTTGTGAGCTTATGACTGGCTAGAGGAGTTCAACTGCTGAGGAGAATGTGCCTTAGCTTCACAACCATTCTCAGCAGTGGTAGTAGATGGCTGACCAGGCAGGCAGCATGCAGAGTTGTGAACAAGCCATAGCTGGGTTTGTTTGCCCTTCTACCCAAAGAGTAGGTCCAGGGTAGATGGCTGGGACAAATGTGCAGAAAATCGTGTTTCACTAATTCTGGTGGGGATTTCTTGGGAGAGATGTTGGGGGAAGGGGGAGGGTGTAGGATTGCTGTCTTTTTATTTTATTTTTACTTTTTTTTTTTTTTTTTTTTTTTTGGTAAGACCTTTTCCTGTCTACCTATGTTGCTTTGTCTTGGTTCAGGATGATTTCTTTCTATCTGCTGCCCTTAGCTTATTACCACTGTTCTTGACTGTGGCTTCTCTCTCTTTGAAGTGGTAAATATAAATAGTTTTAATGCTATACTGCTGGAAAGATCTTGTAACTTCCTTATTAAATTTGAAGGAAGAAGTGTGGTAGTTGAATGATTTTGACTTCTTATCCTATAAGGCCTGAAAAAACAGCATAGAACAACTTTCTTATTAAAGTTTTGGTCTTTCATTCTATCATCTCTCTAAAGTTTAGTCTTAATTTGCTTTGGCCTTGATGTTTTGTGTGTGTGGAGTTTGTATCTTCTATGGTAGAGCATCCATTAGTGGCAGTAGTATCTTTGCCAAATGCGCATGGAGTTTTCTAGAACCTCTGGACTATACGAGAAAGTGAAGAAACAGGGTTATTAATTTGGTGGTGGGGATTTCTATTGACAACATTATTTCTACTTTGGCTTTCAAAATAACATTTAAACTCTTACTTGAGTAATCCATACGTAAAGCCATAGCACACAAAGGACAGGAAAATAAGAAAGGAATGGAGAGAAAGCAGGAGAAGAGATAGATAAGAGTGTATAACAGCAGCAAAGGAAAGGTGAGTGACTTTCCATTTCAATTTTTATCCCTTTGTTTATTCCTCTATTTTGCCTTTCACACTCTGCTTGTTTACCAGTGGTCACAAAATTTATCACATTAGAAATTAATTTAAAACAGCAAAATTTAGCACATCGTATATAGGATTAGCTTGTCCAGAGCTACTAATATTTAACTCTCATTGATTCTTTACTTTGTTTAATTATTTGATCTTTTTTTGATAAAACAAGCGAAATTAAAAACTGGAAGTTTCTTTCTTTAGGTAATTAGTAACATAATTGATATTTAAAACTTTCCTGGAGGACCAGTTAATGGTGACTGATTCTTAATAAATGACCTACATAGGAGGAAAAAATACAGGAAAAAAATTAAATCCATTTTGAGGAAATGTCACATTTTCTTTAGAGTTAGCATGGAACATCTATACACAGTGTTTAGTGTTTTTAAAGAGTAGGGTTTGCAGCAAAGTCAGCTGAAATGGCTTTAAAGCATAGTATTTACTGTAGGTAGAATTGCTAATGGCGACCTGTACTTAAGGTTGTGTGACCCTTCCTATTTTAAGACTTAACTCTTAGTTACTTTAAAACTTTGCCAAAGTTCAGTTCAGACTGTGATTTTTCCATGCCAGATGTCTGCTTTGGGTTGAATTTTTTTGAAAGTTACAGCCAAAGGAGTTCTGTTCCAAGAATAAGGCTAGTGAAAAGTATGTTATTTTGCTTGTGTGAGAATATTCTGGTGTCCTTCTTTGATGCTCCAGTGCCCCCAAGCTCTGAAGCAAGGATTTGAAATTTGGCAAGAGTTCAGCCTTTGTGTCGAGGATGTGCCTTTTGCCTCCCTGTAAAAATCCACCCAAATTTCCAGACCAGTTTACAAGGCTTTGAAAGATTGCCATTTGCATGGGCTTAATAGGAATTTCTTAAAACTTCACAGTAAGTTTCCTTTAGATTCTGTTCACACTGGGAATGCTCCAGGCAGAACTGAGCTGTGTATTTCATCCCATTTCTGCTACAAATTGTAGTGGCTGGATCTGGGTGCTGACATTGAACTAAGAGTGGGCAGCATTTTGTCTTATACTACTACCGCCTATTCCCATGTCCTATTCCCTCTTTAAAACCATGGACCTGGGCCCTCTGGGGAAAAAAAAAAAATCATCTCACTTGTCTGAAAGAGTATGACAGATATGGAGGAGAACAGAGTGCTTGCATGTCTCGTTTGTAGCATTCTTCTGGTTACAAAAAATGTGTGCATCACTGGCAAAATATTACTTCATTTTCTGATGGATGTTCAGATAATAGTTATTGTAGTTAAACTTCAATAGTTGAATGAACTATGAGTACTAGTTGCTGAGCTATGGAGGCATCAATTACAAACAAGTAAATGAGAAACAACAAAAAAGTTATAGTACGGGAATGTTAGATTATGAAATCAAAAGCTCACTTTTTTTCCCAAATGTCTACATCTAAGTCCAGACCACTTGCTCTATTGTAGTGTGCCCTACAATCTCATTCAAGAGTCTCATATATCCCTCTTCCAAGAGACAATTACTGGATTAGAGTGGGGTCTATTTTGAGTATGAATCCAGGATTTCGGCAATAAAGGCTTGTGTATTCAACTGTTACACAAGTTGCAACGTGTGGAGTAAGTGAAGCAGAGGAGAGTTATGGAATAAAATAATTCTCAGCCACAAAGACTTCTTTGGAGTACTGCTCACAGAATTGTGTGCAATCTGTGCTTAGTCATGGTCTCTTTTACACCGTACACTCAAATAACCGTGTTCCTAGGTGGCTACTCGTATATCGTGTGTTCCAGTGGCTGATTTGAGAATGTTATTAACTTGCAGAAATGTGAACACTTAGAGCTGCAAGTGGAGTCTGTGGGAGCTAAACTTCATGTAAAGTACTGTATGTTACTAAGGTCAGGAAAAATCAGCTCCAAAGTGTGCCAAATCTGACATCTGAAACTAAGGGATATTATAATCTAAGTAATTTAATGTCTCAGTTGACTGCTTTACAGATGTAGAGGCTACTAGTCCAACCACCCTTGAAAGGCTAGGGAAGAAATTCATTGCATAAATAACAGGATTGAAAAATAACATGCTACAGATAAAGCATGTGACTAGCTTCCATTGATAAGGGATGAAACAAAGTATTGATAAATATTTAATTTAAAATGATGTCCTATGACATGGGGAAAACTGAGTAGAGTTGCATTTGCAACTCTCAACATTGAAGTACTCATCTTTATGACCTTAGTTTTCTTTGGTTGTGATTTTGTGTGTAAAAGTCATAAGCATCTAACTTCCTTTTGAAAACGTAGTCCAATTTTGCCAATCCTTTGGTACCTCTTTTGATTCTGGAGCTGGAGTCATTTTACTTTTTGTGATTTCTTTGCCAATAAAATAAATACACCTGGATTATTTTAGATATGCCTGAAACCAATAGCATCAACCTAAAGCAAGTGCATTAACTAATCGATTTCATACTGATCCAAGCATTAAAAAAAAAAAAAAAAAAAAATTTTTTTTAGCTCTGGAACTTAAATTTTCACTTTGAATCATCAGTCAAAATTTGTAAACTTTGAAAATAATATTAAAATGCAAATTCAGTTAGCTATAATCTCTTAATTCTATTCCAAATCAGAGGCACTTTAACTTAGCATTATCTGCTTAGCATATTGCTGGGATTCTCATTCTTTCTGTTTACTGTGGAGATACAAAGCATGCTTGTGCTAAACAGTTCACTACTACCTCACAACGATGAATTTTCCCTATATAAAGCTGCTTCAACAGTAGGTCATTTTTATTCCTTTTAAAGCTAACTGTTACCTGAAGCTTCCTATGAAAAAAAAAATCTGATAATTTGAAAGCAACTTGTTGGAGTGCCTGCAGCAGTGGAATCTCTTCTTAAAGTAGAGGTGTGTGAGTTGTTTTTTTTTCTTTTCCTGTCTCTTTAACCTTAAAGCAGTCATCAAGTGTACTTTTGACTTCCCTTATTTCTAGAGTCATTCCCTTACAGTGCTTGGTAACACCTCTGGATCAGTCGATCTTGTGTGGGTCTTTTTAAAATCTTAAGGCTTTTTAAGCATTTGATGGGATGTTTGTCTTGCAGCGTGTTCAGGAGAAAAACGGGAATATTGAGCTGCTCAAAGCATACTTCTTTTGCAGAAGAACTCATCTGCTAAGAAGAGCAGTCTATTTGCTTAGCTTTGTGAAATTCATTTGCTTATGGAGAACTGTTTTCCTCCCCCCCAGCCTCCCGAAGACTGCTTCTGACTTGTGTGCTCTTCTATATGTGTTTTGAGCTGTGCTTTGAAGTTGGGCAACTAGCTTTAAACAAAAGCTGTCACCACACTTCTGCATAACATCTAGCTGGATTTCAGTATGCTGATGTGTCAGTAATGTGGTTTAGAGTTAACAAAATGCATTTCTTTGTTTGCTTTGACATTGGTTTCTGTAGGATCAGAAGTAAAAAATGAAATAAAATAAAAATCATTTTACACTTGGCTTGTTGTGTGAAAGCCAAGTCAAAATGGGTCTCAAAATGTGATTAAATGGCTGTGCAGCAGTTATTAATTGGTTAGGCATTTGTCTTGACACACGTATAACTACACGGTGATATGAAGTCCATGAGTTATCCTGTATTTTTTCCTCTGTCACCTTCCCCTTACTCCTTTTCAGTTCCTCTAATAACTGAAGGAATTCTGAAAACCTGCTCATGTGGATTTAATTTCATATCTAAGTCATTCTAGCATACTTTAGTTCAGGGTGTGTAGATAAGGGTTCAAAGAATTTAAAGATGCACCTTTTCTATCATTTTTGAGTAGTGTCCTTTCGAAACAAGATACAAATAGTACTGTTTTGACTTGATTTATATTCAAGTCTATTTTTATATTCATTTTTTATTTTAAGCCTAAGGTGCAAAATGAAGGGCAGATTCTGAGAGGTAAAAGCAGACACAACTGTAGTCAAATTAATTTGTATTCAATTACAGCAGCAGTAAATTAGCTGTGAGTTTTCAACTCTATTACTTCAAACTGATTTTAAAAAGTAACTAAAATCTGACCAGCAAGACTCTTCTGTATTAGGTTTAATATCATTAAATATCATGTGATCATTTACATTAAGTATATTAACTGTTCCTGAATACTTTGCTTTTTGTCTTGTTTTCGACAGCAACTTGAATTAGTGGAACCAAGCGGCTGGATTCATGTTCCTTTAACAGATACCCATAAGAAGCCTATTCGCACATTTATGATTCAGATTGCTGTTCTAGCTAATCACCAAAATGGAAGAGACACTCACATGAGACAAATCAAAGTGTATACCCCAGTGGAAGAGAGCTCTATTGGTAAATTCCCTAGATGTACAACAATTGATTTCATGATGTATCGCTCCATAAGGTAAAACTTCATAACTGGAGATAATAAAGGCATTTTTCTGATGGCAGTATTGTTGTTTAAATACTCAAATACTTTTTTTTAAAGGTTTATCTTGGTGTAATATATCTTTACATTTATACTTTGTACAGTCCTGAAATAAAGAAAATATTGTGTTACTGTATTTTGTAGTGTGTAACACTTCATTGCTTTTTCTCTGAGCCTCTGGGTTCTTTTGAACCACATGGGATGGGGAGGAGGAACTGGGCATACTAAAAAGTGTGTTTGTGACTTGTAATCAGTGATTGATTTAATAGTTTTTTTCTCATATTTCTTTTCTGATGATCCTGTATAGAAGTAGTTTGTTTTACAGCGCTACTGTTTTTACAGGAGTTTGCTGTTTTTATTAGGAGTTTTCTGTTAAATGTATTTTCAGTCATTTAAAGAGTATCTTACTGATGTTTTGCCTTTCTATGTAAAGAATGGAGCAACAGCAGAATTCCTGTTCAGCAGAAGCTAAACTAGTGCCTTGCATCAAGTCTCAGGCAGTTTGGTGGATTTTATTATGTACTCTTATGAAATTGTTGCACATGCTTTGTTATTTATTTGAAGCAGAGATTATACTTGTGTTGTAGCACTTCTTATTTGAATCTAGGCTTGCAAACAAAAACACCAAACCAAATTACGACACTTCCCCCCCCCTTTGGATGTATCCATGTATCCAGTTGCTTTGTTGATAAATTGAGTAGAAAGAAGGTTGTTAGGTATGCAGTTTTCTGGTGTTTTTTTTTTTTCTTTTCTTTCTATTTTCCCTCCTTTAAGAAGGTAAGGTTGCAGTTACCTTTACTAGTTTTGTGTTGTTACATCAATGTGTTCCCTACTTCCTGTTTTTACCACAGGACAACCCTGTTCAGGAACACTTGAAATACTTCGATTTAAAGAAACTCTCAGAAGCATCCTCTTCTCTTTCTGTACGTTATTTATTGTGTACCTCAATAATATAGTCATTTATTTTCTGTTCACAAGAGAACAGTCGTTGAAATGAACGTGAATACGTTCTGCATGAGGCATCCCCATGAATAGCTGAGGTTGGAGTTCAAGGGTTGCATAACCAATCAAATATGTACAAGTTAAGGGTACGTATTTTAAAGGCATGCCCGTTATCTTTAGGCTGATGAAGTCTAGGTCAAGTTACTCATAGTGCACTCTGAAGAACATAAGCAAGTAGACTAGGAACAGTGCTGTCAGCCCAGTCTTGTTCTGCTTATTTCTGTCCTGCCTCAGTAGGAATGGACCTTTAAAGAGCTATTTCTGGTCTTGCTGCTTTTCAGGACTGCTATATCCATGCAGAAGAGGTGCCAAATATTTGTCTCCAAAACACAAAAGTTGCCACTTCTGACAGTCAAGTTGAATAAGCTCAAACCTATCTTGACTACTTACCGTGCGACTCTCAAATCATAGAGGCTGTTTAAGTAGCTGTAAAAAAAAAAAAAAAAAAGTGACACTTACAATTAAACTGGATGCTGTTAAATGTTGCTGTAGGGGGGAGAGCTGTACTTAGAAATTAAACTTTAAATAAAGCTTATATGATCTTTTAGTAGACTTCAAGGTGCGCAAAGCTTTTTAAAGGTTAAGGCTGTAGTTACATCTGATTCTTCTGTTAACAACAGGTTCAGACTGTGCTTGCATGTTACAGTATTTTCGCTTCTGCTTTATTGCCAGAAGTTATCTTTCCCATAGTTGTGCCTTTTCAGATGATTCTCTGGCTGCTCTCTAAACTGTATCTGTGAAACTATTAGGTCCTTGGCCCTTTAAAATATATTTTTAGTATTGGGTAGAAACAAAATGGTCTGTGGTAAGACTGTGGGAGAGAACAGTGAGTCATGATGATGAGGGTGGGAGAAGATTAAAAGGGAGAGTACAACTGGTAACATCTTCAACTACTGCTGACAGGAAAAATAATATATGACCATGCCTGAAAGGCAGTGTAAAAATGCAAACTCGTTACTACAGTTCATGTTGTCATCTTTGATATTCAGTATTACTGGAAACAAGTACAGTGGCTATTCTAAATCCATCTGAAGTCTTTTCTATGTTTTTTCATAACAACTGTAGCCTCATTGATATTTAACATTTGTGCAAGTACTCTTTTTTTCTAACATTTCTGGTGCTTAGTCACATAAGGCTGCTGATTTAAGTGATGAGATCCTAGAGGATTGTGTCTGAAGTAAGTTAATGCTTGTGCATTAATAAAGCACTTTGAATTTGAAACAGATAAACTGGTCTGCCAAAACATTACAGGAAGTTATTACATGTATATTGTGCATAGCTGCTGCTCTTTTTTTGGCTTGATTTCTTTTTTTAGACATAATTCTTTGGGATCTTATCACTTAAATGAGCAATTTTACGTAACTAAACTACAGTTGTTGGGAATACCAATCTTTCCAAGGACTGACTTTGAGAACAGAAAGTTCTTGTAATGTTAATTTAGTTGAAGCTTGTATATTACCTAGCCAAGAGCTTCTTTGGAAGGTGTCAACAAGTGCTGTAAATTAGTTAACTGTTAATGTGTGCAGGAGATCCAAAATTGCAAACCTATAGAAAAGCCTAAATGTGTTATCTTTGTAGTGAAAACTTGCAAAATATAAACATTCTTAGGCTCACGTCTAAATAGTACTGGTGGAATACTATAACCATTTTGACTTTGATTTCTCATGAATGTGTGTCTTTCTAGTGAAAACGGGAATAACATTTCAGTTCAATATACTTGTCTCTCATAACTTGTCTCTCATATTCACTTCCTGCACAGTCTCAAAAAGAAATTTCCTTGGCATCCTTTAACAATATCTTATATTCATAACTACTTTTTAGTGCAGTTTTACTTTATTTTACCCGTGTGCATACTTTAGTTGCTGTTTGGAAAGAGACAAGTGCTGGGAATCTGTAGTCTTCTGTATATTCAAGTTGTCAACCTCTCTGTGGAAATGAATACCAAGCTGCATCTCTAAAAGGCATAAAGCCAATAAATGACCTATTTGCCCTAGAAGGTGGTTGAACAAATGTTACTTTAAGGGATGCAAAACTCTGGCTACTTGTTGTTAGCTTTAATATGTTTTAATACATTTTTCTAATGAGCAACAAGGGGTGCTGCTTCAGCTCAGTTTGGGGGGAGAGAGGGAGAATCAGATTTTCACAGATGCAGCTTGTGAAGACTGTCTAAACTTTAGGGTGGCTATGTGAGTATTCTGGCTTGTTTTGTGTGAAAATTTATTTGCCTGAAAGAAGAAAGGTATACTGGTTACAAGGACAGATGATCTTAAATAATTCTGATGCACGGGGGGAAAAAAGTGAGCTTTTATATAACTTCAAAAATTTCACGAAATGTATGCTCACAAAAGTCTATTTGACAAATTGCAAGTAACATGAAATCTTGACATTGTTTTTAGTAAGTTGACTACCAACTGAAGGAAACTTTTTTTTAACCAACAACTGTCCAGAAGCTGAACCAAGGGAGTTCAGTCAGTTTTTCTTCTCAAGAACTATAAAACACTTTAGACCTATATGCTTGGAGTAGTGTCCTCATGGAGAGGAGTGAGAGCCAGGAGGCCACCTATATACCACGATGACTAGTTGTGGCTGTACCTTACAATAATTTGATAACTTTCTGGTAGCTAATGTAAAAAATGGAGAAAACTATAGAGTTATTTGTCAAGACTAGAAATCTATGAATTTTCTTTTGATTAATAATGAATTAAAGTTATCTTTAAAGTAGTCTTATGTCTTCTGCTCTTCTAGTTTGATCTGTAAGGAAAATACTGTTGCCAACACTGTCTATAGGAACACAGCTGATGCTGTGTATTTGCTTGCTACCTTAGGTTGTCTTCTTTACAAAAGAAAGCGTAACATACTGTTTAGCGAAGGATATACACAACTGTCTTGTGTGGAATATGGAATGCTTGACATGAAATTGATATTAGCATGATCTGAGTCTGACTCAGATCTGTGAACATGGTATTTTCTCCACTTTCTTTGGTATAAATGTAAAATATTTGACTTCTATTGATTTTTTTTTTTTTTTTTCTTCTCATCCCGTAGAGATACTTGGTATGTTGAGGCTTCAGATGACTCTGGCCCAGATCCTCAATTACTGAGATATGGGTGACAACTTTAAAACTTCATTTGCTGCCTAATTCTGTAGCTGCCCAAGTCCTCACAGATAGGCATGATTTTAGGCTGTGGGAAGCTTGGAGCTCTAGTTATTTATAATCTCAAATTCAAACTACCAGTTTAGGTGTTTATTGAACAGTTGGCATGTAAATAGTTTTCTGAGAATTAAAGGCTTGATTTGTTTCTCATGAAGTATGAGAGATCAAACACTGAAGAAAATCTTAATCTGGGACTTGTTTTTCTTCATTTGTTATAATAGTTTAACGGAAGTAATTGAAACATGATTTAAGATTGTAATCTATTTATATGCTAGAAATTGAACCAGATGCCCAGATTGCCAGTGCTGATTAGTAAAGCTGCATGAACTTGTATGCATGAAATGGTGCAGCTGTAAAGTGTGAAGGACCATGGAGAGCTACCCATTGTTGGGAACGCAAGTGATCTCTTCATCTAAGGCAGAGAGCTACATCTCTAGGCAGCATGCTAGTGCTTGGAAAAACTCTCACCTTTCACAGAACAGCCAGTAAGAATGTCATTGTGCTAATTCTGAAACTGCAAGTGAAACACTTCTTCATATATGAAACCAACATAATTTACATTGCGAACAAAAGCTTGCACTCACTTAGTCTGCTTCTTTGGTTTCTGGTGCAAGCCCTAGATTTCTTGCTTCAAAGTCATTGTCTCCAAACTGTTTGTTACCCAGTTATGATACTTTTTTCCTTCCCAGTCTTCATAATGGACCCAGTCTCATCTCCCAGTCGCATTTGTTTTTCCACTTTGCCCTTTATCTATCCTTTCACTCCTGTTCTCTTTCCGTGGAGCTCTCATTTATTTCTGTCTCTTTCCCAGGTTCACTGTTGCAGCGTTTCCTTTATCAGTCACATTTTTTTCTCACTCAGTACCTGTTTCCTCAATGTCCCACCCCAAATCCCATAATCTGCCTATTTCCCCTCCTAGGAAAGTCTTAAAGAAATTTCTTCATTTCCTGTCTAAGTCCCAAATAATAGCACATACTTCTTCCCAATAATGTGATCTGCCTGTCAGCTCTCTCCCCATTGCACTAAAAGTAGCAAGATAATGAGGGTATTGAAAACACAGGGGAGGGCTTTTTCTGATTTTGGTTAGCCCAGCCCAAGGATGCAATACCTGAAAGCAGCTGCTAAGTTGAAACTGACTTTGCCCTATAGTTTCACACCAGGAGCTGTGTTCAGGACTGTTCAGGACTGTTCTGTGGGGTGTGCACATTTTAGTCTTGGCCAAAATTGGACAGATGTTCATAAATGGTTACATAGGTATATCCTCTATTCTCTTTCCCATCTAATTTCAGAAACCCTACTGTAAAGCATTTGAGTGCTAAAAGTTTCCAAATAAAAGGTGGTGAGAGTATTTCTCTGAAATGGCTGAATAGTTTTGGCTGAAGTTTTCCAAAATAAATTCAGCCTGAGGCAGACAGCTGGTATGGGAAATTTCAGCTAAAAGAGTTGCAATTTGGCTAAGTTTCTCAAAACTGAGAAGAGATTTTAAGGGGGATTAACCCCGGGTAATGTTTCGGCTTTCACCAACTACTGTCATCTTGGCATATTCTTTGTTGCTTTGTGTAGAACCTTCCCATTTGGTTTAAAATTCATTCTTCTTAGTAGCCAGCTTCATGGATGTAATTCTTGTCTATGTTTCCTCTGGAGAAGATCAAAAAATCCCACCAAAACTTCAATACAGTTTTATGTAAAATAAGTCTGTTAAGCTTCAGTGCTGTAAAAGAGCTATTTTTGTTTGGGGTTTTTACCAAGAAGTTTTTTGAAGTAATTTGCTTCTCCAGTGGTTGAAGTAGCTTTCTATATAGGTGTAGTCTGCCAGGGCCATTTGTATTGGAAATGTCTCAGTTCTTTATGACTGTTCATAGCTTACACCATGTATTTCTGCTAGAGAAGCACTCTTACAGAGCTAGTGCTCTCAGACAGTTTTAACCTACCTTCTGTAGCACCATGCTGCAAATCTGCTTCCCTAATGTGCAGTCTGTATGGCAAGAAAAGAAACAAAGCACACTCCTTCCCAGTTCTCCTTAACTATGTATATAGCCAGACTTACTTGCACTCTTGTTATTCAATATCTGTCATGATTAAACTTTTCTTCTTTCTCTTGGTATGTTTTGAAAAGCTAGGGGAAAAACAATAATTTGGTTTCAACCCAACTTCATTACTGCAGACCTTTTTGGGCTGATGGATGGTTCTTGATTCCTGGTATCTGGCTATGTCTGTGACCCCTCCAATCTATTCAAAACCGTTAAAAAGCCAGTGTTGTCTTCTACTCAATCTTCTATTCAAGGTTCTATTTGCTAGGTAGATATTCCAACCATTTTTTATTCTCTCAATGTAACAAAACTCCAGGTGCTTTTATCTATCTGGCCTTCACATACAAAACTCAGTCCTACAAATTAGGAGGGCTACCAGTTGTTTCTAAATTCTGTGCCTCCTAAATCCAGAAGTTCTACTGAAGGCAAGGAATTCCTTGACAAAGATGAATTTGATCATATGGAGTCGTTGTGCTCCATTAGTCCTGAGTCACAGAATGGCTGTTGTTAGAAGGGACCTCAAAGATCATACAGTTCCAACCTCCCTGCCATAGGCAAGGATGCCACCCACTGGACCATGTTGCTCAGGGCCTTGTCTAACCTGGTCTTGAACACCTCCAGGGATGGACATATACAGTTTCTCTGGGCAACCTGTTACAGTGTCTCACCACCCTCTGAGTGAAGAAATAAAATCATAGAACCAATGTGAAAGTAAAGATGATGTCACCGCCACCTTGTCCCTTTGAAGGTGGTTAAGACTTTTCTCCATCCATTTCATGTTAGCTTGTACGACTCTCTGGATGGGTGGTTTGAGATGAGTACCACCTCAAGACAATCTCTTCATAAAGCATAATGTCTTGTTTCAAGCACCCATTAAAAAGCAGTCTGATGCTAAAAAGGGGGCAGTGTCAGTTTAACTGTTGGACTCTTAGGATTTGCAGTGGCTGGTTCTGCATAACCTGACTTTTGTTGCCATTTGGCAGCAGCTCTCAGTGATGCAGAGATCTGTCAGCACTTGCATTCAGGGTTTGGAAATGCGAAGATGGTTTTGAAACCATTCATGTTTTGCTTTCCCCACGGTGCCATTTTATACTCCACACTAGATTCCAAAAAGAAGGTGGCTGTAGATCGTATTTCATTCCTAGTCCCTCTAGAGGATGGGTTGGTTAATACCAGGAAAATGAATGAATACATACAGTATAAATACATCAAAACAAAAAAAACCCTGATGCACTCAACACCATGTCCATCATTTTATTATGTACATCAACGTCACAGCAGCATGGGCAACAGAAAGGGTGGTCAAGAGAAGAAAAATAATTTGGGTGTTGGACGTTCCATAAGCACTTTACTTTTTCCTCTGTCGGGATACTCAGACAAGTTTCAAAGCATTTACCATTGAACAGTCCCTGTACAAGATAAAGAAAAGCAAACAAATTGATATTGTATTTAGCTTCAGAAAAGTAAATTAACTAGAAGATGAGTTTAAAATACTTTTTCTAAGTGAGTTAAAATTGCTATTGGAGTTATCCCTATGGATGTTATGGAGATCATTTAAAGATGCAGTATTTAAACCTCCAGAGCAAATACATAACACCTGAAAAAAAGAGGAGCAGGAAGGGAGAAGGAAGAGAATGAGATGAAACAAACACACGAAGGCAAGTTCTTAGAAGAAGATGCTTTCCCAGAGGCTGAAGTTTTGTTCAAATAAGAAAATAGAGAAAAGTCTGGCAGATCAGGGTTAGAGAGTAATAAAAAGTTAATTAGATTAGCTAATAAGAGAACAAGGCATACAGGAATTTGGAAAATAAGTTCTAAACAGCTTTGTTGTTAATAATAATTCAATTGAATTTGCATTAGCAGCAAAAAATGTCATTCATTAGGTATATTAGGTAAACAAGTTATACACTTAAATATAACAACTAATACACATAAGCAAAGGAGTGTCTATACTCATCTCCAGCAGTATGCACAGTCCTAATCATTTCTCAACTTGGTAAGAGATGAAGTACAGCTATGGAACTATTGTCATGAATGACCAAGTAGACTAAGACTCTGGTATGGAAAAGATAAAACAAGCAATATCTTAAACCATAGAGTGAGTGGGGACTGATTTCCCCATCACCACCCCAATGTCTTTTCCAGTACAAGAATGAGAGGGCATCAAGTTGCATCAGCAGCTGACAGGTTCAAAACAAATGAAGATGGTTCTCAAAGCTGAATTTAAGCTGTGTAGCTCCTGACTGCAGAAGGCTGTAGATGTTTAAAGTCACATGAATTTTAAACATGGCTGCAAAAATTCATGGGAAAAAGATCTATTGAAGAATACAAAAGCCACATGTCATAAATTATTGGAGATTTCCCTAGTCTGTAGGACTAGGGAAATAACCTTACCTCCTGGTCCTTTTACACTCCTGCCTAGGCATTTGTTTGCTGGCCCTGAGTTATATTAGTTCCTCTTTTTGAAGAGGTTGATGTTGAGCTCCCCACGCAGGAACTTTTTTCTTGGAAGAGGAGGACAAGCTAAGGGAAACAAGTTTGGAAAAATCAAGTGATTGCAAAGAATAACAAATGTGGAAGGGGTCTAAGGTTCAAAGTATCAAAGATAGAAAATCAAAGATATGCTGTTCAGAGCACCCTCTGAAGCACGAGAAACTTAATGAAAATGTCCAAGAACCCAGTTAATGCTTCCCAGGGCCTCCTAACAGGTTGGTGGACTACATGAACTAGATACCACCATGCGTGCATTCTTCAGTGGCTTAAGTTCTTGGCTGTTGGCAAAGTTTCCTTAAAGCATGAAATCAACTGAGAGCAGAAACACTGTGATCTGAGAACAAAGCATTGCATTTCTGTAACCCCAAAAAACAAACGTACTCAAAGTTTGAAAAAAGTGGGGAAAAGAAACCTGTTTTCTCGTCACAGTATGCTGAGAAAATGTTTAGACTGATATATAACCTTAGTAGTGTTATGTTCTATAAAATTGGCAAGAGCTTAGTTCTTAGTCTGAATGCTATGCTTGTTTTGAAATTTAAATAATAAACAATTTATATATGTATATATTTTAGCTTAAAATCACATTTTGTCGGATTTGGCTGTTAATAAAGGCTTATGGTGGAATCAGCACTCTGTCCTTCCAGTGAAAATATGAACAGGACCACACAAAATGCTTCCACTGTGTCATTTCTTTTACTGCTGTTCCATTAAAATAAACTTCTTGCCACAGAACTTACTTGTCATTTCCCACTTCTCAAAAATATTGCAACTAGTATAGTTTCTAAAGCTTTTCTACTTCTAGCTTTGGTATCTACTTCACTATATTTGTAGAAGATCCCTTTATATTCCTCCCTACCATTCCTTTTCAACCACATACATTACTGGAGCTTAACTATATTTTATTAAATACATTTTTTTTGGCCAATGCTGCTTACAACTAGACCTAGGCTAGTCAGATGGTGCCATATTCATCTTGGTATCTGTGACTGTTGATTCCAGAAAGAGAGCACTTCTGATCTTAATGTATGTATTCTTCTGTCCATGTACATCTCAGTATGTACTGAGATAAATTCTTCTGGTTGCAGTATGCTTTTTTTTTTTTTTTCCACTCATTCTCCTGGATTTATAGCTTATTGAACTCCACTGAAGTAAAAAGAAAGAGACTTTAACTTTTTGACTATTTTATCTTGCTTGTGTGTTTATGCTGTTTCCTATAATGTGGCCCTGTGAGGTTCTCATTTCTGCTGGGTTTTCTTGAATCTTTGAAACTGTGGGTGTGTTCTCTTATTCATTCTCAACCTAGTTTTTGTCTCATCTGGCAATGTTTTTTCTGGCTTTTTTTTTTTTTTTAACAGAGTGAGAGAATAATATTTTCAGCACTCCTGAGGTTTTTCTAAGTTACTTTTCTGAAGGCGAGCATAACTAGAATTTGTTTAGAAAGCAGAGGAATCAGTTCAATAAGAAAAATATTTTTTTATTTCTGCATTATATGCACAAATGAAAATTAACAGAATTTCTTTGAATACATTCTTAAAACCCCCCAAAAGTAGATGGAATACCTTCAAATTACTAATGCCCAGCAAATTGTGAACTGGGATCCTGGAGGTTTTAGGATAAGTTGTCATAAATTAATATTCAGTACCACCAACTTTAGTGTTTTCTTTGACATTATATCTTCTTCAGAGTAGATAGATGAATTTACTAGAATACTCTCTGTAAGATTCAACTAGAGCATCATGATTCAAAGATGGTCTCCCAAATGATAAGAATATGTGATATGAAGTGCCCTAATAGGGCTAAAATTATGTTCTAGTGACCATATACAGTAAAATGTTTAAATGTTTGATGTGTTATGGACATGCTTTAAAAAAGTTTTTTGTTTGTTTGTTTTTTAAAGCATGATTCATGATTTCTTTTAGTTTATAAATTGATCTAATTCACCTCTTAAAAGCCTGGAGTCAAATAACGGTGCTCACTTGCTCCTGCAGCTGAATCCCTACAACATTTTGTTACATTTTTCTATGCAGTTAGTTTCCAACACTTTCTCTTAGTTTACAAGAGTGTGAATAATCTGTGTTTACGTGCACTGCCAGTAGTGCTCACAAGCTGGCAGGCAGGTAATACTAACTCACAGGACTGTGCTTGAATGCATCACTTCTGCTATGCTCTTACCCTCCGCTGTGCCAGCAGCTGAGAGAGCTGTGAGTTTTCCCTACACTCACATCTTCTGGCTCATTGTCAGTCAAGCCATGCCAACTTCACTAGCCAGTAAAAGCATATAGGAAAAATAAATTTGTCATAGGAAAAGTACAGAAAAGTGATGACTTTCATGCAAGACTACAGTAAAGGCACTGTTAGGCTACACTTTGCAAGTGATGAAGAAATAGCTTTCAAAGTCAAGGTTTTTATCAATGATAGTGTGTCTGAGGACACTCGTGCTCAAAGGGTTAGGACCAAATCTAGTTTTTTAAAACTTGTTATATAAGCACTTTTAATAACTTTATCAGTGGATGAGACATGATACCATTGTGCTGTATTGTTCTCAAATATTTTTGTTTAAATAATAGGAAAGGGATACTCAGAGATGCTATCTGATACTCAAGAAGACAGAAGATGTGTGTAACAAAAGTTGTTTGATGATGAACTGAAACTTCTACAGTGGTTCATTTCAGTAATAGAAAGTAAAATAGTTGGTTCAAGTACGTTTATAGAAACATACACTATAGAAACTCAGCAAATGTTTGTTTTCTAATCTTCTCTAAACGCACTTTTTACATCTCTCTTTGTTATTAGAGGGAGGAGAAATGTAACAGGACCTTTCTTTTTCTGTAGAACTTTGCTTGTAATTGCAAATTATAGCTTCAGGATTCCTGTGATTATTTGGTGTCTAATTCTTCTGAGGAACTCTGCAGGACCTGCAGAAGGCATTGTGGTATTGAATGCTGAAGTTTAAGCTTAAAGTTAGTTAGTCTTGGTATGCTGATCTAAACAACAGTGCTTTGGTTTTTGTTACTCATTCATGTTTAGCATAACACTAAAATTAACATGAAATAATGTACACAGTGTTTGTTAGAACTGTCTTAATGGACTGTGGAAAGTGCATCTGTCATTTAACTTGTAAGACTGAGGCCAATCTCATTGATCTATATTTAAATTTCATTGACACACCAGAAACCTAATTTCTAGCCATCATTTAAGGTGTGTTACAGACAGCAATTGAGGAGAAATAATGGACGAAATAAGGAGTACAGGTGATGGAATGGACAAATCTTCTGAAGTCAAAATACACACAGAATATAAAATGTGCAAAAAATTATAGGTGCTTAGTTTTGACATTTATTGACAGTTTTATCAAAACTTGGAAAAAACAATCTGCACCAAAGACTGTATTTTCCATTGTCGTGAGGAGACTTAAAATACCAAGAACATTTAGCAGTAATTCTCATGGGAAAAATATTTCCTACACAGCAGAAGACCTACAAACACTACCTTCTCTCATACCTCCTATTTCCCTGGTCCTGATAAAAGGTGAAGAAGGTGTGTGATAAACTTTGAGTAAAACAAGGGAATGGTGCTGGTAGACTACTTCATATCAACACCTTACCTGCCATGAAACGCCTGATCAGCTTTAATGATGGAAGAAGAGTGGGTCATCTACTGTCCCATTAGTTCAATACATATAACTTCGAATATGAAGCTACCTATCAGGTGAAGAAAGTTGTATGTAACAAATAAGAAACCAAAAGAAAAATAGTTTCTGCAGTACAAACATAACTAATAGAAAATTAATATGAAAACTAATACTAACGTAGTTAGTAAGATACTCTGAAAGCAAGGCTATTAGCAATGTAGCTTATAACAGTCTTTCCTGAGGAGAGGAGGCAATGCTTTTCTGGCTTCTGAATGTAGGAAAAGCAGGTTTTCTAGTAACAGAAAGTCAATTTCGATCAATGGGTCAGAGATTCTTGTATCTGTGTACTTACCATGCCTGAGAGGTGAACTTAAGAATTCCAGAAAAATGCTCTGTCTTGCAATGTTTCTAATGGCCCTCCAGATGCTTTAGTTAAAGCTCTCTTCTGCGATAATGTAAAACTTGACAGTAAAGTGCCTTGAATTATTGTCAGCTATTGTCATATCTGTGGAAAGGCTGTGGCCTAGATCACAAAGACAATTTAAAGGCTTGAATGCTAAGGGCAACCCCTGTTTCGTAACACACTTTTTTGATCTCCAAAAATTCCCACTCAGTTATCTGGCTGTATCTAAGATCAATGGGACCTATATTTTCACTGTTTCATTTTCTCAGAGGCTCAAGTGTTTCCCTCTGGACATCTCTGGATCACCCACATGTGATTTTAGTTAGCAATTGTTATGAGTCACAGGTGTGTGTTTATGAAAAAGAGCAGAGGAAAACATTCTAGCCTAGTCGTTCGGGTATGTCTCTAGGAATAGGAAAAACTTTGTTCTTTTCCTTGTGCTGGCCAAACCTGTGTTTCATTCCAGTGGGCCAGTTCAACATGAAGATTCAATAAACTATTTTCCTTCCTTTTCTTTCCTCGTTCTTGCATCCTCTCTGACTTGCCATGCAAGCTCCTTGGTTAGTGAGGCAGTGAGGCATCATGTGTAGACAGATACGATTTCAATTCACTCTGGGTTAGTGAATTCTGGCCTTGCATGATCATGGTGAGTGTTCTTATCATGACATGGGTGAAAGCAGAGGGAATTTCACCATCACTTCCTTCTCTAGTCAAACCCCAGGGCAGGGTAGATCTTAAGATGTGCTCCTTCTTGTAGCCCAGAGTTAGATCTTAAAGAGCACATCTACACCACTGTCTCAGACCCTGGGTTGCATCAGATGCGTACCAATCCTGAAGCTAACAGTACTGGAAACAGCAGCATAGATAATGGTGTAGATTTACTGACTGGCGTTCTGTTAGCATTGTGTAAAACATCCTTCAGTTTCAGGAGAAAAGCGAATCCATCTCCAAGGCATTTGCTGTATTCAAGTCTTAAACAGCTCCAGGCGCAACTTAGTCCCTTGGAGGACTCTTCCTTTCTGAAGTGTCTTTTTCTCACCAAACGTTGCCAAGTGAGCTGAGATAGTCAGCTTGGGACTGTGTTTCACTGCGTGGCAGAACAACAAAAGTTTGGGAGCTGTTTCAGTGAGTACCTTCTATTATATTGATCTGTTTCTCTTTGAAAGCTCTGTGATGCTGTGTCTTTATATTGACTGTGACTTATGCTCAGTAACATTGTCTTGCAAGCTCTGGTAAACTGGGAAAGGGAGAAGAATTAGAATTTTCCTGACTCTTTTTTTGTGTAGAGCTCAGAGGAAATGTGATGTTGCTGCAGTGGTAGGTGAAACTGCATTTTATAAATGAGCAGAAGAGGAAATACAGAAGATCATTTTCATAGATGTATCTTAGGGATAGTTCCCACAGGCCTATTTGTGGGAGGAAGGGGAGGAAGATATGTTAAAAGAGAAGAAAGCAAGCCCCACCATAATGTGAATCTGCAAAACCATCTATGGATTGGAGTGGTAATTTATGGGCTATTCTGTTAAAAATGTGTTTTAATAGAATTCATATATGTCCGAGATTACTGTAATGATGGCTGCTTCTCTTGAAAGGAAAACAATGCATTCAGTGAGAAATCCCACACAAATGGATTAAGCACACATTGTGTCTTTCACTTGTACTCTCTCTTTTTTTTTTTTTTAATAATTTGAATTTTTCTTTTGAATTGACATAAACTGTTCTTGAGAAACTACTAACAGCTTCTTTTCAGCTTACTCCACCCTCTTTTCCTGGATTTCTCATGCTTCGAAACAGCAGTGAGAATACATCCATCAGAATTAGTGCAGCTCTTCACTGTTGAAGGAGAAATTAATTGCTCTCTATTTCTCTAGTATAACAGGGAAATTACCACAAATAATCTTTTCTCATGGACCAGAAAATAGTCTCTAAATTGGATTGACATATATATATTAATATGGATGCATGTGGCTGCTTATCATTTTTTTTGTGTTTGGTGTTGTAGTGCAATGCTAAAAATGAAAATTTGGCTTAGTAGGGAGCATGAGCCATACTGTAGTGGTACCACTATACTGGTTGACCTGCTCCTGCAGCACATTGTTCCAGTATTTAAGGAAGCTATATCGGGATACATCAGCATAGTCACAACATTTATCAAAGAGCTGTCTCAGGAAAAAAATTGGGGGGGGGATTTGATTGAAATATCTACTATTTAGAACATTTTTTTCAAGCTGTAATATTTCATAAACACATTATTCTGTGAGGAGCTTATCCTTCTTCCACACTCTGTGGAGGAATAGCATTTTCCATTTTAATACAATTTTGAAGAGATTTTTGTAGAATCCTTCTAATTGTGTGGTTCTCAACTGAACAGACATACTCTAAATTGGAATTCAGAATTCATTTTGTTCCTATTGTTTGTCATTATTACTAAGTCTCAAGCCAGTATCATTAGATATTAATTTAGAATTCAATTTGACAATCCTAGTCTTAGATGATTTAAAAAACCCCACTATATTAATATTATGTATATTAATCTAGATAATATCAATTTAGCTCTACATGAAGGAATTGTAAGCAAGCCTGATAGTCCACAATTGATGTAAGTTTTACACTGGTATAATTATGTTGATTGTGGTGGCTTCATTAGGTACAGAAACAAAATTACTACAATTTGCAACAGCCAAGGAGATCAGATACAACCAACAGACACACATTGTTGAGTTGTTTCTTGAACATTGGTGGAACAAGACTGATTCCTTGCATTTTTTATTTTTTTTTTGCTTTCCATAAACATACACTGTAACTGCTTTCAGGTAGGAGAGTGGGCCATTTATTTTAAATATTTAATACATAAACATGACTGGACCCTAGAAAATATAAAATTCATCATTTCAAATCATTTAACATCGACAAAAGTAATTTAAAGGTATTGTAATAGATTATATTAATATATATAATATTTATCTATATTATTACATATTATATGTATATAATATATAATCTGTTATATTAATCTGATTTCATTAGATATGCTGATAAAGATGGATTTTTTTTTCAAGGTCTCTTTCAAAATACCATTTTGAACTCAGAAGTCATTCAATCCATGATCATGAAATGATTTTAAAGTAGACTGGTAAACAAGAAGAACTGTAAGTTTATTGTATTTTTTCATATGCTATTCAAATTGAGCTGGGAGAGACATGGGTAAGTTATTTAGGGCTTAGAAATCTTCAGGTATTTTTTAATACATGGCTTTTTTTTTTTTTTTTTTTTTTTTTAATCTCCTGTGAGGAGATTGTTGTGTTTGAGTTGTTCTTCAGGAACAAGTTAGAAGTCAAGAAATCACTATTACATGTGGAATATTTCAGACATTCATCCCTTTTTCTTTATCCTGTACTAGAATACTCGTACTAACAAGATGTTATTAGGAAAGAAAGAATATTCATAATATGTCACTAGTCGTTCTGCATACAGAGTTTGGGCCTTTGATGCTGTTGGTCTGCACTGTTATAAGTGAAAAATATGGTCTTCAAATTAGAAGATAAAAGCTGGAGAGAAAAGAATAAGAGAATTAACAACAAAGTGCGTAGTAGTTTTTAGATCCTTTCTGAAATCCTTTGTATTTGCTTGGTATTTTACATGACCACAGTTTTATGAAGCTTCTACTCAGCTTCCAACTGGCAAAAAAAAATCATATTTTCGATAATAGGAAAGGTGGTGGTTATGCTGTTTTGCATTGCAGAGTGTTCCATATCCCATGTTGTGTCATGTCTCAGAGTAGGTCAGTATGAAATCAAGAATGAAAGAAGTGAAACTTTGAAGATATTTGTTTTTTCCAGTTCAGTAACTTAATATTTCATCAAGGGCCCTCTGGGAGCTGATCTGAATATCCTGCAGTGAAGAGAGCAGCCAGGGAGGAACTCTAATGAGTCCTCAGTATACATTCCTGACTGCGTTCAAACAATTTGGCGGCCATAATTTTTAAAAACATTCCAAACACTCATCTCTCATTGTCTTTTGTGGTTTGGACCGAGGATTGTTGATTGTTGGACTGGTTTTGAGGTAGTCCCTTGAGTGAAATTGTGGATCCTACCTCACACATTATCATCTACATTTGCATATAATTGAGACATAAGCTTTCTGGCAATCTGCAAAAGAAATGCTGTAGAGCTGTTGTTAAATTTTCTAAGAACAAACACAATAGGAATGCCATCCTAGGATGTAGGTCAAGAATGTTTCCATGGAATATTCTTTATTAAATCCATTGAAATCCTCTGGATCTTGTTAGATACGAGTTAAAGGAAGGACCTGAATCCAAGACTTCATTCACTGAACTATTGGGCATAAGATAAAATGAGAGTTACATCTCTTTTGCCTCGACACTTGTTTTTTTTGGAAAATAAAATAATTCCAGGCTTGTTCGTTATATTTTTTGGAAACTTTATTTGAAAACAAACAAAACCAACAATAAACACCACCTCCTAAGCACTCCAAAACTCAGGCTGTCACTTATGTAAATAACGTCCATGCATGAGAGAGCGTGTGTCTGTATTGGAGGCTGAGGGGTGAGTGAGAAACCACAAAGGTACTTTATACTGAACATTGCTCCTGCAGCAGCTAGTAGGGTGAGAGGTGACCTTAGCAATGACTTACATTACATAATACCTCCCATCTCTCTGCAGATGTGTGAGTTTGTTTAAATGTTTTATGAGATTTTTATTACACTGTAATATAGTCCCAACCCCTCTGCAGTTGCCAGTTTGGTCACAAAATATAATAAATTTTAAAATACCTAATGCTTCAGCTATTCAATAATTTTCTGACAGGGCCCCCAATGCAATTACGGTACCACTGTGTCACTGAGCTACTTTTGTTTGGGCTGTTTGGAATAGCACTTTTAATTCTCTGATCCCGTTCTACAGAATCCATGAGTATAAGCAGATTTGAATGTTCTGTACACTTGTAAAAAAAAATAAATATATATATATATATATAGTATATATATATATTTTTTCTTTTCCTATCTTTTGTGTGTTGTGATACAATAGCCAGTTGGATTACAGTAACTTCTACTTTCCCACTCTTTTGATGTTGCCATGCCTAGGTAATTTGTGAAGTAGCAGTCTCAGCTATAATGTTCTTTGAGGTTCTGAAACAAACTGAGTTCATGGGAGGCATCTGTACTACATGCTGATATGCTGCTTTTCACCTGTATGATAAAGTTTATATTGAAGTAGCCTTTGTCCACTGAACATTAAACAACCTTTCATGAGAGACGTGAGTACAGGCCAGTGTGGTCTTCTCTTTATATTAGAGCATTATTCCTCTCTATCCCACTCAGAGTCTGAATTTTTTTTATGAAGGGGAGGAAAGTCAATGTCTAAAAGAAAAAATAAAAAGGCAGCAGTGCACTATGCTTTAAAAATAGACTTAATTTATAAGCAGCTGGTAATTTTTAACTATTTCATACACTAACAGAAGAAATATATGCATAAGGAAAATGATTCCCTACTCCCAAATTCCAGTTCCAGTAAGGCAGCTTTCAGTTAGGCTCTGAATACTCAATTGACAGCCAATGTTCAGATCTTGTTGGAGAAGGCCTATTTTCCATTTTGAAATCTCTCTCCAAAAAGCATGGCTCCTCAAATGCAAAAGCAGGCAAATAGAGCTTGGGGATTTCAGCTAAGAGTTGTGCTCTGAATGAACATGTGTTACTATGTGATAGGGAAGATAAACCATGGGAAACAGCAGCTTCAATTTTTGTATGAAGTCTCTGAATTTAGAAAGAAGGAAAGTGGGTGCATTTACTGAACTGAGAGGAATATGTAAGTTCTATACAATTTATTTCTATGATTATTTCTTTAAGGATGACATGTAGGAATGGAAACCTCTAATTTCAGGCATTCAAACCCAAATGGACACCCAAAATTCTGGAAGAAAGAAGGTTTTCCATGGTTAGAGTCTACCTTGCACTTTACAGCAGATGAATGATTGTCTTTTGTGCTAAACTGGACACTTTAAGTTGCCCTGTTAAGACAACTTCATTAAAATATATACAGGCAAGGTACAATAAAAAAAAAACATACTGAAACACATTTAAAATAGATCTGAGAAGTGCCCGATTGTCAGACATTTTCCATCACCATATTTCCATTACCATATAGCCTTCTGAATATTCTTTGTAATAATAGGCTACTCAAAGAATACATTTGGGTCTTTATTTAGTTTTTATCTTCTATCTATCTACCTATCTAGTTGTCTGTTAGTTAGAAGTATCAATGTTGTTTCATTAACATAGCTCTGTCAATTTTAAGCTCATTTGTAAATTCCTCAGGTCACTGCAGCAATAACAAGACTTTTCATGTAATTCAGAGATCACAAATTTATACTAATAGGGATTACTACAGGGATTAATAGATACTACTAATTTCATGCCAGTGACTCAGAGCTTAAATCCCTAGACATGGTTCTACTGGTCTATCTAAAAAGTTAAAAAATGAAGAGTGACTCTTTGTTACCATTGTCCTCTTCTATAGCATGACATCTATCCCAAATTGAACAAAGACAGATCGGTAGCAGGATGGGATCTTTTGAAGAACCGCAAGAATTAATGTAAAATAATGTAAAATCCATTGCTATTTTTTTTATCTGGATCAATAATCACTTGCCAGTGCCCCAGCATGGTATTAGTAAGATCTGAAACCATTGCCCACACATTTTAAATATTTTGTAACAATTATATGTATCTGTGATAGCTACAATTAGATTTTGAGTAATTCAATTATCCTTTTGATAATTTGTGATAGATTTGTTTTTATTCTGCTCTTTTGTGATGTCATTAGTCTGTGTAAGTACTCGCTTTCCATTGGTTTGTAGCTTGTTGTGTTAAATGATTACCTGCATATTTGTACTGTGCTTTGGGGGTAGAAGATGGCATGTACCTACACTTTTTTAATGTTAGTGGATAAATCCCTATTATCCTTACATAGAAAAGAGTCAGTGAGATGTTCAATTCAATGCTGAGTGTAACATAATATGAAACACTTTGGTAATTTGCTGTTTTTTCCCCCCTCTGGAAATGAAATATTAGAAATAGCAATCTAAGTTGAGAAGAAAGAATTTTAACTTAATTTTAGCCAGATGGAAACAGTTTATAAGCAAGGGTGAGATGGGAGATGTTCTTCTCTAATTATGGCCTTTGTTACGTGGGTGAAGAGCAAATGGGAAACCTATAGGGAAAACAAGTGAAGCATAGTTACCTTAATCTTAATTCCAATGCACTGGGACCGAGGGCGCTAAAATAAAGCTGAGAAGGCACAGTCAGTACATCAAGGTGAACTTTGACTTGTGAAAGAGACGCGAAGACGCGAAGAGAGTGAGATATCCCTGCCCTTAGCTGGTATATAGTTCAGTGGGAGTTAACTCCAATTGACATAAGAACTGGCAGAAAGGAAGGGCAGAGATTTTTGGCTGATGCTTTATTTTCTTCTGTGTAGCTTTGTGAAGAAAGGAGACTGATTTTGTTAGAAGCTTTCATCAATTCAGAAAGAGCCAGCCATCTCCTTTTCTGCTTTCCACCATCTGAATAGGAATCGGGCAGAAGGCCCAGAAGCTACATTCTCTACCTTACCCCAGTGATGCGTAAGGAAGCCAAGAGTCCTCTTCCAAGCAGTTGCAGTGGGAAAGGGCCAGCAGCTACTTAAGAGTGCCCCTTGCTCACATCACAGATACTTTGGGGGCTAGAAGGGAAGTAGTAGAAGGCAGCTGGGAGAGCTGCCAAGTGTCACACTTTTGGCAGCTTTGTTGCACATTCCTTTAATTTAGGATTTGGCTCTGCCACAGGAAGGCTTGCAGGTTTCTGCTTGAAGTGTTCCTCATTTACCACTTGGGGCCACTGTGACACTCTTGAGCAGGAAACATGGGCCATCTCCTCCCTGTTGTATCCCAGGCAGGAAGGAGCTCTTGGGAGGCAAAAGTTGCATGTAGGCAGGACCATTTCTTATTGTCCTTACTGCGTTTGCTTCGCTCCAGGTGACTGAAACAACCTAGAGCATCCCAAGAGCTTGCTATCACTTCTCAACTAAGCAGGTTCCCTGGCAGTCCTAGACAAGCACAGACAGATCCTAGACCCTGGTTGTTTTAATCCTCTTCACAGTTCTTCATCCAGCTGGGAGCACCTATTCCAGCTGCCAGGAGTTGCATAGTTCTTACTTTACCCTTACCTTCTTCAGGGTAGAGTGTGCTGACAACAGAGTTAGGTATTTGGTTATCAAAAATTACAGTAAGGGGACAAACTGAATACCAAGTCGTACAAAATTGTTAAGCCATGGAAGAAAGCCTGGACAGTGGGACAACTTCAAAAAGTTATATAATTGTTGTTAAAGATACGTGCCTATCTTGAGGTAATGAAGTTCTCTGTTGGTGGCAAAGACACTAGAGTTTTTAGTTCAAAACATAATTGAAACAGTGTGTTAACTCTTTCTCCATCAGGCAAATGCTTTACTATTAAATTTAATACAGTTAAACTATTATTTTTTCTGTAGCAGTACCTGAAAGAAAGTACCACTTTATTATTGCCTTACTACGTTATTCTTTAGTATGTAGTTAGGAAAGCAATTTTCTTTTTCTCTTATATTTGAAATGTCACTGTGTTTAGGGTAAAAAACATTCCCTTTTCTAGTTGGATCAATGCTGGAAAGTTGGTTTATTTAATTTTACTTATTATTAGAAAAGCACTAAATTGGAATGCTGTTTTCTATCCAGTTCTCTGTATGCTTCATACAAATTAAAAGATAATTCAGGAGACCTCACATTGACTCTCACTTTTGTTACAAACATTAAGATGGCTTCTTCAAAAAACATGTAAATAAAGAAACAGGCAGCGGAGATTGTTTCTTTGAAGGAGCTGGAATGAAAAGACAAATTTGCCATTCTCTCGTTTTCATGATAGCAAGTGACCTGCTTAGCCTGGAGCAGCAAGTCTCCAGGGCCCAGACATCCACTTGAAGCAAAACTGACCACACTGACCCACCGCAGCTCTGGTTCTCCATTGCGGGGGTGTGGATTGGTATTGGTTTTCAATTTAGACAAGATGTTGTGTGAGTCACTCTGCCCCCTGCCCTCCCACCAGTGCTATGAATAATAAACTCAGTGAGAAGTTTCAGGCCAACTGATGTGCTGCCAGGGCACAGCTCCTTCTCCCCATAGTCCTTCCCCTCTCTGCACTTTGCTGGACCTGCAGGGCTTGTTGTGGGTGGAGGTGAAACACATCTGGAACCGGCTGATTCAAATGACACTCGTAAGTGAAGAAGGAGGTTCTAAATCTGACCCACCCTGGGGAAAAGAGGCTGAGGTCATAGGAGGGTAGAATGCAAAGTATTATTATGATGAAAAAGTGAAAAAAATTACATCAAATGTTTGTTTAAGGATCAGAAGTCCTGGCCCAGCCCCTTCGGTTTGCCAAATATTACATGAAGCTACATAAAAACCAACCCTAACCTCTTACAGTTCTCCCATTAGGTCACATTAAGCTTTGGCAGGGAGGATGGTCCTACTTGGTGGTTTTCTGATTTGTGGTTTGAATTTGGCCAACCTTACTTATTTAAATTTATTTTATTTTGTAAACGCTCAATGATAGAGTAAAACTCTAGAGTAAACTTGTTCTGGCCAACATTTATTGTGGAAACATTCTGCATTATCAAGAGATCTTTGCAGAACAGCTAACAAATTAAAACAACGCATTTCAAGCACATATTGAAGTTCTTTTTGTAAATGAAGGAAATGTACTGATGGCTTCAAGCCATTGCTTTTGGTTGTTATCCACTTGTGTCCCTCTGGGCTTTTATAAAACTGGTGTCTTTTCACTCCCCCTGTGAGGACAGCAGTCCCTTTGGCAGTGGAGCAACCAGGGGAATGAATCAAAATACGTTCTCCTCCTTTTAGCTTTGTTAAATTTTTAAGAAGTTTGTCTTTCCTCCCGTTATGAATACCTTGGTGAGCCCGTTTGCTTTCTTGGAGGCTCAGTTTGACTGTTGCCGTTG
The DNA here is from genome assembly GCF_047663525.1 of Anas platyrhynchos. Taxonomy (NCBI): domain Eukaryota; kingdom Metazoa; phylum Chordata; class Aves; order Anseriformes; family Anatidae; genus Anas; species Anas platyrhynchos. The sequence continues at coordinate 38,381,978 of NC_092590.1, forward strand.
AAGTATGGATCGCTGATTCCAAGCAGGGATTTTCCTGATCTGAAGGAATACTGAGTACATTGTGTGTAAGATATATTTTGCCCACTGACAGTAGAATTTATAGTATATGGAGAATGGCCTAGTGATTTTTTCTCTGTAGAGAATAGCTTAACAAGGAAGGAAAAAAAATTGGTTCCATTGTCCTTAACTGAATATTTTGTTAAATTATTTGTTAAAAATTATAGAAACACTTTATTTTGCCATTGGATTGGTAGGCAGTGACTGAACTCCACCTACCAGTGGTAGAGTAACAGTTGTACTCTTTCTGAGAACTATGTTCTTGTGATTTACCTTCTCTCCTTTATAATTTTTCATTGTGAAGTTGCCAAGCTGTATCACTGGAGCGTAGTCTTGCTATAGATGAACAAGTTGTACTACGTGTAACCCAAATAACAGGAGCTGTGGAACACTTGGACTAGCCTTGCCTTTGAACTTACTGCCATCTAACTTTCTCAGTTTGGGAATGTTGAAAATTTCATTTAGATGAAAAACATGCAAAGAAATCAATTGAAATGTTTGTAATATTCTTTACAACTTAAGGATTTATGAACTTTCTTGATTTGAGGGGTAAAAATGGCATACAACTTCTTAAAACTGTTGCAAAATTTCTTTATAAAAATAAGCAACAACAGTGCATAGGGAGTCTAATTAGGATTTTATATATAAACTATTTGTCAAAAGTATGTCTCATAAATTGTTCTAAGAAATATGACTTCATTTTTTTAATTCAGCAATTACAGTTATGTCCTGCTAAAAATCATTATTTTATTCTGTGCATGTGTGTTGCATAAACCAGCTTTTCCACTATTCTGCATGTGAATTTAGGCTCTGCACATAGCAGGCTGACAGCTCTGTAGTCTGATGATTATACAGAACAGGTTCAATACATGCAACAGTGTTCATACAACATTCCCCATATTTGACTCTTAACTAGGTTTAACACCCTGCTTTTTGCAGGTTCATTAACCAAATACCATGCTCATTGACACCTCAGCAGAATTGTTTCTCGTCCTGGAATTAGCTTGTTTAAATGTTCTTAGATTGTAGCACCGTCAGCAGTTTAGATATAAAATATACTCTAAAAGTCACTTTAAAAAATATAATCTCTGTTTATTTATTTATTTTTATTCCTGTGCAATCTTTGGACTCTTGGCTGTCTTCTTCACAAAGGATGGCAACTATAGAAAGAATTTTAGTGATATGTTCAATTACCTGTTAACTGCTGTTAGAACACCAAACCATTCCACTAGAGTTACGGACGCACTGGTTATTGATGGCCTGGCTGGCAGTGAAGAGTGACATAAAGACATAAAGAAAAATTTCTGTATTTTCTGAAGCTCTTGAAGCGTTCTGTTCAGCTTATTGTTTGTTTGTTTGTTGTTTTTTTTTTTTATTTCACAGTGAAAACACCTTTAAATACCAAAGCTGAATTGTCATAGCTGTCCCTGACCCTAGAAAACAGAGTTGCAGACACTTTTTTACAAGGAGACGTATCAATGAATTATTAAAATATTGTAAAGCTAAAGATTGTTGCAGGAAGAGTTCTCCAAATCTGTTTGTACAATGTACAAATTGGAAGCCATCTGCCAACAGTATTTCCATTTCTTAATGAAATCTAGACAAATGTGACTATGAAAAGGGTCATACAAAATCACAATAATTTGTTGGATGAAAAGTGTCTGTTGTAGTGTCTGTTGTTCATTAGCAGTAATCTGCTATTATAGTTTATGATTTTGCGTTTATGAGGTTTTAGAGTTTCAAAAGTGGCAAAAGAGGTAGTATATGACGTTTCTCATTGCAGGGTCAGCCTATGAGTACATCAGCTCCTCCAAGTTGTGGTTAGCTGTGCTCACTAGCTTGCCAGAGGTTCAGAATAAATGTTTAACTACCATTATGCTAAAGCCGAGACGAGGTGATTACTTCCAGTTATATGAATGAATAAAAATGAGGAATCTAAATAATTGTTGTTCTCTGGGTCAGTATCGGTGATTGCTCTGAAAAACTGCTGCAAAATGTGTATTTTGTGAAGCTGCTTATATTTGCTGTGTATTTGGCTTAGAAGTCTGTGTAATTAGCTCCCTTGAAATTTTAAATAGCAATCAACAAGGGAATTGTACATTTTTTTCTTACAAATCAGACTACTACATTTGTATTATAACACTTTGTTTTGATTTCTCAACAAGCTTCTATGTCAGTAGCATTTATACTAATCTTGGCTTTTATTGTGCCCTGGCCAGATTTATACAGTCCTTATTTACTTACTATAGACTGGCTGATCTCACAAACAGCCAACAGAATATAATGGTGGTATCCCAAATTTCGATTTGTGATGCTCCTCAGATACGGAGAAGTGTTCTGTCTTTGCCTGGCCCCTTACAATTTCCTGTAGCCTACCTCTGAGTCACTCCTCTTCAACAGTGTTGCTGTTGGTTATTGGTGCATAAATATAACACAAATGCATTATAGGGGTAAATCTGACCAACAATAGGTTGCAGTGTCAGGGCCCCCTTTTTGTGGTTTGTCTCTTGATCTCTTAACAATATTCAAGCTATATTGATACAACATGTACACAATGTGTTCAAGTTCAGGATGCTGAATACAGCATAAAGAAGTCACTAAAAAGAAGCTAACACGCAAGAAACCCCCCTAAACTAATTATAAAAAAAAAAAAAAGCAAAAAAAAAGCCAGCAATCAGGAGAAGTAGTTTAATAATGTTAAGTTTAGGAAAAAAGGAATTGCATATTCACACACACACACACAAAGTTAAAATACCGGTTGTTTAAGAAAATGCCAAATGTTGCTTTATCATTAGATAAGCGTAGAATTATTGAATCCGTTGCATGGATATGCTGCTGTGATGGTATACTTCCATGATTTGGGAATGATCATAATAGGTGCTCTTCTGTTATGCTGGAATTCTTATTCATGTTTTTGAACCTCAGGTGCACCTCCATTCGTACTACCAGTTCAGAGCACAAGTTTGCTTTTGTAGCAGATTCACAGTTGTCCCTACTTACTACATTCTGGTTTGTATCACAGTGAAGTCTCAGAGGACAAACCAGGATTCCTTTCAGGTGAAACACGTTCCAGGAATTCACCTAATATCCTCCAGACTCTACTGATGTTTAGTCCATAATCCCAAACTAGAGCAGAGTGGAACCAGAAAACCTGAAAATGCACATACATGTATATGCAGGAGTATCGAGTCCTCAATGCTGTTAGTATACTTACTGTTACTTCAATAGATCCTTCAATGTTAGTTACTTCAATAGATCCACTTCTATTGCACCATGCTGTACACATGTAGTTGCAGTATCTCTTACCTTTTTCTCAAGATTAAACTTCAGTTTATAAAAGGTATACTCAGCGAGGCAGATAAACTGACCTTTCCTGTGTACTAAAATTTATTCTGTGTCTATTGTCATCCTCAAGCAACAAAACAAGATACCTGTGCAATGCTAAGAAATGGTTCGAGATTCTATTGAGAAACAATCTGCTCTTATATGAGTTATGTATGGTAGTATTTGCTTTTTCTTTGAATGTTGGAGCTACCACTTTTCCCTTTTAAGACTCCCCTGTGGTGACAGTAAGCATTGCCAGTCACATGGCTAAGATTCAGAGCTGGGAGAACTGCCATAGTAAACTGAATTTGAACTCTGGTCTTCCCATGCCTCCACTGGGATCTATAACTGTCTAAAAGCCAGGTCTGGCCAGAAATTTTTTGTGTTGCAAAATTACTTTTGATGTGCAGCTGGCTATGTAAAACATTTCTTATTTGTTTGTCCAAATTCCAAAGCTGAATTAAGCCATGTAGACTAATCAATAATACAAGTTATTTTAAAAATTGAAAATATTTATCTTTTATATTAGCTCCTTTGATGGTAATTGAACCGAAGCATTTTTGAACACCGGACTCAAACAAAGCTCTTGAATTTGTTATAGATTGGCTTAGCTGGCTGATGTAAATCTGTGTGGAGGCAATGACAAGCCTCAGGTAGGTCACAGTTGTCAGGGTTTTGTATGTGGTCCTTAAAAAGCAGATCATTCCTGTATTATTACACATTAACTTACTTATAAAAACATCACTTTTTAAAGCACAATATTTGTGCACAACATCCTGTAGGTTTGCTGGTATAAAACAGTGGAGCTTCATTGCATTCAAACAATGACCCTGTCCAAGCTCCTTGTGTTCAGAAACTTTGTTTTAGAAACCTGGTAACACAGCAAGTGAAAGAAAAAATGTGTAGGGAAATTTGAACTAATAAAGTATGCACTCATTTTGATAGTGAATTGGTTTGCTTAGGTTTATAATAGATATTCTTGGATGGAATAAGAAAAAAAAAATCTGTTTTTAAAATAGATGAAAATAATTGAGATTAGTTTATTTTTAATTTGGGTGCATTTTGGTATTCAACAACAAATTAGTTAGTATACTCTTATTTAAAACTTGTGAAAAGGTTGCCAATAGAATCTCAGTGCTCAGAGAGCTACAGGAATTTGAATAAGTGGCATCATTCTCCTTCAACCAGACATGAAAAGAAAGCTACTTGTCAGCCTGTTTACCTTCAAATGCATGGTAAAGACTGACAGAATGCAAAATACAGCCAGAGTGCATAGTAAATGTATTTTACTATGCATGGATCACAGCCATTTGTTTATACTACATTTTTCACTCTTTCCACAAGTTAACAACAGTGTGATATTTCTTAGAACACTGATTGAAGGTAGATTTAACAGCAGGGCAGAAGTTTTAAAGCGATGGTGTTCCTACAGTCTTTGTGGGAATTAGATGGAGACCTGCATAAGTGCTCTCATTGAAGGAAGAAGGTTTGTTTCACCTTGACAGTCTTTTGTACCGATGGCTCCAGTGGCTGATGAGTCAGCAAATACGCTGACTGGCCGGTCAGCACAGCTGTACCTCCCAGCCAGCCACTGTATGTGCTGCTCTTCAACCAGCTCCGATAAGAAGCACTGCCTCCAGGCAGGTGGATGAGAGGGGTAGGGGAGAAAATATAAAGCTGCCATGAGAAACATTCTGACCAGTTCAGCAAAATGAGGTCAGGGAAGAGATCAAAAGAAGAAATGTGATGAATGTAAGAGAAGAGGGTAGATCAGAAGAGGAAAAGTGATGCATGGAGAGGGAGAAAGGATATAGGAGAGACACAAAATACTACAGAGTGGAAAGGCAGGGAAGCAGAAACGGAGGGCACAAACCTTGCAGCAAGTCTTAATTTGTTTCACTGATCACTGGATACTGGAAAATGATCAGCGATCGTTTATCACCAGGTTTATTCTCTGCTGCTATTTGTATGACCCTTAGGCTTTCCATATCTTTTACTTCCTGGTCTTCAGGTATTTTGTGGTTTGGGAATATAGGACAGGAGAATTCTGTAACCATTATTACTCTGAGAAAGCATTCTTGGAAAATACAGTAGGTTTAAAGGCAATTTTACTTTCTTGGTATGACTAGAGATGTCTCTTGGAATTCCAGTCTGGTTTTTAGACTGGTGAACTCTACTGAGGAAAATGAATTAGAGGCCATAATAACCTTACTAGTTGCAGACATTTTGCCATTGTTATTCAGTCTTCTAGTTCTAGTCTTTGTATAAATGAAAATCTTTTGATGACACTTCATTTTCCCTACTAAGCTATTTTTTTTCTAGCTTTGAATGAAGAATGTCGTTATAAATATTTTAATAATCTAAGCTGAGAAGTGCTTCTTAAGCACTTAATTCTCTAATTTTGTCTTCCCAGTTACTTTTTTGCTGATTTTGTAGGGCAAATACATAACAACTCTTGAATAGTTTTGTCACAATCCTAAGATATTTGTCAGGTTGAGGATTTTGTTTTGGCCTGCTACAATGCTGTGGTTTTAGTTTTGAGTTCTATTTTCTCTGAATATTTTCGGGATCTTGTTTTTAATTTACGAGGTCATATTAAAAGGGAACTCACTCTATAAAGCTGGAAATCAATTCTTCATTTGTATGGTAAACTAAATTATTTTGTAAATAGTTACTTTTAAACCGTATATAAACTACGTAGATTTGGCTGATTCTAAATAAAAAGAGAAACTTATCTGAAGAGCTAGTAAAATGCTTTGCCTGTGCTCACTCAGACTCACTTTTTTTTTTGTCACGATCCCTAATTTTTTGTATCTTTTAAAATTATTATTTGAAGTATTTTGTGCATTTGGCAAGTAGGGAATAATTGGTGAGCTACCACTGATAGCATGAAATATTCAAGCATGTTATAAACCACTTTTCCTTTTAAGTTTTCTGTGGATCTCTCTTCCATTTGAGTACCCAACCCTGCTAAGACCCCTAGAAGGTACCAGCACAACTCTTCATCTGGTGTTGGAAGCAGATGCAACTTGTTTCAGTATAAAATTTGTCCAAAGAAGGTAATAATGAAAAAAAAAAAAAAAAGACACACCCCCAAACCCTGGAATTTCTTAAGTTCTTAAGAAATACACACAGCTGTAGGAAAGAACTGCCAATTAGTCTAATTTGCAACAGGTTTCAAAATCTTGACTTAGATTGTGAGTTGAGTCTAGGGAGGATATGTGGAAGAGAATGGTGAAGTTCAGGCAAAAGATGCAGTGGGGCAGGGAAAAATGGGTAAGCGACATCTGGAAACTAACTTGAAAGAAGAAACAACCAAAAGTGCAACTGGTAAGAGAAAACAGAACCCAGACTGCAGCACAACATTGGAAAAGATGAGAGGTAGCCAAGAAGAGAGCTGTGTGGTAATGTGACATGCAACAGGACATGAACGTGGTTGTTCCTTTTGACTTGGAAAGTTCTATCAGTTCCTTTCAGTATGATGCCTGCGTAATTAGTTTGGCAAGTTGCAAGGCCTGAGATTAACAGAGGTTTGTTTTCAAAGGTGGGAAGTAAGTAACCTCCACTGCTTTCTTGACAGTTCGGCTATCGCTGATTACCTCGTGGCTTTAAAAGTTCTTTCATTACATGAGTATTGGGGTGATTTTATAGTCACTTTACTAAACTGTGTGTTTAACTACTGTGTGATGTGCCTCTAGAGGAGCATCTTTGGTTGTGTACACATAGTATATCATTAGATAAATACTTTGTTTGGCAGGTTGCTTTATAAGTCATGTTATCATCACCTTTGCCAGTCATATGGAGCCAATCATAGCTTTCCCTGTTCATTGCAAAAGAATGCAGAGCAATCCATTCAAAGCAGCCCACAAACACTTGGTTTAACTGTTACCAGTTGCTTTTGTCATCCCTCGTTGTTACTAATGGATGCTCTGCTCCGTGTTTACGGCAGTATATATGCATGTATCACTGAAAGCACGTGCTGGCTATGGGGACTGGACAGCTAAGGGTAAATGTGTACCGGGAAAACAACAGAGAAGAGATGATTAATTTAGTGATTCTTTCTCATTAAAATTGACTCTTCATTTTAAGTTAAGACTCTTTTCCATCTCTCACAAACCTGAGGAATGTGACAGTTCTTGGGGGTGAAAATTGAGGCGTCCCAAGTTCTAAAATATCGTGTATCTGCTTATAGTTGTAAAAACACTGAAAATTCTTATGACAAGAGAAAAACAACACCATTTTATAAATTGGAAGCAAAGGAAGTTAATCTTCATGAGGCTAGTTAGGCGATTTTCCAGCTGCCGTGGTATTATTAGAATATCTTATTCATATTTGCATCTGCCTAAAGTGAAAATATTTTACTTTCCCAATCTACACATCAAGATGCTGGCAATAAAGTGCATAGGCTTCTGAAGACAGGAAAAAAAAAATCATCTGAATTTATAGGAGCAATTAACTACTACTGCTATCTGAAGTGATGGATTTTGGGGGGAACAAAAGTCATCCTTTGGAAAACTGCATGTTAAGATGTTCTTCAGATATCTGAAATTGGATGTTATTTGGTCTCATCTCTCTCACCTCCAGATTAATTTTTCCTGCTCATTTCTAAGGCATATGAGTTATGTGTGTGCCTGTCTTGTTTAGCAGTGGGTAGCTCTCTTCTCATCTTCTCTATGGTAGAGAACTGCTTGGGTAGGGAAAAAACTTCAAGAATATCTACATCCAAATAACACTTCATGCAGATTCCATCCTTAGCTACTCAGCAGAGAAACTGTTGCATTTCATTTTACCTTCATTTACATTTTCTGTGCTGAATTAATTTTGGTTGTGATTTAGAGCATGTATTTTTAGTAATGAGTACTAAACATTTTAGAACTCTATTTTAGACTAAATTCTAAACCCAAGGAGGACAAAGCTTGCAGGGTGGTCTGAGGCACATGGGTGATTTGCAGCATGAGAAATGATAAATGCAGAACTGTTCTTTCAGAGGGGAGGTTAGCAGTGTGGTTTGCCAAATTACAAAATCTGCACTGGTACAGAACAGGTTGATTAGACAGCCTAGAAGTCATTCACATGCTCCACTAGGTGGCACATTTTAGGAGTCTTGGTGACATGGTGTTGTCAATATATCAATAATATTTTTATAGAAAAACTTTTCTTTAACACATGTATAGCATGTGCTGTGTGCTTTTACAAGTGTAAATTTTGCTCTGTGAGCTAGCATTATTAGTCCCATACTTCCTTCTGTGCAGTGTAAGGTATGTTTTCAGACCAGTAATGCTTGTGTTTGTACACTTTAGACTGCAGTACAATATCCAAAGTAAAATGTCAATTGTTTTAAAATGTAATATTTAACATCAGTCTTTCATTTCTTTAAAATCTTCTGAGGCTTCACAAAACTTTAACAATATTACCTTGTAGCTTCTCTTCATTTGGAATTTGTTTGAAACAAACACCATACACAGTGTGGGATAGAGATAAAACACACATTTTTGTTTGTTTTGCACAGAATTTTTCAAAATAGTCCACTTCATACTTCTCCAGCTTTAGATAATTGAGTGGATCTTGCACAAAGATAGGATTTTTTTTTAATCACATTGAGTTAAGTTTGCAAATTTCAGAGAGGATGAATTTATTTGTAAGTAGTTCTAGATGTAGGAAATTTGAGGATTGCTACTTGCAAATGAAGCTGAATAGAACTACTTAGCATTAAGTATCTTTCTGAATCAAGTCTCTATGCTAAATTGTCACACTGGCTTAAACTTGAACTAATATGCACCATATTGTTTTAAGTATTTATAGAAAAAAAAAAGTGAAATATAATGATCCATGATACAAGAATGTAATTAAGTAATTACCTTAAAATATATACATCTTTTTAGGAAGTTATACCTCACGCCAGTTGTTGATCAGATAACTCAGGAGTAAGTTTTGTTAAACAACTTAGCTGATGGGTGGTCTTAAGAATATTAATATTAAAAGATAAAATCAAAGAAAAGAAGCAGATAGAATGAAACTGGTTAACCTCCCACTCTGTTTAGGGAAGGATCCTGTTTCAGTAGAAGCCAGCTTTTTTAAAGACCGTGACAGCTTTTGGATATTTCAACAGGCAAATAGTTTGTGGGCATAGGTATGACAAACTTCCACAGATGTTTAGAAAAGCCTTCAGGTTCACCTGAGGTTTCATATTAAACTTATCATGAAGAATAGTGCAGTGCGCAAGCACAAATGAATAAATATTTTGAACATTTTTCCAAAAATCAAGCAGCTGTGCTGTGAAGAAACTGCAGGGTGGAGTGGAACAGGCTTCTGCATAGAAAACTTATTCCTTTCAAATAAATAGTGATCGTCCTTTGAAATCTTTCTGTGAGCACATATATAACAGTGTATTGGTTAATAAGAAAGAGAAAGAAAAAGTTATTGAGTAGTTTCAATCATGTTTTTTTCCCGATGTACTGTGCAATATTTTACTGTATATTTTTCATATGTCAAGTTTTTTATTCAGTAACTATGTTCGTATTTTTCTAGCAGCAGAAATGTATTTTCAGAGGCAAGAAGAGTGAACATTGAAAATCAGGTTCAAATTCAATGTGCCGCTTTTTTTTTTTTTTTTATTACTTTTCTGCCAGATGGAACAGACATTTCTTATATGTTTAGAGAATAAGTTAGCCCTTTCAGAGTTACCTGAAACTTTGGGTGGAATGTGATATATAGATATCAATTTTGAATGTGAATATTTAATTTAAGAATAGAAGAATTAACCCAGAACCTTTTTGGTATGAAGTGCAGAAGAGAAATAGAAAAGAGACATGTTAGTCCTAATGGCCATCCTCTCAAGGAACACTGTTTATTTCTGGTATAAACAGTAGAGTTTATGTGCAGGAGGCAGTATTGACTTGCTATTCATTTATGTGCATAAAGCATCTGTAAAATAATTGTAGTAGCTATTGAGATTTAATTAGTTAAATCTTAATTACCATCTATGGATGAGATTAAGGTTCGTTGGCCAACCATATTGAAAACACTGTAGCCTTAAAAAGATTTTGACAGGGCACTGTCACTCACATTTTTGAGAGACTTGGAATTCTTGGAATTTCATAGAAGTTTTGTCTTCTTCCATCTGGGATCTGGGACAGCAGTCAAATTCTTAAGAGGTGAATGGTATTTCTGGTGATCTCCAAGACCATCAACAGTGAATGCCTTTCCTGACTACCAGCATAATTGGTTACAGTAATCTGTTGTATTCTGGGCTATTGCCTAATGCTTTATTTTTATAGAGTTGATGGTAAGTACACAAACATTGAAACATAATTTTGCTGAAGGTGATTCGTAAAGATCATGGAAATACATACAAAATATAAGAATACATGCTCTAAAGGGGGTAGATTTTATTAAATCAGCGAACTTTTATATCCGAAGGTTGACTCAGATTAACTCTTGCATTATTTCCACTGTGTGTAATTCAACATTTGAATAGTGTCTCAAAATACAAATCTTAATGTTTGTGTAAAATTAAATAGACTTCAAATAGTAATATGTCAGCTTTAAAATTCCTGCAATATCATTTGTTAATGGCAATTTAAAGTGGAATTTTGTTAAATCCCTTCTAGTAGATACGAATATCTATAAATAATAATAATAAAAAAACCAACTTGATATGCAATTAACATGAACTTCACAGGCTTCCATTATCATTTTAATGGAAATCAGGTTAATATTAGAAGGATAACAACAAATTTGCATTAGGTTAAAAATAATTTACAGTCTATCATCTGAAACCTAATGAAATTAAATAAGTAATCATTGCAGCTAAGACTGCAAATAGTTTGGATAATTTTCATTCTGATGGCTAAAACTTTCAGTGTAGTATTTTCTTGATGGGGTATATGAGTAATGGATTTTGAATCTAAAGACTTGTTGTATCATCTGTTTTCATGTTGAGTCCACCTTTACCTGAGATTATTGACCAAAGATTTACATCATGCTTTGGTCTAAAGAGTTTTTTAATGCCTGTAGCATCAGTACTGACAAAGGCACACAAAGTTCAGTAGTTTAAAGAATACTGTTGGCTAGGCATCATAATAATTTAAATTTCATCCTTATAGTCTTGAAGTATGAGAAATCTGATGAAAGCTGCAAAAATGACACGTCAAAATATGGCCAGCACAGTGTCAGCTTTGGAATACTTTTATTACATAATTACTGCTTTCTCCAATATTTAGCTAACAGGAAATATTTCTTTATTTGCCAGATGCCTTTTCTGTAATAGAAAACACTCTGAGAAAAGACTGAGATGGCTCTGCATAGAGCTTTGTGGGATAACTTTACACAAGTGTTACAACTCTAGCAAAAGCAAGAACGTGTGCTGAGTTATCTTCCAAGGCTGAAACTGATTGAATGTGATGTTAACTCAAGAAGTTGCCTCAGTACCTTGACCATTGCTCAGGGAATTCTTACTAGGAGATATTTTATCTTTTTTTTTTTTTTTTTTCTCTCTATTTGTGAGTAAGTTCAAAGTGATTATCAAGATTTAAGATAGGAGTTGAAATGAGTCTTTTTTTCCATTTCATTCAATTAATGTAGTTAAGTAAGAGATGCATAGTTAATCAACCAAAAAAGTGCAGTACTTATTTGTTATCTTAGTCAGGTTTAGTTTTGATAGATAACGGCCAATAAGAGACGTTTCTAATGCAATTGATGAATACAGCTCTGAGAGCCTGGTTTCTTGTTCAATAATTTACTTTCTGGGATTGTTCATGAGTATCTGTTCCCCCCCCCCCCCCCCCCAAATTCCTTCTTGAAGTAAAATGCCAGAATATTTACAGAAAATAATATAAAATACTGAGTACAAATGTTGTAAATACATTACAAGTTTAAGATTTTAGATATAATATTTCTCTGCAGATGAATTCCAATGTATTAGTATCTACTTGCTTATGTCACTTTTCTTTTAACGATAGTGTTTGGTGATTGGGGTCATGCATGGTAGGGTAGAACTGTTGAGAGAAGGAGGCATACATTCTAACAAATGACATAGAAGAGTCATACAGTACTAATATTTGAATTTGGATAAAAAGGAATAAGGCTTATTTAAGGGCCTGGATAACTCTGTAAACTAGACGGGACTCACAAACACTGCTACTACATAATATACTATTACATTATAGTATGGTATAATATAATAATAAGAATGTGTATATATATATATATAATAATACTATACATAATATACAAGTGGCTTCAAGTAGTACATAGTTTGATACAAAGATGAAAGTAATCTGGAAGTTAAGAAGAGGAACCTTCTCCTTGTGATTTCTTCTTGGTAAGAAGAAAATGCAAAGGCATAGTCTTGTTCCACATTCTTTCAAGAGATTCTGGATGGTAGAATGAAGGCTACTCAAGCCCTGTTTTTCCCAGGAGAGCAGTCTTTTGTCCCAAGATTGGAAGTAGTGTAGAAACTACATACATCACAAAAGATATCCTTTGTAGCTGGATGAAATTGATCACATAGGTAATGTCTGTGAAAATCAACCGGTTCTACACTCTTGAATAGCTTGCTTGGTTATGATTTACAGAGAGCAAAGTTATTTAGTGACTGTAAATTATTTTAGGATTTGGACGTCAATGTTACATGGACGCTAAATGCTACATCATGGACTGTGTAAAAACTGATTTTCACATTTTATTTCAGTATTGGGAGAAAATGTTTGTTTCTTTTTCAACTCGGGAATACAACTTTAGCTGACAAAGTCTCTTCTGTTATTGTGGCAGGGACGAGTTTCAAAGCCTTTATTCAAAAGTCAAAGTCTTATTCAATATATTTTTCACATAAACTGTTAATGAAATCAAATTAGGCAATACTATTTATTAATTTGCTTGAAGTTTGAATTAATGATGTGGAAATGTTGAGCTTCTCCTTATATTTTGTCTCTTCTGATTTTTCCCTTTTTGTATTGAAACAGTACAACTATTCATAAAAAAGTAAAAAAAACAAAACAAAACAAAACAAAAAAAAAAACCATAAAGCTATCATAATCAAATTAAAGTCTTGTTTTGATCAAGACACAAAGCATGTGTAAACTGCAGCACTTGCAATTTTGTGTTCAGAGTGTGCCATTGCTTACTCTTACTGTTTAGAGTCCAGCACTTGGAGTGCTCCTCTTTTTCATATACAAGAATGTACCTCCAGCCCATCAAACTATTTCCTTGGGAAGCTGTGGTTCACTACAAGACTACCGAGTTAGTGTTCTAACCTGGAAATGAAAGGAAAGCAGAAGCTGAACTATTTGAGAAACTGGCATGAAAAGGGATTACCCTGTCTCATTTTCCCCAAACCACATTCTTCTGAAATTACACTTCCACTGACAGTCCCCACCCAGGCAGTCCTTCTCCCAGATGAGGTAAAGGAAGCCACCATCAAGCTGAGCTAGGAGCTGTGTTAGGCATCTCTTAGTTGGAAGCCTCTCTTAATTACATCACACCTGGCCATATTTCAGAGATTAATGAACAGCATCTTGTCAGTTTTAATATATCACAGTGCTTTAGTTTACATTGACGATGTAATCATAAATTCCCTGAGCTGTGAACTACACCTTAAGGACTTGCATGGAGTTCTAAGAAGAAATGGCTATAAACTAGAGAGTGTGCCAGTTTTGAGAAAAACCTGCAGATTTTCTAGGACATTAGGTTTCAAAAGAAGGATTACACACAGACTAAACAGAGTAGAAGTCATAAAAATTTAAAGACATCACAAATATAAGATCCTTTTTAGGTATGAGAGAATACTAAAGGAAATTTATACTGAATTATACCACCCAAGCAGACCATTAATTAATGTAATGAGAAAATATGTTCCATTTCCATGGAACTAAGCATTTGACGCTTTCAGAAGGGGGAGAGGTGAAAGCATATACTTCACCACTCCTGAAATTCTCAGATTTTAGCTTATCTATTCACATTCATATTTGGGCTGCTTAGGTGTTTGGATACGGACTAATCAAGAGAGAGGAAGAAAAAATTACTGTAAGTGAGCAATATGTCTAAAGTAACGTAAACACTTCTTATGCTGTGTGACTTTGAAAATTACATTTTATACTTGAACACTGTACAGATTCTCACATCTTACTACGAAATCAAAAGTGAAAAAAATCTTTCTATTATTGAGAACTGATTCTGAAAATAATGTACAGGTGAAGCTTTTAACTCCAGAAGCAGATGCTGTGTGCTCATTCCAACTGCTTATATTTTTAAAGTTGGCAAGTAGGGTGGTTTGGAGGACTGGGAAATAAAAGCCAGGGTTTCAGGGTGGTTCAGAAATCAATTTCCCATGCAAATGATTTAAAAAATCAGTTCCTAATCCCTGTTCTTAGGGGTTTATTCCATTCCTGTTAATAAACTATTCCCCTGCATATTATTTGGAAATTCTTATGTCATTCCTTGATAAAAACAAAATGAAAAAAAAAGTAAGTTTGATGCTTAACTTTTTTGTTTTTTGGATGCAAAATAGCTTTGGTACAGTCTTTTCATTTCCCATCTGTGATGTCATGGTCTTAAGAGTTGGATACTGTACGAAGTAGCATCCTCTGCAGAGTGTTGTGTAACTTTTCAGTTTGAATAGCAGCTTCCAGATGTTTCCGTCACTGTTTATTTGAAGAATTTTTGATAGATGTGACTACCTTCTCCAGGTACAATTTAAACTTAGGATATTAGTCAGGCTCTGTGCAAGTGAGGACCAAAGGCAACATTATGCTTTAATACAAAATATAACCATACCCTGGCTATCCATCATGACAGATCCATGTTACTCTGTTTCGTATGTTTTTTTGAGGAGGACCTTCAGTTATAATTAGGTATTAGGTGCTGGACAAACACAGCAGTAAATGGTGTTCAGTTTCTGCGTTGTTTACAATGTAACTTAAACTAGTCCATGCACATAGCAAGGGCTTAGGAGAATTTTGTTCAAGTACAGAACAAAAATAAGTTGATGCTGAAGGATTTTCCATATTACAAATAAATATAATTATTATGCATGCAAAGTTTTAAGAGGGATTTCCTCTTGTGTACAACTCTGATCCAATTCAGTTAGTCCTTTGATCTGTCAGAACCTTATCTTTCTTTTCACTTGTCAGTGGCAGAAAATGGACCTGCAGATCCCTTTTCTGTTTTGTGCTAAGCAGTTTATGTGCAGGGTGCGCAAAGCTGCACTGTAGCCAAAATAATGTTTAGAATATTTGGTCACCATGGATTGACAGAAAGAAGGCCAAACCTTATGCTTTTATGACCTCATTAAAAAGCAGGAGATTAGTAGTAGTAGCTAACCTGTCCATGTGGTTGAAATGCAAGGTAGCAGGTTGAAATGCAGGTAGCTTCAAAATTTGAGAAGATTTTGTGTGTGTGTTATGTGTTTAGTCCATATAGATACAAAATGGTTATGATGATGATTCTGTACTTGAAGATGCATTTCTAGCCCTAATAAATCTGAAGTCCATAGGGGGGAAAAAATAATAAATAAAATCAAGAGATGCTATCTCAATTGTACAGGGGCAGTGTAGCTTATCCCACTGAAAATTCTTTCTAGTGGAATGCATTCCAGATTATACATACTGTGTCCATACTCAAATGTCAGGAAATTGTTTTTCTCACAGATAGGAAGTGATGTTCTCACCAGTTCCTAGGCACATAGAGCGGTCAGATGCAAATAGCTGTTGGATAGCAGGATACGAGTCTGACCACCATTCTGTAGTCTCTCTTCATTAAAATGACAGCATAATTGCATAGATTTGGTATTATTCATTACTGTTGTGAAACAGTTTGCTTCTTTGTACAGAATTAAGCACCAGAAATGGATGGAGCTTACCAACTGAATGAATGACTATTTACATTAGCATCGTGATGGGCTCTAAGCATGGAAACTAGTGCCCCAAAGATTTTTTGGCTTCCTGTTTTCTGTATGCTAGTTGTCTACCAGCAGATTGTCTAAACAAAAATAAAGCCAGCTCAATGTTTTTCTCCTGCCACTGCTACCAGAAATAATTATTTCAGTGTCAGTTTTTCCCCTGCAATATGAGTGATAATTTTCTGATCTGTGGAAGGTTTTACTTAAGGCAGTAATGATACTAAAGATGATTTTTCAGCTGTGTCTACACTGCAGTAAATAGTGACTGCAGTACATTGTGGAAATTTCTGAGTGACAAGTCAGTAAGCAGTTTAGGAGAGTGGTCCGCAGGTAAAAATAGTTGTGTGAAGCTTCATAGGCTCCTCTCAGATGTTTCTGTGCTTCTTTAGACTTCTTGATTTCACTGCTGGAATGCTGCTCATACTCAAGCTGACTTAAAGCTATCTCACAGATCTCTACAACTCAGTAGTCACTAAAGTTTTCAACAACAACATATCTTCACTTTCATTTCCTTTCCTAAGATAGAAACACTTAAGCATTTTCTTTTACCTTTTGGAAAGATGCAAGAAAGGATTCTTTTTTTCCTTTTTTTTTTTTTTAATGTCTCAATCTCAAAATCTGACAAATCTTTCAATTTGAGCTTTTCATAGGGATATTTATTTGTGAGGGAGCTGAAGTTTGAAACTCACAGTGGTAAGTTAGCCATACACCAATGAAGCTCACAACCCCATTACCCTCTAAACTTGCCTTCCTGAAGACTGTTAGAGTGGGTTGGTGTGCTGGCACTACCAAAATCACAGGCAGAACTCCTATGAACATCAACAGATCTGAATTTACACCCCGAGGTTTTTTTGTCAGGAGGATTTTGAAAAACAAAAGAAATAATTTCTAGCTCTCAGGTGATAATTTTTTATGTTGGGGCTGTCTTAACAGTCTATGTGATTTTTTTCTTCTTTTTAGTTCTCTCTTCTTCGTAAATCTGTGCCTGTGATAAGAACAGGGGCTTTTATCATAGGATAGCAGTAAATAATTAAAAAACACGGATTATTCCCTGTAAACATACACTTTGGGCCACGTCCCTAAATTCTTTTGCAAAACTTCTTGGAGATTTCAAAGAAATGCTCCGCCACAGTTAAGAGATAAATGAAGGAAAAAAAGTATTTTCAGAGTTGCATGTTGAAAATGGACCAATATGGAGTCAGTAAAAGATCACAGAGGCAGAAAAGGGAGTTTGACTCTCAGTTGGAAGAGGAAGAACTTCTTGCTTCCTGGAGTGCATATAACTGAATTTTTGAGCAGAACTATTTTAGGAGCAGAACATTAGGCCTTTCTACTTTCTGATAAGCTTTCAAGATGAGAAGATTCTGACTGTTCCTCTCTCTCTTCTTTTGACACCGATTTTTATCATTTCTGGGTGCTTTGTATCTTTGATTCAGCCAGAAGGATGGCAGTCAAAGCAATTTCTTGGGAAGTAACCAGAGGAGTTTAGATCCACCTCTTTCTACAGCAGTGTTCTTATCAGTGAACTGGCACCACCACCCATGAAGTTAATTGAGGTGCTGACGATGACTAACTTTTTCAGGATTCTCCAAGGTCTCAAGCAAGCCTTGGCTGTTATATGTCTTATCCTGGCTTGCTATTAGGAGGAGATAACCATCCTCATTGTTCAACCTCCACATTGTTCAGGTACTTCTGAGGGTGTATTCCAGCCAGAAAAAAATCTAGCCAGATTAAAAGGTATGTAGTGAATTTGGGTGCCAGAAAATTTTAGTAGTACTGGAAATTGGGCAGATTATTTTGTTGTTTGGGATTCTGAAGGATTTGCATGCCTGGGACTTACTTTGAGTAGACCAGACATCAACAGTGCATAGTTTGCTCACTGTTTATCTGTGAGCTAAAGCCCTGATAATTCCACTTCCATCAAAAACAAAAAGCAATAATTATAAATGCAAAATCAGTATGATTCTAGTAGTTCACAGGCGACCTCTTAGACATTAATCTTTCTAGTCATGTATTTAAAGAAAACTCAGAACGTGTCAGACAGATGTATTCTCTGGAATAATTTTGATAAGCTAATATGGTAATGAGTTTCCTGGTTGATTCCTGGTGCTTCTGTTCAAGTCTCCATGCAACTCAGACACTTCAAGACAATTTTCCTCCTGCATAACCATCTTGAAAAAAAAAATACAAAAACAAAAAACCACAGTTGATTAAGTACCTTTACATTCCTCATTTACGCTAATGTAAAACCAAACGGTTTTGAGTAAGCGTACACACAATGCATGGGGTATTACGCATGTGTGTGTAGCTGCATATTTCTGTTACAGATATAACAAACAACAGGTATATGTAGACTGTACAGCTATGCATCTTGAAAACCTCAGTTTTCAAGCTGACATAAGTGCCTTCTGATAGCTTCCTAGGCAAGATCTATCATGAGGCTCTCTAGGGAAGAATTTCTTAAAAAAATAAAAATGACTTCGACCACATTTATTTGATATTACATTCATAGGTGTAAAATAGCCGTTTATAGTTTCACTTGTCCATTTCCCTTGCTCTGAATCTGCCTCCCTGATCAAGAAATTCAATAGCTATTAAAAGCTGCAGCTGTACTAACAGTCTTATGCTTTATAGGAGGTATTTTGCAGCTATTACTTTAGAACAGACGTTCCATGCCAGTACAGATGTTGCGTCTACCTTTTTCATAAGCACTTTATCTGCACCATGGGCATTGCATTTCTAATGTTTGCTTGAAATTGCTAAACACACTCTATAGCTGTAATTTATTTGGGCTGGTGCAGTTTAAAGACCTGAGAGCTAGGTCTGCACCTGTTCTATTCATCTGACCAGGAAAGCACTAATTCTACTGCCTAAGTGTTTGTTGAGTTTAGATCTCTTCTTTATAAATCTCATGAACCAAATGCAGCCTTTCGATTCACACATATGTTCCCCTTCCCTGAGGTGAAAATTGCTTGCATATATATCACCAAATTTCATTTTTCTAATATTGAAGGGAGAGCATACTGCTAATGGAGAGGACCAGCATTCAACTCTTACATTCCTTTCCTCAGTTAATCCATCTCCGAGTAATCAAACCTACATAGTGAACGATGAAACATTTAGAAGTGTGTGTGTAAATAGAGCGAATTCTGCTAGTACAATGACACTGGCTTCATTGTGGGAAGTACAATGATGGTACTGATATCAGCAAATTTGTATTAATGTAAGATGAGTGACAGTTGGAAATCTCCTAAGTAATAAAAGATAAATTTTAAATGCTGAATGTTCAACCAGGATAGGAACCCTTCATTCAACTGTTTCAGCCCAAAATTTTGGATATCAGACAAATGCCAGCCTAGCTTTGAAAAACAAAATCTCAGAAAAAAAAAATTAAAGAAAAACAGAAACCACCCCAAACCAACCAAACAAGAAAGCCAGTGTTCAGTGAGGTTTTTCAAAACCAAAGCTATGTCCCACTTTGCCCAATTCTGCCAGAGATGTATGTCATATGTAGACATGTCATCAAACATGACTCAAACCAACCCTTCCCCCAAAATAAATAAATGTAACCACATAGACCAAAATGATTCATTGGCATTTTAAAGATTCTACCCTACTTGCTTGTGGTGCATTTTTAATTTTGAGTTAAAACAGGAGTTGATCTCTTACTTAGTATTTTTGTTAAAACGGAAAAAAACAACCACTTATGCCATAATCAATCTTCTTAAAAACTTGTAAGTATTTAGTAAATTTATTGCAATGGAATGGAGCAGAATGTCTCTATAAGAGAACAAATAAGAACAAAAGAATTAAAGAATGGAGCTATATGTGGAAATAAAGAGAATGTAATAAAATGAGAGAAGCTAATTTGAAGTATATATTTTGGGGACAGTGGTTAAATACTGAAGCAAAGATATTATTAGTGACTACATTACTAAAATGAAATGCTTCAGAATTGTGCATTTAAGGACTGAATTCAGTTTGAAAGTTGTGATGACACTGACAAACCACACAAGCCACATTCAGGGGGCCAATATTTCATCTAATTCGTTTAACAGCAGAACAGAATTTAGCCCTTTATATTTAGGATGTCATCAGAAGCTCTAGATAGAATTACAATCTTGCTGTGCATGGTTGAGTATATGTAATTCTTTATATAACATTCATGTGTTATGTGTTGTAAAAGAAATGAAAGGTAGCTGTTAATTCCAAGGCTTATAAATATGTCAGTGGGTTTTCATAATGTCTTAATAAATTATAAGAACAAACTGAAATGACTCATGATGTCACCAGAACTACATGCTGTACTGTATTTTTTTACAATTATGTACTATACCTCGCAGGATTCTTTTACTTTCTACATGAATATGTAGATCCCACTGAAAAGATAAAACAATCCTTGTTGATTTCTTTGTTCTTTTTTATTTGCCATCTTTTGGCTGTTTTCTTGTTCTGAGCCCTTCTTCAAATTACAAAAATTAATCTCTTTATGAAGATGTGTTTAAAAAATTATTGCTGCAACTGATGTATTTATTCATTGAGAAACTGAAGTAAAATACAGTTTCCAAATATCCTCAAATTTGGGTGAAGTTCAAATTTTCCTTGGATCTTAGTTCTCTGGCTGGCCACCATTCTGTATCACTAGTGGTATAACTAGCTGAAAAGAAACCCTTGGTTCTTTAGTGCTCCCCATTTAAACTCTCACAGGTATAAGTTACAAGTGCAGTTTGCAATTATGTGTCCTGATTAAATGTTCCTACATAAAAAAAACACATATGTATATATATATAGAGAGAGAGAGTGATCCTGCTCCCACTGATATGCTTAGCTGTTGATTCAAAGGAACAGAACCTGTTACTTGAGATGGGGAGAAATGGAAAGAATCCAGTATTACTTTCATTTTTTGTGACCCTTACTTAAATCACTGGAAATGATACATCTGAATTTAACATATATTTATCTGATGACTTGCTTCTCTGCAGAGAGAATCTTCTCTGAAGATATTAAATAAAGAAAGCAAAGAAATATCCTCCAGTGTTTCTCTTGTATGTACTGAACTAGTTCTTCAACATATATATACTCAAAAAGCCTGTACTGGAAATTCCCTTGTTCAAGCTATCTGTCCGTTCACATACTGCTTGCAATGAAACAGGTATCTTTTCAAGATGGAGGTCTTTTTGCTCTCATTTATCCAGAAGCAAACAGGAAACCCCATTCCAAACTTCCCATTCCAAGAATAATAGCAGTGTTCAGTCACATTTTATAAAAGCATCTTAGAATTTATATAAATAAAACTAGGGTACATTTCAAAGAATATATAAAATGCTGGCATTTAGCTTTTACTGCAAAGATCAAAGAGCCGATTTAAAATTAAAATTGTCATGAATTTAAATTATGCATTTAGTCATAATAAAAAATATTAAAGAAAAAAATAAAGCAGCACATATACCTTATATTGTAAGATAAAGTTTAATATATTTTATTAGCTTAAGGGACACAGAATAACTATCTATCCAGAACTTCAGGCATGCATTTACATAAATATATTAAATTAAGAAAAGCAATTATACACTTAAACATCCTTTTGTCTAAAAAATCATTAAATCCACAGATTAACAATAAATCCAACTCTATGCATTTATCACTTCCAGATACAACTGTTCCATTTCTCAGATATTACACAAATACATTTGTTAGAATTTATATGCATTATACATATATTATATATTACATAATAGTGTGTATACATACATGGTGTTCAATAATATAATAATAATTTGTACTTTTTATAGCACTTTTCATTTGAAGAGCTCAAAGCGCTTTACAAAGATTGGTTTCACTAATTTTTAGATGGAGAGTGGAGACACAAAGATGCAATTATTTAAGGTTATATAGAATTTGTGACACGCAGTAACTGAATTCTCTTGCTTTGAACTTCAGCCATGCTGTCTCCCTAAAAAGAATACACATATAGCATACGTAATCTACATAGGTAGACCTGCAAAGGCTTGTAAGGTCTCAAACCAAGAAAGCACTTAATTATATTAATAATGTTAAGCACATGACTTCAGTGAGATTCATATGCTTAAAATTACTTGTGTGTTCCAGTGCTCTGCTAGATTGGTGCCTGTATATGCTTAGTAGTATAGTACAGTCTATAGAAGATAATTAAACATAGTTTGAATGGTATTTTCTAAACTAGTTTCCCACATTTCAAATGTACATACAGTACCTGATGGCTACTATAAAATAAAACTACTTGAACAGAGGAATATCAGAACAGTTATGTTCTCAAGTGACAGATTTTTGTTATTTCCTTTTCCTTTCCTGCTTGGCTCCCATTAAAATCTAATTGTTCTCAAAAGGGAATTGAAGTTTTCATTCTGTAGTATATTTTGTGGGGGACAGCTAATAGCATTTCTGGATAATTCACAGGGTAGAATTACTGCTTCTGGTATTAACGGTGACCACTACAAGATACATCTGGTGACTTCATACCAGATGGTTTCTGGTCTCAGTATATCCTGATAGGAATTCAGAGCATTTTGCACACCAAAGTTGACTCCACCTAGAGTGTTTTTCTTTTAGTGACTCCTCTTAGGAGCATTCAGCAAATGGGATTTGGTTGTCACTGCCTCATCATGCAAACCTCCTTTTTCTTGTACAACAAAATGCATCCTACACACAAGAACACAAAAACCAAACAGCCACCTCTCTGCTTTCTTCCCACTCAAAAAGATTATGAATGCAGCCACCGCATATATTCACATGCTTTAGCTGGCACCTTCTTTCTGAAATTTCCAGGAATTTAAACATTTTTTATTGAAAGATTTTTTCACTTTTCTTTTAATTTCAAAATGAAAATAAATGGGGACATCTCATTTATTGTAAATGGAACTTAACTATATGATATGTGGCACCCTACTGATCACTTGTAACAGATGGAAAGTTGTTTTTTTTAATCATAGAAATAAAACTCTTTTCCAACAATGCGACTTGCTGTTTGAGCACATTCTTAGCAATAATTTCCAATATTTTTGGTTGTGGAAGCCAGTGTGTGTACAGTATGCAGTAGGCAAAAACACACATTAAATTGATATTATATAAAATAGTAATTTTTGTGACTTCCTATGGCATGAAATGATCACTAGAATTATGTGGCTTTGGTGCGTGGAGTTCTGGTAAGCAGGTGTGCTACTTGGCTTTCAAATCAAACTGTACAGTATAAAGTAAAGAAAAAGCTCCCATGGAAACCTGTGAGAGTTTTATTTGGGTTAGGGGATAACACGATAATCCTTTCCCAATATGTAGACCAAATTAGTAATTATTAGTAACTCATGAGTGAACTGAAGGAAAAAGGTTGATGTGTCCGTTGAACTATTTATACAGAGCTATAAAATAGTAATGTTTCCCATATGGAAGATAAGGCATTACTAATACTGTCCGATTAGTCAATCTACACAGTGTAAATCTATGCAGAATTGCCATATTGTTTTCTGTTGTGTATTTTACATCATGATAAATCCCTAGTGCACAGCCGTAACTGAAGTCAATGAGTACAAAGGCAAGCAGATAGATCCTTTGCCTGTAGAATACCTACTCAAGTCTAATCCTGCACTTGCTTACATCTGTTATTTCACTACTTTGAGTAGTGTCATCGCTTTCAGTATTGCCATTTTTATTAGTAAGGATGGGAACAAAATTTTTTGTTGGATTAAGGTACAATCTTGATTGAAATATTACCCACTCGTATTTAACATGTGAAGAAAGGTTTGAAAATATGCCGTATGTTGAATGGAGCCTTTGTAATACTGGACTCAGAACAGTTGCAGGAACTCATCCGTTGATGTCTGTGAGCACTGGGATCCATCCCCTCTGTGGGGGCACTCTGGGGCCCTGTCTTATTATGTCTATTTCATAAAATGGGACCACTGACTTATTTAAATTCCTTTCCTGCTTAGTGGCATACACTTAAACATTTGAAATACGCACATACGTGTGAAAGAGAAGAGATGTGAGCTAATTGCTCAGCGCTTTTGAAGAAGTAACAAAATGTTTGGCAGATTTAACAGGATGCTTTGTGTAGCAGTTGGCAGTACCTGTAAGGAAACTCAACAGGATCGGATATGCTCACTACTTAAAGACAGGCCTGAAACTGCAGTCTTACTCTGGAAAACCTGAGTGAGTCTAATGACTACAGATGCTGACAGAGAGGCAATGGGTGCAGTGATGTCTGTAGCGAAGTTCTTCTGCCAGCTAAGTGTCCATCTTTGAAGGACATTATCCTATAATTAACGAAGTCAATTGGAGATTTTCAGTTGACATCAATGGACATCAAGTTGGGCTCTCAAAGAAAGTTTGAGGTAATCCTGCACTGAGCTTTCAGGTAGCTTCTGCTGTTTCACACCTATATCCTGTAAAGTAAGCTAGTAGTATTTCACTGAATTGCTACCCTTTTGAAAGCAAGGAAAATTTTAGCAAAACTTTTTTTAGCGTTTCAACATCATTTTTCTGTGAAATTAATGGAAATATTTATCAGGTTTTTGTAGCCCAAATTCAGATTATTTGGTAGGTCTTTACTGCAAATTTGGGTCAGAATAAATTTAAGATGTTGACTGCCTTTTTGGCAAAGTTCTTAGTGATAATACATATATTTTTTAATTTGACAAATGTGAAATGTTGGTCATTTTTTAGTATAATGAAAAGGGAAAAGTTAGTTTCGATTTACTTCATGACTCCCTTCCCTTTCTTCTAAGACACTAATCACCCTGGCCAGAAGATCAATATGGTATTATTCCTAACTGAACTGATTCACAGTTAAAATAAAGGATAGTAGATTAAAATACTTCAGCATCTTTTAAAGGATTTATGCAGTTAAGGAAAACTAAGCAGAGCAGGATGTCCTCAGAACTATTTTTTCCATGTGGGCCCAATCTTCTAAATGCCCATTTCATAGATGCATGTAGAAATCACACATATGAGTATTTTTATTTTAATGGGACTCCACACCTGTGAAAGATTACTTGAGCTGAAGTGTTTTTAGAATCTCACTTTTGCATATTTGTACATGAAAAAGTCCTCATTTCTGATCCCAAATTAGAGAAAGAGTATAATGAAAAGCAACATTTCATCATCTTGGGAATGTTGTTCTGCTTTTTACTTGAGGCATCTGGTTACTGTATTGAAATTGGTAACTTTCTGAACAGTGCAGTCAGTGACTGTATAGTGAACAATGCTTTCTCCCTTCTTCCATCTTCAGTATAGCTGATGCTGAGCAGCTGGAGGCTGTTACTTCTGAATCGTTATACACAGTTAATGGCCAGTCTCCAGCCAAACTATGGCATTAGAAGTCACTATAAAATGACAAGATTCTGTGGGGCAATCAAAAGATAATAAACTCAGTCTACTGGGAAGTCCCTTTGATGCATATATACAGTTTGGGAAAAAAAAAAAAAAAAAGAGAAAGAAAAAGCAACACCTGCAGCAACCAATTATTGATCTTTGCTATAGTTCTAGGAAGGAAGGAGATACAAAACTGAAATGTAGAGAAGTGAACAAAAGGAGATAAACAAAGAGCTGTCATGGTTGCCAATATAGAACTTATATTCTTATTTATACCTAGCTTATACTTTGGATGCATGAAACAGAATAACTTGTGAGGCTTTAAAGGTACAAGGAGTCTGTATCTGTGTCCCTGACTGTTAATAGAAGAAATACGTTTCCTTGAGGGGAAGGGTTTGGGATAATATTTCTTAATGGAAACATTAGAAAAGTGTGCTTAATGTTTTTTTGATAGTTTGTTTGTTTGTTTTTCTGAAATGGAGTAAACCAATTTGGAGCTGATTTTGCATCTTTTTGTCTCAATACTTATCTATGGACTAAGAACGTTTCTCCTTATATTCAAATAATATGCCTTTTTTTCTGATCGGTAGCATCTTAAAAAGAGAAGGATGAAGGCTTACCATCCTGAAATAATAAAATGAGGGTTGAAAACTAGCATACATCAGGAATAGAATTACTTTTTTTGCAACAGGTATATTTATTCTTTTTTTAACAGTAGAAAGCCTGAAAGAATGCTTGAAATGTACCATGTATTGGGACACAGAGAGGGCAGTATCTCACAATAAAGGAAAAAGTGAATGGAATAAAAGATTAGGAGAGAGAGAGACAGAGGCAGAGACAACTTGAACACATACATAAAATCCTTTCTGGAGGCCCTTATCTAATTGCCTCATTTATCTAGTTTCATTTATAAGCTCAGTTTTATTCTGGGACACTCGCAGAGATTGTGTGAGAATGGCTGTAGAATGACCTAACTGGCAACAGGCTTTCTACAAACCTTTTTTTTTTTTTTTTTTGTATGCCAATTCTCAGGGCAATTACTGCAGTTGCCCTTTTTATATTAGCATCTTGGGTGGTTAGGCCTGGGGTTTACTCACTCTTTTTAATAGTATAATTTCTTTTGATAAATAAGCAGTTGGGATTTTTGTGTCTTTTTTTTTGAGAATACTTCTTTTCCACTGGGACTTCCTATGTATCCATGTGGGCTTAAAGCAGATGCCTGCTTTCACATGATACAAAAGATGATTTAAAAATGAAGCAGAACACTTTCCATAAGCTATTTCCCCTTTCTCTCTATTCTTCACTTAGATTACTTCTTAGTTTTGAATTTTTGATTGAAAGACTGAAACATTTTATTTTTTTTTAAGAAATCAACTGAAATATTTGCCTCAGTTTTAAAAGTGATTTTGTGGCTGCAGTGCAGTTGATGAGAGGGTTTTTTTTTATGCCATTGATTTGAATGAGCTCTGGATTTAATTCTTAACCTTTAATGAAGTTTAATTTTCTGATTCCACTAGTAAACTAAATTGTCTTTATTATGAAGATGAACTGTATGTTATCCCTTCTTTTCACAACTGTGGCATATACTGGCTATATACATGACTATAGAATATACATTACTGGGGATCTTCAATTTAGGTGGTACAGCCCACATTTTTTTTTTATTGTTTTTTTTTTAGTCTCTAGGAACGAAGCAGTGAGAAATGAACTATCACATATCTCCCTGGCCAGTTGTTGAGAGTATTATGAACTAAAGTGGGGTATATTTTTTTTAATATATTCATTAAAGAAAGTGTTAAAGATGTTATCTCTGTCAGATATTTAAATGTTGCAAAAATACTTGAGTGACTTTCTTGCTTTGCTGATTATGAAGAGTGCAATAAAACTGCACTATCTGACAGATTTAGACAGCTGGCTCATTCATGAGAAGTTCACATTTTTGTCACCCACGTTGAATAAGGGAAGATTAGATGGTAAGGTCAATTTACAAAAATGGTTGTCAGGACATTTTTTAATTGTAAAACTTTTTGTGATGGAATTCAGGAAAAAGACTAAAGGCAGAAAGCAGTGGAGACAAAGAGCTGCTATTAACCTACAGATGCTACTGCAGGGTTCATTTTAAGATTGGTCACACTGCTTAGCCAATGAAGTGTTGGTGTGACTATAAGGGACCACCCTTTTCTGGGGTGAGAGGGCAATTTGGTCTTCATGCTCATTTAATCCTGAGACGTCTTTCAATGGACTGTCAGTTGAATCTACATTGTGCAAAATTATGCATGCACTTTTTAATGCAGACCATTGTTCACTAAGCACTTAACCAAGATCTCTCAACCAATTTCCATTTGGCATGAGGTCACTAGAAACCCAAGCAAACATATATGGAAGGCAAGTGTAATTTTCTGTTCCTCTCAGCAGGAATACTGAATAGAGATAAATACAAGTAACAGTTTTGCTGTACTTAAAGATTTAATATTTATTAAATGAAGGCTGACAACTTTCCATAAAGGAAAATTCATTACATGTCACTACCCTGGAAAGAGAATTTTGCTACTAGAGAGCAATATGGCTAGAATATGCTATAAGTTATTGCCTAAAGTGTTGTAAACTGTTGACGCATGAGTAGCTGCATGTAAGAACCATTAGCGTGTGCATGCTGTGGCTACTCTACTCTTTTTTTACAGGCAAGTTTTATAAAAGCCAGGTAGTGCAAAGGAAATCTGATAGCTAGAAAACAGTGAACAAAGAAACTGCCAATAACGTCCCAGAGCTCGCCAGCTCTGGGCATAACAGGGCACCGATTCTGAAGATACATCTAATTAGAATATTAATACTTTAGAAAACCTGACTAGAGCATGTACACCATATTTATTGATACATTTACAAAAATTCAATTTTATGTTAGCTCTTCAAGGAACATTTACATTTAAAACCATATTTGGCAATAATTGTTATACGTTTTGTACAAGTGACATCTTACACAGCCAACACGTGCTAATGTGAGCTTTTGTCCAGTGAAGTTCCATTCAGTGTGAAATCTGTAGCAGTCTAATCATGTATAATCTGGCCCGTCCTGTTATAGTGAAAATCACTTTATGAACACTTCTAACATGTGCTGGAATTTTATTAGGACTGGTTGGTGGTTGTTTTTTCATCCGTCGTAAATGAATACAAGTTGACACAAGGATACATTTCTAGATTAGATCCACAACACAATAAAGAGTGTGTTTGCTCTCTCTTTCCCCGTCTTTCCAATTAAGTTGGTGAAAAATGTAACTTTAGTATTATACAGGACATGGCAAAGCTGTCTCATCTAGGTGATGTCTATATTATAAAAATAAAATAAAATAAAATAATATAAATATGTAACATGAACCCAGTGCCCATTGTTAAATAAAATATATGATAAAAAGCAGACCTTCTAGGATGACTGGTTTTGAAATATGCGAGTATAATTTAATTATTAAACACTCGAAACAATCTTGATATTAAGCTGCGATAACCAGATTTTTGCATCTATGCTAGATAAAGAAATGCGTAACATTCTGTAATAGAGTTACATTGATGAAGGTGAAGGTTACAGTCTTACAATGAATTGCCTAGATAGGAATGCATTAAGGAGATCTGAAATATTCTCTCATAACGTAGATCATTTCGCCTTTAAAACTGTTACAACTGGATTTCATTAAGTCCAGCAGTTTATACAGTGATGGTTCCAAACTGCTCTCTTATTGCTATAATCAGGCAGTTGCAGACACAAGGTTTCTGGGATGTCAGTGAATCCAAAATGACATCAGGAAAGTCCTTTGACGAAATTGTGGTTTGCAGTGGAATTGCTTTGTAAACTATTTCTCATGAAGAAATGTACATAAAAAAAATTCCACTACCTGTAAAACCGTATTTGTGATAGTGCCTGCCCGTGTATGCGTGCATGTATTGGGTATCTGTACATCAGTGGGGATGTACAGGAATATTTACACACATACAACAAATTTATTGGCACATTTCTGGATACTATATTTAAATTAATAAAGTAAATCAAATCACCGTTCTTTGCTGCGGGATAACCAACCGTCTTTTAAAAATGACAGGATTCAAAACAAATGCCCGTTGAAAGTGTAGTTTCCAAATAGTCCCAGAAACTATACAATATAGCTGGTTAGGTCCAGCAAATAGGATGTCATGTCTAGGATCTGATCAAGAATACCTGCCCTTGTCACTCTTCGGATGTTTCTATCCACTTGTTCACACTGGGGGCCGAGATAGCCTTTTTTACATAAGCATTTATTGGGCCTTACACAGACACCTCCATGTCGACACGCCGGGTCACACTTTGCTGTGGGTAAAAAAAGAGCAGTTTTCTAATTTCTTTCAAGTATCACAAAGCAAAAAGATACAATATGTATTCATTAAGAACTACTTCTCTGAACTTATAATGGTAAAGCACATAAATTAAAAACAAAATAGAAAGGATGAAATATTGGATGTTTCAAAACTGTATTTTTTAAAGTTGTAGAATAGTAGGGAGAGGAAGTATTTTTTTATGTCTGTTAGAATATCTCCCAGGACAGACTGTGAAAATCAAATAGCAAATTTTTGAAAATATATGATTCCTGTATTTGGGTGGGATTTTAGAGTGCATTGGCAACTCAACTCAAAAGATTTTAGGCTTCAAATATCATATGACTTAAAAGAAGACATGCAAAATTGCTAGAAGTTTAGATAGTGGTGGCCTACGTCATCTCATTTCTTATGATGGCAAGCCAAAAAATTACTGAAGTTGTAGAGACATATCAGCACCTGACCACATCCAAACTGGCAAGAACTATATCATAGATAAACTTCTTACTCTGTACATGCAGAGTTCTGTACTATGCAATTGAGGCACAAAATGGTGCCTGTTTGGCTCCTGAATAACTTAATCTTGGAAAAAAACTGAATTACCATTAAAAAAAAGAACAAGAATATATTTTACACGGCTTTTATCAGTTAAGCTTGGAAGATTCACCCTATCTCTTTAGTCGATATTTGACAATTTACCAGTAGAGTTCTAGGTCAATCATCTTGCCCAAGGTTTTCAGATTTAAATGCTATATCAAGTTGTAGTCAATGTTAGCAAAAACAGTATTCATAACTTCCAGTTTTTAAAGTGGTCTCTTCTATGGCACAGTCACTGCACTGTGATACAGGAAAGCTACAATATCTATTTACAAAGATTTAAAATACACTATACAAATCAAGTTTCATTATTCATGAATTTCTTAATTACCTTAGATGGAAACTGATGCCTTGTAACTATTTTTTCTTACTTATATTATGTTTATAGCTTGAGATTCAAGCTAGAACACCTCTGCTAAGTGCTGTGTGGGATACAATGATGAAAACTCCTTAGTCTACATGTTTTTTTGCAGCTTTCTTGTGCAAACCTGTATCTAACAAACTATCTATCAAAGAACAATAAGTTTTTAAACAAAACAGATTATTCAAGACACATTTATGGTCACACTGGAGATGTTTTTTGCTTTGAATTCCACTTGGATAAGGGCTGTAGAATGGACCTCATTCTCCAAATCTAGGCAATATCTGACTGACAAGTGGGGACAACCGAAGCTGGGCTATCTGGCTGGATTGCCTCATCCATTTCTCCAGCCTGCTTTTCTTGCACAGCTGTGTGATGCTCGGCTTATGCATCTTGTCAGTAGGATATATCGTGAGCGATTTCATCCATTGCATTTCAACCCAAACTACGTCACTCCTGCTCATCAGTAAGAACTGCAAGGCTGCTGGAATTTACACTCCAGTCTGTAAGGGCTGCATGTCAACCTCTGCAGGGCCCTCCTGAGTGCCTTTCCAACCTGAAGTATCCTGGGGTCCATTGCCAGATCCTTGCTTTGTCTTACTCTACAATTCTTTTCCTCTTTTGTTATACCTCTGCATATTGACATCTGGTCAAACTCTGAGCAAATATGAGTCAGAAGACTGTGCTAATACACTAATAGCAGCTTCTGGTTCTCAGGCTTGCTCTGGATGATCTGTTAGGCCAGAGTTACGTGGCTCAGCCACAGTAAGCACAGTCTCTGTGAGACACTGATAGCACAACTGTGGCACTCAAGGTCACTTGTTCGTTCCTCTCTCCCCTTTGGTGGCATACATCACATTTGCCATCCATCAGGTTTGATCACTGCCACTTTTTCAAGTGACTCTTCAAAGACAGCTACAGCAACAAGATGGGACTTAATGAAAGCACCACAGTTATTTATGTTGGATCACAATTACTTTCCAATTATTAGTTGCTTTGTGACAAGTTGTGCACAGAATTCTCTAGAATTCTCATTTTAGTCTTTAGGATCAAAACTAAGAATGTACCAAAACTAAGTTAGTTGTATTAATTCACTATGTGCAAAATATGCAATAGTGGCCTGCAGGCCTGATTTTAGTATCTTTCCTGACCAGGTACTCCTATTTGACACAGATAGTATAAGATCGCAGGCAGGAGCTCCATGTCCAACAGTGGAGCAATCAATATTATTGATTGCACTTCCTTTTATTTTACAGAATTGGTATAAAAATAAGAATGCCGCTGTCTGTCATACTTCTGCTCTTACCTGCATTCTGAGGTGGTTCCCATTGCATGAGACATTTTGATTTTAACTGTTGGACTCACCTAAAGACTTATTCTGCTCCTACACCTCATGAGATCAGTATCTCTTTTATGATGTCTGAGGACTAACTGTCAATGAAAATTTCTCCTAGCAAATTATTAAAAGCAAATTATGCCATGTCATTGCTTTATTCACTTGTTGCTATGAATCTATATACAAACCAGCTCTGCAGAACTCTCCTTCCCAGCCTTGATTACAGCAGCATTTTCCTGTGGGAGTGCAGTGCCCATTCCGACAGTGCCTTGAGCATTCAGATGTCAGTGTCTGTGCAGACTGAGCTGTTCTTTTGCATTCTTCAGGGACTAAAGGCCTGTATAAAAATATACGAACCAAGCATATAGTTAAAAGTCAGGGTCAAGGAGAAAAACTGCTTTTGCACATGAAATTGAAAGTTGTAATTTTCACTCAGTATTATTATAGTTGTTTTAAGTGGCTTCTATAGGAACATGTACAGCTTTCCACAGAAAGTATATTGATACAAAAGAAAAATCCAAATCTCATTTAATGCTCTTAGTTGGAAGCGTGCATACTTTATCATGAAGGACATTCATTTCCTTGTATTTAGAAAAATACTGGCAATGAACATAGAATACAAACTTTACTTTTTTATTGAAGGCCTGATTCTCATGCTATTATCAGCAGCGTAAATCGGTGTTCTTAGAGGACTTTTTTTTCTTTTTTTTTTTCTTTTCTCCAGGACACCAGTAAAATAAAGATGGTATGTTACATTGCAGAAAAATATGGTGTTACTTGCTATTCTTTCATATAACTGCCTTCAGAGGTCTTTTACAAGATTAAATAATAGTCCTTGAAACTTCCTGAAGCGTGAGCATGGTAAAAAGAGCATCCCGAAGATCTAATCATGGGCAGCATGTATCTCTATACATTCAGTTGGGAACTGAATTGCCTCTCGGCAGATTTCTTACGGTACTCAAGGTGTTGACTTCAGGCAGGCAGGCCCACAGTAAATGTTTGTAATAAACATGAAAAGCTCTCTTGCTTCCAGAGAACACTTTCACTAAGGGTAACAGCACTGGCACAGGTTGCCCAGAGAAGTTGTGGGAACAGCTCCCACCTTGGAGCTGTTCAAAACCCACCTGGACAACCTGCTGTAGGTGTTCCTGATTGGGCAAGGTGTTGGGCCAGATGACCTATAAAATATTTTTTGTCCTATGAGATATTTTGGATGTCCAGTAGCTTTTTTATTTACAAAAGCACAGCATTATATTCCTTAAAAATGAAGTAGCTGTAGCGCTTTAACTTAAGTCTGTCTTAACTGTTGATAGAATTACAAAGCCTTTTTTACATGGTTTTTGAATTGAGCTGCTTGTCATCATGCTGACCACTTATTTTGTTTGTGATTTGAATTCAGCAGCTAGAGACTGATAGGATCACCACAAAGCTACAGGTTCCAGGGACAGGTATCATTATTTGTCTGCGGCGTGGGTTTGATTGCACAGCAATAAATTGAGAAAAGAATGTCAGGATCTCCCAAGAGTTCTAAACAAGTAACTGAATGGAATTGTAATGGCAATTAAGTTAATTACTGACAAATACTAAATGACTCATTGTCAAAGAAATAGTTTGAACTACTGCCATGCATTCCTAAACTTGAAATTTGTAGGAAGAAGATTCTACCAGATTTATGGAGAGCTCAGTGAAACCTTGGCTAAGTGTCCAGCTAGAATTCAAAGAAAACAAAACAAAATTGTACAAGATAGTAAGAACAGAATAGAAGAGTACTAACATAAGTATTAAACCCCCAGCTATATGCAAGTAGCTGGAATAGCAACTTGTGTTCTGGCTACCCTATCAAATATTAAAAGTCTAGACTGAAACCCCTCTGTGAGCAAAGTGAAAGATCTTGATAGTCTTTGGAGTACGAGAAAGAAAGGGTGGAGAACAATGTGGAAATTAGTATGTGGAAAACAATGGTGGAAAAAAAAAAAACAAAACAGGAGGAAAATTGGGGATTCTTGTTTACTTCCCATTTCAATGTCAGAACTATTGAGGAAAAAAATTAAGCTCAAGAAAATAAAATGAACTAGTTGAACCCATGGCTTCTAAGGTATCAACGAAGCCCATGTTCTAGCAGCATTTTAAAAAGATATTTCTAAGCACAATGGGACCATTCAAGTATTATTAGATAGGGTAAAAATTTGTAAGAAAAATAAGCACATATACCTAATGTCACAGAATTCCCTTATTAGCTGACTGGACTTATATTTTTACCCTATTTTGGCATGCGGCTTTTTAATGGTACATTACAGAGTTTCTTGCATTCTTCTTTGAAACAGAATAATAGAGTACAGGATCACTGGTTTGTTTCACCCTAGCACTTTCTCTGCTCAGGCTTAATTGCTAAGATGATTATTTAAACATCCATTCAGAACTGGTTGCCCAATGACATTAAGGACAGAAAGAATGTGTAGCTGCATCTTTCAGTGTAGCACCAAGTTCTGATTTCAAAAGCACTTTTGAGAATCAGATTCAAGCTCCTGTATTATTTAAGGTCTTTGAAGTATGCTTTGACACCTTTCGCGCAGCACATTTGAAACCCTTTTTTGTGTTCATGTATTTCCACAGCTGTCTTTTAAATATAATGCTTTTTTTTTTTTTTGGACCTGTAAGGAATTTCACTTCTATAGTAATGAGTGCATTACATATGATCTGGTTAGGTAAGTTCCTACACTTAAAAATTATATGTGAGTTTCACAGACAGCACTGTTTTGGAAAGAGCTGTACAAAATGACAAGATTTTCAGTTGAGACTTACTGAGGTTTAAAGTAAAAAGAATCTGTCTTCTAATTGCTACGTGTGGAAAAGAAAGGTGTAAATTTGTGTTGATTTCTTTACAACCATCTGCATAGCAGGCAACATTTTTTAATTCATCTGTCTCAAAGCCCATTTCTTTCAGGTTGTTTTAAACGGAGTCTTCTCTTTTTCTTGCTCAAAGACAAGTACAGTACGGTGTTCATCAGGAAGAATAACTTCAGGTTCCTGGAGCATCTCTTAGAAAAGAGCTCCAGTAGTATATCTTCAGCAAAAAACGACCTCACAAGTCACAGAGGTATTTTATTTATGAAGACAATGATTTATTTTCTTAATAGATGCAAACTATTTATCTATGATAGTGCTGGAATATTTGGGTTCTTTCTATTCATATTTCATGAGGGAGGCAGAAATCATACTTTTTTTTTTTTTTTGTATCCAGCACAGCATGGCTGGCCACTTTTATGATTTAAAGCTTTCTAATGCTCGTGGTGCTTGTGAATATAACCTTGCCTTTTATTCTACCATCAATCAATAACTTGCACTCATCAGCCTTGGATAATATTTATTAAAGGTGGGGTGGAGTAGAAACAAAGATGGAAAAAATTCTGGTTGGCAGAGTGCCTTAGGAGAAGAGTAATACAAATGCAGCTGCAGCAGAATCCTTTTTGTGTGTGAGAAGAATTACTGTTTTTCCTTATTTGTACTATGGGAAAAGCCACACTTCTTTCTCAGGATTTGAATGCCATTCTGGTACAAACACATATCATGAGAAAGTCTCTGCCCCACAATACTTACACTTTGCATTCTTAAGGCTTAAAGGGGTGGAAATTTTCAGGCTCAGTGTAAGTGTTTTGAACTGAATCTCACAAAGATAACATAAATCTCGAAACTGACTGCCGGGACTTGATCTTTCCAGCACTTAGACAGCGTATGATTTTGTTTATACAACTAGTGCTTCACTCTGTCTCTTGACGTGGAAAATGGAGGGGAATAGATGTAGCCACACCATGGGCTGGAGAGAATTTTGTTACTTGTCTCCCTCAATCTATAAAACTCTAAAGGGTACAGCTTGATTACTCTTACAGTAAGCAGTATTTGGTCCGCAGAAAGTCAGCCAAAAATGTAGCTGATAATGACTATTTATATGGTCTGTACAATTCTAGTTATCTTAAAGAGCTGTTCATATATACAGTACAGTACAGTATATCTTGCTTGTTAAAACATGCTTTCATGAAACTGTGTAACAACTCTAAATGTATGGAACATGGAGGAGAAGTTGTACTGGGGGCTGGGGCCCTTGCTGGGTCCCTTCACTGCCATGGTTAGTGAACTGAGAATTCCTGACTGTGCAATACATAAAATTATTCTGACTATGTTACTGCAGCTGGTGTAGGAAAGTAGACTCTACTGTTAGTTTCGAGGCATACAAAAGTCTGACATGCTCTATTAGATTAGGGTTCATCATATAATTGCTTAGAATTCCATGCTTTCCTTCCTCCAGCTTTTCCCAGCTCCACTAAGCGTGCAGTGATGTGCTTGTTGTATGCACCAGCCTGTAACTCAGACATATGGAATCAATGCAAATGGAGGGTCAAATTCAGCAGTAATACAATGGTACTGAACACAGCATAATTCCTCCATCAGGCCTTTGACACTATATTGAAAATCTCTACTATCCTGCTAAAGCGAAGAAAAAAAAACACAACAGAAAAAGAGACAAAATTCCTGGATGTTCGAATTCGAACAAGAGACGTGGCCATAGAAATCCTGATTGTGGTACAAAATATGTGGAAGAACCTTATACTTCAATTAGCTGCACACAAGATACTAGGTATCAGAAAGATGCCTAAGTATATCACCAAAGCTTGTGCGCTAGTTTATTTTTTTTCCTTTATAAGGGAAAATGTCAAGAAAAAATAATTTTACTTCCCTGTAATTTACTACTTGTCATAGAATAAATATAGCATCTCTTCAGGTACAGTTTCTAAAATTAAAAAGTATACCTTTAGTCCTGGGAGAGATGCCAAAAGCTCGTTACTTGTCTCCAGATTTACTACATGGGAATAATGTGGAAAAAACTCACAGCTTTTAAGATTTAAACTCAGCAGCATATCAAATTTATTCTTATATGGTATACTTGTTCATGACCTCTAGTCTTAAGAAATTCTGTCATGTTTGAAAACTAGTCCCTAGTGAAGCCTGTATCAATGTTAATAGCTAAGAGGTCAATGCAACTGCTAAACAGTTTGTATTACTGTCAGGGTGGTCATGAAAACAACACCTGCTGCATGAGCACTTGGCAGCTGGGTCAACAGGCACTGTGGGAATTTATCAATTTAGGGGGCCACTTGCATAACACTTTGACTGATGAATTGGGAAAGACTGGCTTACTGGGCTAAAGCTGCTCTATTATGTATGACTTTCTTTAGGATGGCAGAGGCTTCCTGCAGGCTCCAGAAAATAAGCAAAAGATAAACTGAGCTGTTTTTTTTCCTTATAAAGTGATAAAAAGTGAGAACTCC
The DNA here is from genome assembly GCF_047663525.1 of Anas platyrhynchos. Classification (NCBI taxonomy): domain Eukaryota; kingdom Metazoa; phylum Chordata; class Aves; order Anseriformes; family Anatidae; genus Anas; species Anas platyrhynchos. Next base: position 38,419,552 of record NC_092590.1, read on the forward strand.
TTAATAGCCAGCGCTAGAAAGACTTAGAAAAATGGAAAAAAATCCCAAACCAAAACAAAAACTTTTACAGTCAGTGAGCTGTGATGTGATTGAAAAAAATCCTTAGGTTTTTCCATCGTGGTTACAAAGGAGTTTTTGTGAAGTACTTCTGTAAAGTGAAACTCTCTAGACTGGTATTCGCAAAAAGCTCTAATTTCTCTTTAGTGTCTCTTATGGGAATAGTAACTGCATGTGGGTAGGTAAATGAGATAAGAATTTTGCATGCTATGGCTAAACTAAACATAATTAGACATTAATTCTGGCTTTCCATTCCCTCAAATGACTTAAGGGATAGTAACTTTCTGAACAGAAAGAAATCACATGGCCCACCTGGGTTGGTGAGAGCATTCAACAACAAAATTGGCTCATTCGACAGTCAGCTTTAAGTAGTAGCTTCACAATATTTCTATAACCCATCAGAACGATGTTGATGCAGATTAGTCTAGTGCTGTATGTTTCTGACTTGCCATTTCTATAGTAATTAAAGTCTTCAAGAAGGCTACACTTTCATAAATGCTGCTCTTACATCTTACCATCTAACGCTCCTGACTCATGCTAAAAAGTAAAATCACAACCATTCTTGTAAAGAGCCTGAACAATGTCAACATGAGATATAGCCTAGATAGAGTCCCTTAATGTTTGAAATCATTCTGTTTGGAAAGACTCTGGTAGTGGATATCCCAACAGTGGTGATGGAAAGGATGATAAATGGAATTACATACTCTGGAGGGGCATGAAAGAGGAGGGAGATGGTTTGAATCAAGTTCAAGTTTCAATCCAGCGGAAAGCAGCTATTCTGGCTGTTGATACAAAACATATTGAAATCCAGATCTATAAGGTGTTAAACATATGGAGAGGAAGAGGAATTCTTACACGTGCAAGGAAACTTACTAAGCTCCGCCTTCTTTTGTAAATATTAGCTGCTAGCTCCAGTGAGCCATGCTGGTCAAAACAATTATTCTTCAGCTTTAGAGTCATGGTATAGGCAGTGGCAAAAACTTGTAACTTCATAGGGATTACAGCGGTGCATGAGTGTCCTTCTAGCTTCTCTGGTTTTAGTCTCATCTTTTAAACAGAAATCTCTTGCATTGTCTGTCACTTTAACTATTCTTCTCTGAATCTTTTTCATTTTATCTAGAATTTGCTTAGAAGTGAACATGATCATAGTGTAAGTATTCTAACAGAAGACTTAAAAAGCCAAACTGTCACTGTTCTGCCAACTTCCCAACTTCCAAAGTTTATTTTCTTTCTATCTTTCCTTTTTTTCCCCCCCTATGGTTTTCATATAACAGCTGGTAATAAGTTTGTATCAGCTATAATTTAAACATTATCAACAGATATTTTTTATTTAAATACGCATTTTTAGTACTGCCTACATTTAATTTTCTACTCTCATGCTACATTTTCTTTCCTAATAGTTTTGTCTCCTATTTTCTCTATTACTGACTAACAAGAATATTTGGGCTTATATACATGTTCTATATCAATGTTTACCCAATAATTTTCTCTTTTTTTAACATAAATATTTTCTCATTCATTCCTAGCCCTTGAAAGTGTTTTACTTCTCACAACGTAGCATTTTTTGATAGTCATCAACTAATAGCTATATTTTTCAGAGGCATAGTTTTAACTTAGGAAATTTTAGTCTGTTGGTTTAACCAATTTACCTAATATTAAATGTTTGTAATCTTTAAGGTTTCCCTCATCTCCTGCAATCTGAGAGCTAAATATGGTATTACCTATGTTCTCCACTGTATTCAGTTGTGGTATTAGGTAATATATTTGTCATACGCCTGGTCTTTAATTTGTTTTTAATTTTTCTTTTTTTGACTTATCACGGCATTGCCTGATAGTTCCCACACACCAATGTGTCATTATAACAACCTTGCTTTGAAGAGAAGGATTATTTAATTCTGGGCTTTTCATGGGAGGATATTTAGTTATTGATGTAAAGTATTTGGAGACCTGTTGGAGGGGTGAGGAACTAAAAAGAGGTTTCCCGTGGTACCTTGTATTCTATGTTTCAAACCGCCTTGATGGAGGGATTCAGAACCTCTGCGTTGATCCTATTTATAATCAATTTTCATATACCACCTCAGTTTAACACCTAATGTTTATCACATCTGAAGGATTGTTTTAGGAAAGGACCTTCCTATTGCTAATTATTGAAGCTTCATGCAAAAGGTTCTCTGGATTACTCTCATTCTCTGATCTTCTAATGTTTTAAACATGCTATCTCTTTTGAAAATTTTCTACTGCTAGCAATATCAAAATAATAGGTTTCTTAAGCTCTGTTTGAGATGAAGAAATCAGGCTCAGTTATGTTTGAGAACAAGTTTGTTTACGCAGTGGTTTCCTACAAAGATCAAAAGAAACAAAATCCTGCACCTCTATATAACATTTATTATTTAGAATAAAAGAGTAATTACGTACTCTTATAGCAGCTTATAAGCACTAGCAGAAGATTGTTTTTTGCATGAAGTTTTAAATTTCCAGCAAGGGGTCACCACAAGGAATGATAATTGTATTCTGCACTGTCCCATGCATGGAAGGCTCACTCTGCAAATAGATTAGTCTGCCAGGGCCACCCCTCACTGGACTTTGTTATGTTAGTAATGAATTTCTACGATGTGACAAATCAATACCTTGATGATTGTATACCTGATGCGCATAGCCAACTTGTAGCATCTTCACTTTATGTTTTAGAAAGTTCACTGTGCTAGGGTTTGCACTTTTTTTTTGATGTAGTTGTATGGTATGTAACATGAGGAAGGCATTAAACAGCAAAGCAAAATAACAGTATGCAAAAAGTATTAGCATGTGATTAACAATTACTATTTTGCTAATAAAGCGTTACATGAACATTTGTCAAAGCCATGGAATTTTTAAATTGTTTATAAGTGTAACGTGAAATCAGCGTGAAATGGTAAGTAGAGCTGCTATGCTCTTTTGTGGAAGTAATTAGTCATCTTGCACTTAAAAATCATCAATAGTATGAGATTAAAAAACAGCGAAACTCAAAACTTTGGCTGAATGAAAATTGTCCCATGTTTCTAGAAAGTGTTACCAAAAACTATATCCCTTTGCCACAGTCTGTTTAATTTCAAAGGTATGCCAATTTACAAAAGTATTTTATAGTTTTCTGGTTACTTTCACCAGTAACCAAACACAGTCTTGACCCTTTTCCATACATGAAAACAGCCAACCGTGAGTGCAGCAATGGGAGGTCTGGCCTTTCAGGTATGTCAGCTGAAGACCACCCTACTGGAAGAGGTAACAAGAACAAAAAGCCGAGGTCAAACAAGGCAGCCCCATGTAATTAGATACTAATAGTGGATTTAGGGTGTAAAATTCACTTAAAACCATATACCAACAGACTAAACAATCCCAATAAGAATGGCAAGTTTTGTTCTAAAACAATGTTTTTAATACCAGAAAGCATAAATAAAACATACATAATAACCTTGACTGACAGACTGCACTAACCTGCAGTAACATCTGCTTCCAAACTAGTTGCCATAGGTTTGGGTAGCAGAATCAAAAAACTCTGAAACTCTACTGTAATTTACAGAACAGTGTGCACCCAGTTTCATGGGTTTATTATTGATTTCACATGTTGTTCCATAACAATTTTTAGAATTTAAATTCTGACAAGAAAACAAATTCCTCTCTTAAACAGTCAACAGCAAAATCAATAATGATGTCTGTATGTGATGTTAAAGGATAAACATGCTGAAGTAGGTACTGAACTAATAGACATACTAATCTAGGTTGTTCTCATGGGAATGATGAGGTCAAATTAATTATTTTAACAGAATTTATTTCTGTTGGCCCTTTAATTTTGTGTTAATTTTTGATGCTTTTGCAGGATGCATGTGGTAGCTTTATACGCCGTGAACTTGGTCTGATGGAGCAGAATGATCCATCATGAAGAAAGTGGTATTTCACCAGCCAAAGTAAGTGTCTGCTAGTCACTTTCTCTTATTACTGCTGGGCACACTGGACTGCGTATGGGACTGGCTTTGTGCAGTCTTTCCATGTCCCCTGGTATTTCCATGGCTGTAGCTGCTCTGCAAAGATCTTGAAGGTGATCAGACCTCAAGAAATTCTGGTTTGGTAATTTTCATTTATTCTCATTTTACAGCTGGTAAATTAGTTTAAATAACTGTACTGATCATATTAATTCAGCATCTTATAAATCATTTGGGTGTGATTCATAAGCTGTGGTTTAAGAAAAGTTAATGAAGAACATGAGAACATTAAGAAATAAGTAGATTTAAGAAATGTTAATGACTTGAGTGTATTTTTGGCACACAGTCCAAGGACAGAAGTTTTCCTTCCTTAGATTCTCTCTTTGTGCTCCAAACCTCCCTAAGGAGAGACAGGTGAGTGCTGGAATGTGGAAGGATCTTGAAACCTAGTAAGCAATAACAATGCACACCTGCTGACGATTCAGTCCTCTGTGTACTTCTCAGTTGGTGGTGTCTCCTATACAACACCAGAGATGTTTGGGAAAGAATGAATTTGTCCCTCAGATAAGTTTACTTATGGCAAAACTGAAATTGTGAGGAAGTGAGACTGGAACTGACCAGGTAGTAGCCAAAGAAATTACTGACCTAAAGCTAGTACCGTCAAATTATTTCTGTAGTAGCTTTTCAGTATGCAGAGTAGATATTGTCAGCCAGCACTAACCTTTTTAGCCAGCTCCCTTTGTGAACTGTCACACTGCAGTGGCAGCTAAGGCAGCAGCAGCACTAGGGGGAATTCCAGCATTCTGCCTTCCATAGACCCTGTATAACCTCTGTGGTACCTACAAGGCATTCGGTTTCAGAACTACCAGAAGCATCTTTTACCCTTACTGGTCCATATAGTTGCACTTTAAATGTGTCTAAACTTCTAAGAAAATATACAAAGAATGTGAATCTAAGAGGGAAAGTGGGCAGCATTTATCATAACGTTGAAGAGTAAAAATTAGTGGTGGCTACACTTCTACTGTTCAGAAAGTCACTTTCTATGAGACAGTGACTACTTTTAGTGAATCTATTTAGTTTGCTGCTGATGGTACATTGGCTTTTAGGAAACCCTTGCACTAAGAATTTTCCTTCTTATTTAATGTAAGTATTGCACAATACAGCTACATGAAAGAACTACACTTACCTTTTGGATTTTAACCTGTTGAAAGGAAGATTGATCTTAGGGAGTAGTGCAATGCTCACCTTTTCGGGTCAATGATCTTGTAGAGCTTTCCATTGTGAGACTGCGTCATACTTTTACTGCTTGATAATATGTAAATCTCACCTGTTAAAGAAAACAACACAATGAAATTGTTCCTCTTTCCTAAGATGTCAAACGTTTTTGTGATCTAGATGTGTTTGCAAGATGAGGTTAAAAAACACTTGGGAGACAACTCACCTTACTGAAATATACAACAGAATCATTGCTACCTGAAAATTTAAATAAGCACTTTTCCCAAATTGATGCTAAAATGTGAAATATACTTTATCATTAATGTTTTCTATTTCATATTGTTCATACATATTCATAAAATATATAATTGGGGAATTATAAAGAGGGATCCATCTGTTCATGCAATACCTTTACCCATCTGTAACATGGGGAATTAAAACAGGCATATGAGTTGTGTCATAGTGAGTGACATGGTTCAAAGAATGTGAGAGAAAATAAGGACCTTTGACCCTTCCAACAACCCTTTCTCTTCTCAATTCTTCTTACACAGCTGGTAAGGTGTAGCTGAAACAGCAGCGAAGAAAGCTTTGGCAAAGGAGAGCTAGCCTTCAGATTTCTTCTTTTGAAACGTTTACTATGATTTTTAATAGCTTAGCAGGCAATACTGATAAGACTTATAATTTAATAACATAGTTTTTTCTATTTACCTAATTCGTCTTCACCAAATCCCAAGACAGGGCCTGAAAAGAAACCTCTACATGAACCGCTGTTGCCAAGACAGAGGGGTTTCTCTTGCCACTGTTTAGTTGCAGGATTCTGTTGCAGTGTTAAAAAATTTCTATAATCAAAAATACATAAAAGAAATTGTTATATTACATTTTAAATATAGATTTTTCACTGTCCATATAAATAAGTACACATTTACGGGAAAAAGCTCCATAGATGCATATATGCAGTTCATCACATCTTATTTCCTGCCTGTTATTTTTCAGATGTTTAAAAAGCATAGCATTTCCCTTCCTTTCATTTAAACATTGCAAAATTGGGTTCAAGCCATACTATAGATAATCATTTGTGAATACTGAGCTATTTGGCATGGGAAAACTATACCCATTTATTTAAAAATACTTCTTTTGCTCCATCAATGATGTTTCCATAAAACCCCAGAAGTTCTCCTTATCTCATCATTTAGACCTGTTTGGCAAACAATTCCATGATTAACATTTATTCCCATTATAATGTAAATGATATATGTAAGTGTTTGTAGAACTAAAATCTTTAGAAAGCTGTGATGTTAGTGTCTTTGTCTGTACTTTATTCCAAGGATTAGACATGTTATGTATGCTGCCGTTCATTAGAATGTCATGCTGTTTGATTTCCAAATCTTGAATTTAATCTGTATCGTCACATTGCTACATGGGCAAAGTGACACAATTTAAAATGATTGTTGCTGTTCTTTTATACAAGAAGCTCATAACTAAATACACCTTATGTTCACTTTTGTTTAAGGCTGAGATTATAAGAAACCTACCCATTGCGGTCTCCAAATACATAACTTCCGTAGAGTCTTTCAGACTGGCAACCTCGATAGACAAATCCACCAACCAAGGCTCCACTGCTGAATGGTTTGAATTCTAAAAGTGAAGGCTCACTTTCTAAAAAGGAACTACCATAGCATTAGATCATATGCAGTTTCATATTTTGATTCATATTTATGAAAAGTATTATTACTTCAAGAAATAGGTTAATTCTCTTTAAATGTACTTTAAAATTCAAGATGTGTAGCTGGAAAGAAAGCATTAGGAAAATCAGAACATTGCAACAAAAGCTGTGTGTGAAACAATGAGTTAGGGATTTAGATAGGAGACACTATAATTACCTTCTTCCATGCACAAGCCAAGAGAATAAAACTGTATCAGGATTAGGTCAGACTTCCATTGAAGTTAATGTGATTACAGCTATTAACTTTTTTGTGTCAATACAGTCTACAGAATAGATCTCTTGAATGTCAGGAATATAATTAAACCCCCTTCACTGAAAAGGGTGCTCAGATTTTTTACCAGTACCTAAGAGCATGAATTCCTGTGATTTTCAGCAGAACTTATTTTCAAAGCTATTCAATGGTTTGAGAAAGTCTTTCAAAATCACAGTTTTAAATACAGTTTGTCTCTTACTTCCCATAAAACATTAGTATTGCTGGATGTAGCTACTTATGGTAATTTTTCCTGCTGCTATTATAATTTCAGTTCCTACACTTTTTTTTTTTTTTTTTTTTTTTTTTCAGAACTGCAGAGTTTAGTCACATCAAATCATGTCTTTGAGGAAGTTTCAATGCAAATGTTCCTATGCATGCAATCAAATATTGCTTAGGGTAAAAGCAGGCTCAGATTGAAATCCTAACTTCATAACTTTAAATTAAAGCCACAGCCAACAGACTTTTTTGTTTCATAGGAACTTTATTTTTAGTTGCAGTACTGTCTGCAGGTCTTTGATAAATGAATTTCCTAGATTATTCTACATGAGAAAGAGCTGAAATTTTAAATGTGGGAGAAAAGGATGATGAGCTCTTTTTATTTAAGCAGTCAACCCACAGCCTAGTATTAATATTGGCAAGCTGTTCTGGATAGACACAATATTGCTTAGTTTACTCTACAATAAAGATGCAGTCAAAATTCCATTGGAGCAGTGGTTTACCAAATATTATTCTTTGGTTTGGCTTTTATAAAATGCACACAGAAAATACATGCAATAACTAAAGTAGAACAATTGCATTACACGTTGAGACTGTGCTACTAGCCAGTGCAGCTGCTTTGCTTTTAAGTACAGTACAGGTGGAAGAACTGGAGATGTGAATAAAACCTGAAAACATTATGTTCCAGGAAATATGTCAGTCCTTGATCCCTTTAAACACCTTTGAAACTTACCACCTTTTACCACCATGTATTTAGAAGCTGGGAAATGGTCAACCAAGGCAGGGGATAGCTCAGAGTAACTACCACCTGGCTTCCCTGAACAAGCAAGTGATTTTAGTAGGTATCAGAGTTAAACATTAAATTAAAATTGTGAGTGGCAATCATACTGATTCAGAGAGCACATAAAACATTCTAAAATTTTAAGTTCCTAATTGAGTATGTTTATTCTATTGCAATCTAAACTAGTCTTTTATTATGAAGTAGTAGCATAGTGCATTTCTCTAAGTTGTTCATTTTTAGTAACATTTAAACAGAGCTCAGTCATTTCCCTGTTTGGTTTTGTTCTGTTGTTGTCTATCTCATTTTTTCCATTATAGAAGGCACATTACATGAGATTTCCATTCTGTACCTTAAAAGGTTATTTGTGAATGACTAAGAATACATTTTCATCACTTCCTGATATTCCAAAATCTTTTCTTTATGAGCCATCATTTGCAATTACAGTAAGATCTTAGAGAGACTAGCAACTAGCATATTTCTTGAATCTTATTTACATGATATTCTGCAAAAACAAGAACAAAGTTCAGTCATTTAAATTTTGTTTCATCTTTCATCTTTTATCTGCTTGTACTGTACTTTCTATTCCCAGTAGCTTTACCCTGGATGGAACTTACCATAGTCTTTACCCTTTATTATCTGTAAGATTCTTGCTGAAGATCTGTTCTTTCCATTTGAATCTGAGCAAAGTATTGTTAAATTGATGTTTACATCTGTTGGATGGCGATCCACAGCACAGCTGTAAGACAAGACAATAGAAGAAAATTCATGAGATACATGGATTCAGTAGAATGGCTTCAATAGTGTGAAGTGTCACATTTTGAGGGATTACTGTTTCATTGTGGCTTATATGCATTTGAGGGACCTGCTTCATAATGAGCCAAAATATCTGAGAGATGCATCAGATTTGAATATAAGAGAGAATATCTTTCCCATCCCTGCACAATTTTTATATAACATGGACTAAAACTATACTTTTACGTAGTGCTGGAATCTGCTCTGCTCAACAATGCTGGAAATAAGCAATACTTTAACCAAACTAAATGAGTTGACTTACATGGTGTAGAAATTTTTGATTTTTAAGAAGTCTGATGGTCAACTCTTGTCTGAACAGCTTCTGAATTTCTGATTTTTTTAAACCATGACTTTAAATGTCACTTCAGTACTACCACCCACCTAATTTGCTGAATTATGTGTTGTTTAGTTAAAGTGTTGCTCTCCTCCTTGTTATTGTTTAGATTTCACCAGATGTTCTCATTTGTTTTCTATGTGCCTTTTTTTCTCAATCAAGATTCTACTGTTCTAATTTCTCAGATTCCCATCGCAGCTGTGTTTTACCAGCTCCCTGCTTTAAGTTCTCGTGCTTCATAAAGAAAAAAATATAGAGGGAAAAAAAAAAAGCCAGTACGTTGTTTCTTCCATTTCAGTCTTGACTTGCAATAGCTGTGCATTCTCTTCTCCTTCCTTCCCCTTTTCCAATACACATTTGTTTCTAACTGTGACATATATGTGAAGATGGAGGAGTGGCTGTTAAAAAGGTTCATGAGTGCCTTTATCATGAAAATTTTGTTACCAGACTAGGTAAACTATTTCTGGCTGAAAACGGTACCTGCTCCAGAGTAATTCAATTTAACTGTAATTTACTTACCGGCCTGGATTGTGGAGTCCATGTGCAAAGATTTCTGGAGGTTGGTTTGTGCTATTAAAATGTGGGTTGCTCCGTGGTATGGAATAAGGGACACTGCACAGGTCAGTATTTACGTCAAGGCGTAATACAGAACCTGTAAAATCACTGAGAAAGTTGGAGGATAAAATAATTGTCTTTTGAAAGTATTTTCCTAGTATATTTAACCCATATAATACTACAGTGAACCAGCAAAAGAAACCATGTACTTTACTTAATATTCATGTCCAGACTGGTCTTTTATGGTATGTGATAGTCCTAAGAATTGTAGCAGAACCCATCAAAGATTAATTTTGGCCAACATGTTGCCTCGTTATATCTATACTAGAACTCCTCTGACCATTCTGCTGGGGTGCAACGTGATAACAAGAATAACTTTCTGTATCACAGCATCTGTTTCAGTCACCCCCCTTATTCTATATTAATTTAAAATAATTACTCTCTGGTCTTGGTGTTAAGGATATCCTCATTGTAAGGTTCAGGAGCATCTGCTATTCTGCTGAACCAAAGAAGCCTTTGAGCATAGCAACTACTTTTAGGTCTGTAAAGGCTCAGTTATCACGCTTTCTCTAAACTAAAGCAATATTGGGCCAACTCTTTGCAACTCTAACATAGGATAGGGCTTTGGGCAACCTGATCTAGTGAAAGGTATCCCTGCCCCTGGCATAGGAGTTGGAACTGAATCATCTTTAAGGTCCCTTCAAATCCAAATCATTCTATGATTCTATAATGTAATAAAACAGGGTCAAAGCTGGTTGAGAAAACTGTATAGGTAGAACCAAAGCAGGATTGCTTCATAAATTCTCTAGACATTTTCTTAAGGGATACAGTGTTGTTATTGACTCTGGTATGTGTCTGTTAGAACATTTGCTCAATAAAGTTGTCCTGTTCATAGAATAATAGTTTGTAAAAAAAAAAAGTCTAACTGCTGTTTAAATAGAATTACATGTACTGGTGATGATGAAACCCAGTATTTATGGGGTCTGATAGCACACAACTACAAGATGTTTCTAAGTAGTAAGACTGTTCTGAAAATTAACTGCTAAATTCAGGAGTTGAAAATACTGAGGTAATGCAGTAAAGAAAGTGTAAGATTTGTGCTGACAACTGTTGATCATTTTTGTTTCTGACCGAAATATTGTGCAAAAAGAGAAGACCACATAAATCTATACATTGGTGGTTTTTGTACCTTAATCCATCCATCTCTTCCATATCATCTAGAGTAATCATGCCATCTCCAAGAAAGATGTATAGGAAGCCATCTGGGCCAAACAGAAGCTGTCCTCCTAGGTGTTTTCGATGTAGTTCTGCTACTTCTAAAAATACTCTTGCTGTTCTCATATCAACTTGGTGTGGGTTTTTCCTGCAATACAAAGATATGAAAACAGTTTTCACAGCTCACTATCATAAGTTTTCTTTCTAAAAATAAACTGGAGTCATTCAAATTATACTTTAAGAGGCGGATGTTTTAACTTGGTAAAAAAAATGCCCAACAATAATTTCTGAGAAATTTAATTTTTCAGCATTCACAAAAATTATTTTGCTGTCCATACACAAGTAGGAAATAAATATAATTTTATAATGACAGAATAATTAAAAAGAAGTCTTAAAAAGCATAAATCATTATACTTACTGGTATTCCAAAAATACTGTTTGAAATAAATATCAGCAATAATTTTTCTGCAAGTGCCCAAGTATGTGCTTTGTACATGTAAATGAGTTCATTTTAGAAATAGGATACACAAAATTGAAGAAGATTGCTGATAAATACAAAATTTGTGAATTTTAGACTTCTAATGATACCTGGATACTGTGTATTCTACGACCCTAAGGATGTGATCATGAGGTCCAATAGCCCACCGTTCTTGGTTGGTGGTATAAGACACATACAGCTTTCCATTTTTCTTGTAATTGGGATGGAATGCAAGGCTTAACAGTCCTCTTTCATCTCCTCCCTGCAGTCAAATGAAAAACACAAAGAATTGTGAAGTTAATTATGTTCCTTATTGTGTTGCAGCTGGAACCCAAAAAAAAGTTTCTTTCTTGTGGATAATCTCTGCCCAAACTCTTTTATTTCTTTCCTGACTACTGCACAAAAAGGATTATAAAACATTTCACTTTGGAGAACTCTTTAAGAGTTAGAACAAGACAATTGTCTTATGTAGTTATCTATGCACAAGTCTCTTGCACCACTTTTGTGGAGTGATTTGTGTATGTAATCTTTGGGAAGCCATGAAGACAAGTTTAAGTGCTGCAAAGGATTCTTTGCTGGGTTACTAGGTTGCTTGTAATTCGTAGAGGACAAATAAAAAGGTCTATAATCAGCAGTCAGTTCTAATCCAAGTATCCAAAACCTAAAACACAGTGCTGGCTGCCAACTCCCACTGTCTTGGCAATATGTTTAGAAAACAGTTAAATTGCTTGTGTAATATGTAAACCTTTGTTTTACCCTGGAGGCAGCAACATCAGTTGTCACAACTATGGTGGTCTGTTCATCATAGCTAGTATACTGTAGGTAATAAGCAGCCTTGGTCTCTGTGCAGAGAAACCATAGTTTTTACATGTGGTCCTTCAATAGAAACGTTTTTGTTATTTTTTTTTTAAATAAAAATAGAAAAATCTCCAAACAACTTTCTTTTGTTATTACATTTGCCACAAAGATTAGTACAGTTATATGTTAAACATCAGATCTATGTAATGTACTGTGACAATGCAAAAACCCTGTGTACTTAAATAGAAGGCAATTTTCTCCTTTGGCTTCTAAAAAAGTATCAAATATTACTATGACTAAAATTTTAGTTGTATAAACTAAGAACAAAATTTAACTTCATTTGTTTCTCCAGAGGTAATATAGGGGAGGGAAGCTGAGGCATAGAAATAAAACAGAATATTTAATTAACAATTCAAATTCAGTTTGTATATGTGATTATTCACAAGCCGACAGTTGTTCTAGAGTTTAACTCAGGGTTTGCCAACCTCTTAAAACCAGTGACTCTGTTATAGATTTGAGCACTCCGACTGTACACATAAGCACACAACATTTTGCAACTCTACCACACCCATGATAACTAATTATGAAATTTTAAATTATAAGAGAGAATGAAGCTTTTAAAATGTATTTGCAATTCAGACTGATGGATGGGCCTGTCTTCCTGATGAAAGATGTCCCACAAAAGGCCTAATTGGGAAAGTGCACAGCTTTAATTTATTTTAATTCAACATGATAGCCATGCTTCCTATTTAATCACAACAACCAACAAGAAACATGATTCTGAAACGGAGATGTAAATAGGTCAAGAGATTTCCATACAAAGAGATTTGTGCAATGAAATCTGAATCCTCCTAATTTAGAGGCAGACAAAATTTGCTAATTTGTTTGCTTAAAAAGTTTAGTTTCAGGGGGTTATCAGAAAGGTTAGTTTTGAAAGTCTAGTTAGAGCTGCCAAATCAGTTGCAGTCATTGTGGATGAAGAGACTGGTAATCTAGCTCTTTCTCCTTTACAAGCCAAAAACAATCCTGCAGCTGAGTCTGAACTGATTGTAGATATTATTACATAAGTTTCTAAGAGTTTTGACCAAGTTACTCAGATAAAGTCTGAAGCAAACAGAGGCAAATCTGTTGCTTTGGGAACAGTAAGGCGTATTGCAAAGTTTCCTGATGAATGTTTCTATCTGTTGTGCCCAGACAAAGACAGTCCTATTTCTTCTCCTGAGAGTTGAGTTTGAGTCATTTAAGGGCCCAGGAATGTCAATGAGTCACACTAGGCCTGCCATTCAAGGTGAGTTATTGCAAGTATTAGTAAGAGAAGATCATTCCGTTATTAAGCTGAGGATTTTATTTAGCACTTGATGTCATGGAAGCAGTCTCACTGTGAAAGTGAAGTTGTTGATAGAGCAAACAGGTGAAAATTGAATTAAGAGCTTTTAATGAAGTACACATGAAGCAAGAACTTGACAAATGAATGAACCACAAGACCTGTGAGGTAGTTAGTATGGCCAGTTGCATTCATAGGATCAGGACAGTATTTCTACTAATTTCTGTTTTGCATTATTCCAGCAGACTGCAATATATTACTTTCTTTGTATCTAGAATGCATTTATACTTCCTGAAAAGTCATGTTGCTTTCTGTTTTTCAAAGTCAGCCAATTCCACTGTACTCTAAAAAGTCAATTTACTATTGCATTTAATAAAAACTTTTGAAACATTCCTCTAAGACATGGAAATCTGTGCAGCATCAAGCCATTAGGTGACTTACAATCAATTAGAAATCTAGCTTTTTCCATACTAATTTTTTTCTGGGTTTGGAAAACAATTGTTCATGTGGATTTTCCACATTATTACTAATTGACAAACCTGTTATTTCCAATTTCATCACTGCCACAATTTCCATAGCTTTTGAAATTATCCCTATTGTGTGAGAAAGTGTATAGCTTTCCATAGTGTTGTATCTCTTAAGTTGTGATAATTGACAGATAGCTTGTAAAATCCATTAGGAGCGTTCATTTCAGTACTGTCAAACTGAGTAATTGTATACCAAATTTCAGATTTTCCCTTGCAGAATTATTCTCGTTATTATTTTTAGTTATTTAATTTATTTAATTATGAAATTAAATGATAGATTTCTGATGTTGTGAAACCAGCAACCCAGCCTTTATATTTCATTTGTGGCTTTTTAGAATTGGATACCACATGTCCAACTTCTGTATCTTTCTCTTGACATCTTAACAACCTCCTGGCATCCTTCACTTTTTAAGTTTCCCCTTGGGTGAAACCAGCACCAAAAATCTGTACATGACATGTTAACTTGTAGGACATTCCGCACTACACTGTTTGAAGGAATAACCTTTAACAGTTATATAAGGAAGGGAGAGAAGAATGAGACATATCTTTTTATTCCATTGGGGTGTCTGCTGAAAACAAAGAATGATGGTTGGCTGAAATGAAGATTTATTATTCAGACTGTGACTTAGATCCCTGTGCAATCTCTTATCATAACTAAACCTGGAAGCTCACACTTCCAATGTCTGCCTATGAAGTTCTTTACCTTGAACTCTTTTCTACTCATGGTAATTGCAGATTTTGCATCGATCCTATATTTGTTTCAGAACTGATTTTCCTTAGGCCAGATTATAAACTTCAGCTAAGGAAAACACATTTTTAAAAAAACTAGTTTGATCTAATTTAGGATGACAAATATTTTAATCAGAATTACATTATTGTAAGTCAGTATGAAGCTGGGTAAAAGATTAATTGTAAGCATTGAACTTAAAATGTTTATTTATTTTTTATTTTCCAATGGTTGGTTACCTACATTATGTTAGCCCTATATTTCACCCATAAGTAGTGATATTATGTACTGGTGTTATATACTGAAGTGTTATTAAGGTATTATACTTTAATACAGAAACACATGCTGCAGTTATTCTTAAGAGATGCTGGCATTTCATTGTACCAATAAATGTATTATTTCCTATAGTATATATAATAATACATGGGAGTATTTTAACTGGTATTGCTAACTAGCTCATTTAAAGTAGATCGTATTTTAAGCATGACCCTTAATCAAGTAACCTTAATAATACTTCATTTTAGTATGCAAACCAGACATATCAATTTATTTTCATTATTCTGTATGGCTTCATAGTAAACAATATGGGTAGCAGATTCAGAGTATTCCTTTAAAATAGATTTCACAATTCATTCATTCATATAAAATTGTGATATTTATACATAATATCTTTTTCATTTACACAATCCCACATTCATGTTGTAAATGAGTAGCAGCTCTTTAAAAAGGCTTAAAGTGCCTTTTAAAACATGTTTCAAATATATATATTACGGATCATTATCATTGGTGGTGTAAAATATTAACTCTAATGTCTTTATATCATTTGTTTTCATCTACTGTTATAAAATAAATGCTGGGTAACTTGTTCAGGCAGTTTGATCACCCTTCATTTACTTTATTTCCTATGTAATAAATACCATAACATGCATTACCACGTGTTTGATCTTAAGGAGTTTTATTTGTTAAGGACATGGGGAAGAGGTCATGGAACATCTAAATCAGACTGTACCATATGAACTCTTCAAACAGATTTCTAATTAGGAGATCCCAAAAGGATCTCAGCTTATTTGAACCTTCCTTTACTGGACCTTACTATAGAGCTGAAGATCAATGTCAAGTATTTTTCTCAGAGGCAATTATTTGCTTAATTGACATGTTTTGGAAATTTGGCTCCAACACAGGATGGAAATTTGACTACAGCAAAAGTAGAAACTAGAAAACAGGTTTGCTGCAAGGGCACACCTTGCCTTTCAAAGCTTTATCAACTATTTTGAGAAAGACAAGGAGGAGTTCTCTCTGACAGGTGAAAGAGGACAAGAAATATAGAATGAGAAAAGCAGAAACTGGTTGGGCTGTAGCTATGGTACAGCAGTGGAGCTCCCATAGACCTCTTGGGTGTTGAAAACTCAAGTGCTTTGCTATCTGAACATCTGTGGGGCCTGAGGCCTCTGGCAAGGGAAGAATTTGTAACATAAGACATTTACCTTAGGGAAAAATAATTACACTGATGTCATGGCTGAGTATAGTGTATATACACTAGACCCTATCTCCAAAGCATTTCCTTTTTCCTGTTGTGCTGCAGGTTTGTTTTTTTTTTTTTAATGGGCTTTGCCGTTATCTAAGGATTTTTTGTAAAAAAATATTAGCAATATTTTTAACTGATTTAACCAATGCACTGTTTTAATACTTCAATTTAAAACAGTTTTAGATACAGAAACGCTTTACATTTATATTTAAACAGGAAAAAGAGGGCCATATTTGAGTTTAAGCACAAGTTCTACTGAAGCAAAAGCTGGTTTTTTTCCAGTTATGTGCAGGGCAGGATTTGGCTGAAAAATGATGATGGCCAAAGTGTACCCTCCACAAAAAGGAGGTTTTCTGCTCTGATGTCTTCAGTGTCATTAAAAAGCTCATTTTTTACAGGAAAATTGAAATCTCCAATAAAATAATGAAATTCCACTCCTCTAGTGCCTATCAAAAGGTAGTAAGATGACGATACATAAACATAATTCTGCATGGATTTTGAGTGGGGCTTTTCTGGAACTGGGGAAAAGTCAGAGCACCCATTTACAGGAATTATGCATGTGTATTTATTATGCAGGATAATTTTTCAGCAAAGGAAAACACTGGAGTGACGAGAACAGAAGTGACTTGAACAGAAATAAGTAAAAATAGTTAAAGATCTAAAGGTAGCACTGAAACTTAGAACTGAATTCTTACTTTCTTCTTACTTTTGTTGCAGCAAATACAAAATTTCGACATGGCCTTGATCATTTTTTCCTTTTCCTTACCTCCATAGTCCTTTCAAGAAGCCAGCCACTAAATGCAGGACCTTTCACAGTCCCTTTTTTTTTTTTTTTTTTTTTTTTTTTTTTTTTTTTAATTCCTCAACTCCAGAGTTTGCTGTACTGCTGGGCAAGTCTTTAGTTTAATCCAAATGAAAATCCTTGTCCCGTGATAACACAATTCTTTCTTCCCGTCCTCCTAAAGAAAGTATATGAAACTTATAAATGCAGATACCACCCCAGCACAAACCCACAGCTTGCCTCCTTCACACTCTTCTAGTAAGACATGAATCCTGCTTTGACAACTCTCCCAATTATTGGTTAGAAGCAGCTAAAAGCTTTGAGACTGCCAAAAGCCAGCCAATAATTGAGAGGTTTTGGGCAGAGTGACATACGACTGTGAGTGTGCTTGCAAGGAGGTGGCCATGAGCCCATGTGAGGTCTGCATCTGGACTGGGAAACTTTATGTACTGTACTACTTTAGGAGAATTGGAATAACAGAAGACAGTGGAAATCAGTCCCGGAAGAGGGAGATTCAAATAAAGACCAGATGATTATTGCATTCAGTAAAGCTGGCTCAAGAAGGTGTGAATTACACACTTTCCTGCACCACAGAGGCCTCTTGAGCTGTAAGCAGCATTCATCCTCTGGGAACACAGGTGGTGATTCCACCTCTGTCCCCAGCTGGATTTATTTTCAAGGAAGCTTTACATTCCACCAGCAATTCAGTGAGTGGTTCACCAGTGGAGGCCACTAAGGGAAGGTAAAAAATAAGCATACTCCTTCTTATTTCCCTGGCACTCCTCCATTTTCTGGTCATTATTTATTTATTTAGTTAGTCAGTTGGCCTGTCTCCTCTCCTGTACTTTTCATGTTCGGTATTCTTCCACTGTAGACTGTCTTCTCCTAACAGCTTTTTAGCTGCATTGGTTTGGTCTTTGTGCTGTAGAACCAGCCTTCTAGGAAAGTGATAAAGCTTCGTTCAAGTGAACAAGGGTGCAGTAAGTATTAAGAAATTTATTGACTAGAAAAATCCTTTATTAGTTGGGAGAAAAGACTTGATGACCTTTCCATTTTTTCTTGTTCTTTCTGTTACTTCTAGACTTTACACACGTTCTGTGATAAAGGCAAATTTTGCCACTATTTTTCAGTGGATAGTTCAATAAAATGGGTTCAGATGATACCCCAAAGAAAACAGACTACATTACATTAGCTTTCACAAATACATCACATGATGACAAAATGCTAATAATTTTTTTTTTTTGTTCACCAGTACTGTGACCTCTTTCAATCAAGAAAGTTTTTTTTCTTTCTTTTCTAACTTGGAGTTTTAATGTTTTAAAACCGTTTTAATGCCACCAAACATTATTTCTGTAGACACATAAACAATACCAATTAATCCTATTGGTGATTTACTGTTCTACCAATTCTTTTATTTGACCATGGTCCTCTCAGCCATCTCCTTGGGTAGTCTCATGTTCTCATTCCTTGACTATGTATCTAAAACATATCTTCATTTTTCAATAGCACATTTCATAAAATCTCCTTTTTGCTTAAAACACAGAATCTAATGACAGAGAGCTGTCAAAAAAAACTTTGTTAAGAATTATAATTCAATAGATAAGATGCTTTTAAATGGCATGACATTTCAGAAGATCAGTGCTGCTTTCGTCATTGCTGGAGATAAAAATATGACATGAAAAGAAATCTTACAATGCTGCAAAGATCTCCCTAGGCTGCTAAAGTAAGACTTTTCGTAAGTGTCCACAAAAAAGTCTACAGCACTTCAAACTGAGTTGTAAGACTTTTTGTGCTGAGAGAGGGAAAAAAAAGAGGATGTATGGTGACACATAGCAAATTTGACAGTGCTTATGTAAAATGAACCAACCTACAACAAATTCTATACTCCGATAATTGAAAACAAATTCATGCTGTTTTACCGTGACCACTTTATATGGAAATTTAGGGATATAATTCAGAACAGAATAACAGTAATTATCATACTCTCTGCATTAAATTAAAACCAGAAATGTTGATCTGTCTAATTGTAGACATTAAAAAATAACTAGTTTCAAAAAAAGAGAGATGCAAATGGAAAGATGCCCTGATGACATTATTCTGTCTTGCAAACAATTCGGCCTTTCTCCTGTGGCTCTTGGTAGTGAACTGTTGTCTGTTAAAGCAGGTACTTGCCTTTTCTCATAGCAAGGGGAATGCTGCACTCGTATGAGGTATATATTTAAATACTGTGAGGCAGGGGTAGAAAGCAGCAAACCACACCCAACTAGAAGGGAAAAGCTACAGATTTACATTTAGATGGGTTCCCATATCTTTGCTGTTGTATGTATGCTAATGTGTATTAAAACTTGCTCAGTGAGTTGTAAAAGTAAGTTGCTAGCAGTCTGCATCTTGCCAAAGAAAAAAAGAAAAAAAACACACGCACCTTAAAGAAGGCACCATTTGCCAGAGTATAATAGAGACTAGAGGCGCTTCTTTACATACACCCCATGTCCTACTACATTACTACAGTAATCACTCATATTTGCAACATAACCTTGATTTAACTGTGGTCCTTATGAGTATGGCTGCCACTGTTTTAAGAGAAGAGTGATTTCTGTGGCTTATAAAACTGATACTAATCTACAATGTACAATACAAAGGTCTTCTTCACTGAAGGTTATTTCTTTAGCAGATTTCTTTTAGGCTCTGAAGCTACGTAACAAAGGTAGGATAGTGTTTTCTTCAAGACAGCTCACAATGCCTTTCTTTTTATTTTTAGAAACTGGAAAATCTTATTATCTGAATATTTTTTGATTGGGAAATTGAAGGCAATTCATAGCAGAAAAGTTCAGGTGCCTTAAAAACATGGGACAGAGACAGGAAGCATATGAAAGGATAACTGTAATGGATGCTTATCTTGCACCTCTCCGCTTGTCTTGGATTCTCTCAAGACAGAACCACCATGGAAGAGTGTGAGGCTTTCCTGCAGGCACAGAAAATGGGAACACATCACTATTTTTCAGTTGCCAAAGAATGTGTGTTCAAATTCTAGAGATAAACCAAATGCTATTCTGTTCCCTAACATCCAAGGAACTTTTGGACTGCTGAAATCCAGGTGCATGGAAAGGGATATTTCAGCCTATATTTAGCATCAGCATCCAGCATAGTTTTGATAATGACGTGTCATATCTTCAAAGCAAATGCTGGTTGCATATGTTACTGGTTTTCTCAGTAGATGATTATGCTAAACATAATAGACAAAATCAGAATTTTTATTCTTAGAAGCTCTGTAAGTATTCTTCAACATTTTACCATCAGACATACAACAGATCTACTGTATGAAGTCTAGACAACTGTTATGTCTATTTACTCCAATTTTAATTTGTTTATACCTGTGTTCTTTGTCCATTCAGTTGTTTCAAACAGTAAACAATCTTATATTATTGGCACAAATGCAAACAGAAAAGAAATTTAGAAGCATCTGCTACTGAGTTTTAAGCTTCCACATGCTAGCACATCAGAAGAGTATTCGTTGCCCGAAATCAAACTGTTTGAAATATAAGGATTGCACTTGCTGGAGTCCTGATGCAAAGGCAGACAGGAAAAAAAAAAAAAAAGCTATTATTTCATCTTTTTTCAACAAAAACTGTACATGCGCATCATGTTTTGTATCTGGGTCAAAAACATACTTAAGTGACCGCACCCTTGTGTTCCTGAAAAAGTACTGAATGGGAGCTAAGGACCAAAAAAAAAAAAAAAAAAAGCATTCACATTCTCTGGGTACCATCTAAGCATTTTTCTCACTGTTATCTTGCCAATCCCATTGGCCTAGCAGCGCTTCAGGGATGGGCAGCCAGGGAGAGGGCAGAAGGGCTATCATGCAAGTTACCTAAATTGTTGTAGCTTAGCAAAAAGCTTGGATTTCAAATACTGACTCAAGTAATCAATAATTTGAGTTCTTTCAGTAGGTCTTAAAAAGTATATGTAATTTGCCAGCAACATGAAAATAAGGAGTAAATAAATCCAGAGAAATCCAGATTTTTTCACCAACATTTTGTGAGCATCAGGGCAAGCCAAAATAATCAAGTATTTTTGTGGATCGCTCATATAGATCTTGTCTGTACTTCTCAACTAAAATTGTACAAAAATATTAATAATTTGAAGACAGACATGAATATTTTTATGAAATGTGCCAAATGGAAAAACCAGCGTGGTGGAGGATATACGGTTTGCTCTTCATGACTAGAATCTGTACATAAGAGGAGAATGATGGCAATCCACAGCCGTGTTGACAATTCAGACATACAGGAAATACCCTTGTAGGAAACTAATACCATCTGGGTTTGGCCCAAGATGTGTGAATGAGAAATATGTTTCTTGTTGAGAATGCAAAGATAGTTTTGGACATTGCAGAGAAGGAATGCGTTAAGCATGCACAGTTATAAAAATGAAATAGGGTGAGGCATTGCATGCATATGGAATAATTAGAGGAATATGTTTATGTGCGTCAATAGTTGATGCAGACACAGAACTGCAGAATTCAGTTGTCCTAAGACAACCAGTAAATTATTATGAAAAATATTTTCAGTGTAAGTGGTCAGGAGCTTTCTGAGTAAAGGCTGTGTTTGAAAATGCTGATTTGACTAAGCCACTGTGTTCCCAGATAGAAAGGGAGGTTTGCTTGTGATAAGTTATATTTTGGGAAAAAAAGAATAGTTTTGAAATTGTTGAAACATCCAGTTCTAATATTTGTAAAAATGGGAATTTGGATTATTTTGGTGGGTTGTTTTCAGTTTGGAAATTAGTTTTAGTTAAAAGAATGTCAACACTGAAATGGAATATTTCATTTGGCCCATCCTGAGAACCTTTCAGTCCACACTTGGTGAGAGTATGTTTTCAAAATCTCAGAATATTCTCACTCCTCTCTATCCTGTTCTTGCATTAACTGTCTGAGATTTTAGTGTCTGTTCTTGGCATAGGAAAGCTTTCTGGTTTCTAACGAAGCCACTGCCAGCATTCTGAGGTTCCTGAGACTCGCTGCCTGCGGGATGGATTTTTGCCGCTCCCTTGACACCCTCATCTACTTGTGAAAGCCCTAGCAGTGCTGATTTTTTGGTTATTTGTGAGGCTAATGAATGCCTTGCATGGGCAGGAAAAAGTTCCAGGCTCTCTTTTTGGTGCACATTAGACTTCTCCAGACTAGCCAGGAGTACTATCATCCTTTCACTAAGTCCAGTCTCTAAATGCTCTTTTTAAAGGAAGTTATTGCAAATAAAAAGTTTTTCATGTTTTTCATGTCTATCAAGATCCTGGATTAACCCTGTAACAGGTTCAAAGACACTCATTAAAGAGGTTACCTGTTCCTTAACTGAGCAGTGCTCATACCATGACAGTAAACTGTCTGTTATTGTATCTTTGGTCTTCATTTGTTTTTCAGCAGATGTTTGACATACCTGCACAGGATTATTTTTATCACTGCCAAACACTGCTGAAGGCACTTATTTAAGATGTATTCATCGTTTTAGTGCTTACCTGCAAGGCACAATGCAAAAAAGGATGGAAAATCAAAGTGGCCAGTTTGAATCTTTTATTTTCCATCCATTCTTAGTATGTATTGAACCTGCGTAGCACCCAAGATCTTTGGACAGAATGATCAAGGTCAATAGAATAAAATGTTATTAATGCACCGATGGTGCACCATTGCATATCTCTTGACTGATGGATTACATTCAGGTTGGTACAGGCTACCTGACGAAGCAGGCAGGCTGGAGATGGGAATAGCAGCCCATTGCAGAGTTCATTACAGCTTCAAGTTTGAGCAGACCAGCAGTGTTGAGTTCGGTGCTTGCTAGTTAATAGACAATGAATACCTGACTTGATGGTAAATCCATTCCTTGTTCTTTCAAAATGAATTATTAGTACTTTTGCCTTCATTATAGAATTGTGTTATTACTAGTTCTAACTTTGCTAGGCTGTACTCAAAGCATTGCTTTCATTTCTATCTGCTATGGAACATGTGCACATCTGCCTCTCAAGTGAGAATTTATGCCTGTACAAGGCTTGAATTTTCCAAGTTGTTTATGCTTATACATATGCTCACTACATACACATATAAACATACACATGCATCCAGCATTTACGTGAACACAGAGTTGCTTGTCCCTATAATTTCCCCAAATTCTCCCTATATTTTTATATATATATATATATATATATAAATTGTCCCTATAATTGTCCCCAAATTCTCATCAAATTTGATTCTTTCTTGTTAACCCAAAAGGCTTAAGTGAACAGATACAAACCGTGCATACATTCTTGATTTGCATATCATAAGACTTAGATAAATGGTGTTTGAACTACCTAAAATAACTTATTTTATTGTATAGAATAACTTAACATTCTTAGGCCTAGGATGTTGAATTCCAGTGTTGGGGAAACATAGTTTTGAAGGATGTGCATTTCACGTATGTGCTTTTTTTTTTTTTAAAAGAACTCATTAAATTATGGTCATACTACTTATGTTAAATATTGACATTTCTGAGAGGGGTTTAATTTTTATTCTGCCAAGCGTTGTAAATTCGTGTTTTGGATCCTGAGGGTTTTGGTGGAGGTGGAAAACCACTAATAATTTCTTCTTCTTGTTCTTGCAACTTGTGTTCACTTGCATGTTTTAACTTGAAGCAGGCTTTTTCTGTTGATGCTGATAACACTGTTCTGAGTCTCCACTGGAGTAGTAAAGAGTCAAATTTCCTCTATGTAATGGAAATGATAATTACCTTAGTACAAAATTTTGCTTCATAAAGCTCTAATTCATCAAGTATTCAGGCACGTGCGCAAATTCCACAGATTTTTTTTTTTTTTCTGGTGCTAAAACAGGGTACCATGTGGCAGCTGATTCTTTGGAGTTTAGATGACTTTTGGTGCCAGTAAATGAGATCTGATACAATAGTGATGAGGGATTTTACCAATCAAGAATGCTTCTGATTGGGGGGAGGGAAATGACTGGAAAAAATTGAGATTTTTCTCTTAATGAATCTGACCCTGTGATTTCATAAAGATTTCTTTATGGTCTGTAGCTAATGTGGTGGTTATGCAGCTAAAGGCATTATCTTCACATCATTATAATGAAACATAACACTGGTATCCCTGACTTTATTAGCCAGGCTTCATTGGTATCTGACGTTATATATTTCCTATCATAAATCTAAATAAGAACTTACATTGAACTGCATTAGACCAAACATTAAACAATTTACTAAGATTACAACTTTGAAAGGGAACTTTTTTTTTTTTTTTTTTTAAAAAAAAAGTCTTTTAGACCACCAAGAAACAACCATAAATTTAAGGAAATATGAGGTTTCCACCATGTGACTTCCCCTGCAGAGTTATGCAACAGACTGCTGTTACTTAAAGGTCATACATAAAAAATTTATGGTACATTTTTTAAGAGATTTATAGTGTTTCTATTTATACAACTTATATGTCAACAATTTAAAGGTATAGTGTACTAAAATAACAAATTAAGTCTAATCCCTTTGAATCCTTGATAAAATAGAATGCTATGTCATACATATATAAGGGGGTTAATACATGTATCTATATTAATTGATGCGATATGTGTGATGTTATGATTAGCTGTTTATTATCTATTACAGATCATTTATGCTTACCCTGAAATTCATTTGCAAATAGAGTTCATTAGGGCAGCATTCTTTGTCTCATATATCCTTCTACTGTTGATATGTAGAAGCTCTTCCATCTTTGCAGACGAGCTCTGCAAATCATTCTCAGAACTAACTTCCAGTGTTGAGATTAATGATGCCGTGGCCACTATCTAGACCTCTTGTTTTGGGATGTCTTTGAACTCAAATACATATCATTTACCCAAGATGTTGCTGGATTCCCTGGAGGCAAAATTTTGTAGTGCTATATGAAGATACCACCTTCTTTGCTGAGCTTTATTCACTTTGCACTGAAATGAAGTGGAAGCAGTTGCACGTTTACTCAGTCTAAGCTGAGGCAAGAGAGAACACTGAGAGGGGGTAATTTCTCATATCAGTACAGCTGCTTTACCAGTAGTGTTTGGTCTCAGCATAGAGTCATGTTTTCAACCTTGCCTTTGCACACTTAATCCATATAGTTATGTATATTTACATGGGAGTTGAAACTGCAAATGCATCATTTAACTCCAAGAGTCTAAATCCTAAACATAGGTCTGTCAGTGATTATTGATGCTGAATTCATCCCTGGATTTTGCATATTGAAATAATGCATGAATGTGAAGACTCCATTAGAGCACAGTATTTTAAGCACCCTAATTTGTGTGAGCACTTTGACACCATAAATATTCATTTATTGTGAAAACAAGTGTTCTTAGATATATAAAGGTCCTAGTACGTGAAACCCCTACGGACATGCTCAATCATAAGCATTTTCATAAATCCATTGCCTTCAAAGTCAAATACAAACACCCTGCTTAATGAGACATAAGTATGTGGAGGAATATACTAACATGTGGTCATGCAATAAAGACAGATATGGTCATGGAGGTTTGTCTCTACCTGGTATTATGGCCTAATCTTGTCCTCAGCAAAGAACCTAAGAACGCAATCCATTGGTGGAAAGTTCGTAAGTACAGGGAGGGGAGTTCTCCACAGGAGACAACCTTTGGGTTGCTGTGCCAACAACCAGATTTAAGTTATGGAGTCTCTACTGTCTTGAATCATCATGTCGTGTCCATTGATGACCCTCACAATATTTTTGTAGGGATGCCCTTCATTTGGACTTATTTGGAAAATAATGTTCCTTACCTTGCTGTGGGAGATAATGTTCTGTTGGTCTCCCTGTCTACTGCTGTCTCCAGCTCTGAAGATAACATAAAAAGCCTAAGCAGCCCTTCAGAGCTGGAGCTGGAGTATTTGTTGGTAAGTGGTCCTCAGCAAAACTGTCCATTAAATGGATTACTTGGATTACTGCATTTTTGCTGTAAAACAGAATTACACTGGTTCTGTGGATTTTGTGTGTTTCTAAAGCTCTGGCACCCTGTGATTTGCCTTTGCTGACTGAAGAAACATATCATTATTCCTAGGCTGGTCATCACCCCTTCATCAGCATAATTCATTTCCATAGTAAGCGATTGTTGTCAAGAAATTAGGTTACAACTATTCCAGCAGAGTTTATAGGTTCACGGGCCAACCCAAGCAGCAATTAATTTAAAAGAAGATGTGGTCATTTCCTATCTTTTATGAGCATCAAATAACACAAATTCTTTTCGACAAAAAAAATTTGATACGTCAAATGACTAGAATAAGAACTGATCTATGGGATTTTTAAATACTAACATCTTTTACAAATAAGAAAATCATAAAATGATAGAAAAGAATAACAGGTACAGCATTTTACAAGCTGTTTTTCTTTATAACTGTAAGTCTAGAGTTTTGGAGAGAAAACACTAATAAAAATTAGTCAGTCATCATTATGATGTCATTCTCATAATTTCCCTTGAAGTAAACTAGCAAGTACAAATAATATTTGTAATGTCTGACATCATCTATGTAGCTTTCCATTGCTCAAACTTTGGGTTAAATTTAGTGATGTTTCCCATTTGTTAGAGAGAACACCTTCTGGGTGGAATGGATTCCATTAAGAAAATTTTTCTGAAGTTAAGCCATCTTTGTAAGTTGTTTGAAGAATTAAAAATAATAGTATCATGCCAGGAATGATAGGAGTACAGCGGTAGCAATTTGTCAAAAATGTAATCACCTGTAACAACCACAGTTTCAGTCTTGTTTTGATAAAGTCTGAGTGCTCACATGAAAAAAAAAAAAAAAAGTTTTTCTGTGATGTTCTCTTTAAAAATAAGTAAGCATCATCATAATTGTTTTACACAGGAAACAATAGTGCCTTCCATATGATGTATGTTTATTTATCATAGTTTGACCTGCAGAGGGTTATAATCACTCAAACTATAAAAATGTTTCAGAATAGCCCCTGACTCATGTTTTGTTGCTTCTGCTTTCAGATGTTAAGCATTAAAGGACATTTCTAAAAATTATTCCTTGTTTTTAAGGTTTAATTTAAAGAAGCTAAAAGTGCATAGGAACTATATATAGAAAGAGGGATCAATATTTCCTGAAAACTAGTCCCAGGCTGACCACAAACACTAACTCACATTTACAAATCTTAGTGTTATGTTTACATTAATTAGAATACTGTTTATAAAATAGCCAGCCACTGCCTTTCATATTCCTTTTTCATTCTTAAGTTTTCCACAATTTTAAAATGGTAATTTCATTTCACCATTGCTCTATTGGTGACAGGAATTAGATCAGTACCACAATATTATTGCAATTCTATGCAAATCATATGCTAATAACATGCATAGGTGGTGACAAAGGTGACATAAAACAAGTCTTGTTCCATTTGTGGAACGCACAGTCTTGCTCCTTCTGCCTTTTGTCCACTGTGTCCTTTCCCAGATGAAGGCCGGTGATGTCTGAGCCATCTCTCCAAGAAAGGAGCAGAGGAACAGGAGAGAGGTTGGTGAGACATGGATCCCCACTGCCTTGCCAAGACCATCTCTGCTATTCTGGTATATACCATCATGGGTTTAACAGCTCGTTTCTCCTTAACTTTCAAGCTAGACAAATAAGTACTAACTGAACTCATTTTAAATGAATTTATCAACTAGAATTATACTTTTCATTACTATTTTTCACAAATAAGCAGTACACAGATGACTTCTACCTATTTAATCCTAACACCCCTGATAACCTTTTCAAAATAAGCCATTGTAATACTTAATACAAACTTGAAAGTTATGAAAATATTGCTCATTATTACTGTTTTATTTTTTTTCTCTGCGAAGACTTGGGCATCTGTTTTAAATGGTGTCATTGTTTACTCTTGGTGTCTACTGAAAGGCTATTAGCTAAACATGACAGTTATTCAAATTCAAAGTAGAAAAAATGATTAGTGTCAGAATGTTGTGATAGTTTAATTCATTATTCTCTGATAAATGTTTCCTTCTACAAATGCTTCAAATGCCAAAATTTAGTATTATGCCACCACCTCCCAAAAAAAAAGAAATAAGGAATTCATCCATTTACAATCTATACTCAAGAACTGAATGGCACGTTTCCTTAAAGCAAAATAGTTAAAATAGCTAAAATATTCATAGAATCATAGAGTATCCTGAGTTGGAAGGGACCCATAAGGATCATGGAGTCCAGCTCCTGAATAATTTCTTCTTTAGAAATATGAGGTACGTGAGAATTAAAAGTGCTTCACTGAGTTATGAAAATCATATTCCCTTGGAAGAAAAAGAACAATGACTACTGAAAAAAAAATGACAGGTTATACACAATTTGTATATTTGCTGGAGAATACAAACAAATATATATTTAAAAAGTCATAAATTCACTTCCTCCACAAATTCATAAACTCAAAAATGTTTCCTTACAATTGTTCTTGGAACTGATAGAGGAAAATCTCCCAGGGACACATGAAATGTAACAAGTATAATATAAAAATTGCCCTTTCTCTTACGAAGATTAAAAAAAAAAAGACAACACAAACGTTCTCCAGAAAACCAGTAGGTTTCTCTGCTCATATGCTCTCTTCCCACAGTCTCAGTGCATGAAGGACTCATGAACTTCATCAGAGTTGAGTGTATGGAAGGAATGTGCACTCAAACTTTTGAAGGCATGCCACAGAACCTCAGCAATCCAGTCTCTTGTTAATTACAACTAATATTTCATTATGTTGTGGAATTTTCAGCTACGTAGATGTGTGTGCACATCTTAGTATGTAGTGTAGCCAATGCTTGCAATTATATTACAAGTCTTGCAAAGCATTTTCTTGAAAGCAGAAGTTAGAATAAAACATTGCAGTAGGTTTTCAGCTATTTAATTTGAAACTTTCAGACTTCATGATTGCAGGAAGAAGTTTGAGAACACAAATCAAGTGAAAGAGTGAGAAGGCAGTGAATTTCCACTCCCCTTGTTTCCAAATGGATTTTTTAAGCACATGGCTTTTAAGCCAATTTCATGATTTTGGAGTCTGCCTCATGAGTGTCTGAATGGACAGGATTGAAGGTACTTTATATGGCTTATTCAAAAATAACATCCTAACCCAAGCTATAAATCAACCATAAGTATTTAATGCCTTATGTATATAATAAATATTCAAGTCTAAGTATCTGGTTACAGCAGTGATTAAGAGTTCTGAAAATCAACCCCTTAAAAGTCACTCTTCAGTGGAAATGCTCGCAGTGGTGAGGCTTCTGTCACACCCTTCTATGTACTTGTACAGCTGGCAGCCAGTAAGTCAACAGCAGAACAACATCTGTTATTTCTGAGGTGCTATGTACTTCTGTACACTTGCAAATCTTATTTGAGTATCATTTTTTGAAAAAAAAAATTTAAAACCCTTATGAGAGAGAGGAGCCAGTCTGATATGGAGCAACAGCTCTCTATCTTACAGTGATTAAATCAGCTGGATGGGATTTTAAGCAGGAAGAGGGACAGAAGGGTAAGAAAGACATCTCAGGGGAGGCTAACTTAGATTAAGACTTTAATGAGAAAGCTCAACCTTCATTGAAGTGGGGAAGAACTACTTCTGGCTGCAAGGTAATATAGAGAAGGTATGTTTTTGGACTACAGATACAGATTTCTGCACTTTCCTTTTTCTTTTTCAAATCCTATTCTATTTGCATCAATGCAGGCAGAGGAGTGGCTCTGCTGAAAGGGACTTTGGGGTCTCAGCAGACTGAACATCAGCCAGCGGTGTGCCTGACAGCAGAGAAGACCAACACCCTCCTGGGCTGTAGTAACAAGAGCACAACCAGTAGAGCATGTGATGGCCCTCCCACTAGTCTGCACTCATTGTCTGCACCTAGAGTACTGCATTGGTTTATGTAGGCTCCGCAGCAGCAGAATGATACTGATACACCAGTATGAGGTCAGTGAAGGGTGGCAGAGGCTGGAGCATTTTTCCAACGTGGACAGACCAAAAGATCAGTGTTTGTTCAGCCTGGCAAAAGGAGGCTTTTGGAGCCTGCTTTGCAAGTGGAGCAGTAAAGTATAGCACCCAGTACAGATAATTACTAGTGATGGTCTAGGATTTTTGGCAAAACATTTCTGTGGTAGCTATTGTTGGAAAATCCTAGTCAGTCAAAGAGTTACTGATTTTGGCTATTGTTTGCAACTGTTACCGGAGTTCTGATAGTCCCAGAGTAGAAGACACATGAATACCTAATATCCCAGTACCTCCTGATTCAAACTAGATGGCTACACTTCCAGTTCACCTAACCCATGTAAAGACTTAATCTATCAAGTTATTAGTTATAGTAGTTATGGTGTACTAGACTTTTTTTTTTTTTTTTTTGCTGTTTTTACTAGAATTTCTACTCTTGACCTGAGAAGCTTTCTGAACAACAGTTTCCTTAACATTAAAAGAGGAATTCTGCAAGAAATTCATGGCAGGCACTACAATCTGTAACTTGCATATGCTGAATAACTTCCTCAATCAGCAATGAGTCTCTTTTACCAAACAATATTTAATTTCTTGCACACAGTAGGACAGCAGGTCTCTTTAAGAGCATTGACTTATATGTGCCTTTGGAGCTGCTTCTCTGAATTTCATGTATCTTACTGTATATTGTGTCCAGTATTTTACAATTTTACAACTGTCCCCAGAAGTATTTCTTGACAGTTCCTAGTCACAGTTGATAGCCTTGGAAATGCTTACTGTTGCATCTAACCCTCATATAATGCAGACTTTAGATGTGGGTCTGGCAGCCTAAATGAGTTCCCAAGTCACCCAGCTTTGCAGAATATTCAGAGTTTCTCATAAAAGATAATTTTGAGAGGTCTTAATTTTGCTCCCCACAGAAAAAAAAAGAAAAAAAGAAACATTCCAGACAAGGAATCTGAAGCACGTATTAAAGGTGATTGATAGTTGTATAGACTATGATACTAGCAGAGCTAGGACCTCCTTGCAGCCAGTTTTTATAGAATCATAGATTTTTTTTTATTGACATATGACCTGATTCCCTAACAGGAAGCCTACAATGGCCACTGTATTTTTTTTAGACAACGGGACAGTAAATTATGATAGTAAGAAAGCTAAAAGCAAATCCTTCGTTAATTGGTGTTGAATCAAAACTATCAAAGCAGCAGCATTTAACAGAAAAGTGATTATGTTGCTTAAGTGTCATTCCTTTTATCAGTGACATTTCCATTTGTTAAACTTTTCATCAGTGAAAATGAGAATAAAAATGCAATATTGCCTTCTCTGAAATTCATTACTTTACCCATTTCTGGTAGATCTTATTTTTTTTCCAACTTATATTTTTATATGCATTAAACAAGAACCCTTTTTAACCCTAGCTAACTTACTGAGTCTTGCTGAACTCCTGAACATGCTGCTGATTGTGTAGTGACAGTGTTCATTCTCCAAAGTACTTCAAACCCTATTTTATACTGCTTAATATCTGCTTTTTTTGTAGTTGGGTAGCTACCCTGAGTTGTCATTCATGCTTCTCAAATGTTTTTCAGGAGTGAATACAATAAGGTGAGAACTCTGTGTGTGTTTAAAGATTCTTCCTGAGGTACGTTATACTGAATGTAGTGTTGCATTTCATGACCTAGATTTATAAAATTTCTCTAGACTTCTTACGAATGCATACTAAACTTGTATCACCAGCAAATTCTGCCACCTAGTTAATCATGAACTCTTCAAATCATTAGTGAGCGTACTGAGAAGTACTACCCAATTTCTAGAAAAAGAAGCCTTGATTATGCATTTTTTATTTATTTCCAAGATATCTGTCAATTATTTCTTCTATTTGTTTTTCACCTCCTGATTTGTCAGTATGCCAATTCTGGAGGCCCGTGTGAGGCATTAGTATAGAGCTGTTCTTCCTGAGTGCATTCTGAATCATAACTAGCATGTTCTTATACTTCTTTATTCAGAGACACTGTATAAAAACTTATAAAAATCTAAACTATGTTATTCTTCATTATCTTACTAATTCTTTGACAGAATTATGTTTGTGGCAGCAAATTAACACTTAAGATGCTTTTCTGACTTAATTTTACAATTCCCTTAATTTTTCTCATGCAGGGTTTTTCTAGGTTCTCATTTCTTTGTAGTCTATGAGATGATCTTCAGAGCTCTTGTATAGCCAAGCTCACAGATATTGGTTATTTTTTTGTAAAAATAATTAGTACAACTTTGTTATCTCAACTGCTCTGATTTTCAGTTTTAATTTCCTTTACAGCACTTATTTTTTGGGTGTTTTCCACCACTTCTATCTCTCTCCTTTCTTCATGTCATCCCACAGTTAGAGAAACAGAAAACGTTAAACACAAACTATAGCGTTTGTCTTTCCCAGTCTCTCTTATGCAAGGAAATCCAGCTTTATCTTTTGCTTTTATACTCTGTTAGTCTAGTTAAGTAGCCTCTGCCAAAGACCGTCATCTAGGCTAAGGAAGTTCTTCTTTTATCACAATTTATTAAAAATTTCTTTATATTTTTCCCCATTTGTTCTTTAAATTTCCTCTCAAACCTCAGAATGTTGTTCTACCATAAATGTTTATGGGAAACTCCTACTTACTTTGCCAGTGAAACAATGGCAGGATATAACCCTTACTCTGGTGTTCTTAATTTATATTCTGCTCTATTAGTGTCGCTTGAGTTGGATTTCCATTTTATTATAGGATTATTATTTTTGGGGGGCCTGAACATTCCCTTGTACCTTGCTATATTTCTCACCTTCTTGATTCCTAATTGTTCCAGTATATACATACTTTCTCTGAGTCTAATAAGGTACTTTTAAACAACCTCCATGCTGCTTCTACGGATTTTAATTTCCTAACTTTCCCCTTCAGGCTATTTCTAACTTCCTCAATATAAAAATCTTCCTTTTTTGAAAAGTACTGTAATATTATTACCTCATGGTAGGATCCCACGGGAGGATGTTGAAGTTAATTATATTATGGTCACTTTTATTTAGTGGCTCAACCACGTTAACTTCCTGAATCAACTCATGTGTTTACTCAAGACTTGCATCAAGAGTAGATTCTCCCTTTCAGTATTCCAAGAATTTTTGTAACAAGTGATTGTCTTTGGTGTCTGCACGTTATTCCAGTAATATACTGAGAAGGCTAAAAATATGTGCCTGTGATATACATGAACAAGTCACCAGGAAATATTTGTTTATTCAATGCACTTTTAAGAGTGTAAGAAGTCTAAAGGGCTTAATTGTCAGTGAAACCACATAGAGTTTTGTAAATTCAGAATTTGTTCTGTGTGCATTAATCAATCTGTATATTTAGTAGGTCAGTTACACACCTCAGTGTTGAAATTCAGGTTTGTTCAGCATGAATGCTTACAGTTTAAATATCCTCTGATTATGTAAAGTCAACACATACAAATTACTGATTCTGAGAGCCTAAGCCCATTGAAACAGCTGTTGGTTCATTATGTTATTATTTTTTTCCCACGTAAACCTGAAACCCAAACTGTAAATCAATGATTTCATGATCTGTAGTAAATAGAAATTGTGACACCTTACAACTGAAAGCACATTACAGTGTCCAGCAATGTATCCCAGTTGTTGTTAGGCTAAGATTCAACTGTAAACAAAAGTTGGTAATGAACTATATGGTAATTCTGAATAGCAGATTGAAATAGGGTTTGTCTTTGAACTAGATCCACTGCTTCTCTGAACTTATAAACATGACTTTGAAAGAATGTACACTGTTTTCCTGATTAGAAGTCCCCTTTTTTTTTTTCCATTACTCATTTATTTCAATCCCAATTTTAAAATCTCACTCATTAGAAAAGCATTCTCTGTAACAGAAGTTGAAACAGAGATGTGTATTCTCATTCAGCACAGTACGAGACAGCTATTACTATTACATGTTACACGAACACTACTATTTGTAATAGACTAAATTTCTTTATTGTTTTAAGTCCAAATGTGATTACTCTTAAATGTAACCTTTACTTAGATTTGCCAAGTGAGAAATTTTTGCTTCATTAATGTTGTAACTTATGGTTCATGTTTCCAAAGAAAGCTAAAAATAATTTCTGAATCGGTGTGTCTTGCTGACATAAACACAGTTAACTTAAAGTTTTTGCAGTTTCCAGGATTGTTTCACTTTTATAAAGCAGTAAAAGTATTCCACTCTTTCCATTTTTCTAGTACTATAAGAACCAAGAAAGCAGGAATTTGTTTAGCTCATTGGCTCCATTTATCCTGAGCCAAGACCATGATCTTGGAAACCCTTTAACTTGGCTGAATCCAGTACAAAGTTCTTTTCAAAAAGCCAGTGCAATTAGAACAACACAGTGTATGTTCAGTTTCAAAATTAAGACGATAAAGTTTCAAACAGCTAGAACTGAAACACAGAGTATCATGGCTTAGACCTTTAATCAGTTAAACACAAACCCTAATTCCACCAGTTTTTGATCAAATGAAGAATTGTGTAGTTGAGAACAGCATTAAAAAAGCTCTATTCTACTTTTTGCAAATGGATAGAACAATTAACACAAAACCCAAGGAAACATAATGGAAGAGTAGGAGCTTCTGTAAATGCTTCAGACAGAATGATACTATAATACAAGAAATGTCTTTTGTACTCTATTTTGTCACTGGTTACTGCTAAATATACATTTGCTAACAAATTGGTACATTGCAGAGTCTTTTGAAATCTGGTGCTTCATTTTTGGAGTTTTTTTTTCTTTTTTGTTTTCCAAAACCTTTTCTTTAGTACATATCTATTATATCAAACGTGAATCAGATATGCTCTTCATTTCTTATGAAAACGTCAATAATTGGTATTTTTATGAATTACAGCACCTAAGAAAGAAATCAAATTCAGTACTAAGGATTCTAGTTAATTGTGTCTAATTTTGCCTTCTAAATTGTTCACCAGTAATAAAAGGTTCTTTTTTTTTTTTTTTCCTTTGAACAAAGGTAGGAATTCTCAGATCTTATAAAAAGATAAATTTTTAACTTTTAATAGCTCTACAATTGATAGTAGAGTAGTAGTTTCTTTCATGCATTTTTTTAAACCATTCATATAAAGTGATTCAGAAGCTACTAGTTAGTAAGTAGCTAATTAAACTAATTTCCCTTAGACATTTGTCAGTGTTTTTCACTTAGAATACTTCCTGGAAGTTGAAATATTTATGCAGAGAGTAAAATACAATTAATTTTATGCAAATTGATAAAATGCATATAGATTTTGTACAAAATAGTCTTATAACTATAACTATGCCCTGTTTGTTCTTTAAACTGCACAACATATATTCATATACTTAACACATTATTTCATAAGTGAAATTATTATAAGGTCTATGCAATTCATAAGGAGAAGGTATCCCTAGAAGAAATGCAAAATGTTGCAAGCTGCAAAATACTGGCATATTAAACTACAACAAAAACACAGTTTTGAATGCTTCTTCTTCAAGCACTTAATTTACTTCTAAACTAACTGATTTTTTTGTTTGTTTGTTTTTTACATTCAGAAATACAGGGATTTATCCATTTTAATCTGTGACACACAGGCCTTTGGAGAAACATGGCGACTGGCTGCCAAATGGTTCTAATTTACCCTTGCAAGGGGCAGACTAGTGGAGGGGGTAAAAACTGACAAGAGACCAGTTTCTATTAGGCAGTTCCCTAATATTTGCTGCTTTGGGACTTGCCTGTTGATTCAAACTTTTGAAACAACATTTGGAACTCTACTCTGTTTGGCAGGGCTGTATACTGTTTCAGTGACCTGTAAGTAACTGTAGGGGCAAATTTGTGTAATCTCATAGGTGGCTTGTTAAGTTTTATTTGATCTTACTGACTTATTTACACATGCACACACATGCTTTTTAGATGAGACCACTGATTCTTGCTCCTTCCCTCAAAAAGTCACTGTAGCAATATTGTCCCGTCATATCCTGTAAGACAGTAACAGGGGAGCAAAATTGCAGTAATGGATCCTGCCAACATTGTGCATTACCTTTCTTCTCGACTGAAATTCTATTTAGCTAGATCTGTAAAGCATTCAAGGTTTTATTGTCTGCATTAATGTACCTAGACTATGTTTTATACCTGATAAGCAGTCAATAGTGCTTTTTTACATCTTCAGCTAGGCTGCTATGAAGTGTACAATATTATTTAACATTTATAACGCGCAATTAAGCATTCAAAATGTAAGGGAGAGGCATATGTTTTCTATAAGGAAGAGCTTGAAATGATGACCTTAAAGGAGCTAACTTCCTTCTAACATGGTTTCTCATGAAAACTGATTACACTTCCAAAAATTATATGGGCAGTTCAAATTTAAGTAAGTACTACTTTTCTTACGCAGTCTGATATTAAAAAAAAAAATCTCTTCTTCATACTACCAATGTGACTCAGATCCATTCATCTATTAGCACTTCTGGTATGTTGTCTCTGGGCTGTTGAGAATCTAGCTGATAGAAATTCACAGATTTTTTAGGAATGACAAAATATAAAAGCCTTTGGTGAACTACTCCCTCTTTCAGGGCATTCAGTTAGCATAGAAGTAATGATTATTACATAAATTAAAGTTGCTGCAATTCAGCTGTAGGGACTGAGATTCAATGCCAGTGAAGATAGATCAAGGTTTTAAAAAATATCTGCTGTAAATTAAAAACAAATGGTTGAAAGTATTTTGCAGACCTCTCTCCCACAGATCGTATATTCCATTTTCCAAATTAAATCTAAGAGAGAATATTACTTTATTGAGATTTATGGAATAATTTCTTTTAAAATTCCAGCAATATGAGAATACAGGCAGACACTGACAGGGCTGACAAAAATAAGTGTCAGCTACTAAGTAGTTTCATCTTCTGGAGGATTTTTTTTTTTCAGTAATGGGAAAAATTAGTTCTGACTTTTTTAAAACTAAAATTATATGCAAACCATTAAATTAAGGACAGATCACTTTGTCCAATTTGAACTGCAAAGGGGATAAAATGGGTGGAAAACATGATAATATAGCAGTGATCCATTGAAGGAAGTGTTCCTCCTGCAGTTCAACTTGCTGAGCCTGTCTAAGGAATAGGACTTAAAAGCTTGTGAGAAAACGTGTAAGAGGATATAGAGGAAAATTGTTCTGTGGCATCTGGGAGAAGTACATGTAGGCAGAGCAGTTGGGCTGTATTAACTATGAAAGCATGTATGTTATTCAACTCTGGTTCTCTCTGAAGACAAAGAAATGACCTGTTTTCTATAAGGCATAGTATAAGGGGTATGACACCAGAGGGAATCACACAGCTCTGATGGACAGGAAGGTACACAGAAGTCCCAAGTACACTGGGTACTGTTTCTGAGAGCTCCAATCCGTATTCAAGAACCTCATTACAGAATTTGGGGTGTCCAAGAGCTTAAAGGGATGATGAATCTTGGAGCCTTAGTGGACTGTTAAGCCTCCTCCCATTAAAGAAAAACATGTGGTTGAAACTGTGTTGGCTAAAAACCACGGAATTTTCTGCGTAACTTTATTCCTTCTTTGCCATTTTGTGTTGGATATCATGATCTGCCTGTTGTATTTCAGCAAATGCAATAATTTTCTTTTAATTAGATAATTACCATGTTTCTCATTGGTTTTGATCACTTCTAAATTCACCTTTTGGTTTTAACAAATGCAGTTTCATAAGATGATGGATTTTTACATTTTTAAAACCGCTAAATGTTCAAAAAGGATTTGTACACATAACAAAATTAAAGTAGGGATTATCTAGCACTGTGTGTGGGATACAGCTATAATCTATACAGTGCATGGAAAAGAAACTGGCACTCTCAATTGCACTACACACATCTCAGTAATAACAGGGTATGAGGCATACAATTTCATGGAACACCCACAATGAAAATTATTCTTTCCAAACAGAGAATTGTTTTGGAATAAGTTAGGTTAATTGGCACCATGGGATTCCTCTCAAGGAAACACAGAACATTAAAATCTACACATGTGCATGTAAAATGATAAAGTATTATCTTCTTTCCCCTCTCAGCTCCTCAAATCTAAGACACGCTACCCAAAATCAACAGAAACAATTATGTTTTGTTGATTCAAATTTCCTTAGAATAAACTGGCAATTCTTCATCTGGTCAGCTTACAACCTGAGAGTCACTGCTGCACTGTTCCACAACTGCTAGCTTGGGTATGGTTATCTACTTCATTCTTTCACACAAAAATAGATGCCTCTAGAGCATTTGGCGCATGCTTTACAGAATTGTAAGAATCTTTATTTTCCTTGCAGGCGACATAGCTATATCATGATAAGATAACAGCCTCTTTCAGAGGACTATTGTGCGCCCTTTAGGATTAGAACCAAAATCTACAAATGGTTAATGGGAAATCCAGGCATATTTCACGGTCATTATGCAGTCCTCAGTTAAAACACTGACTGTATTTTACAGTTTCTGAATGCTGTTGGAAGTATATTAAGTCCTCACAAAAGTATTATCAACCTCTCAAAATCGTAATTATAAAAAGGACTTATGACTAATAAAGAAAAAAAATCCTTTTAATGGAGAAGGCTGAATTCTCGTGCAGGCTGTTAAGTGTTGTGCTGTGTGCATTTGACTATTTCATTAATGTTTAAGGTCATCATAAACGAGGACATTGGTTTTGGCTTGTTTATGTCCTTTACTTTGAAATTTGGGCATATGTACAACTCAACCATTATTTGTTTCCTAGCCTTCTACCCAAATTATGGTAACATATTTAAAACTAACTAATTGTGTGATTCCTAGTGGGCAGGTCACAGATGAGGTGTGGCCACAGACATGCTGTCTGTCTGTGTGTTACAAGTCTGGCTGAATCTGTTCTGGCCTCTTGAATGAATGAGAAACTGCTGTGTCCTGTGACCCCAGATGACTTCACATATAAGTCCTGTGCTGAAGAACAGCCTTCGTCACTTCCCAACCTGCAGTCTCCTAGTCGAAAATTGAGGTGTATAATGATTGCCATATCATTTTTTGCCCAGCCTCAGAAGAAAAGCAGCACCATGTACAACACAGCATTTCAGCTTCTCACCAAAGACATTCCAGAGCCTGCCATTACATTACTCTGAAATAGGAGTTCCAAGAAACCAAAGAATACCCCAGAACTTACCATTCTTCTATGCCAATAATATTATTTCCTTTGCCACTCTGCCTGGGCCTACTCACGTATCTTAACCCGACTTACTATTTAATTATTCTCTGTTAGGAGTAGAGGAAAAAGACAGCAAATAGAATTTACACTTAGCATAGGTGGAATTTATTCTAGAATGAAATGAAAATTAAATCTTACACTACCCATAACAGGATATATGTCATATTTATATTCTATACTATAACATTATTATTTTAGAAGACTATCCATGTTCTTTGTAGAGAGATGTAAGCTTGGTCTGGTAGACTGAAGTGGGTTTACTTTCCAGAGTTTTCATAGACAATGCTTCTGAATAACTCTGAAAAGTTGCAGGCCCACTGGGTTGCAGAAGGAAAAAATTTAGATAGGATCTCCCAATCCTCCTCCCAGTCCTAAAGTCTGGAGAGAAATACACCCTTTTCACTCCATGCACCAAAATAATCCCCTGTTTGAGAGTAATTGGTCACAAATTTAGTAGCCACTATAAATTTAGCTTTCCAGGGAATAGATGGCAGAAGATAACCTTTGCCAGGAGTATAAACTATTGCTTAATGAAGCAGAGCCCAGCTTGTTCTGTGGTGTCAAGGCAAAGATGAAGCTTAAGAAAGCTTCATTGATTACATCTTAATCCACACAAGAATTCAGAAGAAAATAAATTCATTAAAATTAATTTGTGTACAAGGGAGGATTACTGTGAATTGTGTCTTTTGTCAGTAACATAAATCCTGTCTATACTGATGGACAACGTATGCGCTAAGTGAGGTTTTGTGCCTCAACATGATGAAAAATTGTATATATCCAGTCTCAAGACTAATGTGTAGGAGGCTTTAGAAATGATAAAATTGAGCACAGAATTTAGCAAATAATACAGTCAATCTGATTGTATTCACACACTAAGGTTTAAATAAATGTTATCACTAGTTTCTTGTAGTTTTCTGTAGCAGCACCCCTCACTGCAGAGGCAGTGCAACCTATCGTAAGCTCTATGAAATATGTTGTGTCAGTGCTGGAGGTAGTAGTATTTTCTTTTCTGTGTTTTGATTTGCATTTTATACTGAATGATCTGAGTAATGTGTAATTATGTAATTAAAAGTTATGTTATGATGCAAACGCACTTGAAGGCATAGTAAAAGTTTCACTACTAATCCTGCATTCCTGCAAAAAGCTGCCTATGGTGACAAGGTACTCATTTCACCCTGAGAAGCTCTGGAATAACTGATGTTTTAGCATCACAGTTAGCAGATTTAGTACCTGAAGGGCTACTTTCATAGTCTTATACTGTCCCTGAAAATTATGGAAAATGGGTTTACTGCATGTTCCATGCCACTCCTCATTGCATCACCTTGAAAATCCTTTCCTGTATATCCACTCATAGACAATTCCTGTCTGAATCACTGGATCACCTATGAGGAAGACTTTGTAGGACTGCAAGTAATTATGCTCTGTTATAAAAAACAACCAACATACAGTAAGGAATACATCTTACTTATAACTGTTCTTGAGACTGTTACTCAGAAACTTGCTATGCATGTGCATACACTTAAAATAATGGTTGTTGATATTTCTACATATTTTCATTGTAAAGAGAACTGGCTGTTAAAATATTTACAAGGAATTATATAGGAATTTAAAAAACTTTGGAGATAAAAAAACACACCAAGTTAGTTTTACTGATTATTTGAAAGTAAGATAAAATAAAAAGGTTAATGTGGCTTAGGATTTAGGGGAAGTTTCTGTTAAAAATTAAGTGCTTGTGACTAGGAAAACCATAGTCTTAGAGCAGAGAAGGTGACTGAAGTCAAGGAGTCAAGTATTCTTAACATTAATCTTCAATCCTATTTCACTGAGGTTTTCTGTCCCTTCTCCCTTCCCTTCCTTCTCCTGCCCTGCCCTTTCCTTCCTCAAAGCCTTTGCCATTTATCACAATATGCCCATGAGATGAACTATGAACACTTTACTAGTTCAAGAGAGAAAAAAAATCCCTACACAAGTAAAAGTGGTAGTTCCATAAGGGCAATTTTAAGTTTTTACCCCATTTTGCAAGGGTTTCTACTCTAGGAATCATGTTTGCAAAGGCCAACAAATTGCAGCCCTCCTTGCTGGCTGTATAATCTGTGACCCCACAGACAGCAGATACACGCCAGAACAACACAACATCTACAGTTACAGGCAACAACAGTAACAGTATACTCAAAATTACTTAAGGATCAGAAATGACAAGCAATGAACATGAAGCCCAAGTGAAATACTGTACTTCAAGAACTAATTCAGTCAATGGATTTATAAATAGGAAAGTACCAAGTAGATAACAGGGACCTAATCTTACCATTGATGGTCATGAGATGTAAACTTGGCTCTTGTGTATGGTTCTGAGGTCCTTCATTTTAAAAGGATGTTGAAAAAGTGGAATGATTGTAGGGAAGGACCACAAAAAAGCTTTAATGACTGGACGAAGCTCTCTACAATGATAGCCCTAAAGGCACTTAGCTTTTCAGAAAGTATATTGATGGGTGATTACAGTGTGTGACTCCTAGGAGAAGCAGTAGGCTCTTCCTTTTTTGTTGCCAAATCACTCTTGGATGCTTTCCAAACAATATACTTTAGACCAATATATGTTATTGAGCTCAGGAGACAAGAGAGTGAGTGAAAATTAATGTAATAGGTTATGCTACATTTTATGGTGGCTTCTACTGATCTAATGGCTTCAATATCTAAGGAAATAATATGGTTAATAACATAAAATACAGCCACAGGAGTAAGGAAATTTGGAGAGCTGCTAGTGCATTTTTCAGCATTTTTCTGTAAGTTAGATATACTCTGCAGTACAAGGGGACTGATCTGATAATAACATGTTCAGCTTTGCTACAGCTCATTAAATTCAAATATTTCAAATATTTTGATGTATTTTTATTTTTTTTCTGCTGAATATATTATGGGCTAAATTCCTATTTGCTTGATGCATTTAATTATTTTGTTCAACATTTTGACAATATATTCAGATAATCAAGACTTTTTCTTGAAAGCTAATTAAGGGTTCCTTAAACACCTGTGAAATCAAAGTACTACCATTATTAATTCAACAGCTTTTCACACAAACTTTACACCTCCGTTCTACTTGGGAATAATTTAAGACAAAGAAAACTGCAGTGAAAGTCAGTCCAAAAGTATAATAATAATAATAATAATGTTTTCATATTAAAATTGTCTTTCCTACATAATTTTGAAGGAACAACTGTAGAGTATTGCTGTGTGACTGACACCTGTCTTCACCTTAACATAATGGTGAAGTAAATTCAACAGATCAAGGAAGCTGACTTTTAGAGTATGGTTATTTTTTCAAGTAATGCTTACCCTATTCCCCTTCATATATGCCACATATTGAGGGTACTTTGCAATGTCAGTGGGCACAGGTGATGCAATCAGAGAGTATTTTCTTTACTTTGCTGGAATATATATTCCTAAATGTTTGAGCCCAGATGGATGTCCTAGATTCAAGTTACAGGTGCATGCCCCTTATGTCTTTACTCACCTTTGGGGCAAGACTGAGGTACACAGCTCCCTCCTTTTCACCACATTCTTGAGATAGAGAAGAAAAGGCCGAAAGTGACAGGAGGGACTTGGCCAAGTGCCTAATCCATCTGCATGTAGTGCACCACTTATGTAGCCAGTGTGACCTAAAATAAGTTGGGGAGGGCCAAAGATGCTGAATTAGCAACTTCTTGATTAAGATCCATCCATGTGTTCCAACAACTCAGTTGAAAAATAAAAGATCAAAAAGGCATCCCTGATAACTGTGCTGTCAAGAGGGATTAGCAACTGGGAGATGTGCAAAGAAGAATTGTTTCTTAGAGCTTCAGAACATTTTTTTTAAGGGATTCTGCATCTAATTTCTGCTAGTAGGACATCCAGGAAGAACAAAATGCAATCATCAAGGCATCTCTCTTATGAAGTACTTCTACATGTTTGCACTAATTCCTCTGAGATGCTGACAACACATAAAATTGGCACTTCTTCTCTTTTACTTGAAATTCTAAAAATTGAATCACCTGCCAAGAATCACCTGCCAATAGGTTTTGTTGCAACAGTGATTTTTATGCAGAGATCCCAATGACTTCAATGGCTATTGGAAGTTAATGGAACAATAAAACATACATCAGGTTTTGCCGCTCTTCTTACTTAATTTCCATTTATATTCACATGGAATAGGATAGGACTATTCCTAAATTGCACCTTCACAGGAGCACTTCACTGCCAAGGAACAACTCTAGGTAATCCTATCTGTGTGCTTAGGTTAGGAAAACCAGGGAAGAAGCCTATGGAGCTCATTTGCAGCTACATCGGGGTTCCAAATGAATTTAATCAACACAGGGACCATTAGTTCCACTACAGAGACAAAATAGCATCATTTTATGACAGTATCATGGCTGAATCCTACACAATGCAGTCCCTTCTCTTCCTCTTTTCTTGGTATGCTGTTTCCTTCCTTATCTGACTGCCAGTGCTGTGATGAGGGAAGTGATGTTAATGAGGTCAGAACTAAAGGCCAACATTATTTTATGAAGGATATATCTTATTTTTGTTTATATCTGTCTGAAGATAGTTTTAAGAATATTTTTTGGAAAATCATGATGCAACAGACTTGGTGCTCTGTGACAATGTAATGATTTTATCACCCCAAAATTTCCTCTTGACATTAGAAAAAAAAAAGAGAAAGTCATCCACCACTATTTTACTCCATCCATCAACACAAGAAGTATCTTCTTGGGATAGCTGTCCAAAACACTTTTCAGAGGTATCAGTTTATATTACCTGTCATTCAACCATAGCTGTATTTTTGTTTTTATTTACTGGACACAACTGATATCTAAGAAAGTTTGAAAAAATATTTGACTATTGTCAGTAGAGTTAAGTATTTGTTAGTACTTCACATACAAGTACAAAATGGAAAGAAACTGCTACCTTTAATATGGGATATAAAAGAAAAATTACACACTTAAAGTCCTAACTCCATATTTTTATGGAAAAGGAATAATTTGCCTTGTCTTGCTAAGATTGCTCCAAGCTTTGAAAAAAGGTGAAGAGTTTTTGTTTATTTCAGTGAACAGTCTTGATGTTAAGTCAGGAATAATGTTGTGTGGATGATGTTACACAGGAACTGACTAGATGTTTGGATTAACATCTATGAATGTGTGTAAATGAAGAGAGAATTAAAAAAATACACAACATGTTACCTTGGCAAAACATTTCACTGCAACATATGGGCCAGAGT
The DNA here is from genome assembly GCF_047663525.1 of Anas platyrhynchos. Lineage (NCBI taxonomy): Eukaryota > Metazoa > Chordata > Aves > Anseriformes > Anatidae > Anas > Anas platyrhynchos. Next base: position 38,464,229 of record NC_092590.1, read on the forward strand.
TTGACAACTAAAGGACTTTGGGGACAACTAAAACTTTGTTAATTTCATTTTACTTTTTCACTTGCGTTGCTATATGAGAATAAGGCATATTGGGCAAAATGTATGCATACAACTTAATCTACTTTACATTAGAAGCATGTCTGAACTAGACACAGAGGAGACATTCTGTGATTCGCACACCTTGCATGTGGATGCAATGTTTTGCATGGTGTCTTTGTAAATTGCTGCAGACTATCTTCACTGCCAGCTAGAGAATTGTCTATCCACATAGTATTCTCCATTACCAATTTCTAGTTTTAAACTGTATAAAAGGCAAATAAAATCAAATTTCCATCAAGTACTTTATTTTGATAAAATAATTAGAATAGAATAGAATAGAATAGAATAGAATAGAATAGAATAGAATAGAACAGAATAGAACAGAACAGAACAGAATAGAACAGAACAGAACAGAACAGAACAGAACAGAATAGAATAGAATAGAATAGAATAGAATAGAATAGAATAGAATAGAATAGAATAGAATAGAATAGAATAGAATAGAACAGAACAGAACAGAATAGAATAAAACAGAACAGAATAGTTCAGTTGGAAAGGACCTAGAAAGATCCCCTAGTCCACCTGTCTGACCACTTCAGGGCCAACCAAAAATTAAGGTGTATCATTGAGGGCATTGTCCAAATGCCTTTTGAACATTGACTGGCCTGGGGCTTGAACCACCTTTCTAGGAAGCCTGTTCCAATGTTTGACCAATTGTTACTTTCATCAAAGTGGTCTTGTATCCTTGTAGGTAAAGGACAATAATTATAGCAATCAGGCTGCAGGGGATAAACATAAAAATGTTTGAGAACCCTTGTTTTAAAAAAAACATTTGGGTTATGTGGTTTTTGTTTTATTCTATTTATTTATTTACTATTTTATATAATGTACTAATTCCTCAAATTCTTTTCCATTCCTCTTTCTACTTAAAAGCTGGTGTTTTGCTTCTAGGCACATTCCCTTTCTCCTTATCTGTGAAGTACATAGAGCCTCTATTCTTGCCAGCCTGCATTAAACACTGCAATACAATTATCCTTAACCACTGGACTGTTATCTGAGGGAACTGAATTAGACTTTCTAGCTAAAAGAACATCACATTATTTACACAAAATGTTACTGTTGAAACAGATTCACTTTAGAGTATTATATAATGGTTAGGGTAGTAAAGACTAAAAAGATCAGATCACTGATTTAAAACAGAACAAGAAGTTGTGTCTGAATTGGAGGGTAGCTGTTGAGGGTCTTCCCAACTAGGCTATTGCCTATTCAGAAGCATGGAAAATCAGTTTTGCATTTAGTCTTGCTTCTGAGTTCCAGCTGGAAAAGCTTCCTCAAGGAAGGTTTATTTGGGGCTGAAAGAAGTTCTGCAGGAAGTTTCAGTGTCAGTTTTTCACAAGCAAAAGCTATCAGAATTTTCACATAAAAAATACAAATCAGCTTTAAATTGGTTTTCAAAAAGATCCCTCACAGGATCTCTTTTGGTTTGGTATCTTGGACGTAATGGCAAGAGGCAGAAAGGGAAGTGTTCAAGAAATCACAGTGTCATATAAATTGCTTCTTTTCCTTTAAAAAGTGTAATATATTCCATTTATCTCTTGTTTCGGCATAGAAGAAAACCATTTCCCTCAGAAAAGGCTATCTTAAATTAGTTTAGTGATCTTATAGCTGAAATACAAAATAACGAGTTAGCATGTGCTATGCATTTTAAATATCTTGAATATAGTTTGCCACAAGTATTATTTAAAATTACTGTGTCAATAGTATGTCAGTATACCTTTCATCTATGACATCAGATTGTGACTGATCTATACAAAACCTCGTTACAATTTAAATTTGTTGTTTATATCTGCATTTTACTTGTATTACCACTCTAAAATGTGACAAGAAATCATCATGGAACAGCACTTAAGACATTTCATGACTAAAATATCAGCCAATATACTTAGGAGTTTTCCAGTAGAAGTCACCCCATACCTAGATTTGATTTCTTACCTCCACCCTCGTATGGATTCCCATCATTGCCCATTCACAATCACACCCTTGACCATGAAAGCCAGAAGCAGTCTAGCCATTAAGCATCACAAATGCTGTTTCACCAATCCACCCACATGTTCAAATTTAGTGTCAGTGACTTTTTATGAGCATCTCAAATATGAACTGTTTGGTGGCAGCCTCCCATCAAAGACAGCGAGCAGCCCTGCCCCTCTCCCAGCATCCCCAAGTGTTCCCCAGGCCCTCTCCTGCCCCTGGCTCCCGGGGCCTCACCGAGCACCCACAGGTCAGGTGATGCTCCAGGCCAAACTTGCTCCCACTGGAATCACAGTGAAACTCAACCAAATTCAGTTGAAATGAGCACATAGGGTGAAAATACAAACATAATGCTACATGTTGCCGGTGTTGCATAGTTTCTTCCAAATTTGAAGTGAGGAAAAAATGAAGGGAAAGATAAAAATGTGAAGACAGTTGCTATCTTTTCTCTTTGTGAATTAAGGAAGAGTTTTCATTTCTTTGCCAGATAGAGCTGTAGTGACTGTTGTCCTTACTCTTCTTTTTATTATGTAAATTAAAATAATTTCTGAATAAAAGTTCCTTCCCTTATTCCCCATATACAGGCTAAAATATAAACAGAAAGAGATAAGTAAAAATTCCAACCTTTATTCCACTCTGAACAAGCTTGTGTATATCCAAAAAAGGTTCCTTGATTATGTCTCCTTCAGGACTGAAAATCTTCACGTATCCTTCTTTTTCAAGTATAAAGAGGCGATGAGATCCATCCCCACAATGTACTGCTCCAACAGGCTGCCTTAGTCCACTCACAACCTCCTGAATACAGAAGCAGTTGTGCTTGTGTTTTCTAAAAAAAATTGAAAAAAACAGTGAGAAATTTCTTCTTTGTCGTAACCATGACACAACAATGTCCCTAAAAGATAAAATGACTGCTCTGTAATGATAGTACAAACACAGTCATACAATTCAGAATAAATTGTTTCCTTGAATGTATGCACACAGATAATACTGAAAATGAATTTATGCTTCACTCAAGCAAAATTTGGCTTGTATACAAGAGAAATTTAAGTCATTTTAAATCTAAAATGTAGAGGAATAGCTAAAACATGGTAAAAGAGAAAACAATTTATAAATAGAAAAATTCTACAGTACATTCCAGCAATTCCACAATTTGCCAAAATTTGGCTTTGAAAGTCTATTAACACCTTATTAGTAACTTAAATATCAAATGTTACTGAATGTTACTGCAATATTGAAGCTAATGTAACTTTCTCTTTGGACGTACGCTAGCTGCAGCAAAAGAAAGTACCATCTGGAAAACACAGCTGCTGAGCATAAGCACAGACTGAGCTGGTTCACTGTGAAAACCACAGGCTTTGGTTTTTGTTTTTGTTTTTTTTTTTTTTTCAGATTAAACAGCATTTATCTTTATGAACCTGCTGATCTCTTCCTCTTTGTCATATTCTTCCATGTGGTCCAGGGAGTTAGAAGCTGGCCCTCGCACTTGTTTTCTTGGAAAATCTGGAAAGCATGCACCACCATCTTTTCTTGCATAGTAAAAGCAAAACTCATCAGCTGTAGTTTGGAGAAAACCTTAAAAATGCAAAAGAGCATACAAATATTTAGTGTGTTGTCATGTCTGCAGTTTTGTGCCGTCAAACTAATCTTTAAATAGATTATATTCTGAGTGGAAAAATAAGTGGTTTTAAACAAAGTACTATCTTCAAAAAAGGCCTGCTCTGAATAAATACAAACTGACTATTACCTTTTATAGTTTTTAATTTGTATCTGTAGTAAACTTTATTTTCAGTGTGCATAAATAAGAAAAAAAACAATTAACTCAAAATGACACTACAGTTACTCATTAAAAAAAATGAAGGGACAAAGTTCAGAGTTAAGGCTGTCATATATTTTTTCCTGATTTTAACCCTACTAATGAAGTGTAATATATGCTGTAAAATAGCTTGAGCAACTTTCATATAACTTTTTTCTTGCTTTAAGCTTTGCATCTTATCGCTTTTATATTGCTTTAGCAGAACTCAGTATCTTTTGCTACTCTCTGTCATCCCCAAAATATAATGAAAATGGTAACTCTTCCCTGATTTAATAACAAAAAGGTGGCTTGTAGTAAAAACTTCGGTAAAAACTTCTGTAAAAGACATGCAGTAAAGACTTTGTGGAATGCTGGCACCAGACATCAGTCGGAGAGGTGAATAATTAATTGTCTCAGAAAGCAAGAAGTACTGCTTAAAACTGCACCTTGTTGACATGCAGCTGGCCTCTGGTTGACTCCTGACAGTGCCGTGGGTGAAGGCAGTGTCCCATCGCAACGTCTACTTCCTCGGCCCCCAACCCTGAGAAAAGGGACGTGTCTCATGCTGCATTGGAGCTGGCTTTAAGCTGGCTTGGATGAAGGGTGGTCTTTAGGTTTTAGGTTAAAATGGGAGGGAGTTTGAAGACAAGGGAAACAAGATGTTGGTAAAACAAAAGCCTTTGAGGAAAATCCCTGCCACTGCAGATACTATGCTATGTTTAATGACAGCAAAAATATCTTTCTGTCCAAAAACTTTTTTCTAGTAATTTCCATCCAGTTTTTAATCATTAATATTGAATCTAAGATAGAATTTGGCTAGTTACATATGCACTGTTTTACTAAAACAGATGTTAATACAATGTGTCTTAAGACACCTTTATTGCTCTTAGCGTTATTGGCACAATGTTAGGATGTACTACAGTCCAAGACCTAACTGATGGAATACACAAAATTAGCACTTAATTGGAATTAGAGGCCTAATTTATGCATGGCTTTACCACTTGTGAATAATGCAGTAATCCATAGATCTTGCCCATAAAACCTCTGGCTTACAACTTACAATAAGAGCTGATCAGGGACAGCTGTGATTCTTTGGAAAATGCCAATTTCTTAAAAGCAAAGGTTTTTCAGAAATGTTATCAGTTTTGACAAAATTTTAGTTAAAATGCTGTTTCTGGTCCAAGATGAAACTTCTGGTCTAAATGAAAAAGAGAGAAACAGACAGCAAAGCTCATATCACTATACTCCAATGTCTTGTAATTAGGGTGTTTCATTAGGAAGAGGAATATTCAGGTCAATGCCCCTCATCTGTCAGGCAAGAGTTTGACCCTAAGTCTCCCATTTCCCAAGTAAATGTCCTAACAACCGCTTTATTAGCTATCCTGGGGTGGTCTCTCTGTGGCTTTCTTCATGGAAAATTTCGAAAGAGTTCAATTTCTTCCTTATGTGGAATAGGAAAATTTTTTAGATCCCAGAATTTTTGTGGAGTGGAAAGCCTTTCCCACCCAACTATACTTCTTTTCATATGCATCTTCCTTTAAAAATATTGGACAAATAACATGACAAAGCCTGCCTTTGGCTTCTATAAAATAGTATCTGGAAACACATGGTAGTGCGCTGTGGTATAAAAGTTTAATTACCATGATTTGAGCTTCAGTAAATATCATCTCTGAGGAGCTGGTTTTAATTTATAGTAGTTATTTGGAGAAAATGTGAGATACAATTTCAAGTGGAACAACTGAAGAGGAACTCTGATATAATCATGGACTGGTATTCCAAGGCTTTGTAGATATAATGCCAAAATCAAAGGTAATCTACAATCTTGGTGCTGAATTATTTGACTTAAGAATACATAGTTTTCTCTTCAGTGATTTCTTTCTCTAGGCAAAGGAGATCATTACAGAAAATGCAATAAGTGGATTAGAGGTGTACAATTTCTGAGAATTTCTAGAATTGTCTAAGTATATAATCTACTATTTATTACAAATAAACTACTCTTGGCTGGAATTTTACCTTTAGTCTGAAAAACTGAGAGCATATAATGATCTTATTGTTTACTTAGTACATGTGCATTTCAAATAACAATCAGATGCAAACTCAATTGAGTAATTCATTAAGCAATGCCTTTTCTTGCATGTAAGACTAATCTGTTTTCTTTATGAAATATATCATGCATTTAGGTACATCTTGCACTACAGTGGGCTATAGTTTCTGCTATTTGGCAAACCCATCAGCAGATCTGAAAAAAGATAAGACTTACATTCCGATTTCCTTAGAAACGTTCTTAAAAACAGGTTTGAATTAAACTATGAAAATCAGTCTGTAAATCGCTAAATTGTTGCATTATTGGAAGGAATGTGACCTCTGTAAATACAGTTTCACCTGTGCATTAAGGATGGAATTTTGTTCTATAAAAAAACAGTAAGCTACCAAAAAAATCGTTTCTGTGTTCTATATGCTAGATTCACCATACAGTTTCAGTAAAGACAGTTAAAAAAAGATGCTTCTACTTTCCTATCTGATAGTAACTATTTAATGTTTTCTTTATTATTCTTAATTTGTGAGGTCTTTAGTTGAGAGGTTGCCATTTTCTTCAGTGTTTGTACAATGTCCAGAAGAATGGTCCGTGACAAGCACCCCTAAGCACTGGAATTATCTGGGGGGGAAAAATATTGTTTTTCTCAGGCAGAGTTTATTCAGATACAGCTCGGTCACTGCCTCTACGAGAGCTATGCCCAATAGAGATGGTGACATTTAGTCCTGTGTGAATTTCCGAACATATTACTTTATTTTAAAGGAGTAATGCATATCATTACAAATTTCCTAACAATTCCGTGTGTTGACAGAGCAGTTCCTGTGTTAAAAAGGAAAACTTAAATCACAAAGGAAAATTAAACACAATGTTTAAGTGTTGTATTTGTTGGATTTTGCATAGGCTTGCATTTCTACGCTTTTCAAATATCTTGCAAGCCAGAGTCGAACAGTTTTTGAGAAACAAACATCTCAGTTAAGGCAGTTACAGTGAAGTCTTTCTGTGTTCTTACTTGTTAAAATCTTCAGGGATCAGGTGCATGATTTCAAACTTTTTCAAAGAACTTTTGCTCTCATATGATCCTTACTTCCTCTCTCCACAAGTATTTGTGGTCAGTTATTCCTCACAGTGTATCTTGTTATTCCTATCCTACCTTCACTAAATTCTGCTTTGCTAAATTCCCTGCTTGACCATCACCTTGCCTCTTCTTTCTGATATACAACTTAATTGTAGCAGTTGTCTTGATCTTTACGACAAGGGAAGTTAGCATTCACTCCCTCATTTGCACAGCACACAGGATTGAATATCATCCACTTGTTTGCACAGACCTGCACCTGCTTAGAGAGCATATGGAAATCACGCTCACCTACTTTATTCCTGCTACATTGTTGACCTTAAGCATACAGTTCTGTATTGTATAGATGAGGCCTTTGACTGTTTTTTTTTTTTTTTTTTTTTTTTTTCCTGGTTTGCATTTCCGACAGCTAGATGTGAATTTTTTCACAAAAAAAAAATTTCGAAACATAACAGGCTTGGTGGTAGTTCACATCACCTCCTACTGGTTTTGAAGCAATTAATGGCCCTCTTGTCACACTGACACATTGCATGTGCCTGCACAAAGGCAGTGCCAGGGTTAATCTCCCTGCTGCTCTTATTAGCAGCAGCAACACTACTATTTTTCTCTTCAGAAATAGTTGACTGTGTTGACTGTGGTTATTAGCTGACTACATTAGAACTTCAGGAAGTGTTGAGTGGCCTGCAGAACTTCTCAGAAGACTTCTACCATTTGGGGCCGAGGTGCTCCTGTTTGGAGTTAAAAAATTCTTATCTAGCATCTCTTCTGGCAATGACTGCATTCAGATCTGGGCCTGGATCTGGATTCACACACCATCATCTGGAATCCATTTCTTCAAATGGAAATAATGGAGAGCACATCGTTCAAAATTTGTCCAATATCCTCAGGTGGCAGGGCCACACGTTTGTTGCTTAGAATATGTTGCTTCCACTGGCACAAATCAAGTTTCTGCTCATGCTGAAAGGGAGAATCAGCCGTGCCTTTCTTTACATGACCGTATTAATAACAAATATTAGACAGTCTTCTCTTCTGACCTTGCAAAACTTAAAATTCCTGTTGTTTAAAGAGACTTCATTAACTCCAGCTCCTCATCAGTAATCGCTGAAACCGAGGTTCGCAGTAATGATTGGATGAGAAATAATAAGAAGAGTCAGCCAGGATGAAGCAGAGAAGTTCTATATTCAGACATTTTGTGAAACATTGCACCCTCCTGCAGTAACAGATCCATAAAATCCTAACAGCTATTCTTCTTGTTCTGCTTCAGTTTTCAAGAATTCAAGAATTGATCCATTTATTCTTTGGATATTCAAAATTGCTAAAGAGGTCTGATACAGTCATAACTGGTGGGCAGACTGCTATCTTCAAAAGAATGAACCAAGAATCTACTTACAGTTTTCATCTTTGCAAATGTAAAAAGAACAATAAATGAATTTCTGGAGCTAACTCATCAAAAAAAATATGTATAATTTCTCAGTCTTCTTGGTTAATGTGTACTGTGAAAATTTCAGTTCTAGAAAAGATGCTTGCTATCTTGAATCACTATTAAAATTTCTAACTTATGCCAAAATTAGGGCTTCGGGGCTAAAATTATTTTTGTAGTCAGCAATTTCCTTAAAGTCCTTTGTATTGGTGTTCAGAAACAATTAGCACTCCTTAATGGAGGAAAAGTAATTATTTGAGTTTTTAACAAATGCACAGTGAATCATTGGCAGAGACCTCCAGTTCGGGGCATGTTAATTTCCAACTCTTTGTTTAATCCTCTAGGCTAAACTGAAAACATAGCTTTCATAATTTTTATTTTTATTTTTATTTATTTTGCAATAAATATTAGGGATATATGGGTCTCACAAGTAAAACATAAAACACAAATAAGCTGTCTTTATAATTATTCATATTTTAGAGTGCCTATTATACTATATTAAAACCCTATAAGCCGTCTTCTCAAAAAGCATGACATGAATCTTAATACCTTCATGAAATACTGGTATAGGCATCAAGAACCATGTGTACCAATCAGAAAACTAACTAAATCATCTCTGCTGGTGATGCAAGGACACAACAACTTGTTTTTAGTTCTGCCCACTTTCAGAACCACTATATAGAAAGATTATTAGCATCTGATTGATGTAGGAAAAATCCTATATTAACTGATGCTAAAGTATGTAAGCTCTTTTTCTGCAAAGCACAGTGCTCTGTCCAGTGCTAAAGTTATGCTTTCATCTGGTTATCTTTCAAGGCAACCTGGGTGGTCACAAAAAGCACTTGACATCTTGATGCACTTCAGCAGTTTTACATATACACAAACTTTGTAGAAAAATAAATTTGTCATTCGTCACCACATATGTTGATCTGAGGAGTGAGGTTCCTGTGGCTATAGCTCCTGTGCTGCTCAGCCCTTTCTCTTTCTCTTTCCCTCTCTACTTCTCCTCATTTTTTCTCCCTTTTCACCCTTTCACTTTTTCCAATTAAAAAAATTGTTCCCTCAGAAACAGAGAGTTTCACAAAACAACTATGAGGGACTTGCTCTGCTGAATATGCTAATCATTTGCATTAGTTACAAACTCGTGTCAAAAAAAAAAAGTCTTTGTGCTGACTTCTTATATGGGCCAAACATTTAGAATATCTAATCTATTATCACTGTTCAGCAGGCAGTCTTGGCAACTGTGACCTATTCTGCTTTGCTTTGGAGAATGTGATAAAGAGCAAGAAACAGCTGGTTTAAGAAAGCCTTAGAAACATCCCTTAGTTTATAAAGACAATAATAATATTTTCATATTTGAATGGGTTGAGATACATGTTAAACCACAGTAAAGGGAAAAAGTAAGTCAATTCAAAATGTTTTCTCAAGCCAATAAAAGAAGGCTGCAAAAAATCCCTGCACTCTTGGGATTTCAGAGAAAACAAGTACACGCTGTACACACGCAATTAAAAAACCCTCCTCCAAATCTCATCCACTTAAACTATCCCCTTTACTCAAATATGTTTATGTTCTATTACAAAGCTCCGTTCATATGTCAAAAATGACTATTCACAAATTCATTTTTCACATCCTTATTAACTCTGCTTTCCAGTCTGTGTTGCTAGTAAAAAAATCTTAGCAGTTTAATTATTTTCTCCTGTGTGACATTATTTATAAGTAGTGTTTGGAAAAGGAAAAAAGCATAGTTTAAAAATGACAGCCTTAAACATATAAATAATTTACTATTGAGAATACCAAAGATGTTATTTAATATAATAGTGTATTACGACAGTATTTCTAAAAGAACCATCTTCTGTGGTTATTTTGTTGATTTAGTTACAAGTGATAGCACACATTTGGTGACTGCCCTAGACAACACCGGTCAAATTCTGGTTTTGGTTATGTTATGTCCAGCTAACTCTACTGACTGCAGTGAGGAAGTGTTAGGTTAGTTAAGAATTTGGTTGTTAACAGCATGTTGGAACTGATTCAAAGATCACAGAAGTCTATCAAATAGCTCCCTTTGATTTCAATGGGCTTTAAACTCTGTGGAAAAATACACCAGTTTCTAGGGTAACAAACCCAGAAAAAACACTTTACTCATCAGCTTGTAGAGTCTACAGAGGACAACCAGCATCCTTTCTTTCTTGCATCTTAAAGCTGTATGTCCTTTAGAACAGCATTTTGGATGGCCAGATAATTGTTTACATGATTTGAATGACCACAGTAGCATAGCAGTAGAGGTAATATTTTCAGATATTTTCAGGGGCCTTTGACAAAAAGTAATCCTGAGTTTTATGGGTAGTTTTTCATGGAGAGTTTAATAGGAAGGTGGCAAGAAAGTGCTCAAAATGTTTACCTCCCCATGTAAAAATCACCCTGGACGCCCTGAGCTATTCTGTTTTTGCTTAGGCAAAATCTCCTTGATATCAATGGTGATTTTATTTAGCTAAAGACCTGGATCTACGACTGCTCAGGCAATATCAACATTTCAAAGCAGACATCCTTTAGTTCCGTATTTTGTTATAGGCTTTACCTGGTATGTGACCTCTGCAAGTATAATAGAATTCTTTACAATAGTCTTTGCACAGGTAGGGAAGAGTTAGCTCTCTTTCAGATGTTTCCCCTTTCTCAGGTGAGTGGAACAGATTCTGGGCATGAGGTGAGCAGTGTGCACATTTGATTTCCTCCAGTAGCTTCGCACATTCTGTGTTGTTCGTAACAGAAAGTATCTGCAAGCCACAAACCAGAGACAAATAAACACATGACCTGTTTCCCCATCTTACACACAAAAAAAAAGATTTCATGATCCAATGTAATAAATAAGGCTAACAGAACCAGTACAGTTAGTATAAATGCATCATGTTTCTCGTCACCATTCCAGAAGAATCAAGCGCAAAAAATTTTACTATGAAATGTGCAATATGCCATTAGAACAGTGAGATGTCAAGTGTTAGCTTCTCTTTCCCAGAGAAGAACAATAGTAGTCAAATTATTTTATGGACTCAAGCCTGCAATCTCGTATCGCATAGGCAATCTCTGAGCTACAGCAATGATTTGTATGAGGAGCTACAGCAGCAGGCCATCTGCCCACTAATGAGAAATACTTAAAAACATAACTTGTAGGGTAACCTATGCAAATATATAGAGACTAAAAGCTGCAATTCTACAACCAAAACACATCAAGGAAACCATATCTTGGTGTATCTTGAACTATGCCACAGTCCAGCTACTGAAGTGATTGCATTAGAGTTCTGCAGGTGCCTTGACTTGTTTTAAATGCTGCTTTCCTTTTTTACAGTCTGTAGTGCAAAATACTTGGTGGTGGGAAAAGCTGTATGTTTTCAAACATTTCATAAATGAAAAAACAGAATTTGTCCATAGCATCTTGATTTGTCTCAATATTGAAAGTGTAAGTTTGTCCTGAAAAAAGAGCATATATTACGCATAGTACTTGAAGAAGCACTAAACCACGATTGATGATGTGTTTAAGTAAACACAGGAGCCTAAGGAGCGCAATGTCATCAAATCGTGAAAAATAATAGAAAACAGCATAGTTGTCTTTATTAGTCTTTGAATGCAGTGCACTTTGTTAATCTATTGTTAACCACATGGATTGTTTTTTGATCATTCATCCCAATGGTGGATAATGGGAAATGTGTTCTCAGTTGAGAGGGACTGAATCTGATCCAATACAAAAACAAAGCTCAGGTTCTTTTTACAGTTTGTTTAGCACAGTTATAAACAAAGACTGTAAGACGCTTATTTTAAGAAATATTAATGCTGTAAGTATTTGTATTCTGTAAAATTTGTAAATATTTGTAAATTTTGCATTTGAAAATATCAAAACAGTTTTGCAGTAGTTCATATCTCTGAGTTGATTTGTAGCATGACTTTACAATGTGTCATTCCCTTGCAACATAACATTGATAGGAATCATCTAAATTATTTTGGATAAAAATTGTTATTTAATACATGAAGACTCTTGATATGTTGTAGTATGCTGTCTCATAGGTTGTCGGTCTTCTGGGATGCAGCGCTTTGGTAACGGTCCTGAACTCATTTTATTTACAGATCATAATTATATGAGCACAAAACATTTAAGAGAAATGCCCTCCCTGTTGTTTTAAACAGCTATGCATTCAAAATAGAATACAACATATGGCCTGTATAGTTAAAAAAATCCTAATTAAAGGAACATTAATTTAAAAGGTAAGCTCTTTCCAGGAAAATTCAGTCTTAACCATATATTGTCAAAAGGCCATCTGAAACGTGTAGTGAAGTTTCATGGCTAAGTTAGAACCCTGATTAGAAGAACACCATTTGGCCTCTAACCTTAATGTAGAAGAGCTACCACTGGCTTCAAATATAATTCCTCCAGATTTGCTGGGATCATTAAATGCAATACATGCTCTGTTCTTTACACTATCTGTTCTTAGTTCATCCTCATCATCATAGCACCTGCAATTAAGTAATGTGACTAATATGTACGGTTTATCATCTCCCTTCAGGTCTTCTTGGGACTCACACTGTTTCACATGTTTTTTGGCAAGGGCTTATCATTTGTCTTAAGCTTGAAGACTAATGAATTAATTGCGTGTTGCATGCACAGTGAAAAGTTTGCCTTTACCCTGAATTCACCACGGAATTCTTTCCACAGCCCCAGCTCCTTCTCTCCTGAAAAAAAAATCCAACATTCTTTTTGCTAGATATCTTATTTGGGCCACAGCTGCAGAACTATTAGTGGAACATGGTCTTAGTTCTTGAGTTTCAGGTGTTGTTCTAGATATGGCAGATTTGGGAAAAATGCCTCAAGGACAAGAACTAAAAATATAATGATAACTACAATAAGGTATGACCAAAATAAATAATAACTATAAGTTTGAACAAAATACTCTCTGGTAGTAGAGAACGGACTTCACAGAAGTCTTGCAGAACTCCACACTGCTGAGGCAATATGCTGCATGAGCTGGACCTTCTTAAGGGGGAGGATGGCATCCTGACTAGGTACCTATTGTTCTGATGGGAAGTAGCTTATACAATTCAGTCAAATCATTGCCAAATAGGACAATGATTGAATGCACTATCCATAAATGCTATTTTTAAAGAACTTTATGTCACTAAGAAGCTGGGAGGTTTCCTTAGTAAGGATGAAATGACCAATTTTGGTGTTTCCACCAAAGGAAAGCACACCTGACTACAGACTCTTACAAATACTTGCCTATATTCAGTAGTATCACCTGCTTTGCAAGAGTCTCATTTTTTTCATCAGTGGGTTGATCTCAGGCAGTAGGCTTTCTTGCGGTAGCAGTATGATGGTATGTTTAGAAGTACACGTAAACATTAGGTATTACTAGTAAATATTTGGTGTGTTTATTGAATTAACTCCACAGTGATGCTGATATAAAATTCTACTACTTCTGTTACTTCTGCTGGAAGTCTCCAGAAAGAAAGAATTGTGAACAGAAAAAAAATAATACAGGATAGCAAAGCTAATTTACTGTTTCTTGTGGAAAACGTAATTGACGTTGCCTGGTGATACAGGAGAAGAAATGCTTGCCAACATTTCAGTCCTCAAAGTTAAGACAAAAGGATCCTAATCCCCCTGAGCAGCTGCTATCCAGGAATTAACCACAGGAATTCACCCCCTCATGTCATTTCTGGAATGAATCTTGGTCATATAATAGCTAATCGGAAGATTAAGGAATCAGAGTCAATCAATTATCTGAAAATCAAGTATGTTATTTAACTTTTAGAATGCTCAAGCAAAATCGGGTGGTAACATTTGCTCTGTGTGAGGTCTGATGTATAACTGTACTGGCTCAGAGATAGGACAACAAATCGATAACGTATTTATCCTGGAGTATATTAAATCGTTTTTAAGTGAAAGCTGAAATACTTATTGAATGAAGCTTTTTCTGCTGGATCTCTACTTTGAGAATGACCTTACAGTTGACAATGGCTTTGGTCTTTTGAAGAAATGTAAACTAATTTCCTGCTTCAATTTTTAAAGTCGTGTGTGAAACCATCAAACTACAGTGGTTTAAACTAACTGTGCTCTGGAAAATATGTAAAACTTCCAAACATTTATTGCAACATGCCTAATAATGATTATGCCTGCTGCTGACTAATTTACAACATCTGTAAGATCATCCTTTAATCTCTAGCCACATGAATGTAAAACTGGTAGACTCAAGGTAAGATAAATCCTGGAATGTGCAGGACAGTATAGCATACAAAATTGGTTTATCATCAACAAAAAGAATAGTGCAAAGAAGAAGAAACAGAGGAAGATACAGTAAACAGAAATTCTTTACATTGAATATAGTCATCTGTTTTGTGTACCCTGTCATATCTAGTCTGAGAAAGGCAGTATAATTTTGATGTTAACAGAAAAAAAAAAATAATCAACCCACAGTGAAATAAGTCATTGCACTAAGCTGTATTAGATATACACACATTTATGTCTAAAAATCATATGCTTACGAGATTGTTCAGCTGTTGGGCTGAACATATGCTTCTTCTGTATTATAGAACTGGATTATGTCATTAAAGAGTTCGGTTTCAATTTTAGGGTAATATGTAAATAGATCATTGTACTAAGGCAGCTGTTAAAGGGACCCCAAGATGAGTTATTTGTTTAGTTGGATGTGTTCAACAATAGCCTTTGTTCGTGAAAGAGCCAGAGCAAACAAATGATTGTAAAAGGGCACACTTGAAAACAATTACTTTTCACCCATTCCTTGACAGCCTTGGCTGTGAAGCCATCCAAGGTAGGGAGGACTTCTTTGCCTGTCGGGCTGTAAGCAGACTTTTAGAAAAACTGATATTACAATATTTGACCGGGATGTATTAGTCCTTCCTAATCAAGGGGATAGATAGTGCAGTGAACTAGAAGACAGAGAGTTAAATGTCAACAAGAGTATGTAAAAATCTTACTTGAGGCAGTGCAGTGTGGTATCTGCTTATTATGGTAGCTCCATTTCTGCTCCCAAAACCACAGGCAACGGTAGCATTTTCATTATAAACACAGATCAATAATTTGGTCAAAAATTCTCAAAGACCCAGCATCTTAACCAAGAAGCTCTTATGAAAATGAAGACGTCTACTGAGCATGCTTGACTCTTTGTCTTTAAAGAAGCTAGCGTTCGCATTTCTGTTACTGTCATAGCCACTCCATCCTATGTATAGATATATGATGGAGTACTGCATTTAAATAAGCTATTGTTTGAACTGTAGTAGACTAGAGTTTTATAAATGTGCTTTTTGAAAAGGTCCATCCATGTGTATTCCGTAATAGTTTGCCATGTCTCTTATGGAAGACCACCTCATTCTGCAAAGTATAAGTGACATATTTTGACATTTTTCCCAAACAGATATTGACATGATAAAGCAGATGTGAGAGTTTCATAAACGTTAATCTATAGTGAAAAATCATCTGATTTTAAAATCCTGTAAAATTATATTCCTTAAAAAGCCCAACCAATGTTTAAAAAAAGAGTTTTGACAGCTCAGAAATAACTAGTGTGGCATATACGGTTAACACCTGACGTTTATGTGAGGTTTTGAGTACTGTTAGCCCAAAGAAATCCAAAGGGAATTAAGAGATATTTTCAAGTGATACTAAGAAGAGGGCAAACCATTCAACTGCCTGGAGATTGAGAAGTTACTGAAATGCAGCTTCCAGTTTACTGCATTGAGCCACTTACTACAAGGGTCTCCAAGCATTGAATAATCTCAGAAGCCTATATGCCACTGAGCCATTACAAACAGGGTGAATTAAGGACATATTTTCCAGCCCTTGTTCTTTTCTTCTTCTACTTCTTTTTTTTTTTTCCTTTCTTTTTTTTTTTTTTTTCTCTTTTTCTTTTCCTCTGCTAGATCTTTCAGGTTATCTGCGTGTGGTTAGTTTATAGTTTAATTCAATTATCACACAGGAGCTTAATGACACTGTCTCTAGACAACATGAAGAAATATATCTGCCTTGAATCTCAAACTGCTGCTGCATATGGTATGAATAAAGAGAGATCTGCAGCTGAAAACCTGCAGTAAGACAGTTCTCACTCATCTGGGAATAGAGGGGGTAGGACAAATGCTCCCTCAAAAGGCATGAACATTTGGACAGAGCTGGGGACTGAAGGAGAATGATGTTCTCCAGTTTCACCCATTAGTGAACCAACTAACAAACACAATGGTGTTGTTGTTATTCTTTTGCCATAAGCAACAGGACTCTGTGTGTGGGCAGCAGTTTAGTGGGGAGGAGGATAAGTCGACCCCTTTTTGTCCTATTGATTTTTTCCTATTTGCATGACTTGAGCAAATTAAATGATGCAATATGGCTTTTTGTTACAAAACAAAGTGAGAGATACCACCCAGACACATATGTTGATTCGTAGAAGCTGTTTACATGAGAATGGAGTGAAATCTACCGTGAACCGAGCATAAAAATTCGATTCAGGCTGGGCATTTTTTTTATTATGCCTGGGCCAGCAAGCCTGAAACGCAAGTTTTCCAAGAGTCTCGCAGACCTTGACAACTACAGAGTTGTAACCGAGGAATTCTTAATTAAACCTTAAACCGGGATGGAAAAGGGAGGGAAAAAGAGAGGAAAGAAAAAGAAAAAAAAAAAAAAAAAAAAGACACCTGATTGTTGATTTCACGTGCAGCGCTTCCTAATGCCGCTGCCCGGCCGCGGGAGGACGGGGGCACGGCGCCGGGCGCTGCGCGGAGCGGAGCGGAGCAGCCGGGCGGGCAGAGGAGGTGCCTCCCGCCCGGCCTCTCCCTCCCTCCCTCCGCATGACGGCGGCTCCGGGAGGCCGCCAGGTAGCGGGGGAAGGAGGGGCGGCCGGCACCTGGCGCCGGCACCCCCGGGCACCCCCGGCTCGTCCCCGCGCCGCGCTCCCACCCCAGACCTGCCCGAGTACACGCGGGGGGAAGCGGGCACCGCTGTTCCTTTCTCCCCCTTTTTTTTTTTTTACTTTGGAAACCCCAGCAAAATAAACCGCAAAGCGCCGCCAAGCCACTTCCCAGCCCCGCCGCTGCCCTGCGCACCCGTGGGCAGCCCCCGGGGCCACCCGCCCCGTCAGGTTAGCGCCGGGGCAAGCCAAACTCGGCACCCCCCGGCCCGCCGAGGCAGCCGCGAGTCCTCAGGTGGCGCCTACCTTGGTGTCGGCGTGCAGCAGCCCCGGCGTGTCAGCGCGGGGGCAGCAGGAGAGGCGCGGGTAGAGGCCGCGGCACATCGCCTCCCCGCCGCCCGGCGCCTCCGGGGCCAGCAGCCGCCGGTCGCGCTTCTTCAGCCGGCGCGGCGGGGTCCCGTTGAGGCACCTTCTCCTGCGGGCGCCGCTCTCCCCGAACTTGGCATCCCCCTCGAAGAAGCACAGCACCACGGCCACCAGCAGCAGCTTAAACGGCAGCATCTTGAGCATCATGCCTGAGGGAGCGCGTGGATGCACCCAAAAAAAAAAAAAAGGGGGGTGGGGTGGGGGTGGGGGGGCGAGGGGGGAAGGAGGGGAATCCCACTGACTTTGCTTTGCACTTCGGGCCGGGAAAACACCTCCCTCCCTCCCGCACGAGGGGGAAGCCTGCGGCCGCGCTCCGAGGAGGGCAAAAAAAATAATAATAAAAAAAATAAAAATAAAAACACAAAAAACCCAAACCAAAGAACCCAAGGGGGGGCGCGGACCCCCGAGCCGAGCCGCGCCGCGCCGCGCCGGGAGGACGGGATGCTCGGCGGCGGGCGGGAGGAGCCGCGCGGGCGGCACAGGTTCAGCAGCAGCGGCCGCTGCCGCGCCGAGGCGCCGGGGCTCGGGGCGGGCCGGGCAGCGGGCGGCGGCAGCCCCTCAGTCGCCGTCCCATAGGAAGGGTGTCCCCGCGGCGGGGCGGCGGTGGCCGTGCCGGGCGATGCCCCGTCCGCTGCCGGCCGCGGCTCAGCGGGGCTCTCATGTTTCGCTCCCTCTTTTCTTCTTCTTTTTAAGCCGCGCGCGGGGAGGTGCTGCCACCGCGCGCCCTGCACGTCACCCGCCGCCACCGGCCGCGCCGCGCCGAGCCGCGCCGCGCAGCCCGGGCAGGGAGCGAGCGGCGCGGGGGCGCGGCCGGCCCGGGGGGCAGGCGGCGGCGCCACGCCCGGCAGCGGCAACGGCCGCCCGGCAACCGCCGGCCCGTAACGGCCGCCCGAGGTGGGTCTCGGCCGCCGAGCCCCGAGGGGCGCCCCCCCGGCGGGCAGCGGGGCACGGGGAGAGCCCGCGGGGCGGCCCCGCCCGGGGCAGGTGCAGCCACCTCGGGGGGAGCGGGCGGCGGCGGAGCTGGCGCTGAGGAGAGACTCCTCACGGCGCCTGGGGAAGGGGAAGGGCAGGGGAGGGCTGCGGGCAGCTCCTCACGGGCAGCGGCGCTGCTCAGGGCGCCAGGGGCCGTTACTGTGCGCCTCACGTTTAGCTGAATCTCTTCAGGTGTAGTCTTGAACTCCTAAGCAGCCCGTTGTGAGCTAAATCGGACTAAATTTTTGCAAGGAGTACCTCAGGTAAAGCGTTGTGTAGACATAAAGATCCATAAAGATCTGTCCCCTCGCACTCAGTACGTTTCTTGGAGGCTGGTGGCTCCTGAACTCATGACCGCCACTTGACTTGCTGCTGACTCGTTTGGCCAAAAAAAACCGTTCCCGACCAGGGCCTGAGCCACACCGAGTGCAGCGATTGCGGGTACGGGCTGTAGGGGCTCTGGGACAGCGTGGCCCCAGCACTCGTGTTGGTGGGTGAAGTCAGCATGGCACCCTTAGAGCATCGCCAGCACTGGTGGTGATTCAGCTGTCCTGCCTTGTTGTTTTCGAAAAAAGCCCTGCTTGGCACTGGGGGATCGTGTCCGTGAGCGGCCTGGCTGGCAGAACGGTAGCAATGTGACTATACCGCAAGAGCCGTGCCACATTTACTGGGTTATTACATAGGTTGTTCTGAAAGGAAAGTGATTCTGGTGAAAAGCAGAGCAGCGATATCAGAAGTCATTTTTATTCCCAAGCAGTCTCCCCACGGAGGATTATGCTGGCAGAACTGTAGTGGCAGAAGTATGCAGCTGAAGGTCCGACTGCCTCTTTCCCCATGTAGGCAGGTGGTCAGACTTTTCAAACGGATTTTGCATTGCTTCTCCCTTACTGGAATGGGAAAGTGGAACTGAGTGGAAAGAAGTGACTGTGGGGCAGATACCCTCTTGAAAAAACAAATGTTCAGTGAAAGTGTCTGTTGAGCAGTTGCTGCCCGATCCTCACAGGTCCCGTCTCTCTGGAGGAAAAAGGGAGTGAGGAATATAAATCTATATGATCAAAGTAACGCAGCTATTAGTAAATAACATTTCTTCTTCCTTCAAGTGCTGCCTGCGTAAATATCCGTTTCTATGTATACCTGTACTGGTTCTCAGAGGAGGTGAGTTTGAGGTGTAGTAATTAAATAGAGAATGATTTCCTGAAATGGGAAGTTACCGAGCTAGGAAAGAGCTGTCAGCTTGTGAAGGTCAGATTCCACACAGAAGTTTTACACAGAAATTCTGTGGAATGGCCAATGTCTATTGACCTGGTATAACATGAAGTGCTCAAAACTTGAAGCTCTGTAGTGATAGAGGGATATAAAGGTGTATAAGTAAGACTTGAAGAAGGTTGAATGTTCTTTATAAGCTCTGAATAGAAAATGCTGATTCTTGGGGTTTTGTGCAAGAAGACATAATTTACTCTTATGTTCCTTTCCACACTTCAAAAAAGTTCATGACAGCTTCTTTAAGAAAGTCATATATATTTTTTCAAGCTGGTTGGTATAGGAATTTATTTATAAACCTTTTTAATAATGCAAAGTTAAGGTCAGTATTAGTATATGCCATTCCAGAGTGTCAGCTTCAGGTGTCTCTCAACCTCTGATAAACAGAGATAAGGGAATACTTAGGAAGTGGAAACATATACATAGGAAATATGGTTAATAAACACATCAGTCTTTTAATGCAACCTGGATTCTGTCATGTGAACTTCATTACTGGAAATAATTAAACATGGTAATGCCATAAGTAGAGGTGAATAAACTCTGTAATTTGTTTCCAGGATGTAGGCGAGAATCTTCCAGTTATGCTACAGTTATGTGTGAGAAGGATAGCAAGTTAAAAGGAAGCTACTACTGCTGTGGTATTGGAACATAGCTAGATTTTCTTCTAGTTTTATCCAGGAGATAAGCAGACTGTGCTTATTTATACCATTACCTTTACTATGTTTATTATTGTCTATATCGTAATACATCATGGTATCTGTATAGCATGAGTCAAATGTGTCAGAATACCCTTCAAATAACAACATAAGGCTAAGACAGTGGCATATGCTTGAACTTAACAGTTACTATTTTTCAATTGTGTTTGTTCTTTTTAATTTATGTGGCTCAGTAGTTGAATTCAGATTGTCATAAATATTTTGCAAGAGAATTTAAATGTACCAAGATATCTGCTTTCGGATTTAAAGTTAGTGAAGTCCTTAGTATTTTGAACAGAAGAGAAAATATGTGGAGCAACTAGTGTCAGTTTTGAGAAGTGCAGTTATCATCTAAGTTTACAGGTAGGAGCAGAAGCTGAGTGAAGGGATCTAATGGCATGATGAGGATTGTGCCTGATGGAAGTAATTGGTAGCACCACATTTATTCCTAAACCGCCAGCAGATGTTGTCTGGCAGTACACCTTTAGGTATTTTTGTGATTCACACAAGAACTTTGTGTACGGCCACCTCACTTTACAGCTAAGCTGTGTAAGTTTAACAGTACAGGTTTTTTCGTCTCAGCAGTGAAAGCAAGGCTACATTCTAGCCTTTCACACTGATGGATAATACTTAGCGTGCCATGAGGTGGAGTTCTGGAGTTCTGCAGCACTGGAGCAGGCTAGGAGACAAACCAATGCTCACCTTAGTTTGCATCTGAGAAAGTGCAGTATTTAAGACACTGGTACAGGAAGGTTGCACCCCCGCCACCATCGGGGACATTTCACTGGGTGAAGCAGGTGGACTTCAGCTCTTGGAGAGTGGCTCTGCTTTTGCTTTAGCTGAGTTGGACTTCTCAAACACAGTTCTGTCTTGCTAGTTATTTTAAGATAAAAAGCTTTCATTATCAGGTGAATTCACTGTCAGATGAAATGAGAGTGGAATCTCTCCATAGCTCATCAACAGCGCACTTTTCAGTGAGTCCTTAATAACATTATACGTGTTATTTAAAACACTCTCCCTAAACTGTGGGATGTGTGATTCTACTTTATAGCTTATTTATTCATCTTCTTGTTGGGGCCAGTGTGTATCACAGCAAATTCTGCATCAGAGAAACCACAGTGTGAGAAACACTCAGTCATGGATTCCCTAGTGTATACGCTCAAAGTTAGTGTTCCAATTCCAGAATAAATTCTGAGAAAAAAAAAAAAAAGCATTAAACTTTGAATTTTGTATCTTTCACTCAGAAAGGAAAGCAGAACAATCTTTCTAAAGCAGTCAGAAAATTCATTTACATTACTTTGAAACAAAGCTGAGCTTGAGAGTCCAGGATCAGAGGCTTCTGCCTAAGCTGTGGCTTCTGAAAGTTAATGGTCCCAGCTCCCTGTTTCCCTGTCAACTGGATGGACAGAGACCCAGGAATCTGGAAATTTGGAGTGAGAACTTGGGCAGGAATTTCAAGGTTTGGCAGTCTGAGCTTCTGTGCTTCTGGCTTTTTTTTTGGGTAAAAGCCTGACTGTGCTGAGAGTCCTGTTAGAAGTGAAGCTGAGAGTTTTTTCTGGCTCTCTGCTGCATCACCGGGGTGAGGGTTCCTGTGGCTTCAGGGCAGGGAGCTGGAATATCAGGAAGCCCTGACTCTGGGACAGTCTTTATGGCAGGAGTTCCCCACAGCTGTGAACTCTTCAAGTCCATTTGCCATAGCAGCTCCCCTGGTAATGAAGAAGGAAGACTGCTGGAGTGGTTTCATTAAAGCATCTTGCGGTTAGTCAGAAGTTTATAAAACCATTATTTTTTTGCTTATGTTTCTGCTTGTGATGTAACAGAAATTTTCAGTTTGGTCAGAACATTTCTGGTTGGTTCTCTCCACCATATACTACGGCCCACATCATTTCATGGTGTTGAGAATAACATGTTGCTTGTCTTTGCATACCACAAATACGAGGTGTGAAAGCTGGTGTAACATGAATGAACAGGACTTGCAAGGATATTTTTTATGGGAAAATAGGTGCCCAGACAGTCACAGACAAGTTTTTAGGGTATGTCTTTACCACAGAGTTCCCCATGGCTCTTAACAGAAATCCTCTAAACCAGCTGAAGCCACCTGGACCATTTGGGACTATAAACCAACGTGTCTGGTCTCTGAACATGACTTCAAAAAAACCTGAGTCCTGTCAGGGTACAAAAGCAGTATTCGGCTGATGTTAACTCCACTTGATTGGCCCATCAGGGAATATGAAGTACAGATTATTTTAGCACATCACGTCAGCTGCTAACACAAACCTTCAATTACCTGCGTTCAATTTTGCAACATAAGCTAGGCTAACTAGAAGGCAGATAAAGCAAACCATTTTGTGAAGGAATGAAGACTCAAGAGGCCCGCTTGCCTATGGTCTGCATACTTTTACTACCTGCTGTAATTCACCTCAACAACATGTCTCTATTTATGTTTGTTACAAAGAGACAAAAGAAGCCGCTGTGGAAAAAAAAAAGTCTTTCTTAGCAGGGACTGTAATAACCCCACTGCCGATTGCAGTTTACCAGCCATGTGTATGCCATCCCTTGCTCCAGAGCTTGGGGTGTCCTTACGTCCTCTAAGAACACTTTGTATAAGATGGCAATCGAGGAAACTCTGAAATGCTTTCAAGAGTTATCAAAGAGGTAAAGGTCTTTCTGAATAAGCAATATTGTGCATGACAGAGCTAAATAGTGGGCCTATATACTTCTGCCTCGTAAGATTTGTTGCTTGCCAAGGGCAGGGCTGGAAATGATAGCCCGGCAGCGTTAAAACCAAGCAGTCACAAAACTCTGCTGAGTAGCTCAATGACTGGCATGTCAGATAGGATTTCACAGATTTTCTCCGTGGTGGTGTGGTGCATGTGCAGTTCACTCTGTTACATAAATTGATGTGAATCAGTTCATATTTGATATAGAAGCTTTGGTTTGGGAAATTCTTCACAGTAGCTTTCACACAGTATGTGCTAAGGCACCATGTGCTGCATTGCTGCATACAGAACGTATATTCTGTATAAGCTGTGCTTTTCAAGGCTACTTTCCAAACAGTAAAAAACATTTTTCCCCACAGGTGGGAAATAACAGTGGAATTGGTAACCATTTGTCATTTATTTTCCTAGACAATGTATGTTCCATTCATACATGTAATTTAACTTGTAGAAGAAGGATTTATCTAATTCAGTCGCATAATTTGTCTTTAGGAAAGCAGGGAGTTCATCTCAAACAAATATGTTTCTCAACATATCATTCTCAGAACTGCCAAGTCCCTTGGCATACACAGGAAGGTGCCCCTGTACCTAGCAGTCATTCTCATGAGCGTTCTCTTATGAGCATGCTAACGCCATGCTCGAAGTCAGTGTTTTTGGCTCATGTTGAATGATTTCAGGATGGTGCCGAAAACTACCTCACACTTCTTGCATCACGCATACTTCTGGAGGTTTATGCACACTCCTGGGCTGTGTTGTCTGTGTCAGTGTAGCACATACCTAGTGCCATCTTTCTGAAGTGTCCATTTAGCCTGCGCTGACCTGAGGTTACAAATTTTACCCTTAAAGGCTTTTCTATAATGCTTCACTAAGGGGCATTGGGAGCATTTTGTCAGCAGCCTAAATCCTGACTGTATGAGATCAGCCTGGAGAGGATTAGAGCTATAGTCTGAGTCCCAGTCACGCACAAGAAAAGCTGGAAGAAGCAGGTGATTTTGTAAACAGCTAATTCTTATGGAGGCTGTTTTTTTGGGAGCCCATCATTCAAGTGACTGAGCTTGGCCTGGTTGCCCTCTCTCCTACGCCTGAGATGCACAGTAAATTTCAAGCACGTAGATCTTCGATTATTTACAATAGTCAGCCTTTGACTAGAAGTGGTGCTTAACATAGTTGTAATTAAAATGAAATACAGACTCCAGTTTGGCTACGAGTTAGCATGTGGTTATAAAGCCACTTTATGTGTGTAGATCACTGTCCAGCCACTAAATCTTGGAACTTCTGGCTCTGCAGGCTGATATTATTTTGCCAGGAATGTGGTTGTCAAAGACAGGTTGGACCATGTATGCTCTTCTAAACCTTGACATGAAGATTTCGTTAACTTTGGTGAGAAATGAATCTAAGTAGGTGGTAGGTTCACACACAGGTGGTGATGTGTGAATCATTTCTTTGATTTGACTGGAAGATGTATGGACAATGAAGATCCTTGGATGTAGATGTAAACTGACGTGGATGCCAGATGAACTTGGACTGAACTTAAGGCCAAAATATATTAAAAAAAAAAAAAAAGATGCAGGATAAGGAGAGACAGCAGCAGATGTTCAAACCGTATGTTCCTGGACAGGTCTAATAGAAAACTTCTTCCAGTCTATGTTGTGTTTCTCTCTTAGAGAGGCTGTGGTTTGCAAAAGAATAGGCTGCACCTTCTATGTGCACTTGCAGTCCAATTCTCTCAAGTTTTCCTCATGCAGGCAGGCACATAGGGCAGGAAATGTCAGACAGCCACAAACTGAGCTGGAGGTGTTTTTATTACCAGAACTGAAGAACAAAGCGCGAGGAATAACAAGACTCTGTCAGGAGTGACCAGTACACCAGCTCATTGTTGTCATCTCTATCTTCAGGGATCAAAGTTAATACATAGAAGAGCTCATTGCTTTAGCACAACATGGAAGCATTCCTTGGGGAACCTGAGAGTCCTCAGTGATAGATGCACTGATCATTCATGTTCGCTTCTGTCATAATAATGTTACAATGCTGTATCAAGAAGAAAATCCAACTTCTGTATCTTTCAGTTCTACTGGACACGTTGAACACATTCAATATATGTTAGGCCATTTCCTGGAATAGGGAGCAACAGTTGGGATCTCCTAATGAATAGAGCACTTCAAAATAATACAAGGTATAAGATACACAGTTCATTTTGTAGTATTCTCTGCATGAATGTGGTCGACCTGTGGTAAGATACAAATAATAAAGGCCCAGAAGTCCAGGTGAGCTGCCCTTAATCCCCTAATTTTTGTATGCAGCCTAGCTTCTACAGGATTTGAAATTCTGTGTATAATCAAGTGATTGAGTTAAGCATTGCATCCTAACCTTAAGGCATGTATTACAATCACTATCAAATGAACTTTAAGGATGAGCTGTACTGCTTCATGTAATTTGTTACAGATGTGAGGGAATCCCTAATTTCCCTAGGAATGGTCACTGCAGAGTAGATGTTGTTTGAATGATGCAAACAGACTGCACTTAACCCTTCCTGCAAAGGTTTGGTTCTGACTCTGGCAAAAACATGATTTAGAGTGATTGATTCTAGCATTTTGACCTTTCCTACTCCCCATATGACTCTTTAGGGTGGGACCTGAATGATGATTTAAGATAGGAATCATAGCATTCCAGGGATGGTACAAAGTTACAAATTACTTTGTGTGTCTGGGATAGGATTAGTAGGTAGAGGTCACCTCTTAGGTATGATATAGCAGCTCAGTGTTGACTTCCAAAAAGGATTATAATCAGCCAGTTTTGAGACCCATCAACTGTACTGTATTTTGGTATGGAAATACATAGTTTGCAGGACTAGTTGGTGAATTTTGTTAGCCAATCAGTCAAGTGTGGGTGGGAACCAAATATGTTTCTAGTGGCATTCAAGAGTCAGTTGACAGTTCATAAGGAATATTTCTAACAGTTATTGTTTTTCTAATATTAAGTCTGAGTTGCTAGCATTGTACTTTCAGTGGAACTGTTTCTGATAAACTTATCTGACTACACATAATGGTGGAAGGCCCTGAGGACATTCTGTGCCTCTGGCAGCTTGAAGGAACTGAGGGATTGTGGAGGCTCTTCTCTCCGGACCGATGAGTTTTTTATATAGCCTCACACCAAATACTCGGCTCTTCAGGGAGGCTTGTGTATCGCTCCACCAAGCATGGCTTTCCAAATGGTTTGAACTTTAACATCAAGGGCCCTCATTTGTCTCAGGAGTAGGTAATCTGTACAGGCAAAACTTCGGGTAACGCTTCTAAGTGACAGCTGTATGTTCCCTGAGAGTGCTGTTGTACCAAGAAATCAGTGAACTTGTCTGGAAATCTGCAGAATTGAATTGTTTTGACATAGCTGAGTGGACAGGTAATAATTCTAGAGTAGCCAGTTTTTGTTTGTTTGTTTGTTAGAAACAGTTTTTAAAAGTTTTGATAGTTGTTTTTAATATGATGGAAAAATGTGATTTCAAGCAAATGAGGTAGCAATTATGAGTTATTTATCCTTCTGGTTTGCTACAAGGAGGGAGTCATGTAAGACACACAAGGGACACTTCTAGGAAAACATTTTGACAGGCAAACAGTCCGTTGCTTCTTTTGTTTCTTACTGATCTTTGATTTAGAGATTTCTCAAATAGGATTCCACGCTGTGTCTTGAGATCCACCTACCTACGGCCACTAGGATGAGGTGGAGTTCTGAAAAGATGTAACATTTTAGTGGACTAAATATCCTCTTTGACATCATTTTTTTAAAGTAGCCAGAAATTCACCCACTGATGGGTAGAACTAGGATAAAAGCCTTTTCTTTGAAGAAAATAAAATGTTACTAATAGAAGGAAAATTAGGCTAGCACTCAAAAGTATAAAAAAATAATGGATAACAATTAATGACAAAACTGAGAAGGAAAGGTGAATAAAGAAATCAAGGTTCTGTCAGAAATGCTTTGTCATCTCAGTCATGACTTATTCTAGAGCCTGCTGTACCTGTTTCCCTTAATTTTTCAGACCTCTTGATCATTGCCTTGTTATTTATGACCATCTAGCCCAGGCCCAAACTTGAGCAGGACAGCACTTTGACACTTTATTCCTTGTGAGAGCAATGATCACCTACAGTATCTGTTTAGTTATGTACTTTTTTCATTGTTATACTTGTTATTAATATTACATTAATATGGAATACTTTCAGTCATGCATTGATAGGACAATGAAATTGGTTTACATGCCACTTAACTTCTGAACAATCAAGGAAACCATGGCTTCTGGTTAGCTCTGAAACAGAACCCATTTGCCTTGTACTCTTAATTCTTATTTGAGAAAACATTTTTTTTTTAACCTTTCCCATAGAAGGATGTTCTGTTTCAGTGACCTTACTTGTACAGTGAGCACAATACTTGCTTGTTTGGGAAGTATTGTGAAAATGCAAAGCACTACGTAAGTGCTAAGTACTGTTTATAATAGGATATCTTTCTGGTATTCTAGCTGCCATACTAAGGTCTTCCTGGAAGTTGGCTTAACCAGGCTATGCTGGAGCTTTCCACAATGTTTAAATGAGAATAATGAATGTTTCATTGCTTCATTTGGCATGTAAGATAAAGGCACTTACTGTCTGTGACACTCCATAAAGTAGAAAAGAACTGTAGCACTGCAGTTTATGTTATTAAATTGTTATATGTGATAAACATGCATTTTTCATCAGTATCGTGTTCTGTTCTAACACAAAGCAACAAAACCTGAGACATATATATGCTTTGTCATACAGGTTTAATGCTTTACGAGTCTGCATATTCATAAACATTTTGTAATGTCTATTATCAACCTGGTGAAAAGTAGCTGAGGTTCTGTTAGATCAATATATGTCAGAAGCAAGTGAATACTCAAGTATTCCTGTTCAAGTGACTTATAAAAATTCTTTTGTTTTGGTAGGCATAATTTTTCATTTTCCAAACAGGTAAAATATTCTGGAGTTTGATTTCTTGAATTTACTTTACTTGTGGAAGTAAAGCTTTGCTAAGAGCCATACTGCTTGACACTATAATTTTGTTTACATATCTCTAGAAAGGAGACAATTGGAAATGATGATATCACTGTTTTACAGGTAGCCAACACCCTTGGCTGTGTGAATTTTGGCTGAGATGGTGAGGAGTGCTGCCACCCAAGTATGATTCCACCGCCAAATCCATCGATGTTTCATACTGAGAATGGGTAATTAGTTTTCACTAAAAAACTTTAGTTGACAATTAAAAAATGCAGGTATTGCTACAGAAGGCTATTTGTAAAACCCATATTGAGTTTCTGGTACAATGTGCATCAAAAATAATTTTTGAATTATGGATGAAACTGTCTGAATCACCTAGCTTTGGGAAATTTACTGATTACAGTGATGATACTGGAATAAGGCACATAATGAAATAGCTGAATACAATTATTCTCAGAGTCTTTATTATCTGCCAGTTTAATATATTTCTAGCCTTTTCTTTTAAGCCTCTTGGAACTGAATCCACCATCTGTAATCTGTATTTGTTTATATGTTGCCTTGCACAGCAGCAATCTACATTTGATTTTGTCATCTAATTCATATTACGGTAGTCAACAGAGAAATATTAGACTATATTTTAAAGAAACTGCGGAAGTACAGAGATTGTAGAAGTAACATTTATTAGTGTTGTATATGGAGAAAATACATGCTTCCTTCTGTTACTAAACCTAAGTAGGTAGCAACTGAGACTTGTTGAACTCTGGTGTGAGCTCTGACCTACAGACAATATTCAGAATGGTTATTTCTTGGTTTTGTGCTATAAATAATTCAAAGTAAATGAGCAAAGATGTCATGTAATGAAAAAAGGGAAATTATAAACGAATACATTCAATCGTTTACTTATTGCTTGTCCAGATTCTAAAGTGAATTTTAAATTTGGAAGAAGAAATCATACCCCTTCATCTCTAACATCATCTCTAAGAGATTAAAATTTTCTAAGTTACTAAAAATTGAAAAATTCTAAGCTTTTGAAGTGTTCATGCTCTAACAATTAAAGAAGTAAAAATAGCTGTGTCTTGTTAAAATCAGTAGCACATTTGCTAAAACCTTTAGCAGAGACAAGTATGAAGCATGGAAAATCTGTGACGGGACTTTCTGTGATCCTTTTCTGACCATATTCAAAATCCACTCCTAAAAAAAGAAGAGGAGGCTCATCAGCTGTTTGAAACCGTCTTGTCTGTTGATTTCAGTTATGATAACTTCTACTACGTTGGAATCTGCCCCAGGTTCTTTCTGTAAAGACCCTTCAGTGCTGTCTCCTTTGAAAGGCAAAACCATACCTTTGAAACAACAAAAAATTGACTTGTGCTCCATCTTGTGCATTATTCTTTTAGAACATGAAAGTGTAGTGGTATGGTTTAATCCTGATGGTATAGTTTAATCCTGCCATCCGAAGGGGGATCCAGTTTCTGTCCACCATCTTTGACGGTCTTACAATGCCTTCTTTGCTAACCAGACTCTATTGTACTGAATTATTATATTTGTTGCTTTAAATTCCAAATATAGTAATATTATTATTACCAGTAAGGCAAGTGAACCAGAAAAATGTAGCATCCTTTTCAGATTGTACTTGTAGCATTAGGACTTAGAAAAAGGAATCTCAAGCTGTTCCACTGGTAAAATTAAAAGCTTTGGTACACAAGCACACTCACTAAGAGATAAAGATCACTGTCATTTCTGTGGCACCACTTAAGAGACAGCTGCCTAAAAAAGTGGTGACTTAAAGATGCCATGGAAATACCTAGAACTTTGGCTGTTTTGCTGGCCTTAACTGTAGGGAGAGTTCACCAAATCCAAAGAACTCCAAAGTGATACTTCTCCATTGCTGTCCTGGATGCTTCACATTCCATATGTCCTGCAGGAAAGAAATATCCCTTCCCCCCCCCCCCCCCCCCCCCCCAGGAACAAAGTGTTATTCAGTAGAGTTCACTTTGCAGGGCAGGAAGACTTTTTAAAGCTTCTAGCCTGCTGCACAAACATGTGCTGCATATGTTGTTTTCATTAGCAGTTTAAGTATCCTAGCAAGTCCTACTTAATAATCTATCTGATAAGGCTTGATTGTGCTTCACTGTGTTTAAATTTTTTGGGGAACTGTTTAGATAACAAAAGTGCTCCATTGCCCACATTTGTGTAAAACTCCAGAATAAGAAAATGCAGTCTTTCATATCTCAAGGTCTTAGAGGAGTAAAATACCTAAAGGAGTTGCATATTGCAGTATTTTATTTAATATCTCAGTATTAGCATACATGGTACCATGTTTAAATAATGTGTTTATTTTCTGTATTTTTATTGATTGAGTTTCATAGCTCTTTACAGTAGCAGTCTACGGAAGGAAAAGGTAGTGTAGATCATCAAAGTTTTCTCTTGGCAATAGAGGATTGTGCCCTGTATTTTTGAGAGATTCTTCTGACTTTCCCAGATTTGAACAGTAACATCAAATCATAGGTGATACTATTTCTATTTGGCATTACATTTTCATTAAATAATGTGTATTGAAAATAATGTGTCTTCACAGACAGACAGCATATTATATCCACATGGTAAAATAATATCCATTACATCTTAAGAACTGATACTGGATAACTAGTAAAGTGTTTATTATTGTTATTATTATCATGCGACAACCTTCTCCTGTCTAACTGCTCTCACTTATACAGCAGAAGTGATAGAATACAAGCTCCCAATGTCTACTGGGCCTGAGTCTTAATACCTCAAAGCTATGCCTTCAAGGAAGAACAACTGAAGCTACAAACCATAGCTGCTCTAACAAATAAGGATTCCAAAGGAGATTACAAGAATCTTGTCAAAGTTAACATGTTACAGATCTTCAGAATTCTATACTTCTGGACACATGCCTTTACCTTTCGCTGGAGATATTCGTGCATGGTTCTAGTGATAGCATTGTTGTAGCTGTGGCTGTTTAGGGGCTTTTTCTGTTTACATAGAACTCTTCCTTTCCCCTCTGCCCTGGCATTATTTTCACTGTTCCCAATGTTTTTACTTAAATCCATCATTTTGATAATTTTAACTGGACAACTCTATTTCATGTACTTATGGCCCTTCATGTGAAACAGTTCTGCCTTCATTTCCTGTTTATTTTTAGTTGCTAATTTTCAGACTTTTTCCATCCCCTTGGGTTTTTTAAAATCCTGTTTGGTACAAACCAGGGTGGTCCAACTGGCAGCCCAAGGAACAATTCCATCTGGCCTGCTGCATTTGCCAAGGAGGAGCTAAGAAATGCCTGTAAGGGTATGCGCTGCCCTCACAAGCAAATATTACCTATTGCTCAGATACATAACCATGCTTAAAGTCCAACTGTTGTGCCATGTCCACACAGAAAAAGAGATTGGGACTAGAATTATCCTTTCTCCTGAGCATAGCCAAATGTCTAGAGGGGCTAGCTGTTCTTTTAAAACAATCTTCAAAGGGGCTGCTACAAGTGCAAACTAGCACCTGTACCTAAAAAAGCTGGGCCACCATTGTTTTTCCTGGTTAGATTGACAGGAAAACCTAAGCCCCAGATCAGCTGGAGCTGATTAGAATTTCAGTATCAACCTCAACAAAACCAGTATTATTAATTCATGGTACCATTACTGGATTTGCAGTTGACTTCTACATGTGCTTTCTGTCACTTCACTCTATCTTTTTTCCTTAGGCAAGATGAGTATAAGGATAATAACCAAGCAGAGTGCATTGAAATCAGTGTAAAAACCAACTATATTTTGTCTAATTGACAATACAATGCAAAAGGATTTAATTTAGCTATTGTTTATTTACCTTTTTGTTGGAGAATATTCTATGTTCAGATGTACGTGGGTACCTCACTTGAATTAAGTGCATCTGTGAACATGCAATTCCTCATAAGAAGTTATCACACAAGCTGAACTTATCCCACGTACTGCATTATGTTGTACAAGAGTAGCCATTCTGTAGCAAAATGAGCATGACTAAACATGAGCTCTAACCAGTGCATCATAAAACAATAATATCATGTCTTTTGACGTGTATTCCATTTCCATTAAAAATATTTATAATGTTTAGCCGGAACAGAACAGACTACAGCTTGGCAAAAGACTGAAATAAGCAATCAGGAGCAATTTACCCGAGTGTACTTTTACTATAACGATATATCACTGAGTGATGACAGCAGAGCTCTGCCAGTTTAAGTATCCTGGTTCAAAACACTGTAGCACGTGGGGTTATCAAAAAGCATATAGTAGAAACATAAAAAAAATACATTATCTCAGTTTTATACTAATGCCTTTTAGCATCCTGCTACCTTTTAAGTTGTAGGAAAACACCAGATTAATGTTCATAACTTATAACCCCTTTCCTGTTTAGAGTGCACAACTGCTCTATTCAGTCTGTGCTCATTTATTTTGAAATATTTCTTCTGTTTATTGTCCTAGGCCCTCTACACTGGTCTGTAGTGTTCCCCATTCTACTCTGCATCTCCAATTTTGGTTAAAAAAATCCCTTATTTCTGATACAGATCATCTCTCCAGGGTGTTGGTTTTTTTTTTTTTTTTTTTGTCTTGATTAATCTCCTTTGTTTTCTGTCTCCTCTCTGTCTGTTCTTTCTTACTGTCTTCTGTCTTACTCTTTATGCTATCTATAGTTACTATGTTTTCCTTATGTCTTTCTTTCCTTTTCCTTCTTTTCCTCTTTAATGCTCATCTGGTGTCTTTCATACTGATTTACCTTTGTCTTTGGTGTTCCTTTTCCCCTCTCTAATTTTCTCTGTATATCTTTCAATCTGACTTTTTCTGTTTCTTTTTGCCCTATTCACTTTGCTTTCTGTCCTGCACCTCTTTTTGTTTATCTTTTTATCCCTTAATTTAATCTAACATCTGAGAGATGACTGATGATGACAGAAGAGAGGAAGGGAAGACAACAGCTGAAGGAATTAAGACATAAGCTAACTTTCAGAGAAGGCTTTTGTTCAGGAACAAATAATTGAAAAAAGCATCAAATGAGAACCGCAGAAAAAAAGAAAGCGTAATTGTTCATGGCTAATTATTCATTAGTGAAACTGGATTTTACTTGAAAATTGCAGTTGGTGATGTTGTAGAAGGACTGTGTGGCAGCTTACTTAAAAATAGATAAAGCTTACATAGAGGCAAAAAAAATGTTGCTATTAGTTGTAGGATGCATGTCCATGGCAATGTTTATAGAGAAAGAAATGGCACTGGAGGATAAGGAGAGGCTAGTGAAAGAAATAAATAGAGAAATAAGACCAGGAAACTATGTGGTCATACGTGAAGTATGAAAAGATGGTGAATCAGAGGCAATAAAGACTTGCATCAAGTATTTGGAACAGGTTGAAAAACAGAAAAAGTAGCACAGAACTGAGAACAAGCAGTGATTATTTTCTTACAGAAGATGGAAAAAACAGGAGCAATGGAAATGGCAGCAGAACCAGCCAACTGAGGGTATCAGACACACTATTCATTGAAGTAATTTCAAGCAGGACACTAAACTACCTTGATAAGACAGTGAAGTGCTAGGAAGCCAGTGGGCTTCAAAGGGGGTATGGTGCACACTGATTAAATTCTCCCTGGTCTGGATAGTAGAAAGTATTCAACTAGAGGAATTTAGGTCATACTTATCCATTAGATAATGGTTTCTCAGTATTTTAAAATTTCCTTGTGATAGTATCCAAAGTTTTTGTCTAGATTCTGTTACTTGTATTCATATTTTCTGAACAAAAATGCATTCACAGAATTGTTACCCTCATATAGGGAAATCCCAGCCACAGGAAGAATCTAGCCAGCCATTGCCATGGCTGGAGTAGTCATCCTATAAAAATGTAACAAGCTTTTCAATTGCAGTATGCTCAAGGAATCAACTTTCAATATAATTGTATTTTATTATCTTCTTCAGCATTTATAAAAAGCTAGTCATGCCTGTTTGGTTAGCAAAGGTTACCTTTAGGTGGTGTGCATTATCAGAGCGTATTGTTTGGTGAAAACCTGACAGTAACACCAATGCATCGTCTGTAGTTTCCCAGCAAAGTGAATAATTTGATGACATAACATTTGTGGCCAGAATGTTTTTCAGCTTGAAAGCCACATTTTCTGGAAATGCTGTGCAAGAAAATGGTGTAACACACCTGAGTACTGTGAGTTTCATTAAACGAAGATGAAAAAAGTGTATCCTTAAATAAAACATGCAGCAGTTGTAATAGTTAGCAGTTATTCTGAAACCCCTTTGTTCTCTTATCCCCTATTGACCCCTATTGATTTAAGAAGAGATTGGACTGTGCACTTAGTCACATGGTCTGAACTTTTGGGTAGACCTGTGCGGTGTCAAGAGTTGGACTTGATGATCCTTAAGGGTCCCTTCCAACTCAGGATATTCTATGATTCTATGATTCTATGATTCTATGATAAACAAAGCATGCAACATTTTAGAGAAAACCCAACTTAGGGGTGAAGATGGATAGAAAGGAAGACAATACATAGTACTGTAGCCTATGCTTGCTGTGCTGAAGAATTCTCACCAGTGTCTGTGGGACTTATACATAAAGAATGAAGAGTAATAAATATTTCTCTGTTAATTGTTTTCAATTGTTCTCTTAAGGAAGAGAAAAATAAAATGGATTAAAAATTTCTCTTTAAAAAAAAACTAAGGAGCATTTTATCTGGGAAGAGATTGCATATTGGAGGTTAATTACAGTAGTGTTATTTTAACATGGGAATGATTCAGTTTTATAGCAGTTTAAAGATGATAAGGGAAAAAGAACAGGCAGTACTGTACTTTGGATAGTTACAGGCACAGTAAGTATAAGCTGTCTCAGGATCTGATCGAACCATGCATGTATATCACTTATTACTATATAATGTATATACCTAAACAATTTTCATGACCTGTGAATCTGTTCAAAGCAATAGACACTTGATAGGGAAAAAAAACAACTTCCTTAGCCTGGATCAGGTAGGACAGGGAATGGTTACAGCAGCTCTCTGCTTTTTCATGCTGTTCTGTCCCCTTCCTTACTGTGCATTAAATTTTCTTTTAGAGTATATGGGGAGGGAAAATCCTCCATCATGGAGCTGTCAGCTTTTTTACAGATACAAGTAAGGACAGAAAAGATGAGTGCAATGTAGACCTCTCCTTTAAATTATGTGTTGGTTTATTTTTCCTTTATATTACTTCTATTACATGCTCATGGTGGTAGGAAAGAAATGAAGGGGATTCTCTCCCCCAAGTGAAGCAGATGATCTACCGAGCCAAGTCTGAGATTTTGTTCTTTGTAATGAAGCAGAGGGAATGCCTATTTATGGTATTTTGCAGCTGCACTGAAGGAAATATTCTCTTCAGATCATGTTGAGTGGTTCCATAGTACACAACGTTTGTGGTCCCTCAGTTGAGCCAAGACCCATGTAAGCAACTTCTGTGCAGGCTGGACCTTAATGATCCGATCCTCAGACATGAAGACAGTGCTTCGTAGGTTTAACATTCTGTGAGTTCAGAACTTTCTGCAATAAGCAGAATTCAGTCCTGTCCTAGTGACATGCGTTACTGAATCAGTTGCTGGTTGTGCTCTTCAAGTGTAGCTCTGCGTTCAAGGAGTTACAAGGATCTCATGAGCTCTCCAAAAGAGAAAGTGAAAATTGTAATCTATACTGTATCTCCAAAGTTATTCAAGTTGGAAGTAAAACATGGTGCAGTTCTGGGTTCTGATGCAGCGTCTTATAGTTTAGGCTAAAGAGCTAAGGGTTCATCTGCTTCCAAACTAAATGTGCAAAAAGGGAATAGTATTTGAGAACCCTATGCTCCTGGCTACTTCAGAACTGATGGTCCCATTAATGCACATCGGAGCTGGGGATGTCTTACTCCTTTTGTGTTCCTGTAGCCCTACATCGTGGTTCCTAGCATACACCTGTTATTTACAGGAATGTCAATAAATTCTGGACAATAAGTTTGCTTTAATGAATTCAGGAATGTTTAATCTTCATAGCTGTTGAGCAGTAGGGTGTTTTGGCCCAAAGGAAGCAGTGCATATCATTCAGAGCAAGCTTGTCTGTCCGTATATGGTACTGTGTTGCTCCAGTTAAATATACCTCAATTGAGTTGACAACACAGCATAACTTCTTGGTTGCATAATTAATGTTTTCCCCTTTTGCTTTGTTTGTGACCTCTAGCCAAACCCTGCTTTGAGTAGCTAATTTCCATGTGGGATTTTCTACGTGATTATTACTATATTAAATGAGTTCTCTGCAAACAAAAAATAATTTATTTTGTGAAATGAGCTGCTGTCTGTGTCCCTGCAGAAATATGCATGTACTTGAAACACTGAAAGATCCTCTTTGTCAAGAATGTCCACTGCTTAGAATTTAGGAGACTTTAGGCCTGATTGCTTATATGGTTTGGAGCTGCTTATAGAGCTTGAAGTGTGAAAAACAAAGCTCTTGTTGACTTCTGCTGCTGTTGTAAGAACTCACGTCTTCTGGCAGAGTTCAGAGGCAGAACACAGTTCCAATAAAGCAGCCTTCCATTGCATTAGTAAGACCTTGCTTTCTCTTCTCTTGTCTTTCTCTTGACAGACTCTACTCCCTCATTACCCATAGTGCTGCTCCTTCCCCCTGGATCACCTCCTGTTCAGCTGAACAGACTTTTAAATTCACATTCAGATGACAGGACTGATCTTTGATTTTGCCTGGTCCTTCCAGGGCACCGTCTGCCTTCTGGAGCAAATGAGGCCAATGTCTAACAAAAATATCCTTATTCGAAGCTTAAGTCTTAGTCATTCCACGAACAGTGTCTTTCCTGACTGTGGAATAATCAGGACAGAATATATTAATGTAAAAAATAAGTCATTATGCATACAGGAATCAAAGGTTGAACAGGTGAGCTTAATACTGATATGTTCTAAATTTTGAGTAAGACTGCAGCATGTGTCATACTTTGTACAGATTTTAATGTACCATCCTGTTTTACAAGGTAGAATAAAGTAAACAAAGTAAGACCTTCCTGAAAAACAGAATTGTCATTAGGTGGAACTATATGGACTGCTACATTGGTATTAACAGAGATTTTACAGACCTGTAGCACAGATTCTTGCATGTCTTCAAATAGAGTATCTGGCAAGAGTCATAAGCTGTAATGTCTTTTGTGGCTTGGCCACAGCATAGAGAAGATGCATGCAATTTAGCAGTGACTTTCTCAACCATATACCTACAGCAGAGGGATGTTGAAAATTGAGAACTGTGTCCTCTTTCAGGTTCTTGTGGGAAGTATTTGTACTAATTAGTTTTCTGCACACTTTTCCCACTACTTTTGCCCTTTCTGCTCTTGTCCATTAACGTATCTCACAGCAATCTTTTCTGGTAGTCCTTTGTCTGCTGTCAAACCCTCCCATCCACACTGATTCTCTTTTCACTCATTTTCTTATGAACACTGTCTTCCAACTCAAGTCATTCTTTTTCTGAGTTGTGTGCGTAACAAGAGGAACATTGAGAACACAGGAAGACTGTTCACCTCTTTTCTGTTCCACTGCTCAGTGCCCAGTGCCATAATTGTTTCTGGCAGCTATGAGGAGCTGTTGCAAGAAAAAGCTCTGTTCAGTTCTGGAAGACAAAATGGGAAGGCAGATTCCATAAGGGATGTTTCTTGATACCCACTATCAGGCTTTCATTGACCATGATATTTGTCAGAAGTTTATAGCTTGTCCAAACAGGGTGAGACTGCATAATGACAGTGAAAAACATCCTGCCAGATTTGAATTCCTTTCTTCAAAGAAAGAAGGCTGAAGACCCTCTCAGTGAAACAGCTGTAAGAATTTTTTAACACAAGCAGAACTGTATAATTTAGCCTTTTTATTGGTTCTTTTACAGAAATGGGGTTAAAATCATAAAATCAAAGTGTGTAATGGCATATATGTTTAGAAGACTCCTAGAGATCATTTGACTAACCATCATTTGACTAACAGTACAGACATTTCCAGATTTATCCATAGAACAGGAGTTTTTAGGAGAAGAAAACTTTTTTTTTTTTTTTTTTCCTGGAAAAAGAAAATCAGCTGAAACTTTCAATGTGTATCTGAGTCTTGACATAAAATAAAGGTCATTAAAGTTTCTCGTCATCATGTTTCTTTTGGGAACAGTGCAGCATTACAGTAGCTCCAAAATGTATGAAGGATGGGAAATGGAGATAACCAAACTCTTTGCCACGGTATGACCCTGGGTTTTTCCTCACACCAAATGTAAATGATCCTTATCAGGGATCTGGATCAGGGGATCAAGTGCACCCCCAGTAATTTTGTGGGCACCAGCAGGTTAGGCAGGACTGTTGATCTGCTTGAGGGTAGGAAGGTTTTGCAGAGGAATCTGAACAGCCTAGATTGATTGGTCCTAATTCTTCATTAGGAAGAATTTTTCACAGAGAGGGTGATCAAACATTGGAACAGGCTGCCCAGGGAAGTGGTGGAATCACCATCCCCCCAGAGGTATTTAGGAGACATGAACATGACATTAAGGGACGTGGTTTAGTGACGGAGCTCAGTAAGTCAGGTCAATGGTTGGACTTGATAATCTTGAAGGTCTTTTCCAACCTAGATGATTCTATAAACTGTACTGAACTGTATACTTCTATAAATTGCATTCAAATGTTTATTATTATCCCCCCCTGCTTGTACTATTCCCTTTTCCCTGTTGTGTCATATTCTTCGCTCTCTAGACACTAGTTTCAGTCAGCTCAGCTCAGTTTGCAAATGCTTCAGGAAGCTGTAATAACAGCTATGTGCTCTTTGCTACTAGGTAAATTAGTTCAGTTTGCTGTTGTGATAATTTGGATAATCAGGTGCCTCCCTTTCTCCTAAAGGAAATGCATTGTTTTAGTTTGTCTGCAATTAATAAGATTGTTTCTTTTCTGTTTGATTTTGAGATATTTGTAGTGAATAAAATGATTTTGATTTTAAGCAAAATCTTAGATGGATGGAATTAAATGATGACTAGCAGCAGCAGCAATCAGAGAATTACGGGCATATATGCTTAATACCTCCCCTGAGAGTAGGAAAATTCTTCAAATGTTGAAACTGGCTTAAATAATTTAAATTCATAAGATTGGTAAATTTTTTTGGCTGATAATGTTAGTCTGATTTCTTCACTTCCAATTTAATATAAAATATTTGAAATAGTCGCTAATAGCATGTTGATTTATTTGAATATCTTATTCAACAGCATGGTTTGCATTCTTATACTACTTGCATCTTAGAACTGATGAGGTGATTATTATCAAGTTGCTTAAAAAATTATATTTTTGTCAAGCAA
The DNA here is from genome assembly GCF_047663525.1 of Anas platyrhynchos. Taxonomy (NCBI): domain Eukaryota; kingdom Metazoa; phylum Chordata; class Aves; order Anseriformes; family Anatidae; genus Anas; species Anas platyrhynchos. The sequence continues at coordinate 38,503,912 of NC_092590.1, forward strand.
ACTATTAAGGTTTTGGACATACTGCTTTTTGACATACTGTTTTTTGCTTGGTATAGGAAGAACAAGCAAAATTTCTGGCTATTTTTCCTTTTTGTTTCTGTGAAAACTGTAGGAAATGATACAGTGATGATGATGATCTTGGCTGGAAATGCTAATTCATTAATACTTTTATTGGGAATGAGGAAGAGAGAAAAAATGAATGAAAAATGAATGGGGCACTGTGACAGAAGGCCAAGTTTTAAATCCCTGCTCTGACGCTAAAATAAAGGCAGACAGTGATGCTTCTTTGGTATTACTGAGTCTGTCTTCCTTGCTCTAATTTTATGGAAAAACTTTGAAACTTCTGAGGTTAATTGTAACATGGAGCAGAAATATTTTTGAGATTTCAGAATTTCACAGGAAAGGAACTGTTTACCGCCTAGCTACAGAGTCAACAAATATCATGCAGTAAAACAATTGTCAGCAGCATTCACTCTAAGTCAGCTCTTGTCCACATCTAAAATTTCTCATTCTTAGCCACAAGGTATTCAGGATATTAATAGGATGGTGCTTATGTTTGCTTTACAAAAATGAAGTTATTTGGTCTAACGGTAATGGAATCTTTAGGAATAAGAAATGGAGTTTTAGAACATGAAAGCTGTTAGGTAGTACGGCCAGTACATTATGCTTTCACCTCTTTTTTCCTTAGACCCATCAGTTTTCTTTCTGCATGATTTCAATACCTAATATCTCTGTACTTCAGCGTTTGTAGGACATTGCTATCTACCTTCTTGCAGACAGAAATAAGGAAAACTATATCACATGCCCATTTGATTCCAGTGGTTTCTGTTCATTATTAGTTCTATGATAGCTTGTTTGGGGATTTCCTGTGAACCTCTGCACTACCCCTATCAGCCCTGCTTTTCTTTCTTTTTATCCTCCTCCTTTAGTCAAGCAGAGATCAGGTCTTTCTCTTCTGTCATACAGTCAAGCCACATTACTATGAGTTTGCTTTATTATAAATACTTTTAAGTATTTATTTATTTATTTATTTGTTGTTTGAATTCAATTTTATGATAAGAGAAATCACATGCCGACATAGACACACACACGTGAGCTATATTTAAATAATGCTGTGGATGTTGTCAAGTTCAGCAATCACGTAATAGGAATTAATATGTTAACATGACCTGTGCAGATGGATTTGAGCTTCTGTGTATGCACTATGTTTAATTACATGACCACACACATTTTATCTGACAGTGCTCAGAGCAGGCAAACACATACTAAGGCATGACTTCTGCTGTTTTAAGCAAGCTCATAGTACTGCATGTTCCAAAAGTTGCTCAGTACAAGCTATAAGAAAATGATACTTTCCTTTTTGTTCTTTAGACAGTAACCTTAAATACAACTCTTGCTTTGTACATAAACATCCCTGCAGTGTTTTAAGCTGAAGGGATCTAGGTCCAGTCACTGGAGCAGGTCAGGGAAGCTGTTGCATATGCTCCTTCTTACTTCCATGCAGAACCCAGGAAACACGGAAGAGGAGTTGCCTTTTGGGGACATAAGCGGGGCGAGGGCGGGGGGGGGCAGGTAAACATATATAAATAAGCATATATAAATACAAGGAATGAACTGGGACAAGAGAAGAGAGGGATGGACAGTGGGGATAAAAGAACTGTGATTGTATGTGGAGAAAAAGAAGGAGAAAGAGCCTGGGAGCTTTTTTTGATGGAGTAAAGTTGGTCCCTCATATGTTTACATTTAATTATGAGATTACACTATTTTTCCACAGAATTCCTACCTCATGCAGGATGCACTTAATGAGCAGCTATTAAATATATTGCTTTACCCTTATCATGCATGGCCTGAAGCCCTACTTACTGCAGACATTTTAAATCCTCATCCAAAGGCAGAATTATTCATTTCTTCAGAGATTTTTGTAAGGCCTCTGTTGCTCTAACATTTTAGGTAGGGTTGCACCAAACAACCCTAAGTCCAGTATTTGCTAACTTTTCAGTAATTAAGGTTGTAGCCTTAATATTCTTTTAATGTCTTGTTGTGTATAATTATACATACGCATGCATATTTATACTGTATGGTGTGAGCAAACAAATTGGTCTTACTGAACAACATAAAATTTTCTTTTGTAAGCTGTGAGGAACACAAAGTTAGGTGAGGGCATGAAGAACTCTAGTAGTGACTGGCAATAAAAGAAAGCAAAGATATTCCTTACTATTTTTAACCATTGTGTTACATCATGTAATTTTGCAGCAGATTAGTCATCACATCAAAAGGCTGATGGAAATAATAGTGAAAAAGACTTGGCGGACTTTGAACATGTATGAGGTAACTCTGTAAGAGTGACAAATGACTTCTGGCATTTTAAGGTGAAATGGAAAAACTACAGCCAGAATGCCTCTTTTCTGCTGGTTTTTTTTTTTTTTTTTTTTTTTTTTTTTTTTTTAATGCCTGATTGCAGTATGGTGATATCAGTGGAAGTTTGGAGGCTTGTACTGGAATTGGGTAGAGTAGAAGTATGCCAGTTACTGTCGAGTAATTTTGTCATTTTTAAGTATAAGGTAGTGTGGTCTGGAGGGCCCAAGGGAGGGATAAGCAAGTCAAGGATCTTGATGGAATAGCTAGGAGTGTGATATTTAAGAGAAGGAAGGTAGTGATTTCTTAATCTCATCACTTTAATGGGACAAACTTCTCCTCAGTAATACGTAATAGCAGATAATAGTCTTGAATATTCTTTGAGAAAACTCACTTTGATTTTTCTACAGAGGTCTGCAATAACATTTTGTGGTGCTGATTTAAAATTATTGACAGGCTAAAGTTGACAGTCCAGAGCTGAGCTGAGCAGATGCCAGTAGTGAATCCCTGGAAATGCTCTATCTTGAGCACTGTATGGTTAACATGAAAAGAAAGGGGAAAAAAAGAATATGAACCTACTTAAAAAAATATTTTAGGAGCAAAATAGTTTCAAGAGATATGAATAGCACATTTCTAGAAAATTACTGTCCTGTTTCTCACTCAATTAAATTATTTGATTTGTTTGTCGTATTTTACATATCCAACATCTATGTTTACCTGCTGGGTTTTTCAGTAGGGCTAAAATGAATGGAAGCAAATAAAGCAAAACATATGGACAGTGAGGAAGTAGATGAAGCCTGCTCACGGATATATGAACGAATATTGGACTGATCAAAACAATATGTATCCCAATTTTTTATAAAGGATATAGCAAGTATGCATATAGTAGTGGTAATGATAATTTTTAAGGGAACTGGCTTGACAGATGATGAGGGTAAAATTTATTCAACATTTTCAATGTATGATGAAAGAGCAATCCCAGCATTTGTTGTTAGATAAATATTAATAAGAAGGTATAAATATTTATTGCTTGAAGCAGAAAAAAGTAGCTGAGCAAAAATATATCTAAAAGGTTCACTTTTCAGTAAGATTACAAAACAAAGATGAATATAGAGTAGTATGCATTTTAATAAGTTACATAGTGCTTCTTAAAATCATATGTTAAGAACTAGTCTTAGAGATTTGCCCTGTCTCATTAACAACTATTTAATTGACAGAATATTAGCAATATTCAAAGTGCCCTTTTGCCTGGATCAGTGTTAGCTCCAGTTTTATTTACTGTCCCCATTATTGAAGAAAATGGTGATCAGCGTGTTCGGTTATGTTACATGTGATTTTGAGGCTGCAGTTTCACAATCGGTGTAAACCAGTTTAAGTCTATTCTGCTACTGTCCCACCACTTTTCTGCTCCAGGCAATGGGTTATAATGCCTTCTGCTGGCACCAGCATTCATGCAGCTGTGTAATTGGTTGGATCTGAGAGCTGATCTGCCTGAAAACTAATTAATGAATTTTGGTAGTTTTCAGCTGAATAGAGTCAATCTATCTGATCCCAGCAACCTAGTACTGGCACAAAGGAGGGGACAACGGCTCAAGGAAATAGAGAGAACTTTCCCTTTTGGTGGCAGCATGGACGTGGATTGTGAAATATCCTAGTTGTGAAACTGTGCCTGAATTGTGATGAACAGCATGCTCTAGAGAGGATGGAGAAATAAAAAATGAACTAACAAGTTGTAAATGGGTACTGCATAATCAGGGGAAGTGTTTGTAGGAAACAAAACATTCAGTTCTGTTTATCATGGAGTGAGGAGGGATTGTTTCTTCTCCATAGGTCTAATCCAGTTCTCTTAAGAGTCCATAGAAAAACTATCAGGTTTTTAGTATAAAGTGGATTAATTCCTGCTTGATAGTAACATGTTTCAAAATGAATAGCTAACAGAAAAATAATAGCAAGAATTTTGCCAAATAAAAATTTTGTTACTGAATATGCATTAACAAGTGAAGTGATCTTAAATATAGTTATTTGAAACTGAAGCCAGTAACAAAGCATATCATAGGTACAAAGTATAGTATGGCTTGCTGTTTGAAAAAAATATTTTTAATTTTTTTTTTATTTGTCTAGTAGAGGTCAGGTAAGTTATACGTTATTACTTGTGTGTCCTGGTCAAATACATGCTGTAATTTGCTTAAATTCCATTTTCTGTTGCAAATACTTTTAAAGCGAACATTTACATTTTCATTTTCACCAACACTAAGTTTAAAATTAGTTCCTGGGCCATAGTGGCAGTACTTGCTCAGGTGAATGTAATACAGATGCAATCACAATTAGTTATTTTAATCATTCTCTATATCTTGGTGGAGAGAGGGAGATTATAGTATTTATTTAACCTGGAGAACTGCAATTCACTTCTAAGCACCAAATTTCCAGAAACCTTGAAGAGTACAATGAAGAAGCTGGGTTGCAGAAATTATGTAAAAGATAAGATTATATACTTTCAATGCAGCTGAGTGAGTAATTTGCTTTCCTGCCAAAGATTCTTGAAATTAACTTTAGGATTCTCTCATTTAGCTAGTTAGGTGAAGGTCAGTGGCTAAGCCTTGCCAGCCATGTTATCTACTTTCCTTTTTCCTCTTTTCCTTGATCCACCTTCCAAGGGTGCCCTACTCATCTGATAGCCATCCAGAATTAGATTTATAAAGTTCTCTGGCCTTCTCAGTTGCTTTTCTCAGATTCATATGATTCTCCCCTGCCAACTTAGCCTTCTGTCCTCCACCCATCCCTGTTTTGATTCATTTCCCTCATGCCGCGTGCCTAAATATTGCCCAACCCATGTGGAAAGTCCTTAATTCTTGTCAAGACAGGGTCATGACTAGCCCACCCAGGAAGATCACAACCAAGGCTCCCAAACTGGGAACAAGGCTCGCCCACCAGTATAAAAGCCATTATTCCCTCATGCTCATCCAGGCCTTTGGGTTAGCAGACATTTGGAGCAGAGGCACAGAAAGTATGTGTTAGGAGAGATGGGATAGACTAGGAAACAGCAATAGATTTATCAGGGACATGAGGGGGAAGATGTGAAGCACACAGGGGACAACCAGGGTGGGAGGACAGGATACAAGAGAAACTCAAATGAGGTCAGAAGTATGGGACAGAAAGGGCCGGTGGGTGAATAGGATAGAGGAAACCAGACTTACTTAGCCAGTATGTTTCCCCTTAGTTGTGTCTGGTCATTTGGAGGAGCTGGGGAAACAAACTTGGCAGGGGACCATCAGGCCACCTACTCCAGCTTTCTTAGCCTCATGGGGGAGGCTTGAATTGAAAAGAATTACTGAGTAGACTGAGGCTATGCAGTGCTTAGTTGTGGGACAGGCCCACCCTCAGTTCTGTGATGCCTTTGGCCACCTCCATCAAAGTCTTTGATGAATATTGCCCTTGGTCCACTGGCTTATTTAACTGTACTGCCTATCAGTCCACATTGACCAATCCATAGCCTGTAGGATACTTGGAAAATTAAAAAAAAGCTAGTAAATATTAAGAGGAACAAATCAAGTTCCTTGGGGACTTGGAAAACTGAGGTCTGGCTGTACAAGATTTTTCAGGCAACTTTTTGAGGATGGCATGGACGTGTAGCAGGATCTGAATAAATATTAGAAAGCTCCATTAACCCCAGCTGTGCCTTTGTCATGCGGTAGTAGACATATGGTATGAATATAATTACCATCTCTTGTACTAGCCTCTGTTTTATATACATCTGTGTGCCCTTTCTAGGATCTGCATACAATCTGTTTCCAGCCCATGAAACATGCTTGAGCCAAGGACAGTTCTCCAATAGTTTTATCTTTGCTAGTGCTTTCCAGGCAGCAGACATTTCCAGCTATTCTGCCGCTCTATTCATCTGCTCTCAGGTAGCAAAAATGTGATGTGTACAGCGGTATCATTTCCTAGGCACATTTTATTAGACAGTAGCTTCTGTTGCCTATCCTTGGAGTATGAACATATCATCCACCAGAACTATTCTTCACAATAGGCTACTAAAGACATACTTTCCTGGAAATGAATGGGAGGAGGCAATGGTCATGCTGGGAAAGCTGTCGTTATCTGTTAACGTAAATCTTTTTGAACTACATAAAATAGGGCAAACTGTGTGGCTACCTGCATTCATGTTGTTTTGCAGATATTTCTTATGTTACGTGAAAGAGAAGGCTTATCAAACATAGGAAAAACACCATTCTGTGGCCTCAGTCTTTTTTCTCATGCGTTCTTCCACCCATGGCATGAAGAGTCCCTTTTCTGGAGTTAAGTCATCACAGTAGGCTTTACACAGTGCTGCAAATTTCTGTTTCAAAGGCAGTTTCCTCATTCTAGTCAGGCTATGCTATTTACTCCTTTTTTTTGTGTACTTTATCCTATGGCATCTAGCCAAGTAGCATAAGTTCCTGTGACACCTTTTAAAGTCCTTGACCTTTCTGATGATTGTCTGGCAGTGTATCATGAACTGGAGCAGCTGGTCCTAAATACATGGCCCTCCTATGTGATTTTTGTGTCTTGGAGTTGTCAGCAAGGTGGAATGTTTTGCTGTGAAGTGGCTAATCTCAGTTTCCTGCCTGTGTTATTGGACAGAGTTGTATACAGACCATCATTTTGGTTTTCTCTGTGTTGTCAGTGGAGGATGTTCGTAGGAGTTTGTGTATTAATTAGCAAGTTTCCTTCAAGAACCCTCTTAGGCAAATGGTTACATCCACTTGTTTCCTCTCAGAGCTCACCGCCAGTTCATATGGAATTGCTACAGGGAAGGAACAGCAGAAACCAGGGTAAGACAAGGACGTATGTAAGCACTATGCATTGTCCAGAAGTAACGAAGGGCTAGGGAGAAGAAAGAGTGCCTGTGGCTCTGTTCAGAAGTAGGGGTGGGCTGTGACTCTGAGTTGACCAGTGAAAGAGCCTGGAAATCAGACTCTGGTGATGATTCACATCTTGGAATTGGAAGACTGGGAAATAAATTGTAAGTGGAGAAAGAAGGGATTTATTTGGCAGTTAAAAATGGCCTACTGTTTTAGTTTAAAAAGCTGTCTTAGTCTATAAAGCTATATTCTGTTCATATTGAGTCAAATCATCTCATCTACTTGAATCCTAACTGTACAGTAAGAATGCAATGCGCTTTTCAATTAAGATGTTTTAGGCACACCTAAGATGAAGGACAGCCCATTACCTCTCCCATGTAGCAAGCAGATAGAACTGGCATGATTTAGTCTGGGTCACTGCTGAGACAGGTACTCTGGTAGAGTTCCTAAGGTGAGCACTTTTGTTCTGGACTATGCATGCAAAGTGTAGTGAGAGAGGTAAATGGAGAGTGTCCTCTATATGTAGATGTTGAGGGAGCAGATAGCTTGAGGTGCTGAAACAACATTTTCATTTTAATGGGGTCCATTCCTCTGGCATATTTATAACTGACTTGGGTACACTGCCTTCTGTCCTGTTGAGCTTTCTTGATGTCTCAAAGAGGACTGATTTTACACAGTCTTACTGATCATATAATTGTATGGTTTATGTGGAACTAGGGCATGAAAAATATTTTAAAGCATATCTTGGGCATGTTACTTCTCCCAGTTAAATTGATGTTTGTCATAATTGACTTCAGTCCTGTTAGACTGGGCTCTGAGATTGTAATTAAGAACTGTAAGGGACTTATTTTGTTCAGGATTAGTTTTGAGACATGAGTGCAACATCTTCCATTCCTTGTAGCATGCCTTGTAGCGTGCTCTGTTTATATCATAGGACACACTGGTACTGTTTTAATTTTTATCTGGAAACGTAATTCTTGTTTCCTTTGGCTGAAATTGAACTGATGGAAATTACTGCTTGTAATGTCATGCAGTTACTAATTACCAGGGTAGACAACATTTCTCCAGTGTCCAGGAACTTGATGTATAGTTATGTCAAACAGTAAGTAATACTCCTTGAAGCCTGTTTCTTTATTCATGACTAGCAGATTCTAGCATGACTAGCATGATTATTTTGAGTAAGAACTTTCTGAGGCAATAACATTACAACATCCATGAGTTTTGCATCTCTTACTCCAAATCTTCATGTTGTGCTTTTGAAATAAATTGGAGTAACAGAAAATGACTTACAAGTTCTGTTTTGTTCATTTCACAAAAAATGCTACATTTGTTCAAGTCTTTAATACTTTCTTCAGCATCTTTCATACTTGCTTTCAGAAAGAGTATTACATGGTAAATCAAATTATTGAAGATGCCTGGAAAGACTATTTCAACTGACAAAAAGTTAGATAAATATTTATTTGGCTACATTATAAACAAGTAATTTGCTTATTGTTCTACAAACTGTGACAAGACATAAACTGATAATATCACTTCTTTGACACCAGTAAATGCTGCAATTCTATGTTAGTCCTTTCTCTGAAAACTTACCATTACTTTCTAGAATGATGATGTTTAAACTTGAAGAACCTGATTTCTTTAAAATAGAGCATACATTTTTCTGGGTGACAAGTTGGAAATAAAATCAGTTGGTTTTGTGAATGATCACATTCGGAAGCTTAATTTTTTGACTGTACTCATATGTTTTTAGCTTAAGTCCAAATATGAGCATTTGCACCCACGTGTTTCCAATACGCAACATGGTGCTAACTTCAGTAAAATTAATCTAAAAGCAGTAAGAGAAAAAACTAAAAGGTTTTGGTCACCTCAACTTCAGTCATGTTGCCAAGCTTTCTCCTGAAGCTAATACAATTTCTAAAGGATGCAGAGAGAAAAAAAAAAAAAAAAAAAAAAAAAGCTATATAATTAACTTGCTTCATCATAAAGAAAGAAGGGATGTCATCACAGGAACAGGAATTGCTGCTTCGTATTACTATGTTCTGTGACCATCGTGGGATTCACTATTACTTCAGACAGTCACCTTTAGATGTGTATAGATGTAGTGATGCAGGAGACTGAAATTGCTATTCCCCTGCCCCAAGATATAAAGCAATTATGTGAGTATGCAAAACAATAAGCTATGAATTGATAGTCAGAGACACAGCTGCTAAAAAGCAAATATATTTCATGTCAGTAGTAAGTATGCACATATACATAATGTGCATACTGTGTATATGTGTATACTATGTATACTTTCAAACATATTTCTACAACTCCACAGAGTATTTTTTAAGATCCATGAAAGCTCTAAACTAGCTATATTTGGCCATAGGAATGGCCCTTTATATAAAATATTTTGTACACTATTGTCTTCTCATTCTCTTTGTACCTGCTAGCATTTTGGAACTGCCTATGAGGGAACTAGCAATAGCTTTCTGAAAGTGCTGAACATCTTTAATCCACATTAGAGAAGTTGGTCCAAAAGATTGGACAACCTCTGAGCTCACAAAGAAATATACGTGCAACCTCAAGTGAAACACTTACATATACAGAGCTATCCTAGTAGATGAAGGATAGGAGGATTCAGCAACATGTGCAATATATATCAATTTCTGGTGGCAACTTTATGTTCTTCGTTTTGGGGAAGAAGTGACTATTCTTTAAAGAAGGACAAATTTCAGATGGCTTTCCTTCATCAAATGGTTGCAGGTGACAAGTAAGACTGATTTGCAAATATAATAGGTGACATTATTAAATAATGTATTAAAATGCATCTCAACAAATATATTTACATAAGAAGAGGTATTAGTATGTCTCAACTGTTTTTATTTCACTTGCAATGCAATTGAGACTGAAGAGGCTGAGGTAGTTTTTATTGCATTGGCATTTTCCAATCTGAGCTCCTGATTACAACAAATTTGTAAATATTGTACCAGAAGGAAACAGGAAGGGTAACTTCTGATATCTACTTATGTGACAAATATGAAGTAAATGAGATTTTTAGAAACATAAATTATTTGAAAACCATCATGGTTCCTCAAAAACATTTTCATGATATGTAATGTTCGGTTTTAAAATAAGCTGGAAAACCTTCTGCATTCCCTCTCTATTTAAACATTAAACTATATTTCCAGTATTCTGATCTCTTAAAATTGCTAGTATGATTCCTTATGCTTGTTCTTTTTCTGGTGATACTTGACTAAAAAAGAAAGTTTTGATGGTTTATTCTCATTGTATTTACATTAATGGTTTGAATACTTTGTAGTATTCTGTAACAGCATTACTTTTATTTTTTTCTTAAAAAAGAAAAGTCATATAAGCTTAAAAGAAGTATCACCAAAAAAATTTTATGTTGGAAGAAAAAGAAATTAAAGGACATGTCGACTGTGCTGTGCTATTTCTTGTAGCCACATTTAAAGAGTTTTTATAGATCATTGAAAATACAGAACTAAAATACATAAACAATTAATAAAATATGGAACATACCATGAATACACATCAGTGAAACTCTGGAAAATGTTAGAATGAATTATTTTTGTGCAACTTGGTGTGGCTTTTGCTTTGGAAATCAAGCATCAATTTTCTAGTTTTGACTGAAATAAGGACCACCCTGAAGCCAAGCTTAATTGAAATAAATCCCTTAGGAGAATCTATTTATCATTTTGTTATAAATTTGGAAGTTAAAAAGGACATAACAAAATATGCAAATGAGAGGTGGAATAACTTCTACGTTAAAACAAACACTTAATTTTTGGTGTTTTGAATTCACCACTGACAACGGATTCTTTGAGGTGACAGAAAATTACTTTAAAATACTTCTGAAAAATTGTCAGGCTTAACCAGGATACATGATACTAAGAGATGAGGGGCTTTAGTATACCAAATTTTAGTCATTCTTTCATAATGAAACACTTCTGGAGAGACATAAATATAATTAGAACCCTAAGTCCATTAATATTTACCAACATGTATAACTCTTTTCATCTGTTTCCTTGTGTTGATAAAGGAGATACTCTACGAATAATTATCTTGCATGAAAAAAATCATGACCTCATTATGTTTAGTATCCGCTGTTAAGAAGAGTTTTGAAATACTGAGCCAATCACTGTCAGGCAGTCTTTAGATTAGCAATTGATATGGAGTGTGATTTTAATCTCTGTCAGAATGCCTTTATAATGAATAATTGGAGTTTGGAACTGAAGGAAAATGTTATTAAAACTATGATATCACTCTGACTAAGTATCAAGGCAATGTTGGTAATAAATCATTCCAACTTTTATATCAGTTCATCTAATGGATGACCACTGTAGAGATAGAGGTCTTGCTGTTGTTGATACCTGCTGTTATTTTAAAAGCAAGTTGTGAAAGCATTGAACCAAGGTAGACAGTATTTTTAAAATGAAATTTTACATTTTCTTTCCATGTGTCAGCACAATTTTGCAGAACCGAACATCTTTTTTTGATCATATATGCATTTTGTATTTGTTTTTTGTCATGGTAAGGAGATGAACCAAGGTGTTGCCACATTTCACTTCTGTCGTGGTTTAACATGGCCAGCAGCTAAACACCACACAGCCGTTCGCCCACCCTCCCCCCTCCCTCTCAGGGACGGGGGAGAGAAATGGAGAAGCCCGTGAGTTGAGATAAAGACAGTTTAATAAGACAGGAAAATAATAATAACAAAAATAATAATAACAATAATAATAATAATAATACAATGGTGATAATAGGAAAATAATAATAATACGTACAAACAAGTGATGCACAATGCAATTGCTCACCACTCGCTGACCGATGCCCAGCCTAACCCCGAGCAGTCCGGCCCCCTCCCCCCGGCTAGCCACCCCTATATATTGTTTAGCATGACGTCAGATGGTATGGAATACCCCTTTGGCTAGTTTGGGTCACCTGTCCTGGGTCTGTCCCCTCCCAGCTCTTACTGCACCCCCAGCCTGCCCGTTGGCAGGACAGAGCAAAAGGCTGAGATGTCCTTGGCTTAGTATAAGCACTGCTCTGCAACAATTAAAGCATCGGGGTGTTATCAGCACTCTTCTCATCCTAAGCCAAAACACAGCATTCCACCAGCTACTAGGAAGAAAATTAATTCTGTTCTAACAGAAACCAGGACAACTTCTCACAAAGCTGTAATGTAACAAGAAGCTTGAAAGAATACATACAAATGAGTAAAAGCAGACAGCTCAGGTTCTCTGATGCAGTTGTTCTCAACTTCAGAAAGGCCCAGAAGGTGCAGAAATTCCTGTTCTTCATTGCTCAATAGGAAGAGAAAATTCTGTTTCCATGCTGCATTTGGCCTGTCATTAGGACAATGGTAGGTTTTTCTACTTTTCCTCACCCATCTTTCAAAGGGATATCACTTCTTGACCACATTTTTAACTGTTATCTGACAGCTAATTGTTGGAATATATTTTTGTTGATTCACTAACCCCTTATCGAAGATGTGTGAAATACGTAAATTGGTGGTCCGTGTAGAAGTACTTCGGGTATCTCAGAATATTTTTGGTATTTCTTGGCTCTGGCAGGATGCTATATTTTTCTCCTATGTGCTCTGATATATCTTGTCATGTTATGCACAGAGCTGTTTTTAATTGTGATATGTACCTGCACATTTTCTTGCTTTCAAGTAAAAAAAAATTAAAAAATAGAGTGAGTCCAGAGGAGGGCTACAAAGATGATCAGAGGGCTGGAACACCTCTCCTATGAAGAAAGACCGAGAGAGTTGGGGATGTTCAGCCTGGAGAAGAGATGGCTCTGGGGAGACCTCATTGTGCCCTTTCTATTCTTAAAGGGATCTTATAAAAAAGAAGGAGATGGACTCTTTACTCCTGTAGATAATAATAAGGCAAAGGGGAATAGTCTTAAACTAAAAGAGGATAGATTTAGACTAGACATTAGGAGGGAATTCTTCACTGTAAGGGTGGTGAGGTACTGTAACATCTCTGGAGGTGTTCGAGGCCAGGCTGAATGGGGCCTTGGCCAACCTGATCTAGTGGGTGGCATCCCTGCCCATGGCACATGGTTGGAATTAGATGATCTTTAAGGTCCTTTCCAACCTGAGCTGTTCTATGATTCTAAGCCTATGAAAAGACAAGTTGCTCTGTGCTTGTCAGAGGCAGATGGACAACAATGGCCACCTTTATATTGTCCCTAAGAGACATTTGTGGTGTGATTGCCTAAAGGGCTTGATTTATAAAACTCCCTTGAATTCTGTGATTAATCAATTCAGTACCTGAACCTTTTGATGCAAACACTCCTAATTTATGCTTTTGGTTTCACATATAAGTACAGGAGGATCTAATTCTGAATCATCTCACAGAAAGAAATAGCATTTGCAGTTGATCAGACATCTCTCTGTAGGAAAAGGTGATATATGGAAGTTGGTCTGGTAGGGACAGGCTGTTGTGAGTATAATGAATCTCCTGAGATGTGTAAAAACCAGCATGCTACCATGACAGGTACTTTACAGCCTCCTCTTGCTGCACCTTCCAGTCATCATTTTCTGTGGTATTTCATGGCCTTAATAAAATGTCAGGATTAAGGTGTTACATGCTTTTCATTTATTTCAGTATTTTAAAAGCAAAGTGCTGCACATAGTAATAAGTCCAAATTATTCACCTGAACAACCTCAGCACCATAAGTTAGAATTCCATGCAGTGAAATAAAGACCGTAACTCATCTCTTTCATGTGTAAGAGCATAAGCACTGGTAATTATTTATTGTTATGTATAATTTTAAGCTTGAAAAAAAAAAGTATTTTAGTGATGTTAAAATTTTTCTAAGGCTTATATCCACTAAAATTATGTGATCATTTTGAAGGAGGTTGTTTTGAAATTGGAAGGAAGGTGGCTTGAGAATTTGCAGTCAGTTCATCATTGGAATAATCAGTTTATATCTGTAAACTTTGATCATTATTTTCCATTCCTACAATTCTTCTAGAACTTAAATTTATTAAATTGCAGACTCATTCTTAGCAATAAAGAAATCTTTAAACAATGTAATGTAATCATTTGTAACTAGCATCTTAAGGATGATCCTTGTTCATTGCCAAGAGCAAGGGAGTGAGATTAGTCAGGTCAAACAAATCCAACAATGTCATCTTGTTAACAGTTCAGCTAAGTAAAATCTTCTACACAGATAGATTCTCAGGGGGAGAAGGCAACTCAAAATATAGCAGAGAAAGCCTTAAGCGTTTCTCTGTATTACACCTTATAGCATATAGTATTCTTTAACTCCAGGTTTCTGATTCAGCAGAGCTCACTGAATGTATGCTTGCATGATCAGACCAGGAAGAGTGCATTCAGATTTTACAGAGACAGAATGTAAAAGCAAGTGGTATGTTTATAACGAGCATTAGTTGGAAAATATTCTGTGCCCCCATGTGTTGCCAATTGCACTTGTTAATCTGTTCAACAGGAAGTTCCACAGTATTCTGTTCATTTCACACTATTTTAAGAATTCACATTGATAGACTATTTTCATACTCTACTGCTTTTTGATAAAGCAGATGGAATTAAAAGCTAAGAAATACTGATTTAAAAATGGCATAAAATGTTGGATATATTTCATTTGGATCTGCGTGAACAGGTTTGTATTGGGAACCGATTACATGAACAATTCCATTATTTATTATTTCTGCATCTTTAAAATGCTGACTAGCCTGCAAGCTGTCTTCATGGAAATCATAATTACACAGTTATTCAGTCTGTTTATAACATGTTTTCAATTTTCACTACATATTCTGCTGTCAAAAAATCCTCTGACATTTTGTTTTATGGAAATATTTAAATCATAACACCAAGCTACTGCACTGGAACTCTGGCTTTTGGAGACAAGGATGGGCTGGTGAAATTGTTCTGTTATAAGTGGGATGTTCACAAGAATTCCCAATTGATTTCAATAACAGATGAGTTAAGTCAGGGTGTATTTGTTTGTTCAGAACTTAAGTATATCTTTATGACCCAGAAGTTATTAAGCTATTCCTGCTGCTTTCACGTAGGCGCTTTTCAAATATTTGTTACCAGATCAATCTTTGATTGTATTTTTTATATTTATATTTATATTTATAAGGCTAATTTTTGCTCGCACAAAGTTTCAGTGGAAACAGCTATCCTTTTACTTTGTACTACACATTGATTTGTGTTTTAGAATCATGCATGATTTCTTTCCAACTTCTGACTTAATAAATAACAGCATGCAATATCGATAATGCCATTAAGTAAGGCCTTAAAAAAGGTACCTACAGACAGGAACCAGGCTTGAGTACTCTCATGAAATAGCATCTGTTACTACCATTGTTGAAAGCAGAACAGTGGCCTTGGTGGACCATTCTCTGACCCTGTAAAGCATTTTGTATTTTCTTGTGGTCTTATTGTTAGCAGCTCACTTCTGTTAACTCAATCTGAAGTTTTTATAGTCAAAGCCCTTAGCTTTTGCTACTGTTAATAGTGTATAATACCCCCATCCACTTGAGTTTTCCCCTCTAAAATCTTCTGAATATTTGTTCTGTTCAAGTCTAGAATTGCCTGAGTCTTGACCGTCCTAAATTAGGTACATTGTACCTAATTAGAATCATAGAATCATAGAATCATAGAATATCCTGAGTTGGAAGGGACCCTTAAGGATCATCAAGTCCAACTCTTGACACCGCACAGGTCTACCCAAAAGTTCAGACCATGTGACTAAGCGCACAGTCCAATCTCTTCTTAAATTCAGACAGGCTCAGTGCAGTGACCACTTCCCTGGGGAGCCTGTTCCAGTGTGCAACCACTCTCTCTGTGAAGAACTTCCTCCTGATGTCAAGCCTAAACTTCCCCTGCTTCAGCTTAACCCCGTTCCCGCGGGTCCTGTCGCTAGTGTTAATGGAGAAAAGGTCTCCTGCCTCTCGACACCCCCTTACGAGGAAGTTGTAGACTGCGATGAGGTCTCCCCTCAGCCTCCTCTTCTCCAGGCTGAACAGGCCCAGTGCCCTCAGCCATTCCTCGTACGTCTTCCGCTCCAGGCCTTTCACCATCTTCGTAGCCCTCCTCTGGACACTCTCCAACAGTTTCATGTCCTTTTTATACTGTGGTGCCCAGAACTGCACACAGTACTCAAGGTGAGGCCGCACCAGCGCAGAGTAGAGCGGGACAATCACCTCCCTCGACCTGCTAGCAATGCCGTGCTTGATGCACCCCAGGATACGGTTGGCCCTCCTGGCTGCCAGGGCACACTGCTGGCTCATATTGAACTTGCTGTCTACCACGACCCCCAGATCCCTCTCTTCAAGACTGCTCTCCAGCGTCTCATCGCCCAGTCTGTACGTGCAGCCAGGGTTTCCCCGTCCCAGGTGCAGGACCCGGCACTTGCTCTTATTGAACTTCATGCGGTTGGCGATCGCCCAGCTCTCCAACCTATCCAGATCCCTCTGCAAGGCCTTTCCACCCTCATTCGAGTCCACAACTCCTCCAAGTTTGGTGTCATCGGCAAACTTGCTCAAAATACCTTCTATTCCTACATCCAGATCGTTTATAAAAATATTGAAAAGTACCGGCCCTAAAATGGAGCCTTGAGGGACCCCACTAGTGACCGCCCGCCAGCCTGACGCAGCGCCATTCACCATAACCTTTTGGGCCCTGCCCGTTAGCCAATTGCTCACCCATCGTATGATGTTTTTATTTAGCTGTATGCTGGACATTTTGTCCAGTAGGATCCTATGGAAAACCGTGTCAAAAGCCTTGCTGAAGTCCAAAAAAATCACATCAGCTGGTTTCCCTTGGTCCACCATACGGGTGATCTTATCATAAAAGGAAATCAGGTTAGTTAGGCAGGACCTGCCCTTCACAAACCCATGCTGGCTGGGACCAATGACTGCTTTGTCCCCCAGGTGCGCCTCAATAAGTTCGAGAACCATCTTCTCCATGATTTTACCAGGCACTGACGTGAGACTGACAGGCCTGTAATTGCTAGGGTCTTCTTTCTGACCCTTCTTGAAAATCGGCACAACATTTGCCAGCTTCCAGTCTACCGGGACCTCTCCAGACTCCCAGGATCGTTGAAAAATAATTGAGAGAGGTTCCGCGATGACGTCCGCCAGCTCTTTCAGCACCCGGGGATGAATCCCATCCGGACCCATGGACTTGTAGGGATCCAGGTGGAGTAGCAAATCCCGCACACGTTCAGGGTCGGTTGGGAGTTTGTCCTCCCCACCGTCCCGGTCCTCCAGCTCAGGGCACCCTGGGTCCCAAAGCCCATCATCGGCATTGAAGACAGAGGCAAAGAAGGCGTTAAGCGTCGCTGCTTTGCCTATGTCATCGTCTGTGAGAAGACCTTCCCTATCAAGGAGCGGCCCTATGTATTCTTTAGTTCTCCTTTTTCCATTCACATATCTAAAAAAACCCTTTTTATTTTCTCTCACAGACACAGCCAGCTTCAACTCTAGGTGTGCTTTAGCCACACGAATTTTCTTCCTACAAACACGAACAGCATCCCTGTATTCTTTCCATGTCACCTGGCCCTCCTTCCAGTAGCGAAACACTCTCTGTTTCCGCCTAATCTCCGTAAGAATGTTCCTGTTCAGCCACGCCGGCCTCCTGCCGCGCCTGCCTGACTTGCGGTATTTAGGAATTGCCTGTTCTTGTGCTTCTAGGAGGCATCGCTTAAAGAGTGACCAGCACTGGTGGACATCAAGGCCTTCAAGAGCAGCTTCCCAGGGGACCTTGCTGACTAGTTCCCCGAGCAGCCTGAAGTCCGCCTTCCCCATATCTAGGGATGAGGTTTTGGTGGCACTTTTCCTTCTGTCACCGTAAATTTTGAACTCAACCACTTCATGGTCGCTATGACCGAGGTGGCCACCAATCACCACATCTCCCACCAGACCCTCTCTGTTTTCCAGCAACAGGTCAAGGAGGGCGCCTTTCCTAGTTGGCTCCGTTAGCACCTGCACCAAGAAGTTTTCATCTAGGTGCTTCATGAACCTCCTGGACTTATTCGTGTCAGCCGTGTGGCACTCCCAGTTAATGTCTGGCAAGTTGAAGTCCCCCATAAGGACAAGGGGAGTTAATCTCGAGGCCTCTCTTAGTTCTGTAAAGAATAATTTATCGGCGCTATCGTCCTGGCCAGGCGGTCTGTAATAGACTCCCACAACGAGATCCCCTTTATTCGTTCGTCCCTTGATCCTTACCCAGAGGCTCTCAACTTTGCCATCGCCGACCTGGAGTTCCACACAGTCCAGCCCCTGCTTCACATACATCGCCACCCCACCACCTCGCCTACCCTGCCTGTCCCTCCTGAAGAGCCTGTAACCATCTATCGCAACACCCCAGTCACAGGTGTTGCTTGTCACAGGTACATTGCTTGTGCTAACATCCCATCAGGATTTATAAAACAGTTATTGCTCGCTTTGTCCTGCCTCCTGGGCCTGAGAACCTGCACTGCCATTGGCATGGAGGGAATGGCATCTCTTCCTTGTTGAGTTCCACATAGTCTCTGGGACTGTAGGAACACTTTTTCTCACTTTAATTTTAAATGTTAATGCAAAGTGGAACAGGTTCAGTGAAGAGAGCGTACAAACACTCAGACCTTAAAAGGCTCTGGTGATTAAAAAATCTCCTGGGATGTGTATGCTTGGAGAGAGAAAGAGAGATAAAGTAATCTGCTGCTGCCTTTATCACTTTGTCAAACTGTTTCCTTTATTCAAAAGACCTTCTGAATGAGAACATTATTTCCTACATTTGTATGTATAATCTATAGCTACAGTCTCTAGACTTTTCTGTTCGTGCTTGGAAGGAATTGACCATTAATGACTTGCACAGTATGTTAAATGATTCTCAAAAGCTTATAAGATATATGCTCCAGAAAGTCTCACTTCTGAAGAGTCTTGTTAGTGTCCTGAATGACCAGACTTCTACTCCCAATATTAGAATAACTAATTTCAATAACTTCCACCTCATCTCTTTCTTAATGATTTTGCAGTAACTTGCAACGAGCAAGTACAAGCTAGCCACTGTATTTCCTGAGTGTCCCTTGGTCCCTATTGTATCACATGACTAGAAATATACTCCAAATAATGGTCTGACTCATTCCTTCCTGGCCCATGGTGGAAAATTAGGTCCAGGAGTGAATTTTGTCCAGTTGTGTAAGAGATGCAGGTGCAAGGTTGGTCTTTGCAATCTATGTACAATGATACAAACTTGGCACATGTGCAATGTATTTTACTTCATACACAGGAAAATACAATTTTAATCCAAGACACTGCTTGAGTGGACTTGCATAATCGGAAGGGTAATGATGATAGCATATGAAATGTCAGGAAGTGACAAATAAGATTCTTACTTCTGTCTGTAGGTTTTTGTATGCGTTTTTCTGCTTCATTAAATTTGCTCACACACTTCACAAGCTATTCCTGTGGATAGAGATGCTAGCTATTATTCTTCAGAAGTTTCTAGTGAGATTGCTGTGTTAAGTATACTATGGAAACTAGACAACAAAACTCCTTCTTGAATTTATGCCATACTTTCTACCCTATGTTTATTGTTCAGCAATGCAAAATGCTAAATTGCAGTGATGTCAAGTATTACCATTCATTTTGCTATTACATAGCCAGGAAAATATGTGGTAGATCGCTGTTATACAACATTGGAAGACTCTAGCCAAAATTCTGAGAACCTGTACTTCATGGATCTCACAATAATGATTTTCAATTATAATATTCAGTCATTTCCTTATTAGTGTATATAAAGAGCTCATAATCTCAACGAGTAGTTATATGGGTGATGTAGTGCTAACTCAAGGGCAGAGTAAGACAATACTAACTTCTTTTGCTTTTACCTCTGAGATTTCTATTGTTGGGGATCTTAACAAAGGCAATGTAAATTCACTGACAGGCAAGCAGGCAACTCTCTAAAATCCTGTTTTAATACTGTGCATTTCTTTGCATTCTTGGTCTCACTTTTTTTCACTGACCTTTTACTCCTTTCAGTTTGTGTCCAACTGCTGAAGTCATTGGCACTAAAACTTCCCTCTGCCAAGGTTTACTTCCTGATATTGCCCACATAAATATAGTTAAAAGACTTATACATAATAAATAAATAAAGAGTAAATGTTCAGGTTGTATATATATACTGGCTCATTTGCCCATTTTCATCTAATTTTCTAATAGTCCTGTTCTCTTCAAATCTTGTAAAACTTCAGATGTATTTAGTGTAGAGTCATGATGTAACAGAGTCTCACAGTTACTTCAGAGTATTTTGGCGTAAAGGTTTGCTTGCTCCAAATCATTTACATGACTGGGGCTTAAAACTATGAATTCTATAGGGCCAGAACATGTTCTTTTCTTACAAAACAATCACACGGCATAAAAAGGGTGTTAAGGTACTTGAAAGCATCCAGAGGAAGGCAGCTAAGGAGGTGGAAGGGCTGGAAGGACGTCCTGTGAGGAGGCTGAGGACATGTGGGTTTGCCCAGTGTGGCGCAAAGCAGGCTGAGAGGCGGCCTCCCTGCCCTCTGCAGCTCCTGAGAAGGGGAAGCACAGAGCGAGGTGCCGGTCTCTGCCCCTTGGTCTCCCATGACAGGACTCATGGGAATGGGGCAGAGCTGCCCCAGGGGAGGTTCAGACTGGACATTAGGAAACATTTCTTTACTGTGAGTGTGGTCAAACCCTGGATCAGGCTTCCTAGGGAGGTGGTTGGTGCCCCTGAACAGGTGAGGCCTGTCAGTGTTCAAGAGGCGTTTGGACAGTGCCCTCAGTGACACGCTTTAACTTTTGTTTGGCCCTGAAGTGGTCAGACAGTTGGAATAGGTGGTCTTTCTAGGTCCCTTCCAACTGAACTATTCTGCTCTATTCTATTCTGCCACTTTATTTTCAATTTAAAGATAATATTGATACAGAAAAGATAGGGATGGAGCTGAACTGAAGGTGTCAATGAAAACCCAGTGTTCAAAAACTATACTACACTAAAATATTTTTAGAGTTATTGTCTTCTTACAAGAGATGTTTTAAGACTTACCCTAGTGTCTAAGTTTTTCAAGTCATACATGGAAATTGTATGCAATGAAAAGAGACTTTGGCTATCAGTATAATATAATGGCTCACAGTCAGGTTCTTGTCATGGTTTTTTAGGACAGCAGATTTATTCTCAGTAGAAATACTTGCTTTATGGAGCTTCTACGAATCTTGGAAGTCTTGAAATTGGGAAATAATTTAGATGTTTCTGTATGATCTCAGAAGAGTGGCAGTTTTTGATGTCATTATTCTGATATTTAGAATTTTTTCAGTGTCAGGATTCAATGTATATTTTAAACGTAGTACAAAGTCTTCCCATTGTAATAAATGCTTTGGTTTGTTTAAATTTTTAATTGACAAAAGTCTTAGTATTAAAGCTGTCTATAAGGTAGCATAACACAGGACAGTAGCAGGCCAGGGCTGTCAGTTTAGTTCCTCTGAGCACTGAAATTGAATTGCTGGCTATATTTATTGCTAGCTTTGTAAGTTCCTTATTTTATATTCTTAACATTAAGTACTGTTAAAGTGCTTTTTATTTTGGGGAGGAAGGGTAAAACGTCTGCTCTCCCTTAAAACAAGGAAATTTGAACCCTGTTTTCAGTGCTAGACCAGAACATTACGTGGATTACAGTGTTTCTAGTAATGGCTCCCTAATACAGTGGTGAAGAATTAGCCAAAACAGTGGCGTATGAGCACTTCCCCAGTAGTTCTACCCCAGCCCTCTACCCCAAAAAGTAATTAGCACCTGCACCAATGATATCCAACAGGAAGCTGTTTGCTGCTAGTGCTTCTGTCTTCCCAAGGCAATGAAGAAATAGTACATAATTTTTACATACACAGTCTTTAAGTGGAGATCCCCCAGGCTGCCCTTGAGCAGCAGTGCTAATTTCAGGTCTGTCACCTGAATCACTAGCTAAGTAAGTCACCTAATACAGGGCTGTATTCGGTCTCCCCTGAAAACAGTTGGAATTGAATCCCTTTAGATAACAAGTTGATCTGGATTTCCTCAGAAGTCTAAACTGGTGGCATTCACCATATGGAGTTATTAAACTGTATCTGCAAAAGCAGGGGGATTAATTATGGCCAGGCTCCAGGTTAGATTTGCCTGTGTGCATCCCCTTTTTAGTTTCAGTTAAGTTTGGTTCTTTGCTTCTTGTCTAAACTTTAAAAGTGTTTCTGAAGCTAACCACTGTTTAACAATTGCCACATTTCCTCCCACAGGCAGTTATGTTTCACTTGTGGTTTAAGTAATCCATAACATATTATTGGTTACTATGAGTTTGTCAAAGCATTAGTATTTTTTGAGTTACTAATATCACTGAGAGACAAAGAAAATCTCATTCATTTCCAAAATTGAGTACTACTGGCATAGAAACTTACTAACTGCCAGTAGTTTCTCTATGGCAAGGGACTATTAAAAGAGAAGGATAGAGAAAGAGAAATATTGTTCTGGAATGAGATCCCGTACTGCGTCACTGCTCTGGTATACCATCAGAGAGAAACATAGCTAAAATACAAACAGAGACTGGGATTTTTAAAGAACTTTTGGCCACAATAAATTTGGTTTTGGAACTGAAAAAAAGAGGTGGAAAGAGAAGACATGCATGCCTAATACTGAAGGAGAACTTGTTTGTATCTAACATATTGGAGAAATTGTTTGAGAACAGTTCATTCTAGTGAAAATATTACTTTTGTAACACTGCCAAGATCAGTGTTTTCTCATTCATGAATCAGAGTTCTTGCTCATTTGCGGTTGCTTTCTTCTCATCCTCTTTCTGTTCCTACTGTCTTTTTAGAGCAGAAAGACATACGGCTGCCCAGCTAACCACTTGCTCAAGTAAATATCAGTTGTGAGGGTCTATAGAACAAGTTAGCCAGGCTTCATGCATTTACACAAAAGCACCGATGTTCTCTTATTTGGGCGGTCTACGCAGCCCTCTGATTTTGTGCGGACACACCAGGATTCTTTTGCAGTTATTTAGCTCTGCTGCAGAAGAACTCGTATGTCTTCTGGTAAGAAGTGTGAACAAGGTATTGGAAGGCCATCCTTACTGTAAGCATGGGGGATCCAGCACAAGCAAAAGCACAGTGTGATCTTTAATTCTTGCCACCAACTGCAAGTTAAGCCTGGGTTCAAAGAGCAAATGAGCGCATACTTTAAGATGTGGAGGAACTGGGCAAAACCACAGGGGACTATACAGGTAACACAGGTGTGGGCATCTCTCTTTTAGTAACAGCTGTGCAGTGCCTAAATGTCAGTATAGGTCTGTCACCACAGGCACCTAGGGTTTCCTTTACTGAGATGGATTTGCTGGTTCGATCTAATCCTGTTCATATGAAACCTGGAGACTGCTGAGGGTTACATAGCTGTGGATGTTCTGTGCAGAAGAGTATCGGCTATTTCATTATAACAAATCCAACTAAAACAAAATGATAGTTGGGGAAAGAGTGAGGGAGAGAAGGGAAATGAAGGTATTATTCCTTACCACAAAATGTTCCTCTTTCTCTTCATCCCCTAAGCAAATTAACAGACTAAGTCCTTTATACATGCAGGCCTGTGCAGGAAAGCTACTGGAGCACTGACACAGAAGGAAATCATACAAGATATTGTACCTGGCTCCAGTAAAACTTGAGTGTGTGGGTGGCATGGAGTTTAGTTCCATGAGCTTTCCACCCCACAGGCAGCTCCACAACTTCCTGTTGTGGAGGTTTCTCCTCTTTCATATGTGGCTTTGTGCAGTAGGCTTGCCTTTCCCTTCCTTGACGTATTTGCAGCCTGTGTACAGTAAGTAGCCTTGTGCAGTTTGCTCATCCAAAAAGGCTGCATATAAATTTGACTTATGAACTCTGTAGGGTGGTGTTATGGAGAATTATCTCAACTAAGGATATTTTTTTCATTAGTTAAACAGGAGATGACATAGTGAATGTTTTGTTGTTTGTTTTTTTCTTTTTTTTTTCCCCAGACTTTCAATGTGTCCCATTCAGGAATCAGGACCAAAGACAATGTTATTTTAGTTCTTTTTGGAATATATTTACTCGCTCCCAACGTGTTCTGTCCTTTTTAAAATTACACATGTTTACTCAGAAAGGAGTATACTAATCACTATAATGGTGTATTTTCTGTTAATATGAAGTGTTTTCTGGCAGCCTGAAAGAAAATTCTGAGATTAAAATCTGAGCTCACAGTCAAAGTAATAGGTCAGGGTTTTAGTGATTTATAAGCAGAATTATACAGCTACTCATTTTGCTTGTGAGTTTTCAAACTAAGGGTCAACATGAGGTCAAACTGTATCTTGCTAAAATATAGACAAGTGTGACTGAACCATTAAATGTATTCATTTTCTGAGTCCTCTTGATTTATTAAGGGAGAACATGGCAAAATGAATAGAAGGGTAGATCAGAACAAAGATCTTCATCTTCACTGGGAATCAGATTTGGATAGCAAGGCAAATGTTTTGTGGTTGAATGACTGTCAAGGAGTACTTGGAGAGGTAGCTCAATGTAATGGCCATTTAAGTAATTTTTTTAATGACTGGAAGTCTAAGTGTTTGACCACTAAAATGAAGAGGTACAGAAGCCAATTAGATATTATAAGACATGGATAAAGAGGATGGGGGGCTTACAACATTTTATGTTGGAAATATTTATCTTTCTGTATCTGTCAGTCATCATCAACAGGCATTCAAAATCTGTTGACACAGCAGTATTATAGTTGTTTCAGCTTTGGTAATGTGAGTTTATTTTACATTTCAAGGGATTTAGCTAAAAATTAGTAATGAAAACATAATACATATTCCCATTTACTGTTTTGGTTTGACTAATATAGGTCAAACAGCTTTGTATTTTTATTTGTATGTGTAGAGTATACTATTGGGTTATTTCATGGTTAAGACAAACTAATGTTTTCCAAATTGAAGGCAATCACATTAATTTTTTATGGTGTAAGTAGCATCAATAAAGCTTGAATAGGCACATATGTCAATTGCTTCATGTACCAGATAGTTTAACCAGGGTACTCAAGTTCAGTAACAGCTTGGCTGACTTTGAGGAAACTATTTCATAGGTTTAAAGAACGCATGTACGCTCTTTCTGGGGAAACTATTGGTATGATTTGAACACATAAAATAGATTGTGTATTGTGTTTTACCATTTATCTTACTAGCAGAGTTTTCACTTGTCTAACTAGAATTGTATACAACTTAAATACAGAATATAAAAAATACCAACCTCTGGTTTAACAGCGATATTAACTGTGTGCTATTAAGTCTATTTTTTTAGTCGATTAAGCCTTTATATAGTTCAAGTAGGTCTTATATTAAATATTTTGGAAAGAATGAGAAAGTGTATAGATTTTGATCCTCAGTGCAAAATCTGTTAGAACATTTTGTTTAGTCACAAAATAGAGTGCATTTGGTGGGTCCAAGCACCAGGCACATGAGTCCCAACTGGCTAATTTCTGTGGGAGTGTGGGTCTTGCATCTCCACACCTCATTCCAAGCCACTATTTTTTCCCTTTATCCAATCCTCAATAAGCAGCTGCATACACATTAATTACGCTGCTGCTTGGAGAGCAAACAAGTAGTCTTTCTGTTTCTACCATAAATGCCACTCAATGAACCAGCCACTAGGTCATGCTCAAGTGCAATGGAATCTTGTTTTTTCCCTCCCAAAGATCTAGCATCACCTCCACTGTGACTTAAGCTTCTGTCAGGCCAATGAAGTTGTTTCACAAATACACTTATTGTGGTTGGTACAAAGGAAATTTTCAAGGATGAGAATATATTAAACTTATAAACATTCACAGGAGTGGAGTGTGGAGGTAATTGCGGAATGAACCTTTTTTATCAAAAACTTTCCTCACATTTTAAAAATTACTATTTTGTAAAATTAAACAATACTGTAAAAAAACTCTGGAGATTCAGCTTCTCTGAAACCACCAAAGAAACTGTATCACCAAGTATTTTCTCTCTCATGAGGAAAACATAATTGAGACATAAGATTCTTTCTTCATCAAAAGAGATTATTAGTTACCTTCCAATTTTGTTTAACTAGGTCCTTCTTCAGGATTATACATCAGAAGAAATATTTGGTGAAGATCGTTGCCTCTGAAAATGGCTTAAAATACTATTTTTTCATATTTTCAGTATAAATATAAATTTTAATGGCAAAATGTGAAGAGTCACTAAAATGCTCTGAAACAAACAGAAGTTTGTGGAAGAACTCCATTAAGGAGAAGTTGTAGATTTTTTGAGAGTAGTTCCTGAGTCACTACTATGAAAAGGATCTTTTATAAGGAGAAGATTATCAGGCATATCAGACTGAAATGTAAATCCATTTACTATATATGTGTTATAGCTTTGCTTATAGCCTTTCTGGAAATTAGAGAAGACGTTCACTTTTAAATAAGATACTTTCTGATTGAAGACTTTTATACCAGGAAAATGGTGCTTTAGTACTTGAAACCTATTTTGAAGTATATTGCTATCTAAAATGACTGAGAACTATTGGCTTAAATAGACATTACCTAACCCCGAAAAGTCTGTGTTTGTGGAATTTGATGAATATATGGAGAAATACATTTAGTGCAGCACTCTTTCCACTGGCTTAATCAGTCCTTACGGAATGACCTCACCTTGATGACTTTTTCTCCAGCAGCTTCCTTTTGAAAAATTTCCTTGCTTTTGGGCAATACCACAAATGTGACAGTGCCGATCTCTTCCAATCACTATTGCCTGTTTCTGTAGCTTCTACCACTCATTTGTGACCTGTTTACGCTGTGTCACTTTGTATGCAGTCTTGGAAACAGCAGAAAAGTTGAAAAAAAACAGTTAAATAAGTGTTTTCTCTTTAAGCCGTAGTACAGAACTTATGCTCTAGACAAATCATAAAAGAGGGAGCCAAGAAATGAGGAAGTTCATCTAGCATATCAGGTATAGAGATAGGATTAGAATGTAGAATCAGAATCACAGAATATCCTGACTTGGAAGAGACCCACAAGGATCATTGGGTCCAACTCCTGGCTCCATACAGGACCACCCAAAAATCAAACCATGTGACTGAGAGCGTTGTCCAAATGCTTCTTGAACTCCGTCAGGCTTGGTGCCATGACCACTGCCCTGGGGAGCCCGTTCCAGTGCCTGACCACCCTCTCGGTGAAGAACGTTTTCCTGACATCCAGCCTGAACCTCCCCTGTGGCAGCTTCATGCAATTCCCTCTGGAATGAAAGACTCCTGAATCATGGTTTTAGCTTCTTTTCACTGTATCACACTTCTTTTGTGAGTTCTGGTTAATTTTTATTGAATCTTATTACTGATATGCAGCTACTTAGCTCTTACATAAGAGCTACTTAACTCTTAGCATCTGGCTATTAAATTTATATTTGCAAGCAAGGTGAGAAGACTGTTAGGTAAAGTGGTGAGTTAATCATGTATTTCTACATAGGATTGTGGAAAATGAAACTCGTGGTTGGTATTTATCATCAAAAGTTTCCATAAAGTTGCTTGCTAGGAATCACCATGGAATGAATATTTGTCTGACTGCCAGCATTTGGTTGAGGAATGGTGGGATAGAATAGAGAGCTGCTACCCACAAGGAATTTTGCTGATCTCCATTGGAGGCTGCAGGAAGGGACTTTAAGAATGCTAGAGACTCGTCCATTAAGGATGTTAGACACTGGGCTACTGGGAGGATGATGCTGAAGAAAAGATCAAAGAGTATAAAACCCAGTAACTTCTGAGAAGGAGGATTAAACTGACATCTGCGATAAAACTTTTCTCTGCCCAAGAGGTTCAAAGGAAATCTCCAATGAAAATTATCTAATCATGACTTCTTAGCTGTAAATAGTAAGTAAAAGTTCATTAAGTTACTCTAAAGGGGATCTACAATGACAAACTGTGACTGGAGACTGTCTTGAATTTAAATGCAGAATTAAATGTGGCAGCAACTACATGAGGCATGGGCAGGAGAGACATGGGTTGTTCTTTTACCTGATGTAAGAGAGCCATTCCTGCGGTGCACTGAAATAACCGTTTCCCCCTAAGCAGACCTTTGTATACCTATTTGGTGAGAATGGGGAGCTGTAGTTTGTCCAGCACCACCAATCAGTATAGTACCATGTGGTAGATGCCAATGAGAGGTCATGCTGTGCCCTTACATACAGGTGGGGGCTTTACTGGTCCTTGTTCATAGCAAGCAGCGTTGCAGGAAACAACAAAAATAATGGCTATTTTGGCTATTTTGTTGATGATACAGGGAAAAAAAAAAGTCTTGTAAAAGTCAACTGACATTTTCTTTAATTTTACTTGGGGAAGTATTTTAATATCTGTCTTCATGGTTTCAGGGAGATTGTAAAAGAAGCTATGAGGCATTTTCTATCTTCTTTTCATTTTAAATTAAGTCTGTTGCTCATTGCTTTAATTGTTTAGCAGTAATTAAGATACAGGAATTTTGCTGAAAGTGCCCAGTAAGTTTGCTGTTCTTTTCTAGTGTACACAAGAACCATTTCACTGCATTACAAGAGGGCAGAGTATGATTTCCTTAATATTCTGAGCCTTGCTTTTCCATTTTTCCATGAATACGAATTCAAGACAGAGAGATTCTTAAACCTTATGTTGCAGTTCCATCTTTGCCATCTTTTTCCCCTTGGAGATACCCATTGACCTTTGCTACTTATTCAAGAGGAAACATATTCACATTGAAGGCTTATTATCTGAAAACACTGTCTGGACTCCATCTGAATAAAGACCTATAGACTGATACAGGTATAGGGAATTACTTTCTGCTTTATTACAAAACCCAACCCACCTGCTGATTCCTTTTTGACTCAAAAGCTATTTGACAGTTTATGCTTGGCATGAGGACAATTACTTTTTACTCTGCCTACCTCTCAAGCCCCGTTTCAACCTCTGAAAAAACAATGAACTTTTTTCGTTTTCCTGAAAATAAGATAGCCACCCTCATGATTTCTGTGAAAGTAATGAGCTCATTCCAAACTGAGATTTGCATTGCCTTTGATTTGTATATATAGAAATTATCTCAAAATAAATAAATTTAGATAAATATCTGAGGTAATAGCTGGAGGTGGCTGATCCCTGCAGGCGAGTCGACAGCATTCTTTGGACATATTTTGAATTATAAGGCAAAAATAAATTAAATCATTTCAATATTGGTTTAATTTCAACCATTGTGGAATATAAAGCTAGCCATTCTGTTACTGATATTTCAAAGTAGTGTGTTTTCTTCCTGATTTTACTCATTTGCTCCATCTCAAAATGGATATCTCAGGTTAAGTTTCACTTGAACTGTCTACAAAAATCATAATGTGAATTTTTATTTTATTATTTGAGAATGTTTATAGATATTCCCATTATATGTTTGTGTTTTAGCAAATATTCTATAGGCATTCTTTCTATTCTCAATTGCACTGAATTCATTCTGCTTAAGCTGGGGTTAGATCTCTTTGGAATGAAGGAAAATTTTACTTATGTTTTAAGTTTATTCATAGTGTTACCTAAGATCTCAAAGAGTGGTAGGATAAATCATCCTGAATCTATTAGAAATAGAATTCAGACTGTAAATTTAATCTAGATGCAGTGTTTAGAATTAGGGGGGTGAATTCCATCCATAATGTTTTGAAACATTAAAACACATTTTAATAAGTATCAAAGGTTTATTGTTCTCATTTACTGGATTACAGTAGACAAGATCATATTCTGCTGATCTTGAGACCTTAGGGACAGGATCTTTTGTGTTTTGTTGTACTTTCAGTACTGAATGTATACATGGTATTTAATATATACTGAGTGTGATACCTCACATTATGTAATAGCTTAGTTGTTTTTCTTAGACTTACACAAATCACCCCTGAGTAAATTAGATAAATACATGTAATAATTGATAGATCACTTTGAGAAGGGAAAGTCACAGGAGATTAGTTGAAAATTACTGGTATTGATCTGTAACACAGCACTAATTGATAAAGTGGGCTGGCATATACCACCCTCAAAGCTTTTTCATCTGTTCATAACTTTAACATGCAATGATTCTTCCAGTTAGAAACTATGGTACTGTTACTGTGCTTAAACTTAGGCCTACTGATGACATTTCATGGTTGAGTTGTTTTTTGTTTTGTTTTGTTTTGTTTTCAGATAAATTTATGGGACTTGTGGAGCAATTGCAGTTGTGTTAGTAAGGCCTTCAGGTTTTTAGCCCAAACAGATATAGTTGGGAAAAAAAAACCAAACACACATAATAACAACAACAAAACACACACACACACTTTATTTGCTCTTTCTACAGCATTTCCTTTGGCCAGTTACTGTAAGCATTTCAAACTCAGTATTTGATTACCAGTGCCATTATTTTAGGTGCCTTGCTTATTGTTCGTTTTTTCATTATAGCAATATGGAGGTTACTGATGTTACTATTGTATTTTCAAGTGACATTCAGCATGTTGTCTAGAAACAGCAGTTACATTTAGAGGTAACTCTTTCCAGCACCTGCATTATAAGTACAACAGGGTACTTTGAATGCTTTGGTACTGAATATGGGGGAAAAAAAAATAAAAAATAAAAAAACACACCTGAAAATGCCATTATTTATTTTGAAATTGACTCTGCTCAATTTTCAGGCTAACACCCAGATTTATCTGTGTATGTCAGATAATCCAACGCATACACAAATCAGCCTAAAATGTCTTTTCCTTCACCTCTGTTCTATCCATTTAATTTTTGGAAAAGGTGAAGAAAACATAGATTGAGAAAAAGAAATCAATGAAGGAATTTTGTTTATTATGATTGGACAGCTGCAGTTGGTCCACTAAGGATCACTTTATGTTTTATTTTGATTGAGGAGATACCAGTCTGCCAACCATAATTTGTACAATGCTCCTATTGCAGTTGAAAAGAGATGACCTTTTGCAGCAGACAGTGGTACTAATGAAGGTGTCATTGCTTGACAAGATTTTCCTTACATGACATAATCAGTGGAGTTTTAATTTATTTAATTATTTTATTTCTGCATATTGTTATGTTGCCAATTTAAATAAGCCTTTGTGAAGATATTTTCCCCCTTCACTTGCAAGACATTTAATTCTTATCTTGCTCTGCTAACCATGTATTTAATAAATGCTGCTGAATAGCTTTCACATATTTTCAAAGTTAATTATTTTGCTGAATATATATATTTTTTCACTTAGTTGGAGAATGAATATTTGTCCAAATAATACATTTTCTGATTCTCTTAAGAAAATAATGGTATTCTTTTGTCATATTACCATCTTCACAGAGTACATTTCTTGCACATCACATTCTTGGATCTGCAGACTTTGCCCAGGTGTTTATGTATCTTTTCTAGCCTTTGTGCTGTCTCTTAATACTGCAGGAAGACATAGTCATCTTCAGTTTGGTTTTCATTTCACCCATTTTTCCATCTCAGAAGATAGATATGGAACAAAATTATATTGTCTTGTCAAACCACTGAATCTTGTCAAGCCACTGAATCCAGTGATCATGTTTTTCTTTATCTGTGCCTCCACCCCTGATTATATTATTATTTTCTCTGTAAAAGAGAAAAGTAAATCTCATTCCGCAACCATCATGTGGATTATGCCTTGTGTCTGGATTATGTGAATTTATTTTGTACTGGGGAATGATTTCGCTCAAATTAATGTCCATACAGCTATTTAGTTTAATAAAAAAAGCAACCGATACAACACTGCATGTCCAAGAAGAAAGTATGATACTGGTTTCAATTTATAAAAACCATGAGTATAGTTCCAACACCTCTTACCCTTTGCTGATTTTCTCCAAATACCAGGAACATGTGAGAGAAATGTTGATTTGTTTTTCATTAAACAAGTCTCAGATGTGACAAATGAGCAGGACCTAGCCTTTCATGAAGTAGACGTCTGCTAGTGGCTTGAAGGATTCTGGTTCTGGAATTTGCCCAAATGGACTTCAGATTTATTAATGTGTTGGGCATGCTCCAAAAACAATTGAAACATACGTTATGCATATGAGAAGTAATTATATATTGGAAAAAAAAAAAAGGACAGTAGGATAAGACAGGCTTGGTGAAAGGTACTCTTTAATGGTCTTTACCAGTTGTCAGCTTTAAGGTAATATTCTGTTTTTATTTAAAAAAAAAAACTTTAAAAGATGCTGTACAGCAGTTAGAGAGCAGCAGAGTAGCATTGTTGCAATTCTACATCCAGATCAAGTGAGAAGTAAAGCAAAAATGCTCTCAGAAACCAGAAGTTCTGGATCACTGCACCACTCTGTAGTGTTTGTGTACAAAATGCATTTTAAAATATCCCTTTTTAGGTGCTAATAAATCTTGTTCATCTGATTTTAGCTACACTACTGAATTTGATAGATTTTTAATTTTTCTTTATAGGATTTGGTCTTTACTTTTTCATCAATAATTATTTATTTTCAATTAAATTTTGAAACACTTTTCAGTTTGTTTATTTTTAAAATTTCTCACTAGCAAAATTCTCAGTAAAACCTGCAAGTTTTGTTTCACTGAATCCTTTATAAAACAGCAAGATTTAAGAATTTTATTTTAAGGAATAATAATACGAACTTCTGCTTTTTCATATAGGATACTAATTTTTTCAGTGTTCTAGACATATTCCTTATCTGAAGTACTTGCAATCAAATATAAAATAGGGATGCATGGTTTGGAGAATGAAATAAGGAAGAAATGCATGGCTTACAAACACTATCATATAGTGTTTATTTCTTGTATTTAAACCATCAGACACTGACCTCTATGGATTTCAACACTGGAAAGTATTAAAAGATTGAAGACCTAGAGGAGTATTTACTCTTTTTTACATTGTACTGCCTCTGTCTTTCCTGTGACTGTCAAATAGTTGTATTTCCACCAAATGTATCAAAGTAATACTATTAGCTTTGATACTTTATAGAGAAGTATTGAAGGTTCTCTCTTCAGCACTAACCAAGGCCATTTAATAAAGCATGTATGCAAGGATCAGATTAGCTTCACTGAGATCACAAAATCAAGCCTCGAGTCACTTGCTTAACAGAATAGGTTTCTAAGGTAATGCTGATGTGTTTGAATTTGCAATTTGGACAATTTAGATGTAGTCTGGTTTTGAACTGTTTGTTCCTGTGAAATACTCAATTCAATACAGTTATTTAAAGTATAAAGATTCTAAAAATTCTCACCTCCATATCCCAGTTTTGGAGATAACTGAAATGGAACCACTGTCTCTCACTATTGTCTGTGCCAAATTACAATGCATTGTAGATCATTTGAGACTAAAAATGTTGGTATAAGGAATTCCATTTTTCTTGGCAATGCGCTTATAATTCTTGTAGTGCTAGGGCAACATATCAGACATCTCATTTGTGTTCATTTTGAGAGATTATTTGCTATGATGCAACAAACACAGCTGACGTGATAATTTAAAATCAGTGGCATTCCAGCAGTTTTACGCTAGGTTTAGGCTTGCCAGAAAAGCATAAAAATGACATGCCATGCAGCAGTGAGATTTTCAAAGACAAAGAGGCAGCTGTAGCTGGAAGTGTGCCAGAGTGCTTTCTTCAAAGGTCTGCACATGTCATTGCCTGGACCGTTGTCCTTAGTTGCTGTATGTTGTGGGGACCGTGACTGACTCAGAAAGTATTTTAGGTTTTCTGTTGCATTTGTGCAACCCATCAGTTTTCAAAGATGGCTCTGAATAGGAGCAAGACAAGGCCCTATGTCTTTATACGTTGTTTCACTTCACTGCAACTAATTCCAGTAGCTTTATCATGCAAGACGTGATGTAACAGGGAAAGTACTCAAATTACAGACGTTCTTGATCTTTTTTAGGAACATGCTGATTTGCTTCCATCATGTACTCTTAAGTCTAGTTGTGTAATCACTACTGTGTCTATTAAGTTTTGATCAAATACTTTGTAGTCCTGACTTTATCAAACTACTAGCAAAAAAAAAATAAAAAAAATAGTCTAGATCTATACTTCAGCAATGCAGAAGAATTATTTCATGCCATCAGCAAATTCAGTCTTTAGTACTCAAAGAAATCTGCAAGACGACAGGGTTGGACAAGAACCCTGCATTTTGTTTGCATGATTTTGAAGAGAGATCTGGTCATAAATACAATTTATGAAAGAAAGTAAGTTAGCTATTATTCAGAGGACAATGAAAATGAAATGACATACCAGTAAAGTAGGCTTTACAGGAAATAATGGGTTTTAAATTCCACCATGTCTGTGTGAAAAAAATAATAATCACAAGATTGACCATAATTACAGCTCATAAATTTGACTGGAAACAAGGGGTTAAATTTTTTATTAACAAGAGATTGATAGGTTGGTTTTGCTTTCAAACAACATTGTGGTGATCTCTTCCTTTTCCTCTCTAAGTATTTCATTGTACCTTGTAAATGTTGATCCTGTGCTGGCTGGATGCTGTACCAGGTCATGTAGGTGTAAGGCCATGGCGTATCATGACGGCTTATTTCTTTGTTGTGGATGGCAGATATTGTCAACATACAGTTTTTTTCCTTCATACGAAATAATAATGACTGCCTCCGAGACACTGCATAGGAACAGTGAAAAATTAGATTAAATAAGACAAATCAAAAAGAGAAAAAGAAAGAGATTAATGATACTTAGAATGAACCAAATCCATGTACTGTATTTGGTCATCTTTAGTAAACGGACAACTTAATGAAAAAAGTCCCCCAAGATGTCTTTCTGCTGTTCTGGGAGTGCCTTTTTTCATCTCTCTGACTGACCACCCCAACAGCACTGAGCACTGCTCCTTCTGAGAGCACATTTCTGAGCAGAACAGTGACAAGTGGGTGAAACAGAAGTTTTTTAAGGAACCCCTACTAACAACCCAAAGCAATGTACACACTGAAAATATCCACACTTCTAAAACATCAAATATGAGGAAAACTTAGGAATGAAGAGAGTGCTCCAACTCATTCCCAACTGCTGTTAGATCTATTATCACTCGTTATTGCCCACCCAGTTTTCAATGCGCACTTGACAATTTCTTATTAATATTCATAGAACTACATGCAGAAGTCAAAACCACAGATTACTGGGATATTTATTAGGAAATTAGACTCCTGAATAAGAAATGTGATTCAAACAATCTTCAAGCAATATATTATCTTGATCTCTGCATATACTTTTGCCAATTTTGTGATGGAGCAATGTTAAATTGAGTGGGTGGTGTAAGCTAGGAAGTATTATATGGGCCGGAGGGAATAGATCCTTTTAATGTTAAGTTCCAGACTCTTGTAAGTTAAGGGTTTTCACAGGACAATAGTTTTAGAACAGTACATGCAGTACTTGTTTACAGGAGTTAGCTGGACTTCACTGAAACATATGTTCAACTTTCCCTCATTTTTGAAGAAAGATTTCTGTTTCTTCAGCCCGGTTTGTGTAAAGATGCACTAGATATGTAAAGTGAATTGTGTGTAGGGTATGTGGGAAGACCCACACAGGGGATGTGTGAAGTCCCGTCTTTGAGGCCTTTCAAAGCAGGTTCTTCCAGAGAATTGTGGTGGGTTGTGGGAACAAAGGATGGTGAAAGGGAGCTGGCAGACATATATTCACATGGAATATATTAAGCGCATTCCAGTCACTCCTCTGGGTTTCCCCAATAGCTTGAACCTCTGCATCTGACTTTCTTGGTTTTATGACCTCCTGTTGCCCTTCATTCTGTGCTCTTGATGTTTCTTTTCCTTCATCATGTCTTTGTCTGCCCACACAATTTGTTTCTGTAATTTGCTTCCTCTTTTTAGTAGTTGAAAGCAATGTGCTTTCCATCTACTATTCATATACCCTTAGTTCTCTTCCCTTGTTCTCCACCATATTTTGCTGGCAGAATTTCATCATATTAGTGTATCATGGAATAGATACGCAGTGGTTTTATATTTAATGTCTTTACATATATTTGCCAGCTGATTCCTGAATCATCTCTGAGTATGATTGTATTATGAACTGTAATGGCCTTTTGCCTTCTGAGTTGAATTCACATATATATTCACAGATTCTTTCCCTGCATTTCTACTATTTATTTTTTTTTTTTAAAGAGTAGTGAGTAAACTAGTAATCCTGCTCCACATCAAAACTGTGCGATGGATTTCAGAATACCATTTGTAATTACGCTTGTCATTCCACAGCACTTGGCGTGCTGCTGCTGGTGGCCTAGTTGTTGACAAGTAACAGATTTTGTGACAGGCCACACAATATACCATAAAATACCGAGTATCAACACTGGGCAATCAATCAAACCAGCTTAGTAATACAAAGAGATTATTATTAGAGGAATACTAAGTATTCTTAGGACCCTACCCAGAGATGAAGGTGTCTTTGCTGGCTCACACTGCCATTAGACCAGCCAGGCCTACTTGTCTCAATACAGGAGAAAAAAAAGTACTTTTGTGTTTCTATCTTATTAAAGTAGATGAGGGAAGCCCTAAGTAAGGGGATGAGGGACAAAACTGGCTGGTCTAGCAATGAAGAAGCTATAGAGCAGGCAAGCTCAGGAGATTTCTCGAACTTTGATTGAAACTTTGCAACCATTGCTGTGTGAGTTTGCAAAAAAAAAAAAAAAAGACAAGGCCCAGGGTGGGAAATATTTGGACTGTATTCACTGGATGTAGAAGCAGAATGAGAACTGAGCACTCCTTTTTTTAAACCATATTAAACAGGATAGAAATGACTTGCAGTGTCTCAGCTAAGCTTCCATAGGACTAATGTATCCCTTAAAGATACAAATTTTCAGGCAGCTAGCTGACTTGAGATCCAGCGAGACATTCATTTTAATTAAAATGTTATTTTCAAAGACTGTGTGTTTCATAATGATGATGTGCTAAGAACAGCCTCTTACACTATGACAGTTCACATGGATCTTCTGAATAAAATGTTTGCCAAACCCAAATATGATGCTGTACTTGGAGTTATGTCTAAATTAGCCCCCATTGATTCCTTCGCTGGCATTTCTGGAGTGCTCACCCTAGCACTTTTAAGGTGAGCTCATGCATATCTGCATTGCAGTCAATACCATGTTTTGTATGATGGCAAGATTTTTGCCTTTTCAAGTGTTCAATAGAAAGTTCTAAAAGTTCTAACCTGAAAGTTCATTAAAAACAAACAAAAAATGTGGGAAAGCACTTGAATTATGAGTTTGTGAATAAAGAGGCTGAATGATTCTGGGAATTAACTGTAGAAGTAGTCTATGTGGAAAGAAGAGACACGTTAACCATGGAAGAGGATCACAATTTAAAAATGTCTGTTATTTAGTCTGAGCTGCAGATGTCCACAATGTTTTTCTGTTGGATAATACTCCAAATCACTTTAAAATGGAGAGAGATGTACACACTGATGAAGAACTAGTCCAAACTCTGCAAACTCTGCTTTTAGCAGCAGCGTGGAAATAGCCAACACCTAAGTGGAATCATTAGCTGCCTTGCGTGATTTTCCAGAGATTATTCAGCAAGACCAACAGCTCTGAAGAAATAAGTTGGTCTTTGCACACGCTGCCAGGAACACCCACTATGTCATAGTCCTCAGGCCACCGTGCTACCTGAGTATGCAGCCAAGCCTTCCCAGATGACCAATAGGTAGTTACATTCTTCAGCTTTGGTGGAAATGCTCCGGAAAGCAGCTGTCTTTTTCAGAGGAAATTTTAGGGGATAAAGGACCACTGCTGATGGCAGCTGGTACAGGAACACAGTGTCAACAGTGAGTGACTGGGCGAGAGAGAAAAGGGAAAGACTGTAAAGACTCACAGTGAACAATGAAAGCTTGTGGTCCTGACGGCCTGTGTGTTTTTCACTTAGGTACCTGTAGCACTTACCAGGGGCAAGGTACACTTGTTCAGCCTCATAGATGGCAATTGTTTTACAGCTAGACCATCATCTCCAGTGGTATTGGGTTATATATGGGTAGCCTTAGGAATCTCTACCTATTGGTACCAATTTTGGTGAAAGGGTGTAGTGTGCTAGGGGTTTGTGACACAGACTGTGAGAATGCAGTTAGTATTCTACACACCAGTGCAGAATACCTAAACACCAGTGACTAGGTGCACAAATATTAGAGTTTACCATTTTTCTTCTAACAATCCAAAAGACATATTGGCCATTTTGTAGGAACTCAAAACTTAGATAAGAGCCTGTGAGAGTTATTCTTGTTTAGCCAGGGGTGCGTGACAGCTTCCAGAAAAGGGTGTGTATATTGGGTTCAATACAAATTGCTGCCCAGGGCCTACTAATGTTGCTGTCTGTGAGTGGAAAGGGGATAACAGGATGAAGAGGGCAGGATTCTCATTACACAGCAGTCATTTATATGCCCCATCTCAATGTCCACACAAAGTCCCAGCTTTTATTGTGATGTAGTAGAGTCCCTTTCCAATAACATCATCATACTTTTTTGGGAGCTGGTAGATGTATACAGGCACAAAGGTGTTAGGGACAACTGATGAACCCAAATGGAGCCCTGCAGTATTATGTAGATGCAGCTGATATGATAGACAAATAAAGCCTAGTGGTCTGGAAACTATTGGTTCAAGCCAGTAAACATGAGCCTGAAGTCTGACACAGCCACTAAAAGAAACTGAGTTGTAGCCAAGAAGATCCTTTAATGTCTTTATGGAGACTCAATCCTAAACTTTGAACACAACACTTTTTTTTTACTTTTTTTTTTTTTTTTTTTCCCTTCACAGTTCTCTGAAAACATCATTCAAATAGTTTTAGAGAATTGATGTCTTAGGTTCTACCAGCTTAGGTTCAGCTAAAGATTTATGGTTCAAAATAAGCCCAGATAAATAAATATCAATGGGAGTTGCTGCCTGGCAGTGTTTAATTTTAGATTCATTTAGAGGTGACCAAGAAGTAAGACATTTGTACCACAGGAAATATGAATACTTCGACATCTGCATTTCAGTTTTCATTGAAAAATACCTGTTTTGGTTCTGTGCTTAGTTAGAGTGGATTAGAGCTCTCATTGAGAAGACCTTTACGATTTTTTTTTTTCTCCAAAAATGCTATGTGTTAAGTGATTTGAAAACTCAGCTTCTTCATATAAACTGTCACCTTCTTATATTGAAATTAAGCAGAATGCCATATCTTCATGGCATTTCTGCTTCAGTTTCCATTGAAGTTCAAGCAGTATGTCCTGCTTGAGGGAAAGGGAAAACAAGGTCTGACTCCTGGGTACTTTCATGCTAGCCAAAATCTTGGAGTGTTCAAAAATTTTCAAATAATATATATAATTATGTATATATAAAATTATATTTTTTTAAAATAATTTTCACACCAGTAAAAACTGCCTTAATAAATATTTGGCAGTTGGCATGGAAATAAAAGCAGTGCTATTGCAATTACACTCACTCAATATTATTAATATGTGCTTGCTTTGAATAGAAGAACTCTTCGATCTTGTTTTTAAAGAAAGAGTTCTAAAATATTTACTGGGGTGTTAATACCATGAGGGAGGTGTGTGCTTGCTGTGATCTTGACGATGTAAGTTTGAGAAAGCCTAAACATGGTGATTAAAATCTGGCTACTAGACCATCAGGTTTATAGTGAATGCCTTAGATTCTCATCTCATTTACAAATTAGCACTTTGTTATCCTTGTGTAATGGTGTTTGCCTTTTCCTGAGCTACTACTGTGAGAAGTGGGACTGGGTTTGTCCTTGCCATTTCACTAGGGAGTTATCTGTTAATAGAGAAAACAGAAGTCACCTATGGGAAGGAATGCAATAAAAGCGTGCAGCAAGAAGAGATTTGGAGGTTGGAGATGGTTAAGGATAATTCTTTTGATGACATATTTGCATGTACATTGAAGCTTTATAAAACGGTACTGCTAATGTGGGTTTCTTCCTATTATTTGATCTCATACTTTGGGATTGCTTTGTTTCTTAAAAGGTCAAATTTTAGAATTTTTACTTCATAAGCCAAGTAACAGATCGGCTTGTAAATATCCAGAATACAGGCTTTCAAAGAATAAGTGCTATCAGTGATCCCATAAAGCATTTTTAAGGAGGGAAGTGGTTACTTTAAGGACAGAAATCAACTCAGCACTACTGTAGTCAACTAGTAGAAGGACAACTTCAATCTCAGTAATTGAGATTCAGTTTTTCTAGCCTGACTCTTGAAGGTTTGCACTTCCTTCTGTAAACAGGGTACATGAAACCAATACATGTCAGGAAACAAAAAATACTACTTTGAGTATGTCACAATAGGAGATTTAATTTTTGTGTTTGCAAACCACGTGTCGTCCTTTAGATTCCTTAAAGCGGTTGACTCTTCAGGTTAGTTGGGACAATTAAGTAGGGTTAACTAATTGATACAGTTATTTAGTTAATTAATACATTAATAAGGATTAGCATGTATATAGCAGAGAAGAAGAAACTGTCAATGCTAAAATAAAGTCTCATACAGAGGTCCTACCGGAGGCCATTGGGAAATATGTCACTAGGAATTACTACTGCTTTTGCTGGTAGATAGTTTCAGCAGCACAATACAAATTTTCTGGCAATAAAGTTAGCCAGAAAACATGGTTAATAGTTTCAAAGCTTTAGAACGTTTATCATAGTACAAAACAAAAAGAGGAGCTCTCAGTATGTATTGTGAATGAACACAGGAGAGTCATCCATACCAAACCAGCTATTCACTAGGCCTCTGGTGTGACAGACACTCAAGTTTGAGTTGTTTTCTCAGTGAAAACATGAGCATGACGTCAGGGTTCTTTCAACCTAAGAAAGCTTCTGTGCTTACTAGTCCTTACTCTTTGTTTCTTTTTTTCTGCGTCCTATTTGCTTTTTCCAGAAACCTTGCAATAACTTTGCCAGGAAGGACTGATTTGGTGTTGCAGTAGTTAGGATGTTCTGCTGGAAATCAAAGTTGTATTCTTCAAATTCAGCAAACCAGAAATTTGAATCTGTGTGTCCCACATCGTGTCTTAGTGCTGTAACCTTCATGGTAGGTGCAAGAACGATGCTTCTGACCTTAGATTTGCGTGGACATTTCTGCCTGGCCAGGATAGAACTTCCTGGGGAAAGTTTGGTACAATTCTGTGAAAAAAGTTTGTGCTGGTGTGTGGATAGTCTGAGTTAGAAGACCAAAATTTATGGGAGGCAGGGGAAGGAAGAGGAGGGGAGGAAAAAAGAAATCTTGGCCGGTCCTGTGCAGAATTTATCCAAGTGAGATTATTTAGGGCATCTGCCCTAGTGGGGGCTTGCTACATTCTTCACAACGGTAACTCTTTAATCCTAATAAGAGATTGTACCCCATCTTGGGTGGTTCTTCCAGTCATGGTGATTCAGAGAACGTAGCTTGGCTTGGCTACAGGAGTGGAGAAAATAATGTTAAAAATTGTTTTAAAACTCTAGTTTTATTTAAAAATCTGCAGTGACTAAATGATTCCTGTAAAATGCTAGTGGTGATAGTGGGGAAGAAGGTAGCAGTTCAGGCTTTCAGGGCAAACTGGATTTATACCTTGAAATAGCTACCAATGCTTGGCAGTAACATTTGACATTTCAGTTAAATTACTACTGACTTCTCATCTTAGTGCCAAAACATTCTAGAGTGCTTTCCCAAATGGAGATGAAGAAATTTACAGACTACTGTTCTTGAGACTTTTTTTTCCCTTAAGATTATAGGACATGCTCTCATCACTTGTGGCCTCTTGATTAAAAGTAATTGGACTTTGGCAATTTTACTTTTCCTCTTTCTTGGACCGCTGGGTGTTTTGCATGCTTGCATGGGTTATCCACTGGAGGTTAGCACAGTAGGTTATTTTGTTGCTTGATGCCTGTACGCCAGGGGTGGCCAAACTTTTTTGACGTGTTGGCTGCACAGTGATTTACAGATTAAGGCTCTGGTCTGCAACGGTGCCAGCAAGGCTGCTGTTCTCCCTCGCTGACACATTGCACTGCTTTAAGCCACAAACTCTTTGCTTACCCTTTCAGTCTTATTATAGTTCTTACCCCACATTTCCTTTTGGCACAAAACACTCCTTTATTTCTGCTTTGTGCAAGGCTCCACTCCTATCTCTGGCTCAAGTAACTCATGAAAATGACACAACAAACAGAAGCAGCTGACCGTAGCCTACCTGTCTTACAAGGGGGCCATGTCTGGGACTATTTCTGCTGCAGTATGAAGCACAAAACAGGGCCAGGTGTTGTCCTCAGTGAACACTCAGTGAAGACTTGTGTTTAAAACAGGTGTTCTTAAAGGAACACATCAGTGCTTTTCTCTCAAAGACTGCATGGGTATACTGGCCTATGTTTAGTTTCCAAATAAAAATAAATAAATTAAAAGTCATATGAAAGCATGCAGCATTTCTGGGGGTGTAGTAACTTGAAGTTTCTTGAAGGAATACCTGATACTCTTAAGAAAACCTGAAAGGAGAGGGAAAAGTGTCTTGTCACTTTTTTTTTTTTTTTCCTAGCTTTACTCTGTAAGTACTAAGAACAGTTGAACCAGTTCAGAGCAAAGGATCCATCTGGTCTAGTATTATTCTTTCAACAGAAGCAATTATTTCAGCAGTATTT
Source organism: Anas platyrhynchos (assembly GCF_047663525.1). Classification (NCBI taxonomy): domain Eukaryota; kingdom Metazoa; phylum Chordata; class Aves; order Anseriformes; family Anatidae; genus Anas; species Anas platyrhynchos. The sequence continues at coordinate 38,546,691 of NC_092590.1, forward strand.
TGTTTTTGTCAGCTGTAAGATAGTGCCTAGGGAAGAGTAGCAACAGGAACAGTAGAAACATATGTGATTCTTTCTCTTTAGTACTTTTTCAGCCACCAGTAGCTTTTAGGTCAGAGGATTATTGTGAGCCTGATGTGAATCATCTGTTTGGTTACCTGCAACAGATCTTTCTTTCAAGTACTTACCCGGTCTTCCTTTGAGTCCATGTAAACATTTTGCATTCACATCCTTTGGCAAGGAGTTGTACTGAATTACTGCTTAGCATAAGAAATAACTTGTTTTTGTTTTTTCTTTTTTGAACTTGGCTCCTAGTAACTTTTTTTTTTTTCCTAACAATTTATGTATCTGACATTTGGGATTAAACATAAACTGGCGTTTAGTTTACTTTATTTTCATTATCTTACAGGCTGAGGAGGACTGTGGACTATGCTCATTACTGCCATCATTTCTCTCAGTAGTCACACTTCAGTTATTCTTAACCTTTTAGGATGAATCTAAATTCAGGTATCCATGTAATGAAGGCAGAGTTCACAGGGCTTCATAAGAACTAATTAATGTATTGAGGTTACACATGGAGAATAATTTATTATTGAATTCATCCCTCTCTTGCTGAAGGCAAATAGAAAGAATATTTTTTTTATAAGTTCCAGAGAACTCTTTCTGTTTTCTGAATGAAAAATAGGCAGAGTGTGTGGGTATGGTCCTGCGTGAGACTGATCAGGGCCATTAGAGCCTATTAGTGCACTCAGAGCCCTGCTGTATCACACGCACAGTATGGCTGATGTATGAAACACTATTGCAGAGGTAACTCGCCAAAGACGTTTTTGTCTTAAGTGAATTAGGAAAGGGTGAACTGATTTAGAAAAACAAACAAACCCAGTCTGTTGTTTTAAAATGTTTACAGACTGATTCCAAGCCTTTTTCAAATGTTTGCATTGATTCAGAATTGTTTCTTTATTTTATTTTGCTCTGTCCCTTCTGTTTGGGTCTCTTGTACTGCTCTGGTGGTCTTATGTTGGTGGCAAGAAACAGTCTAATATCCACCACCGTGTCTGTCAGCCTACCTCTGCCTCTTCAGTGTTCCTGCTGAGCTCCTGGGCTTTTTTTTAATGTTACTGCAGGAACTGCAGTAAAGTAAGTAAAACCATTGAAACTTTATCAGCAGGATGTGTAGGGGTTGGGGAGCATCTTCCACACAGATGAATATTCAAATTGAATTTAAAGTTTCTACTAGCTTGAAGTGTGACTGGTTATAACCAAGAATAGGAATGTCTCCTTCTCTAGCAAGCAATCCCTTCAAAATATTATCAAGAGCTCATAGAAGATAGTGGCAGCAGGTAGACAACTGAAGGTGTCACCTACAAACGGTTGAGCTTATCATTAGGTATTGAAGGTAAAGAACTGTTTATATTTTTGAATTTTCTCTTGTGTGTCCATCTGGTCACATTAAGTCCTATGATGACTGCACCAGAGCTCTGCATTGAGCCTTTAAGGCATGACAAAGTTAGAGACTTCAAATAAACACTTAAACCATATTGTAGTGCAGAGTTTGCTCAATATTCCGACTATCCCCATTAAAAAATGGTCCTTGGTTTTAGCTCACCATGTGGCCAAAGCCACAGAGAATCAGTGGATAAGTGGTAACTTCTGAGCACATTAGAAAGGGATGTTCTCTCTTAAACGTGTCTGTGATATAATTGTATTTATTTGGAAACTCTGTTTCACGAATGGTAACAAAGGAATTGGTTTTCAGTAGAATAATTCAAAGTTGTATCATCTGTACCTAATGTGCAGTTTCTGAAATTCATCCAGAAAAAAACAAGAGTGAATCAAGTATCTGGAAAGCTAATAAAGACTCCAGGAGGTCCTGAAATACCAGAAGGACTGTTACCTAAAGTGATTAGCAAGTGCTGACTTAAAGCTACTGAAAATATAATAGGTTTAAATTTACTGTTAGGAATGATAAAGTGTAGAAGGTCTGGCTTTGATGTGTGGCCAGAACCACGGGTATGATAATTCCTGCCACTTTGATGTGGGTACCTGTGCTACCGATTTTGGAATTTTGTGTGGTTTTAGCCAACCCAGTTTCTTCCAGGGCCAAAACTGAACGGGAAATGTGCTATCCATAAAAGTCAACCACGGAAAGAGTCAACCACAGAAAAACTAGTCAAATAATGTTAAGAGTCTCAATTAGCCCATGAATGTCAATACGCATAGCATGAAATTATGTTCTTGACCTGATTTGTTGGGCTTAAATGTAATACTCTAACATGATTTGTAGGAAGTTTCCTTGAGTGCAACAAAAAGTGATGGCCACTGACACATTGCTTAGTCTGCTTTTGATGAGTTGAGGTATCTAGAGCAGCCGTCTTAATGGAGGCCGCTGCTGTTTTGATAGGAGGAAAACAGTGGTTTATGGTTCCAGTTCGTCTTTGATTAGTGTTTCACTGGCGCTATTGTTTGACATCAGAAGGAATTGCAATGAGCTAAGAGATCGTTAGAAAACTGTGTGCTTTGCAGCAGTATGGCTTGTAGGTTTCTACACAGGTCACTCTTGAAACATACAAAGCAGAGCAGAAGTCAGTATAGACTTTTTATACAAGTTTGTGCTCATGGATACTAGTCAGAGAATTCTAAGTCCTAAGTAGCTGTATCATTTAAAATGCAATATTGTAAGTTAAACATTTTCCAGCACTGCTTACCTGCTGGGCACTTACCTGATGATAAAGGGGATGGAACAAGGAGCAACTGAAACACCTAGCACCGTATTACAGTCAAGGTTTACAAACACACGGAGGTGGTAAATTAAGGTGAATAAAAATATTTATTAGCTGCTAACATGGCACTGTTAGAAGGCACTTGTAAAAACTAATAGGACATCCATTAAAAACATAGTATGTAGGTGGCAGACAGCTAATTTTGGTACGTGTTGCCGCAAAAGGTTATGGAGATGGTCAGTGAGTTCCGAAGGGTTTAAACAAATCCACGGGTGTCTGGTCCGTAAACAGACAGTAAACAAAATAAGAGATTTGTTTGTTAGGGGAATGACCCCAGACAGAGACCAGGCTTGTGTATTCCTAGTTAGCCTCTCCCGTTGTCACTGTTCAAGATACCAGGGAAAGAAGGACCATGGGTCTTAATCAACATGACATTTTCCTGGGTTCCTATGGTTTTAAATGTAAATGTTAGTAATGAATAATGGAAAACTTCCAATATGGCATGACAAATTTCAGGCACTGTCTATGGTTACATTACGTTTTTTCCAAAATTAATTTAATAAGTTAGATTGCTAACCAGAATGCTCTTTGTGTCAATTAACTGAAGTCAAAAAGGGTTTTTAGAAGAACTGAAGACATTACATGGCAATTATTGATAGTATGCATTTATTTACTATACAATGTTAGCAATTTGCAACAAATGTCACTCCCATTATATCCAGTTGCCAACTGTAGCTGCTTTTAATTATTATTCTGATTACATTACTCTTATTTAGAGAGAAGAAAAATGCTCACAGAATAACAGAATAGTTTTGGTTCCAGAGTTGGAGGGGAAAAAATGGTTGCTTATTTGAACTCCTAACCTTTTGCTCTGGAATTCTTGCATCTGGGTGTTTCATGAGAATTCTGGCTTCAGACACGTCAGAAATATCACTGAGATAGTCTCTCTGGCAGATATTTGATACTTCCACTTCCAGCTGAGATCAGAAAGTGTGGAGAAGTGTGATTTTTTGCTTGTTTGTTTCAGTTAACCAGAAAGCTAGGAAACAAAGCCTGTTTTTCACTCAGCCTTGTGGCATTAGAATAGTTGGTATTACATGACCTTTAAAGTGCCAGTCCAGGTAATTCTAGGGTATTAGCATTTTTCTTGTATCCAAACTAATTTGTTGTACTTTAGTAACAGAGGCCAATAGTAGCACTATGGGATGTACAAAGCAACAGAAAAACAAATCTGTTGACTTTTATATTTATAAATGGGTTGTGAAATTTCTGTAACAGTCATTTGAAAGATGTTTTTACAATGTAGACAGTAATTGCCAGTGTGACATTTTTGTCTGTTGGAAGAACTTCATCAACTTTGTGGGTTTCATAGTAGACTTAGAGACAAAAAGCTAACTACATTTGGATTGATAAAGATTAGTGTACTTCACCTGCAAGTATTCCAAAGAAAGCTTACAAGCTAAATATCACAGAGTTTGGGATGATAGAATATGGACATTATAATGTTAGCCAATCCTTAGTGCCCAGTGGTGTGAATATCTTTCCAAAAAGTATGTACTGTGGAAGTAATGAAATTGAATACTGCCATTGGTAATTACTTACATGTTGCCTTACAGCACTGCTTGCCTTATAGGACTGCTGGTATTCTCATATTATGATGTGCAAAAGCCTGACTTGACTTTTTTACTGGAATGCAAATATTTTTAATACAAAGCTTCATCTTCCTATCTTCTAATTTATGCAGGTGTTTATTTGTGAGAAGTAAAAGGAACAAGATAAACAGTAGGAAGTGCAAAAGCCATTTCTGTCAGTCTAGTTGCTGGCTCTGCAGATTTTTTAAGTTACTACATGATCTCTCCACCACATGCAAGAAATGAGTTTCTAATTTAAAGCGCTTCTGTATCTAAACTGTCAGTTTGAGGTTTTTGCTGGAGAAGTAGTTCCCAACAAGAAGTGAGTTAGCTTTGCTACTGTGTTAATTTCAAAAAAGATAGCTGGGGCTTTTGTGGGAAGAAATAATTTGAAAGCATTAAAATAAGAGTAGTTATTTAGAAGCATTAAAATAATGAAAAGCCTTTTCATTTTTCTATTTTCTGCTAGAAGAAGCTGTTTCCCTTTTTCCCCCTATTACAAGAATCTGTGATTTCCGTCTCCTGATGGAGCATGGCATTAAATTGCCCATTCAAATGTGGGGTGATTCTTGATCACAACCTTCTCATGCATTGGCACACAAAGTGGAAATTTCTTTTACATGCTATTGTGACAAGCCAGTGATTTAAATATTTTTTTATTTGGTTTGTATACAGAGATCTTTTTCAAAGACAGTTGGTGAGTTTTGTATCTCAGCTAGACTATCATCCACAGGTTTTTCTCCCTCTTTCTACTACTCCAGCAGAGTGCTGATCTTCCTGGAGGTTATCCAGTACAAGTCTGAAAAAGATTAAGGTAGTCTGCAGAGGTGAGAGATATTTCATCAGAACTTATTACTGTTCAAAGCCACCATAATGGTTTCCACCTAACTCTCTACTTAAGCCCATGAAAATTACCAATGCTTTGACAAGTTAGAAATGTTGTAGCTGTTTTTCATGGAGCATTCCAGGAGACATCACAAGAATCAGCAGCTGCAGACTTGGCTAACTTGCCCTTAGTCTTTGGCCATGTTAAAGCCAGGTCATAACTTGGTTTGTGCAAGGCAGAGGTAAACTGCGGGTCTACATACTTTCTGCTACTGTCAGCTAGCATAGCTTAACTTAATTGAGTGTATTTTCTCTGCTTTTCCTCCACCTAATGGAATGACTCAATTTAAGATATCAAGGACCTCAAGAAGGCAACTCAATTAAAGGATTTTTAAATAAACTTTAGAAAGCAAAGGCATCTGCTTCCTTAGAAAACATTACATGGATAGCTGTCGCATTTGCCTCACCACTAAATATTTGTACTGTACCTTTTGGAATGCAGTCCAGCTTCTTTTAACTCTTCCTGAGTACATTAACCAGTTGTAAAAAGTATTTGAGCTTTTACTAAATGCTACAACCAAAAACTCTGAAAAGGCCATGGTAGTGCTGAATTCTTTTTGATGCAAGCACCTTAGTTCCTCTCACCTCCAAAGCGAATAGCCCAAGGTAACTGTAAAGTGTACTTTTGTTTAATGCAACTGTGATCAGGACCTGTGTAGTATCCCTTGTCTGACCCTGACAAACAGGTTATTAACATTATTCCTCTCTTCCAGTGTTCAATGCCATTTGTAAGAGTATGACCTCTGTGCAAAGCTACAAGGAAATTTATGTTTTTATTCTTTCTGTTGGCTCTCCACCCACTGGAAGTTGATAATGCTAAAGTATATTGCTTTGGAGACCGGACAGATGAAGTCTGGCTTCAGGCAAAGGAATAGGTTTGTCCAGGTGGCCACGTTAAGCTCGCATTGCTGAGCACCAGGCTAAAAAAAGACAGCTGTCAGGGATGGAGAATTAATGTTGCTGGGTTGTTTGCTTTCTAAAAAAGGGATTGTTACAGATAGTAGAGAGTGATTGAGTCACGCAAGATCTCTGAGGGAATGACCGTCTCTTCAAAGATACTATGAAAGTATCACTTCAAGGTAAAAGGATGTAGGTATTTGTAATTAACCATAAGTGAGGGGAACTTTCAGCACTCTAGATAAGTAAACTAGGACTTGATGGGAAATGCCTTCCTGTCCTATGAAATGCTGAGATTACTGGAGAGAATTCTTTTTCTTGTTCTGTATCGTGGCAGGGTAAAACAGCTGAGGTCTGTGCTTCCAAGGCTAGTTTGTTGCTGTTGCCTTAACTAACTTCTTTTAGCCTGAGTATTTGTAGATTGCAGTCCACTTACTTGGAGTTGGTCATGAATATAGAAATTAAAGAGCCCTGCCACAGAATAAATCTATATCAGATTCTAATGAAGAAAATCTATGTTCAAAAATTTAACTGTCCTGCCTGATGCTGTAGGAATCTCTGCTGACTGAATGCTGTAGTCTGTAAGTCACTCAATCAGGAGGTAGCAAGCAAGTTGTCAATATGGTAACAATAAATAATGGGGCATAAGACAGTTACCCTCAGACTGCCAGGCTGCTGGGAAACTTGTCTGCAGCCTGAGTCACTCTGCTTCAAATGCTGGTGAGAACTTTGATGTTTTATGTGCTAGGCAAGAGCCTTAGCCACTAGGGTATTGTATATGTTCATGAAGGTACGTATTTCTTATATTTCTTTCTCACTGCTTTAGGTCAGAAATTCTGTTCAGAGCCTGAGATATCTTCTGCTTTTTTTTTTTTTTTTTTTTTTTTTTTTTTTTTTTCAAACCAGAACATTGTGATTATACCATGATTTTCAGTATCATTGTCCCACTATCTGCAGGCTTGACTTACCTTACCTTTATGTCTGTATTTCTCTATCCTGTTTCTATTGGGAAATTGCAGATCAAGTATGACCAATCCTACTTATTTAAAGAAGTAGGCTGCTTTAATTAACTTTTGCCCATTGTTGCTAAAAGATTCTGTAATGCCAGATTGCAGGTTCCAGTGTGGGTATGGAGTTGTTTAGTTAAAAGGGAGTAAACTGGTAATCTCTAGAATTAAGAAGTAAGTACAACCTCTTCCCCTACCTCCCAATTAATGATTTTTTTTTGTTTGTTTGTGTGTTTTTTAATTAATAAGTTAACATTAATTCAACAAGTTTAACAGGAGAGAAAAAAAAAAAAGATTCATACCAACAGGCGTATACTTAGTGACATGGTCTAAAATTTTGGGTAGACCTGTGCGGTGCCAGGAGTTGGACTTGATGATCCTTATGGGTCCCTTCCAACTTGGGATATTCTATGATTCTAAGTTATTGCAATGCCATGCATCACAGCCATAGCTGTTGTTCATGTTTGTGTTTATTTCCGTGTTTTGTTTGTTATCCTGGCTAGCTCAAGTAATGCTGAAGTCAGTGGGATTTACCGGCAGCACAAAGGGTGCATCTGTTTAGACTTAATTTTGGGATCTCATTCAGGTATTGCTGTGCAAAGCAGCAGTAAGAGTCTGGCTTCAGGAATAATGGCAAGACACTGCACATGACTGTCATTTGCAGAAAGTTATAATACACCAGAGTCATCTGCAGTCATTTAGAAAGCTGACTGCTGATTCTAATTCACACAGGTTTGTCATTTTATTTGCCGAGTTCATCAGTTAGCTCTACCATTTTGAGCAAGACTGGTTGTTTTCTGTGTATCATGTGTGACTTGAAGGGAATGCTGGTGGATCATTAGTTGTTTCAAACTATTGAAACAACAACATTCAGTATGTAGTTTGTTTTTGAAAGAATGTTAATGACCTTGTCATGGGCATTTTTCTGGGATTTTCCACAGTCAATAATTTTAGAGAAAATGTTTTCCATATAAATTATGATAAATTACACAGTAATGTATAGTGGTAGAGTAACAAATCCTAAGCTGTCTACATTCCCCTTTAAGGAACATACTATTTGCCATTGGACCTTTTCTATTTCGGGCTGTTGGCAGTTACAAAGGTATGAACACATTGAAACCAACTTTAGGAACAAGTGCAGTAACCTGTGAAAATCAAGGTTCTTTCATTCGTCTTCTAAACGGATGTAGAAACTGAGGAACTCAGGTTGGTGTTGAAAACAGCAGTCCTGTTTTTTGCAGTTCATTGCATATCCGAATACATCTATTTCTCTGAAGCTCATGTAGCAGCTATTTTTTGTATCAGGAATCAACTCACTTGAGAGAATGCTCAGATTGAGAGCGAATGATACCGTGATGGCAAGCTGTGTGTCTGTCATGTTATTATCTTCAAGTTGTGTGTCAGGTGCTTGAGACTCCTAGGTGAGTCTCAAGCACCTGACAATCCAAGGGATTCTCAGTTATACTAGAAGGAAATATTAAGTCTGTCTCAATTGGAAGTCAGTGGAAGATCAGTGGAGCATGATGATACTGTAATTTACCATTTAATGGCTTCCTGAGGGATAACCAAAACACTTGAAAATCATTTAGTAAGAACTCTGCTCTTTCTCAGACATAGGTGACTGGAAGAATGTTCTCATAAACAAGGAGTTGCTGTCTGTTTCTTCATCCTAAAATGATACTCAGTGATGAATATCATCTTCTCCAAATTGCTGTTAACTCCCATCTGGTTTTACTGGATTCTATATATTTTAAAGAATTCTTCAAGTGCCACAAAACCAGGCTTTAATATACAAATATTTTAAACCTGTTAATAACTAGGTGTATACCTTCTACATTTCCAGTGCTTTCTCACCAGAAAGAAAAACAATACTAAAATGAGAATACTAAATGTTAGATCGGGTAAGAATAGTTTTACCATATTTAAGACATGTTCTTCAGCAAGGCAGGCTGTAATAAGGGCAATAAATCCAAAACATGTATAGAATTTTTTAAAATATTTTTTTTTTAGTAAGTGCCATCTACCTTGCCATCTTATCCAGAAAAAAAAAAAAAGGTAATGCTAAAATCAATTAAAATATGCAAAAAGGTCTCTTTCAAATATTTATATTAAAAACATACTGAATATAATAGTGAAAAAAATGTGGTGCTGCATTTGAAGAAGCTCTACATAGGTCTTCCGATGAATATAGTTTGGCAAAATCTGAGTTTCTGTAATTCAAACCAATTTCACTGGAATATAAAGCTTCTTATAGCTGACAGTTTGCCTGTCATTCATACCAAACAGATCTTACACTGTAAAGATATGTTCCTTTGCATATAGCTATTTTGGCTGTTTCAGTCTGTTTTTCCTTGAATGAAACAAATTGTATGGCTGTGGTATATGCCTTGAAAATGTCTGAATATCTTCCTGTTCTGATGTAACAAAGCTGTGAGTCTTTCTGGGTTAATCAAAAAAAATTTAGCAGTGAGAACAGTTTCCCACACTGCCTTTACTGCATAGTTACATCCAGAAGTGACTTTCACAGCTTGGGAAGGTTTTAGTTAGGTTTTCAGTAGTGATGTTGCATGGCTGCATATGTCTGCAGGACCTTTCTAACTCCTGTAGGTAGGGAGGTACAGGATCATGGCCTTTTGCTTAGAGCCTGCCCCCCCCCCCCCCCCCAAGAATGCTAATCTCCTGTAGGTATGGCACTTTCTGGAATACTTTTCATTAATATCTCTTCATTAAGTTTGAGCCAAACTTCTGCAAATATAGATGTGTATGGTGAAATTCATACCCAAACATATGCATTTTTATGTTTTTCAGTTGTTGCACTCACTTTCTCTGAATGTTGATGTATTGTTCTGAAATACTGCTTTTGAATATGCAGCACAAGAAAGTGAAGTGAAGTTCACACAGTACTGTAACATACAAGCTAATGGAATCCCCAGTTGGATTCTTCTATCTAAAAAAAGTTGTGCTTTTATGGCTCATGTTCTGTAAAGTCATTTGGTGTTGTCAAGACTGAAATAATTTGTGAACATATGCATATTTTTATAAACCTATTTTATGAATGTACCCAGAGATTTAAAGTAGGGTCATTCTGAAGCTTCTTAAAGAGCCCATGGGACATTTTCCAGATAGCTCCAACTTCTGTGTGCCTTGCTTGTACAGGTGACATTGGTATGAAAAGGATGACTGAAAACAATGAACAAACCTAGAGAATTTTAATTTCATTGCCAAGTAAGTGACAAAATTCCTATCAAGTTTAGTGGTGCCGAGATTTCATCGTACTTTGCATACTAGAGGAGCTGGGCAACCCATTTGTTTTAGAACGTTGACAGAATAAGCTCCTCTTAACAGCTTATTAAAAGCTTAGGGTTTCTTGTGATATACCTGCTCAGAAAAGTTTGGCTCTTGATGCAGCTTTTGCATGAGTTTGTCAGTCTGTCTTTTATTGGAGGCCCAGGACTGTGTGGGGAGTATATTTTTTTGCCTCTATAAACTGTTCTAAATAGAGCATACTTTCTGCATTAATAGCCTTTGAAACTGGATTTCTCATCTCTAAATCATACAGAAGAGATTTTGTAAGATTTCCTCTACAAGATTTTTAATTCCCATTTAAAAATAACTAAACCAAAGTAAATGACTATATAAAGGTTACTAATCGGCGTGATGGCAGATCTGACATTAAGGTAGCAGTTCTGCTTAAGCAGCAGGAGTAAAATTATTTATTAGTAAATAATAATAGTAAATAATAACCTGCTGAATAAAATTATATATTTTCTGTTTTGGTCCCTGAAGAACTTTATCAGTGCCCTTTTGTTTATGTTTAAAGAAATTCAAAGGCACCTACATAATTTCTATTTTTTTGTACTTTTGTCATTGTCTAAGTCTCCTTTGGCACTTGACTCTTCTCTTAGTGCAACTAAAAAGAAGCTAACTTGTACTTCTTTCAGAGCATTCAGCTTATTCTCCTTTCTCTACACCTTTCTTTACCTCTTAATTGCAAACCTTTCCTCATTCTGATTCACTTACCTCTTACATCATCCCAAATGGGCTGCACCCACAAGCGTTCTTAAACATTTTCACAGAACTGGGGGAATTATGAGTTACTGCTAACATGCAAAGCTTAAATAAATCATTTTTCCACTAACTCAGGTCCCGACTTCACGGTGGTCCCAAAGTGATAAGATGCTGTGCTAAAGAAGGCCCTGGTACTACTTGTTGGTTTTAGAAGGTTGATTTCAATAGGGGTTGGCTGTATTAAAGAGCCATTTACGTTTTGTTGTCAAGGAGAACTTGCCAGGGGACCTAAAGGGTCATTAGCCTCCACTTAGCACCATACAGTGCAGCAGATGCTTCATGACATGTCACAAGGAAAGGCTTTAACTGAGTGTAAAGAAATCCCAGCCTCATCAGCTTTATTTCTTTATTTATCTGCTGCTGTCTAGCACTGAGTTGCCGTTGCATTGGTAGGTGGGCAAGTGACTTTGCATATTTTACTCCTGCTTTTAGTAACTCATCCTTCTATGTAGAGTGGTTTGGTCCTTAGACAAGAATTAAACCTAGAAATGTAAATTCTGTGAGGTTTTAAAATTCTACTTTACTTGAAAATTGTGAATGCAGACAAACCACCCATTTATTTTAGAAAATAACCTAGAATTAGCAGGAGTACCCTAACTGTCAACTTCCAATGTGCACTACAGTTACTGCAGTGTTGTGATCCACAGGTTTCCAATGAGACCTACATACAGTTTTAGCACTCCTCCTCTGTAGTAGAGTACAGAGGGTGGGATCTGGGGTACTTGCAACAGAGAATGTGTTCTTGCAGTTGCTGTAATCTTTGTTTGTGTATGCATTTTTCAAATACACAAAGCATGAGGAAACAAACTACAGCACAGCTTGCCTGAAGAGATTGTAGGTAAAGTTCTAAAACCAGCAAAAACCCCGGCAGAGCAGAAGCCCTTAGAAGGAGATTGGCTGGTTAGACAGTATGTGAGTATGTCAGGTTTTACGTGGTAAACAGGGCAATTTTGTAAGAGAGTTTGAATTTGGCCACTCTTTTAACCATGATGGTGGCCTTACAATGTGATTTTCCTTCCTCTCTTTTGTTTAGACAACCATGTCTTCAGCACTACATAAATCATCTGAGTTAATCTGAGAAGTGAAGGCTTCCAAGTAAGAGTAGCCACACCCTGAAAGCATGGCATGTGAGACACTATGCCTTCTATTTTAGGAATTCTTCCTTTCATCCAAAGAAAATCTCTCAAGTTGTACCTAAGCAATAAGGCCCTCCTGAATAAATGTGAACTTGCTGTGTCATCTTGTCACTGAAAAATACTAATCTTCATTTCATCTAAATGAGTTTACAAAGTGGCTGGTGGAACTTTGTGTTCAGGGTGGACAAATGGGTTTCACTACCATGCAATAGCCAAGGAGAAGCCCTTTGTCCCGCGGAGAACATCTATGCCTATTTTTTCTTTACTCTGTTGGAATGAGGTAATTTTATTAGTATTTACACTGTGAGAGAATGGAAACCTCTAAAATTGCTCAGAGGAGAAAAAGGAGTAACAGAATAAATAAGATTAAAATTCCCTCTCAGAGAACACTTTCATGAGGATCAATGAAATTTTGTTAAGCAAGGTTTTCAAAATTACTGATACCTCTGTCTGACTCTCTCAACAGAAGTCTTTGCATAGCAATAAAGTAGTACGTGTGTGGGGAGTTCAAGAAGGCCAGCTGGTATTGGATTGACTGCATGAGTACTGCCCAGATAGTTGCATAGATGCAGCCCAGGTCTACAGCTAAGGCTCCCTTTTTCTTCTGGCTGTCTGTAAATCCCTAAACAAATCATCAGAGTCAAAATTTACAGCTGGAAAAAGGATGTCATGGCTGGGAGAACTATAGGAAAATAACACAGAAATCAGCAGCATTTCTTATAGACACCAGAGTGGCCATTGTACCACAGAAAAGTGAAATTATGGAAAGTCATTCTGCTTTTCTTTTAAAAAAAAAATGTTTTCTTTCAAACTATATTGATTTATAAAATATAATTCAGTCTCTATGAAAGTGCTTACTATATATGGTACTTTCACATCTCAAGGCTCCCAATCATTTTCGTGTAGATCACATCTAAATACAGAGGTGATTGTATAGAACACTTCTTTGCGTGTTTGCAGCCACACTAGCTATATTTCTTCCAATTCTTGGTCACAGTGGGGCTCTCCAATTTGCAGCCATGCAAAGACAGGATCTTCTGTTTTAACAGTATTTAGCTGTAGTTTGGTAGATAGGAATGATGAGGGATTGGTACTGTGTTACTGACCAGAATTTTTGTACCCCATGAGACCAAGATCTGTGAATTAGCCGTGTTAACGAGTCCCATTTTGGAACCTGTCAGTGTAGTTCTATCAGTGCAATATTTTTGTACTTTTTCTTTTTTTTTTTTGAGGACATGAGGTCACTTAAAGATTTTAAAGCAATTGTCAAAATTGAGGCCCAAAGAAGACTGAAACAGAATGTTTCCTTTAACGGTGTATTACTTATTTAAAAGCATTGTATTCCCATTCATTTTTATATATGTTTATCTAAGTATATTGAAATCTAATGCATATGAATATATAGAATATCTTTGGATGACTCTAAGGGAGGTCTCCAAACATATTCTTGAAGTATTGTACCCTTGTGAAATTTTTAGGAAAGTTTATTTTTCTCATAGACGGGATCAATAAAATTACTCTTGCCGCTGCCTGTCTCAATCAAGTGGCTTTGCTTTAAAAATAGACAAAAATAAATCAAAAGAATGCCAGGTAATGCCCTGTTACTAAAACATCCAGCTACTCATAATCTGAGTGAAAGAGATCTTGGGGACTGTGGGGGGGAGTTGAAATAGACATACCATTTGAAGAATGAGAACTTCTAGGACATTGTTCCATGTTTCCTTGCACAACTATGCCTTCAACCCCGTCCTTGCATCCTTTTAATCCAGTTTTGAAGTGAAATTCTGGCTTGGTAAAACAAGTATTTTACTGTGTAATTCACTGGTGTCAGGACTCAGCTGTTGTCACTTTGACCAAGACTGGCTTTTGTAGAGTTGTTCTGTGATGGAAGCAAGTGTTCACCATGAAGCAGGAAAAATCCAGTGATTTATTAGAATGTTCTGCTGGAGGATAGTAGCTTCTTGAAAATACAGACAAACTCTTTAATAATAAAAGAAACACTATATATGAAAGAAATGAAGGAGCCATTCTCATTATAAGCATCTGTAATTAGAAGGGAGAAAATCTGCTCTGTAGAGAAGCAGCAACAAAAAGAGGAAAAATCAATAAATCAAAAGGTAATGGGATCTGAACAGCCTACAGAGTCGTATCTAACAGCTGCCAGCAGTGGAATGTTTGAGAATAATATCGGAGCTGTTACCTGGTAAATCGAAGAAATCTGAGAAATGAAAAGATCAAAATGCAACAGCTCGGAGTTATGCCAAGTGCCATACTGTGTGTATCTGCCTAAACAACAAAAATGTAGAACACTAATCCATTAAAAGCTCCCATAATGATAATAACCTAAATTAGGGCAATGATTTCTGAACTTTGGCATAAACCCTGGAGCCTAGTAGATCTCAGAATATGAGAATGGGCTTGAGCTGAAAACGGAGCATCCAGACGTTGAACACATGATTTTCTGGACCACCTCCATTTCAGCTATTGGAGTAACATGCAGGAAGCAGAGAATAGACCCCCTTAGAATAGTATTCACTAGTGAAGCAGAAGCAAAGTCAAAGTAGATGAATTTTGTAGTTTTCTCCTCTGAGGCCTCCCACAGTAGAAGAAAGCAGGGAAAAATCATGGCTGGTACTCTATCCAGCTGACAGAAAGTCCCCAGGGTGTGTTGTCAGATGACATATGTTTTCTTATTACCTAGGGTTTTAGCTTTTGTTTGGGTTTGATGATTTTTTTATTTGTTTGCTTTTCGCTCTGGAATGCACAAGTAATTTAAAAACTGTTTTAAAGAAAAGGGGAGAATACAGTTTGAATTATTTGGATTTTTCTTTTCTCTTTGCAAGAAAACTTACGGAATTTGGCATCTTAACTGAGCCTTGCCTGATCTGATCACAAACACAGTCAAATTTTTATTAAAATGTTTTCAATCTTTCAAACATGATATTGATAACTGAAATGGAGCAAAGAGACAGTAGCATCTGGTTTTAATGAATGTGGTCTGCTTATACTTGAAAGCAAAACCATGCAGGAAAAGACTGGAAATTCTTGTTCAGAGAATCAAAGTGCAATAGTGTTTTCCAATACCTGACATCTGTATGCTTAGAATGACCTGGGTGACTTCACTCAGCCAGTTGTTCATATTTTTTAGATTAAAATGTCATATTTGAATCTGAAATATATTTGGTACTTTTTTTTTTCTTAGATTGTTGTGTACTTCTCTACACTCCTACAGTCTTAACAAAGCATTTGCTTTGAGTGCTGTCATACCTTTCAACTTGGCTAGCTTCTTGCATGTAGTCCATATCAAACTACTTTTTATATTAGATGTGTGTGTGTTCCAATCACTATAGAGTAGTCTGGGCAAATTGGGGGATCCTTTCTGGAGATAGTTTTCTGCCATATGCTTTAACATCTGAAAGAAAATAATAATCCGAAACACCCTCATAAACTGCAGAACTATGTAAAAACCACTTTCAGACATACCCGGTATTTCAGCAAAAAAAGTGAGGACATTGTCAAAACAAATTGCGCAATAGGCCACCCTGTCCTACTACCTTCAACACAAGCTTATTGGCATTTCAGCCATGCCCTTCACGGGGAACCTGCACACCACTGGGGCTTCTTCCAACAGAGCAGCAGTAGTTAGACTAGGCTAATAAAGCTTCCTGCATCTTTTCTAGGAACTCACATTTCTTATGTGAGGTGGATAAACTTGTTCTGAAGTGCAGTCTAGATAGCTGTTTGGGTTTTATACTTCGAGTTCCTCCCAGTCAAGATGATGGTGGTGCATTTTTATTAACCTAACCTCTTTTTCTTCACACCCTAATTGTCTCTCTTGGATTCGAAGAAGTAGTTGCCAGGGTGCCTAGCACAACGTAAGGCTCTGAATAATCACAGGAAAGATGTTGTGGACATTTTCCATACCACAGAGGAGCACCATGCATGATGAATCCATCTAGCTGTAAAGAATACACCAGGTGCTTGAAAATGGTAATATAAATTCCAGTGTATATATTTCAGCATAGTGTTGTCCTCAGACTAGTGTTTGAATTAAGAGTAACAGTTTAGAAAAGAATAAATGCATTTGACCATAGGCACCAACCTATTGCCTATATTTGAAGTTTTAACTCATATGAAAGACAGAGGATAAGCATCACAATTTGCAGTATCTACATTCCTAAAAGTTTCTAGCTTTTAAAACTTTAGTGAAAGTGGCTTTCAGTTACCGCTAACAGCTTCTTTGAATCCTTTTGTTACAATCTCAAAGCTGAGAAATCAATGAGGTTGGCCAGTTTGATTAAATAGTTTTCTTAAGTCAAACTATTGTAAAGTTAGCCTTTAAAAACAAATATGCTGCATTGCCTTTGACCATTTACAGTTTTTCTTTGGCTCCACCAAGCATGTGGACGTCTAATCAGGGGATTATCAAGTAGACTAGAGAAATATAACAAAGTTCTGTGCTCCAGTAAATATTTGTGTAGCACAAGCCTGGAGAAAGTCCATGTTATATTTTACTGTTGATAATTTAATAACTCTATGGCACGCCTGAAACTGTACAGTAAATGTCAGGATGTGTCAAATGTGGTATCTTGTAAAATTTAATAAGCTCATATGTAAGATGAGGTGCGTGCATGGGTAAGCAACACTGTCATTGGAAAATACATTTTGTAATAGTGTTTAAGGCAATCATCTGAGTTTTGCCAAAGAATAAAGTGAGCAATAGCCATCCAGTTTATAATTAATAATTATGACAACATAAGTGACAAACTGAATAACGCATGCAGAAATGGTCCAGTCTATCAAATGATGATGAGACCAACCAACAGATTTCATATAACAATCAAAAGATCTGTAATTTCCTTTTGCTACAGAAAATAGACCATAGTGTAAACAATTGATTAAATTAACTGAATCTGTGTTCCATGTGCTTAAGGGATAGCATACAGCATGCTGTCTGCCACAGTAGTTTGTTTGCACTGAAATTAAGCAATAATGATTGAGGCACAGAGCATTTCCTGGGGATTAATGACCGCATGAGAGGAACTGATGGCCCAAAGAACAGCTCCTGGCCATTAACCCCAGCCAGTCATTAATCCAAAGGAAATGCCCTGCCCCAAGGTCGTTATTACTCCTAGAAAATGAAAACGAAGAAAAACAAACCCGTAAGGACCTAGGGTTTGTTCTGTGTGGTGAAGTTTCAAATCATTTTGTGTGTGCAGATTTTGATAAAACAAATACTTTACCAGTTATTTAGCTGGAGTGCTCATTTCTCTCTAAAGCATCTTGATATCATCTAGACCTACAGAGTTGACAAGAGGCTAACAGGAGAAACATGATCTTCTTTTCACCTTTATTAATCTGTTTCTCAGTATGGAATGCAATTTATGTTTAATTCTAAAGTGATTTAAGCAAGGTGAATGTGTACTTAAATAAGTATCTTTAAGTAGTCTGCATCATGTGAAGTATTTAAAGTAAGTGCTGCCAGAACACCAAACAGATGTAGATACTGTTCTTGTTATGTTTAAACCCTTCTTTTCCTAATTCTGGAATCAATGGACAATCTATGCCTTTATAAGCAAGAATAGTTATAAACATTACAGTTTACTGTATTCTTTTAATGTAGCAAGTATGCGTATTGGATTTCTTGAGGTAAATTGTAGTTCTCAGATGTTCATTGTTTCCTCTCTACTTTCTGAAGCTGAAGAGCACTTCAGAAAATTTAAAAAAGATGACTGTTCAAATATATATTTTACTATCTTCTCTACTGTGAAGCAGCATTACAGCATTCAGGAAATCTGTGAAACTTTTGTTTTCAGAAAACTTGCAAGCCAATTTCCATATGAATTTCCATTTGCAACAAGGTGATAGTGATATGTATTCATTACATAAAATGATTCAATGTCAACATAAAATGCGAATTTACATTATTCATTATAGATAGAAGTTTTGCTTTCTAGACTATGCTATCAATAAGATCAGTTTATTCACCTTATT
This sequence comes from Anas platyrhynchos, assembly GCF_047663525.1. Lineage (NCBI taxonomy): Eukaryota > Metazoa > Chordata > Aves > Anseriformes > Anatidae > Anas > Anas platyrhynchos. The sequence continues at coordinate 38,565,026 of NC_092590.1, forward strand.
CTTTATGGATGTAACATTGGTAGAACTAGGCAACTTAGATCAGTTGTAACAGATGAGAGTTAATGTTCTATCTCTAGCCACCTCTAAAAGGAGAAGAGAAGCTGGGATAAAAGTTGAGATGAGTTTTGAGGGGGAGCACAACTACAGCACAACTGAATTAGGAAGGCTTTTTTTCTTGCTTTATTAAAATGTAGATTTTTGTAGTCTATATAGTTAATAGCACAAAGTTAATTTGCAACTAAAACTCTGTTTAGGTGAACATCAAGCGTATGCCAACAATTCAAGGAAAACAAGTTGATGAAGATAAAGGTTCACAAAGATGTTGAGGTAAGATGCCTTTTTTTTTTTTTTCTTTGTACATTCAACATAATCCAAAGGAATTTGTTGCTAAGATATGTTGTGCTTTCCATGTGTCATTCATTTTATACCAAAGTAATATGTATGATGTATTATTTTCAAAAGTGATTGTAAAACTATACTTAGCTGTAGCTGTGGGAGGATGTCCCGAGAGACTACAGTGACAGTGGCTTACTGCCAATCAGAGGGAAAACTGAAATTCTATTCTTGCCTTTTCATCCATATAAGTATCTCTATGTGGAACAGAAAACTTCTAATAAAGAGCTCTTCATTCTAGCAGAACTTAGAAGTCAGTACAATTGATAGCTTAGCTAGAAAAATCTTGACTTCAATCAAGGTGTTATTTTGAGTAGAGAAGGTAATTAACCTTTGGAATACTGCACAGACAGAACAGTTGTGATAGATTGTCACTGGACATTTTTAAGTTATATTTTTAATACTTACTCATATCCACTTCTTTCTAGAAGATATCCATTATTTCAAACAAGATAAATTCTAGAGAGTTCTTGACCAGTGTTATCCATCAGATCAGACAGGATGATGGCAGTGGTTTATTGTGGCCCAATAATCTGTTCCTAACTTGTTGTGTGATACTAAGAAAATTTCTTCGTGTCTTTGTCTTTATTCTGTAGTACCTTCATTTCTTAAATATATATACATGTATATATCTCTTATAAGTACTTACATTTTATTCTGATTTCCTCAAAGGAAAGCAGGCAGAAAACATGGTAGAAACTCTTGCAATAGATGTCATTGATGTAAGGATTTAACTGTTAGTCAAACAGTGCTAAGAAAATGTTGACTCATAAACTTGGGTGATTATAGAATTGAAATGATAAAAAATGGTTTTCATGTAAACGTATTTTGGTTTTAAAATGTTGTACCTGAATATACTTGTCATCTTCCATTTACAAAGGAAGAGAATGTCCAAATCATTGGAAAGGTGTTAGGTAGGACCTGATTCAAAACCCACTAAATTTGCCCAGCTAATTGAGGGAGGTTGTCTTTCAGCTAAACTCACTGGGATTTGGATCAAGATCCTATTCTGAAATATGTAGTCTAGTCTTAAAGGAAGTCTCAAACTACTACAGATTACTGCAGAATTCTTCGTGGCGCCTGCTTTCTACTGACTACAAAAGGACTTATTTCTGTTTGGATACTTGACATCCCAATTTCTCCCTTAAGAACAAGAGCTGTTGTAGATATAGGAAACTACATAAATCAGGATTGTAATAAATGTAGTATAAATCATCATGTTGTGTAGTGCAATGTGGAACACATAGTATAATCATTCTAGCAAAAATAAAAATAAACAACAAAACAGCCTACTTATTTGAAGAGGAGACAACTGGTTTCATTTTAAGCTCTTTTTCCACTCCTATTCAGGGTACTATTTATTAGGAAAAAAATAGTGATAAAAACAGGAAGTATATAGGGAATCATCGCTTGGCACTTGCAAATCTAAACAGGATGTGCTATGTTAAAAAAAAAACAACACACAGATACTAAGGTACAAGCAGTGTCATTCCACACTAAGGGCCAGATCTAAAAAGTGGCCAGAACTGTCATTCCATCCTGTCATTCTGGTGTTCTGCAATGTGTTCTTTTATATATCTGGCCAGCACAGTAGACTTAAAAATACTAATGTTTTGTATAGGGAGAGAAAGGCTCTGGGAGGCACCGGAACCACTGCACATCTGTCTATCCACAATTCAGTAGAGGACAACAAAGGCAGAGGTGAATATTGAATCCTGCCTTAGGACGTTTGAGACAGAACCACTTTCTTCTGCTAGTGCTTTGCATAGAAGGTCCCTCTCCTGATATAACTTCTAAATCTTTACAGAATAAAGTTTAGTAGTAGTATTTTTTTTCAATATTTCCAGTGGTCATGAACACCTCCCAAACAATTATTATTAGTGCTTATACACATATTAATGCTTGTTCCACATGGGAAATATGAAATCCAACCTCCACTGTAGAGGACTCAGATCTGTCCTCTACTGAGTGAGTGAGTATTGGCCATACCTGACTTGGAGGGATAAAAGGGCAGTCTATAACTTCTCTTTTGAATCTGAACTAGTGTAGGTAAACTACCTGAAGCAAATACAAGTGAAATTGCCAGACTTGGTGCTAAAGCCTTCACCTGGAAAGGGGGAGACTGTAGGACCCTACCACTGGTAGAATCATCTTGTTCATTATGCACTTATGCAAATGTTTAATGTAAAGTATATGCACTGTTTTTGAAACGAGTCAAAACTGCAGTTTCTCACCTTTTCTTGTTGTGTTCTAGTCTTGGAACAGAAACAGCTTCAGCATAACATTTCTTGTTGCTTTCTACACATACACGTGCTTTTCTTTTGCACCCTGCAGTGATAACTTCCCTTGCAGGTGAGCAATCGTAGCATGAATTCTTTTAGGCAGAGGGAGGAGCTGAACCTCTACTACCTTAATATTATGTAAGCTCTGAACTATTAATAAAGAAACAAAAAAAGAAAAAAAAAAAGGAAAAAACAAGAAGCTGTATTTACTATTGCATTCGTGCATTGGTTTTGGAACCTGATCTAGAAGGTCTACAAACTGCATTGTCAGAGATCCTCATGATGCTAAGGAACTAAGGTCATCAGGAACTAAGGTCTGAGCTGCTGTGCTCTATGGTAACTGGCATGTTTAAAGGCAGGCATAGAAGCAGCAATGAAGGCACTCAGCAATCTTTAAAATGAAAGCTAAGGTGTTTTAGGATTTGAATTAGTTGATGGTAGCTGAATAGTCTTTTCAGGATTGCCTAAATTCTACCTAAATTTCAGTTAGATTCCTTCATCCTTTTTTTGCATCTGACCATGGCTGTTCACTGAATAAAGATCAAAAGCACACCTTGCTCAGTCACCATATATGGTCAAAATCCACTGCTTTTGATTTTCCTTTTAACATCAAAGCACTAGAAAGAGCATCTTCACTGAGTTCACTGAAGTTCTTTAACAGGGTGGTCTGTAAATTTTATAAAGCTTACTATATTAAAATACAAGACTTGCATCACTTACATACAGTTTATTTCTTCTCATAATTGAGAATTGCAACATATTCTGGGAAAAGATGGGAATTGTAATCTACCAGGTAAAGATTTTCATCTCAAAATGAAAAGCAGCAAGAATGAGCCATGCCTGTCTGTATGGAACACACTGACCTGGAACAGTTCATAGCTTTGTCTTCACCATGATAAATGACATTTTTAACCCATGTTGCTGTTTTCCAAATATGGCTTATTTATGTCAGCCATGAAGACAAGGCAACTATAAACCAGAATAAAAAGAGTGAAAAGCATGTATTCTGCATGCACAAAGGAAACTGGAAGGGTCATCTTTGAAAAAAGACATTTCACTGTGTGTGTAAGGAAAAGTTGAGGCAGTCTTAGGAAGCAGCAGCTCACATCTTCTTGTACCTTGAGATGAAGATGTGTTATATTAATTTTAGGTCACTGAGATAAAGACCCAAAAGTTGTATTTAAATATGCTCCAACTATTTAGCAGGGCTAGAATAGTGTTAAAATCCTGTTGGATTTTTCTCTCAAATAAACTCTCTTGTCCTCATCATATAAAACATTTACAGGGACCGAACTTATAGCTGTAAGCATGCTAGTGTGTTCAAACACAGCTACCCTTTACAACCAACTCAAGATACTTCTGTCTAAACCCCAATTTTCAAATTGTGATGGGTGTTAGGAAACACAAGGCTATCTCTTTCTATATAAATTCATGTAACGTAATTCTGTTAGATGGCACGCATTTACTCATGGGTTAAGATTATAATTGCATTTCAAAGCAGTTCTCTTGAAACATTCTAAAACAGATTATGTTCTTAAAAACTCTGTTCTTTACTTTGCATGTTTTAGTACCACATCCCATTAAAGCTGTGTTTGAAGTTACTAGGATTTGTTAAAAATTTGATAATGCCTAAGCAGATAAGAGATTATATGCTTTATGTATATATTTGAAGGATTTGTTCCAGCTTGGATACAGTGTATTAATTGGCCACCTACAGTGAACAGCAGTGTTTAATATTTAGAACCCTTTTCCTCATTGTTTTCCAGGCAGAAGAGCATGTAAGTATTCTTTTAAGTAAATTTGCTAACTTTCTGGAACACATTTAAACAATGTGTGCTACTTGTGTCATATTACATTAACTTCACTTCTACAGACAGGTTGTATACATATGTAATAAATAGCCCCTCAGGGATCAGATCTAGATTAACTGAGAAAAACGTACTCTGCTGTACGTTAAGTAATTTACAATATCTCAGTAAACATTAGAAAAGACATGTTTGTCTCACCAGAACAGGTTAACAGTGCCTGCAGACTCAGTAATGATTGTAGAATGTTAAACTATCAAGTGGAAAGTTATAATTGCTTTAAATAGTCTAATTTTTCCCCTTAAAACCTCAGCCTATCTGCAGCTTGATACCATGATGTCTGTAATAACACTGAATGTTTATGATACAAAATGAAAGTAGTAAAGAAAGACACCAGTTCTGCAAAGGATCTAAACAGCGTAACTGAGAGAGAAAAAGCTCATAGAGAAAACTTGTTTAAGTGGGTAATCTTTTATTTAAATATTACTCCTTTTTAATTAAATTACAATATCTGCAATTAGAAAAGAAACGGATTTTAGGCATGCTAATTTTATTTGCATATCACAAAATCCCTGTCGCCTCCCCATGTCTATCAGCTCAATCCTGTCTGATAGTTATTTAAATACAGGTATGGCAACTGTGGTTCTGCTGGCTTTGGTTTTTATTTTCCCCATCTAAATCTAATTAACAAAGTGTTCTAAGTAAGCCTACAAAGGTTATTTCAGAAGAGTTCAGATGCTTGGCCATTCATCACCACTCTAGAACATATTTATTAGATTTACCAGCTATCGAGGAAAGGAACATACAGTATAGCAAGAAATATTATCTTTTCTTCAGGTAAAATTGATGCATCTGGTGGGTACGTTGATTGACTGTGTAGCTGTGAGTTTTCCCAAGCCCTAAGAAAATAGCACTTACCACATAGCACTCATACAAGCTTAAGATAAAGCATAAAATCTATGAGGTACAGTGATTTCAGGATTTAGCCTAGCTGCCTTGTCTTTGATACACAGAAGGGGATAGAAAGTAGGCTAAACTCCAAATGAGGAAGCGTGTTTAGAATTCTGTCTTAATTGATCATTTAAGGACAATCATCTTAATTGTTTAATTACATTATTTAACTGTCGTAAAGTCAGGCAAGAGGCCCACCAGCATGGAGAAATAACAAACTGTAGCAGGAGAGTGGCTGGAGCAGAGGGCCATAAGCCCTGGATTCTGGAGAAGCCATTTAACACTGTTTGCTTGTCCTGAACTAGAAATAATAAATACTTCATTATACTCAATTATTGGAGATCCTAAGATAAGAAGCACTGTATTACAAATAATCATTATTATTATGTTATATATCAGCTTTGCAGCAAAAACAACTGAAGACTTTTGTACATGAGGTAAAGAGAATTTAATATATATTACATAGGAATGATTTAAGATATGTATTAAATGCGTATGAGAATGTTAAAGTAACTGAAAAGTGGTTGATGCAAACGTTCATAAACGTGGCTATCTATAGAAGAGGTATAATTAGGTTAGAAGCTAAGGTGTTGTATTTTATACTCTTACAGTACAGAAAGAGCTCGATTTGTTGTATACATACTCTTTGGGGAGAGAGAAAAAATATTTTTTAAAAGACAAAAGTGAGAGTCTAGAGGACTGAGGGAGAGCCAATTTTAAGTTCAGAGCATAGAAGTACTGATGATGTGTAATCCCGTAAAAGTGGTATTTGTTGGGGACAGAAACCCTGAGTACAGTTTGTTTCAGGTAGGCCTGGCTACATGCTGCTCTGCTCTGTTCCATTGGTCTGAAAACAGTCGTGGAAAAGTTTTGTTTTGTTTTGTTTTGTTTTGTTTTCATTTGAGGACCTGTCATACTGACAAATGTGTCAGGCTTTGAGAGAAGCTCAAGAACTGAATTCAGTGGAATTTACCTACCAATTGTGCTTTGTACTTACTGTGCAGATGAGCGAATTCTGTGCTCTCCTTGTTTAGTTGCTCCTTTCTGACCAGGAAATAACTGGAATCCAAGGCACAAGTGTCATGCAGTGCCAATAATCTAACATACAGGTTCATCTATAATTACTGTATCTTTATTTTTTAAAAGAGAGAGAAAGAGAAAAGATTTCTTTTTAGAAAGAAATCAGTATCTTTAAATAATGACATTGATTTTTAAAGGGTGCTGTGTTGTATTGTATCATACCAAAAATAAGAAAGTAAATTAAAAAACCTACCATGAACTCAAGAATTATGTGGACACAATCCCTGTTACTTTAAAGTGAGATATAAATCCAGAGATTTCTCATGCCATCATTTTGTAAATAATTACAGTTCTGCTGAATCTGTTGTATAAAGTTTACATGGGAGGTTCAGTGCACCCTCGCTCTTGTTTAGAACATTCGGAACCACCAGAGAGATGTTGACATATGGCTGCACTGTTTTAGTGCACGAGACATCTACTACATGGGAGCATAATAAACAGGAGCATAAAGACAGGTTTGTGCAAGCAGTTTGGATTGACCTTTTTGGCAGCTGAAATCCATCTTGAGTACATGGTGCTGATGTGGACAGACATGTAAACTTCGTCTTGTTACCACAACTACTAGTTTTACAAATATACTCCGATGCCCAAAATGTATATCATTCAAAGTAAAGTGATTTTAAATGGGAGAAGGGATTCAGCAGCAACAATTCATAATAAGACACAGCAGAAACTGTCTCTTTGGTTTGTGGCAATACACCTATTGATAAATAAAGAGTTATGTAAGTATGTTTTATACCAGTAGGATATCTCATGATAAATTCAGAGAGATGGCTTATCTCATGTACTTTTTTCCCCAGCAAGGTATTTGACCAACTGGTACAGTATTTTAATAGTAGGATTTTAAAAGAATAATTTGCTGTTCCTTCAGTGAGTTCTTATATCAGAATTCTCAAAAAGTAGGCATATTTGTATAAACACCTTTTACTCTTGAATCTGGTCCATGTCATTATTCTTAAGAACTGAATGAGTCCAATTGCATTGTACTTTTGAAGAAACATTTTTTAAAACTTAAAATTTTCTTTTTTTTATTTTTTGACAAATATCTAAGGGATAATCAAATCTGATCTTGTTTTATCAAGTCCTAATCTACCACTGCATACCAAGGCCTCTGTATGAGCCTCTGTGTATAGCTCTAGTAGCATTTGGCTCTGTTTTCTTTTCATCCTTCACTCAGATGTTTGTACACTCCAAAGAGATCCCCCTGAGTGTTCTCTTCTCTCGGCTAAACACTGCCAGCTCTCTCAGCCTTTATTGATATGAGAGATGCTCCTACCCTTTTTTTTTATAGAGTGTATTGCATCAGTTGGTTTGCACTGCATGAAGATGTGAGTTTTCATGCATCTATACTGTTCATGGCATTTGATTATTGAAGACAGCAGACCTCATATTTACAGGGCACAACTTTGGTCTCCTGGGATTTGTATGACTGTGTTTTGCTGGTGATGATACTCATTGGTGCAACAGAAACCAATTCTGAATAAACTGTCAGATACAATTCTTCCATTTAAATATCTGAAGTTTATTTGCAGAGATAGGAGTAATGCTATAGAGTGGGAATAAATGCAACTGTTGTAGGTGTTGTAAGCTGTAACCCTTGCTATCTCAAGCATTTCTATGTTTTCTTGTCATTACGTTTGAAGACAGAAGCCACGTAGTGTGTTGCTAGTATCGCATATTATTAAGGATTTAAACATTTCCCCATCTCTTTGTTTGCAGAAGAGCAAAAATACAAGAGAATTTCTGTATTCTGTGAACGGCAGAGCTAATTCAATTGTGAGCTTCAACTGAGCTATGCTCATTCTTTCCAAAGTATGGCACTCAGGCAGAGGGAGAAAGTGAGGGGGGAAAACTGGCCTTTTATCCATTACCTGAACCTCTTAGACATGTGTAACAGCTGCAGAGCAATTTCCCTTCTGCTTGCTTTGAGAAAACCTTTCTTCCCTTCTCTTACACATATTGTCTTATCCTGTCTTGTGCTCACATACCCATGCCAGAATTTGGAGAGAACATTTGGCCTCACAATATTTGCACTTTGTTTAAAGCTTGTTGCAAGTAAGGGTGCTTTGAAAGTAGCCAAGTTCAAATCTGTAGCTATCCTTGTATTACACAAGCTTATGAAATGTTTTATGTTGCTAATGTTCATACACATTTGGACAAAACAAGTGTATTTGTATGGTTTTCATTTTAAAATTATTGAAGTGGTATGCTTGGTTCTTGCTGCTAGTAGAGTTTAATATTGCTGTCCTCACTCAAGCAAATCTCCCAGTGAGATCAACACAACCTTTGCCTGAGGAAAAGTCTAAAAATTTGGCTTGTAATGGCCAGGAGGAGAAGGGAGTTTTGCTTCACTCAACTTCTTTTGGTAACTGCATCAATATGAAATCTCAAGTGTTAGAGGTCTTTGGAGCATTCCACTTCCAGGAAGGATGCTCTATATGATCTGTCTAAGCATATTTTTTACTTTTATGGTTGTGGAAAACATGTCTGAAAATTTTAAATGCTAGCTGTCCCACTGGTATGAGTGAAATCCTAAATTTTACACCGTTCTCCATTTTTCCACTGAGGGATTTTTATTTATTGTTATTCTGGTTAAAGTGGTACTTAATCCATCAGTAAGAATTCCATGATAAAATTCAGGCTACGCCTTCAGTGACCTGTCAGAAACTATATATCTTATTGCTAGGAATCTTTTGAGACCTGGGACTTGATTTTTTTCCTACATGTATATGAAATGTCTTTGGCAAAGGTCACACAAGTTTTAACCCACAATATTAAGTCACGAATGAAACCGATTTAAGTGGTCTTGCCCTACTCCCTTGTGAGTACTTGCTCACATCTCAAAACCACCATATAATTTGTCACAATTCAACATGATTATCTGTCTTTACTCAGGAGTACTATAATAGCTAAAGCATAAGTTATATAGCAGGTAAGGATTTAGGATTACTGGTAGAGCTGATTGAAGGAGCTTTCAAAACTGTGGCCTAAGCCTCTCTGACCCTAGCTGGTACTTACTCTGTTTTCTTTCTTTATCTATTCTCCTGTGGGCTTTTTTGGTTTGTTTTTTATTTTTTTTTCTCATATGCATTTTTTGTTGTGCTAAGAAATATCCTAGATTGCATCTGAAATGCCAGCACAAAACAGAATAGCAAACAAAGGTTCAGCTGACAGTGCGTAAATAGACCCAGCAATCTTTGATTCAGCTGCCCTTCCTGCTCAAAAAACTTTTTCAGCATGTAGACAGTGAAGCATGTAAATTTTCTAAACACTGCATGTCCAAGCGATCTAGACAGGATCATGGAACAGAACATAGTTTGAAAAGCCACCCTCCCACACATTCCCCCCAGCCGCCCGCCCCATCCGAGTGCTTTGAAAAACGGGGCATGTTCTACTTGCCAATCAAGCTGTTATGTAAAGTCTCTTGAAAGTTCACTGCACTTTTAAAAGTATTTCAGGGGTTGTTACATTTAAAAGAAATGCTTAAGAAAGGCTCCGTAGCATAATTAACTGTGCATATCTTCTTCATGTTCATTAGTTGCATGTTAATGGCTATGTTTAAAATTCCTTCTTATCTTATTTCCTGATTGATGGGAACTTGAACCAACCTCTGGACTTCCAGACCTTGTTTAGTTGCTGTCATTTTCATTGGCAGAATAAATCATCTGATGTGAAAAATACTGTACACTATCTTGATTCCCTGTTCGACCCTGTTCAAATCAGCATCTATTTTGTTTTACCCTGGTATCCGATGAGCTCTTATATTGTGTGACAGCCTCTATTATTTAGCAGGGTACCAGGAATTTTTACCTTCTGCAGTTGCAGCATAGGACAAGGGAATTGCATGCCGCTCTTTTTATTTTTCTGTGCTTTTATTCTTCACTGTAGCTGCTTGGGTTAAAAGACAAACAAACAAACAAATCTCTGTGGACTTCAAAGAGATCAAATTTAAAAAAGCAAATAATTTCTTAAAGCTAGGCTGTTTTGCAGTGTTTCTCTCCTGTTTTTCTTTTCTTCTTTTTTTTTTTTTTTAATTCTGAAAAGAAATAGCAGGCTGTAGGCACTGCCTGTGGCTTGCTAGCCTTGCTTCTTGTGTGGTCTGTGCAGACTTTATGATTTATTCAGCTAATGGGAAAGGAGCATGACCCCCAGTGGCCACAGAAAGAGAGCTGCATGTGGGTTTAATGCTTTCACCACAAAAATGTCTGCTATGACTAAGCTGTGTGGCTGAAGTCACTGTCTGAATGGTGCTAAAAAGGAACTTAGGCATTAAGTGTGCACTATTTACTATAGATTGGCTCTTGGGATTAGGCCAAGGGTTTCTTACTCAGTTTCAAAGAATAGCATGGAAGCTGCTAGGAAAATTAGAGCTGTGCAATTTATTTTTACCAGTCTCCCCAGTGAGTGACCCAGTGAAGGATTTGCCTCATAACACTTTTTTTTTCATCAGTTACCAAAGAGCAATTCAAAATGTATGGGTTTGTTCGTGAGTTTTATGGGGCTTATTGTTTACATTTTCCCATCTCCTACTTTTCTTCATGTTAACATGACTTTATAATACTGTTTTTCTTCATATATTGCATATAGCTATAAAGAAAAATTGTTTTGAACAAAATTTAAGTGTCAATGGTTGACTGGTTATACTTCTATCTCTGATTTAAAGGATAAATCTGTAGGCTAGATTAAGAGTCTGCCTCTGTTCTTACTCAATACAATGGCTAAAATGCATGTTCTTCATTGGGAAGAAACAGGGATCAGTCTGTTTTCTTATGGCAACATTGACACTAGTTTTACTTGATTTTGCTGACTTTTAAGGGCAGACTATGGTACTCTGTGTGTTTGCGTACTGACAGGTAACTTTATTTACACGGATATATTAAAAAAACAAAACCAAAACCCACCAACCTATGTTGAGAGAAAAAAAAATCAAGGTGTTCTGTAGTCTTTAAAAAGCATTTAGAAATGATGTGTTCCCAGTACTAATCTTACCTCACGCTATGTAAGAAGACCTGTAGGATATTAAAAATTAAACACGCTTTGCTAGTGTCTTGTTTTGTTTTGTTTTCCTGAAAAAATATTCTTTGTTATCATAAGACAATGAGGACTCCTTTTAAAAAGGCATTAAGAAGATTTAAAAAAAAAAAAAAAAAAAAGAAGATACAGGGCTTTAAGAACTGACATTCCAGATTCCTTCCATTTTTAGATATTAGTCAGCTCCAGTAAGTTTAAGGGAATATAATGTAACTGAAAGCAAAATTTAGTGTTGATATTTATCTTAGCTATTGAATTATTGACAAGCATGTAGAGAAAGACTTAACAACCAAAAAAAAAAAAAAAAGTGGTGTATATTATATCCCTCTGGTATCAAATATTTGCAAAGCAGAAGTGGCCATTTTCTGCCAACTGAATTTTGGAAAAAATGAAATTTAACAGGTTTTATCTAAATAACAATACTTAATGTGTATGGTTTTGCTTTTTGTCTTATCCTCTTGTGATCTTTTGCCTAGCAGCAAGTTTTAAAATCTAAATGACGAGTGTTAGTGTCCTAAATCCATATTTACATGCACACGCATCAATTTCTGTATATGCTAAGAACCCGCAAAATAGAAGTGAGTCAAGTGACAGTGAGCTGCAGTTGTTTTGTAGTTTTGATATTGAGGCCTTTTTTACTTGGAAATATTGTTGGAAAAAATTCATGCAACAGTTCAATTTACAGAAAGTCAAATTCGGACATCAAATGAGAGGTATTGTATACATGGGCAAATACGGTGAATTAGTTGTTGAAAAATACCTTGTTGAAAAAGTCCAACTATATTATTTTGTAAATACAGAAAATACTTCAGTTTTGCATTTTGAAACAATCTTGTGTTTTATTTTTAATTAATTCAAAAACATCAGTGGTATCTTGTCAAACAAAACACCTGAAAAGAAGTTGTTAAACAGTTTTTAAAAATCCTTTTTCCCTTTAGACATGAACGGAAGAAGTTATTCATACAATTATATTTCATAATATTAAGACACAGATACTTGAAATTTTTGCTTCACTCTGGTTTGAAGTTTATCCATCCTGTTCTGTTTTCTGGGACATCTGAAATGGGTTTAGAAATCTTAAGGTGGAAGATGTGTTGTTCTTACTTTATTCTTGTTTCTTGCACAACCAGGAAGAAAGAGTGCAAAGAAATCAGCGGTGATGTTTTCTAAGCACAGAGGGTGTCCTGAAGTAGAAGATAAGGCCTGCTTGTAATCTTATAAGTATCTGTATTTCCTGATTAGAGGAGGGCTCTGACTTCATGCTGCCCTGTAAGCCAACCCTAGAGTGATGTGGCGATGGCACTGTATGAAAGTTTGAAAAGTCACTGCTTTGGGATATACAGCATATTTTTGCTGGGCTGCTGTACTTCATGGAGAACTTCTCCTCTTCAGGGTATGGGGGATGGTAAAAAGTACTATACAAGAGCAGTGGGAATAATAATACTAAAGGGCTACTTAGCTGTTTTGCAGAGATCCTTTACCTACAGCATGCAAACTGGTGTGTGTGGTGTGCAGCACAGATGCCTTGTCAGCAAGAGGCATGGGAGAAGACAGCTGTATGTGTCTGGCATGCAGGTGTTTCAGCTGGTATTCACACTGTCTACTGGCAAACAGATTTTTTTTTTTTTCCCCTGGTGGAGGAGGAAGAGACAGTGGGAGGTAAAGAAAGAAGAGGGATCACCCACAGTCATTTCCCAGAATGGAAGGGGAGAGGAGCTCAACCCCTGTTTACACATACAATTGGCTCAGCTTTCCTTTGCAAGTATAAATCAAATGGTACGGACTTGGGATGTTTTTCTATCTCCTGTGAAGACAGCCTCTTCTTTTTTGACTTATGGGGATTGTGTTAGTACGCCAGGAGTTCTAGGTTGCAAGCTGTAAACTTGACTCTGGGCTTTCTTGACACAAAAGCTCAACTTTCTCTCCATTAGAGATTATGTTTCCCTGGCAAGTGACTTTTTTGTCATTGTGAGCTGCTTTGGGGACATGAAGTGGCTATACATTCAGTAGCTTTACGTCTCCCTTGGAAACATCTTTTCTGAAATATTTTCCAGGTATCATGACTGTACCTGCCTTCTGTGGCTAACAATGTGAAGGGCATGGAGAAGTCCTTTGAACTTCGGAAATTTGTTGTAGTGATTGACATCTGGTAAAAGCTAGAGTAGCTCTCGGGATATTCTTACCTAAGTCAAGATACAGACCGGCTCAGAGAAAGTTGTAAGCAGTTGTGTTCTGTGATCTGCTGGCTTTACTTTCTTGTGCAATTTAGGCTTTTGGTAATGAGGTCCTAGTATAATTTACTGGAGTCTGCCAGTACCTACATAAATACTACAGATAAAAGCTGGTTTTCCTCATTTTTTTTCTCCTCATATAAACGTAACAGTTGGGAATAAAGTTTTACATCTATATTGGACACAGGCCATTTAGTCCTACATCTGTTCTCTGACAGTAGCCAGTTTCAGATGCCTTAGAGGGGAGTATATAGAAATCTAAATTATTATTACTGTTATTTTATTTGCTACAGTACAGTATTACTACCAGATGCCACAGGGGGGTTGAATCTATCCTCATTTGGGATCCATGTTATACTGAAACCTCATCAACCGTCTTTTAGTTTTGTCAAGTCAGCACTGGAACCCTAACCCCCTAGTGCTTGCACTTGGAGCCTACAGAACCAGGTAAATGTTCACAGCACACAGAATTCATGGGGCAAAAGAAAAAAAAATGAACAATTTTATCAGCTGGTTGCTCTTTCCTGTCACTTCATGTAACCCACACTAGGGTTTGATTATAGTTACATGGTTCACTTTACTCACTGCCAGCTCTTACTGCCAGTCTAACTAAATGTTCAGTTCGGTTTTGCTGTTTGTACAGCAATTGCTATCGCTTACTTAGAGCAGAGAAGATTATAACATGCTTCTTTTGTTTGTTCTCCTTTTGTTCCTATTCTGGCAGCATCATTTCCAATACAGATTCATTTTGCTCTTGAGTCATAGGTCAGAGTATCCTCATGATTCCCTGTTAGCCAATCATAAGATCAGAAAGATTTTTGTTATTTTATGGGACCATTTTCTTTGACTTGCATGTCACCAAAACCTACAGTAAGATGCCTTTGTTTTCTGGAATTCCTGATACAGTTTTAGGATGTTTAGTATAGTTAAAGTATTATAGCTGAAGTCAGGCTGTAACCTGTTTCTTCATCCTGGAGGCATACTTTCCTTGCCCAGGGAGCTGCTTTATTAGTATCACGCAGTAGTTTGTTGAGCATGCTTAGTGGGCTGTCTCATAGATTATTATACGCATCTTCTTGGACCAAACTATTGTTAGTAATATGTTACATAAGTCAGTGATGCAGCTGTCCAGGAGAAAGTTTTCTAAAAATTGGAATTTTGCCCTTCATCAATCAATATGCTAATTGAAAAATGACTTTTTTTTTTCTTTTTTTTCTTTTTTTCAAATTTAGAGTCAATCTTTTACATCAGCAAATGCTAGATGGAGTCCCCAACCCTGTACTTTCCACACGTAGCTTATTGTTTCTTTTCTGCCTTTTTTTAAATATACCTTTCCTATTCATTACAGTAACTCATTTTCATCTGTGTTTTTGTATGTAGACATTTATGTTCTATATGGAGATTTGCCAAATGCATTCTGCAGTCTTAGGAGAGGAGGATCACCTTATTTCTCCTGTCTGACTTTTCAAGACTCTGTATTTAGCAATACACAACAGTCAAGCTCAGTCTGTGAAAAGTGTAAGATGAATATTCTTTGGAAAAAATGTTCTAAGAATTCAGCTTGAGGCTGTTTAGATCTTACTGTCTACGAAAACCACAGCTGGGGTGGTAGTTCGATGCTCAGAAAATTCTCTGTTGAATCAACCTTTCTAATCAATACCATCTTTTGTTGCCAAAATATTTGACAAGAAGTTGTGTCGTGCCTGCATGTCAGCGGATTCTCTTTCTTGTCTTTAACGCTATGTACCATTTCTTGATTCCTTGATTTACCTGTTGCTCACATGCTTGCTACTTGCCATTGTAGCTTATCTGATCTAACTGCTGCTGGTTGCCACCAGAAAAGGAGGTGCTCCTCTCTTCTTCCTTTTTGTCCTAGCAAGAATTTCATTCTCCTTGACATAAGGTCTAGCACTTTGTGCCACTGGCAGGGTGTCAGTTCAGCAAACATTTTTGGATGGGGAGAGAAACGAGTTTTCCACTGGAGCAGCTCACTGAACTGATTTAGCCCGAGGCCTCTGGACCATTATTTCCAAATGGAAGTAAGGGGAGGGGAAGAGTATTCAGCTCATGTGCTGGGGGATAGGGAGCAGGATTTCCCCTTTTGGCAGCCACCTGCAGCTAGACCAGATTATGCGTAATGTCAGGCCACATTCTTAAATAACCCACAGTGTTTCTGATCTAGTGAGACTAGAGTGTTTGATGTGCTTAGCGGAGATCTGACTTTTCAAATAGGTCTGGCAGCAAGTACTAAAAAGCAGGTGTCCTCCAGATTGATGTATGACTTACATAGCCAAGAGAAGGCTTCACAGAAGAGCAGCTACTAGAAAAAAAACAGTCATAAAACAAATAAGACACCATTAGTTTAAATGGGCAAAAGTTCACAAAGGAAAGGACCTGGCAGCTGACACCAATATTATTATTGGCTGAAAAGACATTTGAACTTTTTGGCAACAACAAATGTCAGAGTGTTGGATTTGAACAGGTGAAATTTATTATAACCTTTACACACAAGGAGTCAGAGAAAATCATTGTGGGTGTTCAAATGATGAGGAATATCTGCAGCAGAAGGTAAAGAAGAAGCTTAGGGTATATAAAGCAGTCATTGCTAGAAGCTACAGGCAAGAACTGAAGTTTTCCTGAGAATATGTGCCACAGAAAATCAATGGGAAATGGATGCCTTCTTTTGAAAAGGCTCCAGCCCAGCTCCCTGAAATGACACTACCAAGGAAATGTGATTTTTCTCAGGTCTTCTGAATACACACCTGTTCAAAGCACAGGGAAGTCACGTATTTCAAGGTCTGAAGGGAGGTAGAGGAGTACAAATAAATAAATAAAAATGTGAAGGAGAGAGCTTGCTATTGTTGTCAGTAGATGTGAACCTTAGGGTTTGCAGCATTTGTGGCAAACTATCATCTAAGACTTTGAAATCGCATTTTCTCGTACTCCACCTAGAAACTTAAGATAATGGCATTATTAGTAAGAAGGCTTTGCCCATTTTTTTGGAAAATTGTTCCTATGTTGTGTTGAAATGTGTCACATATAAGCCATGGTTCCACCCATTCTTTGCTTCAAAATGGAAAATATCAAAGCCAGTTTACAAAATTACATGCATTGCACTTGATACATCTACTGCATATACTCTGCACCCGATCTCAGTAAGAATATTTGGTAATTAATGTGTATGGTCATGCAAGCTCATATATTGTGTAGAAGAACATAAGATACTGCCCTATAAACCATATGGTTCAGCTGGCCAGGATTTACAGCTTCTGTTGTCAAGAAAATACGGTGTGCAGCTGTTTTTAACATGTTTTCTCTGTTGAAATATATAATGATACATATTCCTGCCTTGCTTTTCTCCTGCCCTAGGACATCATTGGAGATAAAAGATTTTATCTCTATGGACCATTTCCTATTGAAATATTTTAAATAAAGAAAGGAAAAGAATTGCTCATATGTAGGTCCCTAGGTACTCTCATTTTATATATGCTTAATAAATGCTCACTCACAGTTTTTAATTATCTTTTTTTGAGTGGAAGATACATTGTAATAAATGGTCTGCTTTTGAAATAGGGATTTATTTTTTTTTTCTAGAAGAAAAGAGCTTGGCTTGAACAGACTCGTCTCAGTCATATAGCAAATGACCAGACAAGAGGCAATGGTCCCAAATTAAACACATGAACATGAGCCTCCATCTGAATTAAAGAAAATTTCTTGCTGTTATTGTGGTGTGGTCTGGGACAGGTTGACCAGAGAGGTTGGGAGTCTCCATCCTTGGAGAAAACCAGTACCCAGAGGGGATGTGGTAGTAGGCAACCTGCTCTAGTAGGTGACCCTACTTGAGCAGGGTTATCTACAGGGGTTTCTTCCAACCTCAGCAATTCTGAGATTTTTATCTGGAGACCTCTCTGTTGTTTTTTTGTTTGTTTGTTTTTGTTTTTTTTGGGTTGTTTGTTTGTTTGTTTGTTTTTTTATCTGGGTGTACATACAGAGAGAAATATACATTGAGAAATGTAGGGTTTTATAAAGAGTTAAGTAGCTGAAAAGTGGCAGAAGGAAATGAAAATCATCAACAGGCGTCTTCTTGTGCTGACAGTTCATGGAGAAGGTAGCAGTGAGAGGCTATGAGGGCAAAAGCACACCCTGGCAAGAAGCTCTTTTCAGTACAGTGAAAGGGTTCAAAATGATCCATAATGAAGAAACCCTTCAGCAATAATATCTTTGTTTATTTTTTTTATTTATTTTTCTCTGCTTTGAGATTTTTCAGGGATAATTTCTTTCATCATCCAGTTTTCTCAGTTCTACCGAAGAGTGAGACCTGTTTTTCTTAAATGCTGGAAATGCTACTGTACGTGGATTACTGATATTTCCAAAGCTGTTGAAAGTCTCTGACATGTACAGATCCACTGAGTGAGTCATAAAGCCTAGTCAGCTGTATCTTTTCCTTGTTCATAGGTGAGATTTTGTGTGTACTGAGTTTGTAGACTTTGAAAGCTGGCCAGGACCTTTGCCAAAAATCAATCTGAATGTTGCTGCTAAAAGTCTAAAAATAAAGCAACATTAATATATATATATATATATATATATACTCCAAAATTTATTTTCTCCTGTGAACAGGTGGAATTATATTGTTATGAAAGCCCTTTCCGTAGTGTATGGTGAGATTTGCAATGGGCAGAAGCCTGCCTTTTGAAGTAGTATTGCAGTGGCACATGTGCAAATATATTTAAATATAAATGTATAGTTAATTACACATATAATAATAACAAAGTGTTCTATATAAGTAGATTTCAAAGTATTCCATTGTATATTTACCTCATAAATTTGCTTGCTACCAGCCTGGGTATGTGACCCCTTGCTATAGTCTTTGGCAAGATAGTATGATCTGTAGAAAAACTCGGTTACAAAGCCGAGTTCAGAAAGAGTTGTTAAAAGCCAGTTACAAAAATAAGTTTGTTCTTTAGAATGAGAAGCATTTGCAATGGGAGAAGACTTAAAACAATCCCTTAAGAAATCTATGGATCACCTTGTATCGAGGTAAATCACACAATCTGAATACTTTTTTTTTTCTCTTGTCTGCAACTACGCTACTAGAGATATGGTTGGAAACATCTTAAAAGGTAAGAGTTTTCTTTGACAGTAAAGTAGGAACCTTGTTAAGTTAGTTAGTTAATAAACTTCCCATGGGTATGATTTTATTCTGCTAGGAGTATATTTTGTTTCTTTAGAGCAAATGGGTGGACTGTGTATTGCTTGTAAATGGAGAAGAACTTAAGCTGTCCTTATATAAATTTCTTAATGTTAACAGTCTCTTTGAATGGATGCAATTCAGAGGATCTGAAACAGAGTTTTGAAACCTTTCAAATGTGTTTTGTTTTTTTTTAATGCTTTTTATTCTTGCTGTAAATGTCTTTTTGTCCTTTTGCTTGAGTTCCAAATTTACTTGCAAGTATTTTACACATTGGAAAAATTGCTAAAGATTAAAAGATAACTGCTTAGAATTAGGAACTTCATGCTGCAATTGGCAGAGCTTTGTTTCTTTGAACTGGTAAGTTGTGATAGGCCTGATTCTTACTTGCAGAATTAACCTGCATTTTTAAAATTTTGGAGATCTGGTAGTTTTTTGAAAAAACCCTGAACAAGCAAAGTTCTTAACTCCCACTGCGATCAGTTCGAGTTAAGCCCTAATCTACAGTCCTGCAAAGCAACTATTTGGGTAACTTGGCAAAACTTTAGATACTGTATTTTCGATATTATGATACCATGACTCTGGTACACCAAGACATAGAAATGAAGCCATAGACTGGTGTTACAAGGGAGTGAAAGAGGATACTAATGTAAATGGAAATCAAACTGAGTTATTTCTTCAGTAGTCTTTGTTATTCTTTGAAAATGCCTTTTAATAACCGTCTAGATGTCACCTGCATGTATCAACAGTTTCTGGATACCAAATACTTCAGGATAAAACTGCAGGAGATGGCCAAAGGTTCAAGGTCAAGTGCAAAATGGGACAGGGGAGGGAGGACACCATTTTCGAGTGCCTCTTGGTAAAATAACCAGAGAAGACAGTAAGCCATTCATAAGGATTAAGGCTAATGGGTGAAAGTAAATTGTTTTAATTAGGTTTCTGAGTTTTAATCCAAAACAAAACTTGCAAGAGGCATATTGTAGATATCGGCATTTGATCTTACCCTATTAAATACATTTTCAGCATCTCAAGAAAAAGCAGCAATGGGATCGTCATCATCTCTCACCTCTCATAATATCTGTAGCACTCTTCTTAAATTATCAGCTGCCTCCCTGCCTGGCATGAAACTGCCTTGATCTTGATTTACAATGGTGGTAATGCTTTTGTTTAGTCTCGTGGTTAGCCATTTAGTAAATATTTTTAAGAGCACATTTAACTAAGATACAGAATGATAGTCCTTACATTTAGTTTATCAGGTTTCAGAGTGAATAGATTCTACTTACTTTTCCTTGGTAATGGTATTGCACCTTTACCTGTTTTCATGAAGGCATTTTGGAGGCACTGTTTTAGGATAATGTAGAGTTTCTGACGTATGTCCCCTGATATTAGCAACACTGTTCAATCCAATTGCCAGACTGCAGGTTCTTTACTATGCTTGTCATTTAATGTACAAGCACATTTTCCTTTCATATTGGTAAATATATGGCAACAAATAACCATGTCCCCCATTAAGTTTAGAGACAGGCAGGTAATAACCATAAAATTTGGCAGAGCAGGCAAAAGAAACCCATGTAATTTTTTATGTATATAAAAAATACTATAGTAGTTCTAAATATAGCATAGGCAAAGAATAGAACTTACACCCTACTGGTATTGCCAATGAATTGTTTATGTGACTAAAAGAGAAGATACGGATGAGGACGGGGGCATGGATTTAGCATTTTTCCATACCTACAGAAGAGTTGTCCACAACCTAAAAAAACAACAGACATTTCCTGATGTGTGCAGTCCATGAGACTCCTGGAAAAGAACAAAGATTTATTCATCTGCTCTTCCTGTATGTCATTATTCAATGACACTTGGATTAGTTTTGTTTGCTCTCAGTTCTGTGACATTTAGACCAACCTTCAAATATGCAAGTTCTTAAGCTCGATAATAAGTCAGCATTAAGGAAGTATAAAGTGAGTAGAAAAAGTTCTGAACATTTTTTTATAACAATTTTCACTGAAAGTGCCTTTGTTTTTCTCCGGGGGAAATGGATGTAACAAGTGATCATTGAACTTCTTACCGTAACTATACATTGACAAATTAAAATTTTTACTGTTGGAACAATGGCTTATGCATCTAAATTTGGATATAATTTTAGAGCATTTTTAATGGCTAAAGGCCTATTAATAGAACACTGATACTTGTAATGGACCTTACTGGCTAAAGTACACCCGCTTTGTGAGACATACAGAAGCTGTGCCCATTCGCCAAAAAAGGTAAATATGAAATATCTTCTTGAACTTGGAGAAATAATATTGAAAATTGCATGTGCACTCTTTCTATCTTAGTTTCAAATGATCGTTTGAAACTACGATTCCCATAAACAGGGTGATTTAAAACTAGGCAAACACATTGCTACTGTAAGTACTCTCTAGGACTTAGTCCTAGGGATGATCCTTCAGTTAGTGTTTCTTCAAATAATTATATACTCTCTCTCTGTTGAGAAGACAAGGGGAAACATATGCTTTTAAAGTCATTTCTTATATTCCAGCAGTGTTAAAATAAAGTAAGTCAGATAACACAGAATTTTGGATGCAAAGAAGCTAATGGGAAGCTTCCTTAATTTTGACGCTCTCCCTGCCAGCCTGCGCAGCAGCTCCAACTTTCTTTTTCCTGGCAGGAAGGAGAAAAGAAGAAAAAAGCAGTGGATTCCTCAGCATTACTTCCTCCATTCCTTGAAGTTTAGCCATTGGTCTAATCTCTGAAAGTTTTTCCTGGCTGGCATTGACTTGCTGCTCAGACAATGAGCACTATTTTAACCTGTCAGGAGCTGAATTGCTTGCTCTGCCATTGGGCTGACAGTGTGCTGCTGTTTCTGAGTTGCAAAGCTGGCACAAATCTGTACAAGGGCTGATTTTGTGAGTGCCCCAGTGGACTTCAACTTCTGTCTAGTTAGTAAGGTTCAGTCAGTACTCAAGGGGAAACTCCTTGGCACTGGATTTTGCCTTTTGCAGGAATTTTGCATTGGAATTCTTAGCTTAGGATGGCTCTGTTGGTCTGTGTGTGCTGTTAAAAAAAAAAAAAAAAGGCGCTCAGCCTGCAGTTAAGTTTTGTTTATGTTCCTGCAGTTGTTTAAAGTTGTTCCTTATCTGTTGACTATGCTCTTTATCATTTGTAGGTCTGAGGAAGATAGAAAAAGACCTGCTGTTTAAACTAGCACATCTCACATAGATGGGAACAGGCTGGAGGGATCAGATGAGCATCCCTCTCTGCTGGCTGATATTAGGGCCTAATTAGGCTCCTTCAGGGGGCAGTGATGAGGATCTGAGAGCTCCTCAGCTGGCTCAGTGGAGGCTGGGGAGGGCTTTGTATACATAACCTCAGCATTATTCGTTGTATATGCATGTTTCTATTAGCCTTCTAGGTCAAGCTTCTAGGTCAAGCTACCAAACACCAGGGAAGGGTAGGGCAGGGGAAGAGGAAGGTAAGCAGGCAAGCGAGGAGTGGAGACAGAGGCAGGGTCTGTGCTTAGGAGTGATTGGCTATACAGAGTGACATTTCCTTCTTACTCTTTTATCTGCAAATATGTGCTCCTTATTGCAGTGTGTCATCCAGGAGTGCGTGCATATATACTTTGTGTGTGTGTCTGTGACTTTCAGGACTGTGCCTATTGCTTTGGTTTCAGAGGTTGACTATCACCCCTAGTATACCTGCCTTCAGAAGGTGACATGACGCTGCACTGTAACATGATTAATTCATTGCACCCACTGACAGATGGATGTCAAAACCAGATCAAGACTATCCCAAGCAATGCACACAGGCCTCATCTGCATCAGAGTGTTGTGTAGAAAGTGACACGCATAATAATTCCTCGTAGTAGTTGCTTTGCATTAAGCTTGTTGGCTCCAATCAGCATCTGGACCTCATTGTGTGTAGCATTTTCCAAACACACAGGAAAATCTGAGCTCTCAAAATTTTATGTAACAGTATTTGGATTTTCTTCTCATGTTTATATGTACTTTGGTTTTGAAGTTTTTTTTAAACCTCACTTTTGGTCTGTTAGGAACAATATTTTGTCATATCTGTAGTAGGACTGAAAAGATAACTTTTCCAAAAGGCGTGGCTGTTGGGATATTTGCCTCACGCTTAGTGTTTAATTTCCTATTTTGCTGATAATTTTTTATTTTTTTTAAGGCCATATTATAAAGGAAGATTGGGCTTAGAATGCTGTTTTAACTTGTGACTTGAACACCTTCCATTTCCCATTAGGGGTCAGCTTGCAGGATTGGGCCCATGCTGAAGAATTTACACAAAAAGCTCAATCAGATTTGCTGGGCACAATAGTGAAAACTGTTCAGTATATCCTGTTTTCTAAATGTCAGCTTTTTTTTTTTTTTTTCTTCCCTTTCATAGTGGGTGGGCTGACTAAACAGAGACTTTTTTACATGGTACTTTGCTGTTTTCTAAACAGAGCAACTATGTATGCTATCTAGTTTATATACAGCTTTTTTTTTTTTTTTTTTTTTTTTTTTTTTTTAAAGCAGGGCACCCTTATAAATATGTTGGATTTAAAAGAAGCTAGTCCTACAGAGAGTGCTTTGCTTGTAATATCTGAAACTTTTCTTCAATTTTTTTTTGTTTATTTTATTCATTACTTTTCTGTCTCCCACTTTCTGGGTGTTTTCAGATAATTATGCATAGGTCCTACAATACAGTAGGGCCAATGTTTTTAAGAGTTTTTGTTCTGACACATAGCATGGAATGGAGCTAATCAAAACATAAGTGTTTACTTTGCACCACTCACTGCAGTTTTTAAGATACATATTAAACATTATTTTGGGCCTTACTACAGCATATGGCTTTAAAGCATTAATGAAAGACCATTCCAAATTAGGAAAATTAGAACAAAGAGCCATTCTAAAATAAATAATTAGTATTCTTAAAATATATCAGCGTATAAATACTTCTAGGATAATTCAGCTGCTGTGTTGTTGTTTCTGTTTGGCTTGCTGGAGAGGCAAAGGAAAGCATGCTCTTGCTGCGATTAATGCCTCTAAATGGACCACATACAAAATGATTATCCTAAATAAGCTGCATAGCCACTGCCTGGATAATCTTGCAGGCAGCATATCAGATCAGGTTTGAGGTATTGCATGGCAGAATTCATAGTGGAATTAAAGGCTCTTCTGATCGAAACTTGTTCCCAGCCAGAGCAATCCACATAAGCATTAGGGAAGTCACTAGAAAGTTGCCCCTGGGGATGTTGTCCAGTCTCTTTTTACCATGAATCTGAAAATGGGTTTCTCTGCATCTGCTGGTAGCTGGACCGTGCCTGCCAAGAACTTAGAAAGTGCGTGCTCATCCCTCTTCCTACAGCTCTGCCAACATAGCTTGATCTTTTTATTCATGTTGTTCTCTTCATACTCTCCTATCTTTTTTTGTTGTTGTTGTTGTTCCTTGATTTCTTCTCGTCTTTTTCATCATTCAGCCCATTCCTGGCAGAAGAGGGAACAACCCTTGTAACCAGCAATAACTAGAGTAAGACCAAGCTCCTTTTTCTAGCACTTAGCCCTGCCCATGCCACGTAATGGTTCTTGACTATGATACCTGATTTGACAGTGCCTGTCAGGTGATGTATTGAAGTTGAAGGCTATGCTAACCAAGCAGCTAGCCAGTTAAAAACTTGGTCTTACTTTAGAAAATGACTTGTTACTGATGCATTAGCTTTCTATTCACTTCATAGTATTCATTTGCATCTTAATTTGCTGCTGTTCCTTTGTCACTGCACAAATGTGTTTTACAAAGATGAGTTTTACTCTTAGGGTAACCCTGGCTTTGTTCCTGCGACAATGTCAATATTCTGGCCTTGATCCCCAATAATGGTTAACATTAGGTGCGTCAAGAATTTCTGTGGGCTATTGATATAATTCATATGTTTAATTCAACGTGTTAAATGTTCTGCTTCAATGATGGAAACATGTTTATCAAGGAATAAACATTGGAGGGAAATTCTGTATTTGCTATGATCCAGTTTAATCAGCCATTTTTGTTGTGGAGATGATTTTTGATGCTTCATTTGGCCATTTGCACTACCACAGAAATATTCCTGGGGAGCGGCTGAATTTCGTACTGAAGAGAGCAGAAAGGCAGCCTGTTACGTTTGCTTCCCAGGTTCCAGTGCCCACAAAACAGCATCACTCAGTGGGGAAGTAGGAGGTTCTAGCATTCCTTTGGACGTGTGGGAAATGGCATGTGTGTTTATATGGCCGTGGTTTCACCTTACATACGGACCACCAGGTTTTAATGACAAATCTGGCCACAGGAGGTTCAGGCCACTGACCACTATGTTTATTCCAGTGAGCCAACCCGTTGGCATTGGGAAACCTTTTACCCCAGTTTACACCAGGACATTTAAATCGGACAACAGACTTCTTGTCTATAAGTGCCTTTTCAGTAGTGGCACTGGGTATTCCTAGGGAATGCATTCTTTTTTCCATGTATTACAGAACCTGTTGAAGGGAGTTGTCATGGAGGGGGTTTTGTCAGAACGGTGTAGCACATGATATGGAAAAATAAATTTATGCAACCCTTCTTTGAAGAAACTACAGGAGTATGAGGAAAAACAGTTTAGCTCCTCATCGTGTCCTGTTTCTAATGAGTGTTTTGTTCCACATCAAATTCTTGCTTTTCAAAGTAAATAAGTCCGGATGCTGGTATTTTCTTTAGAAACCTCATAGACATTAAGAATGTTTGTATTTAAAAAAAAATAAAGTTGTAAGGTAACTGAGATACTCACTTCATAGTCTTTCTTTTTCCAAATCTATTCTTAAAATTACTGGTGAGAGAGAGGACAGTCAGATATCCCATGACTTCCAAGCAGATTCTTCTCTGTCCAAAGAAGGGCGAATATGGGTCCCCTCCTTTACTGATGAATACTGAAAGGTTCTTACTTATGACAAAGTTAATGACTTATACATTCTGATTTAAAGGAGGGATTTCATGGAGGCGCAACTCAGAATCACTAACAAAGTGGTGTTAACAAAATGTTGTAGAAAATGATCTTCCGGAATTGGTTTAAGTCTGGATATATCTTGTACTAGATCTATAAAGCTTAATCTGTTCTTGATTGAGTCGACCAGCTGAAATATCTAGTTGGAGGCATTTGTATATTTACTAATGAAATCAACCCTGAAAACTTGTTGTGGGATTGGTGAAAGCCTGGTTGTGTTTGGTTCAGAGTTTTTAACCGTGCTGGCCACAAACTACCTCAAATATAAAGAGCCTCCTTTTTACTCAATTCTTTTCTGAAGCTAAAAAATACCGTCTGTTTGGCAGTTGGACATGATGGAAGTGCCCTCCCACTCTGTTATGTGGACTATGCTTGCAAAGTAGTGGCAAGTTTCAATTAAATACTTCACAAGCTGTTATTTATAATTATTTGTTTTAAAAGGTTTGAAGGATTTTGCTTGTCAAAGTCTTGATGTCTTGGATTTTTCCTCAGTAATGAGGCTTTAGTTTTTATAGTATGCTATCGAATTCTCTTCTTTTCCCCATCATGCCTCCTCAGCTCCTGTTTATATTGTTTTGACCACTAATAATACATTCTGCCTACATACTGCATGTATTTATTTTCTGATTCTCAGTATATCACCAATAATGATCAAAATATAGGCTGTTTGCTATGAATGCGCACACATTCAGAAGCATTTGCTGAAGTTCTCCTATTGACCAGAAACGTTTTTTTTACCATTAGCTCCTCCTTCCAACCACAGTTCTGCAGTGCAGGAAAAATAAGACACCTTAGGAGGTCTGCAGCTACATTCTGTAGCACAAACTAATTAGTTACTACATGAGTTATTAGGCAATCTCCACTCCCACTAGTTGCATTTAGTAATGAGACATTCCTTGAGAAGTGCAGTGAGGATTAATTAACATTTGGTATATTGAACTTGTAAAGTATAAAGGCCCTAATTCAACACTATTTAAGCATGTGATCAACTCCAAGCACATCTGCTTTATTTCCATCGGAATCAATGGAATTTAAGCATGTGCCTAAAGTTAAACATGTACTAAATCACTTTTCTGAGTACAAACAAACTGCTGATTTAGAGCTTATAAAAACTATCTTTTTTCCCCCCTGAAATCTATAGAGGCAGTTCCTATTCAGCATGAAGATTAGAAGCTGTCTCTAATTTCTAAAAATAATGTTCCATTTTCTTTCCAAAGTAACTTTAATTTATTCCCATCAATAATACCAATATTCCCATGGGCTTTAATGCCCATATTTCCACATGATAAATGTCTTCCATCTTTTTTGAAATAATTAATAAATATGTGAAAGAAAAAAAATATGTGATGGGACATAAAATCTGTCCTGAAACATCACAGACTCTCATTCATGTGCAAGGAGATATTACAGGGTCTAGTGGGAAAAATGTATGAAACAGAAATTCTCATAAATGTGACTTCTTATGATGTGTATTCAAAATGATGTGCAATTAAGTAAAGCAAATTACCATATCATTAGTTTGATTAATGGTTAAATGAATGCAAATCTGTAGTTGTTATTAGCTGTAACTTTTCTGTACAAAAAAAGATGCATGAATTGTACATCTCTGGTATTATTGATATTAAGTGTATAGTTGATTCTTCAAATATTTGTAGTTCACAAACGAGCGTCATGCAGAACTCTGGGCATATCAGAAGAGGTAACAGAACCTTGCAGGCTGATACTGGTGGTGAGACCTGGCTGTATCTAGAATTTCGTACCATTGCCTTCACCAAAGCAGATTTCTGTCCAAAGCGCTGATGTTAAGAGACTTTTATTTGAGCAAGGATCTAATATAAGCTTCTCAAAGCGAGCTATATCCTGTCATTCTATAGTAGAGAAGTAACTATTTCACAAAGAACAGGCAAAATCTTCTTGGCTTAATTTCATTATCTAGGAAGTGTGATATTCCAGGACTCAGCAAGCTTCAATTAGTGCACACAACTAGTAGAAATTTCTGCTAGAGCAAACATGGTTTTTCTATTCTTCTTTCCAGATGTTAATCCATCCCAACAAAATGGGAAATCTGGAAATAATCAATCTTCTTTGTGAGAACTCTAGTAAACATATAGCAGCTTTGTTTCCAGATGGTGAAATCTGCATTCACCCGCCTGTCCACCAACCACTTAGATTCACCTGAATGAGGCTCTGTGTGTGCTCACTCACTCAGTTGCTTTCTTGCTTGCACATGCACATAGACATGTTCACACACCCACAACCCACTGCACCCTTTCTACACTTTTGTGGCTGTTCAAAGAAGGTCACAGTTTCAATCAGTATACACAAAATGTGAACTCATTGACAGTCATCCCATGTCATGTTTCACCTGTAATATTATGCACCTGGTGAATGATGGCTCAGCCAGTTAACTGTGCTGTGCTCTCAGACAGTGACATCTAGTTCCAGCTGCCATTTTTAACCCTGAAGTCTTTGTCCCTCTTACTTTTACCAATCACAAATTCTTAAACATCTTGAGTTTCATTTTTCTGATAACATCTGCATTGAGTTTCCTGCAGAATGACAAATAGAATTACTAGTGAGCAAATGGTAAGTGGATTACAGATTTGCTGTTCTTTAACACAGCCCCATGAATCCCTGGGAAAGTAGGGGAATGCAGCAGTTTGAGAAGAGCAAGGAGTATTCAGAACTGCTACTAAAAAGGATGTTCCAGAGAACAGCTAAGTTTACTTACGCTCTGAAAGTTGACTACAGTTGAAAATGTTTAACTAGAAACTAAGTTAATTAGCATTTAAGTAATATATTTTAAATGTCATATGAAGCCTACTACCAGTAACAGCACTCTTGTTTAAAATCTAGATTATTATATATTATATAATCTCATCTAGATTAACTAGTACTAATACCTCTTGTTGTTTACCCCCAGCAGGGAGCTGAGCACTGCACAGTGTGAGTACTGATGTGTTGAGATAAAGACAGCTTACTAGATAAAGCAAAAGCTGCATGTGCAAGCAAAGCAAAACGAATCCATTTGCTACTTCCCATCAGCAGGCAGGAGTTTAGCCACTGCCAGCGCTCATCATACCTCACTTTTTTTTGGGAAGACAAATGCCATCACTCCAAACATGCCCCCATCCTCCTTTTGTCCCCCCAGCTTTTATTGCTGAGCATGACATTACATAGTGTGCAATATCGCTGTGGTCCATTTGGGTCAGCTGTCCTGGTTCTGTCCCCTCCCAGCTTCTTGTGCACCCCCAGCCTCCTTGCTGGCAGGGCAGCACAAGAAGCAAAAACTCTTTGTAAGCACTGCTCTGCAACAACTACATTAGTATGTTATTGCCATTGTTTTAATCAGAAATCCAAAACATAGCATAATAAGAGCATCTAAAAAGAAAATTAACTCTATCTGACCCAAAACCAGGATAATATTCACTCCTTCATGCCATTTACATCATGTTCAGTTTCCACACTACCCAATACAGCCTTACTAACCACTAGTCTTCAGTTAATACATAGATACCATTCCTTTCATCTATGAAACACCCCTGTGAAATGTCTATAAAATGCTCACTAAGTTCTTTTAGTACATGACTTAGGTTCTGTATGTTCCAGTAGTCACTCAATACAGGAGAGGTGGTGTGTTGCATAAAGTTAATGGATGCCAAATCCAGTTCAGATCAGGTCAGTGCACTTGCACTACTTCTTGTGAGGTTCATCCTTCTGTCGGTTTCATTGAATCCTGCTATATGACTTCCTATAACATGCAACTCAAATCATGGGTTACAGCAGTGTAAAGGCATATCCATGACAGTCTCCATCCCTTGTCATTTTGGACCAGGCCATAGGGTTTAACAATGCAATGAACTCTTCCCCTTGCCCCTACTCCAGCCTGAGGTTCTCCATTGGCCACAGTCCCTTAGAGGTGTACCTGCTCTGGCATGGCTTTATCCATGAACCACAGTTCTTTCAGAGGTGTGCCTACTGTGTTGGGCATTTATCCATGGTGTGGACTTTTCAGAGCATGCTTGATTTCCCTGAATTGATTAAAAAAATAGAACTATGGAAACTATGGAAATCTGAATCTACCAAGTTAGGTCCTGGTCTCCTGCCTGTGGAGTAAATGTAGAAGACTCCGTTTGATTCCCTCTGGCTTTTACACAAGTTTCCAAATGGTTAATTTAAATATTACAGAGCATTTAAATGATGTTTTAAGTTAGTATTCTGATTTCTTATTATTTTTGTCAGATAAGTACTGTTCTGCATTCTGTGAGTTAGTGAGATGTTTTGAAGCAGTTCAAGCAAAGTCAACTCCCAGCTGCCAGTGGTGCTACTGATAGTCTCCAATTTTGTTTAAATAAATATTTAAACAAAGTGCAACACCCTATTGAAATAATAAAGTTTTATTGTGGCAGAACCAGTGGTTACCAGGAGTTGTGGAAACCCATTCAATCTAGACCACCAGCTGGATCAATGCCACGCGATGATCTATTAGGCCAGCAGGGTGCTCTCATTAAATGACCTTTATGTCTTGTGTTAAGCCAAATCCATTGCCAGTGTTAAATTACAGTAATAAATCTCTACTAAATTTTAGAATCCAAGTTCATATACTTTTTTATGTTAGTCCTTGTTCTAGTTATTTTTCTTTCATGTGTGCCTCTGAACTTCCTAGCTGTGGATGACAATAACAGCAGCACCACCAAATATTTGGCAAAAACTTTGCAAATTTTTGGCCTAGTTTTAGACTCAGTTGGCTTAGTTATATTCTCAGATACATGTTCACAGATCCCAGGGACTTAAGTAGATGTTATGTGTCTCATGTATTTGAAGAGAAAACTGAGACTAAAATATTTAGCTGTTGAGCCTTCCTTAACTGCAGTGAGAATACTTGTAATGTATAAAATTCCTAGGAAGACAATCATTTTATTCTTCCCCTGTTAGGAAAAATGTTATCTTTTCTGTCCTTGTTTTACAGTACCTTATTCCTTCTATTTAGAAAATCTATTTAGTTTATTTCTAAAATGTAGCTGCCTAGTTGATAATTGCTTGACTTATTGGCAATAAGTCCTTTCTGTACTTTTTGACAGGATTTCTTCTAACACTGATTAAAAAAAAAAAAAAAAAAAAAAAAAAAAAAGTAATAAGAAAATGGATTCACTTCAATATGGATATTCTTAGGAGCAATGAAAAAAAGCAGTTTATTTTAGTATCTCAACGTGCAAGTCAAGATTGCTGTCCCTCTCTGCCGGGTGGTGTGAAATGCTCAGTGGTATGGACAAGTTAAAGAGTAGAGGAAAGAAAGCATCATTATTCCCACTTTACAAATAGGTGAATCAACATTCAAAGAGATTAAAACTTTGTCTATACTGAGAAACTAAGGTGTGTTTAGCAGGTGTATTAGCTAACACATTTTAATGGTTCCATTTGTAATCAAATCTTGATGACCAGAATGCACAAATAAACTAGTATTTAAAAACTAATGGTACAGCACCCTCACAAAGGTAGTTTGCCAACAGCAAAGTTGATGTGCATCAATGGACAGCAGACAGAAACGTTGCCAGCACTGGTCATTTTGCGCCTACATTTGTTCTGCATACTGACACACATGACAAAATCAGTAGTCCCTGTAGATCAAAAAGTATATTGCCACTGATGTAAATGGAACCAATACTTTAAGCAAGATGTCTCTCTCTGGAGTTGTCAGTCTTAACTGAGCTTTGAAAATGGATGCGTCTAATTTAAAGACGAGATTGATGAGATTCGTTACTCTAACAGTCTTTTTCTTCCCTGCCATTTGCACCTTAGAACAACTTTTTGCAAGAGTAGATGTAAGCTATGGCAGTCAATTGCACTGTTAGATACATAACTATTTTACAGTTTTAAAACATATCAGTAAACTAACTTCAGTCACAAAGTTGCAGATCCAACTCCAAAAGGTGAGTGCAATTTGAAAATAAGGTTGTATTTTCACTACTAGTTTGGTTTCTGCTTGCCGGAACGTAACACCAAGTTGTGTGTTGTTGTTTTTAAGTCAATAAAAATATAACAACTCAGTAATGACACAGAATAAGTAATGCTTTCTTAAAAATGCCTGTCAAATGGAATGAATGATACTTTACCAGCAGTTTAGTAGAGTAACTACTACGACAGGATCAATGTCTTGTGCTTTACAAATAAACTTCTTTGCTCTGAGTCAACATCTGCTTTGCCTTGGCCTTCATTTAGCAGCAGGAGACCATTATCCCGTGATGACTTTCTATTCCACTGACATCTCATCTGGTGCACTGATATTCTTAGCATTTTACTCCCCTGCTGTGCCCCTTCCCCTCAGCCACACACACACAAACACTCTTTATCTCAGCCTGTAGAATGCTATGTTCTGCTGTTTCTGTGAATAACAGATTACACATAATGTAATCAATCAGTTGCTTCTATCATTAAGGAGAAGTGTGTCCTTCCAATTAACTTCTTATATCCTAATAAGCAAACAGCAGCAGTCTTGGATAGATGCCTGAACATTATCATAATCGTGAACGTTTATCTAAACTGCCCCGATATTCGGAATTTGAGATGGAGAACTAGGCCATCAGAGATGCCAGACTTTCTTGCAAAAGTTCCAGCCTTTCTGATCCTATTGTCAGGGATAGGAAAATGAAAAATAATAATTAAATAAACCAACTAATTTTTTTCAACAGTTTGAATTAATTTTGTTATGGGGCAAATATTTGGCGTCAAACTGCTTTCCCCAGCCCTACTTGAAATAAATTATTATTCAGATTTACTAGTTTGTTAAATTTGCATTTTGGGAGGCAATTCATTTGTAACGCTATGTCTCTTTAATACAAAGGAAGGCATTAAAGAAGGCATTTCTTCAGCTTGATTTCACAGTTTTTTTGCCACACAGGCAAAAAGAAAAGCATTACGTCAAAATATAACAATGCCTGTATTGGAGCAGTCCAGAGGTCCTTTTAACCTGAGAAGTAGACAAGAAGATGCTTAAGTCTTAAGTGTAAGAAATAGGGCAAGAATTGTGTGATCATATTCCTTTTACAGCCTTTCTGCTTTTATGATGGTGTAAGGGCTAGATGAACCCTGGGGGCAAGGCAGGGAAGGAAATTGCTGTTATGCTTTGCAGAGCTTCTGGAAGCACTCAGTGCGTAATGGGGTGAGAAGTTGCCTCCTTCTCTGTCTTTTTCTGTGTCTCCTACACAGACATGTATATCCCCATATGTGCTACAGTAATGGAAAACCATTATGTTATGGGAGCATCTGCATGCTTTCTTTAAGTTGGTTTGCTGAATGCACCCAGAAAGCATTCTGGAGAAGTCAATCAAAATGCATGTTTTCCCTCTATGTCCTTTTGAAGTGTCTTTAGCGAGTACAAAAGCCAAAGCTTATCCTTCAGTAGGGTAAGTAGGACTAAAAGAGAATGCGTTATATGATAGGCTTATAGGCAGGGTTTGAACTTGTCACTTACCAGCAGTGAATTACATCTCTCACATTAAAATATAGCCTCCTCAATACTGTTTATTATACCTGAGTGTAAGCTGATTGTGATGGACTGTGATTGTCAACTGATGCGAGTAAGCAAGACAAAGATGTCTTTGTTTGGTTTTCTTTTTTTTCTTTGAGAGGTTTAAACTAATGCGTTTGTGTATGATGAACTGAAAACCTCTTCCATTTGCTTGTTTCAATGTCGAAGTATGGTCCATACATTTTCTTTTCTGTCCTACCTTCTTTAAAGAACCACTGTTGGATCTTGCAAGATATAGCTGCTGTTGCTGACTCCTCCCTCAGATTATTTAGCACATACTGCAGAACTCCAGTGTGTATTTTTCTCATTCATGGGTTGTTTCACTGCCTCACACCTAAACAGCTAGAATGAATTGGTGTTTGGTATTAGTAATTTATCCTAGGTGATGTTAACATATAAGTCTTTATAGTACGTAAAACTAGTTTCTGTTGGAACCGCGTTTTCCCAGTTCTGTTTTTTGGCTGTATTGTAGTCACATATTCTTCATCTATTGCCAAATGTAGTTGACATTTTGTGGAGGTAATTAAAAGGGGAAAGGAGAAGAGTGCAAACCTTCTCACAAATGTGTCCTGGATTTGTTTGGAATGTTTTCAGAAACACTATTTTCATCTTGTACTTGAATATCTTGTGTTTTGGAATATTTGCAGTCATACCATGCTATATGTACTCAGACAGGTTAGGTGTCTATATGAGGAGAAGGACCAGCATAATCATGCCCTTTTATGCACTATCTTGGGGTAGACATAGACTTAACACATGATATCTCTTTAGATCACAAGAGATGTGACAGAAGAAGCAAACTGTGTTGAAAAATCCTGATTTGTATTTGAAGAAGATTGAAACAGTGTCATCTGAATCAAAGGCTATGTTAGAAATCTATGCAAGTGGAATATAAGTTTTGAGTAATGCAGAGAGCATCGCAACTAAAGCATGGTTTCTGTTAGTTCTCACTTCTTTACTGTGAGAGGAAAAGTTATTAATACGAAGGTGAGAAAATGATATTCATATTTTAGACTGTTTTCCATATTGTCTTAGAGTTCATTGCCATATTGAAGAACAGTTGTTTTCTGAACTTACTATGCATGTTTCAGACCTGGTGGACTACCTGAATTCATTTGGGGGTAAGGTTCTAATACTTATGTCTCCTGCATCCAAGATGTAATGCTGCTATGTCTGCATCTGAGTTTTCCAGTAGAAGAATACATGCAAATACACTTTAGAGTATTATTAAGGTATATTTGGCAAATATTTGATCCACTGCACATACACAGCGGAGATGTTGTACATATAAGCAGCATATCTAAAAGTGTTTGAGATGCACTGTGCTTATTGTGCAGGTACAAATCAAATGTACAGTATAGGGACAGTAAATTTGCCACTTACAGAAAATGGCAAACTTGTTTATCATGCATTATCCAGTAGAAATGTGTGTTTGCTGTGGAAATGCCTCTTAGAAACTCCTGTATGATAGAAACAGCTGGCCTGTCATCTATCCAAAAATCAGAAATGTAAAACATACTCAAATGACTCCAGAAATTAATTTTCAGTGCAGAAAAAAAAAAATAAATCAAAATTTGGCATAGCCTAACTTATTTGTTTTTCCTTTAGATGCAAAACTGACTCAGAATTAGTCTCTAATCTGCCCTGTGCTTTTTTGAAAAGGTAGTATTTTCAGAAGTTTCCTTGCCACGTTTATTGACATCAGAATAAGAAGCAATTATTCTGCTCATTTAAGAAAAAAAAAAAAAAAAGAAAGAAAAAAGTTCCTCAACCTCACCTGTACATGAGGAGTTTATATTTTTGTGAATATGAAAGGAAAGATGAAGCGGAGTGAGGGGAGAGATTCTGTCTGAACATCAGGAAACACTTCTTTAGTTGTGAGGGTGACTAAGTGCTGGCACACATTGCGTAGAGACATTGTGGAGCCTCCATCCTTGGAGATTTTTAAAAGCCACTGAGACACGGTCCTGGACAACCTGCTGTAGGTGGCCCTGCTTGAGCTGGTGGGTGGGACCCGATGGCCTCCAGAGGTCCCTTCCCGCCTCAACCATTTTGTGATTCCAAGTATCCCAGTGCTTCGGGAACTAAATGTTCCCTGTGAGACACTGGGGCAGTCAGTCACTCAGTCAGGATTGTGAGGTTGTGTCCTTGCACAAATTCATGAGGTTTTTTTCCTGTGTTGTAAAAACGTTGCTGCTTAGGTTCCAGAGAGATGCTCTGAAGAAAAGATGCAGAGACATTAAGAAGAAAAACAATGAGTAAGGCAGGAGAAATTGTCAGTGTGATTCTTATGGACTCCCTTATGGACTGGAAAAAAAATGCTCTGTCAAGGCCATCTCTTACGTTAATGCATAGTCACCTATGAATTGTTTTACTGGAGGAGGACATTGAGCTCTCTGTGCCAGTACTCTGTCCTGACAGTGACCGATAGACCTCTTAGACTGTTCTTCGAGTGCTTCACTGAAGCCACATTTCTCTCCAAACAGATAGTGACCCTGCAAGTGTGGGAGCCAGCATGCATAACATATGATGGGGCTGTTATTAGGTAGTTTGGTATGCCACACAGATAATT
The DNA here is from genome assembly GCF_047663525.1 of Anas platyrhynchos. Lineage (NCBI taxonomy): Eukaryota > Metazoa > Chordata > Aves > Anseriformes > Anatidae > Anas > Anas platyrhynchos. The sequence goes on from NC_092590.1 coordinate 38,601,084, forward strand.
CTGTCTGCGAGATGTCTGAGGAGGTGAAGGGCATACGTAAGGAAAGTGGGATAGTCAACAATATTCAAATGCTTGTAGTCTTTTCTGAAAGGTTTTATAAACAGTCATTGAACCTTTATATAACTGTAACTTACGGACACAAGCTGTAAAGGTGTTACAGTTTTTAATTCTATTAAATATATTCAAAAGTATTAATGGAGGATATTTTTTTCTCTGCAAATGCTCTAAATAATGAAAATTGCTTGTATGAATGATGAGGTAAACCAAATACCATATAAAGTACTTTGTGGTTTTATTCAAATGGATGTTTGTAAATACTTCTTGCAAAGGGTTTCTTTACCCTGTATTTGCTCAGCATTAATCCTCAAAAAAAAAGAATCCTGTGTGGTCAGTGAAGACATCCAGTAGAAAATTGATCTGCTGAAGTACTTCTTTCAGAATGTAATTTGCTTATATAACTTATTTCTTTAAACTTATTTTTCTAAAAATCATAGAAACCTCTTAGGTAATCTGTTCATGCAACTCTGTCTCTACTTTCTTCCATGTCCTTATTTCATATAATTCCTTTTTACTTTCCATTTTTTTCTTGACCTTTTGTACTATCCTAGTAGATGAAGTTAGAATATCAGCTTTTTATTTGCATGCTTTTTCTACTTCTTAGTTCAGCTAACTAATATATATTGAAAATATAATTTCTCAGTTTTTTCCAGCACAGGTTCTTTTTCAGTGCTGACAGTACACTAAAGGAAATGTGTAAGCAACAGCTCTGCTGGGACATTTAATGTACTGTCTGGTTACAGCTATGGCACCCCACCTACCAATCACTCACAGGAGTTTTAGTCTTGTTCAGCAGTCTGCTCTTTGATGCTTCTGGAATGCAAAGGATTCATTTCTAGTCTATGCAAGATATACTGCAGAGTATATAGATGTACGGAAGTTGGAGCTTAGCTGTTTTTTGGGACTGCCAAAGTTTCACTGTAAACACAACTTCAAACAGAGCTGCTTTCTCTAGACTTACATTTATCCTGAAATTCACAGCTTGTTTTCATTGTGAATGTGCTTGTAGGAAAAGTATGTTAAAGCAGATAGTTTTCACCGTTGCCCAGAAATCATTGCTGTATAGCTAGGTACAACTACACTGCTTGTGCTATACAGACTGTTCTTTCTGGGTTTTATTTGAATATGTTGGCATTGGATTCAAGCCTGGAAGGTAAACTTGATGGCTGCTTTAATAAAGGCCTTTTCCTGCTTTCACCGAGGTTGTCAGCTGAGTAACTGTAGTAGTCCATAAACTATTGAAACTTTTACCTCTTCCAGGTTTTGGATCCATGTCTTTACTATACTGAGAATTCTTCCCAGTTTTGCGACAGCAGCTTTCTTCAAGAGCCTGGGCTCCATCTCATTAGCTTCAAGCATCCTCTATTTGCGAAAGTCCAACCTCTGTCACTCATCACCACGAATCTTTGTTCAGAACATCCTTCTCCTGCCTGAGTATCACTCTTCCTTAGCATGCCATATTTTTCATTAAGACTAGGTCAATACAGAGTCCTTTCAACAGGTTGAATTCTTTGACTCTTTACACAGTGAGTAACAACAGACAACAGGTATCCATCTTAAATGAGGATAGGTTTGAAGTGATATGCACAACACACCCGAATTCCAGAGAGCTCAGAATCTTCTTCTGACTCATTAATGGCCATCATTAATCTTGATAGAACCTTTAATGGACACAGTAATATTCACATTTTGTCCAATCCTATTACTCAGATAACTGCCAACAGTCAGGCAGTACTGTGTTATCCTAGAATTAACAGATAAATCTTCTCCATGCACTAATGCCTAAGTAGCTGGAGTTTTAACAGAACAGTTAATGCGGCAGGTCTTATGATGTTAATTGGGGCAGAAAATGAAATATTTCTACTTGGTAGAAAAGAACAAATGTCCCAACTTAAGGTGCAGACGAGGTCTGACTTGCCAGTAACTTAAAAAGAAATGCATATGGCTGTCTTTACTGTTCTGTGTCTGAGATTGCACTATGTAAGTTGTCAAAAGTGTTTTTCTTAGCTTAATGCTTAAAAGGGGTGAAACAATAATTCCAAGGGAAGATTCTACCTCACACAATATTGATTTATTTGCACTGCTCACATACATGGGGTATATAGTTCTTCTAAAAAATATCTGTAGATCTAAAAATCATCTTTTGTGCAAACCACAGATTTGAATTCTTTGCCCAAATATGCATGTGAATATAAGTACATGAAGTTCATTCATGTAGCGTGTAATTTTCTGTTGATGAGAACTGACAGCTTCACAGTATAAATCCATATATAACACTTTTTATATACATGTTCATTTCTAAAGTTTTTCTGAACTATGAATTCTTTTAAATGCAACAGGAAAACATTTTGCTTTTAAGCTAAGTAATCTTCAGAAGAACTGGAGGTGCTGATAGAGTAATTGTGTTTATTCTTCCAGTTTCACAATTTCTGTCTTATAAACATTGTTTTGCATTATTGGGCTCCACGTTTCCCCTTCTCATCTGATGTTTTACAAATATTTTTCTAATTGCTTGAGACAGTGTGGTCCAATAAAATTACATCGACTTTCAGCTGAACTTGTTTGTCTGATCCACTGCCAAAAGTTGTAGGCAGCTAGGCAGCACACTTGGTCTTTCACTCCCCCTCCTCTAAAGCGATACTTTCAGGCAGACCTATACCCTTAAAAGAACATGGATGTGATGCCTTATGATCATGAAGCATGGAGCTGATGTTTCTGATGCCATTCAAATGCTTCAGCAAGCCACTGCAACCTAGACAAATTTTAAGACAAGTGAATCTGTTTCCGTCTGTAGATTGTTATGTGAAGTTAATACAGGTAGGTCATAAATTACATGTTAAAGCAGAAGTAGTTGTTTTGACTCTGGGCCCATTCATGTTTCAGCTGTTCTCAGCCTTAGTGCAGTATTTCTTCATCTGATAAAGCCCAAATTACAGCTAGAAGCGTCCAGAAAGTATGGTGCTGTGTTGCCGTATCACTTTGAGAGCCCAGAGAAAGAAGGTACAAAGCAATGTAACAGCTGACACGCACGGCTGTAAAATATTCTATAATTTTACAGTAACAGAGAAAAATTTAGCTAATTGTAATCCTGTGGTACTGAATGTCTGAAAGAGCTAACAAAACAATGAAGGATTATTCTTGTGTCTTGATAACAGAGTGCCATATATTGAGGGATGAACTGTAACTAGCTGCGGACAGAAAATACACCCTTCTCTTTCATTGGCTTGAACATGCTGCTATTTATGATTGGTTTGCCAGAGACTTTCTTCGTGATATTACAGCTGTTCTATTTTCTTTGCCCTCATAATGAGATGAGTCTGTAATTTCTTTCCTTACAATGCATAGGCTTGTTGAATTCTCTTTTGGAACGACACACATGTACATTGTGCACCTCATTACATATGCATTCTTGAGCATTTGCTTACCATGTGCCACATTTTGTGTGATGGAACATGATCGCGTCCAAGATCTCCTAAAGTAATTGGTTGCTTGATGTCTGGAAGCATTCTAATGTCTGGAAGCATTCTAAAAAAGTACCTCGAGGAAAATAACAAAGCAAATAGTGCTGGTTTACCACAGTGAAACAGAGATATGGTATGTGATCAGTTAGCTGCAGCCCACAGATAAACACAGACAGGCAAGCTAGCAAGCATAAACAGAAACCACATTATTGTCCCACTCAGACTTCTGGCCTCATGTTTGTTAAGTGATTTCTAGAGTCTGAAAAACAAAACAAGAAGTTTCAAGTAAGCATAACTGAATTTGACATTATTTAATATTAGGCATCTATGGATCTTTTTGATTTTCAACATCGATCATTTTTTAGTCTTCTCTCTCTATAGCTGATTAATAAAGACATGTGTTGCTTAATGGATCATATTTATCAATTCTACCTTGTTTCATTTTTGAAGAACCACATAAAGCATAAACATTATATTGCTGGCTTGGGCAAATTTCTGGACATCCTCAGTAACATAAGACTACCTAATAGTAATTTCAGAGAGTTTATTGAAGCCTCCAGATGTCAGGAGCTATGGAAGTGTAAAGTGTTATTACAGATGTTTCTCGTAATAATAATAGATCTGATAGCAGGTCAGAAAAAGGAATTAAGGGCCAAGTACTTCAGTCCTTAACTGAGCTGAACTCCCACTAAGGTCTATGTGAGTTCTGTTCAAATAAGGCTTACAGAATTCAGATGTAAGTAATTATTTCCAATATGGGATGATTTATTCTGCTTTTCCAGCCTTGTCTTTCTGGAATCTTGAAAATAGAGTATTTTGACTTACTATACACAGAAATAAAGCTCGCCAGCATAAGGCTTGGTAGTACAAGGAAAGCTTGACTGAGTCATCAGTACACAAAATCAAGCAGGGTGACCATGTCTGCAAAGCAATCAGAAGTGTCACTGCAGCAGAAAGAGACATAGCCCAGCTAGATTCAATTCAACTGACATGAGCACCAGAATCCCATGTGGATGAATCAGATTCTATGTGTTGAAACCTTTGCTGCTACATTTACACTGTTGTTGGCAAGACTGGGACTAGCTCAGGAGTGCTTAGACATACCCGTGGCACACCTCCGACTGCAATGTAGGCACATCTCTAGACAGACAAAAGAATGAAAGGATAATCAGGCTGCCATTTGGTTTGATAAAGGAGCTTCACCGTTGTAGAGTGCAATTTCTAAAAGTTGTTTTTTTAAGTTACTGATGAAATAACTAGCTTTAAAAAGCACACGTACTTATGGGAAAACACCACAAATAACTGCTTTGTTGCAAAGTCCAAGTGCAGTGACAGTACTATACACAATAAGATGCAGTTTGGTCTTACAGTATGCACAGAATTGAACTTGTTCAAATGATGTTCCTCAGCACTCTGAAATTCCGATAAGGTTCAGATGTTTAGAATTGTTCCTTGTTAAACTTTGTTAAAATACGTTTAGCTACACATTCATTTTAGAAGCTGTAGGTGTGGGATGTTCTTTGTTGTGCAATCAAATCCTGCAAGACCCTAGCTTCTCTTGGTGTGAGCAGTAGGTTGCTCTTCTGAAATGCTGTTGCACAAGATAATAGGTGGAAGATTATTTTGGCAACTCCAAAGTTTTTGAAGGCTTACATACTTGCTCCACATCTGTGTCTGTAACACAAAATTGTAGTTGTTTAGCATTGGTATATCTGTTTATACACACAGAGAACAAAAAGAGCACTGACATAAACAAAATGTCATTTACATTCAGATTTTGATTAGAAGAAAATAATCATTCTGACATCATCAGAAAAACTGAGTGCCAAAAAATATTAATCTGCCAACTCATGAAGGGCAAGCCTTAAATTTCTGTGGTTTGGTTCATTTAAGCACTAAGAAAGTTAAAAATGTTCATGAACTTTCTCAGATGCGGACTCTGTTCCTACTTCTTCACACAGCATTGGAGGCTCATATCATGTTCCTTTCTGTCCTTCAGTAGCTCCAATTCAGGTAATCTGGGTAGGGTTCATCTTGATTTCTTGAACTTTGGAAATCAGCAGTATAAGACCAATATATAAGCTAGTCACCTAAACTCCCTTTAAAGTCAGTGGGAAGAAATAGGTGTCTTGAGTGTGACTCACCTAACCTGTACAACCTTGAAATGAGATGTGTAGGACGAGGGGAAATGGGCTAAAGTTGCGCCAGGGGAGTTTTAGGTTGGATGTTAGGAAGAACTTCTTTACTGAAAGGGTTGTTAGGCATTGGAATGGGCTGCCCAGGGAAGTTGTGGAGTCACCATCCCTGGAGGTCTTTAAAAGACGTTTAGATGTAGAGCTTAGGGATATGGTTTAGTGGAGGACTGTTAGTGTTAGGTCAGAGGTTGGACTCAATGATCTTGAGGTCTCTTCCAACCTAGAAATTCTGTGATTCTGTGATTCTGTGTGTCAGGCCTTAGTGGTATTGATTTCTCTCCACAGGCTGTAAAGAGATTCTTGAGAACTCCTTCAGATATATCAGACATATCCCACCCATCTACTGCTTCTCTTTCAATACTATCATGTTCATTAGCATATTATTAGCATTATTGTGGTGGTGTTAATCAACAGGCAAGCAATTTGAAGTTTAAAATTCACAGCTGGAACCATTTTTTGATAATGCTCTAGTTTGTAACAGCTTTAGGAATTTTTACTCTTTTCCATTCTAATTGCTCCATGACACCCTATGTCACCCTATGTGCAAGAAAATAAGTATATAGCAATACTGTCCTTGTGATTTTGGCAAGGGTACTTTGTGTACTTCAGATATTTACTATATCAGATATTAATGACTCACATGATTTAATGAAGTAGGTGGAGATTTTAGCCTGATAAACTGTAAGGCATTTTGTTCCTAGTGGTAGGATTTTCAGAAGGTAATAAGAACAAAAGAAAATTTAGCAGCTGCTTGAAAATTTACTGGAATGGTGATGCAAGTTGCAGGATTTTTAATAATCAAAACTTTAAAATACTTTGAAGTAAGTTTCAGTATCCCTTAATGTTATGATATAATAGATGACAAAACCAATGAGATATTCTGGTTGTTTTATGAAGAGTGCTGAAAGAAGCTGTCATTAGTTCAGAGACAGCAAGATTACCCAGAACTCACAGTTTGAGCAGAACTTGTCATGTGTGAATTACTTCATGGTTTTTGCTGAATTTACTCAGCAGTGTAAATGTGAAATATGAAGGTTGAAGAATAATGGTAGCTGTGATGGTTGATAGTGTCTCATGAAAAGAAAGTGGTAGTATTTAGGAAAAAAATGAATACTGGAAAGCTAAAGTAGCTCTCCTTACTGAAGAAACATCTGGAAAATTCAGCTACTTCCATGAGAAATGCTGGCAACCCTAAAGAAAACACTACTCATAATCAGGTATAACTGAAAACTCACTGGAAATTTTAGTTTAAGTTCCAACAGCTGAAAAATAACTTACAATTCATCAGACAGCTGTATGGAGTCAAGAAGGACAATTTCTAATTGCAGATCTTTAATGATCTAACCTATTTGTAGCATCATTTTATTTTACATGTTTTCAGATATTTTTTGTGTTTTAAATGCTAGTACTTGCAACTAACCTGTGTCTTACTGAAAAAGTATAATGAGACTAGGTAACCATCCTTTTTCTGATCATACAGAGACCACATAGATGGCTCTAGGATATTTACCAATAAAAAATGCCTGACAAATTAAATTGTATTTTGCCTGTATGTTTAGCATACAATTTAAAATACAAAGTGTTAGCAAAATCTAGTGCTAAATACAATCTTTACGTTTTTACAAAGATGTCCTCCCAGCCTGTGCACTAGACCTTCTTAACCATACTCTTCTGCCATGAAGTTGATTAAGGTGGCAGAAATGTTATACTCAGCCATCAAAAATGTCCTATGTAAGTAAATTTTCATAACAGCATTCGTAGATACTAAAGATGGTGATGATTCACTGGTTACAGATAGCCTCTTGAGTCATTAGTAAGCCGTAGGAAATAACCCTTTATTTTTCAGCTATGGTCTGGTGACTCACCTTTTCTTGCTGTCTACTGTATCACACTTAGATTATAAACAGAAGTCTGCTCCTTGTTCAGGCATGCATGGAGTCCTGTGTTATGCGCTCCTGTTACTTAGCTGCCACATCTCCAAGTCTTCAATGAAGATGATGATGTGTACAAATCTGGACAACACAGTCCTGTACAGTCATCAAAAGAAAGAAATAAACCATCCTCTGTCAGAGGAATTAAGTTATAGCTTAAAAAGTATAATACCTTAATTTCATTGCGAATTCTGGGCTTCCTATCTGTAGAGTTGGTGGTTTAGCAGAGAACTGAGTTCTCTTAAGTGAGAGAAGTCTCCTCAGAATTCTTAACAAGATGTAACTTGAAGTGAATTTTAATCTTAGAATTTTGATTCTCTAATGTAAAATTGGTTTTCCAGTAATGTACAAACAGTGTCTTTAAACTTTTCAAGGGCTATGTTTGCTTTTTATTTATTTTTTCTATTTTAACAATAGGTGTATACTTTCAGGAGAAGACTTCACTCAGAAATTCTGAAGTTTCCTTCACTTTTTTTTTTTTTATTTTTCCCTGAAGCAATTCTACTTCTACCTTGGATATACCTGGTTATTGTTCTTTCTGATTTTTTTCCTAAGTACAGGACTTTCAACAGTGATATATAGTTATTCACTTCATCATGCTGTTTCATTTGTGGTACATCCTTGTGTATTAGTCTTAAAAGCAGAGTTACATCAAACTGTGTGTTAGTTCAGTGAGACAGAACTAGCTTTGAAACTATACGTGTCAGGGAGCATACTCCCACAGATATAATATACACAGGTATTTTAATCTGGTACTGTATAAGATACTAAATGATCATCCATTCTGCAGTCAGTACAATTCTTGTTTAATGTGTCATATTCCTTAGACCTTTCCTTGGTTTAGGTGTTTAAGGTCTGAGAAGCTTCTTTCTCCTGGAAAATTGTGTTATAACTGCACTGTCAGAGAGTTGTTCCTCTATGATCTAGTGATAAGATTTTGACTCTCACTGTTCTAGGTGAGAACCATCAACACAGAAGCTAGTGTGTAAACTAGACATGTTGTCTCGCCATCTCTTCCAGTCAGCTTCCCAAACTTGTAAGGAATGCAGGAACCCAAGTAATGGTCCAGGGATAATCCCTTTGATAAAAAGTAGTGAGTCTTGGAACATATGTTCAGTTATCAACAATTCCCATCTCAATCTCCCTCTTTGACCAGTATTACTTTATATTTTTGGATCATGAACAGAAAATGTCCCGTACAGATGTCTTTGTCATGAGCTTCTGAGACCAGAAACGTTCCAGCCTAGACCTGTCACCTCATCTAGATAAAACAGACCTCCATTGGCTTAGTTTGGGAGAGGAAGTTTTGGCATAAATAATTATTTTGCCTGTTTTTTGATTTCCGTAAACACTATTTTTCCTTTCAGACTACCTAATACATAACTGGAGGTGACCATGTAATCCAAATTTCCCCATATTTGATTTCACACTGCATATAGCTATTGTTACAAGAACATGCCACTCCTGGAGGGTCATCACCACATCAGGAGAGGTTGTTGAGATCCATGTTCTCAGAGCAGATTTCACTAAACCTTTGAAAATGTCATTTTTCTAACATTTTTAAGTTTTACATTTGAAGTATTTCATCAAATACAGTTCTTTTTCTTATGTATATTTAATACTTCCCATTAAAGTCACTGGCAATTATGATTATTGCAACTCAGAGCTCAGGTCTCAGTGCTGTAGTACATGACAACTGTGTACGTTATCTCAGTTGCAATAAAAACAGGTTATAGAACAAGATGCCTTAAAGGGGACTGTTGCCAGGATTTCCACCATTAATTATCATTAATTATTAATTAATATTATTAATAATTAATGATAATTAATTAAGTTAATGTTTGTCTGTAGGTTTTATCTGAAAGATGGTCATACGTGACTTTGTGCTAAGTATCAATCTGACACAGTAAAATTACTTGGTAGACCTAGTAAGCATATGTCTTTTTATCATGCAGCCTTCTATTTAAAAGAGAAGCTTTATTCATACCAACAAAATGCTCTTTTACTAGGTTCTGCATAAATGGTGTCTGAAGATTAATAGCTAGGTTCAAGGGAAAAATATTATTTAACTGAAAAATAGCCTGGAAGATACAGAGATTGAAAAGACCACACCTTTACTCCAAAAAAAAACAACAACACACAAGCGAATAGAGATGAGTAAGGGATGGGTAACCCTTTTTACTAGCATCATTATTAGCACATCAGTGTTTCTTATGCATCTGGTAAGACAGAGGCATGGTAATTTACCATTTACATGGTAAATATGAAGACAGACCACCAGTTTTTACTCCAGTAAGTTTTCAGCCTTTTAAGAAACGAATCCAGTTCCTATGCTTATATACTTTTTACTTGGAAATGCAGTGTCATTTAAAATCAATAACTGTTCATCAAAGGCATGGACTACCTGGCAAAGGAAAGGACCACCTCTCAGTAAGTTGTAACTGTTTTTTATATTTGGTGCAATGAAATCAGGATTAGGTTCCAAACAAAACTATTTTACTCAACAGAAATAAAACTCTGATCATTATGTACACAGAAGTCTGTATTTGTACTTTGACTAGAAATGAGACTAAACCTTCTGAGTCTTCTTCAGTTGGCACTTAAAAGTCTGTGTATAGCTCAAGGTAAATAACAAAAATATAGGGCTTTTTTTCCCCCATTTAAATCTCTTGACTTCTGAATTAAAGGTGATGGATGCAGTTTGCTGCATCTATCTAAAAGCATTTCAGAAGCTCACTGGCTGCTAGTGTTTCTTCAGCACAACTGCTGTTGGATTTATCTAACAAGTCTAATGCATATGCTGCTGAGAATAATGATAGTGGTCAGCTGAGACCTTCTAGAGTTACTAGTATTTTCCGTTTTTTAATGCAAATAAAAACGTACAGTTTCTCATGAAACAAAACTCCAGCCATTAAAAAAAAAAATGTTTGAAGTGCAATAAAGCATGCATTTCTAGCCTACAAAATAACAAAGAAGAGAGGCCATATTCTACATATGGAAGGAGGTTGTTTGCATAGAGCTCTGCTTATGGAACGGGCAACAGGCCTACCGGTAGGTTGTAAGTCAGAAGGGAGGGCAACACGGGGTGAGCTCCCAACTGCCTGATGATATTGCTCTACTGATGCTAATTCTCAAAAATACACAAGACATGGTCTGAACACACTGGTCAATGACATCCTTTTCTAGCACTTAAAATTTGTAATGACAGTGCCTCAGCTGTCATTTTGCCCTTTTGAAAGCATTCAAATAGCTCTATCAGTCTGAACAGAAGGCACTGTTAGCAAAATACTCATGCTTTTCATTGATCTTCTGGAGTACAAATACTGCAATAAAAATAAAACAATAGATTATTTTTTTTTAATTTAAGAAAATAATTTTTTTTTTTTTAATGAGAAAAATTAAGTCAGTGAAACTGTAAATATCATTCTGTAAATATCACTAGTATGGACATTATATATATATCTATTACTTTTGTTCATCCTATGTTTAAATTACATTAAAAGACTATTTTTTCCCTGACTAGCTTCTTCAGTATAGTTGTCCCATGCTAATAGCATCCTGTAAAATTATACAGGTGGTCAGAGAAAGCTGCTTTGATAGAATTACTCCTGTTGATAAATTATAGTAACCATAAAGTATTTTTCATAAACATGACTTGGTAGTTTCCTGTTTCACCTTTTAATATTCCTTCCACTGAGATGTAAAGAAAGTGAAAACTTTACTTTTCATTTCTTAGTGCTCAAGTAAAATATTTTGCAACATATCGCAGCTTTAGTATGGCTATATATTTGTCATTTTGTCTCCCGAAATAAACTTCTATAATCAGCAGTAAAATCTGCTGATTTTACATGCTTTTACTCTTAAGAAAGTACTTAGCCCCATGGAGAATCATCAGAATGTGAATGTCATTGTAAGATTCATGGTTTATGGTTTCATTTTACTTTGGGACAATAAATTGAAACCCTTCTCCAGAAAGGACTTCTTAAGCTATCATTTAGCCCTTCTATTCCTCTATTCAGGCTTTCAAAAGTTGTATAAGTTAAGAGGGGATAAGTTGTTGTACAAAGTTGGTTTTAATTGCTATTTTTTGGAGATGGGACTTCAGCATAATTCCAGATACACATAGACATTAACTTTGAGGAAACCTGTATCCAGACCTTGGATTTGTGGCCAAGGCACGGCTATAATGTGACCTAGCAGTATTTGTCATGTCTAGTCTGTTAGCAGAGAAGTGTTAGATTTCTTGTAGAATGCTGTAGCCAACTTTCTTGATAACTGTCATGTATATATTAGCACATGCATACACATCTATTTTTCCTTGACCATAGAGAATTTAGGATCCTGTTAGGATCCCAATTTCATGCTTTCACAAGATATTCTATCGAGCCAAAAGAAACTTAGAGAATTCATGCCAAGGCATAGGCAGTTTTTTATTCTTCAAGATGAATAATATGTTAGCAATATAGTACAAAGAATCCCTGCCACGTGAACCAAGAATTCAGAACACAAACCATCAAGAGTGAGTTTGTTTTATCTGAACTTGGAAGAAATGGACCTGTGAAAACAAACCAATTTACTTTCAATCCTAATGATCGGCTGGAGGGATTCTTCAGAAAGAAAAAAAAAAAAAAGAAAAAAAAAGAAAAGAAAAAGAAAGAAACAGATGTTGATGCCTTTCCTCAACAATTGGAAGCCAGTCAGTTCAGTTTCCAGTCTTCTCCCTTTATGACAAAACCTCAAGTTCTCATCCAGTTCATGCAAAGGAAAACCTTGAAGTAATTTCACACCCATGTGGCTCTGTTTCTTGTCCTTCCTGAAGATAATGAATGAGTTACCAGTCATCTTGATTATGTGGCATGCATTTACAGTATTTCCAGTAAATAATATCTTGGGAAATATTTTTTTCCTCTGTAGGAAGAGCCTTTCTCTACGGAGATTTTAGAAGTTCATACCATGGAGGGTTAGTAGTCTCTGGAACAAAGGTGGCTTATGAATCAGCTTAGTCTGTGTGGTATGTACTGTTGGTTGTAAAACTTGGTTTTACAATTGAAGACTAAATTCTAGACTGCAGACCTCACTGTCTGTATTAGTGTGTTAATATGTTGTCTTTTCACCTTTAAAAATAAATGGTTAAAAGCTACTTCACTGAAAAGTGAAAATGAGTTTAACAGCCTGGGATGACTGTTTTCTCTATCACACTGTGTAGCAAAGTTAGTACAACTGACAGATACCACTCTGGAAAAATCAGAGACTAGAGCAGCTTCTTTTCAAAAAGAGTTCGAAAACTTACCCCTCAGTACTTAAAAGTAAACAACAAAGGGCAAGAATGGGATACTTGCTTGAGGCAATTTCAGCTGTATGAAGAGTTGAAGTTTTACTAGTGTGCCATTGCAGTCAGTTCTTCGTTTTGCTCCCTGATTCTACAAGACTGTAGCCCTTGTTTTGGAATGCAGATCACAAATAGCAAAATGGCTACGGCTCTTCAAAACTTAACTCTGTTCTGGTTTCTTGATACTTTAGACATCCAGAAACGTCACATTTTAAAAGTCTGTAGGGTAAAAATACATCCTAAATTTTCTGTTTGTTTTAATAATGAAGTTTTGAAGTAGTGTAATGTACTTTCAGTGGATGTTCTCAAAGCATTGGTGTCAGAAATATTTTTAAAGAAGAAACTTTCATACCTAAGAGATACCAGAAGCCCTATAAAATTCATAGAAACTTTTGTCTTTCTCTTCATTGGTATGAGGTTCTACATTATCTGTCCTTGCTCTTTTCCTCATTGCCTTGAAAACATGCAGCAAACCTCGATAACTTCCAGGGACAAATTTACTGCAAGGGAGAGTACAGTGGGCTTTTCTGCTGCTAGGTGCAGCATAAAATCTCATATTGCATGATGAGCTTGGCAAGGTGTCTGTACAGCTCTAGCAGTCAGACTGAGGTAGCACAGCAGCTAACAGTTACTCCTGATTCCACGTATGTTACGGTGTTTAGGTAACCTCAGTACCTCTAAGCAGATTCCAGGACAAGGTTCTCAGTTCAGGTATGTTCCCTCTGCTTTAGCTAGGACAGTTTATACAAACTGAAAATGTAGCCCCCAGATATTCGTATTGATTCATATAGATTTCTTCTACAGAGAATAGCAGTGAGATAATACAAAAATATTTAAGTTAAATTAGAAGGAAATATTGGCAGAGAAATAGACATAGATTTTTATTACTGAATGAAAATCTACCGAGTGCTAGAATTTCTGGCATAGAATGTATGTACTGTGAAACAGAGAAAGAAGAATACATTTTATGTGTAGAATACTAAATGCTCTAAAAAGACAGGAAGGTATTACAGCAAACTTTCTGTGAGGCACAAAGAAACAGGGTAGTTTTCTAAGATCACAGAAGCCTGTTCAAGTAGCCAGCAACAGATTTGCCCCAGACCCAATCCGGCACTCACTGGACTCTGTTCTCACTTAAGAGCAATTTAGTGTAGTGAGCAGCCTTTAATACATTAACAGGATACTATGCTGATCTTTATTGCATCAAAGATGTGCAAAAGTTACTGTAGTCTAGGCAGAAATATTTTAACCCACTCAACTTTTAAGTCTGTGGGTGGGCCATTGGGGATCCACAATTATTTTCAGGTTTTGGGCACATTTCGGCAGCAGACATATCTGTTTTCCTCTCTTTATTTTAGTCAAAGAACAGCACATTATCTGTGGCAACTTGTAACCACTTTAAAATAGCCTCGAAGTAGCAAATTATGAGAAATTTTGTGCTCTGCAAAGTTTTCAGGGATCAAAAAATTTTGGCCAAATGATTTTTTTGAAAGCTTCAAACAACTCTTCGTAATATCAGCATCTTTCAGTTTTCTGTATTCTCTTTTTAATAGAAACATACTTGCTTTTTAAAAAAGATTTCAAAGTTAAATAATCTTTCAGAACCTTTGATTTTTTGCCTTGATATGTTTTAACTTCCTGTGTGGTCAGTGTTCTAAGTTCAGTGGCTTCGTTGTCACTCATTAAGTCCTAATTGCTGCAGATTTTGTCTGAAAACAGTGCCTTGTCTATCTATTATTTTATTTCAGAGAGTTATGGGATGCTATACTCACAGTAACTCATTGAGACAAATGCATATGAATGTGCAAGTACAATGTTGTTATATAAATGAAGGAAGGGGGCTAAGTGAAAATCTAGAAATGTCAGGTTCATGTATAAATGAATAAAAGTCTCCCAAGGCTTTAGTTTTTGGAGGAATGCTCTGGAGAAAGCAAAGCAAACCAACATCTGTCTGTTCGGTTGGATTCCTCTGGAGTAAGTGCAGAATGATAGACAGGCAGCTTGTAACTCCATTCCTGGACCCCAGGAGTTATACAGAGAGCACTGGCAGAACTGGCTTGTCTGGCAGGCTAAAATACAGAGTCTAGGCAGTGAAATAGCTGGCGTGAATGAAAAAACTCGTCACCACTGAAAGAGGAAAACAAACAAACAAAAAAAAAAGCAGTGTTACTTCCCGGAACTCATCTGCAAATAGATCTTCACCAGGTCCCACCCTAGGAATGACCCCAGAGGAGTTTTGCCAGATGCCACGGGGAATGTAATGACTCGTAGTTCTGTGTTGTTGTTGTTGTTGTTTTTTTTTTTTTTTTTTTTTTTTTCCTCTTTCTGTTCCTATATCCTCCCCTGGCTTTTGCTGTATTTTTTTCTCCTTTGCTGTCCTTTCTGCCCAAATGACTAGGTTTTCTGAGAAAGAGCTGGAGGAAGGACTGGAATGTAATCTTTGGAGGAAAGCTGATCATATGAAATGTCCTCAGCAGGGAGCCGGGGTGGTTATTTAGAAAGGGATAGAGATGTGGAAAAGTGCAGGGATGCAGCAGCACAATGATGAAGAAAACACCACTTCTCTGTCTTCACCACCAAGTAAATCTCCTCTGGCTTGCCAAGAGTTTTGTGCCTGAAAACAATGTGAGATATGTCTGCCATAAACTTCATGTAAAGTTAAAACAGATATAACGCGTTCCCAAGGAAAGCTATCAGTGTTTAGAAGCACCATTGTTTAGAGAAGATGTAAACTGATTTAGAAGTCAGTTAGATGGTATATTTGTCATCAGCTTTTATTTCCCCTGCTAATAGATTATTATTTTTTTTTAATGGAAGAGTGAAGGCACATATCATAAGAGCCAACTATAACATTTCTCTAAAGCTGCATCTCTCTGCTACTATGCTTTTAGTTGGCTCAAGTTTCACAAACATGGATCTTGCTCAGTGTATGGTTTTGACATAGTTTGCAATTTTGTACCTTAGAACTATGTTTCTCGTCTAGACAATAATTGTTGATGAATGCTTTCAATTTTGGATGTTGGTATAACGCAATAAACAACCTAATCAGTTCTGACCTGACACTGGCTATCTTCAGAATTGGAATGTCATACTTGGAGGGTGCTTATTTTTTCTTGCAATGTGTCCTATGAACCAGGGTGTCCTATCACTTATTTAAAGAGTTGAATAATATGAACAATTATTTCATCAAAATCCAGAAACTGAGGAAAATAAGCATACATATACATTAGTGGAAAACGTGGGATGTATATTCAAACAAGAACATCCTTGCCACCACTGTTTCTCTTTTGGAAATGTAGGGTTTAAGTATGTCTATATAATGTTAGCACAGAAAGCTGGGGTGCTGGATGGTGTTGAATTAATGGAGTCACTTATCTAACTGTAAACTCTCTCTTGTATTCTGAAACTTATCCAATGCAACACTAAATAGAAGTGATCAAAATTTTGATTTTTTCAGTTTTATGAGTAAAAGATTAATTATTTGGAAAAAAAATCCTCTTTCCATCATTCATTCAGAGAAAAAAAAAAAAAGAAGAAGAAAAACTAGAAGTGAATCAAGGGACATCTTTTGGTAAATATATATATTTTTTTAATTTTCTTTTGCAATCAGTGATCCTGATAGGTTCTTAAAATTTTGGGGCTCAGCTTGTTTTAATTAGGATTAAAATGGAAAGATACTTTATATAAGAATTCTGGCTTCCTTCCTGATTAATTAATACCACACACTTTCAAAATATGTGAATAATAAAGTCTACAAAGATACTGTTTTTATGTTTTCTCACACACAGTGTAGTAGTGAGCCAGAAAATGAAGTATTCCGTGTCAAGCCACTCGATGGGATATACTTCTGTTATGGAGCTGAGTTTAAATTCAGTCTGGCAGATCATTTGCTCACACTGTCATAAAAGAATCTATTTTCATGCTGTCTTTGTGCCATGTAAAAAAAGTAAATAAATTTAGTTTGAATCTGCATGCACTACTCCCCCCCCAACTCACTTTTTCTAGAATAGTGACCCTTTTTTCACTCTTTTCTAAACTCCCATCTCCATATAAAATGTGAGATACTTTTATCAAGAGAGGTGATTTCATTTTTTACAGCAGTACTGCTCATTGAGGAGGCCTCAAAAATCTCCCTACTGTAAGGAAAAGCTCCAAGAGCTCCTTGAAAGATGCCTACTCCACAACAACTGTTTTTGCAAAGACCTTCTCAAATGAGGAGCTGGCATTTTCTTTCTGAAAGGAAGGAATGAGGAGCAGAGGGAGGGAACTTAAACACTAATGGTAACTCCTAGCAAGCAATTTTAGTGTTGTCTTGTCATAGGAATGACCAAGTTGTCACTGTAGATCAGCCTGCAGTTATCAAGCAGTTCAAGCACATTTTCCATACCAGACCTTGTCAACTAATCAGCAACAAGTGGGTAGTCACAGGCTGCAGGTTTGGGGTCTTCTCTGGCTATAGGAGGAAGCAAACCAGCAGGAGCCAGGAGGGCCAGCACTGCTGTGTTGTCCTGAGGTTGTGCTACGTAACCAGTAGAGGCCCCATGCATGGTCAGCAGACCCTAGGAAACCATCGCCACCTGGCTCTGAACCCTTCTGTGAGCTCCCTCTCCAATCTGTGAGGTATGTGTCTTTTAGCACTTGAAATGTCAAAATTTGGGTTGTAGAGTAAGAACACTCCCTGTAAATTTTAAAGGAAACTTTACTGTAACATCAGGAACACTCTTCCTCGACCCCCACTCTCAGGCTACTGATTGTGGCTCTCATTTCATTAGCTATCCATGCATTTGACTTCACTGTTAACATCCTTGCTTGTTATGGTTTTCCTTCTTTTCTTCTTTTCTTCTCTGTTTTGTTCCCTGTTCCAGTTTTATTTTCCCTCTTCCATACTTCTTGTGGGAAAAAAGAAGGTAAAGTATGGGGAATAACACATTATTTTTCTCTATGAGAAAAAAAGCTTATACTGTACCTTTTTTTTAACCCTTTTCTCTCTATTTTTGCTGTAATTCATTCTTTGTCATGCATCTACAAATCCCATCTTCCCACATTTTTCCTTGAGTGCTCAGTTACACCTCATCCTGGGTGTATTGGACAGTACATAAGGGTTTTCACATTGTTGGTTGGGTTTTATTTCCTCTGTAAGCTCTAGTCTTTTCTCTACAAAACAGTCCACCTAGATAATAGTGTCCTTTCTACCCCTGCCTTCAGTAGTTTCAATTCTACTGTGAGTTGTGAGAGAAAACTCCAGAAAACTGGAGTCCAAAATTAGGTTTGGTGTAGGATGTGGAAAATAGCAGATACAGCAGAACAAAGAGCAGAAAAGTTGAGTAACTTGGCCATGGTCACACAGCAAAGTGCTGACAGAGAGAGGAATAGAAAGCAGGAGTCCTGGTTCTCAAGTCTGTGTTCAAAACAGTAAACCATGCAGTTTTTCCACAGTGTTATCTAGAAATTTCAAAGACAGAATGACATTCTGTTGTAAAACTGATAATAGGAAACTACCATCAGGAAAGCACTATTTATAAATGAGAGGGTGGGAAGACATATTCTATGCTGTATGCCATAAACAATGAGCGCCAAGGGACTAAGGAAGATATTTTGATGTTTGTGTGCTGTGGAAAGTTGTATTTAAACACAAACATTGTTAATAAACATGGATTTATATAATGTTTTCTTTGATCAATGAGCTCCAATAGATCTTAAACTTCCTGCCTATCCTATGTCTGGATGTCTTAAAGAGGAAGAAGAAAGACTCAGGAGCACATTATTAAATCTGTTACAGTCTTATTTTGTACAAGCTTGTGCTAGTATCATGAGTACAGAGGTATTTTCTAATATGATGTAGGATTGCTTTTTCAAATCAAAGGGGTCTAAGTTGCAGCAATCAAAATGTGTCTGAGAACCTTGTCTTACTTTTTACATTCACAAAACAGACATGTAGATACAGAATATACAGGTACAGAATGAAGATTTGGTTTTATAACCTCATTCAAAGCCTTCTGAAAACAAGGAAAGGCAAAAAATTTGTCAGCAAATTGATTGGGTTCTGGATCAGGACCCAGAAAAGGTGCTACATCAGAAAAAATCCACCTGGAAGCTGTATTGGGTGTGTGCTGAAACCAAAGTGAATAATTAACAATTTTTCTCCTGCACTATGTTCTTTTCCTGTTGTATCCACAGACACAAAAGAATAGGCTTACTTTATTTTAATTAGTCCCTGAACTTTCTTCTGTATATACTTTTGATGATCCCAGACCCGTGGATATTATATCCCAGGGATGTTGTTACAGTTTATTCTCTGACTCTCACACACAGACTTTTATTCTTTTACTTAGTATGCTGCAAATTGCCTGCTCATCTGTGTCCTTTGCTGCCTGGATTACTTCATACTGTTTACATAGCAAAACAAACTATATAACATCCCAGGGGCCCAATGCTGCTGCCACAGAATACCGGTGAGTCTAATTGACAACAGGATGTGCCTGTACTTTATGTTAGGAGAACCAAGCCCTCATCACAGCCAGCCAAGCTGGAGCAATAAAACTCAGACTTCATGTTCTCTCTCCTCAGTCCTTGAGATACAGGAGTCCCTAGTTAGCAATATCTCAGATTACCCTTAGCATGATTTGCAATAAATAATAATGAAAATTAGTATCAACATTCATACCAGTTCATTTAAGCCATTAATCCCATTGAAGCTAATTTCACCAGTTTTAAGGTTTAAGACAATTACTTGTTAATTTCTAAGGCTTAATGTGTGGGTTGTCACCTTACTGTGGAATACACCATGCTGAGAGGGATACAAAGGTGCCTTGACTGAAATCCTTGCTTAAGGCCAGTGTTTAAAGCAATTTAGAGATGGATCATTTTCTATTGTTTTGCCATTCATCCTTTTCTCTGCGGAAGGCAGTAGTCTTGTTTGTCACTCTGTTATTAATGAGGGAAACAGAAGATAATGCAACAGTAACTGAGCAGGCAAAAACCAATTTATCTCTTTCGTTGAAGTTTCACTTGAAAAGTAATTATCTTTTACTTGGGAATAGAGATCCTAAGGAGCAGAATATGAAGAAAACTACTTAGCCACAAAAAAGGAGGTGGTGTTGAACAGCAGCAGTGAGACAACTAGCTGCCTGGGTTTGGTTACTTCTCAAAGCTGCAGAGGGAGAAGCATTTTATTCCCACATGAGCAGGAAGGAGTGGGGACAAGAGTAGGTGCATAGACTTACAGAAGATATCAGACTACAGGAATCATTCAGGAAAATCTGCTTCGGTTGCTTGGAGGATATCCATGCCATCCCTCGTAGACCATTAGAGGAAGGCAGAGTCACAGCCTGACAGATAACCCTGCCAGACTACACCACTGCTGTTTCATTCCACCCAGTCCTTGCTTTTCTAGGTCTCTGTTTCCTCCCACCCATAAATTTATTTCTCTGCCCAAGAAGCCTGCAAAAGTGAGATTTGTCTCCAAGAAGGAAGTCAATAATAAATAAAAAAATGACCTACCAAACCCTTTTCTAGCCTGACCATACCAATTCAGGCAGTTCAGCATGCTGCACACCACATCCAGGAGAACAGCACAGCATGGAAATACCACTGACTCAGTTGTAACAGACTGCTCTAATGTGCACTCTGACCTCTTACGTGGAAGAGATCTGACTTGAGCATTCACAGCTTGTTTCTTTGAAACAGTGAAACCTATGAAAACTGACTTTTTTTTTTTTTTTTTTTTTTTTTTTTCTGACAAAATGATAGTCTATAAAAGACAAATACTCCAAATGTCTTTTTGAGCACAGGAGCAAGTTTACTATGAGAGTATGCATGTGCATTACTGATAACAGGCTAGTAGCATCACTGGATGCAGTGACGATCCAGGTGGGTGAACTGCCCACTGGTTGACTAAGTTTCATCAGAATGAGGCAAGAGTTTAGCTTGCATTTTTGTCTTTTGGCAGCAGCACAGAGAGAAACCCCTGCTTCCTCTCTTTGTCCTCCACCAGTCTGACAAATGATGCTGTAGTAGCATATATGAACAGCCAGGGTAGAGACTGGGGTAGTGAGGACTGCTTAGTAATAGCCTGGAGAGCACAGCTGCTGAATGTGTAACTAAACCCCATGCCTGGATGTTTTAGGTCTAATTTAGGGGCCTTGAAAATTGTGATGACAATTTTGGTATCGTGTCATTAAAGATGTGTTGGATCTGTAGTTCATCCACTCTTTCAGGATAAGGGGAAGCATGGTGAAAGTGTTACACTTCTCATCCTGCTTTACGGCTAATCCTGTTTTCTCTGAAGAGCATGAACTATAGGGTCTATGAATGAGCAAGCACATCTATTTTATCCTGCTGCTTAAAATCCAGTCTAGCCTTGCAAGCATTGTTTTGAGCAGCTGACAGTCAAACTGTACCAGTCTACAGTAGTTTTGAGTGATAATGTCATGATCTCATGCCACATGCATGTTGTTGCCCTTTTCTTCTTCTTTTTTAATCGACTATTCTCCTGCTAAGCTATGTCCGTGATGACAGAGGAGTGGGTCAGTAGTGGAAAGGAAGCAATAGAAATTGGATGGCAGCACTTTCTAAAAACGCTGGTCCCTTCTGTTCTGAGTAACAGAGTATGTATTGAGGTAATGCATCATTCAGTGACTGGCTAGAGAAACATTCCGTTAGGTTATAACTGAATGGAGAAATTATTTCAATAATGTTATGCCTTTACTTAACAAAGTAAAAAATACAAGTGTACTCTTTATGCCCTCTTTATTTGGCCTGTTAAGAAAAGCATAGCCTGTCAATCAAGAAAAAAGCTTCCAATTGTGTAGGCTGTTAGAATCATTTCATTAATAACATGTGTTTACTACTGGGAGAAGCAGACTCAGTGTGCTAAGATTTTGTTTGTCAGTCAGTCATTGGAACCCCACTGTTAATCGCATACAATGGTTTGTGGTTATGCCACAATTTAACCCAGGTTTAAAAATACAAACTAGAGCCTTGGTGGTCTGCTGAGAGCAGTGAGTGAAGCAAAGGTATTGGTTGAACCTGCCTTGTGGGCTGCTGGCTTGGAGTACTGTGCGAGCTAATCAAATTTATTAACTTGAGTCATGACTAGAATGCATATACTGGTGAGTGTGGGTGGGTGCACCCAGGTTAGACTACGTTTTGGCTGCTTTCTGCAAGGAGGAAGAAAAGCAACTCTTTGGCCTCCTTTCCACGAAGACAAATTGGAAACAGATATCTACTCGATTTTGGGATCTCTGGCAGTCTAATAAGAAAAAGGTATTTTTTTTGTTGTGGCTTTTATTTATTGATGTAGGGAATTGATTAGAAAAAAAATCGAAGGAGTTTCAAAGCTGAATACCAATGGTATTTGGAGCATATATATCACTGTCTTATCAAATTGCCCCCAGCATGCCACTTTAATAGTAATATTAAAGGCAGAGTCTCTGGCTCTACAATAACAAGGACTGAGTGTGATTGCCAGAAAAGGGAGAGGCATTTGGCTACTAAGAAGGGGAATACTGGAGAGATGGTTGTGTATCTTTATATGAATCTTGACCTTCTGGCTAAGATAGAAAGAGACATAGCAACGAAGCCATCTTTCTTAATTATAGCTAGCGTATGGTAAGCTAAAATTCCTGTTTACCACAGCATTGTGGAAAGTATCATTCATAACTGCAAAATTTGTAATACTCTGAGAAGGATATATTCATCTCCAGAGAGAATTATATCCATTTCTCTGCGTTACTTGCAGCCTATGATATTTTGTAGGAACCTCTTCCAGATTTAGAGCAATGTAAATGGTATTTTTAAATGACATCTTTTGGATAAAGTAAATCCCATGCATTTTTATTCAAATAAAATGTCATTAGTCTTGATTCTTTTACACTATAGAAAGATTTCATAGTTTCATTAATCCTAATCGTTGAAATTATAAGTAGTCTAATTGCTGTAATTTTGAATTCATTCCTGAAGGCAGTGGAAAATTTGCAATTGTTTTAATTTTGTTTATTCATGTTTCAGATATTTAGGTTAATAATATGCATTATGTCTTCACTGTTACTATTTTTTACTAAGAAATTAAATTAGATCAAGTGACTTGTACTAAAGAAAGCCTTAAGCCTGAAAATTTTTGTGTGTTGGGCAAGGTTAGATTTCTCTCTTACACTAGCAGTGAGATGAGACCATCCTTTGTGCATCATGTCATATTCCACAGTGAATCCATCTTCTTCTCCCCCTGCTATCTCTACTACTAACAGTATATACCACGACATAATTTTTTGCTGGTTTTATGGGAGCTAAATGGGGGCTTTGGAACTGAACAGTATCTGGGACTGCTTAAACTGTGGTAAAGAAGCAAAAGACAAGTGCTAATAAGAGGTGAAGAGGTGAAGATTGAAGCATCCTTACACCCAACCATAAATCTGCACCTACGATAACTATTAAAGTCAGTGGGAACATTGTGGTGGCCTTTTGGGTAAGATTGCTTTATAAACATCTTCCTCCTCCCAATAGCAGTGAATTATCTTTAAAAAAAAATCTGTCAAATAGACCTTATTTGCATTTTGTCTGCATTGAGTCCAACTGTTCTTTCAAAGGGTATTTAATTGTTGTTTTTTTTTTTTAAAGGTTCCTGTATACAAACAAAGTAGTTCAGTGGCAATATGCAGATAAAATTCAGACTTGTGTTGTAAGTGTAAGGAAGTATTTTACAGGGAATGTTTTTAGCAAAATGGGGAAGATTGTATGGGTTAATTGCTCTTCAGAGATTTAAGACTGTTTATGTGTCCTGCTCAAATTTCAGTATTTAAATTAATTGTACTTAAGTCTATGATATCCTCAGTCATGATGGCCTAGCATGGCACGCTGTCTGAAATGTTGTAGCAGTAACTCCAAGTTAGGTGTCAGCGAGACATATGCATATACTGACTACAGTATAGTTTCAAAAAGGCTGGCATAGGCAACATCATTAGCGCATGATGACAGAACCAACATTTGGAGAAATTCTGGGACTCCCACGAGAATTAGCAATGGTACTTAGATAGCATGGTATTTCATCCAGCAGTTCTTGAATAAGAGCTCCACAGTTGAAAACAGATGTCTTGCTGATGAGCAATATACATGATCTCTGATACCCATTCCACCAGGGTCACTCATTCTTTCCACAACATATGTTGACCATTCCTTTCCTTTTCTTGTAAACAGTATTAAACCATGACTGAAGCAATGGCTTTTAAGCAACTGCAGCTAATGTCAAATTTAGTAATTTCTGTCTTCCAGATCCAGTGTATCTATGTCCAGTCATGAATTTCCCTTTGTTTCTCTACTCAGGATCTAACTTACATTTTAGAAAATCTTCTGAATCAGAAGAGGGGAGAGGGTGAGAAAGAGAAAGGAAAAAAAGAACATCTAGGCTTAGCCATACTTGGAAAAACATGGGTGTGTTAATCACCACTATCCTTGACACTTGGGATGTGTCCATTCTGCAAAATCATGGCGTTAACTTGATCATGGTGGTGGACTAACCGAGGTGAGTTAATTGTGGAAAACGAAATCAACAAAGTCAAAAAAATAAAAATCAGGAAATATTTTAATCAAAATTTCATCTTTGGATTAGCCACAGCCAATTTATAGGCTCTGTTTGTTTTAGCTCTTACATGGTAGATAGCACCTATTATTGTACATGGCGGTCTGTGATAGTCTGTGATAGTTTGCATTTTTCATCATTTTATGTTTTCCGTTCTTGTTTCAATGCATTCAATGTTTTTAGAAGAAATACAGCTTTGTGACTGAAAATCTCGTTTGCACATTGTTAACACTTTGAAAGTCACTGTTGCTGACCAAATGTACCTGTAAAAAATGCAAATGAATGGGTGCTTATCCTCAGATAGATGCAATTGCAGACAAGGATAAAACATGTTCACTTACATGGCAGAATGTGTGGTAGGTTGGTACTCCGTGCATATTACCTTACCCTGCACACACACAGTACTGGCTGAACTTCACGCATTGCTGTCAACTATTTATGCAACAGTGTTTTTTCTAGACCACACAGACATGTCCTTTAGAAATGTTTAGTATCAAGGAAACAGGAACATTAATTAGGAGATACCAAAGAGCACTACTGAAGATCATACTTCTATTAAATGCTTGTTGATATTTTAGAAACTGCATTTGTCTCTTAGTTGTGTATCAGTATGTCAAAATCTTACCAGTTAAGTCTGCTTTTCCTCTTAAATCCTCCTTTTTCTATCAGCTGAAAATGCTTAGCTGCTGTGTATAGGAACAATCCTACTTAGACTATAGGTTCCTGTATGCCACGATATATTCCTTCACATTGGCTACCATTGGTGTTTGTCTAGAGGTGCAGAAGAGCAAGGATATAGCTTTACTTTATCAGAATGCCATCTCAAACTCTACCAATTTGTGACCCAGGGACTTGTGTGCATCGGGTAGAGTAACTGTATTTAAAATCACTAGAGTTTCCTTCTGTTTTTACTAGAATTTACTTTCCTGATTTTTTTTTTTTATTATTATTATTTATTTAACTTTCAGCATCCAGAAGATACTGCTGTCAAAGAATCAGGTGCTTGTATTCATTTTGAACCTACTGTTTTCTTAGGATTTCATCCTGGATTTTGTATCATAAGAGACAATCAGCAATCCTGTTCCCTATTTACCTTCTCTGTGCTATTTATTTTATATAATATATATTCTGTCCGTGAGTTGTCTTTTTTTTCTAATCAGAAGAGTTCTAGACTATTTAATCATTTCTCATATGGAGGCAATTCTATGTGTTTCACCATCCTCCTGTGAAACTTTTCTGATTCTATTATTAGCCTAAGAGATATTGGGAACAAGAGCAGCATGTAGGTTTCCAGATGGGTTCCCCATGGATTAACACAGTTGCATGATTATATTCTGTGTTTTATTTGCTGTGTATTCCTTTTGATAATAACTCTTAAAAGTCTATCTGATTTTTGAGCATTGAGGTGGTGTTTACTTATGTTTATTCTAAATCAAAAATCCTGAGAGTTGACAATCACCAAAAATCTAATTCTTGAGTGTTAACGATCAGCTAAAAATATATCATTTAAACATCAAATTAAGGTTCTGTTGTCTTGGCATCATTTTACATTTATCAACATTGAATTTCATTGCCATTTTATCACCCGTTCATTCACATTGGTAGGACTTTCCTATAATGAGGCCCCATTTCTGCTACCTTGACATAGCATCATCAGCAAACTGTTCACCCCTTTTCTAAAGCATTTATAAATAAGTTAAAGCATGTCCTGATACAGAGAACTGCAACACTCCTTTGATATTCATCCTCCAATGGAAAACACACTTGTTCACTCTATTTCCTACATTTTAACTAGTTCTTTCATCCATATGGAGATATTCATACAGGCATTACCCAAAGTCTTCATTGTCTTGCTTTCAGATTAAATAACTTGGCTATTTAAAGTGCTAGATAAAGATTAAAAAACAACCACAAATACTAGTAGGGAAAGACAGCACTTCCTTCCTTTCACAATATGCCATTAAGGCCCCCATTGCCCAGAAATCCAAGGAATTCTGGTCTCCACTCATAGATTTATGTGCACCTTTTTGAGAACACAGCTTTGAGGACTCTTTCTCCCCTGCAAGGTGAAAAGGATTAAAAATAGTGTAGGTTTCTGGCTCTGTAGTAAGGTTCAGTCCCTTCAAGTCACTGCGTCAGTGCTTTCCTCTTCATGAGAAGTAGCCCAACAACTTTTGACAAGCAAAAGTTGCCACTATAGATTCAGCAGTTGTTCATAGAGCTTTGTAGCCTTGCATCTATCAGCAGCTCCGTCATCACATGCTCGAGAATTGTACCTTGTGTACTTGCATATACTGTATGTATGTATATATATATATGTTTTATCCATGTACATGCATGCACACACATGTATATGGAAAGCTCAGTGGAGAATTTTTACTTAAATGCTAGGCTGCTGCCATATGCTCTTACTGTAATGCAACTGTGAATAATACAAATGTTTCTAATCTTTTTAATGTATTTTGCCAAACACAAAACAAGTAACACATTTCAGGTTGTCTTGTAAAGGAAAAGAGAGTGAAATCCTTTGGCTGAAATGCATATCAAAGCAAATATATTTAGTAGGTTCTTAAATGAAATTGAGTGGGGAGAACAGCAAGCATAGTTACCCTTTGGTTTTTAACTCTGCCTTAGTGTAAACAGGAGTTTGTTTGTTTTTTTCCCCATTTGATCCTTAGATTTGTCCTTTGTTTTGCACATTGTATTAATTTTGTAATTAGCATTCCTGGAAAAAGAATTGAATCTACAGAATTTGGATCCCATTGCCAGAAAAAAATATGGGTCAAGGAAGTCAAGCTGTAAATACCTTTTTTTTGTGTTTGTGTGTGTATGGGTATGACCAAAAAATCTACCCATGAAAAACTTACCAGCTGCTTTTTTTTAAAAAAAAAAATAAAATAAAATAAAATACAAAGCAACATCAACAGTTACCAATAACCAAAAGAACAGATTTTTACATGGTACTTGCAAGAGATCCATAACCCATTTGAAGCAGAATCCAGTTGAAATCAGCCTACTTTTAGGGCTTCTGGAACAGCCAACATAGTCTTTTTCTTCTACATTTGGTGAGATTTCCCATTTTTCCATTTCTGAATTTCAAGCTTTGTATTTCAGAGGAGGGAGGAACAAAGGAAAATAATTAGCAATTTTTTGCACAATTAATCCAAATTGGTTTTGCCTTTATCACCAATCCTGCACTTCACTAAGAACATTTTAATATAAGATGGTCTGTTCAGAGAATGTGCAAAGGGGCTCCAAAACAGCCACTTGTGGAATGCCAAAAAAGTTACAGGATCTATACAACTTAAGACATTCCCATTGCTTTGAATGTTCTAAGGTTCAAGACTCAGATCTGTATCTTTCATAGAATTTAGCACTGTATATGTATTTATAAATTATTATACTAATGATAATTGGATAAGCAAGGATTTTGGAACACAAAAGGAGTATGAGAATCTGACTGTGACATCCGAAAGGCAGGTTATCACAGCGACGCATGGACATATGTAAGTGCCTGCCAACTTTCCTTTTCTCAGTATTTCATTATGCTGTGAGGACTAGAAATTTCCTAACTTGGGATTTATGGACTTCCACCCAGAAAGGGTTCTTCACCACGCAATGCCTCTGTCAGCTCAGCCCTAGGGTGGGTGTCCTGTATCAGGGATGACAAGCTGGTGCACTACTGAAGGACTTGTCCTCTGATTAAAGATAACTAGTATACTCATCTAGTTTTGCCTCTGTGATATATAAAAGTTGATGTGCCCCTGTTCTGTTTAATATGGAGAGAAATAGCAAGGCAGTTATTTGCCAAAAAGCACAGAGCATATGGCATATTTAAGTGGGACCTGCCAAGGTTTCGGTACATAAGAAGTTCACTTTTATTGGAGATTATGTATACATGTTCTGTGGCCAGTACAAAAACTAAGATCCGTTAGAGTACATGTCAGGGATAAAATGCTTATGTACCCTTCTGTTTTTGCTCTGCCGACCTTTCCTTTGTGTCAGAACAATTTACCGTAGATACAAAGGTGGTTCCATGTGGGCCCTATGGCCCCAGTCTGTACTGGGAGTTTGCACACACAGAGCAATGTTTGACTAATAATTTTAATTTATAAACCATCAACAATCCTAAAAACAGATTAGCCAGCGAGGACTTTTTGTGACAAATACCATGGCACTTTTCCACACCGAACCACATAAAAGGACTCTGGGTCAGAAAAATGCATTCATTTAGGATCAAGTCTAGCAGAAGTCCCACGATTGCCAATGGAACAAGAATAACACCCCTGTTGCCAGACTTTTTCTAGGCAGTGGGTGGCCATGGATATAGTGCTGTCCCTTCCCCCACCAACATAGTCTCTGTGTTACAAGTTGATTTCTGTTGAAGTCCAGCAACTACACAGTCTCAGGATAGCTGGATATCAGCCCTGCTTGCATTCCTGCTTTGACTGCAGGGGCTCTGACAGCAAAGGTAACCATGATGGTTAACTTCACTCCTGGTATGGCACAAGTCTGGTAGAAAACCTCAACAACTTTCTTTGGAGATGCATGCTGAAGCCTGCGAACAAAGCACACAGGGAGTGCTAAGCCACCTCTGTCACCTCCCTGATGCTGCAGAGCTATGTGTGCTCTGTTCTTAAGTCTGAGCAGTTTACATGGGCCAAAAGTTATGCTGACTGACTCAGCAAGCCCAAGCTCTTATTCTCCTCTTGTTAAGAATAAGAACTGTGAGCAGCCAGATCCCCCTGAGCCAGTGTGGTGATGGCTGCAGCCTCTTCTCTCCTTGAGCACAGACCCAGACCCAGCTGAGGGGAACTACCTGCAAGCAGTTGAGGGAGCCACAAATGCCTAAGTAAACCAACTTACTCCGTGAGATTAGTGCAAAGCAGGTAAAGCAAGGCCAAGACTTGGGAAACACGTTGATCCACTGTGGAAACCAGCTACTTAGAGGAAAGAGTAAGAAAACTGATGCACTTGGCCTCTATTGGATTCACCCATTTGAGCATGTGTTCTCCTAATCAGAATGCTATTTCCCAACTGAGCAGAGCTTTCTAATCAAGCAGACATTTTTAAGAAAAAAAGCAAAACCAAAACAATAAACAAAAAAACCCACGAAACAGAAAAATTGAAATAAAAGCATAATTTTGGAAGATGATGAAAGTTAAGAAAATGGGAAGGGACCAGAGGCATAAAATATTATATTTGCCAGGTCCAATATTTACTTCCTCTAGTTCCAGAGCTATATGATGGGTGGATGAAGGTAAATGAGCCTTGTTTATAGTAGATTTGTGTAAATACAGAAGAGCTTTTCCAGGACATACATATATTCAACAAATATGCAAACTGCCATGAATTATTACAGTAAAAATGTCAAAAGCTTCCCTGAGATCAGCTAAGGAAAAATCCTTGGTTCCTCAAACCCAGCCACGTAGCCCTACCTTGTATGCTGATACCCCTACCTTCTGCTGAGACCCACATCCACAAAAGCATGGGATGAGCCTAGTAATATAAATGTCAACATAGCTGGATGTTTTACAGGAAGGGTGAAATTTAGGCCTCACTCTCATGTCATTTGAAGCCAACTTCTGTCTTTCATGGGCTTATTCATAAACAACATGCTTCAGTTCAGTGATGACTTCTCAGTCACATTGATTCAGACTTTTTCCAAAAGGATCGGTCCCGTCCATCCCTTCCTGTGTTTGCTGTGTTGTACCAGGTGGGTACATTTGTACCCACATAACACAGACTTCACTGCCTACAGGGTGTAGGCAACAAGAAACTGATCCAGCAGAAAACTAACATGTTGTGCAGACCTAGATCTCAAAATCCAATATGCATCTCCCTTTCTTCAGTGGTACCAGCCTTTTTATGAATGCAGTGAAAAAAAATATGTGTTTGTTTAATTAAATCCAGTTCAGACTTACCAAATAAATACTGTGGGCAATGAAGACCACATCTGGTATGTAGTGATGCTACTTTGTACTGGTGGGTTGCCTGAAAGTAGCAGAAAGCAATTAGATTTGCCCAATGGTGAATCCCCATTCAGACACAGCTCTCAGCTGTTGGTGGCGTTTCATCCCCTCTCCCACGTGTTTTGGCCTTAGTATAAGAGATACCTTGAGGTGGGCACAGGCATGGCACTGCTGGCATAACTAGCCACATTGTGCTCCAGCTGTGCTCGGGTGACATTTGCTCTTGGCTAGCTGGAGAAGGGGGAGGATGAGAAAGGGGAAAAAGCCCACGAGCAGAAGCGGCAGGAGCTCACCGGAAAAGACCCTCCACCAAGTTCTGTGTCCCAGATCTGCTGCCAGACTCACAAAGCTTCACACAAGCCCTTGATAGTCTTCCCTGCAGAGCTGAGCTGTCTTCCCTGCGTACCTTTGATCATAAGTAGTGCTTTAACTTGTATGCCATAGTGTTCTTATTTTGTCTTGCTAATCCAGGGGTGTATGTGATGTGGATAAGATTCACATATAATCTCACATTCTTTTCAGAAGGATGTGGAAAAGTCAGAGCATAGCTATAAGTGTCACTGAGTTTTATATTTCTTTTCATTAACTATCTAGGAGATGCAATATGTAGGGTATTGTAGACCAAATTTTATAACACTGCATTTAAGTGCACCTTTCACACAACTCGTAAAACAGATTCCCAATAGCTGTAATGTTAAATTTGTCTCCTTGGATGCAATGGAAAATGTGACTTTCATGCTTTTCTGTATGTTTACAGCATCATAAATAACACACAGATCTGAAGTGTTTTAAGTACACCAATACGCTATTTTAAACAACGTAGTGAAAATATGTAGCATACAGTGTCCAGTTGTTTTTACTTCTTTCAAGAGTAAGGTTTCTCCTGCCTGCCTAATTTTTAACTTTGTGTAGCTTTAAGAACTCTTTATGTACTGCACCTCAAAGTGAAAGGAGTTCAAAGTTAGATGAAACCTAGGTGAAGAAAGCAAGCATGAAAATACCGTGTGGTATTGCTGCTTAATGCGGATTGCAGGGCTTACAGAGTTTCAATAGACTTTTCACCAAAATTCAACCTGTGATAGCTTAATATCCAAAATCTTATGGAATCCTTTCACAAACCAAAATATTGTGATATTTAGCATGGGAAGAACTTTCAGCATTCCAAGAAGACGTTCTGTTAGGTAATAGTTTGATTGCAGCCTGTCTCCATAATTGCAGTGCGATGTTTATTACACTGTAGCACTTCAATGCTTTTATAAGATGAATCATTGCTAAAAAAAATGCTTCGTATTTCAGATGTTGTTAGTATCATGCATTATATAAATAGCTTACAGAGAATATAAATTTGACAGTTGTTAAATTTAGATATCAATCTGGTAAAAATATTTTATGTAATTATCCATCTTCTTGAGGTTAAAAGATAGTTATGTATTCTCTAGGGATTGCTGAGCATTTCTGAGCCTCTTTGCATGCATAAGGACTTGTGGGGGGGTTGTCATAAGCGTCACTCAGAAATGGAAAGTCTGAATGTATTAAAAGATGGTGTGGTCTCTTACTCAAAAATGCAATTGGTGTTCTTGAACGTTCTGCTTCAGTGAACCCTTCACACACCACACATGGAACCAGTAAAGGAGCACTGTTTCTTTCTTGAAATGGGCCATGCTGTTTCGTTTGAAACAACATGTGTTTCTGCTGGGTGTTCTGTGGTTCTGTCTCAACAACATTACTCAGAGCTCAAATACAGCAGGTATCAGCCAAGGAACTTTCAAGTATCAGAGGGACGAATAAATCATATTTTCAAGAGACACCATCCCTTTCAGATAGATACATAGCTATACATCTGAGACATATCGTGCTTGAAAGAAGTAGTTTAATCTTCTCACTCTTACAAAAACTGAGATGCCAAAGGACTTCCAGTAACAACTTAAATGAAAGTCACAGGAGAGGGATAGAGGCCTCTGTATTGATGAGGATCATAAAACTAGTCCCTTTCCCCGTGTCTGTACCACTGGTGACCTCTAGTGCCCAAGGAAGAGAACAGGTATTCAAAGTTCTGCAAAGAATTTCTTTCCAAGAACACGAAATGCTGTAACGTCCATTCCTTCAGAGTTTCACTCTGACATGGCTTTCATTTTGCAATATTTTAAATGCAAAGTAGTTGTATAGAAGCGTCGTGAATTTAATCAATTTTAAGCTTCATTAACAGCAAAGAAGTATTTCACCAATTTCCTACTACAAACTATAAGTTACATTTGTTCACTTTCTTAATTTATCTTGCTGTCTTGGAGTATTGACAGGAATATCTTTGCAAGGGAAGCAAAGAGATTTACAGTAATTGTAAGAATATAGAAAATTGTTTGTTTGTAAAAGTGAACACAACAATGTAGTACAAAGTTTGCCAAATTCTGCTGAAGAATACATCTGAAAGCTACTTACTGTGCAAGAATATTCATATTTGGATCATCTGTTTCAGGTATTTGTTCCTTCCTCACTCTGCGAAAAGGAACCAAACCTCCATCTTTAACAGTCCATCTTTAACAATCTTAACAGAAGAGTATTAAACTATGCTCTGAGAGCAGCAGTACTAGAAAATGATATATGTATGTATGTGAGTGAGTTAATAACAGACTGTGTGCATTAATGCATTGTTGTTACGTATTTAAAAACCAAACCAAACCAAACCACAAGATAAAGTACAGAAATCATGTATTACAGCAGGGCTGGAAATCTCAGATCTCTTCTTCCAAGACTGTACACTAACCATTATCAAGAAAAGTTCCACCATTCTTAAACACTTCGTTGCACTGTGATCCAGTTTTAAAAGAAAGACTCACAGTAGTCTTGTTGTTGTGCTAAAGGACGCTGGCAATGTGGACTTCAGTCTTCTCATATCGATTAAAGAATTGAATCTCTGAGTGCTCTGTTATAGAAGAGGTGGGCAGTTGTCCCTCTTCTCTGATTACCTTTTAAAAGAGAAGGGTCCTGAGATGGATACTTAATTAAAGATCCTGGATGAATGAACACACCTTGCAGCACTACGTCAAGAGGCTCAGGGTTGCAGACAGCCAGCATGATCAATATTTCCTATGAGATGGTAGCACACAGGTCAGCATGCAGGCCTTCATCTCACTCATCACCTCACAGACATCAGCAGAGTTCTGGTGATTTCTCCAGAGATCAGATGCTTCAAACTCTTAGCTCTTTCAGTTGTTTATTGGATCTGTCCTGAGAGGGCTAATGGCCTAGGGTCAGAGAACTTTAGCATTATAGTTATTGAGCATCTCTTGAGGAATACAGTGTGTATGTTTGTGTGAGAAAGAGAAAAAGAGTATGGGAAGAAAAGGCGATCTGTACAAAAGCTAGTCTTCCCAGTAATATAAACCATGCCAAATCCACTTACACATATAGAGACGTAAATGCAATCTTAAAATCTTTCTGTTGGGTGGCAAAGCCAATTACATAACTTCATTTCTGATGCTGTTTGATGACTATGGGCAGTGAACACAGGCCACCTAGCTACAACTTTTTAAATTTTTCTTGATTATGTAAAAACTTAGCAGGACATGAGTTACAGTAGCTTGCTACATACAAAGTACAGCAAATTTTTTTTTAGTTTAATAAAATTTCGGGATGCAGAACACAAGAAGCACACTTTTGGAAGCAGTACAGTGGTGCGACTTACTAGTAGTGGGTATTGATTTATGTGTCACAGAAAGGGAAGTGCATTGTGTCAGTCAGCCTCTTTGCCTCAGAGCCTGTTCAGGAAGCGTAGTCCTTACTTGCAACACACAATCATTAGCTTCTTACAGATCTTCATAATCAACAGTCCTTCTACCCAGGCTTACATGTTCATCAGGAAAATTGAGAAGTGGTGAATCTAACTAAGCCTTAAGCCCTGTCCTCTGATAGGTGCAAAGTAAAACTAAAAATAGCATTGTAGCTTCAAATTTGACATTTTATTTAAATTGAAAATATTTCATTTCTTAAACTAAGTATATATACAGCTGAATCTGAAGGTTGGGAATTTATTTTGAGGGCTAAATCACCATTTTAAATAAGTAACACAGAGTAGTAGTACTCAAGAAATACATGTTCACTGCTGATGCTTGAAAAACTGTAGTGGGAGACATTGTTCAAGTACCTGAAGGCTGTGGGGGACCTTAGATCTATTCTAACAATAGCAGCCTATTCTGAGGACTCAGAGAAGATAATTCCTGCCTTTAAGTTTGTGTTAATGGCTGACTCTTTCACAGTCTGAGCTTGAATGAGAGTAAAAGATGTTTAGATGTAGAGCTTAGGGATATGGTTTAGTGGGGACTGATAGCGTTAGGTCAGAGGTTGGACTCGATGATCTTGAGGTCTCTTCCAACCTAGAAATTCTGTGTGATTCTGTGATTCTGTAAAATTCACAGGAAAAATCATGAGCGTATAAGACCTTGTAGTTCTGAAACATTTTCAGTTGGAATCCAATTTCCTTCCATGTGCAATTTGATAAAAAATGCAAGGAAAAATGAAGCATGTTAGGGTGCAGGAAGTGGGTCAGTCACCATTCTCAACCATCAAAAAATTAGGTTTCTAAGCATGTTCAAAAACATATATATTTTATATACATAAAGTACATTTATATTTTATATTGTATGTTGCATTTATGTCAAAATGTATAGCTATCCTCCTGCTTAACCTGAAAAAAATGAGGTGTTCAATTGTATCAATAAACAGGGTAAAACAAGATTAACATTTTCGGTAAAATTTCCTCTTCTAATTTAAATCGTAATTCAAATTTGTAATTTTGGCAGAATTGCCAGAGCTGCATTTGGTAAACTGTTGGTTAGCAGAAGGAGCACAATGTGGAGCTTGCTCTGCTCCTCTGTGGCTTACAGCAATAGAGATCCATTGCTGGTCTCTGAAGACCCAAGTGAACAGACCCAAGGAGGATCCTTTCTGGGGGTCTCCATTGCTTTTTATTCTTCTGAATAACTGAGGGTACCTGAAAATTCAAAACAATGGTTTTCAGGCCATCTGAGAGCTGTGTAGACTTGCTAAATTTCATTGTTATTATTCTATTTTACTTACACAGAATAACAAATCAGGCACAATGGAATTAATAAACTCAATTACGAATAGGTTAAATTTAAGAACATTGCAGCCATCTAAGAATGAAATGCTTTACTCTCTAAACATTCCTACTAAACATCTGGGAAATCTTAGCTTAAAAATAGTGCAGCAGGCACAATGGAAAATCCTTGAGAGTGATGACAGCTCTGATTTCACATGTATTTATAATCCTGCACTTCGTTTATTTTCTCGGGATTTCTGTATTTGACAGAGACAGATATCTGAAAATAACTGACATGCTAGCTGTCAGCCTCTCCTTAAAATGTGTGGTCAATAGATCAAGGGAACTAAAACACAAGGGGCTCAATGTTATTCTCTGTTACAAAATGCAGAGAGGATGAAGCATTTTATGGTTCCTGAATGAAATGCTCACATGTGAAAAA
Organism: Anas platyrhynchos; assembly: GCF_047663525.1. Taxonomy (NCBI): domain Eukaryota; kingdom Metazoa; phylum Chordata; class Aves; order Anseriformes; family Anatidae; genus Anas; species Anas platyrhynchos. Next base: position 38,637,099 of record NC_092590.1, read on the forward strand.
TAAATACCTGACAGTCTCTCACTTCAGCAACTTCTAGATGGTGCTGAGTTCAAACTACTACCTGCAGTTTGTGAATGAAGAACTATGCCACTGTAAAACAAACATGGAAACACGAAAATGAGGACAGTATGAAACGTTTGCTACAGGAGGGGAACTTTCATCTGCATTAGGAGTTAGGTTTTCACCAGGCCTGTGAAAGATCCTTCCTAAATAAATTGGATCATTTTGTGGAATAACTTCAAGGGAATTTAATTCAATACACAGCTCAATCTCCTGTGTTTCTGTAGGCGTTATGGGGAATCCATAGTTTTGGCAGGAGAAACAGGGCAGACCTAAGGAAAACTAAAACTGCTTTGAGACAGAAATCTTGCATTGTAGTCATCTGCAGTATCTGGTATAAAAAGGACCATTTCTTCAAATTAAACACCATTTGCTGTCCTAATACAGACAGATAGGACTCTGAGTTAATGTAAAATGCCAACATGTTATTTTCCATTCAAAAAGCAAAGATAATAAAATGAAATTAAGTCCTCCAAATGTGAGGTAGAATACAGCAATGATTTCTGTTTGCCGTCCACAATACTCAGACTTCTTCTGTGGTGTCAGTAGTTATGCCAAGGTAAGCAGGGAGAGGAATGAACTACTTATCTCCACTTCCTATATCCATTGGGCTTTACATTATTTTCTGAGACAAACTACCTACATGTATAACTTACTGCAGATCAGACTAGGCAGAATTTCTTCCACATGTCAACTATGCTGTGTTCATCAGCCACAGGGATTCAAGAAGTCTGCTCCGTTCAGTTATCTCAGTGTGGATGGTGACATTGCACAATGTGTAATGTCAGTATTGGACAGAGTACTGTACTAGTCAGCAACAAATGGCAACTAGCTATGTGAAAACTTACCTGCAGAAGGGGGATCCTTGTTTCCCAGGGGGTTAAGCCCTACTTCTTCACTGGAATAATTCAGAGGAAAATTCAGCAGGCTTATCTGTAGACCTCCTCCTTGACCTCACTTAGGAAAAAAAGGTAACTGTGGGTGTACATGTGCATATTTATGTGTAACAGGAAAAGAGACCAGTGAACGATAATGTCTATGGCTTAATCTGCAGCAGCAATGATTTTTTATTGCCCTGTAGTAAGTATCTTGTGTCTTGGCAAATGCTCGTTGGTTTAGGAGGTATCTCACTTTTTTAATAAGTAATTGAAGCTGCCTTGCAAGTATGTCCCTAAATGTAGAACAATTTCTGTTTTAATGATTATTATTTTTCTGAATCATGATTTTCTCTTCATACCAATTTGCTACTTTGCATCATTCCACATCAAGCCACACAGAGCATAGAGATGCAAATAAGTGTGTGTGACACATGATGCAAAAATTGCTCTTTGCAATTGCTCTTTGCAATCATATGATGCTTGAGAAATTTCTGAATATTTGGAAGGCTCCACACTATAGAGAACACCAACAACCACATTCTGTAAGTGCAACTTAACCTGCTATGTAAGGTGCAAGGCTGTGTCAGTAATGTGGAGTTACACAAGTGCTTCCTAATGTATTCTTTTCTTAAAATTAAGAGGTCTGTTTAGAAGATGGAAAGTATCATGCATTTATTTAACTTGACATAACACAGCATTACTATGAGGTACAGGGCAAATAAGAGAGTGTTTTTCAACTTACTGCTTGGACTTTTCTGTTGGTAAACTATTCTGAAAAAATCCAAAATTTTAGAACTGCAGGCCATATGTTTCTTAAATGTTGTAACAAGTCATTTCTGATCACATGACATTAAAGTCACTGGAAAAATACTTAACTCTTTAGACATTTTGCAAGTTGCTACGTAAGGATAAATTCATACTATTCTGCAGTATTTATTGACTGGAATAATTATTATCAAAAACAGTTATTTTTTTTTACAACATATAAAAGCTGGAGTTTTTATGCACAAATGTTGAGACAAGCTTTCTGCTCCACAAAGCTAGAAGGCTTTATTTAATGTTAAATGAATTATATAGGGTAACAAGATATGGAAAGACAAAGGGCAACTTCTATAATAGTAAAACACTGTACTTCCTCGCTTTTTTGTTCTGCATACTTGATGGTATTGTTACTTCTCACAGTTCATTTCTTCCAGAGCAGGATCAGCACATGTTTGTAATTAAGTCAACTACTACAGATAACTCTTTTTTTTAATTGGTGATTAATATACTTATGTGAAGAGTTGTTAAGTGCACTGATTTCAGTTCTCCTTTCTGTTACCTTCACTCAACTGTACGTTTGCCTAGCAGTCTGCACTCACCTGAACTTCAGGGTGCTGAGAATGTGCTGCCAACATGAATATGGTCTATTCTCTTGACTAATTATTTCTCTGTTGCCTATGCCTATATTTGTTGTCATTCCAAGCATCTTGAGGTGCCAATATGTGATTGTGTGACAGCAGACAGGAAAATGACTGCAAATGAGAATACAGAGGCGAGGAGGGTTGGAGTAAGAGTTCCAGATGTTTCGACAGCTTACTGGAAAGAAATGGACTGACAGAGTGCTTCGTAATTTTCCAGTTTCATCAAAGAGGTTTACAGGTGGCTTTCTGAAACTTTTTCCCTATTTCTCCTTTTTTTTTTTTTTAAATCTACTGGGGTTTGTCATACAATGCACCTATTACTGCTGTGGCACTTCTTAAAATTAGAAGAACAGATTCATTCTTTCACATCTGTTCTTCAGCAGTCAATAACCTGTCAGTGACAATTTCACTGACATTCCGGTATGGATTTCCTGTGGGGAAGGTCTGTATATGATACCACCTTCAGGGGGGACTCACGTTTCCCCCTCATGGAGGAAGGAAGATACATTAACAGCCTGTCTCTCAGTACCTCACCTCTGCGCTTGAAAACAGAATTACAGTTGAATCTGAACTCACTGGCCTGGGGTCAGGTCAAATGAGTCATAAACACTAACTCAGGCAGCTGAGCTTGAATCCACATGTCTATAGACAATGGGTTTGGTATACAGAATCAGAGAAGCAAGGCTCAACCATTTCTTAAGCAAGCATTGTTTCTGGTCAAGCATCTGTACAGTGCCTGCAGCATGGCAGTGCACCATCTGGTGCACCATGTAGAATCACATCAAGTATTTTTTTAGACAGACAGGCCATCATAAATACTGCCCACTTTTTAAATTAAAAAGGTCTGTTACATTAATTATTGTTCCTATGATTTCAACTAAGAAAATAAAATTTGGCATGGATGACCAAATTCTTTATGTATGAATAACTTCTACAAAACAAAGCAATTCTGGCTGGTTTGCCATAGGTTTTGTGGTGTGTTTTATTTCAGAGATACATCTTCAGTTTAATCACCTTTACTTTGTTTTTTAAATGCTCTTTTGTAACACAATGTACAACTAACTTGGCATTCAGCAACATGTAGGTGGTGCAGCAGGCATGATGTTTATGGCATGCAAATTTGGTGGAATGCACAAGGATTCTAAAGCATTTCATATATTTCTCTTCTAAAACCTTCCTCTCTGTGAAGAGGTGACACTGGCTTTCCTCTATACACTGCTTTGCCCCCAGTCCTTTTTTCTGAAATATTCAGGAAAGGCCATGAAGTAATAGGGATCAGCACTCCCCAATAAGTCAGGTAGCCTAGGTGAGGTGTCTGTCCTAAAGAGTGGATCTGTTTTTTTGGTACCATTTTATAAAGCGTATACTGGAAAGAGGTTTTGTCGGTACTGAGAGATTTTTTGTCAGGGAACCGTGGATGTGAAAGTTTTACACTTTGAAGCTGGGGGAATGGAAGCACTGTCAGTGCTGACCTTTATGGTTTCCAGAGCTCCTCTGTGGTGGAAGGGAAGTTTTCTATTACGTTTAGTTCCAGATGAGCATCCTTACACATTTTCTTTACCTTCTTCCTCAGCTGTAGGTGCATTCAGTGAGGGCAGAAAAATAAGGCAAAATGGCTGACTTCTAGGCAAGTATGAGACAGTAGGACTTCAGGCAAAGGAGCTCAGTCTTCCAAAAGGTCCCTTTGAGGCTTTGGCATTGCAGAAATTCACACCACCAGTTTGGGACTCTCCCTCTGAATTGCCTCTTTCCATTGTCTTCACATATAGCCTTAGTTCTTCTGTTATTTAGTGAATCTGCATGAAAACTTTTCTTAGTGTACACAGGAGATGCATGAAAATATTTATTTCTTACTCCAGTAAAAATCTGTGTAAGATTCAAAGGCACAAAAAACATAATTTTATTAGAGACGTTCTCAAATGAAGTCTGAGAAGAAAACATCTGTTATATAATAATTTGAGAGCAGTCTAAAAGAAAAAGGATGCATAATGAAAGTGATTCTTATGCCAGTTAGCAATGAACGTGGAAGGCAGAAAACATGGTGCCAGCATTTCTTTCTGTAAAGGTCTGCTATGACCTGATAAAGAAATGTTCAGAAGAAAAGATAAGGATGTGTGCACTACAAAAAAAAAAAAAAAAGCTGTTAATGTAATATTGTTAACGTACTATTATGCTGTCTTGTTGAACTGAGATGTCTACCCAAATGCATGTTACTCCTGTTAGTTTCCTTGGTTTCAGTGCTGTCAGGCACTCTAACAGAAAGACTGCAAGGCTTTTTGTTTTTTTGTTTGTTTGTTTGTTTGTTTGTTTTTTTTGGGGGGGATGTTAATATTTGGTGGTACAGCAGCTTTCTGTATAAAAGGTCTGGCACTTATGAAAATGAATTTTTTTGTTTGTACCCATTCTTGAAGAGCTGAGCAAGCTAATAAAGCAACTCTAGAATCAGAAGCCAGTTGGACTGCATGCCTTAGTTTGCCAGTTGGCTGAATGAAGAGGTTTTTCAAGTGTTGGACAACTGGTTGTGACAGAAATTTCATGCAGAGACACATTCAAATTGTGTACTTTAGTTCCAGTTTGTGATGCTGAAAAAATACCCTGTCCTGTCCAGAGGAATCACCTCCAGGTGATTTCAAACTGATGTCTGTAAAGCTCTAAATCCAACAAATCACCTAAGCATGGGGTCAATTTTAGCTGCCTATGATGTTAATCTGCTTCTTTCAAAATAGTTTGTCAGACAAATAGTTCCTTTTTAGAGACAGGAGTTGCTTGAACATCTATTGGTGTGCCACTGTGATTAAAAAGTTTAACCACCTGGGCCTCAGCATTGGTGGCTATTAATCCAGTAGCAATTTATGTGCAGTGTGTGTTTAGTTAATCATAATTAGTGAAGTGTAGGTATAGATCCTTTCGTGATGAGAACATAAAGGACAAAAATATGTACAGCCAGCTGCATCCAGTTACATCCTGTTACTCATTTCCAAAATAAGTAACTTTTTCAATACTCATGCTAAGATTATACATTTCAAAACTTCTCAGAAGAATTTTGTGTTTGCCAGTTGTATATGACACCCCAGCCATGAGCGTTTTGAGGAGTGTTTCAGATGCTGTAGCGTTCCAGGCCTCAGTGTTCAATTCCAGTTCAGTTCATGGTAAGCTTGTACACCAGGACCCCAGCTCCATTTCTGTACTACTGCCTGTAGTGTTATATGGGCTTGTTTTGTCCCAAATGCGGGACTTTCCATTTGTGACATCTAACAAGAGTCCCTGCATCCCCATTACCACACCTGCAGCTGACCACTAACGCATAAATCATTTTCAGTTCTCAGTTTTTTCTCAGTTACATTTATCTTAATAAGACAAAGTAAGTATGCGAGAATTACCAATACTCTGAGTTTCATAAGGAGGATAACACCTTAAATGTCTTAATATGCATTGCTGTAGCACACACACTTTATAGACATACTCCCTGTAACTGACAGCTGAAAATGGTGTCAAAGTGAACTAACGGTACTGGAAGCTTGTGTGTGTGTGTGAATGCATTTTTTTCGAATGCATGAAGGTGTTTGGAGAAATACTTTTGACCTCATGAATTACAACATAGGGATCCAAAAGGCTGGATTTATGGACAAGCTCTGTCAGTTGGCAGGACACGGTATTTCCATTCCTTAGCATTTAGATCCATGCCGGGTGTATGGATCCCACACCCATGGGTTATGGCATTTCCAGTACTTGAGAGTCTTGAGACATTGATTCTCCCCAAATTTTCTAATCAATTGTAGACATTGGGATTAAGCATTCCCCTTTTAGAAGGAGCATTGTGAATCCCTCCCTTTCCTATCTCAAGCCCGTCCTCCTTCAGATCTGTCAGTTTCCTTTGGTGTTAGGCCTTTTTGCTTCAGGCTCTCTTTTTGTTCCATCTTCCAAGTTGCCTCAGAGTGGAAGCCCATCAGTCTTTCTTTAAAGAGCCTTTCCATTGTAATACCTCCTAGTAGTACTACCTGGATTTTTCTGTTCAATCATGTCTTGATAACAAGGGCTGGGCGTGAACCTTGGAAAACTTTTCTGACCCCAGGACTGTCCAATTTCTGTCAGAAGTCCTCTATACTTCCCGATGTCTTGGGGACTGCAGAGTTACTCTGTGCTTTCATTTGCCATTCAGATGACTATCATCTCATAGGCCTACCTTGTCCCTATTTTAAAACAATGGAAAAGGAAACATGTCAACACTTAAAGCAATCAGACTGTGGCTGAAGAGGAAGATACAAACCATGTTGTTCCAGCTGAAACTTGCTCTCAGCCAAGATTCTTATATCTATATAACAAATGAAAATTGTGCCTCTTGGTATATTTTTCATGTGTGGAGTTGCCTGGTTGATGAACATCCAGGAAAAGCCTACTAACATTGTGTGACACTACTGTGCATGAGCCCATAGAGACACAAGTATTTTGTGTTACAAGATGCTATGCTTTGACAAAAGTAGTCTCAGTAGAGGAAGAAGGTAAGAATTTTGACCATGTGATGATAGTTTGCCAAGCAGACTCTTTTTCCATGACAAGCTGAATTCCTTTTCATTCTAATTATCAACAGTTAACTCAGCGTCATCTGTGGCATATTATTGGATGCAGTACATACCTGTGACAGACCACCTGGAACACTGACAACCAATGTTGAGGTGCAATTGGGAAGCAGTTCTGGAATGTGTAATACTGTTTCTTTAAAGGATCCCAAATAATTAGGTGTGCAAGTAATCATTTAAACTTTACAAGCTGGCAATGCTTTTGCTCTGAGTACTTATTTTTAAGGTGCACTGAATACTTAGGATTATACTATGATCTGTGACTAGTGCAAAAGAACATGGTTGTCCTTTGTGATCAACAGGCATTTCACTTCCATGTGGCCAGGCTTTCCCATCTGTGAAAGGATACGATTTCTATGCTTTCAAAGTGCTTTAAGATCTTCACAAAGGCTCTCTGCAGGTGTGAAGTGATAATATTCTCATCACAACTAGAGTATTTTTCTAAAAGCGTAGTTCATAACTTGTTTTTACATCTGAATAGAGCTTGTCGTTTAGTTGTTGGCTTTGTGATTTTTGTCCTGCACATTTCACTTTGTAATAAGTAAATGCTTTTTAATGTATGCGAAGTTCCTGTAGTTACATAATTTACGTGGCACAGGAGTCCTACTAACAGCTGTTTTTTGAAACAGTCTGATACAGCCAATAAGTGGCTCAGGAAATGATAAATGCAGCAGGGTTAGTCTTTTGAGGTCTGTTGCCTTAGGGGTAACAGCCAAGGTTTCTTTGCTGTTGGGACAGTGTCGTGGGGATTTTTCAGGTTTGTTTTCTGTCTTTTTTGCACTGTGGCAGATACAAAACAAAGAAATGAAGATGTGTAAGACAATACCTACATTCATCCTGCTGCTTACAGGTGAGTGAACATTTCTTTATATATTTTTCAGCTATTACTTTCTCTATTATACTTTTCAGTAATTTTTGAAGATATTCCTAAGCTTATTTTAGATGAAGCTTAATATGACTTGATCATTACAAATCATTATACAATTATCAAAGGTGTTTCTCTGTGCATTATTATATTTTACCACATGAAAGATTACCTTAGTTACATCTGTATCAGTAAGATAAAACTCACATAAAAAGCATAAAAATATTTTGCCATACAATTTTCTGTAGCATCCCTAATAATCAGACTTGAAGAATACGTCAGTCTGTTGTATATAAGGAAATCCCTTGCAAATACAGAGAGAGACACATGCCAATAAAAGGTAAGGCTTCTTTTTGCAGCATTTTATTTTCATTAAAGAATGCTGAAAATAAATGTTAACATCAATAATGATAAATATTCTATCAATAGTAGAACTAGAAAAACGTTAATACATACAGATCATGCCTTTTTTGTTAGCACTGCTAGTTACAGTAACAGTGGTAGTGTCACACTGATGCTGCAGGGAAGGCAAAAAATTGAATTATTTCAAGTCATTCAACCATAAACACCAGGTCTTCCTCATTGTCGCACAAAGATTTTGTAAATTTACTTAAATATTATATCATACTAAATATGATATAGCAGAGTCCCCTTACAACATGTGTCTAACAAAAGGATATTATATTTAGCCATTAGAATTTGTGACCAGCTGTATCAGTTTCATAAAATTTCACTATAGCATTGTTTCTATGGCAAAAAGAAAAAAAAAATATAATTAGCTTGGTGCAAAGACATACATCTTTACATCTCTGTCCCACTAAAGGCAGCAATAGACCAAGAATTTAAGAAAGTACTAAGAGGGTTGGGGGGAAGGTGGCTAATGGACCTTCTTATCATGAGAGCGCATGTGCTCTCAAGATCACTGGCCTGGCTTAGCATTTATGCCATCCACCTTCAAAGCAGTTCATGGAGATATGTATATCTTCAGACACATGCTGCGGAGTGGTGCTCTGCTTGGCGGAGTCCTGTAAAAGCTTCAGTGACAAAGCAAGCAACTTAAACCCATTGCTAGTGAGAGCAGTATATTCTCAGAGAGAGGCAGCCCCCTTCCCTGAGTACTGGTCTTTTTTATTGCAATGTGTTGCATCTGTTTGCTCCCTCTCAGAGAAGCTGTGGAGGTTTTCCCTGGAGGTTATGCTGTAATTCTAGGAAGAACTTGATAGAACGCAAGACCTCAGGGGAGACCATAATTATGTAAGATGTTTGAGGGTGTTAATCTTTTGAACTTGTATGTCTAAGATTATCATGTGCCACTTTTTTTGCCCCCCTGTGCTGTTTCAGTCACTTATGTCCTATATGGAACCTCTGGGATTTCACTGGTTAAACTTGCAGCCATAGATGAGGTTTGGTTTTGTTTTTAATGTCACAACAGAGAAAGTATAAGAAAGCACCTGCTTAATTCTCCAGTAACTCGATAAAGTGTAGGGATTTCCTCTCTTCCTGTCATTCAGAAAAAGTTCAGGGAACCTTCACCCCTCCCCAAATGTTCTTTTTCATTAATTTGCAATTGAAGTTGAGGAGGCATTTGAAAGACAGGATGTTTTCGTTTGTTAGCTAAAGCAACATAATGTGTTTCATCTGTATTAACATGATTGCTTCCCATTTGAGAAGCATTAAAGGCAAGAAGAAAAGTGAAAAAGAGGATGAATATCAGTAAACATCCCAGGTGAATTTAGCTGCCTTTTCCTTTCAAGCCCCATCAAAGCAAATGAAAATGAAAATGGAAATGTTTTTTTCTAATTTTCATAGAGTGCTCAGATCTAGTAAAAGCTACAGCTTTGTTACTATTCCTTGGTGGATTTCATTCACTTGCTCCAAAGCATGGAAGCACTGCAATATCAGAGAAGAATTCTGAGAAGTCTATGAAAATATTTTTTTAACCTGAGTAAATGAAATGTCTTAACAATTGCAAATGAAATGTCCAAACAGAAAAGTTAGGTGGAGGCAAATATTGCAAATGCAAAATAGGAGCCACGATTGCCCAAGTTACAAGCATTTGAAAGCAAGAAAGTATTTATAACAGAAATTGTGAGACAATCTCAATAAGAAATACTCCAGCAATAGTTCTATTTTTAATGGTGTTTAATTTTGTTTATTTTTTAATGTTTAATTTTTAAAAATATTTTTATTTTTATTTTTTAATTTGTTTTTAATTTAGTTTGCTAATTTTTAATTTTGTTTAATTTTTAGGGTATTTTGTTAAAAATATGCATGTTCATGCAACAGATATATCAACGTTAGAGCCAAGGTTTTCCTATACCACAGAACCTTCTCACCAAGAAACAGCAGCAGCAACAACCGGACCAGAAAATGAGTCGAGTCCTGTTCCAGGTTCATTTCTTAATTTATTACTTTCTACAAATCCTATGTCAGTCCTTCCCACAGCGTGGATACCTAAGTCTTGTGAATTTACTCTTTTAATTTTTGTCACTGTTGTTTTCTACCAGCTGACTCTTGCGAGTTCTCCACTCTTTCTGTGCATATCCTGCTGTGCCTCTTCCTGTTTGCAGTCTGATTTTTCCCTACTGCATCTTGACACTGTCACTGTAGTGGAAGTTGCTTCTTTTCTCAGCTATTGCTAAGCCTGCTGCCTAGTCATAGAAACACAGAAACACAAGGTTGGAAAGGACCTACACAATCATCTAGTCCAACCATCATCCTATCACCAATACTACCCACCTGCTTTCACAAGCCCCGTTTTTACTCTCATGATCACAGCTACAAGCTGCACAAAACTTCATTGGGTACAGGCCAGGGCTTCAGATGCTAGTACTTTCTTAATTCCTACATTTATGAGGTTTTGTGTGGTGTTCTCTTAAGCAGCTGTTAGGGCAGTGTTGCTTACTGGGGATTTTACTTGCCCTGTTTCTTTCTCATGTCTCCCCTCTGCCTCTTACACTGAGACTTCTTGAGGTTCACCGGTGAAGACGGGAGAAAGGCAAGAAAAAGAAGGAAACTTCTGTCTGCAACAGTCTTATTTGCTGACTTCTTCCTTGTTCAGCATGTCAGGATCTGAAAAATATCCACATTCTGATTTGGACTTAGTTATGCTAATTATAAATATATGTAAATATACAATTGTGAATATATGAGAGGCTTTGCACACAAAGTCTTACCTGACAAACAGACAAAACACATCTGAAGGAGGGTTAACAGAAATCAGCATACAAGTAAAGTGAATGTAATGTAGGAACAAAGTAGTTAATAACTGCAATTTATTCTTTTGGCAGAAAAAAAAGAGTTAATTTGCTTCTAGCATGTGACTAAATTAAGTGCTTTGTAGTTGCCAAAAAAAACACCAGCTTTCAGCTTCATTACACATTGTCGTACAGTTTGCTCATGTTTCTAATTTTATTTCTCTCTTTTTTTTTTTAACAGAAAAACGTTTGTCATCTACAGTAGGTACGCTGACAAATTCAAGATGCATAATTCTGTTTAAATATTTTTTTCTTTACCCAAGTTTTTAATTTCCAACTTCTTTTACTGCTATTGGCTATAAAAACAAAAAAATATGTATGGACTTGCATACATTGGGCTGAAAAACTTAGTTGTTATGACAGAGTATTAAATACACTTTATAATTACAAATCATGATACTTCTCTGTGGATTTATGTGAGTAATAAGAATATCGCTGTACTAGATTAAACCATAATAATTTGATATTTTATTACAATAATTTATATTTGAGGCTTTTTCTTTCTGTAAAAACTGTAGCACCAATAATATTGTGAACAGTAGTAACTGTTGGTATACTAAGACTGGAGATAAATATAACACATTTTGATGTGTGATAATAAACAGAAGAGGTAAAGTCAAGGAAATGTTATTATACTGCATTTACAGACCTGTTTTGAGACAGAAATAAATGTTAACTTAACTTTCCATAATTATATTAATATTCACATACATTATATGCAGTAATATTAATTGAAAATGACATTAACACAATTAATATTAGCACAGCATTATTAACATTAATTACATTTTAAGTCAGCTTTTTTGTATATGAATAACTAGACAGAGTTTTTCCCTGGTGTTATGCATCTGATCTGTTGTGCTGCTGAATACTATAAAAATGCAAGGAAAAGCATGGCCAGACAAAAATAGCACATTGCTTAAAATCCTGCAAAATCAAAGCTGAGATTGTTGTGGTCTTAAAGTGTTCTGAACCTCCTCAAGGTAGGGTTGCAGAAATTGTTGAAAAAATTGCAAAATCTGCTTCATTTTTACAAAGAAAAATGAAAACAGTAAGGCCTTACAAGGTCTCTCAGATTTGAAAGAGCGTTACTCCGTATAAATCTGTTTTTAATCTTAGTATTATTTCTCATGACTGAACAGATGCTTTAGAATGTACTGCAGGTGAGTTATGTGGAGCTGATTTGTTCAGGTTTAATCTAGACGAAAGTTTCTTTGTATTGCCAAAAAATCTTCAACTGTAATGAGCTGTAATATGCTTGGCTCATTTCTGTACCCATCCAGACTTCAATGAGATTTTTGCTTGTAGGAAAAATAAAGATACAGATTTTAGTATAGCATGTAGTATTGCATAATTAACCACCACAAATGAAAGTATTTATTTTTTTTCCTTTTCTCAATGACTTAGAGTCACGAGTACATTTCTTTTTGCTCTTTTAGTGGCAGGAATCAGCATTTCCCTTGTGATCATCTTGATTTGTGTAATTGCTTTTCTTTGGTTCAAATGGAAATCGTCTAAGGTAAGTCGAAGTTTCTACCTTTGGGTATTTGTTTATGTGTGCATATCTATCCACACATTATAGAATATGAAGTGTCAGATGCCCGGTTTTTCCACTTTTCACTCAGATGTGTGGCACTTATTTGTACTGTAGTTGCTTCTTCTCTGGGATTTTTTTGCCACTGTATAGTATTCCTAAATTAGTCATCTTGTAATCAAGGTTTAATTTACGATAGCTGACCTCCCCTCCTGGTCAGACCTGCTCACATTTTAGTAGGCATGGTTCCTGTTTTGCAGTTTTATTCTCCCTTTAATGACAGTTTTTGTCATTAAAGGTCCTGCATCAGAGATGATACTCAGCAATTCAAGTGAGTTTTATCTGTCTGGGTTACTTTGGGTGCAGTGATTACATTGCAACCATAAGTTAATATTGCTAACAAATTAAAAAGTAACTTATAATAAGAATAATATAGTAACACTAAAGGTTCAGGTATGCAAACATATGCTACTGCATTAATGAAGCAAGTTAATGTAAGGAAAAAATCCCAGACAAACTAACACTATTATTATATTGACATTATTGATTTTGTGTTTGCATAGCTTAGATGCATACTGCAACAATAATAACAAATTTGTGTTTCTTGCACAGGAAAGTTCAGCTGAAATTAACTCTGACCCCTCCAGAGAAGCTGTGGTGACCTTAAAAAATACCAAGTTATGAGAACCAATGTGAGTGGCCATTTGAAAGAGCATTACAATGACAGTGGGAGAGCTGTTGTGTTATCCCTTGGTCAGTGCACCTGTATGGCAGAGTAGTGTAAACTATGGGACTCTGAGCCAGCAGTTTCCCATTTTTCAGTGAATATTTCAAATCACTCAAAACTAATTTGGAATGTCAGATGACAAGAAATCTCTGTCACTAAAAGAGTCTTGGACAATGCTTTTAGGTAAAGCATTAAAACCAGGGGATTTTAAATACCACCTCACTTGTCATGCATTGCCTGTAGTATAAAAAGGGAAACGTTAAACTGCTGCAGAGCCCCAAGCCTTATAAACTCCTTCCTCATCAATACCGTAACTACATCGAGTTCTGTGAAATGTGTGTGATACTTGGGACTTTGGGAAAATTAATCATCGGTATTTATGGCCTTTACTATGTATTTGATCTGCTATATACTACAGTGAGGTGTGTTTCCATCCTACTCGTATTCCAATAATATTTTTCATTTTTCTCTTTTCTTATGTCCTTTTCAGGAGGAAAGAAGAAATGAAAGTCCTCTCAGTTGATAGATATTTAAAGGGCTCTTCCACAAGAGCAGAATATTCAAAAAATAAATTCTCAAAACTAAAGAGATCCAAGTTACAGAAAATGGCACACTTAGGCTATGTATATACTAAGGAATTAAACCTGCACAGGAACATTGGCACTGTTGAGACATAGCTGGAATAGCCCTTGTTTAAACTTGTATTGTGTGTATTACCTATTGGGAATGGCTCCTGGATGCCTCCAACTTCCAAAATTTGGCAAGTGCCACAACCAAGTTACCTGAACAAACAACAGCATTCCAGTGCATGGGAGTTTCTTAGACATTGTTTAATTTACTAGTCTAGATACATACTCTTACTGCTTAAAGCTATTTCTAAATGATATATTTGATGTACATATTCACTCATTTAGGGACAAATATTATCAGTGATTAATCAAAGCTGGCCACTGCAAACCTTCATTTACTCACTGTACTATGTTTGGCTTCTGCACTGTAGCTGTGTAAAAATCTAGTCATTTAAATATAGGTCTTGTTGTCGTAAGCTTATTAAGATGTCTTAGACTGGAGCATGAACTTAAAAGTTGAACTACGTTGCCCTCTCTCAGTAAGTAGATGATTTCATGGAACAAAATAACAGAATAGTCTCATACCTTGACCTTAGGCAAAAGATAAACATACAAGCTAAGTTAATGCAGAAATCACTGGTGCAGCGTAAATTCATATCCTGGCATACACTTCTGAGAAGCTACATAAATTTAAGTGTGTGAAACCCCATGTTGTGACAAAGCTGCCCCTACTACCTGGAGAAATTCCATAGCCTCAACAAGACATGCAATGCAGTTTTCAGCACATTTATTTTGTAAGAGAGGAAATATGGAAATTTCTGGAAAAACTATTTCCATAGACTGTGAAAGATATGTTAATACACTGGTAAAAACGTGTCCGTTAACATAAGCAACTGCGTCTATAAAGGATTAACTGCTTGGTATAATTGATGGACCTTCCGTACTCTAATTCCAGTCCGTGATAAAAATACTAATAATTGTAATAATCAAGAGTCAGTCAAGGCTGAAAACCTTAACTTTACTGGATGATACCATCATTATTCCACTACTTCCCCTAATTGAGTAGCACTTAGTGACTGGTGTCTGAGGCACTCAGCAGCAAGTGACTTCAGCAGGGTTTTGCTTGAGCAGGGTCTGGGGGACGTGGGGCAGAAGGGGTGAGCAGACACATGCGCAAAGAGCTGCCCTCCTGTAATGTGTCAAAGGAAACAGAACTGAAGAGGTAAGTTTGAGACAGTGTCAGATTGTACTACCAAAACATGCCAGTGTGAGCTTTGGCAAGTGACCTTTATTTCTGAATCTGAGCTCTGGTTCTACAGGACAAAACTGGTAGCATGTCCCTTCCTCATATTTATCTGTGAAGATGAATACATTTAAGAGCATGCCATGTCTAAGTCCCACAGTAATGAAGCTGTACTGAGAGTTGTAAATATGCAGGAAAACACAGATTGTGTTTCTCTGTAAATCTTACCAAGCCAGTTATTTTCCTAGTAACAGTAGAGAAGAACGCTATTCAGCTTGAGGTATTGATTGACATTTTATGCAAATAAAAGCACAAAAGCAGTTGTTCTTTGTCAGGGTCTGGACTTACTTCATGAAAGCCAAAGATACATTTTCATTTGACTTTAGTGAAATAAAAGTTAATTCTCTGTGCAAAGGAATGATTGAAAGGTAACCACTTAGTCCATCTGCTCAATAGATAAAGGTATTTATTCTTTTCTGTGTGTTTAATTCTGAGCAGCAGTATTATTTGGGGTGGGAAGGTTGTGCTATAGCTGTTTCATATGTGTTTGTTTTTGTTGTTGTTTTTTTAATGTACATCTTACATGTTTTTTTTTTTCCATTAAACAGAAGTGCACTATATGCTTAAATGCTTTACTAGGTACTAGATCAAGGGTGCCCTTGGCAACAGTGTTTAGCTGGATGCAAAAGAAATAAGTATAACAAACATTTGTCCACTTTCCAGGAATAATTCATAGCAACCATGTTTATGTTACTTTTAACTTGATATTTGCAAACCCCTGTGTGAATGACTCTGCTTTTGGAAATGATTTCAGAATGGCTGTATTTTATCTGAACTTTTATGGAATCCATGTACTAGAAATTATATTTACTATTTGTAATTTGGTGTTCACTTCCTGTTATTGCACTAAAATGTTTGTGATTGTTCAAGTAATCAGAAAAATTCTCTCTGGCTTGGGTGACCAGTCCTGCAAGAGTGGATGCTGAATAGTTTATGGTTAAACTACCTGTGAACTTGAAGTTAGTTGTGTAAATGAAGTCTGTGCAACATATGGCCTGACACATGCACTCACAAAGCAGTTTGCTTGGCTCATTACACTGCAGTTTCATAGTGTGCTGATCAGCAAAGACTGATGGGCATTACATACGGATGGGGTAGATGGCAGTAGCAGTTTGCTGCGAAACAGTGGGGAGGTGGCATTGAAAACATAGGTTTATACAATGAGATAAAAAAACTAAAAGAACAGTGTGCCATGGCTCTGATTTGAAAATGAGATATAATAGAAAAGCTAGGGAGGTTTGGCAAGGGACTAGGGAATTTCCAACTTGTAACAAATAACGACAGCAGAAAGCTAGCTATATTTGTGAGTAACTTGCAAGAGAAAATAATGGAAAATCAACTCAATACCTCTGGAATGATAAATTCAGTCTTCTTTAGCATTGCTTCACAGATTTGAAGACTGTCAGAATAATTCCTTTTCCCACTTGTGTGTGTCCTTTTCAGACAGAATTAATGAAATCAGATCTGTCAGAAGAGGCTTATTGTGGCTGCAAGTGGATGCTTATCATCCCCTCTGTCCTAAAGTACCAATACCCTGGGAAAACTACACACACATCTGTACTGTCACAGCAATAATGCAGCCCATGCCATTGGTTTCCTTAGGCACTTCGGATTTGTTTATTGCAGTACTATAAAGTCATAAGAATGGTCATAGTAGGTAAGACCAAAGGCATACAGAGCCCAGTACTCTGCGGTCAGCAATGTTAGTAATAGGTGTCTAAATGAAAAGATGAGAGCAGGGCAGGTTTAGAGTAACTTTCTTCCCTTTGTGTTAAGCCTTTTTCAACTTTACAGACTTTTCAACAGTATAGATTTGACTGGTATAACACCCCAGAGACATGGAGGAGATCTTGAGCTACTGAGTTCTGCAGCTCAAGATCTCCTTTTCCCTCTTTCTTCTTTTTTTCTTTTTTTTTCTTTTTTTTTTTCTTTTTTTTTTTTTTCTTCATCTACTGTGTAGTAAGCTTATTAATTGTCCTCTTGATCTTTTTACTATGAACAAAACCAGTGGACAGTTACTCTCTTTTCCCCTTTTCCGTGCTGTTCAGGATTTTATAGGCCATGAACATAATTGTTTTGTCCCCCAAAGTAACAGTGTTGCTTACAGTACATTGACCTAAGGTTTAACACCTTAGAAATGTGAAAACACATCTGCTTTTAATAACTGGAGGCTGAAAATTGCAAGCTTACTGTACTTTCTGAGGTAATAGTTGCGATTTTTACAGTTTCTGCAAAATGTTTAAAAGTTAGTGTTGACACTATGGAACACAAGTTAGAAGCAAAAAATTGTGCTTCTTCAGTTTCAGTATGCTTTGTTAAAGAGCACTGACAGTATTTCATATTGTCACCCCTGTATTAGTTCTGTATCATCCCTGTATCTATACGTGCTAGTTAGCCTTCTTGTTCAATCCTAAAGACTCACACATAACATAAAGATGAACAGAGATTGGAGGATTCACCCATATGTCCCATGAACCTCTTTCTCATAAGTAGAGAAAAACATTTTCAGCCTGACAGTGAGAAGTTAGGCATTTTTAATCCTGAAACCACTCTTTTGAATCTGCAGCACTTGCTTTTAGAAGATATAATAGAGCTGACAAAAACCTAAAATAAAGAAGGAAGATACTGAGATCCTTTCAACTCCTTTGGGATGTAACTAAATGACTTATCAAACAAGAAAAATTGAAGGTTATATACACTTTAAAATAATAATGTAAGTAAGTATATTTGAATATTGATCTTGCTTAGAAAGTTGTATTCTGATTGTTCAGTCAGGCACATGTACATATTTCCTGAAGCATTCTAGTTTAAGCAATAACCTGCAAGACGACTATGTCAATTTTTTCACACAACGAATGTCACTATTACCTATTCACTGTCAACAGATAAGTAGTATCTAGTTACAGAATTTATTTGTGGGGTAGACAGCAGGTGTGATCACCAGCAGGCCATCTCACACCATCTCAGACAGGACTGTGAAAGCACCTTGCAGCGAATTGTCAAAAATCAGTGGGACAGCATCTGATATTCAGCATTCCTTGCCAGGAAGCTAAGTGTTAGACAGACATACACTCACAAAATATCTTTCTGCCTTAAAAACATTCCCAATAGTGAGCTTTGAACCAGGCTGGAGGCAAATGGAATGTCTTTTCTTGATAACACTTGTTCTTCTGATAAAAAGCCATGGGCCAGTTGATGGGGCATTGCAAACCAGTTGTTTTCAAAGCATTAAGTTGTGTTCTCAGGCATCACTCTATGATCATGTTTTAGTATTATGCAAGTAATTGACTGTGGCTTTCAATTCCCAATGTGTGCTCAAGTTACAGTAGAGAGAAGTGCCAAAGCGTAACATCTGTGCAGTCCGATTTGGGGACTTCAGTCTCTGTACAGGAGCAGGGAGAGGTGTGTTGTAACTTATGCCATTGATAAGGTTTGTGTGAGGTCCTCTTGTAGCGATAAGTTCTGTTGTGCCCCTCCTTGCCTCAGTTAACCTGGAAACACCCTCTTTCTCACTTTATGCTGGACAAATTTTTTATTTTATTTTTTTCAATACAAAGGTTGTTTTTATCAAGAAGAAGCAGAGAGGCTTTTGCCAGGCTTGTGCCATCAAAAGTACTTCCAGGAAGGGAGAATTCTTCCTTTATTCTTCCTGAAGCCTGTAGATGGTGAGGGATCATTTTGCATAGCTGTAGCCTTATTGGAATGCTTGCTCTAATTTTAGTGGAACTACTTTCCATGTATCAGGTATATCTGGCAGCAGTTTTTTACCTCCATTTTAAATGAAAAGAAAAAAAGAAATTTCTGGAGGACCCTTTACCTAAAATTTTTCAGCAGGCTGACTCATATTTTGTACCTACCGCCAGAGGAATTCTGAAAGTTTAATGGTACAAGCTAGGTAGATAAATACAGAGCTGTATAGAGAATATGTTAACAGCCATTGTTTTAAAGAGAAAAATATATATATTGACATAATTTATTCCCTCATATATGGCAAAAATCTAATTTTTGCATGAAGACTGCTTCTATATCTGACATGGGTTTTGCCATGTTCTGCATTACCAGTTTCTGCCATTGACTGGTGGTAAGCAGCTATGCATCCTTTCTGGAAGTCAACCATACTTCTTTCTGCCTGTTGTGTGTCAAGCACTAAGTACTCAGGAGATTCCAGAAGTATTGCCAATGACTTCTAAAATGAATTAATTTTCAGTGTAACCTTGGGCCAAATTATGTAAAATTTTCTCACATCAGTAATCCACTGGAGTCATCAAGACTGTTCATGTGAGCAATTTACTGACCTTCCTTTCTCTTGCTCTGTGCAATAGGTATTGAAGTGATATTTTCTTCCTTCTTACAACTTCTTTTCAACTAAAACTCTAGTTTTGGATCTCGTTTGTGTTAACAAATGAATTCCTTTTAAAGTTTTATTGTTAGGCATTATTTTCTAAGAATATAATTTCACCACTGCATGTTATTGAATTTGCAAAATGTCTTAAGCCCATAAAAAATAGTCTCAGATACTCATTTATCACAAGTACGCATAGATCTAGTGCCTACAAGTTATGTCAAATGAAAATCTCTCTCTGAATAATACAAGAGAAAAAATAATCTACCATTCTTCAGTACAGATTGGCAATTTCAGCAGCAGATGGCTCAGATACAGCAGGGTCTGGGTGTATGAATAGCGACATTGTTATTCATCCATCAGCCTCATTACACCTAGGCAGTCTGTCTGTGCCCTGTTACAGGCACCCTATTGTAACTTGACAATACGTTTTGATCAAGATGTATAATCCTGGAATTGAATAAGTACATTTTAGGATGGGATTTTTGTGGGGATGATTAACATGACATCCCAAATTCTGATCCTACAGTGATTAGAAGGAGAATGAATTCATCACCACTGCATTTTGAATCCTAGCACCTTGAGACACTCTGGTTACTCAGTTGTCTGGATTCACTTTTTTATCTGGATATTGAATTTCAAGTCTGATGGCAGACCTTGTTGATAGAAAAACTGTAGTCATTGGAAAGGTGCCTATAAAAATAGTGGTATTGCAAAAAGCTTTAAAAGCACAAGAGGAAGCAGCTTTGAAGCCTGTAGACAAAGAGTGGGTTATGGCTATCTTAATTTAATAGCTGAACAGAAATGGAAGTGGGAAATATATACAACTGGAGCTAAGGGACAGCATGTTTAAGGTTTTCAAAGATTACAAATTTACTCTGTTCAGGTTATGTGTTTTTTCATACAATCAGGCAAGATCTAGAGCTGGGTGAAAAAGTCTACCTTTTAAAAGGTGCCTGCCTTGCATCATTTTATATTATTAAGCCCTTAAAATTTTTATTCAAAACATATTTGTAGTACTTCTGTGTAAGAAGCTGAATCAGTTTCTGGGATTTGTAGTGACTAAAGATTTCATGCTTGCTTTCAGACATGCTTTTGCAGGAACACCCAATGTGTATGAAAAGCAATGAACAAATTAGGAAAATAGAGAAAGACAGAGAGGTGGAGACTTAGGGAGGAAGAATGCCTTAATCACTGCTCAATTCAACCCCTGATTAAAAAAGTTATTTTAAGGTATTCGTTCTTGCAGTTTATAAGTGTCCTAGGTAGAGATATGGCATTTTGAAAAGTCATTTAGGCATTTAAGACCTTAAGTCATGATTGATTTGTATGCTGCTGAAATGAGATTTTTCAATCTAAATTTGTCACATCCTCAGAAATGTACAAATAGTTTCCCCTGGAAATCAAACATGGTTTCATCTCGCTAGGCTACTGTTGAGTTTGTGTTAATGAAGCTGATGTGAAGAAACTGCATTCTGCTCATATTAGGCTAACCAAGCAAAAGTATATGTTTTTTTGGTTGCAGGCTACTTAGTTATTTGCCGGGAAACTTAAAATGATTTTAGAAATGATTATAGGTGTTTTAGTGTGTTTGGAAATCTGGATCTCAGTTCTCATTCACAAATTTTACTAACAGCTGTTTTAGTTAGTACCAATAAGAAGCATGTTTGTTTGTTTGTTTGTTTTGTTTTCCTATACATGTGAATTTGATAGAGAACCAGTGGAGGAAATCAAGCAGTTTTGCATGTGCTGATTCTAAATATGATTGGCAACACAATTGGATTGCATGCTACTGGGAAAAGCAGTTGAAACTTTAACTTCAGGAGGAAATTACTCAGAACATTGTTAGATGGTTTGCCATCATTTTATGGGCTACCACTTCAGCTACTCAGCCAAGCTAGAGCTTTCAGTTCAGTGTTGTACCAATGCCAGCTAAGGCTCTAGATTGTGTTCATGACAAAAATTGAGGGCAAATTCATGGTGGAATTGCAACCTGTATGCCATTCTGAACTGTCAGCTCATCTCTTGTGAGCAGAGTTGTGAAACATAAAAAAAAATCCTGTCTTGCAAATGCAGCTCTCATCTACACAAATAATCTGCTTGCACATACCAACATAGCAAATAGCTATAAAAGAGTAAGGGAAAGATACCTTGAATCAAAAATCAAGGTAGTCACTTTAACTTTTACCAGCCTTGATAGTGTTTGTGGTGGTTAGCAGCAAAGCCCTTCATGTACACACACGTAAATCAGAGCAATGCAGTGTGTTCAAGAGGCTGTTTATGGCAGGCACAGTTGTCCATTTCTCATAAAACAGCGTGAATCAGCAGCTCAGGATATGACTGTATAAAGCTAACAGCTAGGATTTAGAGGAGAAAACAACTACTGCAAGCAAGGAAGAAAAAATTGTACTTTCCATCTTCCTGGCTGCAGAGTCTTAAAACTTCCTTTCATTCCTGGTTTGAACTCCCTGTTATTTCATGGGCTGTGAAGGGCGTTCACAGAGAATGCAAGAAGTGAGATGTAAGCATGAATGTGGCCTAGTAGAAAGATCTTAGAAGAAAGTCCTGAATTGTATGACAGTATTGTAATCCATCTCTGTTCTTCTCCAAAGTGGTCATACTAGATTCGAGTACTCAGCCAACGAACAGGTATATGCCTGAGCCCAGCTTATGTAGACTTCATTAATGTTACAATTCATGAATTCTGCTCATTGCATGAATTCTGCTCATTGCTCTGCTCTGAACAAAATCCAGTCAATTAGGAAAAAAAATTAAACCAGGGAGATCGTTCATATTCAGCAAGCAGAATGCTTTATAATGTTCTTCTCCTACTAGGGTACTTTGTTTTCTGCCCTTTACATTGCTCCAAGTGGGAGAAAAACATGAGAATTTTTCTCTTCCTGCTTTTTTACCCCAACCTAAGAAATGGGGCAGCATCCCTCTTTCTGCCCTGGGGGGTGCATTACATGCTGGTGCAAGACTGTGCACTGCATGACTGAGATGCCACAGTTCAGTCCTAGCTGCTCATAAGGCACTGTCTGATGGCAGGATTGTCTTTATGAGAACATATCTGTTTTTCACAGAATCTTCAGTTTCCTGTCTGTAAGATGTATTAGGTATGTTTTAATGACAACTCCAGACTAGTGGAGGCTAGCACTAAGTATTTTACAGCTATGTAGATTATGCCAAATCCAAAAAAACCCACAAGACTGATGCTGAATGTCAGGTTAGAGGTAGATGCGGTTGGGCCAAGTATTAACTGAATAAAGTGGATATAACAACAGGCCTTTGAATACTAGGGTAAGCTTGGCTTTTACCATAAAAAACAATTTCAATTGGACTCACAGCTAAAAATGTCACTACTGTGTGTGCTCACTTCAGCTCAGAATGAGCTGTCAGTGGAAAATACGATCTTCCAAAATTCCCTTGTGCTTTTTCACCACACAGAATCCTGGAACCCTCAGAGGTGGTGTGGATACACAGAACAATGCAATTTTTATGTAGTCACACAAAGTGCATAACCAAAATACTTTCTGCATATAAATAATACAGATACAGATGCCCCCCTTTGCTAAGATGTAAGAAATCAAAAAGTGCAGTTCTGAAATGCTATGGCAAGAAGCTGTGTTTTCAATTTAAAGTGAGAGCTGGGAGAATGTGAAGAATAAATGAACTGGAGAGATTAAGCAAGACTTGGGATAAATATTCTGGTTCAGATGTAAAGGCTTTAGTGACAATGTCAGATGCCTGGGGGCAAGAATGAAGCAAGGACAGAAAAGATCAGGGTTAGAAATAGTTTACATAAATGGAAGAAATAGGTTTAGAAGTATAAGTATGAAATAGCAAAGAGTACAATAAGACCAGTGACAGAAGAACAGATTGAGATTCGGGGACTGAAAGTAGCCAAGCTAATAAGCAACCAGCAATGAAGTTGGAAAAGCAGAGATCATTGAAGGAAGGGAATACAGTTGGAGCTGGATGTGTGGAAGGCTGAACGAGCAAGACAGAAGGAAATGGAAGGGAGATGTTGAGATTTTGAAGGGGAGTGAAATCAAGCAACTCAGCATTTACTATTTGAAAACAAAAGATGAGTGCAAACAAAAGGCATGAATATTGATCTGAAGTGCCCAAATATTAGAAAGAACCAGCATGTTTCAGAATAAGAGCTCATATCTGACCTGATTAATGGAAGCCAACACTGTCTTTATAAAAAGGGAAAAACAAAATCGGACTTGGAAGCAATCCTGAACTCAGGGTGTTTTGGCCCAAATATTGATGATGTAAGCATTCTCCTTTTTAAAAAAATAAAATAAATTTGTACCTTCAGCAGCTTTACAAACACAGCTGTTGGGCACAGACTTCAATTATATTTAAGTCAGTGGATTGGTACCAGCTTGTGAAAAGCTGGATATAGGTTACCTACTTTCTTTTTTTTCTTTTTCTTTCTTTTTTTTTTTTTTTTTCCTTGAAGGCATTGGTACTTTCGGTTCAGACTGAAATCAACACAATAAAACTCTTTTCTTTCCTTGCACGATGGAATAGAAAATCTTGAGTCTCTGAATTGTAGACAATGGGTGAATGAGGAAATAGGAGTTTTGTCCAAAGGATGGATTGTTTCTAAATCTGAGTCTTAATCTTTTCCTAATGGTATGAACCCTTTCTGTGATGATTTCTACACAACACCCCAGCAGTCTGATTGTGTGGACACAGAGGTAGATTTCAAAAATGAAGAGCATTTTTTTTCAAAATTTATGTATTCAGAGTCACGGTATTTTATCTTTCTTGTGCACAATGCAAGCTGGATAAGTTAATGATGAACAATACAACATTATGTGAAAGGGTAGTAATAATCTCTCTTTCCTGTTCTAGTGGAGAATTCTTGCTAATCCTTGACAGGTTTGTCTCATTTTGTTATGTGGCAGGAGACATGTTTGGCTTCATCACTCATATCTTTGTTAACCTAACTGAAATCCCTTCCAGAGAAAAGACTTAAACTGTAGAATGGTTTCAAATTTTTGGAAGCTGTATCTTGAGCCGTTCCAATACGCATGGTGTTCATGCAAATTGCTGCCTTTGATGTAATGCAGTAAAGCAAGAGAATGTTAAGATTGACAGTAGTGTTGACCAAGGATATTATATTTTTATTATTTGTAAGAGGTGTTCTCACTCCACTAGGCATCTATCTATACAAAGTTAAATATTCTAGATCCCAAGTAGCAGAAGACACCTAGTATTCCTACATAATCAATGGAGGAGCCTTTGAAGATCTTCAGAGGTTCCAGTTTTTGTCCAAAGAAATGTTAGCAAATATGTCCAGATGGTTCTAAACTACATGCTCTGTCCCTTTCCCTCATCTTTCACCCACTTCCTGGCTTGGCACCTTAATTAAGTGTGAAGTAATATCTAAACTAGGCCGCTACTTCTGCACTAGTGAAAGCAGATTAGAGTAGAAATTGGCAAACTCATCTACATGCCTAAAGAATATAAATTTCATGGTAAAAAATGGGGTGATGAGACATGCAGCTATTCAACTAGACATCCAAATTTTCAGTTGGGTTTCAAAATACCTGATCTTGGTGTGCAAGCTCTGTTTGCATATATTTCTGAGCTTCATATGCTTGCATTTTGCTAGAGGGTGGCTTTTTCATTCATCTATGGTCAGATGCCAGTTTCTGCTTTAGTAAAATTAAAAGAAAAAAAATATGAATATTTTCATTATTCTTCCCATCAGCTACTTAGAAATGTTTGGAAATGTTCCCATCTTGCTTTAGGAAGGTACCATGAGTACAGCAGTTTATTCATAATTATTCTCCATTGTCAGATTTGTCCACCAAAACACTCCTTGTAGATAATGTTTCCCTTATTTAGAAGAAATTAGTACATTTCCTGCTAAGGACCTTGACTGGCTTTAAAGGATGCTTGGAAAGATACAAGTGAAAAATACTAATAACGACTAGACAATACTGGTTTCATGTATTAGAATTTTTCACTCAAAAAATGACCTAATGGTATGTTCTCTGAGGTGGTGGTTTCTGCTGTCCGATACTGCTTCATAACCCAGTAGGTAAGAATGAGGAATGCCAATATCAAGCATACATTTTGGCACAAAGATTCAGCCACATCAGGGAGAAAAGGCGATTCTGAAGACAGTGAAATATTTCATCTTTTATATGAAACAGACATTTTGTTAATGTTACAGAAGGTTTCGTTTCTTCATTTACTTGTTTATAACAACTTTTTCCTTTTGGGTGAGAAAAAAGAAAGTGTAAATTGCCATAAGTAAACTACATAATAAGAAGTTTTAAAAGCACAGGAAGTGAAATGTAAATGAATTGGTTTGGTTCCATCTTAACTTCTTATTTGCTTATTTATTTGTTTTTATAAATTCAGATCATTTCTCTTTCTGACAGATAAAAATATCTAACTTTCTTCAGCTGTTTCCAACCATTATAACATCACTGGGAAACTCTTCTATCATACTTCAGGATAATGAAAATATGTGAAGACGTGCAGAAACATGCTTCTGTATTCTTTAGAGAATGCCTGCTTTAGAAGATTTAGTGAAGATAAGACAGTGATACATAATTGCAGATAATTTCTTTGGTTGACAAGTTTTAGTGTCTTATTTTATGTCTATTGCTATGGTTTTGATAGATTTCATTGAAAGATTGCTTGCTTAGAACTGTTGCACAATGAAATCTTAGGGAAATGCAGAAATGGAGGACTTTGCATCCAAGGAGTCTGGTTGCAGCTGTGCTTGAATTAATGCTGTTCAGTGGTACAGTAAAAATGATCACTTGTTAACACAAAATCTGAAGCTACATTTTTAGTTCAATATTTTGTTTAATCAAAGCTGCTCACACTGTGTTTTTATGCACAAAAATTCAGTTGTGATTTTGGAGCAATTTTTTTCCTATTTGACCTCAGTGATTTAGCAGTTGGACAACATCTATTTTTGTATATTTTATAAAATCTAGAAATGTTTAGTCTATCCATGTAAAGTCTTAAGAAAAATCCCCTCATTTTCAAAATAGTTTCTGCATGAAATTTTGATACATCTGTATGAGTGTTCTTTCAGGGGTTAGTAATCTGGCTTATAGCTGCCAATTGAAATATGAAGTGTTTAGAAAAAAAAAATCCTGATTTAATCTGCTGTGTTTCTTAGAGAAGCATCTGCAGTTTGTTTTGTTGTAGTTTTTAGATACATATTTCTTCAGCAAGCCCATCTTCCTTTCATAACTAAAACTGGTAACTAATTTTATAGATACAATATACAAACAGTACACAAGCAGCCTTGCAGGTAATTTGGGCTGGAGATAACTGGATCTGAAAAAGATAATCATAGATATGTCTAGGCATAGGTAAAGCCCCTTAATAAGGGTATAAGGGTAGGATAAATATTTTCACTTGCAGCAGGAAGCTGAGTGATAGTCTGTCTTTCCAAATGTTTTGTAAATATTTGGGACCTCTGCTGTAGTTTGCAAAACAGTTTGTAGAAAATATCTCCATACCGACACACCCAGAAGATTGCCAATACTGTCTGCTGTAACTACAGCCAGGAATTACATTCTTTTCCTCTGTGCATGCCATAGTTCAGTTTCTGGTTAGTTTTATCTTTTTTTCTTTTTTTTTCTCCCTCTCCTTTCTCTTTGTAAATCTCCCCCTAGTTTAAGCCTTAGTTATCAATAGTTTAGGACATACCCTCTTCACAAAAAGAAAATCCAGAAACCATTTTTAAGTAGTATGCGAACTCACAGAACAAATAAAAATGGCATTTATTTATTCATATTTTAGTTTTTTGTACAAGCCCTACACCCCAAAACCCAGCTCCAGTAAGGGTGTCACCTCTGTCCATCACAGGCCAGTCACTGGGGCTTCACACCAGTTACACACCAGTTGCAGCACCTGTGACCTCTGGCTCTGTCCCCAGAAAATGTGTACTGGTTAATGAGGCACACCTGGTGGCACTGCCCACCTGCTTCTCAGTATCAGATACAGGATCACAAACATAATAGCCATAGGAGCAATAGAAGACTTCAGAATAACCCTTTTTGTATTACTATTTTTAAGACTTTTTTGAACAACTTGTTGTAGTGAAGATGTACAACAATTTACATGGCACCATATTTATTAGCACAGATAAAGAGCATGTTATCTTACATGGGCTATCCCTGGTGGCAATTTAAAAAAAGGTAAAGAGGCTGCTGCTGGCTTCCCCTGAGGAGCCAGCCCCCTCAGCAATCAGTGTCGGTTGCACCACCTGGCACCCTGCCACAGAGCAGCCACTTGGCCTTTTGAAGAGCTTGCTGCCACGTCCCATGGCATGAGGTGAGTCACTGCTTTCCTTGTTTTGGGGTAGAAAAGGAGTAAAGACACCCTATGAATTGGCTGAGGTGGCAGGGAAGGAGGGTGGGGGTCAGGCAGAGAGCTTAACAGCCCCTGGGGGGTGAGACAGGAGGGCCGCCATTACATGGCGAGGCAGGTGGGCCGCCATTACAGGGGCTGCTATTACAGAGCAAGGCAGACTTGATGCTGCTCATCCTCCTGAGGGCGAGGGCTGAGTTGTACAGCCATGACAGAAGGCTCAAGGTGGTGTGTGACTGTAGGGAAGGGTAGGGGACACCTCGGGGCTGCTGGGAGCGGGTCTGGGGGCAGCCTTAGCCCACCAGCGTGGCAGCAGCCATGTTGCGTCACGCCACGTGGGCTGCAGGGCTGAGGCCACCTCAGTGGAAGCACAGAGAAGCAAGGTGAGTTTGGGTGCAGCCTTGTTTGTGTCCTTACTGCTAAGGGCACAGGGTGGTACAGCCAGTACAAGAACATGCTCACTTGGTGTTTTTTGCATAAATGTAGTGCATTTTCCTGTCAGCTTGTGATGCCTCATATGACATGGTACAGTAAGGTGGGTTGGGGTGGCGTGGAGAAGAACCCTGGAAGCTTTTCTTGGAAAAACATCTTTGTTTTTCCAGTGAGCTCAATGTTTTACGATTATTAACTTGGTTTATTTTTTTCATCCCACATTATTTTGAAGATGAACTGAAATTACTGGTCTTTACTTCAATAAATCTCAAACTTATCTCAGACTTATGGAACAAAATCATTTGTGTATTAAGTAGCATTTTATGTGCTGACATGAATATGGAGAACTGGTGAAGGAAAATACAAATTCTGATACTTAATCTCCTTGAAATCCTGGAAGTATGGCTGTGGTGTGTTTGAAATATCTGCCTCACTAAGGGAAAATCTTACATTGTTCAAATCCACGCTACCTGATTAGAATTTATGACTGTCTAAAAATGCTTTGTGGCTGAATTACAGGGCATGTGTGTATGTTAAAACTGGTGACTGTGGAAAGTAAGTAACAATGTTATACAACTTAAAGAAAGATGATCAAAACCAAGAGCTGGTGTGACCAGTGGACTCTAATACATGTAAGTAGTTCGAGTGCTTGTCATCTGTCCACATGATCCTAATGTTGGCAGCCTGTTGAAAGTGATGCGTGGGAAACTAGTGCAACGTGCTGATTTATTTTATGCTAATGGGGAAAAGTCCATATTGTTCAAATTAAATCCTAAAGCAGAAACAAATCATCCAGCCAAGCCCATCCTATGGAGTTTCATTGAAACAGTTAGTGGTCTCTTTCGTGACCTCAGAGTTGTAAAAATTAAACAATGTTAGGGGGCTGCTGTTTTCAAGTGCTTCTGTCTGCTGAAAGCGGCTGAGATTCTCCTGCAGATGGCTATTTAAGTTAAAAGCCAAATGGAGAGATCACAGCAATTAGTGCACATTGGCTTCTTACTGCATCAGAGTGAATAATGTGGGAGGTGTGGGCCAGGACTGTGCCTCAGTCTGTGTTTTTTTTTCCCATCAGAAACTGAGTATCAACAGTTCTTCTCAAGTTAAGAAAAAAAAAAAAAAGAGGGAGAATTTCTTGCTGCTTCACTTGAAAAAAATAAAAGAGATTATGCAAAGATAGACTAAAGTGGGAGGAAAGAAAAATATTTCAAAGGGGAGAACAGTCTACTTGAGGGCTCTGACTGGGTCTGTAGTACAATGTTTCTCCTACTTTTGCTATGAACTCACTCCCCCTGGGCTCATTCCAGGGAATGAAATTCTCCCACCTTTTTTGTATGTAGCCTGAGCCATGGAAAACCATAATAGGACTTAGAATTTTTTTTAATTTTTATTATTTTCTTTACTTAGAATATCTGAAGGTAAAAATTATTTGTCACCTTGAAGATTTAGAATTTCATGGGGGGAAAATGGAGGGTCGAAGTACTTATGAATTCACATTTTACTTTTTACTGAGGGAACTATTCTGTGTAAGAACTATCCAATACCATGACACTAGTTTCACTAAAACCATTACAACATTATCCAATGGGAGGTAACTTTTCCATCACTCATGAGTGTTTGTGAATTTCTCCTTTTCTGGAGGTTTCTAGCTATCCAGTGGAATGACTTGGGGCGATGAGATTGCGTTAGAAGATAGTGATTAGAGAATTGGTCTGAATTCAAGTCAAGAAATGCCTCTGGAGAATGATCAAATACAAACCCAGCACTTTTTCCTTCAGGTCCTTTTCTTAGTGAGCATGCAAAACAATGGCAAAATGTTTCTGTTTCATGGCCAGTGTTCAAGTAAACATGCAGCTTTTGCCTCCAGCAGATGGAATGATATAAGTTTGATTGCCTTATGTTATTGAGTGACTTGTCGTTAGTGTCTAGGGACCAATAATCTGTAAATTAGTGTTTATTCAATTGGTGCTGCAGTGAAAAGGTTTAATCCCTGAAAATTTAAAAATGTAGATTGCTTTCTACACTGCTGTTGTAATTTCCTTAAAATGAGGAATGAGAAGCCTACAACTAATAAATCTAGAACAGAGATATTGCTGATGTAGTGTGAGGAGAGACTGGGAATCAGTTCTCAATAATCTTTGAGCAGTCCTGGTGGTTCTTGGAGACTTCTGAGGAAGAAAGCAATGTCACTCCTATCATCAAGAAGAGCAAGGAGGATCTGGGAAACTACAGATTGGTCACCCTCACCGTGGGGACCTGATGGAGCAACTAATCCTGCAAGCAGTGTCCAAACGTGAGCGGGACAAGGTGGTGATTGGGAGTAGTCAGCATGCACTGAAGGGGAAGTCATCTTTCACCAACCTGATAGCTTTCTCCAATGCAATCACTGACTTGGAGGAGGAGATGAGAGCAGCGGGTGTTTACCTCAGCTTCAGCAAGGCTGCTGAGACTGTCTCCCATAGCATCCTTGTAGACAAGCTGATGAAGAACAGGCTAAATAAATGGACTGGGAGGTGGTTTGAAAAGCGTCTGAACTGCCGGCTCAAAGCGTTGTGATCAGCAGCGTGAAGTCCAGCTGGAGGCCAGTCATTAGTGCTGTACCCCGGGGGTCGATAACTGGGGCTGTGTCAGTGCAGAACAGAAAACTCTGAAACGTGTTCTGCCACTTGATGGCAGCTGACAACTGCATATACATACGCAAGGTTGTTGAAAGGTCACAGAAACTGATTTGATGCCTAAAGGGGCAGCTAAACTACCTCAGAATTTGGCAATACGAATTATTTCAAGTAAAGGTTACTAGGATTGCAGGGGGAAGAAAACTTGGTGAAGAGGGAAGTCTCAAGCTGACTGTAAACTCCTGAAAGAATAGAATAAATTGATGCCAGCCAGCTGTGAGAGCTGCTGACAAAGAAGAGGCCGTGGAGCTGACCCTTGACACTAGCAGTTGCCATTGCCTGGCATGAAACCTCCCGTGTTGCTGGCAATAGAAAGACTGGGAACAACTGCTGGTGCCAGCAGGGGGGTGAGGAGAAGCCAAGCTGAGCAACAATTCCATCAGCATTTATTTACTCAAAGATCAGATGCGATGCAAACCAAAGCAGGGGACGGGATAACAGTGTGTACCGACATGGAGGGGATTGCACTGCCCAGGAAAGGAAGATGTTTGGTGACATGGCTACTTCACAGCTGGGTGGCAACCCATAGCTATGGTTTCACAAAACAGTTGTTTTATAATGTTGTGAAACTATTGTGACCATTTAGTTTTGTTGTTTTTTTTCCTCATGAAAACTGAAGATGAAATCGTGGCCTACCTACTTCTTAACTTTAATGTGCTTTTCAGCCTTTTTTTCTACAGTCTGTTTTCATAGAGAATGGGAGCACCTTCTGTCCCACTGTCCCCTCACCACACACACTGTTTCATTATGAATTTCCAACTATATACATGCAGGTCAAAACCATATTACTTACTTCGCCTAGACCAGTGAAGCATTGTATTTCTATAACACTTATACTACAGCATCTGTACTGTAACTGATGCTCTACTAATATCAGAGGAATTTTTAGCAAGCTCCAATTGAATTTTATACTGGATTAATACACTATAGCTTGTATCTGAACCACAGTGCTTTTGGTGCTAACCTTTTCCTCCATACTATCGTTTCATTTAATGATTGTGGGAAGTGTCTTCATTTGAGGAAAAGATATTTGAGGTATGTGTTCATGCACAGATCTATATAGATTTTTGGACTATGGAAATTATTCTCTACAGTACTCTGCAATTGTAGAAATACTAAAATCTTGCAGACATATATGGGCAATCTTAAATGATAAAGAATCCCAAGTGTGTAGAAACTGTCCTTCAATTGTGAGCAGAGAAACTACTTGGGAACCCCTTCCTTTCCTTACTAAATACATGCTCCAGTAATTGTTCAATATGTTAATACAAAATATGGAAATTATGTGGCTAAATTAACCTTTCTGGAACTTGTTGAATGGAAGTACTTGAGCATGCTAACTTAGTGTTGCACGAATGCAATTTTTTCATGCAATTCAGGATTAAAATTCAATAGTGTATTCTAAATGAGTAATAGAAAAAAGGTTCAATAATAAAAGCAAGTATTCCTAAGGCTCCTGCATTTTGCAAGGTAGTTAACTAACTTTTATCCCTTTTCTGTCTTAAGCCTAGCTGACAAGTTTTTAAGTAGCATTGCTAATGTGTGCAAAAGGTGATAGATATTGGCAATGCACTTTGCCTGTCTTGTTTAAGAGGCTGCTACTACTTGTATGAGTGACTACTGCTACATCAGGATATTTTGCTGTGCATTCTGGTGGTGTACTTTTAAATTGTGACAACTGCAAGTTTCAAATTTTTACAGGAAAAAATGACCACAACAGTGTTAGTAGTCGGGAAATCCAAGTAGCCGTTCATCTCTCCTGAATGTTTCAACTTCTGCTTACAAAATACGTAACTTTCTTTTTTCCATTGTAAGAGAGTCCTCTTGTGATGAATATGTGAAAATCCAAATGTCTTCTCCATCTCTTCAATCACTTTTTATTCTTCTTCATGCTATGTGGGCTATCAAATCTGCTGGGACATTGGCTTTGATTCTCTTTACTATCACTTAAAGTTCTGCCAAGGTTCTTGCTAAATGTTTCTGGCTATTGATAAACTCAGGGTTTTTTTACATGCCCTGTTGGGATAATGCTAACTAGTTTGTGTTTGTTTTTTGTTTTTTGTTTGTTTGTTTGTTTTCCTCTAGTGGTCCATAGCCTGACAGTGCAGGGATGCTAGTGGAACAGGATGATTTAGAGGCTGTGGATGGGGTGGTTGGTTGCAGGTTCATAACTGTGTTCTGAAGACTTCTGATTTCAGCAGAACTGCTTCTGAACAGTTTGACACTTTGTGTGTCAAGCATGGTTTGCTATAAGATCATAGTTGGAGTGCTCAGTATATGAGAGTGTCAAGTCCTTCATCTCTCCCAAAGTCCACTGAAGAGTCTCCTGTTGATGTCAGTGAATTTTTGATTAAGTCTTTATATGCAACTGAATGTCCTCCGTGTAAACAGGTTAATGGCATTCACTGAGGAGATGGGCATGTCCTTAAACACATATGTCTGCTGGCTCTTTGGTAGGCGTCTGTTCTGTAAGTACCATCAGATTTGCTTATAGATAAAACATACAGAAACTTTTACAGAAGATGAATCCATGCTGCATTAGGTATCATCTGTGTGTCTGATCCACTAGACCTGTGGAACTTGTATTTTTTTTTTTTAATATAGATATATAGATATATATATATATAACATACAGCAAATATAAGTGCTAACACCAATATTTCTATATTTACACATTTCCTTTTTTATGTTTGTGTAGTAGTTCTTTGTGTAAGGGAGTAGAGGTTGATAAACGCTGGCTTTTAAAATTAATTTCTTAAAAGAAAGTTAAATTAATTTGTCTAATGATATACTCAACAGCACATTCCAAATACATTTATTAACCCCGAAAAAGGAAGCCATTGCAGAATGGAGTTGAAACAACCCGCACTGGGGGGCAGTGTTGACTGCTACAATTACTGTCAGTCCTAGTTAGCCCAGAAGAATTTCCACAAACTGGGTTTTGGAAAGGCTGGATGTGACGTTAGTGTGACAGTAAACATACAGGCATGTGCCTCACATGCTTAGACCTCAAATATAAGAAATACCTTTCTTTCCTTCAGGAATGGTGTGGATATTGTGTTTGATGGCAAGTACCACAAGATTTTTGTGAAACGTAGCATGTCCCACCTATCTTATAGTTCTCATCTGGTTCAACATATTTGTAATATAGCTCATGTGCCATAAATGAGCATGCTTCCATTTGCAGATTATTTTGATGAGCATTTCTGCACTCTAGAAGGAACAAGAAGGATTGTAATAACACGGATCGCAAGTAAGAAGGAGCAGATGATTTTTGTTCCAGCTGACGTAGGTTGCTTTGATAAACATCAAATGTCTGAGAAGTAGCTGAGAAAGTGTCTACTAAAAAAAAAAAAACAAAAAACTATTAGTGGTAATAGTAGACATAGTATAAGGGAACTTACACAGCCGAGTGTTCTCCTTTCTCATCCATTTCCTTCCAAGACCGAACTGTAACGTGTATCATGATCATACTCGATATCTTTTTCTATCATCATACAATAGAGTCATGTGAAGTCACTTGAAATTGTAGTGCTTACAACTGCGTATCTCTACCAACAAACAGTAAGATGTGTTTCCAGCTGATGAAAGTCTAGCATTGCTTTTGCAGCGTCAAGATTTGTACCTGGGAATGCAAAAACTGAAGCATCTAATGCTTTGTAATGAGAGGGGGAAAAAAAAAAGTTATCTTCTGTAGCTCATGGTCTGAGAACAGAAAGCAGGATAAAAGCATGAAATCCAAGAAAAATAGTGACAGTATTTGCTTATAATTGTATTTAATTTAACATGAGACACCCTGTTGTCCTGCAAATGTTTGCAGTATTGTATGATCCTGAGATGTGATCCAATTTCTTACAACTCTCTTTCAGTGACTGGGGCTGCAACAATGTAATATAAGCCTGTCAGCAAAGGACAAAGTAACGTAGACAGTACTGGGGGATTTTAGAAACCACTGAAAAAGATGCAGAGAAAAAAAAAAAAAAAAACTTTTGTGCTGACTACTGTAGGGCTAAGCACTTCCTTCATTTCTCCTTTTATAGTCTTACTAAATAATAAGCCTAGGCTAGAGAGATGGATAAACTTGTTCCACTGTGCCTGTCCTTTGTGTGTACCAGAGTAGTTGCAGTCCAATACCCACATAAACTGTGAAATCCATAATCACCTTATACCTTAAAACACTTTAAAAAGCAGACTGTTTCTTCTTAGTAAGCAATACAAGTGTTATGGTCTGTTGCATTCTCCAGGTTTTAAAATATGCTACATTCAACATGCTTTGTCCCAGTAATTAACAGGAAGAAATAGTTGCAAGAAGCAAGACACTTGTATTATTTATGTAAAGAGGTTGAGATAAATTTCTCAGCTGGAATGTTAACTGTTCCTACAAATATTTTGCTCCACTGAGTAGTTGTGGTATAATAATATGCACATCTACATAAAAACCTAGCAGCCAATACTACTTACACGTTCTCATAGCTGTGATCTTGATGGTTCATTTTCACCCTTGGTAGTGTTATATTAACATGTCAGTGCCAAGAGCAGTTTCTCCCAGCAGCAGGATTCTCTATAAACAGAATTAAACAGAATCTGTCATAAATCAAGCTGCTTTTTTTTTTTTTTTTAGAAACCATTTGTCTGATTGTGATTTCTCTACCCTGTGCCAAATCAGAATATTTTGAGAGCTATCAAGTGAGCAATGAAAACACACAGCAGATTTTCCAGGTAGTACTTTATGTACTGTTAATGCACAGGGTTTTCAGTAGCAATTATCACCGTTAGAAGCAGAGGACTATTCCTTTTTCTTTATAGCTTAGTAACTGCAAAGCAGAGGTCAAGAGCTTATTTTTCATGTTTCCATTCTCCTGTTGGTTTTGGTTGGCATTCTAGTGTAGGACCTCAAGGATCTGTATCCAGCAGGAAACTGATACAACACACAGCTATGCCAAACTGTTCTTAACCACCTCTGCATGGCAGCGCACACCACCACAGCAGCTGAGGCTACGCAATACTGAAGTCACAGTGCTGCTGCTTTGTACAGACTCTAGAGTTTCTTTACAGCATTGCAGCCCATCACCTTCTTTAGAAAGATTTCGGTGTGAGGTAAGGCTTGCTTGCAGCCACAGAAAGAGTCTCTTAGATCTGGGCTTGACCCCAGATCACTCAAGATTAGGCACCACTTTAGCTAACATAGACAGACTCCATTTCTGTGAGTCTAGTGTGCTGCAGATCCTTCATGTTCTAATTATACAGGCTGGCCTGTCTTCTAAGGGCTTGGTAAAGCCTCATGCAGTTACATTGATGTCTGGGTATGGGTACGTTGTTTGCTCCTGTAATCTAAATAGGCATCTACAAGGTACCTCAAGAGTGCGTTCTAAAACAGAAATCTTCTGTTGCTTTAGACCTAAAATAACAATTTCCATGAGGTCAGCAGAGTACAAATTTGAATCTCCAGTGTAGGTAGCTCAAAGGGGAAGCAGCAAGACTGTAATTAGTTGAGTTGTAAATGTAACGAGGACACCCAGAGTTAACACGCACTGGTTTAAAATTCCTTACCTGTTCTAGTCTGGTAGATGTGTTTAGTGTATGCTCAACACTTTGAGGTAGGATCAAGTCCCCACAGAACATGTGCAGGAAGACCTTCTCTTAAACCAAAGTGGAATTGATGGTGCTGATGTCCATTCTTACCTTTTTTTAACTGTTTCTGTGTTTGTCCAGAAAATGGGATGTGTAAGTACAATACCTAAGAGATATAAAAAGGCATAGCCCAGATCCAAAATAGAGTGCACTACTAGGTTAGTTATTGTTCTGCAGAAGGGTGCTTCTCTTCTATATAATCTTGCAGGTTAGAGGCTAGGAGGAAATTCTTCACTCAGGGTGGTGAGGCCCTGGCAAGGCTGCCCAGAGAAGCTGTGGCTGCCCCATCCCTGGAGGTGCTCAAGGCCAGGCTGGATGGGGCTTTGGGCAACCTGGGCTGGTGGGAGGTGTCCCTGCCCATGGCAGGGGGTGGAACTGGGTGGGCTTTAAGGTCCCTTCCAACCCAAACCATTCTGTGAATCTTCCCCCAGATCAAAGTGCTCGCTGTTCCCTGTATATAAAACTGCACTTCAGATGGTCACATACACTCCGTTGGAAACACTTCTGTTCTCTTCATACAGCCCCTGGTGCTAGGCTCAGGCTGGATCTCTGGCTTCTCATGAGCCCTTAAGTCCAATGCTTTTGTCCTTGGAGAGCATACTTTTCATCCGTGATTCCAAAATAATCACATTCTAGGTAAAAATGTCTTTTTACCAAAAGAAACTCATGTTCTCAACAGGCTCCCAAGTGAGTTTTCTTAACCAAGTTCACATTACCCTTAGCTTAGCAGAAGTTCTGTTCCCTTCCCTAGGTCAGAAGGGACAGATTCTCTTAGTCTTGGTTTAACCCCAAGTCTGCTGACAGTTTGCTTACATATTTCCCAAGGCTATCAATTCAGGTATAACATACCCCTAATACTGGGGTCTGATTGGGAAATATAACCAGCTTTCACTTAAACGAGGCCCAAAATAGGTCTGAATTCCTTTGAATCAGGTGTCTTATCTTTGTCCATGTGTCAGTCTTGTTTTCAAGTCAGCTGCATGGTTGCAAATCTATCATAAGCAGGATTCATTGTACATTCTTTCTTTGCCACTGTCTCTTCTGTTCTTTTGTGGGGGATCCAAGTGCCCTTTCAGTGGTGTTTGATATGCTGAGCTTAACTGCCTATGCATTCTGCTGTGTTGCCCTAAATTTGCTTTGAAAATAAAAAAATACAGTGAAGACTGTTCCAATATTGTTTTGTGGATTTCCTCTCAATTTCTCTGTACTGTGACACTCACTTCAGGTCTTAGTAGGAGCAAAATTTCATTTCACTGGAGAGAAATTGTAACAGAGAACTAAGCTGCAAATTTCTTTTAATCTATTTTACTCTATTGGGTCTTAGTCCTCCAGTTTGATGGGTAGGCATGGTGTCATGGAGGAAAACAGGTGCAGTCATTAATGGCAGTTGGGGTGGCTGCTGATTTCCAGATCAAACAGAAAAGCGCAAGAAGAAATGGAAGGCTTCAGTCAACAGATCTCAGCTTCCAGGTGAATTCAAGCTTTCTGGCTGAAATTAAGAGTGTTCACCTAACAGAAATTGTTTCTATGTTGAAACAGCTGTCCACTTCCTCTTTCTGTTTTATTAAATAGTTTGTGATCTGCCTTTTAATTACTGCATGTACTTGCTTCACAAAGATAATACCTTCTTTATGGTGACTAGTTGTGCTACAAATCAGAACTAAGCCTGTACGTTAGGCTTGTCTTGCAAATAAATAAATAAATAAATGATTTGGTCCTTTATAAACCTAGCTGTGAGCAATGAGAGAAGCAAATATTCTCAGACAGTAAATGGTCCAGGACAACCTTCTTTTCCTTCATTATTTGGAGACGTGGCTTTCTTTTTGTAGCCAAATAAGCATCAAAGGATCGCAAACTTGGAAACTGCGAGTTATGTAGGATTATGTAGAATGACTACAATGAACCCTTTTATTATGAGAATTGTTGTGGTACTCCTTCTGCAGTTCCCAATTCAGTATTTGCTATAGTCAGAAATGCTAGTAAGTGAAATGTTATGGGATTCATTATGTGTAATTTTATAGGTTGTAACTAAAACCATTGACACTCAATAGAAATTTTTAATGCAGTGCGTTTTGTTATACATGATATTGAATATCGCATGTATATCCAAGATAGTTCGGTCATGGTTGTGTTTCTGTTAACAATGATTAAGGGCGAAATAACGTTTCTATTACTGCATAGTTTAACAAATAAGCTGCACAGAGACTGAATTCTAATCCAAGAAATATTTCCACATAAGCAAGGAACAATTGCTAAGTACTGCAGAGCCAGCCAACACAGAATGACTGTACGCCAGAAAAGTAACAAACGAAACCCTGCTATATATATTACTGCATGAAGCATTGGGAACATCATAATTCTGGGTGTTCCTAACAGGATGCCAGAGATCTTTCTTCTTACATGGTGGTCAGGGAAGATGCAGAGAACTGACTTGCTGGCTTGTACAACTAAGAGAAATATGTGATTTTTCTCCTTGAGATAAGCTGGAGAACACATGTTTTGCAAAAGCAAGAGGAAGAGGGTGAGGAAGATAGCATGGGAACAGGCAAGATCTTGGATTAGGTAACTCCCTTTTGGAGGAAGGGAACCCCTTAGCTTCAGGCAGAACCTTCAAGCCATTTCTGATACAAACCAACGTGACCTCAAAGCCAAAAGAAAATATTTCTTTAGAACATTCTTGAGCTTTTAGTAAAATTATTGCATTTGTAGAAATGGGTGATTTGAAGTGAAAAGGAGCCCAGTACCACCCCTTTAGGGCCAAGAACCTGGCAAAGGCTTCCCAGCTCCCCTAGGTGAGAACGCCTCATTCCTGTCTGCAGCTTGGTGGTACATTCACAAAGCCCTGTGAGGCCTGAGGGACTCTGTGCTGGAGTCCAAGCCCATCAGTGGGGGTCATTCAGACTCAAATCTTCCTCTCCCAGTTAAGCCAAGCAGAATCGAAGCAGAAGAGTGTCTGACCCTTTTCCCTACCATACCACTTCTTGATCTGTAATAACTGGTGTTTGTTGGACCTGGCCTGAAATGGTTTGTCTGCTTAGGAAGAAAGTGGTTGGCAATTTCTAGACTTGCTGAGCTCTTAGAGTAAGTGATGAGCACACTGTGATGTGCTGTTGGAATGTCCAGTCCTGCAGATTTTCATGTGATTTGCTTTTCCTCCTTCCCCTGCAGCTATAGACTTACGGGTCAGTACGGAGGCAAGTGTTCTGGGATCTGACATGAGACTGATGTGACACCACGTACAGGAGATGACAGTTCAAATACTCGCTCAGTCTTCCGTGTGTTACTTTGACATGCACTGTGGAGTGTGAAGTTTTACAGATGCAGTATTCGGAAATAAAAAGGGTGTGACACGACGCCATGTTCCTACTCTGTAGGTTTTTTCCCAAGGCACCTTCATTAATCAAGAATCGAAGTTGGTAGCATAAGCTTCAAAAGGTGGTAAAGTACAAACATCTGTCAGTCTTAGGAGATAACAGCAGTGTTGTCAGACCTTCAGTGCTGACAAAATGAGTTTTACACTGCGGAGCTTAGAAGTCCAAAATGTAGACAGCTATTGAAGCTGGAAATCCCAGAGGAAGCGTAGAAACTGCTGTGAAAACTGCATTCCAGTAAACATGAATGTTCTTTACTACTCAGTACAATGCCCCTTCTTGAGTCACTCTACAAAAGTCTGATGTTCTGCTCTCTATAAGATCATTTACAAGTTCTGTTAAATTGTCAGTAAGTTTTTAACAAGCCTCTTCCTTGCTCCCCAAAGGTTTCTCAGTTAAAGTGCCAGCGAACATGCTTTAGGGCAAGTGCTGTTGGAAATGTCTGTTGTGCCAGATGCTTTCTTGGGCAGAACTGCTTGCAGAGCAGAGGTGAAGAAGCTGAGCATTTGATCCAAGTCTGTTGCCTGTGCACATAGAAAGAGTACTTCTGACCTATAGGATGTGGGAAGGGATGAAATACACTTGGTAGGAGGAATTTCAAAGCTCAAGAGTTGAGCATAAAACTTGGAGTTTTACTGTTAGCATAGCAAAGCTCTCAAACAGACAAGCATATTTGTCTTTACAGGTGATTTACCAAAAGGGTAGGTAGGTATTTTTCCTCTTTTCTGTAACGTTGGATGTCTTCCAGGTGTTTGTTGCAGCTATCAGAAGCTTCTTAA
Source organism: Anas platyrhynchos (assembly GCF_047663525.1). NCBI lineage: Eukaryota > Metazoa > Chordata > Aves > Anseriformes > Anatidae > Anas > Anas platyrhynchos. Next base: position 38,677,863 of record NC_092590.1, read on the forward strand.
AGGGAAATGAAGAAAAAATGTCTACTGTGCTTAAACCTAAAGGGAGCAGGAAGAGCAAGCACAGAGAATCTTATGATAGCAATGTGAAGTCACTGGAATATGAAATGGATCTGTCTGATTGTAGGTAGAGAAAAGGAACCAAAGCTAGACCAGATTCTGAAGCGTCAGCTTGCCTGGTTGTCTCTTCATAGACCCTGGGCAAAAGCATTTGCTTTGAAAAACACTGGCAACATTTACTGAGGTTGTAACAGCAAGTCATTTAACAACTTTGTGCATGGGATTGGTAGCAGTATTCAATCTGTACTTGCACCTATTGAGAGGTAAAATGAAGCAACAGACTTGTGTAACTGCTACCAGTGAAGGAGCACGCAGAGTGAATTAAAGTGCACAGGAGGGTCTGAGTAATAACAAAGTTAAACTTGTGTTCTTCAGATGACTAGAAATATGTATTGTAGGAGATAAAATAAAACATTACTGTCCTCTAAAACCAGAAAATTAATAGAAGGATCTTCAAGCACAGAGACTGTGTTATATACTAAGAAAGAATCCACTGCTGATGGCTGTGCTGTAGCAAGCAGTAAAAAATAATTTTTGCAAGATTAAAACTGCCTTCAGGCCTACATTCTTATTTTGCTATATAGGTAACATGGTTATCCTGCATGCATAGAACATTTATCTTGTCCAGGCTACAGAACGCATTCTTCTAAATAGCAGTCAGGCAAGCGGCCTCAAAACAGGCAGCCACTATGTCTAACCTTCACGCTTTCCAAGAACGGGAAATATTTCTTACAGTGTAGAAAGCCTTGTTAATTCCCATTCATAGCAGATCCCACAGGGAATTCAATGGCAATGTTTTCTTTCTCTCTCTCTTGCAGAGAGACGAGAAAACCTCCTGAATGGAGATCCCGGTTGGTACAGCTTTAGCAGCTCTGAGACTTCATCCTTCCTGACTCTACACTTGCCGTGGGACTGGAGCTGCGTGGTACCGGGCCCCGTGGCTTGTGCACAGTTGGATGTTGTTAGTCCCCATGAGCTAAATTCCCTGGCAAAAGTCCAGTGAAGAATAATGGTGTAGGGTGGGGGGAATTCAGGACAGGGCAAGCCAAATACAGTTGAGACAACTCTAGCTAAGCCAGAAAATAGTTCTGAGCTTCATTTGGGGTCTATGCTCCAGTAGATAAAGAGGCAAGCATGGTAAAGGACCCATGAAATGAGCTAGTAAAGTCAGGCATCTTCTCACCAGTCCTTCCATCCTGAGACAAGGTAACTTTCAGCTCTGTAGCAAAACTACTTGTTGAAGGGTTGCAAAGTCGGTAGGACTCACATGGAAATGCTCAACCTCTGTAATGAGATGGTGGAAGTGTGGTACAGAGGGATGCACACACAGCATGGTGTGTTTGCTGCTTTCACTTTGTGCTCCTTGTCCCAGAAATCAGTACAGGTTTTAGCTTTAAATACTTGAGCTGCTTGCTTGGAAACTTGTTAGATGTTTTACATTTTCATCTTCTTTTGCTAATCAGCGAGAAAAAGGAAAGAGCTAGAGCTGTTTTTTCAGTTGCAGATTACTGAGGTGTGCTTTGCAAACTGCCTTTTGAGGAATGAGCTGTATGACTATGTTGCTGCTGTAAGTTTATGCATTTTTAGATCAGAGAAATGTGTGGTGCTGGGCAGTGTACCACAGTCATCAAAACAACAGCCATTACAAAAAGTCCTAAGCAAGCAAAATGCAAACTTGAAACCCCAGTTGGAAGCATCTATCAATAGACCACACCAAGCCCAGCCTAAGCCTGAAGCAAAAACAAATTAGAACACTCATCTTTCTTGAAATCCTATGAACATATTCTTAAAGTTTCCCATGAGGTTTCGGAAAGCCATTTTGTTACAAATAATTTGAAAAAAGTTTAGATTTTCAATGCTGTTTTTAGCCTATCAGACAAGTACAAGCCTACGATTGGCTACCACCCAAAGTCAGATCATCTATAACTTGCCCACTAGGTTCTTGTTATGGTGTTCCTTGGAGTAAAATGTAAGTTTAGATACTCCTTTGCATGTCTGCTATTGCATCCAGAGTGCTACAGAGACTTAAACTGCAAAAATTAGCACTTCAACAAGCAGTATCTGCAGGCTGGGGATACATAATAGCTTGCAAAACTCGTTTTCTGCAGGAAGCCCTGCTGTGGATGAGTTATTAATCTCACGCACGTCTATCCCTTCGTGTCAGAACACCCAGTGCTGTGCATTAGCTGCAGACAAAAGATTCACTCCTGACAAGTTTTCTACCAGCTCCTGGTAACTGAAGGAAGAGGCCGCCCTGTTCTCCCTGAGTGGGTTGCCATGTCCCCAGCTGAGGTGGGCTGTGTAAATACAAAGACAGAGGAGCAGCATTTGAACTGGCTAGTCTTACTAGATGCTAGCGAAAGGAAGGACCTCCAAAGAGATGTTTTGTTGCCTAGGGATTTGATGGTTTGCAGTGTATACATTTTTAAATAGTCTTAGTATGCTTCAGAGAATGTCATTTTAGATGGGATAATAATCCTAATGGGATTATTTACTACTTTGAATTGTATTTAGGCTTTAAATTGCAGTAATTTGGTTTTCAGTTCATGTAATCATTCTTGATAAGTGATATTCATTGTGTTTATGTGTTCCTGAGCCACTGTAAGTAGCAGTGAATTCCCCAACTGAGAAAGGGAAATACTGTTTTAGATTCTAACATTTGTTAGAGCGGAAAAGCATTTCCTATCCAATTACATGGACATTTTGAAGGGAGTTTTTCTTATCAGACATTCCCATTGAGAAGGAAGAATGAAGTCAAGACAGTAACAGCAAAGCTATTGCGGGTTCCTGAGTCAGGTCCCTTGGGGCAGGAGTCCAAGTGAAGTTTGTGACTTGATGAATGTGACAGATTTCAGGCCATAAGAGCCTGGTAGTATCAACAGTACAGGAGAGGAAGTGAATTTAGCCAGAAAAGAGATTACAGATATGCAAGAAGTAATACGATGGGAAAAGCACTTCCTTTTCAAGCAGTCGGTGCAGTCAGTACCTGTCAGCATCTGAACCTCCTGGTCAGTTATCATACAGTCTGCTCCATAAACTCTGCTCACGTGCGGCTGGAGCATCTTTCTCTTCTAAAATGGTGTAAAACCTCGAAGCATTTGCCATGGTTTTAAGTGAATCACTTGGCATGCATAAGGGCCTAAATCAGAATGATAAATGGCAAGGAAATATTTAAAACTGGGAAGCAAAGCTGCTGTGTAATTACTGTATGGGAGGTGTGTTTGTCTGCCTGGGTGGTTGCTCCTGTGTGGCAATGTAGCAAGGTAATCTTTCCTCTTTGCCTTTCATTAATTGCTAATGAACTGAAGAAATTCACCAAAAGCTCATAACAGCAGAACTAAGGAAGCAGTGCTCTGCAAAGGAAAAGCGCTGGCAGTAGAGAGGCTGTTGCCAAAGAACAGAAATGTTTATCACAGTTCAGTAGTATTTCTCTTCAGGAATCGGTAATGTTTGTTGTAATCATCACTCAGCCTGCAGAATTTGTACAAGCTAGGAAGGAAAAAAAAATCCTAATTTATTCAATGATAAAAGGACGCTTTTTATATGAGCTGTATTTAGATAGGAGTTAAATTATTCCATATTCCTTGAAATCAACAAATACCTGTCATCGCTTATTTCAGATAACAGGTGTTTTAAAGCTAATTTATTACATAAAATGATGTATCAGATGTGTACGATAAAGGATAAAGTTTGCCTACTCATTTGCTACAGTTAGACGAAATTTGTGAGTGGTATTTCCAGTGTGATTACAAATTAAAAAAAAAAAAAAAAAAAAAACATCCAAAGATGTAACAAATAATGTTTGTTCAAAAAGGTGAATAACTTTGTTTTCATTCAAGGTTTACTGTGACTCTTTTTGAAAAAAAATGAGCCTATTAACTTTTCCATGTGTCATGCAGAGCCTTGCTTAGAGAACTGCCATCCTGAAGATGTGTCATGATCTGTTACTCCAGTTGTTGTCATCAGTTCAAAGGCACTTTCCATTTTACTAGTGAGGAAGGTGTCTGAGCACGCCTCTGTTGATTCATATTTCATGTTACATTCACCATCACAAGCTGTCAAGGAGATGCAAGAGGTATCTTTGTTCAGTCTATAACAGACTGAAAAGAAGTCCTCAGGAAGAAAAATCTGAGGATGTTAATACTGACTCTTCTACCACTTGAGCCAAACTGTGACACTATATGTATGAAAACACTGCCTTTGTCTCAAGCGAATCTTCCAAAAATTTGTTGTTAGCTTAATAAAGCAGACACCTCCTAACTATTCAAAAACTGAGCTAGGAATTTAACACATAACAGCAAAAGGCAAATTCACTGGGCTGTGTCCACAAAAGCATATGGCTGGGTCTGCAAGTGTTTCTTCAATGCTTATTGACCCTGTGCAGTATCCTGTGAACGTGGTTTCCAAATCTGTGCTTCCTCTTGCTGGCAGGTTGTGTGACCTCAGAGCGTACCTTTGTGTACTCATGGCTCTGTGGTTAGTCTGTGCAGCAGTTAGTGAGCTTCTCTCTGTCCTTACAGCGTCTGTGCACGTGAGGCTTGCTTCAGTCTGTCACTGATGCTCAGTTCACACAGGAGCGAAGGTAGTCTGGATTCCAAATGGTAGAGAGTCTGTGTTTCCATAGTGTTTTTGCAATGTATTGCTAAAAAAAACTTCCACTTAAGACAGGAAATGCAAAGGGATTTCAATTTTTTTTCTACATCCTGTTTATAAGCAAGCATTAAGTATGCTTATAGGGGCACGCTGCAGCTAGAAGGGAAAAGCTCAATACCCGTGATTTTAATCCCAGAGGAACCCTCTGAGAATAACCATGCATATTGAATACATTAAATGACAACCAGCTCTCATGTACCTGTGTGAAAGTGATGTCGCAAGTTATTTCTGACCGTGTTTTTTTTCTCTTTTTAGGATTTACTGTGTGAGGCCATTGTCCTACAAAGTTTTCTGGAGATAAAGTCTTCTAGAGGGACACTCTGAGAAATGTCAGTCATTCCTGAATGATTACTGGCTCAGATTTCCATCCTAAGCTTTCATCCATCACACAGAACAGAGCAATCTGTCAGCCTGTTCACAGGAGACAAAAAGGTAAAAGTAAAGAGATAGTGATGGCAAGACAGTTCCCTAGCTATTGCTTTTAAAGCAGGTGGAAGTTTACTGTTAAACCTACCTATTTACAAGTGATAATATGCTTTTGAAAATACAATCCTTTTTGTTGTTTTAGTAAAAAAAAAAAAAAAAAAAAAAAAAAAAGATGCAAATTAGCATTTTGGATCCAGTTCTAGTTCTGGTCAGGTAAGTACACACACATCTTTGTATACATCATGTTATATGACAGTAATGCTCTTTATTTCATTTTTTTAAACAATAATTATTTGAAATTCTTACATACACCAAGCCTAATCTTCATATAATGATACAGAATGTTGTTAGTTTAGCTCCTGCTCTTTCAGACAGATGTATGCATTTGATTAACATAATTGTATGAGATGGAATAATTGGCTTATCTTTTAATAAGTTTTCTCTTCACGTTACTTTCATGTGTGGTAAAAGTAGTGGAGTGGGTGCTAGATGAGGTGATGTTCTGGAGAGGGAGCTGCTTTTTTTTTTTTTTTTAGTATTTCAAGTGCATCATAATAAAAATATCTTTAATAGGTTGTTGGAAAGATTAATATAAATGATTGTATTTAAAGGGAGTTTTCAAAGCAAAACATCACTGAAATAGGAAGGAATGGGAAGGAGATAACAAGGTAGACTAGAAAAACATCTTTTTGAAAGCACAGGAGAATTTCTGCTAGGCCAGAAAACACGTAGTTTTGTTTAAAGACTTCACGAACTTAGTGTCTATAGCAAAGTTGATGCTTACAAATAAAAATACTGTAATTTAGAGAGAGTCACTTGCTTCTGAAAGCAGTGAGCTTGATTATTTTTACCCATGCAGTGGTGCAAGGCAGGCCTAGACTATATAATTTTAAAGTTAGAACTGATTGATAAACTTGCTACTACATTAGTGACTCTAGCTTGAAATAAGTATTTCATGTTTTTGTTTCTGTGCCAAATTGAATTCTCCCAGGGTAAGACAGGATGATGCAGTTTTCTGGGTGGGTGTCAGTATTACCATACCCAATTAATAAGTGGGTTTGATGGGAAAAGCTGCCAAAGAAATACGGGGAAATATAGGGAATATAGACAAAGTACTGGTGAGAACAGTACTAATTTTACTGAATTAAATGACTAAACGAATTTATCATAGAGATTACATAAGGAATATTGCTACTTTTCATTGTTGCAAAGACAAAGACCACAAAAAGCCAAGTGTCTTAGGGCTGCTTCAGTTGCTCAACTAGTAGATATATATCCCCGTGAGTGCTATGTAATAGACCTCATTTATTTTTAAAAAAAAAAAAAAAAAAAAAAAAAGTATACTGAAGCTTTAGATGTCTTTAAAGAATTGTCAGAGCATTTTCCTCACTTCACTCTCTTTTGCCTCACCTTTTCCACTTGCCAACACATGTTCCTACAGCTGAATGTACGGTATAAGCTTAAATACAGCAGACCCTACAGCAGGCCTATATGCAATAGGCCTTTATGGTGCCCTACAGCTCAGGGAGGAAATATTCAAACTGAGAATTGGAAAAGCATACTTACTGTCATAAAATTACTGTACATAATTCTGAACTACACTTGACTATAGAAAACTTACTACGTTTTATTGCTGTACCAATCTATGTGCTGTGAGGCTAGGGTTAGAGGAAAAATGAAGAGCTTTTAAAATAATTATTTCCTTATATATTATTTCCTCCTTAGCTGTTTTGGTTGTTTTTCTTCTGTTTCAGTCTTAGTCTTTATCAGTCAGGTTTCATGTGTGGAGCAGTTCTCCTTAGCAGAGTTTTAATTTCACCCTGAGAACAGATGAAAAACTTGCACGTATTGAAAAAGAAGCTAATGAGGGAAGTAACGTTTCGCACTTAGTTTTCTAATAACCTGTCAGACAATAGGGACAGTACATTTTTGAACTCCAAAGTGTGTGCAGGGAGGTGTTAACATAGGACTCTCATAAAATGCTTTGGACATGATAGATGTGTGATCTGTGGAGAACCGGCAAGGCCTGAATTGCCACTGACAGGAATTTGGATGCATAGATGTGAATAGTGTTAATCAAGTATTTGCCAGTTTTCAGCTGTTTATTTTGCCGGTATTTAAAACCTGTGTTTTAATCTCAAAGTTTAGAGAAAAGAACAACCATAGGCCATGAGTATTCCTAGCTGGAAGTCAGAAGTCTACAGAAAGATTGTAAATGGTATTTCAGGAACTTACTGCATTGTGTGTTTTTATGGCTAAGACACCTGAACTGATACTTAGAACTGACACTAATGTACCATGCAAAACTTCTTCTGGGATTAGATTTGTACTTCTGTATGCTTCTAATTCATGCACTTCAAAGATGTCATGATTAGAACATAAAACAAACAAAACAGCTGTTGTATGCAAAATATAGGTTTTGCTGTATGATAAGCCTGCATCTCAGGAAGCCTAACCAGACCCTAAGAATAATCTGTCACTCACAAAAGCACAACACAACTACAAAGAAGAGACGGTGAGCCACTTGGGAGAGTATATACCTTCTGAAGCTCTCTCTGAAAGATAAGCGTTTGGGTCAGCTGCCTCTGAGTTTAAAACAGACGAAAACTTAACCACAAAGTGGCCAGCATATTAGAACAAATAAATTAGTTATGAAATTTGCTTGGTAAGCAGTTCATAAATGTCAGCTCCTTGTGCAACGTGGTAAACTTGCACAGGCAGAAGTCTCTTGAGCTGTGCAGTAATTAACATGCCTCAGTAGGCTTGATTCTTGAGGTTTGCGTTTTCCAGCTTAAAAACTTAAAACTTTAAAAGCTTAAAGTTTTTCCTAACTTAAGAATACAACATGCTGGATCAGGTCATTTTCTTCTCCTTGCTGGGTTTCATACAGCTCTTATGGTTTTACTCTATCATAGGGAAAGACTTCTTGCTAACATTCAAGAATGCTTTTGACTTCAAACTGTGTCAGGTGGCCAGAACAACAGCTCTGAAATGAGTTCACTTTCTCAATCAACTAAACACTTAGTCATGCAGCTTCAGTGAGAGCTTAAGTTACTTGCATTCAAGCTGTCTTTCATGAATAAGGAACAGCTGCCAAGCCACTGCCAGGCTTGGCGATCTTTAAAGAGACATGGCTGCATTCTGTCAGTGGATGCAATTCTGACAGCGATTGGACAGACCTGCTTCAGAGGTAGAAGTGTCTCCTCTTTTTCACTTCTTTTCCCCTTTTTCCAAACATATCACAAGCATTAATGCTCTGGATTGATATGGGTAGAATAATTTAAACTGCGCAAAATATTTAAAAGGATTCAGTTTTTCCAGACTTCTATCTCAGTCACTGATGTAGCAGATTGCATCAGGTTCTCCTAAGATTAAGCTGTCCGCTCTGCTCAGACAGCATTGAGTAACAAGACAGCTTGAAAAAATCAGCTTACGTTGCTCGTGGTGATGAGCAGTGAGAAACATGCTAACAGAAAGAACCATGCATTAGTCAAAATCCATGCAGTACCCTAGAAAGCAGCCCAGTTACCAAATGAAACGATACAGTCACCACTCAAAAAAAAAAAAAAATCCTTCATTGTCCATCTTTTTCAACAACTGCTAGCCAGGTACCATCTTGATAGCCTAGTGGGAAATGAAAGCAAAACCTGGGTACCACTATTAGTAAGTGTGTATAAACTCATCTGTACGGCTGCCGTGGTGGCTGTAGAAGACTGGTGTGGTCTCCTTCCCTAAAGAAAACAGTTTATGATATAAACTTCTAATGTGCATGGTACATGCTTCATTTAAAACAGCCTTTTTTTTTTTCCTTCACACACTGGACAAAAAAGTAAGGATGGGATGTTCAGGTAAGTGTAACTCCTTTACTTGTTCCACTCAGCTGTATATTTGCAATCAGTTGGCAGAGTCATCTTAATAAAATTAACCGAGTATCAAGTGGAAGTGGCCATAAGATTCTTTTTGGTTTTGGGTTAACTAGGAATGGGAATATCAGATGTACTACTAGAAAAAATAAATAAATAATTGTTATAGTGGTTACATTAGAAATACAATTAAAGTGGCAGTAAAAATGTCTCTGAACCTGGACTATTGATTGCTATGGAAAAAGCAGTGAGATGTAATAGATTTAAGCAGAGTCTTGGATAGCTTAGATAACATTTAGATTAAAAAAAAAAAAATCAAAATATTTCTTGGGTAAAAAACAGGTTTGGCCATGCTATACAAAAACTAATAATAATTTCCTGGAATGTGTGATTATCTTCACTCTGTTAGTTTTTTTCTTTTCCCTGGTAGACATGCTGTGGGGAGCAGAGGGAATATCTTTCTACTGTTTCTGTGTATTGCTCCTATTTACTTCGTCTGTGGCATTTTTGGAGCCCTACTCAAGGTCCAGTCTTGTTTGCAACGTAAACATGAATAAGGGTAATTTAGCAGTCTGGCTCATTAATTCTGTCAAAACGAATTTAAAGCCTAGAAGAGAAATTCAGAAGATTTGCCCTTACTGTGGTAATGATATACAGAACTAATCACAATACAACTGGAGAGGGCATTACATGGCCAACCCTGTCTCATTTGTCTCCAGAAACAGTGAAGCCCAGAGAAACAAGTCAAACTAACGTTACTGGCAAAGTTCTAAATTGTCTTACTGTTTTTAGCAAAAATAACAATGTTGTGGGGACACTTTTTCCTCAGGAATTCTGCTACCATGTAGACTTAAAATTCCATCTTATCACAGTCTGACTGCTAACAGGGAACTAGAGCTGAATCATCATCCAGCTCAGTTCTTGATTTGTTAAGGCAACTTGACCTTGAGTCAACTTAATATTCAGCTGAGATATACACTGTATGTAGACTATATTTCACTATATATAATTATTACAGCTTGATGTAAATTACACCTGGACTCTCACTTTTCATCACTCTGCATTCATTCTCACTTGACAGCCAGAGAATGATTCCAAATTCCCTGTTTTCCAGTGCTGTTTCAGGAACTTTCAGTGACAAGGAACCCGTATTCCCAAATATCATCTAACACCTATGAGAAAACTTCTTGAATAAAAATCAAAGAAAGAAAACTTAGAAAAGATTTTTCTAAGCAGTTACAAAAGAAAAGAAAAAGTAATAAAAATAGGATATTTCTGCACTTCAAGACTGAGCTATTCCTTAGTTTACCAACAGAGAGTATCTCCATTCATGTGCTTGGGTCAGTCCTGCCTCCCACAGAGCATGAAGGACGTTTTTTTGAGAGGCAGTGGAATGGCAAGATGCTTCTTCATGTGGTGAAATAATCTATAAAGGCATTTAGAAAGAGACAGAATAGCAACACCCAGTTGGCAGAAATTGAAAAGATGGAAGCTCTAGCAGCTGTCAGAGTTGATGACTGAGAGCTGGTTGCAACTCAGGTGAGGTTTTACTTCTGCAGATTTCCAGAGGAACTTCCTTCACTTGCTGTTTTTACTTTCAGTTGACTAAAACATTTATGAGTGTGCTCCTGACAAGGTTCAGATGGAGGAGCACTATCGGTGGTTGATGCCTTCAGCCTATGTATATTTTTGCATATCTTTAACCTAACTAGCTTTTGTTTGCAAAGGTTAATTGTATTACACAGTTCTGTTAGCTGTAGGCAGGTGGCAGAGTGGCCCCAAGAAACGTGTTAAAATTAAGCCAGAATTAAAAATACTCTTTTAAGCATTGCTAAGTCTACCTACACTCCTACACGCAGGAATACATGGTTTTGAACAGATAATAAACAAGACTCCCTCCCTGCAAGCTCTTGGAAAATACTGAAAAATGTACAGCTGCTTACTGAAGGAGAGAACAGAGCATAGGAAGATTTTATGGTCACCAGTTTGGCAATAAGAAACACTGACAAACAAATCCATTCTCTGCAAGACATATATGCTGTAAATGGTCAAATATCAAAGGAACTAAATTATTTTTATTCCATTATTGCAACAACAGCACGGTTAATTAACTCCCTAAAATGTGATCTTTTGGGCTGTTAACCTTCTCCAGAATTATCTTTGTCAATTCTTCTTTGCTGCTCTTCTGCCCTCTCATTACAAAGGCTGAAACGATGATTGTTCTGAATATTAAGCATTGCTTGGAGAAAAATGGAAGACAAAATTATAGCTTTTTTTTTTTTTTTTTCAAAGGAAATTTCATCTTTTTAGCAAAACGGCCTGAAGTATTTAGACTGAAGGAAATACATTTGAAATAAATAAAGTTTGCCTGGTTCAGATTTGATTAATGTTAGCAAATGAGCCATTGTCAGTCCTGTATTTTTATTCACAGGTTTCTCAGGCAGCTTTGAAGAGGTCACCTGTCAGTAAAGTATTTCCCTGCGAAGTTGTGTGTGTTAAGATGTTTGCAGTGGTGTATGTCTAATGGTATTTGTCCTGTGTCCCTAGTTAGCTGAGACTATCTCATGTGATTAGAGAGGTCAGATCACCTGAAACCCCATTCTCCCTCTTTTTCAAAGTGAGAAACATCTTGTATTACTGAGTTTGTTTTGAACCATTAGTTCAGGTGTTAAAATACTATGGGCGTGTCGCAGGGGTAATAATTGAGGCATAAGAAATGTCTCAGGGAAGACATCACTCCAAAATACAATGTGCCTAGAATAAACATCAGAGTGCTAGAACTGTTAAAACTGCTGGCCTCAAGAGCCAAACAATTTTCCACTGGCAACTGTTCTTATGGAGCCTGGGGGGAAATGCCCATCAGGGGAACCACAAAGAGGGATGTAGGTTGTGGCAGCCACAGAAGCTAATCCTGTGCTCCTGCTTGCAGAGGCATGGACAGCTGCCTTGTGCCACCAATTTTAAACCAGAGGAAAACGTACCCAAGTTTGCCAGTTTGGGAAAACAGCATGGAGCTAGCCCTGGACAGAATGTGTGAATAAAACCTGACTAAGAATCATCCAGAAGGCCAAAGATATCTGTCAGGACAAAGTTCACAGGTAGACATGATATCTCCAATTAATTCAAGTGGAAATAAGGAAAAATAGACAACTTTGGCCATGCAAGGAATCTCTGAAAATCAATTTGTATGCCTGGAAATCTATATGATTTTATCCCAGATACTTACAAATATTGCCAGTGTCCTTAAGTCACACAGACTACAGTGAAATAGTGCTAAAATGTCTTGAACTTGCACAGAAACACTAATGTCTCTCTTTCTCTGAAAGATGCTTTAAACTGGAGTATGCAGTTTATTAGGTAGTAAACAACTGTCATCTAGACCCCTTTGTTAGCAAACGTTACGGATTCAGCCAGAGACACACAGATAATTTCTTCTGTTGGTGCAGTATCTTTTTATATCAAAAATATCCTCAAATAATTCCTAAGTTGAATTAAATAGGTAGTGGGAATGAAAAGCAGGGAAATGATGAGGAGTGAAACACAAGTTTTCTTAAAGACTGATGTAGCAAACAGAAGTAATAGAAATATTAACTATAATTGCATCTTGGTAGGCTTGCACTGAATGTAGTTAATGTTTAAAATTAGATGTTTTTTCCACACTGGCTAGTAAATAACTTCTATGAAAAGCCTGATGAGATGCAAATAGTTTCACATAGCATGGAAAGTAGTAGAAAATAACAAATATTGCGGTTTACTTAAGAATACAGGCTTTTGGTTAAAGAATTTGCTGGCACTTCATGCCTGAATGCTTTAAGGGTATTTGGCTTGCTTACAGACTTTTATCTCGTTAGCTTTGATGGCCAATAAACTGCTTTTCATATTCATTTATTTGTTCTAAATTGTAGTGGTTTATAATCTGAACTCCAGGGTTGCTTTCCTGAGTATCTCCCTGGCAAAAACAGTTTGTATGTTACTGTTCTATGAGGCTTGTTACTATTGTTCAAATAACGTGGAAGAACACTAATCAAATGCTAAGTAAACCATTCACCATTTCAGGCATCTGTTTCACTCAAACAGGAGCCCTGGCTTATTTCAGATTTCCAAAAAATTAAGTCTTTTGATTACTTAAAGAAGATGGGACACCTCTCATGGCAGTGATTTGTGATTACAGGAAGAAAGCAGGTTAATTCTGTACAGCTGTCTTAAAGCATAGAAAGGAACCATGTTGTGGCATACACAAACATAGTCAAATATATTTGTAACTTCATTTAAAGGGATTCAGGAGATAAAGGAAGGAAAATTGTTCCTTTTCAACCAACAAACACTAGCCATACTAAAGGACAGACCATTGTTTCAAATTGATTTTCCTAAAACCATATAGGAAATCCTATTTCATTCCCATGGAACTATTTGCAATTTCAAAAGAAATTCCTATTCCACATGCAGATGAAACGAGCAAGTTTAAAATACTTGGGAGGGAAAAAAAAAAAAAAGGCGGAAGGGAAGATTGTGCTCATCTGTCAGTTCTTGTTAGCCTGGTGGTTGGGGAGCTCATTTAATATACAGAAACACAACCATTCATTTTCCTGCTACATCATCTTCCACCCTGGAGGGCATCTGCCATCCCCAGGAGACTGTTTTCAGCTTTCTTAGGAAGGTTCTAATTTGCCAAGTCCATATGCTTCTGTGCTTGCCTAAGATGCAGAGATCAAGATAACAAGGTGAACGTGAATCTTCTGTGCGAGTATCACAGTGTCCAGTGGTTTGTCATTACATTATATAAAAAATGAGGGATTGTCTGAAGGATCCTTGTGTTGTGAATGAAATTCTTCTGTGAATCTCATTAAAGGAGATCACCCTTCATTTAAATGGATGATCAATGTGTTAAAGAAGTGCTGTTGGACTATCCGGTTACCTAACGAGTAGGGAGATCTACCCCTGGTAATCTCATCAGTGAGGTAGAGTAGGATCTTCCATCAATTTTCAAAGCCATTTCTTTCTTCTATCCACCATCTGCCAATTTTATTGCTATAAAGAACTATGAGGAAAAGGTCAGAGGTCTGAATTAAATTGCAAAGAAACCTGAAATTAGAGTTAGGATTGATCCTTAATTTATCTCACTGTGCCTATGTATTTCAGGTGTATGTCTGTACGTGCTGTCATGCTTAGCCAAAGACAGGAGGAGAAAGTTCAGGACTGCCATTTCAATCTTCACTCTCAGTTTCCTGGCTTTTGTGTATTTGAAAACAGACCTGTGACATTATTTTAAACACTTGCGAGTAACTTATGAACCATCTTTGAATAATGTTGTGTCTGGAATGCCCCAGGCAGTAGTAAAGTTTGAAGAGCTGTCCTGTAAGTGAGTTTTAATATAAGGAGGCCACATAGTGATATTGCAAGAATTTGTGTATAGGAGAACTTATATCTGACGTTCCATCTTGTTTGTTTGTTTTGTGTTGTAGAAAAGGGACTGATCCACAGAATTCAGGAATGTGCTGCATTGGGCCATATTCAAACAAAAGATATATTGATAACAATAATTAAAATAAACAAAATACTAACAAATTGATTTTGCATTTGGAGACATTGTCCCGAGAGGAGTAAACTGAAATTTCAAAGATAGTCTTTACTACCTATAACCATTCTATTTTGGTAACTGGCCCCCAAATTATTAAGGTGAAAAACATTTAACTCCTCTCACAGTATAATCCTTTCCCTGCTGCCTCATCTTTAGCAGTCATTGGTGGCAAAACTCTTACCAGTATTTCCTAAATTACTTTCATCTGCTTGAGAAAGCAGGCGACATCAGTTTCAAGAGGAAGGCTACTTCCAGAAGGCTTTGTCAATTCCGTTTTACATGAATGGTTCCTTATGCCACCAGCTCCTCAGAACAAATTTTTGGGTAGGCAGAGTTAAGTCAGCCAGGTGGTACAGGGAGAAAGAAGCCTCACCAGGACAGCGAGGCAGACTGCTCTGTGAGCTGTGGCACTTTACTGGGAGTGTAGCAAGACTTTCTCCTCAAGCAGTTTATCTCCATCTGCCATTTTCAGAGACCATGGGAAGAGGCCTGCCCTGACGTCTCTGCCCTGTTTGTACACGTACACTTGCTGTATGTCTCTGTCCCTGTGTCTGTTGGATGCAGGAACAGTGAGTATGAGCTATCCGCTAAGTCCTAAAGTTTTACTGAATTGGTTGGGTGGATGGACTGTGCATTACTTACCTGTTTTACTAGTTGTGAAGATGGATTTTCAAGACAACCAAAAGCCATTAAGCTTCAGATTGAAATGTTGTTTAAGTATGAAGTAACCTGATATTTGTTCGCTTGTTGTAATTAAGCATTGTATATTTTTTCTAACTGCTGTGACCATGGATTATAGTTTTGTTTTAAAGCCAAGAGACAGATGAATGGCAGGACTTCAGAAGGGTGGAGAGGAGTTTGTGCTTTTTCCTCTTTTGCAGAATTATTCAAGTTTCATAATTGGACCCATTGGCCATCTGAGAATAAGGAATTAGACACAAGTGGGATTTGTTAAAACCATACATCACAGATATAACAAAGTAAGTCAACAGAGAAGCTGAAGTAGTCAGACATCCAGGAAGTCTCTGAAAACAAGAGATTATTCATTGCTCCCATTAAGAAACGTGTCAAGTAGAACAAGATTAGTCAAATGGTTTTAGGTGTCATTGCCAACAGAATACTATAGTAACTAGATAACGTTACTTGAATCTCTGTTGGTTCTCCCTACCTGTGTAAATCACTCTGATCCTTCCAAATGAGGATGATTTAAAGCAAAGCACATTGCCCACATATAACAAATTACAGATCAGACAGCAGCAACTTTCTGAATGTTTTCTATGAGAAAATGGAAAAGGAGGAAAGGGGCTTCTGTTTTCATGGGGGAGGGAGAGAGATTTCACATTCTCAAACAGGCACACACACTATATAGTTCCCTACGGATTTTCCATCTTTTGTTAGAAGTGTGGTGTTACCTAATATAACAATGAATTATCATTGAGAAATACACAAAACTGATGGAAAAATTACTTCCTTCACTTAAATTCAGAGAGGAGCAGCCCTTCTCTGAGGATTGGAAAAAAAATATCTTTTGTTTTAAACACTATTGTTCTCATAGCAGAATACTTTATATCACATTATCACGCCTCCAAACTTAGAGGTTGCATTGATCACATCTAATGTATAAATCAAATTCCACTACCTTTATTTTTCTCGTCTGTTTATTTTTCCCCTTGATACTAAATTTTTAGTTTCTAGAGGAACACTGTTGCATGATATTGTTATGTGTTGGTATAGATTTCCATTCAAAGGCCAACTTTATTCCCAAAGAATGTACAGTATCAAAGAACTTCAACACATTCTTTTTTATAGGTAAAGAAAACAACCCCCTGTAAGATATCTTCCAAAAAAAAAAAAAAAAAAAGGATTAGTGAGCAACTGCTGTTTTTTTTGTGTTTTTTTTTTTTTGTTTTGTTTTTTGTTTTTTTTTTCTGGGTAATTTTGTTGGCCTTTTTTACTGTGGAACTAATGAGGAGAAGAAAACTCATGTGTGCTTGAGTCTCTAATTTCAGGACTGCTGGTAGCAGCACAGGGTGGACTGGCCCTGGGAGAACACTGGAGCTGAGTTGTACCTGTGCTTGGTCTGGCTCACCTTCCCCTCTTGAAGAATTGAGTGACATTACTAACTCCAGAAGGGTGAGAATTAGGTCAGCCAGTAAGTGTTGTCTTAGGGCTCAGGTCTTAAGTCACAGAAACCACCTGAGAGGACTGGGAGCAGATCCAGGAAAAGTGTGTGCTTTGTACAACATGGAGGAGGTGCGCCTGGACTGAGCCTTAGTGCAGAAGTTGTCTTTGATGCCCTCAAAGGTGTGGCCAAGTGAGATTGTCCTGGAAAGATCAGGTTGCCTCTGCAGTAGAGCCGTATGCAAGGGCAACGATAGGATACCAGGCTAGCTGAGGTCTGGAGTTCATGTTAATCTAGGGGATGCATGCAACCATTACAAAAAAGTAAACTGTGTAAAATGCCTTAGTCAATCATATTGTACCTAAGCTTTTATTCCTGAATTAGGCTTGTCTCTGTGTTTTGACTCTGTGACCCGTATTCCTTTTCTTACATGCCATACCTACTTTCTAGGCACAGCCAACATGAGACCTGTGCCTCTTCTGTAACTTCAGTTGTTCAGCTGCAGAATCTGTGTGGGCAAAAATTTACACAGAAGTGATGAGATGTGCACATCTACACTAATATAGTTGGAATCTTTCTAATTGTCAGGGAAGAGGACTTAAACAATGACAGGAGAAATGCTGTTGGTTTCATTGTAAATGCCTGCCCCTCTTCCCTTCAGCTGATTTCAGTAAAATAGAAATGAATGAATGGAAAGGAATTAAGCAAATGGCTGCTGTCCCAACTCTGCTTCCTTTAAAAGACAATAAAGTTTCATACTGTAGTGGTTAGTTCTTGGGGATTTTTATTTAATTAAAAATGAACTTACATTCCTAGACAAATATGATGAGGAATAGGAACTTGCCCCAAAGAAGGGCCCATGATGACCTTACTTGCAACACATGATGTGCCCAACATAATAAAATACCTTTTTGTCAAGCTCTGCTATGCTGTCCATTCCTCAAGGCCTGCTACTCCAGAGGTGTCTGTTAGCTGGCCTAAGCATACCTAACTGTTTGATAAGCATGCAGAAATCTGAAACCTGCAAAGATATTCTCTGTACTTTAGACAGAATAAGTGACCATAGAAATGGGTGAAATTTGGAAGTTTGTTACTGGTGACCCAAGTTCTTGTGGAACTTGGTTGCTAAGTTTCCATTGACTTCAGCAGGAGCAGGTTTTCACTAGCACTTTTTGTGGTCAGGACCTTAGGACTGAACATGCTACAATCTTCTTTACTAAATCTTCATACTTCTGTACTAATCTTCATACTAATAAGAACATGCTTAAAAAGGATTATAGCATGCTTTCCTTTGGCAAACCCTAAGTTTAGCATACAGAAGGAATAGCTTTAAGGATAATAAAGATATTAAAATACATCTTTTTAAAGCCAGATAGGAATAACATTTTTTCTGGTGACAGATTTTTGTTCATTACTATACAGAGGTGGGGAGGAAATCTGTAAGAAATATAGGCAGGACGGAAATCACTGTTTTTTAAAATCTTGAAGGTTTTAGAGTCTCACAGATAATTGCTATGCATCCTTTAGATTCTAAAATATCTTGAAAGAAGGCTAGGTATAGTGCTACAGGGACAAAAAGAGTTAATTAAGGGATATTAAATGAGTTTTTCCACTAAGTAGGGGATATTGATTATATTGGAGTTAACATTAGAAGTGAGTTAACATGAATTTTGGATGTATAACCAAGACAGTAACTGACAGAAGCAGGAAGATGATCTCACCTTTTTGTAGCCTTGGTAATAGCAAGCACAGATACCAGCAGCACGGAATGCTAATGCTTATGATAATAAGAAAAGCATTAAATTTAGAGAGTTTAGAAGATAGGAAATCTAAGAGAATGTAATGAGAAGATGCTATGATGTGTCATACTTTTGTTTAATATAAATTATATTGTGCAGTTAGGGTTAACTAAGTAGTTAGAAAAATGTAAGTACATATATAATGTAATAATGGTATTCTTCAGACTAGAGCTTTTGTGCCCATAACCTCTGAGAGGTTGTTCAAATAAAAGACTTAACTAACCACCAGAGGAGCTAAGTCAAAATAGCTTGCATCTAGGCTCATCAAAGCACAGAGGTTAATAACCAAATCTACCTGTTGTGAAGCTCAGTGCTGAAAATGGAGAATAACCAATAACTTTCAAATATTAGCTATGCTGAGGGCTTGTACGCATCCCATAGACTGAGATGAATTGCTGTCCTTGGTCAGTGTTTCCAAACACATTATTAGGGTGGAGAAAGAAGTTTTGATGAAGGAGTCACTTCAGAGTGCTGGGGGGTGGCTGGCTGTTTTTTTTTAATGAAGGACGTTAGTGTTTGTAATGAGAGACTTACAGTACTCTCTTTGTAGCAAGCTTTGTGATAACGTGATTATTCTGTGATCTAAAACCTGCCTTCAAAGCAGCTACAAATTATAGCAGAAGATTTCATTGTAAAGTCTCTTCCACTCAAAGGCTGTAAGCTTTTTACAAAACAAAGAAATTACATGCTTTAGATCCAAAGTGCATTTCTTCTTTTGTTTAACCTCCAGTCTTGCAAACTGAGAGCAAGAGTTCCCTGTGCATGGTGACTCCGTGGGTCTCAGCTGCTCAGCGGGGCTGGGCAGCACCTTCCCCAGGTGCAAAGGAAGGTTGGTGCCACTCAGGCCAGCCCAGCAACACCTGCTCATAACACCTGAAAGGGGAAGCAGACCGTGGAGTGTAGAAGTTTTCATAGAACACTACTACTATCTGTAGAGGTAGGCAGCTTTTCTCTGTATAGGTTTGAATGAATTAATAAGTCTGGATTTGGTTTGTTTGCATTTCTAAATGTGGAAATGTTTTTCTTGCTGATAATCCAACTAGAATGGCTCTTCAATTGGTCTTTTTAAAAAAATATTGTTTCTTGTTTAGATTCTACTTCATATTAAAAATAGGCTTGTTTGGGTTTTGTTTTCTGGCTGGGGTGTGTGCACATGTGTCCTTTTGGTTTGCTTGCTTTTACAAAATGGATTGCTGAAATTTTTGTGATTCTGCTGGGGAAAAGGAGGAGGCTCAGATGATGTGACCCCATTTAATCAAGGGAAAGGGTGAAAGAACAGAAACACTACAGATTTTTTTCAGGAGACTGCGTTCCTGATAGAAAAGTCAAGTTTGTTTCAGCTAGAGCTCCTGCCATAGCTAGGCGATGCTCCTAGCTAGAGCGTGCCATGATAACGGCACGGTATGGGATGTTTGTGACCTTGGGAAAAGCTTGCTACTGCTCTAATTTGTGAACTGTATTCCAGTCTCTAAGTTGCTCGGGAAGGTATGAAATAAAACTAGATAAAAATAATATCGGTACTGCCTTAGCTTACCAACAGCGGCTGCTGTACATGAGAGGTCATGGTGATACAGCAGTGTAACTGTAAGCATGTTCATGTCCTTCCAGGTGTGTCACTGGCTCTCTAATTTGTATTTACTTATAATCAACTGTGTGAACATAAATGAAGGGGAGCGTTTCTTTTTTGAAAAAAAAAAAAGAGATAATGGAGGACAGTATCAGCTTCTAAAGTCTCAATCTGAATGACAACCTTTTTTTTGGACTTCATTACTGGGCAGGTGGGAGAATTGCTTCTAGTTGGCTTTGATGTCTGTAGGATTATACAAACAAGTGTCTTGGGCATTCAGACCAAACCAACTGAGAGTATGTGAGGCTCTCTAGAGGAGAGGAGCAGGAGGATAGTTTCTTAGTTGGACGTAACTTTATTTACAATTCAGTGCAGTGATAATACTCTGTACTTGTGAGGTTCTCTTATCGGTGTTAACCTCGCTTATGTATCTGATGCCTTGTGTTTGTGCCTCTACCTGTGTACAGCGGGTTCTCTTTAAGCCCCTAATTGCTTACAAGTGTTCAAACTGCCTAAGAGCTCCTATGTTGTGCTGCAGACTTTGCAGTTGTTTTCAAGTATGGTCTATGAACTTGTTGTCCCTGTCCAAAGATGTGGATTCTGAAGATGTCTGATGATAGTTGCAGTCTGTTGATTCTGCATTGAAAAAATCTCCTTCCTTAGGTGTAGAATCCAATAGATAGAGAAAAGAGCTCAGTAGCACAGAACAAAGTAATGACTGCTTGTATGTCAATAGCCAAATCATGTGAGATGATTATAAATTTGTGATGTTGTTCAGGGTTGGTATTTGTCTCTGTTTGCACTGGCAATGTAAAGTATTGTATTAGTGAATGCTCTTCAGCTTAAACTTGATAGCGCCTACAGCGAACTCTACCAATTAGTCTTGAAGTGTTCTAACTTTAAGGAAAGCTCTTCAGTTGGAACAAAGGTGTTCTTGTTGCTGCTGGAGTTCTTATGAGCTTCCTGGTTGTTATCAGGCTACACCATATCTGCATCCTGAGCTACCGCAAAGTGCTGCTAATGAGGTTTTTAATATTAGTCTAGCAGGCTTTCAGATCCTTTTCTAAAGCTCAGAGAAGCACTTAGCTGTGGAACTCTGTGAAGTTCCTAGCATGCAAACTCTCCTTTGTTACTTAAGAGCTTTGCATTTCCTGATACTCACTACTTATACTACATTGTGGTATAATAATAGAATATGAAATTTAACACTGTCTTGGGCTTTTCTAATACTTCAGAGTTTGAGTTGAAAAGAGTTAAAACAACCTTATGCAGGGCTCTAAAAACACAGAAATCTAGAGGCAGTTTTCAATGCAATTTTCCACATGTATATTCTACAATAAAGCATCTCTGTTGGCTTACAGACCACAGAACTATCAAACTTCAATCTCAAACACAGGTTGTTTTTTTAAATACTAGGAAGAGGAAAAAGTTGTTGAGATGTGATTGCTATTCCTGTACACAGTTGAACTTCAAGCGTGTATTTGAGATGCTTCCTAGAGAGAGCAAATGTGACAATATCTACATTAGGAAATCCAAATGCTAGCCTCAGTGATATTGCTGAAAAGTTAAAATTCAATCAATAAAAATCACTTGGAAAGGTTATTACCTTTATATATTTATTTTTTTTTTGAGACCAAGCAGTCAACAAGTGTTAGATTTGATAAAATGCTGTGTAGCAGCACCTGTTGCTGAGGGGCTACTGGTAAGCATAAACTGTTGCTGCTGTAGTGATGATGTCTGGTTATTGACCCGGGACTTGGAGGGAAGTAGGACTGTCACGGAAGGCTCGCACAATGCCTGTGGTGTCTGATTCATCTCTGTAGTTCTTGCTTTATTACTGGCTCTGAAGTTGTAGCAATATAGGGGCTGAGAAATGGGTTGATAAGTCTCCTCTACCTCAGCTGGAGGCATAGCTGTTTACTTTCCCTGCACAGTTGGGGATCCTGGGAGAAAAACTGTGGTGGTTGAGAAAGGTTTTGTGCGTAGTGTCTTGCTTGTGATGACTCAATCAGTGAGTTGTGGCATCCCCACCTAAGCAAAACTTCTTGAAAGAGGTTTCTTGCTTCAAGAAAAGTATGTGCGCTCTCTCTCTCACTACTTCTGTTTCTAGCTTGCTGTTTGTTAATGTTATTGTGAGGGTTCTTCCTTTTCACAAAGCTGCCTGATCTTTTAATGGTGCCAATTCTTGTTCACAGAAGAATAGTAGTATAAAAGAAGTTGGGGAAGAAAGTAGGATGTATTCCTTAAAAGGCAAAGTGACTCTTGTATTGTGGAGGCAGGGGGAAGACAGGTAAGAGAAGACATGGCATCGATGGCTTCTTGCCTGTGTGCTCTCACAGAGCAGCATCTTCCTAGTGCTGTTTGCAACACTCATCCTATAGTTCTTCATCAGCATTTCTAGTGCCTCAGCTGAATTAGGATGAATTTCTGAGCAACAGCTAATTTGGGTGTGCATATAGAGTGCATGACCATACTACTATCAACATTTGTGTTGACATACATATCCTGTATTTGCTTTCTGTAGGCTGTATAGGTTTTGTTTTCTAAAAGATTTAAGGTAGAAACTGTTTTCTCAAAGTTGGGACATGCAGCAAATGAATTTCTCAAGCTTCTTGATTTTTAGAATAGACAAGAAGCTGCACGCTGCGATGTCAGAAGCCTTAAAAAGGTGTTTCATCATACTGTGTTAAGGATGGTGCGAGATCCTCCACGGAGGTGGATTCTCCAGATCTAGTCGAGTTATTAATTTGGGCTGTGGGAGACTGTTCAAGTACCCACTTTGCCAATTTCCCCAGGCTTTCAGGGGACGTGCTGCAGCATTTCTTTATGGCACCACACTCCTCTGTAGCCTTGTTGCCTGCAGCCTGAGTTTGAACCTGTCTTGTGAGTCCTGCCTGCAGTCAGCTGGTTCTGCTGCTTTAATGAGCGCTCGCCTCTTCATAAGTCTCTGCTTCATACCACTCAAGTAGGTGCTGGTATTCAAAAGCTCCCCCTCCCTTTCCCTGTGAAACTGATGTTTTCCTTTGGGAAAGGGCTTTTTCTTAAAAAAAAAAAAAAAAAAAAAAAAAAAAAAAGGGGGGGGGGGGGCGTGGGAGGGTGGGGGAAGGAAAACAAGCAAAACCTCCGGGTGAACCCTAGTCTAATCTTTCCTACTTGACATATAAATGCTGAGAAGTGGTTTCATTGCTTTTAGTCTCTTCCCCTGTGGGCTGTTTTGAGTAACTTGGTATATTACATACACCTAAATTCTCTCCTTTATTCCAGAAATCTGAATGGCTTTCTATTTAGCAGTAAATAGAAGCAATGGAGTAAGAGGGAGTAAACTAGTATTAAAATCTCTTAAAGAATACGTATGACTAGATGTATCCTTATGTGGTGGTGAAGGGGATTTTTTTTTTTTCAAATGTTTAGTATCAATAGTAGAGTACTCATTTTTCTGCTAAACAAGCAGGAACTATTTCTTATTTTACGGGAAAGGAATCTTGAAAAAGTTCAGCTGCTGCAGGGATCTAGCAATGCATTTTTGCTTTATTTTTTTCCCAAAATACAAAAATTGCTGCATCATTGTAATGCATCATATGCCAAAAATCCTCAGCATATTGTTAAAGATAAACCCGTGTGAAAACCCTGATACAAACACAGGACAGCCTCAAGTCCATCTCTAGTAGAATATTGAAGTATTTGGTTGTAATTGGTGAAACTTTCTACCACGTTTCTTCCTCAAATAACAAATTGAATAGTTGCTACAAGGTCTGAGAGTCATCAGGGACAGATTCAGCTTAGATTCCCTATATCTGGGTTACACTTTGGGAAAGACTAATAGCATTAAAACAGTACAGAGTGGAAAATTTTTGGCTTTTACAAGTGAAACTGGGAATTAACTTAATTTCAGTTTCCTGAAACTTCTGACCAATCCAGCTGCTCTAAGTTATCTTCTTGTAATTAATGAGTCATCAAATGTTACAAAAATCATACAATTTTCGCTTTTAACATATGAAAAGCAGCCAGTTCTTAGAGCCGCCCAACTGCTTTTAGTTTGTAAATATAGGGAGTAAATCTCCAGAGCAGCAATACCTTGTAATAATTATGGGCAAGTGAAAATCTATTAAATCATACTCTGCTGAAGAATGGATCTAAGGAAAAAAATGCTATTTTTGTAGTGAAGTTGCTAGGTTAGAGATTTGATGAAAACTAAACCAGTTGATAAGATGCACCAAATCACTGTGGAAGCCTAAACTGAAGTAAGCCATCCTGATTTAGAACAAATTGGAGCAAAGATATGAAGGAAACTATTTATATATCAGCCACTTTCATTTTGCATGACGGAATTTACTGTGATGAAATCTGGAAAGATGTGTCAGTACTTTGAATTGTTTGTAAATGATTTGCTAAAAAAGATCCTTTAACATCCGTAAATACTTAATGGCTATAATATATTGATGTATTTCTGTATTGTGATAAAATACATGGCAGATGCTTTATCTTAATGTTTTTTTTGTTTGTTTGTTTTTTGTTTATCTTCCATTGACTTGCTTTCATGTCCTTTTTCATTCCTGCTAACTTTGGTAGGTGGTGAGATCTAGCCTAAAATTGCATGGTTTCTACTTCAAGGGGGAGACAGCTAAGGGATCCCACACCTTTCAAATAAATATTTATGCTTCACAGTGGATCCCAAATCCCCAGGCTTTCTGCATGAAGTGCTCACTAGCCTGCCTGAGCAGATCTGAGGACAGCTGTCAGTTCTGTAGTCCTCTCTGATGTTGGGCAGTGTTTATATGAACAACCTCACTGGCATTTACTTTGTATGATAAAGAGTGCTCAGGGGTATTGAGGAGAGAAGGACTAGCCTATTCATTTCAGAGAACCCAGTGTGTGGCTTAGGATTTTATTTAAGATGGAAAGGGAGATCATGGGGAGCAGACCATTAGATAAATTAGCAATCTGGCCTACCCGGGCAGAAATCTGTATAATTTTTTTGTTTGTTTGTTTGTTTTTAAATTGGGAAATGTCACACAAGAAACATAGCAGCATGAAGGATGGAAGGAAACCCATGCTGTGCACTTGGTAAACATGACTGGGTAGCTACTTGGCTGCCAGAAATCAGATGTATTAAGTGTGCATACAGGAGACTGAAATGTTTTTGGAACATAACTGAGCATAAGTATAAAACTGGTTTGTTTCTATACTTCTGCAAAAGCACACAACCATTGGAATCTCACTCTACTTGTATACAAGTGAAGTTTTAGAAGGTGCGCATGGTATGCTTGTCAGAATGTCACAAGTGTTAATAGAAATGAATGTATGAAATAGCAGTGTCTTATCCAAGTCTTTGGTCATGGTCTTAACTATTTTCTCTCCATTAAATGTGTTACACAACAATATGTGAATCCACATGATAGTCCAGAATAGAAACAGAGAACTCCTGATCTTATTTTCATGGATTATCACTGGCTTCTAACAATTTAAAGTTGATTCAGAAAGCTTATTTCATTCACAATATGCCTCTCCAATATAACATATTACATATGGAGCCTCCAGCCAGATACAGATCTATGATGTGTTTGTATTCTACCACAAGAAGAGTAGAAAAATATTTAGTCTGGACACAATGCTTTCAGTCTGACATTTAGTTTAAGCAAAGAAAATGTTGGTCTTTTCAAAATCTGTAATTAGCTGCAAGCCATGTCTATGTTCCCCAGAATGCCACTGAACCAGCAAAGCCCCTGAAATGGACAGCAAAGTTTGGGAGCGTTATGCACAGGGGGGTTTCTTGATGTCTGTGTGTGTCACTGCCCAATTGCTCCACCTTGTCAGTCAAACTCAGTGAAGCCTTTGGCTCCACTGGGGGGAGAGTTATGGTATGAAATGCCCATGGGAGCGTTCCATGGGGGAGCTCCTGAACTTCATTTGTGCTTTGCAGTTCTGAGATAGAGAAGGTCGAAAGAGGTCCTGAGGATGGGCAGCCGCAGCATGAATTTTTCCCCTGTTTAAATGGACTAGCCATTTCTGAAAGTTGCAGAACACATGTAATTTCAATATAAAATTTCTAAGAGCTAACAAATCTGTAAGGAAAGAGTATTATAGATTGACTAGTTACTATTTATATTTTCAGTGCTTATACATAAGAAGGAATCTGTGCATATTGTTAGCTGGTCATATACCATTTGCTTAGGAAACTGTCACAATGTTTGACTGTTTTGGACTAATTACCGGGATCCTCATTATTAACTGCATTTTTACAATAATATGCAAAATTGTTTTATGAGCATCTTGAAGCCATTGTATACACTTGTGCAATGGTAGAAGATGCTCAATTTTAAGTAAAGCCTGACTATTCATAGGTTTACTTTAATAAACCTCAGAGGGAGCTCTCTCGCTCTACATATTGATTTAAATAGCTTGTGTGCTCATAATGATGTGTTTAACTCCAGGATTATTTTATATGGAAAGCTTCTAATTGGTGTGTTTACTCTTGTTTATCCTAACTGTTCATCCAGAACTCAAGGGGCCCCATGCTTTAACTTGAAATACCTAAATCAGTGTTTCAGTGTCACTGGGAGGGGAGCATGCAGGGGATGCATGAATAATCACTTCAGATTCCGTAACAGCCTCCTAAACTTGGAGAAGGAGGCTTTGAACATCCCTGCATCTGGTGAGATCTGTAGCATCAGCTTAAGTAGGAAAGGGTATGTTTCATGGGCTTTTGAATGCGAATGGCCTCCTCTTTCTTTGAAGATCATAGAATCACAGAATTTCTAGGTTGGAAGAGACCTCAAGATCATCGAGTCCAACCTCTAACCTAACACTAACAGTCCCCACTAAACCATATCCCTAAGCTCTACATCTAAACGTCTTTTGAAGACTTCCAGGGATGGTGACTCCACCACCTCCCTGGGCAGCCTGTTCCAATGCCTCACAACCCTTTCAGTAAAGAAGTTCTTCCTAACATCTAACCTAAAACTCCCCTGGCGCAACTTTAGCCCGTTCCCCCTCGTCCTGTCACCAGGCACGTGGGAGAACAGGCCAACCCCCACCTCTCTACAGCCTCCTTTAAGGTATCTGTAGAGAGCGATAAGGTCGCCCCTGAGCCTCCTCTTCTCCAGGCTGAACAAGCCCAGCTCCTTCAGCCGCTCCTCGGCTGAATTATTAGATAAAACATATCTAATAATTCTTATCTCAACCTTTATATTCTTGTTGATTTATGTTGATTTATCTGCCTAGTTCATGCTAGTATTGAGATTTTGGTAATAGGTTAAAAGTGAGCATGATATTAATAAACATCTCTGTAGGAAAAGATGGTCA
This sequence comes from Anas platyrhynchos, assembly GCF_047663525.1. Taxonomy (NCBI): domain Eukaryota; kingdom Metazoa; phylum Chordata; class Aves; order Anseriformes; family Anatidae; genus Anas; species Anas platyrhynchos. The sequence goes on from NC_092590.1 coordinate 38,705,230, forward strand.
CCCAACAGGATAGAGGATAAAGGCAGATATTATCTGCTAAAAGTCTGGAGGAATGACATTTTCTACACTGAGTCATTAGTTGATTATTCAAGCTGGTGCAGCACAGACAGCCTTCACTCTTTGGCCCTGGGAGGGAAGGTCCGAGCACAGGCTAGCCAGGCATTCTGCAACAGACTTGGGCATCTGCACATTCACCTGGGGCCTGTCCCCTGGGAAGACTTTGCAAGTTTTTGTTTGCTCCAATGTTACAGCTGAGGGAAGAAGAATCCCAGTTTTCCTCTGGCAGGTTATGCCGTGTTGTGGTGAATGCCAGACATGACCACAGGTCTCAGCAGTGTAGGTACAGGGAGGAAAAGTAAACTCTTCTCCATGGAAAAGGACAACTTCTCTCTGTGTGGTGCGAAGAATCCGTGGCTGTGCAGTGCCAGGGGCTGGTGCACTATTTGCAGCCACTAAACAGGCAGGTCTGGCATCTGCTAGCTCTGTGTGACCTCTGAGGATCTAGCTATGTATACTGTGCTGCACCAAGGTTTGAACTACCTCATACCTGTGGTTGCCTTATGTTCTCCAGTAAGTGTTGGGAAAAAATGTTCTTGAGCCCAGTTTGGAACCCTGGAGTATTAATAAAAAATATATGTAGAATATAGAGGGAAAAATGGGCAACTTCTATCTCTTTGTATAGTTACACTACCGTAATGCTGGAGTAACATGGTGGTAAATCAAGATACCTAGAAACGTTTGCTGATATCAAGCATCCATGTTTTTATAGACTGATCTCTACTGTTAGACATTGCTTGTTTTAATATTGGAGTATTGTGGTTGTATTTTTTTTTTAACTCTGGAATATTCCTTCATGAAGGAAACTACTTAGCTTATTTGAAGCCCAGTGAAGAGAAAGTACTTTGAAGTTTACTTCAACAGTTCTTTGAACTTGATTCTAAATATCTTCTATAAATAACTTTGATCCAAAGCCCATCAAAGGCAACTTGAAAGGTGATTGCAGAGGGCTCTGAATTAGGTTCTGAGAGCTGAAGGAAATGCTCCTTTTTTGATGGGAATGCTTTCATATCTATTTACAGTTTTTACAAGACTACTGGTATGTAATAGCAGCATCTATGTACTTACAGGATGGGCTTCAGTGACATAAGCAAGGTGAAATAATTTAAAAGCCAGTGAAACAAAGAGGATAAAAGTTCTTGTACTGTGCACAAAGTCAATGGGTAGAAGCAAGACCGAGCTATTAAATGCTGTTTGCATGGAGTTTGGCAGTGCTTTAAAGCACTACCAGCTTTGTGTAACTTCCTCATGCACTGTCTGCAGTCTTCTGAATTCATCTAATGTCGTGCCTTCATACTCCTGATAAATATTGCTTCACACCAAGCTGTGAAAAGGAGCAGTAGGATGAGCACATGCACAGGAAAGCAATCCTTCACTTTCTCCTTAGAAAACTTGTGATTGAATAGATTTATCATTGCATTTGATGAGAATTTCTTCCTTTAAAAAAATAAATAACAGGGCATCAGCATACAACCACTGAGCTTCATGCAGACCTTGTGTACTGCCACAGTTCCTTACCACATAAGAAATGCCTAGGTTGGTTAAATGCGTGGGGGGGAATAAAGATATTTCTGAACTTTGCATGCCTGTGTGTGAATGTACGCATATGAGAAGTCCTCGTGTTTAGCTGTCGATAAACCAATAGTACAGGGTTTGAGTTGTTCACTGAAACACAAACATGCTTGGTCTCCCTGTGCACTTCATTAATAAGGAGCACATCTTTACAAATAAAGATACCAGAGCACAAGACAAAAACTGAAGAATGAAAAGCCCAATCCTATTTTATTGTAGTTAGGAGTGGGAAAGCAATTAATCCCAATGCAAAATGGGACAAAGCTGGTGGTATTTGTCTGAAGGAGCTGGAAAAATCATAGAGTTAAATAAAACTTAATGAAATTAACAGGTTATGTTTTCAAAATATTAAAAAGGGCAGTAGTGATCCCCACAACTTCTGTTGTTGTGTTTTAAAGCCCTTTCCCTACCTGCACATGGCACAAAGCACACATCAGACGTTTTGGGGGAGGCGGGGAGGAGCCGTCCCCGAGGGGCAGGCTGCGGCAGCCCTGTGCGCCCCCACCGCTCCTTGTCCCCTTCCCTCAGCTCGCCGGGGCCGGGGCACCCCCAGCCCCACTGGGGCGAGCGGTGTCACCGCCCCGGCCCCTGATGAGCGGCGGTGGGGCCGGCGGAGAGCTCGGGGATGTCGCTGCCGCCTCACCCCGCTGCCCCTTCCCGGCTGCTGGACGCCCAGGGCTGGCCCGAGCCGGGCTTCTGGCGCTGTTGGTGGTGCAGGTGATGCGCTTTGAGCTCACTCCGGACTTGCTGCCTGCTGAGCACTTGGAAACCCCGCCGAGAAGGCTGCAGTTCATCTCTCAAGCTACAGTGTTGTGAAAATCATTTTCATACATTTGTCAGTTGACAGAAAGCACACAGATCTGCAGTGCCACAACAAGAGCAGCTGGCAACCCCAGGGGAGCAAGTATTTTGGTAGATCGGAATGAGGTCTAGAACAGCTTAATGCTGAATGGACTGTAAAAGCATTTTAGAGGTACCCTGAATGTGTTTGTATTAAAGAGAAGAAAAAGAAAGAAAAGCAAAAGTAGAAGACTTCTGTGGCATAGGGTACTAAAAGTAGAATAAACTATGTCCTGTATTCTGCAGTAAAATGCTATGGTGAGTCATTTGGCGTATTTCTCTCATAGCTGATATTGATGAAGTGATCTGGTATATCCTGAAGGAAGGTGATAATGCTACTAGTGACACCTTCTATTTCTCCTTTGAAGACAGTGGCAAGACTAAGATGCTTTACTATGTGTAGCTTAGACCTACACCATCCGGAAGATATTTCTTTAAGTAATACACTTTTACATATTACTTATAGAAAAATGTCATGAACACATATCAAATAAGGATATTTTGTTCATTTTAGCATACAGTGTCACAATGCAAGCTGCTGTGACAAACTATGAACTCTTAATGAGATAAAATGTTCATCACTGTAAATTGAGGTCATATGCCAGGTCACCAGTTCCTGAAAGTTGTCATGATACTGTTTGTTCAGTGGCCTTTATGGAGGATTGTTGCCAGTGACAGTCAGTTTTTCGTGGTCAGCAGTGCATATTACAAAACTTCAACCATACAGTGTGGAGCATTGATGGTTTTGAAATCAAGGCCAACTACTGAATCAAACTGAAAAATTAATACTTTCTTAAAATAAGGAAAGTTCAGTTCCCATAGATCATGGCCAAGAGCCTGGTGAAATGCTGAGATAAGCTGGTTAAGTCCATTTTGCTCATTTATACAGAAGCGCATCCATGTTTTGCATATGTTGTTGTTATCCCAAAAGCTTTGGTGAACCAATGATTATTTATATCAACTGATATGTCTACATCACACTTTTTTGCATGTTCCTTTGATGTCTCTTATTCAAATATCTGTTTTGTTCTGCTTGTGTATTGGCTATTCTTTTTTTTTTTTTTTTTCATGTAGGCTGCAATATTTTTCCCCAATCATTTACATGAAGGCTTCTTAGTGAACTTGATTCAGAATTTTACACTAGCTCTTCTTAATTATGGAGAGACAGGAAGGTTCATAAAATAAGTTCTCAATTCACTTGAATAACATCTGTAAGGATCTGCCTTCTAAAAAAGCTCTGTAAACTTTCTGACTACTTTGATGTAATCCTGAGAGCATAGAAGGTATTGGAATAACATTTGACAGAAAGCTGAATTTGTGAGCGTTTCCTAACAGGCCTCAAAACAAGTTTGAAACACCGTTAAAATATTTTGTCCAAAGCTGGTAGACTCAGTAAAAAGAAATCCATGCTGGTCATGTGTGGATAGTCACTGAAAAGCAATAGGTTATTTGAGCTTGCTAAGGCTTCCTGTTCTAGTTACTGTAAACCAGAAAATATGTATCTTGGTCTCTTGAAAACCAGTTACTATATTCTGTCTATGATCAGTCTGCGTCTGTTCTTGTAGCAGTATAAATTGTTGTAGTTGAGAGGCGTAGCTGCTTTTAAGTTAAAACCAACCAGACTGAAGATTATTGTTTCATCTTCAAGCCTATCTTTCTCCAAAGGTAAGATGAAAGATTGCAAAAGATGAACTATCTTCAAGACATCAAACATTAACAGGATCATAGGAATTTTGGCTTAGGGGTCATACAGAAGCTCAACATAGTTCAGAGAGGATACATACTGTTCTTGGCCTCTCCCATTGGTATGTGTGGTGCTGTACTGTACCATGGTTGTACATCTTCCCCCCATCAATGGCTTTCTTGAATATGTACAGTAGGTTTCCTCTTCTAATGGTATGTCAAATATGAAGAGAGGAGGATGCTCTTGGTCACGACAGAGATACTTCAGAATTACTAGATTTGCCTAGATCTTAACCAGGAGATTTTTGCTAGCTGTCAAATTAAACAATGTTGTCCTAGACTACTAATAATGTAAACTAACGACGCTCCACTGTTTGTTATAAACCAATCCCACCACAGGAAAGCATGTGCCTGACAAATAATCATTCGATTATGGGTTATTAATTATCTTGCAGTCTGTTTAGCTGAGACATTTTGATTAGCTGGACTCATTTGTTATATGACTTGGATACAAGTGCCTTGAATATGGCTTCCACTATTTTCTTTATAGTGTTTGTAGGGCAACGTACATTGTTTTCAGACAGTGCACTGAAGGCATCAGTTAGCAAAACAAGGAAATGTGACTTGTTTATTTTCAATTGTCCAAGAGGCAATTGAGCATTTGGAACCAGTCATTTGTTATTGTCACTTTGTTTGTATATGAAAGGTTATATAGCTTAAGGGACTTTAAAAAGCTTTTCAATATTAGATCAACCTTGGCTCTGGTTCACTGAGATCCTGTCAAGGATAAGTTTTTGATGTTTACAGATGAGGATGGAATAGTGGGCAGCGGGAAACACACGATATTCATAGTGTGAAGTTCCTTTCTAGTTAAGGTTTGGATAAGCAAATCACTTCATTCAGCTGTGGTTGTACCAGGCTTCAGGAAATTGGTAAACCTCAGTTTCATAATCAAAGAATGTACCAACCCATATTCTGTGGCTGGCACTTTGCATCCTTGGCAACTTTACAGCTGGAAAGATCTTTCTGTTTAGGAGTCAGTAGAGTAATAGGGAGACAAAGCTATGGCAAGCTGAAAATGGCTCTGGCTTTGTGCTTCCTTGGGTTATGCTGAAAGAAAAAATTGGACATTGGCCAGCTAAAGGGGGAGAGGGGTGGATAAAACAAGCTAAATTTCATAGGCCAATTATTTTCTAGCTCTTTTTGTAGTAGTGTGTAACTGATGCAGTTAAAATCAAATAGGGCTATTCATTTAAGAAAATGGAAGATGCATTCCCTATCTATTTTTGCTTACATTTAATTTAGCACATGAGAGAAGGTGCTGGGAACTTGCCACTTGTGTTTCTTACATTATATTTTTGTCAGTTGACGAATATATGAGTCTTTCACCAGCCATGGCATGACTAAATGGAGTAATAATGATGAGAAACAATGAGGGGGAAAAAAAAAAAAGAATTATATGACCAAACAGATGGTAATTCTTATCCCTTGTGCTCTCAGGGACGCAAGGGTGTCAGCTGCTAGATGTTTTCATTAACAGCACTTTGTATCTGTGCTAAATGGAGTGATTTTTTCAGCTAGATCAGTTGATCATCTATCTGCTCCAGATATCAAAAAAGAGAGTAAGAAAAGATGTGGCAAGAGATGTGTGCAGCTATGCTTACGATGAAAGTATGTACTGACTGAAGGGGTTTTGTATACTGATGTGACTGGCACAACTACAGGAAGAGTGCGTGGCTTCAGGAAAGTGTGCTGAGTGAGTAACATCTGGAAGTTCACTTAAAACTTGCTTGGTGTGGGAAAGAAGGTTGAAAAGTCAATTCTGTCATTACTGTTTTAGCACAGGGAAATGCTTTTAAAAGAAATTCTATCTGGATTAGGCTTTTGATGGCTTTGGTGCTTAGAAGTACATTAGACATATTTCCCCGGGGGTGTTTACCTCCCAAAGGAGTGCCTAAAAAAAGCACAAGTGTGTAATAGTTGTACAACTCAGGAAAAAATATCTAAAGGCATATCACGAGAAGAGAGCATATACTGCTTTAGTACAATTTACAACTGGTTCAGCAAAACACATGAAAAAGTCTGACATTTTCCACATTTCTATGTTCTATCTGTGTGAGGAATGTGAGGAAAATATTCTTAAACTATTTAATATTGCATCAGTTTGACGGAAAATGAGCAATGAAAACAGTGTGTGTACTGTTGTTGTTAAATATAGAAAACAAATGTGAGGAGAATATGTGTATTTTTCTTTCTTGTCAGTTCCCTTGCACAAGCACAAACAAGTTGTTTCAGACAGAAGTGTTAACCTTTAATGTCAGAGTATACCTTCTGAAGATTTTGTCCAACATGAGGGTAGGAAAGATTCCTTTAGATTCTTGATCTGGATAACTATTTGTTCTGCTATTTAAGAGAATTGTTGGGAAACCTCTGTTGGTGATACGTGTGAGAAGTAATGCCAGGAGTACATTTTCAGAAAAGATGATCCCTCTCATTTGAGGAAACTGTTCCAGTTCCCACCATTAAACTGAAGATTTGAACAGAAATACCAGAATTTTAACCTACTAGTCATGGTGCACACTGGCAGCTCTGAACTGTGAGTGTCCAGTGTTGAATCTACAGTTCATTTCACAGTCGGTATAAACTGAATCTGAAGTAGGTAGGTTTCAGCTGTTCTTAATGTTTTACTCTTGAGCTGAGTATACGGATAGCATAATGTTAAGGTTGTTTGAAGATTTATAGTAGAGCTATGACAAGCCGTAAACCCAGAGTGGTTATGTTTGACTTTACCATATCTGATTTTGGAAGCATGTGGTGTTTTTCATTGATTTTCCTGCAAAGATCTTCTTAGTTAACTGTTTAGTCCAATGCATCTCCACCTGTTTCATATTCAGTGATGTTTTGTATGAGTGACTCTTTCATTTACCTATAGTGTTTACCTTGTTTATTTTTTAGTTTTCAGTACACTTAACCTTTTGACACTCCTGCCATTGCTGCCCTCCAGACTTTGTTTTTCAATTACTGTTGACAAAAGAGTAATGAGAGGTTGCTGATACTGACAGCTACAAGGTTTTGCTAACGCGAGCTTTGTGGGACTAGTTCAGGCTTCTTTCAGATGTTGTGTGGTATGTGGTTTTAAAACTTAGAATTCCCTTTGGGTAAAGGAATCCTGCTGAAATGCTCGAAGGAGTATTTGCAAACCATGAAATATCAAGGAAAATCTGTGTTATGTACACCTTGCTACCCATAAGTAGCTCTGGAGAAAGAAAAATGTAGAATGTGACTTAAAGTGTGAATTTGTTCTGCGTGTTTTGTTTGATGCAGTTCCGGGTGTGAAAATGTGACCAAGCTGCAGTTAATGTGAGCCTCGCTATTTATTCATTTTAGTTGGCCAGGGATTTCATTCAGGGGCCTTCTCACCCCTATTTGATCAATGCTACTGCAAATAAATTGCACGGGGGAGGTGGGGCTGGGCGAAAGCCCTGAGGAAAACTTTGCAGGAAGGATGTCATTTTCCCACCTTCTTACTTAGCTGTTGTGTTTCAAAGACTTTAGACTATGCATATAAGTAATTGTTCCAGGGCTGACCCAGGCTTCTCTGAGGCTGATACAAGGAGCCTCAGCTTTTTATCTTTAAGCTTGTAAACTTTTTTTCTCATAAACTTTTTTATCTCATGAGATTTGTGTTAATGACTATATTTATCTATCTACTTTTACATGTAAGACCTCCTCTAATGAATGATTTTACAAATCAGCATTGTGTTACTGCATGCAAATCAGTGCATCTTCCTTTTGCAAAAAAATGCCCCCTTTTAGTGGTTTTTACATTTATCTCCTTATATCCACAAATCTGAAAATAGTTTGAAGACATTGCAAGTATTGTTTTACCATTTTTTGGATACAAAATCAGATTATTTAAGAGAAAAAAGTTGTTGGATACCATTTCTGCAGATGCAAGGTTTTTATTTTTACTGCTGTGTAATAGAAGACTCTTATCAGCCTCCTCTGCAGTTCAGTGTTAAATGTGTAGCAAGGAAATGGGTACATCAGGAAATGGATCAGGTAAATAGATGAGAATATATTTAGAAAAGTTAGGTGATTTCAAATAAGCTGTTTTGCAGTGTGTAGGAATAAGATGTTTTTAAGCATCTAGGAGGTAACTTGGAGACTATGTGCTCAAGGGGCACTGGCTGCAGATGGGGAGTTGTGAGATGCCGTACAGTTTGACTGTGCATCATCTGTGTCAAGTGAAGTTTAAGGAAACCTGGTTCAGGTTAATGCTAGGTAAAGTAGAAGCTGCAACTCTCAAATATATCATGTGGAAGCTCAAAGGATTCTATAAGGGTAGAAAAACCCAGAAGAATATTTTAATTAACAGTAATCACGAAAAGGAAATGAAAAACTGGTGTAGAAGAAGCTTAGTTCCTCAATAGTGAAGTGAGTGGTACTGATACCTACAGTGATGGCAGCCAGCTCTTTTTTCTGTGATCCTGAAGGGATGACAGCCAGCTAGTGTCAGCTGTGTCCTGACAAGTGAGGGGGACAGAAGGAATAGAGTGGGTAAGATTATACACTAAGGCCAACGTTTTTCAAGCAATTTGGCAACCAATTGTTCAGGCAGACCAGCCATTAGACAAGTGCAAAGTCTGGCTGGAGGTCTGCACTGGGTAGTGGTTCACTGTCAAAATGCAGTAACATTGGGAATGAGGACCTGATGTGGATCAGAGCTATTTGATACTTCCATACAGGATTTTGGTTATTTCTAGAAATATGTACCCTAAGTAGCTCGTGTTCAATTCTCTCTGGTGGTGCTTGAGAAAATAGTGGTTTATGTTGCTTTAGAAATAGTTTATTCTCATGTACTGCAAGGCTATCGGTCTGCTTCTGTTGAAAGAACGGAAATCTCAAGTGAACAGTTCTGTCATTCCAAAATCAGTAATTTCAAAATTTCTTTGCATTTAAAAAACAAACAAACAAACAAAAAAAGCTCTCTAGGTTTTGAATCTCTGGAGTGGAAAGAATGATTCTTTGATTTAAAAGTGCTAACTTTATTTATTTATTTTTTCCCCTGTATCATTACTCAATGCCACAGCAAGCCCAGAACAAGACAGGAATGTAGAATGTTAAGGGTTTAACAGGTAACAGCTTGAAGAAGCTGAGCTCTACTAGCTAACCAGTTCTGTTCTGGCAACATCAACAGCAAGGGCTACCAAAGACATAATATCTAGAGAATATTGTTACCACTGAACAGAAACCTGTTCAAAAGCATAACCCCAACGTTTGGCATTTGGTACTTTCTATTTCTTACTGATTGCTCTCTGTTTCTCATTAGCTTATGTATTGCTGTTTTCGAAATTGCTGCTTTCTTGTCTTCACTGAGGCATGCTAGATATTTGCAGAGTTGTTATTTCCTTGATTGTGACTTTTTGGTACTTAAGAGCTAGAAGGTCGTATTTGTAAAGGCTTCATTATTTTCTACTATGTGCAACTCCTGTCCTAGCAGTGAGATTCTTCTCTAGTCAGTGTCCTTAGGTAATCTGTACCTTTTATGTGTGTGCAGCAAATAGGATGAGTATCTGAAGTGTGAGCATACAATGTTAGTGCTAGTACTCTGGGTGTAAGCTGCTTGCACGGTAAACAAATATTGTGAAGGTGCTGCCCTCTGTTTTGCCTTTATGTTAGAAGATTTTTTTGTCTTGGATCTTCCAAGGCACAGAAGAAGCAGCAAATATGCCAGTATTGAGAGTTACTCACTCACCTGCAGTGGATATAATAAGAAAATTGTATGTTTTGTTTGGGTTTTGAGGACTTCCTCAGCAAAAAAAAAAATAAAATAAAAAAAAATCCAAGTCTCATTCCGTGTTAATTGTACTCCAGTGACTGTTGTTTCTTGTAGTAACTGCGTGTGAGGCCTAGGTTCTAGATCAGATTGAAGAACTGTTGTTGAAATTCAAAGAATTTTAAGAAATGTAATGTGTATGCTACAGAAGTAATTCTAGGATTTCTTCAGTGTGAATGAAATTAAAACCAGGAGACTCTAAATCCTGAAAATTCACTCATGTAGAACTTACTCATTATCAATGTCACAGCAAGACCTACTTTAGAAGATATCGACTGGAAGGGAGCTTTGACCAATACTGTGTCTCTTTAGAATGTACTTTTCAGTCTGATGGGTTTGCTGGATTCAAACAGTAACATTGACCTTTAGGGAAAAGCACTTGATTTTTTTCTTTCATTTCATTCCTTTCTTGAAAGTCCTATGTGCTTTATCTGCGGATCCACACGTGTCTAGTTGTATCTGAGGTCAGATTCATTTTGGAGTGTGATCTTTGATATTCCACTGAAAGCTTTCAAAACCTTAATGGTGAAAGCTGATCTGTAATGTATTACTATTAATGGGGTTTATCATGATTTGAGCATATTGAAGCAATTTAAATGGAGAGAAAGGGATTTTTTCAGGCTACACATAGGCTTTTTAACAATGTTTTCTTATCAGTGCAGTGGTTATTGCAGTATTGCATATTGGGATTCAAATAAAAAAAAAAATCCCCCAGAGCGTTTGCATTGAACATAGTGAATGGTGCTAAATCTTGAATTTGTTAAGTAGCTGGGATCTGCTGCACAGATCTGTTCTCAGTGCCTGGGATGATTGCTGGGGCAAGCAAAGCAACTGTGTTTTTGCCTTCATCAGTCTTCATCTGAGACCACCCTGTTATGTGTGCTCAGAGACACACACTGCGAACTGCTTTGCAGTTTACCAAAGGTCTTGGGAGCCTGGGGAAGTCCCCACTGACTGGAAGGTAGCCAACATTATACCAATCTACAAGAAGGGCAGAAAAGAAGAACCAGGAAAATACACACCTGTTGGTCTTACCTCAGTACCTGGAGAAGTTATGGTAATTATCCTAGGTGCTATTGAAAAGCATTTGAAGAACAAGGCTATTGTCAGGCATAGTTTACCTGGGTTCATGGGGGAAAAGTCCTGCCGTAGTAGTTTGATCTCCTTACCGTAGAACAATAAGGTCAGCTGCTTGGTGGATGAAAGGAAAGCAGTGGATGCAGTCTTTCTGGACTATAGTAAGGCTTTTGATACCATCTCTCGCCCTATCCTGGACAAATTGTCCAGCTGTGAGAGGACCAGGAGCGTGCTACACTGGGTGATGAACCAGCCTGATGGTGGTTCTCCAAGGGCTGTTGAGATGGGGCTGATCTGGCCGGCAGCCAGGCACTAGCGCTGTTCCCCAGGGCTCTCTTCCAGGGCCAGTCCTGTTCAACATTTTTATCAATGATCTGGATGCAGGAGCAGAATACATCCTTAGCAAGTTTGGTGACAGTACTAAACTGGGAGGCACTGCTGACTCTCTCAAGGGACATATGGCCTTGCAGAGGGATCTAGATAGATTGGAGCACTGGGCAATCACCAGTAGTGTGACATTCAGCAAAGTGAAATGCTGGTTCTGCACCCGGGATGGAGCAATGTACACAGGTACAGACTGGAGAGCAGCTCAGGAGAAAGGGATTTGGTGGTGCTGGTCATCAGCAGGCTCAGTGAGAGTCCATGATGTGCCCTGGCAGCCAAGAGGGCAAACTGCATTTTGGGGTGCATTAAACACAGCATGGCCAACCAGTCATAGGGGTGATTCCCCTGCTATATTTAGTATTGGTGCAGCCGTCATGAGTATTCTGTGTAGTTCTGGGCTTCACGGCATAAAAAGGGTGTTAAGGTACTTGAAAGCATCCAGAGGAAGGCAGCTAAGGAGGTGGAAGGCAGGACACACGGGAATGGTACAGAGCTGCCCCAGGGGAGGTACGTACTGGACATTAGGAAACATTTCTTTACTGTGAATGTGGTCAAACCCTGGATCAGGCTTCCTAGGGAGGTGGTTGGTGCCCCTGAGTGGGTGAGGCCTGTCAGTGTTCAAGAGGCGTTTGGACAGTGCCCTCAGTGACACGCTTTAACTTTTCTTTGGCCCTGAAGTGGTCAGACAGTTGGAATAGGTGATCTTTCTAGGTTCCTTCTAACTGAACTATTCTAATTCTAGTTTTATTGAAAAAAAAAATCTTGTTTAAATTCCATATTTAAACATCAATGCCAGCATATGCAGTTGTGAAGAGAGATGGTAATAGCAAAGGAAGCTGTAGTCATTTGAAAACATCTTACAAGTACAGTATAAAAAAACTAAACACAGGAAATTGGCAAGGTTTAATGCCCCTTTCTTTATATGTAGAAGATCTCATGGCTGAGTACTCGTATTTGGTCATGCCAGAATACAGAGAGACCTATTTTAACTTTTCAAAATCACGTATATTAAATAATTCCTTGCCAGTATCTTTTTATTGGACTAAAGCTTGAAATAAAATGAGTTCTTCAAACAGAAATTTGGCCTGCATCTTGCCCTTCCAAAGCTATTGTGATATGTCTTGTAGTTTCTCTAAGGAGACTACCAAAAAAAAAAGAGATGTTTCTCATCTGTCTTTACCAAATACCTCTACCACCTGTGGTAGCTTAATTGCCTTTCCTGTCAGCTATGTGTAGATTTAATTGCTGTCTTTGAACCATCCACAAGTATGTTTTTCATTTAGCCTAGCTCATTTTAAACTAAAAACTAAAGGTGAACATTGTAAGTTTTAAATACATGTTTAAAGCAAACAAACACCACAAACAGCTATGTATTTTGCTGTACGGGGGGGGGGCACCAAACTGTCTATAGTAAGAATATGATTAAATAGTAGTAGCAGTAAAAGACATCATTGAGTTGTGTGCTTTGATCTTCTTCTAATAAGTGAATTAAACTTCACTTTGATAGAATACATTTTTAGAGCACCTTGTTGTTAAAACAACTGTTAATGTTGCTGTGGAGTGAACAGAGTGAACTGGAGACTTTGTTTTCCCTTTAACTTTTTGTAGGAAATCTGAAGATTAATTCAGTCTCTTGGGGCATCTCTTTTATTACAGTATATGCTGCAGGTAAAAAACAAAACCAGAGCTGAATGTTACGCAGACATTTTGTCTTCATGGTTTTGGTTCTGTATCCTAATGGTAGAAGATAAAATATAGGTTACTGTGTCTTGCATCTGGGTAAGATCAAGGAAAGCAACTACAAAATGTAATGAAGGATTTCTCATACACTTTTGAGAGCAAGCAAAATACTTGATAAAAATATCATTACTGTTTTTCCAGTTAACACGTTGCTGCTAGTTTACATAGTGTTCTTGTGTCAAGCAAAATATCTGATCAATTTCTGTACTTCTTGTGCAACCAATGCAGAGGTTACTTTTGAAGCCAAAAGTTCTAGTAGATTGTTTTCTTGATGGCCACCCAAGAATGTAAGAAGGATGTGGGTTCTACAAATACAATCACACTCAAAATGTTTTTATACACTTGTTTAAAGCGTGGCTGCAAGAGTATCATGGATTCATGTGCTCTGCATATGTTTCTCTCAATGCCTACATAAACTAAAGGAAATGGGACTTCAGTAATTTATTTTTTTTCATTGTTTGCAGTCTCAGAGCATGCAAACAGAGTTATTACAGACAAAGCCTCGTATGTTACTGCCATAATTTGCTCAAGTGTTGAAGCCCTCAGATCTGTCTGCCTATCCCCATCGTAATTCTTTGGTGGGCTTGGACATTTTGGCAGTTCCTAAAGAAAGTTCAACTGGTCTATTGTATTTTTTTCATTAGTGCGTTGGTTCAGAGCTTGCAGCATAAGAGTTCACCAAGAATGATGAAAGCCTTAAAGCACCAGAACATAATTATCCTTTGTTCTCTGATTTTACTACAAGGCTTGTTCTCTGCCCTTGTAGCCATAAGACAAAATTTCAGAGTGTGAGAGAGAGTGTGCAAGTGAGAGCAGGAGTGAGAGAGAAGGAAAATGATATGAGAGAAGTCATCCATGGAATGACCGTCTTGGGCAATTCATCTGTGGACACTGATTAGAATTTCTTCATGTCTCAGTTTGTTTACATCTTCCTTTGACAATGTACATGTAGCATTAATGGTAAATTAATGACTTTTATGACATAATGTTGAAATTAACCTATTTTTAGGCAACAATTTTTTATGGAATTAATGCGTTTGACCTCCTTTCCCACTGTGGATAATACATTCAATTTTGGTGTTGTCATAACTGTAACGTGAAATTACAGAATTCTTCGTTTTCTGATTGAATGTATACAGGTAAACAGATACGCTTGTTCAGTTATGAGATATGTAGAACAGAGCAGAAAGGTTTTTGTAGATCAGGCACTGACGTATTTGTCATTGCTTCAGAACAGTAACAGAAGTGGAATGGAAACTGAAACAAAACACAGTTACCCCAGTCAGCTGATACTGTATTGTGAATGTGGGTAGTATTATCTAACCATCAGATGTAACTTAGTATGGAGTCTTCATCCTTGTCACTGCTCACATACCTTTCCTGATAGCGTTTTCTCCCTACCAGTGGTTCAACATCAACTTCTAGGTTGTCCTCTCTGACATTATTTCCTTAAATCTAAGCCCAAACTAAATCTTTCAGAAAAATGATCCTGCTGCATTGTCTTTCCTGTTCATTGATCCAGCTACATGTTTTGATTGGATTCTCATCATCCTGTATATTGAAAAATATTGTCTTCCTTTCTGTAGCTGTTGCAGATGTCATTGTGTTCTCCATCAAGCTCATGGTACAAGCCTCCAATTCTTTCTTATGAGCTTTACCAGCAAGCATCTTCAAGGTTTTTCCCTTGAAGTAGGGAAGTTTCCTTAGAGATCCACCAAAGTACATCAACATCCGCCTTTGGATTTTTTAGCTGTCCTTTGCTGTGATGTTTACAAATATTTTGGTGACAGTGAGACTATGCTACATATTGCTACTATCTGTCATGCAGACTGTCATATTTCCTCATGTTGTCCCCATTCTGTTTCTCAGGTGGGCGGTCGTTTTGGTCTGTGATTTTTATAGTGTCTTATATATAACGATTATTATAACATCTTTTTATAATCGTCTTTATAACGATTTTTATAATGTCTACCACAGTGGAGTCCTGGTGCATGTGTTCTCCAGTGTTATAACTAACAGATGAGAGCAGTTACAAGGTTTTCAATAATTGTTTAAATACAATGAAATTAAGCCTGGTTTTGACAATAGCAAAGACACGAGTATATGCCACAAAGCTTGCTGTAGCAACTAATACAAAATGGTTGTGGTTTTGACCTTGCACAAGGGATTGAGTTGTTCATAGTAAGTTGTTTCAATGAATGACGAGTTCGGTTTTCACAGTGTCCATAGAACTGCTGGGGTTTTCTTCTGGTTTTGTTTAACCTTTATAGTATTGGCTGCAGAGAGTTACATTATTTTTTTTCCTGTTTTGTGTTTTGTTGTTGTTTGTTTGTTTGTTTCTGAGCTCTTTAAGTTAAAAGAATAACCTACCTCAAAGGAATATTTAGGAGTTTATGCTAACATTTGGCCATCACACTTGAAGTTACGATGCAGTCATTATTTTCAGGAGATGGAATTTGTCTGCATGGGTTTGCTATGGGTGTTTCTGTTCATGGGCCTGTGATTTGCTTTTCTAAAGTCTTTGATAGCGTAAGTAGGTAATTTTTTTTAAAGTATTATTAAAAGGAAAATATTTGCATTCACTAAGCTTTGCCAGTAATGGGTATTTTAGCATGAAGATTAAATGCACATTCAAAATCATATGAAATGGCTTCTGGTTTAACCTCTTGTAATTTAGAGGGGCAGAGATTTCACTGTAATTCCATTCACATCTGGTGAATCATCTGAATAGACAGATGGATAATTAGGAAATGAAATATAGATTCAAAGTGCAAAATATTAATCCAGAGGTCATTTGTAAATTATATAGACCTAGTTAACTTTAAAATGTCTTTTCTATGTGCTTTTCTGTTGGGTATTGGTTATACCACTTACACGTGTGGTACACTCAGGACAGTGTGGTTATTACTTCCTCTGTCACTATCCAGAAATTAGGGGAATAGAAAAGGACATATAAACCTGTTCCATATATGCCTCTCACAATCTGAATGCAAATTTATCTGTTCTGTTCAACATGCGTCTCCTATGGTAGCTGTCCTGGTTTCAGTTAGCACAGAATTAATTTTCTTCCTAGTAGCTGGTGGAATGCTGTGTTTTGGCTTAGGATGAGAAGAGTGCTGATAACACCCCGATGCTTTAATTGTTGCAGAGCAGTGCTTATACTAAGCCAAGGACATCTCAGCCTTTTACTCTGTCCTGCCAACGGGCAGGCTGGGGGTGCAGTAAGAGCTGGGAGGGGACAGACCCAGGACAGGTGACCCAAACTAGCCAAAGGGGTATTCCATACCATCTGACGTCATGCTAAACAATATATAGGGGTGGCTAGCCGGGGGGAGGGGGCCGGACTGCTCGGGGTTAGGCTGGGCATCGGTCAGCGGGTGGTGAGCAATTGCATTGTGCATCACTTGTTTGTACATACTATTACTTTCGTATTATCACCATTGTATCATTATTATTATTATTGTTATTATTATTTTTTGTTATTATTATTTTCCTGTCTTATTAAACTGTCTTTATCTCAACTCACGGGCTTCACTCTCCATTTCTCTCCCCCGTCCCAGAGAGGGAGGGGGGAGGGTGAGCGAACGGCTGCGTGGTGTTTAGCTGCCGGCCGGGTTAAACCACGACAGTAGCCAAAATAGTTTGGGGATACTATGGGATTCAGTTTCAGGTGTTTGGAAGTCGAGTTTTGCAATATGGAAATTTAAAATAGTAAACCAGTTGCAAACTTCTTATCTGGTTCCACCTAAATTTCCTTGAACTTCGTTGTCAGTATCAGTAAAAAGCTTCTTAACAATAAGGTCTTTGATATCTGAGTCTAATACTTTCCATTTGTTTCAGCCTGTTATCAGTTCTTAGAAGTCAGCTATTCTGAAATACTCGAAAATGCATTTAAGTGTTGTTACTCATCTGGAAAAAATTGAGCATACTTTAATGGACAGAATGTGTAGACCAGACATTGCACTAAAGAACTATCTTTCAAAGGAGTCTAGGAAGGGTTTGTTATCAAGAGTCAAGACACTGAGTTTTCTGCTGAGGCACAGAAGCTGCATTTGTAGCACTTGTGTTGATGAAGGTGGCCTCAGTCTGTTTGATTCATCTCCCATGTACACAGAGTGCTCTTGTGCTCTTTGTAAGGTAGGGTCTTCTCTGCCTTTTCCAGTGCTCCACCCCAGTATGGGGTGTGGTAGAAGAGCACAGGATTTTCTCATTACAATGCTGTGACTAGGAAAATACTTCTTATGGCATTTGACTTCTCACACGTCATTTGATTCTAGAAGGCACTAGTGATGAGATGACTTTTTCCAACGTCAGCTATGTTCCCATGAATTATTCTGGCTTGTGCCCTCGTCACCCAGAGAGTGTTTCGCTTTGTTAGGCAGGAAATGGCTCCACAGATCAGCAGCAATCACAACAATTGCATCAGCCTTTCTCTGACGTCAGACAGGTGCTTTTTCTAACACTGTAGGAATTTATGATGTTTCTTTGTGATTGCAGATAAGAAATAAATAACATATTCTCAGCGAGCAAAGTTCTTTCTCATTTCTCAGAGGTGCTGTCAGTTTTTCAGCCTCAGTCTCTACCCAGTATGCCACTATAAGAACCATTTCCTTATGACCACCTGTAGTATCAACTGAGTTGCCAAATTTTGACACGTTGATGTAATTTGGGGAATTATGAAGGCCATAATTTTCCAAGACAATCATCGTGTTTATGAACCCTGCTGATTCAAAATGTGGTTAATTCAGCTTCTTCTTCTTGGAATACTCTAAAGGTCAAATCGGAACATAAATCTCTTGCACTGCATTTCTAAGGCCTCAACTTCTTCAGGCAGGGACCTGAAATGCCAAATTTATTCAAGTGTGTTGCAAAAAAGTATTGATTCAGGGTAGGAATTTCATTTATAACTAAAGCTGCCATTTGCATTGTCAACAGACAGGTTTGTCTTATGCTAACACATATGGAATTCACATTTTGAAAAATGTAGAGGTGTTTTGTTTATAATAAAATCTCTGCGTTTCTGAGTTATGATTAACATAAGACAATGGCCTACTTTGTTCTTTGAAAATTCATGTTGTCAGTCATGATGTTATCTTTGCACAGAGAATGATGATAATATGTCTTTCTTCCCTACTTAGTTTGTCAGTTAAGAAATTTAGTGCATTTTGGCACTGACCATTTAACAGCAAAACTGAAATTATATTTTTCCAGGGTGGAGTACGCAGGAGTACAGTATAAATTCATCCTTTGATCTTTCCTTCTTTCTCCAAAAGTAGCCAGTGATTCAAAGAATTGTTGGTCTCCAAGACAAGGATTGTATTTATAACTGTATGTTGAATACCACTTAAAGGACATATAAAGAATACTCTTTTACTTTTTTTTTTTAAGATACTTGTCGTGTATATCCAGTCTGATGTATAAATCTATCTACATCACTTTGACCTTGTTCCAACACAGTGAACAAATTTGGCTTCTTAATCAGGCAGCTCAAACAATAATAGTCTACCTCAAAATCAGGCCTCTGATGCACTTGAAAGATTTGTGTAGTTCTTGTCCAATCCAGGTAATGCATTTTGAATTCTGTAAGATTACATTGCACAGTCATTTCATCATAGTTACCATGAATGGAACACATTACTGTACCTTCTATTAAATTCAGTCAATGTGAGGTACCAGATAACTTTTATTATTGTTGTTGTTGTTGTCATATGCTGACATAGTCATAGGCATCGACCAAGCTGTTGGGAAGGAGACCACAAGTGCAGCTAATAAGTTTAGCTGTCACTGACAGGTCAAACAGAGATTCTTTTTAGATTCAGTTACCTTATCAGAAGGGCTAGGATCTGGGACCAGATCCAAAGATTTTCTCTGCTGAGTATTTTTTAGGACAGAAGTTTGAAGAGTATTTTTGAAAAGTAAATGTGCGCCAGTTAATTTGTTTGCATAACTACTTAACTCGGTTGTGATTTTTTTATATTTATATGTATATATAATTTATATTTTTTTCAGATTTAGGATTAGCATAAAGAAATGCTTGCCAAATCAGTACATCCATAGGTAGAAGATTATCTTTCTTCTCCTTTGCGTACCAAATTTGATAATTCAATCATTTTTTTTTCAGGGGCAGTCTGTTTACTTGTGGGGTTTGGCTGCTCTCAAGTTTGCAACACTTATTTCATAATTTCAACCAAAGCATCTGCTCTGTGAGTAAATGGCATTGACATCACTCACTTGCCATGTCATGAAGTTGCTACCAAGCTTTCTTCACTGCAACACAGTATATAAGTGGTGATGAAGCTCTTACCTAGTGACGACTTTTCTGCTTCGTGAGCTCTGTCAGTAAAAGTGAGCAAAGTTGTATTCAGAAGCTTTCATTTCTATTTCTTTTTGCTTCTCTTTCTCTCATTTACTCAGGCTTGCCTAGAGAATGTTGAGGCTAAGTAGGATAACACGAGCACCTTTGACGGTGCTGTAGTATTTCTTTATAGATTGTCTTTGAGATACAGTTAAACAAAAAGCGATCATTGTCTTGGAATGAACATGCTGCTTCAAACAAGCCAGCCAGCACTCCCTTGTGAGGGTGTCAAAGGACAGGATGTATGGGCAGACAGCTTTCATGCGTGAAGAAATCAAGGCTGTCACAGAGTTACAGGGGCAGAAAATCAAGAGAAAGGGAGGCAGAGGCAGTCATCGCTTCCTGTAATGCTGACACTTGTCAGACAAATGGTGATTTCTCTAACATTCCCAGAGAGGCTGCAGGTCACGGCCCTGTTGTGGAACTTCAGCCAGCGTCAAGTGGTTGGAGAGAGTTCAGGGAACCTCACTGTCGTCATCTGTCCCCATGTGCTGCTCTTGCTATGGCTCTGTAGAGTGGCAGTGTGGTAGGGATCTTTGAGACTCAATTGGCATTTCTCCAGGATTAAATGGGAAAAGATGAGATCAGGAGAATGAGCTCCATGGACTGAAGCACAAAAGAAACAGATCTTACATTTCTGTGGTACCTCTTGCCACTTCTCCAGAATTTAGACAGGAGTCAGTGGAGATCGGTGATCAGCATTTCTAGTTTCATTTATAGTTTATCTTGTATGTTCACTTTCCTTGGCCACTGTACAGCATCCATAAAGCACGTTTACCATGCTGCCCTTTCATAGGCTTGTAGTAGAGTCTGGAAGGCATTTATATTCTGGTGATAAAAGGATCTTTGTTAAAAATCGTACTCTGTGTATTGTTCTCTTAATGTTTTAGAGTTTTGGCAAATAATTTCTGTAGGTAACCAACCAGAGGTGGCAGCTTACAAATGGATCGATAGCTGTTTGAAACAACTGATACTGTGAGGAAGCCTAAATTAGATGAGATGAATTAGGCTGGATTAAGATCAAAGCGCAGATAGGCCATAAATATATGTAAGATGATGACTGACTAGGGAAGGAAATTTCTAATGAAGAATTTATCACGTAAGTTTTGCCAGTTTATCAGTGCAGATGGCTTGCAGAATTCTGCAGTGTATTTGTCATTGTGAAGATCAAACAGAATTCACTGGTCAAATCATCTTCAGCGTACAGACTGTTTGCAAAATTCAGGAGTGCATGATTTAGACTGTCTAAATGAATTGGTTGATAGTGGTGCTGCTGCAGTGGTAGATAGTTTCTGTAATTAGCCTAAGTGTGGAAATTAAGATGATTCCTTGGAATACAGTTTTGGATATAGTTAATACAAAAAAAGTATGGTGGTAAAAGAATAAATTTCAGTTACCATGACTTCTTTCAGGCCATGTATAGTACCAAAAAGCAGTAACTTTAGCATTAACTTAGTTATACATATTTTTCAAGCAACACTCAGCACTTTCTGCAGACAATTCACTTCCTTAATAGTCTTCTGCATAATAAAAATCTGAGCACTGTCTAGAACAAAGAACTGACAAGTTTCTGAGCTTATTTTTGAAAAAGAGGTTTTCTTCTGTCACAGAAGTGGTTAGCCAAAAATTCAGTCTTGTGCATGTTCTAATTAATGTGTAAAGTGACTAAGGACCATTTTTCCAGACACTGTACAAAATGTTGTTACCTGAATCACTGCAAATTAAAACAAGAGTCAGCATCTCTGCTTGTATTTCTGCTGTCTTTCTTATCAAGTCCTAACAAGGTTGCTCTTAGCTTTCCTCAGGAATATGTTCCGATATACGTATGTATTTATTATTTTATCTTTTTTATTATTATTTTATCTATTTTTTTAAAACTTTTTTTCTTTTTAATCTTATTTTAATCACTGCTGTTCTGATGTTCCTTTGTTCTGCCATTTCTCTCCCTCCTTTTGTCTCGTGGTCTTCCTAGACAAAGCTTTTTGTGAAGTGATAACTTGAAAACTCCTATTTCCAATCTGCTTTTTACATATCTTTGTTGGACTATAGGCCTGATTTCATGGTCAATTGTTTGAGCTACCTGAGTAGAAGAAGACAATTGGTTTGCTCTTAACTGAGGAGTAAGAGCTAGGCTTAACTCATAAGAAGCAGAGCATCTACGACTGCATGTGTGAATGACTTCTAACAAATTTGGTTGTATCTCTGTAATAATTTAAGCCCAGAGCATGAGTGGGGAAGGGTGCACAGGTAAAGGAAGATAAAAGTTATGATTTTTGATCTGCTGCTGCACAAGCTCGATAAATGTTTCACTGTAGGCACTGACTTATCATTCTCAAATGACAATTTTTTCTGTCAACTTCCAGGTCTCTTGGAATTCAGAAGGATGAAAAGATGAAATCCTCATAATTGGGTTGGATTTAGAAATGGAAGACAAGGTAATGCAACCTGTGCACACCAGCCCTCCACCACAAGCTGCAGTAATGGAATTGGCTCCAGTGAAATGTGAACCGCAACATGCTTGTTCCTTTAACGCCCTCTCTAACAACATCAAACAGGGGAGAGAAAAAAAAAAAGTGAGTATAAGCAGCTTTATGCAGTTTGATTAAGGTCTCAAAATTTCCTGACGATAAGTGAAATTAGGCATGAATTGTGAAAGACCTATTACATACTGATTTAAAGGCCATGTGAAAGGCTTTACCCAGAGGCAGTGAGGCAGTGCCACTATTTGAGATTTGAGCACTGAAAATGATGAGGTGCATTTTTTTGTCAGCTAATTTTTACTCTTTTGGAAGTTAGTCCTCTTTTCCAAAACCCATGTTTTTCTGCTATTTTTACTTGTAAACACTTAAAGAAAAAGTGCTGTTCAGCAACCACTTTTGACATGTATTCTGCATTTAGATATTAAACAAAAAAAGTAATTTTATAACTTGCTGACTCTCTTTTTACTTGTTTGTTCTGCTAAGTCAACTCTAAGGTTTTTTCAAATGCTGGCATCTTAAAATTGTTCTTAAAATGGAATTTATTTTATAATCAGACTTAAGGTGTTTAGGAGACCAGAGTGACTCATTTATTTAGACAGTAATTCCACCAGTAATCCAGCATTTCTCCAGATTTTTCTTTTGCTGAGATACAAAATGGCTATTAAAATGAAGAATGAGAGGTCTTGGAACAGGCCAAGGAAGATGACTCATTCCTGAAAAAAGTGGTTGATAGGTTGATAGCCTATGCTGTTATTTCAACTACTGAGATGTTTAGGAGGGAAAAATCTACTTATTGTGTCAAAAGTCAAGACAAAGAACTAGTCATTTTTTGAAACATCTTAAAAACCAACCACCTCCACCACCAACAAAAAACATTTAAATCTGTACATCTGTGTAAATGCAGGGAAAGGTGATATCTGCGGCAGGGGACAGCATTGTGTTTTGTTTTGGTTTGTTTTTTTTTTTATTTTCTTGGAAATTACATCTCTGAAAAAATGAATGCTCTGCAGTAGTGCGAGATTCATTTTGTTCCAGGTAAAGACAAACTGCCAACAAACTCTGTTTTCTGACCCACCATCTTTCTCTTGACCAACAATTTGTGAAGATTTTTGTACAATGGGAGGAGAGCTGCTCATTTGTGACTTTGCTGCACCTTAATGCTTTAGCTAAAGTTACAAATGAATGTAAGTTTTCTGCTCCCTCTCATCTCCTTTGTAAGTTTTCCATCTTTTGGAGCTATTTCCTTTTCATACATACATGTAATATATACATGTGTGTGTATATATGTATATATATATACTTTTTCTGAGCTGATGGTTTTTGTTCTTTCTTCCTTCTGTGCTTCTCAAACTTCTCATTCCGTTTATTTCCTTTACTGTTTATTCATCTGAACTGTTTTCTCCCTTTCTGATCCCTTTCAGTAAATCTTAGTTATCTGCAAATCAAAATCAAGTGCAAATATGCATGCATCCACAGAGCAGCTGTTGTAAAGAGACATAATTTCACTTGATGGAATTGATAGAAACCCTGCCAACCACCCAAGCTAAAACAAGGTCTGAGATGGTGGTCAGATGTACTTTTCACCAGAGCAAAAAGAAAGTGTTCTGCCATTTGGCTTATTAATGTACTATTCTTTACTAATTTAAAACTGCTGAATATATTTTTGGTCCCTCTGTGAGGGCTACACCAACAAAATCGATGTTTCATAGCAATGTAGGCCCCATGTGCCAAGCACATGACCAGCTTTTACCTCCCTGTATTCTTCTAGTCTTTTCCCCCAAATCTAATAATACTTGGCATGACATCAATACTAGCATAGGGTTAATAAAAACCAAGGATAGTATTTTTAGGAAAGCATTGAACATGGAATGTTCTCTTTTATGAAAGGCAGGAGAGTTTTATGAAGTTTCTTCTGACAGGAGAAAAACAGTGCTGGCTTTCTTAGATTGATGAAGCTGATTCTATGAGACATCCCTTGAAGGCTTCTCTCTTTGGGAAGGAAAAGGTTGGTAGGCTGTGTAGTGAAAGAGTTATGGGCCTTATTAATTATAATACCTTGATGGAGTACCTCTGTTTCACAGATCACAGAATTTCTAGGTTGGAAGAGACCTCAAGATCATCGAGTCCAACCTCTAACCTAACACTAACAGTCCCCACTAAACCATATCCCTAAGCTCTACATCTAAACGTCTTTTGAAGACTTCCAGGGATGGTGACTCCACCACCTCCCTGGGCAGCCTGTTCCAGTGCCTAACAACCCTTTCAGTAAAGAAGTTCTTCCTAACATCTAACCTAAAACTCCCCTGGCGCAACTTTAGCCCATTCCCCCTCGTCCTGTCACCAGGCACGTGGGAGAACAGACCAACCCCCACCTCTCTACAGCCTCCTTTAAGGTATCTGTAGAGAGCGATAAGTTCGCCCCTGAGCCTCCTCTTCTCCAGGCTGAACAAGCCCAGCTCCTTCAGCCGCTCCTCGTAGGACTTGTTCTCTAGGCCCCTCACCAGCTTCGTCGCCCTTCTTTGGACCCGCTCAAGCACCTCGATGTCCTTCTTGTAGCGAGGGGCCCAAAACTGAACACAGTACTCGAGGTGCGGCCTCACCAGAGCCGAGTACAGGGGGACGATCACCTCCCTAGCCCTGCTGGTCACACTGTTTATCACAGCTGTAGAGCTAGCAACAGTCTAATTTGAATGTTTCATACAGGCAAGTTTGCAAGATAGTTTTGTTGTCATTTTAAATGCAAATATAAAATATTTAACACAAATTTATAAGTTTCCTGGCAATTGACCCTGTAAGTATATTCTTCCTAAAAACTGCAAAACTGGGAGGCCAAAAAGTTTTATGCATTTTGATGTATGTGCAAATAATCTAAAAGTTTATGTTTAAATAAGAAAATAGATTTAAGTATATATTTGGAACACAGTTTACAGAATAAAATTCTCCTGTTATTTTTAAAGTAAAGTTGTATTAAATCCTCAACATAGATTCCTTAGATTACACTTCATTAAAAACTACAGAAAATACTTTCCTTAAATCTAACTGCTTCCTACTCTGGCCTTTTCTTAATCCTGATATAAGGAATGGGTGAAGAAGTTGTAATGGTAAACAAGTGTTGAGCCTTGGTATTGTGCATAGTATCAGTTTCTGAGCTCTTGCTCTCATCTCTCTCCTAGAGATGATGAAAGCAAAAGACATTTTCTGAGGATTCATGGCAGCTGCTCTGTATCATCAGCTTCAGCAGTCAGTCATCAGGTCCTGTGATACGCACTGTGCCGAGATTGCTAATGCTATAGCTGAGCATAAGCAATATGGGTTTGTTTCCCTACAGTATGCAGGAGGGTTGTATGTGTGCTGCACATTAACGATAATGGTGTAGGGGGCTTTTTATTTTTATTTTTTTTTATTTTTTCAGCAATGTTATGTCACGGCTCAATAGTCTGGAGATGGTTGCATTGCAGATTGGCCCTCTCAAAAACCTTCCTGTCCTGACAGACATTTCCAGGAGAAAATAAGTAGAGAATATCTGAGGAATGATGAAAGTCTTTGCCAAACAACCACACACCACAATGTGTTTACCTACGCATTTAAGTGTGCTTCACGTGTGTTGAAGAGGAAGCTGTAAGTTTTGTATGTACATGGGATTGGCTTTCCAGTGCAAACGCTGACCTCAGAGATGTCAGTGCTTGTGACTGGAAACAAGTGTATGGGTGGTCCCATTACGTGTAGGTTTTAGCTCTGTGAAGGGCCATACAGCAGTTCGTCAGTAACTTCATGCTTGAGCTTTTGACTGCAGTTGTAGGCTGATAGGAAATTTGCTAGTTGATCATTAATTTGTTCTTGAATTTAAGTGTTTTTTTTTTGTGTGTGTATGTTGTTTTTTAATCTAGCCTGAAGTCAGAGTTTCCCTTTGTTTCCGGTCGTTTGTTTCTAAGCTGATGAGTCTTTGTTAATTTGGAGCACTACATTTAAAAAAAAAAAAAAAAGGAGGCTGTCATGAGATAAAGGCTCAGTAAAAATATCTAGCAGAAATATAATGATCACACTGAAAAGCATTTTTTGTTGGCAGCAAAAGTGTCATCCACTGGGATGTTTCTGAAGATAAGTACAATATTTTCTAATGAAGTAATCACCAAGAAGCATGCGAATGATACTTTCACAAGTCTTTTTCTAGCCTATATATAATAATATAGTATCAGCTAAATCGATTTATATATAGATATGTTTCAGCTGGTAAATAAGTTTAAACTTCAGCTTACAGCTAAGGTGATTTCAGAAATCTATTTTTAGTCCATGTTGTTTTCACAACACTGCTGAATGCCTTGCACTTTTTCATCAAAGGCACAATTATTTACCAACCATAACTACTTAAAACATCTTAAAACTGACTCCAGGCTGACAGGTGTTAGACAGCCATAACCTCTCTATTTTTTTACTGAAATTACATGTAACGAATAATCTAGAATAGCTTCCAGTTACCAGGAGAATCCTGTGCTGGACTTTGCCCTCAGGCCTTTCAAGTGCGTAGGCAACTCCTGTAGAGATGTTAGTCTAAGAATTTGTAATGTTGAAGCAAATCAGAATTGTGAGGTGATTTTGATTACATGCCAGCTGGGCACTAGTAGAGAATGAAATCCTTTAATCCAACATTTCCGATGCTTGCTACGTTGAGTGCTTGAGTTGGTTGGTTGATCTTGATTGTGACCCTTCTGTAACAAAAGTGCATAATTACAGACTGGAAGAATAATGTTAACTAACGTTAATTTTAACAACAGCAAAAAAAGATGCTGAATTCAGCTTGTGCTCATGTTTGATGTTTATAGTTGCGTGCTAGCATTGTTAAAGAGAGTCAGTAATGTAAGACTGCAACATCACCCACCAAAGGGCTCCGAAGAATTATTTTCCCAGCTTAATCCTGCTCCTGACAGAAGTAATCTTTGAAAAAGTGATCTTTGAGAGCTAAGAGGTAGCTCAGTTAGGGAGCTAGTGTGCTAAGGCAGAGGCTGTGACCCCTGAGCTAGACCCCATCATGTGGAAGATGTGTGCCAGTTGCCTATGGAAGTTCTGGGAGAATTGAGGCATTGTGGTTCATGTGATGCACCTCTTACTCTCATATCCACAGGTGGAAAAGGAGATTGGTTTTGTCCTGAGGTAAATATAAATGTATTTAAGCTATGATCTAGGGGAATTTTAGTTGCGTATTGCTAACTGTATGTAAGAAATATTCAGGACACTTTTTCTTTTACACAGCAGGGAATATGTTAAAGAGTCAGCCATTTCGACTGAACTGGGCTTGGATTTCGCTGGAGAGGGAGTACTACGTCATGGATGAGAACTAGAAATTTCTGGAAGTGACCATAAGATGCAGAGGATATCTGGGAGAAACCTCTTTTATCAGTAAGTAAATCTTTAATGTTTGAAATTTCTTGCAACAGGAAAGGCTAAGGAGCTGTTCCACAGTTGCTTGTTCCTCTGTTTATATATAATAAATGCAAAATAATGAGAATAACAATGGTATAGATAGTTATTGCTCAGATGTGTCTGTGTTTCATTTTCCAATGAAATCTAAGTGAGTATATATCAGTAGAAATAAGAACAAACCAGTAAATAAGCTTCTACTGTTTATCCAGTGTTCTTGCTGCTATTTATCCAGTGCTTTTTTCCTGAAGTCAGTTGTGAAACAATAGAAATCAGGATGCTCTATCTCCTGATCTGTGCCCATTCAGTCCTGAAAAATGACACGTTTTATTTTGGCAGGAAGATACATTTCATATTAACTTCGGTTGATAAATAAGTTATTTGTTAGATATCTTGAAGTAGCTGGTCTCTGCTTGCAGAACCAACTTATGAAGTGAGTTACAACTCCACATTTTACAAGGGCAGTGTTATGCTGACCTTTGAGTGACAAGAAAATCTGAAAGCTGCTAGATATTCTCAAAGGGTTATCTGCTAAGAGGCATGTCAGGTGTGAAGCACACAAACTATGAGTGTGCTGTCATGGGATAGGAGAGTACCCACTTGTGACAGCTCTGCAGAGTAAAATAGAAATCAGAGAAATCTTCTTTGCATCGAGGAATTTGAGAAGCACTGAGCAGAAAGGTTTTTTTTTCTCCTTATTTAAAAACAAGTTAACAAAAAAAAGGGGTTAAGGTTTTAAGTGTTTTATCATTTACACCCAAACTTCACAATATTTGCTTTGCTCAACACAAATATATCAGCATATTATCTTCATATTAAATCAGACATTTAAAGCCTAAGTAGTTTTATACTAGAGAAACTGCAAGTTCTATTTTAGGAATGATTTCATACTCCACTGCCTTCAGAAGCTCTTCACGAGCCATCAGATTCTCCCCCAATCATGTAGGCTGTTGACTTGAGAGGGATTAATTATTCTCAGCTGGGGAGGTAAATAAAGTGTGTCATAATTGCTGCTGTTGAACCTCAATAAAAAAATGCTCATATATGTGAACTAACGCTGGATTGAAACCCAAAGGTGGTAATGAATTTCAAAACCCCATGGTGAGTTACAGATCTCTGCTTCATTACATCCACAGTTGGATTCTGCCAGTATGTGTGCACCTTTGATTAAAACAAACAAGAAGCCTAGCTATAAAGCTATGCAGGATTAAAATTTTGTAAAAACAGTTCACATTAAAAAAAAAAAAATCTTCTACCGATTCCTTTCCATGACATTTTTTGTACATATTGTACAGCTTCACTTAAAAAAAAACAAAAAACATATTGAGTGTTTTTACTGCATTAAGTAACAAAAGCAGAATGAAACTTTGCATCAGTTGTAGCATCCTGCTTGCAAGTTCACAATAAAGCATGTTCCAGTTTCTGAGTATTATGTTTTTGTTTTTGCTCTACAAAACCTTAATGCTTTAACATTATTTTATGAACTCATGCTACAACAAAAGCCTTCTGATCTGAATAGCAAGAAGAGCCTACTTTGAGTTAAATCATCATCTGCTGCTTTACTTTGAACTGAATGGGTTCATCTCTGGCTCTGGAATCTCTGTGACACAAACCTCTCTGATTTTTGTCAAGGTGAGAACGCGCAGTCTTGTAAACCTGGACAGTGAAAAGATTCTGCTTGGATAATATCCCAGTAGAGATGGTAGAAATCTGACATGTTACTGCATTTTAGAATTAAATGAGGAAGAAAAAGTGGGGGTGGGAGAGAAAAAGCAAATTTGCATAGCATAGTGTACACAGTAAACCCTGAGAACATTATTCTGTCTCACTGAGCTGCAATTCTATGTCAAATGTCCAGTTATTTACTAATCTAGCTAAGAGAGCACCCAAGCAAAATTTGGACAGATGAGACAAGTCTTAAGGGTTTATTTAGTGCAAAGGTAGCAGTGATGAAAGAACTTCACAAACATTAAGTGTGTATGAGTATGGCACAGACACAGAGTGGTAACAGAAACTTTCAGCACAAAGTAGTAAATATAATGGTGTGACGTTTGTTTGTTTGTTTGTTTTTAAATGTACATGACTAAGTTACACTTTCAGTGAAGCCTTGAACATCCTGAGTGACATGAATAATTGTCTTAAAAGGCTGTTACAGCTTTTCTGAAGGCATAACTGGAAAACTCAATCCACATATTTTTATACAAATGGGAAAATTGGCTCTGCTGAATAGTTCTCTTAAGTTATATTTGATAAATATCCTCATGTGTTAACTTTTTTTATGTTTGTATAGTTTTCAAGTGCTTAGCAGGTGAAGTCAATGGAATTATTAAAGTAAATACAATTCCTTATGCACACATTAGCAGGACCCTACCCTAATTTATTTATTTTTAATGAACTATGCAACAGTGTTAGTGAAAAGTGTTGTGTAACTGTCTTATTATTTTTTTCAAGGTCACTAACTTCCAAATGAGCATTAAAAAATTGGTTGTTGTTGTTGTTTTAATTTTATTAAAATATGTGGAGAGTAATTCCTCTGAATTTTTACTCAGCTGTTGGAACCAAAGATGGTACAGCAGTTAGGGTAAAGACTTCAAGGGGAAACCTCAGAAACAGGTCCAGTTCAATCCAGGACAGGCTTCTGCTACCTGGTGAGTGAGGGTATTTGTAGACAACGAATATGAAGCATCTGAAACATTCCAGATTGTTTTGTCTGACCCAGTTATGGCTCCCTTTGAGATTCCAGCATTAATAATAGTTGAAATTGTGGATCCTGGTGATGGTATGTATCACTTCTTGTTCCATGAAAAATTGTGATTAGGTGCAGTACTGATCACTTGCAAGCCCCATAAGTACCTCATCTTTCTTTGTTCTGTTGTTCCATCCTGTCTTAAAGCTTCAACTAGCTGCACAAGGAATTTGTATTCTTTATTGAAGCACTTCTCTGGCTACCTGCTTACTCTGTATGTAATGTCATGCAGGTGTTCAGCCTGTATCCCCCCTTTTCTCATCTTGTTTTTCTTCTCAGTATCTACTGCATATATTCCTCAAGTGGCATGCAGAGTAGAGGTGGACTGCTAATTCCTCTTAGAAGATCTGGTGATGTCATTCAACAATTGATGGTCATTTGTTCTGCACTCCAAGGTATGTTATCTAGCTGGGAAACATCCACCTGTTAGCAGGTATTTCCAGTAATTTCAGTAGTTGAAACAAGTGATTTTGCAGGCAACTTGCATGTTGTTTTAGTTTGTGTAGTTCTCTGCCTAAAGAATATTTTGAAGACCAAAATGTAAGTGCCTGTGTGCATGTGTACACACATGCATGTATGTTTATTTTTGGAAGAGACACCATTTTATTGCCTGCAGCTTTTTCTTGCAGAAGAGAAAGTGCCTGTCCCGGCAGTGATTGTTTAGAGGAGAAAAAAATGGCTATTTAGAGGATATGATCATTAGGTATGCTTCATGGGCAAGGATGATGGGAAAGCATCCTTAGGTCTGTGACTTGCTTAAACTTCTAGTTGAAAAAAATCCTTCTGATGTCTTTTATTTCTATTTTGCCTTTACCTATAAGAGTCAGCCTGAGTGGATGGCAGGAATCCTCAGAGAGTTAGGGATTCTGTCATTTGTTCCTTCATCAGTGACTTAAAAGAGCTCAGCCTCATTTTCCCCTTTTTTGTTGTGCATCGGGGCACAGAAACTCTTACCAAGTTAGCGAAAACTTTTTGTCCTTATATCCCTTTTGACCTAAGTTTATATTGTGTATTAGACTTATACTTTTTGAACGTGTATTTCAAACAAATGCAGCATAAGTAAGGTGGAGTGATATATTTATTTATTTATTCCTTGTAGGAATTGCACAATGAGGTAAAAGTGAAGTTCAAATTCGCATTTGTTAGTGCAGGATAAGCTCATCCCAGAAACTTTCCTGCATTCCGGTCCATGAAAGGATGGCGCATAGAAATTAAAAGGAAAAGTCGTTCTTGCATCTTTCCTTCTTCCTGCACAAAATTGCCTTACATTGTGACTGTTGAACTGCTGGTGGGGCTGTACTCTAAATGATTTAGATCAAAGCATATTTTTGGGAGCTTTTTTTTTTTTTTTTTAGTTATTTTACTCATTTCACTAACATGATTGAAGTAAAGCCCTACAGAAAAGATGAGTCAGGATAACTGGAGAGAATAGGAAATCAGGAGCAGGACAGGTTCCATGGGGGTGCCAGATGATGGTA
Source organism: Anas platyrhynchos (assembly GCF_047663525.1). Lineage (NCBI taxonomy): Eukaryota > Metazoa > Chordata > Aves > Anseriformes > Anatidae > Anas > Anas platyrhynchos. The sequence continues at coordinate 38,736,896 of NC_092590.1, forward strand.
AGAATCTGCTAAGTCACTTTCCTACTGGAAAAAATGTAACCATAAATGAATAGGAAAAATTGCTTGTGTTTAACTTATTAATGCGTATCTGTTACTCAGTTCCAGCATAAAACGTTCTTTTCAATTTGTTTAATTTAAAGGACTGTTTTTCTTCTGCTTCTTTAATGTCATGACTCCCTGTAAGACATTTAATTTCTCTCCTCATAGGTTCAGCTGCTGGTACTGTACCATCTACTGTCTTGTCTTTTTCTGACTACATCTCACATCCTGGAGGTCATTCCAGTGTTGTTTATTTTAATAAGAATGAGACTGAGAAAAGCTGTCATATTATCATTATTGATGACTCCCTTTATGAGGAAGATGAGACCTTCAATATTTTCCTGAGCATGCCACGAGGAGGCCAAGTTGGCACTGAATTCCTGAGCACTGAAGTAATTAATAATCTTGGTTGACATAGATGATGGTGAGTACAAAGAAACATGTTTGTTTTGTGGGGACTTTTCCTCTTTAGAACTTTTACTGATAAATATTCTCTTTGTGATTTTGTTTTTTAAACATCTGAAACTTTGGGTCTAAGATTCATTTACTCCTTATAACAACTGGCAGGGCAGGCATGAACTATTTTTAAGATACAGTGTAAATATAAATCATTCATTTTGGCTTTCACTGTTTTGTTGCTTCAGAAGGGGTTGAGGATTAGATTTTATTCTCATTACAGGTATAGAAGTAGCTTCATTACCCTGAAGTAGATCTGCAAGGACTACATTTACATTACTGCAGCACAGCCTGTGATTGCAGTAGTTTCCACAGGTATACTATTAATTTTGTGACAATAATATAGATGAAATAATTTGGAAACCCATCAGTTAAAGCAGAAAAGTAGAGTTACGAGAGGCTAATTTGACATGCACATTGATTCTCAGTATGTCAAGATTAAAGTTCTTCTAAGTGCAGTATGCTAATAGTCAAAGTATACACACAAAACTTGAATTAATTGCTAGACTCAGCAAAGGAATAAGGCAATAGTAAGCCTGAAAGTGCCTCTTTCCAACTGAAAAGAGCTGAGCACAGTTCTGATACAGGATGTGACACGACAGTATTTGCACAGTCCTTGGTCAAATTAGTCTTGATGAAGTGTACTGTGATGCCTCTAACAACAAGGAGAGGAGAAAAAGAAAGAAATGGAGAGACAAAGTTTTTACTTGCATTAAGCTTTGCAGCAAGAAGGAAAGCCATTTAGTGTCATCAAAGAAAGCAGTCTGGTATGTTGTCGGATTTTCTGATGGTGCAATTTCAATATTTGCACAGAGTGGTTCACAACTCATGCATATTTCAGAAAATCCATGCAGTCAGTAAAAATAATGTACACTAAGGTGAGATAAATACAGATATTCAACTTTTACGTTATTTTAGTTACTATTCCCATTCTGAAAGTCAGATACCAGAGCAGAGTTGGGAATGGAAATATTTTTGTCTTGCTAGCTGTTCTGTTGAGATGTCTTCACGAGAGTTTCATAAAGCTGGTGAGATCAGTGGTATCCACAGTGCTGTGTGTGTGTGAGGATGGAGGGGAATGTAGTTTTCTAGTTTTACTGCTTAAGGGTTGTTTTTTGTTTTTGTTTTCATGTATTCGTCTATCCCTCTGAGAAGGGCCCTATATTACTACATTTTTAAAGAAATGGTTCTGCATAATGTCCTAATACTGGAAAATAAAGCATGTGATACGGTGACTTTTTTTTTCTGGGAAACACATGAAAAAATTCAGCGTTGTCTGTACGTGGACCTGTTTTTCACCTCTCAAATTACAGTCATAGAAGAATTATGCCCATTTTACATCAGAAGGATTCACATTTCCACCACCTCTATTAGAGTCTGATGTGATTTGTGCATAAGGAGGAAGGCATCGATCGAAATGTATGATTGAGTATGGTTTGGGAAACATATGCCCAGGGATTACTTAAAATGAACAGACTTTATATAGAAAAGAGTCCTAAGATTGTGTTGTCGCTGTCATAAGCAAATGCCTGCCACAGACTGCCTCAAGTGATAGCTCCTCATTGAGTCATATTATGTAAAAAACAGAAATAACTCATTATTAGGTCTCAAGAGGCACCAGTTTCATAAAACTTGGGGGATGAAAAGGTTTAAAGCTCAAATATCTCTGAAACTAATTTTTACGCTCATTTGCATAGCACCACAGTGACATAAATGAAGGAAAGTATTCAAGAATTAGATGGAAAAAAGTTATAGCTGCTGGATGTCGAGGAACTCAGTTGCATTGATGAGAGTTTCTCTGTTCAGCCCTGAAAATTGATGATACGCTGGCAAGAGACAGATAAGTCTTCAGAGATACTCAGGTTAATCAAGCTGAAGGCAAAATTTTCTTTTTAAATATGTATGTGATAGATGATCAGATTTGCTGCCAAAATAACAAAGAATTGTAGTAACTGCAGCATGTATCATTTGAAGTTAATTAACGAGTGGGTATATGGAAATGGAATTTAACTACAGTTACTGAAGAGCAGAGAAGTGGTTAACAAAATAGACACGGTAAATGATTCACTCAGTATTCAGGTGAAGAAATTAGATTGGTCCTATGGGATTTTCTTTGTTGTGTGTAAGGTAGTGAACTAATGTTGCATTTCTAACTGTATATTTATAATTAAAAATCATTTTTGTAAAAGCCTAGTTACAAGATTATGAAAAAATATCCTCTTCGCTAGATCTTTTCCTGATTTCATGTATTTATAGAGTTTTGTGGACACACAAAAAAATCTTAATATGGTTGTATGTGAAATAACTATGCGCATGGTATTTGATTAAGAAAAGAACAAAACCTGTACAAGAATTGTTGTTCTTCACAATGCGCAGAGCTGCATTATGGTAGGTGGCTTGTATGCAAGTAAGCCTCTCATCAGAAAGTTAATTTCTTTTCCACTCTCATTTCTTTGCTTTTGCATGCTGATTTTATACCATGCCAGATGTTTTATCATGCCACCATGCCAATTACTAGTAGTAATTTGGCAAATGACAGTTTACTCTTTTTTTCTTTCAGGAATATCAGTGTTCTGTTCTGTCATCAGTATCTGCTGACCATCCTAGCCTTGCATTTACACCGTTAGGAAGCGAGCCGACCTTCCATCAGCCTGTGCAGCAGTGGAGTTTTATCTCTGATTTTGCTGTGAGTTTCCACTCTAACTTCAATCTAGAGAAGCAAGGGGAATTGTCATTTTTTTTAAACATATTTTCCACACAGTCATCAGCAGTATAAGATCAGTAAGCATCAACTCATTGGGATGCAGTCAGATGCTTTCATTGCATAAGGAACAGTCAGAAGTCCCTGGTGTCCCTGGATCTCAAGTCTGGAGGCCTGAATCATAGTGAGCACCTTCCATTGAGTAGGCCAGTGCTAGAGCCGTGGGCAGTCTTGAAGAATTTGCCTTAATGTTTTCACCCTCAGTGTTGTCCTGACTGTGATCCTGCAGCTCCTGCTGCAATTGTGCCTGACATGGACATCGGGTTCCAACAGGTACAGCCTTTTACTTAGGACTTACGATTTTTTTCTTGAGGCCTAATGGGCAAAACTGGCCAAAAGCAAATGAAGGGTGGGTGGCAGGTGTTCTGTAACTGCTGAAACAGGTGATCTGGTATAGGTCATCCAGCAGCAGTTGTCAGGAGAAAGTCAAGTGTTTTCAGATGGAGATTTTTACAGTGCTTTTAGGTTGCTGTAGATTTCATCATCTCTGGTGAGATAAAATTGAACTAAATGTTTTTTTATTTGTTTGTTTCTTTGTTTTTTGTTTGTTTTTTTTCTTGTAATTAAAATCTTTTTCCATTTATTTACCTCATAGTCCAACCTATTCCTAAGTACTTTGCCTTTTTTTTTTTTTCCAGCAAGGTGGGGGAATGGGCAGGGAGTAGTGTTGGTTTAGTTCTAAGCAAGATTGTTTTCAAAATTAACCTGTTCTGAGACTGATTTTTTTAAAAAACTGGGAATCAGTGTAATAGAATTGAATCAGTAGAGTTATTTCTCAAAGAAGTGGTAAAACACTTCATTAAGTGTGAGCCTGGTTTTCTGACAATTTTCCTGTTTATATTAAAGAAAAAATAAAGTGCACCAAGTAGCCCTAACTTACTGTTGTAAACTATTGGAGAGACTTTCAATGAATATACAAGACTTGTTAAAAATCTTTTAGAATAACATTGCATCCTTAAGCCAGTATATGAAAACGACTTTTTTTTTTTTTCCCCAAAAGTACTGGATATTTCAAAGCCCATGTGTCAGAACTATTTAACCTTTTTGAACGTTAGAGCTGGTCTTTATCTTTCTGCTTCATTATCCAGTTTTGAATGCCTTGACAATTGTAGAGACAACTGTACTGTATACAAATTAAATGAATGTCTCAATCTGGTTCGCTCAAAACAATTGTGAGTGAACTGAAATGTTGTTATTTCAATTTAAAGATACCATTTAAGTAGTAGTCTTCATGTGGCTACCTTATAACACAGGAAATTAATGCTACACAGGAAAAGGATTTGGAGATGAAGGAAATAGCCATGGAGGCGGTAGCAGTTGCGTATTTGAAATAACTGCACGCTTCCCTGTGTACAATCACTTTATACTGAAATTCTTGATCATCACATTACTACTACAGCAATGGTGAATAATGATCATCATAATGCTACAGCTAAGGTGATTTTATTATTTGGTTCCTTTTCCCCACAGGTCAGTGACCCAGTGGCCGCAGAGTTCAATCTAAATACTCAGATGCTTCTGCTGTCTAAAAAGGAGCTTTGGATATCTGACGGGTCAAAGGGATGGAGCTGATGAAGCTTTTACAGAAGGTAATGAGTCACTTGCACATTCAGCATTTTATGAAAGCTAAGAGAAAGGCATTTAACAAGAGATGAATACATATTTTACTAGTTTTATATCTCTTTTAGCAACGTTTTTGTGTCTGAAACCCAATGAGAACCCAGTAAGTTTGTTAATAACTTTATTTTGCTTGATATATTGCTATCAGTGGGTAGCTTCTTATATGTGAATATGGGTTGCCCTCTAGTGAAGAGAAGGGAAAAGCTTACTCAGAAAAGATCTGCACTGTAAGAATCAGTATGAATTGTAACAAAAAAAGAGACTGAAGCCTATGATAAATTGGTAGTAGCAGTCATGGAGTGCATTGTCTTGAAGTGCAAAGGGAAATACTCTTAAACCTAGGTAATTTCTGTCCTGAGAACCACAGTCACAATGGCTTGGCAATAACTTGCTTTAATAATTTTAAATTGACTAGCAAAATGTGAAATGCATCAATCTGTTTTGCTAGGATGTGAAATCTGTGGCTGAGTGATGGTGGATCCTATTCAGAACCTCGGTGACTCCTTCAGCTGCACCATCGAGGTGTTCCTTGGCACTGGTGCCAATGGGTGCGTGCCCAAGCACAGCTCAGACAACCAAGAACATGGGTGTCTGGCTGACTCACCCTCACTCATGTACAGAGTGAAGATCCTGGTATGTAAATAGACGTGGTAGTGGGCATTTTTAGATCCTTGACTTCCAAGTGAACCTGTAAATACTAAATTTGCTTCCTTTAGGATAAAGCTCAACCTGAGACACAAACAAGAGCCTTTGGAAACCTGGAGTTTCGTGCTACATTAAGCAGCTGACCACACAGATTTTTTTCCTCTAGTAAAACGGCCTGGTTCTGATGGCTTCAGCGTGTCGTCTGCTCCACTCTTCCAGGTAAGTTGATGATTACATCACAGAAACATTCTTTCAAGCTAAAAATACTAAGGTGGAAAAGACAGCATACAGATAATCATGGGTGGGTGCTGTCAGTGAGCAAGACAGGGCAGACTTCAGTAACACATTTACTGTTTCCCTTCCATAATAGCACAGAAACAATGACACCAAGGCTTCATAACACTGGACCTCTTCTTTTGCTGCCTTGCTGTTACTGCAGGTGTTACTGTGAGCAGGTATTGGGGGTTAGAAAAAAATTAGAAATAAACTGAGTTTTCTTGCAATGGGAAAAAAAGAAATAATTAGTTTGTGTATGATAGGAAATAAAACTGTGCACCATGCTTTTTGCAGATGAATTCAATTTAAAAAATTAAAACTAGTATGTGTTAGTGTTAACATGAAGAGACTATTGCAACTGCCTAAGAATAAATAGAGCCTATTAAAACATGCTTTACATGGCCTACTTCAGAAGGATACATTAAAATAGATTAATCTTATCACCAAAGGTGTATTTCAGTCATTGGCTTTAATAGACATATTTGCAGTGAACTTGGACCTCTAGCTGGATTAATCTGATGTCTGGCATCTTCTAGTTTACAGTAAATGTGCATGGGGGGTGGGGGAAGAGGTTCCGGGGTTTGTTTGTTTTTCTGAAGGTGGCAGGAGGCCGAAAATAGTACATTCACACTACTAACACAGTCTGATTAAAGGAAAACACATACAGGCACGACCGCAAAGGAAGTCTTGACTACCAACATGTGTTGTCCTCTGCTAGTGGAAGAGTTAGCACCACAACCTCTAAACGCAGCAGAAGAGCCAACCCAGATGCCCCGGTCTTGATGCAGGACATTGGAGCTGATAAGCATCCTTATATCCCTCAAGGAATCCTGGTGCTTAAAGAGATGCTGCTTTTAGTTACAAGTATATTATCCTAGCTTTCCAAAAGTGTTTTGCTTTTTTATTGTTAATTATTTGTGGGGAGGAAGGTGGTAGCAGTAGAATGGACGCTAAGTAGCAGAGTGTTCTTCACAGTGAATGGGTTTGTCTCACTTTAATAAGAACTTTGGACCTGTGGACAGCAGTGGAAGACTCAACACAGGTAAGGCTGCAAGTGCAGCTCTGTCGTTATTACCTATGAGGAGAATGTTTATGTAGGAGCAACAAATGTTAGAACTATATTGTAAAGCCACATTAAATGTTTTCAAACATGCTTAAACAGATTCTAGCATTTCAAAACAGTACTGACAGCTTTCCCATATTGGACAGTAATTGCTTTTCTTCTTTTGCTTGAGTATTTGATAGACAGATAGCATTGGGGGAATGCACTTGTATCATCTAGAGCAAATATTTTGCTTTAACATGAAAGAAAAGAAAGATAAGAAAGAAAGAAAAGAAAGAAAGAAAATTGACTTGGGACTTTCTGAAGTTTAGTTCATTTAATTCTGCAAACCGGTGCTTGCAAAGTACTGGCACAAAGGAATTGCTGCTCAGCTGTATAATACATCCTTCCTCTCAAGAATTTTATTAGGCTAGTTGTAAACAAACTATCATGGCTTATTTGATTGGTCTGGGGTTTTGTTTTCTGCTGTTGAGTTGTTTGTTGTGGGTTTATTCTTTTTTGCAAAGAGGGATGCTTTGCAATGGGATGATTTTAGAGACGTTTGCAGCAGTAAAGCTTTTTTGTTTAGAGTACACTAAGCATAAATTAAAGTGCATTTTGAGTAACATTTTTTAGGGCTGTCATGACATTGCAGCATTTAGAATATTTTTCTTTTTTAGTGGATTGGCTTAAGGTTACTCAATTCAAATTGAGAATTTGACCTTTTTTTTCTCTAGTGGATTTCAAAATTTTGTTTAACTAGGTGATTGGGAACTGCATGATTTAATCTTGGTAATAATGTGCCAGAGACAATAGGGCAGCATAGGCAACACTCCTGAATGGTACCATTTGTTTGACTGGAACAGTCGAACGGCGTGGATGGCAGTGTGATGACAACACAGAATCTTGCACGCTTACAGTCAGCATCAGTTGTTTTCACAGGAATCAGGACCATATCTACATTTTCCACAGCTGTATTAGAGATGTGTGGGTTGTTACACACACTTAAGTTTTATGTTATGACTTGCTGCTGTTTTCCAATAAAAATAATGCTACCATTTTTAGGCCATTCTAATTAAATACAAACTTTAGTGTCACTTAACTTTCTGCTGCCACTGTAAGTAGAAAAATGTTATGATTTTGTTCCTATCTACATATTCATCATTAGTTCTTGACTAAATACCTGGCCTTACCACTAATGTCAAAAAACAATGTACATTTGTGTAGTAAAATTTAAGTTTAATTAAGTTAAAAACCAAGCCACGGAATTTCCAGAAAGGGGGGACTTGATGGGTTGTGGCTTTTAGCAAAAAAAAAAAAAAAAAAACCTCACCTAAATAAGTCTATTTTTCTTAGCATAAAAGCACTGTTTGCAACATCCTTAGAAGTTAAAACGAAAACAAAGACACAATTTTGGAGTGGCTAAATAAATAGGTATTGAAGTAGAAACATTCATAAAAAAAAAAAGTCCAGTGAAACCTTATTAATAAATGAAGCCTATTTATTACTTCAAGTGTTAATGGTAAAAAAAATTCAGCACAGCTGTTGCATTTAAAAAAGTGAACCTACAGTAAGTACTATGTTTTCTAGTTCAGTAAACAGATGAACCCGATGTCCTTTAATGACATAATAGTTGAGCATTATACAGTACATCTTATGAAGACCCGTAAATTAAAGAACTACTTTTTAAACTTAGTGATTACAAAAATTCTGCATTCACAGCTTTAGCTTCTTTTTTCTTCCACGACCATCAGGAGTACCATCCATTTTGCGCTTCTGTGCCTGTAAGGTAAGTTTTTAAAGTAAGTTATTGTGACAGAGAAAAATTTTAAGTAATGCATAAAGACAAAACAGCTAGAGATCACAGGGTAACCCTGGCAGCTTAAAACGTGATAAATCACAAATGCAGAATATGTGAATATGCACATCCCACTCAGGACAGTAATGGTCTTGTACTCTCTAATCCTGAAATAATACCATTTCACAGAGGAAAAAAAAAGTATAGAAACAAATAAGGAGCTTATAAATAAAGCTTCCTTACTTAAACAGGCATTCAGAAATACCATTCCTTAAGTATTTTGAGAACAGTTCTTTGTAACAACTTTAAAAACAAAATATAGGTAAGAAAAGGGGTAGAAGTTGTAACTTCCTTTACAGAAAAGGTCTGCATGTTTCGCAGTACTTCACTTAGCAGAGTACTGTCATGCATATGTGCTTGTTTTCCCAAATCTAGCTCTAGAGACCATTTCATGACCACCACCACCCAAAATAAGGCACACGATGGCAGGCAGCAATGTCTACATCAACTACATACCACCCCTCAGTGGCAGACATTATTTCTTTATGGATAAAAACTAATAAAAAGGCTAAGTAAGTCTTAATGGCATTTTACCAAGGTAAACTCATATAGCCCAGAACTCAGTGATCAAAAACATAACAAGCTATCTGCTCCAAAGCATGTGAGCTACAGTTTAGAACCCAAACTTATTTTGCATCCGCTAGGGTACTTAACTGAATGACAGTAGTAAACTTTAAGCAGCACTTAGGACTGCCCTATAAGGTTTTTTGTTGTGTGCTTTCTTTAATTAAAGAAATAGCTATCACTAGGCCTAGACAAAGCACGCTGTCTTCAAGTGAGCTTTTCTACAAAAATGCTTTTTTAAATCTTACCGAAGATGGTTTTGGTCCACGTTTCTTCTTTTCTGCCTTTTCCTTTTCTTCCAGTTCCATGTTTTCTCTTTCAATCAGGGTGATTAAAGTATTGCATCTCCTTTGCAGCTCCTAAATTACAAAACATAGTCAGTCACTCACTACTTTAGGCAGCCAGTTCATGTAAAAAGCATCATGTCAGAATACTAGAAATGCCAGTAAGTAGTAAGTTTGTTTGTTTTTCATCATGCAAAACCTTGGCAGAGTGAAAAAGGAATGAAACAAATTTTTTATGGTAGTTACTGGCTGGCTTCATAGGAATGGATTTGATCACAGATGTTTGTTTTTAAAACAGATTTGTATTTAATTCAAATTCATGTTGATTTTGAAACACAGTAGCTTGGAATTTACATTTCTTCTCTCAGGAGACTTTTTAGTTTATTCCATTTGTCATCCATTACAGTTGCTGTGGAAAGTCTTTAAAAAATTAATATAGTGACCACACGCACATACCTGACTATTTCAGAAGTGATTTAGTAAGCTTGCTATGTAACTGTGGTGTGCTGTCAGAGGTGTTTGTGAGCCAAAGAGCACAACAGATTAATACATACCATTGCAGTTCTGGACTTGAGAAACCAGTCAAATCTGAATTGTGGTGAGTTTCGGATACACTGTCTTAATTCATCATAGACGTTTTCCTTATCAAATCCTAGCTTGTGAAGCATACAGATTAGAAAGCGATCCTCTTCTTCAGTATAATTCTTCCCCTTATTGGTACCATATGATATTCTTAGCTGGTGGAAGGGGGCTTTGTATCTGCCAATCTAAACAAAACAAGACCATACATAACTAAGAAATCCTTTAGAAACATAGAACTGTTTTCTCTGAAAGCAAAAAAATCACCTGCCAGGCAGATGAACAATACCATATTAGAAAACTAGAGCTTTTATGATCTCTGGTCCTGAAAGTCACCATGTTTAAGGAACTGTAGATTCTAGACACTAATTCACTAATTTCATTTACTAATATCATCTAAGCACCCAGCTTTGTCACGTTTGTCTGCTTGCCTGTTTGACAAATAATCTTTTGATTGTGCAGTGCAGGCCTGACACTACATTTGAAAATAGTTAAAATCTGCCAGCCTGCAACGGGCAATGATTCTTTTTAACAAAAAAATCTTCAGAAATGGTCAAAAGCAAAGGAAAAGAAAAAGGTACATGGCTCAGCTGCATTTTGGTTAATAGAGTGAGACACTGTTTTTCCCCTGACTTCTTTAGAAGAGGAGCTAGTCAAGCCTAAGGTAGGTAAAAATGTCTGGTATTTGTTTCAAGTGTCTTAACATATTACAAATCTCTTTGTTACCAAGCCCCGGCTGGTGAAACGCGCAGGATCAAAGAAAACTCCACTGACTGGTAAGTCTTCTCTTTTTAAGTAAGTCCTCTAAAAATATATGTAGCATTTCAGCTATGTGGGTCCAATCAGAAATTGTGCTTCTTCAAAAAGCACATAGTTACTGGGAGTGGATCACAGTACAATCAGTTCATAGTGCCATATAACAACAGTTGTTACAAACAACAGAAGGCCACACCTGAAGTTATCACCATAGCTATCAGCCAAAATAGGAAGTTTAAACCTACCAAATGCAGTTAAATTCAAGAGTAGGAACTGCAAAGGACAGCAGTTCAATAGAATAGAAAAGCAGAAGGTAGCAACTGCTGAGGAACAGGTAAGAAATGAACATTAGGCCTAACGTGTCTTCTTAATGTACTGTAACATTGGCTAGGCATACAGCATGGGATCTCACCTCATTGGCACAGGGAAATAAAGGAAGCAAGAAACACAGCAAGGATACCTTTGTATCAAGTGCTTTTTTTATGCTAATTCGTCTCTGAATTCTGGCTTCTCCTCTTTCTATCTGAGCCATGATCTTCTCAATGTCTTGGAGTTCGTTGCACCTTTCCCAGAACACAGCTAAGAAAAGAGCAAATGGTTAGTTTCTAATCATGGAATTAGTTTTTTGCCTTAAAAGATGTTATTTCCTTTTACCAGACCTTACTGCTGTATAAAAATAGATATGCCTTTACCTGATAAGGGACCTTCACTTCCTGAACTTGTGTTGGGAGTATTACAAATACTATTTTGAAGAGGGTAGGTACAGGAGCCCTCATTTTAATTGAGGTATGGTTTGGCCAGCTAATTTCCTTCTCAAAGAAAGTCTTAACAGGGAAACTGATAAAACAGTAATACAGAAGGAAGTGGGATTGCCACTCTAAGTTAGTAGCCAAAGACAGGAGCAAGTGTCTAAAAGACAATTAAGTATTTAAGTAAAATGTTACCTCTATAAGTAAGCAGCTGTATACCATAAAAAACAAAGTCCCAGAACCTTGCAGCTGCACTACAGGATAAGACCCTTCTCTAAAACATCAGTGGAAAAAGTAATCAACTGGTCTTCAGTTACAAAAAACAATGCTCATTAGTCAGTCACAGAATGTTTACAGTATCCCTAGCTTTAACAATGTGAAATAATAAAGGGGCAGAGAGTCAAGACAGTTATTGGTTGTTAAATCTAAGGAAAAGAGAATTCTCCATCTAAGTATTTTTTTCCTCATCATTTCCTTTTTTCAGAAATTAACAAGAATTTAAACCAGCACTATCCAGAATATATCTAACACCAGTTAGAATATATGAAAGTGTGTCATCAATAGAGCATGTGCACATTTCAGTACAGTTTTAACTACGCAGGGGCTAAACCTACTAAAATCTTTATCAGCAGACCCCAAATCCATTAGCACAATCTTCACCCTTAAAGGGTCACACAGGGAACTCATACAAGTAAAATGGTCAGCTTGTTCATAGACATTTCAAATTAGGAAAGCAGCATTAGATACAGAGTTGACTACTTGAAAAGTAAGTTACCTGAATACTCGATGACTTCCTCTGGGGTTTTTCCTTCTACTTCTCGTGCTATATTTTCAATATCATCACGGCCCCACTTCTCATTAGCTTTGATGAACTGGTTAAAATCTCTCTTATTCCAGTTAGTAAATCCCTTTACAGCAATTAAAAGCAAACATGGCACAAAAGTTCAGGATTTGTCCATCTACACATTTCTTTCAACAGATAATTGAAAATGACTGAGTAACACTTCTGTAATTCCAACAATATTAAACCTGTGCTTTCCTGCAGTTTGATGGTAGTAGAAAAACTGCTTTTATGGTATGATCACTATAGTCTCTCTCCATCTAAAAACTACCTAATAATTAGCACTGCTTCTTTAATTACTACTTCAGCTCATAAATTAACCCCTCTAACCCACTATTCTCTGAGACAACATGGGATCACTTTTTAAGAAAAAAAGTCCCTGAAGAGAGGCAAGTAGTCTCTGTAATGGTTTTGTTTAGTTACAGAGGACCACCAAGTGCCCTGCAGATACCATCAGCCTTCTGCATCTTCCCTGGTCTTTCTCCCTCAAAGTCTGGAGGTACTTTGTGTGATGCTATGCAGCAGGGACAGGAAAAGCAATGCTGAAGTTACCAGCTACCAAGCCAGACTAACTGCAGTTTTGTATTAATTTTTAAAAGAAAAAGCACAGTAATATTTAGCCAGACACATTATGATTTAACCAGAGCTTATTTGATTGTACTGACTTTTAATAGTGAACTGCTCCAATGCAGTACTACTCAAACAAGAGCTCTTGTCCTAAAATTACCCACAAAACACATGTGAAAATATAATACACAGACAAGGAGTAAGAGGTATTAACCTGCCTTGAATTATTTAAATGTACAAGCTACCTAATTATGTACCTATTCAGCTTGTATCTTCTCTAAGAGGGGGGACGTTATCACTTCTAGTCTTAGTTTAAGAAATCTGCCCCTTCGCCCTGCAGTGTATAGTTTAGTACATGTGAATGTGACATTTTGGCAAAGGCTCTGCTTTAAATTATGTGGAAAGTCGCACATGCAGCTCTGCAACTAGTCTGCATGGTCCCCCAGCTGAGAAAAGATGTCACAGGCTACAGTCAATGTGAACTTGCCAAGTCAGACTCTGGACATAACTCTTACTTAAAAACATACAGACTGTATGTAGATCAGGTTCAGTAAAACCTAAATACACTAATTTCAAAGTGTCCTTCAAAGGTATCTAAACCCATAACAAACCCAATACTAAACTTTTTTTTCAGCATGAACCAAGATTTGCAGCCATATTAATTTAAATATGGCATTTGTAAATCACTAAGAAATGTTCATGTAACACTGTAAAACACAACCCAAACTTCAGATGATGTCAGTCTCACTAAAGAACCAGCGATACCTGGGTTAGAAGCTTCTCTTTTTCTTCTAGTTCTTCATCATTAAGAGGTTCAGCCTCGTCAATCTTAAGCTGCTCTTCCTTTTGTGCTTGGGCTGCATTGGGCAGATCAGGATTACGAGGTACCTGAAAGATTATACATTTTGTAAAATTGATGACTTTTCACCAGGGCTTGGAGTAGCTTCTCCATTAATACAACCTAATCATTTGTTCAGATTACCATGATTTCATTTAAATCAGCGTGAAAGGCAGGACAAGTACATACTCTCCTACCAGTAACTGCTGCAACAAAATACACTAATGCAGTGAATGAATTCTATTACCTTGTACCCGATTGTTTTCCTGTAGTAGAGAATCTCTTTTTCCAACAGTTCAAAGAGCCGTGGAGGAAAGAACTGAAAGTCCTGTACATTTGGCTGCTTTGGAGGCCGCGGTGCCTGAAATACATAAAAATGCTTGTATTTGACTCCTGTTCACATCCAGAATCTGTTTGCTAGTAACTTAGTCCTGTCTGTGAGCAAAAAAAACTTAATTTTTACAAAAATTACCCTAAAACAGGGTGCAAGTCAGGTATAACCATGAAGGCTTAGAGAAGTAAAAGGTATGTGAGAAAAGCAGACAGGGTCTTCTGGAAAGGGAATGGTGGGGAAAGATTCGCACATACATCCCCTTGAACAAAGTTAACGCATTTGAGTAGCAGTAAGGATATGTTTCATACGTAATAAAATTCTACTACTTAAAGAAAGTAAAAATAAAATATGAAATACCCCATATCCTTACCATCCTAAAATCCTTTAAGTTTTATACTGCTCTTGATTTTTCCTCACAGAAATTTGTCTTAAATACTTTGGATTTTTCTAAACTTCTAGTGCCTCCTCAATTTATGAAACCAAATGAATTTCTTGCTTTCAGCTTTGACCACTTCTCAAGTATATTTGACCAGTTTATTTATTTATTTGTTTTTTAATTAGTCAACTCACCTTGGGTGCTTTTGGCTCACTGACTCGAAGAGCTTCTCTGAAGTAAGCATCCACAGCATAATTGGCTTTTCTTTCTCGTTTAGGTGGTTCAATCCACTCTGTAAATGCCATCTATAAAAACAAATCCCACCACCCCCAAGAAGTATTAAGACTAAGTCTTGCAAAACATTCAGACCAGCTATGAGTTCTATATAAAAAAAGTCTACATATACTTTGTTAAGTAACTAAATTTACAAATTATTTTTATAGCTGCATTGTATTTTATTTAACCAATGTATCATAAAAGTATGGTTTACTCATACAAATCAGTGCTTCCCTCCAAGAGAAACTTAAATATTACCTTCTGTTTTTCTCTGTAGTCCTCCCCTTCAAAATTATACACGCTGGACTCTGTATCCATTGTGAAATTTCGGAGGGAGCTTTCACCCATCTTTGAAAGTTTTTCATTCATTTCTGCAGTCTGGGGGCAGGAAAGAGTGAAATGAGCAGTAACCTTTTTTGTAAGGTACTTCATTATAAAACATCTCAGTTATAACGGCATTAAAAAAATTAACACATTTGACCAATATGAAGCTTCTCACTAACAACCACTCTATTTTCTCCAGCTAATAATGAAGCTATCATCCAGTAATCCACTATCTTACCACACAATTTAAGTCTAGGGTGAGGTTTTTTTTTTTTTTCTTTTAAACTTGATCTCACCTTCTTTGCACCTCTTTCCAAAATGTGATCAATATCTTCATCTGTAATCTCACTTTCCTTTGAGGCAAACACATGTGTTGCTCCATGTCTAATCATTTGCAGCATTTCATCCTTCCCAAGTTTATTCAAGTTTTGATCCACCAGTCTTCCTGAAGATAAAAGCATTGAAAGGTTGCAATTAAAAAAATTATATTACTGAAGGAACAACATATGATTTCCCCCTTCCCTTACATTCCCATACATTCTCTTACTTTCCCCCTTACCTCACGTGAAAAAAAAAAAAAACAGTAAAATAAAATCCAGCAAAATCTAGCCAGGGACAACATGCATTCTCTTTACTGTGCTTTATTTGTGTGTGAACATTTTGGATGCAAGACCTTATATACAAGCTTTATGTTATGGTGTGCATATTTTTGTAATTTCAAAACCAAACCCTGCTGAATCCTTTTTGTATAATAGTTACTGACTCCAAACAAACCAACCAACCAAACATCCTCATCACTTCTCCCCACCTATTAAAGAAAAAGGCCAAGGCATTAATTTCTCCATTTACAAGTGGAAGTTGAGTGCTTCAAAACAAGTTTGTCTACCTATACTCCCTTGTCTATATACATGTATTTATCACTGGGGAAGTAATTAAAAAGTTAATGAGGAAAAGCCTATTCTTGCTGTAAAATTTTTGGGTCTTTGCACTCTATATTCAGAATACAGCTGGAGCAAAAGCAACGTTCCCATTAATTCTTACTACATGATTTGTCTGCAGTGTTGTTAAAAAAAAAAATTGCCTCCAACTACTTGCCTTGCTGGATGACTATGGAATCTAGCCGGAGTTTCATTTCTGCACGTTCCACTATTCTTTCTTCCACTGTATTGTCCGTGATAAATCTGAACACTCTTACAGTCTTTGTTTGGCCAATTCTGTGTGCTCGATCCTAGGGGAAAAAAAAAAAAAATAAATCAACGCTTGCTTTCTAGTGTGAATATATAATCATGTTCAATTTTCATTAGTTTCAGCAAACTAACTTGTAAAACAGAATGGTGTAGATTAGTTAAATCTTTACAGAAGTCAATTTAATGTGACTACCTGAGATACCACATTTGCAGTTCAAGTTTTTTGTTGTTAGGCAACATCAACAACAAGTATGTTTCTAAATTTCATACCTAAAAATAGCTTTTCCTTTTTGTTTTGTGTTTGTGTATGTGCACGCGCACGTGTGCATTACATTGCGTGGGAGAAGACTGGATGCTTCTGGCATTAGGTAACCTTCTGTAAAATCAAAATATTTAAGAAATTCTCTCTGTACTGACCAGAAGCTACCTATCCCCAAATCATTCAGTCATGCTATGAATATTTGAAGAAAAATACAATGTACCACACCTCACCTGACTGGCTGATCATTAACCACTATGAGAATTAGTATTCTGAACATACACTTTTAGTGGTAACTGGAATTTTCTTGATTTAGCTTCCAGGCACTGGTTCTGTTATTCTTTTGAACTAATTTTTGTTAGAATACTTGAGAACGTACAGCTTGAATTTACAAGGTTTGTTGTCACTGAAAGGCCTCATTTGCCAATGGTAACACTGGTAGATTTTTAAATAGCAGCTTTACTTTCTTCTGCAATCAGTAGTGTTCTTAATAGGTACCATGGCTGAAAATGCATATAAATCTACTTTTAAAAATTAAATAAAGGAAGTTGCTAACAGAAGCTTGCTTTTTAAAAACTGTAATTCAAATTTTATTTGCCTCTTTTCCAAAGTCTCACTGAAGACAGCATAAATACAGTAAGGTCTACTTTCCAGAGAAGGAAGGTTTTATAATTTTGGAGTTAACACATGCCATTAGTTTTTAAAACTAAAAAAGGCAAAAAAGGCTATTTTCATTAAACACTACTAAGGGTACTGTAGCATATACCACGGCATTCCCTCCTGCAAAGTCCAAATGTGACTACATGTTCCACAAAGTGGAAGCTGCGCTGCAACTGAAAAATCAGTCTTAAAAATACTATTAATATTATGCTAAACTGGAAAAATGACATTTAAATTTGAAAATACTATGTCATACAGCACACGCATTTCTAGGACAGTTATATGAGGAAAAAAGGACGTTTCCATCCGGATTCTTACCATAGCCTGAAGATCTACTTGTGGATTCCAGTCTGAATCATACAGAATTACAACATCAGCAGTAGCCAAATTGATTCCAAGACCTCCTGCCCGTGTACTCAACATGAACACAAATTTTGAGCTACCAGGTTCATTGTATGCGTTAATAGAAGCCTAAATAGATAAAAAGAACATGATCAGTTGAACTAAATGTTTCATAAATACTATTTTTACTTAAGTGAAATACTTAAAATTTAAAATACCTGTCTCTCATCATGAGGTGTTT
Source organism: Anas platyrhynchos (assembly GCF_047663525.1). Taxonomy (NCBI): domain Eukaryota; kingdom Metazoa; phylum Chordata; class Aves; order Anseriformes; family Anatidae; genus Anas; species Anas platyrhynchos. The sequence continues at coordinate 38,754,770 of NC_092590.1, forward strand.
GTCCATCCAATCTACAGTATTCATAATTTCGCCACATACAATAATCTTCCAAGATGTCCAGGACTCTGGTCATCTGGCTGAAGATTAAGACTCTTGAATCTGTTTGGGGTAAAAAGGTTTTGTTTTCATCAAAACTTAAGATTCATTAAACTTCACAAAAGTTTGCCAGTCAGAAAGGGATGGAGGGCAGTTGCATGTAAGAGTAGTTATAAATAAAAAGACTGATTTAAGTAATGTAATGAAGATAAGTTTTCAGGGCTAAATATATATACATGTATTTAAAACAATACCTAGTATTTTTATTAAACAGCCATTAGCACGTGAAAGAATTAGAAGGGTCTGATGTCAGCTGGGATGTCTATGAATTACATAGCCTAATATATAATACACGTCTGCAGATGTTTCTATCAAGTACTGCAGTGAATTTCTAATATTTTAAATTTATATTTCTGTATTCTTTAAATGCCTATGTGTATTTATTGTGCAAATGAAAATTTTTTGGGACAAGTGATGCAGAAGAAAATTTCTCTTTCAAATATAACAAATCAAGAAGTAAAAAGAACAAAATGTTAAAGCATTTTGGATTTGAGATATCTAGAAATTAAATTCTTCTTATAGACTTGTCAGTCAGCTTACTTACCTGCTACGAACAACGTTCAAAAATGTAAATATATATTAATGTATATGTATATATAGACACAGGCAAATGTTTCAAATGTACTTAAGAGATTTAAATAAAACACAGAATGTTACAAAGTTTCTGCTGCCTCCTACATGCTCCCAGTATGACTTTTGTTCTTTGGACTCAAGGTCTAATAATTAAATGCTCTCTTTTGGTTAACATCAGCAGTTGATTTAAAACCATACCAATTCTATTTGTAATGTCCCAACAATGAGTCTCACATCAGAAAGAAACCAAAATTAAAAAAAGCACAGTAGCCAGTTAACTTTTTTTTCAGTCTTACAGCAATGCATATGTCCACAGCTGTTTGAATACTATCCAGATACTGGGCACAGGTTACTTCTATATTACCTAAGACTAAGGTTTGATTTTTTTTATCCATAATGTCTCCCCATTGACAAACTTTCCTTCACTTTAGTGCAGTGACGGTAACGTATGCCAGAGCTTTGTCCCTACTATTGAAAATATAAAAAAAGAAAAACATTTTAAAAATAACAGGGTGTTCCCCCAGTTTTGACTAAAAAAAAAACGCAAGTGCTGTTCAAAATCATATCCAGAAAGAACAAAAAACATTTCACAAATGACTGGACTTTAACCCTACATGAAGACTTTGAATCTATAACGGTATTTCATGGCAAACCAAAGCAGTGGTTAAAATATTACACAATTAGGTTTCAAACAGCTCATGTTGCTGAGAAACCTAAAGCACAGACCAACTGATGCTTCTGTGGTCTCAACTGGAACGTAAACAAGCAAACAAACCCCTTTGCAGTCACAAAAAAAAAAGTTACTTATAAAGGCACTTCACAAGTCCTTCTGGATCAACTTTTTATTACGCAGTGCTTGAGAAGCCACTATCATGCTAGGAATCAACTATGGTCCTACATAATGTGTGCTGATTTTTTGCTCAGGAGACATGAAAACATTATGAAGTACTGACTTCAGTTTTTGTCATTAAACCAAACAGCTCGCAAGCAACAATACAACAAAAAGATGCGTACCTTGCTCTTTCAACTTCGGCAGTAATTTGTCCAATACTACCATTTTGCCACTGTTGGTGACCAAATGCATATCTGTTGTGTAAGGTGGACCAGGTTCTGCTCCATCAAAGAGATATGGATGATTGCAACATTTTCGTAGTTGCATAAGGATATTCAGCAGTCTCATTTTGTCCAACTTTCCAGCAGAATTCAATATATCTATATCCTTCATTAAGATTCTTGTATACCTGTATCAAAGAAAAAACTTCTGTAACTGTAAAACAGTTGCCCTTTGCTTCACTAAGCACAGTGTGGTTTGGGTTGGAAGGGACCCTAAAGCCTACCCAGTTCCACCCCCCTGCCATGGGCAGGGACACCTCCCACCAGCCCAGGTTGCCCAAAGCCCCATCCAGCCTGGCCTTGAGCACCTCCGGGGATGGGGCAGCCACAGCTTCTCTGGGCAGCCTGTGCCAGGGCCTCACCATCCTCTGAGTGGAGAATTTCTTTCTCATATTTAATCTGAATCTACCCTTTTTTTAGTCTAGTTTAGTTTTTAGTTTCAAACCATTACTCCTTGCCCTATCACTACACTCCTTGACAAAGAGAATATGGTGTAGTCAAAAGCTTCTCCCCCGCCCCCATTTCAGCAGATAACTTGCACTGATCTGCACAGTTTCGTCATCATAAAAGTGTCACAAGGAAATACATACAGAGAAATTTAATATAGCAGAAGGAATTAAATCAAGTTCTGCACAATCATTGAGTCACAAGCAGCACATTCCTTCTGAACCTTAGCCACAGCATAAACAACAGTCTCAATTACCATTCTCGCTGCATTTTGCTGAGACCCACATAAATTTTAACTTCCTTCTTTGGAGGCAAACTTTTCTCTACATCAGCTTTAATGCGACGTAGGAGGAACGGCCGTAGCACCTGAAAGAGATTGCATTATCATCTGTATTTTGTAAACTGAAATACTGAAGGGGTCAACAACACCAGTGCAGGCATACTTATAAATGCTAAACCACTAGACCTATTACCAGATCACGTGAAAAAGCAATCCATATCAGCAGATTATTATGCTTGAGCTTTCTTTGGACGACTCTAAATCTTCTAGGGCAATTCTTTTAACAGAAGATTCCTAAAAGTCTTCCAGGTTTTCAGTAGAACACTCTTGGTCTTTCAAGTGAAAAAAATAAAAAATAAAACTCTGCTTGACTGAAATCTTTGTAGTGTCTTCATAGCCAATATTCTAAATGCAAGTATCTGAAAACCTTCAAAGCCAGAACTGTCAACCTTTCTCTCTCCTGCAAAACAACTTTCTTTTCAAAACATAGACACATTCTGCACTTCACCAACCTTTTCTGAAAGCCCACCATGGTTTCTGGAATAAGCTATCTTACCCTAATATCTTGTCACAAGAAATATTAAAAGAATTATTTATAACCTAATGTAGATGTTATGGAAGCACACAAAAAGCAGAAAGACTTACCATATGGAGACGTTCCACCAACTTTTGATCCCCTAGACAGTTGTTTGTATCAAACCATGAATCAAAATCCTGTATCAACAAAATAATTGGCATGTAAGAACTTTTCTTTCAAGGTGCAGTAGCATTACAGTGGTGAAAAAATGCAATCCAAGTGATTCTCTAACACACAGAGTGAATAAAAGAACAAATCATCCCTTTTGGTCTATTGTCTTGGGAAGATATGTATCACTGTATCTTTAAACTAAAACAACAACAACAAACCACTGGGAGTTTAAAAAAAAAAATCATTTTTTCTTGAAAAGGAATCTGATTCACTCCTATCGCTCCAGTGGATAAATTCCAGCTGGAAGAAGCGTACCACTGCAGCATTTGATGAAAAATGAAAATGAAGAAGTAAAATTCTGATGTAATACATCACAAGATTTCTACTTTTATAGATGTTAAGCTCCCAATTCAGTTACGCTCAAAACCAGTTAAACACATTCTTGAAAAGGGCAAAAAATACCAACAATAATAAAAGGTATCTTCCTGAAACCATACTACGATGCACTGGGCATGCTCAGCAGCTCAGGTGCCACTTAATGAAGTCTGTTGCTAATTACATAGTATCTCCCAACTCACAGTAAACAAGTTTAGATAAACAGTAAGGTAACTTACAGTTAATGTAAGAACAAAGTTGTTTTACCAACTGCAATGTTTACTCCTATTTTGAAATGCAATAGAGATCACCTCCACACTCTAACTTGAAATACTTCTCACATCTGCTAAGCTCACAATAGCCCTTAAAAATGGACAAGCTGAGGAAATTAGTTCATATACTGTACTTATAACATACAATATTGGAAACATGCACTGACTGCCAGACTATAGTTATAAGCAACTGATACATCTGACTATATATCTCTATCTACATATATATACAAACACACACACACACATCTATGTGTATACCCACATATATATATATATTCAGGCCTTTCCAAGTCTGGAAAACCACCAACATTCACTTGTTAATGGAAATTAACACTTACTTCAGATGAGTTAAAGACATCTGGCAAAAGGAAGTTAAGAAGTGCCCAGAGTTCATGTAGGTTGTTCTGAAGTGGAGTTCCAGTTAATAGCAGCCGATTTGTAGTCTTGAATTCCCTCACAATTTCTGATAACTGAAGGAGATTGAGACATAAATGAATATAAATATACCACTAGTACTACCACCTAGCAACTCAGAACAGTATCTCTTTCAGTGAAAATAAAAATTACCTTTGATTTTTCATTTTTAATCCTGTGGGCTTCATCTATAACTAGGTATCTCCAGTTAAACTTCTTGAATACTGATTTTTCTTTGATAAGCATTTCATATGATGTTACGCAGACATCCCATTCTCCTGGCAACAATACATCTCTGACAAAGGCAGCCTAGACAGCAAGGTGACAGGTCTTTATTGAGACTTTGTCAAAACTAAAACAAAAAGAACACACTAGAGCTGCTAAGATCTTAAAACAAGGCTGCTGAATTTGAAAATAAGATTAATTACAGAGTCAATAAAACATACAGCCACTGTAAGACTTAAGGACTGTAAGACCTGTCAGTGATGAGGCTGCTAAAACCCTTGGGGCAGAGCAGAGAAGGAATTTCAGTTCAGGAACTTCAAATAAGGTTTTCAATAGCTAAACAGTAATATTAAAATTTAAGAATTAAAAATAAATTAAAAAAAAAAAAAACACAACCAAACCAACAGAAAAACTATTTTGAGTCCTAGTTTAGACAAGGATTTTTTTGAAATTGAAAAATAATCCCAAACAGCTTTATTTGGCAACTTGATTTCTAGAATGCAGACATCCAAGGATTAAGAGAGGACACAGCAATTATTAAGAATTCAAATTTTAGAGGTATACAGATATTAAGAGGTTAATTCACGTAAATGAGAAACATTCTACTAAAAAAGAGCATGGACTTTTGAATTCTAAAAAGACACACTAAAAAAATCATAAGGTATCATATCTGGATCAATGACTTCTAGAATTATTTAAAAGTTTAACCAGTATGTTTGTAATTTCTAACAACAAACTTTTAAAGTAGAACTAGGTACCCTTAGAAGAATAATCAAAAAAACCTGCTGCCAAACAGCATGGATCACATGCTGGATTTAACATGCGTGAATACAGGAAAAATAATATCAAAACTTACTCGCTGGTCTTTGTCACCTATCAAACACACTGCTCGAAGTGTAGGTACCCATCTCTTGAATTCATTCATCCAGTTATGTAGAGTGGATTTTGGAACTAACACCATGTGAGGACCAGGAATATTTCTGTAGTGTTTCATATATCCAAGAAGAGAAATTGTTTGCAGTGTCTTCCCGAGACCCTGTGAAAAGCATTAACGTGTCAGAAAAAAATCTCTCAGCAAGCACCTTTAAAAAGCTCAACAGTGAGCTCTGAGTACATTATAGAATCCACAGCAGCCTAAACAAATTGCTAAGGTACACTAAAAGGCATCAACATTTTAGTTACTAAAAGCTTATACAGCATTGCACAACTAAAAAACAAAAAAGTAATAGAGTAACATATTCAAACACGGGATTATTAAGTTAGAACTTCGCCTTATCCCTCAAGTAAGAAATTCTTAGAAGTGCATGAAAACATTATTTCAAAAGATTTATTTTTGTAGGATAGGGTATACTCAGATTATTTAGAGGTCAATGAACTTTAAAAACTGACATACACGTACTCATTATCTTAAACGTGAAATTAAGTGAATAAATTAGGAACCCTGTAAGATGACTTTTGCAGGCCACAACATGTCGTCAGTTCTCATGAGAATAAAGTGAAGCATAAGTAAATATAAACAGCTGCATATATAAAAAAAATAAAACAAATACTGAGTGGCTTTAGAAGTACTTTCTAAAGCACTGTTCATTATTCAACAGAAATATTAAAAATCTTGTATCTTCACTGCATAGTTTTAATTAAAACAAAACAGGAAAATACACAAACGCCAGACCCTATGTATCATTTACATAATTCAAAACACTGTGACTTAGTTGCATAGGATTTAAAAAGAAAAAATCAATGCAAGTTATTTTTGTTTCCAAAATTCAAGTCTTTGTCTTCAAAATGACCACATTCCACCTGGCGTAAGATGTGGAAAAGTGTTTACAGGCTGTGTGAAAGGCATAGATAAATTCAAAAGGATAAATATTTAAGAATAAATCCAAAAATACTTAACAGCAAGCATTTAAACTCCTCAGTCCAAAACAAATTTTGGAAGACCATGAATCTACAGACTTAGACAGTTTCCCAAACTTCTTCGTTAACACAACCCTGCTCCACTTAGAACTCTACTTGCCAAAGAAAATCCTCTATTCATAAACTTGTATGAAAATCCTTGATCTATTTCAAAATCAAATGTGTTCCTAAACAATGAAGTTACTTGTCTCTAATTTATCTTGAAGTTTTATACATAAAGGCAACTATCAGTAAGATATGAGAAATGCATCATGCCAGTATGTAATTCAACTTTTATTTTTCCTTATCTCCTCCTGTTAAAAATCAGATACAATTAAAGGAGGAGGACAAAAACCTATCTGCCTCTCCAACTACTACAATTTCTTTTGCCCTCATCCCTTCTCATCCAGGGAAAAAGAACAAAAGCAGAAACAAAAGATGCTATGGCTAGCACTGACTGAAAAGTCCACGGTCATGATGCGAATGAAAACACAGCTCTCTAGCTACAACTTCGCATCATTTTTCCTGGAAAGTTTCCCAGTGTTGCAGTTCTTCCTGCTGAGAACATCAATCCACAAAGGACACTCGTATCGTGCTATCTGTATTTTATATCCTAATAACAGGAAGCGTTCCCACATTTGTTGCTCTTTTCATGAATGACACTCTCTTCGCAAGGGCAGCTTCAGAATACCCTAGCAAAATAGCTGGGGTTTTGAGAAAATATACAGGACACGTCGTTCTATAAAACGCTTCCCCCCTTAATTATATTGTTCTAAAGTTTAACAGATCCCCTTTTCATGCCTGTTTCTAAAACTGCCTGTAGAGTTTATTTAAATTAACATACATGTGAAACTGTTTTAACATTAGTGACCTAAAAACACACTAGAAAAATAAAACTTGGGAAATCATACATTGCATTTTGTGCTATGTAAAAAAGTACATTGCTGATTTAAAATTCTATTGGTAACGTGTGCTATCAAGCCCCCCAGTAGAAATCCGGGCTCCATGCATACCATTTCGTCTGCTAGGATACCATTGATGCCATTTTCATACAAAGAAATGAGCCAGTTCAGTCCTCGGACCTGATAATCACGCAGCTTTCCCCATTTAACATCTACAAGACATAAAAGAATAGATTTAAAGATTTGTAAAGACTTGCCAAAGAGTCTTGCCTGCTAATTGACACTGATTATCGAAGCTACAGAACAAAATCAAGTAGTACACCCTACACAGTAAATTCCAAGGATGAAGCAGACTGGATGCAAGTGATACACTAATTTGGTTTCTGTGAGCTGCTTCGACAGCTTCGATTTCTGAAAACACACAAGTTATATTGAAATTTTAACCCTATAATCCCTCCCAAAATCAGAACACGGTACAACAGTAAATCAACAGAATATTAAATTCTCTGTTAAACTGACTGGAAGCCATTATGTACTTTAAATTGAATCAGAAGACTGGTTCCACCTGAAAATTTTAAGATGACCAACTTAAAAGCTAGCTCTTTCCCTAACTAAGGCAACTTAAGGTAACTAAGGCATGGCAACTGGATTTCTACATGACAGGATTCACTGGACCTTCCTTCTAGCCAGAATATAAACAGTCCTTAATGTATTTTGCTCCATCAAACTGGTGCTGGTTATCGTTTTCTCTCTCTCTTGCCACCCAAAAATTGACTCATTTTCTTTGGGAATGGTGAAAATAAACTCCTCTTTTAAACTCCAAACGTTTGACTTTTGAAGGTAAATAACTTGCAAGGGGGAAAAAAGGAAGAGAGGAAACACACATGATGGAGATTCTTCAAATCGAGTGCAGACATTTGTTGTCTTGGAGCTTTCTGTTAACAGCTCCTCGTCCTCTTCCTGTTCTGTTCTACGGTGTCGGTAGCTGAAAAAGTGGAAGAAAGAAATAAGTTTCTTGCTGAACTGAAAAGACACTAAACTGTTCCAAAATGTAATGACACTGCAGTACACACAGATCACAAATACACAAAGAAGTTTCTTGCAGTTTTCTTTAAAAGAACTCTAAAATTAAGCTCATGAATTTAAATGCTTTTTGACTCTTTAGAACGAGTAGCTTCTTAACGAGAAGATGTCCATGGCATTCTGGCTCATGTTGGAGGCTCAAACGTTTGAGCAGCGTGACTGGAAAGGGATAAACCACACAGTCAGGGTGCATCAGTCCTGGCCTTTAACTACAGGACAGGGAATGACGCTGTTTAAGAGCTCTGCAACATCTGCCAGAAGTTCCTGAAATGGTGCAGACACACAAGCTGCAATGAAGGCAATCCAAATTTCTAGATTTAGGATTTTCAAGGTGCCTGTAAGATGCATTATGTTCTCCATGAACTCTTACAGCTTACAGCCATGAATGCTCTCTTTTCTGCCCCTGCTTTTCTTCATGCTGGAATACTTTTAATCGATAGTGCTTTACCACCACCACAAAATTCTTCTAACTCATCGAATTCTTAGACAACCCTCCACTTACAAGTGGGCAGTTGAAAAAAACACAATTACACAGTGTAAAACACACACCCAAATAGGACAAAAGGCTAGCAAGTTTAACTTACGCTTCTAAAGTACACTAAAATCCTTAATTACAGTACAAGGTGGCCTACATGTCATCACTCACTCGCCAACTGACAGTAAATTCTGTTTCTCATCCTTCTTTATTCGTGGACGTCCTGGTTTCATTTTCAAAGGTGAAGTTGGAGTTTTCTGAGCAGCAGGCTGGATGAAGTGAGCAAACAGCTCAGTCTGCTTCAACAGATACTCAAATCTGTTTGCTCTGTCTGTTTGCTGTTGACAAGGGAAATTAAGCGGAACAAGTGTGAGACGTTACAATATGCATTCATTTAAAAGACAAAGCTAACAAATGCTTTTTAAACAATACAGATTCACATCTCTTCACGTACATAACTACAATAGCAAAAAAGAGATGATTAACATCAACAATATAACTGGCGCTGACACATTCAATATTCTTTCATTGGATCGAAGCTAACCATTGCTAAACAGTAAGATCAAAGTTGCAAGACAGATCTGCATTAAGACTGACATCTGACTTGCGCACAAAGGTTGCCTAAGTGTCACTAAACAAGGCAGCAGAGTCCCTTTAACAACCTTCTCCTGTCAAAAACGATGGTCCCATTCCCAGAAATTGACTCCCACTCAGGATGCACAGGATTCGTCAGTGAACTTGTTCGTCTTGCCCACCTGGCAACAACTATTCTCTTTTCTTCTGCTTCGTGAGATAAAACAGCTCGCTGAGGTGTCAGATAACCAAAAGGGCTGTCATGAAAGGCGTGGGGGACAGAAGAAGAGCCCATAGCTGGAAGCCAGAAAAACTATTTTAGTGGCAAAGAGCTGTTAGATACGTTCAGCCTAAGCTGCATTTGGAGTGTACCCTTTGATACGAGTCGCCATTTCTGCTACACAAAAAAGATTACAGGAGACAATAAAAGTTTAGCTCCTGTGAGACAGGTTCTGTCTGGAATCAACACACCTTCCCAGCGCCACTCCAAGTATCCTGAGCTTACAGGAACTTCCGAAGACAGCTCCATGTTTACCAGCAACCACCCTGACATTCTGCCAGCTGCCACAACATAACCTGGTATTTAGCAACTTGCACAGTTACAGGAAGTCAGTTTTCTTAGTAAAAAGGAACATATGTTCCAGACTTCTGCAAGAGCAATACCAGCGCTCTGAGTATTCTCCTCTTTAAGCAGATCCTACTTGGCATGAGAGACGGAAAGACAGGGGTGAAAGGAGATCAAGAAAGCAGCAAACCCCGTACGTACCACAAGAGTCTGACTCTAGCCATAGTTTAAGCTTGATTAACACAGCTACAATCCACAGACCCCGAATTGCAGCTTTCCTGTCTAGCCCTCAAAGATTGTTTTGTTTTGCTTCCGAACAGCTTCTGACATTTAAATTAGGTAAGACCTTATTACTATCCACATCAATAATCCTTATTTGTAAGTACTTTTCACTGGCTGTACAAAAGATAAGAAATACAAACTGCAATGCACACGTTTCCTTGTTCAAAAACATTAGCAAGGAACTTTCCATAAGATTTGGCACTGCACACACACGCCACAACCCACTTTCAATGCACTTCAGGATATTCCTTTAAGAGACTAACAAATGTTGTCTGTATCTTTTAGATAGGACGCAGACAAGAACAGGCTGTACTACGCAACCTTGAGCTATCCTCATACCAACAGACAGAGAAACCTTCCCTGTTTTCTTTTGCAGCGCATCTTCTGACTATTTTGACAATAAAATACAATCTTTCTTGTAATTGTGCCTATTTAGAGACTAGGAGAGACAAATCCAAGTTCACTTCTAGGAAGTAGCACAAATAAATCAGCAGAAGACTGGGTTATTTTCAGTGGTAAGAAGAAACACAGGAAGCAGCAAATTATAAGAATCAGTTTCACTTTGCTATGAAGAAATTCCACATGCAGTCACAGACACTAGAACTATGAACAGGAAGAAAGGAAAAGCAGAAAGAATAGAGCAAGGATATGTGATGGAATGGTGAGGAGTGGGTGACTCCATCTCCTACACTCCGGATACCATAAAAGCTAAAAAATAAGAAAATGTTTTCTCTTATGTAACGTGTGAAGCACAGAATTAGCCATCTTCATGCTTGAGCGGTCTTAACGAGAGCTTCATGACGAACAAATTAAACTTCAGAAAAGCTAACACGATCCCTTTCAGTCTTGACAAAGTGAAAGTGTTGAAAAGTTTAACAAGGCTTACAGTTAGCACTTGTACTGAACAGCAAACATTTTCTCAGCCTCCTGTGAAAAAGCTTTTAAAGCTTTTATTTACTTTGTCCCATACACTGTACTGCTTGAAAGAACTTGCTTATTATGAAGTCCCCCTGCCAGAATATATTTCTATAGCATACAGTGTAGGTTATAATGTATTATAGTATACAGTGTCTACTCAAAGCCTTAAGCCTTATACTTTTCCTACAAAGGAGTACTAATCCTGCAGTTCAAAAATAATTATTTTGGAATTATTTTCCTGTATTCGGTAGTGATATAAAAAGATCCTAGACTTCAACTGATTCTACACGTTCAGAAAGTAAGGTAGCAGCCATTTAGAAACTAATGGATGCTTCCCTAGAGAATCTTTTCTCCTTCTGAGACAGTGAATACCCAAATCTTCATTATCCTCTTTGCCTGCAGGACAACTCTGCAGTCAATTTCAAAAGCAACATTACAATATTTCTCTTTTTTTCCACTTAAATTTGAATACTTTCCATTATACGATTCTTCTAAACTTAGGGCACTTCAAAGCTGCTCAGACTAGACTTCCTAGGAACGGCAAAACACATTAACAGCTGTTGCCACAGAATACCACAGTGGAAACGGAGAAGGAGCAGAGAACAAAATGCTAAAAACGAAAAGGGTCTATACGTTGTTTCTGTTATTTGTTTCAAATTACTTAGATTTTATTTTTGAATGACTAGACAAGTTCTTATAAAGCCAGTTATGAGACTTCAAAAGAGCAGAACACTAAGTAAGCAGGCCCTAAATACTGGATAACTGTACACGCTCCCAAGCGTTACATACCATTTTCTCTTCATATGTGGGATCTGCTTCCTGGATTTCCTTTTGTTTTCCTGGTGATGCATCATCAAAAGATTCCTGAGATGAAAAAGAATTAGAAAGAACTTATTATCTGAAGAGGAGAATACAGCCATGTAGAAGAGCATAAGCTCCCTGCAAATTACGCTCTATTCACATCAGATGGCACATCCATCTTTTGCTGCTTTGATATAGTCAGCTCTCTATTACTTACTGTAAAATTACCTGGAGATGGATCAAAGATCCCTGCCACAAGGTGACGGACAGAGCTAGCTCTCTATAATCTAATTTAGCTCCATCATTAAAGCGTCACATCAAGGTGGATGAGAGAGCCAGCTGTTGTCCAGAAGCTCAGCGCACCGCTTCAAGGGTGCTGTGCCCAAACCCTCTAAAGCTGGCTCTGGAGAGCACCGGGAAAGAACCAGTCCTGGGGCAAGAGTGGTTTCAAGTTTTTTCCTCTTCCAGGTTACCCCAATTCCTTATCGTTCTGTATCAAGGGAATAAATCTAAATAAAACACCTGGACTGCACTTCTGTCCTGAAAGCAGAGAAGAAATTTAAGAGAAACTGTATTTCTCCCCTGTTTGGTTTAATAAGTCATGTAACTTGTTATCACCACCAGTACTGCTCCTAACAGAAAAGCAGGCAGGCAGGAGGGGGCAGTCCTCCCTCATCCCCTTCCTGCCAAGTCCTTGCCATACTGCCTTCAACTGCTCTTTCAGATCGGGTTTTGTCCTCATCTCCCCTTATTAGGTTAATTCTTCCCCCATCATCCCTCACGTGTAATTTCTCCTTCAGTTCTTACAGCCAAAAACAACAGGACAACCCTTCTCTGCTACACCAGGCTAAGACAGTACATCACAAAACCACCCTTGAAAGGCTAAGAAATGGAAACAAATGAGATATCCTCAAAATTATTAATAATCAGCTGTCTAGCTGAGCGAAGTAAGAGCTAAGTTAAGTCTTTCCTAGCCTAGTCCGTAGACCCAAGGAACACGGAAACAAGAAACAACGTCAAACAAAGGAAGGCAAGACACGGGATGTTTGTGGGCGGGCGTCTCCTCACATAACTCTGGCAAGGTAAAGCCTGTGGCAACAGAAGCGGCCTAACAGACGTCTCATTCAAAAGTCAAAATTAAAGAGCAGAGCATGAAAAATTACAGCTAAAGGTCTTCCAGCCTTATACCAGATCTTCTGGCTCATCTCCTGCTGGGTATGGCTGATACCCATCTAGCAGGGAGCACGAGGACAGGGCTGTTTGAACTGGTGTACAATACTCCCATACTCCTGCTCCTCCTGGCTGGGAGAAGCGCAGCAGCACGCTGCCTGACCTCTTCACGTGTGACAGACACAGCGAAGCCTTGCGATTTGGCTGGAGAGCATGAAAACCGATGCGCTGAGGTGCCGGGGAGTATCAGGACGGCACTCAGACACTTCTCAGCGTGCAGGGCTGCCGGCTCCGAGGCGCAGAGGCAGCACCCATTACCCACAGCGCTCGGCTGCCCGCTCACCCCAAAGCTGGCGGGGCCGGGGCCGGGGCCGGGGCCGGCCCTGCGCTGCGCTGCGCGCCGTGACTCAGAGCCCCGCCAGCAGCACCGGCCCGTTCCCTTCCGACCCGCGCAGGAAGGAACAAAGCTGCGATACAATGAGCGTCTCCAGGCACGCGCTCAACCCCCCTGAAATTTCTGGAAGAAACACCTGTTGCCAAAAATTAAAAAAAAAAAAGAAAGGGGGGGGGGGGAACACCCCGAGTCCCGTCCCCCTGCCCCCCCCTCCCGCCCGCCTCCCCTCACACACGCGGCGCGGCGGAGGGACACGGCCCCACGGGGCGCGCTGCGGCACGGCCCGGCGCGGAGCGTTCCGGGGGCAGAGGGCGGCCCCCGAGGGCCCCGCGCCCGGTGCCCGCCCCGGCCCCTCCATTGTCTGCCGGGGCCGCCCCGCCGGCCTCGTGGCGGGCACCTGCCGCCGGCCCGGCGCGTTGCGGGGTGTGTGGGGGGGGTGTGGGGGTGTGGGGAGCCTCCTGACCTCCATCGCCGCGTCGCCTGCGGCCGGGCCGGCGGCGGGGGGAGCCGTCCCCGCGGCCTCGCTGCTGGCGGCGCCCGGCGGGGCGGGCGGCTGCGGCGGCGGCGCGGGCGGCTCGTCCGGTTGCGGCGGCGGCGTTGTCGTCGTCGTTGTCCCCTGCTGGCCGGCGGACATGATCCCTGTGGCGCACGGGGCCTGGCGGCGGGGTGGGCGGCGCGCAGCCCGGTGCCGGCGGAGGCCCGTCCCCGCTGCCGCCCCGGCTCGCTCGGCGGGCTCCCACCAACCAGGAACCGGCCCGCTGCCCGCTCTCGCGAGAGCCCGGCCGCCGCCTCCGCCTCCTGCTCCTGCTCCTGCCCCGCCGGGCGCTGAGTGGCGGCGCTGTGGGGAGCGCGCAACGGCCGCCGGAGGGGTGGGGAGGGGAGGGGAGGGGCGGGGCCGCCTCGCGCGCCCGCTCGAGCGTGGGGGCCGTTAACGGCCGCGCCGCGTGCGCGTTGTGTGTGTGGCGCGGGGGGGGGGGAGTAGGGGGCGGGCGTTATCCGTGACGAAGCGAGGCGCTGCTTTCGCTTTTAACGCTCACAGTTAACAGAACATCACCACGCCGCCACGCGCGGAGGGTGAGGGGGAGCTCCGTGCCCTTTTCCAAAAGAAAAAAAGTCTGCACGAGTAGGATAAACAACAATAAAACCCCTGTTTGTTTTAGGGCAGCTCCAGCTGGAGCACCAGGAGCTGATTAGTCACCAAAACAGGTGGCAGGGCCAACCCCGCAAGCCCCCTTCTCTCTCATCTCCTGCCAGCCCACAAACCAGTATCTGGGGATCCTAGGATGCAGGCCAGGGCTGGGGGGAGAGGGATTGTTTAGTGAGACAATGGAATGAAGCCGAGTGCCAGCTGCTGTCCCGAACGCCCCATACACCGCATATCCCTGCTGGATTAGGCAAGGGAGCTGCTCTACAGCAGGCTCTGGTACCTGAGGCACACACTCCCAAAAAGCCACCCCACACACCCCTGCTCACCCTGACAGGTAACACAGAACTCGGCCTCACCCGCTTGGTGCCGTCCTGACTGGGAAGGAGAATTCTGCAAGCACCACTGGTGTCCACCAGCTGCTAACAGAGGCTGAAGCCAAAGGAGCCAGCCCCAGCCATGCTGAAGCTCCCTCAACTTTGTGTCTGTAGATAAAGCTGGATACTGGGTACTGCAGCTGAACTGCTCTGCAATTAGAAGTAGAAAGGGTTCAGCTGTGGATGCACCTGCATTAACAAGCAGTGTTAATGGAGGGACAGCAGGTTTGCAAAGCTACATGTCCCACACGGGGCTGGGGGGGGGGAGGGGGGAGCGGAAGTAGAGGATAAATGGAGAAATGACTGCTATGATTATTTCTTATAGACTTCAACATTTTTTGAAGTTAAAATAGTTTGCTTTGACATTTCTAAACAACTGTGTCAATTAATTCCTCCCTAACTACTCAGAAGAGGAGTAGTAACTTCTCAGAAATTTTCAGTTTTCCTAGAACAGGATTTCTCAAATAGTAACAAATTTCCTGACATGGTTAGCCACTATTTGTTATCATTTCTCATCATAGATGGAAATCCAGTCCCAGGGCTTTGCTGAAGGTTCTCTTCTACATTCAGTGAGACAGCTTTAACTTCTCAATATAAAGCAGTAGCAAATTATACTAAGTTTATTGATTTATCCACCATTAGACTTGTCTTCAATTTTAATCTGATGATGCAGTACTATCTGGGTCGTGTGGACAGTAGGTGAGGCTAGGAAGCAGGATTCCCCCCTTCCTGATTTTTCACTGTTTCCCCAGAAAAGCACTCAAAACCACACCTGGAAGATCCCTGGTGAAGAAAAGTGGGGCATTCAGGAAGTAATCAGGTATTTGGAAAGAGGTTGATGTTTCAACACCTTCACCATCATTTGTCAGTATAAAATTGCCAGGTAAGATCATAAAGGTTGGTAGGAGAGAATTCTTAGTATTTTTCTCCCTTTTCTTACTGTCTGCATTCAAACCTCATTGAACCTTGGCCACCCAGCAAGTCAGTGAGAGGTGCTGAGATACTTTTGGGCCTCAGAAAACATTAATATATCTTTCATCTTTACTTCAAACTTGCTTCTTCTCTCTTCCTGGCTACTGCTTTAGCTTCTCCGTTTTCCTCACTTTCCAGAAACTCTACTTTTATGATAAAGGAACAGCACTTGTTGCTTAAATATCACAGTTATCATTAAATAAAGTACCAGCCTCAAGTACTTTGTTCACATACAGGGAAATACTGAAAAAAAAAAAAAATCTAGCCAAAACCTGAATTCCACAATAAAACCAGAATTATTTTTTTTCCTCTCTGCAGAGGCAAGAAATAAAAATCAGTCTTGCAGCTGCAAAGAACTTACAACATTGTATGAGTATTTTTTGATAACCCTAATAGGATATCAGTGAAATAGTTTCATATACCCAAAGGCTTCTGAATATGATTTAGTACTCCACAAAAAAAACCCTCTTACCTCTAATTCATCCATAATTTCATTATTCAATATTACTTACATTAAGTTGTCATGGACGCTGTATCACTGCAAGAGTGAAATATCACTAGGAGTGAACTCCAAAATCCGAATTTTAGACAAACTATTTCCAAGCAAAGAGAGCCATGCTGTGAAGCAGCAGCAGGAGTTACTGTTGTGGCTTAACCCAGCAGGCAGCTAAGCACCACACAGCTGTTCAATCATGCCCTTCCCTACAGCAAGATGAGGGATAGAATTGAAAAAGGTATAAGTGCAAGAACTCATGGGTTGAGGAAAAGACAGTTTAATAAGAAAAAGCACAAGTGAAAGAAAAAAAAAAAAAAAAAGCAAATGAAGAACAGAACTATTGCTCACTGCCAGGTAACAGATGCCCAGCCAGTCCCCAGGCAATGGCAGCCCCCCTCGCCAACTCCCCTCAGCTGTTATTGCTGAGCACGGCATCCTAAGGGAAGGGACATCCCTGCCATCCGCTTGAGCCAGCTGTCCTGGTTCTGCCCCCTCCCAGCTCCTGGTGCACCCCCAGTCTCCTTGCTGACAGGGCAGTATGAAAAGCAGCAAAGTCCTTGGCTCTGTGTAAGCATTGCTCTGCAGCAACTGAAAAAGTGTGTGCTATCACCATTATTCTCCTTCTAAATCCAAAACACAGAACCATAACAGCTAATAGGAAGAAACTTAACTCTATCCCAGCCAAAACCAAGAGAGTTACAATATCTCATGGTCAGAAGAGAAAGCAGAACTACAGGCAAAAATAAAGCAAACTATTAGACTTCAAAGAAGTACAGAAGGCAGGTATAATTAAAAAAAAAAAATCCAAAGGTTTGAAAGTTCTAAAGCTCTAAAAGCATAGAAGACTAAACAAGAACAAAAAGAAAAAACGACCTCTGAAGTTAACATGTTCATAAATGCACAAAATCATAACAGTCCATATAAAGCCCCAAAATGGAAACCTTAAATTAAAAGCAACCAGGAGCATAAAGAAGCTCATGACAGAGGTTACTGATGTGTTAAACACCAACATATGGTTAAATACACAATAAGGTATAAAAATCATCCCTCAGCCAGTGCCACACTGTAGAGACAACTAATTATTAACTTGCTTATAAAGTTAGTAAAGAGCACTTTAATTACAGATCTTTGTCAAATCTCTTGGGTGACATCTTCCAAATTTGTTGCTCAGTTGTGTAATCATAATTAATATTCTTGAGATGAATTCTTGTTAAATTTAAATGAAAGCACCGCAAGTAAGAGCAACTCAAAATGATACCATTAGCTGTGCAGCAATTATGTTAATAGGTGTTGCTGCACATGCATTAAACACTACATCTTATCAAAGTTTGGGAAAGGAATGAAACAGAATGGTTTGTGGTCACAACATCAGACACATGAAGGCCATTTCATTTCAAGAAGCTAGGAAAAGGGGAAGAATCTGGTTTGTATTCAGATACTAGTTTTTAAGTATAGTTTAAAATGCAAAAGTAAAATGCTACACAAAAGAAGTTTGAGAGAAGTTAGATATTGCCCAATAACAGAGGTGCAGCTGCATCGTAACTGATGATGCATTGACTTTCAGTGTATAAAAACACACACAAAAGATACTGTATATTAATTTCAATAGATTCCTTAATGCAATGGAAACAAAGTTTAAGTGTTTACCACTGAAGTATAAACATCTATCCATGTAGCCTTTACTGGGAAGATGACATTGAAGTTATTCATATTACAGAGTAACCATGCTAACACTGTGCTTCATAGAAAACAAGTGGCACTGAGTTCATCCACAGTGCTTAAAGCTGTAATGTACATCCACAGGGCATATCAGTCTCTGCTTGTGTCCGATTTAGAGCAAGAACTACCCATAAAAAGTGTCAACTGTTGATACTTGTTATAGTAATCCTCAAAGAAAGGAGATTCTGTAACAAGTAGCACTCTCACAGAAGAAACCCACAATAGATAACGCTTTTATTTTTTGGAAGCCACTGTGGCTAAACAAGGCTCAAACAAAATGCACAATTATGTATTTTTACATATAAAAATAACACAAAACAACATAACATGCACACACACACAGTTCATTATGAAGACACATCCTTCCTTCTTCAAAGCTTCAGATTCTCATCCCTGCCAGTGGTCAGCTTCTTCACGAACAATGTTTTCTCACAGTCATGAAGTTCACTTCTCACGAAATGGCATGGCAATGAGAACAAGACAGTGTAAGCAGAGCAGCTCCCTCACAAAAGCAAACTACTGCATCCACAGGCACTGACTGAACTGAAAGTCAGTCTTGTGGCTGTATAGAACTGGCAACATCATATGAGTATTTTTTGCTAACCCTAATAGGATAACAATGCAATAGTGTCAGAGATCCAAAGGCTGCTGAATATGTGATTTACTTCTCAACGAAGCTTTTAACACTAATTCATCCATAATTTCATTATTCAGTATTACTCAAAGTTGACATGGACCTTCTATCACTGCAGGAGTGCAATATCATTATTAGCGATCAGACTGCGTCACCAGTGTCTGGCTGTTTTATGGGGAAAGGCTGAGAGACCTGTGTCTGTTCAGCCAGGAGAAAAGAAGACTGAGAGGAGATCTTATTAATGTTTACAAATACCTTAAGTGTGGGAGACAGCGGTTTGGCCAACCTCTTTTCAGTGGTTTGTGAGGACAGGACAAGGGGCAATGGCCACAAAATGGATCACGGGAAGTTCCGCACCAACATGCAGAAGAACTTCTTCACAGTGAGGGGGATGGAGCACTGGGACAGGCTGCCCAGGGAGGTTGTGGAGTCTCCTTCTCTGGAGATATTCAAGGCCTGGCTGGATGCCTACCTGGGCAGCCTGCTCTAGGGAACCTTCTTTTGCAGGGGGTGTTGGACCCGATGATCTTTCGAGGTCCCTTCCAACCCCTTCATTTCTGTGATTTTGTGACAATCAACATCTGCTTCTCAAAAGATCACGGAGTGGGTTTATGTGCCTGGGGAACTTGCAACCCTATTACACTCAATGCCTTTCAGAAATGCTGCTCCAGGCCTAACTACAGATTACTGAACACCATTTGTTTTAACCTTCTGGCCTCAACTACAATTAACTTAATAAATATGTACAATATAATTTATCTGTGGTACTATGAAGACATCAGCAGAGGGTTGAAACACCATTTGGATGAGATTAACTCCAGACACAAGATGAGGTACTCCAGCAGGCCAGTACGAGGTATTTCCACAACTCCCCAGCCAGAATCTTTCACCAATGACAGGTAAGGGGAAAAAATCCTAAACCATTTCAATTAACCTGCATAATGTGTGCATGTAAATCCACAGCACAACTGCGCAAAAACAAGTAGTGATTACTTCATCTAAGCCTATTCCCTGAAAACAGCCTACAAATATGATGTCTTATATAACTTAAAATCTGATAGGAATTGATCAAAAATAAGATATGAATTACACTTTCTCCTATTCTGGAAACCTGATTACGAAATAGTAGTAAAGGCAACTTTCAGCTGCTCAGCTGCATTTGTTCACATTCACTAACAATGATGCAGATAGGAACCTTTTGTCTGTAAACAGGATTTAAAAATAGAAATCTGTACTTTACCTGCAGCATTCCTTAATTGTTGTTTCATGGGCACGCACTGGGCTCTGCACTGCTAGGTTACACTGCTAGTCACTAGCTAGTTACAGCTAATCCAAGAACATCTCAACTCTCCTGCAATGAAATGACAACAGCTAAACTTGGATAAAATATCAAGTTGTCCTACTGTAAGCCTTTAATTTTTTCCTCAGTCAAAATCACTTCATTTCATACCTGAAAATGCTCAGTCAATTCCAAAAGTAATGCTAAGAATGGTTTTACTAGGTATTACACCTTTTAAATATCTTCGTAAGTCTGGATTTCTGTACCATCTCCAAAAACGCAAATCAGGTCATCTGGGCACACTGAACAAGTCCCACATACACTAACATGCAACAGCTGAAGAGAACTTCAAACAGCATTTAATCAAATCTTGTAATAGGACCCATATTCTTATTGGCTTTTCTCAAAATTCACGTGACATGTATTTTCTTCTCGTTTCACTGCAGATCCACCTTACTAGGAAAAGGCTTGGGATAAGTCATGAATCCTGTAAGAATATTCAAACATGGATTAGTACAAATATTGATTTTATAACTGAAAGAAAACTGAGTATCTCATTTTAACAACTTTGGTATTTTATGTTCTAATCTGCATGGGATTATTTCTATTCCATTTTAACACAGTGAGCTAAAATATTTCTAAAGTAAGAAATAAAAACAAAAAGTACTAAAAAATAACAATTAAAGACACTGCCATGTGTCTTATGGTTTAGAAACAGGAGAAAAAAATCTTTTGTCTTACTGAATTCTGCATCACAGTGAGATGCTTCCATTGAAAGTCAATTTTACTGAAGTGTTTAGTGCTTTTAGTGGTTCTTAATTTATGCATGGGCACCACAGGTAGGTATCTCTACATTTCATGTAATTTATTTCTTGTAAAAAAAAAAGCAAACATCAACCTTTTCCAATCCTCTAAAATATAGAAATTTTCATTTTTAAAAATTGTGAAATGAAATCCACTGGCATTAAACAGCTGGATTGTTCTGGTAAGACATCAAGCCTCTCAGTCACCCAGTACCTATTCTCCCATTTTTGTCACTAAAAATTAATACCTAAGGATGCTAGACCTTAAACATAACACTGGGAAACTTTTTATGCCAAAGACACGTTCATAAGTATATCAAGCACCTTCTTGTTTTTGTCCCACTCTGTACTTCATGAGGCTGAGAACTAGACTTAATTATACCTTGTTAAGTTAAAACACAAATTTAACAAATAGAATCACATCTTGGTCTTCAGTTCATCCACAGCAAATTGCCACATTTTTGTAGAACGTTTCTTAAACTGTTTGCTGGACAAGCACTCGTTTTTGTTGTCATGGATCACCTTAGTATTTACATATAGTAAGATGAGAGGAAATGAACGTCAAGAAGTGTTTGATGTAATACACAGAAACCCCAACCAAATACAAGAAATACAGAGGACAGTCTCCAAATTTAAGTTTGCCTGTGGACAGCACTCTGCTTCTTAAGAGTTCTAAGTGTAAAAAAAAATCCAAACACTACATAGTATTATTGCTTTCTAAAACTGTACACTGACATAGCACGGCAAAAGCATTTTCTTGAGAAAATATGTATATCCTCTGGCTTTTATGATACAAACCTCAATGGTTAAGAAGGGAATGGAGGGTTCATTCAGGGCTGGTAAGTTTCCAAGTTAGTTTTGCAAGACTAATATATATATATATATATATATATAGACTGCTGCAATCATTAATAACTAAGCTTAAATGTCGTTGTGATAAAGATCTTGCTTAGCTCATAATGGAATTTGAAAGCTAAAGAGCTGCTCATCTCTCCCCATTTAGCTATATGGAGCAATGAATTCTAAATTACATAATTAAAATGGCAAGATTGTAATTTGTCTGCATGACCTGTGTGTGGCACTACATCAACTACCATACACGAATGGGTTGCAAGATTTTTCTTTCATATAAATGAAAATCTCAAAAAAGCTAAAAAAAAAAAAAAAAAAAAAGACTAACAGTCATGTTTGTATTGTCATCTTTTTCAGGGTCACTAAACATATTTCTAGCAGAACATAACAGCTCTGCTTCTGCACCTGCACTTTATGAGGCTATAATGATTAAGTCAGTGTTTAAGCGTGGCCAGCAGCATTTACCAGGAAAGCAATTGCTCAGATTGTAGGGAAAGGGGATGCCAAAACATTTTCAGAGTTGATCTTACTGTACAAGGCACTAAATTTTTCTTCTGATTTTTGTGACCAAGATTTACACACACATTTGCAGTTCAAAATGACTCATCTATGACACAGCAATTAAAACTATATTTACAAATGAAAACAGTGTTTTAGTGAAACAAGACCTTACCTGTTTGAAAAGGAACACTAGACAAACTGCTTCTGCACTGATCTCTACTGCAATTTCCATCGGCATCCATCCCTGCTACCAGAGTGTTCTCTGGAAGCTAGTAATTGAAAATTGCACATCTAACAGTCTATCTTTATTTCTATGACTTGAAATTTTAGAACTCATTTTTAATGTAATATTCACATCCTTCGGAATTTCCAGAGCTCTGACAAACCTGCAACACAAAGTGCCACTCTAGCTTTCTAGGTGAAATATCATCAAAGTTAGTATCATGTCTCTGATTCTGAACATTCTTTGGTCAACATGGAAGTAGAAAAAACACTTGAATTAACGGGAGAAAACAGCAAAGAAATGTAATAAACTAAAGAGGAGTTCTAGGCCACTACTTCATATTCTACTACCTATACGAGCTGAAAACATATTTCCCTTAACAAGGAAAATAGCCTCAAAATATCAGTCATAATAAAGCTATGAATGCTGTCAAATTTAAAATGAAGAAAAAATAAGTATAATCTGTAAACCAAGTACTGATGTCAGCAAACAGCAAAACCAACTTGTGTCACTAGCTCAAGAGGAGAGGCCAGCCTAGGAAACCTATTTTTTCAGGCATTTATACTTCACTATCAGAGATGCTCAAAATATCTGAAAAAAATACCATTGATACCTAAACTGTAAGGGCTCAACTACAAAAAAAAAACAAACAACCGCAGTATATAAATATATATATTTATATCTAGAAAAATGTAGTTGTGCAGTCAGCAAATGTTTCAAGGAAGGAGGGCTTAGGAATGTGTAAAGGATTAGCAGCTCTTCCAAACTTTCTCCCCCAGATTTGTTTGTTCATTGAGAAAATAAACAACTACAGCTTTGAAATATTCTAAGATCATAAGTACTCCTTGGGTATATGTGCAAGTGCAAGAGTACACAGCATGACTCTTTACCACAACAGTAAGCAAAGTAACTACGGTGCGTAAACAGGAGCAGTGATTATCTAATCACTTCTGCTAACAAATTAGAGGCAACTCATCAGTGGAGGTACACAGTTGCAATTGTACCAATAAAATTATTAAAACCAGTATGTCCTAAACCAAACATTAGACTTACCAATTATTCACCATGCCTGTGGCTTTGTCAGCTGTAGCATCAGTGAGGAGCAGTTCAGTATTGAATAAGACCTTCAACGCAGAGTTGAGTTATAGCTCCAGAGTCTTTAAGGATTTCAACTATTTTTGATTAAGCCATTGAGGTCCCCTGGCTCACATCACTTTTCCTGGCTCCCAGAAGGCTGGGACCCAGATAAATTTAGTTGCTTGCAGCAGGGTTTTACATCAGAGATTTGTTTTGAAAACTCTTCCAGATGCTTTTTGTTTGAAAGATACTATGCGATAATGTACAACTTTGGAAAAAAAAAAAGTGGTTTGTATCTAGGCGCCTTTACACACACATTAATACCCGTTCACTGTTTCACAGGACAGAATTTACACATCAAAACTGAACAACTTGATTTATTTAAAATCCACCTCAAAATGCATTGTGTTTAGTTGTTTGTTTGTTTGTTTTAAATGAACATTCAAAGCATCGAAATATTACTAATTTAAAAAGAACCTTTGTTAAAAATAACATAATTTACATATGGCAGATTGTGGCTGTGAGGGGAGAGAAACAACCAATGGTAGAATAGGCACAGTACTAAGGCCAACACGCTGGAAAACAACACAGCTTTATACTCAACTTTTAAATGACTTGGACAAAATAAAACAATTGGGTGGGAAAATAAAACCAACCGCTTACTTATGGGCATTTGTGTAAAAAAAGCGTTAGTAAATTTTCTATCTAGACCTAACTCGTTCATGTATTTAAAAAGCTCTATTTTCTTCCAGATAAAAACAACACGTTTCTAAACCAAGGCAGATTATTATTTGGAACTGGCATAGTAAAATAAAGGATCACAGTATACAGAGCTTAAAATCCTGTACCAGGAAAGAGCGACAAGTGGTTTACAAGGGGATCATTTAAGAATATTACCTAATTTTTAAAAACAGAGATACAAAATATCAGTTGCATAGGGATTTAAATATAAGGCCAAGCAGGAGATTGAAGTAAAATAAAGATCGTAAGAAGGGCACTACGGTGTCAAAACATAGTATTTCCGTTTGAATTATGTCTAATTCAAAATCACAGTATTTTGCTAGTACTACAAACAGTGAATGTCAAACTGTCCCATTAATCTTGAACTGAAAACTGACATTAGAACTTCTAAATAGTACAAAACTAAAGCTCATTGTCTAAACCTGATCAGTGTATTAGCACAATAGTGCTTGGTACGTACCTGATTTATATACTCTACCTTCTGTAAATAATATAAAGGTTATTTCTTGTTAATAAGTGTGAGATCACAATATTACTGCATGCCATCAGTGGTTTGCAGGCTTACTTGATATTTAATTATTCAGTCTTTAGAAGTGTAAGATCCCACCCTGCAGAATCTTCACCCATCGAACACAGAACACTGTCATTAATAAAATACAATAGAAGTTCCACCACTAAGAACTAACATATAAGCCAGGATTGTAGGTCTGAACCCAGTATAGTTCATTATTATTAACTCACAGCAATTTTTGTTAGGAAGGTAACCTGTAGACTTCCAAATAATCTTCCGCATGTATTAAATATAAACAAGTAGGTAACTAACGGTCATCTCTTGACATTTCAAGTAGATTATTCAATTGTGAAAGTATTTCTGTAAAAATCAATTTTAAGTTGTTAAATGAAGTTCAAATATTAATTTCCATATCTACATGTAGCTTAATTAACCTAACATTGTAAGAAATAGTAGTGTAAAGAAAAAAATCTCCAGACAAATTAGGCATTAAGGTACACTAACTGGGAATACCTGAACCAACATTGTAACTGAAAAAGTGCATAAACATGGTAATACTACAGATGTGTTAACTACAGAACAAAAAGTTTTCTGAAAGCTAAGCAATACTATTTTACACGTTATTTACAGGTCGCAAATTTTCCAGAGACCACATAGCCGATTTATGATCTTAAAATTCTTTTGATACATTTGAAGTGTCATTTGGCTTCCATCCTATTCGGTCAAGAACCTATTCACGCACCAGTGAATACTCTACAGTCAAGCCATGCTGCCATTGTGGTCCTGTAATTCTTCAAAATTCACTCCTTTCTGTTCTCCAAAGAAAAGGCAGTATATTCACTTCACGCTTTTTGTCGGTGTTTCAGACTCTGTAGACTGTCTCCCATCAGTCCATGCCTCCCGTGTGCTCTTCAGTGCTAGTGTTTTCTGCTGGTCAACCACAACATAATCAACTCTTTCGTCTGCCACACTGCTGCCTGAACCACTGCTCTTTTTCTGGATAAAGACAAGAGAGGACAAAAAAAAAAAGTTAAAACAAACGATTTATTTATTAGAAAATAAAATGTCTGTCTCAAACAGATACAGAACAAGTACCTTTCAATGACTGGTCCAACAGAACCTCTCCAATTGACCTTTTGACAAGCTAATTAGGGTGATCTTGCTGGACGTTCTTTCCCAGCAACTACTTGTGAAAAAATTCTAAGCACCCCATGGCAGAAATGCACAAGTTCAAAATTTGCTCACCTTACGAGGCGGGGTAGATTTTCCTGAATCTAGGTCCAAATCTAAATATTCTACTTGTTTATCTCCTTTAGGTTTTACCATGGGACTGCTTCCTCCATCGAGACTGTTGCTACCGAACAAATTCTGAAATTTTAATACAAATAATTTCAGCTGCAAATGTACATGTTAATAGTTCAAATTATCAAACATGCTTATTATTAACTGTACAAATATTCAAGGTTAAAAAACTGGCTGAGCTCTTACAATCAGTTAAACCATGCAAGTTTTATTGGCATTGTGCAACAAGTATATTCAAATTAATGTGGAAATGGAACAATGTTGAACTTTGGACAGATTCAAAAGCCAAGGGGGGGTGGGTAAGGGAACCCAAGAACCAACCCCCCAAAGTTAAGGTTGCAACCGAATCAGTCTGTCTTCCACCTAGTACCCCTTTCATATCACAATATAAGAATGGAGTAGTTTTGGTGTTTCCTTCATTTATTTATTTCTTCAAGATTTTGTTACGTCTCAAATCTAGCATTTCTTAATTACAATTATAAAAAATAATTGCTATTAAATATCTTAGGAGAATTTCAGCCTTACAATAGTGGAAAAGCTCCAAATGAAACTTTTGCATGTCAGTCAAAAGCTATCATAATTAAACTTAAAATCAAAAGATATTATTCAATTAATAAAACTGAAATATTAAAACTTAAGAAAATTTGTGCAGAGCTGCCTGAACTGAAGTTGTATTGCATAAACCTAAATTTCAATTAGCCCATACTTTTACAACCTCACCTCCTCTGTCCTCTCCCAGCCTGATCCCTCCCTCTTAACAGGTGTTATAGGAACAGTACAATAGAAGGACTCTTCTCTAAAAGATAAAGAAAAAAAAGGAAGACAGAGGGCAGCAGTCAGCAAAAAATGAAGAGGAAGGCAGAAGGAAAGACAGAAGGGTAAGGCTGACAGCAACTTGAAAGAAAGCAGAATATTGCTGATTTTATTAAATAAAACAGAAGTGCAACATGTCCAAACAAGATGGTTCAAAGCTGATGACAGAAAAGGATGAAAAAAGTCTGGACTCCTTTCTAAGATGTTATTGGAACAAATCAAAACTTTTGAGAAGTCTATATAATTTATTAGCACACATGAAAACAAAGGCCTTGACATATCTGGAAACATTCAGATTCTCTAGGAAATAAAATATTTTATTGGTTAAATCTTAATGGGCTGAGCTTTTTCAATTCATGTTATCCATTGCACCTGTATCGTCCAACTCAATAAGTGGTAAACAAGGACAAACACAAACAACTGTGACAAAGGTTCATTTTTGTTGCCCAAACTCTCTAAACATATTTCTGCATATTTAACAAAAATTGGGATCTGTGTAAAGATTTCCCAGAATAAACTTAAAAAGCTCTTACTCATTAAACAGAAAAGGATATGTTATGTCAAACAAACTAGACAGGCAGAACATAAGCATTAGAAAACAAGCTTAAAATATACTTAAATGAAAATGGAAGGATATCTGTAGAACAACCTTGAAGAAAGAATGGTGCAAGCAAACAGAAGATACTAACGACAGGCCATTTTGGCTGCAATATTAAATACACCATCTTAGCACTGAAATTAAACCCCCTGAAACGGCATTGTAAGAATCAACAGAAGTCTCCACTTCTAATTGCGATTCTGCAATTCTGCTTATGGGCAGAGGCGACTCCAAACATTTGTGCAGAACGGGACGCTTCTTGCATCTGTAAAACGGGATGTGACCAATTACTTACCAGTGCCTCTTGCACAGTGCTCTTGTAAGAGATGGGCTAGGTTTTTACCTCACTGGCACCCCACTGCTGAAGCACGCTTCACCTGAGAGAAGCGCACTTGCACTGCCAGCAGGTCGGACACCGTACAAAACATGAGCCAGACTTTCTGCAGGCTCATAAGCTTGCACTGAGTCCGAGCTGCTGCAGACAAGTCAGCAGGAGGGGCTTGCTCAGGGGGACCTAAGAGGTGGTATCCACAGGCAGCCATGGAGCACGAGAGGTAGAAGGCTGGAGGGAACTGGGGAGGGTATGTGGGACAGCAGAGGGTGGGTAGCAAGCAGCACTGTGAGAAGAGTCTAGGGCATAGTGAAACGGGACAGCACATGCCATATAGGAAGGCAGACAAATGAACAGCACAAAAAAAGGTTGCAGCAGGCAGGCTCTACCCCATAGAAGGTTTGGAAACCATAGCTTCATAAGGCTTTAAAGGAGAAAAATGTATTCCCCACTAAAAGAGAATCCAAGCATTAAGAATGTTGCAATTGCATTGAAACTACCCTGACTCAAATCCTGGGGCAAAAATGCAGGTATCCCCCTACTGCTTTAGCAATATTCTGGACCACGTCTCACTCCAGGACTAGGCCTACTGCTGTTCTTTTACTTGAAAATGCTATTGCATTTTCTCTCTCCCCAGTTAAAACAAACGAAAACAAACCACCACACAGAACACATCACTATTTTTTTTTTTTAACTAGCTCTGACAGCACTGCAAGCTAAATATTTGAAACTACCATCTGAATTAGCTCTCCCCAAAAGCGAAAAAAAGATATTTAGTATACAAAGCCCCATTTGACCTTTCTTTTTTTTTAAAAAAAATAAATCTAATAAAAGCAGAGGTAGCTCAGTTCTCTTTTGTTGTTGTTGTTTTCAACAGAATATTAATTTATCGATCCTTTTTTTTTCCTCAATTCTTTCCACATTTCATGGAAGATCTCCTTTTAGTAAAGGTTTTTAAGCCCATCTTAGAAGTTTTATGAATAATTTATTTCCCCTGATGCCCTGATACCCAATTGCTACATAGTCTAGAACTAACAATGGCAGACAAGAGGAGACGGTTTCTAGGTAAAAGAGAAAGTCAAATGTTGACTTGTTTTGTACAACAGACATATATACTAACCATAGCCTCTATAAATGACTATACACTTAACTTCCTCAGTGAAATCCTAACAAAACTACAGTTCTTTTACACAGATTTATTATTTTGATCTAGAAATATAAAAGAAGATGATGTTGAGTGGAAGGATTTGTATTGTGTTTGCATGATTTAGAAGTAAGGACTGCACAGGAAGAGAGTAGTTAAGATGTAGATTTTACATACTGGGTCTTCAGTGGACTGATTTGGATTCATGGAAACATAATTCTCTTCACTGTCATGCGAGTCACTGCTGGAAGTTGTGCTATGAACTGAATCCGGTCTGGGAGACATGGGAAACCTGGAGGAGCTAATTACCAGGAATTATTTTACAAACAATACATCTTGAATATCTTAAACCTCCTGGTAAACA
The DNA here is from genome assembly GCF_047663525.1 of Anas platyrhynchos. Lineage (NCBI taxonomy): Eukaryota > Metazoa > Chordata > Aves > Anseriformes > Anatidae > Anas > Anas platyrhynchos. The sequence goes on from NC_092590.1 coordinate 38,784,196, forward strand.
ACAAAAATAAGCACATTAGAGCTGAAATTTTCATTGAAGATTACTAGAGTGTTGCATTTTTTTGGTTATGTTGTCTTTTACATATATTACAAAATAAAAAAACATTGACATACTTTGTCTTAACGCATGCATGCATATACACACATACTTCAAAAGGAAACCTCAATCTGTATTACACAGGCTGAGAATATAACACAGATGTGTATACACATATACTAGCACTAGTCAACAAAAACAGTTAATCTAAATGAAAAAAAGCTAGGAACTTACTCTCGTGCAAAACTTCTGGTGATAGGAGATCTAACTGGGGCTTGTAATTCTTCCCATTCAGGCAGCGGTTTTATTTCTAGTGGAGCTGGTTTTGCTATATAAGAAACAGACAACCTTAAAGCACGGAACATTCCCAAACAAACTTAAATTTAATAGCTTTTCAAAGTGTAAATGCCAAAAAGAAATACTGTTTTTCAAATAGTGAAAACTAGTTAAGAAAAGGAGACACTTCAATTCCTATAAAGCTATGATACATTAACTTGTAGTTTAAATTTTCCAGTTACTAAAAAGCAACAGTATTTAGAAAAAAACACAAATTAAGAACTTGCAAGATACACTCAAGCATATAATTTACATTTCGAACAGACTGAAATGGCAGCATCATGTTCTGTGTTTACAGTGGCACAATGACTTGCTGAACTGACAAGTGCAGATAGGGTTGACAGCTTCGGCTTAAAATGCCAGCGCAGCCAGCTCCGTATACTTTTCCTGGCTCGTGGACAATGATTATTATGCAAACTCTGCTCTCACTGCATGCATGTGCCCCTACAGATTAGGTTTCACAGCTCAAAGTGTGGGCAGAATCTGCAACTAAGTTTGCAGAACGGAGAGATGAGCCAATACTTAAATTCCAAAAGGTGTTTGGCTTGCTTCAGTGCTCACCAACTGGAGAGCAGAGCAGCGTGTTTGTGCCATCAGTGACAGCTAATGTGCTAGAAAAGGTGCCATTTTTTAATTCCATTTTCAGAACAGAAACACAAGTTGATTGTTAGTGAGAAACATCATCTCTTTATCCAACTTTTGTTTCATCCTTCCTAAGCCTTCAAAAAAAAATCAAGAAGGATCATGGGACTCATAAGGAACAAAATTACATATGGTTAAACTGTTGCCACGGTTCAAATCTCAACTTCATTCTCCCTAAAACTGTTTTAAGAAGATAGAAAGCAAAGCCATTGAAGTAACATCCAACCCCACCCATCCCCCAAATTATCTGTTTGCTGCATATTAACAAATTCACCAAGATCAAGTATCAGGCATGCAGAACTAGTTCATGTAGAATAAGAGCTGTCATAAGCGACCACATGAGGAACTGACTGAAATCAGTTGCTTAATCAGTGTGGTTGTCTTGCAAGGGAAAAAAACAGAACTGTACTCATCATACTTTCATTATACTCACTCCTCAGATAGAGTTTACTGAAAAGTCAGCTATCTTACATATCAAACAAAGGCTTATGATTCACATTTTCTGGATAAGTACAAGTCTTTAGCATCCCAAACAATTTTCTCCTTTAATTAAAAAGTCATAATTAGTCAAAACATATCAAGCCTGCTTCAGTAATTGTGCCACTTTAACTCACTTGCTCATAAAAAGCTGTCACCACAGCCTCAGAAGAGGACCTACAATTCATCTGTGTCAAGGTATAAGGTATCATACGAGACAGGGTGGCAGAACTGAACTTTACACAGGCAAGATGATCCTGAAGATTGAGTGACACAAAAATTATCAGCTCAGCTCCAGTCCTCTGTCAAGGCCTGAGGCTAAATGGCAGGTACAATCAGTGGCCAAGGTACCACTCCAGCAGAAAGAGTAAAGGACTTGGTCAAAGGAATATTTCATCTGGTTGCAATGGGCTTTAACAACCAAAGGTACTGAACAACATCAAAAATCTCACAGAAGTGTTGCTATCTGTAATTTACTTTATTTCACGTGACAATATCAAGCACTACGTCAGCATCTTGATTTAAGCCCAGACTAATTGCAACGTTCATTAAGTTACCTACGTAAATCACATTATTATTAAATAGTTACAGGATTATATTTTGCCTTACTTCAGCATTTGACCTACAGTAGAAGACCCAAGTAAATGGTGATTTCAGGTTTACTGCCTAACAAAAGGCAGTTCAAGCAACTTACATGTGATTCACACATACTTGTTTCTAAACAAACAAAACAGTAAATCAAACAGCTAAAAGTAAATACGAACAGCTAAAATTTAAGATATCTAGCATCTACGTTGATGTCAAGGTAATGTATTCATCTGCTGTTCACAACAGAAAGGCTTTACTTTCTTACATAGTTTTTTGCTTGGCATGGGATACAAGTTTATGATCTTAGATGATAAAGAAGTAAGAAGACTAGAGGAGAGTTATAGAGTAACAGTTCACTTAAGTTTTATTTATTTTTATAAAGCTCCATATACATACAGTGCTCAAGTACATACCCTTTCTTCTTGTAGTAAAGTCACCTACGGTTTGTGAATCAGTTCGCTCTAAACCATGTGGTTTAGGTCTTAAAATTTTAGGACTTTGACCTAATTGGTAAAAAGAAGACTCTCTTAATATAATATTCTTTTTATAACTGGAAAATGGAATTTTTTTAAATAAACAGCGCAACCCCCTGCAGAAAGGTTAACACCACAAGCACAAGCAAGCTGCTGAAGGAAGAGTTTTACAGTCTAGTTAGGTCTTACGCTAAAGGCTTTAAGCACCAAACTTGAAACAAAGAAAACACTGCATGCAAGTCATTTGCTGGAGGCAAGCATAAAAGCTGTACAAAAAGCCTAAAACGTGTATCAACAAATTTTGTAACTGACCACTTTTTCAAGTTGTATTAAATAAATTCCCTATTTGAAGAATATCTAGCATGACAAGAAAATAGTCACCTTACAGGCATAATTTCTTTGAGGGTAGCTTGACTTAAGTCCTCTTTAGCTCCAGTATTACTTTGGAAATAGGGATGGTCTTGGGAAACGTCCTACCCACTACATACCCCCTTAGCTGAGAAGCCACCAGGAGCTCCACACTGTAGTTGAACTTGTTACCGAGAGGTCTGTACCGATCTGCATCAAAATCTCCTCGCTGTCACTGCAGAAACAGGGTGACTTTCTTTCCAAGCTCCCAGCCTGCATACAGCACAGAGCATTCCAGTCCTCACCACAAACAGCCCTATCAGAAAATGACATCTAATTCTTTTTCCCGTTGTATATGAACATGTGCAAGTGCAGCAGATGCACTAATCATTCCCTAATATTCTATGCTATCACACAACGCAACCTTTTAAACGAAACTGGTAACAAGATGAGTACAAAATAAGAAAACATTTTAGATTTAACAAGCTCCCTCCAGGCAGTAGTAATATAACCCCCTTCTCAGTAAGGAACCTCTTAGCCAGCTTCGAACTCCGCAAACAGTTCTGGTCACACCGTATATTTTAAATAAATACGATCAATAATGCTTTTCATTTGTCACGAAAGTCTACCTGACAAAGGGTTTGTTTAATATTACAAAAAGTGAGTGCCTTCAAGTGGTACACTGAGAAGCCATATGAAAGGTAAAGATTTACAATAAACCAAATAAGTTTAAGGCTGATAATGTTCAAAAGTTGCCCTACAGCACAAAAGGAAAAAGGACTGGCACAGACTCAGATGTGGGCTGGTACTACCAGCAATGAGTGAGAATGCTTTTTAAAAAAATAAATTTGGCAACGAACACCAGGAGTTTGCAAATCCCTACCCCAAGGGTTTTGCATATGAAGTGCTCTATTACTGTTATCACTAAGTATTGGGAGTAATCAAATAAGAAAGGTAAACTTTTTTTTTTTTTTTTTACTGTATCTTAAATTTCACACAGCACTTCCAAGAGATCATGCAGGTAAGACTATTTATTTACTAATATTTTCACATAGCAGCTTTAAAACAAAAGAACATGAAATGATTTTCACGCAAAGGCTTCTTTTCTAATTTCAAAACCAGACAATCCCTTAAAGGGCTAGAAGTGCTGATGAAAAGACCAAGTGGCTGGGCAATGCTGACCAAAGACTTGGACTGTCAAGTGGTACACACGGTATTTCCGTGAAGTATGCTGTTGACTGGACCTAGATCAAAAGCATGACCCAACACGCTGCCAAGTTTATTCCGAGCTGATTCAATATTCCTAAGTACCTTGCCTACAACTCTATGATAAAAGCTTGCCTATACAAAAGGCCAAGATTTCAAGCTCCGTTGAACAGATTTAGAAGTTCAAATTCCAATGTTGTCTAATAAAAACAATTTGATGCTCAACATCCTTACCTAGTCATATTAACTCTGTTTCAGTTTTATTATCTGATTTAAATAAATTCAGGCCAATACAACTCAATTTAAAATGCCAATCAACATACTTACACATGAGCATCGATCTTAAATACAGTGAGAAATCTAGCACACATAATAGGGTTAATGAAATGATTTAACCAGCGTGTACTTTATAACCTCTCACAGCCAAATGTAGGCTGAAGCAACTGAAACCAACAGTATGGGAGAGAAGCACAGTGAAGTCAGGGCTGTGACTCATTATTTCTGCTTTTGTTAATGATTCTGTGTGGTCTCATGCAGCTGACCTTCCTGAACTAACTCCTGAAGCTAACCTTCCTGATTATCCCTGTTTATAAAATATGGGCATTATGTAAGTGCCTGCCTCATACTTAATTTAGCACTTCGAAACTGTTCTGAGGCTTTCTGAAGAGAGCTATATAAATAAGTACAGGTCCCTATAATATTTCTCTTGCGCATCAGACAAGAACATACAAAATGTTCCAGCATAAAATAGACTGAGTTTTCATCTCTTCCTGCAGAAAGACTGTTCAACCTAAAATAAATTTAGTGGCAAAACAGCTTGCTGCTACCAGATAGCCAGGATAATGCAGTTACCCTAGTTAGTTTGTCACAGGGAATTAAAATACTTGCACAAGTTTTCCGTCTCTACAAAATTAAAAAAAACAGTCCAATCTCTTTTGAGGAGCTTACATCTCAATAGAGAAAAACCTGACACCAGGCAAAGGAAAAGGAGTTGGGGGAAAATCACAATCACGAGACTGATGTTTCTTATTTTGGGGTCTGTATTGCAGAACTCCTCTACTCCATTTTTGTTCATTTCAGAAAAAAATAACGTAAGGCTCTGGCATAGAAAAGTTCTTGATAATATCTCTAACTCCCTCAAAAGGCACATTTTAAATAAATCCATCAAAGAATTTCAAACTGCCATTCTTTATCTAAATATCAGTAGTTCTGCTACTCTGTTAGTCACATCTACAAACAGAAATAAAAATTTTTAGAATTGAAAAAGCTGAAATACTACAATTGAAATTCCTGATGCTATCCCAGCCTAACCTTTCTACTTTGCTCCTCCAAGCCTGCAGGAAGCAAAGTGCTCTCAGAGTGAAGAGTTGAATATAATAGAGAAAATGCATCGTACCTGTACAATGGACTGGTCTCCAATGTTTATTCTCCAAAACAACCTCCCAGGAAGTGTGATAGGACCTTTCCTTTAATTACTTTACTAAAGGTGATGCAAGGTGTCTGTGGAGCTCCCAGATCCATACGGCATTCCAACACCAGTGACACTAAAGAATGCATTTCCTATGGTTTAGGCCCACTCGCCCTAGTTTACCTCAGCTAATGTTTAGGCACTCATACGAGGCAACGCTTTTAACTTACAAACCTATTCCAGGAATGACAAATCTGGGTTAAAATTCAGTTTAGATTGTTGGTTTTTTTTTGAACTAAAAGGAGACAAGTGATGTTAAAACAACTGGATATGATCCCACAGAAGAAAAAAAGCCAAAACACCAAATAAGTTACAGCAAGTGAAACCAACCAAACAAGAAGTGAAAATTAGATGTTCTTATTGTTCAGTCAAGTCACCACCTGTAAAATGCAAAACGCTACAGCCAGAAAAACTCAGTTTCTACACACTGTGATACAACTACTGTGCAAGGGCACTCTGTGCTGAAACATCACTAACAAAGTCTATTTTTCTAACAAATGGCTGCTTGTAAAAACTGCCAAGTAGAACAAGTGATTATGGATCCAGCGTTAGAGTACAGTCAGATGACATGAATTCTGCTCCTGGCATTTTGGTGTGTGTCAATGCTGCCTTTGTCTCACAAGTCATCAGGAGGAGTCCATTTAACTTGTTTGATTTTATTTCAAATAATGGTATAATAGAAGAATCTTTTTGTTTTAGTTTTGTTGCTGTTTTTTTCCCCATTACCTAATGTGTTCTCTTGTTTGCCAAAAACACCTTGAAATACGACGTGGAAAGGGCGAGGTGGAAGCAGAGAGGAAGGCTTCCCACTACAGCACCACAGTAGGTAGGTGCAGTTTTGGTTTTGAGAACATCAGGCACCCAGTGAAGAGTCTCATTTTATTTTCAGGCTATAGCCTTGAAGCAATAGTACTAACAAGACTTCTGTTAAAAAGGAGCTTTTTTTTTTGAGTGATTGCTTGCTCTCCATAGCTTGCTGGCAATGGGTTTTACATCAGGAAATTGCAAACATCCTCATGAATGAGGCCAACACACTCTTTTAACGCCAGGTATTTAGAGCTTAAAATTTTCAAGCAAATCTACTAATGTGACATAAAATTTCAGAAATGTGTGATCTGCTAATGCTGTTTCCTGGCCAGCAGGACTCTAATCCTCACGAGACAAGGAGATCAGACATAGGAATGCTAAAGCAGTGCTTTACTTGGAATAGAAAGGGGAGAGCAAGAAGGAAAAACATCTATGAGTGTCCTGCATCGACAGAAGTATTTTGAGAGCAACGTAGCTAAGAGCATTTTTCAGTTTCCATTAAATACATAAAGATGCTGCATTTATTTATTTTTTTTTTTTAGAGAAACTGAAATTCACACAGGTCCAAGAATTCCTGTACTCAGAACTGTTGTGTCCTTTTCCTTAAAAAAAAAAAAAGTCTCAATCCCACCGGGTTTATTATTTGACTTTCAGTTATGCAGAATAACCTCCCCCTTTCCTTCTCTTCCTCACCCCAGTGAACTCCAATTCCTGAGTACATGGTCTTCAACATGAAACTCTACAAATATCCTGAATTAGCTTTTTCATCTCTGTTTTTATTAAGACTCTTTCCTGCCAAGGTACTTCTAATTAGAAACATGTATTTCGTTGCACAAAATTCATACCCATTTCTATACTAGTATCCTGCAACAAATAGGAGTATCGATACTCTGCCTAGCTCTGGTCAGTGGTTCCACACAGACGACAACGACTGGTCTCTTTACAACAGTAAAAACAAAGCAGAACCAGCTCATTCTTTCAAAATTATGAATTAAAATCAGTCATCTAAAGAGATGCTCTCCAGTTTTCTTGGACACCTTTATATTCTCCAAATAATTTCTTTCAGAACACTGGTACTTTGGATACTCCAGAAATTAAGAATGAATTAGAAAAAACATCTGATTATAAATGCAAACTGTATCTGACAGTTAAGGTTCACCGGTATTCATGAAATACTTGCCAAATGCCACAAAAACTATTCAGAGAATACCAAAGCTATTAATCACCCAAATACTATTTGACTGCACTAATTTGAAAGTAATTCTACATGTCTATATTTAACAATCCCCCAACGCATGATCAACTAAAAGCCTTCAATACCAAAGGTAGTGGTTTAAGACCAAAGTACAGAGTTCTGATGTGTTTATTGATTAGGAGCTTAAAGCTGTACTAAGATGTATGAAGTCCAAGGGACACTACTTCAGATTGCTTTCACTTTTATTTTTTTTAAACGAAAACTGAAAAATGGAGCAACTTGTTCCTTGAAAAAAATTGAGCATAATATTAACTGTAAAAATGCTAAAGGGATAGCATGACTATGTATATAAAAATATATATGTTTGCTTAAACAGGCATTAAAATACAGGGAAGAAAAAAGAATGAGAGGAAAAATATGGAGGGTTATCACCGGTATTCTCCTGTTCCTGCTCTCCCTGGGATCTCTGAAGTTGTACAACACCGTCTCTACAACTAGTATAAGAGTAATTCTTGCAGTTTGTCTTTAGAAAACATGTTTATTTTTTTAAAACTGTTACGTCCACGAAGTCATAGCTTCATTTACTGAAATAGCTTCATTAGCTGTAATGTAGCTATCCAAGAAAGTCTTGGAATTATTTGCTGTTTCAAAGTTTTCTGAGACCAATCACAGCTGCAAGACACTATTAAATTAATTTAAAGCTTGTAACCAAAAACTAGCCTAATAGAAGTAATTTAGTACTGCCATGGAGGAAGTATAATACTCCTGCAGTACTACAAGTGGAGGAAGGCTTTGGAGCTTGAAGGAAGAATCAGTAAATTTGTATTCATCCTGCTTTAGGGACGCTGAGTAAGCACCAAAATATCCCCCAGAGTGTTATTTTTTTAAAAAAATTCTTAAACAAAACAAATAGTAAGTGTAACTTCCAAGAGTAAATAGAACAATTAAGTGCTTGGATTTCCTAAAACAGAACAAACAGTAGTTCTGCTCTAAAAAGTCTTCATGAAAATTAGTTGCTGATTCATCAGATCTTCATTTTAGTTCTTTCTATGGATTAAAACCATCATTCACAATCTTTCCTTGCCTACTTGTCCTGAAGCCGAAGTGATATTTCATTTAACAATGTGCAGCTATCATGATAGTGTGGCACTCTGCAGTGTTGCCAACTTCTTTTAGACCTCTCCCCTTTTTTTTCCTCCTCTTTTCCAACATTTTTAAAGTAAGCCTTATCTCTTGTTGTCACGTTTCAATTGTTTCTCTGAAGTTTTATTTCAGGATGCCGGTGTGTTGCTCCTGCTATATCAGGATGTACAGTATGTTCACATCATCCAACTCAACACATGTAAATATTTAACAAGGCAACTGTTCACTAGGCTATTTATAACTTAACTTCATTATTAATGAAGGTTCTTAATTTCCTTAACAAGTAATGATTTTGCTCGAGATTTTTAAAGGCTCATACTGAACTACTGCAATGGGTGATTATGACTGTCATCCAGAAGTATATCAGTGGGTCATATGGTGGCCAGAATAGGGCAGATGCTTCCTGTCACATGTGAAAGTTCTGTGCTTAATTCCCTCTTCAAAGTGGGCCTACACTTTTAAATGTACTTTGGAAAAGAAATAATTTATGAGGTTAATCTGGTTGGGAGATGCTCATGAGTACTTACGGAAAAGACAGATTTTTATAAGCAGTCCACTTGTGTGGTTTGATCACATAAATTATGTCATGTAAGATCTTAAATGATAAAAAATTCTAAGGAAAACAACCAGATTAAGTGAACTCAACAAGAAGCAGCAACATTTTTAAAATAGTCACAAGTACCAACTCCGAGAATTTTTTTCCCCCTCTCCCTTTGTTTCTTTTAATGTGCAACTGGGTATTTTATTTGCATGAAGAGAAATGAATACATCACTAACTCTCTCTAAATCCTAGTTTACTGTTTGCTGGGCTTAAAATTACCAGGGCCAGCAGCAGTTTCTTTTCAAGATAATCACATGGACTGAAGTTGCAAGAAGCATTGCTACACAAAATTGTGATGATTTATTTTTGTTGAAAGACAAATCATTTTTTGGAAAAAAAAAGTGAAAAGGCATTACACTAGCTATTTGTTATTCTTGCCATCAGCAAAATAAGCTGTGAAATTCAATCCAAGACTAAGAATGAAAATCTTAATCATCTTGAACATAATTCAACTCTAATGACATTCAAATAAATATAACTGCCAGTGAAGACACAAGGAACAAAATCCAGTACAATGCTGTATCTAAGGAACAGGGAATCCTGAGTTCTTGACCATTAGCAATTCCCTTACTGATACATCATTCCATCACACCTCCCAGTGACCCTGAACTGGTATCTGCACGAATCTGACTTCTTCTGTGAAGTGTTTTTTTAAATACTGTGGATCGACAACATTACAAAAACAGTAGCACTACACTTTAATCAAGTCAGTTTTAACTTTTGATTTTCATTCCATAGTGGGCATGACTTGTTAATTGAGCAATATGCTCACAGTTCATGTTTTTCTTTTTTAGAACCTTAAAAAAAAATCCCCTCCTGTATGAAGGCATGCTACCCTTTAGAAAATGGAAGTTACCACATTACCCTAAGCAGAGCACCAGACTAAGACTCTGAAGAACAAACTTCTGCTACAAATTCCATCACAAAATTGTTTGATTTGGGAAAAATCACAACTGAAAAAAAATAACAACTTAGAAAAATTACAACTGGGGGTGTCATTACCATGCACACAGACAACCCATCTCATTCAAATACTGTCTCAGCTTAGCTAGGAGAGTTTTCACAGCAGCTGGAATAGAGGCTCACTCCTGCTCCAGCCATCTCCTGACCAACAAAACCTAATTCAAAACCCCCACCCCTTGTGTTTTCATCCATGTGCTTCCCTTGATCTACAAATAAATACCACATTTGTATCGAAGATTAAGGTTGCTTGAACTCACAGATTTCTGTCAGGCCTTAAAACCTTCTCACAGACTGCCAGCACAGTCAACCAGCATCTGCCTGTCCAAGACATTTTGCTATGCTGAATTGTTCCCCGTGAAGTGGCAAAATGTTTGTTATGGCCCTACAAGCTGTCAGCAGGCTGGGATCACAGGATCCCTTGCCTCATATCACAACCCTTTTTTAGATATTTTGAAGTGCCCTAGGAAAGCACAAGGTGGAGAAGAACAGAACCTGGCTGTTTGTTCTCTGCAGCCTTAGCTTTCCTTAGCTCACCTCACTGCACTTGGGTACTTCTAATTCTACTGCTCCTTCTTTGATAAGCAGCATTTTGAAAAAGGAACATGTGAGTGCCCCAAGGTAAAATGCCAAAGCACCATTCTCCAGCAGAACCAGTCACAGAGCCTTTTAACAACTCAGAGAACATACCCAGCTGCAAGGATGGATGCAACATTGATGCCAGCTGAAGCCTTTTGCTAGCAACAGTGCTTCCAATTTAGCATCATGATTACATGCAACCATAGCAAGCCAGAGCCAAAAAGCAGAAATACAAAATCAGTGCAGACAATATATTATAATAATAAAAATATAATATTAAAAAACAGCACCCTGAATAAAACACATTTTTAAGGAAAGATTTTTTTTTCATTCAGTTACAGATGACTGCAGAAAAGCATCTGGCCAAATGCTCTCAATTTTGTCCCAAGTAATATATCACTTACCTTTTGGTATGCTTCTCTAAAGAAATAGTAAAATGCTTTGATTCCAGCTACTGGGGCCATAATCCAACACCATTTTTTGAAATTACTTTCAAGACTTCCAGAAAGTACTGGAAGCCCTCCCTGCTTACAGAAGCAGCTGTGAGCCAGAAGAGTGAAACTACATAAAAGACTTGAGATTGCACTGCATTTTCTCCCCCGCCCCTCCAGCCCCTCATGCTCTAGAAGAAAACCATTCTAGAAAACAGAGGAAAATGACACAGAGCATCTCATAGCACCATGCCCTCCTGCTCAGGCTACTCCTACTGGGAAGGCTGAAGAACTTCTGGCTTTCAAAAAGTGAAGAAGTGCCCACACACTGTGCATGTAGCTTAGTGACTTTTAGAAATATGTTTTGCTGACATTTAGTTTATCAGCATCACTGATTTTCATAATTCATTCCTCTGTCACAACTGAGAAAATTTTAAGAACTTCCCTAGAACTTTAGGTGTTTAGATCAGAGTTGTGAAGACATACACCTTCACTCATTGCTGCTGATAGACAAATTGCCAGATCTTTGTTGCCTAGTACATGATTCTCCAAAGAACATCAGTGATCAAGCACGTATTGATCACTACCGTATATCCATTACCTACCATTGCCAAACTACACTGTCTGTAAACTTACAAGTGCAGAATAGAGGAGATGCATAAGCATGTACATTTGATGCTAAAAAGCAGTGCCTTCCTTATGTGCTAGTTTCACTGCATTATTTCTTTGTGACATTCGATGCTAAAACTGCATTCGACAAACTTTGCTGGCCCACACAAAAACATAAAGCATTAGCTCTGGCTCAGTAAGCTAAAGGTGATGATACTTCTCAATACGCCTACAAAGAAGGAATAGCTACTTGTAGGCTGTGCAAAATACAATTTTTGCAGTAATGTCCGTAACCAATGAAAAGAGTACATCAGCTTCTTCAGACAGAACACAAAACAGCCCTCATATACCTGGAAGCCTTGCACCCAATACACCAGATTTCAGTAAGGGCAGTAACATCACATCTAGAGAAGCAGTGGTGGTTTCCAGCAGAAATTCTTGAATCAATCATATTAAAAAAAAAATTAAAAAGATTAATATCCAGAGCTTAACTATTTTATGTGCCATTTCATCCCTATGTCTACCTAGATATTATTAAACGTACTGGCCCACTTTTTACTTTTTATGCACTAATATGTGGCAAAGTACCATTGCAAAACATTTATATGACCATAAACAACTTGATAATAGAAGTTGCTACAAGAACTTGAAAGCTGAAACAGCAACACAGTAGGACATGAAGCATATACTTGCTTTCATCATGTAAGGATCCAATTAAAAGCAAAGTTTTATCCCATTTTAGTTCAACATGAACTGCAGTTTTATTCTCCCAGAAGTATTTCTTGAGTAAGTGATTTGCATGAAGAGCAGCTACTGAAATGGGAATATTACCATCCTGATGCATCATTGTATCTGCTCTTCACAACAATGGAAGTCTCACAGTAGCAGACTTGATAAAACTTGAGTGAGCTAATGCATGTGTTACTAAGATAAAACCCTCACTGATAAATCAGAATCATTATCATTCTTGGTAGCTCGAGATCTTCACAGAGCTGTGTTTTTTTTTTTCAGACCCTAGGCATTCACTACAAAGTATGTACTTTCATGGCTAGCCTTAAATTGATGTTATCCTTTACACTGCATAAAATAATCATGCTATTTACAGTGATTCAGCTTCTAAAAGTCAGCAGGCAAAAATATGGCCAACAGAAGTTACACTGGGCACCTCTATACTTATTAAGAGATGTGTTAGTATATCTCAAAATCTCTTTCCTCTTGTTGGCTAGGTCTGTCTTAGCTGTAAAGCATTGGCGGACAGGAGCAAAGCAGAAGTCTTACACACCACTTTTAAATGGTAAAACACTAACTTAGCTTCAAGAAGAGAGATGCAAGAATAGCAGCGTTGCCTCAGCAGGCACCAATGTGACTGCTTTGCACCATCAACCAAGCTTTTCAACATAAAAATTAAACAGTTTTGAAGGTCAAGCATTTTATCAGTAAAATACACAAACCAGCCAGTCGGAGAAAATATTTTCAAGCAGTTCAGTGTTTATTTCAAGAATATTTTCCAGTATCATGTTTCAATCTGTTACTGTCCAGTATTTCTGAAAAATAAAACAGAACTACTGTCTGTTAACACTGAAATAATTAGGCACAAGAAGACTGCCAAGGTTTTGAAACAAGACATGTTTAATTTTCTGAATATGGACAGTCAGAATGAAACGTGGCACTTCCCATTTTACGTTGAGATGATCTATATCATAATGATACTGTCCAATGCACTTATTTACAGGCTGCTTTCACTTAATGGAAAAAAATGTCCAAATAAAATTTTATTTGGTTAATATTTTGGATCATCTGCTTAGGACATTAATTTTTCTCAAAAATCAAACCAGCCACCCTAAATCTAAATATTTTTTTCCTAAATGTAATTCTACAAACAGAATTTACTCAAATACAAAGTAGTGCAGACATATAACCTAAATTTCTTGAGTTCCCTCTTCTACAATTTAGGCATTTCTGATAGGCCGATAAAACATTTCAGATTGACTGGGAAGTGTAAACCATTTATCAGTGATTCTCTATACAAATAACCTCATCTGAACACATAGTATTTGTTGATTAATACCACCCCTTACCTAAATAATTCATATTTTAAGGCAAAGTAAACCCAGTGCACTACGTTTGAGTGGTTTTGTTTTGTTTTAAGGATAGCTTTGGCAGGACATGTACAAATTTTTTTTTTTCCACTTTTGTCATTGAAGTTGTTGCAGCACCGTCAAACTTTTAACAGTTCTCTCTCACACATTCAGCTCTTTAAAGTATTCCCACATAAAGCCACTTTTATTTTTGCTTTATGACTGTTTAATCTATCACAGTCTATAAAGACACCAAAATTCAAAATCTAGGCTCATATGCTTTCACTTACTGCAGTTTATACAAATAGCAATGCAAGCATGGCACCGAGCTTGTGCAGTACAGCGAACATACCTTAACAACTGGCTTGAATTAGCAGTTTCCTTCTCCCATTTGGATTCCAAGGAAAACCTATATGGTAACCTTGTAGCCCATGTTAAACATCTTCCTGCAACTGCCCTGTGTGGCTGCCACCACTTAAGCACTGGGCAGCCCAAACATCAAGTGATTTTCCTTGCTTATACATAATGTTAAAGCTTCATTTCAGTTGGTACGTACTGGTTAACACTTCCTCCAATCTATTTTTTCCTTCACTCAAACGCTTTTGTAAGAATTATTCTATGACTACTACATACTTGGAATAGGGCTAAAAAGCACACAATACACAAATCTTCTCATGTAATTAATTCCTAAAAATGTTGACATCAAAAGCAAATACCTAAAATAGTTATTAATTTTTACATCATATAATGGAAATGTGTGCTGCTCCTGTACGAAGCATTATTATATTGGTATATACTGGTATTCTATATAGTTCTTTGCGTGCTCTCTTCATGATAAGTTGGCTGTCCTCTCTGTGCAAGGACTGAACTCATACTTCTGAGTGTTGGCAACTCTATGCTAATATTTGGTTAATAACTACAGAAATTAAACGTAAACCTGTGCTTGTATTTGGCATTGTTACTGTGATGTTAAAACATCATGAAAACATTCTAGAACACTTCTATTGTATGGAGAGCTAATAGGATAAAAATTGTTTTTTCATCTGTGATCATTTTGTCATCAAATTGTTTTTTTAAGTGATCATTCAAGTTGTAAGAGCTATTTTATTAGATGGCAAGAATAAACTTCTATTAGACATTTTCCTCACCTTTTCTGTCTGGTTTGAGGTTCCGATCCACTGGCGGTGGCTCACATTCTGCAACAGGAACTGACCGTCTGGGAGGGGTTTTTGGACTGGACCTGAAACCCATGTGAGCAGGAGGAGGGACTTGCTTTCCAAATAACGGAAAATCAAACGTGCCTGGTGTCATTGGTACATAATTTGTTTCCTGGATGGGTTCAGTGAAGCTGCTGGAATGCTGTCGTGGAGGAGAGTTGGGATTCATTGGGACATAATTTTCATCTAGTTCTTCACTTGAAACACTTCCCACTGTCAACATGCTTCTGTTTTTCTAGAATTAACATATATTTCCTTTAACAAAATAAGTTATGCAATCAGCTGTGAATCACATGAATCTCTTCACCTAATCTACTCAGATTAATACATTCTTTTGAAACTGAAAAACACAAACACTGTACGGCTTGCCTTCTTACATGGGAACAAAAAGCATTCAAGCACTGTCACTGCCATCTCTCATAAGATCAAGTCATACTTACAAAGTGGTTATGGAAGCCCTCCAATGAATTAGATCTGTCATTCGGAAACGTTCGTGGAATATCATAACAGTCTTGAGAACTAATTTCTAAAGAAACAAGAAGAGAAAGTGGCTATTTATCATCCCTGTTCCTGTCACTTGGCACCAGACATCCAGAGCCTGTTATTTACTGTCTGCTTCTGAGACCGTGCAAACACAACTCCTGAAGCTGTGGCCAACAGATTTTATCTATATACTTGAGCTGACTGTGTTCATAAACAAACTTAGCACTTACCAGTCAACTTGAAAATCTTACAGTGATGTTTTCCATGGCAGGAAAAGCAACAGTAATTTTTCTTTTTTACAGAATCTGTTAATTCTTCCTTTCAAACAGACAGGCATTAAGAATTTAACATAAAAGCAGGTTTTGAGATACAGGGCCCTCATGAGAAACCTATTCTAAAATAAATGAACAACAGATGTAATTTGAAGTCTGGAGAGAAATTTTCTGACTGAATACCCTGCCCTTGGAAAGTGCTGATTCAACAGAATTTAATCCAGTGCAATAACAGGTAAATTCCTCTCATGTATCCTTTGCCCCCCTCCTCTCAGCTCCCCTGTTAGGGTTTCCAGGGTTTTTCAGTTTGAATGAACATCTACAGAAACAAAGATCTCATGTTTTTCAGGGTCCTGGCTCTTTGCAGCCCACATTAAGAAGAGGAGGTTTTTTTATTATTATTATTTATTTATTTTTATTTTTAAAGATTTTCACTTTGAAGGAAAAATAAACACTTCTGCTACTGAGAGCCAAACTAAAAGAACATTTACTGGAAGGCTACTTTTCCTTAGGCTAGTCATCTCCATTTTAATCATCTCAGTTTTAATGCAAAATTATTTATCGTCTCTCATTTTGCTCATTTATAGCGAAGTAGAGCAGGAGTACACCAATAACATTGCACGTAGCCTAAAAAAAAGAATGACAAATTGAATAATACCTGAGTGCCTGTACAATCACACCCCTTCTGTATATTGCCTCCTGCAAAAGCCTTGTTCCTGTCTCCTTCCTCATTTCTGCCTCCCATCCCATAGGTAGTACAACTCAACTCTTTAAAATCCCCTCAAACATTAGCATCAGCTCGAACCATTTGAAAATTTCTTTAAAAATAACAGCTTTAGGCCCACTTGTCTCGAGAACCTGAAAGAAATCAAACTCTCAGCCCAAGAGTTGTTAATACAACTACAGCTGCTTTCCGTAACAAGTTGTCTGAGAAAACAAGAATGGGAACAAACAAACAGGCAGAAAAACAAGATACACCAAAGTCTTTAAGTAAAAGTAGCTCCACCAGATTTGCTAGTACCCAGAAATATATCCAGCTGCTGAAGGAAAAAACAATAACAGAAATGCATTAGCAATTCTGAAATGTCAACATTTAAGTGTCTATAAGGAACAACTTTAATTTTACTTTAAAATGTCAGTATGGATATCCACCACAAAGAGAGAAAAAGTTCTGTGGCACCAATAACCAGATCAGGGTTGATCTCAAAGCTCCGGATGCACACCAAGTCCTACTAACTTAGTGAAACACTTTCAGCTTCTGCAAATTTGGACCACTACATGCTAACCTTACCTTGGCTGTTCTGATGAACAGATAGCAGCAGTTTTGAACTCAGCTATATGACCTTATTAGCAAAGAAGAATTATGATTAATTCTTCACTGCTGTTCTCTAAAAACTAATAATACTATGAAGATGTCTAGGGTTTCCAATATTTTTAGCTAAGGCCGAACACCACAGCGCAATATGCACCATGCATCAATGTTCTCTGCTTTGCTATTTTGACTGTTTCCTTGAATAATCTTATTTCTCTGCTTTCTTACATGTTTTAAGCCTCGCTGTCATAGAGTGCTTTGTAAAATGTGCTTTAAAAGCAAGTATGTGACAAAACAAACCCCCATATTATTCAACCCCTTCATATTACATCTTTCTTCACAAGATCAATATTGTCTAACACAATACCTGCAAAAGCAAAGCAAAGCATGGAATACTGACCTTTACGAAAGATATTCAAATCTACAGTTGAAATGGTATTACTGCGTGAGGGTGGCATTCCTGCTGTAGGGATGCAATAACTATTATCAGTATCTGAAGCAGTACGAGTAATGCTACATGTTTCCACAGGAGATCGATCTGCAGCGTGGTGAGGTTTTGGTGGCCGAGGTGGAGGAATATCTGGAATAGTCTCTAGTTTTGATGTCTGAGACATTGTTCCTTCTGGAAAAGTTCGTGGAATCTGGTAAGTACCTCCAGGTGTGGGGGGAATGTCATAACTAATGGAGATGTGTCTCAACTGTGCATCTAACAAAGATGTTGCTGATGGCGTGTTGAAAACATGCTGCTCTCCTTCTGCATCAGTCCCAGTTGGAGATGCTGCCTTCGGTAAAACATCCTGTGAATAACTCCTAGGCAGGTTATAAAGGCTGGAGTCTGCCAATGCCAGTCCAGTACGGGAAGGAGGAGAGTCATAGACACCTTGCTGCTGAAAAAAGCCATTCACAGCATGCTTGCTCACTGATGGAGCAGGATTTTTGTGGGAGGGCACGTTATCATTGCAGTCTGTTTCAGAAGAGCTGGATTTTGCAGAGTCAGCATGAGATCTACACAGGAGATCAAGAGATTAAAACATTGATGAACATACAAAGAAAACAAACATTACACATAGTAAACACAACATATGAAGTGTAAACAACTGAAAAGTGTGGCAGCCTTTTCCAACTTTTCCAAAATGAGATGCAGGAACCTAACTATTAAACAAACAGTAGTATTTATGCAGAATCCTAAGTGATTACATGTATACAAACCCATGCATGTGAAACAGGTAACAACACAAGTGTGCAGCTTTAGTAGCAGCTCAACAAGTTGATGTTTTATAAAGCAAGTGATTTCCAGAAAGATACCAAGCCAAACTAAAGCAGAGTTTAAGGGTTGAAGGATTTACATTTTAACCCATCCTGTGAACTAGCAGCACTTTGATGTGCTTAAGGTGAAAATGCACTCGATCCTTGAGTTCACAATACTTGCCAGTTCTAAACAGCATGAAAAAGAGGATCGAATATGACTGATACAACTTTTCCCAATGGGGAAAGCCAAAAACTGTCATTTCTTTTATTCTGGTGGGAAGAGGAGGTGGGATGGTATGTACGCCTCCCCAGTTATATTTCTCCACATGGCAGAGAAATTCCAAGCCTTACTCCTTGTTTAAATCCAAGTCAAGACAACAGCAAAAATAGTAACAGAGGTGCAGTTAATGCAGTTCATACAGTTTATTTTTATCATAATTCCCTTTTTAATTACCACAGGACTATATTATTGTGCTTGTTTATACATACATATGTAAATACCTCAGCATGCGTATGCATCAAGGAATAGCTGCTATACTACTCGTATTAAGCAACTGGACCATGCAGTTTGCAAAGCTTCTGAGGAACAAAAATCGGGAAGTCAACAGTACGAGTACCGCCAGAAGATTTTTTTCCCTTAAAAGACTCTCATCCTAGAGATTCTAAGAGTGATCACAACTAGACCTTCATATTCAAATTTCAAATTGTCAGTAAGATGATTTTTTTATTATTATTATTATTTTCTACTTAAGGGACAGCTGGATTTATCTCACAGGGTTCTGGTAACCAGAGGAGAAAGGAATACAAGTTGAACTATTCACTTAGGTTTCCTCTGCAGTCATTGGAGAAATGGATATAGCGTGAAACAACCCATTCTTCTTGAATATCTACTCAAAAATGATGACTCTTTAAGCACCTCTCTCCACCAGCTATCAAGGGAACTGATATGATTAGCTTAGAGTGGACATTTGCAGTCAAGAAAAATGCTAATCATCTAACACTTTTTTTTTAAACTGTATTTAACAGCAGAGATGTTATCTTCCATCAGCCTGAATGGCCTATGAAATGTTTTCTCTACCTTTAATTATGACATTTATTTCAATTAGCTTGTTTTTTTGCACTTATTAATTTTAGTATACCAATTTTGCTCTGGTTACTACGTTTAACATTCTTGCTCAATGGTCAGAATTAGTTTCTCTCTCTGACCATTAATCTGCATTTAGTTTAATAGGAACCCCCTAAAAGAAGTTCTTTGTATGTATTTACCCTTGGCAAAACCAAAGAAGTGAATAATCTTATATTCCTTATACTGCCAACCATCAAAAACATGCATCTCTTCTTTGCTAACAGTTTACATCCTTTGCCTCAGAGCTTCAAAAATTGAACTAATGAACCACTGGAAATGTAACACAACTGCAAAAAAAAAAATACAGCGCATACAACTGAAGGACCTACATGAGGTTACAGAGTGCTTTACAGATTGGGAACATTGTGAGTAGTAACACACTGAGCTTCGCCTCTGATGCAGTCCTTGCTCTCTATTTTAAGGATTGAAAAACTCACTTCAAGACACTCTTCTAGTTCTGTGGTATTCATCTGGGCCAAACTCACAGTAAAATTCATGTGCATTGTACTCGAGCAAATACAGGATGAATTGTGATCTGTATTTTATGTGCTACAAAAAGCAGACAGTCTAGAGAAGCTGGACATTGACAGTTAATTGTAGAACCAGAATTTTAATTCCAGTTGACCATGATATATTTTGAAATGAAAGAATTCCCCAAACTACAGAAATAATATAAGCACTACCATATATCTTACAAAAAAAGAGTAAAGAAGTGCACTTAATCAAAATAGGGTTGGCTCAATCTTATTTTTTCAGTTCTTGGCTTGTACATGTACTGGGATCACTTCAATCCATTTAGCCGTGCACCAGAAATCAACCTATAAAAACAGTTTCACACACAAAAGCAGAGCAGGGGTCCTTAAAAATCTTACCAGTTGTAGGCACTACGGTGGTTTTATAGACATAGAGACATATTATAATGATGCCAAGTTATATTTGACTCTAAATAAGCACAACATGCAGGGGTAAATATCCAAAGCTCAAGATGCAACTACAGCACATGTACAATGCCATCTCTTAAGCATTACCCATCACATGGAAGCAACATTTAGGAGTTCTTCCAGGTCTCAGTAAATGCTGCTAATTCTTTCTTGACCACAAGAAGTTGTGAAAACATAAGACTTTCAAAAACTGACACAAGGC
Source organism: Anas platyrhynchos (assembly GCF_047663525.1). Lineage (NCBI taxonomy): Eukaryota > Metazoa > Chordata > Aves > Anseriformes > Anatidae > Anas > Anas platyrhynchos. The sequence continues at coordinate 38,804,974 of NC_092590.1, forward strand.
AGCCAGACCAGTCAATTGCTTAGCAGATGGCAGCAGTACACATTGCTCATTACAAGAGGGCTTTTCTGATTTACTTCAGATTTTGAAATAAAATCTTTTGGAATCAAATTCTTAGTCTATTGAAATAGTTTTCAAAATATGAATGTGTTGCAACCAATCTGATTTTGCAAGACCAAAGATTTGAAGACAGTCTGAGAAAGCAGTTTATGCCAAAATGAAGATGGAATTCATCCTTTGAAGTTTAAATAGATTTCACAAGTCAGTATTAACTACTGATCATGACAAGAAGAACATTTACAATTTTAAAAATCTAACTCTATGTTTGATTCCTGTTACCTCAAGGAAAGGTGGATTAGGACCACAGATCCATAACAGATTTTATTTTAAAAACTTCTGATACAGGATGCTTGATGACTTCTGCCATGTTTTCAACAACACCAAAAAAAATCATTTGGCTTAAAAACACTCCACTAACTTCTGGTTAGTAAGACAAGTATTAAGGTTTCTTTGCACTTCAGATTAAAATAAAGGCAAAATCCCATATAACAACAAAAACTACTAACCCTCTCTATAAGCAGAGGATGACTAATGAACTCACTGTTCGCAGGTGTGGGCACTGCATCTGCAGATTATGCTAAGTGGCCAAACTATTCCTTACTCAGTACTAAGAAGAGATAATTGTGTAACCAGCAGGTTCACAAGGACTGTGCACTAGGACTCACAGAGCAAAGGTGGGATATTGGGGGCAAAACAAGCAAGTCCATCACCATGTACTGAAAACTAAATGTTGACAGAGACAGAAGAGAAAAGATTTCAAAATGTTTTAGTCTGAGGAGCAATCTCCCATTTTGGAATATGCTGGGTATGATCTGGCTTGGCCGGTCATCCTTTCAAGCTGATTCTTTTTGCATCTGCAGGAATCAACACAATAGATAAATAGAATACTATAAACAAAGTGGCAGCAAAAACGCTCTTGTGTGCCAGCAATCTGGGACAGAAACAGCAAGCATAGTCAATAATGTGGATAAAACAGCTCTATGGTGATTACAGCTATTTTCAGAAAATGGAAGCCAAGGTTACACAGTTTCTTCTATTAAAACTCACAAAACACCATGCAAGACATATCTGAAACAAATATTTTCAGGCAAGTTAATGGCTCTGTGATTAAATTCTCACACACGTTCCAACAACAGCTACTGTTCACTCACTGCAGTGGTATCTTTTTACTTTCAAAATCTTCTAAGAGAAGGTATTCCTGCCCTTCTTCAGAGATAAAGGGTGACCCTTGGCTGGTTCATAAACATAAGAAAGATGAGGAAGACAGCATTATTTCCATATACATCTTGAATGAGCCAGAACAATAAGGGTTTCGGAAACAGTGTTTGGCTTCATTTTCTAGTTTATGATCCAAATATGAACGTCACAATCGCACTAAAAGCTACAGTTGAACAATACTCTTTCTCAAGCCAACAGTGATCAGAGCATAAAACTATTTTAGACAAAATACAGCATGATAATTATAACTGCAAGTACTGTATCCAAAATCATCTCACAACACTATGCGGTGTATTGCATGACACCATAAGGAAGCATTTTGAAATTATGTGTTCTGAAACACATCAACTCCAAAAAATTCTGAACAGGCAGGTTGGCCACAACCTCTGTGTTTCTCAGTTACCCACCTCACCTGTAAAAGAACCCCAAAGTTTTAAAAGCAAATTCAGTTGTTCCCAGCTTACCTATAAAATAACATGCAAAATCAGAGCAGAAAACATGCCTTTGCATACTGGCAACTGGAAAATCCAAATATAAAACACTACAGAAATAAACCATTCAAGTAACACCACCTACCTATTATTTTAATGTAAACAGTACCTATTTATTAAGATTTGCTCTTAATGGATGTTTGCATACTATTCTTCCCCATTAAAATAAAGGTTGCCTGAAACACACAAATGAATTGTTCCAAATTTGGAATCAATAGGAAAATGATGCAGACCTGTATTTCTTCTTTACCTGCAAGAAGGTGGACTGGGGTAATGAACACAGTGTCCTCTAACATATCATTTAATAACATCCTACAAAGATGCATAAACCTCTAATTCCATAGGAAAAGGTCTATATCCTGTATACGTTGGCCCAAATCCATCACAATACCTGTACCAAATGAGACATATACAACCTTTTTACATCGAACAAACCCCAGCATAACTACTATTGTGAATTTTCATTACTAAAGCCTCATTAATAAAAGGACATAACTAATGAATTTACGTAAATGTAATTGAGAAAGCCTGTATCATGTGTGTTTAAAACACATTTAAACCATCTCTACACTCCCAATTACTTCATTCTGATCTTATTTCTCTTTTCATTTTTTATCTCCACTGGACATTGTACCTTCCCCAAACACCCAAATACCTTCTTCTCCTGTATTACTAATGTCTTTCTCAAGCAATTTCGGGGCTATCCATGGATGCTATTACCTTGCCCCATTTTGTGCCCTCATCTATGGTCTTAGACTTCACTGTCTCTACTTAACCCACAAGCCATACAACTGCTGAAGTCAGATCAATTTCATATCCCAGCCTTGATCACTCAAAAAAAAAAAAAAAAAACACCTCTTCATTTGGTGCTGGAAATCCATTCTGTGCCCATCCCTTGCGGAAACAAATGGGCACTCAGACACGTATCTGATGAGTCAGGACTCTGAAATGAGTAGAGACTGCTTTGGCAAGCCACTATGGAAACAGAACCAAACTTTTTGATAATTTTTTGGGGAAAAAAATACATACCTCTCAGGCACCTTCAGCTTCTACACATCACTAAGCATGTAACCACCACTCCAGTCAGACTCTGTGTTTCCCTTTCTCTACAGGATGCTTTGGGGCATGCCATGCTGCCTGTAAGCTGCACATTCCATACACCGGGGGAACTGTAGGCTAATTCCTCCGTTTTATAATGAAGACTGTGAAGAGTGCATACTTGCCTACCATGCAATCATCGGCAAAGGGAGCAGGAAACTCCTCAGGCACAACAGAGCAAGTAAAAATGCCAAGGGAGCAGAGAGCACATGGCACAAGTAAAACTGGCAGAGCATCAAGGTGCTGAGGAAGAAGGCACCGCCACTAAAAGGTATGGCCCTAAGGGAGTATGTGAAACGCTCACAAAAACACTTTTCAAAGGAAACTTTTCTCAGCCTTCAATATATTTTCTTGCTATCACCAAAAGAATATGCTATTTTGTTTCTTAAACTGCAAATACCCTCAGCGTATTTTATTTGAAATTACTGCAGAAAAGCAGCTTTCAAGAGACTTGTAACTTTCTCCCAGATAATATTCAAGGTTGCAAGGAGTTCTGGAGATTATCTGGTCCAGCTCTTCCAATACCTCTAAGTAGAGCCAACTTCAAAGTCAGGTGAGGCTCCCCAGGGCCTCCTCACCCAGTCAAGATTTTTGTTCACTTGTTTGCTTTTAAATCTCAAAGGATATAGATTTTACTAACTCCTTGGGGTTGCCACCATGATACATTCCAGAAAAAACAGTAACATTTCCCAGGTAGATACTGTAAATATCACATCCTCCTATGCAGAAGGTGCTGCACATCTATTTAAGTTAGAAGCAGCAGTTAGAAACAAATATGCATTTAATTCAGTCTGGAACCACTGCGTTCATTTGATGCCTCTGATTGGTGATTTCTTTTCAACAATACAATGTGGGCCTGGTGCTCAAACAACTTAGCATTGCTACAAGAAGTTGAAGCAGAAAAAGAAGAGAAGCAAAAGTTATCGGCAACTTCCCCCACAGTTCACAAACATCCAAATCCGTGGCGACGCAACAAGAAAAAAGTGCTTTTAGCACTAATATCCTTGGCCTGTACAAATAAGTGTTATTAGAAAAACAACAGAACTTACCTCATAGGTTCAGGTTTTTTACTCTGGCAGTTTATTAGCAGTAGGTAGTCTTGAGGATCTTCTTGACCAGAGGAAGACTCTAGTGGGGGGATATTAATAAGCTGATAAGGAGGAGGTAGGGAAGATTCTGCTTGCATGGAAGGCGGTGAAGTGTTGACAGGCAAGGGTAACTCAGCAGATGTTTGTAAAGAACTGACCGGTGGCTTCACAGCATCTGCAAACACAAAAGCATAGTACTTGGTACAATGAAGAAATGTTTTTTTAGTGTTGTAAGAACATTTCTTAACACAACTTAAGTTTGTATTGTTTTTAAATTCAACATTGTAAAGTCAGTAGACATAAGAAAACCTTAGTTCTGGATACCAACATTTGTATTTATCTTTAAATCCCTGTAATCTCTTTATATTTTTTCAAACTGTAATCAGACTCTTAAGTTTGCTTTGACAATAAAGGTTATGCCCTGGCTGTATGACTTATTTAACCTGTTTTTGAGTCACAGAAAAAACAAAGATGCTGACAGCTGCACTAAAACAGCTAAGAACACAATTCTATTGTTTTAATCAAGAGCAGACACAGGCCCATAGCTTATTACTTGAGTTTCAAAACCTGAGTCAGCACTTGCATATATATATATTATATATATTCATCCTTCAGCGACCAAGGTCACTTCATTTCAGATTAGTCACCCTTTGAGAACTGGCCTCTCTCAATAGTTGAAAAGCAACCGGAAAGATGCTGCTTTTGCAATGGAAGATTCCCTATGGCTAAAAGAGGGACAATAGCTACCCTGTTCCTCTAGGCACCCCTCATTACATACACCAACTTTATATTTTAGTACAGTAAATGTGGTTATGCTTTTTTTTTTTTTTAAGGCACTGTAATTTTTATATATTCCTATTCAAATATATACTATGCTTTTTTTTTTTTTCCCTCTCCTGACTATTAGATTACCTGGGATACTGGAAAATATTGACATTATCAAATACTTGTTTCATTTTTTGCATTGTTTCATGATTCATAGACTAAGAACAATGTAATTAAACAAACTACTCCTTAATTATCAAGGTTCTCGCATACTTGCAACTCATTGTCATTTCCCATTTGTGCATCGCATGAACAGAGACTGATATGAACACTGTTGAAATGAACATATCCAAGCGAAACTGCTCCTTTAAAGCTCACAGGCCAGGTATGGGCTACAAAATAACTTCATTCAGCTTCTGCTCCCCAGCACTACCCCGGTAAACACCAGATGAACAGACCAGAACATAGCCCATCTGCTTCCCGTTCTGCATACACAAGGTACAAGTGATTTAAATGTGGAAATAGGAATAGCAGTACTTGCTTTGAACTCCCCTAGCACTTACACAGGCTCAGAAATTAAATCCCACCACACCTATGTGGGTGGAAGAAGTCTAGATGTACCAAAGTTTCTCAACTCAGCCTACCTGAAAAGGTAGGATAACCTACAAGAAGCTTTTATAGAAGGCTGGACCTAACCTATCCATCAAACTCGTCAGCAGAACAAAGGCAATACCAGACTGCACCCAGTGATCACACACACAACAGTAAAATGGTTTCTTTGCTACACGGTAAAATATGAAAATATGAACAACGTTCTAGTATTTCAGAATTTCAAGAGCTTGTAGGAGCATATCTGAGGCATCTGCATTAAATAATGCAAGTGATATTTCTTCATTCCCCTAATATTGGGGGTTCAATAGCAGAAACAGAGAGGTGTCTGAATGGCCTTATCGGGCACGTACCTTCTTGCTCTTGGAAAAAGAAGCAGTAGGAGAAGGGACAGGCAGCTCTCTGCACCTTCCAGAACTAGGAACCATGCACAAAGCTTACACATGATTAAGACAGCAAGAGAAAGCTTTCCTGCCAGATATACTACATACTCTACCTACGTTTACTGAGAAGCAAGATCTATGAGGGCTTCAGAGTGCCCAAATCACCAGCCCCTGTTCCATGTCTTTGACTACACGACCTTCACATCATTAGAACTGGTTGGTGCTGAGTTCACATAAGGGAAAAAAAAAAAAAAAAAAGAAATCTAACAGGATGTCCCCGAAGCTTCTGGGGAAGATGGGTATGTCAATTAGACTGTAGGTAGTCAGGAGAGCTTAGCAGGTACATAGCAAGATGCCTGTCTACAGAAGGCTGAGGCATTTCAACAAAATCATGTGTTGGCATTCCCAGGAAGAAAAACAGATTCAATAGTAACTTTCCAGGGGAAAAACAAAATCAAGAAGCTTGAAGGAGGAAGAAACAGCATAGAGGACCAATACAGCAAATTTGGAGAAAGAAAAGTTAGTTTCTTCTAAGAAAAAAGTGAGAAAAAATAGAAGTTGAAGGCTCACTTCACCTTGTAAATGATGATGACGGTAAGGTAATGAAGGCCATCAGGCTAAATATAGTGGCTCAGATGTGAAGTCTCTAAGCCCAGGATGCCACCTCTGATAACGGCCTGTTGCAGACAGGCTGAGCACAAGCAGCAAGGCAAGCCTGACATCCTGCCCCCAGCTTCTGGGGCTCTGAGGCTTTGGGACATCCCAGTGTAGAGTTTGTGCTTGCCAGCCTCTGACAGACTTCTCTCTGAATCTCTTACCTCTTTTGAGTACCTGTATTTACTTATTTTTGACTCCCACAACATCCCGTGACAACAGTTCCATAAGATCCTTTGTATGGCATGAAAAACTACTTCCTATTGATTCAAACCTTGAGCTTGATCACTTCATTTGATATCCTTCAGCTCCACTCCTAAGAGAAATAATGAACATTTGTTCCCAATTCATTGTTCCCCCATTCAATGGGGATATTCTCAACTTCATGGATCTTTGTCACAGCTTCACTGACTTGGTGCTGCCTATTTTTTTCTTGGTACAGAAACCATCTCATTGGAGAGCTTGTTTTCCTTCACTCTCACCTTTCCTAGCTCCAATAATTCTTTCCCAAAGAGGCAAACTAACCGCTGTATAAAACGCACAGAATTTGATCACACTGATTTACAAAGACATAATGATATTTCACTCTTCCTATTACAACCATTTGGCTTTTGATTATTACTGATTATTAAAGGTGACACTGTCAAAATGCCCCAAAGGCACTCATGATCTCTTCTCTAAGCAAGCATTTGGAGCCAATTAGCATTAAGGGATCATTAGCAGCGCTTACCTTATGACAGGCTGCCTCGTTTACTTTGAGGGACACCATTTGACAAAATCCCTCAGTCCTCCTACAGATTTTTTTTTTTATTGTTTGTTTGTTTGTTTTTCCCCTGGTATTTTGCAGGTGTTAAATGGTGTAGGCTATTGCCTGCTTTAATTCAATCTCAAGTTCTTCATTGTGGTGCCACTTCTTACTCACCTTATACATTCAAGCTATTTCAAATTTGACTACCAAGAAAACAGAAATGTTAACGACTTATCACTGATCAAACGAGTGCTGTTTGCCTATCTGAACCCTCAAGAACATTCTCTTCAGCCACTTACTTCACAAGCTGATATGAAGAAGAGGGTTTATCCCAGCAGCCTATTATGATTTCAAAGAGTAAAATAATCAGTTTGCTTCATTTTGAACCAGCAGATTTTTGGGGAAGGAGTCATCTGCACACCAAAGAGCCTTGGAAGTCATTTGGTTTGTTCCCAGAGCTCAGACACTAGAACTGCTTTGAAACAACTGGGAGCTGGAAAAACATCCAGAATATTTAACATGCAAACGAGCATAAAAAGAATCCTGTTTTGTTTTTATAATTCTTGTATTCAGTACAGCTAGAATAAGCAGCTTTCTCAGAAGATACCTTTGTCACTTGATTTGCTAAAAGCAGTTAGAGGCATCACTTTTTCTACAATTTACACTTTTTCCTCACAGCTGTACTCGTAATTACCCCAATACTAAAACAATCAAAAATCAAGGAGGTAAATAGGAAAACTTTCTGAACAAGAATACTACAAATAATCAAGAAGATTTGAGTGTGGGAGTTCACACTTGGTGCTGCCTTTTTTTTTTTAAGTCAGAAATTAAATCTTTCTGCACTGCAACATACAGCGATATACATTCTCTTCTCAATATTCTGATAATGCAAGCACTTGAAATACTCTCAATGTGAGCAACATACATAGTTTCATTACAAGAATCATCACTTCATTACATTCCAAAATTGCAATCTGAGTAAGAAAAACACATTCTTTGTGCAACATAGGTAGGAAGACAAAAATAGAAGTGGGATTTTCCCGTTGTAATAATGAATCAGCAACAGATACAAAACCACGTGATTCTACTTCTGTCTCATTCAGTCTATTTACCATGGTGCAGATGTTCTTATTAAAACAATCAGTGTCCAACAAAATACTGGCAATACCCTTGTACAGAATTTTTCAGATACAACAGTGTTGGCCATAAAAAAAATGCTATGGTACAAGAAAATTCACTAATAATTTCTGCTCTTATATTACACATTTTTCTGTATCTATCCACTATGCAAGCTGCACGTATGCAAAATAATTTTAAATACATGGTACACATGATTAAATACTTCAATCCTTAAAAGGACTTTTTTTTTTTTTGTTAAGTCACTATCTCTGCTGCTTAATGTAGTACCATACATCCCCAAATCCACTGCTCAAGCTTCCTCTCATCTCAGCTTCTACACAGTCTCAGATGGAAGATCCTGGAATCAAAGGGCCACATGTGTGCGTGTGCACGCACACAGCACAAGCATGTATATGCCAATGGGCGCAAACAAACAAGCACTTGCTCTGTTCACATATTTAACTCAATAGATGCAAGCCAGATCCAGCCCAGAAGACGCACGGACACGTTAGTCAGGGTTTGGCAGCACACCAAACTTTCCTAAGAGAGGTTTTCAGCAGAAGTGATCAGCTTACAATCAATAGGAAATCTATGCAGCGAGCCTCCCTTCTGAACCTTGCTGCTATACCGGGATCAAACCCTCCTAAGTTCTTTAAAAGTCCCTATGCATTTTGGAAGTGTTTTGTTATCTTAATGTCATCTCAAATATCTCTTCCCTCTTTTCCTGAGGATAACAATACCCTTTTTAAAGAAGGTAACAAAGAATTCAGCAGTTGCTTACTGTATTTTATGTTCAGGACAGCCCTAGCTCCCGCATACAAAGCAGAACCATGACCAACTGCTCTAAGTTTCTATCACATCCTAACATTTCCCGCTTTCAGAGCTCAATTGTACAATTTCGTACATATGAACTGCAGGCATTAAGTAATCTTAAGCTGCCCTTTTGGTTACCCATTTAAAATTCAAAAACACCAAAAGCATTTCCACTCCGAATTTCTTCCCCCTCTCCACCTGCAACTTTCTTTTGAAGGCTGTTCTTTCAAAAGAGGGAAAAAGGAAAAAGCAACAGATGTAGCCCGTTCTCTCCATCTTCAGATGGTACGCAGGCTGGGTGACGCAGGAAAAATAATCAACAAGTACTGTTACAGGGTAACTTCTGTAGGTGCTTGTGAAGAGAAACAGTGCAGCTCACCACATGAAAAAGCTTTTTCCTTCACTATAAAGGTCTAGAGCTCTCCTCCTAGAACAGGCTGCTCTCGTCACATGGCAAGTTTACCCAGCTGCAGCTGCAGCACACTGGCTGCAACCACAGACATCTACAGGCTTCCAAAAAGATGTTTTTTAGCACTCAGCATCATGGCAAACAGCACCTTCTGACTTAATAAGTAGCAATCTGCAAGCATCTTCCAAGCCACCCTCCTGCAATCCCCTTCTCCACGCAGCTCGTCAGGCAATTTTCATGCCACAGAAGATGTCCAGCAGGAACCAGAGGGAAAAAATAACTCAATTACCTATGCAAATTAGATTCACACTATTTTTCTCAAGGAAAAGAAAAATCAACTTTCCACAGGATATTCTGTTGAAGGCAGCTAGCAGTTCAACATAAAACCCCCAAACACTCAAGATGAAAGTTCTGACTGCACTCCTGACTGTATGCTTTTTATGTGGGTAGTTTTTCATCATATACTTCCAAGAGAAGATGTACCACCACAGATTTTGTGCTCATTTGCTCTTAGCCACCCTCCTTAAACACATGATCTGAAGTTGAAGACAGCTTCATGTTCTGTCCTGTATTCCTTTTCTCTTTTGGAAATGGACAATGATTATCTCAGCTTTGCCACCTTCCAACTCAGGTCTTTAGCCATCAGCTACCTCTACGAAATCTACTATGCCAAATTTCAAGTCTTTCTCTGGACCCACTACAAATTTTGTTACTACTCTGCAGTTTCTCTAGGTGGTATTTGGTGACCGTGACAACTTCCTTCACATTCTGACTTCACTCTTAGCAATGACATTCTCACCGAGAAATCACATTTCTACATCTCACCAGCCATTTCCTTTACTTGAAGTAATCATCCAAAAAAGCCCCCACAATAGATGCCTCTGCACCGCTGCTACTTCTAAAATGATTGCCTCAGTTTTCAGATAACTGACCCACAATCCTCATCTGGGGGATCTCTCTCCTAATGCTTAACTCCATCCTTCCACATTATTCTTAACCTCATTCAGTATCACCAATCACAATCCTCCTGGCATGTCATCTTGAAAATGACTTTCCTTTTAATTAGTCACATCCAAGAAGTGTCAAAAGTCACAGACTGTCATTACATACATCACGTCTACTGGGCAATGTCCTATTATCATGCCCATTAAAATAAACCAGCCTTCTCAGTTTGTTTCCACCTCATGTCTAAGAGTAACAAATTTTCTGTTTCCTTTACTACACCACTCATATGCATTGACAAAAATTATTTAAAAGTTTATTACTCTGACAATATGTTTCTCTTAGTATTCCTCCATCTATTTCTCACTTCTGAGACCTTTCATGACCAAAGTACCCAATATTCATCATGTTATTAATAACTATTTTGATTTGGCAAGCAAGCCAGCCCCTATCATCCACTAAGATAAGAACATTTTGTGTCTCTTATAGGCTGCCCCTTCATGCAGTAAGGGCACCTTAAATATGTCTAATATCCAACTTTACTTATCTAAGCCCCCTTGGTAATTCCTTCTCAGTAATCCCAGAGTTCACACAGTCCAATAACTGAAGGAGTACGTGAACTGAGCTGTCACTGTAATCAAAACTGCCTTATTCTAAAGTTTTATTCTAAAACTAACTTCTTCCTACTCCTCAGTTTACATTCTGATACCTCCTACCACAGATAAGGCAGTACATGACAAGGTAGATAAGGTGTGTATGTATGTGTGCATATACATATATATACACACACATATTATTAATGTATTAATTTATGTAACATATTACTATTAATATATTACTATATATTTTTATATAATACATATTATGTATATACATATATATACACACACAGATACATATATAATAAGGTAGATGATCACAAGGCCTGTTTTCTGTTCCACACTTGTGTTACAGGTATCCTGCTCTGATTCAGAGATCCTGAGCCAAGTCGAGCAGCAGTGATACCTGGCCATACAGCATGGTTCCTTACTGGAGAGAATACAAGGAGCAGATAGGAAGGTAGAGTTATGTTCGTCCTGCCAGTCATTGCTCTTACACACATGCTATGATGAAATGTCCAGCTATAACACATGTATTATCAGTACATGATAAAAAGAAGTTAGTTGACAATTTTACTGTTCAAAATGTAGAAGGCATGAGAGGCAAATACCAGACAGCAATTGGCAGAACAGGAATTCTGCAAAATTTGAAAATATTGTGAGGCAAGTTGCACTTTTTTCAATGCATGATCTATGCTACACTTCTTATGACAAAGGAAATGTTCTTTAACACATGTAAATTATTTGTGAAACCCAAGTATAGCTTTCAACATTTTTTTCTTCTTCTCCTTTTTTTCTTATTTCACTTCATCATTGCTGTCTTTATTCCAAAGACTACATGCAAGTAACATGTTTGCATATAGTATGATCATTTCCTCCTTCCCTTGCACTGCCAAATATGCAATTCACTGAACTACAGAAACATGGAGCTTGATTACGTATAAAACATTGATCACAAATGTCTACTGAATTCTAGGGAGGGACCTTCACAGCCTTCTTTCAGGACCTGTGCTTAAATATTCTGGGAAAGTTTTCCCTTATTGTTACATCTCTCACGAAAAATAAAACAAATTGCTTCTCTTTCGATAACAATTGATCCATATCCTGCTTATTACAAGCTTTTATACTTTTAAAGCCAACTATTCCCTAGGTATTTTGTTTCTGGGAAGAAAATAAACTGTTTCAACTGTTCTCCTCATCGATCACTTAAAAATCCACTTCCTCTACTCCTATTGTTCTTTAAGCATTTATCCTCATCCTCCTGGAAACTCAGACCACAGTATTTCGGCGGAGGTCTCCACAGCGCCAAGGAGAAGAGAATGGTCATTTCCCATGTCCGTTTTGCTTCTCCATCCCAGAAGGTCTCACTGGAGTTCCAAGCACACAAATTACTGGCAGCATGTTTTCACTTATAGTTACAGTTTAACCTCTACATGACTAAACCACACCTACCTTATATTATGACCTTACACAGAAAATATGAATTCTAAAAATACAGTATGAAAATTGGTGGTAAAGCAACTGAGAATCATGCTCATGTGTGGCCTCCCCCCCCCCCTTTTTCATACATGTTTTAAAAATATTCCACTTGAAAACAAAAAGCATTTAATGAAGAAGTTGTAAAATGCACTCACAATTTTCCATATAGAAGTAGAGGAATTATTGAGATTATTAGAAAATCAACATTTCCTTGATGTTTTGGGCTCATTGTAATCTTAAGAGACAATCTAAATAATTTTAAAGCCTAAGTTAAAGCAAATTCCTATTAAAAACATATAACTGTTACAGATCACACAAGTCAATGTAATCAGAAAGCTGAAGACTCAATGATTTGTAACAGTAACAAAGGAATGTAAGTTACTCTTACTCTCCAAATACAAAAATAATCTTTCAGATCTCCAGAATGAATAGATTTCACATGCAAAAATCAATTTCTAGTTGGAAGGTAACAAGGGAGCATTAATCATAAATTACTGGGAAAATCAATTTTATAAGAAGAACAAGAAGAAAATACAGGCTTAGTATCACATGAATCTCTGAATTTTCATTAAGTATGGGAGGAACAGGTTAGTACTAGACTGAAGCAACCTTTTTTTTTTTTTCCTCATCTCTTCACAGTTTTGACCGTCTCTCTTTCCCCCTTATTCCTCCCAAACTCAAACAGCAACTCCATATTCAGTTTCTAACAGCATGAAGTTCCACCTTCTCTGAACGTCTCTTCATGAATCTAAAGGAGACAACTGGACTGGGCTTCCAGACAAATAGCAGGAGCTGCAGGCTGGTGGTGAGTCCCAGTCCTTGATCTAGTAATGGTGGCTAATGACAGTCCTCTCACAAGACCTGCAACCAGTCTGGCAAGAGACATTGTCCAGCTCCAAAGAAAACCATCTTCCATTTCCATAGGCTGAAAGGAAGGTTGGTTCTGGCCCATACATTGTCTTGTTGTCCCGATCCAAACTGAAGTAACAGGGTTTGTTTATTGCCTGTGGTAAATTTCACCTGTTCTTTAACTTCCAAATAAATTTACATTAACACAGATTTTCTAAGTATTCTTATGACTAAGTCTTCCATTCACAGCTAGATATAACCTATAAAATAAGAATTCAGCAATACACAGACCCTCAGCAACTCATTTTCTGATTTCCGTTTTTTAATTCCTCCCCTACATATTGCAAGAGCTCACTAATCCCATGAAGCAGACAGAACTGCCAGCTTTCAATTACATGAAGCGATGGGGTTGGGATAACTCAGACAACACTAAAATGGTAAAGATAACACAATGAGACCATAATGGGGAGAAGTTCTGTTAATAAAATTGATTCCAACAAACAAAGAACAGATCCATACAGGCCACTGTTAGCTCTCTGCGTTCATAGAGAATTTCATCAACAGAAAATTAAGGACTAATTAATACATCAGCCCTCAAGCAAGAGAAGGCCTCGTGGTTTTGAGGTGACCCTACTTTTCCATTACACACAGGGGACATGCGCTCTCACGTACACTGCAGCAGCCAGATAAGTACATTTCCTCTTCACTTCCCAGGTTCCTGGTTTGTCCCCAGAACCAATGATTTCTGAGCATCTCCTGCTCACAGCTGCAGTGGTGCACTAGTGCATTATCCTTCAGAAAGCAATCACCTGCCTGCCTCTCTCCTGTACGTAACAGATGCCTGGCAGACTGAATACCGATTCATACGACAATCACTTTTAGAAATGTGCTGTGGGTGGTCTCAGTTATATTAAGGATGTCATAAAAACATGCTGTAACTGTCAAAATAAGTGCCCTTCACTGAGTTTGCTATTAGAGTGGTAATCCATAGACGGAGTTTTCATGACGAAGTTTTAGTTCAAAACTGCATTAAGAAGAAAGATAAGAACCCCTCTTCAGAAAGCAAGAATGTTTTCCAGTCATTTTTGGCAAATGAGCTGGAGTAGAAGCAGAGATAAAAGCCCTACCTCAACCTTTTTCCCCCTACCTCAACCCACAACCCTCCCTCCCCCCCCCAAAAAAAGGATTAAATTACAGCCCCCCATTCAGTCAGGCAAGCCTCTCGTGACCCCCTGTGTGACTGTGCACACAGCTACAGCTATTCATGCAACCCACTAATAAGCAAATAAATAAGGCTAGCTTCAGGAGAAGCAATAGCAATGAGCTGTTTGTAGGTATTTAACACCATCATGTTTCCTACAAGCTGCTTTCACACAATGTCTATTTTGGTAGGATCTGAGCTGGTTAGTGGAGAGCGACAAGTTATTTTTTGCTTGTTTCAACCAGTGAGGAGAAGACATTTTTTCCAAGTTGCAAAGCAGATGGAGAAATAGCAATATTAGAAACCGGACGTTTTGCACCCATTTCTGCTTGCACAGCCATGTGCTTTATACCACACAGGATTCCTTTGATGATTATCTTCTGTTTTGCATGATTTCACTTTGATTTTCCCTATATTCTCAAGACCTAACATCATGCAAAACAGAAGAGCATCATTCCACTTCTACGGCACACTTAATTTGTAATGAATTCTTAGTATCTCCCTCTGTTCTGCTTACATTTTTTCAAAGTAACAAGGAAGTTTCACAGTCAATGCATATGAGTTTTAAAACATATGCTAGCTAAAAATAGTCATTTGATCTTTGGAACAGTCTTTGCATGTAGATAGAACACTTTCTTAGGAAAAAAAAAAACAAAAAACAAAAAACAGAACTTACCCTCATCTGTAGGGTTGAACCCACAGATATCACAGATGCATCGGACCCACTTATTCATCTCCTCCTCACTGTCTGCCACCAAATAGAAAACTCTGTCTATAGTGTTGATATCAAAAATATAACTGTTTTCGAACTCTTTTTTGTTGAATGTTAATCCAGCATCCACTTGCTGACATAAATTTAAGTCAATAATTCGGATAGGCTTCTTGGCATGGTCATTTTTGTAGTATTCCAATACATCTGGATCTCCTGTTAAACGGCCGCTGCGAAGTACAAACCATCTCCTCTTCCATGCCTGAAAATTAGTGAGAAAAAGGAAGAAAAATTACAATTAGGAATACTTTATAATTATAATTTAATTTATAATAGAGGGTTAGTGAGTTTGTATTTCAAGGTTTATTTCTTCTGTATTCAAGCTTTGTTTTTAAAAAAGATAACATATAATTAATTCACTACTTAAAAAAGGAGAAAGGATGAATTTAGTAAAGAGAAAAAGGTGGGGAGGAGGCCAGGAGAAGGGGAAAAAGCACCAGAAAAAACTTCTGAAGGAAGCAGAAGCAAAATATGTCTAAGTTCTCCATTGTGTATTCCCCCCTTCCCCCCCCCCAGTATCAGCCACTTCAGACTGACTGATTCTAGCTTTTTTTTTAAAAAAAAAAAAACAAACAACAACTGATACTCAATGATAGCAACCTGATAGTTCAAGAGCACACTGTTCACACCACACACTCCTCTTGATGTTAAGCCATCTCTGCCCTCAGAACCACTTAACATTTCACAGTAGTAGTTGTTACAGAGAAGGACCTACATTATTATTTCAGAAAAAGTTAGAGGTGTAGGGGGAAAAACGACCAAATTGTCTAGTTTTACCACATGAAACAGTCAGAACTGTACCACCATCTCCCATCTCTGAACCACTGCCATCAGCTCTGCCCTGGAGACTCACCAACTGCTCATTCTCAAGCGCATGTGCTTTTTGGGGTATCAAGCTCATGAAGCTGAGAAGATAACACAGAAAATGGAAGATCTTTTCTCCGGCTACAAAACTACAAAAAATATTTGATTTTAAGACAATTTTTACACTTGGTAAAGTAAGTGCATTCATTTTAACTGTGAACACAGCATCTGCCTTGTAATGTGGAATGGATCAAGTCAAGGCCTCAAGCAATGATGTACACAGCACCACCAAGTTCAACTGGGGAAGGAGTTAGATGGAGCAAACCAAACACCTTAATTTCCAGAAGCAGCATCTTCTAGTAGCACAGCTGCTAAGCACTGTGTAACAGGGACCCAAAAACACTTGAATTTCTTTTGGTTTCCTGTTTCCAAGCTAAGTGACAACTTCGATTCTGGGATAACAGGAAACAGCAGTATCAGAGGCGTTCTCTTCAGACATGGCTGACCACAGATAACTTCTGTATGAACTGCAGAACTCGTATTTCACAAACTGGACTTATCTTGAACCTCAGCCTTCAGTCAATCAGAGAACTTGGTTGATGCTCAAAGGAGGAGGAAAGATTAAAGAAAGAAAGCTACAAGATGCATTTGTCTCGCGATTCACGGAACAAAAATTAACTCTGTAGCCATCAAGCATGCCTCTCATGAAAGCTCAGTTCCAATATCGTGGTAACAAGTGAAAGATTCATATTATCAATCCCACCAGTCTTTGTTGAGAATTAATGAGTAAACAGCACTCAAATTCAGAAAATCAACCAGCTAAACAGAATTTGTTTTGAGCCCTTTGGGCTACAAAACAGCAACTATTAAGTACTTAAAACATCGAATTTAGCCCAGCAGCACCTGCTACTATTTTTGAAGAGTTTTCACATAGTGCATATGTGAATGTTTATTTCAGTCTGATAATGAGTCACGCTCACTGGAACTGGCACAGATTATATTCAAAAACAAAAGCAATTCCATAAACTACACACTAATAAGGCAGATACAAAGGTTCTCTGGATTACAGTACAAAGCACAATTTAGCAGCAGAATAAAGCTTAAAGCTAGACAAGAGAACTGACATCAGCACCCTTGCTAATCATAGTACAAAAGCGCCTCTATATTTTGTCAAAGTGCAAAATGAGCCCACATAAATCACTCTTTGTTATTTGAAAATATCTGGGATTCTTAAAGCTTGATCTATTTTTAACATTTCAGTATTTGTCGTTGTAATGAAAGCTGTATACTGCCTCACTGAAGTACAAAATCCTGGGCTATCTATGTAATGAAGGAGCTTCTTCAGTAATTGCTTTCCAAAAAGAGCTCTCTAAAAGACAGGAGGCACATGTGCGAAGATGTATTTATGTATACTTAATTTTTTAATCCTTTTTGACATTTTCTGAAAATTTTGCATAGAGCTATTTCTTTTAATCGCCAAAGTAAGAAAAAAGCAACTGGTTTAAGCCACAGGAATATTTTAAGTACTAATTATCTGTCATGTCACTTACAACTACCAACCATACATTATCTGCTCAAATATTTTTCCAGGCTTAAACAATATTGGTATTGGAACAATGTTCAAATCCCATAACCTACTGAGTATATTTTTACCTTCTCAGGCTTAATCTAGTTGATTTCTAGCACAGAAAACCAGTGTTTAATATGGGAAAATTTGTTTATTTGAAATGATAGATAGACATATGAAAATGTTATTAATAAATTAAATTCTAAAATATGTACTTACACTACTAGCTACAAAACTGCATGCATTTCAACCCCTAATTCTGAAGTAAAACTGGTGCTTTTGAAAGGGTAACAAGGCAAATGTCACGCGACTCAAGCTCACCAGAAGCCCATGTAGGCTTCTAACATAATTTATTGCAAAACAAGGTTTGTTGCTTTTGTTTCAGACTAAGAAAGGACTTGTGTGCCTCTCAGCTTGTTTTCTCCGAGAGCCACAAAGCCTATCAGCTGGTCTAACATAGGACTCCACCACTCTTGCCAAACATTGTCCTGTTTATATCATGAGACTATCGTATCATGAGACCATCATAACTATAGAAACAGGCTTGTTTGCTCAGTTTTGAAGTAGGCTAAAATGTGACAAGCTGCTCACCCACAGAGCATCAAATGATCAGAGTAATACTGGAATCCAGGATTTTTCAAGCAGCATTTTGAGTAGATTATAAAACAGAAATAAATTCTTATTAATTTCTCCCACTCAGTCACTCACATGTAAAATTTTGATTTAGAAAAGAGTAAATTGGCTAAGATACTAGTAGAAAGCATCATTTATCACAGTGGTGGTTTTGTTTTTATTTTTTCTCATTGATTTTGAAAGCTTGTAGCTAAGACTGTATGCAATATCATCTCCTTACATGAGGTATATCTGCTGAAGATGTCAACCACGCTTTAGCTATACTTCCCTTAAATTTTGATGGATTTATTTATTTATCATCTTGTCATATGTATTTGAGATGTACCTCGTTCAGCTGCTGGCACTAGTTCAAAGATGTAGGAAATAGTGGATGTGTGTCTAAGTGGAGAGGGAAAGGAAGGAGGAAGGGGTCCGGAAAGAATAGATAATTTGCCTTTTTATTTTAAAAAGGACTTAATGTTCCATTTAGATTCCCTCAAGCTGCTGCTCAAGAGGCCAGAACAGTTGCATGAAGTGTTTAAAAGCTTAGAGCTGCTAAATAAATTGAAAACAACTTGTTCTGGCCAATCTTTTTTTACAGTTCTCACGTGGTCAAGTAACTGCTTACTGACAAACTGTCGATTGTCCTTGTCTGGTTTGCTAAGTATTATGACCCATAACCCTCACATCATTTAAAGTTGCTTTTCCCTTATTAGCACAAATATCATCCGCTTTTCTCTCAGGTAGAACCCACTGAAAAAAAATCTCCAGAATTGTTGAGTACTGCCCAGCTCCAAGACCTTCCTTCTCATCTGTCTAGTAGGCACATGCTCATTTTTTCATCTTACTATCCTGCGAAGTACTTGCAAAGGGCAGTAATTTGCCATTTTTCTTTCCCAGAGAAGTAAACTAAGGCTTGGAGAAAGATGCAACTCACCCAGGGGCACAGGGAAGGATCCAAAGGAACACTTCATATTTTACAAACACGTGATAGAACATTGCCTTGCTCCAAAAGAACTTCTCAAGTAAGGACAAAAGATGCAGAACGTAACTAGAGAGAAGTAAAGGAAAGGGGAAGACAGCCCACGTCACTTCAGAACCCTCTTTCAAACTTTTGTTTTAGTCCTGAACCTACTGCTGAGGTCGCTTGACTCATCTGCCACATCAAGTTTTTATTTTCTCATGCTTGTGCTCCATTTCATCCATCTCTCTCCCTTTTTTCCAGTGCTGAAGTTAAACAAGGAAATAGCTGCATGTCTTGGACAAACAGGAAGAAGGATGGCAACCAGAAGCTGAATATTTCTTCCCCTCTTCACCTCCCCATTTCTAGTTCCCAGGTGTTCCATCCATCCATCGCAGGAGCTAAACACCTCCAATGCTGCCTCGCTGACTCATGTGTTGGACCTCAGCTCTGCATCCCTTCAGAAGCCCAGATGACAAACCGCAGCGTTCCTTCTCACTAGGCTTCTTTTTAGGTCCTGTTTGTTTTGGGCACAGGGCAGTGACAGCTGTCACCAGCAAGCTTCGTTACCACAATGCACGTACCTGGGAGGACAGCCGGGAAGCAGCTAAACTAGGTCACCTTAAATAATGTTACTTCAAACACAGTACTTCACTGTTTCCACTTGCAGAAATCCTAAATGGTGAAATTAAAAGTTTGGCTGAGTTTTTCCCTGAGAAATTAGCACTTTGTATATTTCTACATGGAAATAGATTAAGGGATGTTTTTCAGAAAGCGTTTCTAGGAAGCCTTTAATAAATGGCCTTGCTATAAGCACCACAACTCAAGAACACAGAATTATTAGTTACTTTTTAAAGTTGTTGCTGTAACGCCAACTGGGAGCAGCCACACTCTTCCTGAAAAAGTGATGCCCTTAAAAAAAAAAAAATACAACATACCGCATAAACTCAGCACAAAATAAAGCTTGTTAGTATCTTAACTCTAAGAGCAGAAACTTCAAAGATTTCATAACAGTCCCCGTGTTCTACTTTTAGCAGCATTAAGCACTAAGGAGCATAAACAGATTGCTGCAAAACAAACAAACGTGATATGAGGAAAACACTGGATATATTATTACTTTCTTTAAATACTTAAGACTTGTTTTCCAGGAAGCACCATCTTTTCTCACTGAGCAAAATAAGGAAAAAACAGTCTCAGTGGAAGTTTCCACTCTCCTGGCCATCATCCTGATCATCTGTTCCGAATACACACAAGGCCAAAATTTCCTGTTTTCAAACTATTGTCACCATTTTCTAGTCTTGTGCTGTCGATTCTAACTTTAGCTTGTTAAACAAACAAAAGAAAACACTGCAAATACAGCAGAACAATACTTGCACACAGATTTGCTGTGAGCACTGTTTCATAAGTGATGGTTCAGCATGTGAACTAACTAGTCTCCCAGCATTACGCAGCTAATTAAAGCATCAAAAACAGGACAAAACACAACTCAGACGATAATTTTAGCACTGCAAGTGCTGTTTTGTCAATCTAAAACTAATTGAATGTTTTCATAATCCTTCACTATTTTTTATTTTTTTAATTTTTATTCAAGTCTTGTGCCTATTCCCAGTGTAATTATACAGCCAAATCTGTATCATCTTCTCCGTATCACACTGATCCTTATCAGGACTGGTAGCATCAGCCACTTCAACACTTTTCTACGCTATGTCAGAAATTTTGTAATGGCAAGCACTAGTTTCTCTGCAATACTCCTGCACAGCAGAGAACTATCGCTGCACCTTCACCAAAGGCAAACTGACTCACGGAGGTAATGCAATGCAACACACCTCCAGTGGAGACATGATGGCCCAGTTCCTGGCTCCAAGCTAGGACCAGTGACCAGACCATCCTTCCAGCTTCCTACATCATCTCACCCACTCCTTACACCTATATTCTGCTGTTTCTTATCTCTTGCAAGCTTACCTTTTTGCTTTGTTCTGCTTCACTCCACCCACCCTGGATGGCTAACACACACCTTCATAGCAGTCTTGCCAACAACACGCTCCCTATGACAAAAATGAGCTTCGCCATCTCCTCTCACTGTTTTGTCAGCAATGAAAACGTAACACCATATCAGCTGCTAGGAGCAAAGTTAACCCTATCCTAGCTGAAACCAGGACAAACACTTTTCCTGGCATACAGAGAAGTGGATTTGTTGCAGGTCCCTTACCCACACATCTTCATAGCACCTTTGGTTTGCTGCCCTTTTTCACAGAACATCTCCCACATTTCATCTTTTCCTCTCCCATCATCCTGGGAACCTTCCTCTCATCTTTCCCATGCGTATATAGTCATGTTTTTGTGTATTTATCAGCAAAAGGTGGTATAGTTCTTGGGGTTTTTGCCCTTTTTTTAAAACAAAAGTTAACTTGAGTCTTTTCATCAGTTCTTAATTAAAAGTCCCTTCCCCCTCCTAATCTTAATATAAGAAAGCAAAACATTCAGGGTAGGTTCTGCCCTTTTTTTTTTTTAAATATTATTATTAAGTGACTGTACACTTCTTATTAGAAGGATTACTACAGCGCTGACAAGACTCCCTGCACACGACAACCCAGGCAAGAAACAAGCTGCACTGTGTTTAACTCCAGCTTCACTGTCCTGAGTTCAGGAGCACACATCGTGACAAGTCACACGAGAACAATGCGCAGAAAACCAAAAAAAATATCAGTATTTATAAAGGCACAATTAATCTACAGCTGAAATGTCAAGCCTACACTCCATGGATATCTCCAGCTGCTTTCCCACCAGTGGCAGGGGATGAAATATTCCACCATTTATTTCTGTCTACTCATTTTTCATTCCCTAGCTGGGTAGTCATTTCGAAGTGGTGCTTGTAACAGGGTGTGAAAAATTGCTCGTCTTCCAGCTCACAAACACAGTGCTGCCCCTCCCCCCCTTTTTTCTTTTTTCTTTTTTTTTTTTTTAATATTTTGTACAGATTCAGTCTTCCTTTTTTTTCCCCTTTACTTGCCTGTGCAGATATCTATCTTCATAACCTGAGAAAGCCTTAAATACAAGGAAAACCAAGACATTAGAACTGTGTAAAGACTCCTTCACTATTTTGGATCCTTTAAAGGACACTGAAGTTGCAGTGAGCAAACATACAACACATGCTTCACTGTTTCATGTTTGGATCACTCAAAAGTGTGCTGATGCTGCATACAAGACAGACAATGCTACAGATGAGCACACAGGCCAGGCATTCTGCGTGTCATCGCAGTCAAAATATTCTTTGGCTTAAATGCTGTGTTTTGTACTCCCCATAAAAGAAAGGGGATTTGGGCTACAGAAGCTGCATTTTCTCCAAATTCAACAAGGGATGATGAATTAAGGTGGAGTCGAGGACAGTGCAAAGTTACCCCGTAATTTCTACACACTGCCTCCCCATCTAGCTAGCGTGGCTAAAGCTACTAGTTGCTTGCCTACTGGAAGAAGCTGTTGGACATCTATTAACACTCACGGAGAAGTCTCCAAAGGAAATTCCAGACTATTTAAATAATCTTTACAAATAAAATTTAGGACATGTTGACACTCCATCCTTCTCCATTCCTTGTGAGACCAAGGCTGTATGCTCTGTGTGCTAGCTGACATTTTTGCAAGTCAAGCATCTGCAGACTAAAGCTGGAGCCTCTTCTGTAAATGAGTCAGCCACTATTACGGCAATGAGAGGGCTCATACTTTCTTGGGCCACTTTGGGCATGCTGAAGGGAAAGCTATTGTTCTGCCAAGGTATTACAGCGAAAATCAACATGCTATATTTTAAATACTGTAAGGCATTGCAAGGAATTACTTGTTGCAGGGAAGGGGAAGAAGTAGAAAGGGCATGCTCAGTGTTGTTTACATTATTTTAGGAGCAAAATTATCAACCTTCCCACTACAAATCATCAGGTCTGTAATGTGCATGAATCAAGTGGGCAGACATGGCTAAAGAGCTGCTAAGAAAATCCAAATGTAAAACAAAAGTCAGCATTGTGTCCGATACATACATCCACCCTTAATCACTGAGAAACACCACGGAACTTCTCAGAGCATTTTCACAGCTGACCTGAAGAACTCCAAAGAAAGAAATCATTTCTAAATAAACCAGCACAGTCAAAATTACCAATGCATTATAACATAATTTGCTTATATTACGCTGAGATTCTATTATAATAAAAACACTTTTTCCTAGACTGCGAACAATAGACTTCTTAAGGTTCAAATAAATCACTAGCAGTTACAAAAGGGTTAAGATGAAAAATCAGCTACATTGCATACCTAACTATATACCAGCATACTTGAAAATTAAAAAGCTTCAGTATAACAACTCTGAGTAGTTTACAAAAAGCTACTCACTCTCATCAACTCCTGTAAAAATGGTTTTTGTTTCCTAGCTTCTAACAGTCCCATCACACAACTTATTATTAGATCAACAGTTTTGTAGAATTTAACCACCACGACCAACTAATTTATCTCTTCTCTGCCCACCCCTGAGCAGCCTTGTGAATCCAGATTTGTTCCGAAACCAAATCCTCGGAATGGCTTGGCCACAATTGCTTACCACAAGAGCCGAGGCGCCCTGCCGGAGGAACCTGAGCGCCGGCACGCCAAGCCCCAGCCAGGCAGCATCTGCTCCCAACAGCTCGCTGCAAGCCTGCGTGTTGACAAAACTGAAGGACTCGCACTACTGTTTTAACAGCCAAGAAATAACATATGGTTCTTGAATAATGATACAAATATTAAGATAAGCTAAGTGTTTTAGAGGACTGCATTAACACACCTACGTATGCCCACATATGCCTGTAATGCACTGAAGCAATACATCACAGAACTCCTACTTGCACTTTGTGGCATTAAACTTCCTTTTTTTTTTTTTTTTTTTTAAATGAGTTAGCAATACAAGTGAACAAACGGGTGGAGGTTTCGATCAGTGCTTCAGAAAGTTTTATCAAGTCCACTTCTAAAACAAAATAAAAGCTAAACCATTAAAAAAACAACAAAAAAAACATATTTCAAGCAGAAAGATACCGTTCTGTAAGGAAGCCCCTGTTTACTTAAGCCAAATCATTTTCCGTACACATGAATTAAAAAGCAGAAAAATAAACAACAGGAGCAGTTTTTTCTAGTTTACCTCTTTAAGTCTTCAGAAAACTTAGGCAACGTCCTGACCATTTCTGTAGTTGTGTCTACCCCAAAATAAGCAAGGCTCTCTTTTTCCTGTCGGCTTTCCATCTCGCTATACACCACCCTATCCTCATAACCTTTGACCAACAGGAAGTAGACACAATGGCCTGAAAATAACAGCAATTGTAAGATTTCGAATGATTTAATACATGAGGGGTGGGTTTAAGACTTGAAAAACCTTCCCTTGCTTTGGTTTTCGAAACGTTGCTTAAAAAGCATGCTAGCTTCATAGGCTCACGATGTTTGTTCCAGACGCAAGGCTGAACTAAGTTAAAACTGTGCAACATTATTCAGTGTACAGAGGTACAAATTCTTGCATATATTGAGGTTCTGCATTGAAGTCAGTCATTATACTGTTTCATAAAACCAACTCAATTTTACGATAGTGTAAGCAGTAAAAGGTAATAGAAGTTTCTTGCAGCATTGTATCTTGTTTTCCAAATCATTATTACATCCTCGTGTGAAATGTAACCAGTAGTCCATTTAAACACTGCAGTTAAAAGAATTAAAAGAGTCCTATGATCAAAAGTCACTGAACAGTCTGCTAATGAGAAGGACTTTCCTAGCTTGATGTAGTCAAAGAGCACTTCATGTTACAGAGGGAAAGGTCTTTATCCTCCCCTCATGTAAAAGCCCATGCAATGACACCACAGACATTTTCATTACCAATATAAAAGTCATGTGCTTTACATTTTACTAACGTCTTGGCATGAACGCTCCGGAGTTATAGATTCCGAAGTCCAGACAGGCAATTAAAGCATTTCTTTTCATTAGTTCTAATGATTTTGTCTTGCATTCCAAGTCCCAGTTGATTGCTGTCTTGCAAACCCACAATCACGTCCTGTCTTTGTCATCCCTCCCCAAAGGCTTCAGGTTCCTCCTTTGCGGTTACACCGCAACACAACCAGGTCACCAAGATAAGAGCAGAACGAGCCGACTCCGAAAGGGACTCACCCCTCTCGAAGAGGGCCCTACTGAATCTCCTGAAGAGGGGAACAAGGGAAAAATAATCAGTGCCATTTTTATATGGCCTCCTTGTGGGGAGCTTAGGACTACCAGATCAAAGGTTCTTCCTCAGTCACTGAAGCTGATAACATCCCTCTGCCTTGGAAGTGCTAAGAAATTTCAGGCTAGGGGTAGTACTGGGGAATAATTACAAGCATGCCAAAACACAAGGTCCTAATAATATCCCAACACAATTCCGAGCATGCTTGCTACCCTGCGGACACACTCGATCATGCATTCACTGAACCTCTACCGTACATCAGGCACTGACTGCATGGTTTTAGAAGCATTTCAGTCACAGAAATGCACTCGAAA
The DNA here is from genome assembly GCF_047663525.1 of Anas platyrhynchos. Taxonomy (NCBI): domain Eukaryota; kingdom Metazoa; phylum Chordata; class Aves; order Anseriformes; family Anatidae; genus Anas; species Anas platyrhynchos. The sequence continues at coordinate 38,830,731 of NC_092590.1, forward strand.
TACTCTTTCGCTAGCAGGGGAAGCTCGGGCACTGCCTTTCTACAGCATAAGACTGGATCTAGCCCATCAGCGCAGTATTTCATTAAGGCCTGCAAGCACTCACACTAACCACAGAGGAGCTCCTGATGATATATTCCAGCACAATACCCACAACCGCTTCCAAATGCGAGATGGCTGGACTGCACATGAGCAAGCTTTTCAGCTCAGCAGCAGAAGCCACACCACGTAATCATAGCTCAAAGCACAAATGCTTCAACAAGGAAAGTAAATGTGAGGTTCTCTGCGAGTTCATAGTTTAGGAGTCCCTTGAAACCACTCTGCCTGTTAATAGGATCCTCCTTTCCCTTCCCCCATGTTAAGACAGACCCTGATGCCATCACACCAAGGAATAACAGAGAAAGGATATCCTGCCTAGATTTTCCACTATACAGATCAAATCATCAATCCAGAGAGGTCTCTGCTTACACATGGGATAAAAAGAAGATGCTTCCAACTGATAAACCCTGAGAGGAAGCAAGGTTGGCTCCATGACTATTTTTAAGTAGTTAGCATTCACACAATGGCCTAAAATTAATGGCCAACCTCCAGGGCCCACAGATACTTCACTTCAAAAAATATTAAGGAGGTAAGCGTACTTGCGAGAACAGAAGTGAACTACAAGATACAAGAAAATACTTCTTCCCAGACTCACCTTGAATCAAGCCTGCATGCTTAGTTTAAATAAGTGGAAAGATAGGAAGCGTTATGTTGTTTTCTCTAGAAATGCAGCATTTCCTTTGAAAACTGCTGTGAGAAATCCCACTGCACAGCTCTGGTCATTTTGACCAGTACTCTTTCGCTGTAAGCATCATATGACAGAAAGTAAGTAAATGCAGAATAATATCTTTATGTAGCTGCATCATGAAAGAAGGAGCTTGTTTCTCAGCCTGAATTTCAGAGGCCAGCCACCACAGCTGTGCTGCAGCAGGGCTCTCTGCTACATGGGCCAAGCTCCCAGCTGAACAGCTCCCGACGTGGCACCACCCAACAAAGGGCATTGAGTTTACCAAACAGGCAGCAGCTCACAACTCGATCAGTTAAAACCGTCCGACATCTAAGACTTCATCCAAATATGACACAAAAACATGGCACTTTGTGCATCTGGTTAGTACATGAATGCAAACATCTGCAGTATCATCTAAGGATATAAATGCAAATGACATTGTTTTCAATATTAAATGCACAGAAAATGCAATCCTTATGCCAAGTATTTCCTAGGATAAACAACAAGATAAGGCAAAATGCACTTTAGTATCAACTTTCTCATCTAAACAATGCCCCAAACCCAGACATGCTTAATATCATCATTCATCTTTCCCTTTAAGTTCTAAGAAGGATTTGGTGGTTTTTGTTGTTGTTGCATATATTAAAAAGAAGATGTCTAGCCTTCTGGGTATTTTTTGTTATTGTTCGTTTTAAGCACAGCATCCTTCTGATGAATAACTGCTAAGGGAATAAGAATTGCACAGAATTTCTGATCTCACCACAAACTTCATTCCCCTCCTCCTCTGTGCACTAGATAAAGCGAACAATTAGCCTGCTGTTTGCTCAGTACAGTGAGACTGTTCATGTCTTCATTTGTATCAGATCACATCACAAAGCGCAGAAAAACATTAAAAATAGATAAAATGAAATAACTAATCATTAAACCACCAACACTGCTATGAGAAATTAAATGTCAGGGTTTTATTTTTTGTATTTCGTCTTAAATTTTGAGTAGATTCAAGTGTTACAGCCCCTTTACTTCAGCTGGTTTGCAAAGCACTTCACATTTTTAAGCTTTGCTCTTTGACGTGAAAAGCAAGCACTGCATTATCCAACTGCTTTTTACACCTTTTTGTGAGAGTTTCACTTACTATAATAATTGTTTAATTTTTAACTTACAGGCAGCAAAGGAACTCTAAAACTGGAAGCCCTGTTACTGAATCGGCTCTCTATACATCTAAAGGATATCTGCTTTGTTTACACTCTGGGAGCTCTTACTACTGCCAGCACAGGAACAATGTAACTGTGGAAAGGGGAAAACATGTTTTTCTAAATTTTTTTTTTTGTCTTCTAACAGAATTATAAGGTACACATGCAGCAGGCTGAAAATATTTTTAATTGCTGGTAGATGGAAAAAACAAACTACCTCAGCAGGTACTTTTGTTCGAACTCCGAACTTAACCCTTTTCATTCTGGAACTGAGTACTAGCGATTGCCAGATCCCTATGAAACTCTTTTTTTCCCCCCAGTATCTGCATTATGATGACTTAGAAAAGGTTTATCTTTTTTTTTTTTTTTTTTTCCAACAGGACCATTACTTAATCCTTCAGATGGGAAGTGTTCTGGAGCAGCAGAGCAGTGTGAGTTCAGAAAGAAGATTTAAAATCTTGTATGAATCTTCCAGCTCTTCAGAAAATATCACATCATTTGTAACTGAAGTCATTCATTTAAATTCAGCTTTTTAAAAAATAATTTTATCTTTATATATAAAGATATACCACCATAACACCATATCAAACCTGAAGCAAGTGAAGGAAGCTTCTCATTTTCCCCTCACTTACAGGGGCACCCAAAGGCTCTTCCCCCCAGGAACCACCAGTGCCACGTATGTTAGGGTGTGTGACAAGACACATTTAAGCATGTGATTAATGCTGGTTATGCTTATTTATTGCTCACAAAGCAACTCACTGATTTAAGGCTAAACAGATTTAAGGCATGTACTGAAGTCTCCAAGTGAACGGCTCCCATACTTGTACAATCATCCACCCTCCCTCCCAGACCTAAAGACCAGCAAAAGTGCTGAAAGAAACGTAAGCAGCTCCTCTAAGCAATACTCAGCTGCCCTTCACATTTGGTCAGGTTAGTTCTGCCTCTGTCACAAGCATCTTTCTTCTAGGGAGCTGCAGAGCTGAAGCTGCTTATTCACTACGTGAATCGTGACAGAAGAACTGGAAGACCAACAACAACAACGCCAAGCCATAATTTTAGAAGCTGCTGATGCAGAATGATTCTATCTTCACTGTCACCAACTGCAAAGATCAGACACCTACAAACGTCATATTATTGTACTGCTGCAGTCAGTCTCCTATTAAACAGGTGCCACTTCACCCAAGCTAGTGCATCATTAGAGAGCACTCATTTTTCTTGGTAAGTAGGGAGGGCAAAGACTAAATAACATGGAAACAAACATACCAACTTTTAAAAACATGCTCACTTGCTAAGGTGGCAGGAACACCCGTTCTTACTCTCAACTTCAAAATTTGTCGTAAGAAGTGAGACGTCTGCTCAGATTTTGCTAGATTAAAACTAAATTATTACAGAGCGAAGATCAGAAGACTGAGGATGAGATGATGAAGTACAAATGTTTAAAACCTCAGTATCACTTCATTTTGGTTCAAAACAAGTTTTGGTTCAAAACAAGTGTGCTGCTTTTTTTCCCCATTCACTTCTAAAATGTGAGGCCCCACGGCACATTAAGAGTCTAAGCACTGCCAGGACTCCTAACAGCAGTTGCTAATAAACACTGTCCAAATTGCTTAAATCCAGAGAAAAATGATTTTGGCAAAGTCGCTGAATCAAAGCAACAGTAAAAAGTATTTATCCCGAATTCTTGGCACCTTAAGTAAAATACGCCAATCAATCAGTGAGTTGCTTTGTGAGCAATAAATAAGCATAACCAGCATTAATCACATGCTTTCCACCCCCTCACAACTCGGCTCAAATGCTGTAATAAAAATAACTTAGGCAAACTATTTAATAGTCTATTATACTACAAACACCCTCTCCAAAGTGTTGGGGATAGCTGATTTCCCGCAGTAATATGTACTTGAACTGGCCATACAAATTAAACACCTTCTGCCCGAGCAAGCTGATGACAGCATGTGATAGTGCTCGAAGGAAAAGCTACGGCTGAGCTTCTCTGAGCCTTTACGAGAGGTATCACATCGCACTCCCAGAACTGACACGTTGCCCGCAGAACAGCAACTAAGTTCCAGTGATTTTTATCAGGTAGCACAAATGAGCTGACACAGTAGAGAAGCATACACAAAGGACTGCTTTCTCATTGATTCACAACATTTAGACTGTTATTTCCAGCCCAGGTTAAACAAATTGGTGTTATGATACTATTGTTAGGCTAGATGTATAAACATGCTCATGCACTTCTGGAAGCAGGCCAGCTAGCTCAACAAACATACTACAAAAGAAACAGTTCAGAGGTAGAACATTAGCTTCTTCTTGGGCTCACACACCATGTTGTTATGGAGAGGGAGCAGCGGGTGGGAAGGAAGAAAACAGAACACAACAGCAGAGCAAAATATTTTGTGATCACTATTTTAAGAAGATTAGAAAGTTTTCTGGGAAAAAAAAAACTCAATAGCTGGTTCATATGCAGCAAAATAACTTCTGAATATTTCATATGGAGATACACACATCAAGCGATTTCTAATCAGCATGCTTTACTCAAGGCAAAAGAAACACTGGAAGTCTAGATTTCTTACAATTAAAGTTAAATTAGCACTCAAAACACAAATTACCATCAGCAAAATTTTACTTGATACAGAAAAACCTATTCGTTTCTTTATGAGCTAAGAGTAAGAACAAAAATAATTTCTGCATAGTCCAGATCTCCCAGTTAGTCCCTGCAGATAAGAGCTCAGTCTTAATCCTACTCTTCTGGGATTGCTCTGGCACCTGGCCCTAATTCCCCTTTCTGTGAGAAACGACGTTAAAACAAAGATATCAAAGAGACATTTAAAAAGATACTTCCACACACACACTTCAAAGCGTAAGTGTTTTAAGACAGGCTGTTTGCAGTTGTTTATCAAGGCAGTGTATAGGTAGAGTTGAAAGCAAGTATGTAGGAACCAACAGCCTCTGGATTTCCCAAATATTACAGCCAGCCTATGTAAAGAAAAAAAAGTTGCAACATTTAAATAAGAATGGCAAAGTAACAAGCACAATTCACGGATTAATGTCCCTGTCTTCAACTCTGCCTCAGTGAACCTGGAATCACTGGACTGTTCAAACAACGTAATTCCTGATTTGTTTCTTCAGGCATCTCCAGTGGACACAACATGCAGACAGCAGAAGTGAAAACACCAGGTCTCCCATTGAAAAGTATCTTGTGACAGTTCTCATTTATGATTTGCTCTCTTCTGTTCAAGGCAGACATTCTGGAAAGAATAAGCTGGTTTGCACTCATACCAACAAAGGACATTTCTATTTTTGTAATCAAAACAGTTGCCTCATTTCACTGGAAATACTCTATAATTTTAAATTCTATTCAGAGCAACAGATCCTTTGCAGACAACATGCAGCTGTGTACGGAGCTTGCTTTGCCCATTAACTAACCAGTAGGTACAAACAACTTCCAGCATCTCGGGCAACACCAGGGCTTGACCAAGGTCTCTGAATGAGAGATCTTGAGATTCCTCAACACAGCCAATACATTCAAGAGAGCAAGTTCAAGATGAAAGGCAAAATGTTTCCATACCTATATACAGCAGAGATTGAAACTGTCAAGCAATTCATTTTAGTCTGTCAACTTGGCTTTGCACGTTAATTGTGGGCCTGCCTATTACTTGCTTATCACTGATATCCAGCATGACCTTGAGTCTTAAAATCAATACGAGATGATTTGATACTATCAACTTATGCCATTATTACTAAACAAGGAAAATTAAAACCGAAATCTTGCTGTGTGGACTTACTGTACTGATCATATTTCACAGCATATCATTGTCTATAAACCCTTAGTAACTTGCACAGATTTGTATTTTTATATTCTGTCAAATGCACATGAAAGAACATTCTTGTCACAGTGTGCATATTTCCCACTTTTTGACATGCTGGAACAGGTCCTCATGGGGTTCTGGTGAGGTGTTTTTTGACACTGTATCTTCAATAGCTCTTAGACAAAGATCACTTCCTCACAGGATTGCTGAATACATAGACCACATTTGAAAATGGAGCTCAGAAGAGATAAGATCACAGGGGTTTCCTTGCCAAAACAGAATTTGTGCTTGTTTTTGTCTCACTAGATGTGCATACATGCATATTACTGTCACAGTATTTTCCTTAAGCAACAGGATGGACCAACTGCTCACAATACGCAATGCCAGTTGGAAATGTTGTTGCTCCCCCACCTCCCCAAGCAGATTACTGGGCTAATCTTTAACATAGAATAATTCAGCCATACAGCTAGGGCAGTTATTGCCAGTAATCTGTCTTCCTAAATGCCTGCATCATGAATACTGTAACAATGGAGTCCCAGAATTGGAAGCTTTTGTTTTTCCCTTTTAGTTTGGCTAGCAAAAACAAAGCTTAAGGATGTGACCAAATACACTACTTTTCACTTAAAATTCCATGTCCTTTGATGAGCTCCTGAACACGTAGCATATGACCCAGCCAAATGGGATTTCTGTATAGCACCTGTCGTAGCACGTGCACGCGCTACCTGCCGTACTGTTTGTAAACAAGACAAGGAGTGCCATTTACACCCGACCTCTTCCTGGGCCAAGGCAAAGTCGACCTTCAGGGAAAACTAAACAAAAAAAAAAAAGCCAGTTACTTGATAAAAGCCACAACTGCTGCTGCCAGCAATATAACCCTTAATATTCCCCCTTGGTATAGGGGCATGGGAAGCTACATGAAGCAGAAACACAATTTTAACACTAATGCTACAGAATTTCACAAAGAACAGCAAAGCATGATAAAAAGTCAACTAACGAGACAGATGCTGACTATGAAAAAAAATAATTCCATCACCCCAAACCTTACTTTAAAACACCGCCAGATGGAAAATCCTGCATCGGCTTTTATCCGGGCTGCGGCGACTCATCCAGGAGAAAAACCCAGGAAGGTCTCCATCTCCGCATCACTCGAGGAGAGCACTACACTCACTTAGCATCGGTTCCCAACTGCAATACAACTGAAAGCTCTGCAATCTTGCAGACTCAATGAAGGTTTTAATCATCTAATGAGATTACCTCATCTGCGTGTGGTTTCACAAAGCAGTCTCAATGGTAGCCCATTACGCCAGTGCCCTGACATGCAGTATCAATCATGCTAATCAGCTTACTCTGATATCACCCCTACAACTAGATGACTGCCATGCACAGAAAGCAGAGCTGTGAAGTACCTACCTCATTGCAGCAACACTCACAGGATTAAAAAACTGTGATCCAGGTTTTACCCGAGCTATCAGAAAACACTGATAGCTCAAACCATAACATTAATGCCATTTATATTCAACAGGTTAGGAGCTATGGTCCTGTTTGAAATTTTATGTATATTCTATACTCAATCATAGCCAAATACAACAGCTCCTATATAGAGAACACAAGGCATATATATAGCAGTTAATATGTTCACAGCTTAAAATTTCCTGATGTGAAATTTATTGAGCTTCATAGAACAGTATCAGTAGCTATATTTCCCCCAAATGCAAGCTTCAACTCATCAAATGGAGACCACACAGCCCCATGCACTAGCTGTTCTACTACTACCAGTATGAAAATGGTACAGTAATTAACGCCATTCACTTACCAAATCAAGACACAGCCAACCTCTAAGTAACGTAACATCTGAACAAATAAAACTTGTTCTATTTCACAGATGAGGCTAATGAGAAGATTTAATTATTAAAACTAAGCTTAGCCTGTATTTTGTTCTTCAGTTGCATGGGAAAAAATAGCCCCGAGTTCTAATGTCTTTCTAGGCAACAAGGTGATCCAGTTATTGTTCATGCAGTTAAAAAAAACAAAAAAGCTAGCCATACTACATAGCTTGCACGACAAAAAAAACAAGCCCCTTTAGTATCTGCATTTCATACAGGAGAGATTAAGCACCTTGTCCAAAGAAGCACAAGATTCATGGGCAGAAATCTAAGACATTTTAAATTGCACTGTGCTACCTTATCACACTGGCATCACATCTTTCCTTTTCCCCAAATTCTTGAAAACATCAGCATTACCAGAATTTATACACATCTTTATTCAATGCAAGAAAAAACACAGAAGCATAAGCACAGATATTAAAACACAGTTCACAATGTGATTTCCTTCCCTGAAGACAACAGACACATCTAGACCTGACTGGGGACTCTAATGCATTGCCCCCTAAACCACAAAGCACCTTCCCTGAAGTACCCTTTTGCTATTAGCTACTTTCAGTAAGGGCAAGGGAACGAAGTGAAATAAAGGAGATCAGGCAGTACAGGAGGCTATGATCTTGTAGTAGTTAGGCTGGAAATGCACAGAACCCCTAAGACTCAACAACTGTAAAAAGCAAGAATCAACAGCAACAAAGAAACTGCTGAAGACGAAGTATGAAGCAGCCTTAAGCCTTTACAACTCTGTTGCTATCAGCCCATTTTGCTACACCAAGTAAAATCCCTCAATTATACTGAAAGCTTCTCAATCCACTGCCATGATACTCATTTAAAACACAAACACGAAAGTCAGCACAATGACTGGATGAGGAGATCAAAAGACCACTCATTCACATGCGCCAGCTGAAACAAGGATTTGTCTCAGGACTCTTCCCCTATTGAAAACTTTTTTTTTTTTTTTTTTTAAATGGAGGGTATAGTATTAAAAGGTAACCTAGTTGCATTTGACATTCCTTGTAAAACACCTCATTGTTAAGAGCATCTAGGTCTTGTCTTCTGGTTTCATATAACCATATTCGTAGAATCATAAAACATCTTGCATTGCAAGGGAGCTTACAGACCATCTAATTCTAATGCCCCAGCCACAGGCAGAAACACCTCCCACTAGACCATGTTGCCAAAGTCTCTTCCAACCTGGCATTGAACACCTCCAGAAAGCAAGTCATTGCTGTCTTCAAGAAGGGTAAGGAGGTGGATCTAGTGAACTACAGATGGGTCAACCTTACCTTGATGAAGCAAATAACCCTGGAAACCACTTCCAAACAAATAAGGCCAAGACAGTAATTGAGAGTAGACAGCATAGATTTGTGAAAGGAAAAAACACGCCTCACTAGCTTGATGAAAGAAATGGCTTGGTGGATGAACAACCAGTCAATTTCCCTTATCTTGACTTCAGGAAGGCTTTCAGCACTGTATCCCATGGCATCCTCAGAGAGGAACACAGTGAGACATGGGCTAGATAAATGGACAGCGAGATAGACTGCAGAGGCTGTAATTCCAGGCTTGTGACCAGCAGCACGAAGACCAGCTGGAGGTCAGTTACTGGTGGTGTACCCCAAGGGTCAATACTGGGGCCAATACAGTTCAGTATCTTCACTAATGATGGGGCAGAACGCACCCCCAGCAGGTTCAAAGACAATACAAAACCGAGAGGAGAAACTGATAGACCAGATGGCCATGCTGCCACTCAGAGGGACCTCAATAGGCTGGCGAAATGGGCCATGGAGAATCTCACTGAGTTCAGCTAAAGGAAATACAAAGTCCTGCACCTGGGAGGAGTAAGCCAGGCATCAATGTAGGATGGGGGCCAGCCAGCCCAAAAGCAGCTTTCCAGGGAAGGCTCTTCAGCCTAGGGAGGAAAGTGATATTATCAAGGTGTAATAAATACCTGGTGGTTGGAAGCAAAGACAGCGAAGTCCAACAAGAGGCCACAAGCACAAACTGAGGTACAAGTAATTCCTTGTAAAAGTGTGAAAAAAACTTCATTGTGAGGCTGACTGAACACTGAGTCAGGTTGCATAAAGGGCTCTGTCCTTGCAGATGCTCAACAAAACAGACAAGGCCATGAACAACTTGCTCTAGCTGACCCTGCTCTGAGCAGGGGGGTTGGACTACATCTCCAAAGGTCCCTTCCAATCTCTGTAATTCTGTTAATATATAATCAAGCAGCTGTCAAGCATTGTGTTTTGTTGACTGTTTACAAGTTTATTTTTTCCCCCACAAGTGCACAGCCAAAGGACAGTTTGCATAAGCAAAGACCTTAGAATCCTCTGTGATTTGAAACATCATCTATTGAGCAAGAGCATTCTGAAAACAAAATAATTTACTCTTTAGGAAGTAATTTTCAGTAATCTGTGAACTCCTAATGAGAAATACAGCTGAAATAGCAAGGTAGGAAGACAAGCTGCTACACAGCCTGATCTCTCCCTGTGTAGCGGTGAAACTCTGTAAAAAGACATCTAGCTCCAAATCACAATCACTTATTCCACCATCCCATCAAAATAACTGCCATGACAATAAGGAGACAATATCGGAGCAAGGGGAAATTCATTTGACTTCTATCAGCTTCAAAGGAGTAAGAAAAATACACTCTTTACTCCACTTCTCCACTTGAAAAAGCAAATATCGACCTTAAAAACAGCATTGTTATTCTGCCACGAGCCATTTTGACAGCTTTTCTTCTCTTTTCTGCTTTTGTTTTGTTTTCCTGAGCACAGCACTGAAGTCTACCCAGAAAGAGCAACGTACACTTTGTAAGAATCGAACTACTGTAAGACAATTTTATACACTTCAACATGAAGTTCAAGACATTAATCACAACACTCGTAACTGGAACACTGGCAATGCACAAGTGTATTTTTTATTTTTTTGTTTAATAGGTCTAAGTATTTAAATTGTCCCACTCAGCAACTTAGTATTTCTTCCAAATCTGAACAATATTCATCAAGTCTGCTAGCAGCCTTCTGAAACCAAGATGTTCCTTTCCATCTCCTATATAAACTTCATATTGAAAAATACTGTATTTTAACGTATTTTAAGTATTTTAAGAGTTTCTCGATGTAGCTGTTAAAAGAGCTGAACCACGGGGGAGGACATCTTCCTTAAACACGATCCAATAAGTGTCTTATTTTCACTCCTTTTCTCACACATGCTCAACTTGCAAGAGATGTCCAGATGAGATAAATCGTAAGCACAACCAGCTTAAACGTGATTAAGATACTATAATAATACCATAGGCAACCTAGAACTTGGATATTCATTGGCTGGTCTACCTGTAATAAGGCAACTGAGGTAATTATGTTAATTTCCATAGAGATCTGAAATGCTAATTAAATGAAAAGTAAGAAAAGTGCAAGTTGCACCCTCAGCATGGAAGAAACACCAGAGAGAGATCAAATTCTTATTACGTTTGTTTCCCCATGCATCCCAAGTTCGCTCAATGCCTCTGGCTGATGTTCTATAAAACTGTCATTTAGATAAACAGAATTCAAAGCCCAGGTAGAAAAGTCACACGAAGCTTAGGGAAGCAGAGCCACGTAACGATGGGAGACTTTGTTTCTAATAACAGAGAACAAACTTCAACGGGTTTCTGCGATTCAGTTATCAGCAGTACCATTATTTTCCCACAATATTTGTTATTCACAGTCAAAAGGCACACGCTTCCAAGCGAGTACTTGCTGACTAAACCGAGTCTGAGCGTCACACGGATGCTCAAGCACTTGTTCTTGTAGGTAATACAGTGGTGAATCACCAAGAGTGCTCAGAGGATAAAAGACAAGAAAAATACATTGCCCTGGAAAAAAAAAAAAAAAATAGGAAAAGGTTTACTGAACTGAAGTTCAGGGGTGGGTTTTTCCCCCACACACCTATTTAAGTCACCACTTTCTAAAGACAGCAAGATTTAGACTGCCATTTAGCAATCCCTCCTGATCATTTACATTTTGTAAGATACTTTTAGAAATTAGAACAAGATTATATCATTCACCAGAGGCCCCATTACTCACTTTTCTGTTCATTTTTACTGAGCGTGTGGAATTAGAGGAAGAAATCAGTAAGTAAGAACTAATGCACGCAACTTACTCGGAAATAGACTGAGACGAAACTACCAGCCACCTTTTTCATAGACAAAAAGTAACATTCATCCAATTTCTAAGTTCAATTTTATTGAACCCCTAGTTTGCAAAGTATTTTTCCTAGTGTGAGGTATTCTATAAGCACATTGAAACTCCATAAGCACAGAAGTGACCAATAAATGAGAAAGAGCAAAAGACAGGAAGAAACTGATTTGCAGCACGTGATCACAGGAAATAGAAATGTGCAGACTGAACTGCAGTTTCAGAAAGAATTTTGCAATTACTGCCATATATCAAGAAATTATCATCTCAAGCTTACTCTGTACGACTATATTAATGCCTAATGCCTGACAAGTTATTTTGGGTCATAAAAACATGACATTTCTGACACATTTCTTGTTGGTCAAAACCTACAGATTGCTCCACACTTCTAACCAACACATTGCAATAGACACAAATGTTGAAAGAAGGTTTTAAGAAAGATCTTCCCACCTGACAGTAATTTCTTTCTGACTCCATTATGATGAGGCAGAGTGTGAAGCTGTGCTGGAATTTACACCCACAGAAAACTTTAAAGATGAGAAAATGCTTCTGGAGATGGACATTTGACCACACTGCATATGGGATTGGGGTTGTTTGGGTGTTTTTGTATTTTTGCATATTTAAAAGAGTCTGTCCTGGGAAAGTGCAGGTGCTCCTTAGGCCAACCTGCTTTCAAACCTCACCTACAGGATTTACAATGGATATAGCTCAGAACCACAAACCTCAACATATGTGCTGTATGGCACCACCGAGACCACGTCTGTAAAAAGGCATATCTCAGCCTGCCCTGGCTGTTCCTGTCTTAATATACGGAAAAAAAACCAAGGGAGTAGTGCTAGACAAGATAGACAGTCCATATAGAGGCTGATAAACGCACTGTATCCAAACAGCTCAGGACAAGGTAAGCCCGATGGCTTCCACTGATACTGCTCCCGACGGCCTTTCAGACAGGAGAGCGGTGAACAGTTTTTATCAGAGGACAGACCATCTGAAGGGTAACCAGCTCCAGGGCGTTGTCTTACTAACAGTCAAAATAAAAAGCTGGCCTAGACAAGTCTGCAGAGGCAGCAGAGCTCGAGCAGAATGAACCCTGAGCCCAAGATGTTGCTAATAAGCGACCGGCGCTATCTTCCAATCTCTGTAGTGGGGATTTAGATCTGAAAATAAAGCATAATAATCTTTTTTGGACTCTACCTCCTGCCCCTAATTTCTGTTCTACATTATCACACAGTGATATGATATGCACACATCAGAAATTACATGATTGTATAATTATACATGACTGACATTTGGTAAAATGATTTCAGACACTGTTTCAAGACTACCAAGTAGTCACTGTATTAGGCCATTCCTGAAGCTATGTGAGATCTTGCAGTAAAAAATTGCAGTCAAAAAGCGAAACCAAGCAGTTTCAATTTAACTGGATTAAAAGCACACAGGAAGTATTTCACAAAGTACAGTGGGTTTTGTGGAAGAGAGGGAAGTACTGGCTAGCTCCTCCAGGTGCAAAATATTATGGAAAAGCCTGGTCTGGAAGAAGAAGGATACTCAATCAGCCCCAAGAAAGACTCAACGCATCAGCAAGCAGCAAGACACGATGCACGTTGGTGCCAAGCCCTGCCTGCACAGGACCAGCTTGGTGCCCCCTCCAGCTCTGGTGGGAGAGACACACCGCACTCCACACACTGCACCGTGTCCTGAACACACAGGAAAACAACGCTTGCTCATCCTTCAGTCATCTCCTACAAGTTGTGCATGGGTACACATGAGCTTGCAGATGTATTTTGGAAGAAGTAGAACAACAATTGATTTCCTGAAAATGTAATGTCCTGTTTATTTGTCTGGCCTCCCTCTCCCGCAAGGTGATGTAGAGAATTATCACAATTCCAGATGTTTACAAGGGGGAAGGACAAACCATAATAATTTTGCACAGGACGAGAAAGCTGACTGCATAAGCACATTATTCTGCACACACAAATTCAGGATTTCACTAGTTTTTCTACAGGGGCTCTCTGTTCCATCCAAGTCCTGGAATTTCAAGCTGTGGGACATTAACAAGCATACATTTGAGTTTCTAGCCACTTCAAGTGTGCATGAGGCAATGAACTTATACAAAGTATTTTTAGACTTCCTGCAATCAACTGTCCTCAGTTGCTCAATATGACGCACAGTTGTCTGAATTATTCAGTTGTGCTAACACATGCTCTAATTTAAAAGTTGCATTTCTGTGTTTTCGATAAAATAGCTACTGTAAAATTTGCTCATGCAAGGAGTTGAATCACAAGTGATTAAGGGTCATCCACACTAAACTACATTGTGTAAATGCTTATTAAATTATACTTATAAAAAGTAATTTGTTTTATCTACATGACATAATGATGTAAACTGAACAAAACACTGGTAACGCTTGGGGTGTGTGCAGTAAGAGAGGTGCCTAAATTCTGTGCAGTAAGTTCTGCCATTACAGAGTCACACAAGCCTAAGGTTAGTCTTACTTGCAGACAAGCAGCATGTCTTGTAAAGGAAAATAAACCAAAAATGTTGCCTCAGCTTTACAGGTCCTGGAAGACAGAACCACTGCAGTCTTTCTAAGAACTCTGCTACTCTCTGGCAGGCTTCAGAGCACATTCAGTAGTTGAATGGTTTCTAGGAAGAGTCAGGGAACGGGATGACAGCTTGGATCACCTAGGCATCTTGCATGCTGAAGAAAGGATCAAGTTATAGATATACCACTGCATGTATGTAGAGGCAGACAAACATATTCCAATACAGGGTGTTGTTGTAAGAAACAGTGATGGACAGGGTGATTGCTGGAACAACTTAATTATTCAACAGAATTGAGTAACAAATCACTACTTGAAGCTGCTCCAGACTATATGCTATTACAATAAATACTGTCATTAACCGTGATTATGCATTATCTATAATGAAGAAGCTTCAACTGAAGGAGCTTGCAAATTAGTTGTGGCCTACATCTTGAAGTCAAAGGAATCTTAGAAGTCTTCTGCTACCAATTTGCAAAAACAAGGGAATAAGTTAAGTTCAAGAAGATGCTGATGACATTTCTTCCATAAAGAAAGTAAAAGATGTCATCAAGATGTGATGCTCTCATTTTCAACTGTTAGATGTGTTTCTTTTGGATTATAACTGCTCTTGGTGTGCTTTGGTACTGTGACTATCATTTATGAAAGAAAATAATATACTTCTAGCAACTGCCTCAGTTCCACGATCCCTTCATTAAGACCATTATTATCTGCATGCTATGCCACGGGCAAAAATTGATCACACAGTCCCACCTATCCAGAAAAAGTCAGAATAAGTTTTATGGACTAAAGTTGATGAACTTCAACTGTATGGTCATTGATTTGAAGCCCAGCTGAGGCTCCAATGCAAAAAAGTACTTCAAGCAGTTCAAATGGAAAAATAGAGCCAGGTACAGAGTTACCGATTCTCTTCTGAGCAAGAACAGAACACATTCCCTGTTACGATACTCAATTAACCAACTCCTTTTGAAGTGTCATTTTTTGCCTCGTCAGTTTTTTAAATCCCTCTCCCCTCCTTCCTGTACAGGACAGCAAGCAGTTCCCTAAGTGGATTATCCAAAAAGAAGCTTTACTAACTTGGACAAGTTTCTTACATTTAATACAGGTAGTTTTTGTGGAGCATTGCATATGCAAAAACTTGCTACCAACTGTTTTATACACTGCTTTTTCTTGTTTGTCACATGCAAGAAATTTTCTTGATATATCCTCTGAATGCAAGACTATTCTTGCTATCACCTGCAGGTCCACAAGTAGCATGGAAATTTCAAAGAGGTGTTGTCCACACCTGAAAATTCTAATTTTCTGGTCATAAGCAACTACTTATACCATGAACTTGGTCCATTTTCAGACACCCAACAGCCCAGCAATAGCAGCAGTAACTCCAAGAACAAGCTACGCACTGAGCTTCTCAGAAATCTCCAAAATTGCCAGGCAAAAATCTCAGCTGCCATATTGGTTTTAGATTTTGCTTATGTTGAATATCAACAGTGATGACAGAAGGTCATATAGAGTCCAAACAAACAACTCCAGCATTTGGATAGATATTTCCTCACTATCCCGGTATTAGCTGATTGCCTCACTTCAATCGCCAGGAAACACGCATCTATCTTATTTACCAGGGGTACATTAGGGGAGACAGAATCCATCTCGCCACTCTAATGCTATTTAAGTGGAATAAAACCAAGTTTGTAGACCAAACAATTTAAAGGAGTCAATACGAGGAGAAAGCACTGATCCGTGAAGAGAACACACCGGTTCCTGTCACACCCCATTTTTACTTTGTCCTTAGATCATTAGAAAATGAGAAGCAATGGATCAATCGGAATTATGTAAATGTGTTCTTAACAGGAAATTATTATCTGAGAACTAAAAATAATCACCTAAAAACTATGGGTAAGAGCAGAGTATAAACAATTTTTTGTTCATGACAAATCCATTTTGAGGTGAAGATTTAAGGTCAGGATTTATGCCAAGAACACATACGCTACCTGTAATGAAGCTTAAGGGATACTTTTGGCACTCCTAGTAGTGCTGTATTAACAAAATATATAAACACAAGGAGAAACATGCACACAGAAAATGTTTAACACCACACTCAATTTTATGCTATCTGATCTGACAGACAGCAGATGAAGAAATGCCTTGCTATCTCCCCAGTTCCCTCTCTGCTTTGCCACTTAATACTCTCTTTCCCTTTTATTAAGTATACAGAAAGTCTGAATAACTCACATCAAAATAAGTGACTGGAAACTCTTTCACCTCTCTGCAGATGTTCTCATTTAAACTTGGTATCAGGTCCTTACACCTGAATGAGAAAGCCTCGTTCGATTTCACACCAGCCTTGATGGAATTCTGCTGCTCAGAACAGAACTTCAAATTCTTCTCCTATGCTTCTGACCGCATAGTTAAATGCAGCCAAAGGAAAATAGTGGTTTTTTTCATACCTTACAGGAAGGGAGACCATTGCAGGTGAAGACTACAGATATAAAATTCACACAAACCACACAGTACCTCAGGCCCCAGCCTGATGATCACATACCAAAAGGTCTGCAATTACTAAAAAAATCAGCCAGCCTTCTGCATGGGTGTTACTGCTATGTAATTTGTTCATTTGAAGGTGTAGTCAGAAGCTCCTACTTTAAAGCAAAATCAGTATGCGCACTCCTAAAAGCAGACACAGTGCAATAGCTCGCTTATTTTCAAAATGGGAATACCGGTACCTAGAATTTGACAGCAGCCAAGGTTAGTTTTACTTTTATTCTCTAAGAGATCTTTCACCACCAGGTATCTTTGGAGAACACATTAACTCCCAATGGTTTCTTTAACACAGGTGCAGCATGAGGGAAACAAAAAACCTGTTCTTCCCAGAAGAGGCAATGCACATCTCCAAAACACACTTTATTTTCTCTTTGCCTATCACAGAGTTTTTTCTTAAAAGCATAGAGTGAATCACTTATCAGATACTTCTATCTAATGCACTAGCAATAAACAAAAAGTTTTGCAACACCCTTAGTAAACTAGTAGTCAGAAATTTAAACAAACACTCAGATTGCTGCACTATCACAGAGATTTAAAAGATGCCTTAGCACCCAGGACTGTCTTTCAACTATTAATTTGTTTGTGGTTTTTTTTTTTTTTTTTTTTTCCAATAGTTAAGAGAACCTTGATTATTAGCAAAACCCTAACAGGATTTTTTTTCCCCTTCATGTTTTGAGGAGGTACAACTCATAGTTTTGTTTTTTTGTTTGTTCCCCCCCCCCCCCAACTTTCTGTGGTATGTTTTCAAACATCTTCCCTTTTGTTATTATTACACACTTGAGGAGAACTCATACAAGATTATGAAAAATAGCTCTTTCAAAATTGACCAACGCTCTTTCAAGGAAAAGCATATTGAACATAATAAATCCAGTTAGGGTTTCCTCCTTACCACATTTAAAGTCTGAACATCCAAATAAAAACCTGAGATGACAAGCAGAAAGAAATAACAAGTAATAAGTATGTGAACTGGATTATCAAATTATGACACAGAATTCCTGTCAAGGTGATCTCAGTTTTCACATGGTTTTTCACTATTACTTAACTAACTTCTGTAATTTAGACAAAATGCTTGGCTGCAACATTTGTAAAGAAATGGAAGGTAAATACAGAAGCTTTCAAGATGAACCTTGCTGGTATTTCTATTCTACCAGTAATTATCATGTGCGAAAGAACATATGATTTAAAGAAAACCAGCTTGCATGATACACTCATGACTGCACACCTGCACTTATTACACAGATAGTCTACTGACCTTAAACACCAGGTCTGTTGAACTTGACTTTCATCAATGAAACACGGTTCCTTAATGACTTAATGGAGACAGACCATTAGCTTACAAAACAGCGTCGGTTTGTCTAACCAGAAAGAAAGTAAAATTACCCCAGTGGGATAGAAAGTGAGGCTAGTCAGGAGAAGAAAGGAGACAGCAAGTGCAGGAGCGGGACCTGGCTATGCTGAATCAGGCAGGACAAAAGGACCCAACTCATCTGCCCTGTCGCTGCCCCTCTCCCTCTGACTCACCTCACCTCCACGGCTGGTTGGGGTGGTCTCCACAAGCACAGCGCAGTGTCTTCAGCTGCTCTGTTTTAACAGAATCAACACACAGGGGAGAGCAGGAGAACACGGAGCAGGCCACAGGGTGAGCTCGGGCCTGTCACTGCTGCTAGCAGAGAGCTGGAAGCACCCAGCCTCACACAGCATCAACCCTGGAGTGTTACCAGCACTGCTGTGCCACCTGAGGCAGGCCTCGATGTGGCTCAGAACAAAACCAAGAGCCATGTACATGCCTCCTACCCACCAGGTGGTTCTCACTGTCCACAGCCCACAGCCCAGTGACAAAGCACATCAAGGTGCAGCAGCCACAGCAATGAGCACCCCCCCACGAGTGCACCGTGAGCAGGACCTGTGCCTTCACGGTGTAAGGTAAGATGAAAGGGATGGATTTTTTACATGGCCTTGACAGCTTCAAAGTGTGATAAAAACGCACCGAATTCCTGCAATAAATTATCTTGCACATTCTCAACTATTTCCTGAAACACGAGCTGCTCAGTCAAAAACTTAAAGGTCAAATTTGCATCGATAGCCTCGCCAAGAAATTTTCTGAAGAAAAAAAGAGGGGTGGAGGAAAGAACGGAGGAGTGCAGATGTGACAATAAGAAATCACTATCTTCTGTGTTACACGAAATAAAAAGCTGCCTGCAGTGCACAATCAGCCTGAAGAGGTGAGCTATCAGTCTTGTTTTCACCAATATTCTCCCATCTTGAACCCTTTCTAATAATTTAGTCAATGTTACTTGGAAAGCCTTCTTTATTCAAAAAGAGGAAAGGGGGATCACTCACTGCCTCGCTTTTAATCCTTCCTCATACTGCCATGCAGAGATCTTGTTTCCCTTAAGGACACTTCACAGGTACCTCACTGCATCAGGAAAAACTCTTACAGTACACACAAAATGGCCACCTACCATTTTCCACTAATGCAAGCTGCAGCCAAGCATCACTACCCCAAAGTTCAAAGCAAAGCACACTGCTGTTAAGAGAACGATCACTGAAGAGCAGTGTGCTTAATTAAGCAAACACATGAAAAAGTCAAGTGTAAATTCTTATCTATGTACTTTCCAGACATCCAATGAGCCCACATGGATTTTTTAATGCTTCCTTTCAATGAAGAAAAAAGGAGGCACCTGTATCTCCTAGGACCATCACATACCAATAAGAAAATTGGAAAAAAAAAATGTAATTAGTTACAAAGTACAGGGGTATGAGTAATCAGGAATGCATAACATTAAGAGGTCCCACGTTCAACCAGCTGATCCTTCAGTGAGATCATATTCACCTTAAAGCTGATACACCACCACAATCAGACAAAAGAAAAAGCACAACCACATGCTTGCATTATTTTCACACCTCATACACTCAATAAAGCTCTTTAAGAACAAACACTTGAAAAAGTAAGCTGTCTCTTAATGCAGCCTGGCACTACGATTTGCAAAACGAACAGGACTGCATTTAAAGCTGTTACAGACTCAGTGCTAGATTTTCAGTGATCAAACTACAATGAGGTGTGCACAACTGATACCAAAGGAGGAAGACTTCCCAGTAGCACAGCTCCAAGCTGCTAATTCACTTCCCCTCAGCTCCTCCACCCAAGGAAAAACTGCCCTTCCCTCCCCACTGCAGCAGGGGAAGACAAAGAATCCAGCATCTCTTCCACAACTTGCTTCAGCTTTACACATTAACATCACCATTTACTCCTGGGACACAGATTTGGCCTCAAGAAAAAAAAAATTACCATCAGGTGCTGTGATCCACCAGAACACATTACAGAAATTCCCCAAGAGAACCTATTCAGCCCAGCTGACAGTAACCGTAGGTCTGAATGACATATTAAAAAGCAATCAAGCTGATTACATTATGCATCAAAACATGGTTAAGTGGTACAGTTTTGCTGCAATGTTAAAAGAACATCTGATCTTCCTCAGAAGAAACAAGGCTGAATTGTCAAAATACAGGCAAGTAAAAAAAGAACATGAAAGAATAAATGGGAATTTTTGCAGTAGTTATTGGTGTGGGAAGCCCTGTAACACAAGTGAAAGCTTTCCAGAAGCGAAAGGTGAAATGTAGTGACCTTGCCTTAGGCGAGTGGAAGAGATTGTACCATTACAGAATTCGCCTATTCCTCTTTGTTTGTTTGTTTTCTTAGGTGCAAGTTATTCCCGCCACTCCCTTCTCACCAGGTGTAGGTTCACTTGTAAAGCTCCCAGTAAACCACCTCTGCACCCCAGTGCAGCCCGTTCTGCTGTTACAAGACAGCTACTCTCCAAGTCTCTGTATTCCCAGAGCCTTCCCCCCCAAAAAAAGAAGAAAAGTTGCTACCTAAATGAGACACATTCATCAAGTCAGCAGAGAAGGCACCCAGCAGAGATAAGCAGCAGCACAGAAAGGAGTCAGTCTGTAAAGATGCAGCAATTCTTGTTGTACAAAACCATTTTTCTTCAAGTGTCACTCAATAAGACAGCAAAGAGCTCCACTGTGGATGAGCCACATTGCTGCTGCAGACAGAAATTCACAAACACACACGCACCCATAGCAACCACAAACCCCAGGTGGTGGCAGACTTATGGAAGGACCACTTTGTTCCAGAAAAGGGAAGAGAAACTTCAGGAGAAAGTACACTCCATCTGCCTTTCCAAATGCAAAGGCTACACTAGACTCAAACAACAGTTTTTTGAGCCCTCAAAGTTCAACCAAACAGAGATGCATCTGAAGATGCCTGCCAGCCACCACTAAGACATCAACAGCTCCTCAGCAACTGTGACAAAACCTACAAAATGCTGCAGAAGACTTGACATAGTTCTTGCATATCTAATTTGACAAGACAACGTAGTGATTTCAAACACGAGTTCTCCTGTCACTTTTAATTGACCACTTTCCACTTCAACTTCTCCTCCAGGTTTCGGATGTTTGACTAAAGGAAATATTATTAGTTTAAGTAAAAACAGATATATATAGAGAGATGTCAAGTTCGTACAGACTTCTGTGTCCCTTCGCAATAGTACTTTTAATTTCAAATTGCTTTTTCTCTGAAGGCCTAGAAGAACTTGCACAATACTGCCCAGAGAAGCTGTGGATGCCCCATCTCTGGGGTGTTCAAGGCCAGGCTGGATGGGGCTTTGGGCAACCTGATCTAGTAGGAGGCGTTTTATATCACGAACCAACTCATGAAATTCCTTGCAAAACCCCACCCTTACCTCCATGCCAAAAAGTTCACAAATTTGAAATTCTAGCCCCATCCCGGATTAACAATTCACTGCTCTGTCACCAAGTCATATTTCGCAACCAGCCTTTAATGCAGTTGTAGCAGGAATGTCTATAAAATCTTAAGCTGCCAAGACCTGCTCCGATGCTACCACTCCACCGGCTCCCACTCTCATTCATGACTCCAGCGCAGCCTGAAGGCAGAGATACAGGAAAGGGCAACTCTGCCAGAACATCAGGTATTTTCCTGCTACTGCATCAGAGCTGTCTATTGATTTATATCGAAAGATTCACAACATGTCAGTGAGTCTGAAGAGGAATCAATACAGCTGTCGCATTTCATTCTCCCCTCATGAATTAAGGAAAAGGACCCATTGCTTTCAGCTGTTAATCAGAACCCATGACCTGCGTACTCCTGCAAGACACTGCTGATTGTGTAACTTCTGGTGTATACATGCTGTCAATAAACAAATGAAGAGAACTTCCGAAGCACAGCACTGAGTTATAAAAAAGCTTCTCTGCTCTGTGAATATGCAAGTGTCCGTATGGTCTTAAAAACTTCAAATTTTATTCCTGTAGATTATTGTGGGAATGATTGTCAGTAGCAAAGCTGACTTCACAATGTGAGAAGTGAAAGCTGCAAACAACCTAAAAACTAAAGAGCAACAAAGAGCATTTGTTTTTCAGGATTTCCAATTACTTTTTCTTACATGAGAACATGAAATTCAAAGAAGAAAAATTCTGAACAGCAAAGCTATCTGGAAGCCAAGCTCTTAGGAAACAACATGACAAAGGAAGTGTATTTATAGGTCGGCAAAGGGGAAAAAAGTCACTGAAGCAGCTGCATAGTTCTTGCACAGCGGACAAAAAAAAAAAACAATGAAAAAGGAGGAAAAGGTAGGCAAGGGAATCAAGTTTAAAACAAACACTCCAGAACTTAACTTATTCCTTTCTCAAGTTATCTGGAAAGTATTTTTTCCTTTTAAAAAAGTACTACTTTTTTTTTCCTACCTGATCCAGTTTTCATAAGTGCCTTTTCCAGTTTTCATAATTAAACCCATTAAATAAATAATTATACGGCTATGACGCATGTTGCTATGGCAAGGATTGCGATAGCAAAGATTCAAGCTTTTATGACTTCACTGCAAGGTCACATAAAAGACTGTGAACAAGAAAAATGGGTGGTGAAAGAGGTTATTTCCATTAACATCAACGGCAAGGAAAGACACTAAGATGAAGTATGCGTCGTACACTTGAGAGCAGTCTGAAGCGCAAATGTTTCATTTTTCACTCCAGTCTTTGCAACAAGTCACAGAAGGAAGAGAATATGACTAGCTCATCCTTCTGGTTTTGTCTGAAAGCTATGTTAGCACAACAGGGTGAAGAGCCCCAGGGCCACATACATTTATTTGCCCGCTAACCCTGTCAAACACTCTTTTGCCTTTCAAAGCATCCATAAAATACTACAAGACTGTGATCTTTAAAGGGTGCACATTCCTCGCCGGCTACCTTTCAAGTGGTGTTCCAGGCAGATAAACACCAAAGCCTCCCTTCCCATAGGAACACGGGCATCTTCCACGCCCGCAGTTCCCAAGCAGCAAAGCACAAGCCTGCTGCAGGTGAGACCCAGCCAGGCGTGCAAGCAAATCATGCCAGCACCAAGCAGGGACACCCGGGTGGGCCCAGACAGCTGGCCACACACTGCTACACACAGTGACAGTGGGACAAATGCTCAGGTGATGATATCCAGGGTAAAATGTGGCCCCACAGAGCCCTTGGCCAGGGGGAGGGAGCAGCCACCAGTCCCACACTGGATAGGGCTACCGGAGAAGAAAAGAACCTGCCCCCAGATTGCTTACTTGTCCCTCCAGAAAAGCTCCCAAAATAGTTAGAAACCCCTGTACTGCACAGTCACCAAAAGTCATGACTTCTTACGGGAAAAACCTGCACCGACGTGTGTGAGACAAGCTGCCTGTTAGCCAGCAGCTACTCGCAGCACAGCACCGTGTCACTGACCCAACATCAGCTGGCAGGGTCCAAACACCACCACACCTCGCTGAGATGCACAAGCCTGAGTGCAGAATGGAAAGCAGAGCTAAGAAAAAGCAAGATGCCTCAAACCTGTTACTATTTTTACCAGTAAATCTTGTCCTAAAAATATTTGCGTGGGGGAGGAGGAAGAAAGGAGGATTTAAGGGGTGTCAACTCAACTTCTAATCAAATACATACATGTATTTGAAGGCAAATAAACTGCTTTGATGCTGCTTCACAGTGAAGTCTCCCATTTACTATAAAGGACAAGGCAAACAGACTTTCACATTCAGAGAAGAGGTGGGAGATACAAAATTAGAGATGAAGAAAGCACACACTTGTACTGAACTTTCAAAACAAGTTCTTCCAGTTTAGCATTTTTCTTCCTGAACTGACGTAGCATAAATAAGAACCAATGAACTAATGAAATGCAAAGGTTATCCTGAAGCATGAAAGTATTATAATTATGCTGTGCTCTGCTAATTTTAGAAGACGAAGAAGAATGACTACACTATAATAAGTCAAATGTAAATATACAAGGCCATCCACTCACCCATGGTGCACTCAGCTCACACTGTTGGATTCCTCTCTCCTTCTTCTCAATTTAAGGCAGTAAGAAGAGCAAGGCGTTCTTATACCACCTCTCATTTGCTGGATAAACAAATCTGTTCTATTCCAGAGAAAAGTTTACCAGTTACAACCTCCTTAATTTCAAGACTGATTTACCACCTGGAACTTGCCCTACCATGCAGAAATTTTTAAGCCATCAAGAAATTTCACAGCACAATGAAGAACTGCTATGTCTAGCATCTTTGCAGTGCTTCTAAACCCTCATTGGCTTCACTTTCACATCGGGATCCCAGGGGAAAAGCCAGACCCTCATCACTACGCAACTCAGTGAGCTAATGGCAACTGCAGTTTCTTGCCTGACACTCAAAACACTCGGACTGAAAATGGATATAATGAAAAAACTACTGGGAAGCTTCACACAAGGCAGCATATTCCCTTGTAGCCACTGTTTCTAGATGAAAATCACCTGTATGGCCTTAGGAGCCAGTGTTTTGCACAAACCTCTTTCCAATAACACAGATTAAGGTCAGAGAACTACAGTAAAGAACTGAGATACAAACCACAACACATCTTTACAAGAGTACATGCCTACTATCTACATTACCCTAGAAAACTTTAGAGAGTCAGTACTAAGCAAACCATGCCACACATATTAGGAAGACCATCAGAAGACAAAAACCAGCAAACCCCGAGATTACAGAGCTGCGTTTCCTTCCAACTTTTCAGTAGAGCAGGGAATGTATAAAGGAAAAAATAATGTGGAAGTTTTTTGCTTCACTGTAGCTTTATTTTTAGACTTCTGAAGAATTTATCTGTTTTCTTGTTAAAATACTTTTCCTGTGACATTAAAATTAAATATTTTTTATTTTTCTCAAAATAAACATTTCTATGAAAGTTCCTTATGTCAATGTGTGATAAGGAAATATTTCCATTAGATAGCACTTCTGATAGGACCCTGGAAAATTGGAGACTCTTCAGGTTCTTACAGGAATGCAGATGTTACATGCTAGCATTAACAAGGGACCACAAAAAGCAATTCTAAGCACAAAAGGCTTTTACAACAAACCAAATCCTACAGCTGAAGCAGCTCTCATGAGCAAAACTGGCAAAAAAGATTAACTACAGAACTTGGTTCAAAACCAGACTTACTTCATATTAGCAAAAAGTATTTAGCAAAATACTGATCAAGTTACAGTAGTTCTGAATAAGCAGCTTACTTGAAAAATTCTTTACTAAATTTAGCTTCGTATTAACTCATTAAGTTTAGGACTAAAGGACAAAACTTGGAGTGGTACTTTTCCTTGGTATTGAAAGTGTTATCTGAGTGCCTACTACATTCTTCTTACACTAGATCTCAGTGAAAGAAGTTGGCCAAAGAAGTGATAATATATAAAATACCAAAAATATTCGCGTGATGAACTCCAAAAAGCTCACCGGAAGCCCAAGAAGGCAGTGTACTTGGGAAGCTGGGGGAGAAAAAAAAAAATCACCTCACAGCATACAAACTGTCCATCAATGCAAACATTTCTAATTCATTTCATAACAAGCCCAAGGACCAGTGGTGAGAGTTTTCAGTTTCCATTTACCTTCCTTTGGGCCTCTGATCCCTGCCCCTCTGCCTTTGATTTTTTTTCTTTGATTAGCTAAAGATAGTTACAATACATTTTGAGCAAGCTTAATTTCCCACCATATGAAAAAAAAAAAAAAGCGTATCACCATTATGAGGCGTGTCTCAAAAGCACTTAGATTTCATATGCCATGTGTCATACCACAGGGGCATATTTTGTTAATGCTATGTAAGATATTACAGCAGTTCACTTAGCTCTGCAGACTTTTAACCACACTCACCCAACGAGACAGGCGAGTTTGGCTTATACAATACGTAAACAAGCCTTAGAGCAAACATGCAGTAGAACAAGTTGAAACATTGGTTACATTAGTTAAACCTCATTACACCTGAGTAGCCTCTTCATTTCCAGTTATTCCCATTAAGAACACTGCAGGTTAGCAAGATCAGAAAATAACAAGTCATCATCTCCATCCCTCCGCTCCAGGAATCTCTTGCACGGAGAGGTGCAAGAGAACAACTGGGAGAGTAAGCAGTATTTCTGGATCACTTCCAGGTGACTTTTACATCTACATGCAGACAGCTCTATCTATTTCCCCCCAGGCATCTACCACTGGTCATGGCAAAACCAAAATGCATAGGCTGCTTAGTTTTAACACTAGCAACAGCCACCTCTGGTGCCTTGACCTCCCTCGGTACACGCACAGCCCTGAGGTAGCTCCACAACTGCTTCCTCTCCCAGAGCGAGGGGCTTGGACGCGCTGCAGTATCTGGGATACAGAGATCCACTTCTTGGCCAAGCAATCGGTTCAGTTTTCCAATAACTCACTCACAGAGCGTTTTTAAGGTCTGTGAAAACAGCAAGTAGCCCCCGAAGTCCAATCAGTGCCATAAGCGCAGCCCCCAGCCCCACACAGCCCGTCTGGGCCTGGCCCGCCACAGGCCGGGAGACACCTACCTGACAGAGGCTCAGCCCGGGAGAGGCAGCGCAGACACTGAAGGAAGTATTTGAAGACTGAGAAGAAGCTTTTCAGCCCCTTCAGATGAGGCTTCACTCCTTTTTTTTTTTTTTCCTATTAGAACAGTGAGATCATCAAGTGAAAGAAAATTTGGCTTAAAAATTAAAAAATGTTTCATTCTTTCAGGAGTTGGCTTTCATATTTGTGTTTGCTTTCATATCTCAATGGAATTCAAACCACGTGTGCTATTTGGGGCTTTACTGAGGGATGACCACGAAGAAACTTTGCAGCTGATACAGAAGACAGCAGCTTATCTTGGCAGCGCTCCTAACAGAGCGCAGATAATTCCCATGCTCTGCACTTGGTATTCAGTCAATTGTTCCTATGCACTAATTCAATCTGTTTCAGCCTTATGGATCTCTACACAGTCAAAGCCCTAGCTACAGAGGGATTTCTCACTCTACCCATATTATTACTAAATAAGAATCATTTCTTTTCAAGCCTACAACATGCTTTCCAAGCAGAGAGACGAGACCGTTTTCAGTGTAAACTCTCCTCACAGCATAGTCCACAAGCTCCTTCCCTCAGTAGCGTACTAACTCAGAAAGATGGGAGACAGAAGAAAAATGGGGATGTGGTTACTTAAGTCAGTTGCTCTTCAAGGGATTTGTGGCCATTTACCATATTTGTGAAAAAGTTGAAATACGTTTATTGTCATTTTTAAACATGACAAATAACGTGCTAAGTAACATACTCAGAGTAACAACCGTTCTTGTTGTCCAAAACTGAACCTTACCCTTCTCGGCAGGAGTATTTCATGTATGTGTTAAATATCACCTGCAGTTCATCTGTACGCATCATAGGTCAGCCTTAAGTCAGAACTGAATGAGAAAACTCAAGTTCTAATAAACTGGAGAGGACTTAGGGGTGAAATGCTTAACTTACCATGGAGTTAAATAAATAAATCTGCTGGAGCAGACAGGTAAAAAAAAATTATACAAGTCTCT
The DNA here is from genome assembly GCF_047663525.1 of Anas platyrhynchos. Lineage (NCBI taxonomy): Eukaryota > Metazoa > Chordata > Aves > Anseriformes > Anatidae > Anas > Anas platyrhynchos. The sequence goes on from NC_092590.1 coordinate 38,858,512, forward strand.
ATAAGGACACACTGCAGTTACAAAAGGCTTTGGATACCACCTTCACATCATCTGGATTTCATGCATTTAAGACAAAATTAGTTGTTGCATTTAGAAATGTACAATTTGATTAGCAGGGCTGACAAAAAATGACAGCAACTATAGTTTATATTGTCTGGAAAAAGTCTACATGCCTAATCCAATGACAAGTGCAGGCCATTTCATCTACATATTCCTAGAATGGCCAAGTCGTGTGCAAGAGACTTGGTTGTTAGGAAAACATGGGTATAATTTAAAGTAATGGAGAATGTGAACTGCAAAAACTTCTTACAAGAAAACAGAACATATTAATGTTGCACTAACAAATGGAGTATGATAGCAACATACAGAAAAGAATTCAGAGAAAAGGCAAGATTTAGGAACAGAGAGAATGAAGAAAGTGCCACTGATGTAAAACGTAAGTAAAATGAGCATGGGTACTCATCCAGGGACAGGTCCATACCAACAAAGAGATACACAGTAATGCAGAAGTTGCACTTCCCCAAAAGAAAGTGAGACCAAAATCAAAAAAAAAGCAAAACCTACTATCCTTTAGTGGAAACACTACTCAGGTTACCAGAATAGCAGGCTATAGCATAACAAGGCTATACGGAGGAGCTCAAACAAGCAGGTTTTGACTGCTTCTAAAGTGAATAAAGATGGAAGGAAAAAACACATAAAAAGAACAAACGAACCACTGACATGAGAAACTAGCTTGGAAAAGGTCACCTGTATGCATCTGTAGGAGTCATGAGGAAAGACTGAACCACGTGGAAGCCAAGGTTTCCCAAACATGGAACATACCAGCAGATAGTTTTCTGGGAAGGCTCTTGGCTCTCGATTTTGCTCCCGCCTCCCCCTTACCGATAACCCTCTGGGCATACTGCAAGGCCTGTTTATTTACCCAGGTTTCTGCCTGAAGGACATGGGGATGGGTGTAAAGATTTTTCTGCTAAGAAAGTGAAGAGATCTTTCGTTGGCACATCACTAGTTTATAAATTGTTTTAGTTATTATATAACCACACCAAGAAGTTATAGTAAAAGATTAAAAATGTATACTGTGCTTTGTTATATTTAGAATATATACTCATTTGGACAATGAGACAAGTATTTACTACACTTAATTTAAGTTCAACTTGTTCTAATAATTTAATGAACAATACTTAATTTTTAATCCAAAAGTGTGACAAACAAAGGACTCATTCACTTGGTTGTTATACAGTAAGATAATGCATGCCTAACAGAGCTGGTGTTCAAGCAATGTATTTTTCTTATCATATACAATAATTATCATAAAGTTTCTAAATTGTACTATTCATACGTTAAAGGTTGTTGGTTCTGCCTGATCCTCAAAAGACACCCTTGGGCAAACCTGTGGATTTATCCCTGTAAATCCAAAGCTACAATCCTGCAATTACACCCCTGTATCTGGGACCCTTCTCCACAAGGGAGAGTAAGAAGTTGTAGTTCCTCTAAACTGTAATTACTGTCCAGTAGGATTTAAACACCTAATGGCCTCAATGAACCTTCTTTCAATCAGTCTTTTACCTACAAAGCCAGTAGTAGTTTAGTGATCTGTTAAAAATAATTAATATGTGCGGGATGCTGCACTTCTTCGTGGAAAGCCAAGATTAACACATTAAGTCAACAAATTCTATTTTGAAATAGTTTAATTCTCTACGGAGATGACTGCTTTCCCCAAACGATGCAGACATGTCTGCTGTTGTCTGGGCCAATTCAGAAACTTGTTATTCACTACTTGGTTGATTTCAAAATCAGACTACCCCTTCAGTAGGTTGCAGAGACTATGACATCACGTTTATGATAATTCATTGCACAATTATGGTGGCTACATCCTTGGATTTTATTTCGTGGGAAAGTATGTTTCCACTACAGTCCCAACCATTTTCTTGGCTTACGCCTGCTCTCAGAGTTACAAGTTTTGGTATAGAGCTTAGCATGATTTTTTTTCTTAATGCTATGAAGGTGTTTTATAGCAACTAAAGGCTATATAGTTCAATTACCTAGAGAAATATTTGCATTCTAAATTGACACTTACTGCAATTTCACAAGCAACTCATAGAAGCACTGCTTTAACTATTCGCTAAGAAAAAAAAAATCATAAAACCCTCCAACAGATTTGACTTCAATATTACTTATGACTTCTTCAAGAAAAACACCCAACACCCTTTGAGAAGGCATGACTGTCATCTTCTTAAATGAGCAGTGCCAGTAACAATCATTGCAATTTATTGCAAGATCATAATTTTAAAACTTCAAGTTCAAATTAAAAGATTCACAAACGAATGTGATAATTTATTGACTAGAACTGACAAAATATCACCATGGAACACTACAAGACAACTTAAAGTAATGCAAAAGGTAGTAAAATTGGGATTCATTATTCTTTGTTCAGTGTTATCTTTATTCTAACCAGAAAAACTTCATATTACAAACATAAATTAAAAGGCAATAGTAGACAGGTCCTGTAATACTATAATTACAGGACCCAGCCCTTGCATTTTTGCTTCTGATTCAGCAAAATGTCCACCATGCAGCGTACAAAGGACACACAAGTATTTCCTACATTATTTAACATGGCATTTACTTGAATTTGTACTATTAAGTTCCAAAAACTGCAAAATGCAGGTAGCAAAAGGACAGTAATGAAAACACCTTAAATATGGTTGTTACAGAATTTATTTCCCACATGGTAGAGTGTTTTTAAGAACTAGCTGGCCATCATACTAGAGCAGTGTTATAAACAACATACTGTCATCTATCACACTTGCATTTCTTCTCAGTTCCCAACCATTATTCATTACCCAAACTGCATCCCCAAAATTATTTTTACACTCCAAATACTGAAAATTCAATTCAAGCCCAACCATGGGAATCAAGAACTCCTCCCAGCATTGTGGAAAGAAATCTAGATTCTTTCATTACACGTAGGGAAATAGTGCAAACAGAAGATGATGACAGAAAGAGTAACTCATTCACAACTTCCAAGACGAACTAATAGTTCCAAAATTTCTCTTTGTGAGGAAATCCATCCTTTCTTTTGCTGACTGGAAGAGAATAAATTGCCCGTGAAAAACCTTCTACTCCTGTGCTTATGTAATCCGGCCAGGAGAAGCCGGAACATGAGTTTTTCCATGGCATGTAACAGCAGTGGGGTTTTTTAGGTGTAGGGTGAGGGTAGGTGCTGGTTTTTGGTTTTGCTTCAACCATTTTTTCTGAAATTGGTATAAAACTTAGCTGGAGTAATATTCTATTGCTTTGATTGGCACAGTCTGCCGTTTATATCTTTATTTTTTAAATCATCTGCTTCCCATGCTATATGAAGAGTAGTTAAAAAATCAAGGTAGGTTGTTACATTTAAAAAGAAGAGAATTTCTTTTTCAAGAAAACAATTAGGACATCAGTGTGACATACAAAGTGCTCTTACCTCATCTAGTCTGTCCTTAATAAATCTGACTTATTCACACCTTCTCATTTTAGCAGGAGCAATCAGGGAAGTGAGGATGCAGAGACTGATGGGAAGGTACAAATGGCAAATTGCCATAACAAGAACTGCATCTTTCCTCTGTTGTCTCTGTTTACCATTTTAAACCCATTTAACAGTTCCACATGTAGCTGCAATGTAGGGAGCTGTGCCGCTCAGTACAATATACCACAAAGGTTGTCTACCAAGATTCAAGACAGACCAACAGGGAGTGAGAAAGAGAGAGCAAGAGAGAAGGAGGTGGGAGGCCTCCATGGGTTAGTTTTAGCTTCCATGCTTCATTGTGGACTCAGTCAATCTAAAAATTAAAATAAAATGAAGGCTCTTCACAGCTCAAAAATAATAGGAGTAACAGGAAAAGCGAGGTTGACATCTGTTTTGCAGCTTTGGCAGATACGGCCTAAGAAGTCCAGCAGGCTAATGGAGGCAGACCTTGTGTCCCCAAGTGCCCTGTATTATCTTCTTGTCCTGTGCTAAAATAGGAAAAAAAAAAAAAAAAAAAAAGTGAGCAAAGCCCTACTGTCAGACCAGACAGCGCTGCTCAAAAGTCACTGGTTAAATGACAGACCCCTGCATCTCAGCGCTGTACCTACAAGCAAGGTCTGCGACTGGATAGAAGACTTAACAGCAGCGACAGGAAGACTTGATGCAGTTCTCCCTAGCTGATAACATTTCTAACTTCAGAAGCTTGTAACCCACTGTTTATACCCTGTTATCATGTGCTACCATTCACCTGCTTGTCCTGATCAGCTGAACAGCTACATCAGTTGAGAAAACTAGATAAGCTGCTTACTTCACCCCTCTGCAGCCAGCTGAAGTCTTTGTTTTTCCCCATCTGTACACGAGTGAATTAGCTTCCCAAGCACATTGCCAGGGGGACACCCCCCCACCTCCATAAATACAATTTCAACTTCTGGAGAAGCGCCAGGAGTAAAATGTTTGTTTACTGCAGGCAGGAAGAGCTACCTATGATTCAGACATTAGGAAGTGACAGTAAGGACTAAATTATGCAATTTACAAGTAGGAAAATAAACAGAAAATAGTTGCAACAAGGGGAAGGAGGAGGAAAGGACACGGGAGACAAGTTTTGGATCTTCTCTCACTTGTGCAGGGCTGAAGCGATCATCGCAGCAGGAGGCCCCCCGCAGGATTTCTTCACCTTTCAACCCTTACCCTAGAGCTGCTGGCCAGGGACTTTCCTCCTCAGCACTGAGTAAGAAACATCTGTCCGGCTCGGTCGCCCAGCTGGGAAGGATGGATCACAGTCTTCCCTGTTCCCTAGTTCTTTTAAGCAGTTACATTTCAGAGGGGAAGGCTCCATCCCGCCCTCCCTCTGAACAACAGCCACCAGCAGCAAAGGATTCGAACCACTCCCAAGTGAACATTTTCTCCCTTCTATATCAACCACATCACTAGCGTGAGCAGCATCCATGACACTCAGGTTGGTTTTGCTGCCACTGGGCATCCTGAAGTAACAGAAACCACCATGAAGGAGGTCACCAGAAAGACCTCTGCCACCTTCTCAGCCCGTACCACGCTGCCCGCAATGGGAAGCAACAAGTTGAGAAGAAGGGACCACCGGAAAAAAATGGACACGGGAAAAAGGTGGCCAGAAAGAAGGCTCACATCCCAGCCACCTAAGGAAGCAGGAACGTGCTTTGGCTTTGCTGGACACTGGTAACAGAGGCTGACAGGAAAACCTCTTCCCGTAAGCAGAGCTCAGAAGCACCCCCGCTGGGAACGCTTCTGCCTCGCCAGCAGTCCTTGGAAGCTGTCGGGCATCTCACCAGTGTTGCTAATGACTTTGCACCTCCTCTCCACAGAGTTTTAGATCAGCTCCCAACAGCACATGCCCAGCAAAAAGGTGTAATTATGCGGACTATTACTGCAATTTAAACATGTGCCCATTCCAAGGCCCCAACAGCGAACTGGAAGATTTGAATGAGTCGGCTATGGCTGTACGACACGAAAATGCCACCAAAGAACACTGACAAGTTTAGGTAACGATGATGGTGCCTCATTTATATAATCAGCAAAGACATCCCTGCCATTCTTTATAAATCAGACAATAAATTCCTGTCTTTTTTTTTTTTTATATTATTATTATTTCATCTCAGAGCAGTAGAGATTCACAGAGATGTCAGGTCAAGGAAAAATGCAAAGGAGTGTGAAAAGGCAATTAACTTAGCATTAAAGTACACACCACAGCAGAAAACTCTGCAGTTACTTGTCCTGGGACAAAATTACTCTGGGATGAAACCAAGGCTATGTTTCCCAATTTACACTAATGACTCATTTAAATGCTACTCCTCACTTTATCTCTCTTCCCCTCCCACCCACCCCCCAAAAAGTTTCCCTTCCCAAAACCCCAGGCAAGGAGAAGACAGGTGACAACTTAGAAAGAACCAACTCTGGAGTCTGTGTAAGCATCTTGTCTGCTGATGGACCTTTAATAGCGAACAGCAGCTTAAGTTACTTTTCACCGTGCTGACAAATTTATGTATTTCAACTTGAATTGTGCACACAGGCAACTTTTAGGTCACAACCCAGAACATGACATAACCTCAGCATTGAGCTTTCAGGATGTTTTCTCACTAGATAAGAAACAAGTCATTAGACTGCAAAAAGCACAGCATGATGCAAACTCGCAGTAATAATTGCGTACCATACCTGAGATGACATAAGCACATGCAAGAACCAGAAGATACTGTTGCACTTCATACTTACCCCTGCACTTTTTTTAAAAAAAAAAAAAAAAAAAAAAGTTTTCTCCTGTAGCAACAGAACAGGATTTTGTAAATAAAAAGTTTCTCTAATGCCACCTTGAGAACATCACTCAGTAAAACATATAATTGAAAGAAACATAGCACCACAGACAGAAAAAAAAAAAAAAAAGAAACACGAAAACCCCATGGAGTTATGTAACAAGTGAAATAATCAAAGGGGATAAAGTTCTATTAGTTTGTGGCTTAAATCTCAAATCAAGTTCATACAGATCACTACTTTCTAGGAAAGCTGAATTGCCAGACTGGATCCCACCCCTAACCTACCTCTGACACTTCCGTGTGGCAGAGTGCTCTGCTGCCTAATCTGTTCCAGGTAGGGCAAGCCTCTTCAGACTCAAACTGCAGCGAGTACCCTCTCCTCTTCATTCTTACTACCTCCCTATTATTATTTTTTAATTGAACCATGGAAAGATAAATTGTCCATTCATTTCCTTAAGTCCACACATGAGGACTCAGATATTCTGTCTTAGCTGTTTCTTGACAAGTATACAACACCAATCTGTACCGTATCCACTACAAGCATCAGATAAATAATCCCAACAGTTTTACCTAATATTCTTTTTTCTTCTTAGTGCTTGCTGGGAAAGCGCAGACTTACCGTCTGTATTTCACTACATTTCTACGATTTATATGCTTTGTTTTTTTAATTATAACTGTCAAATTCTGCATATGGCCTTGGACTTGATGAATTATGGCTCATACACTATAGATCTAGCTGTTCCAACAAGCAATCCATCAGAAGTGTCAATCCTCTTCTGCACCACCCCCCCCCCCCCCCAAAAATCAAGCCCAGCTTCTTTACTACATCTGATGCTGTTTAAGAACCTACATGGAAACACAAGTGTCAGAAAACAGTAACAGAAACATGCATTAAGTGTGAACGGGAACATTTGTCTAGCACATTACGTGACTCAGTGCAGTTCTCTATACAAAGAGATGACGACAAACTGACACTATTCCCAGATTTATTTTTTTTTTTATGAATGGCTATCATTCTACTTCAAGTCTTAAAATTCAAAACCTGTTTTTCATTTGATACCATGTACATATCTTCACTTACAGTAACTCTTCCAAGTGCAACGTAATTCTTTTGTGTTGGTCATATCAAAAGTCTATTTGAAGGCAAGGGTATTAACTGTGTTTGAATAGCTTCCTGTATTCTTATTCCATACCCCAAGACTAATCCCATGAACTCCTACTGTCAGCAATAAACACCTACAGGTTTATTTTGCTTTTAAATCCCAAGCCCCAGACAACACAGAAAAATAAACTGAAGTCTGTCTATTTTTGTGTTGTTTTTCTTTTTGCTTTTCTTCTGAGGCAAAAATACCGAAGATCCCGGAAGTAGCTGTAACCCCAGAAGAGAGGAACGTGCTTGCCTGCACCTCTGAAACCCATCGCATTCCTTTTGGGGTGGAGACAGACTTACCCTCAAGGAAGGCAGGCAGCAGATCTGCCATCACCCTGCCCCAAGGCTGGCTGTGCTGGAAAATGGGTGGAGAAGCAGATTCAGTTTGTGACAGCCACTATCTCCACTGCCACGAAGGGTTTATCTGTTGTTGTTTTCACTTATAAAAGAGCAGGACAACCAACATGTGACCAGTTAGCTTGCTGGGAAACTCTAGTGTGGAAAACAAGCAAAGACACGAGGTTGCTTTCCTCCTGCTAGGCAAGGTCATCCACATGTCCTACCGCCATTCCCACCCACCTCTACCTGCAGAGCCACGGGGTAAAACCACAGGGCCCCATCTGCAAACACCAGAACCCCTAATCCAAGTTTACCAGGGTTTGCCAGAAAACCAAAGTTACCTGTTTCAGAAAAAGCAGAGAAGGCAAAGCTTGAGGCTTGCCCCAAATTCTCAAAGAACGTAGCTCCTGAAAATGCATCTTATTTTTTTCAAGTCACACTGCCAGTGAATTGCTGTACCAACAGCAAAACCTTCTCACTTAATTCAGTTCTTGACGTGGGGCCTAAACTCAGCTTTGTCCAGAAGCGACAGACTACTATGCTATCTTGGCACGTTCTTCTAGAAGTGGCACTTCTTCAAGGTATGTTTTTACACGGAATTACTTGTATTATTATGAAGAGATATTATATTTAATAATACACAAGCCATACGGACACAAATGCCTGATTCTTAATTTCATGTTGTAATACCACCAGCTCCAAGACAGACAACTATCACGTTGTCATTTATCCAAAATTGCTGCCATTTACCTGCAAAAAGGAAGGAAAGTACGTCACCATAGCCTCAGGTATTTTGATCCTGAAGTGGTAATTTTGGTGCAAAGAAATGCAGTTAAATACAGTCCTTCCTATATGAGGCTTCGGTTAAAAAAAATAATTAAAAAAATGATGGTTAGAGAGTTCAGCAGTTAATTCAGTCTCTTTCATCTCAGTTAAAGTTAGCTTATGAACACTTCCCTCATGTACACCACTAAGAAGGTAAACACTATAAGTGAGATTATTTTCTACAACTGAAAGTGTGCAGAATGTTCCAAAAAGCTTCAGAAGTTAATCATGAGAAACAAAACTTTTGTTAACAGCTGGAAGCAAGACCAAATACAAGCAGAAAAAACAGACTACGTAACTTTATTAGAAGCCGGTTTTGAAAAACTACAACCAGCATAAAGCTAATACTATTTGTACAACTACAAACACTTTCTAAAGTAAACAAGCCAGAAATCCATAAAAAAGAACTGCAATAGCCTATTCAAGAATTGGTAAAGCAGGAATTACGAATACACAGCACTTTCCTTTTGATCTGGAGATAGCAGAATTTGTTCTTCCCCCATCCCCCCAAAAAGAAAAATGTAGTACTGCCTTAGAAATACTTGTTTGTACATATAAGGATCTTAATTCACATTAGAGCCCCTAGAACAGCAAATTGTATTGGACTAACAATGTTCACCTGTACACAACATACCTGCCTTGACAAGATTATCCTTTTCTGTCTGATCTTTCTGCCTGCCTTGCACAAGTAATTTGCATGACACAAGGTCTGTCCCTCCTAATGAAATACTGCAATTAAATTGCAACAGATTAAATTGCTTCTATTGGCAATAAAGTGTTTAGTCATTGAAGCATGGAAAATTTTAAGGTCAGTTTAAGAAAAAGTACCAAGACATTGTCACTGCAATGCTACAGAAGAGGTTTGGATGAAAATAAGGAGAAAATAGATTTGGGGATGAAACTATAAGGTAATGTAAAATAATATCTTGATTTGATTTGCTCTGTGTAAAAACAAAACTTGCATCCCATCAGTTGTACTCCCCTTCTTGATTTAAGAAAACACTTTACCTAACATAGTTTGGTCAAGTCCATTTTTAGACTAGAAAAAAAGATAAAACTAAAAACACATGAAATACCCTAACCAAAGCTATCTACAATATATGAAATTACTCTTAATTAAGACTGCTACATCTTGAATCACTGATGCTCCTTTCACTTTTTAAGTGAGACTTTCGTTAAAGCCAGGAGCCAAATTTAATGAGAAATAAATATGTTTTAAATGTTTACATGAGATTACATTTGATTCTAGCTGTATGATCCAAAAGCCATGTCAAAAAAGGCTAGCAAAGTTTTTTTTTAAAAAAAAAAAAAAAAACAAAAACAAACACACCCCAGAATTTCTAAGCCATCACATCAAGATTTTAAAATTTTCAGAGGAAAAAAGGACACTGGAAACAGTTTTCTGACTAGCACTCTCCCCTTTCTAAATAGCAGGCTGTTCAATACCAAAACAGGAAAATGGAGGGATTATATCCCATCTGAAAGGTGTCCTCAACAACCAAAAATAACACCACTGCTATGCACACACTGGGGAGTAATAAAGCACTCCAGCGGCCTCCAAAATATATGCTCATTTTGACAGTCAAGGCCTAGACTTTTTAAAACTAAACTGTCCAATAAAAACATTCCTTTTCTCAAGATATCCAATTCACATTTATTTAAGATAGCTGCTTTCTCTAGCATTTTGGCTTACTGAAAGCCTTAGTTGACTGAAAGACAGGCAAAACAAGGTCATCTGCAGCAAACTGAAAGCTAAGTTTATGGTATTTCATGATTTCCTTCGACTTTAATATATACGTTGCCTAAACTCAATGTTCAGCACCGCAAGATTTTGTGCTTACGTGGAATAGCAGATGTTGTGCAGCATCACAGAAAGCTGGAGACAATAATTGGCTTTTCCACTTCCTCCCCCTGCTCCCAGTTAGTCTTCATTGAATTGTAATCCCTTGTGATTAGCTGCACCAAATCTTATTAACCCATCTACCAAGAGAGAACCACGATGAAAGAGTATCCACAGCCTGCTATAGATCCAACTGAGAATGATCTTCAATAACATGAAGTCGGAATTTGAGTATTTCATCATCTCTCAGATCTTCTGGTCTCAAAATAAATGTTACTATCTAACAGAATTAAGAAAAACTGTTCTCATCAAGACATCTTCAGAAATATATGGCTTTTTTCCTGTGTCCAGCAGTTCACACACACTTCAGACTGAAGTAACAGAAACAGCGCTGTTCCTCTTGACTTTCCTACTTGCCCCAGCAACAAGTAAGTGCTCAAACAGTTCAGGTACTAGCTGTCTGACCATCCTCGATAAGAAACATTTAAATTCACAGCATATATCAGTATGGTATATTACATAAAAAAAATCAGACTAACTAGTGGAAGAAAACTGTCTTTCTTCGCAAATCTGCACAGGATAAATACTTGCAGATTGAGTTTTGTGCTGCAGAACTGAGATTTATGCCCAAAGATCAAGCTTGTAAGGTAGGTAACCCCCAAACTTATAACCAAGTCCATTTTAGCACCTTCAGTCAGCACATAAAACAACGCAGCTTCCTTCAATCAGCAACACAAACATTACGTTTACTTGTGCTTTCAAATTCGTGGCTTATGGTTCACTAACTTATGTTTATAAATATCAGAAGGCAAGATACTGGTTCCTGCAGTGTGCACAGAAGAAGGGAAGGGACCGACTTCTGTCCAAGACGTAAGGCTTCTGCACTAACACTTCTGCACTGCTTCCTGCAAGATCTTCACCAACTTCTGCAGGAGGCACAAGTATAATCAAGTTCTGAATACTAAGATGTCACAGAACATTACCTGACTACACTCACCTACCTTGCGTTGACTTGACCACCCAGCTTTACAGGGACAGCACTCGATGTCAAACAAGCTCATCTTGTTGTGTTTTTTGTGTATGTGTGTTCATGCATGTAAATCAACCGGATTCTCAGATTTGCTCACTACGCTGATGCAAGATCACAGAAGGTTTTAACACAAACAGGTGTCTTCCAGAAAATGAGCTTTTGTCATGCACTTCAGCTTCTACCAGATTACAACTGTTCTGCTGAATAAAACATTTCTTAACACCATTACATATCTTAGCACGCTGAAGTATTACTCAAGAGCAAAAAGGTACCTATGTGATTAGTGCCAAAGAGTAAACGCCAAGCAAAACCACAGTAAAATATTCCACTTTTATTACTTCCATACCTACACTGTCTTAAGTATGGGTATGGAAAAAAAAAAAAAACACGCTTAGCTTCAGCTACACCACACTTATATTTAAAAATCACAAAGGCACGAGCTGCTCTTTACCTCAGTAGACACTACAAATCAATTGCATAAAGCAAGCATCAACGCTAAGACCCTAGTTTTAAGCATACTCGGTCGTCCCACAGAGCCCCAGACACCACCCAAACGAAAGCATAGTAGTCCTAGGAGAGAATTAAGAAGACTTACTCCCGTTCACTCAAGTTTTTCTTTCCTTCCTTGCTTTACCAAAGGACAGCTGTGTTTAAATATCTGGTTGCTTCTTAACACTATGACAGTAGAAAATTCTCTGTACTGCTACCACAAAGAACAAGCTATTTTAACTGGTATGTGCAATGCAGCAGAGAACTACAAAGCCAGGGTTTGCAAGTGCTTTTTGAAGTACAAATTGGGATAAAGTGGATTTCCAATTATGTCTTTAAAAATAAGGGAACAAGAGCAGTAAAAGTGCAAGTTGATGACAGTGGGTTAAAACAAGGGCACAGAAGTTCCCAAAATTGAAGGCAACAGAACAAGTTGCAATAGCAAACAATGCAGAAGGTAACAGAAGCCATAAAATATAGCGGTCCTGCATCCCTATGCAGACACAAGTCCTTTCCTGCTACTCGTGGAAGCATTGAACAGGCTGTAGAGACCTGTGCAGGATTTAGCCCCAAAACTCTTTCCCTACTTGTCTCCTAAATCCACATCCTGATCTTGGAGCTACAGTATTCTCCCCCAAAATCTCCTGCTGAAAGCCTATTCCAGCAAAGAAACTGTTCTGAACACCAGCTCCGGGGAACGAACAACAGGTGCAAATGGTTATTGCAAAGTTACTTGCACACCTGAAACACAGGAACATGACATCAAAATATGACTGCTTTGAGGGGGAGAAAATATACATGGCATTAAGGCATATATCCAAGTAAATCTGTTTTTGCCACCTGTAGGCCAGTTTACTTTCTTTTTTTAGCCTCCAAATGATTGCAAGCTAGCTTTAATGCTGTGTCCAACTGTTTCAAACTAAAAATTGAAGTCCCTGTGAAACACATGTCTATGCACTAGCTTCAAAGTGCTCCTTTTCACCCTTCCTAAGAACTGAAGCCATATTTAACTGCAATTTCAGACTTTTTATCTCCCTTCCCAGATGGTAACCTGGATTTGCCCCAACACTTGCATGCAAAATCTAATAGGGCGTGAAGTTACAATTTTCCATATATATATGTGAAAAGTATGCGTTGCAGAAAAGCAGTTTCCTATTGAAATCACTTTCCCATCTTTTCTCCTGGTGCAGTCTCTTGAAATATCACCAGGATAAAATATGGCTTTAAAAACATAGCTTTTCTGTGCCCTAGCAGAAGTTTAGAATTACAGAGAGCAGAAGCCAATGCTTCAATCACTGCACTCAGTTCCAATTTATTTGTCAACTTTCTCTTTGCTTAAAGATTGCGATCACGATGTCAAGGTCATTTTTATGCCTTTAAAAATGAGCGTGACCCTTTAGCCTACAACTGATCGGGCACCGCAGAATAGCAAGAGGAATTTTACTTCAAGTCCTCCTTTAAACACAGTCTCTCCTTTCTCTTACACGGGAGAATACAAGCAGAAAGTCATCTGCGACAGCATGCAAGATTTAAACTTCTGACCTTATGGCCTTGGGTGCACACAGATGTTACACGAAGCCCTGCCAACACAGGCCAACCATATTATCACTGATTCTCTGCCTCCTCAAAAAGTAGATCCCCATTTTAAGTGAAAATTAAGGAACTACTCTTGTAGGACAGGGATCCACCTGACCAACACGACGGCTACTTTTACCCTCAAAGGTTCTGATGCTATTCTGATACAGAAACAGAGCTAGAAATATGCTGAACAGAAAGTCATATGGAAAAAAGCTAAAATATTAGGGAATGATTTACGGCATTGATTTAGGGCAGCCAACTCTCACTTACACTTTCTTCCACTAACAGACAGTGTAACTGTACACGATTTAGGGCTTGAGTGGGAAATTAACTCAAACTTTAAAAACACTAATAGTTTTCCCACTTCTTGCACACTGGTGAAGCGGCATGCTCTGAATACACACTCAGAGGCTCAGCCAAAATACAGCCTGTGTCCGATTCAGCGGGGGAAGCACAGCCCTCCCGTGACCCATCAGGTCATTCTCGTATGTCTGATCCTGTGCCCTTGGCGAGAGCAGGGTTTTTGTCACTGGGAACCGGTGAAGGGGCTATTTTTTTATTATTATTATTTTTAATAACTAACTTTAAGAGCCGATTTCATCAATGCCCTGCCATTTAACAAGTTGCCCACAACAGCTCCTTTCCAAGAAGGGGCCGTGAATCGCCAGCGGACGGAAAGCAGCCGGGCTGCGTTGAGGTTCAGCTCTCAAGCAAAGGCTGAGCTGCCTCCAAACGACGCCGAGCTGCGAGGGCCGTTCCTACTTAAATACCACCCAACGGGCTAAACAAAGACGGAAAGAGAGGAAAAAAAAATAAAAATAAACACATTTTGTACCAATTACACAGATACCATGAGGCTGCGGCGGTGCCAATGGGAAAGGGCTGAGCAGAGCTGACTTCTGGCATCACCCCTGCCTCCTACGTGACTTGACAGCAGCGTCGCCGCCAGCCCCGAGCAGCACCAGCAGCCTGGCCGCTGCCCTGTCACGAAATCTGCCCTCTCAGCAAACACGCTCCATTTTCCTGCGAGCTCCGGCTCGGCTCCGCTAAAATATTTCCTCCTGAGCACCGGCGGGCAGCTGGGGGAAACACGAGGAAAAGGCACTTGGCTTGCAGCTCCCTCCTCCTGCAGGGCTCCGGTCCCAAGGGCAAAGGCTCCCCCGGCCCTGCGGGGAGCGCTCCCGGGGCATCCCCGCCTGGGGGGGCCGCCTGGGGCCGGGGCAGCGGTGTTTAGAGGCAAAAAACCCGAAATATCCCGAGCCCGGAGCCCCGGGGAAGGCGGAAAAACTCCGCCCCTCTCCCCACTCTGCTGGGAAAGGCGATAAAGCCGCGGCAGGGCAGAGCTGACCGCTCGGCGTTTCGAGGGGGAAAGCAGAAAGGAGTTGGGGAAAAAAGAAGAAAAAAGGGAAAGGGAGGGGAGGGAAAGAGAGGGACGGGGGGAGCCCGGCGGGCTGCGGGAGCGGGCGAAAGGCGCCGGGCCCGGCCGGGAGGGACGGGGCGAAGGAGGCCGGGCAGGGCGAGGGGGGACGCGGGGAAGGGGAGAGAAGGGAAGGGAAACGAAGGGAAACGAAGAGAAGGAGGGCGAGGGCACTCACGTAGCGCTTCAACTTCTTCTCCGGTGGCGACTTTCGGAGCCAGCCCGAGCAGACCACCTCCCCGCCGCTCATGGCTGGGCCGCCCGCCCCTCCGCCGGGGCGCTCCTCGTCCTCCTCTTCCTCCTCCTCGTCCTCCTCCTCCGGGCCGGGCCGAGGGAGCCCCGAGACGCGGCGGCAGCGCCGCGCCCGCTCCGGCCTCCTGGGGCTGTGCGGGGCGAGGGAAGGGGAGGGAGGGAAGAAGGGAGAGAGGGAGGGAGGAGGGACGGGGAGCGGCGTGTGTGTGTCTGGCTCTCACGCACAACAAGCGGAGGGGCAGCGGGGCTGAGGCGGGAGGCTCCCCCCTTCCTCCTCCTCCTCCTCCTGCTGGCCCCGGCAGCGGCAGGCAGGCAGACAGGGGCGGCCGCCGCCCCGCCGCAACTTGGGCTCCGCCGTCCCGGGGCAGGATCCAGCCGCCGCCCCGCCTCAGCCGGCGCCGCCCCCCCGGGATCCTCCCGCTGGGGGCTCCCCCTCTCCTTCCACTCCCCTCGCTCAGCGGCTCCGCGAGCTGGGCTGGGCTCGCCCCTTCCCCTTCCTCCTCCTCCTCCTCCTCCGAGGGGAGCGGCCCGAGCGCACGGCGGGGCCGGGTCCTCCCCCTGCCGGCCATTAGGGGGCCGGGCACGGCACCCCCCCCCCCGCCATTCCCAACAACAAGGGCTGGCAGGGGAGAGGCGGGACCGCCATCCCCGAGGGATCCTGGGAGCTGTAGGCGCCGCCGGCTGCGGCCGTGAGGGGGGAGTGGGCCCTTGGCTGAGGGGAGGAAAAAGAGGGGAAAAAGCGATAAACCGGCACACTAACACACCGAAAAACGCAGCCCCGCCGCCCCCAGCCCAGCCGGTCCGGTTTTAGGGCCGGTTTGGGGGCGTGGGGAGCGGCGGGGCGGTGAGGGGGTCCCGGCTGCCACGGCCGGGTGGCTGTGTGGAGAAGAAATGTTACAGCCGGCGCCCAAATGTTGGTGAATTCTGTGAAACGCACCGCAAAATCTTTCGTTTGAGATGAGAAACAAACAAACAAAAACTAAAAAATCTGCATAAAAAACACCTCAGTAAAATAAACTTTTAAAAGTGCATTAAAAGCACCTCAGCAGAAGTAAACTCCTCTTAGCAAGTTTCAAACTGCCTTGACGGAAAAAAAAATAATTATTATGAAAAAAAATCTCCACATACAAAGTTGGTCTCTGAGAGCAGAAAAGGCAAACGGCAGAGCCACTCCTCTCCGGAGCGAGTCTGCTGATAGTGCTCTCCGTCTTTTGCACTCCGCCGAAAAGTATCTCCTAATAAAAAGTCTTTTATTATGATTATTGCTTTATTATTTTACAGATTATTTAATTGCAGCCTTCTGGGATGGGACTGCTGTGTTGTTTGCTAGCAACAGTGCTCTTCCAGCACAGAGAGCTAGTCCCCCTAGTGTGCCTTTGTTGAAGGCAGCGTGTTGTTCCGCTTGCTCTGATCCATCAAGGTGTATCACATTAAAGAGCTGCAAAGCAACGTCTGTATCGTTTTAATGGGATCATTTGCAGAAATAACAGGAAAATTAAAGGTGAAAGCCTGAAGGGATTAAAACCAGTACATCAATTCACTGTAAATCTTCGCACATAATTATTTTCATTAATCCTTGAAGTGTTATGACAGGTGAAATGCTATTCACTGGTAAAAGAAAGATCATCAACGAGCAAATATATATATATACATATTATTTTTTTTTTGCCAAAAACATTTAAAAAGAGAAAATAGGTTAATTATGTGCTTTGTCAATGTTAAGAAGTGCACACATCCTAGCATCCGAAACACCCTCACTGACATTTCTACACAACATCCTCGCAATTGCCTCATTGTGCTATTGACAGGAATAATGAGGAAAGTGACATGATGCATGCAGCTGGTAGCATAACTTGAAATTGTAGTGTTAGGTTTAGATTTCAAGCTGGGTTTCACTATACCTCACTTAAGTTGCTAATGCAGTTTTTTAAGAATCCTGACATTTGAGTTTACTTCCAAATGTCAGATAAGACCACAAAATTGTCCAGTTTTCTTTAGAAACCTGGAGACAATTTAGTATTATCAGAGCACAATCACATAGAATGGGTGTGAACATACTAAAAATACCATTGTCATTAGCATGTTAAAGTATGATCCAATCATTCATTTAAATCCCATTAATTAACCCCAATCTTGAGGGCTAATCAAAGAAAGACAGTCTTTTGGCTAAGCAGTCTCTATGGAAGCACCAACCAAACAAGCCTTCTTGCCCAAAGACACAAAATTGCCCCTGAGTTCGAATTTCAAAACACTACATTTGCATTTTAAAATACCCTGAAACCAATGTTAGCCTGGAGTCCAGCATTAGTTTGTCATATAGCTTCGGTAAGAATCACCTTGCTGGAAAATAGCTGTCCAGAGACAAATTCTATGTGTAGGTGTCATTCCTGCCATATAATGATAAATCACAAGTTAGGGAAAAGCAGTTAATGTCAACAATCGCGATAAATAATTAGAACTCAATAAAAACTTTCTTTTAGACCATATCTTGTTGCTGAATCTTATAAAATTGTTCAGTTTATGAAAATATAACATATCAAAGAAAGATTTCCAAGTACCTAATTAAGATCTTGTCTATCGGACTGCTCCTTTTCTAATCATGACAGTGGATTTCCCTTCCTGCTCTCAGCTATTTGAATTACCCATTCACAGTCCCACCTGCACTTTCACTAGTAATGTCAAGAAAGGGCTGCATGAAGCAGTACTTCTTCAAAGTAAGTTAACATCTAGCAAAACCAAGAATATTAATACAGTGGATTTCCATGCATAACCAGCAAGGTTCCACAGTTCGTAATTTAGATATCTCATAGTAAGGAAAACCAAAGCAATTAAGAACTCTAATGAAATGCGTAAACAGTGCAATACTTAGGTCTGACTGTTACAATCTGCACAGTTAGAGCTGTAAACATGTCTCTGAAGAGAGGTTAGTGGGCACAAGTGAAATAATTTATGCCATGCAGAAAATTCCTTACGCTCGGCTAAATTAGGGTAGAGCATAATTTCATGAAATTGGCATATGAGTCGCAAAGACTCTGTCAAGAATGAATGTTTCAGCTAGTTTTCCTGCTGTGACTTGGCTTTGAGACTTGAAACAAGGTTAAACACGGTCTATTTTGCTGCTTTCCTGCCACATGTCTTGTGCTGAGGAGCACAGGATTTCCCCTGGTCTCGGTGTGCCGGGGAGGGCTCACAGCAGAGGCGCTGGCTCACGCTGCCGCTGGGTTAACTGACCGCTAGGGCTCTGTGTCAGGGTAAGGCCACCCTCTCCCCTCACTTTGACCCCGCAGGTTATTTCCGTGCAAGTGTGCTCTTATTCAGGAAGCTCAGAGAATAAAGATCCTTTCAGGTCAATTAATTACACTATGGAGGTCTTCTCCGGTTTTGTTCACGGGCAATCCTGGAGGAAAAAGGATTTTCTCTGCCTTGCTAGCATATCAGTGATGGCCTAAAAAGCCAAAGCAGTTTCACTGTGCTCTCTAAGATCCATCTTGCTCTTTTCTTCTGTGAATCGTCATAGGCCTGAGGAACCGCTGCCTTATTTTCCATGAGTTTCCCTTGCTTTATCCTGGCATTAAAAAAAAACCAAACAACTGCCACCAGTCATTTTGCAGTTGGTGGAGGCTTTCACCATTTCTAAAAAAGAAGCTTACAATTGGCATTTGTGTGCAGCCAAGGAGCGGATGTGCCCAGCTGAGCCGCTAGCGAGCGGAGCTCGGCTGGAATTCCCGCCGGCTTTAATGCCAACATAATTCCAGGCCCAGCTCCTGCACAGTTGCATGTGTTACTATTTATGAATCCCATATAGCTGTTGTCTTCCAAGGCAGTATCCATTTTGTGATCAGATACGGTGATGAGCTGTGTTGTACAAAACTGAACAAAAGGCTTTTCCAGCGGCAGGGTGACACTGTGCCCTGGTGTGTGACTGCCACACGCACGGTCATGGGGCTTTTGGCACAGGCTGGCTAACTGCCTTGGACGTCAGGCTTCTCTGACTTGTTTCTTCTCAATTGCTACCTTCATCCTACGAGCATGTGAAAGATGCTTTCATTCCTCCACTGACTTTGTGTTCCTTTATGCGTGCCTTCCAAAGCGTTCTAAATGGCTTCTCCAAAATTTTGGAGTAGACTATTTATATAATTCACCACATAAAGTAGGTCATGTGTAAATCCATTTGCCTCTGGTTTGCCTGCCAAACCCTCTTGACAAAGGAAACAGGAGCTGATAGATGAGGAGATTAAATTCATATGGATTTGTTTTTAAAAATATAAATGATACTAATTTCTCATGCAAATAGCTTAGAAATTCTGGACTTGCATAAAAAGATGCTGCTTGCTACAGCTCTTGACTTTGTATTGTGTGATGTGAAAAACTATGTATTTATTCCTCTGTAGTTTCACATTGCAGCCTCATTCAGCTGTGGCTCCTGACAGTGATGCCTAAACTCTTCTGTGCCCTTTCCATACATTTGAAAAAAAAATTTGCACTTTGTCATGGCACAAGAAACTTAAAACACAAATTAAAAAACATACATTTTGCATGTCAAGCTATATCCCAAGACATTTTTAGGTATTTATGCAACAATGAACCAGTGCAAACAATTCTTTTAAGCTTGAAAAAAAAAAAAAAAAAAAAAAAAAAAAAGAGATGTTGAAATTTGTTTTCATCTGAGATATTTCTCCTTCTGATTCAGAAATATTCCCAGGTAGATTAACTTAAAGAATTCTTCTGGCAGTCCATGGATTACATTATTTAGTATTTCTTTCTTTCAGTTTGTAGTTAGATGTATTATTGGAAAAGAGATTTACTAAAGAGCAATACAAAATAGTCATAATTAAATGAGATAACTTGATGTCCAAACACTTCAGAGTTGTTTACTGGTCATTAAACTACCTCTTGTCTTTTTTGTGTTTTTCCTTTCAATATTGATGCAGGCAAACACAGAAAAGGGTATACTGCAGAACTTGCACAAAAAAAAAAAAAAAGAAACAGTTTTTGTAATACATTGAGATCTCCTTTGTGATCTTTGTAGAAAATTCTCCTTCACACTCCTGGAATGGAAATTCACTGGTAAATGTTTGTCCATTTGACCTTTTTTTTTTGACCATGGGATAAGTTGAATGCCTTACTTCATGCAAGGGAATTTCCCTTTTCTCTCTAGACTGAGCAAGAAAGAAGGAGCAGGTGAGCTGGTTGGCCAGCCATGCAGAAACTTCCTCAGGTCTATACTGGTAAAAATGAATCAGCAAGATTTTCCCCCCATAAGGATGATACCTTTGCATCTATCCTAGTGTGCTGAAAATCAGTGGAATTTTTTATATAAAAATCAGGAAGCATTTTACAGGTTCCACACCATGGAAACTTAACAGTTCAGACAAGTTTGTTTTAAACCTGTAATAGAAATATGAATTACTATAGAGATGACCGTGTTTTCAGGATAAATTGCAATGCATGGTCATATAAGAGACCAAACTCTGTTGTGCATAGTCAAGAACGCATCACCCAAACTGTTTTGGTTGGCTGTGGTTTGTCCTCCAAATACACAAGGTGGAAGACATTTTGAACTTCTCCCCCCAAAATAAATTTATTGCAATGTAGGGAACTGAGGGAGCAGCTAAAGGCTAAGAGACAGCAATTAAGAAAACATTTCAGGATGGTGGTTTCAGCGACAGCATAAGACATCACAGAAGAGGACCTACCACCACAAAATAGAGACAACAGCTACAAGATGCCTCTCTAACATGTTCTCAGACTACAGGGTCACACAATAGGACCTAAATTCACTTTGTTTGGAACCTGCTGCTTTGCAGAGAAACCACCACCATGAATTATCTTATCTGCAGATTTAGGGGCCCCTCCTTCAGAAATGCTAAACAATAGCTCTTGAGACAGACATGTTTACGCCTCTTTTAACTCACTAGAAGAATAAGAAATGTATGCCTTGCACATCCCCAATACTTTCTACTGGAGTAAGGACAGTTTCAGGGATAGTCCCGCCAATTGCCTAAAGCATCAGCCAAAGAGGAGTCCTACTACATTAAGCCAACTAGCAGTGCAAGTCATCTAGGCTGGGGTGCATCTCACTGTAGTCATCTACAGCGTGGTCGTTTGCATATGAGCTACTCATCTACACTTCTTTATAGTCCGTGGTGAGATATAACCAACTAGGACGCATTTCATCTCTTCCAAAGACAGATGGTTAAGGTGATTGGGTGAATTGCCTTCTTGAAGAGCTTGTTTATCTCCATTGACTATAAAAAGAGTCTAGACAAGTAGCACAGAAGTACATAGCCATGCTTGTGATGTGTAAAGTTAGGTGAAATGAAACCTTAGCATGTGAGTCAGAAAAGTAACCATGCTCTTGGAGGTAAATGACAGTCCTGAACAGATATATATTTTTTTCCAGTTATTATTTAGTTATTATTTTTCAGTCATTAAGTTATTTTAATTTCAGTCAAGTCTTTTCGAGAATTTTTAAGATCCTTAGCCTTTATCAATAGCAGGAATAGGTAGACTACTGAATTTACAAATTAGATAAAAAGACTTGAGATCCAGAGTCAAACACTTTGCACTGAAGCCAGAACAGTCTTGTTCGGGCAGAGCGAAAAGGAGAGACATGGTCTTTCTGTATTTACTTACAAAACCTGCAGTGCTTTGGCCTGAGATTCCCACAGCCTGCCTCTAAGGACATAGAAATGTGTTGCTACCATTATTTTTACTTTATCAACCTCTACTCTTTACCATAACATCTAACATCTCTATAACATTTAAATATGCTGAAATGTGGAGAAGGAAGGTATGCTTAGTTTTTGCCTTTTCAAACAGGGAAACATGCATTTTTTCTTTGCAAGAGCTTCATTATTTTACTTTAATGTTAAGAGTTTCCACTGGACTCAGGCTTCATCAGAAGATTCTTTTCCATAGGTCTGAACTCTTTCAGGCTCAGTCTGACCTTTTCTGTCTAGAATTATTACCTAGTCAGGAGTGCACAGCAGTGGAGCAAAGCAGATGTTCTCAGCTAAGTGAGTGGACTGTATCATATGGCCTGAGTTTGAATTACATCTTCCAAATGTTTCTGTACCCCTCAAACTAGAAAGGAAAAATCAGATTCAAACTGACAGGCTATAGCATGTGTAGTGACACCATCAGGGGAAGAGAAATGCCTAGCCCCGAGGTTACGCAGTGTCCGAGACAACGTGCAAACATGTTAGAGAAACAGTGCAGCAGGAGGGCAGTGGAGTCACAGCTGCTTTTTCAGGATGTCCTGAGCTAAATCTATAAAGAACAGGAGGATGAGACAATTTCATGTAACTTTGATCAGATCACAATTTAGAGAGATTGTTTGTTTACTCTCGCATCACTTTCAGCACTTCTGGAGAACAATCAGAGTTCTCAGCAATGAAAAATGAAGTATGATGGACAGTGAGGGGAACAGTTCAAGATAACTATGGACTCATTCTTGCTAACACTGCAAAATTCAGATCAAAACTGAGGAACTCAGATTCACTAAGATTACAACTCTATCCTTCTTCTCCTTGCCACAAAGTGATGCCTCTGACATTTTTTCAGTGTAGCTTGAGTGTTACAAGTCTTTGTTCCTTCTACAGCTCCTCAGTAATGTACCAGAAATACCACACTTTCCCTGCTTCTTCCAGGCACAAACACATTTTTCAGTTAAAGAACTCAAAGCACAGGAAAAAGATATTTCCGTATTATAGGTGAATAGATTTAATGTTCTACTTGCATTTAAATAAAAAATGTGAATTTCCAAAAAATCACCATATATTGTCTTCTATTTCTATCCCTCCACCTGCCCCTGTGTCCTTGAGGGCATCAGTATCTCAGTTCACTGATTAGGCCATCACCCTATCCACAAAATTTAGGTCATCCAACATGGTAAGAACTAAAACTGTTGCTCACTTGACAAGCCACACAACTCAAATATTAATTATTGATAATACCTGGATAGTCACAAGTCATTAGCAAGCCACAGTTTGCAAAAGACATGAACTAAACCACTCACAGAAAACTCATGACCGAGTGGAAGAGCTACATTTGACCCCAAAACAAATATTTTCTGCTTATTGAGTCATCTTCCTCTCCTGGAGACTATTACATCAAATTTTAAATTAATTTATTTCACCATTTTCTCTGAAATATAGTCCTGTGCTCTACTGTATGTTGTTTGTATCTACTGTGGGCTTTCACAGACAGCTCGTTGTGGTTTTTGAGATTCACATCTTTAGTAAAGCGTTTGGTATTTCAGGAACGGAATACTTATTTTCATAGATTCATTGTATGGTGTAACTACTACGGCATAATTTTGATTTGTTTGCTTCATTTGCTGAGGACTGAAGCCTGTTCCAGAACAATCACTGGGGCAGGCAGGCGGTCGCAGACATTCCTGTCATTCATTATCTGTCACACGAACACTGTAGGAAAAAGGCACTCTGCCGAGGTTCATGCTGAGGCCATTGGTGTGGGCCTCAGATATCATTAAGGTGTTTCATCACAGGCATTGAAAATTTCATAGTGCTCCACTCTTATTTTGTTTGTTTGTTTGATTGTTTTTGTCCTGAGAAAAGATACAACTTTTAGTGTTGGAACATCAAAAAGCTTTAATTTTTAGAGGGTACTGTTTTACTTTTTCTTTATACAAAGGCAGTGCGTAATAGTGTTCTCTTTAAAAAGTCAAATGTCGATTTTTTAATGCTTCTTCCTCCCAATGTTTTTAGATTGCTTGAAGCCTTCCTCTAAGTATTCCTGTTCCTCTGGAAGCTGGCTGTTTCCCTTGTAAGGGGGAGGAATCGGTGACCCAACCGAAAAAGTCATGAAAAACAGAGAGAAGGTTGCGAACAGCAAAGTATGGCGTAACCTGTGGTTAACTCACTTCCTGCTAGGGTGGGAAGGGTGAGTTTTGATCCCTGCATTTTCTGACACGGAGGAGAACTTGAGTCTGCCTCTGCTTTCTGAGTGAGTACCTGAACTGCTTAGCTACTTTTTCCTGGGTATTTTTACCTTTTTGTTATGCCTGTACATTGTTCAGAAGCTCTATTTTAGAATTAAGGAATATATTTAATGTGAATCAATATTTTTCTGAGGAAAAAGTATTCTCGGAGAGTGTCTGACAAGCTGTGTTTTAGTAACAAGGGCCTACCTGGGAAAAGGGAACTGGGAAGCTGCTGTAGTAGGATCAAAATGGCGCAAACCAGCAGCTCGGGACTTGGCTGTAGACACTATCTTCATCCTCAGGAGGAGCAACATTTGTTTCAGTGGGAGGGGTGGCACGGTTTCCCAAAATGAGGACAGGAGGTTGGGAAGGATCAGTGAGAAGTTTCAGGAGGCCGAGGAGCATTACTGTGTGTGGGAAGGGGCTCTGTGTCTCCCCTTCCCATCTCATCTACCAAGGTAGATGTTGAGTGAAGCAAAACCCCTACTTCACCCAGTGGGCCATCACCTTGTTCACAAATCTGAGGTCATCCAGCATGGTAAGAAGTAAAGCTGTTGCTTGCTTGATCAGCCACACAATTCCAGCACTGAGTGTCGGAGGCAGTGCATGACAGGGTACTCATGATCCCATCAAAAGGTCATGCTTTGCCAGGGGTGTGAAATGAGAGCGGCACCTCAGCTCACTCCCCTCTGGAGAGCAAGAGAAAGATTTCAGACTCTGCTACGGTGACAGAGGGGTGTCCTGAGCTTGGGCGGACAGCAGGAGTGTGGCGAGGCCAGGCGTGCAGGATTAGCCACAAACTGATAAAAGAGGGGGTTGGAGCCAGGCATAAAAACGTGGAAGGAGGCAACCCTTTGTTCAGGGCAACCACTTGTGTGTAGCCAAGGTGTTCTGCCCCTCATATTTTAACCTGTTGTAAAAAGACAGAATGTGAGCTTTGCCATGAGGGTAAACTCTCTGTTCAAACACAGTAAACTGGAGCTGGATGTAGATGGTTTGTAATACTGCAGTCAGATAGCAGGAAGATCTGAGTTTGCAACGCTTAGTTCTGTGCTAATCCTTGGCCTCCCACTTACAGCAAATTAGAAGTAATAAAGTGTTGTGATCAAATAGGCAGGAAGTCAGAGCACTCTTTCTGCAAACATCTTTGATAGTGAGAGAGGATAGGTAACGCCACAAAAATACAAAAACAAAACCAAGAAACTAAAGCTGTCAAAATTTTGGACAACTACATACTTCAAGGGAGCAAGATCATTTTTTTTTTTTTTTTTTTTTTTTGGAGGTGAGCCCAAAACTTTTGCTCCACAGTACCAAGACTCTTCCAGGAACCAAGCGGCTCTGTGTGCCTTTCCCAATACTCACAGTGTTCCTTCTCTGTGCTCAGTGGGACAAAGTGTATCGCTGCAGTCCTGTCAGAAGCAATATTGTATTTCCTCTCTTCCTGGCACAGCTGTTTGTGAGTTTACTGTAGTAAAAAAATGAGGTACCTAATGCCATTTGAAAAATGCCCAACACACCTAATTGAGCAAAGCCAGATAGAGGAATAGTGATAATAAGCTAAAGTCTAATTTGTTGCACGCCTGAACAGATTTGATAAAAGCCTATCTGGGAGCTAACCAAAGGTTAAAAGTGGTTTGAAATCCCTTCATATGATAAGGTGAGGAGAAGTAGCATAACCTCAGCTGTATTTTATGACCTTGATCACTTTTATGTCAGCCAGTAGTTATATGTCTCCAACTCTATGGTGCAATCAGGCTCTTCAATGCAAAAGTACAAAATTTGCCCCATGATGTTTTGTTCAATAAAGGTTTACTTGTGAGAAGAGATTGTTCTGTTCTTGGTGTGCAGTTTTTCAGTGTAACAGAGTATCTTGGTTCAATGTGGCACATGATATACTTTTCTTCCCTTTGAAAATGATTTGGCTTCTACTCTAAAATTTTCTGGCTGAATACTGAAAATAAATGTACAAACTGTATATAGTTCATATTTTATTATGAATGTATAATTACAGGCTCCCATAAAGCAGGTTTATGAAATGGGAACTGCTACTGACTAGTAATGTGAAAGTTGTTGCAATGGCCTATTTCCATCTGTTGCAACATCCTGTAATATTTAATAAGAACACAGCAACTTAAACATTTAATAAAAACAGAGCATGAAAGCATGGAACGAATCAATGTAAGAGTCTATTGATATGGGCAATGATGATTTTCCTCTAACATTTTTCTGTAGCAGTCAAGATATACCATTCACAAAACGACATTGCTGGCAAGTAAGCAAGATGTGTTTAGTATAAGACAAGCAGGTGATGTTATTACTCAAGCAGAGACAAAGAAGAATAAAAATCAAAAATGAAAAGTAAAGATGTAAAGATGCAGGGAATTTAACAGGGTTGTAATCAGAATGTAGTGTCCGTATCCCACTTTTTTATTTTATTTTATTTTATTTTATTTTATTTTATTTTATTTTATTTTATTTTATTTTATTTTATTTTATTTTATTTTATTTTATTTTATTTTATTTTATTTTATTTTATTTTATAGCTCTAACTCCAGGACTTGTCAGGAACAAAACTTAAACCCAGTTTTGTTCACTTTCTCCCCAGGGGACAGAAGGGGCGTTAGGACGAAAAGCCATGGGCAGAGTCCTGGGGCCTTGTACTCACTGCACCTCCTGGCAAACAGGACTGGGGGTCGTGTTGGAGGCTCTTCCACTTCACCCCCTTTCTGACTCACAGCAGGAATTTACTATGACAGCAGTGCTCATTATAGTGTTATGGAGATCTGGTAGAGAGAAAACATGCTATAAAACCATGTCTGTTTTGCATCCAGATCAGCCTCTTGCCATAATTAACTGCCAAGTTTTCCCATGCCTGTTCTCACACTGCTCGTGTTTGTCCAGATCAGCAAAGAGCTGATCCTTGTCGCTACAAGCATGCAGACAATAATCAATAGCTATGTGGCCTCTGATTTAGAAGTCCTTAGAACAGTAATGTTTTTGGAAAAAACTCATGCAATGCTTAAAGATAAAACAGGTAGGTGCCACAGGTAGGCTTTATTGAGTTCAGGAATGTTGTTAAATCTTTTTGACCTTTCCAAACTTAATTAAAGATTTAGTATGGCACACAGATATACATTGCTCTGACCCGTTTCTCCAGATGGGCAGACTTCTACTGGTATAAGCTGAGTGATTTGGGGGGAGCACAGCGTGTCCTGCAGGACTGGGGACTGCACTGAATATGTGCATAGCAAACAGTATGCACACAGGCCCATTTGTAACAGCAGCAGATGTTGACTTGTGCCAGCTTCGTATTTGCATAAGTGGCTGAAAGAGATGTGCTTGCAAGTATATGGATTTATTCTCCGTAACACTCTGTAAAAGGCCTAAATGTAAAGGAACATTATGTGGTTGAAATACTAAAGAGTTCATGTGCAATCATAAATCTGCTCTTACATGACCATACATCTGTACTGCTGTTTCCCCAAAGCCCCTGCCAAAACCTCAGCTCAAATGAAAAAAAAGAAGTCCTGCAACTTGCTGAAGCCAGTGGGAATTGAAGTAATTCTGCAGCTTACTACATACACCACATGAGGAAAGTGTGTGATAGATTCTTCAAAGCTACAGGAAAAGAAAGTGTAAATTTGAATAGGAGACCATATCATGGTGCAACATTAATATTTGGTGTAAACAAGCTGTAAGATAGGTGGTTTTTTTTTTGTTTGTTTTGTTTTGTTTTTATGTGATTTCCTAAATTTCTCTGCAGGAAAAGAGCAAATCGAGAGACATGCTGTGCTTGCTGTTTTCCAGTCAAAGTGCCTAGACAGCACCAGAAATGGGGAAGTGAAATTACTTGGGGTAGATGGATTATGCATTAAAAATATTATAGAGAGCAGCCAAAGTGCCTCAGATTGCTGTCATCCACTTAGACCCCTGGCTGCTGCTGGGCCTACCTGAGGTCTATTTTGAGGGTTCAGGCAGAATCTATGTGGTGGCACAGGCCTCATACGAGTGCTTTTTATGGGGATGCATTTCATCCCAGTTGCATAACTGTCAACAGCTGCAGTCCATAATAAACGCGGTATATGACAGTTGTTAAGTGGACCTCTCATTTACTGCATGTATGTAGAAAGCACTGGAACTGCGCAGCAGCAAGTTACTGTGTAATGCTTCAGTCACGGTAGTTTTCTGAGTGAGGTGAAAATGTTTTTCACGTTGAGGCAGCAAATATATGCTGACAGGAATTCAGTTCAAACATGAGATGCCATTGGTAAGAGGCCACAGACACAAACACAAGCTCGCACCAAGTTGTGATCTAGCTTTTTGGAATTTGTGACCTTCAGCTCCAGAAACATGGGCTTGGTAAGATAAGAAGAGCAGCTCTCCTAGCTCACCCGTAGATAGGGAACTGATAAACACTGAAGTGGTTTGACATTCCTCTCTGCAGAGCGCAGGGCTCCGCGTACATATGATATAATTACAGCCCAACTTCTTGTGACCGTAGTTTTCATGCCCCACCATCAGCCAAAGCAGACCTCCCACATCAGGAAAGCCCATATGTCATAGGAATCAGCAAAACAGCTTTAGCAAAACAACTCTGTTTAGGAGGTCAGCAACTTTCTGAGTGATCAAGTAAGGCAGATACCACTTGGCTTTATAAGCCCGTATGGAGCACCACTGAGCGTGTGTGAGTATATCAATAATGTTCCCGTAATCTTCAAATGCATTGCAGAAGGAGCTTTGCCCTGAATAATCTCCTGTGCTTAAAAGCATTTGCAGTATCCACAGATATAATGAGCTTAGAAGACTGAAATAATCAATACTCTTTGTTTATACTTTTCTCATACACTGAAACAATTAATAAATATTTGCAAAGCCTTTGTGGGAACATTGCCACAGTTGTCAAGACTCACTACTGCTGATGAAGACATGCTTTGTGCATTGCTCTGCATTGCTTTTTTTTTTTTTATTTTTTTTTTAATGTGTAGATCCCTCTGCACAGAAGAGAGGTGGTGGTAACTACAGAGCCTCTCTGCTTGTGCAGTGGTAATAGAGGTCATGCTACATTTGCAGCCAAATTTCAGGACTCCTCCCTCTGTCCCACTGATTTCCCTGCACCCTGGGGTCTACTGTGATGTAGAGGACCTAGGAGGCAAGTTGATGAAAGAAGAGGCTGGCAACCTTCTCCTGAGGCTACGGGGAGCTGGAGGTGCTCCAGCACAAGCTTGTGCCACGGCTTTCACCATGAGACCAAGATCACCAGGTCGGATCCATCAGGCCCAATGCAAATAGGAAGCAAAGGAAGACAGTCCCAAATGCAGTCCCTGAATCGAGCTGATCCCATTTATCATGAAGCTTAGCCATACCACAAGAGCTTTTGATTTAGTATTGCGACAGATTCAGGTATCTGTCATCACTAAGCTTCCCAAACAGTAAGGCAACCCTGAAGTGCTGCTCAAGATTATCTCATGAGCCATAATTTTTCTGTAAAGCCAGCAATAAGCTGTATCATATGTCATATAATTGGTAGTTCTACAATTACATGTTATAGAATATTTATGTACTGAGCCTCATACCAACTTTGATCTGAATCATCTCCTCTTTTCCTTTCCTTTCAAGAAAGAATATCTTTCCTTTACACAAATGAACTCTGTATTGACAGTGGACAATGACACTATCTGTATATCAAAAATTATCACTATCATACACTGTTCCATCAGCTGAAGGCTTAAAAACAACCTTGTTGCACTAATTACAGAGATTTCAGTGTGCACATTGGCAATGCATTTACACACAGCGGAATCCCCTGTGGGCAGAGGGTTTCACAAGCGAAGTCTCAAATTTGGGGAAAACGCCTGAAGAAGAACGTTTTTTTGAGGAATCAGACAGTTCAAGCTGTAAATCCATCCTCTGAGCTCGAGTGATGAACACGAGATGGAAATCAGGGCACACCCAATGGCCAATATTTCCAGGGCAAAAGGAGGATGCACCTTCCCCTGGCTCTAGCTGCTACCTCCTCTGGCAAGAGGGAAGAAGCAGGGCAAGGCACACCAACCTACCTTCCACTAGAGGAGCTACCTCCACCCAAAGGCTAGATTTTACCTGGTGTTGCACTGATGCAATTGCAGTGAAGTCAATTTGGACTCATTATCTTGACTTGCTATTTAGACCACTGTAATTTGTTGCTATTTGAACTACAGCAATGCCCCAGTTAGGGATGTGAAGAGGCTTCTAGGCATGGCAATAATGTTGTAACACCTGGTGCACCAAAGTAGCATTTGGTTCTTGTTGTGCAAATTATGGTAAGAACAGAGCAGTACGAAAAACACTGTAATTGTATTCAGCTTGCTAAAGATGCAGTTGTGTATATATGTTGTGTTTTCTGTTTTCCAGCTCGTGTGACACAGCTTGGTCACATCCCTAATGTGTGTGAGGACAAAAGGCTGTATTGTGCATGAGGAGAAATCCACCTGAGCTGCACAGGAGTCACATCATGCTCCTGCAGATCTCCTGCCTGGGAGACCGGGGATGGGACATTCCTACAAGAGCACCTGCCTTGAACACAGCTATAGCACGGAGCGCTGTATCCATGAAATGTACATTTTGCACTCTGATGAGATGGATTTGCTACTTTTTTTTTTTTTTTTCTCATTCAAGTCAACTGTTCTTTTATGTGGAAGAAGTCAGGAATAGGCTTTTTGTAATTTATTTAAAATAGCAAGAGTCCAACCTAATATGAATTTTCCAATGATAACCACTCCATGTCACTAATGAATAAGTACTTCTATACCATTTTGGAGAACTGCCACCATTAAGAAGTCTGCTTTTTCAGAAGGAGAACTGTTCACTAGGAAAGGAAAGGTCAAAGGCAATTATTTTGTCTAAATCATCATGACTATTTCTTTTGATAAGCTCTCTAACAATTCCTGGCATGGCCCTTAAACTGACTGAAAATCTAGCTTGAATAGCCTTATCATTGAATGTTTGTAGTGTCATTTTCTATCCTGAGTTTTCATTTTAGGCCAGTATTGGAAATGAAAAAATAATGCTGTCTTGTTTCGTCCTGAAATGTACCAGGCCGTACCTAATGGCTTCCCAGTTCCTTTCTTTATTTATTACAGCCCAGAGAATGCACTGTAAGAATTTATTCAATGGGAGAGGGAGACATTTTTTCAGGCCCTTCTAAGATATCCCTGCTTAGTACTACAATGTAGCATAATTAGCAAGTGGTCCTGATAGAAGATTATTAGAGAATATCCTAGACCATCCTAGCAAGAGTGCATTGAAGGATTTAATTAATTTTATTTATCTAAAACACACATCTAAAGAAGTAGTATTTCCTTCTAAAACCCTACCTGACTTCTCTACTACTTCTATTACTTACTTCTGATTTCAAAAATTGCATAGTGGTGAGCTTTGTATGAGCATTTTAGGCGCATCCTCCCCTTACAGATTTACTGAAGTACAAGAGACTTGTGCATCAGACAAAACCTGGAGCAGTAGCTTGCCATCACCTGTGGCATCTCCTTAGGATACAACAAACTCTTTGACTCCTTGTTCTTGAGAAAGGGTGGGAAGAGACAGTACAGATTCTGCTGCAGGAAGAGCAGCAAAGAAACAAATTAGTTTGCCATTTTGTTTCCTTTGCTTCCCACTTTTGGTCCAAGAGCCAGTGAAGGGTGAGGTGGAGGCCCTGGGAGGGGACAGGGCAGTGCCATGGTGAAGCCATCAGCTGCTGAGGATGTTTCAGTCTTTTTTCCATTCAGGTGCCTGGGTAGCCTACAGGTTTTAAGTACATTTAATTCCATCCTGGTGTTGGATTCTCTAGGACTAGTAAAGCCTAATCAGATATACCTAACAAGAGTAATAATAGGAACAGCAGTAACAGAAACTCGTTCATAAACAGACCTGTGAAATTACATGAAGTAAGCTAGAGCTGTATAGGACAGAACAAAACCAAGGACAGAATAAAAATAGGACAGAATAAAAAGGACAGAATAAAAAGCAGATGGGCATGTGGTTAACAGAGAGGAATATATTTTTTGATATGGGAAGGCAGACGATCTATTTTTGATCAACCATATCTTCACTGTCAATATAAACTACAGTTAGGGTGTAAATGTGTTAGGAGGTAATGTGTTTATATGAAACCATATTTTGCTTAGGTAATTCTCACAAACTAAATATATTGACCACCGATAATCCTTTGCAGTTTCTTCTACACATCTACTGTTATTGTCTATAAGAAATGTTTGCGATAATTTGTTCGATGGTTTTAATTTATATTAAGGAAACCATAAACCATGTCATAGGTTTCTGCCTAGATCCGAGTTCACATGCATATGGAAGGAATGACTTTCTAGGGTGGGATTACTTTCCTTTTCTTTCCCTGCACATGTAAGCCTGCCTGGTTCCAGTAATTATCATGGAGCTGAAAAACAGTCTTTGTTGCCTAATCTCACACTGACTGTGTTTTTACACAGCTCGTGCTTCCAGGGACATGTCAACATGAGAACGTCTGAGACTGCCAGCTTCTGCTTTTCTTTAAAAAGGTCTGAGATTTCCCGGTTGCAGACAAAGATTTGGAAAGATGAATACTAAAGCCCATATGGATCTACAATTTATTGTTCAATCAATCTCAAGATTTTGGAATAACTCAAGTTATCAAAATTATTTTCCCACACATTTATTTGTCTTCTTTTTCACAACAGGGAGGGAAGGAAGAAAGAGAGGAATCCACAGACTGAACTTTTTATTTCTATGTGAGCTGTGCAAGGGAAAGGCTGGTTACTTAGATTCCTTCCTCCTCATTACCCTGACACACATAAGGGCCACGCTCAGTTTGGCTCCCGGGCAGAACCAATCATGGTAGCAATTTACTGAAAAACATGATGAAATAAGATCCTTAAAGTTGACAATGCCTGATGTTCGGAATTAATTAAAATACACTTTTGTTCATGAAATAGCATGAACTGGAATGCTCTCCCTTCCTCAGAAATACACAAATATTAGGAGCAGCTTCCTGTCAGCCAGAGCAAAAGGTACTTCATGCCTTTGGACCTCAGTTCCAGGCACCAGCACCTTCCAGTTTCTACTTTTTTTTTTTTTTTTTTTGGCCCACTTTACATGGGCTCTTTATTGCTCAAATTAATCTGCTGGCTGGATTAAATTCTTGTTTTTAAATTTGAGAGGAAAACGGACAAAGAGAAATCCAAGAAGAAATTGAGCAAAGCATGACACGGAGGTGAAATCTTGTTTTCCACATATGGGGCCAAATGTGAAGTCAGTGGAGTAACTTTGAACTTACAGCAGTGGAGCTGAAAGCAGGATTTGGCCCCTGAAGTCGTGGATTACCAGATTTAGAGCCGAATGTCTGTAGTCCCATTTCAGTTTGGCTCTGAGAAAATATGAGTTCTGGACATGGTCCCAACTAGACGGGAATTATTTCAAACAATAATCTTTTTGTTTGCATAGCATAGGGTTTCACTTAGTTATAAATACATCTTTTAAATTAAATTTCCCTTGAAAAACAATGATTTAAGGAACAAAGTGGTTTGTTAAACTCCGGGTATTTTCAGTGAAATCTAGAACTTGGGGTGGGGGCTATTGGAAGTCCAAACCACCGTTTAGTTTTGCCATGACCACAAGAATAGGATGTTCAATCACAAGCAGAGAGTAAGCTGGCCTCACAGTTGCCTTTGCTTTTCCTGTAACAAGACAAAAAAAAATCACAGGCAGCAATGGCACAGATTTGTTTTTCTCTCTCCCTCTCTTCACTCAGAGAGGACAGGCAAACCATGGCCTTCAAAACACTTCATCTGTGGACCACACACAGAGCCTGAGGTTAACGCTATTATTGCTCCTTTGTCAGGCCTTTTTTGTCAGCTCTGCCAGATGAATTGTTCATTTCTTTATTAAATAAGATTCTTTTCCAGTAGCTGTCTCCCTTAACCTCAAAATAAACCCTTTCCCTAGAAGGGGAAGATCAGCTGCTCACAGTTGTCCCCATGGAAAAATGGCAGGGTAAACATTTCACCAAGGGACATTGTAGAGGGCTCCCCGAACCCCTTACATTAAAGTTCAAACAAACAAAAACTAAATGTATTTTTCCTCTCACTTTGGGGCTAAAGAGTCAGCATATGGTATTTATGCTGGACTCTGATTAATTCATTTCAGAGAAAACTGACCTTCAAAAAGTAGAACAAAATAAGGGCTATTTATTATTATTATTATTATCATTATTGTTATTATTATTACTATTTTTACAAAATGTTAATTTTTTCTTAAATGGACAGCTATCTATGAAACAGAAAACAAAACAAAACAAAACAAAACTCTTTCTAGAAATCCTTTTTGCTTTCTGGTATTTTTCAAGAAATGAGCAGCAACATCAGGGCTGTTACCTCAAAGGAAGATCCCTGCCCTGTGTGTTTGGGGCAGCTGTAACTTAAAGTATCAGCATTTCAAAGACTTCAGAAGGTTCCCCAAGACTTTCAGACTACCATTACTTCTCCTTGTTCGTTTTTCAGTTCACTGAAAACTGACCCTCTTCATTGCCCTAGGGCTATGAAAATAATTTCTGGATCCAGGGGTCCGACTTTCTCTTTTTTATTCTCTGTAGGATAAATTTCCTTCTGGTGCAGCCTTTTTTTTTTACCCCTCCCTTTGTCTTCCTGTTTTCTCTCGCCAGTTCTCTTCCTTGCATATTAACCCCTCGCTTGTTCATCTGCCCTATTACACATTGTATTTCACCTTCAGGCTCCACTCTTTGCCCTCTTCACAGAATTATGGGTTGGTTGAGGTGGGAAGGGACCTCTGGAGGCCACCTGGTCCAGCTCCCTGCTCCAGCAGGGCCACCTACAGCAGGTTGCCCAGGACCGTGTCCCAGCAGCTTTGGAAGATCATCAGAAACACACCCAGCCCTGGCACTGAGGGGAAAGTCCCACTCCAGAATGGGGTGGTAAGACTTGGTGTGAGCCTTGGGGCCAATGGATCCCAGGTGCTACCTTATCTGTCTCCGCACCTGGTCCAGAAGCACTCATGATCTGACCAGATTGGGATCTGATTTCCTCTTTGGTTGACTGGCAGGTGCAAGTTAATCTTTCCTTTCAGATGCCCTCAACAATGTGGGAAATATTTTAATTTCCACCATCTGGGTTTTGTACTACATGAGAAAGAGGATTTCCTATTTTTCAGTGGGTATGCCATCTGGATGAACGGTGTCTTCCCAAGGGAGGCTATTTTTGCAGGAGTTTTCCCACCAGGAAAGGCCAGCCGGCACACCAAGTTGGAAACACTGCGATCAAATCCAAACTAGGTCAGTTTCATTACTTATTGTGGTTAATTATGCTGTGCTTCGAAGTCTGCTTCGTGCTGGGAAGAGAGGAAGCAAGGAGAACTGTGAACTGAGCCTGCTGGCGTTGCAGCAGGAATGCCCCAGGACGAGCCACCCCTCTGGTCCAAGTTCTCCTCCTCTACCCCTCCTCGTGCTGTCTGTGCTCCTCGCAGAACAAGAGCGGGTCTCAGTCATGCTGATTTGGGGTGCAGAGAGGGAGACCCAGCATCAGGGCAAAGATGACTTCCTAGAATGACCCGTGAGGAAATGGCAGGGGAAATTCACATTTTTGTTTCTTCCGTGGAATAGGCAGATATACACAGGGCCTACAGAGACAGAGAGATGTTTCTTTGCACATCTTAAACTGCAGTCAAAAGAGATTTCTGGGTCCCTTGCCCCAAGCATAGGTGGAAATTTCCATCCAGCCTATGCAATTGGTATCAGGGTAAGTTATGAGGTGGAACAATTCCTTGCAAGCTTCCCAGAGAGGTTACTGGGGACCAGTATACCTGGGACAGGTGTTCCAGGGCCACAGAAAGTCTCATGGAGATTCCTCCCTCTGTTGAGAGTCACAGAAACCTACCGCCCCATTCCTTCAGCCTACTCAGTAGCACCAAGTCGGTGTTTTAGAAGGGACACATTTTATCTGGAAGTTCAGACGTCACTCTGGTGTGCCAAAGGTGAGCCCTAAATATTTCTGCCTTAATATTTGATAATGCCAAGGTGTATTTTAATATATGACCTGCTGAAAGTCCCACGTGGCTCTCAGTAAGAAAAAGCTTATGATCTGTAACTGCCATCGCGGGCCATTTCAGGAATTCAGTTATCTATTAGATAGTTTTCAATTTTTATTAAAAGCTGTAAGACTTTCTATAATGTTTTTATTTCAGATCTGCCATCTTGCAGGCTCATATTCTGAGCCACTGAGACACAATCAGCAAAATATAAAACTATATAAAGTCTATTATAAACTGTAAAACAAAGATTCAAGATGACAGAACATATTCACTCTTCTGAAGCCACAACAGGAGACATATAAACAAACCTGATTTCTCTGGCATTGCCATGGCTAGGATTTTATGGATCTTTTCATTCCTCTAATCAATACTTTGCTCAACGCTGACTCTTCTTTTCTGGATCTAGTATCCAGAATTTTCCTGAAAGATATCTTTCTGATGTGAATATAAATTTTCAACAAGTTTGCTTTTTATTATCCTCATATTTCTGGATTTCATTGTGTTGCCTAATAGATCTGTAGTTTTTACACCTGAAAATGTTCTCATATCGCTGCTTGCACAAACATTTTATTGCCAAGAATAGTTTCTCTAAAGGAAGAACATTTTCTAAAGTTGGATCAATAGTACGGCTATGTAATCCAGAAAAGAAAAATAGCTCTTCCATCATCCTGTTGATTTTTTTAAGCAGAAATGTAGAACCTCATTTTCATATTTTGACTCCTCTAAAGCATTTTAGTCTATCCTTTTCATGAGAGAGAGACCTTATTTTGGTTACAAAACTCAGGAATTTCATTAAGTCTCTTTGAACGATAAAGGATAGCTTGGCTAGTACACAGTACGTCCTTATTTCATTCCTAATCTCCTTATGTAACAGACCCTGCGACTCACATGCTTTTTCAAGTTTCAGAAGCCCTTCATGTTTTTTTCCATGGGGCGAACAAAACAACGTTAGCATCTTTATAGCAAATCTTGTTTAAATATGGCTGTTGAGAGGTAGGCAAGAAGGTACACTGTGGTTTCATGTGCCCTATACTTGCTGTGTGCAACATTTAATTATGAATAGGAGAAGAACTTGAAGAAAGTAGGCACAAACCCTGCAATGCTTATATTACTGTCCGGTCCCACTGGGAATCACGGCCACTCTGATACTCACTGTATTCACTCAGTAGTTTTTGCTGGAAAACCTGTGACATTAAGCAGAGACAGATTTCTGATGCCTGTGAGTAACAGTCAACATTTCAGACATATAAGGTTCAAGGTATATACAATTCCAGATGTGGTCTATGTTTAAATAGTAAACCTCAATACAATGTATACATACCATAGCCGTTAGGAGCTAGCACCTATATTTTTCCCTGGTGTGTGTGGCAGTGCACTGTTTTTATATAAAATTTCCAGGAAAAAAAAAAAAAAAAACAAACAAAAAGACCAGACAAATTTTTGTCTGTTAAAGTTTCTGAAGAGGATGGTCAAATCAGCCAGCAATCACAGCAAAAGGAGAAGAATAGTTCAAGCAGTGTCCAGCAGAAGAGCACCTAAAGGAATCACTTCTTTCCTTTGGTGGAGTTCATATTGCCAGATTTACCCACTCTTTACATTTTCATTCCATATCCTAGGGAGTTTCCCAGACTACGCAGCATACTGAATTTTCCCCACAGCAGAACAAAGAATTAAATCATTTATGTAATGATATAAAAACCCCAGAGATCAGGTGTGAAATGAACAATGCAGGCTCTGGATCAGCCATTTCTTAGCTCAAAGTTGAAAGTTGAAAAGACAAGATGTTGAGGATGTCAGCTTTGGCTGACTTTTTCTAGAATCAGCTGAAATATTTGGTTTCTGGGCAAAACAGGGCTGAGGCATTGTCAGAAGTGAGCACAGAGACAAACCCAGGCAAACTCAGGAGCAAAGCGAGCCCTGTACTGTTTGTCTCCACGCACTTTCCATTAAGTTAGCATTGGACCTCACCGTGGCTAAATGAGAAGGTGCTGGAGCAGGCAGAAAATAGTAAAGGAAGAGAAAGAGAATGGTTTGGAGATTGAGGAACATAGGAGAGTTTCAAAACAGGGATAATGCAGACGCAGCAGCAGACGAGACATTAAGGGAAGAGGCATAACCTAGGGCATCCTAAGGCAAGAAATTGTGCAAATGTTGTAGTGGTCCAATTCCTCACCAAACACTTTGTGCCACGATTGAAGGTTTTCCAAGTGCTTAAAGACTACCTTGGAGACTTCAGTGGGAGATTTGGAGACACTGCAGAGATGTCCTTTTGGCCACCTCAGAAGAACTGTTCATACTATGGGAGGTTGGAAGAGAGAGCATGAACATGCAGCCCAGACACCTACCTTCTGAGGGAGGGAGGAAGGAAGCCTGGGGGTTGCGAGGCTGCTGTTAGCATCACCTGATGTACACTGCATCCCATCGATTGCACAGCATGCTTGTGGCTGCTCAGTCCCCAGCTCCCTTGTGAGCCCCAGGTCTGGGGGAAGGAAGTGGTATGTTCTCGGCTGAGAAGGAAGCCTGGGAAAGCAGCAGGCACAGAGGATACACCAGAGAGGCTGTCATTAATAGCTCTTGGCAAACAAAACACTGGTCTCTTCTGGTCTTGTGCAGCTGGCTGTCTAGGTGTCTGGAAATTGGCTGAATGAAAAGAGTTGCTCTCCCTGAGGAGGTACACACAGTGGGGCTGTAGTAAGTGCATGATTTCCTTGATACTGAAGGCATATAATTTCTGTTCAGCAGAGGGAACTGCACGCAAGAGACCATGAAGTGACCAATAGAACTCCAAACGTCATCAGGAGACATGCTCAAGTGCATGCTACGAAATCACAGCT
Source organism: Anas platyrhynchos (assembly GCF_047663525.1). Taxonomy (NCBI): domain Eukaryota; kingdom Metazoa; phylum Chordata; class Aves; order Anseriformes; family Anatidae; genus Anas; species Anas platyrhynchos. Next base: position 38,897,570 of record NC_092590.1, read on the forward strand.
GTTCATCGTGTCACTGGAAAGTGCAGGAAGTGCAGCTGATGGGATGTTTCACCGGCAGGTCTGAAGGAAGCTGTGCTGTCTGTGGAGAACACCGGCAGATGAAAATGGAAAGCGTCTCACTGCATGTATCGCAGGCCCCCACTGCCAGCAGCTGACCACGGTGTGGGCAACACCTGGTGACAGCAAGGGGGCAAGTTACAGGATTAAAGAGGCACAGGTTTCTGTCTATCAGTCACTGGCACAGCCCAACAAAACTTGGAGCCAATAAAAACAGATGGCAAGGAACCATCACTGAATGTGGTAAAAACAAAAGCCAAACTATTTATTCTAACTAAAAGTAGGTGAGCAAAAAGCCACTCTTAGGAGCAGACTCAGCCAGCTCGGAATCCCATCGAAGCAGCCAAGGAGGACATTCCAGAGAAACTGGGGAAAAACTGGGAACAGCATGTTCAGCTACTTTCCCTGATGAAAATTTCCCTGAGTTAAAATAAAAACATGACATCCCAAAATGTCTGACCAAAAGGCTTGCTTTTCCCACAGGGCTTTGTAAATGCGAATTGCGAGAAGTTAGTGTTGTTGAAAGGAAGAGAACTGAACCATCTGAAACGTGGTGCTGGCAGATATCCTTGTGTGACTGCTGGGCAGGGAAGGAGAGCAGCAATGTTAGGAACACTGCTAGGGAAAGCCAGGGATGTATCTGTGGGAAGCTGATCACAGCAAGGTATGAGACAACCAGTAGAGAGGTGAAAGCAATTAACTCGGTAAGTGTTATCAGAAATATTTGGGCAGCTTGCATAGCAAAGTACTCCTGAAAGAGCATAGGGAACATCTGAGTGGCATGAAAGGAAAACCAATCCACTAGGAAAATGGGAACATAAAGAATACAATGCAGTTATTGCAGTTATTAGAGAGGATCTTTTATCAGATCATGATATTTTATCAGCAGATTCATCCACAGTTGACACATAGACACCACACGCTGTCAAATTTACATTGCGTGCTAAATTAATTTCTCTCTATATATTTTTTTCATTCAGTAGACAGTTAACCTAACCACACTTGCCTAACAATATATTAGCTTTTATTTATTTCATTTCTTATATTTTCATTTCAGTAGCATTTTGTGTAAGTAAATCCTGGAGTCCGGTAACTGCTAGCTATCTCCGAACGCATGTATCTGTGTAAAAGAACTGAATTTATGTGAGCCTGAATATCCTTAATGGATAAAAGTTCTTGGCAACCATGAAGCAAAGGGAAACGTACTGGCTATAAAAATTGATGAAGCGAGCATTTTTGAATTTCTCACTTCTTAGAGATCTTTTCCAAAGAACTAAGCATATCTTTTCCAACCAGTGGAATGTGGCTGAAAATGCAGTGTTGCAATAAGTGTCTATCTAGTCCAGGACAACAGGTTATGTTTTCAGACATACTAGCAAAAACTTCATTTATTTAACCCATTTTTAAATACTATTTAGCCTTCTGCATGAACAATGACAGGAAAAAAAAAAAAATGAGGCCTATGAATAGCTAACAGATTTTTCCTAAGCCCTAACTGTAAAGGGAACTGAATTTCATTTAAAGTACATTCAAACAGGTACTGATGCATTAAGAAGAAGACCTTTCTGTCTTTAAATCATTCACAGCTGGCATTGTCCCATCAGTGATGAATTATACGACATTTGATGATACCGTGCTTGATGCTACACAAATACCCAAATGGGGAAAATGCAATTTTATCCCATGGAGTTTCTCATCTAAAAGACAAAGCAGACAAGCCAGAATACAAGGACTAAATTCCAAAACTTATGTTTGGTTGTGTGCCTCCCTCCACTCTTTCTTTGTCTTGATGGCGGTCTACAAGTGTCCCAGCCCATATCTTGCAGTGATGCTCACACAGTGGTGGTTGACTCCTCCCCTGCTGGCAGGAAATTAACCTCCAAGGGCTTCTACTTTGAACCTTGCAGAACTGGCTTTGTCATTATGAAAAGATGAGCTTACTGGAAGGCAAAATCCTAAATTAAATAAAAACTTGTGCTTGTCATTAAGAAATCTTCATATAACTTTTGCAGCACAGAAACATAATCACCGTATCAACCACATCTGGAAGGTGCTTCGGTTTATTCAGGAGGAGACACTGGAATGTGAACGCGGGCTAGGCTGGGCCATAATAAACTTTAAGAATGCAAATCAGGCGGATTGCAAATCTGTTATCACATATTTTTTTCCAGAAACAAGATGAGAACGTTTAAAAAAGAAAAGCCAAACCCTTAGGGTCAATTAATGCTGTTACACTATGGTTGAATTTGACTCAAAGATCAGAGTGCATCATTTACAGTAAATGAGCTTTTGTTTCTGCACTTAGATGTTGATCACTATTCTGCTTTTGATGCAGTCTTTATCAGCAGTTTCTTTTCCTAATTCTTTATTTTCTGCACTGCATTCCACTAGAAGAATTTTTCTTCCAAAAAATTGTGTTTTCTCTGAACCCAACAAAGGTTGGAAGGAAACAAATAGCGGGCTGTTTTCCTGATGCGGATGCTGGGACAGTGTCTAGAAATGGAGGCTCTTAGGCAAAACCTTATTGCATTCCTATGCATAACTGCTGGTTTGCACTAGTTCAGCTCTATGGCTCCTTCAGCGGGACCCTTCCCTCTGGCCCTTCCAGCAGCCAAATACACTTTCAGCAAATGTGAACTGAAGTTTGTGCTTTCCCAGGATGCAGAGGGTAGCTGTCCTCCCAAAACTCATCTCTGGAGCTACTAGGCAGGTGGGAATGAGCCATTTGGTTATCTTTTGATAACTGTATCATGATTACATTGTTCTATCCTGTTTTCTGTTCTTGGTTGGTATGCTGAGGAGTTCGAAAGATAAAGTCCCCCATGGACCTGTGAGACAGAGGAAGATCTCAATGATCCTTCCATTGACATTTTAGGGCCCTTCCCAGGTCTCTGATCCTGCCTCTCCTCATCAGCTTTGGACATTCCCCTCAGTATTACCTCTGCCAGAACAGGGATCCTAAGAACGATGTGCCCAGCCTGAGGCTCACCTACAGCCCACTTCAGCTTCTCATCCAACAGCAGCACTGTAAATAAGAACAGCCCCGGAAAGATGTAAGATCTCCAAAACATTTATTTGCATATTTAAGAGTCCCAAATCACCAGGGCACTGTGCAGATTCAAAAAAACACTTTCTACTAAAGCACCAAGTGGTAACACCAAGTCTTCTGAAACAAGAGGTTGTGTACCCCCAAATTTCTCCAGGCTCTGGAGTCACAGGAACTACAGGCTTACAAGTCTGATTCCTCAGGTTCCCTATTGCAAACTTGAGTTTGAAACTGGGCAGAAACAGACAGAGGTGCAATATTAGTACACTGAAAAAATTGTGTGCTGGTATCTTTTGTCCTGTATTTTTCCTTTCCCTTGGAGAATAAACATTTTAGTAACCATTATAGAAGTAGAATGGATATCACCCTTGCCTGTGAAGTGCTTAAGTACTGAAAAATGTACCTGAGACATTAGGAAATAAAAGAGGGTGTAGTCTATTTTGAAAGGCAGTTATCCAGTTCCAGGTGGTTGGAGGGCAAGATCAGAGCATTCATTCATGATGTGGGTGGTCTGGACTGAGAGCTGAACTCTGCGCAAGGGAGTGGACTGCTCAGAGGGAGAAAGAAAGGTTGAACTTACTGCTTTTCTGCTTTATTCAGTTAAGTAAAGGTTATTCATGGAATATCCATAGAGACAAAGTTGTTTGTAGATCTGGCAACATTTAGTTCTAATTTATTAAAAACATTTACCAAGATCTTTGGGAAAAAAAAAAAGGGGGAAGAACATTTTCAAAACAGGAGTGGCTCTGAAATAGGTGCTCACCTCTAAAATGGTTCTGAATGTTGGAAAATCTCCATTCAAATGTCATGTACCTTGACAAGACTTATATCTTTTAAAAAAATCTCTATTTTTATATCCCTACGGGACTCCCTCTGCTAATTTATAGACTGTAACGGATTTTGGGGAGGGATGTGAGGGGAACGAGTTATCTTCGTTTTATGATGGCATAACAGAACCCCCATCATAATTAAAAAAAAAATAAAAATTAACAAAAACAACATTGTGGCCAACAGTTACAGATTCCAATCCATTACTCATTGGCAAAATACTCCGCAATCATATTTCTAGTTTTACAAGCAAAGCTTTTTCAACCATGTTTTAATCTACTTAGCCATTTATCTGTCAGAGAGAGGAAACGCTTCTTTTTGTTTGTTTTAATTATCCAAGAAACTGTACTTCTGCACTCCATACATCATTGAAGCCTGAGCCCGTGACAAACTGAAGATGGGAGCAGGTGCATAACTTCTGCAGCATTGCTGAGAAGCACCGGATCAAAGCCTCTGTTACGGTCACTGCAAAAAAGACCTGTTATTAGTGGCACCAATCCCATGCATGACAGCACTGACTTTGGCCCATCGTACTTCCAAGGTCATTAAAGCAAGGTCACTAAAGACTGCAGATAGATAAAATGGAGACAATTATTCTAGAGGAGCTTAGCTAGAGCAAGGGAATAGGGAAGCAACTTTGCTGTCCACTTCGCTTGTAATATAGCATTACAAAGCCAGCTGTAATTAGTCAAAAAGCTAAAATAGGCCATCTGAGAAAAGTTTATATATTTTAAGCAAAACCCCGATGTTAAATTAATATTGCCTAAATTCTTGGCAAAATTATATGTTTGTGTGTGTACTGTGCGGTTCTTGTTATAACCCATTCCCAAACAAAATGGTAGAGGGGTTGTGGCACCTCCACCCCAGGAGATGCCAAAACCCACTGGGCACAACCCTGGGGTTGGACTAGACCACCTCTAGAGGTTACTTCAAGCCTCAACATCTCTGCGATCATACAAAGCATCCTGTACAGTTTTATGCAGTGTCTGGAGAACATGCCCTCCCAGCCTCCTGACCAACCCCAGCTCCTTGCTGGTGGGGCAGGGTGAGAAACAGGTAGCCTCCACGCAGCATGAGCACCCTCCAGCATCAGCTAGATGTGATATCAACACTGTTTAGGTCACAAACCCAAAACCAAGCGCCACACCAGCTGCTATGAAGAACGTGAACTCCCTCCTAGCCCAAGCCAACACCAGTTCTTTTTATTAGCATAGCACTCCTTTTCCTCAACTATCCTCTATGGTCACTTTACATTCAGGAAGTAAAACTGGAATTGCATAGATCCTGTTGTTACCCCTGGTGTTTTTAAACATGACAGCAATTCCAACAAGCTAGTTCCACGATTTTTTAAAACAACTTCAGTGCTTCAGATGTCTCCAGCTACTCTCTAGTTGCAGTAGTCCTTGCCAAAGAAAACCAATGTAGCCAACTGGCGCACGCGTACCCGTCCCAGCAAGAGGGGCTCTTAGCTGCTGGCCCATTTCCATTCCTCTTCACATCCCTATAAATCAGGAGTCACTTACTTCAGGTTCAGAGGGTGTAGAGGAAAACCAAAATCAGCCTTAGGCTTCCCTGCTTTGCACTGGCACCAGACACTGCTCAGCGGGTAGTCACGAGCTACCAAACGTCCCAAAGCCACATCGCATTGATCTTTGATCACATCTTCCTAATGCTGCTGCAGCTTACAAACTTGCTGCAGTCCCCCAGAGGGAAGAGATGAGGATTGCACGCGTTTTACTCACTGTACTAACCAAGAAAGATTGATAAAAGAAAAGCAAAATGGAAGACAGTCAGTGGAGAACAGAGAAAAGCCAAATGGGACAGCCTCAGCAATGCACTGAAGGAGGAAAGCAAGCAAAGAGCAGAGCGTTTCCACACTTACAAGGACACTGCGATGGCTATTACAGAGCTCAGTTTAAAAAGCAGCAGATATACTAGAACCCTAGGTAAACATATAAAGATGGTTTTAAACTAACAACAACGAAAATAAACATGCAAGAAAGGAAAAATCCATCCTTGTAGTATCCATCCTTGTAGTGAAAATGCTGCAATATTTAGCCACAACACAAGGGAGTTTAGGCAGGCACTAGGAGTTTTATTCCAAGCTTCTTCATTTTGCTTTGCCAATTTAATTTGGATTTCTAATGTACCTTTTTGATGATCTTGATAAAATTGTACATAGAAGACTTAGCAAGAGACTCTTGCAATTGGGATTTTACGAGATGTCAGGGAAATAAACGTGGCAAACACTTCAGAGAGCACCAGGGTCTCCAGCTGAGTCACTGAAGAAACTATAAGCAACTTCTCAGGGAACTAATAAGTCCCATTAGAGGCTGTGTGCTCATTTTTAACTTGCTCTGCACGCAGAAGCAGCTCCAAAAAAAATCCATATTTATGAAATCTGAATTCACTTCAGAATATTTTAATAACAATAATAGCTTGATTAAGATCTAAGTGAAAATATGAAGCTCTAAAATGAGTTATTTTAATAGTACGTAATTTTCCTTTTTGAAGCTTTGCCTAGAAAGAAGTTAATCCTTATGGACTAAAGAACACAATGCGCATAGGAAAGGTCTTGAGAATGGTTATTCATTTCTTTAATGTTAATGACATACAAACAATTGGACAGGCCCCACCCACACAATTAAGATGGCAAAATCAAGCTCTGCTGAAGTCAGGTATTGCCAAAATTTAGGCTGCCTATACAACTGTTGTCCAATCCCCTTCCATGTAAGCACTGATATAATATCTTCAGTTTTATGGTTAAAAGCCTTTTTTTTTTTTTTTTACACCAAGTCTGCATTCAGGTACAGAAAGGACTGTTCGAAGAACATGCTAGCTGTAAGATACTTAGTTTTTTCCATTTGGCTATTGACCTACTTATTACCCAGCATCCAAAATCTACAGAGAATCTTTAGTTTCTTCTTTATAACAGTTTCTGCTACTTTCATTTGCTGCAAGATGAAGGGAAGCGACAGGAAAGACACTGATGAGCTCTCAGCCTTGAAGGTACCATAATGCACACAAGAGAAGAGGACTAAATTAGGGATGCTCACAACACTGAGAGCTGCATTTTCAAGCTCTTCAGCACTTCCTAAATATATTTCATCTAATGATCTGAGTTCTGAATGCTATTTCCTGTTGTTTTCATGTCTGAAGACCCAGTAATAAGGCACCATCAAGAACAGGGCTGAATTCAGATATGCACCACGGCGATATAATTGAACAGAGGGATTAATGTAGGTGATGGGGTAGAAGAAATTGTCAAGGACATCCAGTCTGGCTCTCTCTACCCATCTCCCTTGAGAAGGTGCTTATTTCCTCAGCTCAGAACAGAATAAATGCTTTTGTCTTCATATAGCCTGTGAGCACCACTTCCCAAATGGCTGAGCTGAACCAAGGCAGCACTGAAAAGGAGGATTTGCTCTCCCCTCAAAACCTGCTCCTTACCCTCCATCCTCCCGGCCACATGATGCCAGTCCTGTCCTCACACTGGCTTTCCCCCATACTGAATCTTGTCTTGAACTGAATCAGCTCATTCCGTAGTGATGGTCTTGTCAGAGCAGTAGTTTTCTGCCAGACTGGTGAATTTGGGCACAGCAAAAAGGGTGCCAGCGTCAGCACAAACTGAACCAGGCCAGCACAAACTGGCCAGGAGTTGGAAGAAAGCAAGAGGTGGCAAAAGACCTTCCTCCTTCTCAGCTGTGACCTGCCTAGCTAGGTCATCCTCCCTGGTTAAAACTGAGCCTTTGGTTCTACCATTTTAGTAAGTATGTAAGTAAAACTTAAATGAAATGACATCTCAGCCAGAGCTGAGCAAAAGCAGGCAGAAAAAGACACCTCTCTGGCTCCAAGGAGCTGTCTTTGCTCAGCTTTCCAAGGCTTCCCATACACAAAGGGAGAACTACAGCTTTCCCAGAAAGGTCAAAGGACATTTTTTTTTTTTTTTTTTTTTTTACAGCGGAAAGCATTTGGCAATATAAATACAGGGTTCCTCCCTGCTAGTAAGTATTTTCTTCTGAAATAACATGCTCCAGCCCACAGTTTCCAAGAGATGTCTGTGTCCTTGCAGTATGAAAAGGATGAACACATCTCCCATTTCTGTAATTCAGGTGTTTTAACACCCAGCCCCTGATGGTCATCCAGACATGCTGGATTTTGCTTTGGTGGGTCCAGTGATAGGAGATTTTGCCTCAGAAGGTCATGATACCCATGAAGTTCTTTTGTATTTCTACACATTTTACATCTCTGGATTTCAGGCAGTGACTTCTGTGAGACATTATCTTGTCACTGCTGTCATATAAGCTTGTATTTATAGGATTTATTTCTTGGCCATCTAAGAAGGAAATCACCTAATTACAAAGTAATATAGTAGGATCATTATTAAGTTAGCTGCCCAAGCCTTCTCATTAGAAGATGCCGTTTTTTTGCATTGTCTGTAATCTTACACTTTGAACTCTTTGACTTGACTTCTTTCATCCCATCAGGCTTCAGACTTTTTACAAGTTTTTCTACCATAAAACCTACCAATTTCCAAGAACACAGCTAAGAAGAATAATGCTATTGTCCTGATTCTAAATCTTGTATATGAAAACTCTAGTCTACATGTAGCTTTGAGCAGGGACTAAAAATTTGGGGTTAGGGATACAGGGGATGGTTAAGGGATTATCCTTTGAAAACCAAGTAAAATTTAGTGCTGTAGTGCTCTAACAAACATCTGAAATAACTGCACTTTGCCCATGTCCAGTAAAGACTTGCCAGAACTTCATAATGCAACTCTTCAGAGATGCAGTCTGCAAGAAGCACACCAGCCCTCTTCAGGCTTTTCTGCGGCAGGAAGGTTTATAACCTAATAGCGCTAATAACTGCTCCTCCAGATCAAGTTGCAGGCCTATGCAGCACATTTCAAGTTTTGAGGCTGCTGATAAATCCTCTTATTGGCAGTACAATTACACAGTTGAATTTTCCTTGTTTACATCTTCCATAAGCTTAAGAAATTCGGCATAAAACCTGTGTTTTCAGAAGCAGCCAGTACAAAGCCTATGCAAAGTGAGGATTATTAGCTCCATTATACAGGCCAATTTCCATATCAGTTAAGTTTTTCTGTGGGCATTCTCTCTTGATCCTTTATGTAAACTAGGGTGTTGGAAATTATTAGTATACGTTATTTTGAAAAGGTATCACCACTATTGGCACAAAAATTATTGCAAATGTTTGTGTATCAAGATGTTACACCAACGCAAAGATAACAGTTTGAAGGTAAGATTAAACCTATTAATGTGATGTATTATACAACAATTAATACCTTTCATTTCAGGAAAACTGAAGTCTACCTACAGTAAACACTGTTACATGGTGAATTTCAGCATCAGAAAAAGGGGATGCCCACTACATGCAATGTTAGTCACAAAATATTAAAAAAAATAAGCAGAGAAAGTAAAATATATACTATTTTCCTTAATACTATTTAGCCATACTAACACAGATAAAGCCACTTTAAAGATAAACCCAACATCCCCCGCGTATTGCTGTGCTTACAGCTCTTTCAGTGCATGTATGGTTTGTACTTTTATCAAGTGGCCTTAAACCTTTTCCTCCTAATTAACAAACCTATGTGTTGCAGTTTGGAAGCAAAACAGAACTAAGTTAAATACACTCTGGCTGCCTTAACTCAGAATTTCCTTGTTTTTATGGATTTATGTTAAATCCCCAAGGTTATTTTAAAATTGTTTTCAGTGTTATTTTATCATTAATCTTATTATCATCCAAAAAAACTGGCTGCAAATGATTGCTTTGAGGATTGGCAAACACATTTGTACAGCTTGAAACAATTTATGGAAAACATGTTGCTTACATAAGAGAACATGCTGTCTTTAAGTTCTTTTAGTAAGAAATGCTCATTTCTTGAATTTCCTTTCTATTTATGGTTTCTGAAGACAGCAGAAATACAACTCAAAGCACACCTATAGTTGCATGCCTTTTGATATCCCCTTACTTTAACCTTGAAAGAAGGGATCTTTCTCATCCATGCTCCATTTTGCAGTGATGGCATCCAACAAACGCGAGCCTAGGTAAAAGGCATTCTCAAAGGCATTTTGATTTTCTACAGGGTATGAACGTGTAACTAGTCACATTGTAAACTAGTGAACGTAAGTTTAATAATAATAATAATAATAATAATAATAATAAGGGTTAGTTTTAGTTCAACAGAATAATAATATTTTGGACAAACATGTTTCTGTGAGCATAGCTGTTAGATTAAATAAAAATTCACTGCAATGCATCTATTTTTTTCCTCTATCTGCCATTGCTATAGTACTTCAGTCATTGGTATATGTATGTAACTCCCTGTAATGAGATAAAGTGTTCTTCAATATTTAACAGCTCACCAGAGCAGTGAGTCCCCCTCCAAACAAGACAAAATATCCTCCTTCTCTTGCGTAGCAGAAGCTCGATGGGTCAGACCTTGTCACTCACCATTGTAACTTGGCACGTGTCTTGCTAGGACAACCTTGGGGATGTGATGGACTTTCCCTGCTGGACAGCTAAGGCATGGAAACAAACCACTTAGCCTAGTCTAGATATTTTACATTCTTACTTTCCAGAAAACAGCTTATTTCAGATGCCATTTTTAACTGGCATTTGATTTTTAATCATGTGTATTTCCTTTTTTGAGGGGTTTGAGACAGTTACATCATTTTATTCTGTAGTTGTAAATGCTGTTACTTCTACAGTCTACATAAGCAGCAAATACAGAGCTTTCTCCCTCTTTCTGCTGCTTTCTTCATCTTTCACTGATCAAGTACCCCATCATCTATTTTTCCTAAGAACACAGAAACCCAAAGCTTTTCATCACTAACAGTTCCTTATGCTTTCATTAAGTCAGGGAGGAGAAAGGAGAAGACAAGGAGGAAAAACAACTCTGGAGGTTGCAACATGCATAAGTACCGTAAAATCCCAAAGCTTTCAACAGAAGTTCATCCCTCCAAGCATCTACCAGAGAAATGAAAGAGATCTAGTAACTGCAGTAGTGAAGTTTAGTTAAAACACTTGTAGGTCACGATTTCAAAAATAATTTCAATTCTCAATTTCTGTAAACCTAACTGGTTAGATATGAAATGCTGCCCACGTCTGCACTTACATGTCATACTGGAGCAAATTTAATTCCCTTTTCTATACTGAAGAGAAGGAAAAGGAGTTTATATGTAGATAGCTGGCTTGCTCAGGACTCAGCTGGAATCCTACCTTTCTAGCTTGCTTCCCCATGCGCTCACTTGATTTGAGTTCACAAAGGCAGGGCCCAAAAGCCCAGCAGTTCAACTTGACTCTCCTATGTTATTATTTCTTTAATATCCCATTTTTAATGAGAGTGACATAAGTACTTAAGCATTCAGAATAGCTTCCTTCTAAAATTAAATATAGCTGTCTTTAAAAAAAAAAATTGAACTTTGGAAACATGTTAGATAGAAAAGATTCCACAGACCACAAGCATGCATAACTTACAATCGCAGTCAGACTTCAAAGGTCCATCCTTTACACCCACACCAGGGCCCTTTTTATTGCAATTCTTTTCTAAATAACTAATTACCGACTAGGCATTATATAGGCAATTTACACTTTCCCTTTTATTCTTCATGGGACAGTTGACATAATGCTGAGAGCACAACTACCAGTTTAACCAACAGCTACGCAATTTTGGTCAGGTCACTTGATCTAAGTTTCCCAGGATACTGGGTGTGTACAGTAACTTCTGTTCCATCGTGCTATGTAGGCTCTACCACAATCGACTTCAGGTCTAACTTGGCAGCTCCAGCGAAGTAACTCTTCCTTACTTAGATTGATCGCTGAGGCTTTAGTAATGGTTTTTCTCAGAGGTTTATAGAAAAATGGCATGACAAGTGACAAAGCTTTGAAATTTCCACTTGCATGCTCGTTTGTGTGTTGCTTCTAGCTCCCCAGTAAGAACTGCAGACACAAGTATGTTTGGTTTCACAGCTCCCAGACAAACAGTCAGCTTTTTGTAGCTGGATCTGTACTCTGCTGGAGGTGCCTTTCTTCTGGTCCCCAGCAGCATGGCTCTTTCCAGCAGAGCTGCCAAGGGAGGTGTCTGTGCAGCCCTAACCACCCCCTGCCATTGCCCTGAGAATGGATTTTGAGTTAAACATTACGGGTGCCCTGTCTTAGAATAGAAATTGATCCAGACAGGTAAGAGATTTCTGAAAGGTAAGACCAATTTTGTATTTCTGGTGCTCTTTTTTCCCCCGCACCCCTCAGTCTTTTCTCTTGAATGCCTCACTGAAGAAAGAATTCAAAAAACCTGTTATGGAAACCTAAGAAAACCTTCAGCCATTTGTTATTAAGTTCCTTGTCTAACAGACAATAAGACAATTATGATAACCAGATGATCAAAGAGTGTGTTTACTGGTGCTCTCAGTAGGCCATGCTTATCTTGAAGTAAGCCTTTTGTTATATAGCTCAATGGCCAGATTTTCACTAACTAGAAGACATTATGCCTTGTTTAATGGACCACATCTCATTTACACAACTTACTTAAGTGTATTTTTGTTTGGCAATATATAATCCAGTCCTGCAAAAGCAACGGATCCCAATTACTACGAGGTACACCGAGACTATTTCTAACCAACTTTTGAACTTAGTGTTACTCACTGACATGCAATTACTTCGATAGGGGCACTAAAAATAGTTCACCTACATTCTTCTCTAAGGTCAAGCCTGGGAACGTATTGTAGCCATTTCAGTTTGTAGATCTTCTCAAAAGACCATCTGTCCCTTCCCTCCCCACTAAAGCCTTTCTTCCAGTCACTAGAAAGGTGGTATAATAAATACTTTTATTCTCATCATGCTCTCCATTTCTATTTTATGGAGAGACTATCCAAAACAGTTTTAAGTCACTATCTTACTGTAAACACCCAAAATAAAAAGGGGATCAGTTCAATCCTGTTGACAAAAGGCTTTTTTTTTTTTAAGCCTATACTATTATCCACAAGTTACTTTATAAAAAGTGTTAAAAAAAGAAATTTATAAAAGTTAAAACTATGCTTGTTCTCTTAACATACTATGGCTTTGTTTATTTTTCATTTCTTCCTGCCTTCAGCACGCATAGCCAGGGGTGTACAACTGTCACAGGCAGCTTTCCCAAAGAGTTTACGCAAGGTGACGTTGGGTTCTGTTCCAGGAGCTCCCTGTAACCAGCCTCCTTCTCAACAGTTAATTCTTTCCTTCCCTAATTCGATCCATACCACGTCCTTTCTCCTTTCCCTGGGAGCCCACATTAACTCAATTCCCACACCAAGTTTACAGTCTAAGCAGCCATCTTTACATTAGCTTCATATCTCTCCTGGCTCCAGTTGCCTTGCTCCCATTTTATGCTTTAAGAATATTCTACTGAGATGCTCATTCTCATCTTCTCAAGTATTTGGAAAAGAGGAAATGACAGGCCCCCAAAAATATCCTGAGCAGTTTCTAAAAAATGCTGTGAGAAGCTGGGGTGTGGGTGAGGGTCAATGTGTGGAATAAAAACCCAAAATGCTGAAGGGCTGCAGAAGGCCTTGACATAGACCCTACAGAGGAAGATTGAGCACCACAGCAAAACGGCTCAGCTTTCCTGGGCTGATTCAGAGGGTGGTCAGGCACTTCAGTCCAACTATGAGCAAGCAACCCAAGCATTTCTACTACCTAGATAGCTGACAGCCAGGCACACTGAAGTGTCCAAGTAAAGGAAATACCTTCAAGAACATGTAATGCTGAAAGGTTTTCACAAAATAACAAGCAGTGCCTACAGGACACTGGCCTGACTAGCAGTATAGGGGGTTTTGTTCGTTTGTGGTTATCAGGTTACTGTATAAAAAAGGCTCCAGTGCTCAGTACAGTTTCAGGAACGTGCATGCTATACAAAATGTGCGCTCTCCTTCCCTGAAGCCACGTCACCAGGCACTAGAGATGAGCAGCCCAAAAATAATATTTTGGGAAGAGCACTGCCAATCCACTCTTCATGTGAACCGTTTTCTCACTAGCTTGCCTTGAGGTATTAGAAATTATGATACAAAAGCCCTGTGGGCAATCTTTCCCCCTGGGCAGTGTTAGCTTGCATTTTTTTTCCTTTTTATAAACTACTTCTAAGGGAATACAGGATGTGACAAGAGACTTATCAGGTATAGTTTGGTTTTCAGTTAGTGCCAACACATTTAGCCATTATGCTGCTGGATTACAGCTTCTTGTAAATCTGCAGCTGTACTCTTGCAGCCTTTTTCCTCTAGTCCTAACCCATCCCCCATGTATCTGTTTGGATCAAAATTTCCCTTCCCTATGTCAATCATTTCTAACTAGGTGCTTCCTCTTTTGTTTGCTATTTCCACAACACAAGGCGCAAAGAAATGGTGCTTCCTGTTCTTAGGCCAGAAACAAAATCGAGAAAATCTGAAGTCACCCTTAGTCACGTTTCTCCTCACATCGTGCTAGCCAAACAGACATCCATTTTGCATTCTTCTCCTGACAACCACAAAAAAAACAAACCTCTTTTTGATTTTTTTTCCAGCTCCTGGAAGAATACTGGAAGGCTTAGGACACAACTTAGGGTGTTCCAGTACTTTTTCCCCCACAAAAAGGGCATGAACTGTCATGATACCTAAGCTTATGTCAGAAGTCCTAAGAAGGAAATGAAATGGCAGACCTGACTTTTCTTATTAAAGGAAGAACACAGATCAAAACAATATTTATGCCCATAGGGGATTTGAGAAGACAACATAACTTGCAATGAGATGTAATAGATGACTGATTGATTTATGGCCTATTTCTGTAGAAGTACTGAGCATGGTGAAGTCTCATCTTAATAAATCAGCTCAAATTCCACCAGTGACATTAATAAATCGAGATCAGTGCAGCTCCATTCTTCGTATTACCGTAGTACCTTCTGTCTGCAAACGCAAGTTTTAGCATCTTCACACATTTGTCTGAGATGAAGACACGTACATCCCCTTTTTGAATGAGGTAACAGGATTTTGTATCCTTCATTTAACAGGCAGGACACTTTCCCGCTCTTCCACACACTTTTAGTTTTCTGGAGGTAATGTCTATAATACGCAGGACGTCACGGTAAAAATATGAGCCACATTAATATGCCAAGCCTGCAAGGAACAGAAGGCATCCCATTTCCCTTCCACAATACCTTTTTCTCAACCCGTTTTTTTCACTCCCCAGCTGTGCAGATCATCCCCTCCCCTGTGCTGACACCAGCACTTGTCCCGTTGCAGAGTAGGTTGACGCAATTTACAATCCCAGCAAGTTATAAAAAAAAAAAAAAAAAAAAAAAAACAGCTAAAAAGCCAACACCTCACCCCACACTGTTTTGAAAGAAAGCCAGAATATCTGTGGGAACATTCAGCAGAATATAAAGGCATTTGAGTGCTTTAAATTGACTTCAAATGCAATCATGAGCACTAAAGGCTCACTCAAGGTAAGAAAGGCAAAAGATCATCCTCTTCCGATAGCTATGAGTTGCTTATTTGGCACATCCATTTATGAAACTTCATCTTAAGGCTCTAGGACATATTTGTGGGCTTAGGAATCATTAGCAGCATCAAATTAGATGTTTAACTGGGGTTAGTTTAAGCAGTTCCTATACACAGCTCTCCACTGTGCTGCTCAGCACTCAGCTGCAGGAAGGGTTGTATGTTTTATTACATTTGGTACTGATTACACATTTTAAAGACTTCCACTTGAAATATGAATTATCTTTAAAAACACATAATCTTTTTTTCTTCCACGATAGTCTCATCTCTTCTGAAACAAGAGCGGGTTCTCACCAGCATGCAAACCCTACTCCTTGTGGTTTGTTTCTGAGAATACATGATGAGATAGAGACAGGGTACAGATAAAGACCAAGTAAAAATACCTTCCGAATGATCTCTAGGAGTCCACAGTAAAGGGACTGAGGAACATACCAAAACATACACAATGGCATTTAGAAAACTTAATGCAAGTACCAGCATGCTACTTGCTTTTAAGCATGCTTTACCTGCTTAAAAAAAAAAAAAGAAAATCAGTGAAGTTTGTACTTAAAAACAGTTACTACAAAGCTAAGAACTATTTGTTACTGATTTTGCCAAAATTATGATTTTACACACCAAAAATGAATGATATACTTAAATCTATATGTAACACTGTATTGGTTGGATATTGCAGCGTGTGTCCCTGTCCTGCCAAGTTTACAAAAAGAGCAAAAGGAGCTCACGAGGCACTCCCCCAGTCCCAATCAAACAACTATGTGAAGTGCATATTTTAGCCCCAAATTTGAAACTGCTTATTAAACGAAGCATTCACCAACTTCCTATCTCTGCATTAATCAAATATGAAATAGACTGAGGAATGAGATGATGTAGCAAGAAGCTTTATTCCCATGTGTTTAATCTTCCCAGAGAATTCACAAACAGTTGAGGCATGATCAAGTTTTGCAGGTGTTTGTAGGCTTCGGCTCTCTTGGCAATCACCACCACAGCCTCCGAGCACCTTGCAAGAGCTAAAAACAACACCATCAATCACCTCGCCTTCCTTCCAGTAGGTAGGCGTAAATTACCTGACTTAGGTGATCAGGCTGGAGGGGAGGGAAACACAAACAGGGCAACTGAGGGAAGTTCAGTAGATGAATTTAAGGTTTCACACTGAAAGTTCTTGGTCATTCATTCTTCTTTTGACACACAGTTCTGAAGCCAAGGTCCAATCTCCGCACGTGCTTTGGCTCCTATATGCAAATCTCACATTTGCTACACAGTTCAGCAGCCAGAGTGAAACAACTGCTACAGAAAACCACACTCGCAGAAGGACGAGCATCCTCAGAGCGCTGCGGCTCGAAAGACAGCCAACGTACGCAACAGGGACCCGGTCAGCATATGGGATGTGAGTGCGATCATCTTACAGTGACCTGTGCTGCTCAGCAGGCGATCCGCAGCAGGTTTGGACCAGATGGGGCTGTGCAGGGTGTGATCTTGGTCCTTGCTAGTGGAAATAATCATGCCTGGCTGTCTCAAGTGCATGGATCACTGTGGAGGATAGGATGAGACAAACTCCTAACCAGAAGCAGATGGAAACATTTATTATTGCAGCTCTTTTGCACTCACAGTGTGCAGGGGGGTCTACTGGGGCTGAATGCCGTGCGCTGACAGCATCTCTTCAGTGGGAGACGTAAAGAGAGCAGGCAAGCTCTCTCACACACACTTCTCCAGCAAGCAATCTAGCTTGGTTTCTGTTCTTTGCTGCTACATCAATTCCCAGCTAAGCAGCAATAGTATTTAAACAATCTTTGCCACGTACTAGGCTTCCTTGAGAAAAGGATATTATTATTCATCCCTAACAGCTTTGTTCCTTTTACTATTATGGCTAATTATTCTGTGTTTTGAGACATAAAACTCTGTACAGCTTAGTCTTGTGACTCCATCTATGAACTGGGTATTTATCTCTGGCAGCCTTCCACCCTCATTTACCACTCCTCCCCAAAAGATATCGAAAACAGGAAAGGTCCTTTATCTGAACACTGATATCGAGTACTCATCATTTTTAGGAAAGGAAAGATAAAACCATGATGTGCCTTTACCATACAGGCTACACAGTCTTCAGTGGCTGCACGCTAACACTTCTTTAATCAATTATAAAGAGCACTAATCTCTTCCACCCTTTGAGAGATTCTTGTTATTACTCAGCATAAGCTATCAGTAAAAACAATGCAGTGGGAAAATACCAGGCTCAGTGGGAGTTGGCAAGCACCAGACATAACTGTAGGAGTTACTCCCACTGTGGGAGCTGCAGTGGGTTCTGGCAAAGATGGGCCAGTTTTCTTATTTCATCTCCACGGTAAACTGGCCTTCCAACCCCTCCTCCCATGGCTACTGAACCTAAAAAGCACAGCGTAATTTGCAGCTGAGAGAAGTAGAGAGATGGGCAAAGGGGTTTTTCCTTACTGTGCTTTTAAGCTAATGAATAAGGGCTAATGTTTTGTATCTGCAGACCAACACTTCTCCTGCAAAATGCAAACTCAAGTGCTTCGTACATCTGAAGGCCTTGTCCCTGCCACAGGTGCAAAGGTGGTAACCCCACTTCAGAGAGAGACCAGGACTTGGAGAAGGAAGCCCACCATGTCAGCAGCTGACCTGCAAGCAGAGCACACAAAGGGAGCCCCCGCTCTGCTAACCCTGCCTCTGCCCAGCCCTTCCCCAAGCCACTCACATGGCACGAGTGTTAGCATGGGCAACTAGCTCCCAGCAGAAGTAATAAATACTTGTTTAGTTTATAGCTGTGGTTTCTTAAATACAGCCTGATGTTTCTGACTCATCACAGAGCGTAATCGATGTAAGCATCCCACGTGAATAGAACCACACCTGAGACTGATTTGGCCTCCTTTTTCCACTTGCTATAGGAGAGATGGATTGAAACGAGCAAGTTGAGCTCCCTAACATCTGCTCAGCAAATGCTCACATAAATCAAAGTTCAGAATATAGCATATTTGCCACACCCTAAATAGCAATAGTCATGCAAGATGAAGACCAGGGTGAAATCCTGGACTTACTGAAGTCCATGGCAGGACTCCCATTAATTTCAGGCAGGCCAGTCTTTTAATGCAGATTGTTACCAGATGGTCGATTTGAGGACCAACGGACAAATACAAGCAGAACAACAGCATTAGCTGGTGGGATAGCTGTGTTAAATCGCATTCACATCATCAAAAGGCAATACACAAAGCAAATCCATATCAGCAACAGCTATGACCACCTTCTTAAAAGTACAGTTGATTTAGCAAAGTCTAAAATTCTTCTCAACAGATTTACCTGAGCAGATTTTGCATACCAAGTCGACTTTAACACAGAAACATGCCATTTTTCTCGATGTGTAACAATCAGCCCATGTTTTGTTGGAGTTGTACTGGAATGGTGCACGCTAGCTGCCCAGTTCCCAAGAGCAGTATACCAGCTGTAGCTAGAAATGGCTTACAATTAAGAATTTTAAATCTCTCTTGTAACACAAATTTTTCCCACTTGAGCAATGAAATGTGCATGTTAGCCCTGATTTACAGAAGATGGTATCTTAGTCACACTCAGATCCTCTTCCCCCCACGTGTTGAACAGAATCTCCTCTATTAGAAGCGGCAAACATTAAAATTAGAAGTTGTTTCTGAGATAATGCTGCAGTCTCAGAGTTCAAACCACACATCAGTGAATACAACAAGCCCAGAGGTAACATTAAGAGTCCATGCGCAGCTCCATAGCGTGGCTGTTGGTTTTTTCTTTAAGTCCTTAAAAATAACATAATAAAGATATTGCCTCCAGACAGTTATTCTTAAATACATTCAAGACTGAATGAATTCCTGTAACTCATACTTCTCTCAGCATGATTGTTTCACACTGTCTGTGCATTTAGGAAGATTAATTTATACTGGTCACATAATTAAAATTCTTTTATTACCCTAAAGAAGAATTCTAACACCTTCTCCTCTGGGCAGCATCTTCATGCTCTGAAACTAAGGTAACACAAGCTCTGAGCTATTATAACCCATTCAGTTGGACTGCATGGCAAGAGGTCTTACTCAAGACACGAATTTAAGATACTCTTCCGAAGTTATTTTGAAGCCATTATTATGGGTCTGTGCTTTACATTCTCTCATTGACTCCATCTAGCTTTCTCACAAACTAAGTAAAGGGGTTGTTTTTAAATTTCTGGCCACAAACCCCCTTTGACATCTCAAAGATAACTTGGGCTCTGTCTCACGCTACATCAAGCATCAAGACCAACATTTTAACTTCAGTAAGCCATCTCATGCACAGCTCAGCTGTCCTGCCTCTGAAGGAAGTGAGCCACCAAAACATTAGTTACTAATGCCTTTTTTGCCACATCAGTGTAGAAGGTCTCACCTGCAAAGAGGCAATAACCACCTTGTTCATACCATTGACTTCCCCAAGACCTTTAAGACACCTGCTGCATCAACCAGCAGCTGTTTATCCTGACTCAGTCTGTCATGAGCCAAAGAAGGATGCTGACTGACTTCAAAGTTAACCTTCACTTAGCAACTTCATGCAGAGGTGACACTTGAGTACTGCTACATTTTTGAGCTGTAATAGTATAGCATGTAGTTAACAGTAATAGTTCCTAATAGTATAGGAGTTCCAGCAGACCGTTTTTACATGCCTTCCATTGTAACTATTCAGCAGAGTTTCAGCCATGCACTACATTTGAAAAAGCTTTAGTCTAAATCCCAGCAAGTGCTCCAAAGCTCAGAACACAGCATACTTTTACAGCAATGTCATTTAAAAGATAGTAGTATCATTAGTGCTCTCTACTGGATAAACACATAATTACTTCAAAATTAATATAGCATCCTGGATCCCAACTACAAAGGGGTGTAGGAACAGCTTCAAACGATTGCACAAATACTCAGGTCAGGGTAGTTTTAATTTTAAGTTCTCCTTCCTGTTCTTCACGTACTATACCAGTATGCATAGGTTTGTGTACAGCTAACAACTGAAATTAGATTAAGAGCTCCTATGTCCTGAAAAATAGCGGTATAGTGGTACATTTGGAAGACAGAGAACAAGCATCTTCATCACTTCACATACCCTACACACACTTAGCAAGCTTTACTTGGTGGTCAGACCACTACGTGAAGTGGGATCACGTAGTTCGTTGTGACTTCCAGGTGAAGAACATGAAGTAAAGTTCGCTGTTATCCAACACATTAGTGCCCATTGCTCCCTCTGAATAAGACAACCCATGATTTGGCATTCCCTACAGCCAGCACTGAATCACTGAGCCACACCAGCAGCAGAACGATTGCACTGCCCTGTGGTTCAGTATTACTTAGAGCCAAACACAAAACACTTAATTTGGCATTGAAGTGTTGATGGTTCAAGCACCTGCAACCACAAGACTTTGCATAAAAGGGAGTAGTGATTGGCCTTTGTGAGAACCTCTTAATAAAGCAATTCCCTACAAATACCCAAAGCATACCTGCCACTACATCATTACTTCCTTCTACCAGTGAGCTTACAGAGTTTTTAGCAGGAGCTCTTAACAAAGGGCTAAAGAAACACAAAACTTTTTTTACTTTCACTGCCACTTGCCTGAATCTTCACATGCAAAACAGGAACTTCAAACAAAGTCACCTCAGGTTATGCAGACTCAACAGTTCATTTTAAGTTTTTAATTCCATTTCTGTTATCCTGAGTTTCGGATACATTCAGGAACTAAGTTTGTTACTTACAGTAATGTTTAAAAGCTAACGGAGAATGAAACACCATTATGCACAGCCCTGTACTGACACATGCAGCATAGTCTGCATCCTGCAGAGTTTAGCATAGGAGAACATGAGGCAGCTGGAAGGGAAACAAGGAGGGGATGGGAAGAGTGAAGTCATCAGTGATGGAGTCCTAACAGGAAGCATTTCTGAAGTATTGTAACTTACTCACCCAGATATTGTTTGAGGGAGAGTAAGATTAGAGTTACCTGACTTATATGGCCCAACTGGTAAAAACCAAAAAGCATTACTAAACGCCACTGATGAAGCTATCAAAATATCACCGTTCGGTGATTATTTCTCGTGTGCAGTAAGCCTCTGGCTGCACTCCCTCAGTTTTCCATGACAGTACTTAAATGGGTAGGGGAGTAAAGTGAAGCAATATTGTTAGGTCCTAGTGATCTGTAGAATATCCATCTTAAGAATGCTGGGATTCAAAAGGATTTCAAGACAAGGTCATTTACCCTCTTGGCTTCATTTTAATCTTTCTACCAGTGTTTTGTTCACCATTTGTCAGCCTTCTTCTTATATAATACATTGGAT
The DNA here is from genome assembly GCF_047663525.1 of Anas platyrhynchos. NCBI lineage: Eukaryota > Metazoa > Chordata > Aves > Anseriformes > Anatidae > Anas > Anas platyrhynchos. The sequence continues at coordinate 38,919,337 of NC_092590.1, forward strand.
TTGAGTAATTTGTATTACACACACCTTTTCATTTAAGAGTATATATCATCCTTCAAAAAAAAAAAATAAATGGGTAGCATATTCAGGCAGAAGAGTTGCTTGGAAAAAAAATCAGCAACTATTTCCAAGAGAGATTAAGACAAACCTCAGAATACTTACTTTTATCCAAACAAATTTCTTTGAATGGAGAGTGCAGATGGACAGAAGGCCAGACATTAGTTTGGCTCAAATAATCATGAAAATACATGCAAGGTCACAATTAACTTGACCAAACAGCTGCTACACCTTTTTCCCACGTATTTTTTTTTTTTTTAATGTATACAGGACATCTAAAGTTGGTAAGTTTTTGCTTAAACATCTTCTCTTTGGTCTCAAAGAATAGGAAATCCACAACTTTGCATACCCACACCCTCTGAAGCTCTTGCTTACACTTCTTTCCAGCTTCTCCCTCCCCTTTTTGAAAATCATTTGGTTGTTTTCCTTTCATCAAATCCTCCCCAAAGCTGGAGATTTATGCCCATTCCCATAGTGTGGGATGGGGAATGTGAAAGAGCTGCTCCTTTTCAGTTCGTCCCGGTCTACCCAGCTTAACAGATCCACAGCACCAAGAGAGACAGAGTAAGGAGATGAGCTGAATTCCCAGGCAGCCTTGTCAAATAAGCAGTTACAGTCTTATTTGATGTTTATTTCAACTTGTAGCCTCAACTCATTCACAACTGGAGAACAAAGACTGATCACTATGTATAAAGTGTATTGGATTAATATCCAGGAAATTCAGAAGTTCCAAAAAGTGTTCCTCCAAGCCTGTGGTCAAAGAAAATAATCTTCACCTATGAGTACACTAACATCTACAGCATATGAACAGAGGGTACATTTCAGACCAAGTGTACTACAAATGTTGCCGTCTTCTCATATATGCCTTCCATCTCTTAACACACCCTGTGACACTATCAGAGCAGTACACGCGCTCTTGTAGGCTGTCATGTAGGGTCATACTGACAGGACATGGATCCCCATTTCAGGAACAGATCTTACTTCCTCAGAAAGGCTAATAACTGCTTTGAAGAAGTTAACTACTGTTTGCTTCTATTCCACTTCCTCAAATTGCTTATTATGCTCACACATGCCTTCAGTCACATCAATCGCCAAATGTGGAATACAGATGACAAACCCAAATGATGAAATCATCCCCACAATTCCTCTCAATATCATGGCCACTTCCTTTCCCCAGTGAATTCTGAGTAGCTGCTCTTTCCATTGTTTCATCAATATGAAACACCTTGCAGCCCTGGGATTTTGCAGCTCAGCAAAGAATCTAGCAATTCCTACTGAAGCCATTTATTTTTTTTTTAAACTACAATTAGGTCCTTAGTTACATTAAAGCTTGATCTGTCCTTTACCTTAGCAGGTAGCAAATTCAAGTTACTCAAAGCAAAACTGAGACAGCTCAGGTCAAGGATAATTCTTCAATTAGCCTGAATTGGTCTTGCATGAAGGGGAGGTTCCCACGATTTTATCCTCACACACCAGTACCGAGCTTCATCTTGAGACCACATAAAGGCATGTGTTTCTAATGCCAGAGGGAGGTGTGGGCAGCCAACTAGAGGAGACTCAGCTTCATAATACACATTACAAGGGTAGCCCAAACCTTTCCCTTCCCTCCCACACAATTCACCACCCAGAAGTAATTTACAGACTATTAACTAGCCTGTTAATTGTTTGAGTTTCCTAGGTATTCTACCAGTTGAGAAAAAAAAAACTTCTTGCAGTCTCAGGAAACTTCTTGAGGAGAAACACAGAAGAAGTTGAAAACAGTCTCCAAACCTTTATAGACAGTCTAAACATTCGTGCCATAATTTTGACTTTCATTGAGAACTGCTGCATTTCAGCCAATAATAATGCTCAAGTGGAAAATGATTTAAACATATCTGCAGATTTAGATGATGTTCTTGACCCAATGAACAATTCTGGCAGACACCTAATGAAAAACCCGCAAGTCAAAAAAGCCTCCTCCCAAATTTAGTTACTTCTTCTTCTCCACTACGAACACAAACCAGTGCAATCTAGTTTGTCCTCAGTTGGAGTTCAACTTCAAGTGATGTTTGATCTGAATTCAACAAGTACTTAACAACAATGGTTTGTGTTACATGTTGATACCACCTGAAAAAATACGAAGGCTGACCCTTTCCTCAAGCAGGCTAATCATAGTACGGATTTTATGCACTGCTAATGTGAATTAAGACAACTCAAATGAAGCATGGTTGTATCATTGCAACTGAAATGCATGTGAAATTCAGCTAACACCAGTACCTGCTTCTCCGGATCTGTTTGGCTTTATAAAATCATGAAGTTGGAAGGGACCCGTAAGGATCATAGAATCATAGAATATCCTGAGTTGGAAGGGACCCTTAAGGATCATCAAGTCCAACTCTTGACACCGCACAGGTCTACCCAAAAGTTCAGACCATGTGACTAAGTGCACAGTCCAATCTCTTCTTAAATTCAGACAGGCTTGGTGCAGTGACCACTTCCCTGGGGAGCCTGTTCCAGTGTGCAACCACTCTCTCTGTGAAGAACTTCCTCCTGATGTCAAGCCTAAACTTCCCCTGCTTCAGCTTAACCCCGTTCCCGCGGGTCCTGTCGCTGGTGTTAATGGAGAAAAGGTCTCCTGCCTCTCGACACGCCCTTACGAGGAAGTTGTAGACTGCGATGAGGTCTCCCCTCAGCCTCCTCTTCTCCAGGCTGAACAGGCCCAGTGCCCTCAGCCGTTCCTCGTACGTCTTCCCCTCCAGGCCTTTCACCATCTTCGTAGCCCTCCTCTGGAGGCTCTCCAACAGTTTCATGTCCTTTTTATACTGTGGTGCCCAGAACTGCACACAGTACTCGAGGTGAGGCCGCACCAGCGCAGAGTAGAGTGGGACAATCACCTCCCTCGACCTACTAGCGATGCCGTGCTTGATGCACCCCAGGACACGGTTGGCCCTCCTGGCTGCCAGGGCACACTGCTGGCTCATATTGAACTTGCTGTCTACCACGACCCCCAGATCCCTCTCTTCTAGGCTGCTCTCCAGCGTCTCATCGCCCAGTCTGTACGTGCAGCCGGGGTTTCCCCGTCCCAGGTGCAGGACCCGGCACTTGCTCTTACTGAACTTCATGCGGTTGGCGATCGCCCAGCTCTCCAACCTATCCAGATCCCTCTGCAAGGCCTTTCCACCCTCATTCGAGTCCACAACTCCTCCAACTTGGATCATCGAGTCCAACTCCTGGCATCACATGTGTACCCAAAAATAGGATTAATACGACCTGTCCACTTTTTACTTATTTTCTACATTTGTGTGCTTGTTCAAGCTGAGATTTATAGATTTACCGTTCTAGAAAAAAGTGCCACTTAAAATTTAGTAGAACATCGATCTTTGCTCTCAGTTGAAACCCATGAAAAATTAAGATACTTTGAGATACCCTCTGAGACACTCAAGACAATATTCTGACTTATTTACACAATCCAATACATGTACAATAAAAAAAACACTCATTTGCCCCCATCCATTTCTTAAATGGATAAGAAATAGCATTAAATATTTGTGCCAAATTACAACAAAATTTAATAACAGGCACACTGCAAAAATAAACTAATGGCACACATTGTAGTTTAGCAGAGAAAACACCATGATAAACAGCCAGAAAGTTCAGTAACTTTCTTTTATGAACGTAAGTACTACAGTTCTTTAGAGTACACTTGAAAATGAATGAGTCAGTTGAAAAACAATACTAACCTTTAAAGCCAAGTACTAACACTGTCCTTTGTCTGGCGAGGGAGATGCCCTCCCCTCAGAACTGGAATGGCTTGGCATCTCTGCAAAGCACTTAAGACTGACACCTCTTTTTACGTCATTTAATGCACACTGTAGGAAAACAGATTGTGAAACTGTTAACAGACCTTGCATCAAGTTTTATAACTCAGAATAAAGCCAGATAAAAAACATGGTGAAGCAGTGTAACATAATGACACGAGTACATGCTCACAGGCTAAAATAAATTTTATGATCAGGTCAATTCTGATGCCTGTTCACATCAAATTAAAAGACATTTTAAGACTACAGTTTCATGCTGTAGTCTCCAAATTCAGGTGCATGCAGCTTAGTGGGTGCACAGAACAGTCCACTTCAGTGCAGGAAAAATGTTTTTATGCCATTAGTAAGTACTTAAAAATATTTTTTCATCTTTCTCTCATAATTTTTCAGTTTCTGTTCTTATATACATGTTAAAATGTCCACACAAAATACATAAGCAATATATATAAACTGTAGGAATAGGCTCAGGTAACAACACGCTATTGACAGTATCTACCCTTTGGTGAAATTACACCAAAATTACGATGTTATGGCAGATACTTGTGAAACTGTCATCAAAACATATGCAACTACTAAATTAGTTAGGAGCCATCCTTTCTTTTTGGCAGTGTGGTAGTGCTGGGGCCAGGCTAAAACACTTCCCCCTCAGTGCCCCCGCCTCACTTCCCACACACCACCCCACCTCCATGTACAGCCACCCCACCCCTGGGGGCTGCTCCCCACAGGTGCCAGCCTGTCAGCAAGGCCGGGGTCCTGAATTACCTGCTCCATGTGTGGAGGTGTCCCTGAGGGGGCTGGGGACAGGACACACCGTACAGCCCCACCTCAGGCTCCTCCTGCTGCAGCCCCGAGGGCAGGCCTAGCCCCTCAGGCACGCTGAGGGAGTGCCATAGGGCTGGCCGCCTCTGACTGCTCACAATGCAGAGAGGATGGTGAAGGTCCCAAGTGCCAACCAACAAGACAAAGAGCAGCCGCTCTTCCCCTTGGTGTCTGAGGGGAACACCCAGCAGCCAGGCCAGTGTTTCACAGCATGTGGTAGCGTGCTGCTCACCCAGAGAGCAGCAGCAGCCTGTGCGTTTTGACAGGCCTGATTCCAGTACAACTGGTTCCTAATAATCCACTACATCTTATTACTTGCACTGAGGAAAAAAAGGAATAAGAACTGCATAACCTGAACCCACATACTTGCTTAGAATCTAAACTTAGAAATAATTCTGTTTGAACTAAGAAAGCAGGAGCTTATATTTAAAAGAGTTCTTTATTATCTGTGCTTCACTCTGGCTGAGTTTGTTTTTTCCCTTCAATACTTCCATTCAAGCAGAAGTAAGAGTGAAATGGGAGGGAACATTCACTGTAAAAACAATAGAAAAAGCTGTGTGTGGTAATCCAGTGGTGCATTACCTCACAGCTGACATATGTCATAGCTGGAGCTCAGCTCAAGGCCCTTTAAGTCACTTGCTGAAACACTGATACTCACTAGGTTCTGAGGTCCAAATAAGCTTCATGTTCTACAGAAGCCCCAAATAGCTTCCCACTATTTTCGGTTGTTATATTTGACCTGACACCTATATGATTTTTGAAGCATTATATTCAAGCTACAAATTTAGTTTAAGGTGTACATATGACAACTATCTGTAAAAGAAAAAAAATCATGAAAGCTTTCAAGTTCATCTGTTCCAACCTCTTGTTTATGTCATAGCTCTTTCCTTCACTCATTGAAGCAGTGCAATGATTTCATTAATTTTACATTTGATCCCAGCCTACTGAGGCCATCAAGTGCTACAACCCATTACATCCTACTGTAGGCTATTACCAGGGTAATCAATCTTGCATTAGAACCTGAACACATCTCTGGATCACAGGCGTGCCTAGATTCCACTTGCTATTACTTTACTTTTATGCCACATTCCACTTTATCAGAAAGCAAGTACACCCAACATTAAGCACTCAGCCCTTTTTATTGCTACTGTTACGCTGTGCTTCAGTATTCCCTTGGTTTACACTTGCCTCTACTCTGAGCCTTAAAAGCAAGATTAGTAACATCAAGACCAGAATGCCAAAAGAAGAGAAAAGCTCTAGGGGCCTCTGGTTTATCAAGTCTAGTTGCCTACTCTTCAGACACTGCTTTGCATTTAATTTCTTACACAGATATACTTGGCTCTTCCATCAAAGCAGGTCTCTGCCTGTAAGGCTGTTCCAGAATTAGTCCCAGCAATTAGTAAATTTCTAATCTAAGACTTATTCACACAAAGTTTATACTTGCTTTTGTTCTAACAAACATTTAGCCCACGGTGCTTCTACTCTTCACCTATTATTTGTATAAACAAGTATCCTCACTTCATATACAATTTTTACAGATACAGAGTTAAAAAAAAAAAAAAAGAAAAGGCTTACCCATGAAATCAAATTTCCAGAGGACACAGCAAATGAGATAACTAACTTTCCTGAGCAGGCAAACAAGAGGGGGGAAAATAAAGAAGAACAAGAGCTGTCCTGAAGTTGATTCTTTTAGCTATCCAAATGAAGCTTTTCTCTTCTCATTCGGAATAATGAGATTCACAGATATTGTAATCACTTGTTATGCTGGTGACACTCACAGGAATCCACTACCATGTTCCACACAAAAAACTGTAGGAAGTGAACTGCATGGAGGAAAGTTGATACAACTTCACTGACCATTAAAACAAAGACCAAAACACAATCTCTTAGTATAAGGAAATATGATTTTTTAAAAGACATACCATCCTTGAGTTTGGTACCATAGTGTATCCTTCAAGAAAGGAAACAACAAGAAGTAAGCTTCCGACATAGCATTATGTATTTTGTATCTTTCTACTTAATCAACTCAGATGGAAAGCAAATTAAGAATGGAGCCAAAAAGGTCAATAAACAAACCATCCAGCATTCAGTCACAGACAAACTGAAGTACCATATGTACAAAGAATGAAAGAACAATGTCCAGAACATGCAGTGCCATTACTGTAAACAATGAAAATCTGTACAGTTCAAAGTGAGAAATACTCCACTTCCACTAGCTTTATTGAAACCTTTCATATTAAGGTATCCATCTGCCTATGAGGGTTGTCAGGTCAACAGGCAGACTTGCAAATAGGTATTTCGAGTTAAAATTCCATTTGTAAAACCCAAAGTAACTGCATCAACACAAGTCAAGTAAAAAATAAAGGATATTTTCAGTTTCAGACATACCATCGTTTTACACTTAAGGAGATCCAGCCCTATGGCATTCCTCCAACAAAGTTTCCATATTTAACATCTAAGATAGAATAGCCTAACAAGAGCATAAAAAGCCTTGTAAGAGCTCATGAAATAGATATAGTACAATAGGTATACAAAGTCATACCAGACATTTTTTTTTTTTTAAGGTGGGATACATAATGAGCATTTTTACTTCTAGAACGTAAAAACGAGATTGACCTTTACAAAAAACTCTGACTTCATATAGAGTAAAAGCACTTGCTCCTGCTTTTAACTTCTAGTGTCTTAAAATCAACAGCAGAGACAAAACACTCCCATTGTAACACAAATAGACAGCTTTTTATAGTGTCCTTTCCATAATTTGGAGGAGAAAAACGTAATTTGCCTGTCATAAGAACATTTTAAAGCCAGAGCCACCTGGCAAAGAAACCCAGAAGGAAATGAAAAATCTCCTTGGACTGAAAGCTACAGAACTGTAAGATGGAGTGCGCTTTCAAGACAACCTCACCCAAACTGAATGAGAACATTCCTCACAATGGTCTCATATCATCCCCCATTTCCACAGCTGAATCCCCTGATTCAGAAACCCACAACTGAGGCAGCAAAGAAAGCACAGGTCAAAGGTGAGGTACTGAAGTCAAAACAGAACTTGAAGGCTACTAAAAAAAATTAAGGTGACCTGCTCTAACCTTCTTCTTGAGCAGTAACAGGAACCTATAGCAGAGCAAGTAGCACAGTTATAGTGATAATATAAAAATAGTTTGCAAGCTAAGATACCTTACTATGGACTAAAATCCAAGTATTTGTTATTATATGAACATTTTTTTTTAAAAACTCATTTAATGCTTTTTAAAGGCATTTTCTGAAAAAAAATTATACAGTTAAGCTAACACCTGCCAGGTTTGCATGCTCTTTAAGGATACGCTTTGTCACTTAATATAAAAACACAGCAAAACAGTGCAGAATCTTGTAAAAATACTTTAAATAAGTTTACACTTCACTATAAGATTATTCAAGTTAAGAATTAATCACCAGATTCAGTGTAATTCCTTTACTTCTGTTATCCTCATTGCACATTAAAAACAAAGCTTCTGTTTCTGCCAAGACTAACAGAACAAGCCAGCAAACATTGCTCCATAGACAATGCCATTTTGGTCTTCTGCAGACACTTAAAACCTGAACTCACCAGAAATTGCTCTGTAAGCAAAATCAGAAGGCCAAACTCGAAAGGACTCTTAGAAGCACAGATCCTCAGCAAGGATCAATACAGGTAGCCTTCCTGCATTTTCAGAAGTATAGCTCAGTAATTATGACCAACTTAACCAATTAAATTACTAGGTTTAGCCTTTCAAATCAAAAATAATGGAAAAAACTTACTGCATTTCTAACTACCAGATTATTATTTTTTTTAATTTCTGGAAGCCTAATGGATTTCTAAACCCAGCTTGATTTCTAATACTGGAAAAACTTGACTAACATATTGTCCCTTTTCTGCAGCCTCAGAAAGTTGTTTTCAAGTTACAGTTCTGCAAGGCACATACAGAATCTCGTCCTTTCAAATACACAGCAGATATATTCCCTGAAATAATTTTGAAATTCTCAAAAAAATTAGAAACACTACAAAGTTAACATCTATTTAAAAACATTGTTCCTACAGAACATGCACTTTTGGAAAACATCTTAGCAAATATTTATATGTTTTTCTTCTTTACATTTATGCTGCAAATATATTTAATATTTTTTTTTTTTTTAAAGTACTGTAGCATGTCACATCTTAAGTTATTGCCTTCATTAAGATTGCATCATATTTAGAAATCATAAAGGTATCAGATTTGTTAATAAGGTGGGGTGGGAAACTATGTATGCAGTATAACCATCCAAAGTCATTTCCACATAAAGCAACGCCATCAGAGTCAAAATGAACTTTCCTCGTTCAGTGGATAAGGATAATAGAAAATTATGTACATGCACGTGTTGAGTTTAATGCAGTGTCATTAAAAACTACTTAAAAATCTCCACTTTGTCTTTTTGGCAAGTGTCTCTTACCATAAAAGCAACTGAATTTTTAAGAGGTAGTTTTTTTCCATTATGCGCTTATTTATTTCAAATAAAACACAAGCAAAAAAAACCCAACATTTGCCTTTGAACAACAATCAAGTCTCAAAACTTGGTACAATATATGACAATGTTCCAAAGTTTTAATTGTCCTCAGCATTACCAGGCTGCTTTGGAACCAGTGTATTCCAGGTCGTCTTCGTAGTCAAAAGACTAATCTACCAACAGTACTGAACCCACCCCCTCCTCCTCCACCTGCTGGTCCACAGCTTCCCGGGGGATCGTTGTCATCAAATCCATTGGGGCGGAAAGAGCATGAGGCTGAGGCAGCTTGAAGTGCTTGTGTTCGAGCACTAAGCTCTTGCTCCTGAAATGAAAGAAAACAAACCATAAAAAAAATCCTAGGACAATTAATTTCTAGTAAATTAGTAAAAACAGCTTTAAAGGCAACATTCGCTAGCTTCGTAACTCTAAAGGCTGAACAGTTACCTTGTTGAAATCCAAGTTTAAGGCAACATCCACAGCCATTCCCAGAGGCACAATTTTGCTGAACATGATTAAGTGTATGTGAATCATAATTAAATCCATTTAAATTTAAGCTCGAAACATTGTGAAGTTACATGGGATGCTTCTAAAAAGGTTAGACTGCTGATCAAAAGCTAACAAAACATCCAATTCATATACACTTCCGATGAACTTTCATCCCAGAATTTAAGATGCCCTTGGTCTCTGTTGCCAAACTGAAATGCAAAACCTTTACACCAATGTTATTTATTTTAAGCCCACAATTTCATTCCGCTTTATCAATGGCATGAATGAGCAACATACTCAGATAAAATGCAACAAGACCAACAAGTGTTTCATTTCCATTCAGTGTAGACTTTTAACTTGCAACAGTTACTGTGATGCTAACCCTGTGTTAACATGAGTAGGTCTTCACAACTCTCAAATATTCCAGAAAACAAATGAGAATAAGCTGCAGGAACACCCAATGAAGAAGTACATGCATAAGAGAAAAGGTAACAAAGCATAGCTCCCTGCCAGCTTGTTTTACAGGCGTGTACATCCTCTTATTAGACATCTCAGGAGCCATGAAGGAGCACAGGCTCTTCCCTCAGAAATACCATACATTTTCTCTCTTGTTTCACAAACCTTGCAATAGCTTGTGCTTAAGTATCCCTTTCTCAAATTGGTCAAAAGCCTCAAAAGTCCAGGGAGGGAAGCCAGGGTTGGGTTCTTGAACACCAACAATAAAGATGAAAAGTAAAAGCTCTATTTATTTCAGAAACAAGAAGAGAGCATTTAGGTGCTAAGGATCACACTGGCAGCCTTCATGTGACAGCTGGTCACTGCACACCACCATCTCCAGGCAACAGCAAGGAATTTTCACAGGATTTTCAGACCCACAATGATCACCGTCAATTGTTCCTTTTCTTCTCCACCACCTCCTGGTGAAAGCAAGGAATGGAGCCAAAAACCTAAAACACTGTTACATGACCATGAAGGTGCTGAATAGATTTGTCCACACAAATTCGTAAGTGCTAAAAGTAACATGTATAGATTTAAACTGTGGGACAGTTGACTGTCCTCTTATGAAAACATTGCCTAAATATGAAACTATTTTGCACTACTGAAAAGCATACTGATTTCCAAAACCATGTAAAAGACTTAAAAAGCTGTCAGAACAGATATGCTGACCACTGTGTAACACTGTCTTTCAAGGACAGTCTCCAACAGTATGTGGATTCTTATGCATCTGTTAACTGTAACACAGAAAAACTACTTAATACCTAGGGAACACAAAACTTACTTTTTGTACCAGAAACCAACAGGAATTTTGATTTAAGTAGCAGGACTTGTGTTAGTTCCCTGGTTAGCTGAAAAATGCTGTTTAACTTAGGACAGAATGTCTCCTCAAAGCCTAACAGTGGGAAAACTGCTACACTGCACCTTGGCTGTTTTTTCTTTTTTGCTTAGTTGTTTGTAACATGTTTGCTTTAATGCAGCAAGGAACCGAACCAAACCAAAAAAGGAGTTCTCCTTACTCCCTCCTCCACTTCTGTCCCTCCAGAGAACTCTTCACACTTCTTAAAACAAGGTAGTTGAGTTTTACTTGGCAAACTGGATTAAAGAATATCATAAGCATCAGAAATAGGTCTGCAGATTACCTGACAGTAAATACAGCTTTTATTTTTGGCTACAAATTTCAAAACATCTTAAATTTAAGTGTTTGTTTTTTTTTTTTTGTCAGATTCAGCTACAGTGTCATTTCCTTTTCTGCAGTTACTAGGTTGTTATTTCATGCTTACTTTGTATTATGCACCTTTCACAAAACAGATCATAGCAATCTATTACAAGGCTTCCTTGCAGAGGAGATGAATCCTGTTTTCACTACTACCAGTGGTGACAGTCACTAACAGCAACACCACCATATCTTGCACACGACTCACGTGCAAGGGATGACTCCCAGCTCTGGAGTCCCCCATCACCGCATTGCACTGGGTGCAGAACACAAATATGTGACAAGCAGAGTTTTCACTTCTTGCTTAAGAAAACATGCAGAAGCAGCCACAATGCACTGAGAATAGGATAAACTTAACTCATGATCTAAATTCTTTGCTAGAGTATATAAAACTTTTCTTATTATAGACAGAAGGCATCTCTATGCATGCATACACATGAGAAATACAGAGCAGTGATCAAATCACCAATTAAAGCTTCTTGACAGTATTAAGGACTATACCCTATCATTACATCCAGTGCTAAAACAACGGATGCCTACTGTGTCTAAATGTCTACCAATTTAAGATCTTTCGTGCTTGATTTGTGTTTAATAGTTTGTGCTAAATGAGCCCATCTTTCTTCAAGGCATATGCTGACTTAATATCAGCCTGTATTGGCTGTTCCAGTATAGCAAACACCACTACAATTTCCACAAGAAATATCCTTGTTTCCATACAAAGCAAATGCTTCATGTTTTTAGACCATTGCTTAACTGAAAAAGACCCAAATCAGCTAAGCAAATCTCAATAGTCACCATAGTTCTGTGGACTGAGAACAACACAAATCATTCCCCTCCTCCCCCCCAAAGCCTTCCACTTGTTCTCAGAAAGCAATTTTTAAATTGTTTTAATTGGAGTGGGAGCTACTCATACTGCAGGTTATGATATTTGAAATAAAAATACTTTAGTTTATCTTGTGGTCAGCTGGTATGCAATAATAAAACTAAAGCACTACTGTAGAGGATTTTTTTTTTTAAAATCACCTCATTTCAAAAAAAAGTGAAGGCTTCCTCAATAGCGAAGTCTATTCTTCACATAATACTTGTTTGAAACTCCAAACACTGGAATTACACTTCTCAAAAGTACAATAACCTAATTTGGAGGATCACAACACTAGACCTAATTTGAGAAAGTAAAGAACTAAGGATTTTTAAACAGTCTCATTTAAACTGAGAAAAGAACAGGATCTCAAGACCTAAGAAGCTAATACGTAAGAATTCAGCATTTCAATGCGTGTAGAAGACGAAGAAGTAACAATAAACACCATATATGTGAAAAATATCAACCTTTTTTCATTTTAAGGACACGTGAGTTATAAGGGAAAGGTTTTCAGGACACTAATAGCTTAGAAGTGAAAGCCAACTTACGTGAGAAAATAACAATGCTTTACGTAATTTAAGTGACATTCTCTATGCAGAAAGCTTTAGTCTGAAAGAGTATTCAAAACAACATTTGTGTGTCTGTCAAGTGACTAAGTCTTACAAAGTCACACCGATTTTCCTCCACTTCCAAGCGTACAGCAGTATTCAAAGAGACCAATGTAACTTTTTACTATGTTCTATAAGTTAACTCAAAATGGTCTTTAAAATATTGACTTAGAGAACCCCATTTAAGTTTTGAGTTTGAAGTTAACTGTTGAATACAATCATACATAAGTGGAAAGAAATGAAAGCAATTCTGACCAAAAATATTGTTTGGAACTGCTGCTGAAGAAGCTAAGCCTTATGTCACCCTGTATAAGCAAGAAGGGAGACAGCATATAATCAACGGTGTTTAGCACACAAATGTTTTAAACAGTCAGAAAATAGCAGAATTGCTAGTGAAGCTTCCAGCTTAAGTTTATCACATACCTGTGACTATTATAAAAATATTCTCACAGCAAGATTCATCTGTTATTTCCCAATTTGAAATTAATTCTTGTAATTTTAGTAGGCCTGTAACACGCAGGAATAGCTTAACCCAAGGAACACACAATAAAACAATTAATACTAGACAGCCTAAACATAGCAGTGGTGCTCAAAACAAACCACATTTTCATGTGGAGCACAGCATTTTTAAATAACAGCAATATAAAATACAGCTACAACAAAAAGGAAAAGTTCCCAGAGGAAAAAAAAGCAAAAGGAAAGCAGAACCTAGTCACTAGCACTTGCTCTTCAATTTAATTGTTACAGCATTTGGCAATCAGTTGTACAGATGTCACTTGAAATGACAACACACTTAAGAACAGGGAAGTTTATATGCTTCAGCCATTCTTCCAATTTATGAAAGGCAACGCAACTTAGTACTGTTTGACAAGCTCTTCCTGCATATTGTTACAAATGGTTAAAGGACCAGTTCAAACTATTTTCCCTTGTGCTTCATTCCTAATAGCGATAGCTGATCAAGTTCCTAGATAGATTTCATAGTACGGGTCAAGATCGAAGACGGATTTGTGATTTACCAAGTTCATGTATGAGAACACTCTAGAGCTACCTTTTTTCTTTTTATTTCAACTCTTCTTGTATTAAGGAGACCAATCTTGGCATATTACTTGAAACTTACCTGCAAGTATAGTTTGTTATCTTTCGTAATTGCATCCATGAGGTCTTTTTGCAAGGGAGGGTCTCCATTTACCCAGAGTCCATTTGCTGAATTGGTGTTGAAGCCACAGGTGTTATTCTGTTTTTTGTAAAAGAGAACATAAGCAGTGTCCTTTGGAAATCTACTGGTAATTTTCTGGACTGACTGAAATGAGGTAAATGTCACTCTGCTGTCATTGAACAGAAACCATTCTTTTGACATCTCAGCGTCCAGCTCATTTTCTATAACAGTACAAGGACTCTCCTCTGCCAACAACTTATTTTGAGAGCAAACTAAAGAGAGAGCTTTAGACTGATGACGCAGTCCTGAAGGCCCTGAACCAGTAACATTTCTAGCATACGAATAGTAATGTCCACTTTCAGAGGATACGCCAGAGTGCACCACCACAGAGCTTAGCGTGTAGGGCACCAGCTGTGGACAGGACACTTCATCAGCACCAGAGGGCTTAAGTTTTTTAGCAAGATTTTCTCCAGTATCAGAAACCTCAACATCAACAGACCAACCTCCTGAAACTACAGGTAGAGGCGATGTTGCTGTTTTGACTGGCAGTTCCAGAACAAGTGGCAGAGAAACATTGTCCAAGATCTTACGTCTTATATGACACTTTGGATCATAAGAAAATCTCAGAAGTGTGAGAATGAGGTATTCAGGTTCCTCAATGATTTGCATAGTTTTCTCAGCATTCTGTAGAGAGGCACACTTTTCACAATAATATTTATTGTCTCCACTGAGGATCTCAGGTGCCAGAAAATAATTCAGTAAGTCTGTAACTGATGGGGTATTTTTCCCTACTAGCCTCTGAGACATGTCCCTGTTTTCTTGACCTTTGTTGAGTTCAGAATTGGTCTCAGAGTTTGGCTCAGCAGATAAATCTTTTGTGGTTCCTTCATTTGTAACTGCATCGCATCCACCATTTATTTCCACGCTATTGAGAGGCGTTTCTCCAGCAGGAATAGTTGCTGAAGTACTTGTTTCCACCCCACAGTCATCTTTCATTTCAGAACAGTCCACACATTTTGAACCAACGTTCTCCAAGGATGCTGGAGGACAGAAAGCTAGGGAGAGATCTGTGAAAGCTTCTTCCTTTTGTGATGTGCTTTTGCAGTTCAAACAGCATATAGTAGTCTTCAGTTTTCCTCCAAACATTTTCTCTATGAGAGTTCTTTCTTCACGTCCCAAACAAGGTGCTTCAGCAAATACCTGTGCTTTATGGACAGTTTCTTGTGTCTGGGACTCATCATTCTTCCTACTTTCAGGAGCCTTCGCTGAAGACAATGCTTTCAGAGTTTTCTCTTCTTCATGCAGCCTGAAGGCAAAGAAAGAAGTACAAGTAATGGTACTGTTTTTCAAAGAAACACAGCTGCAACATCTGAGACTTCTTTTCAAGTTATGCTAAAAAAAATCAATGGTCAAGTGAATAGAAACCTCGTAGATTAAAAAACTGCTAACATTCATATAAGTGAGCCAAATCACACAGTTCAGTACTATCCAGTAGACTATTACGTGAACTATAAAGCAAAAGCATAAAGATTTTTATGCAAATTTTATATGTAACTGAACACAATGAGTGCACTGTGAGAACCAGTATGCATTTATTAAAAATGTTGCTTACTAGTTTACCATCCTATATCAAGTCTCCATTGGACTTGTTCATACCAGGTTTTGCAAAAGAAAGAAGTAGCTACTCTATATTGTGCCAGACAACTTCCAAGGAAAAGAGAAGGTCAATATCTCGCACCCAAGAAAGTCAGAAACTGTTGCGAAAGTAACCTAACACAGGGAAAAAAGGACACTTTGACAGCTGAAATAAAATTCTCCAAAAGTAGCATGTGTCTAAGCATATTGCTTAAGCCAAAACTCAGTAAAAATACTTAGCATGCTGAAATTAAGTAAGCTTACAAATAAATTGTGGGTTTTATCTGTGTCACAATTAATTCACTTGTTTATAAACAACTAGTTATAAAGGCATGTACATCTCTTCATTACTTACCTAACCTATATGAAATATAACTGCTTACACTAAGATGAAATTCCAGATCTGTGACTCAACAGCTTTCAGCGACCACATGAATTTTACAATGGGACCACAGCTAACCTAAGTCACACTCAAGTTAAGCTCATGTTTAAAAAAAAAAAAAAAAAGGAACATCACCACCAACACAACCTGCTTAAGATGATGCAGAGTAAAGACTGTAATTGGACTTTACTGTGGATCAAACTCAAGAAAAAAAGTTTTTCAGAGATTATTTATGACACACACAGTCAGGGGACAAACCCAAAATACCTGATTTTCACTCATGTAATTGCACTATTAGATGACTGCTCCTAATAAGAAGCTCAGCATTATGTGAGAGGGCTGCAGATTTCTACTCATTAATGGCATGATAACTGTACCTGTCTAGAAGGAACCGGAGATATTCTGAGCAATCCTGCTGGGATCGAGGAGTGAACCACGGTGGCCTGGAAGCCTCAAAGAAAATTCTAGGAGCATATGCCTCCCTCTGTTAGTGTATGAAATAGACAGACAATGATAAATTAGAACTGAAACATTTTGTTATATCATTTTGATACAAACAGCTGGACTCTGAACCACTTTACACTGAAAGAGTTGTGTGAAACATGGTACATTCACACATCTAAACAATTTAATCACAGGAGGAGAAAAACAAATATTAACCCTTAATTTTGTAGCAATCACTGCTAGTACAGAAAAAAGTAGTGGTTCCTGCAAACATTCTAAGTGTAGGGAGCATAAGCCAGGCATTAAGTTTAAGAGCAAGTTAATGTTCTTGCTGGCAAGCTTGAAAAAGACATACTTCAGAAGCACACCAATATTTCATTAGTATCAATTTATTTTTAAGTTGATCCATCCTCATAACGTTTGCAAAGAGTTGGTTGGTATTAATCAGTGTCTTTTGTCTTCCTATTACTAGGAAAATACTTCAGTGTTTCATTTAATAAAGGTCAGATCAGAAGTTGAACAACATTAAAATTTAATGTAGAAATCACTACAGAACTTCATCCCATAAAGTTGCATAAAATCAACTGGTGTATCAATTCAGGTCTTAGTGTTTTTTTTTTTCCTGTTTTGCCTTCTGAAAGGAAACACATTACTACCCATCCATAAAAACAGAAATGATTTGGTCATTTGGTTGTTCATAAGTGAGTGTTCCACTTACGAAATAGATTACTCTAATTCCATTAATGTCATCTAAACATTTGGAGGCAGACTCATTCCCCTACAAATGCACCGCATTTTATATTTAATGGACTGTAGTGTACTCCCATGGCGTGATGCCACTTCCTAAATTTTGGTATACAAATCTAAGCTTAAGAAAAGATCGAAAGCTGTCATACCTGGGTATGGGCCAAGAATGCAAAAAGATGCTGCAATTTTCTCATTAGTGAATTACACCCATTTAGATTCAGAGATAAAACGTGTCTTCTGAAACTGAAATAAGAAATAGATGTTAATTTCTCTCGTAGCTTTCTAACAGCAATGCAGGCATCATTCCATCTCAGATTACTTCAGTTTGAAAGACAGCAAGACATAGAACACTTGAGCACTTTCCCTTTAATCCCTGGATTCTGCTCTAGTGCAGAAGTGTGTAACTACTGTACAGCAGGAGCTCATTGTACAACGTGATTTCTCCAAATATTTAAGTGTGTAAGATAGGACACCCCAACACCCTCCTCCGCCCCCCTCTCAACAGCTTCCAGATTGCCACAAAAGCATCACCATACAATTTTTAAAATATTAACGAGAGCAAAGAACAGGTGATTTGTCCAGGACCTGGAAGACAGACATTGAAGTCCCACTTCAGACAGTGAAAAGACACATTGCGTCAGTGTTAAAATGTATATGCAATGAATTAACAAAAGCATTTTTGAACAGAAAACATCAGGATTTTTAACAGCTGAAATTGCTGTTCCACAGAGATGGATTTTAGAAAAGCAACCAGCAAAGAAAGACGCCCAGCCCTGGGCAGCTGACTAACTCAGGACATGTTTATATTCAATGAAAGGCAAGAAAACTGCCACAGTCAACTTGCAATGAAAAGAGCCGGTAAAAAAGGGCTTACTCTGTAGCCATAAAAAGTGCCTGAATAACACTGTTCATGTAGCAAGTATTTCCCAGATTAATTAGACCTGTCTTCCCAGTTTCAGATTTTCCAGAAAGTCTAGATAAACAAGACGGCAAAGAACTGGATTGAGAAGTCCAAGCGCTCTGACTGAGAATCAACTTAATCTTCTCTTCACTGGGTTTGGGCATATCCTACAAAAGAAACAGACCGTTTTAATAGACTTGTATATTTGCTTTTATAATAGATATAAGACACTTCTGGATGGCAGTACCTTCCCTTACTCCTGACTTCTCCTTCAGGCTTTTGCCACCCCTGCTAGCCTCATATATACATGCTGCTATTGCCTTTGAAGATACTGACAGCACAAATGCCTGGCAAGTCAAAAGCTAATAAAGTGTCCTATTACAAACAACAACATCCTTGAATCCTTTTCTTCAGGGCTTTTTTGGTCAACTAGTAAGTGACACGAGTAAGGGGCTGGTAAACATCTTGGATCTGCATACACACATAATCTTTCCTACCCCTCAAAACTACTTTGCAAATTCCATGCATTAATAGAACCTCAAAGCATCCATAACCTTTTCTGGAGATACATTTCTGCTGTCTAATTCGAAAAAAAATAAGAATAAACACTCCAAAATACTTGAAGTGAAGTTGATAGGGGGCTTTTTAGGCTTCAAAACATTTCAGTGAAATACCACTGTTATAAAATCAGGCAGTAACCCCCTGCTTTATAAGTTTCTCTTTAGTAATGAAAAACACCTATTATGTAAATTAAATATTGTCTCAAAAAAGCAGAACTTGGCTTCGAAACGGTGTAGGCCAGTATCCTTTACCCACAGAGGCATGCAATACTGACTGCACTATTAAGATCTAGTGTTTACATGGTGTTTTGGAGAAAGTCAGTGAATTATAGCATTTTAAGTACTCCTCAGCATGAACTTATATTTGGATAGTTACAGTTTCTAGTTTGAGTTGAAACGCAATGTGTAGAATAGACTTTGCAAAGACACTGTTAGGTACACGATGTTGAAGGAATTAGATCGCGTTTTTAATAAAGGCTCTAATTACAGACTCTTCGTAAAGGCTGTTATAATCATCTCATGGACAATCAGAACTTTATTTATTTCAAATAGTTAGAATCAACAACAGATTATGTGGTTAACTCATATTTCCTAGTGGATGTTCTAAACAGTCTAGATCTGTGAGATTATAGCTTTCATGTTTGGGAAAACAAAACAAACATCCCGCCATCTTTGCATTCCTAATATACCTTAATAGCTTCCAGAATGGGTTCATAGAGCTCTGGAAAACCTGAATAATGATACATCATACAGTGTATCAACTCAGTCAACTGCATCAAAAATGCTGTACTGGAAGGTAAACCATCACTTTTGAAGGAGTGAACCAAGCTGACCACGTGTGGCACAACCTAAAGGAGGGAAAAGAAAGAATTAAACAGCAATTCAATTTCCAAATTTTGTTCTACAGACAACTTCACTGTTTCCACACCCTAAACAGCAGGGAACGTTTTGTTCTTAAGGTAAGAAGTGATTGAGAAACAGTGACCAGAAAAACACACAAATTATTCTTCACCCATGACAATTTTCAAACACCACAATTAATCGTTTAGTGCTGTCTTGCCCTCATACACCAAGTTTTAGAACTTCATGAACTCGGAAGATGCATGTCAAGTTTTTAAGCAGTCATATGGTCAAAGTACTCATTTAATTAGTGATAATAGAGCAAACATTTTGCTTTTGTGCCACCACTAACAGCTCAGTATCCTGTCCTAATTTCACACATAGGGTTTTTAAAACAAAACGTCTCAATTTTTCTTTAACGGAATCTATTCTTAGTATCTGAAGCAGGTAAGGCATTGATCTGATTTTATTTAAAAAGATGGAAACTGGTTTGCAGCTCCACCTAGTGATAGAGCTTAGCTCAAACCAAGATAATTTATCACAAGCGAAAAAATTAGCATTGGAACAGTAACCTATTTGGGAATTAGTTCAAATCCATTACTGCTTTAAATTCATTATAAAAACAACATTTAGTCTAACTCTTTCCCCTTCAACACAGTTCTGTCTGTATTTTTAATGTGAGAAGTCTTATTCGTTAGTCTTAAAACATAAGAAGTAAAAAGTTACTTCAGTGTGGGCCCTAGAAATAAGGGCTTATCCAAACTTAATCTGGGATTTAACTGAAATATTTTCGACACTTTATTGTTTCTAAGTGATCAAATGGATCAACTGTGGAAAAAACGGATGCAATCATTTCACATCGTGCTAAAACTGTTCTGCATTAAAGACAGAAAGCATACAAAAGTAAGAAGGCCATTTTAGGCAAGTACATAAGTTACATGAACCAGTATACTTGAAAACACCAAACTGAGAGGAGCCAGGTGCAAAATACTCATTTGCCATGTTCTCAAATATCAGTTGTTTTGTACGTATAAATATTTTTCTATCTCAGAAACAAACTCCACTCTTCCTACAAGCAAGATATCTACTCTTTGAAAACAAAAATACCAAGATAAATTTTTGTATGAACCACACAGTCACCAGTGAAAGCTGCAATTAAAAGGTTCACATTTTACAAACGCACGTACACAGCAATGACTAAGTGTCAACTTCCAAGAATGAGATTTGCATAAATAAAACCCAAGATGTGATAATTTTGTACAGACAAGCCATGTGGGAAGAACAGAATGTACAAGTCCAAAGGTCTAATTGAGAATCAAAATCTTGCTTCTGGTACACTGCATAAGTCAAAGTTACACCTGGAATATATACAGAAGCATCACTTTTGGCTGAAGTTGAACTTAAGTGTCATACAACAGTAAAAACTGTGGTTGAATTCCATATTTTAAGTACAAGAGAACATTCTTCAAGGACTTCAAAAGCAAGTCATTCAGGTAATGATGCTCAAAAAAAGCAAAGAGCAACGTTAACTCTGATACACTGCAAAATATGTTCAGCAGCCCTTCTGAAATGTTTATTTAACCACTTCACTTCCAGATAATTTTAAAATAGTGAACAAGTAGTTTAAATGCAGGAGAATACGATAGGATACTGAATGACAGTAGTGTATCACAATTGCAAGCGAAAAAGGTTGTTTCAAAATCAGAGAAAATGGCAATGGTCAAGTGCTGAAGACATGCTTAGGCAATGCTGCATATATTACAAAGTACTAGTTTTCCCTGTAATTCTAGAAATAGCTATTTTGCTTTAACTGTGTATCTTGTATTTTAGATTTTTCATATGGATGTTTTGTCTCTCAAGAGCAAAGAAAAGCAGGATAGCAACTACATGAAATATTTGTTTTTGAGCACATTCAAAGCAACTTGTCTATTTAATTTGTCACTCAGTTTTTTATCATACATCCAGAGTAGGGCAGGAGAATGAGTTGAATTTTTTTTTTTTAATAACAAAAGTTTAACAGGCATTAAGACAATTACTCTGACACTAACAAAAGCAGAGCATTTGAGATGACATCAAACCTAAGAGCCCTGGGGACAGCTTAAAGGAACTGCATACCATGATATTATTATAGTCAAGTCTGAAAGACCTGTATTTCACTTCAAAGCAACTTCCAGCTAGGCACTGAACTTGATGTGAGGGAAGGTGTTATACATCTTGCTATGAATCTAATCAGTAATTGTCATAACCTAATACCTATTGCTTTAACTGGTGAGTTGTATTTTGGAAAGTGCATTAAAAATAGCGCCTTTCAGTTTGCACACATGTATGTCACAACCACGTAAGTTCCTTAAACTGAACTACTTGCTCTTGCACATCTATCCAGGGCAACTAGACCATATATAGCAGGCAATATAACTGGTTGTCTGTTTTCTCTAAACAGTTGTACCTGAAAGACCAACCCACAGCCCAACTTGACCTGTAGACTTCATAACATATAAAACGTCATTCTAGAAGTACATAGTCAAAGACAGAATGTGGTCCCCAGATGCTACTGCCAGAAACCTGTACATACCAGGAAGAACAAAGCATCGTTTCCAGTTACAGATTGAGTTGCTGAACCTGGCAGCTAGAAAGCCTAGTAGCCTGTTACCCACAGAAATCTGATTCTGGAACCTTGAAACAAAGATGAAATCCGAGCACTTGAATTCTGTTTCTCTTTGTGCCCAATTTAAAAAGCCCATATGAATTACATTTCAAAACAACTGAAAATCATTTGATCTGTAACTTACCAAATGAAAAGCTTCTGGAGAATGTTGGAAACTAAGTAACATGTGGGAAAGGACAGCAAGGGCACCAGGCCTCACAAGAGGAAACCAAAGTCGATTAAATACCTAAAAAGCAACAAAACATTTATTTTCAGTAAATCTATAAAGTGAAATTCTAGTAAAAATGTAAACAGACTTCCAAACCCTCAACCATTTGAAACAAAGTTACATGTAACTGTAAGCTACAAGTTCACATGATCTATGCAGGACAATAAAAGAGGATATGTTATAACACAAGCAACAACAGACAGTTGCATAGCTGTTACAAACTCCTTTTGCCCTCCTTCAGTTTTGTTCTTTTCCAACATACCAACTCAATCTTCAGCAGAGTGACATCGATAAGGATAGTGAATTTCTGGACTGCAGCTAGTCCTTTCAGCAGTGCAATCACCCAAGTTTCGACATGCTGAGCCAGAGGCCAAGACAACCAGTCAATCATCCTGAAAGATAATGAAAACTGATTTAGTAAAATATACCAACAAAACCAACAACATGCCACTTGATTCTGACCTCATCAAAAACATTCTATACAGACACACTCACAAGAAATAATGGAAGGGTATTAGGCAGTCATAAGAATTTGTTTCATTTCTACAAATTTATTGCTGTATTAACATCTATCTAATACAAAAAATAGATAATTAAAATAGATTAAGATAAAATTAAGTATTACATGTTCTTTGTATTCAAAAAAAATGAACTCAGTTTTTACAGACGTAAAAAGATAATTTTTTTATTTATGCCAGAAACAACTGAAGATGATAAAGTGCCTGTAATTGGCAACATGCCCTCCTACAGCATTTACCACACAAACCAGAAAAAAAAAGACTACTAAGTTTAAAAAGGCAGTCTCGTAACATAAAGCACTGTAGATGTTACAAAAACCTTATAATAGCTATCAGCAGCCTATGGTCTACATTTGCTCCAAAAGGAAGAATTTCAATATAGCTAAGAAACAACGAAGTGTGAAAGGAATTCAGCTGTACCTAGGAAATATAATGAAACATATGAAACAAAGGGCTAAAAATAAAGTCCTCTGATCTTTCTAAATTAGCAGACAATTCACACAGGTACTCAAGGCAGACAAGCATGTTATGTGAAGCAAGTATAAGACACAGATTCTATCATTATCTGCTCTTAAACTGGAAAAGGGCCCTGAGCAACAAGGTCTAACTCTGAAGCAGGCCCCACTGTGAACAGGATTGGACCAGATGACCTCCAAAGGCTGCTTTCCATCTAAAGGCAGCTACAATTCTATTCTATAATTCAACGAAAAAGGCATGTTACAGGTCTATTTCTTCGTTTTCACAGAAAAAGCTCTTCAAAGATAAATTCTTTATGAGTTCAAATTCTAAGCAGAGCTGAACAGATTACACATAAGAAGTCTAGCAGTCAGCATCACTACGAATAGGTTCATTTAGCAGGCTCCTAGCCTATTTAACAGAATGAAGAAAACACTGAAAAGACATGGATACTATATGAATGTATCCTGCCACACACTACAGATCCAAGAGGTTTTACATATTACTGTCTCCTGTCATCAGCCAGAAGGAACAAAGAGAATCTAACAGTTTTAAGCAGTCCTATCTTCCCTGTTTTGATTTGCAATGCAGAAGAATGCTAACATGGCACAGCTGCATAACTTCTCTTGGATAAGAGCTATCTCATAAGCACTACACAGAACAGGAGCACAGGCTGCTTTTCTTTTTTGCTCCAAGTACAAAGTTGCAACAAACCGAGACATAAAATAAACTACTGATGGGAACCAACATCAAATTACAGTTATCTGAAAGCCCAATAGATGAATTTTATGGTGAAGAACTGCATGCAAGGCTTTCTAAGAGAATTTATTGACACAAGGAGTCTGAAAATCATCTGCTGCACATGCCACATGGGTTGTGGTGATGAATCCAAAAGGAAACAAACACATCCTATGGTCTTCCTGGCAAATGAAGTGCTCCAAACTGAAATAAGGGTTTCAGTCCTAGGATTGCAAGCTAAGAGTCATGTTGAGCAATCCCAGACATGTATTGCAGGCATGCTGTATTTTTTTTTTTTTTATGGTAATACATCTAGTTTGCAAGTTAGATCTGAAAAACATGTAGCATACAAACATCCCCAAATTCACGTATCTTGCAATTAGGAACTACTCATATACATGACATTGGAAGGCTTCTGTAAAGTAATGATTAAGACTGCCTTGTTGTGTTGTTTTTTGTTTACTTTAAGAATCAAGTACAGATCTACCTGTATTTCTTCAATATCACTACAAAACACGTGGAGGAAACGTGCCAACAATATTCTTTGCTTTGAATTTACACAAAGCTCCCATTTCCTCAGGATGTTATATTCAAATGCTTTTTATGAGCAGCCTTTTCATATGCTTTATAAAATGAGGAATCCAATCTAGGCCAAAACTCCTTTGGCCTGCAAAGAATTAACCTTCACCTAAAAACAGATCTGCAAGTCCCATAGCATCGTGCTCTTCAGCACCCACCCGTAAATTTGTAGGCTTGGTACTTTTCAACAGGAGCACAAAGACCTGCAAGGTCGATTAAAGACTAATGACAACGTATTTAATTTTCTTAATTAACTTTTTAGATAACTAAAGAGTGTTTTGATAGAGCCCTGTTTCAGAACAGTGGTTATAATGTATTCTGACTACCATCCTGCTCATATACGCAGTTTCAGCCACACTTATTCTCAAACGACAAATGAAAGACACTGCTTTTGGGCAGAAGCTGGGGCTCCTTGTGTTTCATCCCAACACTCTGGTCACAAGACTTGCCATGTTGTGTCATCTCTATTCAGTATAATTAACTATTAAGCTATTCACCACTATTACTAATAGGTCAATAGCTACCATTTGAGTATGACTAATCTTGTGAAGAAAAGGCTTATTGTCCATGTAATTGATACACATTCAACTCCCATCTTAAAGTCTGTTTCTGCTTCTAAAAACAGAGTTGATGGTCTTAAGACAAGAAACAAAAGCCAAAAGAGAACACGGGTGTACCTGCAGACACGTTTAGGACTGTCCTTAAAAACAAAATCTGAGATCTGATAGGTTATGATAGACTCTCAGGTTACTAGATGGTCTCTGCTGCACTTCCTCCATTGCTACTGCATTTTAACACAAATGCAGATACTAATATGGGACATGGTGACTGTGCATAAACACAGAAGATGTTTTGTTTGACCAAAATAACATCCTCAAGGCCCTGAGCGATCCTTCTGCCTCATACCACCCTATGATGAACAGGCCTGCTACTCATGTGTGCCTAACCACAACAGTATTTGGTATCTCTGGATAAAATCAAATGTTGATCTCTGCATCCTTAAACAGTAATTTTTTTTTTTTTTTGCAAAGGTATCTTCTTAGCACCACTATCAGACAAAGACTTAACACTGCAAATCTCTCATATTTGAAAAAAAACAACAGAACTCAAGTTACTAGACATCTCTCCCCCGCCGCCCCCCAAAAAAAAGAAAAGAAATTTACATCTCTTAAGATGTCTTACATTTTGACCAATTGGACAAAGGGCCTGGTCATACCTGGAGCATTTTCATTCTAATAAAAGTCAGTTTCTTTTAAAGGTATTTGGGGCACCATGAAAACAAGAACCATGGTTCTTGTTATGCTTCTGAACGTGGCTAACAAACTTCCTCTGAAACCTCTGAAGTAAACCCTCAAAGGAGTCATACATCCTAGAGGGCACTCAACAACTTCCTGCTTCTCTGCACTGATGCTTCAGGTAAGATTTAATGAGGCAGCTGAGTCAATTATGAACACCTCAATGCCAAAAAACAGCACGCTTTCTTATACTCACCTGCACATAATATAACACTGCTTACCCCAACTGAATTTATCTACTGATTACCCATTATTTACTAATCTGTACTCAATTTTAGACAGGCTATGCAGTGTCATAAAAGTTACCCTTAGGAACCAAGTAAACAGGTCTCTAATATGCAGTCTCAAAGCGCTGGTGACTCTCAACACAGGCTTTGAGATGCCTGGAGTTCTGTACCTCCTGGGATGATGCAAGCCTGATGACAACATAGCCATTCAGTGCTCCAGAAATTCCAGCAGCATTACCTCCTTTATAAGAGCACCCCTTTAAAGCCGAAGGGAGCAAGTAATTAGTGCAAAGGGTAGCCAGAGGTAGAAAACGAAACTGGATACAGCATTGACACAACAGTATCTAAAAAACAACAGTAACAAGGGGTTCCTAAAAAGTCAGTCCTGTGACTGTAGAACGAGACTCTTAAATGTCAAGCATTTGTTCCATGAATAAGGCAAGTAAGATTGCACAGCCCTTTCAAAAGCAAGATGAAAAACAGAGCTACCATTACAAGGCAGCTCTTACTTGATAATAGCAGCTCCTATTATACCCAAAGCTCAGCACTGCCTTACTTCCCTAAGCAGAGGCATACACAGAAGCCATTCTAGAAGTACAATTATACAATCCCGTTGTGTTGAAGCAGGTAATAGAGTTAAGTATTAAAACTACACAAACATGAAAATTAATCACCGGTACATTACTGGCAAGTTACTAGTATGCACAAAACCTTCTGAATTTCTCAGCTTCGAATTTTAGACTGGGCACGTGCCTTTGTAGAAGTCTGGCCAGTCAAAGTGAATCTTTTAAAGTCTCTAAACACCAGCATTAATATTATGCTTTCAAATGATGTACAACTTCCTAATTTCAAGTGAACACAACGAGTATTTTCAGAAACAACCTCAGTATTTCACAAAGATACATGTAATTACTATACTGTAGGAATCTAAGTATTACACTACATTCACATGGATGTAGTTTGAAAACAGGATACTTATACAGTATTAAAAGACAATACAAATTTCTAAAAGCTTCCTGTTCAACTGCTTCACTCATTTTTCTGTCTGGGCTCAACAGAAGTTTCCTCCATATACTTTAGGAAGACAGTAAAGAACGTCAAGGTCTTAATTTTTCTCTAGTTGCCACCTTATTATCTTAATAGAACTCACATTTCTGAAGATACTAGCCAAGACAGCAATCTGAATCAACGTTCACAGTGCCATTAAACTTGATGCGCACTCATGTCTGTATTAATGACAGGAAGTACACTGTGCAATTGTTTTTATGTCATTGCCATTCCTCCACCATTTTGGCAACAGTCAAACTTCTGGAGACTTGAGTAAAGACGTAAACATAGGCTGTCACCTACAAATCCTACTGAACAGTCATACATATCTAAACCGAAATGAGATTTACTCATTTCTGTTTCCTCTCCTTACAGATAGAGAAGAAAGGAGAAAGACAATTTACACCTCTGAAACGTGGAAAGGCTCATCTTCAGAAAGCAAGGCCTTATTTCTCAGCTTGACAGTACGACCCATCAAGTTTCCTAGTTTAGGCTGTCTCCCATCAAGTGGGATATGTAAACAGAAAATACCTTTTAAAAGCAACACAGCTGGCTTCCTCTTAGTCTCCTTTTATACTTCATTCTGCCCCAGCAAAGTGTGACAAAGAAGACATACTAACAATGAAGGCAGTAACCTTAAACTGAAACCTTGCTGGTAACATCCGTGGTATCAGCAATATAAACAAGTTTAACATAACAAGTAGTGTAACTTTGAATGCCATCTTTAAAGTTTCCTCATACCTTTCTTTTTAAACTGAAGAGAGAAATAACTTTAAAAAGGCCAAGTCAAGAGTGTTCCCCCTTCCCAGTAAAATACGGTACCTGCATAGCGCTTGAGTCATGCTTGCATCTTTCACATTTGGATCTGTAGTAAGGCTCATGATGAGTACTGTAATCATCTGTAATGGTATGTGCTGCACAAGGCTTGCCAGTGCAACCGAGGGTTCAAATGAAGTATCTGCAATAGTGCAACAGGCCAGATGGTAAGAAACGAGCAGAAATCCCTGTAGGAAAACTACACTTCATTTTCGCAACAGCTTGACTGCAGCTGTAAAGTTTTGAAACAAGTCTAGCCTAAACCTAACGTTACATTGACACAGGGTAGAACGAGACAAGTTTCAAGGGGTTAAGCACACGAAGAGCGCTGAATTACAGTGCCCTTTGTCCATTCAGTATCTGCACAGGACAGTGACAACCTGCCAACTCCCTCCCCCTCTCCCTCCGTGGCTGAGAAGTGTGTTTTGCTGCAAACTGCGGTGCCTCACAACTGTTTGGTGTGCTGGATGTTAACATGGGCCCTGCACAGCTATTTCGCATGGTCCTTCCCAGCTATTTCTGGCTAGGCATAGTGTCTGCGGCCAGACACCGCATCCCAGTGCTCCCTAGGTGCACGGGGCACCCTCCCGGGCCCGGGGCTCACCGGTGGCCGAGATGACGGCGAAGAGCTCCTGCAGGGAGGGCAGCAGCGTGTCGGGCTCGGCCTTCCAGACGCTGCGCAGCAGCCCGCTCACCTGCGTCACCTGCGAGACGTAGAGGCGCAGCTCGGCCTCCCGGCTGCCCTGGCTCTGGAAGTGGGCGATGCTGCGCACCAGCTGCTGGCAGAAGGCGAGCGAGAGCTTCCTGCCGCGGGGCAGGCACTGCGGGAAGTCGCCCAGCAGCTGGCACAGGCGGGCGCAGAGCGGCGGCGCCGGCCGCTCGCACACCAGGCGCAGCGCCTCCACCTGCAGCAGCTCGAAGAGCTCCAGCACCGACGGGCAGCTCATGATCAGGCGCAGCCCGGCCTGGATGTAGTCCAGGATGGCCGGGTCGCGGTTGCTCAGCTCGCCGTAGCCGCGCTGCAGGAGCCCGAGGACGAGCCCGCGGTCGAAGAACGCCTCGAACTCGGCGCGGTGGTAACGGCCGTAGGCCTCCAGCACCTGCCGGCCCACCTGCCGCTGGAAGCGGTCGGGGCCCTGCAGCACCAGCCGGGTGCCCAGCGCGAACATGGCGCGGCACTGCGCCCGGCTCAGCGGCGTCTCGGCCAGCTCCACCACCCGCTGCACGATCACCCGCTTCAGCGGCAGCGGGTGCGCCGAGCTCACCAGCCCCTCCAGGATCTTGTCCATGGCGGACGCCGCCAACGCATCGGCCGAGAGGCGGCGGCGGCGGCGGGCGGGCGGGAGGACCGGCTCGGCACCGGGCCTCGGCGGGGGCCGCCGCCGCCGCCTCCCCGCGGCCCTGCCGCCGCCCCGCCGCGCTATGCCGACCCCCCCCGCCCCCGGCCCCCTTCAGGCGCCGCGGCCCCAACGGAGGCCGCCGAACGCTGCCCCCCGCCCCCCCTCCCTGCCTCCCTCCCTCCGACCCGGAAGCGGCGCGGCGCAAACGGGAAGCGGCGGCAGCGGCGGCAACGGCCGGACGCGGCGCAAAGGCCGTGGCCGCCCCGCCCCCCCCCCCCGCCGCACCGGCCAATGGCGGGCGGCGGGCGGCAAGGGGCGGGGCCGCGCGGCGGCGGGGGCGGCCGTGATGGCGGCCGGGGGCGGGGCTTCAGTGGGGGGGCGTGATGGAGGCGCCGCCGTTATGGCGGCCGTTGGGCTGAAGGGTTCCTGGTGCCGTTGTGGGAGCGGAGGGGAAGGGTGCGCTCCCCTGCCTCAGAGAAAGCAGATGTCAAAAACACAAAGCATCGAGTCAGGAAGTTCAGAGTTAGCTTAAAGATCGACTACACCGTTTATAAAACACTCCAAACGTGCCCTTAAACTGCTCGCACAGCCGTAACTCGGCTCCTCCACACTCGTGTTGTGTTTGCTCCTCGTGCCCATAACAGTTCTACAAGTCTCAACACACAAGAAAAATTGCCATGGCGGAGTCATCGCGTTCCTGTACATGTTGTGTTGGCCTAGGGATGTTTCTGAGGTAGTTAGAAGTATAAGATAATATTACCACCAATTTATTAATTACCTAAATTATCTTTGTAACGTTTCCTGTATTCACATCTCTCAACTTCTTAATTTCGAAAGGACTTTGTACTTAATACCCATAAAAAATTGACCTCAAAGAAGGTGCTGGGTTACGTAGCTTGTATACCTGTGAAGCACACTACGTGGTCTACACCAGGATTTTTTAGTTTTTCTCAAGTCCAATCATGCAATCTCTTTTTTTGTTTTCCTCTAGAATTATTGATGGTATCTTCTGAAGCCAGAATGGGAGAGCAGTCCAGTCAGGAGTGCAGCCAGAACTCTGAAAGTAAGAGGGCTTGAAATCAAGATGCCAGAGGTACATACAGACAAAGGGTAAAGTGAGACATTGTGTGGAGGGAGAATCACATAGAGAACAGAAGGAGGGAGGTTGGGGCAGCTCCAGAGTTGCCCGAATGTGTCAGGATGTATGAGAAAGAGAAACAAAAGGAAATGGAGAAAGGCGAGGCGGTGTGGCAGGCTCATGGGGCACACCACAGAGGGATGATGATGAGAGGGGCAGTTGCCATGAATAGCAGAAACCAATGTGAAAGAGCTGGGATGGCCTTCTGAAAATCTGGAAATGTGGATGGCTTGCAGGTACATGAAAAGATAGGGAAAGCAGAAAACATGAGCAGCTACAGATCGGCAGGATCAAGTGTTTCTGTGAGCCGGGAGACCAAAGGTCTGAGCAGGTCTTCAGTGCTTTGTCTTTGGTTTACATGATGGCCATGGGTGGGAGAACTCTACCTGCTGCTTGGATCACCATGCGGGTGAGGCAGTTTCTCCAGAGATAGCCACAGAAAGGTCTGAAAATCTCCTGACCCAAGAAAAGCTGAAATTGATAGCCGGAGTCATATAGTTTGGAGAGAGGGAAGGTAACTCTAATGTAGGAACATGGAGACTCCTTTTTGCACCCAGGTGACCAAGTATTTGTACTCTTCATTTAATTAACTTATTTCCAGTCATAGAACTAGTAATGACAAACAAGTGGTTAAGAGTTACAATGGATGGTTGAGTCACTGCGTATGTGTATGACTTCAGAGCTAAAAATAACCTGAGCTGTGGGAATGATCCTAATTACAGCCTGACCATTAAATATGCAATTACCAATATATACATATGAGCTAAATTTTGGAACACAAACTCTTCCTCTGTTCTCAATGAAATTAAACTTCATTATATCAATATATTACTAAGTTATGACCAAATGAAAACAAGTGAATTCTTCAGTCAGTAAAACGTTTTAAAATGTTTACTCTGAAAAAGTAAGGAAAAAACCACTTATGTTTCATCAAACAAAGATTATTAACAATTCTGAACAATAATTACTCTTTCTGTAAAACAGCACAAATAACAAAGTAAGGTAAACAATGGCTTAATAACTCAAAAATCTTAAAGAAAGTAAGACAGAAAGGAAACCTGTTACTAAGAGCCCTGGGCTAAAGATATCCTGTCAGCCTACAGACATTTTACACCTTATGTTTGAGATGGCTGTTTTCTAGCAGAACCTTTTCTAGGTAAGGAAAATGTGGCTCTCCTGCAGGGCCTCCCTAAGGGCTGGCAAGGCTCTAGACACAACATCTGCCCATTCCTTATTCCACCCATATGAACAAGTCTAACACGTCGGACTTGCTGCTGACGTCTGGAGATAGCCACATAGCACGTAATTTAGTCTCCCTGAGAGGTAGGATCCCCGTATAACTGCAGTAGGTTCGAGGCATCTGGTGCTGAGCATGTGGCATGGCTGTGCTGCTGCAAGTCCGCTAAATCTAGTTTAAGATGGGCAGCAGAGGCATGGGGGAGTTGGCGGACAGGCCTCCGTTTTCAGTCACAGCTTGCTGTTAGATTAGTTTCACTGTAAAATGAAACTGTGCCATGAGTCATGAACTTTGGAGTGCTAATCGTGGCTCTGATATCAAGTCCACTGGTGGCAGCAAGCAGCTTGCTTAACTGCAGGGCTGGTATCTGCAAAGTATGCATAGTAGTAGCAAGGTACTGGAGAGCACTGTAAGGTTCAATTACATGTTTACCAAGCATTAATTATTTTAATTTTCAAAGTGGTGATTAAAAATGCCTCAGTGTTGAATCATTGTGTTCCAGTCATACACTGTCACATGTCCCGAAGGCTTATTCATCGAAAAAACAACAGGGCACAGGTTTATTTATCCAAAAATCAAGACAGCACAGCATGTGGCCTCAGTGTCTTACTGATGGTAAAACCTGTTACCACAATGCAATTATTTATTTCTGAGGAGAGAAGCTCTGATTTGAAAGAGCTGTTTTCTGTGGGTATAATCTGTCACGATTCAGTTTTGCATGTATAACATATATATATATATATTTGCCAATGCAAGGAGCAACATTTGACTGAACGTGACTTTATTACTAATTCAGTATTAGTTTTCCATTGCTGTGACAGAGGCACTTGCAGAGATCATGGTAGGGTTCAGAAAACTTGTGTAGTAACCACCTTGAATATGGGTGGTAACCTTAGTTTCAGCCAAATAAGTGGCTATTAACAACCAACCGTCATTAAAGGCTGCAGTTCAGCAGTGGCCTCTGGGAGACCTAGGTAGCTCCTCATCAGTAATCTGGCACTAAAGCTGCCTGAGTATTGGGCCAAGACACTGAAAAGTTTAAGGAGGAATCAGGCCTCTGTTGGGATTAAAAGACAAAAGCGTGGACTGCAGGGCCAGAAAGTTCATGTATTAAAAGAGTGAGGTATGAGGTAAACTGATAGACCATAACTGCCGCTGGAATTTTCCAGGAGTAAGAAATCTTTGTGGTTCTGTATGGTTCAGGGTTAATTTGTCTGAAACATTGTACGTAGACTCAGGCTTCTTTGCAAGGTAAAACTGCCTTCTTTATTAAATACTCTCAGTAAGGGGTTCAGCTGGTTGACCGTGATGAATATATATATATATTTTCAGTACTTTTATCCACTTTTATTAACTGGCAAATCTTCATACACTCTGTCCAGTCTCAATTATGTGAATGAACAGCTGATTATTGTTGCTACATTTACTATTCCTGCTGATGTTTATCTCATTGCATACTCTAAAGAAAGTGCAAATGGTAGTTAGATTGATATTTGAACAACTGAAAACTTAGCTGTGCGTTAGACACCCCTTGATTCTTCTTCACTTGTGTCTCTGTGAAATTTAGAACTGCGTCAGTAAAGTCCCACAGAGGTCAGAAGGGTTTACTCTACCTAGACTTTCACAGCAAATACCCAGAGGCAATGTATATGCCAAAAACTCACGTTTCACTGGTAAGAAGTGCAGAAATTTTCCAAGTCCTTTTGACAGTCTGTAAAGTGAACTTTTGGGGGCTCCATATCTCTTTTTTTGCTTTTGTATGGCACAGAAGGTTCACGGTAAGTGTCCCAGATTTTAAAGTCAGCATAAACTGCATCATATTTAGCATGTGTGAGGCTAGATGCTTACATACGGAGAATCAAAATAAGTTATGCCAAAAGACATGAATTTGTGCAATCCTTTATCTATTTCACTTGTGCAAATGACTATCTTGCCTGCATACATTTGCAATACAAATGCAACTTGAGTGTGTTCATATGAAAATGTGGCATTATGTAGGAATTCATATGCAATGATATATACTATTTTCAGGGCAAAAAATCGCAATGGTGAACTTCTTTTTCAAGTACAAACTGCTCTTAAAACAAAACAAAACAAAACCAAAAAGCCATGTCTGTATAAAGAACTTCCTTTGATAAATGATACATTTGATAAAGTTCAGATTCCTGATGAGGAAATAGCCTGTTTATAGAATCAGAGTTATACATCAGCCCAGTTATCTGACAAAATAATAAAAGTAGATTGGCTGCAAGGTCATTTGTGACTCAGAAATTAGACAGAATATGAACTGTGGAAATCAGCTGTGAGGCTATGGCAGAGGACAATGCATACTTCATTGAATCTGCCCCCGAAGATGTGTCAAATAGCACACCTTTCTCAGGAGAGAAAAGATTCACCAGGTGGTAAAAATATTAAGCATTGTACTTCACTGCATATTATGCACACCTGACTTAATGGGTTTTTCACTATGATATTTTTACAGTTCTCAGAGCTGCACATTCATCCAAATAGGTACGTATTCTAATTTGTAAAAATATGACAGCATATTTCATTTTTAAAAATAACAGGTTTGGCTTAAGCTAGAGTGCTGGTTTTTATCTGTTTTTAATGAGACACTAGGCAGAACCAATACTGAAATTCTTACAGCCATTGGCTGACACTTACAATGTCTGCTGCTTAATGAAGGAGTAAATTGAATCATAAATCTCCTATTTTTATTGCAGTTTCTTTATATGAGGGGTAGAAATCACCTCTCAAACCTAAGGGTTTCTGCTGCCTCCTTCTTCCTATATCATCCATGTGTCTTGTAAAGGGTACCCATAAAAGAATGTAATTTGTTCAAGAATAGACACTTATCAAATACCAAAGATGTTCATGCTATCAGATCTTCTGGATATATTTTATAGATAACATTTGAAGGAATAACTGAGGACCAAATGTAAATCGTCATTAAAGACAAATACAAAGTTGAGGAGGGGTGAATCCAGAAAAAAAGAAAACTAGAAAGTTTAGTTTCACAGAACAAAAAGTTTATGCCTGATACCTATGACCATGGCTTTATTGGGGTGTGCCTTAAAATAGATGTTTCACCTTGCCTGAGCCTGGAGATTTGTCAGTATTATAAGGTATATACATCCTGTGATGAGATCAGTATCTCTGTATACATTTTCCAGTTGTTCTCGTACATTTATAACACTTCTACTAAGCCAGCATTTTGGCTCGTGCGAAATCCTTGTCCTTGAGCTAACAAAACAAAATGTTTTGTTGTACTGATAAGCCTGATCACGCGGCACAAATATGTCTCATTGTTTTCAGCAGGACTGCTCCAAGTGGTCCTCACTGCCTGGGAGCGTTCTCTTCTACTGACGTGTGCAGACAACTCCTACATGAAGTAATCCACTGTGTCTCGCACCTTTGTTTGTGTCTTGTTTTGTCTCACGTTTGCTACAGCACATAAGATCCATGCACTATTTTTTAACTCAAATTGAGGTCTTGACTCTCTGTTATATATATGTGTATAAAATAGTGCACCATTTTATAAAAAAATACCATATCAGTTTTATTTTGGTTGGTTGGTTATGTTTTTGTTTGTCTTGCACACCATACATATAGTTTGAATTTTCTCTTACTTCCATAATACTGCCATTACTCCTGTCCCAGCCTTCATACATTTAATGGACTGTATGATTTTGTTCTAATTATTTTGTCAATGATTAAGCATTAGTTTATCCAGAGTCTGAGAGTTTTAGCCTTGGTCATAATTGTGATTTTTTTTCCATGTAAGTCATCAGAAATCCACGAAGGGTTCTTCAGTAGTAAAGCAGGTACAAACTTTTCATAATATCTGTCGTGGTTTAACCCGGCCGGCAGCTAAACACCACGCAGCCGTTCGCTCACCCTCCCCCCTCCCTCTCTGGGATGGGGGAGAGAAATGGAGAGTGAAGCCCGTGAGTTGAGATAAAGACAGTTTAATAAGACAGGAAAATAATAATAACAAAAATAATAATAACAATAATAATAATAATGATACAATGGTGATAATACGAAAGTAATAGTATGTACAAACAAGTGATGCACAATGCAATTGCTCACCACCCGCTGACCGATGCCCAGCCTAACCCCGAGCAGTCCGGCCCCCTCCCCCCAGCTAGCCACCCCTATATATTGTTTAGCATGACAAAGGGGTATGGAATACCCCTTTGGCTAGTTTGGGTCACCTGTCCTGGGTCTGTCCCCTCCCAGCTCTTACTGCACCCCCAGCCTGCCCGTTGGCAGGACAGAGCAAAAGGCTGAGATGTCCTTGGCTTAGTATAAGCACTGCTCTGCAACAATTAAAGCATCGGGGTGTTATCAGCACTCTTCTCATCCTAAGCCAAAACACAGCATTCCACCAGCTACTAGGAAGAAAATTAATTCTGTGCTAACTGAAACCAGGACAATATCTTTTGTGTTTTCTGTTTAGATACATGTTTCTTCAACCCAAAGGCAAAGTTAGTATGTCTGATGTCTACAATTTCACCATTATCTTCCTCTGTGTTAACTGGAATAAATTAAAATTTCTGCTGGTTCTAAACCAGGTACAAAGCTCCCTTCAGACTCTTACCTCCTCTCTGGCAGATTGTTGCTTACTGTTGTGAAGGAAGTCATTACTTAATTTATAATATTTCATTTTTTTTTAAGGAGCATCAGTGCTGATGAGTGCCACAATATTTCTTTAGTTATGCTCAGAATACTCTGAATTATTTAGTAAATACCCTGTGTCAAAAATGTCTGGCAACAGTCCCTTTCATCCTCTGTCATCATTTTGACTACATCTAACCTACATTGCATGGTAGAGACACACAACTTCGTTCCAGCAATAAACAATGAAATCTTTGTATTAGGAGCACAGCTGAGCTGGTGCAGCTTTTGACACTGCAGGTTGGTTGCCACCAGTTCAAGTATCTCTGCGTTATGCTTTGCTGTGGGGTAGATAGGTCCTCCATTACCCAAACAAAAGTCTATTCAAACAGGTCAAATTGGATTTTGGAGCAAAAAAAAAATCATGAAATGACAAGAAGCTCACTTGCAATTAACAAATATGTGGGTCTGTAGACATGGGAGTGGAGGAAAATGTTATTAAAAATGTGGTAGCATTGCAGGACATGAAAGTGGCCACCTACACTTCATTTCTTTGCAACACCAAGTGAAGGTGTCTGACTCCCAGTTCAAGGAATCTCAAAACACTATAGAGATCATACACATAGTGTACACTGAATTACTTTACCCAGCAATGAAATACCATGGAACAAGGAATGTAGTAGCTCTGGACAATAAAAAAGGACAGGAAGAGTATTTTATGGAAATATGCAAGCACGTTTAACGAAAAAGGTCAGATGCAGACCCACTAGCATATATTGTCTATAATCAGGGATAACATAACAAGTACATTATGTTGGCCTTGTACAGACATCCTCAAAGATTTCACCCTTAAGTGAGCAGATCACTTAAGGAGTGATTTAGCCCTATGACACATTGTAGTCATATCGGTAATCAGAATATACAATTAGTTTCTGTCTTCTGCCAGAAATGTCAGTGCAATTTAGTGATTTTTTTGAAAAGTTTGCCCAACTACTCTTTCATTTATCTATTATATTGTAGATTTTTTAGCTTTTTGGATTCAGCTCCAGTATTTGAGTTCCCAGAAGAATTCTTAGCAACAGAGTAATATATCAAATTCAGATTATTTTGATTTGGAGTCTGCAATAATCTAGCAAAATAAGCCAGTCTGTTCATATTTTGACACTCTGTGCAGTGTTGCATGTGATAATTTATATGCATAACAACAAAAGGAATTATAACCATTTTTTGTTTGTTTCTTTGAATAGCTGAATTCTTTAGGAGAAATGTGGATCAGTAAGAAAATTTTCTTTACCTTAGGCTTAGGATCTATGAAAAAAAGGAATTGTGGGGATATACAAAATGATATGGGGTCAGATATGTACTCTGAGATGTGAAATTGTGTAAACACGTTTTTATTTGGATTTCTTTTCAAATTTCAGCACAGATGGAGCCTGTGATAATTCAATAATGGTGGTATTTTGTCTCCATCTTCAACTGGGATCTGACATGTTCACTGCTTACAGTAGCTGCTGAAGGGAGCTTAGGTTAATGTGTATAATAATTGGTTCTTTGAACAGTTGGGCACAGTCTCAATCAGTTCCAGTTTCAGTATCAGATTTCTTTTAATCAGAGAGAAGTACAGTGTTTCTCAGATGCTCTGAATGCACTGAAATTGGTTGGGAAGAAAATGCTTTTAGCAATGCAATGTAGAAGCAAATGTTCCATGTTATAAATAACATGTGATTAGACAAATACACTAAGCTCATAGAGCTTATTTGTGTTGAATTGTGTCAGGATGTACTATGGACTTTTGTGCCCTGATTCCAATGATCTCATTCTTCTGGGACAGCATATATTTAAACTAAAACATTCTAGTTCAAACGTTGCATAAATACATATAGAAAAATAACCATTTTGTTTACTGAATTCAAAATTCTCTACTACCTATTATGTACAACATGAAAAAATGAATCTCTGTTTAGGCCATTATTGGTGGCCAAAAATGTTTTTAAAAGATTAGATGTATCCAGCCTCTCTTTTTGAAATTTACGTGATGTATACTGACAGCTTGATACACAACTTACCCAAATAAAAAGAAAAGGGGAAGTACATTTTTCCTATGGTTGTTATATGTGTGGTTGAGTATCTTTGTTCTCCTAGAATGATTTAAAAGCAACAAGAGTATCACAGAAGGTTTATAGTGTCATAAACT
Organism: Anas platyrhynchos; assembly: GCF_047663525.1. Classification (NCBI taxonomy): domain Eukaryota; kingdom Metazoa; phylum Chordata; class Aves; order Anseriformes; family Anatidae; genus Anas; species Anas platyrhynchos. The sequence goes on from NC_092590.1 coordinate 38,957,911, forward strand.
ACTCTAGGAAACCCTGGATAACGGAGAGGAAAATTAATTTTTATTTAAGTGGCTATAAATTGCTTTTGGTTTGTGAATGCTTTTTTAGTTTAATTTAAATCAGACGTGACAATAAGTGGAGTGTTCTTTTCTATGAAAAGAATTGCCATTTCAGTTTTTCAGCAAAGGTCTGCCTGAGGTAGTTCCCCTGGGGATGGCTTGACTGTACTTGCTCCCCTTGTCCCCTGAGCCTAGCCTCATTCTCTCCAGCCTCTCACCAGACAGAACTTCAGTTCCTACACAAGGATTTTTGTCTCGTGTTGTTTCTTGCAGTGCATACTATCACTGTAAGAGAAACAGCCTCCTAGCTCGACTGTCCATTTGGTATCTACCTGATGTGTGTCCATATTTCTGCTAGCGTGGAAGAACTGTCTTCCTCTCAGAGTAGAAGAAGGCAGGCTGGAAGGGATTGCAGAGCCACTTCCACCTGTGAGGCCAATGTCTGATTTTTTCCTGGCAGTACAGACTTTCGTTTCCTGTCAGTATTAGACAGCTGCCTTTCCAAACTGTGCAACTGAACCACGACTTATGTACATCTTGTCCCTGTAGCCCATGAAAGTAAAGTTACAGCGAAGGTGCCTGACATGTCTGTATTGAAGCAGTGCTGTCAAACCATACATCCCTGCCCAGAATGTCTTCTGTTGGGATCTTGTGAGTCCCCTTCCTACCAATACTCCACAGACACCAATGCTTTTGAAGGTAAAAGTCCTTCTTTAATGCTTGGTCATTTAAAGTGTGTCTTTTCCAGTGTCTCATAAAACCCCTGTGAGAGATTAGTTATGGCTCACAACTTACTTGTGAAATAGATTCTGCTGTAGACACGTCTAAATGATTCATGAAACCTAGGACTCTCAGAGGCTCATGATTGACAATATCTGGTAGAAGAATTTGATTCTGTTTACTTGTTTACATTGTACAGTATCTGCACTTTTTAAATGGATCAAGAGAATAAGAAATTACATCCTGAACTGTCCAAGTGGCTTATGAATATCAGTCCTACTAAAAGCCAGTAGGGTGCATGTTCTAAGAAGTGTTAGGTGCTTTGAAAAATCCTCCTCTGTAAACACCTTGACATTTTCCTTGATGAATATCCATCTCACATACCCTCACAAACATCTGTAAAACCACCTCACTCTCTTTTGATGACTCTCTGCCTCTTGAAGACAGAGAAGAGCTCCTGTTGGCCTTCTGTAATCCCACCTTGTTTTACTGGCCTTGACTGTCTCCCTCTTACCTCCATGCTCTCCCTATTGGTTATCTCATCTCTCTTGGCTCATATTTATATTAGTAGTGTTCAAAAGCTGGACTATGTTTTTCATTTTGTGCTTCTACAACAAATTCTAGGACATTGCTTGCTCTACAGCAAACATTTCCAGCAATGACAATCCAGTCATTGGATCCCATTATCCATTACAGTGGGATAGTGTAGCAGTGGAAATAAAGATACAGATAAAAGGAGCTGGGATTCATCTGGAAAGAGTGAAATGGAACTGATTTTTGCTTCATTTGAATAGTTAAGGTAGGGAAAAGATAATCACTACAGTGCCAGTGACACACTTGCTAGCACAATAGAAATAATCAGCATTCCAATTTAGTGAGATGTTGTAGAGCATGAGAATATTTTGAAGTGCTAATGAAAAAAAAAGAAGTGTTATGAGAGGTAGAAAGCGGTAATTGGTAGACAGTAACATACTTAAGGAATGGTGACAGTTTCATATGAAAAGGCATTGTAGGAATATTGATTAGTTTAATTTGGGCAGGAAAGGTTTATAGAAAGAAGACATTTAAAAGAAGAGCAGACTAACTTCTGCCCTTGCAAAGCAGAGATTAGTATTAATTAAAACTGAGATAGGACAAAGTTTAGGGCATGAATAACAGTCCAACTCATGCATGTGGAACACAACTCTTTTCAGGTTCATTCAGCCAACAAAGAATCCTCTGAATGTCATTGACCAGTGCAGGTGAGTAGTAGGTGAGTGTGATACTGCACAACACCTGGAAGAATTACTAGTTGCAGAGCACCTTGCATTGTACCTAAGCGGTCGCCTGTGTAAAGTGTTCGTATCCCAGCTGTTGGTGTACATTGTCCTCTCTGCATGCTGGATGACACTGTGCAGGAGCTCGCTGCAGACAGGAAATGTACATTTGATTCCCATTTTGTATAACCATTAGCATAATATTTAAGCCCTTTATGCTTTAGTTTTTCATATGAAATTGAGAATTAGGAAATACGATGCTTCTGGTGTGGCTTTGTGCATCGTATTTATCTAGATAATGAGACAGTCCTAGTAGCAGGAGCTTTCAGCTAACTTGATTGGATCCTGGTCTGGGCTGATTGAGTGGGATCCAGGTCTCAGCCTGCCCTCTGCTCTGAGTGCCTGCTGGGCCTTTCCCCGGAAGCTGCTTATTCAGTGCTCAGCTCAGCACATGCTGCCTGTCATGCCTCCAGTTGTTGGCTCAGATCCAGGCATCCCTGCCCAACAGCAATGAAGGCTGTTCAGATCACCTTCATGCTTTGCCATCCGTCAGCTCCCACACTCTGTAAATCCCGTTTCTGAACAGAATCTTACTGAGAGGACAGCACGCTCCCAATGAGATTTTGTTTATAAAAGGTGCTACTACGAAGAGGGCAGAAATCCACCTTAGTCTAGATGCATCATCAAGCGTGATTAAGGGACTGGCATTTATTTTGCCAACACCACACAAAGGAAAGCAGTGTCTCACCTCATATCCCCCCCTCTGAAGACAAGGTGCCCAATCTTGGATGGATTAAATTGAGATATTTCTTAAGTGAGCTCTACAATCCCACTTCTGGATATGGAGCAATGGAGACACAGAGAACCTGCTTTGACAACAGTCCCAAACAGGCATTATAGCTACCATGAAACCATCTTTACCTTGTGGGGAAGACAATAATAATCTAGCCATCCTGGTTTTAGATGCAAAACAGAAATGGCAAGTGAAAATCTGAGTTTCTAACTGTGTGTATTTAGTGAGATCTGTCTTGTTCACAGCAACCACTGGCAAAATTTGGAGCATCTTCAGGAAGCAAAATTAGAGCCTCTTTTTCCTTTAATGTCCTCAGGCTTCTCCATTAATGTGACAAATTTGCAATTCTGTGGATTCTGGGACTGCACCTTTGCTATGAATTTTGTGCCCCCAATTACTTTCAGCTAAGTAGAAAATCCATTTAATCTCAAAATACTCTACTACCAATTAAGCAAACTGTATGCAATGAAAACTATTCCTTTTATTTGTTTTTTATTTTATCATACTTATTTATGATACTGAAAATACTTTTTAGAAGTATATTTAACATAAAGTGAATAGGTTTTTGGTCGAAGAGCCATTTAATGCCATTGTCCAAATACCTTATCTTGCTTGTCATTAACATAATTAGTCTCTTAAATCTCAAATAAATTACCAGATTCATCCCAATCATTATTCTCTGATTTGTCAGCTGAAGTTAAACCACATTTAATGGTAATGCTACGTAAAATCTGACATGCTGGGAATATATAACATATTTCTGAAGGGCATGATGATAATCAGATTTGTCTAGACATGTAAAACACGTTTTTGATGCTGTCAGTCCTTCCAATTAATTTTATGAGATTTTGAGGCTCATGATAATTTAGCTCAGAGGTAGTATGAGAATTAGAAATTGTAATAGTCATGAAGTTTTTAGTGGAAAAGCCACTGCCATCTTAAAATAATAATATTAGTGTATTATTTCCAGTATGTAATGCCTTCACTGAGCTTTTTATTAATGCAGGTACTTGCCTGTCTAAGGGGGAATAAATTCAGACGTTAGCCAGTGTAATGTATGAACTCGTTACTTAATGGCACACTTCCTGTCATCTGCTCGCTCTAGCCATGGAGCTGTGACCTTTTGCAGTTAGTTAAGCTCCTCTCGTTTTGATGCAGTGCACAGAGGCTGCAGCAGGAACCGGAGATACGTGCGGTCACTCCCCAGTGTGGCTGAGGAATAGCAGAGCAGGTCCAAAAATCCAAGATTTTCCATCACAGGGCTGTTCAGTAGGAAAGTAACAGCGTCCAGAATGGCATCAGGAAGCCAGTAGCACATTTTAAAGTTGCAATACAAGAGGTACCACGAGGCTAGTTTGTAAACTTAATGGCTCCAGAGGTAACAGCTGACATTTGGTGGTGTGGCCAGTTCTGCAGTCAGACTACACGTTGCCACCACTTCAAAGCCATGGAAAAAACACTCTTTGTCATATTTGTCTCTTTGGTTTCCCTTGCTTTCCTCTGAACTCTGATGTGCAAGCAGCTGGCAGAAGCATGCCTTGGTGATTAATGCATCTTTATCTGAAGCAATGATGACATTTAATTTGTCAGGCTGAGCACTTTGCCATCCCAGTTTGAGTTTGGGTTGAGGATTTTCCATACCTAATTTCACTAAGTAGAAAAAGAGGTCTTCCTTCCTTCCTTCCTTCCTTCCTTCCTTCCTTCCTTCCTTCCTTCCTTCCTTCCTTCCTTCCTTCCTTCCTTCCTTCCTTCCTTCCTTCCTTCCTTCCTTCCTTCCTTCCTTCCTTCCTTCCTTCCTTCCTTCCTTCCTTCCTTCCTTCCTTCCTTCCTTCCTTCCTTCCTTCCTTCCTTCCTTCCTTCCTTCCTTCCTTCCTTCCTTCCTTCCTTCCTTCCTTCCTTTCCAACTTATCTGAGTAAAATAAGCCCATTATGGATTTATGGAGTGGTAAAAACAGGAGCAAAAAGTTGGACCTAGAAGCCATGAAAGAGGCTGTACAGGAAATAACTGGAGAAAGCTCCAAGTGGTTTAATCTGCTGGGGGTGAGTGTAGGGAGGGTTTTCCAGGAGGCTTATCTGCTTGGCAGGGTCGTGACCAAGAAACCTCGTAGGGGTTTAAATGCCAGCCTGTCATGCCAGAACACACAAGCAGGAAAGATGAAACATGAGGTGAAGAGGTTCCTGCTGTCTTTTCCAGGTTAAAAAGTGAATTGTATAAAAGTATAAATTCCTTTCTTTTAGAAAAGTAAAATATCTCCTTAGGTTGAAGAAGGAGGGGATCTTTTAGGCAAGACTGGAATGATTGCTTCTTGGAGAATTGATGAAAATCTTTTAGAATGATGGAAAATGTAAAATGAGTGATCTGGGCTTAAACGCTTTCAGTGTGTTGTGGAATGAATGAATGAAGTATCTGAGCATTTGCAAGACAGTTTGTTCTCTGCAAACATGGAGAAGAGGGAGAGCGTTTCACAGTGCATCTGGAGCTTCTCAGCATAGGGTCTACTCATGCCTCTGTTTGGTAAAAGAACGGGTGTAGCCAAAGCTGAGGCATGCAGCGTGGTTTCCTCTTCCATCCCTGTGCCCACATGTAGGTGTCAGTGTAATTCCACCTGGAAAAAAACAACAATAACAAATGGAAGCTTTTGCTTCTCGACTGTCTACCTTCAGCAAGACCTCGATTTGTTCAGTCACCTGGCTGCTTGCTTGTGGTGGTTCTGCTAAAAATGGTAGTCCCATCTCCTCTGGTGAATGCTTCAGTACAGAAGGTTTGAAGGTAGAGGCTTTTATATTGTGAAGTTAGTATCTGCCAGCTTAAATGTTTGATGCCGAAATAGCGGTTCCCAAAATCAGACACTGAATGTGAGCCTTACTCTGAGAGAGGAGTTGGAGGACAGTGCCGATAACTTGGGGCTTTCAGGTGGTTCCTCAGGGCAGCTGAATGTCATTCCCAAGCGAATACTTACGGACCTTACCATCATCATCAAAATCAGTAAAGGTCACCCTCCTCTCTCAAGGTAGTCTGCTCTGTGGGGCTAAGCAGACCACTGAAAAAGTTATCCTCTTTCTTTTGGTACTGAGTTGTGATACTCTTCATTCCTCGCTGGAAGCAGAATCACCTCTGCACTATAAAAAGAAATTAAGTTCCTTTTCCTTCAATTATACTGTTATAACTCCTTCCTCAAGTGTATATATACAATTACAAAATCTCTCGAGTTCGTGCACGAATAAAACCGTCAAATAAGACAAAGTGCTAATAAAATTTTATACAACTTAGGGAATACTACTGTAATAACACTGAATGAAGAATAAGTCTTATATAGAAAAATAGATTAATACAATAAAAATAATATAACCAAAGTTAAGTGTTACTTGATTAAAACTCTTTCTTTTAATGTCATTTGATTATGTTCCCATTCCATCAGGGGTCAAATTCGTCCCTGGTGTGACTTGAAGAGAGTTCAGTGGAGTTCTAACAGAGGTATTTTTGCCTTTAAAGAGGGCCACTCTGAAGTTTTTGGTGTGCTTCTTCTAAAGAAGCTCTGAGCACCCTCTTCCTTCATTGGTGTAAAGCTGATCTATAACTTTTTGGGCTTCTTAACATCATGTCTCTGTATATCCCTGCTCCTCGTGTTCCTGTCCTTGAGTGTCTTTTAGTGACACTGGCAGTCCTACAGAGCCAGAAATGTTTGCTTAAGCTCAGGCTGCAGAGCTGTCTGTTATCTGGGGACTGCTGGTATCAGTAGATGGAGCTGTACCACCTAACAGGAGCTTGTTTAGACACGCTGGGTGCTTCCACATTAGCACAAGCACTACATTGCTTCAGATCAGCAGTGCACATTAGAAGCAAATCCCCTCCCAGGGTTCCTGCAAACAGGGCAGAGGGAAGGACAGCCCTGTGTGACCCTGAGGGGATGGGTTGGGACATTTCTACTGACTTTCGGAGCACAGCGTTACATCAAGGGGCCACTAGCAAGAAAAAATGGCTTACTTAGTATCCTTGAGAAAAAACTGCTAAGAGGTTGATCAGAAATCAATAATCATTCTTTGTTTAAATACCACCTTTGTCTCATACTGATCAGCTTGCCAATGAAGCATGACTATGAAACTGAGCATTTTCGGTGCTGCCCCGGGAAGTATTGGATACAACCAGAGGTCTGCACGTGCAGGTTGCTTTTTTATTAAGCACATTTTCTACCTTCTCACCAAAATAAACAAACCATCACTTGTGCTGACTGAATTCATTTTACATTTGTTTCGGTTACTCAGTCATTAATTCTGTATGATTACTGGTGTTTGAATGGAAGAGATGTCTGAGTTCATTAATCAAACACAGAGTAGGCTAGCAGGAGCTATCTCCCCTATCTTGTAATGTCTTGCTAGCATTAAAGCTCTGTTTCTATCAGTTTTACTTTCACAACTTTCAATTCTGGTAGGCCACACTGAAGTCTTTTTTTCACACAAGCACATCTCCAGCTTCACAGCAATTGCCCTATAGTGTTGAGACCTGGTATTATTTTTAGTGCTTTAATATAGCTCTCAAAAGTCATGGCATCCCATACAGCAGACAGTGGGACTTGTACAGTAAATCCTCTATCATCTCTTGTTTTTCTTCTGGTCACACAGCAGATTACGGAGAAACAGTATTTCATTTGCCCACTTCTTTATTGCAGATATGCACTGGATGGCCGAATGTTTCAGTGACTCTTCCACTGTAAATGCAAAATCCTTTCCCTGTTCACTGTGCTGGATGATTGCTCCATTTAGCACATTCTTGAGCTTGATTCTTCACTTCCAGGCTAATTAGTTTACGAGGTGCAATGGCTAATCTAAACTATTATGTCAAACTGTCAATACCTATAACCCATTTTTTTTTAACTTGTAGAAATAGCAAGCCAAGCATTCAACAGAAATAAAGAATGTTAATACAGTATGGAGAAGACAACTCACATTCAGCCGTCATTCATATTGCTGTACAAATGAGGTGACAAAGGTCAGAGATCAATGATGTAGCGTGCAGCTTTTCCTACATCTTTGCACTATGAGTTTTCCTAGACTCTCCCTTAATTTTCTGAATGCTTCTTTGACACAGTAACATCTGAGAGGTTTGTAGTTACCCACTCTTAGCTGGTAGCTCAGTTATATGAAATACTGCTTCAGCAATGCTTTCTGTTAAAAACAGCTCTTCCTTTTTGCTGTCATTCTCCCTTGGGCTATATGAGCTTTCTGTAGAAAATAACTTAGCATCCCTCAGTGGTTTTTCTCCTCATTTTCTGCAGGAGACGTTCTTTTGAGAACTCCTTTCCAGGGATTTCAGACTGATTAAGATATCTTTTCAAATCTTCTTTTTGCTAAAACATTCAGACTAAACGATGTAGGTCTCAGTATTAACAGTGAAAATCAGCTTCCCTGCCAACCAGATATGTGTCTTGCAATAGGTCGATCAAAGATACCAGTATGCAATCATGAAGTCTGTACTTGGAAGATTATATATTTGGAAAACACATTTTGGACAAAATTTAGGAAGCAAGTGGAGGACTATTGCAATGCCTTGGTTTTCCAAAGCAACGGAAGTGATTGTGCATTGCATCCAATTTTTTTCCTCTATCTGTAAAAGGAAGCTGGAAGAGTGCATGGACTCAAGGAAAGAAAATCTCCAGAGGACAAGGACTTGACTTCTTCTGTTTTCAAGGACTTGGCTTCTTTGTTTGTTGTTGTTGTTTTTTAGCTGTCTTTTAAACTATGGATCATCATGAAGAAGGCTTAGTGAGAAGGCTACAAAGCCAGAGTCTTTTCACATGCATGGTGAAAGGGAAAGCGACAAGAAATACAAGTTGCAGCAAGAGAAATTTCAGATAGACTGTTGTTTAAAAAAAAAAACAAACAACAACACCGTGGTGGTCACTTCTAACCTAAATCATTCCATTCCTGTGGTTATAAAGTATCTGATAAGATGGGTTGAAATGAAAAAGTAGAAATTGCGAGTAGTACAGAGTACTACTACAGTAGTACGGAGGCAGCATGTTTCAAAAAATTAGGTTTTATTTGCTCTCTGTAGTATGTATTTTCTTGAATCTTGTTGAATTTAGCACCTTTAAAAGCTAGATCTGTAGCAATACAATCTTGTAACGGGAATATGCATAAAGATACACCATTTGGAACTGATGTTCTTGAGAGCTGATCTCCTTGAGAGTTATCTGTGAAATAACATCAAATTACAATATCTACTATTGGCATGGTTGAATCTTTTCTGTGGAAGCAAAATTAGACACGATTTTCAATATCTCTGGTTGCATGCATATCCCTGGTGACTTACATGCAATCATATTGATTTTTCGATTCATCCATCAATAGTTTTGCAACTGAATCTGCAAGTAGTTTCTGTCCTAAAACTTGGAGTTTTGGAATAGTGATTTTAGATGGAAAGCCGCAGCTCAGAGCGGAAGAAAAAGTCAGCAAGTACTGTGGTGATTATGCTGATTTCTCATGTTTGAGTGTCTGTTGTTTGTTTGTGAGTCTTTGAAAACAGTGCTTAAGGTCCTTGGGCAAGGATGGTAGGATGGTGGTCAGTGATCTAAAAATAACAGTGAGAGCATGCGCAGATTTAGCAGTGACACTGGTGATTCATGATTTATCTGATTCTTCCACTTCAAAAAATATTTCCTTGCATCTCTGCGCGGCATCATCTTACATCTCTCCAAGATCTGCTGCATTAAGAAATCAGTAGAGCATAAAGTTGTTCCATTTTCAACATAATAAGATTCCATTTTTTACTGGATTTTATTTTTTGGGGGACTCTGAATGAGATCCATTGCTTATATTGTACATTTGTAATATTTCGTTTTCCTTTCTACAGTACTCCTATGCTGAACTAAGAGAAGCTATGCTAGTGCTTCTATGAAAAGACCTGTGGTACTAGAAATTGAAAATATTTATGCTCCAATCAGCGTTTTTCCTCAGAAACGTGGGGCAAACATAGCAGCACATTCTAGCCTTTCACATATCCACATGCAAAGAATATATTGTCATTCAGTGATCAGGGTAAGGGAAACTTACTACAGTGACATTTCAGTGTAAATTTATGATTTATTTATGCATTTGAAATGCTCTGCTAAATCACTTTCCCTTCCCTTGTGCCTTTACTATCTTATTCATGTATAATTCCTTTCTCCCTCATCTGAAAGCTCTCTATTCCATACAAACTGTGAGAGCATTACCGTCAAGGCAGTTACTACTTCTCCAGTCCTGAATGAGGGACAAAGGCATTGGAAGCAATGGGAAATGACTGCTGAGAAATCATTTTAATCTACTTAATTGAACACAGCCGAACAGCAGTCACTAAAATGAAACTCCAGTGTAGTATTTCCAGCAGATGGTTATGGTTCTGTGTATGTTTATGGCTTAGTGGTTCGACCAGTAAATACCACCATCCCTGCAGAGGCAGTGAAGTGGAGCTTTTTCACTCCTCAGGGTGATGCCCAATTTTCAGTATCTGCAGAAGTGCTGCAGAAAGGTGGGGGTGTGCTTGCTGAGATCATGGTGCCCTTTGGTCTTCCTGTGGGATCTGAAGGGTTCTCCCAGGGAACCCTCCCCAGGCAGGGCTCCTGGCCGTGCTGGGCTGGGCATATGCTACAGGAAAGGCTCTGCAGGATGGTGGCATGCAGAAACATTTATTTTGGTGTTTTTGCACAGGAACCGAGGGCTTTGTTTTCGTTTGAGTATGGATAATGGTGGCTGGCTTGTGGTGACTTAAGCAAGTCAAGAGCTGTCCTGGTTTCTATGTTTTTCCAAGTTGAATGGATGGCTTCTGATCATCCCAAAGCCTGATCTTGCGATTTCTGGTCAAGAACTACTCTGGATCCCAACAAAGGCAGTGAGACCGCTGCGTTTAGGAGGACTCTGATTGTACACATAACGGTAAATACATGTATATTCTCTCACTGACTGAAGAGTAAAAGGATTAGAGCCTAGGGGTGGGAAGATTGACTCTAGCTCTATAATTTGCTTTCATTTTCCCTGAGTTTGTTAATTAAGGGAATTTCTGGAGGTAGGGAAGCTAAGAAGCTGTGAAAGGAAAAGCTGCTACGACTGCTGTCCCTCTGGAGTTCCCTCTTGCTGAAGAGGGCTCCCTCCTCCCTCACAGCTCAAGGTTGTTTCAGAAAGGCCCCGCAGTCCTCTACTGTAATTGTTGGCTTCCTCAGTGAAGTTCTTACATCATTTTTTTAGATGCTACTAAAATGCCTGCGCCTGGAGCCCTGGAGCCCTAGTTCCCATCTTTGCATTTACAAGAGCTGCTGTGTTTAATTAACAGCTATGACTGGCACACAAAAAAGAATACATAAAACCAGAGGTAAATAAGCATACTTTCATCCTGAGTCTGTGTGGAGAAGTAGCCTTTATACCTCATTAACAAAATCTCTACTGCATACATCTCTGCTAGATAACAAATTGCAGACAGAGATGTAAAGTCTATGAAAAGTGACACTCCTGCGCTGCGGAGCAGTCTGATGTGAGCCAGGAACTTGGGGCACCCGGCACCCTGCGGGCTTTGGTCTTTAGTAAATATTTCATTTAACAATATATCAGAGTCCTCTCCCTGAATTCAAGAGCATGTGCTCTTACCTATTATAGCTGTAGAGTCTGACATGAAGACAACTTGCTTTTATCCCTAAAATTCAGCAGATGTGGCCGATCACTTTTTCAGAGAACCAGGCTAGAAATTATTTAACATTGGCAAAGTAGACATATGTTTATGGTAGGAAAGAGCCTGCGTTCCTGCGGTTCTTGGTGGTAACAAACCCAAAGATACTGGTTTTGTGCATTTGATATAAAAAATGAATTCCTTTTCCCATATCATAGCAAGCTGAATGAAGTCAAAAGGGAATATGTGCATTTTTATAACTACACGGATCACTTGGTATCGTATCTTCCATTAAAAGGAAACCAGATCAAACACTGCTTATGTCATCAGCTGTTTCCAAGAGTGCAATTCACATCTGATTTGAATTGCAGTAGGGAAAAGTGCTGTGCACCTGTTTCTCCCAGTATGATCAGCTTCCCATGAAGCTTGGCTTGTCCTTCAAAGCCCATGTACTGGTGATGGTGCGTGAGAAGAAGATAACCTATCTAAAGTTTCATAATTTAGATTGCAGGAGGCAAGAGGAGGTAGAGGAGGATAAATTCTGAATTTACAAACTAACACATCTGATAGGAACTTTTTTAAGATAATAGGCTGTGTTGCTATTGAAACCAGCTGGAGATGCACATGATTTATAGGTTCTTGTGAATGATTGTTGTGCTGTACTTGTCTTGAGGTCTTTATACTGCAGAGGAGCTTGGTGCTGATGTGTTTAACTCTCCATGTGTTGTTTCAAGTGGTTCCTATGAGCTTGGGCCCTGAGTTGATGTTTTATGACAGCAGGTTCCCAGGTAACTGAACGCAACACAGAGACAGAGAGATCTACAATTTTTATTTTTTTTCCCCAAACTTAAAGTTCTGTTTTTCTTTATTTCTTTTTGTTTAGTTTTGTTTTTGTTTTTCCCTTAAAAATTAATAATAAGTGAAACCCTGTTACTTATCAAGTCCAGCTACAACACCTAATAACAATTGCAAAATACCTTGGTTATAGCAATCTCTCCTCCAACAAGAAAATCCAGACCCTACATCAGAGGCCTCCAAGCCTTTACTAGTTGGCCAAAGGGCAAGGCTGTGTGATGAGACGGGGACTGCTTTTTGTTCTCTTGCTGTAAACATCTTGCAGAGTTAAGTCATAATCCTGCGGCAGTTTGATATTGCCACATGATGTTGATAGAGTGCTTAGTGGCAAATAAAATACATATGGAACAAATCATCTGTGATGCTTTTTTTTTTTTTTTTATCACTGCAATCATTTTTTGTGTGATGTGGTTAGGGTTTCATATGTGAAGGCTCATTTTTATGATTTTCTGTGTGTTTTTTTTTTAAATTTTGTGCAATTTATTTTTCCTTATCTCTCATGATCACACATTGTATTGTTATATAAGCATTTAAAAGCATATTAATTTTGATTATTTTATTGCAGATGATACATGTAGATTCCGTTGTTTCTTTTTATATGTCTGATGAAAGTCTAAGCAGAAGCATGGTTATTTACTGAATGTGTCTGTATTATACAATGTTTATTAATTACTTCCCATGTTGCCTACCAGTAAAATGTAAAGTACAAAAATTCACTATAAGGAATACATCAAAATTTCTTTAAATCGCATGGAACATAGCTATAGTAATCATAATTGTTGAATAGATGGATAAAATAAGCTGAGTTTATCTGCCTGCAGGCACAAGTCAATTAATGAAGAAACCACGTTTACCATATTTCTATTTCTGCTAACCAGAAGAGAAAACCCCAGAAGGAAAAACCCATATCTAATAAGAAAATGCTTCTTTTTATAGGCATTTTATTTCTGCCTTTCACAAATCTCTGTAATCCTCTTCAGTGGTGTGTGTAGGTGTTTACAAATACTCTGAAGGAGCACCTCCTGGAAGAGCTCCTGGCAGCTGCGAATTGGCTCCAGTGTGCACCGCAATGTTATCAGTCCTGTAGGTTTAACTGCAGTACTTCATGCTCTCAGAGCCCAATATTCAAACGACTTGTCAGGATAAACTTTGTATTATGCATTAGCTGTTAGAGAAGCTGGTACTGGAGTGAGAATGCAGCTCTGTACAAATATCCCTTTCTCCCTTTCCCGGGCTTCTCTGAAAGGTAGCAGCAGAAATATTTGCACATTTGCCCAGAGATTTCAAGGCGTGAGAGATTGCAGTGAAAATTCACTTTTTCTTCTTGTCCTTTTTATGCTTTTGAGTGTGGTGAAGACAGTGGCTCTAAAAATCAAGGTTTTGTGAGGCATCTGGGAAACCTTTGAGTATTACTGGATCAAATCTACTATTAGTGGACTCTACCAGTTATTCTTAGTCTGTGACCCCTTCAGTCCTGCTAATCTGCAGTTGCCTACAGTCGCATTTTCCTGCTTCCAGTTCAGACAACTGAAACCACACTGCATACTTTCCTACCAACCCTTCTTCACATTACCAGCTGCTTCTGCTGCTGCAGCTGCTGCTGCGATGTGACCACCTTTATGTAAAACTGATTGCAGGATTACAGCACAGGTGGTACAGCTGCATGCTTACAGTCTTGTCTTGTGAAGTAGTACAGTGAGATAAAGTTGTTAACATGCACTTCGGAAACATTCGTGGATACAAATCATCCTTGTGAGTACAAAGAATATCTCTGAAGACACTGCTCAAGTGTACAGCTCATGAATACAATGACATTCTTAGGATTTGGAAAGCTAGCTTCAAACGGTACCACCATTTGTCTCTTCTACCATGCCCCTTTTGTTGTTTCTTTTATCATGTTAAAGAAATGGTAGGAGCGGATATGAGTAGTGGCCATAATGTGGGAATGTGCAAAAAGAAACACTTTACCGATTCCATACAGGGCCTAGAACAACATCATTTTTACTCTGGAAACGCTTTAGGTACTATATGGAGATGTTCTGAGAGAGACGTTGCTTGCAGGCTGCTAAGGCAGAATTGGTGGACTGAGGCCTAGTAATGGAAGAAATAGATGGAATAATATGAAACCCTAAAGTACAGTAACGGGATGTATTTTGTAATGTAAAAATTTTATGATGGCTGTTTTTTGGAGTAGGATGAAATCCCGACTGAATTGCAATTGGCAGTTTGTTATAGCAGCTTCTCCTGAATTTCTCGTAAACTGAGACAGGGCTGTTTTGGTTGAGGGTAAACAGTCCCCCAAAGGGAAAAATCGTACTAACGTGTTCCTAGCTCTAAATCAGAAAGAATTGCCAGTTGTCCTCCTTTAACTGGAATTTTATTCTAATATCTTTCAATCCTTCCAGCTTCCATCTTTTTTTTTTTCTCCAGATAATTTTAAAGACGCACATGTACTAAAAGCTAATCAAAAACATTTTATTGAAACAGTTTTTATAAAGAAACAAGTTGCTGGCTCGTAGTTCTTCTCCTCCATTATATCTTTTATTTTGAAGAAATTTTATTTTAAAGTGAGAAGAAATATTTTGGAAAACATTGAGATGTCTGGTTGAACAGCTGCAGAATGAAGTGTCTTGGGTTTTGCTCTTATTTAAAATGTCTGCATAAATTAGCAGAACCAAAACATTTATAATTTATTGGCATGTTTTGACTGTGAGCTTATGTTGCTAAAAATTTGATTAATTGAAAAAAAAAAATCATGATAATTTGCCTTTTTCTCCCATCTTGGAATTAAACCTCTTCATATTCCTGTCACCACTATGCAGTCTTATGCTAGAGAGATAAAATGTCAAAATGGGTAGGCATAACAGCTGCTGAAACTCTCTGGAGCAGCCCCTAAAGTACATTTCATTTTCTAGAGTTTCCATCAATGGTGGTTACATTTGGTTTTCTTGTACTTTGGGACAAAGGACGTACCTGATCATGGCAGGTCACTATTTTACATGTACAATCCCAACAGCAGCAAAATGTTGCCTATCCCCAAATTAGACCACAGCCCATGACATGAAAGATAATCACGGCTGTCTTTTTTGTCTGTCCACTCCTCTGCACAGTCCCACCAGTCTGGCCCTGGGAGATTATTATACTTTCGCCAGTGTTTCCAAATTCAAACTGAACCAGTCCAAAGGGGCTTCAGCATCCTCTCGTGCTTGGCACTGCTCGTGCACACAGTGAGAGTTAGTGCCTGACCTAAAAAGCTACCTCAAAGCTGCAGAGGCAAATATGTGAAGCAGAAGCTGGAGCTGAGACTAATTAATCTAGTGTTGCGACTCCAAACATCAATTAGCTGGGAACAAATTTTAATCCCTGCTTGAGCCGGGCAGGATTTCACTCGGTATCAAGAGGTGACAGGCTGTATCGTTCATTTGCCACACTTTGTGTTCTGGGAAGAGGCTTATTATATTAAGGCCTAATCTTTTGGGAGTTTGCACAGACCTAGCCACCTTGTTTCTGGGGATACAAGCCCAGCTTCCCGGGATAACGGGTGCTCAGCATTATTTATTTGTTTTTGTTGGGTGCAAACACTGTCTGTAGCTGGTTGGGACCCCAGTCTGTGCGCTGGCCTGGGGCGGCCTTGCACTGTAGAGCTTGCTGCAGCCTGAGCCGCACTGGCCTGTAGGCCCTTCACACTCCCAGCACGGAGGCTGCCACAGCTCATCCCCACAGGGCTGGATGCAGTTAGTCAGAGGAACAAACGTACAGTAATAAAAGATACATTAACACAAATTTTGAAGCCATACGTTAATTCAATATATGGGAAGCAAATTATTCTAGAAGCATCTGATTTGATTTATCTTTAGTCCCTGTGAGAGCCCTTGCTGGCCTGTCAGTCCTGGTTTCAGTGCTGTCCAAATCACTTTTAGACAACGTTTGGCTTCCTTTGTCTGCAGAACTGGGGAATAATAGTTACTGTGCAATTGAATGTAATGTCTTGGGTTGTGAAGGGCAGAAAAATATTAACCACAGTTGGCAGAACAGCTGGGACTTGAACAATTAGCCTCTAGACACAGAGTTAAAGCTTTCTTCCTCAAAGCCATAAGACATTTTGAGGGGGATTAGTTCCTCATTCTCATTTTGCTTTGCAAAAATTGTGTGAAAGTTGCAAGATTATATATAGCGACAAAACAGCCTATGGCAGTGACCAGAATTATGTTACCTGTGATTAATAAAAAATGACAACACTGCCTGTATGTGGCCTATTTCAGCAAGAAGAATCCAGAAGTTGCAAATATAGAGTCTGATCTCTGTCACAGTGATACCAATGGTGAAAGAGTCATCACTTTAGCTAATGTAAGAACAGGCTGCTTATAGAACTGGTGTACAAACTATGTGCATGGCACAGTTAATCTAACACAAAGCTGCAGCCATTACCTGTTTGAAAAAAAAAAAAAAATCCAACGAAATGCAAAATTGCATTGCAAAATCCAATAGTTCGTGGCCTCACTACATAACCATGTGAGACAGAAGTGAGGAACATCAAAGCCACTTCAGTCTGTAGAGGAAAAAGGCAATCCAGCTACAGCTCTATCTGAGTACCTGTGCTTGGCTGCTCACATTGAATAAGAAATGTAAAATAATGAATAGTAGATGGTTTTAAGACCTTGGGACAGATGTTTTCACATCAGGGCAAGAGGGATCAACTGAGAATACACTTTTTGGAGCGTGAGCCCAACCTAAGTGACTTGGAGGAGTGCCCCTATCAACACCTGTGTGCCAAGGGAGTCACAAAGAAGTGGACCAGGGTAGAAGTAAAGTCCTTGTGCATGGCTCTGCAGCATTTCTGAAGTATACCACAGTCTGCAGGTTGCCCTCATTAATTCTAGGTTTAATTTTTAACCTCTAAAATGGCCCAGACTCTGTAGGGCAAAAACCAAAAGTAGCTACTAACTACAGAAATTCCTGTATCTTTTGATTTTTTGCATCCTCTCCAACAAATACAGCTCAGCATCATGTCGTTTGGTTTCTTTTGAAATGAAGCACCTTCAGTGACTTGATGCCCCCTTCTCACAGTGCTGAGGAAGTGATTCATTACTTCCATGGCAGAGAAGACAGTGTGCAATTGGTATCTGTTGCGACTTGATTTCTACGTGCCATTTTATTTGCTTTTTTTCTAATAGGAAAAATTCCTGTGAAATGGAGGTGGTATCAGTTTTGAGATCAGATATAGCTTGCAGCAAAATAAACACGGAGATGGTGAGGAAGACCTTATATTTACTCTCTGAAGATTTTTGTTTAGTGTAAGATAAAGGTCATTCTGGAGAAACATGTCAAGAATTCTGGACAGGCTGGCAGACATCTACTGTAACTAGAGAACCAGGAGATTTACAAAGGATTTAAACAGTAAAGAAGAAGAAAACTTTATTTTTCAAAACCTGGGAGTTTGCTATTTGACTGTGAGGACAATCATCTGGATTATGTCTTCTGAACTGAGCAGTATGCACGCTGCAGAAAACATCTGGTGTAAAATGATCGCCCTTGTTACTGTTTGGAGATGCAGTTCTACTAGCTCACCCCTCTCTCCTCCCTTGTGGTAAAGTGAAATGGTACTTAGCAGACCACAAGCCATATTGCAAAACCAAATATATAGCTGAAAGAACAAGCCTTAACAGATACAAGTGATAATACCAAATTCTGAATCACTTCCTGAAACCTCCTTTTCTTTCGAGGTGTCTCACTCCTGCTGAAATTGAAAGAAATGGAATGTAAGTTATTGCTGAGGTCACTGTAATCAGGAAGTGTAAATTAAAAAAGAGCCCTTTAAACATTGACAGGAGTATGTAAAATGTGCTTTTCACTTGTCCCCACCACCCCCGACTTTATCTGATTCAGAATAATACTGATTTTCTTCTGTGGTAGTCTAGGTTTCACAGTTTGTACGCTAAGAAGTAGCAAAGTATGAGGCAAGGGAAGCTCTAATTTTGAAGCTGTCGACTTGTTACCTGGTAGGCAGATATGAGGGATCAAAAATTCTCTGGGTATGGAGAACTAACTGAAAGAGGAATTGAGATATGTCATTTTCTTCTAATCAGCTGAAAAAGAGAATCTGGTGAAGAGATGCCATTGGTCATCAACCTAAATCAAATTAGTAATTTCAGAGTCCCTTTCCTGTTCCAATTAAATGACAAAGACCATTGCCATGATTGTTGCTAGTTGCTACTCTTTCTCACTGTGAAAAGGCTAAGGGTAAAATGACAAAGCAAGGTACCCTGCTAGGGGGTAGCAGCATGGCTGGGAGCACTGGCAGAGTAGCTACTGGAATTTACTTATTTTAAATGCAGAAGTAGGTATGATCTTCCTTACCAACTGATGTAAAAGCCTTCCATGAGCTAAGTGGATAAACATGTAAGAATTTGGATTGGCAGTTCCAGAGGAAGCTTCCAACATTTGCAACTGGATAATGCAGTTCAGAAGGGGTGCTTACAAGCTTACATTGTCCACCTTTTAGAAGTTTATCCTTTTATAATTTGATACTTTAGAAAAGCATGTAGTTGTATGGTAGTATTTCTGAAGAACCAGATAATGTCAGATTTGACTATTGTCTTTACTACACTACTTTTGGAGACAAGCACCTAAAGTTACATTTTTGGTCTTGCTTTTAGAGACTTTTGGAAAAACATGGAGTTGTATCAGACACTTATTTCACGATCAACTCAACTGCAATGTTTTCCTCTTCTGGGTATTCTCCACCCTTGCCACTAGAGTATACTCCCAACAAACTAAACAAAAGCAAACTAAAATATTTTAAGCATTAGTAATTTCTTATGGAAGAATCATTACTAGCATTCAAATCTAAAGGAACTGAATTCCTCAGGTAGGTGCTGGACAATCTTGGACTGTTTTTCCTCCACTGGTCTAACCCTCAGCATTGCATTGCAGATCAGCACTGTTGCCTTCTCCAAGGCAGGCACTACGTGCTCTGGGACTGTGCGCCCTGCCACAGTGGATGCAACCAGCATTGCCTTAGATGGGAGAGAGAGGAGGTGGGACAACTTAGCACTTAACACTTAAATATTGTCAAGTGTTTTTTGTACACATTCCCATTACTTCACAGCTCTTCAGTTGTGGGTGATCCTGTGAATATCAACAGGATGACACTGTTTAACTTTTAAATCAATACATGGAAAAGAGATGAATGGGGTAAAAAGTGAATCAGTTAAAGTTTGTTGAAATTAAGCTGTAAAATCATAATCAGATTTGCATGTGTTGTGGTTTAACCCGGCCGGCAGCTAAACACCACGCAGCCGTTCGCTCACCCTCCCCCCTCCCTCTCCGGGACGGGGGAGAGAAATGGAAAGTGAAGCCCGTGAGTTGAGATAAAGACAGTTTAATAAGACAGGAAAATAATAATAACAAAATAATAATAAAAATAATAACAATAATAATACAATGATGATAATAGGAAAGTAATAATAGTATGTACAAACAAGTGATGCACAATGCAATTGCTCACCACTCGCTGACCGATGCCCAGCCTAACCCCGAGCAGTCCGGCCCCTTCCCCCCCAGCTAGCCACCCCTATATATTGTTTAGCATGACGTCAGATGGTATGGAATACCCCTTTGGCTAGTTTGGGTCACCTGTCCTGGGTCTGTCCCCTCCCAGCTCTTACTGCACCCCCAGCCTGCCCGTTGGCAGGACAGAGCAAAAGGCTGAGATGTCCTTGGCTTAGTATAAGCACTGCTCTGCAACAATTAAAGCATCGGGGTGTTATCAGCACTCTTCTCATCCTAAGCCAAAACACAGCATTCCACCAGCTACTAGGAAGAAAATTAATTCTGTGCTAACTGAAACCAGGACATCTATCCACCCCTTATTCCATACCATTTATGTCATGCTCAGGTTACACTCTTTTCCATACATTCTAATTAGTCACCTATAGTAATCATGGTAGTGATAACATACAGTATAATATACTATTTAACATGGTACAATTCAGTTCATGGGCTATTCTCACCCAGTATTAAATCTCCTTGAGGTACACACCGGACCTCTCCGTTCTTTTGCATCACCCACCAAGTGTATCCAGGTCCCTGAGCGAAAACAATTCCACGAATAGGTTTGCCTTTTCCTGAGGCAGGAGTAGCCCAGACTGTTTTACCCAGCATATTTTTTACATGCACTACAGGAACTTTATCCCCATCTACAGTACGTAACAGGTTTGATTGGGCAGGTCCAGCTCGGTTGGTAGATCCCCTAGTATTGACTAACCAAGTGGCCTTTGCTAAATGCGTATCCCAGTTTTTGAACGTCCCAGCGCCCATTGCTTTCAAGGTAGTCTTTAACAGGCCATTGTATCGTTCAACTTTCCCGGAGGCTGGTGCATGATAGGGGATGTGATACACCCATTCAATACCATGTTCTTTGGCCCAAGTGTCTATAAGGTTGTTTCGGAAGTGAGTCCCATTGTCTGATTCTATTCTTTCTGGGGTGCCATGTCGCCATAGGACTTGCTTTTCAAGGCCCAGGATGGTGTTCCGGGCGGTGGCATGAGGCACAGGATATGTTTCCAGCCATCCGGTGGTTGCTTCCACCATTGTAAGTACGTGGCGCTTGCCATTGCGAGTTTGAGGGAGTGTGATGTAATCAATCTGCCAGGCCTCTCCATATTTATATTTCAGCCATCGTCCTCCATACCAAAGAGGCTTTGACCGTTTGGCTTGCTTGATTGCAGCACATGTTTCACAGTCATGAATAACCTGTGCTATAGCATCCATGGTCAAGTCCACCCCTCGATCACGAGCCCATCTGTATGTTGCATCTCTACCTTGATGGCCTGAGGTGTCATGGGCCCATCGGGCTATAAATAATTCACCTTTATGCTGCCAATCCAGGTCCACCTGAGCTACTTCAATCTTAGCAGCCTGATCCACCTGCTGGTTGTTTTGATGTTCTTCAGTAGCCCGATTTTTGGGCACATGAGCATCTACGTGGCGTACTTTCACAGCCAGGTTCTCTACCCGAGCAGCAATATCTTGCCACAATGCAGCAGCCCAGATGGGTTTGCCCCTACGCTGCCAGTTGTTTTGCTTCCATTGCTGTAACCATCCCCACAGGGCATTTGCTACCATCCATGAATCGGTGTAGAGATAGAGAACTGGCCATTTTTCTCGTTCAGCAATGTCTAAAGCCAGCTGAATGGCTTTCACTTCTGCAAACTGACTCGATTCACCTTCTCCCTCAGCAGCTTCTGCAACTCGTCGCGTAGGACTCCATACAGCAGCCTTCCATCTCCGATGCTTCCCCACAATACGACAGGACCCATCAGTGAACAGGGCATATTTCTTTTCATTCTCTGGCAACTGGTTGTACAGTGGGGCTTCTTCAGCACGACCCACCTCCTCCTCTGATGATATCCCAAAGTATTTGCCTTCTGGCCAGTCCATGATCACTTCCAATATTCCTGGGCGACTGGGGTTTCCTATTCGAGCCCGCTGAGTAATCAATGCAACCCACTTGCTCCATGTAGCATCAGTTGCATGATGCGTAGAGGGGACCCTTCCCTTGAACATCCAGCCTAGTACTGGCAATCGGGGTGCTAGGAGGAGTTGCGCTTCAGTACCGACCACCTCCGAAGCAGATCGAACTCCTTCATATGCTGCCAATATCTCCTTTTCAGTTGGAGTATAGCGGGCCTCAGATCCTCTGTATCCCCGACTCCAAAACCCCAGGGGCCGACCTCGAGTTTCCCCAGGTTCTTTCTGCCAGAGGCTCCAGGTGGGGCCGTTCTCCCCGGCTGCAGTGTAGAGCACATTCTTTACATCTGGTCCTGTTCGAACTGGCCCAAGGGCTACTGCATGGACTATTTCCTGTTTGATTTGTTCAAAGGCTTGTCGTTGTTCAGGGCCCCATTCAAACTCATTCTTCTTACGGGTTACTTGGTAGAGCGGGTTTACAATCAGACTGTAATTTGGGATGTGCATTCTCCAAAACCCCACAACACCTAGGAAAGTCTGTGTTTCTTTTTTGTTAGTTGGTGGAGACATAGCTGTTATTTTGTTGATCACATCCATTGGGATTTGACGACGTCCATCTTGCCATTTTATTCCTAAAAACTGGATCTCTCGTGCAGGTCCTTTGACTTTATTCTGTTTTATGGCAAAACCGGCTTTCAGAAGGATTTGGACTATTTTCTTCCCTTTCTCGAAAACTTCCTCTGCTGTGTCACCCCACACAATAATGTCATCGATGTACTGCAGGTGTTCAGGAGCTTCCCCCTGCTCTAGCGCAGACTGGATCAGCCCATGGCAAATGGTAGGGCTGTGTTTCCACCCCTGGGGCAGCCTATTCCAAGTATATTGAACTCCCCTCCAAGTGAAGGCAAATTGTGGCCTGCACTCTGCTGCTAGAGGGATGGAGAAAAATGCATTAGCGATATCAATTGTGGCGTACCACTTGGCTGCCCTCGATTCAAGTTCATACTGAAGTTCCAGCATGTCCGGCACTGCAGCACTCAGTGGTGGCGTGACTTCGTTCAGGCCACGATAGTCCACTGTTAGTCTCCACTCGCCATTAGACTTTCGCACTGGCCATATGGGGCTATTGAAAGGTGAATGGGTCTTGCTGATCACTCCTTGGCTCTCCAATTGACGAATTAGCTTATGGATGGGAATCAGGGAGTCTCGGTTAGTGCGATATTGCCGCCGGTGCACAGTTGTGGTAGCGATTGGCACTTGCTGTTCTTCGACCCTCAGCAACCCCACAACAGAGGGGTCCTCTGAGAGACCAGGCAAGGTAGATAATTGTTTAATGCCCTCTGTCTCTAAGGCAGCTATACCAAAAGCCCACCGGAACCCTTTTGGGTCCTTGCAATATCCTCTTCTAAGATAGTCTATGCCAAGGATACATGGAGCATCCGGGCCAGTCACAATGCGGTGCTTTTCCCACTCATTCCCAGTCAGACTCACTTCAGCCTCCAATACAGTCAACTGCTGAGATCCTCCTGTCACTCCACAAATATAGATGGGCTCTGGTCCTTTATAGCTCGATGGCATTATAGTACATTGTGCACCGGTGTCTACTAAAGCCTTATACTTCTGTGCGCGTGATGTGCCAGGCCATCGAATCCACACAGTCCAATAAACTCGATTGTCCCTTTCCTCCCCCTGGCTGGAGGCAGGGCCCCCCTAATCCTGGTCAGAATCTTCTTCGTTTCTGTGTTTGAAGGATTGTCTGCTGGAAGTTGGAGCAGCAAACTTTTCGGAGAATCCTTTTTTCCTGATTGTTTTCTTTTGCAACTCACGTACCCGTGCCTCTAGGGTCGCGGTAGATTTTCCATCCCATTTTCTCATGTCCTCTCCATGGTCTCGTAAGTAAAACCACAGGGTGGCACGGGGTGAGTACCCACTATATCGTCTTCCTTGTGTGGATGAACGCCTACCCCTGATAGCTGAGACACTGCTTTGTACAGGTGCGGAGGAGAATAATCTCTCTTCAAGTTGGTGAAACTTTTCAGAAAGTGTTTTCTCCCAGGT
Organism: Anas platyrhynchos; assembly: GCF_047663525.1. NCBI lineage: Eukaryota > Metazoa > Chordata > Aves > Anseriformes > Anatidae > Anas > Anas platyrhynchos. The sequence goes on from NC_092590.1 coordinate 38,981,738, forward strand.
GTTCTCTTTTGGTCGGTGGACACTGGTTGGTTCAGGTGGGGAGGAAGATAGATTCTCTTTAAGTTGGTGGACCTCTTCAGACAGTTTCTCCACAGCTGAGACGCAGGCCTGTAAGGAAGAGGAGAGACTTTCTTCGTACTGCCGGAGTTGTTTAGCCGCTTCATCCACTGTGGGTTCCTCATCCTCTTTCCAGGCCATTACTGCCAATGAGCTGGCATATGATGATGGTGCACTCCGTACAAACTTCCGCCACATGGGTCGTGTACACTTGACTCCATCTGGATCTTTGGATGTTTGTGTCTGGTCTGGATCCTCATAAATCACTTCCCGTACGGCTAATTCCCTCAGGTACTGGATTCCCTTCTCCATAGTGGTCCACTTGCCTGGTACACATAAAATATCTTCCTTGAAGGGATACCTTTCCCTCACAGCTGAGAGGAGACGCCTCCAGAGGCTGGTGGGTCGTGCTCCATCTGCAATTGCTTTGTCAATGCCGGCGTCTCGAGCAAGGGATCCCAACCGTCTGGCTTCCCTGCCGTCTAATTCCACACAATTGGCTCCAGAGTCCCAGCACCGGAGCAGCCAGGTGACAAGCTGCTCACCTATACAGCGACCAAAATCTTTTCGCACATCTCGTAGCTCGCGCTCGTTTAGGCTTCGCGTAGTTACTGTTGCTCTTTCGGCATCCTCATCTTCCTCCTCCTGAATCCTTGATGGCCCAGCGTCGTCATCATCTTCGTCATCTCTATACTTAGTTTTGGCAGAAGCCTTACCTGGATTGGCAGAAGACTCTCTGCGTTCTAAACGACTTGAATTTCTGTACCATATTTTCACCTTCTCTACAGGGGCAGCTTGCACTGCTACTGCTCGTTTCTCTGACTTTGTTACAGGGTCTGCCACAGGGATTGGAATACCCTCTGCAGGGTCAACTTGCACTGCTACAGCTCGTTTCTCTGACACGGCCACAGGAGCTGGAGCGGCTGCAGGAGCTGGAGCAGTTGCAGGAACCGGAGCTGTAGCGGCTACAGGAGCTGGAGCTGGAGCTGGAGCAGTTGCAGGAGCTGGGACTGGAGCAGCAGTAGGAGCTGGAGCTGGAGCGGCTGCAGGAGCTGGAGCTGGAGCTGGAGCAGTTGCAGGAGCTGGGACTGGAGCAGCAGTAGGAGCTGGAGCTGGAGCGGCTACAGGAGCTGGAGCTGGAGCTGGAGCAGTTGCAGGAACTGGGACTGGAGTAACGGCCGGAGCTGAAACTGGAGCGACTGCAGGAACTGGGACTGGAGCGGCTGCAGGAGCTGGAGCTGGAGCGGCTGCAGGAACTGGAGCTGGAGCGGCTGCAGGAGCTGGAGCTGGAGCGGCTGCAGGAGCTGGAACTGGAGCGGCTGCAGGAGCTGGAGCTGGAGCGGCTGCAGGAGCTGGAACTGGAGCGGCTGCAGGAGCTGGGACTGGAGCGGCTGCAGGAGCTGGGACTGGAGCGGCTGCAGGAGCTGGAGCTGGGGCGGCTGCAGGAGCTGGAGCTGGGGCGGCTGCAGGAACCGGATCTGGAGCGGCTGCAGGAGCTGGGACTGGAGCGGCTGCAGGAGCTGGGACTGGAGCGGCTGCAGGAGCTGGAACTGGAGCGGCTGCAGGAGCTGGAGCTGGGGCGGCTGCAGGAGCTGGAGCTGGGGCGGCTGCAGGAACCGGATCTGGAGCGGCTGCAGGAACCGGATCTGGAGCGGCTGCCGAGTCCACCGTAGGGGTCACAGTGGCCGTTGGATCTGTCACAGGGCTTGGAGTGGCCGCAGGGTCTGTCACTAAGTTGATAGCAGTATCAATGGCAGCTCGATAGGCATGAGCCAGGCCCCAGCACGTTACAATGATTTGTGTTACTTTAGAACTGCCAGAATCATGACACCTTTTTTTCAAGCATTCTGCCAGTTTTTGAGGATTTTGCCATTGTTCAGGGGTGAATTTCCAACACACTGGGGGTGCCAACTGCTCTAGATGCCTGCCCATATCCGCCCATACTCCCTGCCACCCACAACTATCCTGCCCCCGGGCAGATCTCCAGAAGAGCTTCCCAAGTAGTTGTTTAACTTTAAGCAGAACCTGAAGTGCATTCATGAGGCAGAACAACAAGACTATGGTACTCTGAGTATTCCAGAAATATTCAATATCTTGGAGAGCTATTGTGACAAGCTCAGGGGATAAGAGGGTGGTGAAGGAGGAAGGCAGAGTGACCCAGGAGGATACAGGGGTGGTGAAGGAGAAAGGGAGAGTAAGCAAGTAAGGAAAAATATCCTCCCCTTTCCCCTCCACAGATTGACTCCTTAATGGAAAAAAACAATAGGTATAATTGCTAATAGTTTCCAAGATGCAGTTTCCAAAGTACAGAGTCGACGATGTTACTGAATACAAATAACAAGTTAGAGTCATGACCACATATTTCATCGTCTCATAAGCCATTGCTACAACACACAGCACCATAATGATCTGAAACCAGGGCCCGGAGAGGATAAACAACACGACAGAGAGTAAATACGGAAAATAATGTACTATAATACTCAATTTGGAAAACAGGCGCAGCAAAGTTGAGATTAAAGCAATCAGCATTATGACAAGTGACTATTAAGCAGGTCTAATCCTTACACCAATTTTAGTTTAACACACTCTGGTCAGATCTGCCGTTATCTCAACCTTTCGGGCCCCACGTTGGGCGCCAAAAAGGCTGTTGTGGTTTAACCCGGCCGGCAGCTAAACACCACGCAGCCGTTCGCTCACCCTCCCCCCTCCCTCTCCGGGACGGGGGAGAGAAATGGAAAGTGAAGCCCGTGAGTTGAGATAAAGACAGTTTAATAAGACAGGAAAATAATAATAACAAAATAATAATAAAAATAATAACAATAATAATACAATGATGATAATAGGAAAGTAATAATAGTATGTACAAACAAGTGATGCACAATGCAATTGCTCACCACTCGCTGACCGATGCCCAGCCTAACCCCGAGCAGTCCGGCCCCTTCCCCCCCAGCTAGCCACCCCTATATATTGTTTAGCATGACGTCAGATGGTATGGAATACCCCTTTGGCTAGTTTGGGTCACCTGTCCTGGGTCTGTCCCCTCCCAGCTCTTACTGCACCCCCAGCCTGCCCGTTGGCAGGACAGAGCAAAAGGCTGAGATGTCCTTGGCTTAGTATAAGCACTGCTCTGCAACAATTAAAGCATCGGGGTGTTATCAGCACTCTTCTCATCCTAAGCCAAAACACAGCATTCCACCAGCTACTAGGAAGAAAATTAATTCTGTGCTAACTGAAACCAGGACAGCATGCTAGATCCCAGATCATAGGAACATATCATTCCAGGAGTTTTTTGTTTTTTTTTATCTACATAGGAGGTGACTTCTCATGGCAAGCATGTTACATAGCTGGCTGACCTAAAAAGAAGGAAAAAAATTGTAGGACAGTACACATGCAGGCACTGAAACTGGCCCACAGTGTCTGAATGTGTCAGTAAACAATAATGCCAGCATAATATACATTTACATGCTTTATTTTTATTTTAAATTTCACATTGATAAATATTGCATTCAGTTATTCACCAAAGTTTATGAAAGGTAGTGGATGAGCAGGCTGGGAGACTGAATTTCTTTATTCACAGAAGAGATTCAGCAGAGGCAGTGACAATGCTCACTTCCCCTAGATGGTTCTTTCAAAGTGCCTTCATGCTCTGTCACCGTCTCTGAGACGTTAAAGGGCAGATCAGTCACAATGTTTCCTGATTCCTTGCCCTTTCTACTTAAGTTGCCTACAGGGAAGGCAATTAATTCTGTCTTTTTGTCAAGTAAACAATAAGGACAGTTTTTTGAACACATTTTTTTTTCTTCCAAAAAATGCTAACTATGATTTCTCATAAGGTTTTTCATTATATTTAAAGCTTTCAATACTACACTGATTTCCACATTATGCTAAAGTATAGATTGTTGTGACCAAATACTCTTTGCTATTTTAGAGCCGTGTTTTTATTAGGAATAGCTACCAAGTGGGCCACAGGACTGCCTCCCCTGTAGAGACAAGAAATGAGGAGCTGAAATGGAGTAGAGCTCCGTTCCTCTGACATGCTGACTCATTTACCTCTGCTCAGTTGCTACGTTAGTCAGTAGCATTTACCTCTGTGAAGCATAAAAATCCTGTCTTTCATAGCTCACAAGCAACAATATTTCTCTTCCTGCAACTAGCCAGGTACTTAGACCATCATTTCATTCCTAGCAGTTAATTTTAGGAAGGAGAATGTATAGTAGTCTGTCAAGATTATCTCTATATTTAACGTCTTGGTATACTTCAGTTTTGTTCTAAGGTGTTCATTATTTGGCAATGGCAGAGAAATGTTATGTTGTTTTTTTTCCTGCTAAGGAACAAGACTTTAATTTGAACAGCTTACTGCTCTTTAGAAATCAACTGTGGAGGGAAATCACCAGAAATCAGGGAGAGCCAGCCCATTTCTGACTAGATTTCATTTTCTGTGGTTGGTTTTAATGTTCCACACAGTCAACCTGGGGCCCAACAGCCGTAAAGTGGAAGGGATCTTTTCTTCTAATTTCTGTACTAATAACTGAAATGGCCATGTGCAGAGCACATTGTAGGAGGAGATACATGCCAAGTGCAGGTTTATATTCCACAAATTGTGGGATTTTAGCGAACATTAAAAAATAAATGACAACACAAAATTTTGAGGGCTTGTATTAGCTGCTATCTTATGAGGGATCTGAGGAGAATGCTGAAGGTGCGAGTCTGCTTCATTCCCTACAGTTTGTGTGGAGAAAAAGTCAGGAAAGACCCAGGTCGTCATTGCTCAACTCTTTTTTAGATAGGGCACAGTGGCTACTAAGAGCATTTAGATATAATAGCTTTTTTTTTTTTTTTTTTTTTTTATGTACTCTGCACTTACTGTTTTCTGAAAGTGACAGAGGCTGTGGCATCTTCGGTGTTGTGCTGTTTTTATTTTTACAGCCATGGTTAAAAACATCTTTAAGTCCCCCTCAATGGTGAACCCTTAGCCTCTCTAAGAACTTTACCACAGTGAATGTCAGGCAAAAAAATCACTTCTCCATTGAAGGAAACCAGCAACCAAAGAGAGCACTGAGGCACAGCAGTGCTGGGAGGAACTGGTGACTCTGTGGAGACCAGCACCTGCCTCCACAAGGGACTCAGTGCTGTCCTGAAGACCAGCCTGCTAGTCTGTGCCTGGCCATATTACCTTGAGCCCGTGGCTTCCAGGACAGAGCCAAGCTGCATCCCATCAGCTAGAAATACAGGCAAGAATGCTGGGACTGGCCTAAATACTTGTGGTGAGACTTACCCTAAATCTTCCTCATTCTGTTAGGAAGAGATTCAGGCTGCCACTATAACTCCCAAAAGGAAACGGTCCCTCAACACAACCCAAATGCCACACAGGACACCTGAAACCTTAGACTGCCCCATTTCATGGCTCCATGCTGCTCAGAGCCTGCCCTTTGTGGTTCTGTCTCTGATAACCAGGTAACCACTGGGCTGCTTTCCCTGAAGTCCCTCCAGCATCCCTGCAAGGCTCGCCTTGAGGACCAGGGCTCACAGCCTATGGAACAAGGGATGCGAGGCAGACAGCTCTTCACCTCGAGCTGCCCTTAAACATCCAGGGCTCAGCCTGTTATGCCAGCTAAGCCTTTTCCTTCTTTTCAGCTATATTATAGTATTACATGGATTAAAAAAAGAAAAAAAGAAAAAGGAAAAAAGAAAGGCTTTCTCTTGCTGCTTTGTAGCAATTTAATCTCCTTTTATATATTGTAAATGTATTGAGTAGCTCTTGGTCAAGAAGTTGCCTTTTTGTCTTGCTTTCAGTATTCAGTGTGCAGAGGAGTAAGGCTGACTGGTATTGAAATAAAGAGGAGTCTGGTCTGCTTTCCAAGACCAAAACAGTTTATCATCCTCTGCTCTCTTCAGTATGTTTTCAGCTTTTAGCTGTTCTTTTATTAAAGACTGCTGTGCATAATTCCTGTTTCTTGTTTACAGTCAGAGATGCAATTGTTAGGGTGGTTAAGGGGGTCCATTTTTGACCTGTATTTTCTGCTGTCTCATGTTCCTTTTCTTAGATATCTAACTGCCATTCCCAGTTTTCACTGTCATTAGTTCCCCATGCTTTTTACCTGGTGTTGCTCTGAACCCACTGCAGCAATAATTTAGGAGCTCTCCTACCTACCTGAAATTTTTCAGATCAAACAGAAAATATGCCTCCATCTGCAGGGGTTGGGGATTGCCACGATCTCAACCGCAAGAGAGATGAGCAGGTGTTGACAGGCATCTAAAATACAAATGCTCCAGAAACTGCTGGAAGAGGCAACAGTTAAACTCTCAGATAGTGGAGGAGTAATCTTTTCGGTGCCAGACAGAAGACCTGACAAGAGGAGAGTTGAATGTGTTTTGACCCCTGAATTCTTCAGATTTTGTCCTTCAGTTAAGACCTCCACAGAAGGCCACTTTTTCCAGAACAAAATCACGGATAGGGATAAAAGAGAGACTGCAGTACAAAGAAAGAAGAAAGGATTAGAGAAAAATAAACAGAGAAAATAATCATCTTTTCCCTTTGAACCTTTCACCAAATTCTTTGATCTGCATTTGGAGTTGTGGTCTCTCAGCTGAGGAAGATGAAGCAATGTCTCTCACAACGCTTTGAAGAAGTATTTGTTATTTGGTTTGTTTATACCAGACATCCAAATTCATTATCTCTTATTGCTCCATCAATATACTAGACCTGGAGAAAAGAAGAAAGACAAGCAGTCGTTATGCTAATACTGCTTGATTAGTGTGTGAAACCAAAGCTTAAAATCAAGTGCATCCTATCATTTTGACAGTTGGCCCAGCTATTATTATGAAATCCTTTTCCTTTTCCTGCTGTACAGCATGATGGCAAAAAGAAAAAAAAAAAATCGATTGTTTATATTTCATCCCAGTATTACGTTTTCTTTCCTATTTATGTGATAGCTGTTAAACAATGTTATGAGATTTTACAAAACCCAAATCCTCCATACAAGTAGCCCCACTGAGCTGGATTTCAGCTTAGTAATACAGGGGTAAAGGCAGATTAGCTCCTTCAAAGGCAATGGAACAAGTCCAGATTTATAGTGGTGCAACCAGGCACAAACATTATTATGACTAGTTCTGTTAAAACAAAACAAACAACAACAACCAAAAACAACAACAACAAAACAAACAAGCATTTGCATAAAATCTCCTGGGAGAATCTGGAAGAAATTGCATTCAGGTTATCAGAAGTCATAGCTTAGGAGAAAGGAAAAACAGACTATGAAGGTTTTGAACGAGCATTTGTTAATGAAGCAAAATTTCCAGAAAGCCCACCAGGGAATTTGGCAAAGGAAGAGGGATCTCAATACTATGTATAGGTCTGTTGTTAGAACACTAAAGGAATAATTGTACAGGGAAACAGGATGATTGCTGTGAGTGAATTCACAACTTATTTAGGAATAACAGTAAACGTAACAGGTAGGAATCACTGCCTTCTTACGTTGAATTTTAAGTTAGCTTCCAGCCCAGCCTAGTATTTAGATCACAACACACTAGCCTGAGAAACTACTGCCTGGGAAGAAAGCCAAGAGCTAAGAAAATTAGTGGAGGGAGAAAACATGTTCCATAAATGTTGAGCTTCAAAGAAGGTATGCTGTAGCCTGATATTTTTACAATTTCCTTGGGACTGATATTCATACCCGTAAAGCGGTACACTTTTATGTGAACAACACTTACTTCTTGATGAGAAGTGAAAGATTTTCCACTTGTTTCCTTTCACTTTATTTCCTCCCTTTCTTCCTTCTCCTCTTGCCACTCCAGATAACAGGTTATACCAACCCTTTTACAGCAGAGTTTGAGACTATGGAATTAAAGTTAAAAGTTACAAGTCCTTCCTTCTGTTTTTCTGCTGACCACATCTTTAAAAAGGAAATGTAAATTTGGTGGGCTGCCATGTTGTTTATTTCTAAGTTATTCTCTAATTGTAAAGAATACTTTACAATTAGCTTAGCAATAACCAGAACCATAGGCCACTAAATACTGTAGCTATAAATTTCTGTAGGGTTTTAGTTTTGCACCTTATTAGCCTGCCAAGATGAATGGTTATATGCATTTTTTTGAATAACAACACGTGTCATTACAAGAGCAGAACTCAGACAGAAAAAAACCCTCAACTGTATTGCATAAAAATGACTCAGAAGGGTATAGTGTCCTCTGAAGATGCAACACTATATTTCACGGAGCTTACAGAGATGGCTGGAGGAGAATTTCCCTTTGGAGAGCAAACATATTTTTAGGAACAGAGTTACAGGATAAAGTGTAGGGCTGCTAAGCAAGAATGTTTGAATTGTTTAGTATCCTGTAATAAAGTAAGAGAAATAAACTGGAATAACATGGTCAATGTAATTTGAATTTACTGCTCAGAGACGTTCATAGATCTTTCCTGTAATGTAAATTAAATCATGCTATAAATCAGGGACTATAAAAGTGAATAAAAGAGCGCTGGTCACACATCAATGTTTTGTGAAGTGTATGTCAGCTCCGAGTTGCTTCTTAAAAAGGAAAATTAGAAATATTACCTCAGTTGAATTAATTGAAAGTCTCTCTAAAGCATTGTAGCATTAAATTTGTTTTTACTTCCCCAGATTTCAGGTTTTATATATTAAATATGAGCACATCCCAGAAGTTTGGCCAATGAAATAGTCCTAGGGTATTAGGAAATTGAGATATTTTGCAGCTAAAGGAGAGTGTGTGCAGAAGGCCTGAAACTTTGGAATGTAAAAGGGAAGGGATAACTCTTACAAACTTATCAGAACTGGCAAATTACTCTACCTCTGGCACTGAAAGATTGCGCTAGCATGACCAGTGATGAGTAAAGCTTTTTGAAATTGAAAATAATAAAACCTATTCCCATTCCTGCATGGGTCGTAAGAAGTTGAACACTTTAGATGCTTAAACACAGCAGAAAGTTGTCTTTTCTTAAATGACAAATTGCTTTGCAGCAGAGAAACCTCACACAAAGTGATTTTATACTCCTATTTTCTATAAAATATGTGATTGGTTTTATGATCATTTTACTTTATTTTATTGCTTTCATATGGATTCTTGTAATAAATTTTCAGCATCATTTTTACCACTAGAGTAGTAAAAAATAATAATACAGTTATATGGTTGCTGAAATGATTTATGTTTGCACATGTATACATATTATATATTTTGCCACTCAAAATCATTATTAATTTATTGCCTTAGATAGAAGGCTGTGGAAAGAATAAATACAAACCCTATTTAAATGGCTTTATTACTTTTTTCAAAGCCCTAAACAGAAAAATGACCAATCAAGGCCATTTACAGAAATACACTTTTACTGTAACAAAATAATTAATAAAATAAACAATGAGCTATAATTACTGAAATGAAGTAATTGCAATAGTTGTGTTTTTATATAATTTCCAACAAGAAATTGATCTAGAAATCTAGGCAGCACTGTATTTTTCTGACCGACTATCAATCTTTCTGACTGCAAGATGCAGGACTAGTTTCAGGTATGAAACAGAAAGAGTTCTGCTCAATTCTAATGCCAGTGAGGTTTCTGTGGTGTGCAGCCCAGCCCCATCCCACTTTTCCCCATCTCCTGTACAGATACCATGCTGCAGAGAAGCTACACTATCTCTATGGCTAGTGAAGGCTGCCAGTAGTGAGATTTGTCTCCAGATGAGCTTGTCTGTTCTTCTGTTTCTGTTCTTTGCATGAGCAACCCAACGGGGATGGGAGCAGGTCAGAGTCTGAATTGTGATTTTAGATGCTTCAATAAGAAAGAGACACATGAAAGTCCTACACTGACATACAGCAGGGACCCTAGATTTAATTGGCCAGATGTTTTGACAGCTGTGATAGATTGCAATTAAAACTTCATTGCTTTACAGATGTGCAACTTCAGGAGTGACAGATGAGGAAAGAGCTTTCCCCACATGTGAAACCCTGCTGCATGGGTAGGCAGGTGCCTGCCCCAGGGTTTCTCAGCTGCCTGCAGCAGGATCTGTCCCCCATCACCGACCACACACCTCTGAGGAAGCTCCTGGGTTTGCAAGTTAGAAACAAAGCCCTGTACCGAGCATGTACCTGGGGTTTCCTTCTGATCAGCAGTCATGCACACTGAAGTGATGGAAACAAAAAACAAGGCTGGGGTACGTAGGCTGGCTGAGTATGACCAGTTGGGTAGTTTTTTATGGAGAAGGAGCCTCTGCACTCATTCTCTCCCCTTCCCTAGCAATCTGTGTGGTCAGCAGCCTTTGATCTGCTTTTGTTGCAAACGCTTTTAGATTGTAGCAGGTCTGCAGGAAAAGCATTACTCCGAGAGGGATATTCCATTGTACAAGCTATCATTTTTCTTCTTTCTTATAACCCACAGTGGAAGCCTTCCACTATGAATTTGCCACAGAATTCAAAACTTCTTGCTAACCAGCATCCTGGCTTACCGTGTAGGAATGGAAGTAGAGAGTAGCCTATTGCAAACCACTCACAGGGAGGATTGCTTTTTAATTTTCACTTTTTTTTTTTCCTTTTTTTTTTTTTTTTTTTTTTTTCAAACACTCTATGCACATTTGATATGTTATCAGTCACATTTGACACAGCAATCTGTTCAGGATAAATCTTGCTTTCCTACAACAGAGGGGTTTTGATACTTGCATGCATTTCAGGTTTTTCGTCCTTCACAGAAGACATTTAAGGATTCACAGCTGCAAGTAATGGCAAAAGAGACTACAATAAGTCACGTAGATACTGAAATGTGTGCCCTTTGCTTTCAAACACTTTGTAACATTAGAATAAAAACTGTGTACTATTATGTGGTCTTTTAATTTTTATTTTTTTTTCAGCATGCTGTGCATTTTCCAGTCTCTGTAAGATTTGCCATATCTTGCAGAGCCCAGAAAATTATTTGTTTCATGCTCAGGTTAATCACTTCTGTGGTAAATGTGGATCTAAGTAAAGGCTGAATCATACATGTATATACTCTCCTTGCTTGAATACTGGTTAACCTTGATAGCATTTAAACTTGGTTGCTGTTGTCTGTGGTTGGAATGGGCAAGACAAAAACAGTGGCTCCAGACTTGCTAGAAAACGGCATTCAACAGTGCTGTACTGTGCTGGCTGGAGGAACTTGTGCTCTCTGACAGCAACTGAAATCCAGCAAGGGGAAAGCCATGCACCACAGGGAATTGTAGAAACCCTCCTGCAACACTGTCATCAGAGCTCGTGGGCCCTTTGCACCTCAAAAGCTCCAGTCTTCAAGTATATGCATTTCTTTTCTCATACATTGAGCCCAATAAAAGAAAAGCATCCGAATGTTGGGCAAATGTGCCAGCTGTGCAGGTATCTGGCACTAACATACATGTCAGAACGTGTTAAACAGTTTGCCTGCTTAATACGTAAGGAAAATCCCCTAAGGAAAACATCTTAGTTTTTGCCTATGATTTGAATTTCCACTGAGCTCAGTCCTATAGTCTGTTCTTTCCTTGTTGAGGAGAAACTCATGTTTAATTCCTACTTAATTTGATGGGCATTTGACCTGTTTAATCAATTTGAATAAGGTAGCCAGGATTTAGTTCAGTGACTCTAAAGGATAAAAGACTTCATAAGTCTGTAGCCACTTTTGGGAGCCAGTTCCTCACAGATCTCAGAACAGACCAGCATGTAGGGTATTTTGTTTCAGCTTTTGGATACCATTGGGTTTTCTTACCTCCTGCTGATAACTGATAGAGCATCTGAATTAAAATGGTGCAAAGAAGCAGTATTGTTCTTCATAGTTCCAGTAAAACTCTTGCATTAGCAAACTTTCCAATTAACCTATGATCTCCAGCTTGATGATGCAGTGATCACTCAAAGATGTTGCAGTTGCCCCAGAGGAATCTAAAGTGTCTAAAGTGCTGGATGCATTTATCACTGAGTCTACTTTCCACCATGCCAGATACCATTGTAAGTTCATTCTCCGTCTGCATTAATGGCTGGTTTAACTAAAATGCATTCCCAGTCTGAGTGGTCTCTAAAAATCTGACAATAAGCGACAACAGCTCCTATGATGTGGGGTGCAAATGCAAACATTGTAGCTGTTTGAGTTCAGAAACAGCTCAGGCAAAAATCAATATATAAGTAAGGAAGAAGGGAGGTGTCAGACAAGATGAATAATCTTGTTCATCTACCTATACCCACACCCAAAATCACTAACACACTTGGCTGCCAATCTTGCATCTGTTTTTAAATGATTTTGATGCATCATTAAACAGTCCTCATGTGTGAGCTTCATGTTCAAGCCAGCCTTTGGAGAAAAACAGGCTGCTGGACTCCACTTATCCAGTTTTATAACCAGAAACCGCAGCAAATGTGTAAAAATCTGTATTTGTGTTTCAAATCCTAGATTAATCTTAAAGGAAGCACATCCTAAATGATACAATACAAAAAAAAAAAAAAAAAAAAAAATTGAGGTGTTGGTGTTTTGGCTGTGTAGGGAGCAGAAGCAGCCTGCAGCTGCTACTTCAATCTGATGCTGCTATCAGCAGGTGGGATGGCAAAGAGGGTCCTGGCCCCTGTCGCACCCATCAGGGTCTCAGGCAGGGCTGAAGCAGCACAGCGTGGTTGGGGAGGGGAGCATGTATTGCTGCTGCATGCCCCACCTCAATCCTGATCCACCAAATGATAGCAGGGACAGATATACACCCAAAAGCAAGCAGTCCAGATTCTCAATTTTATCTTAGAAACCACCTCGTGCCCTTGAGTGAAACAAATGAAACACTTCTAGACCAGGTAGGCTCTGGCATCAGATAACAGACAAGCAGTAAGGTACCTTTTAAATAAAGAAATAAGCTGAGTGTTTTTCTGCAATCCTTACCAGTGTAACAGTATATCAAATGTGGGCTGTTCTGTTCTCCTTATTTTTTTGTTTAATACTTATAATTTCTCATGGTTTTGGCTGAGGCAGAGTTAATTTTCTTTGTACAGGCTCACACAACACTGTTTTGGATTTTTGATGAGAATTTTTGTGTGTGTGTGTGTTTGAGCAGACAGTCAGTCATTACCATGTTAAAACTTACTCTTTCTCTAAAACTTGATAAGCTGTCCTTAAGTCATTTGGTCTGCCCAGGAAAATTCTTTCTGCATTTAAAATGTAGCACTGCACATGTATCAGGTCACACAGATAACAGCCATTCTAATAGCAAATCACCTTTTTATTAATTTTTTAGTAGGGATGAAATTATATCAGCTTCTTATGATATTTAAGGAGTATTATTCTCAGACCCGTGAGATTTGCATATTGCATATTGAATAATAATTATAAATAATTTTAATCTTGTTCCCTTTTCAAAACTAGCTTCTATTGTTAAAAATTACTGGCATATATTTTTTCTAAGTTTAGCCTTATGCAATGTTTTTGTAGTTAAGGACTTAGAAATTGCAGAATAAGAGACGTTATCCCTGATACAATTCAACTGAAGTAATCAGAATTACATTGGAGATTTACTTGGAGCCTGTTTTGATATCACTTATTTCTGCAGCAAAAAGTAACCTATTTGATTTTTTTTTAAATTATTGAAGAACATCTCTGTTAAATGTTATTATTCTTGTTATAATATTTTTACAAATAATATTGTTTACATATAAACACATATGGCACGAGAAGAAGTTATATTCAGTGTGAATCTTTATTGGGTGAATTCTGGACCTTAAAGACTGAACTTTTTAAAAAATAATTTATCTGAGGGATTTTATGATGCTAAAGATACAAGCTTGAAAGATGTAAAACTAAAATAGCAACGCTCATTCTTTATTCTCACCAAAAAGATCAGCAATTTCAAAATCACTTTTTGTTTTCTTGAAATTTGACATCTTTTTGTCAAAGAAGTCACTAGGAGAAACTAAACAAGCATCTTGGAATACACTGAGTAGCTTAAAGTCCTTCAGGTTTTCTCAAGACAAAATTATTTCCTTACTTCACTGGAGAGTTTACAAGCATCTAAGAGGTAAATCTTTCTGAGTTCAATGTCAAAGCTCATAAATTTTAACTTAGATACTGCAGAGAATGGAGACACTTCTGTTACAGAGGGAAAATATTAGTTTGCCTCTTTCATTCTGAATATGATGACACACAAGAAATAAACTAAAAATTTTGAGGTGAACATGGATGTCATAGGAGCATGGACAAGGTACTGAGACCATCATCAGTAGTTCTGATCAGTGTCTGTTTTAGTAATTCCAGGAAGATAATTTGTGATTTAGTTTTAAAGCAACGTGTCTTCTGGGTAAAGGCCTAAATAGGAAAAAGCTCGAGTAAGCTAGTAGATTACATAGATGTTGGGTATTCTTGTAGAGTCTAACTGCTCTTCATTAAATAATTTCACTGTTCTTGATTTGTAATCTGTGTGTGAAACTTATCCTCTCTGGGAGCCCCTACTGGGGGTCCCAATGATTTCTCAAAGCACTGAAACTAATGAGTTCTGGTTTTCAATCATAATTGGTTGATTTTAGCTTCTCAGAATGTGAGCATTTCATGGGATGTTTTCCCCCATCATAGTGTCATTCAGAAGTGTATCTGTCTCTTGGTCCCTGACATAGATTCTCCAGTGACTACTAGTGTGAAAGCATATGTTGTCACCTTTTGCTTTGAGTAGGGTGTCTTTTCTTCTTGACTGTCTATATTAAGAAATCTTTTAGAAACCCAGCATTAGGGCTTATTCAAATTAAATTGTGTTGCCAGAATATGAAAAAAATACTGAAGGAAGGGTATGGAAATACACATACAAGTATGTACACACAGCTTGCACTTGAAGACTTGTTTCCACAGAAATTATTTTAAAATATAAAAAAAAAAGTTAATAAAATATAAATCTCAACATACACATTGGGTACAAGGGAGGGTATGAGGAAGTGAGAAAGAATAATGTCCATAGGTCCATAGTTTGTCTACTCTTGCACGTCTGCAGACATTACAGACAAAACTTTTTTTCCTTTTCTTTTTTTATAGTGAGAACACTCAGTCACTGAACATCCACCAGAGGGACTTGGTAGGATCCCCATCACTGGACATTTTCAAGATGCAATTGGACAGGGTGCTAGATAATGTCATCTTGGCTCCCTTTTCCCCCCAAAAAGGCTGAACTTGATAGTCTTTCAAAGGTCCCTTCCAGCCTGGGCTGTTCTATGGTTCTACGAATCTCATCTGGTAGATGTGATGGGACATTGTGACATTGTGATACAAACCTCAGCTTTCTCTAAACCATGAGGAATTATGCACATTGAGAAATTATGATTGTTCAGTTGGCTAAGGTGGGGACTTCCTTAGCTAAAGTATAACAGTTCTTCCCTCTGGCTCAGGTGCCTAAGTTCCATTCCCCCAAAACCTGGCCACAGCAAGAGATCTGGGGCATAAAGGATTCATGACTCAACAAAGAGGAGTCTGGATGTGGCAGGGACACGGTCAACAGTGGGAGACACATCCAAAGCCTCAGCTTAGACATAGTTTAGCAGCATATTTTCCCTCTAAAAATGGAACAGTCACCACAGGAACAGCATACACCACAGTAGGATACGAAACCTGTTGCAGCTTTTTTGTATTATGTAGAATGAAAGTTGCCTGCCTACTGTAAGTTGAACTTTAGCTATTGTTGGCCTATTGAAAATTCTCTTTGGTTTGACTTTGAAAGAGACTTCCAACTTGCTTTTTTATATTTTAAGGCAATACAATTTTTAAGCTAGTTATTTTACAGCCTGAGTTAATGATGATTCATTCAGTTTGCATTTCTAGAGCATTTTGTGCTGAAATTATCACCAAGGTAATTAAATGTTTGTTATCAGGCAATAATAAAACATAATAACCTCTAGCAATTATGAAGGCCTTAGAACCTAAGGTTGACATCAGCTAAGAAAAGAAAAAGTTGAATTTACAGAGTAATACATTTTCTTGAAAAACATTCTTGCCTCTGTGCCCTATTTTAATAATTACATTTTGGCTAGATTTTTTTTTTTTTTTTTTGTGATAGCAATATTGTTAATATTTTTATGTTGAGTTCCCTTACAATAAATTTAATATCTTATTTAATATTCCAGCTTTGTTGAGTTTGGATTTTTTTATGGTATATTATATTGCACACTCTAGAGAGATTTCTATGACTTTTATGATAAATCTGCTTTAGAAGATCAATGATTCTTTTATGAATCTGCAGAAAACACAATATTCCATGTTTAGGCTTTGTCAAACAAATCTGTTGTTTTAAATAGTGGATTATCTTGTCCGGTAGTGCGATGTCCACACATCTCTTAAATACCTCCAGGTATGAGAAATTCACCACCACTTTCCTGGGCAGCCTGTTCCATTGCTTGACCATCCTCTCCATGAAGGAATTCTTCCTAATGTCCAATCTAAACACACAAATCCCTGGCACAACTTGAGACTGTTTCCTCATGTTCTGTCACTTGTCACCTGAGAAAACAGCCTGGCATCTTGGCTGCGTGGGCACACTGCTGGCTGTCAACCAGCACCCCCTGGTCCTTTTCTGCCAGACAACTTTCCAGACACTGTTCCCCAAGTCTATAACACTGCCTGGGGTTATGACACAAGTGCAGCTACTGGCATTTGGACTTGTTGAATGTCATGCAATTGGACTCAGCCCATCGATCTAGACTTTGGACTAGGCCTCAATGTAAATGAATGGACTTGGTCCATCAGTCATGCAAAATCTTCTCTAAACAGCAGGCTGGTAGAGAGAGGTGGAGCTGTACCTTGGCACCAAAGATACCTATAGTGTCTCTCAGGAAAATCCGTGAGCTTTATGGCCCTCCAGACACTGCCTGTGTAGCTATCCATCCCTGGTGGCACAAACCTGCTCACTGGACTGTCTAACACAGGCAGGGAGTTGAACTAGTTAATGTCATGGTTCCTCACGGTAAAAGTACAGCTGACATCACTGAAGTTGTTCTAGTTCATATCTGACTGCTCTTTAACTCAGAAACTGCTTCAGACCATTTTGAGGAAAAAAAAAAAAAAAAGATAGTCCAGAGTGCTTCGAGGCTTGGACTTCATTCAGCTCCCTTATCAGAGACCTCCTACAGTTTCTCCTTCTCTGACTACAGGATAAATCTGATCCTCTTTCTCTGATGTCAGTGTATCAATATCTGATCCTCTGCTGGGAAAAACTTAAGCCTGTGGAGTTATGCCAGTTTACATTAGCAAGGAATCTTTATTTTTCTCTTTCGGCTACAAGAAAAGAGGTGGAAAACCCCGTAGGGGAAAAGGGAGAGTGAAGTAATTAATTTGTGAGGTTTGGCATATGGCTGGGAGAAGGGCTACTGGGGTGTCTGGGAAGGTGCTGTTTTCAGAAGCCTTGCTCAGCCTTCTTCTGGATGTCAGCAACAACTGAAGGGGTGCTTTGGACTTATGTGGACTACAGTTTTCTTTTTTCTTTGAAATGCATATTTTCTTCTATTCAGGATTCCGCCCTACCTGCGGGAGGAGACCTTTCATACCACCCTGCCCACCATGTGCTCCTGCAGCAAGCCTCTGCCTCTGTGAGAGGGCTGGCTCCCTCCTTGCATGCTGCTCCAAGGGTCTCCAGCACTGAAGTACAAGTGCTGGAGGATCCAGGAGAAAATCCCTTTAACAGCCCCTCTCAAACATGAACTGTAACAAATCTTAGTCTTGAAAGTCAGTATGACTCACATAATTTATTCATCTCAAGATGTATTCATCCATCCATTATTTATTTGCATTTGTTTTACTACTATCATTACACTTCATAAACAGCAGCACTGAGAAAAAGATGGGACATTAAAGAGAGAGTTAGCTGCTAGGTCCTGGACTTGCTTCTTCCTGGCTGCTGATCACCTCCAGGATCTTTACAAAGGCTTATTACAGAAGAAGCAAAAGTACTTCTTCCTTTCCTTTTTCTAAGTAAGTGAAAGCCTTTTGCTCCAATTGAAGTAACCTCCACAGTCATTTGTAGTCTTTTAATATGTTGAGGGCGCCAGAGCATTCTGAAGTGATGGGGAATGCTACGGTGTGCCGAAGATGGTAAGCAGGGATGGAGTTGGAAGGGGGTGTTGATGTTGCAGGTCTTACTGCATCTTCCCTCCTCAGTATGATCTATGCATGCAGGTTTCTGCAGGTATGAGGAATGAATTGGTTTAAAGCCTACTCATATGATGAATAGATTTAGATTTACTATTTCAGGCTGTAATCTGGTGTGGTGATTACAACAGAAAAAAAAAGATTGTGTTGAAAGGAATAGGAAGCAAATCCTGTGCAGACTGTCAGCTCTCCTACATCTTTCCTTCACAGGCTCGAATACACAGGGTCTGGACAGATGATTCAGAGCGATTGGTTTACCATGTCTCAGCTGCAGTAGCTCACTGTCTTAACATGCTCCTCACTAATCTGCTGCAAGGTATTATGAGTTGGCTTAAAACACCTTCATGATTACAGTGTGGAGAGAGAAGTTCAAATATCAGGTACATTAAGGCACAAGACTGAAGGCCACTGGGTTTCCCATTAGGGAACTTGAGCCATTCTGTAGCGCAGCGCTTTCTGAAATGTGTTATTGACTTTATAAAAGCCATAGCAGCTTTGTTCTGAGTACTGCCCTCTAGACCTGCTTCTTTCAAACAATATACAGCCCTGTTGTAAATCAATGTCCAAAACCACTGCAGCAGTACTACTTTAATCTGGAGGGACCATTTTGTAGAAAAGGGAGGTTTCTTAAAAAAAAAAAAAAAAAAAAAAAAGTATACTAAACTTCCTAAGGTATCATTCTGAGCCTTTTCAATCAGCCAGATTATTTGCTTCATAGTACAGAAACATGGGTTTGTTATTCCATAAAAAAAAAGGGAGGAAAAGGAAAACAGAAAAAGGTTGCTACTTTACTCCTGTATGGAAAGAAAAATAAATTGCCATGGAATTAGATGGTGGCATATAAGCTTTTTATGTAAATCAGGAGAAGAGGTTAAGTAGTTGCAAAAAAGCCTTTAGCCCTGGCAAACATGAAAAGTGGACTGTTTCAGATGATATGTGTCCTGGATTTTTAAAAGGACAACTTATCTGAAGCTTCATTGAAAAGAAGTGAGTTTTTTGAAATACACAAAGCCAGCAAAATGAAATCAGGGTCTTAGAGATGAAAATTTAATGCAGAAAAAAAAAATCCCTAAATAATGCAGGGAAATGTCATGGATTTGAACATTTTGTTGCACAATATATGGTACACATGGTTGTTTCTTACAACACAAAAAAAAAAAAATTAGTCTTTTTTTTTTTTCCCTGGGTGTAAGCGCAGGAGAAGAACAGCAGTGAGATGGAATAGCAGAAGCTGGCATTTTCTGTTCTCTTCAACAGCTATGCTAAGTCTGTTTTGCTGATTGCCCTTGATAGGTATGAAGGAAGACACAGGCTTGTAGGTCCAGCAGATGTGGGGTTAGGTCTACATATTCAAAGTGTACACAACCAAAAGGAGGAGTTTTTAGGCACTATTCTCTTACTTGGGCATACATACATGTTATCTCATTGTGTCTTGGATGCGTACTGGAATTGTATGGTATTTGTTAAGCATCTAAATAACATAATTCTGCATTAAAACATAAGCTAAATTTGGGCCACTTTCACTCACATGTACATCATAACACAGAAGGTGGAGCGACTTAAAATATTTATAGTATTGTGCTGTATGATATCTTAATGCAGTCCCTGCATTTACATTTCATTTAGATGTTATCCTGCCCTTAGGGAAATCTCTTTTGCGCAAGAATGCACATTCTCTGTAACGAATAGGATCACAAAAACTCAAAAAATTGAACTGTAGCAATATTTGTAGAAAGAATAAATATCTGTAAATTCATAAACATTGAACCCAAGAAGCATTTTTGCACCCAATTAAAACCATTATTAAGCACTTGGACTGTGCGTATGATAGCAAAGCTTTTAAGGAATAATAAACATTTATTACATGGTGTGATCCACTGTTGAAACCTTCTATAAATCAATGGTGTGTGATGTGCCCATAACAATATCTCAAGGCACCTGATTCCCTGTGGTATACATCTCCATAAGAAGTTTTCTGGTCATCTTTTATGTGGAAATACTCAAAAGCATTTCAAAGTTAAAACCTTCACCAGTGAAGGGGATCTGGACCATTTTATGATCCTTCACTAACTTGAGAAGTTGAATGGTAGTTTCCAGTGGTCTAGGAAAAACAAACCAAAATAAACCGGAGAAATATTTTTTTCTGATACAGTCACAGTTAAAAATGAGGGGAGCTTTGTCCAAACTTGAAGTTCAGCAGAAACTCAAAGCTGCATGACTTGAAAGCAAATTGAAGGTGGAAGAATAGTCTTTTGATCAAGGTACTGACCTGAGAGCAAGTACTGGTTCATGTTTTTGCTCTGGTGCAAACTTCCTGTCTTTACATCTGCTGTTTCTGTGCTTTTCTTTCTTTTTTTATGTACTGAGACTGATAGCATCTAAATTGCACTCTTCTTGGGATGGGGCTATCTTTGTCTTCTGCAGACAAGTGCATAGTTCGTGAGGGCTCAGTCCTGTGGTATTGTGGTGCCATGGTAATGCTTAACACCTTGGCAGAAAGCAAGCTAAATGTGTTTTTGCAACGATGTGTCTCAGTTTCACTGCACAATACAACTTCTCAGAAGTTTTTGAGGTGAAGATTTTTCCATTGGAAAGAGCTGACTGAAGTGAATTAAAACACTTCATGAGAATATAGCAACCTCATCGCATTCTTTAAGGTCTTATGAAAACATTTTGTTGTGGAAGGGACAAAAAGATTTTCTTCAAATTTACCACAGTCTTTGTTTATATCCTAAAAGATAAGTTTGAGCCTTACCAAATCTAAATATTTTAAAGTGTTGCTTTATGAACAATTGGGAGATTTTGGACATCCTGCCTTGACTTGTGATTTTAAAAAAATGTAAAAAAAATCTATGAATTTCCTCTCCAACATGTTTTCCACATTTCAACCAGTGCTACTGCATAGTGTCCACCGAGATCACCATTTTAATAAAAAATACCTTCAAAGCATTAATTCCACTGTTATTAATTCAAAAAAAAACCTCTCAGAAGATCAGTATTCATAAAAGAAAAATCTTCTTGGGCTCACCAATATATAAATGTAATCCGTCTACTACAGCAGCAGTGAATAATGAGGAGCCAAAAGCTACAGATCTAATTACTGGGCATCACTGGCTCAGGAGTCATGAAAACCTTGGCTGAATAAACAACCCAGTCTTCTATTATTGAAGTATAGCAATTACTTCTTGCACCAAACAAACCCTGTATCTTCTTATGATAAAGAAATGCATCTTTATGAAAAGATTAAATCAGCTGATTATGTAACAGTGTATTTGCGGCCTAAAAATGTGCAACCAGCACCAGGCCTGCTATTGCTCGTCTTGACACTGAATTCTAATCAGGGTGTGATAACAAGGACAGGAGGTGAGAGCTGCCCATCTCAGCAATTGGGAAGACGGGGTTTGCTGATTTCCCTACAGGGAAAGGAAATTTTGGGAATTTTACGCCCAGCTCTGCCACTGCCTGCCTGAGGCAAAGAGCCCTGCAGGGTGGTGTTTCCAAAAATGCTCCTCAGCAGGCTGGTTTCAGTGGGGGCAGGCTCAGCTCAGTGATCAGTGCTCAAAAGCAGTGGTGGAGGCTGGGGAGTACGGTGAGGTGGCAGCCCAGGGGGGAGCCTGTTGGAGGCTTTGTGTCACCCTGGGGATACTCGTTCAGTAGTAGTTCAGGCACCACAGCTGGCCTTGCAGCCCTCAAGGAGGCTCGCTGGCCTCTAAGGAGTACTGCAGGGAAGGTAAAGGGCATTTGATTTTACTGGCTTTTCTGGTCCTTTGCGTTTCTAGGCAGATTCTTCTTTTTTAATGCATTTCTGGACTTCCAAAGAGCCCAACATTAATTAATGAGAAGATAGCAAGAAAACTGTGGGAATAGCTTGTGGTGCTTAGAGGCTGTCAGCACTCCGCGTCTGCATGTTGTTATTCATGTTCATTCGAGGGACATGCACAGATACTGTGTAAATCCTTCGATTTCTGTCACATCAATTCAAATGAACACCATTTACCTGTTTCTCTGAAAGCTGATTGCTAATTATGAAGAGATCTGTCACTGAGAAATGAAGAAAAGAAAGGAAAAAAAACAGAACTGCTGAGAACAAGAACAGTCCTTTTGAGGATCTGTTTGGCTTGGGAATTTACAAACATCGGTCTGCTTGTGCACATAAGGCAAAGCCAGGCACCCTGGAATCAGAAGGCTGTAGACATGGCAAGAACAGACAGTCAGCCTTGCAGCAAGGGCTGATTTAAGCAGTGAAGCAGAGAACAGCAGAGTTCGGTATAGATGTAGTGGGACCAGGTTTCAGGTGAATGAGGTTATTCATCAGGAGATAAAACATTAACAGTAAGTTAATTATATCTCAAATTAAGGCTGTTTTTTGTTGAACATGAATAAATCCACTATTAGCTGCACAAACTGATAAAAATTATAATCTGGGAAAAGCTATATAAAGAGCACTGAGCCTTTATGGTAATATGGGACAGGAATTAATTTGGTACGTGCTGTATCAAATCAAGTGGCTAAGATCACCTTAGTTTCAATGGCGTTGAATTCAGCCCAACGTGAACAAGTGACA
This sequence comes from Anas platyrhynchos, assembly GCF_047663525.1. Taxonomy (NCBI): domain Eukaryota; kingdom Metazoa; phylum Chordata; class Aves; order Anseriformes; family Anatidae; genus Anas; species Anas platyrhynchos. The sequence goes on from NC_092590.1 coordinate 39,004,447, forward strand.
ACTGTTATGACAGGAATATTCAGTGTCCTAATCCCCTCGGCACAACCGAATAACCTTTCCATTATAAGAGAAGAGACTTACAAAGAAAGTAGGCTATAAAAGACTAATAATTCAGATACAGTCATTCCTTTGTATTCATAATGGGAAACATTAAAGCTTTCCAGACTAGATTTGGGGAAGCGGTGACTAGTGAGGAGCTGTATGAGAAACAGTGGACAAATACAGCACCTTGCTGAGGAACTAATGTCCCTCTTGCAAAGAGAAATTGTATCTTACAAGTCTTTTGGAGATCTCTAAGGATCAGAAAGTATTCAGTTTAGGGAATCGATGTAGTCAACCTCGATTTCCAGACTCGCAATTCAGTGTAAAGTCTCTTAAGGAAACTTTGCAGCAACAGCATAAGGGGGAGAACAAGTTGAAACAAGTGATGCAGAAAAATGTTCTCTAGATTTGAGCTGTTTCAACATGAATAAATGAAACTGATCTCAGAGAGTAAAAACACATAAGATAACCAAACAGTTAAGGGGAGAGACCCCATGATCTTGATAGCACAAAAACAGTTGAAATTCAATGTAACTCAAATGTGAAGGGGAACAAAAAAGATAGAGTTCACACCAACTCTGGCACGCTGGGGTAAGATCTTGAGGTTGTAATAGATAGCTATATGAAAATTTCTGGTCAGTGCCCAACTGCAGAGGGAAAAAAAAAAGTCTAGCATTAGAAATTATGAGGAAAAGAACAGAGAAGACAGAAAACCATTTCCTACCAGCTATCCTTGAACACTGAATCCTGCTCTGGTCCCAGCATTTCAAAGGTTATAAGAGAACTGGCAAAGTTCAGAAGATGGCAACAGGCTCATCAAAGTTATCAGAACAGTTCCTGTTAGAGACAAGATTAAATAGGCTGGAATCCTTCAGATTGAAAAAGAGATGCCTGAGGCTGTAAAACAATGAGTGACATGGAGAGAGTGGATAGCAATCGATCGTTCTGTTTCTTCCACTACAAGAAGAAAAAGACATCAAACAGAGGTAGCAGACACCAGATTTAGAATAAAGAAAGGGAGAATGGTTTCTGTGCATCTGGGTGAGGATGGCATGAACTCACATCAATGAGGGGTGCTCAGTGCCCAGAGACCAAGTCTGGCTCAGCAGTCCCCTCAACTGCAAAGGGTTGAAAGCTGGCAGAGATTTGGGATTATCACACATTTGTCCTGTTCCTCAGGCACCTGCCTTAGTGCATTGGTGGAAGCAGAATATAAGTTAACTGGATCTTTTGTCCAGTCAGGTCTGGTTTGCCTCTGTTCTTCTGTAACATTGTATCACTACCAGGATGAAACTGTTTCTAATTACAGGGCTTGCTGTGCTTGGAGGTCCAAGGCAAACCTTCACTGAAAATGGTATCAATCTCACAGTCTTTGTCAAGATCCTCTGGATAAAACATACCCAGACGAGTTTGCAGAGAAATCTTTATCTAGCAGATGAAGCAAATAAACCCTGGCATCTCATCTTGTGCCCTGGAGAATTGTCTGGCAGAATGATATTGAATTAAAAGGCTTAATCACAATCTGCTAAACATACAAAGTTTGTGTACTTTGACCCCACATGAGTACAAGAGATACAGATAATACTGTAGAGACCATGTTATAATTTGTACATCATCCTACGTCATGGCAATGAGACCAACTTTTGAAAATTATAAATTTGTAGCAATACCATGCATGGCATAAAATCCTAACAGTTCACATTTAAGGGCTGGATTGTTGGGTACTCTGAAACTGCTTTATACATCACTGACATTGTAACAGGGGAATTAAAGCGAGTGTAAGTTATTCTTTTACATCCATTTGGCCTCTTTTATGCTGCCAAAGCAAAGCAAATTGGTCTTAGAGCAGTGAGCAGCAGGCTGTTCCAGTTTAAATCTGCTGTTGTTAGAGAGATGTAGTCCCTGCCCATTTTATTTCAGATAGAAAAAAAGTATGAGAGAAATTGTAGAAGAATAAACTTGTCGCTGATGCAGACTGTAAGTGCATGCTGCAGAGCTACTTCCTTGATTTCAGGTGACACAGAAGAACAAGTTGAAACAAATGACACAGAAAAATGTTCTTTAGATTTGAGCTGTTTCAACAATAATTTGTTGTCCATCAGACTCATGAAGCTTAACTAATGCTTTGTGAACTATATCAACTAGAATATCCTTTTTCTTCAAGTATCTTTTCCAGTTGATTAGCCTGTAACTAAAATGTCTCTCGAGTACGATACAAATTCTAGATGCCCTACTAAACTGGCTAACCAGTAATCCATTCCCACTGCCACGCAGCTTCCACGTTTGCAATCTCAGGGTGTTATTCCCGTCAGTATGATTTTTCTAGAAAAAGAGTTGATTATTCTCCACAAGCTCTGTATCTGACCTCACCCCTCCTGATGTAAATTTTAAAATGGGTGTGACATCCATCACCCAAATTCTGCATTTAAAGCCAGGCTAGACAGCACTGATCCCTCTGCCTCCCCACATAATAAATCTGCCAGTTCAGCATCATAAATGTAGCAGGTAGACTTGCTTTTTACAGGTTTCTAGCTGGCTTTAATTTTTAGATAAATATATTTTTTAAAAATATGCATCAGATAAGCAATAGAAAAAATAAATAAATAAATATATGTTTTTTATGACAGAGGTCTCCACTACAATTTTTTTGTGGGCTTCTGAAAAAGCAAATAGCAAACTCACCTATAACTGCAGTAGACTAGCAATATAAAAATCAAGCCTTGCCTTAGCAGCTCTTCATCCTAGCATGGTGTGCAACAATAGGCAAAGCTTTTAGCCTGCAGAGACTAAGGGGAAGTAATTCTAATATATCAGACACAGGCACTTTCATTATCATTAACAAGCATGCTGGATTATTCATGAAAGCCTCACTTACGTATATAAGTAGGCATTTGCCATTTATTCCTTAGTGTAATTTAACTCAACACATCACTTTTTATGTTAACCTTGTGGAAAGTATTTTGATCTTAATCAGTTTTTTTATTAACACTTTACTCAAACTCCCTATCCATTTGCATCTACCCATCTAGCGTCGGGTTGCAAAGCCACCCATCAGAGACAATATATATGACTATGTCATGGGAAATCTTGCAAGAATTACTTACATGAAGTCTGGATTTAGCTGGAAGTGTGTTGGGAGGACAGGATTCATAGAGCACCCCTTCCTGTGGGTGAGTAGGGAGACTGTGACACCCAGCTAACAAACATGGCTCCAAATGGAAGAGTTGGTTTGGTTGGAAGAGAGCCTTTTATACCCCCAGTACAAGAGGGAAATAGGGAAGGAGGCATTACTGTTACAATTACTACAATTCCTTCCCAGCCTCCTCCTTCAACAATGCAACTCCTCTCCCTTCACAGGGCTTCTCCAAAAGTCACAGCACAGAGCTGTGTCCTCCTGCTGCTCCCGGCCATTGCTCCTTTGAACAGTGCCACTGATCCCCTGCGTGTCCAGGGAGTATGACCAAGGTGAGGCACTGCACAGCACAGCAAAGGACAGCAAATGCTACCTCTCTGTACTATGACCTCATTTCCAACAAAAAGGCTGAACAAATTAGTATTCTTGTAATCATCCATGTCATTATGTTTAGGCATGGTCAAGTTACAACATACTGATGACACATATTTAGCTGAAGAGCAAACAGAAGGAATACTCCATAGCAAGCTTGTTTGTTTGGGTTGGACCAGGAACAACCAGAGATGCTTAAGGAAGATTATTGGCCTAGTTCTCATGCTAAAGAGACAAAGATATCGTTTCATATGGCTACATCTACAAATTATGGTGAGCGAGGGAGTGGTAAAATGATGTCTATACTTGAAATTTGGTGTTTTGATATAAGGCAGGGAGAATAAGTAATCTCTGTTTCGCCAAATTAGAGCAAAGTTCACTGTTGGCTTGCACTTTTCCTTGACCACACAACTTTCTGGAGCTATGTCTGTTTATTTCATATCTGCTATATTTGTCATCTGTACGGGGAGCTCAAATCACGAAACGTACTACATTTTATGGTCAAAATTATATAATCAACTAAAACTGCTCATCTTAGCACCTTATTGAATATATAATTTAAGATGCCCGGCTGCATGTTTTTTTTTTCTGTTTTATTTCTTCATTACTTTTCTAAAGAAAAGAAAAGAGAAGGTTCTAAAAATTGCCCCAGCATAACATTTATTTCCACTAAAGAGTCATGTTATTCCTATGAGATTTTTGACTGGTATTAAATTTTGCACCAGAACTCTCTATTAAACCATACAGTAAGTATAAAAACAATACCCTTGAGAAGTTTAAAATACCTTATTGTTCCATAGATCTTTTCCATAAAAATATATATTTTTAAACATTTCCTTTCAGTAGCTTGATCTACTTCCTTGTCTCTTCACTGTTGTAAGAAATGACAGTCATATTAAAAACAAACAAACAAACAAACACAAAACAGACAAATCCATGAAATCCTTCATTTAGAGCAGAACTAAACACAGTGCTGTGAAAACACCCCTCAGCAAGAAGGTTTGCTAGGCTGTTGCAAAGGGAAAGAGCAGCTTCCTGGAGATGATCTCAGCATAACAGCCTTATTTTCTTCAGTCCCTATTCTTCCTTGTCTTTTCTCCTATGCAGAAACTGTTATTATGGCAATAACAGACACTTATGCTGTTTGTGCTATCATCCAAATGTGTGATATGATTAGCGTGTTTGCAGCAGGACAATACTACAATGTTTTTTATGGCAAGTAATGGCTGGGAGAGCACACAGAAGAGATGGACACCTCCATTACATTAAAGCTCCAGCTCCAGCTGAGCAAGCTGCTATGTTGTTCCCTCATGGGGGACAGAAGATCTGTTGCTTTCTCTCTCAGAATCTCTCTCTGAGCTTCTGTTTGGATTTTGTTTGAAAATCCAAAGAGGAGAAAATGAGAGCAGTCAAAGTGACACACAATCAGTGCATTCCATCTTAGAACAGTAAATTCTGCATGCCTGTGTTGTGAAGCAATAAATACAGAGACTGAACATTTTGATGGACTTGGATTACACGGTAATGCAAGGAAACCAGGACAGGTTTCATGTTATTTCAGATGTCTAAAATGCAAACTAAGTATTTCCCACAGCCATTGTGCTGTCACTTTATATGGCCCAAAATTGAGCCATCAGAAGTTGGCATTTCTGCCCCATTATGGGTATTTTAAAAGCTCACCAATATTTCCGAACATCCCCAAATATAATTAAATGTATTTTGGTCCAGCCACCAGGCACAGGTGAAATATATTTTTTCCAGATCCAACATACTCATTAAAAATAAAAAAATCTTGTTTTATACCTGCATATCAGAGACTTCAGACAACTACATTGTCTGGAACAGGTTTGTTTTTCGTTTGGTTTTAAGAGTTTCACTTGATCAATAAATAGAGGAACTTGAGGAATGCATTTCTTGTTTTATTGATATGTACACTGCAACTTGATTGCCTGTATGGTATCACAGAACACAAATATCTTTCCTATGCATACTACCTGATCTTACAGACTAGAAAATGGTATAAACAAAATGTCAGATGAGAAAATAGCTGGATTGTATGCCTGATCAGCAATTATAGATTGAATTTTAAAGGAACATTTTGACAAGTTTCCTGACATTTCAAGTTTTTTTTTATTATTACACTATTACCTTTCTTATCATTACTGCAGCGGTGCATGGATTTATATTAGTACCATTTCCAAACAGCAGATTTGTGTTGTACTAAGCTTCTCTACACCATTTCTCCTAGAAATTCTAAAGTAAGGGGAATAAATGTCTCAGTGCTGATCAGAGTAAGTTACATCTGTGCTGAAAAACATAAACCAGGCATCTAAATCAACACTCCCCTAGTTTTGATACTACGTTATGATATCTTTTTCTATCCCCCTTTCCAACCAACATATTTACAGAAAATTTACTCAAAGATTTAAAGCATCCTACTGCATTTTATACTACGCATAACAGCATAGTAACTATTAGCGTACATCAGATGGAGGAATTCCTTGATAAGGCTACGGTCTTTGTTATAAACAAAAGAGATGGAAGATTAAAGCTTGTTGTTTGTTTTGTTTCCAAAAGGAAAATATAATGCACCAGAATGTTTCTGGAAAGCAAGTGAAGATGCTATTACCAATAGCTGTGGAGGTAATAAATGTCAAAGCTAAATGAAGGAGTGTGACACCATGAAGAGCATTACATCTTATTGTGTTTCTGTCCTTGCTCACACTTAGATTGTATTATCGCTGCAATGATAGCACCGGGCCAAATTTTGATCATCTTAGTGTCAGTTGTATAAAGATTCAATGTATGAGGAAAATAAACACCTAGCAAATGAACGGCAAGAAGCCCTGAAATACTTGTACCTTCCTGCATGAAGTCCAATGTCTTATATTTCATCTCCCCATGCTAAGATTTAATAATATGAAAACAAGTTCAAAAAGAAATATATTTCTGCAAGTTTAATCAAGAGAAATGACATTCAGCAGCTTCTTCAGAAAGTAAAGCACTAGTGAAAGTGCTCAATAGACTCAAGTCCTTGGAGAATCTTTACCAGTAGCAATTTCACAAGCTTGTCCCTCTTGCACGACCAACCTACCCTCACCTCTGACTGCAAAATACTTGATCCTTCTCAATGTTTTAACCCCTGCACTAACGAAAAAGGAGAAAATGAATGGCCAACTTAGAATTAGCGTTGTGCTTTAAGTATTGTCCAGTAGAGATGCTTCCTCCCTAGCCAATGTCACATGCAGGTTAATTCTGTTTAAGCCACAAGTCATATATTCACCCAGGCTTTCGCAGGCAAACTGGAGCTTGTTCTGCATGTCCTCTGAGCATGGCTGAGGCAAACCAGCTCTGACTGAAGGAACCTGTTTAAATCTACATCTGTTATTTCTTCCATCCAAAAAACTTTTTTTTTTTTTTTCTTTTAAAAAAGAAAACATTATCTTCTGGTGGACTATTTCCACCTAAATGGCAATTAGTCACCAATAATTTTTAATACAAACTTCAAATTTCAGACTTCGCATGTAGTTTCTTTGCCTTTATTTCTCCATTTCTTTCTTCTGTCTTTGTTTAAAACAAATTTGAAAGCAGCCTCCTCAGGCAGACTGCTATTTGGACACAAGAGGCAGGAAAGGTTAAAAAAAAATATAAAAAAAAATAATTCTGCAGTAGTATTTTCAGGAAAACTGAAAAAAAAATCGATATTTATCCCAATATACACTGGGAAAAGGATGTAACATTTCTCTGAGAACCTGAATTGCCTTCCACAGAAGAAATATCCCTCAGACTCCCTTGACAAAGGTCACTGGACAATAGCCTTGTGGAAGCCAGTGTTGCTTCACCTCTTCTACTCTCAACTTCATTTTCCCCACAAAATGTTTTGAGAGTGATATGAAGGATGTCTATCCTTCCACGAAACAGCCTGTGCCAGGCACATTGCAGCTTTTCTCTTCTTTCCCCCAAACATCTTAGCAACATGAAGCTGTCTAACAGGGCCTGCTCCCTGTGAGCTCCGAGGAGCTCCCCACCAAACCTCTGGCTTGGTTTCCACTCCCATCCTTTCTCAGCTCTTCTTCCCCAGCATAGGCTTAGTTTTAGGTTTCACATTTTCTCAGATTCTGCTGAATAATTTTAAGAAATTTGTGCAAGGTAAATCCTACCTGCGATTGGCTGGCAGGCAGCTAAACATACATCTCCTACAGAGTGGGTGAATTCTCTTCTGGTTTTAGGCAAATGCTATAGTTTCAGAACAGCTCAGCTGGATCCAACATAATTTCTCTGGACTTGTCACAGGAAGAGAAAGGTAAACAGAATCTGCCCAAACACATGGAATGGAGATAACTTCATAGTTCTTTAGGATGATTTACTTTGTATTTCTTATTTTGATTAATTTACTAGCAATAAATGTTCACCACCTGACCACACTTCATCCCTAAAAATAACAAGAAGGAAGTGGTTAAAGTGATTTCACATATTAACACCATCTATACTTGCTAAAACATTTTTCCTGGAGACTATGTTTGTATAACTTAAGTTAGTATCTCCTTAGCCACTAATGTTAGTTAAAATAACAGAGAAGCAAATAAATTAATGCACAAATACCAGAAATTATATTGTAAGGGATTTATACTTAGAACGTGGAAGTAATTTACCTTATATTAAGTATTCCCTACGAAAATAGTGGCAACTGCATAGGTTAATTAACCCTGAAATACCTGAAATAGTATTTACTCTGAAGATGGTTATATTCATTAAGAATTTATCTATAAGCAGTCAACCAAGAAAACTCATACTCTCTGGAGTTACTGCAGCATGCCTACGAAATATTTTTTCAAAACAAACAACTCCCCCCGTCTACATGTGCTATACCTGTACAGCCATTTGTCACATGTGGTTCTGCTCCAATATATGGAGATGGCATGACAGCAGCAAAACATTAAAACACATACAGACAAATACATAAAAGATGGTGCTAAATATTCTAAGTGTTGAACTACAGAAAAAGGACCTGAAGCTTCATAAGAGTAATCCCATTAGATGAAAATATTCCAGTGAATTGATCTAGATGACCCAGATACAACTCAGGAAGGAGCAAAGCATAGTTCTGAAACCAACTTACTGCTACCCAGAGAGAGATAGCTGGTAAAAATGGGCTTGACTTCACGTATGGACCTGACACATGACTTAAATTGTTTTAAGTATGTTCCTCCTAAAATGAACAGTACTATTGGGTAAAGATTTTAGTTTGTACTAAACATCTCAATTAAAGGACAGTCTGTCATAGACACAGGGAGTAAAGGAGACAATACTCTGAGAAATACTTGAAGTAAACACGGTTCCTTCCTAAGCTTTGTGACCTTTTTCAGGCCTACAATTGCCTATAATTCCAGTTTCTCCCAGGCTCTTAAGTAAACCTATAGCTCACAAAAGGAAAGAAGTTCTCCAGAGATCCCCTCATATTAATTGTCCTTGGTCAAAGTAAGGCACATAAGGTAAAGTTCTCTTTCATGGCCAGAATGGCACACTGGTGCTGAAAGGCCAGCTATAGCCTGGGCCCAAATCTAACTACCTTGTTAAGTCAGCAAGGGGGATTACAGATATTTTACAAGCAGGTCAGATCCATACAAAGTAAGTGATGTTCTCAAAATCATGTAACAGGTCAGTGACAGATCTGCAACTAAAAAAATCCACTGGCCTCACCACCAATCACTATTTTAAAAATTTTATTTCACTTCTTTTTTATTTCATTTACTTTACAATACAAGGCAGATACTCTTTCCAAACACAGCCCTCGACCAGCAGAACATGCAACTCATTTTAGGCAGTCAACATCATTAATTCTTAACTAGCTTATTCACATTATGTGCAAGTTTGTACAGGACAGATTACGTCAAAATTCAGAATATGTTAAAAATGGGAAGAGAGGGACAGAATCAGCAAGGCATGTATCAAGCCCTCCAAAATATTCCTTGTAATACTCTTTTAAATTGCAGTACAAGGAAAAGAATATACCATTAAGTAGCGATGATTTCCGATTAAGCATTTACCCTAAGCCAGCCTGCAATATCATACACAGACAAGAGACTGCTATTTTTTGAATGGCATCAAATTGTGAATTGAAGCACAGTGGGTAGGAAAATGCTGCAAAGGATTTTGAAAGTGATTGCTCATCTGTGTAGTAAAATATATCCCTTTTGAAGTCCTGCTGTGACCAAGATAAAAAGATCAGGGGTGAAAGCCTGCATGTGGTCTGCTGATGTCTAGAAAACAGAAGAAAAAATCCTTGTCCAGCACAGACCTGCCTACATTACAGGTATGTGAATAAGCCAATACAAGACACAGATAAGAAGCCATCCTCTGAGTAAAACTCCTCTGAAATCAAGGTGGCTGTGATTTGAAATGTTAGCTATTAGCACAGGGATGATGAGTTTTCAAACAAGGAATATGAGAAATTTATTTTCTTTTTCTTAAATTAAAGAAAAGAAATGATACCAAGAACTCAGCACAACCAAAAGGCTTTCCTTTTGTGAAAATGGATGTTACCTTCTAGCTAACAAATAGCATCTTATTTCAACAGCAAGCAACAGCTCTATGCTGTTGCTGCTGCTATTTATATAGAGCCATGAACCACCCCCACCTTCAGATACCTCCACTGAGCAGCTACCCCTTCCTAAATAGCACCCACATGTGCTATTCACACCTGCTTGTTTGCTGTCTTAAACAGCGGCTTTATCTTATTACTCCTTGATTTTGCCAGTTGGTATCTGATGTGGTTAATCTCCTTTTGCTAGTATAACATTCCTCTGGATGCGTGGATGACTGGATCACTTATGGTGAAAGATAAAGGTGTTCTGGAAGCCTTAAGTCAGTTTATCTGAGTTAGCAACCTGGCGGTTGCGCTGCAGGGCTGTGAGAGGCCTGGAATGCAACAGCACAGGGCACCAGCTTCCAGAGCTTGAACATTTTGTTAGCACGCGTGTCAGAAATCCACCCAGGTGCTGTGAGGTTTCCTGTACCACACTTCTTTTTTTACACACACACACTATTTCCCGGTGCATATATTAGACCATTCTAGGGCTAAGTTGAAGTCAAAAATTGCTTCAGAGATGTGCTACTGAACACAATAATGGGCTCGCACAAAGTGCTCCCGCAATTATCAGCCCCACCTGTCACACAGGCCTGGCCCCCTTCCAGTGTGAAAGGAAATGGCCAGTAAATGGAAGAAAATGTAATTTCTAAAAGATATTTTTCTACTGGCACTCACATCTTATTTCTGAACATTCTTTTCAAGCTCAAAAACCCTACTTTTCAATGGAAGAGAGTATCTGTTAAAGCTCCAGCTTAAATTATTTTCTTTAGTTTCCAAGCGTTTAGTTTTCTTCAGACAAGTGTGGTAACTCATTGGGCTCCTCTTGCTGTGAATTTGCAGGGCATGCATTAGAGGATATATGTATGCAGCTGTAAAAGGAAATGCATACTAAATGAGAATGGATTTCACATAATCATTTTATCAAGCTACCAATGATAAGGTATCACATCATCTTGCTGCTCCAATCTGGCAGGCATTGCTGAATTTTCAGTTTTTTAGAAGTTGCTCGTCTTCAACCAGCTGCTGCAAACGGAGCCAAAATCTATTTCAAAGGAGGGTGTGAACTACTGTGTGAACTACTTCACCATAAAGCACTGCAAAGCTCTAAGGACTTCATTTTCTTTTGCATCAAACCTTTTAATTTTCATCACGCAAAGTAAATAAAATGCTGTCATGGTTTGAGGGAAAGTTGTTTTCAATATAAAGTGATATAAGTAATTACACCAGTGGAGGGCAATGAAAATGTGAACTCAGCTGCTTTCTGCCAATTTTTCCCTTTGGAAAATGAGAAAATTGGGAACAGCTGGCCATTGGCAGGGATATTCTTTTTGTAGGCATTGCTGTCCTAGAAGACACAATTTTTCTTGTAGTAGTAAGGTAGAGGGAATAGGGGATTAAATATAAGGTAGAATCAAATTTCTTGGTGCTTTTTAATAGCCTTAAACAGAGAAGATTGATGATATTCTGTTTGTAAATATAGAATTGATTAACTTTTAAAAATAAAGCCCATAGTTTGAGTTGTAGTTTTAGGAGGTGGTCCTAACAGAGTAAGTATCATGCAACTGCTTTCTAGGCCGTAAGATTTCTTCTCTGAGTGAGAGATTTTCTTGACAGTTTATATAAGTATTTGTTGGTGTCTATCAATACAATGCTTTGAACTAAGTGTGTTCTTTTATTCTTTAAAATTTATTATATGGAGAGAACACAGGGAAAAAAAAACAATAACAGTATCTTGTCAGTAAGCAGGGAGCTATGTATTGCCTGCGTTTCAGTTGTCTGATGACTTTATTGTTTTAGACAGTAAACTAACTGCTGGCTTGGCCTTCCACCTTCTGTCCCAAACAAGTATTGCTGAAAGATATTGAAGTATTTTTGCCTTCTGAGATAAAATAAAGCAGGGTGACTTTATTTATTTATTTAGGCAGAGGTTAAGCGCCTAACATCCAATAAGAGGGATTTTGGTCTATAGAGATGTTCTACGACAAGAGTAGTCCTGATTTAAAAAACATGACTTGTGTCTTGTGGAAAGGCCAGTAAGAAGGCCTTTAAAGTCTGCAGAGTTTGTACTTCTGGAACTGAACTGCCAACTTATATGCTGAACTGGACTCTTTAAAGCCTTGTATGCTGTATAGTCATTTATGTTTGTGCAGAAGGAGTAGAAAACAAAAACTTTTTTATGCAGCGGCCCCCAGTGCCTTGAGTACAAGATGTGAATATGTGTCTTGCTTGGTAAATTGATTCAAATTAGGCCTGGGAATTATTGTTATATTGGTTAGACCACTTGATGCAGTGGTTCTGTAAGCTTTATAACAAGCCATATGACGTAGTCTGTTTAAAAATGAAGCCACTCCATGATTGTGTTTTGAACAGTTGAATAAGTTTACGTTGTTCAACATTTCATGTCATATGAATATGATGTTTCCAAGGGCATATTAGTAATAAGCCAATGTTTGTTGTCTTATGGAACTTTGGACACTATTTTTTTTTTTTTTAAGAAGGCAAAAATTGCATGGCAATAAATGAAATTTGGAGAAAATGCCACTGAATAAGAATACAAAGCAGTGCAATAGTTTTTCCTTCTTGGAGTTTTAAGACTGAGTTTTTCCGAACAGCAGGAAAAGAAGTGAAATTACTGTCCAGATGGATGTTGATGATATAAATTTGCATCTTGTATCTGATGCGTAGAACAACATTTGAGTTAGGTAACTTTGTTACAATAATTCCCTACTGGTACAACAAATACAATAAATATTCCCAAAGTGTAAAGGAAGCAAATCTATCTATCTTTCAGCAGGAGGTGCAATCTACTCAGCACAAGACTTCACTTTTTTTTATTATTATTTGCATTACCACCCATTTCTCATTTGGTACACAGTGTGATACTATCTCTGCAGTCTTTTCTCCAGTGCTTCTTTATTGTTTTTCATCATTGTCTTTTGATGAAACGTCTGTGATCACTTGGGATAACTGAGGAAGTTCTTCAGCCCCTTGTAGTACGCTGTGTCTCACTTTCAGTTTCACCTCTGTTAGATCAGCTATACAGCTGCTCCTTTTCTGAGCGTTGTTCCTGTAAGTTGTTCCATGTTGGCAGTGGCCTGTGTTGGCCTCCCTGGAGTCAGTAGCACAAGGGATTGCCCTTACAGAGGAACCTGTACAGAAAAGACTTGGTTTCTTTCAGTGCTTCATGTTTTCCAGTTCCCTTGCATAACCTAGTTCACTTGCTTCTTTTGCAGTTGTTCTGTAGCTGCATGGCAACACATAAATTGGGTATAAATCACCATTAGATCAGCAGGGTAACTTTTTCGTACACATTTATCATCAGTGTAAGTAACAAGGTGCGAGGCACTGAGAGCCAAACTGTAGTTCACGGTCACTGATTCGCTGTTTGTTAAGAGCCTGACATAGTTCACAGACTTCAATTTTGTGCAGTAATCTACAGTGACACTTATGCAGGAAGCTGTACTAGCAAAGTTCAGTCTTGCTTAGGATGTGTTTTTGGTGATTTTCATTCGGTGCTTTAGGCTTTGGTTCAGTGCCAGAAGCATCCTTTGTTTCTAGGCAGGGTTGTTGGTTCTACTGTGAGGAGGATAGTGGCTTGAAGGGGTGGGAGTGTTCAGTCGCTGATAAGGGAATGGTTTATGCTTTTGTTATGATTTAATTCTTGAATCGCTACTTCTTTGCAGTTAAAAAGCAGGTACGAATTCAATATTCTTTGCTGTGTTGTGGCTATTATGGAGAAACGATGCAATTACGCTATGCCGTCAGTCATACTGACTGTCCTGAGAACAAGCAGGCTTGCATTTTTACCCTGCCTGTGCCTTAAAAGGTGGTTGGGCAATCAGGAATACAGAATAGTTTAAACCCTTCACAGTTACCCCCCCCCCGCCCCCCCCCAACTCTCCCCGATTTTGCTGTTAAGCCTATATCTTACTGCTCTGCATTTTCCCAAGGTTAGCATGACGTACCCAATTGTTTGGTGTATGTTAACTCCTTTTCCTTGGTAAACAACTATACAGAACATGGATCAAATATAACACAAAAAGCTTCCTGGAAACAAACCATGTTAACCATCCAAATGTGCTCTGAGCAAAGGCCTATAACAATAAAGATTTGCATTTTTTTTTTTCCTACTAAGTTGTTTACTTTTCCTTGAAAATGTAGAGAATTCCTACCAACCCTATTATTTCCCCCTGCACACTGGGAGACTCAGATTGCTTGCTACAGCTTCTCCTGCAGAGAGACTCCACTCTGGCTGCTGACAGACCATTAAATCCTACCTCTTTTTCTCATCCTGGAGTTTTTTGGTGATTTAGTGTTCTCTTTGATCCCAGGCCTTGGCCTGCATATAGTAAACCTTACTAGTGGGACTGGAGAAGAGCAGGGAAATTCTCCAATAGCTCCAGATGCGGTTCCTTTCAGAAGTCTCTGGTGTGTCATACTTTAATTTCTCTTTTCCTTCCTTGCCCCCTTGTCCTCACCTTTTTCAGTAAGAGACTCTGTATTTGACTCTACAGTGAAGTAGAATGGTAGCAAGTCAGGAAGCTCAGATAGACTTCACAGTTGTACGGTATAACACAGGAGGTCTTGTGAGAGAGTTGGGGTAGTAACTGGCTAGCAGAAAGGGACAGATTTTAAAGAGAAACATTTTGATTTGGAAAATGTTGTTGGGAAGATAGCAGTAAACAAGTAACAGGAAAACTGTTCCTGCAGATGTTTAATTTTGTTTATTTCTCCTGCTACTACAGTTGACTGTTAAAGGCTGGGCTTCAGGTGTTATTTATACCCGAATGAGTTCAATTATACAGCCAAGTAGCTTTGTTAGGGTTGTGTCTTGTGCTCTACTGGTGCAAGTCTGCATTGCTTTTTTGAGAATGCTTTTATAGCTTGTCTGAAGCTTTCTGATGCATTTCTTATGAAGCACAGGTACAGGCAGGCTAAGATTTTCAAGCCCAAATGGATGCAGTCAGACACCCTAAATCCATATCTAGGCACTTGAAATGTGATTTTATTTTTTGGAGATAGTGAGTGCTGAAACACATATGAAATAATTTTGAGGTCAAGACTTCTGAACATCAGATCACATTTTTTATGCTAAAGTGTAGTTCTGAGCTCTGAAAACTTCGACTGTGTGATGAAAGAGGGTTTTCGATTATATATCAGTTTTAAACACTTCAAAGGGGCAATAAAAATCTAATATTTTTGTTTGCTTGTTTTTCCCCACACTGAAAAACATATGTTAGATTTCTGAACAGGCACCTTCTAGTGACATCTTGAATCGTAACATAGAAATCTAATCTAGAAATCAGGCTTTCCTTCCTGTGTATGGCCTGCTGTATGACAAAGCCTCACTTAAGAAAGAAGTGTACTTCGAGACCTTTTGATAAGCACTCATTGTATGTACAGTGTGCTGTAAGAGCATGAGGTTGCTTTCATGTGAAACAGAACTGCAGACTAAACCTGAACAGTACCCAGCCCTTAAGGGAGTACAGAGAAGGAAACTTAGCTGTAGTTGAACGAAGTCTAGCTAACTTTTCTAAGTTCCCTTCTTAAAACATAGGTTTTAATCAGTGGCACTCTGAGTCTGCGAGTCTCAATTCATACACCAGCAGGATCTTTTCTGCTATTTACTATAGTACAGAACATTAAAAATTGAACAAGAAGGAATATTATGAAGTAATTCCTGTTGTGAAAAGCAAAATTTTGTTCATGAGAGATACTCCAGAGACTCATCTCTGAATTTAAAAGACAGTTTCATTTCATTACGATAGCTTGCTCAATATGAGTACAATTCTGCAAACACTTCTGTAGGAATAGCTTTACCTAAACGTGTAGTTCCATCAATATACAAGATCTTTATATATTACTTCTTAATGTTTAAATGTTTGGACAAGGCAAGATCTCTCTCATGTGCCTTCTCAGGGTTTTCCTTTCTATTTTTATATAGCTTAAAATGCAAATATTTGGTTAGCTTCCCTTTGCTCCCAGTTTTGTGTCTCTGTGTAACTTTGTTTTGACTTCAAACTTTTGAAACTAAATCCATTTTGCTTTGCACAGGTCATCACCAGGCTTTGTCCTAGTAGCTGTCTGTAGATGAGTATAGGAGGTGAGTACAGATCTTGTAACATAAGAAACCCTAAAAATTAACCCTGTAAAAAATGCTATTAAGTAGTCTAAGGTAACAATCTATTCTGTGTTAACTTGACTAATTTTGTATATGACTGTATAGGAGTTGCTTTTACAGCTCCAATCCCAAACTGCTCAGCTATAACACAGAGAGTTTCAGCAGGATTACCTGAAGTTTGAAATACTGTAATTTATCATCTAGCTACAAAAGAAACAAGCATAACACATTGATTATATGAAAATTGTTGTTTACTGAGACTCCCTTGCCTCACATTGCCAAGGGCCAAGGTGGGCTGCTTGGAGGGCATGGAGGCTGTGGGCACTTCGTGGGACCCCCTGGCAGTCGAAAGGGGCAAACCCTGTCCCTCCATCCCAAACTTGAGGGGCTGAGGGGCACTTGAGGGGCACCCCGCTGGCCCTGAGGGGTGCCCCCGTTCCCAGCTGCGGCAGGAGCAGTGCCTGACACTGCCCCTCGGCTCCTCGGTGCCCGTGCGAGGGCTGCCCAGCCCCGGGGAGGAGGAAGAGGAGGAGGAAGGGGGCACTCAGCCGGGTGCCAGCCCTGTCCCCGAGGTACCGCCACCTCTCCCCACCGTCCCCCCGGGCCGGGCGGTCTTCCCCCACCGCCCCTCAGCGGAGGCGGCGGCGGAGGCCGGGCTCCCTCTGGTCGGCGGGAGGTGAACGGCAAGCGGCGGCTTCTCCCTCACACAGCCCCGCGCCGGGCTCGCCTCCTCCGGCAGCAGAGGGTCACCTCTGCGCGGCTGTGCCGTGCCGTGCCGCTACAAGGCTACCGAGCCACACAGGCAGCGGCAGAGGCGGGTCAGCCGGCCGGGAAGCCGGCGGCGTGCAGCGGTGACATTGGGAGGAGGAGGAGGAGGAGGAGGAGACTCGCCCGGAGGCGGCGCCGCGGGGCAGGAGCGCCGGTGCCCGCGGCGGGCGGCAGCCGCCACTCGCCCTCGCTGTGGCTGTGGCTGTGGCGGCGGCGGGGCGGGCGAGCCGGGCTGCGGGTGCACAAGCGCCCAGCCCTCGGTCTCCTCCCGCTGCCGCCGCGCCGGAGGCTGCGGGCTACCCATAGCGGGCTGCCGGCCGCCACACGCACGCAGGCAGCGGCGGAAAGTGCCCCGCCGGGCGGCCCCCCCCTGCCGCCAGCCAGGTAACGCCGCCGGGGGCAGGCCGGGCCGAGCGGGGCCGGGCGGGGCGCGGGCGCTGCTTCCTCCTCTCCCCGCCGGCTGCTGGCGAGCGGGGACAGCTCCGGAGCCGGGCTCCGTGCTCGCCGAAGTCTCTCCCTTTGCAAGTTTCTGAAGGTTACAGCCCGCCGGGCGTGCGGGGAGCCGGCGGAGGGCGAGGGGTGCGCCCGGGCTGAGCGGGGGGCAGCGGGGCTGGGTGCGGAGCCGGGGCTGGGGGCAACTTCGCCGGGAGCGCCGCGCCGCCTGCCCCTGCTGCGAGCGGCTCTGCCCGCCCGCTGCCGCCCTGCCCGGCCTGGGAGAGGCGTTTTGGGCTCCGAGGGTGGCGTTCGGGGGGTTGGCCGTCCTGCTGGGGGTGCTGGGCGAGGGGTAGGAGGCTCGAAGGGGTTAATTTTGGTGGAGTGATGAGCTACCGGGTACCCATCCGCATCTTGCGAAGAACAGCATCTACTGAGGTGTGATGGAAACCGCACGGAAGGTATTGCGGGGGAATAAGTTGGGCAGAGTTGGAAGTTGAAATGCTGTCGGCCTGAAAAGAAGGGGACCGAGGGGTGGGAAGGAGCGGCGTGTAATTCCTGAGCTGCGATCGAGCAGGGCGCTCGCTCTTTCCCCCAAAATAAAACAGGGATTTTTGAAGCGTGAACGGCAGAGCTTGTGCTTATCTGTTTGCCAGGTGCCTAAAGCTAACCCAGTGCCTAATTCGAAAAAAAAAAAAAAAAAAAAGGATAAATAATAATAGCACCAAGTCTTCATGGAGCTGTGTTTTCATCTGATATGAAATTAATTCAGCTAATGCTTCCATTCCTCTTCACCAGAGGAATTGTTTACTTGTCCATTAGTGATGCATTAAAATATATATACCAGAATGAGGCCATATGTACGCCTTTTGAATCCAGCTTTGATTCTCAAAAATGAGACTAATTTTCAGTCTTCGCTGGTTTACAGGCACCCTCTATCTATATTTAAGAGATGTCTACGTAGCAAAAACGATAAGGGAAAGCGTCTGTATTTCTCAGCCTGCATCAAGGCAGGAGTTTATGTAAAGAATTGGCTATTAATAAAGCCTTATATTCGGATAAGAATTTCACAAGCGTGGTAGCCTTTGATAGGGCAGTGTTTCATTCATTTGATTTTTATTTTATGATGTTTTATTTTTTTTTTTTATTAATTCTGAACTAGATTTAAAGCACTGTGGATATCTTAGGTTTTTGTCCTGTGCACCTGTATATTCAGTGGGGTTTGTGCATTTGAGTCCTCATTACCGGAACTATCCAAGCAGCACTGAATGCTGTTTGCTTCACACGTTCTGATAATTACACGAATATTAAAATACTAGTCACAAGGTTAATATGAGCAGAAATTAGTCCTGTGAGATTTTTACAGCCCTGATGGCATTAGTAGGGGCATGGGGCAGTGTTACTACTTTAGAGTCCCTGTTCTTGCTTGTTTGTAATTTTTTTCTTCATTTTTTTTCCCCCTTCATATTTTCCTCTGCTTTCTGACAGAGTTTCTACAGTGCTGAAGATTGAGGCTTATTTTAAAAATCCAGCTTATCTTTTGCTGGTTGTTTTGGTCTTCCTAAGTCTTAGAGTTCCAGTTCTCCATGGGTTCTTCCAACCTTATGAGTGCTGCTGATCTCTTTTGCCCTGGCCTCTCTGCAGAGCCATATCCGTAAGGCTGCCTTAGGTTTCAGACCAGAGAATTCTGCCTTCCTAGGGGTAAGGGATGTTGGTCTGAGTGGGTATATCCGGGTGCCTCCTGCAGATCCTCTTTTATGGCCATCACTTTCTGGACAGAGGAGGCTGAGAAGGTAACAGGCAGGCAGGCAACTGTTGCAGGTGGAATAACTGTTTGAATAGGCCTAGGCCTATATTCCATAAGGGGTTTGACGAAAAGTAGTGGGATTGATATGTCTGATGAATTATTTAGCTTGTTACAGACATATAGTTTTAGCGTAGGACTTGTGCAGAGAAATATGAAAACAGCACCTTTTGGATTTGTGTAAAAGATAACTTGCAAAGAGGAAGGTGGGCAATTACTCCCAGCACTGAAATCTCTTCACAATTTATGATAACTTCAATTAGTGTTCCTTAACTACGGGGCAGTTAGCTATATTTTTCCTCCTAAGTAATTTATATTTTCACAAGCTTTGCAGTATGCCACATGTTATGTGATTGATGAAAATTTTGGGGAATGACTACTTGGGTTCGAATAACTACCTATTGATTATTCTTTTGTGTTATGTTAATATTTTGTTGTTACTGGTGATGAATGACACATGTTATTCATCACACTTTTGAGAAAGGATAACTTTTTATAAAATCACCTGGATTGATATAAATCACATTCAATGAGGTCCTCTTCCTTGGCTTTTAAAAAGAACTTGGAAATTCAAGACAAAAATGGGGTGAGGGAGGGAGCGGGACTGGAGCTTCATCAGGGAGAGCTGGCTGCCCCGGCCTCAGCAAGCCCATGGTTTTGCTTACTGTTTGTCTAGGCTTACGAGCCCTCCCCAGCTTCTTGATTTCACTTACAGACCTGTCAGTTTCTCTCCAGTTTCGTCCCAGATTCTACGTCTCGTCCTTCAGGAGCAGTCACAGTTGACTTTGCTGTTCCAGCCCTGAAGGAGTTTTTCTCTTAAGGGATGCCTAATTCTTCCTCAACTTTGCCAGATAAGGATCTGGTCAGTTAGCTTATCAGGCTCTTCTGGAGTTGGTAGTTGATCTGTTCAGAGAACCTAATGCGACCCTGAAAAGGCTGGCTGGATTGCGCAAGGTTTGTACATGGACTTTAGCTCATAAATGTCTTTGCAGTGATAGAGGACTAATTAGAAAGACTTATTTGTCTTGATACAAAATCCAAGGTGGCAATACGTAAAAGGAGCAGAGGTTTGAGTTTTGTTTTTTTTTGCTGTCTGGAAGCCTATGTTAAATGCTTGCAAGCTGAATGTTAAGAAGAGGAAAAAGTATAAATGAATGATGGAGGATTCTTTATTTTTTCCCCATAATGTATAAAGGTACATTCAGATAATTTGTCCAGTTCCATTGCAGATCAATTCAGGGAGGAGTTTTTTTCCCCATTTCTTCTATCATCATAAATTAACTGAAGACAGGTGGAATCTCAAACAGCAAACAAGATTCATACAATGCATTGTGCAATAAAAAATGCTGTTAGGAGACAGGATGCATTGCATTTCTTCCAAGTCTTGTGTACCTTTTTGGCAAGGTATAGCAAGATAACATACTGACAAGTGAAGTGGGCATATTGCGCTGCACATGGTATGTTTATTAATTTGTTTCAGGACGGATTGAATAGAACAAATTGTGTTCCCTTACTCTGTAGATTTTTCAAGTTTATAGTGATAACTTCACACTTCATCATTCTTACACCTTTCAGCAGTGAGTTTTCAAATGCTAGATGTCAATATCTGCAGAGGTACAGCTTAAAAATGTAGAGCAATTTCTGCTTCCACAGTGTTCAACGTTCAAGTTCTACAGAACTTGCCCTCCTCCTGAATCCGGAAGAGATGGGGCAGGGGACGTTTCTTTCATTTACAGCAGTTTCAAGTCTGTAGCTGCAGGGGAGGATAATATTGATTTCCATAGATAGGGATCCTAATAGGCTTTTTGCCTCAGCCTAACAAACTAAGCCTCTTCCTCCTGTTGGTCCGTGAGTTTGCCCTGCAGGTTCATTTGGATTGTTCTTAGTTTTGAAGAAGGCTCTATTTAGTGAAAATTCAGAAGACAATATAAGCTAAAGGTGCTTACTCAACATAGTATGTGTCAAGCATGGTAAACAGAATGCTGTTCATCAAGTTCATTTCTCTGACAGGCTGAATTAGTACTCTGTTACTATGTGCCATGGCATTAGAAATCAAAACTGTGTTTTCTTGGATTTTTTTCTGCTCACTGTATATCTTGTTTCTATGAAATTTTACCCTATGCTGCGACCTCAGAGAAAACTTGTTCTAAGTACGGTAGTAAAGTCAAATTGCTGTGGCTGACTGGGGAGCAGAACTACTTAACAGCGTTTTTCTCCTGAACTTTTCATATATACAAAACAGAAACACTTCAATTTTTATTGATTTGCTTAATTCTATTAGCTGTACACCTGCCAATATGAATTTCTTGCTTGTTGCAAGAACATGAGTTTGGCAAATAGAGTGAAATCTCTTAATAAGAGGCCTTAAGAAGACCAGCTTTTCTTGTAATTATAAGGGGTAGATGTATAATGGAAAATTAAGAGAGAAACTCTTGTGGGAAATAAGCTTTTATTGTATTTTGACAGTTTTTCACGTACCATCAGGTTTTTGTATTGTTTAGTTATTCATAATCTGTGATCTTGGCACATTACAGCAATGCTAGTAGGATGCACGGTACTTAAGGTGCTTATTTCTGTTAAGAAAATGACTCAGAAACATGAAAATAGGTATAAATGTCTACGAGCTAAATGTGACTTGGTATCTTGTGTATTTACTGCTGTGCAAATGGAGCATTAAGCAGAGCGCATCAACCCGCTGGTATTGTGCAGCATTTCTATCGCAGCAGTAACAGCGCAACTTTGCCTGGGTTTTGTTTGCGTCGTGTACATGTATACAGTTAAAGGCAAGTAGGGACTGAGTTTTATAGGATGAAATGATTTTCTCTGCTGTAACGACGTAGTTGGAGTAAGTCTTTTTAATGAGTTGGTCGAGTTTACACCTTGGATGAAAACAGAATTTGTTAAACAGAATAGGAGCTACTCTATTAGATGTTGAGCATAAGGTTTCCTCTTCAAGTAGTTAAAAAACAAAAACCCAAGAGCAAACCTTTCTGATTGATGAGAATTATTATACATTTTCTAATTAATAATCAGGAAGTTGGAGTGTGTATGAGAAGTGCCCTCCAGCTTTAGCCAAGTGAGCCCCCCCACCAAATGCAGCTAGAGCGCGACATCACCTGTGGAACTTGTGTGTTACTGTCTGTCACGGTACCGTCCGTGTGGCTTTTGTAGGATGGCCACATGATGTAGCCTCACTGTGTTAGCTGGAAATGGCACTGTTGGCTCGGTGGGGGAAGCTGATTATTCAGCCAACTTCCCTGCAGTCCTGCGCAGCAGCGCGTTCCACAAGAGCAGTGTGATCGACCTCATCAGGCAGAGGTCCAGTGATTAAACCTTGGAGTAAAGGCACAGGGTGTAAATGATGAAGCAACACCTGGTTTAAAAAAATACATTGAAATAACCACTCTAAATCTAGACCTGCTATTGAGAAATACTGCCTAATTTCATCTGTAGTTTCTATAAAAGCACAGATGCTAAACCTGTGTTAATTTAGTTTTCATTTGGGGAATCTACATGAAATGTTTTTGCAGATGAATCATATCTGATGATTATTTAGCCACTGAGTTGAAAATACAAGTATATAATTTTACTTTGTTGCATTTCTAGGCTTTTTTTTTCTGTTTTTGTTTTTGGCTTTTCTGCTGCTGGTGTCAGATATCTTTTTAGGTTTTGGTCCTAGAAACATTTTGTTTAAGCTGGTTATTGTAGTCTTATCCTTCCAGCAATTGATAGTTTCCAAGTAATAAAAACAAAAACGGTGTCTGCTATTTTTATGGAAGTTTTTTGGTTTTCAGTACCTCAGGTGCTGATGGTCTGCTGGAAGCTTGGAACATACGAGGACAGTCTACGCTAGGTGGCAGTGCAAAATACGAAGAAGCCTCCAGTCATTTGGATTCGTAACAAACCCAGCAGAAGCTACCCCTCGCATGGCTCGCTTTGGAGCTCTACATGGTTTTGCTGCATGTGCTCTTGTAAAATACAAAGTCACTTATTTTTCACTGTCTAAATTTGTCTTGAGTTTACTTTGTTCAACTAAGAAAATACGTTTATGCAGCTACTGTAAGCTCACTGACATATTGTAAATGCAGTCTAGAGTTTAATCTTTGTTAACTTGCTTGTGCGTTATTTATTGCTTAGGCATACCAGGTGTATAATTTGAAAGTGTTGAGTATTTTAAAACTAGGACAAAAGCATCGACTGATGACACTGTTCAATAGATGAGACTTCATTTTGATATTTGGTACCTCTGTTAGGGCTATTTATCATTTACGTAGGTCTAGTAAGGATATGATTTTTTATTTATTATTTTTTCATAAAATCAATTGAATTCTCCATAACCTCCAGGGTACTGGTGATTACTGATGGCTAATTGCAGGTACTATTACAGTTTAGTCTATGCTGTACAGAAAGTATCTGCACATGTGTGATATTACATATATAAAACCAGTCACTGTGATGACAATCATCTTTAAAGGGTATGATGTACTTAACTCAAAAAGCCCAAATGTATCTTAATGTTAGTCAAGCATTACAGGGGTTCTTCAGTGAGAATTGGGGTTAGGACTGATGCTTGGGAGCAAAATGCATCCTTTGTTGGTGTACTGTAGAGTGCTTTCCAAGTTTCCTTTAGCAGTGTCTGATAAATTAGGATCAAGGTGGAGAAAAGAACATTTACAAGCAACTTTTAAGTCAGTTTTTGTACTGTCAAGATGTGAGAGCCTAGGGATACATTTCCCCACTGAAGCATAAGAAGCAAGCGGGATCAGAGGACCCAACCTGTAAAGGTTCTGTGCAACTGCTCGACTGCTTTGTTACATATTTGCAAGTAAAATTAGAAAGCAGTCTGATGTAACACCATGAAAGCTTTACATTTTAATAAATTGGATTTTCTTTCTCTGACAAAAAAAGAGAAGCCTAGTTGCAATAGTGTCTTTGGAACTGCGTACTGGAAAAAGTGAAGCTGTCCATGTGCTGGGATTATTCAGTATACTCTGGCTGTCAAAATATACATGTAAACATTTGTAGCACTTTGCACTAAAATTAATCAGTAATTGATGTGGTGGCAAATTAGGCAGACGGTAAATATAATTCATGAGATGCTGCATACGTTTGAGGAAGTACTATTGGAAGTTGGGATTTAGTGAAATAGTGCCTCCTTTTAAGTAGAAGATAGAAAAATACTATAAAATAGTAATGTTTCCCTTTTCTTGCCTTTCTGCTGCTACTATAATACTTTTCATGGAAGAAAACATAGGTACCGCCAGTACCCATATTATCAGTATTTTGTAGATGATGTGCAGGATTCACCAGCAGAAAAAGCAGATGTTCCAATAACCCCGTGCTCGGAGACATACTGCATATGTGTATATGGGTCTGAGTGACACAGGGACTAGTGCCCCCAAACCTTTAGGTAGTCTTTTTAAAATTCAACTTTAACTTGTATCATTCATTGGTTGTGGTGAAGGAAACTTTGTGTAATGTCTCCTTGGCAGCTTGGAGTCTTAGTTGTCACTTGAACTCCAAGTGTAAGCATAGGTACCAAACCTCAGTTGTGATCTGTTTGGCTCAGCAAACAGATGGTTTTTTTTAATTGGTTGGTTTTCATCAACATTCTTAAGGGAATGGCAAGCTGTGGCAAACTTGCACAAATGAAGAAGCATGCTAAACATCAGGGTATTCAAAATAATAATAATAAAGTTGTGGGTGCTCATATTGATGTGAGTAGGAGTTCTCTGACAATTTGCAGCTGAAGACTGGCCTAAAGAAGCATGGGAACCTGACAAAAGTGTTCTGTGAAGTTATCAACTGACTCGCAGGGTGAAAGGAATACAGACGCCGAAGCAAGATTAAATGGCAGTCTTTGAAATTTATTTTAAACCTCCATAAAAAGTATTCCAGAAATAACCTGTCTGATGCCGTGTCCAATGCTCTCACCTCCAACCGTGATCATGGGAAACTGAAATCCCTTTGTCCCGTTTGCTATAAAGACTGAGGAGGCTTGATCTGTGCAGGTGTGATGGTCTCAGTCGTGGTTGCTTTTTTCTGGTGTGTGTAATGTAATTTTTAAAAATATATTTTATCCTGAAAGTCTGTCACCAGGATTGCAGGTATATTTTTTTCTGGGCTAGCACTGGGCTATAGTTTGAGGTCCACCTGTTTATTCTCAAAAATGTTGCTCCCGAAAATGAGCCTCATGGCTGCTGAAGTGCTGTAGATGCTACCACGTGCGTCCTGCCCATTAGTGTACTGGGTGATCAAAAATGCATCAGGCTGCCAAAGTACCTCTTCATGTTTATCCTTTTTGCTAAAGTGATGTTACAAGGGAGGTAGATTTTTTTTTTTTTTTTTTTTTTCCCACTTTTTGTCTGTGTGTGGCTGTAGATATATCTTCCTTCTCTGTTACCTGCGGTCATTAGTGCAAAGTGGAGGATATACTAATCCTACAAACGAGGGGCCAAGTCCCAGATTAATGTAAGCAAGCAGAGGCTCAGGAGCTCCTGGGAACAAGTCCCTTCTCTCCTGAGGAGAGGGGAAGAAGGGAAGCCAACCCACCTCAAGTCGTGCACCTGTGCTTCTAGTACAGCCAAACGTTGCACAGCTCTTGCAGGTGGTAGCATTTGTCAGCTATTTCATTTAAACAGATCTGAGGGTTGTTAAGGAACATGTTACAACTGTTTCCATGTTACTAGGAGAGGATACATTTATAATAATTATTTAAAATACCTAATTCAGCATGTGCTCAACTTCTTGAGCAGATTGTCCTAGAGTTATCTATGAATATTTATTAAGATTTATATCAACAAGCGAACACAAAACAATTGTGCTCTTTTTTCAAAGGAAAAATTATGGTTACTCATTTCCAGTTTGCTGAAATAACCTTACCAGTCAATTTTGGTACATTGCAATGGAATGACATACTTGAGTGTTTTGCCTGAAGCAGTGATCTACTTTTTTTCTCCTCTATCTGATCTACTTCATCAAAAAAACATAGTGCAGGTAAAGTGGGATTTTACTTGAGGTTTGTGGCTACATCTTTTTGTTAATAATAATAATAAAAAGCATAGCTCTGTCCTCATGAACTACTCCAGTTCAGGGGAAAAGAAAAAACAACAACAACAAAAATATATGTGACTTTGGACTATTTTATTTCAAGTACTATTTTATTTAAAATAGTGGTGAAGACCGAGCCCACGCCTGTGGGAATTTGTGTTCCTGTCGGATACCTTTTCAGTTCAGAAAAACATCAGCTTTGAGGGTCTATTTTTGTGCTCTGAAAGAGCAATGTCTCCCACTATAGTTTGAAGGTTAAGGCAGAAATATTTTATTAAAATCCAATTACGAAGTGCAAGAATACTGAAAATATAGCAGATAATGTATTTTTGGGCAATTTTAAAAGACAATACCAGCCAGTCAGTTATGACCCTAGTTTTTCATTTCTGGATTTGGAGCAGCGTTTCAGCTTTGCATCCAGATGATTTGTTGATTCTGCTGTGGGAAATAACTCAAAAGAGCCTTTGTTGTACAGTCAGCAATGTCCCCACATCTCTCACCTCCCCGAAGTGATGGGAGCTTGTTCTGACCCCATTTGCAGTGCTGCAAGTTCACTGAAGCTTGTGGAAGCACCCTGAGATCTTGGCCTTTGGATTTGTTTTCCAAAACAGTTTTCAGTGTCTTAGGTTAGTAAAAAAAAAAAAAATAAAATAGTAATGACACCCATTTGGTGTTGATTCTGGGAATGCACAGAAGGGATAGGATAGTCAGAGGGAGATGGAAGTGCTGGTCCCTTGGAAGGAAGCATGGGATCCCATCTTGAAAATCCTCTTTGGGCTGAGGCTCAGACTCATGTGTAGGTCAAACGTACTGACACCTCGACAGGCGAGGTAAGATGCCCCTCTGTGGGAGTGATAGTGAGGAACTGGAGGAGAGCTTGTGTCTGCAGAGCAGGGAACCTCTGGGGAGCTGTAAAAAGGTTGGTTACTCCCTATGTGTGTGGAGAGAACTTCAGTGCGTCCCAGGGGAGGAAGAGCTGACTGCCTCCTAATGTTTGCTTGTGAGACCAATTCCCTGGGTGAGGAGGGAATGCGACAGGGTGTGTTTGGGTCATGGAGGGTCTTAGGAGTCTTTGGTTTGGATTTGTGAGGATCTGGCAAGAAAACATTTTTTAGTTTTCTTTTACTGTTTACTTTAGTGACAATAATGTTCCCTATTCTTTGTGTTTTGCATTGTTCACACAATGTGAAACATGGAAATCAGGCTTTCTTATCTGTTGGTTTCTTTTGCCTGCCCAGGGCAGTGTCCTGGCTTCACAAAGTCTCTAATGCCTCCTTCCTGGACATCTAATGGGAAGCTTTCAGATGAGGACTTGCCTTTGAAACTGTTCTGCAGTGGCAGTCCCGGTGGCTATCTGGGAGATGAAAAGATTCGAGTTCGTTCTAATTTGTTCATAATAACTCGTTTGTTTCAAGTCTGAAGGAAGATGCAGCGTAAGTTGTATTTAGAACTACTGTCGGTCAAGTGGACCTTGGGCTAATTTGAAATCTATTCCTGTGTATTGTTCAGCTCAGATTTTATTTATTCTTTTTAATGAAAGGTGCACATGGTTATTTTTGGAATTTAATAAGAACTGTTCAGTATGCCTGTGTTCATTAGTGAAGAAAGCTGTGGTATGTCACAGACTTTGAGTTAACTTGTTCTCTTAATGCAGTCAGTGATACTGGTTTTTGCTGTTTTTTTCACACATGGTTATCTTTCAGCTTTTTCTGTTTCTGTTCAAGTAATGCTGTCTCCATTCTATCCCAGTGAAGGATATTCATAGCTTTCAGACCTAGTTGTCATCATGCCCAAGCTGCTTACAGGACCAGACAGTGTAAGCCAGGACCTGGAGTTGAGGTGGGAGTTGAGTGCAACTTGCCCTGCTCTTTGTGGTAGTATTGCCTGCATCTGACAGTTGATAGAATCAAACCAGTAAAACAAAATTCAGATTTTGTAGTATCTACAGGTAGGAAGTGTCTGTATACAAGTGTATGTCATGGACTGCAGTGGACCAGGTAAATACAGAATAAAAACTATATGCTTGAAATGAAGGCTCTGTAATCCATTGACCTAAATATGATCATACGTGAGCGGGATAGGAAGTGCAAGTACCTGACAGAGACAGACAGACAGATAATACTTTGTTTGCTATGCCACGCACAAAAAAATAAATGCCTTAAAAGAATTACCAGGCAAGGAGGAGATAATTAAACCATCAAACACAGGGAATTTCACGGCCATTGTGGGTAAACAACTCTGGCTGCTCCAGGCAAGGGACCAACTTAATTAAAAAAAAAAAAAAGAAAAGAAAAAAAAATCTAATTTAGTCAACCCTTTTTTCAATGAAATATGTTGGAAAACCATTAGTCTTTCTACAGAGGTTAACACTTTGCCTACAAGTGCAACAGAGTTTAGAAAGGGAATGTTCTGGACGTTCTTTGGCATTACTTTAAAAATGTATAAATGGTATGTTACTCAAAAGTTATTTTTTTATCTTAACTAGCCGATGCTTTGTTCCTTTTTTCATCATAAAATATTTAATTTACTTGCACTTTCCTAAATAAGGAGAAAGCGGAGATCTATAGCCAGGGCTGCGTTCTCTTTTTGACTCTGGAGAGAGCAGTCTCGTTTACTGGAAGATAAATAACTTATGATGTGTCTACTAGTCCTTACTAGGTAGTCCACAGGTGAAAAACCACCTTTTCTCTCAGTTGCTCTTGATGATATATAGCTAATTAAACTTTGTTTTTCTCAGTTCTACCAGTAAGTCTAATAGAATACATTTTTCTTGAAGAAAAAAAGCCTTATCTCATTTATGGATAATGATAGATGTAATGAAATAGGGATTGTTAGAAAATATGCTTAGATATTTAAAAATGAAGGGGGGGAACTCTTTTGTATTAATTTATTTATCTTGTTACAGCAGCCAATGGAGCATGTGTTTGTTTATATACTGCTCCTGGGGTTTTAAATGCAGGAAAGGAGATCAGGGAGGAGAGGCAGGGGGGATTTTGAAGCTCTGTATGCAGAGTGTAGTCTCAGTAGGTATGATTCCAGGTCCAGGGCTGTTTAACACTGAAAATATTCAAAGAAATTCACAGATTATTAAAAACCTATTTTTTGGGGGGGCTGGCCTCTGGGTAATGTCTGAGTGAGCTGGAGCAGTACATCATCTCGTGCAATCAAATGGTTCGCACTGGGTTACCCGATTCATGATGGTGTGGATGCTGCCTTGGCTGCGAGCCTTGCCCTATCAGTTATTGCGCTGCCACTCGAACGTATTCATTAGCCCGTGAGAAGCCTGTGCAGAGGGCAATGCCTGGATCGTCCAGGGAAACCCTCAGCTGCTTGAGTAAAGATGAGTGTTGGTGCAAGTTCGTGAGGCTGGGCTGGAACTAGGGCTGCTAAATCTAAAACTTGAAAATCACCATTAACCTAAATTCAAAATGAATCAATGTAATACTTTAAGCCTTCATTCTGAAATATTTCTACTTGTGCTTGGCTTCCTAATTTGTTACTGAACGTATGATGTGATATTTGCAAATAGTAGCATTACTTTAAAAATTGCTGTTAATGGTATATTTAGATGCATTAGTCACTGACTTTTACTATAGTTGGGAAGAAGTTAGAGCTGAGCTGTCCAGGCTCATATGGAGTGCTCATGTATAATGAATGTATTTAAAGGGCATGTGGGCAGCAAGGGAGAAAACGCAGGCGTGCCACAGCTACCTGTGAAACCAAAAGGAAGAAATCAATGTTCCCATGAGAAACACCTGCTGCTTACAATAAATTAACAGTATGTAATGAGTTTTCCTGTTTTGTCTGGTTGCACTACTGCCTTGTGCCTCTGACATGATATTTTAAATGCTTTGAATTGGACTGTGTGCAGGTGTTTATCTTTGAGCTCAGTGGGGCAGTGATTTTTGATAACAGCAGCTAGGTTCAGCTTCCATCTCATGTTATTACGAGGAAGTTATTCGATCCATTTTTTATTTTTGCAAGTAATTTTACAATATTACTTTCAGTTGGGAATTTAGCACTTAAAATGTGAATATTCTTAATGTTAAGAGTAATATTAAGGGCCGTTAATATTTAATTCAGTGTTATAAGAAATAGCGTATGATCATTTTTGCAAATGAGGTAGGTAAGAAATCTCTCATAATGCCATAATTTTGGTACTTATTGATTGCTCCCTGCTTAATAGGTAGAGCATGACGTCCTCCTTTTTAAGTGTCTGCCAGAAGTTAGATTACATTGGAACTAAATAAACACTAAATCACAGTGAATTCAAATTGAGACCCATATTTGTTGATTTTTAAATTACCTTAATCCTGAGAAAATTGAAAGTTGTCATCTGTGCCAGTGCTACAGCGAGCTCTGGACTGGCATGGTTCTTAATTCTGCACTGGTCTGTCACTGGCACTTGATATTTTACAGCTTTGTTCCTCATTTGTAGAAGTAGGACATGAGGTGACAGTCATCTTGTTCAATGTATGTTCTTAAGAGTGTCACCCTGCAGAGCAGTTTGCTGGTCATAGTTGGTGACCAAACTAGAACAGAAGGTTCAGATCAGACCAAGAAATTGACCCCGATTAAGATCTTCAGTTTAAAATCTTTATCCTTATTAAGAACAGAACAGATTGGTGGTTTTCAGACCAAGTCTTGCTGTTACTGTTTAAATACCTGTGTTTGAAAAAGATTTCTGACAAGGTTTCTTGTACCCTTACTGAGGTGCAGGGGCTCTCCTATTTGTGCTCTGAGCTTCTTACCCGTCCAGTTTGCTATTTAGCTCAGATGAAACACAGCATCACTAAGAAATACTTAATGATGTGGTTAGAACTATGTATTACCGTATCATGAAATCATATGCTCAGCTTTGCTCACCTGCACTTCTTTCTTTGTTTCTTTAAAAGTGGTGTTTTTCGTTGTAATGTTGTTCTTTACGTTAATGTAATGTTCTTCACACTAAATACAGGAAGGGTAATTATTTTCCTTTCAACACAGAAATACAGAGTTTCTGGTTGGAAAACATGTAGTTGAATAAGTAAAGCCTTGCTTTAGATACAACCTTTTAGAGTTTCTGTCTTCATATGGAAGAAAAAGCCATGTTTACCTGGGAAAGTTTTGGGAATAGGGTGGATAGAGGCACCGCTCTAGAGAAATCTTTTATCAGGAACAATGGAAATCTGGACTCATAGAAAGTAAGATTAGATAGTGCTTTAACGAGAGCCAGAGATAATTGAATTTAGAGTTAAGTATGAAGGATCAGGGATGAGAGTTGTTACTAAGGATGACAAGAATGGGCACTAACAGCTTAGAAAGCTGAAGGTTAAGTGACAGTCCCCTTACTCTGAGGAAGAATTCCCTTCCTGCTGAGGACAAACTGAGATAGTCCCTTCCTGCTGAGGAAGGATTCTGTGATTCTGTTGTCTTCTTTTTACCTTCCTCAGTTTTTGAGCTTGTTTTTCTGACAAATCCTATAAATTCAGTCATGAGAAAAGGTAGCCTAAAATTTGAAGTGTAGTTGTGCGTGCTATTTGAAGAAATAGGACAAAAAGTATCAAAATTTATCTAAACAGTCTCATCATATCTCTTTGTCTCCTGTTTTGAAGGCGGTGATGATTAAAAAATAAAAAAAAATTGATAGCAGAAATCTTTCGGCAGTTTGCGAAACTTTGAGACCAGAAAAATGAGAAATGACAGGAATGCTGGGGGAGCAATTGAAAAGATGACATTTCTGTATTTCTCCTAGTCTCTTTGGTTTTCCTTATAACACCTAAGTTCAGTTTACTTCAGGGCATGGCAGATAGCTGCTATCTTTTTTTTTTTTTTTAATTTCCTTTTAAAAACATGAAGTCCAGATGTACATGACCAAGCAAAAATAACTCCTCAACTGCATCTCAAAAGTAGTCTTTTTTTTCACATTACCTTCATATGCATGTGTAGATGTGACATTCAAATAAACGTGAAACCAAACATTATAAAAATAAGTTTATAAATAGCATGCAGTATATTCGGATAGTCCACAAATAAGTTGCCTCATGACTATTAAAAACCTTGGGCAAACCATAATCTAAATGCTAGTTAAAAAAAAAAAAAAATCCAGTTGCCTGTTTCCATTGGAAGAGAATGGGGAGTGATAGTAATTTTTCAATCCACAACAGGAATAAATAAAATTAATTATGTAACCGTAATCTATGAAACGAAGAGTGATCCCTTATCCTGCTGGAACGGGATGATTGATGAGAAGGCACTTGGACAGTAGGCATGTTTATTGGTATATCATTTGTTAGATGGAACGAATGCTTTGTTTTTTTAACAGATGAGAATTGGGTCATCAATAGGCCATCAGAAGACTTGGAAGTGTATGCTGTAGACAGGCAAGAAATAAAAGGCTAATGGATAAAAGGAGAAGTGGAGTGCTTTCAGGTTTTTCTTCCTTTATAGGCTTACAGTGCAACAAATCCAATGTCAGACTATTTTCAAATTCTTATTCTTAAATGCAGGTTGGTTGTCCTGTATCCACCTAGAGGATCCAGTAATCCAGTGTCACGAAAATGTGCTAAAAAGTTCCTCATTTGTATGGTTAATTTTCTCCATCTCTTCTTATTAGGGAGACAAAAAGTAAGACAAAGGAGCAAGCAAAGCTTTCCCAGGTAGTATTGGGTTCCCTCATATGGACTAAGAGTATTCAGTAATCACCAAAGCAGTACAGAGTACAATACTGGGCTGGAATCTGTGTGCTCCTGCCAGCAGCCACTGGTGCTCTTCCCTTCCTGCACTTTAGAAGGGGGCAGAATTGGTTCGGTGGAACTTGGTCCCCTGATGACAGAAAAAGAGGCAAATGACAGTTTTCTGGGCCAATAGGCTAGGGGCCAAAAGTTACTGTTGTATTTTTTAACCACTTTTTACTGTGATTTTTTCGTTGTTTAGTTTTAATATGCAAATTACCAGTCAAGTCTATTAATTGTTTTATCAGCATCCATGGAAATGAAATTAAATGGGAGAAAATGCAGCTGTCAGTTGGAGCTGTGTTCAGATAATGACTGTAAAATCTGACCTCAAGCAAGGACTCTCTCCATTTCCTTTGCTGTGGGTAATAGATTTGATGGAAGCATTTTAGTATGATAACATTTCAGAATTTTGACATCTATTTAAATAGATATGGACTACATGCTTGGATCTGTACTTAGCCTTTCACTTAACCTGAAGACTTAGAAATGTAAGCAAAACAGATGAACAAAGCATTCGGTGAAGTCATCTTGAATGATACCTGTCATGTGGGAAAAACAGCAAACTGACTGCCGTAACTGTGGCAAACACTGGCAGACCTAGAGGAGACAACCTCAGCTATGGGCAGGTATGTTGCAGTATAACGTGATTACTGTAAATACATATTAGTTGGCAAGCTATCGTTTCAGTGTTTTTGCATTTTGAATGTTCTGGTTTAGATTAATTAGGCAGCAGTGAATACTGCTGATGTGTCTTTGAATGTCTGAAATGTCCTAGAAGAGTTTCCCCCCATCTCTGTTGTATGGCAGCTGATGACACAGCTGTCTTGGTGTGACAAGTCAGTCTGGCACTGCTGAAGCCAGAGCAGGGCTATTGAGGAACAGAGATGTTCTGTCCTCAGGGCTCTTTTTCTCTTAACTAAATAGATCTGAAGTACAGTGCTGGATTTGGAGAACGTGGAGGATGGAGCCGTTAAATTTCTCTGGGCTCAGTTGGGATTGTTCAAATTTATATTTGTTTTGTGCTGCTGCCTCACAGTCTCTGTGCTGCTTGGATTAGTCAAGCTGTAAGGTGCTTTGGGTAAATTGCTTCTGTTGTGCTCGGATTGGCTTCCAGCACCCCTCTCCCTGGTGTAAAGGGGGATTTAGGACCATTTTGTTGCTGAGAAGAGGGTTTGGTTTACTACTTGCCAAGTTATAGCTTCTTTAAAGGAGTAGCCCTTATACTGTCGTTTCCATCCTTTATTTTGAGCGCAGAAGCCCTTTCTTTCTTGGCATGGTGATGACTCCATGAAAGCTCTTAGGCTGCTTGCATTGTGTATGTGTATTTTTGATCTCCTTACTGCTGAGAATACATAATACACAATTCAGTGTACTCCCCAGACTTTGCTTCAGCACTGAAAGAATACTTAACTCACAATTTGAGTTTTAATTATTTCATGAAACGAAAGTGAAATGGTAGCTCACCTCAGCATGAGGTGCTCTACCGAGAATGTGAATTTAATTAAGAAATTTTCTCAAAGTTAACTTCAATTTTTCTGTAAACGGAAGCTTTTAATAAAATTTCTGACTGATTCTCCATAGTGGTTTTTATGTTCTCTATCAACAGTACTTAGATCTAAGTTTTTCTCTGGGAAAAAAAAATTAGCGAATTGCTCAGTTGTTGCTTTTTGCTCCTTTGTCCATTCAGCTCAGTGTGATTTGTGCTGGTAGCAGCAGTAGAATGGAAGGAGCAGGGAAATAAATTGCTGGTTCTGCATGTCTCCTGACCAAAGTGTTTGTTCGTTAGTTATTCCATTCTTCTTTTCCTTCCAGCCAGGGCAGTCTGCGCAGAAATGAATCTCTTCAAAGTGAGTGAATATACCATTTATAGTGCCATTTTCATCCAGGAAATGGAAAATTACTTTTTCTGGGGAAGGCAGGAGTGTTCAGACTCATTTCTAATGTCTTTGCAACTCTAAGAAAATAAATGCACCAAGCTGTCAAACCTGTACTCGCTGTCCAAGAACTCAGTGATTGTTCTCAGGCCCAGCGTGTAGAATCAGAAATTTGTCCATTTGAAAAGAAGTCCTGTGAGTAAGCAGGGGTCTTTTGTTGAAAAATTGATTAAGTATATAATCGACCTTTCTAATATATCAAATGTTTGCTCCACAAATATGCTATGAATTGGCTGATTAAATCGTATTTCAGTCTTAACTTTCATGTGCCCCCCCTTCCTCTTCCCAGTTAACCAAAATGTATACAGTGGAAATATGTGGTGTAAGAGAAGCAGACCTGGACTAGAAATTGCACAGCCATTGATTAGTCGAGTGATCAGTCACTGAAAAGTAAAGCATTTGCCCATCTGTCTGTCTGCCAGGGCTTGTTTTATCTACCAAGGTGATGAGAAATACATAGAGAAATGGGAAATGTAGAGCCACCTTGTAAAGACTTCTGCTGAGGAATGGAAAGCACAACAGGATGGCAGCAGGCTGTAGTTAGCCACGTCTAGTCTGTAATCAGACTCGGTGGGGCAGATTAGGTGTTCTTATAGAGGGAACCTGACTGGAGAAGATTGGCAGGAGAAAACAACCCAGATACCGATGTGACTGGGCTTAGAAAATCAGTATGCCAACTGGACAGAGGAATGTGTTTTGTTTCTGAATGCTTTGATTAAATTTTAGGCTAAGTAAAACAAAACTGTCCTCTAGACATGGCACTGATTCCTTTCAGATTTTAGGCAATGGCTTATTTGCATACATTTATCTACTTGATTATGTGTTTTCGATTTGCTTAATGGTGGTGATCAGCTATGCTATTACAAGAATTAATCCCATCAGGAGTGGTCTTGCAAGTATGGAGAACCATAACCTTCAGGGATTATGATTCATCCGTGTTTAAAAGAACCATTCAGGCATTAAACCAAGTTTTATTACTGAACATCCTGAGATCCCTGCCCCCTGGCTTAGTACAGGGGGATAGGAAACAGTAGTAAAGAGCAGGCAATGGACTCTGCTGTGTCACACCAAAGTGACTGGGGAAGTTGCTGCCTGGGTTTGTTGGGTTGGTGTAGGGCAGCAGAGGCAAATGATCATCTGGCTCTTCAGCTGCGGCTGGCCTCAGCTAGGAGTTCTAGTTTGTGTTGGTAAGAGGGCTCATTTGTGTCGAATTGCAGATATTGAGGATCAGCATATCTTGATTTCTGTCCTCAGCTTGTTGTGGGGGTGCCGCTGTCTGTAAGTAGGGAGGAGGTTTAGCTGGGTGCTGATGTTCTGCACTGTTGGAGTGGTAGGACAGAGTGAGCATGCACTGTGTGCTTAGCAGAAAATAAGTTCTAGGGAAGAGGGAAGGAGAAGAAGTGATCTACTGAGCACTGGTTTCTTCAGGTCAGTGTTGTGGTATACTGAATTCAGGTAAGGTAATTGTGTGTAATTGTTTTGCCTTTAAAAGTAATTCTCATCTATTACGTAGTAAGTCTTGCTACTGTTTGCCTCATTTCTGTGCTCGGGCTGGTTCTGAGTCATAAAAGGGAAGCCTTGAGAGGTATCCAAAAGCCATTTGGCCTTATGGAGTGACCATGATTAGAATATAGGCTCTATGTCATGTAGCAGCCTAAAGAGGACTGTAGCAAATGTGTTGTCAGTATCAGGGAGGTTTCCTATAGAGTGAGAAATCTGATTTAGTTTAAGGTAACTATAAAAAGACTGTTAATAGTGTGAATGTTCGTTCCTCATCAATACAAATCCTGTGAAAATAACTGTAGGTGTCCATTACCGCTGCTTGTTAGATTTGTTTGGTACATGCTTCTGGTTACACAATGCCTGGTGTCTTTGTGTTTTCCCTGTGCCTCTTTTTTCTCTCTCTTTTTTTTCCTTCTTTCTTACTTCCCCACAAACCAAAAAGGCCCACAAAACAGAAGCCGTGGTCTTGTCTACATCTACAGAGCTCTGGGAAGGAGAGCGTTGTCTGGAGATCTTCACTTGAATGAGATTTTCTGAAATGAGGGGTTTTTCAAGGCTTTTAAGGCATATTTCATGAACTTCTGACCACTGCTGTTTTAGCTGTAACTTATTTTATGTAGAGGAGACCACAACCTCATTAGTCAACATCACTATATTAATGTCATCTATAGAAGAGTGGAACTGTTCTGGCTCAGAGTTCTGGCATTGTAGCAGTAAGTGAAAAATATTATTTGTGATTATGGCAAAGGAAAGTAAGTATGCATTGGGGAACACACGTTTATTTGCCCTTTGTGTTGTAACCAGGTGAGGGTAATGTGAAGAGTGCCATGCTTACAAAGCTATTTTTGCTGTGCTGCTCTTATGTCTCTTATGTAGTGTCTTACAGCTTCTTGTTATGGTTTTGCCTTTTACTACTGTCTAGAGAAGTAAAGACGTGCAAACAGTAGGAACTCAGCACCACTTTAAGATGACCTGGCTGCTGCTGTTGTTGTTTGAAGACCCTTTTAGTAGTCTTGAGGCATACCTGCTTAAGGGAATAATTCTATTGTGGGAGGTCAGTCACTCCATTCACCTAATTGGGTGTTAGTTCAGCATCTACTGGTTACTGTTGGGAATTGCCAGTGT
This sequence comes from Anas platyrhynchos, assembly GCF_047663525.1. Taxonomy (NCBI): domain Eukaryota; kingdom Metazoa; phylum Chordata; class Aves; order Anseriformes; family Anatidae; genus Anas; species Anas platyrhynchos. The sequence continues at coordinate 39,042,036 of NC_092590.1, forward strand.
ATTTTTCCGGGCTGTTAAAGGGCATCATCAGCTAGCCTTAAAGGGGGTAGGGACCTATGTGTCTGCAATCCAGGCCATTATAATTGTCCTCTGTTAATAATATTCCCTTTGAAGTCATGTAGCAGAGTAAGTAATTAACAAGTTATGTCAATCTTTTTAATTGATTTATACTTCTTGTTGAAGATAGCACAAGTCTGGAAACATTGTAGTTGCAGCAGCAGAGAAAACATGGGTGGATTTTATTTTAGGAGGGTTGTCAAATTGTGTATGTATTTGATTGGGGTTTATTTAAAATGAAACAAAAAAGAATCCAAAAGAAAACCCCATCCTCTCTTGGTCTCTTGTTTTTCCAAGTTTCCTTCTAATCTTACTCTTTCACAGTTTGTCGAAAATTTGCAGGCTTTCTCCTAAATAAGCAAAATACCTAACAGTGTACTACAAGATGAATTATTCTGTATTTCTAGTAACTTAAGATACATTAATGAATTAACTTGGACGTAATGCTGTACTCACTTCCCACTTTAACAAGAACTCTTTCTGTGAGGTATTTTGTTACCCTTCTAGTAATATTTATTTATGGCTTATGTTTTTTTTTCTACTTTGAAGTGTATCATATTGTTGAAACTGTTAAAACTGCTTTGTACTGCCAAAGATCCATTAATATCATCCAAGCTTTGTTACTTACTGATAATTCTTTTCTGTTTTGATGGAGTTTTATAGCTTGCATACTAGCACCGAATAACAAAAGCCGGTGTATTTTTCAAATAAAATTTCACTTAATATTGTGCAGTGATACATAGCTTTATTATTATTATTTTTGGAGTGTGTTCTTGGGGCACAGACAGCAGTGGTCATATTTATTTCTGACATTGGAGTCCAATTGCAAGACTCAATGTTGGTTTTTACATTTCATAAAATACTAGGATGTTAAGGTTCTTTACAGTCACATAGGAATATGTTGGTTTAGCCTGGTCTTGTAGTGGTTTTGTGATGAGTGGATATGTAATTGGACATCTGCTGCAAAGGAAATCTGGAGTTGTCTGTTCCTTGCTTTCTGATTCTCAAAACGTAGGATGTATGGATTTGTACTTACTGGATTTGCAAAAATAACCCCTCCATTCTCTCTATTTATTAATTTTTCCTAGGAGCTCTTTGGTAGTATGATGACAGCAGTGAGCTAATATCTGTTCTTACCTATTCTTTTATTTTGGGACTAGCTTGTCTTTTTCTTCTCTTCAACAGCAGAAGTTGGTGCCTTATTATTTCCTCCTCTCTGCTGAGGATATACCAATCTCTTATTCTCTGTAGGCTGTGGTAGAAAACACTGTAATACATATTTAAAAACCTGCTGAAGTCATTAGGAAATGAAACATTTTACATGTAAATCTCATTAGCTTCTACACATCTACGTTTCAGACTTAAATCTCCTGGTGCAAGGACCATTTGTATTTGAGCAGTTTGGTCAGTGTTTTAAAAAATATATAAAATTGATAAAAAGCAGGTTTATAGGTTCCTATTGTGTCTGAAAAAATACAGACGCAATCAGGCATACTGAGAGATACCTGCTGTCTAATCCTTAGCTAAATCCAGAAGGATTTTTTCAGTCATTCATCTAGTACTACCCAAAAGTCCTATCAGTGAGTTGGTCTTTTAATCCCAGGTGGATTAATTTATATATCACGTGTTTATATGTCCTGCTAATCCTTCATATGATCAATACTACTTTAGATTTTCAGTGGAACTTTCTTTAACCCTTTGAATCCGTGCATGGAAGTTCTGTGCTGACTGCCACTTAACATGTCCTATACCTGACATCAGCGAACTAAATTTAAGTACATAAGAAATCTGGATAGTGAATTGGTAGCAGCTTGAGCACAATGTCTGGGTGGAACTTTAGGCAACTTCCATCACTTCTTAATTTTTATGAAATACAGGGTACCAACTTGGTCTGCAAAGTAATCCCAAAGTTGCAGCTAGGTTTAAAAAAAAAAAAAAAAAAAAAAAGCAGTTAATTGAATATTGAATAAAAAGGAATCAGTGAAGATAGTCACAGGCAGTAGTTTGCTTACCTCTGTATTAGAAAATATAGTCAGTATGTGGGCTAATCAAGCTGTATTGAAAATGCTAAGATGCTTAAGAATGACAAGGGGCAAGGTTGCTCGTAACAAGTTTAATAAGCGTATATACATTCCAGGAGATGTGGGAAGACTAACCAAGCTGTGGTTTGCTGTAAAAATTTGGAAGCCAAAGGTAAATTACTTACTGTAGGATTATTGTTTTAACTTCTTTTAAAATCTACTATTATACATGTCTGATTCTGTTACAGGTAAATTATTCAGGCTTTGTCAAGGTGAAATATCTGTGGCTTAGATTGTGCCTGACTTTAAATAACGGTGCAGGAAAAAGTGTGGTTGAGTAGGCAAGAAATGGGGTTAGGTCAATGCTTGCAGTAGGGTCAGACTTCCTTGAAGGAGTGGGTTGATGGCAGTGAAGTGCCCTAGGACAATTTACGGTGAACCCTTTCAGCAGGTGTGGTAGAAGCTGTGTTCCCTCTTCAGTTAGTAGTCAATACAGCATTTCTGCATTGCTGAGTGAAGTGGTGACTGAGTTTCATTTCAATTTTATAAGGGTAAGTGGCTTTTTTCCTGCTACACTTCAGAAGATGCAACTGTAATTTTGGTTTTATAGTTTTAACCTTCTGTGATACAGTCTGGACCCAGAGACCAGGCTCACTGTTTTAAATAGTCTGGCTTGAAGCTTTGTGATAAAGCAGTCTGCTTATATTTGACTTTCCAGCATGAATATAAAGCTTGAAGTGGGAAAATGATCAAGAAATAAAATGTCCATAAACTCTGACTTATGGACCACCAGATGTACTTTGGTACTGGATCCACACAGCATTTTGGTAGCATAGCTATTTGCATGTTCTCTGATGCCAATTGCTGGTAAAACCAAATCTGTACTGTTACGGTTCTGTGCAACCACTTCCTTACTTGCTCTCCCCCATGTTTTTAACAAATCACACAGTAATAGAAAGAAGAAAGAAGAAGAAATAGAAAGAAAAAATAGAAAGAAGAAAACAGCTGCTATTTTGTCTGTTCTCCCATTGCTGTAATGCAATAAAGGAAAAGATTCGAAGGGGAGATGCCACTTCTCCTTGTTTAACAGCATCTGACTTCTAAACTCTTAGTACTGAGGTTATGGGAGGGGCATGTAAAATGAAGGAAAACATTTGTACTGGGAATATGTGCAAGTAACTTTTGTTCTTCCTAATAAAAGAATGGAAGATTAAATATCTTCAGAAAATGCGTGCTTATAAGATTTACCATTCTTCTCATAGAAGAAAACGTTATCATCTCATAAATAGTTCTTAGGAAATTAGTGTCCTGTCATAACTTTCTGTGCTTTAAGCAAAGGATCTTGCAGATAGTTTAATCTCAAAGAATTAAGCGTCACATGAACTGGTTAGAAATATGTCAAGTATACTCAATGATAGTGTCTACTTGCATTAACTTTTTCTGTTTCCTGCCATAAGAAACTGCAGCGTTTGGTCTTTGCAGCTTAATTGCTGCGTGTGCTTATTTCACATTCTCTTTTAGTAAGTAGAGCTTGTTTTTCTCTCAATATGAACATCTCCAAGTGACAGAGATGGTGCTAGCTATTGTTTCTTATTCTAAATTACTTCTGACTTCGTTTCACATGTGGGGAGTATCGAAGTATAGATTTGAGGCTGTTGCTTTCACGCTTTGTCATGATTTTCTTTATCGTTGCTTCAGAAAAGTGACAAGCTACTATTTGAGACTCAGAGCTATCTTATCTTGCCATGGTAGTACCCTTGCAGCTCTTTAAGTTAACTGTGTTGTTTTGCTGTGAATGTATAACGAAAATCTCTTGCACTTTTGAGTGACTAAACCCTGTTTCAAGCTTGAATGTTTTCTGGCTTTGGTTTCTAACAGGGCACTTGGTTTTTCTGTTTTTTTGAGGAGTATGTTTACTAACTTTAAAAAGAGAATATTTAGGAAAATACAAGGTGGATTTATTTCTGTGCGATTTTCCTTTGTGCTTATGGTTAGAAGACCAGTCAGTAGAAATTCCATGTAACAGGAGGTGGTGAAGGTAATAACGTCCTTCATCTTAATGGAGGAAAGGTGAAAGAAGCATTGAGTCTCTTCTCGAAGCCTGCTGTCATGGCTTAACCCAGCAGGCAGCTGAGCCCCACACAGCTGCTTGTTCATTCTCCCTGAGTGGGAGAGAATCAGAAAGGTAGAAGTGCCACAACTCAGGGGTTGAGATCAAGACAGCTTACTAGGTAAAACAAAAGCTGTGCATGGAAGCAAAGCAAAGCAAGGAATCCTCTCGCTGCTTTCTATTGGTAGGAGGTGTTCAGCCACGTCCAGGCCAGCAGGATTCAACATCACACATAACAGTTCTGTGGGAAGATAAATGCCTCCACTCCCAACGTCCCCCTTCCTCTTCCCCTACCCCAGCTGCTGTTGCTGAGCACCACAAGGTGCAGGACATCCCTCTGGGCAGCCTGGGCCAGCTGTCCCGGCTGCATCCCCTCGCTGGCCAGGCAGCACGACAGGCAGCAAAGTCCTTGGCTCTGTCTGAGCGCTGCTCTGCAGCAGCTGAAACAGCTGTGGGTTATCACCCCTATTCTCATCAAAAATCCAAAACACAGTGTTGTGTGAGCCTGTATAAAGAAAATTAACTCTGCCTCAGCCAAAACCGTGACACCTGCTAACCTATTTTGTTTAATGCATTGCTTTGTCATGGGTTGACAAAAAGCATGCAGGCTGTTGGTCTCGTAACTTTGATGTTTTGGAGGAGTGGGGAGATGAGGTTGCTTACATTTGCAAGTTTAGAGATGTGCTGGAGAAAGACTTGCATGGTACAGCCACGTCAATGTAACGTGTGGTTAGTATATCAGTGGAAGCTCATGGCTCTAAAAGGCAGAAGAGAAGTCCAGCTAATGGGGGATAATTAGGAGATGCATATTAGTGACCCTGCAGACAGTGGAGGTCATTTTTTAGAAGGGTCGCCTGGGCTGGAGAAGATGCTCAGCTGTGTGGAGGTTCACTTGGCACTGAAAAGAGTTTTTGCAAGTCTTGGAGGAAAAGAACAGTGGGGTAGCAGGATAACCAAGTCGTGGATTACTCTAGAACTGGTCCTACAGAAAGAATTTGGCAATTTTGACCATTTAAAATGCATCTACTGAAGGAGAAGTCTTTCAAAATAAGAGCTCAAATTGTAATACTTAGAGAAAGATCTCTCTGGCATTGAGAGTCTGTGCCACTGCTATACAAGAAGTTTGAACTGTGCAATATGATAGAGATTTGCATAATGCCCATGATGTTTTTTCTTTAAAGTCTACATTAAAAGAGTTAGGCAACCCAGGATAGCACAGCAAATAGTGGCATAGCTGTGTAGAACAGCAGACAATTACTAGAATAGAAGTTAAGTTCAATAAATACTTATGAAAATCATTGTTGGGTAATATAACGAGCGGTTACAGCTATGCCAGCTTTGAATGTAGTTAAGGCTGTGTCAGCTGAAGTGCAAACAAAGCTGAAACACTTTTGTGCAAATACCAGGAGCTTGGGGTATAAAATGGAGTAATTTGAATTGCAGAATATAAACTGGATATCACAGCCATAAGATCATAGCATAGCAGTCATGATGGAACATGAATATTGAAGGCTATGACCTTTTCAGGAAAGCTAGAAATAGAGGTTATTGAATAGCACTATAATACGTGATGCATTACTCTAATAATTCAGAGACGATCTAAGTGAAACAGAAGCTGCTTAAGGGCTGATAGAAGTTTAGTGAGAAGTGGTGGAGGTATTACTAGATATCTGTGATAGATGCAGATCTGGATCTAGGGAGAGAAAGCTAGAGTGTGAAGATTAAAATTACAGGGTCTATTGTGAGAGACTAACTTCACAAATAACTGGAGAACAAATGTTTGTGATAATGGTGGGTAGGGCCAAGGTATTGTGGCTGCAAGGTCTAATAAAAAAATGTTGAGGCTAAGAAGAGGCGAGGTGGGTTTTGAATGCTGTCGTTTCAACTCAGACTTTGTATAGTTTGAGTATTTCACGTGGTTTTGGTCCTTTGTGTTTCCCTGAGAGGAGGGTTCAGGTGGGACTGGTTCAGGGAAGGATCAGGACTGGAAAGCGTAGCCTACAGGGGAAGAATGAAATAATTCAACTGCTTGGCTTGCTTTGACTCTTACAGTAAAGTGAAGAAAACCTAAATGTAAGTTGAAGGTCACTGTTGGCATAATAATGGGGATAATTTGAACATTAAGATGCTTAGCTGGGAAATCATAAAGGTAAAAAGTAAAAGGCCATTAAAGTAGCCAGGTGCTAGAACAGCATTCCTTTGGGGATATTGAGACAGAGCTGTCTAGCTGCTTTTAGGTTTGAGCTCAGTAATACGTGTTGCAAAGAGGATTGGGTTCCATCGTTACATTTAGTAGTTGTTTTGAGAAGTCAGATATCAGATAACAGGCTGTGTTTTTAATATATATGGTTGGATCCTGTGTGTTCGATATGAGCACCATGTTTTATGTTTTGTGCTGTTTGGTACAAACCATTAAGCCACTGGCTGCAGTAGGCTTCTCTTTGAATTACTTCCACAGTGCTTAGGAGGAGTAACTTCTTGATGCCACTAAAACACTTAGAGAGTTGCTCTAAACCTTTCATTTCCACGTCAAGAGAAGTGTTTTATAGGACTTGAGGCCTTGAAAATGGATGCTCTTATAACTGGCAGATTTCTGACCCTTGATAATTTTTGGCCTTGAAAGATGATTGTAAGAACAGTCTCTTGTTCCTGCGCATTTCAAGACCAGCAGCAGAAAAAAGGCAACAATACCAATACCCCCTACCCACTACAACTTCAGGTTTCATAGCTTTTCATCTACTTGCAGAAGTCTGATATGACTGGTCTCAGTGCCTGTGCTCATGGCTAGATGTACGTTGGCTGTACCCGAAGAAGGATTTTCATAATGGTTTTCAATTAATGTTCTGCTATTTTGCTACAGAAGGAGAAATGAATTGATGCATCTATAGACCAATCAAATGTAGTGCAAAAATTTTTAGCAAATAGTAAATGTCTTAATAAAGAAGCCCTGTGGGTCTCTGTTATTGCTTATAGGAAGAAAAAAAGAAAAGATGAAATTGTAAATCCAAAGGCAGATGTTAGCCAGAAGTTAAAACTTTGGTCATATTTACTGAGAAGGTATAAAGAGAGTGCCAACTTCATGGCTTTCCAAACTAAATGTAGAACTTCTGTTCTCACCCCCCCCCCCCCCCCCCCCCCTTAAAATCTGTATGCTGGGGAGGGAATGAACAAGTTTTGGAAAAACCATGAGAACGACCTGCCACTGTTCATATCTTCCAATTAACATCCTAATTGCCTGGCTGCCTTGAGGAAATGAAGGAAGAAATCAGTTCTTGAGCCATTATGGATTTGTTTTTTTTTGCCTTTCTTGTGCTGATACACCATAGTGAACTGGCGGTGGTAGGGATCAACAACCTTGACTGAGTAAATTGAATAGAATGTTGTTGTAAATGTATTTTGTGTTTGTGTTTGCAATCTGCAAGTTCTAAAATATTGTTCTTGGGCAAAGGTGATGTCTGCTTATTAGCAGAATTGAAAGTTCTTAACCTTCTCTGTCTAAATTCCTGTACAAGTTCTCTTTCTGCCCTGAAGAAGGTGGTCAGAATAACCTCAGTTCCCAAAATAGTTGAGGCTGATGTCTGAAGATGCATCAACTGGGATGGGGGAAAAACAAAACAAAACAAAAAAACACACCTCAAACAATTGATGTTCTGCTTGAATCAGTTTTAAGGCTGTTAAGCATTGACTGCAGAAGGTAGCCCTATCTGTCCAGCAGGTGCAGCAGAGCTGCTGGTACACAGAGCAGCCACCCTACCTGGGTCTCTTCAGCGAGCTGGAAGAAGCAGCGTATGCATCATAAAACCGTCTGGCCTGGCTTCTGAGGGTTGGGTGCACTGCCTCCTTACCTACCTATTAACCTTCTAGATTGGCCAGCAGCTCCCACACAGGGCTCTTCTTTCATGCTCCTTCACATATGTTTTTTCCATCCTATATGTTCTCTCCTTCCTGTTCCCGCCAGCTCTAATTACTTCACCCTTCCCAGGCCAGGTCCTGTCAGTTTCAACTCGAACTATCAATTCTGATACTTCCACTTGCCACCCTTGAAGTGACTTAGATTAGTGAGAGGGGCTGTAGGTGTTCTGTTCTCCCTCCTTGACAGGATAACAAGAAAGCCAAGAATGCAGGTTTGACTAGGGAACAGCTTGCTCATAACCACAGAAACCTGGCTCTTAAAGTTCCTGTACTGGGGAGCTTTGAAAGCTGGAGTTCTGAGGGACAGGAATTTTCTTTAACTTTTTCAGATTCAGATTTTTTTTTTGTACTTTGGGTTTGCTGGTTTCCCTTTAAGTTCTGTTTTTGCACTTCAGGCTGGTTTCTCCATTTATTCCTGGCCAGAGGCTGAAGCTGGGAATCCTTCAGAGTATGTAGGTCTGATTAAAATGTAAGTGAAAATCCTTCAGTTAGATGTTGAGCAGCTTTACCAGGCTGGTCAATGAGGTGTGGTTTCAGTAGAGATGGAAAAGAGGCTGTTAATAACCATTCGCATCCTGAGGCAAAATCAGTTGCTGTGTCAAGAGGCTTGGGTTATAGTACTATGCATCTGCCGTTTTCATCATGGAAACATTCAGCCCTAGCAAAGTGGACTGCCTCTAGTGAAAATCGTTATGTTTTGTTTTTAATACAAAATGATTTAATTCAGACAAACCCATTCTACAACAAGCATTCTTGCGTCACAGCACTGAAGTTGTGGGCTATTTACCCAAATAATTCTGTACCTAAGCAACATGAATTTCCTATCTTATAACTGCTGAAATCTTTTTTCTTCTTTGTTACTGCTGTGAACTTATATTCATGTGAGGTTTTTAATATGAAAAAAATCTCTTATTTAGCTAGGCTGTCAGTTCCAACTTCTTAGACTAAGGCTGTTTAAAAATGTTTGTGAAATGTTTGCCTGTGACTCCTTCTAGCTTTCTAGCTTAAGAGAGTAGGATGGCTTATGTTAAAGAGTAGGTGGATGGATGCAAAACAAACAAACAAACAACAAAAAAAAAACAGTTAAAAATGTGACTCTATTGCCGAGTTAATGGCTTATGATATGAAAAAATTTTCTGTGATTTGTTTCCTTCATGCTTTCAGCTAGGGAAAAATTGTATGTTAGTGAAAACAGGTAGTGTAGCGATGGATATTCAACAGTAAGTTTAAGTTCGCAGTGAGATATTCCATTAATGTTTTTTTTTTTTTTTTTTTAAATAAATTATTTTAATTGCTATTTACTGATTGAGAATGTTGATCTTAACACAAAAGATCAATAAGCATCTTGTTATTGCTGCAGTTGCCAGATGGGTATAAAGCAGTAACTTCTGTAGTGATTTTCATCTTCTTCTGCATTTCTAACCCTTCCCCTGCTAACTGCCTTGTTTTGCATCTCAGCCTGAATATTCTCTTCCCTAGATGATACACACAATAGTTTCTGCTGAACTGAGACTTTCAGGGAATGTAAAAATTGAACCATTATTACTGAGACACAGTTAAAGTGATTTATTGCTCTTCCTTAATATAACAGCACCAAGTCACCATTTCCTGGATAAATTCATTTAGCAATTGCATTCTCAATTGAGATAGTGTGTGTGTGCATGTTTTATATATATGTATACATATAATATATTAATAATAACTAGAAATGTAGGTAATCAAGTACTTATGAACTTTCAGAATTAATATATTTAAATAGAGAATGTGCTTCACAAAGATTTTTTTCTTTATATGTTAGTTGAGTCTTAATTATTCAATTTGAGCGTCTTCATCAAATTCCCTTGTTTTCCATGCTTTCCTTCTGCCAAGTTAGAGGTAATTCGGAGAAACCCAGCAATCTCTTTGCCTTGGAAAATGCAGGAGCAGAGGAGCTCATGGTCTGTCCATAACTATGGGGTAGTAACATTAGAGCCTCTGCTGGGTCTCCAGTCAGTTTCTGTAAAGAAAGATGCTTCAGTTTCTTTCTTGAAGGCCATGTGGGGAAAAGACAGCCAAAGCAGAACTTGATACTGCTAAGAAAAGAGGAAAGGACTCTTTCCTGTTAATGCCAAAACAAATATAGTTGTGAACTCTAGAGCTGTCTGAAGCTTACTGAAGGAATTCTGTGCCAAGTACTTAATACCATATATAAAAATAGAGGTATAATGTTGTATTTTAATTTATGTAGGTGACTTGACTCAGTCTGCCTATGGCTAAAATCTTTTTAGAGCTCAAATGAATGCCTAAATGTCTCAAATGCGTGGTAAGAAATCTACTTATAGCTCAGATAACCCTCTGATATCTCAAATTTGGTGTGTGCGTGGGGGGAGTAGAAAGCAACTTCCTCATCACTATGATTTCTCAGCAGTGTGATAGCTAGCTTTTTTTTTTTCTTTTTTCTATCAGATACCAAAACTGTAAAAGTTGTTTAGTCCTAGCATATGAAGCAAAGCAACAGAGGTTGAGGAACTCGAAGTTGTCTGGGTCTGCAAATGTTTCAAGATGAAGAAACAATAAAAATTCTCTATCTTAAGAGTATATATGCAGTCTTAGTATGGTAATTTCAGGTATAGTAAAGATGGACAGTAAAACTGATGTAGTGGCAGTGTTGTATTTTGGAGTTGTCTCTACATTTAATACCTGTACATGTATAGACCATGGAAAAGGCAGGAAACAAGTCTGCTGTAGACAGAAGTTCCAGGTAATTCCTCTGGAATACCGCTTCTTGAGGAGTGGAGCACTGCCATACTTAACATACTGTGCTCTCTCTGAAAACAGTTGCTGTGTCTTCCTTTCCAGCCCGTTCCTTTAGGGTGTAACTGGTCCAAACACCCTGCCTCCTCCAGGCTGTCTTGCCTGCTTTAGTGTGTATGGGAACTTCTACTGAACAGAGCTATATATACGCTAGTTATTCCTTTTTTTTTTTTTTCCTCTTTTGTTTTGTTTGAAGTGGCAGGTTACAAAAGGTTTGTGTGCATGTATTCCTGGAGACTACAGAAAGGAATCCAGTGTGTAAATTTGTAAACAAATAGTGAATGAAATGCTAACATTTAGCTGGAGTCTGTTCTGAAACCACATTGTTGTAGTACTGCCCAAACTCGTATTGGCCGTTTTATTTGAGTGCAGACGATGTCTTTGAAACAGTAATTAATGCAGTCACTTCAGGAAAAAGTTTTGGAAGACTGGCTTAAGCTTGCGGTATTTGTTTTCAAGTGTTGTCAGTAATGCAGCTTTCTTAGCCCAAGGAAAGGCGTAGCCAGGGCAGTTGGGCTGCGCTTTGCAGCGGTGGGAAGAAGGCTGCAGGGCTGAGCAGGCCATCAGCACCTCAGTGGAGGAGGAGGAGGACCGTAAGAGGACTTGACATTCTTGTCCTCAGTGCACTTCTGCAGCCAGGTAGCCAGTCTGATGAGGGCATAGCTCAAGGGGGTTGGCTGTCCCCAAATGAAGTTCCTTGAGCTGGTTGTGGGGTTCGTGAGCAGCAGCGCTGCCATGGCGAGGTGGCCTGGGTTCCCTTTCCCCAGGAGCTTGCACCTGAGTCACCTCAGTGGCTGCTCCAGCATGAGGGAAGCTGTAGCTTCCACACTGGACATGGCTGTGAGCTGGCAGTGCTGCTGAAAGCAGCAGTCTTTTTCTACTTCAACCCTGCACCTCACAGGGTAGAGCTTGGCAGGCCATGAACCACACAGGGCAAGTCCTGGAGCCAAAAAATGGCCTCTGTTGCCCAGAGCTGCTGTTGAGTCAGATCAGTATCAGCAGCTAGAAGCGTACCATTCGGTGGGTGTGCCAAGTGATGCCTGTCTCTGTGGTAGGTGTTTATTTGTATTATCCATTTTAGGGGAAGCAGAGTGCTTTTTTTCATGAAAGGTCACATCTGGTGAGCCAAATAAATTATTTAGGCATTTGCTTGACAGGGGACTGTGAGCTGAAGGAAACAAAAAGCCTTTTTTCTCCTTTCTCATCAGCTGAAGGGAATACCTTCAAGTTAGGCCAGCATTTTATTTGTCATTATCTCCCTCCAGATACAATGGCTCACCTACCAAAGCTTTTTTGGATACTTTCCTTTTAAAATCTTGTTAGTATTAAGACTTTTAAAGGGACTAGGAGGCAGTAGTGACACTGACACAAAGATGTTGGTTGGCTTGTGTGGTGCTGGGCCGGGCCATTGCAGGGGCATGGATCTCCTGGCACAAGGCTGGAGCTGGCTGGGGACAATTAAACAGAAAATTTCCATGGGCAAAGTCAGCCAGATGATAGGCCTCTTTTACAATAGAAAGAGAGAACTTCCTATTACCATTAGATCATTTCTGTAGATAACTTGGTATTTAGTAATACCTGGTATGTAGATCTTACCTATTTTGCCCCAATAGAAAAAATACTGGAAGGAAGGTTCTGTTGTAAGACATATGTTCCTGTACTGTTTTATCCCTTTCTGTAAGGTTACCATCTGCAGATCCCTTGAAACTTCCTCTGGAATACAGACTCTGAATTTACATAAGCCCAGGCAGTTTTCTTTCCTAAGCAGCTCATCACCTGTTACTGATTTCCAAGATAAAACTTAAATACATGTTTAGATTTTGAAATTTTTACATCTAGATGTATCCATATCTGCATGTTTAAAATTCTTGTCATAAGTTTTTTGCTTAACTCTGTGTTGCTCTCTTATTTCCTCATTATGATAGAAAAACCTACTTTTGCATTACACCGTGCAGGGTTCAGTCACAGACTGGAGATTTTGAGCAAGGTTGGGGACACAACGTTTCTTATCCATGTTTTATGGCCTAAAAATCACATGAAGGGTGAAATACAGAGACAGTATGTGAAATTGGCAATAACTCTCTGCTGAAAGTTTGTATCAGTATTGAAGACAAAATCCTGGGCTAATTTTGCAGCTTTCTTTTTGAAGGCTGTTTCCAGCACTGTGTGTGTTCCAGAGATTAAAGAAGTTCTTAATACAAAATGATGTGAACTAAAAATATTGTACCTTTTCAAAGGAAGAGAAGGAAAATGTAAAATATATTTGGCAGGGTCTCTGGGGAGTTGTATGAATTAAGTTCGTGCGTTTTTCTTTTTGAAGTTGCTAAACCAGTGAAATCAGGCAGCCATTTGTATTGACTTTGTTCTAGATATTAAGGAGATTGCATCATTAGAAAGCTTGCGTTCTAACACTTTTATCAATGAATATCTGATTTTTTTTTTTTTTTTTGTGTGGCATTAAATGCAGTACTGAGAAAAGCTGCACCGTATTATGCGCTAATCGCTTTAATGCTGATCGGCACCTAAGATTCATAATGAAACTTGGAACTTAAAAAGCAGTGTTGCAAGTGGCGTTTCAGGATAGCATGTACCGGCACAAAGGTGGCTTTCCTATTTCCTAATGGCACTGGGGGCCTCCTTTAGTTACTGCTTTTAACAGCTGCAGCTTGGTAGTTATCCTAAGCTAGTAAAATCAATCTTAGAAGCTGGTCTGCAATTCTTGCTCCCCAAGATGGTTTCTGCTATGCTTTTTCTCTTCTGGATGCTAAGTACTTGACTGGTCTGATTTCCCTCTAAATTACGGCTGTGGTTATTGTGTTGATAGAGGTGTTGAGGTGGACTTCAGATTCAGTGTCGCTGTCTCTCTTAAACACAAGTATTAAATTATGCCTGTCTCGCAAACCATTGGTGTTAAACAACTGAAGATATCTTCTCTGAGTTCATGCTAGGAAAGAGATAAGCCAGAAGAAACAGTGAAAGGCACTGCATGACTAAGTAGTTTTTCCGTCTGACAGCTTTGTTCCGAAATGGAGCCAGAAGGGAAGTTGATTATCAAGTTAACGAGTTCTTAACAAGTTTTTTCCAAGGAGAGCCAATGCTGAAGCTGAAGACACGCTTCTATCAGAGTTTTTACCTTTATTTTATTGCTGTCACAACACTAGCTGTGATTGTCTTTGGTCATCAGGTTACTCAGTTAAACCCATGTTTGAGTCCCACAGTCTATTGTGTCTTTTAGGTCTGAATAACATGCAGATGTTGTCAGATGGGTTTTGCTTGTGTGGTGAGCTTCCAAGGAACAGGCCCCTTGGTTGCTGGCCCAGCTGCCTTGCATTTCAAGGCTGGCATTGGTGTGTCATATGTACTGAAGCACACTGTCTTCAGGGCTTTAACTGCTGTGTACCAGTCTTCCTGTCCCACATGATTTACGTGTTCTGGCTCTTACTCAGGGTAAAGGATACAGAAATGTAAGAAATTTCTAGAGAGTTACCACTTTACCAATAGTTGAGTGCAGAGAGATACCATGCCCCTCGGGGGGTAAAATAACAAAATCAATCTGCACATCTCCTTGTGGAATTTCTTTCTTCTTTCTAATATCCTTTCCGGAAAGTCAAAATATTGTTCTGTTTATTTAGTTCTGTTTTCTCTTTGGTGGAAAGAAAAAGCTTCTTTGAATAGTAGTTTGTGACTTGTCTCTTCCCATGGTCTTCTGTGCTTTGCAGTTCTATATGGAGTACGGATGCCTGTGCTTTACAGTAATTACTGCATTTAAGCGTAATTAGAGTTTAGCCAGTAACCTTCATTGCTTTCATACTGTAGGTTTTATTCATTTATTGATGGTTTTTAGTGACTTTTCCATCTTGGACTAGAGTCCTAGGATCTGGCTTTCTGCATGCTTTTCAGAAAGATGGCAGCAATCTAAACTAACTGTATATAGCTGAAGATACTGTTTAGGGTGGATTTATAATGTCTACATATGATGCGTTGGACAGAATTGGTTCTAAAACAGCTAAGTAGGTTGTGGCTGAATTGGTAAAAACTCGTTTCTGAAAGGTAGTGGCTGCCAGTGAGCTATCAGAACAGTGTGCGAGGTATCTGCTTGGGAGGGGGATTGGCCAAGAGCAAATACACATTGGGAGATGACAAATATTATGCACCTTGCTGAGTGCTTTTTTTTTTTTTTTTAATCAAACAGGTCCATTGCAAGCATGGTGTGCACTGGTGTTCAAAATACAATCCGTGTTGGTAAAACAAAACTGACAATCAACTCCACTCAGCATAGAGATCCTACTGGGACTGGGCACATCCTAGTCACAAAGTTTGTGCAGATTATATGCCCTAGTCAGCCTGTTGCCAAGGGTATTAGGACTGGGTTTTGTTTATAGTGCTGGCCAAGTCAGTGTCGTTTCTCAACATTTTTTCCATCTCCAATGGATGATCTTTTTAACATGAAATATGACTGTAGCATTAGAATACGGTCTTGATAAATACCCTTTTTTGTGATTTCTATATGACTCATCTTTCCACACTTATAGTCCATCAATTTAGAAAATTTGTGAGCAGCTGTACCTGCATGGAGCCTCATTTGGCATCAGTAGTTCATTTTGGTGACAGCAGCATGCTTATATGCTCTAAGCTGCAGGTCAGGCTCTGTGATGACCGTAAGGTTATGAGGTGATAATCTCAACAGTATTATGAAATGGAGTCGAAGGTGTGAAGATGGGCTTGGAAAATAAGTATGGCTGTTGACAGTAAAGGTAAAACAAGAAAGAAAAGTAAGAAGAATTGCCGAAGGAGTAGATGCTGCAATTTTCTGATGCATATATATGTGATGGGACTGCTTGCATGTATTTTGGTTTCCTGCTTGCAAGGGTGTTTGGTAATGAAAGGCACATTTGAAATAGCTTTATAGGAGTTCACCATGGAATTGTGGAACCTCTCTAGGAGGAAAAAAAGCATCTGGAGATTTGTTTTCTGAACATCATATTTATGGCCTGTTTCATGATGTACAAAGTAAGGCTTGGCCTGCTTTCAGTCATGTAGTGATGCTGGAATTGGCTGTGGCTTGTTGAGGGAAAAAAAAATGGCAGAAGTCATTGATTCTGAGGGTAACTAGACCTGAGAAAGAATATAAGGAACAAAGGCTTCCATCTTAGGGATGGGAACTAGCCTCCCAGATCCACATGTGGTGAAGTTGAGGCTTTTAAAATGCACAGGAGTATTAAAAGCTGCCTGAGAAGCTTATGTTACTTGATTGTATATGGGTTTTTCCAAGAAGTTTTTTGAGAAAGGCCCTTACAAAAGGGTTGGATAGTAACAGCATAGCATGTCTTGGAAATTAAAAAGATGTTGAAAACTACTTTTCTGGCTTTATTTTCTTCTCCTTGCTGCAGTGTGAAATGGTGCTGTAGTAGCTGCAATTTAGACAAAAATATTTGTTCCCCATACAACTACCACCGGTGAAAATTACAGCTACTGAACCTAATTTAAAACTAATTTCAGATGAACAGAGGGCTATGAGGGAGCTGACGATCTCAGATCGGTATCGTGTAACTTTTTCTGCTAAGTTCAACAGATGTATTTCCGATAAAAATTGTTTTGGTTGCTTTGGCGCAAGTCTTTTCTTGAGAACAGAGGAAAATGTTCTACAGTAGTTGAAAACTATTAATATATACCACGATCAAAACGGAAGCACTTACTGTACAATTAAGTCACAGTATAACACAACATGAATACTTGAGTAAGTGATGAAGTTCCAAATGTTCACACTTGGTATTCTTTTAGAGTTACTGTTCCTGTGAAGGAGACAGAAGAGCAAGGCAGTTTTCCCCTTTACAATGCCACATGAAGACATATTTGAACCTTCTAGTTGTTACGTGCCAAAATATATTAGTGGGGGTGTTCAACTGTGGAAATAACGCATCAAATTACAATTTCAGCATGAGGTTATAGGGGTACTGGAAAGCTAAACTCAATTACACTTTAAAAAAAAAAAACAAAAACACAAAACAAACACAAACGTGTGTATGGGGAAAAGATGGGTTATTTTTTGACGTAGGGCTTTTTCCTTATTTGTTGTACTGATTCCATACGATGAAATAAATCAGTTAGGAGTGCATAACACAAAGGAAATCACAATAAATAGCAACATTTTTTTTTTTTTTTTTTAATATTTCAGTTGACCTTCATATCTGCTGCTTAGATTTTGCTCTTCTTCAACAAACTAACTAGCACCGTTATTGTCCTCCATCATTTGTTTGTCTTCATCTTCTTCCCTGCCAACTCAATGAGATTCAATGCTAAAGATCTGGCTTTGCTGGCCAAGCGACCATCATGTTGTTTTGACAAGGAAGGAAAACTGAAGATCTGCAGAGTGGTCGGGGACGAAAAATTAATAGGTAAAAATAACTTGAGTTGAAAACTACCTGTGGTTGATGTGCATGTTTGCTGCAGCTGTCAGCTCACAGTTTCACTAATCACATATGTCTCAGTGTCTTCAGTTTTCTTCATTACTGATGCTTGAGTGATGCTAAATACCATTCTAAATAAGGACATTTAAAAACAGCTCTTTAGTTTGCTCAAGTTTTCGAGTATCCTTTGTTACATACCTGACAAACGGTACCTGGGCCTTAAAACTATTTTTTCTTGATTGAAAAGAATTTTTTTAACTAGTGGTTTCAAGTCACCAGTTGTTAGTTGCTGTGTGTAGTGTTATCCAGTTCTTCAGGTCCAACCCTGCAAAAACTGCATTTTATTTTGTCATAAGATTTTTTTTTATTGCTCACTTTCCACCTCCTTTGCAGGTTTCTTCTGGCTTTTATGATCATGTTTTAAATGTCTTTCAATTTCCAGTAAGCTTGAACAAATGTCTGTTCCCTTGGTAGTTGTTAGGAAATAGTTCCTATTTAGCTGTAAAATCATTTCTAATACAATAATTTCAGCAACAGCAAATGTTTTATTTTCACTTGTCCCAGCTGATCTTCACTGAGATGCATTTACTTTGATTTTATTAGGGGGAAAAAAGAAGGCACAGACATGGTTATGATAAGGGGCCAAAAAATGTTGTGCTATGCTTTCAGAGTATTCTATACATTTTGTAATGATGAGGTAAGTTGATAACCAGTCTCCTATGGAGCATGCAGCAAGCTTTCTGGTAAGAGTACCAGTGAGCATCCTCTTCTGGCTGCTTTGGGGTTTCTCAGTGGGGTTCTGTCCCTGTGTTCTCATTGCAGGCAACATTATCAAACCCTGTCCAATGAATATCTGATGTTTTCGATGATGTCCTGGGATTTTATGCACTTAGTCATACACTGAGTACTAGCATTGCTGTTAAAAACCTTTTGATTGACCGCAGACCAAGCATTCTTGTAGCCTGACCTCCTGTTGCTAGTGTCGTCAGTGGCAGTTGATTTTTAGGAAGATCTTTAAGAAACTAGGCATGCATAGAATGATCCTACTGCCTAGTAAATCCTTCTGGCTCCCAGCATTCAGATAAGGACCTCTTGAGAGAAGGGTTTAAGTCACTCTATGTACTATCCATTGAGAGCCTTGTCATTACTAAATATGACTAATCTTTCGGCCTATTTTTCACGCTGTTACAAGGTAGTGACTTTCACAATTCTTATTTAACTATACCTTATACTAGAGACAGCTGCAGTGTGTCTGTGATAAGATACCTTTCTTCTGCTGATGCTTGCAGGGTTCTGGAGGGTGGCATGTAGTCTAAGCAGAGTCCCATACTTCTACTGTAAAACATAAGCTGCAGCTGTGATAACTTGGTTTAGATTTTAGTTGGTGGATGAGCATTAATGTATATTACTTTTGGTTTTGTACTTCAGTAGGTTTGGAAAGATCCATCAACATGATTATTTCTAAAATAATTATTATTAATAATCTCATCCCCTACCTAAGAACAACACAAAACCAAACAAAACCACCAAACCTGGCACACAGCTGAGATCAGTTACTTTAAGTCCCAGTGCCTGGGACTAAGTCTTCCACTCGTGGGAGAAAGATGTTCTAACTTAGAAGTGTTCCCTGTTGAAAAATCTTAATCAAAATTACCAAGAGGAAACAACAATTTTATTTATTTACCGTAATAAGACACTTCACTGGTCAGTAATAAGTCTCTCGTGGTGGCCAGCATAGAGGGAAGTGCAAGAGTTCCTTGGAGGCAGCAGTGGAACAACCATGTCCTTGGGGTACTGCTGTTTTTCTGGCTTCCCATCAGTTAATGGCTGGCTGCTGTCTGGCGACGTGGGGTTTCACATGTCCTCTTCCTCAAAAAAAAAAAAAAAAAAAAAAAAAAAAAAGAACCACCCTATGACACCCACCGGCTAACTACCAAAAATGTCACAGCCACAACAACAAAAAAAAAAAAACCAACAACCCTTATGCTAAATATTCTTTATTTTCTAGGAAATGCTAAAATGATGCAGGGTTTGTTGAAAGATATTATATTTGCATGTGAGATGTTTATAATAGCTGTATCTAGCTGTCTATACTTAGAGCTGGATAAAAAAGTGCTTTTTTTTTTCTTCAAAACAAGAGAAGATGTAATTAAAAAAAATGGCTAGTAGGAATAGCTTTTTTTCACCCACTCCAAGGTTCTGAAACAGTCCTTTTTCTTAAATTTTGATTACATGCATCTATTTGTGTATAAGCACAAATATGTGGCTGTTTTCATTGGGCAAGCACTTTTTAAAAAGTGCAGTAAAATAGTAATAGTGAAGTGGCTGTAAATATTTAGGTCGCATTTGCTTACTTGCTACTTTCCAAAAACTGCAAATCCAGATGAGCATGTCTTAATCTAAGTAAACAGTAAATTTTTTTGTGCCTTAAAAAGGATTATACTCCATCTCTTCCAACAATGGAAGCAAAAGCTGAACCGTGTTAAAGTGGCTCTTTCTGCTCCCGTGTGAGGAAAAAGCAGAGAAGCAGAGAAAACAGAGTGGAGTGTCTGCTGCAGTCACCAATTCTTTCAGCTGCAGAGTAGAAGAAACCTTCTGGGAAGTTATCTGGCATTTAACAGCATGTTGTACATAGGCAGCTGCTGAGTGAAGCTGGCTTTTTTTGGTTGTTAATGATTTTCTTTTCTGACCTTTATTACTAATGCATTTTCTTTAAGAAGCATTTAATGTGTGAAGACAAAAGGTTGTTTTTATTAATCTCTTACTTCTTTGCATACAGAACCGAGAGAGAGATGGTGCCGACTGAAAGGAAATCTGCTCTTTCTAATGAAAAATAAGGTAATTCATTTTCCTACTGCTTTTCTTGATGTGTTAGTTTAATCTGTATGAACTTGAGTAATCCTTTTTCATGATAGCTATTGGCATTATGCTTTTAGAGACAAAAATTCCTATTACTAGAATAGTGGAGATGAAAAAATTCCATTGTTTGCCTTTTATAACACTAGGTATTCTTCATGATATCAACATTCTTTGGCTGAATCATAAATAGTCTGTAGCCAGGTTTTGCTCATAACACACACAGCTTTAAATCCAGAATTTCTCCATCAGATCTACTGGAATAATGAAAGCAAAAATTTCACAGCTTCAATGAGGTATTGTGCTAGTGTTCAAGATGCAGTTTGAGAGTCCAATACAGTTTTTAGTGTTGTTTTGTAACTGAATTTTCTCTGAAGTGTTGGATTATTTTCTCCTCCTTTATGCACGAGTACTTTGCTTTGATGTAAAGAGCAATTATTTACCTAGAATAAAGAGCCTATTAAAATAGGGTCTGACCCTGACACATAATGGAAGTCTTGCATGCCAAGTGCCCTCGTTTGCCTTTAGGTTTAATAGAAGTTGAGGCAACTCATCCCCTGTAAGGAACAAGTACTAAGAGTGGAACTACTTTCTTAGCCTTTCTTTCTGATATGCTGAACACTGCTTCTGTACTTGGCTGAAAATAGCATGGAATTGTGAAGAAGGAGGGGACTGTACAAGGCTTGAGACATTTACCTGTTGTTAATGAAGTGTTTTATGGTTGTCTTTTAAGATATTGCTGTACTGTATGGAGCAGCTATTGAATTGAAACAATAATACAGCTTGACAGATTGTATATTCTGTTTGAAAGGTTTTCAACATGATGCAGTGACTTATTTTTAATATACCGATAGTTGTGCACGTGGTCTAATTTTAAAGCAGTATTTGCTTGCAAAGTGCTGTTAAGGAGTGTGCGATAGATTTCTCTGTGTATGCAAACAAAATGATGCAGGTTTCTCTGGCTTGAGTGTCATGTGGCTGCATTCCCTTGGATGGTGAAAGGGCATGCAAGTTTTATGTAGGTGAAAGTAAACTCAAGGCCGTGACATCCCTTTGTCACACCCTCATATCTTATTCTGCTGTATGACTTGCAGAAACTATTTTTAGCAAAGGGCTTTGAGTTTGAGACTGCATCTTGCCCCGTGTTCCTTCAAGTGCCCTAATTTCATGGGGGCCTCTGGCATTTTGTGAAAACAGTTTCTAGAAATATTTTGATCAACTCTGCATCTTTGAAGAGAGGGATAAGAGTTTTGCTGAAAGCAAATGTAGCTACCAGTTTGCTCTTTAAATTTCCAGAGCCGATCAAACTGTACTAGAGGATTTAGTGGGGATTGGTACTCAGCTTCATGTGTTGTCATTGTGTTTTTTAAATATGCAGATGAGGTGCATATGGATGTAATGATGAATATCTGGTGATCTCAGAGGGCTGGTTGATTTGCTGATGAAACTAGGTCCACTCAATGTTCAAATGCAAAACCGTGCTGAGAAACACGGGGAGAGATAAATTAATAGTTTGTTACCGAAATGGTTTAGGCTTGCAGCGAACAAAAGGAAATTGCTGTTGAAATGCTGTGGTTTGACTGAATCAATTAAATACCTAATGTGGGTGATCTTTATGTCTAGGTCAGCATTAGAAAACTGCATCTCTTTCTGGTTGCTTGGTTTAAACAAGTTTCAAAATTGGCAAAGGTTATGTATGGAAGGAAGCTACGAATATGATTAAATACCTTTACCAGGAGATATGACAAGTATAAGCTTATCAAAAAGATGAGTGGTGACTCCTTGAATATCCAAGTGTTTCCACAGGGTGATTTTATCAGGTACTTTAAGAAGGTCACAATAAGGGTGAAACCTGGAAGTGAAGTTAGACAAATTCAAATAATTACTGCAGGATGACTGGCTGCTTTAAAAAAAAAAAAAAAAAAAAAAAAGTACACTGAGCACCTACTGTATCTCATCATAAAAATGTCGGAATTTACTGGATTCAGTACAGAGACTACTGAGTGATTGAAAGACAGGGATGTGAAATATATATCAAACTAAATGATACAGCACTTCCTAGTGGACTTACATTCGAGGAATTTGTTGAGTAGTCACTTTCAGAAGTTTCTACTGTTGGGTACCATAAAGGATAGCTTCTGTGACAAAGATCTGTCAAATCTCAAATCCCTACTTGAAAGAATGCAATTTATAGTCATATGAAGTAAAAATGAAGTAATTGGCTGTGAGAACAGATGGGAGTGTACCCTTTATTTTTTCTGTAGTTCATTCTAGAAATGAAGAGGGGACCCCTCTGAAGCAATATTAGACACAAAAGAAAAATCAGTTTTGGAGTTTGGGAATGTAGTTTGCTAGTATAACAAACAACTGAAAATAGTCTTGTCTCATAAAAGTTAGGCATCTTAAATAATAGCCATAGCCGCCAATTTGATATTTTTAAATATCCTACTGAAACCTCTGCTACACTCAGGAGATGTGGTGCATGAACGATGTGCCCAGAACAGCACTGTTGAAGCTGCACTCCTATTTTTGTTACTGGAACCTGATTCGGCTTCTTATGGCTTGACACGGAAGAAAAGTAACTCTGTTCTGGAAGCTCATCTGAATGCTGAGCAGTTACTTTCAGAAGTTGCTGTCATGAAATGAAGACTGATTTGCTGCTATTCATTAATTGCTGTCAGAGGCACGTGCATGTCTGCATACACAAATGCTTATAGTTTAATGACAGACTCTCATTCTAGTTCAAATGTACATAAATTATACTACTTGTATATGAGGAATCTGGGCTATAAAATTGCCAAGGAGGCCTCCCGACTTCTGGGTGCTGTAAATCTTAAGTAGCACAGCAGTACATTTTCAGTGCAGGGAAAATATGTGGTTTATTCTTTCACTTTATCATATCTGCATGCAATAGAATAACCTATTGGGAGTGATAAAGCTACTTATTTCCCTTGGTTTAGCAATGGAGTTGGTTATATTGGACTCCAAGCGGGAGTCCAAAATACTGTACCCCATTGAAAGCCTGTGGGATGGGTTTAATTTACTTAAATTTTAGACAGTTCCAGTCTGGGTGGTGCTTTTATTTTAGAGGTCATGCAAGTGGGAAACAGGGATGAAGACAGCTGTGTAACAGTTGCTAATGCCTATAATAAGTGTTGTAGATCTATCAGCCTTTTTTTTTCATTGACATAGGGGACTTCTGATTTCAAGTTTCAGGCCTCTTTGAGAATTGCAGTATTATGTACTAACTTTACTTGTTTACAATTGCAGATGAGAATTTATAGCGAAGATATTTTTCTCTATCTAATTTTTCACGAACACTGCAACTTGTTTCTTACTAAATGTCATGCTGTGTCATTTCCTTGCTCTTTTCTTTTCATAGGTCCTTTAGAATAATTTTTTTATAAGAAAGAAGCAAACAGATTATTTTAACCTTTCTCAGTCTTGCTTAGTCCTCACCCCAGTTCAGTGCTATTTTTTGCTATTTTTTTCCACTCACACCTGTGGATGAGGGGAAAAAACAACCAACAACACAAAAGAAACCCACAAAACCCCCTTTGGTAAGAAAATATTGTGTGAATTTGGAATGATTGTTGCTGAGGTAAAGAGAAAAAAAAAAAAAAAAAAAAGAAAAAAAAAGAAAAACACCTAACCAATCTATGGTTAATTTTCCCATGTGCTGATATTCCCAAATGGTAGTGCTGATACTTAGCTGGTTTTGCAAATTACTTTGCAAATCTACGCATAAAAAGATGTACTAAAAAGGACAATTATGGTTTTGCTCCTCAGTAATAGCTCCAGAGGGTCCATTATGTTCTAGTGAGTAAACATTTTGACATTGCTACTTAGTTTTGAATATGTATTTAGGAATTTAAAAGTGGAATTGTGATCAATACTGTCTAGTGGGTTCTCTAGCAAAGTCATTAGTGTCTATTGCGTAAATCTTCCTTGGTTTCCAGTTTGGTGATTTTATAGAAGTAACCTTTCCTGTTGGTTATGTTGCTGTGTTCATGCACTAGCTCAATCTCATGCTGATTTTTTTGGTACTTTGGACGCTTGTTCGTGTGTGTGTGAATGCTTGCCTTTTAAGACACCTATAATGTATTGATTTAAAAAAATCATGTGGAAGGAAAGAAGCCTAGTTATATGGTTGACAAAAGCTGTTACGAGTGCTGAAAGTACCTTAAATTGGTAGTCATCATATTACACGTATATAATCATGAACCTGTCTTTTTTCTCTAATTTAGGAATTGTTGTGGTAGCACAGTTGCATAACGTGTTCATGTTGCAGTGAATCTCTATGCCTGGTTCTGAACCCCCTGAAAACACGGGATGTATTCTGAAGAAATAGCAGACAACTGCACAGGTGTAAATTGGAATATGATAATACACCTGATGTCTGAGGTGTTAATATATTAGGTAAACAGTGGTGAATGTTTTGAGACTGTCTTTGTAATGAATTGCCTTAAACTGAATGCGTTGCTGGGCTTAAGATTTTGCAGATGAGAGTAATGAGCAAATCTAAACGGTGGTGCTGTCAATAATCACAAGCTTTCTTGCAATGTTTGTGAAAGCTTAACATAAATTATGTTGTTACAGCATTTATCACAACTCTAATGTATTATTAACAGTTGGCAGAAAAGCCTCAAAGATTGCAGGTTGGCTCATAAATCAATAACCAGAGAACCATGTGCAAGGTAGAAACAATGGGATAATGACATGCTTCTGAGGTTCAGATGTGAACTACATTGTAATGCAGCCGTGAAAACGTTACTCAGGTTCTCATGGCATTAGTATATGGAAGTTTGGCTTTAAAAGTGTGAGAATGTATGCAAATCTTTTCTTCATTCGGATGGGTATTCACAAGGTATCTCCAGCATTTCAGCTTAGCCATATAGGTTTAGTATTCTCCTTTCCAATTTGTTACCTTTCAAGTATCCTTACAGTGTGAGATTGTTTTATTTCTATTGAAGCTTTGGAGCCTTTCCTCTTCCGTTGGACTATGGAGTTTCTTGTGCGTGCGTGCACGTGTGGCTTAGCGTTCTGTAAGTCAGTCATCTCTCCAGGGTGTATTGAAATAAGTGACTCTCCTGGGTTAGGGTGCACTTCTTTGAAACCATTTCTCAGTAGTTGTTTCAGTTTTCTAGAGCATGCTCTGTATCAGTTGAAGTGTTCATGTCTGAGCAGCCAGAGTCAGGGATGCTGTGCAGCGTAGCATTGCTTTGAGATTTAATGTCATTGCTGATGTGTTTTTTGGCTGAATATTGCATGTATTATACTGGTTGTGGCCATGTTTTTGCAGTATCTGTAAGTTAAGAAGCAGCCAAGTGACTCTATGTCTGTAACATAACATACCTTCAGTAAGATTCAGCGAGATATGTTGCTGGTCTGGGAAGACTTGGATTTGCAGTAGGAAGTAGAAAATGGCAGAAGTGTGGCCCAGGCAGATCTGAAAACTGCATCACCCCTTCCATAGCCCAGAAGCTTTTGGGTATCTTGGAACATTGTCAGCCCCAGCTATGTGTGTACTTGTGCCTGCACTTAACTGAGATGTGGATTGTTGCCATGTTGTTGGAATGAGGTTTTTATATGTATATAAAAGCGTAAGCATTTATACGTAAGTTAAATATCAGGCAGTGTTCAGTGAGGAACTCAGATGAATTGGGTTCTGCTGAGAGAAGGGATATTGCATTGTAGGCTTCTTACTCTACTTTCATACGATATTGAATCCTGTAACAGTAGTCACGTGTGCAGATCACTGAGATGTCTTGGTATGTTTTAAGTCTCTTACTTAAGCTGGGCCTATTTTTAAATAACTAGTTGTGGGATCTCTGATGTTGTGTTGTAGAGGCACTTGAGAATGTCTGTTTGCATGCCTTGATTTAAATAGTCCTTAGTGGGTTTTGTTGTTGTTCTTAAGGCAGTTCAAGGTTTGTAGCCACATTGGATTAGAAGAATGCTATGCAGAGAACTCCATGCTATAACTTTTTACTTTTAACTTTTAAATGTTGACAGTTGTGATACCCATATTACCACTTAAAACACCATGATGTAGATAATGCCAGTGCAGTGTCTGGAGGGAGGAAGCTGCTGTCTTCACACCGCTCACGAAGAGATAATGCAGTGATCGTGAAGTCGTCTGAAACAACTGGGGCAGAACACTGAGTAGACAAACATAATCTATGATTTCCTTAGTAGTCATTGCTCCGAAGTGGTTGTAGTGCTATCCCAGACCCATGTGTTTTAGCACTCCCACAGACTGCTGCATCTCAGAGGCACCAGAACACTTTTTCCTTGGTATGGCAAGTGCTCACTGAGGTTTTTTTACTGAGGGCCTGTGCAGTGCCACTGAGGTGTACGAGCTGACTTGTGGCACTTGTATTTCCAACAGTACTTGGAAATGCAGTTTATAACTACTGAGTTATGAGAGTAATTATTTACTCCTGTTTTTACTATGACCTGAAAGACTTTCTCTTTTTCTCCCAGCTTAATAAGATCCTGGCAATCCCTACTGCCTTCCTGCTGTCTTTGATTCCTTCATTTCTCTTGCTGGTTCTCCTTCCTGCCTCCAGATATTACTGACTTACTCTCCAGATAGCGAAGCCCTCCCTTTGCTTCTACTGCTGTTAGAGGCAGACCTTTTAACCTGTGCCTGCTTTGATAATTCCTTTCCGTCTCTTGCCTTTCTTTAGTGTCTACTTTGACCTCTTGTTTAACTTGTTCCTTAATCTTTCTTTCCTCTAGCTCTTTTATGGAATAAGCATGCTTTAATCCTCCCTGTTGTGTGCCTACCTGTCCCCAACTCACCTGCTTTGCCTCTTTGATATCTGGAGTTTATTACTACTTTGTTTACGGTAGCATCTATTGCAGTTGCAGCCCGGGTTTTACTGATCTCCTTTGAATGACCTTTTCTAACAAGAGCTAAGAAGTGTCTCTCTTGTTCCTGCACCTGACTGACACTTCTGATTTCTGTTTATCTGCTTTCTCTCAGTCATTTTCAACTACTTCCTTCAAATTTATTTCTTTTGAGGATTCATGGGATGCCATATCCAGAGTTGAAGTATATATAAGGAAAAAGGTAGCATAACACTGCATGTTCTTCAGTGCTAAATTGCATCTAGATCGGCTTCAGTACTGGCTTGCCCAAACTCTGCTTTCACCTTGCCTTTCAGAGATCTCTTCCTGTGCATTTGGCCGTGAATTCAATTTCAGCATGAATCAAACAGCTGCTTAATCTTTCCTGTCAAGTTCTTCCTCCCATTGCTTTTGATGGCTGAAGTGAACATCACTTCCCTTCCTGTGACTTGTTTCATTGACTTCAGCATCTCACTTTCAGTCAGAATATGTTTCTAAGTATTTGTGTTTTCGCTGTCTGTTCTGCAGATTCTTTTTAAGATGGAACACTTCCTTTCTAGCTCTTTGTCACCTGAAACTCTGAACTGGGTTCATCTTACTTTGTGTTTTCAGTTACTGGAAGATTGTTTTCCTGATCTTGGGAAGGATAAGATGTGGTTATATCAATTAATTCTTGCAAAAAAGTAACTTTCCTGTCTGGTTTTGCTAATAGAAACCTGATGGGTGTGTTATTGGAAACAAAGAAGACTTTGAAGTTATGTGTGCAAGTGCTGAGTGGGCAACATGTAGCAGTCTCTGAGTAGGTTGCAACCAAAATAGTTTGCAGTTATCTCAGTGAATTCCTTCTTAACACATGAAAGAAACCTAGAGAAGGAGAAAGGCTAATAACATGAGTGGACTGGCATGCTACACTAAGCTATGACTCTTGCTATAATCCATCAATCTCCCAAACTCTTCCACTGAAGAGAATCATGAAAACACTTTATTTTGTGTTTTGAAGTACAAGTCTTCATATTGTGGTATTGAATAGAAGTGGGAGAGCTGCTTGGCCTGCAGAACTGTTTCACTTCACAACATGTTCCAGTGACAGAGATGGTAGGAAGATAAAACTATCAATCAGAGCGCTTGATTATGACACTTCAGATTATGTTCATCAGAACTGGGTTATTACTTCTAAGAGGAAAATGTGAAGTTAAAGATAGAGCTCTGAAATAGAATACTTTTTTTTTAGTGTTGAGTGAATAGCAGTTAAAGGAACACACACATATTTCCCTCCCCCCAGCTCTTTCTAAAATCAAAACACATGGGTTGAGTCTTTTTTTTTTTTTTTTTTTTAAACCAGGAACTAGGTTGTCAGGACACTGTTGCTAAACCATTTCTTCACTGAAAGCAACCTGTGTGTGATATGAATCATAGAACTGTGAAATATTGTTCATGTTTCTATATCCTGCTGGACAAATAACGTAGCCTGGCTACCAGCTTGTGCATACTGGGGTTCTCTACTGAAAAATTTGTCTTCTTTCACAATATAACCGTTTAAGTTATTGTGTACTCCTGTTTATAAATTGTCAGTAGATGGCAGCAGCAATCTCTTCAAGTAAATTGTAGCTTACCAGCCAAATGAGCATTATGCTAACATTATGCTAATGTTAACTAATCCTAAGAAAACCCACTCTACTGCAGCAATTCACTGAGGACAAAGCTTGCTTTTATTTTTGGTCTAAAACAGGATTTTGAAGCCAGGGACTGCTGATTAACCTCAGTTTAGACTTCTATGAGCCGGATGGTGAGAGAAGAGAAACCAGAGAAGCTTGAATCACCTCGCAGCAGCACAGCGATTGATACCAGCCAGCTCGAGAAACTTGGTGGTAGTTGCATCTTGCTTTACCATCAAAGACTCTTCCGGCTAGTCAGTGCTTGCTGCACCACATAGTTACTCATTACTGAAGGCTGTGTTTAGCAGAAGGGAGGAGAGGAGCTGTATGTGCATATATACATCAGTGTCCTGCTCTTTGAATTGCATCCCAGATGATCCTATCAACTTATCTTTTGCTTTTGTTTTTATTTTTATAATTTCTGTAGTACTTCCTACTGCAGTGGCTCTGAAGTTTGTGTGTAGCCTGATCTATGCTACTTGCCTTTGCAAAGTGAAGCTTGAAGGGTGGTTTTGCTCTGTCCACGCCCTTTATTTTCTTTCCGCTGAGCTGGACTGAGTTAGGAGGATATACTATGGCTGCAGAAAAATGCTTCAGGCAAGGGGCCGTTTTCTTCTTCTGGAGAACCTAACTGTAAGCCAGCTGCCATGACTTGGTGGGGATGAGAGGTGACTTCTGTGGGTTGTTTTTTATGTTTTTTATTGGCGTGGGGACAAATGTGGTGAGCACATGGTCCTGGTTACACTGGGACTAGAAGGCTTTTTAGGAAGGTGGCATGAAAACCAAAGGAGGGGAGCTCAGCTAAATTGCAGCAAAGGGTAGTCATGCTTCCATGGACTCCTGGCTGTACCAAGAGGGAAAAAAGCCCCTGTTTTCTAAACCTCTCTGTTACCCTGAATTTTAATGGGACTTTTGCTTTGAATAAGTTGAGTGTCTCTAAATTATAAGTTCATTTTGTATTCTAGCCTTAAATTTATTTTTTTCGTAGCAACTAATGAGTGTTGAGGATAAAATAGTGCTTTCTCCTTCACTATCTCTATTAACCACTAATATTTATTATTTCTTTTTTTTTTCTCATCAGCTCTGAGAACTGAGCTCTTCACAGTGCCACCACTTATTTCCTGAGTGGTGATAGCTAATTTTAAGTTCAGTGTTAAAAAAGTGGTTGTGTTTTGTCATATGTGCACAGCTTGCGCTTATCAGCACTGAGTTTTATTTAATACATTTTCACGTGGTTTGTGAGGGTAGCAAGACCCTACAGCTCTGCCTTCAGTTTCAGATTTGGGTCTCTTTCTTTGCACTAGCAAATGTTACCAACTATACACATCCTTAATCCTGGACATCTGTTAATGCAGGACTTCTGCCCTTTATACCTTTGCAGGGTAGTTTTTCCAAACAATTGGTGAAGGACCTTGTAAAACGTGCTGAATGCTTCAGATAACTCTAATAAACTTGTGACATGTGGCTTCCTCTGTAAAACCTGTTAACTCTTCACCTTCCTATTACTTACTTTTAGAGCTTTCTCTTTTTATTTTCTTCTGTATTAGGAATTTCTACTCATTTGGCCAATGCAGAAGAGTTTTGTCAGAGAAAGAATGAAAATCTGTTATTACGTGCCTGCTTCTGTAGAATGTTGCTAAAACTAATAACAGGCAAGTTACAGGATTGGTTAAGTTACTGACTTCATTTTATTTTTATTTAGGCTGTTGAATGCTTCTTTTTTTTTTTTTTTTTTTTTAAAGCTGAAGATTTTACCTGCATCAATCAAACTTGCACTTGATGATACTTTGAGCTTTATCCTACCTAACAGAAGTTTAAAAGAAATAAGAGATGTGTGTGTGGGAAACTTGTAGCTGACATCATGCACACGACTTATTGTCTTTACAGAAAGAAGGAATCAATGGCATATTTGATGCTTTAAAAAGAATTGCTGGGTTTGGGAGAGGGTTGTCTCCTGCCCCCCCCTTTAAGATTTTCTTTGAACTCTCAATAAAAATTCCAGCTAACACCCTGGGTGTGTGTTTCTTTAATCACATGCATCTGGCCTTTTGTTTGCTCTTGACTTCCCCAAGTTCTCAGACTTTGTCTTGTCTTGACTGTTTGAAAAGTCTGCTTGATATTGAACGCATCCTTAGAGTTCTGCCAGTGACCTTTGCTTTAGAGCAATATTTATAAAGAGTAGAACAGATGTGGAACACACAGGCTCATGAAACAAAAATGGATCTCTGTATTGTTTCAGGAGGGTATAAAAGCTTTCCTAATATAAGAACATTCTGAAGTATTCCCATGAGAGAAGATATGCCTCAGCATTGCCAGTGATGTCTCCGTTTTATCACAGCTTAACACACGAGTGCTAATGGATCAACTCTTTAGAGGATGACAATTAATTCTATTTCTGCTAAGTGCCTTGCAGATACTACCACAGCGTGGTACCTGAGTGACAAGCCCCTGTGTCCTACCAGTACTGGGTGGTTTGATTTCATCGGAGTAGGGATCAGGGGATGCAGTGCTACTGCTTTGAGCAGATTTACCAGTGATTATGAAGAATCTGCACCTGTTCTCTCTGTCTCCTTTTTGCAGGAGTTATTTTGATGATAGTGCCTTGCTGATGTGATACCAAGTTGAGGTGAAAGGAAAGCAACTCACTTGTTCCCTTGAAAAGACAAAACAAACAAAAACCTTTTTAAAACACTTAACAACACACCGTTTTGGAATCAGTAGGTGGAACTGCTTTTAGCTGGCCCAGTCCTTCTTATGTATTTCCAGATACATAGGAAAGTTAAATAAAGAGCCTTAAAACCTAATGGGACATTTTAAGTTGTAATGTCAATGCAGTTCAAGGGCAACTAACTGGAATTTTGGAGAAATAAATGCAATATACAATCTGTTTTTACTGATGGAAGTTTTGGTGTTTTGAGGAGCAAGACTGTTTTATCAATAGTCCGGTGAGTAATCATGGTTATTTGGGCTGTGCTTTATTCATGCTTTGACAGATTTAGCTCTCATCAACCTGACTTGAATAGCCAGGCATGGCTGTCTCAAGCAACCCTCAAGTTTATTAGCAAGTTGATTAGTTTGTTCTGAGACTTACTTGGTAGTGCAGAAATATTTTTTTTCTTAAGTCGGGATGTGTGAAGAAAGGGATTAAAAAGCAGAGGAGGAAGCATTAGGATCGTATAGGTATTCCTGTGTGTCTGCTTTCTCTTTTACATGTGTCAACCCTGTCTTTTTTTTTTTCTTTTAGTATATTTTATTCAGGATTTATGGAGTAAGGATTTATGTCTGAAGTGCTGAACATGCGTCAACTACCAGAAGCCAAGTTATTGACTGGAATATTTCAGACTTCCTGTGCATCCGTCCTTAATGAACAAATATGGCAGCTTTTTTTTTTTTTGTCAGGCTCATGGAAGCACATTCATGTTCCTGAAGTTTTTTCTATCACTTTTTTTTTTTTTTTTTTTTTTCTTTTTGATCTACAGTGCAGATACACGGTGGAGCAAAGTTGGCTTCCAGTACCTTGGAAATACTGACTGGTCCTGCAGATCTCACTGACCACTTTAAAGACATGATCATAGTATGATCATGTAAAGAACACAGGATCTGAGGCTTTCTGGTGCTGGTTATCACAGTTATTTATCTAGCTTATGAAAAAAGCTCCACTTTATAAGTTACAATATTTTTTGAAGTAATTTTAAGATTGAGAACTGTGCTCACAAACTAATTAGGACACAAACAGAATTCCTGTGGCGATGAAATAATTAATGCTTCAACAGACATGATTAAAACTTAGGTGTTTGTCTAGCCTAATCAAAAAGATGGCTATGTGGAAATGGAAAAAGTGTATTTTTACCTGTGTTAACACTAAACACTTTAAACATTTCAATTAATTCTTTAATAATGTAGGTCGGGGAAAATTGTAGGTG
Organism: Anas platyrhynchos; assembly: GCF_047663525.1. Classification (NCBI taxonomy): domain Eukaryota; kingdom Metazoa; phylum Chordata; class Aves; order Anseriformes; family Anatidae; genus Anas; species Anas platyrhynchos. Next base: position 39,074,625 of record NC_092590.1, read on the forward strand.
GGAATTAAATACGAGGCAACAAAAGCTTCAAATCCTGTGACATTCTGTGTACTTTGCAACGCAAAGGTATGGTGTTTTTGCTTTTGTGAGCTTAAGTGTAGCTAACTGGGTTGATGTGGTTGCAGCAGAGCTGTGGCAGGATGGTTCCCCAGCTGCCAGTGCTTAGTCCAGGGTCCCAGGCAAGGCTGTGGGCTTGGAGATGAAAGCCAGCTGAGTGCTCCGCCTGGGCTGCTGTGCAGATGTATGGGGCTCTGCACAAGCATTGCAAAAGGCTGGTACATCATGGAAAAGGCACCGTGGGCCAAGTCACAGGCTATTAATAATAATCAGAGGGTTTAAATACCACTGAAGTTTGACCTTTGTAAGGAAGCTTGATAGCCTCTGCTAGGAAATTTATGCAGTCTGTGGCCTGGGGAGAAGATTTTATATATATATATCTATACACACACACACACACACACACATATATACATACAAATATATACACATATTTGCTTTTATTTGGCATGTTGCTTAGTTCTGAAATAAAAATTATTTCTGTTCAAGCTATTTTCTACTGAGAAAGAAGGGCTATTCCCAAGAAAGGAAATACAAATAAATACGCTAAGTTGTATCTGGCAGATTGTAATTCAGGAAGAAAATACAGCTTTTCCCTATGCCTCATCTTGTTAATAAAGACTAAAGCATTTCATTTTTTTTTAATACTATTTTTTTTTTTTGCTTATTTTCTTTTTTTAAAGCACAAGTAGTGGATCTTGGATTATTGAACTGAGGGCCTGGTCATTTTGAAATGACGAGATATATCCAAATTGTGTCACAGACACAAAAATAAAAGACCTACAAGAAAGTTCAGAACTTCTCTTCCTTACATGTTATATGAGAAGAGAAGACCTAGTCATCTGTCTCTCTACTCCAAGACAAGCTATGTCAGTATAACTTCCTACCAGTTCTGGAAACTCTGTAGAGAGTTGAGAGTAAAGCATCTGGTGAAGGTTTCTGCCTCTGAATCTGTAGAGATGCAGCATATCTTTCCCTAGCAAGACCGACTATATTAGCTCACCATGACAGTAAGGCTTTCAGGAGATGGCATGATCTGTACTGTGTGTTGATGCTGTGGAGGTGCACTGTAGCTGCAACTGTTCTCATTTCTTTCCTTATTGGTAGTTTTGGGCTTCTTGTTTTTCTATGATATGGTGTCTCATGCTGCTCCTTCAAGTAAGGTCATACCTGAGACATTCTGAATTACTCATTTGGCGAGAATGGGGCTCTCATGTCATTCAGTACTGCATCTCTGTTCTTAGTGTAGAACAGCCTGGAGAAAATGGAAACTTAGTGTTTATTCATGGAGATGCTTATTTCTATATTTTATTCCTTCCCCCTAGAGCTCTCCCCACCCCAATATCTGTAGTAGATGTAAATATCTTTGGTCTAAATCTGCAAACAGTCTCTGCTTTTAGCTTCTATATCGCTACCGTTGCATTTGAAAACTCAGTTCAGACAGTCATTGGGAGAAAAATGTCTTTGGTTTCTTCCTGCTTGGTGTTCAAAATAAGTTTGACCTCCTAGTGCCGACAATTTTATCTTCTTCCAAAACTTGGAAGAATCTGAGAGTATTGTTTGAACTTTTCGTGGTGATGCTTTTTGTCAGCTGTCACTTTTAAATACCAGGGATCCAAACTTTCTTTACAGACATGCAAGCTAATTTGAATGCTTTCATTCCTGTTCAACAGTACTCTGCAGAGAAATGCTTTTCTATTGAATGAAGGAAAAAAAAAATTAATTCTTCTTCAAATGAGGTTTTGAGTACATAATCTAATTCCTACAAATTAGATAAACTGAGGATGAGGTTGAATGTAATTAATTTGTTACTTGATTCCTTAATTGCATACTCTCTGTTTTTTTATTACATGCTTTATTCCCCATGTTCCTTTTAGGTGTTTATCTATGAGTATAAAGTTCACAGTTGAGAGAATCTTTATAGCAATCACTTTACTGTTCAGTTGTATTCCTAAAGCAGACATTTGGAGCAGTGCATCTTAAACAGTCCTTCCTGCTCACTGTCTAGAAAAATGTAGCCTGAAAATGGGGTCTTCGATCTTACGAATAAAGTAACATAATTCATGTGTAAACTTGGCAGGTTAAAATACGTTATTGACAGGAATGATCCTCTGTATTCTAGAAATTCAGACCAAGAAAATATGAACCATGGTTCCATGACCTTCTGATAGCTGCTCGGGTTGTTACTTAATCTCTGTGCTCATCACGAGTCAGGATTGTCTAGGTGACCCTGCTCTAATAGGTTTGTGGCTTCATGTTTCCATCACTCTGCTCGATGGAAGAGGTCGGTAAAGAGAGGGCAGTTTGGCACTGAATTCTGTATTTCTCCCCTTTAAGATGATTATCCCTACCTCTAATGTTCTGGCAAGACCAATTGTCAGCAAGCAGTTCACATCCCTGAGAGGAAGTTATAGGTTCTCCCTGGTGCTGGATGCTGTGTGGAATTACCTAAAACATCACAACTGCCTTCTACGACAGTCCTGAAGATACATATTGAAGCCTGCCTGCAACAGCAAAATAATTTTCTGATGGAGTGGTAGAATGACGACATCTTACTGTTTAAGGTATCTCTAAACTTGACTTCCTAAACCTCTTACCATTTCTGTGGAGGAGTTTTTGTTTAAAACGAGATTTTTTCTTTTTAAGGTATTTTGACAGAATGCTCTCATTTTTAAATAAGCACAGTTTTAAGTTGGGAGTAATTTTAAGAGCTGTACAGTTCAAATAAAAAGGAAAAATGTGTGGTATCAAGTCTTGTATGCATTTCTGTTTACTGTTGAAAGTTTAGTTGATTACTTTTCAAAAAAAAGGGGGGGGGAGGACATGACATGACATTTTTTCCTGTTAGAACAACCAGTGATATATGGAACAGTGTGAAGTGTCTCCTCAATGAAGTGGTGTTCTAAAACATTGCTGACTCTTTCTCTTTCCAGTCATGCAGGAGTTCCAAAACAGTAAATACTCAGATGTTCTGCTTGTAAAGGAATATATATTTTCCTTTCCACAGTGAACAGAAGACTGTTGAACGAAGCCAGCTCTTGCCTATTAAGTGATATTGTTGTAGCTTGTAAAATGGGGAATGGAATATTTGAAACTACAGCTTTCAATTTGATATATAGCTGGCTGTTATGCCTCTCGGAATTATAAAAGACATGCTTAAGTGTGAATCAGAAAATAGTGTCAAGGGAAAAAATGTAGCTTTTTGGCAGTGGTTTAAAATAAATTAAACTTTGGAAATGTTCAAAGTCAGGTGTTCCCATTTTGATTCATTCTCTTGCATCAATATATTCCTGGCATTCAGTGTTGTGATGACCTTTTTTAAAAAAAAAATAATTAGAGAAGCCAAGCTGCTTTTCTCTTCCCAGACCAGAGATGAGAATATATTTTAGTCCAATAAATCAGCAAGCATTTCTAAATGAGCAAAGAGTGAAATTTTTTAGAGACTGAAGTCCTCCATAGAACTCGAGCAAGAAGTATGAACAGAATGAAACTTTTCTTTCATTAAAAGATTGAGGATCATTAGTTATTGTGTGGTTTCCTCACCCCTCCAAGCAGTTCTTCCCACATTACTGCCTGTGGGGGGGGTGGGTTGTGTGGCCTGAAGGCCATGGATATTGCTGGCCTTAGGCTGTCCCTCTACCAGCTGCCTTTGAGACCCCTTGGCAGAAAGCCGTGGGTTGCAGCTAGAACTTGCTGGACTTTTTGTTCTCTTGAGATTGGCAGAAGGAGATTAAGGTAATCTGCTTGCTAACAAAATGGTGCAGTGGCCATTTTAGTGAGCGGTTGTGTATAACTACGCAAACGTGTTAAAAATTAGAAGGTGGAGATCGGGCCTAGAGTCATGTTTTCTTGCAAGTTATTTTTGCATACCAGTAAAAGAGTGTAAGATAGGACTTAGCCATTAATGTTAACAAGAAGATGAGTGTTAAAAAGTGCTTAATTTTATCTCTTTGTGGCCAAACCGTAACTGCTGATTCCATCAATTGAATATGAAACAGTTTGTGTTTCCTTGATCAGAGTTTCCAGAATACAGAACATAGTCTAATGTCTAATACCATGAAAATCTATTTTTTCCACATGCGATTTTCCTAGGTAGGATTATTCTGTAATTCTCTGCTTGAGACCATGGCATTGAAGTGCCTGAACTTGTACTGAAGCAAGTCTGGATTTATTTCTTCAACTTTTTTTTTTTTTTAAGTTAAAGATGATTTGTAAGTCTTTCTTCACTACATCTTTTTTCTCTCTTTTTTGTTACTACTAGCTCATATTTATGATTCTAATGTGCAGGTAGGTATCTTATATACTTGCAGTGCAACTGCCTTAGGTTCTTGGACTTGTTGATGCCATTGGGTACAAGGATCTGGAGTCAGGTCTTGGTAACTATGTGCTTAGGGCTCCCTTACTGAAGCCTTGAACAAGGGCTTGGCTCTTCTACTGTATCATCTGCAGGTGACGGGGTGGAGGAGGAGCAAGTGACAGTGGTGTGGAAAATGGGAATGGTGTTTGTATCTTCCTTACGCCAGTTCCCCCCATCCACATTCACAGTAGAGGCTGCCCGACCTACAGCACTCTGACATATGGCTTGTCAAGTACTAGCTAGTCATATAAATTGACTTCCTTATTTTCAATTCTAAATTTAGCCATTTAATTATTGAGTTCCCTATGGCAGGACTGCAGCTTGTGCTCTGGAGCAGACATGTCAATTAAGTTCCTAGAACTCTTTCAGGCTCTCAGCATGAGAAGGCAGTGATATGCCCCTTCAATGTAATAATCTGTTTAAGATTTGCTTTATTCTGGTTTTATTAATCTATTGCTCAGGATGTCTTGGAAAGTTGACCAGGAATGATATTTGGAAGCTTCCACACAACTGGTAAAACCCTTAGATGTTGAGAGTAGGTAGAGTTAGATTGTGAAGTTCATAGGCTTAAAGAGTAGTTGTAACGAAATGTTATTTCAAAAAAGTATCTTTTTGGTGTACTTCACATAAAAACCATTTATATTTAAGCAGAGCCCTCCAAAGGCATAATTTAATCATCTTTATCTTGCAATCACTGTCAGTACACTTTCTCTGGGAAAGTTTTTAAAAAGGAGTAGTGTTAGTGATATTCTTTCAGAATACAGAGCTGAATGAGAGCCAAGTTCAGCATAGATCAGGAACTTATTTGTAATAGTGCACACTGCCAAAAACAGCATTCCTTCATGTTGTTACAGATGACTGCATCACGTGCTTGTCTTTTTTTTTTCAACATTGGATTTTGTGGCTGAAATGTATTTTAACGTGCAGTTGCGATTGCTTGTCCTCTGATTTAAGATGAAAGCTTTGTAGCACAGTCTGTCTTGCTTTACTAGTTAAAATTCTATACCAAAGAAAATCTATTGGTTTTATTTAATAACTTCATGTCAGCAATATGTTAGCTTTTACTTCATGTGTAATTTCATATTTGTCTACTGGTAATAGAGGTTACAATAACTGAGAGGCGGATAAGGTATAAGGCTCCCCAAACTATTCCTGTATGCCATTCATTTTGACTTCACTGTGAGGAGTGTGGGCTTCAAGATTTTAGGGTTATACACTTAATATATGAAACAGATGAGATGAGGTAATTCACAGTTAAACTCAGCGCTGCTATGTAGTACTGCATTGATTTCTTAGATGAGTGAGATGTGCATATACTGTATGCAGACTAATTACATTAATTCTCTCCAGTGGGAAAGATGTCCAAATAGTACAAAACATGTTAAAATCACAGATTGAGTTAACTGGATGAAAGACAGTTTGCCTTCATTGAAACACTTGTTTTCAAATGTTACACAACTGATACTATAATGGGATTGAGGTTGTTTTCTCCAAGATAAGAGTAAATTATAAAGAAATTATGAAGCAGTGAAAAGTGAAGAATAAAGTACGTGCTGAATATATTTGTAAAGATTAAAAATGTATACTGAACAGGAAGATAAAATGCAACATACTTTATTACCATGTGTATATCAAGGATAAATGAGAAAGATGGCTAATCTAAATAAGCAAGAAAACATGAATACTGAAATCACTGAAAAGTTCTATTTTCTTTTTACTTATTTATTTATTTTTTTGATCCTTTGAGATGTTCCTAATCTACCCAGACAACCTATATATCCACAGGAAGAGTTTTTAGGCATATTAATTACAGTAGTGGCAAACTTTTTTTTTTTTTAAATGCTTGTTTCCCTGTAGATCTCTCTTGCGGACCAATTAAGGATTACCAAGTAAAGGAATGTAATGCTGTTTTGTTTAACCTTAGCAAGGACTGAGCCTACCTTAGGTCTTCATATCACAGTATTCTTCTGTTCCTCCTTGTTACCAATAGGCTCAGCTGTGCTATTGTGGTGGTTTTACTGTGCTAGGCAGCTAAATACCACAACCACTCTCTCACTCCCCCTCCTTAGGTGAGGAGGGGAAGAAGTAAAGTAAAGAACAACTCACGGGTTGAGATAAAGATAATTTAATTAAAGGGGAAAAAATAATAATTATTAAGGAAAGATTATTATTAACTAAACAATTTAACTAAAGGAAAAAAAAGGGAAAAGGAAAAACAAAAAAAAACCAAAGGCTATGTGGAAGCGCAGAGGAAAAAAATTACTTCCCACAAATGAGCGATGCTTGACCACGTCCTTGAAGCAGGGCCTCAATGCACGTAGCCAGTGTTCAGGAGGAGGACTGACACAATGAGAGCCCACCCCTCCCCTCTTCTTCCTGTTTCCACCTTTTATTGCTGAGAGTGACATCGTATGGTATGGAATATCCCTTTGGTTGGTTTAGGTCAGCTGCCCTGGTGATGTTTCTCTTCTCACTTTTTGCCCACCCCCTAGGAGTGTTAGAGAAAGTCCTGATGCTGTGCCAGCACTGCTCAGCAGCAGATACAACACTGGTGTGATCAGACCGCTGTTCCAGCTACAAGTGCAGAGCACAGCACTGTATGGGCTGCTGCAGGGAAAGCTAACATCCCAGCCAGACCCAGTACAGCTATGCAAGCTCCTGTTGTGCTGCTGCAAGTCACTGAAAGTCAACCAAGAGAATATCCATGTGTGGTTTGTGTTCCAGAAACTAGAAGCTGATATTTATCCTGTGATTCTAAGGTTTTGATACAGTGATATGGAGACACTGTCACAGAAGCAGTTGATGAGAAATAGGATATGAGTACTTTGTTACATTATGCTTCGATAATCATGACTGTTGCCTGTGTTAGAAAACAATTTGTGTATAGGAACATGGAAGGAATAGTGTTGGTTCATGTAAAATGTAGGATAAGAAAAGAGTAAGAATCACTGAACAAGAACAATAAGAGAAACAGCAGCTTTAAAGGTGATGAGTATAGAAGAAAATATCTAACTCCTTTTTATGGATTGCTTTCTTGCTGTGTTTGAATATATGTGGAATTATGTCCTAGAATGCTTTTTCTGAGTGTGCACAACACGCTTTTACCTTCTGTCTTTTCACTCACCAGTAGCAGGGGAGCCTGCTGTTTCTTGCATACTGACGTGTCGCAGTAGGAGAGAGTTGACCTTTTATTCTTAAGGAACTGTAGAAACTGCAGTGAATTTGGCCTGATTCAATGAATGGATTATGTTTTCTGCACTGGTTAGGTTGTGCTGTCCAGAATTTGATGACATCAGACCTTCAGAGCAATGACTGTGGTAATTAATGCTTCATTGTAGCAGTTGTTCAGGTTGCTTGTACTTTACATTTCCCTGTATAGCATTCGGTGTTGTTTTCTTCCTGATTTCTATAAATGAGAGCTAGAAACTGTGTGTGGGCTTGTTTCCATTATAAAGATGAGATGGAGAGAAAGAGATGCTCATGAAGTGTCCTGGTCCCAGCCTCCTGTATCCAAGGCCCTAAGCCTGAAGAGCTTCTAAGGGTATGTGTGCTTCACGAGGTTATCACTTGGCAATATATGCAGTGTAGAGCTGATGGTCCTTCCTCTCAGATGCCAGGGTCATTTATCTCCTGAACACTTCAAACTGGATTTTTCTACCCTGGTATATAAATTATTCAGCTCCTTCCTTTGGCTTTCTTCTTGTCAAATTCTAGCAGGGATATTATCTGTTTTAGCTGTTATTCTAATCTTTTTGCCTCATCTTGGAACTTGACATAGTTCCAAGGTCTTATTCTTTCTTCCACTTTCATAATCTTTCTCTGACTCTCTCTCTATGAGAGGCTGTTACTTCTTCCACTGCTGTGTAATGCCCAGTTCTCTGTCTGCCTTCTAGTTTTATTTTCCCTTAAAGCTCTTTTTTTTGCCCTGTTTTTGTTCTCTTTTTTTTTTTTCCTTTTCCTATTTTCATCCTATCCAAACATCCTTTTATGGATTATCAACATTCTCATTTTGTACCAGTTTATTTCTTATTTTCATGTGATCCACGTTTCAGATTTTATAGGATTTCTGTGTTACTGGACACATGACTATTACATTGCAGTTTGTTAAGAAGCTGTTGAACTTGACATTTTGTAACTTCTACTATTGTATTGTATAATAATTATCCCTAACCATTAACAGAGACAGAAAGACTATTAACTAATTCAATGAACTAATTCTTTGCTGCAGGACAATTACTATTTACTTTGTGGGTGGTATTTCAAGTATGTTGGAAAGGAAGTTGTAAGGACTGAAAACATGAAAATGGTTCAGTTAGTTAACTGCCATTGCTCTTCTGTCCACTGAAAATTCTAGTTATTCAAGGGGTTGGATGGCTTCACCACTCACTCATCTTTCACTGTGCAGTAAGAAACATGGTGATTCCTATGAAAAACTTGAACAACCTGCTCACAATTTAGCACCCATTTAACCTTTTGAGCCTAATTATTATTCAGAAATCTAGCTAAATCTGTAACCTGTTTTATAATGCCAGTCAATTTCCACCTCTGAAGTAGAACATTTTTTAACTCTTGAAACTGAAGCTATCTTGGGCTACAGCTACAAGAATACTGCAGTTTCTCATATTGCTAAAAAGGATGTGATGTTTTTGCACACAGTTCTAAGCTCACTGGCAGTGGGCTCAGTACTAGAGCCTGCTGTGACTTGTATTGACGTGCTGACAGCAGGTTTCCTTGAGTTTAAATACAGGGCACAGATTTAAATCTACACCGAAAAACTGAAATGCTGGTAGACTTCAGACTTAGTGGACTCCTAGATTTCATTTTTAAATAAAGGAAACTTATTCAAAAATGTAAAGCTATTGCTGTTTCAAAACAGAACAGCATACTGTTACACTTCTGCTCATGCATGCCACAAAATTCAAGGTGTTAAAGTTTTCTGCAGTAGAAATGCATTGTGCTGTGCTTGTCCTCTGTGCTCATTTCTTTCACTTATCCAGAGGTTGGGTGAAAATCAGAGAAGAGGGCTGTAGTCATGCTTAGTTTATGACCAAAAGGCAAGTATTACAGGTAGAAAATGTGTGTTTTGCTCTTTGTTTTCTTGGTTCCCCCAACAAAAAATTTAAATATACATGTTGCATCAGGCTTGCCCATCTTTTTCCATTGGTCCCATAAATAAAAGTTTGAGAAATGTCACCCAAAAGATGTTTTCGGACAAAGATTAAGCCAAGCAGGTAGTGCCAGAGGAGTGTTGTTTGGCTTTTGCTATCAGGGAAAAAGGCAAATATTTACTTTGAGGCCATCCCTTGAGCCTGGGGTGGGTGTGGCCAGGCTGAACGTGTGTGGGGCATATGGGAGGCCTTGGCCTCGCCAGCCTTCCTCAGCCTCGCTCCTGAGCCCAGGGCTGTGCTCCCTGAAGTAGGAAGCCTATGGAATAGCAATCACGTTGTTGCGTGAAGGCTCCTTGTTGACCTGTTTTTCAAAGATTATGCTGAGAGTAACTTGGCATACTCTCCAGGGCTTTACGCCTTTGCTGAAGCATGGGTGTTCTTGTCTTCATCAGTTCTTTCTCAGTACCCTTTGAAAGAAATACAGTAAATAAGTTTTCAGCTAAATATTAGAAATAGCACGATGCAAATCAGCTGTCTCACAAATGCCTGTTGGAATAATGAATCACAAACCAAAACTATCCCTACTTTTGTCTACAGTTTCGGGGTAAAAACTGAGCTGTTAAGAATTGCTGTACTTAAGAATGTGGATAAATGAAAAGAGAAGGAAGTTGTGGGGCTGCAGGTAGTTGATGCTGAGCCCTGGCAGACAGCATGTAGTCATGCATGACCAGAACATGTACAGCTGAGCTATTTGTTGCAAAAGAAATTCTGGGGGGAAAAAGCCAACTTCAACCCCCTTCAACAGGTCTGTTACTAGAAACTGTATATGCATTTAATGAATGAAGAAATGCTGTTTCATGCTTTCGTTACCCAACTTCCCCTTCTGTTTGTTGGGGGACTGTTTCATTTTTTTTTTTTTTTAATGACTTACTATATTTTGTCATTGATCCATGTAAGACAGAAGCATGGGTTGTTTGCAATATGGAAAAATTGGCAACAATTTTCAATTATCATTTGGAAGCTTTAGCTATCTTCCAAATGCTTGTACTGTATTTAGTTTTAGTTGTCAAAATTGAGGTACCAAGTGATTGGGGAATCTGCTGTGGGAAGCAAACTTCATAGTCTTATATGTAGAAGTTTGTTACATATGACTTTGTTACTGCTAAGTAAAAGCAAATGAGCAATCTTTGGTCATGAAGATACAGTTTATATACTTAGTATATTCCATATTAAAAAAAAAAAAAAAGTAGTGAAAGATTAAAGCAAAAGGCTGACTGCTGAATTCTCAGTAGTATTTTTTTATAGTTGCTGTATCAAATATCAGGTTTGGCCCAAATACGTTGTTATGACAGGTTGGTTTGCTAGCTGCTATTCCGGGTGAAAACTACTTGTTCATTGAGATGACGTTGTTACTAGTAGTAATATTTTTAACAAATCCATTCATGTAATTTGCCATGGATTCTAACCATTTTCTAATGTTCTGTACTTAGTTTATTTTACTTTACTGTTTCCTAGACTTATCAGTAGTAGAATGGTGCTCTCTTGCAGGATGGTGCTTAGAACAATATGATGAAGGCTTTAAGTGCTCAAAAAGGGTCATGGGGACAAAAAGACTCTTGAACCCTGGCTGGTTTTCAGTTGAGTCAGTTGCACTTCAGCCAGCAAATTTGCATCTGTTAATGCCATACGAGGTTGCGGCATGGTAGGCAAAGGTGGCTTAACTGTAGTATGTAAAGTTTTCATGGTCTGCCAGGAAATTTTATCAGCTTTCTCTTGCTCATATTAGTTTTTGATCTGTTGACCACTTCCCCATCTCTCCTATTTGAAACTTCTGCACGTTTCTAATATTGGCATTTTTACAAGAGAAAAAGAGATACTAATCTGGTGGTGGTGAGGATAGGTGGAGTTGTCATTTCTTTTCTTTGAGGACTTTTTTAAACTAAGAGTGTCGGGGCTTGGTTGACAAGCGTTTTCTGCAGGAGAGACTGGGCAGTGAAAGTAGCTTTTATATTATCACTTGCAGTATTCTTAAGCTCACAAGCAAGTCAAACTAGCTGTACAATTTACTACAGTCTCTGTTCTGCTCTGTGTTGTACCTGCTAATTTATAGTCCCAAGAAGTTGCTCTAGGCATATCCTGCCTTTAGACTGGTGTTGTTCCACTCTGCCTCACTTTGCACAGGATTTACATACCATCGTCTGTAAATAAGCAGGATCTGGAGATGGAGATAGAAAACATGGAAGAATAAGTTACTCTCTAAATCCACCTAATATTTTCACCTTGTACTGCTCAATATAATCAAATGAACATAGGTTTAGTCTTTTCACTAACTGGGTCTTGTAAATGAAAAAAATCAGTTTTATACATCCCAATAATCTCAAAAAAAAAATTTTTTTTTTTTCTTGGAACTTGGTAAATTTCTTTGGCAAAATCATTGTTTGAAATTGAAAAGATGGTATGGGTATATACTACGATGGGTCAGGTTTGCCTTTTCTGCTGCAAGTACCATACTGCATTTGTCATCTAGGCAGCATGCTGATTACATTAGTAAGATCGTCATCATGTTTGCTCTGAGTAGCTTGAGGTTATTTTGCCTAGATCAGCTAGTCCATGAGGATCTGCAAGCATAAAACAGGCTGTTCTCCCTTTGGGTGTGAAATGGTTGCCTGGGAAAAGAGATGTGGCATTTGAACATCTTGCTTTTTCAAGTCAGGTATTTGAATTTGTACGTATGTATGCAAGTGCATGCGTGTACCATCCAGACGGTGATATGAGGGAAGTAGTGATGGCACCTTGAAAGGGCATCACAAACTGAACATACAAATTTCCAAAGTTAATATGACTAAATGATCTTGCTGCAGGAGAGCAGTAGATAGTGCACAATTTATAGCACAAATTGTTTCTATCCTTCTCCTCAGGTACATGAGAAATGCCACAGAGCTCCCCATTTACTGTCCCATATCTGAGTGACAGAATGGGGATCCAGTATGTAATCTCAAGGGGAGAGCTGCAAAGCACGCAAGCCCAGCACCTATCTTATCTTATGCCAGCCAGTATTTTACAGTTTTTCAAAACATGTTCTAAAAAGTAATTCACTGTTTTCCTTCACTCCAGATTCATAAATAGCCTGAAATAATCAGATTAAGGTCAAGGATGTTAATATATGCTACAAGCTGCAAGCTTTTTTGTGCTCCAGTATGAATTTTTTAAAGTTTGCACATTCCTCAAAGTGCTGTTCAGTTAAACTACAGTCATTGAAGTTTTCAAGGTATTTTGAAATATGGGATTCTGTTGTTCTGCTGAGGCTTTTAATGGTGATGCTAAGTGCTGCTTGGAGACAGTATTTTTAAATCTGTTCTTTATAATTGACTGAGGTCAGAGTAGTGATTTTCATTTTTTCCTTTTTTTTTTTTAAAGCATTTTTAGTTTGCCCTATTTTTTTTTTTTTTTTAATACACCCTCATAATCTACTGCTAAAGTTAATTGCTTTAACCCAAATAGTTACCCTGCCTCTTTTCCTTCTGGAAGGTAACTGAAGTTCTCAAAATAAGTTTATGCTGTGAACAGTTTCACTTGAATATTTTCCCCTAAAAACTGCCTGAAGTATTCATTTAAACAAAACATAAGAATGTTTTGGGTCATGCTGAATAGCAGAGGTGCATACTGTTCAGGTAATTATTCATTTCTTGAAATAACTTGTACTCCTTCTTGTGTTCTTTCCTCTGAGAAAGGACATTAGGTTTCTGGCTATATGACAGCAGTGCTGTTTCTCTTGCACTAAGGAAAAATCTTCTGCCAGATTGTTCTTTTTCTTGTTTGCTTGTTTTAGGACAAGTGGACAAACAAACAAAAGTATCAGCCTTTCCTCCTTCAGGTAAATGAGGTTATGTACTGGGGAGAAAAGGAGTGAATTGTGTCAAGGGTAGGGCTTTGCTACATCTTTACATCTTCACGTCTTTCCCCTGTACCATTTCAAAGAGCAGTGTTTTACTTTCTGTGAAACTGGGCAACCGATCAGGAAGATGCTACCAGCTCTTCTCTATACAGAACTGATCAATGGACAATCTAGTCTTGTCTAGCATTACTCTACAGCTCTGTGTCTAATAATTTTCTGTGCTACACTGGCATGGAATTCGAGCAATTTCAGTGTAGCTGATGAATTTCACCATAACGTGAGTATACGTGGTGATGGAGTCCTATGCCTTTCCAAATTTTCCTCCTACGTTACAGCAGGTAAACAGACAAAAGAGCATCTGAGTGAAGAATCAGTCTATTTGTAAGGGCTGTGTGAAGGATTGAGGGGAGGTGGTTAAGGATTCTGTAAATACATGTGTGCACTTGGGTGTTTTCTGTAGTGTTCATTGGACTGTAAAATGGAAAAGCAACAGAAAAGACTTTGAAAGTAGCTAGGTTGTTTTGTTAGTCTGGTAACCTTTACCTTAATTTTACCTTCAAATAGGTGCTTTTCTTTTTTTTTTTCTTTTTTTTTCTTATCTTTTTAACCCTTCTATTTTTCTAGGTGAAAAATCTGTTAAATATTGATTCTGACAGTGACCACATAAAAATGGCACGTGTTTGGTAACCATTTATTTTCAGGGGGAGCATTATTCTCCAAACTTTCAGTTAACACCAGAGTATTGGAAGAGGGCCCATCTACTTGCGTTCATTAACGGTCAGGCTCGCAATGTGCAAGCACGTTTGTTTTCTTCAGCATACTTTAAAAGGATATTGAATAATTACTTGTGTAGGTGTGGGCTTTGCATGTGACAAAGAGATGGGTATTTTTAAAATGAAAAGAAATGGAGAACGATCTTATTAGCTTCAGGTTCATGTAGGATGCAGTAAGATCATGCAGTAAGATCTCCCTTTATGGTAAAGGGATAATGGAAATAATATAGCTAATGCTAGGAGTCAGCTTTCCACATGGTTTGTCTCTTTGAATTCATGTGAATATTGCTATGCTAATAGACCTAAACTGTAGTGAAGGAAGACCATTTCTAATGGCCCAGAGAGTGGCTGGGAAATCAGCCCTGGCAAACTGCATGGGCAAGTGGAATAAAACACTGGAACTTGGAAATGAATCCCTGATCTCAGGGCCAGTTCTTTCAGATTTAATAACAAACCAGCAAATCCAGGCACAACGGCAAGACGTTTGCCCAAGTGTGTGCCCCAGAGCAGTAGCAGACCTTCCTTCCTCTCTCTGTGCTCCCCTGGCTCAACGCAGCCAAGCTGCCAGCCTGACACAGCTTCATCCCTTGTGCCCCCTTTGTGAACGAGTAGCAATTGTAATTCCAAATGTAATGAAAACATGCGGCAGCCCAAAATCTTGTGAGAAGTTCGCACCAAGTCGCCAGTGTGTGCAGTAATCTCTGAATGTTTTTCACTGTTATGCACTTGACATTTATGAAGTCCCAGAATGAGAGAATAACTAATTAAAGTAGAACAAAAGCTATATTCTAGTGGAGAAAAATGCTGTGATTCAAAATGACTTGTCCAAGGGTGGTATGAATTGTACTTCTGTGCAAATTTTGGGCCAGAAAAGAATATCGATTTTGGTTTATATGTTTGTTCGTTTGTTTTGAGCTAATGTAGACTTAATTTTTTTTTCTTGCAACACAAAGCTTACTTTCAAGGGCAAACTGCTTGCATTTAACAGTGCTGTGTTGGTTGACTGAGAAATTTCCAAAATGCAAAACGAATTTGAAAATCTTTTTCTCATATTTCCCCTGTAAGCATGGTATGTAGGGCTGACAGCTCTGAGTATGATTTTGCCCAGCCTTAATGAATGAGGAAAGAGTTGATTGAGCAGACCTGGAGCTTGATTTCAGCAGAGCAGGTGGGAGGAATTGTTTACTTTCTCTGACTCCTGGCTGACTCTGAATCTGCAGCTGGAAGACATCCTTGATTTTTGCTTGAAAATCACGATGTGTGCTGGTGTGTTCTCTAAGGTTGTTCTCTACCAGTCTCATCACCCTTGACAGCTTTTTTCTTACCACTGCAGTAGCTACTTGTAAGGTGACAAGCATAGGGTTTCTCCTGATTTGTGAGCAGTTTGCTGAACAGTGCAAATTCTGGAGACTGTCTTTGTACAGTGTATATTTATGTATATGTATATTTTTTTTATAGGGGGTAGGATTGGTCTCAGAACTAAGGAATGGAGACCTTAATCAGTTTATTTGATCAAAGCAATTCCAAGTTGGTATTTATACATCTAAGAAGAACAATTTGAAGAAAATGGTGATGTTCTTCTTTGAGTATATACACAGCTGGTGCTTTAGGAGTAAAGACAGTTTCCAGAACCGAGGAACTCCCATGCCACTGATGGGTGGGCATGGCATGAGGACAATGTCTGTCAAGTGAGTGGATATAAGAAGTTGTCCCCATGCATTCCATGTAAGGAAGGGAAATTTGAAAGATTAACTTCATTGCATTCAGCAATAATTCAGCCCGTTCAGGGCAGTCCAAGAGAAATGGATGAACTTGTGAATTGCATGGACTTCTTCCCAGAAATGATGGATTTCTCACAGTTTGAATGTGTGTTTCCATTTTAAAGGATACCCTTGTTTATAAAATACGGTATTTCTTTTTATCCCTGTTACTGGAATGTTCAGAAGAGCAACTCCAGATACAGCTATGATCACTTACTCATGGTTTTCAAAAGTTCTGATAAGTTTTTCTGTTATTGTGGTAAGTGGTGAAACTGCCCTGTTAGGTTAGATGTCATTTCACATATGCACTACAATGGTAATCTTGAGGCTGAAAAGAAGGGACCAGATGCTGCTGTCACAGTTATTCTTCACGAAATTGTATTTAACAGAAGAATAACAAGCAGAAGAAAAGGATTTCTAACCCATCTTATAATTGAGCCCTGAAAAACAGTTTGGGACACTGAAGCTTCTCCTGAGACTTGATTGGAAGATAGTACTTAAATTAAGTTCTAGCTTTCTGATGTCTGAGAGGTCTACATTGCATCTGACGGGAAACAATTGGATGTCTTGAACAGTGAATATGGCACTGGCTGCTGAGACTAGGGGCCATTAAAACTCTTCTGATAGTACTTGGTCTCTATCAGGATTTTAACACTAGTAATAGGTTGTTGTTTGTAGGCTGGTTTTTAATTGCTATTCTTGTTTTAAATTTTATTTGTTCTTAGGTGAGTTATTTTGTATTTTAAGATGTACACTTGGTAATTTAAAAGTCAGTAGTATATTGAATCACACACTGAAAGTCTCATTTTTCAATCTCTGGCTTAAATGAATATATAGCTGCCTAGCATATCTTCAGTATTTTTTTTGAGGGATTCTAGTTGTGACTGCCTGTGGCCTAAATGGTAGGTCCCTGACACCACAAACTGGTATTTGCTGTTTTCACTCTTCAGTAACAGTGTTTTCTCCAAGACCTAAAGTGAGGTGGGAACAAAACAACACAAGTGAAAATTAGAATTGCTATACAGAAGAGAGCAAAACACAGCGTACTTGGTAATGTCAATTTTCCTGTAATTAAAAAACATAACCTCAAGTTCTTTTAATAACACATGCCAGATGACTGGGACTGGTATTAAAGAACTTTTTGAGTCTATAGAGCTACATTTGTGTTATGATAATGTTATTCCCCAGATCAGAGTTGCAGAATAGATGACTGGAAGGAACTTCAGCTGTCTGAGAGCCTTAAAAGACAGGCAGACATGCAGTCGCTGGATTTGAGAAGTTTCATTCATTAAACATAGTAGGAATATATTGTTCCAACTGAGACTTAAAAAAAAAAAAAAAAAAAAAGTTTGAAATATTAAACCATGGAATGAAAACTTGCTGGCAGCTTTTTTTTTTTTTTCTTTTTTCTTTTTTTTTTTTTTTTAATATCATGAGTGGCTTTAAGGATGTTACTGGTTGAATGCACTTCAGGTTTTTAATGACAGTGGAACTGCCATTTCAAGTCTGTTTGTTCTCATGGGGCTTTGATTTTTTCAAGACCAACACCTTCATTCAGGAGTGTCTTAAACTGTCAGTAAGGTTTGTGTTGGCAGAAGCAACTGTTGTTTCAGCCCCTTTGTGCCTCTATCTCTGCTCCATGTTTAGCAAATCACTGGCTCCAAATGGTTGGGACTCAACACCTGCAATATTGTAGAGGAGAAAAAGCTCAACTGTGCTGCCATAGAAATGCATGAACTTTGAATTCTGGGACATACCACACCGATTATTGAATCCATGCTCCACCGACCAGACAGGTGTAACTAGTACAACAGTGATTTTTGGCTTTTCAGAGCTTCTGACCTGGAATTAATGCTGGTTTAGTTGTTCGCTACTGTGAAGGTGAGGGGAACCAGCTGTGAAGAGCTGGCTATTTTCATCTCTCGTGCATGTGTATTAGGCACAGTCCATTGCTGTGCTGCTTTCTGTGGTGTCATTTCAACAGAATAACCTAGTTCTAGAGTAGAAAATTTCTTGTTTCTTGCAATGCTGTTGAGTAGGATATTAGCAACTCATAATAAAGGATAGTTGAAGAGCGCATTATGAGTAGGATATTGCTCATTCTGTTTTCATTTATACGTATTTATGTACACTTACACAGAGGGAGATGTGTCTTTGTAGAAGAGACACCACAGAGATGTCTTAAAAGATATCAACCCAGATCTGTAATGTTCATGGTGACCATGGAGCGCTTGGAAGACTGCTTCGTGACAGCACTGTGCTAACCAATAAGCTGCATGGGCTGGGGAGAAATTATGGCTCTTTTAGACCATAGCCTCTCTCACTTTCCTCTCTGACCAGGCAATTCTGAAGGTCATGTTTCACATGAACTAATCGAGTGTGAGGTTAAATCATTATAAGCAGTGGCAGAGGTTATGAGAGAGAGGAGTCCTTCCAGTTTCCCTGTAACCTCAAGTTCACTGTGAAATGGTACATGAGGAGATTGCTGATCTGAGATAGGTGATGCTGGTCAATAACCTGTTAATTTGACAGTAACTCCAGTATTCTGCTTGTTTGCCCTCAATTTCCACGAAGGCAGAAGCTGAGTGACATTGTTGAGTGCCATGATGGCCTTTGAAAAACAGTATGTATGGCATCAAGGCATGATCTGGGAAGTGTATTTCCGAAGCTGTTGTTTCTGTTAGGATTGCAGATCCTTCTGTACAGTTGGCAACATCCCACGTTCAGCTGACATACTGAATTATGCTTTGTCCTTTAACTCAATCAGTTCCACACTCTTCAAACGAGGAGGGAAAGAAAAGTATTCTGTTAGGTTAAACACTTCAATTTTAATGTCTAAGAAGCTTCATTTTTTTCTAGTAACCTTTTATTGATGTTTTTTTTCCCTTGCCTGTAACATGAATAATTAAGGTAAAGTGGCCATAGAATTAGCACTTAAGTGAATTAAAGATTCTTATCATGGGGTAATTAGTGGGTGTTGCTTTAATGTGATGGGATTGGTCAACTGTGTAGTAGCTAATTGAAACTATTTTCGTTGAAATGTTCAAAGATGCTCTGTGTGTATGTGAATGACTCAACACCTTTAAAACAAAGGAACTGTTCAGAGACAAAAACACTAGGTGAGATTAATAGCTTTATTAGTTGAGTTTCCTGATTAAAAATAATCAAGATATTTAAGGGCCTATAGAGTATGCTTCTGTAAAACATAGGGGATAGATTGCTGACTTACAATGAAAATATTGCCTACAACAGGACTTTTTTCCTTTTTTTTTTTTTTTTTTTTGGAAAGTGTGGCATGAACTTGTGACAAAATGTGGAATCTTAGAAACTTTCACCTCAAATTTTCAAGATATTTTCACATATTTTAGTAATTTGGAAATTTGAATGAGTCTGCTATTTTATCTTTTGAGTTAAAACTGTAAAAAAACAAATTTGCATCTGACTTGGTGACATGGAAATGTCATAAGGAATGGATAGCTGTATTTTATGATCTTGCTTGCTGCTTCTTGTTTGGCTGTAGTAATTTAAAATGGATTTCTATGGGCCCTTCAGATCTTGGCACAGTAACCATTGCAGTGTGGGGACGAAGAACTGCAGGCTTATATAGGTTTGCTCCCATTCTCCCTCTGACTTGTATTTAATCTTCAATTTTTTAACTGGAAGCCTTCTCTTAAGGCAAGTTGATGTAGTCAGATATCCCTTTCTGATGTGGCTACAGTTTTGATTGAGATTTGAGGATTTCAGACCCACTTGAACCCCTACTAGAACACCATGCGTTAGTGGAAATGTGGTCCTGAAACCTAGGAGCGATTTAGTTAACGTTTCTCTCAGAAACAACTCTCTCCTTCCCTAAAGAAAAAGCTTTCCGTGAAGCCTGTTGGTTCAGCCCCTGGAAGTTGCCTTTATTGCTGTGCCAGCCTGTGCTGCACTGTACCGTCAGATTGCTGAGGTGCTCTGTTTATATTTGCAGTCATAGCCAAAGGGAACCTAAACTATGCAAATCTGGTCGGAACCATTCTTCGGACCTCTGGAGGAATTGCTGCTTGGTTCCTGTCCATAAGTATAACTTAAAATGCAGGGGCTTTCTAAAGAACCTGCTTTAACCAGGCTGCTCACAACCGCAGGGGGACACAAGTCAAATGCTGTGTGTGGATAAGGAAAAGCAACAAGACGGACTCCATTTGAGTCTGGTGTGATCAAGTTTTGTAGATTTAAATTTTCTGCCTCAGAATTGCATGGCTGGAAAGATGGAAGTGTGCTGATGTCTTGAAGGATAGGATGACAGTAACCCTGTAATAAAGGATATGCTACAGACAACTTGCTGAGGTGGAGTAACGGATTTCAGTAGGTAGCATACATGGCCTCACAAAGGCTTATGGGCTTAGTTTTCACCGTTCAGATCTACTAGATGTTTATAAAAGTTTAGTAGATTGCTTTGCTGGCAAGAGGGGGCTCTGTTAATAGCTATTATTTTATGTCAACTGAAGTTACAAAATGAGGAAAAATAGTTTTATGTATTGTGAGGTGTAAAATGACTAATAGTATTATAAAATAATCTTATGTTTCCGTCTCCATCCTAGAAGAACTTTTACAACAGAATAGCAGTCTGTGCTGTAACAGTGATTCTACTGAAAGCACAAATGGTAATTTGATCCAAAATATCAACTCTGAAATCATACTCTCTTAGTATAATTCTGGAGCCATTGGAGAAATGCAAGGGATACATTTGACCCCTAGATGATTATATGCTACTTATCATTGGTATCTTGAGATGAAACTGTGTATGGAGTCATCGGCTGGAAAACCTGGCTAGATTAAGGTACAAATGAGCATTTCTCAGTGAGTGATAAGGCTGTGTTTCTTAATGCACTTTCTTCAGAATTTTTAGGGTTTTCAAAGCTCTGTCACCATATAATTAGGCTTAGTAGGTGCTATTACCACTTTGTTGTTGGTTTTATATAGGTATTCTGCTTATAAATGCTGCATCTAATGCCTAAGAGAAATCATTTACAGTCTCAAGCACACGTGGTACCCAGTTACATTTTGAAGCAAGTTGTTACAAAGTGCTTAAACCGTACTGTTGTAAAAAAATAGTCCCTTTTTTCTTATCTTCATGAATGTAGCCTTCAAGAAAGGGATGAAAAATTAAATTTTGATTTCCTGTATTTGTTAACTTCCACACAGTTGTGTGGGAGTCCAGCCAATGCATTTAATTAGAGAAGCAGGCATGCAGACTTGTGTGCTTCCCATATTTTTCTACTTCTGGCTTGAAATAACCATTTTTAACTTTGTCTCTTTGGGCTTGTTTCTCAAAGTAACTTGGAAAATTTTAAATGGGTATTGCTTCAATTTAGTGAAGTGAAAAATCTGGGTCCAATGGCAAGATATTGCTATCCTAAGAAGGGTGAGGAGGATTTAAAATCTTTCATCTGCAGTTGCACCTATTCAAATGTTGAGTTTTCAAAGATTTTCTGCTCTTTTAAGTAACTTCATTGCAAGAATGTAAAACAGGTGCCAATGTGAAAGCAGTCGCATGGTACCTGGAAGTTGAAGCTTTTTGGCACTGTGCTGGTGCTGGAGCAGTGCTCTTCATCGGTTAGTACTTTGTATGCAGAAATATTCTTGAAATGAGAGAATTACAAAGCTTGAGTCTTCTAATTAGATATATTGTTTTCCTTTTTGTTTCTTGTGCTTATGCTTTAGATTCTTTTACATGTGCTAAGTGTGTTTTTAGCACCAGTATTTTACCCTGCATTTGATTTTTTTTTTATTATTATTATTTTTATTTTTAGGTGTTATGCTGTATATCTAAATGCGTCTGATTGTTTTCCACTTTTGAAGGAAGGGAGGGTGAAGCCCACACACCCCGACCTTAGGGCTGATTTTCCAATTATATTTTCAGAAGTAGGTGCAGAATACTTTTCACATCTAGAGCTTTTTTTCCAAGATAAGAAGAGAATCTTTGGAAAGTAGCTTAAATCCTTCATATAAAGTAGTAAAAATATTCTTGATATTATTTAAAGGACTACGTGCAGCCAAGAAAGAAGTAGTCAGGAATAGCTCAAAGTTCTCTTAGATATAGTCTTCAGATCATTTCTATACAATTTCTATGAAAATTCCATATAGAATATTTGAATGTAATCAAAGACCATTTTTTTCCCAAGATAAATATCGTGTCTAAAACTTTAAATGTTTCAGAAGGATTATAACTTTTTACATTGTTTGAAGTTTTTCCTGCCTAATCATGCTCATGTGAGTCACTGGATTATCATCTACCATTCATTCATAGATATTCTATTATCCTTTATCGTCTTATCATAGAAGGTCATGATGGTTTTTGAAATAATTCACATCTCAGCTCTGATGGGCTGACGATCCTTTAAGAGAAATTACGTATCCCCTGGGGGAAAGAACAGTATATTTTGGACCAAGAGAAAATGGAGATGAAGTGAAAAGATCACATTTAATGGTGGGAGAAAAGTAAAAGGAATAAAACTGAACATTTTATGAAGGGTTGAAAATGATTTCTCCAGGGCAGAAAACCATTTTAAGGGGCATGAGAGGAAAGTTGTACTGTTGTTATAGTCCCCAGAGACTGTTAAATATCCTATTTACCTATTGCACAAATCATTTGACTTCCAAAATAGCACAAGGCATTTAATAGTTGTATTTGAATTTGTCATTCTTCATAATCTTTAAGCAACAGTTCTTAGCAAGTACAATCATATCTGGGACTCCTTTCCCACAGGCAAGTTCTCTTGTATTTCATTCATGCTGGATTTCATTTTATTGAAGGTCCAGTCATCTTATCCCTTGAAATTCCACTGAACTTTTGTTCTCAGACTCTTTTATTGGTAATAGTGTTCCCACTAGCATTCAATATTAGCTTTCTTATGGCTCTGAATGAAGAATATATTTCTGTAAGACCTGTCACAGTTACCTCACTTCAGAGCTGAAAACTTCATAAATCCCATTATCATCTTTGTATTCTGAGATAAACTTACCTGTAAAGGTGAGATTTTAACCTGAAATGTGAGAGACATTTATGAGACAGATGTTGACAGTAGAGGAAAGTAAAGGGAGGAAGAGGTAGGACGCAGACATGACATTTCATGGTTTTAACTCTGTCGATACAGTGAATCTTCATTAAGTTTACGCTTTTCTCAGGGACAATGCTATTCTGGGGGACTGAGTGCCAGAAAAAGCCATTGTATGCTCAGTGTCCGCAAAATTAGAGCACGTGATTCTTGGAGGATTTTGTCTAGTCTTTTCCAGCTTTTTACACCAAAGGAGCTAATAGAATATTAGTAACTTGTAGGCCTGTATCCATGTATAGAAATAGTGGTCATCTGCTTAGTAGATTTGTGTGACCCAGCACTGCAGGTGTAATAAAAATTGTAGGCAATATTTTACAAAGTAATTCTAACATAGCAATTCGAGTAGAACTGAATTTGAGTAGGACTGGATCGTCTGTTCTTCTGCCCTCCATACAAGGCCTTATTCTGCTGCCTTAGTCCATTGTGAACTATACAAGGCGGTGTTCCACTGAGGAGCAGAACTTTGCAGAGCATCTCCTGCCATTTAAAGTTGCTTGCTCCAAGAAATATGAAATAATACAATTCTTATGGCAAACCTCTAAATGCAATAATGATTGTAATACAGTTCTGAAGTTTGTTTTGGTTGCAGAGGTATGGAAGGTGTAACCTCTCTGCAGTATGTTCATAAAAGCATATAAACCTTACTCGGGTAGAGCATAATGATAATGTTCACATTGTCAAGCTATGCAGGAGACTCAGTGGTCACAGCGCCACAGCAGGCTAGTGACAAGATTAGGTCAGGTTTTTGGAGTTTGATTCTTCAGAGACTACATGTGCACGGTGTGCAGCTTGTGTTTGGCTGCTGGTGTAGAAAATAATGAGTTTAAATAGCAAAACCAGGGTACATTTCACCACAATAAATGTATGTTTCCATATGTTTGAAATGAGCAAGAAGGTAGTTCCAAACTTGACCTTCGTGTGTGTACCCACAGTTTGATCTAAGAAAAAAAACACCCTAGAACCCTAGCATTTTTAGTGTGTCTGTTATTGTCCCATTGAAATTGAATACACATACATTTGTAAGATGTATTAATATTAACTTGCCTAAGTAATGATTGATTTTTGTAAGCTTTTAGAATTTATTTGCTAGCTATTTGTTGGATTAAATCTTCTACTTCATATGTTAATTTGTGACTGTAGTGTTAGGTACATTCCTAGATCAACATAGCTTCTCTGAATTGTATGTCTAAATGGAGATTATCCTTTCCTCAAAGTTCTCATTATTATGTTTATGTCTGTGGCATTCTTTGTTAGATTCCCTTGCAAGATGAGAAAATTTTGGCTAGGTATTGCAGAAAACTCCATGAACTATGTTACAAAAAACTATTTGAATTCTTCAGTAACCCACCCACCAGCCTTAAAAAAATAAATAAATAAATCTGGAAATAGTTGAATAGTTGACAACAGTGGATGAATGTTCTTGCACACTAGTGCAAGAACAATATATACGTGTTATAAATACATGCAGATGGGGAAAGTACATTGAATTTCAGATTAATGATGTCCATTCAGTCTAAATGGCATTTTATCGGATGAAGCAGGCAGTTAAAGGGGAAAAAAAACACACCACTAGTTAGGGTAGTCTTACGAGCTAACTGGATATATTAATAGTAAGATACAAAGCAAACATCTTTGTTTTGTTGTAAATTAACGTGTTTATCCATTCATTATTATTATATTGAAATCTTCAGTTCTGTGTATCTTGACTACTTCTCATCAGTTGGTCTGCGGAGAGGAGAAACAGAAGTCTTGTCTGAAAAGTGTGGTATTGTACCATAAAGCAATGAACTGAGTTGGCTAAACCTTCATGATAGAATTAATTGTAGTAGAGCAGACCTTAGGACTGAGTGTCTGGAGGATGTTTTCACAGCAGTTTATATTCAGGATTAATTTTTTAAATTGTGAATTGCAGGACGTGACCATGCTCTTCATTTTTTCAAAGTTCCGTATTCATCTGAGAAATGTTATGCTTCCTGGAAGAAAGAAAAATCAAATTGGCTGGTTTCACATGTTTTGTTAGGGATTGTAGGATATATTTCAGAGAAGCCTCTCAAATGACACTCTACTAAATA
This sequence comes from Anas platyrhynchos, assembly GCF_047663525.1. Taxonomy (NCBI): domain Eukaryota; kingdom Metazoa; phylum Chordata; class Aves; order Anseriformes; family Anatidae; genus Anas; species Anas platyrhynchos. Next base: position 39,099,744 of record NC_092590.1, read on the forward strand.
AAAACAAAAAATATTGACTTTTTAAGCTGGGATATTTGGAAACATTAGGTATTTATTTTCAAAACTAGGTCATAGTTTGTTTTTTTCAGGCCCATTTTCAGTGGCAATTTGTTAGTAGCATTTCCACCAGCTAGCATAGGCTTCATGTTGGCTGAGGTCACACTGAAACTGGGAAAGGATTTTCTCTTTTATTAGATTTATATTTTTTCTAAAGTTCACACAGGTATCAGTTTGAGTCATATGAAAGGCTGAAAGTAAGTAGAAGAAACCTTGAGGAAGGTGAAGAATGTGCATAGTAGAGCTGAACTAACTTTGTGAATTGCTGAGACACCTGAAGTTCATTCAGATTTGCTTTACAGTGTGTGCTTGTTCTGGGCTACTACTGGCTAGTATTGCTCAAATACTCTGTATTTTGGAGTGTGGTCTCCAGCTGTGCTCTGCAAATTTGGAGAATTGTGGAAATATTGCAGAAATTCCTCCTCTTATGCAAAAAGGACAGCCCCATTTGTGGGGAAAGTAGTTCTGGTTGCCTTGGACTGAAAAGCATTTGTATTGGGCAGCTGGAAATACCTGATTCATTTGAAAGCAAGGAATTTCTAAAATATTATAAATATTTTAAATATAAAATATCGTTTTATTTTTTGAATTTTAAAACAAGATACTGCGTTTCTGAATGCTGCATTCTGATTTGAACTTGAGTTGTGCAGGGAAAGTTTTTTCCCACTTGTGAACCTGTCAAAATAATAACTAAAAAAAACAAAAACAAAAAAACAGATATTTCTATGGAAATTTGTTTTAGTATTTTTTTTTCCTTGTATGTGCAAATAGACCTTTCTGAAATTTCTACCTTCATCTGAGGCTATGTAACTTTATTATGAATTTCTAACTTGAAGTGTAAAGGAAGTAACAGCTATACTTCTTTTTAGCCATTGAGTCAAAAAAAAAAAAAAAAAAGAAAAAGTGATGGTGGAGTAGAGGAAAGTAGGTATGCATCAGATAGCAGGGCATGAATTGATAGGAAAGCAAAACACTTGAATGATACAGGACTGATGAAGTCTATTTTAAGATAAATCTATTTTAAGATAAAAAGTAGGCTTAAATATTGTACCTGCTTTACTTGGAATAGTTATTCCATGTTGCTTGTAAGATTTATTTATTTTTATTTATTTGAAGGCTAATCTGACTATTTTGTAAGTAGGTCTGTAGATGTCTTTGAGCTAACAGGAAGAGAGATCAGTAGTAAGGCAAGGCTGCTTGACTGCGGCCTAGCAGTCTGCAATTTGATGGTCTCATGGAAGCTGAGTAGTGCAAGACACGAGGTACCTGGTGAAGCTGTATCTGGTTTGTATTATGTAGTGGCAGATCTGTGGCAGTGTTCCTGTTAAGTGGGGGACATGGCCTGAGAAGAACTTTGTGGAAAACATTTGGAGATCTGTCCCTATTTTCAGGTACAGCTGGGTTCTGCTGTGCTAGAAGCCTAATGCATGGCTGTGCTCTGAACCTGCTTTTGCAAATTTGTTGAAATATTTGGATGAGGTCTGCAACAACATGACAGCAGCTGTTGTACCGAAATGCTGCTGTAACCAGCTACTTATCTGCCCTGGGCTGGGATGCTTCTATTGCCTGTAGTGACTGCTGTCTCAGGCTCGAGTTGTCAAGTATTTAAGAAGAAAAGCTTCAGGTACTCTGAAAATCAGCTGGTGTCTCTAAGTGGTTATCTAGTGAAGTGGAGTCTTGGAGTTTACTAGTTCACTCAGAGCAGCGACTTAACACCGTTTTAATCTCTAGAAAAGTCCTTTCATAATCTCAATAGCTGTCCTCGTGAAATAATAGGATAACCCAAGTTCTTTCTATGTGGTTTTGGGTAAGGCCTGTGGTGTAGTTCTGGTATGTTAGGCTGCCTTTTCATTTTTGGACATCATCAGTTGCACGGGCAGGGTTCCAGAAAGCAGTCTCTGAGCTGAAATGAGGTTGCAGTTGGCAGTGCGCTCGTTGTGACTGAGCTGGGGTTTGAAGCCTCTCTATTGATTACACCATTTAAAGCTCTGTGGATTTTTCATGGGAACATGCTGGCTTTATTCTGCCATCTACAGATTAAGTGAAATAAAATGGGAAATGCTTTGGTGTAAACATTGAATGAACTTTAGGTTTGATTCTTGTGGAGAATTTCTAAGCAGGAGTAAGGCAAAGTTAGCCCTAGCGGATCTGGTGAGTTGTCATTGCAAATATTGCATCAGTTTGAATTATTACATATAATTAATAATTAAATCAATTAAGTTCTTCACTACTGTAGGTAGTATTTCAACATATTATCTGGGGTTTAGTCCTACTGAGAATGTGCTTGTGATCTTTATCTTTAATCATATATAGCTTTTTTCATGTCCCAAACCAAGTCTTACCACTGCAAGACAGTGGAACCTTGTAATCATCAAGTTTAGCAACACACATGAGCATGTGTGCTCTCTTAAAGCTAATTGTTGTTTTATGCAAATATTTTGGCAACTGATTGTGTTAACACAGTGATTATTTCCTGAAGAAAAACAGGTGAAGGCAAAAGCAGATTACAAGCTCACGGTACCTTACACCACAATGAAACTAGATCTGTTCAGCTAGCAGCATGGCAGATGTTTTTAGGATTTACAGTGACATCTCCCAGCAGTCAGGATTAAGACGTGCTTTTTTGCAGGGCCTCAAATGTCAGTGAAGCAGCTGAGTGCTTTGTGTATTGAGGAGCTGCTGGCAGCTGTGGAGGAACAGGGGCAGTGGTGTTTCCAGACAGGAGCACGAGGGGGTTGGTCAAGGGTTTATGTGCATTACAGAGCTTCTGGTTTGTTTGATGTCTTGCTCATCTATTTATTTTTCACTTTGTTTACACAGAAAAGTTTGCTCAAACTACTTCAAGGGAATCGGTTAATTGATGGTGATTTTCTAATGGGATGTTTTAATCTTTACTGAATTTGAAATGCATAGCTTTAAAGCCTATCATATCTACGTTGAAAAGACAGTTTATTGGAATACCAAATTGAAGTTTTAATGGGAAAGAAGTCAGGAAATTAAGAAATAAAGTTCTGATATGGATTAAATTAAGAATCCTGTATGGTTTGTCTGTGCAGTGCTTTTCATTAAGGAATCTGCTCCTTTTTAGACCTTGCTAAAAAATCACGTTCCTCAGCTTCTGTTTTCATTTTCAAATAAGTACATGTATGCTTCTAAGAGATGTGAGAACAATTAATATGTGAACAGGGAATGTAAATAACATTTTTTCCTAACCCTATAGTAACCTTGACATCAGTGATTAGAGATACCGTCAATCCTTTTAACTAGTGGTGTAAAGCTGTGCAGCACAGGTGAATGGATCTACAATGTAGTGCTGCTAACGGCAAGTCCTTGGATTCTCCCTTGGTCCCAGCTGTATAATTCCATGTCCTCTGTTGTGTTTCTGCTGGTAGGTCTTGAATTGATCCAATTCACAAAGCTGACAGAAAAATATTTACCTTCCTGTCTGTCAGGGTCAGTTTTCTTCAGGGTAGTATTGGATATTGCTTACAGAGAATCTCAGAGGAAATATCAGAGCAAGCATAAGGAGCATGTGGCAATGAAGAAGGCAGTATGGAGGGAGGGGCCTAACATTTAGGAGGACAGAAAATCTAGATACCATTATACATCTACTCACGGACAGTAATTAGACTGACCCAGCTATGTTGCTCCCTTCACCCTAAATTTTGTGGGATTTGTGGCAGGCTTCTCCAGAATCTTTCATTCCAAATAAATCTCTGGCTTCTCAAGTTCAACAGTCTGTGAATCCCTCTGGTTTAACAAAGAAAGTTTTGAAGAAATATGGAAATTGCTGCACGAGAGAAGACAGATCACAGAAGAGAATAAGCAAACTTGTTTGGAGCTGGAGTAGAAGTAGAGGCTCATCCTAGAAATGTTTGCGTCACTGCGTTGTACTGAAATGTAGCCTGCCTGACTTCTTACTAATCTGAAAATGAAAAAGAGCTTATTTCTTGATCTCCTACATGAGAAATTTCTTCATAGGAAAACGTGTTTGGAGATTTGTATTTAATGAGGCCAGAGCTGTGTCAAAATTAACACCTAGAACGGAGGAAGCCTAAAGGCTTAACTGTGGTGTTTGTACCTAGCGATGCAGAAGCAGTGACCTCAATGCGACAGAACGTTATTATGCTTGCCAAATCACGTCAAGTTTCCCTACTGGAAGTATAAAATCAGATTGGACCTCTCACTTCTCCAGACTTTTGGTGTAGTCTTTGATAAGTGCTTAGCAGCAGCAAATTCTGTTACAGATCTTAGGTTCAGATTTTTATTCCTACCAACCTTTTATTTGTACGTAAAATGGACATAATTCAGTAATACAGAATTGCTGTAGTCAATTTTCTTACCACCTTCTTATATTAGTGTTACATATAATGAATCATTTAAAAAAAAATGATACAGTTTGCCTTTGCAAACTAGGAAAACAGTTCTGATATGACAATTGTGACTGTGTTAAAGAATTACTATTATGTTACTGAAGTTGTGTTTTGGACAATTATGTACTGAAGAAAAAATAATTCCCCAGTGGGAGTTATTCTGTAAAACATGCGGATTTTTTTCCTGGTCTAACAAAAAGCATTAGAATATATCCATGTATCGGTAACTGAAGGATGGGGTCTGTGTCGGTCAGCATGTTTTTGGTGAAGGCTGGATTTCTGGAACACCCGCAGACTTGGCAATGAATGACCTCCTGAGGTGTCAGAGGAGTTTCTCAGTGAAGGCATTTTGTGCAGAGCCAGGGGAGCAGCTGGAAGGAGCCCAGCACAGCTGCCTGCAGTTGCTTGGCCTTGGGTGTGACAGCCTGGCTGCAGTCGTGATGCTAAGTTCTGCCTGTTGAGAATTTGGGAAACTTAAGATATGTAGACTATTTTAATCTGTGAAGAATTGGAGGCATTCAGTGTTGACATGCTGGTGAGTAATTGTAATATAAGACAGTAGCACATAGATGAGGTGTTACATTTAACTGCTACTACATTTAACTTCTACAGCTACTGTGCTGCTCCTGAGCTTTATCTGAAAGACGACCCTAATTCAGAAAAGTACCGAAGCAGGTTGTCTGACGCCGTGTTTTCTGCCCTCATCTGCTCTTAAGGGTGCAGTTCCATGTACTTCTGCACAGAAGTGATGCTGCTGGTGCAAACTCTTGCTCTTTGTGCTTGCTATCCCCCTTAATTGTGCACATGGTGCTGGCTCTAGGGCTGTCCTATACTTGCTGGAAAGCTGACCAGCCACAGAATTACTGTGAGAGGCTGAAGAAAATTTGTTCCTTGTCAGGTAGCATGATTTCAGCTGCGAATCTGGAGTGCATGCACTTGTATTTGTTTAAAGATATGCCCGTAATAGGCATCTTCTAAGGGGATGTTTCCACTTGGGCTTAGCTGTGCCCTATTATCAGCTCATCCCAGGCAGTGCTGTGGCAGCATTGCTGCTGTTGCTGGAGGTGACATTTGCTGCTGAGCATGGCCCAGGCACCCTGGCACAGGCGACATGCTGTCCTCACCCCCTACCCAACAGAGTGGCTCTGCTCTTACTTCCTCCGTGTTTGCGGAGGTAGGGTTTGCCCTTTCCTGAGGTTACATGGTTATGAGGCTAAAGCATCGTACTGAGAAGTTGCTGAGGCTTTTGCCATTTTCTTGTGATTTGTATTGTGGTTGCCTGCTGTCAGAGATCCTTTAATTCTGTCCAAGCAACCTGTTGGCTCTGTTGTTCAGCAGTTTAAAATGAAAGTCTCCTTAAGCAGCTCACATGTTAAAATGCCTGCCTTCAGCCTTCTCTCTCCTATACTTGTGTAACAGATGTTTTAATTTTATATGTGAACTGTGGGTGGCTGTATGTTTTCTTGATTAGTTTCTTGTGAAATTAGATTTCTATTACATCTACTGTATTTTCAATTATTAAGCTAACTTGTCAAGTAATCTTGATGCCTTCACAAATGGCAAGATGGTAGTAATAATACTCTGCATTAAAATTTGCATTAAGGCCAGATGGGGCAAGCAGTTAACTAACTGTTATCTGTGGCTACCAAAGGGAGCCCAAATTAACTATTATATGTATATATTGTATTAATGAATGTATGGTGTTTTGTTTCTTCAGCTTGATGCATTAGAAGGTTGTCAGGCTGAAATGGAAGTAGCAGTGGCTGTAAGCTGTGCTGTTAGCAACTCCCAGCAGCTGCTAGGAATGTGTCGACCACCAGGCTGGCTGCTGCTCTCCAATACTGCAAGTTTGCAGGCTTCTGGTAGCGCCCCATGGAGAGCAGGGTGCTGCAGCTTCTCTGTGAATTGGAGGGGTTACGAAGCACCATCAGCTAGCAAGCTCACTCTGTTCTTATATATTTCCTTTTGCTGCGTCCCTTATGCATGTCTCCTTCAGCAGAGTACGGGAATTGCAATTGTGCTTGGAGCTGTGGATGTCTGGGAGACTGTTTTGGCTTTTGACTGTGCTTTATGTATCTGTACAGCTACCCAGACTCTAGCAAAAACAAGAAAAAAAAAAAAGAAAAAAAACTCTAAAACAAACAGAACGATAGCAACAACAAAACACACACGCAAAAAAAAAACAAAAACAAAAGAAAAAAAAACACACCTAAATAATCACTCAGAATTATTTCTGTCTATTACAGTGTTCTTGCTGGGAAAACTCATTTCATGATAATTACAGTGTAATTTCAGTATATTCCCTCACTAATATAGTACGCTTTTCAGAAGATGAAAATGCACACAGGAAATTAAATAGGGCAAGACAGCTGAAGGCTGAATCCAGTCTTTATTTCTTCATAAATTTCTTCATCCAGTATGGTATTGCATTAACATCACTTGATGTTAGTGATTCATATTTGTAGAAACGCTTGTAAAATTTGTTTGGCTTTTATGGCGGTTAAAATGTACTGTTAAAAAGTAAGGTAGTCAATGTAAGAATGTGGCTGGAGGATCTTAGCAGCCTGGCGGCGTGAGAACATCAGTGCTGTTTTGGTGGGCTTCACTGTATTCTCTGTCAGAGTGCAGTTATTTAAGGCCTACAGGCATGACGGTTGGCAGTGCCTGAGGACAGATAAGTGATGTGAAATCCTTTTTCAGCATGCTACATGGGGACAGAAAAAAGGTTTTTGAAAGTGAATTTTTTTTAAAAGAAAAAACAAAAACAACACTAATGAGGTAGGATCAAAATATAGCATGGAGTTTTAATTACAGGTAATAGAAATTCAAAAACTGATGCAAGAAGCTTTCTGTTGGCACAAGTAACATCATTTGGGATTAATGTATTTGGGGTAATTTACTCTAGCATAGCCAGAAACTACTAGCAAAACACTTGAAATAATGGATATGATAATGATGCTTAATATTCCTTGCCACTTGCATGGATTAAACTCTGGATGTGTTTTAAGAAAGTACTTAGCACGTGTCAGTTTGGGAACAGCACAAGAGGTTAAAAGTTAGCTCTAGTTCTCCTTTCTGATATATTGCATGGGGTAAGATGTTACTGAAAGCTGCTGCTTCTTGCTGGTGTGAAAACTTTATCTGTACATGTTCTGTGGTAAAGGCTTGAAGACAGATTTTGTATATCCCTGGCAGTAGTTATGAGAAAGATTAGATGAAGTGAGTCTAAGTTCTTTGTCCTTTTTTTTTTTTCCTCGGAAATTGCTGCAGTTTTATCAGATCCTTAAAAGGACTAATTACATCTAGGAGGTTAAAAATGCCTAAATTTCTAAAGCTAGTTTCTTCTCATTTGATTATTGATTTCTTTAAATTTATTCTTAAACATTTCTTAGATCTTTTGATTTTTTTTTTTCCATTTTTATATATGGTTTCATGCTTACTGGTTTGAAGTTTCTTCGTTCCTATCAAAAGTAACTGAACTCATGTGGCTTAACAATGAATAAGTGTGAGTGTACACCCAACCCCACCCCTGCCTACAAATGCTACTGCCAACCACAGTACCAGTGCTCAATTTTGGCAAGGTGTGATGAGCTTTCTCCTTAGCGCAGCTGTGTCCACTCCCTCCTCTGCTGTTGGTCTCTTCATGAACATCTATGCCCAGAGTCATTGTCTGTGGCTCTTGGTATCCTGAAGAAGTTAAAATTTAGGTTGGTAGCGTGGTCACCAAACCTCACCTTTCTGAAGGTCTGCAACACTTGGGTGTATTGATCTGTACTTGCTATGCCACCACCCCGAGCGATGGTAAGGTCGCTTTATGCGAGAAGATGGAATTCAAGTCACTATCAGATTTCTCCCTTACTTGTTAAGTATTAATAACAAGACTCAAGCAGGAGGAAACCTGTTAATGATGACAGCATCTAAACAGGATTACAGATATTTCCTTCACCTTCCTCCAAGTTGTTTCCAGACGTCAGACATGGTTATCTAATTATTTGATGGTTCAGTTTGGATTTGAGTCCATGGCAATGTGACAAAAGTAACAATGAAGTTACTCAAAGCTTCATACAAAATTTCTGGGTTGAGGACTTTGTTGGCAAGTGCAATGCTGCTCACTCAGCTTTATCCACCTTTTTGCCCCAAACTCTGAAAAAATGCTGTCTGAGGAGTTACTTGTGAAGATGTCTGGAAACAGGGCTCCAGAGGTCATGTGCTCAGTGGGTAGGGAGCTGGTGGCTCCAGGCTTCCTCCTCTACAGGGATTTGGAACAAGACTGCAGAGTTAACAGTAAAGGGAGAAAAAATAGCTGATTTTCTTTCTTTTTTTTTTTTTACTTTTCTTCTCTCTTCCCCTCAAAATTCCCAAAGGGGATGAATTAGCTTGTATTCCCACAAAGATGATCAGAGGGCTAGACCACCTTTCTTATGAAGAAAGCCTGAGAGACCTGGGGGTGTTTGGCCTGGAGAAATCTCTGGGGAGACCTCATTGAAGCTTTTCAATACTTAAAGGGGGCTCATAAAAAAGATGGAGCAACTTTTTACTCATGCAGACAGTGCTAGGACAAGAGGGAATAGTTGAAAACTAAAAGAGGGGAGACTTAGATTAGAGGTTAGGAGGAAATTCTTTCACTCAAAGGGTGGTGAGGCCCTGGCACAGGTTGCCCGGAGAAGCTGTGGATGCCCCATCCCCGGAGGTGCTCAAGGCCAGGCTGGATGGGGCTTTGGGCAACCTGGTCTGGTGGGAGGTGTCCCTGCCCATGGCAGGGGGTTGGAACTGGGTGGGTTTAAGGTCTCTTAAACCCAAACCATTCTGTGACTCCCACTCCGAGCTGAGGAGTTCGAAGAAGAAATACCAGACCAGAGCTGGGAATCTCATTCCTCTGGTCCCTTGCCATTACAGATGTGAGAACACTTACTTCTGGATACTGCTTGGTGGGCTTTTAGTGCTGTCCAACCAAGATAACTGAAAACACACATGCATTGGTGTTGCTGTTTGTACCGTATTTTACCAGGTTTGCAAACTCATGAGGTAGTCAAGTGTTGCTAGGGAAGGAGACAAAGCAGAGTGGTTTCATTAATGGTGTATATTTGCTTCTAAACAATCAGCTGGTATGTTCTCCTCATGCCTTGCAGAATGTGACCACAACATCTCAGTACAATAAACACATCTTCTGTAATGCTTCTTAAAAGTTGCTGTTAGCTGCTGTGACGTTTACAGTAGTAGTAGTAATGATGGATGTTTTGGGTAGTGAAGTCAATATTTTAAGTGGTTTCATAGGGTTTCTATGCAGCAGAGTGTAAGAGAATGCTATTTTTAATGTGCTTTTATTTTATCATCCCGTAGATTGTTGGTTGCCCTTCATGTTTTATCGTTTTGATCAGTTTCCTGGGGAGTATCAAATCATTCACTCAGTGTTTAAGGCAGAGCAATTACAGTGAGAAGATATATGAAGCAATAAATCGCTTTTGAGTGTGATGAAATGCCACAGCAGTGATGAGACCTACTGAAAAAGTGAACTGTTTGTATAAGTTTTTTAGGAAGCTTTTTTCTGTTTTGGTCTCGATAAAAAGTGAAGCAAGTGAGGAGAAACATGAAAAATCATATAAAACTTATTTGACTCTGAAACTACTTCACTTTGCTGTCTGCTTAGTCTCTAGTTTGCCTGTGGGCTGCTGCTGAAACTCCTTTTTGAAGAAATTTGGCAGCATGGAAAAGGAGCAATGTTATTAAAACCACAAAGGATCAAACATGTAATGGTATGTCTTAGCAATGTGGATACGAATATTTGCAGGTGGACACTTTGTGTAATTGCAGTATTCTGGGCATGTATTTACATGTGTTGACATGCAATTGGAATTGTTATGTGTTAAATGGGGTTATTGCTTATTTAAGTCTGTAAGGAAAAAATGCAATTGGTTCTCTTGAATTTGGGGGGGGGGGGTGAGGGGTGAGTGCCACAGCTGCAATTACACTCTAGGTATTTGTAATGTCTATTGGAAAGCTTTTGATTTGCTGTTTATGATCAGTGCTAAAAATATTAACGTCTAGGGCTTTTCCCTCTTCCCCTTACAGAGACCAGTAATTTACAGCTTCAAGTCAGAATGTGAAAACCAAATGAGGATTGAACTTGCCTCTGAAAACTGTTTCAAAGCTGTTATGTCGCAATAAGCATTGACATTTCCAGAACGCTGTGCAGTTTCATCATCTTTAATCCAGTGCTTTCAGCTGCACCTTTCTTTTAATAACATCCATGAATGTATTTTAATTTTGTTCTGAAAATGCTTTTGGGAAAGTTAATTACTGTTATCTGTAATTGAGTATTTGAAATAATTGTTTCAGAAACTTGAAGCTGTCTTCTTATGACCAAAGAAGAATGAAAATGCAGAAGGGCAAGATAGAGGTTATTATATTCTATGTCTGCTCAGTAAGCATGCAGTAAAATCATAGTGGGATGCCAGTAAGCTTTTAGAATACTTTATGTAAAGACTTGCAAGTGCAATATGAACCGCAACGTGAGGAGAAAAAAAAAGGGAAAAAAGAAGCATCCAAGGGTACTGAATTTCTTCATCTGTCTCTTTAGCTAGTCTGCTCTAAAACCATATTGAAGTTGTTGATTCGTTACTTTTTTCCCCAGGAAACATAAATTACTGTTTTTTCTTGAAATCACGTCTCACTTGTGGTGAGATACATTTTACCTCATTCTGCATAGCATTTCAACAAATTTTCAGTGAATGTTTGTATGTATGTGTATATAGACACACGGTTTTATAAGCCAGCTGTGGTTTCTTGTTTGGGCTACTCAAATGCATAGACTCTTTTGAGACTGTTTATGTATCATTATGTTGTAAATGAAGTTTTCCTTGAGGAAGGTCTACTATAAAGTCTGCTAGAAATGGCATCTCTGAATATGGTTGCGCAACATAAACTTCTGACACATTTGCTAGGTAAAAACATTCCCTACAAATTAGGAGAGGGTAATTGCAGTAGTTGGATTTATGGTTTGTATCCAACCTCACATTTTCAGAGACAAAAATGTAGGAATAGTTTGGTGCATGAAATTTTTAGTGTTTTATAGGGCCCTTTTTGCACATTAAATATAGATGGGTTGTATACTTTGAGTATTTACAGGTGTCTTCAAATGGTTTTACTGGAACTTGCACTTTGCCCACAACTACTACCAAAGAAAACCATAGAGCAATCTATGAGATCTAAAGATGGGCTGTTGCAGGTGTTTATTTAAAATAATTAAAAATTGTAATAAATTGTAGAAGTAGACATACTGGTGAATGCAATATGCTGAAGAAATCTACACATTAATTAAAGAGAATGACTCATTTGCTCTGAAAAGTCCCTGAACCAGACTGTTTGAAGCTTGGAGGTGGTGTAGCGTAGCATGGTGGCATCTCTGCCATGTTCTTAAAGAATTCCCCAGTTAGGTGCTTTTGTTTGCTATCATAAACAGATACTGTATGAGATGGGCTTTTGTACAGATTGTCTAGTTTATTGCTTTATTCAAGCTTTTTTTTAATTTTAATTTAGATGGCTGAGTTCTAACTTGATGTAAATATTGTTCTTCTATTTAAGTAATCCAGTTAGGAAAACAACAATTTGAATTTTTCGAAGATGCTAACATAATTGGAGCGATGAAAAATGTTTTTCTCTGGAAGGTAGCTAAGATTCCAAAATATTTGTCCTTGCCTGCTTTCTTTACTAGGGAATATTTGGAGTATGTGTGTACAATTCAAACAAATTTAGAAGCAAATTGAGACAATTATCCCTTCAGTGATGATAAAATTCTGACATTGATTTCATAAATGGTAACCAAATATGGTTAGCCTTGTGAAACAGCCTCACTTTTTCCTCAATTCCACATGATGGAAGTTATAGAAAAGTTATGTTTTCAAAGCAAATTATTAAAAGGCCAAATTCACTTCTGAAGACCAAACTTCTTAGAGCCTTTTGAGTTGATTTTGGCTTTTACCTTTATGACTCGACCTCTATTACTCCTTCCCATATCCTTCTATATATTTCCTTCTATATCCTCTAGTGGCCAAGACTTAGTGCCTTCATCAGCTATGTTTATATAAGACTGTTCAATATAAGTGGCCTTTAAACAGACTGGTAAAAAACAGGTAGTGTTTTTACCTGTGGGCAGGACAGACTTTGAGGTTGTGAGATTCAAGTGAAATAACCAGGTTGGTGGGCAGTTGTCCAATAGGAGCTTGATATTGAGTATAAAAACCTGAATTACTTCATTCAAAATGATCTACTAATTAAAGTTTGCATGTATAAAGTTGAATGCTTTAACAAGACAGATGCCATGATTTCCTTTCTGTTAGGAGTGAGACTACCTGCATTTTGCAACAATCCTTTGAATATTTGTGTTAGGAGTCCATGGAGGGTGTTTTAAGGCATGGTAGAGTGTGCTACTCATGATTAATTTTAATGATCTAGTTGATGCTTGTTGTTTATAGCCAGCGCATGGTACTCTAGACACCAATTTTGTCACTATATTGAGACTCATAAATTGTGCAGAAATAGCGTTTAGTTGTAAATAAATATTTGGTGCCTGTTGATCATGTAATCAACAGGTAGTTTCTAGATAACTGCATTTCTGTAAATTAATCTTAAAATGCCTTAATTTCTTTTTGCATCTGCTTTGCATGTAGAGCATGCGCTTACATGTAAATATTTGGGACTCTGGAAGGCTGAGAGTAGCCTGTGTAGATGGATCCTTTCTGTTTTCATGATCTTATCTTCAGATAAGGAGTGCATAGCTGCATCTTGCAGTTATGGGCTGGGGTTAAATTTCGTGCTGCTTTTTCAATATACTTAGATTTTTGTGAAGTGTAAAAAGACAAGATTGTATTTGCAGAGAGAGAGTGGCTAGGTCTTTAAACAGATAAAAGTTTGCTCTAATGTATTGACTGATCGCTCTGCAAAAATGACACTTCTTAGATGGGTGTCTTTGAAAACATTATTTGCACTGTATATAAAGTCACTAAATTTAGTTAGCACTGAAATGTGCCATGGTGTACCTGCTCCAACAAGTCAGCATGCTTCTTGCTCTCACATATTTACCTATTGATTTTTCTTTCCTACCTGCTAAAAATGCCTTTTTGAAAAATTTTGTCTGTGGGCTCATCATTCCTTTTTTTTTTTTTTTTTTTTTTTTTTTTCCCTGCGTGTGTTATTCTCAACAAGAATAGTGCTGCTGCATCTGTGGCGATGTGACAGCGTAAGTAAGAGAAGACGGGTAGTTAGAGGCTATGCAGTCTATTAGACTGACTGCTGCAGCTGAGAAGTGACAAACTCTTGATCCACAAATGCCTTTGTTAAGGTCTGAAATCAAACCAGCAGTATTCCAAGTTAAATAAAAAGTGAAGACAGTTGCACAGAGTTCAGTTAAATATGGATTAATTTCACCATCTTGTAAAGAAAAAGTAGCTCCCAGGAGGACAGGGGTGAGAACAGTTGGGGTGCTCTTGATGGAGGGAAGGGGTAAGAGAGAAAGAGACAGGGGCTGTTCAGAGCTGGTGGAATGTGAGGAGCTGGCTGTGGAGGGAGAGATCATACAGAGCCCGTAATTTTTATTTTATGGCCCATTAGATACGTTTGGTATCTAGCAGAGTTATGAATTTTAGCTGTTATGTCAGTTTAGTTGCCTGTAAAACTGCAGCCTCTGTTCCAGAGCTTCCTATTTGGGAAGTGGTTCGTTGCTTTCCCTTGAGGATGGCCTGAGAGATTAGAGATTAAGCAACTGTTTTATGAGAAATGTCTCTCCATTGATATTTGGCTATTTTTGTCCTGAATCGATTGTCTGCATGAATTTATTTCTTTTTCCTTTGTTTCTCTGTGCTTAGTTACAGTTCTTTCAAATAACCTAAAATACAAATACAGAATCACAGAATTTCTAGGTTGGAAGAGACCTCAAGAACATCAAGTCCAACCTCTAACCTAACACTAACAGTACCCACTAAACCATACCCCTAAGTTCTACATCTAAACGTCTTTTGAAGACTTCCAGGGATGGTGACTCCACCACCTCCCTGGGCAGCCCGTTCCAGTGCCTAACAACCCTTTCAGTAAAGAAATACGTGATGTTCAAGTAAATCTAGATACTTCTTCGAACTATTTTTTTCAAACACTTGAAAGCCAATTTAATTGCACATTAAAAGTGGGGTGGATATGATACTTGTGAAATGCCACCTTTTAATTTGATGCTTAACTGAATAAAAATAATTTTCTTGATGCTTACGAGGTTTGTTTTGTAGTTTCTAAGCATTTAACTTGAACAATTTGTCACATGAATACATGAATACTTCAGTAGTTCCTCTTTAGTTAGAGTTCCTAATACATAATCCTGAAGATCAGAAAGTCAATACCATGTTGGAAATAAAACGATTTTGTTAATCAGTAGAGAAGGCAGGAGGCTCTTCCTTTTTTTTTTTTTTTTTTTTTTTTCAACTTGGAATAGTAAAGTTATGAAAGCTCTCATTTTATGGTGTATGCTACAAGAGCTTTCCAAATTTTAAGCGCTTTTAACCTAGATGGTTTGCTGCTTTGCTGCACATGAATTGCTCACTTGGCTTTTTATGTCCAGTGACTTATTGGTTGTAAGAGAAAATGGGAAGGAAAGTTTCTCTGGGAGAAAATAATAATATGTTGTTGTTTTGTTTTGTTTCAAAACAAATGTCCTTAACAGGTTTGGGCTTCTGTGTGGTGTTGTTTCTCTTTTCCTCAAACATAAAATAAAGAATGTATGCATTTGAAATACCAAGGGCTTAATGTTGCTATTGTAAAGAACAGAAGTGTGTTGGGTTAGCTTAAAGGCAGAGCTGTGTTTCGGCGTTCATGCTTATGGCCCTTTTAGCCTGAGAGAACATGGAGAAGGGAGGAAGGAAGTAAAATAGATGCTTCAAAATAAAAGGCATTGAAAGGGCTTATTTTACTTGTTTGTCTGTGTACAAGTTGGAATTTATTGCAGTAGGGCAAGGACTACTTGGTGACAATTTTTAGGCCTCCTTGGAATTCTTTTGGTCCTCTTAGAGACTATAGCTAGTCACACAGCACCAGTCTCTTAGCACACAGAGTCATGAGCACCTTGAAAAATGGCATTTGCTTCTTTCAAAAGTACTGTTTGCTCAGAAGACGAAAGCTTAGGGGGAAAAAATGATAGCTTGGTTCCAAATAGAAGTGAGCATCATTGTGATCGATTCAAAGAATCAGAGGGGCAGGATTTATCTTAATAATACGTATGTTGGATATATTAGCACTTATAGCTTATAAGTTACAGTATTCAAACCCTTGAATTTTTGCAATTGGTTTTATTTTGTTTATTCTAACACAAAAAAGAAAAGCTGATAGTGTATCCTTGTGAAAACTATGCTAAGGTACATGGAAAATAAGGTGATTGACAACAGCCAACATGGCTTCAATAAAGGCAGATTGCACCTGACAAATCTGGTGGCCTTCTACAATAGCGTTACAGCATTGGTGGATAGGGGAAGAACAACTGGCATCATCTAACTAGGCTTGTGCAAAGCATTGGACACTGTTCTCCATGACATACTTGCCTTTAAATTGGAAAGATGGCCTTAGATGATCAGTTGTAGTCCTGCTTAAGTCGAATGTTGGGAGTAGTTGGGAAAAGAGAGAAGATACCATTGCTCAATCTCTATGAAGATCTACCATGTAGTTCAGTCCCCCTCATAGTACATAAAGTAGCTGGGGAAGTTTCAGAGAAGGGCTATTAGCACCATCAGTACAAGTAACGATCAAGATGTAATTCTTCAGCCAGAAGAGGTAAGGAAGATGGTCTGTGATACCAATATCCAAAATCATGAACAACTTGAAGGAGATTAGCATTAATGGTTTATCAGCTATTCTAGTGCAAGAACTTGGGATGTTAAGAGAAGAAGTATGTTAAGCAAAAGAAAGTGATGTTTCATGGAACATCAGGTAGTGGAAGTACTGGAGTTCCTTACCACGAGATGCTGTGGATAGTACAAGTAGGCATGCATTTGAAAATATATGGGGCTCTTTGAAGACAGAGGTGTGCCATTGAGAGTTAGCGAGTAGAGCACACACCTGAGAGGGAAAAAAAACAAACCTGGTGTGAAAAGAGACGACATCCAAACCTTTTAAATGGGTACCTGGAACTTGGTTTTTGGGTGGGGAGAGTCATTGTAGAAAGATGATGATCCCTTCTTTGTCAATAGTAAAGGTACAAAACTATTCCAATTGTTTTATTAATCAATGTATGTATCAATGTTCGTAAAATCTTGCTTGCCAGCGTTTGCAGAAGGAATAACAGATCTGTAGTAGTGGTCCCCTTTCCACTGGGAACAGATCTGTAGTAGTGGTCCCCTTTCCGCTGGTATCAGCTCAGGCTTGGCTGCTGATGCTTGAAACATCTGTATTTTTGCACTTACTGTATGCTTAAGTCAAATAGTCAGAAATGTCCTAAGATTAAATGATGTTTCTTTTCACTGGGTCTTGTCAGCACAGTATTGTTTAGGCTGAACTTGGTACTGAATAGAAATGACTAAATGGTTGTTAACCATTCAGGTAGGACTTCTGTTCTCATCTAGGGAATACTATGAATGTGTCCATTGCTATTTTTAAAATGTTTTTGTTTAGTTTACTCACAGCTGGAAATTGTTATTTAAGGGTGTAATCATAATATGGTGGCTGTCAATACATGTAGTACTAGGAAACTTATGCATCTTAAGTATCAAGACAACGTCATCCTCTGTTATTCTGCTGTACCAAAATGAGTAAAACATATCAGTTCTTGAACACCTGAGTTAATTTTTTTCCTCTATCAGAAAATGAAATGACATTCTTCTGAAATCTCTCTGCAAGCTAGGTTCTACCCTGTGGAGATGCGTATGTCTCCCTGCATCAGTGAGGCACAGGGATCTTGTCAGAGAATTCCTCCTTGTGAAGGGGTTGGGGGTCTTTAATCTTTCCCACTCCTTGGGCTTCCTGAAGGAAGGGTGTGATTCATCTGTTTCATCTGAGCCTTTTTTTTTTTTTTTTTTTTAATGGGAGAGGTGGACCCATGGCTCAAATGGCCCACAGCAAGGAAACTTCAGTTTTATCTCTTTGAAGCATGCTGTCTTACCACTTCAAAATTTAACTAGTTTTGACCCTTAAAATATAGGAGTTGGGGTTAAAACCATACATCTTTAAAAAAACAAACAAACAAACAAAAAAAAACACACTACCAAGAGGATAAATCTTCTTTGGGAACTTTGTGGCTTTGATTGCTTAGGTTCTGCCTCAAGCTCCTCCTGCAGGAAGGCTGAGATTGGTAATAAAAGCTTGTGATATTGTACCTCCAGGAATTGGGAATTACTGAAAGTTATGCCAGATGCTGTGAACTTAACATAAAATGGTGAGAATTGGCAGATATGGAAAGAAACATCCTTCGCTGTTGACCTTTAAATATGTTGAGTTAATGCCTTTTACAAATGCACAATACTTACAGCAATAACATTTTGGTATTCTGCCTTCCTTACCCTTCTGGTACTGCTAAAACTGGTAAAAGCTGTAATTAAGCTGTCAATACCTTATTTTACAGTGCAGTTAACGTTCTTATTCTAGGCTATTTTTGAAGTAAAAGATATTATATTGGGAACTGAGCCAGTGATTAATAACACTTTATTTTTTTCTTTCTTTCTTTCAAAGACAGCCAAAAAGTGTAAAACAAAGGGGAAAACAATTTTTTTTTTAAGTGTGTTATCTGAGGTATGTGTTGTGATATGGCCCTGGAGTCTTGTGCCAAAATAGAACTTCTTGGAAAACATAATTAATTCTTATCTGAGTTGTATATAATTAACTTTTTTGTAAGAAAGGTAATTGGAGATTCTTTCAAGCTGTGTGTAGAATATAGAAAATGTTTAACTTTGAGTTATTTTTTTAATTAAGCTTATGCATAATAAACAGAGCAAATATGGGGTGTAAATGAAGAGAACATATTTGTACATTATTAATGCATTTCAAAACTAAAAAAAAAAAAAAAGGTAAACTATTCATGTTTGTTACAGGTAATAGATTATTAAGAGTACTTGTTTGTTCTGCAGGATTTGTTCAGTGACCTAAGTCAGCAGCATTTTCTGGAGTGAGTGTAGATTAGTGCTGTTATTGTCAGCATGAAGTTGGTATTTAGTGGCATTACATGATGGATTAATCACAGTGGTTATGGCATTTTTTGAAAATGATGATTTGAGTATCTTTCAATGAGCTGATGGTTTGTAAAGGTGGCTGCATCTTACCTTATCTCACAGCTTGGGTCACGGGCTTTGCAATGGGCTGGGAATGTTAATGTGGCAGAAGAAGATGTAACATAAAAGGAGATTTTAGAATGTTGGAGTGTTGCAGTGAATACTGTTTGCCAGCATATAAAGGGGGATTTCTAATTTTGCAAATTATATGCTTGCTTGTGTTGTACAGTCATTTGTTACTACCTCAAAGCTAGAACACTGTATTTTAGACTTTTTGGTAATGGGCATATCACTGTAGAATTAAATTGTACCTGTCTTTTTTAAGACTATTAGCTTTTCTATTTCTGAATGAAATTACCCTGGTAAAGCCTGTTGCTTGTTTTTGCTAGTTCATGTATATAAGATACGGTTTAACTGCAGAATGATGAACCTTATTTGTGCTGACACTGAAAACAGCAAATGCAGGAGGTAATGCTTAGTCAAAAGCCCGACCTGAGTGCATTCATGTTAGTGAGGTAGTATCAATCTGACTAGTCTATTTGCCAACACTGAAGTTACAAAACCTGAGGATCAGAGGCAAGTTGTACACCTAATGCTGTTACAAATTTGTTGCTGTTGTATCGGAGTTGGTTCATTGAACATTAGGTCATGATTGTCATTGGGTTGCAGACAGACCTTTGGTGCGCTGCAGGTGTGCCAAGAGATAGAGGCCGTGTCATCAGCCCTGGTAGCTGTCTTCTAGCTCTCCTGCAAAGCCAGCCTTTGGTAGGCATCTGAGGACACTGAGATTTTTGGAGCTGGGTTTGCACAGGCAGCTGTGTAGGTACGCAATGGAACGAGGGGAGAGTCCCTAACTAGGAGTGGGTGCTTCACTTCCCTCTTCCTGCTGCAAGTTCGTCTCTTAGCCTGTAAATCACTGTAAGCAGCCTTGTGGGTGCCTGAATGCCTGGACTTTCAGGTCCACTGAGACAGCAGCTCCTCCTCTGTGGCTTCTAGTGAAAGCATTAGGTGTGGTAGAGTACTGGGGGGTCAGTCCTGTGCAGTTAAGGCTTCACTGAGCTTTGCAGACAGCCAGTGTCTGGTGGACAGTGATGACTGCAGCTTGGGGGAAGACACGGTAAGGGTTCAAAATGAATTTGGAAACTTCAGCTGCTGCTACTGATTCCTGTCTTGAAAATACTTTCTTAAATAACTAGCAAGGATTAGAAACTTAGAATTATCAGCATTTATGTTTTTAATTTTTTTTGTGCCTAATATTGCCTCTTGTGTTACTTCTGAGCGACAGCAACTATATCCATTTTCATTTTGTTACTTTTCCATAAAACTTAGACCTAAACTTGTTTTCATCACAGAAGCATTAATAAATGGGGGTAGAAAATAACTGTTTTGAAAAGCATAAGTAGATTGGTGTATGTAGCACTGAACTGTCCAAGGTCTTCAATTATTTGAAGTCGGCAAAAATTAGCTTAAACCAAAAGTCTGAAGTTTTAAGTAGAGATCCTTGAATTTTTGTATGATTTCTTCCCATTCCCTCCTTATCCCACAACCTTCTCTTCTCCACCCTTGATAATGGAGGCTTTTCAAAACGTATTATTAAAAGGGTTTGTACTTTCTGTAGTGTTTGTTTCTCTCCCACAGTGTTGTCATTTTACTTTTCTACTTGCTGTTTAACATGGAGCAAATGCTTGGGATGTCACTTCTAATTTTAACCATCAGTTCAGTTCTCTACTCGATATAGCTAACAGGTTTTCTTTCTCCCTGCAGCAACAAATCTATTGTAGAATCCTTTCATGCTAACACACTTCCACTCCCCCTCCATGATGCATGGAGACAAATGTACAGGAACGCAGATATAGCTCAGACTTGCCACTGTTTGACAGTTCTAAGTCTCCTGGCACTTGGATTTTTTGAAAGCTTTTTCACCCCATAGTTACAAATGCAAGTTACAATGTACGTTGCAAATTCAGTGTGGATAGTTAGAAGCAATTGGAAGCTGTACTGTTTTAGCTTCAACTACTGTGTGTTATCCTTGCTACTTTAAGAATGTAATTCCATTTTTGTGCTTTCTAACTGCAAAAATACTGTAGAGATGAATATGCAGTTAGCAAACACCTGCTGATGTGTTCCAGTACAGATATCTTTTATTTCAGTACTAGCCGTGGAAATGGTCATGTGTCTTGACTGGTCTGACTCAAAACTCACAGCAGACACAGCCGATAGCAGAGGATTATTTAGGATTTACAACATCATCCTGATAGCAAAGCTTGGCCCATCATTTGGCTAAGCAAATAGAAAGATACGGTTTCTGCTCATTATAGGGTTTGGGTACTGTTCTACTGTAGCATCATTACTTGGATATTTGAAACTAGGATATTTCTACTTAGATTTATGAATCTTTTATTTTCCTATCCAAATCACTGGTTTAAAACAATTTACTGTTTGTTTTTGCTGCCTGTGGATTTGGTATGTATCCCCAAAAAGGAAAAGTGAATTAACAGTTAGTCCAAATAAGCTCATATTATGTACTTAGAGCAAGAGAGAAATTTGGTGTCCCTTTAAATACTGATAAACAAAGCTGATCTCTGAGATACACATAATGGATCCCTTGATTGCAGTTTTTCATTTCATTTATGGGTAAATTTCCCATTGGCTTTTGTGTGCCAGATAGAGTATAACTCATCTAAATGATTAAAAAAAAAAAAAAAAAAAAAAAGTCTGTAATAATAGTAATGCTGAAGATCTTTTGCTTCAGCTTTGTGTCAAGATGTGGGAGATGTTTTGCAGCAGCATGTGCTTTCTCTTCTGGCAGTCTTATGCTCTTTTCATCTTTTTTGTTGTTTCCCTTCTTGTTCCCTCACATGTACAGAAAAAGTAACAGCATATCCTCTGATCACAGTACTCAATTGTGTATCTTGGAAAAGCATATAAATTCATTTGAAGTTGCAGTGTTATTTCATTCCAGCTTGCGTTGGTGTATGGCATGGAGTAGTTCATCTCTGGAAAGGCCTTTGTACTACAGTATCTGCCATCTCAAAATGCAGGAAGCTTGAAATACTCTGCACCTTCCTTTTTTGTGTTTGTAGCTCTTGTTGTATGTCACCTGAACCATCTTCTTGCACTGCAGTGTGAGACAAACGCTGCTGATTGAAACTCTTGTTAATTATTTGATAGTTCTTCTTGCTAGCCAGATGACTTTTTTTTTTCTACGTACACTTCTCTTTACAAATCTAAACATCAGCTCTGTAAGTTTTGGCAACTAGAGCCAACTACATGAAAGCTTCGATTGCTTTATTCCCGGCCGTGTTGTATACCTGACTCCTCTGAGAGCCATGCAATAGGGAGTTGCTTTTCTTTTTATAGTGAGTCTTCAATTTACTGCACCTTACTGCAGATCTATGGTTTGGAGGAAATGTGAAATCTAGGTAGTTATCACGTTTGCATGTTTGAGCTGTGGGACATGAATATTAGCAGAGGAACCATTTTCTGTAGGTATGTAATGGGGCAAAGCTGTTGGAGTTGATCTGAATATTTTTTTTTTTTTGGACAGAAACTGGGTAGAAGTCTTTCCTATATTCACAGTTGAGTGTTAAATTGACTTAGACCTCTGTTAGCTTCTGAAATAAAACCTTTCTTTAGGTTGTTTTTTTTTTTCTAAAAGATTGCCAGCTCTTAAAGGAATTGGGCTGCGTTATCCACTTACCTAGGGACAATCAGAGTGGAGACTATATAGGTCTTCATATCTCGCTTCAAAATCTGAAGAGTTATAATAGTCATCAGCATTCTTGTAGTGGAGAGCTCTTCCTAGTTAGTTTGCTGTTGTGTTTTAGAAGTATTATTGCCTCTTTTCTCAGGATGGATTTACTTGCTTCTGATAAGGGCTTTAAGATGTTGATCTTGTATTTTACTTTCCCTGATAAGATACTTGAAGAATACCTCATTTGACAGCACTTGGAAATCATGTCTGCGTTGCCATATATGCTCAATTTGTTGGATTCTATAAATAAGAAAAAAAGTTTTTGATGCAGCACTTGTATGTCTTGCCTGTTTCATTACTTTCCCCACTTTTTTTCCTCTAAATGATCTATTAAGGCTAAAGTTAGTCTAATGAACTTTTTTTTTTTTTTTTTTTTTTTTTTTACAACATCATTCGTTAGGCATCAAATGTATGGAATTAAAGTTCAGGCTTGTGGTGAAATTGGTGTAGAATGAGAAATTTTCCATTGTTAGGGACAGTTAGAGTAAAGAAAAACTTGAGGAAGGAATGTTAAAGGAAAAATTTATGTTTGTCCCTGTAGAATTTCACTGAAATAGACGATGAGCTCTGTGACTCACTGGCATCGTGCAATGAGAAGGCGAATGGGCACGTGTTCTAATGGTTATTTATTACCAGATGTTAGGGATAAAAAATGGATAATAAAAATTTTAAGGGAAAAAAAGATTAATTCTGAGGGAGTGATTGATTGCTTCACTCTTCTTGAAAAATGAGTCAGACTCACTAAACTAGAAGAAGAGGCTTCATCTTGTCTATGGAGCACTCCCCAGAAATGATACTGGTGACTTGTATTACGCTCTGCAATAGGCCCGTATCACTTAATGCAATCTGAATTGCATAGCCAGAGACAACATTCAAAGTTTCAAATTATGATAAAGAAATCCTTTTAAAATGAAAATTAAGTAGAAATGCCTATTGGAAGATTGCATGTTTCCTTTGCTTGAAAATACTTTACTGTAGAAGCCAACTTTTCATTCTCCATTAGTAGTAAATATGGAAGTTGTCATTACATGGACTTAACTGATTTGCTTAGGAATGAGGTGGCACCTAAACCTATGCAATGAAAAAAATAATCAATTTTTTTTTTTCTTAGTTTACTTTGCAGTCTTTTCCAGCAGTTCATTCCTGTTAAAGCTCATTGAACTGAAGTAGGGTAGCACAGATAGGTAATTAAAGCAAGAATATATCCATCTGCCTAGTGACTATTCTGCTTCGTTGTTTTTCTATCAACATGCTGTGCTGGTGGCAAACAGCCAAACAGAAGGACTTCCCTGTCAGGTTTCAAATCCTAATGTTTTGTCATCTTTATGTCTCACAGAGTTCGGAAGCCTCCGAAGTGGTAATCCTGGAGCGGTGCTGGGTTGTGGAGTTCAAAAGTAAAACAGATGTTTCAATAATTCTCAGTAAGTAAGATACAGCTCAGTACGTTCACTGTGGATTTCTTATTTTAGTCAACAAAACCAACAAAAAAGCAACCATCCAGACACTGAAACTTTGCCATAAACTTAGCTAAAATTTGTCCTGTTGTCTGTTAATGATGTGTACATCTAAATATTGCTTGTCTCTGAATTCATGCCTGACAAGAAAATCCTATAAGCTGTATTTGTACTTTTTCTAAAATAAAGTGAAAGTAATAGTCTTCCTCTGACAAGAAGTTTGATGCTTCGGTTTGTTAGGTATTATGTAGAATGTGGATTTTCTGTTGATGCACGTTTAATTCATTGTATTCAAAATGATTTGTTATTGCTGACCTCCCTGTTAATTTAGGGTTTCCTGTTTTTTCTAATCTCTTATCAAATTTTAATTCGTTGAATTGAAACATACAAAAAAATCATAGAAATCAGAATCATAATTTTAGTGTGATTTTCATTTGGAGAAAATGCTGACATACAGTTTTCTCTGCAAGAACAACTGAAATAACCATTGTGTTTAAATTTTTTTCATGAAGTGGAATCTTTCCAATACCACTGCAGAGTATAACTCTTCAGATGAATTTGATGTTTTCACTTAGCTTTGATCTAAGAGGTTTACAAAAGCAAGCAAGTTTTACCTACCCAAATCTAAATGTCAAGTGGTATTTTTTTTTGTTGTTTTTGTTTTTTGAACTGCACTGAATATGTTTTCTCACAGTTTAAACAGTCACCTACTGAAGTGGTTCTTAGTGCTTGGTTACATTTGAGAAGGCAGTGACACGAAATGTGCTCATTGTCTTTCATCCTTTTCTGGATAGTGTTTTGAGAAATAGGTCCAGTTCCACATCTTCAGTAATGGAATTAAATCTGACGTCTTTCTGGAGTTGGAAGCATTACTTTGCCTAATCATAATAGCTGAATGATTACTGCTGACTCTCAAATCGAGGCTTTTCTAATTCTGCGTTTATTGATTCTAATTCATTAATTGGGATCATTGACTTTATGAGGTGGTGATGTTACAGTTTGGGTATGAATACAGTCATGTTGGTTCCCTTTTGGTGCTTTTTTTAGTGCTTTAACATAATGCTGCTATACCAAGAACTCAGTTTTAATTACTGACAAGATGCTTTTAATTGGCTTTGAAGCCTGCAAACAGGCTGGTTTCTATGGCAGTGAGATTGGCAGATTTTAAGTCCAAACACAGGAGAAGCAGACAACTCCGTACTGAGTAAGCACTTGAGACTGCCTGTGGAGAAAATGTGACTGGGAATATGTATGGAGAAAATGTACTTCCATAGTTAGGAACAGAAATTGTCTCTGTTAGAAAGTCTGTGTCTCCAGTGAGAGTTGGAAGGTCAGTAGTGTAACTAGAAGTAAGGGTAGCATATCAAACCAGTGTTTAAAAAAAAGTTTTAAAGGAGAAAAGAGGAAAAAGCACGGAAAACTAAAGGTTTGAAGAGCTGTGAAATGATGATGAATACCTGGAGTGTGACTAAAGGAATACAACAAAAGATAGAGGAAGAGACAGACAGGTAGAGAAGCAAAAGATTTCAAACTTGGCAGTTTCATGTGTTGGAGAACAAGGGCAAGAGGCTGGCAGATGATTCTTTGAATTGGAAAAGAGAAAGCAAGCGAGATATGTGAGGTATTTCAACAAAACCAAAGAGGAATGAAAATAGTATACTGTGTACTGAGTGACAGTAAAGTACTAAAGGAAGTGAAATCATATTCTGTGTACAGTAGGGTAAAAACACAATTCAGAGGACAAGATCGGGGAGGAAAAGATACTCAAGAATGAAGAGGTCTTCATCACCGGGGGCTTTTGTCATGGAAAAACTAGCTGCCTTGTTACTACTTGATCATTGAGATATCAATTGATTACTGGGAGCCAAATAAAACAAGCTGTAAAACGTGCATGTGGGGCTTGAAATGTTTTGGGTAGAAGCAGGATAGGAGAATTTAATTGCTCACTATGACAAATTCCTGTTGGAACAGGCCAAGGGCACCTATGGCAGTACACAACCAAAGCTCAAGATAAAGGAGGCTGAGTTCATCCATTAAACATAAATTTTGCAGCAAGGAAGGGACAGATGGCAAGATAAAGAAAATCAGTGGATGGTTCAGGTTCAGGCTTCAAGCTGTGAGGGGGGTTTAGGAATGAGCTTCCGACTGACTATCTCCATCTTTCTCTGAGTAGTGGGCTAAGTCCTCACTGGATAGTGAGAAATGGAGTCTGAATCAGATATCTAAGAAGATAATGTAATATATGACAGTAGTGTAAACACAGAGGGAAACAAGGAAATTTTCATGCAATATTCAGTTATGTTGTGAAGCTGATTGCCTCAGTGTTGTGTTCACTGAAATGTAAGTAGAGTGCAAAGGAGGTCAGGTAGTTGTAGTGGATAGATCTGTGGAAGCACTTTAAGCATAGTGCTCCCAAAGCTATCTAACTCAAAACATTTCTAAGTGAAACATTCAAGGAAACAAAGATTTGTTAGGTGAAACATCCTTCTGTATTGGCTGGTTTCTCACGTGCCCTCATAACATTGACTAGCTATTAACGCAGCAGGTCAGACTAGCATGAGGCGGATCTGATTTAAAGCTCACGAGGGTTCACATGAGTGTGATTCAGTTCTGAAATCCAGAAAAGTGTGATAAGCAGAGTATTTCAGCAATTTTATTCAAAAAGGTCTTAAACCTGCAAACGGCTGCTGTGCACTGAAAGGTTTGAGCAATGCGTTGTTAACTTCCTCAGCTCCAGTTCTCCTGAATAACCGCAGTGGTCACACCTGACAATACAGAGAAGCATCATAGCCTCATCAAACACTGAAATATTTCTCTAAATTATTACAATTATATGTTCCTTTCTTCCTCTGGACCTTGGAAGCCCTGTTAAAGATGGTTTATGTGGCAAGGTGCTGGCAGCAGTGGGGGGCTTGCAGAGGTGGTCCCTGTGAGGAGGGGCTGGGCCTACCCTGGGACGATTCCAGCCTGCTCCAGTGGCAGCACCAGAGGGTGGAGGAGGTATTTCCCTGCAGCCTGTGGAGAGACCAGGCTTTAGTGAGGAAAATGTTGGTAGTTTTTGGTCACACTTAAATTTCTCTTGAATAGGGTGACTGGAGCTGTGTGGCTGGAGGCTTGAATCTCTCCAAAGAGCAATCTGAGCTGTTGTATGGGGTCTCACATTACTTTTATGGTGTGGATGTGAGCCATCTCTGTGGGCCTCCTTTGCTCCATGTGGCAAAACAAAAATTTGGGAATGAACCCAAGAGACATAGGCACAAAAAAATGAAATTGGATGTGAGAGACTACATTCAGGGACTGCATTTTCTTGATCTGTAAATCTCTTCAGTTTTTCAGGGTAAGAACTTACCTAGCAATGTATCAGTTTTATTATTGTGTGTGCTTTCTTGGTGAGAACTAGCGAAGTAAGAGCTCTGACGTGCAGGTAGGGCTGATGAGGCGTGGTGAGGAAGGAGGGAAGATAGGAAGATGACTGAGTTTTTGATGCAAAGTCATAGTTACCTACAATGTTTTGCAGGGTGTCAGGTGCAAGTCCCACATATAGGAATAACCCTTAGATGGCAAGCATTCCCTTTGCCATTTGTGAGTAGTATGTAACCCAAAAAGCCTGGAATTTTTTGCTTCTTTCAGTGGTAGTGGTTTGGAAAGGCAGGTTAGTATCACTCCCTTGTTTTGAGGTGTGGTAACTGAGAAATACATCAGTTACTCTTATAGATTTGTGTAGAGAATCAAGGTCCTTGAATTCTGCCTTATTGAAGGTGGATTGATGGTTCAACCAGGGGTTTGATATACTTCGTTTTTGCTAAAAAGTTGGCTGCTATGCAAAAGCTGTAGTGTATGCTGAAGGACTTCTGGTCAGTGCTCTTAAGGATACCATTGGGGTGCTTAAATATTTGTGTGGCCTGCCTGGCTTTCAGTGTGGGTGCGGTGGTTAATTAGTTCAAGGAAGTGGCATGTGTGAAAGCCTGCTGGAAGTGAAAGAAAGGAAGTATTATAGTGCAATAGTCAACCTGGGAAAATAAAGTTTTGTATCATGCTGTGTTTATATCAAATACCTCAGTCATCTTTGTGAACTTCTATGGGGACTTAAATGAAGATTATAATGGTAACTTACAAAAGTTTATTCCAGAATTGCAAAATGAAAAAATTAAATAAACCCAACCACTGAAGATAAAATTCTTAATTAAATTCTTTATCTTTGATCAAGAATTGAACTTTCAAAGGAAGATTAACGTAGAATCACGAGTAACCGTGGGATGATTTCATCAATACTAATTTGAACATGAAATGCATCAGCATATAGAATTCAGTCGGCTTTGTGAATTAAAAGCCTCTGATGTCTGTATTAGAAATATCCTGCAGATATAATTTATGTATCAAAGCTTCATTCTGCTTTTGTTACAGAATTATGGTGGTTAGCTGCGATGGTGCTTTATATTTTAGAGTGACAGTGGTTCATTGATATTTCCAACCATTTACCACGGCTGAGGTAGCACTTGAAAATTGGTTTTTGCTAGTGTGTGTGAATGGACAGAGAACCTTGAACCTTTTTTGAACTCTCCAATTTTGCATATTGGTGTAGGAGGGGGAAAAAGTGATTCCCTAGAAGATGAGGGGCTGTTATCATGGACACTGACCATGTGCGTTATACACCTTTTCAAATACTGCCAGCAGTTTCTTTTGTACTGTTCAACATGATTTTATGCTTACAGCTCTCCTTAATGAAAATAAACCAAACCATAGTGTATCAGTCTTTCTGTCACTTTTACGTATTTAGTAAATTAAGTCAATTAGGCCTTCCTAAGAGGAAAAAAAAAAAAGGCCAAATGAAAAAGCTGCAGTGAAAAACATTTCTCCCTACACCTTAGAAATGTGTGTGTGTATGTATATATTATTTTTATAAGTCTGTCTATTAAACTGCAGTCTTTCGAGAGACAAAGGTTGATTCCAGTAACTGTCTATGCTTTTTTTGAGACTCAGTTATTTACTGCAAGTTTCAGAGAAACCCAGGTTTCTGTTGAAGATTTTATTAAAATGAAAAGGGACTTAAAATTTTAAAAATGCCTACAACTCTCTTGTTAAAAACAACTGAAATATCAAAGTAGTTGTGGAGGAAAGAGGCACTTGGTACTGTTAAAGTGAAAAACTTTTGAAATCTAAGTATTATTACAAAGTAACTATGACAACAAGAAGTTATTTTAGAATGATGGAACTAATACCAAAATATATTTCTGACTTTAGATGGTTGGGTTAGAGTAAGAGAGGCTTTCACTGGGGTTGGCTTGCTTGCACTACTTTATCCAAGTATCAGTGCGAGCACTTGGTATCAAGTCCATTCACTAGAGTTAGTAATGTTTGCTTCCTCCTTTTTCTTTTCCCTTGAGGCTAGTGTTTGTGGCAGTTAATTCATTTTTGACTGACTACTTGTGTTTTCTACAGTAACTTTAATGGCGAGTAACAAGGTTTTTTTTGCTTACCCATGAAATTCTCCTTTGTAGGATGTTTCAGGACAAATATAATTCTATTGATATACCCACCACTCACTGGAGGCATTCATTACATTTGAGGGTTTTTCAGTATACAGTTTTATTTTCAGAAATACTCATGGCAGCTAAGTTTTGCCTTCATACTGAAACCTGGAATTAAGTATCTGAGCTCAATAGGATTATTTATTTGTATATGATTTAAAATAATAGTCAACATGACAATATGAAAGAAGAATATGATAGTGATTTATTACTTAAATAAACCTGTGTTCCTTTATTGCAACAGACATTTTTGCCAATGTGCATTTTGAAAATGGTTAAGACAGTTTTTATTTCTTATAGTATGTGAACTGGTTGTACGTAAACATTACATGCATTGAATCAGCATGTGAAATATACTGCCAACTGTTCGATCTGCAGAATAAAACTTCCTACATTTGCAGAGCGGTATTTTTGCGGTAGTTTCATATGCTTTTCAGAATTGAACTTTGTTGTTCTGAGTACCCCGAAGAAGTTGTTCTGAGTACCCCAAAGACCTAAATATAGCAGAGTGTAGTTTTGAAGTGATAGTTGAGAATAAATTTCCAGATTTCAAAACTGGCACCTGTTAGATCAGAATACAGTGAATTACGTCCACTCACACTGCATTTCACGATGTCTTTCTGATTCTATGCATATTAAGTATGATTCAGTATGCCTTTTGTGCTCAGCAGTCTGATTTCCACAGCTGAGAGGTAAATATAAATAGCACGATTTCAATTGCAAAATGTTGATTTCCTCCCAAAGCAGATGTTTTTTATTTAGCTAGTGGCAGAATATTTCAAGGCAAGATCACTGTTCCTGTTTATGTTTAAAAATAAAGAGAAAAAAAAAAGAACACCTTGGCATATTTGAATTTTGATTGTCAAGTGTTGGCTTGTTTGTGTGACAGTCTTTCATTAGCTAAGGCATCTTGGAAATCCAAGCTGCTTCTATTAAAAATTCAGAGCTTTTAAAGACTGAATGGTACATGCAGGTGTTTTGCATGCCTGTAAATATCTGGATGACTGATGGTTAGTTTCAGTCTTGATGGTGGTTGCCTACATGCCACTTTTCTTTACCCCTTTCTTTTTTCCTTCCCACTGGTACTTCTAAAATACAATGAAGTAAAACCAGACTTCTGAATTACTGGGCTTAGTGACAGAAGGGAGTAGATAACTGCTGTCACACATCTTACTAGAGAATAAGAGAACTTATCAGCTCTTCTAATTACCAGTCCTTTTGAAGGTTACTGCCCCCTTGTCCACCCCAGATGCGGTAGCAGTTCACATGAGATCTTACAGGTGAAATTTTTGTTTGAGTTAATTTTCACAAACAGTCAAGCTCAGCTTGTTCAGGTTTGGTCACTCAAGGCAAATATATATTGTGTGCAAATAAGGATCAGATGAACATCTGCATCTCCCTCTGATTCTGAATATTCTTGTCACATGAACTGAATATCTTATTTCCCAGACTGAGCTGGGGCCAGAGGCAGGAGTTTAAATCCTTATTAGCACTTCTTAAAGTACCTGTGAAGCCAGAAGGACATTTCCCCACTTTCTGCTCTTCTTCTCCCTCATTCTTCATGGATTCTTTAGTTCAGCTGGTCTGTGAAATCTTGTTCTGAATTCTTATCAGCAGCTGCAGGCAGATATTTACATTTCCTTAGATCCACTACCAGACAAATAACTTGTTCCACCTCTACTGGGATTTGTGCCAACACAAATTTAAGAGACTTCCAGACTTGAGGTTTGCATCTTTTGTCCCCCATAACAATAAAGGCATAGTTAATTGTAAGTGGCAGATGCTCAGTTTATGAAGTGCAAATGGGTTTAGAATAACATATGTGGGTAAGTGCCCAAGGTTAGATACTCAAGTTAGGAAAAGGGAATTCAAGTTCACTTTGTATATAGAAAAGTTCTATGTGTTGTTTGGATTTTTGAACTAGTTATGAAAGCATGCAAGTTTTCTGCTTATTAACACTATTATATTTAGTAATATTAGCTATGGCTCATTTAGGTCAAAATGATTTTGATGCCCTACCAAATCCTTCAATCCTTCTTAACACAGGTGCTTGATAGGGTTTTATGTTTCTGAGTCAGTTGGTAACATATTCAGGGAAGCATTGATTTTTTTTTTTTTTCTTTTGCAGTTCATTCCTCATTGTGTTTATCACACACCATGTCACACTGAATTTGCAGCTCTGTGAAGCTGTCCGTGCCACAGAATTTTAAATGCCTAAAAGGTGTTTTTTCTTTCTGTGCTAATTCTAATCAAACGACTGACCCTTGCTACTTACCTGCATTTCCTTGTGAGCTTTGGCATTTTTTTAAAATGCCTTCTGTCTTTCGTCCTTAGAAAATTTCATCATTAAACAATTAGACTTCAGGCAGAACAGCAAAAGACACGTATATAGTAATGAGGTCAGAAGCTCCCATGCACAAACTGTTGGGCCTTCACAGAGGAGTTCTGTCATGCTAAATTATCTGCATGTATTGATGAGCAGTATTCTGCCAAGGATGGATAAAATGTGGAGCAGAAAGTGCAGGTCTAATAGAAGAACTGATGAACACATCGATTCTGGTGAAATCACATTGTCTGTCTGCTGTTCCTGCTAATTTCTTGTTTAAGTTAGCAATTCTGATAGCTACCTGCTAAGCTGCAGAATCTGTCCTGAAAAAGGGTTTCCCATTTCAGTTTGATTCATCCACCTGGTTTAGCAATATGTTAATTGCTTTTAGTACCGCTCTGTGGATAGACTTTGTGCTGCACCAAATACAAAAGAACAGGCATTGGTTCAAGAATTGGGTGGGCTGCATGGCTCTGTAATGGAAGAAGTACATGTGGTGGCATTAATGTTGTGGGATAACAATTTTGTTGTGATCCCCAGTCTGAATAAGAGCTCCTAACAATGGTGTTGATGTTTTCTGAATGCAGAGTTTCAGAGTGGAGAACCAGATCTTTACATTGAAGCTGCATCTAAGCCAGACTGTGAAGCTTGGGCTGTGGCACTGGGAGAGGCAAATTCAGAAGGTTTGAGGAATAAAATTCAGCAGCTCCGGAGACTGATCATGGAAATCAAAGAGGAGAGAGCATCAGAAGAAGCCCATCAGTTTCTCCCTTCGTCACAAGTAGACAGTTTAGGAGAGCCACAGTTTACGAGTAAGTGCATATATTTTTTTTTTTTTTAGAGTGGTAAAATAAAAATGCCACAGAATATAGCAGTACGGTTAGTGTTATAGACTGTGTACGTAATGCTCTTTTACTCGTTGCTTGACAAAATACAATTGTAGAAGGAGAGAATTGATCAAAACTATCTGCATATTACCAATTATACTTAAATTTATGCTGATTATCTTCAGAGGAACAAATATGTGATCACTACATTTCTGGCCTTTTTCTCCAATGTGTTTTCTTCATGAGACCTAAATATCCTGTTCTTGTTATGTATACTACATGAATATACGGGTTACTATGTAAGATAATATCTGATAATTTTCTTCTATTTGCAAAGTGATACTTAGTTTAGGTACTTAGTGATACTTAATTTAGTGTTACGAAAGTGTACTTCGTAATATAAAAGCACTGTGGGTATGAAAGCATGTAGCGATACATTGAGTCATGTTCGATGCACGGTGGGCCTGAATTATGCTGTATTGCTGTGTACTGTATTCCAGTTGCCCAGTTACTTAATCAAGTCTGTGTCCAGCACACTCATAAAAATGTTCCAGGCCAACATGCTGACTCTGCTAGTGGTGAGGTTGAACTCTGAGAAATTTGTGGTCAGAGAAATTTTTATAACTCTATTAAAAAAAAAAAAAAAAAAGGGAGATCTTATTTATTATTTCTTACTGACCAAGACCTTTCCAAGCTCTGCAGCTGTATTTTTTTTTTTTTCTGGCCAGACTCGAATAATTAGCTACAATAATGAGAACAATTTGAAACCCAGACCTATTCTGCAACATCAAATTTTCATTGAATGTGAACAGCTATTTTCTTCCTATATTTGTAACAAAAATCTTATTTTCTAGATTATATACCAGCTTGGTTCACCCAAGTCGGACCAATTTCTTCAGTACTTCAGTAATTTCAACTACTTAATAATGATGCTTATTGGAGATGATACATAAATGTTGCCATGAGACAGTTTCTTTTCTACAAGTTTAATTGATACCGTAGTTGGGATTCAATTACTTCCTGCAGAGGGTGAACAACTCACTATTATTTAACCATCCTTCCTGTGTTTCTCTTATTGTGGTTCTGTGGTTCACTTCTTTGTCCTATGTAGGTAGAATATATAGCCCTTAGCAGTACATATGCCCTACAACTTGATTCCAAAGTGGAAGGAACTAAAATGTTCTTGTTTTCAGTATATGAAAAACAAAATAAAATACTGTATTCTGATAAAGAGCAGGGTTATTTTATTGACCTACGTGTAAATTGTAAAACAACAACTTGGATATATTTTCCTAGATTAACCTAGTTTACATACTTTCACAGGACATTCTTCTTGTTTTTATTTTTAATGTGATAGCGTACCCATTTAAAAAAAATGAGTTGTAGTATCTGTCAGGAAAACATTATGTTTGTAGATGATTGGGATCAAAAATCTTACGGATATCAATACCTGATTGTTTTCTTAGTTTCTTTTCCCATCAATGAAAAGTTTCTGTTATTAAGACAGAAGTCATCTGTAGAAGTTAAATTTTTTTCTGGACAAGTACTTCATGCAAAGACCTTTTTCACTCCCAGTTTTTAATTATGAAATGTTTCTCCATTGGCAGTGGCAGGTAGTTAATGAGTCATGAACAAGGCATGTAAAACTTTTAAGTTGTATTTAAAAATATATATTAAAATGAAATTATTTCTAATATGTTTTTTTCGTAATGTTAAAAGGTATTCAGAGGATTGCAAATGAGCCAAAGTTGGAGTTCAGTCTTGGTAAGATACCATTTTTTTTCCTTGCTGTGTGTATGCATATGTGTAGTGTTATGTAGTGCAGCATATTGCCTCTTGAAAAAGAAAGAACATAAGAGCTCTGGTTCATTTAGGCAAGATAGGCAGGAGACCTGCCTGTGTGTGTGTCTTTGAAATGCTTTCTTGGTATTCCTGTTTTTGGTTAAAATGTCTGAAGATCTGCTGACTCCTCAAATGCTCTACTTCTCTACTGTGCTGAAAATCTGTCCCATAGTTCTGTCAATGTTGTTTGAAAATGAAATGTTACTAATTTGAACTGTGTTTAAGATGCACTTTTAAAAAAGACCTTTCATTCAGATGATAGTGCCGTCCCCTTAGAACAAACCTTTATTTAAAAGCCTTGATCTTTTTAGAGACAGGAATGGATATAAATGTTTGCCTAATTTTCCCTTTTTATACTTTGAGTTAGTAAAATAACTTAATTTCAGGAGGTATTCCGTCAGCTCCAGCCACCCTCTCTATACAGGGGTATACAGCATGATAAAGATGGCTGAATAAATCAAGAAATCTCGTAGAATAATTATGTAGTTGTAGTGTGACGTGAAGGTGCACAGTATTTGCTTCCTGAAGAGTGTACCATTTAGAGAAGTGAATTATTAACTTTGTTATTGCTCTTTTAGAGCAAAAACTTGAAATTTCAAACTTGCCAAATGTGAAGATAAATCTTTTTATCTTCATATTTGAAGATATCTCCATATATGAAGATAGATCTTTTGCTGTTGAAAAATTAAATGCAATAATTCCTTATCAGAAATCAGACTAATAGCTAGGCTTCTTGCTTATTGTCTCTTCCTATAAACAGTAAAATCACAATTTGAAATAACAGATCTTCTGAAATATCTCATCCTATATGCTTCATATTTTCTGAAATATATAAATATACTTGGCAAATTTCTTATTTTTGCATTCCTATAATCTGTTAATGTGCATCTTGTTTTATAGTTGTACAATGAGAAACTTTTAAAGCTGTTCAGTATCTGTTATATTTCCTCTGATAGAAACACTTGGAAAATTTCTATTGCAAAGATTCTACAAGAATTGGAAAAATCTCTTATATAAAAATCTTCA
Organism: Anas platyrhynchos; assembly: GCF_047663525.1. Taxonomy (NCBI): domain Eukaryota; kingdom Metazoa; phylum Chordata; class Aves; order Anseriformes; family Anatidae; genus Anas; species Anas platyrhynchos. The sequence continues at coordinate 39,135,159 of NC_092590.1, forward strand.
GGGGGGAGAGAGGGGACAGTTTCTACTACTATCATGCTATCACTTCCATTAAATGTGTCCCACCCAACTGTAAGGGGGCAAGAGAGATCTGTTGTAGCAGTGGATATTCTAGTTGTGGAAATCACGACTTTAGCCTTTCTTTTTTTTCCTCTTTTTTTCCTTCCTGTTTATTTACCATACCAGATTGGTCTTCCTCCCCTGTATCACCGTGTGTGTGCAAGAGAGCAAAAGAATAAGAGTGCAAGTAAAATCCATTGAACTCCACTGTTTGGAGAACTTTACCAACAAGGTCTCCTTCTGCAACCCTCTCAGTACAGCAAACACAATGGCATCATTGGTGTGAATGCAGGCTCTCACCTTGTTCATCCTGTCACTTGTCCTTTGTGGCCTTGGCCTTTGAACTGGGTTATGCTTGGCTTTTGTGTGGCAGTAACAACACTGATTTAAAAGCAGATATCCTAAGCTGTGCCCTTTTGGGCAGATGCAGTTCTATTGGATGCAGTAATGTCTAGATTCTCGTAACTATACCAGGGTAGTTTCACCTGTATGATTTTTTTATTATTATTATTTTTTTAAACTAGATGGTTACAGCTGTAAAAAATGTTGTGAAATAGTGTTTTTTTCTTCTGTAGGGTCTACTTCTGAAACTTATAAAAGTTGGCACAGAAGAAAGGCCTAGTTCTCTCAGGAAATTACCATGCTATAATGATGATAAAAAACTATTCTTACCTTTCTATTAGAAAGGTAACTTTCCTGTTTCTTTCTATAAGCATTTTTGTAGATGATATGACTGGAGTATTTAGGCATGGCTAGTAAAATTGCAATGTTCCAGCCATAACAAACTCCCAGAATGACCCTGGTGTGGGATTGGAAAAGGGAGGAAGGTGCCACAGACAGTGGCAATTAGATAAGCTGTACTTCAGGAAACATTTTTACTGTGCCAAATGTGCCCTGGCTGGAATAAGTGTTAAAAAAAAAAAAAAAGTGTGTAACTGTTTTCAATGTTTTCACGCTCATGCTCGATGGAGCTATATTCATCCATGGTGTCTTTTGCATTTTATTTATTTATTTTTAGTAGGAATTTAATTTCTGGTTTATTCTGCATCATTGTTGATCAAGTCATGGAGTTGTATTATACACTGAAGTCTGCTTCTGCGGCTCAGGCAACAAGTAGAAATATAAACCTCGTGTTTTTCACTGGTATTCCTGGTCAGTGCTTATAAGTCAGGGATATTTGGCAGCAAGGCTGACCCTTAGTGTCTTATTTTAAAATAATACTAAACATTAATGTACATCATGGAAATCCATGTGAAGTGACTGAGTGGTCCATAGAAGACTTCAATGTGTCATAAGCTGTTATCCTTATTACTGTAAGGTCAATATAACCCTGGCAGTATCTCCTACCTGCCGCCACCCCACTCACCACCACTGTGCTGTAGAAATGGACATGAATGCAGCAGCTGCTTTTGGCTTGTGGATGTGAAAGGAAGAATTTGGCTGGGAAAGATGCACTGCCTTGCGGTATCAGCTGTGCCAAATATCTGCCTCTTGGCTGGTGGCAGGCCAAGAGCGTTGTTTGGCTGCTCTATCTTTTGGAGGCTTGAATTCTATAAAATTAGACTGTTAAGGTAATTTTGTTCAATATCCATATTACAGCAGTGCGGGTAGCTATAGTTTTAGGAATCAGTAAATAAATGAGAAACTTAGCACTCGCTAACAAAGGACTTCCAAGGCCTTGTTGTCCAGTAAACCAAAAAAGCATGGTAAGGAAGGGTGATACATAGAGATTTGCTGCAAGCAAGCCAACTACTACAAGGTGTACCTAAAGTAACCACATCTTAGGGCTCTGTAGAGACTTGTAAAAACGATTTAACTGGTCTTAAGCGTTTATGTTTCGGAAAACAAAGCTAACAGCTAATAACATATAAAACTGGTCTCCATTCCTGAAATAATGGTTTATATCTTTAATTTTAGTCGCAGACATATGAACAATATTTGATTAGCTAAGTAGAAATTAGACTCCATGTCAAAAAATATGTATGCAAATAAACATTTGCTTATGTCAGCTCATATGGACATGCCTTTAACTTTAAAAGTATCTTTCAGGTATTGCCACATAACTTATATTTTTTCTGTCACTGGTGAATAGTTGATCAATAAGTAACTTTCAGAAATGGAGCTCACCAGTAATTAAGACAGAATATGACTTTTCATTAATGCTTGCATACTGTCTAATGCAAGGTTACTGCACAGTTAGCTCTTTCTACAGGTGTTTGTTATGGACTTAACTGGTTTTGGTTGCCAGTTACTGTTTTGTTTTTCAAAATTTCCAAGTCTCTGTGTCCTGGATCTAACTACACATGGTGTAGGTTCCTGACTTAACGCTGATTTCAGTGTAGCTACTTTGTAGTATGAGCTTACTTAGCTGAAATATTAGGTAATGGTTATAGGATATAAATTACATTATGCATACAGGTGAGCACTTGTGAAGTTTCTAAGAGCTTGCATCTCTAAAGGTATTTGCATTTACTTCATGATGAACTGATAAAGCAGCACAGGAAAACTCAAGAAAAAGGAGGGAGTAGGGCAGAAGGCTCAGTTGGTAGTAGAAGTGCTCAGAGCTGAGCTCAGTAATGAATGTGCCATTAATATGGAGAAATACATTGGAGAAAATAAAATCTAAATGGAAAGGTCATTACCGTTTTAATGTCCAGTAGAATTTCTCTGGACTCATTTCAGTATTCTTGAATTTCCCTAATTGGTTAGAGGTGTGGAGACAGCTGAGGATATTACCGTTGTGGGTGTAGTATAATTGTCTAGATAGCTGCCTAGGAAGTCATATCTCTGCATATGTTGTAGTCATAGTCAGGTACTCATTTTAATGAGAGCACCTGTCGAGCATTTGCAAAAGCTTTCCCTTTCTTGGGAGGTATGTTAGGGCAGTGAAACTTGATGGACTGTCCTGTTGTTGTGTAACCTCTGTGTACTTTTCAAAGGATAGAATAATGTAAGTCTCAGTTATGTCCTTTTTCAAAAACTCATTAAATAGCACACAATTCATAGAAAACATAACCGAGGAGATGAAAGGATAAAAACATAAATTTTCTAGGGCATTTATATTTCCATTTTACCAAGTGGTGTGTTGATACAGGAGCTGTCTACCTCTAAACACAGGTAACTTTTTTTTTTCTTAAATTCTTAACTGTCTTTTTCATTTTCCCAAGGTAGTATTGTGATGGCATCTCTTGGAAAAGGTCTTGAAGCAGATTTAACTCTGAATACTGAACCTAAATGGTACATCAATGCTGCTCAAAGACCATGACCAAACGTTTTTTTTCCAATTCTGAAACATAATCTGGAGGTTTTTTGGCAGCAGCTGTTCCTAGAAGAATAATGAGCAAAAATACTAGTTTCATCAACACCATAAACTTGGAATCAGGCTCCTGATTCTAGCAGAATTTCCCATCTAACTCAGCTTTCAGTTTTTCAGTTCAGCGACTAATAGTTTCTTATTAGTCAAATGAAAAAGAAAATCATCATCACATTCTGAGAGCATGTATAAAAGAGAAGTGATCTTTTTTTCTATGAATCTAAGTGTCACTGCATGATCTAGGCTTTTATTCCCCTATTTTTTTAAAGGCCATGTGAATCAAATTAGTTTAATTGTCACATGAAGAGCAGGTTTATGCTTTTGCTGTCTTAAAACTTGATTTTTTTTGGTTAAAAGTTGAAATTTATTATGAATTTGGTCTGATCCTATACAATTTCTTTCTACCCAATGACATACTCAGGTGTGTTTTCCTAGTTTTACTGATACAAAACTCTGTATTGGGATTCTGATTAATCCCAGTGACAAAACAGATGAAGATGAGTTAATATGCACAGAACAAGTAAATAGCAAAGGTTTCATATGATTGGAAGGAATCCTCTCTTCTCCTCTGGGAACTGTGTGTTTGGGCTTCAGGCTGTTTTGGGGCTTTTGCACTACAGCATAAGGTGCTGAAATTGCATTTTATTCTTAGCAAGTACTAATTGCTACGATGAACTTGGACACAAAAGACCCTTTTCCAAAGAGGTACCAATTTCAGGCCTAGTATAATGGGCATGTTTTGAATGGTTTTGACACTAGGACTTGCCATGGTTTCAGAATAACTCTTCAGAGGTTTTTTCCCCACCTTACACAGGTGAACTTGAGATAAGAGACTTGTGTGCTGTTGAGGCAAGTAGTGCAATCAGACAAGTTCCAAACCTGTGAACACCCTTCACCTTTCATGTCATGCTGTCCTCTCCTTTTCAGCAGTATTTGGTGATAGAGCAGAATGATGTGCATCGATCAAATAAATAAGCAGCGTCACCTAGAGCTAAGTGATGTTCAGTCACTTAGGGAGGAGGGTAAAATCCTTAGTGTTTTCTTGCGTTCTGTGGAGCTCATAAGCTTTCTATATGATATGCAGGCATTACATGAGCATTGCTGAAAACTGATTTGAGGATGAATTTGCCAAGATACCACAACCTCTTTATCCACCTGTCCTCCCACAGTACTTGGTTAGCTTCTGACAAAGCTTTTGGGGTTGTCATAGCCCTTCCCCAAGAACTATTATTTTTATAGGCAGTTTTCGGAAGCTCTGCTCCTTGGTCGTTTTAAGCCTCTTTAAAAGTACAGCAGCACTCCTGAATTTTACATGCTTCCAACCCTGTCCAAGAAAGTGTGATATCTTTATCAATGGTGTTTCCACCAGGTTCCACTGGCTGGATCTTACCAGTATGACTTGGTAATTTTAGACAGTTTTGATGTAATGAGGTGATCATAATGTCACTGTTGAAATATTAAAAGAAAAAAGAAGTATTAATGTTTTCCCTTTAAAACACTGCCACCTTTTAGTCTTGTCTGACTCATCTGTTATGAACATATTCAGTCTCATTCCAGTAGAAGGTTGTCCCATTCCACTTGGCAGTGCCAACCTGCATTCTCCATTTCTCTGCCGTATTAGTTAATTCATTATATTCTGCCACCCTTCCCTCCCACCCCCACATAATGTATTGTACCAATGTGGTTTGCTAATGTACAGTGTTCACTACATGAAAGCATCTTTCAAGAATATGTTGTCTATGCTGGAAATTTAAAAAAAAAAAAATAAAAAAATGAAGAGGGGAAAAAACATCAACCAAATAATAATAATTTAAAAAACATACCATGAAACTGCAAGTCATACTCCATTCCAAAACTCATATCCTTATTCCGTTTTTCCAGATAATGCTGCTTTCCAGTTCTGGAGAATGAGGCTCATTTTTCAAATCTGTATCTTTAGGCACTGCTGTAATTTCAGAAATCTAGCCTTTTAGCTCTTTGGGGTGGGGATTGTCTTAATTCGCATTGCAGCCAGAGAACAGAGTGCTGTCACAGTCCTTAAAGATTAATCTCAATTATATTGCTGATTATGCAGGAACTCTGAAATTTTCAGTAGTGAAACTTGGGAAGCTGTTCAGCTACGGGTCTGCCTGTTCATCGTATGTTGAGAGAATCCGAAAAGTTCTCCCTTACAATATAGGTATTTTTATGTAGAAATAAATATATATTTTATATACTGCATAGGGAGAATATATATATTTCTGTGTAGAATATAATTGAAGATATCTATTCCATATATGGATATGTTTCCTGGCTGACAACTCATGTTTAGTATAGCATTAGTCATTTTTGCTAACTCTGTCTACTTAGTTTGTGTTAATGAGTAATTCTGTATCGAAGTGGTCATGGATATGCTTCCAACTTGTTGATATCTACTGCTACTTAATGATACTCGCTAAGCATTTGTGGCTTCTGTAAATTCAATTTCTGCAGGTTAGAGAGGTTAAATTGTATATTACTTCTTGCTGTGTGGCAGTTACTCACCATGGTGGGCTTAAGTATGGGGATGTATACTTGCTCTGCAGTAGGTCAGAGCACACGATGAGCCACTAATGCCAGATAGATCATACTGATTCAGTGCACTTGGTGTGGTGGAGTAGAGCAACTACTAACATCCGAATACGAGTCATAAATAGTGTGAGGATGTTTTGGGGTATTAATGTAAGTAAATCCATGTGCAAACAGTATTCAGGTAGTTTTGTTCTGTGATATTTGAATATCTCCTGTTTCTGGAAGCTTTTGCTTTTCATACTTTTTTTTTCCTTGGGCTATCAGGCAAAAGTAGATGACAATCATGTAAATATGAACGTGTACCAATCAGGGTTGTGACTAAGAGAAACATTTGCTTTTAAATCTAATAGAATAAAGATTATACCACAGTGACTCTCACATGTTGTGATATAAATGTATCTAGAGATAAATTTTGAATAGCTATGGCTAATCTGTTTAGAGAGGAGTTTGTAGATACCTGAATTTGAAAAGCTATTTAACACTTGAAAGGTTTTTATGGATTTTAACTGTTCTGAGAGACAGGGTTTTATCAACAGAGTGCTCAAGTGATGCAATAGATAATAGGATTAAATTCTGTCAGAAGTGTACAAATTCTGAAATTGTGCCAGAGGTAGAAAATTGTTGAACTTACATAGCCACGGAATGAGGAGGATAAGAGTATGAAGGACCTTTCTTTTTCAGATCTTAAATAAAACTGTGAGGTTTCTCAGTAAAATGTTGCTTCTTGATATTGAAAATGGTACATGGGTTAATCTGTGGGTTAACCACTTCTTAACCTTGTGTGGGTACTCATGTTGCTCTGCCTGACCTGCTTGTAGCTTCTGAGCTTAAAATACTCAAAGAATCAGAAACCTTTATGATAAATAGTGAAGCTCATGGAAGAATACTTAGGAAAAGAGTTAGTTTTTTGAGAATTTATTGATATAGGTAGACATTTGATGTGATTCAGTCAAAATTGGTCTTATTAATTTGTCACTTAGGTATTTTTAAAAAAAAAAAAAAAAGCTCAGTAGGTACCTTAATTTGTCTCTTCGTATTTTTACAGGCTTAATGCTTGATTTCTGAAGTATTAGGTGTTCTAGTGAATGTGACATAAACTTTTAAATTATTCCAATGTAACTGAAAACTTGTGTTTCCAGGGTATTTTTAAACTACTTCATTACAATGTACGATTAAAGATCATTAAGCTAAAGGGAAGTTATTTTTGGCATATGCTGTTCTTTTTTCCTTAATATTTTTCTCTTCCTGCTTTTCTCCCAAAATACATCACCTACTGTGTGTACTTTCTCCTGTTTGTCTTGCCAATTTATGCCCTCTTTCAAGTTTTTGAACCCCGTTCTCTCAAGTGATTCTTCAGACTTTGTAGCATGACTTCCACATGGGCCACTGAGATCTTGTGCACTGAGCCTTGATTTGGGAGGGGTGTGGGTGTGCATGCACGGGGTCTGTTACACCTTTAGGGTGCCAGACTGATGGAGTAGAGTGAGTGGAAGAGTTGTATGTGGTCGGGCAACTGAGCTGGGCAGGGAACGATGACAGCTTACCTAGCAGTTCCCTGCTGTGGAAACAACATTCCTGGGCAGCATCTTCCCAGCTGAGGCTGGCAGTCTGCCCACTCTCCCATGGTATGACCAGCCTGTCTGTGAGGTACAGCACTTAAATGACCTGATGGTGATGTGCCCTCTCTGGCACATAACAAGGGGTAGGTCCAGAACTGGTTGGTTTGTAGTTGCAGGAAACACATCTGAATGCAGAGGGCTATTTAGTTTCTTACTGAGAATAATTTCTTCTGCAGACATTTATACGCAGAGAGCAATGAGCCAACGCAAGATGAGGTGTTCTTTGTTCGTACAGAAAGCTCTGTACAACTTGCTTACCCACAACAGAGATTTGGATGGCAGTCCTGGCACTGTTGTCTCCTTCAAACATTTCTCAACCTCCTAGGAAGCTGACATTTTAACTGTTCAGGACTTTTTTTTTTTTTTTTTTTGATCTATGCTGCTGTTGTCAGAGAAGCTTAGAAGGCATAGAGTGCTTGCAGAATATTTTCAGCAACAAATGTTAGTGTACTCTGTAGTTTGCATTACTAAGAATAATCTAGATATTTTATAAATCCTTTAAAACTACACTTTTTTTTTTTTTTTACTGATAGAAGGGCTTTTTTGCATCAAACTACAAGATCTGGTAGCTGTAAAATTTTGAGCTGTAGTCCTACTTAAAAAAGAAATTGTATATACAGTGACGATTGCTTAAGAGACGTTTTTATTGCTTTTTTCTTTATGCTTCGGTGGCTGCAATGTTAGCTTTTTCTGCTGATGTCCTATGTCTCTTATGGTTCTGGGAGTTCTGCTGGGTAGTTACAAGAAATACTATGTTTTTGAATAATTGGACAGAATTATTGGAATAATTTAGGAAGCAAGAAATAACATTCATGACTAAGAGAGCTGGAGCATCGTGTCCTATGAGCTGGGACTTTTCAACCTGAATAAGAGAGGTCTCGAGGATCTTATCAAGGTGTATAAATAGCTAGAGGGAGACAGTGGAGATGAGGGAGCCACATTCTTCTGCCCGGTGAAGAACAAGAGACAACGGATGCAAATTTAAAAAAAAATCATAATCAGAATTAAAACCAACCAAGCAAAACAAAAACACTTTTTGTTTACTGTGAGGTTGACCAAACACAACATAAAATGCGTAGAGAGGTTTTTGAGTCTCCATCCTTGAAGATGGTCAAAACCTGACTGACTGTGGTCCTGGGTAACCTGCTGTAGCTCACCCTGCGTAGACACAGGTGTTGGACTGGAGCTCAAGAGGTCCTTTCTAACCAAAATGTTTCTGGCGTCTCTGTGATAGACGTTTGTCATGTAAGGTGGCAATAGGATTTGGGATGCCTTTTAGAGCTTTCTGTTAGTTGACTGGTTTTCAATTGACTCTCACAATGTTCTGTACCATACGGTGATACTAAGGTGTCTGTTGCCTTGATCTAGAAATACTTCAGTATCTCTAACCATCTCTTATAATTATGTTGAAATTAAGCTTTAAAAATTGTAATCCATCTGAACTCGAGCAGTTTTAAGTTTTAACTCTTAACTCTCTTTTTGTTAGGGTGAATGTGCTAAAGTTGCACCGGGGAGGTTTAGGTTGGATATTAGGAAGAACATCACTGAAAGGGTTGTGAGGCATTGGAACAGACTGCCCAGGGAAGTGGGTGAGTCACCATCCCTGGAGGTCTTTAAAAGACGTTAAGATGTAGAGCTTAGGGATATGGTTTAGTGGAGGACTTGTTAGTGTTAGGTCAGAGGTTGGACTTGGTGATCTCAGAGGTCTCTTCCAACCTGGATGATGCTGTGATTGTGATTTTATGGTACATTTAGTGTACTTCAGGTAAGGGTATGATACCAGCACGAATTGCTTTGCTTCTTGGGCAAGGAGCAAGTTGGAACCACAGATAGTTCAGCAATGGGAAATTAAAGTCCTTTGGTTATGGCTTGGGATACTAGCTGATAAGTGCTCATTCTAATGTGTTTTTTTGTGTATTTGCATGTGAAGATTTTCTTTCCCCTGTATGTTTTCACATGGGAGACGTACTAGCGGGAATGCTTCTAAAATGCAAACAGAGCAAAAAATGTTTACTGGATGTATTTACAGCGGTGTTGTCCAGGAGTAAAATTCAAATGGATGCTTTTTACTTTCAACTGAAACTCTTCCCCCTTTTTCCACTCCTAAAAGAGTTGAGGATGAGTTTGAGTGAAAGAGAAATAAGCTGAGGATGACTCCTTAATGATCAATGCCCCTTCCAGGGTGGGATGGGCCTGAGTTCTGGAGTCTCTTCAGAGGACAGTGGCTGTGTCCTGGACCCGAACTGAGTGACAATTTAATGGCAGTAACTCTTCCTTTCTTTCTTTTTTTTTTTTTTTTTGCTTGTTTGTTTGTTTTTCTAATCAAGGTAGGATGCCTTCAAGAGGAAGATTTGAAGGTCTACTTCATTGCGCTTTCTCTTGAGTGATAATTGATGAATTTCTGTGGTTTATAGCTGCTAAAGTAGAGGTATGCAGAATGATAGACCTGGATCTGACCTGCATCTGACTTCTTTCTGGTCCAGTGCTTTCACTCAATTAAAAGGGGACATTGGCACCATTTCTCCTTCAGCCTTCCTGCTGGGTGTGTTGTGAAAGAAATCAGCGGTGATGTTTTTGTGGAGCATGGACTAGCAGCTGTGCCCTGCCACTACCTGCCAGCCTGAGACTGTCAAGATAGGTGTGGGGTTCACAAATTCTGACAGGGCCTGAGATGGGCTCAGAGCTGCTCAGCACTGTGAATGCATCTGGGACATGCCCAGAAGTTGACCCGCAGGCACGTAGGGACCTCTTGCAGTCAAAAGCTTAAATATCTGGAGACTTTGAATGTCTGTGGAGTTAGGCAGCAGGTGTGTGAAAGCTTAGAGTACTCTGTTGAAAACCCACTTGTGGCCGTCTGGCTTTTTGTGAGTTTTCTCTTGACTTCTTGCTGTCGCTTTTTGCGGTTGGTGTTTTCTAATCTTTAGCCCAGTCTGCAAAACACTTAGCGAAGAGTTCTCTGGAGATTGCCTCCTATCTCTTTCCTCGTGTGTCTTTCTGTTTGAAGATAGTCACCTTATAATTCCAAAAGGGTTTAGATAATTAAGGAGACAAATAGCAAGGAAATCATTTCCAAATTACAGTAGTTGTGCAGTTCGTGCCTCTTGTTGTGCAGAATGGTAATAACTAAACAGCCATGAAACGACTGGGTTTTGCTAGGCCAATAATTATTAACAGAACCTTTTAAAATTACTCAAAGCATGATAGCTCTTCTATGGTCCTTAATGGTACTGCACTGTGTTAACTGAACATTTGTCTTTCAAATAGCAGTTGTTAAATACATCTCTAAATATGCCTATAGAAATAATTGCAATAATACTTTCATGTTATAAAACATCTCCCAGTGGACTTTTTTTTTAATCCTTATATGTGGGAACAGAAGTTCTATAAAAAGAAAAACATCTAATTAATTGAAGACTGAAGTCATCCTCCCCTTTTGAACACATTAGTTATAGATGTACTTATTTTTGGAAGTTTTGAAATGCATGTCCTACAGTGAGATTTGACTTGAAAATCAAGTTCCCCTGTGGGCCATGGTAGAATGGGAACTATATTCGAAGCGCTGCAAAATCCCACGTGATGCTGGATGCAGCATGGCTGCTGTGGCTGTTACAAGCACACCAGGCTATCTGAGGTGCTTCGTAGGACTGGGTTCAAAACAAACAAAATACTTAAAAAAAAAAAATAATAAAAAAAAAAAAATAAAAAAAAATAAAAAAAAATTCTTTATGGTTTTGCTCACATCTTCTGATATTAAAGTTTCTAGTACTGTTATGGACACTTAAAGTTTTGTGATTAGCCATGTTTTAAGTGTGGTTCTTCACATACGATGATGAACTCAGAAGAACTTGGTCTTAACGTTGTTTGAATACTAGAATTCTTAATGGCTGGTAAGGTGGAGATTGCTGGCTGTAGAGACTGTGAATGAATTGTTTTCAAAACTAAAATGGGCTAGCAGTCTACTCAACTTTGAGATGAGTGTGCTCCCAGTGTCGTGAAGAGCAGCAACACCTTCTTCATTCTGGATTAAAATCTCAGATCCATGGGAGATAACTCTATAGAGACAAATTAAGATTTTTTTAAACCCTTAACTAATATTTCTTCATACATTTATTATGTAACATGATTATTTGAAGAAGGAATGAATATGATATTCACTCACAGTTTCTTGTGGGCTGAAGGGCTATGGCTGCGTGGTTGGTTACCAGATAATTCACGAGAGAGCTGGCTTCAGGAAAGTTTATGCGAAAGAGGCATCCTTTATGGTAGCCGCTAAAAATACAGTATTACTTAGGGGTACTCAAGTCAATGTCAACATCATCTACCTTGGGTGATCATAACAGTATAGTTGTGGGATCCGAAAGTCTTGCACAGGCTGTACAATGTCCTTAGGAAGCAGGGTGGATCAGTCCCTGTTGAGGTCTGGTTTCCTGTAGCTTGATTTCTATTTACAATCGTGTGTCTCTCATTTAATTAAAGCTCCTTCGAGCAGTTGTGTACTGTACTGTAGTGAAGAAGCTCACTAAAAGACATCATGTTGTTTTCCAAGTACTTTCTGAAGCTTGTTGTCTGCCATAGTTGCTGGACTCTGTGTTGCTTGATTGCAGTGCTTTATTTTGGAAGGGAAGCTTCTTTATTTACCAAGCCTTGAACATACATCATAAGGATGCACGTGAAGACATGGATTTAGAGTAAGGATAAAGAACAGCTGCATTTTCTTTACATAATAGGGGAAAAGATTCTCTCTACAGCATTGTACAGTAATACCATGCACTGAGGATCAAAACCACAAGTTTCATTTGACAACTGGTATAGCATTGTATTAGTGCTTATGTTAAAGTAAGCCATGTATGCTGCTGTAATAAAAAGAGATGGGGCTGACTGAAAACTTCCTGTGAAGGATATTTGGCTCTTTGTTTCTTTCGTATTCTGGTAGTGTTGCTGATATATTTTTTGTGAATTTATAAATTTCTGCAAAGATGGAGAAAGTTAAGAATGAGCAGAATCTATTTTATTTATAAAATCTGGGAGAAGTTGTTGCAGGTTACAGACACTTGCTGTGAGCTTACAGTATAAAGAAATTCATAGTTAAAAGAAAAAAGGAAGTCTATTATTTGCTGTTCTTCTAATGCTTCAGCTGGTGCTTAAACTTGTAATTATTATTTTTAGGATTGTGGGAAATCTGGAATTACAGCAAGTTTATTTTTTTTAAAACTTAATTAGATACTTGATATGACAATATTGGGAAAAGGTGAAAGGGGAAGTGGTATTTAACTCTGTTTCCCAGACATTTAAACATTTCTGTGGCATTCTAAAATGCCAACAATGCCAAAATAAATTTCAGCCTTAGAATAGCAGCGTATTCTTATCAAAACAGATTCTGATATGAAATATACTTTGGAATGTAGTTATGCATAACATTTTTTTTTTTGTCTTGAGGCATTTTTTTCACTTTCTTCATTACTATCACCAGAGAACTGAAGTCCCCTTCAGGGCAGAGCAAAAACACTGTTAACAGGCAGTGCCACAGTCAGAATAGCTTTGGATAGAAGGTATAGATGTTAACTAAAAGCCTAAAATATGAGCAAAAGCTCTGCTTTGTTGGCTGTAGACTACTACAGCATTTGAGAACTGCACTGTTATATGCACAGTGTGCTTAATAAGGAAATGTAATATTTTTTGAAACATTTATGCTTTTATAACTGAATATGGCACTGTATGAAAAAGGTACTCTAGAGTTTCCAAAGGTAAAGGTGATAAAAGAAAAATATAAATCTAGAGCAGTTTGTTCTCTGCTTCATGACTTAAGAAACCAGCTGGTCTGAGCAAAGCTAGAAAATGACTTCCGTGACCTTGCCAGTTTGTAGATGAGTCTAGAACACAAAGGTAGCTGAAGTGAGGAGGTGTGTGATTGCTAGCAATGAATGTGTTGGAGCAGATCATCTAACAAGTTAGTAACGGAGTAACTGCACAACCTAAACGTAAGTAGCACACAATGGGTGGTTAACACAAGTAATCACGCACTCCCTTCTTCAGTGACAATATAACGCCTGTGAGCTGTGCGTTGATCCAGTCAGCCAGTTTCCTGAGTTTCTTGCATCTATCATAATTATGCTCTATAAATAACTGGAGTTGTCTAGGCTGAATGGTAAGGAAGCAGTATGAAAAAGGCCTGCTCTAACACGTCAGAAGAATTGAAACCCACGCTCAGGAAATGACTGTTATTGCTGCTGGTATCATCCGTGCGAAGTTATGGTCTAAGCCTTGGCATTTATTTTAGCTTTTTGGAGAAAGTAGGATACAGTTTATAAGTTCCATACTTGATGCTCTATTCTACCATGAAACTTAGAGTAAAACACAAAATACAAACTGACATTTCTCTAGTACTGCAAAACCCAGAGTGGGCAGAACTTGTCCTGAAATTCAACACTTGAGATATTCAGTGATAATTCCAATCAGTCTTATCATTTTCTATGCAAATGGTTTGAGTACAGCTTGCATCTTGACTCCTGGGCATGATCACATCTCCCATCAGCATACAGTGCTTTCTCCCAGCAGCCCTTGTTTCTATCTTATTTCAATGATTCCTGAATAATTTTATTCAATAAGCTGCAAATAAGGTGGGAAGTGATTGATATTTTTCTACATAGCATAGTGAAATATTACTTATAGTCAGTATTGCTAATATTGTTTTGATTTTCTTAAAACCTGTATTTGTAGAAATTCCATAGGTATCTTTGTTTCGTCTAATACAACTTTCTCATCATCTTTTTTTGTTGGACTGTTGGTAGAAATTGTCTTCCCACTGTTAATTACAAGCATCCCTGAGGATACATAACTGTATTATGTATGTGCATTTCCTTGTGATGCAGCTAGGTTACTTCAGGAACCAGCTGTACATTGCAGAGAACAGATAGGTGTTCTGTTTTCATACAAGGCTCTCATTCCCAGAGACAGGAAATGTGATCTTAAAACTTTTTTTTTTTTTTTAAAGTAAAAATCAATGGAGCTTTACTTGGATGCATGATCCAAATGCCGTCTTCATTTCTATAGACACTCCTTTCTTAATACTCAGGGTTATGCTGTGAATTTCACTGGGAGTCCACATGGCAAATTGCTGTGGGAGTAACAACTTTGTAGTGTGGGCATCTGTCCTTTCTACTTCCTAGGTAGAGGTGTTCTTACCCACCAGTAAACTGAAGCAATGTTGCTGACACATGAACAGGATATCCAGTTAGTAGTATTTATGATTTAAAACAAACAAACAAACCAAAACAACTAACTGTGGGACACTAGCTGGTGAGGTGGCCATTAACACCATCCTGAGTTAATAGCAGTCCTCAAACACTTGCCTCGGTTGCTTTCTGGCACGTTTTGAGGTACATATGATGCATTTCTCCTGTTCTTTTCCCTCTTGCGGTTGCCTTTACAATCCTAAATCAAATATGGCCAAATTTTTCCCTGTAGATTCAGAAATTGGATTATTCTGGGATTATTCTGAAGCCTTTGTGTGCCTGTCTGGAGGTATCGTTTCAGCAAGCTTGGTTAGCGGTGTGTGTTCAGTGGAGGCAGGAGCAGCGGCTTTACGCACCTTCTCCTCTTATACCACCCCTGGGGTGGAGGAAAATAAAATGTACACTTCAGTGTTACACGTTACACAAGTCTGATTGTGCAGTGCTCTTAGTTAATGTGTCCTTTTGCCCACTAAGGAATTGCTGCACCTCAGTTAATTTGTCTATAAAGACAGGCTGTACATTACTATTTATATACTAAGTTGCTTTGGGATAGTAATGAGGCTATAGTGCCAATGAAATGGAAAAAAAAAAATTGAACACGATGTTCACATATATATGTCTGTGTGAGATACAGGCTTTACAGGCTTCTCCCATGCCACTTATCTTCAGATCCTGCTGATCTTCTGTTCCAAGTGCATACAAAATAGTGTGCTGTGGAGAAAGCAGGGATAGTAGTTCATTCCTCTCCCTTGGCAGCCCCTTGGCATGTGTCTGGGTTTGGAAAATGGGAAGGAATGAAGTCATGGGAAATGGGGTTGTTTCTGCCACTGGTTAGAGAAAAAGCTACCTCACTAATTACAGTGTTGGCTAACACACGGACCCTGTGAATCCCTAGATTGTTAAGACATTCACCAATGTGTTGTTATTTCCCCTACTGTCCAACATGTACAAACATTGCAAAGTTTTGGTCTAGTCCTTGGCTTCTCTCCCAAACAACTCTGAGCAGAGGATGTCTGTCTTTCTCTCTGCCCACGTAGCTTGTTCCAGCTGCTGGAGCTTTTTCAGTTCTGGGAGAAGCTGCATCTGCACATGTCTCTGCCAGATTCATTTCTTCTGGCTGCAGTGGACTTGCTGCGTGGAGCCATGTTGAACACCTGGTCAGAATCATTGTAGTTTCAGGGAAGGTAGCTGAAGAATTTCCAGACTGCTTCTCCTTTAGTGTCCCCGTTCTCCTTTAGTGCATAGTTTTTAGACTTCATCCCTGTTCTCTATTCTATACCACTAATGTTTTCAGAAAATTCCCACTCTACCGTGTCTCTATTACTAAAAACACGAAGCTAGGTTCTGCTGCTTGCAGCATGGCTTGGTTCTGGCCAAGCAGTAACCAGTCATTGCTTTGTGTTGTCTTCGCATGCGTTGTGCACAAAGGTGGAGAACATGAAGAATGCGGCCAGCAGCATGCAGTGTGTGAGGGATATCAGGGAAATACTGCATGGGGCAGAAGTCAGGAAGCAACCATCTTCTTACCCAGCTTGTGTTTACTGCACGCACAGCTTGTATGCATGGTAGCAGAGCGTGCGTGACAATGTATAGGCATGACTGGTAGCAAAGGAGCACTTGTTTACTGGGATTTGTGAATAATTTCCTAGCCTTAATCATAGAACAGCTACAGCAATGAAAATGAAACAGTAATTAATATTCATTTTGCTTTTATTCTTTAGAAATAAGTGCTGAATGATACCAGTGTTTAAATATTTAATGATTTAAGGTGTTTGAAATGGTAAGACAGTTTTATGCATAGACCATAACATTTTGGACAATACATAAACATATATTTGAAAACATTTTCCAGAATGCTGTTTCCATTCAGCCTGTCATCTTGTTCCACACGTAGTGATTCCTTTGCTATGTTTTTCCTTTTTTCCTTCTTTTTCCTTGTTTGTTACAGAGAGGAATGGTTTCTTCTTGCTATCTTAACTTGCGCTTTGTTGATACGAAAACATAAATTATTCCTAATGCAGTTCTTCCTTAAACATTCATTGTATGCTGGTAGGCTCAGCCGAGATGGGATCACCAGGGGAATGGATGACTCAGGCTTTTGCACACTGAGTCAACAGTCACAATGAGTAGATTCATATAACTTTGGCATGTAAGTACAAGCTGTCACTTCAGTTCCCTGAGTTTTGTTGATGAGTTTTTCCAGAATTATTTCAAGCATAGTGAGGTATTGAGAAGTAGTGTGACCGAAGTATGGTCTGCGTGAATGTAGGTTATGGTGTGAAGTATATTAACATTAGGTTACCTGCTTTCACTGTGTTAAGAAAACAGCCTTGCTCTGCATTTTGTGTTTGTATTTTCATCAGTTTCTTTTGAATAACTTGTTGGTCATGTTCAACAGATCTATTTAAATTCAGAGCATCCGGCTTGTGTTTTCTTGCACAGCCATGTAATGTTAAACCTGTCCAAAGAGTGTTGCCTGTTTCTCTGGGAAGACTTAAGATTGTCAGAGGTGCTGCCTGTAAAATAGTTTAAGGGGTAATAATTCCAAGTGGGGCTGTGGAAGTGGACAGGATGTGAGTAAGATAAAACAAACTTCTCCTATCAGCTAAAAAGATGCCCTTACGTTTTGTTAAACATGTCATTCAGGGCATTTTTAAGGGAAGTGATGTGCTGGAGCGCCCAAACTGACACATTCTGTGTCACTCCAAATCTTCTATTCTCTGCCAGTGACAACCTTATTGAGTATCTTCTCTGACTGAAGGGTGGCTGTGAGCAGCAGTAGCCCCATGTCACAGTAGGCACAAATAACTGTCAGCACAGTAGATGAGTGTTTGATTTTATTTCATCCATCTTTCTGCACTGGGGGCTCCCAGAGACTTGTGGTTCTTTGTGCTGATCCTTCCGACTGGAGGTATGCAGATGAATTATTTTCATATCAACTCTATCCAGTAAAATTCCAGATCATGTTGCTGGGCTGCCTGTTTATGAGGAAATGATTTACTGACTGGTTTCCTTACAGTCATAGAAATGAATGGTCTCCTGTGCTCAGATACCGCCAAGATAGTGACCACTTAGTACAGTCTTCTTCCTATCTTTTAAAGTTTTTCAATTGCATAAAAGCCTGTATGAATAGGCTGATAGGAAACTTAGTCCTATCTGGTTCATGTTTTTGAGATACCCCACAGGTAAATCAAGCTTTCATTTATTGAGAGATTTACCTTTGTTCACCATGCACTAGTACTTCTTACAAGACTTCAGCTGTACTGTTCTTGCTAGAGCCTCTGTAGTTTTTTTTTCCCTACAAAGTTTGTCTTTTTCTGTGTTTATCTTCTTATATATTCCTGTCATCTTTGGAGGTCCACTGAAACGTGAGCTTGCTAGCCTTCTTTTGTGATGGCTGTGAAAAATTTGACTGAATGTGTGTTAGTGTTCCAGGTTCTGGTAGGGAACATCAGCTCTCTTGTTGTTCCTTTGAAACAGCACATCCTAACGTGCTGCCTTCTAAAAGCAGGATTACAGAGCGGACCAGCCATGTAAGGGTTGGATGGCGGTGTAAGGATTTGAGGTGTCAGTGGCTGTTGGTGGAAGTTGAAGTTCTGATGATTTCGTACCAATTCATTATGCCAGGTGTGGTTGCTGGCAGACTGTTACTTCAGGGTCTTGTGATGAGCTTTAGAAAGGCTGTAGCTCAAACTGGCAGGTGTCTGCCCGACCTTTTGTGCTGTAAGTGCTTTTTAGTAAATATAATGAAATAATTCTGCTGGGCCTGTCAGATGTTACTGATATTTAGAGTGATTTCAATAGTACGGTGAGCCTTAGAGATAAAGAATCACTGGTAACTTGCTATTCAAGTCTGGTGCTACTTCATGAAGACTCCATCATGCACAGACCTTTATTGTTACCCTATTTTTACCACCAAATGATAAGGTAAGCTTGAGGCTCGACAGATATCATTGGAAGTTTGTGCTAAAGCAGAAACTTCAAGATATTCCATGAAGGTTGAATTTCACTGTTTTCTTGTTCTCTTTTAAACCATTATGGAAGAGTAGGGGAGAAAAACACAACACCTTTGGACAGTTTTTTTTTTTGTTTTTTTGTTTTTTAATGTAATGCTCAATCAGCAGGTGCAAACCCTTAGGGGGGAAAAAAAATATAAACCAAGCAGGGTTGGCCTTTTGTGTGCATCAGAGCTTTTCTTGCCTTCTCATCAGACCAGGTTTGCTTACTGTGAGGATAATCTGCCTCACCTTTAGAAAGTTAAAGGTCAGCTGCACTTGAGGAAGCCCCTGGTTGGCAGTGACTGCTAGAAAATATCCCTAGCTCTTTCTTGACAATTAGCCTCTCTGAAACCATAGGCTTTTCTTTTCTTCCCCCAGGATTCTAGGATCCCAGAGTAGTTCTATGCAATACAGAAAATGCTGGATAAATCTTATTGCAGGACTCACTGTTGTGTGTTCATTACGGAATATAAGGTGCATGGGTTGTGTTTTTGAGCCAATGCCCTGTTAGTACATGTCCTGTATGCAAAGCAATTAATTGTGCTTTTGTTTCTTCCCCCTCCTTTTTTCTTCTTTGGTGCTTTTACCCTCCTCCCTCCCCCCCCCTCCCCCCTCCTAGTTTTCTTCCAGAAGGCTTTGAGGTATTTTAGTCTGAGTGAACTTGACCATCTCCATGACTATAAGTCTAGGTTAAGAATGAATTATTAAACAAGAATGGGATTGCTCCATATTTACCAAGTAAAATGAGTTTTAATGATGATGTCATATAGCCAGAATACAATTACACTTCTCATGTATATGCCAGTCACTAACAAGAGTTGGTTTTTTGCTGTCTGCTTTTAGGTATGTAGATTTTTTTTCTCTGTTAGTTCTAGTGAAAAGTTGGTGATGTAGTGTCAGGCTATGTAAACCAGTCTAATGACTGATAGCATTGAACTGGTTTAGAATGTCTTTCAAGTGGTCATATACTGTGAGAATTGACAGAAAAGAGATAATCATTTCAGGCTGCAAAGATTTTGAGGCAAATTAAATGAATGCTTATGTAAAATTACCCACTATCCCAATGTGTGCGTGTGTGGGTATGTGCGCGCGCATTCATATACCGGAGCTGATGAGCCTCTGGCAGGGAGCTTTGCAGAAGCTGTGAGTATTTTTAGTGGAAACGAAATCTCAGTTCAGTTCTGCAGCATGTGACTTCCTATTTCTGTAAGTTACTTCCAAGGTACTTCCTCTGTTAAATCGGCTTGTCTCTGGAGATTTGATCTGGAGCTAGCGTGGTCTGCTTTGTCCTGTGCTTGTGGCAGAGTTTTCCCAGAGTTTTCATTTGAGTATTTTATTTTTCTTTTGTACTGTCTCCAGCATGCAAGGGTCTAGTGGCTGCTACCCGTGATCGGAAGCTGAATACGTTTATACAAGTCTCAGTGGTACATCCAGCAGAGCACATTTTGACGAGGTATTCAAGCACTGAAATCGTGGAGGTGAGAGTCTTTCTTATTCAATTAACATGTTGATTAATGAATTGCTCATTTTTTTTCTTCAGAAAGTGAATGAGAAATAAAGCAAGTTAGTGCATAGTCTTCAGTAAGGCAAGCACACTCTAGCTGTTACCAGGGCATACCTAGGAGTGTTCTGTAGTTCTTGGCATTTGACCAGGACAAACAGTTAGAAATGAACTTGCCTTTTCATGAAACCTCTGTTTTTCCAAGCAGAGACGTAGAAAATACTCCGCTTCTTCACACACTGGTCTAGACTGAACAGGGAGTAGTTGCTCTTGAAAGAGCAAGACTATGCAAAATAAAGCTAAATGTGAACTTTATGGAAAGTATTTTTAAATTACAGAAGGATGCAGTCACGTTAAGTAGATTTATACTTCGGTTTACTTTTTCTCTTTTGGAAAGTTGACATTTTTGCAACTTGAAAAATATTAGCCTGCTATTAGGAGAAGTGTGTATGTTATGTCTGAATTCATATAAAATAATTAGTAACTTGAATTGCATATTACAGCACAAGTTGTCTCAGGCTGTTTTGCTAGTTTTCATTTTCCCTGTAAGCATTAGTGTCACAAACAGCAAAAACTGTTTACATGGAAAATTATTTAAGTCTGAGCAGACAATGTAGGTGTAACTTGTTTGATTTACTGTAGAGATTCATTAAGAACAGCAAAGTCTTATTGTAAATACACACCTGAACTTACTTTACAGAAGGCTTGTTTTAACTTAAACACAGTGAGAATATTTCAGGAGCTCTTTGTGATCTTCATTCCACCTAACTACTAATTAAATGGTTACAGTTGCAGCCACCTACCGTCCTGAAACTGCTTAATTCAAATACCTTGTATCTGCTCAGGATGTTTCATTGCAGACTGTCTGGAATGATGTTATGTGGAAGATAGAATAGTGTTGTGGGTTTTTTTGTTTTGTTTGTTTTTGTTTTCTTTGTTTTTAATAGAAGTGCATGCATTTCCTAACACAATCTCCTGATACAGGACATATTTGAGGGCATGAGTAAACCCATCAATTTCTGTCAAGGCTCTTAGCTTCTTTCACAGTCAGGCTTTGGGGGAGGAGGAGGCAGGGGCACAGGAAAGCTATTTTGGGCAAGTGAAGTTATGTTCATCATGCTAGAAACTTTATTTCACTTAATAGAGAATTTAAGGATACTAGTCTCATAACCTTTGGGAGGGCTTTTTTGGTTATAATTGAACATTAAGGAGTTACAGGCAAAGATTTTACATGATCAATTTAATTGTTTATATATTTGAAATTATGTTACAGTAACTTCCATGTACAGCCTGCAGATGTGATCCTAATGTTACAAAACATAGGAATGTTGTTTTAGTCTATTACTATCCAAAGAAAGGAAATGCAGCCCCTCCAAAAAATCAGTATCCTTAATGTAACACACGGTTTCTGTAGCATTTTTATAGACATTTTATTATGATTTCATTTATACAACAACTAAGAAATGTTATTTATGGGTTTAAATTAATGTATATTTTGAAATACTTCCTGAAAGTACCCCAGGACACTGCTTATTACAGATCATTATTTCACATATTGATGCCTGCAGACTGAACTGTTTGATGGCATGCAGCTGAACTCTGTTTCAGAAGCACTAAAATTCTTTTCCACTGTGAAAAAAATTGTGAAGTTGTCCAGTTTGTTATTAATTCTGTGTAACACTGGGATTTCTACAGCAGAGAGAGATGAACAACTAACTACTTTTAAGGAGCTCACTGTTTCTGTACGTGCATCCCTAATGGCATGCTACATATTGCACAGCTGTTACTTTACTGAATATTTACTTGTGTTACGCAGGGAACAAGAGATCCACTGTTTTTGACTGGTGTGACATTCCCACCGGAGTACCCCATCTATGAGGAGACGAAAATAAAACTAACGGTCTACGATGTCAAAGATAAATCTCAAGACACGGTGAGTGTTTTGCTTCATTGCTTGCAAAATCTTATTGAGTATTTAAGTTTCTCACTGCGGTGTTCTTTGGCCCTCTTTAGCAGGTTTACATACTAAAGAAATGAGGATACGTAGAATTGGTTTTGCTTTTCTATTGTACCTAAAATGTACTTTTTGTTACCATGTTAAAGAATAGAGAAAGAACCATTAGCTTTAAACAGACCCTTTGCTATTGTTCAATTGGTTACATCAATCAGAACACATTGCTGAGAAATAAAAGATTGCTCCTGTGTGCTTTTTGATGACAGAGAACATACGGAATAGATTGAGGTAACATAAAGTTTTCAGAAATGTTTCTGATCATATTTTACTTTTATGACAAAACCAGGTTAATAATAGAACCTGTAACGTGATGTTTGAGGGGGATGGTCATTTTGGATTTTAACCTCTTGGGTGGTGATACCTGCAACTCTACTATGACTCCTGCTATTACTGATTCTTAAGGGTCCAAAATTGTGTCCACTACCAAGGGTGAACCATTTAGATTCCAATGTAATACATTTTTGGTTGCCATGTCAGCTTCTTATGCTCAGAAACAGTTATTTCAGATGATATGTGGAGGTCAGTGGGACTATTTGAGTGATTTAAGTGTCAGACATAGACCTTGTGCCATTTTGTGTGCTCCAGGTGATCCAGGACAGACTTACAGTGCTTGAAGATATAATAGGACCTATGAGAGAATTGTGGTTTTTGTCTGACAGCTGGACTCCAGCTGATAGGCGTTGGAAGCAGCCCTTGAAACCTGTATTTAATTAGCTGAATTGCTCTTTATGTATCTGTAATTGGCCCCCAATTTGATTAAAGACTATATGAGCTCATGTCATGCCTGTGTATGCAGTCATTATCCATAAGAAGGAAATTAAAGGGGTAGCTTAACTTCTGACTGTCTTTGAACTGCTTACGTGAGTGAAGTTATGTTCAGAGAACCTCTATATTTTTTGAAGATAGAAAATAGTTGATACGTTTGTTTAAATTTTAGAGTTGCGAGCAAACAGGTTAGCTCTTCCTCCTTGCTCTTCTCTTTAATGGGAGTCTGTGGAGTATTTTACCTGTAGAATGTGGATTTCTCTCAATTTATAGACTAAGGTATTTTTTTCTGGTTAGAAGTAACTGGGCAGGAGAGTGTACACTTCTCAGAATGAGAGTGATTTAATTTTTGATTGTGGTTCAGATTTAGGGGCTACAAATGGTATCTGCTGTTTCTTCAATAGAATTGTCACCTATGAACAGATACAGGAATTAAGTGAAAGGGGTTTGACTTTGTCCCATCCCTTCCAGTTCTTAAGCTATTGTGACTGACAGCATGATGGATAATAATATTCCATCTGTAAGGGCAAAAATGGACTTGATTTGTAGACCTATCCCTGTACTTTCCTTCTAGACATATACTGCCTATTCTACAGGACAAATTACATATGAAAGATCTAGTCTAGAGCATGAATATAATTTGATAGCTTTTAAGAACTTTAAAGAAACTTTTGCAACTGTTCCTTATAATTGAGTACAGGACTGGAGTCTGTCCCAGAGAATCAAATTAATATAGCTCGTAAGACTCTGGAGATGTAATATTTTCCTTTGGAAATTGGAAAATGTTAATGCCATCTGTTTTACGTGCATTTAACCTTTTTTAATAGTCAGCTTTCTTAAAGCTGTCTATAGGTAAGAAAAGATTAAATCAGCTGTGAGATCAAAATCAGGGTATATTGCAGCATGTGTGAATGACCCTGGGCCACCCAGGTTGAGACTTGATTTGTGGCAATATTTGGACTTTTGCTTATTTCCTGGAATATGAGCAAGGATAAAACTAATGGCTTGACTTTCTTTCCTATAACTGGAAGCTGTCACACTTTCCTGTTAGTTCAGGTGGTTTTGTTTGTCTTGTTTTGAGTCTTAGAGATGTATCTACATTCATAAAAGTCAGCTTTAACTGAGCTAGCTTGATACTACCACTGGCTTGGCAGCAGCGCTACAGAGCTCAGTGCTTGTTTTATGATTCAAGAAGTGGGATGCATCCCTTTTGCAGAGAGCTTGTTCCAAGTGTTGTGGCTTTACAGTTACGGTTATCCAGGCTACAGTGAAGTTGGCTCCTTTGGTCCATACAAACTGCTGCCACAGCTTGTGACCACAACACGTAGCCCTGCCATCCCTGCAAACTCCAACACAGGCAGTCCCCATGGGGTGAAGAAAATCCAAGGTTGCTGGGTGTTCTGTGCTATGCTCAGCTGTGCTTCAAGGCTGGTCATATTTGTCTCCAGCTCATGAAAGTGATTGTTTACGGCAGAAAAAACCTAGGATGTGACTGCTGAATGTTTTTGCAGAAATTGGACAAAAAGCAACAGTAAAAAAAAATTCCCACAATATCAGAGTTATTCTACTCTTAGTACTTAAGTTAGCCATTTCAAAGTAGCTGATATCACTCACCACACTGCAGTTCAGCAATATGCTTATTCATTTCTTATTTCTCATTTCTCTAGTAATTTTAAATGAAGTTAAAGGAAATAAATTCTGTGTGTTAGTCAAACTTTGAGCAGGATGTTACTGTCACAAATGGAGGACTGTAGAGAAAGTAGGGAAAGGGCAGTATGTATCTCACAGGATTAAAAGATTTCTTGTGTTTTGCCTAAGCCTAGTTTTGTCTATACAGAAAAAGATTAGGCCTTGTTTTCAATCCAATTGGACTTTTGCTGTAATGCAGAAATATTTAGATACTTCTCAGCTTGTACACACAGGTCATGATGTAAAGTGGAAGGGTATGCTCCCTAGTGACAGACAACCGGATTATTTTTTTTTTGCATTGCTGATACGCTGTTTATGCTGCTCTAAAAAATAAAAATAAATAACCTTGCAATGCTTATATCAGGAAACAGGTAGTTGGCTTCAGTCTTGTCTGTCATTTAACTTGCATTTATAACAGAAGAGCAGCTTAACTATATTTAAGTACTGTGCAGCTGGTATCACATTCACTGTACTTTACACGCTGGATGTCCTAGCTGCACTTTTCCCTTTCTTTGCATGTCTGTTTGATGTTGATCGTAATTATATCTTGGCTGTATCAGGTTGTCTGTAATTGAGACTTCTTAATAGAATGAGACAACTTTTGTTATGGAGAAAACAGAACATGAGGTTACTGTAAATTTTCATGTAAATAGAAGCTTCTAATAAAGACGATGCTATTCCTACTTAACTTGGATATAGCTGGAATAAAGATGCTAATAGAGTGTTCACGCAATGTAATGTAAATCCAGCGAGGCCGTGCATACAAAGCAGTGGATAATGCCATGTTCTGAAAAATGTACAGTGACATCTGTTTCAACATCAGAAAGATTTTCTTCCCATGTTGCCATAAGCAAGTTTGTTTCAGTGGCTTGAGTTGCACTGCCTTTGAGATTTTTTGATGGTAGGGTTTTGTCTAAATGCTTGGACTGCACCTGTTCTTTAAGTCATTGTCCAAGGAAATTTGGATTAGAGGCTTGAACGTTGTTGAAATATCACCACTGTATGGCTTTTGCACAGGCACGCTATTCTTAGCTTTTTGATAAACATGCAGGTTTGCTCAGTTTGGTCTAGCAAGTTTTAATGCTGAAGCAGGATTAATTCTCTTTGAAAATAATGCTTAGTGCAAGTCGGGTAACACTGCTGCATGACAGATCTGCAAAAGATGTGAAATAGATGAATTCATGTTACATTAAGGGAGGGAGTGCTAAGTGGCTGGTTTGGGAGGCAGCAGTCTTTCTGTTCTGTATTTAAAAGACATACATTTGTGTCCTGCAGCAAGCGCTCTGAACTTCATTGTGTGGAACAGTGTGACTATTTTTAGCCAAGTGCTGTAGCATTGAGTGATAGTGAGGTTTTTGTTTGCTTGTTTTTTCCAGTTGGTTCTTCTGTTTCTGCATCTGATTTGTGTTGATTTGATACAGGTAGAGACCCAGCTTAAATTCTTCCTACACAGACTTTTCTATCTGTAAAGTGGGTGTGAAAACATTCTTGTCTTTTATTATATTAACACAATCTAGAATTGTGTTCATTTAAATGCAGTGAGATGTTCAGGTAAATGCTGTTATCATGTTCTGGCATGGCACGCAATGAGTTGTGCTGCTTCTTCTTGATGCACATGTGGAGAAGTGCTGGAAGCAAGGGGCAGAAGTCTCAGTGACTGCTTTCTGTATCTGGTCTCTGCAGCTCTCCTTTGCAGATTTCCCTTCCAGAGGGAGGAAGAAATGAATCCAGAAGCTTGAGAATCTGCTTCAAAAGCAGAGAATTTCTGTACAGTTATGTTTAGAGACTTAGTTGATTTCTTTTTTTTTTTTTTAATCTTAAATATCAGCAGGTAAAGACAATCTCCTTTGGATGTATTTAACTACTGGAAATCACACGTGATGTTCCGAGTATGAATAACCACTCTAATACTGCCTACTGAGAGCAAGGAGAAACTTGTTACATAAAAGGCAATAGAAAGATTATGCATTATGTAGTCTGGTCTTGCATTTTTTACTTAATTACAGAAATTATAATTTTATTATTTAAAGAGTAATAGAGATAGGAGTGCAAATTTGTATGTGGGAACAAGCATTATGAAATGACAAATTCTAGTTTATTTAGGCTTCAAATTACTTGTCTTTGACTGTTCAATTTTAAATCTTCCGCTAAACTTGCTGACAGTGAATGAAAATTCACAAACGCTTTTCCTTCGTGTGTTTCTTGGTACTGCAAGTATCCCTGTTAAAATTGAATCACACTGGGTTGAGTCGGAAATGAAGACTGTCTGTCATGAAAAAGGCATTTTAAGTTGGATTTGAAGCCAGATCTGAAGTGACAGTCTTCCATGTTCCCTCGTGGGCATCGATCTATATGACAGACCCACCACACAGCTTGGTGTGACTTGCCATTTCTGCTGAAGAGGCTCACTGCTTGAATATTAGTAGCGCTGTGGAGCGGTATGTGAAATGCATTAGCAGAGATAAATGTGGAAGCTTGCACATCATCTCCCTGCACTCTGCCTGCACCGGAGTGCTCTTAGTGCCTTGCTCTTGTGAACGCTAAAACTTCTGAAGCAAGGCTTCTTTTTTCTTTAAAACTCAAAGTAGCGTTGAAAGTGCTGCTCTTTGTTTAAAGAAAAAGCACTTCACATTCTTCCTTTTCTCAGCTCTGTTCGCTGTCATGTCTGCAGGATTTGTGGAGAAATATTGCCTTAAATTAGAAACTTATTTCTTTATTTTTAATAGAGCAATATTGCACTGTACCACTTTCCTACCCACAGAAATACTTGTAATAATCCTTTATTCAAGCTTCTTTTAAGCATCTTGTGACTTTCTTCATGAATATGTACTTGATAGATTCAGTTTTCCTTTTGTTTCAAATTCTGTACTGTCACCAAATGCCAGTAATGGCAATATAGGGGGAGGAAATTCGTTTCTGTTCTTCTGGTTGTGTGCGGGTGGAATGCACCGAAGCATTGTTGTCTGTCTTTCTTGGTATTTCTTAAAAGTCTGGAAGCATAAAGGGAAATTCAAGCTACTGACTTTCATTTGGTTTGAGATTGAAACAAAATATTTCTTTGAAGTGGCTGAGGTGTAAGGAAAAAAGGTTTCTTACACTTCAGTGAATCTGTAAGATAACTGGGGATAAGTGTCAAGACCAGAACAACTACAGGTGCATTGAACTTAGTCCATTTGTAGCTTTAACTGCTGTTTGTGCCTAGACCTTGAAAATTCAGTGGGGAGGGACTTGGTTTTGCAAAATCCATCTCTTCCAAAACATCCCATTTGTCTTCCTACTTTTTTCCCTTACTCCTTTATATTTTTTTCCAATTGAGGCAAATTCTTCTTTACTGCTGTGTCTTCAGGGCAAGTTGAGGTCTACTGTTCGGTAATTTTCCTCTTTGTTTTTTACCTGCTATGTCAATCAAATGCTGCTGTTGTCTCTCATCAGGCAAAGGTTTGTGCTAAATGCTGACCATGGTAAACTGTTGTGAAACTGTGAGTGATGAGACCAATTGTTCCCTAAGAATATAAAGGATGCCTTGGAAATTGCTCATTTTAAATGTAGGGAAACAAACGGCAGTCCTTTTCGGTAGAACTCATTTTAACTAGGTATGGATTTTGGTAACATAGGCACGGTTGTTCTAATCTGTTAGCACTGTCCAAATCACTTCCAAGTGTGTCACTCCTCTACATGTACTCTGTATATGCATATCCATAGATAACTCCCTCCCTTGCTAATCCAGCACAGAAGACATCAGAATAGTCCAACTTCTAGGTGGTTGTCAGACTGTCTTATTTCTAATGACCTAGGGGAACCTAGCATAGAAGGCTGGGCAGAGGGGAGGCAAGGTGTTTCTTTAGTCAGTATGGAAGCAATCTGGCTATGGAAACATTAGCTCGGATTGAGGAACGGGCTTCTGTCCCTGCAAAAGGTTGGTCTGTTTCCTCTGCTAGAGCCTTGGGCCCAGGTGTTTCCTGCATCCCAAGGAGAGGTGGCTAGTAATGCCGTCAGGTTGGATACACAGCCCTAGGGGCAGGCAGCAGGTTCCTGGGCCATCCAGACTTTGCAAGCATGTAGGATTTCCTTCTACTGAATGTGGCAACACAGGCAAGTTTGAATGACTCAAAGGGTGAGTGTTGGCTGTTAGGGTTGTGGACTTACCTGTTGTTTAACTGAATGATCAGTTAATCCCATCACACCAGCACAAACTCTAAAATGCATAAAAGGCAAACAGACATTCGAGAAAACAGCTCATATGTTTGCCTTTATCTGCACCTAATTATAATAATTATAGATGCAACAGTTGCCATATTCATCTATAGCTGCTCGGTACTTATAAATGAGAGGCACTCCCTGCAGGTGAAAAAATAAGTAGTGAATGACTTAAGATTTTTTTTTTTTCCAGTATGGAAGGCTTCATTTTGCCTGCTGGATTCATTTTTGGTAGTTAATCTACCTGGAAAATAATCTCGCAAATACATGCCTCTCTTGTTGATATAGAAGCACTTGTAACTTTGAGTGGGTGTGTTGAACTCCTTGAAAAATCAACTGTGAGCTCCTCGTGTTTCATTTTTCATGTTTTTTATTTGCGGCATTTTTCCTCCAAATAAGGCTTTAGAGTACTTTGTTATATGTAATAGTTTTTATACCACAGTAAAAATAAATAAATAAATAAATAAATTTGTGCCCTTTTTTTCCTTGCTGTTGAAATTGTATATTAGTGGAAATGAATTTCTTGTAAATGTTGAAAAAGAAAGAAAAATAGATGTTTATAGCATAGCTTTTGCCTCTTAATCTTCACTAAGACACTTCATTTTTTTCTCAAGACATGGTTTAGGACTAGTGAAAATAATGAAAAGACTTCCTGGAAGTTTGTGGGTTTTTATCTCGAATTTTTAGCATCTTGAAAATCATATTCGTTTCAAATTCTCAGGCATCTCAGTTCATAGAAAGGCACTGAGCAATATTAAGATAAAATAGAAGGTACAGTATATTTGAAATCTGATCCTTCGGTGCAAAAATACGTCTGCATGATATTTAGTATCTTTAAATACAACAAGAATTGATGGAATAAAAAGAAATGTATTTGAAACAGTGCTAAGTCTGCTTGCATTTTTGTGTTATGAACGTAGGCAGTTGAAAATAGAAAATAGACTCTCCTATTAAAGTTTTGTTGTGAGTACTCTTGGAAATTGAAAACAGAACAAATTCAATCTATTAGCACAGATTTTTTCCCTCCACCATGTGTCTAACCAAAGTGTTCTTTACTGTCATGGATATGGTAGAAACAGTGAATGTTTGCATTTGAAACTTTGTGCTTACAAAGTAAAGCGGTGCAAATAACTCCATTTCAAATTAAGAAAGAATCATAGGTTCTGGACATAATTTGAGACTTTTCTTGAGCAGTTTTGTTAGAAGAACTTAGTAGATTGCTCCCAGTAAACTAGATAAATGTTTTGTATTCTGCTGTATTTTATATTCTGCTGTATTTTAAATACTCGATGAATAAACATGAAAGGCTTGTGTAATCATTTAGGAATTCCAGTGCCTTTAGAAATGTGTGTATCATAGAATTTTACTGTAATCAAAGCCTCTTTACATAATTATTAGACAGTGTATTACTTGGCAGTGGACCAGGCTGCCCAGAGGAGCTGTGGATCCCTGGAGGTGCTGGAGGCCAGGCTGGATGGAGCCCTGGGAAACCTGGTCTGGTGGGAGGTGTCCCTGCCCATGGCAGGGGGTTGGAACTGGGTGGGCTTTAAGGTCCCTTCCAACCCAACCCGTTCTGTGATTCTATGATATTACAGAAACAAATTCCCACATGGCTGTATTTCTTCATGCTTGGTTTTCTTCATGCCAGAAATGAGAATTCTGCTCATCTCCTCTTTGTTTCGTCCTGTTCAACAGGGACTGTGTGATCACAAAGGGAGGAAAAAAGCCTCTCACTTTTGAATGTGTTCGGCTGTGTTTTAAGAAACTGTACCATTTGTGTAGTGATGGCTAGAGAGGCAGGAGAAGGAAGGAGAAATTTGGTCCATAGCATGGCCAAAGCTCGGTGTGTTCAGTTCTCTCCTAGTGTCTAGCTGACCCTAATTCTTGGGGGTGGGTGTTTGACTAAAAATCCTAACAGTATAAATCTGATTGGACTTTAGCAGTTGAGCTTAGGTTTCAGTGTACAAAGCAGTTACATTGAACCAAGTATCAGCTGCTTTATAGGGTTGTGGGACTTTGAGAGAGGTTTCCTTTCACTGAGGAGTAAACTGATGTGGTGTAAAATCGTGGGCACTGTGCTTACTGAAGAAGTGAAGGTATTTGAGCCCTGATGAAGTATGTGGGGTGCTGTTGTAGCCTAGGGCACTACAGCAGGGGATGGACATAGTCTTTCAGAAGCTGATGGTTTATGTGGCCCTGCTATGCATTTTTGTGTTGGTATCTCTGAAACGAGTTTGCTTTTTCCTGTAGCCAGGCTTCAGAGCCGAAAGGCTTATGTCTTACAATATTGCTTTAAAGCAATTACAGCATGCTGTGATGGCAGCAGTAACCTGTCCTCCAGTCCTTCTGCCTTCCTCTTAATATGCAGTTGTATTGATTTTGTACCTTAGAGTGAAAAAAAAAGGCAGATAAGTGTACTGTGAGGCACAGACTCTGGTGTTATGGAAGCCTGTTGTTACGTGGTGGTGCAGCTCTTCTGCTGGAGTGCTCTGTTAGGCCCATCAATATGATGCAATGCTTGGGTCAAATTCAAGGAGAGCGGGTGGCCCCAGACTTCTGACATGCAGGAGTCACAGTGAGAGTATGCTCTGCATCAAACTCAAATGACTAAGGAAGAATTTCTTTTGGAGATCTTCCAGGGCATATAGAACAGAAAGTAAGAAAAACAAGCAAACAAAAAAGAACCAGCACACATGTAAGTAAACAGTCATATCTTATTCTGTTTGCATGGATGAGAAGCAATAAATAAATCAGTTTCTCACCTTTGGAGTTTTCACTGAGAGGGTGGTCAGGTAGTAGAGCAGGCTCCCCAGCGCAGTGGTCATGGCACCGAGGCTGCCAGAGTTCAAGAAGTGTTTGGAAAATGCTCTCAGACACAGGGTCTGATTTTTGAGTGGTCTTTTGGGGACCCAGGAGTTGGTCTTGATGAGTCCAAAACACTTTGTTATTTTTCCAGATAGAAAGGATAGCTGATGCATTGCAACCTGCAACTATATTCAGTCTTTTTGGTGAGTGCCCCTTGTTCTCTCCCCACCCCATATACTGGGATGTTGAGTTTGAAGGTTGTTTTTTTTTTCCCCTTCTTTTGGAGTTCTTGTCATCACAGTCATAATATTTCTAAAGCAAGCGTAGCTGAAGGTTTTTATAGTATTGTGCAGCTGTTGATGTTTATTCTGGCAATATTATTATCCTTAAATTTTTTGTCATGTATGCGTTCTCACTAATGTGAAATGAAAATCTGCAAGTCATGATTATCCAAAGTACTTTAAGATTATTTTTTTCTAATTCAGAGTAGGGCACGCTATGGCTTTCTATTTTTTTGAATGTTAAAGTATATGTGAGTGTAGCTTGTTCCCCCTGATTTTGTTTTTCTTTGTCAGCTTTTCCTGCAGATTTGAGCATGTTACAGTAAGGCACAGCATTTTAAACATGTCTGGTCTGGTGGCTCTTAGAGCTATCACAGGATCCTAGTATAGAGCAAACCCAAACACACCAATTAGCAAAGACTGTCCTGTCAGTTTTGACAGTGAAGTTTTAATACCTGAGCCATCTCCACGTGCAATTCAGAGATCTTTCTCTGGGGAGAAATTAGAGGAATGTGTTTTGTCTAAAAGCAGATGAGCAGGCATGCTGTCACACACACCAAAGAGCTGTACGTTTGCACCAATTGTGTATATATTGCTGTGCAGAAAGGTGGTTTGTTAAGGATGTGCGTATGACATTGAGCTAGTTTGATATGCACAGGAATTTCAGGTGGAAGCTCAAGTCTTTGTGCATCTCACCTGTTTGTCTGTATTGCTTTGGATTTGTTTGCATAACAGCAATACAGGCATCTATTATTAAATTGTTTTTAGGCAACACAAAGAAAAAATGTTATTTTTGTAGAGCAGAAGTAAGGCAGAGTGTAGCACAGTATTTTTTGTGGATCTATTTGAACAAATGCATTCTGCAAGTTTCTGCCTGTACCTGTTTCACCAAAATCTGTGGGCAGGACCCAGAGGTATCACTGCATCTCAGCTTTATGTTCCCTGCTGCTCTTCAGACACTTGACTGGGAGTGTCAGAGGCAGTCAGTAGCACTTTTTATCCCCATATATACAAGAAGAGATAAAAGCTAAGTCATTTGATTGCAACAGCATCTGCACCATGAGCATTTGTACAGATCATTTTGTCTTAAAATGCAGATTTGTAAATTTGGGGATGGGAGAAAACTATTTCTGAGATGACTTCAGAGAGGGTTGTCTGTTTCCTTATGGAAAAACTGCCATGTGGGACAAACGTGATTTATTTCCTGTAGAAGGCAGCAGTCGCTGTGTCTTTGAGATGCTTGGAAGGCTTGGATTTTGACACACAGCAGCCTTAGTGAAATCGAGCATGGAGGTCCTTGATTTGTTATAGCTATAGATTCTCACTTCCTCTGTTCCTGGGGAATAACTTGGCAGCTTTTCAAAAAGAAGTAATTGCAAGGCTCTCACTCAAGAAATTATCTTTGAATGTGGAAGCTGTGGACAGTTACTGCCCAATTATTGCTACCCTGTTCTGAAATAACATCACCCCTGTGACAGGAAGGCTTCTGAATAATTAACTGTGCCCAAATGGCTTTCAGGCTTGTGTGTGACGGAAGAAAGACTGTTCTTGCAGTATAAATTAAAGCATAGGTACGTACATCCCTTTCCACTGAGAAGCATCCTAAAAGACTTTTTCTGTATATGCGCAACATTGTGCAAGTCTTCTGTCCAGAGTCTCACTATCCATTAAAACAACCTTGGCCTTGTCAGTTAGCATTCCTCTCCTGGTGGATAAATTTGTGTTGATTTAGGGATGGCCACAGCATGGAGTATTTTGTCGCAGTGCAGTGGTGCATTCTTTTTCCCTGCTCCTTTCTTGGAGTGGTCCTAAGGTAGGACCCAGGAGCAGCCTCCCGTGGGAGGGACCAGAGAGCCCGGTGTTTTCTTCTGTTTTCAGACACCCAAACCACCATAATCAGCAGTGCACTCAGTATGAACACAACAAAAAGCCTGTTTGCTCCAGCAGCATTAAGCTCCCCAGGAAAAGGAAAACAGCGTTTTAGCATCTCTCCTAACTGCTATGTTAGCCCCCCAAAAAATATGAGCTGTCTGTTGAATCAGTTAGAGAGGAACAAGAAGTGAAGGGAAGTCACTCAGTCTATTAAGCAAGCTATTGTTGGTCTTGGTTTTGGTTTGTTTCCCCCTCCCCTAGTATATTTGTATTTTAGAGGATATTTTGTTGTAGTTCACCTATTTTCTTCCATGACATGTATTCTCTTTTAGAAGGTGATGTGAGACAAAGCAGCCTACAAGTGTTTGGTAAACATGCCCCAGGCATGTTCACCTGTGTATTGGTCTTCTCTTGGTGTGGTTTTAGGGTTTTGTCATTTTGGGGTGCTTTAGGGAGAGGAGGAAAGGGAACTTCCCTGCTTTTCTGTACTTCTATCTGGTAAAATCCTTGGCCTGATTATTTGAACTTACCATTGGTAGCTGACTGGGAGAGTCAGAATTTCTGTGTAGCATAATTTCTGGAGATCAGGCTGTCAGGGAATCTGATGGCAAGGCACTGCTTGCAGCCTGGAATAGAGGTTAGTTTCTGAGCAGTAATAGTGTTTGCAAGAGAGAAGGCTGAAATTCTGAAAGGTGTGTGTAGTTGTGTGAAGCTTTTCTTCAAAAAGAGAAGAAGCAGGCAAGTCTTCAAAAGAAGAAGTCTTCAAAAACAGGGAGAAGTCCTCAAAAACAGGCAAGCAGAGTGACTGTCCTGTTAGTCTGAAGAATTCCACATCCATATCCTGTTGTTTTTAAAATAAAAGCCTGCTGTCAGCAAATAATTATTTTTATGTTGGAAAAAAATTTAACCATGTGTTAGTTATTTTTGACTGGTTGTTCTTCCTTGTTACATTCTATAATGATGGCATCCTTGCAAAGTTTTGCCAAGTCCGCAGTCTCTGTGCATGCTTCCTGATGGTAAGCTGCCTGTCCTCACTTTTGCATAAATCCCTGCATATAAATTGTAGGCTGCAAGAGAATGAGAGGTCCTTGGACTAAGCTGGAGGGTGCTCAACCAGTGATCTGCCCAGCTCTCGCCCATTATGCTTTTAACAATCAAGCTGTAGCTCAGCTTCAAAGCTGCCATGTGGCACAGTTGTTCAGCAAGAGGGATATCTGGTGAAAAGGCTGTAGTGCTTCTCCCTTCACCTCTGCTTGAGCTGTTGGAGCAGCTTCAGAGCTCGGGCAGGTCTGTCAGCAGGACGTGGTAGTGTGCTGGTGCTAGGAAATCCGGTGGAAGAATTTCTGTTGGAGAGACTTAACCGCATCTGCACGTATATCAGTGAATTTGACTAGTGCAGTGCTTGTTATTTTTCAGAAAACTCAGAGGAGTAGTTCAAAAACTGAATCAGTGCTTTCGGTACACCGTCAGTCCTCCAGCAGAAAGTGCATGTGCACTGCAGTATTGCAGTGGGAATGTGGATCCTCGTCTTCTCTGGATGTAGCTTTTATATGGAAAAGAAAGAGATGCTTAAGATGAAGTTAAATGTACTCCTCTGTGGAGTTAACAGCTGTTTGACTGAGATACAGCAACACTACATGCTACTTGAAGATAAGAGCTGAAGAAATACCTTGTTGAAGGTACTGGGAAGCTTTAGAGGCAGGTGTAGCTAGTCACATCAAGAACCTAGCTGTGACACAGCCTGCTGGACTTCTGCTTTGGGAGTAAGACCTCGTGATGAGTGAGGATGTACAAAGTCAAGCACATCCAGGATGAGTAGTGACATTCTGTCTAACTGAATTGTGTTGGCAGTCTTCAATACAGATAGTGTGACTTGCAGCAGCTCTTACAATTGAAAATGATGTTGCTGGACAGTAGTATAAGGCATATTTTCCCCCTAGAGCTATTAGTATTTTATAAGGTTTGAATTGAATTCTGGATGTAATTTGAGTCAGAAAATTGCTTTGTCATGAAAATTTTCTGTACTGTAAACGTATATGAAAATTTAGCTAACGATTTCCAAAAATAATATTCAAATACAGTATTTTAAGAAATGCTTAATCAGTTATCTGCCCATATTTGGGACTGAGAGGGAGTCTGGGAAAAATGTAGGGAGGAGAAAGGAAGGATGAATGCCTCACTGATCTTCATGGAAATTGTTAATTCCCTAAGAACTTCTGATACATTCACATTTATTGCTGAAGTTCCTACCTATGAGTTCTGGAGACTTCACAGAGTCAGTGCGGGAGGGAATGAAACCTGATTTACCACAGCCTCTCCAGCACCCATGGGTGGTGAAAGGTCCCTGCCTGATCAGCAGCAAGCCAGGAGCTGGAGGTGCAGCAGCAGCATCTCTATGGGCTTGGACAGAGAAGCTTTGCCTCCAGGGCTTAGTCAGCTTTGTCTGGTCTGCTGGTAAACGTCTAGATTTCTGAAGAGTGCTTTAAAAATAACAATTTCTTCTCACCTTCAAGTGGCTTGATAGTTTGTGACAGCCTCTGTTGCATGGCCCTACCTTGTTAGGCCTATTTTTAAAGCATGAGGCACGTTACCTTGAACAGAAGAGAATTTCTGGCATGGTTTTTATTGAATGTGTTTTGTTCAGGTGGCAGCTGCAAAGGACAAGATTTGATTCTTATATAATTTTTGTTCACCTTTAGAGCAAGCTTTATGTCATTTGTGACAGGCTGTGTTTCCTGTCGCTTTGTTACGTTTTGTCTCTTAACCTACGTAGACCACAACAGTGGTTTTTTTTTTTTTTGTTTGTTTTTTTAAAAGCCATTCTCTTGATATAAGAATGATATTCCCTTAATGCTGCTAATCTGTGTGCTGTTGCTACAGGAGTAGTCATCGAGGAAATCGTGGTTTATACATTAGACTGGAAAAAAACTGAAAGGTCCGGAATGGCACTGGGTTGACTAAGGTATTTTTAAGGAATCAGACCTGAGTTCGTGTATCTTTTTCTGTGTTAGAACTTTCATTTCACCTAAGATGATGATGAGAGTTATGGGTTGAGTTATGGCAAGTTACTTAGATGTCCATACCTCTCAGATCTGAAGATGCCAATGGGCTCTGTCTGGATTGTGATTGTTAGTCATCCAATTTCCTATTTTATTTACTTTTAGGTACTCAGGTACTTTTAGTCTTTCTCTGTATACTTAGGCACTCTTAAGGATGCCTGAAGAAATCTGTCAGCACCTTTTTCAAACTCTAAGTATGTGGCCCTCAGAGCCACTCGTAGCTGCTGTCACTTAGAGGAAGATGGATTACAGCTCTTCTACAATGAGAGGGGGGTTATAGAGCAGCCTACGCAGTGGCGCATGTTTTCAGAAGATTTGTTGTGTCAACTATTGGGCTAATCATATGACGCAGCCCAGCTGAGTGTCTGGGGGGGGGGAGAGGTGTAATTCAGCAGAACAAGCTATTTCTATTGAAATGTTTTGGACTGAATTTGGAAATACTATTAATGTGACACGTCACTTCCCTAACACTTATCTTGAGAAGCTGAGTAGATCTCACTCTGTCTAGTCTCAGTCATCCTAAAATTCTGTTTGCCTTTCCTTATACTTCAGCACACAGATGGTTCCTATAATATATTTTTTCTTATATATTTGGAGAGAAGTATGCTGTTGAATTTGGTTCTAATTTCACAGTTGTTACATAATGTCTGCTGTGTTTTGTAAACCAAATGTTCAATTTAAGAGCTTTTTTTTTTCTTTTTTTTTTTTTACACTACATGGTTAAGTTTGTTCATGCGTGCAGTGTTTGCTTTTGTTTTCTAGAGAGGATGAAGATTTATGTTGGTTATTTAAGTGGTTGAACCCATCTTAAAATTTAACTGACCATTCAGAACACTGAGAACAGGTACACTAAATCTGAATGGTTTTCAGTTTTTGAAAAAGACTGAAGATCTTGTTTTAAAGGGAGTAAAGCAAGAGTAGATATGTGACAAAGGGAGATTGTAATAAATAAAATTGTTCAAGACAATTAGGAAATTTGGATTCAACCTATGCCCCTGGCTTTTTAATGAGCAACTTAGCAGTTAAACTTCTCAACTGTGATACAAATGATGTCTTCATTACTCCTGCTCTTCTCTTAGTTACAGAAAAGTCTGTACTTATAAATCATTGCTATACATGACCACTGAAAAGGAAATTATGATGACTGCAATGAGAATACATTTGTGAAAATTCAGCTCTGTCAGCATCTCCTTTATAAACTTATCTTTTCAGAGTTTTGCAAGTTGGGCATGAAAACTTGCTTTAGGCTAAATATTGAAAGATTTAATACTAAACTCTTACATTTATATGGGAACTTTGGTGCAGGAATCTCTTACGATGACAGTTTGAATATACATCACAGCGAATAAAAATCCGCAGTCATTTTTAGGTATTCCAGTTTGTGGTGCCTGGTGAATGTTGGGTCTCTGTAGGCTATATGGTTAAAAATCATGCAGGCTTGGTAACTGAGTGTCTGCTCTGTTAGGGAGCAGTAGTCACTGCCCTTGGGGTAATGCAAGCATAACGGCAGTCAAGCAGTACTCAAAAGAATTCAAGAGGAGTAAAGCTCAAAGAGGATTTACATTTTTTCAATTAAATTCAAAAATAACAGTCTTTCTGAGGGGAGTTAACTAAGCTAAAAATTTATCTTTTTCTGAAAGAGGGAGAGAATTACGCTGAGTCACAAGGTGGTCTGTCATTGAATGGCTTCAGTATTATCCAGTGTCCAGATAATGACTTTTATCTATTTCATCTCTGTATGCTAAGACTGTCTTTTGTCAAATATATGTGAAAAAGTGAAATTGGAATGTCCATTGCCCTTGCCTGTTTTATTTCCAACATCCCTAGTTTTAAAGTCTGGGGAATGCTACCTTAGTTTAAATAGCTCTTCTCCTTCCTTTTATGCTAATGCACAGTTGCATTTCTTTGGAATAATTATCCCTTCTTTAAGCTTTTGTATTCTGATGCTTAATAAGTTTAACTGTTTCAATCTTCTTACCTAAAATTAGGTTCACCATTCTTCGCAACATCCTAATCCTGCTTCTTGAATACAAATGGCAAATGTACATAGTATTGCTGATAAAGTGGAAATACCATTCCTGATGCATCTGAAAAAGCTTATTTACTTTCTTGAAGTTGTCCATGCCTCATACTCTACCTGTTTATTAATGACATACTTAAGTCTTTCTGCTGCTGTATTTTCCAAACAAATGTGTGTCTAGCTTATAGAGGAAGTGCTAGTTGTTACTAATTGAATGCATCACCTAGCACTTAATACGGTTATGTTTTTGTTACTAAGATCCTCTGTGTGTAATTCTTTCTGTATCATATTGAGCCTTTGCTCATTATAGGTTCTGCCTTTTAAATTTCATTATAAAGCTGCTATGATTTTTGTGTAGCGTTCAATGAAAATATGAAATAAAATTAGCCTTGTGACTGAGTCTCAAGGAACTCTCTTTACTGTTTGAAACCTACCATTTCCTGATTAGCTACTCTGTTAATCTCTCTAATTTCTTTTCAGCAGACTAATAATTTTTGAAAAGGCACTATATCAAATGCGTTATTGAAGTCCAGAAGATAAGAGCTAGTGCATTTCCTTTGTCAAGACAATCAGTTATCTTACTGAAGAAAAATAAGAAATCAGTCTGGGTTGATCTCCATTTAATGAACATGTGTATTTTTCTAATGTGAGTTTGACAGTCACTATTTTTTAGATGATTCCCATACTTCTGGATTTCATGCATGTGTCCACATGCTCTATGGAAGTATAACTTAAGTTGAAGAAGAATTTCTGCATAAGATATGTGCAACTCTGCTAATGGATTCATTTGGACAAAGTTTTAATATCTATAAATACTAAGATGTAGACAGATAGCTTTGGGTTGTTACCTGAGATAATACTACAGTCAAACCCTAGGAATGGTATCGATTTAATTATGTATGCTTTTTTTGATTGAATATTAGGGTTAACTTTTTACTTTCAGACTTATTCGTCACTATCGTGTCTTTTTTTACTTCTGGTGGCTCAATATCAATGCAGCGGAAGAGAATTATTTCCTCTGTTCAGTTATGGCTTCTGTAGCATACGTGGTCTTCTACAGAAGAGCTACCCGAGGGGGTTGAAGGACACCTAGTAAAAGGATAAATAGGAAGTCTGGAGCAGCAGAAAATCCATGAAGAAAAAAATGGTCTAAGGACAACAGAACACACGTGTGTGTGTGTGTGTGTATACATACATACATACATACATACATATATATATATATATATATTTTTATATGTATATATATATATATATATTTGGTTGATGCTTTGTTTTATATGGGATAATTTTAATGGTTTCTCATGGGATAATTTTAATGGTAACTGAGGTAGAATTAGAAAGCATATATAGAGTGTTAGGATAGCAATGAAAGAAAGTTAAAGGAGTGAAATGATACAGCATTTGAAATTACAGAGGAAAAAAGGGAAAGCTTTATGTATATAATGGGTGTAAGATGATGGAAAACTGAG
Source organism: Anas platyrhynchos (assembly GCF_047663525.1). Taxonomy (NCBI): domain Eukaryota; kingdom Metazoa; phylum Chordata; class Aves; order Anseriformes; family Anatidae; genus Anas; species Anas platyrhynchos. The sequence goes on from NC_092590.1 coordinate 39,175,603, forward strand.
TTAAGATATAATAAGGGAGGAGACGATGGAGTTGGAAACAAGTGAAGAAGTATAGACAGGGTCACATCTGTTGTGAACTTCAGCTTAGGAGAGCGGAAGAGACTGAGGCAGCAGTTTCTAAATGTGCAGAGAAATACATCTTATTTTTTAATGTATTTAATTTGTTGCATAATTTTCTCTTGTTTATCAAGTAATTGATTTTCTATGGAGAAAATGGGATTAGGAGCTTTATGCAGTTTTCTGCTGTGAAGCATTTATTTCTCCTTCACAGCTTTGGAAATAACAGAGATAAGGATTCTGTCCAAGGCTTTTGTCTTTAAAGGAAAGAACAGGTCAGGTTTTTTTCAGAGGAAAAAATATGTGTTTAGGCTCTTGAATGTTCATCATGGGTCCTCAGACCACATTCTCACCTTTGCCTGCTTTGTTCAGGGAATGTTGTATAAGAAATAGCACTGAAGTACAAAAGTTCTAAGCTGAGTTTGAAAATACAGGCCATCAATTAATGACGTTAACTTTTGGTGCCATTTGGCAACATAGAATTAATATGCAGGAGGTGTACTGAATGGTTAAAAAAAACAAACAACACAGGTTTTGTTTTTACAGCTGTGAAAATGTCTTTACTTTTAGCTGTTAAAGTTGAAGCTTAAGATTTGAATGAAATCAAATTTTTACACTAGATTCTCTTTTAGAAATGAATCCCCTGTTTTTATAATGGTATGACTTGACTGTGAGTTTGCTTCTTAATTCACATGAGCACAGCTAGGAGCTCCACCACAGCCTTGTTTCAAGCAGTACCTATGTTACAAATAAAAACAAAACAGGTCTTTGTGTTTTAAAAATACCTGTTAAACATCATATTTCTTGTGGCACTTGCTGACTCTTTCCCTGTTAATTAAATGGATATATAAGGCTTAGTACTTTTCTTCCTAAATTGCTGCCAGTCAGCACTTAGTTGAATCCATTTCTTTTCCTGTGAGGTATCTTGGTGAAAGGGCTAGGGTATCACAGATATTTCAAATTATACTGTGATTTCATTCTTCATGATCTAGAAGTTTGAAAGTTTTGGTGTTAATTCTTGTCGCTTTTTATGTTTTCTCCTTGTTTTCCTGGCATTGAAAAAACAAATCCATTAGCAGCTTTGATGTTGTTAGGGTGGAAATGCCACCTGTATGTTGGCATGCTGAGAGCGTGCAGCACTGGAAAACTAGGTTTAGTACCTGAGCATTCAAATAACTAGAGTTTGTTTCAAAGATGGTGCTGTTACTGCATTATTTAGTGTTTGGGTATTGAGTGTAGCGAAGTGGGAGGTGGAAGTGAAAGAAAGAGTTGTTTAGACAATCAATTTAGTGTGGATATGTGAAGGAGGCATTACTGTAGAAAAGACATCAGAAAGTGCCTTGGTGAATATGAGCAATGAGTACATTTTCACTTCTCAAGGTGTTGAAGCTTTCTTCTGCTTCCTTTGCCTGAGAACAGAAATGAAGTATGGAGCTCGTGCAAGAACTTTCACTAATGCTATTAGGCACTGGACCTGTCTTTGAAATCCAAAAGTTTTAGATTGTGAGTGGAAAAAAATAATACTTCTATTTTCCTTGGAAACATCTGTTTTTTATAGCTGGAATGAGGAAACTTTGAAAACATAATGTACAAAATAACAATTTGTTTTTATCACATCCAACCTCAGTGGTTTTGTTTTCCAAAATAATTTAAATTTGGCATTTTAAAATACTAAACTACAGTAACTGGTATCAATAATGTACCAACAGGATCTGAGATGTTGAAAGAAAATTCTTTAAGCAGCCATGGCTCTTTGTGTATCCTCATATATATATTTCATATGTAATCTATCTTCTCTGAAGTCAGCATCCAAATTCTTTTTCAGAACAAAAAGGTGCTCACAGATCTGTGGTTCCCGCTGTGTTCTGCAAGCCAAGCTTCTAAATCCACTGAGGAAATAAATCACTTGAATGGCGTGCTGGGTGAGCGGCAGTATGGGAGCTGCTCATCAGAAGTCTCTGAATGTCCTGGCTCTTGGTGTAGCTCTGCATTGCGTGGCTGTAACATGCTATTTTGGGATGGTTTCAATTAGGTCTTGGGCTTTGAAGAGGTATTTAAATAGCACAGTGTTTTGGAATACATAACTAAGTTTCATAGGGGGATACCCCCAACTGCGTACAGAGGAAGGAAGCTGAGTAATCCTGTGGTATGTGGAATGGGAGACATGAACTGATGGTCTTAATTTTACCGCAGGCTTACTATGTTATCAAAGGCAAGTCACAAATACTTTCATTCTGCAGAGGCTTTGATTTTTATGGAATGACCTCAGCACATGAGATGAAGTATGTTCGTGTGCATGGCTACTGTCTGCATGTTGGGTAACAAAGCTTCATGTGTGAAGATGCTAAGCACAGATGTATTGGTAAGGTAAAGAAAAGCTCCTGCCTTAATAAAATGGGGGAAGGCACCTGGTGTTTTAACAAGAAGTGCATGGGGTGGTATGTACTTAAATTTTTTCTTCTTAATAGAAGGTAATGTAAAAAACAAAAATGCCAAACTTCCATCTATGCAATGAATCCTTTTATGTGTTCCAACAATACTTGGTTGCAAGGAAGTTCTTTTACCTAACAAAATTCTGTCATTTTTATCATTATTAATGGCTTTAAGCAGAAGAACACTAAGAAGCTGAGAGTAAGTTGGAGTCTTTATACTTGAGGCCGTAGATTTTGTTGTTCACAGATATAATTGTTGCATGGGTGTTTCCAAAGCTTCAGTGTGAGTCCTTTGTTCTTGGTTAGTGGAGGTCCCTGCTTTTAGATAGCTACTCTGATAGTAAGTATCGCCATTCTAACTGAGGGGAAAAAATCAATCTTTCTTCCTCAGTTAAGGTGCTGGTGGGCTACGAGAGGCATTAAAATTGAGATTTCATCCAAGTGCAACAACTTATTTGCACTTGACTGGGCATTTTTTTTTTCTTTCTTCCAGAAAGACAGTAGGCATGGTACAGGGACAAGGAGGCTTTCTGTGTTGACCAGTGAGGAGCTTTGAAGTGACACTGTTTGTGTCCGTTGTAAACGTATCAGTCACGGGGAGGAGCATTTTTAGTTCTCCAGCTAAATTCCCCCTGAGTCATTTGTCCCCATCTCTGCTAGTCCTGGGGCATATGGCGGGAGAAGTTTTCCCCCACACCTTCCAAGGGCAGAGTAATGATTGGGATGGAGCAAGAATTTAAAAACAGTTTCTCAAATGCTAAACCAAATAATAGGAGCGTATGGCATTTCGTTTTCTCAGTCAAATGTTTGAAAGCACATGGTAATGAAGCTAGTAGAAGCAGAACTTTTCTCTTCATGGTCTTGTAGCCAGAGTTCATCCTCTACCAGTGATGAATTAGGAAGAGTCACAGAGAATTGGTGCGCAAAGCTGTGCTGCAGTTCCTGGGTTTATTAACCCTTTGTTGCAGGAAGGGATATTTTGAGGTGTGAGTTCCACTGGCTATTACTATGGATGATGAGAAAAAAGCAACGTGATTTGAGCTGGCTATTACTTAATAGCTACCTTTAAGTGTTCCTGTGTGTAACCTTCACCAAAATACTGTATTGATCAGTTTTCTTGTTGCTCCCTAGGGACACATATTTTTAATTTTAATTAATTAAAATTATTAAAAAATTAATAATTTTAATTTTTGTGTGTTGCTATTGCTTGTTTTAACATATAAACATGTGGAAATGTTCTGTGGCATGTTTTATATTTGGTGGTGGTGGTTTTGGTTTATTTCAACATGAAATGTGTGTGTCAGACTCTCCTGATGTATTGCACAGGAATTCCTGTAATTTGCTGGAGCACAAAGCCATTTGTGAGAAAATGTTCTTCATACATGCAGAGAACAGAACTTATTCTGTGCAAGTAAAAAGCAGGAAAGTGAGGACTGGGTTAGAGAACAATCACTGAACTCAGGCTGCTGTGTGCATTTTCCAGGAAAATGGCCAAACTAGTGCAAGTACAACAATTAAATATTCCTACAACAAGGAATTTATATGAAACTCCATTGTGGATGCAGGTCTGTAATGTTCAGGAATGTGTTTGATCACTTGTTGTGGCTGATGTTAAAAGAAAGCTGAAGGGCATTGTTGTGAACTTGAAACTCCGCAGATGCAGCTCACAAAGGCCTCAATAGAGAAAGGCTGCAGATGTGTAAGTTCAGTGAAGAGGGGACTTTATCATGTGAACTTTATGACCAAGGACTGGCAGCTCTCTAGTGCATGGCTCAATTTCTGGTTGCTAAAAAAGGAAAAAACAATATGTACGTAGAAAGGTGTAAAGTTCTTTTCTGAGCATAGGATCAGCATAACCATGTTGATTCCTGGTGTCTCAGAAGGAGGTGTTTGTGCTTGATTGGCCCTGTGGCACAAGGCAACCTTTAGCGGTGCCCTCCACACAAGAGGAGTTGTTTTGCCAGATGATTCATGGGTTGCCAGTGGAGCAGGATTTGTAAAGAATGTGTTGGAACTGTTTGTTAGCAGTGGAGGACGTGGGAAATTTAAGGGAGAAAAAGTGAGAGGAAAAAATATTGCTGTTAATACAATTAAACCGCGTAACTGGAAGTGGCTTTTGTTGTTGCTCTTCTATACGGAGGCACTGCTGGAAGCACACTGAGCCTCTGCTCAGGAAGCGTGGTGTTCTTCAAGGGTATCCATTAGGTAATGGTGCTTATCTTCACAGAGAAATCTTGTCAAGCAAAACGATGGTCAGTCAGCAGATCTTATTTCTTGGAAGGAAGAGTTTACTGAGACGACACTCTTCATTCCTCCAATGAAACAAACCATGAATAATAGCTATGCTCCTGAGAAATGCGTAGCTTCTGTAATGCAGTAAATTAATGAAAGATTAAAAACACAAATGGGCGGGGAGAGGTGTCAACCAGACGACTTTTTTTGAACCATTTTTTCTGAATTCTGCTTGCTTAGGTGGTTGTTGGTAGCTGTAGTACTGACAGGACATCTCCTGAGTATAGGCATTTGTAAAGTGAAGTGCATGATTATAAAAGGATTTTCAATCTGCATAGAAACACAGAAGGATTCATAGGATGATATGAATGGTGATGGTGACACTTGCAGCTATTGCTTCTTAATGCTGTCTTTGGGAAGAGCCAAGTTTATTTAAATATGGATTGTGCAGCACTAGTCTTTTTAGGTACAAATTCAAGTTTCAAGGCTCTGGTGTTTGAATAATCCGTGAAAGTAACAACCTGGGGTACCAAGAAGTAGTCCTGATGCGTGTCCATCAGCAGTATAGGGTCTTCTCAAAAGGCTTCTAACAGTTATGAATAAAACTCCAAAAGGGGGAAATAATATTGTTTTTTTCTTGTAATGGGATTTCTTTACATATGTTTCCTTCTGATACTTATTATGTAAATATGGTATTGCATTTTACTTTGGTTTTGCACATTAATTGTAAAATTTCATAAATTATATGAAATGAAAACTGCTGCAAACTTGGGTGTTAAATTCTTGGTAGTGGAGAACGGAAAAGAGTGCAAACTTGGCGTACCAGCTCAGTAAACTTCTTGTTTGGGGACTGCATAAATCCTGAAAAATTGCTTCTGCTGTGCGATCCTTGCTAGCGCTGCCAAGGATGAGATGTAAATATCCCTTTGCAGGGGCTTGCAGCGCTCTGCATTCCTCTGGTTGTTGAGGGAAGCAAAACCATCCTCTTCTTGAGGTACGGTGCCGTTGGCATATAAGTTGGGAAGAAAAGCAGGGTCTGGGTGTTCTCTGGGTATCATATAGTCTGAATAATTTCTCTCTAACTGAGGCTGAAAATGCCATTCCTTGCCTCTCCTAATGAGTGGTGGTGGTGTACAAGGTGAGATGCAGTTTCAGGAATTGTGTGTTTCACTGTGTTAGCACTTTTTACCATGGGAAGAAACTGATGCATGCGAAGAATGAGGATGCTACTTATGGGAATAAAACAGCTGAATGGAACTGTGACAGCAGAATCGATAGCCACAGTGTCAGGAATGTGAGGGCACTGGGAACAGCGTGCTGGCATCCTGGCCTTACGGGATGGCGAGTCCAATAGCCTAGGCACTCAGTTCTGGAGTCAGATTTAAAATTGATGTTAGACGGTACATTCCACATGGTGTGTTACATGGTATGTAGAAAAGTAGATCAGGACAGAGTTTTCATGACTTCACAGATAGGACTTATATTTTTAAGCACTTGTTATTATTTACAGTGAGTAGGCTTCTCTCCTGACAGAGGCCTGACATTATGGCTTCTTTGTATTCATGAATTCCTGAAATTCTTTCAAGGGATCTTAGTTTCTTTTCTCACAGATGAGGAGGAATGTAAATAAATTAACTCAGAGCAACCTTGAGGTTTCTTTGGATTTTGGGGGACCTTCATAAGATAAGTCTTTAAACTGTCCCTCTCGAGATATATGCAGTTGTGAATTGCCTGCAGGTTTGTGGAGCGTTGATGGTGGATGGAGTGGTGCGTAATTCACTGCCGTTCTGTGCCGTGATCTCTGTGTAGGAGGATGAGAATTTTAAGCTGCAGCATTTAAATCAGACCTGTCATGCATATTTTGTTAATCCAAATACTATCTGGAGCTGAAACCTTGCATGCATTTTGAATCAAGACCTTTAAAAGGGAATGTTCAGCTATTATTTTTAAATGTGGATTTTCAAATAAGTTCAGGTATGTTTTAGTTTTTGTAGGGAGTGATGTACTGAACAACATGAACTTCGTTTTTACTCCATTCTGTTCCTTTCAAAAGCAAGAGAAGAGGAATTTAATAGTGTTGGTGCTGATTCTCAGACCGTGATGATGCTTCTGCTGACAAGTTTAGAGTTGAAGCTTTTGCAATAGTATTAAATTAGATATTATTCTAAGATCTTTTCATGCTTAAAATTGAGCAGATTGACTTCATGAAATCATAGGATGTAACAGAAAGCATCCTCTTCTCGACTGTTTCTACTGAAGGTGTACAAATAAGCAACCTATGTAGTTCGGATTAACTTCTCATTTTCAGTCTTCTATCTTTGAGTAAAGCCCACATCTTAATGATTCCTACATATACATGTGAAATGGAAGTAGTAAATCCGTATGGGAATGTTTCATTTGGTTTTGTTTTTGTTGATCTGGCAGCTAAATTCTTAATCTTTTGGATATTTTAAATAATAATACAGCTTTGTTAGTCAAAGCACTTGAAAGCATTCTGATCCTTTTGATTCTTTCTTCCTGTTCAGAAATTAACTGTGTATAAATAGAATAATCCAGGCATGTTTTGTGCAGAATTTTCAGTTTGTTGCAATGACGATTTCTATACTCATTTCTTACAAATACCCAAGATACTAGTGCTGTACAAAATAATCACCAAGTTTGGTGAATACGTGTGAGTGAGATTTTTCACTCTTTGGAAAGGTGGAATAACTTGTTAAAGGCAGTTTCTAATCATGCATGTGTCTTTTCTATCTCTTTCCACTATATTGCACATATTTTTATTATTTGTCATTAGGCTGCTTTTTCCTTCAAATGAGTCCATTGCATGTACAGCTGATTTTTTTAATTTTTTTCTTTAAAGTTCTCTGTTGCTTTCACGTGGGATAGCAGTGGCATTTAGAGAACAGCTTAAATGATGCCTCAGGATAGAATGCTTTCTTGAAGGACCTTTGTCTTTCTCTTCTTTATCCCAATTCTCCTGTTCCTAAACTTGAGTTTGGAATTCCAACATCTATTTTGTAGCCTATCTCTCTGGTCATTTTAATTACCTTTCATACAGATTTCTTTGTGATCTTCAGTTAAATTTTTTTCTTGTATTGTTGGAAAAAGCCTCTAACTACTGCAACATCTACCTCAATCTATCCAACAGAATTATCCTGTGTTCTTGAATTTTTACTAGTAATTTAAAATGATGTGGCATGAGAGCAATAAGTAAAATTGAGAGTATTACTTAAAATACCCCATCAGTTGGTGCACCTATTTGACTATTTTATTTGCCAATTCAGACAAACTAGTCCCAACCATATGTATGTATGTTTCAACTTGTTGATGCTAGAAGAGCATGTGTGACACTGAAATCTTGTAACTGCTCTAACGTGACTGATTCTGAATTTTGTTTTCTATGCATCTGCTTTCTTGCCAGCTGTTTTATCCTCTTCTCATTCGTTCCACTCACAGATGGAATAAATTTCTGGCATTAAAGCAGAGCTCATCCAAACACCTCCTGGATTTGTTTCTCTCATTACATTCTCATCTTTTCTTTTTGTTCTTTGTAAAGGTGGCTGTTACTGTTCTAGATCAACATCTTGATTGGTTAACTGTAGCGTAAGAAATAAGTCATAAATGGGTGTGGAGTTTCTAGTTGTTTTTGCTTGTTTGCGTGTGTGTGTGGTTTCCTTATGAATAAACGTATGCCATTGAGCTACTGAATGTGGCCTTCTTTGACATTGGAAATTTCATTGGTCTTATTAGGAAACCAAGTACGTGAGCCTTGACATCTGTGCTAAGTCAATTCATGTCTTGAAATGCTTACAGGACTTAGTTAAAGACTCATGCATTTTATCCAGGGGGCTTTGTGTTGCTTCTTAGTGAAGTTCAAAGGGTGCACCTGCAAGATGACTAACTTCTGGCGACTACTGTAATGATCAGGGTGGAGGCAGAGGGTCTGTAATTATACAGAATTTATTGTATGAGTTGGAAGATGGTTTGTGAATACAACTTCCTTTACATATAAGCTGTTCTGTGTTGCATTTATCTTTTTCACTTTTAGGTATAGATGTAAAGAGGAAACATCTGAACATGGATTTTCTACAAGTACCACCATCCTGTCAGCATACAGGATGATGCTCTCTTCAGGGCACCACACTGCAACTTGTCCTCAAGCTATACAGATTAGCATATTTTTACATGTTTAGCTACAATTGATATAATCCATCTTGTTTTGAAATGCTGTTCTTTTATAAATAATTACTTGTTGTGTCAGATTATGAGAGTACTCCATGTGGGGGAAGAAGTGAGGAGAAACTGTAGGTTTTGCAGATTGTCAACTGTTGACTTGACAAAATATTTTTAGTAGGTAAGATTGCTACCACATTTTTGGAAGCATAGATTACGTGTTGTTTATTAAGTAGAAGGTCCTACTTGTTTTCAAAAGTCCTCAAGATGTTGCAATACCTGTAGTCAGCCATTAAACATTCTGCAAATTCTCATCATCTGTAGAAAGTTAGATCTGTTCCTTTGACTTACTTAGAAACAAATTCTGTTATCTCATCTGCATAACAGTAAAACATTACAGCTAATTTTTTTTTAATCCTCTATTGTTTTGCACACATGTTCTAGTGAATTTCTAATATTTATTTTGATCCAAGAGCTGTTACCGATTTGAAACACAAGCATGCTCCATCAGGCAGTTTACCTAGATCTGGACCGAGTCCAGTGGAATTTATACCCTTTCTCAAACCAGTTTCTTTTTTTAATGACTTGAATTGTGTTGGAAGAAGACTAGGTAAGGATATTTAGTGACAGTATTTCTTTTAGAAATGGAATTTCTGTTCAGTGGTGTTGAAATACACACCTTTTAAATATTTCCAATTCTCTCTTCTGGTGTCAATTTGTATGGATCCTGAGAAACGATACTGACTTTAAATCTCTTCATCCTACAGCATTTCATGTCATTTGCTGAGGAAGTAAAGGGTGAGTCAGCAAGTGCTGTCATCTTAGCAGAGCACTGTTGGAAGCAACAAAGGATGCGATGCTAAAAAATTATCCTGTGTATCAGAGGTGAAGGAGCAGTGCGTGAAATATGAAAGTGCAAGAGGGGAAAAAGCTGTCACAGGAGTTTGTGCTATAACTTTCACGTCTCCTGGTTGTAGCAACTTAATAAGCTGTAGTGTTGTGGCTGACAGCTGGATACCTCACAGAAAATATCTGTCTGGTGGGCTAGAATGGAGAAGGCTTTTTTTTTTTTTTTTTTTTTAAAATGTCAGAGTAGATCTTGTTGTGTTTGTTTTCTTAGTTAACTTACAGCAATTTTGGGGTGGTCCAAGTCAGGATCTATAGGAGGAAGCAGTCTCTTATTAGATGAGCAGATATGACAGAGAAAGCAAACAAGGTTTCAGGCACACGAGTTTCCTTGAGTCCATAAAGGAGATTTTCTTGAGTTTCTTTGAATCCACTGCTGTCATGTGCCAAAAACGAAGTTGACTGTTCCTTTCCATTTTGTGTCACCTCATCTAATAACAGAAACTGTCTTTCCCAGCAAATGTTACCTTGCTGAATTTCCAAATGAGAAGCTAGAAGGCACAAGCAAGAATTATAAAGAGTCAAATTTCAGACCTAAGCATCTTTGCCATGAACAACGCTCCTACTGTTTGTGGAAGTACGTTATTTGCTGATAAAGCATGATTGAAACAGTCCTGAAAGATGGAAAATTACTGCTACTCAGTTTAAGAAAAGTTGTTCTTTTTTTTTTTTTTTTTTTTGAGTAGTGCAGATTTTTAAATGTATTAAATGTTCACTCTGAACCTTAGAATATTTTTTGCATGATCAGGATGCGTATTTTGCAAGAAACAAGCAATTTCAGAATGTGTACCGCATGTCTTTATTCCCACTTGGTAAGAATCAGCATGTAATTGCTTACCCCCGTCAGCCATGGCTGTCACTTTCCTGACCCTGCTAATCAGTCTGGAAGCAGGGTGCTCACAGATGATTTGGTTTGAACTGCAGCTCTGCAGCAGCTTGATCTTGCTCATAGGAGAGGATTGCCTTTTTTTTTTTTTTTTTTTTTTTTTTTTTTTTTTTTTTAAAAAAAAAAAAAGAAAAGAAAAAGATAATGATACGGAAAATAGGGGGGTTATCTCAATATGGAAATTAAGCACAGTGACACATGCAGGTGAGGAAAACCATTATGTCTGTAAAATGGTTTTGAGATGAAAATCCTGTGCGTTTGGTATGGAAGTGACTGAATATAATTTCACTGATAAAATGCAATGACATACTCTCAAACTTTTCTCTGTTACAACCTGATGTTGAGAAGTAAAGGAACTGTGAGATGTGTGCTTTGGGCCTTGTGTTTTAAGTACAGAAGCACGTTTAGGTTGCTGCAGAGTGTAAAATAAGACCACAGTGACATCTTCTTCCCCCCTGTACAGGAGAAATCATAGCTTATGGGAGAAATGAGACTTCTATCCTGAAATAGCTTCTGAAGCTAGCAGTGAATTTCTTTAAATAATAAATAAACCTTCAGTTTCTCATCTCAGGAGAGGGAGAGGTTTGTGCAAAGGTCAGAGCACCATCAAAGATTGTTTGTTTGTTTAAAAGATGTCTGGCAAGTAGGTTGTTTGTTTGGGTATTTATATCCTTAGGAGCAAAATTCCAGTTATGTGGGTTCAGCTGTGCTAGTCAAAGAACAAAATACTTCCTTAAATGAAAGAAATGAATTTGTACGTTTTTCTTTGTAGATAGTTTTGGAAATGTTTGTATTTGGGTAGTTGGAAATGTTTGTATTTGTAGAGTTCCTGATAAGTCAGAATTGACATCTGCTGCCTCTTCCCAGGAGCTCCCTGAGGTTCCTGTGAGAAAATTCCTCTCTGCCCTCAAGGGTGGGTTGTCAGCAGTGCAGCTGAAGCTCTGGGGGGCCCTGGACACAGTATTTGGTTGCATGAGAGTACTGTGGTTCTTCAGGCTAGAAGAGCTATCATCTAGGGAAGAACAGTTATAGGTTTGCTAAAATGGGCTTTCATTAATAGATATGTCCTGCCTAATAAGGCAAAGAAATCAAAATTCTTAGCAAGCCGTTAAAAAAAAAAAAAAGTCTAACCTATATTTATCCCTTTTAGCACAGTAAATCTGATGAGAAATTTTACCCTGAGTTCCTTGAATCAGAAGTGAAGAAGTGATTGCCATCCATTAGGTAATCTGGGCACCAGACCTTAGCCTCCCTGTGGCTTCCAGTTCTGTAAATGTTATTACAGAGTGTCATAGGAGCAAAAGAAAAAACCTCATTGATAAATCTGATATTTCCCTGCTCTTCTGAAAAGGCTTGCAAGAGTTTTTCCGCTTGCTAAAGCGAAGTTTGGCATGTGAAGAAGGTTCCTTATCTCCTAAAGAAAAAGTGTTGTCAGGTGAGGCAACTTTTTGCCCACCAGGCTGTTTGGAGAAACTCGGAGCAAGGAGTAATAGAAATAGGATGAAATACAGTAGACTCTAAGTACAGTACTGCATTTTCTACTAACAGAAGCTTTTTGGATGAACTAAGACTTCATGCATTGGCAACAATTGAGATAAAGGACAAAGCAGGTTAGTTGATGAAGTGTCTCTGAGCAGCAGATGTAATACAGCAGAGAGCAGCAAACAGGATTCCCAGATGAATCGAGGGAACTACGTTCAGTATAGAGAAATCAGGCCTTTTCTGGAAACCTGTGAATAATGTCATCACTTATGTTCAAGAAAGATAAATTAGGACTGGAACAGATAGGATAATCTGGGGAATGGAAGCCTATTGTATCATCGTGTATTGGAAAAGCATGGCTTATTATCCTAATAAAATGAAGTACAAGAGGGCATATGATTCCCTTCTTATGAATCCATCAGGAGACCAGTGTGAGGAAGAGAAAATAATTACTTACCTAAAGAACATGTTAGCAGAAGAGCAAATGAGTATAAACTCTCCACGAATAATGCTCGGCTGCAAATTAGAAAATGACTCTGATCTATTATGGCAATCAGCTTCCTAAATGACTTTCCAGTCAGAAGAGTAGGAGCAGAAATCCAAATAAATTTAAGGTGTAGCTTAGAAATTTGCGAAGGGGATTTTATTGTTTGTTGTCTGATAGCAAAATATTAACACAAATGATCTGGAGATGCTTAGAATTGTGTGCTGCTAATAAGTTTTGTTAAAGTATCAGTTGCTGATTGCTTTTTTAAGCTTTTGTGTCCACTTTTGAGGGGAGTGGGATTAAACAGAAAATGTGTATAGTGAATGCATTCTTCCGTAAAGCAGAGCTGAAGTGTCTTGCTCTGCTTCTCCAAATGCCTTCTGCTGGTATCCAGAAAACTGATTGATGGGCACTGCCTGTAAACATGGCACAAACTTAAGGGAAGTGATGCTGCTTGTTTTAAATGTTGACAGAAGTTCTTTTGGGTGCTGACAGAGCTGTGACTGTGAGTAGAGGTAGCTCCAGTGAAAATCCACTGCTGGAGTGCTCTCCACTTCCAAGTGGAAAATGCAGAAGCTGGAGACTGACTGGCTGAGCAGAATTCCTGTAAAATGTTTGTGTTAAACTTTATAAATTCACTTTTTTTTTTTTTTAATTAAAAAAAAAAAAGAACCTAAAGCTGTGGCAGGGGAATCAAGTTGTGAACTTTTTCTTTGCATAATATTACAGCAATTCCCTGCCTCTGACTTCAAGGGGAGCTGATAGTTGGTTAGTTCTGTCCCTTACATAAAAAGAACTCATTTGAAATACTGAGCCCAAGCCCTCCTGTACCCCCAGCAATGTCCCCAGGTGTTGGCAAAGGGATAATAGTAACTCCTAGAGGGACGTTGGGTAGAAGATGTGTACTGGGGACAGGATTGCTCCAGCTGCAGAGAGTTTTAAATCCTGGGTTCTCATTTTCAGCTGCTCAAATGAGTCAGACTACACTGGGAGTGTTGGAAATACCTATAGGAAATGCAAATAGGAACTTGGTATCTCGCAAATAACTGGCTCATCAGTGTAAATGGTGTCATGTTTAATTTATGGTAAGGTTTCTGAAGAACTTAATGTGACTTTTAAGGAAATAAATACAAATTATGAAATGCAGCTTTTAGCATACTCAAAAATAGACTGTTTATTCAGCAGAGAAAAAAGTTCATTTCAACTTCGTCAAGGTCTCCAGAGTCACAGTGTAATTTTTATAAATTTTGCTGCTGAAGTTTGCGTTCCAGTAATATTATGTGCTGTTGTGCTCTTCATCTGATCAGTCCAGCAATATTTGCATTAATTTATGCTGTGAATTGTATACTGAAGTGAGACTGAGTTGGCTGCCTGTTGATCAGAGAGCAGTATACACTTCTCACCACCCTTGGCTTACATCCTCTGAGTGTCCCCTGAAATAAGTGGTTAGAGTACAAGTTCTTTCCTTGGTGTCTCTAGCAGGGTTTTTTTGGCACAGGTTCTCTAATATTCACAAGGAAATTAGTATTGTGGTTTTTTGTTTTGTTTTGTTTTGGTTTGGTTTTTTTTTTCTCTATCCAGCTGCCTCAGGCCCTGTGAGCAGTGCTGAGTTTATCATTCTAGCAGGGTGTTTTTCCCTGAAATTCCAGCTTGAACACTAGGGTTAGAGTCTGCTGCTCCAGGGAAGCGAGATGCTCAGACAGACTGGGAGACAGAGATGGAGCAGGATACATCAGTCATGTCTTGTTCAAGCAAAACACACAGCTAGGTGAAACAAACAGACCAACTTCATATATTGCCTTTTTTCTTTTCATGTCCCATTTTCTTCATTATTCTGGAATAAGCATTTTTGGGATGTGTTTCTTGAACAGCTGGCTTTCCCTGTCTGTGGTTAACTGCTGCTGCTTTGTTTTGGACTGTGCAGTCTGCACTGGTGATCTTTGGGCAGTGGAACTGTAATAACTGCCTGAGGTACTCAGACTTGAGCAAGTAACAGCTCCCTGTTGGCTGGTCCATATAAATGAATAGCCCAAAAAGCTTAGCTATGCTCCATCAGTAGCTTGCGCACAGAAGCTCAAATGTGCCTTCTGTGACTTCTCACAGTGCAAACATGGAGGGAAGAAGGGCATCACGAGCATCCTGAACAGGGTTTTTACTCTTCAGACTTTGCAGATTGTTCCTGGTATACAACAGACTTTAAAAATTGTATGTGGAGTGATTCCCTGAAATCATCAAAGGCAAGAAAGCAACTGGCTTACTGCCTGATTGTAATGACTTAATACTTCAAAGAGGATGTTGCTTTATATTAAAATTATAATTGCCTAGAATATCCAGTACTTATATAAGACTACAGAAAAGACTACAGAAGGTTTTTTTTCACATGGTTGTGCTTTGTGTAAGAAAAAAAAACAACAACAAAACAGATGGAGAAAAGGCATGTATATCTTTACTAATATAACACTGGTCTTTATAGTGATTTAATTATTGCATTATTACATTAATAATGTTTAAGCAGTCATTATAATAATTTCACAATTTTGACTCGAGGTTAGTGGGGAGGTTAACTGAAGTGCACTGCGTTGCTGCCCCTGCCAGGCAGTGCTGAGCATTCAGCGGGGTTCTGTGAGTGGCTGAACGTGTTGTCGCTTCCCTGACATGGCTGGATGTGTGTGGCAGCTGAGAGGTCTGTGCAGAGATGCTGTTTCAGACCTCTGCAAGGGTCAAACCATCACTTGTAGGTGTTTCTTCATGGGTGCAAACTGTGTGCGCTGAAACCACAGTGTAAAGGTCATGGCTTGCCAGCAGCTGTTCACAAGGGCGTGCTGATGATTTCATCATGCAAAAGATGCCTTGCAGCATAGGTCTGTATTAACTGTTTGCTGAGAGTTAACTAGGTGCTGCAATACATGAGTTTTCCTTCTCACTTCAATGCAATGTGCAGTAGAAACTGATAGTGCTAGAGTATGTGCAGCCCAAGTCTCAATAAAGAACAAATTAGTAGTAGCAGAAGAGCGTCTATTTTCAGTGTTGCTAGGACTCAAATACTAGTTGTCTCTAATTTATAAAGACCATTTTGTCACTTCTAATCTCTCACATATCCTTGCAGTTGACAGATCCTTTTCTCTCTGGAGAAAAAAAGTTGATTGAAATAGGTTAGAAAAATGAGTAGTTCTCATTCTGTATACCATGTCAACAAGGCAAATAAACTTCTTCCTCCTCCTATTTTTCACTGTATTCTGTGAAAACATGTTAAGATTATTTAGATTTATATGGATAGATATTACAGCTTTTTCATATTTACTTTGACTCTGAAATGTGGGATTTTGCCTTCAGGGATTAGTTATTTATCTTACAAGTAGTTGTGGAATTGATTAGACCTAGAGAAGGTGAGGTTGCTACAACTGTATTTCAGAAGTGTGACTTTCATTTTTCTGTGTTTCAGTTTTGGGGCATATGTGATCTTAGAGCTTTATGGGAGAAAATGGAATAGCAAGAGCAGTCTTTTTTTCCTCCCAGTGTAACTTCAGTGCAGTCAGTTCTCCATTTGTGCGTGTAGTAATTTGCAGACTAATGTTGTCAGCAGCTGAAGCTGTGAGCTGTGCTGAGTCTGGCCCTGTACCCAAGCTGTAAAATCCTTCTGGAATTGGAGCTGCAACGGACCATTATGTAGATATAGCCTGTATCATTTCCATAGAGGCAAGACAGTACAGCTCCGGTATGGCTGGCAATTATGTCGAGTCGATAAACCTTGGTGGGGCTGATCTGATTCTTTGTAGCGTGTCCCAAAGCACTCCTAATGTACAGATCTTCTGTCTGCTGGCCTGTTCCAGCTCCCGCTTGGATGTTGCAGAGGTGGCGTGTTTGTTGCGATATACTTGTTATGGGGAGAGTTCCTAAGTAATACATGATTTCTGAACTGTGGTTGTCAATTTGTTTGAAGACAGCTTTGATCATATGCCCAAGCTGTAAGTAAATAAGTTTTAGAAAAACAAAAACAAAACAAAAAAAAATCAAAAAAAAAAAAAAAAAAAAACACAAAAGTTTGTGATCACATATCTGATTGCTGGTTTTCACTCATACACCTAGTTATGCACCTGCATAAGCTGTTAAACTTGGTAACCTCAGTCCTCTCTGAGGAGGCATCTCCCAATGCTTACTTTGTGCCATGTGTTGGCAAATGAAGTACACCTACACTTCTCTAGGAAGAGTGTGAGATGCAGCCTACACAGAGAAGCGGGAAGATGGGAGGAAAAGCAGATGACTTTTAGAGACTTAGGTCTTATAATTTCTACTAACCTCATTCTTTCTTGTAAAGTGTGCTCAGAGGTAGTGCGTAGTCTTGCTGCTGCACAAACAAATGCTTCTGACTCCATGCTCTGCAGAGTCATCATCTAACCTTGCCTGGGAAAAGTGTCCAACTGCATGCAGGTATGCTGGCCCTTCTGCTTGACCCTTCCAGGTGGACAAACAGCTTAAGTTGTCCCTTGGTATAGAGCAAATCATACCAGCTTTCTATGGAGTTGTGGTCATTGTGTTGGAAGAATTCAGTGCTTGCCTTCTGTGCAAAAGGGGCTATGAGGGAAAGAAGGGTGCTGGTGGTCACTGCCAGGTGACAAGATGGTAAAATCATCTGCATGTGTGTTTTTACACCACTGCCAGAGTTGTACTGAGGGAGTGAAATTGTGAATGCTTTCTTGGAAAGCTCTAGTTTGAAGGAGTTAAAGTCAATTTTTCTGTGACTGCTTTCAGTAGCCTTTTACCACATGCTTAGCCTCATGTGGAAAATATCTGGGCGTTGTGCTGTCAGGATAGGGCATTTGAGCAGCCTGCTGCAGTAGGTACTGGGAACTCATTGAAAGCCAGAGGGGATTTGATGCAGTAAACCTGGTGTAACTGAGAAAAGGATCTAGCATTATTTCTCAGCAAAACTCATGTGGCTTGTGAACGCAGCCTTCAATCACAAACTGAAATGCAGAGGCTTTAATTAAGGGCAGATGCAAAAGTTTCACAAACGATAATGATTCGGTCTTTTGAATGCTTGGCAGTATGTGTGGATGTGACACTGCTGTGAATGACCAAAAGAAGTGTTCTTTAGATAAAGCTGCTTTATATGATGAAAAAGGACAGTTAATTAAAGCTGAATTTAGCATTTATGCCTAGAGAAATTTGACACTTAGATATGTATTTAAGAACACTAGAAACTACGTATATAAGATACAGTTTTTAAAAACAAAATAATAAAAAATGAATATGTGAAATGAGCATCCACTTTAGCACACTAGTGTTTTTCCTGGTGTTATAAGCTGTGGTATACATGTATACACCAGTTATGCTGTTTTACAAAGTAAATCACTAGTATAAATACTCGTAAATGTTATGAATTTCACCTAAGTTACAAGTTGTATTTCTTGCTTGATTTTTGATCTCTTCATACATCTCTTGTCTCCCAAGGTAAGACTAGAACATGTTACTCCAGGAAGTTGAGTCTTTCCCGTTTCTGAATAAATGCAGCATTCAAAGCTTTGTGTTTTGCTCAGGAAAACCTAAAATACATAATGAAAAAACAGAAGTTGTAGTAAAATAATGGATGTCTGAGATTAAAGTCAAAAAAAGGGAAGTTCAAAATGATAAATTGATAATGATGAGAGACTGTACTCTTTCTCCAAAGAAACCAGAAAATGTTGTGGTTAAATTATTAATTAAATGTTATTCAATTATACATGCATACATATTTCCCTTTATAATCAGCTTTTAAATATAGAAAAATATAAGGAAAAAATATATGGGCACTTCTCTCATTATAGGAAAGTGACAACAAAATTAATGTTTGGCTTGCCTTTTTTCTCTCCTTTCAGGTCCGCACCAGTGTCCTACCTGATCACAAGGAGCCCAGAGCTGATGTTGGAGTAAGCAATTTTTTCATTGATGGATTTTTTTCACCTCATCAGCAGACATATTCACCAAACAAGAGATATGGCACTCTGCCTAAACAGGAGCTGGCAAGCTAGTTTTTTTATTATTTTTTTTTTTTCCTGTTTTAATAGCACAAGTTGGGTTAAAAAAGAGTCAAGGCAGGAGTTAACAGGCTTGGGGATTGCTGTCACCCCGTTCATTTATTTATTGAAAACCATTTTCAGCTGAAATTTACCTGAGGCAAACACAACTATCTAGACTTCTTGCTACTGCCATGCAAGTAGCAAGATCTGGATTGAGAGCATGGAGTTACATTATCTCAATGAGGCTGACCTGGTGCTTTCTCCTTTTCATGTGCAGAGTATAAATAGTTCTGCTGTAGGAGTTGCCTTTGGGTTCAGATGAAGAAATGGCACTGATGGTAGATAGCGAGTTCAGTTTTCTATGTGTCTGGGCTGATTTTGGCAAAGGTATTGGGATATCTTTTCTGTATCTTAGGCTAGAGCTTCCCAAGTAATATGGAGGCTGCATGGGACAGCGAAACATTAGTCCTCTACAGCTGAATAAAAGACTAAACAAGATCTGGGATTTTGGAAATATTAATCTAAGGTTCTGACTTGCCTGCATTACCAGGGCTTCCTTGGCATAGTTTCCAGCATTTCAACTAGTGTTTGAAAAATCTGTAACTTGTCAGTGTTCAATCTTAATGAAATAATCAATGTGTTCCATCTTTTCCTACACCTATTACAGGGACTTTTCTCTTTGGCTAGGCAAGATTATTAACCAAACTAGTCAAGGCTCATATCCTCACATTTATAATCGTAAGTACTCTACTAGCAAAATTACAGAGGAACATTGCTCTGTAATTAGCATTACAGCAGCCATTCTATTTTAAGTCTAATTTTAAAGCCTTTCCGAGTTACACATGCGAAGTTTGATTGGTTTGTAGACTGCCAGTTCAGGCCCTAGGGTATACCATCTATCTCTAAATCAGTTCAGAGAAAGTAATATCCAGCATCATTTGAAATTAGAACCCTTAAACATAAGCATGGCTGTCTGCATTTAGGTCATGGGATCATTCTCAATTGTATTTAATTTTGCAAATAATTCCTAATTGCATTGTCAGGTTAAGAAAGTTTTATTCTAAATGAGCATAAGAATATGAAACAAGCGAGTTAGTGGAATTTTTTAAGCTCATAAAATTATTCAGTTTTAATTTTAAGCCCCTGAAGAACTATGTGTGACACTCAGAGATGGTTAGTGGGTACACTGACCAAAGCTTCAAGATCACAGATAAGAGCTGTGTCATCACCTCTTAGCCCTGATCATGTGGGGACTCCTACTTTGGGTTCTGAAATGGATGTATAGTTCTATTTTACTGCAGAGAGAAGCCCCAAGCCTTTATCAGTTTCATTCCAAATATCCCTCTACCTCTTTCCAAGTGATAAGGTTGTGGCTGCGAGCACTCAGCTGCTTTGAAATATCCAATGAAGGCTGCTATGTAGTTGTGCTGCAGAAAATATTCTTTTCGGGATAAGAAGGATGTTCTCTTGTAACATGAAAAACCTGAGCTAACCATGCCCCTGTAGAGTTTCGGTTAAAAAAAAAAAAAATAAATAAAAAATAAAAAAAAGCTGTCATGTTGACTGATCTAAAGGAAGATGTTTGTGTGTTCACTCTAGCAAGTGTGCATCTCAGTGTGAGTCACACCTAGACAAGTACATGCTTCACTTTGGCAGTGAAAACTAACCATGATCTTTGCTTGTATGACTGTTGTTTTTCTCTGGGTATTTCATATAGGCTTTTTTGTTTCCTTACTTCCTGTTCAGTACTTCCCAAATCTGCTGCTTTCCCAGGCTTCCCTAGACTCTCAGCTTGCATCTTTTTTTCTTCTGCTGCCTAAGTGCCAACCAAAACACAGGAAATCAATTATCTATTTTTAAGCCTGCATTTTAGTTAGGAATGAGCCATAGCGGATAACATATCTTACCAAGTTGAAGACCAGTGTTGTGGCTTACCTAAATTGAGGATTATGATTTGAACTGTACATTTTATATGCACAAAAACCTATCTTGCTGTAGACATTTATTGCCGGTATGCAAGTATACAATATCCAGCTGGCCTTCCTGAAAGAAAGCAGCTGCAGGTTTGTTTGTTTTCTTTTGTTTTACCAAAAGATGTTGTTTCTTAGTAGCTACAAATTCTGTTCTCTTTTTCTCCAAAGGTAGCAGTTGTTTTTTGCATGCATCATGTTGATTTCACATGAACGCAACTTTATTCTGCTTGAATTTGGATACCTAAGACTATATATAATTTACCATGGAATTTTATTTTGATTGCGATTCCAACAGTAAAATCAGTGTAACATAATAAACAAAAACTTTGTTTCTTAATGTTCTCTTGCAAAAATTCAGCATAACCTTATGATCTTAATATTATTTGCTGTGAATAGATTATAATTAGTTGTATATTAAAAAAAAATTATGCCTAGAAGGTGGCTGTGGACAGTTTTTTCCATTTTTCCCAAGGCAAGATGAATACTGTCGGACAAACTGACCAAATGAGACTTTAGCAATATGCAGTGAAGTATGAGCAAGGATGAAAAGTAATAAAGGAAAAGATGAGTGTTTTCTTCCTTGCACTGTATTCCTGATGGTGTGTGAAGGTGATTTTGATGCAAGGAATAGATATAGTGTAGTAGCTTAACTTATCTTTAGAAATTCTAATTGCATTAGCACATTGCTCTATACTCATATTGCAATGAATAGGTCCACCCTAGAATGGAAGCAAATGCTACTATAAACTACAGCAGTATAACATTTCTGTTGATAACCTGGCCCTGAACTCTGTGTAAAAGTAGCTTCATAGCCAAATACATCTGCATTTGGAACATATAGATGCTAGTGCCTTGGGAAAAAAACAGCAAGAACAACGTTGGTAAAACACTGAAAATTTATCATTCCTTGTAATGTAGAAATTTGAAATATAGGAATAGAGAAAGAAGATGCAAAATGCAAATGCTGATACTGAATGAAAACTTTACTGCAGCTGTACACTTTGCAGCCTATTATTTTTAAGGTTGTCAGACAGGTTTTAACAAAAGAGAGAGGTTCCTGCCCATAAAACCAGTATTGAACAACTTAATGATGATAGCGTTACAGTTGTGTACCACATTTCTACCAGATAATGTGTCAAACTAGTATGTTGGACTGTAGTATTTTTTCTTGGTAGCAAGTAAGATTTCAAGGCGCATGGCCAAAAAAATAACAAAACTTCAAAAATCAATAAATCTTGTCTTTTCTGCTTTATTTTGTAGCGAAGCTTCCTGGGCTGTGCAACTTTTAGAGTAGGAGACTTGGTGAAGTCAAAGGAGCAACAGCTGACCCTTACCCTCAGGTAAGCATTTTTATCTGTAGTAAACCATGTCAGGTTAATAATCCCATGGCATTTGTTGATTCCTGCTCGACTGTATTTGAAACTCCATATTACCTTAGGTATATTAGATATCAACTTGAAGTGCTTCTGTTTCTGCCATGCACAAAGTCAAAATGAAATACCAATTATTTAAGCTGGAGTTTGCCGTGTGTCAGATTAGAGAAGGTTAGTAATTCTGTGGTATAACCTATGGAAGAATTGCAGCGAACTTGAGGTAGTGGGTTTGTTTCCAAGTCTCTTATTAGAAAGCAGTGTAAGGTTCTCAGTTTCATTTCGTGTCTGTCTTAAAGAATTAATATTGTACACTTGGCTGGTTTGGCTGTGAAGCATACTTAAAGACAGTGGACATAATGAGTTAAGACTTCTCTTGTGAAATCAATGCTGTCTGCTAACCTCATCATTACATGCAGCCCAACTCAGATGTCAGTGGGGTTCGATGTACAACTCTGTTCAGTGACACAGGGCACAGATCTGTAGGAGAGTCAGGTATAGTGTTTGAAATCTAGTTTTGTGCTGAACAGGTATTTATTAAAGCTCTGCACTGAAGAGTTCAGTTTTCACCTCTGATACTGATTTATGGCTGTAAGATAAATCAAGATATAAATCAAGATATAAATCAAAACCCTTTTAAGGTTAGAGGACACATTTTAGATTGTGATTTTTCTTAAGAAATTCATTGGACTGTGTAAAATGCAGAGATGGTGTTGAGCTGATTTTTGCAAACCCGCTGGAGGTTTATTTGGGATTACTAAGTATGGCAGAGCTAAAACTTGCAGAGCTAGTGCCCAAACTCTGTTTCTACATGAGCAGAATTTTCAGAGTGAGAAGTTCTGACAAGGAAAACTGCAAGATGTGCAGCATGTGCAACATGATCTGGCATCTTTCGGAGTATGTTCTGCCTGGGATAACGCACATGGGTACTGTTTAGAAAAAAGAAAGGTTCATCCTACGTGCATGAGTTGAACATCAAGCAAGCCTTGATTTGGCTGGGAGTCTAAATTATGACCTGTTCAGTGATGATGATGTACTTCCATTATCTCGAGGACACTACATTTTTTTGAAAGGAAACCTGTTGAAATATTTTGGTTTTATTACCATAGCAGCCTTCAAACTGTAATAGCAGCTTTTCTACTATAACAGTAGTAATCACATACATGTATGTAGTTTAGAGGCAAAGTTAACAAAATGCCTTTATTTTAGCTTCACCCAAACACAGAAAATGCCATTATTACCAATAGGATATTTTTTTTTCTTAAGTAGAAAACAGGATCAGATAAAATGTGAATTTACTACTCTCTATGGAAATGTTTTGGTAGATAAATCTAAGTTCATGTTGTAAGAGCCTATTTTTACAGAATTTCAAATTCTCAGTTTTGGGGGGACAAATTTTGCTTGCCTCTGTAATTGGTATATTGAAACCTTGACCTGAAAGAATGCCTTGGACAGGAGCCATAATAAGTGACTATGCAGTCAAATGTAAAATCAAAAGAATGTAAAATTTCAGAAGCTGAGAACATTGTATAGCCTACCTATCTAATACGCAAACCAAAAGTTCAGATAACTAATGAACAATAAATGACAGCTTGCCAGCCTTGTTTCAATTGAACCTCTGAGCCTTTTCAGGTTTGCTTTTAAATAATATTTTGTCTTGTTTGTCCACTTTGTGCAGCTAATACTAAAAGACAAATGTTATAACAACTCTAATATTGTGGATATATTATGTGATAGTCTTCAGTTGGTTTAATTTATTTATTTATGTTAAAAAAATATATTCCTAACCTTTTAAATATTGGATTGTTTCCTGGTTATGACTATTCAACAGCACAAAAGATGCAAATGATCTGCCTGTCTTCGATGGCATTTTATCCAGAGCAGTTTAGTAATCAGAACTTGTTTTCCTCCCATTGTTCTCTTGTATTCGTATCTGTTAGAAGGATGGGAGATATACAGAGGGCCTTGTCAGAGAATGCAATTTTATTTAATTTTTGTTGATACACTTTGGATGGGAGTTTGCCAGGGAGTTCCTGTGATTTAATATTGCTATTTTGTTAGATCTGAAATACAGATTTAAGAATCTGGAAATAACTGTGTCCTTTAGATATTGGTCTAATTAGAGAAGCTGGTTATATTTTGACTATTTTTATTCCTTTTTAGTGTCATGCTCATTTATTGTGTCTTGCATTTGTCTTTCGGAGGTACAACGTTAGCAATATAGAAGTGTTTTTAAAGGAGTATTCTTGTATTTTGGCAATTATTTTCTGGAGGCTTTTTTTGGAGGGCTGGCAGAGATCTATAATTCTATATAAGAAATCATAGAATCATATAGGATATATTTATATACACAACGTGTGTTATATGTATATATTTATTTCTATATATAACATAATTGTGTGGTGGTGTGTGTGGTGTAGGTTGTTTTGTGCTGTTGGGGTGGGGTGTAAGGTCTTTTGTATAGGGCTAGTGATTAGTACATCCATTAGCTGCTTCCCACGTGGTGGTAGTTTGTCCTGTTTCCAGGAAGGTCAATTTTAGCTCAGGTGATTTGGGTATGATTTCCAGTAAATTAATATGTAAGAAGCAGCAAGCTTGGCAAAAGATGATAGTGCTCTTTTATGTTCTGTGAAATTAAGGTCCATCTGTCTGAGATGTTCCTCGTAGTAGGCAGTGTGAAAGAAGTAGGCCACTTCACTGTGAAATTAGGGTTAATTCTTTCCGTTCCTGTAAGCAGAGCCTTATAACAATGATTTCAACTCTACAAAGCCAGGAACTGGGATGGGGTGCATCAGTTACAAAAATTATCTGAGCAAATGTGGCCATGGATGTCTGTCAGTCCTGTATTCTCTGGCCTTTCCTTACATACATGACTGATTGTACTTTTATGGAGGTTCTTTTTTGTCTATGCCATGGTAACTTTCAAAAGTTCCAAACCTTTCAATGGTGTGCAAATTGAAATCATTAAAACAAGGGGCAGCATAGTCTTGTTCTCCATCCCCCCACCGGCCACTTTTCTGACTTGTCTCCTGACAGGAACAGCATCCAGACTTCTGGGTTTTCTGTTGAATTAATGAAAGTATTGATCCAGCAGATGTGTAGAAGTATCTTGTGCTTTGTTGTTTGTTCAGAACTCTTTTTTGGTTGCAATTGTGTTTGTCAGGCAATCAAAATGTTTGTTTATTCTGTGTTGCTTTGACCTCTTGGACAATGTCTATTTGTCTTTCAGTCTGCTTTATTTTAGCTGTTGTATTTCATTAATCTTGGGCAGGACTAAACCCATTTCCTTTCAATAAAGGAGATAAGCTATCTGTTTCTTGAAAAGTTGGGCAAAATAATCCTGACACACCATATAAAAGAGAAAAACAAAGTACCCCAAGCTTTTCCTCCCCCTCATAACACTGCCCCTCAAATGTCCTGTAGTTCAGTGGGCCAGCAGACATGTAACTACTCTTGAAGAGGAGTTAGATTCACCGTGTTGGATTAACTAAGTAAGGTTTGAAAGCAGCTCTGTCATTTCTGCAGTGGTTTAAATATATATAACTTCCTTGGGAAATAATTACTATAGAATACGATATATTTAGCTGCTTTTCTCTATTAAAATTCAGTATGAGCCTGTCTGCAACTACCTGGTCTCCTTCCTGAAACCATTTCTTGGCTGCTTTGTGTCACGTCATCCACCCCAGGAAGCAGACTCGACTTTTATAAGCCAGGCAAATCTCCCAGAGAGTTGAGGGAAAACTTGTTTTGACATGAAGCTTAATCAACATTTCACTGAAATCATGAAAATGGAGAGCTGATTGAACATCACAAAACTTTATTTATCTGAGAGTTTTACAAAATGTTATTTACCAGTGGACATGTTTAAATCAATATTGGTTGAGATAGGCTTTATTGTGGTTTTGCAGAATAAACAAAAGCAGCAACATTTCTATACAAGAACAGTAATTTTATGCTTACGTATTTCAAAATATATTGCATCTGTGGAGAAAATGGATTTTATGGTGGTATGTATGTTAGTTTGTGCTAATTTCATTTGTTGTGTATTATGCACTGGAGAATGGGGCTGCCTGATAGCCTGAAAATCATGCCGTTTGCTTTTCAGGCAGTCAGTCACTTTGTCATCTATAATTAACACTGTTATGCAAATACACAGTCTGCTTCTCTTTTTCTTTGTGTTCTTAAGCCATTTTTTGGGAAGAAAGGTATAGCCATGGGAACCAATTAGCAGGCCTAAATTTACATGCTCAATACACAGTAATGAGACTCGATGAGTACTGCATTGGAGGCGAACGACTGCTGTTCTCGGTCCATCTAACTCACCTGCTTTTCCACTGCTAGATTGTTAGTTTATTCCTCTCTGGATGCCCACATCAACCTTTTATCATCAGTAAGGTGGGCATGCACTTTTGTTGCTTGGGATGGTACTGGGTAGCTCTTTCTCTTGTATTTGAGGGAGCTGGTATTAACCTGGAGGTCCTTAGGGACTTGAGATGGTAAGCAAATCCATACATATGATAAACTTTAATATTAAAAGCGTTAGTAAGCAATTGTAGCTTTAAACCTGAGCTGATTTCAGGACAACTTCACAAATGTCTGGAATTGACTGAGTGAGCTGAATAGCAGTTGTTGCATTTAGCTCTGATGAAAGTATTTCATCAGAGAAATCCAAAAGAAAAGTATTTATTTAAGTTCAAAACCTGCAGTTTCACCTGGAACCACCTCCTCAAGGTTCGTGAGATGGAATTTCAGTGTAGATGGGTGTAGATTGTCACAGGACTGCAGCTGTGGCAGGTGAAGTGAGCACTGGGGGATGCAGGCAGGTTGGATTGAATGGTTACTATTAGACTGAAACATTGCCAGCTTTGCTGCTGAAGCCTGCATCCTCTGGTGTTGCATTCCAAGTCTGGTTTAGAAATCACTATTCTACCACCCTGTTTTTGATAATATTCCAAATGCAGATGCTCTGTGGACAAACATGGGGCAGTCGTCCCAAGCTGTGTTAAAAGAAATTAAAATCATTGCAAATTTTCCAGTTGCAGAAGCCAACTAGAGTTACTGCCAAATTTGGGCTTCTTGACATTGACAGGTATTTATTCTTACTGTTCTGTTCCCCATCCCCATGGTGTGTGTTAGTAAAGTTGTGATGCAGATTTGTCAAGGTGCCATCCTCGTTGTGCAATACTAAACTCCTGTGGGTCTGTACTGAATCTTGTCTTGTGACTATAAGTGTTCTGCTGCAGGGACAGTCTTCACTGCAGCGTGTCAGTGCAGAGTGCACTTCTCAGCTTTATTGTACAATAGCAAATAAGCTTTTTCTAACCTAATACGTTATGAAGTATCCTAAAGCCAGTTAATTATTTTCCTGATGCTCTGCTTGACAGTGTGTGTGCCTTCTCCTGTCTGTCCAAGCAAATGGCACAAAATATGTGTATCTAATGTGTTATACTGTTTGTTTTAGTGCAAAGTAAAATAATACAGTTTCCTATTTTATTTCAGTGTGGTCAGCGGGCTTCTTATTTTTCCCACTGCATCAATTCTGTTTCTCACTTTCAATTTTCTTTTAAACAAATTTTTAACCTCATGATGTTGTTGGAAGGTTTTACGTGTGTGACATGTCTGTTGTTTGAAGACTCATGTGCCAGTGGTATTTTAAATTCAGTGTGTGACACAGCTAATGATGGCTTGTCTCTGGACATTTATAGAGCTTTTTGTCGACTTGTGTGCCTCTAGCATCAAAAAGAAACTTGGTGAAGTTGTTTTTAATTGTGATTTTGTATTTCCATGTGGAAAGTTGACAGACATGAGGGAAGGAGTACAATTAAAATGCAACAGTCCTACTGTTCAGTTTTATTCTTTTCCATTGTCTGCTCCTGTAGTTGCTGCATGTTTTGGATTGTAATATTACATGTGTATTAAAACAGAACATGAGTGATTTTGAGAAGAAAATAATTGAAAAAATTGATATAAAGTGAAATTACATCCATTGTATTTCTTTCAACACGTATGGAGAAAGCTTCCCCTTGTGTGCTGCTTGTGCAGGCAAGCAATGCAGTGCTCACTGCCATGCAGGGGGCATGCTTCTAGTAGCAGCAAGGAGGGGATATTCAGTTTTCTAAAGAAAATGAGATGACTGAGAAAGTGTGACTAGAATTTCCATTTTTATTTTATTTAACTCAAACAACTTAGCTCATTGGCTTTTATCAGTTTATTTGCAAATTGAATACCTTTGTTGCTCAGTATTCACTTATACTCTTAATTTACACTGGTGTAAATTTGCATCAGGTCTGTTTTATCTAGGTCAGTGCCAGACTTGTAGGTCTCTTTGGCCATAGAAATCACGATTCCTAAAAAATGGAAGGGCAAAATTTTACTTCTGATGGTCAAGTGAATGCAAACTTTGTCCTTTCAGGAAACAGTCAAGTGCTGTTGCATATTTAAGGCAGCTTGGCAATGAGATCATCCACTTGACACTTCGATCAGGACACATTAAGCTGTTGAAAAATTGTCAGTCCTGTAGTCAAGCATTTGCTATGATTTTTAAATGTATGTATGATATGCTAACATCTCTTGTATTCTCTTTTTCCTTAGAAATGCTGTAGTCCATTTGCTGAGGTAGCCCAGTTTGCATGGTAGTTGTGACCTAGGAAGGAAAAAAATGAAGTGAAACCTCTATGTAGTAATTCAGGGGAACATTCTGAATTCAGAAGACACTTAAATTGCATTTTATATACTTCAGGATTAGTATGTACCTTTGCTCATAAACACCCTTTGGACATTGAACCTTTTTTCATTATTTTTCTTCTGTATACTTTGTTAATTAACAGAGGCTTCTTCTTGGGTTGCAGGGCTATCTGGAATTGGTTCATTTTGCATTCTTTCATTTTATTGTCACTAATGAATTTAGCTTACAGCAAATTAAGTAGTGACACATGTAAAGTATGGAGAATTATGTGTAATTTTCAAGCTTTTATGGAAGAACATATTCAAGCTGTGTACTTGCAAGATGAGTATATTTCACGGAGTCACACACTGAAATATAATGGCTTGTAACAAAATATAAATGTTGAAATTTGAAGCTTGGAGTAGCTATGCTTGGAGATTTTAATGTAGAAAAAGCAAGGTTTGAGTTGGCATCATAAATGTGTCCATGCCTGGAAAGACGGACGTATGTGCTTAACTTTAATCAGCCTAAAGAACTGGCTTCCTCTGACCTAATTTAGACCTTATTACAGCACACAAAAATAAAGTTGATGTAAAACTGTGGGAGCCCAGCCCAGAGACAGGGCTCTGCCACCTGGAGCAGTGTTAGGAGCACGTGCTGCAGGATAGCCCGTGCGTAACAGCTGGGCAAAGCTGAGGGGCAGCAGGTGTCAGCTCGTGTGCCCCGTGCTATGCCAGCAGCAGGGCTGCAGCTTGCAGGTTTCACCATTTTGCTGGGTGAAGTGTGGAGAACAACGGTTGGGGGATTTTTCTTTCCTTTACTGACATGACGCAAGGATTGTTTTCTGAAGGTCAGTAAGGGTATTTGTGTTGAAGTAGGGTTTATTTTCCTGCAGTGAGAGCTGTCCCAAGAATGTGGCAGTTACTGATGGAAATACACATCTAACATAACTCTTTCTGAAATTTTTTCTTGTTTGCCAGCTTCCTAGTACCTCTTCTGAGCATTTTCTGCCACCATTTTGAAGTTTCCAATTCTGTTTTATGATGAAAACTTCCCTTGTTTTAAGTCATGTGCAGTAAACATAATAAGCCTTATTTTTAATGTTTGCTTTATGGATGTAAATAATGAGTTAAGTACGGAACAGTAGCTATACAGAACAAAGAGGGAACTAAATGTTTACTGAAAATATTTTTATCGAAGAAATGAGATGCTGCAGATGACCTAATGTCAGATTTCTTTCCAGAACTTCTGATGGTGGGAAGACAGTTGGTACCATTGAAGTCAACCTTGTGAAGATGGGAGAGTTCGAAGATGGGGAAATGGACCACATCACAACGGATGCACAGGATCAAAAGGTAGCCACTCAGTTCATTGCGTAGAATTAATTAGAACGATTAGAGGTACCAGATGATGAAATCACTTATACCACATTGGGTTAAGTGGTTATTCAAAAATTTCTGGAATGAAGTCCTATGTACACTTCATCTCTATGAAGTAAAAATCCTTTTTCATGAAATGTGGAGAGTAATATTCTGTTATCAGTTTCCTAATCACTCCCCTTTTTTAGAAAAAGAGTTGATTTTGACCTCAGTTGACCCTATTTAATCACTCCTGATCAACAATTGTCCGTAGAGACGCCATAAATCTGATTTCTTTTTCCCTTGGACAGTTCCTCTGTTTTCTGCCCTTGAAGTCCTGTTCATGTGGATTTCTAAGTGCAACCTGTGCCCACAATACTGAAAACCTGGAAAGAATGACAGACAGGCGAGCCAAAGAAGAGGTGAATCCCCTTGCAAAGGGGCAGGTTCAGCTGTATTTTATGGGAGCACGTAGTGGTGGAGAAAATCAAGAGGGGTGGAGGGTGGCAGCAATGGTACTTAAGAGTGCTAGAACAGGGTAGTGTTGAATAGGGGGTGTATGCAGGTATTTTGAGCTGGTGGACTCGTGGTGAGGAGTAAGAGGAGGGACAAAAGGTTTTAGGGAAGAAATGGTGTCCACTTGGCAGGTCTTGCAGCCAGAAGTGGTGGAGATGCAAGATGGGGATGATATGTGGGATTTGGAGATATGTGGGAATGGATTTGGGAGGAATGGGGGATCCAAAGGAGGGGTGGAAAAGATGGATGACAAGAGGCTTGGGCTGGGGAAAGATTCATAAATGACCACTCTGAGTAACGTTATTGGGGTTTGAATGGTTTGTGATTAATAAGGTCTTTTTCTGAGGCCCTACTATGATGACAACTGAAATAACAGCTGCTGCCTCTGTCTGAAATACAGCTGTCTCTGAAGTTTCATTTTCACTGACAGAATTTTTGCAACACTAATATTATGATGTACTTCAGATGCTTCCCTTATTCTGCTCTTGATGGAGGAGAAAAAAACAACTAAGTTCAGATAATGCTGCAGGAGATGCAAAAACAAATACTCCTTATTTTTTTCTTTTTTGAGGTAACAAAAAATACTATGTTATAAATAATGTATATTTGAAGAGAAGGGCATTGTTCTCAGTATCTTTCCTGCTTAGCCAAAACAGTCTGCTTTTGGGCCAAACTCTAAGGATATATTTTACACTATTTTATTTGTATCCATCCTCATCAAAAGGTCCCAAAGCCTTTTTAAACCCATGGACTAGGGGGACCAATTCCAAAGCAGCCAAAAAAAACACTGAAATCTTTCTGGTTTTGTACTGTACAACCTCCGTAAGATATGCAAGACTAACTTTTTCTAGCCTTCTCTTTCATTTTTCTTCTATTTCAAAATGTGGAATGAGACTTCACACAATAATTTCAGATGTTATTAATGGTCTGTGTCTGTTCCGGGGTAGCCAGAAGGCTTTTAATAACACCTTTCTAATGCTTTTAATAGCACCTTTCTAAGGGGTTCTAATACTTGCATGAAAGAGTAACCTTGTGACAGCTGTATTTCTCGTAGTCTTTAAAGGATTCAATTTTTAGGAATTAGTTGTCATGGTGTTGCATCATGGAGCCCTAGTTTGTATGTTCGTAGTGAGGATGCAATCTATGAGTATATTCCCAAGAAGTAATTGCAAGAAGGTAGAGTTGCTGTATTACTTCAAAGAGAGAAGTTCTGCATTCCGTTTGTGAACTCATTAGATACACTGTGCCCTAGGGATTGCTCAGGGAGGAGTAAGCTGATAAGTCAATTCTACCTGAGATGTCAGCTGGTAGGGAGCACGTCATGTCTTCTCTTTGCTTCAAGCTCTGCAGCAGAACATCTAAAAAGAATTCTGCTACCTGATTTTCCTATCACCTTCATAAGCTTTTTTTTTTTCTTACTGGGGGAGGAACACAAAATATTCATCTTAGTACAGTTAGCATGTCTTCATACCAGTTGATTTCTCCAAAAACTTTAACTACTTCTACTTTATACACTAACCTAATCAAAGGAATCTTCTTCTAATTCACTTATATAACAGAGGACTTTAATTGTAAACCACAACCACATTTTAAAGTTTTCTTCTGGTTCCTACTTTTCCCTTGTTTAAAAATTCATGGAGTGCTTCCTGGCACTGTGCATGTGAAAAATGTCGTGTTGAAAGAAATCCCTCTGAAACCACAGAAGAAGTCAAATTATTTTAGCCTCTGCCATTGTTCTGGTAGGAAACCTTTTTGTTCTATTATGTAATAGCTGGTAATATTTTCTCACTTTCTCTGCAGTAGTTCTGATGCTGGTACAATATATTGGAACACAAATGTAAAAATAAAAATGTAAATGGCAATTACTGGCAGGGCTGGGAAATTATCAGTGTTGTTTTTTAGTCTGCCATTTATGAACTGCTTTAAATTTGCTTGTTATGCCAGAATGTGTAATGTATGTGGTTGTGTTTCACTTGTAGTGTGCATTGGTTCGTGAGTGTACAGCCCCTGAAGGCCTAAGTGGCAAAGACAACTTGCCTTCTTTAAATGCAGGTAAGTATTCTAACTTCTATTAGAGATGGCTGTCGGAATGCTCTATCAGGTCCTGAAAAAGTTGCAAAAATTTGTAGCAGAGCTCTTAAAAAGCTCTTCAAATCATGTAGAGATTCTTAATTTTAATTTTTTATACTTTTTTGACAGTATCATTTTGTTAAGAAATGTGAAAAAAAACTTTTTTTTTCAGTACGTCAATTATGCTTTCTGAAATGCTACTGAAATCTCCCACTCCGGCATCTTTACAATTCAGTAATTTTTCAAGATTGTCTGTGACTTCAGTGGGCATGGAATTAACCTCATAAGTTTATGTCATGTCATTGCTTGATGTCCTGTTAAAATAATTATGTGCCATTTGCAATTGAATACCCTGGAGAATTAATCTTTCTCATAGCTGATGCCACGGCAATTTCAGTTCGATCTGAAAGCTGTCTGTCCTAAAACTAAGGAAGTTGTTGGCAAGTCATTCTCAATTCTAAGTCAGCTCTGGCTTGAGTGTACAGTGCTGAACTAGAACAATTTCTCTTTCAATATACTGAGAAATATTACATGCTGATATGCTGCACTGTAAAAGTTTTATTAGCTCGAGTTTATGGATCTCCATTGCTCTACAGTAAGAATGTCACAGATAAGTTATATGGGTCATCAGAAACCACTGCGCTGTCAAGTATTCGGTGTGTTTGCTTCATGCAGTTGAAGGGAAATGTTACTGAAGTTTTAAAACCTTTTAAAACCTTTATTGAAACTTTTTCATATTACTTCATTGGCAGGACTGGAGACTTAGTAGTCAAGATTTGCAGTCTGAAGGAAGCGCTAGAAACCTACAGAATTAATTTTCTTATGCATGTGTAAAAGCTGTATTTTCCTGTGATTTGTTGAGAATAGATCAGAAGCAGGGAAAAACACCTATTTCAGAATGGCCATTTCTTTTTACTGCTTCAATGAGAGACTAGAAATGTCTGTGGAGAACTTTTTAATTGATTGAACTACATCTCGTTCTGGAGATTCCTTAACTGGAAATAGCTAGAGACAGGGAGAGTGTCTTATATCTTTAGGTATCTATTTATGGCTCTTCTTGGGGGTGAGATACAGAGCCAGTTGCATGATTTGGTCAAACTCAGTACAGCTCTTAGATTCTGACTGTGTGTCATCCAGCTAACTGGGTCTCAAAGAACTTTATATTCAGAGAAAATGTCACTGATTGCAACTGAATTCCTTTAATTTGCCATTGGCTGGGTTTAAATTTTTTAACTTATTTTTGGTGGGGAAATGCTATAGTTTGGGGAGTGAGTTGTGTTAAATTGTTGGATCTCACAAGATACATGTCAGCTTGAGGAATAATCAAGTTTAGGTCACTTTGTCAGGAGTGTTTGCATGCGATTCTACATTGTACATAGACAGCACTTGACACATTATATTTGTTGGTCTTGTATACAAATGCAAACCCCAGACTCACCCAGCATTTCCAGGGTATTCAAAGTCAAACCTGCAAAGCTTTTTTTGTTGTTTTTGGTTGGTTTGGTTTTCTTTTTAGAAAAGAGGTGAAGGGAAATAGCAGAATTGCAGATGCACATATGAGAAATGACAGCATGCAGTATATTGGAAATAGCTTTCAGATGCAGGAAGTTTGTTCTAATAAGTACTTATTCTTCAGTTTGCTTCCTGTTTTTGTGACTTCCTCTTCTCACCCCAGTATTGCCTGCACTTCCCCACAGACACCTGGCACTAGTTACAGGTTTTGTCAGTCCCATTCCTTTCTCCTTATTCTTAGTGAATTCCCAATTTCTTTTCTTAGGAGACTTTTGCTTTCCTTTTTTATTCACAGCCTCTTGTCCCAGCTGGTCAGACTTTTCTCCCAGCATGTCTCCGTGACTGGGATTCATGTAGATTAAAGCTGTCTGCATTGCCTGGAGATGGCTTTTCTCATATGGGCACCAGTGCTGCCCTTAACATGTTGTACCACACATTAGCTCTGCCCAAAAAGGTACTCATCCAGCCTGTAAGAACAAGACATTCACAATCTTGTTAGCATTAGAAACTAGGAAGGAGGCAAGCATTTTCAATAGAGGTAGACCATCGGTGCAAGTATAAGGTGTTAAGTTCAAGTCAATCTGTTTTGAATTTTTACATTCTTTACTAAAGCTTTTTGCTTCATATCATTGTCAGATCTGGGAGGAATGCCATAGATTGGGTAAAAAGGTTGGACTAAAGGTTGGACTTGAAAAGTTGGACGAGATGATCTCAGAGGTCTTTTCCAACCTAAATGATTCTGTGAAAAACATACATATCTGTAAAAGATTTACCCTTAGGATTCAAGTTCATAAAACACAGAACTTTCCATTATAGATCTCATAGCTTGAATATCATAGACCATCTCATGTTTTTAGCCTCATTTTCAAGGCAGCGGGACCATTTTAACTGACAATTTCCAAAAATAATCAGCTTAAGCTAGACAAATTTCAGTGTGGCAAAATTGGAGGCAATCAAGAACAAAGAGTGAAGGAAAAAGAAGAACAACAGCAGTAATATGCTAGAAGTTGAGGTTATCATCTGGCCTCTAGTATGCATTGCCTTGTACAGCATATATTCCACAAACATAGGTGTTTACTACACGTGTATGCTGTTGTAAACATTCCTGTTTTGCTCTGCTTCATGTTGTTTATCAGGCCTTCAAACCTATTAAATTGAGAAGAAAAAAAAAAAGAAAAAAAATGTGGTTCTGAAAGCCTGTAGGCATAGGTGCATGCTGGCATTCTTCTGAAACTTAAATCTTAATATATAGAACTCAGAGCCCTCAAGTGAGTTACAAGGCACTTATTGAGTGAGGAGGGAATGAATATATTTCACAAACACCTATTAGTATTCTGTTTATACCCCAAGAGATTGAATTTGTGTCACCAAATTCAGTTGTTTGTTTCTAACACAGGAGTGTTTGCCAATTGTTTGCAAGAAAATGTATTGCCCTTTGCAATGAAAAAGAGAATAAAAGTAATAGCAATTAAGCAAAAATTTAGGATGTTGAAATTATCCTATCCTAGCATAATACATCTGTCCAAAAAAAGAAAAAATATATATAGAAACACTGTTAGTGAATTAGTGTGTGGCAGTGGTATGCTTTGATCTATGGTTGAACAGGGAACAAAAATGAAAACAGAATATTGAATCTTTTATTAATTTTTTTATTTTACTTGCAGGGGAAGCAGTGTGAAGTCTATTGCATGGAATAAAAAGTACAGAGGTCTTTAAATTTAAAAATGAGAACGTCCAAAAATATGGATGGTTAAATATATGACATAGGCTTCTAGGCTTCACACTATAAAGAAACATTTTTAAAATAAATCTTTCTCTTTCTAACCACAGGAGTTCATCTGGAATTACTTTTTTTTCAGTACCTTACATGATCACTGCCTAAATACAGGAAGGATTACATTTCTGAAACTTTAATTTTAATAACTACTGTTTATAAAAGCTAAATCTAGTCTTGCTATCTTTACTATTCAGGTGCTTTTAAATGCCTTCTGGATTTCTTTTTTTTTTTTTTTTTTTTTTTGACAACTTGGTGTGATTAGAAGGAAAAACGTATTTGAGACTTCTGTGGAATCACATGGCTTTAGTAGCTCTGTTTATAAGAAAAACACAGTATTGTGCAGCTCATTTTGACAACCTTGAACTCTAGCAACAGTGCAAATTAGAATTAATCGATTTCCTCATAAAAACAAAATTCCAAGGCTTTTTTTTCTGAATTTGTAAATTAATTTTTCTTCATAAACCCATGGGGAGATAGATGTTTTGGCCATTCTTAAATAAATAAATATATAAATATAAATATATATATATATATATTTTATATATATATATATATATTTTAATGGACTAGAAACACTTGAGATTATTCCATTCTGAAAGTTCAGCATCAGAGGTATTACCTTTAGATAACACCCAATGAATAGCTTAATCATTCTAACAATGGTAGAAGCAAGAACTTTGGACCCATGTTTCTGAAGTGATACCTAGTCTCCTTAATATCATGCTGCAGTAGTATTACTCTACTTTTTCTGTTGTTTTTTTGTTTGTTTGTTTGTTTTGTTGATGGTAGTTGTTTTTATTGCTGGTGATGATGGGAGGAAAGATTGTGGAGCTCTGATACATACATAAGCTGATCAACTAATCATTCTGTGCATATGCATTAGGTTCTCACAGACAGGCGAATTTTTTGAATGTAATAGATTCAGAGTACAAATTCAAACATTGTTCTTGGGAAAACTGCCTTTAAAAACTTATTGGAAAGGAAAATGTTCTTCTCTCTTCTTCACATTTTATATTTGTGTCTTGGTCATTATCATCTGAAAACTCCTGGTGAAAATTGTCAGCCTGCTTCATAGTAAACAGGTTACACCTAATCTAAATCCTAAAACTGTTTTAGGTTTTTGTTTAAGGCCAGACTTGATTTAACAGAGTTTATTGAGCTCCCTCTGATGTCTAAAGATTGTCATTCCGTGTCTTGTTAATGATGGGTGCCATATAGCTGCCTTATGGATTGGCAGAGGCTGTCAACATTATTGGAAAACTGATTTTCCAAGAAAGATTCTCAGCAGAAGACAATGAGCATAGGAAAACATTACAGCATATTTTAATGGAGTAATATAGCAAAGCCCAAACACTGGATGTAAGTTGAGGTTACAGGGCTTAGAGATTTTTTTAAATTTTTTTTTGTAGCGAGGATTCTCAAGCTGTAAAATGTGTGTAATGACACTTGAGCATTGAGGTATTTCAGGTGCTAGTGATGAACAAAAACTGCTGTGATTTGTAGGCCATTGCCATCCATCTCTTATGTTTACTTCAAAAAAAACTAAGTTCTGACTTTTCTACATAAAATCAATCATAAAGGCAAAAAGATTGAATGCTTCCAATTTCTCTAAGACTGATTAAAGAGATTTCAGTGGCAGGAATAGAAAACAGTAAATCAGCAATTACTTTAATGTGAATATTTGCAACATTCCTTTCTTAATGAATTATGGTGTGTTTTTTTTTTTTTTTTTTTTTTAAAAAAAAAAAAAGCAAGCTTGCTTAGATATACATGACCATTTGTGTATCTTTGATAACTTGGCCTGTGTTTTTTGTTCTATTTAAGTCAGCCTGAGTAGGCAGTAACAGTAGCAGTGAGTTGTAAAAGAAACTGAAATTTCTACTAGTAGCCGTCATTTTGACAGCAGCAGTTTTCTTGCAGCGCACATGGGAAATATATTTGTTTGAGTTATAGAACGTTCTCTGGCAGATCAATGGGACCCTGGTCTAAGGCTTTTTTTTTTTTTTTTTTTTTTTTTTTCTCAGAAGTCTGATAGAAAAGTACTGTTGGAGGATTTGGATGGCTGTCCAAAGTCACTTTGTGTTAGGAAGCAGCACGTGTATATTTAATGACAGAAATTGGTCCCCCGCAAAGCTTATAGATGTAGTCAAACAAAACTTTCCTTTCATAGCTTTTTACCCCATCAGTTAAGAATGGCGGGGAAGGAATAGAAATTTCCTGTCTCTATTACAGAGCATCATTGTGAGGTCAGAGTGGAAACAGCCAATATGCCAAGAGCTTTAAGGTGAAAACCACGGTGCGTTTTAAGGACAGCCTTTCAAGTTTATTTTTTTCCCATGTCAAATTACAGTAGTGTTCTGGGAACAATGTGTAATGTGTTTGCAGGATTTTTATCCTTATTTCTATGAAGTATCATTTTCTTGACTGCGTCAGTGATCGAGTTTACATTAATGTGGATGCACAACATCTATTTGTGTTAACGACTTCTATATGTGCATGTCATGGAGAAGATGCATCAAATACAGCTAAACTGTGAGGCATGCTTCACTTTTCCAGTGCAATTTATTATTAATGTGAGTGATTCTAGTATGTGGTAGTATTGACTGAATGCGAGTTCATCATTTATGTTTTGCATTCCACTTTCACTAATTGTACCGTAAGTGTAAGAATAAAGAGCATAATTTATGTTCTTACTACACTGAAATACTAAATTCACAGAATACCTGCTACGGCAAAATGTGAATTTCCTATTGTACTAGCAATATGTCCTCCGCATGCTGAGATAATAAATAAAATATTGATGTACATAACAGACTTCTAATGGTTTTAAAAGTAGTTCTACAAGCTGGAGGGGGAAATAGCATATCGTTTTTAGATTAAGTTTGTTGTCAAAAATTTTCAGTCATATAACCACAGGAAAGCAATGATATAATTTTTCTTATTTGCAGTGTTAAAAAATCCTATCTGTAAGTTGTATAGATTCCCTACTTCTGACAACAAGTGGATGAGGATCCGTGAACAGATGGCTGAGACTACTCTCTCTTTCCATGTTCCTAAAGAACTGATCAATCTGCACATAAAGGAGGATATGAGAAGGTAAGGATGAGGAAGTAGCAATAGTCAATACTATATTTTATTTTTCTTAGAAAAAAGTGTGTGATGAGCTTAAAAAATAATAATTTAAACAATGAAATAGGCAAAATATAGTGCTCTTTTGCAGTTAAGAATTTGCAGCTGTAACTGAACAACAGAATTGATTGCTTGTAACTTTATAAGACTCTAGTGCGAGTGCATAAGTTCTGAGCTATGAACTGTGCTAGAATGCAGTCATGACTTGAAATGTGCAAGAATCAACATTTGGTTAACGATAAGCATTTTCTGAAAAGCTAACATCGTATACAGAAACAACACATGACAAGAGTGTGAACTGCATTGTAGAATTTTTGGCTTTGTGCCTTAGTAGCACTTAAACCATTGATAAATATTACGCAAGCAATAGAAAGGAACATGTTCATAGTTAGTAAAGAAGCAATGATAATACAAATCACTTTCTTTTAATTAATTTACAATATTTGGCATGAGAAAAAGGTATCAGGTATCAAAATAATATAATTTTGAAATCTTTGCTCATGTTGGGCCTTTTAATCAGGAAAGACTTAGGATCATCACAGTATGTATGGTGTGGGGCAAAAAGAGGCTAAGGATCACCAGTGGCCTAAAACTTGTTTGCCCACTGTAGGGACTAAAATTGTGATCTGCCTTTGAATAAGTTCTGCTGATACAGCTGGGACAAAAGCTAGTATTTCAAGTGGTCCAAGGCTTCCCTAAAATCTTACCTGTTTTTTCCAATGATACTGGATGGTGTAGTAAAAGATGTTGCCTCTTTACCCTTGAATCTTGCCTAAGTTGTCATCTTGTCTAATGCCTAAGAGCAGCACTGTAAGCTAATTCTGGATCCCTAAGTCATCCTGTGTGTTTTCAGGCATTCCCCATTCCACAGCACATTGGAGGGGTTCTTTATGGTGGTGGTTGGTCCTGCAGTAGGAGTTGCTATCTATTTTTATTCACCCCATCAGCTGCTTCTCTGTGATTTCTTTATGCCAATACAACAGTAGTTGTCAGGCCAGAATCTTGCATTTAATAAAGTCAGTGGACTGGTACATACTTCTGTATAGTGATGATGATGGGTTATAAAATCATATGTGAATCATTGTAATACTTTATTTTATTCATTAACACCATGTTTAGGTGCTTATGGGCCAAATCTTGTATGAAAATACTGATGTGTACTTTTTTTTAGTTAGCAAT
The DNA here is from genome assembly GCF_047663525.1 of Anas platyrhynchos. Taxonomy (NCBI): domain Eukaryota; kingdom Metazoa; phylum Chordata; class Aves; order Anseriformes; family Anatidae; genus Anas; species Anas platyrhynchos. The sequence continues at coordinate 39,215,802 of NC_092590.1, forward strand.
AAAAATAGATTATACTGAATACACAGCTCATCCACTTCCCAAATTTTCATTTGCCCCATGGGTAAATGCCTTTTAAGTGTTAGGGGATTACTTTAACCACTTTTATTTCTAATGTGTTATCGTCTCCAAAGCCATAATGGAAGTAACAGTGCTTGTTGTTATTTCAAATAATAACGTTCATCTAAAAGGAAAGAAAAAGAAATAAACAAAAAAAACAACACCCGTTACTGGTTATTTGTGTTAAATGATCTTTAAATACTCACTGAAATTAAGAAAAACTTGGAGGAAGAAACGTAAGTAAAAGTGGCTTGAAGATTGAGGCAAGTGCTCATGGTTTTCCTGACTGCCAGTGTGATACCAGTGCCATGTAGAAGATTAGGAGGGCAGTCTGAAGGAGGAGGTAAGATCAAGGGGAGTGACACCTTTTTGTAGGATATAAGCAGATGGAAGGAATAAGGGCATCTGTTTGCCTATCAGTGTACAAGCGTGTAGGTTGAAGCTTCAGCTTTGCACATGCTCTGCTGTCTGAAATAATTACGAAGATGTGTCCTCCTTATATTTGTCAAGTAGTAAATTAATGGAAGCAAGTTATTGCTATGCTAGTTCTTGAACTCTTATAAATCTTATGGTATACCATCTTGAGGTTCTTTCTTTCTGAAGTATTCTTCTCTGCATGTTTTTTTTTTCCCCAGTGAATAAATATTTTTCTCTCAGAGGCCACTTACTATGCTCAGCTTGTTTCATTTCATTCCTATTGTGGATTCAATATAGTCTGAAGCAATTACGTATAAAAGATATCCAAGTGCAATGTTAATCCTATTCAGTATTGTATTTTAAATTGTAATTTAAATTCTCTTTTCTCATAGCTCTTAGAATTGTTTATCACTTGATAAAACTACAATGTTCATTGTTAACCAAACTTTTTTCATTTTTGGACTTGATATTCTGAAATATGTAACCACTGAGGATATTTGTTTTTCAGCATGGAGTAAAGATTTAAAGATATTCATGCATTAAAGATATTGTCAAATCCTTCAAACCTCTTTGGAGGAAGTTTTAATGAGTTATGTGGTCATTTTTACTGTTCTAACAAGGGCCATATAATCTACTTTGGTGCTTTTCATTACAACAAAAATGTTTCTTCTTCAAGGGTTTTCAGTGGGTCCTTTCCCCTGTTTCTCTACACTGATCTTGTCCACATTTTTTATACCTATCTTTTATACCTTAGTTTATAAGTCGTTCAGAATTTTTTCCAGCCTGTGTAATCCAAGCTTGCAGTTGTGGATGTGGTTTTTGTTGTACTAGATCAGCATAGAAAGGGTTGTTAGGCATTGGAATGGGTTGCCCAGGGAAGTGGTTGAGTCACCATCCCTGGAGGTATTTAAAAGACGTTTAGATGTAGAGCTTAGTGATTTGGTTTAGTGGAGGACTTGTTAGTGTTAGGTCAGAGGTTGGACTAGGTGATCTCAGAGGTCACTTCCAACCTAGATGATTCTCTGATAGCAGGAGAATTAGGAAAACACAGTAGAGCCCGCCATACATGTCTTTCAAATTTGTTGCTAAAGCTCTTTTTGAGTTCCTTAGGGCCAAATTCAGTTTTGGCTAAAAGGAAATTTCACCTACTTATGGCTGAATTTGGCCGATAGCATCTGTGGTCACAGCCTGTAAACAAATTTCAAGGATAAATTGCTCAACTTCCCTTGACCCATCTTTCCAGAGTACAAAGTGCCTTCCAACTTTCCTGCTGCAATGGCTGTCCTGTCCCAACTCCAGTAGCCTTTTCTCATGCCAATTTATCTTGTGGTCAGTCTAGTATAGATTTCACAATCTGTTTTTTGAATTCTTCCTTGCAACATTCCAGAATTCTAGATTGTTTGAAAGATAAATGTTTTGCTCTATTCTTTTAATATAAAACCTCTGTAGAGAAATGGAGACACAGGCAGAAATGCTCTGTATTGGCAATGTGCATTGATTTTGTGGACCTTTGCACATAAGTTTTTAAATTACTTGTTTTTGAACAATGGCACTGCAAAAACATTGTGTTGATGGATGTAGTGTGGAAAAACTACACCAAGTAAACTTATCGTAACTTTTTAAGCTGTTGGAACGCACCACGTTTATATGGACACTGTTAATATGATCTGGCATCCACTTGAAGACTTTTAAAACCTTATCTCAGATTTTAACTCAATATATTTTTCTCTCAGAGGCCACTTACTATGCTCAGTAACTCAAACCTAGCATGATTTTTCATGGAAGAAATTTTTTGAACCCTTGAAACAAAAATTTTAAAAAAGCAGCAGTAGAACATAGTTCAACTACATGTATGTGAAGGTATTTACCCTGCTGTGCATCAGAAAGGATGCAAAATATCTCTTTCACCATCAGATGCTGCATATAGGAATATAAATGTACAAATGCAAGTGTAACTTAAATTTTTGAGTAGATTGTGGACAATTGCCTACCTGCAACATGATTCAATTTATTACCATGCATTTATACATGAATAGAAGTTATTTTCATGTGTGAATACTATATAATTCTTTGTACTCTTGATTTCACTATTCATAACTAAATTTGGAAAAGATGGCAACTGTTTAAGTCTAGGCGGAATTTTCATCAGACTTAACGAAGTCGAATTTGCTGGGCTCTACTTTCTACACTGGGTGTTTAAAGCTGTAGTATGTTGGAACGGAGGAATACTTCCTCATTTGTTCTGTGGTAGTTACCTATAGGTAACATTATTATTATTCAGCAGTGCTGAAAGTTATAAAATGTTAACGCACCGACTACCCTGTTAGAGAAAACTTTGTGTTGCTGTTCTGTGCAAAGTCCACATAGATTTTAAGACTCCAGAAAGTAATTCTGTACCAATGAGCAATGCTTCTTGGAGATTGGTTGGTAAAATTTCTAGTTGTTTGTGCACAGCATGCCCTGTAATCAAAGAATTCAGTATCAAGCAAATGATCTAAGTTGTTGAGTCTCCAATGTGGTAGTGAAGAACAGAAAAATACAAAACCGAAGTAAAAATAACCTTGTTTTCAAGGCTGTAATTATTTAAATACAAATTCTGTCTTCACTGAAAGAAATCTTAACTTCTATGTGGTTAACTAGATTTTGTACTTACCAGTAACCTGTGCTTCTAATAGCACTAAGTTCGGTGTAATTTTGTCTTTTCATGTCACTTGATGCAGAGTATAAATTCAGAGACACTAAGGTGTAAACATGATTTAAAAAAAAAAAAACAAGGCCCTGTACAATTTTATCGTTACTGATGTCATAAAGACAGCACAGTTAATTTTGAATGAGACACTGATTAATAAGTTGGGGGAAAAAAACACCCACAGAAGTGTTTAGATGCCTGAGTAATAAAGCAATTAATTATATGATTAATTTTCCCACATATATGATTCCAAGCTGAAAGAAGGGAAGTGATAAATAAAAACTGTCAAAGTAAAATGTTGTTTCAGCTCTACGATATAAGCAAAACGATTGTCTTTATTTGACCCAAGATGATTCTACTATATCCTGATACAGCAGGAAAATGTAAAATAAATATATAATAAAAACAAACAAACAAAACCATTCACAATTGATAATTACTGAAAATAGAATTTAGGTGTAAAATGTAAATTCTATAGGTGCCATACTGAATATTACTGAATTTGAGACTCTGCAATCACGCGATTCAAGAAAATTATTCTTTGCTTTTAAAATAAATCATAGATCTAGCTTCAAATGCTTATGCTATTTGAAGATTTGAGTCTCTGAAATAAACACAGGTAATAAAATATCCCAGGAAGGGAAATAGTTTCAAGGCAGAAAGAAAGGAATGGGTTTAATTTAGCTGTTGTGTTGCCTCTGCTTTTGAATAAGAAAAACTGGAGTGGATAGAGATGCAAAATGAACTTTAAAACTCCAGCTGTCAGGGACAGTTCAAAATATTCTCAAGACTGTGCAAATCCCAGTTTATTCTCCCTATATACATGGAGAAAACAAGTTGTAAAATATTAAGATGCTTTTTTTGTGTGTATATCTACTTTTTTTTTTTTTTTGGACTAATGTTTGAGGAATGAAATAGATAAACACCATCTCATTTTCAGTTATCTGGCATGTTGGTCATAGCAGAAGCTACAGCAGTTTTCAGAAATTCTGTAAGAGGAAAAACAGCTTCTGAGAGGTTCTCAATGAAAAACATCAGGAAAGAAAGAAAAAGTATCATTTTATTCATTTTCATGGTAGTTTCCCCAGAAGGGATTAAATCCTTCTTAGTAATTATTTGTCTGCTTTAGAAACAATATAGTAAAAAGGCTATGATTTTTTTTATTTCTGGAGAGGATGTTACATTGTTTTGATGGGTTATTGCCTGTATATCACAGGGACCATAACTTGTTATAAAGAAAAATGAGAGTAATTTTATCTGCTTCTATTCTTCAATAAGATGTAATGGTTGCCCATAAATATGTACATTTTTAAGTAAAATTTGTTAGGAAAACTAATTCCTTTGCTCCTTTCCTTAGAAGGAAACTTTTAAGTTTCCATTACTTATGAGAGATTGATTCATGCCCCAAGCTTATGGTTTATATTTACTCTAAAGCTCCCGTTTGATAAGTATTCAAAACTTTGTTACCTTGATCCTGTTCCTGTATCCTTACAAGAAAGTGATAAGAAGTGTGATAAGAAAGAGTGACTTTTTCTGTTACAGTGGTCATTAGAGTGCATTCACAAACCAAACTGTTTAAGTAGAAACTATCAGCATGAATAATAGAATAAATTATTTGTGCCTCTTTCAGGTACTTGCAGTAGTTTGCTATAATCCCACGGCTGCATCCTTCAATAAGCAAAGTTTGAGTTGGTAAATCAAAAGGTAGAATGTTAATCTGAGCCTTGGGTGTGCAAACTTCCATTGATTTTTTTTTTTTCCCCAAGTTCAATAGGCTTCACTGAACATTTGCTTGGAATCAAAAATCCTGCATAGTTTTAAGTTATGATTCTGACGGTAATGGTATTTAATTGCTTGTAGCCTTAAAAATGTCATGCAGTCTTTACAAATCTCTGGGTGCCCCAATGCAGTTGTTTATAAAGAGAAGAACAGATGTTTTTACCTAAGGAATGATCTTGCCAAACCATCTTGTGTATCAGCAGCTTGCCACACAACCATACTTTCCATCAGCAGGGGAAGGTTGGGTAAAGCTCAAGTCCCCCAAAGAGCCAGGTGTCCATGAATTGTAGCTCTGTAAATCAGGAAGATATAAGCTGTTGTTGGTTTTAAGTAGGAGCCTGAAATGAAGATTCATGACAGCTCTAATAGTGCTGTGGGATCCTGAGGAGTCTCATAATTTACTCTTATAAATTTTTGTCTATTTAAAATTGTATTGTGTTAGTACCAATGACCATTAATCTTTGTACTAAGGATCATGATAGTATAGAGTGCTTTCAACAGGTCAGGATCCAGTATTTAATTTTTCTGCCATAATGGCAGAAAAGTTTTGAAGTAAAAAAAAAAAAAAAAAAAAAAAGTAGATTTGCAATTTTGAAATGTGGAACTTCTTCCAACCATAATGGCAAGCGCTTAATGAAAGCTTGGCATACTTTGTGTACTAAAGGAAAAGAATGGATGTGAGAAAGTGCCCTAGAAAGGCTTAAAAATAAGTTAGCTTACATTTGTGGAGGAGGAGGAGGAGGAATGGCACAGACTGTTTACATCCTCTCTGATTAGACACAAAATGGAGCAAGCTTGTGCCAAGGTCTCAGAGGAAGATATTAAAGTAGTTAAGGCAGGAGACAATGGAAGTTGAGACTGTCCTGGCTGATATTTTCCATTAGGCACTGATAGAAAAGACTGTCTTGGAGGTGGTGTGTGGAGCTAAACAGCAAGATGTAGGAAACAAATCTTGGATTTGATTGTGTAAGAAGGGCTAAAGTTGATGCTAAGCACAAGATGTGTCATGGTGGTGAGTGCAATTACCTGGGAAAGACCTTCAGAGGGGATTTGGAATGGGGGAAGATCATGAAAAATAGCTCTGTTTTACAATACTGAGTGTGCACTGATCTTACTGCTCTGTTGACAAATTATTTGAAATTCCATGCTTGAATTGAAAAGATAATTCTGTTTTCAGCCATGTTTCAGAACAGAGTTGCACTGAGTCACCAGCAGCAGTGTGACAAACAGTAAGAATTCACAGCACACAAATAGTATCCAAATCCAAAATGTCTTGGATTGATTATTGCATTTGGAAAAAAAAAAAAAAAAAAAAGTAAAATGTGCAAGAGGGCTGTTTTTGGAGGGATAGTATACATGCCATATAATCCTATTATCTGGTATTTTTGATTTTTTTCTATATTAGTTTAAAATGGCAAGTTTTATTTAAACATTGCAGATGAGATGCATTTTTTGTGAGATACTGGCGGCTGTATTTTGACTTCAGTGATGTGTGTTTCTGAGATGAAATAAATGCAAGCCTTGTCGACAGTGATAAGAGCAGGATTTTTCATTCCTTGAAAACACATTAAAGTTAATGTGGTGGGATTTCAGCTTGCCCTTCCCATTGCTTTTGGTGTAACCGAAGTCAGCCAGTTAAACTAGTTTCTGTACACAAGTGATATTTTAGTCTGAGATAAGGGGTTTTTGCTGCTGCTGTTGCTTGGCATAAGTATGGGACCAGCAGCTCCAGGGGCGGACTTAGATGGAGGCAGGAGAGCAGAGCCCCAGCACTGGGTTTTCCATGGAATAGAGGGCTCTGAGTGTTATGCATTGATGCATCCAGCTCTCACTGTATAGTATTTCTTCAGTCTCTGCAGAGTAGTGTACTGCTGTATAGGAGGAAAAGACAAGTTTAGATTGAGTCAGGAACAAGCATTGTTTCTAAAAATATTAAAGATCACATTTGAAATATTAAGGGCCAAATTACCTTCACTACAAACAAATAGTATTCTATGCTCTGCCAAATCTCGAGGGGTGTTTCTTAGTTGGAAGCCGTGAGATTTTGACTCAGTGAAGTGTCCCATTTTAAGCTGATGAAGGTTTATAAGGAAAACGATGATGGAAAACGGTGGGGCTGACCTCCTAGTGCTGATGATTCTTATGCTACACCATTGCCAGTTTATATCAATGGTATATTAATGGAGGAAGATTAAACCATGTCATCTGCTTCTGTTCTTTTAGGTCGAATGAGATGAAAAACTGATCATATGTCATTAGTAAACTCCAAACAAGTTAATGTATTCTAGTGTTTGTTTCCATTTTGATACTTTCAAAGACATCTGAACCGAGCAAAATACTTTAATTTGCTTTTAATTTTGCTTGTTGCCTTAGGTAGGAGCAGAATTATGCCTGTATAGCTTTTTCTAGTACTGTTCACTGTAGTGCAAAGCCAATAGTGATGGGGAAAGCTATGTATTGGTTTGTGTGTGTGTTTTTTTTTCTTTAAGAAATAATTCTGAGAATCTTTGGCTAGTGGTCCAAACTGTTGCTTTAAGTATAGCTATGTTCCTGGGCAGCAGTCTCATTGGTGTTCTTCTCACCTTTTTATTTTTTCTCCTCTTCCCCTTCCCCCCTCCTCTTTTCCCACCCCCCTGCCTCTCTTCCTCTTCAGTAATTTTCATATATCAAGGACCTGTCCTCTGGAATTCTTTTCTGAGACTTCCAAGAATTGCAGTGAAATAGTCTGCTTGATGTTTTGAGGAACATTAGGAAAACTAGTCGGTCGGTTTACATAAGTTTTCTCCCAAATAATTCCAAGCCTCTGAAGGCTTGAGATATTTCAGCTTCTTTAAAAGCAGAACACCCTAAGTGGATCTGGGGTTGGATTTACTTTTCAAGTGAGGAAAAAAAAAAAAAACAGCCAGAAACATGGTAACCATGCTTGTTTGTGCAGGAAACGAGGGATCTCTATTTCTTTCAGGTCAGCTCTCAAAAGAGCATACAGGAAAACTGATAATTTGCTAAAGGATTTCCTTTCGGATTTTCAGTGACATGTTTGGTTACCATAACACTGCTGTTTTGACCTGATGAACACAGCTGTAAGGCTGAAGATTAAGTTTTAGGGAAATGGTGGCTTTCTGTTTTATTTTGTGTTTTGTTGTGCATGTAGCACAAAAGGATGTGTATGTGTGTGGGGGGGGGAGGTGGACTGTTTATGTCTGGTAGTGTGTTGGATAAACTGACATTTGTAGAAATATGTATTGATGTGTAAGACAGTATCCAAATATAATGATGTATAAGACAGTATCCAAAGAGTAGAGTTTATAGAACAGCTATGCTGCAGTCACTGGAGAAGGATTGAACTTCGTATACTTTACAATGGTGCTTAGCATTTCCTCACAAAATGTTGCTTACTGTGAACAGAGCTCTTTGAGCCTGGAAGCCGCCTTGCCTCCAGGGGAAAAACAATATTTCAGCTTGCGTTTGTACCAGAAGAATTCTGAACGCAGATAACTGCATTATTCACTCATTTGGCATTCTTTGTTGCAAAGTTGAAAAACGGAGCTGATATCACCGAACTTCACAATTGCCATGAGAATAGACCCAAGATTTTACTTCAATTGGGAAGTGCTTTTGATGTTTTATAACGAACTGTTTTGGGATTAAGTGGATTCATTTGGTTGAATGTGAATGTTAATAGATTAATGAATTAATGCCATCTCTTTTTGCCTTTTGGTACAGGAATCAGGAACTTAAAGACTTGGGAGAACTTGCTCCTCACTGGGACAATATGCGTAAAAGTGTTATTGCACACTGTGATCAGATGCTGAGCATGTATCAGGATACTCTTGCAGAGCTTGGGAAGCATACAGGTATGAAACTCGCCTCCCCTCTCCTCTAGCACTTAACAGTCAACCTAGTTAATTCTAATTATAACCTGGAGTACTGAAGTATTCAGCAGTAATAAAACATGTAAAAAATCATAAATAATAATTTAATTGTTGTATTTCTGAGATATTCAGAAGTACTCTTACTTCTAAAATTTTTTCATACATTCCAACAAGTTTTCACAATTAACGTAGTATATAGTTATGCAGCAGCCAAAAGATTTGAGAAGGTGGGTGTGCCTGTTTTAATTGCATGTTCCCTTGATTTTGCTGCTTTTCTAGTACTGAGTACCATCTGCTAGCTGAAAACAGCTAGTAGAACTACCACAGAGGTAGTTCTGAGCTTTTCTTGAAACCTAAGCTGCATTTAACTGTAGACAGGATAAAAGTGGCATGCTCCACGTATCCTTAGTGTAGCATTTGTCATTGGCCAGGTTGTGCCAGAATAGCATGCAATTTATATAGGATGGACAGTCTGTCCAAATTCCAGAGGAAGCGGTATGTACTGTGCTTGTTTTTTTCAGATGAAGATAGTTTTGTCTTGTATTCTGATGTGTACTGGTTGGTTGTTTGGGTAATATTTGTCAGGGTCCTATGGTCAAGGACTGTTATGTATTGCAGTGTCTACATGCCAGTTAAATAAGACAGCATCAGTGAAAAATGTGCAGAAAAGAAAGCTGATCTTTTTCTCCTGTAGAAATTCTTACTTGTAAAAAAGAACAAGAAAGGTCTGCAGAACTAACTATTTCTTGGTTTTGAATTACTTTTCTTTTGGTTGTTCACAAATCATTCAAAAATATGGTAATTCTTTTCTGTTTTGCGAGACTACTGGAATTATTTCCTGAATAAAAAATAACACTATTTTGAGAAAACAATTTTTTCTTTCTGTTCATAGCATGCCTTTCACCCCAACCCCCTGTAGATTTTGAGATTTTTCTGGAAAGAAATAAACACTTTTGTTCTGAATGACTACAGAGGCCTTGTTGTTGCTGCTTTCTTGCTGGTGTCAGTTTTCTAATGCCAGTCCTCACAGTCACCATCTCAATATGTGTTCTCTGTGACTTTGCTGCCATTATTGCTTGGATATGCTCCTTCTGCTGATATATTCTCACCACTAGCTGCTCCCAGTAGGGCCTTACTCCCACAGCTTTGTGCATGGAGGCACAGGCTTGCCAGAGGTAAACAGGGCTTTGTGCATTGTGTTGCAAATATAACAAGCTTGCAAGAGATAACATCTTTTGAAATATCAAATAATAGGGACAATTTGCAGTACTTTAACTATTTCTAGCTTTTTACAGTCCTGTAAAAACAAACAAGCCCTTTTTATTTACTGAGAAATCAAGCAACCAGATTTTAGTCCAACACACAACTAAAATGCATAGCAATTTCTTATACAGAACTGAACACTTTTCTAATAATGGGTCTGCTGCTTTTAGTAGGCAAGAACCAAATATTTCTTTTCCAAAATAATCACTAAAACTGTACTTTTGTCCTTTATACATTATCTTCTAATAGAAGATTGACCATGGCATTTGTCATTCCAGGTTGCTCTGGGATTTCTTTCTTGGTCACAGGAAAAGAGAAATCCTGTTTTAGTGTATGAACAAAAAAAAAAAAACAGCCGCTAACTGAAACCAAACATTTTGGCAGCAGTTGATCACTGGGGGGAAGCTCATCTGTTGTGTAATCATTTGCATTTTGGTTGCACAACTGTAATTTCTTGTATTTATGATTGTTTACCATCATCAGAATATTCCAATTCTGATTTTGGCAGACTACTGCCTGATCCAGTATGACACTCCTTATGTTTCCGTGTTGTAACTAATACACATTTTTTTAAATGCTTTGTTGATTACATTTTGAAAACACTCCATAAAATATCATATGCAAGGAAATAAATACAGATGGTGAAGGAGTCAATGTAATAATTAACACTTTCAGCAAAATATTGAAATGACTTTTTGAGATTTAAAAAAAAAAAAAAAAAGACAATTAAATCTATTAAATTTGAATCCTGCAAGGGACTGTATTGTGATAAGTGATTTTGAAAATGGCTGGTGATATTGAATGATATTAAATTAACCATGATTTGAGATAACTGCAGTGGACCAGGGAACCCAAGATTATCAAGAGTAATAGTTGTACTTAAAGACTTAACATAAATGAGGAGGAGTTAATTTGGAGGTCAATGCTCAGGTACACACCTCAATCTCATTTCTTGAACAACATTGTTTTACCTCAGCATTATGGTGCTGGTGAAATACATGTATATATTTGCAAAACCCTAATTTTCATTTTGTGTGAAAACTTGATATCTTCTCCCCCTGGACACAAGGGTGAAAAATAAGGATAATGCAGGCAGAGTGTTAACCCTGACAGGTGACCAGATTGAGGGAAACTTGACTTGAGGAGTTATCTGATATTCCAGTGTGTCATAGTCTCTTAGGGACCTGGAAATTGGGGTCACAGATGTTTCTGTGTTTGAGGAGTAGGAATAAAGGAGGTGTAGCTAAGTAAGAGACATAGTTAATCTGTTGTTGAAGATGTGCCTGGGATTAGATTACAAGATTTTCAGCCAGAGAGAGGGAGGTTTAAGTTATTTTTGCATCTATCTTGATCTTGGATCTCAGAATCATAGAATTATTTAGGTTTGAAAAAACCTCTAAGGTTATCTAGTCCAACCTTTTAAGTCCAACCTTTAGTCCTCTCGCTGTGGAGAAGATATACCTTTTGGTTTCCTTTTGGTTTCCTTTGAGCTCATGAGATAACCTTTACTGCTCTTTTAACATAATATAATATCATACAATTTTCTTCAGTCTGAAGTACTGTAATAAAAAAAAATAGTAATGCGGCATGAAGGAGAATAATGTTCAGCAAATCTTGAAAATAATGGATATGTGACTGAATATTTTCAGCTTAACTTCTTAGTTTGCAGCTTGATCCCAATTTTAAAAATGTTTTTATATACACTTATTGTTGGCTCTGAGTTGTCTGCTTCTCGATTAACTGTATATTCATTTACCTCTCTACAATGTATTCAATCAAAAATTTAATTGTGGTTCAAATCCATCTTAGAAAACTTGAATTTTAGTTTATTTCTACAAATTATATACTTGAAAATTGGTTTGTTCTGGATTATGGTCCTGTAGCATGCTGATTAACTTCCACCAAGCATTTACGCCCTGTGCACAACCACTCGATCTGCCTTGCTTGAAAACTGGAGGCAAGATATTCCCTATGAATATTTCTCATTCTTTAGCAAGTGAGAATTACCATAAAGCGAACATATCTGCACCAAGTCCAACTTTGTAGAGTAGACAAAAAAGGGAGTTGAACTTTGAGAATGTTATTTGCTTGTTTTTATTTTGACCTGAAATGATTTTTTTTCCTGGTGTTCTTTTTCTCAGTGATCAAAATGAGAATTCTGTTGTTTGTCCAGCTGTAGAAGGAGAGAGAAAGATATGATCGAGGTTAGGGCAACTGAATATTGCTCTGGGGAATTGGATATTATGCCTGCCTCCGTCAGAGTTCCGATGTGACGCTAGGCAAGTCAGACTTTTCAGAAGTCATTAGTTTGTTCTTATTTTCTGGAAGTCTGGCAATACACACAGGCTGTTTTGTAGGAGTATTCACTGCTGATGTATATAATTCATGTCAGTGGGAGCCGTGCTTTGGAAATGTAACATGTATGATATTTCATATTTGGCAGAATCAGATCCTCCAAGTCTCATATTAATGCACTGCTTCTTAAATGCTTCAACCTTAAGTTAGTCTCTGTGATTAGAATAGATGAGATTATAACAATTTTATGTATCCAGTTAAACTTATCCTCTAAATGTTTGTAAAGCCCTTAAAACTGTAGTGCTCATGCAGTAGAAACTGCAGAAACTAATAATTCTGTCTTTGTGGAAGGCTTGAGCAGTATAGATGTATTTAGAGTAAAAGGTGGAAACAAAATATTGAATTGCTGCTTCTGAAGTAAGCACCGAAGACCCTAAGTGCTCGATGAACTGGAAAAAGCTATTAAGTGATACGGAATTCAAATCTACTTCAGAGTTTCCTGTTAAGGTGAATGTCAGAGGAAGCTTACATCTATGAGCCCGTATTTCCTAACTATGAAGAGTTTGATCTTGTAACAATTATAATAATTATTTTAATAGAGAAATTGTAGTTTTCTTAACCTAAAATACAGCTTAAAACGTTATTGTATTGGGTTTATGTGTCAAGAGTTTGATAGCAGGGGGCTGCAGGGGTGATCTCTGTGAGCAGAGCCCAGCAGCTTTCCCATTTCAGATCAGAGCCAGCTCCAGATGGCCCCAAAAGCGATCTGCTGCTGTCCAGAGCTGAGCCAGGGAATGATGCTGGTTGGGCCTCTGGGAGAGCAGGTTGAAGAAAGGGAAACAACTGCTGTGCAACAGCAGCTGGGAGAGAGGAGAACCAGCCCTGCAGCCCCCAGGTGAGTGCAGCAGGAGGAGGGCAGGAGGTGCTCCAGGCACACAGCAGCAGTTCCCTTGCGGCCTGTGGATAGGCCCCTGGTGGAGCAGGCTGTCCCCCTGCAGCCCATGGGTCCCACATGGAGCAGATCTCCACACTGCAGCCCCCCCATGGGTGGAGGAGCCCCCGGTGGAGCAGGTGGATGTGGCCTGGAGGAGGCTGCGGCCCATGGAGAGCCCCCATGCCTGTAGGCAGCCCCTGCAGGCTCAGTCCGAGAAGGACGGCATCCCCTGGGAGGGACCCCAGACGGAGCAGGGGCAGAGAGGGACTGTGAGGGAGTGGCGGAGATGAAGTGTTAGAGACTGACCGCAGCCCCCATTCCCCTGTGCTGCTCAGGGGGAGGAGGGAGAAGAGGGTGCAGGAGGGAAAGAAGGTGTTTTTTAATTAGCTTTTAGTTTCTCACTGTGCTAGCCTGCTAGTGATAGGCAATACATTATATTGATCTCTTTATGCTGAGTCTGTTTTGCCCATTACAATAACTGATGAGTGATCTCCCTGTTCTTATCTTAGCCCTTGAGCCGTTTCCATTGCATTTTCTTCCCTTTTCTTTTGAGGTGTGGGAGTGAGAGCGGTTGTGGTGGAGTTCAGCTGCCCAGCATAGTGAAACAACCACAGTTATTTAGAAAAAAAACAACCATCCAAACAAAACATCCCACAACCCTGAAAATGAGTTTTATCACATGGATGATACTGGCAGATGTGGATGGAAATATTTAATTCCACTGCATGGATTTCTCATACCTGGTTAAAAAGAGTAACTAATAGCAGTGGATTTTTCTCATGTGTTACTGACATTGGAGGGGAACGGATTCTTGCTTCACAGGTCTTCCCTGAAAAGAGGAGTAACAGGACTCGGCAGTGCTTTGTGTGTTCTACTTCAGCTCAGGACAGAAGTGTACTCCATGACATGCAGGCTCTTTTCTTCTCCCTCCTACTCTTTTATTTTGCCTGTCCCTTTTAATTTTCTCTTACCTCACTCTCTTCTTAGTCCATCAGTGTTTCCTTGTCACAGATTGTTATCATCCCTCAGACTTTGACCCTGGTCTCAGCTGAATTCTCATAAATCATTTGCCCCCATTCTGTTTTCTTCCCTAATAATTCCAGTCTCCTCACCTGTGCTACTCCCATTTTGTGTTTGACACAGTTCAAGTTCCCTTCACTGCTCATAATTTGGTGTTCACTGCTCATAATCCTGTGCTTTTCTGATGCATGTTTTCTCATTTGTATTTGTCCTCTTGAATTACTCCTTTTTTCAACCTGTACCTGAGTTTTCCTATCAAATCTAAATATAATTGATTCCTTAACAGTCGCTTTTCTCATTAACTTGGCTTTAATTCTCCATTCAAATTATTATTACTTAAAGTTGCTAACCTTAGACAGCAGCCTCCATAGGCCTACAACTATTTAGGTGAAGTACCTGGCTTGGCTTTGTACAAGTTTGGTAATACCTTTGTAGCTTCAGTCTGGGGGGTCATTGGTGCTGTCCTGCAATATGGTTTGCATTGGGAGGCTGAAGCAGTTGTCTTGGAATTTTTGGCTCTTTCAATAGAGAACCTCTTGCAAATTTTGACTGAGCAAATCAAAAAAGAATTGCAAAAAAAAAAAAAAAAAAAAAAAAAAAAATTAACTTTCCCCCCCATAACACAAGAAGAAGAAAAAACATTTGAGAGACTGTGAGAGTAGAGGAGAGAATCCTATCTGAATCAGAGAAATTTTAGTCCAAATACTTAGCAGATGGCTAAATGACAGGATACTAACAAAATGGTCTAAGTTAGTTATGCTACCTAAGTGAGAAGGTAGGATCACCTTTCTTTCTTATCTACACCCTTTTGCTTTATATAAATATATATATATACACACACATCAAATGCCCTATCAAATATCTCCCCAAAAATTATTTTATTAGCCAGATTTTAATTATATTCCTATATGCTTATAATTATATTCCTATACAATAAACTCATAAACTCATACTTTTAAAGTATATAGCCAGATTTTTTTGGAGCTTTGTATTTCTTGTAGTGCTGGATTTCTTTAGGAAAAAATAATAATTTACAGCTTTCCTTAAACCAATTTACTATAAACTTTCTAGGAAAAGTACGTAGCCCAGTCAACATATTTCTGTTTAAGAAACAAAGGTTATTCAGTGAAAATATAGTGCCATCATAGCTCTGCACCCCTGTGTTTATTGAACAGAATAAACGTAATACCCATTAACTGTGGCAATGTTTCCAGCAGGCTGCAGACCTACTTCAGACAGCAGGGAAAAAAACGTCTATCACCTAGTATAAAAAATTAGATTGTTCTGTGAATTAAAAGCTGTTTTGTTGCATGCAGTATGGATACATGCTGAGACTCAGTTAGTGAACCATTCTTCTGCTAATATACAATTACACATTAAAAGTAAATTAAGGAAGGCTGCTAACGTACAAGTACTGTCCTCACATTAAAAAAAAGACAAAACATCTGCTGGGTGCTTAAGATAATGATTCTTTAAACTTTTGTTTTTCAGGTTCTTCCTTCAAATCAAGCTGTAGCAAAGGAGAAAAAACATTGGAATTCATCCCAATAAATCTCCATTTGCAAAGAATGCACGTGCATAGTCCGCGATTGAAAGGTAAAGCATATTCTGCAGAGAAATCCTCTGAGTATGAAAAAGCATACTTTGAAATACAATTAAACTTACATCTGAAAGAGGCAGTTCCCATTTTAGCCCTTTTTAAGATGCAAGTATCTTAACTTACATATCTGGTTTCAAGAATCATCATCAGATGGACATAAAGTTTTCAAATGAAACATTACAACAACAGTAGGTCTGAAAATTATGCTGTTTGGAGAGTTGAATCTTGGTCTTTTTTAACTTTTCACTTACTTGAAGGATACTGGCAGCAGTGTTATTAAGTTTCATGGATGGGGCATAAAGATGCTTCAGGAAAAAAAAAAGGAAAGAAAGTAGTAGTAGTAAGTTGATTTTTTTGGTAAATGTATGTGATATTTAGACTGCAGATGAGTTTGGAATAATGCTGAGACTGAAATAATTTCACAGGAAGTACTTCAACTTAAAAACAAAACAAAGGAGATTTGTTTCATTTATTTTTTTTAAATTGCTAATCACTGAATTTTGTATGATATTAGATTGTCTAAGATTTCTGAAGTATGGCTTGATATAGAAAGCTCCTTACATGACTAGATGATTGCTTTTTTCTTTTTAATAAAATTAAGTTTCCAAATTTAGTATTTAATAACTTAAACAGTGAAACATCTACAGGAGTATAAATTTCTCACTTTATTTTTTTTAATGGGCCCTACAAGCTCTGCAAGTGGACATTTCCTGTCTTTGTTTTGTGCCCTAATCTGGAGCCTGCCCATTTTCCTTCATGGTTTGATTTCATTCTCTCAGGTTTGTGCACCTGCTTCTACACCCCAAACTTTCTGTTTTGAAAATTGCTTTGGAAATATTCTAGAGCAACTGAGGATGTACTGTCCTTAGAGAACAACTTTACAACTTGGAAAACAAAATTACAAGTAAATCACTGTCCTTAGAGAACAACTTTACAACTTGGAAAACAAAATTACAAGTAAATCACTGTCCTTAGAGAACAACTTTACAACTTGGAAAACAAAATTACAAGTAAATCATGTAAACAAAGAAATGACCAGCTAACCCTTCCCTCACTTTTCTCTACAAATTCTGAAACCTGCACCCACACATACTGCTGTTCAAATGGATGGGAAGCTAAGAAAACCAAGAAATCAGGTCCCATGTTTCAGCTATGCAAGGAATTTCTGTCTTGTCTTCTGAAGCCGCAAACTTTGGATACTGACTGCAGATCTCGGAAAACTAAGGAGTGGTTAGCTAAATTTCTTTTGAATTCTTTATTAATAAGTTCCAAGGAGTGTTTGCGCTTTTTTTGATGACACTTCAAACAAATAAGCAAATGCAGAATATATGTGCATTGAAATACATTTGTAACCCTATGCATAGTTCAAAATGTTGTCATGTAACAGTGCAGAACTAATACTGTCATGTTTCATACTGACATACTGCACAATGTTCAGTAAGATTCATGCGCTTCTAGGGCGTTGACTGAATTTTTCATTGTGATCCATAGTGCCAATAGTGGTGTAAAAGCCAATCTTATCTGTTTTGTTTCTAAGGTGTTTTTTTCACTGTGCCACCAGAGATAATGGTAGAGCACATTAAATTTTCTCCCAGAGATTGCCTGGATGAACTCACCAGCCTAGGTGATGTAAGTAGCACGGTTCCACTAAGGACAACGTGACTTCTGAACTTAATATATCCTATTTCGTAGGAAGCCTAAATGAACCCAGTGCTGCTTGTGTCTAAATCGGCTTTTTCAGTGCTGCCCTGTGTCACATAAGCATTTGCTTAGTCTCAAAATGCAAATATCTCACTGATTGTGCTGAAAGTAGAGAATTTACATCTTCTGGAAAGAGGGGATCATTTTCTGTAATGTCTTCTGTCATTCAGTAACTATAACAAAAAGTTTATGAAGATGAATATACTTGTCTTCAGTTGGATAAATCATTTCTGTATCTATTACTCAAAGTCCCATCTGTTTAATTTATTGAAATAAGTTTCATTTTATGAGCACCAAAAGGCTACATCTTCTATTAGATGTATACTTATGTTCTGATATTGTAGCAATTGCTGGTCATTCTGTCATTCTGAGCACTTTGATGTCAAGTTGCTCTTTCTCAACATGTGCTTTGCTTGCCATATATCAAAGGGTAGCCAGAGTATAACAGGGAGACTGATGGGAAAAATAGAAAAGCCTACAAATATTCATAGGAATTGTGATTAAACGAGCTAATGAGCAACAATGTTGTCATTGACCCTTATGCTGTCAGATACCTTCAGTCCGTGGATGCAAGATAGGTGTTAATCACATCTATCATATGTATACATACTGATATGTACTTTGTTCAACGTGTCCAGTAACAGGCTTGTTTTTACTGAACTTTGATGCAGGTTACTGTATGGTATTGATGTGAAATAGAAAATGCTTGTGCGTCTAACCTTGTGGTAGGAACAGCTTTGAGAAAAAAACTGTTTCTTTATGGAATAATTTCATCCCTATCCATTTGATAAATGTTGCGTTTTGCTCTGTAAATCATACTACAGAAGTTAAATTTACATGTTGCTATAGCTTTGGTTTTGACCTTGTTTATACAATAAGCAGACTTGTTTAAAATGAAGAGATTTTCATTTTGCTTCTATGTCCAGTGCAAGACAAAGGTGGCCTCCTGTGAAGGTGAGCAGGTTGATTCAAGTTCTAGATTGAGCTGTGCTTGGCATAAAAAATCCTTCTACTCTTTATATCAACTGGATAAAGCTCAGGATTACGGAACTGTGTTGTGGTTGTCACCATGTTGCACCTGGTTTATTGAGGAAGGAGTGCTGAGCAGGAAGTGCTGAATGGTGAAGGGACTGGTTTTTGGCAACTGTATAACCAGTGTTGGTGTTTCACTTCTCTAAGTAGGAGGTGAATAAATATTTTGAGTCAGAATAATTAAGGTGAAATGTTTTATTTAAAGCTCAGTTTTCTTGTATTCTGATGCTCTTTTTCCCCTTGAGATTATGAATTAAATATTTGAGGGAGGGCTCACTCTCCCCTTTGTTTCCCCCTTTCTTTTGTATTAATTATTAATTTTTGTGGAACATGTTGACAATATGGCACAGCTCCTACTACTCTCAGCTGCATTTAAGCTTTGTCTCCACTGCTGAGTGTAGTCAGCAATAGTCTGTTCTTGACTTGGGTAATGGTTATGAGTTACTGGAACATTTCTGTACCAGCTCACTCATGCTGACACTGCTTGTCCTTCATGAGGAGCTGCATTGATGTGTAAGCAGAGCACATCACAAGGAATTCCTCCCAGGCCTTGCAATACTTTTCAGTATAGCATGCTCTGGAAGGTGAGAGAGAGACAGCCCTGTGCCTGGCACCAGGGTCGCAGTTGTTTTCTTTTTTGCTGCCCTCACTCTTCCTTGTTCTGTTGCATGCAAGAGGTGCTCAATTGGTCTGGGTATGTTTGGATCTGAAACAGTTGCTCTTTGTGCAGGGAAGGCCCCATGCTGAATGAAAGCTGCCTTCTGGGCAAATCCCCTGGGGTAGCTGTAAACAGCACCACTATTTTTAAGACAAAGTCAGCAAAAGCAGCAGGATTTAGTCTTGTATACATTTTCCTATAGCTTTATGAGTTATCCGGAAACATTTCTGAATGCCACTGTCCAGTTAACCTGATGAGTTTCGCTCTTATTTTAGTCCCAAACCGATGTTGCTTTAAGCAATAGAACTATTGTCAGCACTGGAGGTCTAGTAGCCAGAGGTTATGCGTTATGGATAAAACTTACTGAAGACCTGAAAGAATGGGCTGTTTACGAATCTTGAGGCTCACATGAGGCTAATGAAATTATGTTGCTTCTCCTCAAGTGGGAATTGAAGAGCCACCAATTCATTAGAGTTCAAATCAATTTGAGCAAATATGCTTTGAGATTCAGCTCTGGAAGTAAAATGTGGTTCATTAGCTGTGAATCATTTGTACAGTGTTCTTGCTTCTAGGGATATTTATCATCAGAATGCAATAAAAGTTCTATTTTAGGAGAGGATGAGATTTTAATTTACATGGAAAGCTTCCTTGATGAATAAAACAACTCTCTCTCTCAATTAAAAAAATCCTGTTTCCTTTAGAAGAACATCTTAAAAATGCCTCAGTCTGACCTGTATTTTTATACTTTGAGTGAGTACAACATAGGTACTGCTTAATGCAGATGGAAATTCTGCACATGCTAACGTAAACTTTTGACAGAGTGATTGTGATTTTGGATGTAACTCTCTGTTTCTGTACTGACAATCACAAGCACAAAATAAGAGGTTGTTTTTAAAAAGACGTTCAATCTCCAGTTCGGTAAGCAGACATCCATAGAAAATATCCGTCATGCATGTCATTATGCACAGAGTAACAACAGTTTGTCATGTCAGCAAGAACTTCAATAGCATAGTTTATTTCCCATTTTGGTAACCTTTCAGCTGAATATAACAGAATTGTTCTGTGTTTATAATCATACATAGAAAGTAAATATATGTGATAGAAAAGGGCTCTTCAACTTAGCATTAAGCAGGTAGTCATACCTGAAAGCAGGAACTAAACTAATTCAGTCTAAAAATGACGTGGATTTTTTTTTTTTTTACTAGTCAGGAGCAACTTCTCTGGGAATGCAAAGAATTCATTGTCACCTGAAGTCTTTAAATCAACTTAAGAAAAAAAAAATGCCCTCACTCAACCAGAAGACATTAGCTTGATGCAGTAATCATTAGCTGCAATTCTGTAACTTGTATTATTCAGGTAGTCAGACTACTTCATCATGATGGTTTCTTAACTCCAAAATGCATCAATCTGTGTGTTTCAGTATGACTTCAAGTTAAATAATGAAAGAAGTAATAAAGTGAAATACACAAAGGACCAATTTACTTCACAGCTTTGTAAACCTCAGAGCTAGAGTATTTTTTTACATTGTGGCACATAATAGATGTAGTAATAAATCAGGTAAACTTTCTGAGGTGTGCAAGTGTAAAAATATTAACTAGCTCCTGGGCCTTCTTGAGACAGGTTCTCAATTATTCCTTGGAAATAATGCAGACTTGTTCTCCTAATGTCTTGTAGAGTAGCATTGCTATAGTATTGCTATGTTTTGGGCATACAAATCTCTGTGCTTGTCTCTTCCTGTTTCAGATGCTTTGTATGATGTAATCACCGTGGGAGCCCCAGCAGCACATTTCCAGGGATTTAAGAATGGTGGTCTCCGAAAACTGCTGAGTAAATTTGAGGCAGAAAGGCGAAAGTAAGTATTTCTGTAATAGGTAGGAAAAGATCATTAAAGCTGCATTGTAATAGTAGGACCTCATTGAGTTACAGAACAGTTTCCCCCTGCTGGATGCATGGAAGATGAAAATCTAGTATGACTGGACAATGATTCATTCATAAAGTAACTTCTTTATCTTCCCTGTTTTGCTAGATGGCAAAATTGAAGCACAATTTACTTGGCATTACAAGATTTATTTTGGACACAAACACACAATTGTGAAATTTTCTTCCCATATTTCAGGAAGCCTGAGGAGTACCTATACTTGAAAACATGCTCCTCAGAATGAGTAATCTCTTCTGTAACGCTTGCAACCAAGTAGGAAGCAGCTATAGACAACTTTTCAATAAAAAAAAAACACAATGGTTTCCAGTAGCATTTTCATTTTTGACAGCCCTGGGCACGTCTGCAAAAAAATCTTTCCAGCCTGACAAGCTGTCAGTGCACCCATAGCTGTGACTATGTTGTGACTGCTCTGCACTTGGACAACCTGTGCCACACTGTGCAATTAATGGTACAGCATTTGAGAGGAGGTACATGTGTATGCTAATCTAAATCAATTTCTTCATGGAAAATTAATTTAATTTGATTCGTATTTGGCATTCCAAAATATATAATAGATACCATATCATAAGGAATGAAAAGATGATAAATTATAAAAATCTACTGTTAACTACTTTGAATTTGGCTAGAAGCAAAGTTGACTACAAGTTGGCATTAGTGTTTAAAAAACAAAAACAACAGCAGATGCATTTGCTATGAAAACTGTGTTTTTTAATTTCATTTTTCTGTTTTGTACTGCATGGGCATAAAAACCTTATTCTGTGGCCACTTCTGGTGAAAAAACTTGCCAATGAAATATAAATACTGTTTATCATTAGAGACCTGTGGATGGACTTCGTGTTGACAGTAGGTACCTAATCTCCTGCCAGCAGACTGGTGCAGGCAGCCTTATTACCATGAACAGGAGGCCTATAAATTTCCTGCTTCCTTAAGAAGAAAATGTCTAAAGACATTTCATAAAGTATCTGTTGTCAGTGTTTCAAAATAATCTCCAAATCTGTGTTCATCTGATGCGTTAAATACAAACATCATATTTAAGTACTATTTCAACTATTTTAATAATATGGATAAGGACACACTCTTTATTATCTTTCATTAAAAGAAATTTAAGTTCTAAGTAACATGAAGAATTCTGCAGTTCTAGCCCTCAAAATATTCAGCTTTCAGAAAATGAGCTGTCTCTCACTTGCATTGTCTTGGAACTTATCCACACTGACAGAATATGATTTCCCAAACTGGAGGATAGCTGCAAGGTAAACTTGAAATGATTATCTGTGATTTATGTTAATTGGAGGAAAAAAAGGGAAAATGCCTCGTAGCAAAGAGTCATAGTCTTTATTGAGGTCTTTCTTGAAAAGACCTGCAGCATCTCTTAGGAATGAATAGCCGATGCCCTTGTTTCATAGTCGCCTGTAACAGGGGAGAAGAACATTGGCTAGACCTTTGGGTCCTGTGCAGTGTTAAGTGTCAAAAGGCTAGGATGGCAATGGATACTCATTGCAGCACAGCCTCTCCTCGTTTATATTCATTCATCTTGATTTCACTGACCTAAACTATACAGCCCTCTGAGTTCACAGAGGATTGTGATCAGGAGCAGGTTCTATTAAAGTATTTCATACCTATTTCAGAGTGCCTACACGTCCTCATATATTTTCCCTGCTTCTGAGATATTTCTGCATCTCTCAGAAGCACCTCTAGATTGGTGACTTTTGAGGACATCGAACTGGACCATATTCTGGCAGTCCAGTTTTCTTTGTTTCTCTCTTCACCTGGAAGAGTGGAAGTCTGTCTCTAGGACTAGCAAGAGTCCCTATGTTGCTATCCTTTCAGACTATTCCTAGGAAAAACAAAAAAGCTGGAGTCAGGATAACAAACTTAAATTTGAGCGCTGACAATAGGGAACTGCAGTTTTTCGTGAATCACTTACTACTCCTTCAAGATTTCTCAGTGTATGAATTCCACGAAGCAGAAAGAAGGGAACCTCCAAAAGTCGTCATCTCTTCTGTTGCTGAGAAGAGCTCCAAGGAAACTCCACACTTTTTTTTTTTTTTGTGTTCAGTTGGAAGGACTTGGGTGGGTCAAAAGATAGGAGAAAGCATGCTCTGAATATGATCTCAGTTACTTGAAAATTCAGGAGTGGAAGTGCTTTAAATAGATGCTTGAAAAGGCTGTTCTCATTCTTACCATGGAGAAATTTCTTTCACTATGGCAATGACAACTTTATTTTGTATGCACCTGTTTATTTAACTGCATGAGGATGCTTTGAGGACACTTGGCATTTCTGAGGGCAGCTTTTACAATTTAAATTTTCTGTTTTACAACTGCAGCAGCTTTTCTGAAGCTTTGGTTGAAGGAAGAAATGACACCTTGAGATATCAGTCAGAATATGAAATGAGCAGGAAAAAAAATGCAGATTTAGCTGCCGTTTCCTCTGGGCTAACTGAGCTAAAGACCTGGAGAAAGATGTGGGAAGAGATTATTTCTCAATCTAGTCCCGGTAGCTTTCAAGACATCATTGTTGATGCATATGACAGAATGTCTTGCATGCATTTGACCTTCAGGCTGATTAGTAGAACAGTTTACTGAAATATTCGACAGTGTCAGCATATCGCAAAATATTCCTTGCTCAAACCTGTGCTTGTGGAATTAACAGACAAGAGGAAGTGTTAACTGTTAGCAAGGTTATATCTCACTTTGCAAGATGTAATTGCATTTGCAGTTGCCAAACCAAAACCACAATGAAACATATGTGTCATGGAAGTTTATCAGAGGAATGTGTAATAAGTGTATCTGTTTGAAGATGTGTGGCATATTTTCTATTACATGGAATGTAGATGTTTGTACAGACCAAAGAGGGGAAGTTTTAAGAAATATTTATTAACAACACAGTATTTTTATGTAACTTTCTTTTGCTTGTCCCCAAGCAAGTAATACTAAAAAAATAAAAATCAATTGAAAAACATGGTCTTGAATAAGAGATGCAAAAAGTTAGCCATATATGGCTAACTTAGCCATATATGATCTGAAGTGAGGCACACTGCTTTACAACCCATTTATAATCTTTACAGTTCTTTATCTGCAGAAAAGTGGCAAATAAACTGCCTCAGCACTACAAACATCAAGCATGTCTGTAAGGTATGACTGTGTTGCTCTTGTCCCTGTAGTAGCTAGCAGTGAACTTCACAAGAACTTCATAAGTAAGAGAAAAGATGCTTTTCTTAATTGTTTAGGCATGGCACCACTTAAATAACTGAAATGTGCTGATTGAAGTATGTCAAACCATTGCAGTATAATGCAATTAATTATCTGTGTATGAAATGTATTTATTCTGTTTTTTTCTTTTTTCTTTTTTTTTTTTTTCATGATATGATATTGGTTCTTATTACTTATTTTCTTCCTTATTTGTATCTAAAGGAGAAAGTTGTTCAGATTTAGTCTTCTCTTGGCCTGCCAGTATAGATTACTTCTCCATCCAGGAAATGAAAGGGCTCGTCTTCTCATCAATCTAGATGGCACAGCAAATCTTTATTTGTAGAGTTTAGTTGTGCAGGCAGGCATTCTGTAAGTTATACTCATATTATGTCTCACTGTTTTAAGTGTTCATAAATCACTTTCAAGTTACTCTAAGAGTTTTATTTTCTTAAACTTTGTAATTATAAACATTTTAATGCCCAAGTACTAGTCATCAGGAAAAACAGAGGTGTCCCAGAAGCTGCACTAGCTTTTGTGATTCACTAATTTTTTTTTATACCATTTCTAGCAGGTTCTTTAAAAATCAGGTTCTTGAAAAAGAATCCTGCTTTAAATTAGAGCAAACTTAAAGCTAAGAGTACTGGAAGGTTGATTTTTTCGTTTGTTTGTTTGTTGGGGGTACCATCATTATTTGATTTGAGAATGAATTCTCTGAAAGGCCCCTTTTTTGTTTAATAAGGCCTAGATCTTTGGTCAAGGTGTGAGGTATGCTTCTTCATTAGCATAGTTATTAACAGAGGTTTTATTAAAAGTGAGATCTTCAGGGTTCCTACACCTGATTTTTATAACCTTCACCCATTTCTATTCTGTGAGGAATCTGAAATGGTGCTGTTTCACAGGAAAGCATAGACATGTTGAAACAATAATGATTTGTGTTTGATCTAATTGGAACCTTAATTCTGCAGGGCGATCACAGACTGTTATGCACAGTACTTTTCACATAGACGTCCTTTGCTCACTTTCTCTCTTTTCACATATGCATGTATGTCAATAATTATATATAAATGTATGAGAGAGAGACAGACTTCATGGAAATGAATGTTTTTTGACAGACCATAAAATCAATGTTTATGGTTGTTGGAAGTTTTACAGAGAAACTGCCACAGTTTGTGTGCTATTCATTGATATAAAAATCTCATCACAGTATTTTCCAGCCACTCGGCTCTCTAGACAAAATTGCCTGAAGCTTTTCCTTAAACAAGCCTGAAAGAAAGGTTACCGGGACTGGCAAAGAAACGGAAGAAGGGGTTTAGAGGTGCTTCACATACAAAGATTAGAAAGGATTGTTCTTTGGAGAGCAAGAAACTATTTATTTCTTCTTTGTGGGCTGCAGGAGTGATGAGAAGTCAATCCATGATTTTGCCAACCTTTCTCTGTGTAATGAAAGAGGAGGGCAGCACTTCCACTTTTTAAACAATATAGTTAAAAAAAAAAAACAAAACATTGGAAAATCTGCTCTCTCCTATTTTCAAAATCTCAGCCCTGATCACATAGCTTGGTTTTATTTCCTGATATGGTGAATTGTCCTGTATTTTATGTAATCAGTTGAGTTTTGATCAAAACTTTCCACTTCATAAAGGATACATCAGATCCTTCAAAAACAAGACACTGTGCTGGTAGTTTCAGTAATATACAAAAGCTCAAGATTACCTGAGAGGGGGTTTTTGTTTTATGTTTCTTAACTGTATTCTGGATATTGATGTCTGTAGTTTTTACTGTGAAAAATGTAAGGTCAAATGTTCATTGTTAAAAAGATTTTAACCCGGTCCCAGATGGTGACAATTTAACTCAGCCACACAAATGACTTAGTTAACAGCAGGAGTAGAGTTACTCTGAGTGTCATTAAAAAATTAGATGTTTAGCATATTGCAGTATTTATTCTCAGGCAAAAACTTTGTTAAAGTTAAAATTGCAGATTTAGTCAATATAGTCTTTATCCAATTACATAATATTGTTATTAAAGCAGTTCTAAAGCCTAAATGACTACTGACACTCACGTGGATGTAGT
Source organism: Anas platyrhynchos (assembly GCF_047663525.1). Taxonomy (NCBI): domain Eukaryota; kingdom Metazoa; phylum Chordata; class Aves; order Anseriformes; family Anatidae; genus Anas; species Anas platyrhynchos. Next base: position 39,242,315 of record NC_092590.1, read on the forward strand.
TAATGGTGGTGCCAAGATGCAAAAGTCATTTTCTATGCGAAGTGAAACCTCTGAAACTTAAACCAGAAGACATTATTATAGACTTTCAAGAGATACATAATCAATAATATATTCTATTTATCAAGGGTAGTTTTTCATAGTGTTGCTGATTTCCTGCACTGGGCCTACCCATGTGGTCTTTTACCGAATGCAGAAGTTTTCTTCTTACCTGTTATTCCTTTCATCTAGTTTCTACATCAGAACACCTGTAGAAAGTTTCTCTGTATTCTGTGCATCTTCTGTGGGCAGCAGCTTCTTTAAAGCAGTATTACTGATGTGCATTAAATATATGTAGCAGCAAGTTCTAATAGTACTTATTTATAAGGAGGCTCATTTCAGTGAATTGGAAGCATAAATGCCTTTTCATGAATGGTAAGCAACAGAAAATTTCAGACTAATCTTAGATGCAACAGTGTCGGGACACATCAATTATAAAACACCAGATATCCCCCCAGGCATGTTGTATCTGAAAAACAATAGCTCACTTCCTTTGGATTTGTACTGAAGAAACTGAATTTTGGGGTTGTTTTTGTGTTTTCTGGGGTTTGAGGGAAAGGTTAATCATGAGGCTTGATAGGAAATCTCCTTCTAAAGAAAGAGTTATTATCTCTTCACAATTTCTTTTATTTAAAAGCTATGACTTACTTTAATAGAATGAGAACTACCCACAGGGTTAGCATCTCTGTCTGTCTTATAGCATTGTCTGTAGCTTTTCTGCTGCAATACTCACTGAAGCTTAGAGTTGGGAGATCAGTGAAAAAGATCTGGGAATTAAGGGCTGAGGGAAATCCCAGAATGGAGTATGTGCATGGTGAGCTTGATAACAGTGTTAGCCAAATTCAGCCTGCAAAAAGGCTGTTTGATAAAGGAAGGAAGAAGACTGAAGGGGAATTAGAGATTATTCAGTGCTAAGACTGTCTTTGCTACAATTAACATAGACTGTTAATCTTTGTCTGTGCCCTCTCTACTGAGTCTGTCAGCTTGAGAGTTGCAGTAGATGTAGCAATGGATCTAATTTGACTGACAGTGTTGCCACCTTGAAGGCAGAGCTGTGACCATTTCCTCATTTCTTAGAGGGGCAAGATTTTTTATTTTTTTTTTCTCACAATTCATTAGGAGAGATGGTTTCAACAATTCGTTCTGTTGAAATATTCAGAATTCTGCCCTCTGCACTCAGTAGCCAGTACCTCATTTAGTGGGCTGTGAATTGGAGACATTGTAATTTTGGTGTGGTTGACAGCATGGCAATGCCTCACTGACTCTGTCATTCATCCTGACCACTTCTACAAAGAATTATATCTAAAAACGGAGGCATTAGTGAAAGAAAATTAGGATGGGATATCGTGTGATTTGGGACAGTAACTCTGCCAAGTACCTAAGCAAGATGCTTAACTTTAAGACTGCTTCAATCTCTTCTTATTTGCAAAAAGATTTAAGCCTTTTAGATTTTGTGGGAGTGACTTCATTTGGACTTCTGAATGTGTGTATGTCTTACATCCAATTAAATTTAATTTCTTATTTGTAGAAAGCTAATGAGTGGGAACTGGAAGAGATAATAAAGAGGAAATGGGAGTGAAAAGATCTGAAAAAAAAAGACTAAAATGAAAAGCAACTATCATTGAAGTTCAAAGAACTGCCTGAGTGTCAAAATTCAGGTCTTGATCTTCAAGTTAAGATATAAAGCTGGGAGGAAGAAGGGCAGAAGAGAGGCAAGGATGAATGAAGTAAAGACACAAGCGAAAAGAGGAGATGGATACAGGGGCAGCTGGCGAGTGTGTGCAATGCTCTGTCATTGTTGATGTTCTAGGAGCTGCTTGGTGACAACTAAATATGTATTAATAATTACGTGAGGTAGCCAACTGGGCACTTCATGTACAGGCCTCTAGAACTGCCTGGTAATTGTTTTTTATCCCAGAAGACTTTAGGTCATGTCATACCTGTTCCTTGAGCTCTCCATTGAGTGGTTAATCAAGTGAAAGCTGTTGAAAACATGCATAAACTTCATGCTGTGCACAGGGTACAGAGGAGTAAAATAGACTGGGCACCCATGCTTTGTATGCTGCCCTCTTTTTTTTCTTCCTGTGTTATTGTTACAAGTTAGTCTGAATCTGCAAAACACTTTGGTTTCTCTGAAGGACTGCAGCAGGGCTTTATAAAAGGAAGGATTGTGTGCAGGAGTTCTAAGTGGGAATGTGTATGGTACAGCAAAATACTGGTAAGACTCCACAGTGCTTAAAAATTGTATTTTGGAATAATGGTATAAAAGGATATTGTATCATTAGTAAGTGTTGGGGAAGAGGGGATAAGTTTTCAGAAGGAAAACAAATCATGCAAATAAAGTGCAGTAGTTTGTAAACAGGTAAAATTAGCAGTATGTGCTTGTGTATTTTTGTAGTAATTAACTTCGTATTTCCCTTTGATCCAACATTTCTGTGTCTATTCTTGCAAACTAGATGCATTGCCAAATAGACACATGGCTTTTCTTAGGAATAACTTTACTGGAAATAATGTAGTTGTTAATATGAAAGGGGAATTGAGATGGAAAAGTAAAGGCACCTTTTGCTCTTTGTGATCATTATCTGACCTGGTCAAACCTTTATTTTCTCCAGAATCACCTTTAAAAAAAATAAATAAGGAAAATAGATTTTGGTTTATTTTAGTCAAAACTAGGTTGAACAGTACTATCTGGATGTTTGGTGGTGGGCAGTCCATTTTCCTCTAATGTTCAGATAAGGACTTGTTTTTACCCTTAAAGGAAGGAGCATTTCTATCATATCAGTCAAGTTTGGGTATCTGTCATTCTTACAACATTAACATTAATATTTTTAGCACATTAAGCATGGTTAGTAATAGCAGAAATCATTTTGACATTGTCTCTTCCTGTGTTGTTACAGTACTGGATACCAGTGTATTTACTATTCACCTGAAAACACAGCCAAGGCAAAAGAAGTTCTCAGCAACATCAATCATCTACAACCTCTCATATCAAGCCATGCAGACCTGCTGCTTAATTCTGCAAGCCAGCATTCTCCAGACAGCTTGAAGAACTCTTTAAAGATGCTTTCAGAAAAAGTAAGATTCAAATCTTCATTGCAATGGGAAGTGGAATAACCAAGTCTCTAGCTGCTGTTTTTTTTTTTTTTTTTTTTTCCTGCATAAGTTGCTTTTCATAGCATCAAGAAATGTTATATAAGCTCTGTTAAAATAAGCTTCAAAATGTTGCCATCAGAAAAATAATAATTTTTTTTTTTGCATTTCTGTAGGCTTTCCATGTAGAAAATTAATGAAATTTATAAGGGTTGTCTTTATTTGAAAGTATAATTAACTTAATTTCATATGTCTTTGTTATCCTCTAGTGGCCACATACTGAGGTTTTTCAAAAATAGGTTATTGTAAGTAAATTGAAGGATATGTGGAAGGATAAACTATTATTTCTCTTTCTGTGATACTTCAAACTATTGCCTATGGGAGGTAGCTCAAGCCAGTGCTTAAGGTTTAGAATAATAGCATGACCAGAAATGGTGATGCAGTTTGGAAGGATAAGTTGGAACCAGGAGGTCTCAAATTTTAATCCTCTTTCTTCTATTATTTCCTTTTGTAGCTGTAGGCACCTCCTCATCTTAGTTTCTTTAGCTCTAAATTAAGGAAGATAATATTTTTCCACCTGTCTCTCAGAGTGATTTTGGAGATTAGCTGAAGTCTGTGAAGTACTTTTAAGCATATGTTATCCTGTGAAAATATTAAGCACTATAGCTATAGCCAGAGGGGTTTAAAAAGTTTCCCATCGCTTCATGGGCCATACCTTCTGTAACGTGATCTCTCAATATGACTTAATACACTATCAGTAATCATTTCAATATATCTTCAGCTATTGGAAGTTGCAACCCCTATGGTCTGTTGAGCACTATTATCCCAGCAGTACATCATTCAATGTGAGAGTTTCAAATCTCAATACTGAGCTCAGTCACATACTGTGAAGGCATTACGCTGGAGCCACGGGGGGAGACAAATGTTGCTCTCGGTTAAAGACGTGTAAATCCACAGTAACTTTAGAAACAGTCGAGTAGCTGCAAATGTAAGGGATATATAGGAAAGCAGAATTCAGCCTGGAGACAAAAGATAGGAATATAGTTTCATTTTGTGGCAATTGTAGCCGACCTTTCCATGTAGTACTGAAGGAGACCTTTTTTAGCTGCTCATAGAAAAAATACAGCTGCTCTATTAGGAGTTAGTTGAAAGAAAAATGTTTGTGCAGGTATATTCCCATGTTTAGTCTGAGAAGAGGACAAGTGAAAATGGGGTTGGGATAATTCCTGAGGAAGCTGGTATAGAAGGACAGCTGCTTATAAAGAAGGAATGAGAGCTGGGGACGAAAGGAAAGACCAAGGAACGACTTCAGGGAAGCACAAGGCTAAGCTTCAAAAACTCCCATTAACTAAACCCACTTGGTGCTACAACTAGATCCCTTATGGTTAACACAAAGCAATATCTCAATATAGTAAGATAAGCTATCCATCTATATCATCTGGTAGAGTATGAGAGACTGGGGCTTAGAAGAGTGTCCCTGATAATTAAGATAGCTTGGCATACTTTTCTGGTTAGAATTACGTGATGCGTACCTGTGTTTTTGAGGCACATTAGATGCTGTCGCTCTCCCACCTTTTGTGTACCTTTTACCTGTAAGAAAGAAATGTTCTGTGACTTAACTTGATACACATTGAGAAATTAAACAGATGTTTGAAGAAATTGGGAAAAACAGTTTGGCTGGTGATTAAATTTCTTGAGTTCATTTAAAAGCATATTGTTTTTAACCTTAAGATGATATTAAAATTCATATAGAGAATGATTCTTTCTAAAACAGTAGGTAGCAGTAAATAAATCTGAGCTATGAAAAATGTGAATTACAGTTAGGGATTTTTGTTGCAAATGGAGGGACTGGTGGCTGCACATGTTGGAAGTGAAAATTAAATGATTCCACTGCTGCTTATTTTCTTATATTGAGCTTATTTTCTCATATTAAGCATGGTTTTACTTCTCTGTATATGATTTGCAATTTACTGTACAGTTTTCCTGAGACTAATCTTTTATCAACATTTTCTGCTAATTGATTAAAGAAGCCTTTAGCTGTCGACAAGTATATCAGCGTTTGCAGCTTGCAGAAGGCTTGATAAATTCATTTTCCAGTTATGCCTATCTTTATTTGCAGAAATACTCTTTAGTCAAGTATCCAAAGGAACTTGCAAAGTTTGCATTTCTTTGTATATACTTGTTTTGTGCCTTCTATAAGATTTTATAAATAGTGATGTTCTGCAAATTTAGCTGTAAGAAACTGTAGTTAAATGTAGATTGTTGTTAAACCAATGGAATCCTTGAATGGAATTTAATTACAGAAGAATTTTAGTCTCTCTGTGAAAAAACAGTGATTCACTTCCATGCCAACTTGCTTTTTTTAAAAATACATTTTCCATATAACATATTTACATTGAAATTAAATTCAATAAACTTTTCAGATAGTTACTTAATATACATCTCAGTCATAGTGAACTTTTCTGACTTTAAATTGTCCAATACTTTTAAAACTCAAAGCTTTTTTTTTTTTGAATTTACCATTCCTCATGTGGAGACCAGATATGATCTCAAGCAGATCTTGAGGGGGAAGAGAGGTACCTCAAACCTCAGCAAAACCATGGTATTGCCATCTGTAAGGACAGATAAATAGTTTGGGCTATTTTAATAGGAATTGCAGAACAGCCTTGAAGAGCTCTGCTGTTATTACGAGTGACAAGACAGCTGTGCAAGTCAAAATTTGTCTTGTCTTTATAGGAAATTTTGATAGGGTTTGGTGGCAATATTACCCAAAGACTGTTTTCTGAGCATGTACCATGTAGAGGCTGGAAATGTAGAAAACTGAAACAGTCTTATAGTGCAGCTCAGGACTGCAGTGAGGCAGTCCTGAAGGGCTACAAATAAGAAAATTGTCTCTAAGTACCCTTTCTCTTGGGTGCTAAGTTAGTAAGAAGGTGGCAGAATGGGTCTGATAAAATTGCCAGAGAGTTAAGCAGTGTTTCTCAAGCCCAATCAATAAAGAATCCCAAATCAGGTCCAAAAGAAGTCTTAATTAAAATAATAATAATAATGACTTAGCTGAGATATTCCTATGGTTGTTTTTTTTTGAGCCTTTATGTTTTATGTGTAGTAAATTCTCAGGCTTTCTCTTTGCAGCCTTTAAGGATCAAAATAGTTTTGTTTCTTTTTTTTTTTCCCCAAAACATTATTAAACCTGTAAAGAGCAGACACTTCTCATGCAGGTTCCCAACCTCAGCAGCTGGGTCTTAAAGGAAAACCACGATTCTTTGGAGCATTGTGGTCTAAATGTCAGCTTTTGAGGTGGTATGGAGGGAAGAAACCTTGGAAAGAAATAAGTTGAGCATGAGTGAAGGCTTATAAAAGTGAAGCAAGTACTAGCAAAAAGCTAAGAACAGAAGGAAGGAGTGCAGAAACTGGGAAAAAGATTTCCAGGAAGCTAGAGGCTGATACTTAGAACTTGATGGGTTTTATTATGGTATGAAAGGAATAAGAAAGTGTTTCATCGACCTGTGAACCAGGGTATATGACCATGGAGAGGAGCTAGAGCAGTGTGGGTGGGCTGTGGTGTATTGACGGGGTGTATGCTCTCCCATCTCTGACAGATGAACCCCGATGAGCGTTGCTGTGAAATAACCAAAACTGTGACTCTCCCTGGCTATCTGTCTCTGCTACTTTGCTAGTGGTTGCTGCCATGTAGTGAAAAGGGGCATGTGCTTGTGCCTCATCCTCTGCCACTCAGCTGTTCTTGTCGGCTGATGAAGCGAACCAGCCAGCAGAGATAGGGCCCCATGTTGTGTGTGACGGGTGTGCATGGCACATGGGTGACAAGAGCAAGTCTGGAGAACCAGAGCTCTTCGAAAGGTAGTGCTTGAAGGATATAATAGCCCCAAATAAAATAAAGAGTCAGGAAGAACAATCTACCAGGTTAGAAAAAGTTGACAGAGCACATCTAGTGGCTTGTAAGGATAAGGTCCGTTTCGTGCTTTCCTGCATGCCTTCCTTATACTGAGGATTGGGATGTATACCTTGGGAAGTCAGGATTTCCTGTGCCCATTGAAGCAAGTCTAATTATGGAGCACTGGCATACTGTTACAAACATGATCTACAGTCCTCAGTTAATTTTTAATCTTTTTTCTAATCTTTTTCTTATGGGGGCTCCAAAAGCCTTTTGCACTGAGATACGGTGGAATAATAAAATGCTAATTTATATTCTCATCCCTGAATTCATTTGTTTGCAGCATCATGCTTCATATTGTGACTTGACTGTAACTTGAGAATGACTGAAAATATCAGTGGAGAAGTTCATGAAGTTATTTAGAGACAGAGGCTGGAGGTGCTAAAGACCATATGCAGAAAGCAGGGACATGAACATTTTTGCTTTTCTTCTTATGGTAGAAGTAAATAATGCAGGGAGATGGGAGGTTTTTAAAAATCAGGTGATCTTCCATCTGTCACAGTCAACAAGAACTTAAAAATGGTAGTGATGGATGAGTAAAATCCTCAGAGAGCCTGGAAAAATTATTCCAAGGGTTCCGTTCTTAAAAAATAAATGAATTAAAGGTGGAAATTTTAGGTACAGGATGGTACCTACAAGTACCACAGCTTATACCTGGAACACTGCTTTTGCAGATACTTCAGTTTTGTCAGTGTAGTGTGGAGTGTTTTTATTCAAGGAGATTCTTATATTTGTTAATGATGTTTTTTTTTCTAACACTTGGATATGATTAAGCAGTGGTTGGGTGCTCTTGGAACTGGTCCTTATAGAGTCTTGTCTCTGCAGGCACAATTTAGAGCTCAAATAAAAGGGGATTGTGTGAAAAGGTGATGATCTCTGACAGGTACGGTTCTTTTGTGTTAATCTGTACAACAATGGGATTGTAGAATGCGATGATGTCCCCAAAACTCTTGAATTGTTCCTTACTGTTTGCTGGTTTACTTCTTTTTCTGCCCCTTAGGCTGACCTGAAACACAAACATCCCTGCCTCTAAGGGTAATTCAGTGTAGTAATAGTTTTGCTGTTCTATTACATTCTTTGACCTAACCTTGCATTCAGTGTGTGTGTGTGTTTTTTCTCTAGACAGAGTTATTTGTGCACGCGTTTAAGGATCAGCTGGTCAGAAGTGCCCTTTTAGCACTATACACAGCCCGACCCGGCTGTGTCCTCAAGAAACCAGCTGTGCCTAGAAGCAGTGCAGAAGAGAGCGATGACCTAAAGCATCAGGATCATTCTTCTCAGATTAAAAGACAGGACTCTATACCCCATCATTCTGAGTATGATGAAGAAGAGTGGGTAAGTAGTCAGAAAACTCTTGGTTGGCATTGAATCCTGAAACCTAAAAACCAACATAAACAAATGCAAGCTCTACCATCCTTGTCACATTTTGTTGGGGAAAAAATGAGCTCAAAACCTTTAAATAGCATTTTTCAGGTATATCTTGAGTTATGGGAACTTCAAATATATACACCTTCCTGAAACTAACTTGAAAAGCTTTCCTTAATACTGTGTGCTTCTGCGCAGTGTATAACAGTGAGGATGATGAGAATCTTCTTGCCCACGCAGGAAAGTAGTTGTACTTTACTATTATTTGAGTTGGTTTTGCTGGCTAGGCAGACTTAAGGAGATTGAAAAGACATATACTGATTTGTTGTTGTTCTTGTTTTTTTCCCCCCCCAAAAAACAGTAGTTTAAACATGCATGAAACAACTGTTTTCCCTTAGACCGTTTTCTTAGAGGATATCTGCGATTACATAACAGAATAAAATATGGCTTTTAGATTTGAACATTCTTAGCATATTTTACAAAGATACTGTATTACTTGTGGCTAAGCTTTTTGTAAATTAATTGTTTTGGTGGATGTGTTGATTGTAGGTCTGCTTCTGTTATATATACACCCTGTTTTTATTCAAGGTATTTTTATTCAGTTTAGGTTCATACGCTTCACTGTATGATCATAAAAGTAAAGGATTCTAGCATGTTAATCCATATTGTAAATAATTAATATCTTTGAGCTGCAGTACCTACACCTGAACTGTAATTTTTATCCATACCGTAAAATAAGGGAGCAAGAATATATTTCTTCCAGAGAAAAGAATTATCTTTAAGCCCAAGCATTAAGAAGTCATGAAATTTAAACAATAAATAATTAACTCTTTCTTTTATTTGTCTTCTAGCTTTAGAGTCTTGAATCACTTTTTTGTGTTTTCTCTTGAACCTGAGGGTCTAGAGCATTCCTTCTTTCCTTAAAATGATAGCCAAATTGTTTCATTCTAGCTACTGAGACACTCAGAAAAATAAATATCGCAATAGATTTGACAGACGGGAGAATTAGCATTTTTGTGCAAGTTGTATTTTCATTTAGTACTTCCGTCATTGCAGAGCAGCTAGCTTTACTCTATTTCATTGGTTTCTTATTGATTTTTTTTTCTGCCAGATGTTTGCCCCTAATACTACCATACAGAAATGCATCAGTCTGTAGTGATGAATTGATGAATTAGTAAGATTACCTGCTTGGTTAAAATTAAGTGTATCTTTTCTCTGTTTTTTTCTGAGTTAATAAACTGAGTCTGAGTCAGTGTCAAACTTGAGACAATATAAATCTTGGAGAATTTTTTTTTATTCTAAATTTGAATCATTAGGCTTCCACTGATTTTCAGTTCTTTCTGACAATGGACGTAATGGATAATGTGAGTTTTAATGATCAAGCAGTCATTAGTGTGATGGAAATAGTAAGAATGAGTACACGTAAAATTAAAAAAAAACTTTATGTATGCTGAGAGACAACTAATTAAAGAAGCAAATTTTGCTTTGTATGCAGGTTACTATGTTCTCCTTTGTTGATTTCTTTTCCACTGTTATCAAGCACTGGAGTTGCTTTCGGTGATTGAAATTTCAGTTTTAGTTTTACCCAAAGTTTAAATCAATCATGTCCAACAACTATTTAGACTGACCCTGTTCCACTCACTTCCGAAGACTGTATCACAAAAGTGAATTCAAAGCAGAGTGTTAAAACAACTTGACAAGATTCCCCCATCCCTGGCATCCAAATTTATCCGTAAGGAATAGCTCCCAGCTTCTTAACTGTGCAGGGTGCCCTTTCATTGAGTGAGCAGTTTCCCTAAAAGCCTTCCTCTTCTCCATAGCAATGCTGTGTTGTGCCTTTTGCTTTGATATCAAGTACAAATATTGATCCCACTTTAGCTGACAGCAGTATGGATTGAGCTGTTTATATCTGCACAGTATATGTAGGCAGTAGTAAAGCATTGCTTTTGATGGAAATATTTAACTTGGGTATTAGATTGCCTCTGGATAGATACTCTCGTCTTCTCTTGCCAGCTGCTTCTGCTATCCTAGAACCTCCTTGCAGGAGGGAACAAAGCATTTTGTCATGCATAATACAAGAAAAGGTAGGCACATGGACACTTGGAGGTGTTTCTGCTCTATGTTTCTGACTACTTAACTGCTAAGTTACAAAGAACATCAGATGGTGTTTCCAGTAAGTCACGTACAAATACTGTCATGGTTCTGAAATACTGACCCACGTGATATATTCCAAAACACTGTCATATCACAGGAGGATGTTAATCATGCACATTAGTTGAAATATTTGCTTTACCTATAAGCATACCTCAAAAGGGCCTGAAGGGTTGTATGTGGCTATGAACCCACATTGCATCTTGAAAGAAGCACAGAGTCTTTGTAGCAATGGGGGTTGTAGTTGCTCTGTCAGACTTGCCCAAGTAAAGCATGCAGCTGTATTGGTGTATGTGAAAGGGCCAGTTTGGAAGTAGGAGAGGTCAAGGTGCCATTGACTTGTCTCAGTCTGCTTTACCCCAACAAGGCCAAGCCCTGTTGCAGATTTCCATTTTTCCTGTCATTAGTTTGACTTTAGAGCTTAAAGAAGTGATGAGAGTGAGCCAGAAACCTTTTTTCTCTTGATCCTTCACACCACAGTAGTACTACCCAAGTAGCTCTATCACAACTGCTGGGAGAACTGGTGTCAGGGGATAAGCATCCCGCTGTGGAGCCTAAGGTCTTGGCACTTCAGTTTATCAAGAAATAACACTTATTTTCTTCTCGTCCCTCACTTCACACAGATGACTTATTAGAATGTCTACTTGAGAGGCTGTGTGTGTGTTTTGTCCTTTAACCTGACGCGTGCTGCAAGATGATCACTTGTGACATATTCCTTAGGCAGATTGCCACAGAAGGTGTGCTAGGGTTCAGGAAACATAGGAATAGAAAGGGGCAAAAAAGAATGTGAAAGGGATGTATTTCTTCCCACGGAGAATAACAGGAAGCAGTTGTTTTTCGATAATTAGAGGCAGAAGAACGTCATGAATGATACACACATCTACTTATTGTGTCTGCCTGTAATGATGGCTTTGAATCCTAAGAACCTTTTATCTGGAGAAAGAGCTCTGGAACAGGCCCTTGCTCCCCGTGTTTCACTTCCTCGTAAGTAAAATGGCCAGATGTAGGATAATATAAGTGAGCTTTCTGTCAACAGATGTTTATGAATTTTGCTTCTAAACCCTCAGGGAATGGTTGTGTGAATATTCTATAGACATCATCTTAATGCTGGGTTAGTAGTTAGTTGGCTTACAAAGGGAAGTGTTCTTTCTTAAATGAACAAGAGCTCGTATTTGTGTTCCTTGTGCAATAACTCCAGACGCTCATTAAGAACTAAACACTGTCTGCGTTGGGATTGAACTGCTCCAGCAGAGGGAGGAAAGGGAAATAACATTGCTGCAGCCATGCCGAACAACTTGAGTTCATATAGCTCAGCAACTTCAGTGATGAGAAAAGCTGAAATTCTCTGCCACTCTCCAGTAAAATTTGCAGCTCTTTGAGGCCAGGATTTTTACTTTTTGCAGCACCTCATTGCTCTTCATATAATCATTTTTCCCCAAACTATTGCTTGTGGGTGGTGGAAATCAATCATTTCTTCCATATTCTGAATGTTTTTAGGAACATTTGAGGTATGCATAGGATTAAACTTGTGAAGGAATCTGTACCTGTGCATTTTTTTTGCTTTAAATTGTTATCTATGCCAGTGAGTTTCAGGTAGTTGGTTTTAAGGGTTTATTTCATGTGTATGGGTGCAGATATTTCCAATTACTGCATTATATGCTCAGTACTTTTTTTAAAAAAATAGGTTTTTGGATTAAATGCTATTCCGTGTGAGAGCTACGAGCTTCTTCCTCATGTAAATCAACAATACCTTTCTCCTGGTGCATGCAAGGCATGCCTTTACCCAGGAAGGGGGACATACCATACTTGTCCATGATTTCTACATCCACCTGCAACCCTAGATGCCCTTACAGCAGCCCAACAAATTCCTTCCAATTCCAGGTTTGGGAAGTTGGAGAAGACGATCTGTGTTGCTGTTACAGATTCTGCAGACCTGTGTCTACCTCAGGGCAGGATGTCTGCTTGTCACAGGGTGTGCCCTCAGGTTGAGGGAACGGGGAAAAATGAGATCCCTCTAGTCAGGAGAATGGCTTAAGAACTGTGGCATGAAATCGAATGTAAATTTTATGTTAAAAGTTTCCCTTGGTAGCAGTTCTTCTTTGCCCTCACCCAACTTCTAAGTTTACAAGTGTAACCACTTAAATGGAAGTATGGTTTGAGTTTTCAGTTGCATTCCTTGACCTTCTCTTGTTCTGTCTTTTTGCAAACTCCATTTTATTCCTCAAGGCCTGATGTGTATGTAATGCTTTTGGCTATTATAATGTCAAAAGAAGATCAGTGATTTATCTTTCCATTTTTAACCCTCAAGCAAACTATGGTTACTCTGCATTAGTGTCAGAATGACTCAGAATTAAAGCATGTACATGTAGGGGATTTTAAGCTTTGATTACTACTTTTATGTATTGCCTCATTTCTGTTATGGCTTTTCTTTTATTATTTTTATTCCTTTTTCTTATTCAGCCCCGCAAGAGTAGGTGCAAGAATGTTGATCTCTGCAACATCCAGCACATGAATGGGGACCCTTCCTGTGTCTCTGTGCCCCGGTTTTGACTGGGATGGAGATCTGCAGCAGATCTTTCACTCCACATTCTCCCCACCCCCCTTTTTTTCCTCTGATTGTACAGGTTTTCTTCTACTGCTCTATTATTTATGTAATTCTCGTATTTATTATAAACTCGGTGAATTAACTCATGGTTGCAGACTGTGTGTGAGGTGCAGGACAAAACTGAATAGTGTTACCTCAAATGTGTTACGACAGCATAAGTTTTACATCTATTTTAGCAGACTAAGATGTGGTAAAATAGAGGATATGTGAAATATCTAGAAGAGGTTGCCAAGTACAATGGCAAAACATGTAGTTGCGCACAAGATTTCATTTAGCAAGGTCTTAAATGTCTATACTATTACTGCATAATGTCAAATATACAAACTGCTCAGTTCCCCATGTTTGGACCTAAAACAGATAACTTTGCATGCATATGTAGAGTTTCAAGTACAAGTTTTTTCTGGTATCAAATAAATAAATAAAGTAACACAGTTACAGTTCAAGCATTTAATTTACACTGCAAGAGAGAAGTCCATTAAAAAGCCGTAGATTGAGAAAACCAGTAATATGCTAATACCTAATATTTGTGTAATTTTCACATCTCTGCCTATATTTTAAGGTCTTAATAAGAAGCTGATGTTGTCTCTATCTCTTGGTAATGTGCAGCAATAATTATGCTCTTTTCAGGACAGGGTGTGGGCCAACGTTGGGAAGAGTTTAAACTGTGTTATTGCCATGGTGGACAGACTGCTTGAAAAAGACAACAGCAGCAAAACTAAAGAAGGTGAAAGCGACCCTTCAGCAGCAGATTGCAAGGTGTTGCATGCAGGTGGTAAGCAAGCTTTTTTTTTTTAATCACTGACTAGAGTAAATACAAATAGAAAAAGCCACAGAAAAAAATAAGAGGAGTCAATAGTATCTTTGATGAGAGTGCTGATAGAAAGGTTTTGCACAGCCATAGCCTTGAATGATGGAAGTCTTTATCAAATTGCATCTCAGTTGTGCACTCAAACTGCGTGCTGTGCTCAATTTTTTTGTGCTCCATGAAAACCTTTTGAAACCACAATGTTTTGCTTTGAAAGCTGATGCAGATTGTTTTAGTTTTTTCTTGAATACCATTTTGAGAAAAAAAAAAAAAAGGGTACCCATAGGAAACTCGGATGAAAAGTTGAACATTGTATTTGAGTGTCGTTCTCTCGTAAACCCATCTGCTTTTCTGAAGTGAGATACGGATACATTTTCTCATTTGCTAAAATTAGTTTTTCCTTGAATGCAGAAATTCATCTTTGTCAATACTGAATACTATGTAGAGTGATTCTATGAGATGGTGCAAAGACAACTTTGCAGCAGGACCTTGGCACCAAACTTCTGATCTTTTCCTATGGCTACATTCCTCATTAGTCAAGATCTGCTTTGGAAGTCTGACAAGCGACTTCATAGTGTGAGTGCATGCTGCAACAAATGAAGCAGCTGTTTGGTGATATCCCAGATGTAAGGAAAACAGACTCGTGCTATTCATCAATAAATGACCCCCACACCAAAACAAAACACTTTTTATGAAAATAACTGGCTCATTAAAAAAAAAGAAACAAACAAAAATACCTTGTATTTTATCCTATACTTTCCTTCACATTTTCTTTTCACCCTATTTTAATGACTTAATATTATATCAAGGATTTTAATGTTATTAGAATTCTTTTGTATTTTTTTCTCATGTAACAAGAATTTAAGTTTTTTTTTTTCATCTGCATATTGTTTGCGTAGTTCTGTTGTTTTGTGCAATGGATTTTGGTGGTAATCTTGATATATAAAGCATCTGCAAAGTCAGCATTTCTAACAGTATGAGAGATTTCTTCTGGCATCTTGGAATTCTTATTTGTCAGTGCCAGATATGCTGGACTTGTTTTAAAAGTTTTTGTATGAATAGTCCGGAGACCAGAGTATTTCTCATGTTTGCTTTTGTGAGCGTGTCTAATAGGCAAGTATCCCTCTGATGTTAGAGATACCATCATCTTTGTTTTGTAGTGAAGACTTACATGTACAAAATATCAACACAACTACTTTTTTTTTTTTTTTGGAGAAGTTTTCCATGTTTTTTCAGACCTTCAGATAAGAAGATTAAAAAAAAAAAAATCAAATAGTTTTTAGAAATTGAACCAAACCATACTGATTTTGTTTAAAAGAAATAAACTGAATATTTGTTCTTGTGCTTAACTCCCTTCCCTTTCCCATTGTGTTAGCTAGCTTTTCTCTATTACTAGCTAAAATTCAGTATGTCTATTAAAAATGTTTTGCATATAAATCAGTAGTACACTTTCATCCAAACTTCCCCAATGTTACTACAGTGCAATTGTGTGGGAATTTAGAGTTGCATGTGCTGTTTTTATCTGTATTCCAATTGTCAAAATGTCTTTAAGTTACAAAAGAAAATTTGAGACTTCTGTTTTTAACCCAGTCTGGAAAAGTAATGATTTAGGATTATTCTTTGTTTTGGAGGTTTGCTCTCCATAAAAACAAGAGATAGACATGTTTAGCAACATGAACATTTACAGTTTTTTCCCTCAATCTGTTCAACCCTCTGCATATCTCCTCTGTTGTCCTGTATAAGCCATAAAATGTGCCTAACCAGAATCATCAGTCTATTTGAGTCTTTCAGTGTAGTTGAAAGCTTTAATTCTTAGTTCTGATTCAGGCTCACATCCTACACAGGCAAACAAAATACTGATTAGAGCTTTTGGCTCGCAAAATCAAAAAACCCTTAAGTTTCCTTTTAAGTATTATAATAAGTTACCAAATGGAATGAAAAGTACCTCTTAGTAAGCAATAACAATAATTGTAATGGTTAGAAGATTAAAGACGTATTTTGTTTGGCTGAGAAGCTGCCTTCTGGAGATGACACGCCTGTGGTGCTGAGATAGATTCTTCTCTTTGATGTATCCCTCACTTCAGGATCTTCTCTATGACTCTTGAATCAGTGCAAATGTTTTTCTATGAGAGTAGGGTCAGTGTATTTGTTGAGTTGTGCTGAGTGTTCTGCAACACCTGATTGTGTGCATAATGCAGAAGATTTGTGGCGGAGATGACTGATTTCATGTTCAGCTGTTTGAAGAAAGCATCATATCCTAATGGTGTTTCATAAGAGCATCATAGCATGACCTTGACAGTTTATAGGAGTTCTGAAGTCATGTAGAAATGGAATTGTTTTAAAATTGCTTTCCTGTGTAGGGCTTGCTTAAAAGCTTTTTGAAGGACTATCCAGGGGTGTACCAAACTTGATCGCCTGATAGTTTTCAAAACCGTTGCCTTTGGGTCCAGAATTTTGCACGCTTAACTTCTGTGTGACAGTGTTTTATTTCTCTCTGCGTCTTTCTCTCGAGTTTGACGTGAACCCCTGAGGATTCATTATGAAGCACCTGCATAGAGTTGAGATACTGTTTGAGGCTATAAATTCTGCCTTAATTTCCTCCGTTTCATATTTGAAGCCTGGATGTGTTGGTACCTAACTTTTTCTTAGATATGAAGTAATAGCATGCTTATGTGTGCAGATACATTTCTAAAATTTTAGCATTTTTAATACATAAAATGCATGAAAATCACATAATGAAAAGTTTGCAATATGTTGTGCTTAAATATTATACCATAATATGAGCATAACCTACTTGAGTAGTACTGCAAGTATATGGGCACGGATCTTTGAGTCTGAAACTGCTTCAGTGCTAAGGCTGATCCTAAGAAAAGTTGTGCTGCTGTTTGTAAGAAATATAACCAATGCGCATGGATTTGATCAAATCATTGAAAAGTATGCCTTAAAGTATGGGATAAAATGTTTGCTTATATTAGTTGAACCTGCCTGTTACCATGGAAAATTTTTATATACATATAACAATGAAAAGATTGCAAAGAATGCATTGCATTCATTTTAGATGGTAGAAAAAGTTATGACAGCAATTTGATGTTTTTGAGCAATAGCATATTCCTGCTACTACAGATGTTACCATAACCTATATTTAGAGTCCGTGAATATAGGTTTATATTTGCAATCTCAATGCTGACATTCTATGGTCTTACTCTTTTTCCCAGCATGCTTATATTTATTTTATGGAATCTTTGTAATCTGAAATATTGGTGGCACCATTTTCTTGTACTTATCTTTCAACATGAGTTGTACCTTCCTTAGCATAACTTTTCATGCAGTCTGACCTTTGAGTGTATTCTTAAGACTGGATTTGAGTTATCAGTTACCAAGGTAACATGCCATGGTTTTATCACTTGCAGAATTATGATTTCTCTGCAGGATAAATCAGGAAGAGTAGACGGATTTTAAAGGAAAGGTTTTTTACCTTTTTTAGCTTGAGACTGGCTTGCTTTGGAGAATTACTTGACAACATTGAATTCTCTCTTTACCTTTGCCTTACTGTGTGGGTTTTTTTTGGAGTTGGAATGTGAAAGCCTGTCCTGGAGAATTAGATGCCAATAAAATGCAGCAGTTTGCTCCTAGGCTTATACAGTCCCTGATGGATCTCCACATCTAGCTGTACTGGTACAAGAGGCTGTTGTTTCCAGCTGCTCTTTGTAACTCTCCAATAGTACTATCAAACCCAGCTGCTCCTCCACTGGCTGTTTGTGTGAGTACTCCCTAACCTGATACATCCAAAATCCACCAAGTTATCTCAAAGAATTTAAACTAACATTGTGGTTGCACGTGGATTTTGCCTGAAGTTAATTATGGAGTCATAAGCTATGCTGCTGGGCAGATGAATTGGTCAAGGGTAATCTTCACTGTAAGTAACCAAGAGCATTTGGGGAATGATGCCATGTTTCCTAGCTCAAATGAAGGATGTTCATGGCCATATTGCTATGGGTATATGTACTTCTTTTTTTTTTTTTTTTTTTTTTTTGAGTAATTTTGTACCTGCTGGGGTCTCTGTAATTCTAGATTAAACTCTTCTGTCTTTTTAGTGCCCTAGGGAATCACATCCATCTAAATGCAATTGCCAATAGAAATGTGAAACAAAACTGTCTAGTTTTGATGGCATCTTCAGGAAGAAGGGCATTTACTTGAAAATGTGATTGAGTTGGGAAGATGTAAAATTCTCCTTCAGTCTGCTCCTTAACTAGCAAACTATATTTTGATGAAATGAACAGTTCTCAAAAACTTACTCTTCCATTCCTTTTCGTTAGATTTTTCTTATTCTCGGAAAATAGTCTTTGAATCAACTCTGATTCCAAAATTTAATGTGCTACTTCTGTATTTCCACTATTATTCTTTTCCCTCTCACTCCTGTATCTTCCTTCTTTCTCTTTTTGCTTGGTTGAATAATTGGACTATATGGAGCCCAGAATATAAGATAACCACTTCAGCAATACTTTCTATCAGTAATTAAGTTACTGACTAAAGCTTTAAAAGTCTTCCTTTCCTTTACCTGTTTAAGTATTTTCTGAAGACATCAGAACACCTGGTCGTACAACACTTCCATAGCAAGGTTTATGTTTTGAGTATTTTAGACTAGCTTTAACATTGTCTATTGCTGCTGTCATCTTCTTTTCCTGTTTTCAGTGTGACAAAAGCTGCCGAGACACTAGTATATGTATGATTAGATGGTTTCAACTTTCAGTATTAGTCTATGTGAAAGTATAGGAAGTCTCAGGTGAATAGAATAGATAGAGAAGTCTACAAGAATTCAAAATTGTTCCCCATGGCACTAGAATTATGTGGTTGAAGTAGATTGCTGTGATACTAACTGCAGAAATACCAGGAAGACTGATGCAGGTTTGTGATGTTCTGGTAAGAAATGTGGCAGAATTACATGGAGAAAACCTCATCCCTTCTCATGAAACATAGCCCTCATTCTTGAGTTAACTGAGCTCAAAGAGCTGGATGGGAAAAGAAAGAAATAGGAAGCATGCTACTATCCTGGAAGAATAAATTCAAACCGTGTGGGTTACATAGTTGGTTCTGTTTGCACCATCTGTTTTTGAGGGGATTGTTACTGTTTTGGGTTGGTTGATTTTTTTTTTCCTTCCTTTTTTCTTAAGCCATTAAATTTTGTATCACACATTCAATTTGTGGTGATGACACGTCAACTCATTTCTATTGCTTGACCTCTGTTACTTCAATCCTATCATGGGCTTTGCGTATTCAGGTATTAAGGCAATAAGTGATTAGATACTGTAAATGGTTAGGTCTTCAATAGCTGCTGTTACCTCGATTACGGGAAGTGTCTAGGTCCCTTTGTCCTTTTAAAAGTGTGGTGATGTGTTTTCTTCTGCTTTTAATTCCATACTTAGTTTTTAACTTCATACCCTTTAAATTTTGAGGTCACTTGAGGCCATCAAAAATTTCCACTGATTTTTAGGTGGTGCAGACAGGAATGATAGAATTGGCTTTTTTCCTCTGTTGCCAGTGTAAACTGAGATAGGAGTGCTGTTGCAAAGCCATAGGGCTTTTCCAGTTTGATTACCAGAACTTTTTAATGAACAGTTCAGCAGGTCTGATGCTGAAAATGCCTTGCTTTTCTGCCAAACTTTATCAAATTTCACATGCAGTTTGACATACTGCAACTTGAATTTTAGCATGTAAAAATGACTAGTTGGGAGCTCAGCAGGTCATTTGCCTGTGCAGGCATGTTAGAATGTGGGACTGCAAGATGTTTTCCAGCAACCGTAGAGCAAATCCTCTCATAAACTGAACTTTGGCAACTCTCCAGCGATGGAAGCTGACTAGTAACCTAGCTGCACTTACTCATGTTTTAGTCTCACACTAACTGTATAGTGACAGTATTTCTTCTTTTAATTTCATCCTTTCATTTTCCATTTTCATGTGTCTGCCATGTTTTACTCTCCTATCCAGAAAATGACGAGGATGCTTTTTGAAATGAGTTTCCTTGCTTCATCACCAGGCTCTGACTCTGTTTGGATGCTAAATTTTCCATACAGGACAGGCAGCCTTTGTCATCTTAGCAACTTGACAGTTACCTGGTGGTCTCCTTCTAGCTTACATTCTTGCTCCTAATGTCCTTTCTGAAGTGTTTACTCATTCAGTTAATTCTGAAGTGTTCTTGAAAGACTTTTGTTTCCACTTTGTTGAGGATGCAAATCTTGCAAGTTCAAGTTAAAATAAATATGACATCTGAAGCATCAGTGCTTCTGTAAGTACTTGAATGTGTTAGACACAAAAGCAATAATTTGTACCATTCCCTTTTTTACATGATTCTGCCAAGCTATCATCAGTCTCAGTAGTAGACGTCCTCTCCCAGACTCCTAGATGTGTAAGCAGTGCCTGGTAACCACGCAGTACCCTCACACATGAACAATGTCAGAATAAGGTAAATCGGGATGATCTAAACATGAATTTAGATCAGGATTTTAAAGCTCTTTTTACACATACTATCTCTTGATGAATTTTATTAATATTCCTTATTTATTCCTTGTGTACAAGACAATTTTCCAGTTTATTGAGTTTACTCATAAGCTTCAAAATACAGTGCTTCTTTTTTGTTTAATAAATGTGATTCTCTGATTCAAGGCGCAACTTATAAGCTTCAGTATTTGCTATAAGTGTGTCTGATAGATATTTAGAGACTTGTGCATTGTTAACGGATAACCATGTTTTTAATCCTGCCTGGAGTATTTGCAATAGGATAAACATCATAACAACTGACATGCAGTGATTTTTAACACAGACCAAATATACGGAGCATCTATGAAGATTTCTCCTACACTTTTGTCCTTTCAAAGACCTTGGTCTGTCATAAACTTGCTTTTATCTAAATTTTCTTTAAAATAGAAGGACAAAATGAGAATATATATGTCCATTCATAAATGTTCTATTCTCAAGCAACAATGCAATCCTTCTTAGATTTGCTAACTAGCTCCACCTTCTGGGGCCTGGACATCCTTACTGGTTGTGAATAGAAATTTTCAGTGAAAACATGCACTAAATTGATTGTTTTAGATAATTATCTGGGGGTATTGTATTCTCTCCTCTCCTGATGCCAAATACAATTCTATTTTATATTATAATTTATCTTTATTTATCCAATAGGGTAAGATTTCCACCAAATTGATGGGTTTTATTGTATTCTACAAAGCAAAGTACATATGAAAGTAAAGCTCTCTATAGAGAGTAGTCACTGCATGGTTTTCTTGGTGAATTTAAGTATTCAGTAGGATTTATTTTTCATGCAATTAGCGTGACTGTCATTCAATACAAAATTGGCCTTGAGAATTCCAAATATTTGAATTCCTTCTTAATGCAGCTGTCATTGACAAAAATTGCTTATACTAGTAATACGATCAAATAAGTCCCATTTTTATCTTTGTAAAGCACTACATTTCAATCATAATCATAGCAAAACAAAAACAACAGACAACTGATCTTGAATCTTTGCAGCACAAGGTACGTGCAAAAATCGTAACAGAAGGTAGTTATCGGTGGTTTAGTGCCAATCTGGAAGGCTGTGTGAAGCAGAATCCACTTACATTTGTTCTGGGTCCAGTATTATTCAATATTTTCACTACGGACTTGGCTTATGAAATATAGATGATGCTTATAAAATTTGCAAATGCTTAAGGCTGGGAGAGGCTTTAAGCACCATGGGAGCAGGATTAGAATGGATGTTGATGAAATGGAACGCTAAAATATTAGGATGCAGTTCAGTAAGGACAAGTATAAAGTTACGTTCCTAAAAAAAGCAGAAATGCATGATGTGGATTGCCTGGTTAAGTGGCAACTCAGTAAAAAAAAGTTCCAAGTGTTACCTGAATTTTGTGGTCATTATATGACCACCTCTTCTATGAAATGAGTTGGTAAAGCTTCTAAGTACTATCCACATAATCTGAGTTGTAAAAGCAGGTTCATGAAGTGTATCTAGAACAACGAATTCTTCTTTTCTCTTGCCCTAGCCGTCAGTGTACTTGGAAGATCCTTGTCTGTGTCTGCATCCTGCAATGCTTTCCCATAAGAGTGGGGCATCTGTCTGTTGGCTGTGCCTTCAGGTCTACTTATTAAATACTTTTTAGAGTGGCTATATATGATCTTTTTCATTATTTGCTCAAGTACGAAGCAGACAAGAAATTATTTTCTTATCACTTACAGATCTGTTTGCTGGTTTAGCATACATTGCCTTTTAATCTCATTCTGTTGCAATTGCTTTCATTGGCATATATTCATTGATTAATTTAGTAAATTACTATAATTTAAGGCTATAAAGGAAAATTTAGATCATGTGATCAACCTAGTCTGAATTCCAGTATGTTGTCTACCTTATTTTAAAATTCAATTAGACTGTGTCTTACAGCAGCCTCCAGCCTTTGGTTGTTCTTTTGCTTTTATTCCCTTTAGTACTCTTTATTTTCTCTTCATAAAGAGCAGAAATCAAGTTTCTGTTCAGTCTTTCTGATAGGCTTAAGAAGTTTAAACCCTAAATCTTGGTGGCTCTCCTTTTCAAGCTCTCTATTTTTCCAGCAGTCCTTAAAATGGATACACCAGATTTTGGCATGCATTGTATCAATACTGTTTTTGTCAGTGACATATAAAATTAACTTTTTGCTGCAGCATGGGACTGCGGATGGCTTATGTTCTGTTTTCTTCATGATGGCTCTAACTTCATAACTGCTCTTTTCCAGGGAATGGTTTTTCAGTCTGTATTTCTTACACTGAAATATGTATGCCTGTATTAAAACACATTTTGTCTCACCATATAGACACTGTTTGCAAAGCAATCCAAGTTGTTCTGACTGCTCTGTCCTTATTCTTATTTCTTCCTTCCTACACCTTAATTATTTCGCAGTTCCTCCTGGCTTTCAAAGTCCTCTCCAGTTGTCTTGGCTACAGTTTTATTCATTTCCATATTTTTCCATAGCATAGCCAAATTAACTTTGCAGCAGACAGCTCTGTGTTCCTGTCTAAAGAACTTCTTTAGTACTAATGAGTCTCTCACTGGCCTGGCTCAGAATGTTACCTGAAACAATGTGCTGTTATCTTCCACCTAATTACAATTTAAGTGGAGCAGGTTTTGATTATCAATAATACTTAATTACACTAATCTACACAAAAACAAAACAAAACACCTTAGTGATGGGCACTACAAAGTCATTTGCACTTCCTATTTTTGTATAGATTTTTCTGGAATGTCAATTTCTGTCTTTTCAAACTATAACAATATAACTGAGATGTAGATTCTGAAGCAGGGTATTTTTTTTTATTTGCTCAGTGCAGGGGGGTGTAGGCAAAACTATAGGTAACTACAACGCAGGTCTGTTTTTATTAAATCTCGAAAAATTCAGGAACAGCTTGGGTAATTGGTCAAGTCTGAGTAAGCTATTCTGTTTTTTCTCCATTACTCATTATCACTTTCTTTAATTTCTAATGTATTAAGTAGTAGTGTTTTTTTCATGTGTTTCATCAGCTTGTTTTTTCTGATACTTCTCAAATACATTTTAACAGCAAAGCATTATAGAGTAGTTCAAAATCTGTCTGCTCACAGTAACTCAAACAATAATGAGTTCAGTATGTCTATTTAAAGAGAAGAATACAGAGATAAGCTAGAAAGAAATGAGATTTGAAGGTGTTAGCATCTTTCAAGCCTATACATTAAACAGATAATATCCTTCCCAGATATCTATTTGTTCTTCTATTTTGCCTCCCAGCATGCATTTTTTTCTTAAATACAGGATCTCCCTGTTTTTCAGTGGTGGTTTTTTTTTTTTTTTTTTTTTTTTGACTGCATTTCATTTGCTTAGATACAAGTTTGTCAAAGAACAAGGTTGGAAAGAATGGGAGATTCTTCATCATATTCATCTTGTGCTAAACGAGTTTTTGCTTGTATATCTAAGTTTGGTGTACAACACTTTAATGCAAGCTTTACCGACAAGTTAGGTCTGTTAAAAAGTTGTTTCAGGATACAGTTGAATTCAGGCCAGGGATATAACCCCAGTCTTGGTGCTAAGCTAGAATCCTTCCTTTAAGCATAACCTCTAGCGATGTTTGCAACACCACAATGGTTAGGATAGAGCTTCAGCGTTGGCTAAAGCTCTAGGACAAGCTAGACAGCCACTGCAGGCCTCTCTCCAGTCCAAAAAAGATTTTTACTACAACTTTTCTGCTTTGGAGCTAATGATCTGTCTTGTTCTAGGTGACTGGTATGAACAACTTTATCCCTTGGTGATTACGCTGAAGGACTGCATGGGAGAGGTGGTGACCAGAGCGAAGCAGTCAATGGCGTTTGTCCTGCTCCAGGAACTTGCCTGTGGCTTGCCACAATGTTTGATGCTGACGCTGAGGAGAGACATTGTCTTCAGTCAAGCAGTAGGTTGTCTTATGTCACTTATATCCTACTGTAATGGCTATTTTGATGATGCTACTATAATTGACCATACTATGTCTCTGTGTGTGTTGTTCTTTTGCCTGGCTTATCACAACTTTTTCATGTATTTTCCATTACATCCACCTAAATATTTTATAATGTGATAAAGAAAGGAATAGTAAATGGAAATCCATAGTAACTGAATCACCGAGTCACAGAAATAGGTCTGCTGTGAACTGGAAGACATTATCTAACCTCTCCGCTTCATCCAAAGAAGAGATCTGTAAAGCTATTTTTCGTAGTCTTCCCAGGTTCCTACAGGTTCTTACGCCAGTATTCTCACGTGGAAGTAAGGACCTCAAATCTAGCCTGAACATTCCTTGCTGCTATTGAAGCTAGATATTTTTTCTCCTGGTCACTGTGAAAATGAATAACAGACCATTGGTTTTCCATTTGTATCAGTATTTTATGTGTTTAAAGACTGTCAGCCTGCCTCTTCTCAGACTAGTCTTCTCTTGGTAAATAACTCAAGTTCTTTTGATCCTCTCCTTTAGATGTTGTTTTCCAGATAGACTGATTATTTAGAGAGAATCTAATTTCTTCCTCAAGTTACATGTTTTTCCCAACATAATTAAGGAGTTAGGGAACGATGGCCAAGGAGATATGTTCACATTAGGTGTCTAACTGCTTTGAAATCCATCATAATTCGTATCCTTGCATGTTTATAGTCTGCTAAGAGAGGTCCTGGTCGTGTTTATTCCATTGTAAATAACACAATCCCGTAAAACAAGTGAAATTTCTGTAATATAAAATAAGGGAGTATTTGGGGTAAAAAGCCTCGGAAATACTATTGTGAAATCATGTATAGTGTCACTACATAGAAATATCCAAGTTATTTTCACAGATATATAAATATTACTTCTGTAGTGTACAATGATAGCAAGCCTTGTTTTCACTGTGATTGCAAAACATATGTAATTCCATTTTTTTTTGTCTTTATAGCTTGCTGGATTGGTCTGTGGGTTTATAATCAAATTGCACACGAGTTTACACGATCAAGGATTTTTACAACAGCTTCATACTGTTGGGTTACTTGTGCAATATGAAGGACTCCTTAGCACATATAGTAAGTATTGTTCTTGGACAGAACTCTTTATGCATACACACCAGACACTTACCCAGGAGTTTTAGATTTTAACTCGTGTTCCACTCCAGGAATTTGCCTTACTGAATCAGAAAATATTACCCTTAGGAGACAGTAGGCTTCTATATAATAGCACAATTGACAGTGTTGCCAACTCTACATCACAAATTACTTAGATTATTTTCAATCTCTCAGGGAACGCTAGCTGCTAATTCTTCTGCACAGAGTGCGGATCTACATTGCCTTAAATACAGGAGACAGGTTTCATCAATGCAGCTAGGGAAACTTTTGATTTTAATACGTCCTGTTTTCATTTGTATAGGCACTTGGTCTGACCCAAAAAAGCAGGTTTATAAAGCTAACCCAAACAGCACAGTTACTGACCCTCTCTCTTGTGCCCTGACCATGTCAGTACTGGTGAATATACCCTGAAAATTGTTTAACGCCTGACTTGTTATAAGTGCCATCATTTTATATCTATTTTTGAGGACATTTGGAGAGAGTAATTGCAGTTCGCTTCAAAAAGCTTTGAACTAGATGTGTTGGAATCCTTCCCCAAAATAGAGATTTTGAAAAAAGTAGCGGGATTTAGCATTTGTGCAGTTCTTTGCTGCATAGGCAATTACACCTCCTCATTTGGAGATTGCTGTCAGACTCCTTTCTGCATGATGGTCACTGTTACTCTTAAAACCTTTGTCCTCCACCAGCAGGACAGTCTTTAAAAAACACTTTCAAAATAGAATAACGTCAGAAAGGCCATTTTTCTCTATGCACACGTAAAGCAGACTGATTTTCAGAGGTGCTTAATACTCAGTTATCTAGGCCACAGAGAATTGTCAGCAGTTCTAAAAATCAGACTGCTTTTATGTAGGTTACTCTAATGTGGATTTAGGGCTGTGATTTTGAGATGCACAGACTGGGAAATACAATCCACATATTGCCTTACTATAACCTATTCAGTGACTGATGTCTTCTCTGTTAATAACCCTGTAATCTTTCCATATAGGTGAAGAAGCGGGGATGCTAGAAGACATGGCTGTGGGAATTTCAGATTTGCAGAAAGTGATGTTTAAAGTCATTGAAGCCAAATCAGAAGATTTTTTGCCTATTATAACTGGAAGGCGGTAAGAACTTTGTTTCCTGAAGCACATGGCAGGTAGCTTTAACCGTTAGCACATGAAAATGCAGATAATGTTTTGTTTTTTTTTTTTTATTGCTGAGTTCTATTATATGGAAAGTGCAGTAGTTTGCCTCTTCATGAGTCAAATGGACATGTAATCGAGGTAGTAGGGATTTGTAAAGCTAATAGTAGTATGGGCTCTAGGTTACTTTCCTGATTAGCACCTTAAAGTTCCAAATATATAACACAAATTAATCACAAGTGCCTGAATTGCATGTTGAGTTTCTGTTGCATTTTTTGTATCCAGACACTGAATCAAAGAGAAGTGGCAAGGTTAAATATTTACAAAAGTGTATTCTAACTGAACATACCTTGTTTTTGAGGCTACCAAAACTTATTTTTCAGTGTGAGAAATGAAATTATGTTTCTAAGAGCTAAAGCTTGATTGTCGTGAGATGGAAACTGAAAGACTCTGGTGCCAATTTTATTTGCTGAAGATCATTTAGAACGTATGCAACATCAGAAGTCCTTACACGAAGCCACTGATACATTATGCATCATGCATCTCACATAAGCAATGCTGAATATCAGGGCATAAACTGAAATAGTTCATTAATTGTGGCTACAAGAGGGTTAAAAAGATTGTTACACATGAGGAATGAGGTTTTCGTCTTCATTATTATTCTAGTCTGAAGCCCCAAATGTTTTTACTTTTGCAGAAATCACTTCCTTAATAGTATCATTATTCTTGAGTTGACTGTAAATTAAATTCAGCTAAAAGCAGCAACTTTTAAAAAAGATATTTTTTCTCTGAAGGGGGCTTTCACAACTGATTTACTTAATTATTCTGGATGATTCACTTTCATCCTATGGGCCTTCCGAGAAGGGATTGAAATAAATAGCAGGAAGGCCAGAGTATGATAGGCAACACATCGGGAGTAATTAAGAATAATTATGGTGTGTAGATAAAACAGAAGAAATACATCCTTTGTAAATCACACCAGTCAAACATCTTGAAAAATCTAGCAGCTACATTTACTGGCTTGCTGCCATTACTGCGGTACACTGAACTGTCACACCAGGAGGTCCTGCTTTTGAAAGACTTGAGCTTTAAGCTGCCTCAGGCATTCTGGATTGATAGAGTAGTCATTCTTTAGGAAGAAGAGTTACTGCCTATGATTGCTGTACTGTACTTACTGGCAGGTGTTCACTTGATGGAATTGGTATCAGACTAAAAAAAAAAAAAGTTTTAAGACTTGTTTGGGGCCCTATTATTTTAGAGCTGTGATGAGACAGCATTGAAAGTCGTACATAAAAAGAGGAGATAGTGGAAAAAACAAGTATTTTCTAATGGACGTTTAGAGAATCCACAATTTTTGGATTGTTTCAAATCTAAAATTAGACTTAAATACTGTAGAAATGCAAGACAGAACATAAAACTACCAGTTCTTAATTTGCAGAGACAGAGTATTCACTTGCAATTGTTTTTTGAGGGAAGTGCTGAAGACTGAGATTCTACATATGAAAACAAATCAATCCAAAGAGTGTGGTGTTGAGTAGTAATGTGCTGACCTGCCGATGTGGATGGCTGACCCTGGCCATCCAGGTGGAATTGAGTTTAGGCACTTGAGTTCTTATATTATGGGCAAAAGTAGTTAACACTTACATTGTATTAAAGAATTTTATAAAAGTATTGGGTTGTGTGCATGAACTTCTGAGTCATCACAGGGTTTGATTTAAAAAAAAAAATGCTTTCAACTAAGTGCATGATCAGACCGGGACTTGCAGCCACATTGAAGTAGTCTAAATAGTTGTCACTTTCCTGGATAAAGGACCCTGCTGAAATGCGATGACTTTGTGGTTTTTTTTTTTTTTCTTGTTGCAAAGCAAAGATAGTGTAAATGACCTGTTCTGTGTTTATGGACAGAGCTAAGTGTGCACTTGGAGGTGACCGCAAATAGCTACAGAGTCCATGGCCCTCACCTGTGTGTGGGGGTAGTTGTTAGAAGCTTTCTTACAGGTCTGCAAGTGGTTTTCTGTCCTCATATATGATGATAACAAATATTTGAGAACAAGGCAAATAAAGTTAGACAGAATTACTCTTAAACAGTCATGTTTTACTGAAACAAACAAATGTGGAACACCTAAACTTATATAATTAGTCCTGAAATAGGTGATTTATTTTTTACCCTCTTAAGCACACTGGGTTTCTCTACTCCTTTCCCTTCCCCCCCCCCCCCGTGGAGATCTTTAAATGTTAAAAAAATCATGTAACAATTCCTTGGTTAGCCACCTTCTCATTGCTTATTGTAGTGGCCTTATTATCCATCACATGCCAAAACTGCCTAGTATCTCTGCACTGAAACTAGCCATAAGAGAGAGATACTAAGTGACAATAAGATTTATTATTTTATTACTGTTTCTTACTGCAGTAGAATCATAAGACCTGTAAAATGTTGGGAAATTAATGTCAAACAAGTCCTCCAGTTTTCAGTACTGTGATTTTTTTTTTTTTTTCCTACCCTACCTGACTAAGGAACCGTTCCCAGACTTCCAGACTTGCCAGACAGCTCCCTGTCACAGTCTAGTAGTGTTCTTCTTAAGTGATGAGAACTGGGTTGTTCTTATTGCACAACTGGTGAAAGATTTTTAAAGCCTACCAAGGATTATATTTGGGACTTGTGTAAATTTTAATTAAAAAAAAAAAAAAAAAGTAAGGGGAGGGTAGGCTCTTAAATGCTACAGACGTTAATTTGTCGTGCCTAAAGGTCAACATTTTTCGATGTTCTTTGACACGTTGAAAGATTTGTAGTGATTTTTGGAAGTGTGAAATGTTGCAATGCAATGACTTAATGACGTTTTTGGTTAAGTAACGTACATTCTTTAAATTAGACTAAACCAACATCTCTTCTCAACCTCCTGAAAGTGTTCTATGACAGGAAAACGTTCTGGTAGCACTTCACAGCAGCTAGGAATTACAAGTATGCGGGCTGGGAATGAATATTGCTATACAAAGATCATTTTCACAGAGTTCTTTACTGTTATCCTTGCTAACTCTGTGTTTCCTTCACATGGATTAATTAATTAAATAAAACTCAAACCAAATACAGTTCTACTCCTCACGTAAGTTTGTTGTTGTTTCCCTCATCTGAGACGCATATCCTCCATTCGTAACTTGATAACCGCCCCAGTTGGAAGCATCTGGCATTTACTAAAAGACTACACGCTAGTTCTAGCCCATACCAAAGCACATGAGAACAGCCTAGCCACAAGCAATTACACTTCAGTCACAAGTCTGTACTTGGACCCATTTTATTTTGTTGAGCAGGACAGGGGGTTCAAACACAACCTCTACCTTTCCTAAGCTGAAGCACCGGTTCTAAGATAGGTTCACTCATCCATCCAACTTGCTGAGGATGTCAGAGCCAATCCTCATTGAAGAGTCATTGAAGAAACTGCCATTGTTCTTCAGGGTTTTCTGCCTTTTCTTCCAAAAGTTCTACACATGGGTAGTCAAGATTATATTTTAATTCTTTAGCAAACACATGATAGATTGAAATAAGAGTTTGAGGGATTTTGTGATTATTTTACTACATGCAAAGCAGTATTATTAAAAAAGATAACTAGATAAAGTCAAAAGAACAAACCCCATCCTTTTTCATCTTAAGTTTGCATGCACACATTGTGTGACGTCATAGGCCTAGTTTTCACAGGTAGGATATAGATCCTCCTTCCCTACCACCTCTGTAATAATTTTCCTTCTTGATGCTGTACCGAAGTGTGCTCTGCAGGAGAGAAAGTTTAAGTTTTTGGTATCAGTTGGCCCTCTTCAAATGATTAAAATTTCAAAGTCTGCAAGACAAATGGATCTGCTCCTGGTCTGTTCTTTTTTACTACACCAATTGCTCTAATAATAGAAAGAAAGCTAGCAGCATGCTATTGTTTCTATCATGTTAGTTCAGACATCAATTGTCAACACCGGTAGAATTCAACTTGAGGGTTCCACAATAAAGGACACGATCAGAAACTGGACTGGCAGCCAAAGTAGCATATTTTTAGTAAAGTCAAACAAAACACAACATGAAAACAATACTGTTACATCTCATCCGTTCTTCTAAAATAGGATCCATGTTTGGGTAATGAGCCTTTAATTATTATCTTCACAGAGTCTATTTTGTAATTCGTGATGCTTTCTATCCCTAAGGAAAAAAATCCAGACACTGAAGGAGATGGATATTTTGGTTTGGGCGTTTCTGAAGAGTTTGCTCCATACAGGCCATATTACATTTAGACTGGATACAGGGTTCAAGTTGTGGCTTCTGAAATGAAGTTGTTTTTGTAATTCAGTGAGATGCGCTTTAACAGTTGAGGTGTTCACACTGATACTGTGGTAGCAAAGACTTTTCTGCTGATTCCAGTTTTAGTCCTATTTTCACTTCAGTAAAGAAGTCAGTATGAAGAGCATATAATCATATATACCTTTTATTTCCCTATAAGTTTGTGCTCTTAAAACAAGTCAGCTGAGTCTTCACATTTTGTGCTTTAACACAAGGGGAAAAAAGGAAACTGATTGATATGTCTAAATGTTCTCTGTAACTTAGGAAGGTTATAATTTCAAGCAAACCAATCAATATTCCTATCCTTATTCTTCCTTTTATTTTTCCTAGTGAACATTATGTTATAGAGGTCCAGCTTCCAGCAAAGATGTTTGAGCTGCTGCCACAAGAGATTAAAGAAGGAAAGCTACTTCGCATGTATCCAGTACTTTTTAATGTTGGAATCAATGAACAGCAAACACTTGCAGAGAGGTAAGAAGACACTTTCAGAAAAATGTTTCATTTTCTATCTGAGTATGCTGTGTTAGTACAAGATATCTCTCATAGGATTACAAAGAAATCTTTTCGTTATTTGCTCTTGGACCATTCCAGCTTGACTTTGTGTGTATTTTCAAAAGTATTAAAGGAAATAAGTACAAGCTATGGAGCAATGCAAAATAATGAAAAAGGCCAAGTAAAGATAAGGCTGTATGCGGGACTTAGTCTGTTTATTTCACACAGTCAACACCAAGTTTTCCTTGGATACAGATAGGGAATGGATTTCTAGTTCACACGGATAAATCTTAATGTGCAGTACTTTTGGCCTTTTCAAACAGAAGTTTGAAAATTCCAACTTCTTACCATTTTAGAGGTGGAATTGAACAAATTGTAAACCAGAAAGAGAACATTTTTCTCAACTTCTTAGGTTTGATTTTTTTTTTTTTAGACAAGGTTGAGGGGTGTTAGTTATTTGCATAGAATATGTTAGTAATATGCCTCTGGAAACATGAAGGCTGATGTTAAAATTGTAATATGCTAATACTAGTCCTCTGAAGGGATTGCTGGAAACTATTTTTTCAGTGCAATGTTAGTCAAAGTTTCACCAACCTACTAATTTTCTGTCCCAAGAGAAGGTTAGCTGTTGGTCATGTTAAATTACAAAGCTTGTACAATGCTAAAATTGCAAGGTGGACATCATTTTTTCTGATTCTACCTTCTCCCCAGAGAAAAGAAAGCCATACATGAAAAATTAATGAATTATCTTTCAAGCAAACCAAGTTGGTTTATTCCATGCAGAAACATCTTATGCTTGTGGTTACAGGTGTTAACATTAGTCTTTGTTGAAAATATTGCTCAACTTGATTGCGTGCTTGTCTTTGAGATTGGAAACACTGCACATGATTTTTGTTAAAAGGTGTTTTAGTGGGAGAATGAACATAAAAATAGAAATTGTTTTGTGATAAATTGTTACAAGATGGTACTTAATTAGCTGTTAACATCTACTTTCAATAAAGCACAGTTGATAATGTGCCTGTTTTAAAAGAAATACTCGTGTGACAGTGCAACAATGGCTCTTGAGGGAAGTAGCTGAATCATTTCCTTTTTTGCCCTGTAAAATATTTGATTACTTTCCATGTGATATAAGAGTACGTTTGGAATCTTCTGATTTGCATCCCCTTGTGTCTGCCTGAATTTCTCATTTACCTATCCATGCCCCTCTTTTTTTAGTTTTGCACCATTTTCTACTCTGTCTTCCTTTTCTTTGTTTCAATGTTATTCTAAAGATGAGGCACAGAAACTTGGTCCTAACTGCCTAAGGAACACTCGTGTCCTTACTTCTGTATCAATCAGAGTATAAGTAGCAGGAGACTTTTTTTAACCTACATGTGAAACTTCACTGTTGTGGAAATTTTGGTCTCAGAAAGAAAGGTACTTTTCCATATAGCAATAGTCAGTTTGTGGATAACTGTAATGGCATCCTGATGCAGCCTGGGTTTTCTGTGAGGAACAGGTTATTGGGAACATGGGCAGTGTGTTCCCAGCAGACTAAATTGCTGCAAGAAACCCCAGAACACTTGCCTGACACAGCTGCAGCACTGTAGTGTGACCAGTGATGTCTGTGTGCTGCAGCAAGCTTAAATGCAGGCAGCTGAAGTGAGCTAGCCTGTGGTTTCACAGAATCACAGAATTGTCTAGGTTGGAAGAGACCTCAAGATCATTGAGTCCAACCTCTGACCTAACACTAATAAGCCCTCCACTAAACCATATCGCTAAGCTCTACATCTAAACGTCTTTTAAAGACCTCCAGGGATGGTGACTCCACCACTTCCCTGGGCACCCCATTCCAATGCCTCACAACCCTCTCAGTAAAGAAGTTCTTCCTAATATCCAACCTAAAACTCCCCTGGTGCAACTTTAGCCCATTCCCCCTCGTCCTGTCACCAGGCACATGGGAGAATAGACCAACCCCCACCTTGCTACACAGAGGTGTAGCATAGAGGCAGCTAGCCTCTAAAGGCAGCTAGCACAGAGCTGCCTTTAATGGCGGCTCTGTGAAGCTTAATAGAGAAATCACTGTTCAAAAGCAGGAAAAGAGTTTTCTCGTTAATTTCAGACACAAGAAAATAAAATAACTTACAGTTCAGGAGCAGCATAGGGCTGAGAAGGTCTGGAGGATTAATCAATTTGACTATTTATAGCAAATAGTCTCAGACCAGAGTACTCCAGTGGCAGAAATTAGTCTTTCAGGAGGTTTTTCTCCTTACGCTTACCTCTATTCCATCTTGTGTGGCTTCAATATCATCTAATTTCTAAGTAGAAATTACTGCTACTGCTTTTGCTCAGGTATATTAAGAGATTTAGGAGTTGTACTCTTCCCATTTGGAATTCCCACAGAGAGCCCTTGCATTTATTCAGGATTCATGAAGAGAATCAGAACTTGTGCTTTATTGAATGATTGTATGTAAATGGATTACTTTGTCCATATGTTTTGGGAAGACTTACCAATGGCTGTTTACCTCTTTCCCAAATATTAGTTCCAAAGCACATGGGAGATTAGCAGCTGTACATTTGACAAAATTTAATACATTCAACACTAGAAAAAAAAATCAAATTCTTTATACAAATAACGCATTCTGAAGGATGATTTGGCTTTATGTTTTAGACTTTTCATTATTTTACTGTGATTTTATAGGTTTGGAGATACCACTTTGCAAGAAAACATTAACCAGGAAAACCTAGAACTTCTAAAAGAATATTACAACTTGTTTACGGAAAAAATGCCTCCTGACTGTGAGTATAAGATAATACAATATCCAAATGGCTTTTAAAAGGTTTAATAGATGAAAGATGATAAGAAAGTAGTATTAGCGCAATGTTAATGTGCTGTGTTTAGATGTAGGCCTCAATCCCATAATTTGTTCCATCAAGTTAAGCACTTTGGGCCTGTTCAGATCCCTCCTGAAGTCAGCAGTGATTGCAGGCCCAAGGCCATAGCAAAAACAACAGAGAGGTTGAAATGCAGTAATGATGAACCAAACAGCGCTCTTAAATTATTAATACGATCTACTCTTTAATAATTCAAGTGGAGGACACTCCATAGTTACTATATTTGTACAGAAGTACTCGATGGGAATTTTCATCAGTTTCACTCATTGCCTCTACTCTTCTTCCCAAGTATGTGTTAAGGTATGGCAGACTGCTTCCATCTGTATCTACAGATTTCTCAGTAATGAGCCACATCATAATGTCACTGATATTAATAGCATGGTTCTATTAGAATGGGTCCTACATTCAAATTTTATAGAAATGTGTCATCATAAACATAGTGTTCTGTTACTATGCTGAAAAGGACCATTTGTATCAATATAAACCTGTTAAAGCAGTCTTAATGCCTAAATTATATTCCTAAAACTTACAAATTGTGCAGGCTGACTTAAAATGGCTTGGATTTAGGTCTCTGCCTGTTCCACTTGGGTAACCATGTTTGAACCTAAAGAACCTGTTGCCCTACAGGACGTGTTTGTAATTCCTCATGGTGGATACTGCTGGTTAAAATCCTATGCAAAGCTTGTGCCCTCTTATAGAACAGCTTCTGTTGTGTTTTTTTTTGTTTTTTTTTTGTTTGTTTGTTTGTTTTTCTAATTATCCATTACATATATGTACTTGTAGTTTTATCTGATGTGCCACTCTATATACATGTGTGCTTATCTTCTGTATCAGCAAAAATTCAATTTTTTAATGATTCCAGCAGAAGTGAAAGCTCTTTTCCTGAGGGCTAAGCAGTATGACCACCAGTCCACTCACATCTCTAATATTATGAAAATTTCTACAGAAAATCTCCTACAATAAGTTAGCAATTAGTTCCTGCCAAGAAAGCTTCCTGAAAAACTAACCTAATTTGGAATTAGGTCTAAGGTAGATCTGTGACTTTGTAAGCAGATCTTATTACATAAAAGTAAAATTTGCATGCATACAGTATTTGCTCCTTTTCAATGACAGGAACCAACCTTGTAGTGCCTTCTTCTAGAAGAATTATTAGTGTGCTGCACAGTCTTCCTGGACTTCTTCCAGACTGTACAGAGTTGCAAGAACCATGCTTGTCTAACTGATCATGTCTATTCTGGTTATTATTCCCTTGCATTTTCTCTACCTCTGAGAACTGAGTCTGGTTTTTGTCCAAATTTTTACATAACATGAAGTACCTTCTGGTTCCACTGCACTTCCCGGTTGCTCTGTGCCATTATATGATATCACTCTTTTGGCTTGGAGGAATGTGTGTTTTAAACCAGCCCTCTCCTGCACCTACAGTATCCCCATACCTCCTTCCGGTGATTTTTTTTTCTTTTTTGGGGTAGGGGTGTTTTTTAAAAAGCAGGGTGAAGGGTTGGGGGGGGGGGGGAAGAGGGGTGTAGAGGGGCAGGAGTACACATTCTCCAAGGCGTTCTGCCAGAGGAGGATTCCCCTTTAGGAAGATAAACCCCCATCCAAGCCAGCAGCAGCCCTGATTTTGTAGCCATGTGAGAGCCATTCAGTATTGATGACTCCTTGATGGCTTTGTTACACCTTTCCAGATAGTTTCCTATCGTGCCAAATCTGTGCTACAAAATAAATGCAAGACCCATGTCACAAAGCTGTTAGCTACAAATAGAGCTCATGAACCCAGACAGAATTTGAGGACTGGTAGCCCTGTTGGCCAGGCTGTTGCATCCACCACACTTCTATTGATTAGTTAATGATAGTAAGAATGCAGACATAGGATGATGGTTCTTTAGTAGCACATGTAATTGAAAAGATGCCTTAGTTTACTCATTTGAGCAGCTGAAAGCATAACAAGGTAAAGCTGTGGCACAATTGATACACAATATTGCAAGTTTGATACCTAGCACCAACAGCAACATCACTGTTTAAAGATAGTATCCGATGTGAGAAGAGAGATGCATACAAGGTTTTGAAATCCTGAAAGCAAATAAAGGGTTTTCTTCCTTAGCATCATAATGCATGTAGTAGTGCATGTATATTTATATATTTCAGTACACAGTCTATGAGTCTGTTTCATACTTCAAGGCTTCTCCACTTTATAATCTATGAGAATGATTTGACAGTTTAATACTGCTTTGTGGTACAAAGAATTTAAGCTATCACATCCAGTCAAGATACAACTCATTTGGCAATACTGTAAATTAGGATAATCTTGCTTTATCTGTGGTGAAGTCATCTCTCTGAGATGATCAATTTTATGCTGTGAATCAAAGGAAAGCTACTTTGAGGCAACAAAATGTTTATCTAGTGATATATTCTCATAATCTGGAAGCATCTTTTTAGAGTACTCTTCATATGCTGTATGTTTTCAAGGAACAGATGCAGGATAAGTATAATAGTCACAGAAGTTCTGATGTATTTTTATATGTTCTGCATATAATTCTATGGTCAGGAATTGTAATGCTCAGATCAAACAATCATCAGTAAAATTATTGCAAGCCTGGTTTTAATGTATCTTTCCTGTATAGTGTTTTTGTTTGTTTGAGTTTTGGTGCTGTTTCATTTATCAGTGTGGACAGTATGTGTAGCACAACTTAAACAATTTTAGAATGCTTTTTTTTTTTCAATTACTTCTCACTATAAATTATGAAAAAGAAAAACTGGGATTCATTAGAGATGAAAGTTAAAAAGCCTGTTGATAGAAGAGAGATCACTACAGCTTTGATCAGATTGGGAGAGTGGATTTTGACCTGAATTATAGTAGTGGCATCATTTTTACTCCCTGTAACTGCATATAAATCATAGGGGTTTTGTTTTGCTTTTTTCCCCTTAAATGGCACATTCTGCTTTTTCTAGAGTAGGGGATGTCAATGTAATTGCAGAAAAAGACTGGTTTAATAGATTTGGTTTAATTTTGTTTCAATTGATTCTAAGACTTATTTTGGTGATACTACTACTGATTTTTTTTTTTCTCTTTCCCTAACATAAAAACAAATCATTTAGAAAAATAGATTTTGGTTGTTTTCAAAACTACTAAAGATAAAGGTAATACCTAAAACAAAACCCTTCTATATATACACAACACAGAAGAGCAAATTAAATTGTTTACTATTGAATTCCCTCTAGGTGTGTATGATTAACAAAACGTCATCCTATTTGGCACAACTAGGGAAAGTAGGTAAAATTTCATTTTTTAGGTAAACCTTGAAATTACTTCGTACTTCAAAATGAAATTCTTATTTCATTGCAGACTGAGCAATATCATTTGTTAGATTTATGAGGGTGTTAAGTCCTGTTTAACACCTGTAAATGTAGGTTATATTAGTAACTAAAGCATCATTTTAAAATAAAAATGAGATGCATTCTTTTGAAAACAAAAGCAAAATATTTTCACCTCAAAATAAATAAATACATTTTTAAAAAGCATCAAAGCTGCTCTAAATATACTCAGTTATTTCTCTATCCATTTCCAATGGATTTCTGTAATAGTTGATGAACAGAACTACAACAAAGATATGAACGTTTTCACCTTCCATTTTTAAGATGAAAGTTGAAGACATTTTAATTTTCCAAGGTGAAGCCCTTAGGGAGGACAACCCCATACTTAGAAGTAAGATTTGTTTATTCTCTGAATATTTTGCCAGTGCTTTCCATCCTGCATTCCCAAATGAGGCTGTAAATCATATACCTCTTCTTTAATAAGCACTTTCTTCAGTCAGCACAACACTATCATGAACCTTACCATGATGATCAACCCTACCATTCTTTTTCTTTAGGCCTCCCGCATTTTCAAGAACAAAATGATTTAAAGGGATTATTAGAAAATCTTCATCAAAATATCCAGGCCAAGAGGAGAAAGAATGTAGAAATCATGTGGCTGGCTGCAACGGTAAGATCTTTAGTTTCAAATACATTCACATGATGTATTAATTTTTGCATGCTTTCTGATGTAGTAAATGCAATCAATTTCAAGGATTTGACTGGAAAACTCAATTATTCAAGTAGGTATGCTGAAATGGTGCTCTAACCCTTCTGTTCTGTTGGCTTCTTATCCCACTCCTGAATATCTCTCTTCTTCCTACATTTACTGGTAGACCTAGCCAGAATTGGAAAAGAGAGGTGGTCTTGGTCACTGTGATTTAACCATCATAGAGTCATTTAGGTTGGAAAAGACCTTTAAGTTCATCAAGTCCAACCATTAACCTAGCGCTGCCAAATCTACCACTAAACCATGTCCCTCAGCACTGCATCCACACATCTTTTGAGTACTCCAGAGATGGGTGACTCAACTACTTCCCTGGGCAACCTGTTCCAATGCCTCACAACCCCAGGGCCTTTTCTTGAGAGATTCATTCATCTCCTATATGGGCAAGCAGAATCTCTTTCCTGGATGGTTGTGTATAGCTGTAAATATATCACCTCATATGAGCTATACAGTGTTCAGTTATGGTATCTAACTTTTTTTGTGTAAAATCATGTCTATAATAACCAAGGTTTACATTATTTAATAAACATTGCTTTTATTCTTTAGTGTCAGAAAGCCCTGAAGTATGATGCAGAATACGGTTCTTAAATATATATATCAATAAAACTGCTTTTATCATTAGATTCCCCTTCTCCCCAATTCTGTGATTTTGCACATATATGTTAAAAACAAGCAAACAAACCCGAACAGATACATATAAAGACATCAGGCTTTTCAGGAGTCTGAGATTTAAGTAGGTAATTGTTTTAGGTTTAGAAAAGTACCCTTGATGGCCCTGCCCATTTGTACTAGCAGAGTCTTGAGCCTTTGATGTCCACTGAAAGTGAAAAATAAAATCATGTGATTTGGGGAACTTTCAAATGCATGTATCCTTCAAGGGAAGTAACTGTTTGATGCAAGTGTCATATATTATATCATTATATTACATAATATTTTGAATGACTTTTCATTAACAGTAGGAATACGACAATATTAATTATGTCTATATTGGTAACATGTATAATTTTTTATATTGCTAATAAATTTTTTCTTTGGGTTAATATTATCACACGCTATTGTAGTATAAATCCATTGTGCATAAAAATGTAAGCTTTTTTTTTTTTGCAGTGTCTATTTTGCAATTACTGTGAAATGTTGCTTTGCAAAGAAGTAAAAGATAAATAGTCTGGGATAGTATAAACTGAGCTACAAAGCATATGATAGAATTTACTTAATCTCTGTATATAGAAAGTCATCTTCTATGATCTATTCAGGATTTCCTGAAAGTAATTTCACGGGTGAAGAACATGGTTTGGACATAAGTGCTTCAAGTTTTTCCTTCCCTGTATTGTATTTCTCTTACATTACTTTACATAACTTTCATAACTTTTTGAGAAGGGTATTTCTGAACCTGCTGATATACACACTGTTATACTATATTAGATTTATACGTTGGAAAGACAGATTTCCAGCTGTAAGGATACCACTGTTATAGTATATGAGATGTGAGTTTCTACATGGATTTGTATATGTGTCTGCACCTGCATGTAGTCTGGTGAGAACACATCTGCATTAAAAAAAAAAATCACAAAAAGATATCACAAACATTCCTTATCCAAAATATAATGAGACAGAGATTTAAATGTATATTTTGATTTTCTAAGCTAGACCTGTTTTCTTCTCTATGTCAGGAGAACTGAGCATATTGATTTACCCTTTTTTAGTTTTCATTGTTTTACAATTTTTATCATCCCCTTCTTAAATTTAATCACAGTGATAATAATTTAAATCTGTGCTCATTGGGAACATGAATAAAAATATCTAATAATAAAGCTTATTAATGAAAAACAGACATTTCCTATATCCCCAATATGATGAAGTGAGCAAAAGCGAGGATAAAATTCGATCAGGACACATACCGTAAGCTGTGTGTTCTGATATTATGGTATTACCGTAGATTGTTGTATTGTACCTTATTAGATTTCTTGAGCATCTGATCACTGTTTGCCCATTTTAATTATTTATTTTAACTGCTGCTGCTTAGTGAACTGAATTATTCTGAGGACTTATCTGTGCTGGACTATCATGTTGACCTAGATTGCTCTTTAAATCAGAAGCTAAGGATTTTTTTATCTGCTTATTTAATTTAATGGATTGTTTTCTGCTTAATCCACTTTAAAATGATTGAGCCATTTGGATTGAATTTATATGCAAAATAAGCCCTCCAGATTGCAGTTATGGCCATTTGTTTGTTGTGCCTAGAGTGTTTCTCAGTTCAAAACCGACTCTGTCTCCAGCACTTCAGTTGAGTGCTGTCAGCCCAGATTTGGGGTTTAGTCTCCCCTACTTGAACCAAAGGCTGTCATCCATCCAGAATGGTTACCTGTTTTTTGCGTAGGACTCATTTGATTCAAGTAGCTGTGGTGACTCATGGACTTGAAAAGACGTGAGTGTGAAGAGAATCAATGTCTTCAACTAAGCAGTTAACTCTTTGCACAGCATTATTAGCCCTACTTGACGCTTTCTTAAAAAAATAAATAAATAAATAAATAAATTAAAAAAGTCTTATAGTACATTATTTAAATTGCAATACAAATTCCCATTTTTTTAAGCAAATATGTTTTATAGTTTTGAATTGTAGAAAGAAAACGCAGATTCTCCTTTACTAGCATATACTTCTTTGGTTTCAAAGTTAGATTCAGTTAATTCCCTGGACTTCTGAGATGTTGCTCATACTCACAAAGACCTTGAAAGGCTGCAAGTATTATCTAGGATACTTATTTTAAGAGGAATTTCGGGGAATGCCATTAATGGATTTTTTTACAACTGCTTATTTGCTGAAGTAATGTTATGAAGATCACGCTCCAGTTTTATCCTGAAAGATGCTAACTCAGTGCTCCATGGCCTAGCTGAAAAGTTTCCTCAGGCTGAGGTGTAAACACTGTAATTTGTAACCTTGCCTTATTCTTGTAGCTCTTTACTTTTGGTAATGTCCAGGGACAGAAGCAAGCAAAGCTTGGTTGAGAGGATGTTACCTTTTGTTAGGACAAATGATATCAGGGGAAAAATAGACCCATAATAGGGCACATCAGCTCTCTGTCAATTTTTTCTCGTAAACTGTTTGAACCCAATGTATATCCTAATGGGCTGGTACAGCAACCAGTTGCTTCTTAAAGTAAGAAAGGATCCTTAAAATGTGTCATAGTTCCCTTATCCCTTAGAATTTTGTCAGTGTCAGGTGAAAGCAAGCACTTCATGGCAATCATTCATGTTAAGGTTCAATTGTTCTGAACAGTTTAGCTGTTGAAAGTTTTAAGTTTTAATTTCAGTATTAAGATGGATTTGTCTGCATCTGTACCCTCATGAGGAATTAGTCCTCTGTGTTCCCAAGTCTGAGTTGAAAAAAACCTTGTCAAAGTATTTCTTTATTTTCTTTAAACATTCATTAGGTGTTGAGGCAATTAAGCTTTAATTGAATAGGATGGTCGTCACAGAAAGTGAGAAAAAACAGAAGCAACGTTTTCTTTTATAGTCTAGACTAACATGAGTGCTTTATATTTCAAGTTCAGGAAATTGGATGCAGTGGTTTGGTAACCTATAAATAAGCGTAGATGTTTTAGTATCTTGTTTAACCATGATAAGAACTAAGAATAGTAGGCGGTTGTTGCTGTGTCCAGCATCAGTTTGTTGCTTCACTTGGGCTGGGGTGTGGGGACAGGATTGAGACTTGATTGTTTCTCTGGCTTGGAGAACCGGGCCATCCTCCATGAACTGTGTCTTGTATCCAAACTAGACAACTTGGGTGCTGGACATCTCTCCTGCTTTCTACAGAACCTGTTCCTCATCAGTCCAAATATAAAACATGGTGCACATGTCACAGTGCTGTCTTAATTGACTTTTGATGATAAAAACAGAAGGCAATGCCTTCTACTGAAACAAAAGAAAACAAAAGATGATAACTCCATAGTTTGTTATGAAGAAATTTTTGTGTAGTACCTATGCATGAAGTTCAAGCATGTGTTTGAGGGATCAAGTGTTACGTGTGCTACAGTAAATATCAAGGGAGCAAAAACAATCATAGATGGCAACTGTAGGGCAAGCTTGCGTGCAGCTCTCTCCTCAAACCAGTAAGACCTTCTTTTTCGTCAGTGGGCAGGTTATTTTCAGGCTTGTCCTCCTAATGGAGACCATTAATATCTGCTTTTAAGATGTTCAATTTGGACAAATTGGAAATGGGCTATCGATCAGTAGCTATCATCTTTTGGTCCTGTTTTTGTAGAGTGTTATGGCTGCAAATTTATAAAACAAAAGAGAAATTTACAATCCCTTTCAGTGCAACATTTTTACCTTTTAGTGCCCCTGTGTCAGGCCAGCATGTCGATAATCCTTAGAATATGAAAATCCGCAAGGCAGCACTAATAAATAATTTAGCTGTAATGACAGTTAAGTCATATGTCAGCAGACACATGATTCAGTATTGAGTTACCACCTTTTAATAGCAGCTTTCTTCTTGAGAAATACCATTTTCTGTATTAGTTGTCCGTGGGTGTAGAATTGTGGGATGTTGACAGTCTGCAAGTGTGTAGAGAACCTGAGGAGAGAGAAAAGCAATCCTTTAACATCTGCTTGTGTTTCAGATTTGCCGCAAGCTGAATGGTGTCCGTTTCACCTGTTGCAAAAGTGCCAAAGACCGGACATCCATGTCAGTGACACTGGAGCAGTGCTCCATCTTGAGGGATGAGCATCAGCTTCACAAAGATTTCTTTATTCGGGCACTGGATTGCATGAGAAGGTATGTGGAGAATTATTTTGTGTCCCTTGCGTTTTGAGCTGAGCCAGGAACTACACTGCAGAGCTGGCTAAAGCTAGTTGCAAGTGCGTGATAGGCCCTGGTCCTGGTTTAGCAGAGAACCAACCAGCAGCGTGCCAGCTACTGATTCACTTCTACATGCAAGGTCTTTTATGTTTTAACACTAATGAACAGTTTCTGAGATTTATACGTGAAACCCTGTGAAGTACCACTCCGCTGACTGTAGAATTTGACCGAGGTAAACAGCCATCATTTAACAACTGCTTAGACTCTCATAAAGCTTAAAATTTTAACAACATTCTGTGACTCTATATAAAAAAGTTATTTTCTGTTTTTTTATAATATTTTTCAAATGTTTATATACTAATTAAAATGTGCGTATAAAATTTAGACAACAATGTGGAAGCTGAATTAGCTTTTGTTACAGATGGCAATTCTCATTAGATCATGTTATTAAAAATAAAAGCAGGTTTGGATTCATGGTGATTGCCACTATTATTTGATAAAAATCTTTACTGTGCTAAAAAAAAATATTTCATTCTAAATTACAACTACGAAGAAACTAAGGCTGATATAGTCAGGAATGTGTAATTAGAAGATGTAAAGATTTTTGGTCATGTGAGCCTTTGAATAAAAAACAATTAAGCAAATGAGTTTTGATTATAAAATGAATCTAGGTGCTATATTCTCTAAAGAAACTGTTTCATTATTGGCATTAACAAATGTTGC
Source organism: Anas platyrhynchos (assembly GCF_047663525.1). Lineage (NCBI taxonomy): Eukaryota > Metazoa > Chordata > Aves > Anseriformes > Anatidae > Anas > Anas platyrhynchos. Next base: position 39,286,326 of record NC_092590.1, read on the forward strand.
ATTATATATTCTGTAAGAGTTCAAGAGATTTATCCACAAGATTCAAGTAATATATAACAAAAGTCCCTACAAGACTAACAGAAAATATTCTGGTCAGCCTGCAAGGAAGTAATTGAATTATTTCTTGCACTTCTGTGAAATACACAATGCGATTGTGAGTTGGATTTGTAAAGATCATATCTGAGTACCAATCATGTTTAATGTCTTTAATTGATAGTTCTTGACCTTAATATTTGGTATTATCAGATTAATCTGTAGGTTTACACATGCAAAATCCTTCTGTCTTTTAACAAGGATAGGTATTCTAAAGGAAAAAAAAAAATGTAATTTTTGCAATGAGTAGTTGAGCAGAAGACTGAGATGGTTTAGAAGTGTAGTTATTTTGCAAGCTGCTAGTGCAGTGATGTATTAAACTGAGGTATCATTTTGTATGTATCATTAGCTTGCATAAATCCCTTAGTCTCTGCAGTATTTCAGTGAGTGAATGACTCCTGTGTGCCACCTTTCATAACTATATGTTTTATCATTAATGAAAAAATTCTTAGTTTTCTGTGTTGAGTTCCATTTTTGTTGGCATTTCAAATATGTTTTTTTCTTTTATGTCTCCAATAAATACAACAGCGTGTAAATTACAGTAAGTTACCAGATAGAAGCAAACTAATTATATGAAATACATTATTATGTAGAATAGCACTGGAAAAATTCCACAGATATAAACGTGATTTAAAAAAAAAAAAAAAAAAAGACCCTGATGTATTCCAGTACCTAAAGGGGGACTACAAGAAAGGAGGAGAGGGACTCATCGGGGAGTGTAGGGGATAATGGTTTTAAACTAAGAAAGGGTAGTTTTAGATTAGATATTAGGGAGTAATTGTTTACTCAGAGGGTGGTGAGGCCCTGGCACAGGCTGCCCAGAGGAGCTGTGGATGCCCCATCCCTGGAGGTGTTCAAGGCCAGGCTGGATGGGGCTTTGGGCAACCTGCTCTGGTGGGAGGTGTCCCTGCCCATGGCAGGGGGTTGGAACTGGTCGTCTTTAAGGTTCCTTCCAACCCAAACCATTCTGTGATTCTATGATACATACAAATTAACTTGTTAGTACAGAAGTATAGTAGCTTTTACAGGCTAAAATGTTAAGGACTTTACATGCTTTTTTATCACATAACTGATTTGAAAGCCGAGATGATTAACTCATTAGTTATATTTGCAGGTAAGAATAAATTGGAGTCTCAGAAGAACGGGGAAAAGTCCAGAAAATCTGGAGTAGCTTAAAAAGTAAATGAAAAGGTATAGGAGTCTGAAGCAACATGATAACAATGTTTGTTTTGGGGTTTTGCTCTAGTTTTAGGCAGATAAAAGCTTTATCTTGTTAATAACCTGCAAATGAATTTAAAACAGCCTTGAACTGAAGTAGCTGCTGCGTTGAATGAAAAGGAATAATTTTGACTTGGGTGGTAGAATTGTCCGGGATTTAAAGCAAGGCCTTGCAAGTAGCGGCAGTAGTACACAAGTTTATCCCGCACCATCAGCAAAACATATAAGTAAATCCTTTGCCTATTCTAGTCTCTGTCTGTATTGTACTGTGCACATAACCATAGGTTAAAAAAAATATTCAGAACAGAAGAATGAAAATGTCAGATGGGGATACACATGTTTAACTCCATCGTATTACCATTGAGAGTTTTTTGGACGGTTTTAAGGAGCTGGCTTTGGGCTTTTTTTTAATTATTTTTTAGAAATGTTTAAGGAATGCAGTAGTTACTGCATCTTCAGGAGGGCTCTTTGTGCCTTCCCACTACTTATCTGTGGCTGGAGGTGCTTATGAAGCAGCACTTGAAATGCTACAGGCTTTCCTTTCTGTTTCTCCCTCTCTACCACTGACTAGAGAGTGCAGCAAGGACCCTCCAGCTGTGCTCTCTTGTTGCAGGGAGGCGAAGGAAGGTGAGTGGCAGGGAAAAGCAATTTGAGAGAGCAAACTGGGAAGAAAAGAACAGTCAGGCAACAAGGAGGAAAAAGGCCATAATTTCCACAGGAAGAGATATAAAGGCATTTCAGCTAAATCTCCTGTATTTTATTTGAGGGAAGTTTGGCAGCTATGATTCTGAGGTTTGTGTGAGTAAGGTCAATGGATTTGTTTGTTACTTGTTGTAATGCTTGCCTTTTTAACCTTTCTTTTTGTTTGATTACCATTGCAATCTTATTTAAAACTGTTTTTCTAAGCTTTTCATTGACTATTTGTAGAAGCTTTTAGAATGATTTTCCACATCTAAAAGAATACATTTTGTTTTGAGAGGAGATGGAGAAAAACTGTGGTCACCTTTTAGTTTCTAATGTATGCAGTTTTCCCCAGATGAATCTCCTCTAGATCACTTTGCTAAACTCTGTCAATCAACTTCCTTTATGCTGATTGCTGCAAATCACTTTTAAGCCTTTCAAAAGAACAAGTAGAAAAGAAAAAATCAATTTTAGCATCCAGAATCCTAACAGACTGGATTGATCTTTGATGGGCTTCTTTCAAGAATTAACAGTAGGAGATACAGAGTACAGTGAAACAAAGTTAGTTGTAAAAGCAAATGGAGATTCAAAAGCAGCCTTTATTGGAAATGCCATAATTTTGAGATATGAAAATTATAAAGGTGCCTGTGTAACTGTAAAGCTTTTCTTTTTTCCTGCCAGTGCTGTGCACAGCTTTGGGGCCTGTTGTAAAAGGGAAGCATGTGCTGCTGGTTTTGTGCATTCTTGACATCAGGAGAAGTTTGGTGATGCTGGACTTGTGTGCTGCTGTTTTTTGGCTTTGCTGTTGTCCCTGTAAGCCTGTGTATTTTGAGTAAACCAGAAGCAATTTAAGATGTTTCGGTTTGTTTTCATGTCCGTTGTATGATGCTGTTTAAGAAAATACTGCCAGTACTTCTTATTTAGTGAACAAATTCATTAGCACAGTTCATGTCTTGTACTGATCAACTGTATGGAGTTTATTGCCTTTTTAACAACAACAAAAAAAAAAAGGTGCAAAAATCCTTCCAATAGTTGTCCCTTTAGCTTATGAAGAATGTGAAATGATGCTAGGAAGTCAGGCTTTATCACTTAGAATATCTGAAATATGGTTTTGTCTTCTGGGTGCAACTGTAGGCATTATGATGCTACAGTTCCAGTGTGTGTAAAACCAGAGGCAGCTATTCCATAGTGATACACACTATAATTTGCTTTGTGTGTGTTTGTGACTTTCATTGATCTTAGTGACATTCATATTACAGAATGAGGGAGATCAATATATGTTATTTTTTCTTTATCAAATGCTTGCAATTCATGTCATACTGAAATCGTATTTTTAATGTTGCTGCCACTTTCAAATCATCATTTTTTGCAGTCAATATTTTGTTTTTCCATTCACCAATGTACAAATATTTCCTGTCATTTAATGTCAACTGTATTCCAGAAGACAGAAAAGAGACAAAACAAATGGTCCAGAGTTCACTACAGTATCTGTCACACAATTCTACTTTTCTTCCTTAGAGCTGGCCACTGCTTAAGGAGCCTTGGACCCTGGTAGGCAGCACATTACAAAGCAGTTTCATAAAATGTTTTTCTTTTCCAAACCTATTGAATGTTAATATCTTGGTGACAGGGTCTGTTTTGAAGTCCTTGGGTAGCAAATAACCTCAGAATCTTCTGGGTTTTTGAGCGCATTTCCAATAATGCCTTAAAAGTAAAACCAAGCAAATGATGTGACAAATCCCCTGTGTACGGTGAAGTCTCCAAGCTTTCATCCATCCCTGTCATAATTCTTAGCAGGGCACGATACCTGTCAGGCATTGAATACAAAATTTGACTCAACGTAGGGCACACTGTTTCCATCTGAAATGCCAGCCAAGGATATTTCAGATTATCTCAGATAAATTGCCAATCAAAAATCTGATTGAAGTGCAAATACAAAGAATGAATGGTCTGGGCCATGAGGTATGGACTTTTGATGGCCTAGTTATGAAGCAAATTGCTCCTTTTTAAACAGGTGTTTGAGTGCACCTTTTCTTAAAGATCATATTAAAGACGTGTGAGTTGAGAAGGAGGGACAGCTGTAACAGCCTGCATGTGATCTGGGTGAAAGCCATAGGTCCAAGCAGAGAGACCTTTGCCATGCAAGGGCGTATGCCAAACAGCATTGTGACTCCTATGGTCTAGGAAGCAGGAGCAAAGTGACAGGATGAGAGGCTGGGATCCATGTGCAGACCTTCCTTGACCTTTCTCCAAGCCTTCCCCCTGTCCCTGTGAGCTTGCAGCAGTAGATGCAGTGTGTGAGTGGTTATGCAGAAGAAGCACGTGTTCTCCTCTAACCTTTTCAGTCCTGTAGCCCATCAGACCTTCTCCAACATTTTTTTTCTGAGAATCTTGGCTTAGTATAAACAAAACTTTTAAGGGAGAACCTAACTTCCAACATATATTTTTTCCATCAGTCTACTGTTCTTGAGAAATGTAACATTTTTATTTAGAGGTACAAACTTCAGATGCAAAGATGTACATTACCTAAGGTATTGAAAAGGGCCTGGCATTAAGTAACAAGAAGGTCCAATGTTGATGCATTGAATCAGCCATCAAATTTTTTTCGAAAACCAAATTACTATTTGTTTTCCATAGCAAGAGTGTGCATTGCATCTGACAGGAAAGAAAATAAAATGGATAGAAGTAGGCAACAAGATGTAAAAAAGAATCAATGCAATTGGCACCTTCTTGTACTCCTCTAGAATGGAGGTCTAGTTCTGAGCATCCTGCTGGAAAGAGAGTTACAGACAACCATTGCAGAGTGTCAAGGAATAGCTTGAGCAGGCCTTATTAATTTTAAAGCTTTATAACACATGTACTTAATTTTGGAAATTTAATCATTATGATGTTTAAAAAAATAAATAAATACTTTTTTTAAGACATGAGAGGGAAAATAGCAAGAAAAAAAAAAAGGAAACCCAAACACTACAAAAGGCTCATGAAAGTTTTCAGTGAGTTACATACTTGTACATGGGAAAATTAAGCAAAATTAGTGGTTGTTTTATAATGTAGTCTCACACTTTTTATTTCTATTTCATAGATTGAGTCCAGATGGTCAAGTCCACGTTTTGCAGGGGAATATTCTCTAGCTAACTACAGAAGTTTAATTTCTCCTGTACTTTTGATTTTTCTGGCTTCTTACAAGCACTAATTTCCGCCCCTCTGAAACCCCAGTCAGAGTCCTGAGAACCCTCTTGTGAGGCTTTTCTCACGTTCCTTCCTCATTTTCACCAGACTATTGCTGAAGTATTTCCCCCTGGTTGCTTCTCCTTCCTCTGCATGTGTGTCTCTCTTTGTCTTTCTCCTCTTCAGAGCTCAGACACTGGCTGCAGTAACAACTACTGAGAGAGCAGCAGAGACAGTCCCCCTGCCTCATTGCCTTTGCTTCATGTTGCAGCAGTCACCGTCTGCCAGGGAGAAGAACAGCAAGGAAAGGCTTTGTCTGACCCCTTCACTTGGCAGGCATTTAGCGTAGATTGAATCCTCAAAACGTGTACCTGCTGAATTTTAACAAGTCCTTGTTAGGAAGAGGTGATTCAAGATTCTTGCCAGAGCAGGCTCTTACAATAGTTAGATCTCTCATACCTTTATTACCTTGATGCAGAATACCAAATCCAACTCCAGTAATCATAAAAATAAAAAAAAAAAGCTACTTTTTTTCTTCTTTACATAACGTTGTAAGCTCAAATTTTCACCATTCAAAATGAACTAGCAATTGGAAGTATAATATTAATGTAAAACATTGTGTAATGGGAATTACAGATGCCCTTCCCCTGGAACCTGTAATAATATTCTAATATTGAGCTAATCACGGGGGAGGGAGGGAGTGTTCAAGGGAAAACAGTAAAAACCTTTGCCACTCTTTGCAAGGAATATTTAAAGATAAGACATAGGCTACCTCACTGAAGCACTTAAATTTTAAAATTTTAGGTAGGCAGAAGTAAATGCTTGATTTTCCTGTTAGACCATGGAGGGAAGGTAATACCAAAAGCAATGCATATTGTCTCTAAATTTTGCCACCAGAGTCAGGTGGGTGAGCTGTTGAAACGCACCTGCTTCTCCTTCATCGCTAACATAGGGAAGGTGGGTCCTTCTGGAAGACTTAGGGACCAGAAGGTAAAACTACTGAGTAGCAAAACATGTGCATATATTAATTGCAGTGTATTACACCCAAAAAAAAAAATAAAATAAAACCACCTCCTTTTCCATTGGAAAAGAAAATGTTTGGCTATATTTTTTTAGCTTTGTGGCAACAAGAAAGAAGGTTTGATTTTCTATGATTTTTTTTTATTGAAGTGAGTCCTTGGCCTGTGGCCGAGCATGTGTATATGATGACACCTTTCTTCAAAGGAGAATCAGATTTAATGTCATTCCACTCAAAAACTACTCTGAATTGTTCTGCTCTAATTCGTACTTTTTTTTTTCTCGCTGAAACATTGACATAGTATTGTTCTCTTACCTAGCCCATATTAGTGTTTACCATATCTTGACCCAAATGGATGTGGGGGATTGAGCTATGCCTTCTGAGTATTTTAATTATTCAACACAGTGTAAAAGGTGCATAATTACCAGGTACACACTATGATCACTCTCTTTTTTAACGTAATAGTCAACAAGGCCTTTTCCAATAAATCTGCTTTCTCATGTAGTACTGTACTTGAGTACTTCTGCTGTTCCTTATTCAGAACTTCAACTAAGGACTCCCTTACCTGAAATCAGAAAGCAGATGCATTTTACTCACCAGAGTGAGTAATACTTTTTTTTTCCTATTATATTTCATTTCTGTTAACATTTTCTGAGGGATTGTGTAGGAGAAGTCCTGCATGCATATTTATTGCCTGTTAAATCTCCATGAGCTACAGCTGAATTACCCTGGCTTTGACCATGCACAGCTAAAGCTCTGAGGAAAAACAGCACTGCGAAACCTAAAATTCAGATAAGAAAGGAGCAGGAAATGAGGAGAATAAGTGGGTAGTAATAGCATACAATAGCTAGTTAAAATTATCACGGATTCAATCTCTTCAAGATTTTATCTGTCTCTGAAACTATATTATTGTCAGAATAATATAATATTGGCAGGCAGAGCTGGTACCCTTCCTGCAGTCCCAGCCAGTACAGGCTGTAGAGAAGTTGGAGAGGATGCAGAAAAGAGCAGCAACTAGCTGCTGTTCTGGAAAGGGTGTATTGTAAAAGAAGACTGCATTTCTTCAGGGCAAAGATGATACAGTGTCAGGCTACAGCTCTAGTTGGCTTATGCGGGGTGCAGGTAACAGGTCTATTTTTACTCTTGTTTTAGGCTCCTTAATCCCATCATCTAATTTAGTTTCTTCTCTAGGAATACTCCCCACTCAAACAATCATCTTATTCTTCTCATCCAGCATCCCTATTCCAGTTTTCTTCCATGCCTTTTTTTTTTTTTTTTCCCTTTGGTCTGCTGCATTGCCAGATCACTCAGCAGCTGACTCCTTATAACAATGGTTTCTGCAGTCCTGGGACTTTGCAATGCTGTAGAAGTGTTGTGACTCTAAACATACCTGATGCCAAGATCGCTGGCACGGCTGTGCTCCCAGCACCCTGGGAAGGTGCCAGAGCAGAGTTTCCACCTGTGCAAGGCCCTGGGATCCCAGGCCAAGGTTAGCTGAGGGTAAAGTCCCATTAACTGGGAAGGTCAGAGGGCAGGAAGGAAATCGCTTTTCCCTACAACAGGGATGAAGTATTTAGGGTGTAGGACCCAGCATGCTAATTAGATCACAGTTAGTGAAGGGAAGGAGGGAGATCCCACCCATCTGTTGTGGTACTCCAGAGCTTCACTTATCCTATCAGAAAGATTCCATAGTATTGTGATACGCGTGGTGTCGCAGTTCTTTTTTGAATCAGTTATTTGTGGTCTTTCTTTTTTTTTTTTTTGAAGAAAATAGCACATACGGGGGTAGTTTGATAACTCTTGAATTATTGCATCTGTAATTTAATGTAAATACTGTTATCAACAGGGCTGAGTCAAGCATACTGCACTGATATGGTTAGCTCTGTGAAGGAGGAGGAGATCAGATTTGGACCTCTTGTTGGGGAGGAGGAGCATAGTTTTCTGTATTCTTTCATGGTCTGTAGGTTTCTTTTAGGAAACAAGTGTTTGAGGCCCAACTGAAGCTTTTTCACAGTCAGGCCTTTATAAAGAATCTTTTCTTTCTGCTCCTCTCACTAATCACATGGATTTTCAGATTTATAAGAAGCTTCAAACTCATGACTTACAGACTCCCTGCATGACAGTGTCTCTGTATCTTGGCTGTGTATTTCCTAACACTGGTGAGTGAGAATGTCATTTTTGAGGTTTCTTATCACTCATCTGACTTCTGCTGACCTCAGTCAACGTGCCGAAAGGCTGCTGGGATCCTTCCCATCACACCAGCCACTAGCATGTGACCTTTGCTTCTGTAGCAAGAGAGGCTAAAAAGGCAGCAGCTAATTAGCAGCAACAGAGTAGTGACTTTGCACTTTGTTTTAAAAATAAAAAAAAAAATCTCATCAGTCACAAGCCCTCTCCACACAATAGTCAGCCCTGTCAGATATGAAGAACTTGTTTAGATTCTTCAGAAAATGGGTTGAGGAGCAATCTGGTCACATATTTTATAAGAAAGTTCCTGGCTTAGGATCATCTGATTGCCAGTTTGTGTTTTTGAGTAAACTGGCAGGGCCAATGGAAATATATCATTCTCGTCAAAATGATGTTTTGTTTCATACACATTTTGCAAAAATCACTGCTCCAAAGTTGTCAATTTTTATTTAAATCCATTTATAACTCATAAGTAATTGTTGATGGTAGAGCATGTACAGAATGTAATCCAGCAATGGAAAAGTTTGCTGAACAACCTCCGATAAAATGCCTTGTTGTCTTGTGATAAGCAGAAGATGGGAATGTCCACAATAAGTGGTTGAGCAAATTTTTTCATAAGGCATTTCAGCCAGGAAATAAAAAATCAACGCTTTTAGCCTGGTGGCGGTGGTTATTGTTGCTGTTTGCTTAGTTTAACCAAGACTGACACAATCTGTTTTCTAAGTTTATTTTACATAATAAAATGGCAGTTGCATTGAAAGCCTCAGGAAAGCTAATAAAAATGGCTAAGCTGGCACTATGTCAGAAGCATTATTGGCTGGTTTCAAAATGACCAAAGTAGTGTTTAAAAGATGAACATTTACAATAGTAATTCAACAATCCATGGATTGACTCTGGAATTCTCTGTTTCGATAACACTGACTAGAACAGTTCTGAATACTTACTCATGAGGTCTTTTTAAATCTTTGAAGTGTTCAGTGTTTGCTGTTTCACCTTATCTTGTCATCAGTGTGCGCTTAAGAATATGCTCTTTCCTACTTTCACGTTGCTACTTTGTGTTGCTAGATGTTTCGAAGAGCTCATCTCTCTCATTTAAGAGCTTATAACCATAAAGATTTGAGTTTGTTTCCTGAAGGAAGAGAGACGCTTTCTACTACTTTATCCTTATCAGTTTCTATTGTATTCTCAGTTTTCCCACCAATGTAGCAACTACTAATGTGGCAAATTTCATACATACTAACTGCCTTTCATTTAATAATCACCGGTTAAATGTAACAGGAAGAGGCCAAGAGCTTAGATGTGAGCAAATGTTTAGATACTTCTATCTATGAAACATTTTTGATTTGAAAAGTTTCTAACTGACCAGCAAAGGGTGATATGAAGAAATGCACTGCTATCTTTTTTGCATTTCAGTGGGAAAATGATGGAGTAGAGATGTCAAATTATCTACTCATGACCACATAGTCTTTTCCTTTGCTGGACATTGAATTTGGATCTACTTTTTATTAAACGGAGGCTCTTCTCATTGTCTCGCTTACTTAAAACAGAAGTTGTGTCGCTGCCCCTGAATGTGCAGTAGCAATGCTTATAAGGTTCATTGCCTTACTGATATTTTCTGCTGTGTGCATTGGTAACTTTTTGCATTTCCTTCTGTTTTTTTTTTTTGCGTTGACGTGGCAGTCCTGCATGCCATGGTGCTGGCACTGCCAAACCGTGCTATGTACTGCCTGAGTGTTGGCGCTGGTCCTTCCTCAGCACCACACCGAAGAATGTCCTGTCTCTGTCTTACTCTGCTGCTGCTGTCTGGGGGAGAAACTTGCTCCCTGTCCTCTTTCTCTGTAAACGTTTGCTGCTACAGTGGCGTTATCAGCAAATTTATAGACAATTGCTTTAAATACAGTTTGACATTTCTGTTACACAGACTAATATAGCTTGCCATGTAAAGATGCTACTTGAATTCGTTCCTGAAGTGAACTTGCACATCTAAGACTTCTGCTACTCTTTTTCCTCTCGTGCAGTGGATGTAGCCAAGAGGTGCTGCCTAGTTAGATGGGTATTCATTTTTATTCCTGTAGGGTTGTTTTCCTGGTTAACCTGCCATGCTGTACTCTGTAAGGTACTGTCTTGCATTTTCATTGCAAGTTGCTGTTTCTTGAAGGAAAAACTGTTATTTCATGAAGCCTCCAGGGTGGATATGGCTTTGTGCTTCGTGCTTTCTTTGCTTTATAGATAAACTAGAGTATCTCTGTAACAAAAGCCATTAATTGTCAGGCTGGGCGTAATGTGTAATCTGGTAGATTGTAGACCTGTGAGAATTTTCTGCTTGAAGAGGACTGAAATCACCTTTTCCTGGTGCTTAACAGGGTAACACTGCATACAGCAGAGTTTTGTCCTAAGTACAGTGGTCTGTATGGTATAGCACATAACACATGCAAATATAAATGCTCCAAGAAAATGTAGAAAGTGATGCGTTTTGTTACATGTTGCTGACTTCTTAGGTGACAATGAATTTTTAAATATGGCTTACAAACTTTTAAAATATTAGTGCAAGACAAGAAACAGTTTTTAGAGATTTTTTTTTTCCTGTGTCACTGTTTCCTGATTGTTTTGCGTGCTTTGACTGGCCATTAGAAGTTAGATAAAAGGCTTCAGACCTTCAAGTTCTGTGTTGCCTCGCAGCTTTACTGTCCTGAGATATAGATGCTTGTTTGTAGATGAAGATTTTGCTGACATAGAATTACTGGGAAAATTCAGCCACTTGTTGCTATAATGTGATACAGGTGTTGTTCTTGGTGTTCCAGGAAGGATAACGAAACCTTAGTGCACGAGCACTTTTCAAATCAGACAGTTTTTCCTCACTTTCAGACAACAGCTATTCACTGGCAAGAGGGTGCTGAGCAAACACATAGCACAGCAGTCCATAAAAGTGTCTGTAGTATAAGCTGATTTTTTGAATTTATTTTGCACAGTGGTATCTGAAATTCTGTTTTCAGTCCTAAAGGCAATCATTCTCCCTGCTGTCAGAAAGAATCATCCTCTGTGCAGCACAATAGGGATAACAAAACTCATTTCGGTCTCAATTTAAGTTTAATTCTAAGGTAAAACTTGCAATGAGGTGGTAATGAACTTGAACGCACAGTTTTGATTCTCTCCTTCATGCTTATAATAGTGCTCAGACACAGTACAGGTATCTCCAAGACCTGGGCCTATTCTGAGACTGCCTCTTAAGCAGATGAAAAATTGTCATTTTCTTCTTTGCCTGTTGTTGCAGTTAATATAGTAAAAACATTTTTAATTTGGTTGTGTATCTTAGGATCGAATCAAACCAAACCAAATATGTACCTAGATGAAGAAAAGCATTGTGACTAACGTGATGTGATAATACTAGGAAATAACAAGTTAGTAAGACGGAGACTGATTATCTGAAGCAGAGAATGATCAAACCAATTAAAAGGATTTGCAAAACAAAGCTCACAAAAGTGTTTCACAAGTGCAGCTGCGCAGCCCGGTGGGTGCTGTGGTGATAACTGCCACCATCTCTTTCAAATTCAATGAATTTGGGCATGTGTCTTTTCTGAAATACCACCTTGTGCCACACACATCTCATACTTTCTGATATGTCTTTCCCCTGAAATAAAACTGGCATGGCTCTAGCAGAGTCAACACCAACAAATATTGTCTAGGGCCATGAGGGTGAGGTTTCCGTTGCGCCCATCCTGTCCCCCCTTTCCAAGTGGCCATATCAACAGCACGTAAGAGAGTGCAGGTTTGTGATGCTGTGCTCGGTTCGCTTGGGCCAATCTGTTCTCTGCAAACAATCTCTGCAATTAGTTAAATTCATAAGCATCCTCTCCTGACAAATTTGGCTTTTCTAGGCACAGATACAGTAACAACCCTTCCCAAACATGGCTATCTGTTGTGTGGACTTCACTGAATGACAAGACACAGCCAGATGGAGTAACAACACGCTGGCTCAGCACAAGTCAGACCTTTTCCCAGATAGGATCAAAACCCGGTATTACAGTGGGCTGCTTTATGCAAGTGCTACCACTTTGTTACTATTGCATTGCAAAAATGTATTAAGCATCCAATTTCCTTTGTAAATGAAGCAGTGCATTACCTCAATAGCCATTTTTGAAACAATCTGCAACTTAAAACACAGATGCTAAAACTAATGGAACTAAATGAACCCCCCTCTGAGTTGTAATCCTTGAATAGAGCAGTATTTTAGTAGTTTTTATTTTAAACTTTATTAAATGAAATATGTGTTGCAATGGAGAGAAAAAGTCAAATGATCTTTTATGGCAAAAATAAAAACTTTAAACTTGCTATCCATACTCCATTGGCTATGGAATGCTAAAGCAGAAATAAAAAGATATTTAGTCTTGTTGCAGAACTTAATGTTCTGTACCGCATTGTAACATAGCCCAAAACAGATAATTGCTTTGTCATAAATCTTTTTTCCCTTTATTCACATTACAGAAAAAATCAAGACTGTCCTTTAAAAATAGCCTGTAGTCAAGTGAGCTTGAAAGCTTATGCTGTTAGGCATCATGTTTGACAGTGTTTATGGAGTGGAAAAGGAATCTGAGGTTTGTGTGGTTCATTTTGTAAACGATGTAGTGGTAGCCCCATGTATGAGCTGCAGATTTTAAAGCTTTGTAAAGGTGGGGAATGGCTAAGTGGGCAATTAGCTGTTGGAGAAGCCTTTTACAAAGCTTTTTGAACTCCCTGTAAACACTCATAATCAAGCAGTTTTTATCATAAAACTACAGGTGTCTTTCATCTGAATATCTGGATTAAGAATTTGTGTTCCTAGTACAGACCTTGGAGGATGGGTAACTACCTAATTTAGGGGTTCTGAATCATCCTGGGGATGTTCTCTATACCTACGGGAAACCTGGGCTGTGAAGTTTGGCACCTGGATGCTTGACACTGCAGGTCAGGGAGTATATGGCACATTGCCTTTTAAAGGACTCAGGTCGGTGCATGTTGCTTTACCTCCAAAGCAACTGAAAGTAAAATAAAATGAGGAGGGCAAAACTTTGCACAGGGGAGATTTTTCTGGCATCAGCACACTACCCAATGTGGTTTAAATATACATTTAGCACTAGACATCAATGCATTTATTATAGGCTCAGTGAACACAAGAAAGTTATTAAAAAAAAAAAAAAGTGAAAAGGGCACCACTAAATAAGTGATTAACCTGCACCCACCGCTATATTCAGGCTGCTTCCTTTATTTTCTACTTGTTTCCTGTGATAAAATACCGACTGTGTGCTTTGCTATTTCGGAGGTAAAAGTCCCTTTTTGTTAGTTTCCTTGTTTATATAGATAGCAGTAGCGATTAAGCAATGAACTTAAAATGCTGTTCTCCTGAACTGCCACGTATATATGTTGGTGGCTAACTTAAATTTGACACCTGTTTCAGACACAAAGTTACTAGAGATTAAATAATTTTTGGAACACTCTGAATTCTGCAAATACTTAAGTTGGGTTTTTTGTTTGTTTGTTCGTTTGTTTTCCCGTAGATACATATATAGAATTAAAAAAAAACAATGATTCAGTGTTTTAGTGAATGATGTTCTAATCCTTCTACTGTGATCTGACATGTTTACTTTTAAAAATATGTATTATTTATAGCTAGTATCCCTTAGTACAAAGGGGATGAATTCCCCTTGAATGAAAGGGAAAGAGAGGAAACTTTGTGAATAAAATAACTCCTCTTTAAGAAAACAAATGTTTGGCAGATAACTCTTTCCTTGCCCTTGGGTTGTCTGTTGCTTCTTTAATTGTTAACTCTCCTGAACATGAGAGAACATTATTGGAACAATGTAAAACTGTCATTTTTTCCAGTTTCATTCCATTAGTTGTGAGTAATTTTATCTTACCATGGGTTATCACATTTTAATTTTTTACAGTATTCTGCAGATGTTTCATTGCTGTGTTCCATACCTGAGAAAATGTCATTTATTATTTCATGCAGCAAAATATTCTGTCTGCATTGATACAAATACTTGTCTGACAAGTGCAGTTGCTGGCCTGCACTCACATGCCTTTAGCTTTGTTTGAATCTCCTATCTGCTGTCCTGAAATATTCATGCAAGGAGCAAGATTGAACCAAAATAGTTTAAAGCAGTTTTGCTAATTGTTTGCTTTAGCCATGCTGTAAGAGTAGGAAGGATATCATTAATCTAGTAGTACATAAACAGTGCACAAGCCAACTCTGCCCCCTGTGTATATTAATGAGATAACAAGTGAAGCCTGTAGCTAGGCAGCGATAATTTCTAAAAATTACTTTTGTTGTTTAATTGCAGCTTTTGTGTTTTATTGATTGTATTTAAGCTGTTAGTAGCAGCACATTAATAGCACATTACAGAATTTATTTTTAACTAACACAGGATGAAATACTAATAAAATGAGACAAGCGTGATTCCAGCACCCTTTGCGTGCGTTGGCTGCACTCTGGTGATGATATGAAGCTGATTTAGCTTTTTGTAAAGGTTAATTGGGAGTAAAACTGGGAATAGTGGAGATCTCTCAACTCTTGCATACTTGTCCATATATATTTGTGGTTGTGGCAGGAGATAATTTCAGCAGTTTAAAATTGTTGGTCTCTGCTGTATTCTTACCAGTGCAGCGGATGCATGCTCTAAAGGGAGATTTGTTTCGTTACTAGAAGCCTGTAAGTGCTGTGCAACAGCCACAGATAGGCGGTAGTAACCAAAAGTTGAGGAGAGCCGCAACTTGCTCAGACTGGATGGAGTACGGGCCATGTTTTTTCCTGGCTCAGTGACCACTGGCAGACACCAGAGAGGGCTGTGAATGCTGGCGTAGCTCACAGGGCCAGTCAGGGCAGTGTCATTTGCAGAAAGGTTATTGTGGGATATGTTACAAGATGCTTGAAGAGCATTAGCATTTATTAGATATTAAAAGGGAAGCAGAATTCCTTAAGACCTGCCATTTTAATGGGCATTTGGGGGGAACAAAGGGTTTCTAATTAATGACCTGTGTGCCTGGCAGCACTGTAGATTTTTGTTTGACCATGTTGGCTTTGACTCACAGTTATTTAAATACTTGGAGTATGTGAGTGAGTGTTACTGTTTTTCTTAGAGTGATTAAAGAAAAGCATAGCCGGAAACATAAGTTATACCTGGATTAATATCTCTCAGACTTGACTAGGTTGGGAGCTGCATTCCTGTAAAAAAGAGTATAAAATAGGAAATGCTGGAATTGCCTCCAGCACAATCTCATGCAGTGCTGGATTTTAGGGACATTCAAGATATTTCTAAAGAAGGGCTTTATCTGGAAAATTGGTGCAGTGTTTATCTAAAGTAGGAGCACCATGAGATGATGTCTCACTGAAACGTTTCTTAAACTGTTTTCCTTCCAGCATACAAAATAACCAGCTTCCACAACAGTAGAAAAAGCCTCTGCAGACAGAGATAACTATCCGCTATCTCAGTGAGGGAAGATTTACACCCTCCTGCTGCTTTACATGTTTCTTCCTGGGGAAGGAAGGAAGGAAATACTCAAACACTGCTTCTGGCGTACTGCTTCTTCAGAAGAAAATAGATTATAGATGAATAAGTTTTGTACAAAATCTTGGAAGGTTCCAGTTTTACATTATATGCTTTAGAATTTTATTAGTAAAACCCCTCTTTTCTCCAAGTATAAGTATTTATTAAATAGTATATATTCCTCTTATTTGTCAGTAATGACAATTATCAAAAGTAGTGGAAATACCTTGCTAAAGTACTGCTTTGCACATTTCCACGTGCAGCTGGCTGAAGATGTGCTGGGGACATTCATTGTTTGCATGTCTCTACACCAGAGATACAAGTGTGAGTAGTGTCAACGGAGAAAAGACTTATAAAATATATGAGTACGTTGTTTAGAGTATTTCAGCTTCAATCCTTCTCCCTGCTATTTAGGAAAGAAAACAACTTCCTTTGGAAAACAGGATCCAAAAAACTTTCTGCAGTCTTCTAAGTAGGCACCAAAACAAAAAGTCACGTTACTTTTCATAATTTTCCTTAGAAAAGGTTTGTTAAACTCTTTTTATATATTGCCTATTACCAGAAAGGACAAGAAACACTTTCAAGACTACATGAGAATTTCAGCCCATCCTTACCATTTGTTCTGAAGGATGCAGGTGGAAAAAGTAGTGCATTTGGGGTTCAGTTAGGGCATTGCTTACAATTTATAAAACTCAGCAGGTTGGTTTTAGTCATCACTTAAAGAGAAGGTGGTTTATTTAATGGGGTGGTTGGTTGGGATGTTGTCTCCAGAGTACTAGTCTGCATCCTGATCTGTGCATTTCTAAGGTGGTGGTTTCAGTTATAAAGTACAGGAGCTTTTTTTGCTGCATTTAGTGCTGCTGGTACCAGCACTTGTGCACTGGCTGAAATCATGGTTCAGGTGCATTTTTCATGATTGACAAATCTACACGTGCACTAACTCCCCCTGCATAAGTACACCCATATACCAAATGGGGTACTAGCACTCAGAAAAAGGCTGGGCACAGAACAGATCAGCTATCAAACCATTAATATGTGCTTCAGAAAATGCCCATTTCAGTACGTTGGTAGAAAGCAACTGGTATTATTTACTTGAGATGGAAGAGCAGTTCACAGATCTTTCCTATGATTTATCACATGACTTGTGCTTTGGTTAATCCCATGAAGAGATTATATGACTTGGTGTTACTAATCAGAATCAGTGACATTCCTCTTCATATCTCCATTTGAAATTACAGGTAGAAAACAGTCTGTATGACTGTAAGAACAGTCAAATTTATACCTATTGCTGTTCAACACTTTCCTCACTTAAAATGATCTGAATTGCGCACGCTTCATTGGGTTAGAAACTGGCTGGATAGCCGGGCCCAAAGAGTTGTGGTAAATGGAGTCAAGTCCAGTTGGAAGCCAGTCACTAGTGGCGTCCCCCAGGGCTCGGTGCTGGGGCCGGTCCTCTTTAACATCTTCATCAATGATCTGGACGAGGGCATTGAGTGCACCCTCAGTAAGTTTGCAGATGACACCAAGTTAGGTGCGTGTGTCGATCTGCTCGAGGGTAGGAAGGCTCTGCAGGAGGATCTGGATAGGCTGCACCGATGGGCTGAGGTCAACTGCATGAAGTTTAACAAGGCCAAGTGCCAGGTCCTGCACCTGGGGCGCAATAACCCCAAGCAGAGCTACAGGCTGGGAGATGAGTGGTTGGAGAGCTGCCAGGCAGAGAAGGACCTGGGAGTGATGGTGGACAGTCGGCTGAATATGAGCCAGCAGTGTGCTCAGGTGGCCAAGAAGGCCAATGGCATCCTGGCTTGTATCAGAAACAGCGTGACCAGCGGGGCTAGGGAGGTGATCATCCCCCTGTACTCGGCTCTGGTGAGGCCGCACCTCGAGTACTGTGTTCAGTTTTGGGCCCCTCGCTACAAGAAGGACATGGAGGTGCTTGAGCGGGTCCAAAGAAGGGCGACGAAGCTGGTGAGGGGCCTGGAGAACAAGTCCTACGAGGAGCGGCTGAAGGAGCTGGGCTTGTTCAGCCTGGAGAAGAGGAGGCTCAGGGGCGACCTTATCGCTCTCTACAGATACCTTAAAGGAGGCTGTAGAGAGGTGGGGGTTGGCCTGTTCTCCCACGTGCCTGGTGACAGGACAAGGGGGAACGGGCTAAAGTTGCGCCAGGGGAGTTTTAGGTTAGATGTTAGGAAGAGCTTCTTTACTGAAAGGGTTGTGAGGCATTGGAACAGGCTGCCCAGGGAGGTGGTGGAGTCACCATCCCTGGAAGTCTTCAAAAGATGTTTAGATGTAGAGCTTAGGGATATGGTTTAGTGGGGACTGTTAGTGTTAGGTTAGAGGTTGGACTCGATGATCTTGAGGTCTCTTCCAACCTAGAAATTCTGTGATTCTGTGAATTGCAACTGCAACACATAATAATTGATCCTCATTTTACACCAACAGTTCCCTCTGACCTTAATTTTGTCATCCTACACACAGACGTGAACATCTAGAAATTAATGTCAGATTTTAAGCACCATTCTTCATGCATGGCTGTACAACAAGCCTCTTCTACCTTTTAAATCAGTTTTGCAGCCGTTCTTCACCATGTGGGGAAAAAAGGCTTTAAAAAAATCTTTGAAAGATAAGGAATGATTCATGAAGTTTCTTCATGGTCAACAGGAAGTATTTAAGACACGATTAGATATACAAGAGAGAATTTTATCACGGTTTTATGTTTTGCTGTGCTCTGTGAGCTAAACGTATAATCACATCCTTGGTAAAACTCCCCTTTTTATGACAGAAACATACTGGAAATAAGTGTGACTCACTAGCCTGTAATACTGGTGCCATAACCTTATGGAAGGAAAATGTTTTATACGTTCAGAACTTACTCGAAGGATGTCTTCGTCATCACTTCCCACACTCAGGTCGCTGTGATACCAGAGCTTTGGTCTGGTGGGTTGGTTGTGTCTGGTTTGTTTCTTTTTGTTTTCTTTTTTCCTGCACAAGGCCATATATCACATTTGCTTAATTTTTGCACGTTGGATTGAATTTAAACTTCGCAAGAGAAGTTTCTCAGGAAAGATTTTGCAGTTTTGTCCTGAGAATTTTGCTTATATGTGATCCTAATACTATATGGAAGAATGTCTGGGAAGATTATTAGAATCATATTTTTTTGGGATACAAAGAGAATCCTTTGTAGAATTGACGTGTAATGCTGCGCAATGGTATTAGTAAATAGTAGGATCAAACAGCAAATCCTTTACTTGAAGTATAATGAGAGGTGAAAATCATGTTTCAAAAACCACTCGGCTGTTCTGACAGGTAAAGCAGCAGCTCTCCTGCAAACCCCACACCTTTCAGTTCTGAAGCTAATCCCTCACACGCTACCGGAACAGCTTTGCAGGACTTAAAGCCTCTGTCCATACTTATAAGTTACTAGGGAATGTTTCTAGGACGTGATCTCAGGGATTTTATCCAGTGAAATTATTAAGTGTCTCTTGGCACAGTGTTGGCCAACAGAGACCAGCGTTTGGGGGTTGGCATAACCAAGGGACTGTTCCCATGTGGCGGCCAGTGCTCGGCAGTCTCCTTTGGCAGAGAAAGGAGGATGCAGGGAGTGTCAAGTGAACTTGGTTTTGCTATTTTGCTTCAGTGGCAGGGAACTGCTGAGGGCGGGTTTACACTGCTATACTATTTAATTTTGGTAAATGACAAAATATCTAACTCATGAACTGTCTTCAGTATTATTAAACGGGAAACATGTGAACCAACAAACGATTCTTTCTTTGATGCACATTTGTAAAGAATAGATGAACGCTTGTGTTTTTTTAATACATGGTTATTTTCCTGAGTTTTATATCAGAATTGAGATAATGTCTCTTAATTTAGAGAAGACATATAATCAGATGGTAAGTCATAACTATCTGCTTCAATCTGCAAGACTCCACACCGTTAATTTGGGAAGGATGTTGCACAGCAGGATGGCAGGAGAATGTTTCCATACTCCAAAATGGGAGTGAGTTGTGCTGTTTTACTGGTTAGAAGTGTGGGATGTGCCTCCCATGCACTTGCCCTGGGAAATTTAAAAACATCTGTTGATGAAACCTGGTGGGAAATTTGGACATCTGTAATTAGTTGGGCTTGAATGAGAAAACGTAGACAGCAGAGGGAGGAGAGCAATCGAATAAATTGGATTTTGACTCCACCATTCCTTCCAAAGAATCCAAAGTGCTTTTCAGTGTGATCACATACAACAACAGGGTTTTTCAGGATGTGGTTGTGTGCACAGAAACCAGGTGTCTCCTGGCCTCTAAAGTACTGCTGCAAGAGAGTGTGCTAATTAATTTGTTGCTTTACTAATCCGTCATGACCTGTCCATAACGGTGTTTAAAATCTGTGCTGTGACCATAGCTGAGCTTCCAGTACTCTACTGTTTTTAACCAGCACCTCAGATTGAATCTTTTTCTTTGGACAGATTGAGAAACAATAGCTCTAGAGGTCTTGAGCGCAAAACAAATTCCTATGCGTTCATTATATTTTTGAAGATCTAGGTGTCACGTTGTTATGACTCTATCGTGAATCTGCTGCATGGACAAACAGTGGACAAGCCTCTGGTTATTTAGGAAGTAGAAAGGGTAAGGAGAGCACGTCAAATGATAAATTGTAAAATATATATGTTAAATATTTAAAATACACAATTATTACAATGTAACTAAATATTTTAAATGGGGGAGAGAAGAAAGGATTAAAGGAATAGAGGATATTGGCAAAAGAGAAAAGAATAGGCAAAGAAGTTACAGTACAGGACAGCACAAAGCTCCCCCAGCAGAGGTTCAAACTGGCCATTAGGAAAAAGATCATTGCTGCGTGGGTGGTCAAACACTGGAGCAGGCTTCCTGGTGACATGGTTGATGCCCCAGGCCTGTCAGAGTTCAAGAGGCATTTGGACAATGCCCTCAATAACTTTAACTTTTGGCTAACCCTCAAGTGGCCAGGCAGTTGAACTAAATGAACTCTGAAGGTCTCTTCCAACTGAACTTTCCATTTTGTTTTGTTCTCTTATAGAAGATAAAACAAGAGTGGTTTTAGTGTGGCAATTTGATGCACACTTTATATATGTTATATTGCTGATGTATGTTTAGTACCAGCTGTCCTGAAATTGCTGACTGAATTCATCAGTATTCTTAGATATGACTGCTATTCAGTTTCAGTAATGTCAGTTTTGAACCTGAGTGGAGATTATAGGATCACATAAGCAGCAAAAATTGATTTATAGCATTTTTTTACTTTATTTAATAGTGTCTAGATCTGAGGAATTTTTTAAAGTTGTTGACAACAGTACACAGCAGAAAACTATTGAAAAGATTGTTGATACAGAAAATTTCTGATAGCTCCCTTCTTATGTCCTCCATTTAAGTTGATGCAGAAACATTTTTTTATTTTTATTTTTTACAGATTGTTGGAGGTTTTATTTTATCAATTTTATCTTTGAACATAAAGGGGTTTTGCCCAATGTTCCTCTATCTGTTTTATGTGAGTTCTGCTGATTCAGCAGTCCTCCAGGACTGGGCTGAGATCTATTTCCTTCTGAATCAGATTTTATTATTTCAGGTGTTGTGGTACAGCATCTTGATAATGGCCAAGAGATGCTCACAAGGATCCCATCTCCCCACTTTGAAAAATTTAAGGCTGCATTCGTACAACTGTAGTGCTGTGAATTAAAAACACTGTTTTTTTCTCTTCGTACAACTGCAGCATTTTAGTGAATTGCAGTAACATGAATAATGCAGAAACTAAGTAGCTTTCACTCCAACAATCTTATTTTAAAAAAAAAAAAAAAACAGGCAAGCAGACAGTGTTCCATTTAAAAACCTTGAGAGAGCTGCAACTCTTTGGAGAAGCTGCTTCTTTAAAAGTTCTGGATTGTGATAGTCAAATAAAAAAGAGGAGGTAAGTTAGCAAAATTGTGTAAGATTGAGAACCATTTGCAATCACTTCTGTTTGAAGAAGTGTCTTTGCTGCCATTGTTGGGAGGGATTAAAGAGAAGCATCTCGCTTTTGCATTTTTCTGTGTCAGCACTGGAGTTTGACAAGAAAAACCCAGAAGGCTCAGAAACTGCTTGCTTGAGCCTATTTTCAGAAAAGGCAGATTCCCCAAAGTATCTGTGGTATATAAGACAATGAATTCAGACTGAAGTCACTGCTAGCACATGTGGGGGTCCTTGTGTTGATAGAAAGCTGCCTAACTATTCTTCCTGAAGCACTGCTTTAGGACAATTTAGCGTTACCAGTATCATTAGTAGCTGGAGCTGGAAAAGTTCTACTAGGAGAAGCATGTATCCCAAGGCATAAAAATGTGTCTCTTACAAAAACACTGTGCAGGGATGGCCAAGCAGTGTGATAATGAAAAGCTGGAGTGTGCCCTGGTACTTATGCTTGACTCTATAAGGATTCTTCAGAGGCTTCTTTTTTTCCTCACAGCATTTTCATTCTCTGCTCCACTGCTTGGAGTTTCAAACAATTTGTCATTCAAGTTAAAAGACAGCAGAAAATACTTGCTGTTTTGCTCTGTCTCATTTGATAGGCATGCAACATTATCTCAATAGGAGCTTAAGATGATAAAACACCAACTGAGATACAAGGCAGATTGAAATGGTTATATCATCATTAAACTTACAGCACCCTTGGCTGTCATTTTGTTATTTGTAGTTTGCTGTAAGCCTCAGATAAACAATTTGAAAGTAAATGAATTAAATTAGTACTATAAGTTAGAGAGGTGTTCATGACCACAGATGTTATGAATTTAGAAGTTTTTACTAGTCCTCTTAAAATGGTGTCTATGTGCAATACAAGCTTGTTTAATATTTTGGAAGCTTTCTTCCTTCACCTTTGCTGAGACTCAAGAGCTCTTAGAACGTGGTTTGTGACGGAGAGAACATCAAAAGCTATGGCTATGCCTTCACACCATTATAGGGTCGGATACCACTCTGTTCTGATTGTACTGTGTCAGTCAGAAGTTGAATAAATCCAGCTGACATGGCACCAACTGGATGTGTATTTTCTGGTGTAGTAAAACTTCCACCAGATTTAGGTGGGCCAGGAGAAGCAGTGTTGTCACACTACAGGCAGCCAAGTGTATGTAGGTCCGCACTTTAACTTGAGCTACTTCAGTCACTATGGAGAACACTTTAAGGTTTGTTAGAAGATGTCACTGAAGTGCCTTGAAAAGTATTTGCAGTGCATAGCAAAGCACCTGTCTGTGATGAAATAGTCCTCTTAAATTAAAAGCGTGTTTAGATATTCCACTCAGCCTTGTTCTTGGGTAGCTAGTAATGGGGTTGGATCCCCTTGCTCTATTTTCAGGATGTCTTACTGAATCACGCATAGAATGATGTGACTGATTTGTAGAACAGAGCTCCCCGTGCATTACCTGTTCACACTGGTTTTCCTGGGGGTAAGATAGAACTTACTATGTTGAAAGACACTGATCATACTTCTCAGCATATCAAAGATCTAAATGTACTCTAGGCTTTTCTACTGAAAAAAAAAAAAAAAAAAAAAAGGAACAAATGGCTTTAATCTCTATTTCCATCATAATAAGTGCCTAAATCGTAGTGATGCTAATGGGAGTTGTAGAAACAGATGAAAGACAGTCATACTGTCAATGAGATACGGAGCAAAACAGAGCAGGGCACGCTACAGATGTAGGAGGGTTGCATCCCCAGAGACATGTAACATCTGAAAGCATGTAACTCACCCTGCTTAGAATAAACTATTGGCATGCAAAACTAACGCTCTTCTGAATAAAGTACCTAACCAGTGGCTAATGCAGTGGCCTTGTAAACTTGCTGAATGCTGAGCTTTGTTGCTGCCTGGATGGAGAGTTCAGTCTCTGCATCTGCTCTGCCATAAATGCACATGTTAAGTTTGTGACGTGGAAGACGTCCAGAACTGTCCAAAAGCACTGGGGATGTCAGACAAGGAAGGAATAGATGAGACTGCTGAGCTATAGCTGTCAATCACATGCGTAATGGGAGTAAGCTCATGCTCACCTCAAAGAGTGGGAAAGGTGGGAGGGAGAGTGGAAAAGGGTCAGAAGCCAACTTGTAGGATTGCCTTAAGATTAAGAAAGGAAAAGAAAAAACAGTAAGCAGTATGTTTTTAGAAGTACATAGAAATATAAGGTAAAGCAGAAAATTAATGAAAAGAAATAAACTGAGTCCTCATAATTGATCACAAATGAATGCATGTGAGCAGAAAAGGAAGGAAGTTCTGAGCTCATTTTATATGGGGCTGTGCGATTCTACTGGCCTACCGTCTCCTTACGGTCTGCCAGTACTTCTTCTTGACAAACAGCATACCTGGGACATGTGTTTCTGAAAGAGAATTCTTGCTCTCTGATGTATTTGGATATTCTTACATCCACAAAGGAAAAAAAGAAGAGTTACCTTTTCATCACAGAATATTCATAATAACTAGAAAAATTTAAATTCTCCTAATTCCTTAGTGCCTAAAGTCCATGAACAGGAATCCTAAGCATATGCAAATAAGGATTAGTTCAGAGGGACTGAAGAGGTACAGTTGAAGTATGTATAATTCTACTTGTATAGAAGCTATCAAGTCTACAATAGGAAAGATTGGTGCTGATTTGAAAGTACCCCTGCTGCTCTGCTCTGGTAGGAAGGTGACTGCTCAACAAGAGATTCGGTACGACTTTGCTGCAAGCAGATTAGTTCTTAGCTGAGTCAACTGAGCAAGATACAAGGTAAATTTCTTATGGTAATACAGGTGTGAGCCTTTAAATAAAAATAACTGCCTTTGACTTGAAAGCTGACCCACCAGCACTGATGAATTTTTGAAGTCAATTTACTGTCATTTAAAACCATTTTAGAATAGTTGTAACTCCTTCAAAAAGAGCATGTGGCTTCCCTATTTCTGCCTATATATTTCTTAGTAGTTAGTAAAGCAGGACTGAAAAATCTGTGAAAACCCTGGAGACATTATTTTGTCAATGCCACGTTGTGACATATTTGTGATCTTTCTTTTCTTTGCTTCCTTAGCTATTTTTTTTTTCACTTCCTTATTTCATTTATGTTTGGTGTGTGTGTTCATTGTAGTGATAGGATCGTTCATCTCCTAAGTTACTTAATGTTAACTCGTGGATACTACCCTAGGGCACTTAGTAGGCTTAAAGAGATATTACCCACCTAGTCATTGTGCATCCCTTGTCAGCTATAGAACATCCTAAATATATGCAAGTACTTAGCATAAATCTATTTCATCAGAATGGCTATGTAGTTTTGCTTTGTTGTCAAAATGCCTACATGTTGGCTTTCTTTGCTGTTTAAATGCTGTTCTATTTGTTCCTAACTTCCCCTGTTTAACAGCAGACAAACCCAGGGAGCACTGAATGAATCGGATGATCCCGAAACAGGCTGTCTAACTGATAACAAGCCAACTTCTCGACACTTCTATCCTGTCGCCTTGCTGCTTGTCAGCTCACACTTGCTGGTTGTGTGGCTTATTTTAAGTCTTGCTTTGCTATTAGCCAAATATCAATAAACTTCACTTGTGTTCCTTTCTTTTCTACAAACAGCAACAAGCTAACTTTAGAAAAAGAAATTATGCTGTAATATTTCTACAGTTTCAGACCCCGAGGATACATCTTTAAGATACAAATGTCTGAAATGTACTGTTTTTGTTATTTTTTTCTGAACTCTGAGAAGTATACTATGCATTGAGTAAATTGATTTGCTCTTTCTGTCCATGGTA
Source organism: Anas platyrhynchos (assembly GCF_047663525.1). NCBI lineage: Eukaryota > Metazoa > Chordata > Aves > Anseriformes > Anatidae > Anas > Anas platyrhynchos. The sequence continues at coordinate 39,311,967 of NC_092590.1, forward strand.
AAGCTTTCCCACTGTAATTAGCTCAAAGAAAGCCCACTTACAATGCTGTCACTGTGTATACAAGAAGATGTGGAATCCTGAATGCTTGAACCCCTCTTTCCAGAGTAACCTGTATGACAAAATTAAAAATTAAAAATGGATTTGCACAATACAGACTAACCCCCCAGACCAATTTTACAGGGTGGTGGTTTGTAAGACTTAATTTCATTGTGTTATTTTCATTGTTATTATCAGCTGATGGGATATTTTTTGTTCAAGAAATGGTTATTTATTTGCTACAACTAACCCTTTTCTGTCAAGTAACCAACCAGAATAGAGCAAGTTCTGTTTTGTAATTAAATTAACCTGTTTGTAATTGTTGCTTTAGTTGCTTTTGCTTTCAAGACACTTTTATATTCTTTTTAACAAAGTCCTGTTTATGTCTTGATGCACCACTTTGGCACTTGTGACTTTTGTACTGTATGTGAACAAACATCATTCCTTTATAAAGCAGAGAGTTGGATTGGGCTGTTTGAAAAGCCATTCTCTCTTTTTTTCATTGCAAAGCTGAACATAGGAGAAATGAAGCAGAGATAAAAACTTCCTTCAGAAATCTATAGGGCCAGACTTAATAAAATGCCTTATTCCTAGAATACGCATTTTTATGGCAACATGTACTCTCACATATACAGTAAACAATTTGAAAAAAAAAAAAAGTATTAGAAGGTTTAAAAGGCAAATATGTTTCTGAAATTAAAATGAAATGTATCATTATTTATTTATTTTTAACGGAACCTTAAACCTCAAGGGCAAATATATTAGGGGAAAAAATCTTATCACCTATTTCTGAGGGCAATAACTGTACTGGGCCTGGCCTTAGATTTAATTTTGTAAGATGTATCATCACTTGTGGAAAACAAAAATGTAGAGTTGAATCTTTGTTATTTTTACTTCAACTGTTGCTGAAACTCTGCAATGAACAAATAAAGCTTATTTATTTATTCTGTGTTTCATGAAGTTGTACTTTTTCCCCCTTTCACTAGAGAAGGATGCCGCATAGAGAATGTACTGAAGAATGTCAAATGCAGAAAGTATGCATTCAACATGATACAGCTGATGGCTTTCCCAAAGTACTACAGACCTCCAGAAGGGACATATGGAAAAGCTGACACCTAAGTTTAACAAATATGTAATCAGGAACATACACGATGCTCATTAGTGAATATAAAAATTGCTGTTTATGATTTATTACTTGGGAATGTGTAACCAGTTGAGGTGTTATTTTTATCAGGTTTAACATTTTACATGAAAATAACTACAGTTAGTCATCAAGAAATAAAATATAAAATATTAGTGAACTGAATATTCTCAAAACCTAATATATTCAACTTTTCCTTCTGAAGTTGAAGCTTAGTATGATTCACCAACCAGCTGGAATTAGGTTGTTGGACAGTTTGACAGCAGATTGAAAAGGGAAATGCCATTTGCATTATGAACTGATGTTATCAGTCTGGAGGGTGGCATTCTGTCTCTGAACCAAAACCCAAGATTTGAGTTAAGGGGTCTCTTCCTGTCAGAAATAGTGTTTTCTGGAACCAGCGCAGCACTGAGGTCTTGATCACGAATAATTAAATCCTTCTAGAATTGTTTATGAAAGATGCAAATATTAATACCTGGCCTAAATATAATTTTAGTCATTACATTTAGCTTCCTTACATACGCATGGTAACTTCACAATATATTTTCAGTAATTACAGCCTGTAATTTTGGTAATTCTGTTCTCGTTCCCTGCAGTTCATTTGAATGTATCATTCTCAGCTTTCTGCACCTGAGCCAAATACCACTTATTTCACTTTCTCTTACACATAAATCATGTTGAAATCAGGGGGAATAATTCTTCATGTAAGGTGACCTGAATATGACCTATCATGTTCCTGCTTACAGTAAACTCTTAAAACTAAATTTTCTTTAGTGGTAGGTAAAATGATTTGTATATATAGGAGTTCATGTATCTTTAGGCTATAAAAAACATGCATGTTTTTATGTAGCCTGAGATAAATGTTATAATTAGAGTAACCTGCTGTATTAGGACTAGTTAGCTACCACTGATTTATATAAAATTTGTAATGCTCTGTGTAGCACTCCAGGATAAAGAACAACTATCAGCTTTAAAAAAGAATGTTAATGCTTCTGCTAGCTTGTGTTAGTTCTGAAATTTGTCTTGCAAAGAACATTTGTGTTTTCTAATTGTATCTATTTATTGCTGCCTTCTGCCCTGCAGAGAGAAATAGTTAACAAAAAAAACGAGTTTTCAATGGTTACTGACCTTTATGTAATGCATTCCTTTGAGAAAAAAAAAAAAAATCTAAAGCAGAAATATGAGAGTTTTACCCAAATGAAAACTGCATTGGGAACTTGGATAGCTGTAGGAAATTGTAGTTGCTATGGATAAAGAGGTTAATGTTTATTTGCTCCTACAGAAGACAAAGAAATCTTGAGGCACGGTGAATTATAATTTGTTCTTTTTAATCTATTAACACCCATTATTGGGTATAAATCTATAACTGTGCTAGTAAAAATACTTATTTAAGCACCTGATCTTGCAAACTCTAATTGGGTGGTTACTTAGAAATGATCTATCATGTGAATAGCATTAAACCCATCTTATGTATTTTTAAGATAAGGCTTTGGGGCACGTAGGAGAACCTCAGGAAGAGATCCTCATTTCAATAGTCATTGACTTCAGTGAAGACAGGAATTCAACTATACCAACATATTTAACTGATTGGAACATTTTTCCAAAGTGAAGTAGGTCATTTGTGGTCACAGGTGGTTTGTTGCATTTGTTTATTTGTATTGTATGTCTCCATTTTTAGAATGTTCTATCATGATTGACTCTGTTCTTTGAGAATGTATTATTTCAGCAGTAGATGTCAGAAGAGTTGGCATTGCATCATAGATATTCTCAGGCAGATGAGAATATAATGCATTGATTTTTCCTGTCATGTATCAGTAGAAGTAGTAACTGCTCAGTGGGTGGGTGGATGTGTGCATAAATTGTGCGTTTAAATGTTACGCAGCTTATCTGTATGAAATTTTATTTGCAGGTTGATGGAACATAAGTCTACCTAGGAAAGTAATGTTCTGTTCTGTCAGTCTGATTGCTGCACTAGCCCCCACTTTCCTTTCTGCCATGTTTATTATTATTATTAAATTAGGGAAACTTTACATGTACAGTTTAGAAATAATGGTAAATTCCTTACACACCTCTGAAATAATTGCAAATATATAATAGAGAATGCTGGCCTTTCTTACAGTAATTCCAAAATAATCTGTAAAGTTCTGTGTGGGAACAATATTCACTGATGGGTTCACTATAGGTTCTTATAGTTCTTTATCTCAGCCCCATGGGCATTCTGTCAAGTTCAAAATATAAACCACGCTAGGGTTCTAAATTACCATTGTGACTCTCATGTTACCTTTATATTTAAAATGTTTTCAGTAGTAGAGCCACATTAAAAAAACAAAACAAAACAAAAAAAAAACTGAAAAAAACACATTAGATCACTGTCCTTTTTAACAGTAACACTCAGCATATTCTTGTGAAATTAAATCTGTTATTTGTTAAAGATGATTAGGAAAAAAAATGAAATTAGTGTACTGCAGTAAAATTTCATTGGGCTCGGACCATTACAAAAGAGTAGGTTGGATTTTGTCTTAAATAAGACTGAACTTTTTCATGCCAGTTTTTTCATTGGAATGTCTTTTTAAAACCTAACACAGTTCCAAGTGTACTAGAAGAGTTTTGTTGCTTCAGTAGTGTAACAGGCTCAAATATTCCTCTGCTCTATCATTGCTTGCTATGGGCCTATATAACTTTATGCAGGCAGAGGTTTTCTCACCAAAACTGAGTTGTCAATCACAGATTCAAAACTTTTTTTTTTTTTTCTGGTTTGCCTATTATAATGAAACAAAGATTTGTTTTTGTTTTTGCTGCGGGTTGATAGTTACTTTAATTCAAGTTATAAGCACTCTGCAGAAGACACTTCAACCCCTGTCTATCATTTGAATGCCCAACAGAGGAGTTGAATCATCACCTGAGGCCTTGCGTATGTCCTTGTAGATCACTGCGAGTATCAGTGGAGTAAAATTAAGCAAATTTCTATTAGCAATATGCACCATTTGTTTGCAGAGGTTTAGGGGAAACATACTGATCTTAGCAGCATATGCATGGAAAGTGTTCCATATCAGCTACCTTTTAAAGATTTGTAAGATCTCTTTTGATGGGAGAGCAATTTTCAAGGGCTAGAAGACGAACGATCAAAAATATATCTGCATCTAAAGCCAAATCTTGTCTTATTCATGGAAAGTATTACTTGTAGAACTAAGGTCATCAGGAACTGCCTCAAAGAAACATGAAATGAGAGCTACCAACTTTGAATATTTGTACAATGCATTACATATTTATTGTTTTTGTACCACAGGCTAGCATCTAAACAGAGCGCTGGTATAAAATGTCTGAAAAAAAATAAGAAATGGAAAGTTGAAGTGTTTTGTTTTGTTTTTTTTCCTCAGAGATAATTATAATACTGCTATAATTAATATGTAGCATGTACAGGCCTGACATTACTAAGCAGGTGGGTCTTTTTTCTTCTGAAGTTTTCTTTTGGGGAATTTGAAATATGTTCTTATTAATGTTTATATTTTAGCTTTTATGGAGCAATTAGGAAATAGATTTTTAATTGTTATCTGATTTTGTCTGTGTGAACTTGCATATTTTGCTGGAATGGTTGCAATATATGTGTTACAAAGAAAAAATATGAGGACAACTGAAAGTAAATATTAACTGGAAAGGAACCTTAATGGAATCCTTTGCAATGTTAATTTTGCACTGCCCGAATTCTGGCTTTTTGTAATTTAAATACGAAATTAACAAACAGTTTGTGTCTAAAACAATCAAATTGGATGAAAATTCACCTGGTTTAAGTGGTTTAAAATGTAATGGTATTTTAAATCATATCTAAATATTTAGGTGCAAAATGGAATGTATCATTTTGAAGCCCACCGTTTAATACACCTATTATGATTTTCAGAAAATAAGCTTAATGTTATTTCTAGCTTTTACACAAGTTTCAGGAAATCTTATGGTCAGCTTATAACAAGCAGGAAGTGCAATGAACAGCAACAGGTGTGATAAATTGCATTAATGACCATGCAGCAAAATGAGTTGTGTGAATTAATGTATGTAATCAGTTAATGAACTTAAACATATATATTGTGTCAGTTGGCTACATTGTAAACTTGAAACCAATGATGTCTCTATTTATGCTTTTTTATTGTAAAGAGGAATTGTGCTGTACAGGCAGTACCCCATCTGTGAATTTGCATCTCACTTATTTGCAGCTTAAAAGCAGATGTTTACAATCAAAGCTCTTAACATAATTTACTGTTCTTTAAAATACGAACTTACCTTGTAAATTGCATGTTAAAAAGCAAAAAATCACGGAACTGCATTTAAAAAAAAAAAAGCTCCTGGACTTCAGTTTCTATAACATAGTTTTTTTTCCTTAGTCATGCAACACATTGTCAGTTCTGTTGCCAGAACAGTCAGCTTACACTCAGCAGCACTCAAACGTTTTTCCCACTCTGTTATCTGAATAACACAATAAATTTCATCATAATGCTCATGATCCAAAATGAAGAAAAAAAAAAAAAGACTTAATAGTTCAGAGTAAGTCAAAGAGATAGAAGGAATTTGTGAACCAATATATCCATATGCCAAAAAGCTGAAGCATAAAGCTTGGAGTTTATGTGCTGACAAGGAGCATGAGTTACGGTAGAAATCTGAGTGTAATGGTTGATTGCTCAGAATCTGTGGGGTTTGGAGTGGTGGGATTTGGGTGATGCTGCTGTAACTTATATCTCTAACTATTCACAGTGGTGTTGTGTACACTTTCCATCTGTCATGCAAAGTGCTATAAAAGTTTTCAGCAATTCTCTGTTGTTTATGAAAGGTCTGACATCAAAAATTCTAAAATCCCGAGTTACTTTGGTACTTGTTTTCATTGGTGTAGCTATTCCTTGTAATGTTCCTGTCTCACTCTGGAGCACATGGGGCTATGTATAAGTAACATTAATTGGACTTCAGTTTATGTTCTGTGATTGTTCAGAGAAATGAAGCACAACTAAGCAATTCAATTCTTTTTATACTTCAGGATTTAGCATTTTTGTTTCATTGCTGTCTGTAAGCCATGCCCATTGTACACTATGTGTATATTTTTATTTAAATAAATGTGATGTTTATTTTTTATGTTTCTGACTTTTTTTTTTGTTATTCATTCTTCATTTTCATGATAGTGTTGTTGCCCAGAAGGCAGCTTGTGCATGATTTTGAGGGTGGATTCCCTTCTCAAGTAGTCAAAGCCCACAGTAAAAAGTCTGTAATGGCCATGAATTATTTGTTGCTATTATTTCTAGCATTACTTCAACTTTCATCTCAATACCAGGTAGGTTAAAACTAAACAAAACATCCACATGCTTGCAAGGTAACCTCTTTCACATAGCTACTCGTCTATTTAGAAGTATTCAGTGTAGTACAGGTGGAATCAACGTCTTTCAAAATGAAGACCATTAAAAAGGTGATGTGGCAATTCCAGACCTTGGGAAAGATTGATCTGTTGATTTACATGATTTGTCTACTCCATAACAGGTAAGTTCTCCATGCCTGGCTGAAATGTAGCAGAGATCTTCTTTGGGGTATATAGAATATGTGTCTCACTTTCTCTATTATTAGTACTATGGTTAGAAGCTTGTTGCATCATTTACTTTTTGTATTTATGCTTGTATGTTCAGTTGTTTTACAGTGATAAATCCAGTGAGGTGCTAATTACCTGCAGGGTTCTTGATTATCTTTAGAAAGCACCAGGAACTAACGATTATTATGGTAATAAATTATAAGATAGCTGTTAGCATTCAGCCTAAAAAATTTGTCTCTTACTAATAAAAGTGACAATCTTTAAAAAAAATAATAGTAATTTGTCTCACTTTGCATGCTTACAGATTTTATCTTCTATGTCAACTAGGAAACACTTTTTTTCTCATGACAACGTAACCGAAAAAAAACTACAGCTCTAATGAGTGAGTGGACTAGTAAGGTAGTAAAAATGTATTTTTGGCACCTCACTTTCTGAACGTATTTTGGGACATGTTTGAGTAGAAGTACGATGTGATATTTTCGGAACTGCAGCAATCCGCACTGGGCCGTCCATTGTTGACCCTGAATTTCCAATGCAAATACTTCTTCTAGTCAAGTCAGTGAGAGCTCTGTGTCTTCTGTGGATCTCAGCCTTTAGTAGTTCTGTGACAACTATTATTAGTGGGATTAAGGGCAATAAGATTCTAGACGATAACTGGATTGTGCTCTGCTTGCTTTACCCACGTAAATCAACCCTAAGCAATTCCATGTAGGTTGTCCAAGTACTGTCCTAACCCAGTAAATGAACAAGATGTACACTTGCTCTGCTGCAGGAAAGATTTTAGTATTGTTAGTGAAGAAAACACAAATTGTTTCTTAATGAACTGGGATAAGAAGTTGAATTTAAAGAGCAGTTAAGTCTTTTTTACGTGTGTGCGTATATATATACACATGTATATATGTGTGTATACATATATATGCGTACAAATAAAAGTACACACTTAATTTTGATAGTAAAACTACAGAATGGGAAACGTCAGTTTAGTAAGATCAGTTTAAAATTGAACTTGTTGGTATTTCTAGCAGTTGAATACTTCTTTGCCATTGGAGGTGTTGCAAAAAGGTGCACATGAATAAAGCTTTAGCAGGACCTGTAGGATGCCTAATGTTTGTTTGTTTCACCTTTCTCCAGCAAAATCCACATGGGCATCCTTTTCCATGTAAGAATAAACTATGATTGCTGTGATTTACAGGACAAAAGAGTTTAAACTGCTGAGTTGAACAGAATTAGGACTGTCAGACATATGCACTGATTGTCAGAGGCTTTTGGGTGATGTCCTTCCTTAGAGATGTTCTTTCAGGGTAAAACTTAGCAGATTTCGAAATAGAGAAAAGTTTAACATCTCATCCTGGGGTCATCATTCACAAGAGAGGAATCAGAAATGGGGCACTTCACATAAGAAGTTAACACCAAATACTAGATTCTTCGAGAGGATTCAGCAGCATTCCTCTTTCTGGGCTTTGATTGCTTCACAACTGTGAATGGCAAATACATTTTTTTTTATAAGACATCACACAAGAAGGGCTTGTTCATGTTTTTGCTCTGTGAATTCTATTTCACTACACGTAAAACTTGATGGTGGTTTCCTGTAAACGATTGCAATTATTGTCTAACAGTCTGATGAACTTGTACGCAGAAGAGAATATATGTCTTTATTATGTTCTCTTTGGAAGGGGCATATGCAGTAAAATATTCAAAAACCTACATGCTACTTGTGAGCTGCGTTTGTAAGATGTCGGTTTCCAACCTGTTTGGGCATTTACCAAATGAAAAGTACATCACATGATTAAGGCATAGTTTTCTTTGGTGCTACTTTAATTGCGGTAGGATAAACTAAGGCAGATTCTCAGCACTTTGTTTGAATTTAATTCCTGGTATAGTGGGTGTTAAGGGGAAGACTATAGAAGCCCACGTTAATCAATGTTTGGCTCTCTGTATTTTCCACACGAGACCAGAATATCAGGAAATAATGACAAAGGACGTGTTAGAAAGATGTTCATAAATTTGGTAATATGATTTGGTTCTGTTTCCAGGTGTGGGCTTAAGTCTTTGTGACAAAGTTTGTATTCATGTTAAAGTACAACAACTTGTGACTGGACTCCAGCAGCCATATTCTGCAGCCTGATCTGTACTATTACAGTGTTCTCAACCAGCCTCAGCTGGGGTTCAGTACTACAGTTCAGTGTCTGAAACTCAGTGAACTTCTCAGTAAATCCCACTCTTCATACCAGTCTGTTCCATGCATGACGTTTTGGTGTTGAGGAGCAAGAGGCAGGCAGAGCCACCCTCCCACCCCGGCGCTGTGGTGCCTGGACTCTTGTGAGTATAGCAGCTCTGTGGCTAAATGGTTACATGGCAGAATTCAGAGTTAAGGCTATGGGATCTATATCAAACACTCACCAGATACAGAAATGTAGGAAAATCAAGGAGCAGAGAGTCTAGTCAAGAACAGACAGGGAAGATAGGGAAGGTCATGTCTTAACCTAAGCTATGGGGTTTAGACTACATTAAACCTTTGTCCTTGCTTCCAATACTACTGAGGTTGGAATACTTCATTTCTTCATGACTGTGGTAGAAGCTACAATGGTAGGAGGTACAATCCTGTTGTAGTGAATAAGTAACAGGATTGTTTAAAAGCAGTGGCTGTTTGGCCAAGCAGGTACTGTGTACATACATTGTCATATAAGCAAAATGATTTAGAAGAAAACTGGTCATAATGCTTTGTATGCTATCACAAAAGCAAGGTAGGACAGCACTTAACCAGGAAAGTAAGAATTGAGGAATTGAGTGCAAGAATGCATTGGGGCAATCTTTTTTTTTTTTTTTTTTTTTTTTTTTGTGCTTTATAAGCACTGTGTCTCTGCATTTCACATCTAAAGACAGAACAATCTTTTAGAAGTTGATTACAAGTCCAAATATGAACAGGTAGAATTTTCTGGCTTAGGTTTTATACTGTCCCATAGGAACTTTTGATGCAAAACAAACTAATTATCACCCTGAAAAACAACAACAATAACGAACTAAATAAAAACAAAATATCAATAAGATTACTTGCTGATAAACATGACTTTCACTGGCTACTTTTACCTACTTATGATACGACACCTGCATACTTTGTTGAAACAGTTATTGCAAAATATAAATCAATAAAATTCAGAGCTTTTACTGTTTTAATATCAATAGGGGAAAAAAAGTGAGCATTTCAGATAAGTGGAAAATAGCAGCTGTTAGCAGTTTTTTGTGTGAATCCAGTTAGTTTGCCTAGCTATAAAATGCTGATAAGAGTTAAAGGAAAGAAAGAAAAAGAAGTGAAGCACCCAATTTATATTTATATATTCATGGACATAGTTAATGGACATCAGCAGGGAAGATGTGCTCCCACACTTTTTAAAAATCAACAGGAAAGCAGTGCACAGAATGCAATTCCCTTTTGCATTAAACTTATTAAGTCAAATCAATTTTTACGAGCGCATAGGCCAGAGCTCTGGCACTTAATTCCTTTTGATCTTCTGCCTGCTAAATTCTGTTTCCCACTGAGCTACCATACAGTCTATTTTTAACGGATAATTTGTTTGGACATCATTAAAAAGAAAATACTACAACTTCTAGCAGTAATAAGGCAGATGCTGCACTGCCTGTCAAGTGTGCATACACACACACACCAAAATAACCAAGAGCACAAAGAGGAATTTTAGAGTTAAAAAGAAAAACAAAAACAAACAATCCTCCCAATTGTACTGTTAAAGAACGTGAAGCAGACTACATACCTGATACTAACTTATGTGAAGCCAGCATTGCAGATGGGTAACTCTCACCAATTTCTGTGCTCTAAGTCCAACTTCCAGTTACCATGGCTGTTAAACATCTAGAGGAAGAAGCTGTTATGAAGTGACAGTTTTTTGAAGACAAGGTCTTGTGACTGAGTCAATGGATTTGTCTTATAATTACAGTGATGCTGACACAAAATTATCCTTCACTATGCTTAGTGCCCTGAAGGGCACATTTACTAATTATGGATTCTTTTTCCACCTTACTACTACTTAAAGCTGGAAAATACTCCAGGATATTTTCGATATGAGTAATGCACATTTCCAGAACTAGGATTTTCATGTTTGTTTGTTTTTTTTTTCCCGTTTTGAGAAATATAAACTATTTCAAGTATTTCAATTGCTGATCATGCTGTTATTGAATCTTAGTTGTTTTGTTTTGTTTTTAGTTAGGAAACTAATAATTTAATGCTCTCTAGTGCTGGGTGTGCTCTACTTGCAGCAGCCAGATCCACATTTGGATCCTTGTATCAGCCCACTTGGGCACCAAGGGCTTAAATGCATCCAAAGACTGATGGATTTCATAAGGCCCTTGAGCTACTGATGTTATGGAGCCTTAGCAATCACAGTAAATGAGATCCTCTGCTGAAACAGGTTAACTAACAGCTCTGCATGCCTCGGTCAGGGAGGCTGGTTTGGAGGAAGTGTAGTTGCATGTTTGCTGGGCCTGGAACTGTGTGCATCTAATCCTACATAGAAATTTTCACAATTTGTGATTGGAACTCTGTGGATTCTAAAAGCTGTCATAATCCTTCAGTCTGCTAACAGTAGTGACCTTTTGTCTTGTTCTACCCTCCTCTTGGCTTTTGGACTTTATATACAGCCTGTTGTGAGAGTCATAACAAGAAATTTGATGGAAGAATAGAGCCAAAGTTTCTTCTACTTTCACCCTGGCTCCAACAGTGACAGGAAGCTGATACTTAGGGAACAGTGTAAGGGCCTGTACTGGATGAGCCTCCTCACAGAGCTCTCCCTGGTTATGGTGCTTTGGTTGCAGCAGGATCTATATTTCTATTGTGAAAGAAAATATAGGTATGATGCCATGTGAATCTTTTCATACCTCATTCTTCCCCATCAGAATTTTTGATAATGTAGCTTCCTGCTTTTGTTTCTTGTGTGTGTAATAACTTGGAAATCTGGATGGAGAACTGAACTAGGAGAGCTATTGTACAAACTTCTTCTCTGAGCATGGGCAGAACTGCTCAATAAAGTGCTCTTTAAAAATTAAGTAAATGTGGGCTCAGTGAATATTGTGTACGAGTCAAGCTACTAGATGAAACCTCCAAAGCAGGGATCAGATTCATGCAGAGGAAATTCTGCACAACAGCTTTGCTTTTGGTGGGCTTAGCCAATTGCAAATATAAAGCATTTCAGTAAAATGTAGGCTCTCTGAATCGGGCTCATCAGCCATGCCTATCAGGAATTATATCTGCTTTTATTACACAGTAGGGGTAATACAGCAGATTAGCCTTTTCAGATAGAGGCTATGTTAAGTAGAACAGCTGCTGTTCTGAGGCCTGAAAAGGTTGTTTTAAAATGAGATTTCATGAAAGTTTGAGAAGGCGAGGTTATGTCATGAATTCCAGTGAGATAAGCAAAGCCTGGAACCTGTAACAAAATTATACTAAACATGAGCCAAAAAGATCAGAATCTACCCACCTAATGTTCTGCAGGATAATCAAATGCAGTTCAGGAAATGTCAGGTGTAATTGTCACTTTCCTCCTTCAAAATGCACATTGGTTTTATTCATCAGTTACAGAGCACATTTTGTTCTGATGGTTCTGTTCCATTTCTTTAACTCAGTCTTACTTCTTACATCCAAGGCAGGATGAACATAAATAAGCTTCACAATTGTGGGTGCACACTTTATCTACCCTTTAGTGGGAAATAACCAAGCCCTCTGATAAAATTTTGAAGTAATACATGCTGTAAAAATAAACTGTGCTCCCAACAAATATGAAGTTAATTTATGCTTACGGAAGGAATACAAATGGAACAATACGGTTGGCAACAAGAAAACCAGAAACGTGCTTTGTAAATGACGTTCTTAGATAAATACACAAGCCAGGATTTTTGTGAAGTCTTTATGGAAATTTTCACAATAGTTAAGCAAAGAAATGATTAATTTGGAGTACAAGATATGTTATCTTATGTTATTCTACTTTTGTCCTAGATTTCATTTTGAAAGGTCTGTTTCGTTTATTTTGGTATTCTTATTTTCAATTTTTGCTAGATACATAGGTCAGAAATACATTAGGTATACAATCTCCACGTATTTGGGAAATGAAAAACACTTCTCATTCCATCTGCAAATGGACATTGAGCAAATGAAAAACAAATAATAGGGAAGTTAACTAAATCTATCGGGAAAACTTGAAGTGTCCTTGATGTCAGCATGCTTAAAACTTAGAAACTATAATAGCAATATAATTATGCAACCCCAGCCCTCTTATATGCTAGTGAAGTCTTTTTTTTTTTTTTTTTTTTTTTCTCCACTTCAGCAGTTTCTTCAATCATTTTATCCCACTGCACTGCTTGGTACACGACCATGTATGAGAAGGAAATGTGTAATAATATCTGCTATTAATGTAATGCATTATTGAAACACCAAAATAAAGAGGAATAGCAATTAAGGCAACTTAAATTCCAGTTCAGCACACAAAATAGATAGAAATGTGTTATATCTACTCATATTTTAAGCAGCTGGAGGTTCATACCTATGCACCTTTGTTTTCCAATAGCAATCTGTGTCACAAGAGCTTGACCTTGGCATGCCGACAGGTATGCTGAACTCCTCTATTACTTTGTCTGGTATTTGCTACAGTTTTTATTGGCTGATAATTTTCATCCTCCTCCACTGTCTGGAAAAGGACATAAAGCAAAAGGGCAAAAGTATAAGGCAATCAGTGTAGTGCACAGTAATATATATTTTTCTTCAAAACTATGTATATATATTGTGCACCAGTGGGAATAGAGAGACATCACACATTTTTCTCGGTGCCTTATTCTACAGCAAATTACCGTCGTTGAGATGATGTATTCTTGAGGTTGAGATGTAGACTTCAGCAGTGAAAATACTACTGATCACAGTTTTCCAAGTTGCTAACTGTATCAAGATTTTCCAAATGATACAAGATATACATTGCTATCACAGTTCTACAGAGACTGCAATGTAAATTTAATACTTTATTACATTTGATCAGCTGAAAGAATTGTAATAAATTCCACACACCAGTATATGTTTTCCAATAGAAAATTGGATGCTTGCATTTCATTCATGAATAAACTAGGTGTCATTAAGACTATTAAATTTAAAAATTACCCAGTTTAAGATGGATCATTTCTATATTCCACTTCAATGTTTTTTAGTTGTATCAGTAGGTAGTTGGTAATTCATTTATTTTCCCTACAAATAGTTTTATATCAGGTTGTTTATGTCTGAACTTATCACAACAAAATGAAAAAGAGAAATGATAGCCCAACAAGATGGAAGTAAGAAAAAAACCCTGCGCTTGTTCTATGTCACATACAATCCTATCATAACAGATGAAAGAACATAAATGAAAAGTAAATTGTTTAGTTTTACACAAACCCAGTGGCTACCCTAGGCAAAACAGGGAGATTCTTATTACGTCCATAAGTCAGAAAGGTTGAAGTAAATACATAGAATCCAACCATATCTGTTTGGAAGGAGATATTTATTATAAGGCAATGATAAATCAAGAAAGCATATTTGTAAAGCTACTGTATTGTTACTACACTAAGCTAAAAACAATACCACTATCAAATCACTTCCAAAATAACTCAATGGTAGACTGAGATTAAATCATAAAATAAACTGTTGAATTAATCACAATCTCCCTAATGCTGATCTGCTTATCTGAATACAAATTTCCAGTCAAGAAAATGAGCTTTATTCTACGGTGTTTCCTGGGGCTTAAGACCAGAAGAAATGATCGAGTCCTCTGTGCCTTATATTATAATAAAGTACCTCTACTTCAAAACCAAATGCTTTAGTTAGGCTGAAGGACTTTACTCGTCAGAAATATATACTTAATTGCTTGCAGAATCCAGCAATTATCTTCAGTGCCTTGGACCCTTGTTATGATATGCTATGGAGCAGGTAAAATGTACCCAGATAATCCCACATAGTTGAGATCAAGAAAAAATCCCAAGGCCATTTCCAGTTTTTCTCAGGGAAATTTCCATCTGATCTATGAGTGAGATCCCATGCATGTATAAAGCCCCATTAGTGTGACATTTAGGATGATGGGTCTGTGAGCTTCCTCAGAGCACCTACCCAAATCATTTAGCATTGGAGATACAAGCTGAGGCTTGATGATCTTTGGATAAAGGAAATAGCACAGGTTCATGAGGTTCATATGAGGTTATCCATAGTTTAGGGTAGGCAATTTGAAACCAGCAAGTTGAAATACATACTCAGGGTTTTTATGTGAAAGCAGAGAACTGAGGTGTAGGTTCATGTCACCAAACTTCTGTTGTCTAGTTGTCATTTATATTCCCGGGAGATAAACGGCCACAGCCAGAGATATCTTAAGTCCAACTGTTTCACAAATGCGTGAACTATCCTATTAATATACTAATCTGTCTCTTAGTTAGGAAGGAACTAGATCACGATTTCTGAAAAATAATTTAGATTAGATACCTCCAGCCAAGGTTATATTGTCTGAATCCTAACCACAGTAGTAGCCAGCTGTCAGTGTTGTTCAGCTCTGGAAAAAAAAGGTGCTATTAAAGTAAGGGGAACCTAAGATGTATTAGAATGAGTATTTCTAAGAACTTTCTACATATGCAAAAGCAATTTTTATGTTTTAAGCAAGCAAACATAGTGTTGTCTGGAAAAAAAATCTTGTCTGCATTGTGTTGCTGGTCTCCAAATATTCAGTACCAAAAATACTTTTTAATAATCAGGAAGAACTTGCACTCTGGAGTGACTTTATCAAAAAAAAAAAAAAAAAAAAAGTAATTTACAGTTGGAATCCTTAATCCACTTGCAGACAAGACAGTAATTTTGAAAGCTGGCTATTTGCCACACTGTATATATACTTTAAATTTTTACTCTGGGAAAGGTGGTTCAAGATGAAAGGTAAATAAAATATGTGGCACTCAATTTCATATAGGGACTCTATTGGCTTCTTCTCCATGGGCTAAATCAATAGCAAAGAGTGTGCCAAGCTGTAATATATTCTAATAGCTAAAAACACATTGTTTTTGAAAGCTACACAGACAACACTGTAGGTACGGCCATCAGTCATACACCTGCAAGCCCTGTGACTCAGAGAGGCAGGCAGAAGGAATGCAATGCTGCCATTTCAAGAGAAAGAACAAACAGGCAAAATACATTAAACATCGAGATTAAACTGTCAAATAAAGCAGCAGCATGAATAGCATGTACAGAATTCCTCAGGGACCTACTTCTCAGAGCCTCAAAGAAGCATGAGGAGATGCCTAGACTTGCTGTGAAATTAGAGCATTCGCTGCAGTGCTGACAAGGAGTTAGGCGGGTGCTTTCACATCTGTAGTGCCGCAAGAAGCAATGGCAGCCAAATATATGGCTGTCAGCTGGCTGCCCTAAATCTCCCCTGGCCTGCCCTCTCTCAAAATGGCCTCCTTTGGCTTGGCAGGAAGAAAGATGAATGTGAGGGGATTCACTCTTTAGAGGCAGTGAAATAGTGAATCTTCAGCACTTCTGAGAAACCTGTTCTTAATGACCTCCACTTTTCAGTCATTTAAGAGCAAAGGATGGAACAGAACCGGTACAGCTATTTAAATGTAGGTTTTTAGCAACCATCCCAACTGATGCCTACCGGGAACATTGGGACTGAACATAGAGGGTTTTTTTCCTCCAGATATATTTCAAATGTAATCGCTAATGAAAGCAGCCTTGACTGTAATCCCTCTGATGCCAAATGAAGCAGAGTATGGTGGGTTCAGCACCAGAGGAAGCAGGAAAGCAGAGGAAGCCATCAATCCAGGAGCTTTCGCTGCCCACCAGCTCAGTGCCTCACAGAGAGGCGCTTTATCACTGACAGCACGCACAGGCAGGCAGGAGCATCATTAACATCTAGAGAAGTGGTGTCTATAAGATATACCTCAGTAAATTAATTTGTGGTTCGAAAGGCAGTTAGATAGGCAGAAAGCAAAAGTTTCTGGTGAGATCCACCATCTCTTGTTCCTCCGTGCCTCCACCACACTGCACGCGGCAGCCATTACGTGGGGACCTGCCTTCCTCAAGGGCACGCGCTGTGTGTTAGGGATTAACAGGGACGGCTTTCCACATTTCACCTGCTCTTCTCCACAGGGAGGCGGCCTGCAGGTGCAAATGGTGAGCTGTGACCCTCCTGCCAAAGGCTGGTCCTCAGCGCTGTTTCCTTGTGTAGAGAGAACCTTCTAGAAGGCTGGGCAGGTTCTCCGGAAGGTTCTCTTTCTGCAGCCTTCTGCAAGGGAGGGAACAGAACCTTCTGGAATCTTCGTGTGGGGAGGGGTAACACCTATAAATGGGGTCTGAGATGCAGTGGGCTGCAGGGAGATCCCAGGTTTCCACAGCCACTACCTCTGAAGTTGTGATAGAACCAGGAACCTGGCTTTAACCCCAAGGGGCTAGAGGGGGGGCTCTGTGGGATTCAGCCCCCCCGAAACTGCCGGCTACTGGGGAATCGAGAAGAATCTTGAAGAAAAGGTTTCGTCTTGTTGGGAGCCAGTTCGCAGGAAGGTGAGATCTGTTGTTAAAGAAAACTTATGGAAAAGAACGATCTGCTTGGTATAGATTCAAGGATATACATGCAGATAGTTGTTTCAGCTACAAAGCCAGCAGCATTTATTAAATTCCTTGAACTGCTGAAATACATTCTGCTGGCTCTTGCAGCCCAACCTGTCAGCTTGTTCTTCCAGAGGCTGCTGCATCAGGCAGTAAAACCTGAAAATGTTCTCTCTTTGGCATTGTGTGCACACTTTTCAAACATTTGTCTTTCTCAACAAATATTAGATACCAAATAGCAAAGGAAGCTATTGTTAAAAATTAACGAGTGCTTAAAAATCTACAGATCTTATAATATTTTTTCTACCCTGATATTATATTCTTGGAGTTTCTGAAGTCTACAAGAGCCACTTAGTAAGTGTGTCATCGGAATGTATTATTTTTGCTTTGAGCGTGGTGTGGGGGTTCACTTAGCATTTACACATCAAGGTAATGAGTAGTTAACGTCAGGCAAAGATTTTTCCCGGATCAAAGTGTTGCATATTTTCTTCTGTTGCTGTTCAGAACCATTTATTCTGTAGCTCCACAGCACAGTGTCACATTTCAGGAAGCTCTGTAGAGGACAGTATCACCTTATTGCAACCTTCCTGATACTTCTTCAAAGACAACAAAAGCATGTCCCTTTGGTCTATACCACGAATGTAAACAGCTGTATCTATCTCTTCAGGCAATAGTGGTTCTCAGATTTCAGTTCCTTCTAAGCCTTGTTACAGAATTAACAATGGTTAAAAAATAAATAAGGTATGTGGATTTTGAACACTGTAGTGGCATTTTTTAACGATCACTGGTCATGTGCCTCAGGTGAATACACATCTGACATATCAAATGTAAAACCTGTAAAAAAAAAAAAAGTTCAGGTTCTGGAATCTAGTAAATGTTAACTTGTGCATAACAGTGCCTTTTCTTTCACGTATAAAGTCTATTAAATTAATATATGACATACAAGCTGTAATGTCCTGGCATGTATGGGATCTAAAATACATTCTTAAGGATTAATTTCTGTTTTATTGAAACTTGTTGAACTTTTGCCAGGGCTTGAGGCCACAGGTTGTGTTCTAGCGCCCGATATAGCAAAGCACTGGAAGTTTCTTACACTGTTTATTGATTCTTGTAGCTCACGGGCCATGAGTTGTGACTGCATAAGAGGAAATGTTTCATAGTAGTGAGGTACCAGTTGCCATACCAGTTAGGTACTCTCACAAGTTCAGAATCTTGCGTTTCAAATAATTGTTGGTCTATGTGATAAAAATGAATTTGCAGTGTGGTGTTGTATTTTGCAGAATGGCGTTGTCTATCCTTTTCTTCTCCCTTGAATATTCTATAAACCTTGGCTGACCTAGACCTTCTCTTAATTTTGTACCAAGAATTTTGACATAATAATGATGTATTCCATGGTGGTGGCAGCAGAGGAATTTGAGGATGCAGAAAAAGAACAGACACAGTTGAAAACTTCTTGTTCTGCAATTAGCTACGATTGGTCAATGCATGACACTACTTCTGGCCCAAGATTCTGAAATGGCTTTTAGGTATGGATTGCAGGGGTTTTGGTGCTTTTGCCAGAGTTCACCAGAGAAGGAGAGGATTCCTCAGGTGCTCTGGGCTTGGAGGATTCAGTGTAACACCATGACTTCCTATGGGCATGAACCAGTCCCATAATGCCAAATTCAATGCATTTTAGAGTTAGAGTTTGTCAGTCGTTTCCATCCTTTGACCACACTGTGATGTGCTCAGTGAGCCTGTCAAAGAAAACAATTTTATTCTATATGTGCAATGAAAGCAGTATGTGTCCAAAGTGTGGGGCTTACTCTGCGTGCCTGTACTTAAATAGTGCAGGTGAGATGAAAACAAGCAGGTCCTTCAAAATGTATAAAGCTCTTGATGTGTTCAATATTCATAGATATACAGTTATTGTACAGCACTGAGACTGTAGCATCAGGACTGTTAATCAAGGATAGAGCAGGTGTGGGTCCAGAGATCCAAACCAAACACAGAAATTTGAGATGGACAGTATTTTCAAGTGGACGTACAAATGTGTTGGGAAGGGGAAAAGTATATATTAACATGGTCTGTGCATTGAGTTTCAGAAGAGGCCTCTGTAATGTTGCTTCCCCAAAACATATTGTGCATGTTGGTGCAGTCCTGGATTCTCTCCCAGGTGCAGCATTGTTTCTGTTCACTGTCCGTGCTACATGTGCAGAATAGTTTGAGACTGTGCTGCTATAAGTTCATGCATCCTGTGCAGAGATCTGTTAAAACATCCTATTGAGTCTATCAGTGCATGAATATTTTCTGAAGAATAGCAGTGTAATTGGGCTGCAATGTGTCCTAAGGGACCACTTTAACTCAGTTTTTCTCATAGCCTTTGAAAATCTTTTCTGGTTTTCTCAGAAGAGTTTTTGCTTCTACTTACCCTTACAAACAAAGCAAAAATGACTCTCATTTAATTCAATTATAGATCAGTCTGTGTTGATGTACTTAACAGACAGCAGTGTGGAGATGGTTGTTTCAGCTATAATGCGTAAGCAATGAAGTATTTCCTACTAGCCGTGGAGGAGTGAGAAATTAAGCAGTCACCCAAGCCATTCTACTGCATTGTTGAGTAAGACAGTGAAAAGCTGGGAAAAATGCATCAAAAGCATAGACAGATCTGTTTGCTGAGGAAAACAACTGGAAAAATGTGATGGCAACCCTTTAAAGCTGTATATGGTAACACATAGGGGCAATTAAGCAGGTAATTGACACACACAGTAGTTTGATACAGACTGTTCCTCTGTAGAGGGAGATATTATTAAGACAACGGCTTCCCTGCCTTCAGTTTCTTGTGCAGAAGTGGACATGTCATTAGCTGTTACTCTCTCGGTATCTTTTTTTTTTTTTTTTTTTTTTTTTTTTTTTTTAACTCCCACTAGCTAGAACGTTTTTTATCACCTGATGCTATGGAGTTTATATCCTTATAAACTGCATATAAGAATTAATTTTCTCCAGAACTTTTGCTTTCTCCTTCATTCCGTGCCTGCAGTCTAGCAGCTAATTTCACACCAAGGACCTAATTACTTTACATTTCTTGGCATTTCTCCTCTGCTTAAAGCATACATAAAGACTGTGTAACTGCTTCTGAAGTCCTCATTAGAGTTGAGAAAAACTCACCTGGCAAGGAAATGCTTTAAGAAATAAAGGTGAATATGTGTGTGTTAAATGCTATTCGAGCCCTTAGCCTAGTGGCATTGTATAATGCTATTTTAAACCATCAAACTGGTTGTGTCTGCTCTGTCACACACTTCTGTAGTGCTGAAACAGAACTGGGCATGGTTACTGGCAGACCAATGGGCTGTCCCACATCACAGGTGTCTTTCTCCTAGCTGAGATTTCTTTATATTGGAAAATAGCAGATAGAGATTAGTTTTTTAAGGGTGACAAGATGAGAGAATAGTTTTAAACTAAAAGAGGGGAAATTGAGATAGATATTAGGAGGAAATTCTTTACTCTGAAGGTGGTGAGGCACTGGAAGAGGTTACCCAGAGAAGCTGTGGATGCCAGCTAGTTAAGAGACAGCTATATTTGAATTTGTGCTAAGCAAGGTGATTTAGGGGCCTCCCCGGTAGAGGAGGTCTGCCTGTCTTTGCTGACACACCTCTCTTATGAATAGATTATGCAGCATGTTGGGGAATGCATCACTTGTAGTCTTTTAAAAAATATATCCGTGGAAAGGTGAAAGAGAATCCAGTACACCTGAAGGTATATTTAAAACCTCTGCCAACAAGATTCTTAAAAACTGAGGTGCAGATTTGTTTAGCCATTTGGCATCCAGTGCTGCTGACTCTCCCAAGCAGGAAGTTGATTATAAACTAATTCAAGACGGAGTTCATGCCTGCAGGCAAACGCCCATGGTGCAGGAACGAGAGCAAAGTCTAGCACACCTGCTTCAGCGGCACGCTGGAATCCCTGCAAAGGCAAGTTGCAGCATCCTGGCAAGAGCACTGCTCACAGCCAGCAGGCTGGGTTTGGGCGTAGATTGTTCGCAGGCAGACAGCACTGGCTTGTCCCAGCAACAGCCCATGAATGCAGAAGTGCTGACAAGGGCGCTGTGTTCAGCAGTCTGCCCAGTCTGTGGCCTGAGCCTACTGTGACCAGGCTCTCTTAATTGCGTGACACAGCTGAACCTCTGCAGTTTGTAGCTCAGTGCACTGAAGGTGAAATTGCTCTGGTATTGGACTGCCATAAGGTGCTTGAATTAAACTTGTTCATGCTAAAGACTCGGTGGTCTGCACAAAAAGACAATGCAGAGGACAGGGTGTGGCAGTCATTAATACTTCCTTTGTGAGTCAGCTGTGCTGTAGATTTCCTGGTGTAAAGAATATTTTCACTTTAACAGACAGCAGATGCTTTTTTTCCTTCATCCTTTCTTAATCTCAAGTTTCCAACAGCCCTCGTAGAAATGAAAAATTCTGTCTGGTGCTGCAATGTATGCCTGACTTTTAATTAACCCAGCGAACACATATAGATCAAATTTTCTGTATCCATTCATCTGTACTTGAATTAAGAAAAGGGATGTGTTCAGTGCTGCAATGTAGTGAAGTTTATTTTTAATTAACCTGATTTGCACTTGTAAGTTAAAGCTAATTAGTAGAGCTCATTCATTGTTTATATCTATGGCCACTAGGGACTGCTTGATTTTCTAACTATGTGGTTGGAGGCCATAAAAATATGCCCATTACCTGCAACTTTCATATTTTCCATTGACTTGCTTTTAGTATTTGTGGGACTTAATATTATATAATGGTACAGATTTCTTAGGGCTGGATCCCCGAACAGATTTCTGAATCTTGGTGTGCTGTAGCTCTTGCCATATGTGGATTATGGATCTGACGTTTGCAGATTTGACCTACATGTATTTTTATTCCTCCTAAGGAGATGAGAACTGGGGCAATAGAGCCCATCGCCCTCCCATTTTCACTCCTGAGTGATTTTAACTTGTTCTCAGTCACTTTCTAGTAACTTCTCAGTCACTTCTCAGTAACTTTCCAGAAGGAAGAAAAGACAATGCACCCTCACTCCTTAGCCTCCACTGCCCTCCTCCCCAAAAAAACACAAACCATCAGCCAACTGAACAAACAGACAAATTTATCGCAGTGACTTCCTCCCTTTAATCTTGACTAGATTTTCCTCATGCCCAACTAATTAAAGTGGATTTTTCAGAAAACAAATGGACTGCAACAGAAATAGCTTGGGAAGGTTGCTTGGAGGGAAGATGCAGCATGGGAGGTCATTTTCTGTGTTGCTACTCAGCTGCCACAAGCTAAAACAGGAAAGTAAGTTCACTTCTGAGGAAGAGCTTGCCTTCAGGGTGTTAAAAGGAGAAAAGCCTGGTACAGGATGCCTTCTGAGCTTATCAGTTCCTTCAAAGGCTGGCAACAAAAATATCCCTGGTATTCCATAGCGGCTGTCAACTGCAGTTGGTTCAAAAATATTTGGTAATGGTGTATATAATTAAACAGTTTCCTTCCTGAAAACTTTTCCTGAACAAACAATTTAAGCTGGATTTCTTTACACTAACTAGACTGTTCTCAGTGTGGTCCAAAAGGCTATATATACTTTCTATTACTTCTCAGTGCATAAGCCCAAATCACCTCCTGATGGTTGTTTCCTTGTAAAATGCAAATACATTTTTTTTCTATGGGAGCATCTGATTCACTCTCACTGCTAGCCTACATAAAGAAAGTTCAATGCACAAACTTTCTAGCACAGCACAAAGCAATCAAGTCACTTTTAGGACCTAAATAGGCTGGGGATAAAAATAATATTTCAGGATAGGACAGGAGAGGTGCCTACCTAGTCAGAGTGAGTTGTGTCAGTCACGTATGAGTTGTAACTCATTCCTGAGTTATACTGTTATTTTCATTGTAAGCTTCAATATACTCACTGATTGAACTAGACTAGTTCTTGATGTTCCTCAGACTAGTTCCTCAAATTGGGCAGCCAATACTTCCTTTTTGTCAGATACTATGTTAACTTTCAAATAGTAAATTTCCTGAACAGGCTACAAACCCTCCTGAGTATTTATTCCTGCCCAAATCGTATTGCTCAACATGAGTTGTGTTTTAACCAATACAGTTAAGCCTTTGTAAAAGGCTGTTCGGATAAGCCAGGCTTATTTTACTTTCAGATAATTAAATAAAATCTGACTTATGTTAGATCAGTTTTCAATAAAGTAGGATTTTCTGCACAGCAATTGTTTTTGTTCAGTTGTTTTTACATATATGTGTGGGTGTCTTTATAGAATACAGTCCAAACAAAGAATTACATAGGGCATCAGGATTCAACCTCTTAACATGAAAGCTGGAATGTAAATTTATCATAGCTTTTAATGAGTTACCTTATGAGTAAGGATGTAAAAAACTGACCAATGTAAACACAACCACAGAATAAGTTGTTAAACATTATTTTTAATGAATAGCAAATACTACCTGTGAAGGTTCTCTATGCAAAAGTGTTCGTGGTATGAGATTGGTAGCATTGGAAAAGACTTCGTGGAGAACTAAGCAAACAGCCTTCCAGAACAGGCATACATTACACTGCATTTGGCAAAGAAGAACCATTGTATGCCTTTATTGCATACAATAAAATTATGGGAACAGCTAGAAACTTATTTTCCGTGACCTGTAACATAAATGCTCCACAAGGGCAAAGAAAAAAAGGTAAGAACTCATGTGACTAGTTTATTCTCTTTATTATTTTATTCCTTCGCCACTTGCCCTGATTATTTAGTACAGTTCTAGTAAGAAGGAGGGGGAGGTAGAAGAGGAAAAAAAAGGAGATTGGAAAAGAAAGCAGTCCTCATGAAACCGTAACACATTCTTCAGGAAGTCACCTGTCACTGGAGACAGTTCCTCACTTTAGCACTACCGTCTTTGTGCACTGAAGCTGCTGCTGAGTTTTGACAGTTTGTAACGTCAGTGCTATCTTTGGGTCCTTTTACTCCACTTTGTTTCCAGAGTCTCTAGTATTCTGTATCAACTGCTGCTCTCCTTCAGGCATTTCCTATCAGTCTATTCTTAACTCTAAAGCCTGGCTTTTCATGTCCCATATAGAATTTTCTTTCTGATTTTTTTTCCCTTGGACTAAGGTTTTTATTTACAGTACTGTGTAGTTGCTTAGTAGCCATCAAATAAGTAAATTCAGAGTTCACAGAACCTGTGGGCATCAAGGTTCTGCTAAAATAAGCCGTAGGCATCTAAAACCTCCAGAGCTGTGTGGATGTTACACTGGCTACATGACAGCCAGTCAAGTCTGATCTAAGTGTCTCTTGAATCCAGATAAGGGGACTAGAAACTGACTCATTAAAAAAGCTCTGTATTTGTAGGCATGTCAGAGCAGTTTCCAGTTTAACATTCTTAGCTTCTGAGTTTCAGATGTGCCAGCATGAAACAAAGCATAACTAAATCATCAAGTGAACTCCAGAGAATACACCACCATTCTTCCTCCGGGATATTGCAGCTGCTTTTATTTGTGTTGTGATATCTCCTCCTGACCCTGGTCTGAAATTAAAATCATTCTTTGCCTGACACTTTAAATATGTATAACAAAGAGAGGGCCCTTATTCCAGGAAGCCTGCAGAAATGATGCTGAAACAAATGAGGTTGCAAGGCCAGGTTCTAACTGACTTAAGTGGTCATAGTATCCAGCACTGCTATGAAGTTTTTCCCTCGCTCAGTGTACATTGATGTCTAAGAATGGAAAGAAATTGTCTACCTCTTTGTAAATTTTTTTTAAATATTATTTTGAAACTGAAGCATAACAGCTTAACCTCTAAAACTACTTCCCTTGCTCTGAGTTGCTGGAGGAATTGTTGTTTTTGTAATCATACATGTACAATTTAGACTGAATAATACAAAGACCCATTGCCTTGCCTATGTATTATTATTTAACTAGACCATGGTTTAACAGGAACATTTTCAATATCTCTCTCCTCTCTACTTATTTGTTCAGCATTTACAGGATTGATTAGATGCTGAAGAGACTGACCAGGTGTACCTAACTCCCAGAAGCACTGTAACTAAAGCAAATAAGATTGCTGGTTCCCTACCCCCCAGAATTAAGTATCAGAGAAAGCTGAAGGGAGCATCATACCTAGAAGTGATGTGACAAAATTACAAGTTCTTAATTCAGGACTCCTTTTATCGAAGTGCTATAATGATTTTCTGTTCCTCGCATGGAAACATGTTTGTAGAATGATTTAAGACTCTCCATCAAAGCACAGAATTGCACAGAGCAGGTATGGTCTGTGGGCAGTTGAGCACAGTTCTGCTAGTCTGGCTTTCTTTCTACATTTAATGTGGCATTTGTTAAAGACCAAGCATAGAGAATGCTTGCCATTAAGCATGTATTTTGTTGTAGTTAGTGTTTTTCTGTCAAGCTCTGGTCTCCTAATTTCCTGGCATTCATGTTTTTATTCACCTCCTCTCAAATGATGTTCTGACAGGAGAGTCATCACTGTGTGTCATAAAACAAAGTGAACGTGAAGTTTCACTACAGAGGAATTAATGTGGAAAATATGTTGTGCTAAAGTTGATACCCTCATTTAAAAGTTAGGAGAATGGTGGGTGGAAAATTCAAATATCTGTAGGCTTTTACAAAATATAACATTATCCAGAAGCTTGTATAAAAATTTACAGTTGATTTATTTATTATTGATTAGTAAATACCCATTGCGCTGACTTTGCAAACTTTGGGTATAGGTTTTCAGTACTTGAATATAAGGGGTTTTGTAGTTTAAATTTTATGGATGGGGATTTTTTTTCACTAGTCCTGAATTTTAACAGGAAGGGAAGAGAGCAAACTAAATCTCATGAAATGAATTAGTCGATGTCTTCTCTGAGTTCGGTTATATCTGTAACCATTTTCTCATCTTGGACTACTTGGCCACATCTTGTAACCAGGTTTGTATTGTGCTTAGTGTTGGAAGGCAGCAAATGGGACTGCATTTCACTATTCCTCTGCTGTTAAATCCGCAGCTGTCATGTGAGATGTAGCTTGCATTCACTATGATATCCAGACTCTGAGAGAATTGTACTTCTAGATTCAACTTAATGTGTAAATTTTTCCCTATGGCTAACGTATGTTGAAAAATCTAGAAAAAAAAAATCCCAGAATTTAATTGTTTCTAGTATCATGCTGGTTTATGTTCTAATATAAACCATATTTGTAGCATGTGTTCCCAATATTATATGGAATTACTGTTACTGGGTTATTTGTTCTCTGGTCCTATGAGATGGAGACTTAATAAAAATAATTAAAAAGTGCCATCCATAACAGCAACAAAGAATCAGACTAATCAGCAAGCAGAAACTCATCATACTGAAAAGGAAGATTATTTAAGGAGTAACCGCAGCGCAAATACTAATACCAAGTTAATCCTCTTGAAATAACAAGCTTACTCTGACCCCAGCACTGGTCATGAAAACTCTGCCCGAGTGCAGCTTGAGACCTTTCTTGAGATCTGACGAATGCATACAGGGGTTACAGGCTTTGAGAGTGTCAGAGGGCAAATTTCTCAGGGCTGGGCGTTGCCCCATGTCTAGCTGACAGTAAGTGGTGTCTGACACTCAAGCAACACTGCCCTTCCACAGAAGGTACAAAATAGTAATTGCTCTTTGTCTGCATGAAAGATGCCAGATAAAAGGAGGCGATGGTTTATCAAGAAATTCTGCTTAACTTCCAGCTCAGGGTATTTCCTGCATGCGAAATAAGTTCAAAGGTAAATGTGCTTTTAAGAGTCGTATAAAACAGCTGAATGCTTGCCTAACACTTCTTAATTAACCCCTCTCTCAACTGCTCGTTGGAGTTGGTTGCACTTTAAAGGGTAGGAGGATTAAATGACCTTTCAAAGAACCACTTGCAAACCATAGTGTATGAGGGACAGAGCAGTGAATGAATCCATGGGTCATTTATTCTTAACTGGTGTAAATCAGCAGCCGTTTCCCTGAGATCTAGTATTTCAAAAACACTAAGCCACTCGAGTCTAGCTCTACCTTCAAAGGCTGAACATCTTCTCAGAAGCAAAGGAAGGAGCCGTGCCTTTGGTTGTCAACACCAATCTTGCATTTTTAGAATGATTGTCAGACATGGACTGGATCTGTCACAAGCTCTCATTTAGCTATTTGGAATTTTTCCCTTATTATGTTTTGTTCCCACATCGGAAGCTGCTCCATAATGCATTACTCTACCATTTCACCTCTTCGTATAGTAACATTTAGAAATATTTTTCAAAAAAGTCTCTTAGGCAAGTAAAGATTCCTGGGATGATGTTTTCCATCTTCTTGGACAAAGTAGGACCGACAGTAGGTTAGCTGCTACAAGCCTTTTTTTACCCAGTCAGAGTTGTAAACACAGCAGCCTATCTTCTTTGCAGCACTGGGAGAAGCGATAGCCTATCTTCTTTCCAGCAGTGGGAATTGTTTTTCTCATGAATTAAATGGGCAGAAAGCTTACAAGGTCTTGCTCCACACCTCAGAAGCTCCTCAGTACCATAATGCTGTTTGACACAGAACCAGTCTGACTGTTAACAAGTGCCAGCTGAGAATATATCTCCTTGAAGGTCTACAAAACCATCTTCAAAGCCCATCTGTGAAACTCCACATGCGATTTTCACAATCTTTACCCAGTTTATCCAAACTGAAAGGGAAGCAGAGCTTCAAAGTGTAAGGGTAGAGGAGGTGGATTTTTCCTAATAAGATATGTAGCTCTTTGGATTTCTGGCTGCTTCCCTGCATAAAATAATAAGCCAGGACAGTATTATAAGCAAGTGTTTTCTCTGAATGAAGTACTTGGAGAGATTCAGTGTCAGCCAGACCATGTGTAAGTCTAGACATTTTATATTCCTTTTGATTTGCTGACATTGTCACTCCCTCAGGCAAGCTGTGTCAGCTCAGCACCTTATCCTTTTTATGGCTGCTGTTGGATTCATAGGAGAACTCATGTTCCTCATTGGACCCTTACGGTGAGAAACAGCATAACAGCAGGCACAATTATTTCTATTTTCCTTCACGTGACTTGATGAAAAATCCATGGAGGGAGTGATAGGGAAGGAGGCTGGAACCTCTGAGAAGCAGATGTGAGAAGATGTCCATTGCAGGTAATTAATGCAAGGGACTGGCATGCCCTGGAGGTTTATAAAGGATCTGACATATGTCAGGATACAGCTGACTGCTTTCCCTGAAGCTCCTTTTCTGTCAAGCATACTTACCTTTTGACATATTTGTAAGTACTCCTGGGTACAGAGGTCTCAAAGTAGGAGTCGGATAACTCTTTCTGTGATTTATCATGAGAGATAAGAA
Organism: Anas platyrhynchos; assembly: GCF_047663525.1. Classification (NCBI taxonomy): domain Eukaryota; kingdom Metazoa; phylum Chordata; class Aves; order Anseriformes; family Anatidae; genus Anas; species Anas platyrhynchos. The sequence goes on from NC_092590.1 coordinate 39,340,640, forward strand.
AGGATGTAATGTTCTTGAGGTAAATAGTTTGCCTTTTCCTCCCAGTTATGCCTTAACATGGGGTTTGCTCCAAATGCCATCCTCAAAATGAGCAGGAGTCTTTCAGGTTCCTGTCACTATTAAGTTTCGTATAGAATTCGCAACAGATTAGTCAGGACATTGTTTCCAAGTATCCGCAAAGATGATGCTGGAGAGAGCAATAATGTTTGTGCTTGTAGTAGACTTTCTGCACAACAAATCTTGAGCAAATTGTTATGCTAGTTTCTCGTTGGAATAGGACATACTTCTGTGGGTTATATGGTAAACAGGAAATCCCTGACCGACTGTTCATATCGAAACATCTTCAAAGATGCTAGTAAGTAAGTGCATTTTTCAGCAGTCTGAGGTTCAAGATTCGTGCTTTCTGAGCTTTGGAATGCCAATCCTTTACTTTCCCCAGGAGACAGTCTAGAACCTCCCTTCTGAGGATCTGCCTGTGTCACCGGCACACTTACCTTAGTTGCTTAACGGTTGAAACTGGATATTGAATTAAGGACTTCACAGGTTCTAGAGGTGACACTAACAGATTATTTTCAGGCCTCATTTATCAGATCAGCTGAACACCAAGCGAGGTGACAGCCTTTCTCAATGCAGGCTGGAGAATTTGGGCATGCAAGGTTGTTGGTCATTCACTGTGCTGTTCTACTCTCTTGTGCCATAGTCTGTGTGGGAGGATACGGGGAAGAAAGTATTTCTATTTGTAGGAAGTTTTGAAGGCTTTCTGTGTTGGAAGACACTTCTAATGCATTGTTTTTTCTTCTGATCCTACTGCTTCATTACCCAATTTTCCAAGTAACCTGCTCTCAAATTATCATCTTTTTCAGAGGCTGATCTGTCAATTTGCAAATGTATTTCATATGGTAGACTACAGGTTTTGGTTTCAGAAATCTACACAGGGATATAACAAGCCACTTCTGGATTTACTCAAGACAGTAGATTAAAAATTATCTGTGGTTTTCCAGTCTGTAGCATGAACATATGCAGCCAGGGAGTAAAGGAATCTGTTTTATATTTTCTGTTGTATGTATTGCTTTTGCCTATTGAGTCTTTGCTTACAAATGATGTATTGGTTTTCCAAGAACCGTGTGAGAACATGCAACTTATTAACATTACAAATCAAAATATTGGTTGATTTAATCTGATTTTCACCTTTTCCCCCTTTTTGGGAAACAGGTTTTCAGCAAGTAACTTCATATCTTTAAGATTTCTTCTTTTCTTTAATTTTTTGACACATGTGGTATTTTATTTAATGAAGCAACTGCCTAGTAAATATCTTCTGATTTGAAAAATGACAGCTTAATTAGTTGCCCATTTTGCATCACTGAGAGAGAAAGCTGGCTGTGAAATAGAATCACAATCTCTAGTATAAACTGTATTTGATGCTATCAGCTAGAAGTGACTGCACTGACAGCATGTATTATGTTTGTATCTGCCAGGGTCAAAATGACTTTAAGGAACATTTCTTTCTGTTAGGTTCCTTTTCAGACTGAGTTTTTTTTTCTTGTCTGGGTATATGGGGCACTCAGAGTGTGCTAACTCCCCATGCCCCCTACCCCTTCCTTTTTTAGAGGCTAGCGTGCTAAGAGATCTCTCTATTGCTCTCCTGGGAACTTGCTAACTTGTACACTGATGTTGATAGAGAGTGCTGAACTGGAAGATTCAGCAGTTGAGGGTAATTGGCCCATAGTTGATTCAACTGTACATGGTTTAGCAATGCCATTCAGTCTCCCTAGGGTAATGCAGGATAGCTGGAAAGCAGTGTGGCTTGTCAGAGTGAGCTGGCAGCCAGGAGGTTCCAAATTCTCTTTCTGCTTCTGCGATTTGTTCTTTGTAGGGTCTGGCTCAAAACCTTCCTGCCTTAGTGCAACATCAGCACTGCCTCGCTACCCAGTGAGGGTAGGGTAAGGTCTGCTTGACTACCAGCATCACACAGCTATTTTCAGAACTCACTTGCTAAAGCCCAAATCATTGCCCTCAACATGTGCATTGCTATAAATATGCACAGTCCAACACAAAATATAGCAGAGAAAACAATTGGAAGGGATAAAATAAGCAGGAAGAAAGCACATAAGTTATGAGCACAGAACATTCCCGAGGAAGTGAAAATAAGCCATAAACATTAGTGCAAACATTGTACAAAGCTGCAAAGAAATGAAAAAATTCTGTCCACCACAGCTGATGCTGGGAAGCTGTTGCTCAACAGACTAGAGGACACAGCAAAAAATCAAGATTTTAAACCGTTGTACAAAAAGTTAGACTGTATGCAGACACTTGTTGTTCAGTGATGCAAGCAGATGAGAGAGACTTCCTAAGAATACTGAAGGAGCTGCTATTTTGACAAAAAGTGGGAGCTTTCTGTGAGGTGAAGGGGAATTACTCCCATGGAGGTAGATGAACAGAGCAGCCTGAACAGTTGTCACTGCTCCTTCCCTATCAGAAGAAAGAATAGAAAGAGCAAGGAAGAAGTTAAAACCAGAGAAGAACATAACAGCTGAATTGTTAAAATCCAGGTAGATAAACAGTAGCAAAGCATTGGATTGTATGTACCTGCCCAGGTATTTATTTTTAATCTTGCTCCTCAAAACCTACTGCTTCTTGAGAGGAAATCAGAAACCCACATTATTTCCATTTGATCTTTAATTATCATTTTCTCCATTATGAATCCTTTAATGTAGGAATGGAACCTCACTACTAGAGTATAGTGAATACAACACCTTTGGGGGGAAAAAAAAAAAAAATGGAACAGGGACATAAAGTATTCAGGAGTTTAAAAAAAAATAGAGAACAAAAAAAATAATGAATGGCTAGGACAATAAGGACAATGCTTATACTAACTGTGAAAGCATTTCTACTGATGCAAATCGTACTATCTACCTACAATCTGACTGATCCATCTTTACAGCTCAGTATTAATACTGTGAAAAAAAGTAATGAATATTATTATCATGTTATTGGAAAGGTGTACCTTCTCACTTTCTAAAACAAAACAAAAATGCAATTCCGTGTTGTACCACGTTCTCCCCCTCTCACTGCACAAAATCCCTCCACCAGCTAACAACTCTGCTTCCTACTCCTCTCTCTTTCTAGCTTTCTATTCCAGCACTCAAAGCAGAAAAATCCCTGAGTATAACTGGAAGACACGTTTAATTGATTGTGATAATTAGAAGATATGTTTCAACTTAGACATTAAATCCATGTATTTGGTTTGCTCTGCTTACTATAAGTGGTCGCATCTAGAATAAAGAAAAGGAGAATATTGAAATGCCTCAGCCGAAAAGTAACAGAATTAGTGAGATCCATGGTTGCACTCAGGGGGGCTGATAAGCTCTGATTCTTAAACCAATGCAGATTTAAAAGAGATATACTTTAGCTGTTAAGTGCTGCAGACAAATTGACAAAATTACAGTCTAATAAAACACCACATTGATATCAAAGTGAAACTTTATCCAGACAGTGCAGTAATAGTATTACTTTCTGGATTGGAATGTGATGCATAAAATAAAATAGACATGAGAAGGCTGTAGGCACTGCAGGTGAGAGCTCTTCAAAAGATGGCAAGTGCCAAGTGGAACAATTTAAAATCAAATGTGGGTGTTAGAAAAAGATTAAGGTCTGAAATCATGGGACAGGAATAGCTACAGAGGGATTAGGAACAGGCTTAGGAAAAAATAAGGGCAGGCCAGCCCCAGGATAATCACTGAGCTGAAGGGAAGGCAGGGCACTCTGAAAGAAACATGCCCAGGATGCCATGAGCAGTACTGTAAGCCATAGCCAAGCAGGAATGCATACACTGTACTGAAGCAAAAAATAATAGTAATTAAATAAAATAAAAAGCTTGGAGATCATCACAGAATGCTTCCCAAGTGACAACCTTCCTAGCAGGATTTAGCTGTGCGCACCAAGGCTTCCTGTGCCCTTGAGTCCATTCCCCTTTGCATGACAAATCAAGGCAGTGACTCTGGCTGCTTACCTGGCTCAGACTTCTGTTTGCCAGGAGGAAGGTGAAAGAAGAAGACTTTCATGTCTTCTAAAATGCCAGGTTTATACAAAAGTTATGAATGCTTGTCATAGCTATTCCTTTTTACACCACAGCATTTGTCACTTAATTGTACGCTGTCAAACTGAGATGTCACAAAGTATATATAACCAATACTTTGGTATAAAACTGAATTTGCATCAATTACATCTGACAAAGAATGGAATGAATGATGTATTTTTGGAAGGCAAGTCATTAGTGAGAAGTGGTTTTGACAAAAGGGCTGCTCTACAGCTCAGACAAACCATTCAGTGTTGCTCTAACTGAGCTAAAAGGAACAATTGTTTCCTATGTCTTGTCTCAAAAGGCAGAAGAAAACTGTAGAACAGCATTACACTCCATACACAGCTCCTTGACTTACCCACCTGCAGTGCTGCTGTACAGATTGCCTTGATTTTCCTGTTTTCCTGCCTCTGTTACTACGTCCACCAAGCCTGGCCCCTCCTCAGGTGTTATGCTACAAGGTGCATGCTCCTGTCTGGAAGGGCATATAAATCAGGTCACTTTTCCTGTGCCAGCGTTCCCATTGGCATGACTTTTCTGCTACTCTTAGAGTAGGTTTTAAGGTGAATGGTCTTGGGGTTGTGAAGGTCCCTGATACTAACATAATGAATGGCATATCAGTAGCAGGACTAGATTCAAAATGTTTAACACATTTTCCCCATTTGCCTCCAAATACCTACCCAAAAGCACTTAACATCCTTTTCATTCATTTCAGTTCAATACATCGTCTTCTTGAAAGCATGCACCCTAGAAATGGACTGATTTCAGCATAGCACATATCTCAATACAGCCCAGATTCTCCAGTGCAGTGGGACTTTGACTCTGGTAAGTGCTGTGAAGATGATAGTATCCCCTAACCTAAAATCAGATGTGTTGGCTTGGTGGGGCAACTGGTGATGATAAATGGATTGTTTCTGCCAGGTATACTTCACATGTTTGAATCACACTCTAGTTTATTTGCCTTCCCTGGCTTGTGTTGTTCTGAAGTCATAGACTTGAGAGGACCTTGTCTGTACGAGTTGAGTTACTTGAAACAGCTTACAAACCTGCAGTGTTAAACTGTGTAAAAGGCTGCGTGGGAACACTTGTTTTCTTCTTGGTTTTTGTTCGTTTGTTTGTTTACACATCATTGAAGGTAGACCCCTCCATGTTTGCTTTCTATGCAGCCCTCTGGCAAAATATCAGTTACGGTTATGGAACAAACACAGCAGAAATTGCTAGGCAGAAGCAAGGGAAATGCATTGCCTGTATGCACAGCATACACCTCCAGTTATATATACGGTGTTCAGTTCTGCTGTCTGGATAACATGGATATGAGTAGCTATGTGAAACTTACAGAATTCAGTGCAGTTTATTTCTCAATAAGCCTTTCAACAAGTCTGAATAAACTTTAACTACATAGATGTGTTCAAATATGGAGATAGGAGATATATTTGAGAGTGCAAAGAAGAAAGGTTGGCTTCTAGATCTCAGTGAGAGCTTAGCAGTATCCTGGGGCTGTGGAGAAAAGTGGTGATCTTGCTGGCTATTGGAATCTTTTAGACAATTTTATTCCTCATATCGGGAAGCTGGTAAGATGGTTCTCCTTGCATTGGTATGTATGGAAGACCTGAGTAGTCGTGCTGCTTCATTCCCTTTCTTCACAGGTCCTGACCATGGATGAAACCCTTCTGTCTCCATACTGAAATAATGACTACAATTAATTGTCATGTGTCAGGACTTGTAAGGTGCCTGAAGCAATCCTTCCTCTCATGCTTTAATTTGTTTTCTGGTCTTTTCTTTTTTTCTTTTTCCTCTATTTGAAACATCCCAGATGAGTCAGAGTTGTAGATAGCATACTGTGAGTAGGCAATCAAACTAGGAAAGATGGTACAGTGATGCCTCTCAAATGCCCTGCCTGTATGCCTTACTTATATGTTCACAGTGATCTTGAATGCCTGAGCTAAGTTGTTGGGTTTTTGTTTGTTTGTTCTTCCTTCCTTCCTTCCTTCCTGTCAGACTGCCAGGCACCATTACAAATGTTTTAATCCATTTGCCTAAGAAAACAAGGTTTATGTAGTCATATCCAGTTTTGGCATCCAATAAGCTCATAAATTGTTGGCTGATTTTAGTGAAATGACAGGAAGATCGTAGTGTCAGAGATATTGAGTCTCCACAGGGTTTGGGCAACTGGGTTAATGCAGAGGCAGAAAGTGTGTTCCCCAGTGAGAACTTCACCGTGGCACACGTTGCAGTAGGACATACATATCTGTAAAAAATCTTTAGAGCCATGATCCATGGAGCTTACTCATTTGTTTCTTTTTATTTATTTATTTATTTTTCTTACAGTATAGTTTCTGGGCTATCTTGGTGTATCTCAGACAAATTCCTAATCTTGCAAGGCTTTCAGGTATTATCTTTGCTGTTCTTCGCCAACACCATGACAAGTTCTCCTTTTTAAGGACAAACATTCTTGCTTTAACTGGAAGCTTTAGACCTGTTACGGGCCATTTCTGTAGTATGTGATTCACTGACATGTGAAGGGATTAGGTCTGATTATCTGGCATTGTCCTCAGGCTTTATTTGATTTGAAGTGAGAGCTCTCCCATGCAGTTTGTACTGACTCTGCACCATTGGTTATACAGTGGAACTTTCTCACGTAATTAGCAATGCCTGATAAAAATTTATTTTCCCAATGAGAAAGGACGCCTGGATTCATCAGTATTTAGCTTTTAAAATGGATATTTCTCTACCGTGTCCTAAATGTTGTAGCACTTAAGAGAAAAATGTGCTATATTCTAGAGAGATTTGTATTTCTCAAGGCAAATTCCCTAATGGTAGCTAAAAACCTTGTTTAGTACCATGTCTGCAAGTGAGGGGACAAAAGAACTGTAATATTCATACAAGGTGCTGCTTTTGATCAAAAAATGAAAAGTAATCTGTTGAGGAGCTACGATCTTCACATGCAAAACCCAAGTAGAAAGAAGCAACCTCATGTAAAATTTGTTCGTCCTAACCACTGTCTGAGAGTGTTTCACTAGCGTTTAAACCCAGTTTATAAACTTACTCCTGGTACTATTTTATTTAAAACACATTAATTTTGCTCATCTGTCTGTCTTTTTTTTTTTTTTTTTTTTTCCCCCAGCAAATTCTGTGATGGCAGTTAGGGTTATTTTAATGACTATTTAAAAAAATCTATTACATTAATCGCTCTGGGAAAGCTACCATTTATCTTCCTGCATGAAATTAATCCATTTGATTATTATGGCTTACTAGACGGATAACTTTATAATCTCATAGCAAAAATATCTGTTTTCACAAAACATGCTAAGCCAATACACAACATCTAATTTTCACTGTTTGGATTTTTTTTTTTTCTTTTCAGACAAGAGTATGGGTGAGAAATATCAGTAAATGTGTTCCAGAAAAGCATCACCTAACTCTTTATATCAAATCTCCTCTGGATCCTAGGAAGACTGATATGTCATTTAAACTTAGTTCATTGGCAAAATGCATTATTGTCCATTCATTTATACTTTATCTTCATTTATGCTTTATATCTTTATCTTCTAACTTCATCTTGCCAATGAAATGTCATACCAAACATACCATATATTCTCAGGAAAAACAAAAGTATAACACAGGGGCTACAAAAGCTACTAATGTAATAGAAAAAAAATATATTAATGTGATCCCAGCAATACAAAAACTTTTGTTAATTACAATTCTTCGTGAAAAATATATGAAAAGTATTGTATTTTGCCTTACTGATTAATAAAGACTCAAAATTGAGTCCCAGAAAACAGTGTTTTTTATCTTTCTTCTGCTTGGTAGCCTTGGGCTCCATTTTGTTACAACCTCTGTACACCTAAATCAGTGTCTTTCTCTGACACCCCTGTGATTTTAGAAAGAATTCTGAGTAGATGGCGTAGAATTCTATTTTCATTTACCTACGGTAATAAGTAAAACATTTTTACTTTGTGGATGGCCTCTTTTCCCTGCATGATTTCACCAAGTATTTCCAAGAGTAGGTGTGACTGACCAATGCACAAAAAATTCTGCTGTTTGCTTCTCAGAGTTAAATAGGAATCGACTGAAGCAAACTAATATATAAATTCAACAATCAGTAAAGGTATACTGAAGAAAACTTTCTCCTTTTGGTTTGTAATGTGTTTCAGGGCTTGCTTTATGCTTTCAGGGTTTTATTTTTTCAGTTTCGTGTAACATTTTCATATGAAAACTGGGAGTACAGAGAAAAAGGAGTATTTCAATAAAAACACCTTGTTGAGGGTACAGCAAAATATTTTCTGATTTACGCCTAGTTTGATGAAGAGTCTGAAGAAAGATACACATTCTTGCTAACCACCAAAGTGAAGAGGGCTGCCTGTATCCCCCACAAACGTACAGCCCATGCTTCCTCTATATATGGCACGGCCTGACACATGAGAAGCTGACAACTGGAAAAGGAGTGTCACACAAATAACTTCCTCAGAAAAGAATAGCCTACACTAGCATTCCTTTCAAGTTTAGTCCCTGTCAAAAAGTGAAAAGAAAAGGTTCACTGAAAAATCATTTTAGTTTTTTGTAACTGTCAATGGAGGCCTGCACTTCCCCATGATCATAAGCACGTCTGATTTTGAAAAGGGCTGGCTGAATGAGGTCTTACCCTATATTCTTTTTCCTGTGTAGGCGCGAGCAGGTCAGCAGGCAAGGATTTTCAGTTAAAGTAAGCAAAGCTGAATAATAATTCTCCACCAAGATTGTTCCAGGGTCTGCATGGTACATGCACCTTTGCGTCTGCAAAACACTAACTCCATGTGAAGTGGTGCCACCAAGAATTCTTTTACAAGAACTGACACAGGCATCTCAGAGCACTGGGACTGTCCTTGTGCTGGCTCTGCATGTTTTCTATGTAGGTCACCACAGAATGTTTTACTTGCTCCACGGACCTCTTGTCCAGAAAGGTAACAATGACTGCTCCAGTTAGAATTGTAAATGGAAAGGTAGGATGTTAGAAGTCGAGACCACCCGAAAGGGAACAGGCTTCCCACAAATGGCAGGAGAGTGGTAGTGGGCTTTTAGCCACATGTTGAAGTTTTTCTTAGAATTGACTGTCACCAGTTTTGAATAATGGGACAGGAGTTGTGAGATTGCATGTAGCAGCTCCATTAACATCTTCTTAAATTGTAAACAAAGAAAGTGGGGAAACAACAACAACAGCAAAACCCCTTGTTCTTTCCTGGAAGGCTAACACAGCCAGCTGTAATATAAATTAATTAGCAGGTCATTCATTTTGATTTTTTTGTTATGCGAAAATGTTACGGTGCCAATAACCCTTCTATATGATTGTGGCTTCTGATATGTGACAGTTTGTAAATTTTTTATTGTTATTATTAGATCCCTGTGCCATCTAGGTAGGAAAGCAAAACCACAGTACTTCCTGGAGGGTGCTCAGCATGTGTGAATTACTGCTCATAGCTCTGTAATTAACACTCAACTGGGATTATGCCTTTTACCTGATTCTGCATTTACCTGGCAGTTTAAGCCATTGTTTCCCAGGTTTTGTATCTGAGAAGAAATTTCTTCAAATGTAACGAAATTGTCTTTGAGGCAGGTTCAGACTTAGCTTTCCACTGCTGGCAAAACAATTCCCAAAACTTTAAAATGTTGAAAAACAAAACAAAAACTGCCACTTGGGGACAATAGAGAGATCTTACAGGAAACTTTTAGATATGTTGCTCCTTGCCTTCTGAAATTTCAAAGGCTAAAAGGAAATGCTTTCTTTCAAAGAGAACTGGCAGAGGTGTGTCCAGGTCTTCTTCCTGCATAGAATATGGGCCATCCTTGCTTCCTGTGCTCTTCAGGAATGTGCGTCCCTTTCTAAAATCTTCATCACACCTGGGGACCAGTCCATGAAGCAGTAGAAAACAGATTGGTTTAGTAAGTTGGTGTAAGGCACCGATTATATTTTGTTAGATCAAGCACGATGGGGAACAGACAAAGAACAATGAAATAATGCTGAGCAGGAAAAACAAATAGGAGGGAGGAAGTAAATTTGCAATACCTCCCTTTGTGTTCCCAAATGAGTATTTTGGAGACAGAGTGACTGATATTAACTGGCTGTGTGGGTCACTGTACTGAGACAGCACCTAGCAGCTGAGCATGGCAAGGATAAAACACCTACCCAGCCTATGTTCCTCGTTTGCTGCATGGAATAGTTGCAGCTCAGGATAGAAAAGCCATTATTGCTCTTGGAAGAGTACATTAAATAAATAAACTAAAATAATAATAATAATAATAAAACAACAACAAAAAAAAAAAAAACAAAGGGATTCTTATTAAGAGATATAGCATTTGTTCCTTTTAGTGAGTAAAAAAAAAAACAAAAAACAGTTGATCAATTTTTTTTTTGAATGGCTTCACACAGGAGGTTTGTGAATTTCATGTTAAATTAAAACAATAACTACACTGGTTAGCATTTATAATACATACGCGGTAGTTATGCTAGGAAAGGATCTGTCTGGTGTAGATAAAAGTTGAGTTCCTTTAAAGAACGGCTTGAAGTAGGGCTTGTGCCATTCAACTTGAGAGCGTCTGGGAGTGAAACTCCAGTCGGAGTTTTCATATCCTCAGGGTATCATGGTTTTTACTTTTATGAAATGTAAAGGAAAAGATGATTTGTAAAGCTTTAGATCAGGTTTCTGAAGGGCAGTTCTGGTAGAGTATCTGTCTTGCTGAGATCTATATGGTTGTTATCCTGATTCTATTATTAATTAAGCTCTGAAAAATGCACTTATCTATTTAAAGCTAATACTGTGACACAGAATTTCGAGAAAAATGGGATATTTCAGTAGATAAAACACAGCAGGATTCTGAAACTCACAGGAAGGAATAATTCCGAGAAGAGAGGATGAAGAAGAAAGTGTAAGAATTTCAAGATCTGCACTAAGATGGTAAAAATTAATGTTATTCTGGAGCATAACACGCTTCCCTTTTAACCTTTGTTTCTGAAGAACCCCTTCAACTCTCATGACACTACTGTTTTTCCACAAGGCAACTTAAACTTTCAACATTAAATGACTTTTCTATAAAATATGATAGAAGTACTGCTTAGTCAACAGTGTTGTGTTCAACACGCTGTCAGACAGCATCGCATCTATGTGTAAAAGAGCAATGAAGAGAAACTGGTGTTTTTCAAGAAATGTTCCTTGCTTCCCATAACTATCATATTTGAGATTTTTTTTTTTTTTTTTTTTTTTTTTTTAGAAGACAGCTTCAGAAGAACAGTTGACTTAAAAATAAAATCAGAGCATAAACTTGTGACCCTCATCTCTGTTTAAACTCGTCAGAGGTTCTCACTGGCTGGAAGAGATACTTTGCTAGTAGCAACAATTCAGTTGAATCAAGAAGAAAAAAATAATCCATACTCAAAAAAGTATTGTTCATAGGAAAATATTAAGCAGTGAAATAACAAACAAGCAAAAAAAAAAAAAAGTTAATTTAGATTGACGTTGTCTTTCAAGAAGGCAGAATTAAGTGTTTTAGACAACATGCTGGGCTAGTTCCCTAGAGGATGTAAATAAACATAACTATTTCCTATTTGAGTTAAAATCAATAATTGTGTTTTATTTTTTAAAGGCAGTTTAAAGAGACAGGGCTTCAGATTCTCGGAAGCATGAAAGATCAGGGAAAAAGGATAGAATGTCCATAGCTGGATAGATCTTCTACTCTCTTTAACATGGAGTTGCAAAGGATAAAACTTGCATAAACTTCAGATCACCTTGATTGTTCTAAGGCCTCTGGTTTCTTAGAGGTTTTTTTCACTGTCATTCATTCGGGGACCCCAAAAATATATTATTTATGGAATATCATCACTCTTCTACTTGAAAGGTAGCACAGAATCACTTTAGTCATAACTAAAAGCAAGAATTATATTTATAGTGTTATTTTATGACCTGTAACAATCTTCTGTACAACATCAGACTTCTGTGAAACAGGGTATGTTTTCCTATGTCTGAACAAGGAAGAGACAAAGGATTTGCTGTGAGTTTGAGAACCTTAACCTTAAACGCACTGTGATCCTCAAGACAGAGCATAAAGAACAGCAGTATCTGGGAGCAAATGGAGAGTCCTCTACAGCAGGTGTTCTGCTTTCCCCTTAGCCAGAGAGACTAGGCATTCCAATGAATATTTTAGGAGTAAGAACATTTGGATGAGTACTAGCCATATGCCTGAAGACAGGTTTCCTACTGGTGAGTGGTGGGAAAGTAAAGGACTGATTTGCTGAAAACTTTCTTGCTCTTCTCTGTTATGGAGAAGAGGAAATAGAGGATTAATGCAGTTTAGAACTTACTTTTTCAGACTGCAGATATCTTCATATGCAGTTGCAGCTAGGTGAGTACTGTTACCACACCAGTTCAGGGATGATGGGAGCTATTTCAGCAGCTCCTTCCTGCTCATATATTGATGGATTATATGTAATTTTTTTTACAGGGCATCAGTAAGAGTCAGATTTTTTCTAGAAGCAGAGGTAATCCTTCTTAAAAAATCAAAGTATTAATATATATTAACTGTGAGTTAGATTCATATACATGCAATGCAAAAATTATAGCTTTATAAATATCAATAGGAAGAATTCAAGGAATTTGTGATTATGTCTACGAGGACTGTACTTAGAAGGTGTACAATAAAACATAAATAACAAACAAAAAACATAAATAACATAATTAGGACTTTTATTTAGTTGAGGAACAGCTGAAATTAGGCTATGCTTTGAGTTGTCCCTGGCAGCAAGTGAATCTTTTAGTCTGTTTTGAAAAGCAAAAATTCTTCTATTTAAGTTTGAGCAACTAAAGCATCTCATAATTTTGTAGTACATGAAAGCTAGTGGAAGCTTCACTGAGCTAGTTTGGAACAGATCCACTAATTTCAGTGAGTCTCAAAGCAGATTCTGTCACATTAAGGATTTGAACAACCAGAATTTGTTTTGAATGGAGTTAGATGACGAAATACTAAAAGGCAATCTTGATTTCATTTAATATGGTCCTGACATATGTGTGTTTTCGGATTTTCAATTAAAGCATTTCAATTTCAGTTGCGTAATGTGATTTCATGCACTGAAAAACTGTAAACAAGTTGAAGAAAACGCATAAAAACTTTTTTTTCAATACATTTTTCTGGTAAAACAATACCAGATCTTAAAATTTCAAATGTTAGCCTAAAAATACCCAGACTGAGACTCGTGAGGCTTCATTGTTGCTTAATTTGTAACAAAAATGCTAGAAGAAACCAAAGGATCTAAATTTCTTTGTCTATGTCTCTATGACCTATTTGCTGTTCCTGTTCCCAATAATTGCAGTAGCTTCTGCTCTGAATCATGTTCTTGGCACAGAAGAAAAAGGAAATAACAGCCGTCTAGGAAGCAGGCTCTTCTGGGATCTTAAGTGTCTGGGGGACAGGCCAAAGCCAACTTTTGAACATTTTCCTTCTGCCATAGCTGCGTTCTTTAGGTTCTCTCTGCAAGAAAGTTGGAGGTGACTTAAATCACCTCCTGCTCGTACTCTTCAGCTCTACTTTTGCGCTTGCTTGCTTGACCAATGATCTGGTTTTTAATCTTGTTCTATTCTTACTGTTATAAAATGGCAAAATGCTTGAGAAGGCACTCACAGAAGTCTTCCAACTTTATTCCAAGGACTCTTTCTCCCCTAAAATATTTTGCTTCTTCCCACATCAGACAAGGCATAGGATAAAAGAGCAATGATCTATTCTTCGAAGTCAGAAAGAATTTCTGACCAATTTGCCTCTAATATGAGCATTCTTATTTTCACTAGATCTATCCCTCACGACTATTTTAGAAACAACACAAATGGAAAGTTTTCTTCTTTCACTTGTTTCACTAAATGCATATTACAACAGGTAAAGATAGGGATATTAGTAACTATTACCCTTAAATGATGACCAAGCTGTGTGTAGGCAACCAAAGCAGGTTCATTTAGCTTCCAGTTAAGGGAAGAGAATCTTAATCAGTAGACTCGGGGTGATTGGCATTTGACTTGGACCATCTGAGGTAAGGCAACATCTGCAGAAAGTTACAATAGAAAGTAATGAAATAAGTAGGTAATTATGTTTTTGAAGTCTGATATTTATTACTTTCTTTAAGTTTCTACAGTAACTGAATTGACATGATTGCTATGTAACTCGAGAAATGAGAAGAATAATGGAGTGGGAGGATAAGAAAACCCACAGAAGACTCCTCAGAGAGTAGGTTTGTAATGAAGTCATTATCTAAGTTGAGGAACTGACTGAGAAACTGAGGGATATCAGTGATTCATGTTTGTACTACATTTAAGGGAATATCAGCAGGTCCAGTGATGAGGTGTGAAAAGTAACAGAAATCACTTGAGCATTAAACTTATTCATGCTGGGCCCACTAATGTCAGTGGTAAAATTCCCACTGATCATAAAATTCCACTTATGCTCAACTGCTCACATCATTGTTTCCTTTTTGTGGAAAACAGTGAGATAGGAAAGAGTCAACAAAAAGGTTTAATAGGAGTGACTGTGATTTCGAAGAAGTCTAATTAGATTGTAATCTGACTGCAGTGCAGCTGCACTGTTTTCTGTTTCCCTTTACGCAAAGGACATTGATTAATGTCCCTGTGCAAAACATTCCTGACCCTTTTCTATCTGCATCTCAAATAATAATACTGAGAGGAAATAGAGAGAACTTTTTACAGACATAAGTGGGTTGATGGGACTAGCAGTATTCCTTTGACTGATTTTGTCTTCCTTTAAGACAGGAATGTGTGAAATAGGTTATTAGTTTCTTCATGGTCTTCTAAATGCAAAAAGCATGAAGTGTAACTGGTGGTGTTAGACAAGTTATTTTAAGCACAGCTTCCAGGTATTCACCATTGAATGGAAGGCAGAATGTGCAGTTAACTGTTCTGTATGAGAAACAGCATTTTCCTAATAGGTGTTGGCTGCAGCTTGACATTAAGGCCTTGTTGAGTTACCAAAAGTTCCTTCCTTTGCATTAGTAATTTGAAGTATTTCTTCTTCCATTAAAATAATTCAGGTGAGAGATGTGGGTATCCTGTATTAATATATTTAGTAAAAAAAATTTAGTACTTAATATCAGTTACTCACCAAACTTTAAATTACTGAGACTGATCTCTTCAGGGCAGTCACTGTCTACTGTGTTGTTTTTGTATAATGCATAACATAACGTGCCTCTGCTTTTGTTTGCCTTCCCAAGGCTATCTCAATACAAAGTAAGTAACATCATTATGATTCTGTCATACTTCTTTCTTCTTGTAAAAGGTTTTGTCACAATTCACAGAATGACTCAGAATTATCACTGCCTTATCCATAATATGAGAGTTGACAGCCACAAGTAGCACGGTTCTTTTTTCTGAAATGTAATCCCCTGATAAAAGTCAAATTTAAGACCTTTGAAAGGCCATTTACTATTTATAGTTGTTGTGGCTCTGTGGCAGGTAGTACAGTCTTGAAGTAGAAGAGAGTAATGTCTAACATTTATATCACTTAGGTGAGTAAGAGGAGTTGTGGGCATTAACAGACCGGGTAATGAACCGTGAGTTCTACTGATAGGAAAGTTTAGAAGGTTACTTTGGAAGTCTGGACACGGATATGTTTGAAATAAGACTGCTAAAAAAAAAAAAAAAATCGTGAATTCTAGTTCATGAACATACTTCCATAATTATAGCAGTAAGAGCAGCAATAATAGCAATACATAATATGTAATAGTTATTTAATAAGTACGTTTCCCTATTTAATTTTCCTTCTTGGTACTACGGTGAGGAGGTTCATAGGAAACTAAGATGAAATCAAGACTCAGACCATGATTTGTAGACATTCATATTTTGACTTCCAAGTTTTAAGATTTGACTGCAAACCACATTCCCACTGCTTGCTCTTGTGCACATAATCTGGAATATCTTCTTTAAATCAATCTCATGAAAGCATAAAGCATATAGCATTTTAAATATTCAAAATACTGTAGAGGCATTAATGTTAATTTTGTCTCTCTCATTCCCGCACAAAAGAATGATGTTTTAATCCTCACTGTCTTCCCCCCACCCCCCCCCAGCTCCTTCCTTCAGTGAAATATAATTTGTGCTGAACTTTGATAATTTGTAGAGCTTCCCAAACTAGATGTCAGATTAACTCTTGCTTCACATATGAGATCTTTCTATGACTGTCCTGAAACTGTGCTTGGACAGTCTTGAGAATGGTATGTCAGAGCTGAGCTGGAAGTGCTGGAGGCAGGAGGGCAAGATTTACAGGTGAACCACGAAACAAGGGCTGTGAGAACTAGGAACAAAAGTGTGAAACCTATTCACTCTCCTGAAAGCAACTTCTCTGTTAACAGGTAACTCTGTTACTTGTTGCGGTAATCTTGACCCTAATGAAATGATAAACCTAAAGAAATCTGAAGTTACCCCAATGGGAATTTGATGGTTTCTCCACACCCAAGGAGGTGCTTTAGCAACCACTCACAGAGTATTTTCAAAATGCTAGGAAAGAAGTTTGATGCTGTTGAGTGTTCAGGAGTGAGAGAGGAAATCAGCCAAGCTTGGAAAGACCCTCCAGTGCAATACAAACACATCCTTTCTGAAGCGAATGATATAGCTCCATCTTTCAGTAACTAGAGAAAAACAAAGTGCAGTGATAACTCTGCAGGAAAGGGAGTTGGTAGTTACGTTGAGACTGTGCTTCTGCTGTCATGTAGACTTGTTTCTCAGGTCACAGCCTTTGAAACTTCTGCCATTTATGTGTTAGCTTCATCTCTTGCTCTGGCTTGGGGTAAATCAGTTGATTCCCTAGGTAGTAAAACTTAGGAACAGGGCAAAAACTTACTCTAAAGTTAGATTCAGCCTGAGCTCTTTGCAGCTGTGAGTTCAGGCTCAGACACAAACTCAACTATCAAAGGGAATAGCCAGGATAGAGAATTAAGGGTAGAGAGCACCGATGGCTATCAAAGCATTAAGTGAATAACACAGCTGGACTTCAAGCCTTAAGAATCTGCATTTGCCAAGGACATTTATCATGAGCACTAAGGATTGTCTGCTTGTATGATTGTTAACGGTTTTTGATGTTCCTTATTTATTCCTGATGAAGCAAGTATGACATCTGTCGGTGTCTGTCTTAGGTGAATTCTTTGTGATAACACACTCGCTCTAATAATAGCAACACTTGTATGCATGTTTGCCTTCAAGGTCTGAAACGTGATACAGCTGCTAGCAAATTTCCATGCTCTACTGCTTTTAAACAGTCAGCCTCTTCCAAGATAAAAGGAGGACAGTTAACAGTATTTCAGGATGAAAACAGCATCTTGTATATAGGTACAGCTAGCCCAAGCAAGGATATATCATCATTTGTCTACAATGTCAGCCTGTTGGGTGCTGCAAACTGCCTGTTTAGCTTGTGCCTAAGGTGGCTGAGATGGACTGCTACAGTCTGAACAATCCATCATCACTCCACCTGCTGCTGCTTAGAGAAGATCAGCTTATGAGAGAATGAGGAAGGGAACAGCGGCCCTTGTATGTAGCCTCAGCCCAAAGCAGATATTTTTCCTACCTTCACATCTGCCTCAGGCTTGCCAGGAAAGGGACAGAAAGCTTCATTCTCTGGGAGCCCCAATATCATTTGAGTTCTGCTTTTGATCCTGCCCTACCTTTAACCCATATGATCAAGAGTCTTATCTTTGCCCTTCTTTTGTTGGGGAAGCTGCTGGGAGGGAAAGGGAAGGAAAAATAGTTTACCTGAGGGGGGAATGGGATGTGGATGTGAAGCTAAGAAAATGCTTTTGGAGGTGGAGAAGAGGGGAGAGAGATGTGTCCAGGGGGTGTTGGGAGGTAGGTATCTTAAAGGGAGACTAGGTGGAGTAGAGGGACAAGAACATGCCAGAAGAGGGGCAGGCTTAACAAAAGGAAAGGGAAAGATCCTTGTCACTTTCTGCAGCTTTCAAAGTGTCCCTCAGGCCCAAGACCCCTGCCTCTATTTGTACTTACAGACTTTCCCTGTACCTGATTGCTTGTTCCCAGTCCTACTTAGTTAAATCTGAGTACTCTCCTAATTCTCGTCCTACTTCTGCCAGCCTTTTCTGTCCCCCAATTGCCAATACTGTCCCTTCCACCCATGAAAAATATAATCATTTTTCTGCCTTGGGACAGCATCATTCAATTTTGCTTTTGTAGCTGTGTAGCTTTGAGTCTTCTCAGCTATAAGGTCGTCCGATAGCTTAATGGGGAATCATCATGTTGTTAATGTGCAAGATACTCAAACTACTCTACAAACATCTTTCCCGCTGTAGAAACATTCTAACATGAAAAAAGATGGGTTACAAAATGACTTCATGATAGAAAATAAGTATAATTGTAGTGAAAGTAACTTGTAGACTTTTCTTTAATGCTGAAGTGATAAATAGGGATCTTGAGAGAATACTTCAGTGCCGCACAGAAGTGTCCATTCCATCAGCATTCTTTAAATTAGAAAATTCAGGCAAACAGAGTGTTAGTGAAGGGTAAGGGTTATTTTTGTTTGCTCAGTGAGTGTTTGCTGAACAATAAATATTTCTTTATTGGAGTGTGATTGGAAAGTAATCTTATGATCAAATATACTCTAGTATTTTCAAGTACAGCTTGTTCAGAGTACTTGCAAAAAGGGATCAGTCTCTGTGTGATCCCAAACTAAACTCTTTCCAGTGCCAGGCTAGAGGGACACATGGCAAGGTGAAATATTCCATTATCAGATAAAAAATATCGAGTCTTGGTTGATTACATTCCAGTAATGAACCATCTTGGAACTATAGATCAGTCTGTTGCTGATTCCTGTGCTGTGTTTTAATGCACAGTGAGCTATTTTCCCTGTACTCCTCAGTTTTGCTTAATTGCCTGTACTGTTGTTAAGTACCAAAGAGAGTCAAGGGGTTTTGACTGAACCTGGAAAGACTACACTGAGCAATTAAATACAGAATTTCCAATCTATCCTTACATTTAAAATGTTGCAGTCTTCTATCAAAACATTAATCCAGGTGTGACCATTAAAAGCAGAAAATCTGTATATTGGTTTTTAGATAAGCATCAAGCAGATGTGCAATCTACTTGAAATGCATAGGATACAACATGCACATATTAGCTCTCTTTAAAATCATTCCTTAAGACTGAGAACATGGATTGTACATAAACATATACTTTTGGGTCTGCAGTCATACTAATGTTGGCATAGTTAGTAGGCCATGGTGAAAGAACACACTGAGTCAGAATTCTACTTCCACATAGGAAGTAAGGCATATTTTACACAAAATGTAACTATTTGCTTTCCTGTCCTGCATGAAGGGAATTATTTCTTGGGAAATACCACAGAACAAAATCAGGATACTGTCCACTGACAGCTCTGATTATTTTGTAGCCACAGCTAAAGAAAACTTAATTTATGCTATTCTGTTTAATCACTGTTAAAATACAGAGGAGAAGATGCAGAGACCTACAGGAGAAATGTCTAGCCTTGCATTTACTCCATGTGAGCAGAGAAAAAGCATTAGTCAAAGTAGCCACCTTTCTGCTATGGTCAGGACACAGAGAATAATTTGTATTTAGGATTGTCTGGCTTGGTGTGAGGCATTGCCACTGCACAGGCAAATGAACTGCACGCTAATTTAAGCAGTGCCACAGGCCAGTGCTTGCACAGCATGTGCCTTACCTTTTCCTTTCACAGATGTGGCATGAACACAGCAGTACACAGTAGCACCATTTTCTGTTTAAACCCTGAAATGAAGAATCTCTTCCTTTCTTTTGATGGTGTTCATGTCACCAGAGTGCTATGCTGCTGGCCACTTTGCCATACCCCAAGATGTTAATTTTGGGCTGGGTGAAGCACAACCCTGCTGACACATAAAGCATAGGAAAATAACAAACTCTGATTATATCCCCAAAATATCTTTTTTAGAGGGCAATCATGTGGTAAATTATCATAAAATGATTTGGATTGGAAGTGACCTTAAAGACCATCTGTTTCCAACCCCCTGCCACGGGCAGGGACACCTCCCACCAGAGCAGGTTGCCCAAAGCCCCATCCAGCCTGGCCTTGAACACTTCCAGAGATGGGGCATCCACAGCTTCTCTGGGCAACCTGTGCCAGTGCTTCACCACCCTCTGAGTGCAGAATTTCCTCCTAATATCTAATCAAAATCTACCCTCTTTTAGTTTAATGTCATTACCCCTTGTCCTATTGCTACAGTCCCTAATATATAATATCTCCCCTTCTTTCCTGAAGGCCCCCTTTAAGTACTGGAATAAGTAGGGCCACTACAAGGTCTCCCAGCAGCCTTCACTAGACTAAACAACACCAACTCCCTCAGCTTGTCTTCATAGAAGTGCTCCAGCCTTCTGATCAACTTTGTGGCCCTACTTCAATTTTACGTATCCGTTTTGTGTATTTACAGTAATTAATGATTCCAGAATGAGGAGCAGAGTTAGAGATGGGGAAGTGTTTTTGCTTTGTTAACTGCTGTTTTTCTGTTTCGTCTCTTTGCAGGAAGAGAAGCTTAACAAATTCATATTTAGCTCAGGCTTAGTATATGAAATTATCCTAAGCACATGAATTGTGAGCACTTTTATCTTCATCCTGTAATCTGGTAAAAATTTAGGTCTTCTCTGACATGTTGTTAAACTTTCCCTTATGATACAACCATTGACATAATGTAGGTGGACTGTTTGGTAGTCATACAGTTTTCTCTAATTTGCTGCCCACCCATGAGAGAGAAGCAAGTAGGGAGATCTTTCAAACTTAAAGTGCCCTAAGTTCAAAGGTGTATTTGTGGTGGATCATTTTTGAAAAGACACTGAGCATACTGGACAAAAGTAATGCACCTTCCAATTATTTTGTCATGTCTTACAGTAGATGCAAAATTAAACATCTGTCTCTTTGATAAGCACTAGCATTGATTTTCAGTTGTAAGTAATTTTTCATATAATATTCTGTTTGATGTAAAATGGACCTTTATACCTGACTGCTAAGTCACTGCACTTTATTTTTGCCTCGGCTATGTTAGTGTAAATGCATACCAATAACACTCTAATGCAGGGTTTAACCCTTTTGTACAAGAGAGAGGATTCAGTTCTCGGAGTATTCAGTGAAGAATTCTTGTTATAAAATATGATATTCCAGAAAATTATTAGTCACTGTTTATTATCAAGCATTATCTGCCTAATATTGCCCCCGTTTTATATATAGTGAACACAGATTCCTAGCGTTTTAATATTTTTTTCCAAAACTTTTCAATCCTCAGGAATATTTTCAATACCAATACAGTGATAATTTTAACACAAATTCTCTGTTTGGTTTCTGTGGTCATCACTGAAGTATTTGATTGTGGAATGTTTCAGAGTCTCAATGTGTGGGAACTTACTTATTTCCTTAATTGTCCACTTGGAAGAATCTGTTTCCATACTCAAGTATGGTGTATGACCCAACAGGCAAAGAGGATATTTTAAGGACTAAAGATTGTTGTTGGATTTTGTTGTTGTTAAGTTTGTGCTCTTGAAGTCTAGCTAAATTTAGATAGCAGCTTTTAAAGCTTAGAAAACAATAAGTTGCAGGACTATCCCATTTGACCTCTCTTTTTATATATATAAGTTTCATGGAGATTTTTGCCAGTGCTCATCCATTTCCTGTTTTCTGACAAAGAGTACGCCTCCAAATCAACCTGCAATTTATGAACTGGATATACTGCAAGCTCACTAAAAGCAATAGTTTTGAAAGATGGCTTTTTTATTGCTTGTTTCTTTAGTCCATCATGTTCCTGGATCAGGAACCCAGGCATGCTTTCTTGTTTATTTTTGTAAGTGCTACTTTTTTTTTTTCCTGTCTTTCTTTTCTTTCCTCTTCTTCCTTCTCTTTTCTTTCTTCTTCCTTCTTTTTCTTTCTCTTTTTGCTTTCTTTTCTTCTTTCTTTTCTTCTTTTGTCTTTTTCTACCTCCTTTCTCTTCTTTCTGATACACAGAGCTAGACTGTGATCCTATTTACTGCTATGATTAATTTGGCCTATCCCTTCAATATCCTTTAAATTATTTGGGAAATCCTCCGGCATGTGAATGGTCAGTATGTATTTTACTTATATATACATATATATATTTATTTATTTATTTATATGTAAACATATAAGTAACTGTTAATAATTGTTCCTCTAAATATAAAACTCTTATGTGCAACTTCTTTAGCCTCAACTACTGTTGAGAGCTAGAACAGACTAATCTTTCAGAATAAGGTGTGGGGTTTTTTGTTTTGCTTGTTTGAGAGTGGATGTTCACAGTCATAATTCATTTCTGTTTTCTTCTGTGGTAGAGTGATGGCTTTGTAGGGAGGAAAGTTCTGCACAAATTTGTTGATTAACCCTGGTTCACTGGCTGTGGTAAGAAACCCTTTTTGGGACTACATATATGTAGAAGTGGGGGCACAGGAGAATCCATTCTTTGTTTGTTAACCTTAGCAGTAAGTAGACCTAGAGTTTACAAATTACTTCTGGCCAAGTATTTTTGGTTGTCGTTTAGGTGCATGCTTTGTCTCTGTGGTACTGCAGTATTGCTTAATTAGTATTTTACCCTTGCTTACTTAGTTGAAAAGTTCAGTTTGTCCCAGCTAATCTTTAATCCACAGCAACTCCCCAATGTATTTAGTGTGCTGAATATATTGAGTAGTACATGTTGAGGCTGGAATAATAAATTAAAAGGTTATGTGTGTTCAGTGAAATATGATTAGGGATCTCTGTAATTTGCAATCCTCTGAACTTGGATACGTGCCGGCAGCAGTTCTATACTGAAAGCCTGTAGTACACATGTGCTGGGTCAGCCTTGGCTAAAGATGGAGGCTCTGAGGCTCTGAACTCCTACCCAGCTGCTTCCTCACTTCCCCATCTCAGCAGGACAGGGGGAGAGAATAGGATGAGAATGCTTGTGAATCAAGATAAAGACAGTCAGATTGCTTACTTATTACTGTAGAGGGCAAAGGAGACTCAAATTGGAGAAAACTAAATTTATTGCTAATGATAATAGATTTTGGAAGTTAGAAACAAAGACAAACTTTTAAAAAACACCCTTCCTCCCCCTTTTCTCATTCACAACTTAATTTCTTCACTTGAGGTCCCTTATACCCGCCCCTGAGCAGTACTGAGGAGGCGGTATTGGTGAGTCACTTCTCTCTTCTGATCCTTCCCTCTCATACTTTTCCCCTGCTCAGGCATGGGTTCTCACCGTGGGCTGCAGTCTTTCAGGAAGAACCTGCTCCAGCATGGCCTCCTCATGGGCCACAGTTCCTTCAGAGAGTATCCACCTGCTCCACTGCAGCATCTTCAATGAGCTGTAGGGGATATCTGCTCAAGTGACATAAAGCTCCTTCTCTTCAACACCATAAAGCACCTTCTTTTTTGACCTTGGTGTTCCCTCTGCTGTTTCTTACTCTCTTTGTTCCCACCTCCTCTCTCTGACATTTGTTTATCCTTTCTTAAACATGTTTTCACAGAGGCAACTGCACACCTAACTGATGGGCTCAGCCTGTGGTGGGTTTGTTGCAGAAAAGAAAAGAAAATCTCTATGATGTGCTTGAAAATTAGAACCATAATAAATAATGCTACATGTTAACTAACCTAAGAGTCTGGAATGACTGCGATGACAAAAAGGCTAGTTTAGGTGGAGATATTTTAGGTAATGACTGCCAGAATGTTGTAGGATTTCTTCCTAGAAATGAAATTGCTAACAATTGGGGTTCTTACAGTGAAGTTATAGAAATTCTGGCCTAAGATTTACAATAATGTTCCCTGTTAGAATATATTCTGAGGAAGTTTTCATTATTTTAGGTGGGCTAGAAATGAGGTAAAAAGCTCCCTCAGTTCTAAAATCACTTGCATATGTTTTTGACTCAACTCTCTGACTTTAGGCAAAAGAAGGTTTCAGTTCTTCATCAAGGAAAAAAAATAAGCAATCTCAAACATAAAGTTGGTTTTATTTGTAAAGAATGAGTTTGTACATTTGTTTGTAAAATTATTGCTAATGGTACATATCAGATAGTGTTTAAGCAATCTTGAAAAGAAAGTTATGTAGAAAGACTGCCCTGTATTTGAAAGTCTAGTTTTATGTTACAGAGAATGTGTTCTGTAAAATTCTTAGTCACTTTAGACAGAGCCGAGATTTATGATGTTGAACTGACTTTGCTGGGTTAACTAACAGAGAGCTATTTCAGACTAACTTTAAGTTGGTGGTATTTTTTTACATAGTGACGCTTGAAAATTCTAGTGATTCTTTTTGGAATGCAGGGGGAAAATAAATAAATAAATAAATTTCCCTGAAGTACTGAGAAAGCATGAGAATGTAATCTATGTATGTACTAGTATCCCCACACAGTATTATCCTGGGACGTAAGAAAAATTCAAACTACTTCATTACACATTTTTTGACATTCATTTGTCCAAAGAATAGTTTTCACAAGATAACAGTAGTATAAAAATAAAGCTGTAACTTAAGTTGTTTAAAAGACTATCTAAAGAGGTAATAAATGTCTCTGTTAGAAACTGTTTTCAAGTAAAAAATAATTTGTCTTGCAACTCTGCTTACAACGAGGAAACAGCAAACAAGGATCTCTGGCATGAATAGATTTCTGAGCTCTCTTGGATATGTTTATGTCGCAGCAACAGTTGTGAGTGAATATTTTTTGAAGTAAACATCTTTTCCTTGCAGAAATGTTGTCCAGCTGTACTGTTCAAATTCTAGCATATGAATCAGAGTCCCAAATGTTGTGCAAAAACTGGTCTGGAAGACTTTCTGGCAGCATCTGAGGAGTTAAAAATAGGTGAGCATTATTTTGCCTTTTTGGAGGATAAGATATTTTCATAAGGCTTTTTTTTTTTTTTTTTTTGCTCTTCCAAATAATTGTAAGATCTGTTTCATGTAACTGTATTTATAATTGATCTTACTCTGTAGTTTATTAACAGAAAATTTTGATGCAGAGTTAGGGTTGTCTGGAGGTATAATCATACCCTTCTGGAATGGCTGGTGCAGCAAAACTCAAACTCTGATGACCAAAAATATGCAGAGAACTTCAAGTACTACAGCTTCCACAAGACAAATATTTACACTGAAGTTGTCTCAGTTGTAGCTGCTGTGAATGTTGGAAAACTTAACTAGAGCAGTTTAGCAGAGAAAGAATGACACAGTCTAGAAGAACTACACTGTGTTGGAATAGAGTGAACTTTTTCTTACATGGAGATGCACATGATAAGAACAAAGGAATGGACACTTAAATTGAAAGATTTAATATTTCTCTCCAATGCTGTTTCAGCTGCAGAACCTAGGGTAGACTTGCTGTTGAAAGCAGTTAGGTTGGAGATGAGTGTAGTCTGGGTGTTTAATGAGAGCAAAATGGAGTGTAACACCCTTAAGTAGAAGAGGGCTGTAAAATAAAGCACATACAGAGTGGTTTTTTTTTTTTCCATGAAGCAAGAAAACCTTTGACTGTGGGGCAAGGGTACAGCCATATCTTCTTCTATATTTCTTATAAACAAAGGTATTGGTGGCATGGGTTGCTGTTAAAGCAGTGTCTGAGTGTTTATGCTTCTTAATTCTTACTCCCTACTTCTGAGAAGCTTGAGATTTGCTAATCTCTGCATTCATGGACATGATATTCTGTCAAGGAAATAGCTCTGTGTTACTCTTTTATTTCTAAATTTCTTAGGGTTTTGTCAATTGTGGTGGTTATAAAGTACCTTTAGTAGTTACTGATCAGTTACCAAGATAATTTGCTGTTGAAATGCTGTTCGTATGTAGGCAGGAAGAAAAGAGGCTCTTGTTTTAACATATGGTACACCTTGTTACAGTGGAATGGACATTTCAGTCATGATTTGCAGGCTTGGAAGGATGTAGCTAACAGTTTAATGAGAGGAGTCACAGATATTTGTGTCAAAGTCCCAAATCTTGTCAGCTTTAATATTCAGTGATGCAATAACTTACAGGACCAGGACCAGGGTGATGGTGGTGGGAGGGATGTGGTACATTCTATACCTTCACCCTTTCCTTGTTACTCCTTATAGCATATCCTTGCTATCATTTTTCTGTCCCTTTATATCACTTGAGCTTAAAAATAAATATTCCTTGCTTTCTAGCAATAGCAGTAAATTCATTCAGTTATGTGGCCACCCCCAAGTAAGCTGTGCTGTGCCAGTTCGTCTTAGGGCCAGGGAATAATTACTTACCCTTTATTTTTATTTGTGAAGTAATAGAGATCTTTGATAAGTCATCAGAGCAGGACTTTGGAAATTACTTTTTCATTTACCATGTTCTATGGTAGCCTGACAGCTGTCATCACCATCCTACTCAACTGCTAAGGAGCTACTAGAAGCTCCACTTCCCAGAGTCAGAAATTATGACTTCCAAATAACTGTTTCAGGAGCCCTTGGCTGTTTGTGATTGTCCTTTTTCCTGCATTAATGAGGACAAGGCATTGTTTTAATAGCTTGGTCTTACTGTCAGTCTCTCAACCACAGTGGTACTGTTACAGGTACTCTGCTGGAAAAGCTTGTGTTCCACCCACTGAAATAATTAATGCTTGCTTTGTGTAAGTTTATCTGCTTGGGATCACTTCACCAATGCTGAAACAAAACATTGACTGTCCAGAATTATCACTGCTTTCAGGAGATCCCAGAAGACTGAAGATTGTGGGGGAGTGGAGGGGAAGATGGGACACAACATTAAAATGACCAAAAAAAAAAAAACCACAAACCACCACCCAACTACAAAAAAAAAAAAAAAAAAACCTATAACAAAACAAAAAAACTTATGTCTTTAAGGCAACACTTAGTTAACACCACTTCTTTATATGTCATAGCTGGATAACTTAAAACTTCAAAGCAACTTAGGAAATGCTATGAATTCTAAGTTTCCCAAGGTAGATCTTCATAATTTATTAGTGATATAAAATACTAGAGACTGAGGTTCTAAAAAGGAATTATGTCAGTGATAAAAATACAGTACATCCAAGGGATTTTGGATAAGTTACTTTATCCAAATGCCTCATACCTACAGCTAAGAAGATTGTCAAATTTGAGAGAGGAACACTGTCTGAAGACATCTGTTAGAAATGTAAGAAGTCGAATAATACATGTAAACAGCAAACTTGTAACGGAAAAAAGTTGCAGAAATTATCCATAATGATGTAATTATCTTTGAATTAATTGCAGCAAGTTTGCCAAAGAAAACACAGATGAATCATTTGAATCATTTGCTATCTTGTGAGTTTAAAGGATTCTTCCAAAATGTGATGTAAAAAGTCACAATTAAGGTTAAAGAGGAGAAGAAATTCCTGGCTGTCATAACTGATGATGATGAACATCTGCTGTTCAGTACTGTGGCCTTAGAGGACTGGGGAGTTCCATGTATTACTAACTGGATAAATATTAGTGACTTTAATGCTTGGAGATTGACCAAAAGAATGATTTGATTTGTCTGTATACTGACCAAAAATAGTAGGTTCTATTAATTATGAGAAATATTGGGGATTTTTTTGGGCTGGAGAGAAAACTTGTTGCGAAAATGATGATGCAAAATATGGCAAACTAGCAGGACTAATATGTCCTGTCTTACTCCAAGAATACAGATGTCAAGTGAACTGAAGGAAGTATATGGATCTTAGCAGAGCTAGGAAAGGCAACTTTTAAATAGAATAGCTTCTCAGTTTTACCTATGGCACAGATAGCAAACTGCTATGATAAAATATTGTATTGTTGTCATATTGTTCCTATATATTTGCTCCATATTATTCCTGTGAGAAATGCAACAAAACATTGATAGCCATCCTGTTGTGGTGTTGCCCACATTAAAATGAGAAAGGATGGGAAGCAGAAAAGATTCGGAAGAATGAGAGGGTACTTAGTGTGGGTTGACAGTAGAATCACAATATTTGTGATGCAGGTGTCTAGACAAATGAACTGACTAACTATTGTACACACAATCTAGGTTCTCAGAGTGTGTAGCTATTTGATAATCTAGTGCTATGTGGTGTAGGAGAGACAGTTTGTAGCATACCTCTTTACAAGTGAGTTTACCTGGAGTCCATAACCTACCAGACAATAATTTTATGTTTAAATGTCTTTTATCTTGCTAATAAAGTAGATAATACTTCCAGAAACATTCACTGATGCTGTTGTGTCATAGGAGGTTTATGTTTTGTTCCACTGTAGCCACTTGAATCTGCTATGATCTGCTGCACCTTCATGTCTATAATTCCTACTTAGAGTCACTAGTACTGAACAATGGAATAGCTCCTTAGTACTTAAAAATGTAACTATCAGCTGACATGTTGCTATAGCTACATAAAATGACTGTTAGTACATATAGTGAATATAGTATTTGCATTCCTTTTTAAGTGTTACCACTGCACATTGTGCTGACACACTGTGTCTCCGAGCTTTTGCTCGTGGACTTTGAATGGATCCTGAAGTATGTTTCTAGCTGTTCTTTTTCTCACATAGCTATATGAACTAAGATGGATAATCTGAAATTGCTGCTGAGCCCCACACCAGCTACTTCACCATGAGCAAAGAATCCCCCTTTCAGAGTTATATTTGCCCCAGAACAGAAAATCTCCCAATAAAAGAGGTAGCTGCATTTCAAAATTTGCCTTTTTCCACTACCATTCACGATTCTGGCTTTCACAAAGTTCTCATTTCTATATTGAACTATCGTCAGTGAACACTTCTATTAACCCCTTAAAAGGGGATTTGAATGAAGACATACCATCACTCAAGTCTCGTGAGTTAGCTGTTTTTGCCGGGACAAACCAGTCCCTCAGCTGCAGACTTGCAGTACTCTACTACCCTTCTCTTTCATAGAATCATAGATTGGTTTGGATTGGAAGGGACCTTAAAAATCATCTAATTCCAGCCCCCCCTTCCATGGTCAGGGACACTTCCCACTAGACCAGGTTGCTCAAAGTTTTTGACTTTGAAGCCATAGTTAAAAGCAACTAACTGGGTTTAACTGAAAACCGTAATAGGAATAAAAATATTATAAGAGAGCCAACAGACCTGCAGGAAAAATGGGCCTCAGCTTGTTTTTTGACAGTAGTTCACTGAAGGAACACTAATAGGAAAATAAAACAAAACAAAACAAAAAAAGGGCAAAAAACTGTCAGGATAAACAACAAAAACAAGAGATGAGCTAAGATCTTCTGGGGAATGCAGATCGTAAAATTATAAATTTCAGCTAACAGAAATAACTATAGCCAACTGCTTTAATAGGATAGGATAATTCTATATTAATGATAATTAAAGAAGAGCTTTTATCTGAAACTCCATACAGTCATTCCTGAACTGATGTTCACAGGAAGGTTCCTAATGCAGATATCCTAATATCATCTTAGAAAATTTCACTGAAAGGCTGGTAAGTTAGGCAAAGTTTTTTCTCCAGGGGACTACATCTTAAGTACAGGGGGAAAAAAAAAAAAAAAACTTTTAAAATTCCTTCCATATATATTTTGTAAGTGATATTATTTGGACGTATGGAATTATGAACACATGCATTACAGAGATTTTGTTATTATTTTTTTTTTTTATTGTAAGTAAGTAGCACTAGAAGTGAAGTTCTTTTCTTTTATTGTTGGCGATAATGTAATTTCTCTGAGGAATGTTTCTTGAACAGTCTTCATTCCCAGCTTTTCTCTTTTGGTCAGTGTATTATTTGCATTCCTTCTGTATAACCTTTACAAAATTCTGTATAAATTCTGTAAAACTTTTTTCTTCATATTCTTCACATTCTTTACATTTTTTTGATGTTGTGGAACTCAACTGAAAAAGAAAATGCGATAGTAAAGCAGGATACCTGATCTGTTTCTTCAGATAGAGAACTGTTGTGAATAATTCCAGTGCAGTCAATTACTACAGAAAGCACAGCTGGAGTCTTCCAAGGTACTCATGTTTTGTTCCTGGCTTGCTTCCTGTATAGCATCATCTTTCAAAGACACAGTGCTTCAGTGAGAGATCCAAGTGGCCTGTCTCTTTGAAAATTAGGATACTTCTGTATGTGTCTCAACATAAGTGACTTTAGATACTGAAGTTACAAACTACTATTTATACATACACATTCAAACACTTTGACATATGCGTGTGTACCCAGTCACAAGTATTTTTGTTGATAGGAGTCGTACAAGTGGCTTTATAAAAATCACTGAATTCTGCTCTTTCATTTTTATCTGTGTAGCCTTTTCATTATTGTATGTTTGGGTTATTGATTCCCATTTTGCTTTCATATGTACCATCTCACCTTTTGCGTATCTGTGAAAAACAAAAGTTCTGCTACTGAAGAAACACTTTTTTCCACAGACTGTTGGTACTACTTACCTCATTTTTAAAGCTTGCATTTCCATTTTTCAATATGTTGTATACATCCTGTGTTTTACTACAATTTTTGATATTACATTCATGAAGAATCACGTTCATCTCTAAGAAAAAGCATCTCATTATAGGTTCTTGGCATTCTTTCTGGAAAAAAAAAAAGAAAAAGAAAAAGAAAAAGAAAAAAAAAGTTTTAGTAGCTTTAAGGTTAAAATGGAATACCTGAATGTAGGATATAATTTACCAAGAAGTAGTTAATTTTTATTTACTGGATATCTCTTCTTACTGTTCAAGTACCTTCAAATATCTGCAAAGATAGATTCAGAGAGCTAATATATAGGCCAGTCAGTTTCCTAGGACAAAGTTAAACTTTGTGTCTTGATGAAGAAAATAGGAAAACAATTAATCAGGCTAGGGATTTGGAATACAATTAACAGTAACGGAATTAAATAAGTAT
The DNA here is from genome assembly GCF_047663525.1 of Anas platyrhynchos. Classification (NCBI taxonomy): domain Eukaryota; kingdom Metazoa; phylum Chordata; class Aves; order Anseriformes; family Anatidae; genus Anas; species Anas platyrhynchos. Next base: position 39,371,551 of record NC_092590.1, read on the forward strand.
TGCTCTTAGTAGTTCTAGCACTTTCATTCAGAGATCTGAATTCAAAATAATGAAGAATGGGGGAGGAGAGAAACAAACAAACAAATTATTACTTGTATTACACAAATAAAGAAAAAAAAAAAACGGGAACTGATTTCTCCATTGCCAAGAACAAGCCCCAGGTAGTATGACTTTCAGATCAGGCCTTCCCACTTTAAGAAAATCTTCCTGACATTACCAGCCAATAAATTCACTTTTATAGTGCATTAACTTCTGTATTCAGTTAAGGGAATTAACTTAATTTCAGTTAAGGGAATGGGTGAGCAGGTGCGGACATACATGTTTTGTGACCCTTTTCCCCATAACGTACAGAGCTAACTGCACGGATACATTAGACTCTGTGCCTTTTCAGGCTTGCCAGTCCACTGAACACATCAAATTTACTGTATTCCACATGCACACTGAGACTATCCTGTGCTGATGTAGTAAGTAAGTAAGTCTATTATTTGTAGGAAATCTCTTGTTAACTTCTTATGTACAGGAAGTCATGTATTGTGTGTAGTTGGCATAGCCATTGTATGAATTTTTATGCTGCCAGGAAAAGCAGTTTCTCAGGAGGACTCTACCAGCATTGCCACAGCAAAGAATTCAGCTTATGTTCCACCAGGGCTATACCAAAAATGACTGCTAGACGTGGGGTATTGGCTTGATTCATTTTCTTGGTGGACTGTATGTGTCTCCTGGCGTGCTGACTGAGTTCCACAATAACAGATTATGAAATAGTCTCTTCAGGAATTAATTTATGGAAACTGCATTTCATGTGATCATATTTTAGGCAGATTTCTATAACTGGGTTAAGAATTATATTTAAAAAAATAACTAAGTTTATTGGTTCCAGGATAAATTATAATCTCCAGCTATTAGAAAGCCAAATGCTTGATATTAACTTGTATTTGCTGATAAACTAAGGAATTGCAAAAGCAGAGAAATGTACTAGTAGATGTTGACAGTTATGTTCTATATGACACTTTTCCCGTATTTTCTTATTGTAATATTGTAGTGCATGGTGTTAAATAATAATCTCAGGAACTATTTTCTTTGTCACTCTTTTTCCCTTTTCAAATTACAAACAAATACCAACATTATTGTTCAGTGTTTATTTTAGTAAGTTCCTTTTCCATCATCCCTTTTAGTCGATTAATTGTAATAGCAGGTAATTCGGTAAAAATAACACCGGCTTACACAATTCAATATAAGTAATTCAGGTAATAGAACTACTTTCAAGGAAAATGATCTGGTTTCTGAAACTTTTCTCAAATTAGACCAAGGCTACCTTAGGAGAAAATTGCTAGCAAAGAAATGAAGCTACTATATTAGACCAGTTTGGGTTAAATTTTAATTTTACTTACATCCTCATCTGTGTTTGCTGTATATAAACTGACATCAATGTCCTAAAAGAATATGAGAGGTAGAATTATGAGCAACAACTAGCAGACCTTAGAGATAATAAACAAATATTAGAGACATGGATTAGCTCCAAGTTGAAACGGTCAATCAAGCTAGCTACAGAGAGTCAGTAAGTCAGGAATCTTAGTCATCTAGTAACCTGCAGAATGGGCTTCACTGTGAGGAAGCTCAACAGAATTGCGTTCTGTAAGTACTTTTTCAGAAGGAACTAACTTCCATGCCCTCTACCCCTTTCCTTAGGAGATGGTTCTTTTTGCTCTACCCAACTAAAAAAAAAAAAAAAAATCAAATAAAATATTCAAAAAAGAGAGAATGAAAATAATAATTAATTCTAGAATCTACCATATTTGTTCACCTCCAGTTCCCTTCAATCTTCTACTCCCCCTCACTTCCACCCACAAAACAGGACTATACCAACATCCCATTTCATACTCTTTGCTACTGACACTCTTAACTGAGTACTGTGCTAAATGTTTAATTATGTCTGCTCCTATGTTTATATGAAATGTTGACTTTTTAATGAACTTACTTTGGATGTCTTGATCTGCTCCAAATCTTTCAGAACTTCTGTCCACTTGCAGTGATCTCCCTCTGTGTTTGGTATATAAGCACTAGACCAGAAATAAAACAGTGACCACTAGGCTAAGTAGTAGGTACACACATTGTTTCTGCTGAAAAAAGAGTAACAGATTATTCATATACTAAAGATATGCTGTTATATATATGGTAATGTGTGGGTCAAGTACATTTGAAAATCATAAAATCTACTGATGTATAAAATATATATCACAGAGCCAGACTATAAACAGTCAGCAAATTTTTTCAAAGGCTAGTTCTATAAGACATAATGAAAGAGAAATGTTCAACTATTTTTTGCAAAATATCTACAATTCTTGCAAAGTATCCTCCAAAATTACAAATTTCTAGGTCTCTAATACTGATTTTTTCCCCCTCTACTACTATGGAATTTATATCTTTAGCCCTGTAGAAATATTGTGTGTCCTTTTATATGTGTTTTGTTTTTGTTTGTTGTGTGTGTGTACAGGAAAGCTTTCTCCTGCCATAGATAAAATTTTACATGAAGTGAACCACTAAAGGGTGGAAGGAAAATTTTCTTCTCCTTTGGAAGATTTTTGGACTGTGAACTGTGGTTTTAATGTTTCCCTACTTGACTCATTAACTTGGATCCCTTTCGATACTGCTGTACAATAAGTAATATAAGGCAGTATAGGGAAAGAAAGACAACTAATTGTTTTGGGAAGTTGGTTTGAAACAAGCAGCTATTAAACACTTAAGCCTTAAACAGAGGCTCAAAAATTACAAGATTTTTGAGAAAGAAAAAAAAAATTATAACAAGAATCAGAGAAGGTTTGCTGCTTTTTTTCTTAATATCAGACCTTAGCAAAGAGATTTGACTGAAGGGGCAGTGTGAGGAGGGCATGTAGGCAGTAGAATCAATCAGGGCTGGTTTTCTGACACAGGAAACAGTGAGAATGGAAAGGAAGCATCTAGTATACATACATAAACCAGCATACACATTTGAATATGTTCACTTGTGGTTTGCTTTTTTTTTTTGTATGTTTTTTTTTTTTTTTTTTTTTTTTTTCATTGCAAAGACATATGGCAATTGATGGACGTCTTTAATTGCAACAATTTGAACATCTTGAGGGTTATGATGGAGATAAGGGCCAAGGTGCATTCTTGACTGGACTAAGCCTAATCAGAGAAAGGAGAATACTGTAAGGGACCATGGCCTAAAAAGCGCTGCAGGACTGCATAACGTGGCAGGAAAGAATCCACTTTCTAAAGCAAGTGGAGGCAACTGCAAGTAGTAGCTGTAATAGTAAAAATAGATCATTTGTGTTTACTACCTAATTTACATTAACTTTGTAGTTACCATAGGAAGAAGATGGTCAGTCCAGTCTTATTCTTCAAAAGGAAAAAGAAATGACTGTTCAGAAGAAGATACATATGGTATTGCAGACAAATACTTTTCAGGTGTGTTTTCTGAAAGATATAACCAGGAAGATAGCTCGTCACAATTTGATTTCACAGGATTTTGTTTACTGCTGACTCAACTAACCAATTTAACAAGGCATCCAATCAAGACAAGACTACCTGTTGAGTGTAGATTGAAGACCAACTGATTCATAGCTTGCAGATGTGTGTAATCAGTTTACAAAACAGTCAGTATAAAATCAGATACTGAAGTCAAAGTACAAAAATCCTAACTCATCCTGGGTTTCATGTTTCTCTATCTGTCCATACTGCAGGCTGCATTTTAATGTAGGAATGATATTAAAGATCTCTTGTTTTGTTTTCTGTCCTGCAGATCTTTCCTCTGGCTACCTACTTCCACCCAAATTTGATAAATTACCTACAGTAATAACATTACCTACAAAATTGTGGTTGTGTGTATATGAAATGCTACATATACATACATGAATGGCTGTACTTACATGTATATATATTAAATAAACTGTTCATATACAGTATATATTTATACTGTTATACATGCTATATTTACCTCTCATACCGGGAAGTGATTCATGCAGTTACGAATTCTTTCAGTGGAGTTGGACAACTGGAAATGAGGAGGTGTGAGCTGTGCCTTGACTGTCTTGTTGTGCACAGCCTAGGAAACTTTGTTCCAGAATCACAAGCCCTTTAATTTAAGCTGATACAGCTTCTTCACAGAGCTAGGTTAATTATCTGCAACTATTCTTTTTTGTCCAAAGTTTAATTTCTTATCATATGTACAACACTTTTATATTAACTAGCTCAAATTGTGTTTCTTTACCTGTGGTTTATTTACACAGTAATTTACAAGTGCATATTTAAAAACTGAACATAGCTTAAAAAAAAAAAAATAATCTATTGTCAGGTTTGTAGCTAACTTAGAATCATAGAATCATTAAGGTTGGAAAAGACCTTCAAGATCATCTGGTCCAACCATCACCCTACTACCACTGTCATTCACTAAACCATGTCCCTAAGCACCACGTCCAACCTCTCCTTAAACACCCCCAGGGACAGTGACTCCACCGCTTCCCTGGGCAACCTGTTCCAATGCCTGACTGCTCTTTCTGAGAAGAAATATCTCCTCATTTCCAACCTGAACCTCCCCTGGTGCAACTCGCGGCAATTCCCTCTAGTTCTATCACTAGTTATCTGTGAGAAGAGGCCAACCCCCAGCTCCCCACACCTTCCTTTCAGGCAGTTGTAGAGAGCCATGAGGCCTCCCCTTCCCCAGCCCAAACACCCCCAGCTCCCTCAGCCGCTCCTCACAGGCCTTGTGCTACAGGCCCTTCACCAGCTTTGTAGCTCTTCTCTGGACATTCTCCAGGGTCTCGATGTCCTTCTTGTAGTGAGGGGCCCAAAGCTGAACACAATACCCAAGGTGCAGCCTCACCAGAGCAGAATAGAAAGGGACGATCACCTCCCTACTCCTGCTGGCTGCACTATTCCTGACACAAGCCAGGATGCCATTGGCTTTCCTGGTCACCTGGGCACACTGCCAGTTCACGTTCAGGCAAGCATCTATCAGCACCCCCAGATCCTTTTCCTCTGTATAGCTTTTGAGCCGCTCTCTCACAAGCCTGTAGCGCTGCATGGGATTGTTGTGGCCAAAGTGCAGGACGTGGCATTTAGCCGTGTTGAACCTCATCCCATTGGCCTCTGCCCATCACCCCAACCTGCCCAGGTTCCTCTGCAGGGCCTTCCTACCCTCTGGCAGACTGACACTTCCCCCCAGCTTGGTGTCATCTGCAAACTTACTGGGGGTGCACTCAATTGCCTCGTCCAAGTTATCAATAAAGATATTAAAGGGGACAACACTGACCCCTGGGGAACACCACTTGTGACCAGTCACCTTGGTGCAAGCTGTTTAACTTATAAAAGCATATAGTGGTAAAATTAGGAAAATAATATTTATGTGTCCCAGGGCCCTTCTGAAGAGTCTGTAAAAAATATTTGTTACTGTTTTAAATAGAAAGTGTTCTAAAAACATTTCAATTATTTTGCTTCCAAAACCCACAGGTTTCACGGAAATAGCATAGTTACCTAGTCATCACATAAATTTCCACACTCAGTAATGGAAAACAGTACCAGACTCTTTTATCACTTTTGTGTTCAAAATCTGTTATGTAAGAAAAATGTAAATGAATGATAGATTATTTAAATTAAATTATGTCCAGATCAAGTAGTACTGCATCCATCTTCTAAACTATTTCAGTTATCTTTAAACAAAGTATGTCTAAAAATGAAGCTCAACCAGTTAATATTTCCACATAAAATGCAAATCTAAAATATGTGAATATTAAAACCAAAATATTAAGTAATAAGCATTACAAATATATGACTGCAATATTTAAAAAGTACATGCCACTTCACTATTATCAAAAACACGAAGTGATTTTGTTACAGTATTGCAGAAAATATGCAACCTTTCTGTAGTTAGTATTGTTTCATGTGATGTTTGTCATGTTTCTTGTAAATATAATGAACCAAAACCTTTTTCTTTTTTTATTGTTTTTATCTGCATGCTATTTGTTTTGATTTGATTTAACAGCCCTTAAAATATATCCTGTTTTCTGTTTGTTTGTTTGTTTGTTTGTTTTAATTGAAAAAACAGTATTATCAGGAATATCAAGGTACATATAAAGAAATTTAAAATCTTATATCTTGGCTACAGCTGAAGAAAACATTTTTTTATATTTAAAAATATTTTTAATAAAATTATTTAAAGTGTATTAGAGACAATTTGTAATAGTTAAACATTCTGTTCGTTTTAGAAGCTAGTTTTCCTCAAAATAGATAAGGTGGCTATAAATGAAAATATAAAGGACTTATGGTGGGTCCATAATTTGTATTTACTTGCTGATTGGCTTTGTGTTTCATAATTAGTATTATGGGGCCTTAAAAGCTGATTTCAGTGGGAGTTCCAGGCCAAATGCATTGTGAAATTTATGCTGTAGAACAAAGTGTTCAAGGAAAAACATCCATTATACTATCTAATGAATAATGAGCCAAGGTTATCATTAGTTTGTCATTTCTTTCCTTTTTTTTTTTAATAACTTTTGCTCACTATGATGACAATGGGAAACTGTGTTTCTAATGATTCACGTAAACCTCTTGATCTTTATTTTTCTTCAATATAGTAGATAACCATATTATCATAATGAAATAATTGTTTCTCTTTTGAAATATAAACTTAGTTTTCAGAAGAGAACTTTTACGAATTGAAATATATATATATATATATATATATATATATATATATATATATATATATAAAGTAGATGCATATTTTAAAGGGAATTTTGTTTGTTTATAGAGAAAGAGGTTTTTAAGGTCCAGTAGATCACCTAATACATTCCTTTCTACAATTCAGAGCAATATTCTACCATAATTTCTTAAATGTTTCATCCACTACTATTCAACAACATAAGAATTGTTAGCTCACTTACTTGCTTTGACAAATTATTCTTCTGCCTTGAATATACATTGTTGTAACTTTCCCTATGCTAGTGTTTATTTTTAATTTCTTACTCTGTTTACTTATTAACCAACTTTATTACACCACTAATACTTGCCCTTGTTTTACACAGGCATGAACTTTGGACTTTGAAAAGCAGAAGAGAAGAAGCAGTTCATTTTTTTGTTTTTATTTCCATGGCTTGCATTCTGATAACCTGCTATGCCAGAGTAAGTATTGAAGCCTTTGTACGTAAATATATATTATTTCAAGATGCAATTGAGAATTATAAAGCACAGAAATAATCTGTTTGAAAAAAAAAAAAACAAACATACATATATCATTTTCCCATCACGAAGTTACAACGAAGTACTTATCATTAACGTGAGTAAAATGTAAGCCACAGTAGTACTATTTTCTCTCCTAAAGAAATCAACATATAAGCAAATGACAACTCTTCTTTACCAAGGCAAAATCAGCTGCTGATTCCTTCATTTTGTCTGTCATAAAAAACTATACATTAGTCAAAAGAAAATATTTGTAGCTCTATACAATATTTAAATTACAAGCAAAGGAAATTTCTGAAAGTTAAAATTACGTCTTTCCTTCCATACCACATATCTGAATTTCTTTATTAAGAGTTGCCTGTAAATTTCTTAGGGATTCCTTGAGATATGATATTTATAATTAGGAAAATTTAGTTCCTGTGCAAGCTGGTTTTATCTACACTGGTCCACTATTTTTTATTGCTTATGCCCATACTTTATTGCTATGACGTAAGATTGTCCTGCTGAGTCACTTTATCATATTCATGTAACTGTGGGACTCACAAGGTTGTTCTTTGTAGGGAAGAACTAAGCATTTTCATTCTTAGTTGGATAATTTATATCCTGAACCTACAAGCCCTCAAACATCTTTATTTGTGCACGTGCTTTCAATAGTGATCCTCAGTCTACAACGGCTGCTTTTTTTTTTTTTTCAGTGGAATCCTTTAATAAAGAAGTAGACAGTCGTCTCTCTGACTCCATTTTGCTAGACTGTTGCATTGGATCTGGTTGGGATGGATTTAATTGTCTTCATAGTAGTTTGTACGATGCTGTACTGTGGAGCTGTGACCATGTTTCTATGTTTCTCACGCCACCCTTCCAGCAAGCACATTAGGGTTGGCAAGATTTTGGGAGAGGACACAGCTGGAACAGCATATCCAAATAGATATTCCATACCATATAAATTCACACTTTAAAAAATGTCATGTAAAAGCAGGGGTGGGGTGATTTTTTCAGACAGTCATTGCTTAGAGAATAGCTGGACATTGCTCCAGTGGTGGTAGGTGACAAGTGATTGCTTTTGCATCACTTGTTCTTTGGTGTTTTTGTTTGTTCTTTTTTTGTTTGTTTTTTTAACTTATTAGGCTGTCTTTAGCTCAACCCATGAGTTTTCCTCTCTTATGTCCTTACACTTTTCTCTTCTGTACATCTGGCTGTGGAGAGAATGAGCAATCAACTAGGTGGGAACTTAGCTGTCATCCAAGGTTATCTCACCAGAGCTATACAATGCAATAAAGACACTCCTTCCACTTCCATGATCTTCCTAGCAGTGCTCATCAGCTTTTTTTCTTTACTACAATGCTGGTGGCTCATCCTTCCACAGTATGTTCTCCTGCCACAATTTTATGTCCAGTTCTTTTAAAATTCTGGAATGTCTGAAGAATGTTCCACTACTTATGTGCACACACACAAAAGATAAAAAAAATTACAATAAATTCTAGCCTACCTGATTTTTGGCTGTTCTCAACTTATCCATAACTTCTTGACCTCTGGCACACAGCTGTTTTTTTCCCCTAATCATTCCTTTTTCCCATTGCTTTTAGGCTTTCTGGCTAGACTCAGCATTCCTTACCCCTGTAGTCATATCGTCTTCCTCAGTCTGTCCTCTCTGCTGACCATCTATTGCATTATTGTTCATCCTTAACTTCTTGGTTTTTCATGTCACTGTCTCTTTTTTTTGTGTGTGTACCATGTATTGCTTTTGTCTTATTTGTTGCCACACAATGTTTTGATTGTGCTCATTTTTCATCTTCATTCTCTACTGCAATAGACATCTTCTTGCATGCTATTTAGCCTATTTTAGTCAGTCTCTACTTCTGTGCTGTTCTGCAGGGATGTCTTCAACTCTTCCTCTTTGGCTTTTTGTCTAGATTTTATTTACTGATCCAGAAAGGAAGTCAGTGGAATTACTAAATGGTAAACTGAATCACTTGCATGAATGCTTGTCTGGATGAGAGCCAGAACATTCCTTAGATTGCTACATCTTCAAGTCTTTATTTCACAAAGCCAAAGTGCTTTCTCAGAAATTTTGTATTTACCTAAAATTAGACAGACTAAGGCATTTTTTCAGATTCTGTTTAAAAATTAAGCATTCTTTAAAAAATATTGTTATTTGATTCCTTCTCTTTTATCCCCCTTCCCCAAGAACTATAGCTTTCTTGTTCATAATGCATAGCTTCATACTCTTCCATGGATGGAGTAATATTCTATCTAGTTCATTCTGCTAAAGTGTGAGTAATGTGTCCAAACTTTCTTTCAAAGAAAAATGAAGTATTCTCAGTAATCAGCATGGCAGGAAACTCTTTCAGTTTAACCAATTATGCGTTTGTGTGTTCTTGATTTGCTGGAATACTTGTTCATTTGCTTTTGACAGTTATCCAGTAAGATTTCCTTCTCCTATATGCTCTTGCTAACTGGGACTCATGCCAGGTGAAGAAATCAAGAAATCAGAAAGTAAAGTTTGCAATGCTTGCTTGAAAACCTTGCCAAAAGGTCACAGAGTCTTCGCTATTCCACTCGATAACTTTAATGTCAGAATTTGAAATGTAAGAAGTTAAATAGAAGTTATATGTTCCTTTGGCCTTTTTTTTTTTTTTTTTTTTTTTTTTGTCTTTCTTTCTCCAAAACATGCTTGAGGCCTGGGGCTTATGTCATAGTCTTATGAAGATGCATCTTATGTTTAGCTATTGGCCTGAGAGGAAGTTTGTCCTTGGTGCAGAGAATGATTTTATTCCTTTGCAAGGAGCCTTACTATTACAGCAGCAATGCAACCCAATAGAAGTGCTCCAGTATTTAGGGCTAAATATTGCTAGATGAATGTTAAGTATGAATACTTTAAATTAAGAGCTTTCCCTTTTGCTTGTCTGCTTTCACTAATTTGTCCATCTGTTTCAGAACAATGCCTAAGTCATGACCACAGGCCTCTCAAGTTATATCTCTGCTTGAAATAAGGGTCTCTGCTTGAAATCAGGGACCAGAACACCAAACATGTCACTTAGTCCATGGGTTTGATCTACTCCTTGCCGACCAGTTCAGGATCTGTCTTGAGCATATTTTGCCAGCTGGTAAAATCCAGCCAGAAAATAAAGTTATGACATCTTTCTTTTTAAATTCCTCCATGGAATGTCTGTCTTCTCAAGGTACTAATCACTCAACAATGAAAGATCAACTTAATGTTGTCCTGGTGCAAACATATATAACAGTAATGCTAAGTTTCTTTGATAAGCAGTGTGATTACTACATTCAGAAGCCCCAAGTATTGATAGTGTCAAAATGACTGAGCTAATGGCATAGTCAGTAAAAGGCAGCGTACAGAACAGATTTATCGGGTTGTTAGCTGTGACCATTTAACTCCATTCCCCCCATGCTTCCCACCCCTTTAGGATGCAATATACAAAAAGTAGTGATTTTTTGTTCTGGATATACTTTCCTGCATAAATAAGCAGTAGCATCATGAGAGATTGTAAAGCACATGCATAAAACACCAACAAAATAAAGAGCCAGCAGAAATAGTGAGTGTTGAAATTTGTTTAACAAAACATGTACAGATCTATATATGTTACTAGGCGGACCCTGTAAATATTTTTTTGTGATATTTTTATGCCATGGCAACAAATAATCAACATGGAAATAAAATACAATTAGGTATAAAGTTGGTGGGTTTTTTTTGGAATTAGAGGGTAAGATGTTAAAATCAAAAACAGTACTGAAGAACTTTAAAAGTAAACAAAATTAAAGGCTGTCATACTGATGTAGAGAAGTTAAAAATCCTGAGACAATAAAGTAGTCACTAAGGGAGCAGCTGCTGGACAAATAAGATCTCAGACTTAGCAAACTACTTAGCTCAGAGACTGTGAATTATATCATATACAAATAGGGATCTGTAATATACCTGGAACAGAAAGAAGATTGAAAATGGTAATTGCAATTCTCAAAATTGTAAAGTGAGGCAGTATTTTGAGACCTTTTTTCTTTAAAAATAAATAAATAAAATAAAATAAATATATGTTCCTGTCTTATGATACTTTTACTGGACAGTACTGGATCCTGAGATAAACAAGCAGGATGTAGTTGAACATATTGTACTGTTTTCCTTTGCTTTTATTCTTCAAAGAGCAGAATTAAATCCTAATGTGTGTCAATTGCCTTAGCTCTATTGAAACCAGTGAAGAAGTTACTTCCTTTTCCAGAGATGCTGAGAACAAAACATTAAGCTGGGAAAAACAAATCTATCAAAAAATGAGGAAAGCAGCATATAAACATCCAAAAGGAATATTGTAAACATTCCATCAGTAGGCAAAACAAGATAGCGTCAGGATTGAAAGAAATAATAGAATATGTCTGTTATAGATTTGTTTCATATTTCTGCATAGGAAAAGCAAACAAATTTGGAAAGGAAATTATATCTGCTTTAGATTAATCTAAATCATTTATAAATAACATACCAGAAAAACTTACAGCAAAGGAACAATCATCCTTAGTTTCTTGTGTTAGGATACAGGAAAGCTGATTATTGGAAAAGCTCTAGCATGTGCCACAGGAACCTCCCCTTTTCATGTAAATTTTGAATATATTTTGTGGAATGTAACAAATGGTGAAATTGCAGATTGAACCACTTTGCCAGTGGAGATGCAACACAACACGGTATGTGTCATTATTTGAGGTTTCTTAAATTTGCATGGGTGATAGTTTTTCTTCATTTCTTGGCAGCCAAGCCCAGAATATATAGAGAGGAATGAAAGATGTTATGTGTGTGTACAAGCTAATAAGACCTGAAGTAATACTGAATTTTGTTAATCTGGTTTCTGTATCAGAGCTCCTAAAATTTGGAAATGGTAGTCATAGCTCTTAACGGTGCTGTTCAGCACTCATCCAGAAAACATGGAATTTTTTTTCATACAGGGTAAGGTGAGTCTACTAGCCACTATGTTCATTTAAACAAAAGTGTTTTTAAAAAAGACTGAAAAAACAAGTTCATAGGGATGTTAAAATCAGTTGTGTATAAAATAATGGGCAATCCTGCAAAGCACAAATAAATCACTGGTTGCCTTTATAATATATATCTCTGTGAAACAGTGTTATGGAAAAGGAGTAAACTCTTGGATAAAATTACACATCTCTGCTCTTGGATTGCTTACTTCATTGATTTAACGGAAAAGATGTTGTGCCAAAAGTAACAGCAAGATGTTGACATTAATTTATAATATGTTTCTGATATACTCGTATAAGACACGAGATAAAACTCTAAGATGAAATACATGTTGTAAGTTTAACCTATGACCATATTGCAAAAAGTCTGTCAATTGTATTAAATCAAAAACATATATATCATTTACAGACTAATAGTTACTCTTTCTAAATAAAAGAAACACTTTAGCAGATAATGCAGTCTTTCAGAAAAATTAATACTTCTTGCAAATTTTGAAGTGCACATCTTCACATTCACATTAGTCAAAAAATATAATTTGTTTTCATCTGATTTTCAACTGCCTTCAGCAGTTCCCACTGGAATAAATGGCCATTTCAGCTATAGGTATCTACTCTCATAAATGTGCTATATCCACCTTGTGGAAGGACATAAGAGGTGGATAAGTTGAAGATAATATTTCCTCATAGTCTTTATTTCAAGCAAGTTTTTTCCATCACTTTTGAATTATAAAGCTAGAAATAAGTTCTATGTCATTCTAAGCAAGGGCTAATATAGTCCTTTGTCTGCCTCACGATCAAAGTCTTTCTTAAAAATATATATATATATTAATAATTTCTTGCCTGAGCAAATGCTCAGTTTGTTAATTTGTTGGAGGTGACATAGTTCTGCTTTCTTATATAGTCTCTTCTTTGCATCTCCAGTGGGGAGTGCTTGCTTGCCCCAAGAAGAAGGTATTTATTTGTCCCGAATAGAAGAACAGCATTGCAAACTAATTTACTTTTTTGTCTTTCTAAGAATAGCTAAGTTTACTTTTAGCAGAAATTCACCCAAATGCTATGTAAGGTCCACATAGGTGGTATAGCTAGAATCAAATTTAGAAGTCACTAGTAATATATCCATTCACATATAACATGGCACCTTCTGGTCTTAAGGCCAAAACAGGCATCATGCATGCTGCACTTAAGAGACATCTGGCTGAATGCAAGGTGAAAATGAAATGAAACTAGTAAGGAAAATTCATGTGAATTCTCACAGATGAATCCTAAGCTGCCACTTGCCTTCCAAATCTTCCTTGAGTAAATGTTTGAAGGCCTTTGCTGAGGTCTTGTGATTGCATTCTATATAATTTATGCTATCCAATAATAAAGGCATTTCAGTGTGTGACCTCAAGAAGCCAAAGAGCTAGTCTAACTAAGCATTCCTGTCATTTTTTTTTTTAAAGCTTTAATGATTGCATTGGGTGCCTTTTTTACACACTGGAAGGACCCAGAACAAAATCAGAACAAAGTGTGGTTGTGTTACAGCCATCCCAGGTCCGAACTAGCCCATCTGCACACTCCTGCCACTTTCAAAGATTAGAGCAACTCCCAAAACAAAACCAGTAGTCCTCTATGCAGACACTTGTTTCCAAGGATCGAGATAGCATAAAAGTCTCTTCCACTGTGCTTCCTGCTGTCCTTCTCTAAGACTTGTAAACTAGAGAATCAGCATAGCAGAGAGTATGGCTGAGAAATGTATACTGAGAAGTTTTACACTTCCCTTCTGTAAAATCGGGAACATCCACAATTCTAACTGAGCTCACTGATTTTTCCTCCAATTCTCTTCTCCAGAAGTTGAGCACCTGAACTACTGGAACAGACTCTTCCTCCAAGAAGACACACACAAGTTTTTGACACTTGTGCAAGAACATGCCTAGCACCATGTCAGTAGACCTTGCTAGGTTTCTCCGTGTGGGGCATGAGGAGGTGAGGACCAGGCACATGGCCCAGCGTGGGAATTGGCCCCAAGGTGCTCCTGCTGTGCTGGGGATCAGGGCTTTGCCTTGGGAGCAAGCCCCCAACGAGGCTGAAGGCCGGGCAGTGTGGGGAGCTCGAGGTAAGGCCTGGGGGACTTGGCGGTGATCCTGGAGGGGCTGCAGGGGCCGGGCACTGCCTCCTGCAGCCGGGCCTCAGCCTCTCACCCCGCACCACCTTTAGATTTTCCTTCCACTCTGTTCCTTCCATTCCACCCCTGCTGTGTACCATCTCAGATAGTCTGTCTGACCTTATTGATCGTTGTTGTAAACCTGTATAGGTAGTCAAAACAGTTTTGCATCAGAACCTGTTCTGAGGCATGCTGGAGTCGTCTTGTGAAAACATAGATACAGGTTCATAATAAAGTTTCTTATACAGCTTCTGTACACCCAAAGGGCTGCAGAAAACCCTATTCTAAGGGGTATTTCACAGCCAACATAATGACTCTTCTTTAACCTCTGCTAGTCTCCAGGCAGTATGTAACTTATGGGTAGGTTGTAATGTGCAGATCAGAAAGGATTATAGTCCTTACAGATTAAAAATTAGACACATGCTTTTGAAATGATTTAGAGAAGCACACAGAATTTAGGAAAAGCGAAGTTGGCTCTGACTACAAGTCCTCTGGACCTGCTGTCTTCAACTGCAGCCAGTTGTGAATGCCAAGAGTACAATGATACCTCCCTGATAAACTCTTCTATCTTCAGCAAAGGAGAATGCATATAAAGCTTGTCAGATCTGAGGTATTCTCATGTTTATAACATCTCTAGTATTTCTTCCCTGTAGTTAATCACTATAGATAAGTATTTGCTTTATAATGGATTTTTTGAATTTCAACTGTCAGCTAAGGTTATCAGTTCCTTATACCTAAACATTTTTTCAGCTTATATTTCAACTTTTGTATTAAGTTCTAAACATAATAGGAGATGGTAAGTAATTTAAAAATGTAAAATGTTACATTATTGAGTTCTCTTCATAATGTAATTTTCTGAAGAGTACTGCTTTTTAGAAATACGTATAACCTAAGGGAACATATCTTTCCTTTTTTCAGGCCAGACTGAGGTTTCTAACAGTTACAATGTCAGTACTTTGAGTAAGCGTACATATTATTTTCAGCCATTAAAATGGAAAAAAATGCTGCTAGTTGCCCTCTTCCCAAAAAGACATATTTCATTTCTTTGTGGTTTTGCTCTAGTTTATTTTTGCTTCAGTTCACCAGGCACTGTTAGAACATTTTCATCATTTGAAATAGTTATTTCAAAATTGAGCAACCTATTTGGAAAAGAGAAATAAAGTTTCTTCTCTCTTAGTTGCAAACTATGAGTAAAAAATGACTGGAAGGGCTATCATTTAACTACTCTAAATATATAGGAAAATGTACCGTACTTTCAAGATTGCTTTTGACACCAAGTGCATACAGAATTCTTCATAGAGCAGAGCAAGGTCACATCCCATAGACCCAAGCTTGCAGTCAGTTGAAAGGATGATTAATATTAACTTATCCTATTGATTTCAGTAAGAGTGAGGTGTTTATCCTACTCAAATGCCTAAACTGATTTTTCAAAAGGTGCTTCCATGTCTTGCAGAAAATCTGAGGGATATTGAGCAAAAAGAGTAACCCAGTACTTTGAGGTCTATACTTTTTTCATCTGTATCAGAAGTATTTTAGGTAATCATTTAAGTCATGTAAAACAAGATTCAAATACTCTTAAAGCACGTTACTTCCATTTTCTTTCCTTCAGAATAGAAACTGACAGAAATTGTAAGCAAAATAAAAAACAAAAACCAGCAAGCAAAAATAAGCATCATTCACAGTTTCCTGGACTATCAGTTAAGAATCTGAGTCTATAATTCACAAAACTGTTTAAGAAATATAAGTGTATTATATATTTTCCTGGTTAGAAATATGAAAATGTATGTTTAATGTTAGGGTTTCTGTCACTTGAATTTTTGTGGGTTTTTTTTTTTTTTTTTTTTTAGTGGTAATGTGAACTAGAAAAAATGACATTTTCTTAAGAAAATAACTGAGATATAAACTGAAATAAAATAAAGGTCCTTGATTTAAATCAGTGTGTTTTTTTCACTCACTGATATTTAATTCAGGACAAAATGTGACTTAAATTTCTTTGAGATAAATCATTCTGTCCCAGTTCTTGGATGCTAGCATACCTTCGATATGAGCACTGAGTTGTTAGGATAGGTAGAGGCAAAAGCCTTCAGATCCTAGAAAGTGCAGAAGATAGCTACTAGGCCTCCATCTCAATGAGTCATGTTATTGTTGAAAAGTCACTTTGACTAAGTGCCATACAGAGCTTGAGTTAGCTTTCTCAATGTTTATGCATTAGTTTGCATTCAGTGTAGTGCCTATTGCGTTTTTCTTAGAAGTTGTCATATATGCAAAGCACATAAATTTGCATTATAGTTAAGTCATTCATTTTTACCTGTATGAAACCTACTAGAAAACTACTTTGTCCTTATGATGACCCATTTGTCCTGAAATAACACACATTTCAAAATAAGACGTGAAATATTTATGTGTCATTTAAATTAAGCAAAATAATCTATGGGCATCCATAAAATGTCACAAATCTGAGAGTCATTTTCAGTTACAGAAGGGCAGAAGATGAGTGTGTGTGGGGGGGGGTTGTCCTTAAGAGAGAGAGAGAGAGAAAATAAGGAATTGTTTTAAAAGCAGAACATCAGAAAAGTTTTACAAAGATTCCCTTGCAAAAATGTCCCATAGACACTTGGAGAATATGTGTATTAGCAGTGAATATGCTCTAGACCTTTCTATTGTATCACCATACATTTATAGTGCATTCAGGTACTGTTAGACAACCCCTAGCCAAGATAATAAATGTTAGTAGCATAGGGTTTCTTGAACACAATACACAAGTCAAGTGTATTTGAGTATGGAATAATAGAAGAAAGAGAGTAGGAAAATGAGTAAAACTGTCTGGAGTACATATCTTCAGGTATCCAACAGCTGAAAAATGGTTTCACAAAGCTAACGTTAAACGTGTATATTAGAAAGAATAGCTTTGCTTTGTGAACAAAGCGCCCGTCTTTGTCAGCTTCAGCATGTACATCACATATATACATACACTGTGTTTCTGGTGAGAGGAATAAGCCAGTCCCCCTCACTGAACAGGAGTGTGAGGGCAGAGACTTCTCCCTCTTATCATTCAGGAGCGCTAGACCCCAAATGCTTCATCACATCTTGAAAAACTTTACAACAAAAAATTCCAGCTTTTCTGGAAGGATGCAGGTGTTCCTAAGATATTGTTGTTAGTGAAGATTTCTCCCCAAATCAGGCCAAATTTCATATTTTCATTGTATTTTCTTCAAGTTTTACTGTAGTATACTGTGATAAGCTTGTGTTTCAGCTTCTGCAGAAAACGAATGCTGAACTGACTCACTAAAATCTTTTTAATCTCAGAGGTATCTACACAGTCTTCATGAGGGTATGTGTTTATCACTCTGAAATGGACTCTTTTCATGTTACATTGTTAACTTGTATATGTTCAGTCTTGTATTTTTTGAAAGGGTCAATGCAGCACAAAAGAACATTTTAACTATGTAATTTAGCAGAGAGAACTAAGCACTTTGATTCATGTACCAAAGTAGAATAGTTTAATGTATCCCTTTAATAATCTAAAACGCTATATAATAATCTATAGACCTATGAGATCTATTTAGCTCTTTGCTAGCTATGTTTTGGGTCTGGGTAAATTATCTTCAACAGTGATTTGGTAGCAGCATATGGTCTATCAAAATTTCAGTAGGATATTAAGGGGTTTTAATATTTTGGGACTGGGGAGTGGGGTGAGGTGACACAGATGACACAAAGTCCATCCCTTGTAACCATCTCTTATGTGATGTATCAGATGTACATTTCTCTAGCTTTCTGACCTGCTTTTACTAGTCCTCCAGGGGTCTGCAGGAGCTAAACATGAGTGAGAAAAGGCAGGCACAGGACTTCAAAGTGATTGAAACAAAATACCAGGAATCTTCAGCAGTTTTCCTAGAGCAGTGTTTATTTTACTTTACATTGAAAACTGATTAACTGATTATCCTCCTCTAGATAAACTAAGCTAGTGGATACTTATTTAGTCATTTCCAAACTGTCATTAAATTTTCACTAACAAAATTTCACTCAAGCACAGCCAGTTCTGTCTGATTTTTGTCATTTTTAAAGTCAAATGAATAATAGGAATCAATTTCAGTAATTTTATATGCTAATTATTTACTTGAGTATCAGTGTTATTATTATCAGATAATAGCTCAGTTGAAACAAACTGTGTGTGCCTCTATGTGGAACTCATTTTTAGAAGAAAAGGGGAGATTATTTGGGGTGTATGGAATTTTTCTTTTTAAAATATCATCTGCATTTTTGGGAAACTTAATCTTTTTGGAGGAGGCATTGAAAGCTGAGAAAAAGAGTCATGGGATATCTACAGTGGAATAAAAAAACATGCATCCCAGATTTTCATGTCTGAAATAAGAACGGTAGCTCAGAGGGTGAAAGCACAGATGATTTCTAATTAACAGTGTAATGATATTGAGTGAAGTGAAAGGCTCATTCTGCCATAAAGCAAATAAAGACTGCTTTTTTACAGGAAAAAATAATTTAAGAACCTCAAAATGTTAGTGCATACTTCTCAAATTAAATTGACAAATTTATCTGCAAGTCAACAGCCGATGAGATGAGAAGACTGTAGATGATTAATATGATTCGGGATCCTAATTTTCATGTATTACTTGGTCATCTCTTCCTTACGTTAGTATCATATTTCAAAATTAAATTCACAGTATTCATTACAGGGCACATCAAAATCAGACTTCTTTAATATCACAGAGAGGTGTTTCTTGGAAAGATTAAATCCAGTGAAATATGCTGCAAAAGTCTAAGATCAGCCTAATTATTGCACAGCACTTCAGCATTCTGAATAGAAGCAAGAGAGCAGAAAAATGGGGCAAGTCTCTAATGATGTGGAACAGTATGTGGTGAGAAACATCTCTTTGTAGGAAACAAAATGAGCACAGTGGCAAGCTCAAAGCTTTCATCAATTAAATAATGTTGCATTTGTCTGGGCATATTATAAAAAAAAAAATATATAGAAAATTAAGATCACATAGTTATCCACATAGCTTCTGGAAGAAATCCAAAGTCACGGGAGTTGTCTCCTGATTTTTATGTGGCTAGCTGTTTATCGGGAGTACTAACAACTGGTTAAATAAGCAAAATTTCAGAACGAGGGTCACACAAAAGTGTAAAAAGCATATAAATAAAGGTTTCTGTCTGCAGAAAATTTTGCTTGTAGGTGTGAGAAGGAGACAAGAAAAAGCACATACTTGGGATTTAAGAGAGAAACAAATTACTTGACCATATAAATTTAGTCAAGGCATTTAGGATTTAGTCAAGGCATTAAAGCTACCAATTCTACTTTTGCAAAGAGTATCATGAGACTTTAACAGTCTGCTGCGTAGCATTATGTTGCAGTAGAAACAATTACTTTCAAAGCAACCTGTGCTTTATGAGTTTAGTTGAAAATTGTCTGATAGCATAGCCAAGAGAGCTGTTGATACCTGCAGGGACAATGTCTTTTTATATAGAGATGTATTTAATTTTTTGTATAAATAACATAATTAATTTCAAATAACTGCATTTCCATAGCTGTTTCTCTTTAAATCAGTACGTGCAAATGATACCAAATGGTCTTTTTTTATTATTATTATTTTTCCCCTCTCCCTCATTGCAGGTTATCTATTAGAAACCATTAGGCTTTTTGAGATTGAAGTCAATCCAAGAAAATCCCATTTTCACTTCAAAAGGAATTCAAGAATCACCTCTCTAGAACTAAAGGGAAACTTCGTGAATTGTATTTAGGGAGGAAGCTTTGTTTTCAAAATAAATTAAGTTCTGATACACTTCCACTTGAGGCTTCTTTGGTTTGCAAGTAAGTTACCATGCTGGCATTTTCTTCTCTTTCCTCCAACTAAAGAGCTGTGAAAGAACTTTTCCTGGAGCAACTTCATTCAGGAGAGCATTATTTCTTGGCTCAGAAAACTACCAATGAACACCGGGAAAGATCTGTGATTCACAAGGCTGTGCTGGGTAGTGATATTGTAATGAAATGACTACGTGGCAATGAAATGGAGCTCATTATAATAAAAATCTGCTCAGAGACAATCTAGAAATTAAAGCAGTATACCAAGGAGATAGCTCCAACTCAAGGGCATAGTTTACTATTAATCCCTAGGTAGCCATTTTGCTGCTGACAGATCAAACACCAAGGCTGTAGTTGTGTAATTACATACTGCAGTTAAGCAGATGCTGAAATCTTCACTTAAAAAAAAATTTACAATGCTTGTGTTGATAGATGGATTTGTACAGGATCACCAGTTTATATTAGGACATTGGGATTTCTGTCTGCATACACCATCATGTCTCACAGTCCATCTGCATCGTTCCCCAAGGCTCAAGCATCTGCTATATCCCACACCCCTGCCCCTGAGATCCAGTATCCTGACAAGATGGATTATTATTCCCACAATGCAAGCGTTGCACCATGAAGATCAGCCTGTAAGAATAAATATTTCAAACTTCATCAAATGCAACAATGCCAACATAGTGGGTCTGCCTGCAAGTACTGAGGCCACAGGTTTTAGTTAGTCTACTTTACTTATAAAGATAGCAGTTCTACCTGCTGTCCTTGACATATGTACAGAAAGGCAAGTAGCAGGAAAAGAGGTGGGGCTGCCAGTGACTCATCATCTTGTGGCCTGAGTGGAGAGCCATGCACAGCAGTTCTCAGTATGTACTATTAATTTTAGACTGCAGGGCTTTTCTAGGCTGGAGTTTTTAACAGAATTTTCTCCCACAGGACCACCTATTTCTGCAGTTATTCGAGACACAGTTTCTGCATATTCCTGTGTTTCTCAGTACTGTCTCAGTGTCTTATGCACATCCCTGTTTTCATAGAGGCTCTTCTCTTCTTTCAAGTAGGTAAGAAAAGGAATACTAATCTTTTTATAGAGATTTGCCTGCTCTGAAATTGAAAATGTTCTTCACAGGGAGGGAGTTTGTTTGTTATCCTCACTCAGGAGCTAGGAAACAGAAAACAATAGTATAATGTCCATTTCTCTTTGGCAACAGTGATGAAAGTTGTGTTTTCATCAGGTTTGGAATGTCTGTTCTGTGGTTTTGACCTTTATTCCTTCCAAGACCTGGATAGCTTGGAGAGAGAGTGCACCTTAATTCACCTTTGCGGAGAAAAAATTAAAAAGACCTGATTGAGGCTTAGGCTGCTGAGTTGTGAAGGACTGAGGATCGTGGAGCACATAATAAAATAAGGAAAGCCTGTAGCTTACCCTAACACTGGAGGAAAGCTACAACTTAGAGGCCTGTTTCCAACAGACAGCTTGTTCAGAAAGGAAATAGAGCAACACTCCCCTACACTGTTAGAGCCTATGTCACTTCCCAAGACTGTATCATTAAAAACATGTAGAAGGTCATAGAAATGCCCACTGAAGTGGGCAAACTAATTACCATGCTTATCTCTAGTTTCTTTCTTTTTTTGAACATTTATAAATTTTAGCTCTTACACTAAAGAATTACATGTTTGATGTTTGTCTTACAAATAACATTGGGGGGGAAGGAAATAAGGAGAGTGAATTTGCTGGAAGTTTTTCTGAAGGCATTCATCTCCTAACCAATTTGGTACTCTTATGGTACAGTAGAATAAATTTAGTTTACAATTGGCTAGATGATTACAAATACATAACAAAATAGTACATATGAAACTTCATTCAAATGTCAGCATGAATTAGCTAAAAAAAAGAGATAATAATTTTTCAGTTACAGACCTGAAGTTGATAGCATTAAAAAAAAAAAAAAAAAGATGGTGCTCCATGTACTAATGATGGAAAGGGAGTCAAAGGGACACAGGAGACAACAACAGAAACTGAAAAATCTGCACTCTCAGTCTTATTCTGATGTCGTTCACAGAACTGTGTATCCTGGCCAGCAGAAGTCAAGAGTTGTGTGCACTAACGTCTATTCCTTCAGTAGACAAATAGATGAATAAGGAACAGACATTATTTCAGATAAAAGAAAATTTAACAAGATTGGGACTGGTATATTTTTTTTGTGAGTAAGTGAAGGTATTGTATATACTGGTGGAATTTCATTGATCTTTTTCACTGAATTTTTAGTATAATTACAGTGCAAAAATAAACATGAAGTTAAAGTAAATGCATGTATAACTCTTCAAGCATACCTGATAATAACATTTTAGAGAAATGTCTAACCAACTTCCTTTTCTCTGAATGGCTTAGAAAATGAAAACATGAAATTTTCCTCAAGTGCCCCAGTGAAAGTGAGGGAAGGAATCCTCTAATCATGGGCTTTGAGCTTTCAAATTCAACCAGAGAACGTTACAGTAGAAATAATGAATCATCTGATGTTTAATTTAAAGTCATAGTTTCAAATTATATGGTAAATTATTGTAGAAACTTTTAAGAGATTGGAAAAATCTGGTTTTACTAGTGCTACTAATTAGAATCAGTGCAACAAAACACTGGATGAAATGCACTTTATTTACTTTGTTCTCATTTTTACATTAATTTAACTGTTTATATTAACAATTAATTTTAGGACTAAAGTCTTTGTCAGAAATCTGCTCAACAACTACTTTCTTCAACAATATTTAACAGTATCATGCAGCCTACTGGCCAGCAACAGACCGAAGCTACTTCATTTGTATGCAGAAGCACCCTTTAGTACACTCAGGGTAAGTAATTAATTGTGAGCCTGTAGGTAAATATCTTTTTTGCCTGCTTCTCTGTAAAGTTCCCAAAGATCAGCTACTCAATACTAACTTTATGGTATCTTTTCTTCTAGCATATAGAGGTAACTCAGCAAACTAGCCAACAGACAGATTCAGTTATTCAAAACCATTTTGGTAATGGAAATTTGGCCTAATTTCTGGAAAACAGACCTTGGCTCCTAAATTTCTCGTAGCATTGTAATAACCCGCTTGTTCTTATAACTGATAACTAATGACTAATAACTCTCTGAACTGTTCATTGAAAACTGTTTTGAAACTTCTAACATCACCAGAATACTCTTCATTAGATTTTGTGTAGTAGCTTCTAAGAGTATTTTAAGTGAGAAGATAGTTTAACTACAAAAGCATCTTTATTAATCATTTCAAAATCTAAAGCAAAAAAAAAATCCTTAAACTATTGCAGAGTACACAATAATATATCCTTAGTGGATGTAATCCACTCAACTTTTTTCCTCGTAGTAGATTATTCTGCTATGATTTACTGTTTTCAACTCATACACATACTCTTTCAATTATAACATGCACAACGTAAGTGTTATTGCAAAATGTTGCATCTGTTTTTAGACAGTACACTCTATTCGGAAAGGCACTGGTATTTTGTTTTTACCTGCATAGCTACATCACTCGTGTATAAATATGAATAGTAGCATAATATGATTAACTCAAGAGATGGTAAAGTAACAGCATAAATGTTATAGGAACAAACTCATGTATCTTTAAAAGAGAGCAGTGATACAATGATATTTTAAAATGTTCACTGGCTTTGGAAGCAAACAAAATCACTTCCAGAAGACAGGAGGCCTCTGAAGTTATCATGAAAGATCAAAGAGAAGAATTGGTAAGTTACAACGGAGGCAACATTATGATGTCCAAAGGGCAAAATAGGTGTGATTGCTGAGATGATCTTGCAATCCTATTTCCGTATCTTGCTACATGAATAATGGCTTTTGTGGAGGTTTAACAACCAATGGGCATGTAGTCTCAGGCTGAAGAAAACAAGGAAACCTTGAAGAAAACAGGGAAACTGGTAGCCTTGAGCTAGCAGAAGCAAGGGAGATAAGGGATGGAAACTAAAAGACAAGAAGGAGAAAAACAGCTGAAGGAAAATTCCAGACTGACCTATGGTAACCCTTTGCTCATTAAGTGTCATTAACATATTTAAAAAACACACACCAAAACGCTAATATATGAAAATGCAGAATTTGGTGTCTTCTTCTCCCCCCACCCCCAAGCTGGTCCTCGGAATGCGCAAACTCGGTAAAAATAAGTTAGACCAGCTAAGGCAGACGACCAAAAGTAGCCAGAGAGATAGTTTCACAAGTTTGCTGTCTATAAATAATGGTGATTCAAGTCAGAGGAGTGCTTGCTTTGTGAGAGATTGTCAAGCACCTGACTCTGCAGAGTTATATAATTAATTATTTAATTGAAAGACCTCTGTGTGCTTATTGTCAAGGTGCACCAGGCACTAACCTATGGATAACAGGCAGCTAAGCTCTACCACACTGCTCTCTCACTCTCCCCCCACAGAAGGACAGGGGAAGAAAATACAGTGAAAACCAGGAAAGCTTGCGGGTTGAGATAAAGAGCTTTTTAATTACAGCTCATGCAAGAAAAAATAGGTCGTGCAAAAGCAAAAGGAAGAAAACATTTTTTCCTTGTTTGCCATCAGTGAGTGATGTTCAGCCAGACCCAGTATAGTTTTTTATATTCTTGAAGAGCTGGAGGGAAAATACTATTGTCAAAATAACACCATGTGTATTTGTGTTTGAAATAATCTGCATCAATAAGGAATTATTTGCTTGTGGTGTATCTGAAGTTGTTTACAGGCCTAGAATAGTAAATAACCTAAATTTGACTCACAAGTGCCACAGAAAATCATTGTAGTAACTTGCAGTTACTGCATGTGGTAACATGCAGTAACATGCAGTAACTTGCAACTGCTAGAGTGGCACATGACCTGCTCCATCATTATCATATAGTGTCTTCAGCAACATCTGAGAAGTGCTAGGAGGTGTATTTTTGTATGAAATAATGGGCAAGAGACTGAAAATGTAGGCAAAGACTCAGGGAGTTATAATCTGGTGTGGCGAGGTGTACTATGTTGAGGAGATGGTAGAAGCGCAGACCAAAAATAAGGAGATGTAGAAGTGGAAACACTATAACAAGGTACAATTTTGAGAGGCCTCATGACAAGCAGGTCAATGCAGTATTCTAGCTCAGAGTACACCTAAATTCAGCCAACGGGAGAAGGATGCTATTATCTCCTGATACTATCTATGGTCATCTGGCCACGTTGCATACTAGAAACACAACTGACACAGAATCATCCAGAAAGTGTTTTGAGAAACTCTGAAGAGTGCTACAAAGCCTGGACACTTGACAGGATTTTCCTCCCATACTGAAGATGCTTGAGGGTCAGGGGTTATGGCATCACATGTTGTGGAAGGTCAGTTACAGACACAATCATTAAGTCCAGGCAAGAGAGAAGGTCTGCTAGAGCTTGCTCTGCAAAGAATAAAATGGGAAGGGAGGAGAGAAGGAGGGGGGATGAAGAAAAACATCCCAGAAATCTAAAAAAATTTAGACTTATGGCTATTTACTAGTTAATTCTGGGACAAGTAGACAACAGGGAATGGAAAAAGCACAACAGAAAGTTATAGGGTTCTAGTGGCCTCATCTAAAATCCTGGAAATGTTTCCAAGCTTTAAATTTGCTGAATTACCTGTTTTTTCTTGTAGGGCTATAAAAATAACACTAAAAGCTTCACTGAGACTTCATAAAATGTCATGTTT
This sequence comes from Anas platyrhynchos, assembly GCF_047663525.1. NCBI lineage: Eukaryota > Metazoa > Chordata > Aves > Anseriformes > Anatidae > Anas > Anas platyrhynchos. Next base: position 39,397,382 of record NC_092590.1, read on the forward strand.
TTTAAACGGCACCTACCTGACTCTCCAGCCTGCTGTACATTCCAGCAGATTTCTGTGTTGGCCATGCCATCCCCAGCATCTTGCCTCCTGGGACATTACTCAGAATAGCACAGAATCTGAACCAGGCAACTACATCGTGGGACCCTGAGGTGGAAAAATAAGCATATTTAATGTTGCAGTAAAGGTTTGAGTGGCTCTCAGACTGTCAAGAGCATTGAAACCAGAAAGCTGCTGAAATTTTGCAACTTTTTCAACTCCCCTTTAAATCTTTGAAATGAATGAAAAACACAAGACGTCTTTTCAACAAGTGTTATTTTTCTCTACATACTAGAGACCCATCTTACATTGATATCTTTGAATGCTGCAGTATCAAGGAGGGGGATATCAAAGGATATTTTTTTCTAACTTCTGATGACAATCAGACCAGAAATTATAGCCAAATTAGCTAGTGTTACACCCGTTAATATTGCTATAATTCTATGTTTTGTAAAATGCTGGAAGAGCTCCCCTGATTACTTCAATACAGCATGACAATTGCTTTTAATTGTTGCCTTTTATGTAGATACAATATAGCCCAGCCATGCAATTTTACTTTCATTGTCCTTATTTTATGCGGTGAATTATAAGAGAATAAATGAAGCAAACCATATGGAAACAAGAGCAGGTCAGCAGCAATCCACTATGCACCTTCTTTTAAACAGTTTTCGTAGTAGGTATCATGGCAGTGAATTAGCTCATTTGCCTTTTTATTACCTTTTTTGCAGACAAAACAATTAAATTTACTAGAAAGCTTCCCTTCTTTTTTAAGACTTTCTTTTTTCTAGATTCACTTGCAGGTCTTGCAAGTATTGGGTTAGAGAAACAAGTAATTTCTTTTGTTCAGACAATGGATTTTGAATTCACAGGCATACAGCAGAAAGGGATGAAGATACTTTGAAAGTACAATTTATCTGGACATTAGTATTTGTATTTTTGATAAAAGCAGTCCCAACATAATCTGCAAGAAAATGTCTCCAAAGATATTCTTTAAGTACTCTTTTCCATAATGTTCAAGTAGCCTGTGAAATAACAAAATCTGATTTTATGTTCATTCGTCTCATAATTGAACTTAGTTCCTGAGATTTAAGTTTGATTTAAGCTTTTCCAGACTGGGAATTTATGGGACAGGGTGATGAGGAAGGCTCTTAAACTCCACTTGTGTAAACAGGGCAGTCAAGAGATCACCTTAAGTACCTGTACAGTCTGCATGCAGCCTTGGGAAAGAACCAGGAGGAACTGGCCATCTACACACAGCTACAGGATGATGGCCTTCCTGGCATGAAGGAGGTGTAGTGGAACAGCTCACATCACCAGAGTGCTGCAGTGGCTGGATATAGGCTTGTAAGGAAAGATGAGCAGAGAAGAGCAAAGGGCTTACAGTATGCTGTGCATAGGACTGGATCAAGGACAAGGAGCTGTGATGTACAAGGAGGGTGAGACCTGACAAGAGAAGGAATTCAACATGCAGACGTGATGGTGTGTATCTGCTACAAGATGCCTGATCAAGGAACTGGATGAAGCTGTCTTTAAACAAAGGAAGATGCCTCCCAGTTGCATATGTGATCCTGATGAGACACTTAAACTACCCGGCATCTAATGGAAAGTCAAGATGAAAGGCACAAACATGATGTTTCTGGAGTGGTGCTCCACATGAGAAAGGCTGTGTGTCTGGAGTTCTGGGTGCAGCTTTGGCCCTACTGTACAAGAGAGGTTGACAAACTGAAAACTCAGACCCTAAAATGGTTTGGGGGCTGAACACGCAGCTTGAGGGACTTGGGTTTATGCAATGTGGAGAAGGGAAGGGAAAGAAAGGATCTCATTGTTTGTTTGTTTTTTCCACTACGTAAATAGAGATTATAGAGAAGATAGACTTAAACTGTTCCCAGAGGTGCACAGTGAAAGAACTGAAGGAAACAACTACAGTTTCCCCTTATACACAGCAAAGGAAACCTGACTGGATATGAGGAAAAAAATCACAGTGAGGGCAGTTACACAGTGAAGGAAGCTGCTTAGAGATGTTGTGGAAGCTCTGAGGTATCCTTGGAGCAACCTTCTGTAATGTTGAAGTTAGCCCTGCTTTAATTGGGAGGTTGGAAGAGATGAACTGGAGATGCCTCTTTCAATGTACAGTATTTGAGATTAGGCCTTGAATTAAAATATTTCTGTATGTGTAAAGGGGCTGTTGCCTACAGTTTTGTCAGGGCCTTCTGCAACTGGGTCTCAAACAATAAGACTGTTTCAGTTGCTTTTTTTTTTTTTTTTTTTTTGTCAAGCCAAATTTGTTAAAGCTGGAATTTCCTATGCTGAACTACTTCTTCAGGCTAGTGATTTTCTTTTAAGTCCCATCAAGAGTAATTCAGTCACTTCCAAAAACAAATGAGCAGAAATGTGCATTTTTTCTCTGATACTAAAGAAAATGTTTATAACTATTTAATTAAAGCTGTGCTTTTTAGTAATGTGTTCAAGTTCGGCAGCTTAGAAAATCTGCAAAAAGTTGGCCAAGTCATGAGTGGCTTAGTTTACATAATTACAGAAGAGATTTGTTGGCACTGAGTATTTGGTCTCCAGCAGTCTTTTTACAATCAATGTACTCTATCTCAGAGCTTCAGAGAGGCAAGCAGAAATTTTGGTATACAAAAAGGCTTCCTGCAGGAACAATGTGGTAAAGGAACAAAAATCATTGATGCTGCATGTAACTGAGCTCTGGAGTTTGAGTAACATAACTGAATGGAGGCACAGATAAGAATTAAGACAGGGTGGAGGTGAAAGGAAGGAGTCCTTACTCACATTGTAAGTGAAGTGGGGGGATTTATGAACTCTAAAGTACATTGTTCTCCAGAAATTGAAACTGAATCTTTTGCTCATTGCCTTCCCATGAGTTCATAACTTAAAAAAAAAAAAAAAAAAAAAAAAAAAAAAAAAAAAAGTAAATTATTATTTTTTTAATCACACTATGATGTAACAATTTCTGTTTTCCCTCACAGGATTTCTGAAAAGATTGGATTCTGTTTACTGAACAGACCAAGCACCTGAAAGAGACTGTATCAATGTCTTTAAAAATATATATATTTTGAAAAAAGATACATGTATATGCAAAAGGAGTCAGATTACAAGAAGAAAAACATGGGTTTGATGACAAGAGCAGTTGAATGTAGCCCCAAAAAACTGAGTCCTGTCCCTGACTTTATCTCTCCATCTCCATGTGATTTGGACAAGTTCCTTAACCCATATTTTTCACAATTGCCAACAATTTTCCGAGTTCCTTCTTACACAAAATCTTGATTTTAAGTTACTTCGTGTATCTGGCCTTAGGATGAGGTGCCTCATGCTCCCCAGGCATATATTTCTAGTCCTTATAGTCAGCTAGCTCAGGTGGAGTTTTTCCAATGCAGATGGCTACAGTTTGAAGAAATGAGTGCCATCTACAGAGCTTAATTCAAACAAATATTGAATTACCACAGCTACAACAGAACACACTTGGGACTGTATATAAACATAGAGAATCCTAGGGCAGGCTAAATAATCTCTTTAAAAATCAACTCCAGGTATCACATATCAGACCCTAAATCTTTAGGTTCATCTATTTTGTTTTCCCATTTATAAAATAAAACTCTTACTTTGGGGTTTTTGAGAAAATGAACTAATTCACATTCAAAAAGCCACTTGATACTGTGCTGCTGAGTGCCATAAAGGGTGAGCAAAAAAAGGGAAAATTAATTATTCTGCATTTACAGCAGATTGCAAGGAATGTGCAGTAAATCACACATGGAGGCATACAAAAGAAGAATATCTGATTTTTCCCATTATATATGTATTATAGTCAGGGTACAATTACATTTTTCTGTTTCCATTCAATTAATTACTGTATTATAAGATACAGTGGGACTTAGGCTATACACTTAAAAAAAAAATCATTTTAAAAGATTTAAAAATAAATAAAATGGGTAGAAGAAAGCTGTAAGCACCCCCACAGCATGTAAACCCCAATCCATTTGATTTTTTCCATCACCGGTGTTTGGTGTTGGTCATTGCAGGGCCAGCTCAATTCCTGGAATCCCCAGGCTGACTGAGGACAGGGAGCAGTGCAATCCCAGATGGCTCCCAGTGTCGCCTTCCATCTCGTCTCCTTTGCTGCATGCTGGTGATCTATGCTGCACGTAGCAGCCCTGAGTGCAGCTAATTATGGTAGCTGTAGTATCAGAACTCATCTAGTCTCAGGAGCATGAAACACTGTTTGATCTATTTACCCTGCCAAGAAGCAGCATAAAGGGAAACTCCATCTAGCAACTATAGCATTACCAAAGTACACTCAAACAAGGAGACAAACCATACTTTCTGTTTTTCACCACAGGTTACAATAGATGAGCCTGCAAAAGATTACTGTGACTCCCATTCCCATGTTCTTAAAAAGCATATTACAAGCGCTCTGTTATAATAGGCATGCAGATGTCCATTAAAAAAGTTCGATGCAGCCTAGTATGACATTCAAGCTGGGAGTACATCATTCATGGAATGATAGAATCATCTAGGTTAGAAAAGACCTTCAAGATTATCAAGCCCAACCATCAGCCTGACCTACTGAGTCCCATCACTGAACCACGTCCCTTAGTGCTATGTCCACACATTTCTTAAATACCTCCAGGGATAGAGACACCACTCTTCCCAGTGCAACCTGTTTCAATGCTTGACCGCCCTCTCCATTAAGAAATTCTTCCTTCTGTCTAGTCTAAACCTGCCCTGACACAACCTGAGACCATTTCCTTGTGTCCTATCCCTTGTCACCTGAGAAAACACAGACACCCTGCAATCTTCAACCTCCTTTCAGGAAGTTTTAAAGAGTGATGGGATCTCCCCTCATTATCTTCTTCTCCAGACTAAACAAACATAGTTCCCTCAGCCACTCCTCATAATCTTGTTTTCTACTCCTTCACCAGCTTTGTTGTTCTTCTCTGCACATGCTTGCACAACTCCTTCTTGTAGTGAACTGAACACGGTAGTCAAAGTGCAGTCTCACCAGTGCTGCTTGTAAGTGGACAATCACATCTCCAGTCCTGCCAGACACACTATTACTGATGCAGACTGGGATGTCATTGGCCTTCTTGGGCACACTTGGCTCATGTTGAGCTAGTTGTTGACCAGCACCCAGTTGCAGCATCTGGCATTTAGTCTTGTTGAATATCAGGCAATCGGACTCAGCCCATTGATCTAACCTATCCAAATCGTTCTGCGAAGCCTTTCTACCCCTCAAGGAGATTGGCTGTCCCTCCTAATGTGGTGTCATCTGCAGACTTACCAAGGGTGCGTTCAATACCCTCATTCAGGTTACAGATAAAAACGTTAAACAAAACTGTTCCTAAGACTAAGCCTGAGAAATGCCACTGTTGACCAGCCACCAACTGGATTGAACTCCATTCATGACAATTCTTTAAGCCCAGCCATCTAAATAGTTCTTCACTGAGCAAACTGTATACCTCTCCAAGCTACGAGCAGCCAGTTTTCCAGAAAACTGTGAGAAACAGTATCAACTGCCTAACTAAACTCCAGGTAAACAACATCCATAACTTTTTCCTCATTTACTAAGCAGGTCATTTTGTCATACATAGAAAGAGATCAGGTTAGCTTGGCAGGATCTGCCTTTCATAAACTCACACTGTATGCTTCTTGTAACTCAGCTGTGTCGTACGTGCCATGTGAGATTCAGCAGAGAGAATCTCTTCAGGAGAGAGATATATGGCTTATGCAGGCAGATAAGTTATTTTTGAAAGAGCGTGCTTCTGCTGATAACATTTTTTGTCTTACATGCAAGTTGGTGGCGATAACCAGCTGCAACTTTCAGATGTCAGGAGCATAGATTTCCATTTTCCTGCAATACTTCTCCCTAGTCCTGGAAGGGCAGGTAAGGTTTCTACTTCTCCTTCTAGGAAAACAATGACACTTTGTCACTTGCCAGAGGTACAAGTAGGCACCACTGGTATAGGTGTTATAATTCTTAACTAGCAGTATCAAGGAAGGCCACTGAGGTTTTCCATCATGTTGCCTACAGAACTGGTAGTGTATTATTAATAGTTAACAGCATATTAACTGTTAATATGGCATTCAAAGTATGTGGAGTGAAATCCTGTCAGTGTTGTTTATTCCTTTACATAAAATGGGTCTTCTACTGGATTAGCTGTTTGCAAGACCATTACCTCAAAAACAGTATTGCCATAATTTGTATCTGCACATACAAAATTTGTGGGAAATGATAACCTGAAATTACCAATGAGTTCAAGTCCTTGTCCCGGCATAGACAACAAATTTCTCCACACCATCCAGATCTGTTTTTAAAACTGTAGGGAAGAAAATTACTAAGCACTTGACATTAGCAGACTTCCAGCAGAGACTGCAGCCAGGGAAAGGTACAGTGGGAGACATTTTTGGCGAAGCTATTCATAATATCCCTCTACTCAAAAATAAATTACAGCCAGCAAATTTGTTTCACTTGTATTTTCATTTAAAAGTGGCACCTTAAATAAATGATAATTTCTAGTCATCAGAATTCATCAAAATTGTGCAATTTTGATATAAGATTTTTAACTGCCATAGGGTCAAACCTTCTACCCTACAGGTAAAAGCAGGCTTTTAAAAAAACAATGCATCGGTGGGCAGGAAATAGGCTTTTTGGTAGTTTTTGACCATTAGCACTAGAGTTAATTGTTAAGCTATTAAAATATAGTTTTTAATTTATAGCAGCTATAGTAGAAACAGTGTCTGAGTGATTGCTCTTTGCTACCATTATAGACATACCTCATCCATTATATCATGAAATACTGTACATGTAAGATGGTTTGTAACAATGCTTGTTACCTGCTGATAACAACCTATCAGCAAGAACAACACAATTATATAGTACATCTCCTGCTGGCAAATAACTGGCTTCCAAATATTTTTGCTGCTCTTTGCTAATTTCTTCAATAAAAAAAAGAATCAGTGTCTTGATTTTACGCTGGTACATTAATTTATGAATGGAAGACAGAAATCATCCTTCAGATTCATTCTGAGCATGATATTGTAGGATCAGTCCTGGGAACAGCACTGACCCAGCAAGAGCAGAAGAACCTTCAGTACTGAGGAACCTTTGAGAATGGGCACAAGCAGCTAAGGTTCATTGTTTGGCACTGAAACAGTGAGAAGGTAAATTGTTTTGGGATTGATGATACAGAATTGGAGGTCCTTCTGCCTCTGAAAGAATAAGCTGTTTGTTGAGGTACTGGGGACTTGCAATACAGTTCTATCCCTTTGAACTCCTGCTCAAAATGGACTTTTGAGAAAATATTCCCATAAGGACCTGCTAATAGTCCTTTCTAGCAAGGTTTGGTCTTTGCAGGGAAAAACAGTCACTTGTTTGCAAATATGTCAATATTTATTCCCAGAGTCCTGTCCTAAAAAAGTCTGTAGAACTGGAATCACAAATCTAGATTGAATGAGAATAAAGAATGAATAAAGAATAAAGAATAGTGTGGGAAATACTAACAAAAACTAAGATGCTGCATCATATACATTTCTCTGAGTAATAAATAGCAGATAATAAATAACAGATAGTAGAGTCTTCCCCTCTCCATTTCTGAGCAATTTTCAAACTTACAGATTTATGACAACACCTTGGATTTCTATTTTCAGGCACAGGATGTTTTATCATGTCCTGATGGACAATGGAAAGAACATCATCACTGGTTATAATGTGTCTATAACAGTGATATTGAACAACTTTGTTAAAATGTTAACATTATCTTTAAAATGTTAAATTATCTTTATAGATAATATATCATAAAGTTGTAATAGAAAAAAGGCTAGGCTAGGTTTGCCTTGTCCACATTAAGAGACTCAGAATACTACAGCTCCTAAACATAATTCCAATTTGTCCTAAAAGACCTGATAGTTAGAATATTTTTGTTTTTAAAAAAGCAACCTGAAAAGCTGCTGTCATTTACTAAAATACACAATTTTGGGATTCTGCAGCAAACTAAGACATGCAACTGCTTAGAGCTAAAAGGTTATATTAAGAGTAAAAACAATTGTGTTGCACCCTTTTTGCATTTTTTCCCTGTGAAGTCACTGCAAAATACACCAAAGAAAGTAAAGAAATAATACTCCTGGAAATCAGAAATATTTTAGTACACATGTACAGTGAATGGTCATGTTTGAGTTGTTCTTGTTTTGCTTAACACACTATACGTTTACTCTAGAAAACTGACAACATATGAGAATTCTTAGTGCATTACAGTGATGTATTTTAAATAATCTCTAAAATGACTATTCTTTGTTAGGAGTTATGAGAAAGACCTGAAAAACATGAATGCAAGTGTATTTATTGTCCTTGGTTTTAGCTTCTACTGATGGCACAGTGATGAAAGAAAGGGTATAGCGACAAGACCTTGTCAGGTAGAATGAGAGGGATAAAAATCAGTACCTATTCAGAGTAACAAGTTTGTTCCAACAGCTGAGGTTGAACTGTTGTGCTCTAGTGATTCCTGGATGTGGTACCCTCTGCTAGCCTCTCCCTGATTCTTCTGCAAGCCATTCCCAGATTATTCTCCTCCTTTCTGTGCTGGCTATATAAAGCTGAGCCCTCTGAGGACAGTGGAGGGAAACATTTGGCTGTGAGAATCCTGCACCTGCCAGTAAAAAGTTTGTATTTAATGTATTACTGGCCACAGCCTGGAAGATGTTTATCTTCTTGCAAAGCCAAGTATTTTTCTGTAGCAAGCTGATGTGAGATGGGACTTTTCACTCCTCCAAACAAATCTAGCATTATATTATTCATGTTACCTAATTACTCCACATCAGCTTGTATCTCTGTCCTCTGCAATCCCTCTCTATTTTCAGTGAAGGTCTGGGATGCCTTAGAATGGATCTGAGAATAATATTTTTTTCCCAAAGGAATTCAAAAAGTTTCAAAGCAGTAGGATACAGAATCGTACACTCCAAAGAGATGGGTAAGGTGACCTTTATTGAGTTTGCAGAGTAATTGTGACAGGCTATAAAGTCATACACATTCTTAGAGTTTAGAACAGTACAATATGCTCCAAAGGATTTGATTTGATGCCTCCATTTGTTTAAAAAGATCATTTGTTTATACTAAGCTGATCTATAATTATGTATCTTGTTCCAAGATAAAATAGTTGATAAATCTTTCCATTTATCTAGCACATGTCAAATTAATGGGTAAATGTAAATAGAAGTAAAAACGTTCATAATGGGCAAAGGAATTGCTATGCTATTGACTATTTGGAAAATATAGCAAAACATGCTATAGTAATTATAATCAGGAGCTTGTTCTGCAATATCAGACTCTTTTAAGGGTAAGTAGCACAAATATTCTTGCTGTATACAGAAGAAATCATCGCTGTGTTTGTGCACACTAAGGAGGGTTTCCTGTTGATGGGTTTTACAGAGGTAATTTTGCAGGTCTTAAAAATATAGTCCTTCACAAGGTCCCCCCCCAAATGTCCATTTCCTCCTTCCTTTTGATTTCATTAGGCAGAAGGAGTTATTTTAACAGCAGACTCATTAATGCATTTACTTAGTTGGCTTACTAACCAGCTAATACCTCCCCAGTGTACTGCTATCAGCTGTTGTGTCTGTATCACTGTTTTCAATAGGATTCCACTTGACTGCAATTTTCAGTTCCCTGTCTACATTTAATGTTCTTTCAAGGTATACATTAAGAAGGTAAATAACTTATCTCCCAGCCTTTTATCTTTGTCCTTGCTATGTTCTCTAGTCTTACAGAAGAGCTTGTTTTCTCCTCATTTTTGCATTGTGAGTTTGTTAGAAAATTGTGACAAAATCTCACAGGCTAGCACCAATTTTCCATGCTTGCTTATGTCTGTCATACAGCAGAAACAGCGAAACAGGCGCTAGGTAGGAGGTTAACTATAATACTTAAATTATATATTTTACATTTCTGACAAATCTTACAAGACAATTTTAAGAAATGTTAAATAATTGGAAACCAAACAGTATGAATTCCCTCATCCTTTTAATACAAGAAAGGAAGAAAAAAAAAGCAAGGGGATGTTAAAATTTGTAATATACTCACAAGTCTCGGAAAGGCTGTGGAGTAAGTTGCCGCAGTAAAGTTTGCACTAATGACAGCACCAAATGCTCCACCCCCTCCTCCATTCTCTTTTACTTTCAGTTGTTACATAATAATTTGGAACTATGTTTGTACATAATACACAGTGGAAATTACTCACACCATAAAGAAGGATTCCTCTTTCGCCCACTTCTGAGCAATACTCAGATGCAGGGGGAGGGAGAGGGAGGGTGGGAACAACATGGGGAAAGGCACATGTCTCCATTTAGGGGGGGCAGGCAAACAGCTGACAAGTACAAACAGCAGCGTCTTGCTGTCCTGAGCAGCAACACTTACACTGCTACCTCTAATTCCATATAGGGGAGGAAGCACACAGTTTGTGCCTATATCTTTACACAGTCCCCTCCACCTTCGTAGCTGAAGCGTATACTCCCAGCCAGCTCTCCAAAGACTTGCTTAATTTGGAAGCAAAAAAATGCAGCTTTTTTGTCATAATTCCTCCTCCTCTCAGCAGCCTGAACAATATTTTACACAGGAGGGAAAGAGAAGTTGCCTTTTGAGACAACAGCAAGAAAGAGAATGGCCATGGGAAAAGGCTGACAGGACAGAAAAGATCTCTGAAAAGGGCAAGATCTAGTTTGCTGCAAGATGACAGGGCAGAGAGGTGTACTAGACACAGGTGACATCAGAAGTATATCCTTATAAAGGAGCTGAAAAAATACTCTGTCAATTGCACAAAACTAAAGAGAAAAAAAAAAAAAGATTTTAGCTATTAAGGTAAGTGTGGGTTTAGTGTCTATGATAACTATAGGGCATGGCAGCTGTAATCCTGAAGTTCTACATAGACACCTCACAATGAAAATCCTTTCTACTGTGAATTAAACTTAAATTAAAGTCCGGAAGATGAAGCCTAGTAGCTTTCAGAGTGCTCTCAGGTTTCCAGGCACCATCACTTAACTATGTAAAGGTCATGCACTCCAGAGGCAACGGTGAAAATGGTACCTCCCATCTGTGCAATCTTCTTTTTATCCCCTTCTGCATTATTCTGGGTGCTGGTTATTATTCTGTGTGTGTCACACACTGTGAGGTGGTAAGAATACTCTGCAGCTAAATGAGAGAGTTTTAGCAATGTACCTATCACCTAATTGAAGAAAATATAAGCTAGTGTTGGACATCTTCTTCCTGTTTCTCAGGGAAAATACATCTTTTTCAGGAACAGTATTTATAAAACCTTTGAAGAATGAGCCATTTCTAACAACAATAACAGTTTCCTGTGAAGGACATTCTATTGCAGCCAGATTCGGAAAATGTACTTAGGGACTTAAATAGAATCATAGAATCATAGAAAGATTTGGGTTGGAGGGGACCTTAAAGATAATATAATTCCAACCCCCCTGCTGTGGCCAAGGACACTGGACCTGGTTGCTCAAAGCCCCATCAACCTGGCCTTGAACACCTCCAGGGATGGGGCATCCCCGGCTTCTCTGCGCAACCTGTTCCAGTGCCTCACCACCCTCTGAGTATAGAATTTCTTCCTTATATCTAATCTAAACCTATCATTTTTTCTGTTGTTTAAAGTCATTGCTCCTTGTACTATCACTGCACTCCCGGACAAAGAGTCCCTCCCCAGCCTTCCAGTAGGCCCCCTTTAGGTACTGAAAGGCCACTGTAAGGTCTCCCCCAAGCCTTCTTCAGGCTGAACAACCCCAACTCCCTCAGCCTGTCTTTATAGGATAAATGCTCCAGCCAGACCCTTGACCATCTTTGTGGCCCTCCTCTGGGCTTGTTCTAATAGGTCCATATCGTGTCCACACTGTATCACTTGGGTCCAGCATCCATTCTTCAGAGAAGGCAGTGAAATGAAATGCAGCCACAATGATTAGCTCCTGTATAGGATCTGATTCAGAGTCACTATCACTGCAAAGGTGAAATCTACCACCCCTGGCAGCTGTTGAAACCTGGGCAATGTTTGAAACAGACAATTAAAGTATGGACTTGGCTGCAATTCTTGCTGTAACAGAGTACAAAAATACATGTGAAAAGGAGGTACCAGCATTGCAGGAAAAAAACACCAGCCTAGATGAATATTTAAACCGAAGTAACATATTTATTTTGACTGGTTTGTGATTAAGGACACTAGGCACTACTTCTTCACTACTTCAAAAGTAGTCATAAAGATTTGTTGTGGATGAAATATTTACACAGATCTGATGTATCAGCGATATAAGATTTATTAATTCCTTTATGGCAAATCACAAATTAGACTGTATGATTTTTACTTCAGTAGCACTTAATCATCAGTTAATCATTAGCCTATTTAACACAATAATTCAGTAGGGTTTGCTACAATCAAAACAGTGGCTTAGTTAAAGATAAAGTTAATAAATAAAGTTAAAATACATCTTGCTTTGTAAATGGCAAGATTCTCACACAATATTTATAGCAGGATATTAGCAGTTTCCATATAGCAAGAGATTGCAGGATTTCTATAGGGCAAAGGATTAGGTATTTCTATACAACAAGGTATTGGGGATTTATAAATGCCGCTGCACATTCAAGAACTTTTTTGGTGAATTACTCACCCTCTTCTGCCTCTACTGTCAGGCCTCAAGTGAATTCCTCACTTTTTTCTACATCGGTGCGTATGGAGGTTGACCAGTGAACCTTGGGGAGTCTTGCCCTGAGAGGCATCCCACCGCAGGGGGAGATCCTAGATCACAGCCCACTGTGGTCCCAGAGAACTCAAAGGGGCTCTTCACTTAGGACCAGTATTCATAGGACTGCAAGATGATTGGCTTTAGTCAATATTTTCCCTGGCCACAATTCCTGCTGGGTGATTCTCGTGTTGCCCACCAACCATATGACTCCAGTACCTTCTGGGTTGTACAGGTCTGGTATCCAGCTGGCACAAGTTCCTGGTACAGTTAGGGAGTGCCTCATCGTTCCAACTCACTGCACTTGGAACAACAGCAAGAACATAACATAACATTAGTTTATCTTGAGATCACAGAGTGGCCCAGTGAGGGGTCATTTTTTTTCCAAGAGCAAGAGTAAAGAATTTCACATAAATGTGTATATGTATTTGGACTTGGAATCCCATGGTGTCTCTTATATGTAACTTTTTAAAAATGAAAGGAAATACATCATATTCTCCCTACACTACAGTGTATCACTACAGGAGAAAAAGTGAAGTGGGAAGGAAGAAGGCTCTTCTAGAGCAATGAGGTGTTGTGGTAACACAGGAATGCTGGATTTTTTGGAGGTAGTCTTGAAAAAAGGCTGTTCTTGCAGAGCCAAATCATTCCAGCAAGGTGCCCAACCAACTCATCTTATATCCAGCTTTCTTCTGTAAATTTCCAAATGGTTAAAGATGAGACTTCACCTTTCTTTTCTCACATACTGTCTCGGTATAAGATCTTTTCAAAGAACAGTCTTGAAATGAAAGCCTTCTGATAAGAAATCTGCATTGATAAGAGTTATTGAAGCATAACAATTATTATTTAAACTGAATTCAAAAATGTTTAGAATCCCTGAAAACAAATGTACAGGCAGATACAAAGGACAATATTTTCAATTTGAATAGTGTCTCTTCCTGCTGTGCTTGATTTTTTACTGGAGGGCTGAACTGCCATTCCTTCAATTATCAGCCTCATAAATTACCGCACAGGAAAATGAGAGATCTATTGTTTTCTTCCTCTAGGTGCAAGAATGGATATAAGGAGCTGATAAGCAGGTACAATTTTAGCTCCCCCCACTCCCACTGTGTCAGCCAGTGGAGCTAACTAAGGAGAAAACAGATTTCTGCCTCTGAGGAGTCACATCCCAGTTGTATCACTGGTGTTCATTGCTGTATACCAAGAGCTGGGGCATTTGAGCCGAGGTGAGTTTTGATCTCAGTGATAGTAGCTAGTAACAAAGTGCATAATTTCTGAATAAGAGAGGACAGTGGGGAACTTGTGTGATGAGGGACTTATGTAAATCTCTCTGGTATATGCTAGGAAGGTGCATTTCTGTAAATTACAATCTTTTCAACAAATTATACACAAAACTGAATTTGGGAACCATCCTGCCCCAGTTCTGTAACAACACATAAACCAACATGCAAGTCTGAAATAACTATATGGCAGAGTTATGGCTGTAACAGATCACGTCATATACTAAACATGTTACTAGGTGGGCATTGTGTGCCTTCTGAAAATTTAGGCATTTCTTCTTCATGGTTAGTATAGCACTTCAGATAATCTGTCTCTTTTTTATTATAATACAGTACAGTATGGTACATTACATTACGTTATAATGTGTCCTAAATTATAGACTCTTCAGTTTAGTTATTAAAAAAAAAATCTAGCATCTCAAAAATGCTATTTAATTTCTAGACACATCTGGAGAAAGATTAATATTCCAGCTTTCAGAAGCATGCATAGTATTTTGGGCAAGTTATAATTTATCAACTATTGCCATTAAATATGAGCTACTCCTATTTGAAGAGATAGTGTTTCCAAGCAAAATCATATCAATTGCTAAGTTAGGAAAACTAAAACAAAAGATGTTTAAAGCTTAAAAATTAGTAGGAATATGTTTCTGAATCTGTGAATAAAGCTATCATAGAGTGGAGCACAGTGGAGTTTCAGCTTTTAGCTTTTTTTAGCTTTTTTTTTGGATTTGTGTGTGGAACCTCAGATCTTAAGTGTTATGTGTAGTGCTCTGCGAACAGACACAATTCTATTTAGACTGCATGCTTGAGTATTGCAGCCTAAAAGTTTTCCAGGATCCAGGATTAAGAGTTGCTCCTTAAATTGCATGACAAATACAGAAAATCCTACTCAAATAAAGCAAGTATGTGAATAAAGCTGCCTAACATCCCCAAAGGCATATCCTCATTGTAATGGTTCTCTTAAGTTACATTTGTGGTTTTTTTTCCTTGAGTTAAGCAACACTAAGTACAGCAACTAGACCACAAAAATCTCATGGTCCACACTGCCTCTATGGTCACTGATGTAGGAATACTACATGCCAAACACATAAAACTGTTAAAGAATCTATTCCTTATTTAAGCTCTCAGCTAGTTAGCATAGGAATAATTCTCTACTTAAATGCTTCTTTGAAGGGAGGTGTTGTGCCAGCTGACTTTAGATGACTAGGCATTTTCTGACCTAGGTAGCTATAGTCCTGTACAGCACCTTGAGAGACATCCTGAGTTTGGTGCTTTCTAAATAAGCCAATTAGCAGAGCTCAGAAAAGCCTTTTTTTGGGTTTATCCCTGGCTGCACTGGACATGCCTCCAGCCAGGATCCTTATCTGAAAGCAGTGTCATTCTTAAGTTTAAAGCACACCAAAGTGTGTTTTTTGTGTGTTTTTGTGTGTTTGTTTGCTTCTTTGTTTTTAATAGACAAGCAATTTATAAATGTTTCTCATCAGAAATTCCAGAACAGTGAATTGAAGAATCAAACATTACAAGAATGAAACCAAATCACTTTGATGATTTGGGAGCAGGGTGGGAGGAATTCTTGTCTTCAAAGCAAATAGTTTGGCAAAACAATTTGCTCAGGTCTATCAATCTTAGTCTGTGAAGACAACATCTCTGAGGTTAACAGCCTGCTTTGCCATTTTTATTAGATCATTTAGAAGTGCAAGGAAATTAGATTCTAACCCATATGGTGATGCAAATAAGTAAGTTCTAATAAAAAGAAATGTAGTCAAATAGTCATGGCCATGTTCTTCTTTTTCCTCATTAACATGAAATAACCATGACACGTGTACCATACTTCTCATTTAATATTACTGTTTTATAGTTTCATTGTATTGTAATATATCAGCCTCTTTAATGCTTATAGCTTTTGTGACAAAGGTAGAAATCGCTCAGTGGAAAGCAGTTGCTATATAAATGGAGGGAACAAGATGTTTAGCTTCCATGTGGATGGACTGGAAACTTAAACAACAACAACAACAAATTCTGTGTAACGTCCTGTAATTACACGAAAAAAAGGATTTTTTTCAAAGTAGTTTAACTTAAAATTGGTTGTTCCGAATTCAATGTTATCTTTAGTTTTGTCATATTGTGTCCAGGTTACTAGGGTATACAAAGAGCCTTTTCATATATTATGACATGCTTCTATACAGTTGAACTCCTGCATCACCACAATAGAGTGCTCACTCTTTTACATGAGGAAAAAGAAAAAAAAAGGGCTTTCTCTAGAGGATCTTAATATGTGACATACTATGAAAAGAAAGGATGCATGCAATGGGAGTTATCAAAACCTTGTATTGCTAATGAAAAGACAGTGTTGTGAAAATTACCACCAATAGTTAGTCATTTATCATTTCAGTCCTGGTTGTTGTTTTTTTGTTTGTTTGTTTGTTTGTTTTTGATAGCTTATTGTTCTCAGATCAGCAATTTTTCTTGTCTTTTTTTTTTTCTTATATTTCCCCAGAGCATCTGTTATTCAGAAGAAACAGCTCCCTCTGAATGGCATGCTATTGTTTTCACTGGCAATGCATGGGACACAGAAATGCTTAGTATACAGAAGAATAGAGATTCACTATTTTTAACTTCTACTGCTCACTCTGAACCCTTCTGTCCTCTGTCTTAGGACTGTCTAGCCAAAGTCACAGAATTTCCTTGTAGGAAATCACAGAATCACATGTAGAAATGAAATGTGCAGGGAATTTCCAGTCTCAGGATGCATGAAGTGTGTATTTCATGCATCCTGAAAATAGCAAAAGAAAGGATATTTATGGACACAATTTCCAGTATCGGGCCATTCAACTCTTTGTCTAGTGTGCAGTTCAGATGAATCTTCCATATCAACGTCCATAATGGGGTTGACTCATAGATTCAAGCAGTGGTCCATGTAAGCAGAGACCGTGAGGGTGACATGGCTGCTACTCAGACCCACGGCCAGGCCAGGCCCATCCGGAGGGAAGTAGAAAGGTCCACGGTTCTGTATGGAAGTGACTTTTAACTGTGTGGAAATTTCAGTATGTTCCTTACCTCTGATTTATTACTTCCATTTTTAGTTACTGTCCAAGGGGATACTCAAGCTGTAGAGATCGGCAAAATACAGAAAAACCAAATACTGACTTCTGCTTTGTGTCTTAGCACAGAGTGCAAAGCAGCAGCAGCCCTTTACATTGCAGCTGCAACAAAGTGCTTTTGAACTGGGGAAACTGACAATGAGCCAAAACTTGTCAGTATATTAGAGATGTGACACTGTGACATTTCTTGTCACTTTACGAATATAGAAATTACTGGCAACTTGTAGTTTGCTTGTTTTACCTCAGGATTCCTTCTGAATCCCACTGGATTTACCAAAGATTGTCTACTTTTGTGTAGCTCCCACTGTAACTTATTTCCTTTCTTCAAAATGTATGTTGTGTGGCTTAGCGGAGGGATAGAACCGGGGTCCTGCTGCTGTTGCAAACTACTTTCTTTAAACCCTTCCATGTGCTTATACCAGTGGAGTCTCTGTGATTACCTAGATTTACACTACATACAGCTGGTACATACAGATTGCATGTATTACTTTATTCATCCCTGGGTGCCTGTATCAAATCAGTTTTAATCTACTCTGATACACATATCAACAGAAACTTAGACCTAAGATACTGATAAAAACAGTTGTCTTTTTGTATCCCAGAGCAGCAAGAGATCCGTTTAATCTTCGGCAAAGGGAAGGACTTTGTCTTTGCAATAAATTTATGAAAAAGTGATTTGAGGTTTTGCTGATGGTGCAAGTTCATAGTACCCTAAACCACAAGGTCTTGAAAGCTTTTTCCATCATCAGTCACCCAAATAAGCCTTTGGCTATATTGACCAGCATTGTTTAAAAAAAACCTGTGTGCTCTACTTCAGCTTAGAAATGTAAGGTTTAGCTTAAAATGACTTTTTTTTTCTTTTTTTTTTTTTTTTTTCTGATTTGTACAGGGTGAATCTATGAAACTGGTGACCTCAAGGCTGACTAGGGAATGTAAATGTCCACCGTATGACTGCTGAAGGACAGGAAGTGTAACTCGAGGATTGAGAAATAATGGAAACATAAATATAATTCATGTTCATTTAAAAATAGTTACTTCCTCACCTGAGAAGAGCTGACTTGCTGAGCTCATTCACGCTGTGATTTCTGTTTGTGTGTTAAGGGGTGGGGTGGGAGGGCTCTCTCTGTTGTTTTTTTTTCTTATGCTTTGTTTTGTTTCTGGTGATTACTGAAGACCTGTTCACATTAATAGGAAGCTCAGCTCTTATAGCACTAATCTCTACCTACTTTTTCTCTACCAAAGAAAATTTTAGATTTCATGGTCCCATTGACCCATTCTGTGTCTTTTGAAGAAGTGTGCTGCTGCCTTAAGGAGGCAATTTCACTCTCCATAAACTTTGATCAGGAGCAGAAAGCTTCCTGTGCAAGTAATTCAAGAGGTAATGCTGGATGTTGTCTCTGTCCAAAAATGTTTGTTAGGATCTGAGCTTTTACCAAGGACTCGATTATTTACTTGCTTTCCTCCCACCTCAGCAGTGGCTGTCCTCTCCAGAAGGTGGTCTATGGCTGGTTATGCCCAAGCAATATTTGAGCGCCTGAGTATGCAGATTTTCACTCAGCCTTTCTGTGCTGTAGTTTGGGCCACTTCTCCATTTTTTCAAGGTTATTTTGCTGTCTGCTCTTTCCTTCCAAAAATGTTACATTCCTTTTATTTCATACTTTCTGAGATTTCATCAGCACGATATTCATTTGATTGTTGTGTTGTGAGAGAAAATGCTTAAATAGTATTGGGTGACCCACCTGTATTCATTCCTTTATACTACAGTAGTTTCTCTGTGAGCAGCACTTCCAAATCCAGCCTTCCAACCTGTAGTGCCCACTCATGCTGGCAAATTCGTTACTTGCTTATATTAATTACATATGACAGCATGTCAGAAGTCTTACTGGAGTCAAGGCGACACGACAGCTATTGCTTCTCCTCTGTCGTTTAGACTTGTTATCCTGTCACAAAAGGAAGGACAATTTGGCATAATTTCTCCATAGCAAAATGTGTTGGGTTCTTGCTCACTGTGTTCCCATTTTCTCCAAGTGTTTCTTCTGGTAGTTTTTCAAGAGTGGGAGATTATGTCTAGACATAATCTAGACAGACACGCTGTGCCTATTTTTCTACCAGTCTGGAGCCTAGCACATCAGTCAGACTTTCTTAAAGAGAAGGAGATGGGAAGCCCACACTCAGCCAAACCAGCACTCTGTTAGCCCAGAATTCAACCTGCCTACCGTGCACTGGACAGAAGCACCAGGGGAGAGCAGGAGAGGAGAGCAAGGATAATGGAACCCTTCCCAGGTGGTACCCTTGTGTCCTCCACAGGTCTCTCAGGTCTTCTTTCAGGCAGTACAATTCTGCAAGCTGTCACATCGATTTGCATCAGATCTTAAATATGGGCTCTGCATGGTTTGTAGTTCCTACTTGTTCACTACTTGTTCTCTACAATTTTTCTGCTAATAAGAATGTGCATCTGAATTTTTTTTGGTGACATGATCCATTCTTTGTCATAAACTTAAACTTTAAAATTTTATCGCAGAAGCTCTGAGTGATTTTCAGTTGTGACATCTTGATAAGTCAAATTATATATTGTTTTTGAAATACTAGTGTACCTAAAAAATATGATAATGCCTCTTTTTGTGTCTGGTAGTAAATGCAGTATGTCTCTTCTACAATACTTCCATGGGGTTGGAAAATAACAACTGTTTCATTATATCAGTGCCCAGTTTGGCCCCAGGTGAGGGTACGTTTGGCTTATGAGCCAATCTGTGCTTCTTTTTCAGAAACAACAAACCTTTCTGTGTAAATATTTGGATATTTGGGACTGGATTTTTCAATAAGGTGAAGGACGTTGCTTGACAGACTGGCTAGTCTAGTCCTGTAAGGTGTTGCACTAAATGTCTATGTTTCGTTTACCCTCATGTAAATCATTTGTTCACACTTCAGGTCTTGACGTGGTCTATTGCTATAAATTTGTAGATTAGATGAAAATTAGATTAGATGAAAATTAGATTAGATTAGATTAGATTAGAAAAATTAAATGGAGAATAAATAGAAAGTATTGTCTGATGATGAAGTATACCCTTCATTTTGTATCCCAAATGGAGGTTCTAAAGAAATAAGAGGTAATAGTAATTTGTTTGTATACATACATATATACATATAGTGTGTACTGGATACTATTAAGTATATGCAACTTCAGGATTTTTTTTTAATTAAGCTTTGAAAAACTTTCAGCATGTTTTTGTATTCTAGACATTAAGCTTTCTTCTGTGGTTTCTATGATCCATGTGTCAGGTAAGGGAACATCAGCTAGTATAAACTAATACTTCCTCTAGTTTTGCTGCTACATGATCACTGTCTTCCCGTACAAATAATTTTGAAATTTTCACTTCCACAGAAATTACCCCAAACTCTACCCAAAGCAAAATATTATATGGCTTTCTTTTCAGCTGATATAGTGGCTCATGGTGCTATAACAAATAAACAATAGAATGCTAATTGGCGTCTATGGAATAGATATTTATAGGAAAGGTCAGTTTTCTAAGATAATTTTTCATTTGGAAAAAGTTCATGTTTGCATTACTGTCATGTAGAAAGATAAACGTATTTTAAAGAATGAATGTCAGGATTAGAAATCATGATCCTGTGGATGAAACCATCAGCACAGAATTCTTGATGAGAATTTATGGAAGACCTTAATATCTAGGAATTACAAGGACAGAAGAAAGCTCTGACTTTAAAGATTAGACAATTCCATGTGTCAGATTGGCCGTGGGGGTTAGCAGATATGCAGATATGCTTTAAGGCTTTAAAAAGATTTGTGTTCCAAAAGATACAACCAACTTAATTGGTTTTCTAGAACCTTTGACTCTGTTCAGTGTGGGACAGTGTGAAATAATAGACTGCTATAGTAAAGTATACAAGCATTATTGCAAAATAGAAGAGAGGTCAAAGGAACATGTTGAAAAGAAATAGAAACAGATTATTTCTAAATTGAAAAAAAAAAAAAAAAGATAAACACTGAGAGGAGCTCAGTAGTAATTTCATGTTTCAGGATAGTTCACTAAAGTTTGTAAGTTTTTAGACAAGATCCAGTTCAATAAAGCCCCAGTTCAATAAAGGTTATCTTAAATTCTCTTAGCCAGATAGTCCGGTATCTAGTATCCCAATTAAAATGGATTTTCGGGTGGGATGTAGTTTTTTTTGCAATTAAAATAGTCAAGTGTTTATTTTTTCTCATTCTATTTTTTTTTCACATCTCTTAGAAGCTAAAGAGATGGAGACACTCCAGTCTGTAAGCTTTAAACCAAAATGTTATTTTGCAGTTGGTACAGAAGTTGTATGTCATAAAATATTTTGCTATTTGTGAACACATCTTGACTTTGTTAAGATTTATTTCTTTCATGTATTTAGAATAAGTACTGCAACTTCAGGTGTTTTCTTTGTCTCATGTGGAATTGAAAAGTACAATATATAGTCCAGAAATTAATATTTGTTTGCTGTATGCTATTCCTAGTAAGTAGTATGTGAAACTATGTGGTAATGTCTGTTCCTTGTTTACATGAGCTAACCAGTATAAGCTTCCTGTTCTTGACTAAACAAATCTTACAGTTCAGTTTCCCTTTGTCTGTAAAGGAAACCATTGTTGAATGAAGGATCTTAATGAATACTAGACCAAAAAGGTGCATAGTTGAAGAATTCACTTATTTGACAACCATGTGTCAGCGAACATGTGACATAATGCTTATAAACCCGCGTAGCCCTAAACTTGCTGAAAAGTGCCTTGTCTGACAGAAAGCTAACTGGACAGAATCTTTGCTACTACTGTAGCTAAGTGTGTACTGCACATGTTTTCTGGACTGTGCAGAAGTCAACTTCTTTCAGACAACTAAAGCAACCTGCAGCAGAAAAGAAACAGGATTGATTAATTCAAATAAAACCTTATCTTCTTACTATCAGTACCATAACTGAACTGATACTTCACTTTGAGGTATAGATGAGAAGTATTTGATTTCTAGTCTGTTGAAACAAGCGGTGTTTATTCCCCACTGGCTTTGAGGAGCATCAATACTCAATCACAAAATATAATTGTTTGAATGGCACATTCTGCTTTTGCTACCGATTTTAGGAAGATGTATTTAGGTTATACATAGTGGCGTGAATATAATGAATATATGTATATATTTGTATTTTTATTTCCATCAATAATCAAAAAGTGTCTTAGGTAAGTCTGAACAGGTCATAACAACTTTGATGTTAATCCTTGTAAGAACTTCTCTACTCAGGGAGATTAAGAAAACTAAGACAAAGCAATTATAGCAATATGCAAAAGAGAAAAGTGTAAAACACCTATGGCTTCCCATTTGGGAATTAAGTTACTTTAGCTCAAACAATTTGAGCTAAAGTAAGCTCAAATGTATACCTTAGCTTACTTTAGCTCAAATTGTTTGAGCTAAAGTAAGCTAAGGTATACATTTCCATTCTAGGGGATTGCAGGTGAGAAATGTATATACCAGCCACAGGTTTTCACCTTTTGATGGGATGTCATCTTGGGAACTGCTGAAATAATATAATTCTTATCCTGCAAAGTGCAGTGTCTTTCAGAGTTCAATATGATCGTTTTGTTGCTATTTTAACACTTTCATTCTGTCCACATCAATGAGTATGGACAAAGCGTAAAATTCTTGCTTTACCAAATACAGTGAAGCAAGGATTGTATAAAGAGATTTTTAGTTGAAGGGTGTTAATGTTTTCGATCCTGGCAAAGGAGTACTTGCTGTAACATTTTCTTTTAGCCACAATGATTACTGTGAAAAAAAGATTTGAATATGAAGAAATTTAAATTTCTGAGTCAACAAATACAAAATGAACCTTGTATTTATTTAAACCATCTTTCCCTCCAAATTGCCTTTATCTAACTTTGTTTCTCTTGCTGTCTCTTCAGGTGTTTTTGCTTTTCTTGTTTCCCACTATATATACTTGTGTTGGTTTGAAGATGTGTTTTGATGATTTGTTTGGATGGATCAATTAAGGATGAAATATATATTTATCTAGAAATATTTGTTTGTAGAGGCAGAGGAAACTGTGTAATTTTTCATATGTATGTTCAGTAGATTGCCTGTTGTTTATGGTACTGTTTTATATCATAATTTAGAAGTCTGAGTTGTCAGATCTGACCACCCAAACTTCTTTTTCTTGATGAAAACTGAGCCTTTCTGTAAAATTCTTGTGAACTGGAATTCTTTTCAAGGTCTTCTCAGCAAATCAGTCCAGTGCAATTCCAAGTGCTTATTATTATTTTCTTCTTTCCTTTTTGTAGTCACACCTTTATTCTGATATCATATTTTCTCATCTAGCAGTCGCTGGTTAAGTAAAAATATTCTCTTCATTTTTGGTCTTAAGTTTTTAATTGTCACTTTCCCTCTTAGATTTCATATGATCTCCTGAAATTTAGGCATATGTTGCCTCTACAATTCCATTCTAGCAGTCTGGGTTGTTATGTGGTGTACTTCGTATTCTTTTCAAGCCTATATGTTTGTCTATTTGCAGTCTCTGGTAAAACAACATAAATTTATTTGAATATGCTAAGCCTTTTGAGATTATATTTCTCTATCTTTTTGAAAGACTGGTCTTTTTACTCAGTCCTTCAAGTTGATGAGTTTAACAGATCAACCTGTCTTGTAACGTTTCAGAAACCAGCCAGAAGCAAAGATCTGTCACAAGTCTACTTAATTAATTGTCTTACTAACCAATTATCTGTGCATTATGGAAGAGTCTGTAATATCAAAGTGCTGCTCTGTAGAGCCTTTCTGACTGAAAGTAATATCAGTTATTAATAATTGGACTCCGGACTTCTGGTTACATGCTTAAACCCAAACCTCAAAATTTAGTTTTCATATTCAAAAAGTGCTATTTTTTTGGCAACAGAATGAAACATAAACCATGCCCAGTGAGAAGGGTATCTAATACCTGTTCAACTCTAATATCTTTTAATAAAACTCTCACTTTGAAGCCAGTAAGAATACTAGGTTGGCTGTGGACACATCCAAGCTCTTCTGGAACAAAGTATCTTAAACCACCATGAGACACTCCTGTACTTCATTCCTTTTAACTCCTTTTATGTTTTTCATTATGATCTTCCTGTTACTGAGAGCTCTTCAACCTTCCTGCCCTGAAAGTGATGACAAACTGCTATGCAAGGGACAGTCTCCTAGATCTGAGCCAGCACCACTCCATCTGCAGTTTAGCAAGGGTTCATGGAAAAGTAGCTGGGCCGGAAATTATTATTAAAAGTTGAGTATGTCATCTATTTCTGAGAAACCATTTCATTTATGCATAAAATTGCATTAGCCAGACTTAACAGGACTTTTATTTTCCAACAGCATGGAATTTTATTTTATTTTTTTTTAATAATGATGAATCCCAAAGGTGTCTTTTTATAGCTGCAGTGCATTGTCTGCCTGCAGTCATGGGCCTTCCCCCAACTTTGATCATTGTCTTATCAAACAATGCTACTTTTGTGAACTCTATGCAGAATTTTAGTACGGCAAAATTTCTCAGAGGACACATTTTATAGCTAATCTTTGGTAATCGTCACTTAATTTAATTGAAGAAGAGGGTGAGAGGGCAAGAGGCTTTATTACTGCTGTGTGGTTGGAGCATTGTATCATCAGCAGCTAAAGTGCTGTATAATTTGTTTGTAGAGTTTTACCTTGTAATATCTCTAATTGTGTGATATCTCTAACTAGTTTTCCATGTATGTTTGCAAATTTTATTGTTAATAACAATCCTAATATGGTATTCATTAGCCTGTTAATTACATTGTCATTTAGAAACCCTTGCTTCCAATTAGCTTTAATGACAACATCAGAGTCATTTTTCTTTGCTGCCATTTTTGCACAACACTTTCCCATTTAAACTGCCTGCTGTTCTATCTTAATTAAATTTAATAACAGCAGTGGTAGTTTATAGGGGACTTTTTAACCTCATTTAATGTCAGACCATTTATACTAGTTTGAAGTAGGCACTGAAAACGTTTGCATTAATCCAATTACTTTGAAAATGAGCAGACTTCACTTGTGTCAGATGATTTTATTACAGGCAAAATCCCCACAAAAGGTCAAACTTGCTACCTGTGCAAATATGTAGAAAAATCAGAGTTTCTTCTAAGTACACTGAAGATAAAGTTAAAAATCAACAACAGAAAGAAGGAGTACATATTTTTTTTAATAGCAGAGGAAAAGGATGAAAAAGCTGTCAGTGTCAGTAATAACTCAATGTTGCCATTCAGGCCGTACTCCAAGTAGAAACCAGTTTGCAGTTTTGTTTTCTTTGTTTAAACATGGGATTGCTCCACAGGGTCTGAACGATACACTTAGCATTATGAGGCACCCTTGAAGTTACACAGTGAGACTACAGTTGTGGCTCTTATTAAAAATAGTCTTTTTAGTCTGCACATATTTAAAGTCCTTTGCATAAGTTTATCCATGAACTGGTAGGAAATCACAGAAAAGCAAGATTGAAAGAGATACTAGAGGTCAGCTAGTCCATCCTCTTCCTCAAGCAGGGTGTTTAAACCACTACCATTTCTGAAGAAAAGTTTGTTAGACCTTACAGTCCTACTTTCAGAAAGATTTTGCACCTTCTATGATGGGCTCTGATTGATACAGTCAAATGCTGTTATGAAGACTGCTCCAATACTGACTGTCTCTGAATTTGGAGGTGATTGCAGGCACCTTTACCCTAGAATATTATTTGACTGTAGAGAGGCATTAAGCTTGACCGTGATCTGGAAAAATCCTATGGTCCTCTCAGGATGTTGCCTAGAGCTCAGACTTTGTGTGCAGAGTATGATAAAGAAGAAAGTGGAAGTATTTCAGTGATCTGTCAAAGACGGTAGCTGCCAGCTTGGCATTTTGAACTTGTGAGATACAGCAAAGCCAAAGAGGGATGCAGTTCCTCAGTTAGAGGTGAGAGGGAAAACCCAGCTGTAACTACAAGATGAGACACAGGCAGGGATGATGACTGTAATGGAAAAAGTCTGTGCCTAAGAGGCTGAAGGAGCAAAATCCTTGACAGTATCATAGGACTATTGTATCCCAACTGGTAAGTAAAGTAAGAAAACTCCAAGACGGTAATAAGACAGAGGCAGAAACTTGTCTCTAGGGGCTTCCTTCTCTGTAGCAAGCATAACTCTTGGAGATTTCAGGAGAAGGAAGAGGAAAGTGTATATTTCCTTCTCAGAGCACTGTTTAGGTCTTGCTTACCTCTCTTTTATTACACACCACAGTGGTGTAACAGGCAGCTTTCTGCTCAGCCTGATGAACTCTACAAATCCTGCTGTTAGGCTCATAAGTCACCCCTAGATCTGGCCAACAGTTTCAAGGATGTTAAAGTCCTGATTGGGTCTCCTTAGTACCAGATATAAACAATACAAGGGTAGTATATGCTCTAGTATTTCCTGCAGGTAATTTAAAGTATCTTTTGTGGCTGAATTAAGAAACAAACAATAGTAACAACAAAAAAAAACCACTTATCTCCCTTTGACCTAAGTGATTAGTATTAGTAGCTTCCTAGGATTGCTTCTGGGATGAAGACAGATGACTCAAAGTTAGGCTTTATCTGGGGTGTATTTTTGTTGGATAAACCAATTTACATCCAGTCCTATTTCTCTGAACATACCTAATAGCTTCTCTTGCTTTCCTGATATGCCATGCCACAAACCCCCTGTCTTACAGGTATTGCCACAGGTCCAACTTCTCAGCTTTACACATTTAATTAATTTCCTGCTTGGATGAAAAACGATAGCTTCCCCTTGTGTTTGCAGCTTGTGTATCTTAGCTGTGATGGGTTAAGTACCTCGCACCTGTGTTCCATTGCTTACAGCTGCTTCTGTTACAGAAAGGAGCTTGCTGTTTGCACTCACTGAATTGGAACAAGTACTTTGCTGCTACTCTGGTTTCAGCTAGATCTACGCTTCTTCTTGAGAACATGAAGAACTCCCATTAATAATAGATGCAACTTACTGGGGCTAACAAGATTTTTTCACCATGTATGTCTGCATGATATATGCTTTGTCTTTTATAAAATAAAATGCTCCCATCTGATTTTTTTTTTTTTTTTGTTAGTAACTTGCAGAAAAACACAGGAAAATAGATTTACTGTTTTTTGTCTTTTATAAAATTGAAACTAAAGGAATAATTTGTCTGTGCTAACATCATAGTACTTTGCACTGCATAGGCTCACCTGGAATGCAAGTGATCTCTGGGGAGCCTTCCTTGCACTGAAGTTGCACAGTCATGTCAGGGCCATAGATCTTGATAGCCCGAGCCACAGTGTCATGTGGAGAAAGGGCCAGATGTAGTACAGGAGATGCTGTTACCCTATCAGTTTATACAGGAGTGTCCAGAGACAAAGAAGAGACCATCCTGCACCACCCAGCAAAACATTTTGTGAATATGGTCCATGCAGTAATTTCAGTAGATACCTCAGGGAACAATGCTCCATCTGGTCAGCAGCTCCTCAGTTACTACTAATACACACTGACACACTTATTAGATAACAATTTTTTTTTTAATGTAGTAACCACACTTTTGCTCTTTGTAGAGTACATATAACAATTGGGGTCATCCGAATGACTACCATGAAAGAATTAATAGTATTATAAATGCTGAAATAATAAGGATATCTTAAAATAACATAACCTAAAAGTTAAATGTAGATAATGGGAAGAGTGTCTTCTAAGTTTGATACCTTGCAGTCCTAGCTTGAAACTGTTAAAGTTTCCTTTATATGTGCCTGCAAACAGGCAAATGGAAAAGGGCTGAGAGGAAGTATCCTCAGTACTAGTGTTACTGGCTGTTAAATGGAGGATGCTATTTATTAACCTTGACAGTAAGGCAGAGAAGAATATGGCTGTGTGGTGCAAATGCAGATCCCTGAGCTTAAAAAGTTAACTCGTACCAAACAAAATTATCCTGGAGCTCTCCCTAGGCTCATTTTATCTGTCTGGGAAGTTAGCACAGCTACATCATTCCTGTTAGATTTTGAAGGCCAGCTGAAGTATCATTGCACCATGTTCTTTTCTACAGGGAGTTTTCCTCATCGCTTTCTGTCTACTTTCAGGCAAGCTGAGCATTCATCTGTGTCCTTATCCCTCTGCAAGTGACTGTACAGGGATCTGAGAGGGTGAAAATTAGTAGCCAGACTTGCACGTAACCTAGCTGTCCAGAGCTAAGAGTGTGAATGAATATCCTTTGTGTGCTTGCCTGTGTAGCTGCAGCAGGACTGCAATATCAAAAAACAGATCATCACTCCCACACTTCCATGCCTATCCTTAAATAGGTATTCCTGTGGTTTTTTTCTTCCCTCCTCTTACTCAATGTTTTCTCTTCATTCTATTATCAGTTTTCATTTCAGCAGATTTGCTCTCCAGACTCTTGGTTTATTAATTTTTGATGTAATATTTATAAAAAAAAATAAATTAAAATTATACAATTTATTTATGGAAATATCAGTCTCACCCTGGTGCCTTTTCCCAGTAGGTCTCTCATGTTATGGCTTTGAGCTTTGTCCTGACTTTAGGTACTGTGATGAAGACAACGCGTATCTGCAGCAGATCGTGTGGGTAATGAACAGCCTAGCGAAGAATTTCCACATCATCTTCAAGGGATGCATTAAAAAGTATCCTAAATGATTATGTGTGTCTTGTGCCCATTTGCCACATTAACTGGGATTCATACATTGGCAAAGAAGGTGGGGGGCAATTTTAAGAAGTGGGAAAGAGTTAGCTCCTGCGTGTCCAGCAAAAGCTCATGGGGAGTAGCTTTGTGTCTGCAGCCAGTTCTCAGTGTACTTGTAGGTGCTGTTGGTATCTTGCAAAGCTGAGTTCCCTCGAGAGGCAAATAGAATTGCAGAAGGCTTTGCTGGGATCAGATGACAAGAATGTGCTTTGAGGCACGTTGAAATGAAGAGAGGAGGTGAAAGTTAAAGGCAGATAGAAGTTGGGATGAAATTTAAATAATATAAAAGCAATAAAAATAATCCTCAGTGTGGCTCAAGAGCAAATAAAAAGGATACTTCAGAATTACAAATGACACATAGGAAGAAAGGTGGATTGGTGAAAAGGAGGGCAGGTAAGAAAAACCCTGCAAGCTGATGTCTATTTGATATATATGTATCTATTAAGCCTGTCTGAATTCAATAGCAAAAAAATAGAGTAGTTTGATCCACGCCAGTTTTACAAACCAGTTTTATTGCTCAAAACTTCTAAAATAAAAGGTGAAGATGGATCACTTGCATGTTTGGTGATGTTAAATCTGTGCCTTGTGTATAGTTGAAGGTCTTTTTTGTCCAGTTTAGGAATCCTGTGGTATTTGTTGCCCACCTGTCAAAATAGCTTTTCAGATGGATTTTTTTTATTACCAAAATGAAAAGGGAATGTATACAAATATATAGCTTGAGAGTGAACAGAGTTAAAGGAGTTGGAAGTAACGGATGTAAATTAACATAACATGCCCCAGAAATAACAACTAGAGTTGTGACAATGTGCAGTAGACACTCAGACATTTTCTAGTTGGTGTGCAGAACACTGAAGCATAAACCAGCTACAGGCAGGGGAAGCAAGCAGGCAGAGGTTTGGAGAGTACACATTTAATGTGGGAAATCCTTCCTGGATAATTTGTCTATTTGTGAAATTTATTGTAGTGCCTCTTCCCTTGTTCCTTAACATGGAGTGTCCCCAGAAGGAGCATTATTTAACTGATCACTTAACTAGGTATTTAGAGTGTAATTTGAAGGTGACATAGATTATATGCTCTCTTTCAGACGGGAATTGACTTTCAGACATTAAGGGAATTGACACTTGGAAAACCAGGTATTTCAAGGTGTTGAGCACCCTGAATTCCATTTAATGACGTGATAGCCAAGGACAGTGAGGACCGTGCAATGCGATATCTGTTTTCATCCCTTACTGATGCGATGCCCTGTAGAGGCATTCTAACTAACTAGGCACCCAACAGCAGGGTTTTCTGTCTCTCTTATGGAGAACTTCCTTGGTTACCAACAGGAATACTGAGGACATGGAAATGGCTTAAATCTGTTTCAGGATATACAAACATAACTAAATACAGGCTCACATCTGCCCTTCTCATGAGCACAGCTGTTTATTCTTATTCTCTCTTCTGAATGAATATCGGCATGCCACTGACCATGAACATGTTTTCTATACACTGTTGCTACTACAAAGACGCCTCTTTTAACACAAGCTAGAAGAGATTTTTCTCTGCTCCTTTTGACTTCTAAGTATAACTAGCAGAATAAACCAGCAGAAAACGTCCTCTCTAATATTTTTTTTAAACGTGAATTTTGCTATATACTGCAAGATCTTTCTAACTGCCAGATAAATGATATTCATTTCAGATGAAAAATGCAATTAATTGGGAAGCTTAAAGGATCAATTAACAGAAGAAACTGTATGAAAGCATCTAATTGCCTTGAGACTAACTTACCATTTCTTCTGAATTTCTTCCTGTGTTGGGAGTGCATAGCAAGGTTGTCCTCAAAGCTCTGGTGCTGGTTTTGGGGAAACAAGTGTACTGAAATTTGCATTGGCACTCTGTGCAGTTTGTAGCAAAACTTTCCACTAATAACTTGTCCTTCATTTTTAAGGTATAAATAAGTCTGTCCATGTTTGAATAACTTCTGAAAATGAGAGGAATGTTTTTATATGTGCCACTGTTCTGTTGTTGTTGTTATTTGTAACAGGATTTTAACTGCTTGGCCTTTCCGGCCCTTGGGATTCCTCTGCTTGTCAGCACTCTGTGCCTGTCCTTTCCCACAGTCTGCTTCCACTGACTTTCTCTGTTCTGTTAATTTTGCTGTTTAATATCTCCTATCTTTACATTTCTTTCAGTTATGAAGCTATTTGCTAAAAATTCAGACAGGCTTATTCAAACTTTTCAAAACAATAATTGCAGTTCAAATCCAATAATTCTGGAACTTGCCAGAGGACAAATTTTACCTTTAGTTTTTGGAGCCAGCAGGGAAAACTGCCCAGTGGCACTGACTGCAGGGCTTCTATTGCTGCACTTACTGCTACTGTTCTTTGATGTGTTCTGAGAATTTTTGTAATGAACTTTCTTTCCCATTCCTTTAATTATCTGAGGTTCTTCACACCACTTATTTCTTCTACCTTTGAAACCTCCAAAAAGTGGTATGCTACTAAGTCAGAGCAATAAAACATATGGAGACAACTTTGGGCAGTATGAAGCTAGCTGGCTAAAAAGATTTTAGGAAATATATCTTTTTGCTTGGAAAAAAAAAAAAAAAAAAAAAAGGAAAAGCTTGATGGCAAGTATTTGAAAGGATTAAAAACAAATCCAAATATTAAAAATAAAAGACATTGCTTATATCAGTCTGTGATTCCCAGCTGTTATCTGAGCCAAATACCTGATTTTAACACTAATCACATATAGGTATTTTGTTAATGATCCTGGGGTCCTTGAAGTTAACTTTTTTTTTTCTTTCACTATCTTTAGTGATCTTGATGTGAAGTCCTATTTGATTTGTTGCTTAATGTTCCATATATCCTTGGAAATCCTAAGGGATTTTTTTTTTCAGAACACTCACTGAATGCAGCCATATGAGGTGTGTGTGTGTGTTTTTTGATTGTTTTATAAGACAAATTATTTTTAGTAGTTCTAGATCCTTTTCTACCTACAAGGTTTACAGCAATATCTGCATGTGTTTTGATTACATGGAAAATTAGAACCATTTTTTTCCTAAACATAGGCACAGAAACTGTGTCTGTCGCTGATAAACCTGCAAGTTATCTTCTGGCTACAACAAATGCCATCTTGATTTATTTATTTATTTTTCCAGTAGTCTTACCAGCTGACTGGTCATAAATTTCTATGCAATGACATTCCAGTGTCACTTGACAACCTGCTTGTTTGAGACAGAATAATGGTAGCACAGATTTCTCAGCAAGTTTTGGCTTAGCATCCTTACTTCTGTCACCATACCTAGCCTAGTAACTTCTGTGCTTTTTGGTATTTGTATTTTTAGCAAGCATAGAACTGCTCCTGTTGCAGGTTAGTGACCCAAGCAGTTCTTTGCAATGCAGCCTTCATCTAGGAGTCCTGAGGTGGGATTTTAAGAATTCACACATAACATATTGCTTCTACTAAATAAGCTTCCCATGGGAGATATTCCTTCTGCTTTCTCAAAATGGATGATAATTTAATGGTTTTGAATGATAGCTGTCAAGCACTCATCAAAATTTTGACAAAGAGTATTTCTTCTTTTTGATGATTTCTAGGCAATTACAGCCATACTTATGCAGTACTATTTACAGGGTAATGGTTCTATGGTTTATTTGTTTGTTTCAGAAAAGAAAATTATGAATGCTGACCCACTTATTTCTTCTCTGAACAATTTCTGGAAGACTTTTTGCAGTCTGTGCTGTTCCACAGGAAATAGTCATTTGAAAACTTTTATCTTGCATTTTCATTATTTAAAAAGTAGAAATGAAAAAGTAAAATGAAAAAATATTTAACATTTTTTCTACAGTTGGATCTAATTGCTGAGATTGCTACAAATAATATGGGGGTTAGTCAACCAGATTTCAAGGTGATCTATTCTAAACATGCTTCAATACCACAATACTACTTTCCTGGTATTTAGAAAGTTTTATTTTATTTATTTTGATTAGATCAAAATGAGTTATCCCTTTGATTCTGTAATCATGGCCTGCTAAAACAGACTGTAATTAAAAATCACGTAATGAGCTTATGTGCTTAAATCAGTGATAGCAGTTGTTCAATTTTATTGCATAATTAATGCCGAAACACTTATTAAAAATTATGTACATTTGCATATATGAATCAATAACGTTAAATATTCCTTTTAATAATTTTAACTTCCTGGGTACTGTGAATCATGCCTTTTCTTACCATTTTCCCTCTCTGTTCGGAACTCTTGTCTCAGAATGAAAAGCAAAATCCCCTCTAAGACCAGCTGCTACAGGCAAAAGGAATGGGCAAGCTTCCAGACACTCACTCACTTCTGAAGCAGAGGCAAGCTGCAGTCTAGTAGAGATTAGAAACAGCTGTCCTGAGTTGCTGAAGAGGAAGCCCTTTATGGGAAAAGTGTACTTTGCACTTGTGGAGAAGTGGTGGATAATAGAAAGGAAGTAAGAAATACAGTGCCAGGACACCTTGGCTCTAACAACTCTACTACTACAGCATTTCTTGATTAGAGTCTTTATCCTAAAGCACTTCCATTACTTTCTCAGAAACAATGAGATCCGGCAGCAGAACAGAGAAAATACTGCACTAGAAATAGTGTCAGAACCCTACTTTTAGCATCAGATTTCCTTTTTGCACCAAGAAGCCACCTCTCATCTTATCTTTGTTATTTGTTGCACTGAATGTGTTTCTAGAACTCATCTACTAGCCAGAAACATGCTCAGGAAGACTGTCTCACCAAAGTACCTGGCAATAAGAAAGCACAGAACTGTATGGCATGGCAGTTCAGTGATGATACATTCGAGCAATAAATCATCAAAATGAGACTTTCCAATGATACATTACTGAAAAGACCATGTAGGCCAGAAGTAGATTAATTTTAATCATGCAATCTCCCCAGCAAAGGCACACATGGTGGAAGTGGATGACATAAGGCTATTAAAAAGGAAAGAAAATGGGATCATAACTACTGTCCCTCTGTATTCAGCACAGAATACAGAGTTTGTTTCTTTTCCTACTTTTTGTCCTTAATTTACTTTATCCTGCTGATGGATTTTTGTGATTGAATTAAGTTTACCAAGATCTAACAAAGCTGAACAGTCTCTTGCAATCGAGTGACAATGTTTCTGGGTATAGGCTTTGAAATGACTAATATGGTAAGGTATGATTCATGCTATTTGCAGCCATTCTCAGCTAATGGCCTGGAATCTTTTTTTAGGATGTTATTTTACTCTTTTGCTATTTTATTGTTCATGCATAGCTTAAAGAGTTCTGAGAGTTAGTTTTCCTTACATAGTACCCGCTTAGCAAGATTTCAGAAGATGCAAAAGATGTTAGAAGTGAATAGATGCTAAGCTGGTGCAGCCTGTATAGCTCCAGTGATCAGTAGATCTGCATCTCAGAATTTGAATTTCAGGAATATTCCAAGTATCAGCATTTTCATCTGTAATCTATCTTACTTAATGTTTTTTTCAGGCAGTTTCATGCTGCATATTTACTACTGCTTTCTTCAGCCTGGCTTAAGTGTTTTGAGGGAAGATGATTCAGCAATATCCTTCTTCATAGGTGTTCTGTGGTATAGGTGGTCTTGCCATTCACTAATTGCATAGCTTGGATATTTGAAAAAATAAAATACTTTACAGAATTAGCTGCAGATCTAAGTGGGTCATGCCATGAAAATGTCTTTGATTAAAAGCACCAGAGATACTTCTGTATTTGTAAAAAGCACTTCAAACACAAGTACTAGAACTGTGAGTGTTAGAATATAATAAACACTTTTCTACCCAAGTACATGTGCTGAGCAAATGCCAACAAGGAAAGGGTTAGCTGAATGAATCAAGAGATTAAATATCTGTACCTTCAAAACAGAACTGAAGTATAATATGGTTTATTTTCATGAAGAAAAAAAAAAGGGGGAGAAAAAAAAAAAGCTGATCTTCATTTTCAGGTACCTAAGGAGTACTGAGAGTGTATATTATTACATCGCCAGCTGCTCTGAATTTACAGATTTAGATGATCAGAGGACTGGAGCATTTTTCTTATGAAGACAGGTTGAGGGAGTTGGAGTTGTTCAGCCTGGATAAGGGAAGGCTCGGGGGAGACCTTACAGTGGCCTTTCAGTACCTGACAGGGGCCTACAGGAAAGCTGGGGAGGGACTCTTTGTTGGGTAGTGTAGTGACAGGACAAGAAGGAATGGCTTTAAACTAAAAGAAAGTAGGTTTAGATTAGATATGAGGAATAAATTCTGTACTCAGAGAGTGGTGAGGCACTGGAACAGGTTGCGCAGAGAAGCTTTGGATGCCCCATCCCTGGAGGTGTTCAAAGCAAAGCTGGATGGGGCTTGGGCAGCTTGCTCTAATGGAAGGTGTCCCTGCGAAAAATAGCAAGGGGGTCAGAATTCTATGATCTTTAAGGTCCCTTCCAACCCAAATCAACCACTAACTGCTCTTGTTGTTGTAGCACTAGTGAGTACAACTCACTAGGCTGTAGCCACCTTGCTGGAGTTACAAGACAACAGAAACAGTTTAGAAACACAAACAAAAAATAATTGTTAAAGCTCTGCAAATGAGGGGTTCTGATGTACAGCAGAGGGTTCTCTGTAACACTTCTGTCAGCTGGTTATACCGAACTGTGTATCACAGTGGCCTACAGGCTTACCACAGGAGTAAAACAAGGTCTATAGGTTTGGTTATGAAATACTGAGAGAAGAAAATAAATTGAGAAAATTTCAGCATGCCAGTCCCTCAAAGCGTACAGTTTCCTTCTTTCTTTCTTTCTTTATTTATTTATTTGCTGCACTGCTTGTAATGAAAGTGTCCACATTTAAGAATCAAAAGGACAGATTTGCTGTGGCCATGATAGCCTAAGAAAAATATTTCTAAAGAGAGGCAGTCTTGGCTGTTTCTTTTATATGCTGATCTACTGTGGAAGCAAAAAAATGCCAATCTGGGGGAAGCCTTTTCAAGCCCAGAACAGAAGAAAACATCAAGGAAATAAACTGAAAACTGTTGCTGTATGTTTAAGTTAATTGTCTCCCTGGTGAAGGTAATCTAAGGGGAGTGGTGTGGGAGAGGGAAGTGTCTAGCTTTACAGAAAGAAGGGAATCTCCTACAGCACTGGAAATAAGTTCATTACGCCCCGTGAGATAAGGATATGGGTACTTATCAGCAGTAGAATAGCGGGAGGCTGACAAGAGGAGGGAAGGAGGAACCTAGTATTGCCCTGGAAAGCCAGCATCTCTTAGCTCCACAGCTCTTATTCTGGGTGGTGTTACTGGCTAACCCCTATGCTCAACCTGCAGGTTGTTTGCAGGTTGCCGTGGAGGATCTGACTAAGCAGCAATGGTGGTGTTGTTTCACAAAAACAGTGCAAAAATAACGTGGTGGGATGTGACCTCTATTGCCTGGGAGAGCTCAGATTAGTGCGTGCTGGTTCTCTGGTTTTCCGTGGGTAGTTCCTATGAGGACACGATGTGCTGGATGAAATATCTTACAATTTGAATTTCTGTAATATTTGCTGTGGGAAATATATTGACAAATTGAGTGTTTTTGCCTCAGAGTGATCTGGTTCTCATGATGTACGGTGACCTAAAGGAAATCTGCTACTGGTGATCAAGTAAGCCAAATCTCTGAACTTTACTTAAAAACTAGGAGAGAGGTTCCTGGGCAAAGTTTTTGCAAAATATTATGACACTGTAATACTTAAGTCTTTTTTTTTTTTTTTTTCCTTGACTATACTTTCAGTTTAGGGTAGAATATGGCAATCAGATACATATTTAGTGCCAGTTTATCTTTTGCATCATTTAAAGTTTTTTCTGCAGTAGTCAAATGACTTTTTCAAAGGCTCATTCATCCTCCAGAGCAGAGTTCTTACTGACTTCCCTTTAGACGGACAAGGTGAGCTTTATGAGTATTTCTCAGTGCTTATGAGAAAAATAGTGACATGAGGTAGCTGGTGGTAACTCCCTTATACTTGTCCGTGATTTTGTTGTAAAATGATGTGGATTGTTCTGTAGATTTCCTCTTCAGGAGCAGCATTCTTTATTTTCCTTTCAATTTCCAGTTGTCTGTTATTCTTTGTGTTGTCGCATATGTTGTAATATGAGAACAGCACAGTCATTGTGTTATTTGCTGCAATTGCTGTCACATTTTCTCCCGTGTATTGGAATTCAATTAGCATGTGTTTTCACTTTGCTGATGTCACTGATATTAGCAGCTATTTTCCTACCAGTGTGTGTTACATCTCATGCTGGTTAGTGAGAATATAAGCATATCCCAGGATAGCAGGTAATGGGCAAATCTAATGGATTAAATTAATGCCTGTTGTAGTCTGAACAGCTTCAGCTAGAATTATCTCAGGAATTAGCTTGACCCAATATGTGAGTAGAACGGTTATTATCAAGAGTACTAGTGATAGTTTCTCTCTTACTTCTACTGTCAGAACTAAATGCAAATTTTAGTCCTTGTGGGAGTGATCAAGGAGAAATCAGCCCTCACTGAAATGAGTGTTGGATGTATTCCTCACACATACAACCAGATCCTTGGCTGGCATTAGCAGCCCAGTTATTTCAATGCATCTGCAGAATCAAACATCATTCTCTAATGACCTCCAAGAAACCAATATTACAGTAGGTTTTCCACTATGTTTTTAGCACATGTAGCACACTATTTAATGGATAATCTATTGTTTTATGCCGTACAGGCCAGAATGGAAGCTAAGTGTTAGGTTGCCTTGCAGATGGTATGAAGCCAAAATTAGTCCTGATGCTGTGCCTCTGAGGTTAGTAAGAGCAGCAGAATTGCTCAACAACTGGTTAGTAGTTAAATGCATGTCATTCTTTCTGCTTGATGAGATGCCTGCCTTTTTTGAGGACATATTCATTCTAGTTATGAAGAACTTCAGGTTTTTTAGTTTGTTTGTTTTGTGACTATTGTGACTATCACATTATGAGAACTCTGTCTCTTGACAATCAAATATGTCAGGTGGTTTGCTGCCATCAGGTTCTTAACAATCATCTTAAAGACTTTGTGGTGGTTTTCTGAAGCATATGGACTTATCTTTCTGATATTTCCTGAGCTGTGAGTTGCTATTTTACAACTGTTGCTGTTGTATTACATTTTGTTAATTAATTGCCATGGTATGAAGATTGATGAGTTAAGTAAAGTAACTACACTTTTATTCACATTTTTTCAGAGCACAAATATGGATTATTTTTTTTTCCCAATCAGTGCAATGTAGCTTGTTGTCTGAAGAAGGGAGTTGGAGAAGAAGCACTGTGATAGTATGAGAGAGAATATTCATTTCTGCAGAAAATCTACTGTGCTCTAAAGACCTTATATTACTACAATCTTTTTATGTTTTTCAGACTAATAGAGTCACTGCTAACGTGATCTCAACGAGAGTAGAAACAATGTAAGAACATTTTTTTGCAATTTTTTCCTGCTTAACAGCTCTTTCACTTTCCTGGTTAGTCTACCATACCTGTAACCATCTTCAGAATCTGGCAATAATGCAGGCATCAAAACTGGCTTGATGTTTCAGTAAGAAGTGATCCCTAAAAGAGAAAAACATTCAATGAAAAACTATTTAAAAAAAAAAAAAAGTGTCAACATTGACTGACTCATAACAACAGAACTCCTGGCATGTGAGCCCTACAATTCTTACTCTCTTTAATCTCATTCCAGGTAAAACAAGCAAACAAACACACACACACCCTGTACCCACCCCCCCCACCCCCACCCCCCAAATCGACATGGGGCCTGGCTTTCAAAACTGTTTTTTGTTTGCTTGGATTTTATTTATTTATTTACTTATTTATTGAGGGGGAGGGGGGTGGAATATATATATATATTCTATATTAGGACAACATTTCTCTTGTTCTTTAGTGTAAAAAGGCTAATGAAGAAGATAATGTTTTGTTTTCCTGAACTGGAACATTCTGCAGTCTACTGTGCTGTGTATTTCAATAAGCTCCTTTCTAATTGCATATCAGCTGTCAGGTAACACCCTTCCTTCCAAGGGAGGCAGTGTATTTGCTTAAAGCTCTGAAGTATTTAGATGTTTCCCCAAAAGGGTCTTTATTTTAAGATAATCTTCAGAAACCAGCAGCTGTCCAAGGTGTGTAAGAGGAACACAGATAAGACTTAAGACAGATTCTTGCAGTCACTGGATCTTTTCATGCCCTTTGAAAATTAAGCCATTCAGAGAGGGAGCCTTTTCCTGGGGCGTTTTCCTAATGTTTTCCAAATGTTGTCTCATATCAGCCAAATGGCCAGAGCCTCCCAAGAATCCTATTACAGAAGCACAATTTTTTTGTTCACTTCCAGTGTATTTAGCTGTATTCCTGATGAAGCTGTAACTGACAGTGTCTGTAAAGGCTTTGCTTATAGACTTCACAGTTGAAACTCAAACCATTTTCTTTCAAGGTGTATTAGAAACCGGATGTTTCCAAGTGTTACTGCTGCTGGTTGCTTTGTGTTGCAAACGGTTAATCTGGTTTACGTGACACATTCCTTAATCAGCAAGGAAGCGTGCTTTCTTCATACCCTTATACTAAATTCAGCAGGTGTTCAATGAATTACAATTCAGCTGCTGAAGCATAGCTAGCTAGGACTTCTTTGGATATCTATATTTCACTTATTCCACTATCCATTTTATTATCCACTACACTTGACCAAAGCTATGAAGAAAACAGTGAAAATGGAAGGAGGGGAGAATTCAACAGTTCTGTAAGACTAGGAGTGATAGCCAAAACCAGCTATGATAGAAGTTAAAAATGGATATACTTAAACCAAATTGAAGCCTGTGCATGTGTGTTGAACATATGCTGAACTTTCCATCTGAGGGTCTCAATCATTTATAAAAATGATCTGAATGAACATAGGAGTTCATTGTGTACTACATGCCTGTTTACAAAGGTGCTTCAGACATAGTTTGTAGGTCCACGTAAGTAGTGTATAATTTATTGAGATTTCTTCTGAATCTTTACCCTTTCTTTCTCCACCTCCTGTTGCCCCTGTCTTTGTAGCTTCTTTGTTGACAAGTTTGCTTGATTTTTATACTTTTTTCCTTGTATCATCTATGCTTTTCCTTGCTGGGATGAGCGTTTTGTGGACAGTTCTGTAAGGAACCTGAGTTTTGTTGCCAGGCCATTGAAGCTTATGTAGCCTTGTTGTTGTGTTGGGAAACATGATTCTGTTCTCTCTGTCTGAAGGAAAAACTGTTCTTCCATAACAAAACTGGCAGTAACAGCAACCAGTAAAAAATTTAAATGGGTCACTACTGAAACACAGCTGATTTTGTTCACTTGGAACAAGAAGTCACTTGGCGATAAGAAGTGATACATTATAAAGGAAGAAAAAAATCATTTGGAACCACTCCACTCATAAAGCTTTGTAGTATTAAACCCATTTTCCTGGTGTACAATGTGTTCATGTTTCCAACATTAACTTCCATAAAATATTGATAAGAAAAACACCCACAAATTTGATAACCTGGATA
Source organism: Anas platyrhynchos (assembly GCF_047663525.1). Classification (NCBI taxonomy): domain Eukaryota; kingdom Metazoa; phylum Chordata; class Aves; order Anseriformes; family Anatidae; genus Anas; species Anas platyrhynchos. Next base: position 39,437,766 of record NC_092590.1, read on the forward strand.
ATGCATAGCTACAATTCATTAATTAAGCATTATTTCATAAATCTTTTCCCTTTTGAGGCAACCCAGGAAGGCAACTGTAGTTTCTACACACCTTTCCCCAGAAGTAGTGGCAGCCTGTTAGCCTGTTGTACAAGCAGATCCACATAACAGCTAATCCAAGTGTATGCATTTATATCGTGGGAAAGCTTCTAACAATAGTATAATTAATCAGTGTATGTATATTTGCATAATAAGTCAACGTACATGTAGTCAAGACACCGTGTATTGCCTTATCCATTCGAAATATTATACACACCTGTTCAGAAATTCCATTTTTATAAAAGAGCTAAAAATATTAGAACACATTGTTCAAGGGACTCTTTAAAGCTAAGTCCCCATTCCAGACTTTGTTGCTATCAGTGACTGATGAATTTGTTTTGTGAGCAATACCCTATCAAAATACCAGTGAAATTTGAGGGAGTTAGCATCACCACAGGTGGGACCTGCACAGCCTGCAACGCGCTGCCCAGAGGTCCACTTGGTACTGCATCATATCAGAGTTTCCAGCACCAGGGGGGCATAAGATTTCCATAACATGCTAGACAATTACAAGAGACATTTTAACACACTCTTAATTTTCTTTTCTTTTCTAGGCAGCCTTTGCACTCCAAGCCTAGAAACTGCTGTTCTGAAAGCAAATGTTCTTGCCTTTGTGCCCAGGTTGGGTATAGATGGTTTGCTCTGACTTAAATTGCAAGACTGCTCATACCACATAAGCAAAATATCTGTCTCTTTACCATATCATTAGTTCTTATTCATCTCTTTCTCTCTCTCTCCATCACTGCAAAGCACTCTGGAAGTGGTGGAGGGGCTCCATACTCCAGATGTCTCAAGGGCAAAGAGCTTTGCTTTCATTTTTGTCCTCAGGCACCAAACTTAAGCAAGGTTCCTATTACAAGATAGTGGCAGAGATTCATACTAAACATAAAAGTTTCCAGAGAGACTATTAAATCAGTGCTGACCTGATTTTAATAGCACATAATATTTCCATGGATTGCAAACAAGTAAACAGTCTTTGACAAGTATTGTGCATAAATTCACTTAAACATAGAAAAGATCAATAAAGAGTCAGAAAGTATGCAGAGGCTATTTTTTAGAGGTGGGGGGGAATAAATGTTTTGTAGAATCACTTTACTGAGTTAGAAGCTTTTTGCATCACTAATGAGCCATTCCATGTCTTGGACAGCTCTGCTATAAAATGCTATTGGGAAAGCTTTTTAAAAACCTTAGTGTCATACATAGTCAGGATCAACTGGGACAAATGTACTTCAAAAATCATGTAAGTGACCTGAAAGGACAGTAGAAGTTTGTCTTGGATTTAGTCCTCTTTCGGATGTGATAATGCCTATCCACAACTGCTAAAATTGAAATACTGCATATTACTCTTTTGTAGAAGGTCACAATAAATACAGGAGGTAAATGGGTGTACCTCTTGTAGTAAATTGTGTTTGAGATAACACTGAACTTAAAACAACAAAGAACCGGCAATTCAGCAGTACTATCTAAATATTTTGCTCATTTGGGAAGAATTACTAGCTAGGTTGGAGTCCAGTGTTGCTGGTGACATGCCTAAAAGTGGCTGGTGTCCCAGATGGAAAGTAACCAAGCCATAATTTGCTGGACTTTTCTTTATTCTTTTCAACTAAATCTTACCTTGTTTAGACAACTACTTACTCCTCAGAGAGCAGTCTCTATGGCACTTGTTCCTGACAAGCATGGGCAGCTCTAGAGTGTGTTTTGGCTCAGTGAAAACCCGATGGAGAGAGATCGTTGTGTGCTGACAGAACATTTACAAGTCTACAGAAACTTTAGCAGTGTATCTAGGTGTACTGCCTGCCCCTGCAAACAGTGCCTGCTATGCACATCTGCCACAGTCAGTGAATTGCCTGATCATCATTGTGCTATATCCAGTGCTATGATAAGCACCAGGATGTTTTGTTGTGAGCAGACCATGGATCCACTTTGTGTTACAAAAGATTTGCTTTGTGCACAAGAGCAGAGACTATACCTCATTTTCCATCCATGCACATTTATGTGCACGTGTCTACTCACTTACCCTATAAATCATTAGTTTTACATCAGTTCTGCTGTTCCCAGGCTGCCTTTTGGGGTACAAAACTGTTGCTGTAATGGTTGTACAAGGATGTAATACTTCAGAATTGGTGTGTTGTTCACAATGATTTTACATTGGTTTTCAGATTTCAGTTCTTGAGTCTAACTATTCTCACAACATTCATTGTAAACCAATTTATTTGTTTTAAGCTTCACAAGTTCTGGGAGTCTTATACAGTAGCTGAAGTCTTGTGAGTATACCTCTAATGGTTCTTAGTTCCTCAAAGGATATCTGATATTTAAAGGACATCTGTTTTCTTCAGCTACAACCTGTAAATCCTTGGTTAACATTTCCACATCCAGCACTTTTAATATTTATCATACCATGGTGATTTCTTTCTTGTCCTCTCCTAATTTTAGGTGGGAGGGTTGCGTTATTTAAGACAATGAGCCTGTCTGGATCCCATTCAGTTGACATGGAGTCCTTTGACAGGCAACTAAGGTCCTGTCTTCCATTAATAGTTGTACCTGGTGATGTGGCAAAGGTTTGAATGTCTGATTTCTATCTTCTGTCATGGTAGAAACCCTGATGGTTATTATAGTATATAAAGTAGGAATGCTTGTTTGAGCATGCCTGGTGATCTCAGTTATTTACAGTATTCTGCTCAGAGGCTTCGGGTTGACATCAGTTTTGAAGATGTTACGATGCATTTGCTCCTCATTTCCATGGTTTTCTTTGCAGCTCTGCTTGGGTTTAACCAACTTCCGTGTTGTGAATCCTGTGCTTGGGCAGGCTGGGATGGGCTGACTGATACGTACAGAGGGGTCTGCTTCTAAACTCAATTTCCTGTCCTGGAGACCCTCTCCTTGAAATGATAGTAGCTATTTAGAAGGAGATCTACTTTGAGAGAAGAGAGAAACTTCCTGATAACTATTCTTCCCCACCTTGTCTGTCAAATGCAATCTGATACCTAATGCAATATTTAAGCCCGTAGTTTGCCCTGCCCTGCACTCCAGCCACATTTGATATTCTGCACATCAGCCATAATATGTTTTAAATGACAACATGACTTGCTGTCTTGACTCTTCTTATTGGAAACTGCATTTGTTCTTTAGCTTCAAAATTAGGCTAATTTTTCCATCCAATTATTGAGTCTAATACTGCTGCTTTATCCGTGCTCCTGAGATTACACATCAGCTGCAATCAACTGCCCATTGTTTATATGCCTTGGCTGCAAGGATGGCAGCCAGCTTCTGTAGCCTGTGAGTGTGTGAACTGAGTATCTCTACGAGCATTTGTCACACCCCAGAAAACCTCCCCTTCATTAGCATTGCTTCATGACATGAATTACTGCTTTTTTTTTCTTGAGGTAGCTGTGGCAACAGGTCCTAGAACTGCTGTTTCTCATAACTCTTTCATCATTGCCTCTTAGCTGCATATTTATCTTCCTACGTGGCATGATGTTTCCACAGAATATTTCCTGGCCCTCAACACTTCCCTCATCACTGTGTCCATGTTTTTTACTAGATCTATTTTAGCTTTAGCCTGTGTAAATGTTCCATCTCAGTGGTCCTTGCTAGAAAAAAGAGAAGATGCACCACAAATAGCATCTAAACAAGCCCAGGGACAGAAGTTAAATGCTATAAGAACATCAGTAATGGGTTTAGCCATATGCTCATCCTTTTTCACCCTACTGGGATATTGTCTACTGCTGAAGAAAGAGGGAGAAGGGCTAGGGAAATTCCAGCTGACATTGACATACACTTCTCTACTGATGTAGTTAGTGGCAGGGTACCAGGTGGTGTGCAATGCACTGAGCAGATTCATTTTTAGGAGTTCAGCTGAGGCCATCTGTTGACTGTATAGTAAATCCAACTTCAGAGTTTCTAGGATGGGATCAGAGAGGTTCTGCCAAATGGCAAACAGCAGTGATCCAATGCAAACTCACATGGGCAATTTGGATTTGTTTAAAAGCAGTAGGTTTAACAGGTTAATGTTGTATTAGCATGTTCTATGTCAGATCAGGTATTGCATATTCTCACCAAGCCACTATAAAACACACTCTGTGGTGTATATTCTGGCTAATGTGCCAGATATACTATGGCTGATCAAGATTAATTAATACTGCTGGGTGATTGTGCACAACCCTGCCCCTAATGACAGCGGACCAGCAGTGACAAATAACACTAAGAGCACTTGAGCTCTTGGCAGAGCTCATGATGTAGGTGTGGCTATTCAGTTCTCCTGAGCCATGTCTAATGTCATGTAGGGAAGCTGGAAAACCACAAAAACCTTTAAGCCCACAGAATTAGCATCTTTCTTCTTCAGGCTTAGCCAGAGGACTGTTTTGGCTTTGGCCTCTGTGGGAAATAGTTCCCACATGTTTTTTTGATGTTTCTGTAGCTTTGCTTCCAGCATTCAAAGGCAAGAAGTTCACCCCAAGTCATGAGGATGCCCATGGTAGATTCCTGTTATAAGGCTCTTTTCCCTGCAGCATTTTATGGACATGTAAGAGGACCAAAGTTAAACTGAGATTCTTACCCTATCCATGTGGCAATGCAGAATATCTCAAGACAAAATAGTGAAAGGCAAAATTGCTTAGGCATTGCCATTTCTCATCCACACATTACAGAATTCCCTTTTGAATGCTTGTGTGCTGCTGGATCTGTTACAAAAACAAAGAGCTATATTTCTCAAGGGTAAATGTCCTCTGACCATATCCTTTGAGAAGAAAAGATGTTTTTTTTTCTGATAAATTGCCAGCTTGTCTGGGGTCATCACTCAGAGTAGCTCAGTCTGGGGAACTGGATTTTTGTTTGTTTCTTTTAAAGAAAAAGCCATACCCTACAACCTGTTCTCTGGTCAAAATTCTGTTTTGCATGGGCTAATAGTCATTGCTGGATGTTATTGATGGGAGTTATAATTAGAATGCCACTGCAGAATGAAAATGTAGGCACCATCCAGTCTCTGCCTCTTCTGCTGTTTAGCAAGCACTGGGTGTCAGCAAGAGATATTTGAATCCGTAGGATTTAGCCACCTTGATCAGTTAATGTCACAAACCCCATAGTTCAGGCTCTGCATTAGTATTATTTCTCTGCACATCTGCTTTTAACCTGTGTGCATTAAAACTGATTTGGACTGTTTCCTGATCAGAGCACGCTACTGTGTTTCTTTCATGCAGTTCAAATGCCACAGGGCAGTGTCAGAGCAGCTCTGCTGGCTGAGTCCCACTGACTGAAGGAGACAGGGAGTAACCCTGCCTGAGATCCCTGCTGCATATTGAGCTGGGCTGTCTCCTACAGAACCATGTCCTTGTCTTTCTCTAGGCACTCCAAGGAACAGAAATCTGTGTAGAGGTGCTCTCAGTACCCAACTTAGAGGCTCAGAAAGGATGGCCTTTGAGTTTGAAAGCTGCTCTTGCAATTGCTCAAACAATTGCATGAGCAATGGATATGATTCATCCCATTTTATTTGGGGTGGACCTATCTCAGACACTTTCCAACTCTGCCTTTTCTTTGGATCCAGAATAGTTCTGAACATCATGAAGCATGGGAACATTTTGTGTTGGATCTGCCAATACAAGCAGTTAAAAAGAATCTGTCTGGGACACAGTTGTCTTGTCTGCCGGTAAAGCTTTGAATCCCCCAGAACAGTTTTGTGGCTTAACCAGGCAGACAGCTGAACACCATGCAGCTGTTCACTTACCAACCCCCCTGCAGTGGGTTAGGGGAGAAAATTGGAAAGTGCAAGAACTGGTGGGTTGAGGTAAGGACAGTTTACTAAGAAAGAAGAAAAAGAAACAAACACAAGCAACAACAAAAAGAATAAACAAAGCAAATGACACACATTGCAATTGCTCACTACTAACCAACTGATGCCCAGCCAGTTCTCGAGCAGCAGAAGCCCCCCCTGGCCAACTCCCCTGGTTTTATAGCTGAGCACGATGCCACACAGTGTGGGACATCCCTTTGGCCAGCCTGGGCCAGCTGTCCTGGCTGCGTCCCCTCCCAGCTCCTGGTGCACCCCCAGCTTCCTCGCTGGCCAAGCAGCACGCGAGGCTGAGAAGTCCTTGGCTCTGTCCAAGCGCTGCTTTGCAACAACTAAAACAGTCTAAATCTAAAGCACAGCACCATACCAGCTACTAGGAAGAAAATTAATGCTATCCCAGATGAAACCACAGCAAACAGTTAAAACCCACATCCCAAGCAAATTGAAGAGGCTGTTTAGTTCTCCCCAGGCTGTGTGTTGGTGCTTCATCCTTGTTGCATTAAGCAGTAGTGCAGGCTTTTTTCTTTTTTTTTTTTTTTTTTTTTTTTCTTTTTCTGGCGATGTGCAAGCCAGAACATGCTTCTGGGCTCTTCTTTAGCCACTGAATTCCCATTTGTGTGCATAAAGAAGGAACTTCATTTGTTTATCTGGTCAGGACCACGGTCAAAGTGGTGAGTAAAAAGTGGGGCAGAAGTGATATTCTTTAATTTCATTTCTACGTTCACTTGCTGTTGCACTTTTTGGGTCAGGGAAGGCTCTCAGACAGTCCCCAGGTCTTGATATTTCCCAATGCTCAGTCTTGTATGAGACTGACACTCGCCTTTAATCATTGTATCCCTTAACAACCTCCTGGATAGCTCCAGGGGACAATTTGGAGTGCACGGGTTATACCATATTAGAGTGCATCTGTACTATTAAGACACCTGTCCTGGGTGACAGGCAAAATCACAAAGCATGAGGAAAACATTGCTCAGATGGGCTTCATTTAAGCAGTTTGTGTCACTACTGGGTTTGTGCAGCTGATCTTTTTTACTGCCGTCTGCCTTTTGGCTATTCAGAGAATTAAAGAGCACACAGTAGTACATTACAGAGGTATATTATATCTTCCTGTACCAAAACACCACCCTAATGGTAGCCACATTTTGAAATGGAGCCCTTGCTGCAGTTCAGCTGTTTAAGAAGAAAAAAAAAAAAAAAAAAAAAAAAAGCTCTAATTTTGAGAAAGGTATGCCAGGCTTAATGCAGTCATTCAAGGTACCAGATAAAAGTGGGATTAACTGTCAGTAATGCTGGAGACCTCAGTCTGGGTCATTCAGCAGAGGGAGTGCTGGAGGTCTCCTCTGGCTAACAGAACAGTTGACAAAAGGTGGGCTTGACCCAAGTGACACCAAAATTTGCCCAAGCATGGCTCCTTATTTTATGTGGAACACTTCAGAAGCACAGCTGCAGATTCTGCTCTCCGTGGAAGATAAAGGAGGAAATCTACTTGCTACGCAGAACCCAACACTCACAGCCTGCCTGGGGCCCACGGTGTGCACCCAGGCACTGACCCTTGGCCTGCCCTGGCTACAGCTCTCAGGCTGTGCCTCAGGCAGATGTGCACGAGCTGATGATGCCATGAGCTGCCCCTTGAACTGCAGTACGAAGCACACGTGGATACTTTCTGTGCTGGGTGTTAACCTTAGAGCACCATCGTCGTAATCTGCTCTGAAAATGGAAGGGGTTGCACTGACCAGGCCCTGGGTGTTCAGCTCTATTTTCCAAGGCACCCAGCTTTTCAAGGAGTGAGGGGAAGACTGCACTTTTAAAATAAGTAAATAAATACATAAATAAAGCCTGAAATATTCTTTGCTAAAGGCTTTGGAAAATTTACAGCCAATATTTCATTGTTTATTTCAACAGAAAACGAAAGAAGTATCTTCAGAAATTCCAGTTAAATGTGGAAGGAAAAACTAACCTTAAAGAGTATGTGGGAAAGGAGCTTTCTGTAACCAAATGCTTTTCCGTATACTACCTGTTCACAACATTTGGACCAATTTCATGAAGTGCCATAGCATTGTGATTTGATTAGTATTTGGATCATTGAAAGCAGCAGATTTGTGGGAAGTGATAATAACTACCAGGCCAGACATTTGGAAAGAGGGAAACTTCTTGTAATGAGTTATTAAATGTGTTTCCAAATTCAATACTACAGAGGTGTACTTAGAATCCGTATTTTCTGGGCATGTCATATTACAAGGTCTTTGTTTTTCCTCCATATCATGTGCATCCTCACATTTTTTCCTGTATCAGTTTTCTCACAGTTACTTTGAGTGATCTCTCTGTGCAACTATTTTTGATTAAACCTATATTTGTATTACTTACAGATGCCTTTGTATTATTCCCAAGAAGTTTTTTATGTTGACATCTTTATTTGTTGTAGTTTATGTTTTGCTTTCATGGGTGGCTATGGTTTTCCTGAAACGACATCCAATTTTAACATAGCAATATAATGTCAGTGTTAAAATGATCGTAAAAAAGAAATGCTCTTTGATCATTTAAGCTTCAGAAAACAAAGGGGAGGCTATTGTAAATGAAATGTCTCCTTGGAGCTCAGGCAGGATTTGGCACTCCAAGGTCTTGCTCCCACCACCTCTGCTCACCCTGAGCAGCCCCAGGTTTCCAAGAGGCAGCACTCTTTCAGGTAACTTGGGCTGCTCACCTGGTGAAAGACTGTTCATCAGGGAAAAGGGGAGATGAATCTAAGGGTCCACCACCTAGAATTCTTCTGTAAAGATCAATTACTACATGAAAGAGCCCAGTAATGAAAAATGAAGTTGCTTTTGTCCGGGCCATAGGGTCCTGAATGGTCATTCCCATTCTCCAGGGCTAATCTCTGAAGTAAATGGTTTTCTTTTTGTTGACTGTCAGTAGCGTGCCACTGTGCAGTGACCTGGCTGTGTAAGTGTTCTGGGCCTTGTGGCCTCTGCCAAACCCATACACGGTGCATCTCCTGCTGACATGCAGTGGGTGAACATGGGTGAATGCTCCCTGCCATCAGTTCCTTTCAGTCTGAAAGGAGATCAGCTCTGGGCAAGCTGGGATTGAGCATTTTGTCACTGCTTCTTGAGAAGTGGCTTTAGGTGCCTGATGGCCAAATCATTTCTTGTTGGACTTCCTATTCTTACTTCTGAACCTCTTTTTCATTTCAGCAACAATCCTTTGCTCCACTCCTTCTCCTGCCTTTCTTTTGCTTTTTTCTTTTTTTTTTCTTTTTTTTTTTTTTTCTCCTCTGCTTACCTCTTCCTTTGTTCACAGGATATGGCTTTACAAGCATGTGTGCACACAAACACAGGGAATATAAGTAGTCTGCATCTTATGACCTACATTCTTCCAGTAGGCACCTACAGACATTGTCATTTACCCAATTCCTCCCAATTTCAGTGCTGTATAGCCTGCTCTCAATCCCTGACTAGTTACAATGATGCTGACATCTGAGCAGCATGCACACACACTTTCTAGTATTTTTGTCTTCAGTGGCACGTATTCAGTATTACGTTTCTAAAAGACATCAGGCTGCTTTCCAAGGCACTGTTTCTTTGAAAATTACTGGTGTCAGTGAACAATGTATGAGTAGGGATTTTCTGTGCAGTTGTGCTTAGTCTTCCCCAAATAATGATCAGAATGGCTAAAGTAAAAACCTGGAATGTTATTAGAAAGCTTGCCCTGGTCAAGTGACAACTTTCATGTGTTGGCATGAAATTTTTAATTTACCTGCACATTGACAATCAGCCCTTAATGTGTGCCCCAAAAGACTGGAAATACAGCGAAGGGAGGAATCAAGGCTACCCAGAAGTCTGGTCCTTCTTACCCTGCAGAAGCCATTCTTCGCTCCTGCTGTCACACTGCACAGCATGGCCATCTCCCTCATTGCAACGCTGCTGACTGCAGTTTGGCTCTGGAGAAGAAAACCAGTTGCACAGACTCTGTTCTGTGTACAGCTACACAAGTTGTTGTTCTGTGACAATTCTTCATGAATAAAAAGGTGCAATGAGCAGGTTCTCACTGCAACAAACCCTGCGATGCTTTGGCAGTGTTTTCACACCTTATGGCTGGAGGCAGTCAAAAGGAATCATACCTTGGGTGTGTCTGACTAATAAAGCAGAAGGTAAGGCAGCACTGTTGCTGTTTCTCCCTGGTCCTTTTAGGGACTTTTATTTCTTTCTTGCAGAACAGCCCAGAAGCATATCAGATGGTGACTGCTTACAGAGCTAACCTAGAGTATCACAAGAGATAACCCAGGGTATCACAGTGATCATGTCCCTGAGGCAGTTGGCCAGGCAGCAAACAACTTTATCCTAGTTGAAGGGAAGAGCCAGAGATGTTTTCAAAACTTCATATAGGCTCAGTACTCTCTTGGGTGCATCAGGAAGCTGGGTTTCACGCACGTGTGTCTGAGGCTTCACATGGGACAAGGTCTTGGGCACAAACCTCTGAGAAGCTTAACCTTTCATCTTGTAGCGGAGTGTTTCTAGAGAGGTCACAATCTTTAGGAAAAAAAGCCCAGCCTGCACCTTGTAGATCTTGTAACCTGAGCACCTGCTAAGAACATGAGCAGGTGCAAAACCAAAGGTAGTGTCCAGATGAGACTGAGAGTTAGGGATAAGCAAAAAGGGAGTGACCACTGACCACAGAAGGGGGTAATGAGTCACTGTCAGGTGTCATGTGCATGGGCAGGCATCAGTAAGTCTTAAGGAGGAAGTTAAAGTGACTTTGCAGATTTTCTTTATGGGAGGCTTTTCCTTTACAAAAGGAACATGATAAAAGAGGAAGGGGCTGTGCTAGGGAGCACCATCAGCTGGTGCTTCTTGGTCAGCTGCAAGCAAGTACTGACCAGTGTGTGCTTTGAGAGAGGTGGGCAATATGAGGTACAGAGCTTGTCTGATGCAGTAGGAGAAGGAAAAGGTAGATGAGGGATGTGTAGTAAGTAAAAATACAATAGAAGTGATAAGTCAGAAAGATAATATTTATTGTGATGTGTTAAATGGTTTAGCAGGGAAAGCAAGTAGATTTGTTGAAACCAGAAAGAGGAAGCTTCAGCTGTTGACATGCAAGCCAATGAAGATCTGAACAAGAGCTTTAGCAAATAAAAATGGGCTGGGTCTTCAAGGTAGTATGCAGGAAGAAATGAATCAGCTTAGTGTTGAACAGGTTGCTTCTTCTCTTGCCAGCTGCGCATGTTGAAGAGAATGCTTTTTGCCATTCACAGGTAATTCCTCTTACAAAATTACTGAACGTTTCCATGCCTGTGGATATTTAGACATGGTTACAGTTAAGCTAATCTAATTATTTCAGCTCCCTCTGTTTTGGTTCCTCTTGTTGTTGGAATTAGTTCCTCTGCTACAATCTGCAAGCTTTTGCAACTTTTGTTTCAGTCATTATACCCAAGTAATCATTATGTCAGCATGAATGTCCTCCCAGCTTGCACGGTTTTTCTCTGTAGTTCAGTCTTAGGCCATATAAACTGAAATCCTGTGAGAAGTTTTTTGTTTAAGAGCTCAAAGCTTTAAGACTGCCTAAGCTGTGTTCCTCAGTTGTCCTCTTGTTTATTTCAAAAGCTTATGCAACTCTTTGCCTTTTAAAATCAACCCTAGGAATACTTAGATTAGTGTCAGTGGGACTGATCTGAGTAAAGTTAAAGCCTTGATAGCACAGAGCTTACTTCAAGAATCCTAAAAATTGGCATAATATGAGCAAAGACCAATTCTTCTTGTAAACCATAATGATGATTTTGGTAAGGGAACTCTTCAAAAATAAATAAATAAATAAATAAATAATAGTGTTTATGTTCATTCAGCTAATATCAAGGTTTGCTGGAAAAGATTTCTCTCTGGAACCATAAGAAACTGCTTAAACTCTCAGCTACAGAACCACAATATTACCGTATAGTATGGAAGAGCGATTTCAGTTACAGAATATGTTACTGGGGATCTTCCAAGTGTAGTTTTTGTGATCTTTGTTTCACATAAGCTGTTGGATTCATCCTTATTATATGTAACTTACAGTGAAAGAAATAACCCAAGGTCTGAAAGCACAAGAGAGGTGGTAGGACACACCACACCAGAGGAAGATGATTAGCCTGAGGAACTGTTAACACCAAAGCCAGTTGTCTCTCCTGGTAGACATCAGTCTGAGAGGAGCTGACACCCAAGTTGCTGTAGGGAAGAAAGGTATGATGCCTTTGGCTTTTCTTTGGTTTAGCAGTTTGTTTTCGTAGCAAGATGGGAACAGAAGTCAGCTTTGGGCCAGAAGAAAAAAGAACATTTTGTATTGCTTTTTATTCTCAGACAGAAAGAAAACTTTACAAGCTGTGTTAATGCTTTTGTTGATGGAAAGTACAGAGGAGGAAGCATGACCATGGGGGAAATGGGAAGAAGGTACAGATGTTACGAGACAGCCCTGCTCCTCCTCTTGCTGCAGGGCCTGAGACTGAGGATCCAACATATGATCATATGATGCTACTCACAGAAGTTTTTTAATGACACATGGGGCTGTGGAAGTCAGGGTAACATGTAAAGGCGTGCCTTCAAGCTACAGTCTGCAATTTCCCTCATCTTTACAAGATGATACAAGTCTGGAGAACGTGAACGAGGCTGATGCTGTGGTTCTGCAGTCGCTCTGTCCTGATACAAGCACAGACTGCCACCAAAGAGATGGAGCTGGAGGTTTAACAATAGTCTCCTCTTACGTTTGCTCAGGGTAATGAGAAAGTTATGGTTCCAGTGAATTCAGATTCATTTGGAGGTGTAGCTGGAAACAACTTCTGTGCTCTGTGACTTTTTCTGAGACATCCTACTCGCAGGGCTGCAGGGAGATATAAGGTCCTGAGGCGCAGCGTGCATGCAGCTGAGGTGCAGGCCGTGTACTGGGGCTGGCACAGATGTGTCCATAGCTTCCTTAGTTCTCAATAGGATCCAGCTGTCTGACGGGCTCCAGCCTTTCTTGCCTTGGTACAGACTGCAGGAAGTAGGGATGTGGAGTCTCAGCTCCCTTCACTTCTGCTGCCTCTCAGGATATGTCCTGTCACTGTGCTGCCTATTAAAGGTCACCTCTTGGTGGAAATGGGGCTGCCAGTTTAGCCAGATGCAGACTTCAGGACAGGTACAGAAAACAAGTATTTCATAGTTATCAGAAGAGAGGTACAAATCTCGAAAAACTAGACAAAACCACCTCAGATTTGCAAATACAATACACAGGAGAACTGTATGTACGTAGGTGATCCCCAATCATGGTTGCTGACTTGGTGAGGTTTCAACAAGTAGGGAAGCAGCAGTTTTCTGTGTCCTTAGCTCTACTTTATTATATGATTATGGTATTCCACCTACAAAGGAAAACAAAATGATTTTACCCCCCTTTAACATTTCTTTTGTGGTGATGCTTGAAAAAACACTGATAGTAGGCTGTGTACTATGGTACTGCCTGCCCTACTGATCACTGCTGTCTCTCATTCTCACCACCTGTTGATTTGTGTTTTATAAAATATGTAAAGTAGAGATTGTCTGTGTACAAAATCCAGCAGAGTACAGCTTTGATCTGTGACCAACTCTAGTTATCAAACTCATTAAAAATAACATCAAGGTCCTTGAGCATTTTTTTTGTGCAATCATGTCCCCACTGTCAGTTACTACATATTTTCCCCAGTATCTAAAGAATTCTGTCACTCAACAGGTGCACAAATAGCATTCCTCTGTTCTTTCTGACTACTTCTGTGAACCATGTTGAAAGATAACATACTAGAGACCTTTCTTTTTCTGTCAAACTGAATTGCAGATGGCCAGAGGTTCAGAATTACAAAGGTAGGAACTGAGAAAAAACAGAAAAATGATTTGTGTTTTACCTTAAGATCAGCCAGACTAAAATTGGGCTGCCTTATTGTCAATTAAGGAAAAGCAGAACTGGGATGATACCATGGCATACTAGGCTGTAGGTTTAGCGCTATCCTAAGGTGTGTGACTTCTTTTTTATGAGAGCAGGGATTGTGACTTTTGGAATTTTATTTTATTTTTTAAGTCCTAGGATGTGGGCACCATTTCAGCTTTCCTGCACAGTGTAATGCATTGCCAGTAATGCATTATATAATGCATATCTGCCTACAGAGGGGAATGTAGCAAAGTGAACATGCACCTACGAAACTTACTGTTCTGTAAGTGCTAATTCAAGTTATTTCCCATTTGCTTCATCATGCTAAATCAGTCTATGTTCCCGGAATTCTCATGCTTCATATAAAATCTTAATGTATCTATAGCCAAATCTGTGATCAAGATATCCAAAATCACAGTCCTCATGAAAAGCAATCCACACCAAGTCACTGTCTTCATACTGAGTTCCCTTGGAAGAAAAATATAGAGGGGAAAAAAAAAAAGTGATCTCACCGTCTCCATTTTTTTTCCCTAGCTTCTCAGAAATAGTTCTATCAGAACAGAATAATTTCAGTAATATAAAACCTGGTATTGGAAGTTGCTGAAGAATTTGCTTTGCTTCATGTTCTTCATGCAGAGATGAGGGGAAAAAGTCATGCTGCCTCTTAGTCTGCAATGCTGACTGAGCAAATGAGGGGGAGACAGGCCAGCATTTTGTGGTTTCTGGCTGGCTAACTGGTGATGGGATAGCCAATCAGGTAAAAAAAAGCAATAACATTTTTTAATCTTTGTTAGATGATTTTGGATTTGGTAGACGTTACTTAGAAAGCATCTGACCATAATCCCTCTGTAAGTGCACAGCAGCCTATAAGTACACATATTCACATTCTGCACACTGGATGAGAGAATCACATTTGTCATCGCTACTGCAGTGCTTCTGCCAACAGCAACCGCAGCTCTTTTCGCTCTACAGCAGTTGCAGTGTATGCTGCAACAGCAGCCAGCAGCACTGTAACATAAATGTGTCAAAAATCATACTTCAATTTAATTGCCTATAAAACTTATTCTATAAAAGAGAGGGAAAGTATTCACTATTGCTTTTTTTAAATAGATCAAATTTCAGCAATAATCCTGAAAGTTGCTTTACCTTTGATTTAAAGGATGCAGGATAGGCCTGGATAGTCTCTAAATCAGCTGTCCACTGGTAGAAAGAGCTTGGTCCCACAGCAAAGATTCAATGCTGTAATAAAAAAGTCTCAAGATAGTAGATTTTTCTGCTATAAAAATAGAATGTCTGTTTGCCTCGCAATTATGATGTTATCTTGACTCTTGTCTCATATATCACAGCCATATGGAAATTAATTTTGTGTGAAATTTAGGATGTGTTCATTTATACTGTCCTCTTTTGAGAAGGCAAGAGTAAAAGAGCATTGACCTTTTAAAGGTCCTAAAACTTGTTTCCAGTGCTTTCATATTGTGCCCTTGTTTTTGACTTCTTTTTATCCACATCAGGAAAAAAAAAAAATTGCATCCGGCTTTCTTACTTTCTTTAAGAATTGTATTCCTGTAGGAGCTACAAAGGACTTAAAATCTCTACTTATGCTACAAGTTAGTCCAATTTTCTGTCTGTAGGGCTTTACACCACTGCCTTTATTTTCTCTGTGCAACCTACTTCAGGTAGGTTTCCATTTCAAAAGAACCTCTTCCACTTGAAAGCACAGTTTCTTTTCTATCCTTTTAAATAATTCTTGGAGATCATATTTCCAAATTATGTAGGCAAACCTCCACAAAAAGTAGATCCTGTCAAAAATCAAAGTTATGAAAATGACGTTCTCTGGCTGGTAGTGTCTGGGCATGTTACTAGGAAATATAAAGGCAAGAAGGTAATACAGTCCCAAGTACTTAGGAAGTCCTGTTGAGAAGAATGGCAGAACTAAAGAATAGAGAAGCCATTTGATGAATGTGTTTTCAGCAGCAACTTGCAGTACAAAATTCTCTTGCTGTGTATCTTCTTTTCAAGGTCCATTTTATTGAGATAGTGTATGTGTATCTCACATGTACCAATTACTGCCTAGCCCAATACCATACAAATTTATATATATGTATATTTTACGTATTTAACAGATATATATATATATTATGGTTTTTTTATATATATACACATAAATTTGTATGGTATTGGGCTAGGCAGTAATTGCTACATGATGACTTGGCAGTAATGAATAGTGAGATTCCATAAATGAGCATTTATGAAAGTATTTTCTCTCCTTTGTGAG
Organism: Anas platyrhynchos; assembly: GCF_047663525.1. Taxonomy (NCBI): domain Eukaryota; kingdom Metazoa; phylum Chordata; class Aves; order Anseriformes; family Anatidae; genus Anas; species Anas platyrhynchos. The sequence goes on from NC_092590.1 coordinate 39,453,800, forward strand.
CAAAGCTCCCTATTTTAATTAAAAGAGAGAGGGCCTTTTGTAAAGAATAGAAACCACCCAGGTTAAACTCCTCTTCTGAATTGCCTTTCAGAGGAACTCTTTCACACCTACCAAGAGACCAGCCTCCTGGTTTTGACATCACGATTAAGTCTCCAATATTGGAATACGCCAAGATAAACATCTGTATAAATAGACATTTATGTGCATAAGCCTGTGTGTGTTGAAACTAATTTTGAAAACAAACTCTCCAGAAGCAGACGTTTCTTTTTGTGAGGCTTATTTCACACTTCACAGTTCATTTCACCTGAAACCACTTTTTCACACCTTCTGTGTGGTTGTTATTCACAGACTACAGAACCAGAATCTGAATTTGGGCATGGTCCCATGCTCGCGGATTTGAGTTCACATCCGCACTTATGTCAGTTTAGAGAAAGTGAATTCATAGTTTATTCTGATGTAGAGATTTTGGCATGCTTATGATTTTTGGAATTACTTTGCTAATATTTTTAGTCAGACATAACTTGATCTCCATTATAATATCTCAAAAGAAATAGTAAATACTGCTTTCATTAAATACGGAGTTATTAGACTGCTATTTTTTCCATGTAAATTCTTTGTTTAGCTTATTTAAATGTTTTGTTTGGAAGAAAGAATCTCCACTTGCTAGCCACTGAATTTTCAAGGAGCTTATTACCTCCAATGAGATGAGCAATGGTGTGGAATAATTAAACTTACCTCCTGCTAGCAAATGGGAAATCTTTCTGTCCTATTCCTTTTGATTTGACCTCTGACTAAACATATTTCTCTTTGCTACATGGATAGAATTTCATCCCCTGTATGCAATGTCATGCTTTATCCTGGAGGATGCAGTGATTTCTCTGGCATTTTTTTCAAGACTACGTTTGCAAGAAAGGAAATGTGATCTTTTCTATTGTTAAATGAAGAATTTCAGCTGTGCAAATCCTTGTTAGATGGCAATAAGATCTGATTTTTCTGCCAGTGTGAATTGATTTCCATAATAGAATTTCATTATTAATGGTTTTTAATGAAGATGTGTTGCTTTGCTTATGAGTGTTGTGTTTAATCATATAAGAAGTCTAAATCAAGCTTTCTGGTGGTGTAACCCACCGTATAAAGATAGCTCTTGGGGAAGCTTCACAGAGTGTTAATTCAGACTGAAATGAAGATGGATAAAGCTTCTATTATAAATTCTACCTTAGTAACCAGGAAGAAAAAATCCACTACCTAAAAACAAAACAACAAACAAACCTGTCAAATAAAAAGGTTGCCTATCAAAGTGAGCCATAGCCTAGTTACCGTATGACATAAGTTTGATTTAGTGGTATCCAGTTATTGCCTGTAGGTAACTGGCAGTCTTCTACAGCAATTCTTCTTTCTTCTATTTTTACATCATTTGAATGCTTTTGAATATTGGCACCCCATAGACCTAAATAGATTTGTAGATTTATAGGACCTGTGATTCTGTGTGAGAAAAACTGCATGGGAACCAACAGCACGCACTTTCTCACACCATCCTCATAACATTGTCCAACTGGGTTTGATCAGAAAGAAAAACAAAGAGAATGTATTTCCTCAAAATTCTAGGGGCCTTTCTCTAAGGACCTCTTGTTCTTTTTCCCTGTTCTGCTTATGCAATTATAGTTTAATGCCAGTAAAAACAGTCTTACTGTAGAGTGTCCCCACCACTAGGCAGGAAAGTCATTTCCCTGTCTTGATTTGTCATTCTGACCCTTGTTCCTTTTCATTTTCATCTTCTTCAGTAGAGAAACTTGTCTGGCAGGGATAACAGAGGAGAACGTGTGGGCTCAGGTCCCCCTGTGGTAGAGAAGGCAGGATTAAATGAAGGTCTCCTTGATCCTGAGGGCATTATCTCACCCAGCTCTGATAGGAACACCACTATGGGATTCTCTGCCCCCAGCCAAAAGAGGACTTGTTCTCTGCTCAGTTTTTGAAAGAAAGAGACTGCCACCTTTCCCCTTGAGAAGAAGGATGGAGGTATCTCCCTGAAAATCCCTGAGGAAAATCCCACCTCTCCATGCCAGCTTTGCTTTCTGACTCCCACAGGCACTTACCTCCCTGGGGAGTGTGAAGCACCATGCTCAGGGCTGCCTAACTGAGATCAGGTTGCCTCCCTGTGCACTTTGGAGACTGCTTGCACAAAAGAAAGCTGTCTGCGCCCTGTCTGGGTTCTGCTTCCTCTATTGCTGAAGAGAATGCATCAGCCAGCGAAGAGTCACCTCCTTGTCAGGTGGGAGTAAAAAAAGTATTACAGAGCCAAGCACTTCAGGCTGAGTCTCTGGATCCTTCATCACCACTTACTGAAGACAGCCCAAACAGCCCCCGGGGTTCTTCTGTGGCATTGGGCCGTAGAAGCAGATCTGGCATCAACACATTCTGCAGTGCAAGTGAGCTGCCCCATGTAGGGCCCTTCCAAGGAGATCTCATTCGAGTCTGAAACAGCAAAACCCATTGGACTTTGCCTTTTTCTCCTGTTGGCTTCACTGAGCTGAAAATTTACAAGGTTGACAGGGTCTAGCTTTCATCTACTGTGATATCACTATTAGACTGTGATGATAAATGAGGTGTTCTTCCTTGGAGAAGTTAACTTTTGCAGCTAGCCTTTGCTACCATTTTTTTTTTTTTTTCCTCATGCCAGGCCAAATGCCCTCTTGTTTGTGTCCTCAGACTTCTTGGAAATACCTACAGAAAGACCTTGTGCTCCTCTAGTTTCACTGCAGATGAGAGAATAATCAAGAAAACAATGAAGGACAAAGATGTGGAAGTTCTACCACAATGAAAAATCATCTTCTCTGACTTATTTACTCAGCGGCTGTTTTTTGTTAGAAAATAGATGTCCTTTTGTTTAAAACTAACCTTGAATAAGCTTGAATAAGATTTCTGCCTTAAATAATCTTTAAGATTTTGGTGCATGCTTTCAAATATAACTGCAAGGCTTTTGTGTTTCTTCTTGGTAACAAGAAAACACAAGGTCAGAGAAAGTGTTTTATTCTCATTGCTGTAATATCATTTACAATCAAAAAAAGGTCTTAGGGCATTTCATTGGTTGATTTGTCTCCAAATTTTCTTGTATTTAAATGATTCCAGCTTGCATACATCTTCATTGCTTGCAAAATAAATCTCAATTGAATTCTGAAATGCTATTGGCAGGGGGCAATTTTTACTTCAGTGCTCTTGGCTCAAACACCATTCTTGCACACTAGGGGATTTATTTGTAATATACTTCTTCTACTACCCTTGGCCTTCCAAAAATGACATGGTAAATGACAAATACATTATCTCCCAGATATCAACGATGTTTCCTTAAAATTTGAGCCAAGGCCTGCTTTTCAGTGAACAGCAGGACAGAGATATGCAGAAAAGCAGGATTTTGAATAATTTTAATGAGGCTCATTCTGCCCCAAATGCTTCTTTTTGTTGATTTTTTTTTTTCTCAACTTTGTGCCACTGAATATTTTCAAATCGTCATTTCTAGACCATTAAAACATAAAAGAAAACAGCCGATGCAGCTAACTACAGAGGGATTTGTGAAATAATGAGTCAAGATGGACTGCAAGAGCCTTTTAACTAAACAAAGCTTAGACATGTAAGCATCCATTGACTACACAGGTGAGCTATGAGCAATGTAAAGAGGACTTAACACACTACCGACATGTTTGAGCTGCTCCTAAGTTTCAAGACTCTCTCATTGAAATATCAGAGCTGGGACTTCAAAATGTTCTGGTCTCAGTGAAGTCCCAGCATGTTTTCTCTCCATTTCTGGCTTTCATGGCTGTACTTTAGAAAAATGCAGCACTGAGTCTAAAGGAAACTCAAGGAAAGAACCTTATGAACCCCAATTCTCGAAATATCACGAAAGTATACTTAATTTTGAAGCTTGAAAATTGAAGGTTGACTTTCTGAGAGAGGTCTAAAAACCTTAAAAATACTGAGGTGCAGTAATAACCTTAAAAGACTGTAAAAGGGAAAAAGCTCAGGTGAAGCAGTATGACTATGAAAGACAGTTCTCACACAGAAATTCTTGCAGAATATTGAGAAACTGCTGACATGAACAGCTGGCAAGGTATTTAGCCAATTTCTATCTAATATGCTCCTTCTGCCAGGAAAAAATTTGCCATTTGTTATTTTTCAGTAGTAACAATTCTGAACTGTATAAAAAGAGGAGTAGTCATAATTCATAAATATGTGAGCTTAAAAATGAAGATAAAGCTCCAACTACTGGTAACATATATATGTAACATTGACTTGAAGACACATTTATGTATACAAAGAGTTTCCCAATTTCTAAAGATGAGTTCCAAAGCACATTAAAAGATATAACTAAAAGTAGAGCTGACTGCTAGGCAATAAAACTGAGGTAAAGGCAGCTAGTGACATATCAGTACAAAACAGACTAAAACAACCTGGTAAATTGGACAGTGGTGAATAACAGAATTCAGAGGAGAGGTTAAGGATGAAATATCCAACTTGCTAACAGAACAAAACAAAAGCTTTATGTGCAATCCTGCTACAGATATATAACATTTACTTAAGTATTTAGAGTTTTTTTGTTGAGCTTTCATTAGTCACTGTAAATTGGAGATCAGTGAGCCTTGCTTCAATATAAAATGAGTTAGATACAATGATAATTAAATTTAGAGTTTTAAATAATGTAATCCTGAGCTATAGTGGCTTTTTAATGGAAAGGGAAAAAAAAAAAATCAAAAGATGAGTTAAAAATGTAAGAGGAAATAATCTTATGGGAAACAAAAAGCACATAATTGACCTCTGACATATGCTCAGTATTCAAAAAGATATGGATTAACTTAGTTTACTAAATACTTAAACTCCCTTGCTTCAGAGTTAAGTCCAATATCTAATGAATGGGACGAAGAGAAACTTCTACTGTATGTACCTGACATTTCTTTGTTGCCAATAAGTTAAGTTCTTGGGGTTTTTCTCCTGCACTAGCTTCTGTCAGGAGCAGATTGCTGGAGCTGATTCTGGCTGGTAATTCAAGATACACTTCTGCTGTGCAAGTAAGTGAAAGGTGAAGCAGAAATGGTGCAGAAAGAGAAGAGAGGGGTAAAGGAAGCAGAAATATTTCCCCCCCTCTGAGAAACTGGTTACAGCACATGCATGCCTTTGAGAAAACCTTTGTATCCCTGCTGCCCCGTCTTAGTTCAGTCACCAGAAAGAAGACACGTCCCAGGTGACCCATTAGCCAAAAAAAAAAAAAAAAAATAGGATCCCACAGGTCCTTTTATATTTTTGTGCTCTACACAGGATTCACATCAAAGGGAGTTTTGCTTTAAAAATATGTTTCTTGTTTCTATGGCGCCTTCTTTGTGAGAATGCTAATGTTCTTTTTATAGCCAGGAAACGATTTTTTCAAGCCTTGGCCAATGATCCAGTTTTTTTCAGTTCCATTCCAATAAAGTTAGTTCTTCTGAAGTCCCCACGAGCACAAACAAGATAGATTGTAGAAGACTCTAACAGCAGACTCTCATTTCGCTGGAGTCACAAGCAATGCTTTTTTATCCATATATCCAGCAGCAAAAGTCTCTGATATGGTAATTTTTACATCCTTTAATTCTTATTCTCCTTCTTCCTTTGTATTCACCTCAATTTATTTAAAATGAGGGATGCGCAGCTGTGTATGTGCTTTTCTACTGGAGTGCCAAAAGGCAATATACTGCACCCACCAAAGAACACTGGAGGCTGAGGCTGGCTTAGGATACACACAGGCCAGTCTGAGGGATTGGGAACAGTGGCTAAGAAGGGAACCCATTAAGAGAGGAGCAGTCAGGCTGCTCTTGGCAGGGTGGATTGCTGGATCAGGTTTGCTGTTACCACCTTTTTTATCTCATCCTTGCCTTATAAAAGGCACCCACAGCTGCCATGGACCCCTTGTAGTCAGCTGAATAAGCACAGCTTCTAGTCTTTAATGATTCCTTTCATAGCTTTTGATTTTTCCTGTCAACTCAGAATTACTGTTTTGGTAATACTTTCACATGCTGTCTTCCAGGGGTTCATACCCATTTATTTTTTCAAAAGCTATTGAAACAAACTGAAACAGATTTTTGGTTCCCTGGTACCTAGGTTGTTCTTGAAAACTTTAAGCTGTAACACATCAAAATTAAGTAAAGAAATAAATAAAAAGTTCATATGTGCCATTTTAACAAAATATATATATATATATATATATATATTGTTGAAGTTGCAAGCTTTGACATTCATCCTGCTCAAAGCAGCAGGATTACAGCATGAATGTAACTAAGGTCTGTGTTAAGCATCACGATCAGAACAGGCAGCTCTTTGTAGTTCAATCACAGTTACAGTACAGAAAATTTCATCTCAAGAAAGGGAATATTGAAGAAAATATTTTAATTTTATAATACTTCATGTAAGAGAGAAGCAGCCTAGAATGCACATCTGAGACTGCATAATCTGGGAATTAGGTGGAAAGACAATAGAAGTAAAGATGCTTTAATTCTGAAAGCTGAGTGCTCAAACCACACAAAAGACACTAAGAAAGTGCTACAGAAGATAAAGTGAACAAACTGCAGGCCACATAATTATTTTCGCAGCAGACTCATTAAACAGCTACCAGCATGCCCTCCTGCCTCGTCTGGGGATGTTTTGACTAAATCTAACAAAATAATGGCAGCAGTCATCTCCTTTTATAGTCACTTGTGATACAAATTGGATGTGGTTTCAAGTCCATGAAGGAATTGATGGTTCTCATCAGTGGTATTTGACTGTCAGATGCAAACCACCTGGCAGAGATGCAATCCTTTTGAAAGCAACTGGAAAAAACATCAATTTTTTCCTAGACTGAGAAATCCTCAGGGAGAAAGCATGCTGAAATGTGCATGTTTGATATGTTTCTTTTTAAGAAGAAAGGGATTTTTATTTATTTATTTATTTATTTTTATCATTTCAGGTTGATTTAGAAAAAGGTACCAATGCTTTTGGAAATTTCTCAAGCAAATCACTCAATGCACTCTTCCCTAGCCAAGACATCATCAGGAAGCAGTAAGGTGAGCGATGCTAACTTTGGGAGCTGTTTCAAGACACTTTTCTATTCACTATTTCTTTTATTCCTCAACATTTTTTTTTATTGTTTTCAAAACTTTCTTACAAAAGTCAATTAGAACTCAAAACTTAATTATCACAGGTCTTTACATGAAAATGATTGTCAGTTTTAATGTGTCTAGGTTAGGCCAGTACTGCTAATATAAATGTTTCTTTCATCCTCTCCATAACCATCTACAGAAAGTAACCTGGAGCCAGAGCTTCACAGTTAGGTCTGTTGCACCCATTGGCTGCACAGCACAGTTTTGATTACTATAGTCATGTTTTATGGCTGCGTAGCATACAGCAATGGGTGCAATTTTAGCAACTTGTAGGTTTTAACTGTAGGAAAAAGCTGTAACATCTCCCAAAAGAATAACCGTGTGATAAAGTTGCAAGGTGAGGTGAGATTTCTCTGTATGCTTTTTGTATGCTATTGAACAAAAACATAAAGCAGTCTTCCTACTCCTTTAGGTTATAAGAAATTGTGAAGGAATACTTAGTTCCCTTCCCTGAGGTACAGAAGTCTGTTGGTCTCTGCTAATAATCAGGAGTGTGAGTTCACAGAAATCTTAGTTGGATTTTCTGGATTTAAATCAGGAATATCTTTGAAATCTGCTTTTATTTTTGGATGTGAGCTTTGGAGTACCTCACCCTTGTTGTCCCAAATGCATAGCTACATACCTACCCCTTAGGGGAGAGGAGGAGGCATCACCTAGAATATCTGAGTAGGATCATGGTGGTCATGATAGAAAATGGATCTAATGTTACAAGGAAGCTGCAAGCCTACAGTAAGCATCCATGAGACCTCTGGGTAGAACTGAGAGGAGCTCCCATTTAGCTTTGGATAACTGTAGCAGGAGACATTAACACCAGTGTACTACAAACATGTCCACCACTGGAGATTTCTGCTCATGTTGGATAGCTAGCAAAATACATTTGTCCCTCACCTTCTACAGACAAGGAGCTGAAGCAGTTGCTGGCATAAGTCAAGATGGTGCTGTTGAAAGCTGTTTCTGCTGAGAGAAAAAAACAAGATTCCCACTGTGTGCAATATGTATGTCTTGTCACACTTTTGTGAGGGAGAAAAGTTTTGAATCTCCTGGTGTTTCTGATCGCTTCGCAAATTTATGTCCTTTAAGGTGAGGAAGGACCATTATTCTCTGACCATGCCTCATGTGGGTCACAGACTCTCAAGAAGTTAACAGTGCAGTGAGGCATGTACCTTGCAAGTTAGGAATAAGGACAAAATAAATCAGCCAGAATGAAAGCCCTGGAGTGTTTCTCCTGCTGAAGCCATGGAGGGCAGGAGGAGTGTGCTTGGTGCCCGGCCAGGCGGCACTGACAATGAGCCTGCTCCTCAGCCAGCCCAGGCTAAAGGCCCTGGCTGTCCCGTTCTAGGGAGGGATGGAGGCAGCAGTGCTACCAGAAATATTTGCTTGTGACAAGGTTATAAAGTGGAAAATGTGATCTTAATAAGCTCGTTAGGTCACCAAATCCTAGTGGAGCAGAATCTTTCAGTTTTGTTCTGTATTTTTTTCCTTGATGCTACATGGTTTGCAAGCTTAGGGTAGCTGAAAAATCCAACTTTAGAGATGCCTGTTTTCACTGGTGGCAATTCAAAATGTTAGACTTATTCAAAATGACATTTGCATGTCTAAGTGGATAGATCAGTTTCAGTGTGTGAGATAGAAAGTCTGCTCTCATCTGTCACTGAGTTTATGGAAGTGTATCTTCTTGGAACCGGCATCTTTTTTTTTTTTTTTTTTTTTTAAGATCCTTACAAGTTTCTCCATCTCCAGTTAAAAAAAAATCAATATTCTGTTGACACAGTTTACCATGTTTTTTAGTCTTTAGAGTAGTTTGTTGGACAATGGCTGATTTGCTGTAGATTTCACTCTAAGATTATGTTAACAACAGGTCATCCAGACTATTCCTCCTTTATGCTATACCAAGAATTGCAAATATTCTTTGTGTACTAACCTGCAAATATAAATATAAGCCCTGACCTTTGTGAAGCTGAATGCTGGATGTGATAGCTGGCAATGTCCTGCATCTTACAGAAAAATTCCTTTTCTTCTTCAGTCCTTAAGAGATCTGTCCCTTGCCTTTTCTGCCCCACTGCCTCTTCCTGCACATTTGCAATGTAAGGGCTGCTTCTGTTTCCACTGTTGCCTCTTTTGTTCTGGATCTAATGGAGTCAGCCCTGAGACTGAATTAACTTGAGTGTGTGGCCTGGGTCTGAGCTAGCATGACTGCGCCACAGTCCCAGCACTATTTTGGCTGTCTCTGCAGCTATTGCCACTGCATTCAGTGGAGCTGGCAGATGCTCTTGCCGCTCAGTCCCCAGAAACTTGTGTCTGTCGATATTGACATCAAGGGTTCAGCTGGGACAGTTTCTTGCGTCAGGATGGTCAGGAGCACAGGTTACAGTAGTGATGAAGGGCACAGCAAGACAGCTCCTTGCCACCTTCCTCACACTTGCGGGGACCCAGCCCCTCTCCCCTCTGCCCTCTGCAGCTGAAGGCAGATCGATCCCTCCATGCCTCCAGCCTTATCATCATTCCCCTCAAGTCCCAGAGGCACTGACCCACTGTTTTATCTGAAAACTTCTGGTTTAAGATGTGGTCTAAGGAAAAAAAGAACATTCCTTTTCTTTGGGGTATATATTTCCCCCTACACATCTCATTACAGCCTGCTCTGTTTAAACATCAAAAGTGCTTGTGTAAATATATACAACGAGGCTAAGTGATTAGAATAATCTAATGCAAATTTCAAAGACTCAGAGCAGATCTGAGAAATCAACGCTGTCATAAGTTTTATTTCCACAGCTTGAATGGAAATAATATAACTAAAGTACAGGTCGTACTTCAAAGAGAAGCGGTGTTGAAATTCTAGTCAGTAAGACAATCGCTTGGAGGTGGGAAGGGGAGCATGGGGCACGGGGGAAATACTCTTTTTTCCCCAGCAGTAGATGCACTTTATTTGCTCGTAAACACCTTAGGAAGTAATAACGTATCCGCGAGCGACGAGGCACTCTTTTCCATCAACTTCTGCTGTGTGCTGCTTTCACACACCCTCATTTGTCCCTCAGGACTGAGTCCTGCTTCACCCACAGCCCCCAGGCTGACGCTCGGCCTGGTCCCTCAGAAGGTGCCTGTGGGGGCGGCCGCCACCAGGAGAGGAAGGGAGACGTCTAATGGCACCCTGGGTCCTCCAGGCACACGGATACATAGGAGCTCAGCCACCAGCTTGACCGAGGTGAGTGTCCCTGTTCTGCAAAAGTAAGCCCAGTGTGTCAGCAAAAGGCCATTTCCCAGAAGTGTTGGGCGGATTCCCTGCACTCAGGAGGAAGGGCTGGCACATCCAAGCCCCGGCCGCCACTTCCCATAGTATGGCACCAGCCTGGCAGCTGCAGTCGTGCAGTGCCTATGGGCTGAGTGTCCATCCTGCCCCCTCACCTCCTCGTGGCTGAGGGGAGGATGCAGAAGGAGTGAAGGTGTAGAGGCACCACGTCTCCTGTCTGGTGGGGACACAAGGGATCCTCATTGAAACGCCTTTCTTAGACTCAGCCTTTCACAAAGCTGCTCAGTGTTCTCCCCAGCAGCAAGCAGCAAGCTGAAAGCAAGCTTCATGGCTGTGGAGCTGTCAATGGCTGCCTTCCCCTCAGGGAAGTACAGTGTGGAGCTGATGGTGCAGCTGGCCCTGAGCTGGGCCTGAGCTGCCCACCTCCTGACCCCCAGCTTATCCACAAGCAGAGGGGGCAGCCCTGTGTCCCAAAGTGCTCCTTTCCTTCTTGGCCATCATTTCCACCCAAAGTGCAGCTGGTCAGGGAGCTGATGGAGAGGTGACACTTCAGGGCTGGAAGGAAGTCTGTTTCTCATCCTGGGGACAAGGCATTTTCACACACACCAAAAGAAAAGGGGGGCGGGGGGGAGGGGGGCACATTTTTAGACCAGTATTAGTCAAACGGTTCAGAAGTGAAAGCCTTTCCCTTAGAAATGCAAATCATCTGGACTGCTCTAACGTCACAGGGCTCTAATGATCTTAAAGCACTGTCTTTATGCTGTCTGTAAAACAACCATAGCCTGAACTGTGAAGGACAATTTCAAGCAACGTGGGGAAGCAATAAATATTTGAAGACAAAATGGAAAGAAATATTTATTTAAACACTCATGACATTATTTTTATTTGCATCACACAGAGCATTGACCAGTTCTGTGTAACCTTTCTACTCCCTAGAAATTGTGATGTTCCACTGTAGCAAATGCACAGAGTTTAAGGTCAATGTCAAGTCATAAAACAGCTACAAGTGCAATTTAAGCATTTGCAATTATGGGCAAAACAAGAAAAAAGGTACATTATGCTCCATCTGGAATTCTACTCACTCTGTAAACAGTGTTAATAAAATACAGATGCAACTCAGGCCAGTGGTAATCGAAAGTCATTAACATCAGAAGCTGCTCAGTGGCCTGTATGAATTGTATTTTGTTGGTCTTAGACCAGTGCCCGTTAGACAGACATCTACATTAGAGCCAGCGCCTTTGTGTCATTGGCAGGGACCAAGGGCTGTAATGTGTTGTCCCTCTGAATTCCCCTCTTGGAAACAGATCTAATCACTTTTGGACAACGCAGGGTCCTTTCTCCCTGACACTGCTGGTGCTCACGCCAGTACATGATCTTTGAGGGCAGGACATCCATCTGTGGGGCTGCTGGGCCAGTAGTAAAATGCAAACATTCGTGGGCCAAACGAGGGAGCCACAGCTGCCCAAAATGCAGCAAGTAAAAACTGTCAGACCCCATTTTACATGGAGAGAGGTGGTACCTCTAGCCCACCTGCCCAGCCAGAATCAGTCCCAAATGCTAAATGCAGCCAAATGCATCACTGTGGGAAGAAAAAAAAAAAAAAAAAAAAACAAGACAAAAGCAAAAAAAAAAAAAGAAATTGTGCCTGCAAAAACTGTGCATATTCCGCTTTTGCCATTGGTTTTTGGCCTTGCACAAGGAAATTCTGTGTTTGCTTTTTGCCCCTTTTAGAGCTTTGTAAAGTCCTTGGGGCAGTGTTTGTCTGCTCTGATGCCCAATATGAAGTACAGCAAGGCTTTGCAGGAAGCCTCTGTAATTAAATGAAAAAGATTTGTAAACACATCTCTTCTTTGCTGTGCAACTTTTCCCTAACCTACCTGTGATTTTAACCCATGGGAGGCTGCTAACTTCAGACCTTAATACTGAGGCAGCATCTCCCATACCACTCCCTCTGGTTTCTCCTCTCACAATAAACCAGCCTTCACGTGCAGCTAGCATGAGGAAGTCTCCATTTCCAGCCCACGTTCTGCAGGATCACCCCTGTGGAGAAACATGGTCATCTGCTACGAGCTGAGTGTGCCTTACCCCTCCTCCCAGCCTGGCTTTCAAGCCTCGTTGGATCCATATGCTTTGAATGATCAGACTGATTTTTCTCCTTGTTTCTGCATGGGTATAACTTGTGGCTGTCTCATCCATGCAAGGAAAGCCATATGCTCTTGAGTACCAGCAGGAGCAAGACAGGACAGATTATGATCTTCAGAGAACTGCATCTGCCACCAAAACAGTATGGCACCTATAAGAGCTTTGAGTTTTCCTGTTAAGACTCATGTTCTTCTGTGACATGCCCTTTTGCACTCAGATTTGTCATGCATCGTACAAGTTGGGAATCATATCCTGAGCCATTAAATCCTCCAGTCATATCTTGAATAATATGCTTTGTAGAAAAAAATTCTTGAAGACATTTCTGTGAAAATACAAGTAAATTTGTTTAAAGCCGTAAGAGTCTGGAAACATGTATTCATTCACTGGGATGCTTCAAAAAGAGTACAAGGCTTAGCAAGTGAAAATAAAATAGGTCTGATTTATACAGTAATACAGTAAAAAGACTGTGCAAGAAAAATGCAAACAATCATTTTATATGTGTTTATGCACATTAACTCTCTAAGTGATTATACAGTCTCTAACATCTAGGTTTTCACGGGATTTTGTAATGCTTCAAAGGAATATAGCTGCAAATAGACAAGTATATGTTTCATTTTGGTAACAGCAAATGCATATTTTTGCTTGCAGAACCTGCCTCTTCTGTCAGTTGTACTTACACTTTTGTCTGCTTTTATGCTGATAAAATGCCACTGACGTCAGCTACAGCAAACCTTCATGCTTGATATATGTGCGAGCAAGAAGAGAATCAGGGCCATATTAAACAAACAAATGTCAGTCATCAAGGAGTAAGTGCTCAGAGAAAAGGTGAGTGAAAGGGGCTTGGTGGAGCTCTTCCTACATGCTCAAAGGTAATACGTGGTTGGGTTTATATAAATAAAAGTCAGGGGGTTGCTTTCTTTTTTCCTTGTGTGCTCTTGGAGGAAATGTTTTGAAAGGCTAAAGCCACTGACATTTTGGTGTTGTGAGAGTGAGAATGTAAGTTAGAAATTAATGGAAGTGCTCCCCTAAGTATATGATCCATTAAGTTGTTTTGCAACACTGAGAAATGAAGCATGGAGTATTTTGCTGAAGGCAATATCCCATGGGGATGAAAGCAAGATTAGGATCTTTCACAGCAACAGGCCAAGCTCTGCCAGTAAGTACACAGCTACAAGTCCAGAATATCTCCAGTCAAGCTCTGCCAGTAAGCACACAGGTACAAATCCAGAATATCTCCAGTTTAGTTAAAGGGATTGACTGACTTTACACGGATGTAATCAAGGACAAACCCAGGGCCGGTCCCTCCAGTTTGGATGTCTGTGGGCCTGTGTACCAAATGCTCTGAAGCAGCCTATGGCATCTCGCTGGCCTGTATGCACAGAATGTCAGTCAGATACAGGGGCAATGCAGCAAATCAGGGACTTCTCCTGAATGGCTGCCTGATCTCAGGTGAGGGATGCCTTGCTCAGGATTAGGGTTAACTGCAACTTTCTGAGTGGGTTTTGTTTAACTCTGACCGCCCCCTCTGAACAAAAAGAGATAACTATGTACCGGAGAAAGGGCACTGCATTATCATTCTGCAAACAGAGTTCGTAACATTCAGTCATTAACGCTCTGCCTGCAGCTCCAGCACTGAAGGACGGCATTTCAGCCTGTCCTGGCAGAACAGATCAATTACCAGTTTTCCCTGGGATGCGTCTTGATGTTGCTGCCTTTCTCCTACAGCTGCCGACTGCCCGTGTGGTAGCTGCACTGCTCAGCAGTTCCTGCTCTCTCTGCCAGGCGTTTAGCTATTCAGCTGGTGTTCCAGTGTATTTGCTTCTGCCTTGCCTACAGACCTGAAGGGCAGGAAGAGAGCCTGCCAGGCTTGGCCCGAGATGGGTCTGGACGGCTGTTTTTGGGGCTGCTCAGCTGCAGGATTGTGTTTCGACTTGGAGGATGGAACAAAGAGGAATAACTCTCAGGGGTGTTTCTTTACACTGGATACCTGAATCCTGAATGCAAAGAGAAACCGAGCATTAAAAAATGCCAGGTTCAAAAAGCTGTTGGCACCGAGCACGGCTGATCAATGGTGTTTTGTTGCTACAACAGGAGATTTCACTAAAGCTCTTTTCCCTTGGTCTGCTGCCAGAGACCGCAGAAGAGGTCTCCGAGGAGCTCAGAAGGGAAGGTAAAGGAGCCTGGAGGAGAAATTCCTTTGTGACAGTGACTACAGACCAAGAGAAACCTCTCAGCCGTGTGCTGCAGATACATTTTTTACAGACAAAAGCTCAGTAAACAATAAAAGCAGACAGTAAGCTGTTGAAAAGAAAGGCAACTCAATCCTCAAATATGCTTTTCATAGTATCCCATCTTCACATTTTGTAAAATGACAGGGGAGATGAAACACATCTAAAGACAGTTAGGTACCCCTCCACCTTTCCCTCCACACTGGGCATAGTGGGATCTAAAAAGCAGATGAATTATTAAGCAACAGTGGCCCATGGTATGGTCTCTCTCCTCATTGTCAGTTCAAAAAGAGATGCGATGGAGCAGGAGTTTTACCCTACTGAGGAGTCTTACCCAAGCCCAGCAAGGAGCTTGTAGATTAGTGTTCTTCAGCCTGGCAGAGACCCAGGTGACCACCATGTTAGAGGTGCAGCAAGTCTGATACTTCCATAAACTGATGCATGCAAGGCATTCCTGGAAGGCAGTCGTACGGTCCTGCTCAAAGACCAACATTCCCAGGGTGCAGCAACCTCCCTCCTCTCCCACTGGGACTGAGGCACAGCAGGTCCAGCACAGACTGGCCTTTTTTGTGGGAGGCATTGGATCCAGCTGTCAATAGATGCCAGACTTACAACATCAGGCCAGATGTTGAGAGATGATGTTGGCCTTACTGTGCACAACACAGTCTGTGCAGAAGTACTGTGCCCTCTATCAGCAACAGATTCACCAGCTATTCAGAAATCCCAGGCAAATAAAGCAATTCCTCAGAGTCCAGCTGGATAAAGTTTGGAGCAGAATGAAAGAACATACCTGGGGATAAAATGGACTCTACTTCTATTCCCCCACCCCTGTGAAATCCATGAAGGATGTTGTCTATTCGGGAATGCCATTGGAAAGCACCACATCTGACCGCTGAACAGCCATAGGCAGCTCTTTTACAGCAATTTCTCCTGCACAGGTCTCCAAGTGCTCTACACAGAGGCTCGGCCCTGCCCATCACCTCTTCTTCAGAGGCTGGAGAAGCAGCAGCATGGTGAGGAGACTAGTGGGCCCCTTGCCATGTCAGGGCTGGATCTCAGCTTGCCACATGCAGGGGTAAGACACCCTTACTGCATCAAACATTGCAGAGATATGAGTCAGGAGCCCATCAGCTTTGGGTACCCCAGGCCCCTACAAGACATACCCAAAGGGGCTTCCACCCACCTGGCCTGCTGCTGCCTGCTGCTGAGGTACCAGGGGCTCGGGAAGACAGGGGCTCATCTGCTGGCCATAGAGGGTCTTGTTCTCACTTTCCAGCTTGACCAGGTTCATTTGCACAAGTGGAAACCACACGCATGAGCTGCGTGGTTGACGGTCTCCAGTCGTGCCTCTGGTGCAGTAAGGGAGCTGTTGGGGGCAGCAGGGCATGAGCAGCAGCCCCCTTCAGTGAGGGGAGAGCTGGGCCCCCTGCTGTTCCACAGGCTTCAAGTAACCCTGTCTTCACAATTGTGTCATGCGTGTTTTGAGGTGATTTTATGTTCATTTCTCTTCTGGAAATAAAACAGATGCTTTTAATAAACAGGCAGAGCCCTTGGGTGCTGCATCTTTTAAACCAGATCAGAGGGTGGCTAGAAAACATCTCTTGTTATGAAAACTTTCACCTTACCTCTAAAGAAATACATTTGCCTGATCTATCAAATATAAAAATACATCTTAAAATGTCTATATTTTGTTTTTCTGATATTCACTACATCTTCAGACCATTATTCTGCCCTAAGCTGCAAAATATAATTTTAGTTAATAAACCTCTCTTTCACCTTACAGTGCAGTCCCATTGAGATCCCTCTCCTTTAAAAGAAAATGATTTGATTTTTTGGCTGCTGGGGGTGAGGGAGAGGAGAAGCTGTTCGGAGAGGAAGCAGGATTGCTTTTGTGTTTTGCCTTCCTTTCTGGGCACGTAAAATGGAGACAATGAGTAAACCTTTCCCATCTGTGACTGTATGCAGAAGGAGGTTACATTGCCTAGAGCAACTGCAATAACTCACTTGCCACTTTTATAGAACTCTCTGCTTTATTAGGTTTATGCTGATAACTTTATAGTTACTTTCCAGGCATATAAAAAGTAGGTAATTGAAATCACAAAGGTAACTTAATACCTGAGTTATCATGTAATCGCTTGGGTGCATTTGAAACTAGATTAACGCTGTGCTAGCTCTTTCAACTGGCCAGAGACACAGTTTATGTACCAAGTAACTGTTTGCCCTGAAAATTGGACAAGTGACAGCAGCGGCTTTTTTCCTCCCAGTGTAAGTTCTGTAATATTTAGGAGCATAAATCATAAATCTGCTGATTAAGGTGCAGTGGGATAAGCCTGGAAACCTCTTGTCTGGATTAGTGGCATTGGTAAAAGCAGAAAATTCTGTGAATCTGCTGGATCTTGAAATCAGGCTTATTTATATCAAAACTTAGTGCTTTCATGGCTTACAAGCACAGATGGAAAAACAGCTTTCAGCCTTTCGGCCATGATGAAACATTTCACGGTGGCTAACAGAATGCAAGAGTGAAATGAAAGACTCTCCGTCCATGGCAGGAATAAGAATAAAGACCAGGGACCTCTGGTGCAGTCCCATTTAGGATCAATCCATGTGACTGTGAAAAGTACACACTTCCCACACCTCAGCATGTATCACACTATACAGCGGACCTGGGAAATCCTTCCCCTGGCACCCCTCCTTTATCTCTCACATCGCTAAAAGGCCTTCTTTCCACCAAGTCTTGCATCAGTTCCCTCTCCCCTGCAGAACATGGCTGCAGCAGCAAACAGCTCAGCCAGGCTGCCAGAAATGTCCGATGAAGATGACAATAGAGGGCGGATGAGTGTGGAAGAACTGCTTCCAGACTGGGCACTTGGAACTGATATATTTTGTTGTTCGTGAAGTAACGGTTGGAAGATACGTGATATCTTGATCGCATTTCGAACTTTCCCACATTAATTGCACAATTTCCTTCATTTAAAGGACAGGTGGTTGTCATTTACTTCTTCCCCGCACTAAACACAGAGACCGTCTGACCAGAAACCTAAGTGAGGTTTTTTTAAACCATGGCCTGCTGATTCTATCTTTGTGCATATTCAATGATTTTGAATCTCAGGATGTGACAAGTTCTGTTTTTTGTTAAAAGAAACCCAGAGCATGCAAATGGCTTTCTGTGCTGGTCTTTCTGTTCAGCTTCAGAGAGAAACGCGGTGTGCCATTCGCTTTGGTGCGTGAGGCTCTGTGCAGAGGTGCTGCTTGAGGGAGTGCAAGCTCTGTGAGCAGCAGGAGCGTGTGCTCTCTGCCTCGGTCCCTGATTAGACCCCATCCTTCAGGCAGAAATGGCTCCTGGAAACCAGCCACTGGTGCTGGGCTGAGCCTGCCGAGATAGGAATCGCCTTCTGCCGTTCCAAGCTGCCAGCAATGTGTAAATAAAAGTAAGCTCTACTTGGACTCTGCGTCACTTAACCACAGCACAAAATCAACTTACGGGGCTTCACGTATTGGATCTCATGTGCTAAGAGATTGCTGTTGGTGCCAGAAGGAGCACTGACATGCCCGAAAGGGGAACGCAACAGTGTGGCCCCTGCTGCAGCTGAGGGGTGTCCAAGCCCCAGCTGGGAGCCAGCAGACACCCCAGCAGGTCCTGATGGCCCAGCCAAAGAGGAGGTTGCCCAAAGACCATGTTCACCCAGTCCACAGGCTGCATTTCAGTGGCACCCAGCTCATCTGAACACAGCCAAGGCTTACTGGGAAGCAGGTAGCTGTCCAACTGAACCTAATGGGGAGTAGGCGGTGGTGGGGTCTTTGGCAGCAGGTGAAAGTGCAGGGATGGGATCAGGACTGAAGTCTACGGAGTGCCACAGGGCAGGGAGCTGGTGGGCTGCAACAGACAGGTTCATGAAAACCTACACAATACCCATCCTGCAAATTTATTAAATGTGGTTTTACAATATTTCTTGTAACTCAAAATGCAGACGCTACAATTAGTCCAGTAAAGAACACGACAGATCATCTGGCTTTTGTTTTCTCTTTAGGATATTTCACCAAAGGACCTGAGCCTGGATGGAAAAAGAATACCATGCCCTGTGGCTTCGCGGGTCAGATCCCTGATTGGTGCGAATGGCACTTCTGTGTCAGCTCCTGCAGCGCCTGTCGCCCCAGGATGTGCTCTCCTACTGGGCTGCAGCTTACAAGACCAGCGACAGAGCAAGTGGGAAGACCTCTTAACTTTCTGTATGAAGCTGGAAGCAAGCTGATTATGTGAGAACCAAAAATCTCCAACAGGGCAAAGATTTTCAGATATGTTTAAATGGCACTATAGGGGCTGTGGCTCGTTTTTTGCTGTTAATAATTTGATACAGCTGTAACGTTTATTTTAATAATACCCAAAGACAAATTACAGTATCTAAAAAGACCAGGGTTACATTTTAGTTTTCTAAAAACTGAGATAGTCTTATTAGTATATTATAAAGGTATTGTATCAAGAGTGCTAGTATTTTAATGATAAAACACCTAGGGTCAGTAGAAAATATAGATAATCTGTAAGTTCATTTTAGATACAATGAAATAGCACAGTGTAAGGGGTCTATCACATTTTAAATAGGACAAACATTATTCATACTTCATGCTGCAACACTTTTTCTTCTGAGGTAAGAAGCAGCAGGAAGGTGCAGCAGGACTCTTATTTGATCACACAGCATCTGCAAATGCGCAGGGGGGCCACAGCAGCTCATCTGACAGCAACAGACAAAGGCTGTGGTAATTACGGTGCTTGCTGATGCTGAAGGCAAGCTGCAGAGCAGCCATGCTCACCTGGCCCATCAGAGCAGAGCTGGTGGGGACCTGCTAAAGGGCCACAGCTGGAGGGGGAGGTTATAAACAGGGGAGTGGGCAGTGGGGGAGCCACCAGCTCTCTGGTGCAGAGGGGCATTGGCTGGGATACTGCTCCAGAGCTGTTTTCCCCATGGTGAGTGCTGTTTTAGCTCCATCTATAGGGGGAATATGATGGTCGGGTGCAGCTGGTGGCAATGAGCGGAGGTGTTTCATGGGCATGGAGAGCAGGGGGAAAGCCAGCAGCGGAGAGTGCTCTCCCCTGGCAGCGAGCTCTGTGCTCCGAGGACAGCTGTGTGGGACTGTGTGAGGTTACTGTTTCTGTGTCTGGCATCCCAGAGCTGAGCTTGGGGTGAGGTTTGAGCGTCCTGTGGTGCAGCAGCCCCGGAGGAGCCCAGGAATAGCAGGCATACTTTTGCACTCTAGTATCAGCACTGCTTTGGACACGGGGCCACCCTCAGTTCCTTAAACCATAGTCAAAAACGCTGCTTGCTGGAAAGGTTTCTTCAACTGTTAATTTGCTGATGGCTTTGTGAATTCTTTGATAAAACAGGAGCTGTGTTCCTCTGAAGATGTGATAAGCCTAGATAGTACCTGCTCTGATTTATGTTGGCACTATCTGGTTAGAAACCAGTTCTGATGGCAGATCAGAGGAGTGTTTTTGTGCAGCATTAGCGGTAAATGTCATGATGGGATCTTACTTTGAAATATTTGTAATGTCAAGCAAGTGGGGAAAATATGCAAGGAATGTAATTCATCATCTAGCTTCAAAATCATTATTTACGTTCCAAATCCAGTTGCAGTGCTTGTCTGCATTAAGTGTCTCATAAGAAACTGGATAATGCTCCTTGTGAATTTCTTGTGGAACTGCTAGTGCTTTGGCAAACAAAAGCCCCGAGGTTAAGCTCTGTGTAATGCTCCCTTGGCCTCTGTTTCCAGACTTAAGAGGATGGTGCAGGAGAAGCCAATTGCAAGCATATGGTATTGTCTCTGCATCCCTCTGTTCCCAAGCGCTCAGCAGCATGGCTTTGGTTTTCAGCTGTTGATATTGTAACATCTTTATTTACCTTCTTGTTGCTGTTTCTTTTTCTCACATAAATCCACACTCAACAGATTTTTATTTTTTTTTCAATAAGGAAAAAGCATTGATAATGACTTCTTTATAAACCTGCAGATGCGGTCTGTTGTCCCTAAGGCAGAAGCAGAGTGAAAAATACCATTTTTGTAGGATTCAGCTCTGTAGGAACTGTTTTTCCAGCCAAGACACATTAAAAGGCAGGTAGAGGCTGCAGCACTTGGGTTTCTGCTGGCTTCCAGAGCAGTCTAGTGAAAGGTCACATTCCAGTTGTTACTGCCACAAACCAGCAGGAGAGCACAGTGTTTTGAATTGATGCTGCCATCAAGGGTGAGGTCCTTTGCGCATCTCTCCTTCTGGTGGGAAAATCTCAAAGGGGTTCATCTTCTCTCTGCTGTCAGAATAAGGTGCTGAATTTAAATCAGGTTGGAGGTAGTCCAAGGGTTATGTGCCTGACTAACAGTGATTCGCTTTCAAAAGAATTAACCTCTTTATGCCAAAAATAAAACAGCAGGAAGAGCATTGGGCAACTGTAGCAGGAAAATGTTTGTAGTACCCGCTGAAGAAATTTTGTGTGTCTCTGACATTCTAACCCTGCAATAAAAAATTAAAATAAAATTTACTCAGTGGTTTTGTAAGGTGAAAATCAATCTGAAAACTTATGGTAGATGTCATGTAACATCGTGATGAAATTGAGATTACTTAGGCCCTGTAGGTATTCAGTACTTCTTATTTCAGAAAGAAAGAGAAGTGAATTTCCAATTCCTTCTAAGTTTGTGAATAGTGTGGAGGAATCACTCTGGCTTCAAAACAGGAGTTAAGAAGAATGCAGCAAACATTTTAGTGTGTGTTTTTGTTGAAGAAGGATGGGTGTACATAGATACAAAAGGCTTTCTCTTGCTTCATAGTTGTTTCTCTTCAGAAAACATTCAGTGTGGTACTCAAAAATTAGATGATTGTAAACTAGCAGCAAAACTGTGTGCTTATTGGTAGCTTCATTTGTTGAGAAGCTGAAATGTGATTTTATTTTTTCCCTCCATATTGCATCAGTATCTAATCAAGTAAATCGCTGCAGAAGATAAAGTACAGGCTAGTGAGCCTATCATTTGTTCAACAAAGGGAAACTAATGGCTTTTTCATGAAATGATTCTCAAGTCTATGACATTATCTTGCTGATTCTTTTTTGTCTATTCTGGCTATGAAAGCTAAAAGAAAACCAGGCCATGCTTCAAAATTCAGATGTGTGGTAGCTAATTGCAGTACACACAAATTTAATAAAGAGGTGTCATTAGTTGTAAAATATCTTTACTCTAGTGTTTTCTGGGTAGGAGATGGAGAGGCCAAGCTGCAGAGGACTATTGCCAACTGGATCACTTGGGCTGATTTTGTTAATTACTGTAGTGTGTTTTTTCTTTGCATACCTACAAAGCAGAGACGATAAAATTTTTCCCATAATTGCCTTGAGCTTTTAGCAAATATTTATGGAATACATGTAGACTTCCAGATGAATAATTAAATTTCTACATCTTGTTAAATGCTTTGCAGAATTGTATCTCTTCCTGCTTCAAACAGCTTTCTCTTTCAATCTTGAAAAGACCTTACATAAGAATTGTTGAAGTTTAGGGCTAACATTTTTATGCTAACGATACCACATTATCCTCCTGTTAAGCATTGTTCCATCTTCCTCATTTAAGCTTATCCTTGTGTTTTGTTCCATACCACCTCTTGACAATTTAAGATGAACTGCAGATATTAAAGAGTACTAAATTGCTCCCACTTGGATAAATGAGAGCTTTGCTATTGGTTCCTCTGGAGATAGGATCAGGACCTTGATAGATGCATGTAATGTCTTGTGAGACATGCTAATATGCTTTCTGCCTCAACAAATAAGACTCTAAGCACTTCTGAAGCTTGTCATCTGGTTCTCTGCAGCATGCATGCTACTACCCTATCAGCTGGCAATTGAAATTGTTCAGCACATAAAATGATCTTCACATTAATTTGCTGGAAACAAAGACAGCATCCCTGCAACAGGATGGACCAAATGACTCCCAGTCACAGGTACTAAATCACACCTGAGTACAGATGGAAATGCATTAAATCCACATAAATACCCAATGAATTCATAATGAGCTGGTGCTGTCACCATTACAGCAGACTGTAACACCAGGGAACAGCTTACAGATGTGGCCAGAGCCCTTGTTTTTTTAGGTCCGTAGGCACAGATAATAATATGTCTTTGGCTGAAAGTCTAGTTATGCTTTATTTAAATGGTCATTGAGGATGTGGAGAAAACTGAAGTGTAAGACTTTATGAAGCTCTTGATTTTCTGGAGTAGCATATGTAACTCTCAAGTATTCCTGATTACGTATTTAAATACTACCCTCCTCTCAGCTCAGGATTTCCCTTGACCAGTGACATTGTTTTCAAAGGAAAAAGTCTCGTACAATCTCCGGGCTGTATTTACCTGTGTCTTGCCCCACCAGGAAGCGCACTTGGCATTACTGCAGCCCTAAATACGTGCAGCTACGCGTGGTTGGTTGTGTGTGCCCAGGCACTAAGTTCTGGGCTGAAGTCACTTGAAGAAATCATCTCTTTGACAAAAGCAGCTCAGCAGTAGCCTGAAAACACTTGGTGGATTGTGGCAGTGCCTGAACTAGCTTGAGATCATGTGAGATGTAAAATGTATGCCACCAGTACCACAGCATCCTCACCTTCAGGTTTAGCGACAGCTAACTTGGCTACTGACTTTGAAAGAACAAATAAATGGAGCACTAATTTATCTGTTAGGTGTGGAGATGGCTTACAGCCCCATCAGTGCCCTACTAGCATTTCTCCAACATACTTCAAAGTAATCGCAGTGAAGAAAGGCACGTTCGTTCTTTGTTTCATCCTTTAACTGCATTTTACCATAAGACAACTAAAATGATGCAGTTCCTGTGAGCGCAAGCTCTGAGTTACTATTTTAGCTTCACTGAGTAAGCGAAGGAGGATGAGAAAGTGCAACCTGTAGCAGCATATCCTGCCTGTCATAAATTTACCAACCCCATCAGCAGAAAGCATGGTCGTGTTTGTCTTTTCCGGCTTGAGTCCACCAGATCACTTCAAAGCAGCTCAGACTTGATTGTTCCAACCCTTCAAAGGCCAGCCATCACGAGTCTAAAACCTTGGCCCTGTTTCCAGCCAGGTTCCAAGTTCAGTGGTATGAAGACCAGAATGAAGAGAAAAAGCAAATAAATGCCTCTGTCCACTGAGCAGTGACCCTCTAAATTAGAGCAGATATCCTGAGCATCTGTGTAGGCAGTGCTGTGGCCTTCTACTGCAGTGTGCTAGGAACATGCATTAGCTCTGGAGAATTGATCTTGCAACCAAACCACCAGTGCAAGGACATTTCAATGAGAAAATGAATAATTCTTTACTCTGATTATGATGATTAATTCTGTTACGTCAGCAGCCTTTGGCACAAACAGTGACAGCAGCAGATTTCACATGAGGGGGAAAAAATCTAATTCAAGAGCCAAGAACCTTAAAGGGGAATTTTGTGTAGTTAAGTAATAATACTAACAAATGACACACAAGCAGTTGTAATTTCAGTAGGTCCAGAATAGCACATTCTTTCCTCAATCCTATATAAGACTTTATAATGACATGTAATTGTTTTGTGCTCGATATATTAACCAAGATAAAAATTGATTGTTCCTGGAATTGACCACTGACAGATGGACTCAACTGTGGAAGTTTTTGGACCACGTGAAGCTCAACACAAATTCTATCACAGGTGCCAATTTCACAAATCAGTAATCACTGCTGGACTGGCAGGCATCCTACTTCCCTCACTTCAAGTTTGGTTATGCAAAAGACTAATCAAGACATCTGTCAGGTACAGAATTTAAGATGGATAGGTCTTCACTAGCATTTAAAGCTAGTTGTCCTTAGAGTTTTGTTTTTTGAAAGGGATTTGACTCTCAGATATTTTTAACTGAGTTCTTTTCTGATTTGGAAGGCAAGCACTTAAAATGCACTCATAAGGTCATCTTACTCTCCAGTGCAGTTTGTTTCCTGCAGTTGTCATAACCAAGTTGCCCAGTTTGTCAATTTGTTTTTGTCTTGAATGAATTCCAGCTCATGTCTTTTATGCATTTGGTATGAGAGGCATTTAGGAGACAACTATCAAGGCCAGATTCCTTGCTCCTGTTTTGTTAGTGAATACTTGTTTGGCAGTCCTAGCATCATTAAAAATTATCCTCAAATGGGATATGCTCTGCCAACATATGACCCTAATCTGCTTGAGCAACAATAGAAAAAGCATTACAAAAGTACATAATTCTACAATCAGTTCAGGTATTTGATGGATTACAAGATATAGCTCTCTTGTAATTAAACATGGCACTTAGAAAACTGGAGTAATACTTCAGGTGACTGTCCTTATATCTTGGGCTGTCTGCTGTTAGTCACTATCTTTCCAATGTTCCCTTACAGAAGGAAACTGAATGCTATTACCTACATTTGTAGATTGGTAATGAGTATGTAGTTTCAAATCAAGAATCACTTCCTACACTTCTGCAAGCATCGCCACCTCCGCTCAGGTGTGCTGATGACTTGCCTTGTACCAGTGCATTTGCGCAGAACAGTGTCTGAACCCAGCATACCTGTATTTTCCTTACCTTATCAATTCATACACAGGGTTTTTTTCCCAACGTTTTTTTTATTATTTTTATATTATATGCAAAGAGAAGAGTTGTATGCTTGGCATTGAATAAACCTGTCTTCTTTTGATCTAATGAGAAATTAATAGATTTTAGTGGGAGAGAAGATACACCGACATTTGTGTTGAAATAATAATTTTGGCTATCTGGGGGTGCATTTTTAATAATTACATATAGCCCCAATTATTAATATCTTGTACTAAAAATTGCCAGAAGGATAACGTTCAAGTACAGAGAGAACTACATTGATCTGCCCCACCCACGTAGAATAGGAAGTTATTTTAATGCCAATTTACACTGTGTGCAAGCTGCTTTCCAACTATTCGGAAGTCATCAATAGTTATCTCAATTCATTTGAGAATGCAGTTGACTTTTATTGTGCAGAAAAAAATAGTCTACAATCCACCAATACATTAATCTTATGAAATCAGTTAACAATTATTGTAAAAATAACTTAATTTCTGATGAGCAAATGGAAACAAGTTGTACAGCCCTCCCACATTCCTATGTTGATAGAGGTAAACAGCATTAAACTGTTCCACTCAGTAGCTGAAGGACAATACCACTTCAGCTGGTTAGGGGAATAAAAATATTCCCATTTTCTCTCCCAAGTCGCAAACCCAAGAGCGGTTTATACCAACAAATGTCACTTGGAGTTACTACAGATGTCCCACACTCTTCATTCTCAAACTGTGATATGTAAGTACCTGATAAAACTATCCTACTGGCATGTATACAACTCATAAGTGAAACACCTGCTTGGCTCCTTCCCTATCTTTTTTAGCCCACTAGCATGCTGAGATTAATCTTCAGGTTCCTCATAATGTGCATACCCACTAGCATAAGTCCTTCCTAAACTCAAGTTGCTGAATACGTCCACGGTCTCTGTATCAGAATCCTTCCCTCCCTCATCATTGTCATCTTCATCATCCTCTTCTGCTTCGTATTCATCATATTCATCCTCACGATCGCCTGCATCTCCAGCCTTGCTGGAGGAGAGGTTCTTCCAGTAGGCATCATAACCAGAAGCTCCATCTGCATCTTCACCTCCAGTCTGGCGGCCGAACTTCAAAGAGCGTGCTGCAGGTAGAGAAAAACCATCATGCTCTCACTCCTCAATACCAATTTGAGCAGTGTCTTGACACTTCTTTTCCGTCCAGGTTTACTATCCAACTAAGAGCACACAATGCCTGTCAACCTTTGTCTAAATCTGACATTTTCAGATTAAATCCATCCTCCAACAGAACCTTTCCACTACATGCAGTCTCCCTCCATGCAGCAATGTTTATATAATCAATAACTGCTTCCAGAGTACAATTTAAATTTTAGGATATACCCCCAGTACTCCAGCCAAGAAAACCTGTAATTGGATGTGCTCCACGAACACAGTACTTATTCTGATTTATTAAAGAGTAGTTAAATAGATTCTACATGTGTCATCAAATGACACTTCTAAATTCATTAGCCTGTTGTTTATAAATGAAATTAAGGCTTAAGTGGGGATCTAAAATCTCAAGCTAAACAGAAACTTTTACTGTGTTAGAATCAACTAACAATTAAGAATGACTGCTCAATTCTAGAGACATTTCTTTTTCTCATAACAAACACAACAAAACTTTGTAAAACAGCTGAAAGTAACCAGACTTTTCTCAGTGTTTCCATGCAGAAAAGTAGTCACCAGTGATACCTATACAGCTTGTTAGCTAGAGAAGCAGGCTTACTTGACATGCTCAGGTCCTTTGTCTGCTGAGTTTCGTGGCCGCATTTAGGGCAAGGAGGCTCTTTTCCCTTTTCCTGCTTAAAAACCTTACTTCGCACGTGATCGTCACAGAAACAAGCCTGTGGGGTGAAAAGAGAATGAAAAGGCTAAATGTTCTAATCATAGAATCTTCAGGAAGAAGCAGGCAAAAATGTGTCCAACAGCAGCAAAATTTTCTGGTTGGGATTAAACTTTAATGAGCTCTTATCTGCAGTGGAACTGGAATCTGCACACTACTTAGGAGCTGAACTGCCGTGTTAAATGTCGTTTCATGGTTACCTGGGGTAGAGACTGCAAAAAGGTGCCGATAAACAGGTAGAAATAGTAACATGTTCAAGGACTGGATTACATTGCTGCCCACAAGGAGCCTGGCACTTCCTGGTTTACCTTGGCAAGCTTAAATAAAATACAATCAGATACGCACACCAGAACATAAATATGCAGCGACCCGAAGGCAAGAATTAAATTGAAACTTCATGTGTTGAGCACCAGGGTGCCAGTGAAGATATATGGAGAAAGAAATAATTTGAATACAAAATTGATGCTATGGTGACTCTGGAGGAAAAAGAAAAAAATGGAGGGCAAGAAAAATAAGAGCAGGCAATGAACCAGTACCTGGAGAAATCTGGGCAATGCTGATGGTGAAGCAGGTGGTACTTTTTATACAACATTACTCCTGACTGTGTAAAAACCTGTTTTTAACAAATTAGCCTGTGCATGTGTAAAACTGGAGATAATTCTTTTTGGATTCATGCTGCAGTGTTTTCTGGTCAGATCATCACTTGACTGTTTGCAAAAACTTTTAAAATTCTCTTAGCTTTATGATAGACCAAAACATATTCCAAGCCTTGGATACTGTTTAAGAACATAGATTTGTCTTTCTGAAAAGGTCCAAAAATGGTACAGCCCCAGTTTAAACACAGAGCCAAAGTCAAGATCACCTTACCTGGTATGAGGATGCACAACAACAGCTTGTGGTAACAAGCAAACAAATAAAAGACTTGCATAAGTCTATGCCCAAGCTTCAGAAACTAATACAAAAACTGAGTGTTTTTGAATAATCCAGAGGAAATCATGACAAGATTTGGTACTGGCCTTGGAAGTTAAGGAAAACAAGTCTACAATCATAACTACTTGCAACTGTCTTTACTCTTTACCTTACAACGCAGGCATGAATGCTGCCCAAGCCTGTTACAGGAAACACCTGCAGGAGAAAATCAACATGTAAAACTCATTACTTGGAAACTGCAGATCTGTAATTTTTGTTAACATTCTGTAGAAAAAAATATGTAACAATGCAACAATTTGGGGCATTTGTTTTTAACTCCCTGAAAAAGTACACTTTGGAAAAATGAATCAGTTATTTTACCATCCAATACCTCCTTGATTCTATTTTACTAGATCTTTCAAATCTAAGCCTCCGTGCAATAAAGCAATTTGATACAAAGTACAAGTTGAAGAAGGAGAAAGTGTAATCGCTCTTGAGTTTTCACATTTTTAAAAACAGAAGTTCCAGATTCAGTTTGTTAAGAGATTTTCTTGCTTTTTCTTGTACCACAGTGTCACAAGGAGGAGCACTAGCATGTTACAGTCATCTAAAAAAATGCTCCAGCAGCCTTTATCTCATTTAAATGAAACTTGAGGGCACTTAAAGCTTGCAAATTTCAAACCTAGTAATGTTATTTTGTTCTGTATTTTCAGTCACATCCTCAGGAAATGTACTTTATTGCATACAACTTCATATAAAAAAAAATTTGCATCTGTGTTAGCGAATGACAGCTGGTACATGAATTGTAAAGAGTGGAATCAGCATTTGCAAAATCTAACTTGTCTTGAAGCTTCAAACTGGTTTCTTCATTCCACTAGAGGGAGTATAGTAAAGGCAACTACACAGGAATTGCTAGCAGCATGAGGCTGGGGAAGAGTTCTTCCTCAACAAGCACCGATACATATCTTGTCGTGAGTCTCTGTGCACATACCCAATCTCTCCACCTCACCTTACACCTATGATCACAAAGCTTTTGAATCTGAAGTAAAAGAACTGAGTTTTCCACATGAGCAGGATAGTTGTGGGAGTCAGGACTCTGTCATGCATTGAAAGATAAAATTGCAAATGCTAATGCATATATATTTAAAAATTTCTAGAGCATCTCTGCATTTAAAAAAAATTGTGTTGTAAAGTAACAGATTTTTTTTCATAGCCAGAATGGGTTTTAGACTACAATTGTATGACCACATTTAAAGTTCACATGATTTATGAAAGGCCATGTCTTATATTTCTGCCTCTATCAAGACTGCATGGTGCCACAAGATGCAGAACACAGTGAAAACCCTCAAAAAGGACTTTCTCCATTCAGGGTGTGACATCACCTCTGTGAATTAAAAGCTTCTAACAATCAGTGAAAAAATATTCTTGTGGAACAGCTGTTGTTGCTTCAATATTGCTATGCAGGAAGACATTCTAGCAGAATACATCAAGGAAGTCAGTCATGAAAATAGTTGGCAGACAGAAAAGGATGAGGGAGAAAAAGGAGATAAGAAATTTCTAAAGACAGACTGTAAAACTGAAATTCCCAAATATTCTGAGTTGGGAGAATCAATTAGGCCAAGAGACAAGAAGTCTTAAACTACCTGTTTTTTACTCAGTAAAAGTGTTCATGCGTCAACATTTGATGAATCTGCTGACATACGTGTCCACAGTCCACTGGTCAGAGAAGAAACTAGCAATGAGTTCAGGCTTTGGATAAACGTGATTTTGTCCTCTCTATGCTCACTCTGTCCCAGTAAACCTGGTGATCACCGCCTCCTGAGTCATGGCCTTCCTTGGGACTTGTTGCTTTTGCAAAATCAACAGGTGCAACTTTTCACCAACACACAGACCATCCTTTGTACGTCCAGAGCAATCTGGGATGTTTTAGCCAGGCTAGATACAGATGGCAGGACATTAGGACAGCTGCTTTTTTTTTGAGAAACAGGTATCTAGAAAGTAGCTCATCATACAGTGAGAATTGTGGAAAAGAGCTCCTTCTTGCCTGCAGAGCTTTCAGGACTAAAAAATCAGCATTAGCTGGTCCAGGTGCTCAGATGTAGTCCTGGCCACTGTAAGAGGGTAACTTTAGACTGCCACCTATGATCTAACAGTGAGAAAGGTCACAGAACAATAGCCTAGTCTAGATATCATGAGCAAGCACTTAAGAAATGAAAGCTGTTTCCTCCAGAGCAAAAAGCAGGCTATTTAGAAAAGGCTCTGGAGAGCATTCTGGAACACAGAGGAAGTGATTTGAGGGTCTGTTTAGCTTGAGAGAAAGGGACTGCAAACTACTAACTTACATTTAAATGTCTCTGCTTCCAAAACTTGGCAGCTGGCTTGATGTTCAAACTGATCATCTTCACAGAGGAAATTGTGGCAAAAAGAACAGGCAAACATTCTGCCTCCTAAAAGATTTATCAAGGCAAATTAATCAGCAACAGGCATAGGCTCCAAGTTCTGCTCCACAAACAATTTAGGCAATTCTATGTAGTTTTGACTGAAGCCTAGTTCTCCCCTCCATCACGGGCTTCAACAAAAACTTCTAAAACTTCTAAATTAGACACTAGCATCCATTATTACACTGAAAAATACTACGTTTCCTACAAGACAGGATAACATAAATACAAAACAAGTATTACTCCTAGTCTTTTTTATTCAACTATGACATTTGAGTATTCTTAAATGGTATCAGACATTCTCTCATCCACAGTCTCCTTCCCTCCCATTCCCTCACCTCCGATGCCCACTAAAATACACATTTTAAAGGATTCCACAAATGGAGGTTAGTATGGTTTGCCAAGCAACTGGGAATCCAAATACCTGAACTAGTGCAGATGAAAGGATTGAGAATGGCAGCAAATTGCATGTTGACAACCAGATGCAGTGCTTAATTATGTGAAGCATTCAGCTGATAGGACAGTTAATTACATAAGTGTCCCTGATTTAAGCACTGTGTGTTCTCGGGCACATTATTTACATTCCCCACTGCATGAGGTCTGTTTTTCAACTGGGGAGAATGCTTTGCTTTGATCAAATGTACTCAGCAGTGAAGATTAAAAATGCTATGTTAGGGATATGGGTACAGTAACTTAAGCAATGTGAGGGAAAAGTATAGGTAAGTTTAAATGTAAGCTACCTACCATGATCCCAGACAGTTCTTTCACACTCAATACATTCTGCATCTGCAAGAGGGCAGATGCACGCGTGTGTGCTGAGACACTTCCTCCCATGACACACCCAAGCCTCACAGAAATCACAGATTGCGCCCTGCAATTACAGAAAGATAATTGGGGCTTTTACAATATCTAGAGAAACTCTTATTCTATAGCCCTGAATGCATTCAAGTATCTGTTCTCTCAGTGGGTTCATTTCAGGTGAGCAAGAGAGTATGAAACAATCAGTATTCCAATCAAGCCACTCCAGGGTTCATCTTCTTTTGTTTGATGCTCATTTGTGCACAACTAAATATAACAAGAAAAAAACGCTTTTTCCCCTTTTGTTTTTGCTTTTTAAATTTCCTAACTTAAATCTTACATGTGAAAATTGTCTTCTGAACCCTGAGATTCATAAATTATAGCAATATTCTGGCAAAAATACAATTTCAAAAATAAAGCCCTATATTCTGATAGCTGAAATCACTTGTTCAGATTTTAAACCATGCTATATTAGAACACAAACTCCACAAAGTTCAAATTACTCATCAGAAATGAAATCATATTTTTTCACTTTAATTAAACTAAGATCTACAGCTAAATACTACAGTTTTGTCTAGTTGAAGAAACCTCATGTGTAATGAACTACCATGTACATGCACACACACAAAACTAACAAAACAATAGTGAATCCAAACTGATGAGGTCGAGTTTCCAGCATAACTGAAAAATCAGCTTGTAATGGTAAGATAAGAGAAAAATCTTCACGTGGTACATGCTATCATTGCATAAATTTGTTATATCTTATTTTAGAAAGATTTGAATAAAGAACCCCATACTGCAAAAAAAGGCTGTCATTTTGTATACGTACCACCATTGCTAGTCCAGTACTGTACACACCAGCATGTTTTATGACACAGTCTGAAGACTTCATCATGCATTTGGTTTTTCCTGTTTAAAAAAAGTGGTAAACAACCAGGAGAAGGGTATATAAAAAAATTGAGAAATTAGAAAGAATATTCACATAAGAGCAGCAATTAAATCAAACACCAGTACTTAATTCTGTATCTAGGTAAAAATAACACAAATGTTTGTGAACTGTAACCTAACCTTGTATCACCTTTAGATCAAATTAATTATGTTTTGTTTTCAGCCAAAATCTCTTGCCCCAGTGCTGAGATGAGGCAATCAGTTGTCTTGCTGTATATTTTGAGCTATGCTGAATATATTGGCAAGAATTTTAAATGTCAAAACAAAAAACAAAATAAAGGTGCAAGTCAAGCAACAATATCTCAAAAAGTTGCATTTAAAATTACTGCCAGCTTTATCCCTCCATAAAAGTGATGTGGCCATAGCTGAGTATTTAGATACTTTCTTTTTGTGTGTGTGTATGATCTTTTTTTTGAAACATATGAGATGAATTCCTGGCAAAATAATTCTCTTTACATGCAGGGATTGGATGGGACTAAAAGCCACAGTCTGCACTTCGAAGTCATTCTGATACACGCAACCCACTAGGGTGACAACTTTTCCTTAATCCTTGCTTCTGATGTAAGTAGCTCTACCACAAAGATCCATACTCTGTATGTAGTTATGCAAGCAAAAAAAAAAAAAATTGTAATTAGCTCAGGTTATTGCACTGGGATTTTTATCACGGGTTTAAGCTGAGCTGCTGCAGACCCCTTTGGTGTCTCTGTTATTTCCTCTTTAGAGGAATCAACAAAAGGATGTTCCCTGCAAACCTACTGAAGAGCTAACAAAACCAAATTCTACTCTGCAAATGCAATTAAATCCCAGTATGCAGCATCAGCAGCAGAGTTTTGATTTAATCGTGTCTCAGATGCCAAATGGCACTGAGGAATGTCCAGATCAGATCACCAGTGATCAACATGAGGTGGTGGGGATATTGCTGGGTCTGGGCCAGTGCAATATAGCTACCATGCTCCCATCCCTCAGGGACTTCTCTAGGAAAGATAATGTTTGTTTATGGGGCCTGTCAACAACACTTGATTAAGCACCAAACAGTTCTAATAGTCTTTGTCCTGGCAAACCCTAGAGGACTCAGCATTGTTTTGTGGTTATTAAAAATGCTTTTGTTTCAGAAACATCCTGCAGATTAAGATAAATTCAACATATGGGAGTCAACTTCAGATGTATAATAGACTGTAAAATACACAACGTGTTTTTAGTACTTCACTACGTGATGACAGAAGGAAGACTTATGAAGAGTGGTGCGCTGCCATTGCACACAGTCAGCCTGGCTTCCAGACACGCTCAGTATCTGCAGGTTCCAACAAAGGCACTGGAAGCTGCAAATGTCAGCAGCTCTGAGTTGAGCATCAGACTACAAAACAGCCAAATTGCTTAATGACAAATTGAAAATCTCTGAGGATGTGTTGAAACAGTAAAACAACAACAATCACTTCAAAGTCTAAAATGATTATTAACTCCCCGTAAGCAAACAGTTGTTTACGTAAATGGGCAGTTTAGCATGATTCAGAACCCAGTTCTATCACAAGGAGACTTTCCCTTTCTTCTAGCACATAGAGTTAACACAAACAGCTTATGTTACAAAGCCATGTAAGGAGAATAATGCACTGTTGTTTTAATTGATATCAATGATATTATCCCCAAAATGCCGTATGTATTAGTGCCTTTTTGGCAGTCAGCTTTTTTTAATCTTTGTTGTCACTAGGAAACAATACTGTATATAGTAAATCTAGGGAAAAAGTCAGATGTTCTCAGTCCCAAAAGGCAGTGAGACAAGTTCTTCTAAATATCAAATACTGAAGACAAGCCCATGGCCCAGACTTGCAAACCCTGGAGGGTCAGAGGTATATGCATTAGTTTGCATGATGAAGCAAGAGCGTCTTCTCAAGGAGGATATTCACATTTGGAGCAGGTTTAAAAGAACCTGCTCCAAAAATTGCAAACGTATTTTAAGACAAAGGTACTATAACTGCTAAGAGTTTAAAAACACAAAAGGGACTGTGAAATAGTATGTTTACCTTCACTATTTCCACTTACCACACTGTGCACAAATGGGTAATTTTTGAACAGAGTTACAGAAGTAGCAAAAAGCTCTATTCTTCTGTCGTCTAGGCACATGGAAAAAAAAAAAGAAGCATTAAACAAGACTTGCAAAATGTTTGAAACCAGTTAATGCTAAACTGATGGTTTTAGAAAGGGAAAATATTTACCTTTGGCACTTATCACATTCCTAAAAAGAAAAAAAAAGAAAATACTAATAATTATTTTTATTCTGTATGAGCATAAAATGTACAGACCCCCTCAGAAACTCTGAATTAAATTCTGATTAGAAACCAAACTTTTTATTCAAGTATTATATTTCTGATGCAAATGTAATCTTAAATGTAGAGGAGGAATGGTATTCCAGAGGTATTAAATACAGTTAATGTACTATCACTGGTTTTATGTAATATAAAATCAAGTATTGTAATATAAAATTTTAAGTTATTTTACCATTGAAGCATTACAAGGATGTTTGGCTAAATCTATGTTGGCTTTTGAAGCCCTTATCTGCTTTTCACGTTCACGACGGTTCTCAGCTTTCTTACGCGCTCCAGTCTTCTTTTTAGGCATTTTTCACCGTCTGTGGGATAGAAAAAGGTATGTAGTGAACACACGCAACATGTACAATATACAATACATGTTAATGCACAGATATAGATGACGCATCCAGCACAAAACCTGAATCTTGGAGTTACCATCTGTTAATTATGTTTCATCTCCATTCGCTTCCTTTTCAGAGTTTCTTTTCAAATGTAGAATAAGGGTCCAGTCCCTTGGAAGAATCATGTGTTGAACCATGAAGAACCTTGTGATCTGAAAAGAACTTTTGCTGTCCTGCCCTTTGTGCTTAACTGTCTTTGAAGTGCTTTGCCTTTGAAATAATATTATGCTTTGTATAACTGTTTGCAATGGGCCTCTGTTATAAGATCACCTTGTTGCCTGTTTAATAAGGACAATATTCAGCTCATTCTTGTTTCTCTCTTCTCATACTCACTAACTACTTAAATCAGTTAAAAAGCATTCTTCAGGTGAGTGAGTCACAGTGTACTGCAAACATGCAAATTTCAAGCTTTGTGAAAGCTTAGGAAGCAAAATGTCACTATTCTAGACTTAAGAGCTATGACAAAGGGATGTTTGAACTGCAAATTTATCATTCTAGCACATTAGTAATAATGAGATGAGCATGCACTGCTCTAAAGATGCCACTGATTCCCAAGAAGGGTTTATGCTAATTTAATTGCATCTTATCGGATGTGTCTGTTTTAACTTTCCAGGAGGGAACCAAGGCAATGCAGTGGTGAGACTGTTGGTAAGTCGACCAGACCGCGGTGCTCGTCATCTCCACAGTGAACTCTGTGGACTTGCAGTGATAGAAGGAGAGGCAACTCCAACTTGTCATCTCAAAACCTTCATTTCCACTTATGGAATTTTAAGAAAATCGCTATAGATTTTGGGCTTGGCAGCAATCGGCCCACATGATGGGACAGCTCTGCCAAAGCAAAGTTCTGCTGATTCCAGTAGGTCTCCAGGTGGCTACAGGGGCCGCTGGTGTGAGAAGGAACCGGAGGTACCTGCTCTCCCCAGCCTCATCCCTACCTCCCATGTAGGAATGTGTGCTGGCATCTGCAAGGACAGCTGCAGCATCAAGAGGCAGTGAACTGTAGCAGCTTAAACTTAGAAGAAAAATTGGTATCTTTTCAAAAGGTCTTATGAAATAAACCCAATGATCCTAACTTTCTGGAACAAATAAATATATAGTCCTGACCAAATATTAAGATTTGTTTTTGATGGCACACATAAATCAGTTTGCTCAGCTGTAGCATTCTGCACCCCATTTATGTTCTATTAGTGTCATATTATGTAGTCAAAATGGTATTGCTAAGCTGCCTGCTGGCAACTGTCATTACTCTGGAGCATGACATTTCTGACACTGGGAGTCCAATATGAGGTTGCACGCTAATTTTCAAGCTGCTTGAATGCTGATTTAACAATAGAATCGAATTGTTAGTATTTATACCTTGACTTCTTCACATTACCTTGTAATCGAAAGCATTGAGAAGACAAACCACCTTCATAAGAAACAGTCCCTCAATGACTACTGAGGACACAGATTATGAGAAATGTCAAAGACAGGAGTTCTTTAGAAAGCCGTGCTATCAACAACAAAAATGCAATGTCAGGTTCTTTTAACAAAGCTATTAAATTAATCCAGGCTCTCGAACACCAAACAATAAACACCACCACCCCACAGATCAATATTCTATCACTCCTTCCCTCTGAGCTTCCATGTAAGATGTTTGTCTTTGCCCTAAATTATAGATTTTTAGGGAAGTGGCCATCTTTTAATTTTCTGACTACAGCGCAATAGTGCTATGATGTCAAAAATTACGGTAGTAAAAAATGTTGTTTACCTGCAATTCCTTTCCAATCAGGGTACTGTACCTTTCAAAAGTGTTGATTAGTATTTAAAGTTCCTACGCAGGGTGTTGTGCCTACGGTTTTGACAATCCTGTAATCTGAGGCTGGTGGATGACCCAAAAATATATTTAGGCACCACTGCACTGTTACTTGATGTTTGGACTGGAAATGAGAAATGCACAGCGCTATCTGCCACGCTGTGTGTGTGTGTGTGTGTACCCTGCTTCTTTCCACCTACACAGATACCAGAGCAACCACCCAGGACACAGCAGGTCCGTGCCTGGATGCCCCCTCAGCCCAGGAAGGCACGAACCTGCTGACCTGCAGAGCTCCTGACCCACAGCCAGGTCCTGACCCACCGCTCCGTCTCTCAGGGCAGCACCCGCAGGCCCCGGCCGGGCAGGGCGCCCCAGCAGCACGCCTCCCCCCGGGGCAACGCCGCCCGGAGGCGCCCCGCACCGCCCGCACCCAGCCCCCGCCCGCCGCCCGCTGCCCACCTGCGCCTGGGCGCCGCCCGGCAGCCGCTG
Source organism: Anas platyrhynchos (assembly GCF_047663525.1). Lineage (NCBI taxonomy): Eukaryota > Metazoa > Chordata > Aves > Anseriformes > Anatidae > Anas > Anas platyrhynchos. The sequence continues at coordinate 39,491,095 of NC_092590.1, forward strand.
CCCGCTGCTCCCCCGGCTCCCGGCGGCGGCCCCCGGCAGCGGGAGGAAGCCGGCAGCGCTCCTCGGCCCGGCCCGGCCCCGCGCCGAGGCACGAAGGTTCCGCTCCAGCCGCCGTTAGGGCCGTTAGGGCCGTTAGGGCGGTTGGTGGGGGCCGTTGGGGCCCAGCCTGCCTCAGGGCCGCGTAACGCCGCTTCTCTGGGCTTGCGCCTCCTCGGACACACGCACATGCACACAAAGAGCTGCTGCCTCCACATGGGTGTCCGGGTCCTGAAGAGAAATGAGGAAAAAAAAAAACAAAAAACACGTCTTAAAAGAGGGTTGCTTTTTTTGCCGGCCCTATGTAACGTAACGTTTCTCCTCCCTGAGAACGTTCCCTCGGTATTCCGGCGGCTTCCTCCTCGCTGGGGATGTGCTCGGGGTGTAGCTGCGGGTGGCATTGCTCGGTGTCACCCCATCACTGCTGCCTGTGCGCTTCGTGGCAGTTGTCCTTACACTTTCACTGAAGAAAAACCAACTGTTAGGACACGCTAATTGCAACCATGACTTGTGACTGTAACCCCTTAAGGTTGGCACCTGAAGAGTTCTCTCTGAAAACCTTCATTAGTAGCTCCATATTTTTTCAAAATAAAGCCTTGCCTAATCTATCCGCAGGCATACAACACAGCAAGCAGGTGTCAATCGAACAGATCTCAATCCCATTACCACCAAAGCCCTTGCCGCAGACCAGCCTGCCTTTGGGGTCTGGATCTGGGTCTGTTCCTCAGCGTTTTCCACTCCTGTCCTCACTGAGCTGCCCGGAGGCCTGTGACCTTCTGGTGCCTGCTTGATGTCTGCCACCACGGCCAGCTCTGGAGCTTGCTTTGGCTGGAGCACCTGGAAGACATCTGCCCAAGGTGAGAAGGGTACAGAGTTTGGGGTGAGGATGGCTCTGTGGGCTTGCTGCACCCCTTTATTTTTATGTACCACGAGGCTTTGCTTAACTCCTCATCGTAAACAGCATACGACACAGTAGAAACAGAAAGGACCAAGGATGTCTTTGATTCCTTTTAATATTGTAAGTTCTTCCTACATGCATATTTATTGTTCTTGTGCATTTTGCCTAGAAACCCCTTGTGGAAATCATTACACGATGTATCTGATAGTTATTTAAATGAAGACGAGTGGAAGGATCAGAGAGCAGTTACACTGCAATATAATTCATTTATAGCCTTTTGCCTAGGATGAGAAGGGTATGGTACATATTTCATATGCATTAGTCTTAGGGCACTGGTGTATTTCTAGCGCTCTTTGATCATCCGTTCAGGTGGGTTAGTTGAATTGCTCCACACGGGGCTTGGTCATGCATTTCTTGCTGGACGTTGGCTGCTAGTTAGGTATGTGATCTTGGCTTAAAGAGAGAGACAGATATTTGGTGGGCACCACTGCCTTCCCATCGAGATTCTTGTAACTTTGGGGAGCTCAGGGTTGTATCACATAACAATTTACGTGCTTGTCACGCTTTTCCAATAACACCAGGTTATTGGGATGCACAGAAAACTGTGTTATTGTTTACGATAAAAATTCATGATGATCACTTAACTGGACATTTCTCATTATAAGAAAGTATGTGGAGAAATATTTTTTAATTATTGTCAGTAACCATGGCTGCATACTATTTAATTAACACCTTAAGCAGAAAATGTGATCTCTTGCAAGGCCTTAGAGCTTTTCGTGTCTTTCTCGCTTTTCTAATGAATGCCCTCACTTTTCTTAATGAATGCCATGAATCATTAGTATACTTTTATTCCGGTTGTGACCATTCCAGTTTGTTTTAAGCAGCCATGGATGCAAGAACACAGTGAGAATAACTGATAAAGCATTGGGGAGGGGGAAAAAAAAGGCAAAGTTTTAATCTCCTTTAGAATAACTATTTTAGGCTGCTAATCCACTTTCATGAATGAGTGGAGCTGCTGAAGAAAGGACTTGCAGATACATCCATGGAAATTACAGTTGTCCTTCCATTTGAATGTGCATTTTTTATATAAACAAACATATGAATGAAAAGGAAGAAAAAAGCTAGGGAGAAAAAAAAAAAAAAAAAAAAAAAGGAAACATAACAGGGAGGTATGCTGTCACTAAGATTTCTATGTTAGTTTCATGTAAGTAGCTTTTAAGCAGCTTTATCTTATCCTGGGAAACTGTACCTGCCTTGCTTATGTTTCACGAACCACCCTCTAGATGGCAGGAGTCGGTCACTTCAATCATGAATGGTAAAACATCTTATTTTCAGAACAGGTAGAAATGGCCCAGGGCTGTAATACAAGTGAATAAGAGAAAATTAGATGAGGATAGCCAATTTAGAGCTCACGCAATTTCCATTAGCAATACTGGACTACTCTCTGGGGAACTTGCATGTAATAAAATAATATGTGAGAATATTGCAGACTTTTTTTTTTTTTCCCAAAGATATGTGCAGAAAGTAGTGAGTCACCCCCATATTAAAAGGTGTTTTCAGTGACTTCTGTGTGAGCAGCCACAGAAGGAAAGTGTGCATCTGTCTGAACTGAACATCTTCATTCCCTGTTGTCCTACAGAGAATCAAAATATGTAGATTACTTTATCGTACATCAGTTAGCAGCTACTGCCTGTCTAGCTGGGAAAATAAGACAAGACTCTGTGAGAGCCTCCCTGCGTTGCCTGACACAGGTATTTCTGCAGTCTAGAGCTTGCAGGACAATACAAGTGATAGTGACTGCCTTAACCCTAGGCCGTGCTACCTGCAGAGTAAACGCTAGTGAAAATGTGCAGAGGAAGTCACTCTGGTAAACTAAATGATGCAGGGACAGCACAGCTGGTCCTGGTTGGTATTCACATGTTAAAGGTGTCCCGGCAGCATCCGTTGTTTTTCACTTCTGTTTTACCCTACTACAGTGCCATACATCTCAAAAAGATATTTTAACCTATGCAAAAGGCCACAGCATGCTAGCAAACCAGAATCCCTGCAAGAATAAATTCTGTCCGGAGTGCAGAACAGCCAAATTTTAGACAATTTCTTCCTATCTCGCTCTCTTTTCCACTTACCTTTTTAAAGTCTGGCAGGGCAGAGCAAAATGTGGTTTACATACTGACTGTTGGTCAGATTGATGGTTTTTTTTGCCAGTAAATTCACAAATTTCAAACTGGAATAATTCAGCAAAAAGAAAAAGTAAGTGTTGGGAACCGTTGGCTGGGGGAAGGTGGGAGTTGCTTTTTGCATAGATGAAGCTGAGTAGCACCACTGCAGCATGGTGATAGTGTACCAACTTCAGAACTGCCATCGCTCCCTCATCTACTCTTCTCATAAAACTCGTGTCTCTCCAGTGAGAGCTGGTTTTGGGGATGAATGCTTATTTATTCCGTAAGCTACTCAGGTAATAACAAAGGGTTCCTGCCATCTCGCTTCTACTATTGAAAATTATTGAGATCAGAGAGGAAAATCAGGAAATGAAGTGCTTGTACAGCCTGTATCAGGGTAACAACAATCTGGGGGAGATAGGACCTTTGTATGCAGTGACGCTGGACTGTGGCTTGGTGAGAATGAAAGATTTTTACTGCATTTTGCTGTAATATTTCAGTCCCTTTAAAGATACAATAATGCACATTAACTATCGACTTGAAATAAATACTGACCTGAATTGTTGTAATTTACTTTTACTTTAATGCACTGTGATTTCTTTTTCCTCTAAATAACATGCTTGTTGTGATCTAATTAAGCCCCTATTACCTACCTACCTATTACCCTAATTATCTTCATTATCACAATGTCTCCTTGCAGCATTCAATATGTTCGCTTCCCTGGGGGTTGCGCTGTAAAATGGGTGCAGCCTATACCTTTCTAACTGACCTTTGAAACAGCATACATCAGATTTAATTTGTTTTTGAATCCTGGCCTCGCAGCAACTGACCTTAAAAGTCACGTCAATATTTGTTTGATCTAAGATAGTTTTGTCTGTAGATATGTATCCATGCTGATTTAACTATATAAAGAAAAAGGAAACAAATAAAAGAGCTTGAGGCAAAAATTTTTACTGATGTAGAGTGAATTGGCATGTTCAAATACCATATTTTAAAACAGGCCTTCTTGATTCAGGTGCTGGAAAGACTTTTTTGTAAGTGTTTCACTCCCCTGCCCCTTCTATTGTACCTGATGCTTATAATCATTAATCTTACCCCTGCAAAAATTATTTCCCAATAAGTTTTCTAAATGGTTATTTTGTCTGGTCAAATTTGAAATTTAATGGGGAGAAAAAAGGAAGAAAAAAAAAACAGGAGACAAAAGACAAAGAGACTTTGCTGTTAAATGATTAGCATCCTTGTTCAGGGAGCCCACTCAGCTGTTATTTCTTTATTAAAATCTATTAATCTTTCCTATGATAGTCAAGTTGCACACTTCCATATTTCTCAGATCACTTCAACAAATAACTGAACGGCATTTTATCATGGTAGTTTGTTGGTTTCTTTTTCCTTTTTTCCTTTTTTTTTTTTTTTTTTCTTTTTGAGTATGAAGGTAATGAAGTAAAGCTTAACTTGCTGGGATTTCTGTAAAACATTTAATGTAGTATCATATGTTAATTATCATAGGTTAATTAACATTGGGGTGAGGGAATAGTGCAATACTAATCAGTTACCCATTTTGTAACAAAAGGGGTAAGCAATAATAATTTGTGATGGGATATGAACTTGGCTGGTGGCAAGTTATTAGTATTGTTTCTCTGATGAGATTGTAATGCCATAAATAATCTTTCTTCTCTTCCATCTGACCCCATCTAAAGGCTGGCACATGATGATGAATTTTCTGCATACATGATTCCAGGAGGCTTTGGGAGTGAAGATGAGGAGGGAGATACCTGTTAGAAATAAACAGGAGCACCTGTGTGACAGAAATGGGAGAAGTGAAATAAAAATTCAAGGTCAGGCTGGATGACTAATGACAGGAATTTCTGCCTCGGTGCTGAAGGCTTGTAAGATGGAAGTGACAGAGGAAAATGAAGGATGTGAATGTTTTAATTGGTCACAGGATATGAGATTAATTCACCTAGCTTCAGCTGTCTAATGATGAGCTCACCAGTCTGAGCTTGTTGCCCAGGCTCTCCCGCTAATCGGCAGAAAAAGATGGGCACCTGAAGGAGGTCAGTCATTTCTCTAAGGATGGGACGATGGCTCTGTTCAGACAGCTAAAGCTAGGGCCTGTAAAACCTGTCCAGGGTGCCTACTGGCTGCTGGTGCCAAAGAAAATAAGGTCCTAGGGCATGCTGAAGGTGGTGTTTCCAACAGACCTAGGGAAGAGTTAGTGGTATTAAAAATGTCTTACAAGACGTTATCTATAATCTCTAGTACTGTTATGTACCATTGTTCAGCCCTGATCTAAAATGGAGATAAGATAAAAGATGTGTTGCACTGTTGGATGCTAAAGCAGAGAAGAAAGAGGGACTCAAGTTTCTGTAGGCTTCCCGTAAGTCCCACTGTGTGTGTGTACCAGCTAATATCCATTTATCCTCCGTCGAGAAAAAGAATTCATATGGACAAGTGGAAGGAAACTTTGCCAAGGTGATCAAGCAGTTAAGAAGCATGTCACATGGGAGGAGGCTAAAAAAATGTCCTGTACCTTGCAAAATGCAAGGTCAAAATGGGGTAGGGTGGCTTGTAATCAATCAGTCAATGCCCCAAGTAAGGGGGAGGGAGCAAAAAGCCTGTTCTGGCACGAGAACAAATGGGTATGAAACTTTACAGCCTGGGACCACACAGTACAAGAGACAAAACAACAATGGGAGAGTGTCAAAATTCAAGGACTGTAGTGTGTGATGTATGAAGACATTGGAGGTTGTTTAATCTGGGGAAGGGAAGGCTGAAAATATCTAACTGCTGTCTTCAAGGACCTAAGAGAATTTGTAGATAAGACAGACTCTTCTCAAGGGTAAGCTGTGAGAGCACGAGAGGCAATGGTCACAAGCTGCAGCATGGGAAGTTATAACTGGTGTATGGAAAAAATTGCTCAGAGTGATGGTGGTTAAGCATTGGAAAACCTGTGCTGTAGCATCACATCTTGATGTCAAGAAACTCTCTTCTCATTTAGAATGGATGTTATTAGAATAATAGAAGAAATGAGATTGGAAAGGACCTCTGGAGGTCACCCACTCAACTCTCCTGCTGAAAATTTCCACATCAAATAAGGTTGGCCAGGCCTTGTCTTGCTGAGCCTTAAACATTGTTAAGGGTGGAGATTGCACAACCGCTTCAGGCAGCCTTTTCCCAGGCTTAACAATTCTCCTTGCAAGGACCCAGTGTCCAATGAATAGGAGGATCCTGCTGACTTCAAAGGCAGTTTGACTATGGCTTAGATGAGGCAGAGTATATTTTTTTTGCCATTTGTTGCCATACTTCTGAAATACTGGTGGTAAAAAAAAAAAAAAAAAAAAAAAATCAGCATTTCAGCTGTTCCACATTTTCCCTCAGTTATCAAGCTGCATGACATTTTCCCCTCTCGTGTCACTTCCTACCAGATAGCAATCTTTCTCCTTTAATTGTGCCTTTTCCTCGTTCAGCAGCATTCAGTTGTAGAAAACTTATGCAAATACGAACTGAATAGTTTTGCTGTCTAATTATAGCTCCATTTAGATGAGCCTAATATCAGTGGTACTGAGCACTGGCTGAATTAAATACTGAATATATTCAGCTAATGAAAACTGAAGGACTGGTTGTTCACTTTATGGTATACAACACGGGGGGGTTAGCTGTTGATCTATCTATGGGACTGAAAGAGACCCTTTGCATCACCAGTTCCATTCCCTGATATTATAGGGAGCTCCTATGATTTCTTTCATAAACTTAACCAGGTCCTTTCTTATTTTTCCTGACTGAGTTTTTGAAAAACATTATGGATAAAGAACAGAATTGCACCCAGTGTTTTTAACAGCATCGTGCACCAATTCATCATAAAGCCTGTTTGAGGGAGCATAAGGGGGAATTGAAGGGTTTGTCTCAAGTATTTTGCTGCATTTATGTATTATTGAAAGCACTGCTGGAAAACAGCAACAATGATGTACCTGAGGTAAAACTACAGAAGAAGGACTACAAAGAAAAACAAGCAGGTTCTGAAAATAACATCCTGGATTGGCATCCAGTTTCTTTACCAATTTCTCCTAGGTTATTGCCCTCTTTGACAAAAGGAAATTCCCTCTAAGTCGTTGTGGCTGTGCATTCCTTGCGCTGAGTGCAGTGGAAGTATCATCAGGGTGTCTGAGGGGTGGTTGTCTTATTATCCCTATTGCTTCTCTCATACCACTGGCCAGCCTGGGAATCTGGGCAACTACCCAATGATGATGCCATCTTCAGCCGAGATGTGGTTCTGTGTTTTATGTGAAGTTAAATATTTGTCTACAAGGAATGGGGCCTCCAGGCTGAGTTTGCTATTTGCCTGATGACAAGCAAGTGAAGTTAGACAGCAATAACTTTCGGTCACTGCCAGCTTCTCTTGGGCTGACCCACTCCAGGTTGAAGACCTTCCAGGCATGCCACAAAAGCTAGTTGTGTAACAGATTTGGGCTGGAGGATGGATGGGTTGCCCCTGGCAGTCAGTGTGTTTCTAAACCACTTCCATTTGTATCGTTAGCTGGCTGAAGTAAAATGTTCTTTCTGTTTGATGGGGTTGGATTTTTGTTTGGTTGTTTTGTTTTTTCAAGTGGCTGCTTGGTGAAATTTATTTGCATGGTGGTATTTTTGTCACTGGTCAGTTCACTTTAAATCTAATTAGTTTCAGAGAACTCAGACCGTTTAAGTGAGCACACCTTTTTTCCATTGTTAAATCGAGCTAAAACAGCCTAGAATAAATTGGAGCACTGGCCTAGAAAGGAAAGGCTTCACAGCCCATTACCAGTCTCCTGAGCCCTCTCATCCCTCTGACTGTCATATAATGTTTGTTTAATGTAAAATTTCCATATAAACCAAAACAGAATAAAAATCAAAAAGCAGAACAGCAGCTCCTTGGCGCTGAGACATTAAAATGTGAAGGTAATGAAAATGAGATCTTTCAGAAGTGCATTAGCGACCTTAGGGAACCCTCAGCAGGGAAATGCCACAGTGGTGAGAAAAGGCTGGGCTAAGAGAAGGAGGTGGGTGAGTGCGTTTGGCAGCGTGGGTTGGAGCCACTGGGGAGTTTTGCTTTCAGCTGCGAGGAAGAGGAGGCCCTTGTGGAAGCCCTTGAGGATTTCTAAAATAAGTGCTGTGGGCCAGGCTGTCGCTGTGCATGTTACCAAGTGTGTCCGGGCAGGAGTGTGGCAGCGTGTGAGTTCCTGAGGATCGCTATGCATAAGTAAGCACGTCATTTTGTGAGCTGCTGAGGATCTCTACGCATGAGTGACTGTTCCTGTGCCTCAATATGAATAAATAACATCCAGAGCCTCCAGTCATTCTAAAAAGGTTTAATCAAGGCTATCAAATAACTGGATTATCAAAAAAACATAGCTTGCTTAATTTATTCATGAGACGTCAGGGACTGAAGTAAATTCAGTGTCCCAACAGCTTCTCACAGGTCTTTTAAAGTTCGCAGGAAAATCAAAGAGACTCCTAATTAAGATCCTTTAAAAAAAAAAAAATGGGATCAGCTGTGTGAAAGGTAGAAGTGATGCACTTGGAGTCCTGAATGCACAACCCCTATTGTGGGTGCTGTGAAGCTCAGCAAGTGTCTCTGTGGCCACTGGTGGACTTGTCTAGCTTCGCACTGCATCGGGCACTGGCTGTAACATTCAGCCACTGCTGGGGTGGGGATTGGAGGTGCTTGGCAATGAGGACAGTACGTGTAAGGTAGGAGTGACAGCCTGCAAATATTTGCTGAAGGCACTGGGAGAATGCAAGGGAGAGAGTTCACTCGTTGAGCATGTGTTAACATTGCACTCCACCTAGCTGCGTTTTCATGCAGCTCTGCCGAGTCTGGCACTTCCAGCGAGATGCTCCCAGGGTCTGCCCCTGCGTCCTACTGGGACCCAGGGGTTCATCTGTGTCACTGTCTGCCCACGTGCAGGTCTATCCTTTCTTCTCCTTCTCTTGGATGTGATCACTCCCACCTGCCAAGGACTGGCCTGAAGGGGGTCCTGAAAGTTAAAGAAATGATAAATTCTTTCTTTTCAGTAACCTCGATCTGCCATTACATCAGACTTCCTTGTATTCAACTTCACCACTTGCTTTTCAGCCTGGTGCTGATCTCATCCACGCATTTGAGGGCTGGCAGATGGCACTGTTTGCATCAGAGGTGAAGCTGATGTAAAGTTTGGAGTCATTTTCTTACTGTTTATATTTTATCCTTGCTGTGTAGCCATGGAGAGGCTTGCAGGGAACTCTACGTAGCACAGCCCATCTAAGAACAAAGCAGTTATTGAAAGCTAGTCAAATACTATCAGGAGAGAGTTTGCTGCCCTATCTCTGTTGCGCAGCTCTCTCTCTTGTGGAGCAGCTGCAGCTAACAAATAGCATGTGGGAATACTACAGGCATCTTCGGAAAATAAGGATGTGGAGATATATGCAGATAAACATGAAATACAATTACCCAGCTTGGAAATGGGTTGCAACACTTTTTTTTTTTTTCCCTTTCATTTTGGGAATTTTACAGAAACAGGCCTTCCACTTCCATCCTCTGACAGAAGATATCCCCTCCTATAGCCTAATGCTCATCAGCGGCACTCAAAAGCTTTTACTTATTATTGACTGAAAGATACCATCCTTGCTGCCTGCTGACTGATGTGGCTGTGAGGTTTTCCCTAGCTGAGGCTCGTTGGCAGTTGATTGATGAGCAAAACCTCTCAGCCAGCCCAGGGGTGTCATCGGGGGGTGTCCCTGCTGTGGCTGGCACCCAGGAGTCTTTCCTCCTGCAGGGCCTCCTCTGGCTAGGCAGCTGCTTGAGCTTGTGGTGGCTGTGCCATGCTGTTGGCTGGCATCCCAGCTTCTGTCCTGAGCTTGTGGGACTTGGACATGAGCTCAGTCTCTGCTTCTGGCTGTGGGTCCATGGCCATGTAACCTTGCTCCAACCCTTGGCCGGAACGAGTGGGCAAGGTTGCTTGCACGGCCTAAGGGTGGCACTCCCACCTCCTCTCAGCCCACAGAGTTGCAGCATTGCAGTGGCCCTGGAAATCACCAGTCATTTGTTGGTCTGTGAAACTTGTCTATTTTCTGCATTTCCAGCTCTTAGCTGTGTTTGCCTTGCAGCTTTTCATGCCTTCCATGCTGATCTCAGAGATGAGTCCTGCAACCAGGAGAAAAAGTCAAATTGCAATTCTTCCTATGCAAGATATTCCAGTTGCTGAATATGTCATATTATTATTTGTTTGCTTGGAAGCAGTAACTCGTTCAACAAAACTGAGCAAAAGCAGCTCTGTGGGCGAGAGAGAAGGAAGGCCACAGAATATGGTGGGTGTGGGGGTGCTTCCCTAAGGAGGAACTGTGTTGAGAGAAGAGGGCGAGGTGTGCAGTCCCCTGTCATCTCGAGAAAACAAACTTGGCCTCATATCATGAAGTGAATGATAATGAACTTTGAACTACCTACAAGGGCCTGGATTCACCACTGATTGCAGAGCTGTGTGGGAGCCATCTGGGCATAAAATAATTGATTCAGCAGAGTTAAGAAAGCTAGTGTAGCTTTGTAATACTCGAGCATTAATTAACAAGATCTGTGATATGAATATTACTTAGCAGACAGTGTTCAGCTGATGGAAGTGAAAGATATGAAACTTTACGTTAAAGCTAATATTACATATAAGAATTGAGATCATTTTGCCTGCTCAAGGTATGTTGAAGTTTTCATGTGAAATACAGTTCAGATGTAAACAATTGGAGCTGGTTTTGTTACACTACAAGGAGTAGCTCTAAAAAGTTAGAAAATTATAGATGCTATACTTTTTTTTCTTAATATAACAAAAATGTATTTCATTAGCTCTAGTAATGTAGGCAGAATATTCAGAGTACTTGAACGTTAGACTATGAATCACAGTGTGAAAAAATAGCAGACACTAAATGAGGAGAAAGTCATCCGTTTGATAAAGCTACTCATTGCACTGCTGATTTCAAATTAAATCCACAATACTGTACTTTTCTCATATATTGCATAAAATTATTCAGAATATCTAACACATTTTGCCTGCATTGCAACTTAAATGTATATCAGCTGTACATTTATTTCTCCAACATAATTCTTTTTCAATTTGAATCTCTATTTCTCAAATGTTAGTTGAGAGCAATACCAGATAGAAAAATTGTGGGCTATTATGGATAAAATCAGAAATGAATATTAATTTGGGAATTCTTTATTTAAAAATCATCTTAACATACAACGACAAATGCACTCTATACTTAGAAACTTTGCATGTAGAAATATATCCATGAAACTAATGAAGTAGCTTTCTTCCCTTTCAGGGCATCTGTGCTGCAAGCTTTTAGTGTTTCAATAAACTGTAAATTTTCCTAGCTGCTCATGAGAGTAGCATGACACTGGTGCTAATTGAATGGTACTGGATTCTTAGCTTTGATCTGTGATGAGGTTTCCATGGCGATATCACCAGATGAGACTATGACCACTACAATAATTTCTTTATGCTGATGTGATTCTGATCTGCCTACCTAGCCAAGGATAAAATCCCAGCTTTACTGAAAATGAATGGGATCTTGATTTTTGGTTTCAGTGAATTTGATGTTGTCTCTATCATGACTGGATTTGGAAACATGCTCTGGAGCCATGTAGGTCCCAGATGGACTTTGCTGACATTCAGACCCATTCCCAGACTTCCCATGTCTCCACAATAAATAAGTTATGCAAGCCATTTCCCTCATAACTCAGACACTTAATCCATGCCGATTTGATTTCATTGCATAGGAGCCCTTAGAATGGAGTTGGACCCTGCTGCGTGAGGGATCACAACAGTATGGAAGATGGTTCCCTCTAAAAGAGCTTGCAGCTGGATACATGTGACCTTGCGAGAAGGAGTGGGAAAGAATGCGGTAAGAACTGGCAGTGGCCAAAGCATATTGGTTGCCTTTCTTCATCAAGTTGGATATTTTGCAATTTTAGTAACTGCCATTGGGTTTAAGAAGGCTTTTGAGTGAAAACAAAGTGATACGCTCTTCTGCATGAAGCAGGTGGAAAAAAGTGCGTCAGTGCTTTTTGGTGACTGAGTGAGCGGGCAGCACAGGCTAGCAGCATGGGCAGAGGGGTGGCAAGGTGGCTGAGGATACTGCAGTGGCAAACCTGAGATGCCCCTCAAGGAGAAGTTGTTAGCAATGATTTGGTGTAACCAGGAAGGGAGACCTGGCAGAGGGATATAAGAAAAAAGGGGAGAAAGGGACAAGATAAGATGATGATCCTTCTTATCACAGTACTCTAAACTGACCTAAATGTGGCAATATTGCATTTGCCAGAACAAGACAAAAGGAAGCTCCTGTAAAAACATGAGATGGGCAAGGTTCCTGTTATGACATGAGGTGTGTGCCTACATAAGAATTTTTAGGTGCAGGTGTGGATAAGAAAGTCTATAATTTTCAAAATGTTATGCAAAATGTAATTGGCAAGATTCAGATGTAATCAGGGTAAGAGAATCTGTGCAGGGTTCTGATTATAAAACGGTTTTCAAACTTTTCTACATCCCTATGCTAGTGGCACAGCTTTGTATCAGATTACAAAGTAGAGAGAGAAACACTTCTGTAATATTTTAACTTTTTTTTTTAATTATTATTATTGGTATTGTTTGTTTTTAAGTTGAGAATGGGACAAAGGACAGTGGTCAAAAGGTCTTAAGTGTGTGTGCTGTGATCTTATCATCTTTTCTTATTGAAAAAAAAAAAAAAGACGACAAAATAATCTCAGTTTTGTGTTTAGCTCTTTGACTTAAGTATGGAGTAAATCAAATGCACGTGTAGAAACAATGTTTTTCACCCTAGACTGCTCAAAACCTGTTCTCATGGAGCAATGATGACCTCTTGTGGTCGCATGGTTGAGCTTCACGTTTGTCCTACATACGGAGTTCGAATTTTTACTGAATTTGTGCAACCCCAAAATTGTGACACTGTGCTAGTCTACAGAAAAGTGCCATATTTTCACTGTCTGTGCCGACCGAAGTACAGGGACTAAAAGTTCTGCATTAGTTGGTTGGTGAAAAATGTATTTCTAAAATACTCTCTTGTAAATATTCTAATTCACACTGGCTAGCATTTTTAACAAAACTGCATGGTTTGAATGTTCCCTTAGGGTTACAAAATCCTCTTTAATCATATAAAAAGCTTGTAATTTTTAAGTTGAAATTGTGTTCAACTGAAAGTCTGAAAGTTAAGAAAAATATTTTGACTGACTTGAATTGTGGTTTAAACTCTCAGTGGGTTTCAGGAAGGAAACTTTTGTATAGTATCAAAATCATAGCTAGTATTCCTTTCTGCCTCTTCTAGGCAGAAAAATTCTAATCTCAAAAATTTCTAATCTCAATGTGTCAGTAAAGAAGCACATCTAAGACTCTCAATATTCTTGGGAAGAAACTCTGGGTTAGAAGCATACATCATCCAGACTTCATTACCATGAGATGTCACTGTAACTGTGGGTATTGCAAAACTCAGAGACACGACTGTGAGGTATTTCAAGTCACCTCTTTCTGGTGGCTGATGCTAGCACAAAACAAAGGTCTTGGGCTTCAATATGTAAGCCTTCCCTTATGGAAGGCAGTATAATATAAGCCGGAGGCAACAAAGAGAGGAAAAGTCACCCCACACTGGCTTATCGTAGGGCTTTTTGTAGTACGTTACCATTCACAAGTGGGATGCTTTTCCACATAGACTGTATGGTAGCTAAAATACATCCATTTCCAAGGTCCCATAAGTAAATCACTATGTTGCGTATCAGAAAAAAATGAACAGATTGAACTATCTATGGCATTGCAGCACACCATATGTTTATTTACCACTTACCCTCATGGCTGTATCTCCATGTCTAGTGGGCACAATAATCTAGTGGCATTACCCAGCCTGCTGTCCAAGGCTAATTAAGGTGCACAGGACACCAGAAGGTCTGCAAGAAAAATGAATTTGTAAACAACTGCACATGGACATTACTACACAGTCAACCAGGTATGAAGCAGTGGCTACATGAAAGCGTGGTCATTGTCTATTCCTAATCTATGTCAAGGCCAGGCACTTGTCCATTGTCCTGACTTTCAGATGCTCAACAGACATTGAGCACAAATGATGGGATTTCCTTTCTTCTTTTTTCTTTTTCCTCCCAGGGGTCAGTAGCCCTCCAGTTCAGAAAGGCAGAGAAATGCTGTTCTGTGGTTAGTTCTTGTAGGCTCCCAGCTTACTTTAAAACATTGTGAGCAAACAAATATTGGTCAGATCTCTGGGGCCAGGTAAAGCAGCCTGAAACAACTTATGTGAACAGCCAGTTCTTCAGGGGGCTGACCCACAGCCACGGATTAGCTCTGAGGATGTCTAGCAAATACTTCCTTGTACAGAGGGATTGGCTAGCTACCAGGTACCACATAATTGCCCTAAAAGCATTAAATATATTTACAGAGTAAGTGGAGCATTTTCATGTTGTTAGATTTTTCCGTATGCTTTAAAAAATAGAGAGGATATAAAGGTGATTCCTGCTCAAAGAGAGGACACTCATCCAGATGACCTTTTAGTAACACAAAAACTGCCAAATGAACCTCCTGATCCTAAGATATTGGAATAAAAAGAAAATAAAACAAATGGTAGAACGATGGCAGAAAATCCACAAGTATAGCTACCTCTATGGAAAATTACACACAGATCACCAGGCATACAGTCTTCTACCACTCTTAAGAGTGTAAAGTAATTTTTCTTGGTCATGGACTTGTTTTGCTCCCTTTGCACCTGAGAGTTGAGGAGAGGCTGTGAGGTTTCTCCTGCCTCAGGCTGGAGAGAAGGTCTCTGCTTTCTCTGAGGACTTTGGAGGTCCTAACAAATTGAAGGGTTGGGGGCTTCCTGACAAATCATTTCAGCCTCTTGTCTTTCAAAAACATGTCTAAAGGCTCATTTTCCAATAGCTGGTTTTCTATGACCTGGACTGTGAAAAGCTTGATGTCAGATAAATACAACAGAATATTTCTCCTAGATGTCTCCAGACCATTCGGAAGCAAACATGCATTTGGGGAGAAAACTTGTTCTGTTTGATGCCTTGTGTGTGTCAGACTCACAAACTGGTAGTTTTATTCAATTACTAAACCAGACACTCTGTTTAGGACAAAAACATTCAAGGTAAAGAAAACAGAATAAGGCTGCGCCTATGAAGAAACTAGGGTTCTTCTACAAAGGCATATTTTGCAGTTAGATGTTTTTGTCATCTACAACCTCAGCAGAGCAGCCTTACCACCTATCAAAACATTTTGCTGATTTTTGTTGATAGATTGAATAGTAAGAGGCAAATGATTTGTAATTGAAGTAATATTTGCCTATGTCCATGGGGAGCTTTGGAGTCAACTAATGCGTACAAATCTACTTTGAAGACCAAAAAATATTTTTTTAAGTTTTAGAAGTATAATGGAGTAGAACTCCAATGCAAATTCATGAAGTGCTAACAATTCGAAAAAAAAGGTTTTATTTTTTAATGGTTTATAAAACATGGACTTAGGAATGATGTTTAATATTAAAAACAATATTAACAATTCAAAAGGTTAACGATATCATTAGTGTTATAGAAGATCAGATTAGGTGATCATAATGGACCCTCTTACAGGAATCCTAATTAGACTTGTCTGCAACAAACACAAACAAACCCATACTGACTCCAGAAAAGCCTTTTACTCTCCCAAGATGATGTTATAACGAACCATTACATTGACTCGTGTGACAACAGAACTTTTAGTCTCTTTGCACAAAAAAGCTTTTAGACCAGATATTGACCAAGGCATATGCCAAATAAAGGTGCAATGTAATAAAGGGATTTGAGCAATTTGAGTTTAAATTGTGTCACACAACAGGCAGTATAATTTCAAACTGTTGTGCTCAATTTTATATTAAAAAAAAAAAAGGAAAGAACTAGAACTTGATGAGCAAACTTCCTTGAACTACTTCTTTGCTAAAAGTACTTATAAATCATTCATCAGTTCTTACCCTACATGGACCACTTCTCTGTCATTCTAATTGTAGTGATAAACAGCCTATAAATGTATGAGGTAAGAGAATATGATACAATGGCTAGGGCTATTATCTAAACTCTAAATGAAATGTCTGAACTATGAGTGTTGAATTCAGAACACTCAGTTTTTAAAGACCAGTCTTATAGGAGGAAACATATCTAAAGTACAAAGGGGATGAGAAGTGATAGCCCAAAATTAATAAAACCAACCTCAGCTCTATCAAATTTTAAATAACATCTATATGTACTTTTTCTTTAATTGTGTGTTCAAAGCATTCATGGGCTGCATCTCAATCTAGGTAAGGAATACACTTCCACTGAATTTAAAGAAAAACTAGGGAGAAAATGAGAAAAGATGGCAAATTTCCAGTCTTTCATCCTTTTCATGCGCTTGGCATCCTTAGGATTCAGCTCAATTTTCATTCAAGCCAGTGACAAAAACACCATTTCAAGAAGAATTTATTATCTACACTTGAAAATGCTTCTTCTGAAGACTTCTAAGAACCTATTTACCTGCAGATTTGAGCAGCAAACATTAATGGCATATGCAGGAACATAATAAAATATGCTAAGTATGACACAGCTACACAGCATTTCGGCCATAACCTGTAAAGATGAAAGTCTGGGCATACTGCATGTATAAAACTGTGACAGCACCATCTGGTGTCTTTCAGTATTACTTAGGCTGCTTTTAGGGGAGGAAAAGAGAAGAAAAAAATCCTGTCAACTTTTGAATTAAGTTTGGATGTAGTCAGAGTCAGAAGTCCTGGATCATCTAGTCCAAGCCCTGCTATTGCATGCGATCATTTAATAATTCCCTCACATCTGTTTATCATGCTGTCTTTAATACCACTGTTATAAGTTTATTAATTAGTAAATAGAGTTAGTATAGGATTCGTATTTTGTAAAGGTAATTAGAAATTTTCTTGCCTTTTTTTTTGTTGTTGTTGTTTTTTGTTTTGTGTGTGTGTATTCTTTTATATATGATCAATTTACAGGCTGTTTTTCTGCTGTGTTTAGCCCTCTGGATGTACTACCAGATAGCAGCTGTAGTCCCTTTGGTTTTCCCCTGCTGTGAAGTCTTAAACTTTCTTCCAAAAACAATTTTTCATTCCCTTGCTCTCCTGGTCACCCTTTTATGTATCTTCTCCAACTGCAGTTCCTTGTAGGCAGACCAGCACGGGTGACATCTGGCGGGCTTTTGAGAGGGCCACGTGTGAGGTGATTTGTATCCCCATCACTGCTCAGACTGTCTCCTAATGCATTTTAAGGCCTTTAAGGCATTTGAGGTTTTTTTGTTGTTTTTTTTTTTTTTTTTAATGGAGTCTTTGTGATATTGCTGTCCTAATAAACCAGTATCCCAACCACCGAGCTTCCAGTTAAGAGCAGAAATTTGTAGTTTTAGTCTGTAAATTCATGACCTGGCATTACACATTATTGAATTTCATTGCATTTCTCTCTCAGTCCAATCAATATAATTATTCTGTATTCCATACATGACTTTCTCGCTATTGCCAATGGCACCTTATTTTATGTCATCAATAAATTTCATTAGCATTTTCCTGTTTTGTTTGCATGCACCGCAGCCATTAGTGATAATATTAAAGATGATCAATCCCAGGACTCACTCTTGAAAAAACGCCATTAGTAACCCCACGCATCTTTTTCAGCACAGCATATTACTATCTTCGATTTAGCCAAATATCTGTATTTGCTCTAAAAATCTTTTTTTTTTTCCCCTAGCAGAGACCTGTGTGGCATTGTGTAAATGCTCTCTATAAGTTCAGTAGCAAGGAGTATCCATATGGAAACATGTCCAATTAATCCAGGTATGTGCCACCTCGCTTTCAAGTGAGATTGGGAATCTCTGCATATGTCTGAGCTGAGACATAAACTTTCCCACAGTTATCCTGGGTATACTATTCTTCATTATTCCATTCAGAGGTTTGTAGGTGGGAGTCTTAACAAACAGTAACTACTCGGTGTCGCTGGGTATGGTCAACTTTAGGTCTAAGTGTGCTAACTTTATCAAAATGTAAAACTAAAAGGAGTGTCACTTGTATGATCTTGCGATCTCTGAGTCATAGCTAGGATGTGCACATGTAGTCTGTCCCCTCAGTGCTGGCAATTAAAAGCTTCATTTCAGCAAAGGTAGAAGAATTTTAGAAGTGTCCTTTCAAAAGCTGGGCCTCCTACTAGAAAAATCTTTCACAGTGGCTATGCCACCCAGAGCTTGTGGTGTGGCACTGCTGAGATGAACGTTGCATGTTCATCTGCACTCTCTTCTACTGTTGATTGCCAAAGGAGCAAGACGTCTGTGAGAATAACTTTGACTGTTTGTGTACATATTACTTCTTCTGCAGCACATTCACTGAAATGTTTGTCAGTTTCTAAAACATTGCTAAGCAGAAATCTGCTGTTCATTGAAAAATGCCTTAATATTTAATATATGCTGTCCACAGTAGGCAAGATCAGTGTTTTCCTGCACAGAGACTGAACTGAGTATTTCTTTTAGTCATTAGAGGATGGCATATAGCTGGCAACTTGTACTTCCAAGATTTATCATTATACAATGCAAGTTATGAGCCACCTAATTAGCATTTAGCATGACTCTCTTTATTCAGATATTCAGAAGAACAGATAATCTCTAATCACACATTTCTATGCAGCCTCTAGAGCAAATTCCACTCTTTTATGCAGTTTTGGCTAATATGTTTCCAGTTTGATTTTTTGGGAGGAATTTTTTTGGAAAGAATCTGTGTTATAAATTACACCTGCTTATAGGTTCTTTGCATTATTTCCCCTGGACGATTATTAAAACACTAGGAACTGGCACCATTTTGGAGCCTGAATTTGTGTGTGTGAAGAAATTCTGCCTCTGCAGGACTGCATTTCATTCTCTGCACACCTGTCAGCACTAGAGCAGTTAGCACAGATGCAGATAAAAACTTGATCCTTATCCCCAGACAAGCTAAAGGCTGCCTTCAGTCAATGTGGCTGACTATTCAAGAAAGAAGATGAAGGTACATGGATCTAATGCAGTCCCTGCCCATCTGCCTATGCTGAAGGTGGTAAGCTTAATAACAGTAGCTTTTTAGGAGAAAAGGAGCAGTAGCATGAACACTTGAAATCAAGAGGTTTCTGGTGCAGTGCAGGAGTAACCAGCCAGTTGGGATGGCAGGCAATGCCAGCCCAGTGCTAACACCAGGGCTGCTCTGCAAAGCAGGGGTTGGGTTATGTCAGTTCACTTTTTCTCTGAGTGATTCGCTGAAATGACTCCCTTTCAAGGAGAGCAAGGAAAATAACCTAGTAGATGAAGAAAGCTAACCTTCTGATGTTTTCACATTGTAAAGGAAAAGACAGTATTTTGTCTGAGGGCTGAGTAAGCCTGTACATTAAATTAATGATAAACAAGAAAAATACTGAAAGTTTAAGGGAGGTGAGTGAGCTATCATGGAAGAGAAAGAAATGGCACAAAAGAGACATGTTTCTTTCAAATGTTTTTATTTTTAAGAGGCTATAACTGAAGAAGGAACAGGCAGAATGGTGTTCATCAGCAGCAATCTCCTGGGTTCTTGTAGTTTACAAAAAATATCTATAACAAAAGCAGACACTAAACAAATATGATAAGACATGGCAATTTTGCCTCTGGGACACAAGGAGCACCATCTCACTATGAAAACTTAATAAGGATCAAACAAGATAAAGCTCCCTTCAACACTTTTCATAATTTTTAAATGAAAATGTCACTTTCCCTATAAATTCTACTAAACCTTTCCTATAGCAGCAGTGAGTGTATCTGTCTGGAACACTTTTTTTTTCCCCCCCTCTGGAGCTTTACTTTGAATATTTCTTTAGAGCATCAGAATGTTATGAAAAATATTAAATTGACCTAAGTAAATGAAACCAGAACTCCAGTAGCTAGTATAGTAATTCAAACGATTTTGCAGAATAATGAAGGAGCATTCAAATCTAAGGCAGGATTCTGTGACAAGCAATATAGCTATTAGCATATGAATAGGAAGATGGATGGAGTATTAACAGTGTCAATTAGGTCATGAAAAGATATATTGCTCAATTAACTCTCTTAATGAACAAATGTGTTGTTTTCTGTAATGCAAAGTACAGTATTAGCAGCAAATGGGTGAGGCAAAGGTATCACTTTACCCTTTGTGTGGCTTCCCAGTGTTAACATCTCTTCTGTGCTTCTCCAGCTGTAAGCAAGAATCAATTTCAGTTTCATAGCTAGGGAAGGAGAAAGGCCTCATTTTCCTGAGCACCTGTAGAGATCATGTTTCAGTCAACTCTTCCAGCTGTCCATCAGCATCAAAATGCCTTCAGGCTGCCTTGGAGTTAGCTCTAACCCCAAGTCTCTCTGAGCCCACACCTGTTGGGGTCCTACCCCTGTGAGGGCTCACTGTGTTGAATGCAGGGGGAACAGAGCTGCCCCCTGATGGGACTTCCCCCCTACCCTGCAGTGTCTGTTTTCTGTGGGTTTGCTTTTGCCTGCGTCCAGGTCAAAACAGAATCGCCAACATTTGGGTGCATCTAGGTCCTGTATTCAATAAGGTATCATGTTTGCATGCTCTGAATTGCTTGCTGAAGGTGCTTGCCACTAATGATAAAGGGAGCCACAGCACCTAATTTAGGTGCCAGCAAACCCTTAAAAATAGCTGGCAATGCTACCTCAAGTATAGCCCAGTCATTCTTCTGCATTAAGATGCTGAAATTCCAGGTAAATCCCTTCTTTATCAGAATTTAGACAGCCTAACCTTACTTTAAACCTTCACCATTTTAACTCTTGACAATGATTGTCCAAACAGGCTGAGATAAAGGTCCACAAAACTCCATGGGATCCCCTAACAGAGGGGTGACAACCTAATAGCCTGGAGGAGATTCCTCTCCTTTAACAGAAGCAATTTCTAGCCATTCCCTTTCAGACAGCTTGAAATTTTTGTGTGTAACAGACACAGTCTAGCATAATGTAAATGTAACAAGTTCTCTTCTGAACCAAAAAGAGATACAAACTAATGAATTTTACCTTGTGAAAGGGTAAATTAACAATGTATTTATTTTGGTACATAATAGAGGTAGTCATGTAGTGAATTTCAGTTTGTCATTTACTCATAATCAGCTGTTACCTAAAGCCATCTTCTGTGTTCTGTATGTCATGAATCTGGAGTTCTCCTGGAAACAGTCCTTTGAGAGAAAGGATTGTCCTTCTGCATACAATTGATACCCTTATATACATGTGAAAAAAGAATAGAAATAACATTGCAAGAACTGTCCAGATTATTCATAGGAAACTGGAAGAACATCAGAGGAACCAAACAAGATAGAAAGTTATCTAACAACACAGCAAATGTAATTCACTGTAACCAAAGCGTGGAAAGCACACAGAAAAGCAGCTGATCACACATTGCTAAATTCCAAATTAGTTGGGCCCATTCAGAGAGAAGGCTCAGGCAGAGGAGAGCTTAGTGTCAGTATCTCAGTCAAGAGGTGATTCCTTGAAGTCTCTACAAATCCTGAGTTTAAAAAAAAAAAAAAAAAAAAAAAAAAAGTGTTACAGATCCTGTAAAATGTTTTTCAATAGTGCATAAACATAGAGATTGTGCTTTTCACTGTTATCCAGGCTAGGTGATGTGTGATCATGCTGGATGAGTGCCTTTTATGTGTCTGCAGAGGCCGGGGGGAACAAAAGTCTCAGGGTTTGGGTTTGTTTTGTTTTGTTTTTCTGAAGAAGAAGAGCATAGACTAGGGTAAGGTGGTGCCAAAAGTCGTGGGGGACTAAGAGGAAACATGTTATGGCTGCTTGGATGTTTATCCAGAGTATGGTGTTCTTGTGCTGGGCCAGACAGGCTCTCTGAGGGGCAAGGCAAGGGGAGAACCTCAGATGTTCCTATGGACAGAAACAAAAAATTGGGAAGGACCATCAGCAGCCGTCTGTGTGACTGGAAATCAGTGGGTTAACCTAGTTAATTGTACTTTGGCTTTTGGCAACAAAAGTAATTAAATAGCCTGTTGTTTTGATTCATTTTAAAGTGAGAAGCAACCACTAGATTGTAGATTCACTCTGAAGAATTTCATACTTGCACTTCAATCAAGTGTTCCTTCCAGGGGTACCTTTTGCGTTTGATTTGAACTTGTCTTTCAATTCCCAGGACAGTCTCACTTCAGAGTTTTCTCCAATGGACAACCACCTTGATCAGCTACCTTGGCTATAAGTTACATTGTCTAGTTTAAAATTGGGGTTCTTGTTATGCCTTTACCCCCTAACTTAAAGAGCCTGTTAGTACCTGCTGTTATATGCCTGTGATGGTACTTCCATAATGTGATCATATTGCCTTTTTTCTTGAAAAGCTGAATAGATTGGGCACCTGAAATCTCTCCCTGGGAGAGGAATTATTTAAAATCATTTTTAGGTTTCCTTTCTTAACCTTCTCTGGTATTTCAATATCCTTTGAAAAATGCAGATACCAAGACTGGGCAGCTTCTAGTATCTGTCTCAGTGATGCATCATGCAGAGAGAAAATTGCTTCTCTACTCCTACTTGTTACTCCTCTGGAACATCTGAGGATTGCTGCATCCTTTTCAGGCCCTTTCTTTCCTTTCCTTAGGAGTAAAGCACAATTCCTTCCCACTCTGTGTGCAGGATAACACACACACACCAGTTCTGCTCCCAAGAGGGTGGTGGTTTCATTCATATTTTTGTATTGAGTTATACTTCAACTAAGCTCATCTTACCTGCTTCTTCATGTGTTACATATGTAATAAGAATGTCATGTGTTGTTACATGACACACCTTTAAAAAATCTGTTATGACCATGGCTGTGTAACTTTACTAACCACACAGCTATTTCCTCTCAAAAATATAAATCATGTTTTCTTAAAACAAACAAATACACACAGTCTGGCATCTACACAACTGATTTTTTTTATCTTCTTTTCCTTGGGATTTGTTAACACTGGACTGACCAGCCTGTAACTAAGTGGCCACCATAATTTGGTTTTCTGGATCTTTTCAGGAAACTAAGCAGTCAATCTTTCAAGATTTTCCTGTTATGACAAGATTTACTTCAAGTAGTGTCGGAGAGCTGGGTATTTTCTCCACCCCCTGCCCACTCTTTTGGGATTCATGTGTACCGTTTTTCTGGGTTGGCTGGTTTTTGTATGTTCTTAGGAGTTGCTTCTTAATCTCTATTTTATGAGTCAATGATCTGAGAAATACATTCTCCTTTTCTTTCCAGATATAAAACTGAAATATTTATTACCCATTTATACCTCTTCTGCCTTCTCTTCTAACAGCACTTCTTACTCTTCCAAATACACAAATGCTTTATTGCCCCTAGCCCTGCCAGACATGGATTTTTCCCTGCTGGATTTTGCTGCCTTTATGAAATCTCAACACTTCTTAATTAATGTTGATTGCCCTCTACTTTGCTTTCTCAACATTAGTTTTACATGGTAAGTTTTTCATCTTAATTGCTGACTTCACTTCTCCAGGAATGGGCTTTCAAGCAAAATTGTCCTCTTGATTCTTGGTAGATTTGCAGCTTTTTGGTAACCCATTATACTTCCGTATACATTTCTCTATTTTATTCCCATATTTGTAACTCTTCCTCAGAAAATCACTTTTTTTTTTTTTTTAAACTTTGGGGAAATAACCTATTCAAAGCACTGTGTGTGTAAAATGTGGTTAAGTCTGTCGACCGAAGCCAGCTTAGATCAACGGCAGCTATGAACATGAACTGGAAACGGGAAAATATTGCCACTAGCGAGATACTTATGCATCTCATCTCAGCCAAAGAGTTTGCCATTTCTAGCACCACATTTTAAAAACAAGGTAGCTAAAATAGGTGATATGTGTTAATCTTGTGAGATGTCCTTCTGTTACTGAAGGTAGTTACGGAAAAGCAGAACTTTTGCTGCTCACTTGCACTAAGATGGACAGAGTCAGTTGCTATCTGACCTTGTTTTATATCGATATGAAGGGCATTTAAGTCTTGGCCAAAAGTCTTTTTTGGGTGTTTTAAGTGTTAAAATCCACAAATCTGGGCTTTCTCTGAGCTAGGATTAAGCTTATTCTCTTCTGCCCGTGTCTGTTGAGTGTTTCCAGATTGCTGCTTTGTCATTTTTGGAAGCTTTTGCATTAGACGTTGTGCTCATGCTGGTAGCTCACCTGATTTTGGTAAACGTGCTTGTCCGTGATGTTCACAGTAAGTTAGTCTGTCTGAATTTTATAACCTGTATGCGTGCATTTAAATCTATGTAACTTTGGAAGAGACACCAGTGACTATCCCTCTCTGGGGGAAAAACCTGGTGGGTTTTGCTGCTGTACATGACAAGGTTCGTGTTTGCAGGAGCAACAGCAGTGCCCTCAGGACGTTTCTGTCTTTAGATCTGTCTTTAGGATCTGTCTTCAGGAGGAACCGGGCTGGGGGCGCCCCGCCCGCCGCCGCCTCAGGGCCCCGCGCTCCCCCTCAGCCCCGTCCCCAGCGGCCGCGCTGCGCGGGGCCCCCGCCAGGTGCCGCTGCCGGGCCGCTCCCCGGCCCCCGGCGCCCCGTTCCCCGGGGGGGCCGGGCCCGGCGCCGGCTGGAAGCCCTCCTCCCCTCCTCCCCTCCTCCCCTCCCTCCTTCCCTCCGCTCCCCACCGCCGCCACAGCCCCGCTCCTGCCCGCAGCGGGGAGGGGACGGAGGGGAAGGAGAGCGGGGGCGGCCCTTGGAAATCAAACGGCCCCGCTATGAATTAGGCAGCGGGCTGCGAGAGGGGAGGGAGGGAGGGAGGGAAGGAGGGGGCCCCCCGCCCTCCCCCGCACGGCGCCCGGCGGGAGCAGCGCCGCCCCGCTCGGGGCACACACACACCATACACACACCATACACACACTCACACCGTACACACACACCACAGACACCGCACACACACCGGGAGCAGGCGGCGGGGGCGGGCCGGCCGGCTGCCGGGGGGGGCGGGCGGGTGGGGGGGCCGGCAGATGAAGATGGCAATGTCTGTGATCCAAGCGTGCCGCAGCCTGGCTCTCTCAACATGGCTGCTGTCCTTTTGTTTCGTGCATCTGCTGTGCCTGGACTTCACCGTGGCCGAGAAGGAGGAGTGGTACACGGCCTTCGTCAACATCACCTACGCCGACCCGGCGGGCGGCAGCGCCGAGCTCCGCAGCGAGAAGAGCGAGTGCGGGCGCTACGGCGACCAGTCGCCCAAGCAGGACGCCCGCGGGCAGGTGGCCCTCTCCGCATCGCCCGCAGACCGCTACGCCTGCGACCCCGGCACCCGCTTCAACGCCCCGGCGCCGGGCAAGAGCTGGGTGGCCCTCATCCCGCGGGGCAACTGCACCTACAGGGACAAGATCCGCCACGCCGCCGCCCAGAACGCCTCGGCCGTCGTCATCTACAACGTGGGCTCCAGCAACGCCAACGAGACCATCACCATGCCCTACGCAGGTGAGGCTTCGCCCCGGTCGCAGGGAAGGTGGCCTCGCACCTCCCGGATGGTGGCACGCTGGGCTGCAGGCCTTGCCGGGCAGTGGGTGCCCATGGTGAGCGATGGGCGTGCTGCCGGCACAGCTCCAGGGGAGAAAAGTTTGGGAGATGCAAAGTTTGGGTTGACTGGAGGGATGGATGGGACCCCGAGCCCGCCACGGGGCTCCCGTGTTTTGTTGGGTCCTCCGGCAGGTGCCCTGTGGGAGTGGGACCTCCTCAAGAGGAGAGCGGTGGTGTTTGTGGTGTGTTTGTATCAGGAGGTGCAATAAAGTAAGGGCACAGTGTCCACTGTCTCACCTGTGACAGCATAAAAGCCATGGGATCAGGCAGGAAAGCAAAGTATTCAAGTATTTGATTTGGTGACAACGTGGGATGTTTTGTCCAGGATTCAGGGGGCTTCACTCGCTGGGTGAGCCCTCTGGTGGGGTGCTCGCAGTGCCAGCACACCGGTACTTGGGTCCCAAAGTGTGCTCCTCAACTAACGCAGCAGAAATCCAGTTGTCGGAAACAACACGAACCTCTGGTTTTGCCCACAAACAAACCCACTGTTTTTGTAACAGCATTGGAGCTGAAATAGCATAGATTTAAAAACAGATCACCAGATTTATATTTAGGGACGGTGTTTAGTGCCAGGGGTCACTGCTCTTTTATACCAGCAGCCTGTTCTGTGAGGACTGAAATGCCACCTATTGTGAAATTTCAGTTTGGTTTGCATCCAATAACTAATCATGCCCAGCTGCTTCATGCCAGTTGAATCTTAGCAGAGTTGGGGGTAAATTGAAACACAGAAAGGCTGCAAAACAGGCTCTTATTCTAATGACATTTGAAAGTCTGTTAGCAAAGTAGCTAGCACAGATGTGCTGAAAAACAATTTGTTGCCTGACTAACGCTACAATACTGCTGATGCAAAAGCAGTGCTTTTCCTTTTGGAAGGAACCCCTTGCGTGCCGCCTTCTGAAGAGATTAACTGTTTATTTGGGCACGTTCTTTTTTCTTTGATCGGATCGGTGGAAGATTTTCTTTATCATTTTCCATTGGCTTTGTAAGACAAGGAACTCCTAACCTCTTGAGCTTCTTAGAACTGTGCTTTATAACCTGCATGTGGTTTAGTAGCTGTTCAGATAATAGTTCTTGCTACTTTAAGTATGACAGATTATTTACTAAGCAGTATAACATAGTAGGAACTTGGCATACTTTCGCACCCTTAAAGTAAAGCTCGGGCTGTTTCAAAACTTCAGATGCGTCGCTTGTGCTTGTCCAGTAAATTTCTCTAAAACTGCCAACATGTTGGATCAATTAATGGTTTGCCTGTTTTTAAAGTATGCACTAAGCTGTTTTCCCACACAAATGGTGTTTTATTAAGGAACAGTGGGAGTAAAAAATGTCTAACCTTTTAAATGTTAGAGCTTTTGTTTATTTTAAAATCTAAAATGAAGTAAGCAAGGAATCTTTCTTAGTGAAAGTGGCCTCAGCTTTCTAAAATCCAACCGCTGTATAACTTATCTCGGGGGCAGCTTCTTTTATATCATATGACTGCTCACAGCTTATTCTGAGAATCCTTTCTCAGTACCGAATTGATACCCAGCAGTGTGATTGATTGTACAGTTGCTGAGGCTGAAATGAACAGAAACTTGCAGAAAATAATCTGGACTTGTTGAACACTATCAGACTGAAGGGCTTTGCTGACTGATTGTAGGAGTTTGTCTTCATTTTAAGGATTTTTGTTCTGCAAACTTGGAAAAACAGTTGGTGGTCTTGTGTCAGTGAAAACCTGCCCTCTGCATACAGTCAAAATTGAGGGGAATTTTAGAGCTTAAGTTTGCTGGAACAGAAGGAAAAATAAGTATTCTTGAACAAATATTGGACAAACATACAGAGATTCAGAGCTGGATTTACCTTTACTCTTCTTTTTGTACCACCATTGTGCTGGGGCAAATTTAACATACAAGCTGTGTAAAACTGTCTTTCTGACTTGCAGCCTTTGACGTTTGCTCAGACCCAGTCTAAATGATAGCACAGGATTCAAGGAAAGAATGAATCAGGTTTCTGGTTTCTGAGTTCAGCAGCATCTGTGGTGCTCTGCCCACGCCAAATCCTGGAGTGGGAAGAAGAAAATTCCATCCTGGAAAATACTTGTAGGGGGAGGGGGGGGTGAAATATGACCTAAAAAGCGATTTAAAAGTTGAAAGAAATGTGTTACTCTTTTTTTTTTTTTCCTCCCACAGATTTTTTTATTGAGGCTTCAAGTAAGCTTTAATAAACTCCTTGTTATATAGAAAATGCTATGTCCTGTTGTGTAACAATGTGGCTCCCATTCTCATGAAGAACTGCTGGTCTTCCAGAGACAGATGTCTCTTTTCCTCATGTACATCTTTCTCTTTTATGTGTTCTGCCTTCTTTCTTTTACTGTCATTTTATCTCCTTGTGTTTCTCTTTCTGTTTCTCTCTCCCCACGCTTATTTCTTCATATCTACTCCTATGCTTCATTCCCCCTTTTGAGCACGTTCACCTATTATTTCGTAAGCTATTGCCCTTGCTGCCTTTTCCCCAAAGCTCTATTTCTCCTGCCAAAGATTTTTACTTAACAGCTGTATCTTCAATTATATTTCCTGTTTTCAGTTACAATGAATCTTTGCTAAAATGCACCTTCTGATCTTAAAATCTGCAGGAATCTGCAGCAAGATACTTTTCTTCAATTTGAAGGACTGTAGGTGGTTGTCCTTTTGCCCCTTAAGCCCCCCACCCCCTCAAATGGAAACCAAGGTGGTATTATACACAAGTCCGTCGTGCAAAATCTTTAGCTACAACTTCCCAGGATTAATTTATAGTGCACCAGATGGAACAAACCAAGTGCTCAATCTGAAACAGTTCATTCACCGTGCTGAAAGCCTTTGCTCTCTTGGAGTCTCTTAGATCGCTGCTTGCACATCCAGATGAAGAGCTGTAATGTCTGTGTTCACAGGGAATGCAGAGCTCTCTGGTTTTCATGCTCGGACACACTTAGGTTCTGCATCATAAGATTACAGCCTTTGCGAATCTTTATTTTTACAGGCTTGAAGTATGGTGTAGGAGCTTTGGGTTCAACTGTGTTTGCTTTTTGACTAAGTAGGTTTTAACCAGAGGAGGAACGAAAACATCTAGGATTTCTCTTTCAGATCCTTTTTTGTTTCTCCTGCATCAATTTTTCTAATAATAAAGAAGAGATGTTCTTTTTATTCCAGGAAAATAATCCATAATGTCATTCAGGGCTCTGATTGGCATTTTTTCTTATTTGGAACAGATTAGCTGTCATTTAGGTTTGAAAAGGCTCTAGCAACTGTGTCTACAATTAATAACGTATTAATTGGAAGTGTTCTCGCTACCTGTCTTAGCAGATGCCCTCTGTGCTCTATGGAGACATGAATGGGGGGCAATTTGAGAAGATAGCTGAAGGTGGGAGACTCCCTCTCTCCAGCTGTCATTAGCTATGGAGGGAACCTAGGCTGACCACCTCTAATGTAGGTACCTAAGTCAGGTGCTTGGGTCTAGGGAGAGATGTTAGCTGTGCCTGGTACACAGTTCATATGTGGGTAAAAGTCAGATCCGCATTAATCGATACCACGTGTAACATTCAGTTTGAGTTCTGGAGTGCATCAGAGTATCTCACAAACTGGATATGATTAGTATATGAAGTAAATTGCATCTTAAGGACTTTGGACCACAGTCAGATGCGAGTCAGGCAGTTGTGCGTTCTCTGTGTTCCGCTCTTGCAGTGCGTGCCATCATAAATTCGCAGTCGCATGCTGCATGTATGGCAGGCTGTTCTCAATGAGAGGCAGATGCCTTGCTGTTTTTTTGTGACGGCTCATACATACTGTCAGCAACTGTCAGATGCAGCTCTGAGACATGAATCTCGTGTGTGGTCTAAGATGGCTCTGACTTCTTCCCTTCCTCCTTGGCCCTGAAGTGCAGCATGTGTGCACCAGATTGCATGAGGGGAGCATGGCCATCCCATTACAAAACCCAGCGTATCCTTCCACACATGGCCAGCCTTGATCCATGCCTGTTGAGTTCAATAACAGCCTCTTCCTTTGTACTCAGACTTTTGTTCCCTGATCAATGACTAGTCTTGCTTTTTACATATTTGGGGATTTGGTGTTAGTAGTTTGGGCTTTGGGCTCCTCTGTAGCTGTACAACTTGTACTCATGTGCAAATTAAACACTGAAGTTGAAGATTTTTCTCTTTACAGGCATAATCCAATCCTGTAGCTCCCTCATTTGTTCTTTTACTAAAACAATTGCTTTCTTAAACTTTTGTTGGATTCTAATGAGGAAAATGTGCTGATAGCATTCATACTGAATTTATTTATGGATCATTGTGAAGTAATCAAGGGTTGGAGATATTGGGCTTCCAGGGCCTGCCATAATCTTCTGTTCAGGCACCAGGATTCAATCCTAATAGAAACTAACTAAATCAGGGAGGGAGGTCGGTCTCAGAGATATACTGATGTATATTGATCAGGGCACAGTTGAGGTGTGCAGCCATCCCTAGGGACTTGGAGGATCTCCTGGATCCATCATGTAAGCCTGGCTTTTAGCAGGTTTTGTAAATCCACTTCTTGATAGTTATCAAAATTGGAGTTTTATAATGTTGGCTAGAGCCAGCAGCAGTGCTGACAAGCTGTCCCGCTGCGTTCACTAGTGAGTCACGCTTCTGCCTACTAGTTCTGCTCTGCTTTAGTGCTGGACCAGTGCTAAACTGGGAGGAGCTGTTGACTCCCTCAAGAGTAGAGAGGCCTTGCAGAGAGATCTTGACAGACAACAGGGTTTGGCAATCACCAGTAATATGAAGTTTAACAAGAGCAAGTGATGGATTCTGCACCAAAGACAAAGCAACCCTGGCTGTATGTACAGACTGGGGGATAAGAGGCCAGAGGGCAGCCCTACAGAAAGGGACCTGGGTGTTCTGGTTGATGACAAGTCAAATGCGAGCCAGCAGGGTGTCCTGGCAGCCAGAAGGGCCAACCATACCCTGGGTGCCGAGGGAAGGGATTGTCCTGCTCTGCTCTGTGCTGGTGCAGCCTCACCTCGAGTACCGTGTGCAGTTCTGGGTGCTACAGTATAAAAAGGACATAAAACTAGTAGAGAGTGTCAAAAGGAGTGCTACAAAGATGGTGAAGGCTCTAGAGGGGAAGATGTATGAGGAGTGGCTAAAGTCACTTTGATTGTTCAGCCCAGAGAAGAGGAAACACCTTATCGCAGCCTACAGTTTCCTCAAAAGGGGGAGAAGAGGGGCAGGCGCCAATATCTGCTCTCTCGTGACCAGCATTAGGACCCAAGGGAACAGCATGGAGCTGGGATAGGGGAGGGTCAGGCTGGGTGTTAAGAAAAGATTCTGCATCCAGAGAGTGGTCAGGCACTGGGACAGGCTCCCCAGGGCAGTGGTCATGGCACCAAGCCTGACGGAGTTCAAGAAGCATTTGGACAATGCTCTCAGACATAGGGTCAGATTTTTGGGTGGTTCTGCGTGGAGCTGGGAGGTGATCCTTGTGGGTCCCTTCTAACTTGGGATGTTGCATGGTTCTATGGATTTCTCTATTGCAGATGTCTTCAGATATGCCAAGTTGTTGGGGGCTTTGTGATGTTGGGTGACTAGTTTAGCTTTAGATGAGTTTGAAAGAATGAATGTGGGGAGACCAGGCAGGGACTACAGGAACAAAATACTCTGTGGGGCAGCTGTTTCAGTTTTGGGGCACTGATTTTGGTCACTGGATGATACACCTTTTGCCTTGTTGCATCTTGCATCTTCTTTCAACCTTATGGCTGGCTTATCCATGTGTGTCTCCTTCAGAGCCAGTTGCAGTCAGTGGGAACACAGCAAATCCACTGAGCTTTGGGTCAAGTTGTAAGATACAGCCTTCCCTCCAAACCATTGAAGTATTGGTTCTTTGAAAACGTGTTGATCCTCCAAGGGTACTGATTGCAAAAACAGTTAGATTTCTGTGTGCCATTTGATTACCTGCAGCGTTTGTTCACAATGATTTTCATATAAGAGTTGTTTTCAGCTCTCTGCAGTGAAGTGACATGGCAAGAAGAAAAATTTCCGTAGAAAAGGATCTATATCAGCATTGATTCTAACTGCTGCCTGTTAATCTGGAGCATCTCCTTCTGGTATATTGTCCTCAGGAGAACGGTTTGCCCTTGGTGAAGTGATGTTTTGTCTCTGTTTGCTAGGTATTTGGGCTTTAAAATGGCATTTGTTAACTTGGGTTATTAGGGTACTGTGGCAGTCAGTGGCTGGTGTGTTAACTCTGTTGTAGCTCGCTGATTCATGCAGATACATTTCCGTGCTGTCATGCTCCATGATAGTCACAGAGCACACGACCACTTGCAGCAAAAGGGGAGAGAAACCTGCAGTTAGTTCAGCGGTGTCTTTTCCTGGTTAGAGAAGGGAACGCTTTCTACTTTTCTCATGTAAGCAGAGGACTGAAAGAACCCACTATTATGCCAGATTTATTTGATGGAACTCATCGCGCGTTGTCATGTGAGATGACTGAGTTTCGAGTAACCTCTGCCTCCTAGCACCACAAGCTGGGCTGATGAAGAGTCAGATCTTTATGAAGGGGTAGTCCAATGACATCTCCACTTCCCAATAACTTCTGCATAGCTGGCCTGCACAGAAACAGCATTCATTTCAAGACAAGCCTCACTTCTGCCCTTTCAGTTGCATTTGAGTACTAGTCACTTGATGACTTCTTTGATACAGAAGGGAGGAAACAATACAATCATTGACTCGTAGAAATTGGATATGGAAGAGACTGAGTAGTCCATGTAATCTGTCACCTTACTAATGCAGGACTGCTTTCTGCAGTATTGCCAGATACAGTGGTTTTGTGTGTTGTTTTTTTTTTTGCATAGCATCTTGCTAAAGGAGTCTTGGGATGTACCAAAACCAAACGCAGTCTCTGAGCAGCTGCATGGTGCTGAGGCAAGAGAAGTAATGTGTAGGAGGATATTAAATAACAATGCTGTATCTTGCAATAATATTTAAATCTCATTGCTGAGATGACTGTGGAAATTGAGGCATAACAACTATAACGTAAGGTTTAAGGCCAACCTTAACCATCATACCATACAATTTCAGGGAAGTACATGGCAATTGCACGAAGACAGACAAGGCACAGTGTTTTGGTTTCTCCGAGAAAGATACCTAGATGGACAGGGCTCGTCAGCCACTGCACAGTTTGACTGGGTCTTGAATGTGAATGAGCAGGGGTCAATGAGTTCTCTGGCTACCCTGCTTGTGCACAAGTGCTTTTAGATGTTGTGTCTCAAAAGGTAATTCTATTGAGAGCTAGGTTCTCGGTTTTCTGGAGGAGAAAACTCAAATCACTCAGATGAAATCTCAGCTTTTAAAATCTACTGTATTAAATCAACCAGCTTTATATCTTCCATCTGACTGACTGTCTATATTAGTGGTTCCCACGCATTATAAACCTACGTGTTGGCTAATGAAGTTGGTGTGAAATCAAGCCCATCAGCAATAGAATTACCATTCTTCAACACATTTTGTGGACCCATTAGAAATAAATCTCCAGCTGGGAGAGGGTGAAAATCACTGATTTAGGTGAACTTACCATCCTGATGGAAATAATACTTTTTAGTTCAGAAATGAGCATGTGGAAATATCTCTTCTTACAACAGGTCTAGTAGATGGAGAAAGGTTGTGAAGGTTGATTTTCCTATGAAACAGTAACACTGTGCAGCTGTGTTTTACAAGAGAGGCTTAACAAGGGCATTATTTATATTTTGGCTCCTCTTCAATAAACTCTGAGAGAAACCTTAGGAAACTGAACTGAGGAGAGCTGAAGGAGATGATGAAAAGATTAACCTGTTTGTTTTACTGCTATTTTACACGGAAATATGAAAGCTAGCATCTTTTATTCTTTGCTACTTACAGATAAAATAGCTTTTTCAAATAATCATTCATTTCTTTCCCTTCTCAAGAGTGACTAACAAATAACATCAATAAGTTGAAGTGCCCGTTCATTTATTTCTGACAGTATAATCATAGTGATATTCAATTATACTGCTAGACCTAAGGGTCTGTCAGAGTTTTGATCTCCAATTTGATGTTTAACTGTGTGTGTGTATCTAATATTCCCTGCTGTAAATTGGGAAGGTAGCCCATTTGTTTTAACCTGTAATTTATTTTCAATTGAAGACAAAACTGAAGGAAGAAATGTTTGTTTTTCTGGTTCCCAAAACACAGAAACGTAACTTCTGACCTGGTTTGAGTTTATCTTGTGTACTTCTTAAGCACGGATAGAAGCATTACATCTGCATAGGAACATAATTTCTCGAGGGATATGTGGAATAGATTGGTGAGTGGTCCCTTGTGCTATACACTTAACGAGACATAGCTTTTAAAAGTGAATTTATAATCCATAGTGTCTAGAAGCCTATATCATGAGAGAAGACCCCTGGTGCTGGGTAACGTGTCAGTTTGCAATCTGAGGTCACACAGCAGGTGAATTCAGAGTGAGGGAGAAGCCAAGAGGCAGCAGAGCTTAGCATAGCAGGCAGCGGTACTGGCGCTCCATAACAAAGCAGTTCTCTGTATCCTTTTCTACCAAGTAAGCTCCCTGCTCCTGACGTACTTGTCTACGAACCATCACCATTTGTCCCTGAACATTGGCTTAATGATATGGAATATTATTTTTTTTCTCATAATTTGTTTTATACCTTGGGCTTCCTGCCTTTTAATACGTTCTTTGGTTTGGCTCTTACTGTTTGCATCTCCTTGCAAGGCACTTCTTTTCTGCAAGTCATTGTAAGAATCTCTCTAGATGATGTATGAGGAGAATTATGCATCACATTAATCCGTAGCTTCCATTGTTGTAAATCACACATCATTAAACTGTGCTCTTGTGTTTACTGCTTGATCTTGCAATCCTAGTCAAAGTATTCATTTCTAGTGCAGTCGCTGCTACAGTGTGTTGAATGTGTCTGATGTTATACAGCAGCACTAAGACTGGACTCGAGCCTTGTAGATGAATTCATCTTCAGTTAACACTTCTCATCGTCACATTACTGTAAAATATATAGCTGTCAGTTTAACAAGTGTTGTGGGTTGCCTGGGTTCAGACCAAGTACAATAAGCTTTATGGTTTCATTCTTCTGCTTAAATTGGTTTGTTCACATAAGAAGCTTTTGCACCTAGTTTTTACTCTCATTTTAGCGAAATAATTCTATTTCCTCATGATCAAAGCCCAGGGTGTCTAACAAGCTTCACTGTAAAAGATTTCTTGGATTTTCCTGTTATACAAGAGTTTGATAACAATATCTGATAAAGATCTTCCTGGCTTTACATCCTGCAAAGCTGGCTAAAATGTTAGTGTTCCTTTTTCCTTTTCCATTTCAGTATTTTCTGTTAAAAGATGGAAATGCACTTCTGCTTCTCCTTCGGCCTCTCAGCAATCTCTGTGTTAGAGAACGTTAAATCTGTGGCCATGTCTCTGGGGCATGTCTGTTGGTACTGAAATAAATAAATAAATCTTTGAAACAGAACAGTCTGAGGCTGCAGTCTCATTCGTGAATTCAAGATTGCTGCTTATACTTGTACAGAATATGCTTTCCCCTCTTGTGAATTTTTAAGCTTTTATGATGTGTTTGCTGTCTCCTAGTTTTACCTGCCAGTATCATGATCCTTGTCTGAGGCAGCTTTTGCAAGATTGTGTAATCTTGGTGCCTGGTCTCCTATCGCTCTTTATATGTCCATGTGTTTAAAGCACCATCTGGTTGTCCCTGAAACCTGTACCTTTAATAAATACTATACCAAGACTCCTTATGCTGGAATTTGAGGAGCTGAGTGAAATCACTTATGTCTTGCTATGATACTGTCTTTGAAGTCCTTCTTTTGTCTTATTTTTCCTTCAATCCTCTTCATTTTCTACTTATTTTTCCTTTGTTAGTGCGTGTGTTTGTTTTTTTTTCTTTACTTTCCGTGGTTACAATAAGTCTTTCCCTTGGTCTTCGCATGTATTTCTTTAAACCTTTTTTCTTTTTTTTTTCTTCTTACCTTTTTTTTAAACTTTTTTGTTTTATTTGGTTTTACATCCCTCCCTTTTTTTTTTTCCCCAACCTTACCTTTTACCCCATTCTCCCAGGTTGACAAAAATACCCAAAGGCCATAAAGGAAAGCAGAGCAGGACTATGCACTTTCAATTGCTTTTGCTTTGCAGCTGGCTCTGGGTTTAAAGAGCATCTGCTGGCTGCTGCTCAGGGTTGGTCTGGAGGAGTGCGACACCAGTGGTCAGGAGGTGCGGCAGTGCTGCTTCAGAATGGAAGACTACCAGTAAGACACAACACATTTGCTATGCATAGAATGGCTTTGTGCTGAACACTCATAAGTCTTTTTCTTGAATTCTTAAAAGACTAAATTCTGCTCCTCTATGAACCGAGGAGGCATATCCTGTTCTTTCATGCTTTTATGGAAGAAGATGAAGTTTCTCCTGTTGGGTGCTAGGAAAACTAACTGGGACTTTTTCCGGCAGAATGTTTTTTCTTTAGTAGTGAAATGGACTTTCAATTTATTAAAAAAAAAAAAAAAAAACTTGCTTTGGAAAGATTTTGCTCTCCAGAAAAGATCTTACAGTTCTAAATTTGAAGAAAGATTTCATTTTAGTAAATACTTGGTGTCTAAGAAATTCAGGTTCGGATATGGTTTGGTTTTCCTTTCCTTTTTTTGATGATATGTTACATTTTTAATCAGCTTTTCTCAGAGCAGAGGTCATGTTGATGGGAAAATAGCCATCCAAGTAGCTTGTCACCTCTGTAAGATCTTCAGAGGTGAGATATTCTTCCACTCAGAGGGCATGTAACTTATTTGACCAGTCAGCGTATCTTCATCCCCTTTTCAGCTCTGCACAGATTCACATTTCTCACTGGTACTGCCCCCATCTTTGACATGTTCTTGTTTGCTGCCTCGTTGCTGTTTGTCCCTGCTGCCTTGACAGGTGCTGTGAATGTTTCCTGAGATGATGAGGATCTTGGTTGCCTTGTGCTTGTATATCTTCTAGTTGCCATTCTCAGTTTTGCTCGTTGCCTGGTGTTTGAGGATTGCGTATTGTATTGATCATAGACTACTGCCCAGCTGGATCCATAAGTGAGTTGGGGAAAGCTACCAAAGAGCTTGACAGTAGGGGAAAGTAATAAGCTACACCTAAGGCAGGCAGGATCTGCTAGTGCATGCTGATTCTTCAGGGAACTCATCTTTCCTTTCCACTCAGGGCCTGCTAACCCCTGCTTAAGAAACCACATGAGAATTTTTGTTGTTGTTGTTGTTTTTTCTTTTCTTTTTTTCTTTTTCTCTTGAGATGTTCTCTTGTCTTTATCTACCTAAGTCCCAGACAGCCTTTGTGGTCGGTTGGTTGTTTGTTTTTTTTTTCAGTCTTACTCTACTAACCAGAACCTACTGAAATGGAAATTATGAGGGAGGGCCATGACCTATTCTTAAGAGAAAAATGGGACTGTATAATTATTTTTTCTGAATTTATAATTTCTAATGGTTGGTAGTTCAAGAAAATTTTTGGTAAGGGAATTGATATTATCTGGTCTCTAAATATGCATGACCTTTCAGTTCTTTTTATAATTAAGGGACATGAAACCCTTAATTAAGGGTTTCATTCCCATTAGCTGATTTATATAGCCTTCTTTCTGCTATTAGACTTACAAAAACTAATGAAGCAAGCGCTGAATTTTTAGTATAGATTTTTGATTATCTTGTACATTTGACACAAATTTGTTCTTAGTCCTGAAGCAATGAAGTGCTGGATCAGCACAATGATGTTGGTCCTTTCTGGACAATTTACTTGATGTCAGTAGTCCAGAAATATTTTTCATCAATCCCAAGATAACTGCTAATTCTGTCAGAAAGCTGTTGGCTTTGGCATTGCCTAGCCAGATCTATATTTGGATTAGCCTGCAGAACATGGATACTGTGCATATGTAAAACAACAGACACTTTAGTAGTAATGTTAGCAGGGCAGAAAGTGTAACTGTGTCTCACCCCATACATAGATCAATATGACAACTTCTAAAACCTCTTATTCACAAATGAGACATACTTAAAAATCACTTCTCACTTTGCTAAGATGGTGATTTTGCTGTCATAAAACTCACTGGTAGCTATTTTAAAATTTAGCAAAGACATTATTTTTGATACCTACATTACATTAAGGTAATTTGGAGAAGACTTCATGTCCCAATTGAGGACAAGGTTTACATAAATGCTTATCACTAAGCTTGCATTTAGTTCTTGCAAAGAACAAGCCAGAAGTTGAGCACCTTGACTAAGTGTGGCTGAAAGTGGTTTTATGGGAAAATGTCACCTGTGAAATTGGCAGAAGTGTCTGATGTAGCCCAGAGGTTTGTTACTAAGAGCAATACTGGGGTAATCTTGTGGTTCTTAATGCCTCCTGTAACACTGCATTGTGAATAGTCAACGGCCTTACAACAGAATGTTTTTTTTAATAATATGTACATGTGAAATATGTATGAATCAGGTGTTTTATAAACACCTAATAAAACGGATGTTTTAATTATTTCTCATTTCTCCACGTTGATTAGCTTCTGCTTTCTGGGTTATCACATGTCTGCATCACCCTGAGAAGCAGAGGTGCCTCTCAGCTTCCAGTGGCATTCTTTCCCTTCCGACTGGGGAAGAGTTGGCCACCCAAACTCTTCAGAACCTGGTTGCTGTCTCTTCTTAACTCCGTTTTTATTTGATGTCTGTTACCAGTGCATGCAGAGGAACAATCTTAGTTGTGAGAAGTGTAGACAGCTTCTTAGTTATTTGCAGATTGCTTAGAGATTTACATTAACCAATCAATTCTACTGGCTAGTTGAACTAGAGAGAGAAGCTTGTGTAATTTAGGATAGCCACACGTATTTCTTGCTAGTCAGGGAGTTGCCTAATTTGCAACTACATACATATCTGAGGCCTATCGGATACACTGCAGCTCCATACCCTATGCCTATTCCAGTTTGGGAATAATTATTGCAATGTTTTACAGATTTGGTTCCAGTAGATAAAGTTCTTCATCCTCCCTTGTGGGCTTATCAGTCTGTCAGCTTCATTTTGTTTTGAGAAACTCAGGAGAGCTTTCTTACTGTTCCCAATGGTACATGTCAATTTTGAACAGCACTCACAGCCACTTGCACGATTGTTTAGGATATGGTGAGAGGATGGGAAACTGTAACTGCTGAGGAAGAAAGTGTAAAATTAACAGATATTCCTAACAAGTTAACTGCCATTTTTAGTTACAGAGATCTGTCCTGAAATAATACAGTCTTAAAAAATTAATAATTCTTAATAACCTTTAAATAAGTAAGGGTGTTCCAAGACAACTGTGCTACCAGCAGTTTAAGGCTTGCTGGGCCCAACAAATATTCACATATAGTATACATGTATTAATGAATACCAGAGGTGACTCAGTAGTGTGTTCAGTGCTTTGCAAATCTGTATTCATCAGCACAAACCTCAAACACGCTCAGTTACCTCAATGTGAATGGACATTGGTAGCAGTGGGGCTGGTTGTGTCTGTCTGTGTGTGCTATGCTTTTCACTGGCCTGGGCCTTAGTTTAACTTCTCATGCTTCTCCTTGTCTAAAACAGCAGAATTGTAATCCACCCAGCAGAGACTTATTGCAGGCTTGATTGATTTTAAAATAAGGCTGACGTTGATGCTATTATCCAACAGTCATCTCCACCTACTGGCACAGGCAAACTTTTGGGATCTGAGAATGCGTTAGGTTTTTAGTCAAGTACACAATATTCAGACAGCTGAAAAAAATCATTTTTGTTTTCCATCTTTAATAATGATAATGACCCTATTATTAAAAGGAATAATATACACAGCATTTAAGCACATGCAGGCTCTCACAGTAAAGAGATCGTGCCTTTTTCTTGTGGAAAGATGTTATACTGTGCAGACTTGGTGTCATTGAAACTGTAATAATGTATGAAGTTTATAACTACTCTAACTACTTTGAAGAAGCACACTGCTTGGCTGGAAAAGTTACAGGAAGTTCACAGGAAAAAAAATCTCCAACATCAATATGATGGTTTCTATAATTCTTAGTTGGGGTTTTGGGATTAGATTGGGCTTCAAACTGAATTTTTACAAGCCATATTTTGTGTATGCAGACTGCTTTTAGGCCAGCTCAGATGTGGATTTCCAAACTTTTAGGTTAGCTACTATCCCTTTAAAAGTCTCCCAAGTCCCCATTCCATTTTATTACTTTCTTGAAATGTTATGAAGAGAAAGCCAATAGCCACCCTGTAAAATTCCAACCCCCAAATATTTCCTTTAGAAAAAGCATTGTAAGTTAGCTGATCGCCAGCAGTGCACTTACCTATGCCATTAATTTGTAACTTCTGCTTCTGAAATCCTAACCCTGCTGAAGTCAGTGCCAAAACTTCTGAAGGATTTCATTTCTAAGTAGTTAAAGCAAGAAAATAAATATCTGAACTCATGATGTATCTTCTGCTGCCTCCATAGTGTTTAACACATTGTTGTCAAGTGCAGCAAAACGCCTTTCATCATGACTCAACTGAAATAACACCAGTCTTGCAGCAGCTGCCTAGGTTAGGAAGAAATGCTCTGCATTTCATATGATCTGCACACATCAGTCGGATTCCAGTAGCCCAGCAAACAATACTGGGGCTTCATTAAGGTCATCTTGTAATTGAGTAAGATTGCAGGCCAACCTGAGAGTGTCTTGAAGCTGGAAGTATTACTTTCCATGCTTCGGCTCATTTAGTAAAAGGTCCCCCTATCCTTGAGTGATTGTGTAAATTGCCGAGCCATTGTTACTTTTATGGCATAGGCAGAAGTTTAATTTTCTTGACTTCTGAAGTGCTGGAGAATATCTTACATATATTACTGACAGTGAACTTCAAAACTAATTTTTTT
Organism: Anas platyrhynchos; assembly: GCF_047663525.1. Classification (NCBI taxonomy): domain Eukaryota; kingdom Metazoa; phylum Chordata; class Aves; order Anseriformes; family Anatidae; genus Anas; species Anas platyrhynchos. The sequence goes on from NC_092590.1 coordinate 39,531,687, forward strand.
GAAACCTACAGACAGCTAACATTTAGTTCTTGCAAGTCTTAGGGCTTTTCCATGAAATGGAAGGAATCAAGGGAGGGTGTGTGTGTGTCTGTGTGCTAGAGCTGTGCTGCTGGAAGAGGCTAAAAAGCTTGGTTTGCAATCCTGGTAGCAGGATTCAGATGGCTGCTAGCTGATCTCCAAGAGAAGGGATCAGCCGAGCTCCCGACTGCTGCAAGAGATGTTACTGCTTGCCGAAAGTCATAGTTCAAATACAAGCTTCTGAATCTCAAGCAGGTACTGGCTGGATGCACTGCAAAAAGACCTGTCCTATGCCAGGAGGGCGAGAGCAGTATCGTTTTCACACCTTTCTTCACTAACTGGTATGCTAAGAAGGAATGGGAATGGTGACAGCTTTGTCACGGGAGGAATGCTTCAGTGATTGTTAGGTTGTTAGGAGAAGGCTCAAAATTAGTATTTGCAGTCTCCAGGGAAGGAATAGAATCCGCATTTTATGCCACCCATCTGTATGCTGAATAAATGTGGACTGTTGCCACAGAAATACAGAAACAAATCTATCCACATTAAGCCGAGCAAAGTAAGCAATTCCTTACTTGTTTCCAATCTGACCACGTTAAGATGGCATTTAGTGCAGGCCGAGTTTGTTCCAAACAGAAGATTGGAGTAGTTGTAAGATCTCAGAATATGTGGCTTGTTGGTTGGTGACTTTTTCCTTTTTTTATTTATTTTCCTGGAAATAATGTTCAGCTGCGGATGCCACAATGCAGGAAATACTGCATGGCACTTTCAGTGCCTTTCTTCTAACATGCATCTTGTGTTTCGAGTGATGCTGATCTGTTTTGAGAGCTTGCGGGATTTTCAAAACCACTGCTATGTTAATCTCATTTGGCTCCTATAACATGCTTCAGATCACTCTCTGTTTTCAGGGTCTGATGACAAAATATTGAATGGTGTGATTTGTACTGTAAATGGTTTATTTTCAGTGTTCACTATAGCTTCGTTTTGGAAGCCTGTGGTTATTTAACCCCTTTGCAAGTCTTCAGCATGCCTTATGGTGAATCTGCTAATAGAGATGTTTGCTAATGCGAAAAGCTCTCTCTTTCAGTTAATGTAGGCTTTGCTGTATCCTAAACATGCTTTGCCTTTTGATCTCTTTGATACAAATTAATTGTAGGTGGCTAAATGCAGGCAGAGATATCAAATGCACAGCTATGCCTAAGAGAAATGTAACTATTACATAAAATTATTAGAAATCAAAGGAGAGATCCTGATAGGTGATTCAGCATGGAAATAACAGGGTAGCTGGAGTTCATGATTTAAGCTGGTAGCTCTGATCTGCTGATACTCAGGCACTGAGTCATCCAAGGCACGAAAGCTAAATGAAGAGAGAGACAGCATAAGCTGTGGTGCAAGAACCAGGGTAAAGGGAATTACCCTCCTTTTGTGTCCTCTCACGTATGGGAAGAATTGGTCTCTGATGCAGTCTGAGCACAGAAATATATGGGCAGCAGCGATATTACGGGCGGAAGGAAATTGCCAATAGCTACCACTAGGATTTGTCCCTGGGAGGCTAGATGTGCTTTTTTATTTGTTTATTTGGGGGGTGGAGAGGAAGGTTTTTTTCTTAAAGGGAAGCAATTAGGCATATCATATCATGTAGATGTCTGAAACAATATGGCACTGCATCTGAGTTACGTATTCAGAGAATAACTAGGAATTGTGTTAACAGCTTAATATAAGCCTTGGACTCACCTGCATAACTTAATTACATCTCCTTCACATCTTCAGCTGTGTCTCTGTAATACAGTTTGATAAATTTGCTGCAAGATTTGGTTTCGGATCACCTTAGATTTGAAGTCTTTCATACCAAATTCTTGTTTCAAGTCATGTAAAGAGTTGTGAAATTCCCATTTGATCTAAAATTCTAATTGGAAATTTCTGGCCCTGGTACATCCTCAGATAATCAGTTTTTGGTAGAGGAATACAGCACTTACCCTATCTGTCATAGATAGATACAGCATGGAAAACCCTTATGATCAGCAGGTACTATAAAGAGACTTGCCCTGGCATTCAAATATTGAAAATAAGAGATCTAATTAGCAACGTACTGTGATATCAGCATTATGTTAAGTGCAGTTGTTTTCATCCTCCTCAGAGCCTGCCTAAATCTCAAAGAGAAATGGTGGAGATGGTGTAATGAACCATGTAACACCATTGGTCACAGCTGTACGAAATGTAACATGGGCAAAAATGGACTGTTCTGTGAAGCCTGCAAACGGTGAGAGGGAACTGCCAAATGGTTTGTTTTAGAAATATGAGCACCTGCAGCATGCTCCGAAGAGATCATTTCAGTAGAGCATCAGGAATTTGCCTGACAAGTATGTGCTAAGAGGAATTTATTTGTGGCTGAATGGTATTGCCGTGTTCCTATAAAAGGAACAGTACAGGGGAAGAACTCTGCCTGCTTAAAACAGGTTTTGACTTATTTAAGCATACGACTTCCATTTAGGCATCTAAATACCGTTTCTGGGAGTCAGTAGCATGAAACCTTTGTCCGTAGATGCGGGTGAGAGTATAAATCTAGGTGTTCTTATTCACACACCCACTTATATTCATAAATAGTAGCTTCTTCCAGGGAGATTGACTACAATAGATAACATGCATCTGATCTTGAACACACAGATGAGTCAAGGTTTGTGGACATATGATGTAGTTATTTTGCCAATGGGTGATCAGCGTAGACAGAAACAGCCCTATTGCATGTCCATACAGGATGGTGGTAGTACTCCTGCTGGTTGCTTTGGGATTCATTTCAGCTGCAGTTGTATAGAACATGAGAAAAAATGGAAAAAGAAAAAAAAATTGTTTTAATTTTCTAAAACTGCTTTCTCAAAGCTGCCTTTCTGTGCTCTTTTCTGGGTTTGGGGGCAGGGAGGGGAGAGAGAAGAAGAAAAACTGTCTAAATTATCTCTGGTCCTTAACCTTGCAGGTCTTAGAATTTAAATAAAACGTGTTATACAGTCAACTTACAATGCTGTCCAGACCTGCAGCTTGTATATACAGAGGTGTCACAGAATGGGGATGGGAATTTGCCTTCTATTAGCATTTCAGAGTACTAGAAGCAAGAGACTCCATCTGGAGATGAGTTTCTCATAATTTCTGGGTACAAAAATGAAATAAATGTTGCTACCGTATTGTTCCAACTGCTTGATTAGAAATGAGTCAGAGTGGTCTCTGTGTTCTTCTCCATCTGGATATATATATTCCATCACAAAGCTCAGATAGAAAATTTAAGAATTCTGTTAAAGTGCTTAGCTTCTCAACTCAAAAGACACGGTTGTTTGTAGGAAATCTACTGTAGAGATTGGTTTTACAGTCTTAGGCCCTCATGCTGAAAATGCTCATGCAGGCAAGTACCTCATGCATGTAATGAACTTGCTTGATCTATTTATACCTTTACTCCGTGGATGTTTGTACCCAGATGGTGCTCCTTAAATTTCAGTGGGCTGTGTGTATGAGCAGCAGTTCACACTGCAGATCACAATGTAGGACAAGAAAGCAGGTAGCAAACAAATACACTTAATTAAATAGGTGTGACAATTAGTTAATGCAGTACTTATGACTTTTTTTTTTTTTTTTTACTGGTGTCTCTCTGCAAGAAAGATCTGTAGCTGATATAACTTGAAAAATAATATATAATTACACTTTTTAAAAAATTGTATATCTTTCTTTACAAGGATAAATAAATAGCCTCCATTTTTAATAATGGCGAAACTGACCCAAAGGGTGGAGTGGCCAAATTATGTGGTGGATCAGGAGCAGAATCCAACTTTCCAGACTCCCCTTCTCTTGGTAGCAATAGATCATTCTCGTCCCTGCAGCACCTTGTTTCTCCAGGCCTTTTCTTTGCCAGTTTTGGTTCGCTTTGCTTACACTTTCCATATGCTTAAACTCACACCAGGGTTGATTTGGATTTCTTTTACAGGCAAGATTCTCTGAAATTTTCCTTGGTGTGTAACTGGAGTCCATTTGTATTCATTTCTTCCATGAGCTATTCTTGTGATTCTATTTAAAACGTGTGTGTATATATATATATATATATATATATATATAAAATTTTAATGTATATTCTGTAATTCTACTAAGGATTATTTTCAAGCTACTACCTTATAGTTCTATAAGTCTCCTAAAAATCTCACTGTAGCTGTGAAAGGGAAGCATAAGCCAGGCAAATAATGCTTACATTAAGCTATAGTTGGACCAAATGCATTTCCTCGTGCATCTCTACTCCAATTGAAGTAATAGATTTCATGTTAAACGTAAAATTTGACTAATACACTTTTCTTAGATGCTTTTAGCTAATGAGTGGCATTTCATCTGCTGATATCCTGATACTTGCAAAGGGTATCTGGTACATATGAACACACCTAGGGGGGCTAATTTTAAAACTTACATAGGCAGATACTATGAATGTGTGTAAGGATGTCCGCAGCTGTCTTCGGAGGGTTACAAATGAAAACCCCCTTTGAGTCCAGGCTATAAATGTTTTGGGTTTTTGCTTTTTATTTATTTATTTTTTCCTCCTGTGCAGCAAGCGGTAGGAGGCTGGCTTCCCTTGTGCAGTTTGTCACTTTCAAAAATGTTTGAAAATGTAAATGTAATGATTTATTTGGGCACAGTGATTTTCATTTATTTTCTATTACTTTTAACAGGACAAATTACTAGATTAGGATTACATCAAAGGAACTGTAAGATTTATTAGCATTACAAATCTGCTTCTTGATCAGAAGTATTCAGCACATCAATTCAGCATATCACATTTATGGTGATGAGGTGAATATATTTCTGTAGCGTGAATGAACATCTCAGGTTTTAATGCAGCATCTTGTGCACTGCTAAGAACTTGATTCAGTTTAAGTAGCCAGATGAGGTGCCAGTTGTAAGGTAATAGTAATTTACTAATAGTAACTCGCTAGCTGTAACTCAGGAGTTGTTAAAAGCTATCAGGAACCAGAGGAGAATGGAATAATTCCTCTTGAGGCACAACACTCACAGCAGTGGCTTTGTCTTCACTGTCTTTACATTTGTCATATAACCTTTATTTTAGAAAATGTTTTTCCACTGTTCTGAGGAGACAGTTGAAATGGAAAATATCCTTTGAAAAAAATGTGCAAGATCGTTTTAATGGATTTTTTAATTTTTCCAAGACATTCATACAGATTATGGGCTTTAAGAATGTTAGAAGTTTTACACCAGTCTACTCAGCCTTTCTTGCTCTTCTGTCCATGGCACTGTCTGCTTTATTGTGTTTATGAACACTTCAGATAGGCAGATCTGCAGATTGTCTGTGGAAGGACTGAGACAACAGGAGAATTAATTACTCAATGTAATTAAATTTCTTCAGAAGCATAGATGCCTTAGCAGTCTCTCCCCATCCTCTCTTACTCACTTCCTTGCTTGTCTTTCTCCAAGCTATATATTTCTCTCTCACATATTGCAGTTTTATGCCCTTTCAGCTGTTCCAAAATGAGCATGGCTTAAAACAAAAAATAAAAATTGTTTTTAGGTCACATCAGACTTGCAGCCCGTTAGTACTGTGTTGGCCCCACTGAACAATAGGTGAGTGGTATCGCTGCAGCAGAAACAAACAGCTGCTGCTGAGGAGGGCCAGGAACTTCAAAAAATGGCTTTGTTCCCAAAACAAATGCATAGTGGAACTGCATATGGATTACATCTTGAGTTGAGCATCAAGTGCAGCTGTGTTTATTACACTGCCTACAAAATAGAGCAGTAATGTGCAGGCAAAGCTCAAAAGCCCCTTAGCGGCTTCCTAATCTGAGGTCAGTTGAGAAAGGATTCCCCTGTTTCTGGTTTCAACTTCCAGCTTAGAGGAAGGCCCCTGCATAAATCTGCTGTATATTCAGATGTCATTGGAAGTGCTTTGGGCTACAGAAAAACAGCTGATAGCTTTGTTAGAGGAACAGGGGAGGGGAATTTGTGTAAATAACATACGCATTACGTGTGGGTGTAGGACTGTGTCCATTTAGGGTATATGCCCCAGCTTCCCAATGTCAGGCAGCTGGCATAGTCCTTCCCTACTGTATATACACCCTTAGGCTGTTCATGCTGTTTGTGTCTGACGGCACTTCTATCACACCAGCTGCAGCTTCCCTCTCCCCAGATCTTGGCACGCCCTGCAGTTTGGCTAGCTTGATGATATTCCCTATGCCAGCAGAGCTGTCTCTTCCTCTAGAACATTTATCATACCCTTGATGACCTCCTGTCCCGTTACCAGTTCATCCTTGCTTTCAGTCTCCTTTTCTGACTGTGATTTTGTCGTGTGCCACACTGTTGCTGGGCATGAATTTGCTTTTTCTTAGCTGTGTGCATGCCTGATCATGCTTAATCGATGTTTTTCCTAAGGGTGGTTTCTAATCTTCTTAAACAGTTTTAGTAGCTGCAGCTTGTTGAAACAGCTATGATGTTCTGCCATACAGTAGACCTATATGTAAACTGTCTACCTTTCTATCCAAAACATTGGGGGATGGAGATCTATTTTCAAAGAAAGGTAGCTTAGTCCAGGGAAGGGCAGTTATGCTGGAAAATGTATGAATGCATCCAAGGTAAATCTGTCTGTCTCCTTTTGCTGGTGGCAGTGTTAGTTCCAGATATTGTGTATAAATGACGTGTTCATGCTCATGCTTCATGTGACATGGCTGCGTGTCAGGTTATCTCCTATCCATACCGCAGTCAGATGTGGAGGAGCTGTGAATGAGCTGTATAGTAAGCACAACTCTTCCAAAGTAAGCTTTTCCCATCAAAGTAAGAAGTGTCGTATCTTGCCCTGTATGCATCTTCCTTCTGTCCTTTATGACTTCAGTGAAAAATCAGGATCAGTTGTCTTCAGTGTTTCTTTTGTGTATGTAAGAACTTGCTTCCCCAATGAAGCTTCAGGGAACCATTCTGTTTTTTTTGTTCAAATCCCCTATAGTCACTAGCCTTTGTTTATAGATCATCAGATGCTCTTCAGACCTACCAGAAGTTTGCTTAGATAGCAGAAAGTGAACTTTGCGAATCAAGTCACGATCTTGAAAAGCTGCCTGAAAGTCTGAGTCCAGGTCAGTCGTGACCTGGTATTGATGGCTGGCTGTATTGCACAGACCTGAACTGGCATAGGTATAGTGCAGGCTTACTTTAAAATCAACGTAGACCTTATTTTACGGGGGTATGTCTGATCAGCCTCAAACACGAGTAGCCAGCTGCACACCTCTTGCTGATGGCAGTGAATTATCTGATTACATTTTTGTCCATATTGCACTGGCTTGGTAGTACACAGCTTCTCTCCTTTTTTCACATCTCTATTTATGAGTTTACTTGTAAATTTACAGAACTAATATTAAATGTTCACAAATGAAAAATAAATCTTGTTCTAAAGCAACATCCAATTTTGAATAAGACAGTGAATAAATCTGTCTTTAAGATTCTGGACACACTTAGAATGCATTTTAAATTATTAAAATCTTTTTTAGGCTGTATCTTTACTGCTGTGATGTCTCCCTGTCACAGATGTGCTATTGATTCATTAATGTGATTTTCTCTGTAATTTTGTTAGCAAGCTTGGTGAAAATTTGTGGTGATTGAAAAGAGAAGATAAAAAGTGAAGGTTTTCACTAACCACAACCAAGAGTGGGCAATATTTTGTCTCAGCAAATGAAAAGTATTTTATTTTATTTTATTCTGCAGAGGGGATATGTAATATACTAAAAATGCAGCTTAATATGCTTCCACATCTCTTTTGAAGAGACATCAAGCAAAGCAGAAGATCTGTACAGCATCAATGTACTTGGCCTCGGTATTGTGTAAACGTGGATTATTATTTTTTGGCTCTTTTGGTCTCCCACAGAGTCCAGGACATACTTTAGATTTAAAATATGTGCTTGTGCTGCACTTGAGATGGGCTCTTTGTTTATTAGGGAAAAGGAACCTAGGTATTTTTTCATTTACCAAAAGGTCTCTGGTAGACAGCAGAGAACAGCAGCTGCCTTCATTAAATATTGTTTTTAATATATCAAATGCTGCAGATTAGGTACAGATTAGGAGAAAAATACTTCACCTTTTAGGTCAGTGAGGATAGATGAAGGGTTAAAAAGCTGGTACTAAACTCTTATGTAAGTATAGGCTTATTGTGAGGCTTTCTATCACCAGATAGAAATCAGTGCTACTAAAAAATACACCAACTATCACAAAATCTTGTTATGAAGCATATAACCAGCCTGCAATAATTATATCTTAATGTAAGAAGAATGCACTCTCCTTTTCTTCTCGATCCAAAACCAAAACTAGATACCACATTAAAAGACAAGAGGTGAGTGTAATTAAAATTTAGTGTGATCTTACCCCCCTTCTGCTTCCAGTATTAGTTTTCTCAGTGCCATATGCACCAAAGGCATTACGTACAGTGCTAGTAGTGCTGATAACTGCTGGCAGGAGAGCAGTTTATGACCTCAGGCATTTGTTTATTTTGTGTGATGAAACATAATCAGTAACACAGCTGAGTGTCCAATGCATACCTCACCTCAGGCTACCTATGGAGCAGCAAACTTTGGGCACCTCAGCTGTCCTGTCTGAAGTCAGAGGAGCCAACTTGTTTCTAAGGTTGGGCATGTAGTCAAGTGCCCTGTTGTACCAGGGTCTACGACAAGGAGCCTTCTGAAAGAAGCTGATAACAAATTTCCAGGTTTCCTTCTTTGTCTCCAAATTGCATGTGCTGTGCCATCGTTTCACACAGTTTCATTGACTCATCAGAGGCTGGTTGCCAACACTGTGCTTCATCTGTTACTGCCAGGAGAAGGATCTTGTGAAAAGGCAGGCGTGTATGCTACGGGGCTATTCAGAGCTCCAAACAGGAGGAGTGCTGAGGAGGAGGAAATAGAAACAGAAATGACAAAAAGCTACAGATGTTTGGAGAACCAGAAGACTAATGCAGGATGCCAGGAAAGACCAGATAATAGCCAAAGTAAGTAGAAGAGAAATACGTGGGGGTGTGCAGTTGTAGAAAATCCTTAAGAAGGAAAAAGAAGGTTTGAAATATTAGTCAAGATAAGAATTTTCACCAGGCCTTGAGTAGGTTATGGCGTTTCCTAAGGTCATTTCTGTTCCTCCAATGTTTGGTGATTTGATTATATTTGATAAGGTGATTTTTACTTCCTGTTTATACTCATTTTCCCAGCTAAATGCTCATAAGCTAGCAGAAGTGTCACAGGTTTATAGCCTTATATGCGATTATCTTACTGTAATATTTGGTAGCATTCAGTAGAAAAGAAAAGCTGGTAGTCCAGCATATTTGAAACACAAAAAGTATTTAAAATGTTTGTTTATCAATATTCTGAAAAGAAGCATCTGTTCTTCCCTTGAGGAATGAAGTCCCCCTCTGCACTTGTGGCCACAAGGCTAACATAACGAACGCAGGATGATAAATTGGGACCAAGCTTTGTCCCGTGAGCTAGCTTAGGACGTGCTCACCTGGAAAAGAGGGGCACCAGCTGGAGCCAAGCCTGAGGAGCAGGAAGCATCATGTCATGTTGCTGCAGAGACCTAGCCTTGGGCAAGCTCTGCAGCTTGCCCCAGTGTGGGTGGCTGAAGACAGCTGCTCCAGCAGCCAAGGAGAGCCGGAGGGCGCAGGTCTCCCTTAGCCACCCCGCTTGCTCCCTGATCCTCACGCTGTTGCTTCACGCCAGGAAATGGTTCCTCAGGTAGGCAGTAAAGCCAGAGCAAGGCAAAGCCACTCACAGACTCCTTGTTTTCTGCAGTGCTTGTAGATATAGCGTCCATGTGTTAGTAAGAAGAAAATGAGTTTGAATTTCCCTATGAAATATGAAAAGAAGGTAATCACACAATGCTTCAGAGGTGCGGGGCTCTGAGATATGTTCTAATGCTACAGCTGTCAGCCCCTCTGTACACACAAATACCACACTGTCAGAATTTAAGAGGGTGAAATAGGTTCTCATTTTAGGTGAACAAGAACTCCAATTATAACCTCTCGCCATTCCAGTTACTGTAATCTGGGTGAATGTGTTTAACAGCAATTGGGTATGTGGCACAAAAAAAGCTCCTCTGCCTTTGGGGTAGAATTACAGCGCTAAATACAACATCACGCTAGCTGTGCGAAAGGGCAGAAAAGACCCTTCTGTTAGCCACCCTGTAGTTCAGTTTTTATAACTTTCTTTTAATGTGTTTTTTAAGGTTCAATTTGTCATTCTTATTCTTAGTCCAATCAATTTCTCATTGACAATTGGTCAAAGTCCTACCCAGCTTATTGACAGCTCCCCTGTTTTTTAAAAAGGAGGGCTTATCATTAGCTAAAGAAAAATAGCCATGTTTCAATGTGCCTGAAATTTGGGAGATTAGAGCACGTGAAATCATGAAAGTATTTTGATATCCACAATTGCAAGCATAAAACTTCAGCTGGCATTTTTATTTCTGAAGGCAATTGCTTTCCTGAAAAAATTATTTAATTGGTAGCAGGGTCAGCAAACTGTTTCCTAAATTGTAGATAGGATCCTGAAAAATCTGTTTTGCAAATAGGTCCTCACAAGAGAACATTCATATATTGAAGCTAATAAAACTCTTCCCCGGCTTTATGGATCTCATTGCATACAGAGATAAAAATCACAGTTCAAAATTGTAAATAATTAATTTCTTTAAAACAAATCATTTGCATTTTAATTCCTTTTTAAGATAGTTTGACATCACAATTAACATTGGTTATAAATTTGTATTTACAACCTGCTACAAATTTCTGTACTACTTGTATAAAAACAACATTGCATTGTAGCAAGATGGGCTAATTTTTTGCATTCAAATCTATGTAGTTTTAAGATAGTATTTATGTCTCCATTTGCACATAGTCCCAAGATTTAGAAAGTGCCAATAGGCCGTGGAAATACACAGGTGCCTGGAGTGGAACAGTAGGTGTCTGAGACAAGATGGAGGAAAAGGTATGAAATTTTACTTTTCAAGGGGAGCCTCTTATCAGGAAAAGTAACTTTGGTGTGTATCTTATACCAAAGACATCCACCCTTTATGGAATCAAATGAATTCATGCTTATGGCAATTTTCTCTATGATTTTGGAAGGTCAAGATAGCTGATGGTTACTACCTGTTAGTAATTAGCTCACCTGCAGCTCCTCTGTGCTTAAGCCTGTCCCTATTTTAGTGGTCCTGAATGGTTGTCCACATGAAGACTGGAGAGTACTGAAAGTTTACCAGTGGTTAGTGCTTAGAACAAAGCTTGACTTGTATGTTTGCTTATTTTCTAAATATAGGATCTATTTTGACCTGTTGATTAAGAACATTTAATATGCAAGTTATTAAAAAGCACCAGTTACATTTTCATGGGTCTCAATTCTCTAAAATCCCTTGTAGAACAAAACTGTCTATGAAAAATAGCCTGTTGCTGCAGTTAGTAGTGATGAGTATTATTATATACTTCACTTGTAGCAGCAACAGAAAGCAATTTGTTTAAAAACATAAAAACCTGTGTGCCTACTATGGGCTTGTGTTTGGTAAAGCCTAGCAGTCTTGTGTGTTTGTGTTGGTCTGTGGTTCTTTTTTTTGTTCCTTTATTTTCTTTTAAAGGTCAGCATTGTTTATTTCATACAATATCTGTTTCACGATCTAATAACTTTTTTTAAAATACATGAGATGCAATACCTATAAAATAATACACCTCTAGAGTAACTCTAATACACTCGCATATTTTAATCTATCAGTCATTTCATCAAATTCAGACTTGAAAAAATAATCCATATCTGGGCTTTGTGATAAAAATAACAGCGGGATATATTTTGATCATGAACTAAAATGAAATTCAGCAGTCTGTCAACACTGTTGATATATTTCTGAATGCCATTTAATCTGGTAATGAAAGACACAGTATCTTTTTTTTTTTTCTGCCATGCTTAACGGGAATAATTTTTCAGGTGCTAAGCACCTGTGGCTCCAAATCAAACTGTAAGTGCCTTGTCTAGCATAAATTGAGAATTCTGCTTCAATCAGAAATGCTCTTCAACAAGTCCTTTTTATTGCTGAGATGACTGTCTGCCCTTGTAAGCTCTTGACAGTGCTATTTTGGGATAGTTTCACTAGTTAGCTATGGAATGATTGGAACACATCTTAACAGCAACAAAAAACCTGACCTAAAACAAGTACAGTTAACTCTAGCACTGATGTGCTGGTAGACGATTAAAAATCACGTTGTATTTGCTTCAGAGGAAAAAAAAATCAGAGAAAATAATGTGGATGAACAGCAGAAGTGGCATTTACAGCACGCTTGCAGACTTAATTCCGGATTAAGCTTTACTGTCTGAATGCCAGTGCACTCACTTCCTTACCATAAAAAGATCCTGTCTGTCTCTTTGCTTTTGATTGCTGTAATGTAGAGAAAATGCTCGCTGATGGAGTAAGATAGAAAATAGTGTTGCAGATTAGAGCAGTCAGAATGTGGAATGCCTGATGGCTTCTCTGTCTGAGAAATTATTCCTTTATGCATTAAAATTGGGTTTGGGGAATTTTTTGCTGTTTGTTTGTTCTAATGGCTGCATTCTCATTCTTGATAGAGAAATATATATATATGAGAGCAAGGTTTGTTTTCCCACAAAATGAGTGCTTAACTTGTCCCCCAGTAATTGATGGCTGATGTGTCTGTGTTGTGCTCACATACAGCCTAAAATTATCAGGAGAAATGCAAGTGGAGCTGACAGCAGAAACTTTTGCATACTTGCCCTTTTCCTTCCACCCGCCACTGCAGCTCTCAACTTGAGGAACAAACAGACTTGGAGAATTTGAACAAGAAATTACATTAAAGGAAAAGCCAAGCAAATACTGTGTGTGTCACAGAGTAGGTTGAGAAAACTGATGCTGTCTTTTTGGAACATCTAAAATATAGTAAGTTATCTCAGCATAGCTTCAAGAGGGGGAAAAAAAAAAAGGATCTGTACCGTATACTTAGTGCCCTAAATCTATTTTTTTTTCTAGTTATGCAGTAGGTTTTTGTAGATGCACTTTTGCACCAACTCTCATTGAAGCAGCAGCCTACTCGTGAATCTTACAGAGTGTGGTGAGTCAGCCAGGACATGCTGTTCTGAATGGATGCTGCAGTGCTTGTTTCTCATCGCTTAGGATATGCAGTAAGATGCACGCAGCACAGCCTCTCACCACAGGTGACAAAATGGCACGTTTTGGGGGGCCAAACCTGCTTATACTGATAATAGATGCTATTTTTGTTCAGCGCTGAACTCAGTCATCAGGAATACTCTCTTTTGCCAAACTGCTCTGTCCTATGGAGCAGAAATTTAGTAATGAGGTCTTTGGATTAGCTTGTTTTTGCTGTGGCCAAGTTCAGATTAAAAGTTTGGCAGTTTTCTCTGTGTTGTGTTTCCAGTATTGTCTAAAATACAAATTTTAAAATACACATTTTGTATGTGTGTTCTTTTGCATAGGTGTGAATTTTCATTTGCTGGCTTTAAGCACGTTGAGCCGTAGTAAATTTGTTCTCCTGCATACCGCTGCTCCAGGTTGTTTCAGTTTTAATGAGATGATTGACATTATTATGCATGCTGTAATTTGATTGAAAGCTGTAACAGCTATGTGCTTTCATGATTCAACTTTCTCTATGAGCATGATTTTTTTGTTTGAGATGCTTAGCACTTGTAACCTTTTTTTTTTAGTGGAAACTGAATATTCAGGCCTTTTGAAAGGCAGCTCACAGATTACTCAAAAGTAGCTGTGATCCTCAGAAGCCAATTTCTTGCCATAATTCAAAACTATTGACAAAATAAAGGTGATTATCTCCATGCAAATTCTCCAGTGTACAATTAGGAGCATCGAGTTTTGAGTGCTTCAACAATCAGAGTGATTGTGACCATGGAAAAAGCTATAGCACACCCCAGCCTGCTTTCTCCCAGAAAGCATCACCTTCAGTTTAATAATGTCAAACCTTGAGCAACAAAAGCATTTTAAACTGGACATTTTTCTAGCTAGTCCTTTGCACCATTTGTATTGAATGGCTCCTTTTTCCCATCCCTAAGTTTATTTTCTTCATCACTACTTATTTATAATGATGTGCTCAGTGATTCAGGCCTATTAAGGAGATTATTACAGCAATGGAATAGTTTTCATTTCAGCTTGCTCAGAGAAGAATACAAATACCTATAAATAAGCAAAATTCATCTATTATTGCAGAGGCACTTAAAAGCCAAAGATACAAACAAAAGCAGTTGATGATATGCAGACAAAAGATGTTTTTATTTATTCCAAGTCATGAGATTCTGCTCCACAGAACATAGAAGATTAAAAAAAAAAAAAAGCTTTGGAAAAAAAAGAGTGGAGTTAGCAGAAGACCAGCTTGGGTGGAGAAAGTTGGAAAAGGAACATGATGAGTTGCATGTCACTGTCACTGGTGGAAAGTTGGAAAGTTGCTGTAGTCACCAAGTTTTGGACTCTGCATCTTTGGATTGTCCCTTTTTAAAACTGTAACATTGACCAAATGACCTTTAGCAGTTCCAAGGGACATGAAGTCCTTATTATTTCTGAGCATTGTGTATGTTTGTTTGTTTGTTTAAGGTGTAACAAGGCTTGTTGGTATGGAGACCTGGAGATCTAGATACTAAGAACACTTGTAACATCCTAGCAGTGGTAATGAATTGATCTGCCTTCCGTTCAGGGTGGACTGAATACCAGGAGCTTCTCAATGTTTATTGATTTGGTTTTGGACAATTTCCAGTGTGATAGCTTTGCAGCAGAAAGTACTCTAAAATGGGACATACTGAGGACTTGAGTTAAATGTAAAGTGCCTAAGTGACTGCAGGCCACAGTGGGATAAAATTAAAACCTCATAAGGTTCTTTGATACCCATTCATTTTGCCTGATGGTATTTCCTCTGAAAAGTTCAGGCAGTACAGCAGTGGCCTGTAATCAGTAGCTCACAGAGCACCAAAAGTCAGGGAGATACAGACCCAGGGGAGCACTTAGGGCAGCTGGTATTCCCCATTTCCAGATGTGCTCCATGCACTCTCCAGGTGCTAGGGGTGAGTGTGCAGGAGTGGTGGCCAGTGGGAGGAAAACCAGAGGCGTTCTGCATTGCTTTGAGTTTGTTGGTTGGTTTAATTCACATTTAACTTTAAAAGAAAATCGCTGCTGTTTGTATTATTGACAAATAATGCTGCGTATGAATCAGTTGGAGCTAAGTGCTGCTTAGCTCATGGGATCTGAATATTTTGGGAGGATGCGCACATAGGCAAATAAGGGATTGCAGCTGTAGTTTCAGGAATTAGGCAGGTTTGCAGTCCAAAAATCCAATTTGGGTAACATTTGTAAAGTGGCAGCTCTCACACTGGACCTCTGCTTTCATGTGACTGTTCACAGACTTCCACAGAGTTTCTGATCCAGTCAGGAGTCTTTCCTAGCAGATTGTGTTGTGGAACTGGGACATCAGTCTTAAATGTTGTCTGTGGTTGGTCTCCATGTCTGTGCCAGGGCTTCTGTGCGGTTGGGAAATGTTTGGATTTCATTGTCTATTCAGCAATTAGGTAGTGGATGGAATATTTCTTAAATCACCCTTTAAAGACCTCCTTTTCAGTCTTCCCTTCGCCCGTTCTATGAAACAGATATGATATTTTAAGCCATGCCTGGCTTTTGAATTCTTGTAAAGGGTTTTTTTTGTTGAAGAAGACACTGCTTTTCCATCAAAAAGACATTCTCTTTGAATGAATGTTTAGTCTGAGTTGATGGAATTAAGCAGAGGTTATGTAGTGCTGCTCAATGACCAAAGGTGCATGGGGCAGGTGTAAAGGCAAAGTACTGTCTGTTTTTTGGAAACCTATTTCAGATCCAGCTCCTCCAGTTCAGTGTTAAAGATGGGCTGGCAGTAAGCTGTAGCTAAGTCATACAGAGAGACAGAGTTGCGTGATGGAAGCATCTGTATGTGTGTACGAGCGCAACAGGAAGGAAGGAGGGATTTTAGCTTGTTTAGAAAATAAAATGCATCGTTAATCTAAATATGACAGTAGCATAAGCTGTGAGAACTGCCTTCCAAACAGCGTGCCATGAGCCTGCTTTGTTTGCTGCTCTCTGCCAGCTGCAGTCACATTTTTGCCTAGCTGCTGGGTTGTTTCCTGGCACCTGAAGGGACCCACTGCAGGGGCAGAGAGGTGCTAGTTCTTCCCCATTCCCAGCCATACTGAACGCTGTGGAGAGACCTCATGCCCTCTGCTTGGAGTCTTAGAAAGAGACGTGTGAGCTGTGTATTGGCATGGCAAAGCTAGCAGAAGAGGATTTGGTAAGAAAAGCCTGACTACTAAAGCTGGTTTTGTTTCATTCGTATTCTTGTTGGGAGTGATCTGTAGAATGGTCGTCTTTCTTTTCTGCTTCTCTTCTTCAAAAACTAGACACAAAGATAGTTACAGGAAAGAATATGAACACCTGATAATTTCAGGTATTTGTCATGCGCTGTTTTGCATACGTGGCAGTTTCCCCCCTTCCAGGAATAGATGTTTCTCCTTTAAACACTCTGCAAGTATTTCATTTTAAACAACAAACAGGGCATGGGCGAGAGAGTGCAAAAGCTAAAAAAACCTAAAGCAAACAACAGTTACGCACAAGGAATGCATGGAGCCATATACATAGATATACAGGAAGTTTTTAAATAAACCAAATATAAATACAGAGGAAGCAGCAAAGGGTGAACTGCTGCCAGGAGGTTGCTTATATAATTGATGTGCCTGTCTGTGAGGCTGCTTTTTCTGTGGTTTGATATATAGCTCCACTAATGAGGCAGGTCTCAGTCCCAGAATTTGGTCTCCTGTTCAATGTGTAAGATTTAGATAAACAGCTCCATGAGGAATATGCCTGCAGCCTTTTGGAAACGAAACGCAGCTCTTCTAGGCAGTGTTCACTGTTTCTTGCTGGTTTCTGGGCCACGCTATCTGCCACTCCCCATTCGGGGAAGGATGGCAGTGCAAGTTGGTACAAACAGAAAATTAAAGTCCTGTTGTGCACACAGTGATTCTCCTCTCTACTCCAGCGGGAGTCATTATGTTTATTTCTAGGTATTTCCTCATTGCTTTTGTAACCAAGTTCTCATTGTGCCTTTGCAAAGAAATTGTTTTCTTCATCTCATGCCTAAGTAGGAACTTGGGCCCTGATCTCACAGGCAGGTCGATGTGCTGATGAAGTCCATGAAGGTCTGAAGAAAGAATGAGGCTCATAGCTGTGTGACTGGAAGAATCAGGCTGTTTTGCAGTTGTGCCAAGCCATGGCACTGGTGTTTGAAAAATAAGTGAGAAGGAAGCTAAGCTGAATAATACATTACCTGGGACCAGTGAGATTACTGGTTGAAAGCAGACTTTACTGTTGTATTTTGTTTGAAGATTATCAGGTTATTCTTTTTCGTTGTTGTTGTTCTCTTATTTTTCTGATGTCTGAATTCTCTGAGTCTTTGTGCTTTCCTTGTAAAGTCGTCCCCTTCTTGCACACACGTGCATACACACACATGCAGGCTCTTCTCATAGGGCTGTCCTGATAAGTACCAGAACTCCATCATTCCCTTTCAGAGGGGCAGAAAGACAAGAAGATCCTTAGGATTCCTGCTTCCTCTTTTGCCTCTATTTCTGTCTCTCCATTTTTCGTCCCAGACAAGAATCTCACAAAGCAGTATATCTCTGCTCATGGTCACTACTACCTCAGAAGATATTAGGATTGCAGCAGCCCATTCATGAGGGAAAGAATCTGTCAGGCCCTGCCAGTCAGTGAGCGATTTGTCCCCACCACAGTCCCAGGGTCTAACACAAACAGATGTGTTTTGATGAGCTTTTTTTAATACAGTTCTTAAGAGAATAATATCTACTGGTAACTAATAGCAGACCTCTAATATATTCTTGTTTCCTAGCACTCTGTCTTGGATTTGTGTCTATTTGTTTGCTAATTTATGTTCTCAAGTGAAAATTAGGAGGCTTCAGATCTGGAAATGCTGCACTTTAATCAGTAAGTTTGAAATAATTACAAGTGTTTTGCAGTTGGCGTGCTTTAGACAGAAACACAAAACTAGTTTAGAGATACAGACCCAAGGCTCCAGATGGATATCCGGAGTTAGGCATGACTGTGCAACACGTACCTGAAAAAGAGATCCCAGTGGGATGGGACAGCATCTGTTCGTGGAGCCAAGAGGACTTGCTTTTGTGCTCTGCCAGACTTTGCTTTGCCACTTCATATCAAAGCTGGCGTTTAAGCCTTTACCTGAGGTATGATTCCCTAGTATTGGAAAGGCACAGACAGTGAAGAAAACAGGTGCCAAGCCGTTAGAAGGACATGGTACTTCCAGAAAAGATGGGTTATATGCATGCACTCTCAGGTGCAAAGTATACCAGAAATGTAAATTAAGTCTTCACTGTCTAGAATAAAACCAGACAAATTTTGGAGCAGGATTCAGTCACTTCAACATAGATCTCCAGTACCATTTTAGGCATTGTAGTGTGTCCTGCTGCCCAGTGGTGCTCGGGGCTCCCGGAGGCCCTGCATCAAGCCTGCCGGCCCTCTGTGGGTTTTTCTTACACCCTGAGGAGTCTAAAGTGGCACAGGGCACCTCTCTTTGAGCCCTTAGACTTGGTGGCAAAAGGAAGCTTCTGGTGGGGAGCTGTTGGAAGAAATGCCAGGAGTGTTGGGCAGAGCTGAGAGCGCAGCCAGAGCACGTGACGAGGGGAGCGCGTGTGAGGCAAATAAAAAGAAGAGTGTAGGTGCTGAGGAACAGGCAGATAATTAAAGAAACTTAAAATATAGTAGCCTGGTTTTTAGGAATTGACGTGTTTCTTGACAGAGTCACATTAACTGCTCTCCTCCTGCAGCAACAGAGAAGTAGTGCAGGCTGGCTTTGTCTTGCAGGAGCTCTTCTCCTGTGTGCAGCCTGCTGTTCCGTGGGGAAGGTTTGTTGGCAAAATTCATCTCCTCCAAAGGGCTCGTGGTCTGTAAGCTCACATATTTGTCAATACCGTATGTGGCTTATATGAACCGAGTTGATGGTTCAAAAGTGTTTTGAAGTAGATTGGTCTTGGCATAAGGAGATATTTTCAAGGAAATATAAAGCCAAAAATAGAGGTAAAGAAAATAGATGCGGCAGAGCTATGACTGGGGAGTCATTAGCAATGATGTCACTAACTAGGCCACGCTTTAAAAAAAAAAAAAAAATCCAAATGGAAAGAAATCTAGCATATGTATGCTGCAGTGGGAAGCGAGATCTGCATAAGCTACTGAGAAGCGAGTGCCAGGATTGTGAATTTCAATAAAAAGTTCATGCATTTAAACTACTGGCCGTAGGCAGAACGGTTTGGGAGCACATCAGCTTCCTGGCCAGCAGCTGCGTGGTGCAGAGCTGCCACAACAGGAGGTCCCGTGCTTGGCTGCACGTCCCCGCGGGCTACAGCTCGCTGTGCTCTGCCCTGCCCTGGCCTGGTGCTGTCTCTGGCGGGCTGTCAGTGTGCCCAGACCCGGCTCCCAGGTATCAAGTGAAGGACTGCTACGTGTGGTCAGTACGTCTGAGTTACTGTTTTACGCTTTGTAAAGAAAGATGACCACTGAATACGTTGTTTAAGCTGTGTTTCTGCTGGTGGTAAAAATAAATTTCCTGCTTAGCACAGCCATGTCCCTTAATGTCCCCCTTTACCTCTTTGGTATTTTTTTCTTGTTATTCCATTGATTACAAAATAACATACCTGAAGCTTTGCGGCTTTTTCACAAAAATGGTGATTTCTGTCGCCAAGGGCTACCATCACACAGGGAGCAGAGTCCTCCTACTCTGGCAGTGAGGAAGAATAGATTCATTTAGTTCTGTGAGTGGCCCCGGCTGTTCGCAGCCAGGTGCTGCAGGATATGCCCAGGAGCAGGTGCCTCAGTGCCTCACAAGGTGCCACATCCAGGACCATCGTGTGCTAGCAGCCATGCACCTAGGAGGTGAGTGGGCACAGGGCAGCTGCATGGGAGGTTGCTGAGCGGCTGGGAGCTCTCCAGATCTCCCCAAGTCTGCATCTGGGTCCAGCCCTCTGCAGCCAGCATCTTTGTTGGCTCTTGCCAAACGTATCAATCATTCTGGATGTAGCTAGTGCAATGCTTGTGCTTATGCTCCCAAATATGCTTATGTAAGGCCCTGGTGTCATTTTTTTCTTTTCCTAGGTTTATATCCGTGCATATCCTTTTTGCTGGTTACCTTTGCTTCCCTGCTTTGAGAAACGCTTGCAGAGGAGCTCAGTGCCACAGCCACTGCTGCTCCACTCTGTCATTTGTAAAGTTCAAGTTCTTTTCCTTGACTAATATTTTGGTCATGAGTAAATATCATTTACAAATTCTGTGTCTGTCCTTGACAAGGTGAAGTTATTAAGACTCATTTACAGACCATAAGAGGAGATGTCTGGAGATGAAGTCTAGCACTACTAAAACATTAGTATTATCTCTGTCTGCTTGCTGCTGATCAGTGCTGTAGGGTGAGAAGACCTGTGATATATGTTCCTATCTCATCATCTAAGAATTTATTCACATGAGTTTTACGAGCATTAGTCTGAGCTGGAAGGAGGAGAGAGACAGAATGAA
Source organism: Anas platyrhynchos (assembly GCF_047663525.1). NCBI lineage: Eukaryota > Metazoa > Chordata > Aves > Anseriformes > Anatidae > Anas > Anas platyrhynchos. The sequence goes on from NC_092590.1 coordinate 39,552,315, forward strand.
GACATGCCTGAGAAGTTTATGTTGCAATTAGACATATGAAAGAAAAAACAAACCATGAATACTAATGGTAGGGAAGCATGCAGATAGGTTAAGTAAACATTCAGCTGCCCAGTTTCCACATGGAGAAATTTGAATGTTGAGAAATTTAAGTGTTGCTTAGAGGATGTTTTCCTTGTGTTTTCCTTCTTTTTGTTGTCGTTTTATTATTTTGGTTAATGTACTTTTTACTCTGTTCATACCAGTTTCGAACTTTCCATTTCAGTGCTTTACAGAAGCTTCTTTTCATCCTCATCACTGCTGAGGGAAACTACTGTAATATGACTTTTGTAAAGTAGCATTTGTGTTGCAGAGGACAAAACTGTTGGGACAGTCAGTCTTCTGAGTTTTTAGGGCTGAAAAATCTCCCCAAACAGAAGAAATAGTTGTGATACTACAAAATCCTCCTTAAAATACATTAAGAGTTCTGATTCCCATATAGTTAAGTTTATTTGATTATTTTTTTAAGGGAGTAGATACAATTTTTTACATAAACTTGAGTAAGATTATTACTCTTATTTGTCTAAATATGTATCTGTGTGCATAGCATTGCTTATGCATGGAAAACGACTGCAGGATGTCGGAAAGCAAAAGGATAAAAAGTGAAAAGCCTTTTCTTTGATGTTCCCCTCTTCCCTACGCTCCATATTTCAGTCTCCTGGTATGAATTTTATTGTAAGTATCCTTTTCAAAAATGTCTTTTACCTACGTTACCTACTCTGTCCTCACATATTTTACTTGAGGCCTCCGGGTCTTTGAAAGTGCAGTGTTTTCAGCACTCAGCATTCAAATTCTATCAGTTAAGCTTCCCTTTCCCACCCACAAGCTGAGAGAAAAAAGTGCTATAGGTTCTTTCTTTGTCACTTTCTTGTGCAAGACTTGAAAGTGCAGTCATTTAAGCTTTCTCATTTTTTCTTAATGCTTATTTTCTTCTTTCTGCCCAGAAAAGCTCTACGCTCCAGAAACATCTTTTAAAGAGAGATGAGGTTCATACATAATCACTTAATTTTTTCCCTCCTGAACACAGTGTCCTCTCAGCCCTTTGGCACTTCCATTTAGCTGCCTGACATTCAGATCAACTTTAATGTGAGGACTTGATTTCAGGGGAAAGATGGATGGCTTCCCGTCTGCCCCATCACTACCTCTGAACCAACCCTATGCCCTCGGCACTATAAGAGGTTGCTGCAGCATCCCCCACCAGCAGTGTCCTGCACCCACTGAGTGCTTTGTCCGCTGTCCTACACAGAGCTTCAACAAGGTGCAAGAATGCACAGCTTCTGAAGCAGGATGCTAAACAGATGATGCTATATTTCAGGAAAGACTTGCAGAGCTGTGTGTCTTCTAGCTTAATGTGTGGTGGTGTTTGCAGGTAGAAAGCATGGGCATACACAAAAGTGAGGAGGGAGAAAGCAAAACCACCATCTTGTTAAATATTTTCATGAGTTTTTCAACCCCGATCAGGCCTCCCATTGCAGTCAGGTTTTCCAGCTATGTATATGAGAAGTTAATCAAGCCCAGTACATGGAAATTGTGGGTACAGTCAGGTTTTTCATTCTTTTTCCACAATGTGATTCCAGCTCATAAAATTAACTATACTTGCTACAGAGTCTTAAGAGAAATTTAAGACTGTAGCTGTACTGTATTGTCAGCCTTGTCATTTTCCTCTCAGTCATTTCATGTGTTTCTTTGAAGCTTTTCTTTTTTAAGCCATTTCTTACACTGTGGAAATGAAACTTTCACATTAAGTGTGAAATAGTCTCTTTGTCAACCAATAACTTATTACAGTTCTGCTGTGCTGTGGATGGATGTGTTCTTTGAAAGATGAGCTGTTGTTTTTGCTCTGCAAACTTATTCTTTCACACTTTATACTTGTTAGAGAAAAGGTACAAGATTTTTTCTTTTCTTCCTCTTCTTCCCCAGTGGATTATTAATGAATTATTCATCCATAGCTCTCATAAGAGGGGAAAAAAAAAAAAAAAAAAAAGAGTACCTGAATGCCCCAAGACTTTCATTTTGTACTGCTTTTCACTAAGAAGTGTTGCATACATCCGGACCTGGGAACAAGCACCACTGACTATACAATACACGATTCTGGAAAGATCTGTAAGTGTGTTTTAAGTGCAGAAGCCATTGACTCCAAAAGCACAGTTACTGGTAATAAACATCCTGCATGAAGGATGGTGAATTCTTCATGTGAATATATGCACATGATGAATATAAAAGAGCAAGGTTCCATGAAAAGAAGCTGGGCTCTTTTTGTTTTCTTTTTTTTTCTTTTTTTTTTTTTCTTTTTATTTTACCAGCCTATAGTTCCCTTTCTCTTGATTTATTCCCTTATTTGTCTTCATTTTTTCCTCATTCCCTGCTTTGTGTGCCTGCATATAGAAACCTGTGATACTTAATGATGGTAATAGAGAGAAAGGCAATAACTATGCATACTTCAAATCTCTGTTGTGCTGCTGGGACCAGCCTTTCCAACACAGCATTCATTTCAAAAGAGCTTCCTTTATGACAGAGAAGTCTTTTAGAAAATTTCTTAAGAGACTTTGTGCTTTGCTGTGTCACTGATGCCTTGTATTTTTATGCTATGTTAAAATGGGGGGAAAAAAAAATAGGGCAACTGGAAAAAAAACGACCTGAAAGGTTTTTATTTCTTGGTGTAAGGTAGCATTTCTGATGGTATCCTGACTTATCTATTAGTCTAAAGAATGATAATGAAAGGAAAGTCATAACTGAAAACGAAATACATTGTGATCCAAGATTCAAGCAAGATATTCTGCCACCAGAGAACCATTGTTCTGTGTTGAACCATTTTTTTTATATTTAACATGGAGTATAATATGTCAATTGTGAGTAGTTACCATTAGAATTATAGTACAGTTCCCATAATTGTTTTCTTTTATATACAACAGATGTGGATTGGTTTCTTTAGGAAAATGCATGGAAATGGCAGAACACTGTCAAAATTTTCATAGGTCTTGTTTTTTATTCTCCAGCAAAGTTTAGTTAATATTTTAACATAAATAAACATAAAGTTTTTTCAATTCTATATTAATGTGGGTGACTTACTCTCCAGGAAACAAATTTTTGGTTAATGTCTCTGATTTTCTTTATTAGATCCATGAATCCTTGTACCAGATTTCTCTTACTTTTTAGTTAGAGAGGAGTGCAGAATGCTGTTGTGAGCAGACAGCTCTAATGATGGTGTTAGAAATTCTGACCAATTTTCTGAGATGAGCTGTAATGAAGTTACTTGTGTTTAAATGCAGTACGCACATTAACATCTGTCCTGGTTTCACATCCATTGGGATTTGACGACGTCCATCTTGCCATTTTATTCCTAAAAACTGGATCTCTCGTGCAGGTCCTTTGACTTTATTTTGTTTTATGGCAAAACCGGCTTTCAGAAGGATTTGGACTATCTTCTTCCCTTTCTCGAAAACTTCCTCTGCTGTGTCACCCCACACAATAATGTCATCGATGTACTGCAGGTGTTCAGGAGCTTCCCCCTGCTCTAGCGCAGACTGGATCAGTCCATGGCAAATGGTAGGGCTGTGTTTCCACCCCTGGGGCAGCCTATTCCAAGTATATTGGACTCCCCTCCAAGTGAAGGCAAATTGTGGCCTGCACTCTGCTGCTAGAGGGATGGAGAAAAATGCATTAGCGATATCAATTGTGGAGTACCACTTGGCTGCCTTCGATTCAAGTTCATACTGAAGTTCCAGCATGTCTGGCACTGCAGCACTCAGTGGTGGCGTGACTTCGTTCAGGCCGCGATAGTCCACTGTTAGTCTCCACTCGCCATTAGACTTTCTCACTGGCCATATGGGACTATTGAAAGGTGAATGGGTCTTGCTGATCACTCCTTGGCTCTCCAATTGACGAATTAGCTTATGGATGGGGATCAGGGAGTCTCGGTTAGTGCGATATTGCCGCCGGTGCACAGTTGTGGTAGCGATTGGCACTTGCTGTTCTTCGACCCTCAGCAACCCCACAACAGAGGGGTCCTCTGAGAGACCAGGCAAGGTAGATAATTGTTTAATGCCCTCTGTCTCTAAGGCAGCTATACCAAAAGCCCACCGGAACCCTTTTGGGTCCTTGCAATATCCTCTTCTAAGATAGTCTATGCCAAGGATACATGGAGCATCCGGGCCAGTCACAATGCGGTGCTTTTCCCACTCATTCCCAGTCAGACTCACTTCAGCCTCCAATACAGTCAACTGCTGAGATCCTCCTGTCACTCCACAAATATAGATGGGCTCTGGTCCTTTATAGCTCAATGGCATTATAGTACATTGTGCACCGGTGTCTACTAAAGCCTTATACTTCTGTGCGCGTGATGTGCCAGGCCATCGAATCCACACAGTCCAATAAACTCGATTGTCCCTTTCCTCCCCCTGGCTGGAGGCAGGGCCCCCCTAATCCTGGTCAGAATCTTCTTCGTTTCTGTGTTTGAAGGACTGTCTGCTGGAAGTTGGAGCAGCAAACTTTTCGGAGAATCCCTTTTTCCTGATTGTTTTCTTTTGCAACTCACGTACCCGTGCCTCTAGGGTCGCGGTAGATTTTCCATCCCATTTTCTCATGTCCTCTCCATGGTCTCGTAAGTAAAACCACAGGGTGGCACGGGGTGAGTACCCACCATATCGTCTTCCTTGTGTGGGTGAACGTCTACCCCTGACAGCTGAGACACTGCTTTGTACAGGTGCGGAGGAGAATAATCTCTCTTCAAGTTGGTGAAACTTTTCAGAAAGTGTTTTCTCCCAGGTGTTCTCTTTTGGTCGGTGGACACTGGTTGGTTCAGGTGGGGAGGACAATAGATTCTCTTTAAGTTGGTGAACCTTTTCAGAAAGTTTCTCCACAGCTGAGACGCAGGCCTGTAAGGAAGAGGAGAGACTTTCTTCGTACTGCCGGAGTTGTTTAGCCGCTTCATCTACTGTGGGTTCCTCATCCTCTTTCCAGGCCATTACTGCCAATGAGCTGGCATATGATGATGGTGCACTCCGTACAAACTTCCGCCACATGGGTCGTGTACACTTGACTTCATCTGGATCTTTGGATGTTTGTCTCTGGTCTGGATCCTCATAAATCACTTCCCGTACGGCTAATTCCCTCAGGTACTGGATTCCCTTCTCCATAGTGGTCCACTTGCCTGGTAGACATAAAAGTTCTTCCTTGAAGGGATACCTTTCCCTCACAGCTGAGAGGAGACGCCTCCAGAGGCTGGTGGATTGTGCTCCATCTGCAATTGCTTTGTCAATGCCGGCGTCTCGAGCAAGGGATCCCAGCCGCTTGGCTTCCCTGCCGTCTAATTCCACACAATTGGCTCCAGAGTCCCAGCACCGGAGCAGCCAGGTGACAAGCTGCTCACCTATACAGCGACCAAAATCTTTTCGCACATCTCGTAGCTCGCGCTCGTTTAGGCTTCGGGTAGTTACTGTTGCTTTTTCGGCATCCTCATCTTCCTCCTCCTGAATCCTTGATGGCCCAGCGTCGTCGTCATCTTCGTCATCTCTATACCTAGTTTTGGCAGAAGCCTTACCTGGGTTGGCAGAAGACTCTCTGCGTTCTAAACGACCTGAATCTCTATACCATTTTTTCACCTTCTCTACAGGGGCAGCTTGCACTGCTACTGCTCGTTTCTCTGACTTTGTTACAGAGTCTGCTACAGGGGTTGGAATACCCTCTGCAGGGGCAGCTTGCACTGCTACTGCTCGTTTCTCTGACCCCGTTACAGGGATTGGAATACCCTCTGCAGGGTCAACTTGCACTGCTACAGCTCGTTTCTCTGACACGGCCACAGGAGCTGGAGTGGCTGCAGGAGCTGGAGCAGTTGCAGGAACTGGAGCTGTAGCGGCTACAGGAGCTGGAGCTGGAGCTGGAGCAGTTGCAGGAGCTGGGACTGGAGCAGCAGTAGGAGCTGGAGCTGGAGCAGCTTCAGGAGCTGGAGCTGGAGCGGCTTCAGGAGCTGGGGCTGGAGCGGCTGCAGGAACTGGAGCTGGAGCGGCTTCAGGAGCTGGAGCTGGAGCGGCTGCAGGAGCTGGAGCTGGAGCGGCTTCAGGAGCTGGAGCTGGAGCGGCTGCAGGAGCTGGGACTGGAGCGGCTTCAGGAGCTGGAGCTGGAGCGGCTGCAGGAGCTGGGACTGGAGCGGCTGCAGGAGCTGGAGCGGCTGCAGGAGCTGGGACTGGAGCAGCTGCAGGAGCTGGGACTGGAGCAGCTGCAAGAGCTGGAGCTGGAGCTGGAGCAGCTGCAGGAACCGGATCTGGAGTGGCTGCAGGAGCTGGGGCTGGAGCGGCTGCAGAATCCACCGTAGGGGTCACAGTGGCCGTTGGATCTGTCACAGGGCTTGGAGTGGCCGCAGGGTCTGTCACTAAGTTGATAGCAGTATCAATGGCAGCTCGATAGGCATGAGCCAGGCCCCAGCACGTTACAATGATTTGTGTTACTTTGGAACTGCCAGAATCATGACACCTTTTTTTCAAGCATTCTGCCAGTTTTTGAGGATTTTGCCATTGTTCAGGGGTGAATTTCCAACACACTGGGGGTGCCAACTGCTCTAGATGCCTGCCCATATCCGCCCATACTCCCTGCCACCCACAACTATCCTGCCTCCGGGCAGATCTCCAGATGAGCTCCCCAAGTAGTTGTTTAACTTTAAGCAGAATCTGAAGTGCATTCATGAGGCAGAACAACAAGACTATGGTATTCTGAGTATTCCAGAAATATTCAATATCTTGGAGAGCTATTTTGACAAGCTCAGGGGATAAGAGAGTGGTGAAGGAGGAAGGCAGAGTGATCCAGGAGGATACAGGGGGGGTGAAGGAGAAAGGGAGAGTAAGCAAGTAAGGAAAAATATCCTCCCCTTTCCCCTCCACAGATTGACTCCCTAATGAAAAAAACAATAGGTATAATTGCTAATAGTTTCCACGATACAGTTTCCAAAGTACAGAGTCGACGATGTTACTGAATACAAATAACAAGTTAGAGTCATGACCACATATTTCATCGTCTCATAAGCCATTGCTACAACACACAGTACCATAATGATCTGAAACCAGGGCCCGGAGAGGATAAACAACACGACAGAGAGCAAATACGGAAAATAATGTACTATAATACTCAATTTGGAAAACAGGCGCAGCAGAGTTGAGATTAAAGCAATCAGCATTATGACAAGTGACTATTAAGCAGGTCTAATCCTTACACCAATTTTAGTTTAACACACTCTGGTCAGATCTGCCGTTATCTCAACCTTTCGGGCCCCACGTTGGGCGCCAAAAAGGACTGTCGTGGTTTAACCCGGCCGGCAGCTAAACACCACGCAGCCGTTCGCTCACCCTTCCCCCTCCCTCTCTGGGACGGGGGAGAGAAATGGAAAGTGAAGCCCGTGAGTTGAGATAAAGACAGTTTAATAAGACAGGAAAATAATAATAACAAAATAATAACAACAATAATAACAATAATAATAATATGGTGATAATAGGGAAATAATAATAATATGTACAAACAAGTGATGCACAATGCAATTGCTCACCACTCGCTGACCGATGCCCAGCCTAACCCCGAGCAGTCCGGCCCCCTTCCCCCGGCTAGCCACCCCTATATATTGTTTAGCATGACGTCAGATGGTATGGAATACCCCTTTGGCTAGTTTGGGTCACCTGTCCGGGGTCTGTCCCCTCCCAGCTCTTACTGCACCCCCAGCCTGCCCGTTGGCAGGACAGAGCAAAAGGCTGAGATGTCCTTGGCTTAGTATAAGCACTGCTCTGCAACAATTAAAGCATCGGGGTGTTATCAGCACTCTTCTCATCCTAAGCCAAAACACAGCATTCCACCAGCTACTAGGAAGAAAATTAATTCTGTGCTAACTGAAACCAGGACAACATCAAACAAAAGCAAAATTACCAATACTTGAAAACTCCTTAGGAGAAAAATTGTTGTTTTCACTTGAATATGCCTGTGTTTTCCATTAATATGGAATGTCATTCTGATGTAAGGTAATGCTAATGCAGTGTAATTTGTACCAGTAGCTGGGTTAGGGATTGCGTGCTGTCAGCTTGTTGGTACAGTAATGCCCACCAAATGTGTGAAGGTTTTCTTTCTCCTGTACTCTTTCATGGATGCAGTATCCCTACCAAGCAGCCTTGCTTTGTAAATGGACTGCAGGCCCGGATAGCACCAAAATGTTTGGTTTATGCTTAGTCCCAGCAGACAAAACAGGCCTGTTAAGTCGACCTTGCCCATAACAGGATGGAGGGATGAACGTAGGTGGAGAAATGGGAAGTGTTCAGCCTCTCTTTGTTCATTGTTTACTGAATGTTGGAAAGCTGACTTCTGTTGTTTGTGTGGTAAGTCCAAGAAAATAGAAGCATACAGAGCTATCTTCCATTTCTAGTTAACAATAGTGGCAGGCTGAGAAGCACAAAGGTAGAAGAAATTCTTACTTACTAGTCATAAAATGTCATATTTTGCCACCTGCTTCATGCTCAACAGTTATTCATCCTGTCAGGTTCCTGACAGAGCACAGCAGAGGTGGCAGGATTAGGCCCAAAGTTTGAGTGACAACCTTATGCTCTGTTTAGCTGCAACATTATGATTTAAATGGAAGCTGATTGGTTTGGTATTTTCAGCCTACATCAGAAGCTTTTCCTTGAAAACTGTTTGTTATGGGAAAGAATAATTAGACTGTCTACTTTAATACAGGATTGCAATTGAAAACTACACCAAATACATGTGCAGTTATGGAGCAGAACAGGTCTATCGATAGTGGCCAAATTGACCTGACGTCAAGGTCATCTATCAAACTAACTTGGGAAAGGCTTTCCTGGGTATAGTGCTTGGGCTTTGCACACTGTAGGGAGTGGTGGGCCTACTGAATACCGTATTCCTAAATAGCGCAGTAAGAAGCTTCGAAAAGTGAAACACAGAAAACCATAGAATATTTTCAGTGGCTGTTTTTAGAGAGCATAATGTAATACAGTGCAGGATGGTGTGATGAAAAATGTCATTGAATGCATCTTTTGCAAGTCTGTAACAAAATGCAGCTTTTCTACCTTTGAACTTCTGCCACCCTTCCATTTCCTGACTTTAACAAAATTTAATTTATTGACACATGCTCTTTGTAGATTTACTGGGCACACAAGCAACAACACCCTTCCTTCCTTTTTTTTTCTCCTCCCCCATGCATTTATTAACTGAAGTACCTTATGAGGAGGATCCACAAAAGATGATGGTAAGACGTTTGGTACAACGTGCTGTCCAAATCCTTCAGTCCAGCTGCCTTCAGTGTAGACAGGAGGAGGAAACTGAAGAATTAGGTTGAGAAGCTAACCAGGCTGCTCCCAAATTCTCTGTTCTTCTGAACCTGTGCCCTCAGAGTGAGGGCCTTGAACACTTTTCCTTGAGAGCTCATTAAAGGGACACACTTCTTTGCTATCTGGTTTTGCCTCTTCCATTGGTTTACATTATGTACAAGGAGCCTCTGCATTGAAATGATTTTTATAGCATGTTAAAAAGGAAAGGTAACTTTATATGAGGAATGAAGAATCACATGCAGTAAATCTCTGTAGCTTAAAAGAAAGGAGGATGGCAATTTTTTTTATCTGTGGCAGTGCTAATTTTTTGTTGTGAGTGTTTTGGCTGATTTACCACTTTACAAACTGAAAAAAAATGCTGTTCCTTAACCAGTATCTGAGAAGTTGTATGCTAATGTTTTGAAGAAAAACTACTGTGGGAAACCTTGAAGGCCAAACACATACACACACAGAAGCGGGGGAGTCAAAGCTCAACCTCTGTTTTTTGGCAATGGCAACATACACATGGATCATAAAATACAGAATGCCTGAACATGCACGCCTGAGGCATGATATGTGAAATGGTAGATATGCAATAGAGGTTTATGCAGGTTTTTTCCTATTTTAGGCTGAAATTAGTGTAAAAAATCTCTCATAACCAAGAAAACATTGGATCAGAAACCCAGCTAAAATTTTGTGGTCTACAGATAAGTCTAAAATGTCTTAAGAACATCTTTACTACAGAAGACATTTGACCATAAGAAAGACTGTTTGGGACATTTTTTTAAAAAATATTATTTATTTATTCTGTTGGGGGTATCTTTGGAAATCTTGCCCTGTTGGGTATCATCTTTGTTTTCCTTAGATAACAAACATAGTCCTCAGAGGTTTGTTGTGTTCGGATCCAAAGACCCGGCTTTGGATTTTGTGTTTTAACAACACAGAAGTGCATGAATTTCTGAAAGTTCTTTGCAGCCAGGAACAACTGAAGTGCATGCTTATGGAGAAAACAGCCAGGCTTCTGCTAGCTGAACTGCACTGGAAGAAATTTGTACACGTGGAACTCTATTCTGTTTCCACTGAAGTTGATGCATTTTTGTTCCAAAAAGAATGGGATCTGCTTTGTTTTTCCTTTCAAAATTGGAAACGAGTCTCTTACAGACTTTGAACTCTGTGAAGCATTGTTAGAGACTTTTTTTCCATTTAGTATAATCTCTGCTTCCACTTTCTGAATCTTTTTCTTTGCTTGTTTGAAATGGTTAGCGGTATAGCTAGAAAAAATATGTGCTACATGGGTTGGGGGGAGATTGTGTTAATTTTTAAAGAGCTGTTTAGTTGCCTGACATAATTGCAAGAGTACATTTCTAAATCAGTAAAGGCATCAGACTGAAAATGATTCACGCAACTTTAGCTAGAACTAAAAAGAACTAAAGAGAACGTTACTATGATTTCAGAGCTGTTTTATGGCAGTATAAATTCATGGCTTTCCAAAAAAATAATAATAATAATTCTGAAACAGTATTGTTTCATTGAATGTTGCCTGTAATTTTTGTATGGCAAAGAACCAAAACATCCCTAGGAAGCTGTATGTTTGTTTGTCTTTTTGTTAACAAGCTGTTGGCTAAATAAAGTTCCATTGTTGAATGACTAAGACAGTCAAATATTTACGATACAGACATAGAGCAGTTCCTCTTAAAAGCTGTGTAAGAAACATCTGGCCAAATGACTGAACGTCTTCTGTAACAGGGTCTTTCTGGGATTAATGGTCAAGGATTCTGACTAATTGTAGGCAGTAACTCTTAATGAGTGCCAAATGTGCACCTGTTCACCTCCCTCTCTAGGCTCTCCATACATATGTTGCACGGATGATGTGCTGGCGGGTGGTTGTTTTGTACTGCAGCTTGAAGGTCATTTCTCCTGCAGCTCCGTTTTATCTTATTTCACACATCTGGGCTCATCATGAACAGAACAGGATACCAGAGCTGTTCAGCTGTAGTATAGTGGTCCAATGTATAGACTAAATCAGTTCCTTAGGCTCTGCTTAGAAATTCCTCTGTACTAGACAGTGTAGCCAGCTGTTCTGTCAGTTTTTCAAAACTTCGGTGATTCCATTCTGAGACGCCTTCCATACCATCCAGCATGTGATGTTACAGCCTAAACAAAGGAAAAAGAGTTTGCACTGAAGATTTAAGGTCTGGATTCTTTTCTTGTTTTAAATGGATTTTATGCCACTGCAAGGAAGCACGCTTGGGGAGAAGGTGCTGTGCAACCCACAGTCCATGTGTAGCAATGAAATTTGCAAAGAGTAGGCCTCAAATACCCTTTCCAAGCCCACTCAGAGCAGATCTCATTCCTTTAACTAATTGCTAAGGTAGCTGTGTTAAGCCTTGTCTTTGTTCCTAGGGTGATAAACGTGCTTACAGAGTGAAATTCCCTTCACCTGCACAGTCCCTATGGGCCAATTTAGGGCCTTCCTAGGTGTTTGGGAGACTTTGAGCACGCAGGTTTGTTGCATGGAGAACCCACGTCACATATGCAAGTGAACGTTGCTGCCCAGGGAGAGGCAAGTGTCACCCTGCACATGCAGTGCAGGCTCCTGTGTACCTGCATAGCAACGTATCTCCTGGCTATAGGGATCTCCTAAAGCTGGAGCGCAGGGATAATAGGACTGTGAAGACATCAGTGCTTGAGTTCCCAGGACAGAGATCAAATTGGGCAGAATCTCTTACTGACAGCTTTCTTCAAGTGCAAAGAAGCAATGAAGGCAGTCCTTTGAAAAAAAAAAATTGGCTTCAGTATTGTAATGCAGATATTCCACACAGTTAAAAAGTGAAACAGAACAACCTAGAAAATAAAACCTAGAAAGAAATTGCCTACAGGTAAGGGAAAGTGATAAATAGGACATTTCGGGAGCTAAAAGTAGTGGCTCTTACCCTCAGTTCAGTATTATGAAAACTGAGTTGTTAAAAGAAAAGTCAGTAGGGTAAAAGTTTGACTTAAATAGTTCTCTAATGACTGCTTTAATCCATAAAAAAATTCCCGTTCTGAAAGGTGGCATGGGACAGTCTGGGATATGAATTTCAGAATCATGTATTTCCTCGTACCTCTGCATATATCTCCTTTCCCTTTTGCACTTAAGAGCATAAACCTTAGAGTCCTTTACAATGCTTATAAAACACTTAGTCACATAAAATAATGGTTTTGTTTTGGAAGCCCCAACAAAGCAAATCAAGATTCTTTGCACCAGTGTAGTGTGTAAAGGGATAAATCACAGAAAGCAAATTCATGTCCTAATTTCGAAAAGCCAGTGTAATGCTGTGATGTTTTCAGCTTGTTGCTGTCCAGCTGCTCTGGAAAAGCAGCAGCTGCTATGCTCCGTTGCCTGGTTCTTTCCTGGAAGGTGCTTTATGATTTAAATCACTTCTTTAGATGGAGAAAAGCAGATCTTTAATTCAGCAACAGCCGTTTACATTGACTTGACACCAAGAAGTAAAACCAAATGGAAAGGATCACTGCAAAGATAGAGAAGAATAGACTTAATTAATAAAAAAAAAAACTGCTGAAGGCAAAATAAAAAAGACGACATGCTGGGGTTTAGCAGTCTACTTTAGGACATAAAAAACATAAGTTCATTTGTTTTATGCAATTAAAGGAAAAACGGCTGTTTTTTTAACTTGCAGTGTTTAGCACTGTAGAATAATCTTGTAAATCAGAGAGCAGCATCCGTGTGCTACGTGGTATCTCAGGCAAAGAGTTGTCGCCATATGAAATCCTTTTGCCTTTTTTGGCTGGAGAAGAAATGCTTCCAAACTTGGTGCAAGGCAATAGGAGGACCAGGGTGTGCAGCCTTGTATTTGTGACTTTTTACACCGTGTGCTCTTAGCAGCATGTGGCATGGCTGCTGGGTAGCCTTCCCCCCCTCCCCAAATCAGATTATCTAACAGTTAATCTGTTGTGTTGGTTCCGGGAGGGGGCTGAGCAACAGCAGCTCATTCAGGAGTAGGCTCAGGGAAGGAGGGGGGAGCACTTCTAAGAGCAAGCTGTTTGAAGCAAACATTTTCCTTTTAGCGATTCGTGGGGTTAAATTTCAGGCTGATGTCTATGGAATTTGGCAAGAGCAGCCAACACGTTCATCCCGTTAGTTTTTCTCCTTAATTTCTCTTATGGAAAAAAAAAAAAGAGCCATGCTTTATCACTTTATCACTATGACACTCCTCCTTTGACCAGCTTATAATTCTGTGATTACTCTTCTTCATTACCTTTTAATGCTGACCAAAGCCTATGTATTTAGATTCACAGTTCCATCACCTGTCTTGTGTGTGTGTTTCTTCTGAAATGAGCTTGTGTGCTACTTTTAACTTCTTTTCTTTCTCCATAAACGATGATTATTTCTCAGCCTATGCGACCATGCACATGGAAGCTATGTAACAAGTCTATTTCATCCTGACTTAGGGGAGAGGTGGGAATACGTCTTGTAATGAACACATGCTTATTACGTCGGCTTTCCCTTGTTTCAGTTAAGTCCATTGGTCTGGAGGTCTTGATATGAGTCCTGAGTAGCAGTGCATGTGGTGCTGATAGTTCGTGTAATGTCTGAATACTGAAGCCTCCTGTACTTGTCTGCCTTTCTTTCCAAGATACAAAGGAGGGCAGGGAAGATCTAAGTCTAATTAGAGTGAATGAATCTGTGCGTTGTCAGAGGCTTTGCTGTCTCTTATCCATATTACTGCCACAGCTGAGGAGCGCATCACAAGGGCACCCTGGTGCAGACCCTGAGTGCTTTATCTATATAGATTACTGCAGCCTATTTGCACAGGGCGAAGCCAGACTGCAGCTTCAGCTTTCAGGAAGCCTCCTCACAAGGGGAAAACAAATTATGTTAGCTAACACGTAGCAAGTGTCGGGAGGTAAAAGCATAACGAAATTAAGACAATGTGCAGCTCTCACAGGCTGCAGCAAGTGGGAAACTGAGAGATAATCAGAGCCTGGTAACAAGCATTCAAACTATAGATACCTTGCCTTTTCCAGAGCTGCCTTTCACTGTAGTCTCTGAGTTGAATGGTGTAAGAATGTCCTTTGCCATCACAGAGTTGAGGTTTCAACCAGTAGAGACAGGGCTGAACTAATAACAGCGCAGAGGACAAGCCAGGGACTATACAATCTTGCCAGGATAACAGGAAACCTCAGCATGGAGTCACAGGGTCACAGTGCGTGTACTTTATTTGGGAGTGCTGTGTTTACTTAGCTGGACCTGCCAAACTTGTCCTAACTGCTGTAGGGAATTGGCCTGTCTCACACACCTGTGTAACTTGCGTCTGGGTATTTCTGCCCGTGGTGAGTGTATAAATTGCATGGTACTTCTCACCGTGGTGTTTAGAAGATCCTGAAGGCAATAGATTGAGAAGTGCCACGTGCCCTTTCTTTCAAAAGAAAGGACTTGGTAGCACAAAACTCTGGGTACAGCCGCGATTCTGGTAGGGAAGGAGAGGGCAGGGTGTCCATTTATGAATGCGATGGCTTTCAGGATTTTCCAGGGCTCTGAGTAATCTGGGAGCTGACACAGTCACTAAAGAGGCCCCTTGGGAAACCGACTTGATACAGGTGGATTTTTAGCTTCTAGGTAAGTAGCTAGGTGTGTCACAACTGAGCCTTCTCTGTCTGCTCTCAAAGGTGGTGGTCCTTCATCACCTCTGCAGTTTTTTTCCAAAGGATGGCAGACATCGGCAGCTAGAGCAGTCAAGGTCCTTCAGTCTTCTTTTTTTTTCATCCTAAATTCACTTTTTTCCATTTTTTTTCCTGGCCCACCCTATGTATGACTCTATTCCTGCCCTGTTATAAGTGTAGCCCTTTCACCCTTCTTTCATTATCATAGTTAATCAGTTTCTTTCAAAGTCAGCAGCTGTCATTCTGAGGGGCTCAGCATGGAGAGAAACCTCAGAAAGTGCCACGAGATCTCCAGCTGCACCCCCAGCCCTCATTGCCTCTGATTCAGCAAGCTGCGCTGAAGACCCCACCAAAACAAAGTGCCTGCTTGGCCATCTGAAGTTCAGGCAGCAATTTTGTTTCATTTTAAAGCCCACCATCAGCCTCCGTTGGCCCAAGATACAGGACTACAAAAGTCGTCTTTCTTTACAGTTCCAGATTTGTGCCTTTTTTGGGTCAATTTCTCCAGCTTCTTCAAACTGGACTCGTGTAACTCCAACAAAACCAGTAAGGTTTTGCCAGTGGAGCATTTGGCTAATACTGTACACCAAGCAAAGACATTTTGAAGATTAATGATCTGCATGTCATGAGTATGTGAATACTTATTATTTGCTCACATAACAGTTTTTTTTAAAGTGGTGGCTTTTGACGGATACAGTTCAATTTTCCAACTGTTTATTTCTAAAAATGAAGAAAATGTAGGGCGGCAAAGGGTAAAACTGATGCTTTGTAATGTAACCGAGTTGGTTTTAGGGGAGTTACGGAATTAAGCAGCTACTGCAAGATGTAGAAAGTATTGTGTTAGTGACTAGAAATGTTAAGTCATGCATAATTCAAGACCAAATCCCCTAGGAAGAGTTCACATAACATACATAAACTGTTGAGGGTTTAATAAACAAGGAAACTGAAAAGGGCAGCATTTGCTGTAATCCAGATGTCTTGTTACTGCATACAGGTATTTCCAGCCAAGTGCAGAATGCTGCATTTAATGCTGAAGTATAGCTGAGTGAGAAACAAGATGGGGAATCGGTAATATCTCAGTGGTTAAGCACGTTAATAATACACCAGTCCTCTGTTCCTAAACCACAAAAAAAAAAAAAAAAACTTTATCAAATCTATGCAACCTTTTTGGATTTGCTTTTCCACTCTGGAGTAGTGATAAGAGAATTTCAGAACTGAATGTCTTAACTCCCTGCGCTCCAGCTGAGCAGCGTGTGTTAGCAGCGTGTGTTAATAACTACAGGAGGCCTTGCCCGTGTACAACCTGCTGGTGTTTGCCTTATTTTCTACTGACGCTGTAGGCCCCCCACATGAAAATAGCGATATGAGAATTTTAATTCATTCTATAATGACTTCTTCCCAAGAGCTTGGAGAAATGGACATTTCTACAAACTTTACATCGTAATAAAAGCTGTAGTGAACCGCAGGTTGCTCCAAGTTAAAGAGGAACTAATCTGAAGTAATACCGTTGGTCCGGGGAAATTGCTTTGCATTATTTGGCCCAGGTGTTACTTTCATTTTTTTCCACAGCTAAATCACACGTGGGAATAACCAGTCACTAAATATAGATCTTCAATGTGGTAGATGAACTGAATTCTTCCTGTTTTTTTTTTTTTTTTTTTTTTTTGAGGGTCATTCTGCTCTTTAGCATTTTCGGTAGTACTCTCAGTCAAGCTTTATGCAGCAGCTGTCATCAACTTGCATAGGCTCCTGCTTCCGGTCAGAAACAGGACTCTGTATTTTTTGGGATAACTCATCTGCCCCCTTCTCTGGTGTTAGGTAGAAGTCAGCTTTGTTTGTCTATTTGTGCTGCTCTGTTTTGTGCTAATCTGCCTAACATAGAACTGATTTAAAAGCTACCCACAGTATGTTCTACTAGAACAAGTCTGAAGATACCGCACAGAGTCAACTGAAGAGTACCTTAAATTTTTGCAAGCGTTTTTTGGGTGTTACTGGATGTCTCTGAACCTCCACACATATGGGGAATGAAAAAATAAAGGACTGACAGATTTCAAACCTCCAGGTCATTGCAGCTTACTGAGATAATTGCCTAGTGACCTCCCTTTTGGATCCTTGACAAAGACTGTCTTTTTAACAACATGCACTTCTGCTATGACCTCTGATTAAGGAGATTAAAAAAAAAAAAAAAAAAAAAAAAAAAAAGAGAAAAAGAAAACTATTCCACTCATGGTCTTTCTCTCATTCCTTCATTCCTTGTAAACAAGTATGTTGCTGACTAAGGTGGTCATTCTTCTTCCCTAAGGGCTTTCTATAACCACTTTTTACAAATTACTGTAAACTGAAATGAACAGCTTTGTGGTTAGGAACGGCCTTTGGTGTGTGGAGATCAAGTTCCTCTATCTTCTGCAGATTTTGGTTAATGAAAGTGTATGAATTGCCTTGGAGGGGATTCATCCTTTTTTTTTTTTTTTTTTTAACCCAGTTTGCCTGAAGGCAAGGCCACAAATCTGAATGAGTCAGGTGAGATCCATTTATCATTGAAGAAGAGAGCAGGATATTTGCAAAGGGTGAATATTTAATCTTTTTGAACTGCAAGAAGAGCCTTGAGATGGTTAGCTTGTTACCAGCTGGGTTGAGGTGACATTAATTCCATGTTAGGATTTTAAATCAGACTACTCATTGATTTCAATGGGAGCACACCTGAGCACCCTTTTAATTCTGTTTCTGGGCATGGACTCATCCAACCTACATGTATGTTTAGAGTATTAGGTTTAACTTCTCTGTGTTTTTCTTGTCTTTCTTCTAAGATTTAAATTGCCATGTTCAGATTTTGAGATGAAACTCGCAAGCAACTGATCTGTAAAATGCAGAATGCATTGTTTCTATGGTTTTCTACTTTTTTTTTTTTTTTTTTTTTTTGCAAGTACATACCAGCTGAATATTTTTAGGAATAACCATGATGCCTGTAAGTGCTACAAAGTAGTAACTGAGAGAATCTTGTAAAAATAGCATTGAAAGTAGACCTCAGAAAGTCATTTAGGCCATCTCTCTACATTTTAAGGCAGAAGCGACTATAACCATTGTCCTTATAGGGCACAAGGTCGGTTTGTGTTTTTGTTAACATGAGTGCTCTTCCTCACCACACCAGTGCCCTTTCTGTAGTGGTTTAAATGCTCTTCAAAATGCACCAGGATTTTAAAAAGGCATGGCACTTACTGAGCTAGGTGTACTTTGTTTTGCTTGCACATGTGATGTACAAGTGTCCGAAACCATTTCTCCTTATGCATGATGCTCCGTCTTAGGTTGTTAGTAACCTGACAGTGCTTCATATAGCTAAACAGCAGCCCATCAGCGAGGAGGAAAGGAAGTCTAGAAGAATTTACTAACAAATCTGAAGTCTTTGTGCATGCACTTTGTTGGTTATTTCATTGCTGTGTGTGTTAAAAGAGTGTTAAAAAAAATAACCACTAAAAGACTGGATTGGAGAAGACCTTCATTTGTTTGGGGGTCCTTTTGTTCTTTCTATTCTGACTTCTGGAAGTGGCTGTACAAATTTCAATGTTTCAAGTATATTTTTGGAGTAGAAGAACTATGCATGTTGACATTTAACGTACCAATGTCTGAGGCTACCAGGCTCACCTTCTGGGGGTAATTTTACATAAATTGTGGCTTAGTAACATAGTGTGTTACTTACTGACTACATTCTTTTCAAATTTTGGTATTTCCCTCTTTTATTTCTGAACTTCCTTCATTTTGTGTCATAAATAACATTAAATTTGCTGAATTGCTGCCCTTGAATTACTTCAAGACAGGGTGAGCAGAAACAAAAAGAGAAGTGAGAGGGGATTTATTCAAACTTAACTCAAAGCAAGTGGCAATGTGAGAGGTACTGCCCTAAACACTAAGACTTCTAAAACATTTACAAGAAATAAGGAACTGAAGTTCTACTTTAAAGCCATGCTGAACATAAGCAGAATCAGAAAATTTAGGAGGAAAACCATGGGATAACAGTGCTGCTGTCTCATGACACAGAGATTTAAACACCCAAGCACAAAGACAGCAGCATTATTATTGTTAAATGTGTACATAATGCAGCGAGTTTGCATTTAAAAAAAAAGCAATGTACGTCATTGTATTCTCAGAATTACCATCCTTTGGGAACAGGGTCTCTTGGGAAATCATTTTTCCCTTCCACGAGCTTTGGCACCTGATGCAGGCACAGCTTTGATGCAAAGAGGCTGTGTGCTCTTTGTTTCTGCTGCCCTTTCCTTCTGTCATGCCTTGCATACGTGTTACCCAGTTCTGCCTGCTTTGCATTCACGCTGTGCTCCTGTGTGTCATAAAAGCCCCAGACCCATATTTTTGAGCCTTCTGCTGCATTCACTGTAAGAATAATGCTGAGGTTTTTCCTAGGCCCAGAGGATTACTGCAGAACTTTGTTTTACGTTTCCAGATCAAGTACAGACAAAATGTCTATGTTCTTTGGAAATCTTACGGCTTTTCAAGTACAACACAAGGTGCAGGCCTTCCCTTTGTGTGATGGTGACTCTCCTCACGAAACCAGGATGCTCCCTGGAGAGCAGATAGGGGTGATACAACAACTGTCTGGTCAGTCCAGAGTACTCCCCATGGGGCAGGACACGATGCTTTATTTCTCTATTTTGTTTGCAGCCTTATTGCAGTAAATATCTCTAGAATATAGATGTATAAAGACGATTCCGGAAGAAATGTACTAAAGCTGTTTGCAAAGAAAAATGCCTGAAATAAAATTGTTGGCTGATATGAGGGAGATTACTCTTCACTACACTCATGTTATAAATAGCGGTTTTAAGAAACACGAGATTTTCATTGCCTAATGTGGCACATACACACCAGAAACATGCAGTTGTGTGTAGATGCTGCATAACCTGGAATGTCCAGAGAGCTCCCTCCATGTGAATCGTGTGTTTTCTTAAGCCTGCATTTCCAGTCAGGATACTTGAAAGGCTAAGAAGCATTGCGTATAAGCATAAAGAAGATTAATTTCTCTGTATCATTCAGTTACGAAACACAGGATTTGATAATGGTGACATAAAAATAATGGTGTCTTTAAAGAGAAATAGAGACGTTGTATCTGAAAGGCACATCAGAGCTATAACCCTTTTCTTCTCATCATGCCTCTGTTTGACAGCGGAAAAAGGATAATACCCTGAGCAGATGAAGAGGGATTTCTTTGTCTGTGGGGGGTTTATTCTTCAATAATTATAACTTCTTCTAAGTAACTCTTTGGGAATAACATCTCTGAAATGAGATTGTGGAGTTGTATTAGCCAGGTAGTATCTGGTAGTGATGCATTCAGCCGCTGTTTAAAATGGCATTTCGTGAAGCCTGCAGCTCTGCTTCGCTGACAATGACAAGCTGTAAAACGCCGAGACGTTCTGTAGCGTGTTAAGAAAATGTTTTGCTCTTGCACCTGCCAGGACATTTGGGGCCCTGTTCCCTTTCTCCAGGATGTCTGTAACTTCCATACATAATCAATAGGAATTGCTCATATCCTGTGCTAGGAAAATAAGGCCTGTAAGCCAGTTTGTTAAAACCTGTTGTCTAAAGGGCAATGCATAAATAATAATGCCCAGCTTTTTTTTGTTTGTTTGTTTTTCAGTAGCAGTGTATGTTTTTCCTTCTCTTCAGTACCTGACATAATTGGCCTTACATATTAAAGGTCTGGTCCTGCATCATTATAAGCCAACGGGGGATTTAGCTTTCATTTCATTGTGGGGAAAAGGTGTGTGATTTCTGAATGGTAATACATAGCTGTCTTCCCTGGTTGTAATGGGGGAAAACAGGTTTCTAAGGTGTTTGCTTTTCATGTATTATAAGTGTGCTTTTGAGATGCTTATATTACTGTCATAGCAAGGCGTGCATTATAAAGATTTTTAAAAGAAGCTATGTATCCAAGCTCCACATAAATTTAATAAGTGTAAGGTCCCAGAGCATAATTGTTTCTCTGTATTGCATTAGAAAGCATTCCCACAACTTTCTCCATGTGAAATCAGGATAGAGAAACATTTTGCCTCTATAGAAGGATAAATATTTTTCTCTGGGACATTTAGACTTTCACATGCTGTTGAGGGTTGTTTTTCTTTTTTCTCCTGTGAGGAGGCCTGCTTATTCCAAACATTTTCAGGCCTGATGTGTAGTTTTAGCTAAGGGCGGGTGTATCTTGCAGAGCTTGAGGTTTCGTTACCACTGCCAACTATTCCCCGGTTCACATGGTTCATTTGTCTAGTTCAAGCCTGAAAAAACACTTCTCCTGTATTTCAGTTGTAGAGTTTTTTTTTTCTCTTTTCAGTTTGTTTTTGTTTGTTTTGTTTCTTGTCCTGAATCAGGATTTCTGCTGTGTGCTGGAGTTGGAACATCACCTTACAAGAGGGTGTACGTGTTTGGTAGCACGCTGCTTGTTGTGCCTCTGGTCTTGCCTCCGGAGCCAAGGAGGACCAGCTCTATGACTATTATGAATTCTGTAGTGAGACTGCTGCATGAGAATGGCAATCTTTGGGGAACTTCCTATCAAATATGCTCATCTCAGCACTCAGGTTACTTTAAGCCCAAAAGCCATTGGGGCTTACAGTTCCAATGGCAGGTGTTGGTGACTGCCCTGAATCCAAGTACTTCCTCAGCGCTTCCTTGGACTTTGGTCCATGTGGAAAGAAACCCAGAACTGTTCATATTTTGTCAAATTTTCTTCTTGCAGTAGCTGAGTGTGTTTGAAACTAGACCTCATAAGCTTGCCACCTCAAGGTTGCCAACCTTCTGAGAAGCTGGGGTACATGTTTAGAAAATTGCAGAGGAATTTTTAGATTTTTATAATCTGATCTGTTTAGTACAGATCATCAAGTGGCAGTCAGTTTCTCCTGTACTAGCTGAACACATTATTCAGCTCAGAGGACATGCTCAGTAAATAAATAAATCATTTCTCCCTGTTTAATCACTCTCACAGTTGAACATTTTGTGATTTATTTATGATTTGAAAAGCACGCCTTAAGACTCCAGCTGTTGACTCTCTGCCTTTTTTCTGGGTAGACAAAGGCCCTGTTGCTACCCATTATTTTCTGTCACTGAGGGCACGTGCACAGATATGTTAATGGATACATATAATCAAGTCACCTCCTGGTCCTGTTTTCAGTAAATGGAGCTCTCACATGCTTCAGGCCTCCCTGCAGCTGTGAACAGTCACATTATTCTTATTTTACTCTCAGTGGCTCTTTGCTTCTGCTTACTATTTCCTGTTTATAAATCCCAGGATCATACTTCTTTGCCACAAGGTTATCCTTGAACTCCATCCTGATGTGTTGCTTCTATTTCTTTGGTTGGCTGTCCAGTCAGAATAACTGCTTTCCGCGTTTCAGCCTCTTTTTGTTGTTACTGTTTTTTCTTTTTCTATTTCTATTTTTCTCCCCTCTCAGTTGTTTGCCTACCCTGGCTTCCTGGTTCCTAGAAACAGCACCTTGGTTGTAGGCAAATGCTGGCAGTGTGTATCGCCCAGACCATCAGGTGAGCTGTGGCACATTTCTCCTGCAGTCAGTCTGCTTTGTTATACTATTTCCTATAAGAAACAAGCTCTGCCTGGCTTGTGGCTGCATTTTGTTCAGGAACATTGATAGTTATGTTCTGGGAATCACACAAGGTAAATTCAGGAGCTGAGGTATCAGAAAAATGTTCCTTATTTGCAGTGTAAGTCCTTGGTAGGTCGGGCTGCTCTGCCGTGTGTTTATGTGGAAGAAAGGGATTCACAGACCTGCACGTGGGTGAGCTGAGAAGCCAGAGCTGTGTTCCCAGCTCTGCTATTGACTTTCCCTGTGACTTGGACACCTTGCCCTACCCTAAGCTGATAAAGTTTACCTGATATATTACAGCCACTGGAGAAGACGGCAGTGTTACAGCTACAGGGAATGACATCCAGCCTTTCAGTGGAATCAGAAGATCGTTTCTAGACAGGGTCAAATGCAGAAAAGCAGAATCTGTGGCACCAGACAATTTAGTTCAACTCATCAGTGTACTGATAAAGACTGGCATAGACAGAGCTCAGCAGACAAGGTGGTAAGCAGAGAATTTTAGCTTCTGCTTCATATTCTTCGGCTATGTGAGGCAGGGCTTGGGTTGGTGACTTATTTAGATTGAACAGACACAGGCGTGGTTAAATCAGCCCTATGCTAGGCTACAGAGCTGGCAGTTGAATCAGTCAGAGAAGTATTAGCAACTTCCAGATAGCTTAGTTGGGGTAGGAATAAACAAACAACAACCAGTAAAAATAATCCAGGAGTCCATTTAAGCAAACATCCCCTTCCCCCATCCATGTTTTTAGATGTCTTGTTCTCAATTTTGTGTCAGTTGTTCTCAATGACATCTCTATTCATGTTCTTTTTTATCATGTAAACCAAACCAAATGAGTTGTGTCTTCAGAAAACCCCGATACCATAGTTAAAAATGGAGTTTGTTGCCTGTGAGACCTTATCCCCGATGTATGAAGCTGCACTGGAAGTTTGTTGTACTCTTATGTTCTCAGAAGTTGATATTCTTACAAATGATTTTAAACTGGTTTGCCCTAGAGAATTAAACTATATCAATTCTAAATCCAATTTTATTTAAGCTTATGCCTGTTCATAATGCAGGAAAGACCTAACATTTATCTTCTGCTTGTTGTTTTTTTTCCTTTTTACATTAGACATTTTAAGTGTTGTTTACCTAAGGGATTGTATGGACAGCTGGAGAATTGCAAAACTAATGGTATTAGGGAGACTAATGAAATAAAAATTGATTCTTGAGGAGGGATGTGAATTTCATTCAGTCTGAATAATATGTCTTAGCCATGATTTTTGTTTTATTTTTACTAGTTCTACCTTTCTGATTGCAATATATGGAACAGGTCCCTTGTTTTAAGATGCCTTTAACCATAACACCCAAAAAGAAAGGTCCAAAAATTCAGCAGGGTGGCAGGTTTCTTTTGCAAGGCTCTCAAGCAAACAACATCTCTCCAGCAAAAACAAGGCAGACTTTATTGCTCTTGATTCTATCTGACGTAAAGCAAAATAAGACATGTCCCTCTCTATTTTGAGGTGTGTGTTTGATTTTTATTTACTTAATCCAGAAATTTGCAGACTTTTAAAAATAGCTCATAAATAACCAGGGGTTACAAATTCCCCCCTAATTGGTTTATGGCCTTGACCGGGCTGGGGCCAGTGGAAAAAGCTGCGACTGTGTCAGGGGACATTTCGAGGGAGGCAGCTGACAGCATTGCACATTTCCCCTCCTTTCCTTCCCCTGCTCCGCGTCCCTCAGTACACACAGGGTGACTTCTTTCCCGTTCTCTACAGACCTGGAAGAGGTACGCAGCTGGCTCCTTGTCAGGGTCCTTTCTCGGTGTGGCTCCTTGCCACCCATGGCATCAACACCGAGTGTGAGAGGAGATCTTCCTCCACGGTAACACTGAACTTTCTGAGGGGTTTTTCAACTTCTGTCCAGCCTTCAGGAGGTCTGATGGGAGAGTGCGCTGGCTGCCACATCAGCAGTGCAATACAGCTGGTGTTTGGGGAAGTGTCTGAGGCCACAGCAGCCCAGTGAGCTGAGATTTGACAGGGCATA
Source organism: Anas platyrhynchos (assembly GCF_047663525.1). Taxonomy (NCBI): domain Eukaryota; kingdom Metazoa; phylum Chordata; class Aves; order Anseriformes; family Anatidae; genus Anas; species Anas platyrhynchos. Next base: position 39,576,926 of record NC_092590.1, read on the forward strand.
GTGTACAGGAGGGCCTGCCCTGGGACCTGGTGCCCTGTCGGTCTGCCTCCCATGGCTGGCCTGCAGGAAGGTCGCTGTGCAGGTCCCACGTCAAACTTGCTGGGTCCCTAGGAGCACGTGTTTGGCCAAGGGTGGGCAAGGACTACTTGAACTGAGAAATAAGGAAGCTTCAATGTTGCTTTGTAGTTTTCAGAATGATTTTGTTGACAGGGATTAAAAAGAAATGTGGGCTAATTCTCCATGAAAGCTAGACACCCGCCTTTGCAGAAGGCACAAAGACTCGTGGCATCAGTTAGCCCAGTGACACTAACGTGAGGTGACAAAGATGAAGGCTCCGTGACTTACACGGAGCATAATGACTGAAGACTTTTTCTTCTTGGGAAAGTTTGTCTTTAAGATGGCAGCAACTAGAAAAAGTGTTGGCAAACCTGCCACTATAAATCAAACCTATCCATCCCCTATATGGAAAAGTATGTCCGAAGGTATGGAACGGCTTCCATATGAGGAGTGAGTGAGTGAGACGGGGCTCATTCAAAGAGATGACTAAGGGCTCCTATCACAGAAGTCTGCAAAACTCCCACAAAAATCCAATGATACTGAGAGATGTTCAACTGCTTTTGGAGGCTTTGGCAATGTGTCAACAATAGTCTGGCTCAGATTTGGCTTATTTGTCCTTTTGTTCCACTTTTACAAGTCATTTCCAACATTTTCTTCTTTTGCTCCATTTTCATTCACTGTTCTTATCGGTTATTTTTAATCCCATCACCCTGCACAGAGTGATAAAAGCAGTTAGTGCTTTTACACCTCTGGGGAACTTTTATCTGAGTAAGGAGAGAGAAAATCCCCTGCGGCAATTTCACAAAGTTCCAGGATTGCTGCTACGAACCTGTTCCTTGCCCAGCTGATTAGGGGTCACTTGAACTGGAACTTGCCCAGCAGTGATGCTCAGAACCACACCAAATTTACAGTGTTGTTTCCTAGCTCTTTGCTCTTTCCGTCACCTGTGCTTTTAAAATGGCAAACAGCTCCAGCCCACTTGGAGCCAGCTGAGCTATAGCATGTGGCTTCAGTCACAGTTGTCTCAATGTCTTGGTTTGCAGGGTTTCTGTGTTGGATTAGTAGGTGAGGGATTCTGAGGGCTGCTTTTGTGCAATTTTGTCTTCTCTGCAGAAGGAAGTGTTAGTGTCCTGTGAAGCTGCTCTGATGGTCAGGTTTGACAGTGCAGGCAGAAAATGTGCTGGACTTCAACTGGGAGCTGATGTAGTCCTGGTCATGGGGACCAGGGATGAGAGACAGTGATTAAAAAACATTCATCTGGTCCCCCTATCTATTTCCTATAATGAATAGTTTTCAACCAGAGTTGTAGATGAGCCCTCATGGACTTTTCAGACATGTTAAAATTGCGTGAAACATCATTTTAGAACTCAGGCATTTCAGCTGAAATGAGATTTTTTTGCAGACATGTCTCTCTCCCTCTTCCCCCTTCCCTCCCCTTCTTCCCTCTTTCTCTTTTCTCCTTTTTAATGGTTTAGAAAGTTTCTAATGATATTTTACTCTCCAGGGTCAAGTTTTGTTTATTTCGCATATGGCAATAGTAATTTTTTTTAACATCTCTGATGTTAGGAGTAAATGAGCAGGATTTGTCACTGCATCCAAAAAATCACTGATTCTGTCTCTAAATTTAGAAGAAAAGCTGTTATTAATCTGCATAGTAATGGCTACTTTTGTCTGTGTATAGTCTCGTGGTTATTTCCCAACTTTACATGTGTTTTCAATAGTCTTTGCTCATGAAGTTCACAAAGCACAAGCAGAACGTAACTCTATTAGCAGGACATAATTCCACATAGGTTAGTTAATTACGCTATCAGCAGCTCCAGTTACTTCCAGCACCATTTATTTCTTTCCCCCGTTTTATCTCAGTACTCCACGGATCTTTGCATGCCCATAGGTTTCGTTTTTACCAAATGTGTTCACGTACTGTCAAGGTATGGGCTCAAAGAAAGAGGAATTCCAGGTCCGTGCTGCAGCTAGCTGTGCTGGAGGTGGCTGGCCGAGTGTTTGCAGTGGGAAGCTGTGCTTCTGGCCATGTTTCACCAACTCACACCCCTCTCAGCCTCTGGCACATCCCTGTGCAGTGTGATGTGGCCTTAAGCGGTCACAAATGGGTAAGGCAACAAACTCAGCATGCATTTCCCCATGAAGGGGCAGGACGATGGCAGCATCCAGCAGCTCCTGCCAAAGTGCCCTGCTGTTGAAGGAGAGGGCACCAGGGGCAGGCAGGGCAGTGCCCAGGAGGATGGGAGCAGCCCCAGCTGTTCTGCTTACTCCTCTTTCCTTCCTGACAGAGTGTCTGGGATGTGGCTGGGATCTGGATGCTCTGCACTTATCTTCAGGGAGCCTTTGTCAAGTCACTCGACGTGTTTGCTCTAGCTTCCCCATTTGTATATTTATACCTGCTCTGAGAGCGCCAGGCACAGTGACTGGCTTGTGTTTGCACTGCACTCCATCCTGACTACTTCAGATGCTATTTAAGACATATTTGCTTTTGGCGTAAGTCCACCGGAGATAGCAAAGCAGATTCTCTTTGGTAGTGGGCGTGTTTTGCAACAACCCTGAAAAGGTTGTGTTTTGCTAATAAATTATCCCTGCAGCGTGTTTTGCTATGAGTTGGAGCCTATCCTAGCTGTAAGACCTTGCCTGAAGGATTCTGTCTGGCCACCTTGCACATGAAAAAAACACAAAGCATTGCAAGGCAAGTCCCAGAACAGAGAATTTATAGCAAGTGACACGTGTCATTAAAACCATACAACGTCTGGAAAACAGCGGGGATTTCTGGAGACATCTTCAGTGCAAATGATTAGCAGCTATAATGAAACTTTCCTGGCCACGATAGCAAAGTCTTGAAAGCATGTGCCTTGATTTGGGCTGGGGTCTGGGGAAACCTCTCGGAGAACCACCCGTTTTCTGTAATTAAGTGTGAATAAAGAACAACACGTTGATTAATTAGCATTGGTTAGCTCAGCAGACTGATGAGCTGACGCTGTGGGAACCGAGCCCAGGAAAAATGCAACTATCATGCTGTTTGATTTTGTAAGTTTTATAGCTCTTTACTTCTTTTTCCTTTGCTGCAGTTTCTGCATAAAATTAGAGGAAGTCAATATATTCTGAGCTCTTACAGCCTTGGCAAGATCAGCATTGATTACAAAAACATGAACAGAAATTTCTTTGTCCCTAAACAGTAATAAACAGTGGCTGCGACTGCTTTTTGCTGGAAAGATCACAGCCAGAAGCATCTTGCCTCTCCTGGTTTTAGCATCAAAAGAAATGAAGCGAGAGCAGCTCGGCTGGAGGTTATTGTTGTTCACCTCAGGATGAAAGCAAAAACTTTCCTATCAGTTATTTAAATACTGTAGCCAGTCATTAACATCAGCGGGTCTTTTTTCTTTACAGGTCACTTAACTATCCTATTAGATACTTGCACTTCTGCAGTGAAAAGTGATTCGTGACCAGATTGTCTAAGGAAAAAAAGAAGAGTTTGTGTCAAACTTTCTTCTGGTAACATGGAAAAGGAAAGGCTGGAAGGAAAAGGTGTCACTCCTCTTTCCAGCAGGCGCTCCCTTTTCCTTAGACTTTTAAGGAGCTCTGATTTACAGTTAAATGTTTTGGGAGATGGGTGAGGGACCAAGGAAGGCCCCAGCAGTGCCAAGAGGAAGCAAGAAATGAGGCAGAGGAGAAGTTGAAGGAATATCCGTCTGCTTTTAAACAGAGAGATAGGAAACCAATGTAGAATGGGGGCGGGAGGAGATGAAAGCACCCACATCGCTGCAAAGCAAGGGCTCTAGAGTAATTAGGAAAATAGAGCATAGGGTGAAAACTCGTGTTTTCATGCATGTCCACCAAAACGGGGTTGCATGCAGGAGGCATGATGCAGCCCCAGGTCAGCCTTGCATCCTGCCTTGCTGCTGCTGCTTTCTGCTTTGCTCCGGTGTTCCTGGGCCCTGGCAGCAGCTGAACACTAAATGCTCACAGGTAGTGCCCAGCCCCCAGCCCACCCCACTGCCTCCGTACCTGAAACACACCCAGACCCAGGACCGTCTGGCCCGTGGTCCTGTTTCTAATAAAAGAAAACAGTAGAGCTGTCTGGAGAAGTGTATAAGCGGGGTGAATGTTTAGTCCTGGCTCCCCAGCCTCCAGCATTATATGGTTCCTGGGTATCTCTGCCATTTGGTAGCTCTCAGTTTTGGAACACCAAGACACTGTCTCTTAACTCCTTGTTTTTGCATGTGAGGGCCTTCCCATTTTATTCAGAGCTGCCTTTCTTCTTTAAGAGCCTTTGGTGAGAAACCTCACTGAATAACTTTGCAGTACTTGGTCCGTAGTTGTCCATTTCTGTTATGAAACCTCATTAGAAATTGGTGTCCTTTCTAGTCCTCTGGCACTGAGACAGCTTTATGCAAGAGGTTGTAGATCACAGTTTGTAGTCATTCCACCTATGATATATGCCTGAGTATTACTGCTACTTACTGGGTCTTGCTCTTCTCTTTGCCATTTTTTTCTATAGTCCCATTTTCTGATACTTCAATTTGAGACCAATGCCTTGAATGCCCCATAAAAGAGAGTTCCTGCAGGGAATTAACCTTTTACCCAGTTTGATTTCTTATAGGTAATGCTTCACGGTTAGCCTTTGTAAAATTCCGGGACATTGTTTAAATGGTGTCTGTGCTGCTGCTTTTCTGAAACAGCTGAAGCTCAGAAATGAGTGTTTGTTTTTTTTCCGAAAATATTGCTTTGGTTTCCAATTACAAAATGTAATTTCAGCCTATGTTTATTGTTAAAGGAAAAAGAAAACAGGGATCAGCTGATATTCTGATCAATTTATAGTTGTACCATAAAGAACAGAAAAGCTAGGATTGAACTCTCATTGGATGGTCTCTGAGACTTGTTACTCTTGTTGCAACTATGAAAATATTAGTAAAATTTATTTAGTGTTAACATTCCATTGAAATGCCATCCAATTAACATGTATACTATTTCCTGTGTAATTTAACTGTGAAGAAACCAAACGAGATTGTAAAGCAATGTTATTTTCAAAGAGAACAAAGTCAGTAGCAAAAGGTAGTGTCTTATACTAGTCCAACAGACCAGTCTTGGTTATATGCTCAGTCACTACAGCACTGTTACCATGGGTTATCATTCTCTTTGATACTAGGCTGAGCTGTTTATTGTTCTGGAGAAAAAAACAATACTGTTCTTTAAACATAAAGTCCATGCTTTGCTTTACGTTTGCTTTAAAATGTTACACATAATCCAGATTGTATTGTAAAATCCATTCACACAGATGCCACCAGCAACAGGGGTATGGCAGGAAAGCAAGCCCATGGTTGGCAGCACATGAAGTCCTTGTGCAGAGAGCAAGCGCTGCTGAGCTCACTGGGAAGCATGACAGCCGAAATGTGGCTCAAGCTGCATGGGGCTGCCAGGACCCCCAGACCCTTGCTGAGCTCTGGGAGGGTGCTCCAGAGCTGGGCACTTCCAGGCTGTCACATTGTTCAGGTTTGCAGGTACAAAATCTGTGAAAGGAAATACTTCAGATATTTAGATTTTGATGTACAACGTAAGAGAAATCCGTATTTACACATTGATAGGGTATCTTGGAGAAGAGCTATGTCCCTCCCAAATTGAAATTCTATTCAAATAATTCAATTAATTACTTTTCTGACTGACTTCTGGCTGTTGCCAAGCATGAAGAATTGTATCTTCCAGGATGTGTCAGAAACATGCCACTTCTCAGAGCTTCAATCAAAACTTGACAAAGCATTAAAGAAGCAACCATCCCCCGGCTGGGCCTGACTGCTAATTAGATGAGTAGAGGACCGGTTTTAGTATCACCCTGAAGCTCTCAGAGGAGAATCAAGAAATGTCATATGTTTCTCAGCAAAGCCTGTGGTAGCCAAGGTAGAAAATCTTACATTCATCTTCTGTTCATGAAATCTGTCCATTTCTTGAAATGTGAGTGCTACAGAAGCCACTGTTACAGAACTGAGGTCTTTCTTTTCCCTGTCACCACTGAATAGATTGTTACACTTGAAAAAGTTTGCAACTTGGCATAAAAAGCATCCCAGCTGAACTGTATTTCGCAGCCAAGTGCTGTGGGGAGAAAGAAGGTTTGGAGAGGCTTTTCCAGGTATTTTTCTTAGCTGCACATCTTGCCATTGAAAACACAGACTTCATCGCTGCCTTCCTCCTCTGCTGTGCACCATCATGTGCAGGTGGCAGAGGATGGCTGGAGCTTGCTGCAGGCTCCCTCTCCCTCTCTCCTTGCTGTGCGGTTCCTCCTGTCGTTGGCTCATGGCAAGCTGCTGCTCCTTGGCCTGCAGGCTGGGGTGAGGAAGAGTTCAGGATGAGCCTCGCAGGATGGTGTAGTGCCTGGGTGATTCAGTGTCATTGCCAGAGCAACTCTTGTTAAGTGAACAAAGCAGACGCAGCTTGGTAGGGCTGTTCTGCCATTGATGGATTAGTCACAGGGTTACCAGTTTGTCCCAGGGACAGGGAAATAAGCTGGGCCTGTACATGGCACTTCAGCACCGTCCTGCTGGAGCCAGCAGTGCCCAGGCCCATCAGGCCCCCACGGATATCATGCCAACAGTGGTCCTGCCGAGTGCATGGGGTGCTGAGCACAGAACCTGAATAGCTGCACATCTTCTCCAACCAGAAACATTTGGTTAGGTGAATGTGCTTCAGCAAGTTGAGGTGAGTTAAAACATCCCAAATGCAGGCGAGTTCTATTTTATTTGTTTTGTTATTGGCACGTAAGGAGAGAGCATTGACATGTTTAATGTTTCTTAAGCCAGAGAAGAAAATCCATTCACTACAGCCTGAATACCTCTGGTTTATGAGCCTTTGATTCATCCTGACAACTATTTAAAAATTAATTTCAACCTCTGCATTAATCTTGGCCAGAAAAAGAAAAGAAATGTGTTAGGTAACGAGTGCCACAAAGTGCAGTTACCATTGTGGATGTGTGCAATGAAAGGCACAGTTAGCATTTAACTCACAAGAGAATCTTTAGCACATATTACCAGATACTTGAAGTCCATTGAATAAATGTGTACATGGGCATAGAAATGCATCTCTAATATTATTTCTTCTCTTTCATATGTATAGTTTCCCTCTATGTCAGAGCATCCCATGTGTCATTAGATACTGAAACCAAGGTACTACAGACATTTTGTTATGTGAGGGAAGAAAGGGATGTAAATTACTTTTTTTTTTTTTTCTTCACAATATTGGTCATATTTTAGATTAAAAAATTAGATTAATGACTTGATTGGTCAAATAGCACTCTCTATAATGCCTTGGAGAAATTATTATAAACTCACTAAAGGGCTAAAAATAAAAACACCATCCAGATTATTATTTGTTGCTGATTTGGTTATTTTTTTCCAAGAATGCTTCATTACAAATGGTAATGTTTTGCAAGAAAATAACCAGATAGCCTGCAATTTGAATATATTAAGTATTTGAATAAATAAAAGCAGCTGCTTGCCTCTTGCAATAGCTGTCTTCTGACTTTGCATTTCTAAACGCCTTTTTGTTTAGCATATACACTTGGCCATGTCTTTTCTTAGTATCTTGCATTTTGTGATATCTTGTAAAAGGCCCTAGGCTAAAGGTGTCCAAAGATCATCCTAACAGTGAGATGGAAGGAGGAGAGAGAGAGAAAGAGAGAGAGAAGGTAGGCATGTGGTTGCACTCCTGTTCGACTCCAGTGATGTTTCCATCATGAGTTGAAGACAGAAAGCTGCACTATAGCTTGATCAGAAAGTGCATGTGATGAAGAACAGGAATGAGGTTAAATTTATCCAGGAGATGATAATTTTTTTCTCCCTCTTTTTCATTACTTTAATATTAAAGAAAGAAGATGAGACACTGTGGGAACCTTGTTTTATTATTACAAAAAAGATTAATTCCATAATCAGTTGAATGTAATTCTTCATTTGTAGCATGTCATATCTGGCCTTTGTCCATTATATATGGTTGTCCAGAAATATACCAAGCTATATTCAGCTGTATTAGACATAATTAAAGATACTAAAAGCATATTTTTAAAGACATTTTAGATTGAAGGTGAGTAAGCAGTTAAGATAGTACCTGTATTTTCTAGTGGAAATATTTTTGTCTGTCTCTCCTTTTTGTAGGGGCTTTCATGTCTTTCATACAGTGTCCCAGCTCATACTGCAGATAATGCTAGGTGGCCATACTGGACAAGTGAGTGATTAGAGTGGTGGCTTTTGAGAGGAGCGATGGATTTCATTTCAGGATTTCTGGTTGTGGGATTTTTCACTGGGGGTTCTTTGTGGTTGTGTGTGAGGTGGTTGCTTTGCTTTTCTCATAGAGTGATTTGAAATTGTTATTTTTCTTCAAGAAGGGAAAGAGAACAAAATAAGGCATTTGAACAGCTGTGAAAAACGTAAGCACTGCTCCACACAATTTATCTTATTGACTCTAGTAAATTGACTGGCATGGCACATCATCAGTGCCCTTCTCAGCCACTTTGAGACTTGGCAGATTCTCCCTAGGCTGTTAGGGTAATGTTTGCATTAGCCCTTGGTAATAATCAGAAGTGTTGCAAAGGCAGGTTTATTTTCCCTGCTGAAGGTGAACCCTTACTTAGACACCCCTCCACCCCACCCCCCCCCCAAAAAAAAAAAAAAAAATCAGAAAATGATAAAAGCTTTACAGCCAAGTATCTCCAGGAGGGTTAAATTTCCTATCACGGCTATCTAAAACTCTTTTGACGCAGCTAAACCAGTGATTCCACCCAGCTCATTGACTGGCCTATTCATAATCGGGGAAGTATTCCTCTCAGGAGACTTCCCATCGTAAATGTGGTGCAATTTGCACTTCTGCTCCAAGACTTGAGAAAGGAGGGTTTGGTTCCCAGCTTTGCGGCATATTTTGTGTGTGAGTAGCAACAGTCTGTCACAGCTATTTCAGTACTTCCAGGCAATCCAGGCACCCAGCAGAACTGGAAAGAAATTCCAGCACAGTTAGCATTTTCCACTGAATGCCACCCGCCTGTCCACTTCAATAAGTCTGAAATTCTTAGACTCCTCCTGCAAGCTCTTGGTACCTAAATGCCTTTGAAAAGCTGGTTTATACCTCCCGGGGGATTTGGTGGAGAAACATCTGAGGCAGACCACAGGACCTGGGGCACAGTGCTGCTCTGGGGGAGGCTGGATTGGGTCTCAGCCTGGAGGAGGATGCTGTCAGAAATGCAGTCTCTGTTCATGGCCAGGCAATCCTGTCCCACCTCAGTGAGTGTGGCAAGGCAGGCAGCTTTTTGTCCTCCTGCCACAGTCAAAATGCAGGTAGCAGTGGGGTTTACGACATGCCAACTGATCTTCTGGGATTTCAGCTGGTGAAACACTCACCTTAGCATCATCTCTCTGACTTGAAACACCCCCAGTTTGTACCTTCTTTTCTAAATTCCAGTTCATGATCATTGTGTATGCTATCATATCTGGCGTGTTTCTACATTAAAGTCTATCTTCTTTGTCCTTAGCTGCTTAGTACAATTGAGGATTTGACCACTGCAAAACATGGGTTAGCTGTAAAAACAATATACCCTTTTTTTTTTTTTTGAAGTGAAAGAAAAATATCCCTAATATTAAACCATAAAGGAGTGAGCTTATATATAAAGCCAGAAGAGACATCTAATAAGCTGCCCCATCCCAGAGAATTTCAGACTGAATTTGTTGTTTACATAGGGCACATAAAAGAAAGAAAAGTAGTTTCAATAGCATTTAATGCAAATAAAATGAAAACAGTACTGTACACAAAGAAAAACTGATGCAGAGAAAAGGCTTGATAGATCACTGAAGGGCCTGATTTCTCAGGCCATGGCTTCAAAAGGGGTAACAGGATGGTAGGAAGTCCCTGCCCCATCCTATTGATGGGCACTCCTTTGCCACCTCAGCTGTATGGGGCTGATAAGTATATGGCTGTTTGCCACCTCAGCTATGCCAGGGGCTGATCTGTGCTGCAGTAACATTTATTTTTTTTTGTAAATTAAAATGATGCTGTTGACTTTCAATGTGGGTATAGCTCTTGTCCCTGCAGCCTTCTCCCATCACTCATCCTGGGTGTAAACAGCAATGCTTTGGTGCATTCAGCATGAAACCACGTGGGGATCTGTGATTGAAAGAGTTCCTGGACTGAGCAGGGGTTTGGAGGGGCTTCTCTGACTCTGTCAGAGCTGTGGCCATGCAAAATGGGCTATGATAAGTGCTTGGGGTGTTGGAGGGAAGGATGCTGGCTACAACACATCTCCCTTTCTGCAGTGGTTACAGCAATATTCCTCTAGGTGAGCCTCAGCAGAACTGGGAACCTGTGTTTGTCAAACTGTGAAACACATTTTAATTAACTCACAGAGGTGAGTTTATAGAAATACACTGTGTAACTGGTTCCAGTTGAAAACTTCACCAGATTCATCCAACTTACCTTTGGATGAAAATCAGGAGGAGAAAATGGAACTTTTTGATACTGATTTGCTTTTTTTTCCACTTGCCTCATCATCTTATCATTTTCTTTTATTATACTCACCTGTTCTAATTAAAGCTTCTTTTCTCTCTCTTATACGACAGGCCTAGATGATGTTGTAGCAATAATGATTCCTGAACCCAAAGGAAAAGAGATAGTGAGCCTCCTGGAGAGGAACATCACTGTGATGATGTACATAACCATCGGGACACGCAACTTGCAGAAGTACGTCAGCCGGACCTCCGTGGTGTTCGTCTCCATCTCCTTCATTGTGCTGATGATCATTTCGCTGGCATGGCTGGTCTTCTACTACATCCAGCGATTCCGCTACGCAAATGCCAGAGACAGAAATCAGGTAAGAAGGGCTGGAATGGCTCTTGTTTCCAAAAAAATCACGGTGGAATTCAGCTTTAAATAACTTTAAAGTAAAATTTGGGGAAAATAAATGTGTGGTTTTAAAAGAAAAAGAAAAAAAAAAAAAAGAAGAAATAGTGAAAAGAAGGGGGGTTTAAAAATGCTTATGTATGGGAAAAGCCAAGACTTCTATCAATACAGATGGGACTGAGGAAAAAAGAAATTAATGACTATAAAGTGTATGTATTATGGGTTGTTGTTTTTTTTTGCTTGCACAAAACACACAGGAAGCAGCCAGAAAGAGTCATGATGTTTATTACCAAAAAGATTCCTTTGGTACACACAGCCAAGTGACATCGAAATGTATATAAATTAACTAGCAATCCGTAAGATCAAAATGATGTGAAAAATATAGTGTGGTATGTGAATGTCTGTGTGGGAAACAAGGGCTCACAGTAAGCAGAGAGATTAAAAAGAACAGGAAGTGTTTTCATTTTCATGCTTCTTCAGAAAGGCCTTGAGCTTGAAAGGGAGTGTTCCTGTTCATTTGACAATTGTCCCTGAATGGAACAATTAATTAATGCTGTAGTGATAGCCACTAATATTAGTAAATCTTTGCTTTTGGTTTTGGCATCTTGTCTGTGTCCCCCTGCTCCACAGAAGAGACAGAAACTTAGAGAGCTGGAGAGAAGTCAGCAGCATTCTGTGGGAATGGGTGCTAGGTCCTGAGGCTCTCTCAATTTATAAAGCACCATGCATCTTTATGGTTGTTCAGCAGTGAATAATAATAGCAATATTAATAACAAATTTAATCTTTTCTGGACTGGATCCAACTATCTTGGCATCAGCAGAACTGTGAAGCTGAGGCTTCTACATTTCATTCTAATGGTACAGTAGAAAATATTATCAGTGTATGAAATCTGAGGAGATAACCGTTTTACTGCAGGAAAAATAATGCGCTTTAATTCAGAGATGTTTCTGGACCCTTAATAAATTCCTGTTGGGGCAGGGGGAGGGCTGGCTTGCTTGCTCTGCAGAAAGAAGTAAAAGAGAGTGTTAATCATCTTGTAGAAGAAAGTACTGCTGCACTCTAAAATATCCTGAATGTATAGGGATCCCTCACTACCCCCATTGAAATTCAGGCGTCTTCTGAGATAGGGAGCAGCTGCTCTGTATTTACACACAGAAAGAATGTATTTTACTTTTAAATGTACACCATGAAATTTTGGATAGTAAGAATGAGACTATCCCAGCTGGAATTTGAACATCACTGGCAGCAGAATCACTGTGACTGTAGCGGCTGTGATAATTTTTAGATGCTTTGGCTGCAAAAGCACATGTGTGCCTAATTTATGTACGTGAGTACTGTAAGCGTGCTTTCAATCAAGTAATTGTGCAGGCAGATTAGCAGAGTAAATAGACATACATAAACATGAAACCCAGCAAAATAAGAAGCTCCCTTCAGGTAATATGCGGTAGTTTGGAATGGACTGGTTTATGTGTTCAAGCAGACTTCCTATTCAGTCTTTTCTTTCCAAGGTTTGAATGAGATTAATTTGTGTACAACCAATTGTCCTGTGCGGAGATTTTAATAACTTTGTAATTAATACCAATTCTGTTCTGGAGAAGAATAAGAAAATAGGCCTCCTAGGCAATTATTTATTAGTCATTTTTTGCCAAAGCTTTATTAATGATACAGGGCAAACCAGAATTTCTTTATGCAGTTTATTCACATGATTTTGCCTGACATCTCCTCTAATTAGCTCTTACTTTTGTTAAGAAAAATGGTGTATGATACATTTGGATAAATCTCAACCATTTGTGCTGGTGAGCTTTTTAATCCTGGCTATGGACTAGAGTAATGTAAGTAGCTGTCAGAAGAGCTCGACTTGCTCTTGCCCTTTCCATGAGGGTCCTCTCTGCTTCCTCTAAAGTTCTGCTTTTTTTTTTCTTTGACACGTTTTCTTGTAGCACAAGGATGGGAGCACAAAGTCCTTGGATATTCATATAAATACAAGAGAAACATTTTTTATTGCTTTTTGGGGATATAGTTTAGAACATGGTTCTTTTGTCATTTTGCTCAAAAGCTTTTGCCATTCTAACTTGCATGTGTCTGAGTAAAGGTATTGAGCTTACTTGTTGGAAAGCCTTGCAGGTGTTTTAAGGCCCTTCATTGCTGGTCAACTTTAGGAAAGATGCTTCCTTCTATTTATATTTGATAAACTCTGGATAAAGTTTATCTGATGGGTGAGGTTGAAATGTTTGTACAAACAGCTTCAAATGAAGAGGGACCCAGCTGGCCTATTTAGTGAAAGCAGCGCTATCAGTTGCTACCCCACGGCACAATAAAGTCTTACTGTGCTTACTGCCCATCTCTCTAACTGCAAAAAACTGATTTATTAGATTTCTGTTTTAAAAATAAAAAGGAGGTTAAATTCATTTTGACATCTGAATGATTTTAAATCCTGCAGTTTTAAAGCAAGGTCTTGTGAGGGTCAGTGTTGTCTGTGTCAAAGCAGAACCTCTGCTTACCTCTTTGTTTACCTCCATCACGCATACCCTTCCTGGGGCTGTTTTATAGCCAGGCTGCTACCCAGAGCAGGTCAGGCTCCTCTGAATTTGTAGTTTTGGCACTGTGCTGAGGGAATGGGACAGGGTAGCTGACTGCTAAATACAATCTGCAGAAAAAGTCATTATCTGCAAGTAGGAGGGGTGTTGCAGCACTGCTGAGCAAGGTTTCTGAATATCTTCCATTGATCATTCCAAGCCTCTCCCTAAGTCATCTTCCAAGCCTCTTCCAAGCTGACCCACTTTAACGATGTCTTGCTTTCCTGCAAAATATGGTGCATCCTTTGGTCAAGCCTCATAACCACATCTGCCTCCTTGTCTTTTCCTGTATGGTCACCCTCCTTTCTAGGTCCACTTCCCATCTTATACACAGCTTAAGTTGTTGATCAGGCAGTAATTCCAGAAGAAGCTGACTTAATTGCCCATCTAGAAAGTGGTAGGTCCTGCTAATGAGACAGGCAGCTAGAAAGACTGAAGAATCTCCTGGATTCCACCTGTGATTCCCCAGTGAAGTGAAACCTGGACATACACCTTGTACGTCTTCACCCATCACTCTTTCACCACATGTGCAAAATCCAGGTTCATGTGCCAGAAGGGAGACCCAGCTCACTTCAGCTAGGTGCTTGGTTTAAGCGTATGGAGAACCAGGTCTGCAAGGCTTCCTACTACGTGTCCTGATCTGTTCATGTAGATGTTAGTGGGGAATTTCTGTAGTGGATTCCAAAACTGTCTTCCATTATGGGCTTGTGCACCTGTAGCGTGTCAGCTACAGCTACAGTCACACTTCCTACAGTCATAGAAAATATGGTTACATTTCAATTTTGATTTTAATGTGTTCAATTTTTAGCACAGACAGTCTTTAGCACAGACAACTCTGTGGTTACATATGAAAGTGAAAGGCAAGTAGTAATATTCACATGGCTGAAAAAAACAACTTTTTCTCCTCTTTTCTCACCTAAGAAGATGGCCAGCAAGTAGGTGGCTGCCCTGATGTTATGCCCTTTTGATATTATGATGATGAATTTGTGAAAGGAAAGCATAGCCAACCTGCTTCCTCAGCAGCATGTTCCTGGAGCCCTCCTGAAAATGTGAGAGTATGTCCACGAAAGACTGTTGGGACTTGTTTGCATCAAGCAACGTCAGGTTACAGAGCTAATTGAAGGTGCTTTGGAATTACATGACAGGTTAATTCCTGGAGGTAATTCAGCAAACTGTGACTTGTTGTCTCAGCCCTGTAACAGCCAGGACACAGACTTTAAAAAAATAAAATATAAATTTTCTCTTTCTGTTGTCAGTGAACCACAAGATAGGAAGACAGGAAGAGGGAGATGTTTAAGATCCAGACCTGTTGGCCGGACTTCTTCCTTGTTGTTTCTTCCCATTAGCTTCTTGTTAAGTAGTTTCCTCTAAAAACATTTTGAAACCAGGTGGGCTTCATGCTTTTTGCAGGATGGCAAAAGCCAAAGCAGGAAGTTGTCCCACTAGGGCTGTGGAAGGACCTGTGCATCCTGGATTAGGGTAACAATAACCTCCAAGGAGGGATCATAGGATATATGACAGGCATTGTATGGAGGGTCAAGCAGTTCTCTGAGAAAGAAGACTGGTGGTCATGGCTTTGCGTGAGGGTTTGGGGCCATTGAAGAGAGAGATGAAATCTTTGAAGCGGGCTTGGGAAGATGCTTCCCATGATGAAGTCTGCTAACTTGATCTGCGGTACAGGAAATGTGTCTGATACCTCATCCTGATGGTATAGCTCATTCTTCTCAAGGCACAAAGTGATCTCCTTCCTCCAAAGCTAATAGTTTAGTAAGGCCATTAAGAGAGGAGCACCTGTAATTTCTCTTCCACAGCACCTGCTGTCATTTCTTCCTCATGAATAGACAAGTGATGCTTTCCATGCTACTGTCCTTTCTTTTTAAATAGTAATGCCATCTCCACAAGACCACTGCATCTTATATGCTTAACTCCTTCCAGTCCAGTATTGAATGTTGCAGCCTTGGTAATGAGATTATGGGATTTATGATTATAAATCTCTAAGCTTCACTTTAAACCCATAAACTATTGTAATGCCTCTTATCTTCCAGGGACAATGATTGGTTAGTGATAGCATGCCTTTCATTCAGATAGAAGAATCCTTGAAAGTATGACTTTACTCCAAGATATTCCTGTTCTTTCAAAAATTAAATAATTCTAATTTGCATTTAAGTCATGAACTTGTCTATTTAAGCTAGACAAGAGAAAACAAACATGAAAACAAGCAGATCAAAGATGTACATGAGTCTTTAATCTTGTCCTATGCCCTTGAAGAATGTGCAAAAAAAAAGAGCTGAGACATTTCATTAGTTTAAGTAATAATAATGATAAAAAGGAATCACAAGCAATTCCTGAAGGAGGACGCAATGGCTCTTGTCTCACTGCATGTTATCAGTCTTTCTTTGATTTACATTAAAGAAACAAATAGCTGGCAAGAAATGTTTCCAGCTCTTGTCTGATCTGTTTATTGAAGGGGACTGTGAGCAAAAATGTACCACAGAAAAGATGTTGTGTAACTACAAAAAACTCCCTTACATGTAATAATTAGCTGTGCCGGAATGCTCGTATGTGAATCTCATGATAGCCAAGATCATTTTCACCTCTTTAGCCAGCCCTGAAATTGCTCACTGCTGTCGGTATTGCATGTGTTTTGTCAGTCTTCCATGTCTCCAATCTAATAAACTTAGCCTCTAAATTAAATTCGGCAATTTTAATTGAACCCAAAGAACAACGTGGTAATTTATTAATCATATCTGGGTGATGATTAGCTCCCAATTTACAAACAGCATCCAGCTTCCTTCCAGTTTTGGCTCCGTGCTCTCCCCCCCTCCAGCTGGAAGCCCTTCCCGCTGACAGGCCCCTCTGAACTCTGGCACAAGCAATGTTCCCGGCCCAAAAAGTTGAACGTCTTCTGAGTCACCGGAGCTCCCGAATCTCCCTCCTAACTAACAGCACATGGCTGGAAACATGGACGGGGGGCAGGGGAGGTGAAAAGAAGAGTTTGTCATCGGTGGCACCTCGGGGTGCACTGTGTCATAAACTGTTATAAAACTGACAGGAAGGCATCAGGGTAGGTGTTGCTGTGTGATCCTCTGTAAGATAAGAAGAAATGGGAGAGAGCCCAATGGGAGAGGTCACCAGTATGGTCTGGGGACAGGAGCATGCAGTAAACGAGGAGAGGTGGAGGGAACTGGGCTTACTAAGCTGGGCGGAGAGGAGGCGGAGGGGCTCTGCCTGCGGCCCTCGGCAGCATGAGGCATGAGGCAGCATCGGGCTCTTCTCGGCGGTGCACAGAGAAAGTGTAACAGTCACAGACTGCAACAAGGGAAATCCCCTTTATATGATGATAATTAAAAAGGCTGTGAGAGCAGTGAAGCACTGGAACAAATTATCCCCAGACGTTGTGAAATCTCCCTTCCTGGAGATAGCCAGGACTTGACTGGACACAGCTCTGACTTTGAAGTTGACCCAGCCTTGAGCAGGGGGTGGAAGCACATAACCTCTGGGAGACCTTTACAGCTTGTGAGTCTGTCTGCAGCTCTCCTTGTTGCGTTAGCACAAGCGAGCAGCCAAGTCCCGGGAGTCTGTGTCTGTTCTGATACAGGCACAGGCTCCACAGCACAAGCTGCAGAGGTAGCTCCACAGGGTGGAGGACAGGGTGTTTTACATCAGGCTGTTGTTCCCTGCTTTAGTCCTGAGTGGCAGTGACCCTGTCAGCACAGTAACAGTGTTTGGGAAATACGTGAGAACAATCGGAAATGTCACATAGTAAGCAATTCACAGGCTGCTGGAGGGGAAGATAGAGTGGAAAAGAAGTGAATGGTTGTGTATGGATAGGATGTTACTGCAGGACTACGTAGTACTTTACCTGTAAGAAACTGCAGGTGCTTTAGCCTCCTTTTTTTCCTTGCATTACTCCTGTAAAGTAAGCAAGCTCTGTATTGCAGGAAAACGAAACAGCAGAGAAGATGATTCATGTTTTTCATGGTTAACAAGTTATCACCTCAGTTGCAGCACTTAAATTTTGCTGGTGATCATGAGCCAGACCTGGTATAAAGACCTCCTGAATCTTAAGTGTAGCATTCATTCTGCTTACCAGCCCAGGCCTTGTTTATTTATGTGTTTTTTATAAGTATAATTAAAAAAAAGGAGAGGGGAAAAAGTAGGATTCCCAAGCAGCAGACTTGTTACATACAATTCTATTGACTTAAATAGTATAGGTGCCATAGCCATCACAATGGGCTCATGCAGTCTCCTCTGGAACTCCATTAGCATAGCTTTGCCTCATCAGCCCTGGGTTACCAACAAGCCTAGAATACCTACTGTGCGCTTACTCTGAGTAACAGCGTGACTGACCTCATCTGTTTACATTTATACGGCACTGTCCTGTTTCATGTGCAGTTGCTTCAGATTATTAAGAAATCTAGTGGAAAAAAAAGCGATGAATTCTGCATGAAGAGATACTCTTTGCTTAAGAACCAATTTTCTATTACAGCGCCGGCTTGGAGATGCTGCAAAGAAAGCAATCAGCAAGCTGCAAGTCAGAACAATCAGGAAAGGTGATAAGGTAATTTTTCAAATTGCTCATTACCAAATGAATGTCTGCATCGAGTATTCCTTCAGACCACTGGGACAAAGAGGCAGAAGAGAAATGGCAATTGCTTATTAAGCTTGTGTGTGTCCTCCAGGTGGTGGAGTAATACTGGTAAGCAATTTATGGATGGAATGAGGTAGGGAGAGGAAGAGGTGAAATTATCTGAAGATGCAGAAAATCCTGAAAGTGCAAACATGCTACCTAAATCTGTGTGCTTTTCAAACTGGATGCGTGTTGAAAGTCTGACATACTTTTCTTGAAATGTATGATTGATTTTGCAGCATGCATCAGTGACTGTTTTACTTTGTCACATAAGCTCTTGTATGAAGAGATTAGCTAACAAAATAAAAAAATGAAAATGATGAATGTTCTCTTTCCTGTAGGAAACTGAGCCAGACTTTGATAACTGTGCTGTTTGTATTGAAGGCTACAAACCCAATGACGTTGTCAGAATTTTACCTTGCAGGTAAGTTAAAGGCTGAAGATGCCTTAAGCTCTGATAGTGTCTCTGCTTCAAAAGATGGGCTCTGTTCTCAGAGTATCGCTCTGAGATTGTCTGAGAGCTTGGTGGAAAAAAGGAGAGTTTATTGTTTTGATTTATTCCAAATCTATTCTATAAAGACATCTGAAATGCCTATTTATTCTACTTGAAATTAAGGTAGCGTTAGTGGTGGTGAAAACCTGAGTTTAGCATGATGGTCAGAATTTTTATCTGATCTGGATATCTAACAAAGTTTTCAGTAAGATTTTTAAACTGAAGAGTTTGATTCTTCTATTTTTCTCAACAGTTTAATAATAATCTAAAATAACACCTTTAGAAGAACTTGCCACTGACTTCAAGGTGAGTCCTGGGCTGAGCAGCCAGAGATAGAGTGGGCTAACTGCTCCCCATGGAAAGAAACTAGCACTACATTTGCTGTCCTGTGTCGTGACCAGGTGTCGGGAGAGGGATGACTTCTATCAAAATAAATAAATAAATAAAGTTAAGTAGAAGCAATAAACCAAAAGGGAATGTGAAAAAGACCATGTTATCTATTGCTGCCATGAAAATATTCATAGGCATGTAGGACATAGAGGACATAGAGGTGACAAGAGCTTATTACAGTTCTTTCTAATTTCTTCCCTTCACGTGACCATGCCCAGTGCTGCACGCACACTCACAGTGATGTCATGCAGGAGTGCAGCCTTTTGCCACCTATAACAGCTGTATTCACCTCTCTGTGTCATTTTATTGTCATCCATGGAGTGTTAGCTAACAAAATATTTCTCTAAATAAATCAATTTCTTAGGAAATTTCCTAGGAACAGTGGTTCTCCCAAGAGAGCAAGGACAAGTGCTTTTTACCCTAGAAAGAGTGATCTCAAATGCAGTATATATAGAGCATAGATTTTTATGGAGTTTCTTCTATTGGATACATGTTCATTGGCTTGAGAAACTGAAATATTTGTTTCTTTTCCTGCTATGTTTTTCCCTAGTAGATATTTGAATGTTACAAGCTGTCCATTTCTGTTCATTCATATGACTCATTAATCTGTTTACCGCCATCACTAAATGGCAAACAAAAAGCAACAGATTAATCATAAATTTGACCTACTCTAAATCCTCCACAATGACAAATTGCATATGAACTCTTGTTTTTCTGCAAACACACACTTCATGAAGCAGAAATACAGACAAAAATGAGAAATTATCAGAAAATGTGAACCTTGCATTGGCATCAAGCCTGTTTTCATAGAAGCATAATAAAGTTTGGAAATTGTACATGATAGAGACAGGCAGTTTTCAGAGGCAGTTATACAACAGCAAAAAAAAAAAGTCTACTCTCTAGCTTTCATTTGTGTCTCTCCTCATAATTCAGTGAGGCTCCAGTCAGATTTTGTCATGCACAGTGTTGAGTCAAGCAGAGTGAATAGGAAACACATAGTTAACAGGTGATGTTCAGTTCTTGGCTGACTTAAAAGGTCGCCTAGAAAATGACTCATGCTAAAAGGTTAGCAGCAGCAGATCTGTCTTGTAAAATACTCACAGTTTGAGCCTAAGCAGTTTTGAATTATAAAAACTAAAAGATCTTTCTCAAGCCACTACTTCACAGACTTCAACAGGCTTTACTGTTGCCCAGATTGTGAGGGCATTATCTTAAACATTAATTCATATCGGGTTGGACTTCTGAAACTGATTCTTTCTGCTGCTGTCAGACTTTTCTCCTAAAAAAAAAACAAACAAAAGCACTTTCCATCTCTGTTAAGTGAGTAGGAGAGTGTTATATCGTTATATCTTGATAAAGACCTACAGACACTGTAGGTTTCTTCCTCCAGCATCCTCAGTTAAACCGTTTGTAGTTTTTAGTAAGGGAACTGCATTAGTCAGCCCTCTGTAATGAGAGGCTGGCATTTCACTGAGCCTTACAGAAGCCAACGCCATGACACAAATGCTGGCTGACCTTAGTTTGTCGTCTATCCAGGAGCTGCTCAAGATGTAGAACTTTTAACCTGCATAGCCAAATGTGCTCCAAGATCTGCAAATGAAAGAGGATGCTTTATCCCACAGGCTGTACTGGGAAAACCACTGCTAGCAGACGCTCAGCATGAAGCCCTGTACATTTTCAGGTTTTTTTGTTTGTTTGTTTGTTTTGTTGTTGTTTTTTAAGGCTGCTGAGTCCAGAGTCTAACTAAGAAACTGGTACCAGAATCCACCGGCCAGTATTTCAGCATATGAGCTCTGAAGTCATATAGACAGATGTTTACTAGCACTTAAGCTGTTTCCCCAAAGCTCCTCTTTTTGCAGTTGGCAGAGAGCTGGCACCGGGGTAGCCTGTTGTGAATATAGCCCACGCTGGAGGGCGGAGAGGAGAATTCTAGTTAACTCATGCTTCTTCTGCACTTTCATCTTTGGAAGTCATCTCCCCCAGCTGACCATATTAATAAACTTCGCTCTACAGAGTGTATTAAATAAACATATACTGACACTTGATGGTGAGGGAAGTGTTGGCTTGCAGCTGATTTTATGTTTAATGGTAGCAAGCATCACTGAAGTTATCTATGAGGGCGCTGACACAACATCAAGTGTAAACAAGTTCACTGTTCCCATAGTGACACATCTTGCCATAGCCCTACTTCCTTCCGCTTGTTCTCCATCTCCAGCTTCAAAACTCCTTCATCTTTTCTGCACGTTCTTTGGAGAAGTTCCTGATAGTGGCAGACCTTTTGTCTGCCTTTTACTTAACTTCTCCTAACTTTACTAAACGTCCACAGAGAGGCAAGACAATTCTTTCAACGTCATCTCTACTGAGAACTTTGTTTCTTCATAACCTCTTTTTCAGATTGTCCCATTTCTGTCACCAACAAATGGTCGTTCTGACTCTGTTTGAGCTTGCACAGCTCCTCTGAACCGCCACTGAACAACTGTGATTTCACAGAGTGCTCCACTCCTTGCCTCTCTTTTCATTGGCCTCCTGTGAAAGTCATTTCATCACAACACTTCTTCCCTTTTATTCCATTTTCCCACTTACCCTCATCATCATGTTCCTTTGTCCTTCCTTCTTCTGCCTTAAAAACAAACAAATAGTAGCACATACGCATCCTCTAAAGCCCAGACCTTCTTGTAAGGTACTGCTCAGCCTCATACCAAAACTCTTCTCAGTCCTGTGCTGCTGTCCCATCTCTAATCCAAGCAACGGATGCTTTTAGTCTGGGTCCCTGGGAATGTATTTTTCTTTCTGCTTTTGCCTCCTTTTGTCTAAGCTTGCATTTTTCTTCTGGAGAAAAAAAAAAAAAAAAGTGTGACTGCTAGGTTTGTTTGCGTGCAGTTCAGAAAGTTGGAACTAGGACTGGAAGGTGGGAGGAGAGCAGTTCCCCTTACCGTGGAAAAAAAAAGCTTCTCATAATTGTTAGCAAGTCAAAAGTTTTACAAGAGTTTTACAAAGATAAAATTATTATTATTATTTTTGGGCTGAGCCCAAAATAAATCTTTTTTTGTTGTATGTTTAAAATTGCAGCTTTAAAGAATATTGAAATGCATTTCAGACAAAAGTAATCTCCCGTTAAAAAATATTAAGTGCTAATTAGATAACACCAAATGAAATGCTCTGGGATTTTGATTTTCTTTTCCTTACTTTGTGACTCTGAGCTTTACACAGCCCTGTGCAGTAACAGCCACAGAGCAGTGCAGGAGGGATCCCAAGAGGCCACCACCCCCGTGGTGCGGGGGCATTGGCTGTGCACGTGTCATTCTTGGGAGTTATTTTTCCAACACACTCTGCAGCCTCTGAGGATGAAGACTTTGCAAATTCCCCTGATAATTTATTGCAGTGCTTTGCCACCCTGACAGCGGTGAAGCTTTTCCTATTGTGTAACCTGAATCTCACTTGCTGCAGTTTGAACACATCATCGTGTCTGTTAGCCCTAGGAGAGGTGAAGAACAGTTTGTTTCCTTTCTGCTTATGGAAAACTTTGTCTTGTATGAGGATTGTTACAACATCTCTCTTCTTGCCTTCCTCTTTCTCAACTAATCAATTATAGTTCTTTTGAGAAACTTTTCAACCCATCCAAATCAACATAGTTTTGCAATGCATGTGGTTGCACACAACAGGGAAAAAAAAAAAAAAGGCACATATTTTCTTCAGCTATGACTTTCATCAAAGCCATGTTCCAAGCTTGTGTCTGAAACATCTCTCTTGCTGTCTCCCTGTATGGATCATTACTTCTGAACTCATCCGTGGTGCCTCTACCATCTCCTTCCTTTTAAAACTTGAATCAGTCAGAAATGTAGAGAGAGAAGGATTTTTTTTTCAGTTGATCTTTTTACATCTTTGTCTTAGTATGTGACTGAAATATCATTGTTGCACTCTCATCTTATTTTGTGCTGACCCTTATTTTAGCTGAATTTAGATGGTAAGCTTATCAGAACATTGATCAGTCAAGGATTTGTTGAAAGCCATGTAGGTAGTGTTATAACTAATAAAGAGTAAAATAAACCTTAAAATCCTAATCTGCAAAACCTGCAACGCTGCTTTTCCGTACAAAATGCTTACCTCTGTGGAAATAGATAATACGAGCTCTCTGATTGTATAATGTGGTACAAAACTTTTAAAATTGAAATCTTTATCTGATTTTCAGTAGCATTCCATTTTTATGTTGATTTTTGTCTAATAATCAACATCCTTTCATTGTACATATTAAATCTAAAATTAATAGAGCCGTAATACACTGTGACAGTGTAGTATTGGGAAGTGCCAAGTGATGTGATCTGTCATGTATTTAAATTACTCAGCAGTGGTAGGGTCTTTACAGGATCGTTTTTTGAAGCCAACTTTAAAAATGCTAACCTTCAGTTTTTGAAGTCTTTAAGCCATGAAAATTCCAAGCTTTTGGTGATTAACAAGCATGATGAAACGCTGTAATATGAACCACAACTTGACTGAGGCTTGCAAAGCTACAAGTTGAAAACAAGAGGGGACCTTCTTGTACAGTAACCTGGCTCGATAGAAGTTACTTTTTTTTTTTTATCTGAAACAGATTTTGTTATCCATTTTTTAATATCTTAGGATTTTGAATTTTGGCACAATGAGCTTCACGTGTTTGCAGTTAAGCATATTTGTTTATGGATGTGAATAGATGATAGCAATTAGTTTTCTTTGTGTAAGAATTGTGTAGTTATTTCAAATAGCTGAAAAGGAAGACATTGACTTTCAGTACTCTTCATGAACTAACACATTCAGTTTCTGTTGTTTAGACTTCTAAATGTAAAATTGCACATCATTGTACTTTCACCTATTCAAAATGCTTGCCTGATGATGTGCTGAATATGTGCCTCCTGAGATAAAAGGAAGGGTTATGCAGGACAGAGATGGAAATTTAGCGCACTGTTTTTTTCTCAGGTCAGACCAGCCTTGTTTGGAGGAGGGTTGTGAACTGTAGTAGCCTTAGTAGAGTAGTGGTTTGAACTTAAAATATCACAATACTTCGTTTGCATCAATCATGTTGACATGCAGGATCAGATGTGGTGTGACAAAGTTTGGTATCACAGCCAACCGATATAATTAGAGTAGGTCAAACTTCCAAGAACAGATCTGCCCTTTCCCATAGTTGTGTGAAGTCAGACCAAGTACAGCAACGTCACAATTTGCCACGTAGCTTTGTTTCTCAAAGAATCTGCTTCTTCTAGAAGTAGTGAGAAAAATATTCAAGTGAAAAGAATAAAATTCTGAGATTTCACTTAGTTTTGGCTTTGAATTTCTAACATTATTTGGGACTGAAGCCAGCTAGTATGCCAGCCAGCTAGTACGTGGGCTGATACCACATTAGTAAGAGCTGGAGTTGCAAATCGATATTGATAAAAGTGCACCTCAGTATCTTCCATCCAAAGTTGAAAGGCTATGTGTATCTTGTTATGTGAGAGACGCTGTGACAGAGTACACCAGCCAGCCCATTCAGCTGAATATGTACCACTTAAATATTTAAAATTATTTTGGTACATTAACTGTGATTCTGGCTCGCTCAGAGATTGCATTTCCTAGTGGAGGCTGGCATATGCTGCGATATGCCCGCTCCAGGTGGAGCGTTGGGCTGCTGTGAGCTGTGCCCACCTGCTGTTACCTGCTGGGTTTGCGTGGCTTGGCTGTGTAAGCAGTGCAAATGGGTCAGTGACAGCACAGGGAAACAGAAGCTGGAGATGGCTCAAATGTGAAAGTTCAAACAGACTGAAATGTGACTTTCAGGCGCTGCCAAGTAAAATGTGGGACACCTGTTGCCTTAGGAAAGTCAGAGCTGATCTATATGTTGTTTCAAAACAAGTCTGAGTGTTCACCTTTCGGGGCAAGTTTGTGTGTATAAACCCTCATTTTTCAGAATACAGTACCCTATTTCCATTTTGCTTAGGTTATTAATTGTTTAGAAAAGATTTATTTTAAAAATGTTTTAAAATATTCCTTTTTTTTTTTTTTTTTTTTTTTTTTTTTTACCAATTTTCCAACATATTAATATAGTTTCTGAGGCTATGAGTATGGTAGGAAATTTTCCCTTTTCTTCAGAAGGAGGGGAGCCAGCCAAAAGCAAACTATTCCAAGCCGCAGAACACAGAAGTAGAGAGCAGGTGCATTGCCTACAAGATAAGCCAATGGTGCACTACTGTAAGCCCATTTATGCCACCTGTGGATTAAGGAAAAGAGAAAGAAGCAAGAGAGAGGAACTTCTCTGCCTTAGGCTGAGCCTTAGCTGCTTTATTTGACCTCTTCACCAGCATTTCTTAAATCCTGAGCCCCACATTCCTGCATTTTTGCAACATTCCCCCTCTACAACCATAGGATAACAGAATATGCTCACAAGAGAAAATACAGCTGTCAGTCAGGTTTGTACACTGAATACTTCCATGTTCAGTCTCACCTTGTGTCAGGCCAAGGTAGGTAAGTTTTCAGTTCCTCTGCCTGGGCAATGTGTAAGAAAAGTGGCCCAGCAGCCACATGGCTCAGGTAGTTCCTCAGTGGTCACTTCACATGGAGCATGGGATTAGCAACAACCCCTTAAGGGCTGGAATTGTTTAGGAGCTCACTTTGACGGGCAAGTTCTAAAGAAGGGAAGGTCAGGGATTTCAGTTTTATTTAGGATTTATATTGAAATACAAATTGTTGAAATTATATAGGATTTCAACTTTAAAAATGTTACCCTGATTTTCCCATTTAAATGAAGAGTAGCTTTTTCTTTTTTCTTTTTCTTTTTTTTTTTTTTTTTAATTTTTTTACTTGCTTTCCTTATGTGTGCATCCTTAAAAATAAAAGCAGAACTCCAATGGCTTCACCTTTGTGTAAAGTGTAATCCCATTTGTCTGCAGAACCATCAAGAAACAGTAATGTGATTTCACCAGCAAGTAGGTTCTGTTTACTGACAGCCTTTAACATTTAAAGAATATGGGTTTTGCTACTGCATTTTGTTTATTTTTCCTAATTCTTTTTATGTGTACATCTTCTTTTCCAAACTCAATTGAGTAATACTGTGTATTAGCACTTGACATGCTGCAGAAATCATTTTAAAGCTTTGTCTGCATAGGATATGGACTTGCCGTCCTTGCAGAGGTCACAAACCACACCATTTGAAATGCTTGCACTTCACTGAATACAGAAGTGTCTGGTACTAAGTGATAAATTGTGCTGTGGTGGATTTGAATTAAAATGTCTTGTTTCTCATTGCAGGCACCTTTTTCACAAGTCCTGTGTAGACCCCTGGCTGCTAGACCATCGTACCTGCCCTATGTGTAAAATGAATATTTTAAAAGCTCTAGGGATCCCGGTAAGCACGTTGCATAGGAGCTGGTTGGGGGAGAAGGGAAACACCAGCCACTTGGTTGCATCCCCAGTCCTTTGCCATTCTTCTCTTCCTGCCACATTATTGATTTGTTAATTAATTTTCTAAGGGTAATAGAAGCTGAAATGTGTGACTCTACCTCTCTCCTGCATCCCACTTCTATTAGCAAAAAAGGATGTGTGTTGGGTGTTGGGGTTTGTGTGTCTGTGACTGCCCAGCCCGGCTTATCGAGCAGGGGATTGCTTACTGGGGTTTCAGATTTATACATTGTTTTGTACAGCTTTTGTTTGTGTTTTAAATCAGGGCTGGTTTGTGTTTTTTGTTTTTGTTTTTTTGGTTTGTTTGTTTGTTTTGTTTTGTTTTTTTAATTCCACACTCAATTCAAATATCGAAGCAGAAGGTCTACAGATAAAAATTTCCCTGATATACCAGGTGAGAACAGCTAATTGCTCATTTTAGGGAGCCAAATCTCTTTTCTGTCAGATTTATCTTAAAGTCTATCTGTAGCGAGCTCTGTGCTACTAATTCCAATTAGGAAGATGTCTACCGGTAACTAAGCACGTGGCAGACCCCATGCTAAAAGAGAAATGGTTAAGCTCTTTGTACTTGATACAATTAGGTATGGTTAGAACTTGTTAAAAATAAATCTTTTTAGGTTGCTTGTTTCTATCCAGATCGTGTATGTCCTGTCTGCTGTAGTTTCCTACCAGCACTTATCACAGAGAACAGGGGCTTCTCCAGGAAGAAGTGAGTCACTTATCACAGCGCGAGGCGTGCCATGTGCTAGTGAAGTTCAGTACTGAAACCCTGGTCAGTACATGAACAGGTGCTGTAAATGCCCTCCCCAGTTACAGATGGTGACACGCCAGCTCACATATGAGAGAGCTGTATACAATAAAATAGATTGCAGAATCACAGAATGGCTGAGGTTGGAAGGGACCTCTGGAGATCATCTAGTCTAGATGTTAAGGTCTTCCAGCAAGTTTAGTACCATCTATCAGTATTTACATCCAGAATATGGCTCTCAGACTTAACTGGCAGCTGCTGAAGGCTAAGCATGTATGCAAATCAAACAGGTTGTCTGAGGCTGGGTACATCAAGGGGAGGAAAAACATGCCTACAGACATTGTGCAGAAGTTTTGATTTGCAAGACTGGCTTTACTATACATCAACAGCTCCGTAGCAGCAGGTATAGAATCTAATTGCCATGATTAGGAGTTAAAGCATCATTCAGTTTCCTCAGCCTTCGTTTTAGCTCTCACAGCCCCTGGTGTTGTCTCTGTGCTGTGTGGCAGAAGGGGGATCCTTTCTGCTTCCTCAGTGAGAACTTTCCACATGGAGATTCAGTGGAAATAGCTGTGCTGATCTTGTAATTAAGGATACTGTTGTAACCCACATACACAACTGGGTCAAATTAAGATTTCAGAGTCAGCCTCAGCACTGGTCTGTCTTAACATCCAAGTGTTTGATTTTTAGTGTTAATGTTCCACTAGGCAAGTTTGTTCAAATGATTTTATTTTATTAATTTCTGTAAAAATTTTCCTAGCATGTTCTAAGATGACAAACTGAAAACAGCCCGCTCCATCATTTGGAGAAAGCATACTGGCTGCCACGTGCATGAGGCATTGGTTAAAGTTAGGGAGGGAGAGGGAAGAGCTGCGTGTTAGCTTTACCCCTTGAGGTGAATTACAGTAGGAACGGTTGTCCATGGGAACTGGGAACATATGGTAGCCTTCATGTCAAGGGTTTCCTCTGGATGATGGCAAAGGGAACAGGAGTCTGAGAGCATCAGGTAGCTTGGGGGTTTAAAATTCTTGTACTGCTATCAGTTCCTGCTCTGTTCTCTCTGCTTTATCTTTTTAAAATCTGCCTTAACTTCAGCTGCTGCTTCTCCTATCTTGTCTCCTGTCCCTGCTTCTTCTCTGCATAGCCCCCTCCTGCCTGGTGTCACTGCCCATGCTTCTGCTCCCTGCTCATCTCACAGGACCTTTTCTCCACCTGCACAGACACTGAGCATCCTCACCCTTCTCCTTGCCCCATGGCAGCAGCTTAGGGCAGCTCAGGAGGGTGTTGGTCCTGTGCAGTGGTTTCTGGTGGCACAGCCAGCTTCCCGGCACCACACAAAGCCTTGTTCTCTTTGGGGACTGCAGTTTCCAGTCCCTAATAAGCCACCAGGCTCCATCAGCACACATGAACTGATTTTTTCAGAGGCTCATAATTTAGCCAGATGTCAGTGGGCTGTTGTGGGAAAAGACATTTCCCAGGAAGAAGCTGTAAAGCTCTAGGGCTTCTCAGCAAGAGGTGGCAAACGCTTCTGTAGAGTGGATAAAGCAGAATGCCATTCCCTAACCACATTCTTGAGCCTTGCTGAGCCATCTTAGCTGAAATTTCCACACAGAGAAAAGAAGCCTTAGGCAGGCAGCAGTCTCTGATGGGAAGCTTGAGCACCGATTTGCCAAGGATCTTTGCAGATTTTACAATGGGAGGAATGAAGAAATCTTACCATCAGCAGGACTATTAGTTTTTCTTCTGCCGGCTGAATGTTTGTCCTATGGTTCTCGTTAAAGAGCTGGCTTGTGCAACTGTAGATAGATTGTGCTTCATTTAGCAGGAAGACCTGGGATTTTCCAGGAAATGATTGGTTAAAAAAGAAATTTCTAAATATTTCAATTCACTTCACATCTAAACTCTCCATTTAATTTGTAACAACGACTTCAGATTATCTGCCCTAAAACCAGGATCTGCAGGCTGCAGTGAGGCACTAAACTGTCTGCGCTGATTTTCACGGTAGCTGAGCACCCTAACATTCCAGCCTTTCACCGTGGCACTCTGCAGCTCCAGAGGATAATTAACTGAATATCTATCAGCAAACGTTTGGAGTAACCTTTTCCACCGTCTCTGTGCTGGTGAATCCAGCTCACAGACTTTACCTCTTTTGGCTGTAATATTTGAAGTGAATTATCAGTGCAAGTGACTTTCACTTTCAAAGACCTACATTGCTTTTGGGAAGATCATATCGCATAAAATAGTTTCCTTCTGCTTCTCCCTCTTTTCTGCAAATATCTGCTGGATAAGCAGACAGCTGCATTTTTGGCAGCAGATTGGATGACTTGAAGCTATTCACTAAGAGCCTTAGCCAAGTGCTCAGAAGTCAATACAAAGCCTTCCCTTGACTTTAGTGGAATTGTGCCCTCAAAGCACTTACATGCAGGGAATGAGTGAAACCAATATAATTAAACTTAGCAAATGTATCTGGGTCACCCTGACAGCAAAAAACTTAATGTAGTTTTTTCGATCAGTATTTTATATCGTTAGTTTTATAGTATGCTGCCTAATTTGCGATATTTTTCCAACTAAAATGATTCAGGAGTAAAGGGATTAATTATATCGAGCAACGTTATTTTAGCATCTTTTTTTATGTTTGGTTTGGATTTCAATTATTTTTAAACATTTAAAAGTTAGTGATAAAGCCCCATTCTAGGAATAACTGGAATCAGAGCAAAGGACAGACAACTGATCCCCTGAAAAAAAAATTCAAAATAATTTTTCTTAGAGTACAAAATAAAAAAGCAGGTCTTTTTTCTTTAAGATAGACTGCCCTCAAAGTCAAATGTAATTTTAAAATGAAATTCTGAAGGCATTTGTTGTAACAGCTGAGGGTGAGGAAAAGAACGGTAGATCTAATGAATGATTTGGATCCAAGGCCTACAGATAAATAATTGGTGTTTCACTCAGAAAAGTACAAGTTTGGTGGGTTTTATTAAAGTCACGTGTAGCTGGATGTGCCTTTATCCCGGTTGTGAGGAGCTCTCACTGCCTGGGGATTAGGTTGGAACCAGACAATGGCAATTATAATTTTTATCCCAAACTTCAGCTTGTGGATACAAGTCATATGAGGATTGTGTAAAGTTCACGTCTTTTTCATTAGGAACATTTGTGAAAAAATACTCAGGAGATGGCAGCAATCAGACAGGGAATATATGGGAAAAGAGAAAACATAGTAAGGTCCTACTTCTGCAAAAAATGCAAGCATATGGTAACCTCCAGAGTTCAAAGGGATTACCCTTGTGCTTAAAGCTAAGCCTCTGTTTATGTCTTTGCTGTATATTTTGCTTACTTTCTAGATGGCTGCTGTTGGAGGCAGACAGGTTCTGAAAATTTTCAGAAATGCCTTAACAAGTGAGACACCTGAGCGTAGCAAAAATCAGATCCACAGAGCAGGTTCATCACCTCTGACTTTAGCCATCCAGATACTGGATTTCCAGCCTAGCAGCTTAAGCCCCTCTCTGTTTAGTGGTGAGCAGTAGGAAGGTAGAAAGGGCAATTCATAGCACTTAACCATAGGGCGGGATGAATCACACAGCAAAATTATCTCAGACTATTGAAATTAGAGGAAGCCCAACTGACTGATCCAGATTAGCCTTCTGACTCCTGGACAATAATGATAAATGTGAACAACATACATTTATGTTTCCTAGCTTAACAATGTATCTACGTCATTGCAGCTCAACCTTGCAATGCCCCTTTGTCATTTTGGGCCTGCCAAACAGTATCCTCGTTTCTGAATTATCCTTGCTTTTTGTTATGGTACATTAAAACTTCAAGTCCAGATCTTGAAATAGTTACGCAAAAAAGTTTTCTCCATGCCTTGGGGAGAACTAGACCCAGCTGTGTGGGATAATGGCACAAGAATCTGTTTCCTCTGAGAGCAAAAAGAACCTTTTACTCCTGTTTTACACCAGTGTTTATGGGGAGCTCCATAGAAGTCACTGCTGTGTGAAGGGGAGCATCAGACTTTTAAACAGGTCTAGAGAAATCAGGGGTAGAAATTAGTTGACTTCTTAATCACCCAGCTTGAATGTAGTTGTCTTGCTGGACAAACAGTCCTCCCTACCCACTTGAATGCTCAGTGTTCTCCCCAAATAGGTGCTTTAACATTAAGGATGCAGTGCAAAAGGTGCACGCTAAAACACCCTCACATTGCTTCCCCGTAAGCTCGGTAGAAAGGCAGGCACCTGACTTGAAAAGCTTGGCTCGTTCTGTAGGGGTAGTCATGTTCACTATAAAACTGCAAGAAAGAAGAAATTACAGAGAACTTGCATCCATGCTGTCTGAATCGCAAACCAAAGAGGAGTCTGATCTACATAAAACTCTTCAATTTTCCAATATTGTTTGTTTGTTTCTTTTCTCATCATTTTATTTATGCAGGAAATACAGCATTAGCAAAGAAAAAGATCTTTTCATGTTAAAATACTGTCTTATCAACAGTTTTAGCTTCTATTTTCGCACCCCACTCATAGATGCGCCCACAGGCAGTTCCGTGAATTCCTATTTCTGAAAGCTCTGATATCAGCTCAATAAAATGTATATTGAGATAAATGATAATCATCCCCCTTCAGCTACTGTCTGTGTTTACATTTGTAATCTGACTCAGCAATCTGCCTGTGTTGAGCAGATCATACCAATAAGTGAACTATTTTTTCAATTTACATGCTCCCAAAACCTTTAAGAAGTATAAATAAGGATATTTAGAGATTGTAAGTGACAGTCTAGCACTGCATATTTCCAATGCATGCTTTGGATCTCTCTTCCAACAGATTGCATTAATAGGTTTTAAGCAAGCAAACTGTGCGTGTTTATTCATCTTATGTTGCCATTTTCAGTACTTGTTCATAAGCAGTTCCATGGGAATCAAGAAAATGACAATAGGAGCAGTGGGTTTAAGAGAAAATGAAAAAGCCTAAAAAAAGTAGGAGCAAGTAAATGAAGTGTTTTTATAAAATCAAAGCTCAATTTTCTTCTTTCTCTTCCCATTAGCCAAACGCGGATTGCATGGATGATATACCTCCGGACTTGGAAGCATCCATAGGAGGACCTCCAACCAACCAGATAACAGGAGCCAGCGATATAACAGTGAACGAGAGCTCTGTTGCTCTGGATCCCCCGGTGCGGACTGTGGGAGTGCTACAAGTCATCCAAGATGTAGACTCCTTTCCCCAGGCTGGGGAGAGTAACTTCACAACAAGCAGTAAGTTCCTCTTTCTGGCAGAATTTGCACTGACAGAAATTATTAGAAACCTGAATCACAAACCAATATTTAATGGGGGAAAATGGCCTTTGAGGCCTTTTTTACTGGAGCAGTGACCTTACCTTAAGCCAAGTGGAAATCTACAAGGTAAGTAGATGTAAATATCATGTCATTCTGCTGTACTGCAAACACTCCCAGCCTGTGTCTGAATCTGTGTGTAGGATAACAAACTCTAGTTGGAGTCCCCCACATGGACAGAAGAACAAGTTATTGCATTCAATACAAAGAAGTACAAAGTTTTGGTCACCTTCAGGTATTGTTTACATGTCCTTTGGCCTGCCTTTCTTCACCGGGCTACATGACCATATGGAAGTTATTACCTGCATATGATAAAATAAATAGTAAACGCAGCAATCGCTTCCACTGCCTTTGGTCAAGAAAAAAAGAATGTTGAATTCTGTTCTTGCCGTTATCTTCTTACGCCAGCTGAAGCTTGTCTGATTATTTATTCATATTTGAATTTCTCATTTCATAAGGATTGATGGTCCTGTACTTGAAAACTTGAGTACGGTGAAACAATGCTGCCGATTTGTACTAAAAAGGAGAAATTTGGAGGTTTTCAGTGTAGTTTTTGCTTGTTCAAGAGGTGCCATTTGAGCTAGTAACCCACAAAATGTCTACATGGCTCTGTTTCTAATGTTTCTGATGTTCATTGTTGAAAATCTACTTCTGACAGTTTGAAAAGAATGGTTGTCAGCTGTTTTGAGTGAGGATTGTTTAAAATTCTCGCTTTTAGGTAAAATAGCAGATCAGTAGAAAATACATATCTGTTTGATACCAGTTGGTACGTTAGTATTGACAAGAATATTGTAGAAAATCATCAGATATACTTGAAGGGAGGTAGGAGAGTGTGATAAAATACAGGCTTGTATATGTAACCAACACAGCTCCTGGAAAAAAAACAATACTTTCAAGCATTTTTACGTACTACTCTGACCCTGGGTGTGACACCAAAAAAAAATGTGATGTATAAAAGATTGGAGAGACATGAGAGGGCTAGGCTGAAATGATCGTATTTTCCTTCATGTTGCAGCCACTGTCATGGCAGTGAAAATAACTTCTGGAAATACCGGACTTGTGACCTTAGGCATAAGTGACCCAGGAGTGGATTTTTAAACTCGTCTTTTGTGGATTAGGTACTTGGTTCAGTTTGGGTCCTTTTATGGTCAAAATACTGGATCCAGCAAAGGGTGTGAGCAACAAGGTTATAGACCCAGCTGTGATCCGTGGCCAGCCTGTCAGCTGGTGGGATATGACTTTCTCAAGCCTCCTTGGGTGCTGGCAAGGGCTGTTCAAAACAAGATGTTATTTTGTTCCTTCCAGTAATTGTTTTTAAATACATTTGAGGCTGATTTAAACTGAGAGAGAAAGATTTTGCCACAATGCTACTAAAGGCTGAGATAGACTCTGGTCTCAATACTCCTGAGGCCAGCAGCTCCCCTGGCAGATAACTACCCTTGTCCCACTGTTCTTTACGAGGTCCAGTACTGAGGTAGGGAAGAAAGGCCATGGTGTGTCCCTTACGCCCACAGCTGTGTGGCCCAAATTGAGAAAAGCCAGCAGCCCGGTGTAAAGTCCAACATCAGGGGCAGTTCATGCTTTTCATCCCAGGATCTTGGCATGCCAAGAAGCAGTTCTTTTGGTTTGTCGTCAGTGGTAACAATGGTGTCAAGGCAGCCAGGGAACACAAGAGCTCAGTAACTCTCCAGCCGTGCTCTCCCCCTCCAGGTTTGTTTTGAGAGTTTGTAAAAGTGTTAGTGTCCGTCCAAACACATTTGTTCTTCATTTTCTATGTTGCCAGCTAAGTAACTGGTTGAAAACGTTGCCTTGAGCCAGAGGAGCACAACAGGGCTGCAGATGCTTTATTTTGCCTTCATGCCCTCCCTTTTTTCCCTTGCCTTTGATGACACTGGGCAACAGTCCCTAACACCAGGCAATCCTGAGGGCTGACAGCAGAGTCCATGGATGAGAAACTTGCACCAAGGCCAGAGGGTCTGTCCCGACACTCAGGTAATGAGGCAACAAACCACAGAGCTCCCAGAGCTCACTCACACATCATTGGTATGTTGTAGCCAGGAATCTTCGTCTGGATTTCTCATCTCACAGTGGAATACAGAACTTGAATATTAGTCAGTTGTAGGTGTGGAAGTTTACATGCTGTCACCACCACATCCAAAGTGGTGCAATTTGCAGTAGTTCCCAGCAGCAGAGCCATTTGGTCTCTTTTTGTAGTGGAGCTCACAGTAAAGATGAGTTCCTTGGAATCAGCCCCCAGCTTCCAACCATCAGTGCTGGGAATTTGTACCTCTAGCTGGTATATGTGGCTTTGAGGCTGTTCAGGCACTCTGAAAAGTAGAGCTTAGCATCTCAGGCAGCCTGAACTCTAATCCAGTGAAAGCGGGCATCCAGAACCACCATCTAGTTGTGGTATGAAACCAAACGCTAACTAAATCAGAGGGCAGCTGTAGCCTAAATAGCTGGGTCATAGCTGTCATATAGTTGGGACCTAATAGGCATTGTGGCTGCATATTGTATTCAGGCTTTGTATTTCTTATTTCCAGAATCCTCATAGTTACACAAGGCTAAGCGTGTCCTTTCTGTGAACTATCCTGCCTGGCAATTCATACGTGCTGACGCTGATTGCTCCTAGGAATTTTTGCTGAAGTTACTAGATTCTGGCCTCTTTACATAGCATTGGTGACGGAAACATACTCCAAGGCTGAATTTGTGCTAAATGTTTTTCTTCCTCTTGTTTCTGAATCTCTGTAGACTGCCTCCCATGCAGTCTTGACATGGCAGCCTGTGCCCAGCACCACAAGCACCCATCTTTGCGTCCCTTCTTTTTCCTGGCAAAGTTCAGTGGTCCATGATATAAGGGACTTGCTGCCTCTTCCCACCCATTTCTGCAATACTTTTTGCTTAATTGCTGTTGCATCCTTTTGGTTTGTTGATTAATCATTCTGGTATTGTTTTCTTGGTTTGGTTTT
Organism: Anas platyrhynchos; assembly: GCF_047663525.1. Taxonomy (NCBI): domain Eukaryota; kingdom Metazoa; phylum Chordata; class Aves; order Anseriformes; family Anatidae; genus Anas; species Anas platyrhynchos. The sequence continues at coordinate 39,612,386 of NC_092590.1, forward strand.
AATTTCCCTTTCCAGCAAGTGTTCAGAGCCAGAAGGGCTCCCACAGTGTGTCTGGAGGGAAGATATTTCCAGAGTACTGTTCACATCGGGTGAAATTCTGTCTCCATTGAAATCTGGTGGCAAAGCTCCCACCTACTTCAGTGGGAACGGTTTTTCATTTCTGGAACTCAGACGGTGCTTTTCTTTTTCTTTCTGTGAGTGTGCTCAGCAGACGTTTCCTCTTCTCTCCCTCCCTTTTTCTCCCCGTGCTCCTGAACAGATGATGGCTTCCAAAGGACCCTTGGCAATGCAGTGTGCTGCAAACATCTGGATGGTCTTCACATGGGGGGGGCCTGTCCCTGGGGTTCTTTGCTAAACCAAACTTCTCCGGTGTAATAGCACTGAGTGCTAAAAAAATGGACAAGCAGTACCTCTCAGCTGGCTTCTACCGAGATCCAAGCCCTCATGGGCATGTCTACAGGCCAAAGGCTGTTCAGTATGTAGTCTTAGTGACTGCCTTGTGGTGGGATTTCATGCAGGATCCTGGGATAGCGTCTTAAAATGTGGTATTTCTGTAATCAGTTGCTGAAAATGGATGGATGGGAAAAATGAAAAACTGGAATTGGGGGGAAAAAAGGAGCATGAAAAAAATGAGTGAAATACATAAGAGTTCATCTCAGCAGAGTTTCCTGCTTTGACCTATTAGAGCAGGTCCAGAGGAGGGCAAGAAAAATTACCAGAGGACTAGAACACCTCTCCTATGGAGAGAGGCTGAGAGACTTATGGCTGTTTGGCCTAGAGAAGAGAAGACTGGGGAGAACTTCTTGCAGCCTTTCACTATATAAAGGGCACCTACAAGAAAGATGGAGAGAAACCCTTGGGTATGTAGTAACAGGACAAGGGATAATGGTTTTAAACTAAAAGAAGGTAGACTTAGATGATGTATAAGGAAGAAGTGCTTTACTGTGAGGGTGAGGCCCTGGCACAGGCTGCCCAGAGAAGCTGTGGCTGCCCCATCCCTGGAGGTGCTCAAGGCCAGGCTGGATGGGCTTTGAGCAACCTGGTCTGGTGGGAGGCGTCCCTGCCCATGGCAGGGGAGATAGAACTAAACGGTCTATAAGGTCCCTTCCAACTCAAACCATTTGATAATTCTATGAGTCTATTAATGTTCAACTTTCAAGATGGTACGAAAGAAGATAATGTAGATATTTTTCCCCAGTAATGCATCATAGCAATTTGTGCTGCCCAATTTTTTAGTACTGAGTTATACAAAATGTCAATATGACATCTTTGAAAAATCCAGCATGGGTGGAATTTCCTGCTTTACAGACATCGTGAGTGTGAGCTAGACTAAGGCTTAACTTGGCTAAGGTCTGAACTTGAAGAAGTTCTGAGCTGCACCAGCTTTGGCAGAGTGGAAGGTGGATTTGGGATTTGATACTTAGCAATATTATCTGGGTCAGGCTCAGCCGGGGTTGAATGATATGGTTTAAAAATGTAGTTCACTGGGAAAGTAGCGTCTAAATGCTTTAAAAGTTGTGTGATGCTTGCAAGAGAAAAAGTAGATTTTTTTTTTCATCTTTTATAGCATCTATGATCATTAATGTCCCTCAGCCCGTGTAGTATTTTATAATCTCTGCAGTAGATAATAGGCACTGACTGAGTCTTTGCTCTGTGTTGGTAAATACCCCTAGATTTTCAATTTAGACAAGCTTTTATCCTCTCTTCAGTGTGATGTCCTGTCATTACTGCATGAGGCCTCAGAAATCCCACCAGTACTGTCTCTGTAGCTGGAGTAAAATTCATAAATAATTCTACTGCAAAGATGGGCAGAGGTTTTAATATGAAAAACCACAAACTCTCCCCAAAGGTGTCTCATTACCTGCAAAGTCTGCTGAGTTTGGCAGGCTGTAGAACAGCATTGGCAGTCCAGGGAATATCAGCAGTTCCTTTTCTGCCTCCCATTTTGTTCCTTCCTTAAAACCCTGCCAACAAGTAGCTTGTCATGACTGTTAGGACACTTTCAAGTGTCTTCGATAGCTCTTCATTAAATCTATTAATATAGCTTCTCAAGTAATTATTTTGATCTGTGTATGTCTAAAATGTCTTTGTGAAGAATAATCAACCTTTGGAAGAGGATGAAAGTGCATGATAAGAGTCTGATCCACTGTTGTCTTGTCACCACTTGACTGTTCTTCTTTGCTATTAATAGTGTTTTTTTTAAGCAGAAGTAAAGGGGGAGGAAAAGGTGGGAAAAGTCCCTAGACAGTAGTTAATACGGAAAGTTATTAACACTTGCATTAGCACCTAACATGGTCCTGGAGACAGAATGCTGGTGGGACCTAGTTAAAGACTGAGCAGATTGGGTCCCATGTGTCTGAGGTATGACATAAGTCCTGGTGGCTCTATTAAAAGCTTGTGCGGATGTTGCACTGAATAGTTATCATGGACTGAAAATGCCAGTGAGCTGAGGTCCTACATTCATTTTGAGACTCGCACCAGTGCCAACATAGCACTGGTGGTTTGGAAGGCCAGCAGTGGTTTGAAAGGGTCACTGGGTGAAATACAGCAGGCATTAAAAATGTTTTCTGCATTGTTACGTATACCTTAAAGACTCGTGCCAGGCTGTGTGAGTGGATAGTTTTTTGGTTATAAAACTACTCTTCTTTTCCATATGTTGAGACATGAAATTCAAAGTGTTTCTGTACAGCAAATAGCAGAAAGATGTTCAAAATGCTATGAAACAAGGACCAATTTAAAATATTTTTTTTCGTTGTTGGTGTTTTTTGTTTGGTTTTCTGTTTCACATCTGCTATATGCATTGTCATTGGATATAGAGCAAGCAGGAAACTATGTTTTTTTATCAAATGTGTCTTATTCCCCTTAAACACGCTGAGCTGTCCCTGTGGCGTTATCAGGGTGTACATGTGTATCACATGTACAAGTACATGTGATAGTGACTGCATCTCAGCCTACAAGACTTGTGCTTCTCTCCTGCAGAAAGCCACGGGGCAGTGGTAGAGGAAGATGCTGGCCTAGACTTGGTTTCTGGAAGAGGGTGGTGGTCTTTGCCTAGTGGTTTAGACGTAATTGTGAGAAAAATCAGCATCCCATCATGATGTCTATGAAATTCTGGGGCAACAAGTTTTTAAATCATTGCAAAAACAGTTCTGTGGCAGCCGTGCAGCCAAGGCTGGGAAGCCTAAGAAGTAAGTAACGTACTTCAGTAGTGACGGCTCCCATTTATATGTCTCTGCATACCATTGCTGTGGCAGCTACCAGCTTGCCTCTCTCTGTCACAGATTACTTACTCCTGTCTCTGTGTTACCCTTTTGGTGTGCGGCTATGTTGCGAGCCCAATCCAGAAGCTAACCATTTTTTCCCGGGTTATTTTCCATTTGGATCAGTTCCCTGATGCAGAAGTAGTTGTGCCAGTACAACAGGAGGAAAGAAATGTGGAGTACAAGAGAAGAGGGTCAAATAAGCCAGCTATAACAATGCTATTGCCAAAAACAAGCTCAGTATCTCAGAAGTACAGCTAGACCCTACACAGCTGTCTGTTTTGCCCAGAAATCAGAATAAACAAATAGGCAAAGTAAACAAGAAGTTTCAAATTTCATTTGAATAATCACACCAGAGTATACAAGCATCTTGTTAATAGTCTCTGAATATGAAAGACATAAGGGATTTATTATCTATTATGATGAAACTCAATTAGTAAGGAAAAGTGCCATTGTAAAAATTGTGATGGCACACAAATATGTCCCTAGAAATACCATTTCCAGTTGTTCTGCTCGTGCATTATATATGTACAGGGGAAAAGGGGACCTGAGGACTGGGATCAGGGTGAGGTAGCTTACATCTTTATTTATACTTCGCTGTCTCAGGTAGGCATCTAGATAAAGCATTGAACAACAACGTGTTTAAAGAAAAATCGACAAACAATGTAGAGTCAAATACAAATCTGAACTGCAGAGAGATGACTTAATACTAGTTGTTCTCTTTGATTTATTCTTGGAGAATGAAAGCCTTGCCTTGCAAGAGATGTTCGGCATTTTACTTGCAAGCTGCTTGATTATTTGGGATTCAATCTCACATCTCTAATGTCTGTGGAGTTTTTGTTCTCATCAGTTTTTACACAAAAGCCTCCACTGAAGTCATCAGGAAGAGCTTTTTAAGTTACAATGTGCTACAGAGATTCTCAATCTTTTTTCTGATCAATTCAGGAACAAAGACAAATGGGAGACACAAGGGACCAGCTGGGATCAGCACCTGAAAGTAAGAATTAAGAAGTCAGACCAAGCAGCAGCCCTGTAGCTGGGCAGGCAGAGAAAAGGCAGGCTTCCAGGGTCAGTCCTGCTGGTTGCTGCCGTTGTTTCAGGCAGATAAGCAAAGCAAAATTAATGCTTGAATGTACTGCACAGACCCCAGAAGCCCCTGTCAGGATCTACTGTAGCAGTCATTATATATACAGATAGTAAAGGATGGAGCCACTTCTGAAAAATTCATGGGTAATAGCACATACAGAAAGCAAACAAATCTAATAAATTTAGTGGGGAAAGGAACGACAGTGAAAAGCCAGCTGTGCCTATGGGAGGGTGAAAGCGTGAGGCTGAAATACTGGAGCTGCTCGTAGAAAGTAGTGCCGTATTTGCCGCAGTCATCTTTGATGCTGCTTGCATCGCTTCATAATGGAGCATACATTTGCTTCAGCACTCTCATAGTGTCACGACAAGTTTGAAGGTGACTCAAATGAAGAAGTAAGCCAGGCAAAAGCTCTACTGTTGTGCTATTTCTAGTCATGTTTTTTTTCTCCTTATTCATCTAGGCTAGTCAGTGAACATGGGAGAAAATCATTTTGCACCTGGAAACCATCTGGTTTCTCACAAGCATTTAAGGGACCACAAGCGTGCTTACACATGCATTTCATGTGTCGTAACCAACAGGTCTGAGTTGCCTTTAGAAACAGAGTAAGTGAAAGAGCTGTGTGTGTGCCTGTGTGGTTTTGTTTGACAGATAAATAATCTTTCAGGAGATTTCTGGCCTGCAAGAAACATCCAAAAGTGATGTTCTTTAAGTTTTCTCCAGATTCTTGTGGGACAGCAAAAAAGAAAAGGTAGTCATATTTGCTCATGGAAGGAGACCAGTCATGTCCTAGCGTGGTTTTGAGACAGCTCGTTCTTTTGTTACTTACCTCCAACTCCAGCTGAATTCAGGGTGCTTCAGAGATGCTTGAGGGTGACCCCAGCAACCAGTCAGTTCACCTAGATGAGAGAGTTCTCACTAAATCTTCAGGAACTTGACTCATCTTCTTGTGCCGGGCGTGGGCAGTTTTAACCGAAGATAGCTCCTGAAGCTGATGCTTTGAAACTGATAGGCCAGGTGGAGAAACTGGCTTATGGGTGTTTTTGGAGAACATGAATGACCAGAAGAAATGTAGGTAACAGGCAAAGCCCAACATCCAAAAGGAAATATCCCAGCTACTGACCTGAGTATTAGGAACGGATTTTCTCCTGCCTCAGAGTCTGGGGAGATGAGGGAGGTGGGTAGGCCTTCACATTCTCAGATGCTGAAAATAGGGCCCACACACTTGTGTTTTAGCCCAACTAGATGCCATTTTTGCCACTCCACTGACCAGGTCAATATCCTGAGGAATATACTCAGGCTGTACTCAGCATAGTGCACAGGGGCATCAGAGCTGCATTAATGAATATCTGGGCTTCCAGAGTGCTCACGGAATATATGATGGAATATCCACTCAACTCGGTATGTTATTGTGACTGTCTTTTGCAAGTGCAGACCTGTGACTGTTCTTTTCATTGTAATTCATATCAAACATATCTATCTGAGGCACTCAGAGAGCAGACAAGAACATACACTCTGTTTTGACAATAATTAAAGCCTATGTTAATACAGATATTAACGTGCAAAACAACTTATCTGCAGATCTCTGTGGTGAATTTCTGTTATGTTTGCCACTATCTCGGTACCATAGTGCTGTAAGACAGTGAAGAGCCATATTCCTTCAGGGAGAATGCATTGAAAATGTGTAGAACAAAGATACTACTAGCAAAGTCAGAGAAGCATAGCAGAATATGAAAAGCACTTAGCTAAAATAGCTTTATTAGATTGCAACATCTCAGTGGAAAAAAAAAAAAATCACCCGAAAAAGGTTTCAGATCTGCCAGTTCCTTTTGCAGTTAGGTAAATACGGCAATATTTTCAGCTGCTAATATTTCTTTGGAAGGCAGCCTCCAAATGTGATGTCAGGTACATATGACAAACCTTGCTTCAGGTTTTGCCTCTTGTGCAAGGGATATTGAAGATGAGACATCGCTAAACTTTATTACTTCTTTATAATTGCTTTTTGAAAAGGTAGTGGCACCAGAAAATTGTCTTTCTACGCATGAAAAGCTATCAGTCTGTAAGGCCAAAATAGTCTCAGAGTAGGATACTTTAGAAAAATGACCCTCTGCAACCTGCTCTGGGAGATGTAATGTGCATTCCCAGATGCTGAGCAGCCTGCAGCCTAAAGGTACACTTTTAAAAGAAACACTTTTTCAGAAAAGCTGTGATAGGAAGACTATATTTTCAGTTGTTCACCCTCAAAAGTGCCTTGTTAAACTACCATATTGGCTGCATATTCCACAGGGTGGAAACAATTACATTTGTGTACAGTAATTTCTTCTTCTGTCTTTCTTAAATGAATCCTAAAGTTTCTTTGTGATTGTGATTGAAACATGCAAGTTCACTTTTCTTGGAGAAACAGAAAATACACTGTAAATTCATATTCAGCTTCTACCAGTCCTTTTTTCAGACTACATAAATAATGTAACAGTATTTTACCTTTAGTTTACAAAACTCTCAAGGTCTAAATAGTCTTCTGGAACCACCACTGCTTGAAGAGTGGAGTTGAAATTGAAGAATTTGGATGGAAAAGAAGGGCAGAAGGGGTTAAAACTGAACTTAATTTCATGAAATGTTGATTCTGACTGCAGTAGTGTTCCCAAGAGAACTAATGAATCAGTGCAGAGGCATTTTAATTCTTTGAAGTTCTATGGTTGGTTTCCAGGTTTTAAGACAGCTTTGGTATTTTAACTTTTCCTGGTACCTGTCAGTGCATATCTCTTTCTTCTACATCTCTGAAGAGTGTGAACACTCACAACTCAAAAGAAGCTGGAATAGGAGTATATATTCACAGCAAGATTGAAATGGACAAAATCTTTTCATACAGGGAAACAGTGTTTGAAAATAGCTCTGTTCCAATTTGAAGATGTACTTGTGGAGAGTTAGGGAGGTCTTGATCTCCAAGTGGCCTGATGACCATATTTTATTGTAATATTCCAGCTGCAATTTGTCAGAACTTAAATTGACCTTCTCTTCCACTGGTCAAAGAAGAAACTCCAGAAGTGGATGTCTCTGTCTTGGCCTTTTTCTTGTTCTCTTGAGCATTTCAGTAAAAATCCATGATGAAACCAAGGAAGGGGGGTTCTGATGCCAGAAGCTGCTCACCTGAAACTACATTGTGACTGTAAGCTTATTTGAAGGGAAATTTTAAATGGGCCTAGGTTTATGTAACCTAAGACCAGTTTCCTATTGGTGTTCCTACTGGGTTTCCTGCTAGCCAGCCCCAGGCCTTCAGGGACACTTGGCCACTGACAAGTCAGACTGGGTGCTAGGACTGAGGTGCCCTTGAGGCTGGATCTAGTGGCATTTAGGTGAGACCGTGTTAGTCTTGCTGCTTATTGGCATGGTTGCCTCTCTCTGGGTTTTAATTGTCACATCTTGCATTTTGGAAGCGGCTAAGCAGAGCTAGCTTTGTTGTGATGCTACTTGTGTGAACTGAGAGCAAGGAAAGCAAAGAGGAGCTGGTCGAAAAAGGAGAGGGAGTTTGCTTGTACCCTTGCTTCAGGGTGATGAGACAAAACAGTTGGCCACACATGTCAGGGAGTCAGATCAAGTTAAATTGTGCCATATCCTTGTTCATAAAGGTTCATTTGGGTGAGGAAAGGGAGATGGGCAGGAAGGAGAAAGGGGGTTAATTAAATTAATTAAAAATCTTTAACTCAATATGCTCGTTAGTTTGGTTTCAGTTTATGTAAAGGCTGACTTTTTTCTTTAAATAAGTGATTTTTTGTGGATGCATTTTCAGACAAGATTCGAATGTAGCAGGCCTGGCCTGGCAGATCTAAGATTTATTTTTTAATAGGAAAAAACAAACATGTTGAGCTACTGCAGCGTTGTCAAAGAAATGAAACTGTTGACCTTTTTCTTTATGAACACTTTTCTCAGTTGTTGTTCTGTACTCATATGCTTTTATATGAAAGTGCATTAATATACACAGCCTAGCTTGTCGGGATGTTATCTGGTACACTAACCCTGCTAAGAGAAGAGAACATTTTGGATGTTTCTTTTCCAAGTAGATGGTAATTCTCTACATCTCTTAGCCATATTTTAATCCACGCTTCATGTGCCTGTGATGAGTTTAAATATGCTTGGTTTTCTTTCCTTATAGAATGCTTTTGGTTACATCAAAAATATTGCTAAATCCTTTAAGCAACCTGTGAAAGCACCTTAAAGGAGACACAACAGGCCTTAGATGTTACTTGTCCAAAAATAGTAGGTTTGATACAGTCTCCATACCTTTTTTTTTTTTTTTTTCTGATTCCTAAACTAATGGAAAGAGCCACATTTCTCCCAAAGACAGCTCTGTATATACAAATTAAATGAGATTCAATTATTTAGGCTGACAGGCAGTCCTGGCAAGCATTTCTGCTGGATACTCTGGACTGTTTTCAGCTATGTAAGTCTACTATTCTCATCCTACTAGTACTCAGTCTCAGTTATACAAGATTTATAGATTAAACCACCGCTGAGAGTGTCATACCCCGCCTGTCAGTCCACAGGTGTCCACAACAATTTGAGCCATTTTGCATCCCATGCTAAGTGCCAGCCCACGGCCTGGCACAAGTCACGTGCTGCTTACAAGTGCCCTGTGCTACACAGGGACCTTCATGGTATGTAAACCATCTGAACAGTGGAAAGCTCTTGTTTTAGGAAGTATGGAGTGCAAAAGTTCACATTTTGATGGGGAGAATGCAGTCTGTGACCAGGGTCAAATTCAGTCCTCAGTCAGAGCAGAGATGGCCACAGCCCTGGGTGGAAACTCATGCTGATAGCAAAACTATTGAGTAGGCAGCAGGAGGGATCAGAGCTGGAATAATTTCTGTTCAAAAACTGTATAATTACACCAGAATCTAATACGTGTTGCAAGGTTTGATAGGTTTGTGAGGTTTAAAAGAAAGGAGTGTTAGCAGCTGAACTCATCTGTCATCAGAGGATGTAAAAAAAAAAAAAGTTTAATCTCTGTGGGTTGATGTTACATGACGGGTTCTTTTGAAAAGTAGGTGTGATAGCTTTTAACTGACATCTGGCTGCAGTTCTGCACTGACAAAGAGATGAAGTAAGAGGCTGGGGAGCTCATACAGTGAATGATACTAATTCCTAGCAAATCTGAAAGGGATTATATTGTGCAGCCACTACAATAGTGGAGAGTAGGCTCAACTACCCAGGATGTCCCTTGCAGAGTAAGTCTCCTAAGGCTTTGTCTTTAAGTTAAGAGAAATATTCCACATTTAAAAAATAATAATAATAATAAGTTGTTCTACTGTAGCTGTTTTGAAGCATGATTTCTGTGCTATCTGCCCTTTCTTGCTATTATTTTATTAAAAACAACATCGTCACTTAGACTCCAGAGAAGATGAAAAATCTGAAAACAGTGAAGCATTTCACATTGCTTTAAAGGAGACATTTATGGAAGCTCCAGCAGTTGGTACTGACTCATCTGCAGTATTTGCCAGTGTTCAGTGAAGGACAGGGCTGTGCTCTCCATGTGTGCACGAGGGAGGACGGGATACATGTACCTATCAAGAATGCATCTGAACACAGCGCACAAGAAATTAAGTTTAGACTGTTCTCAGTTAGGGTAAAATTTCCCTATCTAAGGATTCTGTGAAACTGAATATTAAAGCTTTCTGTTGGAGTATTTAAGTAGTCCTTAGGGCCTCAAAAGTGTATAAAGGTTGTAAGAAACTTGTAGGAAGGAAATTCAAATTAGAAGAATATGTTACTTTGAAAACATCTAGAATTTATTTTTAAAAAAACTACTGCAATTTAAATGAAATTAAGGGCTGACACTTTTGCTTGTCACGTTATTTTTCTTCATTAAGAATGCACATATAAATGGATGAAATTGTTTCTTCTGTATGGAAGGCTGAATGTTCATGTTTTATTTAATCGATCATCCTATTAATTCTTTAGTGTTCTGTGCAGGCAAAAGCACTCGGTTAATCAATTGGATTGGCTTCCCCGTGTATTCAGAAGAATGTCTGTTTACCTGCGAGCCCACCGCAGCATTGCAGAAATAGTACGGCTATGGGGTATGGCTGTAGTCATCTGTTCAGGTTCTTACCTTGTTCCAATGCCTGTATCAGAGCTAGCTGCAGGACGTGGCATTGCTGCTGATGCCCTGTCTTCAGAAATGACTACGTCTTCCAGCACATGGTGGGGCAGGGAGCTGGGCCAGGCACCCTCCAGAGGTCCTCCCAACCTCAACCACTCTCTGAAGCTGGTGAGACTGGAAAGCGCTCTCATTGCTTTTAGACAGGGGACCTCTTACAGAGTCACCGAGACACTGTGCAGTTGAGGCTCCATGGTTCTGTTGTTTTTTCCTCAAGAGATTTCTTGCACAGCCAAAGTGCACTTAAATCAATGTTTATCTTTTGAGCTACAGTAAGTAGATAAGCCATGGCCTCTAACAAAACATATAATTGAGCTGTCCAATTCAAATCAGGTTAGACTGTCCTGTAGAGTTCAAGAACATATTTTCACTGGGTTGTTGTGCTGTTTCTGTGATGTATTCTCCATTTTTATGGACTTAAAGAATTAATCTTTAACCTGAGCAAAATACTTTGGTCAAATGTGTCCCAGTGTTTTGGGGGCATGTGTCTGACAGTCCTACAGGGGCATGAGCACATGGTGGGAGACTGGAGATGGTCAAATCCTGCAAGTCCACGTGTGGCTGGTGGAAGGCAAAACACTGCTTTCACTGCGTGGTGTCAGAGGAAAAGGCAGCAGCAGAAGAAGCGTGACACAAAACGTTACAGTCTCTGTGTGTGTCTAATGTTTGTGGGCAGGCCTTGGGTAGTGCAGAGGTGCTGGACCTTGTGGGCGGATGCCCACTGAATGCCATCCCAATCTGCCTGGACTTGGCAGGCAGAGCAGTCCCACAGCTGTGCCCTGCCTTAGGCATTGGAGCTGTTGCTGCAGCAGAGCCAGCCCCATTCTCAGGCGTGTTGTTCCCTTATACTAGGCAGGAAAGAAGACTCTTTCCCCTTAAGGTACAACTTACACTGCTAAAAGCTGTATTTTGCGTAGGAGTAAAGATGACATCCCATACATTGGTTCTTCCACCATGACTGTGTTTTGTTGGTGCTTTTTTTTCTCTTTTGGCTTCATTACCATGTGGATTTTTTCATATTTAATGAGAAGATGTCCCTGGGTGGAGTTTTTATTATGGACGTTTCTAATGGGTTGAAATTTCAGCCAAGGATCATCATCACCAACATGGATGGTGAGAAAGTGATCTGTACTGACACACACAAAATTCAAGAGCCTGAGAAGTGCTGGGCTAATGACTTGACCCTTTATCCTGGAAATGTCCTGAGATCCCAGGTGGAACCTGTTGGAAAGAAGGCAGGAGAGACAGTAGGAAAGATGATGTGCATGCATTTTGTTCAAGTAACCCCACCACTGCTGGGCTTTTCAGCAATCTCCTTGTGTGCATTTTCTCATTAAATCCTCTAATATACATGCACAGCCATTTTTGTGATGCCTTTGCACAGGGCTGTTTGTTGTAACTGCTCTTGAAAGTTCAGTCTATGATTCATCAGTGTGATGGTTTGCTAGTGGCCTCGCGTTTTGGAGAGCTTATGCAGTAAATGGTATTTAAAGAGGCAGATTTGAAAATTGCACACATGCTGCCATGGTGAGCAAGCTCAGCCAGACTCACATGAGCTTGTTGAACCTCCTCATTCAAGAATTAACAGGAGTTCACTTTAAAGCAAGCTGTTGTTTTCTCTTACAGCTGTGTGCATACTTGTAGTTGAGGAAGCAGTTCATGGTGATTAAGCAGAAATGTTTTTTTTCTGCTTGTCACAGCAGCCTACATTTGACAACAGGTTCTCACAATTAATTGCCCCCATGCAGATTTTTGCTGGCTAGTAGCCACCTTGTACATGAGCTGAAGTGAGAGTGAGAAGCTCCTGGCGTCCTTGAAGAAAAGCTGCAATAAACTGATCTCTCTTAAAACAGCCTCACCAGATCTGGATCTGCAGGCCCCCTTCGATGCTGTAGTCTTGTGCCTATGGTTTGCTTCTCCAGGCCCTAAACCCCACTGCTCGCGTTCACCTGAGTCCCGGAGGTGGCATTCCCAGGCATGCCATGGCTCTGGCTGTCTTTGCAGGATCCAGCAGTGCCGAAACCATCAGGCACAGCTTGTAGCAATAGGCTACAATTTCCCCCAGGTCCATCTGGACCAGCAGATGCTGTGGAGCCCCAGCCAACACCCATCTCTACAGGCACTGTGGGACAGGCTCTTCAGCTGCTGCAGCAGGGAGGAGGGTGCCCGTGGGGCGAGTATCCCTTCCCTCACTCCTTCCAGCCAGGAGCAGGGCACAGAGCAGCAGAGCACAGCAGAGCTGCTGTGCAGGTGTGCTCAGCAGGGACCAGCAATGAGAAGGAACGACCTCAGCTCTGTGCAGCCACAGCTGCCAAGGAGTCCCCCGAAGAGATGTCACAATCAGACCAAGAAAAAGGTTTTGGAAACCCCTAGCTCACATTGAGCCTTCTGCTTTGATGTTGTATCGTGCCTGGGGGGACTGCAATACCTCTGTGGTGTGGGATTTGTGTGGCGTTGGCCAGGATGTCTCTATATCACTCTGAAAGGATGTTTCCTCCTTGTGCTCGTTAAGAACAGAACTGAAGTTTCTCTTACCATTAGGTGCTTGTTCATTGAATCTAGTGCATTATGTGTCTGAGTCAGACTGTAATTTCCTTCTGCTTTCAGCCATGCAGGAAGCAGAGTGCACTGCTGACATGTGCTCTTAAAATATAAACAGAAAAGTTCAGTGACAGCAGCAGTCACCAGTATATAGCCCATGGAAACTGTGATATACAGTTAGATTGTGTGATTATGCTTCTTGTATGTAAAGTCCCTTTATTATGCCAGCCTGACAATAGGCTGTAGAGCATGTAGCACATGCTGGTGTTACGCACTTCTCACCTCAGCTACTGGAAAAGTCCTTGCAATATTTCTTATGTCCTATTGACACAAACAAGCATGATCATTTTTAACTTCATCACTTAATGCTGTTTGTTTTGCAGCATCACTGAGGAGCCCTGGTCATTCAGCAGCTGCCAAGAAACGAAGTAAAAAAGTGGTCTCCAGGGCTCACCTGGCAGTTTATAGGTTTAGCGTTGTGGTGCAGCAGGGACAGCCTGCAGATGTTGAAAGGCAGGGAGCGCCCCTTCCCGTCTCTACCTCAGTATGATTCTCTCCTGAAGTTGGCTGCAATACTTGCCCTGTGTCTGAGCCAGCCTCTTCAGCTGCTAACCTACAAAACCTTTCGTTAAGTTAATTTTCAGTCATTTTTGTAAATTAACTTCCTGGCCAAGACTTCCTGGCCAAGCAAAGGAATGGCAGGGCTGACTTCAGGGTAGGTGTCAGGAGGGCAAACTAAGGCAGGGGAGCTGGCCTCGCTGCTCGGATCTGCCATGCTGCCGGTACACAAAGCTATAGTTCAGCTACCTCAGAAACTAGGTCTGCATGCAGAGAAATGAAACAGAAGAGTAACAGAAATGATCAAAGAAAAATGCCTGCACGTGATGTATTCATAGCGGTGCTTGGGAGTGTGTGATAATAGGGAGGGAGTATAGTTCAGTCTGGGCCTAAGAGACTTCTTGTAATTTGGTCAAGAGTTGAATTAGGCTTTTTGTTTAAAGTGAAATGGAAAATTTAATTTAATGTTTCTTAAGATTCTTAGAGAAGTGTAGGAGATGTCAGGATGTTACCAAAAGCAGCTAAAATCTTTCACGATTGGAAACCTTTAAGTCACTAAGGTCCTTAAGATCAAAACTGCCATGTGGTTGCAGCACAGTTCTTTGGTATTTCTGAATCTTTTTTTTTTTTTAATGAGATCTTATTTTCTGATTTTGAATCAATGCCTGAATAATTTAATGTGTTCTAAATAATAATTATTTTTAACATTTATTTCTCAAATTTACCGTGGTCATCAGATGAACATGCTCTCCTGACCAGAGTTACAGCTGGTGTGGTATGTTGGCACTGACAGTGTCTGGTGGCAAATGGTAAGAAGGGCGTGCAGCAGCATCCCACTGCTGCTCTCACCTTCCAGACAGCAGGAGGGTTCAAGGAGGAAGGGAAAAGCAGCTTTGAAGAAGGTTTAAGAGGCTGGACACCCTGCTGCAAAGGAAGCAGCATGGGTCTTGTCTGGCAATCAAACATGGGGGTTAGCTGGTATGAGAGAATAGAGGGCAGTGCAAGGGACCTTAGTGTGATGACTGCATCAACTGTTCAGATAATTTCTCTTATTATATTTTGACTGAGTTTCCAAGCGACAAGAGAAAAGACCCAAGGCATGGGGAGAGAGAAAATGATATTGCGGTAACTAGGCCACAGAAGGAGTTTCCCTGCTGGTCCAAGGGCAGGAACATAATGAGCATGACCCGTAAGAGTAAGGAGAAAGAGGAGAGCATACCAGAAGCAAAAATTCTAGGTTTTCTTGTGTCATACTTGGCAGAGGCGTGTTCATTGTACCACAAAGAGGGCTGGCAGCTCCCCTCTGAGACAGCTGATCAAGAGTTCCCAAAATGTCAACCAGTTTCTTATAGGCAGAAGACAAATCAAAGTGTTGACTCCTAAAATGATTTTACTATGTGCTGTGAATTTCAAAGACTTGTATATTGATTCACAGACAAAATTCCAGAGAGGTAGTATGTGCTCATTAAAATGTATATACATTTATAAAATGAAAAAAATATATATTTTCCAGCCTATCAGGTCCAAGTGTCACCATGCAATAACATCTGGTATGTGTTCTGCCCCATTTGCTCAGCTAGAAAGCAAATGTGTTTGCTATCTGTTCCATGTGTTTTATATCATCTGTCTTTATTTATTTATTTATTTATTTTCCCTTTTTGGATAGAACATTTGGGTGGTGATACTTTCCATGCTGTTTATTAAAGTGAGTTTCCTGGTCTTGCCAACACACAAGATGTCTCCTCAGGTAACTGGTATTAAAGTTTATTGCCAAAGTATAACATGTTCCAAATTTAGGCTTCAGAAAATTGGTTACGTTACTAATAATATGCCCCCCACTTCTTTTTGTTTGTTTTGATGCTTGACTTGAGATACCTGGATATGATTTCCAGAAGTGCTGAGTACTTACAGCTGTACCTGAAGGTCACAGAAGATATGCCTGAGGCATACAATGTGCAGGTTAATGCTGTAGCTGAAAATCAGTTGTAGCACGTTTCGTTTGAGCACCCAGAGTTGGTGAATACTTTGAACAGTGATGCTTCTACCTCTCAGTAGCTCATCTCTAGAATGATGACGATGCTACCCCTTCATACCCATGGTGTTTGAAGATGAGGAACTGCATCTTTGGCTGTTTTCCATGAAAAGATGCTGTATTTTCTCCAAAGATGTATCTCCCATGGAAAGATTAAAGAAAGCTTGTTACCCTTACACTCATTAACATAACACAAGTTGCCTTTGCAAATGATATTTGTGTTTTATGTCACGTCTAGGCCCACCTATGAAGGCCCTCAGCTGCTTAGATCCAGTTAAACACATTCTTGAAACGATTTCTTACTGAATCTTGCCAGGTCACAGCATTTGGTTCTTTCTGGTGTGCTGATGTTTGGATAGTCTTCGCAATGTGCTTCAGATGCTGTCTGCATTATCCTCAGGATGAAACAATGTTGCCATTAGTACAGTCACAGAGCTCTGGCTTGTTGTCTGTGGAACAGACTCTAACCTTTTCTTCCAAAAAGACTTACTATGCTCAAGTACTTTTCCCCTTGCTGTGCAGATAAGTTTGTCTGCAGTGCTAGGGAATACCAATAAAACACTTCCCCAGGACTATGTTCTCAGCTGCAGCCAGCCAGACTTCTTCATCCATTTTATTAGCCTCTGTGTACAAAAGAACCGTGTTAGTAACAGGTTTTTTATAACCCTCTCCACTCAAACATAATCCCACTGCTTCTTTTGCATTAGAGATTTTATAGGCATTTTTAGTGCCTTTTATTTCAGTTGTTTTGTTGGTGCTGTTATGGCCTGATCTAAAGTGTTATGATTATCAGGATGATATGGAAGGAATTTGGCACTTATTTTATAAAATGATCCAATAAAAAGTGTTGGATGATTAATTCGGGAATAATTTTAAGAATCAATAGTGTTTTTACAGAAGACGGTCGTAGCAATAAAAGAAGTATGATTGGTACTGTTGTGGAACTAGTTGCCATTTGAGGTGCTAACTTAATAGGACCGTGCTCTTTTTTTTGGTGGATCATAAGCAGCAAAGCGATGCTGTGGCAAGGTCGTGCTGAGGGGGAGCAATAAGCTCTGTAATAGTGAAGTGCGTGCTTGGGCAAAGAAAAATGAGGGCTCTAGAAATGTCTCCTCTCTCCTGTCATAACTCAAATGTGATGGATAGCGTGTTCGGGTTGTTACACTGGAAGCAAAGTCTGAAAACCACTGCTTGCCTTGGCAGGTCACTGTGGCGTTGTCCTGACCAGAATCTGTTTTTGTAAAGGTCCCTTATCGATGCCTCTACTGACCCTGGATGTATTTTCTTCTCGTGTCCTCAGAGCTACAGCTGATGGTCACATTCCTGTTTTCTTCTGGAGCAAAATGCTTCGAGACACATCTGACTGGGGACAATGTTTTTTTAATAGAAATGAGCACCGGACTAGGATAAGGTTTATGCCACCACATAAATTTTAGATATTTTTCTATACCTGAGGGCTAACCTGTCACCCAAGATTGTGTGAATTGGCTTGGTTCTACCTTCAGAAGATGAAGTGCTATGAAATTGGATATATTTCACAGTAGTGAAAGTGTGAAATGAGTAATGAAATAAAGCCTATTTTTTGCCATATATTTATTGTCAGAACCAGGTTTTGGAGTCCCATTGTCTGCTCTGCAATTTCGGCCACCTAGAGATGAGGTAATAACTAATAATATATTTTTTTTTCAAAGTATCTAATTAGATGAAGAAATCAATAATTGTTCATTTCTCCTCAAAGCTGGGCATCTACTGTCAGGAATGGAAGGTCTGGGGAGAAATGAGACTTGTGCTAAATGCTCAGCATTAAAGACAGGCAAATAGGTTACACCTCAGTCAGTAGCACGATAGCAGCTTTTTCGTGCTCTCTGGTTCCTGACATAAGATGAAGAAAATCATTAGCAGCTGCACCGCTCTGTGCAGTGGTTTAATTGCATGCAGCGCAAGACTGAGCTCTTAGTATGCTGAATTAGTTCACGGAGCGCTGATAATAGATGAGGGAAGGGAGGCTGACTCCCAGCTGAATAGTTCATTGCTGTGGCCCATGTTTTTAATCCACAAGAATAGGAGATTGCTGCCTTTAGTTACACTTTCAGTAGATGAATTACACATTTGGTGACAGCTCTCATTTGACATGTAATAATCAATACTTCCCTACTTACTCCCCAAAGGATGTAATAGCAGAGAGCTACCTGGAGGTCCAGAGGAGGAAAGAAGTCTGTCATCTTAGGCAAACCTTACAAGCATTCAATGCTGAGCAGCTTTAGCTGAATAACATTTTATTGTATTTTTTTTTCTGTCGATTTCCTGGATGCAGATTGATTGCAGACCTCTTAGCCCAGCCAGCGGGTTCTGCAGCTTTACCAGCCCTGTGAGCATGTAGGGAATCTCAGCATCTGGGGCAAGGAAGAGCAATTTTAGGAGAGCCCCACTGCACAGTCCATGTCCTAGGGATGTCAGAGTGCAATCAGATGCAGCCTCTTTGGAAGGAGCACAGTGGGGAGCAGGAGTGAGGCCTCAGTAAGTGCAAAACCCACCACAGTTTCAATGATGTGCTCCTTTTCCTTGCTTAGGTCATTACAATTACATCTCGGTTTGTGCTGATGCCTGTATGTTTACATGCAGCATGTGGTATTTTTGTAAATGCATTTTTCACTCAGTGCTGAATGCTTAAGTCCTTCCCAAGACTCTTGCAAACAGTGTCAAATTCTTAGAAACTGCAGCCTAACTTTTTTCTTTGGGCATATTCATTAGTCTGTGACAGCTACACACTTACTCAGCATTAGGAGTAGCAGCAGCAGTAGATAACCATTACTAGTGTGAAGTCTTACTGTTTTAAAGCACCCGGGTAATTAGCTATTTTCATCCTTGTTTGATTGCAGTTATACTCCAATATAAACATTCCTTAATGAACTTTGCAGCAAGTGAGGCTTTACTACTGTTGCATTAGGGCAGTTCCACATCTATGGGGTAACATTCTTCCCATGTTAGCAAAAATAAGTTTGAAGTAACATTGACTAGAGAAAGAGTTTGCTTTATTGTGCCTCTCAAATGAATGTGTGTCAAGGAATGTAAGTAAGTGGAAAAAGTCTGTCTGGAAGTAGGCAGCATGCTGTGGTGTATTGCGTTTCGCTGACATGAGAGGAATGTGGCAGGGAGGTCTACAGTTGCTGGCTGTAGGTGCTAGCGCTCAGACTGAGAAGCAGATTGGGATGTGCCTTTTGCTTCATTAAGCAAAAGGCTTTATGCCTCTGGCGTGAAATGCTATAAAACACAGTGGAAGTATTATATAGTATTTGTTATTAGGCAGGGCTGTCAATATTAAATATCCAAAATCACAAGTGATACAAAATAAAAATGTGTAAATATTTGGAATTAAAAGTTTATTAAATAAATTCCTTTTTGCTTCTCAAGATTTCTTTTTAAGTGAAAGCTGAGACCTTCACTGAAAAAGTTGAGATCCTCACCTTACTTCAGAGCTCCAAGACAGACAATAAATTTTACAAAACTAGTAAAAATGTGATAAAAGTTCTCAACAGTGAGGCAGGCATGCTCTGGAGAAGCTGTGCGACTGTGTAAGCTTTGTCACTGTAAATGGGAGCTAAAAGCCAGGGATGCAAAATGCAGGCCAAGCTCCTGGCACTTGCAGTTTGCTTACCTTTAACAAAGGTCCCTAACCGTGCTGGCTCACCTTACTGAGCAGCTGGCCAACAAAAACCCTCTCACCGGTCTAGAAAGGCTGTGCTGTGTGGGGGAGGCAGAGCAGAGCAGTTTGAAGACTTGCAGCCAGATCTGCACCCAAAGATCCCAGCAGATGGTGTAACCTCAGCAGCCTCCCTGAGATCCATCATGTGCGTGTTGCGGTCAGTAGTAGGACTCTATTTACAGGACCGAGCACGTAATGCTGAGGGATGCATTAATTTCCTTGTCTTGCCTGCATCTGCCAAAGAAATGTCAGCGTTGATTCTGCAGAAGTGAAAGGAGTGAGGAGTGGTGATGTCCAAGTTTTTCTCCTCGCTCTGCTGAAGCAGCGGGCTGCAGCTTTAGGATGTTGAACAACTGTACCGTTAGCAAGCGAGGGAGATGGAGCGTCCACGTTTCTGGGCACTTCTGCAGAACTGGAGAAGCAATGCCAGCACATGGACATTTTTAGGATCCTTTGTTCATTTTTCTTACTGACCTGCACTTCAGTCCCAAAGAAAACAAACTGCAGAGCCTGTAGGACTAAGAAGGAAGAGTTGCTGTAATTTATATAAAGTTTTTAATATAAAATTCAAGTTTGCTATTTTGAAAAGCTTGTGCTTCTGTACCTACGTGGGTTAGAAAGTTGGTAGGCAAGCTGTAGATCTGCTTTGTTCTGTCCAGTCTGAAGGCAGTTGAGATCTTTTTCTGCTTTGCAACGTGGAAGAAATGGCAAATCTTGTAATAACATTTCAGCACCACAAACACTTCTCCCTTGGCTCTCTGACACTTGGTGTTGGGCACTTGGACTGCCCATTCAGCATGCACGTGCCTCGCTCCCACCATTCAGCCCGTTCTTTCCTGCACAGCTCTCATTCAGATGAAAATCACCTTTCTCTCTAAACTCTCCGAGCAGCTATTTAACACTGCCATGCCTTGGGGACATTGTCAGGAGAATGTCAACTTTCTCTTAGGTCAACATTTAAACCACTATTGTCGTTGTTTTTTAAGAATTGTATTAGTTATACTGACGAATTCCAGTTCATCACCGCTGGTTCCAGTGGTCTGGAACCAGATGGTTCTGGCTCGGGGAGCTGTGACCACTGCACTCGGTGCTCTAGGCCATGGTGTTGCACTTCTGCACTCTTGGGTCTAGCAGTTCACCCAACGGTTCCATGTCATTGGAGCCCACTGAGGTCTGCGTGACATACCATTTGGTTTGTAAGGACCTACTCCACCCCCAGGAGAAATATTTATAGTCTGAAGCAATGCCTTGAAGCATTTTGCTACTGTCATATTGATGGGGGAAAAAAATGCACAGTTATAGAGAGGCTGTGTGTATTAATTATTTATCTTGCAATCAAGAAAGTATAAAAATAATCCAGGGTGAAAAATGGGGAGGGTTCTAAAGGAACACGCTGGTTCTTTCAGTTTGAATAATGCAGACCTCACTGAAGCTTTCTCTCCAGAACATGAGGTCTAATCACAGCACAAGTAAATAAATGCTTTTTCTCTGGAACTGACTTAAAAATCATGTAGCTCTTGAGAGAAGACTAATTGTGCTCACTTAACTTCAAGTGAATACATAAACTGTGAGGAGTTATTGTTTTCCTGGCTTCCCTGTAATCTTTCATATTTGTTATTTTTTAGATATTCAACTTCTAGACTTTTTAGCATCAGTCAAGCTCTGCTTCTATTGTCTGAAAAATAAATATGCAAAGGAAAAACTGCCACAGATTTTAATACCTTGTATTGTTACGGTGTAAGTACCATCGTTGTAATTAAACCGCTTGAACACAGAAACCGTCAACTTCTTCTCTCAGGGACTCAGCCACCCAGGTGATTTTTGTGCCTTTGAAAATCTCCCCAGAGATCCAATGCACTCTGCTTCTCCTGAGTGTTCTTGAAATAAAATTAGCTTTTAGTCCTTTAAAATCTGTTGCTTTTATCTGCTACTAAATACATACAGAGTAAGCACTGCAGGATCAAAACAAAAATAAGTTATTCCTCCCACACTTGTAGTTTTGATGGGATTTTCAGTTTCACAAAAGTCAATAATCTGATTCTTTCTGTATTCGGGATCGTGGTGGATTGAGGTAGGTCCCTTTGGACTGGGTCAGGAACCTGCAAGGTGCCTGGAAATCAAAGCAGAGGGTGGGCAGAAAAAGGGCCTGAAAATGAGAGAGAAGGCACCAGAGGGGGCAAGTAGCCTGCTCTCATGTGCTGGGGCAGAACTAATGACCCCCATGTTGGTCCTTCCAGCAATTTGCCTAGCAAGCCTTGTGAAAGCCTCTGAGAACATAATTTATCACCTAGTGAGGGTCTGGGCAGATTTTTTTCCGATTAGAAATTTTCCTGATGACCAACCCGTTCCACTGTGCCCATGACTTTGTCCTTACCTTGTTGCCTCTGGCGGAGAGAGTAGGATGATGGCAGGTCAGGGAGGGGGAAGAAGGTGAGGGAAGTGCGCAGGTGTGTGAGAGGAAGGTCATGGGGATGAAAGGCCTGAACGGAGAGCCCTGGGAGGATGAGGAAGGGCAGAAAGTACTACTCATCCAGGCTCCTTGTCATCATGTTTCTCTCTACAGATGGGGTCGAATTTGTGATGTTTTTGAAATGTTTTAGATATTGAATAAGAGCAAAGTTTGGAAACTGAGCACAACCTCAGCTGTGGAGAAACCTGGATCTGCCTTTGGGTCCTATCTGCAAACCTGAAAAATGGTAATCCTTTGACATGTAAGCAAGATGTGAACATAATGCCTTTTTCCTGTCTTTTCTACCCTCACAGATGAACAGGAGCCAGCAGTCAGCAGTGATTCAGATATTTCACTGATTATGGCAATGGAGGTTGGACTCTCCGATGTGGAGCTTTCTACTGATCAAGACTGCGAAGAGGTGAAGTCTTGAAAAACAAACAGAGCTCCGACACTAAACTACAGGGGAGGGTCACAGGGAGGGACCGAGTCAGCTTCCTAGGATTTGGACCAGTCATGCACATGCCTCCAGAGCACTGTCACTCCTGCACACTCCATTCTGAGATGGTCACGAAAAGCAATAGCAACAGTTGTGTCTGCCTGGATGCAGTTCCATCATCTTACATACGTTTGGTTTGTTCACATGGGAGATGAACACTTCCAGTTTACCCACGTGCTTGAGAGCAGTCATGTAACTCTTCATGGCTCATAAATACGCAACTGAAATGACAGCTTGAGTGTTTTCTACACTTGTTCGCTCGGGTTTTTGTTTCCTTTTTTTTTGGGGGGGGGAAAGACGTACGTTTGTTACATTTGTTTGTTTATAGTTTGTTATGGATAGACACACCGTTTTTGTTGACTGACGCCCAGCTTTTTCAAGAGTTCGATCCAGAAACCTGAATTCCTGTTCACTGGTCACTTCGTGATCCAACTCCAGGATGTGTCATTGCCTGTTGCTTCTTCATGAAGTACACAGGGCTTCAGAAGGATGGTGCACCAGCACCCTGTAATAATGTGAAGCCTGCTTTCATTAAGTGGAGCCTTTGAAACTGTGTATTCTGAAGGCCTTTATCTGTAAGAGAGCTCTGAAATAACAAAGATTGCAGAGATTTGGTTTAAAACAGCATTATGTTGACTTTTACATAGAGCTCTATTTGAGACAAGTATGGTGCAGTGTGGAGGGAAGGAAAGAAAAGCATTAAGCTTCACCCTATGCTAGATGTATACTACCAGTAGCGGTCAGTACATTGACAGCCTTCCTTCAAGTTACAGGGCTACAGCAGGAAAAGATCTAGTGTAACATCGCATCTTTGCTTAACTTTGCAGACCAGATCTGCCCAGTAGATCAGATTCTGGAAGAGTGTCTGAGGGATTTCCAGAGGGTGCTTGTTAACAGCTGTGCGTTATGCAGACAAAAAAAATGTTCTTGGGGTCTGGAGATGCTGATATCAGTGTCAGAAGTTGTTGATGAAGCAGGAGGCAGCTGGATGAAATGTTTACTTACCGCTTTGTTTTTGTTTTTTTCTTTCTGCGTTTTTTTTTTTTGTTGTTGTTTTTTTTTTTAACTGCAGCTTTTGCCTGCTTGTTACCCAACACAAGAGTTCAGGTGGTTCATTGCCCTCCAGAGTCCCTGTTAACATTGCTGCAAGCATAACAGAATACTTGCAATTTATATAAGTATGTATACCAAAACATTTTGGGTAGGGAGGAAGGAATTTGTGAATAAGGAGAAGTAATGCAAATCAAAATGTCTAAATAATAATGACCTGTGATTATTATTAGTCCATACTGAATTATGCTTTCCAGGAAAAAAAGCTTTTTTTTACTTGTTCAACCTATGATTTCATTTTTCAAAATATTCAACTGTGAAAAAGCACTCTTAGCTAACTGTTTTACAAGAGTAAATGCTTTCTGTTGACAGTCAGATGATTTGAATCACATTACTGGCTCCTGAGTAGGTCAGCAGAATCAATGATTTGTCTTATATCGAAATTTCATGGAGAGGTCAAACATCTTCGCTTGAGTCACAGCAGCATCTCAAAATGCAACTGTTAGCATTCTTGCTATATTTAATCTTCCTTGTGGATTTATTCATTAGCTGTGGAAAACAGCTCCCACCCAAAATTAATTTTATCAGAGCTTATTCAGGAACAAATGCAGTTAGAACCATCCCTAACATTTTGGACAACTTGCATTTTTATTACAGGAAGAAGGAAGAATTATCCTCCATACTTTTGGTTCAGTTCATTTTATAGCTTGTTTTTTGTGATGTTCTTAGTCCCTAAATTGCGGGGTATGTTTGAGGCTTCAAAACCATGATCCAGACATGTGCTGTTACATTTTTATATGCCATTCAAAAGAACATCTCTTTTTAATTAAAGAGATGCAAGCAGCTGGAAATCTGTTGTAAAAAGGAAGTTAGAGACTGTTCCGGAGGGTGCGGCTGAGTCACTCTCGCCAATAGTTGTGGTTCTGTTATCACATTTTCCTTATTCTTTAATACCTCCTCTGTTCCCTGCCACTCTGGGAAAGGCCCACACTGTCAGGGGAACCGATGCTGAAATCTACCCCTTCACAAGAGTTCACACAAGGTACCAATCACATCAGCTCCACTTAAGCTCTGGAAGTAATGCTGAAGTAGGATTTAAGTGGTGCTTATACCTCATACTGGCCCTCCACATAGGAGGGAAATTCATTGAGAGTGACTTCAGGGGAAAGAGAAGCTGGTTATATACCCAGTCAGGGCTCCCTACGGAAAGAACACACACCGGCACAGTTTCTTCCCTAGCGCTGGAGCCTGGGTGCTACATGTCACAGGAACATCACGAACACGATGTCCAAGTTGTCAGTGATCCTCTAACATCTGCCTGCGGCACCCAGCATGCAAACAGAACTCCTGGCTGAGTCATTTGGGTTGCAGAGGACCTGTCACAAAGTCTTCATTTTATTTTACAAGCTGAATTAACTTAATGGACAAAATGACGGAGTCCCCCACAGCACAGCAGAGCAAGCGAGGTCTGCGTTTGCACAAGAGGCTGGAGTGAAAAAAAAAAAAAAAAAAAAGGAAAACAAAAAAAAGCAAGGCAGGAGGTGATGCTGAAGTGGGTCATTTGCAGGCAAAATCCATAAAGGGAGCTGTGCGCAACAGGACAGCACGCAGACTGTAACTGCAACCCTCCCCATATCTCTAGAAGCTGGGAAAAGGTTTGGGGGAGGGATCACACTCTGCACGCTCTTTCTATAAGTATCCCATCCTAGACCTGGTCCTTAAGGGGCCAAGGCTGGCCAGGGACAGGGTGCTAGGCTGGGTGAGATGATTTTGTGCACCACCATATTATGGTCTTTCAGAAGAGTCATCCTAGCAAATCTGGGTCAGGAGACTTTCATCTTTTGTTTTCCAAATTCTGCAGTTTTGCTCAGGAAAGATGTTTCTGTCTCTCTCCTCAGGTGTTGTGTAGCTCTGAGTGCTGTTATGTGATAACAAGTGCAAGGCCAGGTTACACAGCACTGAGGGCAGAACTTAGAAAAGCACTTAAGTAAATGTTTTAATCCGTCCTTGTTCAGAAAAGCACTTAAGGCTAATGTTGGACTTGCTCTGAAATCACATTATTTTCAACAGGTCTTCTATAGCATACTTAAGACTGAGTCAAGTGGAAATGTTTTCCTAAAGCAGGTCCTGGCTCAAATGTCCTTTGTGTATATAACCTGTGAAATGCCTTGGCAATTTGAGGTGCTTCATGAATATTAAGACCCCAGAGGTATGTCTGTAACACATGTGAAAGCCTTAATTCTGCAGACCCTTGTGCCCATGCAGTTTTGCCTACGTGAATCCCTCCCCTGTGATTCCTCTTAGGGTAAAACTAAATCTCCTCATCAGCAGGTTTGGGCACGATCAGTCCCTTCCTGAACGTTTTGTGATTCCTCTGTACTGCTGCCCGCCACACCAGGGCTCTGGCATTAAATAGGTGGGATTCGGATGCTGTGGGCACAGCCCTGCCTGCTCAGAACAGAGAGCAGCCTTTAGCATGCAGCCAGGAGGAAAAAAAAAAAAAAGTGCTCAGGTGTGTAATTCTGCACACTCGTGCCGTGATGTGGATGGCTTTGCTTACAGCAGCCACTGCCTGACAGCACAGCTGGGATGGGGGGCGCCTCCTGCACGGGGCTGGTGGCCAGAAGGAAGCACAGCTCTGAGAAATGTTCTTGTCACTAGGCTCATTGTGTGTCTGTGTAAACTCTTCCTGTTCCTGTCACCTGAGGCTCTTTTCTCTTATTTCCCGTTGGTGAGCACAGTGCGGAAAAAGCGCCAGCTTGTCTTCACTCTGGCTGGGTTGCAGGAGGAAAGCTGGACAGGCAGAGCCTGAGTTCCCTTTGGTTTTCATGGGTTTCACTGAACTGCTTTCCCAAAGGCCCGTTCAATAGGTAGAAGACGTAAAAAGTTGCATGGGCAGAGTTTTGTGCTCAAAACCAATCTCATGTGTGCATGTTGATGTACAAGACACCAGTTCTGCTGCTTCCCTTCCTCAGCTCACCCATTCTGCTGCAGGCACAGGTCTGGCACTTGCTGAGAGTTCGAGGTTTGTTTTTTTCCCAACTGCATCAAAGCCTCAAAAACAGGACAGGGACAATGGTAGCATGCAGTTTGTTCTTAAAGCAGTCTATAGAATTAAAATTCCACATACACATATACAAGTACATTGATACAGCTATGGAAACTGCATTGTAGTGAAAACAGAAGCTGCTGCCATATTTAGAGTGTTTCCATATGTGAGAGAAGCTGGCAATAAAGAAAAAGGCTTTATAGAAGTAACTTGAAAAAAATACTGAGATCGTATACTATGAGAGGTCCCTAGGATCTCACTGCTTTAATTTAGTGACGTCTGGGTCAGGTCCAGAGAATGCTGTTGTAAGAAAGTCCATACCTTGTCTCTTGTTGAATGCCCAGTTTGTGATACCTCCTTACTTTGTTAACAAAATGAACCCAAGCACTGGAGACAGATCTAGCTCAGAATTCAATGTTTCACAAGGAATATGCATTTTGTGATCCGAAGTCTTTGTTGTTGCACCTGTTAATCCACCCTCTTTTCCCCTTTGCTAAATAAAAAGAAACGCTTGTCCAACATGAAAAATGTTGAGCTCAGAAGATGTTTGCATACAGAAGAATTGCCATGGCAGGTATCTGCAGATCACTTAACACCTCTACATGCTTTTAGTCATCAGTACACAGTGACAGATTTTCTGTAAAACATGTTACATTTCCCATTCTGGTTAAACCTGGAGTGCAGTCATCATATGAATTTTCCATTTTTTTGCCTTACAAACTTTTTCCTTTGAATGTATGCTGCAGCCCCTTGAGGGGATTCAGTGCTTAACGGGCAAAGATGAGGGCACGAGCCTTCGTGGATAATCTCCAGGCTGCAAGCCCTTGTTGTGACAATTGGTCTGTACTGAAACAACAACACAGGTTATGCTCAGTAGCGGGAGATGCCTTTCAGCCTGGGCAGCGGGCAGCTCCTAGGTTGTGTTTGTAAGAGGCTTGTTCCTTCCTGGTCATTGTCCATAGAAAGCTGATGAGCATAGAGTGTGAAATAAGCCAGGAGTGCGAGTTTACAGTCTGTGCAAACCAAGAAAACTGATAGTCATTTATGGCCTTCTAATTCACTAGCAATAATGGAGATTTTTTATTTTTTTTAACCCATTGTTCTTGTAGAGCCCGCTTGTAGGTTGAAAGGTTGAATGTTACTGGTCTGCTAAAGCTGTGGGCCAGGATGAGTCCAAACAGAAGCAGGAGGACGTGGTTTGCTCTTGCGATGCATCTGTTTTGCAGGACTGAAGCAGCAGAGAAAAGCAGCCTGTTTCTTGCCAGCCCCAGGCACGAAGGATTGTGCTAACGTGAGCCTTGGCAGCAGGGAGGGGAAACAGTGGGATCAAACTAAGGCTGTGCAGATCCTACCCTCGCCCCTCTCTGGTAACTTCACACTGACCTCGCGTAGCGCCCAGCCGGAGGGAGGCAGCTGCAGTGCAGAGGATCAGCGCCTTTGGGTGCACCCTGTGCATCATCCTGGTAGCATAGAAGGGCTCACGGATAAATGTCCTGCAGTACGGCTCAGCGTGGGGGCTGAGGAAGAGGCAGGCCCTGGGCTTCGGGCAGATTCAGGGGAACCCAACCACTTCATAAGCAGGGCTGCTGCTTCACTGAGGAGCACTGAGTGCAAACAGGCTCGTTTGGTTTACAGATGCAGTGTTTGAGCGTATATGGGGCAACCGGTCTGACAGATAGAAATCAATTCAGTTCAAGCAGCAGCAAACACCAACATAAGGAAATATTTTAGGAGAAAGGGAAAATGAGGGTGGAGGTGTTTTAGCAGACTTTTTGAATAGGGACAATTGATCCAAGACAAGCAGTCCTTTCCTTCAGACAAGCCCTTACCTGAACTAATTGATAGCTCCGCAGCTGGCAGGGGAGCCAGGTGGGCTTGCGGCTGCGGGTGCAGCAGCTGGGGGCGCCGAGCGAGGGCCAAGGGTGCCCTCTGCTGCGCAGCTGCCACCCACCAGGCAGGAGCAGCTCCCAGCGCTTTATCTTCCCTGGCACTTCTGTTCTGTGGAGAAAAAAATAAAATAAAATAAAAATAAATAAATAAAAGCTTTCTGAGCACAAGCTGTATTTCAAAGAGAGAAACAGAGGAGATGAGAGGAATGAAAGGCGTTGTGGAGTTTGAATGGAAAGTCAACGGATGAGTTTTCCATCTGAAATTAATCTTGCCCCTCCCAACTATTTTAATTGTGAATTGGTGGAAGTTTGTTCTTTCTGGAGTGAATGCCGAAAAAAAAAGACAAAAAGAAGAAACAGAATTTTCCCTTTTTATTTCCTGATTTTTCAGTCCTATGTAGTGTTAAAAATAACAAGATCAAGGCGCTTGGTTGCTCTGAATGTATACGGTTATTATAGATGTCAATATCTAAATGTTTTGTATGTATGTAATGCCACCCTCACTTCTTGTTTCATGTTTAGGAACCTGAAATGACTGTACCATTTTGTAACTAGAAATGTAAAGAGGGGATGGGGTGGGAGGGTCTGTTATTTTTATAGCAAGATGTTCCTTGTATTTAGCGAGCATTTAAAATGGTTTTGTACTTGTCCAAATATACATTCCATCCATTTCCAGAAGAGAATTATTTTTATTTAGAGTAGTTTATAAGCAAACCAAAAAAAAAAATAAAATAAAATACAATGTCCCATTTGTACACAGTTCATGAACATAGCAGAAATATTCTGTTTTCCAGTGATGGCTCCAAAGTTTTTCCAACAATGTCTTCTCTCACACACTGCACAGCCATACCAGCAAATGCCAATATTAAAAAGGGAAGGAAAAAAAAAAAAAAAAAAGAACAAAATAAATACCATATGCATCAGCATACAGCTTACCAAAATAATTTCCAGTTAGGAGACAATGTTCTGTATCAGTGAAATTCTCCCAGGCTGCTGTCGGTCCAGTTGCGGACACCGGGAGCGGCTCTGCTTCAGCCCTGCCCCTGCCCAGCGGGGCTGATAGCCCGAGGAAGCTGGGGGGACGTGGCAGGGTTGTTGCACACATGCACGCACACACGCACACACGTGTGAACTCACTGGCATGCCGCATCTTCTGTTGTCTGCAGGTCCGTCAGGACCAGGGCCTGTTCTTGGCTGAAGCTCTTGCTGGTACTGCCGGCGCTTTCTGTAGCCTGACCGTGTTGTGCTGTTTGTGACGGTGGGAACTACCCTTCAGCTCCACGAATAAAATAAAGTTCCTTTCTTCAGGTTGCTACACTTTGGTGTAGGAAACACCTAGAGAAAGACCAGGGCAAAATCATACTGTAGCATTTGCATAGGCAGTTCTTTTCCTTAGCTTTTTTTTTTTCCTGCTACCTGTGAATTTGCTGCCAAAACAGAGCAGTAGCAGTTTGTGAAGCAAGCCTTTTTTTCTGTACAGCATTGCACATATAGTTTAACTCTTTGCTGATACTTTGTAATGTGTACATCTTCCCTTTCAATGCACTTTATCTCTTGAAAAATGTGGGAGTCAGAGAGCTACCACCTTAAAGGGATTTGCCTGAAATCATGGGGCACACACTTTTTTTTTCATCTTGCTTTGTTATATACTGTAAATGCTAAAGAGCATGGACAGTGACTCAGCTGGGGGAAGTACCAAAATGTTAAGGCTAATATTTGAAGCGTTATTCAGTAGTACAACACGGCTATTTTTGTTATATAGAAGATTATAATGTAAATATGTGAGACTGTGTTATTATGTACTAGTAAAATATTGCAACTATCAAAGTTAAGATTGTGAATTCTGAGGAATTTTATTGCAAGTTTTTTAATAAAACGAATCTGATTACTGTGTCATACGTATTTTCTAACAGACAGTAAAGCTGGCATTTCCTGATGCGTCAAAGTCGCTGATTGTTTCTCACTGAACATGGCTGCTGCTGCCTTTGGCACCGATGCAAAGCAGAAGCTCCGGCCAGGAGGGACCCAAGCTGCAGCCTGGCCTCCAGCCGCAGCTGCTGCCCTCGCTCTCCCCGTCCTTCAGCTGCTTTTGGTCAGAAAGCAGTGGCTGTGCGGGAGGTGAGCACCTCCGCATCCTGGAGGAAGAGCTGGGGTCACCCTTGGCCCTGGGCAGCATGTGCTAAAATAGCTTTAAGGTGCGACGGCTCTACCGTGCCACAGAAAGCATCGAACAGCCCGTGCAAGGAGTCGTCTGGCTGCTCTTCCCTGTCCCACTCGTCCCCAAAGGTGTCCCCTGGGCAGGGGGCAGAGGGCGATTTGAGGTATCACCAGCCCAGGATCCCGGTCTGTGCTTTTCTCCCTATGACCACGTAGTTGCCGGGCGGCCACAGGAGGGAGCAGGCCCGGTTCCTTCGGCAGGCAGCGGAGCGAGTTGCTGTGGGATCTGCACACACAACGCAGCTGCTGCCAGTGCTGCAGATCGTGTGGGCACAGCGTGCTCGGGTATCGCAGCAGAAGTAACCCAGTGCGCGGCTGCTCAGAATGGCAGCAGGGCTATAAATAACGAGGAGTGTGCGGCAATTAATTCCAGGATGCAGGCACATACTTATGGCTGGGGTGACATCACTCTTCGCCACTGCGTATGGGCTCCGTCTCTAGTCAAAGTGCAGCAATAAAGCTATGCTGCTCTGTGCTTTTTTTTTTTTTTTTTTTTTTTTCCTCCTAAGTCAAATTGTTCTCGCTCCTGTGATTGCAGGAGGTGACCTTCAGACCTGTCACAGCCAGTGGAGAGGACGCAGGACTCAAAAGAAATTATCCAGATTTGTACTGTGCCAGCCAACCCAGGGTCCCTCCTGTCCCGTGATACCCAAAATGTGCTAGGAAAGAAAGCACGCTTTGTGCTGCACATCTGAGGGTGCCCTAAGGGATGCTGCATTTCCTGCACCGAGTCTTGGGGACTCCCAGGAAAACAGCTCCGAGAAAGCAGCAATGCCACACGGGGTGAGCAGGTCTGGGGGAGGCCCATGGGGAATAAGAGGATTTACGGTCCAAAAGAAATCAGATGGGTTGGTGCATTCATATCTACCATAGATCAGCCACAAGAAGCCAGTGCTCAGTCAGGGAGGGTGCAATTTTGCAGCACACTCGTTCCTCAGCCTCTGCGCCCCACGCAAAATGAGCAAGCCCTGGCCACAACTGAATCAGGGGACACATCACCGCCCTCACGTGCCGGGGCCACCCGGTGCTGCAGGCCACCACGCTCCTCTGGCCATGCTGCTGGATGGACGTCTGCCCCTCAGTACCCTGCCTTTACAGTCCGGCCTGCCCCCTGACAGGTCGCAAGGAGAGGCTTGTGCAGGGAGGCCGGCAGCGGCAGCTGAAGCCCAGGCAGCTGTCCTCCTGCTCTAGCTAGGAGCATGGTAGCTCCTGGCAGAGATACAGAGCAGACAGCTGGGAGTGGTAACGCCTCAGACGTGTTGGCCGAGCCCCAGAGCTCGTCTGTCAGAGCCCAGAGCTCAGGCGAGGTTGTTCCCCTGCCCTGCTTGGGGCAGCCGTGCTGGCTCTGGCCCACAGCCCTGGCCTGCATCTGATTCTGAGCAGACGCCAATGAAGGCACAGCACCAAAGCAGTCGCCCCCTCTGAGTTGCTCCTGGCTTTCCAGACATCCTGCACGTCCCAGCTGCAGGGGCCAGGCTCGCTCAGTCATGTTTTGTGTGGACAGGACACGGGCACATCCTCGCCACTTTTCTCCAAGCCCCGTGGGCCCCTCTGGAATTGCGTGGCGTGGCCAGAAAGAGGAAGGCTCGGGGTGCAGGCACAGCAGTGCCCAGGGCTGCAGTGTACGCGGGCTGGGGGCAAGGCCTGTGGTATTTGATGTTTCCTGCAAGCCCTCAGCTTCTGGAGGCAGAGGGAAGGCAGCGCCGTGTGGGGCTGCAGCCTTAGCGACTGAGAAGTGCTGAAAAAATTGGGTGGTAAAAGTCCCAACCACATCAGGCCTCGCTCAGCCCTGTTCTCTCTGCGAGGAGCTCCTCACACAGGCACGTCCCCGTCCCTGCGAAACAGGAGTGCTCTTCCCCAACAGGAGGCTCCCTCGCCCTGCAAATGCATCTCCCAGCCCCGCACACCGTGTGCCGAGCCGCAGCCATCGCCTCGGCCACAGTCCGGTGGTGGCGGTGGGTCTCTGTGCCCCTGTCCGCTGGGACTCCGGTGGGCTTTTCCCCAAATCAGCAGCCCAGCCTGGCTGCCTGCATGCAGAAAATGCCACCTTTTGACTAGGCTTTAGCCAAGGAGTGTTTAAGAAGCAAATCGGTTGAACTTCTGTGGGTGCACACGCTCGTATCCATGTAGGAGCGGGTTATTTTGGCGTGGCTTCGGTTGACAGAGGCTCACAAGAATTGCCCGGGCTGCCCCGTACAGGGAATCCCACTCAGACCTGAGCGGGGAAAAACCCATATCCAAGCGTGGTGCACTTTGTGGGGGCCCATGTCTCACATCCCACTCCAGCCCCATATCAGAAGCCCTGGGCTGTATGCAGACACCTTCACCTGGGCACAACCCAGCCAAAATTCAGGCGCACATCAGTGTCACCTTCACCCAGCATCTGCCCCATGCTCAGGCCAAGATTCAAGCCCACAAGGTAAAACACAAGCTGTCAGCACAGCCTCAGCACATGGAGTACTTCATTGTACCTCTGGTGTCCTGTTCTCAGTGTGGCTTGGGTCTCAGAGCCAGAAAAATACCCAAAAATGGAAGAGAAAAATCACACAAGAATGTGTTATTTTGATGAGGGTGGTGGTTTGGGATTTTTTATTTGTGTGTAATAATTGCCCCAAAGGCATAGAGAAGGGGGATTTTCTTATGGAGGACTGACGCTGAATTTCACAGCCTTTCAGCTAGAAAAGTGCTCTGAAACAGCTCATCAGCACTGGGGAAAAAAAAAAAAAAGAAAAAAAAAAAACATTTCTCCTTGCCTGCACTCAGTGGGGTCCTAAACAGAAGCAGCTGGCAGGGCTCCCCGGTGCAGGTGCATGCAAGGCATTGTTAGCAATGGCCAGCATGGGTCAGCTGTGCTGCTGGGCTGTGCAGAGGGGGAAGGCCAGCGTGCTGGGAAGGCGTCTGCAGGACCTGTGGGCTGAAGGTATAAAGCAGCCCTAGTGATACTGCAGAAGGAATTTTCTTGTTGTAGGGGCTCCTTTTGCCTCTGTTCTGGGGGAAGACAAGGGCTCAGCGCAGCACCAGGGAGAGGTTCTCTGGGATGACAATGAAGGATTCGCTTGTGCTTTGGCTGGTAGGAAGCTGGGCTTTTTTTTCCTTGGTAGGCTGTCACCTGTTGGAGCAATCAGCCCAAGTTGCTCTTTGTGTGCTTCTGGTGTGGTGCTACCTAGTGCCCTTGGCCTCGCCTGGGCTCAAGGCATGCTACTTACTAAAATGTGACTTTTATACCCAAATACCTGGGGGTGGGAACTCCCTGCTGGCTGCCTTGTCCCTGGGAGCCCCTGCAGAGGAAGGGTCCTGGGGCGCAGGTGTGAGAGCCAGGACACTGCTTGTCATGGGGATAGCAGTATTATAAGGCCCTGAGGATGTCAAATCCACCTCAATTTGTGGTCTGTAGGACCTTAGGCAAACATATTATTGCTGCTTGTTCACTCAAGAGAAGCTGTCACTGACTGAGAGCATCCTCAGATGAGGGGCACATAAGCAGTAAATTGCCTGGTGTTTTGATAGCTATTGCTTGAGCTTTGCACGCCTGTTTTGTCAGGCTTCATAAGTGGTGAAGCAGCTCCATCTGACCGTGAGAGATTCTCTCTTTGTGCTGGAGATAATTTTATGCAGCTGTGAGATCATCTCCCTGGAGAGTAGGTCTGGCCAGCAAAGGAGCAAATCCACGCTACTGCATCTCGCTCCTCATGTGTCTGAGAGGTTAAGCAGAGCAATTCAGAACTGCACTTGGCCGTCTCCAGGATGTGAAGTCTGACTTTGCACAAAAGGCACATTAAATGCAAACCGTGTGGTGTGTAAATATAATTTTTTTTCTTTCTAGCAATACGGTGTCAGCGTGCTCTTGTCAGCCCTTGATTGTAATACCAGAAACCTTCCTAAGTACTGTTATTCTTGCTGTTATTAGGTTATATTATCTTTTCTGTCCATTCTCTTCTTTGGATGGAAATAGAGATTAGCCTTGCTCTTTAGATTTTGTAAAGCTTGCTGGTAGCCAGGGACTTGAATGTTTTTCTTTTGCAGTAAATACGGTCATTCTGGTTTCTCCTTTCTCCCTCACTTTGTTGCATCCTTTGTAAGGTTCATGGTCCTCTGCTGCCAAATAGGACATGCACAAACTGTAGTTCAGAGCTTGTATGAAGGTTGTTCAAGCTCAAACAGCATTCCTGCTTCCGTTTAACCTTTTTCAGGAAGGTGACATTGACCTTCATTTTCTTTTTACTTTTTTTTTTATAAGGAAAAAAAAAGCTCCCTTTGCAAGGCCAAATGTAAAAATACTTATTTTTTTATAAAGATCTTTGCTACTGAGCTTGCTGGAGGAGGATGCAGTGCTGTGCATACTGTATGTGGCTTTGGGGGCTTGTGTGATTTTTTTTTATGGAAACCAGTGGAGCTGGGAATCTGGGAATTAATGACCTGGGGCCACTTGTGTGAGCTGGGATGGGGTTGGTGAAGGAATTTTCTGCTTGTCTCCTCTGCCACAAGCCTCATTCAAACCTGTCCGACAGGGCTTGTCAGGCACTGTGTGGGCCTCCCAAAGCCTTTCCCAGTCCCTTTTAGTCTGCTGGGAGCAGCCATCTGAAAGCACTTCAGGTGGTACATCAAACCTGAGGGCAGAAGCCCTCTCTGCCTGTCCCTCTGAGGTCTCCTATCGGAGAGCTTGCAGCAGGTCACTGGCACAGGGCAGCATGGTTACTTTGGTGCATCTTGCTGTTGCTTTTGTCTCTCCTTTTAGTGTAAGCTTTCAGACATTCTCTTTCTGGTCATAAATGAGGTTATTTTCCATAGCAATACCTTTCTGTGTTGGTTATGCTCACAACCCTATCCTGGTTTTTGTTCATCACAAAAAAAAAGGAAGCAGAAGAGATGATTATGCTGTGTTTGGAGCTCATATATGAATGAGCTTGAAGGGTATCAGGCATATCCTGTGCATGAGTTGTTTTTCTTGGTTTATGGGTTTCTTTGACAGGAAAACTTTTTTTTTTTGAATGTGACAAGTCTGTAATCTCTTTTCAGTTCATGTCTACAGAAGTTCAGACCTGGTAGCCACCTGTCCCCTGCACTAATGGGTGTCACCCAGCTCCATTTATCACCTGCTTGTGTGCTTGCTCAGAGTACTGGAAACCAAGGTTACTGGGCAATGTGATGGCAGGGGAAATTTGTTCTGTACAATAAGCATAATACAACAGGCATGCTGGCAATGCATGTTAGGGAAGGTGATCACTGTACTTTCAGGGCTGTGCCTCCTGTGGCCTGTTTTGGGAGCCCCTGGTGCTGGAAATTGCACCAGGATTCACATTAGCTGGTGTGAAGTCTTGTGCCTGCAGTTCTCTGGGCACCTCTTGTCGGAACTCAGAAAACCTGAAGCTTTCTGTGAAAAGCACCCCGAGAGCTGCAAGCTTTGTAGGCCACAAAGCACTTCCCCCACCCTACCGCTGCCATTAAGGGTGGATATGAAAACTTGTTGTATGGTTTGTACAGGAAGCTTGTACAGGAGATGTGTAAAATCCTGTTGTAGAAAGCAATCATGTAGTTATTCACTCCTGTCTGAAATGAGGCCATGAAAGAGATGAAACGTAAGAGCAATGAAAGGCAATACTATAATGCAGTGCCCTATCGATCTGTGGATTTCACTGCTGCTTAGGATGACTGGCCCACAAATAACATTGTAGCTTTACTAATTAGAACTTAAATCTTCATAAGATGAAACCAAACCAAAACACAAGCTCCTTACACTTAAATATTTCTACTGCTTGTTTCTTGGCTGGTGGGGTCCTGAAGAAATGCTTGCTGTGATTCATGCACTTTGCTGCGGTGCCCAGTTACATGCATTATGAATGTTTTATGTCTCACTCTGATGTAAATCGATGTAGTATGACTGACTTCAGAGGTGGGCTGCCTCTGCTGTGGGCTCAGCCCACTCCCACCCATGTTCTCAGACTCATGTTTGGGGCAGGAGCACTGGCAGGGATCTTGTTCAGGCAGTAAGATTGAAAGACATCTAAGAAACAGGGTAATAAATGGAGGAAAATGGCTTCTAGGGAGGATAAACCAGATGGGAATCTCAAAGCAATAGGGGAGCTGGCCCTGAAGCCTCAACTCCCGCAAAATGTCAGGGCAGGCTGGAAGGGCTCTGGCAGGGCAGCAGGAGGGACGGGGTTTTTAGCAGCCCTCCTCCTGCTGGTGCCTCCACTCCTAGCAGGCAGGCTGGCTGTGAGGGCTTAGAGCTGCCTCTGCTTCTGCAGGTGTCACCAATTTGCAGGCAGTCAGGGCAGCTGGTGGTACCATGGCACTAAGTAAACGACTAATTTTAATTATGATCTGCTACAGAGCTGTAGTTAAAAGCATTTTTCTTAATTTCAAACCTTAGTTAATACATTGATGTGTAATACCCAGCCCAGCAAAACCCAGATGAGAGATTAGCAGGCCGAGCAAGAATGAGAGTTGGGGGATGAGAGATGGGAAGGTGACAGACACATGCTTGGGGCATTTGTGCCAAGCAATGGGTGACTGCTCAGATGACTTCTTCTCAGTACAAAGCCAGAGTTTCCATTGCACTTCAGACCAAATATACTTCTCCTGTCTGTTATCAGAAAGGGAAATAACTAAAAATAAAACCCAGGAACTTCAGGAGGCAGGGACTGGATTCTTGGGAAGTTTTTAACTACTTTCAGCTCATTAAAGCTGATTGATGGAGGCTCAGGTACTGATCATTTTTTTTTCTGGAGAGAAACCCCATGCCAAGGAACTGCTTCTACTCCAGCTGTGTGCTGCTCCAACAGGCAGGCCCTAGAGATAGCACAGTGATGTAAACCTGCAGAAAACCTATCTGCTAAGGGCATCCCAATCAGCCCTTTCTGAAATGATGAATACCAAAGCTGTGGATGAGAACAAACCAGTTCACAAGACGGCCTTCTCTAGCACCTGCTTTCCCTCTCCCCACACCCAATAGCTCCTCTATTCTTGGACCCTGCTGAACAAAGTGTGGGGGGCTTCTCTCCATGGCAGCCGCTCTCAGGGAGGCCAGGTGAGGAATGAGATGAGACAAGCAGTGGACTCCACTACACACAGGATGCAGGGGATTCAATTACCCATAGGACTGGGTGAAAATTCAACATTTTCTCTTCTGGGTTTTCAGTCACTTCTGGAAACAGCATTCACAAGGCTCCATTTTGCTTCTACCAGGTCACTGATGCATTATGAAAACATTTCTGTGACAGCCACGTAGAAAGGTTTCCCTTCTAGTTGCTAGTACCCCACTTCCTCACCGTAACGCCTTGCTTTCCATGTTTACTTTTCCCCAAGAAAGCCCTGAAGGTGTGTGAACAAAGCCTTTGCCCGCTTTGACTTCCTTTCCCTTCTTGCACGATGCTTCGGTGCAGCTCTGAGAGGCTGTGGTATCAGCCTACAGGGATCCTGCAGGCTCGGTAGCACAGCGTCTGAGTCATGCTCTAAAAATAGCCAGGAAAATGTCAGCCTCGCCAAAGTCATCGGCTGATTAACAGTGGAGATGCGTGATCCCAGCTACCTCCAGACAGATTCCTGATATTAACTAGATATCTGAGCAGTTCTAATTATAAATATATAGGTAGGTGCTTTATGTTGAAAGTACTATAAATGAAGGAGGTAATGCAGAAATAGATTTTCCTATCATAACGAAGCAGCCGTACTTAGTGCTGTCGTGCTGCTTCTTGGTGAATCCGGGGTGCTTTCAGTGTATGAGCACGGGAAACTGCTGTGTTTCTTGGGTGAGCTTTCCCATTTTGCAAGGGCAAAAAGGTAAACTGACTTGCATTATTGCACACCGTGTTGAGGTGGTGGCTGCAGATTTCCTGACTCGGTCCATCCATCACCGGGGTTTCTCCAGCAGCATGTGCAAGGAAGGCTGTCACTGTGTCCCCAGGACACAACTGAAGCAAACAGCTACTGGCTGCTTAGTCTGAAGTGATCGTTTCAAAACTGGTTGGTACTGTGCTGTCCAAGGGTATGCCTGCACGACATCTGGTGCAGCCAGGAAGGTATGAGTGACAGGGTGGTTGGGTGGAAAAGGGCTAGAGGGGCTGGCCAGCTGGAAGTGTGGCACGTCGTTCCCAGCAAGCCCATCAGCAGTGCTGTGCCCAAGCTAGTTATCCTGGGAGCGAATACTGCCTGTAGCAGTGGAAGTATGAACGGGCACGTTCTGCCCCTGAATGGGGGCCTTAAGTCAACCCATCAAGGAAATGGGCTTTGCAGATTATTTTTAGGCAGTACGTTAAGTTACATGAAAGATGTCTACCTTGGGTGAATAGCTAAACAGAATAGCCATTAATGGCAGGAAGGAAAAACAAAAAGCTTTTATCCTGCTATTTCCAAGGAGCTTTTCTTCAGAGGAGGAGGGAGATGCAACTCCCCACCAGACTTTCATGCCTGATGCAGCACAGCAGGATGCTCTCTACATATGCACACTGCAAATAGCTTTTCCACCTCATACATTATCACCTTTCCCTTGTACATCACAGGTCTGGCAGGCCAACAAGCTTGAAACCATAGAGAAGAAACCATGCTGGGTGACCCCCCTCTGAGGCCCTGGTGCCAAGCAGTTGCTGATGGGAAGAGCTGCTGATGCCCCAGCATCAATCCCAGCACTTGTTTTTTAGGGATGGACCTGCAGTGTTGCCTGAGCCAGTGGTTGGGAGGGCTGGGTTGTACCCATAGAGGGCAGGGTCAGGCTTGCTACCTGCTGGTGCTGCAGAGGTGTCCTGGCAAGGCCAGAGCAATTGGGCTGCCAGCCCTTACACAAGTGCCACTGTCCCTCAGGAGCTTCATGTTGCCCTGAGCTCACTGCCTTGCTCTTCTGACTTACGGGCGCTGGCTCACGGAGGAGCTACCTGCTTGTTGGTGTTGGCTTTCGAAGACCTATGGGTGGACCAGCACGGCCTCCAAGGCTGATGCTCAGTGCGTTCAGCACGTGAGACAATGGGGATGAGAGACTTGCACTCCTGGGCCTCTCTGTTCCAAGCTGATCACTTCCATTTCTTGTAGAGGAAGCCTGACTCTTGTCCAAAAGTACCTACCTCTCTTGGCAAACCATGAAAAATTTTCTGTGTCCCAGCAGGACTCAGTGGAGCCTATTCTGAGGCTTTACATCTGTACCCATCACTTGCAGTACTGTTTTAGAGCTCTCTGCAGCAACCTCGATTTTTTTGAGTTCCTATCCAGGCCTAGGGGTGATGAGAGGTGGAAGGGCCAGAGAGCAGGTATGTGCTACACAGAAGAGATGGGTGGGGAGAGAGGGGACTGCTTGATGCCCTCTGAAATCTAGATGCTGCTGGAGCAAGGCGAGGCTGGGGATCTGGATCTAGCAGTACCAGAAAGCCTGTGGAAGTGACCTGGCTGGTATCTGAGCTAGTGTAATTATTAGGAAGAGGTTTAAATGCTCAAAGAGATTAAATGTTTAAATCTTCTATTGTTACTGCTTACCAGTGAAGTGCATAGTATGAAAAAAAATATTTCTGCCGAGGGACTTGTAAATAAGTATTCTTCCATGACCTCTGAGCTTTAGTAGATGCACTTTTATAAGCTGAATAAATGCAAATTAGCAATAATATTCCCCTGCCTCAGCAGCCTTTAGTCTTGCATGGAGGACAATGAAGGTGCGGCAGATAATGGAGCGTGTTTATGTATGCCAGGAGAGGCCTGTCCCTTCTCAATAATCACAGAATAATTTTGCATGCTATCTTGGTATGGTAATATACTTTCACTGTCTATCAGTTTTCCTCTCCAATGTAACCCCCTCTGTCATCCCTCATAAATAACTCTGAAAGATTTGATTGGTTAAGCAGGCGGTGCTGCTTCATCAAATAAATATCTCATGGACACAGATAAGAGAGGAGGAGGGAGAGGAAATCTCCCCTGTGCTGGGCCTTGCCATCCTGTCTGCTCTTGGTCTAATTTCAAGCAAAACCATGCTGGTGAACATCTAGAAATGAATGTGAGGGGGGCAACTGGCTACCCAGGCTGCCAGTATGAAGGCAGACCAGCCAAGTTGGCATGCATGGAAGCAAAATATCCAGTAATTAAATATGTATCACAATAATCCAGAGAAGCATCTGAAATACAACAGCATAAGCCTGATATGCTGATTTGCAGCAGGCAAAAGCTGCGGCTGCCTCCGTGTTCTCACTCCTGTCTTACCCTGGTCTGCTTCTGTTGAACTAAGTGACAATTAGTGAACAATGGAAAATGGACTGATGCATCAGGCCCAAGCCTCCAAATTATCAGTGCTGCCATGGTCATTAACTAAGACAGCAACTACAGAATCACTTGGAAGTATAACAGCAATCATTTTAAATTTTGTCCTGCTACAAAGTACAGGTCCACATATGTACATTAACATAAGCTATGAATTTATAGTGTGATATTATATCTGAATGGTTCCCTGCAGTATCCCTTCTGAAGGGAAAAAAGAGTTCCTTAGACCAGATCAATATAATTTACTTTCAAATTTATGAAAGTGAAATTGTTGTTAAATGCATTTCTGAATGTGGACTTATTTTGGAATGATTACACAGGTTATTCATTACATTTCTGTTTCTTTTAACAGATAACTCAGATCCTCTGATTTTTTTCTCTTCTCCCCCATGCTACTCTTTCTCCTTCTCCAATTACTCTTACACTGAGCTGCTAAAAAGCACACAGGAAATACTGAGACATTAACTTACAGCTGGCTGCCAGCCCGTGAAAAGCTCACTAGGTCATAACATTTTTTTGTTAGCATTGCTTCCTTTGCTTTTTTTGTTTTTGATTAGTAGTGGTATTTTATTATCAAGACTATCTGAAGGTAAAGGACTCTACAATTCAGCATTTTTTTCTTACAGGAAAAGTAGAGGAAACGGGTACGTGAGGTGTGTGAGTATTTTGAACACTCTCTAGCTGTGATTGGAACTGTTTCATATATACATTAAATGTCATGGATTGCCTATACTACTCATTATCCTGATGAGGGCCTGTATGGAAGAGCACTCTTGAGGTCCCTTTGCATTAAGAATGTGCAGTTCTGCATCTGCCAGACTAAGTGAGACAACTAAGTTTAAACTGAATTTACCTTATTGGTAATCACCTATTACAGGAAATGACCAACAAGGGTGGTGATCGTTCATGTTATTGCTCTGTCTTGTGTTTGTCTCCTGTCTCAAAACATGAGAAGTTCCCTTTGTGTTTCTTGGGACACTTAATCTCGGATTCAGACCTAAAGCAAGACCAAAACCATGTCCAGCATAAATGGTGCATTTAGCATTATAGACAGGAGGTTGTAGAAAGGAATTTCAGATGATACCATGGGACAAGAAAACACTCTGAAAAAAATAACATGGAAGGACAGTGATTGCTTTGCTGGAACTTGTGTGCAACAACAGGATGTTCAGCTGCACAAAGTTACTGTGTGCATGTGTGTGAGCCAGTGTTCATCCTCTATAGGAACTTGCTTCCGTTTCAAGTTTTCTTCCTTATCTTTTCTTGCAATTTAAAAAGAAAGCCTAATCAAGATACATGTGACTTTCAAGTCTCTGAAATGTTCAATGTCTGTTCTTGCCTGGAGAAATTACAACTCATCTTCTCAGAGCAAAACACAAATAAAACAAGTCACAAGGCCATACGAAGAATCAAATGTATTACTGGTGGCTTCGTCTTTCAGATCACAACA
This sequence comes from Anas platyrhynchos, assembly GCF_047663525.1. Taxonomy (NCBI): domain Eukaryota; kingdom Metazoa; phylum Chordata; class Aves; order Anseriformes; family Anatidae; genus Anas; species Anas platyrhynchos. Next base: position 39,654,551 of record NC_092590.1, read on the forward strand.
AACTTACTTCTGAGGGTGTTTTCCACTATATAAATATATATATATAAATATATTCAAAACTTATATTCTGTATAAAAACCTATTGAGGTTATATATGCACCTTTTGAAATATCTGTTAGGACTGTACCTAGTTTAAGGATTATTTTATGTAAAAATAAATCAGGTTTTTTTTTTTTTGTGAAGTGGATTTGCCTTTTTGATGTGTTTGCTGCATGTAAACAGGACAGAGTGGGGGAGAGGCATTGTCTTCCCTCTTCCTGGCCCATGCAAACAGCAGGCTGATTATATAGACTGGGTTATAAGCAACCCCACAGATGTGTGTGAGGGTCAGAGTTACAGAGAAGGTAAAGATGCTCTAGAAACAAAACTGCATGTAGGGGCTGTGCATCAGTCACGTTACTGATTTATTTCTTAAAATCTGCCTCTGAATGGTGCTCTCTTCTGTTAATCACAGAGGCATAGACTGAGCCAGCTGTGCAAATTGCAGAAACTGGGAGTGCAAAGGCCAATCTCCCATCCCTACAAGTGGGTGCCAAAAGGATATTGTGCTGTGGATCAGTGTACATCACCTGCACTCTCACTCCTCTCTTGGTGACACAGTCTGTCCTTTCACTCCCAGAACACAGAAAATGGGGACAGGAGTGCCTCTAGGTTATCCATGGTGTCTAGTTAAAGGACTGCATAAGCTACTTAAGGAAAAAAGTCCATGGTCAGCAGATATTTCACTAATATTTGGCATCTCCCAGAAGGGGACAATAACAGCATCTGTTCTACAAAGCTGTTAGTAATGTGTACATATATATTTCTCTACAGAGTTAATTTTATATTACGTGTAAATCAATGGATTTTATCAGTAAGGGATTTTAGAATATAATAGTTATTTCAGAATTTCAGAGTTTGTGGTAAAAATATTATTAATTAAAAGCTGTGGACTTCTTTAATAGAAAACTTTAATGTTTTGCACCCATATTTATTTCACTTTGGAGTTAGTCTAAACTAAAGTATAAATTACTTAGAAAGGAGATTTACCTGTTCCTATGTTGGCATGAGATATTTTATGGACTAATACTTCTAAACAAAGATTATAGCCTAAAGATATGCTTAACTACTCAGCATAGCTGAAGGCTAAGTAACAAGTGTTGTTTTACCTGTTGTAAAATAGTTTTGTGCTTAGTCATACCTAGAAAAATGAATGAAAGTGGTGCAAGTGGTTTCCTGTTGTGGTTATGTACCACTAAAAACTGTTTCCTGGATGCTGTAGAGAGAAAGTATGTTGCTTCAGTCTGATTTCTTCCAAATCTCTTTGAATTCTTCTCCACTTTCTTCCATCTACTTTCATTAGGTTCTTTTCAGCTTCTCTGCTTTTATTTGTTTACACCTCTTTTGTCCTTAAACTACTTCTGTGTTCTCCCCCTTCTATTTCTTCCATCTTTCTTTCACTTTCATTTGTCCATATCCAAGAATGGGCTGAAGAACGATGCATCTTCCTCTTAGCCTCTTGCAAAGATACTGGACTGGCTCAAAAGCAAAGTTTTGCCCTGAGCTCAAGCAGTGATATATGAGGATGTCACCAGCAGCAGCAAAAATTTTTGTATACTTGCATCCAAACAGGGTATGAGCCTCCACCAAACACAGCTGTGTTGGTTTTAAGTGTTTGCTGTTTCTGCATGTGTGTATGGGAATACGTAACATGGCGTTTTGTACTGATGTATTCTAATCTAAAGCCACAAATACAGGGAAGCTTGTCTTTGCTTGAGGGGAGACTGCGGGAAGATGTAAGGATGCCTGAAAAGCAGGCGAGTACTGAGTTGGATTAACCTGGAACCTAGGTCACATTACAGCTTACAGTTATTTAGGCTAGCTCTAGCTCAAAATACTTCTCAAATCAGAGGCAGTCTATGTGATGGTGAGGAGACTGGTTTAGAAGCTGGCCAGTTTCCCAGAATAGCTCTGCAGTCAGTAAAACCAGGCATCTTGTGCAGAGAAAAACTCTGATCCCAGATTTTAAGCAGCTGCTTGGTGGACAGCCAGGAGTGGGATGGAGGAAGAGCAGCAGCCGGGAGTCTGCCAAAGAGATGCTTTTGTCTTCAGTGCTATATTTGTGTGTGACTTACTGCAGCTTAATTAACAAGGAAACAAAGATGAAGACAGGCTCTCTGTAGCTGTGCCCATGTGGCATCTGGGTCACATCAACTAACCTTCTCCATCATGAGAAACAACAGTGGGAGCTGGCTTTTCCTAGGGTGGCAGGGTAAGGTAGCAAAGACTAATATCGTGATGAATGTAAACAGGACAAAATAACAGATGTTAGCCTTTTAATTGGATACTACCCTAAAATAAGATATTTAATTTTACCTTTTGAGGTATCTCAGTGGCATATAAGGCTTGGAATTCCCCAAATCTTTTAGTTCTTACATGTGAACTTTGACTCTCCTGTTCACCTTATTTTTGAGACATTTAAAACTGCACCTGAACTGCATCACTAAAGTGCAATTTGAATTAACACCAGATTTTTTTGGGTAGAAGTTTATGTTGAATAAAGCTCTTATTCCTGAATACTGTTTTCTAATGTGGCTCTCATGGTGTTTTGGTATGTTCATTTTCTTTTTGAATTAAAAATATCTATGTATATGTGCATGCATTCTTCTATGTTTCAGAGCTAAATACACTACTATTGCCTACGTAGACTAGGTAATCTGTGAAACTGAGAAATATGACAATGTGATCTAGGTCAGTATTTATTTACGCAGTCTACTCAGGAAATTAGCACAAACAAATTTGAGTTTGGTTTTATGAGGTTATGTGGATCAACTGCTATGGCAAACCTGTCCTCCAGGGTTACCCAGAGCATGATATTGCAGGGGACTTGAATACGTTCAGCTGGAACTGATGTGAAGCTTTCAAAGCAAGTAAGCTCTGCAGATTTTAGTATCTTAACTCACATTGGTGTTTGTTATTTTCAATAACGAGGCAAATAACTGGTAAACAGTTAATAAAGCAAAAAGAAAAAGCCCCCCCAGCTGTTTACACACAGTCTCTGTACAGGCTAATCCCCACCCACAAACTGTCACCACCTCTATGTCAGCATTTGACAAATGAATGTGTTGTTGACTCCCTCCATAACCACATGGGATTATTTGCTAAGGAATAAAAGGCATTACAATTAAACACAGGAATTGCAATCACTGTAATACATTATTGTGACTCTTATTTATTGACTCAGTTTGCAAGCTAAACCAGAGGGGAAAATTCTACAGTCTGCTCCATGATGTCTCCCTACCCAGCTATGCTTATGAGATTTCTGAGTCACTTTTCAGGTTTCTGCTTTCAGCAACCAGAGCAATTGCTGAAGATCCCAGACTTTCCCAGAGTAATGCTGAGGAAAGCTCTAGAATAAGCTAACTACAGATTCAATTAACTATGCAAAGTATTCACTACACAAGTGAGTAAATGGATTGACTAGCACCTCAGCCTCCTGGTTTTCTACAGATCTAACTCAGGTTCAGTCCTTATTTCTTATCAAAAGATGTTTCTCTAAATAATTTGCACTCCATTTTAGCATAACTCAGATAACAAAATGTACAAAAAAGCAAGGGATGTCATTGGAGGGTAAACAAAATTTACATTGAATGTAAGGATAAACAAACCTAACTAGTTTATGACTGAGCAAAATTAAGTCTTATGGCATAGAATAAAGTATTCAAATTCAGGTGCTTAGCATAAGTAGCTCATGAAGAGGTTTAAGGTAAGTAATCACTGAGCATTAACACTCTTAAAACCAAATTAAGTCCAGCAGTTTCTCTGTTGTCCAACATAAATTGTCCCTCAGGAAATCTATCATCTCCACCAGGAACAAGTTATAATCGCATGCTCTTGTAATTCACACCACCAAAATTTTCAGAATAAATTTAATTCCTTACCAGTGCAGTTCTGAGCTTTCTCACTCCTCTCACTCTGAAGAAACAGCGCCAATGAAGCTTCTTGCTGAGCTGGTTCAGTGACTGACTGCTTGCTCCTTAAGGTGCTAAGAGGAAGGTGCAAAATGAAGTTGGATTGCTGAACCTGAAACAAAGAGGCAGATTGTGCTGTTACCAAAATGTGTCCCACCCTTTTTTCTAGTATCTCACTGAAGTATGGCAACAGTGCCTTTTTTCAGGACAGTTGCTTTTAAAAATATCATCTGGTGTCAAATCTTTGTTGGTTTTCCTCTTAGTTTAGTAACATTATCTCAACTGTGTGCAACCTCCTAAGGCCTATTCAAATAGGCTGTTTTTCTTCTCAACTTTATGATTGTCAGATTTGTTTGGTTGTAGTAAACCTCAATAATGTCTTCAGAATTTTAGTTGTTGGGTTTATTTAACCTATTTTCATTCCACTGGAAGATGGCTGATGTTGAAATTTTGATACACTCATCTGTATACTGAGGTAGTTCCCACATTTCAAAAGAACAAGCTTTGGTTAGTGTGCTAGATCTAACAAACCATGGACTAGTTAGTCTATCGCTGAACTTTGTTGCAATGAGGGAATGATTTATCTGGGATAATATTAAGAAATATTTACAGGAAGGGAATATAACTTTTTTTTTTTTTGAACAGTAGATGGGTGGTCTCATGGAATTAAGTCCAGTCAAATAAAGCTTGCTTCTTTTTGGCAGGATAAAAGCTTCAGCCGATAGAGATAGAGTTGAAAAATGTCTGGATTTTGCCAAAGCAATTCTAATTGTAAAGACATACATGCAATTAACTTGATCTGAACAACTGGGTACGAAATGAACCCACAGATTTTAGAACAAGGGGATAATACTGAGTGGGATGGTTTGTAGCAGTCCATGTATCACTTTAATAATCTAAATGATGAGGATTGTACTAAAGGATTTTTACTGACAATGTTTATGATTGACACAGGGATAAGCAGGATAATAACTACTGGTGTAAGGTCATTGCTATAACAAGTCACAGATCGCTCCACTACAGTCCAGCACTGAAGTCCATAAACCAAATGTAAGGCAAAGAGCACCAGTTATATCCAAAACATGGGTGGTTGCTTTAGAAAGCCCTTCCTGGGTGAAGGTTTAGAATAAAGCACTTCGTGTGTTCTCAGTGTAGTGCTATGTCAAAGCAAGGTGTTCCAGAAAGAATTTCTCAAAAGCAGCAAGGATCTTATTTCATTTTGTTTAAAAAAAAAAGGTAAAGCTTTGTTAAAATACTGTGTCCAATTCTGATATCTACTCTTCAAAAACTGTCAGAGTTCAAAGGATAGAATAGATACGGCAGGAGAGCTGGTAAGTCTTATCTGATGCACATCACCAAGCGAGGTAGGCCACAATCCGACGTGTGGGTTGTGGGCAGATGGCTACCTCAGCTGTGAAGAGCCTAGTATACAGCAGTGCTTTACAAAGATTGAAGCAGTTGTTACTGTACCTAACAGCAGAGTTAAATACAATGCCTTGCCAAAAAAATAAATCTTTTTTTTTATCAATAAACCGTACCTTTGCTGTGGGAGACAAGCAGAATCTAACAAAAAACTGGCCTAAAAAAAGCTTTCATTCAAAATGAGAGCAAAGAGTAGTGAGTGGCATACACAAGAATAGTTGTTATGGTTATAGGGAAGTGTAAAAATGCATCACAGAACATGAAACTGCTTTAATTGGCCTTTCTTGGAAATCTAGATTCCTCATTCAGACTGAAAGCTGGAAAGTTTGTCCTGAATTTGACAGTCTTTCCAGGCAATGAAAATATGCTGGGAAGAGAAAAGACAGCTAGGTATTATCTTCAGAGTTGGTGTTTCCTGTCAGATATGCAAACGTAGAAGAATCCAGCTGTAACAGAACAGACCTCCCGGTGTGATGCCTTTAGGAAGGCATATCTAGTCAAAATAAAAAATAGTTCCTGTCTGAATCTCCTGACAGAGGGTCAGGTGCTCTCCCTGCTGCCTTGCTGTGTGTTTGAGACCCTCTGAAGTCAACACTGCTTTTCTGTTCAACCTCTGTTGTCACAAATTCAGAATGAACCACTACAGCTTGATGAAGATCCACCCTGACACTCTGTGGGTACCTGGAAGAAATGCTGGATGTTTCCTTTGTAAGAATCACCACATCAATAAGAACAAAACACCCTGCTGCTAGTCTGTTACTTTGAAATCACTTTCAACTCAAGCAAAATAAATAGGGAAGCCAATAAATGTTTTTATGGCATATGAGGCCAGGTAAGAAAGGTTACAGAGGACAACCTTTTTTTTTTTTTTTTAAAAAAAAAAAAAGTGTCCTTGTTCTTCAGCAAATTAACAAATCATAAAATCTGTTTTTGGCATCCTTTAATGAGATGCAGATGTTTATCTAGCCTCTGCAGTGAGGGTATATGTTGTCTTCCCAGATTGCTTTCATGCTGGTGAATGTACCCTCTGTTTTTGCTGAAAAACTCCAGGGACTTGTTTGGGTTACTTTCTAATACCTTTGCTCTATTTCACCTTGAAATACTTTGTTTCCAGATTTCCTTGGGACATTTATTGATGCTGTCTTCCTGGTGTACTACCTGCCTAACCCTGGTATGGGATAGCAAATGGTACTTTTGGTGGCCTGGTACTGAATAGATGCCAAAATCCTACAGAAAGTAACTCTTTTCTATCAGGCAGGTTGTGTTCCAGTTGGGTGCAATATTTCACACGTGCTGAGTGTTACACTTCATAAAAAAAGGTACATCTTACAGCAGGTGCTCAGCAATTCAATCAGTCCATCAGCTCTTGAGACTAGACCCAAGGATTACAAAATTATTTTGGAGTGATAAAGGGCCTGAGAGTGAGTGGCCCTAGTTCTGAGTCTGAAGGACACTTATCAGAGCTGGGAAGTGGAAAACTGCAGGTAGTAGATGCTGAGATTTGAGTACTTTTACTCACATCCTTGCAACAGACTTCCTGGATGACCTGAAGCAAGAATTATTTCCTATGATTCAGTCTCATCTGTAGAAGTGCCTGTAATATGTACTTGTAGGAGCATGGTAAAAGTGCCATCATTATTTTTGAATGCTTCTAGTTGCTTCAATAAACCGTGTTATAGGCATATAAACACTAAGTTTTGTGGCAGGTGAGTTGACCATGCACTAAGAAATCTCAGATCCTTTTCTTTCTTATGTCCTGTTTCATTCCACATAGTAACTAACACAATGCCCTCTGGCTTTTTAAACCTTTGGCAACATTTATAAAGTAAAACACGTCACAAAAAGCTCAACACCAGCTGTCTCCATGTATAAATAAGGTGTTGATTTATAGCAGTCCAAGGAGCTAAGTTTCCAGATAGTGATGACTAGGTGCTTTCCTGTGCTTAGGTATGCCCTTGTACAGGACCTGTATGGCTATTGTTCCAAGCTGAACAGTGTGTACATTTATCAAAGATAAGTTTTTACGTGATATTTTATCTTTGCTCCTAGCCAGCTAAATGGCTGTCTTGTGCCACTCACAAATGCCAGTTAGCTACATTTAAAAGAGGCCAATTGTAAGGAGGTGTTCAGAGGAATAAATGGCAAAATGCCTGCTTTACTTTATCTTTTTTCCTAGTCGGGTACTGTTATTGTCCATTAACCTGATGACAATGCACAGAACGGCTAGCATCATGTTTATTTTCTTCTCCAAGGTGTTTATAACATAATATTATAAGAAGTAACTAATTGTTTTGTATTAATATCTGTTCCTGATTTAACCATTCCTTTAATACATTCTTCCAGATTGAAGGGCATGTGTTGAAGTTTTAAATCTAATGGCACAGCGACTTTCAAATACTCCTAGTTAGTATTAAAACCACACGTAGGTTCCAACCTGATATAGTTTTGTTTGTTCCTAACAAAATATTGCAATACTAGCTGGGTCAATTATTCAAATACTGACTTTTCTGTTTTCCATTTTGCATTTACGATTTAAAAAAAAAAAGTCAATTTTAAAGTCCATTTTAAAAAGTCCATTTTTAGTCTATCCTAATTCTTTATTTTGTTCCCAGACTACTGGATAGAAACTTGTTAATGGGCAACTAAAATCCATAAAAAAAAATACGTGGAGATAAGTATTTCACATGAGGGATAAAAATGCATGTTTGGCATATAGGAGATAATATTTGCATTAGCTTTAAGAGAAAGGTCAGCCATGATGGCGTAATACCTGTTTTTTCATTACTGTGAAAGCGGCTCAAATTTCTATTTAAAAATGCTTTGATGCTACCTACAACACAGCAACAAAGCAACAAAAAGACGCAATATAGCATAATTTTAAATGTCATTACTTGAGGGATGACATCTTGCTTCTTTCTAAATTTATTAAAATATTGCAGAGCGCTTAACAGAAATAAATAAAGGACATTAAAAACTATGGTTTTGGTGTTCTTTATGCCATTAATGTACGTCATTGTACTCAGATGTAAAACAGACTAATTGGTGCTATTAAGGCCTGGCAGTTGTTTTCAGTGCTCACAGTTCTGCATACGTAACTGTCTGTGCCCAAGTTAGGCATGGGAGACAGGAGGGCTTCCTAACACCTGCAACTGATTTTTTCCTTCTCAAGGAAACACCAGATTAACTCCATTGCTGGCTCCAGCTGCAGCAGAATTATTCAGTTATTCTTCAGGTTTGGTTATCCACTGACCTAAAATGCTAGTGCTGTCATAGTAATTCTACTACATGTTGTTGGCAGTGATGAAAGTACAAGAACTTAATGCTATCTGTGCTTTTGTGACAACACAAACATTTACGAGCCATTTGTACGTGACATCCTGCCTTTAGTAAAGAAGTTACTAAGAATTTTTGCTACTACTTTTTGCCAGGTTAGACTGAAAGTTAAATTTTACTTGTTATATTACAGCATCATTAAGGTTGGAAGAGACCTCCAAGATCATTTGGTCCAACCATCCCCATACCACCAATGTCACCCACTAACCCATGTCCCTAAGCACCACGTCCAACCTTTCCTTAAACACCCCCAGGGAGGGTGACTCCACCACCTCCCTGGGCGATCTATTCTAATGCCTGACTGCTCTTTCTGAGAAGAAATATGTCTTAGATAGAGCTGGTCAAAACAAAAACAAAGCAAAAATTGAAATTTCTTTCTGAAGCTATAAGAAATTTGGTCAGTTTTCCTTAAATTCTCCTCCTCATTGTCCAGTGAAAAGGGTGAGGTCGTTTCAACAACATTAGAACTCCAACTAATACGATTTTACCATAAATTCTGGAAGGCTGGAGAAGCCTTTCTGCGCTCCTATTGGGATCATATTTCCCTGCCTTAGTGACACCAGCAAGCATTTACCGTGGCACGGCGCGAATGTGAGGAGCGCTCCTCAGCCCGCCGCCTCAGGTGGCAGTCACCTCTCCGTGACAAGGCACCAGCTGCAGGACGCCCCTACTGTAAAACCAAGGGCTCTGTGGAAAGTTTGTGGCTGGATCACGCCGCGTTCGTGATTTAGAGACTTAACGTAGTCGGTATCTCGAGCTGCTCGGCTAGGAGCGGCGGTTGGGCGGGCCGTTGCGGCCGTTGGGCGGGCCGTTGGGCGGTGCGCGGCGGCCGTTGATGTCACCGCTGCCCTGGGCGCTGCGGCGGCTGCTGCCGGGGCCGCCCCTCCGCGCCCGGCGGCGGCAGCAGCGCCGAGGGCATGCGGCTGCCGCCTCCTCCTCCCCATCCTCCTCCTCCTCGTCCCCGCCGCTGCTCGGCGGCCGGGCATGGTGGCGTCTGAGGCGGCCGCTGCTGCTGCTGCTGTGCGTGAGGCCCCGCGGGGCGCACGCCCTTTGTCCGCGGCGGGAGCATGTGGGTGAACCCCGAGGAGGTGCTGCTGGCCAACGCGCTGTGGGTGACGGAGCGGGCCAACCCCTACTTCATCCTGCAGAGGAGGAAGGGGCACGGCGGCGATGGAGGCGGCGGGGGACTGGCGGGTAAGGCCGGCGGCGGGGCAGGGCCCTGCGGCGTCCCTGGGCGCTGAGGGGATGCTCTGGGGCTGGCCCTGAGGGTTACGGGCTCGGAGCTGCCGCGAAGGCGTTGTGAGGGTGGGTGCCAGCGCTGGCCGTGCCCTGCTGCGTGAGGGTGTGACTTGTGAGGTTCTCGGTGATTTGGTGCTCCTTAAAATGAGACCGAGGTGTAAGTCGTAGGTACGTGCTAATATAACGCATTGACTTTGGCTTCTCTCTATTCGTGAGGATGTCCTTGTAAAGCCTCTTCCACAAATGCTTTGTTTTCAGCCACTGTCAACTAGAAACACTTTTGTAGGTGTCTGGCTCCTATGTATGTTGGTCGCCTGACAACTGCAAACACAACAACTGCATACACCCATTATTGTAGACCTCTAGTCATTTTTAGGTAACGTGTACACGTTTCCATAAAACCTGAGATATGGAACCCAACGGTGTTACCATTGGGCCTTCTTGACTTGGTAGGAAATGCTCAAGCTCCTTCACTGAAAACCGGTTTCTTCCTTCCCCGCTTGCATTGAAACCAGTTACTTAGGCTAATCAAAATAAGCGCATGGACTGCATCGATGTCTGCTTCAAGGTCCTGGGTATATTTACCAGAAGATTAAGTGTTTCTTCAACCTCTGAATACTCTATGGACCTGCAAACAATTTATAATCTAAACTAATGCATCACTCCAAAGTGTTTTTTCATGTAGGCCCTTGAGATCTTCAGTGTTAAAGGTTAATCAAGCCCACCTTGTCCTTGTGTAGAAAGTGACCAGCAGTCGTTTTGCATTGGCTGTAGATTTCTGTTGTTTTCCTGTATTTTATTTTTTTTTTAATCTTTGCAATTATGGGCAGTGTTGACAAATCCACTTAAAATATTTCTTGCCTCAAAGCTTTACCCCTGCTGTGTTTACTGAGGAACTGTTTGCAGACACTCCTTCCTTGGATTGCTTACTGGCCTCCAAGGTCTTTTTCTTCAGTTTTAGTGGAGGTGGTTTGAGTAGGCACCCCTGTACCTCTCTGACTTTGTCACCTCTGAATTAGAGATTGTTTGAGAAACCCAGACAATCTTCCAAACACTTCAGTTCCTGGGAAGCGTTTTGAGAATTTTATGTTCTTTTCAACGTATTTGCAGTGTGTGTATATCAAGGCCATGTTGCAGCAGTACACGTGGTGTGATAGATGATACCCCTGTACAGACAGAGATTGCTCTGAAGATCTTCTCCTTTGAGTGAGAACAAGATTCATAAATGCACGCTCCTTATTTTGTGAAGCTTAAATAAACCGACAGCATTTTGCAGCAGTTCAGAATATAGAAACAGTTCTATCTTTGTTTCTGCATTTTTTCCCCTTGATATTTCAGTTTTTGTCCACCGCATCTGCTATTTTAGCATGTGAATGCTCTCTGTGTAGTGAATATTGATTTAGAAGGCACAAGTTCTAAGCACGTTTTGAAGATGGCTTTCCAAGTAGCTTTTCTTAGGGTCTATCTGCATGGTATTTGCAGCTGCAATTGGATTGAGGTAATGGCAACAAGTAGCTAAATAATTCCTATGTGTTTTGTTTGCATGTTTATATGATGCCTGGGGGGAAGAGCTGGAGATTTTTTTAGTATGATGCCATAACCATAGCTAAACAAGCACCCAGCACTAACGTGTAGGAGTTATCAGTGCTGGCGGTATCAAAAGCCTCTATGGGACCTTGTCAGACCTTGCCACGTTAGTACATGGGTTTGTGATACAGTGGTGTATAAAAGTTAGGTGAGGAAGAAAGAAATGGCTGTAGAGTAGCCAGACCACTCCCAGCTTGGTAGGCACGATAAGAAGAGGAACTTATGGTTAGTTGTTTTCCCTGGAAATACCAATCCTGGAATTTTGTGCTGGTTGCTCTAACAGCTGTGGTTGGCTCACTGAGGGCCAGTGCAGGCAAAGAAAGCAAGTGGCTCAGTCTTGATAGACAAGGCTAGCTAAAGGCAGAAGTTTAGGGGGACCTAACTGATCCTGAGAGTTCAAAACAACAACAACAAAACCTTCTGAACAATTAATGGGATATATAGTTTCTAACAATGATAGCATTTAGGATGACACTGTGGGAAATTCTGTAGATAATAATGATATAGCTCCAGTGACGGATTTTGGAGGTTATTAGGTCTACGTTAGAGAAACGGGGGAAAAAAAAAAAGGACCTTTTCATTTTTTTCTTAATTTACTTTTCCTTATTTTTCCATTCTGTAGTGATACAGTGCAGATTTTTTTTCAGGTAACAGCCTAAAAAGGCATCCACCCATGAATGTTGTGTAAAACTTGGCTCATTGCTTTGTGGGAAACAAGATCACGTGTCCCTGAATTTGATTAAAAATATTGTATATAAAATCTTCATTGTGGTTCAGAGTGGTTTGAATTTATACATTCAAGAGAAGATGCAGGTACAGCTGTAACCTTTTTTTTTTTCCTTGTAATCTAAGTTCTGCTGACTTGTGCTCCCTCATTATTGACTGAAGGCATTTGTCTTAAATCGTAGAATGATAATTGACTTTCAAATTGATGGGAATGTGGGCTCAATGACATGAGATGGCTTCCCTATGTAACTTAAACCGTAGTTCAACAACGAGAAGCATTGATTTTCTGGCATTGCCTTCAAGTCCAGGGTTGCTGTGAAAATAACCAGTAGGCAGACAGAGCTGGACTAAGTGTAACACCCTTCTCTCCGTCTGTCTGACTTCAAAGAACATAAATTGGGGCTGCACCACGGTGCCATTGTGTAGGTAAAGCTGAAGGAAGAGGTAGAGTGCTTTCCGAGGTGGCTGGGAATGAGGGGGAAGCCGGTGCAGACTTCATGAGAGCGCTGTGGTTGGATGCTGTGACTGCAAAAATGTGTCTAAAGGCTGCCAGGTCTCAGTGTTACCCCTCCTGCTGTGCAGGGAGGTTACCATCACCAGAGCTAAGTCCAGAGGAACGCATCTTTCAGGTTTTTTCACACACTGTAGTCTAAAAACAAGTAGTTTATATAGCCTGGGGGGTGGGTGAAAGTAATTCTTATGACTTTGAAGAAGAAGAAGAAGAGCAGTACTCACATTACCTGTTCTTCTGGATCCACTCGGAGTGCAGCAATCCTTTGCTGGAAAGGTAGTATCAGTCACTCAGGGATACGTGGTGAAATCTAAGCCCTTTCTGCACAGATCCTTCCTTCTTGGCCTCCATTTACGTAAACTAGTAGAACAGAGAAAGCCATCTTACCTCAACACTCAGCTGGACATTAGAAGCATTTTCTGCACTTACTTGTATATTGGATTGTAGCATGTTAGAAGCATGATGATCGTCTTGTTCTGTGTCAGGGCAGTGCCTAATTATTGAGTCTGAAGAAGTCATCTCTGCTAACAAGATGTCTGAATAGTCAGTCTGCTTAAGAGCTACAGCTTTTTTACTAAGCTGTGGTAAGCCATTTTAGACTGAATTAGGGCCTGGACACTTTTAAATGATTGTGTATGTGTCAGCAGCAGCCACTTCACTGCAACTTTCCTTTGTAAGCATGCCTTAAGTGAAGGGCTGGTTAGGTTTTGTTTTCTGTTCTTTGAACTAAGAACTACAGGAAAGACTTGTAAATCGGATTTATTTATTTTTTTTCCTTTTTTCATTGCTGTTCTGCGAACTTGCATTATCTTACATGCCGCAATAATCTTCCAGGACAAGACTGAAAAATGTACTTCCCTACTTTAAAAATGTTTGATGGTTGATGAGTGCTCTTCATCACTAAATTGTTTTGTGCCTTGCAAGTAGTTCCTTTATCTTGTTTCTGGGTGATGCTCATTCAGGAGTTTCAGCTTCCTTTTGTTGACCGACAGGGAAAAATTCTTTTCTTTCCTCTTTTGAGTTTTCTCAAAGGTGACAGCTGTTTTTAACCCTCTTCCTCATAACTATTTTGCTTCCCAGTGGTCAGCTACCTTCCCTCTATAGGCCCGTTCCTTCTTGACAGGGGGTCCAGTGTGTTGTAGGGCAGCCTGTATCAGCTGGAGAGAACGTGAAGCCACCTCCCTGCCATCATTTGGGCATTGTGCACTGTATGACTGTGCTACTTCCGTGGATGTGAGGGTCTTAAACATGTCATAAAGTTTATGAATAACTAAAAGGCTCATTTTTTCTTTGTATGTGCATGTAAGTGCATGTGGCATACTGATACAACAAAAAGGTAAAAAAAAATCCTCTATCTGCTTTCTGCTATCGTGTGGTAATGCTTGCCAAAGGCTTTTATGTGGGAACAGCATTGCAAGGAATTAGTGCAACTAATAATTGACAGCAAAGCAGCGTGTTCACAGCTTACAGGAAGAGACAGGGTGTGGTATGGTTAATTTGTGGAACTGCTGTGTGCTTTTTGCCTGTGTACATTTCTGTGTGAAATAGACATGAAATTCTCATTAATTTTCTTTAACATCTTGTTACTATAAAATCCCTTTGAATCCGAAGGCAAATAAATTGTATCTTAGTTTGCAAGAACTGTTTTTAGGAATGAATTATTTTGCAGATACGGCATTTATGCTTACAGCTGGGACAGTGCATGTGTGAGAGATTCAGCACAAGTTTGTAAGTCTGGGAGATGTTGCCAAAGATGATTCAAATGCTTAAGCAGAAGAGAGCAGATGGAAATTTGCTGACTGCTGGTGGTAAAAGAAATTGATGAAGTACTATCTTTCTCACCAGCTATTTTTGCAGAAGAGGTTATCGTGTAATTTCCTCGTTGGAAAGTCAGAAAGGAGAGGTTCTGAGCTCAGCTGACTAGCGCAAGGCATCAACGTTGAATCTGATGTCATTTTTAATCCTGTGCAGTTTTCTAAGTCAGAACGTTTTCCTGCACCCTCACCAGACATGGCAATTAGTAGCTCAGATTTGGAGAAGAAATTCTGTCATGCTCTCAACCTCCCAACTCAGAGGTTTGAGGAAGGAATTACTTAAAAAATCGTTTATGCCTGACATTAGAAAAGCTTTTGACCAGTGTATCATCTTTGTGATGAGAAGATGGTATGTGCTGTAATAAACATGTTGCTTTCTGTCCTCATTGACTCAAGCAGTTAGGATTTTACATGCCAAACTTGATGCAATTCGCTAGAAAATCTGCTTTCCAATGTTTGAAATGGCTATCAAAATACACACAGCAGCACTTATGTAGGTGGTCAGTCTGTCTGTTAGCTTTCCATGTCCGTTTGGCTCTGTTATCTGGTGTTGCATCAAATCTCCTCTCCCACTGTTGAGGTTTCTTACAAGGATTGGCCATGGGTATATCTGCTTCTTCATACTAGTAGATTTCTACTTCAGGAAATCCAGATGTCAAAGAGCTGAATTCCTTTTGGTTCTCTGGATTGACTCACTGATCTTTCTGCTGAATCCCTAGGTGTTTTCACAGGTGCTTAATTGGAAGGTGTCTCATTTCCTGTTTAATGCTTCTGTTGATCTCCGGTTCTTACAGACGATATGCTCTTTGCATAGATACAGCGCCTGGGATAAAAATTCTCAGTGTTCCTTGGTGCTTGTGCAGCTCAGGTTTCTCTACCATAATGCTTCTTGGCCCAAGACTTTCCCTGATGTCACTTCATTTTTTACACTTTGAGTAATGTGATCCATCAAGGCCTCTGAGCTGTCACTTGCCATTTTTGCCTTCTGACATCATTTTTTTTTCTTGACAAACAAATTCAGTAATGTTTTCTGGACTGCTATTTCTCCTGAGATCTGTTTGTGTGAAACCCTGTTGGAAATGTCACACAGGACCTTGATGTAATAGGCAATGTCAAGGTCTCTTGGTAAATTTTCTGCATTATACCAAAGTTTGTATTGTTTAGATGTACATATTTGCTATATGCAGAATCTGCTCAGTTCTCTGTGTTCTTAACACTTGCAACCTCTACTTCTTTCAGTCCTTCATAGCATCGCACTGTAGGATAGCTTTGACCTGTAATAGGCAGGGGTTGTTGCTGTCACTGACCTTACTATAGTATAAAGACACAAGACATGTAAAGGCCTTTAAGCATCCCATTGATGTTTTCTCCAGCTTTCTGATTACCTGTCATACTTCTGATGTCTGGTCAATGCTGACATTCAATAAACAACACTTGCATTTGGCTTTCAAATCTGGTGCTGCGGTGGGTTTAGATTTTGGAGCACTTCTTGAAAATCTTCTGTCTTTTACTTTTCTTAAAAAAAAATAAAGGTTTTAAGTATTTCTAGATGTAACTTACAAGTCTGAAGCCTTTCCGACTTAGAGGTCTGTACCAAGCAGCAGCCTTAATTTAAGCTTATTAAAATCAAGTTCTTAATTTTTTTTTAGTTCTTTTCTCACTGGTGTTCAGTCAGAGCAGTTTTTGGTCTTACTTTAGGCAAAACTTGGTTTTCTTTAGATTTAACGGGTATTTGATCATGCTTGCTTCAGGATTGTTCCATAGTTCAAGGTGAGTTTACTGTGCACACTTCAGTTGTTGATCTATACCACTGATTTTGTTGGCTAGATTCAGTTTACAGTGTTTATTCTTCTTAGTTTGGCAGTATTTAATTGCTTGTACTTAGTTGATTTGTTCTTGAGGTTATGTTGGTGCAGATGCAGTTGATTTAAGTTTTGCTGTTGGATGAAATCTGTTTAATTTGCTTATGCTACTCAGAGTGGGGTGCTGTGTAAGAGCTAGTTTTGAGTGAAATTCAGTGACTTCTGTGCTGTTTTGGTCAATGGTTGTTGGTCATGCTTTTCCTAAGTTGTTTATTTTGCTTGTTAAAACAAAGGAGTAAATTGTGGTATTTTGTTAATCATACTTTGAAAGCAATTGTTGACTCTGTCTGTATTCTTAAAGTTTCTCCATCGCTTCATAGCCTGGTGTGATTGACAAGTAAAAACAAACTTCTTTTGTTCAGGTGTGTGAGATTTTTGTTTGTTTTGGTGCAAATGTCAGTTTCCTCAGAGCAGTAAGCCATCACGCACCTGAAGCTATCATGCATGGCCTGTTCCTGCTCATCTCTCCACCCAGCCTGTCTATGCTTGGGCTAGGATTTCCTTTCAGTTCAAATCTAGTGAGTTTGTTGCTGGGATCTTCTTCGTTGGATGTCTTATGAGTGAGTTACTGTACTTGGACCTTTAATTGTTTGTAAACTTGGCTTCAGTGTAAACAAAGGCAGTTATTTCACTGTGTGTATATGCAACCATATCTTTATGTAGCAGTTGGTATAGATTATAATGCATATTCTGTTTTATCTTCTCTGGTGAGGAGAAAAGCAGCCAACTAACTTTTACAATGCTAATTTTTTTTTAATGATGCTTAGTAGATTACACTGATAAATGTAATTACATCTGAAAATGATTTAGGGTGCTTCAGCTTACCATACAAATTTACAAAAAAATCTGAAAGCAGGAAGTTGAAAAAACAGTCAAATTGGGAATAGAAGCAAGATTCAGGTTTTTACAGGGATGGTCATCAGTTGTTCGGACACCTTGACAAGTACTGAACTGGACATCCAAGTGCTGATCACTTTAAGATAGCTAGAAGAAAATCTGTTTCGATCACAATTGTGAAACTTGAAGGGAGGATGAAAGCTTTTTCCTTTAACTGTCTAAAACTGTAGTAGTCAAGCTAGGTCACCACATTGGCCCTACACAAGCCTTTTTAAAAAAAAGGTGATATTTTCAGTCTTGTCTCATCTGTATTCATCATCCTGAAGACAGAAGCAAGTACCGTGTTTGCTGCTTGTCTTGCTAAATGTCACCGGAGTGACAGAACTTCCTCAGTGTCTGTTTCACTGATATTTGAAAACTTCTGTGAAGTTCAGTGGTAGAAGTGGGCAACAAAGTCAGAAGTTGAGGAAAAGTTAGCGGATCATAGATTTTGGTTCCAGAGGAAGAGTGTTTTGTTTTTTTTTTTTTTTTGTTATACATTACATGTTCATATAAGTCAATGCTATATAACCCATATGGAAGACAGCAATCAAGTATTTAGGTACTGTTTTGCTTTAGTTGGTATGAATTTTACGCATACAATGCAAAACTGATAAACCTTCCTGATGTTTCAAGTGTGGTGTTCACAGTGAAGATGTTTTCATGCTTTTGAGGATACTATTACTAGGATGGGAAGCTTAATATTGTAGTTTGAGTGGTGTATAATACTTACTATTCATTTAGTCTATTCCATGAAATGAAATCAATTAGCTTTGTCCCTCCCCATTTAACAGGATTTGTCCATAATATTACCTGTGGAGTTCAGATTGTTGCTGTAGGCTGAGTTTCGACTGTCAAGTAATTGGATGACCTCCTCCCATAATAACAAATGAGTGAGCTAATTATGTAAACACGTGGACTGCCTTGAAAAAAATGGAAAATGATTCATATAGTGTCTAGGCAAAACAATAGCTTGTACTGTACATCTTAGCTATGTATTCTCATGAGTAATTGTTTTTACAGTCCAGGAAGTAATATTTAAACTTTAGGAAGAACTTTTTTTTTTTTTTTGTCCGTGATTTTGATATGAAACTGAATGCTCTGGCTGAAAATATGGCTGAAGCAGGCCCAGTTGAATGGGGCTTTCTCAGAAATTGTCCAACGTCTACAATCCAAATAGGTCCCTTGGATGTTTCAGATTTATGGCCAGACCTCGTTATGTGTCCATCTTACATTAGTGGAGAGAGAAGGGGTCATCAGCAGACAGCAAGTAAGGGAATCATTTAAGCGGTATTTCTTTTGTTCACCTGGAATGTCGCTATGCCTGTTTTGAAAACTTCTTACTAATGGCACGTGACTTTGCCAGCTTTCCTACTTGCGGTGTTGAGCTCATATACGAGTAGGCTGCTAATATCCATGGGACTCATTGAGTAATAACCCATGAGCATGACTCCAAGTCACTGTGTGACCTGTAAGAAATCTTAGTTCTGTTCAGTACACTTCTGTTTTTCTCTAGGTGCTAAAAAGATGAACATGTGTGGTTTGTTTAGGTGTTTAAGAAGTGTTTATTTTTAACAGAAGATGTCCTGGGAGGCTGTCAGGCTGCTGATTATGTTAGTAATGGTTTGTCAGCAGTCTTCTCTTGTAAACAGTTTGTGTAAAATTTTCCATAATAATGATGATGAGTGATGTGATGCTTTTTTTTGATTGTTTTAGGCTATGTGATGGTGTTATTAGCACAGCAAAAAGAGATGCATTAAGTGAAAATGTATCATTTCAGTCTGCTTCCACAAACAAAGGAGAACAGCCTGGCAAGGTGATAAAATTCAGACCTCCGACAGACTCAACAAGGGCAACACACAGGGTATCTCTGTAAGTGGGAAGCCAAGTGGCAGCAAATACGCCTTGGTTTCTGCTGTCCCCACCCCCGGCTCAGTCCATAGCAGTGGCAGCTGAAAGGGTACAAAAAAGGGGAGCAGGGAATAATAAGTAGGAGGCAGCTGGTGCTCCTCTGCCCTGCATACATGCTGAGTGCTGTGACTGCGTAGTTCTTCAACCTCCCCTCCCATTCTGCCTCCACTGGGACTCCTGAGAGCTATTGACTAACCCCTTTCGAGCATCTTTGCATCTGCTGGATTCTTGGATTTTTTTACGGTGTTTGTGGCTTGTAGTAGTGCAGGGAGAAGGATGTAACAGCAATGGGGGCAGGGTAGGGCTCAGCTTTGGGAGCCAGGGAACGACACATGCTTGTCATCTGGCTAACTGGAGGAGAGGAGGGTGTTTTCCTGGGTGGCGGCAGCAGGCACAGCAGTTACGCCAACTGCAGAGTGACCTCATTCCAGCTCTAGGCAAGATTTGATGCAGGTTGACTGTGACTCTGAAGAGTGGATGTGTAACAGATTTCTGCTGTGCACTGAAAGCACCTGAAATTTAAGGACTGCAAGGTTAAAGCTGAATGGGAAGTGTCACTGTCAGTTATTGTCCTGAGTTTTTTGATAGGTGGTGCTTTCCGGGCAAGAAAGCCACAGCTGCTTGTGGTTTTTATAGTCTGAATGGTCACTGTATATTGTTGTTCATAAACAGCAGCTAAATTGGTTTTGGTGTTTTAATAAGGTGCACTGGAGGTGATCCATAATCTAGGTCTTCACTCTTGAATATGTAACCCAATTTATTTTGAGACCCTTGTTTTTAGCAGGTAAAATGTGGGGGCACAAACATAATTATTAGATTGATGTTGGAGGGGTGGTATAAAGGTGATAAAGACCACTTGATTTGTGTGTTTTATTTAAAATAAAGCATAACTGTTGGTAATACAGGGCTACTGTTTGTCAGGAAGACAATCCTGCTGTAACAGCAACAAAAAATGTTTATGCATAGGGTGCATAAACTTGCTTTTCCTTTTAATGTAACAACACCAGTAATTGAAAATAAAAAAAAAAAAAAAAAAAGCACCCTTACGGATTCTTGTGAGGTTAAAAAAAAAAAAAAAAAGGTAATCACTAGTTACATTTTTAGACATAAAAAGGAGGAGAAACATACCTGCAGCAAGTATTCTGTGCTGTAGTCATCAAGCACAGCAATATGTAAATATTCAAACTGTAAACATATTACTCTGCATGGTTTGGGTACCACGATGTAAGAAGGACATAAAACTATTAGAGAACCCCAAAAAGAGAGCTACAAAGACAGTGAAAGCTTTAGAGGAGAAGACAGGAGTGGCTGAGGTCCCTTGGTTTGCTCAGCCCCGAGCAGAGCAGGCTGAGGGGAGGCCTCATGGCGGCCTGCAGCTCCCTCAGGAGGGGAGCGGAGGGGCAGGCGCTGAGCTCTGCTCTCTGGGGACAGCGACAGGACCCGAGGGAACGGCATGGAGTTGGGACAGGGGAGGGTCAGGCTGGGGGTTAGGGAAAGGTTCTGCACCCAGAGGGTGGTCAGGCACTGGGACAGGCTCCCCAGGGCAGTGGGCACGGCACCGAGCTGCCAGAGTTCAAGAAGTGTTTGGACAACACTCTCAGACACAGGGTCTGATTTTTGGGTGGTCCTGTGTAGAGCCAGGGGTTGGACTCAGTGTTCCCTGTGGGTCCCTTCCAGTTCAGGATGTTCTGTGATTCACTGTGACTTAGCTGTTTGTGTTCAGCTACTATAAAGTGTGTGTGTTTTCTGTGGTGGTGGTTTACAGTGTACCAAGTTTCTACTGCAGAACATCCATTGATTTCATGACAGTTTGTTGGTAATTTGTAAGCAGTCTGGACTGTAAGCTGTCTGGGATGTTGGTTCCCAGAGAGAGGAGAGTGCAGAGCAGTGGTGCTTGGAAGAGGCTGTCTGAATCAATTGTGCTGGCCTTGAAATGAAGATAACCTGCCTCTCTGGGAAATAGTTTGGTCAGATAGGAATCATTTGGCTTAAAAGGGTCCATGTTATACAGGAGGTCAGGCTTCATGTGGTAATAAATGCTTCTAGTGAAAAACACTTCAGAAAGTGGTTGCCCGTGTAAGGATGCAAGCACAGTAAGTCATAAGGTAATGCACAATACAGACACTAATCTCTGCACTTTGAGGGGGAGTTATAATCATTAACACAGCTCAAGACTAAATGTGAGGTACAGTGGTCAGATAAATAAAATACGGTACAATTTCTTCCTTCGGCGTGAGTTGCATGGGGTAACCAAACCACTTTTCAGTAACACCCGCTAGTGCACTATATGTCCTTCCAGTAATATGACGCAAGAGCAACTGCCCAGGCTTCCTAGCCAGTTGTGGCTGTGGCTTCCCTGGTTTCAGATGTTACATGTCACTGCTTCTGTATTTTACAGAAAAGAAAGAAAATATTGAATGGTTTTCTGGTCTTTTGTGGAGAGTACAAGTATGCAAAAGACAAAGCTGATTTTATTCAAAAAGTTCTCTCAAACAAATTGAGGATATTATCCCTCCCTTTTCTTCCCCCTTCTGCCCCATGCCTAGGTATAGCTACTCTAGAAATGTGGCGTGTGTGATGGGACCACTGCTCGATATAAGGTTACTTGTGCTTGAGTGCCTTCAGGGTCGGGGCTGTCACCAGTCAGTCAGGCGCTAATCCCACAAACTTCAACATGTGCTTTAGATCATTGCCCATGAAACTGCTCCCTTGAACAAGGGTTTGCAGGTTCAATGTTATTACGTTGGAAATTCCTTCCCTTACCTCATTGTAGTCAGAAACCTGATGAAACCATGGGGAAAAAGCTTGCAATCAGTGTAATCACGTGATGTGATGCCTGCATAATTCACTGGCTCATGCCCAAGGACCAGTCCAATCTAAATATGATTCTTTGTTGCTTGTTTCATTTTTATGTGAACTTTCAGTTATTAATCATATTTCAAAAGGTTCTTTCTGTATGGGGAGTTACTGAGCAATATTAAAATAAATTCATATTCTTTTTATTATAATGGTGATCATTTCAAG
Source organism: Anas platyrhynchos (assembly GCF_047663525.1). Lineage (NCBI taxonomy): Eukaryota > Metazoa > Chordata > Aves > Anseriformes > Anatidae > Anas > Anas platyrhynchos. The sequence continues at coordinate 39,676,806 of NC_092590.1, forward strand.
TAGAAATTCCTCTGATTATTTGAACTGCTGTTTCTTTCAGTTTGGTTGTGTCATGTGTCTGCCTTGAAAACAAACAAAAACCTGACCTCCAGTGCAAAGTGGGACAGTTCCTGAAGGATAACAATCAGGGATAATTGTATAATGACAACAATAAATATTAATTTACTTTAATATATAATAATGCATAAATTATTTTGAAGTATCACATGTATCATCTATCAAAATAACTATTTCATTATGTAAGTAAGATTTTACTGATAAACTCTGTTGCAATTGACTTGGTAAGCTAGACTTTGAATTTTCCATGGGGTCTTTTGGAGTTCAGTGAATTTTCTTCCTTTAACCGTACTTAGGGATATTTCTACAGCCTGTTCCTATTCCTGAAAAGGGACTGGGCAACTCCTCCATGTTGCATCTTTTTTTTTCCCTCTTGTTCCATGTATAACATCTCTCTGTTTCAGTGCTGCCTAGTCCTATTTTTGTTCATGTGGCTCTCTCCACCTTTCCTCTATCTCACATTGTTTCTGTTTGGTGGGGCAGGGGAGTGTTCCTGTCCTTCTATCTCCAGTAATGAGGGAGGAGGAGATAGGATGGGGCACTTCTTTTAACTTGATGTCACTGCGCAAGTCAGGTTTATTCTAGCTCTAACCTCAGCTTTGTATCCCTGATTTTACAGCTGCAGCACCCCGAGAGATCTAGTGATGGAATCAGTAGGGCCACCCTCAGACCAACGTGCTTGGAAATACAGTACAAGGAAAGAAACAAGCATGTTTTTAAAGATCACAGTGACTTAACCGTGTATCCGTACCTCAGAAGATTACATTTGGTCAGTAGATGACTTTATGTAGATGCTGCATCAGGCTTTTTGTGTGTTCAGTACTGTCAGTAGACACGTGAAGCTGCAAAGCATGAAGAATCTTTGGCACAAGCCCTGCTATGAGTTTGCAGCAAACCCAGCGGATACGTTCAGTGTAGTGTTTGGCTTGGTCTGTGATCCAGTTGAGAAATGCTGTTAAGCTCACGACTAGCTTTAAGCATTTGAGACATTTGCTTATAGTTGAAAGTGTGTATGCATGTGCTTTTTGGAGCAGAGCCACACTATGTCTATGAAGGCTGAATGGAGAGGGTGAATGTAACAACAAATTGCAAAATGCTGGAAGGTGAAAGGAAAGTTTTAACCTGCTTCAGTCTGCTGAGTTTGAAAGGAGTCAAGATGCAACTAGGAGGGCTGGTGGCAGATTGATCAAAGGCAGCTTGTCAGCGTACACCAATAATCAAAAGACATGAGAGATGCAGTAGTAACAACTAAAGCTAGCTTGACTAATGAACACTGGGATATTTTATATTGTGTTATATTCATATCCTATAACAAACACACAGCTTTCTAGTATTGCTTGCTAATGACCGATAGCATGTCCAGGCTTGTTTCTCATTATTACAGAATTTGTGAATTAAAACATGGTGAGTATCAGTGCATCAGGCAGGAATAGGTTATATTTGATCTGGCCTCTGAAGATCAATGTATAAGATTTGTTTCCCTGAACAAATAAAAAATAAAATGGGGGAATCCCACATCACTGATAGGTGGGGTATTTCCAAATGTCAGTTGCAGTTCTAATTTTTTGGATTTGCTAAAATGGAAAATGGGTAGTGCTTTTATACCTTTATAATGCATAAAACAAAACTGAAAGAGGAATAGCTAGGGAAGCAGTCTTCTATTCCAGTCATGACAATACAGAATGGGGAACTAGTACAACTATAATGGGAAGAGATGAAAACAGTTGAAACGAAAAGAGGATTTTAGCATCAATGTTTTAAAATGTTTTTGGTATGTGCAGTTTATTTCAGCTATTTAAAATATTTTCTGCCCTAATAAATACTTGCAGAAAAAAAATCTTGGAAAGTTCATCCATCTGTTCTTAGGATGTGAATTTGCTGAGAATTTACTACCCACATCTCTGCAGGGAAGATGAAAATTCTATGTGGAGGTGAAAAGGGAGAAATCTTTTGCATCTTTCAAGAATAAATAAGGCATCTGGTGGGAGAGGGTTTTGATGGGGTTAAAATTACGTTTTATATGTGATTTCTTATTAAAATACCATTTAGAATTTACAGAAATATTGTCAGGAGTTATTGGTAGCTCTTGGTATGCAACTGTTGATTGCCCCTTACTAGCAAAGAATTTTCAAAGCTACTTTGGGAAAACAGTATGGCTTTGTCTTTCATCAGTATCCTTTCAGCTGAAAACCAGCTTGACTGTTAGGCATTTTGATCCTTTCTACCCTAAAAAAAGCAGACCATTAAATAGCATAATTATCTTTGCTGGAAGTCTTAGTTTTCAAAATTCAGATGTCAGCTAGAAAACTCTTCTAGGGTGTATTATCTGGGTTTTTCTTTTCCTTTTTTTTTTTCCCCCTCCAAGGCTCTGAAAGTAAAAGAAGCAGAAAAGACGTAAATAACTTTTAAATACAGTTTTATAAAACTTCTTCGCTTCAATTTGTCTGACATCATACTAGGATTGATGTATGTTTAGAAGATGAAATCTTGTTGAAACTGAAGATGTTTTCTCTGAGTCGTTCTTTAGAATGCAAGGGAACAAGTGTGGGGATGAATACATAGGTTTGCCTTTAGTTGTGAATGGTGGATCAAGGTGTTAGGAGCATGTGAAGCCCCTTCCTTTGGGGTCTTAGAAGATTAATCGCTGTGTATTTATGAGAATTTCCCTTTCTGTAGGTCTCCTTGTGGGTACTCTTGATGTCGTGTTGGACTCCAGCGCCAGAGTGGCACCCTATCGAATCCTCTATCAAGCACCAGACTCCCTGGTCTATTGGACTATTGCCTGTGGTAAGGACAAACATAGTGACATGTGGATTTTCATTCTTCCTGGGTACTGTGCCACATAACTAACAGCATCCTGCCTGCTGTGCACAGTCAGTTTAGGACAAAGAAATAGGTCAGGATGAAAACCTGCTCTAGTGGTTAAATTAAGAAGTTCCAGAGCATCTAATATTCAGACCTGGATTGTCAGCATGTGTGTATTTGTTATGCTCGACACTGACTAAGTAAAAACAGAAATGGTAATGGAGCACGGAGAGTTGTCTTGTTATTTCCCACCCTTCGTCTCCCAAATGCTTTCTCAGGGAAGCAGTCTACTGTCCGTGCCTCCTCCATGCCCATGGCTTAGTCCTGCAGCACTTCTGAAATGCGGCGTTCCTGGGTGATGGGTGTCTCTAAAATGTACAATAGGAGGAGTGCCTGGGCTTTGGCCCCCAAATTAGCTGGGCACCTGGCTTCCCTTGAAACGGAAACTAGGAAGGTAGTAAAAACCCAGCTCTCACCTAAATGCTGAATATGGGTATGGCATTTCCTGGATCACAGCCTCCTACAGGTTAAATACCGTCTAGATCCCAGGGATGCTCACCTTCTGGACAGTTAGTTCAGACAGTGTTGTCCTTCTAGCTATGTATTTAATTTCAACCAGGCAGTAGCTAGATTAGAGTTAAATACAGAAGTGTATATTCGTAGAAGGATGTGAAAACTCTATAAAGAGTTTTTGGTAGTCGGGGCTCAAACTTTGACATATCTAACCTTAAGACCATTTCTTCTGTCATTATCATAGTTGGTAAATCAACGAAGTTGCGGTTTTCATAAACTAGGATATTTGTGTACATCAGACCCTGTAAATACTAAATGCTTATTTCTGGGGTCAGGTACATATTGCAAGTAGTGTGAAGTAGCCTGTGGTTAGTCTCTGCTTCTGGCTGCCAGCTATAAAAATAGTGCCTGAAGCTGAATACAGAAAGTCAAGGTTTTTTTAGCCCTGATTCATTAAACCTGTAAGGTCAGATCTCTCAGTTTGATATTATTGCTTTGTCAGTCTTAGAAAATGAAAATTTTTGAATGCAACACCTGTATTTTTGAAGTTTCAAACAGTATTCTAGGCAGCAGCCCAAACTGTTCATTTGAAAGAAAATGGAGAAAGAGGACAGTTGAGGAATGCACACATGCCTGTCATTTCTTTAATAGACTGTCAGCTCCTAGCATCCCCAGTGCTGCCTGACATTCAAAATACTGGTTAATGAAGCTGTAGAGTTCTGGCCTAACACTGCCCTCTCCTTTGTGCCTATTATCTCAGTAAAATGTGACATGGACATACTCTGTGTGACTGTTCCTCCAGACAAACCCTCTCTCTTGGGAAAGGAAGAAGAGGAATGGGTGAAGCTTTGCCATAGATCTAAAAATGATAGCAGATCAAAGCAGAGTCTGCTCTTGGAAGCATGAGACTCGTGTATCTGACAAAGGTGGTATCACAGCTGTGTTGTATTCTGTATCCAATAAGAAATTTTTGAATAGCTTGTCTTAACACAATTATTTCTTGAAACTTTCAATAGTGTAAGACCTGACAGAGGGCATCAATTTAAACAGATGTTTTTCCCTTTACGCCTACAAGTATCAACCCCGTGATGATTTTAACTTGTATAAAGTAATTTGCCTTTAATGGCAGCTAATAGTAAAAGCAGATATTAATGAAATAGTCTATTATGAAGGTTGTTTCTGAATCTTCATTTAACTGTTTGCTTTGTACTGTCAGCTACTTTGCTGTGACTGTAATTGATGAGACATTGCAGTTCAGCTTTCCTTGGATCTCAGTCATGAGAAAGAAGGGTAAAAGTGCTTGCCAGTAAGTCTATTTACACTATTTGTGCACAAGTAGAGCTAGTTACAGATGTATGTGAGTTTTCATCCTCCTTTCACCAGAGTATCAGTGCACAGCCATGAGTAAGCACCTCTGTCCCAGAACCTTGAAAGGGAACAACTGAAGACACAAATTTTCTCACTGTTTGTAGGCTCCCCTCCAAAGAAAATAATGTGTCACAAAGCTCTCTAAGGAGCCTTTCTTCAAAGGTGTTCATACCATGCACATATTCAAAAATTAATTTTTGAGATTTTTGGAAATAGACCATGTAACTTTTCTTTAAGCATGTTCGCATATTTTGTTGCATGACACCTACAGATCATTATTTTTTATCAACAATGTGTGTCCTCAGGTTACAAGGGGCTCAAAATGGAAGGTGGATGAGTTGTGGCCCCAAAATAAACAAATATACCATACGTGTAGAAACTTATGCTACTGAACTGCGAGGGATTTTCGTTTCTTTTCTGTGACAGATCTTGCAGTTTTGAAATGTAGAAATATGGTAATCAGTTAACATTTAAGCTGTTTTTAATAAAAATGCCCTTCAATTTTGAATCTGAACCCTAACTGAAATTGCTAACCAAGTAGTTAATATATCTGTTTCCATTTTTTGTGGACAGTTTCTTGAATTTTTAACCTTATAATACCAGGCTGGGTGATTGGCTTCATTATTTTTGTTTTGTATTTTTGTAAGACTGCAGTAGCTCAGGCTTATCCCCTGAAGGGAATAGCGTGACTCTTAATGGGAGGTAAAATTTTACAGAGCAAATCGTTTATCTCTGCAGCCTTGATGCTGAGCGGCCCAGTGTTGCCTAAGGCTCTGCACTGTGATTATTTTATGAACTCACAACTACAGCAATTCCTTCTGAACTGATCAAGGGTTGTTACCATTATACAGGGCATTAAGGGATTTTGCTGCATTTACCTATGCGAGTGATTTGTCCTACATTGTATAGCTGTCCCTCCCTGTTCCCTAGGGGTAGACTGCCATTTACTTGGTACTTGTAATCTCTTATTTTTACGGAGATTTGTCCTATTCTCCTATGCCTTCCACAAAGCAATAATCTCTGCCTTCAGTGAGTAGCTGTACAGAATGACTGGAACAAATGTGATTGCTTCCTGGTTCATTCATACCACATGACATTTGATCTTGTTCTGTACAAGACTCTTCTGGGGGAAAAATAATCCAAGGGGTTTTGTTTGCTCTGAAGTGACTTAAAGTGATGTTTGGAACCTAGATTTGTTCATTTTATTTAGGAATGGGAATTTGCTTTGGTATTAACTCTCTATATATAGGCTGTATGAGAATGCTAGCTGGTTAGATCTGAGGCTTTGTAGCTCTGTAAGTGGGCTTGTTTACAGCACTTCTCCAGTGCAGTGTGATGTTGAACGTGTCTGCTACAGCTTATAGTTCTGTCTATTGAACTAGACTGGAAAGATGATATGAAAGATGTTATTGATGTCTTTGCAAGAGCAATTTAAGACACACAAATTTTGTAACAGTCTAGAAGTTGAAAACATTGTACATGATCAGCCTTGTATATTTTAATAGCCCTTCTGTGCTACGTTCCCATCCCAAATCTGCTAGTCCTTAATTTCAGGGAAAGGGTGATGGTATGTACGTATACCCTGTTCGAAAACAAACAAGTTTTTTAGTTCCTATTCCAACTGTAAAATTAGTCATCCTTACTATGGCTTTGTATATTTCAAGTGTAGAATCATTGCTGTAGGTTTTTCATGGTAGTGGAATTTTATGTGCATTTCCATACAAGTTTCTAAATCCATATTTCATATGTGGAAAACAGAACATGGATTATTGTAAAGCACCAATCTTGAAACTGCATTATATGCATTGGGAAAGGTTTTGAGAAAAGCCCACATGTTCTGATTAACAAAGAGTTACAAGTTTTAGAGTGTATATATATACATAATACACGTGTGTGTGTGTGTGTATTGTCTCTGTATATTGAGCTTTAAATGTTTTCTCCTCCTGCTCTGCACAAATTGAGGTTTCTGCCATTCCATTCCTGAACCTGCTGTTACTGGCAAGAACAATTTTAGGCTCCCTGAAGTGTTACAGTTTCTCTTGTAGTGCCTTCTGTAAATTGCAGCAGTTCAGGTTGACTAATAAGCATTTCAGGTAAGTATGTACTTGGGAGAGAAGACTAGACATGACACATTAATTTTCTTCTCAGTCCTGAACATAGTCATGTCTCCTCTGTACCTTCACATCTTACATTTGAAGGGTTCTGTTGCAAAGTGGTGTAACTGTTGAATGTTTGTTTTCTTTTTTTTTCTATTTTTCTTTCCCTCAGATTTAGAGGTATTGCTTGATTTACCTGAAAGGCCAATGATGGTAAAATATTGAACGCTTCTAACGTGCTAAGATGGGCAAAGGCTTGCCAGTAGCAGAGTTAAGAGACCTAGAGTTTAAAATATCACAGTGAAAATATTTCTTTAATCCTTAGTAAATAAAGCAAGGAAAAAGGTCTAGACTGTGAGGAGAAACGGGCTAGAAATTTTCTGTATCATATCTTGATTTTGGCTTGCTTGCACAATCTTCTGTAGATGAAACTGTCTGGGAGAGTTCTGGAGACAAAAATCAGAATGGAGATGAGAAATGTAGGCAATGAGATAGGAGGTTACAGGTTCAGGATGCTAACCATAGCTGTTCAATCACAGAATGGTTTGGGTTGGAAGGGACCCTAAAGCCCACCCAGTTCCAACCCCCTGCCATGGGCAGGGACACCTCCCACCAGACCAGGTTGCCCAAAGCCCCATCCAGCCTGGCCTTGAACGCTTCCAGGGATGGGGCAGCCACAGCTTCTCGGGGCAGCCTGTGCCAGTGCCTCACCACCCTCTGAGTGAAGAATTTCTTCTGAATATCTAATATAAATCTGCCTTCTTTTAGTTTAAAACCATTACTCCTTGTCACTATACTCCCTGACAAAGAGTCTCTCTCCTGCTTTCCTGTAGGCCCCCTTCAGGTATGGGAAGGCTGCTATAAGGTCTCCCCAGAGCCTTCTCATCTGCAGGCTGAGCAACCCTAGCTCCCTCAACCTGTCCTCATAGGAGAGGTGTTCCTGCCTCTTGATCATCTTTGTGGTCCTCCTCTGGACTTGTCCTCTGATTGTATTCCAGAAACACTATTTTTTTCTTCATTACTTATTGCTGAGTGACACGGAAAACAATAGTTTGTGTATTCAAGATTACATTGCATTCTTCTATAAACAGCAGAAACATTTATGTTAAAATAGTATAGCACCAGCATGGATGATTTGTGCCTAGTTAAGTTGGAGAGTTTATCAGCAACAGCTAGTTGTAGTTGTCACCATTTTCTAACAGTTGTTGCATGTGAGCAGCTATGCTCTCCTGCATTCTGTAGGTGTTAGTTAGCACATAGATACATTTACTTCCTAGTTCTGAGTAAAATGAACTGAGACTGTGATTGAACAGAACTGATGAGGTATTGATCTGATTTCCTAGTTGGATTGACATGTTTTTGTCAAGTTTCATATGTAGATGTAAACATGCAATGTTTGTTTTCCTGAAAATACTCCTGAAAGTCTTTATTTTGACACAATTACCTCAACCTTCTCTTTTGGTGGAGTCTTTTTTTTTGAGTGCCCAAATTTATTTTTAATTTGAGATGGTCACAGAGAGATACTGAAGAGCACCAACAACTTTATTCTGCAAGTTATTGAGAACAGAGGGACAAAATGGAAGTTATGTTTATTAAAATCGCATCTCAAGAAAAAAAAAAAAGGCAAAAATTTGCATGTGTTAGCTCTAGCTCATACCAGAAGCTTTTTCTCATTCTTGTTCAGAACATCTTTACAGACTACATGTATATTGCTTCATCAATATCAGAGATCTCATTTGGCCCCTTTTGGTTTGCTGAGAAAAATTGAAATTTAGTTTATTCTTTCACCTTGAAAAATAAACTACCTTTGACAATCCTCCCACCCCTAAAAAGAAATAGCTTTCTTGGAGGTCTTTCAGCACCCTTCTTTTTATGAAGAGCCATCATAATAGACTTAGAATGGAAAAACAATAGAAAAACGGTCCTTTTGAGCATTGCTGTTGTGATTTCATCATTGGCTTGTAGTTTGTATGTAGTGTTGAGGAGTTAAGAATCAAATGTAGAATATACAACAGTTGTTTTTTGTCAGTTCCCAATAGATGTGAGTAATACTTTTGCCAACTCTTCAGTGTGATGCTGTGCAGCACAGTGTCGTTACTATGTTTGGAATTCTAAATTTAGGATTTTCTTGCTCATGATACTGACATAGGCAGTTTGTGCTTGTCAGAGTATCTTGAAGATTGCCATCTACTTACTATGAAGTTAGAGGACCATAGGGAAGAATTTTGTAATTTCCAAGGATACAGCATTTGTTATATGGCAACTGTCGTTACTGGCAAGTTTTATTTAAGCCATTTATTTATTTATTAAGAGGACATAGACATTGCTTTCTTATTTTGTGATTTTTTGTTTGTTTTATATACAGGTTGCTCAAGGAAGGAAATCACTGAACACTGGGAATGGCTTGAACAGAATTTGTTGCAAACTCTTTCTATCTTTGAAAATGAGAATGACATAAATACATTTGTCAGAGGAAAAATACAGGTAGCTGTATTATTGTAAATATTGCTAATGATAGATGTGATCGCAGATGGAAGACTATTATGACTTCTAAAGAAATATGACCTAGTATTTCCAAGACTGCTCCATATTGTTGAAAGCAAAAGCAGATTCCAAATAGCAACATGTTAGTAAATATAAAGGAAATTGGCATTAGTGCACATTACTACAGCAGTATAATAAAAACAATATTATGTGCAGGGCTGTGAACATTAAAGCATTCTAAAAAAATTAATCACACTGTTGTTTCTGTCTTAAGTTTTCTGAGTAACTGTCATTGCAAAGCTTTGACCTCCTTTTATGTGTGTGTATTGTATAATACCTTCTCTTCTGTGCAGTTAAATCCCTTAGCATTGGCATTTGTGATAGTGTTGGGAGATGTTGATTGTTTTGGATTTACCATTATATCTTTTCCGCCTTATAGGAGAGAAAATATCTATGCTGATAAATGTACTTCATTCACACTAAGAACTGCATAAAAATAAGTAGTTTGGTAAAAGATTGATTATAAGCAAAATTACTGTACTTAATTTTTGTGTATTTTTAAGTATTGACTTTGTTAAATTCTTCTTTTATAATTTCAGGTAGTAGGTCAACTGTTTTAAGAATTTCATAGTTGGTAGTTTGGTTTACTACTTGATCAGGTATTAGGACTATAGATGCTCATGGAAACAACCTATGCTAGAAGTCATTTGTGAAATGTAATCCTTTAAGGAAATTGTTACTTCTTACACTTTTAGAATATTTTCATACTTTATAGAACATTAAAAATTTGTCCAACAAATGAATGATGGTTCACTGTCTTGTATTACACTTTCCATGTAAATGGACCTAGTTGAAGGCAAACAGTATCTTTTCTTTTTATCTCTAACACAGAGGGCAATTAAAAAAAAAAAAAAAAAAGGAAAATAAGCGAGTAGAGCAGAACTTCAATATATAGCACAGAAACAACTGTAGTCATTGAGGTATCAAAAAGCAGATTTTCACTGGACAGCTGCCACTTCAGATTTGATTAAGATCTTCTGCACCTAGAAGTGTGAATGGTTTTCCATCCTGATGGTTATCCTAATCTAATATTTCTTTTCTTCTACTTCCTTCTGCTCAAGATCTTAAAAGGGATCATTCATTAGGAAAATTATCAAGTAACTTTTAAAACAGATTCTTTTTTCCTTCTTCTTAGAAAAAAAAAATCTAGTGAAATCCTATCCCTGTCTCCTCAAGGAACATGTTTTTGTGAAAGGGGAAAAGTTGACAAATCACAGGTGCTTTAAAGAGTAGTTAGGATTAAAGATAAATTTGTTAATTTTAAACAGGATCCTAGCAAAGCAGCTAAGTGGTTGATGTTTGATTACTTCTGGCATAGACATGGTGGGGAGCAAGGTAATCAGAAGACAGCCTTGAATAAGGTAAATAACTATATGGGCAGAAGGATAAGTGAAATACTTTGACATCACAGTTAACTCTTGTGGCTTTTGCCCCTGACAGCCATGGTAATTAGGATATCTGATACCCTATAGCACCTAACATGCTATGTACGTCTTTCGCTGCCTTCTAGGGCATCATTGCTGAGTACAACAAAATCAATGGCATCAAGGAGGATGATGATACAGAAAAATTTAAGGAAGCTATAGTGAAGTTTCACAAGCTGTTTGGGATGCCAGAAGAGGAGAAACTAGTAAACTACTACTCCTGCAGTTACTGGAAGGGGAAAGTGCCCCGTCAGGGCTGGGTCTATCTCAGCATTAATCACCTTTGCTTTTATTCTTTCCTCATGGGAAGAGAAGGTATGTTTTGCAGTGAAATGTCTGTGCATCTAAGAATTGTTAGGAAGTCTTCTGTAGTTTGTTGCTGTTAGCTTGTTGATCCACTTGAGATGTCATTGCTGTAATGTTTGAAATATTTTGATGTATAAAAATAAAACACTAGAGGATCCAGGTGATAAACTGTACAAATCTTTTAAACTTCAGCCAGTGTTTTGACAAATTGGAGGTCCACATAGGAGAAATACTTAGCTTCTTGCACAGAGGTTTGAACTTTTTTTTAATACTGCGTTGTATCCTGATTGTTGTAGTATTGGCAGAAGGATTCCGAAATGCTTGTGATTGTACGCTGTGACATGAAATAAAAACCTAATTCTCTCCCAAACATATTGAGTATGACATCTGTGCAATACTTTAGAAGACAAATACCTATGAAACAACATTGGGCAGCATTTGCTTGAGCAGTCTGTGTAGTAGGAAAGTCTGACTAAATGCCTAGACATTGGCAATATTAAATCTATCATCCCTGAACAGACTGATCTTATATACACAAACTCTTTCATGATTCTTGTCTAGTTGCTCAAGTTCTTGATTTTTTTAATGAAGTGGGATGCAATATTTTGATTAAATTAGGGCTTTTACAAAATACTTTTGTAAGTGATAAACAAACTGTGAAACAGTTAATTGTATTGTGGAGTAGTGAGAAGCCTGTCTGATGTGTTCAGACTACATTTCTTTGCTTTCTTAGGAAAAAGGATATCAGAGTATGAGCAAGTACTGTAACAGTGATAAGTTATGTTAGCCCAGCTAGCTTTGTAGTGCTTATGTGTGATATTCTGTACAGAACTAAATGGCATTTAAACTCTTACGTACTGTGTGCCAGGTGATCATAGTTTGTTTATAAAAGCTGTGTCTATTTGTGCTGTCCTCCCAACTTTTTAAGATGCGATAAAATTTGAGTTGAATCCATTTTATAGAAAATGGAAGATAAATGCTTTTGAATATGCTATTTTTTTCACTGAGTCTTTTTTGTTTGCTTCTGTTCAGCAAAGTTAGTTATCCGCTGGGTTGATATTACTCAACTTGAGAAGAATGCTACTTTGCTCTTCCCCGATATGATCAAAGTGAGCACAAGGTCCAGTGAACACTTTTTCTCAGTATTCCTTAATATCAATGAGACATTTAAATTAATGGAACAGCTTGCCAATATTGCTATGCGACAACTTTTGGACAATGAAGGGTTTGAACAAGACAGGTCATTACCCAAGCTAAAAAAGAAATCCCCCAAAAAAGTATCTGCACTGAAACGGTAGGTAGCACTGGCTCTTAGTCATTTGCTTCTTCTTATTCCTTTTACTTACAGCATTTTGTTTAGAAGTTTTCTAATGTTGTTGCTATATAGTGTTATTCCAAAAAGAAATGATTGGTTCTAGGTGATGACAAAAGGTGAGGAAGTATTTAGGTATGATTAATTAGTCTTCTGTTGAAGTAGGAACAGAAAAATATGCAAATATGCAAAATGAGACACATTTGAGTCACATTCTCACTTGTTCAGCAGCTTTTATGCATCTCTTGGCACTGGCTGCATTAGCTACCTGTTGTAAGGCTTCTTTAAGAAACATGCCTAACATTCATACTTGGCCCTATAACTGCAATTAAAAAATTACTCTAGATGATGAATTCCATCTAGAACTTATTTAAAGTAGTCAAGCTACAAGCAATGAAATGAAATTCTAGGGCATGAAATATTGTCTGGAATCTACTTCTTTCTATGGATATCATACTGCAATTTAATAGTTTCTTGTTAATTTTTTCATTGTATGGTTCACTAACATGATCAGCATATAACAGGCTGTAGTCAGTTTTTGTCAATAGTTCTCATTAATTGGTGATATCTGACATGCATTTGATCACTTAGGTTCGTCTAATGTTTTGTAGTACAGACCCATTGCTGTTCAGTGTTCTGCACTGATTGCATTAGCAAGACTAAATCTTGAAATTAGTAACAGAATCTAGCACTAAGGATTCCATTGTGTTCATAAATCCAAATCAAAGAAACATTTTTATTACATAATATTATGTGATCTCATGGATTTTTTTAATAATCGTAAAATCATTCAGGTTGGAAAAGACTCTTAAGAACATCAAGTCTAATCATACACCTAACACTCCAAATCTACTGCTAGATCATTTCCCTAAACAGCACATCCACAAGTCTCTTAAATACCTCCATGGATGGCAACTCCAGTCTACCAGGGCAGCCCGTTCCAATTCATAACCTGCCTTTCCATGAATAAATTCTTACTGATACCCAGTCTAAACCTCCCCTGGTGCAACTTGAGGCCATTGCCTTGCATCCCATTGCTGGATTCACTGTGTGCACTTGCAGAAAATAGGACCAAACGCCAAAAAATCACCTGGTCTGTTCCCTCAGAGAATTCATGGTCATTGTATCCAAGTCATTTGTGGCAGATATTTTTTTTCATGTAGTCTTAAAGTCTTCCAGCAGGGGAGATTATACATCCTTTATAAACAATTTCTACCATGTATTGTATGCTCAGTGTTTAACCGACTTGTATGTTGTAGGTAACTTGCAATGGCTTGTATAAAAATACACCTTAAGATGTATTATGTACAGCTGCCTTAAAACAGAAGGCAGCTTTTTGTGGTGTGTTTTTTGTTGTGTGTTTTTTTTTTTTTAGGGATCTTGATGCCAGAGCAAAGAGTGAGAGATACCGTGCATTGTTTCGACTTCCCAAAGATGAGAAATTAGATGGACATACAGACTGTACTCTGTGGACTCCATTCAACAAAATGCATATTTTGGGTCAGATGTTTGTTTCTACAAACTACATTTGCTTTACTAGTAAAGAAGAGAACTTGTGCAGCCTTATTATCCCTCTTCGAGAGGTAAATACTTGTATATGTAGACTGATAGGGCAAAAAATAAAGCAATACTGTATTGGAAATTTCATCCTAGTTCTTTTCCCCATACTTCTTTCTCTCACATAATTTGTTATTTACGTTTCTGTAGTATATTTTTTGTGTCTTATAGAGAGGGACGATAAGACTTCCTAGATAGATTAGTGGAACTTCTATTAAAGAATCTATCAGATAAAATTTGCTTCTGTCAGATGTAAAGACTTATAATACTAATGAATTGAATTGTCTCTTCATGCAGACAAACTTGCAGTCATTTATTCCTGTATATGGAAAATATTTGCCAGCATTTAAGAAATGCTTTTGTGCTGCCCTTTTAAAAGTTGTTTGCTTGAAATACGTGTTCAGTAAAAATAATTAAAGTTTGAGGCAACAAAATGAGATGTACTGGGGAGATTTTGTATGATTGATTTGCTTTGTGGTTTGATGGAAAAATGCGTAAAGTCTTGGGAATAATTGCAGAGCTCATGTAAACGAGGACAGTTCAGTTTATCTGATGAACCATGGCATATTTAAAACACTTTTTTTCCATATGTCATTAGGAGTAAAAACAAATAGTATTTGTTTGGAAACCTGGAAGTACAGCTTCTCCAAGGTGTGTTGCAGTGACCTTGGTTACTTGAGGGAAGACACTCAGTTATGATTGTGCTATTTGTCTGGAATTCCGAGGGAGCAACAGTCCTTTGAGTGTTAGAGAAGGGGAATAAGGTCTGCATTTAACTGGACCTCTTTCCCTGGATACAAATTCAACAACTATTTTTGATAATTGTGCTATTTTTGATAATCACAGCTGCAGTAGCATGGGGTTCAAAGCTTTAAGAAATAATGGAAGGAATAAGTGTTTTTCTTCTGAACAGGTAAAGTCTCAGCACCAGCAAGGAGAATGGTAACACACAGGATAATGCCAGCCATTGGAACAACAGAGCAGTACCGTTAATAGTTATAAGGGGAGCTTTCTATTTAATTAAAGCGTTGGTTCAGACCCTAATTCCAGTGTTCTGGAACATCCTGGAGATGTTTTGACAGATAAGGCAATAACAAAGCATTGATTAAGAAATGATGATTGGAAAAGATTTTTCAGCAGCTGCCTGCACTATTCACTGCTCCTAGTATGTGCAGGCTCCAAGATCAGCACTTCAGATACTTGTGTGTCTCTACTTGAATAGGCAATAAGCAGTTTTCAGCTCTCATAGCAGAGCATGCTTGCCATAATGCTTGTCCCATGCCTCTTTAAATTCTTCTTTTTGTGCCGATTATGCTCAAACAATTTTAAAGTGAAATAGAAAAACAACATAGGAACACTCTTTAGCTAATTACGCTGTTGGTGAAGGTCCTTAAAGTCCATGAAGAACTAACGTATTTGCAGTTAAGAGAAAAATAAATGGAAGTTGACAGGACAGAGAAGTGATTTAGGACCTGAGCTTTTCATTGAGGTCTTTAAATATATCTTCACAGGAAATGTGTGAAAAACAGTTACCTTATCCTTTTAGCTAGAGAAATGTGAATATTACCACACTAATGTCTCACCATTGATCCCTACTTTAAATTTAAAAAAAAAAAAAAAAGTCAGAAGAAAAGATACTTTGGGTGAGCCAAAATGTGTCCTCTTCTATTCCAAAGGCAGTAAGACAGTTATTGTTGCCTGGGAAATTGTTTAAAGCCATAGAAGTTAAAAGTGCTTTGAATTATGCCTTGTTTTCTTCAAAGTATGAACTGCACAAACTGGATTAATTTGTTTTTAAGGCTAATAATTGGTAACGCTTAGAACACACAGCTGTTACAGAATTTGTTCATAGTGTATGACTTTTCCCTGAGATTTCTTGGTGTAAACGCTTTACTAAACGTTCAGGGAACTTGTGCCCTGTATTTGGTAGATTGCAGTGTGAGTACTATTTACAGGCTGGAGTTCACTTAGATTAGCGACCAGACCACTAACAATTGAAGGTCAAACAGGAACCTTCACGTCACAGATTGGATGCCTTCCTTTGTAAGGAAAGGTAGGGGGTTAGTTTCCCTTAGTTGCAGGTTTCTATGTGTTATGAAAATGGAGTTGCAGTAACAGTTGTTATTAGAGTATGCAGCTATAACATAGTAGAACAGGAGTGTTACTTAAAAAAAAAAAAAATTCACGTATGTTAGCAATAAAAAGTAAGCAAGTAAGTTTACTTTGAAAACAAAGCCTGAAGAAAATAGACTAAGCAGTGCAAAGGAGTTTTGCTGGAGAATATGCAGAAGACAGTTGTAGGGGGATGACAGTCTTCATCCTCAGACTTGTGAGCAGTTGAATCCATACCCTGTTTTCCAGTAGGGGGATGTTCATGATCATTTGATATAGGAGAGGAAGGGACAAGAGTTTATTGTCCTTAGTTTCTTAAACCAAGCAAGTTGCTTAAAGATCTTAAGCTATAGCTAACTGTTTCTTCCTAGGTGACAATAGTGGAAAAAGCAGACAGCTCCAGTGTGTTGCCCAGCCCGTTATCAATCAGCACTAAAAACAGAATGACGTTCCTGTTTGCCAACCTGAAAGACCGAGACTTTCTTGTACAGAGGATCTCAGATTTTCTGCAACAAACAACTTCAAAAATATACTTGGAAAAAAATATTTCTGGAAGTTGCATGAGCTCTGATGATGAGGTATGTGGAGGGGAACGGGAATCGTTTTCTAAAAGGGAGTTTCAATTGGTGTGATAAGACAGAAGACAAAAACCTTTAAGTGCTGTACCTTTGTACAGACAAACTTTTATACTTTGTACTGCTGTTAACTTCCCCTAAGCTGTACAGTTAAAATGTTATGACTAGAATGTCTTTTTCATGTTAGAAATCATTGTTGAAGTGGAAGAGTTACTTTAACTCCTGCTGCCACGTTCTGACACCAAAGTGTATCTTTTTTGAAAAATAGCATGGTTAACTATCTGGTTAATTGAATAATACTGTTCAATAATACTTGCCCAAGTCAAAATATAATTGTACAATTCTAGTATTTAAAACAAACAAACAAAAAAACACAAAACAAAAAAAAACAAACAGTTAATATAAAGCTATTTTAATGCAAGTCAAACTGCTGAATTGGATACTTTGATTCTTCAGAGAAAGATGCGTGAGATCATAAATACACTGTTCCTGAACTTCAGAACATTTGAAGTAAAATCAATCCTCTTCTGGACAACAGGTGGTCCTGTTCTGAAATTCTTTCCTATTTACCTATGCAAAGTAAATAGTTTATAAAGTGGTGGTTAGATGAATGTTTCTCAGACGCTCTGAATATCAAGGCTTCTGTTTGAATTCTTAGGTTTTATGTGTGAATTTAGGTGCTTCATATCACAGCCTCATCAGATCTGTTTAACCCAGCAAAGCTTAGCAGTTCAGGTCTCTAAACAGACAAGGTTTTTGTGCTGTATCATTTTGATTTTATGTAGGTAGACCTCATGTTCCAACTCTGTACTAAACCATACCTTAGTATTGCAATGAATAGCCCTACCCTGCTGGCCATATAAATCTGAAAAGTCAGTTTTTGACATGCTTTATTGGTGGTAAGGTAATAATCTGTGTGTTGTTGTTGCATTCCAAGGCACATATGCATGTATGCATAATGCTGAAACTTCTTGCCTTTTCCCTAAGTGGAACTTCTTTCTCTACCTGCGGAATTACAAGCACAAATTAATAATTGCAATCATTATTACAGTTAGTAATATGACTACATATGTAGACAAGCATGACTGCTAATTTCAATTTTAGGCATGTAATGTGAATTGCTGTATGAGATCTTGACTGTAGTAAAAGTTTTCAAAGCTGTTTGAGAAGTTAGAGTCCTTTTTCTCCAAAATATATTTCTTCCAAATCACAGTCTGACAGTGTTCAACTCAATTTTTTTTCAAGTGAGGAAAGCAAAATAATTGAGGAAACTGCAATTAGTTTTATTATTTTATACCGGTTTAAATTATGCTTTGTTCTTACTCTGATTGTATGTGGGTGACTTAATTTGTTCAGTCTGAGTTAGCTGTTAGCATACAGAAACTTTGAAGAGAAAAAGAAAGGAAAGGAAAGAAAGGAAAAAGTCCAGACTGATTCAATTCTATGCCTGCGTTGTTCATGACTGATTTCTGCAGGTGTTTACAAGATCAAATAGTATCATTTCTGCCAGCACACATAAAAGCCTCAGCTCTGAGTCGGAAGGGGAGCGACAGTTCAATCTCAATGGCAATGGCATTCCAACAGCAACTCAAGCTTTAATGACTATGTATCGGCGGAGGTCACCTGAGGAGTTCAACCCCAAGCTGGTAAAATATGTCTGAGTGCTGTACTGACTGAAAAAAGTTGTTAAATTATGTGATCTTTAAAATGCATCCTTTTGACCCAGCAGAGTTTCAGTCTGCCACAGACCTGTCTCTACAAGTGGCAATCTTTTTTTTAAAAACAAAACATTTCACATGTGAGAGTTTGTATGCCTGTTCTCAAGTACCACTGCTCTAATAGTATTATTTTAACAGTTAGAATACTGGAATAGAAATTAAGAAATGGGAGGAGGCAACCCATTAAGAAGGGAATTGGACTGTAGCCATGTTATTTCTTGCTCCCTTGGAAAGTTAGAACATTACAGGCTTTTAGCACTTCTCTTTCAAACGCTACTAAAAATGCTAAGCCCCATCTTTATGCATGTCTTTCATTGCTGTTAGGCTAAAGAGTTTTTGAAAGAACAAGCCTGGAAGATTCACTTTGCTGAATATGGCCAAGGAGTCTGTATGTATCGTACCGAGAAGACGAGAGACCTTGTGCTGAAAGGCATTCCAGAAAGCATGAGAGGGGAACTTTGGCTTCTGTTTTCAGGTAAGTATTAATTCAGAACATGACTGTGGGATATAAGCAAAAGCATGAGGGGAGAGAGGATTTCAGAAGTATTTAAGGGTGTAGTTAATAAGCATACAAAAATATTTGGAGCAAGTAAGGCTGTGTGTTAACAGGCACAAGACCGGTTTAGACAAGTTCTGTCTAGATGAGAAGACATCCTTTCTCAAACAAGGCTCAGATAACTAGGGAAGAATATAAAAAAGCAGAGTGTATACTCTGTTACCGGAAGTCAGCAGTGTAGGGGCTTCTAGATGTTCAAAAACTACCAGCAGGCCTACTTTGCATTTGTTTAATCATTTCTGAATCCAGTTAGTCTTGTGGCCTTCACAATAAGTTCTTGCAGGGAATTCCAAAATTTAAGCATGTTGCTGTGCTCCCAGTATGTGAAAAATAGTGAGAAAATATTTTCTGTCCGTCCATCTTTTCTATGCTGTTGAGGATTCTCTACATCTGTGTCCCCTGAGGGCATTTTTTCAAAGCTGAAGGGATTTATTCATTTTGTTACAACTTAAATGGATATCAGTCTATACCACAGGTTTTCTTCCTACCTTTCTGCTGCCTGTATGCTTTCTCTAGCTCCATCCCTTCATGAGATAGTTACCACAGCTACCTACGACAATTAAGATACGAGCACACCAAGGACTTTATATGATGACATAAGGATACTTTTTGTTTTGTTTTCCATTTCGTTGCTAAAAATGTTTGATCTTAAGTCATCTTCTTGCTGCTTGGCATGAAACAGATGTTTTCAGACAATATACACAAGATGCACAGATCTGTCCTGCATCTGGCTAATAGTTTGGACTAGTTTTCACGGTATAGTTATAATCAGTCTTTTTCAATGTGTGTTACTGTATGCTGGCACTTGATTTCTTTTGTTGCTGAGACTGTCATTTCCAGGTAAGTTTTGAAGTTGCCAGTGAAATCTTTTAGCGGCCCTGTGAGTGTGTGATATTAACCCTAAAACAGACTAAGTGCCGTGCCCAAGATGACAGAGACATTTTCAGAAGAAGGAACAGACCTCAAGAGTTCCCGTCTCTCGCTTTTGGCTGAGATACTGTACTTTCTGCAACCAAACATAATCTACTCCCTCCTCAGGGCAAGTAGCTTTCTCAGATGCATGTTCTGAGTTATTTAGGATAATCAAACCCACAGCTAGATGCATAGGAAGCTCATGATACCATGTGATTGCACAGCTTTTTTTGTTTTTCATGGGGTCTCTTTCATCCTGGATGAAGAAGAGAGGCTTTATTTTTTTATTATTATTATTTTTCAAAACCTTAATATAAAATCTCTCTAGAGGAGAAGACAAGATCATTTAAGCATTATACTCTTAAAAAAAAAAAAAAAACATGTTTACAAAACTAATGTTTCACATTTGTTTCAAAGTGTGGATTGGATTTTAAAACTGATGTTTGAGATGAAAGGAGAGCAGAAGATAATCATGTTGAGATATTGTATCTGCTAAGCCTTTCTTTTTCTTGTGGTTTTAATACCATTCTCCCACTCCCAGGAGCCATTAATGAAATGGCCACTCATCCTGGCTATTATGAGGACCTAGTGGAGAGATCGATGGGGAAGTATAACCTTGCTACAGAAGAGATAGAGAGGGATCTGCATCGCTCCCTCCCAGAACACCCTGCTTTCCAGAATGAGATGGGTATTGCTGCTCTAAGGAGAGTGTTGACAGCTTATGCTTTTAGAAATCCAAACATAGGATATTGTCAGGTAATTGAAATACCTTGGCATTCTTTCAATTTCTGGAATTCCAGTTCTTTCCTCTTATTCCTGTTTCTTCAGCTGTGCACTTTTGGGTATCTGGCCATGTAAGTACACTGATGCTGGTATAATGCTGTGAAGAGAAGCCTCAGCACTGCAGAATTACAGTAGTGCTGAGGTCAGAGGGATTTGACACAGGGGCCTATTCTAACATAAGTATTAGCAGTACATGCGGAGATGTGCATAGTATTCTGTAGGTATATTTTCTGCCTCTAAATCTAGAAGCTGGGCAGAAGATAACTACAGAACTGTCCTGAAGTGTATCTACAGAAAAAAAAAAAAAAGATCCACAAAGGAAGGGTTCTTCAGGAACTCTGTTAAGCAGAAGGAAAAGAAAAAAAAATCTAATCACTCAGCCTTAAGTTTTGGCCTTCTTATTGAATTATATTAGATATAACAACCCTCCAAAACCTCCTCTACTTTTTTCAATGATGCAGTTCAATCAGGCAAAACAAAACAAATGTAAAACAACACTCTAGAGCATATCAGTGTACATTGCAACCATATACTGGTACAGTTAATGCTGAACAGTACATCATTTTAGAGTTTTTATGCCTGTGATGCAAGTCAAGTTTCCAGTCCCAAATCATTCTTTCTCTCTACATAACTTTCAGTAGTCACCTGGGGCCATTTTTTGCCTTTTTTTCTTCAAATTTTACCTGTTTTAGTATAAAGGAAACTTGAATTCATAAGTATTAAGAAGCCTACGTAATGTCTGACTGTTAATACTGCCAGATGCAATATGAGTAAGTGGAAGTATAAGCAATTCTTACAGACACCATCATAAATTATTTAATAGCAAATATAACACTAATACAATACAATACCATTTTTTTAAAGGTTGCTTAACAGAGGATCAGTAGAAAGACACTGTTTCTAGTTCCTAAACCTGCCATGGTAATTTTTAAGAGCCTTGAGACCTGGTCCATGGCATTGAGAATACTGATTCATGGTTACAGTGAGAATTCAGGCACTGAAGTGTTTCATACACGGTAGACAAGATAAAAGGAAGTAAGACTTTGACAAAGTTGTAATGTTGTTCTGAATCTAAGTTGAACATTAATTGTGTTTCAAAATAGGTTTCAAATTCAAAAAAAAAAAAAAAAGGAAACAAAATGTGTTTCAAAAAAAATGTTAATGAGTCAGGATCTGAAATGAGACAAACTGAGAAGAAAATGGTACTGAAATACTTCAATTTCGTCAGGCTAGCAGAAGTCTGAGCAAACAATTCAGAGGTCATTGTACGATGTGATATTGGAAATGGAGGGAAACATCTAGAAAAAAACTGTCAGGTGAACAGTTGAACATGGAGGGTGAACAACAAGAGACTTATGTTTCACTACGCTGTGTTTGTTTGTGACTGACACTATTAACAGACAGTTGTCTCAGTCCGTAATTTTTATGTACTTTGCACTGGCAGAAAGCATGGGAAGTGCAAACTACCTCTGCGAGTTCAGTGGTCATCATCAGTGCTCTAGGAGGCATTTTGTCAGTATTGGACTCAGATTCCCTAAGAGCAACAACTGGCAGAATATCAGTAGCAGTGAAACTGGATGCTTGCAGACCTCAGTAGGGCCCTAATTACACAAACAAATCTTGTGTGGTTGTTAGTTGTTTTTGTTATTTTTTAAAACTAATTTTTGTGGTTTATTTAATGCTTTCTCAAGCTGTTCTGTGAGCACTGGGAAAAGTTGGGGGTCTGCAAGGGGATATTTAGCTAATTTCCTAACTACAGTAAGCACTTATTTGCCCACTTAACTGTGTTAGATATTGAAGAAATGGGTCTAGCAAATTGTATTTCTTTCCTTTTAGGCTATGAATATTGTCACTTCAGTGCTTCTCCTTTATGCAAAGGAAGAGGAAGCTTTCTGGTTGCTGGTGGCTTTGTGTGAACGTATGCTACCTGATTACTACAACACAAGAGTTGTTGGTATGTTATGAAGAAATCTTCTAAAATGGCAATACAGAATTACCTGAGTTGATACTTCTCCTATTGAAACAAATGTTTGTGTAGATCCATTTGTGACATAGAAACAATTATGAACGCTCACGGTAAAACAGCATGCTCAGCAAGGATAGAAGCAATTTCCTAAACAGATACTGTGCTAGTTAAATTTTTCACCTACTTAGGATTAGATGCAATTCTAAAATGGGCTTAAGCAGGGTAAATCCAAAAGAGATGAGAGGCTAAAATTGGACTTCTAGATGATCCAGGTATCTAGCTAAGGTGGAAACAGGAGCTTTGACAAGTTACAGTAGAAACCTTTGTGTCTGTTCACATCTGATTCGAAAGGGTGACAGTACCTGAAAGCTGTTGTTTGTCAGATAGCAGATGCCTTGTGTATGTGAAAGTAGAAGTTTTCTTTACTGTAGCTTATCAGTGTTTGAGATATTCATACAGTTTTAGAAATTACTCTTCTTGGCCTGCTTAAGATACTGATGTTATGGCTTAGATATGTTTCACAGAGGGTTCTTTTTTAAAAATTAATCCATACCCTCACAGGCACGTCATTTTGGCTGCATTGAATAGGTATTGCTGAAAAGTATTATTCTGTTGGCAGTATTAAATACTGAGACATAATATGCTCTAGGACCTATAGAAATTATATTTGACAGTTTGTTGGTTCTTAGTTGAGTGTGTAATTAAAACAACAAAAAACTTACTACAGTTCGATTTGCATGTACAGCTTAATAGTGAAGTAGAATTTGATACTTAACCTGAAAGCAAGAAATTCATATAAGAATCATGTAGAATATTCTTTTTTGTATCAAGAGATGGGGAAAAAAATACATTTTTTCCCCTAAATGACATGGTGTTCAGTTCCCAAATTGATGGACGTTTAACCTTATTTGTTTTCAACAGGAGCATTGGTGGATCAGGGTGTCTTTGAAGAGTTGGCTCGTGACTATGTTCCACAGCTTTATGACTGTATGCAGGACTTGGGTGTAATATCCACTATTTCCCTGTCCTGGTTCCTCACTCTTTTTCTCAGCGTAATGCCATTTGAGAGTGCTGTGGTGGTTGTGGATTGTTTCTTCTGTGAAGGAATAAAGGTGATATTTCAGTTGGCACTCGCTGTCCTCGATGCTAATGTAGATAAGCTGCTCAACTGTAAAGATGATGGAGAAGCCATGACAGTTTTGGGAAGGTATATATTACAGAAAATAAAGTTTCTTCTTTTTTTTTCGCTTGCTTTTCTGATTTGTGTTCAGCTACATTGAAATACTCAAACCAGTGCACTAAATGTAAATCTTCCACGTCTTGAAGTCCTTTTCCACCCATATACAGTGCTCTTCACATCATCTTAAAATAATGTTTAGTGACCAATAAAATAAATTCTTCTGTCAAGATGTTCAAATAAACTTCCCAAACCTAGTTATAGAAACTTATTTTGGTTGATTACATAGTTTTTATTACATCATATTTTACTTGCTATCACATAAATGCTGCTAAGAAAAAGGCTTACTCTCAAGGGAAATTGTTTTGAGAATGAACTAAACAGAACTCAGACACGTTAGGTAGGCATAAATGCATTTTAGTGAAACAGGAGGCCAATACACAGGCTTGGTTGAGTCATTTAATGTGAACTGCTACTGCTGTAGGTAACCTCCAATTTCTTGACATGCACTGATGTCAAAAATCATGTAAATTCATTCAATTTACATGATGGTTTTTACATTTAGTTGGTATGTAACCCGTATTCTACTAGCCCTCAGAAGGGAAGGAGTACAAATGAATCTTAATTTTCTTTTTCTCACCAGGTATTTGGACAGTGTAACTAATAAGGACAGCACTCTTCCACCCATTCCTCACCTTCACTCATTGCTCAGTGATGATGTAGAGCCTTATCCCGAGGTGGATATCTTCAGACTAATCCGATCTTCCTATGAGGTAGGATAGGATTTCTCAAGGGAACTTGCCAACCTGCAATAGTTCTGCTTTATAGAGGATTTTTGGTTCTTTGTAGTTTGGCTTTGCTTGGAATTGGAAGGACGTGAAAGAAATACTCATCTCAGAAGGCCAAAATAGGCTGGGGAGTTAGCCTTTTTTTTTTGTTTTAACTTTTTCAGCTGTCTTGCATAGAAGCATACTGCATCACAGGAGAGCAGCTTGTGACCAAAAAGTAACTTACAAACAAAAGGCTGAACTTGTAATTCACAAACTGTTGATTTTATTTTAAGTTTTTTCATGTCTTTCCCAACTGGAATGTTAGTGAAATCAGTGGGACTTCACTAGACCTTGCCATTATCAGTGGAACTTTGTTCTTTTTAAGTTTTCAGCTAGTGCTGATTGGTGATAATAGAGAAGTTAGTGACCCAGTGTCACAAAGATAAAATATTTTCAAGTGAAATGAGCTGGTAATAACTAATACCTGTAAAGCACAGAAAAAAGCTTACAAGAAAACTAAAACTTGTAAATGAGTTTCATTGGCCTTAAATTAAAAAAAAAAAAAAAATCAATTAAAATATCCCTGATGATTACACTGATGTTGTTTTTTATTTAAAAAAAAAAAAAAAGAAGTAACTTAAAGGAGTAATTCTTAATTTCCTTTTTTCCTTTCCTGTATTGACATACAGACTTACCTACATCTTGAGCTGAAAACACTAGTTATGTGTTAACAATATGACAAGTGTTTCAGAAGCACTTCCTATGCCCCTAAACCTTCCATGCTTTATTAATGTGGTTGTTTGTCATTCAGCATAGAATATACTGAGGAACGTTTTACTCTTGAGACAAGAATATGAGTAACAAATACATTCTACTATGCCAGTGATTTCTTTATTTATTGAAAATACTTTTTTGTAAGTGATTTTGTATGTTTTCTTTGAATTTGGTAATCAATTCAGGAGCCTAGTATTGTGATAATTACAGTAGAAGTGACTGAAATAGTGCAAAATTACTGCAGAGTTAGAAGCCTGTGCATTGTTCACTAGCTGTCGGTGGACTGTAAATTCGGATTTTCAGAGTTGTCATGTGCTTAATTCCTCTTATTCCTCCAAAACAGAGAATTCTGCCTGATTACTGGTATAGATGTGATTTCAGGGGCACAAAAAGCCTCTTTTTTTCAAGGTTTTATGACCTCTTTGGTACTTGATGTCTTGGATGTTTATCATTTTTTCAGAAGACCTTTTTATTTTAAAAATATTCCAAGCACATAAACATCTTTTTACTCCTCAAGGTACATGATAAAGGTGCAAGTAGCATCACAACTTCAGTGCTAACTTGGCCACACAAGAATGTGCTAGATGCAATTGAATTGGCAAAATATAAATCCATCTTGCCACAACCCCTCTTAGTTTTACAGGTAGCATTATTGGTTTTGGTGCTCTTCTGTGCATTTCTAAGTGTGTTACAGGTGTTTTCTTGGTGGCAAAAAAAACTTATAATTCATAAAAAGAATGTTAGACAGTAGTTATTTCTCTGTATATGAGAGCATGGAATGTTATTCCCAGTAGGCTTTTGTCTAGGATGCTTCTGTAGTGTTTCTAGGAGCTCCCTGAGACTTGGGAGGGGAGCATTGCAGGGGCAGGGGGGAAACCTTCTGAAAGTAAGACTTAGGCACTTTTGAGAATCTTCTTCCTAATGGAAGTTGCATTCCTGTTGCTTAGTTTCAGATGCTTTGGAAAGTAAGGACTGCTATACTGTCCTGTAATAGCTGTTACAGATCCAGTTAGTCTGAATATCTTCTTTGTGTTGTGGCAAATAAAAGATGTTCCAGGGTAAGCTGAAATAAAACCCTTCAGAAGGAGTTGTGAAACGATTTGTTCACAGCAATTTGCCATGGAATATGGAATATATACTGAGAATATATACTCATACATACTCTCATATACATGGAATATATACTGAGATAGAAATGTGAGGATTTATAACTTAATAAAGTACTTTCAAAATAAAATAAGGTATTTGGGAAAAATAGAATCTAGTAACAAATTTATGAAGTTTTCATAACTTCATCATGTGTTAGAAAACAGAAATAGCTTAGTGCCTTAGCAGCAGTTTGAACTGTACCACTTACGATCCTTCACAAAATTAAATTAATATATTGAATACATCAAAGTAAAGCCTAGTACTAATACCCAAGCTATTCTGTCCTCCTTTTCTTTTTCTTTTTGTCTTAAGAAATTTGGAAGTATCCGAGCAGATTTGATTGAACAAATGAGATTCAAACAAAGACTGAAAGTTATTCAAACCCTTGAAGATACTACAAAGCGCAATGTGGTAAGTACAGAAGTAACACTCTTGACAAAGATTAAGATCTGTCAGTTTCTGAAATGAAATTAGCTTTTCATGATACATGGGTTTCAAATCTCTATCTGTTAATGTTATGTTTCAAAAGGTACGAACTATTGTGACGGAGACTTCTTTTACTATTGATGAATTGGAGGAACTGTATGCTCTTTTCAAGGTAAAGCTGAAGTGACCCTGTGCTTGCAGGAAAAACAAATGTTTAAACCTGATATGGGATTGGGTATTTTAGGTTTCTCAAGGCCAGGCTGAGGGTGTGAAGTTACCATCAGATGTCTTAATGCAAACTTGAGTTAGCTGCTAAATTGCTGAATATACAAAAAACAAACAAAACAAAAACAGGTTTTAAAAGCTCAGGAAAGAAATAATGCACTAAGTGATTTGTCTAAGGGAGGAAAAAAAAAGGAATATGCTGATGTAAACTAATATTACAAAAAAGTGAATATAGAGGTTTCTGATCAGTTTTTAGAAACTTATGTATGTCTCTCTATGCCTAAGTTTTAGAATTGATCATGGAAACGTTTTATTCTATTACCGATACTTTCATGTCACACTAGCTGATTTTTGTCATTGTTAATGCTTTAACGTATTGTATGGAGATATAGTGGCACATAGTGATATCTTAGTAATTGGTTGTACATACTGGTTTACATATTCTATGGAAGTAAAGATTTCATGAGACTTCCCCTCTTCCTGACTTTGTGTGGTGAGGTTGAAGGGGGTGACTGAGCATGACGTGCCTGTGTATATGCATAAGTCACAGTTGCTTACTGCTCAGTTCAAAACAGGTATTTCATGTTTCATCCATACGTGAGGCAGAAAAACTTTTACTTTATCTTTTTTTTTTTTTTTTTTTTTTTGTAGAGGGAAGTGACTTTGTGCTGGTTAGAGGAGAAATCTCTTTTGCAGAATTGCAAGGGCTATGTAGATGGAAATACATCTGCTAGTCTTGTGTTAAGAGGGTGCATGTAAGAGATCTGTTCTTTTATCATTGCTAAGTGATGAGTTGTTTACAGAGGTGATGAGAATCTCACAGCGTTTGCCTTGTGTCCAGGCAGAACATCTGACTAGCTGCTACTGGGGAGGAAACAGCAATGCTATTGACCGGCATGATCCCAGCCTGCCTTATCTGGAGCAGTACCGTATTGATTTTGAACAGTTCAAGGGGATGTTTGCTCTTCTCTTTCCTTGGGCATGTGGAACTCATTCAGATGTATTAGCTGCACGCTTATTCAGGCTTCTGGATGAAAATGGAGACTTGCTCATCAACTTCCGTGAATTCGTGTCTGGGCTAAGTAAGGAGAATTCATAGCACTCTTGAAATAATATGACCAAATCAGTTGGTTTCTAAAGGGGATCCAGTCTGTCACAAACAGATGTTTTATTAGTCATCCGATAACGAGTTTGTTTGACATATGCCAGTTTGCATAAGTGAGTCCACCTGTGCTTTAAGAGCTGTGCATGCTACTGCAGAGTTAACTTGATCATGCCTGTGGCAGTGGTTCCCACAGAGGTTCAGGTTGGACTCAGTAGGTGCATCTAAATTAGGCAGTGGTGTATTGCTCTGGGAGAATAACTGCACATGAACAAGAACTACATACCCACTGGGATCCGATGCCCACACTGTGCATTTCACTGTGGTTCTCTGCGCACCCACGGTGTGATGGTCACAGCCTCATGCCTGTACACCGTATGTGGTTCAAGTGAGGTTCACAGCTCTCCCAGGAAGCCTAGCTGAGAGCTCAGCTGTAGGTCTCCCTTAAATTCCTAAGGGAGTGCTTCACTTAGAACCTTATGAATCCAAAGAAGAAAATTCTGGTAGTCTGCGCCTGTAACAAAAAGTGTCTCTCTCTGGATTCTAAAAACAGCTAATTCATATGAATTGGCAGCTAAACCATTTGTCGTTAGGAGGTCCGAAACCTCCTTTCTGTTGTGGAGGTATCTCTAGGCTGTTGCCCACAGAATATTTCTCAGGATTATCTCAGAAGGAAAGTAATGACTAGCTTCTCCTTTCGTGATTTTTCTATACTCAGTGGGTGCTGGTGAGAACAGACAGAAAACAAAAACTTCAAAAAGGATGGTGGTGTCTTTCTGTGTTGTGATTGGTAAGACTTGCCTACTTTTCCACTTGATTCCTCAGCTTCTGGTGGAAAGTGATACCTTACATGACCATTTTAGCTGTGTTCTTTCTGCTTGCCACTGAAGTACATGTGCATCTAAAAGACCTAATCCAAGAAGAGGATGCTTGTGGGACATCATCAGTGCCAACATACCGAAGTGCTTTGTGGCTTAATTGGAGCCCTTTACAGCCTCTGTCCAGTCTGCAACTGACTTGTTTTTGCTGTAGCTTTATTCCACCTTGATGCAGCCTTTTGTAGGTGGGCGTGGTGCTGAAGAAGGGCTAGCAATTCAAGATACCATCTGAAGGAAGTGGTGATGCATGAAAGATGAATTCTCAGAGCGAACTTCTAACTTTGTAGAAGTTCACTTTTGACTGCATTTTATAGTTAAAGGTGAAATGAAAAAAAAAAAAACACTACTTCACAAAATACTACTGTCATATATTTTCTGTGCACACCTGTCTGGATTTCTCTGATAACTCACTCACAAAAATGTCCTGCAGCTTGCGTGCTTAATGGTGTGGTTACTTCTAATCAAAGTATTTTCTTTTGGGAAGTCTTTTTTTTTCTCAAAAAACAACAACAACAAAAAAATTTCTGTTGGTCTTTGAGTTATATTGCACTCTGTCATTTGCTCCTTAAACTTTTTCAGAAATTCGGAAGTGTGTACCTTTTTGCCAGAAAACTGCACACCGTGATCTCACTTGTCCGTCTAACACTTTTACTACCTTTTTTTTTTTTTTTTTTTCTGAATAAATCAGGAGGTGTTACTCCCTGATAGTGACTAACAAACATCTCAGCCCAGTCCTGGCTGATTTCAAGGCAGCCTGTTGTTTGCCCTAGCTTTACTTTTCTTTACTTTTTTTTTTTTTTTTTAAGTGTGTGAGAACATTAAAGCATTAGTGCTGCAAATGCAGCCTTGCAATAAAACCTCTTTACAGCAGTGGTAATACCTGTTCTTTTGTGGCTGCAGAATATAGCTATGTGATAGTAAAACTAATTGCACACAAAAGCCAGTGCACCATGATGCATTTCTGAATTGTATTTGAGAGACTGTTTGCCAGGTAGCCCTAATGGCCTTCTGAGACATGACCCATGGTTAGTGCTTGCAGGATACTGTTAGTAACAATCAGCCTGTTACTGGTTCAGACAGAATTTTTTGAACAAATAATGAGTAATGAGAACAAGGAACAATATTGAACATTGTGAACAGAAATAAACATAAGCCAACATGACTGAACTAAAACCTTTGATGGGCAAAGCAGACAAAACTGCTCATTTAACAAAAACACAGTTTTCAGGAAATCAAGCCCAGTGTGGCATATGTTGAAATTTAAAAATCAACCTCAACCCCACCCCTTTTTTTCCATAAAGCAACACATTCATGGTGACAAAGAAAACGGTCACTAAAAACAGCAGAGGATTTGTTTGAGTTTATTTTTCCATGTCCAGGGACTTAAACTTCTGCGAACAACAGCTGCTTCAGTCTGCCTCATCCACCTAATATGCCTGGGCTAGGAGAGTTACCCAAATACGGGGTAGCATCTGCTGGAGGAAGGCCCATTATCTCAACAGAGGACCGTGTGGCCTTTCTTTGTCACTGCCCTGGAGAGTGTACTCAGAGGGATGGGTATTCTGAAGGTGACCTGTGGCAGGATCCTATCTTATTGTTATTTCCAAACAGCACTATCTGACTCTGGCACTGCTTCGTTGAGTTCCTCTTTCCTAAACAAACATCCTATTCATGTGCTTCCTAGTCCTGGACCATGTTGGAGGATGCTTATTGCCTGCTGACGCAACCCTGGCTTCTGACGCTGTTCCTTTTCACTACTGTTTTTCAATGGCTTTAACGCATGTAGCCACAAGGATTTGCTCCCTAAAAGCCTCTCTTTGTTGCTACTGACTCTTTCCAGCAGCTACATGAAACATAAATAAGAAGGGCTGTTCTATGTGCTAGCACAAGCACATGGTTCTTTCTTCCACATCAGCATGAAACCCTTGGGGTATGAGAGAGTTGTAATTATAACTGGGAATCCTTTTCATAAACCTTGCAGTGAACAGCTCAAGAACCTCCTACTTCAGGTGCTTCTAAGGCCTCAGCTGAGCAAAGATGAAAAAAACTAGCATTTCTTGCTGTACATTTACCCTGTATCATGTTATTGGAAGTTCAGACAAAAAAAGGTGTCTTGATGAGTTTGCTGTAGGAGGTGTGCTGCTCAGAAACAGCTGTCATCCTTAGTTATGAGCAGTTTGGGATATTCACTCATGAAGAAGCTCACCTGCAACCCCATACCACGCTGGATTGTAACTCATCTGTTGTTGACTCAGCATCCCAGTAAACTAGGGAGATTTCCACGTGGACTCAAAGTGGCCCCCTACCTCCCATCAAGTGGTTGGTTCTGTGTAATACTCCCTTCTTGGAGCATGTGGCCATTCCAGCTTTTCGGTAACTGCTGGTGCTTGCAGCTCTTGCTGATCTCACAAAGAAGTCAGCACCAAGAAAAATGTGTCTCAAGGAGTACCTGAGTGTATTTTATTTTTTCTGAAAAGCTTTTCATGAAGTGTTTGTGGCAGGAGAATGCTGAGAAAGCAGTGTGTTAACCTCACCTCTCCTCCAATGAGCCTTGTGTCAGCTAACTGCTGTACAAGTACCCTGCGCCCTCTACATGTGTTCATGAGAGGGACAACTAAGGCTGACGTTTGTATATTGCTACTCATTTTTATATTGACAGAATAAAGTTCTAACCTGTTTAATTACTTTGCTAATGCTCTCAAAGAAGACAGAAAATCTGTGCACATATGACATGTGCAGAAAGGACTTGACACCTGCATAGTGTAACAGAAGGAGACGAGCCAGTCAGCTGTTCTTCCCTCTGCAAAATCTTTCTGACCTATTCCCAGGAGAGACCCAGAGGATTATCTCTAAGAGCATCCAGATGGTATCTTGTCCTGCACTGTGTTGTCTTTATTCACGTACATTTTGAGGAGAAAAAGGGCCTAATATTAGGAAGCACACATGGATCCATTTGAGGAAAAAAGAAAAAAAGCAATGACACTTGAGCTTTTTCAATTCTCATCACACCTGAGGATAGGGAGAAGAAAAAGCCAACAGATGTCACAAGATACCCTGTGCCCTGAATCCTACATGTATTTTGCTGAATGCATCCCTAGCCACTGCTGGAGGACTCAGACCTGCAGCCTGTTCTGTGCTTGGGTTATTTCATGTCACTTTTACCAGTGCAGCACGTCACATGGTACCTGTGTGCATAACCTAAGGCATTGTTTCACCAGAAGAGAAAACATCATCTGCACAGTGTGGTATACCAGATATGAACATAAGGAGGTTTTGCACTTAGAAAAGGCACCAGGTTACAAGCAAAATGGCTAATGTAGATCACAGAATTTCTAGGTTGGAAGAGACCTCAAGATCATCAAGTCCAACCTCTGACCTAACACTAACAGACCCCACTAAACCATATCCCTAAGCTCTGCATCTAAACGTCTTTTGAAGACTTCCAGGGATGCAACTATTTCTTCAGCCTAAAGTGTATTTATTGCAATCATAAGCTTTTCTATAGACTGGGATTGTACAATCCATACTTTGTTGTAGTTTGCACAGCAGAGGTTGGTTGACACTGTAAGGTAAAATAAGTCTCTGCTTAACCTTGTTAATGAATGTTATTTCATTAATTTATTTATGACTTGTACGTCATTAAAAGTATGATTTATGAAGAAGTCTTGTTATAGGTCATTTCAGTACTTTCAAAGTAACTACCATCAACTTAATTAATACAATAGTCTGCAACAAACTGCTTGGATTTCATATAGCTAATTATAGTGTAGGCCAGAAAGAAAGGATTTGAAGTGGATGTTTTGATAGAGGGTATTGTGTAAACATCAGTTCAGCTCCTGGATGGTGAGTAGTGTTTGCTTGAATTTCTTTTTTTTTCTTTTTCCTCATAAACATTAAGTCATGTGATGTTGTTATTGGATCCTCACATTATGAAGATTAAGTCCACACAAAAATGTCTTAACTTTTAGCTGGAGGCCTTTCTTAGTAGTAATATGATGACCATGGGATATTTTTAAGAGTTACAATGTAGACATTTAATGAAGAACCTAAGGTTGAAGTACAAAATTCAAAGTAAGTTGGTCTGTGTTTTCTTGGTATTTCTACCACAGGCTGTATGATCTTAGAATTCAAATGATTGCTTTATGATCTGTCTTGGGCTGTAAAGGGAGTATAGCACTTGCCAGAGTGAATGTAGTAGTTTGTAAATGCAATACTGTAGCAATAATAAATAGAATGGTATTGAATACTAACATATTGTATATAATACTGTTTAGGTGCAGCATGCCATGGAGATCTTACAGAAAAGCTAAAGCTGCTGTATAAAATGCATGTTTTGCCTGGTAAGTAAATTATATTAAAATAGCTTGCTTTTTGGTGAGAATTGAAATTTGGAGCAGAGTTGCGAACAACCATCTGTCCCAATTAAAATTAATTTGTATAAATTATTTTATTTGTTTATGCAGTAGTAAGAGATCTGTTGCCTTAGTCAGAAATGGATTTAGAAAGTCTGAAGGCACCATGCATTCCTCTACTGCTCCTGTCACAAAATGGCCATTTGTATGGATTTCTTTCAAGTTTACCTGGGCTTGGTGACTTCGATACAACAAATACAGTGTTCTTTAGGGTTCATTACCATAATACACTTTCTTTAACAGTAAAGGTAGCTTAAAGCATTCCTGTGTGCCCTGGTTACTTGTTTCTGTCCCCAGCCCTTCTAGCATTCCCCACTGGGCTGGTCCAAATGTTTTCAGAAAGAGACTGTTTTAAAATCCAGATCATTTCACAGGTGCGTTCACTCCTTGTGCTTTGATTGCTCACAGCTGGGTTTGCTGGAGGTAGGCTTGAGTGATTCACTAGTTTGATTAGAAACAAACAAAAATTTGTGGAGCAGAAGAGGTCCATTTCTAAGAATGTCTGTTCTGGCATTCAGGAGCTGGTAAGCTCATACCAAATCACAATAGACTGTTGCCAGCTAGGAAAGGGTTCACATCCTTTTTAGGACATGCTGAGCTGTGCAGAAGAATGTAATGAAAGTTAGACTTGGGAAGATAAGCAAGCCAGCCTCTGAAGGCAAAGAGTTAGTAATGAGTCAGACAGAGATGGATTTGGGGGTAGTGGAGCAACGACAACAAGGTAGCAGTAGATCCAGTTGATTCATTTCCCATGAGTTGAATAAGGATGATCCCCAACCTTTCACATCCTCACTCTGTTACTTCTAGAAAATGAAATTCTGAAGTCTTATCAATAGGAATATGTCCTAGTTTTTAATTAAAGTGTTGAGTTTTTAATGAAATAGAGTTTTATGATATTGTTTAGATCCATCCCCTGAGCAAGAAGAGCCAGACTCTGCTTTTGAAGCCACACAGTACTTTTTTGAAGACATTACACCAGAATGTACACATGGTAGGCATCTTTTGTTTTGGACCTGAAAAGAACAAAATGTATTTCAAACACCATGCCTTCTTAAAAAGCTACTTTTTTTTATTGTGTTATACACTGTAAATGAACTTTTTTCTGTAAAAAGAAGTATGTGGCCTTTGTATGTAGTTTGGTATCCTTAGAGGTGTGTGTGTATGCTAAGGGGTCCCCTGGATTGTGCTTTGGAGAAGTGCTCTCAGAATAATGTCATCAGTGTGTTACTGTGGAGTTAATTTTGTGATAACTGCTGCGTAATATTTCTTGATGGAGAATGGCAATAAATATATTGGCTTTCATGATATATTTGGATCACAGAACTCAGGAAATTAAAAACTGGAGGCAACAGATATACCAAAATGTAATTCAGTTGATTCTCCTTAGGTGCTGTTTGGGTTGTGGTAACACAAGCTAATAATCGTTGTACTACACAAACAAAACCCAAGAGGGTCCCTGTATTAGTATTTATATTATGATAAGGGATTTGTGAGCACACTTTAGAATAAGCAAAAATTTTGGTTTAGTCTCATCATTTTCACTCTGCGTTTTCTGTAGTGTGAACATTTTATTTTGCACTGTACACATGAAATGTATGTATGCAGCTAAGACTACACTGATCTCTCTCTCTCCCCACCTAGTCGTTGGCCTAGACAGCAGGAACAAACAGGGAGTAGATGATGGGTTTGTTACAGTGAGTCTGAAAACAGACAAAGGTATGCATACATCTTTCATTTCTTGACAAAACGCTCCTTTTGAAAATGGAAAAAAGTATTAATATAAGGTTTCTTCATGGACTTTTCTGCATCTCTGGTTATGTTGTACAGTAGGCAAGAAGAGTTCACAAGAGAATCGGAACTACCTGAGAATGTGGAGCCAAGAGAATAAATCCAAAGCAAAAAACTCAAAGGAATTGCCCAGGCTGAATCAGGTACTTCTGCAGACACATATTTTTAATGAACTTTAAACTTTTTTTTTTTTTTTTTGCATACCTACAAATATTCATACATTCATGTTAATTAAAGGTTTTATTTTGAGGCAGATGCTTTTTTTTTAAAAACAACAACAACAACAAAACACAGCAGTCAGCTGAATGTAGACGTTAGTTGTCTTCAACATACTGGCATTCAGCTCCCAAAACATCCTAAAAGTGAGATGCACAGATAGGAATGATAATTTTTTATTTAGATCTCCAGACAAAGGGTAATAGGACACAGAGTATTAGCAGCTACCACATGATGTCTAATACACATTACATGCAAGAAGCATTTTGCATTTTGTAATTCATACTGTCAGTCTTTTTCGCATTAGATTTATTGCAGTGAAGGAGGATAAAGACCCATTGGGACAGCTGTTCCTTACAGAGCATATAGGGAAGGTGTACTCCTAGAACAATACTTTTTACTTCAGGTAGCCCTAAGCAAATCTCCTTCCTATTAGTCAGTTTTGAATTTTGAAAGGCTTGCATTGAACTGAGTTACCACTGCCAATTAAGAGAGTACTGCCAGTCACTTCCTTCATTTCTCATTACTTGTCATTAGTTTTATCAAGCCATTAGTTATACTTAGTATTCCTCCAACAAGAAAAGCCACCAAAATTAATGCTGTGTCTCACTGCTCACCCTCTGTTGCCCTCCTGTGGCTGCAGAGAGATATATTTGTCATATATTGTAAGGAACAACCAGCAGTTTATTGTAAATAGCTGAGACAGGCAGGCAGCAGCACATCTGGCTGTCTAATCATAGAAAGTGCTTTCTAGACTATACACCGAGTATTTTCAATTTCAGTTTAATCATATAAACAATTGTGTCTTGCCTCCATTCAAAACTTCTTTTAAACTGATATACTAGATCTCAAAAGCTGAATTTGTTTTCTGCTCTCTCATTAATGTTCTCTCCCTCTGTGTTTAGGGACAGTTCATTGAACTGTGCAAGACAATGTATAATATGTTCAGTGAAGACCCCAATGAACAAGATCTGTACCATGCTACTGCTGCTGTGACAAGCTTGCTTTTGGAGATAGGTGAAGTTGGTAAGCTCTTCACGGTGCAGCCCACAAAAGAGACAGACAGCAGCAGTAACAATTGCAGCAAAACTATTCAGAGCGAGCTGTTTCAGAAAAAAGACAGCCAGCAGTATCCCCTTGAGCAGCACAAGCCATTCCAAGGCAGCCTTGCTACCAACGATGAGGAGGTAGTTTGCACCGACAGCACCCTGGGCATGCAGATGGAAGACATTAAGCTCGAAGACTCTTCTCCCAGGGACAACGGAGCCTGCTCTTCCATGCTCATTTCTGATGACGATACAAAAGATGATAGTTCGATGTCCTCCTACTCGGTACTGAGTGCAGGTTCACACGAAGAAGAAAAGCTGCATTGCGAGGACATCGGTGAAGACACTGTTTTAGTACGGAGCAACCACACCACTTCTCTTCGTAGAAGCACTAGCATTGACAGAGACTGGGCCATCACCTTTGAACAATTTTTAGCCTCCCTTTTGACTGAGCCAGCACTGGTTAGGTACTTTGACAAGCCTGTGTCCATGATGGCTAGGATTACTAATGCTAAAAATGTGAGGATGATGGGTAAACCAATAACCTCGGCCAGTGACTATGAAATCTCTACTATGTCGGGATAAAAGGCAGTTGGGTTTTTTATTTATTTTTTTTATTATGTATTTATTAGTACCTGGCACAGGCCCTGGTATTTTCAAAATATAATTGTTTTCACTAATGTGAAAATGTTGGGGTGCAAACTTAATTATCTTGAAATATAATCACTCTTTCTGTGGGAAATATTACACGAATGCAAATTTTATTCAAAGTACAGAAAAAAATAAGTTGTCAGTGAAGTGTGTGTATTATTAACCTTGCTGTCAATATAAAATGGTAAAGATTAGTTCTTAACTTCTATATATAAACTTAATGCCGATATTTATGTGTATTTTTAAAATACACATATATAGAGATCTGATTATTGGGAGAAAAACAAAACAAAACAAAAACAGAAAGTACCTAAAATTTAAAGGGACACTGTCAACCTGAATAGGACTTCGGGGTGAAATAAAGTTCCAGGCAGCATTCCAGAAGTATAACTTTATTTCATACAACTATTTTTTTTTAAGAGGGTAACATTTTTTAATGCATGCTTCAATTTTATTTTTTGAATACATGAAAAATCACTTCACTGATACCTGCCTGGATCATAATTTTCCCTGCATGAGAATGGTACATTCAGAAATGAGAAGTGCATTCCAAGTCCAGCTGACATGTCAGGCAAATGTGGTTAAATGTGATGATTTTTGCTCCAACAGGACTCAGAGCCCATTTGCCTATCTCTGGGTTCAGCCACCTGCAGCTTTACCAAACCCAGCAGAGGGAAAGTCCTTCCCCAGCAGTGGCCACCAAGGGAAATTCTCCAGCATGACTATGCCTGGAGCTGTCTGTATTCCTAACAAGTAGACTTGGAAGCCTTGCTGTTGTGCTCCAAATACAGTGTATGCAGGTACCTAAACAGATCGGTGGAGTCCCTTTTAAAAAAATGAAAGATGTTTTTAAAAAAATAAATCTATAGCTGAATCTACAGCAAAAATAGCTTAGCTCTTAAAACTAACCTTTACCACCAACCTATTATATCCTTGTTAGATTAAGAAGTTAAAAACCTGTATTGCATAAGTCTTCATTTACAACGGTGTAAAGTAGAAATAAGGTAAAAAATCTGCAAGATAATGTAACTGAATGTTTAAGTCTTACTGAGAACACTGTCACTTTATATAAAATAAATAGTATCCTGTATCAGCTTACTGAATAATATGTTAAAATGAAAACGGGAGCACCTGCACTTTGAATCCTTGCTTCTTTTATACAGATATTCAGGATTTTTTTTTATTATTATTTTGTTAGCTGTTTTATAATTCATATTTGTTCAGTTCTGGATCATGCCTATATGCCTAATCTTTGTTTGCTGTTTTGAGAATATTTTCTGTAGAATACTGTTGATTTTTTATACTCCTGTATATTGCATCCATGTAACTTGCAGATTTTTAGCTGAAGCTGTGTTTAATTCTTTTGTTTTAAAAGAATGCTTTTAAACTGTCAGATAAAGTGGTTTTTAACCACAAATAGGGTAATGTGAACAAATAAAATACACTGCACAGATGTGGTTTTTAACTATTAAAGTCATGCTAGAGGGAAAATAGGTGATTGGGTTTTATTACAGAGGCAAATGATTTTGAATCTTCAACACCAGTTTTCAGAACAAAAACATTTGCTGTTTCCGTGCCTTGGTTTGTTTGTTTAACACTTGAACATGTTTAATTCCATCTGCAACAAGCAACCCATGTAGAGGTCTCTCATGCTGCCCAACTTCTTGAAACATTTTTGTGTTATGCTCACATTTGGTGAAAACAGTTGTTAATACTTTTTAAGACCCACAGGTATTCTATAAACCACCTGTGTTTTGCTGTAGCTTACTAGACATGCTTTTAAGTTTTTATATATTAGAATGTTTTTCACAGGGTAAGCTGTCAGCCTCTTAACCATGACAGTTAAAGAACTGGTAATATATATCTATTCAGTAAACAGATTTATTATTTAATTTTACCATCTCATTCTCTGTATGTATATAAAGTTAATTTGGAAAAAAAAAAAAAAAAAGTTAATCTGTTAACTTCTGAGCACTTTGAGTTAATGGCTGTGCTCACATATTCTTGCCTCGATCATTTTACATTTCATTTCTTGCGAGTAAGTTGGTTTACATGCATATCAAATCGTGACATTCGTTTGAAGCTGCAATCACTGTTCTGAAGAATATGACTTTGGGTGCTTTAATTTCATATGCCAGAACAGGGTGCTTGACTGTAAATGCCTGGCAGCTAAATAAGTTATCACAGAAATCTTCAACACTTCCTTAAGCAGGCTGAACCTTTTTCAGTTTGCAGACCCCCAAAATATATCAGCAGTCTCCCACACAGCCCTAGAGGTGCACAGATCACGGCTTTTATCCTGAAGTTCTGTTGCTGTTACAGCTTCTCTTAAGGAGAGGCATCCACAAAGATCTCTGGTGTTACAATGTGATTTATTTTGTGGAAGATTTCCTTGCCATGCTAGCGCAACTGTCTCAGCAAGGTTTTTAAATGTAAGCCACATCATCTTGTAAGTGTTACTTTGCTAGAGGAAGCAGCCAGGTGAGCTGATTTTCTCCAGATACTTTGTAAGGCTGTTCAGCTGGCCAAGAGCACACCCAACGGCCACCTGGTAGTTGGCTGTTTGATGGCAAGGTCTGCTGCAAGCTGGTGAGAAGAAAGTTGCTAGAGTTCATTTGACCAGTACACTGTCACGTGAAGGCCTTCAAGAAAACGTGAGTGAACATTTAAAGTCTTACTTGTATGCGTGGGCATGCTGTGCAAGCAAATCAGCTGTTTGATATGCTTTGAGATAGAGACTGGTTTTAGTCTGTGAACTGTAGAGTTTAGTTAAGGTTGTTAATCTTGTAGATAGAAGAAAAAAGAGAGGATAAGATCTCCTTCCTTTTTTGGAACTGAAACTTGTGACTGGATGCTGATAAGCTCTGCTTGTCTGATCTGGGGGGGAGCCAGGTGGTCAGGGGGGTGCTGCCTGCAAAGAGACAGCAAGTGATGGGGAGTGGGAGGCTGTTTTATAAAGCTCTACTTTAAAGGGGGGGGGGAGGGGGGGGAAGCCACTAAGAATCTACCCTTCAAGTTATTTCATCATAGTGTATGAAAGTTGAATGGTACCTCTTTCCTTTATCATAGTACAGTACCTGAATTCTGGACATTAGAGGTAAAGGTTGTGTTTGGGGGCATGTAAAGGCTTATGTCATGTAACTTCTTAGCAAGCAGATGGAAAGTGTGTGTGTTGGATTTAAACCTACTGAAAAGTTGATGTCTAATAACTCAAAAGAGAAAAGCATCTTCAGGGGACCAATAGAGTGGCACTGGAGCTTGTATTACAGTGGATGTTACGTTTCAGGTGCTGCACCATTAATGAAGATAGCAGAGGATATATGGTGTGTAGGTCGGCTATGGGAGCAAAAGGGAATAGTCTTAGTGCAGTTGGTTGAACTAAGAGAGAATGCTTTTGGTTGGTAAGCTGTGTGCCGTGCTTGGTGTTCTGTAAGCTTCTGGATCCCTCCTATCACAGATTTTCTATTACTTGTAGTTTTGCAGCAGCATTTTAAGACTATGGTAATCGGGCCTCCTGGCAGTAGGTGCAGTACAGAAACAAACAAGAAAAAAATCAAGGCAGTGTACAAGCACCTTAAACCTACAACCTGCCTAGATGAAGAAGCAACAGATCAGAGAAGGCACCTGTAGCTTCATATCCATGCCTGACAGGTAGGGAGCACAGCTCACCATTTCTTTTCCCATTTAGCTTGTAGTTCTGTTGATGACCTCCAATGGTGTTACTCTGCTGCTATCCCTGACAGTTTATTCTCATATGTTCTTGGTAATTCAGTAATGTGACTATATGCTGTAATTAGAAGATGCCTTTATCAGAAATGTCATATTAACTGCATTTAGAAAAACAAAAAACAAACTACTACCACCTTGATGCTGTTGCATCCATTTTTGTAAGAAAAATTTGAGTAGTCGGGCTTAGACTAAAACCTCTTGAAACTGAGATAATATGGAGTAGTGTAGGAGTTGGTAGGCTAGCTCACCTGTGGAGAGTGCCTCAGTATCCTAGCCTTTTGCATCAGATTACAATGTGCTGGGCTTTCTTTTTGGCCTGAGACATCAATGTCTAAGGCTGGTCTGGAACAAAAGCTTGCCAGTTCAGATACATGTGGAGGCGTAAGTTTGTAGCAAGAATGAAACTGAAGCAGTTGCATTTATTACTGAGCCTTAGCCCATAGTTCAAAGAAAAGATTTTTCTTTCCACTAGAAAATAGCACTACAAGTCCAACCATTGTAACTTTTTAACGGTCAGTTTAAATGGTGGTTTATTCAGTGTATATATATATAAAAAAAAAAATAGTTCAGTATGACAGATTCAGTGAAAATATAGATTAGCATGAGGGCAAACAATTAGAACAAAATATGGCGTAAACAGTAAAATAGAATATGGCTAGTAATAAAAAATGTGTTACATGCTTGTACCAGCAGTGTCATTGCATAAGAGTGTTTCAGTGCTGGAAATAGAATGAATGAAACATGGAAAGTAAGTTATTTTTAAGTGCAATGAAAGATGCTCTCAAAAAGTGCTTTAAGGTAATCTCCCAGAGCATGTCCTATTAGAAGAGAATATACCACAGGTTCTTCTTTTCTAGCATGCTCCATCTGTTTAAGCTTCCTGAATGCCTGCTTCCTCATCCCTTTTTCTAAAACAACTGGTATTTACATAACTGACCAACTGCATGTTTGGGGTTTTGTTCATCTTGGGGGTGGGGGAGTGGGATGTTTCTGCAGTGCAAGGCTTGTTCTATGCTTCTGAAGCAGTGTGGGGGGAGTCCTACAGGTAAAATCTTGCAATTCTTGTGTAGTGGCACTTTAGTACACTGATAGAAGCATGTGGTCTCTAAAATTTGCAAGTAGAAACAAAAGCCCCATGAGAAATACAAATAGAATTTGAAAACTAAGTAAATATTTTAACATAGCATGTATGAAGATGAGTGCATGGTGGAAGGGGTAAAGGAAGTAAAAGATCCTTTCTTGGTTTGGGGAGAGGGAACAGCCAGACAACCAAAATACACGTAAATCAGGGTTTCCCGTTTTCTCTGGAAAAGTTTGCCAGAGTTCCAGCTGTCAAAGTTTGTTCCTGAGCTTTGCTCTCCTGAACAAAAATCCTTGCGCACTTAATGCAGAGAAGGCTTGTCCTAGCCATTCAAACAAAACCCTTTTGTTTTTATTGTTCTGTTTTGCACACGATTATCAAATGGTACTGGAGACACCTGGTGACAGGTAGGAGCTGTAATAACCACCTACTGCCAGGTTCTGCTGCAAGTAGGGCGTGGCAGTCTACCTGTGTAATATTGTCTTATATTCTATAACCTTATTTGTGCTGTCCCCCTAAAGCTACCAATGTAGTCCTGTAGCTACAGAGACTCAGCAGAACAACTCTTTGCTTCCTCCCAATCCAGTATGTTTTTTGTGTATAATATATATCAAGGAAGCAAGGCTTGCTTTTATTGGTGTGGACCAAAAGAATTTCGAAAGAGAGAAAGGGATGCCAGTCTTTTGAGTCAGGTGTAGAACAAAGTGAAGGAGATACCCGGAGAAGCCCCTTAGCTAATAAAGCAAAAAGCATTTCCTTTCAGTTCAGTGTCGTTAGTCTCAGCAACATGCTGTAGCCATGACTTTGGCTAAGAAAAACATGTTTCATGTTCATGAAGAGGGAGGGAGGAAGTGTTTAAAGGTCACAACACACAGAAATTTATCAGATGTGTCAAACTGACTTGCCTATTTCACAATTTTCTGTTAAAACAGATATGAGATTTCAAGCAGAGTTGCGTGTAAGAATTTCTCTATAGCACCAGAAGGATCTTGAGAGTTTGTGTAGATCTGATTTACTGTTCCAGTTCCTTTCTTCTGGTGTTTGATTTTTAAATGCCTATCTTGGATTCTGATTTTTAAACTAGAAAATGTGAGACAACTACCTTTTGTTCTTGCTGTTGATTTTTGCCAGTTCAGCTTCCACACACACAAATGTTCCCCTGTATACCACTTCTACAACTTGTGGTACAGGGCTACTAGGAAAGACAAAAATGCAAACCCAGTAGAAGAACCTTAGAGAACTCTAAAATGAGTTGTCAGAACTGAAGAGGGGATTAGAAGAGCGTGATAAAGCCTTCCCTCATGTCGCA
Organism: Anas platyrhynchos; assembly: GCF_047663525.1. Taxonomy (NCBI): domain Eukaryota; kingdom Metazoa; phylum Chordata; class Aves; order Anseriformes; family Anatidae; genus Anas; species Anas platyrhynchos. The sequence goes on from NC_092590.1 coordinate 39,720,143, forward strand.
GTATGTGCTGAGAGCATGGCCAACTGTACACTGCAAATTTTCTAACAACCATAGCCATAACACGCAAACGTTGACAATGTTATAGAATAACTCATTCTTTATTTGCTACCATTGTAAACATCTTTCCATTACACAGACATCACCGTTTACATTATTGCTTTTATATTGTGGTCAACAGAAATTCTAATTAGTATGCAGCTATCTAAGCACAGTGTGATAAGAAGAAACTGCCCACAAGCAGTCTTGTCGTCTTCCTCTCCCCTCTCTGCCCCGCAAAAGACAACATATAAACTGGCACAAAAACATCAGTCCAAAGACCGATCACCTTTCTACTACAGCAACACAAAACAGGTATGAACAAAAAAAATATTTACTAGCTGTATTTTCAATAATACTGACTACTGAACTCCCATGTAACTAAATACAAATGTTTCTGTTACAATAATTCCTAAGACAAGGTTAACCAATGAGATTTTTGTTTTCCATCCTAGTTCAAAAACTTTTTTTTCTCGAAGAGTGAAAATCCAAAACTATTTATGTGAGGTGCTTAAATTGGCCCCTTTTCTTTAGGCAAAATGTCGTATTTTTACAGTATCAGATGACAGAAGCACAACTAGTTTAAAAACATTCTTGTTTCTTCTTAAATAGCATTGTCTTCAAATCATGCTTTCCAGTTAGTCGGTTACTTAAGAAGCAATGTGCTTGTTTATTGAAAGGCTATATTCTATTGTTATTTATAATAAGCTTCTACTTCAGATTAATTTATTCATGGAGTGGCACCACATTTCAGACATATGCTGGAACAACAGGAAGGGAGGTAGTCTGTTAAACAGTTGCTACAGGTACAAGAAAAATAGAGAACTGTGTTGTCTTAAGTTTTATTATTTTCTAAAATATTACTGCTGCATATAAACAATGTAGTGAATGCTTTGACGATGCAGCACATAACAGTACGTACAAGTTCTAATAAGGAAAACACGACAGTTAATAAATAACGGCAAGATAATTCAACAAGGTTTTAATTTACAAGAATCTTAGAATAAACTACAAGCAGTAAGTTCTGATGTTCAACAAATTGATTCTATCAACTTGCAGAAAGGTGGCCTACCTCCATTGTGAATCTTAGGATTGTCATTCTGTAAGAGAGTTAGTACAAAATACCACTGACAAGTAAAAGACTAGTCTAAACACTCTTTTCCCTTCCCTAAACACAGCTTCACTTTCCCCCCTCCCCTCCCATATTCTAGTTACCACCATAATACAATTACCCTACCACTGGTGCAAAACAGGGAGACCTGGTACTATTCTACAAAGAGTGACTTAAACAGAAGGACCGGGGTATTTTATCACACAAAACTACATGCAAATTCTAACCGTTTACTGGGAAAGTGTAGTGGAGCCTAACAAATACTCATCTTAAACAATTACTACACACAAACTAATACGTTCCCATATATCTCACTCATTTTTTGATAGTTGGGTTTACTTTTTTTTCCCTCGTATGCTGACACAGTTTAATCCCAGGTCACTTTTTGATTTAAAAAATAAAAAGCTAATGAAGATGCATTTCATGTAGGGCTCAACCTGTGTTCTACACTAAGATGTCTTAGCTGGACAGGAAACCTAAAACTTGATGCTCAAAAAGCCTCAGTAGTAGTTACGTAGCAGTCTCCTTATGACCAAGGAGCTGAATACAAATTTCAAGACTGGTAAGACTGGTGTGGAGATTGTTAGAAACCGTTGAGGGGGAAAGAAAAAAAAAAAAAAAAAGCTTGCAGACTCCACAGGAGAGGCTTGTTTTTTTCTGGAGATGGCTCAATCAGTTTTGTTAATTGTTAGCAAGTGGTAGGGGGAAGTAAACGGGATTCTGGGATTCCCTTCCTGTTGCTGCTAGACATCTTGGGGTCACTTCTGAAATTCAAAAGAGTCGTCTCATGTTGCTTGCAATGGAGATTTACAAGCAATACCAAAATTATTAAAGATAAACACGAAGGAAGCTGGGCCTAGGAAGTAGTAACTAACTAACTTTCTAGCTGCAGAGAGTTTCCTTTCTGCTCCCTTCCTAAGCCAGCTGTTAGGAATGTTCATTTTCTGCAGGGGGTCAGAGAAACAGAGCTGCAACACAGGTTCTGAATCCCAGAATGCTCTCTCCAGGATCTCAGCTCTTCCTTTGGTAAGAATTACAGAACTCCAAGTTCGCAGGAACAGCAAAAGAACCAGGCTTCTTGTGCACAGCTCTGTTACCTGAGAATCACAGAGTGGTTTGGGTTGGAAGGGACTGTAAAAACCACCCAGTTCCAACTCCCTAGCCATTGGCAGGGACACCTCCCACTCGACCAGGTTGCCCAAAGCTCCATCCAGCCTGACCTCGAACACTTCCTGGAACAGCTTCTCTGGGCAACCTGTACCACTGCCTCACCACCCTCCAAGTGAAGAATTTCTTCCTAATATCTGATCTCAGTCCACCCTCTTCTAGTTTAAAACCATTACCCCTTATCCTGTCACTACACTCCCTGACAGAGTCCTTCCCCAGCTTTCCTGTAGGCCCCCAGTAGGCTTACAGGTTGCTGTAAGGTCTCCCCAGATCCTCTTCCTCTTCTCCAGGCTGAACAAACCCAGCTCCCTCAGTCTGTCTTCAGAGGAGAAATGCACCAGTCCCTTGATCATCCTCACGGAAATCTATCTGCTTAAAAGCCAAAGCATAACCATAAATATATCCTACAAGCATCTTCGCATTACTTTTTTTTTTTTTTTAGTAGAATAGTGTTAGTCCAACATAGGTGAGATGAACCTCTCTCCACCCTGTGCATGGTAAACTCAAAAACTGTTTGTTACTATACCTAAGGCATCATAAAAAAGTAAACAGAGCTGCTCTACCACCTCCATAAATATATAGTATACAGTGACCAGGTGCTTTCCCACAAACAAAGAGAACACCAACATTTAAGGGACCAAGAGTAATTGGGTGCACGCAGTGCAAAAAGTCACTATTTATACAAGACAGAATTACCGAGGTGGGAAGGCGCCTCTGGGGACCACATGGTCCAACCCTTGCTCAAAGCAGGGTCACCTAGAGCAGGCTGCACAGGACCTCGTCCAGTTGGGCTTTTAATCTCTCCAGGGAGACATAATATTTTATATTAAGAAATGTATTATTTATGTAGTGTAACATCACTCATTACAAAAAAGGGGTTCATCCCTTTCCTCTCCTGTTCAGTATTTGTATTCTTCAGGACCCTCTTCATGATTAGTCATTGACTGTAAGTTAACTAATTTACCTGAGATGATTTAAAAATAAAAGATGAACCATGAACACTTGTATTAGCATACAAGTTTTGTGCCAGTGTGCTATTTATATACTGAAAGAGTTTTTCCCAAACAACTTGAGCTTCTAAGGCTATGATCTGGTTACAGAATCAAAATAAAACACTGATTGAATAAAGCAGAAGGCACTTATTTAATAGTAGGTTTTGGAAAATGAAGTGATGGTTGTACCAAATCTGTTTAAAGCTGCTTTAAGCAATAGTTAGACAAAATATAGATATGAAGTCCTATTGATTAGATTGTCTGAGGATGCCATGATTAAGGAATGTGTCACAGTTGCACTTACCCATGCAAAGTGCACTTTTATTAGAGGCCAGTATTAATTTTCAAAACATAGGGGCTGCATCTGCAATATTTATTTATTTTTTTTTAAATGAGTGAACTCACTCTTGTACTTCCCAATGGGAATTTCTCATTAGCTGATAAAAGAAAGGGCTGACAACAAAGTCAAGCAGTCTGAGCAGCTGAAGTCAGATCAGAAAGAACGGAAAACTTTTATAGCAGCAGTATTTTTAGAAAGAGTAGCTTTACTCTGTGGATCAGATCCTCACACCGTTGACTTATGGGTCTTTTTTTGGTTTTGTTTGTTTGTTTGCAAATTAAGCTTTTTTCCAAGCATAGCAACTTGCTGGTACAAATCCACAGACAGAAACTTCCTTAGCCAGAAGTAATTTGTAGTAAGTACATAGTAGCATGTAGTATGTTGATGGATTTAAGTCTCTTTCCAAAACTGTGACTAATACATCCCCTTCATCAGCCTCTTCATTATGGAAACTTAACATTGACAAGTGGACTACTGACTATGCATACAGAATGAGGACACAAAAAGCTTTAAACCAGGAACATTTCAAATAGAAAAAGTTTTAAAAGACAGATAAACAGATAAACCTATTAATGAAATGCACGATGCAGAATAAATATCTGCTTTGTGTTCCTGCACCAAGAAGTATAAAAAAAGAGAGCAAGTGATCCAGGGATCTTCAGACTTTTGGGTTAAAAAACAAACAAACCAACAAAAATAATAACCCTGTCCTTTGGAGAGTAGCATATAAAGAGCTGTAAACAGAGGTTGATTGTCCAAGCTTTCTTAACTGAACTTAAACTTTTTTATGTAAAAAAGTTCTATTGTTATACAGTTTTTGGTGAAACTTACAAAACTTTCAGCCAAATGAGTAATTCTGTTGTTAATGCAGAACCTGATATATTGCAGAGGAGTTAAGGTTTCTTTTTATCTCCCAAGGTTAATACCGCATCATAATCCAGTAGAAGACCCTTAATTTTTTCATGGAATTTTTCTCTGTACTGGTTGAAGTGCATAATACTTTCTGGTTCTTCTTCAAACCAGAACTTGTCAAACTCATAAACCAGATAACCTAGAAAAAAAAATAAAATACAGATCTACAAAAGTGAGCTCCACAATTTTCTGCCTTGAGCTAGTTAGATCTACAATGATCCTTTAGACTTTGTCCAATTCCTAAAACAGTAAGTGTTTTATCCTGGTCAGCAGCAACCTTTTGCACGGTATAATAATAAATCTGCAAGTACTGTATTTTCAGACTGCAGATACAGAAATTCACCTAAATTTATTACTGAAACGTACATTTCTGTAGCACAGTGGTTAAATAGTGGTTACATTTCAAGTACCTGGTCCTGAAGGTAAACAGCTTGCTGTGGGGCTAAAGAGAAAAAAGCAGAGGTGTACTCCAAAAATAAATCGACCAACCAAACAACACTTTATGTTGTAGGCATACCCCCAGTAATCAGTACTAGAAAATCCACAGATACTTACAGTAAAATTGATGGAAATGTTCCATTTGTGGCAATCCAGAGACCACGTTGTACAGATGAGGTTTTAAATCACCACTCTTAAGTAAGCTGTATGCCATTTCAGTCAGATTAATTCCAACAATTGCATAAGAATATCTGCAACAGTGATCAATCATAGTTCACGTTTTTACCTTATGGATTGAAGGACTTTTAAAAGCTTCCCAGAAACAGTTGGCATTAGGATAACTGTAAGAATCAATTTTTCCTATAATACTTGTCAACAAGCCAACTCTGGCCTACAGACCCCTTTTTCAGTTTGCTGGTGTAGCTAACCCTGTGAAAGTTAGTTATTAAAAAACCCTCTAATTTCCTATACAGTAGTATGGTAAATGCCTCTGTTAAGCAATGATGAGATGGGAAGGGTAATCAATATTGACCCAATATTGCTCAATTGAAATCATTACATCTTCTGGAATATCAAAAATAGGGCATCAAAAAAACTATTGAAATATCAATAGAATGGTCATCTCAACTTATTTCTTCGTATCAAAAAATCTGTTTTTCTGCTGCACAGTTAGAAAGTATCACATCACAGATTGCTGAAGGACTATTGAAACAAGTGTTTAAAAAAAGATGAATTTATTTCAGTGATGTATGTATTTAATTGATGGAAGTATCTTATTCATGATCTAGTTGCATACGATTAATATTCTTTAGAGTTGAAGTCAAGGAAGTTTCCTTCTCTTGGTAGGTGATTGAGCTAACTGGGGACTAGATGGATCAGATGACACATACAGATTTACTGGCTCTCTATCTTTGTATCTGACTTGTTTTAAAATATCTTTTCCTGTAAAATGAGTGAAGCATTTTAATACATAGTGTTCAAAGATGAAGTAAAATGCTGAAACGAGCAAAACATCTACTTGTATTTACTTATTACAGAAGTCTAGAAAAAAGATTAGATTAAGAGGTAATTTATGCCATCCCTACACAGGATCAATAAGAAAGTGAAAAATACATATTCACTTCTAAATCTATTAAAAACACAGCTATGATGTTATGTGTTTGTGTTAACCAGAGTCAAAATTTTTGTCCCAACAAGTCTGTTCGGAAAAAAATTGCAAAGTTATCAACCTGAAAATGATTTGTTCCGTTTCTCAAGCCTTTCTACTTTTTTTTCCATCCTTAAGTGGAAGAAACACGAATATTTTCCTTTTTATTTTCAGAAACAGTACTTGACAATTCTCATGTGCTCTTCTACAGAAGAAGTGAAAAAGAGTCATGACTTACCCCAGCTTTGGGTGATTTGAACGAGAGAGGATCTGACGAGCTTCATTGGTGTAATGCTTACTAAAATACCTGTAAGTGTGAAACAAGACCTTTCATTATTTTTAAGTTCATACAAAAAAAAAAATTATGAAAACATATAACTATAAACTAGAGCTGAATACTACTCTGTACTAAAAAGGTCACAATGTGAAAACAAAGGAAAAGTATTTTCTTAAAAAATTAAATTATATTCAGCTTATGCAATTAAAAAACAAGCAATCTGAACATCAAACAGGAAGTTTACCTGAGTCTACAAATTAGCTTAGCAGAGGTATGCAAATGTGTTTATTTTTCAATGCAGTAATAAATTCAGAAATTTAAAAAGCTTTCAACAAGTTACTCTCCAAGTCATAGCCTATCGAATTGATCATATGGTGACAAAAAATAAGGTGTCTGGGGCAACTTTTTTCTCCCCTCACCTCTTGTCTCTACCCAACTACACATTTACAGAAGTGTAGCTGCTAGAAACATTTGACTTATTAACAAATATTGTTTTTCACTGTACCTAAGCCACCATTTCTATTTGCTTTTATTCAGTCTTTATTAAAAATAGCATTAACTAATGAGAATTCATAGATACTGAACATTAGTTACAGCTGAACCACCATAGTTCTTTTCACTTACACCAGATTCACTAATCCCAGCAGGCCCATCCCTCTGAAGTCTGTTTTGGGGTCATCACCTTGGAAGCCGATGTCACACCACTGCTTGGTGATTCTGGCCTTCAGATTTTCATGAGGCATCAGCAAATTCCAAAGCTGCACAAATATGCTACCATGTCATGCATAGCTACTGAAGTATTCTAAGTCACATAATTCAGAGCACTTGCTGCTGCACACTAGAAACCATTCACCACACAATAGGATACAGCCTGCACGCTCTTTTCTGTCAGTGGCAATCTGGAGTCATGCTACAATAGCTTAGTCAAGAGGTTATGAAAATGATTACATCTAACATTAAAAGTGATAATTTCCATTTGTTGGCAAAGCCATTATACTGACACTGTAAAAGCCAAGACCTGTTGCATTTCAGAAAATAATTGATGCATCGTATTCCAACTGGACAGCTGTAAACTGAAATACAAATTCACAAAAAATGTTTGTGTGCCCATCATGCTGTTGTCTGTAGGGATTTGACACCTACGGACAGCAATGCAATGTGGGGATTTGTATGGCAAGTTGGAGGAGTTATGAAATGCTAAGAAAATAACATGCTAATATATTTATGAAGTAGAAGTTATTTAAAATAGACTTGAGCAGAATTACCTTTGCTATTATTTATACTGATAACTGAATACTGACAGATTGAAACTATCCTCTTTGACGTTGACTAGGATGTAGTAATAAGAAAACACGAGTGGTGTTTTTTTTTAAAGTAATTATTAATTAAGAAACTTACAGAAGTCTGCACAAGGTTAAATATCTTTTTAGTTAAAATCCTTCAGTAACCTGTTATAAAAAGTGTTTTGCTGACTGTTAGGTCTGCTTTACATAACATACATGTAATCCCAGTACAAGCAACACTAGTTTACTAATTGGTTTCGCTTTGACATTTTATTTTAATCAGCCACTTCTATAATGACTTGGCGGTTCACAAATAGAAAAGAGCTTTAACTAGGGCATCTGTTAATAATGCAAAGAATTTCATTTATTAGTAGTAACTATTGGACTTGACAGTGGGAAACGGGGAACAGCTTTTGTATTTAAAAGATTGTTTTTACCTCAATTAACTGTTCCTCATGTTCTTCATTATCTGAATCATACGGGACCTTCCTCAGATTTTCCACATTCAAGTAAAGTTTTTTATAACCTGTTATCTGTAGCAAGGATATATGCAAATTTGTCTTAAACCTGAAATAATAACAAATAATAGAAAATACTGAGGCATCGTTAGCTATAAATTCTTGCTTGAACAAGGAAAGTTCTATCAGGTAAACACAATATAATAATTAGAATTAGAAAGTGCTTTATGATTACATCTTAAAATTCACCATATTGGTTAAGCATACTGCTTTAGGGGTCTTACTTCTAATTCTGAGTTTACAACTGCAAAGTCAGGCCCTATTCACTTAAATATATGGGGGAACATACCCTTACTAAAATCTGTGGTGACACAGAAAAACTCCTTGTATCATCCTGACTACTGTACCCACAAACATCTGCCCACAAACCTTTTATAAGCCTCAAAACCAAACTTTGTCAGAAATCTTATACCTTCAAAATGTTTCATTGAACTAAAATTTTGATGATTCATAGTTTTCCTCTCAATCACTCATAATTACTTCTGCAGAGAAATGCAAACTTCAATCTGCTATCACTATACTCTCAAAAATATCTAAACAACTACATAGTTCATGTCTCAACTTCTGTAATACTTCTTAAAAGCAAGGAATAACAAGTGACCTGTGAGATACAGAGGCACTTATCTCAAATCCATTGCAATTTAAACTTTGCAATGCATTTCCTAGAACTGAAGAGGACATAGCCAGACCTTATTTTCTAGCTTCATTCTAAAGACTTGAATTGATCAAGTATTGTATCTGACTGAACAACAGCAAAAACACGCCAAGAAGTGAGAATTATCTGCCTTGAAGAACCTTTGTTAGAGTTCCAAACATACCTGATATCCTTTTGTTCAATTTTCTTTTCTTTCATTACATCTTTGACACACTTCTCCACTTCGGCTTCATCAACATGTAGAGCATTTCTTAAAACCTAAGAAGTTAACATAGTCAAAGTCCTCATGATGAATGCAGAAACCTACTTGTCACCTACTTGACTCTTGCTGTTTCTCATTGTCTGGATGCCTGGCCCAAGTGTATTCCTTCAAGAAATTGACTGTTCTCCTTTTTATATCTTTTTAAATAATTATGCTCAAATCACTTTTAAAAATCTGTGTAATTAGATAAATGCATTGTTTGTAACTACCAACTATAAATATTGTTTTTCTGTATAAGACCCACTTTTAAAAAAAAAGTTCAAGTTTAGGTTCTTGTTTGCTTTCAAATGCTGAATTGAAAGATGTTCTTCCTAACCTAATTGAAACAAATGCATACTGTGCTCTACTGTAACAAAAATACTAATTCTCTCTAAAAATCATGTTGCAGTGATTAGCTAGAAAAGGAAGAATGCTCCGTCACCTCACTACCTAGAATGGAAAAGTTTCGTTCAAGATGCACAGATGTGAGGGCTTAAAGCGTTAACTACAATGTCTAACTGCTACGGAACAATCGGCAGGAGTTTGTTAGTTAAAAGTCTACCTGCAAACATGCATTACGTTTTTTCCCCCAATTAATTGAGATGCTATTGTATATACTCCATATAATTTGCTTTATCTGTATCATTTACCTGTATTGCATTTCTGGTTTCTACAAAGCCAGCAAAGGAGACTGCTGTGACGGGGACAACTGACTCTCTCCAAGAACACAAATTCAGTACCATGACTTGTCTGACTCTGCTACAGAGCAGGTAGTCTTTCAGAGGAAAAAAAGTGAACAGATGTTTGGAGTGATACAGGGTTATTCTTGAAAAACCCTGACTAATCCTAGCATGCAGAACCCAAAATGTTGTTCTTTTCTTTCTGTCTCTTGTTCCTCGGCTTTTTCCTTCCCCCAAAAGGCACGTATTCCTTTCAGGCACCTGTCTCTGAAATACATGTAGTTTGTAATACAGCTGAATCTTCATCTATTACCTTGTTCTTTGATGATCCCAGTGAATGCTCTGCAATAACAATAATTTAAAGAAAATTAAAAACAAATTCCGATGGAAGTGTATTTTTAAATAATTGACAATAGGTGTTCTTGTAAGTATCACAAAACGTTGAGTAACTTTTTGATTACATGTATCGAATACTTAAATTAACCTTTATCAAGCAACTGAAAGGCGTAATTTACGTAGATTTTCGATCATCCTTGAGTGCAACACCGAAAACAGGCTCATTATTCAAACCAGCGGTCAGCAGGATTTACTAAAAAAGAAAAGGTGTCAAGACAGAAATATCTCTGCACATTTTTCCATTCTTCGAAACGCCTTCTTGTTTACGACTGAGGAATAAGGAAGCAGAGCAGGTTTCATTATTTATTTTTTTTTAGAAAAAGAGCTACTTTTGTGTGAGAAAAGCTGCGTTAGGGGGGTTTCGAGGTCCCAGCCGTGCAACCCCGCAGCCCCCAGCGTTATCGTTACCGATGCCGAGCGTCCTCCGCGCCCCCTCCTTCTGGCCGTGCAGGACGCGCTGCAGCTCGCACTTGCCGGTGAGCAGCCTCACGACCCACTTGAGCCAGAACCGCACGTAGCTGCTGTACAGGAGCCCCCACAGCTGCAACAACATCTGCGTGGAGAAAGCTCCGCGTTAACCCCCCGGGGCCGCCCGCTGCCCGCCGCCCCCCTCCCCGCTCCCCGGCCACGGCCGCGGCGCCCACCGTGCAGCCGCACTCCGGAAGCCGCCCGCCGCCTTCCCTGACCTGGAAGTGATGGCGGGGGACGACGGAAGCGGCTGCCGGCCGGGCCCTTGTCGTTACCGGCCGTGTCCCTGCCGCTACCGGGCGGGTGCCTGCTGGCAGCGGCCCGGCCGGGGTCGTGAGGCGAGGCGAGCGCCCACAGCGCAAGGCAGGGCGCTGGGGGGGGCTGCTGGCACCCCCGGTCCGTGCCTGGTCATGGAGTAACAGTCATTAATGTTGTAAAAGCCCTCCAGGATCATCAGTTCCAGCCACCTGCCACCACAGTCACCCACTAAACCATGTCCCCAAGCACCACATCCAACCTCTCCTTAAACACCCCCAGGGACGGTGACGCCGCCACCTCCCTGGGCAACCCAACGCCTGACCACTCTCTGAGGAGAAATGTCCCCTCATTCCAGCCTAGCGTTGCTCGGGGCCGCTTGTCTGTGTCTGAGGGCAAAGCGAGCGGTGTGCTTGTCCCTCTGGTTAGGGTTACATGTCTGTTCTGAAATGTGATCAGGAAGGAGGTGTGGGTGTAGTCAGGCGAGGTGCTTGAGAGGAGGGTGCTGGCCATGGATCCTGCTCTACCGCTGTTGCACATAGGTGCAGCCCCAGTGTTTCAGTTAGCCCCGGTAGGCACCTCCATTGTACAATAATCAGTGATTATTTTAAGCACACTTGGCTCAAACAGTTCTGTGGATGGCAGCAGGAAGAATTCTTTTTCTTCTGTGCTGCACTCAGAGCTTGAGGGGCTGGAAGGGATCTGGCAGGCTTGCTGGGCCATAGGCAGGTACCTCTCCGAAGGGAGGAAATGGAAGTACCTTTCACACAGTATGAAGGGCCTGGTGGCCTGTGTCACACGGGATTTCGGAGGGTGGGCCAACACATCTATTGTTTTACCATTCAGATTGGTGCACTTACAGGGGTGAGGAGTTTCACATGAGGGAGTCACTGATCTGAGAAATTCAGGTGTTTGACCTCAGCTCTGATTCCAGCTCCTGAAAACTGTGGGGACGGGTGGTGCTAACAGGCGGCAGGCACTCAATCACTCTTTCCAGAGTGTGGCTTCATAAATGAGCAATCTGAGTCATAAAACATTGGTGTGCTACAGGATAAAAATAAACTAAGAGGTGTTTCTCTCTATTAAAAAGTAAACTTACTGGGTGGCAGGAGGGTGTGATGGCTATTGTCAGGAGATTCCTGGTGTCAGCAGCAGTGGGGTGTTACGGCTTGACTTTGGGATGATGGAGGAATTGCGACAACATGAGGAAATGCTGGTAAGAAATCCAAGGGCAGTCAGGTCCTTCTGGTCAGTCTTCGTGCCCACACGCTGATTGCTCCGAGATAGCTGACGAGGAGCTGACGAGAAGCTACCAGAATTGCTTGGAAAGTCCTGCAGGTGCATCCTTTAAGTGAGGGGCTGTGCAAACAACACTGAGGGAACTTTCTAGCTGATGGCTACCAAAATAACGCCTTAATACTGTCTCATTCAAGCGTTCGGCTTTGTTACATCTTTTATTTAATTAAACAGCTTTTTAATGATTTGGATGCTTTTTTATTTTATTACTTATTTATTTAGACTTAAATAGAACTTCCTTTTTGCATGGATTCTTAAGAACCAAAGCAACATTTTTTTGTACCACAGGTTCTGGAAGTTGTTCCACTTTGTTTTACAATAATCTTTAACAGTAAACATGCATAGTACACTATTGTTTTCTCAGTTGATTCTTACTGTTTCCAGTCTCTACGATTGATGTGAAAAATATTTGGCATTGACAATACATTGTAAAATACTTTTTGTGTTGTCATTAAACTTGCTGGGGTAAGCTTGAAAATTTTGTAGGTCTTGTTTTCCTTGAAGTGCTTCTGAAATGCAAGAACTTCATAGAGGCAAGTTTTAATCTAGCTTATAACTTTCTCACTCATACGATGTACTTAAATCTGTGTTTTTGAAATGTAAATTCCATAACCAATTATTGCTTTAAAAATAAAGCTTACATTTTTGACATTTTTTTCACAGCTTTGTATAAGTTATTAAAAGGATACAGAGCCTAATTACTGTAAATATGACAAAAGATAAAGGTGTTTATATATAAATCAGTGATTTTGGGTGCATTAATTTCATGTTGAGTTCCAAACTTGATCTTGATCATCTTTTTGGTGTACAACAAGCAAGTGTAAACTCTTGACTTAAACCTTCTTTACACAACTGAGTGATCCAGTAGAGAATGTGGCCAATTTACCCAAATGTTACTACTTGACTCATGCAAGACCCTGCTGTATCATCATGTTCAGTCAATTCATAATTTTTATTAGGACGTTCAAAAACATAAGGGGGTAACTTAAAAAAAAAAAAAAAAAAAGTTCTAGCTTAAGTTCTAGCTTATTCCTTTTGTGTTCAGTGGTTGCCTTCCAAGGCTACCTTCGCAGAGACTTTGAAGGAAAGATAATGAACTATTGTTTACCTTTTAAAGTTACCTTTCTTAAATGATAGCAGGGCAAATAAAAGGGGACTTTAACCAGCAATATCAGCTGGATCTCTGCACTATCAGAAAACTTTCCATGGCAGTGACTATCACCTATTGTTACCAGTAGCTATGCTTTGTTCGTGTACCCTGTAGATGAAGGACAGCTACAACTTACACGCAGAATAATCCAATAGTTGTTTCACCCATGAGTGTTTATTTTGTCAAATATTTATTTTAATCTTTCTTATCTCTATGTTTGCATACACAGAGATGTGTGAAAACAACACTGAAAATGCAAGACGCTCAAGTTACATAGCAATGTACAAGAAAGGATTTTCATTTAAAAAGCATGAGGACAAGCACAGAAACCTTGTCTTGCAGGTAAGCTGTCTCAATGGAACTAGCCCACTGAATGACTGACTTGCTTAGTAGGTGGTAGGGGTTCCCCAGTGTTATGTTCTATACAGTTGTTTATTTTTTAAGGTTATTAGTTTGCCAGAAATGCTGCTGGGAGGTAAAACTGGTCTGAGCTGTTTAGCCCCCTCCAAAAACAAACAAAAATACTGCACATTTTATTTATTTATTTATTAGTTATTTCTTGAGTATATAAAATAACATATGACGAGAACACTGGGAGGAAGATTTTAGGAAAACATGAAGCAAATAAGAGGGCTTCTTTGCAAGTTGGTCCCAAGGCAGTGGAAGTTCATTATGTTTCCAGTGATCTGGTATTTTGATTTTTTAGAGGAACAGTTAATGTACTACCTCATCAAAAGTTAATACACCAGTCTAAGTCAGCATTAAGTAAATGATCACCACAATTCAGCATGGCTGAGTAGTAACTGTGTCTGCTTTAGAGTCAGCCTCAATAAATAACATCTAATGCATTCAGTGCCAGTCTCCACAGATGTTTCCTGTACAGTATGTAGTTTCTACAAGTGTGTGATGAAAATATTTTTCTTACTGGCTCTGAAAATGGACTAAAATTAAGTGTGTGTTAGCTTTCTGTTATTCATATCTTTGGTATCCCTCCTGCTTGACAACATCAAATACTGGTTCACATTGGCTCTGTAACAAACACACACCGGCCAGTCAATTAACAGGTAATTAATTCATTACATATGACATACTTAATATTTACTTGTTCCTCTCAGGTCTGAATCTCTACTTGACTAAAAATGTGCCAAAACTTACATTGATCTTCCTTTAAGAGTATTGTCTTGGTCTTTTAATGTGTTAACTTGGAGAGAGCAATGCTGATGAGCAGGCAATAGAGCATAAGAGCACTGAGTTGTAATTATGTTGGTTAATAACAAGAACTGTAAACATTTTTAAAGTAAGTGTAGTTTAGAAGATTTCTCAGTAAAAATATCAAAGCAAGATACAGTCAGTAACAGAAGGAAAGGGGAAGTTTAGTTTAGTGAATGAGGACAGATCAGGAATAGGGAAGCCTAACTCCAGGTTTCCTAGTGATTCAAGGAGCTGTGCTGAGATTTGTAGCTCTCCATTTGTATCCTGATGCAGGCTACTTAGCACTCTCCTGCATTATTAATGAGTAACATTCACAATTCAAAGTAATTGTTAAAGGGAGAAGTAAACCCATCCGCGTAAAAGTTCAAACATGGGAAGATTACACTAACTAGCCAGAGCAGCGATGGGAATTTTGATAGTCTAAGATTAGCTTTCAAAAGGCGGTGTACTTATGATGTTAGTGTAGTAATAAAGAGTGCATAGAGGCAGTGCTCACGTTAGGGCTCCAGCATAGTTGTGTCCGGACACCAAACAGTGCTGCAGGTTTGGGGTTTGCTTTATACAACACTGTTCCAAGTGATTCAGTGTTTTGGTTTAAGATGAGATGCAGTTGTTAAGTAAGCTTAGAGAAAAGGAGCTGTTGTGTTAATAATACAAGCGTATTTTTATAAAGCAAACGATAGAAAATACTACATCATTTGGGTAAAAAAAGGTGATGAGTAATATACGGTGGCAATAAGGAAACAGCAGCTAGTAAATTACTGCTCTTATCAGCTAACAAAGTCCAGTATGATTTCTCAATTGGTCCTTTATGTCTTTGTGATACCAAACTGGAAATCATGTTTTGTTTTTTTTTTTTTTAATCCCCAATTTGAGTGGCTTTGCGAGCAGTTGGTGCAGGTGTCCCAGCAAAGGAAAGGCAGGGAGAGGAGGGCTTTTTTCACATAAAGCTGGGATGCGGCTCTGAAATCTGCATCCCCCCCGGCGTTACAGCCGCGCTGTGGCCATCTCCTCGTCCCCACGCGTTGCCTGCCATCAGGGGCACGACGGCAGCCGCCGGCACGTTAAGGCTCAGCCGTGCAGGCAGGAATCCCGTTAGGTTCGGTGCTGCGGGAGCCCCCCAGGCGCCCCTCATCCCCAGTGCCCCCCGCCCCGAGCACCTGAGGCGCCGCCGCCTCGTCCCGCTCCCGGTCCCGCTCCCGGTCCCCGTCCCCTCGGCGGCTCCTCCCCGGCGCTGCCCGGCCCCGTGGGCGCTGAGGGCGGCGCGGCCCCGCCCGGCGGCTGCTGCCCGGGCTGTGCCGGGGCTGTGCCGGGGCTGCGGGAGCTCCCCGCCGGGAGATGCGGCTCCGGCAGGGCCCGCTGCTGGCCGCGCTGTGCCTGGGCGCCGCCGGCTCCCTGCTGTGGTACGCGGCGTGGCCGGGGGGGACAGGTGAGAGCTGCCAAGGGGGCTGGAGAGGCGAGGGGGGCGCTGCCGGGGCTCCGCGGCCGGGCGTGGGCGCAGGGGACACGAAAAATCCCCCGTGAGGTCCTGTGCGAGGTACCCCTAACAGAGCTTTTCTCCTAGGGTTAGGATGGGGAGGGGGTGAGCGCCGCGGTTTTGTTTGTGGTGGTACTCAAGGGGGACAGAGCAGCGCTACCCGAGGTGTTTGTGCCTCACCTGCAGGCACTTCCAGCGCTACGAGGGATTGCTCGGTCCGCAGAGAGGCACCTGACCCTTGTTTCTGTTTATAAGCGGTGCGTCTTTTTAATGGGCTATGTAAGTGGCACCTGCCAGATCACCTTAAGGTCCTCTGAGCCGGCGCAGGAATGGTGAAGCTGATGTTATTTTCCAAAAAATAAATTGATAGTCTCTCCCAGTAACGCCTTGAAGGCTGGCAGACAGCTCGTTAATGTGGCAGTTTGCTTGGGATGGGGCAGAGAGAATGGGTTTTGAAGAGTTTCCTACTTACGCGTTCAAAAAGGTCTGGCTTTATGGATGCAGAAGAATTAAGCCAATCAGTAATTGCTGGGATGAAGACAGAACTTGTGCTAGCTGTTAGATTTTGCTTATATTGGTAGGTTTTGTGACCAACTGAGGTGCCAGTAGAGCCCTCAGCCTCGTAATGCAGTGTTGAATGGAGCTGAGGCAATGCCGACCCTCCTGCCTTCGTTGTTTCTCCTCAGCTAGGCAGCTGTCGATCTTACAGCACTTGACACTTTTTTAAAGTGGCAGTTCTGCTACGAGCAGGGAATGATAAGCAAAGAAAAAATAGGGTGTGTCTTAAGAAACTAAGATCTGAAAGATAATAGAAAGAGAGGGTTTGTCCCAGCCACAGCCTACATCCATGTATCACCATGTTCTTTTGTGACTTCTATTTTATGGCTCGTTTGCTGAAGTACCATTTTCAATCACCTTTCTTTTTGACCTTTCTCTGCTGGTGTTCCGTGTCTATGGCTTTGTTTGTTTGTTCCTTTTTTTTTTTTTTTTTTTTTTTTGGGGGGGGGGCGTGGTGGTGGTGTTTCCTTCTCTGTGTGTATTGACTTAACTTTTGTCATTCCACAGATGTCTCCTTCTCCACAACAGAGTAACTAATTCTTCTCAAACGATGTATTTTTCTATTTATTTTAGCACCTTTTTTTAATTAACAAACTTTTAACCGTTATTAATGTTAATTTACAATGTTCAACGAAGAGTAGATAATTGTAAGTAAAGGTGCATGTGGTAAATGACTTTGTATTAAGTTTATTTCACTGGAAAAGTGCAATTTTTGTTCTTGAGGGGTGCTAGAACACAGAAATGTCCTACCTATACCAAGAAAACCCCCAAGAACCATCCTATGTTGTTACTTTTTTCCACAAAGAGGAGAATTGGGAGCAAACCAAATGCTGCTCCATCATTATGACTAAGACATGACAATATCTAAGGAGCTGAAACAAATCTCTTTCCCCCACAGCAGGCATATAGCTCTGCTTAGGTATTGTTAAACTTCTTCCCATCCTCCCTGCTGTACTTACCCCTCTAGCAACATGCCTAGAGCAGTGCTGGAGTTCCTACTTTTCTCACACCTCAAACATGATCCATTTGTTTTCTTTTCTAAAGCCCTTTTCACTTATCTCACCTGTTACTGAGACATCAAGTACTGTCTCTAATGCTTATCAGCTCCCACTTCTTTTACCTGTTTGTCGGAAGTTCTTCTCTGTCTCATTTTCTTCTACACATTTGTTAGATCTGCAGTTACTCCAGTTTGCTTCTCTGACTTACCTATCAAAACGTGCCAGCTGGTCTTGATCTTTGAAATCAGTTTCACACTCAGCAGTTGCAGTCTGTAGTGTACACTTTGGTTTCTAGACATTTATTGTTTCTTGGATTGCGTTGATACTGGGATCGTAAAAAAAAAAAAAAATTAATTTGTTTTACAGCTAGGACAGGGCATCCTAGCTTCATACTCTAATATGTGAAGTATATAATAGCCCTGTAAACCAGTGTTTGATTTGCCTGCTGTCTTAGAGCCTTTCAGCCCTTTGGTGTTAGCCTGAAGTGTAAATCACATATTAGCTCTGTCCTGATTTCAGTGGGGGGGGAAAAACAAAACACAGAGACCTTTAGATGCCTTATAGTAAGGGGCTAGCTAGCTTGAGAGATTATAATTGAAATTTTGAGACTTAATTCAACAACAGGTAACTTGAACTGGCACAGCAAGGAAGATGTTCATGCATAACTTACGCACTTTAAATGAAAGTACAGAATCTGACAGTCATTAAACTTCAGCTATTTTGGACTCTGATACTGTCTTATTATAAACGTTTTAGCTATCCTTAAAAAGCTGTGTATTCATTGTTTCCATTACTTAATAAATATGTACGAGCAGAGGTTTCAGTTTCAATAGGCTGACTGTATTTTGTGGCAGAAAAAGTAATTACAGAGACAATTGGTAGTCACCACATCTTCAGCAAATCTTGATACTGCATCTAGGCTTGTATGGTGATTCCTTTAGCATCCTCTAGAGTGCTTGTAAACACAGGCTGCTGTTAGCCAGTACTCGGTTTGACTGGTGTAGCAATACCTGCTCCACATCCTGCATGGTTTTGCCATGAGCTTCTTGGTCCCTCCCCAGGCCCTAAGCAAAACCTGTCTGAAGCAAGCACTTTGCAACTGGGGATAGGAAAGGCTGTTATCAGGATGATGCAGATGTTCCTACTGTTATGCAACCGAATTACAATCCACTTGTTAGTTCACCTGACCAAAAGTATTTGCTCTCATGTAAATACTCTTTATATACATTTGTAGTTATAGCAACTAGTAAATAACTTATAATTTGTGTAGTGATTTTCTCACATGGTTTTATCCATGAAAGTATTAATCAACACAAAATATAATAGGTATAAAAAAAAGTAGTAAGGAGGTAGCAATTTTTTTTTCTCCATTTTATAAACAGTAAAGAAGGCAAGAGTGCATTCTCATTATGAATTTACATGAAGTTTCTTCTCTGGAAAGACTATTCCCAAATAAAAACTTAGAATCATTAAGCCCTCCAAGATCATCTGGTCCAACCATCCCCCTACTACTAACGTCACCCACTAAACCATGTCCCCAAGCACCACGTCTAACCTTTCCTTGAACGCTCCCAGGGACGGTGACTCCACCACCTCCCTGGGCAAACCCGTTCCAGTGCCTGACTGCTCTTTCTGAGGAGAAATGTCTCAATTTCTAACCTAAACCTCCCCTGGTAGAACTTGAGACCATTTCCTCTAGTCCTAGTCTAGTCAACTTCAGTGACTTGACTGAATAACAGTGATTTATTTATTTATTTATTTGCTTGTCACAGCAGCGAGGTAAATAGAATCATCTCATGGGGCAGTGCTTCTTAATGGTGCCTGTAAAGGTAACAGGATTAGATCCCTTAGAATTGATTTATATGGTGCTGATGCCCTCTTCACCTACATTTGTGGGACGCTTAATCCAAGTAAATTAAGATTAAAGTTTGTCTGGAAGTTAGGAGACAGCAACGCTAAAATATGATGTCACATGTAAGCATGTTAATATAAATGTCTAAGCATCTTAATATGTATGGTTTGAGACAAACACTGTGAAACCTGTGTTTCTCTATTTATCTCTTTAAAGTTGGGGAAAGAAAAAGGGAACTGTTCATGCTTAATCACACTCACAGAAGTATACTTAAGGTTTATCAAATTGTTTAATATAGTAAATGTTTCATTATTTCACAAGGCTTAACATATCAGCAAGAAGGGGTGCAAAGGGTTACAAAGAAGTTTCTAATGAATGCCAGTTGTTTGCAGTTGAAATAATGTAATGTACGTGCCAGTACAAACAGCAGGCTACATGTTTCTTCCCTTTATTTCCACTAACCTTCTGTACGTGGTGTGACATTGCTGCTGCTGGCCAGCCCCTGCTGTGCACCCAAGTGGAGCTCCCTGTGTGATCGTCATTTGTGACGGAGCTCTTTGTGGGTTTCCTATCCAGACCCAACTGGCACGCTGTGGCCTAAAGCTTCAATTAAGTAGTGGCAAATTGATGGGCTGATAAGGAGTCTTGAATTACACCGATCTCATTTCAGCCAATACAGCTTGTTCAGTTTTATGAACAAGCAGAAAAGAGTTTTCCTGTATTCTCTAGGCCTGTTAGGCAGTTTCCAGCCACCAAGCCCGGGCACCCAGTTGTCCAGATCAGGGGCTTGAATGATGGTCTACTTCATCCCTCCTGTCTTTGTGCATCCGTTTCCTTCCAGTGGAACCAAAAGCATACAGAAGTTAATACACAGCCTGGTATTGCCCCAGCACACAGTTGGGATGTGACCAAAATGCACAGTAGGCATTATTTGGTTTCTTTACGTGGTTCTCCATTTCAGTCTTTAAAAAGCAAACAAAACAAAACAACAAAAAAAAAAAACTACAACAACTTCAGATGGAACTTGAGACTGAGTATTCACTGGTCCCAAATTTTATACCAAAATTTGTATCCAACACTTACAAAAGTTGTATGGCTTTACTGGCTTCTAAATGTGTCATTTACTAAACTAAGAGACTGCTGCTTTTTGCAGTTAATTTAGGTGGAATAGTGGCTGCCTTGTCTTCAGAAGTAGAGGAATTGAGTTATAAATTCTAAAAAGATTCAGGTAAAAACTGAAACTAGTTAATGTTGTTTTTTTTTTTTTGTTGAGGAAGGAATAAGGAAAATTTCTGACCACTCTTTGTTTGCTGCACAGTGTATTATCAGGACCTCTACTTAAACAAGTGTAAACATGACCTTCATGCTTTCCTAACGTTGTACACTCAGTCTTGAGAAACACTTTTATCCAGAAATAATTTAGTTAGTAGATAGGCATTTAATTAAACGTGTGTATAAATGTGTGATTGTTGCTACATCAGGCAGAACAGTAAAAATATATAAAATGCTAACCACAAAGAAGCAATAACCATTTAATTGTCTGAAGTGAATGAGTACTTCTTATTTATCTGATAAAGACCATATTCAAATCAGAATTTTCCACTGCTAATAAGAACCTTTATTGTGTCCATAACATTGCTATGATAAAACCAAAGGATACTAATTATGGGCAAACACCAAAGTATAGCTATTCAATTCATACATTTCTCCACTTATTTTAATAATGCTTTCTACATAGAAATGTTTTGGATGAATGTTTTAAAATCCCTGTTCACTAGGTTCTCATACAGGAAAAGACATAGCTATAGAAAAAGGACTGTTTGCCAGTGTTTTAGAAAATATTATCAGAACTCTAGTTGTTTTTTCTCTAAAATAAGTTTGTTTCCATCTCTATTTTCAGTTAGATACAGAGTGTAAATGGGGTTAGTAAAATTGATTCTGTGCTAAAACCAGTAGCGACTCTTTGCTCTTTATGGAATTTCATGTATATTTAATATTCAGTTATTGACTTTGATCTGTTTTAACTTCATGAAGTTTCTGTTTGTTTTGTCTTGTTTGTTCATTTTAGTATTGGAAAGTGATTCTGATTCGATTCTCTTCCTAGTTGCTGTGTGGAGGAACCCTAGCTTCCCACCAAAAACTGCTGGCACAGTCTTTATTGGATGTCACTGTGTTAATAAAACGTTGCCCTGCTGGCCTCCGCTCTCCTGAAGCTCTTGATGTGGAGACTGTCAAAGACAAGTAGACTGACTGGGAGAGCATACTGCTGCCTGGTTACTTGGCCTAGCTAGACGCCTGTAGAGCAAGCTGTAAAAACACGGTGAGAGAACCCTCACTGCATGTTAAGCCCCATAGTTTGGCCTGCCAAGCTTGCATGTTTGACGCTGCTGCATCATAGTGGGGCAAAGGTTTCAACCAGCCAGCTGAGGCATGTGCCTTAATTTTTCTCCTCCTTCTACTTCTGGACTCCACCATACACTGTAGCCATAGCCTCTGTAGCCCACTTGCTATCAGGGGGCAGACAAAACATGAACACTGACTGACTTCAGAGGCTCCTGAAAGTTTAAGATATGCATTAGGACCTGCTGTGTCCTCTAGTTAAGGCTCAGCAATTGAGGCTACCCCAGTTTTGGCTCAGACCATTCTTAAGGGATAAATGTACCTAGTGCAGGTGACGCTGCTTCTGGCTTCATGGTAGTTTCTCTTGGTTATCTCTAGCCTTCTGTTAGGGACAAGTCACTGTGCTGTAATGCTATAAACAATGTATTTAACAGTCATACACAATTTCAGGGAGGTGTCCTTATCGAGGAGGGTGCTTAAATACCCTTAGACTTTAGCACATTGTTGAATCAAAGTGTTTGCGTAAGAACGGGCTGTTCGGAACTAAGACAGACGCATTGTTTGGGGGATTTTTTTCTCCTCATTCTGAAAGAACAACACTCAGCTTGTTATATGTCTTACGAGATTTAGAAGTCTTGTTATTCTATTCTATTTTAGATCGGTTACAGGAAGACAATAAACCTCCACAGTTATTAACGCAACGCATGCCTCAGTGGTTTAATATGCTTCATTAACCCGAGCAGTGGTTCCAAGTGCAGTGTACAAGATCTTTTGCAGTTGCTTTATATAGTTTTCTTTAAAGAGGGCATTAACCAAAATTCAATTTCCAGAAGGAAGTGTCCATAGGTATGGTAGAGAATGTAGCTTGTCATCAAGAAATAGGAGCAAGGGTAACTGCTAGACTATGGGGAGGAAAGTTCTTCTACCCTTTCTGTCATCCCCAGTTTTCCTTTTTTTTCCCCCTCCTTGAATATTAGAAGGGGGTTTTGATGATTGTTCCAGAGCTCCTTACATATTCCTGGAAATCTACTGTTAATAAGACTGGAAGCATTTATGATAATAGGAAGTATGTGTGTGTGGAGCTAAGAGAAATAATTGTCTGAATTTCAGAATCAGTATTTGTTTTAGAGATTAGTATTGTTTCTAAACAACTTCAGTTTCCAGTGCAGAAAGTTATATTTATGTATATATGAGGAGATAAGATTACAGTTAAAACCGCTTCAAGTATTACTATTTTAGAACTACAGAACCCAAAAATGTATATGACGGTGTGGTGAAGGGTCAGAAGAAATGTAGCAGAGCTAAAGATTCATTGCAAAAGCTTTAAATGCTGCCTCTGATTCTGGCTGTTTTTCACCCCTGCTTTTAGCTAGTATAACCCCATTGACATTTCCTGGTAGGATTTTCTTAGCCCATCGCAGTGATTAATCCTCAGCTCTCCAAGGGGAAATAAAGCCTTTATCTTCAGTTATTTTTTGTAGTTTTGCCATGGGTCTTCATCTGTCTCTTTCTCCTGACAGTCCCAGTTGCAGAAAAAAGTCTTCCGAGAGGTGTTGCTAAGTAAAGCTATCACTGAGGACAGACAGAGTGCTTTGTGATACATCTGAGGCTCCTTCCTCCTGGCTCTCCCAGCTTTGCTAGAGTTATATTTGTGGAAATGCTCCGTCTGGTTCTTTCTAAGCAAGCTATTGGAAGACATTGTTTTGGTTCTGTGTACATCTGTAGAAACTTAAGGAACAACACTTTCCACACACATACTAAAATCCATCTAAGCTTAATGACCATTTAAATATTTAGGGTATTGAGCTGTGTAAATGCTTCTAATTTTATCGTCTTAGTTTGATAAAATTATGTCAGTAATAAATACTGATTATGGCAGTTTCTTCTTATAAAGCAAAATACAAAAAGTTTAGTACTGCGTTCCAAACATACATTTTATTTTTTGCCAAAGGTTAAAATTACAATTACTGTATCTTTAATTTACATACTGATATTAATGTTGACTTTTTAACTGAGACCACTAATAAAAATAATAATAACAGTAACGCAGATCATGTTTACTATTAAAATACTTTTCCCTAACTGCTTCCTTCCTATATCTTTTCAGATTTTATCTTCTAATTTATTGATTGACTATTTGAGTTAATGCAAATGGAATTACTATTTAGCTAAAAATCAAAATCATTTCTGATTGAAAGGCCTCTGCAAACACTCACCAATTTGTATTACGTGCACATTTTGCCCTTAGTCTCTTCAGCAGGCTAGACTCCCTGGGAACTCACTCTGCTTGGAGACAAGAGTAGGTCCTAGAAAGACACTCCTGCCAAGGTTCGGACTCAGCACAGTCCATGAATAGAATGGAAGTGTCTGTATAAAAACATTTAACTTAAAACTACTACCAACAAAGAACCAGCTTTAATTATAAAACATTGTAAAGTGGAGATCCTATTCTTCACTGTTTGTTTTTTTTTTTCAAAGCACTTTTTTTTTTTTTCTCTGTTAAAACTCTCACAAAATCCTTAATTTGCCTGAAATTTTAGTGCTTTTTCTGATGCGTATCAGTAGCAAAAGTTATTTTTAAATAGTTGACCTTGTGAAGTTGTTTCTGGCAGCAGAGAATCTTTTCATATTAAGTTGCATGTCATTATATTGTCAAACAGTAAAATAACTTTTTGGTTATTACCGTGACATTTGATTTGCATGCGAGCATCCCTGCAGAAATAACATAGCTTTGAACAGCAACGTTGTGAAATTTCACCTATTCTTTTGATACTATTTTTTCATGGGGTTCAGTTCCTCAGCTGAGTACACAAGCGTGTTTTTTTCCAGGTGGACCTACACTAACCCAAGTTTGAAAATTTGGTTTACCTAGCCTGTCAGTTGTAAGGAAGCAATATCTATTTTATTTTTGTTTGCTAAAGACAGTAACTGCTTTCTTTCTCTCCCAATGTTAACCATGCCATCTAATGCCCTCTACTTTCTTTGCTTTCTAAGTGAGTAGTATTATTGAAATGTTTCCTTACATTAATTTTAACAAGTCTTACAATCTTTGTTTACATTGAGATGAGGCAGCAAAGGGTTATGGGTCTTGTACGTCATCTGTGACAACTGAGAAGTCCTGTGTATGCAATTAACAGTACTTGCTTCTTATGAATGTGGATCCTGCCTAAACATAACCTTGACATCATCTGAAATGATGGAGAACAGCAAAGGCATCTATTAACTATTACAGAGAGTAAAGTGTTTCTACTATCAGTATGATTTGAGGGTATTTAGTTAGAGGCGGGCTATAAATTATGAAGACATCTTTCAATCCAGAGCACAATTTCAGTTGTTATCTAGAGAATTAAATATATCAATATCATTATATATAGCTCATATAGTATATATCGATATATATATAGTTCAAATAACCATCTCTACTAATAGTTTGTATACTCCAGACACTTTTAAATCATAAGTGAAGACTGAATACCTTAATATATTTTTTTTTCAATCTTACTAATGTTTTATACAAAGTAAGACACTACATAATGACACTCTTAAGTGTGACAAGGGGTCATCTGCATTAGATACTTACCAAAAATGTTGGGTTTACTGGATAGTGCCTTTGCTTGAAACTCATAGTCTGGCATTTATTATTTTTCCTTGTTACAAATGTCATACTCTAGTTCTTGGCTTCAATTCCAAACCTTTACCCAGCAGTGGTGCCTAAACTCCCTAATTCTGAATGCTCTTCCAGGCTTCTTCGTTCTGTGAGTAAAAAATTGAGTGATTTCATACAGTCTTACAGTCTTGGTCATACATTCTTTTGGACTATCTCCTATTCTTCAACTTTCACTTTATACCATCATGTATATTGTATGCTCACTTCTCTGAAAAGAAGTTATGTTCTCATTGCAGACAATGACCTCGCCATGTATCGAAGCCAGTTTCTGGAACTCCGGCAAAGACTGCTGTATGCTGAAAAAGAAAATAATAAAAGATCCCA
This sequence comes from Anas platyrhynchos, assembly GCF_047663525.1. NCBI lineage: Eukaryota > Metazoa > Chordata > Aves > Anseriformes > Anatidae > Anas > Anas platyrhynchos. Next base: position 39,745,933 of record NC_092590.1, read on the forward strand.
TGAACTGAGCAGTGCCCTGGATGAAATTAAACGTATAGTTGCAAAAAGAATGAACTCGACAACAAATCATACAGGTTTGTATGCATGAAAATCTACTGTGTTAAAATTTCTGGTTTTGTGTGCTCATGTTTCTTTATCATTGGTGTGAGGAGAAAAAGTAATGCTTTGTTGATAGCAATATTAGGTAAAAGTTTCTATGGAATGAAACCAAAAAGGTGGTAAAAGAACCTGTAACCCATCTTTAAATAGTATCAGTTGATAATTTAAAAATAAGGGGAAAAAATAAAAGGAACTGACTGCAGTGGTGTCATAGGGGTAAGCACAAGTCAAACATGTAATATTGTTAGTTAATCTAGCTTTTTACAGTGTTTGAACTCTGTTACTGACAACTACAGAACACTGAATAAGCTATTTTTTCTAGCTTTTACTATGCCACCACATGCTGATAATATTAAGACCTAATCTGGAAGGCAGGTACACCTCCTCGTGTGTTCCTCAATCCTGGTTCCCTCCTCTCCCGGTGAGGGATGTTTTTGCCACGAGTACTTTGCCATCCTCTCTTGTGCTGGATTTCCTTCTGGTAAACCCAAGGCACAGCGTTGTGCATGGCGGATGCACAGTCTCATTCCCGCTGGCAGACTGCATGCAGCTGCATGCTTGCCTGAACCCAGGGGCTGAGAAGTCCTGTGAGGTCCTGCTGGCTAGGTATAGCCTAGGAATCTTCCTTCCAGAAATTATGTTTATCTTGCAAGTAGTTATTAACAGGAAAATGTAAATGAATGACTTTTTTTCCTTTTCCTTTTTTTATATATTTATTTATTTTTCATTAAAATGAACAAGGAAGGCTACTGCTTATAAGTGAAGCCTGTTTAAGAGAAGAAACACAAACCTTTGAAGGGGAATTTCTGTGCCTTTTTCGTGTGTGAGAGGAACACCAAAATGCGATCAAATTCACTGTAGTGATCTGGCTTCTTCCCATCATTTAATTAAAAGTTCGCATTTATTTGAAAAACATATTATATCTTTGCCTTACGGGCTATTGTACATTTTTACCTATCTGTACCCTGGTAGTTGCATACAACAGATCAGCCAATGCAATTCTGTTCCCTAAAAGAAATGATGTTGTAGTGCAGGATCTGCTTTCCTCCCTGTTCAGACTGCAAGACCTACTTCCCTGGGGAGAGGAGGAAACCCAGAAGGGGGTGTCTCTGCCCTGAAAGCATTCCACAGCACACTCAGACTTAAAAAAAGAGTCTGGATGCTACTGAAAACTGCTACTTTAAAAACCTTGTTTGCATTCAGTACAGCAGGGTGGTATCTGATTAGAATAGAGAATTAACCAGGACTGTTGGAGAGGGAAAAAAAAACAACAAGGTGCATTCTGGTTTGGGGTAGTTAGCTTTTCTTTTTTTTTTTTTAATCCTGGTCTTCCCTGCCTCTCTTTGTTTATTCAGTATTCAGTGGGACTGTTCAGATACGTACAAGCAAATGTTTAACTGTGGGGTAGGCCTTCTAAGTGTTAGACTGGAGAGTGCGTTGTCAGCCACCAGTAGTGTCGCATGCTGTAGACGAAGAGTTATTGCCTAATGTACAATAGCAGCAGAGGAAGGAGAATGCAAGTCTTTCCTCTCTGCTTTTTACCCTTACTGAAAACAGCTGAATGTGAGGAAATGTTTAAGTTTTTGCTTCATAGGGTTCAAAGCAGAAATTTGTTAAAATCGCTTAATGTTTTTTCTTTTTATTTAATTTATTTTGTATACTTCTATTGTATGCGTTAAAGGCAAAGTCCTCCACAATAAAGCCCAGCCCTTGATAGATACTACTTTCTAATAAGAATTGAAGTCCCTAGAAAGTTGCAAAGGTGTTTAAATGGGGGGAAAAATGCCTCTGTGCAGCAAAATTCGAGTACATTTAATGACAAACCACCCTGAAAGGCTGTTAACACAATTTTGTTGGCTGAAACTAATTGAGGTGTTGTTCTGATACCATGTAGTGCGCCAGCCTCTTTGCACAACTGATAGTATCTGGAGGAGGCAACCACTGAAGTAGGAATGACTCCCTAGATAAATTCATAGGAGCTGTATTTTCTTTCAGTTTTTCTGTATTTTCATGCATGTTGTAGGTAGCTAGTAAAGTCAGTAGCAGAGAATGACTGCCAGAATCCTAGTGTGGGAGCCATATGTCATGAAAGAGAGATTTCAGCCTTAAGGCAACTGGTAGAATAAAGCCTGGAGTGACCTTCGGTTCTGTTTCCAGGAAGTTTACTTAAAGATAAGAAAGGCCATTTTTTATTCTTCCTACAATGAAATGTAGTCTTCATTTTAATCCATTCAATTATTTTTTTTTAATTGACTTGTGCACATCTTTTCTGATTCTATGGGTATCTTACATTATGTTTTTTGCTTTTTGAAATTGAATATATAATTTTATAATTGAATTTTTATTGATTAAAGAATCAAGTTGTTCAAGCTTTCAGTAAATTTATTTTAAAGAATTTTCACTACTACTGGAACACTGGGAATGTGTATATCAAGGAAGAGAAACTAGTAAATGATTGGTGTCTGGTTTTCATATGGCTTTTTAAAAAATAGATATATTACTTTTATAAGGTCACACTTCAGTTATTTCAGCATGAATAAACTAATTATTTTCACCTTCAGTTTACTCTAGTGAAGCAAAATAAATATTCCTTATTTTTCTCCAAGCTAAACAGTCTTTTGTTTCCCACGTTGTTTTTTTGTTTTTGTTTTTGTTTTGATTTTTTTTTTTTTTTTAAAGGCCTGAATCTTGTTGTCTCTTTTACCATAGGACTTTTTATAACCTGGGAACTTCTGATTGAACTCTGAAAACCACTGTGCATTAAATTCTGTGGAAAGCACTTAACTTTCTTAAACAATTAAGAAAGTTATTAATTAGAATATATATTTGTTTAAAATTTCTGTAAACAACTTGTGCAAAAATTGGATTTATTTTTTTTATTTCCCCACTGCTTTTAAAATAACTGTTCACTTGATTTTAAGATGGCCCAGTTCTGCAACTGTTTAGGCACAGAGAAATGCAGGCGGAGCTCCCAGGACATTCTGGCATGGAGCTTTGCATGATCTCCTGTGTGGTGGGTTCGTACTGTGCCATCCTCAGTTTATCTTCCACAGGAGGGGCTCAGGCTGACTGCAGCACATACGTGCTGCAGCATTACTGTAAACTCTCCTGTGAGATCTTGTCAGGCCCATTTCTGAGACAGACAGGAGAAACTAGGACAGTGGCATTAGACTGAAACAAGACTTGACCACCAGGCAGGGTAATTATTAATCGTTATGAACTATGTGGCATATAGTCATTTTTGATGAATGGTTCTGATTGAATAACCTTGTCTGTGGTAATCTGCTAATATTGAATTGAGGAAAACAGCTATAGTAATAGCTAGTTAAAATAGGTAAAGTAATGGCTAACAGCCTCTTATTTTATGTTTCTTTAAGATGATGAGAAAGTATTAAACCTCACCAGAAAACTTCCTCTGCACCTTACAAACATGTACTACTACCTACCTCATCTTCGAGAATATGAAGATGCCATTTTTCCAAATGTTATTGTTGGGCAGCAGAGAACTGGAGGTAGGAAATAAAATTCAATTTATATTTAATGCATGTTTTTATATTGTATTAAGTTCTAGCATATTCAAAGTTGGGTTGGGAGGGTCCAGATGCACAGGTAAGCAAGCAAAAAAAAAAAAAAGTTGGAAGAAAAGTAATAAGTACTGAAAGAACACACCATGTTTAATTTGTAATGTATTGGTAAATGAAAATCACAATAGCAAGACCACGCTTTAGAAAGTACAGGTTGACCTTCAGCGTGTAAGAACAAAAAAAACCCCAGTGGTTTAGCAAGTTACGTGCTGGAAAAGAACATTGGAACTTCTGTATTTTCGAGTTGACACTGGCACTGATGATAAAGTCTGGAGCAAGTCACTAACTGCACCTATTCTTCAAAACCTTTTGCTTCCTTACCAGCCTCCTAAGCTTGTTGTGAATGGGAATAGTCTGTAAGGACTAAGTATCGCATAGGTTTTTTGAGCCATATGTGGTCACTGAATTCAGTAATGCCCTCTCCAATGAAAAAAGAATGGTCCTGCTTACCAGCTAATGATATTAACAGTAGCACTGTCTTTGCCAGAGTCAATTTAATTTCCTTTCTTCTTAATACTGATTATGCACGCATTTCTTTGTTCTTATTGACTGTGTTAAAGCCATTGGTTCCTGTCAGTTTAACTGCTCAGAAGGATTTTTGAGTTAGATTCCTTTCTGAGATACTCTGCACTCTTGTCCTGTGAGAACTTCCTCACTTCAGCAGCATTGTTTTAACTCTTAATACTCTTAAATCTCCAACTCCATACCAAGAGCTAGTATTTGTTTTGCAATACCCACTTCTGAAACTCAGTAGCAGATACATCTGTGTTTACCAGAAGTAATATCTGAGTTCCCAGATATTTACCATCTACCTAGTGTAGACTGGTGCTTGTAACACAGACACAGGTATCTGTAACCTAAATCTGCCTGAATATCTTCCAGGTAGTAAGTCAAATGCTGTCATAGTCAGAATATGGGAATATGCTGACTAATTTTTCTGTATCCTTATAGGAATATTAACTGTCACCAAGTGAACTAATTAATGAATGTTCATGGTAGCAATTATTTTCTAATGTGATAGTCCCATTCAGATGTTTCCAGTCATGTCAAATCAAAATTAAAATGGAATTAAAGTTTCCCTTTACCTGACTTAAGACGATGTGGCTTTTCTTTTCTTTCTTTGCAGTCTCACTGGTGATGGGTATTCCTACTGTGAAAAGGGAAAAACAAAGTTACCTGATGACCACACTGCATTCCTTGTTCTATGAACTTTCTGAAGAGCAAAAGAATGACTGTGTAATAATCATCTTTGTAGCAGAGGTAAGTTTTTGTAGAGAGGGAAAGCATACTAGTAGAAATACAACATGGAAATTCATGTCTTAGTATAATATTGTAGGAGATGCTGCAGTATACCAGGCCTTTGTGAGGGGTTTCTTCAGTGCTGGAGGAGACACCACTTAATGTCTTGGTCTTTGTATGTGGAGAAAACTGTGCAACTCAGATGGCTGAAGGGGGGAGGGAAAGTCATATTACGTATATAAATACAGTTGTTGCAGTCAGATTTTGATATAAAATCATATGAACTTACTATTTCTGAAAGTTGTGCTCTACTGAAAGAATGAAAAGTAAGTCCTTCACAGAAAAGTTTCATAGACTCTGAAAAAAGTAAACTTATTCTGTCTAACAAAAATATGGATTGTTTATCTGCCATTTTGAAATCATATATCTTGCAAAGTACCTTGACATATTGGAGACTCTTGTGAAAAAGAAAATCATTTTAAATCATTCAGAAATATGAATATTCCATGTTTGGAAAAGTAAACGTTTCTCAAGGTAGAATATTAGAGGTAAATTAAATTTTCCTCCATTTTTAAATTAAATTTTAAATTAAATTTGAAATTAAATTCAAAAATGTCTTGAGCGCATTGGAAAAAGCTACAGAAGAGAATTAGCTGTTCATACTTACTTGCAGGTGAAAGACTGTGCAAGTATTTAAAACTCATGTTTATTCTTTGTTATTTCTTTGTGCTTCCATAAACAGCATTAAATTTCACCAATGAATTGAATGTATACTTAATGAATATATTCTTAGTGAAAATATGAAGATATTTATTAGGAGTTAAAGCTTGCTTTTTTAGTTGAATCACTACTTAAAACAACTTTTGCAATTCTAACACTATCAAACAGACCGTAGTTCACTTTAATAAATTCGGTCATGACTTTCAGGTTTCTGTTTGGATAACATGATAATTAGGTCTGATTTTACCGTCTCTGTTTCCTCCTAAGTGTAATTTTCAGAAGATGAACTTACATTATCGTTGTTTATTTCCTAGTGAAGAGTCCTGGCACTGTGAGCTTTGCCTACCTGCCATTTGGATAAACCTTCTATTACAGTCCTTTAGAGAGTTCTTTGACTGGAGGTTAACTTCTGAATTTGTACAGTTTCCCACTGTGGACAGTTATAAACTGCACTTTTAACAAACAGCCTAAGTTTTATTAGCAGTCCAATTCAGCCAATTCAGGATTAAAATGCTGCTGTAAGAATGTCTCTGCCCTTTCTATCATCCTCAAAATCACGTTCATGCAGCCTTCATTTTTCAGCCAGGCAGTAAAATTAGAACAGGATGATTGTGCTGATATGGGAAGTGATAAGAACACATAGTTATGGGAAAAGTGCAGGCGTGTTCATTGATCATGATAGGACACCTTTCTTTCTCCCGCAAAGCTTTAGAAGATTAAGGTAATTGTTTACATTATGAGTTAAGTCAGAGTAATTTATTGTCTGGAAGTGATTAACAAAGTTTCTGGTATTTTTTCTTGCCACAGTTCTTTACGTGTCACATCACTTTTATACATATATATAAATATATTACAATTTTATTGTATAATTGGTAATGATTACTTGTGTGTTTAAAAAAAAAATAAAAATAAATCTTAATTTCCAAGACAGGTATTATATTGCTCTGGAAATCACACATCCATTAAACTCATAATTGCTTAATGTTGTTAACAGAAGTGTTTTCCACATTAAAATCATTAAATTTATGAAACATGAGCAATGAGTATGTCCTCCCAGACTAGGAGTCCTAGGTTTGTTACCTTAGGAAGAAACTCTCTGTAAATGTTTTAGGTATTGTTAGCTTTCGAAAATTTCGCTTAGGTGGCTTTTGTCTACAGTCACAGGCCTCTTTTGTGACTTTTTGGATGATTAACCCAAAACAGTTCATTTTAGTTACAATTATACAACTGTGCTTTTCTGGCATAAGTGAAAGCTGTAGAATAGTTTATGCAGAAAATGGCTTGGCCACCTGCAGAGGTAATAAAAAAGCAAAATGCCATACTGTCCTGTAATAGAAATGCTACTGTAACATATTGCTCTTGCCTGGAATGAAATGAATTAGAAAATAAAAATGAAGTATTTGCATGTAAATATTTCCTACAAAATGTTGCTTAATGCTTAATACAGACATGGGTGACTTGAAAACTCGCTTCTTTTCTTTAGGTCAATGAAGAATACGTTAACAGTGTTGCAGAAAGTGTTAAAAGCAGGTAAGTCCTATACAGTGTAACTTTCAAAAGCTAATAAACACCTTTTGAGCTTTTATGGAAAGAATTAGAGCATTTCAGCAATAAATTACAACTCCACCACACTGAAATGGAAATGCTAAGAAATGAGGCAGAGGTGCTCTCTTAGTATGTGTGAACACAAGGATTCAGAACTCAACTATATATATAAGTTTATTTTCCTTTTTCTTTTCATAAATATGCTTTAGCTAATCAGAGGAGGTTTCAGCTTAAGCATCTGATAAATATTTTCTTGAACCTAAGTCTTTTCCCTGTGAAATTAATGATGCAATGTAAAGCACCTGGGGCTACATCCGTGTATTAGGTCTCTTCTGACTTCACAGCCCTACAATGTATTCTGATGTTTATCATGTTTTCCGTGTGTTCTTTTTTTCCTTGTTTGCCTCTTTTTCATGAAGGAAGCAGACTTTGGGCAGATTATAATGAATGTGTAACACTATTAAATGATGGGTAACACAAGATGGATATTCTTTGCCATGCAAAATTAATGTCAGTTATCAAATGAAGGTTTGGATCCCGATGCAGTTTTGCTTGCTCTTACCATTCTTTCACATAGATATTTACAACATGTGAAAACCCTTAAAGTACTTTGAGAAGAACACTACTAAATTAAAGTGCTGAGGTAAAAGAATACATTTGTTGGTGGATTCATTTGATCTTATGAAAGCTGCTTTCTAAGAAATGGCACAGTGTAGCTAACAGTCACAAAACAGATAAGGCTAAGGCCCTGAAGCACAGTTGAGTGATAGAAAGCAAGATAATATCTGCATTGTGTTGCAGCGCTCACGTTGCTAGTTTCTGTGGTGCTCAAGCTGCTTTGTGAGTTAGTTACTCTGACAGAGCCCCAAGTTGGCCAGCATTTGAAGTTAAACAGCCTTTTCCCCTCTGTCCTTTAAAATGACTGCATCAGTGCTCTCAATCTAACAGTGCTTTCTTAGAATACTAACAAGAAAGCAAACAGTTGAACAAGCTCCCCAGAGGGGTTGCCTTTTTCCTTCATTTTGGGGGTTTTGCTCCTCCTGCTCCACCCAGGTTTCCCAGACTGCATTGACTGTATAGTTTTCTCCCCAAGCTGAGCCTACTGGCTAAGTAGTATCATTAGCTTCCTCCCTCCAGACTGTTTAGCTCAGCTAGGAGTACTGCAATTTGGACAAGATCAAGATGCAGTCCTCCTCAGTACTGTTTAGGACCACAAAGTAAGATATGTACAACAACTTCAGCACTTGCATCATTTTATGCTGTCCTTGTGGTTATTAAAAATAGTTTTGCAAAGTGTTGTTTAACACTTTGTCAGTGTTATATGGTAAGATTGAGACTGCTTTTCATAAACATGCTTGTACTGTAATGCACTTATTTTTTAATGTTAGCCTTTTTTAATTAATTACAGAGAATGGGGTACTCAGTTCTGAGAACTCCTTATTTCAGTGATCCTATAACAATTAAAAACTATTTGGTTTTTATCATATTATAAAGGTAAGGTATACTTGATTTCCAGGTCTGGCTCCCCAAATTACGTGTTTTTTCAATTACTTATAAAATGGAAAATGTACGATTTGGAGCTGAGACACAGACTCCATATACCAATCCCCCTTGTTCCAAAACAGCATCATTTTGGCTGGAAGGTAGAATTAGAGTTAGAGAAAGAGGAAAGAACATGGTGGCTCTCACGCAGTTGCGTATAATTCTAGATAGTGGGTTTGCTTTCATGAATTACTGCTGTACTTTGGCAGAATTTCTGATTCACTTCTCTAGTTTTTCTGTGACTTGTATGAGTCACTGTCTTGCCTGTTCTGATGCTTGTCAGGGATCCCTTCTTGGTTCCAAATGTCCCTAATTGGCAATACATGTGAAAATGTTATTTTCTAGTTGTAAATTCTGCTTCTGGAAGAACAGACCTAATTTTTGGGAGCTGCTGTCTGTGGTTGCAGTCAAACATCTTTTTTGAGGAATGGGGTCTCACTAAACTTTTCTTCACAGTTTCCCCAAAGAAATCCAGTCTGGTGTCCTAGAGATCATTTCTCCTCCTGCTTCTTATTATCCAGATTTTTCCAATCTGAGGAAAACATTAGGAGATTCGGAGGACAGAGTAAGGTAAGATGGCTGCATAAAACCTAAGAATTCTTTTCTAATAGTATAAAAATGGAGAATGCTGTGGAAGTTAATGTTGTTTGAGGTGATAATGATCTTTGCATTTCAGAGCTAATGGACTTCAAGTGCACTCTTATTTATTTATTTATTTATAACTATTATGCAAGGAGCTCTTGAGAAAGGTGCTGCACATCAGCTTCAAGTTGTCTCTGGGCATCTCACAGGTTTTAAAGAAGATGGATAATGTGTAGAGATGATAGACTAGATGATCTGGTGAGAAAGGAAAAATAGGAAACTATTTTACCGAACAGATAAGGGAGAAGCTTTAAGAACACACAAAGGAAGCCCTATGTGTCTCCTTAACTAACTCGTCAACTAATGTGGGTTTAATGACCTAACTCGTGGTGATTATGGACATGTCATAGTACTGTAGATGGTATATCCTAACTTCTGGTGATTTCATCCAAATTCACAAAGACAGGTTATACCTTAACAGAGTTGATTATTGGAGGAAAATAAATTTATTGGAGGAAAAAAAAAATATTTTGACCAACAATAACTGTAATTTATCAGAAGAAAAAATGTCTCTGGGAGCTACACAAACAGTGCCATCAAGGAAGCTGAAGTGAAATCAGCAAGTGTATTTATGCACGTATAATTTATAGATAAGCCCTGTACCTTCTAGAGCATAAACATGCATACATACTGTATACTTAAGGTATGATTTGATTTTAATCAGATACATTGTGAATACAATCTTACGTTAATTGTTTTATATAACATTAAAACAAATTAAAAATAATTGTTTTATGTATAAATAACTATCTCAAGTCTTTAGCATTGAGTATTAAATGTCACCTTCATCCTTTGGTAAAATGAGATTTGTACTTCATAGAGAAAAATCTGTGCTTACATTTAAATGAAAAAATGAAGTGTATCAACTAGTTTCTGTGTTGTTGATCGGTAAAAACATTCAGCTTTATAATGTTGTGAATCACCTTTAAATAATCATTGTGTATTAGTTTCTACTGTTCATAATATAGTGAGTAGACTCTTAATAATTTGACATGAATATGCTTATTAAACATTTTATTTCAGTAGAGTTGATACAGATTGGAATGTCTTGCTTAGTTAACATTAACTTTTATGGGAAAGTCAAATTATTTACTAATGTTTACACTGATTACAGAGGAAATTTTAGATCAAAAATACCACTTGAGTACCTCTTCATTTTTTTCTCTTAACAAGGAGTTAGAATACTCAACCTTATGATTTTACTATTCTAATGTTTTTATTATACAAATAACTCTTGGAATCCACCAAAGAAGATTTTCAGAATTTGCTGCTTATATTTAGGTGGAGAACGAAACAGAATTTGGATTATAGCTTTTTAATGCTATATGCCCAACCTAAGGGAACATTTTATTTACAGGTATGTTCACATTATCATTAACTTGCTGCAATACATCTGTACTGCTTATTAGCTTTGGCAATTTTAATTTGTTCCTAAGGCCTCAAAAGAAAAAAAAATACCATTTTCCATGTATTTTGCCTGTACTCTTTACAAGCACCCATACTATTTCTGTGTTTATATACATCTTGCAGCTAGGTATTTGAATAAATCTATCCACGTTCCTTCCTGACATTTGTGATGCCAAAGGTAATTGAAGCATTAAACCCTTATTTCTTTAGGTTAAGCGAGTCAGAGGTCAACGTGTTTTCACTTGGTGCATAAAGACAGGATAGTGATGGTAGGTCCATGCTATAGCCCGGATCGTCATGAAGCAAAATACCATAAAGAACTTTTCCAGATAGGGAAATGTACCAGTATAGTGACACTGGAGTCAAGGATATACTGCAAATTGGTACAGATCCTAAATTCTCCAGATGATTTAAGATTTTAAGAAGATCCCCAAGCATTCAGGGTTAGATTTAGCCATCGTTCTAGATTTGTTATAATTTGCACTCCATAATGATGAAGTTTCAGAACACTATTGTGACTTGGGCAGCTTTGTAGAACCCATGTGATAAAAGGAACAGTGGCAATTCTGGGAAGTGAGTTTTCAACTCATTTTCAAGAAAATCAGGTAAAGAAATTTCTGGTTTGGTTTCAGTATAATTTAAACCAGAAGGGACCTGGTGCAGAAATCTGACAATGTTAAGTTTTTTTTTTTCTCCTGAACTGAGATGAAATTTGAATCAGAATATGGAATTTTTCTTTCATCAGAATTTTCAAAAATTATCATGATTGTTTAATAATAGAACAGATCCGTACCATTTCTCATAGCTCATGAATGTCAGCAGTTTTTAAAAAGCTCAGAACAGCATTTTGCTTAGTGCTTAATTTTTTCCTGAGTCTTCTGCAGCTCAAACAGTCCTCAGGCTCTGTATCACATAGGTACTTCACAAGATTCCCAGAAGCAGAAGAGGAAACCGCAAGAGCAGGAATCTTGTACAATTCTTTTCAGAAGTTAGCAAAAGCACATTTGGGCTGGGCTACTCGAGAGTCTGTGGTCCACTTTCAAATTAGGTACAGGTACTAAGAAGACAAAGAGACAAAAAACAAAGAGAGATGTTGTCTGCTAAACACATGAGAGTTACTAGAAGATAAGGTATTTTCCTGGGATTTTTGTATATTTAAGAACCCTACCCAGGTTTAGTAAGTGCGCCTAGCATATTAATGCCTAGGCAACATGGTGAAGACAAATGTTAAGCCTGCTGGCAGACACATATTATCTCTTTCTGTTACCGATGTTGTAGAATTATGAAGTTTCTAAGCATTCATATTTGCCTGGAAATGACCCCTGTATTCTCAAATTCCTTTAAAAAAAAATAATAAATAAAAATGAATGCGTGTTTTCTTACCTGGGACATCATATAAGGACTGAAGTATGTCATTTGGAGTAAAGCCTGGGTTGTAATGGTTTGGCGATAGTTATTGCTGCATCTCTTCACCTTTATTGTCATTTTTTGTGTCTCTCTCTAGTGGTTTTAAGGCCTGAGCAAAAGCTCAATTAAGTCATTAGGACTCTTTTTATTGATATGTTTTTCCCAGTAGACTGTAAGTTAAGCCTTCTATTTAGTAGAACTCTAGAAGGAATAACTTTCATGAAAGTGCATTTTTATCTGAAAAATTCTTTATATACGACGAAAAATAAAAAGGATTTTAATGGAATGAGCTAGTAGAGGTTTGTTGTCTGTGGAAAATGAGAGAATAAGATTTTTCATTCACAGATTTGTCGAACACTGATTCAAAACAGAAAAATACACTAGTATAGTTTAGAAAGGAAGATGTGTTCCTGTCTGATGCCTGCACTTCCACTGTGTGCTACCACTTTTTTGTCACTTCTTTATTCTGCCTTCTCTATGGAGATAGTACACACACCAAAAAAAAAAAAAAGAGAGAGAGAAAAAGAAAGACATTAGTTGTCTGTCTTTTAGGAAACTGACACGGCTTGCTATTGTGTATGTATCTTTTTTTCATGAAAAAGCACTGATGAGTAAAGGGAAATTAGCTGTGGCCACATGTTCTGCTGGTCTTTAGAAGGCAATGGGGCTAATGGACTAGACAGTTCTTATCATAAATTTCCTGAGCAAGCTGTGCACAGCCACTGCATAACTTCCTTTAGCAGATAAGAGCATATAAAGAACAAGTGGCTGTAAGCTGAAACCAGAAAAATTCCAAGTGGGTACAGTGTATTGAATGTTAATGGTAGCTGCACACAGTGTAACTTACTGAAAAATACCCGATACTGAAATCCCCAAGCGATGGCAAATGTTCTTCAAGAAGATATGCTTTAGCTGAATGCAAATCATGAGGCTCAGCACAGGGCTCATTAAATTACTTTGCATGGCCTTGTTGCATTTGTCTGCTCCAGAAGAGACCATTTCAGACTTCTTAGTCAAAACTACGTGCAGTTCAGAGCCACGCTCGCAGCCGTCAGAACCTATATGTTTGTCATCCCTGGAACCTTTGTATGCTTTCTTTTAGTGTTTCTTTGTACAGTAGTTTCACCAAATGTTTAAGATACTGCGCGCTCTACTTTTCCTCCTTCTTTGGGTGTCCCCTCAACTTCTCTGAGGGTTCTCTGAATCTCTTCCTGATTCTTTACCTTCTCCCTTTACATGTAGCCCCTGGATAATCCTCTTAGCTCATATAATTCTATGCAACACTTCTTGCAAGTTGTTGTTTTTTTTGTTTGTTTGTTTGTTTTGCTGTTCTCTTCTGCTTAACTGTCTTCTCAACTCAAGCCTCAGATCTCAGAGTCTGGTAAGAACAGTTCATCTTGATATCAGTTCATCTCCGTTTTTTGATATCTTACCGTCAGCAAGCTGCTGTCAGCAAGCTAACAAATCTCTTAATCATGTCTTTGAATTTTGTTCTACTTCCTCCTTGTTTCAGTGTTGACACTTCTCCCCCACCAGCCTTACACTTACATGCTTGTAATGGCCAAATTCGGCTAAAAGCTGTAGGCCTGCTCCCTCAAACTGCTCTTGCTGACACTGCACTGAATCTGTTGAGGGTGTAAAACTTGCAGGAAACCCTGCATTTTTTCCCCATAGCATTTGTTTTCTACCTATTTAGCTCCCTGACCTAGATTCCAATGCCATCAGACAAGCACCAGGGCCAATAAAGTACAGCGGTTAGATCAAATTAACTGTATTGTTTCACTGTACCCCAACAACATTTTCTGAAGGCTTAGACTCCTCTTCCTGCATTTTTCACCTCCATACCAAATTCAAACCCTGTACTACTTGCTCCTTAGTTCTGGAATCTGTTTATTTGTGTGATTGACTTTAAACTCCTTGTTTGGAATCGTTATCCACAGCGTTGGTAACTGGCATAGCTTCTGGCTTTTCATATCCCCCATTCTTCTCTGAAAACTGTGCAAAAACGCTGCCAAGTCCTTTCCCATTTCCTTGATGGATATCACTCTCCTTCTCTGACTGTCCTTTAGTTGGCTTTACTGTCGTGTTTGGTTTCAGCCTTTACAATGTGTTGAGCTCTATGTATTTCTCTTCTTCAGTGTTTCACAGCGTGTTTCTTCTTCCATGACTAGTATTCCCTGAAACATCTTGCTATCCACTAGCCCCTCTCATCCCCAGTTCTTCTCCTCTGTCACGTTTTAGGTACGATAGAGTCTGCCCAGGCTAATCTGCAGAGCCTCTGACCATCTGCTTTAGGCGCCTTTCTTTCCGAAGAATTAGCTCCTGCTGCTTATCAGTGCTTATACAACTTCAGTACAAACTGTCTATCATCTTCCTTAACCTCTGTCTTTTCGCTTAAAGTTTTCTTGTATGTGGTAAGCCCTGTAAGGTAGGGAGAAAAAATGAGAAGCACTCATGGTGTTGTAGTCAATCCTGTAAATAAATATTTAACGAATGATACTGGAACAGAGAGATATGTAGAAGCTAAATAGCAATCCACTGTAGTTTGGCACAGCTTCAGTACAAACTGTGCAGCAGTCATGCACAGTGCGGTTATCACTCATGTAGCAACATCGCCACCTCTTCTGCAAGCAAAGCCACCACCTGCCTTTTGTTGTTGTTGTTTTTCCCAGTTGGAAGATGATATTATAGCCAAACCTGATTATATTCAAAGTATAAAAAAGTTTGCGGCTGAACAGTCCCAAGAGTGGATGATTCTTGAGTTTTCCCAGCTTGGATTTATTGGTAAGTACTAAGGCCTCAGGAGGGTCAGTTGATTTGGAGCTATGTAAGTAGAGTAGGTCTCATTCAGAATTACAGTTCATACATGGAAGGACTTGCATATCAAAACTTCCCTGGCTCTTCAGCAAAACTCCCACTGCAAGCCCTTTACTTTCTGTGCTCTTTGGCACTGTCTTTTTAACAGAATATAGGATCTATAGTTGAGTTCCCATAAGAAGCAAATTGTTCCACATCAAGGTACTACATGCTCCTGCAACACGTAGCCTTCCTTTCAAGAGTAGAATTTGCACAGTTTATAAAATGTTTCCTTTCTTTTCTGGAGAACATGCATCCCATATTGGTAGTGTGTGTGTGTATATATATATATATATATATACACATTTATTTATTTATTTTTACTATTTTTATAATAGTTTCCTATTATATTTTTTCTTAGGTTATAACGCAATTTACACGTGATATTGATTTGTGATAACACCTTATATGTGTTAAGTTAAACAAAAAATCTAACAAGATCTGCTAATAAAAATAGCAAGAGAACTAAATTAATAGTGATAGTGTTTTAAAGGCAAAGTATTTTATATCTAGGTCTTAACTTAAATATATTCAGTGTACTATTACCATTGAAACTGTATGCTTAGCATTTTGAGAGATTGTTCAGACTTTGTTTAATCTGACGCACTGATACAAGTGATGGGCAGACTTGTGTTTGAACTAGGACATAATTGCATGCTTGATTACTCAGCTGGTTGACTGTGTGAGAATATCTCCAAGTATGGGATGGAAATCTTTTCAAAATTACAGCAAGTTGGAGAACAAGCAACTAAGGACCAAAGCTGGAGTCTATGTAAAATTTCCACTAAATATCAGAATTGCATCTGTGTATTTAAGGCTGAAATAAAGATAAAATGGTGCTTACTGTGCAGCAATAAACATATTTGAATATGCACCTTCTTGTCTTGCTTTCAGGAAAACTGTTTAAATCAGAAGACTTGCCACTCATAGTGGAATTTTTTCTCATGTTCTATGAAGATAAGCCCATAGACTGGCTTCTGGACCACCTGCTCTGGGTCAAAGTGTGCAATCCAGAAAAAGATGCAGTAAGTATGTCTATGAATTTATGAATACAAATAACATTCAAGCAGTCTCTGTGACCAAAAAGAAACCCCACAACATTTTGAAAAAGTGGAATCAAAATCTCTCAGATGACTCAAGAGCTGATATAGACCTTCATAGTGTGTAACTTTGTTGGAACCCACTGGGACGTATGGAGAGATCTGACTCACAGAAATTCAAGTTTCCACATCAGAGCTGTTTTACATCTGTTAGCTCAGAACAAGGTCAAGTGCAAGTGCTCATCTTCCTGCAACTAGTCATTTTATGCAATCCTGAAGCATCAAAGAAAATTTTGAATATATAAACCTGTATGGGACTGGCACTTCTCATAACCTTTTACTGACCTTCTAATATGAAAGCTTGTAAAGCATACAATCTTAAGATCACAGTTATGAATTTTACATATCATTTCCTTTCTTTCAGGAAGCAGAACTTTTGTTTTGTTTTAAATCATTTACTGCCTGGGAAAAAAAAAACTCGATTCTTTGCTTAAGAAAGAAAAGAGGGAAATTCGTAGACTGAAAGGATGAAATGATACTTTTCACTGAAAATGAAAGAGAGGCTTGTGTTGAATTGTAAAAACAAACAAACAAAAACAAGCACATTTGTAGCATTGTAGGTGAACCCTATGACATGTTGACATGTTAAGGATTACTTTATATCCCTTTGACTTCTTTAACTAGCTTTTGGTGATGGTCACTACTCAGTCTTGCTGTATAACAGGCTGTGCCACAGAGGAACTACCAGAGTTTCTCTCCTCGTTTTTTAAGGTTCAAGAGGGTTTTTTTTGATTAGCGTAGTGAGTTCCCACACCAGTTGTTTGCATGTGTGTTATTTTTGTGTTGATAAGGAGGAGGAGACAGATAGGAGTTCTGCAGAGCAGGAGAGTGAGGAGAGTTGAACAAAAGGGGCCTCCTCTGCTACAAATGTGTAGTGGAGGTAACTCCTGGGGACCGCAGAAGTTGCCTGGTTTTACACTTCCGTAACACCACTGAAGAGTCTCCATTCCCAATTCATGCAGATAGGATTAAGCTTTGAAATTATACTTTTCTGAGGCTGGTTTATAGGAGTTAGTGATCCATAAGTACCTCTATTTTATGCTCTTGCCCACCTGCAATAACTTTAAAAAACAAAAGTTAATATCACCCCTTCCAGATCTGTCTCACGTGTGCCAACCTCAACTCCTGTATATTAAACATTCTACTTTCATTTTTAAATGACTGTACTAGTTTATTTCATATATAAATCATATCTGAATCATATCTAAAACAATGTGGTGTTCCTGAAAGGCAGGCAGGTGGATTGCGCGAGCCTGCCCTGGCCAAACCAAAGCGGACTGGTACCAGCAAGTTTCTAGTGAGTTTCACTTCTGCAATTGCAATTTCAATTGCTGTGGGTAGTAAACAAACATTGATTCAAGCCAGCCTTGTGTTTTTCACTGGGAAAGAATGACCAGGGACAGAAACCTACTAGAGCTGCTCGTAAGGGTACAGAAAACAGGGGCTGCGAGAAGGACAAGGATCGCTGATGATCTTCTTCCCGTATAGATTAAATAAATGATTTGAAAGCTGGGGTTTCCTATAGAAAGGTGAGATGACAGAGGTCCTCGTGCTTTCCCTCTTCCAAGCAACTGAGCGTGTCACAGAGTGATTGCACAATATGCCTCATGGGAGAGTCAGTGGGTACCTGTTCGTGGCTTTTATGTGCCGTTCCATGATGATGGGTGTCTGGCACGTTTTCAGCCTGGACTGAGTATTCACATCTCAAGATCCAGCCACTTCTGTCCACCAAGTTGAAAGATGATTCCTCAGATCTCTGTGTAGTTCAACAACTTTATCATGTGTACCTCCTGTGAACAATCATCTGCCAGTTTGACTAGCAGTGGCATATCTCTACCCAGTGGAGCGCAGGGACTAGCGGGCTGCAAAGATGAGAGCCGTGGCTCATCCAGGAGCCTTGTTTCATTTTCTGTACAAGTGACTACAATGGGTCATCCCGTTGTACTAAGTGTGCTGCCGTGGCATGAAAAGAGATGTATTAGAGACTACATTATTTTAGAGGATGAACCGGCAACCCAGTCAGGAGAAAGACTACATTTTTTTTTCATAGCAGATATACAGCACTTTTTCCAAAGAAAAAGCTGCCAGTAAGTCAATTTTCATGTGTTATGTTCTTATATTGTTTTGCTGAACATCTGCTGTGGACAAATATAAAAATACTTAGTTCTGCTGAGATCCTTCTTCCAGGTGGTTTTGTACTTTTAGTTAGCGCTTCTGTGAGAACCATAAATCCCCTATGAATTTTGCTATTTAAGCCAGCTGAGTGAAGATTATCACTTCTAGCTTTAGAAGGCGTTGATATAGTTATGTAACATTTTTCTTTATAGAACTGGAAGTGTGTTATTGAAGACATAAACACGTTACCCTCTAAAATCTAAAGATGTGAAACCTGTGATATAAGAGGTTAAACTATCTTCCAAACTCATGCAATTATTCTGTGGCAGAACCAAGAGTCTCAGGGAGTCTAATTTTTACTCTGCACTCTTCTGTGCCATTATGCCTCATTATGTCTTATAATTATGTCATTATGTCTTATAATATGTCTTATTCACATAAAACATAATTCACATTATGTTTTATGTGAATAAGACAATATAGTATAATATTGTAGTGTGTTTGCTTCATTGTATCTAACATTGATGCTCTATGCATATAGAGCAAAAATTGCATTTGAAGAAATTATTTGCTATCATACAAAAAGAAGGAAACCCCCAAATTAGTACCAAGTATAGTTATTTAATTCTTTGGTGTATATATAATGTCACAAAGTGTATATAAACCAGAAAATGGGGATATAAATACAGTATCTAGGGGATTTACTTAGTTTTAGGGTACAATATATGTAACATATAATATCATAGAATCATAGAATATCCTGAGTTGGAAGGGACCCTTAAGGATCATCAAGTCCAACTCTTGACACCGCACAGGTCTACCCAAAAGTTCAGACCATGTGACTAAGTGCACAGTCCAATCTCTTCTTAAATTCAATCAGGCTCGGTGCAGTGACCACTTCCCTGGGGAGCCTGTTCCAGTGTGCAACCACCCTCTCTGTGAAGAACCGTCCTGTATATTACATTATAACTTTCTCAAATATAGCAGAAAGAGCCAAATGATAAAGATGGATTCTGGTTACACTCCTATCTCAAGACAGCGAGTTTTGGTCAAAATAGAATGATATGGCAAGGCCAAAACTTGAAATTAAATTTGACAGAAACGGGGGGAAAAAAACAAACAAACAAAAAAAAAAACCACAAAGCATACACACAAAAAATTCACTTTCAGATCTGAAGTGCATTTTTGTTGTTCCAAATGCGATTGATGATGGGCACAGCACAGAAATCCCTGACTTGGTAGTGGTTGAGCCTGAAAGTCTACATAGCACCATGAATGGAATTATGAGCTTTTGTCTGGAAACTGTATGTGAAATAAGGTGTCTGTTAATCTAAGGATTACTCATGTAAATACGGGTTAAAAACCTGACCCATACCCTCAATGACATAATGAAATCACCTGATTCGTTTTCATCTCCTTTATTTAAATAAAATTTCACCCTTTTTTCTTTCTTTCCAGGCACATTGTGAAAAGGAAAAGGCAAAGATACGTATCCGTGCTAAACCATCTCTCTTTCAGCATATGGGAATTCATTCATCATTGTCTGGGAAGATACAGAATTTGAAAGTATGGATAAGAAATTACTGTTGTATTTCTAAATTATATGCTTATGTTCTGGTTTGTTTCTCATATTGATATCAAGCATTTCATCTTTGGCATTAGTTGGCACTTGCATTTCCAAGAAATGCTGGCTTACAGATTGGTGTGTGTGTGTGTATGTGTGTAGTATCGATCTAACGTCTGAGTTACAGATAGGACAGACTGCTTCTGCAGAAACATCTTTGAATCTCTGATCTGAACAATTGCACTAGTTGCAGTAGCATTTCATGGTGTGTAGGAATCCTCCGCACAGTGCAAGGTTTTGTGTGCCATGCACCATACAAACACGAAGGGTTATGATGGTCTGTTTTGGCTGAATAGTCCATGATACCAACAAGGAGGATTACTAATAAGAAAAAGTTAGTGGTAAGATATGGGTATAGCTCTGCTGATGGCAGTAGGTTGTTAGAGTTTGGAGGGCAAGCAGTAGATCTGCCAAGTATCTGATAAGTTAAAGAGCAGTGAAGCACCAGATTTCAGGGATGTTCTGTTAGTGCCATTTAGACCACTCGTGAGATAATTAGAAATGCACCATTGGATCAGACTGGGTGTTCAAGTTGCCTCTAGCAGAGGCTAATATTGGATGTTCTGGCAGAAGGTATAGGAGACAACCACAAAATAGTCTACCCTGGAGATGTTTCTTTTTCAATCTAGACAGCTGAGAAATAATCAGTACAGCTCAGCGTACAAACTATAACACTGAGTTTCAGTGATAACACTGAAATGAATATCCTATTTCTATCAGAAATAGATGGTATATTTTTTGACACTTTTGACAAGTACGTGTTTTCTGGAATAGTTACCTGTAATAATTCCAAGATATTGGAGCACTTCTTTTTATTGTATTTTTATGAGTGTACTTGCATTTCTTTGTATCCAACAGGATAAAGATTTTGGCAGTAATGTGCTATATAAAGCACATAATAATCCGCCTGCAAAAGTGTATACAAGCCTAAAAGTATACCAGCAATATACCTTGGAAAAAATTTATGAAGGAAAAGATTATTTTTGGGCTTCGGCTCCAGTGGCTGGGGACTATATCAGATTCACCTTTTTAAAACCACTTAAGGTAGAAAAGTAAGTATTGCTTGGTATGGAATATGGTAGCTTACATGTATTCACTTTGGAAATGACTGAGTCTGTTCAAAATCACTAGTGCTCAACTGCTTGCGTAAAGCATGGCCTGGTTACTGAGGAGTTGTTATGATTTGCTATGTACCTACTCCCCTTCTTGAATTCCACTCCTCAAATACATTTCTTACATGGTAATTAGACAGCTTTTTTTTTTTTTTTCTTTTCCTCCTTTTATTTCTTCATTAAAATATTAAATAGCTTACAATAGCTCTCAAATGAATTTGGTTTTAACTAACAAGTTTCATCAATGAAACCAGTGAAAGCTTTGTTTGTAGAGTTGCCAACAGAAAGGCTGTTGGCATAATGTTAGCTCAAAGGTCACGTCCCAGGCACTTCCCAGTGCAGGTGAAAGCACAGAGCAAGTGTGGGGAAACAGTGAAGAGTAAATTAATAAAGGTGGAATTCAGTTGCAGATTCAGAAACATGAATGTAGTATCTACAGCAGAGATGTCTATGTAAGGTCGGTGCATAAGCTCCGACTGTACGTGATGGAGAGCAATCTGCTTGATACAGCCAGTGGAAGCAAGACAGATATTCATCTTATCATCCATTTGGTCATCTGAGTCATTTGCTGGAATTCACTGACTATTTTGAGTGTATTTGTATTGCCTATGAACACATAAACATTTGGGTCACGGCCAGACATCTAACTTTGAGTTAGGTGTTTGTATCTGTAGCTAAGTTCCACCTTAAACATTTTCTCATTCAAAGAGATCTACCCCCATGACTAACCTGTGAAAATGCACAGCTAATCTTATAATACTTGGTGGATTTCTTAGGTCTCCATTGTTTGATTCATACTGAAGGAGGAGGGTTAATGCTTCACATTTCTGTAGCTCTTTTCAGACAAAAACTAAGAACTCTAATACCAGAAAATCAAAACCAAATTGATTTTTTAATCTCACAGGTGTTTTTGCTCAATGTTGATAATTCAAGTCATTCTTTGACATTGCTGTTGCTCATTGGCAACAATTGGAGTTCATTTAGAGCTCCTGAACTGATCAGTATTGATAAAGAGGGGGAGTCTCTTGGCATGTAGCATATAATCTTCTAAAGACAGGTATTTTTTCTGTCACTGTATTTCAGAATCCCATCTTACCTAGGCCTTAGGATGATAGGAGTGAGTTGTAGAGTGGATCTTCCATAGCCATTTAAACCTGGACAAAGTAATTGTTTTGGATTTTGAGCACTGAAAGGGAGGAATGCTTATGTCCATCGTTCCAGAGATAGATGACTTTAATGCTTGTTTCATTTAAAACAAAAAGGTTTTAATGTGGTTTGGTCACACACATCAATGCCTACTTATGTTCTTTGTAGCCCACAACTGATTAAAGTGAAGATGTTTAAAAGTTTCCTTCGGAAAAGGAAATACCTGCAAATAATATACCTTTTTTCATCAGGTACTTCTTTAGAAGTGGAAACATAGAGCACCCTGGTGATATACTACATAACACTACTGTGGAAGTGTTGCTAGCTGATGTAAGTCTCTTATTTCTACCTGCAACACAACGCTATTTCAGTTTAAGAATGATATTTGGCATGGAAGGTCACGTCCCAGAAAACACTGCTGAGTATTGTTTTCTTTGTTACAGGAAGCTGAAAGAAAAGGATTGCTTGACAATGGAAGTGAATTTAACTATCCAGCAACCAAAGACGGATATTTAAAGATAGGTAATTTGCTTATTGTCACTTCAAAACCAGAAATTTTGATTTTCCATGTAAAATGCTTCTGTGTTTGAGAATTTCATTAACCCCGTAATAAATGCACCGTTGCAATGTAGTAACTAGTAAAGAAAACAAATATTTTGCACTGCTGCTTGTTGTAGTATGTGGTTTGACCATTGATGATCCTATTTTGTTTTAAATAATGAAAAACCCCAATGCTGGTGGCAAAAGTCAGGACATCTTATGACAGGAAAAACTTGGCCTCTGCAAAGTTTTAATAGGGTGATTGATTCCGGTTTAGATTTTGCGGCCTTAGCTAAAGAAAATGATTCCTTATTGATTATGACAGACTTAACTTGTGCTCCCCCCTGAAATCAAGAGATAAAGCATAACACAATGCATTTTTGCCCAACCCCAGCTTCCCTTTCTTCCTTCCTCGGGGTAGCAATTGACTTCTGTAAGTGAACTGCAGATTCTCCACAAACCTGCCAAAGCTTGTTGTCTACTGTAACCTAAACTAAAATATCATTACGTGAATAAAAATGAACTATTGGGAGATCTGCTTTGCTTGCCACTTTTCTTCTGTCTCTTCTATCACATAATTGCTCTTTTTCCCCCAATGAGCCACTTTCAGCTCACTATCACTTCTTGCTTGCTTTAATTTACCCCCACCTCCTCTTGGCTATTTTGTTCTAATTAGAGATCGAAAACCAAATGTTGTTAACTCCAAGTTGTATGTGCAAGTTCTTAGGAAATGAATATCGGATGCAATGAGTGTTTTTCTTTTGTCTGTGCTGATTTTATGCCAGTTTGACAAGGGTACCTAACAAGCGTAGAACTAGTGAAGGAATATATTAGAATTGATCCATGATCCCTTATATCTCTTTTTGAAATAGTTGTACGTATCAGAAAAGCTCTTCTAAATTCTTTAACGTGACCCGTGGGTCAGACGTGTATTGTCAGTACTAACGTATTTATTTTCTAACATTTGTAGCTGCAGGTTCCTTATTTACTTGTGCTCTTCTCCAGTTCCTAATTGTTTTAGCTGAATAAATGAATCCTCATGTACAGCAGAAATTATCTTGTTTATACCTTTGTTTTTCAGCAGCTACAGTTTGAACTTTTTCAAATGACTTTTTTCCTCTACTGTTGCATCCCTGGTGTTAATTTATAATTTGTAATTTAGAACTTTCACTAAGTTCACCTGGAAGTATATTTCATCCTAATATAGACTTGTACTGACATTGTTTTATTTTTCATTTAGGGGCTTTTGTAAATGGAATTGCAGAAGGCAGCATCAACCTGCCAAAAAAAATACAGGCTATTCGTTTGTCAGTCAATTCTGATTCTCCTGTGTGGGTAATACTTAATGAGGTAAGCATGTTAATAAAAGGATTTTAATAAAAGCTTTATTAAATCGGTTTTAGTTCCTCCTATCATATAGGAATTGATGGTCATAATTTTTTATCTAATTTTAGTGGGATTCTGTGTGGGGAAAAAAAGTACACAAGTGGAAAAGTATATTAATTACTAAAGGGAGGAGAATTTACTTATTTTCTTCATACAAAAAGTGTTGAAAATGCTTAAATGGGATAATTCTCCAGTTTTTGCAATGCTGTAAATATGGCCAGTAGAATTTGGGTCATGATATATCAACCAACTGAAGGAGGATTTTCTAGCATTTTTCAGTCACCATTTTGGATATTAATTACTATATGCAAACAGATGACTTTTTTTTCTTTCAAGTATAAATGAAATGCCTGAATGTGTGTGAACCCATAAATAGAAAACATTCAGCAGAAATCACTGAAGAGAATTACTGTAGTCATACTTGGAAGGAAGGAAAAGCTAATGTCTTAGGAAACATTTCTGCACATTTTAGAAAATAATATATATATATATATTGCTATTTTTTTTCCCAGGTACTTATTGAGACATCTGAAAACTGAAAACTGGAAAAAAATATATTTTTGACATGTCACTTGTTAATGGACTTGCTTGAAACCAGGCTAACAGCAACAAAAACCTGAGTGGGTACAAAGAACAAATCCAGACCCATTTTATTCTTAATACTGTGTATTGGGAAAGAGTGGAGATAACTGTTAAATATTTCTATAATATAAAGAATATTAAAAGCTGTGAAAAAAACAATCACATTAGAAAGTTCCATAAACTGTTATTGACTAAGCTGTTAATATATATACATATAAAAAATAAATCCCATCTTAGTTTAGCAACATTGATTATGTATTACTATAAACAATTGATAAGGCATTACAGGTTGTCTCAGGGACTAAAACATAAAAGTAGGACAAGTTTCACTAGAACTAAACATGTGGGCATTTGGGGAAAATATTAAGGACATGGTTTGTAACTCCAGGAAGAACACTGGTTAGTTTTGTAAAAAAAAGTTGTCCATATTCCTTGCAAGTACTTAGAGCAGTCCACCGGAGAAAGGAACAATTTAACAACATGAAAATGGATCCCAAAGTTACCATGTGTTTCAGCCTTAATGTAGCATAACAGATACTTAATATATTTCTTTAAACGGGAAGTGCCTACAAGTTACCATTTGCATAACTTGAGAATTAAATACGTATTGTTGAAAGGAGTGTAAAACTTTTATGTGAATTGTGCATTGAATTAACTAAAGGAAATAATCAGGGTATCACATGTAACTATATTTTTGTAGAAAGAAAATCTATTTAAATAAAATTTTGGATCCTGTTATTTGATTGGTCTGTCCTGATACTTCAATCCTGCTCACGAGCCAAAACTCAATACAAGTTTGAAAAAACAGCTAAACCACTGTAGCCTCATTTGAAGTGTTGCTGGGAAATTGCGCCTTGGATGTCTACCTGTGATGTGCAGCATTCCGGTATTGCTTCCTTAGCACTTGAGGCACGAGTGCGCCCTCATTCGCCAGCACAAGCATTGCATCCCTAACGTTATAAACTGCACTGTACGCTTTTGTATAGGTTTGTGTTAAATGGGTAAAATTAATGCATAACAGTATTTTTAATATTAGAGTATTTCATTTAAAATAATATAGAATGAGCTCTCTTGCATACATTAAAACAGTTCAGAGGGGAAGTTTTTTAAAAGACCATCTCCAATAATAGTTTGATAATTTACAATACTTAACATATATGCTGTGATGCTATATATGTGTGTATATGTGTAAATACATGTGTTATTTCTTGGACCAAATATTGCAGCCTTCACTTGGATAAGAATTTAATGCAGGTTAAGAATTATTGTAGTAATGTGAGGTGCTTGAAGATGCACAGAGACACCTTTATTATCCATAAGCATCTACAGTAAAGGGAAGGTTGAATAACACTGAGAACACTGGATCATTAAAATGCACTAGCTAAAACTACAGCTAGGGATTGAAGGGAAACCAGGTGGCTCTGCATAGGGCTACATGGCAAACGAAGGGCAGAGCTCTGACCAGGATCAAAATAGCCTTTATGATTTTTATATTTTTCTCTGCTGATACATGAGTCAGAATGGCATATAACTGTGAAAACTTGTATTAGGGAATAAAACACAACTTACGTTACACTAAGGGGAAATAAACGATTTTTGAAGTCATTCTTGTCTTAACCTGAAATGCTTTAGCATCTTTGGGGAAGAACAAACTGACCTGAATAGGGTTTACCCCTATTTATTACCCTCTTATAAGGCATGATGCACCTGTTATCAACATATGAAAGAAGTAGAAATCGAACTGCAAAGAGCATTTATTGTTGAACATCTTGCTAATTAAGTACTATATGTAGTAGAAACTTAAATCTTTTGCTATTGCTTTCACTGGAACAGTCATAGGCTGGGAGCAATGTCTACATTTGGACTGTCTAGCAGCCAGTCATTACAGGTAAGAGATATTGTATAGGATGAAATTTCAGGTCAATTATTAATCAATGAAAACACAAAGTACAGAGGTAAAAGATTTTGTTACCAAAGCCTTTTATTTTCACAGTGAAATTAAATTTGTTACTGTTGAAGGATAATTCTAAAGAGCTTATCGGAGTACCTGAAATTATATTAGGAAGTGACTGGACATTTGTATACTTTTTTTTTTTTTTCATTCTGTACATCCTGCTATGTACTTCATTTATGCTGTTTCAGTTTTTACTTATTTTACCTAACCATTGCAATCTTCGAATACGCTTTGATGTAAATGAGCCTTACAGATGTTGAAAGAGTAAATAACAAATGCTCGCTTATGCACTGTTGAGTCAAATTTTGCGTAGTCCCCATTCTTCCTGGTGCTTTATGGAGTGCAGAGGTTTTTTGGCCAGTCTGTAGAACCTCAGCTCCTCTACAAAATTGAAGGAACCTTGTGAGACGAACTCTGGATTTTCACTGAAGAATTGATAACTAAGTTATGAGTGCTACAGCCCTAGTAATTTTGAGAGAACAGTGTAATAGAAGTATACTTACGTACTTTTGCATGTTAATGTCAACAATTAGCTCTGGGTGTTCATAACAATCTCTGTTATGCATGGAGTGGTTATATTTATATAGCCTTTTGATCCTGAAAGGAAGCTCCTATCTGTGGTTTTCCATTTAATAAGCTCTACTGAACCTGCACGCACCTTCCCACACCATGTCTCTAAGGCCATATTAAGGGCTCCTCAAGAGAATTTTCAGTTCAGGTAACTGACCTATGGGATACAGAACATCCTCTCACTTCGCAGGTGACTGTTTTTGTGCCATAGGCGTTCTGATTAACTTACAAAACAAAGACAGTAAGTTAAAAAAACAACTCTCTTAAGAGGCATTCCAGGTTCCCTACCAGATCACTGACCTCTTTCATTAGGGTATTCTACTTCAGTATTTGCATGTGGTTTAATACACAGTCTCCAAAATATTGGCTACCTCATTTTACATGTTCATAATTAGGTTAAATGCATATGTGGGAAGAAAGCCCATTTTGCAAGCTAATTCAATACTAATGATGATTTATTGTACCCATTTTGATTTCCACTGAAGTGAAGTTATTAATTTCTCTGAGCAGTGTGACTCTATTCTTGTCTTAAATCCTTTGAGGGACTTTTGAAAGGGAACTGGTAACATTTGTTTGTGATACAAAAGGCAATTATGAACTTGGCTTTACTGATCTTTTTTAATGTTTTTATTTCCATTAATTATCTGAGCCCTAATCTCATCAGTGTTATTGTGACTCTTTGTGCAGCTAAATACAACTACACATCTCCTCTAAATGCAAATGGAGGATAGATTTACACTGGGAAGAGACTAGGCTCAACAGGAATATCTATTAAAATTAATTAGGGGAGATTTAATTTAAAGTTGAAGGTGGATTTGCTTACTGAATTTGAAATTTTCTCTCCCATTTGCATGAATGTTGAGTGGATAGCATCCCATACACAAGGATCTTAATTTTCCCCAACGTTTACTTTTTGCATTACTCTGTCACACATCTGTTAGCTGTCCTATTGGTTACACAAACTGTGTTCTCTGAGATTCCTGTTTCGGGTTGTTTATAAATAAATATTATTTATTTTCATGAATGGAAAATTGCAGATGTATCTTTCATAGATGTCTTACAATGAACAGTAGGAATATTAGAAACGAATTATGCAGTGAGCAGAATTCTTGAATTCTCCAATTACTTCTAAAAGGACGTACACGTATGTGTATCTCAAGCTGCAATGATAGTTTTCATCTGTCTTTTTTCATGATGGAATGCACAAGAACATTCCCCACTTCCTGTTGAGCTGGAGGTGCCTGAAGATTGAAGATTCTGTGGGAGTATGGTGCTGTTTCAGAGAAGTACATTAAATAAGGATTTGAATTGAGGCTTAAAAAATCCTTCTGATCAGTATTAGTTACACCTTTACAAGAGAAGAAATGGTGTGGCTTTTCTATGACATTAGTATACACTGTTTAAGTTGTGATATTTACATTGATCTTTAGAGCTCATAATTGAAATTATCTATAGCGGTCATAAGTTCTGATAATGTTGTCAAAGAAGAAATCAAGTTTGAAGCTTTTGCATTAGCTTACACTGAACTTATAATGCCTGAAAAGTGGAATATCAAAAAAAAAAAAAAAGTTCAAATTACATGTTCTAGTGTTAATTCCAAACAGTTCTGAGTTATTTATTTAGGCTAGTTAGCAAACTAGTATGTGGTAGAAAAAACAAGTAGAGACATCTATAAAAAATACCTCAAGTTATAAAGTATTTTATGTGGGCCATAACTGTTACATCCCTAAGACTGTGGTAACAATCAAATAATGTAAAACGGAACTGGTACAGCTTTTGGCGAGGAGGCCTTCTTTGATGATGTGAATTGAATGACACAATGTTATCTGGAAACACTGTGAACCCTGATCTGGTTTGTCACTAGCTGCACAGCTCTGGTGCCAAAAAGTTCCTAGTGGTCTCTCAAGGAACTGCTTTTCTCTGTGCCATCTCCCCATTTTGCATACTGCTGCCATGTGTCATGTTGTAAATTCTCTCAACTTGTACAGTGTCCAGAGTCACGGGACAGTCCCTCTGCTTTACTATTCCTGGAATCTGGGTTGGATTGCTTGACTGAGTCTTCACGTCAGTAAAGGGTTTTGTTAATTTGACCTAAATCGTTTAAATTAGCAACGGAACAAGGGCTTGGCTTTGAACAGCCTGCTAAATGCTCAGAGGTGCGTGGTTACCACAGCGAGTACATCTAAAATCCCAGAGACTATGACGGCGGCTGACCTTGGAAAGCCCACAGCGGAGCACGCATTTACCATTTTAAACACCAATTTGACGGAATCCGCCGTTCCTCCTAACACCTCCCCCCAGCCAGGGCAGAGCACCTCACGGAGCTTCCCCTCTGCCCTCAGCCGCTTCCCGCGCGCAGCCGCCATCTTGCCGGCCTTTTATACCTGCCGGTGGCCCCGCCCCGCGACCCGGCCGCCGCGAGCCGCGGCACCTGCTGCCGGCCGCCCGCGAGGGGAGCCCGGGAGGGCGCATGCGCGGCCGGGGATGCGCTGGGGGACGGCGGCGGGGCTAGGAGGGGAGCCGGGAACGCCGGGAACCGGCCGCGGGCACGCGCCCACCGGTAGGGCCCGGCGGCGCGGGGACGCGCTTTGTAACTGGGGCGGGGGGTGGGGGGCTGCGGCTGTGAGGGGAGGGCGCGCGCGTGTGGGGGGGCTTCTCGCGCGCCGGCCGTTGGTGGCCGTTGGGGACCGTTGGGGACCGCTGGGCTCCTCCCTGGCTGTTGCCCCGTGTGGAGCTGGTAGGTGGCCGCCCTGCGCTGCTGGGGCTGGGTGAGGAGGGTGCTCAGGGTAGCCTTGCTGCCTGCTGCTTGAGGAGGTGGTTGCAGGGAGGCTCGGCCCTCTTCTAAGTGCGAGTTCCCAGTCATATTAAAGATCCTGGCTGTTATTTAGATCCGCATCGAGTGGGATAATAACCTGCGATGCCATTAATTTAACAGCACGCGTAGAGTACTTTAAAGACCATGGCACAAACTGCCATGCTTGTGCCTGCTGTAGAAATCAGACCAGGTGCTCACAGCAGGGCCAGCTCCTCAGGCTCAGCGTTCGGGGCTTTATCCCCTCCGTGCTGGAGAGCACCAGGGGCTGAGGCTGCATCCGAGGCAGCCTGACCCACTGCCTGGCTGCTCTCATTAGGAACAGAAATGCCAATACCCCATCAGAACCTTCCATCCTTCAGTTTGTGCCTGTTGTCTTGGACCGTTGTCTAGCACGCGTCCCACAGACAGTAGCTGATTACTTCAGAGGCAATAATATTGCAGCACTGCTGCCGGTCCCAGGAGCCTGCTCTACAGCAGTACCCTGGGCTCGAGTGTCTCTCCTGATGCGTAGAAGCGCTGTCGTTAGCCGTGTTCCCATAGTGAGGAGACCAAGCTATACAAAATAGCTTAAAATTACAAGTGTGAAGATTTTCATGGATGTTCATGTGCTAATTAATCTTTCAAATCTAGTGGACTTTCTTATTAAATGTGTAATATTTTGAGTCCAGAAGCTCTTTAGGTGTAAAGATTTATCATTGTAAGACTGTGGTTATGAACAATTCACAAAAATTAAAACATTTAATGGTTTTGTTTGGGTTTGTCCCTATCCGGCAATTAAGCAATAACTTAATTGTTCATGGTATTAGATTTCGGTGTTTCTGGAATATCTTAATTTGGGATGAGTCAAAGAAGTATGCTTTCCCTGGTTGAAGGGAAAATAAGAGATGTGATTGAAGACTGAATGACATTAGGAGTGTCCTTGGCTAGGATCAGGGAGTTGCTATGTAGTAGGCTTGAGTGACTTGAAAAAGTGCAGTGTGTTGAAGGCATCGGGAGTTTTAGAAGGGAACTGTGTAGAAAGGTAGTTTCTTGGATGCCCTCACTTGTCTGTGCATGAAAATAACAGAGAGAGTCTAGTTGTAATAAATTACAGCTATGGAAGTGGGAGTAGGCATTTTGCTTCGTACATAAAATGCAACTGAAATGTATTGATGAACACGTGTCTGCTTTTTATTTTCATCTGCTTTAGGAGAAGAGGAGCAGAACTGCATGACAAACTACCTTAAGTAAGGTAGGGCAAGTTCATGCAAAAAGTTAATTCTAATACCTGACTAATACATGCTGTTGTAGTGGAGTGAAACAGTAATGTGTGATGTGATATCCCTTAACTGTTTGTCCCAATGTGATGGTTAAGAACAAGAAAATGGGCATGGTAAAACTGAGTGCTATAGCCTCCAGACAGAGGTCTTCTAAAGCGTGCCATGAGGTTGCATGTTTACATGCAACAAGCTGAATGACTTTAAATCTTCAGGACACGAATATTTCAAGTTCTAGAACTGGCCTGGGAGGTCTATGAATTAACAATCTCTGTAGTTTTATAACTAAGATTTTCTTAAAAGAACAGTAAAATTTTTGGAAGACTTAAAGTTTCTCAGTTACTAACACGATGATGCAAAGAGGGAACCATAGACTTACCATCCTCAAAACAAAACAGATGGAAAGGATCCAAAGCAAAGAATGGCATAGATTAGTTGGGGGAAAAAAAAAAAAAGAAAAAAAGAATGGTGAGGCTTTTTGTGTTCTAAGTGATGTTGACATAGTGTCTAGTAGTAGTACCTGAAACAGTTTACTTTTGGCTTTAGATGTAATCAGTACAGTCAATATTAAATGAATAGATTTTAAAATGAATAAGGAAAAAAGAATTAGTTTTCCTTTTTGGATAGCTCTATTGCGTTGTAGATTTTTTTGCCTTAACACTATTTGATCTCTATATTCATTGCTTGATAGAACTAGCAGATGTTGTTAATAGATAAATAATTATTAGGGCGCTTCTAATGTTTGCAGTGCTTAGCAGATCTGATAAAGCCGGGAAGAGAGGATCTAAGATTTCCAGAATATAAGACAGTATCTGGAGTTGCTGTGGTACTTAGGGCTTGTAGTAGTAAACAAGCAATCTCTGGAGAGCGATGATCCAGCTTAAAAGGGTGACTGCTTTTTAAGGCACAGAAAGTGTCTCAGTAGCAGAATGTTTAGCGTGAGCACTGGTGGCCAAAATAATGCAAATCTTGAAAATGCCTTAGAGCAACAGGCTAAATGTCACTGTTTGTCTTTCTTTTTAAGCTTTCTGTGGATAGAAATTAACAATCAAAGGATAAACACCTACACAATGGTATCTGGAGTCTGTCTTCCTTCTGTTTCCAAATTCAGACAAAAGCAAGTTCAGAAAGAAGCACGTTTGGCAAGACCTTTAAGAAGACTTGCGTAGGCACATGCTTGGAATTGCATTGCTCCAAACTATTGCGTACTTTGATATAAAACTGCATTTGCATGTATTTTAGCTTATGGATGTGAAGCAAATGCATCTGGGCAACAATGTTTTCTTTTTCATAGCAGTACAGATTGAGAGGTTGAGTTAGTTACCTGCTGTTGATATTCATACTTTCGTTAATATTTACAGATCAGTGATTTGCATGTTTCCCTGAAATTAGAAGGGTACTTGCCCCTCACTATAGGAGGGATACTGAGTTGCTGGAATCTATTTAGAGAAGCGCAACAGAGCAGGTGAAGGGACCAGGAGACAAGGCTTAGCAGGAGCAGCTGAGAGACCTGGGGCTGTTTAGCCTAGAGAGAAGGAGGCTGATGGGAGGCCCGTCGCTCTCAACAGCTATCTGAAGGGAGGTTGCAGTGAGGAGGGTTTTGGTCTCTTGCTCAGGCGACAATTAATAGAACTGGAAATGGCTTCAAGTGGTGCCAGGGAAGGTGTAGATGAGACAGTAGGAAGAATTTCTTCACAGAAGGGGTGAAGGGGTCAGGCATTGGCACAGGCTGCCCAGGGAAATGATGGAGTTGCCATCCTGCATGTATTTGACATGGTACTTAGGGACTTGGTTTAGTGGTGGACTTGGCAGTGTTAGGTGATGGTTGGGCTTGATAATCTTAAGGGTCTTTTCCAGGCTAAATGACTCTATAATTCCAAGTTTAGACTTCAGAGCTTACTGGATAATTAGTAACAGAAGAAGTTCTCTGAAACAGTCGTGTATCTTCTTTTGACGCTTAAAAGTTGGAGTTAATATCAACTCTGTGTTCCTTTAAATGTGTACAGTGGGAGAAGGGCCAGTAAGTAATAGTCATCATTTCTTTTTTTTTTTCTTTCCTAGATAAAATCACGCGTAAGATTGAACTAATATTGATAATATTCCACCAACAATAATTGTAATTTAAAACTTTCAGTTCTTCAGATAAACCAGGATGCATTTCCAGTGGGACTGGCTGTGCTTGGGTGTCCTGATAATTGGCTCAGTAACTGCAGAAATCGAAAATGAAGAAATTTTGGGTGCAGATGTTGAAGTGGAGGATTTTGACAAACAGTCTCAAGACGCTGATGTTGACGAAGATGAATCTTCCTTAGGGGTAAGATTATAGATGCCTTTAGCTAAAGCTTGTGTACTTTTAAGTTATGTAGTTGTAACTAGTAGAAGAATCGGTGCACAAATTTATTTTAAAAAGAGCAAGTCAATATACAGTTGACAACTTGGTGAGTGTCAAACTCACCAGAATGAGTTTTTTATTTGTTGTGTGTGCCTTAAGGATCCTCCTGTATCAAACTGTAACCTGTGGTCAGTAGTCATGAAGAAGGTCTTGCTAGTCTTTCAATCTAGGTATGGAACCTTGTGTCTAAAGCCCTCCTTGATAGATAACATACCCTGTAGTCTAACATGCTGTTGCTAGAGAAGAAAGCACCTTATGCTTAATGACATTTTTCATTTAGGTTGTTTTCTTAATGTCATCAGTCACATCTGCCTTTTAACACAGTCTTTGTTCCTAGAAAATCTTTGTGCATTTGTCATGCTGTGCTTCATAATAGGTTTGCACAGTAGTCATAGATCGTTTTTTTCTTTTTTTTTTTTAACGGTGTAGCCCAACTGTAATGTGCCAAGTAGATAGGAAAACAAAAAAATCGAATTGTGTATTAAAAAATAGGAAGCAGAGAACTGGTGCAAGTTGTGTAAATTTTCTGTGTTTTCATGTTACGCACAAGATGTGTAACGGTACTTCAGTTATGAGGTTTGACCACAGAAAGCAAATTTTTAAGCTGTATCTATGCTTTTATCATAGTATCTGAAACTCTCTGCAGGTGCTTTCAAAGATGGTAAGCTGCTAGGGCACAAAAACAGAGATGAAACAACTACTCATAACCGCATATGCATTTGAGCTCTGTACTGTGTTTAGTAGGAGGACCACTATTTACTTTTCAAAAAACTGGGGAAAAGTGTTTTTCTGATACCTGAAAGTGAGTCTAATACTAACCTAACAGTCTCTTTAACCATCATAAACATACCACTAGAAATGAAACCATGAGATCCTCCTGCCTTTTAAGAGCTCTTAATCATAGTCTTGATTTGTTTCTGTGCTATTCATCGCTGTCCCCTGGTCGCACGATGCTTCACAGATATGAAATTGCACACTGTTAGAGGAATGCACCCAAACTGTAGAAATGAGAGGGCCCCAGGGAAAGAGTGTTTTATTCCCTTAAGTGTAACTCTGGTGGTCTGGCTGGGTGGGCTGCTTCTCAAGGTATGATAGTGTATTTCAATTGAAAAATAGAAATTACTGAAAAAAATGAATTTATGATATGTTATATTTGTAAATGTCCTTTAGATTGTGTACCAGACGCCAAAGCCAACTGGGGAAGTGTATTTTACAGAAACCTTCGATGGAGTATTGACAGGGTAAGCTGCACCTGAAATTTACAAACTTTTCACTTCAGCAACTTAACTCACAGTGGCAGGACTTATTTTATATTCATTTTTCTGCTAGTACATTCAAAAAAAAAAAAAGTTCAGAGTTTAGAATTGAGAAGGGTGGTCATACTTGCTCCAAATTCTTCATAAGCTTAAGCTAAACAGTTGACGTTTCAGGCATGTAGCTATATTTTGTGATATAATGAAACCTGTAATAGACTCTGGATTTATGGACGTTAAAAAGTAATGCAATGCCACTTGAATTAAAAGTGAACTGCAAGGTGAGGCGCATTGCACTGCAGTAGCTTACGGAGTCAGAAATTGTTAGCGAACTATTTCTTCTTCTTCATGTATACTTAGATTATGTGCAAGAAGGAGGCAGCACTTTTCTACATTACAGATTAAAAACTCTGTTGGGGAGGACTGTATTTAATTTATGGTACTGCTTCCCGTTGTGCTTTTATACTATCGAGGGGAATTAGATATTTATATGATTGCTGAAATGTTCCTAGGTAGTTTGACCACACTGCACTGATATTTCAGAAAAATATTAAGGTTTATGTCAACAATTCTTAAGCCAGAAATATTCAAGTTGTCTGCATTTTCTGTTCCTCCCGCCCACCAGTACAGCAATGTAAGGTGTAACTGCTACTTGGTGGGTGGACAAAATACCCTGTTTTGCAAGTGATCATGAAAAAGGTATATTTGTATGTTACTAAAATTAAAAGAACAAAAACCAGCTCTCATGAAGTGGCAGCCAGCCAGAGGTGAAAGGAGATGCAGTAAGATGCATCTTTATCATAGAACTTAAAGCTGCTTATTTTTGTCTTCCTGTGAAAAGACTGAGAAGCAACAGCTGTAGGTGTGAGGTAAGCTATCATAAGACACCTGTCTGATGAGGATGTACAGCATGAACTTGAAACCAAATAGAATGGTAGCAGGCACCAGAAACTTTCACAATATTGAATCTTACTCCCTTTTTCCAATTGTTCCTACTGTTCTCTTCTGCAGGGTTACGAGGAACTTCAGGCCACTGAACATAGATTTGTCGTTTTTCACATTATGTTCTTCGATTTATTTTTCATTTTTGTTACATATTTAGACCACATGTAGAAGGAAAATAATTTTCTATAAAATTTTCATCTTCAGCATGTCACTTCTAAATGTTGAGAAGCGCAATACAAAAGCAGTACCAGTGATGGTAGGAAAAATGATTAAAAAGAAAAGGTGAAAATGGTGGTTTAAAAAAAAAACAACAAAACAACAAACAACTGGAAACTTTGATTAGTATTAGTTATTTTAGCATTGGGCTTTCCAGAGGAAGACCAAGGATCTAGCTTGCCATTTATACTGTGGTGCTTTTCTACCATCTCTATTAACACAGATATGGCTGAAATTCAAGCAGGAAAGATAAAGTATTCATCCCTGACATACTCCATGCAGAGAGTCATTCAGAATGAATGAAATTAGTTCTCTACAGAAGTCACTATGATAATATAGCATTGTAGTTGATACAAGGAAGAGTTCAGCAACACTGTTGGCTTAAGATATTCCTGTGTGTGGCTCAGGATAGAACCACTGTATGACTGAATGAGGCTGGATTGCCTTTTCTTTTTTCTCCAAATGAACATTTTGTACAGGGTGTGTGCATATCTTTATTTTTGGTGAGCTGATTTTGGTAAGCTGCATCTGCCTTGTTCAAGGAGATCTGTCAAGGAGATCAGGAATTTGTCCTGTTATAATCCCCGTGTGCGATAAAATTTGAGTCTGCTTACTGTGTAATTGCACTTGTCATTTGGAAACTTTTATTTCTTCCCTCCCTCCTCTTCTGTGCACTGCTACTGTTAATATCAGATAACGTTAAGGTTTTAGTGATTTTTTGTTGTTCTTTATCACATTGAAGGCTTTACACATGAACTTTGCTATTTTCAAGTATTACTTCAAGTATTATTTCAAGTGACATGCTCAAGTAATAGTCTTTCATCGTCAGCCTCAGCTTGTAGATAAAACCGAAGATTATTCAGAGTAAATTTGAATTACTTTAGAGTTATAATTGTGTATTCATTTAGATTCTTAGGAAATATTTCAAAATCGATGTTGTGTTAGACTAACACTTAAATTTTTGTTTCACATTCTTTAAATTACACAAAGTTCCATAATGCTGACTGTCAAAATCGGTGTCACAGAATCACATCCTGGCAGCTAAATCTGTTTTTCCTGTGCTTGCTGAATAATAGAGCTTTGCATATGTAGTTAAATGACTAGTACCATTCTTGTTTTAGGTGGATATTGTCTAAAACCAAGAAAGAAGACACAGATGATAACATTGCTAAATATGATGGTAAGCCTTTTTAGTGTTTACTTTCACTACATAGTTTCTGATGTTCTGTTGCTTTTTGAGAAATAACTATCCCTTGCACTGAACTTACCTTTGAAAACCTAGATGACATGGATCAACAGTATGTTACTTTGTATAATGACTGTTACCCTGAAACTGAGATATGAAAGGTTGCTGGTTTGGTTACTTACCATGGAGATAAATATTTCTGTCATCGCAATAATTTTACTGTGATGTGCTAGAACACATTCTGACATCTGAATATTCAGGATTAATTGTTTATGAACAGTGCCTCTTGAAAACTACGTTTTCCCGAAATTGTCAGATATTTACCACTTCAGTTTCAGTTGTAAAGCACATTTCTAAAGTAGCCTGTTCTATGTCTTTGTATCTCCTACTGATGCAGCAGTTGATCTCAAAGCTTAGCCTCTGAACCAAAAATAATTGAAACTGAATGAATGTTGTTTTTTTTGAATACTTTTGTCAGACTGTGCTTGAGTGTAGGATTCTCCAGTGTTTCTTGTACAGTTTATTCTTACAGTTTTCTAAAGAAAATAAAAAATAATTGGAAAGTGAAAATGAGGAAGTTGTTTGGATGATTTTTGTCATTTGGGCTTGTATTTGACTTGTACGTTCCTGGGCTGGAAGTAGCAAGGAATATGTGTGCTACACATTTACAATCTCCAAAATGCTGAAAGCTGATGTTATCTTAACTGGCTAGAAGCAATACCTTTTTGGTGAAATGAGAGCGTGGGCTTCTCTGTGTAGAGCTATGCATATCCAAAATGTAGGTCTCTCTCTATCTAAACTGTATTCTTGATTCCTTTGTACAGTATTGCCAGAAGAATTAACCAGAAGTTCAATGGATATTCACACATGCTACAGGATTGTATAATAAAAAAATAAATTTGGGGATGTAAAAATATCCTATGTTAAATGTATAAGTTATTCTATTTAATTTCATTGTTACGTAGTGGATTATGGTAAGGACTTAGGTAAGGTAAATCTTAAGGTACGGAAAGGTAAATCTTTCTTCCCTACCTTGGGGTACGTGGCCAGCTTTTTTTATTCAAAAATTTGTATTACGTGTGAAATTGAGGTTTTGATAGCTTTCTTTCATTTGGTTATAGCAGTTATGGAAGGGTGTTATGTTTTCTGTGTTGGAAACGTCTACTTGAAAGCAGAACCTTGTCATTTCTTGTTGCTTGTTCTACTTGCCATATTCCTTACAGTCTTTATCCCTAAGCTTTCTTTCCTCCTTGCTGTCTGAACCAAACCATTTCGTTAAATGGATCTCATTTTATGGTCTTAATTGTGAATTGGAATTCTAATGGTTTCTAATTCTTGAAAAGTACTGCCTAAAACACTGGATCAGTGTTTCAGTAGAAAGGTGTGAGCATCAGATTTGTGTGCCATGAACATTCTTTTTGTATGTAGTTTATTAATGTTTTGAGCGGTTAAAGTCTGGAGATGGGTGGGCTGAGCATGTATAATTGTTTGTATCCAGAGTAGAATTATTAGTATTGAATTGGATGATTATTATTTAACTTCTAACTTTGACACCAAATGTCAAGATGACTTCTTTACTTTTGGCAATTAGTCTTATATGCTATAACTTTTTACTTACTACAAGGCTACAGTTTCTTGACTTCTGATTTTTTTTTCAAAGATTGTATGTTTGTTTGTTTTAGGAAGATGGGAAGTAGAAGAGCTGAAAGAAAACACAGTACGTGGAGACAGAGGATTAGTGTTAAAATCAGTGGCAAAGCATCACGCAATATCAACTATGCTAACAAAGGCATTTATTTTTGATAATAAACCTTTGATTGTTCAGTAAGTATTCTCTCAGACTTTTTACTTAATTTTTATTATGCATTAAGTCAAGAAAATAACGTAAATCCTTGTAAAAAAAAAATACTGTCTTTCATGTAGCATTGGCTTCATATCCAGAGCTACCAGAACTGTAAGTATGAATGATATAATAATCAAGTAAAATTGTAATACAAGCGTTAAGAAGTAGTATTTAAACTGTTATAGAATATTTTGGACAGAAATTAATACTTTGTGAAATTTCTTTAAGAGCTAATCAATTTTCAGTCTTAGATCTAAAAGATCTAAATCATGTAATTTGAGTACAGTGTTTTTACATTTGCAGAGTATTTCTGTGTAGATCAGTAAAACTCGAATCTTGCAAGTATTATAGCAGTATTAGTGATGAAGAGTGTCATGACAATAGGACTTTTTTTTCTGACAACAGACTAGATTTGTTGTATTTACAGACATATCCAGGTAACTCCTCAGCTAAATTCAGTGCGTTATATGGGCCATTTCAAAGATAGCACAAACGTTTTAGAACTATTCCTGATTTCTGCTTCACTTGGGTGTTTTGCACGTTGGTCAATACCACTTTGAAACTTTTCTTACTGGTGATGCCAACAGTATCTAATGTTACTGTGGCTTTTTTTGGCTGACACCACTGCTGTGTTAGTTTGTGTGGCAACTAAAACCTGTTTGGTCATGTAGAAACGTTTTGACAGTAATGACTAATAAAAAAAAATGAAGTGGCTAGTTGATGATATTAATGTATTCTTCTCATTCTGGAGATCAGAATTGAATTTGTATTTGTCTGATGTGGAATGTTTTTTTAACTTGCTCTTTGCTCAGATACGAAGTGAATTTTCAAGAAGGCATTGACTGTGGTGGTGCATATATTAAACTTCTCTCCAGTAGTAATGACTTGAATCTGGTATGTCCTCTTACTTAATGTTTACTGTTGATTGCTCATCTGAGGAATTCATAATTGTTCTTGTGCAGTGTCATTAGGAGATTGGGCAAGATAATCATATATATATATATTATAGTTTATATATATTACAAAGCCTTCATAGTTGTGCATTTTACTGGAATATTTGATAACATTATTCTTGTTAAAATTAGCATTTATTTTAATGAAAAATGCGGGTAGTCTGAAATTTAAAGTACATTGTTAAAATCTGTGTTCACACAAGAAATCTCAAAATGTGAGTTTCCAAAGATCAGAGAGAGCAGTGTATGGATTAACATATTCCTCTTAGTTCTGTACGAGTGATACTACGTTAGCTATTAGTCTTATATCTAGGACAATGGAGTTTTGTATCTGTTTAGTCTGCCTTTTTGCAATAACACAAGCCATAGAATTTCAACTCATAACTTGTGAAACAATTTTTTTTACTGCATGGCATACAGCCTGTCACCTCAGAGAGGGATAGAATGTGGATTTAGAAACTGCAAGTAATGAAGTGTCTGTATGGGGAAGAATTTTTCTTACCAGGGACGCTCTCAGTGATCAGGTGTAAAGTTGATGCTTTGCTATACATAGCAGCAGTTACAGAATAGTTTTACATATTTGGATAGACTTGAAATGACCAGTCAGGATTCAAAAATGGGAAGGGTACTTCCAGTCATGAAGCACATTGCTCTGGCCATTCAAAAGCTGACTACCCTAGCTCCTACGCTACAGTTTGGAAGCTAATTGGTGGTGTTGACCCAACATTCAGTACTAGACAACATTCAGACAGAAGTTGATGAGGCAATCACAGTTACAGCTAGTACTGGCTTTAGAAATTGTTGGTCTTGAGATGCATCAAGCTATCCTGTTTGCTCAATAAGATTTGGTAAGGTGGAAAGGCAAGTTAATGGAAAAAGAAAAAATAGAGACTAGTCTTAAAAAAAACTTGGAAACAGAAGTGTGGGCAGAACTCATAATTTCCTCCCTGGGTGAGATTTTCCATCTGTGCTTTTATTCCTGAGCTCTCTGAACATATCTACCATTGCTGCCATGACCCACGAAGCTACAACATTGTAAGTACTGAGCAGAACAGCATTGTAGTTGCTTATTGAGCAAACTTAAAAGGATAGAATTGCTGGCTTGAGGGGAGGTGGCATCATCAGCAACCTGTTTGGATGCTGGATTACCCAATACTGTATTGCAGTGAAGTGTGATGCCTTGTTTATGTGCAAAAGGAAGGGAAAGTTGCTTGGACAGGCTCAAGGCATTGCTTGTCCTCACCTGCAGCTCAGCAGTCAGAAGGAACCTCTTAACACTGGGATTTTTTGTGATGTGTAAGGGGTAATATGTGCGC
The DNA here is from genome assembly GCF_047663525.1 of Anas platyrhynchos. NCBI lineage: Eukaryota > Metazoa > Chordata > Aves > Anseriformes > Anatidae > Anas > Anas platyrhynchos. The sequence goes on from NC_092590.1 coordinate 39,787,278, forward strand.
CTGCAAGAGTCTAAGAGATGATGGCATGTATAAGAAGTTTCTTGTAAGCATTCGTGAAATATTTAAGTAAAAGCTTTAAAGCAACTTCCAAATGCTTTTCCTTTTTTCTCAGATTTGTATGCCAGCGTGAGTTGTACTCAAACTTAAGTACTAATAGATCTGTATTAAAAATACAGATGGTAGGAAAACTAGTAGAGGTAGGGCATCTTTCATGATGGAAAGATATGTAAATGATACTGAAACTGAAAAATCTTACTTTGTAAAAGAAGTTGTGAGACCAAGACACTCTGCTCAGTTACACATGAAACTGAAATTCTCCAACATCTGTTGTCTTATTCTAGAAAGTGAACAAAAAGACTGCAAATGCAAATTTTATCTTTTTATGACCTGGCTCATGGTTCATCCTATACATTTTTGTTTTTGGTAGGTTTGAGTCAACATTTTCTCTTTCATGTCCTTTTAACTTCAAAATTGAACATACTGGAATAATCAATTAATTCTTGTTAATTCTTAACAGCGACATTTTCAAATGAGGATGAAAGTTATAGAAAAGGACCGAACTTAAAATGCGTTCATTTCTGTAGTGCTTATATCTAAACTGAAAATGTTTAACTTTGTATTCAATAACTGCTGCATACTTGAAAATACAGATTCATTGCAAACAATACATCTCTGTTAGAATATTTCTTGAAAGACTAAAAGTTTCAGAAATCGTGATATTTCATCAAGCAGTTGCGTAAGAATATAGCACGATACTGTGTATTCCAACTACAAAAATCATCTAGTTAAAAATAAAATCCGAACACCTTAATGCACCATACTCTGAAGGAAACTATATCTGGTGTTTTCAGGGTTATTTATTGTTAGTGTGGAGCAAGAAAACAGTGCTGAAATACTGGATAATACCCTGTTTACAGTCTTTATTGAAATGTAAATTGCTATGAAGAGCAATAGTTCCCTTCTGGCTTTTAGTGTAGTGTATGAAGAAGGGTATAGATATTTGGATGCCTTGATTTGTGGCAGGGATTTCCACACGATGTGTAAGAATAAGGCCTAAGTAAGCATATTCTTCTTCCCTGAAGAAGCTTCAGTGATCTCTGTGGTTAGACTGCTCCCTGAGAATGGAAAGCATCTAACAACATGTGGGGGCTGTTCATTTCCTTTCATGATTTACCCTACCAGTTGTCAATGTTAGAGCCGATGCTTCATGAAACAGCTTTTAGAAAAGGGGAATTATGATGTGTATATGCTACAGTATCGAGGAAAATAGTACCTAAAATGACTTCGTAAAATGTACGGTGTAACGCATGCTCAGCTTTTTTGCTTCTACAGGAATACTTTTTTGACAAAACACCTTATACTATTATGTTTGGACCAGATAAATGTGGAGAAGATTACAAACTACACTTTATCTTCAGACATAAGAATCCTAAAACTGGAGAATATGATGAAAAACATGCAAAACGCCCTGATGTAGACCTAAAAAAGTTCTATTTGGACAAGAAGACTCATCTGTACACGCTTGGTATTGTTTAAAATCTTACAAGTTTAAATCAGAAAACAGATTAAAAATTAGTTTCTGAACTTAGTTCACTGAAGCTTTGTATTTGACTCTGCTTTTTGTTTGTAATAGTCTGTTAATTCTGGGGGATGGTTGCTTAATGATTTGGGCTTAAATGATTTAATGACTGAGCTTAACTGCAGGGCATAAGTGGCTTTGAAATGCTGCTGTTTAATATTCAATTACGGGAAAAAGCATTACCAGCCTTGGCTAGCCTTTAACCTGAAGAACTGATTAATACTTTCAGTACATACTATGATAAAAAAAATCTGTTAAGAAAGGTATATGTGTGTATGTATGCACACACACACACACATTATACACACACACACACATATATATATATATAAATATATAAAAAAGTCCAGTATTCTAGGAAAGGATCACGAGTTTACTGGAGTTCAGTGAGATCTGCAGCACATTGAACACCACTCTCCTCTGTGCATTGAATTCCCACTAATGCCTGCATCAGCAGAGGTGTGCATGAAGATAGGTTGCTGCTTTCACTGGAGATAAAAAAGATGAAATTTGGTCTGGTTTTAATCCATGTGACATCTGTTTCTGTTCTAATGAACAGTATAGCAGCAATGGAAGTTTAATTTCTTATTTTTTTCCCCCCTTGTTCTAATTTCTGAAAAAGAACAAGCAGTCAGAGAAAATGGGCTAATCTGTGGTATACTGCAAATCCAGCCAAATTGACTAGACGTTAGAACTTCCATTGAATAATAGTAATGGAATAATAATGGAAGATGTGCTCAACTGCCGTGCCATGGAAAAATGTATCGTTCTTAAAATAACTGACAGTAGAGTGCTACAACAAACCGTCACTTTTAGATCATAAGAAACAAAGCAATAGAACCAAAGAAAACACAAAAATCCTTCCCACCGTCCTATTCTTACAGTAAAGGAATGAATGTGTTCCTGTATTTGGGCTGTTCATTAGAGATGATGATTAAAGATATTTAAATTGCATTTATTCTATTATAATTGCTCAGCTAGACCTCGGTACAGCTTTGTACCATCTAATGCATTTGTGACCGATAACATAAGTAGAAAAATCAATTAATTTTATTGTATCTAAAATCAATGGGGTTTTAATTTTTGCATTTGTTGATGTTTTAATACAATTAAAAATTTTAAGCTGCAAGAGCTTAGTTAGGTATTAACAAATCGTCATTATAGGTGTGTTACTCTGGTTTTCATCACCCATCTTCATAAAACTAGAATAGTATTCAAATTAGTAATCTTGCTTGTATTGAATGGACATTTAAATATACTTGTTAAGTGCTAATAATGTGCTCACCAGTTATTAGACATGGATCTGGATCCAGTTTCTGTTATTGAGTCTGACACTGCTCAATTCTTTGACCATTATTTATCAGGTTCTTGCTAAAATTTTTAAAAATTTGAAGAGAAATTTCTCTATTCTCCGTCTGGCAATTAAGGGAACTGGCTGTCAGATATTTGAGTCGGAAAGAAAATACTGTTTTCATGATCCTTCAGCTGTGATATTTACACAGTTCTGGTGTTTTCACGCTTTCAAGTGTGGACTTGTAACTTGTTAGCAGAGATGATTTTGAGGTTGAAAGTTTGTCTTTTATTGTCTTTGGGAGGAAGAAAAAGAAAGCAGAATTTTGACTAAGTGGCAGGTGTTTGGAAAACTGTTAGCATGTGTTTTGAGGTGTTTCAACAATTGATTTGCAGAAGGTATCATTTTTCTAGTCCTGATACTGGTCATGACATTGCTACAGTGGGAACTTTATTGTGTCCAAATCCAGTACCTGAATGGAGTGAGGAGTCTGTCTGCTCTTATTTGTCTATGCATATTATATAGGTGTTGGTTAAAGGTAAATTAATTTGTAAAATTAATGTTTCCCTTATTTCTTAAATACTTTTTTTTTTTTTTTTAATTTAGTGCTAAAACCAGATGATACATTTGAAATGTTAATCGACCAAACAGTTGTCAGTAAAGGAAGTCTCCTTGAGGATATGGTTCCTCCAGTAAACCCTCCTAGAGAAATAGAGGATCCTGCTGACAAGAAGCCTGATGATTGGGATGAAAGACCAAAAATACCTGATCCCAACGCTGTCAAACCAGATGACTGGTAGGGGCAAAAATTTATCTGTACAGCAGGTTATTCTTCTGTAAGACTTGACTGGCTTTTTTTGCTAATGGCAGCTAGGATATGTTTCACTACTAAAAGTACTAATACTTCCAAAATGTAATTGAGATAGGAGTACAAGGATCTGGTCATCTTTTAAGGAAAGAAATAATAACTACGCTTTTTGCTGATTTGTACCCTTTGTTGTTGTAGTTAGTAACAAAGATTACAATACTTGAAAGATTAGAAAGAGTTGTGTTTTTGTTTTTGTTTTTTTTTGTGTGTGTTTTGTTTTTTTTTTTCCCACTATTATATAAGTACTTCCTCCTGTGTCAAGTAGTGTTCATAGAGCATCTCAGAGGAGGGAAAAATTTAAAGGGGGAGACCCGATTGACACCTGCTAGTTGATGGTAGCAATTTCTGGGCTAACTAATGCCGTGCAACAAAGTAAACATAGTTTCAAAATTTATAAACAATTAATCAGATACCTAATTCTCATTATAGGTGTGTCTAATTCTGTTGTGCCATTGAATATCATTCCTTTCATGCCAGTTGCAGTCCTCTGAACAGAATACTGTTTTAAAGTCAAGCTGATGTATTTTCTAACATTAATCTGTAATTGAAGGGATGAAGATGAACCTTCCAAAATAGAAGATCTTGATGCTGTTAAGCCTAAGGGATGGCTTGATGATGAACCACAATATGTTCCAGACCCTAATGCAAAAAAACCAAAGGACTGGTAAGAACTTGATTAACTAAGTGCAGTTTTGTTAATGTATTTTGCAGATAGGCCCACCTATTCTCTGGCAAATTATGAGTTGATTAGAGCTTAACTCAAATGTCATTGTATTTTAATGTAGTAAGTTGAAACATACAAGGTATGGCCAAATATTTGTTGTTTTGGGGAGCTGCTTTTAGAAAAACACACAAATGTCAATAATTGCTAATTGCCTTGTATTCTGAAGATTTGTAAACAAAAACAAAGTATTAAGGAAAGTGATGAAAGGACTGAAACTGTTTCATGGCTTACCAAACTGTTTCATGGTATCAACATTATAAATTGATACATGAAGTTATATTGTGGTCTGAAAGCATGTTGTAGTGAAGTGTTGCAAGCTGTTTGCACCTGCAGGAGTATAATTACATACAGTTATGCTGTATTTACAAACATGTGGCTTTAGCACATTTTATTTTCAGTACTCTGGAAATACACTTCTTTATTTTTATTTTTTTTATTGAAGCATTATGCTGTTGGGTAAACTTCTATGGGCTGATCTAATAAATTCGGAGGTTGTTAGAGCAAAATGTATGGAACCTAACTTTAGACTGAAAGTTAGTGTTCAGATCAGTCTGAAATCAGTTGTTTGTAACTTTCTTTCTGTAGGGATGAAGAAATGGATGGGGAGTGGGAAGCTCCTCAGATCCCTAATCCAAAGTGTGAGACCGCACCTGGTTGCGGAATCTGGGTGCGTCCCATGAAGAATAACCCAAAGTATAAAGGAAAATGGAAAGCACCTATGATAGATAATCCTAATTATCAGGTACTAGCAATATTGTAGGTTATTGATAAGGAGGTACAGAGTTCAACCAAGCAGGCAAATCAAAGTAGTGTATTTATTTGGTATTTCATACAGTATATTTATTTTTTAAAATGTGTCTGAACACCCTCAGCAAACATTTTCAGTTTTTTATGTATTCACCTATAATTTTTTTTTTTATTTAGGTATACTGTTAGACAGAAATACTTCCTGTATTAAAACAATCTCTTTTAAAAGTTGGTACCGCACATTTAGTATGCTCTATAGCATTTCATTTAGAATAAAGTTGTCATGTAATGAACTAGTTTATTTTTTACTGGGTTTTAAGTGTGAAAGTTATAAATTAATACATTTTATTTGATAAAATAAAAATGAAACCCTGCAGTAAGCAGATTAACTTATTAATTCTATTTTAGTGGAAGCATCAATTTTGGATAATTAAATTATCCCCTCCAGATATAAGAGCAAAGCTGGGTATTAGAAAGAGTTACTTTGTATTAATTACAGTTGGGGACAACTTGAATCTGATTTATTTTAGCTTAAGATCTTAAGCAGGTTTATAAACCAAAAAGCATATGGCTTTAACTAATTTGCACAGGTATCATAAGGCTGAGTTTTTCTTCCCTAAAATTTTCCCTAATGTTTCTGGTTACAGTAGTTGTCAATTTATATGAATATACTAGTGTAATAAACTTACTTACTTATGCATACCTGAAGGGACTGCGTGGGTCACAGGGTGTAGTTCCTCTGCAATCTTAGGTAACCAGACAATAGAGACTTAGCTCAGAAGAGCCCATTTCCGGCCACAAAATGTTGACCAGTGAGTGCACTTATAAAAATGTATATGCTATATTGATGAACAAAAGCCAAGACTATATTATACGAGGAGATGTTAGAGGAAGAAGTAATACCAGTGTCTTATTTTCCTGCAGTATTAGGAAATTAATAGATTTATTCTTGAAAGTTCACAAAGACTATGCTTGGCATTTCCACTACAAGGTAGAACAGAGGTGCTTTGTGCAGTCAGTTAACTACTGTAACCCCATGTGGACAAAAAGTTTTGAATTTAAGAAGTCTGCCCTAAGCCTGAAATCAGAGACCTATCTGCCAAAATCCTATAGGCTGTTTTCAGCTCAGTTTTCCTGAAGGTCAGAGATTACTCCATCTCTTTTTAAAATCATGCATTTAAAAGAACCAGAAAGCCTTAATTACTTTAAAATGTATTTCACGGTGTTGGTGTTGTTTGTTTTGTTTTGTTTTATTTTTTAAATGGTTTTGGGGAATAGATAAAGTGATTGTATTTTTTTTCTTAAAAGGGAATCTGGAGTCCTCGGAAAATACCTAACCCAGACTATTTTGAAGATTCTCACCCATTTGAGATGACAGCTGTCAGTGCTATTGGTTTAGAACTCTGGTCTATGACATCTGATATCTACTTTGATAACTTCATTATATGTTCAGAAAAAGAAGTAGCTGATCGTTGGGCAGCAGATGGCTGGGGCTTGAAGAAATTAGTAGCAAGTGCTAATGAGGTATAAACTTCATTATGTTTGTCACTACTTTTGCCTACCAAGGAGGAGTGCTGTTGGAAGAATTTTCTATCAGTTAATGCTGACACAATAGAATTTACTGGCAATTAGTAATCTTAAATCATGGCTATTCAGTTTTTTTGTCAAGTTTGTCTGATTTAGTTTTCACAGATCTCTTTTCTCCTGAAGTTAAAAGGGTACAATGTTTTCCTCAAGCACTTAGCAAGTGTCTATAACTTGATCTTAATGAGTCTTCCACTCTTAATGGTGGTACTAGAATTCAGTATGTCAGCAAATGAAAGTTGAATTATTTGCTCAAAAAGACCTTTTATTTTTTAACTTCTCACTTTTGGACAACTCCTTTATATATGTTTTTAGATGTGTTTCCCTATTATCAGGAATGGATGATAGTCATGTTTTTTGTGTTTAATACTCTTAGGACTTTGGCTGCTCAGATGTATATTATGCAGCTGTGACAGTAATGTGCATATGTATATGGAGCTGCATGTGTTCTTTTGTCTCTGTGTATCCCCTTTTTTTTTGTATACCGCAGTTAGCCAGCCACCAGCTTTTCTAGATCTCTACCCTGTCGTAGGATGAGTTTGTCCTAACATACGGGATCATGAGCCCCTCTAGCGGCCGCCTTTAATGACTGCAGTTTAGAGAGAGTAGTTCAGTTGGAAGGGACCTAAAAAAGATCATCTAGTCCAACTGTCTGACCACTTCACAGCTAACTAAAAGTTCAAGCCTATCAATGAGGGCATTGTCCAAATATCTCTTGAACTCAGACAGCCAAGGGGCATGAACCACCTTTCAAAATATACATAGGTAGATGTACCCTTTTCAGAGTCTAACTAGACTAGGCACTCTACCTCCCTACCTTCTTCTACTATATAAGTCAGAACTTGGTTGGGAAGACATTTTACTCCCTGAATAATTGACTGTTGGAGGAGACAGTGTGGTAGTACACACAGAGCAAGGCATTGCTCTTCAGGTTGCTTGCAGCTCCTGTGAGGTTCTTGATGCTTTGGGAGACTTCAGCTGAGTTAGCACAGCATGGGGAAAGAGCAGAATAGTCGGGGAGGGTGGAAAGTGTGAGGTTGTGGAGACAAGTGTCACTTCACAGAATTGAGTAGGGGGCAGCCTAGTAGTTTTGGAGTACCAGCTTTGTTGGTTCTTTCTTACTATATGCTGTTTGCTAGGACTTGCATATGGGCAGTCTGACAAGTGGTTGCTTTCTGAAGTTGGAATCCAATACTTCGTAATTAAAAAAAAAAAAACAAAAGGAAAAAATGTTTTTCTTTAGGCAACATAAAATTTAAAATACATACTTTATAAGCTTACCAAGGTGTTCAGAGGGATGTAAATGCCTTTTTTTTTTTTTTTCCTTTTTAAATGTAGCCTGGAATGTTTAGTCAACTGGTGACAGCTGCAGAAGACCACCCGTGGCTCTGGGTTCTTTACGTCTTGACTTTAGCACTCCCCATTGGTCTAGGTGTGTTGTTCTGCTGGCCAGCAAAGGTTAGAGAAACTCGGTGCATTTTTATTCATTTTGATTCTTAATACTTTATATAAAACTCTTAATACATGTGAAACAGTATGCTCTTTTCCTGGGCCATTAATATTAGTTAGCCTACAGTGGCTGTTGTGTTTAATTCTTAATCTGAGTTTCAGTATAAATTAATTTTTAATTTCTTGTAGAAAACAGATGAAGATATTGAGTTCAAAAAACCTGCTATATCTAAGGCAATTACAAAAGGAGAAATAAAACAAGACAGAGAAGAGTTAGAAGATGATGAAATAGATTTAGAAGAAGAAAAAGACAATGAAGATATTGTTGAAGATGGTAAGATGAGCAAGCCAGTCTGCAGTTCAATAAATATCAAGACATGAATAGGAATAGGTCATGGATTGTATTGCAATAATTGCAACCAGTTGTCTTAAGACTATGCAAAATCTGTTGTCTTCTCTTTAGTGATTGGCATTCCATGGTAATAGTGTTTTGATAAATACAAGCTGAAAGTAAGGTTCTCCTCAGCATTTCTTCACTCTCAAGAAATTAAAGTGCTTTTGGCAGACATAAGTCTTTTCACTTATTCCTCTGTGGGAATATATAATAACCTTGAACTATTTTGTTGGCCACTGTTTTTTAGTAACTCTTGTTGAAGTCTGAAAATACGGTGGATGTGAAATACTAATGTCTACTGCTTGCTTTGTATTGCTATCTAGGAATGCATTGCTAGCCTGCAGAGGCCTGTCCTGCTCTTCCAAGTGAGAAATGAATGATTAGTAGGTTAAGATGCACTTTGGCATTCAAAGATTGACAAAATCATCTTTCATTACTGTATCAAATACAACTGGTACTATTCAGCTATGGCTTTGATGTTGTGTTAGCATTTTCCAAAGTCTCTAGTTAATGAATGGAAAGTGAATCATGTAACTTATAGTGTATTATTCTGACTTCTATGAGAAAATCCTTAGCCTCAGACCTCTGCAAGATTCTGCCTCTTATCTCACTCTTCTTTGGTAAAAACAAAAATGTTGTAAGTGACTGGCATCAAAAGTTAGAAACCTAGCAGACATTCATGCTTTTTTGTTAGTAGATAACTCATTTTGTATTACTGATTGGAACTTGGAGATTTTTGTCCATCTCTGCACTGTATGTTATGAGTATTGATGGCGTTTGCCTGTATGACTTAATATTTAATTAATTAACATTTATTTAAAATGTTCCCGTACTTACAGAATTGAGTGCTTTGGCATAATGCTTTACCACACCAAATTTAGCTCATCTGCCTTACCATTAGAGAGCCTTACCTAGGCATTAACTATTATAGTTATGCTAAATTTATTTTTTACATTAATCATGAGTTGCAGGTACAGCACTCCAGCATTGTTATCTTCCTACATTTTCTCTTTGATCTTGTTCTACTTTACATGCTCTTTGCCTATGAATTAAAGAATCTTTTTTCTTTTGCCCAGTCTTGATGGCTTGATAGGTACTTCTTGTGCTTAATGTACTACTGTCAGCAAGGCTGTATGAGATAGCTGTATTCCAAAATTATTCTGTCAGACCACTTCAGAAGATGCTGTTGGCTCCCATCCAATCTTAGCCCTTTCTGCATCCTTTACCCTGTTCTGCTGGGTGTTTGACACTCACTGTTACTGCATTAAGTATTTGCCTGCCTTTTTAATCTTTTAAGAACTTCCAGTTAGATGTGTTTTTTATTATTTTATTTTTATTTTTTAATGTGGGTACATATGCATCTTATTCTGTGCTGTGTATTTCCTACCTTTTCCTCATTTCCTGATTTTTCTTCAAGCTAACTTTTGCATTAATGGAAGGATAGGAGAAAGGATCATTCTTATGTCAAAATATGGCCCCAAACTTACAGGCCTCTAACATCATAGACCTCATTCTTAACCAATGTTCTGGTGTAAAGTTGGTGCAGAAGGAAGTTTGATACATCAGTTATCCCCTCAAAATGTCACCTGCTGTAGTTTCCATTGTAACCTGTAGAAATGACTGGTCTCAAGCATCTAGCAGTCCAAGGAGAGCATCATACATTCCTTAAGCTACAGACAATTTCTTTATGCAAGAAGACTTGACTAGATCACCATTTTTTCCCTTAGTTTTTAGTATAGAGTTTGGCTTGAGAAGGAGGGGAACTTCAAATTGTCAGGGGGTGTGGAGACTTAGTTCTTATATCTCCGCTTACCTAGTTGAGTAAAATCAGTGCATGTCATGTCGTATGTTAAACGGTACATTTGAAAGTTAGATATAAGGCCTAGGCAATCAGAGAGGAAAACTTCAGCTCCCACATTTTTAAAATTCCACCTGGAACAGTGTTCATGTTATTTCAGAAGTACATTCCATTTTAGAGCTTTACTTCTGGTTACTAACCTGAATACAGAGCAAAACTAGCATAGCTAGCTTTTGTATGACTCTTCCAAGATTTTCAAGTAAATTCCAGGCTTCAAAGAGGAAAGGGTTATACTTTGCTGTCAGGTGACTTTCTGGGTTTTGTGTCTTCAAAAAGAATTGCTTAGCTTCCCTTAGCTTTCTGCCTCCTCTTACGTTTGCGGGTTGAATTCTTCCTTTTTTTCTTTCCGTCACTCTCTTGCCTCCTCGTATCTCAAAGCATAGAGTATTTGTCTTCTGTCTTCTATGATTCTTTTTGCTACAGAGAGAAGAGAACCAGAGGAGACAAAAGGAGAGTTGGTAAAGGATACACAGAAGATGGAAAGGGAGGCTTCTCCTTCAGGTACTGGGAAAGGGAAGTAGTTTGGGCCCAGACTTGAGAACGGTCTGTCCTTTCTCTTTTTTCTCTGCTTCATTGCTGATGGTAGAACTTCAAGCTGGTGGATGCCAGCCTTCATCAGATATGGATGTGAGTTTCCTGTGAGATCTCTTGACATGGTACCTGTAGTCATCAATATTTTTGTACTAGTTTCTTCGTTTGGATCCTAATCACTTTTGCAATTCATTTGTAGTCATCTGCTTCTTTGTTTTCTGTAGTTGAAGATAACTGGCTTTGAGCCATGAAACACTGGATGATTTGAGAGACATTTTTTCACAGGGACTTTAACAGCATGGCACAATTGCAAGTTTCACAAACACTTGTAGATTTCTTTGACTCCAGTAAGAATGAATTGCTGGCAGAGTGCTTCTTGAAGGGCACTGTCCGTGGGACTGAATTGTATATTGTGTTCTATGTTAATTTTTGTGGCATAGCTAAAAGATGATCTGCTCTTGACTTGTCCAGTCATCCGTATTATTCTCCTGGCATTCCTTACCCTCTAGAAAAACATCCCAGGGAGTAAAAGAAAATTTCAGGAGCATAGTCTGAGCCTTATTTATTAAGTTACAGACATTAAATTATATAAAATACTGATTAAATTAGAATAAATTAGAATATATAATCGTTAATACTATATTTATCCCATTTGGGCTTTTAGTACTTTTGATGTCTGAACTTTTCTTTTTCCACTCTACTGAAATGAATGCTTACAGGAGGTTCTGGATTTGTATCACTTGAAATTTCTAACTGCTTGACCAGAATATGAGCAAAGGTTTTGTGATTTTTTTATTTTTTTTTGCCATGCTTCTTCCTTAAGAATTTATTTTTAGAACAGAAATCTTTGTCTACATTTCTCGAAGACTGTGGACTCCACTTTTTGGTCATATTTCTACTTTTGATGCCAATAGTAGAGTTGTATTAGTGTAGACATGTATCAGGTGTTCTTAAAGGTGGGAAAACTCTTAGACCTTAATTAATTGTGCTCAACTGATTGGCTCAATTTACTAGTATACTGTGAGCAAAGGTTTTTGGTATCTGTATGCTTTTGTTTGGTCATTACTGAGCTAAGCAGTGCAGATATTTATTTATTTTTTACATTGAAGTAGTGTTTATGAGATGGGGCATGACATGAGAAAGGTAGATAGAATTGAGCGATGTTTGGGGTAGTCATCCTTTACAGCTGTTTTATTACTATTTTTAATTGAGCCTGTTCCGTTGTAATATGCCATCTCATATCCTTGTTGTCAGGTGTAGCTGTGATTTCTTGTTTACTCTTTGATAGAACATATTGCAAACAGGTCTCAGTTTCTGGGAATTCTCACTTTGAGTTCTCAGTTTGAAGTAAAGGAAGAGAAATGCCAAACCCACGTAACATTTATTTGAATCGTGCTGTGGTTGCTGAGTTCCAGTTCTTGTAACGAACATAGATAGCTAAAATGTAGGCGTGGGAGTGTCAGCTTGTAAGTACTGAGGCCCAAAGTGGAAATCAGAACATTTGGGTGCCTGGTCACCTTCTCAAAATGTATGGAATATAGATAACCCCAGAAGAGTAACTTGTGTTAATCAGAGAGCAGCTTAGAATTTGCACTGTGTGGTGCATTCATTGCTCCCTTTAGTTCAGTGCAGTGACGCAGGTTCAGTAAGAAAGTAGAAGGCAGTTCTGCTTTGTTTTAGCCCATAGTTTATCCAGGGAATTGTTGGAGAGTAGAAAGCTATTCCCCTCCTCCCCACCCCAGTCCTCTTCAATTCATAGATCTACCTGACGGCAGGTCTCGCAGAAAGCTGGCAGCTTTTTGTCAATGGTTTTGTCCTAGTAGTACAAGCTGGACGTGCTTGAGCTACAGGGAAGTACAGTGCTTTTCTGGCTAGTTTTTGCTTTGGAACAATACATAAATTTGGAGTAAGTGCTAAGCTGCTTAGCCCTCAACAGCTGTACAAAACAGTATGCCAAAGGAACTCCATGCTGACGAGGAAGATCCCTTAGGATGTGGGTATCCCCTGAGGTGGGTGACTGATGACTGTAGTATGTACTTGGCTATTTGAGTCAGAATTAAATCAGATTTGGGATATTCATGTTGTCCTATTTCATCTGGTCCTATGTCTGCTCTTAGAACTGTCTAATGTGACAAATAGAAGGACTTCCCTAAAGGAAATCAACTGTACGGCAGAGTGTATACTATTGTGAAAAGAGACTAGGCTGAAAATTTTAAATTTAGAGATCAAATTGGACAGTGATAGATTTATACCAATTCATAAGAATTCTATTCTCTTTATCACTCATGTTTGTATGGGTTATTGCAAACAAGCAGTTCATTCTAAAACTGAAACTGTCTTCTTTTTCTTACTAGTGTGTCTGCAGTGATCATTCTATGATTCCATGATTCTTTTTCTTACTAGTGTGTCTGCAGTTCATATTTATATAGTTCTGTTTACAAAGTAAAATTAATTTGTCCTGCAGAAGATGAGGGTGAAGGTGTTGAAGATATTGATGAGGAGGAAGAAAATGGAGTTGCAGATGGAGGTCAAGAAGAAGGTGATAAGTCAAATAAATCTGGTTCAGAAGATGAGGTGAGTTCTTTTCCCCTGTTTTCTTCTTGCCTCTTTCCATCATCACAATTCTAACAAAGCACAGTTAACCTACAAGAAGTTTTTTGTCTGTTGAGCCATATAAGATATTATGCGATGGGAATGTGTTCTTACTTGAATTTCACACCTCCTGTACTCTGTATAGGCTTGTGACGTAAGTCTCTTTCTGTGTCATTTTGGCCAGGAGGTGGGATTTATTCTCAAATACAGCTATAGTATAGGAGTGATCTTGCAGGTCTCTAAACTTGAACTATTGCTACAAGTATGTAGTTTTTACAGGATTGAGGTTTTTAAGAGGTTGGTAACTGAATTGTAGTTTGAAAAATCAGATGACAAGGTAAGTGTCCAGTCTTTTTTATCAGGCTACTTAATTGCTTGGACATTTGCTTCTAACAGAATAGCCCTTCTGTGAGATCTAGAAAAGCCATAAGCCTTCAGTTATCTGTTTTAATCATCATTATTATTCCAAAATAAGGTTTTAGGCTGAACAAGATAAGTGGTTTTGAATTCAGCACCTGCAGTTTCATTTTTCTTTTGCAGGTTAATTCAGTGACCAGATAGTCTGATTATTAATTTTATTTTCTGGAAAAAAAAAAAAAAATAGAATGGAGTTTGTCTTTTTTTTTTTTTTTTTTTTTGCTAATCAGGCACTCATCATACTTCCATTTAGAAACTATAGTATGTCTAAAACGCTTTATATTCACTCACAGTATTTCTGTTGGTCATCTTCTTGTGCTTTTGACTCCCTAGGTAATTGTTTTCCCGGATGACGGGAGTTGCTTAATGTAATGTTAAATCCTTTTTATATAAAACTTCTCTGAGAGTGTACGTTGTATGAGATTGCATTGCTTCAGCACTGAAATTCTTCATTACTTAGCCATTACTCAGTACTTCCTCTTGTTCCCATAGGAAGCTCATTTTTCTTGTGCATTACCTAGGAATACAGTCTGATGAACCCATTAAGATGCGTGTGATTCTTTATGAAAGTAGTAACACAATCTGAACATGTATATTCCATTACACAGTATCAATCACAGTGAGCTTATGGCTTGCTCTTATCTGGGCATTTGCAGGGTGTACAAGTTTCTGTCACTTAGCTAGTGACCTACTTTGGAGATGTCATGTGTGCCATGTTGTCACTCAGGAAGTGCTGCCTTCTGAATGAGGTGCTTGCCCTCGGGAGGTGCAGGAAAGTGAGGAAGCAATGCATTGTCTCTGAATGGAGCTCCTGTAGGAAGGGCTTTTTGTGGACCTTTCTAAGCCAATCACTCCAAAGAACAAACACCTGATTTAAGAACAGTTTGTTCTATTTGTACCTCTCCAAGGCAGGCAGTTAGAATGTTTTAAATGCTTCTTGCTTAAGAAGTGGAAATTAAAATTAGCATAAGATTAGCACTTCAAGGAAATTGCTATAGTCATTAAAAAGTCCATGCTTTTAAACTGTTGAGTAAAGGAACAAAACCAAATTTCTGATGTCAGTTTAGATGCACTATTCTCTTCCTTCTGAATATAAAAAGGAAAAGCCTTTTACCCAGTTTATTTATCACTAGGGTAATATTGCAGGGGGAAAAAAAATCCGTCATTTAAGTGTAGTAGCAGGTGATACTATGATTGGGGGGGGGGGAATAAAGTAATATGCCAGTTTCAATAATTAAATTCAAATTGCTTTAAGATGCTAGTGCTGAAGTGGTCTTTTTTTTCCTTCAGATGAAAGAAGATGATGAAAGCATAAGTTCTGGAGATGGTCCACTGAAATCAGTGCGCAAAAGAAGAGTACGAAAGGACTGAGTTATTTCCAGCTAGTATTTTTAGGTCTAGATAATAGTAACTTCTGGCATGTCACTGCAGTGGGCCTGACAGCCTGCAGGTTCCTGAGATTTGAAGGGAGAAATGAGACTCATTGCGACTTAACCTCTTTTAAAGCCCTAACCTGTTTTAACCTTCCCAAACGTCGATTCCCTTTTTTAAGAGGAAATACCATCTGTGATGAGTTAGCTGATGCTTCAAATCTAGAATAAAAGTGAAATTGATTTAAAAGTTAAGATTCTTAAGATTTGAGGATTCTTAGAAATTAGTATTAGTTGGAGATAAACTTTTACTCTAAATATTTTTAAAAACATGAATAAATTATAATATTTTTGCAGCTCTAGCACACATTTTAGCTGTTGACACATTTCAGCTAAAAGAGGATTGTGGTATCGATGTAGCATCTACAGCAGTTCACACTGCTAAGAGAAAAGATGTTTTTTTTTCCTGTGCAGAGCTAAATGCAATAATTGTTTTTGTATGATGATTTAGTGCTGGTAACAATTTTTATTGTACATTATTTATTTCCGTTGATACTGTTACATGGGTAGTCATCTGTTCACTTTAGACATTGGTTACAGTATTTTAAGAGCTATTTCAAAATAGAATACTCATAGAACAAGTGGTTAACTAATGTGACTTGTTTTGCTTTTTTGAATGCAGATATCAAATCTACAGAACTGAAATACAAATGATTTTTTTCAAACTTTTATAGCTCTCATGTTCCAAGACAGAACGGTATAGGCTTTGTTTATAGAATACTTGCTACGTGTACATTACATCCTGAAAATATTTAATAATTCTTGCTTAACATGGAATTTATTAACATAGATACAAATTTTTGATGGATTAAGTTGTTTGTTTTTTTTTTTTTTTTTTTTTTTTTTTTTACAGATGTGAGTACCTGGGTATTCTCTTAATATAGTTTAAATAAACTGCGTATCATAAGAAAAACTTTGTTTTGTTACTGTGTTCAACTGTATATTGAAATACTTCAACTGTATATTAAAACAAACAATAAAACCAGTTACTGGAATCCTCTCGCTGCTTGGCAGCTGCCTATACTGGTGGTATGTAAACTGCTAGCAAAAGCAGTCATGTGCTGAAACCAGAGAAATACATTAGTTTATATTCAACCTGACGAATTTTCTTGTGACTGGCAAGAAGTCCATTCACTTAAAAAGAAATATCTTCTCAGCATATGAAGTCAACAACAATTTCATAGTTTTGTTTGCTCTGATATTACTTGATAAGATATCTTTAACAAATGAATGCTTTTTAACAAACCTGGATGAAGAAGCCAGCCAACACAAATACTTGTGTTGAAGTGTTCACACGAAACAGAATCCAGTATTCTTGGCTTTTGGAGAAATACATGGAAGGACGTGGCAAAGTGCAACGCTTTCATCTCCTTCATTTATAGTCTACATGCAAAAGGTACGTAATGACTCCAGATTCCCCCTTCTGCCTGTGACTTTTCAATAATAAATAGAAGCTGTTACCAGTGAGGTGTCCTGTTGGCAACAAAAGGACCCTGAGCAGTGAGTATGGACTGCTGATTACTGTGACCTGTCAGGGAGCATTTCAGCACTGAATTTGATTGAATTCTGTCTGAGCCTGGCAAAAGTCCTGTGGTATTGCTACAGCATTTGGGTTTGGGCTTTGGGATTGTTTGGGTTGTTTTTGTTTTTAAATCACTGCACATTGATTTCTTGGTAATGATACAGTTACTTCGGGGATTGGTCACCTTATAGGGGATGCTAGTCTTCCCTTAAGTTCTTGAACTCGGATTTGTCTTCATTGATGCCGTATCAGTATCTTTTGTATCTTATTTCAAGAAGGACAGACTCATTTATTACAGGTAAAATTGTTTTAGGAGGTCATGATTCGAGAGTGCTCTTTGCAACAGTACTGGCTTTGTAAGGCCTATCTCACTCTTTAATACTGGCTTAATGACTTCCATTACCTGGAACCTGCAGATAAAAGACATCCTCATGCACATCAGTTTACTTGGATCTAGTCTTACGCTAGTAATTAGGGGAGAAATATCAGAGCTTAGGAGACTTGAGGCTCTAGATGAGAAAAAAGGCAAAAGAGGAACCCTTCTGTTGATGCTTTTAACTCTGAGATTTCATCCTGTAGTTTCTGAGTGTAGCTCATTTATCACCAAACACATTTCAAGAAAAGTACTTGATCCTGGTTGCTTGAAATTAATCAACTAATGGTAACCCTCTTACAGGGTGCCTTGCTATTAAAGCTGTCAGTCATCTTTGGAACCACATGAGCAGCCGACCTCTACAGCCTGCATTCCCAGCAGCTATGCCACAGCTGAGTCAGGCAGCCTTACAGACAGCAGCAAGGCCCAGATGGAGAATCTTTACATTCACGGGAGGCTATGTAGGACTGGGGGAACATGGGAGGTTGGTTTCTTCCAACTTGATTTCCTCCTGTTAGCTTCCCCTGTCATAAAGGCATGGTGAAATAAGAATTCCAGTTTCTGTCTAATGTTAGAGCTAGCTAACTAGGAAAAGGTAAAATCTTCCAACTTAAAGTTAACTCACATAAAGATCGGCAAGTTTTAGTTTTGAGAACAGTGGATGCTGTCTGCCAAGCCTTTTGTTTTGTTTCCTTTTAGTTTGAACAGCAAAGTATACTAAGATTCATGGGTGGAAATACCAAGTGAGTCAGGAACTGGAAGCTTATGGAAAATGGTAATTAACCCAGTTTTAATCTCAACTCTTGATAATTACATCTCATCTCTCAGACACTTCAACTGTGTAGAAACAATTAAGATAATAGCAAACCTACTTTTCCACCTTCTGACTACAGATAGTTGCAGGAAGTTTTAGGGTTTATAAATACTGAACCAAAGTGAGACAAATCAAGTTTTTATTTAGTGTAAAGTCAGAAATACAACATCTTTAAAATGCTCATAAGTTAAATGAAGGCCACAGCAGTGGGATGTAAAATGGTATATAGATGAAATGACTACTATATACAGACCGATAGATAAAATATCACTATCCAATCTTACAATACACAACTGTGATTTTAAGATTACGTGATCTTGGGAGAATTGCTGAAGTCTAACAAAGTGCATGCTCTGTCGCCACTTGGTGTTTGTGAGTATCTCCTACAGTGCAGATGGAGATGTGGAAGTGACACAGCTTTAAAGCTCGGATGGCTATAATGAAATAAAATTTTTAGAAGTCAAGTGCTTGGGTGTTGTTTGTTTTTTTTTTTTAATGCTCGAACCCTGGACTAGCCATGCAATTTATTCTATCTGCTAGAAGTTCTTGGACGTATTCAAATTTTCATATTGGCAGTAAAGTGACAAAGCAGTCCAGAGACATTTACAAGTAATGTTAGATGGTTATAGGACCCTGTGACAAAAACAGTATCAGCCACTTGTGCCTTGGCAGGTAAAACTTTCTTCATAATCTGATTTCTTGACACAGACTTGTAAGCAGCCTTTGAGACAAACTGTTAGTGCTTTGTTCGCAGTCATTTGACTCTGCTGACACTCCAGTGAGTGCTATACCAACCTGTATGGGAGGACGAGACCTCACACTATCAGCTTACAGTTGAGAAATAGCAGCACTTAGCTGCCAAGAAGTGTGTTTTGAGATGGACTTATTTTGCCGTGACATCCACTGATTCACTTCCTGCAGCTTTATTTTACAGGATCCATCACAACAAAGTTGAATGGCTTCCTCTTTTTAAAAGCTAAAGTAGAACAGCTTCATTATGAGACAGACCTCATCTTTAGGTAACATCCGTAAACAGGTCTGTCGTGGTGCTATATAGCAAGGTGAAACATGCAACCAAGTACTGACCTAAAACTTATGTTTTGTATTTCAGCTTCTGCTCTTCCTTAATACTGATGATGCTAGACATACCCCTCTATGGGAAGTGCTGGTGCCCAGAATCTGGGCTGAGCTCCTTTCCAAAACCTTCTAGCAAAACCAAGCCAGTGAAAAACAGGATACCTTGATGCTAGGCATTGCTCAGAGCAGCACAGATTTAAGGCAACAGCCGCTGCTGCCTCTTGTGCCTTGGATGTTTTTGTGCTGCGCCTCAAGAGGTGCTTCACAAGCTCCAGCTAGCTCTGAGTCAGGTAAACAGCTGCTCTAAGGCCTGAAGCGAAGACAAGTTTGGCACTTCAGGAACAAAGTAAGAAGGTGGTAAGGAAAGACTTGTTCTTATTACCTCTCTGCACATCGTTCACAATGAGCATGAGGAAGAACACTGCTGGCTTTCTATTTCTGTCAAGCTTATTACTTAGTATATATTTTTTTGTAACTGTTAACTACACAACTGGAAAACTTCAGGAAGATCATACATTATGATGCAGATGATCATTCTTTGATGAAACAAAGAAATAAAAATGGTTTAAAGGGTAGATCTTGCAAATGAGACACATTAATATTGCATCAATTTGGTTTTTACCTGATGCTCATTGCTTATCCTTGTTCCCCTTCCCTTACCTTCATCCTTCCAAAACAATCTTGTAACTTTGTATGCAAACCCTGCAAATTATGTCATATTGTTTCTACTTCACAAAAATTCCTAACTGGTTTATAGGCTTCTGTTTAAAGTTACTTTGCAGAGATATGGACAGTACTACAGAGTAATCTAACTATACTTGAGGTGAAAAAGGTGATGCCATTAGACTTGGAATAGTTTTATCAAGTAAGTTTTCAACACCATTTTATAACTATTATTTTGCTAGTCAAGAACACTACCCTAAGACCTCAAAGAGAGCCAACATACACATGTTTAACCTGACAAACTGAATCCAGTTTTTAACAAGATATGCTCATTTAAAACAAATATGAAAATCTAGTAAGTCTCTATACTATATTTGCACATTGCTTAATCTTAACAATATACAAACTTACATCTCCTGTTCATGATGATGTTCTTAATTCTGCTTATCACTGAAGTTTATGCTTTTCAGGTATCCAGTAAAGCCACAAACTAAGGTATTTTAGCTCATGAAGCCTATGCCAATTAAAACAAAAAAAGACAGCAGCAATACAATGACATCATTTGTGAGTCAACCCTTATTTCCTTTTGCTTTTTGTGTCAGTGGTTTGGAAAACGCTAGATGCTGACATCAGATTTTCTATATACTGTCCAAGAACTTGGTTTTCTGATTTCAGTTTCAAGTTTTCTTCCTTAACAGCATCTACTCGTGCTGAGAGATCTGCAAAGGTGATATTATAAGAAGAAAAGTTAGACAGTATTGCATGTAATAACAAATATATTTTATGTTCCTACATCAAACCATTCACATCTCTTAATATGTGAAACACTGCTTTAAGGTATTACCTTGAATACCTTAAGGTATTCCCCCTGTGTTACTCCCAAGTTTTATCTGAAACCCATTTTCCCTGAATTACCTTGTAGTATAGTATTTTATGACAAGTGTGTCACACAAACTGATTGCTAATCTGTATTCTCTCGACTTTTTGAATTAAGTTACTGCAAACTGAGCTATTTGGAAATGGAAGCCCAGTGACGAGCAGACTCGAGGACTGTGTATTATCAGAATCAAGCAAATAATACATTGCAGAAAGAGGAGGGGGAAGTGGCTGGCATCACTAAGACTTCTGAGACCTTGTCTATGTACCTTCAGACACGTAAGTGACACACATCCAGACAGCAGCACTCAGCCTAGGCCAGGGCAGAACAGCAAGGTTCTCTTCTGCTTAACATCATGCTTATCAAAAACCTGAGCTGCCAAACTGCTAACCTTCGAGCGTGTGCTGCAGTTCCAAAACCTGGTTAATAAGCCGCGTTTTCTCTTCCAGCTCCACCTGATTCTCAGCCTCCACAGCTGCAACAAATCACAGGAGCTTTAATGCAACCTCTGGCAGCGCTGGGCGCCACGCGAAGCAGACAGGGCGCCGGAGAGGCCCCCAGCGCGCCGTTACCGTCCATCTCCGCGTTCATCCCCGCAGCTCGGGCTCTCCCCGCGGCCGGCCGGCGTCGTCCCGAGCGGCGCTCTGCGGGGGGAGAAGCGGAGAGGGGCGGTGAGCAGCTCCCGGCCCCAGCCAGCGAGGCCGGGCTCGGCGCGGATCCTTCTGGAAGCGCCTCCCGGGCCCCCCCGTTAAATAACGCCCCCCCCCCGGGCACGCTTCGGCCCCTTCTCCCCCCTCCCCTCAGCCCCGCAGCCTCCCCCCCCGCGCCCCGCGGCCGCGCCCCACCTCAGGCTCCCCGCGGGCCGCCCCGCGCACACAGCCCCCGGCACGGCACGGCCCGGCCCGGCCGCAGCCCTGCGCCGAGCTCCGCAACGCGCCTGCGCGGGGAGGGGCGGGAAGGGGAGAGCCGCCTCAGCGGGGCCGGGCTCCCCTCAGCACCGCTCTGTGCCCCCGCCTGCGGAGGGGGCGTTACAATGAATAATTTGTTTGTTCCTGGAGCATGGCGAGCCTTGCCTAGGGACTTCATACACTTCACAGGAGAGCTGTATTTGCCCCTTCCGTTGATTAATTTGCCCGAACAGCAGTGCTGACCCTGGCTCTTGTCTATGCCCTCACATAACGCACCATCCCAAACCCTAGGATGGAGGGGCAGCGGTACTGGGTTAAATGCTAATTACGCACAGGTTTGTGCCAATTGGGTCACTTTACTCGGCAAACCGATATGGCATAACCTGTGTTCACAGAGCTCTTCTGCTTTGTTTTTGTTTATGAACTTACTGCTTTCTACTTCAGAGGAAATATACAGTCTAAAGAAAATGAAATGACATTAACAAATTCTGGAAATTAACTGTTTTCTCTTGTGGAGCAACGTGACTCCATAGTAACACCCAGTGTGCAGTTTTGAGAAGAAATAAGAGGAATCTCTTTATTGGTGGAACATCTGAACACTGCCCTCAGTAATGCTCTGCTGGTGAGTTTATTAAACTGTTTGTGCGCTTACACACTAGGTCACTTGCTTCAGGTAAGTGGGTTGCTGACTGAAGAGTTACAAAGAAAGCTTGTAATTTTTACCAGTGTGTCAGAGCTCTTGAAGTCAAATCTGAACCAAAAGCCAGTGGTAATCCCTTTCTGTCTTACTAATTCATTTCATATTCTCTAAGGCGTTTTGTCAAAGCCAGGGGACATTCGTGGTGTTATCACTTATATTGCGTTCAATTTAGAAGAACAGCACCTCTCACTTTACAAATGCAATTATCTATACTTACACATGTCCTAAGTTCCAATTAAGATTTCCTAAAACTAGTTGACGTTGCTGGCAAAAGGAATTAATTTACTCAATTTCACTGCAAAACCTTTTTTTGTTTAAAATAGCACCAATCTCCCTAGGAGATGAGGCATCGTTAATCGTTACCCTGAATCTGCACAGTTACAAAGCTACAGGAGGTTTCACTCACACCATCAATCTCATTGCCCTGGACTCCAATTCCAATAGTCCTTGCTGCTAATGACAAACATTTTTCAGATGTTTCGTTTCTAAAAGTCTGGTGTATGTCCTGTTTTTCCATGGTACTCAGTGCAAACCAACAAGCCTTTCACTTCCTTTTTGGCACCGTTACAGGCACCGAAAGCGCCTGCGTAAACCGGCTGGTGACAGAGGCTTCACTGTTCACCATTAGAATAGAAACGTATTCTCCTTTTCATTAACAGAAGAAGTTATTGTATATATTTCTAAGATGTTTTCTATTTGAGCTGTACTTTTTTCTCCTTTAATATTTCCACAAAGAAAAAGATGAAAAGGATGACAATTGGCTTCATACTTTTTCCCTGCCACACCCTTTGCGTCAAATCTTCATTTTGTTTCTCTGCAGAAATGACAGCCTCTGAGGATTTTTTTTTTCATCTTGCTCTACGCTAGAATTCTGTGCAGTTATTGTTACTTTTTCCCAGCACCCTCAAAAGGCTTTTGTAGTACAGAACATCCTTGTACAAATTTACATGTACAGCTTGAAGAAAGACTTCTGTCAGATGCAGAATATGAGTAGTTCTTAGTTTGCGCTTTTTCCAACCAAATCAAATTATAAAAAAGAACAGCTATTTTGGCTTACGTTGGTCTAAGTATCATCTCTGTCCCTATTTATTGACCAGGCTTTGGCTGTTCTTTAGGCCCCATATGAGAATGGATCCTTGCCAGGTGAGGTAACCTGTGTGCATTCAGTTGGGGGGAAAAAATCCATTTTCTTTAGAAAAGCCTGCAGAAAGGAAGCCTAGAAGGCCTTATTTTCTCTTTAATGCTGAAGGGGTCCTCCTTCCAATGAAACTGCATCCTGACTTCTGCAAGGTTGTGCAGGAGTGCAGAAGTTTCCATTTTTACGCTAACTCCACCAAAATGCATTTCTAAAGAGAATGGAGAACTGAACTCCTTGCAGTGTTAGGCTGTGAACACCAACGTGCATGCCATCATGTTGGCCTGTGAACTATCTGATCTTCCTTGTAATCATCAGCTGCAGGTTTGTACAAATGGTTGTGGAAGGACTTTTTAGTGAGGTTCCCCAAAGCTTTACGGGTAACTTGGAGATGAAAAACTATTTTGCATTTCTTTAAGCTAGGCCTGAACATTTAGGGGGTCGTTTCTGCTTTTTAAGAGGGTTATGTGTAAGAAATGCAGTCATTAAAACTGGCTTTCTGGAAACCGTATTTGGAGGGGAAAAATAAGAAAGATAATTTTGGGGTTCTTTGCAATGAACAGAAACTTGACTTCCTGAGCATTGGTGAGAAGAGCAATGCAGAAATCTTTGCAGCTGTTGGGTGACATCTCCCTGCTTTGTTTTATTTCTGGTTTGATTTCCTCTGTTGCTGTGCTTTTCTTTTGAGGGAATGCTATCAAATGCTGAGTTTCTTACTGAAAAAGGTATTACTTTCACTAAAGATTAAAATATTTTCACCTTTTAAAAAATGCTGTTAATGAATGCTTTCCCTTGTTTCAAGTGCTCTTGATATTGCTATTCAAATATTGATTGAGAAGTTTTTGTCTTGCTGCCCTTTTATGTTCTTCTTGATTTACATGAGAATGATTTTTTTTCTTTTTTTTTTTTTTCTTTTTTTTTAATACCTGTATATTTAACAACTAGAAAAAGGCTGCTGTTTTGGAAGAACAATAGCTATGAAACATTCATGGATTGCACTCAGTTAATCAGGCTCAGTAACCCCTGTTGCTTTTCCACAACAGCTTTTCAGTGTACTAAAGGATCTTTGATATGAAGGCTGTTTTCCGATTAGGTTATCAGACTGTGCATACATAGCTTGTTGCTCTGCTTGTCCTTGTGTAGTATTTTTGTCAGTATGCTCCAAGAGATGGGGGAAAGCCTTATGTTAGTCCTGTTCCTTTAGTCCTTGTTTGAGATTCTGTTGTCCACCTTAAGGAAACATGTTCTGTCTCACTGTATAAAACTTTTTGTTGTCCTCCCTGCTCTTGTGAAATCAATCTTCTTCTCCAGGCAGGCAGTTACAGCAGTGAGACCCATTCTGTTTGTTAGCCTCTGTGCTCCGAAGTCATGGTAATTGGTTGTGACTTCAGGTGGGAGAGGAAAGGAAGACTGCTTGCTAGAAAGCGTATAACAGTCTCTTCCTGATATAGATTAAAAAATTTCTTACACCTGTCTTTCTGGCCTCTAGGTGTTGCCCTCTGGCAGAAAAAATGGAGCAGGGCTATCCTATTCACCCCATATCTTACTGTATTCTGTCTATATGCCTTCACGTTAGAAGCTTGCCTGAAAACACCACTTATTCTCAGTTACCCTGAATTTCTTTCTGTACTTGTGAGTGACTCTCCCCACCTCATTTCTCTTGGGGGTGGTGGAAGCTCTGGTATTGGTATCAGATCTTGCATAAAGAAGCTTTGTTTGTGTCCTAACGAGAGAGGTTTTAACTTTCTGCCTGTGTTTTCTCATGCATGTTATCATTTTCCAACCTGCAAGGATGCTGAGGTTAGAGAAGAGAGGAGGCTTGAGGGAGAGACCAAGCAAGCAACACAGCAAAAAAAAAAAACAGCTGAAACCAGGCAGATTCAAGCTCATGCAGCATTGTGGCTGCCACGCGAAGCCTCGACAAGCTTGTGTGCTGCCCCTCATCTCTTCCTGCCATGCTACCGGCTGTGCGGCGAGTCATGAAGCCATGTGGTAGGGCAGCTTTCCCTCACCGTTCCGCTCCTCCTCACACAGAAAGAGCCAGACCTGCAGAAGCAGAGGGCTCTCCCGGCAGCACAGCTTGTGGCAGCGTCTGCAGACTAGCCTCATGACATCAGCACAGGGCTATGCACTGGATGAGCTTATTGCATTTTAAAGATCAGCTCTGAGGTTTTTTAAAATACATGGTAAAGGCAGCAAGTACACTGAATGCATTAAGCTAAAACAACCAGGCAAAGCAAAACAGTCTTCTGTTTGAAAAATAAAACATAAAGGACTTGTAGCATTCATTGATCAGCAATCCAAATTTCTAGCTGGTGTAAATTAGCACAGCTGCATGATGGCCGATGATATGATCAAGTTGATACTCCGGCCACACCTTTCTAAGTAAATTATTGTCAATTAACTCAATGTTTTCCAGTATGTAGAGCTATCGTACTTCCCATTCCAAATCATTTCTGTTCCACAAACTGGAAGGGCAAGGGGAGGCAATCTTTGCTTTTTGTAGTTTCTTTTAAAACAGTTACTGCTTAATAGTTGGGGTTCAAGTGGATCTGCTCATTTCAGTTACCACTTAATTTACATTGCTTCTTGTGAACTCTCACTAGAGTATGTCGGAGATCATCACTATGTTCAGGTGGAAGGGTCAGCAACATCCGTATTTTCTTTGAAAGAGGTAACTACTGTTATCATTTCTGTAACTTTATATACCGTGAAAGGCTATATATTGTCCAATGGTGCATGTATATTACCATACGTTATTATAGCAAAACTCTGGCAGGCCCCACCTCCCCCAGAATCTCAAGTCTTAATTTAATCACAAGGCTTATTCAACTATAGAATTAGAAAAGTGAGGGTACATGAGGGTATTTTCTAAAGACACATTGTACCTCATAACTGGGATCTACAGATTGGTGTGCTCGCACGGTATTGTTATCTGGACCACAGAATTTGTATTGTATCAGTAGGTAACCAGAGCTTCTTACCTGAATCATCTGCCAAAGAAATGTTGGTGAAAGTGCCATCCTCCTCGTCCAAGGGTAAATCCATTTTGCTTCCTTCTCTCGAAGTTTTCTGGGAAGTGCATTAAGCATGGCCGTTTGCAGCCATTTTTCAGTGCGCACGTGACTTCTCCTGTTAAATCCTTAATGAGTCCACTGTGGAGGTGTTACCCGATCCTGCTGGCAACTACACACGTCGTGCTGTGCGATATCTCGGCTGAACCTTGAGCTCCTTTCCGGAAATTGTTCAGCCAGAAGGCTGAAGAGCTGTAGCAGCTTCGTCAGATATGTGCTGAGCAAACGCTATTATTGCACGCTTTCTGTGAAGGAGCTATGCCTTCACCTGAATCGGGTTTTTGTTGGTTTTGTTAGTGTTTTTTTTAGGGCTGCGTGTGGTGGTTCGCTGTTTTTTTTCCATCTTTTGATAAGAAAAGATGGAAAGTCTTAACGTTAAATGTTCAAAAATGTTACTCGTGGCCCAAGCAAACGCAATGAACAGATTTTGGAGCCACCATTTTAAAATATAATCTTCAAATACTTAGGAATGTGAGTAATTTCACTTGAACAGTCACATCAAAACCAATTGGCTAAAGTGTACAAGTTAGTTATATGTGAGCATGTGGTATTCTCTGATAGTAGGTGGGAGGAAGGAAGAGAAAATGAGATCAAAGAAAACCCCGCTTGTGAGGGCAGTTTGTTTTCGCTTCTTAAAGAAAACTGAACATGGTTTGAACATGTATTTTAAAAAAAAAAAAAAAAGAAGAAGAAATACATATACATAAAAATAGCTTCCTTTTGCACTCATGGAGTAGAATATTTGTTTGCAATTAATTTAAAAGTATAAATGGCCCTGGTCTTGATTAAAGGGTGTAGTGAACGGTGGAACCACTTCCTGCTCAGGGGGTTGCATGTTCAGAGTCCACCTGACTTGGATCTTTTTTAATCAAAATTTGTATTCAGAAAAAGACCAAGTTTAGGATGTTGACAATTTTTTCTTAATTGGGAACATCTCTGGAGTCTTGCTGAAAAATGAAGTTAGTTTTGTGAAGCATTGCCCAGCTTACAGAAATGGTAAATGCAATGCTTTTTATTTTTTCTTCTGATCCTTTAACTGCTTGTGCGTGTGGTTTTAGTTTTGATAAAGCTTTTCTGTTGATGTCGGTGAAGGCACTGATGACTGATTTCAGAGATTACTGAAAATCAAGCACGTCTTGCATTTTCAGAGTAATGGTGAGTGTTACTCAAACTTAGTTCTTCTCCAAGTGAAGCTAAAAATTTCCCTTACTGAGCTTGAACAGTCAGTACGTTGTGTGCTCAATCAGTTCTGCTGGTAAAAGTTGGAGTGCATGGTCCTTCCTGTATGATTTTCTGTACAGTTTTAAATTAACTTGTAAATCCTGAATGAGAAAAGAAGAGAAGAATGGGAGAAAGGAGAAAATGGGCAATTAATGCAATCTTCCACAGGTCCAGTGGGGGTTCAGCTGTTGTTCACTGCTCTGCTCTTGGCCACTGGTGGTTGCAGCTGCTTTAATCCTTATTTGTCGTCGTGTTGAAATTTGATTGTTTTTGCTCTGGTGGAAAGGATTCCATATCATTTTTACTCCTCCACTGTGATGCAATAGCATGCTTCAGAGCCTTCCCATTAAAGGTAGGAAGCATTTTGTTCTTTTGTCTTTGTCCTTTATTCTTCTCAGACATGTTTTGTATGGTTGAAGCATTTCAACAACTCTGCTTGGAAGGGCATATCCTACAAACTCCTGCAATTATACGTTCTGTACCTCTGAATTTTGTAAAATCATACAGGTGTAGAACTGAACGTATTGTATCTTGTCTGAACTGTGTAACTCTCATCTAAAATGTTTAATTAGCTTCTCTCGCCTGTGTCAATATTGTTCTGTTGTATTGGCCATACGGCCTCCCTCTGGTAGGTGCAATTTCCAGGTAAATCATTAGCAGGTTTTGGACACGGGCTTTCGCAGTAGCGTAGTGAATATGGATGTTGTGCAGCTGCTGTTCGTGCCTAGATCAAAGTCATCAGTGGAAGCGCTGCAGAGTAAGAGCTGTGTTTTAACAGGAGCGAGTAAGAGGGGCTCCTCAGGGGGAAGGTGGGTATGGTTCATGGAGTGGTTTGGCCACCTCATGTGGGCTGCTCTGATCCCTGCAGCTTCTGGAGCCAGAAACAAGGTTTTTCACGTTTCACACACACACCTGCATCTTCCGTGATGTTAAAGGCACTGCAGTTACAGCTGGGGCTTGTTTGGCTCCATGAGTGCCGTGGTCAGGAACACTTCCTTTGGTTGGGGCCTGCTGCTTAGGAAAATAAGGTCTTTGGATAGGAGAAGCCATGCAAACGTGAGGTAGAAGCACCCCTTCCTTGCTGTCCTCACGCTTGTTTCGTGAGGAAGAGCAGAAAGGAGCAGCTGCAGGCAGAGGGGCTGACCAATGCCGAGCTGTGTGGTGGGCTTCGCCGTCAGCACCAAGAGTTTGGCCATTTCCACCTTCACTGGAGAATGGTGGACAGAAATGTGAAAGTTACTTTGGTTATAACATTTCAGTTCCTCTTTCTGGGGGTGTCAGTACCACATTGAGCAGGGGCCGGGGAGTACCTGGCAGCTGCGTGGCTGCCCTCGGTCAGAGGAAGCTGAGGGCCGGAGCGGGACGGGGACAGCCGGTCCTGGGCATCGGCACCAGCACAGCCCTGTGCGGGGCCTGTCGTGGTGAGTACCAACAGCAGGCACACGAGCAGGTTGCTGCCTGCCTGAAAGCAACAGATCAGTGCCCAAGGACGCCTTCAGCTTTGGCCCTGCAATGATTCTCCGAGCTCAGGGCCATGTAGTTGGTAAGGCCCCCTGTGTAAAATTGCAGGAGGCTCCTGGTCCTCCTGTGTAAAACCTGTGTATAGATGTGCCTGGTTGTGGCTTGTTCACGTTTTTAATTCTGGAAGTGGCATGTAACTAATTTGCTCATTGAAATGATTTAATGGTGACCTGAAAAGGAAGCTGGCTCAGAGTTAAGCACAGATGTGTGAACACTGAGCTGAAACACAGCGTGCGCCGTGCCCCCTGTTTCTGCTAAGAGTGTAACAGTGCTTGTATCTCGGTCGAGGTAGATTTCAATAGGGCTTAACCTGTTTAGGGCCCAGCACTAATCTGCTTTTACGAACTGAGCTATAACATTGCAACTTTCAGAAAGCCCCTCTGCCTGCCGCAGTTGTTTCCTGTCACAGTGCTGCTCTGTTATCTCTGGGAGTCCCCAGCTGGGGTACCTGGCGGAAACACTTCTCAGGGCTTCTCTTTCAAATATTTTGCTAGCTTGGAAAGCCAAAAGGAAAGAGTGGGGTCAGAGACAGGAGGTTGGTCAGCCAAGAGATGTTTTTGCTGTGTGTACCACTCAGCAGACCTCCTGACCCCTTGTTCCAAAGGTGTAATTGTACAGAGATGCCTGGTGCTGCTCTGATGCTTTTTCACTGTCAGTGATAGAAAAGATTTTTCTTGGTGAAGTCACAGAAACACTGAAGGCATGGGTTTATGTTAATTTCAGAGAATAGTGGGACATCACCTCCGGGCAGGGGAGATCTGTGTTGTAACGCAGCTTGTGGCTGACGTTCTGGTGGGCTCTGCTGATTTGAACAGGAGTCCAAGATAAAAGCAAGTTCTGCAAACGTGGATGTGTACGAGGTAAGCGGCACAATGTATGGAGTGAGTAAGTAGGGGATTCTGCATTAGGAAAAGGATTTTTGTATCCTTAGGAGATACACTGTCCTGCTTTCATCCTGTTTAAAAACATTGTATTTGTTTCTAGTAAGAATTTGTGAGTGAAGGGGAGAACCCAGCTCTGACTGCATTATGTGCAATACGCATTTGTATAAATTTGCCAGTATTTTCTTGCATACAACAAAGTGTTTGGAGTTATTTTTCTTACACAAAACATTCTAAAAACGCAGCCACTTCATCAGTTACACACAGTCTATAAAACACAACATTTTAAAAATATGTGCCTTGTTAGGAAGTGACAGCTGCCAGTGCCTTTCTGTCTTGATGAACTTAGAAAGACACCGTGGCACGTGTTTAGTGCATGCTAATAAAGCAGTGCTAGTGCTAGGAAATTCACAGCATGTGCCAAGCTCGTCTGACTGACACCGTGTGACAGTAACCTACTTGCAGAACAGCAGTTTACTAGGGCGGTGACAGAAGTAAGTGTATTAAATGTGTCATTTGCAGATTTAACCAGTAAGCTGAGGTGCACTAATGCTTGTCGGCAAGTCTCCTCATTGTATATGCCCTTCCCCTCCTGCCTCAGCACTTACCCCAGTTTTGGATACTCACGAGCTATGTTGTGTCAGAGTCTTGCAAATTTGGAGATGCCCTCCGAGGGCATGCGATGCAAATGAGTATCAGCATTGGCAAATGCTGCTTCTGAAGCTGCGCTGACAGCTGGCCACCTGGAAACCAGCCATGACAACTGCCCACTCGCATTCAGACCCACTCACTTATTACGTTTAATTTTGATAAATGTGTACATGATGTTTTCTGCCTGATTTTTTATTTTTTTTTTTTAAGTTGGATCTAGACCTCTGCTGTCTGAAAATGAGTGACTTGTTCATAACATCTGGAATGTGTGTCTTAAAATAGACCCACTTTCCTTCACACTTGTCCATTCTACTCTCAGATTTCCTGTCATGCGTCTGTCTAGACTTGGGGAACATTTGCCCACTAAATTAAAAATAAAAAACGTGCTTCTCCAGAGTACTTCAAATACTCCTTGAAGTTTTAATCTATTACAATTCCTGTAAAACTAGACAGTGAATGGGCAGTTATTGAGCCAATCTATATTTTGCTAGTGTGTGAATTATAGCTGTGTGTTCCATTTCCCTCTCCTTTCTCTTTCATTTGATACAGCTTTTCATAATTCTTAACTAGGTGACTCGGCACGTGCAACATGCAGCAGAACAGGACTTTTCATTGGACTTTGGGAACAGCTAGGGATCATCAGTCTGCTTTTCTCTGAACGAAAGCCCATTCTGCTTCACTCCATTGACCTGTAGTTCTGGAGATGGAACTAATTCAGGAACAGAGCTGGCTCAGGTAAATTCTCCATATGTAATAATTGTTTCATTGTGTTCATTAAAGATACTAGGAAATTAGTAGTTAGCTCACTGGAGAGTACCAGTTTAGAAACTGACAATAAGCATTTTTTTTCTTTCATCACTCTACAGTCATGCTAAATGTTTCTTCCACCACCTTGCAATACATTGATGCAGAAAAATGGGCAGCACATAACACTGTTCCAGGGTATCTGTTCCTTAGGCTTTTGATGGTTCCTTACACTTTTCTCTGGTGTGGTTGACCATTACAATCCTTCTGAAGCGAATGTGGCCCATCAGAGCATAGGAGCTTTTCCCTCTTCTCAGGCCTTCCTGGAGTCCTCCAGGTCTCTAACCAGCTAACCTGTGCACTTCCTCTGTTCCACAGGGCAGTTAAATGGAAAATACTTCAGATTTTAAACGTGTAGCCATTAAAATCACCATCATTAAATGGGTGAGGGAGATCTAATCAGTTCATGAATTTAATTGTTGGTTAAACAACAAGCTAATAATAGATTTTACTGTGCAAGAGAATTACAAAATTAGGTGGATCTCGATACAGAAGCTGGCTTCAGAAGTACTGCTAGCTGCAGGAGCACAAGAAGTTGGCTTTTACTAAGCTCTGTGATGCAGCGGCAAGACAGATACCAGCTTGCATTCCAATAGTGTGTCAGCACGTAGGCTCCTCTGTATCTTCTTCATGAATCTTAGCACTTAGCGGGGGAAAATAAGGGAGTTTGAAGTATTTTGCCATTTCAAACTTACTTTGAAAAATCCAGCTGTGGTCTGTGGCCTAAATTCTGTCTGCCTGGGGCTTGATCAGCTTCGCTGCAAGTACTCTAACTGGGATGCCTGCTGTTGCTGCAGGCTTTTAAAGAGAGGGTCATGTGGAACAGCATATGCTGGCCTTGCTGACTTTGTGCACTGAGGGAATTTTGTCATTTGTCAGTTTTTCTGCTGCTGTCTGCCTCCTGGCCTGCCACATACCTGAAGCACTTGCCAAGGCAAGTAAACAGGCTGCCACGCTTTGCCTGCAGAGCTGCCAGCGGAGCACTGCAGAGTGAGGTGTCAGTCATTCAGCAGTCAGATTTGGTCATTCAGCAATCAGATACTGAGTGACAATGAGAAGGACAAATTCTTTCATTGTGTATCTTTGTTGTTGTTGTTGTTTTGCAAGGTCACATATTCTACAAATGTTATTGACATTCTCCTACTGATGCCTCATTTGAAGGTCTCTCATTTCCTGTTGCATATCTGGTTTTTAAAACTCTGAGATTATTTAATGCTCTTCACAGAAATCCCCAGTATACTGCAATCATGTGACACGGCTGCTCAACCATTTTTGTCTTGCTTGTTCCTGAATGTTGTCTATTTAAGCTGCAGCTATGCTGGTTTTTCTTTAGTACAAGTCTCCTGGAAGGTTATTGCTGATGGCATCTGTGGCTGAAGCTAGGCTAGAGAGATGAATTATTTAAAGTGACAAATGTTTTTAATGGACTTTGATGATCAATAATGCTTATAATAATACAATAGCAGAGAAATCACAGCAGAGAGAGACCTCATGCATGGGAGAAAAAGCACAGTTTCTAGAAGAGATCTTTTGATACATTTTAGCCCCTATAAAACGGGCTGTATCCCAGTGACTTTAATAGAGTTGTGTTCAGTGTCATCCAGCATTATTGCCAGAGCTTAGTTTTATTGCAAGTCTTGCAATAGTTGTTTTCTTAAAAAGTTCAGCTCCTGAAATTAAAATAATCTTATATTTCATTTTTAAAAATGCAAGACTTGTGATAAAAAACTTTAAAACTGTAAACCCTGGCAGAATCTGAACACAACTGAGAAATATCAGGAAGTATTAAGGAAAAAATCTGTTATTTTAAGCCATATTTCATGAGTCATAACACTTAAATGGCTGTGGGCTTACTTTGTTCCTGTATCTCAGTGTTTGAAAAATACTTTATTAAGGTTCTTTCTTTTATCTGAAAGTTAATTCTTTTGAGACTGTGGAAGAAGTTGTTATGAGGTAGTGACTTTTATATGTATGTTTTGGGTTTTGGGGCAGTTCCTTTGTGAGCTTTCCTGGGTGGGGAGCCTGTCACAGTGGAATGAAGGTTTCCAGTTTTGATTTGGGAAAGCTGGAAGTAGAAGGGGAAAGGAGACAACAGTGTGTATGAACAAACTCAATTTCCATGCCAAGTAAATTATTTAAGAAGGAAAGAATGAAGCTGTGATAGTATTGCCAAACCCAAAGATTCAAAAATGCTATTCTGTAAATGATTTAGCTTCAAAAAATAATAAATATTGGGATTGTTTTATTAGCCTTTGCATTCTTCAACTATGAGCATTAGTGCCTCTAAGATCTCTTCAGACCTGAGCAAATCCTTTTTTATGGAGAGTCAAAGCAAAGATATTATGAAAGCATCCCAGATCAGGACTGGATACTGCAAGAAATGTCCCACTGTATTAATGCAGTCCAAGATGAAATTGTGATGTGTCATTTACTGAGAGGTAGCTGCAGGGCCTGTGCAATAGTAACTATGTGCTGTATGCAAATGTCTTGCTATCCAAACATTCACTGAAAGCCAAGAGATGGAATAGCTGTTTTCAGACGTTGCACATCTAGTGGTGGGATTACGGACCAAAAAGTTTACCAGGTGAAGCAGCAGCAGCAGAAAGCCTTGCTTGGTCTGTGCCCCAGCTGAAGCTCCTCTATGACGTGGGGTGGACCTGAAAGCTGTTCTCTCACAGTAAAGAGACGGGGAGCATGGCAATAACACAGCTGTTCCTGCGGGGTTGGCTCTGCTCTGTTTCACTTGAGGAGATGCAGTTTTAGCTGCTGAGGGGGATCAGACACTTAATGCAGTTTCACAGGATTAGTCACAGAACTTTTTACCTAGCCAAATACAGGGCAACCCTAAACACCCCTGGTTTTGTGTGACTTAGGGAAGAACGTTTCTGTGGACTAAAGCAGAGCTGTGACATCTGTTTCGCCCCTCCTCCCCTCGTTATATTGCACACTTACTTCTCTGTATCCCAGTTCCGTGCTTACCCCCACCTGTGCTTCTGCTCGATCTCTCTCTCTCTGAGTACCTTTACCTTTTCTTTCCCTCTCAGCCCTCTTTACCTGACCCTGTTTCTGTCATCAGTCACTTAGTGCAAGTCCTGACTCCTGCCGAGTTCTGGAGGCACAGTGTAGTAGTCTGCTTCCCACGGGGGCAAATTATTATCATCCGATGGGCAGCAGCTCACCCCTATGCCATGGTTCACAGCTCCCTACTCTTTGATCGTAAATACGAGGCAAGAGTCTGGTACTTGCTCCTGGGGGAGGGAAGGGAGAATTTGGCTGTGTATTTAGGGAAATTATACCGGACAACTTAACATGAAATGCTGCCTTTGTAGTGGAGGATAAAGAATCACTTTATAATTAGATTAGGAGTTCTGTCCTTTGGTAATGAAATGCAGCAACTTTAGAGATGGCATCCAGCAAAGCAATTTCAGACAGAAAGTGAAGATTGAGCCTGCCTGTGCAAGAAATTAATGGATAAACAAGTTCCCTAAGGTCTGTGGATTGTTTGTAAGGAGGGTTTGTTAGTTCTCTACATCCAGCCCCTGTATGAAGAGCCAGATCTTGAGGTGCCTACTCAATTTAGCCTTTGACAAACTCTGAGGAAGAACTGTGCAAAAATGAAGCAGTTTCTCAGAATGTGACTCTAACAGCACTTTTTTCTCATTAGTCAGATCAAACTGTCAGAGGGTGTCTTTGCCTGACAAAGGGAAAAAGAAACATATTTTTTCTCTTAATGCTTTTTTTTTCACAGAAGGTCCCCTTCATCTTTGACTTTCCCACTAGACTTCAGTCCCTTTCCGTGCATTAGTTCCCGGCGGAGTGACTCCCACGCTCCTCCAGCAGCCTTCCAAATCAACAGCCTGTCCTCAGTGATGAGTTTGACATTCATTTATGCTAATTATTCATGCTCTGTGTGTTGTATACTTCACATGTGTATGGAAACCAGATCTCTACAGCTATTTTGTTTCATTAGCTGAGAAGGATACCTACATGTTTTCTGAAGTCCACTGCTTTGTATGCAAATTATCCCCTCTATTTAAAGTAGGGATGACATTGCCAAGCCTTTTAGTGATGTCCAAAAATGTCTA
Organism: Anas platyrhynchos; assembly: GCF_047663525.1. Taxonomy (NCBI): domain Eukaryota; kingdom Metazoa; phylum Chordata; class Aves; order Anseriformes; family Anatidae; genus Anas; species Anas platyrhynchos. Next base: position 39,823,048 of record NC_092590.1, read on the forward strand.
GAAGCGTGCCCATTCTTTCAGTTTGGGGCTGGTTCCAAAGACCACTGCATTGTGTTGAATTCAATAAATAATTCTGTCTACAGGTCCATGGGAAACATTGCGTGAGATTATTTTATTTTATAGAGGGTATTATCTTTTAGATAAGATTTTAAACCTGTGTGTTGTATTTTTTTTTTTTTTTTTGCTAAATTTTGATCACTGATGGTGCTTGGACTTCTAATTCGATTAATTATGGTTTATCTAGCTTCCAGCTTTCACCTGTTTTTTACACCTTACATAAGCTGTGTTTATATACATCCAGAAATAACAGGCAAAACTTTTATACTGTTTTATAAAGCTACCTACTGTTTTTTTCTTTCAGTATGTTTCAGCTTTGTGAGGGGTATTAAAATGGTTCTCTGTATCTTACAGAAGCAAACCAGAAAGCTCTTTCACCGTGTGATTTATACTACAGTTGTACTCTGGTATATTAAACCAAAACATGGTGCATAGTTTGTAAGGTGTTTGCAAGATGGACCTTACATAGGAATCAGCTAAAGGATGCGATGCTTTGCTGTCAGACATCGACCCTCCAGACGCAGATTTTGCTGTTATATTCTGAGCTAGCTGAAGAGTGTTGATGTCTGGTCCAAAGGAGGGCAGTGTTTTCATTTTTTTAAAAAGGAATGTGTTTCTAGCAGTTCGTTTGGAAAAGAAGTCTGAGAGACTGTTCTACTTTTTTTTCTTTTTTTTTTTTTCTTTTTAAATTGAAGATGCTGTGACAGTTCTTGCTTGGGTCATCAGAGAGCAGGGTTAGCTCCCATTACCAGCAGTAAATGGAGAAGTACGTTTTACTAATCTGTTGCCCTGATATTATGTCATTGATTTTAAATTATGAATGAGGCAATGAGTATTTCCATACGCTCAGAGGGTAGTTCACAAAGGTGAGTTAAGCGAACACGTTCTGCGGTGTAGTCATGGCACACTAGGAATGCATCTGTCAGCACCCAGTACTTAAGGGCGACCTCCAGGAAAGATGATGAGGGACTCTTTATCAGGCAATGCAGTGATAGGGCAAAGGTTATTGGTATTAAACTAAATGAAGGTAGATTTATGTTAGATATTAGAAAGAAATTCTTTACTATGAGGGTGGTGAGGCCCTGGCACAGGTTGCCCATAGAAACTGTGGATGCCCCATCCCTGGAGGTGTTCAAGGCCAGGCTTGATGGGACTTTGGGCAGCCTGGTCTGGTGGGAGGTGTCCCTGCCCATGGCAGGGGGTTGGAACTGGGTGGGCTTTAGGGTCCCTTCCAACCCCCAAACCATGCTGTGTTTCTATGATCGGTTACTGCAGGTGAGTCAGTGAAGTTCAAGTGTAGTTCAGTTGCTTTTCATCCTGGCAATACACCTAATATTTATATAAAGTTTTTGTAGATATAATTAAACCACTTTTTTTTTTTTTTTTTTTTTTTTTTAAGAGAATGTATTTCTGAGCAGAATAGAAAGTGGAACTAAATAAATTGATAAAGGCTCCTGATTTTGGGGGGAACATTTGGTTGGCTCCAGGAGTGTCAGAGTAATAAAACTCAGCAATGAATGCTTACTTATGTGGAGTCAAGAAAGTCAAACCTCAGCATTTCTAGCGCTGCTTTTTGTTGTTTACCTCTAATTAATGTTAGCATTTAGCATCTTATGAACTTAGTATCTATCGTGTTTGTATTTGGAGATAGGTCGGTTGCTATTCAGTCACATAAGGTCACTGTATTCAGGACTCTTAGTGTGGTGCAGACTTGAGGCAATCCTTGCAGTTATTCTCTGGTAGCTCAAGCATGTGGGCATTCATTAAATATGGGGATAATTAATGCAAAAATCTTACAAATGCCATGTCTTTAACATAGTTTTACTGTGACCTCTTTTTAGGAGGGCTTGAGCTTTCTTCTCTATATGTTGGCAGTTGCACTGTATGCAGCTTCACTAGCTACGTATTGCATGTAATGCAGCAATCGGACTTATTTATGTTTTGGAAACAATTTTAGTGGTGTTTGGAGTTATAAGTCATTTGGGATAGTATAATTAAAAGGGTGATTTTTTACAGTTTTCTTCATTTCCTGAAAAAAAAAAGTATGGTGAAATTAACATTACACCTGTTAAGAGTGGGATGAGAACAGAGCCCAGTAACCTGGCTGATGAGCTGCTCTGGTTAGAGAGCCACCCTTTCTAACTCAGCGCGGTAGCTCAGGGAGAGAAAGGCATTCTGAATGCCTTGGTACTTCCAGGTACTTCAGTTTGTTCTGCTGCATGAAAACAGGCAGTGACAAGGTGTGTGTGTGGGGGGGGAGGAAATAGGAATGCAGGAAGACTAGTGAGAGGTAAGGAGAAGAGCCATGATACATCTTGGAAAGCCCCACAGTATCACATATAAGATAGAAAGCTGCTGAAATTAGCAAGGGATTTGGAAGGAAGATATTTGGATTTACAGATATTTTTTTCTGATTTCTATGTTTTCCAAAGCTTATTGAGAAATGTATTCAGTTGACTTGGAATTGTTTTCTCAGCTAATATGCCTTAGTAGATAAGATTTAAATTCATGGCAAAGGGATATACTTAGTTACTAAATAGTTTATTCTTGTAGCAAAAAGGTAAAACAAACAAATAAAGAACACTTAAGATACTTCTAAGTTATTTAAAATTTAAAGAAACTAGAAACATACAAGAAAGTGTAGTCATACAGCAGGCTTTCTTTTAAGCATAAATAGAGATGATCATCATTTCTTTGTACAAAATGGTCCTTTCCAGCCTGGGCTTTTGAGTGGAATTATGGAAATAATAATGAGAAGCCAATTCAATACAAATGTTTAAAAAAAAAAATATCAGAAATTTTATTAATTTTCTGCTGTTTCGATATTTTTGTAATAATGTGCCCAAAGTAAAGTTAAAGATTATAGAAAAGAGAAGCAGTATTGTTATTGATGATATTTCCCCATACCTCAAACTACATTTTTTATTCAAATACCATCATTCAGTACAAGGTGCTTTATGAAACAACCTGATACTGTTGACAGAAAGGGACGTAGTGAATAACTTCTTAAGCTGAAGTCTGGAGTAGAACGGGGAATGCTTCATGAGTAGGACGTTTTCCCATGTTCTAGTCAGTGCTATGTATGATAAGAAATACAGCTTCAGAAGAAATATTATTTATGAGCAGTGATTAGAGGGATTTTACAGCTCTACCTTCTGGATATTTGGACTAGGCAAGTAGCAAGGATGGAGGAGAGTTATGTGGTATGCTGAAAGCAAAGGGATGAAATTTAAAGGGGTAAAATTTAATTCAGATCAGGCTGTTTTGACTGCAGAACAACTGTAGTCGGGTTTTAACAAGCATGTATATCTGCTACATTGCTAGAAGCTCACAGAACCCAGACAGTGAAATGCTAGGAAATGTGCTGCTGGTGAGCATTAGACTGGGTTGCATAATTGGATCTATTAAATTAAGTCATGTGGGACAAAGAATAAAGAAAAGTTCTGCAGATGGACAGGTGAGCTCTATATCTCAAATACTTCAGCTCATGGGACAACGTTAAAAACTTTTTTTCCCAAAAGTTTCCCACTACCATATTTGCTGTCAGAGTAAAATTTACCTCTGGATTTGAGCTAGAGTGCGGTAATTAGTGAGGTTTGTTCTTATAACTCTGCCAACAGTCTTGAGAATACGTTGGGGGATTTTTTCCTCATTTTTAACTCTAAAATAGAGATGTTTTGGCAAAACCCAGATATGACGTTTTTCCTGAAATGGTACCTAGAAGTATTTTGATGTCCTTTAGAAATGAGGGGGTGTGCCAGCACCATTTGCATAAATGTAGCCCACTGTACAGATATGACTTGAGCTTGCTGGCAGCTCCTACAGGAGTTTCTCAAAGAACCTCTCAGCCTTTTCAGATTTGTTATTGTTGATATTTATGTTGTGTACCTGATCCATGGATAGGTATTTCTGTGTTTGCTGCTATACCAATACAGAACCAAAAGGTCACGGCTCCAAAGAGGGTGCAGGTAAGACAAACTAAAATGAGGAGGACTCAAGAAGAAGCAGTGGGATGGATAATGCTGACAACGTGCCAGGGGGTATTCGCAGCATGCTGATAGTCTGACTGTTGTCAAAGCTTTTCTTTTGGTCACCAAGGGGGAGAACCTTCTGAAGGGAACTGTGGAGAAAGGTAGTGGGGTAATACTGCTGATATGTTGCGGCTATCTTTGGAGGTCTCCTAGTCACCAGGGGAAGCAAGCTCAGGAATATATTGAGTAGGCAGGCAGTCTTGCATCGCAGTGTAACCAGTACTGAGCACCTTGGCGAGGCACAAGAAGAGGAGGCAGGAGGAGAACTGGGAAACCTCAGAAATCGAAATGGGCAGGTTGTGTTGGTAGCTGAGAAGCAGCTGCTCTTTGAAAGTTCTTTTTACAATAAAAAGGCTGGCTTAAATGTGTGGCTCGTTCTGTTCTTGAAGAGCACTGGGTGGTGTAAGCAGGAGGAGCAGACAGGGAGATGCTCTGTGGGATGCAGAGGGGTGGAAGGCAGCGATGGCAGCTGTGTTTGGCTGAGTTACTTCTCTCTGGGTCAGTCACTGCAGCACGGCTGCGATGTCCCAGCAGTGAGGTACCCGCTGTTGTTTCTGTCTTTCTGTCTTCTGTGGCACATTGCATCACTCCTGGTATCTCCTGTCTCCAGGAAATAGTTTAACAACTGGAAGTATCACTGAGACTAGCAGTCCTGTGTCTTTTCGTAGGATATTTCCCATTTCTCAGGGCAAGTTTGACTTTGCTGACTGTTACCATGTCTAGCATCTGTTGCTAAAACAAATTAGCTCCAGGAAGTAAAGATACAGATCTTAAAAACCAGCTTCAATAAATGCCTCTGACTGCTTTGTGAAATTTTCTGCCTGTAGTGCTGCCTTTATGAGGAGCCCTGTATATACACACCGCTCCCCAAATGTAGATGAGTAATTTTTAAAAGAGATGGATGGCATTTAATTCCCTTGTTCCCAGCAACTGTAGGCAAACAGCCTTTTACTTCGTATCCATTTTCCTGTTGTTCGTGGCAGTCAGGAAAGCCAGGACACCCGTGACTTCATGTGAGAAAAGACTTTGCCCTGCAGGACCTGCCCTACCCAGTCACTGTCTGCAGAATGCTTCTTGGAGCTTCAGAACTTCTGCTCTCATTTGGACACACAAAATCATCTAACCTGCCAAGCAAGGTTATAGATTACACAATAACCTCTTTTCTGTTACCTGGCTAAGTTTTTTCAATCCCAGGAATCAGATGAGGTCTCCTGCAGTCATTAGAGAAGGAACAATTCCTTTCCTGTCAGATGTGCTACATCAGACTAACGTGCTGTTCTCAAATATTTTCAAGGACCTCAGGTTCCTATACGTTGCTTAGACAGCTTGTTGAAAAAAACACACTGAAACATTCAAGAAATAATGTTTGGTTAGTTAAAATAATCCATTGCTTCTTGAGTGGCCCATTAATTTCACCCATAGTTCCAACACTAATTGAGAGACTTCACTAGCATTTGACTCTTGAATTATGTTGGGGTTATTTTTTACCTGGGTTTCATATTTCAATAAAAATTTTATCAGGAACAGCAATGTTCAAGTGTACGTGCATTACACTTTTCTCTCTGTGGGGTTACTGCCATGGCCATCTGCCTCAGGACCCAGGATTTGCCATTTGTTACTCATTACCAGGGAGCCATTCCTCTTTGACCAAAAGCGATTCAAAACTTTCCCATATGTATATTTTAAATATGTTGTTTTATTGCCAGCTAAAATATGTTGTTTATATTGTTGAAGCACAATTGTTTGCCTACAGATAGATAGTCAGTAAAAACAATCACATTTTTATACTATATAGTTATGTCTGTGTATCAGAACATGAAGTGGACCAGTGTTGAGGGCTTCTGCAAATCCAGTTTGAACTAAATTTTCTTGCTAGTTTCTGTAGTATTTGCTGCTTTTGCACAGAAGGTGTGAAAACGGATTCAGGAGTCTCCCTTCCACTGCCTGACTTATGCTCTAACAATACAGTTGGGTTGTAAAATAACTCCTTTCCCCTCCCTGAGTTGAAAAGCCAGCTCAAAGTCTGCTTGAAAACATGAGCAGGCTTCTTGCCCTGAGTGATGTTTAACCATTAGAAGGTGACTTGTTTATGGTCAGTATTGAGCTGTGATTTGAAGAGGTGCATCAGTAGTTGATGTTGTGTTGTTTTTTTTTTTGTTTGTTTGTTTGTTTTTTTCCAATACAATCATAGGACAGAGTAACACCAACAGTGACAAAATGATGGTTTGGATATGACTTCAGGTAGATACACCCAGTATGGATCTCTGGATGGATCTCGTGTGTGTTACTTTCATGTCATGGCTGGAGTGCTGGAATGTTTTGCCCAGATGGAACATTTTGAGAGCTAGTACAAAGAAACAAAAACATCAGTGTGCTTGTTTGTTGAAATGCTCCTCGAGGTTTTTTTGTTGCTGTTTTATTTTATTTTATTTTATTTTTTAAAGTGCACATGTGTGCCTGGGGACATTGTCACAGCTGGTAACCTTCTGTAAACATGGGGATACCAGATGAATGCTTTCTATTTGTGTCTTGCACTGTTTGGCATAACAGTAATATGACTAATTATGTAATAAGGTAATGATTTGCTTTAAGACTCGCTTTGGGCAGGGAGGAAGATGTATGACATCCTAGGCTTCTCTCTCTCTTTCTCTTTCTCTCTCCTGCTTTCATCCTGGCAGCTGAGGAACAGCACAAGATTTTCCCCCTCGTTCTGCTGTCTGCCAGCCCCTTGGGTGCTCTTTTAAACCTACCTCAAAGTCATGATCTAGTTAAATGAAAGCTGGTGAGATCAGAAAATGGGCAGATACAATGAGAAGCGCCACTGCACGCAAAGATGTCTGGTGTAATTTCAGTACCTCTGCTGATGTAAACTGTAGCCTTAGCCTGCTGCTGGCTGCATTACAGGTCATTGTTGTCTTGCCATACTAGAATTGTGGTGGCAAAAATAATATTCTTTGCTATTTATTTCTTTTGATCAGTGCTATTCTGGGGGCAGGAGAATGGGAATGCTTCCTAGAGAATAAGAGAGTAGAAAATCGGAAGACAAATTCAAACCGCTTCCCTGATAAAAATAATAATAATAATAAAAATGTTTAGTATGAGTTTGGGCAAGGTCATTAGTGGATCTTGTCCTCTTTTCCCTTTCTCTAATTTGGGAACATGCTTTCTCCTATCATGTGTCTGGTGCATCTGTTCAGACCTCTCTGTAGATCTGTTTGTTATTGTACATTTGTACAATACCAATTTTATTTGGGGTTAATCCATCCCATTACTCATCTGTGTTTGTTCTCATGTAAGTACTGCAACAGGAAGAGCATCCAAACATTATCAAATACTCATTTGCATTTGTTTAAAAAATCTTCCCACTTGCAAGAGAATATCTGTTTGATTATCATATATTAACAAAGTTTGAGCACACTTTTCTTCAGCATCTCATTTCCTTGACAACAGATAGTCTTCCATTTTAAAAAACAGGTGTCTTATAATTTGGAGGGCTATAGCACAATACTGTAAATCAGACCTTAGCTGAAAAGGCTCTATCCATTATTGTGTGGCTTCCAGGGTTTTTAGACCTTCAGATTTTCAAGAAATTTTTAAAAAGTAAAGAAAAAAAATAAAACAGCCATCTATTTGCCCATGTTTTCTACTTGTTTATCTTCAGATTATGGCATTTTTGGTGCTTTAAAGCTAAATTCAACTGTGTGGTTATTCTTTTGGAAATAGATTGTAAATGTTTAGTCCATTGATCTTTTGTTTTGTTAGTTCAACATACAAACTATAAACCCATCTAGCTGCTTTTCCAAAGATGCAAGCCTTCTGAAGCCAGCTGCCTGCATCCTCAGTTTAATGTTGCTACTAGTTTTTATCGTTATCTTCTGCATTTCCTCGTATTCCTCGTAAGACAGAATGCTCATTGGTGCATTTTCACCATGCAAGGTTTTGTGTTCTTCCTCATTCTGTTGCATTGTCCTTTTTTTTTTTTTTTTTTTTTTTTCTTCCTCAGTATGATCTCTTTTAAAATGGATGTTTCTCAGTTTATGAGATCTTCATCTTCTTGCAATCATCTAACCCAGCTGACTGCATTGTTCAAGATACGGTGATTCTAACGTGATTTCAGCCTATCTCTGGAGACTAGTTTGGCAGATAAGTTATAATATCGTGGTTTCTTTCTACTGTTTATATTCTAAGCAGAAGAATTTAGGAATTTCACCTCAAGGTAAAGTTTCACAAAACAACAAGGGTTACGGATGAATTTAAATGGATGATGGTGTGTACCAATCTATTGGATTTTTTACAATAACTACTGAAACTGATCTTATGGCTTTATTACAAAGAATAGGAGGTGTCTTATGTCAACAGTTGGCTCTAGGAAGTTTTGGTGGTTTCTGTTTTTGTTGTTGTTGTTGGACAACATAAAGCAGCACTTTGTGGCTGGAGAACATCCAGAAAGTTAAGTAGGTTGTTTATATTTACAAAATATATTTAAAAACAGGATTTTGTTGATGTAGACAATACCAGGTGAAGACTGGCAATGAAAAACTTATCGTTAGTTTGAGTAGAAAATTTTGGTTTGATGGCATTTTTGTGATCATGTGACAGGAGAGGAACTTATTGTAGACAATACAAGGCAAAGGGAAAGCATTTCTTTGAGTGAAGAACATTTCTTTTCTAGAAAACTTGTGTTGGGTCCTACAGCTCTTTTCTCACCTCTTCTGGAGACAAATGTATGTGACTTCTGCTCCGGATCTGGTCGTTTAGCAATTATTAATGCTTCGGCAGGCAGTAGTAGCCTTGGTACTAATAGGTAATCAGTACATCTTCGGCCACTGGAGAGCATGACAGCTCAAATTAAAGAAGTGAGTTAATTCTAATCATTGTATGTTAGGACATGAAAATACTGTGGCTTATTTCTTCTGAACACTATTCCTTTTCTCTCCTTAGAAATAATGTCAGGTGGTGTACATAATCTGATGCTTTCTTGTTTAACAATTGTATTTTTCAAACAAATGATGCCTACAAGAATGGTTTAAAGATGCATAGAACATGCATTATTTTTCTTTCAATTATTTTTATTCTTAATGTCTACTCAACTATATTCTGATTAGACAAGTTATTTATGCTTATGTAAGTAACCAAAAAAAACTTGCACGTTATTTACAAAGGCTGTGTGGTAACTTGGTATCTTGACAATTTGCTTTTGTTTTATTTGCCTGCCTGTGACTTTTGCATGAGCAGCATGCTTCTAAAACACTTATTTGCAGATGTCACTTTAAATATTATTTTCCAAGAGTTTATTTTTCTTAGAAAACAGATGTCTGTAATTATCTTCTTTGACCTTCGAGACTTATCAAAGTCAAATAGGTAATCATCCAATCAGACGGGCTATCATTATCAGAAGAAAAGTAATTATAATCTGAATATGTTTGAACATGATTATTACAAGCCTTAAACAGTTACACTTCTGATTGGGGCAGAACTAAAGACATTATCACTTCATAATTCACATGATGTAACTTCACTTATCCTTGTAATTTTGGAGTATGAAGAGCTGAATTTACTGAACAGTGCGATTCTTTAAACTTGAAAAAAATTATGTAATTCCCTCTCTAAAGCCAGAAGAAGGATTCTCAAGATCTTTATGCTGAAATTAAGGAAAGCTCTATTTAAGAACACAAGAACTAAAACACGGTATTGGAGAAGTCTCTAAAAGAGCGGAGGAGTGCAGCGTGTGTTTGTGTATGAAAATGCACTTGGAATAAAATGTTTTGCTACTCTGGGTCCAATTTAACAAAACACTGAGAGTCTCCGTGGTTCTAAGCATTTATATGATAGCTTTGTGTCTCCTGGGGTCAAACCCAAAGCTAGCATATCTCCTCCAGTGCGTATCATCTCTTAGGGGACTGAGAGCTGAGGAATGCTTTGCTGAGCACAGCTTGAAGGACACGGTCCTTGGGCTGTGCTTGGCTGAGGTCAGTGAAAGGAAGACCGTGCCAGTCCACAGGGGCTGGCAAGTTCACCCTGGGCTGGTGGGAGCTGCTGCTGGGGAGGAGGGAGTTAGACTGCTGTAAGCCTTGTAAGTGCAGTTGTAGGGGAAGACAGAAGCAGATTTTCATCTGATTCCTGATAGTTTGGCAAATTGTGCAGATAGGGAGATTTGTTCTTAAAGATGAGAAAGCACAGATATGTGAAAAAATGAAGTGAAGCAGAATAAATGGTGATAACTGAAGGATGAAGGGAAGAAGGGGAGAAGGAGAGCTCTAAAATATACAGGGCTGCCCATAGTGAATGTTTCGATTGCTAGGGTGGGAGATCTGACAGGTGACGGCTCAAGGCTCAGAAGTTACAATGGGTTCATGGTGAGAGAGAAGATTTATTTTAAGAAGAATAATCCTCAAGGGACTGCACCTGCTGGAGTTTGTGTAGGTCTGAGCGGCACCAGGATTGTGTTCAGTTGCTGAATATCCCCACCCTGCAAGAAGTAACTGTGATGGCTGACTTCATGAAATGTGAGCCAGCAGAGCTAGCACCAGCTGGCAGAAAAATGCTCATCTGGAGACGGTCATGGGTCTGTTCGGTGTACTTCAGCACCGTGCTGAATGCTTAGGTGAGGTGCAACATGATGGTCCGAGCCCTTCTGCTTGGGAATCAGAATGATTTTTCCCCAGCACAACAAAGATGTGAGTAGTGTTATGCTGGGCCTGCACAAACTGGGTATGTGGAGCAGGGGCTGGCTAATTAAACAGCTGCAAAGAAGGCAGAAGCTTTTCAGATCACTGGGGAAATCTGTCAGAATAATGTAACTGCACTGTCGGACGTTTCTGGAGTCTTGCACATCTCTGGGAAAAATTATCAGCCTTAGATTCTCTGTGGACCATTGAAGATCAAATCATTTTAAAGGATGAAGAAATAGATTCTTTCACAGCGGGATATGGCCTGTGGCAATATTAATATTTTTTGGCTTGGGCCATGCTTCAGAGGTTCATACAGACTTGGAAGGAGCCTTTTTACAGCTAGGAGATGTCTTGGTGCTCAGCACTCCTCTGAAAAGGTATCGGTACGCTGACAGATGATGATTTAGGATAACCTGAAGGCTACCAATCTGAAATGAAAACAAAATAAATGGCAGTTATTCTGTAAGAGAGAAACTACCCTCCGCACACCCAATGCGACAAGAATTCACTTGGATGAAAAGGGGTTGCAGGGGCCTGAAATTCTGCAGAACTAACTCCCCCCAAACTCACAGATCTGCAGACATTTTAAAGGGCTTCATTCCCATTACAGGAGGTTTATCTGTAAGCTTACCCATATTTCAAAACGACTGCACAGGCCGGATGAAAAAGGGAAACCATTCCAGGAGTCAACAGCATGATTTAACATTTTTCAGCACTGAGAAGGGAATTTGTGGCTCTTTCAGCTCACTCGTGTTTCAGAGCCCTTCTGATCCAGGACTCCACTTGTACAACTTAGAGGCTGACATTGGACACAGCGATGTTGCCAGCTTGCTGCAAGAGAGATCTGAACTCTCCATGGAGAAATTAGTTGCGCTATCTGCAGTTTATAGCAGTCAGTTTTCAGCAGTAGGTGAGTGAAGGAAATTCTGTAGGCAGGAGATGAAGTGCCATCACCGTGGTGGGGTCTCTGGATGCAGGAACTCTCAGGACATACCACTGTGTGACTGGGAACATCAGGGGTGTGATGAGCTGCTGTGATTAGCTCTGGGCTTAAGCAAAATAATGCTCATGGTGTTTTCAGACAGCATTGTGAGTGCTTTGTTATCTTTCCATGTAGGAGAGCAGGGAAATGGCTGTGAAATATAGCTGCTGATAAAAGCATGGTGGTCATATTTCCTCCTTGCTTTTCAGAACTAGAAAAATCCTCATCCTCTGGAAGGAGGAACACAGAGATCACAATTAGTCTCTAGTGCAGTTCAAAGTTTCTGTGATAGCAGAATAATGTATGATTTGCAAACTTAGTTTCTAGTAATGAATCAGAACAAAATGTTCATGTTCTAGTCTAGCCAGTCCACATTATGAATGAAGGAGAAATACCCTCTCCTGAGCTGCTGAAAGAAAACTGGGAGAGAAGAGGAGGTGAAAAAAAGCTATAGAGTGACTTGGATGTGGTGTAAATCTGCTTGGGTTTGGATCGTGAAAATGTTCTGATAAAAATTCGGTATATATATGAGTTCTACAAGTCAGCTGTTGAATTGTTTAATTTTATCTTGCGGGGATAAGTCACACTCAGAACTGGCTTTTGGGGACCTCACCAGGGGGTGTGTCTGAAATCCCAGCCAGTCATAGGTAAATCACTGGGATTGCAAAACGATGTTTTCCTCAGCTTTATGGAATGAGTTCCTTTCAGCAGTAGGAGGATCGAAATACTAGAAGCTGCAACCTGTGGTAGCATGGTCCTCATGGCAAAGACCTGTGAAAAAAACGGCACGGGAGATGAGAGATTTACCTGTTGCTGACTGCTGATGTTGAATCTAAGGCACTGAATGACAGATGTGAGTGACGGTACTTCAGACATAGAAACTGAGAACACCAGTGAAGTGCATGCTATTTGTGAGAGGTAAGAGAGCTCATTAGAGCACAAGATTGATTAAAAGGCAGGCTGGGATTTCTGAACAAGACCGATAGATTTTTTATTTTTATTTTTTAATATGATTCTGGTGCATTCACAGAATTGCAACTTCATTTTTTAGCAGAGAAATCTGTCCTCCCATAGAAGTATTCAAGTTATCACGTTGCTCTCTGCAGTTTGGCCCTCCCTGAAGGGGCAATGATGTGTTTAATCAATCAGTCTCCCCTGGTTTATTCTCCTGGATTTGCAGTAATCTTGACATTGCTATGTGATGGTGTTAGGAAAGCAAGGACAGCCTGATGTAAGCTTGGAGAGCAAGATTTCTTCAAGATTTATCACAGGATTGCTAAAAGCTTCAATCAATAAAGTTTGGCTGTTCCTTCTAATTTCTTTCCTATCTATATTTCAATTCACTTTAAAGACAGTCTGTAAGAGTCCTGGGTGAAAAGGTCTCCCTGGGCTTTTTCACTTTCCACAAATAACTGAAACCCATGTTAACAAGTTATTATACAATGAAGAATTTCCTGTGCACTGTCCTTTCCTCAGCCACCTAACTCCCTGATCAAGGTAGAAAGTCAAAAACAGATGGAACACCTCCCTCCAGAAGCCTATTCATAAACTCTCCTTACATCATCTTTTACAGAGTTGGAGCTACTCATTTCTATTTTACAGTTTGATTAACCTTCACCAATTAAAGCAATGGAGTGCATATGAAGACAACTAATTATTGATTATTTCAAGGTTCAGTTTTATCTTCTTCAGGGCCTTTCTACAGTTCTTTCAAAGCTCTTGAATATTTAGATGAAGGAAGAAAATATTTGGGTTGTGATTGAGTACATGGAAATTATTTTACTGACAGTTCTTTAAATTCTTCTTTATTTTTTTAACAAACTCAGTACTTGTTCTTGCCAGTTGTTCAGGCATTTTAAATTTGCTTCATGGGTAATTTCTTCCCTTCCTTCTCATTTTTTATTGAATTAAATCACAAAAGTCCCTTCCCGCAGACTCACCTTGACAACTCGCTGCAGTTTGTGGCTTTTGTTACTGCTCAGCCTCACTACATGCCATAAATTCATGCATCTGAACAGGCAGTCATCTTTCTGGAGAAATCAGTCCTTCCTTTCCTTTTGATTTCATTGTCTTGCATTACAGCTGCTTACCAAGGATTTTTTTTTCCACAGGAAGTTACTTTTATCTGGTCTGAAAGATTCTACTGTTTTTATCATCTTCACTGCTCCGTCTTGCCCCAGAGCTACCTGTGGCCGCACATTTCCTTTTCTTATGTTTCTCAAGGAATGTAACTTCAAAGATTTACTTGAAACAGCACTGTAATTGGTAGTGACTCCTGTTTTGAATATACGGGATACGGTCCATTCTCTAAACTACTTAAGTTACAGATTATACAAACCAAATAACTGAGATCCCCTCTTGATGTTCATCCTAACAGTTCTGAGCCCTGCATAGTGACTGCACACTGCTGTTTGTAGACAGTCAAGTGTGTACTCGTGGAGCTGTTAATTGGGTAATAAAACTAGTGTGTGTCTCCTAGTTCAAAAGCATTAATTCTTTGAAGCCAGCAGCACTCAGCCTCAGTCAGCCCTTAAATGCAGTAGCAGGGCCTGACATGGCTGGAGCAGTGTGCACGTGGTCCTCTAACTTACAATAATCTAGCATCTATAACTTAGAATGACCTAACATTCAAACACATTTAGATTCAGCAATGGTGGGTTTCCTACAGGATTCTTTAATCATCAGGAGAAGAGTATTCCATGCTCAAAGTCTCCAGCAGCTAACAGCAGCAGCAGTTTTGTGAGATAACTTCTCTGGAGGGAAATTACTGGGGTAGGAGAAGTTGCACCTAAGTATGATTTTATGTAGGTGCAAGCTGAACTAGAATTTGTCCTACAGCTTTTATAATCCAAGTCTTGCACAAAACAATTGGTGGTCTCTGAGAAAGTTACTTTCTAGTTCTTATTTATCATATTTTTACTTCCCTTTTGTGTTTTGTCATAAGCTGTCTAACCTAGCCTTGTAAAGCACCCTTTGAAAAATCAAGTGCCTTTTCCCTTTAATTTCCCATATTCTGTCTCATTTACCATTTTTTCCTTAGAACTTTTTCCACGTTATTTGTGAATAAAATATAGATACTCTACTTCTGTGATGATCTTAAATCAGGGCTGCATTTATATTTGTGTTGTTCAGACCATGAATGCACCGATCACCCCCCCTTGCTGGGCTTTTTGTTCAAGTCATGCATGGTTCACTCGGAGTGTACAAACTTGTTTCCTTTGGGATGAAACAAAACCAGCTGTGCACTGAGGCTTCAATGTACTCCAGGCACTAAATGGCATCTGGTCCATAGGAGCTCGTGTCCTGCACTGGCGGGGGAGAGAGCGAGCTGCTGCAGGGTTCCTTCTGGATTGCAATAAGAAAGGCCTGTCAACAAACAGCGTGCTGAAATACTGTTTTAATAAGATAGTGGGTACATCTGATGTCCCTTCAGATGCTGGGCATCCTGCATTTGTGCATTTGGATGGACCTGGGATGGATTTTTCTTATGGCAGGCTGCACAGATCCGTCTGTGTAGAGGGGCTCTTCCCACCTGCGTCACGGTGCCTCCTATTTTGTTCAAATCATGGTTCCAGCAATCTTCTCCTGACAGCCTGGAAACGTTACCTGTGTTATAATATCCACCAGCTCACAGCACAGGCTGGCCCAGAGCACACCATCATTACAGAGGCTACTCCATGCTAATGCACAGGCCTCTCGAGCCTCAAGTACAAGGCCCAGGGGAGCAGACACAGCTCAAGGTCAATTACTCCTTCAGTACAGTGTCTTCTGCAAGGCTCCCAGCACAGCTAGTCAAAAGTAAAAAATACTCTGAGGTGTATATGATGTAGCTGTCAGATTCTCGGTGCCAAATCTTTCATTTTATGTGTTCCTATCAGTCCGTGCTACTAGACAATGGAGGCAACAGCCTTGATGTATTAAAAAGGATCTATAGTTCTCATTTCTGGTTTTGCAGAGGTATTGTAGAGTCGTGTATCATAGAAACTTCCTCATGTTGTCTAAAAAGTAATTTGTCTTGGGATGGGGGACAGAAATTACAGCAGTTGTATTTGCATTGGGTGTCTGTAGCTCTCAGAAGTAAGAAATGATTTTGGAACTTTTTTAGTTGCTTTTATCAGAAGTTGTTGACCTTTCTGTATCTTACTGAAATTAATCATAATTTACTAATTCTAAATGTTTCTTTCTGTTATCATAAGAGACATTCTTTTTCACCTTTCCTTCTAATTTTAGCATTGACTCGACACTGTGCATGTCTGCTTCTCCTATTGCAGAATTCGTTGCTTGGTTTTAAACAACCTCCTAAGCTTTTCTAAGGAATCTAAATTCACTCAATTAATTAAGTAGCTTATCTAATTGTGCTTCAAAAGTTCATCTGTTCTGCATCACAGCTAATCTTGAAACTTGGCATGAAACTATGCACAACTTATTTTTGCATTATCACGCTGTATTCTTCAGAAAGTGTGACAGGAAGGTTAGTGTGCCCATAAAAGTTACTGGGCACATTATTGAAAGATGGGGGACTGGGAACTAGTAAGCCTTTAACGTTGACTCTTGGAAATCCCTGAACTACAAACAGTTTATGGAGACGGCAAGTCGATAGTGATACTCACCCTCTGCATCCTTTGGGGCTGCTGCTGGAGACAGGATACTGGGCTGAATGGAATTTTTGTTAGATCCTTTATGGCTGTTCTGATGTGTTATATCAAACAACCTGCATCCTTTTAAGTGTGTTTGCATCATTACATACTCGTACTTCCAGACATCTTCATCTTTCACTAATTGGACAGAGTACCTTCTCTTGTGACCAAATTTGGGACAACAAGAACTTGAACCTGTTAAATATTCTAGTAACAACAGCCCTGTATTTTCTGTGATATTTGCTGACAGTTCTTCAACTTAATGAGGATTAATGGCCTGTTTTAAGGAGGCTTTTTTGCTCTAATATGTCTCACTGACAAATAAAACAGTCGGTTGCTTCTGAATCATTTTCAGCTTTGAGAACGGTCAATATTTAGTAAATTATCATTAACAATTCTAACAGTTATTCAAACTAAAAGTATTTTTCTCATAATGCAATATAAAGACGTAAGGACACTGACTAGTGAAATTATTATTGAAAAACATTCTTAAAAACAAGTGCATTGAGCATACAGTTTCTATTGACACTCATGTATGAGAATTTTTATGTGTCTGTCCATACTCTATCCACACACAACTGTGTTGCATTAACCCTACTATGATTGCAAAGTCAAGTATACAGAATTGAGGAGCATCTCAATCAATATCTTATATTAATTTTATCAGTTTTGTTTGTTCATTGTGGCATGCAATTTGATTACCACTGTATTCCCCTCCTCCCCCCCCCATTTGTCTCATTGTCTAGAATGGACAGTGTTATACAGAAATAAATCTTCCATCAAGATGTGAGTTTGTAACCCGAAAGGTACGGGTACCTCTGCCACTGGTGTAGGTGTTCCAGTTTTGGTACAGCACGGCCCAGATGGGTTCCCAGCATCCCTAAAAGGTTTGTACAATCCAGCACTGAGCCCTCTGCCACGTTTTCATGGCTACAGAACCAATCCATCAGGGTTATGGAAGTGCTCGTCTGTGATACAACCTCTCCTTTTGCTACAGAGACTTACTGAATGTTTTTAAAATGTTTTGCCTGTTTATGTGTTCAGCGTGTGGCCTGAGGCCTTCCTTACAGGTATGCATCCGTAGCACACCTGAGTGTTATGGAGCATAGGAGTTTGTATCAGAGGATGTAGGGAGGTTGCTTTCAGGGATGCTTGCTGGGCAGGATTCCCATGTGTGAATGAACTAACATGGTTTTATGGAGAAAAAATGAGGTGTAAAAATGCTAAAACTACCCATTAATTGCAAGCACCTAATTTAATGTGCAAAAGGTCTGAGATTTAGAGTACTTAATGTATAGCACTTCAGTAAGTTGAATGCCCAAGTGCCACTGGCTGCACCAAACCGTGAATGAATACACAGTGTGACAGCAAAACAGATGACAGCCAACTGAAACTGGAATTACGGGGAATATGTGGGGCAGGAAGAAAAGCACAGGCTTTACCAGGGTATTCTTCAGGTGTCTTAATTGCAACATACTCCTTTCTCTTCCTGCTCCACATGCTGTTTTCTATTTCCAGTGACAAATGAAGCAGAAGGGAAATGGAGAATAGCTATTTGTGCTATAGAGCTTAGTTTATCACCAGAGCTGCTCTATTTAAACAAGAGGATTGTGGAAAAATTAGCACATGATCATATAATTAGTGTCATAATGCATACCCAAAAAAAAGGCTGCATGGTAACTGTAGTTCTGGCGTTTGCTAATATTTGAGCACATAATATGGCAAAACTTCTCATTGTCTTTGGATGATGTTATTCTGTACTCATCACATAGTGTTATATTATACTATCATGTATACACATCATCCACAATTTTTTTTTAACTTTAGATCTCTTACAAGAACTTGAATTTATTATGGTACATGCTAAGGGGTGTGCATTCACTCTTCGCCCACTTCCTAATACTGCTCTTGCTTCCTAATACTTACTGCTCTTGGATGCCATCTCCTTCCTTTGGACATTTTGTACAGTTTTGCTTTCTCCCTCTACTTCCATCAGAGAAACTCTCATAGATATTCTAGCATCTCATCACATCTAAACGTAGCTCTTCCTGCTGGATTGCAGGTGCTGTTCCTTCACCTAGTGCAGTTACCCTAATGAACCAGTTCCATGCTCACGTTTAATTTCCATCTCTGGAAACTGCTTGTCAGGATAGTCCTTGTCTGTTTTCTTCCCTACTCCAGTTTTCAGACTGATCCTACCCCCAGACAAGCTCCTTTTTCAAAATTAGAGTCATTCTAGCCTTGTTCTTAACCAATCTGTAGCTGATTGAAGAAGTAAGCCTAACTCCAGTTTGTGTCTTTGTGATCTGAAGACTTCGATTAGGTGCAAATTACAAATTTTTGGGAGAACTTACAAACTTGTTTTATTGTTGAATTGTACTATTACGTGGTGTTAACATGCAAGAAAATATCACAAGCTCTAACTGTGAGCAAATGAAGAACTGTTGATGTAAAGGGCTCGGCGAAACAAGGAATGTTATTGAACAATAAGTTAACAGAAGTCAAGGAGAACTGACTCCCACAAATTTTCCCTCTGAGGGATTTTGAAGAAGGTTGAAGCATTTTCCCAGGAACAGAAGAGATAAGGCAGTGATAGTGCTGCCACTTGAAATCTTAGAGACTCGCTCACAGTCTCTTCTGAATACAGATTCCAGCAACTCTATCAAATACGAAATTCTTATTCTGAAGACAAGAAAGATTTAGAGGGTATCTACAAAGACTCCGAATTCCGTAACACAGGCAGAGGACTAGTTTTTGTTAGCCTTGGTTTTGGAATGGCTGTGTTGGGGGGCTGAAACTTCAAAAAAAAAAAAAAAAGAAAAAAAAAAAGTTGTTACACATTCAGAAATCTTTAGTTTAAGTTGTTAAAAATTTTGCATGAGATAGAAGTTGAAAATAATTATTGCCAAGTATTCAGCAACTCTACTGATAATATATTTGATTGTCTCTTCACAGCTTTTGCTTATCATTGTGAGTGGTGTGGGGTTATTTTTGTTTTTGCTTTCAATATCAAAGGCTATATATGATACATCTCGCAGAGGAGGTCTTTGCTAAGCTTGAGTGAACTAACTGCCTGACTTTCTTTGAATCCCTGCATGTTATAATCATTCTGCACATATCTGATGATGTTTTTGCAAAACTTTTCTCTGCATCTTCAAATATACTAGTACAGCATAGAGAGCAAAGTAATTCCAATTCTGTGTAGGACTCTAGTTGTTAAAATAATATAAACATGCTTTTAATTGTCTTCTGTAATGTTTGTCTTTAGCTTTAATAAATGAGAAGTAATCACTTTAAAAGCAGTGCTTTATGAAAAGGAGCAATGGAATGTAGCAGCAGATCTGATGTGATGTCTTTGTAATGATTTTTTTTTAGGAGAGAATGTTGATTGCAATGGGTTTTGACTTAAGCTAGGTAAGAATTAGGGATTTTGTGCTTCTATAACTGCTACCAAATGCAAAAAGTCTCCTGAGAGCTCAAGAACTTGCAAAGTATTAGTGACTTAATTGTCTCAGCAGCTGGTATGCTAAAAGGAAATTATTTTTCAAATTACTTTTCCAGGATTGTGTTCTTAAACATTCAAATGCAGATGCACACGTGAGGAACAATGTACATGTAAATAATGCCAGTCACTTTAGTAAGTGATACATGTATACGTGTGCTCAGGAAAAATATATGTCAAACTGGACCTGAAAGTGCTATTTGATAGTGCAAACAGCAGGCGTGAGGATTAAGTTCCTGCTGAGGGCCAGGGAGGGTTTTCCAGCATCTTTTGATAGGCACTGATGTGTACCATAGCCACGCTTGTGCCTCCTGCACTAGCCCTCTTTGTTTTCCCTGTGCATGGTTTCTCTCCAACACTCTCACCATCCTCTTATGATAGGGAAGTTGGGCTGTGAGAGATGGCACTGGTTGCTGGAGATGCCAGGGGGTTGGGAGAGCAGGACCCTGCTATGGCAAGGGGGGGCAGGATTTGTTTTGCATGTTGTTGCAGAAATCTGCAGCAAGAAAGTGTTTGTATAATATGATTAAGAAGAAGTGTTTGAATAACACTTTTAATTTTATTTTTTTTTTATTTGGGATTGGTGTTTTCAGTGGACCTGAACTGCAGGTATCTGTCTGGATTGTACAGTATACCATGTTTACCAGATTTTTCTTCTTTAAATATAAACCATTTTAACAAAAAAAAGAATGTTTTAAAATCCTAGTGAATATAAGCCATTGTTGCATTTCAGAAGGAAAGTAAATAAGGAGGTACATCAGCTATGCTTTAGCTGGACAGGTCTTACAAATATTCACTGCTCCTGTTGACTGTATGTGTTCAATAATTGTTTTGAGGAGCTAGATTTTTTTTTAATTTTTTTTTCTTCAGGAGGTCTTTCAATGTGTGTAAGTGAGCTGGCAGGATCATTGTTTCTGAAGTAGAAATTTCTTCTGGTAAATTTCACACAATGAAAGAAACTTGCGGTAGGACAAAATGTAATAGTTAGACTTTTATTTATTTATTTATTTTAAACCCAGGGACATTTTTCAACCCCAGTATTCTATTGAACTACAGCTCTGTTGTGTTCCTCATTGGAAAGAGCTGTACTTCTCTTCCAGGCAGAGATCACGGTGTGTCTGGCCTATAAACTTTAAGAAGAAGGGAAAACAAATCACGCTAGTCAAAGCAGCGCAAGTATGAAAAAGAAACTGAAGGTCTGGAAATATTTTACATTTGCATACCACCTCCTTTCCCAGCATCCACAAGGTTACAATAATGCATTACAGACTCACTTCATAAATTGTGTATTGCTACCTCCGTTTTATTGACGGGGAGCTGAGATGCAAAAATACTTTGTGGCTTCTTAATTCATGCAGTAAGCCAGTAAGACAACTGGAAATAGTACCTCCCTACCCCCTTCTGATCCCTAACTGTGTTTTAAGCAAAACAGCATTTTTTTCTGTCATAAAATAGTAGGAAAAAAATGGAAAGGATCTCTGGCAGGCGTAAAAGTTCATCCCCATTAAGAGTTCCACTGTGTTTATGTCAGTCTTGAAACATTTGTTTAACCTCTTCTCTTGTGACAAATATACCACAACCTCTCCTGGCAGCCTTCTGACATCTCTCTGTGTTTATCATTTTAAAAGTTTGCTGCAATTTAAATCTATTACTATTTGTTCATGATGGGCATGGAGAACAAATTACCCCCTTTCTCTTGAAAACCGTGACTACACTTGTGAGTCTTCGCGCCTTGAGATGAAGCAATTGCGGTTCTTTTGAGCTTTCAGTGTAAGTCATGTTTTCTAGCCCTCTGATCATGCTCCTTGTTCCCTGCTGCTCTCTCCAGCCATCTCGATCCAACTGTGCTGTTTGTGCCTTCCCCGCAGGATGATATTGCTTATTTGTGCTGCTCGGCCTGTGGTGGAAGCCCCTTTTGCTGCAGAAGGGTTGCCCACCCTCAGTCCCCAGCCTGTGTGGCAGCCTGCTGGTTGTCACACACCTAATTAGAGGCTCCTCCCGTCTCATTCCTGCTTTGTGCATCCCATCCACCAGCGGAGAGCACTCGGAAGACCCTTGGTTTGCTGGGGTACAGCTGGCCTGGCTCTGTATTGGAGGTGTAGAGATGAGGAGCATACAAAACAGAGATGGGGCACTACTACTGGAGACACTGTCCGAAAATAATTCATTTTATAAATTCTTCCATCTCAAGCGTAAGTATGAGGCCCTACAAAAAGAAGAACTGAATCAGTTTCTCTCCAAACACGCTCTGTGAAGCCCTGCCCAGGTGGGGGCGGGCTGGGCGCAGTGCTGCGGCTCGGCCCCCAGATGGCGGCCGGGGCCGGGGCCGGGGCCTGGCTGTGAGGCGAGGCGAGGCCGGGGGGCTCCAAATGTGCCCCAGGGCAGGCCGACGCTGTGGCTAAAGCTCCGTGGTGGTGGTTTGGGGTGTGAGCTGCCAGGCTAGGTGCTGCACCACGACGAAATGCAGCCTTTGGCAGAGTTTTCCTGAGGTTGCCAGTGTGCCGCTTCCTGCCGTGAGGATCCAGGGTGTAAGGCAGGAGCAGCACGCCACAGGGGCTCGCTGCAGGAGGATGGGAGTTTGCACGCTTTCCCTTGGTGTGTGTGTTCTCCGACGTCCTGTTTCTCCTTGTATTTTTAGGGTTTAAAGTGTGTTGAGTTATCATGCCAACTCAGAAGCAACATGTGTTTAAACAACACTTCGAGTTGGGGCAGCAGCACGGGTGCTCACTGTAGGGGCCTGGCACATGCTGCCTGCAGCCAGGAGGGCGCTCCCTCTGCAGTGGCCTCTTGGCTGAGGTGCTGAACCTTTCACACCCCTTCGGTCCCCTCCCAGTGAGGTTTGTTCCACTGCTGGAGCTGTTTCAGCCTTCCTGGGCCATGGGCTGTACGGGGAATCTAGTTGGTGCTGAGGACAGTGCTGCCTGCGTTTCAGGATGCTTTGCGTTGTACTGGCGCTGGTCAGGAGCAGTGGACTGAATACTTACTTGGTTGTGGCTGGAACATACCTTCCAGTTTAGCTTCGTTCAAAAATAATCCAGTGTCAGACTGTGACATGAACCAGCCATCACAGAGTGATCAGGAGAAATCTCTTTAAAAAGAACATTCATGACATGAAGTGAAGCTAACACAGATGTACCCTGTGCATGTTTTTCTGGACACTTCGTCCTCCAGTCCTACAACCCTTACTCATTTCCAGTACCATTTATGTAATTCACCTATTCCATGAAGTTTAGAGGAACTGCTGGCCCAATCCTTGGAACTCAGCTGTGATCAGCTGCAATGGAACAAGAGCTTTCGAAGAACAGTATGTCTTTGTGGATTTCAGAAGGGCAGATAACTGCAGCTTTCTTTCCAAACCTGAGATCAAGACCAGGTAGTGGTTATTTTAAGTGAAAAGGATAAGATTTTTCAGATGTCTGTATGTAAAATATACCCCCTTTTTTTTTCTTTATTCCCTCAGTGTCAGATAGAGGGGGGGGGGGGGAAAAGTAAGAAAGGTGTAAGCCTGTCTTTGAAAGTTCACAGAATCTGATTCTATCCCTCTTCTTCATGCTGAGCAATATTGTAACAGTATCTACAAAATCTACCTCAATTAAACAGTATCTGTACAATTTCCATTCAGTATTTGGAAATTTTAATGTGAGTACCCACGTTGAGCACATCTGATCCTTGCTAGAGGTACATACACAATGCCTGTTCACATTTTTAATGGGTTTTATTCTTATTATAGAGTATATATATTCAAATAAAAAGAAGCTATCTGTTTTAATTTCTGAAGAGCATTTGCATTCTGTGCTGTGGTAAAGAGGTAAGTTATTCTACAGCATTTGCATTTAGTAGGGGATTCTTACAGCTGATGCTGGATTGTTGTATTTTGTACTAGAACTGGCCAGTGGAATTACCAGTGAATCACTGAAAGCAGAGATGGAAAAGCCCAATTAGATCATCTAGCCTTTCTCCTTCCTGGTATAAGATTATTGTGTACCAGATACTTCAGTGCTTTTTCCAGTGTAGTTTTAAAAGTCTCCAGGGATGTGCCTTGTGTCTCTTCCTTCAGGCAAATATTCCATAACCTTCTGCACTTCACCGTTAGAAATCTTTTCCTGAGATTTGACCTAAATTTCTCCTTTCTTAAGTACATTCCATTTGCTGAAGATTTATTACCTTGAACCATTCTAAGTAATTCCAGTCACTCTTTGATATTGACATCTCTAACAGGCTGTGTTCTTTCTTAATGCTTTGTCCCTTAATCAGAACAGCTCTCCCTGCTTAGCCTGTCTTTACAGCCCTACACCGCCTCTACTTTAGCCTGTGGGCTAGTAAGGATTTTTTCTATATTCATTGCACTTCCATCTTATGTTCATTTTCTCGAGGCTGACTTTTATGACAGTGACTTTTTCATGATTAACATGCCTGAAATTGCAGTTTTTCTCTGAAAGAAAATTGTAAAAATGCTGTCATTGGGCACTAGGTTATTATCTTCTGAAGATGTACAGATAGAAATAAAAGATTATCTCTAATTACCAGGCCTGCAAATTTAGCCAGAAACTGTCTCCTGCATCACACTAATACATTCTGATTTCAGGGTAAGTTAATAATGGCTCATGATGCAAAAGGAGCATAAAAAAATCTTTCCTACTCTGCTGTGCCAAAACTATGATAGCAGTTTCACTTTTCTCTGCTAGTTTTTGCTCTTAGCAAAGAGTTAGCCAAGACCAAATTCTCAGTGAATGTGTGGTAAACAGTTCTGTCGAGTTTGAAGGTAGCAAAGAAAAACATGCTTTCAAGTAGAAATCCTTGTCATGATTACCACTGGGACATTTTCTCCAGAAATTAATTTGAAGGCAGGGGAGTGGGGATATGGGGGGGGGGGGGGGCGGAGGGAGTTTTGTAAGTTGTGAAGTTCTGACTTCTAACACTCCATCAGCCTTTACAAGCTTTTAATTGTCAGGTTTTTGGGGGAAAGGGTAAGAGGCCCCAAACCTGCAATTGCATTTTCTCTTTTATGAAGGTTGGATTTAGCGATCAAATCACATTTGTTGAAATAAGATACTCGTTATTTTTCTAAAGTCTGACAACACTGTTGACAATTATTGCTAGACTGTCTGGAGAGACTTGCTGGTACATGTATAAATCTTGATAGAAATTTACCTTTTGTTCCTTTGCTAAAAATGAGCAACTCCCTAGTTCATATCACACTTAAAATAACATTTTTGCTGCTTTTACCAAATTCTCAAAAAGATAGTTTGCTGGCTGATTCATGGTCCTGAGAGTTCTGCAGCTTGACTTTAGCTGGGGTTGGACTCGCTTGTTTCACACACTAAAATAAAACAGAAGGAGTTTTTGGTTGGTGTATTTGTAACTGGAAAACAACTTAGTTGCTATCAAATAATCCCAGTGATTACTGTGCAGAGGAACATACAGAATATATGAGTACATGTAAAACACACAAACAGTCCTGGCTGAAGCAGCTATAGGATGAATCTGCAACTTTAAATGTTTTGAAAGCAAAATGGAAATGGGACATATTTTTGTGTATGAAAAACTGAAATGGAGACCTTTTGTGTTTCAGGCTTGTATTCATAGACCTGTTGCGGAGTTTCCATCCTTGGAGGTTTTCAAAACCCAACTGAATGCAGCTCTGAGCTTGTGGCTCAGAGCAGGGGTTTGGGGTAGGTAATCTCCAGAGGTTCCTCAACTAGTCCGTGATTTGGTTGGCAAGGTACTGATGTGATACCAACAGTATGACAATTATGTGACAAGGTCCTCTGAGTTTGCACAGTCAGTGCTTTATGTTAGTGGTGTGAGAGTCTAGACATGATAACCAAACATTTTTGTTTATATTTTACGGCTATTTATAGTTAAGAGCCTAAAAATTTTCCCATAGCAAATCCTATAGCTAAGGCACTGAGAGCTGCAAATTGCCATAAATTAAAAGGTCAGCTGAGCCCTTTCTTGCTGAAGATAACATTCAGAATGAAAAATCAGGATTAGAATTTTATTTGAGACGTATGAGCCCAGCCTTGATGGTGGAAAAAATGGAAATGTGGATTAATCTTAAAGAACGCTAATAAGTAATTAAGTTTCATGAGGCTATCAGAAATTGAGAAGGCAGAACAAAGAAGTGGGCACTCCAGCTGTGTATGTTTATGCCTCTATGGCCTCTCCTGCTGCTTCACCACTTCCCTTACTTATCACTGACACCGGGTCACAGTGAGTACAAAATGCTGCCAAAGTGGCATTGTTCGCGCATGCACTTTCCCCTTACTACCCTGTGCCTTTCATAAATTACAACAGCCTTCATGGCAGTAAGAAGCAGGCTCTTGTGTAGCATAGAGCACCTCTTCCTCCAGTTCTTTCAAGTATGCTTCCTTGTATACCTTTGCATACCTCAATCCCTTGGGTTTGTATTTTATTCTTCCTCTATTGCTGTAGATAGTGTATGTGCCCTGCCTAGTGCGGTGTGCATTTCTCTTTCCTCCATTCTTTTTTCCTTTCCCAGTTGCCTTGACTTAAAATGGAGCTTACAGAGTCCGGACTGTAACTCTTTCACAGCCCACCTTATTGTTTTTCATCCCTTTTTCAGTGAACTGACTTTCCTACACTCCCCTTTCGTGTTTTAGTGCTGTTGTTTTGTACTTTGTCTTAAATGAGACCTGAGGATCTTTGACCTAACTTGTGTGGTAGCTATAACTAAGTAATATTCTTCCTTTTCCCTTTCTCAGCCACCTGGATTTGACCTGTATTTGTCTTGGCACGGGACAAACAAGCATGCCTGGCATCTCCGCAGCTCAATCTTATGGCCCCAGGAAGGCACATCAGTGGCCAGCTTTTAGATTTCTTAGCCAAAAAGTGAACTTAAGCTAGGCCTTAGATCAGTTCATCTCATGTAGACTTTAAAGTCTTACTTCAAATCCTGGGGTGTAGGGCATATATAGTCTCTAAATTTCCTGGTTCAACTGAATCCTTCTGAAGAAAACAGTTCTTGTTTTTAGTACTGCAGATCATACGTGGGGAATCTCACTGCGGGATTCCTGTTAGATGTAAGACCATCTTCATTATCAGCTTGTCGTCATTCCTGAGCTTCGTGGTCCTTTTGCTACTGGTCTTTACTCTGAAGCTCAGTCACGAAGACACAAGTCTTATTTGTCCATTGCCCAACAAGGAGGGAGAGGAAGCATCAGTTAGTAGTAACAGATCTTTACCCTGATTTATGTTGCTTTTCCCATAAATGCTTTGTTTCTTTTTCTCTGGCAGGGTCTCCTGGTAGGCTCATCCCACTTTCAGCCAGTGTGGTAGTATAGCTACCATATAGCCACTATGGCTATATGGTAGCTATACCATATAGCAAAGCCAACATGCAGAACTACGGTCAGAGAAGTTGGGAGGATGCACATTCTTCTCCAGCAATGGGTTTGTGACTCTTTCTCCCCCAAATGCTGAGTTTAGCACGTGTGATACGAGGAGTTTTGTCTCCCTGGCTGAAAAATGACCGGTTTCCACTGCTTAAAGGTCACAGCAGTTTCTGACCTCACACATTTTGACAGGGTCTTGGACTACGTCACGGCATTCAACAAAAAGGGTGTCATTGCTTCCAGTGGAGTTTGCGCTGTCAGAGAGCAGACAGCAGTGTCGGCCTCCCTTTGGAGCACCTCTCCTTTTCCAGGCCGCCACCTGGAGCTCTTCTACCAAGTGTTAGACCAGCGTAAAGGATTGTAGTGCATACGTTGTATTTGGTAAACGAGTCCTTCCAGTTAGTGTTCTCTGCTCAAGGCTCTGACACACAGCTCCAGGGTTCTTGTTGCCACTTGGAAATCATGTGAAGTGGAATATGTATAATAGAGAGACGCATTTGAGGGAGAAAAGTTGATTTACCAATAACTGAGCTCTCTGAGAGCATTTTTTCCTTGTGCATTTTCCAACAGTAAAGATGGTTTCATGTTTACCACTCTCCTCTCCTTCCATCTGCTCATTTCTGCTCATTCATTCCTCTTTTTACTGCAATTTACCACCGTTTGCTTCCCTCTTTTGCCAGTGTTATTTGGATCAGCTGGAATGGGATCAGTGAAAAGAATCGGGATAAACACTTTTTTAACCTGCAGCCATTCAGCCTGACAAACAGAGGAGGGTGATTTCTTAAGTCTGTTTTAGTGCCAAAGCCAACATGCAGAACTACGGTCAGGGAAGTTGGGAGGATGCACAGCTCTTGCTGCCTGCCGCCCTGGTGTTGCAATAATAAGCAGAGAAAGGTCAGTGTGTGTGCTGTACGGGCAACACCAGTGCTAAAGCAAAATACAGCATGAAAGCTGGGGTGTCCGAGGTGTGCTTACACCCACAGGGAGAGTGCAAACAGCGAACCTGACAGGATTCCCGTACAGCTACGTAACTTTATCATGGCATTAAAAACATCATGACTTTGGAATGACAATTTCATTTACTGTGCTGGCTTTGCTTTTCTACCCTGGGGGAAAATTAAAGTGCTCTTATCTAATTTTTATACATTCAGAGTGTGAAATGCATTCTGAGACTGCACCACGCTCCTAAATCACTTGGGCACTTGTTATATTTCCATGTACTGCTATCAGCCATTGCATGTGGATGGGGCTGATGCTGATGTGCTACCCAAATGTGCTACCCAGGAGTCCTGATCACCTATGGCATGTTTATGGAGCTCCTTTTGCAGGAATTACCACTTGTGACATTGATGACTCCTTACCAGGAGCTTTGGCACAGGAGCAAGGATTCTCCTTTCCACTGAAAAAATTCTGCACTGCAGCTGAACCTCCAGGTGCTACCAAGTGCAGCTCAGAAAGAGTCTTAATTTGGGGCTGCTGCCTGGGCAGGAAGGTGCTGCCTGTGCTGCTGCGAGCAGCCCCAGCAGCTGGTTGTAATTATGCACTGCAGCTTCAGAGGAAGTTGCTGGCTGTGGGGAGCGTGCAGCGCTTGGCTGCAGATCCGCTGCTTTTAAGGACACAATGGAGGTGGAGAGAGTGAAAACAGTGGCACAGAGCGGAGGGGAGGGCGAAAACCTAATTATCCCCCACTTGAACTAGCTGCCTTTTTGAATCAATACATAGTTGTGAAAGTCCCTTGGTAGATGTAGACCCTAAGTGAAGTCAGATGAGGGAATGGGCACGTTCTTATGCCAGGAACTCCTGTCACAGAGGACTAAAACTTTAATAACAGAAAACCCTCTAAAACTATCTGGAAAGAGATTTATTATTTATTTTTACTACTCTACCAAAAAAAAAAAAAGTTTAGACTGATTTACGTCTCTTGGAAAGAAAAATTACATTGAGCTGACATATTGCAATGACTATTTTTGGTCTTACCATTTAAAATTATGGAGTTATAAATAGAGCTGTGCAAAATGCAGCTATTTTGATTCTCACTGGGGTTCACACAAACATTGTCTTTGGTTTCAATCATTGGATTCAGCCCTCCATTCAGTGCTGATTCCGCTTTGAATGCAGAGGAATCCTTACTTTTAATTTTTAAACAGCCAGATAACTTTGGAGTTGAGCAGTGTTTGCAGACTCCGGACCTTAAGGTATGTATTGTTCCAACGCCACCTAGTAATTGTCTCAAGCTCGCCAAAAGAATTGCAAAAATTTGTGTGAGGCTGGCTATGGTCCTGGTTTTGCAATGAAACCCACAATGAGGCAAGTTTTGTCTGGCGTTGGGCTTTGTAACAAAAGCTGTGGGTTATAAATCTCAGGAAAAGAACATTTGTAATGGAAGTGGCCAGTGAATCCTAAATAGCAACAGAACGTGTTGCTATGAAATGTGTATACCTAGAGGGGGGAAAAACTGATCCTGCTCTTGATAGAAAAGCAGCAGCTCACTTGGAGCTATTCTCAGATGTCAGAGTCAGTCATCAACTCCTCGGCCTGTGGCTGCATCCTTCTAAATTTTGGCCCCTCCAGGCAGCCATGATTTATGTCATTAGCAGATAAACAGCCAAGGTGCATAGTAGAGAAAAGATGTAAAGGTGGGCAAGATTTTCTGCTGTGCCAGATAATATCTGGGTCTACATCTGAGCTTGGACCAGTAATTTTCTTTTCTGTTTCCAAGATGGAGATGCTTCCTGGGGCCACCCAGCTGAATGATCTTACCTCTTGAAGTGTCTGATTGTTTCAGGTGCTGCATAAGTGCATCAGCAGTTCTTAATTCCCGTGACAAGCTTGTGCTGTTCTTCATACCTCATTCCTCAGAGTGCTGTGTGTGGATGCTGTGTGTGGCTGGGCAGCTGCACGGAGGCAGAAGGCAGGGCTGCAGGGATCAGCTAACGTGTTGTTTGCAGGTGCTCTGTGTCCACTGCTGCTGTTCTATACAGTAAGTGGAATGGATTTTCCCATACCGTTTTTCTGTGTTTATGTTGTCCAGTTGTTGCAGAAAGGTCAGATAATCTAAGAAGCCAGTGGAAAACACCAACAGAAAATAAATCTGCAAAGATTAGCTCATAGGATTTCTTCCCAAAACATAGCAGTGTAGGAGGCGTACCAGTAAGGGTTTGGGGTGCTCTGATGGTCCCGAAACTTCCTAGAGGACCACCTGTAACAGGTGAAGGTAAGAGCAGAAGGTAAGAACATCTTGCTGTGGAGATGTTTTCATGCAGCTATCTCATACAGACATATTGAGTAACTTTATTTTTTTTATTCCATAATTTATTATAAATTCCCACTGATATTTTCCCCAAACAGAATTATGAGGTTAAAGAAAATAGCTTTCAGTTTCTTTAAAATTTCTTGCCAGTTTTTAAAGACCTTGACATTTTAACGTAAGTAATGATTACCATAAAAAGGCTGTTTTTGTGGAGCCTGTAGCTCTAGTAGCTTGACTGAAAACAATGACTGCTGTGCAGTTATGACTTGGAGCTGGTGACCCAACTGCTTGTGAGGAAGTACCAGTATCTGGTACCTATGAAACAAGCTCAACTGCTCCAGTTTCATCGTGTAACCCTTAATGATTATCTTAAACTGTTCTTTTCAGTAGCTGTAAGAGTCCACTGCTGGGAAAAAGTTGTGATATTAAAGCTATTGGGAACATCTCTGTAAGGATTTGCATGACAGACAGACAGCGACCAACCTTCTAAAGGCCCTGTATTGCACGAGCAATTCACACAACACTTGAGATCAGATTCATAGAGGCGTGATGCTCTTCAAAGCTAGTTAAGCTGTCCTCAGACCTTTAAGGCAAAGCTCTAAGTACTTCTGGATGTGCTTTCAGGCATCTTCTTGTATTCCACCATTGAGCACATACACAAAACTGTGTGTCATGGTATTTCCAGTTCACAGTTATTGCATGCCTCCTAGTTTCTAATGCATTGAGCCCTGCTGGACACTTGTGAGGCAAGTGGGGAGTTACAACTTGAGCTGACTTTAGAGGTTTGTGGTGAGTGCAGGGGTCTGTGGTCAGGAGGTAGACTGAACCATCATAGTGCCTAGCTATTGTGACATTGTTTTGCACTTTCGCTCATAGAATATGTAAGAATGAGTATTTTGTACTGCTGAGAGCCCAAAGTCTGCTTTAATTTACTCAGTTATAGATATGTGTCAACACACAAGAATAACTTCACAGCTTTCAGTAGAATTGCTCCGGAGAAGTAGGCTTCCAGAAGAAGCCTAACTCCAAAGCCCATTGTGTCCCTAGATATTTCTTAAGGTTGTGCTAGATCCTGTCTCCTAATTAGCCTGCCCAAAAACTTGCTGCTATTCCCATCTGAGCATGCATTAGGTTTCTGTGGAAACGAGCCTGTAGAGGGAGCAGGCTGACATCAACATTGAGTCCAGATTTGGTCAAGACCCGGGAACTCAGAAACATCAAACATCTCCCAGTTTGTGTAGTCAAGGTTACTTGTGGAGGTGAGAGGTAAAGAGAGACAATCTGTAGCTTGTAAATCTGTATTGACTTAGCTGAATCAGTAGTCTAATTGCTGGAGATAACTGTATCTGCATAGCAGAGCAACAAGCATTATTTTATGGGAGGGCCATAGCGTGCCTTCTTGGTACTTAGCTCAGGCATATAGTATTATGGACAGTTTGACCCAGAGGCATCACCTGTTTGCTGGTGGAGTTGGTTTGTTTGGTTTTGGTTTTGCCATGAAAAAATTGCTTTTAATAACATTTCCCAGACAGTAAAAATGAAAAGGTACATATTTACTAGCTGATATGTTGAAAGAAATTAACACACAACTTACATTCTTTCTGAGTTAGCAAAAAAAACCTCCGAAACTACAAAACCTCTTTGGCACCCAAGAACTTAAAAAGAAGTGGGACTTTTTTGCCACTTTAAAAAAAAAAAAAAAAAAAAAAAAAAAAAAGTGCTTCTGGGCTGAAACTTTTCTACTAGAGCACATTCTTAGGGCTTTTAAAACTGCTAAAAAAAAGTTACTCTAAATGGAAGCAGTGACAGATTTTTAAGTATAAGGAGTAGCATGAATGCTGACAGAGGTTTATAAAGTCTGTGGATGAGTTTTGTTTAGGGGTAAATGTAATAATTGAAGATGCAGGAGAGATTCTCTTAATGGCAGGAGAAATAATACTGGTGGAGAAATGGTCTGAATTTATTTTATGTAATACTTTTTTTAATAACAATGTCTATTAAAGACATCTGTTGAAAGTCTGTAATGCTGATTTAATAGGGAGAAAGAATAACAAAGTTCTTTAGCAATCCTGTCTTCAGTTTAATATTATGGACTGTTAAAAGAGGGTTTATGTGTGCAACGTTATTAACTGAAATTCTGCTCAAATTGAAATCAGGCCCACAAACCCTGCTTTCTTTCAGTACCTGCTTGGGTTTTAAAACAAGTATTTGAAACTATACAAGAGAATTAGTGTGCTCTTACTTCATTTAGGATTTGTAAAGGCAGTCAGGGTAGGTAGAGAGATTTGTAAACACCTGTACTCTCGCTTCTGCTATGTCACTTCTTTCTGGCAATGTCAGAGTGCAACAAAAAATTATCGATTTCCTGTACTAAGTCATTACTCTAACTAGAGAGAGAAAATCCACCTCCAAAGTGACTGAATTATCATTAGTAATAAAACACCCAGTGTTTTATACTGGCTTTGTCGGGGCTAAAAGATACGTGCTTAGTTATGAGAGAGATGGGGCAGGCGGCAGTGGGGACGGAGTCGCAAAGGCCATGGTCTATAGGAGGCCTACTTAGAGAAATTAAATACTGAGTTTAAAGTAATCATGTCATTATGTTTAACACGGTTATTTTTTAAAAAACTGAAATGATAAAGATTAAAATAAAGTAATAAAGCACGCTGTGTTTTTATCGCTTGAATTTGGAGAGGCCCTCACGTTTTCCATGCCTGTAGCCTTGATGATTCTTTTGGCAGCTCTGCCAGTGATAAAAGGAATAACTCACCACTGTCAGGGAATTTGGCTGTTTCATCACTGACATGAGAGGCCAGCATAACTCCATGGTGATTGCTGTCTAAATGACTTATGTAGTTTCTTCATATACTTTTTGATTGAAGAGTGATAACTCAGGCAATGAGTTATTTGGCATCAGCCTCAGAGACAATCTGTTTTCTTTTTATAAATCCTGAGGCACCTTTCAGCCACCCATTTTTAAATAAGACTATGGTGGATCAAGTTCTAATGTGCCTGGCAGACTTAGCCAGAGGACGGTTAAATTAGGCTTTGCTGTCATTATTTTTGCTTTGTTTATTTCCTTATTTTGTTAAATGAGTGTTTGAGAAGTAGTGTTGAGGAAAATGGGAAGCGGGCTAAAAGATTGCATTTATGTTACAACGTAGGGGTATGGCCAGGCATCTCATTCCTGGTGGCAGTGGCCACCAAAAGCAGACTGCATCATCCGAGAGCCCAATGAGGGAAACATGCACCAACCTAACTCCATAGCCTGGGATGTGGAAGGCACATCCAAGAGCAGGGAAAAGTGTAATTGACATCTTTTAAAAATACAGCTGAATACAAATCACAGCTCAGTGTCCTTTTTAAAGGTCTAAATGTAGAGTACCATTATGCAAGACAGCAAGTTGCTGTGCATTAGATTCAGTATACAACAGGTTGATTTAAGCTGTGAATCTGACAGGATTTCATGCAAGGTTTTGCCAGTCATTTGTTGGAAACAGAAACAGTTTCCTTGCTGCATAACAAAGATGGTTAGCTTTGATGGAGTTTTGTTTGCAGGGTTCTTAATGTGACCGTGGAGGGCTAAATATAATCTGAAGAGCTGCAGAGGTGATGGGTGTTTAGACTTCACCTTTGTTAATGTCTGCTGTATGCGTGCTGTTACTGCTTTCATTAAAGTGAGCCAGTTAAATCTTACAGAAAGGGTTGTGGTTAATATTTACGTGAAACCAGTCAACCTCTTGTGTTTCCCTCTCTTCTTCTTCACTTTGGCTCTTTAGTTTAGACAGCAGTAGGTGATAGGTATAAGTGAGCTTTGCAGTATTTATATTACAGTAATGCACAGGGCTCCAGCCAGGATTGGTATCCCTTTGTAGTAGATGTTATGCGCAGATACATGGACGTGATTTCTTCTTGAAAGCGCGTACAATACAAGAAACATCTTCATCAGGCATGTGTCACTATTTGGGTAATGAGAGAAAAGATACCATCTTTTTTTCAGATTTGTTTATGCTTTGAAGTGACAGTGCATCATTGTATAGTTACTTTCAAAGGCTTCTAACTATGCAAAGGTCAGTATTTGTCAAAGGAAAGAAAAGAAATTGAATGATGCATAAGGTGAAAAAGCTAATGACAGAGCAGTTATATGTACAAATGGAGTCCTATCCATTTACCTTAATGAGGAAGTCCTTTGAATTTCACCTTGGTTCATTTCATATGGGAGGTTCAATTTTGGGTCTAAAAGTAGCCACTCAAAGCAAGTGAGGAGAGAATTGACAGACAAAGGGTTGTCATTCTTACCTCTCTCTCACTCTTGTTTTTATCCTTTTCTATTTTTTTTTCCCTTTCATGTTTGTTCATAGGCTTTTATTTGTATTCCTTATTGTTTGGGAAATGTTCCTTCATGGCAAAGGGACTCAGGGCTTTCCTCACTGTCCAGAAACAGACTGTTAGCTTTTTGATTCTGAAGAGTGCTCCAGAACTCATAGCAATCAATAACAATTCCCAAAACATAGGGCGTGTTTTGAGGCACAAAACAGTCCACCTGTACTACCTATACCGTGTGGACAGTAACGAGAGCACCTCCTGTGGATAAGAAGACATCATTAAGTCTGAGAAGTAGAGGTCAGGAGCAGTCAGTCCATTGGTATGCAACCATCCTACTCACAAGACTGTTTCAGTGAGTGCTCGCTCCATTGATGCCATGCTTACCTACACGGTGCTTACAGTAGATCCTATGTTCTGTTCCTCCTTGGTTCTGTCTATGTGCAGGTTGCACAAAGGTCCAGACTTTCAAATTTGAATTTGCTTTCAGTGATTCTGACGTTCAGATTATTGACATTTGATTTTTCAACCTGACAAAAACTCTTTTTTTTTTTTTTTTTTAATTCACGTCCATTCTTTCTTCACAGCAAAATCTGCCAATCACGGCAAATTACATGAATGATTCTGTGGAGGCTGACACAAGATTGCTGAACTCATTTTCATGCATGGCTAAACAGAGAATTGAACCTTGTGCTCCAGAAGTGAAAGGTTAGTGATTTTAGATAATTTTAAAATGATTGTATAGGAGTTGATACAGCTACTGTCAGTCTACCATAATCCTGCTCTTTGTTGAATTTGCCCTTGCGGAGGCACTGCTTTCTGCCAGTAATTAAGGGGAGACGTTGCTGTCAGAGATGCTGATTCAGCAGAGCTAAGAGTCAGTAAATTAGCAATGTCTGTAAGGGAATTTTAAATATTGGTAGAGTACCAAACTTCTATTGTTACAGTGTCTTGGACGTCTAACTCCAATTAAGTTACTGCACCAGGCAACGTGGGAGAGATGACAGTTCTCTTTTTGAGTCCTGATGCAGAAAAATGGGGAAACTGTATCCAGTTTTTGGCTCCTTAGTGTCACTGCTATGAAACTATGTTGAAGGACCATGAAAGAATAACTAAGTCTATATAGTTAGTATACATTGTACTGGGCTGTTCAGTCAGTAACAAAATGATGTAGACTCCAAAAGAACAATCCATTCTGCTGATTTAGTATCCTTGCTATTTATGGAGTGATAGTCCTCTTCAGGTGGCTTCCTGGCTTTTTCCTGTCTGCATAAAGTTAGATGCTTTCCTAACTATGGTATTCAATTTCATTAATCTTCGTGGGTCATGAGATGTCTTTATGCGCATAAAGGTGCCTAATCCATACAGTAACTGAATGCTGTGAAACTAACATAGTAATTGAAGAGGAATCACACTATTAAACACCAAAGAAACCCATATTTTGGTACAAAACAGGTAAGATGGAATTAAATGGAGTAACTCTGGGGTATACCAGCTTGAGATGATACACAATGCGAAGCTTGACTTAGTATCAAAGCATTACTAAATAAAGCTCCATTTAGTGTGTGAGAGTGCTGGAAAAGCTGACAAAACACAACCCACTGGGTAGTCTATAGTACAACTCTTTCTTCTATATGGAGGTAAAGTCTGTGACCCTGCATTAACTGACAATTAGCAATGTCTGATATTGGTTGCATGTCTCATAGGATAAAGAACAGGCAAAAATATATGTATAATAGGTTTCCATGTTACACCACAGAAAGGTTAAAAGTGCTGTTATTTGCTTCCTCTTTTAAGGGCTGCTGTTTATAGACTGTGTATTTATGCAAAGGTGGTGCTTTGGTATTCTTGGTCTGTGGTGCTAGATTTCTCCAGGGTATTTACTGCATACATCATAGGAGCATCGGGCTTTGTGTCTGCATTACCTTACTTGATCAGGGTGCTGTGTTGAGCTAAGAAATGTAAACCAAGCTGAAGCAACTTACAAGTGAGTTTAAATTATCTATTGTGTGAAAATCATGCTTGTTATATTGCTACAACACAAATACCGGTTACATGTAGACAAAAAAGGCTGAAAACAAACATGTAAATGCCTCATCTGGTCATGCTTACTACAGTAAAATTAACTATAATTATGATAGCATGATTTGAAAGCAATACCTCCAATAGTCTGCGAAGTTAGTGGTTCCTGGTAAATAAAGGAGATACCAATATAGGTAGCAGATTGAAATGAAGAATCATAGATACTGTCTCGTCTTTGTCACTTCTTTGTTCTGTGGCTCATAATTGCTCTGCAAAGAAGGATAATAATGCTTAGAAGGATTTGAGAGCTGCATGCAATAAATGCTAATTATTATCAGCGTTCGTTTTAGGCAAAATCTGAAATGAGATCAAATCCAAATGAACCCTCGCTCGTGTCTGGTTATATCCACAAAGAACCAGACGTTCTTTCACGGTTGCTTCCCCGTTTAACAGCCACATCCGCCCTATATTGCAATTTGTGTGATTATATATAATGAACACATATATATACATGCGTGTATATCCATATATGTGTCTTGCTAAATATTAAAACCACTCTTTAAGAATACCTGTAACACTCTTGGATTTAGTATCTTTCGGGAGCTACAGAGGCCAAAATAGCTGCTGCTGTGTTCATTTCAATATGAGGAGACTTACCAAGAATAAACAAAGAGTTGTGCCCAAGACAATTAAATCTGTGAAGGGATCATGAAGACTACGAACAGGACACCAAACAGGAAGCACAGTGCTAATGCACGTGATTTACTGGACATCCATGAGAGAGTTAAAAGAAGCTATCATGGCCAAACTGCAAAGAGAAGCTATTAGAAAGAAGGTGAGAAGCTGAAGACGCAACTAAATGAAGAAGACTGAAAGGATCATAAGCAATGACAGATACAGTATTAACAATAGTATTAGGCGGCCCACAGATGAGGCCAAAACCTAGCTTGCTTAAAGAATCAAAAGTAGTTCAATGTCATTCTTCCAGCGCATCAGGAGAGGAAAATGTTGTCAGTGAGTCTGGATATGATAATGGTATAAAGTGAACTCTTAGGGAGGACAAAGTCACTGGGGAGAAGCTGAACTCTCTGCATCCTTGTTCACTGTGGAAGAAATCAGGGAAATTCTCCAACCAGAATTCTCCAACCCTTTCAGGGCATTCAAGAAACTCAGCAGAGAATTCCTCTAAAAAGAGGTAATGATACTAAAGATAGATGAGTCTCCAGGATCAGAAGAATTCACCCAAGAATTCTTTAAGAACTCAGGCGTGAAATATCTAACAGCAGCATGTAACCTCTTCCGTCAATATTCCTCTGTACATGAAAATCAGGTGTCAAATGTGGTGTCAACCATTAAGAAAGGTTCCATGGCTGTCCAGCAAACCTAAACTTGCCATCTGTTTCAGGTGAATGAGTAGATACTGTAATAAGAGTTTGAATTAGTGTCTACTTGAATAAATACGATCCAATTATAATGAGAGTTAACAAAACCCTCAGATTTCTTTGAAGGGGTCAGTGACGTGAATGTGGAGTCAACTTGAATTTACAAAAGACTTCTGACAGAACTTCTTATCGAAGTGTTTCAGGAAAACCAAGCAACATAAGGCTGTTGCTTGCATAAGAAAGAAGGCCCTGAAATGGATGACAACGTGATTTACAAGACTTAAACACTGGATAGACCATCACTGGATGGAAGTAAATGGTCACTCCTTGCAGAGGAAGGAGATCACTTGTGACGTTCATACGGTATATGTGTTGGGACCTGTACTGCTCAGTATAGTCTTAAATCATAGAATGGCTTGGGTTGGAAGGGACCTTTAAGATCACCCAGATCCAACCCCCTGCCATGGGCAGGGACACCTCCCACCAGACCAGGTTGCCCAAAGCCCCATCCAGCCTGGCCTTGAACACCTCCAGGGATGGGGCATCCACAGCTTCTCTGGGCAATCTGTTCCAGTGCCTCACCACCCTCGTCATGAAGAATTTCTTATATCTAATCTGTGCCTACCTTTTTTTTAGTTTATAGCGGTTACCCCTTGTGCTATTAATGACCAGGAGAAGGGAAGCGATTGGTGAGGTGGCAAAGCTTTGCTGGTGATTGATAGGAGGCTATGCAAGGTTGTAAGGACAAGGACAGATTATATGGACAGTAGAAAGATCTTGTAAGACTGTACAGTAAAAGGATAGGTGCAATTCAGTGCAGATGAATGTAGAGTGACACACTTGGGGAAAAACAACCATAACTTCAGATTTTGGGTCATTTCTAAGCTGGACCAAATTTCTTCAGGAACCAGACCTTTGGGTTACTGTAGACAGTTCCATGAAAATACTGGCTTAGTAGAAAAAGGAAAAAGAAGAAAAAGGTAATAGGTAATGAATTATTAAGAAGCAAATAGAGAACAAACCATAAAGGATCATTATGCTGCTGTTGAAGTCCTTGTGGTACATAAAAAATCCAACGTTTGTACACTTGAATGCTGCATGAAGTTTCATCTTGGAGAGAACATACTAGAACCGAAAAATATTCAGAGATGACAGGGATGATCAGACATACACTGTGATGTCCATGCAGTACTTAAGGAGCACCATACATGGAATAGCCAAGGATCTTTGTTCTGAAGAGACGTGATTGGGAGGATGTAAGAAGACACATACAGAACTGGGAGGTCTGGAGAGCAGTGGAAGGGGCTGGGCTTTTCACCCTCTCTTCTAATACAAGAATGAGAGATATCAAAAGAACCTTGTAGGAACAAACCCAAGGAACTGGTTCTTCAGGCAACCCATGTGGGTCAGTGGCAGTACTCTTCAAAGAACCTTATGGATTGAGGAGTTTGTGGAAATACAAGGAAACTGGGTAGAACCTTGGAAGAGGTGCTGAAGAGGCTGCTAATTAGATAATCACATAACCTACCCTGAGAATGTTTGAAGGCTGGGAGGCAGCATGTGCTCACCCTGTGCTTATTTTCCCCAAGCGTCCATTCAGAGTTCTGTGATAGATGCGCCTGTGGGCTGAACCAATGCAGAAGTTCATACATAACCTCCTTGCACCAAAGTCAGGATTAAATAAATAAAGCTATTAACAGCTTAAATACATGTATAACTTTCAAACTCCCTAAGTAATCATAATGTTTCAAAAAGTTAGGGCTGGAAGGGACCTAAGGAGTCACCTAATCCCTTCCCCTGTTCCATGGATGGCAAAATTGATTACATCTGTGTCCTTAGTGACAAATTTGTCTACCCTGCTCCTGCAGCTTTCAATGATGGAGACTCAACAGCCTCCATAAGGCATCTATTTAAAGTCTCACTATTCATACTATGAGAGGGATTTTTCTCCAGTCTAACTGGAATCTAATCAGCTGTTGTTTGCTGTAAACCATTAGTTAACTGCAAGCCTGAGCTAAGATGGGAGGCGTCCTAGACTTCTGATGAATGTTGTCTAGTGACTTTGGTGGCTCTGGAAATAGCCTGGACGCAGGCTTGGTTTTCAATGTAGCTAGTAGTTACTGGCTTATTGTACTCTGGTTAATATGACCGAGTGTGAATGGCGATTCCTTCTGTATGCTTTTAGGGATTTTCAGGTTATTTTAATGTCTTGCCTCTTTAGCATTTTTCTAGCTTCAGGGAAACTTTCTCTGAGCAGTGCTTTCTAAACACAGCATGTTTTGACTTAACTTCAGAAAAGGCTGCTTGAAAGGTGTGTCTGCAGAAAGAGTGGGACAAGAAGACTTTTAAAAGATTACTGAAAAACAACATCTATTTTTTTTTCCTTGTAAGGCCTTGATTTCTGGTTTTGCCAATAAATTTACCGAACTTGTGAGTTTGAGATGGAATGTTTGAACTGTCTTATGCGATGCTGCTCAGTTCACTTAAACTCTCCTTCTTGCAGGTGATCACTTACTTTGTTCCTCGTCTTGTAGGTACCTGACTTGAGAAGGAGGTTTTGACCAACAGAAATGCTAGGCACCTTCAAATCCAACTGAAGTTGATGTGGGCTGTTCTTATAATACACAGCGTACTTTAAGTTGTTTAAGTCTCTTAAAAAATCAGCTCAAATTAGGCATTTTAGCAAACGATTTAAGCTTGATTTCTATGTTTCAGTTTCCAGTGTCTAATATGATTAAGAGTCCTGTCCTCTCACTTGCAGTAAATTGTGGAAAATCAGTTTATCGATATGTGAAGCACTCAGGAGCAGTAGTGGTGGTCATTCCGAGGAAATGAATGTCTGCGAACAGGGGGTTGGATTAGTAAATAGACATGAGGTCATATGCAGAACAAAAAGGGAAAAAAATGCATTAAATAGCTGTTTGCTGGTGAGCGCTGACAATTCTGTGTACAGAATGAAGCAAACATCCTGTGGAAAAATAGTTGGTAGGGGTGTATCTGAAAACTTCATCATACTGTGGATTACACAAGGAAGCCAAATAAAGATTGCACAAGCGCTTTGATTTTGGTGGTTTTAAGCTCATTGACTGCAAAACTGCAACCTCAGTGATGTACTTTTAATACAATATTTTATGTGTGCCATATATATTTGTAGACTGCAAACTATAGCTGTTCCACTGTCTGGGGAGCCATCTGAAGTGGTCCAAAATGTTACATAGCACCCTACGGCCGCATCTCTTGCATCAGAGACATTTAAAAATATTAAAAATCATGTATATTTGTAGATTGTAAACTCTAGCAGTTGCAGTGAAACAATGGCAATAGCAGCCAGCACATTGGCATGGGGAGGAATGTAAAGTATTTCTCTCTCTTAACAATAACTCTAACAAGAGTTGCGAATTTCTGTATGGATTGTATGTAGGGTAGCTGCCCAGAGGCTGGGTGAGAAATAGGTGCAGAAGGGATGGACTGGCCCTTAAGATTTTGTATATACTTATTTAGCTCTGCTGTTAAAGACGAGTGAAAGCCTGTGGGCTGCCCTCTGTGCACGAATAACGAACAAACAGAACACAACGCTTGATATTTCTGTTCACGTGCCTTAAGCACAGACCTATAGTTTGTATTCTTTGTAGGACTATTACCGTCAATATAAAGTCCAAAGTAGTTTTTGAACTTGGGCTAGAAGGTTGAGAGGAAAATTCTCTTTTATTATGCGTGAGGCTGCCTGCTGAGCCTATAGCTACCAAACCAGTGAGGTTTATCAAAGAGAAAAATTTACAGTTAAGCTCTGCCTTCTCAAAGCTTGGGGAAGTTCTGTTAGCACCGAATACCTTTCTGGATGTAGAGGCATTTACAGTCTGGAACCTCATTCAGATTTTTCTACTCTTAGAGCACCTGCGAAAGCTTTGCCATGATGGGTTGTTCCTCCCCTGGCTGGAGGAGACATCTACTTGTTTATGTCTTGGCTTTTTCTTACTGCTGGCCTGGAAACTTGCTTGAGTGTGTAAATCTGTTTATATAGCTGGTGATAACACACATGGAGTGAGTCACAACGCAAGTTGGTTCGCTGAACTTTGCATGCATATTTATAATCACGTAGTCATGTGTTACACTATCACTGGATAATCGAATACTAGGTTCCCCAAAAGCTGGGGCAACACTACACAGGCATAGCCCCCGCTGCAAAGGGTTAGCTACTGAGGTGCTTGGGGAACAAATCTTGCCAAGTGCCAACTTCTAGAATTTTTCTTGTACTTCCCTTGCAAGAGTGGCCCATGATGCAAAACAGAAGAGAATTGAAGTAAGAAGCTTCCTTTAAGCAAAACATAGGTGTTTAATCACAAACTTACTGTTTTTACAGTCTTGTGACCTATCTGTAATCATAACAGGAAGGAAGGAGCGTGCAGGTCAGGTCCTTTCCCCACGTTTCAGCGCAGATTCAGTGGAGTACATATGCGTCTCAATCCATGTGTCTGTCCTGCTATAATACCTTGCTGAACTGGAGCTTTCGCTTTTGCTTACAGCTTGAAAGACTTTGTAAAAATTCTGACTTGGATTCCCCTTGTTCTACAACTTGAATCTTATAGGCTGGTAGACACATAGTTTTCAGGGTGTTTTGTGTATATATTTTTTTTGTATTTACACACAGTGATCGTTCCACTTCCTGCAGTCTGTCTTAGAGTTCTGACTTCTGCAATTTTAACTGGCTTTCTGATTTTCTTTGTTGCTTCCCCTTCCCCCCTTCACTGTTTTGCCCTTCTGTTCCTTTTCAACCTCGGTGACTTTTCCTTTAACTATTTAGAGCGACTTCTTTTGCTCCAGACGTGGTTCATCTCTTGGAGAATTCCTGCAGCTCTGGATCTTCTGACGACTGTAGCTCGTGGCCACCCCAGCTGTCATGAGAATTTTAGCCATGCTGCTATGCTGTAGCTGGATTTCACAGGCTCATTCGTGGAGGCTGTGTTGTGTTTGGTTTTGTTGTGTTTTGAATCAGCCCGCCACGATGTGGCTTTTCTTTTAACTGCTCTGGAGAGGACAGAGTTATTCTCTTTTGACTACAGGTGCATTAGGCAACATGCACTTCGGTAGCTTACGGGAGTAACTCTGAAGTACACCTGATTTGCTCGCTTACATAGCACTGCACCCAAGGGAACCTTCAGCAGAAATCTTTTGAAACCCTTTTTATTGTGTAAGGATGCTTCGTCCAGACCCAGGAGGTGTCTGTCAGCTGGCTTTCCAAGTTCCATTCAGTGAACACGCTGAGCT
This sequence comes from Anas platyrhynchos, assembly GCF_047663525.1. Classification (NCBI taxonomy): domain Eukaryota; kingdom Metazoa; phylum Chordata; class Aves; order Anseriformes; family Anatidae; genus Anas; species Anas platyrhynchos. The sequence goes on from NC_092590.1 coordinate 39,866,525, forward strand.
GTGGAGGCCGGGTTAGGCTTCCAGCAGACACCCGTGTCACCGTGCCGTGCATCGATTTAGACATAAACCGTTTAATTAGAGTTGGAGCTTTCAGAAAGGTTTCTACCCAGGTGGCCACTCAGAAGGTTAATCTGCTGCCCGAGATGGTTTGAACCTTGCTGCCACAAAACCTGCAGCTTCCAACCTGAGTGGCAACACCAGGAATTAAATCTCTGATTCCTGATACAGTGGGATCCATGTTTATCCTCCTGGTATTTTTAGTGTTGCCCATCTAGTGGATAACCCCTAGCTCAGCTGACAAAGGGGAAGTGGTTTCAGAGTGTTGCTCTGCAAAGACTTATTTTCTATATTACTTCTGGAGCTCCTCCCACTAATATGACTAACTAGATTATCTGTAAGGCTGTACTTGTTCTGAAGCCACTATTGATTAAATGCTGAGATGATTTTTTTTTTTAGAAGCTGTCACTGGAACATGCTTAGGCTGCATTTGCTGTCAGCTTAACAGTCATGTTTCTGTGTCTTCCTCTAAATTCCTCTCCCAGCTGGGCTCTTTCATATCTTAGCATTAAAATAGATTCTTCCTAATTAGACAGATCTCTGTCATGATAATCATCTTGAGAACGTATGCTGTATTTTCATACTGCGTATCTTTTCACAGATCGGGCCTGCACTTTATAATTTTTCAAACTCGTAACTCACTGAATAGATCCTTTACCAAGCAATCATCTCCTGTAACCAGCAATTAGCGTCCCGTCAGCTGATACTGGTAGGCATTTAGTGTTCAACTGCTGGCATCAGCAAGTTCATCTTATATCACTTGGAACTCCGATGTATGTGATTCCTTTGAAATTCCAGTCGTGACGGTCGTTTCCTAAAGCTGATGCTCGGGAAGAAAAGAGCGTAGAGCAAGTGCAAATATTTCCACGTGCAAGGTGAACTGCTGCATAACAAGGTGAGTACTCACAAGACCATGGTCATGGATATAAGTGCACACATCTATCACGAGTGAGCCTGTGCGTGTGTCTGATTGCAGAGTTGTTTGGTCAAGGCTGCGAGGAACATCTGTTTGGATGACAAGAGGCAGTAGCAGAACACCACTGAAGTCTCTCTCTTCCTTGCCTTGTCCAGGCTACAACCTGACATCTTTTTTCAGCTTGTATTTATTCAGACTCGCTGGCTTAGCAGAAACGTTGTCCTTTGCAAAAATTGAATTTAAATAGTTCCCTAAATAGCAGTTTTTGGCCCCGTTTCTTCAGAAGCTGGTAATTGTTTGTGTAAGTATCCTTAAAATAAAAGCGACGCAAAAATGAACTGTGAAATCTCATCTCTATTATGCTGCTTTACAATTACCATTCAGGACTTGGTTTTAAAAGAAAACTCTCCTGTTGGATGAAAATTGTTACTTGTAGCTCCTGGATTCTGAATGACAACTGCAAAATGACACAGGAAATGGACATTTTTATGAAGTGCTAATTCTGTTGATTGTCTTTGGACATGGGGATAGTGCCCTGTCTTCTGCAAGGTTGTGCTATGGACTAATGCCAGTGTCACCACTTCTGCTGTTAACATGAATGGGGAAACAGAGGGCTACAAGTTTGCTCGGCTTTGTTTCAACCTCAGCCAGTTCAAACCTATCTTTTGATCAGCATCAACCGTTTTTAGAACATATTCAGATGTTTTTCACAGCCCCGATGCTGCATCTGTTTGCAAGGCTTCAAACATTAAGCAGGGGTTCCTACCACACTGTTGCTCGAATCATCATCCCCTGGTGGAAGCAAAAGGGGGAGATGAGAGACTTTAAGAAAAAAAAAGTCTAAATTCGGAATATGCTGGGATTTAATTCCCTAACGATGCAGCATGTACTTAAGCAGCGTGTGGTGCTTGCTGCCCGAGCGCTGCGCTGGAAGTTTAGGGTGTGTTACTCCGTGCGGGCTGAGAAGTGGCGCTGGCCTTAGGCGTAAGGAAAACAAGACAATGCCTGGGCCGTGCTGCAAGGAGCAGCCCCTACAAGCAGCAGTAAGAGCACAGGGCTCACCGGCAGCCTTTCGGCGTGCACCTGCGTGTGCCGGGGCTGCGCGGCGCGTTTCGGTGCGCGGGCGGAGCTGTGCTGGGAGCAGCGCTGCAGCGAGCTGCGGGCTGCAGGGGGCACTGCGGAGGAGCCCAAAAACTCCTTGGAAGTTCAACCTGAGCGCAGCCGGCCGAGGCGCTGGCCTGCCGGCGCTCCGTTGCCATCAAAACGAGCGAGACAGCCCCCGGCTCTCCCCGCCGCCTCCCGCACTCGCCGCTCTCGCTCTGCGTCGCTGTCGCGACGGGGACGAGGTGACAAGCAGCCGTCCCCGTCGCGACAGCGGCTAGAGCAGACAAAGCCGGCTGCGGAGCAGTGCCCCGCACGCTGTGCTCCCCGCTTCCTGCCCCCCTGGGGACACCGGGGGGGTGTCCCCGCGGGCAGGAGCCCCCGGCCCCGGGGGAGCCCTCCGGGCCGGGTGCGGGGAGCCGTGCGGGGGGAGCCGTCCGCTCCTGCCGGGCGGCTCCGCGCCGGGTTTTGCACCGCGTCCCCGGGTCTGCCGGCCCGGGGGAGCCGCCGCCGTCCTGCTAGCGCTGCGCGGGCACGGCGGGAGGAGGAGGAGGAGGAGGAGGAGGAGGGCGCTCGATCATTGTGATGGTGGCAGGAGCGGCGGCAGGAGCAGCAGCAGCAGCAGCAGGGCGCAGAGCGGAGCGGAGCGGCGCGGGCTCGGCGCTGGGGCAGCGCCCCGGAGCCTCGCTGCTGCTGCTGCCCCCCCCGGCCCCGACCCCGGCCCCAGCCCCGGCCCCGCGGCCGCTCGCCGGGCTCCCCCCCGCCGGCATGCGGCCGGCCGGGCAGCGGGCGCGGCGCGGCGGCGGCCCCAAAACTTTTCTCTAGGCGGGGGAGCCCCGCTGCCGGCCCCCCCCCGCCCCGCTCCATGCCGGGGGGGCGCGCGGCGCGTGCCCGGCGGAGAAGCGGGGGTGGGGGGGGCGCGCGTGCCCGCGGCCCCGCGCGCGTGCATGCGGCTCGCTCCCCGGCGGCGGCGGAGCGGTGTCCGGGGGCAGGAGGCGGTCCCGCGGCGATGGGCGATGGGGGGCAGGCAGCGGCCCCGTAGCGCCCGGGGGCGGCCGCCCCAGCACCAGCAGCAGCACCAGCAGCAGGAGCAGCAGCAGCGGCACCGGGAGCAGCAGCAGCAGCAGCAGCAGCACAGCTGGCCGTGCGGGTGGCCGCGCCGCCGGCGATAACCTCCCGGCACCTCCGCTCGCCGCCTTCCTCCCTCCCTCTCTCCCTCCTCCTCCTCCTCCTCCCTCCTCTCCTCCTCCTCCTCCTCCTCCTGCTCTCCCCCCCCCCGCCGCCGCTCGCTCCCCGCTTGATGTTTTGGAGAGCCTGGAGGGGGATCGGCTGGGGGCGCGGAGGGACGCTCGCCGGGGCTCGCCGCTTGCCCGCTACATGCCGGCGCCCCCTCCTCCCCCCGGCGGCCCCGTGAAAAGTATCCCGCCGGGACCCCGCAGGAGGCTGCGTGCGCGCCGGGGGCAGGCTCCAAACTTCTTCCAAAATAGTGCGCGCGGGGCAGGCGATGGGGGATTTCGCGGCCCCCGCCGCCGCCTCCAACGGCGGGGGCATCTGCATCAACAATAACCTGGGCGGCGGGCTCGGCGGGGCCGCTCTCGGGGTCGCCGGCGCCCCCCACGGCCCGCCCGCCGCCGCCCCCGGGAACAATGCTGCCGGCGGCGGCGTCCCCAAGCACAGCACGGTGGTGGAGCGGCTGCGGCAGCGCATCGAGGGCTGCCGGCGGCACCATGTCAGCTGCGAGAGCAGGTACCAGCAAGCCCAGGCGGAGCAGCTGGAGCTGGAGCGCAGGGACACGGTGAGCCTCTACCAGAGGACGCTGGAGCAGAGGGCCAAGAAGACGGGCGCCAAGCAGCAGCAGCAGCAGCAGCAGGGCAAGCAGCAGCAGGATGCCGAGCCCGCCGCGGCGGAGCAGAGGAACCACACGCTGATCATGGTAAGGGCAGGGGGCGGCCCGGGCCCCCCACCGGAGGGGAGGGAGGCTCTGCCTCGGGCACGGAGCGTGTGTGTGTTTGGGGGGGGTGTTCGCGCAACTTGCATGGAGCCAGCAAACTTTTTGTTGTGTTTTTTATATATTTTTTTTTGGAGGAGGGGGGAGCGGGGCCGTGGGGTGCGTGATTTGGGGCTCCCCGCCGCCGGGGGAGGCCGGCAGCCGGCGCCCCAAGCGAGAGCAGGCTGCGCTGAGCCGCTTCCTAAACTTTGCTCGGGTTTTAAGGAGCTCGGCGAGCGGCGGGGGGGTTGGGGGGGGGGCAGGGGGCGGGGGCTGAGCCGCACGGAGCGGAGCCGCGAGTAGGAAGCGGAGTTTCCCACTCCCAGCCCGCTCCCATGATGAATAATCAAAGGCGGCGCGGGGGGAGCCAGCGCCGGCCTTATTTATAGCAGGTCGCGGCCGGCGGCACGGCTCGGCACGGCGGAGGGGGGGTCCCGGAGCCGCCCCCAACCTCGTTCTCTGCCGGGCAGGAGCAGCCGGGGCCTCGCCGTCTGCAGGGCGCACAATGGGCGGCGGAGCCCAGCGGGGAGGAGGAGGAGGAGGAGGAGGAGGAGAGGAGGCGTGTGGTTTCCAAGCCCCGCACGTCCCTCCCTCGCTCCCTCCCCTGCCGCGCGGGGGGGTCCCGCAGGGCGGCAGCTGCCGCCGGCCCCCGCGGGGGGAACCGTGACGGAGCGGCGGGGGGCGGCCTCCCCAGCCCGTCCCATCCCGTCCCATCCCATTTCCAGCCCGTCCCATCCCCGTCCCGTCCCCTTCATCCCCGGCTCGCTGCCGGCCGCTTTGTCCGCCCCGGGCGGGGAGGTGGGGACGGGGCCGGCCGGCGGCAGACAAAAGCTGGGCGCTGCGTGTGTGTGTGCGCCCCTAATCCCCCCCAGCATCCCGGCCAGCAGGAAGCGGAGCAGCCTCCCTGACATCTCGCCGCCTTCCTGGCGGCTCCTCCGCCTCCTCCGGGGCTCTCCCGGGGAAGAGCCGGGCGGCCCCGGCCGAGCCGAGCCGGTCGCTGCCCCCCTCCCTTTCCCCTTCCCCTTCTCCTCCGGGGGGGATGCGCAAGGTGCCGAAGTTGGAGGAGCGAAGTGGGCAGAGGAGGGCTCCGCGGTGGGGGAAGCCCGGCTGCAGGAGAGGGCAGGGGAACGGGAACGGCGGGGCTGGGGCTGAGCTGGCAGCCCGCACGCCATTTATCTCTGCTCCGTGTGCACGGCACTCCGAGCTTAAAGAGAAACCCCGGCGCTGTATCGGGAAGGACCCTTTGCCACCAAGCACTGCCTTACTAAGACCACTTGCAAGAAACGTTGTAGCAAAAATTGGAAGTGTGACCTGCGCCGTTTCACCTGTAGAGCGTCGATTACAACCTGGGAACAGGAGGGTGGCTGCATAGGCACGTGAAAGTTGTATTTAAAACCTGGGAAACTGCTCCTTTCAAAGAACTGGAGGGTATTCTCTTTGGGACTTTTATGGTACGAACAAAGTTCTTCACTTCTGGCAAGCACGAGTTTGCTAAGTTTCATAGTTTAAATGCATCGTGATTTCCATTTACTGAAACAGTTCAACTTTATATAATACTTTATTCCGTCTTGAGAAAACACTAAACTCTACGTTGTGGTTTTCTCCCTTTCTCTATTCTCTGGTGACCTCCAGCTGAGAGGTTCACAGTGACACAATCCCATGGGTCTGCTAGCGCGTTACTCCTCGCACAAAACCAGCGTTAAATCCTTCCCTCCCATTATCAGAGCGCGCGTTCTGGAGTGGAGGCAGTCAGTTAGGACTCACGACAACAAATGCAGTGAGAAAACACCGTCTGCGATGCTTTTTCATCAGGAGGGCAAGGCATATCCAAGGAAAGTATTACCGGAGCGTGTGTGTGTGTCCCTCCAAATTCAGAGATGTGGGGCCAGGCAGCGAGGTGCCCAGCAGACCCTCCCAGAAAGTGGGTAAAAGGTGTCTGTAGGAGGTGATTGTCACTGAAAGACATGCGCTCTGATTTTCTTCGTTGGACAGAGTAGGAACTCTCTGGCACATACAGTGCTCCTTGTCACCACCCCCACGCGGTGCACCCTCGCTCCCTGAGTTCATGAAAGGGATTGTGCAGTTTCCACTGTTTAGGACTCCGTGTCAACTGACAGGCAGTTATCAATGGGAGCCTTTTGTTGAAAAGGCACGTAGGAGCACAGGCTCGCCTGTACTTCGCGAAGTGCTGAGCTACGCTGAATTTGGGTCTTGATACAGGGCGAGCTTTCACTGGCTGAATTTTGGAGTATCTCAATTTATAGCTAATTTAGCCTATCCTACTTGAGGAGAACAGGGGGTTTCAACTCTAGTTTGCTCCCATGCAGGCATCGATTGGGAGGTACACAAAAATAGCTGGGAGGACTTCTTTTTTTTCCAGTCCAACCTGGCAAAAGCCAAAGTTGTTTTCCGTGCTTTTGAGCTGGATTATTAGAATGCTGTACCAGCTAGGCTTTCAAAAGAAGTGTGGGGAAAAATTGCAGGCCATCCAAAACGCTGCTGCTCATCTTCGGACTGGTTCCAGGAAACATCAGCGCATTATTTCAGTGCTTTGGTTCTTTGTGAGCTAATCTGCCCTCTCAGTTCCTGCTTTAAGTGCAGGAGTTTTCTGACTCTGCATCCCTGGTATTGTGTGAGCGTGGTTCCGAGGTGATATATGTGTGTCCGTATAATATAAATAATAAATATTTAGTGTATAATAGCGTATATAATATACATATTGCCAAGTGAAATCGCCTCTCTGTCTTATCCCCGACGCTGCTCTTCTTATTGGGTGTTCTTGCTGTTTTTTTGCCCAGTGAAACGCTACTTCTGTAATTACCACATTGACCTTCCGATGCACGTTGATTTGCATCTCAGCTCTGCTGTAACTTAAAAAGGGTCTGGAGATAATTTTTCCTATTTTAAAAGCTCTTCAACTCTTTTCTTATTTAGCATCGCTATGGGCTTGATAGCCACTGTCAAACTGACCATTCCTAACCCTAAAACTAGCCCTTAGGAAACTGAGTTTTAAACACCATAAAATGTTATTTAGATCATAGAAATTAGTGACGGAAGTCAAATGACCTATTAGATCATCTTTTCTGTTCCCCTGCCAAGGCGTAACTATGCCAATTCGGAATTAGTTTAGAGTTAGAGAAAACACGGCTGGCAAACACAGTATTTTCCAATACTGCTTTTTATCCATCCCGGGCTAACGCGCTGCCTCGTGGAAGTCAATGGTCACGTTGCTCTACCTGAGGAAGGGAGATGGGCAGGCCGGTCCCTTCAGCCTGCTTTGCCTTGGGACAGAATGGCACGCTGAGAATTACCGAAATCCGTCTGTGTCGCCTCCTCGTTGGCAATACTCCAGCACAGGGAAGTAGTTTCCCCCTTCCTTTCTCCTTTTTCTTGGAAAAGGTATCCCCAGTGGCATGCATAACTTCTTGCTTTCCCTCAGTGACTCATGGCTAATTTTATTCAAGATATCGAGTGTTGAATAACGCCGTCGGTCTTGCGAGTGGTTTTTTAAAGCTTACACCTGCTGTGTTGATGGTGCACCTTGCTGTAGTTACCGTGTGCCTTCATACACCTGAGCACAGCTCTGGTGCTCTTCCTCAGGTGGTGTCGTGGTGTAACTCACTCAGGCGTTCATCGGTTACATGGTAGGAAAGGTCTATTTCTCTAGGATTGCAAGGATGAAAAGGAAAAATGGTATTTTGGATACTTTTTATTTTCCAGAAGAGGTCGAGTGCTGCAGTCCTTACTCATGCCTGATGACTAAATAGGCTGAAACATCTCTTCAGTTTGTAAGCTGTGTCTGATCTTGTTCGCGCTGGGGTAAAGTCAATAGTTAATGCAAAACTGGGATGATACCAGAATTAAATCCCAGGCCAACAACGCTTCTTATTTTTCATATGCCTCATAGAAGGAGTCATCGTGCAACCCTTTTTATTTTGCTCTTCCTCTAAGGGTGGATCTTTCTTATTCCACAGCCTCTCCCATTTTTCTTCTCCTTTTCATACCAACTCATGCCTGATGCTCCCGTGCGATCGCTGTCCTCTAGGACAAGGAGTTCTTGCGTTGACCTCCTTTTGCAGCTCGTCAGCACAATAGATTCCAGCTTAGCAAATGGAAAGGAATGGAGAGACTCTTCGCTTCAAGCACTACTAGTCCCTCATGACCTTCGTGTGCTCCAACTGAAAGTGTCTCTCTAAAAGATAGTGGGCTGGGTCATTACGAGCCGGAGCCGGAGCAGGAAAAGTTGTGTTTTGACATACTGTAGCCAGCCCCGGTGAAATCCACGCTTCAGCCTGACAAACAGCACGTGTTACAAGTCCCGGAGTGAAGTTTTAGGCGTTGTGAAGTTCAGGAAGAATGACTCTGGCTGGAAGGTGGCCAAAACTCATTCTGCTAATGCAGAGCCAAAAATATTAACACGTGATTGTGTAGGGACAATTGGTCGCTCGCATGTAGGTTAACCTAAATTTGTGGTAACTTGACCTATAGCTTAAGGTTTCACAAGTGGCTTAAGCTGGTGTAAATCTGAGCTGCCGCCACCGAGGAAGTCTCATCTTTCATGCTCTTGTCAGTGGCCGCGTTTTCTTGCCGCCTCCCTTTGCCAGCTCTGTCAGCTGGCTCAACCTACCGAGCGGGTAGGGAGGACGGAAACATTTTTTTTTTTCCCTTTTCTTCTGGGTTAGTGTTCAGCTGGGTCAGAGCCATGGTTTGTTTGACTGTCCCTCCCATGGGCAGCACAGTCTTACAACACCTTAATCCTGTTGTGAAACTTCGCCCTTATCCCAGGACAGACGTATCGAACGTGTGACCTGAAACATGCTTACCTGCTGCCGTACTTTTTTTTTAATTTGAGCTGAGTAACGCCGGGGTAGGTGGATGCGATTCTTCTGTCCCTTAATTCAGGCACTGGCACAGGAAAGGCCGTGAGAAGCAGCAAAAGTCAGAGTTCATTTTTCTTTAAACACTCGCGTGTACATGCCATTTGCTTGCATATTACTCCAGTATGTATAATTCATGGGAGAGATGTGCTTGGATTAGCAGAGGTTTAAGGACAGGTCTGACAGCCAGGAAGTGCTGACTGGAATCCTTCAAGCACACTGTTTTCTGCATTGAAATGTGAAGTACAGTCTCAGGCTGAAGTTTTGAACCTGCAATCAGTTTTCCAGTCAGGGATCTCGCAGGCTGTTCAGATAAGGAACATACTTGTACGTGCAGTGGGAATTGGGGAGGCTTAGCAATCTGAAGTATTTATTTTCCTAGTTTGTCTAAGATGGTGAATCATAAAACCATTTAATTTTGATCACTCTTTTGCTTCCCCCTCACGTGCTTCAGTTCCACAGTGTTTGTAGTCTGCTGTTGTTTGCTTTCTGAATGCTGGAAACCCGCTTTTACAGGGGGTGAGAGAAATTGTCTTTTTAAACTGGCAGTGGCTAATGAGATAGCAGCGGCTGATTTTTTTCTTTTGCCTACAGGAAGGGGCTGAGCTGCTTTCTTTCGAGACTTCCCTCTTTCACATCGATTTTGTTTGCCACCACATACAGTGTAATTGGTAAGAAGATATGAATACTTTGTTGTTTAGTTGACCTGAGGGAAGAGACAAGTCCGCCCGTAGTCTCCGTGTGTTTTCCGTAGATGTCTGTGACTGTTCAGGCCGCTGGCAGTGGGGATGATGGGTTGGTTTGCTTGTCAGTTCTGCACAACCACAGCATGCATGGAGCACAAAAGAGGGTTGAAGTTAGGACTTTCAGAATAACTAAGCTAATAAACAGAAAGACCAACAGTTCCCATGCTTTCTTTCCCATATTTTTTTTTATCAGGGCCGCTTTTTGTAAGGTGTTTGTATAGGGCTCTGTCCTGCAAGGTCCTCAGCAATTGAAGCTTGGTGGAGTTGATTTTTAACTGGTTGCAGGTGGGGCTGCTGTGCTCTGCCTCGTGCCCTCCTCCCTTCTTCACACTAGGGGCTCCTCCCTGCATTGCTTTAACTTCGTGCTGTGCAGGGGCTTGAATAAGGCAACTCCAGCTTCATTTTCCTCAGGCGTGGGGATTCGGACAAGCAGCCATAAATACCTCTGTGCAGGGGTACCTTTCCTGCCATGTCTTCATGCTGCTTCTGAAGGATCTCCGGCCTGTTCAGAGAGCCCTGGGATGCTGCATGCCTAGGTAAGGAACAGAGAATTGATCCTTGGCTTGGCTCTGACCCTGGGCCTTAGCACAACAAGCAGCCACCGTGCCCACATAGCTATATTTATGTAGACCAGTGCATGTGCGTGTGGACTGGCTTTTACACCGTGCTGTACATGACACAGTGAAGGATTTGTGATTAGTGTTGGCGGTGGAGGGGGATGTACTGAAATGATAAGTTTAAGATCCACAGATTTGTATCCATTTCCTGTATTTTCAGCTTCCTTTCTTTTTCCTTTGGGTTGTACCTAATCCACGGTGATCTTATAGCACTTGTTCATTGTGTTTAATCTAAGGGAGGAAGGGAGTTGGTTATGGCAGATGAAAGAGTGGAAGAATTATGAAAAGTAGTGGAGGTGTTTGCTTTTTTTTCTTTTTTTCAATCGTTTAAGGCATTTCCTTAAGGAGGATAGGGCAGCACTTAGCCAAGAGAGAAATCGTAGCGTTTCCTATCACTTCTGTTTATGCAGAGTATTGTGGTTACAGATGCTCTAGTATTTGAGAAAATGACTTTAAAATATATCTTAGCTGGCAGTAGTTGTCCTTGGACTGCTAAAAAGATTGTTACATTTCAGATGTGATTTTTGCTGTTGTTCATTTCGGTCCCAGCAGCCGGTGGCTGTTGTTGTGATTGCTCTGGGTTGCATTCCAGGGCATAAGGGAGGCTGCACAGGGAAAACTGCTGCAAACATTAAACAACCAACTTTTAATGATGTTTTTGGCAAGTGTTATCTTTATTTGTTCAACATAGCTTTGGTTCTCAGTGAAGCAGTAGCCTTGAAGACTTCAGTGGATTCATACTTTGGCTGTAGGCTGAACGGCAGCCGCCCTGAGCTCCAAAGGGGCTGGAGTGCTCTGGCGTGTAATCCTTCACTGGATGGGGAGTAATGGTGCAAAATCGTCTGTGAGTCCTTGCACTGCAGCAAGTTTCTGGGCTGAGCTTGTGATCTTCGCATTCCAGTGAAAGCGGAGATGCCGTGCGGAGGTTACAGTGCTATCTGTCTTCATTCCTTGATGACATAAATAACTCTTAGCCTACAAACTTGTTAGCATGAGATTATTCAAGGTCTGGATTGCTGCAGTTTTGAAAATCACCCTTAGAGAATTTGGCTTTGTGTTTTTTTTTTTTTTTTTTTTTTTTTTTTTTCACCGGGCTTATTTTTTTCTAACATGTTTAAATGTATATTCTATGTAATGCAAAATAAGGGAAAAATTTTATTTTCTCTCCTTCATTTCGCTTCTTAAACATTTTCTGCCTTGGTATCTACACCAGGGTTCGCTGCCCTTCTCAGTAACACTTCTGTGGTGGGAAATGGCAGCAGCGGGTAGTGACAATGGAGACTTGTGTGTGTGGGATAGCAAAACCAAAACTGATCTGGAGGAGCGAAGTCACAGGCTTCCCCTCAGCAGTTGCTGTGGTGAATCGTGCGGCAGCCTTACCGCCGGAGAGGGGCTCTAGGAAGCTGGCACAGGCCCTCTCTCTCCAAAGTTGCTATGGATATTGAACACATGAAATGCACTGTTTTGTTCCTTCATTTTGCATCCAAATACCTGCTATCTTGAGAAAGTGATTCCTCGGGGATGGCGAATCTGTCTCGTATGGCCTTCTTGCTGTGAAATCCCACGCTGCTTAAAGCTGGTGTTGGGGCTGTGTGTGGTACCCGCTGGAAACCTGGTGGTTGTGTGCAGCTGTGGTTAGCCTGGCAGTGAAAGGCTTCAGCAGCGCCTGGAGCACCCGGCAGGGCTCTTGCAGAAGGTTTTTGGGAGTGCTGCTACCTGCAAGGGTGATGTGGTGACCCAGAGCTGTGAGAGGGCTGAGGGGCACGGCCTGTCTCCGAAGCAGGCGTCCAAGGGCTGGCCACGGCACTTGCATCGGGTAGGTCGTCCCTCTCCTTCCTGTAAGGGAAAAAGTAGTGTTTGTATGTCATTTCCTGGTTTCCTTCCCTAAAACTGACCAACTTTGTCTCTCCTTGTTTTATCAGAGAACAGTGTTTTGGTTTACCTCTGCAGCGTGATACAGGCTGCTCAATGTGCTTCTGCTCATTTATAGTTCCACATAGAATAATAAACAGGGTAAAATAATTATGAAAGGCCTGCGTAGATGGTATTGCAGTTCACAGAACGTGGTGTCTTGACGTACTTATGGGATTAAGGTGATATTTAGGTGAGATGGCAAGTCCAAGGTAGAGCATCTCGTCTCATGCGTAGTTCTATCTGCCTTCTGAGTCCTACTCTGGACAATATGACAAAAGTTTTTATTCAAGTGCTCCAGGAGAAAAAAATCACAGAGTATGTAGCTTTCTAATACAAGAATTAGTAAAGATGATGTCAATTATAATTTTCTGAATGGATTTTTTCATGAAACTTTAGTTTGGATGCTGACTGGAATAGGTAATTTGGTGATACAGTAAGTTAGGGATGGGTGATTCGGGGCTGTGCTTCTGTTCATTCTCCCCCTCCTTTCTTGGATGCTTTATTTCAGAATTAACTTGCTCACCAGAACCCAACCTGTTAGCACAGCAGGTAGACAACAGCATTAGGGATAGTGGTATTTCTGATTCAGTGTGTTTCAAATGTTGAGTTCTGCTAGTAGTTACTTGAGAAGACATGGTTCTGGTTTCAGAACTGTTTCCTCCCCAGATCTGTGATATGTGTTGTGGATGGCGATCTCATAATGAGCATACATCAGAACGCCACGTAAAGATTTAACGTGGACTGGCTCACCTGCTCAGAAAGGTCGTGGCAGGAGTGAGTTGTGCTGGGCAGATCAAGGATCAAGTACCGGTAGGATATGGCAGAAACTCCACCAAACTGCTTCACCTCAGAATTCCCCCCCCCCCCGCTTTTGGAATGCTTTTAATTTATTTTTATTTTTTTAAGGTAAGAGAAGCTCTTCTGAGCTCTTCATTTACAAACTTAGATGTTTGTAAAGGCAGGAAGATGGCCAATTAAGGGAGAAATAATGATTGTCATGTGCGTGGGGCTCTGTAGAGGAAAGTAGCATAAACGAACTTTTAAGAAAAAATTCGTATTACTTCAGAGATGCATTTTTAAAAAATATACAGTTCTTACATGTCTCAAGATTCAAGATGTAAGCTGAAAATCAAATGTCTTTCTTGTTTTGAAGGCAGGAAACAAAATGTTCGAAGCTGTTTAAATATGTAATCAGTTTTATTAGAGCAGTATCAGTGTGATATATATTTTTTTGTTAGATGAGATCCATATACACTTAATATTCCAATACACAAGGACAGCAATCTTGCAATAATTTAATAATTCTTGCTTTTGGTTTAATTGTGGTTGTTTTTTTTGTGTGTATATTTTATCAGAGCTGCCTGTTTGTGCTTAAAAAGGTATAACACCCAGGATAGTTGTCTCACAGTCATCCTAGCAGAGATGGATTAGTAGCCTGAGTGCAGATGAGCAAGTCAAATGCATATGGTGCTGCAGTTTATCACAGAGCTCTGCAGCTCTCTGGGTACTAATGCAGCTGCTGTGCTCACAGGTGGATCATGGTGAGGATGCCTTCTATAAAGACCATATAGTGCTTTCAAAAACAAACAAAACAAACAACAAAAAAAGTGTGTATGTATATATCCTATTTGTATATGTATATATGTATCCATCCTGTTCTTAGTTGTATCATATTTTCAAAGCCAGTTTCGCATAGAAACTTGCGGAGAAATTTGCCTAAAATGGTTTACATCCTTAATCCGAGGATGAAATTAGGGAAAAACACAGTTTGCTCTGCTTTTTTCTTGGAAGTTCTTGAAGCCATTGCAATGAGGAACTTCAGTGCATTTGAGTTACACATCATGATCTGCCATTTGCGGTCTCTCCCAGCAGTGGGAATGGGGAGGATAGGGAAATTAAGCGCTTTATTACCTGTGGAAAATGGTGCACTTCCCACGTGCTTAGTCGTGTCTTGCTGTTGCGTGCTGAAGGTTTCATCCGCACTGAGCACGGTCTGCCTCCCTGTAGCCTGCTCCGCCGACAGGAGCACAGTGACGGGGACATGTGGCATGTCCCTGCTCCTGTGTTTCCAGGACTGCTGTCTCGTTCATCATAGGAGCAGTAGGTACAGGAGTTTGCCCTTGCTGTCCTGCCACATGCTTCCCATTTGCAAGAAGCAGGAAGGCGCTGCACCAGAAGTGCAGAGACCCAAGGAAGTGGGTTTTAAATCCACGAGGGCATTACAGCATGTTGTGCTACATGATTTTCTGCACTCCGGTTAAATTAGGTGGTGACGGATGTTTTGGTTTTGCTCTGATCTGAGGAATTCAGAGCAGTTTGCAGCGGCACGGGTAATGAATTTGTATGACAAAGTTACTCAGCAAATGTAAACCCGCAGACAGCAGGCTTGCTTCTCGTAGTTACCTGTTACGTATGTCTTGGAGGCTGCCAACAGGCTGAAGCAGTTCACGTGAAAGCTATTGCCCAAGTGACCTCTTACACATTAGCAACGAACACATGTGTGTTTTAGGTCCTTCATGTCCAAATCCTATTTGCATACTTCTGAAGTTGGTTAAGTGGGATGGTATGTTTTGTTTTTTTTTTTCCCCAATGGATTTGCTTTGTCTTGATAAAACAAGCTAAATTTCAATATATATATATTTTTTTCTCCCCAGATGTATCCATTCATTGCTAACGTAAACCAGTTTCTGAACTTGATTGCTGTGGGAGGTAGGAGGTGATGCGTGTTTCTCAAACCAGTGGAACAAGTGGAAAGTATTTCAGGTAGTTCACAGTGGTTCAGAGGCTGGCTGTGTTCCTGTTTTCTGGTGGATCTGGAGAGAAATGCTGAGGAGTGCACCACAGGCCTTGTTTTACTGAACAGCTATGAGAGATTTCCTTTCTCTTGGGTGGTAGTGCCTCTTATTTTTGGAAGGGAGAGGATGAGCTTCCCTCCCTGAGGTCAGACTGCACTACTGAGCAGCGAGGGTTTTCAGGAAGATTTACAGATTTGACAGGGCAATAAGCCACAGGCACAATCGTATCCTTTCGTTGGCTGAGCTATCCAGCCTGTGCCATGGTGTGTGAAGCAGGTGGTTAGCACTTTGTGTCATCAGGGTGGCTAATTTAGATGCATACTGTTAAACAGGTGAGCTTGAAAATTAATACCATGTTTCATCAGACCTACTTGGACCTGCACAACCTGGGCCATTACTGTATCAGGCAAAGCAACTGAAATTTTTCCGTAAGAATGTCTCAAAAGCTCTTCAGAGAGTGCTTTGTAATAGGATTTGTATGATCCAGAAAGGTGCCTTTTCCAGGTTTAGAAATAACTTTATTAGCATTTGGATAGATGACAAAAATGAGTTCTATCTGCAGTACTTTTTTGTTTCAGCCATAATACTGAGCTGACAACTTCACTTAATTACTGAACTACATAATGCTGGAACTTCAGTAAGGCACCTTATGCCACAGAGCTACCTCTCCTCGTCCCAGAGGGTGCCAGAATGTGCTGGAGATACATATTCAGCTACGTATGTCAGTGTGTTACCTGTTTGGGAAGTATTTGTGCTCAGATTAGGTAAATTTGACTTGCCTTCATCACAACAGTTTGAGTTTTTACCTTGAGGTAAAAACTCAGAAAGCTGTAGATGCATATTGTTGGAAGAGCATGGGAGAAGACATTGAGTTACACACCTAAGATGTAGGATGCACCATCCCACGAGTGAGACCCATTTCTTTCCCCCAGAGAGAACAGAGGGTCTCAGGTATTTTGGTAATAGTAAGTAATAGTGTACTTATTTGCCTCTCCGTTATTGACAGCAGTGTTTTTATGTATTGCTTCAGTTCCTTTTGTTGTTCTGTAAATATCGATATAAATCAATCTCTTATTCTTCGTTGTGTTGTGAAGGGATTGTTTGTATAATGGGGTATTAAAAGGGCCATTTAACTTCATTTAGCTCATCTCTGAGAGACAGGGCTTGTGAGGAGAGGGAGAGTAAAAGATATCCGTGGAGATGTTCAGTCCAGAGAAGATTACAGAAGTGCAAGCACGGTGGTAATATTTGGAACAAATCTTGGGAGATGTCTTGGGAAGTTACTACTGACAGGCCCAATCCAATACTTGCATAAAGAGCCATGCTAGTTCTTGTAATAAAGTGATTTTTGGCAAGCTTTAAAAAAAAAAAAAAAAAAAAAGGTTAATTGCTTATATTTGAGTGTTTGTAAAGATGATTTTATTTGTAACACTTTTTCTTGATCTGATGTCAACAAGTGCTGGCTCTGCTTTCCCAAACTCCCTATCTGTAGTTTTTATTTTAGAATTTAGAAATCTAGAGCTGTCATTTCTAACACACAGCCTGCACGCCTCTGGGATCGTGTGACACTGAGTGGCAGTTAAGAAAAGCAATTTGAGTAAGGGAAATTTCTGAAAGTTATCTGCATCTTTGCTGGGAAACCCCCCGCTCCCTCTCTGAGTGCTAAAGATCCACAAATTGTAAGCTTTTCAAAACTCCTGATACAGGCATTAAAAGCTGCATGGTGAATGTAAGGTGATATTGCAAGTTTGGGAAAGATTGGATTCAAATGATTGTTGGGGTGTGTGGCCTGGGCTCTGACTGAAAGAAAGAGGATAAAGGATTCAGGAGTGCAAACCAGAGCACCACTTTTGGCTCCAGTGGCAGAGACCTGTGGCTGTCCTGCAAGGGGAGGAGACCCAAATCTTCACGGTTCTCAGTGTTCATGTGTGAATTTTATTTGTCTGGATGGTGGAAATGCCAAAAACAAAACAAAACAAAACAAAAAAACCCCACACAAACACTGCATTTCTAATTCCTCACAGTGAACCTGAATGTACATTTCATAAATATACATACATTTATGTGCAGCTCCTCTCTGACTGGTTTCATTGGGCACAGATGATGTCCACTGATGGTTCAATTTTTATTAAGAAAACATATTTTCACAAGTGCTTTATAATAATAAACATGTCACATTGCTCAAAGGCTATCATTCTTTGTAGCAGAGGATGTTGTATTTGGTTTTTAAGTATCGGAGAAGAGACGTACAGCTAGTCTCTACCGTGTGGTAGCCTCAAACCAAAATTGCTCATAAGACAGGATAATTCATATAGGGAGAACCTTGCAGTGACTAATGGGTTTATTTATGGTAAATGTGTGTTTTGACAACTGGGACCATATTTTTAATTTCCGTTTGTAAGGTGGAAGTTTGAAGAATTGGAGGGCCCTGTCACTTCAAGAAAATTATGTGATTGGAAAAAGTCTTCATTTCCTCCAAAATCATTTTTCTGCAGAGGCCTTTCATCCTGGCACGACTAAGTTTAATTCTTCCTAAGGTGGTGGTGGAACAAAAAAGAACAAAAAAAAAAAAACAAAAAACAAAAAAAAACAAAAAAAAAAAACAGCACATCTCTCACTTGCAACAGGGTTTTTCTGGCTGCTTCAGTTCAGTATCCCCTATTACCACCACGTTGGTTCATCTCAATAATGGCTCAATTGCATATGGGAGATGAAATTTCAGAACTAGGCTGAATTTTAAATATTTGTAGTGATGGCTTTCTTCTCTCTGGCTGAAGCCTCTGTGAGGTGGACCACTGCTTTTGTGAATACTGGGCTGCGATCTGGATGTCTCATTGAGCAGGGTGTGTGGGAATGGAGGAAGGGCAATCTCTTTCCAGTGGTGGTTCCTGAAGCTTTTTTCACTTGGTGCGCTGTTAGAGGTATATTCTGAACCATGCAGCAATGAAGGTGAACTCTCTGGGACAGGACATCCCTCTGGAAGAGAATTCAGACTTGACTACTCAGCAGAGGTGGCAGAGCCCTCTTCCAGAAAGTGATTTGATCCTGTAATGGTTGATAAACCTGAGCCAGAACGCCTGAGGGGATTTTTTTTTTTTTTCCCCCAGCCAACTTTAGTATGGATTCCAGAGGGTTTGTCATTCATTGCATAATTCAGCCCCTTGCTGTGAGGGCAAGTCTGGAGAGGCAGCTCTGTCAGAACTGGTGCTGAAGGGCTCGAGGAGTTAAGGGCCCCTGTTTGTGGGTGAGTTTTGGCCCAGCTCTTTGCTGCAGAGCTGCCCTCTGATCTCGGTCACCTCGGGCACAGCAGTGCCAGCTATGTGGTTTTGGGGCAGTAACACCTGTTTGTGTTAGTTAGTGAGTGATTAAGTGCTGGGAAAAGGAGCGTTAGTCTGCCAGACTAGCACATACTAGTTTAGTATGTTGGTAGGAGCAAGTACTTTAGGTGCCTTGAGGAATTAACCAAAACAGCTATGAAAACTGAGAATTAAAAGTCTGTTCTTAAAATATTGCTGCTGTGATCCAAGCTCAGGGAAGTCTGATCCGGAGTTACTGACTGCTATGGGATTAAAACTCTTGCAAGGTGTAGGACTGTAATGGATAATAGTCGGGGTCCATTCCCACAAGTTTAAAAAACCCAACCACGTATGTGCTTGGGATTGCTCTGGTGAGCAGGGGGAAGCCTTGGCGAGAAGCCCTGAGCTCTGCCCAGGCTGCAGGGGCTCGGGCAGTGGGAGGTGTGCGCTGCCCGTGCTACCCCTTGCTTGCTGTGCTGTCAGTAGCCCCGAGCGAGAGATGGGCTTTACGTAAAAGGAAGTCGCTTTAATTTGAGGGGAGGTTTTATGTTAACTCTTTTTTGCTCTCTAGCTTGGGTATTTATTTAGCTTTTACCCGCTGCTAGAAATCCAGCCGGTCGAGAGAGAGCGCAAACTTCTCTGAAAGCTGTAGGAGACAGAAAACAGCCGAGAGGTCGTCCTGGCTGCCGTCCAGCCTGTGGGAGTCCTGTGAAGCTACCGGTAACACGCGGGGTTGTGTAACCACCGGCACTGATGGCCGCCAGGCAGATCTGTTTCGCTTCGGCCGGGCCCTTTTTCCTTTGTGCCCATGCCGTTGTGTCACGGGAGCTGCAGGAGGGAGCCCGGCTGCATCCAGGGGAGCTGCTGGCGGGGCTCAGCACGGTGCTGCTGGGACTGAGCCTTGAAGTGCCTTCCAGCTCGGCTGTCATGTCAGGAGCCTGATGGTTTTTATGTGAATTGCCTTGCTTTTGTCTGCTTCCATAGGGACTAAGGTGGTTTGGAGTGCGTAACTTCTCGAACTTGGGATTAGCGATTGGAATTTGTCTTTACAAAATAACACATGCTGTTGGTGACCATCAAGCTGAGAGCTGTTCCAGATGTTAAAATGTGATTTGTAAAATCACAGCGATGGCCAAAGTACTAATTCCTTCTGGGGCTAAACCACGTGTACAAAATGCATGTCCCTTTCATACTCCACCTCTGATATTCTGATTTTATTTCTTTGACCCCATAATTTTCTGGGGTGGCTTCTTTCAGTGGGCAGCACTCGGTGCAGTGAGAGAGCTTCAACACCAGCTGTAAACCAACCAACATAATGTAGTATTTGTGCGTGTGTTTGTTTATGTTTTGGCACAGCCTGATGGGTGACAAAGGCTTGCAGATTCCCTGCGTGCTTTAGCCTTTGGCCACTTCTGCATGCACGTGTAACTGACCACGCTGTACTATGCCCTGCTCGCTCAGCCTCTGCTCCAGAAAGTAGGCTGACAGAGGCAGTGAGGGAAGAAGTCACATCTAAGACAGAGGAAGGGATTATGCTGGTAATAGTAGCAATTACTCTGTGTCTTTTTCCAAAGAACTGCTGCCAAACTTAGTAAAATAGATTAGCCCAGATAAAGGAAGAATTTGACTTCTTTTTCTGCAGTCACAAATGATCCTGTTCCTTGCAAGCTGAAGGAGGAGACAGGGAGGCTAAAATTGAGTCATATCTGTTGATCACTACAGCGCTGTCTGAAGGGTTTCTTTCCTATTTCCAGTAGCACCATCCCTGTCACAGTGAAGAAGCAGTCCTGGCAGCATCGCTGCCCCCCGCATGCGCTTTCTGTCTTCATTTTCATGCAGTGCACCTGCTTAAAATGTCTTGTCTTACTACTCGGATTCCTTCTGAAACAAGACAGATACGGGGTATCGTACCCTAATGCTCCTTTTCCTCAGGTCCGCACAGCACCCTTCCTCCCCCAGTGTTGGAGGTCATGCTGTTGTCGCTCTGTTGCATTCCAAAGAGATAGTTCAGAACTGACCAGAATAAACCGATGGATAGGGATTAGTATTTCATTTGTCAGCTGCAGTCACTCCTTCGCGAGTTGCTGTGTTTATGCTCATCTGCAAAGGACTTCATTTCTAGTTCCCTGCTCGGGCCCTCATTGGACACGTGTGGGGGGTAGGGTTTTAGTTTTTGGGTTTTGTCTGTCCCACCCCTCAAATGAGAATGGAACATCAGTAACCTGAATCACCCAGTTCTTAGGAACTCAGATTTATGAGGTCAGTTAATACATTAAAAAGAAAAATAAATATATATATTTAACACAATTTAGATGTGTAAATAAGAGAGCTTATGTGTAAACGTGCTGTCACCTGTTAAAATGATTCAGGCATAAAAAAGCAGCTAAGTGCTATATTTGTACTGAAATTTTAAAGGAAATCAAACCAGCAAAGGCTAACATCTAGGAAAAAATCTGGAACAAGATTGTTTTAAAATACCTAAGCAAGAAAATAAGAACCTTCTGGGCTGATATGGTGTCTTTGTGAGCTTACTCTGTTCAATTAGTGCCTTTAAGCCTGAAAACTGATTCTTGGGAGAGCAGGAAGAGACTTCTGCTTCCCACTTACATACTGGAATAGGGCAAAATACAAGGTATCCACTAATTTTAAATTTCTTTAAATACAGAGAAAAGCCAGTTTGATGAACTCCTCTTCTTACATAACAGGTACACCAAAGGTATTTTTAAAATTAATTTAAAAAAGAAAAGGTGGTTTGCTGTGCTTTAATAGAATTTCACTTTGTAGCAATCACCATCAGAAAGTTCAAAAGAGAAAGAAACTGTCTTGCAAGAAGTATAGCCTTTGTGCAGCTGCATAGTCCTTCCATGTTTCAAGAAAATGTATCATACTTAATGCAGAGGACATATGGGGTTGTCAAGTTACATGTTTTAATAGTTACCAACCAGGCAGTATTGACCGTTCCCTAGGAAAAATAATTATATATTAAAAAAAAGACTGATTTATTCCGTTCAGGGTTTCCTGCCTGGTAATTTCAATCCTGATTAAAATCAGCAATTTAAATCACCTTGATTTATATCAGGCATTCTGTCTTCAAAGTAAGTGGGAACAGGATGGGGCTTTAAAACCTCCACCATTTAGTGCTGCACTTATTCCGTCCTCCTAACCTGAGTCATTTACCCTGCCTATGTGATATCTATATCTGCTTCCTTTGCTGTGCTCATCAGTCCAGATATCTACCTTTAACTTCTTTTTGGTGAAGCTTATATCAGAATAAGGAGTTTAACATTATAATTCAGATTGTAACGAAGCACGAAGATGTAATTTATACAGATGTAAATATTTTGTATTGTAAGGAAACGTATTTCTGTACAGCTTATTTCTTGTAAGTTTTTACTGTTTTCAGTTCTGTTCTTTTAATTTTTACTGGGCTAAAATTCAGGGAGACCTTGCTGAGATTATTTTTTTTCCTAACGAAGGACATCAAGATCTGGCCCCCACTGTCCCGTTTCCCTCAGCATGAAATCATAGGAGCAAATGGGGCTTTTCATGCTCCCTCCTCCAGATCAGATAGGCTTTGTCCATGCTCAGATGCCAGGTGGTGAAGGTGTGCATAGCAGTCTTTAGAGCAAACAGACTTAATGAATGCTCTGTTCTGCTAACCAGGGTAAATTGATTAGTTTTATTTAGCTAAGTTAACTCTGTTTTGTAAGCTATCATAATAAAAAAAAAAAAAAAAAATCACTTGCCAGCTGCAAGTTCAGAATCATTTGTTGTTTTACATATCAAAAACATGGAAGAAAGATAAAAGGGTGAAGTAAAACACAGCAGTTGAAGTGTGAATTGTTAAGTAGTGGTCTGCTGTGTTAGTAGGTGTTAGAGGGCAAACTTGTTTTGGTGGAGGATTCTGGAAAGCACTTTTTTTTCTTCCTGCTGAATAACTACTGTGCGGACATCATGACAATAATATATATATTTGTGTTTAAATTCAAAAATAATGCCACATATTTCATTCCACAATGTTTACTTTAGAGTTAATTAGCAGGTGGCTTTGAGGGTTGTGAAATGCTGATATCTTCTCCAGAGTCTTAGTTTCAGTGCCAAGACAGTTAAGGGCATGAAAACTAGCCATTTAAAGAGGAAAAATCAAATGTAATCAGGAAAGTTTGAAGTACCAGTAGATAGCTTCAAGTTGTGATGTTCAGCTACTGTTCAGTGTCTGTTAGCCGGTTTCGTTGAAATACATCTTTTTATCTAGTGTCTTCGTTATTATCATCTCTTATCTGTGTGTTACAATAAAACTGTCAGTACAGATCGAGATATTTTTTCCTTCACCAGTAAGTGTAAAATCTGTGTTGGATTTGCTGGGAACTTTTTGCTGATAGCTGTCTATCCTTAGATGGACACGGGTGGGAAATACGAGTGTGTTTGGAAGTAAAACTCCTTGCGGAAATGCATGTATGTGGGGATTAAAAGAAAGAAAATATTTGGCAGATATTTTGCTTTTTTTGATGGTGTAGTTCATGCTGTAGTAGAAAGCAGAGAGGCAGTGGTGAGGCTTTAACCTTTCCTAGAGAGTTCTGGTACAGGGAGGCTGTGACTATGTTTGGGAAGCACCTCGCACACCTAGGATGCAACATGGATCAGAACGAATAAGAAGCGCGGTTCGTTGTGGTTTTAATCAATAAGATTTTCACTGTGCTGCAAGGAGGTGTGCAGAGGCAAAGACGAAACATAAAATTTGAGGTTGCATTTAACAGAAGCGACTGAAATGAACAGAGTTTAAAGGTTATGTAATAATATATAGCACGATACACAGTTTTGCCAAAAATGCTAATGTAAGTCTATGTTTATCTAATGAAAATGTAATTGGTACTGCTGCCAGTTCAGCACTCTGTCGAGATCATCTAGCAAATGCTATTTTCTATGGACAGAACCAACCTTTGTATTTTGGGAATAATTTCAGGGTGGCTTGCTCAGTGTAATGTCATGGGCCATATTGGAAAGTGCTTAGCTGGAGGCTGCTGGAATACCAGGCCCACTTTTAATTTGTAAATGCATATATAAGAGAACTTATTTTCTCTTTTGCTCTTTGGAGTTAGGTATTAAGTGCAAAACAATAAAATATCTTTGCATATGTTTCCCCTGGCCCCCTGAATCTATGATTAGGAAAAAATTAGCAAATCTTAGTGACCAACCTTTCCTTTCTGACCATGGAAAAAGATCAAAATCTAGTAGACTAAATATAGAATTTCTAAAATGGGACTGTGGGAAAAATGGGAAAATGATGACATGCAACAGATTAATGTAGAAACATGCATGTGGCCTGCTCTCCTTTTCCTGGTTACATTTGTACTGTAGCCAGATCCAGACCTTTTCTCTGCAGGCTCACATTGCATCAATATTCTACATAAAATGAAGTCGAGAAAAATGAGTCGCCATTGGATTTTTTTTTTGTAGGGATAAAAATGCGTACATAATGGAGTAGCATAAGAAATGACCTGCCAAGCATCACGGTTGTTAAGAAATACCTGTAGGTTTTATTTCTGTATTTAATGACATCTGGAGCACTGGCAGTTCTCCTGTGGCCCAAATCCAACTGGTATTCACAGTTGGTTCAAAAGATCTTGCCTGTCTATGAAGTCCGGACTAGATCTTTTCTATCTCAGTTGTGGTGGAGTAAATCTATGCTCTAGCTATTTAATATTAATTATCTTACTTAGTTGATGTAATTGAAAGAGACAGTAATAGAAAAAAAAATTTCAAACTCCCCCACCACCAGTGAAAAATGATTTCCATATTTGCTAGAAAATACTTCAACTGCAGTTAAATGTAGAGTTTTCTCTCGGCACTGGTAGGCGCGGTAACTCCCAGCTAATCTGGGCTGAGGGCCTGATCCAGCAGAGACCTGGAGCAGGTTTTGTGGGCCAGCAGAAGGTGTTCTAGGCAGAGATTAGATTCGGCACTCTCACCTCTGCAGGATTAGGGTTTAACATGAGGAGTGTTAATGAGGAATATGAAAATTCACTACGAGGGCAATCTATTAAAGAAGCAGAAGGAGAGGAGGAAAGCCATGGCTCCTGCAACTATGGTGTCTAACTGTTCATGAAACCAGGGTGGAAAGAGAAATTAAACAAGCAGATTTAGCTATGAACATTTAGGGTCATAGCCTTACAAACGGTGGCTCACTAGGAAAGAATAAGAGAGGGTATATTTCTAGAGGAGTTTGAAGCAGTACTGATTTACAGAGAATGCTTTGTTGGTTTCTTCAGAGCTGGTAGCTTGTTGCGTAAGTCTTCACCTTTGGTAAAAGCTGGGCTTTTCCAGGGGAGGTGTCTGGCAGCCTGTAATTTAATACCTCTCATTACTCATTAGCAAAGGCATCCAGGTTCACATTGTAGGTGTTTCCCTTTAGACAGGCTTCACTTCAAAAGGCACAGTTGGTTGTGATTTGTGGCTTTCTTTAGAACTAATATTAGTTTACTTGTTGACATACAGGAATGGTCACTGCTGAGAATTTGTGATTGTGAAATAGCCTGCTTTCATCGGTCACATCTGTTAATTGGTGTATCTTAGAAAAGGAAACATTTTTATTAATCCTTCTCACGTATATTCTTTAGGATTGGTCTGATGTCTGCCGTAGGGAGATAGGGCAGGAATGCCGTGGCTTGCCTTTCAGGAAGGTGAAGATCTATTAGGGGATTTCTTTTGTTTATTTCTGCAGAAAGACTGAGCGTTGATTCAAAGTTACGTGGGGGTTGGAGGCTCACCGGGCTGTGTACAAGTACCAGATCTCCAAAACAGTAGGTTAATGAATACACTTCTTATATTGCAGTTGGCAAAACCATCCTTCATGCACATCTGAGAAAGAAGTAGAAAGGGAATTTCAGTCCTGTAAGTCCTTATCTATCAGTCATACTGCAAAAGAAGCCTTCTTAGGACAGGTCTCACTGAAGTAAGGAAGTTTCTTGGCTTCAGCAGGAGGCCAGCAGTGTGAGAAGCACATGCTTATGGTGAAATGAACTAGGAAAGTGTTGGTGGGATTAGTCCCAGCTGCTGCAAAGCACTGGTTCTGCATGCTGCATCAAGCTGGCAAGCCCACACACCCCTGGACTTGTGAGGTTTTGATATACGCAGAAAACTACAGTGTAAGAGGTTAAACTTAGTCCTATTGTTTAATTAAAAAAAGAAAAAGTCCCTCAGACTAAGGTTGATATTGGGTTGATGTGAAGCCTAACAGACCAGTGCGGTTATGAGCACAGGATGTTGCATCTGTATGGAAATGAATCTGAATAAATTAAGCCTGGGAGGCTAATAAATAAATACCAGAACAAAAATGCAGTTAGGTACTCATTAACACGTGCATTGACAATGAGGCTGGGGATGGCTAACTGACATGTCCAGTTGGACGTGACTGTCCGGTTGAACATCTGACTCGCTGTTTATGAGCGTGGTGGCTTGTTAATACAGAACCAGTCACTGCGTGCACGTACTAAATGTGCAGATACATCCGTATCTGGTGTTTTTTGCCTGAAAACACCTCATTTGGCAAAGCAGGTGCCAAGTACCATCTCTCTCCTCTTCAGTGTGCTACCAGCTACAGCAGTGGCCTGCAGCTGCTCTGAACTGCCTGCTGAAGATGCCTGTGCTTATGGAGGAGCAGCGTGGTAGATGAGGAAGTGCATGATGTATAGGTGTGGGTCTCTTCGGTCACTGATGTCCTTTCTCTGGTGATTCCCCCATTTCTGAGTATGATTCACATTTCTGTGTTGTTTCTTTTTTTTTTTTCTACTGTTTTCATCCTATAAAGGCTACTGGAAGCCAGAATATATAAATAGGTATACATAGTGTGTGTGTGTGTGTGTGTATGTATATATATAAAGAGAAGTTATATACAATTTCCAGAGCAGCGTGGTTTGACTGGTGGGATGTTGCTCTTGTGCAAGCTAGAGGCTCCTTGGGTCATAGTGCTTTGCACATGGGTTTAAATCTATGGCTGTTTGCTGCGGGAGTGAGAGTGAGGGTTTTAACAGGCCAAATGCCTCAGAAGAGTACGAGAGGAGCGGTTCTGCTGTTGGGCGTTTGTATTTCTGGTGTTTGTGCGCTGGGTCGCCGCTGCCAGGCCAGCAGCCTGCCTTCTCCATCTGGCCCTTCCCGCTGGCTCCTCGCCAGCGAGCCGCAGCGTGAAGCTGTTGTCCGTGGCCACATAGAGCGAGGACGGTGTCTCTGGTGTGTGCACGAGATCCCAGCCAAAGCAGCGCCTGCAGGGGTCCCTCTGCCCTCCCCTCCCCCTGTGCCACACATGACAGGGATCAGGATCCTTGTGGCCTGCCCAGCTGCTGCTCCTTGTGCAGGGCCATGGGGTGCCAGGATGGCAGGGCTGGTGCAGAGGTAGGCTCAGGACCTTTCCTGGCTTGTTCCCCGTGCGACTTCTCGCTCCGGGCCAGTTGTTTGTAGTGCTGGCCAAGATCCTGGCTGGTGGCAGCGTGTGGCTGTCCCGCTGCCTCCTGGCCTGTCCCCAAGCACAGGCCTGGAAGTGTGGAGATGTGCTGCTTTGGTGCTGCCTCTTGCCTCGTGGTGTCCTTGGTTTTCAGACTCTGCTGGAACTTGCTAGGCGAGATGTCTGCTGACCACATCAAGCTCCAGCGAAGCATGCTGGTGTGGCCCTTGGCTGGCTGGCCATTCCTCAGCTCCTCACAGGGAGAGCACTCGGCTAGTCATGAATGGAACAGTTTATTCTTTCAAGCTATTGAAAAGATCATTAATTCTGATCCCCCCCCCCCCTGTTTTCTGGCTGTAGATTCTTAACTGTGACCAGAGCTTGTATTTCATTGCAAATTTGTAATAATTAGAAAAATTCTTGCATAATAAAAATTGGAGCATGAAGAAAAGGGAATCTAATCCTTATATTTAGCTGAACTGGTGCTGTGGTTTACTGGATTATTCTTTTAGTTTTGGCAGTGGCTGTGGATACCTATTCATTTGCCGACCATTTCATTAACAATGGCAGGTGGGTTCTGTCAGACGAATTCAACTTCTTTGTCTTCCTTCTGGACAGCGTGCCTGTTGTGTATTCTGCACAGGGATATTTATCTCAGATTAGCATTGACGGATAGAGCCGGCGTGCTTCTGTGAGAGAGAGAGAATTGGTTTGCAGGCTCTACCTATTGGTTATGCATCCCCGTATGAATTAATAGGGCTTTAGCAAGATTAAAAACAGGAAGCGGCGCCTCACTTCTAATACCTCTTCAGAGGTCAGATGTCACACACGCAGGAACTCCAAAAGACACGAATCTGTGGCTTGTACAAGAGTGAAAATCTGTTCCTTGCCTTGATCCTTCCCATGGAAAGGAGGGAAAGGAATTTGGGGCATAAGCTTGAGGGGCTGGGGCCAAATCTTCTCTGAAGAAGTTCTGAAGTGAAGCATGTGCAATGCGCTACCTAACCACTGTTTTTTAAGCTAATGTGATGTTTTTGATAGTACTGACATGCAAGTGTCATAGTAGAGGAAAATAGTAAGACGCAAAGGGAATAAAGATGAGGAATCTGTCTGAGACACCATATCTCTGGATCTGCGAAGTAAAAAACAGCTTGAGGACAAGTTCTACCTCCTGGTCATGGAAGAATCAGCCAGCTTCCATTTCAGGTGGCTGGACCTGCTTAATTCTTCATTGGGAGACATCCAAGCAAAGCCATGGTGCTGGAGGAAGAGTTGTTCGCAGTGCTGTAGGTGGCACCCTTCCCTTTGAGATAGTGCTGAACCAGTGCCAGAAGGAAGGGGTAGGGGGCACTGCCGATAGCAGCCCTGGCCCAGAGGCTCTGCTGGTGCAAGTCCGCCGAGGGGCCTGCTTTAGGCCGGCGGCGAAGTCTGTCCCGCCGTCTGAAGAGTGTGGGGTGAAAGCAGGGCTCTGGCTCCTCGTTGTCAGCACAGACCCCACAGCCCATGCTCTGTGGGCTCTGCTGTGTGGGCTGAGCCCCCTGGCAGGCCTGCTGCCCCTTCCAAAGCCACCCCGTGGTTGGCGTGGGCAGCGTTGGCTCTGGTGCTCAGCCGCAGGATGGCTGCCTCTATGGGCAGGTAGAGGGTACATGCCAGCGCAGCTTTCCTGCCGTGCTTGGGAAGGGAGAAGCAGCTCCACAGGAGCGTGGAGATGGTATTGCATGCTTTGGTTATAGCGCTTGGTTTGGCTCACGTGTTAAAAAGGTGCTCGTGAAGTCTCAGCCTTGCTCCTCCTGAAGTTTGCCATGACTGCTAGAGGTAACACCAGCATCCAGGGGCGTGCTGGGACTGCGCTGGGGCTGAGGGTCCTCAGGCCTCTTTGTGTTCTTGTAAGTCCAGACCAAAAAAGACTGGCTTTTTATTTACCTTGTGGCTCGGGAGCTGGGAGTTAGGAGCCGGGGGCCCAGGCGCACAGTCGCGTTACTGTGTGCCGGCCGACCCATGGCAACAGCGCGCGGCGGGCGCACGTAGGGCCTGAATGGGGCATTCAGCTCCCGGCGCTGACGCTGCGGCCTAAAGCATCCAGCTAAAAATATGGCTCTAAAATGGGCGGTCAGCTGACATTTCTATTTACTAGTGTGGTTTGGACACTGGTGGATGAAACTTTCTAATAAATGACTGCATCCTTTTGTCTGTCTGGCTCTGATTTATAGTCATTTACTAACCCAGGAGGCATTGCATGCCTGTTGAACTGGGGCTTTGACGTTTTGACTGATCTGTGTGAAGGTGCTTGGAGGAGCAGGAAGGGTTGGGACAGGGAGCATCAAGCACAAGGCAAACCTCCTCTCATTTATTACGATTATGACCTGGTCCTCCAGGAATAAGCTCTGCAAGAAGGTGTTGCATTCATATCAGCATGGGATAGGAGCCAGGGCACGTGCTGCCCGACATCTACCATGGTTCAAAGTAGGTGCTGCAGGCATTTGCCACTGGCACGTTGCAGTCTAATGTGGCACTCCTCTCAGTTCCCTATGAGGCAGTTATGTCCCCCTTCTGCAGGTGCAAAGTGAATCTCATTTTCCCCTGACCTCCTGTGCTGGGGCAAAGTGCTTGATCAGTCCATCCTAATTGTGGCTGCGGCCATGGCCAAAGGAATAACATTTTGGCATTCTCCACTGGAAATGGAAAGCACACGGTGATCTTTTAGGGATGGCAATCAGGAGGCATACAACTGTGAGGCTATTCCCTGCACGTCTGCTTTCAAAGTGAAAATGTGTGGGTAGCTGGGAATTTTGTCAAAGAGGTGAAGTGGGGAGGAGGAGCTCCACTGGGCTGTCCCTGGCACAGGGTTCCCTGTCCCACTGACTGGCGCTCATCGGAGGAGCCATGCTGCTCAGCGACGCTGCTGCACAGTGCGCTATGGGGCTTGTTCGCTTTGATAGGAAGAAGTTTCCCAGGAAGGGGAGGGGAAAAAGAGGACAGCTGATATCTCCTCTTCACCTTCGGTGCAAAGCCAAGAGGATCTTAAGTGATGCTCTACGAATAGAAGAGAGATTTTCATTTATCCCTCCCGGTGGTTGGTTCGTTCCTCTCCTTCTGATTAGTCCTTAACACTGCAAAGAGACAGTTTGCTCACACTGCTACATTTTTGTATCAGTCACAGCCTCTCTCTTCTCTCCTCCTCTCCCTCCACCCCTTGCTCCCTCCCAAACCCACTCCAGGCTTCTTTCGTTACGCTTTGGGTGTGGTTTATTTATTATTATTATTATTTTTTGCGAAGCAGCCATGTGAGAGGAATAAAATAATTCTGAAGAGCATTACATGGCGAGAATTTTGACAATGAGTGGAAGATTGTAATTACTCTCTTCCATTAGACTCAGTGGCTTTGGGCAGATAAGCCGTATTGAAACGTGTGACCAGGGCATGGGATCATGGATTGTCTTTCCGTGTTGTCATGGCGACAGTGATGCAGGTGGCCTATAACTGCCTGCCTGTCAGATCTTATACATCAAACTGCTGCTAAGTGAAAATATGTTGGAGGCACGGGGGGGGGGGGACGACTGCCGGCAGTGTTTATAGGATCAGGTGGAAGGGAGCTGGGCGGCTTTAAAAGCAGCTTTTTGTGAGCGCTGGAGATGGCTCGGGGACGGTTCTTTGGAGTGTTTATGCCTTCTCATGAGCAAAAACAATTTGAAAGGGGAAAATATATACAAATATCTGTCTTCGTTCTGTCTCTGCCTCTTTCTCAAAGTCAGGATGATGATAGCGTTAGGCTTAAATGGAAAAGAAACGGGCAGCAAGGCAAATGCTTCCAGCTGACAGCTGGATGAGACGCCAGGACCCGAGCGGTAACGGAGGGAAATGCGGCGCGACTGCTGGCGGAAGGCTGCCCAGGTGGAGAGAGATTAAAGGGATATGAAAAGCTAAACTGAGAAATAGCATCTTAAACTCGAGATGTCTTACAGAAATCGTCTATTAGATTTGCAGCGAAGTAATTTCTCTCTCAGAGCAGTTATCTGTCTAATGGGTTTGTAGTCTCGTTCCGTGAAGTTGCAGATAGCTTGTGACTCTCGCCCCTTCCCTTTCCAGCCGGTAGCGCCTCTCCAAGTGCTGAGATCTCTAGTAGCTCCTGACATTAAAATTAGTTAATCTGTGTAATTTTGCTAAGTGTCTCTGCCTTGTACTAGATATTGACCTGCCTCCATTCTCTAATGGAGACAAAGTCTTTGCAAAGAGAACGATGAAAATGGTGGTCTAAAAAAAAAAAAAAAAAAGTTAAACTCGTGCTCTAATCAATTGTGAAGTACTTGTTTACTGTAATCCTGGGTCCACGGGAACTTAGTTGGGCGCCTTTGAGGTGATTTTGGTCTTGGTATTTTATTCTGATCTGAGGTGGAAATAGTACAGGAGATCCTATGGAAGATGTGCCTGCCGCTGTTGTTCGATGAAGTCTGCTATGTATTACTTCAGATATGCTACTGATGGTCTATCCGAAGCATAAATTTGTGTCCTCTTCACTCTTTTGACTAAACTGTACATGGAAAAATCAGCATTGCCTCAGAGAGCACACAGAATAGGATTTGGTTTCCAACATTAGATCCTACGTTTCATTTACTCTGATACCAGCTGCTGCTCAGCAGTCCAACACAGCAAGGAGGAAAGTGGCTTCTTCTCTGAGGTAGCAAATGCTTGACAAACCCCACTCAGCTACTCATCGTGCCCCAAAAAGGTATGCCTCACAATCTCAAATGCAGCAGGAAGCGTTTTTGAGGAAAAAGAACCCAAACCTCTCAGCAACTGGAAGTACTGAAGATTTAAAACTGCTTGAAAAAGTAAAGTTGAAAAGTAAGGCAGGCATTTGGAAGAATGCATCTGATTATGCACTTGGCTAAGCATTGTGGTTTTTGTATCACTACCCTTGGAATCACATCACCTTTCTCAATATCATGAACAGAAAAGCACAAAAACCATCATAATTGAGATGAACAGTCCTTAGGGTAAGCATAGTGGTCAGCAGCGAGGTTGGCATTGCTGAGGCGTGGAATTGTGAATCAGAAAACATCAGCCAACTGTTATAAATATCTTGGTTTTATCAGTTGGAAAGCACGATCAATCTGTGGCTATAATTTTCAAGTTTTAAAAAATAATTTTTTTTAAACTTCCTGGTTTGGTGCTTTAAAAAAATATATAAAATACATTGAATTTGCAAAAAGGAAAACAAGGTCTGGCAAAGTTGCATTATATAAAGGAAAGTGGAGAGCCTCCTGGGTTCTTTCCCTTTTTGGTAACTGATTTTTCACCATGCATGTTCCTTGACCAAGGTTAGGTCTGTGCCTTGGTTCTAAAGTTTCAGTGTTTTAGATGAAAGTGAAGGATAGGGTGGCACAAGGAGGTCCTTCAGTTCATTGTGTGGCTCTGGGCATGCAACGTGTTCTTCCTTTTCTTTAATCTTGGCTACTACATTTGCAAGGGGAGTGGTGTGTGTGTGTTTTTTTTAAATACAGAATTGAGGGAGTATTCCTGATGGCTCAAGCATGTGAAAAAGAGTTGAGCACTAATGTTTCTGTTCCCAGCTTCGCCACTGAGCAGTGCACCGTGGAGAACATGAAGCCCTTTGAGCTTTGGTTTCCTGCACTTTAAAAGTGAGATGAAACGAGGACTGTAAAGATGAATTAGTGTTAATAAATGTTAAGATCTTTGCTTCAGAAGCATTGTGGAAGTACATCCTTGCCACTGCTTAAGTACTTTAAGGACTGAAAGCATATTTAAAGCAGTGATGTTCTTTACCATGTGCCGACTGTTGGGTAATGGTACTTGAGTAACTCAATAGGCATCCCAGTAAGCCATGAGGTTGCCTTCAGCATAGGTTTGCTGATAGAGAGCATCTTAACGGAGATTTTGGCTTCATCTGTGGTTCTCTTCAAAAGTACGCCGGTGTCTTTAACTTCATTCATGCCCCAAATGCATTAGATTATCCTGTATAAAGACCTGCATCTTTAATATCGTTTTGAGATCATCGAGAGCAAAAAAGCCCCAGATGTATATACAAGGGTTTTCTAGCTCGAGAAGAAAAGAGCGTATTTTAAGATGATGCCTTAATTCATGTGCTTGAGGTGCTTCATTGTTTTTTTAATCATAGGTTGTTGGTACCAAATTAGCATTTGTAATAGTTTTAGCATTAGTATTCAGGAAAAGTCTGGGTAGGAGGGGGTTGTTTTTGTTGTTTTTTTAGTGGTTTTTGTTGTTCTTTTTCTCTTGAAGCTGGAACATAGAGATGGTTTGATGTGTATGTTTACAGTAGCTGCACACAACTTTAAAGAACAAAAATAAGTGCAGAAATGTAGCTGCTATAACCATTTCCTGACAAACAAGATGGTCTGGCTGCTGAACTAGAGTCTTGTTTCTGGCGTTGTGAATCTGATAATGCAGTTTGGATGTTAATTTGGAAGTAACCACGGAGGCTGTAGGCTGGGCAGAGTTATTACCTCATTATCCATTGCTCAGGGTTAGCTGTAAGATTTTGACCATCTGTGCTCATGCAGAGAGGAGGAGGGAAATGGACAACACAGATTACAGATTCCAGTCTGATAGGGATCCTGATCAAGTTCGCTGTTCATTGTGGAATGACAGATCCCCCTGGTTTTCTGTCATCTTTTCAGCTCAGAACAGTGGCTGCAGCAAGTGCTTGGTAGAGAATGTGCCTCGTAAAAGGCATTGGATAGGGGTGCTTTCTGTTTTGAACATCAGCAGTGTGTTTTTTTTTCTGAAAAATCAGAGTCCTGGCACTCGAAAACAATTTAATCACACTCTAGGGCAAAATAACTAAATAAAAACACTATTATTCCATCCTCAGGTTTTGGGATACAATGCTGGATGTAAATAATTAATAGGAAACCACTCCACCATCAATCCCAGCACCAACAGGCTGTAGCAGCCCTGTGGTTGTTGCACTTACAACAGCACACGTTGTTCCACAGCATTAGTAAAAAGAAACCAGGACCCGTGCGGTGGAGCGTCTTGAGTCTCGTGCCGTCCTGCTTGCTGCGTTAACCCACAGGAAATATTCTCTGTGATACCTTGTTCACTGACAGTGCTGTGGATTAAAAAAAAGGTACTTGCAGCACCTTTCGACTTGCTAAGCATCCCTCAGATGTTTCTTG
Organism: Anas platyrhynchos; assembly: GCF_047663525.1. Classification (NCBI taxonomy): domain Eukaryota; kingdom Metazoa; phylum Chordata; class Aves; order Anseriformes; family Anatidae; genus Anas; species Anas platyrhynchos. Next base: position 39,900,425 of record NC_092590.1, read on the forward strand.
CGAAATGAGGGAAGCCGGCGAGGAGAGCATGGGTGGCTGCCGCTCGCAGTCCCTGCTGCAGAGCGGGGTGGGGGAGCTTCCTGTGGCAACAACAAAGCCAGCAGTCATCAGGATGCTTGTCTGCCATGGAGGAGTGTCTGTGTTTGGGTGTGAGCTGCGTTTCCTGCCTCCCTGGGAATCAAGAATCATTTATTTTGGATCTCGGAGGGTTTCTTCCCCTCCCCGCTCTGCTTAAAGCCTCCCTCCCCCTCCTTCCTGCCACCCCCAAACACGCTGCTCAGTGGGCAGGCTTTATGTAATGAAATCATGTGCCGAAGAACAATGGCATTTGCAGGAGTCAGTGGTGCAGTTTTAGTTCAGCTGATGAAGATGTCTCTCGCTGTGGTAGCGCCCGGATGAATGCGGTGTGATACCTGTTTTGGTGGGGTGGATAGGAGTAAGTTTTGGCTCTGGTGTTGTGCAGGCAGAGACCCAAGTGGCACATGAGTCTGCTCTCTGCGTCTCCTCAGTTTGTGCACGGCTTGGAGTGAAGATGCAGCCTTTTGTCTGCCTGGAAATGCTCCTTGTGTGTTAGATAGTGCTGGAAGTAAGGGCACGTCAGGGGTGTCTGAAGATGAGGCTTTACAAAGGCCATTCTGCGCGCTTGGGGATGGGGTGAGGAGCAGAAGGGATATTTAGTTCCCTAATGTGCATTTTCAGCCTGTGAAATAACTGAATATGTTGCTGTATTGGAGCAGATGTGATATCCTGCGTTAAACACAGTGTCACATGCAGCGTGCCTGCCTGTCCTCTCACAGCTGCTTAGCATGAGCCTTAGTGCTAAGCCATGTGCCACTTAAACCAAGTGACTGTGCCAGGAGCCTTAAATCCCCTCCTGGTCAGTGCACTTCCATGCACACTTATCTCTTGCAAACGAGCTAAACTAGGCTGAGCTAAGACAACGCAACGTGCACCTCGCTCGGGCTGCACTGACATGGGAAAGGAGCCCCTGGTCAGTCTCCATTAGCCAGAGCCATGCTCTCGTGCACGAAGCAGTGAGGAAAGACTGCTTTTTAGGAGTGGTGAGCCCTCAGCTTCACGGATGTCAGATGGGCAGTCTTCTTTCAAAAGTACTCCTGCCCCAGTTGAATCCTTTCCCCAAGTTTGATTTTTATTTTTTCCCACTTTGCATCTTCAGAAGCCCAGCCAGGTCTCCCTCTCTTGTGTCAGCCTTTGTCTCCTTTGTTCTGCCAGCGATGCCAACGTGGACACGCTGTCAGCCCAAGCACGGCCGTGCCACGAGACAAAGGGGATCAGCACGTGTGCTTCCAAGTGCGTGCTCCTGCTGGTCAGCACGGGTGCTGGGCCAGCCAGAGGACAGCCAGAGCTATTCACATGTTAACAAGAAGCTGTCATTGCTGTACAGGCTAGCGTGATTTATCCTGGCTTCAATATAGCTAGCAAAGGTAAAAATTGCAATGAAGACGCAGCAGTCACAGAGCCCATTGCCGGGGCTGACACTGTTCAGTGTCTCTGAGTTTCTGCTCCCTTCAAACATGCAAACTGAGGCTGGGGCTTCAGTGGGCAGTCGTCTCACTAGCTTGAGGGGTCCTTCATATGCCTTTGGGTTATCATCTGCTGGGGTCGGCAGCTCTTCGTTCCTGTCTGTTTGGGAATAAACCTTGCACAGTCCAGGAAATAATAAATATACTGAAGAAGTAAACGCACCTGCCCTCGGGGAGCAGAGCGAAGAAATCCAGCAGCAGAGTTCTCCCTTTCCTTCTAGCAGCAAGAGAAGAAAGGTTAAGAAGGCCTCTGCCCAGGTGGTACAGGAGGTGATGGTGATGAGTGGTGAAGCTTTTGTGCAGCTATCTTTTGATGAAGGCCTGCACAGATAACAGGCCTCACGTATGCTCCCACAAGGTAATGCTGTAACTGTTCAAACCTATTAAACCTTGCTGCTGCTGCTCTTGACTTCCTTGTATTATTAGGGCACTAAGAGCTTAGCCAAAGCCCCGGACTCTTACGCTGTAGGAGCAGTACAAAAAGACAGTTGTTGCAGGTATGAAAAGAGACAACAGATGGATAGCAGGCGGAGAGCAAAGTGGCGGTGACAGGACACGGAACAACATTACAGCACTGGCCTCGCTGCGTGGGCAGCTTAGTGTTCAGGGCTGTCGCAATGCTGGGGGAGAGAGGCTATGAAATAGTTTTCCATAGGAAGAGAAGTAGCTTCCTAGACAGAGGAGAGCTGGAGAAGAGTGAATGTGATCTGCGATACAGTCAGACCAACCAAACAAAAATACAGTGCCACCTTGTAGAGCATTTGTGATGGTTGTTGCGGAGCCAGGCTGCTTGGCAAGGCAAGAGAAAGGAATGCTGAGCTTTGTTGCCTCTTCGCTGCCAAAGGTGAACGCTTCTCCAGGCAAATACTTGTTTTGTTTAAGTGTCCAAGTGCACTTAGGGAACTTCTGGAGTCTGACTTCTAGGCACCAGGTTTGAAAATGAATAACAGTGCTGGAATTGTTCCTCCACAATGGTTGGTGTACCAACCACTGTAGACTGGGAAATTCTTCCAGACTTCTATCTGCTAGGAAAAAATAATTTCCCCGAGTTTCTTTGAGACAGTAGGTGATGAAGAACAGGAGCATTGTCTCTGAATTATATGTTTTGGGATGACAAAAATAAGAGTCTTTAAAGAGGTGTACTTGGTGCATTTACAGCCTCAGAGATACAGCAACCAATTTGTATGTGAAGGTGAAAAATTGCATTGAGCCAAGGTTTGACTTTACATCCTTAATTTTCTTTTAATAGAGTTTGCACTGTACCGTTTAGTGCTTCTTTGCTTTTGGGAATCGGAGTTGTTAAGCCATCTCTTCTGCATTTGTCAGTATTCATGAACTGTTGGGACTTAAGAGATGTTTTATCTGCTACGTGTAATAAGCATTGCTTGAGTGGAACACGCTGGCAGTGAGGGAATTGAAGCATGTAGCAGAGACTTCTGTTTGGTGCCCCTTTTGTCTTCGCAGCCTGTGTGTGCTCCCAAAGCATCGCCATCTTCCACCTTCACCTAATCCTCTTTCTGCAGAACTGGAGCAACAGGTGAAAGAAGCTTTAATTAGAGACCAACATTCAGAGTGTCTTCATTGCTGCCGAGGTCACCATTACCCGTATTCTCAGTTGCTGACTCCTCCGAGGGTGGCCTAGTTCTTGTCAGCGCTACATTGCAAAACATTATTCCAGTCCATTGAAGTGTACAGAGTAATAGCACTGGATAGCCGGATCGTCACTGTGCGTTTAGCCTAAGTGTTTGTAACAGACACTTATGCCTGCGACTTTGGTCCAGATAGCTTGGGTAGAGAGAGCACTTTGCTCAAGCTGGAGTCCTCCATCAATCATATATAATCAAGCTGTGTTAGTTACATTTTACAGCTTATCTTCATCATAGCGTAGCTTAAGGTTTCAACAGTAGATGGTAAGTGGGAAACGGAGAGCAGACGTAGAAGAGCAGAAAATGGTGGTGTGGAACTTGAAGCAGAAGAAGCTGGTAACCCACAAAATAAGAGACTGATGGCGGGGAGAGGTCTCTTTTCCAAGAGACCAAGTCTGAAACTGAAATATAGCCCCGCAGGTGCCAGGTACCCGAGCTTCAATTAGGTTCCAAGATAGGTGAGTGCTGGCTGCCTCTGGAAATCTGATTGCTGTCAAGATGTAAGTTATAGGCAGATTTCCTCTGCCTGCTGGAACAATTACTGATTGCTGTTAATTAAATTAACTGACCGGTGGGAGGAAAAATGAGACGTATGCATTCTCAGCTGTTTCAGATGATATGTGCCTGCATGAGAAAGGGCTCTGCCTCTGATGCAACACTAAATTACAGTCCCCAAAGAACAGTGTTTTGTCCTGCATGAATTGAACAAAAATAAACAAACGAGACCTGTATTTTTTGTTGCGATTCTGCCTGTGTTTTTCTTATTTTGGACTTCTAGAAGACTATATTCATTATTCACCCCAGAGCTGGGAGTTTCGTGCTGTCTGACTCGTATTTGTTCAGGGACATGGGGCAGGCAGAAAGGAAGCTGTCTGTGTTTGTTGTGCATTCCATGGTCCAGGATTTCAGCGCAGTTTGTCTTGCTTTCTCTAGTTTAGCATTCAAATAATTAGTGCCACTCAGCCAAGGCCATAGTCTATCTCAGTTGGGAGTACCCAGCACAGCCCTCATAACCTAACCAGTGAAGCAATTGTTTTGTCTATTGTTCCTGCTGTCTGCTGTTCAGATAGCATAATTCTCTGAGAATTCAGCATAAAGGGGGATTGTGTATGTGAAGATGGTGGTGCTAGATACTAAAACAATTAATTAGGCTGGCTGCGAGAAGATCTAACGTCCTTCCAGAAAAGTACAAGTGGAGGGTGTTGTGTGTCTGTTGGTACGTGACGGGCAGATGCTGTGCCTTGTTGAGGGAGCAGCCGTCGCTGGCTGGGATGGGAGCACATACACCCCTCTGGTTGTATGGCCGGGATGCTGGCAAGGGAGAGCAGCAGCCACAGGGTTTAGTCAAAGCTCCAGGAGATGCGATAGAAGCTGCCAAAAATGTGCGTGAATTCAGGTGCTCTGCTGATGGGTGCTGGGCCCTCCATACCCAAAATCTTTTAGGTATCTGAGAGTTGGCTGGGCACGGTTAACAGGGTAAGGCTGGAGCAAAGCGTATGGGCAGAGTCACCTGGAGCCAGCCTTGGTCTTCAGCTCCTGCCCGGCTTGTCTTGCTGTGCCACTTGGAGAAGCAGTGGCAGTCAGCAGATCCATCCCAGGTGATTCCAGCAGGCATTTCTTCCCCAGCTGTCATTCAACCTGTCGGAAGAAATTCCCTCTGTGGAACTTCTCCTCCACCGAAGAGCTTTGCTGCCCGGATCAGACCACAGTTCCGCTTTTCAATGAGCAGAGAAAATGCCTGTGTCTCAAGTGCAGATTTAGACGTGGGCAGGACTGGATTGGTAGACAACGAAACAAAAGGCTGTGTTACAGTTTGCAGCAGAACAAGCTATACTTTAGTAACATGGAATTGCAGAGGACCATGGGGTCAGCCAAGCCAACGTGAAGGAGCGTGCTCGGCGTGGCGGTGGCGCTCCGGAGAACGCCTGAGTCAGGAGTTGTGTGGGTGTGTGTGGTGGTGGTGGGAGGGTTTGTGCCAGGGACCCTGCTTCAAAGCCTGGTTTGCCGTCTGGCTTAGCATTTTTGTGCCTGGTGATAAATGGAAGGTTCCAAATCACCATTGTGTTGGGAGTTAGTGCAGGGGGAGGGGAGAACTTATTCCCCATAAAAGTTTCTTTTGTCTCTGAGCCAAAAGGAAAAAAGAGCAGTCTGCTGGCTCAATTTAGCAGATAGGGAGCCAGTAACTGATCAGCTTATTAATACAGAGGGTTTCAAATTATACAGTCCGTCAAAAAAACAAAAAAAAAGGCATTTAAAAACACTTCAAAAAGAAACAAAGGGAAGGGCAAATTACTTCTGTGTTGACCTTCAGTTAAGCATAGTTCTGCTTTGGCTGCTTAGGGTGTAGAAGCTGCTTTGGCTTGTTTAAGTATCCTTTCCTTTTTCTCCAAGGAGAGAGGTCCTGATGGTAGTGAAAAATAAGCTGTGTGTATGTACAAGCCTTACATGCGTGTGCTTTTCCTAATTGGGAGCAGCAATGTAGGTGCGAGCAAATCTGTCTTCCATTGCTTTTCTGGCGTCTAGTTAAGAAGAAAAGACACATGATGTATTTTTGTTTTGGTCTGTTTTTAGTTCTGGTTTCCTTGAGTTAGCATTGAGCAGAGCGCTCCCCAGCTCCGCTATGGAGAGTTGATAGCCCTATGATTGCAGCTCATCGGTGACAAACAACCGAGCCCTAACACAGTCTCAAGTAGGAGGTAGCATTTGTTCTGCACTAGCTGGCTATTTGTATCCCACTCCATTTGGGCAGTGGGTGGACAGTCTGAGTTGCCCACGGAATTATTTTCTCTGTCACTCATGGGAAAACCCATGGACGTGCATCTTGTCAGCAAATAAAGCCGATGGGTCCATACATCAGATCCTTTCCGTCTGCAGAAATCTGAAGATATCCTGTTTCGGTCACAGAGGCCGCGCTGAATGAGATCTGGCTGGAGTGGCTCTTCCCTCTCCTCAGGGGTAGCGGCTGTGCCTCATGCGGTGATGAGATGTCAGGGAGCGGGCTGACGGATGGAGGCAGCACTGACTTCCCTGTCAGCTCAGAAGACTGATCCCCGAGCTCAGATATGAGTAAGAGCACGGGCTGTTTGAAGTGCCGAGGCTCCTCTAAAGCCGGGTGGCAAATTTCAGTTGTGATGCTTTGCCAGTAGGCAGGGTTCAACCTTTCGGGAAGGGGATCCATTAAGTACTGATGAACTTACACAATACTGGCTTCAGCTGCACGGCCTGGGAAGCAAAGCAGCGGGTGTGGAAGGTGGAAATGCTGTGCTGCCATCTCCTGAGTGTGCCCTCTGGATTCCCAGCCCCACTGGTTGCACCCTAGAGCTGTTCCATCCTCTTTCCTCCTTGCCCAAGCAAATACCTCCAACATGCCAACGTGTGCTTTTCGTTTCCCAGTAGGGCTTCCTTTGTCTCCCGTGACTCTGCCTACCCCTTGTTCTTTCTCCCTCTGTGACTGTGTTTTTTTGAATCTGTGCTTTAGCAAAACCTCTTCATTCCACTTGAGCTTCCCGTGGAGCTATCCTTTATCTCTCCCTGCACTTTGTGTCAGGGCAATAATGTGTGCAGGAAAACAAAACTCAGCCGCTGTCCCTAGAGCATGACTTGCACGTCTGCTTGTTTGTGATAGATCCGCATCCTTTTCTTCCGAGTTAAAATTTTGGCCTTTAATTCTGGCATCTTTCATGGCAGTGGCTTAGACACAGCCTGTAGTTTCCCTGTAAGACGACGGAGCTGATGTATTACCACGTCCTGAAGAAACACACCCAGCGTCTGGACATCTCAAAAAGCAATTGCTGAGTCTCATAATGTCACTTCTGAATTTCTGTGACATACTTCTCTCTGCCATTGCCCCTTCCTGTGTAGAGTGCAGCAATAAGAACAGATACATTTGGGGTTTTCATTCCGTTCCTTTGAACGTGTGATTGATGTTTTGAATACCTTCCCTGGGTGCTCCCTGTGCTGTTTGCATCCTGCACAGAATAATTGCTTTTACAGCTAAGGTCCTTCCCGGCCATGTCCTTGCCATCTTCAAGGTTGTGTCCCCCATCTACTGGGCCCACACAGCAGGCTCCGCTCCTCACTTGTTGCATTTCCAGGAAAGGGCCTTTTGTTGTCATCCTCTGCGATCTTTCTTGTAGTGGCAAAGCCAACTTGGTGCTCTCCTTGGTGGAGAGCAGTGGGCTCTGGGTCTGCTGACGGCACACGGGGTGACACAAATGGCAGCAGTAATTGGTGACAGATAGAGACTGGGTGGCGGGGAGCGAAGTGCCGAAGGGACAATTACCACAGGCATCCTCCAGCGGCCCGAGCAGCAGCCCCCTTTGGTCTCCGCTTTAACAGAGCTGCAGCACGTTAATTGGAGTGCTTCTCCGTTAACACGTCTCGCTCAGCTTCTTGTCTGATTCTGCTTAGTGGGGAGGTGGGGGAAGGCTCCTCTTTGTTGAGGTGGCTGTTTATTGTTAAATCCTATTGAAACGTGTGTCATTTGTCATGTCTTCTCCTAAGATTGACTAGCTGCTTTTTTTTTTTTCCTCCTCTTAAATGTAGGAGCTGTTAGGAGACAAATAATACAAGGTAGATGTAGCATTAGCTGCAAGTTACAAATGGGTTTTAGTATTCCTGATAAGCTGTAGATCCTGATGCTTTCAAATTAAAAATACACTGGTCTTTGTGAAATGTACAGGGAATGACGTATTTTCCGAATATCTGAAGAGAAATTGTGGCAGTGATCTGTTACATTGATAGACTACTCAGACTAAACATGTATATCTTCTATTTTCTTGTGTATTACAATTTATCCTTGATTTGCCAATTATTTTTGTTGCTAGAGATTCAACAGATTTATATAGTGCTGACTAACCTGAGGTATAGAGTGGAAGACTGACTGGTATCCTCGGTGTGTTTCCATCCTGACTTGCAGGATGAAAATACTTGGTTCTCTGTGGCCATAAGTGACAACCAAAACTTCTTTGTCTAGGTTTTAAAGACTGAGGCTAAAGAAGAGAGTCCGTGAGCAAGAGACTGATGCTACTGCAGGGTAGGCTGAGCTGACATGTCTGAGACGCAGGCAGTGCGAGGAGTCAGTGCTGTAATACTGGCTCATAACAAACTCCATAGAAAACGCAGGTTGGATTTACACGTGGAAAAGTGATGCACTGCATAAAAGATTCCAGGAGCTCCCTTGCAGGAGAGTTTCAGCGCGAAGGGCTATAAAGCAGAGAAATGGCAGGGATAAAAGTTCCAGGACAGACCATAAAGCTGCAGCAGTAAGTAGTGTGCTGTCAGTCTCTGGATCAAAGTGGTGACAGCAAGTACAGCATCTCAAGAGGAGTGTAAAGAGCCAGCAAAACCAGCCAGGAGGGCAATAATGGCCCCATCCGCCTCCTAACATAAACAGGTTGTAAATGACCCAGGACATAGCGTGTAGGGGTGGGTGAGGAATCTGTGAGGGCTCCAAGCAATGACCTTTTGGATCAAGGTTGTTTTTGTTTTCGGAGGTACTCAAAGGAAAGGCTGCCTTGAGTTTTAATGCGGGATTCCATTCCAGAAGTTAGCGTGGCTGGCCCGTTTCTATGGCTTGTTTTATGTCTTCCAGGAGCTATCTTCAGAAAGGGATGTGGTTACACCGTCCTGTCTTGTCTCGTCTTTTAATTGCTAGGTTGGGCAGGGCACTGTTTGGTGGGAGACAGCTAGTATGACCAATTGTAGGGGGAGAGTGACAATTGTTCTGAAAAACATGACACTGGTACAAAGCTTAACACTTGGGTACCTATGGCTTAAACACGTTGTGTCCAAGTGTTGTAGCATTAACTTCACCATGAAGAATAGAGGAAAAGGTTAGTTTATACAGAGCTTCTGTTTTTAAGAAGGATACAGGATGGAGCAGAATAAAAACGCTCTTGCATGCTCCTGATCTTGGGCTGATCTGCAGCTTGAAGCAACTTCAGCATTGTTTATGCAGCCGAGTGGGGTGATGTGCACGTAGAAATGACTTCCATTAGGATAACTGGTCAAGACCCTGAGCTATCCTGTCCTACCTGGCCTGTTTGCTACACTGCTTCTGCATGGATAGCTGAGGTAGTAGCTAGCCCATGGTGCTTTTCCTAGAAAAAGGGTGTTGATGATGATGTCCAGCCCAATTCTAGGCGCAATAATTGCATTTTGTTCAAGTAAATTCTCTCCATGATGTCAGTTTGCAACTCGCATTCTGTTGTACACCATGTTTCCATGTGCAGATAAACAACTGCTGTATATCCTCCTCTTGTTCGTGGCTGATTCACCTCCATGAATGAAACCCTGTAGAGTTTCCAAAGCTCCTTGGGATCCTTCAGTGTACATAGCATCTTTTAGATAAATGTTATTAACCTTAATGTGATGCCCAGCATTGAGAAGGATTTTTTTTTTCAAGAAACAACTGACAGAATATCAAGTTGCCACTGCCAGAATAGAAAACTGCGGAAACTAATTGAAAAGAGCTTGAAACAAAAAGTTAAGATGGAGTAATCTGTTGACTATTAATGCAGGGAAGACCAGCTTCTCTCTTAGTGTTTGGCTGCACTGAACTGCTCTGCTTTATCCCATTCGGAGGATCTGTCCGAGAGGGGGGAAAAAAAAAAGAACTTATTTGTTAACTCCATGGTTGTAGGGCATCTCTGCATCCGTCGGTTTGGTATTACTAAATGTGATTAGATGTTTGTATGAAGAAAAGCCTCATGCAGAATAATGACATCTTTACAGTGAATAGAAGAGAAAGGAGAATTAGAGAAAATAAAATTAAAAAAATGCTTAAATGGTAAGGGACGAATATTTAGCCTAGAGAAATCACTTGCAGAGGGGGGAGTAAACTCAGCACAAGTCATGCTGTAGAGTGAAGTGCATGGTTTTGTAGGAAAGCTAGAGACCAAGATGGATGAAAGGAAGTTAAGGACAATTTATCTTTTTTTTTTTTTTTTTTTCTCTTCAAGAAGAGAGCAATTTCTTCCAGAGTTATATTAGGAAATCCACTGGAGAGCTGATGAGCCTGAATAGCTCAGGAGACTCGAGGGACAATCAAGAAGAGCAAATTAGAATGTAAAATATTTTTTTACACTGGCCTTCCACACGGAGGATACCTCTTGAGCCGAACATTACTTTTGGTACAAGTAAAGAGTTGGCAGGAGTGAATATACCACAAGATCTTCTTGAATCACACGATTTAGCAGGCAATAATAAAAATACGGATAATTGAACTCTGCTGGTAGTTTGGCCCCTTTATGCCCTGGTCTATGCTTCTTTTTCCCTGTCTTCAAAATGGAACTTCTTTTTAATGGCATCCTTTTTGAGACTGGGCAATATCTATATGTAAATGTAGAGCTTATCAGTATTTTTAATATTTGGACTGTATTAATGTATGAAGTTGGTAGTTAATTTCTTTAGCATTAGTTGGATTACCTCCCAGGAAAAAAAAAAAAAAAAAGGCAAGCCATAAATAAATGCGATTTAATTTACCATTACAGCTGCGATGAGAAGAATCTGGAGGATTGCCAATGTTCTTACGGAGGTGGGAAATGATAAGGGTGGTCCAGAGAGTTATAAACTCACGACCCTCGTTTAAGTACCTAAAAAAAATTGTTGAGAAAGTCATTACAGCTGCCATTAAAAAGTACCCGAGGCACAAGCCACTGTAGCTTTAAGTAACTGTAAACTTTGGCTAATGTATTAGAATTCTTTGAAGAAGTTAAAATGGTGAATAATGAAAGAAATGCTAGAGCCACTGTAACTGAGGCTCCTGGAAGGGTTTTGGTAAAGTTTCTCCAAAGAGGCTGTCAGGGAAAGCTGGTGATCATGAGGTGAGGAGAGGCTTGTAGTCATACTGCAAGTTTAAATGCTATTTCAGGTGGGAAACAAAATGTGCAAATTTTTACCAGGGGAAGGCTTGTTTGACATCCTGGGAAAAGAGCAGAGCATCTTGGGGGCTGTGCGACTGTGCTGAATGACAACAGCACTAATCATCTGCAGGAGGGGCTACCAGCACTTCAGAGGCATACAGCGGTGTCTTTGTCAGGCAGTCCTGTGTAGAAGAGCTCAGAAACCTTCCAAGAGCTGCCGAAGAGCTGAGTCCTGCTGAACCTGCAACGTGGGGCAACTCCCACTGAAGTATAAGGACTCTGACAGCGGTGCCCAAAGATAAAGTAAAACCAGACATAAATATTGGGCACTATGTGCAGGTATCTGTGGTACAGTTGTGTGAAGGGCTTTTCAGGAGGCAGCTCGGTGGTGGAGCTGTCACCTTTGTACGAAGAAGTCAGCAGTGGTTATGTCCGGATCTGAGCCAGGCTCGGAAAATAGCCCTGTCTTGAAAATGGCTCCAGCGAGTGCAGGTCTGTTGGCATTTCTGCGGGGACACAACAGGTTAAAAACATTGTCTTCTGGAGTTACTTTGTGCCATGTAGCTTCAGGATGAAGTTGTATTTAGTCCGACCTTACGAGTTCAGTAGCAGCCATGGGCAGGTGAGTGTCTGCCAGCAGGGGACAGGGAGCCATCCTCTTCACATCCCGCCTTAAAACCTTCCAGTTTGTCATAGTCAGTGGTCAAGGTTGTTGTTCTTTTCTTCCTTTTTCCTTAAGTAAAAACAAGAATCCAATAGCTGGATTTGCTGTCTATTAATGCCTATTAGCTTGCTTTAACCCCTGCCTGAGCCCACTTGTGGTGTTGGTCAGCACCCACCAGTGAAGTTGCACAGTAAGCAGCCTTTTCTGTTGTCTTCAAACCTTCTCTGAAAGGCTCAGAGATGGCTTGCTGAAAAATGGGGCAAGACAAATATTGCTCCTATGTGCAGGTTTCCCTCTCCTCCACTTCCAGCTTCTCCCTTGCCTGCTCTTTGCATCCCAGCCTTTTTGTCTATCGTTAGGCCATCTCAGGAGCTTTTCTCCCACTGCTTGTAAGAGTATTTTCTTAAACTCCCTAAAACACTTCGCTCAGCTTTCCACCCTTTTTGGGGGAACCCCTCCCTATGGTTGTAAACTGTCCCACTCACGAGATGTGTTTCAGAAGCTGGAGGATTTCTAAAGCGTGCATGCGGTTCATAAGAAAACAGGAGAGGTGCTGAAAGCCCCTAGTAAGAGTCTCTCCATTTGGCACTTCAGCCCTGTGGCTTCCCCTGCCTCTTACAGGGGGTGCCTCCGGATGCCTGCCTGTCTGTGGATCTGCTTTTTTCCTTGGGCAAGAAACGGGGGCTTAGAGGCTGACAAAGCGCGGCTGAACCCATGCCTCCAGATGTGAAAAGCTAATGCATTCAGAAACTGGTGTAGTGAACACTCCTGCATATAAAGGAGACACGTTGGGGGGAACACAGCAGGAATTCTTTATCTGCTGCAGCTCCCCAGCCTGCTCCTTACACTTGCGCAGCAAATCCCATTGGCCAGCAGCTCTCAGGCTATGTTTTTTTCCCTCTGGGAGCAGTCACTTCAGCTTATCCCTTTGTTGCCATGGCTTCTGCCTTAACTTTACTGCCCCTCTCCATTTGTCGGAGTGGGCCTTCAAAGCAAAACTTGCCGTTTTGGAGAAGGGCACCTGGCAATAAATTAGTTGAGGGCTAGCGTGGGAAGCATAAATCTGAGAGCGGGAGCAGGAGTTTAAACAACTTCAGCCCCATTCCTGAGGAGCTTTGATGATGCTCTGCCCTGTTTGTCGAGGTGGAGAAGGGCACACACTGGGACTGCGGAATATATACCTGTATTTTAGGCTACTGTTCAGGTGAATTGGCAAATACAGGCGCTGCTTACTGGGGCACCGATGAAATCTGGTCTGCCTGGATTTGGTGCACCTGGCTACGAGGCAGAAGCAGGGTTGACTCGATCCCTGATCTGCTGTGGCGCTCTCTGCCTTGGTCCAAGCACCAAAATGTAGCCTCAGAGTTGGGTGGTGCAGCCTTCAGGTCGGAACAGTTCTCTTTCAGTCTGTAAATATTTTAATGAGTTGTGTTTTTTTATTATTTTATTCAGATGTTTTCTGGGGGGGGGGTGGAAGTTGGATTTGTTTGTTTTAACACATGCCTCCTACTAGGATCGCTTCACACAACCAGGAAGAAAAGTCAGCCCTAAAAATTCAAACCTAATGCTTAAAAGTGCTTAAGAATTCAGTCCTAATGCTTAAAGCCTTTTGATTTTTTGATTTTTATTTTTTGTAATTCTAGTAACAAAGTAGGCTCCAGCCACTTAAGTGGTCGATGTAGAAATTGTTAAGCCGGAAGACAAACAAGCTGACAACCACGGCCCTCAAGAGGACAGAGCTGATGTGAAATCTTGTGAATTAAAAAAAAAAAAAAAAAGGCAATAAGAAGTAGTAAAAGTTTTGGAGACTGTGCTTTGCCCAAACTTGCCTGCCAGTTAGGGTTTTGTAACCACGGTGTCGCTGTGTTATAGCTGGCTCTTTCCATGCAGCGAGTCTGCAGTACTGGTAGAAGTTGACTGTATTAGCACCGTGAAACTGGCAGTTCTCGAAACAAAAAGGCATTCTGAAAAAAAGTGGTTTTTTTTCTCATCCCTAATGTATTTCCATTATGGTGCTTATAAATGTTAATTGTCTGAATAGCAAGTGTGAAATAGAAAAAAGAAACAAGGGAACATGGCTCATGGCTCTTCAAAGGGGAAGAAAAGCCTACCTCTAATTAGGTACAACTCGTGTCAGAGTTTTTCCTGATTAAAGCCAGAAAGCCGAGGAGCATTGTTTTCCGAGTTACTTCGCTCTGCTGTATCTCATTCTTCAGCTTTATAATTCATATTCAGATTTACCTGGGAAGTAAATGAAGCGTGATTTTGAGGCACTAGGCTAAATTCACCCTGCTACAATCCTAGCAGAATCGTGCCGAGGATGAATTTGGCCCAGGCTTTCTGTGCTTACTGAGAGAAAAATCACAGCCTAATTGGAAAGGGAAGCATGGAAAAATATCTGAAAGAGCACACCAGCAGCCTTTCTGAAGCACTTTTATTTGTATTCCCTTCCCATCGTTTTATGCTGATTATATTTGTGTTAATTACACACGTTCCCTTCTTCTTCCTTGCAAGCTAGCCATTGCAGGGGAAATGTATTTGCACATAAATATCCTTACAGTATAAAAATTTTGATTATAGTCTTGTTTAATGAAAAAGCTAAACATCGCTTGCAACTACAGTTGTACGCTATTTAATCAGATCTTTAACACTTGTAAACTGAAAGGAGAAATTTGGATTGCTAAATTTGCTTTCCGAATAGGCAAGAAATAATAGAAATAATTTGGTGGGTTGGTTTGGGGTTTGTGTGGAACTGATGGTGAGAAGTTCAGATAACTCCTGTCTTCCCTAAGAGACGTGGCATCTCTCAACTGGCTCTTAAAGGCTTGGGTGTGCCATTTAAAATGGTTCTTGGTGTATCAGGTCGTATGGTCAATGCGATCTGTAGGATGAATACAGATTTATCACGTGTCCCTGTCCTCAGGGGCATGCACAGAGGTGCTCCGGAGCTACTGCAGCGTGGCAGAGGAAAAGCTGATCTTCTGGGCTCTGCTGGTGTCACTTCTCCAAGCACGAGAGCTTTTATGCCTCCATGCAAGTTCGCCAGGTAATGGCAGCGTGAAGGCAGTGTTGCAAGAGGAGCTGTTGCCTGGCAGTGTGTGTGTGCTCCGGGCTGGCCCGCCAGCGCTGAGGGCAGGCGAGCCAGAGCAGAGCCGGGATGACAGCGGCTGCCCTGCTGCTGCCGCCCCAGCCCTGACCAAAGCCGGCATCCTCCTAGCAGGTTCAACTGCACTCGCCAGTGTGGGCGGTTCTCCAGCCAGAAAATAGCCCACACCGAGGGAAAAAACGAAAGCCAACAAAGTAAAGGTAGACTTCTGAAGTAAAATGTTGGAGTAGGAAAATCTCATTCTTCTTTACCGCTTCAAAAGCACAAAAATACATATTCCTGTGTCAGTACCTGAACATAATGGAAATTACGTCTGCTAATAAGAGGTTAGCCGTGCAAGGAACTGGTGGTTTGGGGAAACTTCTCAGTAGAAGAAGTTTCTCTCTTAAACTATCATCCAGATTAGCGAAGCTGAATCGAGCTGGATCAGGATATTCTCGTTCCACCGCGGAGGGGTACCCACAACTGCTGTTCTTCAGGATCCATGGCTGTGCTGTAGTTTCACGTCCTACCTTAATCTGAATTAATGTTCAAGTTCAGGCAGGTTCTTTTGCTGGAGGAAGCAGGCTGTGTTAAAGTAGACAGAAAACTGACTATTTGCTGCATGTGATTAAACTTAAATTAATTTCAACATAAATACACCCACACACGGATCTTCCTGTTATACAAAGCTCCTAAGAGTTATCATTAGAAAGTGGAAACGTTGCCATCCCAGCCCTGCTAATGGAGGGACAGGGCTTCATGTCTCAGCCTGATCCCAGCCCTGCCCTCCCTCATGACCACAGCCAAACCTTGGCAACGAGCATGGCACCAGGGCATCGCTTCTGGCCGCAGCAGCTAGAGCACAACAGTCTGGGATTCTGCTCCCGTAGCTGCCCTCCTCTGCTGCTCAACCTACCAAAATTTGCCCTGTGCCTTGCTGTTACGGAATGTGCAAGTGGGCCCGCTCCTGCAGCTGCTCGCCTCTAGCTGAAACTCTCTCTCCCTCTCCCCCTCAATAACAGCACCCGAGCAAGCTGCAACGCTGCTCTGAACTTGTTCTGGCCAGTTTACCCAGCCAGCCTTTTCCTAGAGATACATTCCTGTGGCTGCCTCAAGCTTCACAGGAGGAAAAACCTTCTTGAGCTTCCCCCGCCTCCCCAGGCTGTGCGTGGGGAAAGGTCAGATCATCTTTTCTCCTCTTGCTTGCTCCCTGGTCTCGGTCTCTTTCTTCTGATACAGCTCAGGGAGAAGAAGAAAAACAAAACAACCCCCCCCCACACAACCTTTTAAGTGTGTAAACCCGGAGTGTGTTTATAGGAGAAGCTGTGGGATGAGAAAGGACAGAATTTGTCTTCTGAACTTTTAAATTAAAAAGAAAAAAAGGCATTTCCTTTTCTCTTTCTCCTGCTCAAATTAAACACGTTTACACAACAAAAACAAATGGTTGTAGGAATGGAGGAAGAGGCAAGCTGAAGATTGTGCAACTCAATCTCTATGACTTCATTCTCTAATTCCCAAATGCAGAATTTCTTTGGAGTTTCACTCTGTGGAGAGCTTTGCTAACTGGGGTTGCTGATGGAAGTGCATTTACAGCACCTGATCCAGGTTAAGCAGATGACGGCCCCGTTAACTGGCAGCATAAATGGCCAATGAGAGCCCTGACCAACAAGGGGTCATCTTTGTGAGCCCTTTGGAGGAGAGTTGGTGGAGAAGGTAAGGCTGACCAGGTCGGTCTGTGTGCTAGGACTGGTGCAATATGGTCTTGTCCTTCACTCCTTGTTGTTTTGGGGCTTTAATATAATGAAAAATCTCCCCTTCTTCCTCCGTGCAAAGGTAATTCTTGTGGTGTGTTCCCATGCAACTGCTTACCCTCTGTTTGTGATGGCTGCTGAAAATGTGTGCGTGCAGACACGTGGTGACTGGGCAGGCCTTGCTCGGCGCAGATGATTGGGGAGGTTATGTACCGTTCGCAGCCCCATGGCAGTGAGCTGCTGGGGGCTCCAGGGCAGTGTCACCACCCAGGGCAGGCTGTCCCAGGGCTGCCGTGGTCTCTGGAGCTAGGCGCTAGAGGGAGATGTGAAGATGTGATCTCGCCTGCGTGCCCAGGCACCTGGGAATCCCCTGCCAAACCGTCCCTGGGAGCTCCAGTAGCACGAGAAGGGTCATTTGGTAATTAACTGTGAACGCTTGCCTGTTCAGACATAAACTTGGCAGCATCTGGCTCAGGAAACTTCATTATCGAGTGTTTTTAACGTTTTGGCTGTAAGGACATAACTCGGGGACTGTAACAGGCCTTCTCTTTCCCGGTGATGGCCGCCCTGCTGTATTTACCCCCTGTCTGTGCGTGAATGCCTGCTCTATAACACAGAGGGCGGTCTGTTTTCTTGAAAAGACAATAAGATTGGCCCCTAGCTCATATTTTGGTGAGATTTCAGACCAGTTAACAGCTTTTTCAAAGCTATTGCACTCCAGAGATCAGCAAGCAGGTACTGAAAAGCAGAGCCCACTTCACCACCAGGCTCCTCGCAGCAAGGAGGAGCATCGTGCAAGCACGTGGCCCGTGCTCTTTCAAGGAATGGGACCGAGATGTCAAAGCAAGTTGCCCTTTCGGTATAAACCACATGCCTTGGGTCTCACCTTTGAGGAGGCCTGGTAACGTGCAGAGCAGCACAATGTCCCCAGCGGGTGTACCTCTGCTCTTCTGCGGGATGCGTGCTGTCCTTCTTGGTGCTGGCAACGTGGAGAAGCGGGTCGAGTGGTTCTGTCCTGAGGCCGTGGTAGACCAGCCCTGGAAACAACTCAACCGCAGTGACTAAAAGTTTCCCCAGGAAACAGATTGGATCCTTAGCAGGCAGGTGTTTTATGGGCTGATAAAAATGATCTCAAAGGCCAGGAATCAAGCTCGCGAGCGGAGAGAGCAGAAATGATCGGTGGCTGTTGCTCCTGCTGTTGGGAGTCAGAAATCAAACTGAGGGTTTAGTGCAAAGAGGGTTAAAACACCAGTAATTCAGTGCCTACCAGCTGGGAAGAATAATAAAGCCTGCATTTCTGTGTTGGTACAGGGAGAATGCTGCAGAAACAGGAATTTTATTACATAATTATGCCTCCTACATAAAGCTTTAGAGGGGGGGAAGCTAGCAGGGCAGTGCATCATTAAAATGACACAAAACATGCTGCCACGATCAGAGTCCTGCGTGTGCTTCAGTCCGTACAAGGCGCACGTATCCTTCCTATCCTTGTGGCGTTCCTGGATTTCGGTGGGCTCACTTCAGAGCCGTGGAAGTGGCAGGTGGAGGGGTGCTTTGTGCCGTTTGCTGTTGTTTTACAACCCATTTAATTAGGTGAGTGAAAGGCAGGGGAGTGAGACTGCAATTCCTAACTCAAGAACTGCTGACTTGAGCACCCTCCCCTTAAGGGCAGTAAGGCTCGGACGTGCTGCAGGGTCCGTACAGCCCTCCAGTCTCATCTGCAGTCGCTTTGTGGGAAGCCCTTTGCCGCCTGTAGGAGCGTGGCTCATGGGCGGGTGGAAGGTGCTGTTGTCAGGAGGAGGTGGCCCACCCGCAGCAGGAGGCCATGAACAGCACTGGGAGACTCAGGGAAAAAAAATGGCTTTGGTAATTTTAGTATAGGCACATAGAGAACTCGATCCCAAAGCACTGGGCAAGCCAGAAATCATACTGCTGTCTTTCTGACTGGAGGGAGTGGTACTTTCCCTGTTCTCCAGGTGAAGACGCTGATGTTGAATGATTGCAGTTCTGCTCCAGAAGTGGCAGCTCCATGGATTTTCTCCGTGCACGTGCTCAGGGGTCTGTCTGATGAGATTTGTAAGTGTTTTCTGGTGCCTGCTCCTTCCTTAACACCCAAAGCACAGAGTTTGGAGGCAGCGAGAGGATGTTTCCTTTTTGTGTGTGCTGTCAGCAAGCCGCGGATGCAGCCGTGAAGAGCATTCTTTTATCTGGTTTTTCAATTCTGCCTAAGCCAAGACTAAAGCACGTTTTCTGTCCTGAAAAGCTTACAGTTAAAGGGTTTCATTCAGAAAAGTATTTAAGCCATCTGTATTAACGACAGCATTTAAGTAGGCATTTAAGTACATGTTTGGACTGTATCCTAATAAGGATGCTTTGTTGAATGGGGCTGCCATAGACAAACTGAAGACAAGGTACAGAATGTACGTTAAACACCTGGGGATGCCTGGCAAGCGTTTTGCTGCTTCCATTCCACTCTGTATTCCGTTTTATTTTAATTCATCCAGTTTTTAGTGTTTAGTGGGTCGGATGGAGCTGGAGGGAGGCTCGCAATCCTAGTGGCATGGGGAAGACTGAGGGAGCACAGGGCGCTCCTCTGGGCCCCCCGCTTCTTCCAGAGGCTGTGGGAGCACCTCCTCCTCTATTTGCTGTGGCAAAAGGCAACAGTTGTTGTGCTGTCTTTGTTTAGGACCCCTTTTATTTTCCTGTGTGTACCCAAAACCCCACAAATCGGTACATCAGAGCAATGCGCAAGGTTTCCAGTCTAGCATACAGCTGGTCCTGAGGTGAAACCACCTCTTCTATTCCCTCTGGTTCAAGAGGTCTTTTTCTGGCACCTCTGGTAAGTCCTACTGATTTCAGTGACACAACCAAGATTATTTCTCTGTTGGAGCAGCAAGGCTGAGTCTCTTCTGTGAGGAGGCCCTAGCACAGCACAGCCCTGGGCAGTGACCGTGACGCAAGAGGCAGAGGGAAGCAGACCCCACGGTGGGCGTTGAAGAGGGATGAAGATGGAGCTGAATAGGCCACACACCACACTGTATTTGCTGCCCAGCTATACCCAGTTCCAGTCAAGTGTAGCTTGCTTGCAGGCAGGCCATGTCCTGTGCTCTGTCTGATACTGCTGTGCTGGTACGCACGGCACAGCTTCTAGGTACAGCCCAGCAACACGTGAGCTGTTGTGAAGCTCTTATTTCGCCTTCGGTGAGTAATATGTGAGTTGCCAGTCTTTCAAGCGACTGACTTTGCCAGTAGTGAACATGTTCTCTTCCCCTGAATTATGAAACGAGAGCAAAGTTTGTGACACAAATACGAAGGAGTGGAGGAGGGTGAGCAGCTCTGTGTTTTGTAAGAGATGGTGCCCTAGTACTTCCAACAGTGGGAGCAGAGTTGAGAGATCTTCACTCCATGTGGGGCAAGGTAACTTTGAACTCCACGTGTCTTCATGCCCAGCACTGCTGGCTTTCTGTTACTCTTCAGCACGTTAAAAAAAAAAAAAAAAAGCGTAAAGAGTCTGTTTCTGTTTCCATCCCTTCCACGGTTCTCTGCTGGCCAGGATGCAGCTGATCTCCTGAAGTGCTCTTGAGGGGATAGGATAGGGCAGATAGGAAATCCCTATTATAGGATTATGGTAGACAAGTCATAGAAATCACAGTGGGCAGAAAGAGCAGGCCCAAGTTCACGGCTGTCACAAACCAGAGTTGCCCCTGAAGTTGAAAAGTGGGGGCTCTGTTTAGCAGCATCACCACCCACTGTTTGCAAAGATGTTCTGCTTTGCTCAGCGGCCTCCCTATTGCTGTAGCTATAAATAAGTACCTGTCTTTGTGTGATGTTCATGTTTAAGCTTATATATAGCCCTTCAGCTTAAATATAACAGGGCTCTATTGTAGGAGACAAAATCCTCGTTACTCTGTTCGTGTCCTATCTCAGTATAACTTTGATGTTGGTGTGCACGGGTGTGTGTGCACACAGCCGTACGGTAACACGAGCAGACACAGGATAAAAGACCATGTGGATATCCTACCCTGTTTCTGTACTTGGGTGTTGGTGTAATTAACTTTCATGATGTAAACAGAGTAATTTTTGTACGGTTGGAGTAGCAGCATGGCAAAGCCCCATCTGTTTGCACAGAGACTACAATATATGTGTGTGTGTTGCTAACTTTGGTCATTCCAGATTTGCTTTAGGAATCGCACTTTCTAGACCTCGCAAAGTGCTTCTGAAGCTGGTTTCCTCTTGGCATTTAGTATGTAACCATATTTTAGCTCCAGCAAGCTTCACAGTGTGTTTTGTTTTTTGTTTTTGTTTTTTCCTAACTGGATGGTTTCCCTATGACCACTGTATAAGAGTGGCTGTGTTTTTCTGGGCATGGGAAGGCTGGTCAACTATATAAAGTTGACCAAGACCAAGGAAAGTAGCTAACCTTTATGGCAGTGGTTTAAAATAAATAAATAAAAAGGAAGAGGGAGTAATTGGCATGGTAGCTGGCAAATATTTAGACGCTGTGGATCACTTGCCAAAAACAAGTGTGATTCTGGGTGCCCATCCTTTGCGCAGAAAAGGCTGCTTTGGAAACTTGCCAGGATCTGAGGGGTGTTCCCCACTTGCTGATTGTGGAGCAGGTTAATGATTTAAGTCTGGAGCACTTGTGGTTGCTTTTGCTGGTTACAAAGAGCCCAACACATGTTTTGGAGTGTAGTTTCCTCATTGCTCTTGTTCTCTGCAGGCTCTTGAGAGAGCAAACAAAACTGGTTAGGAGCTGGGCATCTGCTGCTGCCAAATTGTTGGGGAGCACCAGCACCCACCCCGCAAAGAGGCCATGTGAGCTCCCTGCCACACTGCGTGGAGGTGGCTACCAGCGAGGGATTTTCACAGGGCGGGTGCTTTTGCCTGCAGACATGGGGTTAGTGATTAGCACTCAGGGGTCCTGCGCCTCGGGGAAATCCGGGGCTTTGCACGTTACCTGGCCTCAGCCAAACAGTGAAATGGCTGTGCAGGCGCTTAGGAAATACCAGGTACAGTGCGTTGGTTTATACCTCGGTGGGAAAGTTGTGAGTTAATGAGGCTTTGCCTCATATTTGCAATGATGTAGGAATGCACAAACAATTACTTACTGTGGCTCATCTGAGTCCCGGTAATTTGTTACGCTTGTAAACTTGGCTACTTCTGTGAGCTTGCAGACAAGTGAAATCCACAGCCTGCCTTATTCTGTAGATCTTTAAATATCTTTGTTGTTATTATTTATTTTAGCCGATTTGACACCTGCCTGTTAATCAAATGGATATGTTTTTTAGGTTGGTGAGAACACTCTACTGTTGGATTAGCTGTTTTCAGAGAAAATTATTATTTTTCTTAGATACTCGCTGAACCCAGGCAAGGAGTCTGTTATTTCTCTTTTTTCTGAAGTCATAGGTAGCAAATGCTTTTTGTACTGGGCATAAATAATAGCTGGTTTCAGTCCTGCTTGCACGGAGGAGTCCCATTCCGTGGGAAGCGTTGGTGTTTCTGGAGTCGAAATGGCAGAGAGAGGAGTCTTAGCCCCTGTATATTTGCACAGCACTGGGTTTCCAGGGGTGTTTCTTTCTGTCGGTGCTGTTTGCTCGTCTGTTTTAAGCGAACAAGAGCAGAGGGGTGGGAGAACAGCACCCAGAACAGAATCCACCGCCACCAGGCGCTCGGTGGCACGGGGCGGAGGAGCAACAAGGAAGCTGGTTCGCGAACGTGCTGCGAGGGATCAGCTGAGGGCGGCCGGGCTTTCAGCATGCTGACCGAGTATCAAGGCTGCAAATGGGATTACAAGGCAGTGACAACTGTGGTGGCTGTTGTTCCGGGGACACCTGTTCCCCCAGTGCTGGAGGCAGGCTAGCGGCCGCGCAGGATGCCGAGCAGTCACCAGATGGCAATGGCTTTCAGTCACTGTGCGCTTTTTCTGGATTGGATCCAGCAGGGTAGAAGGGATGCTCTTTGCTAGCAAAACAGCTCTACAAGGGACATTTAGCTCTCAAAGGGGTCCAAATAAAGAGGTTTGTTAATAAATCACAAAACTCTCTGCGTGGAACAAGGATTGTCCCCAAAGGTTAACCAGGTGCCAGGGTCTAAAACAACCACTTGGAAACAAATGGTTCCACCGCCCAGTCGTTAATGGGAGCTGCTGCATGACGAGGAAGCTGGCCATAAAAGTTGAGACCAAAATCTAGCATCCAAGTAACTTAGGATGGGTCAGTATGTTCCTGGTAGAAAGTTTCCAGTTGGATATGGAGAAATTTCTTCCCCCTGTAAGTAGTATGGTTGTGTGGCTTCCTGCAGGACACTGAACTGCCCGATGTTTGGGAAGTCCCAGGGTCCAAATCTGTGAATGGAATGGGGAGGGTGGAGTGGAGAGGGAGTCCCTCGAGTGTCCTAGACTTAGCAGAGCTCCTCCGAAGTCGCTGGAGCAGGCCCTTTGCTGGCACAAGCAGCTCTGGCTTCATCAACATCATATGTCCTTATCCTCAGAGATGTAAATCAGCAGAGCTCCCTTGGCCCTGAGAGTGTTTTAGACCACTGTGAAATCCAGAACGCTTCTGAAATGGTGAAGAGGCAGTGATTTATCATAGCCCAAACATCCTCCCACTGATGCCTGTGCTGCCCATAAATCTGCGCTTCCTAGGTAGGACGGTAACACTTCTGCTCTGTCTCTCTGTTCTTCAGATTGTTCCATTTGGCACGCGGTTCACAATAATTCTCTTGAACACATTACCGTTTCTCGTGACACCATAAATCCTTTTTTAATTCTGGCCATTTGTTGCCTTCCCAGTCCTGTTTCAGACTTTTTTTTTTCAGATTTCTCATGGTTTTAATCACAGATTGCTGCTGGGATGGCTCTGTTTCATTGTTTCCTGGTGCCAAGTGATTAGCACATTAAGGTGGATATCTGCCGTAATTTACTTCCAAACTGTCCGAAGGATTTGTTATATGGGGAAAGTGTTCCTCCTTCTAAACATCTTACCAACTTTTATTGTTCTTAATTACTGCATTATTTTCTTCATTTGGACATCCGTATTTGCAGATGCCATTTTAAACTCCTCCATCACATCACCTGCTTGATGCAGGAGGTTCTCAGGACCTTGATAAGAAAACGTTGGGTTGTTTGACTCTCACACGCAGCATCCACACTGCAGTCATGCTTCTCCTTTATCTGAGTATTTTAGAGAAAGGGTTAACGGCTGTACTTGTGTGGCTAACGAGAATTACAGGCCTGGCTGCTAATTATCTCCTCTGGAGGGTCAGTCTTTCCAAGAATCAGGTTATTAAAATGAGATATCTCTCTGTCTCTCTCTCTCTCACATGCTTTTTTTTTTTTTTTCCCTAGAAAAAAATTGTGCAGGGCATGAAAAATCCGGTATATTGTTTGAAGTAGAAGAGCAGTTTTTGATTATAGGTACAAAAAATGTTGGGTGAATTTCTCTGTGGGGAGTTTAAACAGTAGTTTTTACCCATATAGCTAAAATATAAGAGTCTTTCCTGGACTTCTTTTTTTTCTCTCTTTCTTCATTTTATTTTTGCTGGAGAGGGAAGTCCTCTCCTCTCTGTACCTGGGACAGTTCTCAGCTAATGATACACGTGCAAGGTGTTTGAGCCCATCAGTAGTCCCCTGGGCAATGTGGATTTCTTGCTTGTGCCTCTGTTATCTCTGTTTGATTGTAAACAGCGAGAGGAAGCTTTCTCCTTCAGTAAGCTGCTGTGACTGTGATACTGCTAGGTAGCAGGGGGCAGGGGGATTGAAGTTGATTTTTTTTTTTTTTGTGTGTGTATTTATGAATGCAGCTGCTCTGCGCACTTTGATATGTAGTATTTGTTTTAGATATCCCCGTTTCAACTGCTGCTAGACCTAGAGTAGGGAATGTGCAGTTGGAAATGCTCTTTTTGGGTGCCCTTGTCAGCGCCTGCCTTCCCAAACTTAAAAGGGGGACTGCTGAATTGCTGGAATTTGGCTTTTAATTGTCACGAGAATGACACGTAGGGCTCGCAGGAAGACACTCTGTTTGCCTGCTTGTAAGCCTTTATCTCTTAGCAGCTGTTTGCCATCAGCAGCCATCATTTTGCTCCACTGGAAGCTGATTTGGGGACATGTCTGTCCGCATGCTGCGGGTGCCAGGGCTCGGGGCTGGTTTCCCGGTGGGGCAGGACCCTGGCAGCCAGCCCCGGGCTCAGGTGGGCACGGCCACCTCTCGGGTGGCAGAGGATATCGCGCTTGTCTAGGGCCCTGACCGACTGCTTCGGCTCCCCGGCAGTCCTCGGGCTGTTTCACATCCTGACTTTTATTATCTGAGGATTATTATCAGCAACAGATAATTTCCCTCAGTCACAGAGACGGCTTTTAATTCATGCTTTCTTGGGCCCGAGACGGGGTTATTCCGTGCTATCTGCTTCTGCTCTTCCCCTCCTGTAAGCAAAATCTAAAAGGCGCGGGGAGGCTGATGCCCAAAATCAGCTTTTCAGAGCAGGGAAAGTCTTCAGCGCTCTCTGTTCAGCGGTGTGTCAGTTGTAAACTCTTCACAGTGATTTATAAAGCTTTGCATGGCCTTCGACTGTCTGATGAAACTGTCTTGATAACCACCTACTGCTGCTGCCTTACTGACTGTCTGTGGGACTGGATTTCGCTCTGCCAGTCACAGAGCGTTTTGCCATTATTCTTCTGCCTTGTGAAATTCTCTCGCCGTGATAAGAGCCATCATTCCGCGGAGGCTTTGAACAAGAAATGAAAGTCTGGGTTTTGGTGGAGCCACTTGACACTGGCAGCGAGTTTCACAGCCGGCGGTGTGTTACCGGGGATGGAGTAACACGAAGCAGCACTCCCACCAAATGGTTTGGCATTGCTTGTAAATGGGTTTTTATGATAATTTTATATGACTTTTTTTTTTTTTTTAACAAACAATTCATGGTGTAATTAGAATGAATTGAAGGCCAGAGGTCGACTGGTGGGGCTTTTCATTGTCACGCTGCTATTTACGTACTGTCTGGTTTAGCAGAGTTATCTCGGGTTTCATATCTAGGAGAGAAGGGAGTATCCTTCCAGGTCCTCTGCCCCACATGTGCCATGAGTGTGCTGTGGGGTTTAGTCACAGCAAAACACTTCGGAGTACACAGGGCCTGGTGACCTACACCCAAAGGAGGGTGTGACCCCACTGAAACTTAGAGAGCTGTTGGGATACAATGAGGCAGAGAAAAGGCTCCAATGAAGAAGCCAAGAGGTCCATTACAAAAGCAGTAAGTCAGAAAGCCCTGTTTTGGTGCCAGGTCATATTTACACATGTAAGTCCTCAGTGGTAGTGTATAGGGTGTGCCTGTTAGCAAGATCACATGGCAATGTTTCGGCTACCAGCTGTGTCTTTCAGCAAAATACAGTCATTCTGTGTATTGGCCTAATTTCTGTTATCAAAAACAGTATGGACCTCTTAAAAGCAGGCTTTTGCTTAGAGAATCCATATAAAGCGTAAGTAATAAGCAGACCTCGGTTGTAGAAGCGGTGGGAAATTCCTTTGACTGCTAGGAATTCCCCATTATTAGCACTATGAAAATCTTCATGTAAGCCTTCCCATTTAGTTTACAAAAACAGTTGCTAAAACAAGTGGCGTGGAAAGGCGGGAGTTCAGAGCTAGCTGTTATGTGTAGACAGAGAGAAAGGTGACACTGGCGGTATGGCGTGGGCATGAACCAGGCTAGGGGCTGGTTGGTAGGTGGTTTCTTACTCCTGTCACACCAAAAAGAAACACAAACAACAAGGCAAAACAACAACAACCAAACCCACAGAACTGAAACCAGATCATATGCAGAGGGAGGATGCGCACTTCGGTTGCTTCTACGTTGACATCTGGCTGGCTTGAGCCAAGTTCCTTCACTGCTCAGGAAGAAGAGAAGCTGGAGCTGGGTTTTTGCAGAAATCCAGGCTGTTTCCCAGCGCTTTTGTCATGTGGTTTCTTCTTGCTCTCAGCGTGCATTTCTATTTTTCCTTCAATGTGTTGAAAGGAGCAAGTTTCTTTATGAAAATCTTGTCTACGAAGAAAAATCCTTCCCTCTAGTGTGCTTAGCTTTATCAACAAAACAGCAACTAGACAAAAGGAAGGTGTTTTTCTTCTAAAGAAGTATATATTGTTTTCATTAAGGCAAATCCCTTACTCTCCCTTACCAAATGAGAATCTTTAACTCCAAAGAGAAGAGTATTGATTTGCCTCCTAGAGTGAAATTGCTGAAGCTTATAGGAAATGTGATGTTTGTGTTGTTTAAAAAAAAATAATAATAAAAAAAATCACTTAATGACTCCCTTCCCCCTCCTACTTATTCCGGTAACTTAAAGCACAAATTAACAGGTGGGCTGTTAGCAGAGACAGCTTCTCCTCGGGTCACGCCAATTCAGAGCCAGACATGCAAGCTTTTAAATGGTGACCGTGCATGGGGAAGCTGTGGGACACCCCTGAGTCTGCGCAGATGCCCCGGGATGCTGCTCTTTGCAGGTTGCAGTGCAGGTGGCAGAGGGAGAATGGCTCACTGCAATCAAAATACATTTGGGAATCAAACGCTGAGGGAAAAGGCCCCAGACACACTGAAGGGCTGAGTGTCCCAGTGCTGCAGAGCAGGGACCCCCGGTATCTCAGCTCCTTTTGGTGTCTTCTCTGCTTAAAGCACAGTGTGCAGACATGAAAATGGGATGTTGGAAGCCTAAAGGTGTTATTGGGTCCGTGCCTTCATCTCTGTTAACTGCATTGATCTCCTGAACAGACTTGATGCTCGTGAGATGATGGCAGTGATGACCTTGACTTCATGAACGTATCCCACTAGAAATCCTCAAAGCACCTAATGCCGAAGTTTCCATCTTCAGTCAGTTCTTTCAGCACTAGCAGCAGGCTGAATTCACATGCTTCAAGTAACTTCCCTGCCAAAAAGTGTTGAAAAGCACCTTCTGAAACGTGCATCTAACTCCCAGATAGACTTTTTTTTTTCCAGTCCTCAGATCCCTGGAGCTGGGCAGCTTTCCCATGCATGCTATGCAGCCGTGCATGCCCAGAGCAGTTCTGCAGAGAGCAAGCCGGGCAAACCCCTGGTGAAATCAGCAGCTACCCCTGTCATCGGCAAGGCGATGACAGGCTGCAGCCCTAGGCGTAGGTGGTGCTGCAGAGCCGAGGGAGAACTGCCCAGGAGAGTTGGAGGAAAAGGGACAGCCCATCCTCCAGGTGTCCTTTGCATGCAGGTCATCCCATTCACATGACAGCAGACCAACACAGTGAGTTTTAGACATACAGGGCATCTTCTGGTGCCCTGGAAAACAACCACTTTGCCACTCGTTGTGTTACCCCACCTGGGTGAGCTGCTCCATCAGCTATTTCTTGTTCGTTTGTGTCTTGCCACTGGGCTGCTCCTGGCAGCCAGCTTGTCCCAGCTCTGCCCGGTTGCTGCACGCTCCAGGCCTTGCTGGCAAGGTGAAGCCCTACAGAGGGAATAAAAGGAGAGCTGTGCCCGCAACTCACGGTGCGGTCCTGTTCCTTGAAAAATATAGGTTCCCCTTTAACAATCGCATATACGTTTCGGATATATTGAATCTAAGGAAGTACCATTTCCTCTCCTTTATTGCATATCCATTGTATCCTTGAATCTAAGGAAAACGTAATAGAATTGTCACACAAAAGAGGTGAAAAGGATAAAACAACACACTTGGTTGCTTTTAAGCCCCCCATTCTCAATAGCAAGAGGCTCCCGGTTGTTTTTTTTACCTTGTCTTTTTAGAGCTGTAGAAAACTGAGGAAGCTTTTCAGCCGCTGCGTTTCAGCAGCCAGTGGCACTTTGCAGAGCGGGTTTGATCTGAGAGGCTGGGTGTTCAGACTTGGAAAGACTTAACAGTGATCCCTTCCACCCAGAGAAGAAGTTAAATTTAGTTTTAGAAGTCGAGTTGAACAGAAATGCTGGGAAAAGTTGGGAAGAAGAACCGGGTCAGTTATATTGGCTCCAGGACTAATTTCTTTGGGATGGGGTGGGGAAGAAGGAGATGTGCCTTACGTAGAAGGGAAGGCTGCCGTCCCCAGTGCGTGCTCAGAGCTCTTCCACAGCATGGGCAGGAAGGAAAACAGCTGGTGCCATGGGAGGGCTGTGGGCTGGGCACTCCCTGGGGATGGATCTGCACCAAGTCTCCTACATCTCCGAACGGCAGTGTGAAATAATCTCTCTGCTCACTCATTTCCCAACGCAGGGGCTCACGGGTCTCTTGGGTTTCATTAAGGGACTAAGATCTGTGAAATACATATTTCTCTCGTCTACACCTCTCTCTGCTGCTGCTTTCCCTTCTCAGGAAGAAAACTGCTGGTTAGAAGTAGCTGGGACAGAAGCTTGTCCTTCTGGAGGCTGAGTAACCCCACAGGCAGCGTCCTACTGGACTTGGTCAAGCTTTGGATTTTTTTCCCCTAATAGCCATTAGGAGAAAAGGGAGATGGAAGTAAACAACACATTTGTCCTTCCCATGTAACCTTAGAGTGGCTTCATTCCTCTCCCATCCTTTTTTTTCCTTCTAACACATCACCTTTTATACCTTTATTATTTCAAGCACAGCAGATGCTCCTTACACCTCGCATTAAACCCGGGCTTTATTGCGACGGCCTGTTGCCATTCAGAGACTCTAATTAAGCCTCTAGATTAGAAACACAGCAAGCCGAGCCTGATCTGCTGGTGGGAGCTGGTGGGACAGGGATCCCCCGTGCTGTCACTGCCCTCCCTGGAGGCAGGCATTGCTTCCCGGGGGGACCCTGGTTGGCGGTGGCAGAGCGCATCCCGCACACCTTGCTCGCTCAGGCGCACACACACGTCGCTGGATAGTTTTGCTGTCTGCCTCCTCTGCTTGCTGTTGCTAAGTGAACAGCTCTGGCTCGCACACGGAGCGGAGCCAATAGCATCCTGACCTCCGCAGGCTGGTAAAAGCTGAAGAAAGGGAATCCAGCGGCGCTGTCTTTTCTTTGCTCCCCCCCCTGCTTTCGCCGGGAAGGGGGAGGGAAGAACACAGGATGGTGGAGATAATTCATAATAGCCATTCATGTTCTGGAGATAAATGCAGCAATACCTGGGGAAAGGAAGAGAATGTGATGCTCCTCTGTATTTATAGGCGCGCACACAGACAAAAATGTTTTTCCGTGCGCTGTGAGCTCCAAGCTGTGATTAAGAAATGAGTTAACGCAGCGAAGTTATTCTGCTGTGGTCTTCAGTGCTGTTAATCTCCTGCTAATCACTGGCACCGCAATTTTTTGGGAGACTCGTCTCTCCCTCAGCCAGAGAAACACCGAGGGGATTTTGTCCTTCCCCCCACTAATTATGACATGTGTATCGCATAACTCCTGCTTCCCTGCTCCCCTTTATGACTTTCTGGGGTGGGGGGCGTTGTACAGCACCCTGCAGGCACTTGCTGGGTTGTTGCAGTCCCGCTGAGCAGCCAGCCTCACGGTGAGTAGCTATAGGAATTGACCACCCTGTAGTCATATTTCGTGAAAAAAAGAAATAGGTTATGGCTCACTTGCTTACAAACAGAGCACAGGATTTCTGTGGTTGAAGTGCTAAGCTAAAGCATGTGCTTGGTAGCTTAACGTTCAGTGCTAACCTGCTGTGTAGCCTCCTTGTAGGTTATTTTTCTTGTATTTGAAGTTCTCCCTATTTAAATATATTTGCATCTTGATCACGGCTCTCCAGGCACAGCAAAGAAGTGAGCACGTCTTATCTGGAAGCCGACAGTGCCGGTGACAAAGGGCTGCTGAGAGGTGCTTGCTGTGCTCAGGCGGGTGGCTGCAGGTATCTCTGAGCCTGAAAGGGAAGGAGGTAACCCTCGTGTTAAGGTGCAAATGAGAGGCAGTGAGAGTCTCGTTTGGGTGCTGTGGCCACCAAGTTTCCCTGGCTGTGAAACCCGGGGGAAATATTGGGCAGGCAGACTGCAGGGGCTGGGTGCCCCCCAGAGCTGGTGGTTGCAGCCAGTGTGCAGTGTAAGCCTGTGAAACTCAGACATGCCATAAAGAAATGGGATCTCTCACCGAGATTCACCCTTAAATTGATCCTTTAAGCCGCGTCGTGACCATTAGCAGAAGGTTCATTGATGGCTCTGATCAGCAGCAGCGAAGGGCTTCCCGATAGCCAAAAAGGATGAGCTCAGGCTTCTCTTTTCTTCGTCTGCCAGTGACAGATGAGCAGAGAGCGAGTTCCGCAGCATGTCACAGCGCATAACGTAACCTGCAGGCTGTAGGGAATGCAATAAAGCACGTGGACTGGACCCCAGCAGGGTTCAGCTTTCCACGTGGTGCTGGAGTGGCTCTGCTCAGGCATCTCCCCCTGGAGCAGGGATGCGCAGGCAGGGCAGCGTTTGGTGAGGATGCCAAGGGCAAGGCAGGGACGTGGGGTGGAGGCTGGTCTCCTGTCGAAGGAAGAGAAGCCTGAACTGTGAATCAGTCCAGGTGATGCCACCATTTCACAAGAGGCCAGCGGTGCTTTGCTGGGTGTTCTTCAAAGCAGAGGTGGCCGTGCTGCAGCCAGGCACTGCGTGAACCACTCGGGTCTCTTGTGCTGTGATTGTGACCACCGTGACCCTGGCCTTTTCGAGCACAGAAGCTGTCTGTAAGAAAGTAGCTGGCAAATTTGTTTAGTGCTTTGCAGAGCTAATGCCGGGCTTGCCTCTTTAACCCCGCTGACTGCCGTAAAGGAGTGATAAAACTCTGAAGATCTTGCCACAGTCAATAATTCTGCATTGTGCGATGAAATATAATGTTACAGCTGTCACTTACCTTTAATTAGCAGATGACACATTGTCAATCCACAATTGTCAGTCCCGTTTTAATTCCCAGGTTTGCACACCTCCCTTTGCAACACTACCAGATTAACTGCCCTTACGTAAAAAATAACTTGCAGAAAGGCGCAGGGAAGTGCACTTCATTTGAAAAACAGTTCTCACCTGTGAGTTTCACGAAAATGAAGCAAAGGCCTCTGGATAAATTCCCGTTGGTGTGTCTGCTCAGTGACTTGCCCTCTGAGATACCTTCTGCCCTGCCTGCCTGGCAGGGGATCGCTGGTGCCCTGTCCCTAGGCAAACATGAAGATTTCCCCCTCCCCCTCTGCAGATTTGTTTTAATTCTCCTGTACAAAATTTGCTGTGTTTAGATCCATTTGTCTGCCTCAGCTGCCACGCTGTGTGCCGTTCCCAACGTGCCTATCACCATGGCATCGAGGCGCTTTTTAATACGTTCCCTCTGAAATTTGCCACATGTTTCAGGCTCCAGCTTAACAAAGCCGGGGTGTGAGGACGGGCTGAGGTCTGGGATGGTAGTTAGAGGAGAAAACTAGGTGTAGACACCAGCGTGGTTATGTTACTGCCGGCCTGCCTCCACCACAGAGGGCTTACACCAGTGACATTTTGGTTTGCAAACCGAGGCTGACTTTTTGCCCGTTCAATTTACCCTCTGAACCTGGAACTTATCGATTGCCCTGTCACTTCCCATGACTGCACCACCCGCTAATCTCTTCAGCCTTTCCCCTCCGTTTCCCCCTCCGACACAGCTCGCGGGGGTTTTGTTTGTGTTAGGCGAGTGTGAGCGTAAATAAATTGCCGTATCAATTGCTGCCCCATTGTCGTCGGCTCATGCGAGCGCTGCTCTGGCACACCAGGAAGCTCAAATTGTTTAAGTTGATTTGGCAATTAACTCAAATTCAGCTAATCGGGAATATAACCTTGCAACGTGCCGATTTAAAGACTTTCTGCGGTGTGACTAAAATAACTAAATCAATTCGGGTACCGGTATTTTATTTTTCTTTCCCCCTTTCCGTAGCATCGATACACTGCTGTGCAGCGCAGCAGCACAGAGATGTGGGCTTGGAAATGCGGTGTCAGGTCGTGTGCTGGCTGAGCTTGGGATGCAAGAGTTTGGCAGTGGCCCTCCTGGAGCCTGGGGGACAAGCAGCAGCTTGGGGTGGCTGTTGGGACACTTTGTGCACCAGCGTCCCCGCAGTGTCCCCACGTCCCCTCCTTGCTGGTGCCGTGCTCCAGCTGAGCTGAGGTTATGCCTTTGCTTTGTGATACGGAGGGCTTAGGGTGTGATCCCACGGAGAGCAGGGCACATCTGAACAGATTCTTGTACACGTGCGTGTGTTCGTGCTGAAGTGCTCTCTGTCCCCAAAATCTTTCTGGGAAAAACAAATATTGACGTCCCCTTGCCTTGCGTGTTACGCAGGTGTTTGTTTCTGACCCGCCGGGCTGGAAGTTAAAGCCACTTTCTGTAGGTTCAAAAGGATACACCTGAGGTGAAAGGAGGTGGAGAAACGGCTTGGTTTTGCCCTCCTGTGTTGCTCTGTCACCGCTGCTCGGGGTTACCTGAATTTACACAATTCCTCTCGTCTGGCGAGTTCCAGCGCTTGAAAACCTGTCCTTGCTGCAGGAGAGCGAATTTCAAGGCACAAAATAAGTGTACGTAACATAATATAATACAAAATGGTCTGTGGCTCTTGAAATATTTAGCAGTGTGAAGTGGATCCCCCCCCCCCGACGTTACACCAGCGCGCAGGATTCCTGTAGTGCCACGGGATCGCCATCAATCACGCAGATAGGGCTGTCAGCTCCGTGGGCTCCACCAGAATTGCTAAGGTGCCCTCTGCAGAAGATACTGTGGCTAATGTCCTCATTACCAGCTAATTGGCTAAAGAGACTTCTCGCACATTGCATTTAGTCTGATTGATAGTTTTCTATCACCTGATGGGTGGAATGGACAGCCAGAGCAATTATCACAGCAAAGCCTGCGCCATACCCCGAGAGTTCAGGCAGAGACAAAAGGCCCTTATAAGATTACGTCTAGTCAGTGCCAGCTGGGATTTTGTTAGACTGTTAAATGATTTTTTTTTTTTGAAAAGCACGTTTGAGAATGGCTTGAACCTTGTGCAAGCCAGGCGAGCCCCCTGGATGCGCAGGGCTCAACGCGGACAGAGGCAGCTCGAGGTGCCAGCAGGCAGGGATCTGTGCCTGGAGGAGCCTTGTGATTCCCACCCTGCCGGGTATGCGCTGTTTAGATAGCAACCCGTAGACACGGGGCATTATTCAAATTCTTCTGGTGCTTATTTTTCCTTTCATGTAGCTCTAACAGTTTTGCAGGAATGTTTGTGCAGTAATTGAGATGGAAAGTGTTTTCTTTGTAGTTAGCGCTTTTAGTTCTGGAGCCTTTCCTTGAAACGAGGAGGCAGCTTTCAGGGGAAGGGGAAGGACACGTTGTGCAACTCCCTTCCAGGGCTTTGGGAATGCTGGCAGCGTCTCCAGCACCCGCAGCAAGCCTGGCATCCCCTGGCTTTCCACCAGGCCTCTGGACGTGGCCTCGGCTCCGCAGCTAGCCAGTGCCCCTCAGCAGGACGGGCAGCACGGCGCGGAGCCATCCCTCACGTGGTCTCCTTTTGGCTGCTTCTGCAGGAATTTGGCTTGAAAAGG
This sequence comes from Anas platyrhynchos, assembly GCF_047663525.1. NCBI lineage: Eukaryota > Metazoa > Chordata > Aves > Anseriformes > Anatidae > Anas > Anas platyrhynchos. The sequence goes on from NC_092590.1 coordinate 39,934,435, forward strand.
TTGAAGAGGAGGGCGTGAGGACTGCTGGGCATGGACAGCCAGCACAGCCCTCCTGGCAAAGCAGCCGTGCTGAGCCTGTCTCCGCTCCTTGTCCTGTCCTGCCCAGCCCTGCAGCCCCCCAGTGCCACGCTGCTGCTCATTTGTAGTGGAATGACTTAAAATAAGCTTCATTAAAACTATAATGAGGACTGGAAGAAAAGACATTTCTCAAGTAAGGGCGTTTGACACATTAAGGAGGGTTTGGCTTCCTTTCTTACACAGAAAGCACGTGTGTGCCATCCTTCCCCTTGTCCCCTGACCTGTAGTACACATCCTTCTGCCTTCACAAAGGATGTCAGGAGGAGAGGTTGGGCTCTGTCCCCGGGAGCTGGCAGTCTGAAGGGACTGGGAGGAAAAAGGAGATGGGTGAAAGGGCAGAGGGAAAGAAAGGAGAGAGCCCCCGTCTGATAATCAGGTGGCTGTGTGCATGCAAACACCTGGCTTGTGTGTTTAGTTATGGAGAGCGTATAACCTGATGCTCTTCCTGAGCACTCCAGGAGGGCTGAGTGGAGTTAAGGGAAAAAGTGCTGGAGCAGTGGATCTGCTTTAAATCTCCTCGTGTACTCGGGCTGTGCCTGGCTGGCCCACAAATTATATCTTTGGGCTGCTGCGATGGCGAAGCAAAAGAAGCACCGGGCAGTGCTGACCCGCAGCTATTTTGAGCCAGACAAGTTTGGAGCTGAGCTCTTCTTTCATCCTCATTTGTTAGCAGCTGACGAGGCCGATGGAAGCTGTACACATCCCTGCCCCGTTTTATGGGCAGCGCTAGTGTTGTGGCGAGCCTGCAGCCTTGCACAGCCTGGTGAAAGCCAGGCAATGTGTAACTCGGCGTGACACGGGGCTCGTTTGTGTTGCAGGATGTGTTCTCCTGCATTAGGATGTAGATTAATCGCGGGCCAGCCTCGGAAACACCACGAATGTGCATGCCAAGTGTTGGTGCTTTGTTATTTGATGAATGCACCAAGCCAAGTGGGCCGGCGGGTAGGTGCAGTTGGTAGCCCCAAGAGCAACCAAATGCTGCTCCCTCTCAGTGACAAAGCACTCAGCAATGCAGCAGGCCTCATCTCCTAATGTCCTATGCAGTTGGTTCCCTTGCATAGACGGGCTTTGTTTCTTGCTCCAAAGTTCATTTCAGTTCGTTCTTGAATATAATGCTGCTCCTCATCGGCTGCTCGGTGATAAATACATCAGAATAAAACTTTAATGAAAAAAAAAAGATAGTGTTCTGATCAGAATTAGACCAAAGTGTTTGCTTTCGAACTCAAATGGGGGACGTTTGGTGTAACTTTGTTGTTCTATTAGCATTTTAATGGAAAGACTTCCCAGGCCTTCCCTAAAGGTGAGGGGATGAGCTGTCTTTTAGAAGCTGTGCTGGAGCAAGGCATGCAACCCAAGATGCAGTAATGCGTGCTGCCTGCCTGCCCTAAGGGGACTATCACTGGTTTCACTTGTCGACTGCCTTGCAGCTAAGGGCATGAACTTTGTGTCCTCTTCAAGACATATGGGGCCTGATTCACACCTGCTAACTCTGCCACTTATTGCACTGTGTCCAGCTTGTACTGGATCGAGCCTTGCTTTAAAAGTAAGTTCATCAGTGACTTGATTTTGACGTGTTTACTTTTACCAGAACAGCCATAGGGCTTGCAGGTGCTGTAGGACAGGGTCCTGTGCTCCGGGTGCCTGTGCCAAATACCGAATGCTCTCGGAGCAATGTGCAAACGCCTGTCCTTGGGATGCACGGCTACATCTTCAGGAGGCTCACCGAGAGCAAATATCAGCCTTGATTATTTAGTCAAATCAGGTGAAAAAAGACCCAGCAGACGTAGGCACACAGAGAGCTAAAACACACTAGCACAAAGAATGACTTTAAAATAATTCTCTGTTTCAAAATATTTAGGTAGGAATTAGATTACCCTCCCCTCACATTTGCAGTCAGACTTTGCTGTCCTTCCGCAGGAATTTACAGCAGCATCCGCAACCACGAGGCAGGTTCCTCCTTTTCATCTAGCACAAAGCTGCACTGCTGCCAGTCATGGGGGTCCCATGTACAGACACTTGTTCCTGCTGCTTCCAAATTTCCTACAGCCGTGCAGTCAGCTGGCTGGTAGAGCTGATCTACCATTGTGCTGTCATGAGCTGACGGATGCTGCAAGGAACAGGCAGCAGTGGCAGGAGGTAAATCCGAAGTAAGGGCAGCGTTGTGGTCCAGGCACCCCTCTGGCAATGCAGCCTGTAGCTTGGGAGAGTTAAAGCAGCCTCTGCAGCTCAACGCGGGTGCAGGAGGGGGTATGGCAGTGCTTGTGGCTGCAGTGGAACACGCCTCAGAGTCCAGACAAGGTCTTCAAAGTTTGGGCTGAAAAAGATTTGAGCAGGATTTTGGCAACAGGACGAAAGCATGGGTAAATCTTCAGAACTGTTTTTAAAGTAGCAGACAGCAAGGGATGGAGGTGGAAAGGAAGGCTGTAGCCAAGAACACAGCATTTATCAATTGATTAATGATCATTTGTCAGTAGAAGAGGACTCCTGTTCTTAGCAGCTCCTCTGTGGGAGGTTGTCACTTGTGTGCTCGGATGTTTTGAAATCCGTAGTGACACCATGCCTTGAATGCTGCCCCTGCTTGGCTACCTGGCTGTATCTCTACCAGGGGAATCGTGTGGAGAGGTAATGGAAAAGAAGTATTGGAGTGTCTGGGGGGCTTCTGCACAGCTATTTCCAACAGTTTCTGCTGCTGTAACAGTTTTTCAAAAAGTTTACTCCAGAGCAGATTATACTTTGTGCCTGGCTTAAACTTCTAAAAGCACAGACAGCAAAATTATATGTGGTAAGGGAGAATATTTAGACCACATCTCTGGCAAACTGAAATCTGTGGAAGCAAAACAGGACCTCTAAGGATCTATGCTCGGGCTGCTTGATTTGGAAAAGGTATCTGGCTGCTCCACGCCTCCAGCTCCTTCTCCGCGTTGTCTGAAGACAAAGCCAGTGGTTTGTAAAGCTCCCTGATGCCTCTAGGGAATGGAAGCGTGTTTCCAGCAGCGATGAGATAGAAAAGGAAAGCAAGCTGATCTTACCAGCAAGGGAAGGACAGAAGGAGGAGGAGGATAACAGGGGTGCACGGATGGGAGAATAGGTCCGGAACAAGAGTGTAATAACACGGTCTTACCAAGCAAGTTAAACAAACCTTTTTAACGTCACTTGTCTCCCTGAGCATCCTTAGAATAGGCAAAACGAGGCAGGAAAAGCTCCTGAAAAGAAGGGAGAGAAGGGGAAATGGATGCTCATGCTATTCCAAGGAAATAGGAATTCTGGGTTAAAAACCAAATCTGTCGCAAAAGAGGAATTTAGATTGATTTCTCTGTCTGTAATTTACAGAAAATAATAAATTGGTGGTTTGCTTATTGCATTTTGTGATGAACACACACAACTGTTGGGCTAATGTAAAAATGGCATTTCAGTAATAATTATGGATATCTTGCTTCAGCCTCATTTAGAAACATGTAATTGAAGTGATAGATAGATGTGGCGCTTATAAATAGTTTAGGTTTGCTAATGTAATAATGAGCACTTCTTTCATTCTCGCTTTCTCTCGTTTTCACTTTCTCCTACGTGGTTTTGCTTCTGAGGCGTGCATATATATACATTTATGTGTATATATCTGTGTGTGTTTGTGTTTGTACCTACCAAAAGAGGTTGTTGGGGACGGGTCAGCATTTGAGGTCCAACTAATCGGGTCCAGTCAGTGTGACTTGTTTCCCTCAAGCTGGGAAGAAAATCCCTTCTTCTCCTGGCTTCAGAGCAAGCTGAATAGGTTTCCTGATGTCTCCCCAGACCAAAATTACCAGTGAGAGGTTATAGGTGGGAAAGGAGGGTAAAACGCAGCATTTTAAATGGCAGGAAGGTGGAAATGTAAATGTTAGGGGCAGATGTCTGGCCACAAGGATATTGTGGTGTTATCCAGGGGAAACACCTTGGTGCTGAGGCACGACTCGCCTGCCTGCAACTGTGGCACCTTTGTATACCCCTGATGAAGCATTGCCTACCTGAAAGCACTGGCTCTGTGGTGTGTTTCGGGGGATTTTATAAAACATACCCAGTAATGGGAATAGCTGTCCACTGCACCTTCCCTTCCTGGGTGGTGCCCCAGCCCCCTGCAGCCTGCCGCCAAGCCCTTGGCAGTGCAGCAGCGTGCTGATGCTGCTCGCGGAGCTGGTCGGTCACTCCCAGTGCCCACTACAGCAGCTAAAATAAAACCCATTAGGGTGTGCTTGGGGTACGGTGCGCTTTGAATCCCAAGGATGTGCCGTAAGAAACTTTGAGCGGCTTTCCCTCTCCGTGGCAGCAGATAAGGAAATTTACATTTCCACTGTGTGTAAGAAACCAAAAAGATGAATCCTTGCAGCATGGAGTGAGGACCATTGTTCCCTTTGTCTGCTGAGAAGTAGCTGCTATTTATCTGTGAGAGGGATCCACAAGTCCTCTCCAAAGGTGAAATCCTCCGTATTTCTTGAAGATGGAAATAAGCATTCAGTGACTGACAAACAGCTGAGTTCTCTACAACACCGATTTTTCTTTTCCCTCCTTTGTTTTCCAGCTTGGTTCTTCCAAGCAGTGTGAAAATACCTTTGTCCCCCTTCCCCTGTTCCTGGGATGCATTATTCTTCCCAGAGGCTGGGCAGGTGTTTGTAGAAAGCCACTTCTGTGGGCAGATCGTGCCTGCTGAAGTAGGGCTTTGGCTGAGATAGCCCAGGCCTCGTTAATACTTAACGTGGAGTAAACACGGCAGGTCGTACCCAGCACTGTTAACCCAGCCCTGCAAACCCAGTGCCAGCATCTTTAGCTGGCAGAGGTCAGGTGAAAACAGGTCTGCTGTCTGGGAGAGGGTTTTTTTTTTTTTTTTTTTTTTTTTTTTTTTTTTTTTTTTTTTTTCTGTAAAAGAGGCAGAAACCCGAGATTCCCAAACTGTTGAGGGTTGTTTTTGGGCTGAGCAGAGCACGTTGCCTTGCAGAGAGGCTGGACGTACCAATTCCCTGTTAAACTGGGAAGCCCAGGTGACACCGTTCCTTCTGGAGCCTAAACCCAGAGGTATTTGGAGGGGGAGAAGCAAGAGGGTGGCCTGATGAGAGTTGTTTGGAGTCCTGTTTGTTTTATTTTTACGGTACAGTTGCTTCTTTACAGGCCATCCCTTTTCCCAGTGCATGGCATTATTTCTTTGTTTCGTTACCTCTTGGATAAGGTTGCTGCACCTTGGCATCACTTGCCTCCTGGAAATGTCAGCCCTTTGTTGTCGCGCTCGTGGAGTTCGTGACAGCTGCTTGAAAGGGAACTTTGCAGGATAAACTCAAACAGCCGCAAGAACTTAAAGTATCTCCAGTGAAGCACCTTGAATTGTTTGCTGTGTTATTCAGCTTGGCACGTGGAAAAACATGTCTCTCCGAAGCTGTCCTGGGTTTCCATTAGCAATCCAGCCTCACTCAGCAGAACCCACTAAAAATACAAAGTATCTGCTTGCTCCATCACACCAAACCGTCCCAAAGGGAACCAAGCACCAACCCCTCAACCAGTTTTGTCCAGGCTATGGGGAAAATCAGTGAGGAAACAAACAGAGTCTCATTACCAAGCCCCTGGCAGAAACCGTTCCCCTAGTGTAAACCTCCCAGGTCACAGAGGAGAAGCGGGACACCTGCAGAAATAGGAAGGTTACGTTAAGGTGGGACCCCAACCAGGTGGTGTTTATAAACTAGAAAGATCCGGTGACCTGAGGTGAGCTCATGGGACCACACAGATTTACCTTCATGTCCTTTTTGAGCTGAAACACCTGCCAGCATTTCCAGTCCTGAAAGTGCCTGGTGCAGAGCAGGTGTCGGCCACGTCACCTTCACCAGGACCTCACCTGTGCCCAGAGCTGAAGCCCTGCTCTCTGCTGTCAACTGCTGGCTGGTGGGAAAACTCTCAGTGTAGGTGTTTAGGACCTGCTCTTGTAGGTGTGCTGCTTTTTCCAACTTGCAGGACTACCAAGGGAGAGAGGGTGCCTGGCAATAAGCGTGTGCTGGATGCAGCCTCAGCCTAGTAGGGTCCTTTGAGATAAAGGATGCCACGCGTGATGATGCCGATTTGTTTGAGTTCTGCCTAAATGCGGCTAAAGAAGCACCGTAACCAGGAGGTGGGCTGGGCTGGCTTGCAGGTTTTCAGCAGGCTGCTTTCTGTGTTTTTCGGCACGGTTTAAAAGGCGCTCCCCAGCTCGTGGCTATGAACATCGCCTTCCCAGCGCGCGTGCAATCTGAATTGGCGCAGAGCAACTTGTCAGAGTCTGCACCCAGTCTGCAGCAGGAGCTCCGGGAGAGATGTGAACTGCCTTTGTTCTTTGCAGTGGGGGTGTTAACTCTGAAGTTTATGATAATGTACTTGCCAGCATTGTTAATTATTCCACTGCAAGGAAGGAGCTGGAGAGCCTGCACGGTTTGCTCTTGGGAAGGGTCTGGTTTCGGCGAGCCCTGCTGCCTTGGGGAGGGGTCTCCTCAGCCCCTCACCTGTGGCCTTCCCGTTCCTCTTTGATACAGATAGGACTCTTTGGAAACCTGTGTTAGCAGGCTCTCCATGCTTATCATGTTAAAGAAATGACTATTTTTTTTTCTTCCAGTGGATCCGCACGATTGTGGAGCTCATTAACCTGAATGGCTCAATTAGCCAAATGCTAACCTGCTGCCATCACTGCTGCTGCTGTCGCTGTTGCCACTTCAGAAATCTTGTGTTTCTTGCCTTTGCTTTAAATGTGCCACTTCTCTTCATCTCTGGGGGAAAATATCTGGCGTGTGCATTAAATACATAGAGAGGTGCAGATATCTGTCACTGCAGCAGCGACTGCCACGCCACGAACTGCGCACAGCTCGAACAAGGATGCGCTCCCCGAGTACCTGGAGGGAGAACTTTCCCTGTAGGGCGAGCAGATCGCCGCAATGAGTGTGAGATTCATGTGCTCCTCCTTGTCGTGGTGTTAACGAACGTTTTGATTTTATCTGAATATTTTAAGGCACCTTTTGGGATGGCTGTGCAGCAGGCTGGGTGAAAACGGGCTTGCTTCACCCGATTTTCTGCCCGGCACTGCCTCCCAGCCCTCAGCTGCGGTGCCACGTCTGGTCTGTGGCTCTGGGGCAGCGGGGCTGCAGCTGGCCATGGAGAGCAGGCAGTGATCAGCACGGGGCCTTCTGATACCCGATTTCACAACGGGATTTTGGTTATGGGAGGCTGGGCAGTGATCGGCGCTGAGTAACGGCCCGACACGCCGCTTGCTGTAGGTTATTCAGCCACACTGGCTCGTGTTTCAGCTCTCAGAAGGCACGCCTCATGCTTTGGATGTCTGACATGTGACTTCTCCCTAACTGACCGGCAAGGCAGAACACATGGTTTGTTTGGATTAGCTTTTCCTCTCTTTTTCTTAGGAGAATAAATAAAGCCACCCCCTTTTTGTACCTCAGGACCGCTTTGTGTCACCGGCCCCTTCTCCAGGAGCTCCCTCAGTGCAAGCTTTTGTTTTAGAAAGTAAAATAAAAATGGGAAATAGAGTTTATATTCCTTTGGTTATGAAAACAAGAGTCTAAATGTCAGTTGCCGCGCTGATTTTTCCTAAACATGCAGCTTGTGCCTGCGCAAGGAGCAGAGGTCACGCAGTGCCTGACTCATGCTGGATGAAATTGGGTTTTGGAGAACAGAGGGAGAGGGTTTACCTTCCAAGTTACTGTCAGCCCGTGGATTTGGGGTGCTGGGTGAGTTTCTAGCCTTTCTGAAGCTGATTGCTTCAGGTGGGCAGAGCTGGGTGTCTGGGAGACTTCACCCAAGGGGTATGCGCTCAGCTTGCGAAATAGAGACTGGCTTGTTCTGGTGCAGAAAAGTAAGTAAAAAAAAAACACGGGAAGGGAGAGGTGCTCTGTGCTCCTCAGCCTCTCTGTCCTGATGCCCACTCTTCTCGTTGCACAGGGGCTGGGGCTTCCAGGTCTCTCCTCTCTCGAGCCATGGCTCTGTGCAGCAGGGTGCGTGTGGAGCAGCCCGCTGGGTGCTGATCTCCCTTTGTTCCTTTCCGCCAGGCATGTCATTTAGATTCACCTCCATCCCACACAAACCAGGTCTTGGAATTATCACACTGCGTTATTACAGAAAATGATTTGCATCGGCAATGCTTGAGCTTAAGCAAAGGATAGAACAGGCTTTTACGATGCGTCGAAGTGCGGCACTTCATGGCAGCCTCCCTTGGCTGCTCCTGTCCTAGGGGATGTTTTACTCGGGCCCTTCATCACGTGTAGCAGGGGCAGCAGCAGCGGGATGGGCTCCTGGCTGCTGAGCAGTGACCTGGGCCTTTGCAGGAGCTGGTGCGGTCACAGTGGTAAGGACAGAATGAAACCCTATTTCTGATCTCTCTTGGTCCTGCGTTTTGTTTTTTGGTCGCAAGGGACCCGTTTTGTGGGGCAGGGTGGAATTTAGTGGCTTGATTACGGTCACGCTGCCTTCCCTTCCCTTCAGCTCTGCTCATGGCTGGTGTATGGGCCACTCGTGCTTACTTTTTCCACGTTTATAAGTTGGAAGAAACACGTCAGGGATTTCTTGCTACATCCCTATCTTGAGTTTGCTGCCTTGAAGCCCTTTACTTTGTATTTCCTGATCAAAGGGGGAAAGCCATGTCTAGAGCAGAGCTCTGAACGTTACCTGTCCAGCCCGGTGAAATAAAGGCAGGCAAATGCCCCCCCCTCCCCGAACTTTAGGTTAAAAATTGAACTACAGCAAATGAGTTAATTCCTTGTCTGGTGGACAGCTCTGATTTGTCGTAGGGCTGTGCACAGAAACGTTGCAGCTAGGAGCGTGCCAGGCTTTATTTGCTGGTTGGTTGGATATTTATGTCAGGTTGCCAGGCAAATTCCTCTACTGCTGTGCTGCAGGCAAGGTCTTGGGGGTGGGGGAGACGGGTAAACATCTTAGAAAGATCTAAAGGTGTAGGAAGAGGTTTGGAGGAACGGAATGAGGAGCTGGGTTTGCAAGTTGTAGAAGTTGCATCTATTTTTGTCCTCTGTTGCTGGAGCAGAGGGATGCAGGACCGAGCCAGGTTAGCAGCTACGCTCTCCTCTACCTCTGTGCCGTGAGCAGGCAGCATCTAATGCAAAACTTCACAAGCCAGGCAGTCCCTGCAGTATGATTCGAGTTTATGTCTCCGCCTGGACATTTGCATGTTTATGGAGTCCTGCGTACTCAAAAACCTATAATAATTTCACTTAAAGTCTCTGTTCTGCCAGTGCAAACCACCCAAAGTAATTAAACAGACAATAAATCTATCTGCGCTCTGTGCAACAGTTCCCTTTTCCACCCTCGGCTGCTGCTTGCTGCAGACTGCATGTCACTCATCAGCTTCAGCCCTGTAGTTTATGGTGCTGGAGGATCCTCTAATCACCGCCGGAGTGCATGGGAAAAGCTGGAGGCTTCCTCTGGGTTTGTGAGCCCGTGCTGTGATTTACTGGGAGACAGCGCGTGCAAGCCAAAGCAGGAATGTTCTCAACTGAAAGTTAGATCAAGACATGGAAATAAGGGCCAATATCCATCTTTTATACACGTAGTTACCAAACGGCATCTCCTTTGTCGGCAGCGCACATGACAACAAACTAGGCATGTCCCTAGCTTTTAGCTACCATACATGCCGGGGCATTCTGCCCTGCCAGACGTGCTCAGAAATAGCTGAAGTGATTAGAAATGTGTTTGAGCAAACAGAAGCTTTTTTTTTTTGTAGCAAATGTAATTGCTAGATAAACTTGGGGGTTGCAAAATGCTGAGGTTTAGCACTTCTCTGGACAAGCTGTGCGCATTTGTGAGACACCCAGCACATGGGAGGCTGTCAGCGAACCACTACCAGAGGCGGTCGTGACTCACCGGGGCTGAGAGTCCTGAAGGGAAATCGTCTTAGGTAATCACAGCCTTGCCACGTCAGGAAGGCATGTTCCCCTGGTGCTGCTCTTTCCTCCTTTTTCAGACTTGGTCGAAAATCAGGTTTATTTCAATCTGTTTTACCTAAGAAACGATAAATTTGTGTGTTTGATCTACCATTAATTTTATTTCTCTTTTGGAGAAAGGCAATAGGAATTAATTCGGAAGGTGGGTTGTGTATCTTTCATGTTTCCTTAATTACGTCAGAACCAATCCTCGTGCTTTGTTTGAAGTTGTGATAAGCGAGCAAGTTGGATCCCTGTAGTTACTGAGCAGCTCCTCGCAGTTGGTAGAGCAGGGATAGGGAGCTGGTGTGCTTGCGGCAGAAAGAAAAGTTGTGGGAAGATGTGAAGAGCAGGAATTTTTACTGAACCAACTTCTGGAAATGGCCGGCCCAGGAGAGAGGTAGCTCCCGATTTATTTATGGAAGCCGATAATGAAATGGTAGATAACAAGCTAGCATGATGTACAATCGGGAGGGATGAACCTGTGCTGGAGATTTGACAACACTACTCTTAAAAATATTTACTGCTGCAATTTAAGTGGAGAGTACCACGAGAAGCAATGCTTTATTTCTGTCAGATGGCCTTCACTATTACATAAAAACAAGTAATTTAAATAGTAAAGGTTCCAGTAACCATCATGCACATTGATATTGGACTTGGTGATTACCCAGACTGTGCCTAACCCTTCTGCCTTTGCTTTGGCCAGGAGCCTGTCTGCGTGTAGCCCTGCACTGCAGTTTATTTTCCTTTCCTACAGCCCCTAGCAGGAACTGCAGTGACCCCCTTGACATCTGGGGGGGATGTCACTGCTTGTATTCATTAACAGCCTCGGTGGCTTCGGAGCAGGATTGTTCTGCAGCTGGACACGATGGTTCCTGGTATCGTCACTCTGAAATACGTGCAGTTGCCCAGAGGTGTTTCTGAGAAGGCAGGACTTGCTGTTAAAGCCCGGCGGGCTTGTCTGGTTGGTTGGGTTTTGTGTGTTTTCTTGGGTTTTGTTTTAAATTTCTTTTGAAGGTGGTGGTAAGATTCATCATTTGAACCAGTCTCCTTCATTTTAAGCTGCTGATAAAGTGGTAGCACAAGGCAAGAGGGTATTTGGTGGTGTGTCCACGTGTTGGGAGGCAGGGAGGGAGTAGGGCCTCCCTCCCTGTAGGGCCAGTTCAGTAAGACATTTTGTCAGGCTGCATCCCTTTGTTTACACCTACATAAGCAAAGGAATCTCCTAGGAATCTCCCAGAACGAAACGCTGCGTGTTCTGAAAGCACTGCTCTTGAGGAAGGATGCCCAGCACTTCTTTAAGTAAGATTGGGCTTGGAACAAATTGCACTGCAGTTCAGGTGAAGAAGACCCATTACATGTGGAGGAGGAAACCTAGGAAATGCTGCAAACCAAATAGCCCTGCAGTCAGACTCAGCAACGGGCCTGATTTTGGATCCTCCCTTCTAGGACTTTCCAGCTTCCCAAGTCAGAGAGAAGCTTTTCCACAGGGAAGGATCTTCCCACCGCAGTCCTGACGGGATTGCCCGGCAGCTGCATGGGGTTACTAAAAGTCCATTGTACCAGTTATTGAACCAGGAGTTCAAATCATGCTTTGTGCTTGTTTTAAAGCGTGGCTGAAGCTCAGGTGTGAATTCGGTCCCTCCCCAGCAGGTAGATTGACAGCACTTCGAACTCGCCTCTGTCCAAGACTCCTGTCATGCCCACTCCCTCATCCTTCCTGGTGTTGGACGGGTTGAGGAGGTGCTTGTACTTCATCATTGACCCTGCTGTGTGTCTCGCATGTACAACTGAAAGAGAACTCTGTTTGGTTTGCCTTGGTTATTGCTGATAATTCAATTTAGAGCAACACTGCATCTCTGCTGCAAAGTTAAGTGCTAGCTTCTGGTTTAATCCCATGGTGCCAGCGTTTCTGTCCCAGCCTTCGTCGTTCCCTGGTGAGCACTGGGTGTTCTTTGTCTGCGGTTGCTTTCTTGTGGCGCAGACCTGCTATTTTCATTCACTTTCTAATTCCTTGCTCTCCCTTTCTTCTGCCTGTCTCCCTCCAAATCTGCGGTAGGTGATGCATGTGTGCAGGAGGGGCTGTTCCTAATGAGCTCCCAGGCAGAGAGAAGGCAAGATAGATCACTTCTAAAATTGAAAGAGAAGGGTGGGGGTGGGGGTTTACACTGAGGGGCACTGTATTTTTTAATAGATTCTTATTTAATTAAGAACACTTCTGGAGGGATGAGGGATGATGGTGTCTTTAGGAACGCATTAGAGAATGGCAGAGCAGTTGTTTAGATATTTTTCCCACAGCATCCTGGGATTTCTGGCTCTGGGAACTGCCTTTGTGCTTTTCCTTCAGGTGCTCTGGTTAATAAAGAGAAGAGCACAACCGTAAACCCATTGTCAAGTACCCGTGTCGTCTGAAACACGCTGAAACGAGCTCTTTTTGATGCACGTGTGAAGTCTGGTTCCTATGTGAATAGGCACTAAACGTGGGGAAGAGCTTCTAGGCTTACTCAGTTGGGTCAAATTGACTCGGTTTGAGAAAGAGAAGGCATTTTTAATCAAAAATTCACAAACAGCAAAGCAGTATCACCTAAAAGTAAGAAGAATCGCCATTATAAGAGATGCAACTGAAGCATCACTTTGCCATAAGAAGGATTTCAGTACAGGTTATGATTTAAGACAGAGAGAAAAATGGTCAAACTTGAGGAAAATCCTGATCCCCCCCTAGGACAGCTGCAGGACTGATGTGACATTCAGTGCCAGGAGTTTGCCCTCAGTGTCCAGCGTGATTTTGCAGGGTGGGTGAGTAGACAAGCTCCTTTTATTTGTGAGCCACCCAGAAGCGAGTAAGCTGAGATAAGACCTACTTTACCCATCTAGGAACCGGTTAAAATAGTGCTTGCAACTTCAGGCACATCATGTAGCCTTCGTGGTGGCAGCAAGGTTTTAAGAGTAGATAACAGCAAAGGCTTGAAAAGGAACTGGTTGTGTTTCCAGAAGAAACAGCCAAGCACTCCGAACAGCCTTGTCTTACTCTACGGGTGTGCTTCCTACAAGGATGGGCCAAGCAGGCTGCTTTTATACCATCTTGTATTGCATATGCACAGCTCTGCATGTCTGTAATAAATTTCGGGATGGTAAAGAGGCAGAGGGTTGGCTTATGGTTCGTGTTGTCTCTATACAAAATACACAAACCTTTTCCAATCCGTGTGATAGATGAATGAAAGAAATTTGGAGCCATATTCAGACCCAGCATGTGCAAGCTCAAGGTAGGGGTAGGTTCTTCAAGGAAATGCATTGATGGCCAAGTTGCTCCCTGCTGCCTGGCATGCATGTGAAGCCTTGCAGGAGATGAGCTCCTCTGCCAGTCCGTGCTGGCACTGCTCACGTGAACACTCCTTCATCCACTTCAGTCCAAAGCAGCTGGCTTCAGTCAGCTGAGCAAAGCGTTTGCTATTTGCAAAGCACGGAGTGGCGTTAACTGCAGCAAGGTTAGGGAGCCCTGCAGCAAGCTCGCTGCTGGTGCCAGAGGGGCTGCCAGCCCCCAGTGCCTCGCTGAGCCCGTCCCTGCTTGGTGCAGCATTTTCCAGGACCGAGCAGTGAGTTTCTGTGCCATCCTATCCGCTTGGAAGCTAGCCACAGTGGTTATTAAACCTACATTTATTTTTTCTAATATATGTCTGCCCTGTATCCTCATTATCATGATTTTGCTGACTTCCCTGCCTTGTTTTCCCTTTCTAAAAATCAGAGCAGACCCTTCCCACCCTCCATCAGGGCTGTGGTAAGTGTCAGTGCGAACCAGAGGCCATCTGAGAGCAGCAGCAAGCGTGCCCATCGCGGGCTGCTGCCTGATCCCTCCCCAGCACCACGGCACGCAGCGGGCCGGCTGCTCGCGGGGACGTCTCAGCACAGGCTGGGTAAGCAGATGCAGTCCATCTAAAATATAGGGAGTTCCTTGTAATCGCTTCAGAAGAACAGGAGTTTGTTTATTTTTGAAGCAGTGTTATTAGCTCCAGGTCCCGTTGTATCCTAGCAATTTGGCTGTGTCAGAGATATGATTAAGCTGCAGCAATGGGACTCAAGTAAAACTGCCAGATCCCATTAGTAATATAATTGGGGTTTGCACAGCAGCCATTTCCAGCTTTTTCTACTTAAGGGGCTATCGCAGATTCAGTTTTGAGTCCTCGCTCCTTTTCATTGCAGGGACACAAGGGGTTATAAATCGGTAGTTACAATTTGTTTTAGCTGGAGTTGAGGGATTAAGAAGTAACTCTGACCATCAGCGTTGGTGTTTGGGCTGTGGCTGACAGCAAGCGGGGTTGGGGCCGGGTGCGCTCTGCTCTCCGTGAGCCCCAGCTTCCAGAGCTTGGCTGTACGTGTGGCTGAGCTGCTGGATGTAGCATCTGTGCTCCATGGAAATCCCCTGCAGAAAGCTGTCCCTTAAAGGTGTGGTCTGCACTGAAGGTGTCCAGCTGTAGTTCCAGGGGTGCTTTTGGAGCAGCACGTAGGGCAGGATGTTTTTCGGTGAAAGCGAGGTCCAAACCGCCACGCTTCCCTCATCTCTGAAAGGATCCTGCTCCTGTCTGGGACCAAAATGTTCTCTCTCTCTGGTATTTAAGCGGCTTTTTCCTGTTGATTATTTTTGTTAAAAAATTAAAAAGTGCAGTGGAATCTAGTTTGTTTAAACACGTTGGTCCAGATCCACTAAGCACAGCAGTAACTGCATCCAAGTCCGTTCTGACATTTGTCTGAGACAAGTCATAGTTTCTTTTCAGCCTTTTACCTTTAAGCCTCCCAGCCCGGTGCTTGCTGCCTTGCAGAGAAGCTGTTTTTATGATTTGCATTCTTGACCGTGAAGAATTGCATGATTTTTATTAAGCAGCTCGAGAGATGTCATAAAGAAAAAAAATATTAGCAGGCGCTACTTAGCCACATGTTTTGTTTCGGTCGGTCCCACAAGTGCTAAATTCTGGGTTTAATTTCATTACTGAAATTACAGGGCCTTGTAAAGATCTGGCTGCGCTCCCAAAATGGCCTCTTGAAAAATACCTCTGGAGCTGCGGCCGCGCCAAGCAACCTGCTGCAGGCAAAGGTCTCGAGGTACCGCTGGCAGCACGCGGGGCTTTGGACTCGCACAGGCAGCGCCTGGCTTAGTGTTGGGTTCCTCGGGAGATGCAGGCAGGCCCCAGTCTCCTAGCCAGCCCCGTGGCAATGAGGCGGGTGAAGCATCCAGAGAGACCCGGGATGCTGGCAAAGCCTCAGAGACACCTGGAGATCTGGCAGGTGCTGTCCCCACTTGGTTTTCTCACTTGTGAAGACAAACCGTGGTAGCAAAGCTTAGCGCCTGTGCGTGCCTGCCTGTGCATACACACACGCAGGAGCTGGTAAGAGCTGAACAACTCTTCCTGATTTGTACAAACCCCGACCCGTAGCACCGTCCTCCTCGGAGGGATGCAGAAATGTGAAGAGCACTGCTAGCAGGTGCTGCTGGGTGTCGCGCTCCCTGGCCACCAGCTGACGGCACCCAGCTGAAAGGCTGACGCCAAGCCCAACGTGCCTCAGGTCTGAAGCACCAGGGGAGCAAGGAGCTGCTTTCCAGGGAGCTCTCTATCAAGCTGTGCCTTTTCTCTCAGCTCTTCCTAGGAGCTCGGGCTGAGAAGTGCTCCTGGAGTGAGTCAGGTTGCTTTTGTGAGTCCTTTTTGGCTACCGTGTCCTGCATTTAGCTTGGAGAACTGAACATCAGCTTCCAGAGTCGGATTTAGATGTCACGACAGGAGCCCCAAACCAGTACAGGATTGTGGTTTAAGCTTAACTCAAATTTCTTAGTTTGTTTCTTTTACTCTTAAAAATGTTCCTAGACTTGAGCACCTGCAGAAGCTTAAGAGCAAAAGCCATGCAATTTTTCAGAAGCACTGAAGTTATATCGCTGCTGATTTCTAATTTGTTTTCCTCAAATAAATAATTCCCATGGTGACCAGGAGCAATGAAAAGGCGAGAAGGTGCTGGATGCTGGTGGTAAAGTGCACCTACCCAAAGCCATCGTGTACCAACCGCATTTTCAAAGCTACCCATGGTAATTTTCAGTCCCTGGCTCCCATGTGAGTTATTTTTGACAGATTCTGCCAACTGCATCCTTTGACATCTGAGAATGAGGGCAGTCTGTCAGTACCTTTTGAAAGAACATTTATCCTCATCAGAAAGATAAAACTGTCAAAGGAACCCGGAGACATTTGTGGAAATAAATAATGATTCAATATGCAAAACTAGTTTTTGAGTCCCCGCAAAAGGTAGGAGAGGCAAGTGTCTGAGAGTGGCATTGAGCCTTCAGATGAACGAGGGCAGGGAGAATAGGGAATGACACGGTGAATTAAATATTCCAGAGGACTTAAAAAGATAGGAATTATTTTATTTCCGAAACATTTACTTAAAATACCAATTTATCAAGGATAATCTCTTTGTGGCATTTAGGCACTTCAGTATGCACCTTCGGTGGCTGATGCCAATACAGTGGAAGAAACGCTGATGGTCTTGGTGTTGTATTTTGGAGGAGCCGGGAGAATGGGCAGGCTGCGAGTGTCACAGGAAAGAATTAGTTTATTGGATTTTTAGAGGTCTGAACTATATAATGGGATGGAATCATGAGTTACTAGTAATTGCCTCAAAGCAGCTCTTAGATGGAGCAGGCGATGAGACTGAGAATAATGCAAGTTGCATGAAAGCAGCGAGCTCTCTGGTGTCTTCTCAGAAGTTTGTGGCCAGCAGACTCACTGGGAACCATTCCAGCTTGCAGAACACGAAGCTCTCTGCTTTCACGGCTGTTCGCAGGGGGGATGGGATTCGCTTCCCTGTTTTCTGCCTCTCACTGCACTTCAATTGAACATAGGGTTGGTTTTTTTCCTTGTGTGTTTTAAGGTAAGCACTGGAGCGCATTTCATGCTAGAAAAAAGCACCTGACTAACATCCAAGCTACTAGTGCTGGTGGAAATGCTTGCAAGCCCTGGCCACATGTCAGGATCCACTACAACACTTGAATCCTTCAGTATTCACAAGTGAATGAGTTGAATATTGGTAATGAAGGTGCCTGTTTTTCCATTCTCACCCGGCAGTGCTCCTCTGTTCCGCTCTACTCCAGGGCTAAACAGCAGGGCTGGAGAAGAAACCCCCAGGGTTGTGGAGGTCTTTCTCCCAGAGCGGGCACTGTGGGGTGGGGAGGATTGAGCTGAAGCTGTGGAGGCTCAGAGGAGGGTAAGCTGCACCGGCTTGTCAAGGGCCATGCTCTGTCAGGCTTTGATATCTCTGAGGATGGAAAACCCACGGCTTCTCTGGGCAGCCTGCTGCAGGGTTGGACTCCGCTCACATTGAAAATCTTTCCTGATCTGTAAGTGCAGCTTCCTGTTTTGCAGTTGGTGTCTGTTGCCCCTCTGTCTGCTATTATACAGGCTGCAAGGAGACAGGCTACACCCTCCCACTAGCAGAAGACAGCAAGAAAGCCTGCTATTTTTAGGGCTGAACAAGCTCTGTCTGTCTCCTTACTGTAGGCAGCCATGGGGAGGACGAGGTGACGGCTGGAGCTGTGGGCACTCGTGCTGTCCCTGCTGCCGCACAAGGAGATTTGGTGCAGACCGAGGTGCATTCGCCCCTAGCAGCCTTGCTTTGTGGCATGGTTCTTCTCATTCTATGCAACGAGCACATTTTGGCTAAAAATCCCCAGAGTGACTGCCTTCTGCCCGCTGGAGCAGGCGCAGCACTGCCGGGTGCCGGTGAGGTAGCCCCGGGACGGAGAGGAGCGATCCCAACACACGGTCTGCAGGAACATCTGGGTGGCACAGGTCTGCAGGGCAGCCACTTGCTGGGTTGTTATTGTCTGAGAATGAGGGATTTTCTGCTGTTAATATCCTGCATTCGGGGAAAGGGCTGCCAGGGAACGTACAGTCCTCTGCAGGCCTGCTGCAAGCTCCCTTCAGCCAGCTCTGTTTGGTGATTCCTTCAGAATTTATTTTTCTTTCGGTGAGTGAGCGTAGTATGGGTGAGAAGGCATTTCTGAGCGCCTTCCATTTTTCCTGCTGATCCCCGTGGTCAGTCCAGGCGCTGTGTGCCATGTGGCACAAGGAAGGGGGTTCCCAAGGGAAGAAGAGCTGGGGTTAGGTGCCCGGACTCCCAGCTCTGGGGGCCAAGAGCAAAGCCCCAGCTGGGGCACAGGCCTGTGCGAACTCCCTGCTCACCACTCAGAGAAGGGATTTCCTCTGTCAGATACAGCAATACTTTTTCACCCCCTTAAGGGAAGGGTGTAATCTCCTTAAAGAAAGGGTATAATCTCAGGTATGTGTAGCTGCCTCGTATCACTGTGCAATTAATCTTTTTTTTTTTTTTTTTACTTCTGCGCAGCAATAGGGAATGAATACCCTGCACAGTTAATGCAGTAGATTTGTGTGTGTGTGTATGAACAAGGCATTAGTTATTTTAAAACAAACAAGCAACAACAACAAAACCACCACTACCATCCTTATAAGAGGGAGCTGTGGTTTAGCCTGTCTGAGACAGGAACGTTTGCCCTGATCCTGCGCTCTCTGAAAGCAGGGACTAATTTTTTTGCTTGTAAAAGCTGGAAAGAGGTCAACGTCTTGAGCTAATGGTAGCAATGAGGAAGGCAAATCACCCTGGATCATAGGTCGAGCCTGGGAAGTCACGTCAGGAGCTGGGTGGCCTGTCACACAGCCCTCTGGAAGCAAGCTCCTGTGGTGGCAATACATTTTTTTTTTTCCTGTTACCAGGCAGTCTTCAGGCAGTGGTGTGGCTCCTCCAGGTGAACATCTGGCCCCAGCCTTTCCCAGATGGCTGTAGCAGCTGTAAATTGTCTTATGGGAAGGATGGTGCTTATTCCTAAGCAAGTGGGGTTTTTAATTACCGGGCAGGAGGTGCTGAGGGGGTGCAGGGTGAATTTCCACGTTGACTTTGTGGATTTTGCTGGTGCTAGGCTCGTCTCATCTTGCCTGTGGGGAGCTCCCATGTTTTCAGTGTCAGGATTGTAGCCCTCGAGCTGCCGAGTGCTAAGTGCATTTGATCAGTATCATTAGCAGCCCCAAGTAATTGATTATTGTCCGTAGCTGAGGATTCAGAGTGAGCGCACAACCAATGGCAGCCACTTAATCTGTCATGCCTGCATGTTCTTGTCCTCCCGAGATCTATCAGCTGTGCAGCATCTGACCCCATCAGGAAAATCATCGATGGCTGCTTTGTATTTCCAGCCTGCAGTGCACCCATTATGTCTCTGGGATTAGCCACCTGAACTGGCTGCAGCGTACGCAGGAAAGGAATGTGTGCTGGGGACGGCAGAGTTTGGAGATCTTGCCTCAGTCTGCCTTTTCATGCAAATCTGAGCTTGGGTTTTTGTGGGAAGAGGGGGTGGTCTTTAAATGTACACTGTTCAATTATTTTTCTGGTGTTAGTATTAATTGCAAGACTCAAAATAGGTTGATTAGAATAAGACCTCACAGAGGTGTTTATAATTCAGATTTTAGAGATGTGACTAATGAATAACAACCACAGCTAATCAGTTCTCAAAACTGATGGTAATGAGCAGAAAAGGGGGAGGAAGCCAAGCTCTCGCTCTGCTAATGCATTTTTTCAGTGCTGCAGCGGAGGGTGGCGAGATCTCTTAACAAGTGTTTGACTTGGATGGAGTTCTTGATTTTTTCACAGGAAAAACCGTTTTCGTTAAAGCAGTGCCTAAAGGTTAATTTTAAATAACCAGTTGCCAATTGCAGCCTTTAAAGTTAGGATAGTATTTAATTGCTTGAGCTGTTGAGAGATTTGAGGCTTGTTAGGGCATCGTTGGGCCTTTTTATTTATAAGTTGGGTTTTTCTGCATTCACAACGGTTACAGAAAATGACAGCAGTGAACACTGGCGTCCTTTATTCACAGAACTGGCACCACGGGGGCGTTGGCAGTGCATTTTTCTCTCCGTTTCCAATATTTTTGACCTTGGTCAAGGTCACTTCTTAAAGACGAGAGGGCACAGCAAATCTCTTGCTGCATCCAGCCAGTCCTTTGCTGATGTGCATGTTTATATTTAACAGGGTTCTGAATTTACTGCCTGGAATAGGAATGAACCTGAAAACGCGTCAGGTTTTCTTCAACTGGAAGCTCAGGCAAAAATGATCCACGCTGGAACCAGGGTAGTGATAACCTTCATCTTTAAAAGCCTGTTTAAAGAATGCCTCTGAAATGAAGGGCAGACTGCTTCGCCTCAGCTCTCTGTGTTCCTGCCACGTGCCGGAGTCTTGAAGGAGAGAATTTCCTACCCAGCCTTCAGGTCGTGCATTGCTTCTTTTACTTTTTTGGTTCGTTTTTCTGACGCTGAAGGGCACGTTTTTAATCAGAGCGCGTTCTCTGCAGTTGAGCAAATAATTTCACTGGTGCCAGCGAGGCTGTGTATGGGAGGAAGGCAAGAGAAGAAACTGGCCCAGGTTGGTGAGGTACTTGTACGCATTTCAGAGCCTTCGGGAAGGCTCTGCTTATGCCCATTGCCAAAAATAAATAAATAAACACACTCAAAATTCAGGAGCCCAGTTTTGTCACTTGACATACAGCTGAGCTGCCAGTTTGTGCATTTTGTCCTTAGATAATACCACAGAACACAGCTCGGTGTGGGCATGATGATGAGGTTCCTCTTTCAGCCGCAAGCAGTGCGGTTTCTAAATAAAGCTAATGGTGGAAATTAGTTGTATTTAGTACTTCGAGTACTGGGGCAAAGCGTACCCTCCGGCCAAGGTTATTCCAGTCACTTATGTCCGGCACGAGGCTTTGGTGAAGCAAAACTGGCGGCTCTGTCCGTCTGCTGCCCTTCGCGCCGTGCTCTCGCAGTGGATGTGCCGGCAGTGGTGTTTGTGGGAGCTGCTGGGAAACGAGGCAGCTGAGAACTGCTGGTTTGGGGGAGCAGGAAGGAATCGGGGGGGCTCTCTGGTGTGCAACTGGGTGAACGTTGCTCCTGATGTGAGGAAAGGTACAGGAAAGAGCTGCTGGGAGAGGTGGAGGGTGCATGTCAAATGGCCAGCTAGAAATAAGTGAGTATGTTGATGTGTGGGCATACGAGTGTTTATGCTTGAGAAACAGAGCAGTCATCTTAGCAAAATTTCCATTTTAAATTAACTTTTCAGCTCCAGAGGCATTTTTATGAATAACTTCAGCTCTGTGCCCAAAGCTGAGACTCTCGTTGCACAAACAGTAGTAGGCACCTGTCTGTAAAGTCTCTCTGAGTCACTTCACACATACAAATGTGCATGTATCATCAATCGCTATGCCATGCAGATGCAGAATATTCTTGTCATGCGCAGCGTTGCAGAAGCCTACAGTTGGTCTGTGATCTTCTGAACTCGGCTGAAGTTCCAGCTGACACCAATGACACCGGCCACTGCAGCAGCTCAGGTTTTGCCCGGTGTTAATGACTCCCGCTGGCCATTGAACTCTGCTGGATGCTTCCTGACACCTGATGGACATTATATCGGTCTTGCAGGATTTCAGAGTTTATTTTTTTATAGAGTTCTGCCTGTTGCTAGCATTATTGAACTCTGGCCACGTGGGCAACCCTTGTGTGCCCTCTGCTCTGGAGGCTGCGGCACGAGCACAGACCCAGCAGCACTGGCATCCTTCCTCACTGATGTTTTTCGTGGGAAACCAACTTTTCTTTCTAAAGGCTGCTGTGGGTACGCATTGCTGAAGGCCACTTTGGTTCCTGGGCAGTGCTTGCTACAAAGAAATGCTTGAGCATGGTCATCAAGTCTCATGAGCTGTAGAGAAAGGAAGGTAGGTGTTGGGAGCAAGGAGGAAGGGAGCCTTAAACAGTGCGTCCTCCTTTGCTTCAGCTGGCAGTGCTCTGAGGAGGAGAAGGCCTTTCTCCATTGATTCAGCCTCCCAATTTATTTGCTGTCTGCCTTGACAGCATAAAAATAGCTGGGTTTTCCTTCCCGTAAGTTCACTTGGGGTTTATGGTTATGGCTGTTGATTTATTGGCTAAAGTTGTCTATTGTGAGGTGCCTGGGTCCATTACATACACCAGGGGTCTTCCAAGGGAAATAATAAAAAAAATAATAATAAAATATTGAGGGTAGGGAAGATATTGGTTGTGTCTGTCTGTATTAACTGCAGTTAAAATTGTAGGTAACTGAAGCGACGTGGAGTTTTGCATAGACCTGTAACTCCTGTTACTATGGTCTGTTGCCTGGTGGCAATTTTCTGCCTGTGTGTGAATTCCAGCAATCGCCACTGTCTTTAAATCCAAGGGAAGAGGATGTTTTTAATGTGTTGTAGTCATGCCCATGGTTAAGCATGGAGACTCATATCTTAGCA
The DNA here is from genome assembly GCF_047663525.1 of Anas platyrhynchos. Classification (NCBI taxonomy): domain Eukaryota; kingdom Metazoa; phylum Chordata; class Aves; order Anseriformes; family Anatidae; genus Anas; species Anas platyrhynchos. Next base: position 39,956,773 of record NC_092590.1, read on the forward strand.
CGCAAGTCAGAGGCTGGCTGTGTGAACGATCCATGTAAATGAGTAATAAAAGGTGACATGAAAGACAGTTTATGTGCCTACAAATAGCTTTCGGCCTGAGTCTGGTAACAAAACAGAGCTCCTTTTATTCAGCCTTATTTGAGGCCTCCTTAGCGAAGGTGTTGGCAACAGCATGTCAGGCTGTAACATTTACTTGGCCTGATAGTATTGTGTGAGAGGGGCTAACGTGCGTCTGTATTGGCACTAAAGTGGGATAATCAATCGAGTTAAGGCACTTCACTGGAAACAGCATCTTTTCCCTCGTCTGAACAGTCCCAGGGGAGATTTCCTGAAGTTCAGCGCCTGACACTGTGCTCTCGAAATGGAGGCAGCACAATCCTGTCTTATTTTTGCTTCTTTTCCGAGCATGCCATGGAAGCAGGTTAAATTTGGCCACGCGGGCTGGCCAGGCGAACCAGCTGTAAATAACACCGGGGTGCGAAGGGTTTCCTTCTGCAGAGCTGTGCCACGCTGGAAAGGGTCCACGGGGCACCAATGGGCTCGTGGCCAGCCGAAACAGCCAGCCAAGGGAGCAGAGGCTGCATAAAGCAATCTTGGGATGGTAGCTATCCACTGAAGCGGATTTTTGTTTTGTGTGCTTCTGGTTAGGTAGCCGGGTAGGTACTCAGATGACAGGAGTGCAGGAATACCTAAATTGAACAGAGAGAGGCATTTAGGCTTCTAAAAGCATGTAAACCTTCACAGTTGGAGTACACCTGGGCTGCAGTTGCTATTAATGTGTCTAATAGGGGCCGAGCAAAGTCCCAGGGCTCTGAGGCAGCAATTCACCGCACTGCGGCTCTGAGAAAGTTTTGCCTCTATATAAACAGAAACCCGAGGAACCTTTCTGAAATATTTTGGTTCTACAGCATGACTAGCAAAGAAATTCTATCATTAGGATAAATTTTGCTGGAAATGGCAAATTTGTTCATGCAAATAGTGAGCTCACCTTTCAGAGTCCCTGTTGAACTGCAGTGATCCCAATGAATTCCAGAGGTACCCGGGAAATAGCGAAGCAGCGATGTGGCCTCTTGTTCTTAGCAGTTTCTTCCCTCCTTCTTTTTTTCATTTTATTTCCAGCAGAAGAGCAGATAAAAATCAAGAGTGTACTGTGAAATGCTAGTGGGCCGACTGTTAGTAGACCCTTATATATCCTTGGAATAAGCTCGCTCTTCCTAAATAGGAAGCACCAGTAGATTTAGTTGGGTTTACACCAGGATGGAAGAGACAAAAACTTGGGCTTGTATTGTTACAGGAAAAGGCAACTCTACACGAATGTGAACAAATGCACTTAATTACCTGTTACATATTCCTGGCATTCAGAGCACCAAAACTACTATGGACGATAATGCTGCTCCGGGAAGATTTATTTGTCAGCCTTTTAGTAGCATGCTTATAATGAAAAATCTATTTATTTCTCTTGTCCATCAAAATATGACTTGCCTTGAGCGGATGAGTAAAATTTTGCAACTCGGCATTAAAGTAATGTAATTCCCTACACAGCCCCAGCATCAGTCAGCTCCTGTCTTAATGCAACTTGTGCTGGGGGAGGCGGCTTGTTTGCACTCTGGTTTATTGCTTTTAGCTGGTGTGAGCAGCAGAAAGACACCAAAGCAATACCCTGATTTACGCAGTACAGCTTGTGTTGCTCCTGTTCCCCCGCAGGGTGTTTCCCAGGCCTCCCTTCACCTCCCACCCTTGTGCTGCACCTCTTTGGCTGCAAGTCACTAAGGTTGGAAGAGACCTCCAAGCTCAGCTGGTCCAACCACCACCATCACCCACTGAGCCATGTCCCCAAGCACCACGTCCAACCTCTCCTTGAACACCCCCGGGGATGGTGACTCCACCACCTCCCTGGGCAACCTGTCCCAGTGCCTGACTGCTCTTTCTGAGCAGAAATGTCTCCTCATTTCCAACCTGAACCTCCCCTGTGTTGTTCTGGCCAAAGTGCAGGACCCTTCACTCCTGGTCTCTGAGCCTTGTTGCAGGGCCGAGCTGCCTCTCTGCTTACAGGAAGGCCCAGCCAGCTGGCTGCTATCCGCAGAAGTTTAGGTGTCGACTGCCACCTTTCTGGTCTCTGGGGCAGCCCTGGCTGCTCGAGAGCAGGTGGCAGGAGCCCCAGCGTGCAACCTCTTTGCAGGACAAGGCCCTGCTGCCTTGATGCGATCAGCTCGGGCCTAAAAGCCCTCAAATTGGGCAGAGGGGAAGTGATAAACGACGGCAACGAGCACTTGGGCCAAGGATATGAAGGATTTGTGGTGGGAAGCGATCAGTAATGTTAAAAGCAAACAAACAGGCAAGCCTCACAGTGTTTTGGATCGCTGTGTGTTATGAGAAATTCCTTAGGCCAAGCAGCTTCATTTGTACATTCTCGTTGTAATTGCACAAACCACGAGACTATAATTTAAAAAACAAAAACAAAACAAAAAGCCAGCGGGGGGCTTCTTTACTGCTGGGGAAAGAGGAGTCGACTCTACACTTTTGTTCCCTTGCAACAATACGTAGGGTCTGTGCAGCGCTGAGCTGCCTTGCCTGAATGTTAAATTATAACACTTGTTTTACGCTTTATTTCTGTGTGTTGCGTGATGCAGTTTGTACCAGCAACATCTGAATGCTTTGGCTTCCTTTGAAAGACTAGGAGAGTTAAGGGTCTTTCATGAAATAAAAGAAAATCCCCAAAATAGCCTTCTGCAATTTCTGAATTGTATTCTTAGCTGCATTAGCATATAGCTGTAGTTAATTCATTTGCATTAGTGAAAAAGTCAAAGTGAGAGCAGAACGAGGCCCACTTGCGAATCGAGCTGCAATCGCATCTGATGCAGCTCAGCCTCGGCTCCATGCTGGGGGCTGGCGTGTTGCTCGTGGTCACTTTGGCTTCACCCTGAGCAGTACCTGTGTCACCATCACCACAGCTCACAGCAGTGCTCTGGGCACCTGGCTCCCATGGATCTGGGGAGGAGCTGGGTGCTCGACTTGTGTAGGTACTTCTGAGGTCCCAAAGGATGGCTTAGTGAGGTCTCCAAGGAGGAATTTTTTCCCCTACCTTGTTATCACAGTTATCTTTTGGCCAGAGCAGGACTGATAACCCATAAAAACTCACAGCAAAACTGTAAATCTCTTGCTATGAACGTGATTTTTTTGTTTTAATCTTTCAGAGACCTTTATCTCAACAAGGCACTGAGCTACTTTTTTTTTTTATTATTTTTATTTTTTAAGCATGCTGCCCTTTAAATGTAGTTCCCATGAAATGGCTGGGTCCTCATTTTCCTTCTGGTTAAGGAAAAAAAAAAAAGATTAAAGGACATGTATGCATTTCAGGGACCTTCCTTAAACCATGTGTTATTTGACATACTTTCTATTGTGTCAGTCCTGACCTCAGATCTCTCTAAACTTAATAGTTCCAATCTTCTAAATCCTTCCTCAGATGGGAACTTCTCTGTGGCTGTAACAAGTTTTGTCCTTCTGTATCCTTTCTGAAATGAGTTAGTGAGCACTTGAGCTCGAGAGCGCACGAAGGCTTTACATAGGGCTTTAAATTGTTTTCTTTTCCTGTGTTAACACATTCTCTCACCCTGCTGTCTCGTTGCTTTGCTAGATCTTTGCCATTCTGCACAGAGCAGGTGTTGTTGCTGAACCGTCTGCATGCTGCCCGAGTGTTTCCCAGAGCAGTGAGAGTTAAGCTAACCTCCACCGGTGCGTACGAGCGAGCTGCTGCTCTTTATGTGCAGTACCTCGCGTTTGTCTGCGCTGAATTTCAGCCGATCGGGGAGTATTTCCTCAACATCTTTGGAAATTACATAGTCATTGACTGAGGGGGAGAGAGAGGATAGAAATTAAATGGTCACAACATTTGCTGAATATTTACTGGTGGAAAGGGAGGGCTCCTCTGAAGTGAGCCCAGTTTCTCACAATCTCGTTTCTTTGTGCCGCCCTCCGTCTCTCCATATCGAGTGACAGGATTAGGGAAGGCATGAAAGACATTTCCTTTAGTTGTCTTCATTTTGGGATGACCGGGCAGCGTGAAGGTCGTGCTGCGGGAGTTGTGGGCAGGGACTGTTCCAGGACACACATTACCCACAAGCACAACCTCTCTGTCCTGATGCAGGGGAAAAAAAATTACTGTTCCCTTCCGCAGACGCATGCTTGCATCCCGTTAGGAGAGGCACTGCTCTGTCACCTGATGCAGCGGCATCAGGGGCACCCATCCTGGGCAAAGGCTGCCTTCTTGGATCGCAGAACCAAAGGGGAAACTCTAACACCTGTTGGTTTGGGCTGCCTCTAGTTTGTAGACAGCCAATTTTGAGTCTTCATGATTTTGCACAGTGAAAAGCACTACCAAGGAAGCTGCTTTCTGTTTTGATTTCTACCAGCCAGAATTCAGATAGATTTTTCCTTCTCAAACACCAGAAGCTTTGTAGTTGTCACCACTTGCCTCTCCGTACCACAGTTACACTGTGTTGACTTATTGACCAGGAAGCAGCAGGGCATGCGAAAGTTCATCTTCTGGGAAGATTTATACGTAGTCTTGCTGCAACTTAATTGATACTGTGGATTTATGTAAGTGAGTGCATATGTATTTAGGGTATGTGTCTGTAAACTTCCTAGGCAGCCTGTGGCAAATGAAAACAGAATGTTTCCAATGTGTTTCTGCCTGTGAAGACCAAACACACCAGCTGAGCCATCTCCAGCTCCCGGTGCCATCCAAGCCCCGAACTCCGCGTGCTCAATGAGTTGGGGCGAGACGGGCTTGAGCACCACCTTTAGCTGCAGGGTTGGCATACCAAGTGTCATTTATGTTGTGTGGGCTACTTTTATGCCAAACTCTCTGCGTTCTTCAAAGCAAGTTTCTGTCATTTCATGCCGGCTGTTCCTGTGTTTGATGCGGCACCAGAAGGTAATGCAGCACACTTTTACAAGCATCTTTCTCTCAAGTGTGCAGTTTTGTTCCTGCTCTCGCTCCTTCCTGTGCACCCATCTGCTGTGGGGCTTGTAACTGCACAAATCCCTCTGCAAGCAAGCAGCAGCCAGGGAAAAGAGCCCATGGCTGATGGTGAGATCAGTGCACGTGCAGAGAGGAAGGCTGGCTTGGCCCCTCTCCATGGAAAAGACCAGCTTGTCAGAGACCTGTGGATTTCAGTTATGGCCTTTACTCTGACATTGAATTTCTCAGGCTTTGGGGAAAACCTAAACACTGTAGTGTCATGATTTCATTACATCTGCTTTCCCTTTCTCCCTACAGATTTAATTCTGAGCCTTTTCTCCCTTCCTCCCCGCCCCCCCTTTTTTTCCTCCAAGAGCACCCTCTCTTTCATGATGTGCCTTCTCTCGTTACTTTTCTAAGATGCCCTCTGAACCAGCGTTACAGATGGGCATGTCCTGGGACCTCACAGTGTGGTATTAAAGTAGTGTGCTGTGCATAAAGTCATCACCAAAGGTCCTGCCATAGCCTCTTGCAAGATGGGTGTTTGGAAGGCGGTTCCTTCTTATTTTCATCAGGAAAAGATGAACCGTGTTCAATGTTGGATTGCTATTTGAAGAGAAATCACTGAGATGCCATAATGGGAATACCCAAATCATAGGCTGAGCTCTTCCTCCCGGGGTCCCGGTGCAACTTTGATACACAGACTTTGTCAAAAGGTTTTGAAGGCAGGCAGCCTGCCAGGGGAAGATGAGCAGCAGGAAGTGGGGGAAGATCAAGGTATCAAAGGGGATGGTACTGACTGAGGAGAGGGCTGCAGCGCTGGAGCTCCCCTGGATCTTTTCCTTTCTCCTTGCTGGGATTCAAGAGCTGTCTTCCCCCAGTAGAAATCCGAAGGCAAAGCAGCAGGCATTAATGCTTCCTGCTCTGTCAAGATGTGAGCAGCCCACCAGAGCCCAGGGAGGAGGGAAGAGAGAGGGAGGTGTAATTTACTTCTTTCTTACAGGCTTCAGTGAACTTGGCTCACCATGGGTCCCTCTCTTGTACTTGTAAAATGCATCTGAATTGGGTAGCCGTATAAATGGGATGAATTCCTGCTCTGTCTTGAAGGGCGCAGAGTGGTGCTGGCTTGCTCTCGGGCTTGCTCAGATATACATTTCATATATCACTTACCTACCACGCGGGGTGGTTATAAGGATTAATTAGTTAATGTTTGTACAGCACTTTAAAGATGTAATGCACTATTAGGCTCCAGTCTCTGCTTGATGCATGAGTAGAACAGCCATTAATGCTAATGGAGGCTGCTTGCATTTCTCAAGCAGGGAATACATAAATGCGAAATATAATTGTGATCATTATTGCATTTCACAATATTACTTGATCAGCCTTTTGTAATTTAACTTAATTTTTTAAATATATAACTTGCAGAAATAATAAAAAAAAAAATGTTCTTAATCTCGCTTTCAACAGCAAACTCTTTCAGCCTGAAATCAGCAAGCATCCTTCGTGCCTCACGTTTCATTGTTTTCTTCTCCTCTTTGTATCTTGTGTATCATCTGACCGGAGGTGGCTGTCTGCGTTCTGCAATTGGCAGAGGTATCTCGCTAGCTAAAGAAGCAAACTCCCAACACCTAGCACAAATAGTATTTGATTACTGCTAATTACAGTGCTGTCACATAGACAGGGGGAAAGAACGACGGCTGGCTTTGTCAAATAGCAATGAAATAACCCGCTGTCTGTCTACTGACTTAATGGCTTTAATTGCCAGCGCATAATCAAGATCTGGTGAATTTGTTTGAACATATCAGCAGGCACCAAATATTTCAATTAAGATCAAGTTGTATAACTAGTGTTGCTCTAGCTAGAGCAGAATTCTGGCAAATTCGGATTTTTGAGGCTCACAAAAGGGTACCCGTTGGCAAGAGCCTGCCAGCAAACCGACAGCTGGATTTTTTTCAGAGTTTGAGTAACCTTCTCCTCTGTTGATGCTCCTGGAGCCTTGTAGGTGGTTCTCTTTTATTTATTATTTTTTTTAAGCCTGGTTTCTGTCTCAGACTGATGTCGTGCAGCAGAGCCCATGCACTATGGGCTTTGTACCGCGACCCCTTTCCCCAGCCCAAGGTGTGAGGTCTGGGCCGTGCTGTTGTGCCACGGGGACAACCGCTGTGTCCCAGAGGGACGTCTGTCCCAGGCTCCAGGAGCAGCATGAAGCACAAGGCAATCCAAATTTTCCCCACAAAAAAGCTGTGGCCTAGCACACCAAAGGTGGTCATTTTCTTCCATGTAAGTGCTAGAGCTTTTTTGCTTCTGTCCCTCTGGCCAGAGCAGTCTTTCTCAAGAAATTAGTGCCTCTCTATAGCCAGTGGATGTTACAAGAGAAGGGGTTTGGGGTGAATGCTTGAATTACGTTCAGCTTTGACAGCTGAATTTGTCCCAAAATAACACGAGCCACTTTATTTACATCAAAGCCTCAATCAAAGATTTTTGCTCTATCTTTGAAGGAACCTTCCTTCAGGGATTCACGCCCATTCAACCAGATCATTAGCAGCTGCTTAGGCACAGAAGAACAGGTCCTTGTGATCAAATCTGCAAGACCCTGACCCAGACTTGCCTTTGCTCTTTCATTAACCAAGGCAATGGGAATCTTGCACCTCTCCAAGGCTTTCAAGTGCTGTGTTGTATAGACCGCCCTTCCCTGTCCTGCTCATACATGATCAGCTTTGTTCACACGCTGTTCAATCCAGCTTTGCTTGACCCCAAGATGTAGCTATGGCTGATCTTCTCCCTGCCCCTGTGGAGCCTGTATTTTAGGGGTCATGCTCAGCAGGCATGAGCTCAAAAGCTGGTGGGTAGAAAATCCCAAGCCCTCTGTTTGCTCTGAAGGACCTTCAGAAAGTTGTACCCACCTCCTGCCTAGTTCTGGCAAAGTTGGAGTCAGTCGTGCGTGTGTTCAGTGGGAGCTGTCAGCACCCTACAACTCTCCAGATCAGACCCGTAGCCTGAGAGCTAAAAACAACCCCAGAAGGTGTGTGATAGGTAGATCTACATTTGCAGAAAGGCAAAGAAGTAATCTGGAGCTTTCTTCTTTTTTTTTTTTTTTTCCCAAGTTGAAGAGGAGGAGCTCAGACAATGAAACTCTTTGGTGTTTTGCTGCTTCTGGATGTGTGTGTGTACGTGTTTCAATGAATTTCCAGTCTGAACGGGCTCTGGATGTGGGTCAGTTAAAGATACAGATAAGCTGATATTGTAATAGCAGGGTAAGGCAGAGATGCCAAGCGAGGTCAGTGGGCTCCTGTATTGATGAGGCCAAAGAGTGGGAGTGCTGAGGAGGGTCTGTGTTCTGAGTGCCCTTTGTGCTCGCTACCCTTGAGTCTAAATTTAACTGAATTCAGGAAACCTTAATCACAAAGGAATCTTTTTTTATTTTATTTTTTTTAATATCAGATTTTCCTTTTTTTTTTTCCCTTTCCTTTTCCAGCTACTGGATTTTATTGTCCAACTAAAATAACTTTGATACCAGTCACAGTTGTATTGCTCTGAATGATACCACCCAGAACTCTGTTACCTGCTTTCCATCCCTACCAGCACAGATGCTGGGACAGCAGCTGCCAAACCATTGCGCAGAAAAGCCACGATTTTGATGGATAGGGAACAGTCAGAGTTCCCAATTCCTAGGGGAAAGTATCCGAAGTAAACAGAGGCTTTGCTCGGTGCTCTTTTGCTAGTGTGCTTTTCATTTTCTGTGTCTTAGCAGTTCTGTTGCACACGGGTAGCCCCGTAACAGCTTCCCCGTCATTGAGTGCATCTCCATTCCCGACTAGATGCACACCCACCCTTCGGAGGATGCTGTTTCTCTTGGTGCTTGGCGGTAGGCATGGGCTCTTGGATTACAGGCCAGATGCTTGGGAGGGTAAATTAGCACAGCAAGCAGCTGCTTCCACTTATGCCACCCGAGGACACCTCTTTTTAATTTTATATCTACCTTTTGTGCATTTTGTAGCTCCACGCGAACTTTGCTAATATCGTTATTGGGAACTGTATCTTCATTAGTTTCTGTCTCGCCTATCATTTTTCCAGCATTCCTGTCTTGTTTACTTCTGCTCAAAAGCTGTGAGCTTTGGTAACTTTCCAAGTTGTCATCTTAAGCTTCCAAAATCACCAGATTTCTTTCGTTTGCGAAAGTACAGTCTTTGAAGTGTCTTGTACTTCCTGGCAAGGAGGTTACAATGAGCTTTTTAAAAAAACTTCGAACTCATTTTTCCTCCTAATTATTCTCCCCCGTCTGAATTAGTCTGTACCGATGTGTAAAGCTGCACGTCCTTGGGAGCTCTGCTAAGGAGAGGTGCAGTTCAGCATCCTGCTCTCAGCTCATGTCACTTTTAATATTAATGAGGTGTAGGCATTGCCTAGATAGCAGCTGTGCGAAATCCTAAGGGTTTTTGCATTCCCTTTTAAATTTGGGGGAAAAATGCCTTCCTGAAGTGGTCCTACTGTAAGGAGTTGCTGGGGATGTGTGTGTCTGTACCGAGAGAGATGCTGAGGGTCGTAGCAGAGAGCTTGCAACAAGTGATGCCACACAGAGCACGGGGAGGAGTGGCCGATGGCTGGCTCTTCACGGCTCCCTCCAGTATTTTGATTACTTCTCTAATTCTTATTTTATTTTTGCTGATAGAACTTTTGTTGGATGCCCTTCCAGAGAAAACTTGGTAATTTTCCTACGTAGTTAATATTCAGATATAAAAAAAAAAAAAGAAACACAACACTATTGCAGTTTAAATGATGAATAGATGCTAATTTATACATATATACTTATACTCAGAATGCGTAATTAATGATCTTCTGTGTCAGTCACGGCTATGCAAATGACTGCATTTTGCGACTCCTGCCATAATCGCCTTGCCCCGTCTGCCTGCAGTTTGGGGGAATGTTTGTGCTGCAGTTTAGCAGGGGTCACAAAGAGGCTAAGCAAGGAAACAACCCACAGCCGGCTAACGTCTCACCACTGCAGCTGATGTGGCATTTGGGTCGTGCCTGTAGTCCTAGAAGAAGGAATGGGAAGGGCACGACTGCTTTCTAGCCACGCTGATGAATCCAAGCCGTGTAGATCCTGCTGGCTTCTGTGTGTGCTACTGGTAGGCACACAAAGCAAAATCCCTTCCTTCCCACACCCGACGGGTCAGGGTTCAGAGGCTGGCACCCTCCAAGGCACATTTAGGGCAGGAGCCAGGCTGGAGGATCTGGGCAGCTCCCCGGGGAGCTCACCCATCCCCACCCGCTGCACGGGGTGTGCACCGTGCCGCAGCAGTGCCCGAGGTGTGGGTGCTCATCCCGAAGCTGTAAATTCTCATCTTCTTCTTTAAAAACTGCCTGCAACCATGGCAAAGATTCATAATGTATTTTATTAGGGCTTCTGGGTAGATTTTGCTACATAAATAATTTTACCTCCCGTAATTACAGAGGACATTAATAAAAGTGGTGATTTTTCTACTGAGATACGTATTGGCATTGAAGCTAGTCCAAATTTGCAGTTCTTGGGATTTGGACAAAGGAAAATGATCAGGGTCAGTTATTTTTATTGCCGTCTTTCTGGTTTCTTGGACTGAAAACAGCTGTGAGGAGCGGGGAAAAAAAAATCTAAACCTGACAAATTTCATGCAATTACGGGCCTTGAAAAAGAAATTTTAAGGAATGAATCCAGGGGAGCTTCTCTGGCTGCCCAGTGCTCGTGTCAGGGTGTTGAATGGGCTCGGGGTTTCCTCACCCACAAGTTACGACCATCACGACGTGGGCACCCAGCAGCCCCGTGACACCAAGGGCTTCATCACTGCTGGCTGATAGCCGGCTCTCGGCACAGGCAGGGGTGAACTTTGGGTGAGGAGGATCCAGGTGGTAACCCCCGGGGAGATGGAGCACATGGTACGTGCATTCATCTTAGATAAACCGACCCCGGGACTTTTAGTTCTGGTGTATGTGTGCCTGTTAGTGTTGGAAATACTATCAATGTAGGAAAAACCAGGGAAGTTTCATACCTAGCAAGGCTTTAAAGTGCAATCAGCAGCTTGTTTCTTAGGTTTTCCTTGAATTTGGGGTACTCAGCGTCCATCACCTGTAACCTTACCCATACGTGGCACTGGAGAAAGTCTAAATTTCAGGAGAAATGGAAACTTCTGTTAAATGGGCAGCTCGTTGTGTGTATTGTTACAAGTTACTATAGAGAAGCTTTCCCACACAGATGGGCAATTTCCAGCGGAATGGTAAGAAAATCTTCATTTGGTTCTTTCCATTTTCTAAAAAAAAAATAATACAAAAACAAAACAAAAACACAACAGCTCTGCATCAGCTTGGGAATTATAGGGAACAACAGCCCATGTGGCTTTGTTCTGCTTCTTCCATCTGCTGCTCTAGAAGAAAGAGCATCCTGGGGAGAAGGGCTTGACAAGTTCTGCCTGCAAAACCAGGAGCAAGTTGTTACAGAAGCTCGGATTTAAGAGGTGCATTTAGTGCCTGGGCTGGTGCATTAATATTTTTCCTTTTGCACAGGGTGTTTTAAAATTCAGGTAGAGGTATTTACATATCTGAATGTATGATTTTAGGTTCCGGTACCTCAGAGGCATGGCAAACCCAACTTTGTGGTGGTTTTATAAAGTCTTTATTGATCATTCCCAGGCACTGCATTGTTCACCTCGCTTTCAATTGCTGCCTAGAAATAAGCAAATAGGAAACAAAAGTTGCTCTCGGAGTTAAAACCGGGGAGGAGAAGTTCATGAAGCTGCTGGAAAAACAGCCCAGGCACCCTGAGCGAGCCAATCGCAGGGAAAGAAATACAACACTTGGAGTGCGAGAGGCGCTCTCCTTCGCTCTTCGCATGCGTCAGCCACAAAAATAGAAACCTCAGGAACAAAGCTCCGTTGGCTGAGGAGAAAGGAGGAAAAAGGTGAGGCTGCTCCAAGTCGTGCTGATCACATTCCTCCCTGCGATAGCCAGGTTACCTTGGGAGTTACCGCGGCTGGAGCGCAAAGTTTGAGCCTGCACCTCCTGACGTTCCTACTCCTGTTTCTTCCCCTTGCCGGCTCGCGTTGGCTTTGTGGTCACTTTTAGCTGTGTCAGCACGTTGGAAATTGCTGACAGTAAACAGTGAAGGCATGCATGCACGCTACTGAAAAAACCACAAGGAAAACAGCCTTGGGTAAATGATGGATTTGCTCCCTGTTACATGTTCACAGCTCCCAGGCACTGTCTGGAGCCTCCTGCAGAACAGTGTTTGGAAGCTTTTATTCCCAATTTTTACAGGGAGTTGATGCAGGCTACGCAGTAGCTTGCCTTTCCATGTGAGTTTTGGTACGTGTAGTAGGGGAGAGGTTTATACAGATTAAATACTGGGCTGGAGAGGGCAGAAAGGGAGGTACAGCTGTGTTTGGGGTTGTCTGGGGCAGTGCAGACCAGGGCACGAGGCTTCTCTTGTGCACCAGCCCTCGGTGGTAGCACCGTGCTATCCCCACATTTCTCCACCCACCTCTGGGTTCAGCATGGGCAGGCTGGTCAGTGTGCCTGGAGCCCAGGGGCTCTGAGACCTGCTGGCTCAGAGCTCTGAGAAATGCGGGCTTCTGTCCATGCCGAGCTCACCTAGGTGCTGCACCGCTATGTGGAAGTGCACACAGCCCCCCGAGCCCTGCTCGGAGCTGCCAGAGGCTCAGCTCAGCTTACAGAGTGCAGAGAAGGGCTAGGCTGGACTCAATCAAAAATGGATTTTGCTGGGAGCCTGTTTCTATTTTTATAGGAGTTTACCCAGCTGCTTTGGAGCCGCTGCAGCTGTCTGAAGCAGTTGCAGTGCGCACCTTGCTGGAAACACTCGCTCTGCCCCGTGCCATGTCACCTGCGAGCCAAGTCCACCTCTGTAACAGCTCTTGCCCAAGGAGCTCCTGCAGCACGGGCATAGCCGTGGAGGGTGAGCCAGGAGCTTCTGTCCTCTTCCCTTCCCACTGCAGAGGTGGCGCAGGACTCGGGATGAGGTCTGCAACCTGAACCAGAAAAACAGAGATAAAACACGGTCTCATTGCTCTGGAATTGCAGGATGGTTTCTTTGTGGAATTCAGCAGTTATTCTGCCATCAGCTGATGCAGCTAGGACCAGGATTTGGGCTTGATCTATTTCAATAACTTCTGATTAAGAACCTGGTTTCCAAACTCAGTTTAAACTTGGTCTCACGTTGCATTTTAGGATGAACTAGCTTGAGCTGGCTTAAATCTCTGCTTTAGACTGAATTAAAGACAACCCAAAGCTGATGGGGTCTTAGCTGGGTTGCTAGCTACAGGGAAAATGCCATGTGAAACAGCTCCTGAAAGCTGGGAGGAGAGATCGATGCTCAGGGAAAAGCCAAGGGATTTGTCTGCCCTTGATGCTCAGTGTGCTCTTCTGTCTGCTCACACCGTCAGTTCTGCCCTTGTGTAGTGCCTGCCCTCCTGCAAGGGCTGTGTAGGTAGCAGCAAACCCAAATAATTTGTTTCCTGACACTAGAGATTGCCTTCAATCCCTGCTGTAAAGCTCCCGACATTAAAACCCCCAATATTTTTTCAAGAATTCCTAGGAGGCTGCTGGCACATAATGACTAATTTTGTAAATCTTGCATTAAAAAGGGGGCTGTACATCGGAGAGGCTTCTGCTATATTTAGAACAAAACTTCATGCTCCCACTGTCAGGATGTGAGCTTAATTACAGCATGCTGCAAACTTTGCTTTTGTGAGGGATATTTTTCTGCGCTGCTTGCTTCAAAAAGCACAGTTTTGCTGCTATTTTTATGATGCTTTTGTAACAGCAGCAGGAGTTGAAACGGGTTCGGTGAAACTGGAGACGGATCCTCTGACACACCAGCAGTGATAGCAGCCGTGCGGTTCCCAGCTCGTAACTTCTCACCAGCTGAAATGAATCAATGGCAGGAGGAAGGCGTAGCCCGATACTGGTTGGGTTTTCTTTTTTACTCCTGTAACTCGTAATTCACTTTTCTGTTACACCCCAAAATTTCCTGTTAGGATTTCGATACGGATCCACTTCTGCTGCTGTGTTTGTGCTTGGGTAACTGCTGGAGGATTACAGCAGAAAAAATAAAACTGGTAAGTTAGCAAGTTGTCTAGCCAAGGCCATTGAAAAGGTACATGCGATTCAGACCCCTGTGCATTTCTCCTGCTGGGGTGGCGTGGAGGCAGTGAGAGGGAAATTGCCAGGCAAGGCCGCAGGGTGCTGGGCAGGCAGGCTGCAAGCAACTGGGCCACCGGGAGCTGTGGTGTGTGGTCAAAGGGGTTTGCAGGTCCACGGTCAGCCTGCACCTGAGAAATGAGCCCTTAAAGAAGCAGCATAATGCAAAGGCAGCAGCGTCTGCTTTGCTCTTCTGGTATTTTGATTTTTTTTATGTTGCTTGGACCTGTCTTTTTTTTTTTTTTTTTTTTTTTAAATAATGGTAGTGGAGAAGTTTTCTGCAAAATATTTAATTTGTCAGCACGTTACACTAAAAGTAAATATGACATAACTTACTGGAAAAAAAAAAAACACATTATTTTCAGTTTTGCAAATAGTAATGTAAATGTTAAATCCACTTTTCTTTTTCCCCGTTGGTTTTTAAAAGGAAAATAAAATAATTGGCAAGATGTCTTTGAGATTTGATGATAGATTATGCAGTACAGAAGCTTGACACCCGGTAGAAACGCTCCTTTCTGCAAAGCTTTTATAATGTAACAATATAAATTCATGTATCTCAGGTAAACTGTTTTCCTGCCCCCATGGGATTCGCACAAATTTCCCCTATTAGCATGGTGCAAGGACTCTGTTGAGACTGCTCACCTGATGAGCAGGAATCGACACAAGTGGCATTTGCACAATCCCAGCAGAGAGAGACGCTGGCTGCATAAAATAATAACTGAAAGCGTTTTTAATTTAGGCAGGGCCGTGCTGAAAGCCATTCCAGCACCTCACTAGAAAACAGCCGTACTGCCAGAGCAATAAACAGCGCCGATGGCTGGGGGTGGGTGACATAATCCGAGACCATGAGGTGGTGTTGTGTCTATGCTCAGTGTCTCGTGGCTTTGTTTAACATGGCCTGGCAGCCCTGCCCTCAGAAGGTGCTCGTTTCCGAGGTGCAGGGCGAGAAGCCCCCTCGCCGTCTCAAGCACTGCGTGTCTCTCTGCTCCCAGAAACTTTCTCAAGCAGCACCGCTATCAGTGAGTCGAGCAAATAAACCTCGCTCGTCCTTGGTTTCTCTGGGATTTCAGGCTGCTGGCTCAAACGGTGCTTCTCACAGGACAGGAAAGAATTTGCTGGGCTGAATTTATCAATTATGGGCCAAATATTGACATTTTAATTCTCTGCTTACCTCTTCTAAGGCAATACAAAAACAGAGCCAAGACCTTTATAATTCCTTTTTTGTTTTATTGACGGTACGCCAGGGCCAAAGTGGCATCATGTGGGAAAGTATAACAAATATTTTGCCCAGAACAACTTTGGTGTATTTATCTGTTTCTTTAAACCTAATCTAAGACATTAAAAAGAAGCTTTCTGTCCCTGGGATCTGAGCAGTAGTCTCCAGACAATTCTCACCGCAATTAAGACTTACATAACTATCTGATTGTTAGGAGTCACAATAACAAACCAGTGAGGGTGAATGTTTGGATGGGAAGAGAGAGAGTGAGAGTCTTGTCTTTCCATGGGCTGTTTAGAGGAAAACCTCTTCCACAGAGGCACAAAGCTTTTGGAGGAGAAGGGGTTGAACTGGAGATTAACATAGCTACACAGAACAAATGTTTTGCCTAATACCTTGCTCAGGACATTGTGGAAATGGCAAGGCAGAGCATTTCTTTGCTAAATGCCATTCTGTTTGCACAAAGGTCTTTTCCTCCACGAATTGAGCTTGGCTGATACTGAGAAATACTGACTTATTCAGGCAGATTGCGCAGAGGGTTTAGTAAGTAGAGCAGTTTTACCTACTGTTGGTCTCTCTCCATTCCCTCCGTTCCTTAAAGAACATCTCTGCAGAAGAGCTAATTTTAAGTGAGAAAGCTATAGTGTGTGTTTGGTTTTTTTTTTAATTTTTTTAAATTTTTGTCCTGAAAATTAAATCTTCTTACTCCTAGTCCCAGAACAAAGTCTGTTACTTCAAGGACAGCTGTATTAATGCTATTTGTTGTCTCTTTAATATGTTGCTGTTTCACTGCACGGCTCCTGCTGGCACCCCAGAGCTTGGTGTGGCAGGGGTGGCCAAGGGGACCATGGGCACGCTGAGACCCTCTGACCTCCAGCTCCCTGGAGAAGTGCAGGTGTGTGGAAAGGAAGAGCAGGGAAGCTCTGGAGGGAGCGATGTTCTGCCTGCCTCCTTCCTCCCGTACGCAGCAGGGATTAAGTCTTTCCATCACAGACCAAAAGCATACCAGGTCCGAACTGAAGGTCACTTCTGTTGCTTTCTCTGCCCAGCCCCTGGCACGGTGACAGCAAGGTTCTGGTTTCAAAACACACCCAGAGGGACCTCGGGAAGCAGCAGCACATGAAAGGTCAAGAGCTGCGTGTCACTACAGTGCATTTATCAGACCCCACGTTGGACTGGCCTTGCAAGCGACACGCAAGAGCAGAAGAGAGCATTCCCCTTTCCCTGCTTTCTTAAAATGAGTGCTGGGCAATGCTTCTGTTATTTCTGAAACCTCCCAGAAATAAACATCAACACGAACCACAGAAGCAGAGCTAGCAGCAGCACAGCCTGTGTGTACGTTTGCTCCATGGGGTTTCCTCTCCCCTCCTGTCAATTATTCTTCGGAGGAGACTTTTCTGACTGAAACAATAGCAGGCTCCTCTGCCACTGGCTCTGCTTGTGTCGGCCCACCAGCAGGGATGCTTTGTAAGCCAGAATGAAGACCAAGTCCCGGAAGACCAAGAAATCAAAATGAGAGGGTCTGCCCACAAAGCACGGCTCAAGTTTTCTCTAATTTCGTGGCGTTCCCAGCTGGGTTGTGGTCACGGCTGGCACAAGACAACGGGCTCCTGGTGGATCCCAGCCTTCGCCGCCGCGTGTTGCTTGTCCAAAGTGCAAACCAAATAATCTTGTATTGGAAAGGCTTACAGTGAGGGTCTTGAACTGTTTCTTTCAATCTGGACAACTACTGCTGCTAGGATCTGTGCGTGCTTCTGAGGGAGAACAGCAGAAAACCCACCACGCATACAGTGCAAACCTTGGCATTTCCGCGGGTAGAAGAACTGTCAGCCTGGCCGCTGGTACAAAAGTGCCCAGAGGAGCATTATCTTTGCCTGGTTTGGGGTTTTGTTTCCTACTTCCTACAACACCTCCTTGTGCAGAACAGATGCAAGGCAAAAGTGCAGCTGAACAGATGCAAATCAGGTAACTTGGAAGGATCTAAAACGTGTAGTGAACTTTCTCACACACCCATATGCTTCACCACATACTAGGAGGGAGGGAGGAGACTTAGAAGCAAAGAAGTAATGTGGTGGTGTCTCCTATATAAAAAGAGCATCCCAGCAGCATGTAATCTGATTTCGATGTTGATCTCTGGGTCCCTACAAAGCTCCCATGGCCACCTACCAGAATTGCATTACTCGGAGCAGTTCACACCAGGGTCTCGTGGTTTGAAATGTCTGACAGGGCTCTCACAGGCCCCGCGCTACTTTCAGCTAGATCACTTTGAGGCTTTCTAAGGTAAACCTAGTACACTTCCCAGTGTGTTGTAAACGCTGTGCCATGAGTTGCAGGGATTTTAGGGAGATGACTGCGGTGTAGCACGAGCGTGGGACCAAATGACCAACAGCGGGCACGGTTTCAGCTGTTTGAAACAAAACTAATCCTCCCTGTGTGCCAGTGAAGCTCCTCGATCGCTGTGTGCCTCTCCCAATTCCGCTCCCTGGGCCGCTGTCGGGGTGTTGTGCAAAGTGCTGTTTGCAGGATATGAATAGCATCCAATTTGCCTCTATTCTTCAGGCTTCTTAAAGCCTGAAAACAAACGTAGTCAGCAGCTTCTGCTGTGAGTTTATTAATGCTCGGGCATAGAATAACATCCCCATTAGATATCTGCTGTGGAATAAAGTGCAACTGCTGACTGCTCTGCCATTTCTGGGCACCATTATGTGGTAGATCCGTGTGGTTAGTGACAGTAAATGCCAGTCTAACGTTGCTGATTTCGAGGCAGTAGCTATTGATGTGAGCCGGCAGGAGCAGGAAGCATTTCCCAAAGCGTCTTTCAGCTTTGGGGTACCTGTATGTTCAGAGGCCTGATGCTCAGAGATCTGATACTTGGCATTTTTCAAAATCTGACTCCTTGATACGTGTAAGCGAGGCAGCCTTAGTATATCAATTGTTCTGGAAATGAAAAGGTAGGGGTTGTGTGTTGTTTTTTTCTACTGTTTCTGTGACTGACAACCTGAAATTCGCCCTCCTTGGCCAGCAACCTTGTCTTGTGCTGAGGGACCTGCACTTGCCTCCTGAGGGCCTAGAAACCAGGAGTGGAGGTGACAGCCACCGCTGTCACTCCTCTCCTCACCGTTGTCCCTTGCTCCTTTTCCACATCCTGCTGCTCCTCCGTGGAGGCCGAGCTGCCCACCCGCTGCAGGGTCCTTCCCTGGGAGTTTGGGAATGGCAGACCTAGCGTTTAGTCTGCATCTACTTGTTTGGATTTCTAATCTGATGAAACCTTGCTCCAGACTCCTCTCTGGAGGAAATGAAGGAGGAAATGGTATTTTCTCCATTTCCTTTACCTCGGTGTCGCCCTGTGCATCACCTGATGAGCAGATACTATGCTTGAGAAACACTTACAGGATTTTTTTCCCCATTATTTTTTTTTTCCTGACAAATGTAGACTCTGTCGATCCTTCCATTTCCCTTGAAAGTGTGAGTTATAACGATGTTCAGGGTTTTTAATCTAAGCAGATTACAGGCACTGGATGTACGGACATCAATTTATTACATTTTTCTTCCATAATATTGATTAATGGGAAATTTTCTGTGTTGTGTAGGCCTAGCTTCTGGAAAAGTCTATTTTATTCTTGGGAATGATTCACTCGTACTGTAAGCATATAGCTATGCTATCACGGCACATTTTGTTCAAAGGGGACGGGAAGGAGGAAATACTTGCTGCTCTAAACCTCGCTGTGGTTTTTTTTTTTTTTGCATATCTCCATGGGCCTGATCTCAAGGATGGAAAGCAGTCAGTCCTTTCTGAGGGATCATTTTAAATCAAAGGGGGAAAATACATTTTAGGCAAGTAAGAAGTATGCAACGTATGCCTTCAGGTGACTGAACCTCCAAAGTTGGGTAACCTTTTCCTCCTGAAATGGAGCTTTCCATGGGACTTCATCTGCAGTGGCCCTGTCCACGCGGCTGCTTTGTTGATTGTGCTGCTCTGTGTCCCAGAGCTCGGTGGCATCAGGAGGCAGGAAAGCTGGTGGTGTTAAGGAAGGGTGGTAAATCATCTAAAACAAGGAAGAGAAGAACCGTGACCCACACATAGGGGATACTGAGAGTGCAAAGCTCTTTTCCGGCTGCAGCAAGAGCTGATCCTTGCGGGGTGCTGCGTCTGCCCCTTCCTGCAGGACTCAGCCTGCAACTTCCTCCCGGTACTGCATGCAAGCAGGCAAGTGGGACGTCTGCCTTTCCTGTCAATCACAGCCCCCCAAGCAGCAGCAGAAGGACAAAATTGGCAGGATTCTTGTCAGTTTTGCTGCTGCCCATAGGGTACTGATTATCATTAATGAGTCTTATTGATTTCACTGTGCAGCTTCTTGGGAACAACAGGAGCAGCCTGCCTGCAGACTCAGAAACACAGCATGCCAGTAGGTCGTGTTTGGAAAGTTATCTGTGCAATCGCAAGGGCTGTTTTTTTTTTTTTTCTCTTCTGTTTTGTTTAGTTCAAATTAAAGGCTAGATTCTGCAGAAGCTGATGATTTCGAGAGCCACATCCTTCCCCAGTCGCATCAGGAAATCATTCCACTTACCACTGGTGAGTAGGTGAGTGGGCTCCTCAGGCTCTCAAAGAAGCAGCGCTCTCAGCTTCGAGAGAGGAAAGGACTCGTAATGTGACAAGGGTCTCTCGGGGACCTCTGTGCATAATGCTTTCAGGCCAGCCTGGTTCTCGTTTTGGTACAGGCTGGCCGTGACTGCTGCACTGCTCCTCCCATGAGGATGATGCTCTTTGCCCCGTCTTAGCAGCAATCCCTGTTGTAAGGTGCTTTCCTGTGGAAATTAAATCTTCAGGGTCAAAGCCCCGGCTGAAGCACAGCGCGTGGAGGGATTCCCCCTTTACCTAGACATTATGTCTCCAGCTCGTCCTCCCCCAGCTCTGGGAAGCAATGCCAACAAAAACAACTGCTGTTTGCCTGCCTGCCTCTTTGTCTTTTGCCATAAAACTGAAAATAGGACAGTTACTGTGCCCCCTCTCCTTTTATTATTATTATTTTTTAAGTAACAAAACAGCTGTTTCCCAACAGTTTCTCCTCTGGGTTGAAAGCCCCAAATTTCTGCCAAAGCAGCCGCCAGGCAGTCTCTAACTAGCCGAGCTCAGGCCGGTGGCATCCTGTTGCCTGCCCGGTGCTGGGACCCACAGGGGGGTTGCCATTAACTCCATCCTCTCCCCGTGAGTTGTTCTCTCGCGCTGTGAAAGCAGCTGAGGAAACAGCCTCCCCCCACGTGCCCTTTTATCAAATCAGCCGGCGCTTCCTCCCGCTGCCCCCCTTGTTTTAGCGGTGCGAGTGGCAGCGTGTCCAGGCGGGAGTGACGGCCGCCGGGTGACATTTATCCGCCCGTAATCAGCTCTCTGGAGCAGCCCTCTGCCTGCCAGCCCGCGCTGCTTAGGATCACAGCGGATTTCTGACCTGCCAGAGCTTTGCTCGGAAGGGACAGCTTGAGCCTTAAGCCCATTAGCCAGGGGCTGGCCCTCAGCGCTGCGGTGCCGGGTGGCTCACAGCCTTGCTGAGATGGATGAGCTAGGAGGGCAGGTTCTTCTTCCCAGGTGCTTCCCCAGCTCCCAGCTGCATGCACGATCCCTGTGCTGTGGAAGTAGGACGAGGACTTCAGCCCTGTCAAGGTTTTGGGGCACAGCCGTGGGTATGGGGCCGAGCCAAACGGCTCAGTGGTGTGACCCGGCAAGGCAAACCCCCTTTCCATACGGTCCCGACGGTGGCTGTGGCCGTGGCCGTGGCCGTGGCAAGTGTTTAGAAAACTTTCCTCAGCACTCGCAAAGCTGCCCTTGGAGCAAGGCCATCCTATAGAGTCTGCTTAAAATTAAAAAATAATAAAAAATAAAAAGAATAAAATGGAAACATACCCTCCCGCCCCCATCTCCTCATCTCGCACTTAAAAGCAAAGGAAGTAGAACATTTTAAAGAGGCTTTGTTTCTATGGATTAAATGAATTGAAATACAGCTGCTTCCTCCCTTGATTTTCTGCCCTCGCCCAGGTAAAGAGCTGATCCATTGAAATATTGACTATCATTAGTCTGAGGTCTGGGGTTTTTTTCATCTCTCGATGAAGCACAGATCTTTTTTTGGTTGCCATCAACCTTCTATCGTGGCTGTTCCCGTGTAACACTTCCCCTTTGATATGACAATGACTTTGCACAGGGAAAGGACCTTTCCCAGAAGAAGAATTGTTTCAAGAACTGATGAAGGGTGAAAAGAAATTGGCAGCATATCATTAAAAAAGCTGAAAGAAAGACAGCGCACCTTGGCATATAGGAGAAGGGGGAGGGAGGAGGCTCTGAAGGCACTGCTAAGAGGCCAGCTTAAAGCCCTCTTAACAATGTGCAGCCGCTCTCCCCGGCTCGCCCATTGATTTCCTCCTGCCCTCCACAGGCCTGGCTGCAGTTAAACCTTGTGTCCTCCACGTGATGCCGAACCGAATCAGATTCTGCTTTTAGTTGTTCGATCAAATTTTCCTTCCTTGAGCTTAGAAGGCACACTTGGGACTTCATAGTAATTGCCTCCCCACGCTGAACTGCTGATACCTTTATTGGATTGGCGTAGGGTTTCAGAGGACTGTGTTTAACATGCAGTGAGCCGCAGCAATGCAAACAGCTCCAGTGTTTAAACAAGCATCCATTAGGCCAGGAAACAAGACAGTGCCAGCCCATTTGGTGCTCTTTAGTGCTGGCAGCTTGAGGTGAGCGGTGCAGCAGGGCTTGCAGGATGGGGGAGACACGAGTGCAGCGTCAGGAAAACAAGCAGAGCATCTCTGTAGGGCTGTGAGAAGCCAGCAAGGGGGGGGGAGGAACTGTTGCGACTGGGGACATGTGCAAAGCTCATTAATATCTCATTATGTTCGAATCGCAGTCTCCCAGCAGATTGGCATTAACATGTGATGTGCTGGAGGAAGGGGCTACAGGAGAGCGGCAGGGATATTTTAAGCAAGCTGATTTATTTTATTTTGTTTTTTTATTTTTCCCTTTACATTGAAGAAGCGGAAAAAATAGCGTGCGTGAGGCAAGGTGCCAGCAGACCACGATGTTTTGTGCATCAGCCCAACGCAGTACGCTCCACCAAGCAAGAGCCGTGCTCCGCTGGGCTTATCGTAGTCCCCACCAGCATCACGCAGTATTTCTAATAAACCTCCTTTCTTTTCAGGAGTGCTTAACTCAGCTGTAAAATTTGGCTCAGCGGGAAACTTCCAGCATTCAGGAGCTAAGCCCAGGATTAATTCCCCCTACCCCAACTGGACGGATTGGGAGTGCTGGGGGTGCTGTGACATTTTGCTTCCCTCTGTAAGTTCGTAGAGAGAATGATGTTGGAAATACTTTTTTTTCTCATGCTCTTATACTGAAATAGCTTTTGTTTTATCCTTAACTGGAGCATTGCAGTCATTAGCTTATCAGCTGATAAGCTGCAGTCATTAGCTTATCAGCTGACATCAGTGCCCATACTGGCTTCTGCAGACCACATACATTTTTCTGATAAGATCTTGGCTGCCATGTTACCAGGCAAATAACCATTCGTTTTCAGGCCGGTTATTCCTTGATTCTCTAGACCCGAACCTATAAATCCTCCTAGGAAATGAAAGACAACTCCCAACAACGGCTCGCCCAAGGAAGAAAAAGCGTTCAGGGACTTTTTATAGCAGGCTCTCCTCCCTGTGCTCACAGTTACTAATTGCCTGATTTATCTCGGGAAACTCTCATTGAGAAGACTCCAGGCAGGAGAGGGACGGAAAATGAAGTGCTGTTGTGCTCTGCAGCACCGGGCTTTCAGGCAGGAGGCTGTTTTACTGACACGTACCAATGAAATCTATGTTTTTTGCTCTTCTGCAGACAGATAATCATTCTACTATTGCATACAAAAATCATTTTAATAGGTGCTCTATTTGAGGAGACATTTATAGCCAAACTGTAAGAAAATCATTCTCGTTCAATTCCTTTTGTGCTACGAGAGCACAGCAACGGTTAAATTAGCTCTGACTCTTACAAAACGCTTGCAAGCCCATAGATCTTGGTTCAGACTGCATATTATGTTTGAACTTCATTGCCCAGGCTATTTGTTATGTGTTTATCCTTCTTGGTAAACTTTCTTGTACTTTTATGGAACAATATTGGAGCCCTCCAGTGGCCAAACTAATCATTCTGAGGAATGGAGTTCAAGTTCTGCCAGGGAGGTCGATTATTTTTCTCTATTAAAAAATTAATATTGTGATGTTTTTGTATGCAAAATTTACCGAGAGTTTATTCAAGTCACAGCGGCTGATGTGAAGAGTGAGGAAAGCTAGGAAAAAGAACGAGTAGTCTCTTTGCATATCTAGGATCTCCATGTATTTATTCTTCCATATTTTCAGGAATTTAATGAGCCGATTGTTTAAATAAATTCAGTTAGATTACATTTTCTGAGAGGGCTCCTTTGTGCATATAAAGCAGAGAAAACACATTTGGGGTAGCATGACAATTGACGTTTCCTTTCCTCTCTGTGCTGTGGCTGTCTGCGGTGTGGCAGGTCTGCTCCCCAGGTCTGTTGTCTGGGCACGACATCGCTCCTATGAGGGGCAGCAGGATGAAGACTGGCTTTAAGGCTCCCTTGTTGGCTGCTCCCGTTCCCTTTCTGCCCATGATACCCACTGTAGGTGTGAAATAATAGATTTTATTTATAACGTTTGCCATGGACACTAGTAAAAGGGCTACGTTATGAGTTCTCCTTGTGAAGAATGTTGAGGTCCCCCGGCAAAGCTGGCAGGTAAAATTGCCCACATGTGCCTGCTCTCAGTTGGTGTGACAGCTATCACAGCTCTTCCTTTCCAGCACTGAGCACCCAGTGATTCTCCCTGGGAACCCCAAATCGGATAGGTAGGTCACGGTAATGTTGGACTTTGGGGAGGAAGCAAGAGGTGGCCAGGGGATGAGGAGGAAGGGTGTTCATTTGTTTGTCCCTTGATAGGATGACCAGGGTCGGACATTCAGCCTGTGTCCAAAAAGCAGGTAAACGAGCGCCCGAGGTTGTTATTCCTGCACTGCCTCATCTTTATGCAGGGATCACTGGAAATGGGTTTGTACCACTCGCTGTTACAGAGCTGCAGCTTTACAAAATCGTGTATTGCCACCAAAATGCTTCAGGATGAGAACACTCGAGAGCTGGCAGAAAGGGGTTTCTGTTTGTTGTGTAGCGAAAAGCTTCTAAGTGGGTTTTCTTCTGCAGGCACTGTAGATAGGAGAACAATTGTAGCAGAGCATTTAGCCCGGTATCCTCCCTGCAACCCGGGTCAGGAGGCAGTGTGTAAGGAGCGGAGCAGGCACGGTGTCAGCCTTCCCCAGCACACCTGCCCCTCTTCCCCCAGCACCGCTGTAAGACCCACTGGGTGAGCCCAGCTGTCAGCAGTTGAAGGTTTCTTTTTATTCTTACAGGGTGGGGTGAAAGTGAGGGAAGCCAAGCAGCTGAGCTGCAGCAGGAACCTGTTGCTTACGCTGCAGATAGGGGCAGGTTGTGCAATTTCCTTGGGCTGGCAGGCGCTGGGATTCCTGGAGCAGCTTGCGGCATCGTTTCGCCTTTCATGTTTTGTGTGCGAGTCTGAGAACTGCTGCAGGAGATGGTTGCCCAGCTCCAATTGACTTTTTGAGGGAGCTGCTAATGAGGTCAGTTTTTCTCATGGCTTTTCCAGGACCTGTGAGCACCAGCAGAGCAGGGAAGAAAGCGCTGGATAGCTGGGGAGAGGCTGAGCGCAGAGCACACGCTGAGGCTGGGAGCAAGAGGTGGCCTCGGAGCTGTCGGAAGGAGGCTAATGCTTTGCTTTTTGCAGTCATGTAGCTATGTGTGAGGCACAAGCTGTGAAAATATGGGAAATTTTGACAGGAGAGGAGGGTTGATGGGAGCAAGCGCTCCCCCGCCTGCCTGGTGCACCTTTCAAACCCATCTCCAAAGCTTCCCATCACCACCTGGAGCTGCCGCCACCGCTGCTGGCTTTTTGTAGCCTCCTCTGATGGAGCCACCACCCAGACCAGAGCTTCAGGGGTCCGGCAGAGCTGCAGGAAGGTGGAGGAGGCAGGCAGGCAGCGTAGCTCTTAGCTCCTCATGGGGCAGCAGCTCCAGAGCAGCGCTATCCCCAGGGGCTCCCGCCTGTCCGGAGCGGCGCTGCGTGGGAGCTGGGGAAGCCGGAGGGCACGGGCTGTGTCTGGCAGCCCTGCTGTGCCGGGACTGCCAGGCCAGCCTGCACCGTGCTGGGGCTGAGCCTGCAGCTCTGTGGTTTGAGCTTCTGCTGGGCAGTGGCTGCCTCGGGAGGTGGCATTCCCAAGGAAGGCACCGTGCGCTGCTGCGGGACCTGTCCCATCCCTGTGGCTCCTCAGGGAGCCTCTCACCCAGTGTCTGTGAGTTACCTCACTGCCTGGTAAGGTTCCCAGGTCCTCTACTGAGAGAGCAGCCTCGGGTAGTTTGTGCTGCTGCGGGGAACACTGGAAGGGGAAGAATATCTGCTGGAGGTGTGAGAAAAATCTCCAGTAATTTTCTTCAGACAGGATCTTCTCTGAAGCTGTTTTATTTGCGATTGCAATGCTGGGCACCCTGTCAATCAGGAATGCAGTTTAGTAACCAAATCCTAACCTTTTATTCCCCATTACCCAACACCTGATCACCTCCCCTGTTTCCTCATTGCCTGAGCACTACAGGTTCACGAGCTACTCGACACTCCTCTACACCCTATATGTACAATTTTTCTGTTTTTTCAACCCTTTAATTTCTCCTTTCTTATGTTTTGAGAACTTGTGATCTTTGTTTTACTGCTCCCACACTGCTCATCCTGTTTTTCTCCAGCTCCTACCTTATTTTGGAACAGCGAGGCCTTCTGCTGTCCGCTTATCTACTGAGCATTTCTCCTTATTGTGACTACACAACTACCTTGGGATACAGAAAAGTGATTCTCTCCTGCAAAAACACAACTGTTTCTCACAGTAGGTTCAGGCATGGCAGCGCTTTCTTGCTAGCAGGGAGAGGAGAAGGCTGCCACCACTTTCCTGATGAGTCAGGGAAATCCACTCCGCCTGCAGTGGTGAGTGCTTCGTGTATGGTTATTGCGGTTCGGAGCTCGGGGTCTGGCAGTACCAGGCAGCTTTGGGTTTGGCAAAAAAAAAAAGAACAAACAAAAAAGTGACTTCTGTCCCCAGACGTATCGAGACCACGGACAGTCTCCTGCAAATCCTTGCTGCAGCCACCAGGACCCAGGACATTCAGGGGCGGTTCTCGGCTTGGTGTTGGTGTCTTCCACCTGGCCTTGAAAAAAGTCACTCTGGGGCAGCTGTGCGTTGTGAAGCTGGGCCCTTAATGTAATTCTGAAATATGCTAATTGCCAGGCTTTTGTTTTCATTTGACAGTTTTGAAAAGCTTAGAAGAAAGGAGGAAAAATAAAAGAGCATTGTAAATAGCCCTAGGAAAAACCTCAACCTGCTGCCCATGTAATTTCCTTTATAAACAAACTCTCATACTAGGGGCGGCTTTATCACCCAGCAGATTTGTGCACCATTCTGCATGCCTGATACCTAGTCGATTTTCCATCTTTTCTCCAGCGTGCCTGCTCATTGTTGAAGTTGTTACTAAGGTTACTGCCGCTGTTATTAAATAAGGAAGAAGTGCTTGCTTATCCCAAAGCTTGTATATATTTCTCTACTATCTGTGTGTCTAATTAAGCATAGTTTTTCTCTCTCTCCAGACTGTGCTTAGACCATCATGGTTATAAGGCTGCTATTTATCTGTAATTTAAACTCCCGGTCCCTCCTGCTACCTCTCCCTTTATCTCTGCCTCTTTTAAATAGTCCAGAAGTGATTAAGCATGTAGATAACGAAGCAAGAACTTGGACCTGCACAACTTTTTTTCTCCCTTGGCATTGCAAGAAAATAAGCGTCTTTCCAAGAGTGCATGTAATACCATAATTACAGGCCAAACTACGAAGATTTCATTTTTTTTTTCTTAGAGTTTGGTGGGACAAAACTTAAGCCTTTGGAAATGAAACTGGAGGAAGGACTTGACACCACACAGACAGAAATCTTAATTAAACACAGATGTCAACAGCAGCAACATGTAATTAGTGCCCTAATTGTGACTGGGCACGTCATCTTGGTGGCTTGGGGAGGATCCAGATGCAGGCATCTGACTGTGGATGCCTCCCTTTGAGCTAGCTACCGGGGCTGCCTTTAAGGTCGGTGAAAAGAAAGACACTTCTAGAGCATGGCTTATGTCACTGCTACCCCAGCTGGGCATAGAGGATATGAATCGTGGCCTTAAGACTCCAAGGAATCAACTCGTTCTTGCTTGCAGCTTTCTTATGGTGCCTACAGGAGTCTGGGGGCTCTTGCTGTCATGGTTGTAGTATGTTTGTTTGTTTGTGCTTTGAGGAAATGCAAGACATTTTATATTCCCATTGGCTGGGCACAGAATTGGAGAGATTTTAATTGAGTTTTAGGCATGCTGCTGAGTTCATACACAACTTCAGGCAAGCTCCCTGCTCTCTGAAGTCAAATGCAGAGGTTTAATCTGGGTTTACATCTGAATGGCAGACACCATTTAAGTGCTAAGTGATGGTTTGCATTTCTTTAGGCATACAAATGATTTTTTTTTCTATTTTAGATTTAGCCCAGCTCAGTTCTTCTCTGAGACCCAACTCCACTTAATCCTGGTAGTAGCCCAAGAGCACTTTATCAGCAGACTAAGGAACTGGAAGTGCCCTGGTCCGAGGTGGCTCGTCACTGCTAGGCCAGAAGAAAAAGTTGGGAATGCAAAGTCTTTTCAGAAGGAAAAATAAGATGAGAGGAAGCCCAGTGGGTGAATGCACAGCTGGTTTATGGTGCATTTCTGTGGCTTATCTAACAACAAACTATAATGCCTTGTGCTTCAGACCTCTGAGGGGTTTAGTAAAGAACCGTGGTGCTCTCTGTGACTCAGCCTTGGATCTTGTTTACCTAGAGCATCTAACAATAGAAAATGTTCCTTTGTCTTTGTTTATTTGACACTTTTAGAGACACAAGCTCTCAGAGGTGAACAGGGCTTGAAATCCAACTTTTGTTTGGATTAACTGCTAATAAGTGCTTAGTACCCATGGATGGCTGTGACACAAGACCATAAGAATGTCATGGCAGCAACTGCATGCACATGTGTGCACGTGTGGAGAATACAGAGATTATTTTTCTCAGCCATCCGATGGAAAAGGTTAAAAAAATACGTGTTGTGCACAATGGCCATTGCTCCAACTGAGTTCAGCTCCAGAGCAGCGAGCAGCTTGGGGAATTGCCCTGCAGGCAGGCTGCTGTGCTTAGGGATGCTGTGTTGCTTTAGACAGCTGCGAGTAGAACTGAGCACCTATATGTATAGACGTCCCTGTATGGCTTAAGAAGGTAGAAATGTGGTTTCCCCTCAGTAATAGCTAACATTTTTTCAGAAACGTTCAGTGATGAGCTACCCTGGCGATGCGGTACTTGCAAAACTTCACAGAGCAGCTTTAGGAGGAGGGCAGAGCAGCAAACGCGAGACTCCTGTTCACAAGCCTGGCTCCCGCTGAGGTGCTCAACATCAAGCAGCAGGTCACATCCAGCCTGTGGGCTCTTCCCCGCCTGTCAGAGTAGTTTATTCAGATTGGGCACAGGCACCTTTCTTCTTGATGTCCTTCAGACATCAACAGAGAAGCGTGCTCTAGGCCAGATGATTTCACAGGCGCTGCTGGCATTTGCTGCAGGCAGCTGCCTTTTCCGGATGCCTCACAGCCCGTTCCCCAACACCGGTCAGGTGCCACCACATCTGTGCCCACGCTGGGCATCATTATCACGTGGCAAGCCAATGTGCATTCATGCTGCTGAGGAAGCTGCTGGGGGCACTGGGAGACGTGGTCCACACCGCTCACTGTATGGGCATGAACAGCCAGGAGCAAACACTGAGTCACTTGGGCAGATTTCCTGCAGCTGCTCTCTTCCCTAGGTGCTCCAGGTGTGTGCAGGGAGAGGAGAGAGACACCACGTTGTGAAAGAACGCATCCTTTTCAGCATCTGCCCTTTGGGAAGCACAAAGCCAGTGCATTTATGCAAATCAACAGCACTGTGCACGTATTTTCAGCCTAGGAAGGGGATGGGATTTATACTGGGGTGAAGATGGCTGTTACAGAGGAAATAAGGAAGATAAGACCCAAGCAAAGGTCTCAGATGGCATTGTTGGTTGCATAAATTGTTCTTTATATTTTAGATTGCTTAGGGTGCACAAGGAGAAGCATGCGCTTAAATGCTTCGCTGAATCAGAGCCTTGATTTGTTTAAAATCTCTTTTCTTCTTCTTTATACTTCTTCAGCAGACGTAAATGGTGCATTTGCAGTTCACCCCGCACAGCAGGTCCAGCCTTGGGAGTCTGTGACTGATAATCGCCGGGATCTGGGAGACCAGACGAGTACTTTTCCATTAGTTGTTGTTGCGTGCCTTTGTGAGACTCAAGGTCAGCTGGAGGTGAAGGCATTGAGGCAACAAAGAAGTAAAGTTTGTGTGGTTTGCTTGGCCATATTTAGGGCAAAACTGCTATTCACTTTTTTTTTCTGGCCTTTAGCCCGTGGCAAATAGCTCTCAAACAGTGCTCAGAATAATTCAGAACGTGTCTAGGGCATCTTGTGCAATCCTCTGACTCCTTTAGTCTTCACAGGTCTTCAAGGATCCTGCAAATTTTTTTACAGTGCTGGCTATAACTTGTACTGAAAGGAAAAGGGAACGTAAAGAAGATTTGTTTCATCAGAGTTAGTGTCCGGCTCTGAAGAAATTTTGGTGCAGAAGAAATAATCTTACCAACTGGACCCTCAGCTCCCAGTGAACTTCACGGGAGCTGAGGGCTTCAGAGCATTGCACGAGTGGGCTATGTAAGACCCCAAAGGTTTTATAAAGGAGTCTTACAAAGCTGCTGCGTGCAGTCTTCTAAATAGATATGCAAAGGCAAGGCAAACAGGCTGGTCTAGCATTACTCTTTCCTAGAGATGGATCGAGCTGGGTGTACTGATGAGGGAAGTGTTGGCGTGAAGGGAAAAAGAAGAAATCCATTTTGGATTTTTCCAACGCCCAGTTTGTTGTTGTTGTTTAATGGCCTATACCTTAGCACACGTCTGCTTTCAGGCCCATCTGTCCCATGTTTCTTCTTTTTCTTTCTTTCTTTTTCCTGAAGGACATGGCTCAGGAGCATAATGAGAATTAGGACTTGGAAGAATTGTGGTATTACCTCATCAGCATGCCAGAGATTTTCCCCCTTGCCCCCATCATGGCTGGATCTCCTTTGCAAGGCCTACTGCCCTGTTAACTTCTTTAACCTGTACATAGGTAACCTACAGTCCTTAAAAGTATTTCTCCTCACAAAGAAGTCATCAGGTCACCTATGTCCTCAGACAAGCTGCACAGGCCAGGCACAGGGGACGGCTGGGGAAGAGGAGACAGGCTTGTGGAGAGAAATTCTGGGATAAATTAGCCACTTTGTTTGCAGCATAGTATCTAACTTGGCCTGTTGTTGATTCACAGGATTTTCTTTTATATGTGATGGTTGTGGAAATCTGTTAGTTGTGATCCTAATGCATTTTCCACTGGAAGATTTTTTTTTACAGTGGTGGAACCCAAAAAGGGGTTGACTAACATGTGGGCTTGAACAGGTACAGTCTGTAGACTACTTGGCATTCATTCCCATTCTTTGCTGATGGTATCGAACATTTTGCTTAGAAAACCATGAATTGAACTTAGTGGTGTGGAAGAATCCCTGCAATTACTTATCCCGCGTTGTTTTGAGGAACCCCCGATGCTCCTTCATGCAACTACGGCATAAGTAACCATGTGGAGGTGAGGTGGTGCTTGTTGGGAGTTAACATAGCAGCAAAATGAATGGGAGACAACTGCACGGGGCGAGTTCAGCCTTCTGGTAGCTTGCTGAGAGTCTTCTGCACATCATACGCTAGACTGGCTTCTGCAATGAAGGAGGTTGAATAGGAGCTCACGGTCCTCAGAAACCAACAGGGTGATAGGAGGAGTGGTGGCGTGCCTCCCTCCACCATCCCGCATCTCTTCTGTTTGCTTCCTCGGCATTTCGCTGCGAATATTCTTGATAAGTGTATTATGCATGTAGATTGCACCATGGTGGTACTTTGCATGCAACTGGAAGGTAAATTGCTTGCTCTAAACATAGAAGGGGCTCTTTCCTCACAGTGCCTAGACAAGATTTCAGTCTCTTGATGCTGAAGTCATAATCAGAGTTCGTATCTACCACTGCCATTTAATGACAAATGGAAGCAGAGGCAGGGGCAGAGAGCTGCTGCTCCTTCACAGAGCACGGCAATGGTTTTCTGTCCCGAATGCCCCTTCACTTGGCAGGCAGGGTGGCACAAGCACCCTGCACTAGCTTGCCAGGACTTGTGCCCATCCCAGGATGATTCAGGGCAAGATTTTCCCCAGGAGACAGTTTGTAGTGTCGCATAGCAGGTTAAAGAACTAGTGAGTAGGGAATGAGCAGCCGTGGTGCAAAACCAAGCACGTGCAACGCTGCTGGTTGTGCTGCTTTGCTGCTGCTCAGTTTAAAACATGAGCTTCCTGCGTTTCTTTTGTACCTTCATTTGCAGATCTTCAGGAGGTACAGCTTTAATAATCCGCAGGCTCTGCTTTTTATCATTAGTTTTTCTCCTGTCCAGATACAAAGCAGATTGGGTATGTTTTCAAAGGGTGGAGATTTATCAGCACAGCTCCCAGACAAGTCAATTAGAGGCTGCCTGGCTAAATCCTCGTAACACGCTTTGAAAGCGTGGCTCCTGCCGTCTGCAAGGGCAATGCCGGGAGAGCGCAGCTCAGCCGTGCGGTGTGAGAGACAGGAGCAGGCCCTGCCAGCTAAGTAGTTTAGCACTCAGGCTCTTAGCACCTTCATTAAGACTTTTGCACAAACAGAGGAGTGCTGGCACTCCGTACGTGACGAGGTTGCTGCTTCGCCAGTGTTTACCCAGTTGGGCTAAAGCAGGATTAGGTTGGACGGACCTAAAGAGGAGCAAGCCATGCAGATCGTGCGCTCAGGCTGGAAGGCTGCTGACAATGATGACAGCATTTCATCCATGAAATAATTTGTGCTCTGAAGTCCAGTTAAACTTGCCAATAATTCCGCATTGAGAAAATTAATTGCATCCATTGCCTGTGTTTTACTCAACAGCTTCCCCGGGGACCCTGCACTCCAAATCTCCTCAAAGCGTGTCATTGAGCGTCTCTGCGTTCGTATTTAAGTTGGAGTTGTGTGGTGGGAGAGAGGGAAATTACAAAGGGAAAATATTTTAAAGGCAAACTGTAATTGATACATAAGATACGTGCACATATGTCTTCAGAAAGAGCACAGCTGTTTTTTTTTTCCCAGCCTGTTGTAGACGTACACGATTTGAGCAGCGAAGTTGGATGTTTTGTATATATTTCTCCACTACTTCGTGTATACATTTCTCCACCCCTGCGTGCCTCGTTAGTGAGGCACTCTCCACTCTGTTAATTCCTACAGCAAAAAATGCCTGTCTCGCAGCAGCGCAATGGGGAGGTTTAGAAGAGTGCAGTAAACACCGGTGAAGACGTTTGTCTTGATTATTTTGCTGAAATTAATATGCACGGGGCTGGAAGCCCTCCGTTATCCCACAGCTCGAGCAATGGAAGCACAAAACTTCTTTGCACTGCAATCGGGCAGAACTGAGCCCAGGGGGAGGCACAGATGCAGGCCTCTCTGTCTCCTCCACAGAAACGTGTCTCCTTCCCTTCTCTTGCTCTTCCCTCTCTGGAAGCGCTGATGAAACTCCTGCTGCTTCTTGCTTTTCTCTGCCTATTCCAGCCCCCGTGAGCATCCCCACCCCGCTGACAGCCAGGCGGGCAGCTCCGGTGAGGGCCCTGCTGCTGCCTGCCTCCCATCCAGGTGGCCACTAGAAATAGGAGCTCCTCCTGTCCCACAGACCCGGCTACCAAGCGAGGAAATGGATGGGGTTCCTCACTGCTGGCTCGTTCAGGCTTCTGAAAGGCTGTCGTGCTCTCCCCAGCATGACACCTGCAGCAAGGTTAATTAAGATTATTAAGAGGCCGCCATGGAGCTGAAGGACCTCAGACGCCGGTCAGGAGAGGTGGCTGCGGTGTCCTTTGGTACTTATGACTCCTTAATGTCCCTCTGAAGTGGCCCAGCAGGGGCGGGGGAGCAGGAGATGAGGAATGCTTTCGGGTGCCGAAGCTGGATCTGGGGCGTGCAAACGGCGGTGCTGCTTATTCCTTCTTGATCTCAGGTGGGGTGGTTATGCCTCTGCTTAGGAGAGCTGTCAGGTCAAATCCAATTGCTTAGTGTCACCTGCCAGCAACCCCTGGGACGTGCTGAGCTGCCGGTACCGTCTGAGAGCAGCACAAGATGCTCAGGGGTGAATCGCTGCAGCTTTTGGGGTGCGGGCTGGAGGCGGCGTGCTTGGAAGAGCCCCTGGCGAGCTCGAGGGGAGGAAAGGAGCAGAAAGATGGGGCAAGCTGAGGAAAACCTGGGAGAAGAGGTGCTGAGGTGGGCAGACTGATGGGAGGGCAAGCAGAAATCCTGCTGGGAGGGCCCAGGGTGGGTCTCAGCTCTCGGCACCACTGCCCAGCTGCTGGGTGAGAGCACCTGCACGGCAGCCCCAGCCTCCTGCTCTGTGGGATCACAGACCCTCCGGCCATCAGCTGGATGTGGAGCTGTGCTAGGCTGCTGGCTGTGCTCAGCCTCGACAAGCAGACAGAGGATTTAGTCTCTGCGCCTTTTTTTTCCTTTCTTTTTTTTTTTTTAATTTTTGAAAGAGCAATAAAAGGACTAAACAGCCGCCGTCCTGGTCACTCCCCATACATAATTGAAATAGCTGCCCACTGAAGTCAGCGTGAGCAGGGGGATGGGGCCGGGTAAGTGGCTCTGACTGTTGCTATAACAACAGCACCTTGGTCTAATTTCTTTTGAAAAATGAATTGCTGCTGGTGGGATGAAGCGAAGCAGCTTCTCCCAGCAGACGAAAGCTCTGCCGACAGCCTCGCCGCTCCCCTGTTTGCGTGTTGGGAATGCTGTGGCATGGCCCAGCCGCTCTGCCCAAAACTTCAGGACAGGTCAGATGAGACCTTTTGGGTCCACGTGTGTCTGTGTGCTTGCGTGCACAGCCTCCGTCCTCCTCCTTCCCCCCCAGTCGAGTCATTTAACAAGTCAACACACTAAAGTTTGACCTTTTCCTGCTCTGCAACAGGAGTTTCTCCAAAGGCATATAAATAACAGCCAGTCCTGCTTCACCCTGTCTTCCGCTCTGGGACAGAAACCCGCTGTGAAATGCGGTTCCATCGGCCAAATATTGTGTGTAAAGAAGACTAAAGGCCTATGAACCTGGCAAGGATTTTATTTGTATTTTATTTTATTCATTGAGAGTCTTGTCCTAGACACAGATCTCTAAGGTGCTGCTAATATCTTCACGACGCATGCTGTCAATTACTTGCACGAGCCATATTCTACTTCTTAGAAGGAAGTGGAAGACGCTTTACAGGAGAATATTTTACTTCAGGTTTTGTTTTTGCAGAGGGAAGGGGAAGTGCTGGGATTTTTTTCCCAGACACTGCAATCCTGATGCAGTAAGCTGTTTGCCAGAGTATGCTCAGTGTACGATATTCAAGCCAGCCAGTAGTTGACATGGTTGTCAGGAGTGAAATCAGGATATGAAAATGAACACATGCATTGAAATAAGTTGAGAATATTTGTGTGGTACCTAAAAGAGATGCATCTATTGCTAAGGCCCCCGACCCCTCCAAAATGCTGGAGCTAAGATGCTTCCCCAGCTGCAAAGTTTGTTTACAGCATGTTCCCTTCAAATAACCCTGTTTATTATGTTTCTGCCTACCTACAGTTGTTTGGTGAAGAAAGAGATCAGATTTTTCTAGTGTTTGTTAGCCTCCAGTATCCTAAAAAATCTGAAGGAGAACAACGCGGAGCAAGAAGCTTAGAAAAATAGGGTTCATTTTGTTTTCGTTTGCAACACGGTAAGATTTCTGTACATCTGATATTTGATGGAAAATAGTTTCCATCTTGAAGCTGCTTCTTGTTGTAATACATAATAAACACAGTTACTAATATTTATATACTAAGCCTGCTTTTACTTTTGCTAAAGTCCTTGTATATTTGTACAGGGGGACATCCAAGTTTCAGAGCATGACTAAATCTTCAGGAGCTGGTATTTTTAGGGCTGGTTATTTGCCACTAGATAGTTCTGATTCTCTTGGTAAACATTCATGTACAAATAAGGTGATGGATGCAGGATAAATTAACAAAAGATATAAAACCTGAAAACGTATTGCTCCCACCCATATTTTGTAAGGGATACCTTCAAACCAATGTGAAACGCACGGAGTCAATTTTGTAATATTTCTCAGGAAATAGCCACTCTTACTAATCCCTGGTGTGTTATTAAGACAAGTGAAGGTTTTTCTTTCTTGTGTGAACCGTTCTTTGTGTCCTGAAGTCTGTCCCAGGTCATTTGGTATGAGCGTTCAGCATTTTGCCAGTATGGTCTCGGGGCCAGGCTTTGGATGTTTCTTTGAACCCTATTTTTGCACATGCGTGCCACTGAACTTAGCAGCCCTTCAGTGGCTGCTTTGCTGACATGGAAGCAAAGAGGGACAGCGCCTTCTTCATGACACTGCTTGGGACCAGAGTGAGGACGGTGGAGAACTGTTAATTGGGTGAGAGGCCCACGAGGGACCCCACTTAGATATGCCATTGTAAGCCATTATACCAGCTGCATTACCACACACCTGCACCTGAAGGCAGCTTTTCTTCCCTTGTTCTGAAGAAAGGGAATTTGGAAGCAACTCTGCTCTCCTGTCCGCGAAGTGGTACTGCTCCACACCCACACCGTCCTCTCCTTGTTCCCGGGGTGTGAGCCAGGGCCAGGCACAGCTCAGTAAAACAAGCTCGGGTGCTTGGTGGAAGTTTTTTGCCGCACGCCAGCGATGCTGGTTAAAAAGCAGCAGGGAGCTGCAGTGCTGCACAGCGGTGTTCAGCTTAACACAGGTCTTCAGGGGAGGGGATGGAGGAGGTGAGAGTTGTATTATAAGCCCCCATGTGGGATTTGATGTTTCTCCTTCACAATAGTCTTTGGGTGTTGCCTTACCTTCTGCATCACTGTTAGCCGGCACAGCCTGCCCACGGGTGGTAATTGCCTTGTGAGGTTGCTGCTCCCATGGGATGGAGAGAAGGGAAAGAGATGGTGCTGCCTGTGCGGCTGCGTGCTGTGCAGCCCGGTGTGCTCGCACAGCTTCTGATTGAGGTGGCTTTGTTAGGAAGGCCACATCTCTGCAGAGGACCAGCACAGGGCTTAGCATCCCTCAAGTGCACAGCTGGGACCATAGCCACGTGTGCACAGGCTGTGTCCTTCTGCATCGTACCACAAACAGTGCACACAGGACCGAGAGGAAAGAGAAGGGTGCAGCCTTCTCACAGACTCCCCTCTGAATGGGGATGAGATGATGAGATAGGGATTTGCTTGCCTCTTCTGCTCACGGGATGAAAGGGGGGGAGCCGGCTCTCTGGGATGGGAGAAATAAATGGGATCTGGGTTGTGGGAAGAAAGAAGGTTGAGGACCTCTAGGTTAGGGCAGGGGTGGGAGCTGAGTGTCTGGGATTTTCATACCAGTAAAAATACTTTAAAAAATTGATAAAATCTTTCATTTTTTTGTCCTCTATTGTTCTAGTATCAAGGATGCAAGTGTGTCCTGAAGGAGTTCGCTAGAGCTATGACCTCTTTGCTTCCTCTCCTCCCCACTATTGTTTTTTGCCTTAGCTAAAGAGGGCTGCTTTTTTTAGCCTGGTACATAAGCAGAGAACTTAACTTTTGGTGTGGTAGAAGACTGTAATGTTGCTTTGGTGTTCTTCTTTTAACCTAAAGTAAAGCTTGTATTAACACATTATTTTTTATAATATTCATACAGATAATTTGGTTGCTTTCCGGGACTTGTCTTGCTTTGTTATCATTTCTATTAGTTATTTTGTTATCATTTCTATTAGTTATTTGTCTTGTATGTTAGCTCCTAGCTTCTCTTCTTTGCTGGCCTTTTTTGTGATTTGATTGCGTTAGCATCGTGCAAACTGCCTGCTATTTTTTACAGTAGATTTTTTTTTCCTCATTTAAAACTGATTCTCAATATGTTTGCAGCCAAAGAACAGAGAGCTAATCAAATGAAACGATGTTAATGAATTTTCTCCAAAAATTTTAGTGTCAGCAACACACGTTTCAATACAAGTAGTCAATCAGTTGTATTGCAGGTATTTTTCAATAAATAAACAAATAAATAAATTACAAAATTAAAAAAAAAAATCAGAGTAAATAGTAAATTCTAGTGCTTTATTTCTTCTATACATCTAATTTGAGACTCCTTTAAGGAGTCAAACCGTCAGAAGACATTACTGAGTGTTTTGTGAAAGCAAAAGTTTCACGACTGTATTAGGCACCAAAAAGTTGGAATGCTTGATTTGTTCTCTAAAATTTGGGTAGTTTGGAGAGTACAGACGTGTTTTACAGCTCTGTGACTGTGGGCCTGTGCTCTCCTGTTCAAGGCCAGGGTGTGTTGGGGTTTGGGGGGGGGGTGTTGGTTTGTTGGTGTTTTGTTTTAATCTGTCTTCTCAAATTGATCAAGGCATTAAAATGAAATCAAAGAAACTTCCTAATTAGTTTTTAAAACTTGCTGTCTCCAGTTGTCTTAGTGACAAGCACCTGTCACAAAGCTCATCAGCAGTATTTTTTTGTCTCTGCAGCTAGTTAATATTTTTTTCTCTTCTTTTCTTTTAAGCTTCAAGAGACAGTGAAAAGGAAGTTGGAAGGTGCACGTTCACCCATCAATGGAGAGCAGCAGAATGGAGTTTGTGATGGCAGCTTTTCTCCAACCAGCAAGCGGATACGGAAGGATGTACCAGGCATCGAGGCAATCAACAGCTTGCCTAATAATTTGCCTTTGCCTGCTGTTTCTCCTCTTCACCAGCTTGACATGAAAGCGTCCCTGCCCCTGCAGAACAGTGGAACTCACGGTAGTGGGCTAGAAGACTTGGGTAAAAACGGTGGGCTTTCGGAGATAAAGCTCCCCGTTAATGGTTGCAATGAGCTAGACGATGGTTTTAATATCCTGCAGAACAAGGAGCTAAAGCAAGAGCCTTTGGATGACCCTACCTGCATAGACACTTCAGAAACATCTCTTTCAAATCAGAATAAGCTTTTCTCGGACATTAATCTGAATGATCAGGAGTGGCAGGAGCTAATAGATGAACTAGCGAACACTGTTCCGGAAGACGACATACAGGATTTGTTCAATGAAGACTTCGAAGAGAAGAAGGAGCCAGAATTCCCCAGGCCTGCCACAGAGACTCAAGAGAGTGCGAGTGTTAAAAGTGATCCATCTCATTCCCCATTTGCTCATGTTCCACTGGGATCTCCCCAGGTGAGGCCTTCGTCTTCTGGTCCTCCGTTCTCAAATGTTTCCACAGCCTCTAGTATAACTTCCGTATCCAGCGCTCCACCAGCTCCAATCCAGGCGGGCTCACCAGCAAACTGTGTTGTTCAATCACCTCAAACTCCCAACCAGGCCCTCACACCAGGCCAAACTCAGACGCGGTCTGGAAATGGCTATCTTATGAACCCAGCAGGAGCAGCTGTGGCAGGATCAGGGCCTGGGCCTGTGAATATGCCAACTGCAGACTTGTCTCCAGCTGAGCAGCTCAAGCAAATGGCTGCACAGCAGCAGCAGAGGGCCAAGCTCATGCAGCAGAAGCAGCAGCAGCAGCAGCATCCAAATCAAGCCTCAAGCTGGTCACCTGTCGGCCCTCCATCTAGTCCCTACGGAGGACCTTTCAGTGCAGACAAACCAAATAGTCCAATGATGTATCCCCAAGCCTTTAACAACCAAAACCCAATAGTGCCTCCTATGGCAAACAATCCACAGAAGACCACAATTAATAACTACCTCCCTCAGAATCACATGAATATGATCAATCAGCAGCCAAATAACCTGGGCACAAACTCCTTAAGCAAACAGCCCAATATGCTTTCTTATGGCAACACCAAACCTCTGACCCACTTCAATGCTGAGCTGAGCCAGAGGATGACCCCGCCGATGGCAAATCCCAGCAAGAACCCCATGATGCCATACATACAGCAGCAGCAGTCCCAGCAGCCCCAGATGCAAGCTCAGATGGCACACCTGAGCGAGGAGCAGAAACGCATGCTCATCATGAAGCAGAAAGGAATGATGAACCAGCCCATGGCATATGCAACACTTCCTTCCCTCGGTCAGGTAAGCGTGGATATGCGATATGCGGACAACCAAAACGGTCGAATACAAAGGTTTAACAGCTCTTTGTATGGTCTCCTCGTCTTCTTTCTGTTGGAAAGTATGGGATGTCATTGCAGATGCTTCTTGGATTTTCATGTGATATTGGAGCTTGATCATTTTATGAAATGACTGAAATGATGTTGTGTTATATTTAAGAAATGTTAAATGACCGTTTTTTTGAACCAGCACTGTTTCCCTGTGCTTCTACTGATGAGTGCATAGGGCCACTTTGGGAAGCTTTGGTTCTGAAGTTACTCTCCTCCTTGGGGAGTTTGTTTCCTTTTCTTGTTACGTAAGATTTGATGATTTTGGATCCCAAACCACTGTATAGTTTGGCTTCCACAGCGTAGCTACCATTGTAACACAAAGATGGAGTGATTGGCCCCTTCCTCTTGGGGTGAGGATCTAGCCTTTTTTAAACAGTGTATTTGGCATTTTGGTTCAGGTAATAAAGGAAGGACATTGTGGGTGCTGAACGTCTTTGGTTTCCATTGGAAAAAGTAAACGTAACTGAATGCTTTTAG
The DNA here is from genome assembly GCF_047663525.1 of Anas platyrhynchos. Classification (NCBI taxonomy): domain Eukaryota; kingdom Metazoa; phylum Chordata; class Aves; order Anseriformes; family Anatidae; genus Anas; species Anas platyrhynchos. Next base: position 39,997,045 of record NC_092590.1, read on the forward strand.
TGGTGCTTGAACCATGCCTGAAATTAGATGATTTATTTCAGGACTTTCAAGAAGTCTTTAGCAACCTCAAGTATTATAATGTTGTGAATCTGTACAGTCTTCTGACTTACATTCATCAAGAGGCTAACTTGGCATCTGTCTGGCTTGTATTCCATGCTGACCTCTGGTGTAGCAGCTGCTAGGCTTGTGGAATAGTTTGGAATGAGTTAATAAGTGGTTTGAATAATAGTTATAGTAACACCAGGCAGCCCTATCACCACCTAGGTCATCTGGGTATTCTTGCCTGAGCAGGCTCTGTAAAGATCTGCACGCTGGTGTAATGGAGAAGCTAGAGAATAAATCTTCTGAATGTTGTTTTAAGGTTTTTAGGAAAGAATTAAAGTTAATAATCAGTTCACAAAGTAGGTGATGCCTTCGCAGAAGTTATGTGCCACCAAAACATGTCAGGAATTCGGATATAATAGTACGCTAATAGAGTTGTTGGTTGATAGTTTTAGTGTAACATCATTTTACAAATTCCGCTGTTTCCACGCCACCTACAAGGAGTACTTCCTTCTGAGCATGGTTTAACTGTGACTCACACTGTAATGCATGTAGAAGTACAGAAAAAAATGTCATTTCTTCAGGCCATAGTTTGGGAATCTACCAATAGGAGGAGCAGGAGCTTTGCCAGGTCAGAGGCCATCTCATATTATTTGAAACGAATTGCAAAACCCTCCTGTTTATGGTTCAGGATGTGTTGTGACAGCTCAAAGGTTCGTATTTCTATTTTAATTCGGCTTGCCTGCTGCTTTAGAAATCGCCAGTCTGAAGCCTCTTCCTTTTGTGATGACTTATCTAGAGAAATGCTGTGATAATGACATAAAACTCACTGTAATCTGAGCTACAGATTTGTCAGGTTGTAATTGAGAGGCATGTAATGTTTGGCCAGGCAGTCTAATGCTTTATAGTTTCTTTTCTTTGTTTTTGTTAAATCTGTTGAAGTCAAAGATCATCAAACAGTTGAGAGGAGGAACTGCCTATGTGAAAGAGTTAATGTCATCCCTTCCATTTCATAAGTTGAGAAATTCATGTTACTATCTTGCTGCAGTTCTCCAGCGTGAACAGGAAGTTGAGATTTCATATATCTAATCTCACTCAGTTCCTTTTTTTAATGTAGGAAAAAGCGAGATGTTTGGATAAAACTAGACTTTCTTCCAAAGCCAAGACCAGATATTAAGTCATTTCTCTTTCTCGTAAAGAAGAAATAAAAGACAAAACCCCATTTTGTTATATAATATGTGCAGTGTACATTTCATGACCCAGTAGGGATGAAGGAGCCTCTTGCTTTCATGTAGATACAGTAAGGTCCCTTCACTACTTGTGAAACCCACTTGTCTACCCAGAAGGGATTTTGTTTGGTGAGGAAAGTTGAAAAAATGGATTTCTAACTATTAAAGTATTTCTTCATTCCTTCCCTTCCTGCTTCCCCGAAAAGCATTTCTCTGGAAAATTGGAATGCGTTGTTGTTGTGAGTTGTGCTTGGTAGAAACTGATTGGTTTTACAAAGGTGGCAAAAAGATGCGCTGATATTCTTGCGTTGAATCCAGACGGATGCAGATTATCTGATCCTACTACTTGCTGCAGGACGTGGACGGTCAGAGTTACCAGATCATGTACGGAAAAGGAGGAGATTGCACCCTTCAGTTTAAAACACATTTCTGAGCGTAAGGGGATGTATCTCTCAGTGAGTTGATTGTTTCTGCTTTTGTTGTAGTTTTGGTCTTTGACACAGAATTGCAAAAGAGTGTGTGTGTTAAATAATCACGAGGATTTAACAAATGGCATTCCAGGGGGGAAAAAGTTCCAGCTATTCTGTTGTATGGTTAGCACTGACTGTGTGTTTCTGCCAGGTGACCGCTGCAGGGGCATGCTCAGGGCCCGAAAAGTGATTTAGGAACATGAGGCATGTGTGAAAGACAATGCCTGGTCTTATTTTCTGTGGTCCGCAAAATCCGAGCATGGCTGCGTTGTGTGTTTGCATACACATGCACGACATACGTTAATTAAACCCGCATCCATTTTGGCCGTTCTGCTGTTAATGAGCAGTAATGTTAGTCAGCCATGGCTCCGATCACATAGGGTGCTTCAGAGGGACGCCATTTTGTCAACTCAGCCAGGACCTTGCGGACACGCTAGGAGGTCACTAGCCTGTGGCTGTCCCATGAACGTGTATGTGAGTGACTGGTGGTGGGGTTTGTGTCCTGGGGTTGCTGAGCCAGAAGCTCTCGTAAGGAAAGGTGGCATCTGGAGAGGAAGCCATTTAGCTTGGTGTCGGTGCGAGTGGCCGGACAGGCAGAGTGCTCACTGAGCAGCCTCGCTGGCAAAAGCTTGTGCTTGGAAATCCCCACTCCTAGCCCTGCCCCACATACTCTGATCTGCCCTAGAACTGGGTGTTAGCTTGTGAGGAGGCAGCAAGTGTTGCCCCTTAGCCTCGTCCTTATCCTGGGTGCTTCCTGCATTCTTGCTTAGCTGGGGCTACAGGATAAAACATCAAGCACAGATTTTTCCTGGGGCTGGAAACTTCTAAGGTATTTGAGGACTTGAGGTCTTCTGCTGTTCGGTGCTTCCTGTGTGGTAGTGAAAGGAACTGGTTTCACACCAAGGTGCAACAGGGGCTTTCTTAGACTTGTATGTGATTTAAGAAATAAAAGCAAGCCTAAAACAACCTTCTCTCTAAACATTTAGACCTTTGTTTAACCTAAATTGTTCCATTTAGTTTTTGAAGGTATTTGTAAGGTTTAATGGTAGTCTTTTTTTTTTTCTTCCTTTTCTTTTTTTTTTTTTCTTTTTTAAACCAAAAGTAATTTCAAACTGGGGAAAAGTGAAAACATTTTCTTTGGAAAAATTCAGAATCATTAATTGTGCCTGTTCTTGGTTCCAGCTGTTCAATATGTATGCATAATGGTAAGAGAAGAAAGCAGCCAAATGGAATAGATGTTGAATGGCTGAGCGAGAATTTGATGTTTGGAGCCAAGTGAGGGAGGGAGAGTAATGAGAGGTCGAAACAAAACAGAATTCTCTGTGGGTGTAAGAAAAATAAAACTAGACTGCAGCTCTTTGCCTGCATGCGACTGTGAGGATGCTGCAATTATCGTTCTTATTGAAACCACTAGTTATGTTGTTTGAAATTGGAGGGATGTGAATGAAGAGGAGAAATGACACCATACTGGAAGAGCTACCTTCAAATTCTCTTTTCTGTCTTTTGTTTTAGTCTTATAAATTGAAGAAGCGTCATCTGCTCAGTCTGTTTTTGCATGTGAAGGATGAAGGGAGATCTGTGTCCAGAGAACATTTCTGAAATGTTATAGTCTTCGTCCTTTCCAAGTGAAAAGGTGTGTTTCTTGCTGGAATAGTAAAAGACATTTTATGCTTTCCTGAAGGTTATCTTTGGGATAGTGAGAAAAAAAGATTAATGTTCTGGGATTTGGCTTTTTTTTAAAGCCTACCTGAAAGTAAAGAAGAAAGGCTACAGATCCGTATTCACTGCATGAAAGTGTAGCAGAAACGGAACCGTCTTACTAGATTTTAGGGGGAAACAAGCTGGAATGGAAATAATGACTGACACTTGTTGGATAACCCGACTGAAAGCCCCGGGACAAACGGACACAACGACCAGCGTTCTGTGCCGTAAGCCAATTTATTGCTGCGTGACAGTATCTTATATAGTGTTAAAACGTCCCACCCAGGAACCCAGGACCCCTCCCACTGTGCTCGCAGGCACCCCAGACCCCTCCTTTTGTGCACGCAGGCACAACCCAGAATAATCCCACAGACACTTTGAGGATCACTTGCTGAACAATTTACAGAGACATAGTGAATGCCTGTCGTTGCTGTGTTTGACTTATAAACATTATTTTCTTCAAAAGATTTGCACTGGAGTTCAAATGCAGTGCCAATTTATAAAGACTGGCCTGGCCTTCTAGTACTTCCCTTTCCAGTACCATCTGCCCATTTTCTTGGGAAGGAGGTCATATTAGCAGAAATCACAAGAAACAGATATTGGACAGTATTTGGCTAAGATCAGATCTCCATAGCACAATCCTAAAAACAAACAGAGAAAAAACCTTTTAGCTTGCTGATATTTCCTCGTTAACTATCTTTCAGAACCTGTGTGTATGTACTTTTTAACCCAATACACCGTTTGTTCATTCCATATACCTACTGTTTTTCTCTAATACCAAGTTCTTCTCTAGTCTAAGCCTTGTAAAATCACAGGATAACTGCACTGCTACCATGTCCCAACTGGATAAATAATCTTACCGTAAGAAAGCCATGGCTCTTTGTTGTGAAACCTACTTTTCTGAAACCATGCTAACCGTGATTCCTGTTTTATCCTCTGAGTCACTTCTGATAGAGAGCTGAAAGAAATTGTTGCGTTGTTTTGCTGGAGATGTGTCAGAATAAGCAACCTTTTCCTCATTTTGAATATCGCAATTGTAGCGGCAAGTCTTCAATTCTTAGAAATTTCTACATTTTTCCAAGATTTGTTAAAATATGTTGCTGTGTGATTGGCTTCTGGTCTAGTTTCACGAAGACTGAGAGCGTGAGTTATTCTTGTCCATAAATAAGTTGTCCTACCTTACTTCTAGAAGCAGAAATTGTCTATTTCTGACTGTACAAGGAGCATATTTGATAACCTCTACTTTGGAGTCACCAGAATAGCATATTACTTATCCCTACACAGTCTGGATTGCAGCATAAAGAGCAGTTGGCTCTGTTGTTCAGCTAGGCCTGTAAGTCTGGTGACACAACACGTGCCAACCAACACTCCTGAAGTTTCATTAGCTACAACTGTAATCTCAAAGCATGCTGATTTCGAAACATCTATAGCCAGTATTATTTTTACTTAAAATGCTACCCCTTCCTGCTTCTTTTTTGCTACTTTTTTCTTAGAGTGCAAGTTGTCATCATCCATTTAAGTTTTCCAGTCTTGTAACCCATTCCACATGCTTTCAGCAATACCAGCCACCATCCATTTCTAACTGTTCTCAAGCTTCTCTAATTCTTCATCTCTTTCATCCAGAGTCTAAGGTTTCCATCCTGGGCAGGTCATGTTATCTGCTTAGTGTTAAACAATACAGAAGTGTCTACTTTCAGTTAAACAATATTTGTCCTTGTGTCATTTCTCTAAGACTGTGACGGTCCCTAACTTTACATTTTCCTGGAGGCTAGACTTACAGAGTACTTTTTGTTCATTTATTTTTATTTTCCTTCCGTAATTCCCAGGTTTGCCAGCTAGCTTCTCAACATCTCAGAAATATTTACTAGACCTTTATTTTAGAGGAGTCTGTGTTCCTGTGTTTACTTTCATGAATATATAAATCCAAATGTCTCTAAAAAGTCGGTTTGTGCCCTATAACACTGCTGGTACTAACTACTCAGAAATTGTAAAATTGCTTTAAAATCGTGGGCTCTTTCTAATAAAACATATTGAGGGTGGTTGGAGCAATAGTCTCCCAGATTTCCAAACTGTTAGGATCCTTGTTTTCCTACCGTTCTTTACCCATACAGGACAGATACACTTTTTAAAGTAAAGCTTTGATTCTCCTATACCACCTTGACTCAAGGAAGTGAAACTTAAAGGAAAAATATGTCAAATCTTACAGTAGCATTGCAAAGTAATGTAATACTTAGGATTTTCCTTACCCTTGGTTCAGTGTCCTCTATTCTCATGCTGCCCAGCCGGACAGCTAAGGTGATGGTGTCCATCTCTTGTCCACCTCTTGTACCCCTCCCTTGCTCTTTTTGACCTCCTCCACGATCTGCCAGTGTAAACCTCTTTCCTGGAAGCTTCTCCTCAGCCATGTTTGTATTTCTAGCACGTGTCACGCGGCCCTTTTAGAAAAGACACCTCGCAGGAACGAATCACATTGGTTCCAAGCGGCTGTCGGCGGCGAGGATGCGGGTGAAGTAATTGCTCGGCACAAAGAGCGTGTTTATAAACAGCTTCATCTGCCACCAACAAGGAAGCCGTGCACGCGTTTCTGTGTGTACTGGCTTTATTAGACGTTGCAGCTAACAGGAGTAATAAAATCATCACCAGCTCCTGGCCAGATTTAACAGCACAGCCGCAGCTCTAGGGAGGCCTCCACGTCGTCCCCATGCCAGGAGCACGAGGAAGATCTCGCCTTCCCTTCTCACACTAACCGCTGCCGAGGTGGGTGGCTGGCTTTCCCTTGCCAGTGGTGGCAGGCAGACAAGCCTCGGCACTAATTTGGGAATAGAAAGGGCTTTGCTGGAAGGCCAGGGGCCGTTTGCAGCTGTCCGCCCATTTCCTGTGCAGTGGCGATTCGGGAGGGCGATACCTTGCGAATAAGCCAGCCGTGAGCAGCAGCAAACACGCTGTGCTGTGCTTCACAATGGCCTTCTGCCTGCTTTGGCTGTTGGGTTTGGGCTCTGAAGGTACCCAAACATACCATCTTTCCACAGAAGATCCGTTTAAAGTGTCTTTTTTTTTCCCCGCTACCATTTTTAAAGATGCATTTATAAATAACAAAGTGATTAGTCTTCATTAGGCACGTGGCAGTGAGCCTTACATCGGTGATGCTGGGCACTTAGAGCTCGCTGTGCTGATTGTAAGGGGTTACCTGCACCGCCTTCAGCCTGCATTTCCACCCCGACCCATGCTCCCAAGCCGGAGGGTCATTGTGTGTCTCTCAGCTTTGTTAAATTCAGAACTGCCTCTGGACTCTGCTGTCTGGCAGGTAACAAACTGTTAGCAAAGTCCTTTGCTATGGGAAAGCCTCTTCCAGATAGTCTGGAGTTTGTTCTTTAGTGTAAGTATATTGCTCTCGTCTTTCCCAGCCTTTGTAAAGAAAACTGGAAACTGGATTTAAAATTAACTCTCTCTTTCCATCTCTTTTTCCATCTCCGTCCCACAGTAGGGGTCTATATGAACTGAGCTTTTATTCCAAGCAAACTTGTAAATTTTTTATTAGCATCAGAAGAAGAGGCTCACTTTGCACACAGAGGGATTCTTCCGACCAGAATGGCTCTCGAGTACGCAGTACCGTCCCCTCGCTCCCTTTGCTGCAGGGATGGGAGGACTCTGCCACGTGCGTTTCCTTTGGTTTCTGCTCCTTGCCACAGACAGTGGTGGTCTCCCAGCCCCCAGCCTGCTTTTTTTTTTCAGGGACCCAGTCCCTGCAGCCTGACCCTGAGGCAATGTCTGCCTCTTAAGGAGCTTGCAGCAAGCAAAACTGTTTATCAGACGATGGATCAATAAGGGTTCAGAGGGTACAGGGTATCCTGTAATTAAAAAGCCTATTTGGAACTATTAATAGATTGTGGTTACCTTAAAAACAAGCTCCATCCTGTTCTTTTTTTTTTTTTTTTTCCACGTTTCAGCCTGCCTTGTTTTTTTCCATGCCATGTAGGCTCCTTCCCTCTGCCCGTAGCTCTGCTCTCGGGAGAGGCGCTGCGAGGAGGGCTGGGGAGCTCCCTAGGCTGAGCATCGGGCCAGATGGGGAGCAGGGGATGACACCACTGCCATCCCTCCCGATTACACACGCTGACAGCTTCGTTTTGGGTAACACGGTGAAGTGCTCAGAATACCAGAAATGCCACAACTGAAGTTGTCCGCAGCTATCTGCGCTACCCTGGAAGCTGCAAGAAGTGGCAGGAGATGAAAAAGGATGCAGGAAGAGGAGCTAAAACATACAGATATCGTACGGGAGGCTGAGCACTGCCAGAAAGAGCAAATTCCCTGCTGTATCATAATCCCCGGGCTCCTTAAGTGTTCCCAGCGATGCCGAAACAGGCTGTTTATCCAAACACATGAATGCAGTTCAGCTCTTTTGCCTGAGGAGGAGGACATCAGTAAATACCGATTAATGTTCCAGCCAGGAGCTTAGGTCCAAATAATACTTTTCAGAAGAAAAGTAATCGGCTGAGCTTTGGTGGCTCATTGTCACTCGTCTTTGTTTACTGCAGTTCATGGCTTTCAGCCTGTTAGCAGTCCGAAATTGTGTAATACCTCTTGAAAGATAGCCCCAGTAAGTGGTTAAGAGCGCAGCTTTGGAGGCCTGCGTTCAGGAGGTTCTGCCAAATCCCAGCTGATGCATCTCATTTGCTAAAGAATGCGGCTTCTGCGCTCTCAGCAAAGATTTCATTCCTCATGGGCAGTGGGAAACCTGCCCTTGCTCTGTTATTGTTCAGCAGCTTAGCAGTAAGTCCGGGACAGCCAACTTTGTTACTATGGAGAGAAGCCGGTCTGTTGGCTCCTCGGTTCCTCGTCCTCGCCTCGTGCTTGCATGCATGTATTCCTGGGCCCTCCTGCCCTTGCTTAGCTGCTTCCCCTGTGTGTGAGGAACACTTTGCGTGTATCAGCCTGCAAGCCTATCTTACACCTCGTGAAGAAAGCACCCATCCTGTATCAACACCTTGTGCCAACAGGTGGCTTGCTCATTTACACCCGGTGGGAGCTTGTTAGCAGCTCTTGCTCTGCGGTGAGAGTGGGAGCTGCCGAGGCAAGGTCAAGTATCTGGTAAGAAAGCAAGCCCACGTCCAGCAGCACTGTCACAAAATCATGTTTTAATGTTTTACCTCGCTCTTTTTCACTTCTGTTTCACACTTGTGCAATATTAAAGTCTACTCCTCGCTCCAATCTCAGTCGTTGGCTGCTCATGCTAGCAGCCTGCTGTAAAACCTGCTCTGCCAAGTTCCTCCCCGCTAGCTAAAAGCTCTGTTTGTTAAAAATAGAGGCATACCTGTAACCTGCCGTTTGTTGCCTTATGCTGTTTGGAGAAATTGAGGGGGAAATAAAGAAAAGAAGGAAAAAGAAAAAGAAACAATTTTCAAAGGGTCGGCCTAGAAAGCATTTAGGGTCTGCCCTGAGAAGATACCTCCTCGTCCGATGTGACTTTCCTTACAGGCTTGAGAGTTAACCTTCTCAAAAGAATCTGCATTTTAAATTGCTTTTGGTGCATAGTATTGCCTAGAGAAAGGAAAATTCATGAGATTGCCCAATAGGCATGGTCTAGGGAATTATTTTTCCAGTGTGTGCTTCTCTCCCTCTAAGTCCAGCAGTTCTTTTTAAGATCTGCCCTACATTACGTTTGTTCCTTTCCTCTCCCCCTGCTACTCCACGAGCCATTTTTCTCTCTCCCTCTAACCTCCCCCCTCAAGCTTGCCCTCTGTTTCCCCTCATTCAGCTTCTGCTTCTCTGCCTCCCCTTCTTGTCTGCTTAATAGCACGGGGCTGGGTTTTGGTATTGTCACAGCATGCAGGAAATCGCTGAAGACACCGTGGCTTTGTGTGGCCTGTGTACCTCTGGCTGATGGAAATAGGATGAAATATTTGTTGTCATATTAAATGTTTTTTTAACCAGTCATGAGACAGATGAAGGACTGGGGGATCTTCGATATAATCTCGCTAATGTGGTGGCACCGTCCCTGTGATAAATCTGGCCGCTCCACCTTCAGTCTGCCCACTAATCCATCTCGACCAGGACTTCAACGTTCAAAGCTATGGAGCAGCCCTGCTGGATTAAGGTTGCTTGTAGCATACCCTTATTGTAGATGGCTAAAACAAGCAAAAAATGTGTGTAGGAGTTTTCTATTGTTGCATTGCTAGTGGCAGGCAGTTTCCCACACCCTGAGGTTTTGTTCCTGGCAGTAAATTAGTTTTATAAGCCTTGATATTCTTATAGATGGAAAAGTAATTTCAAGTGATTTTTGTTGTGACTTTTAAGCTGTGTTAATGATACCTTCTCCCGCCCTTCTCGTGGCGTGAAACTGTTCTCATCGTTTGAGGATAGCTTCAGTGCTCCCACCAAGTGATGTGTAAAACAGAAATATTTAAGGCCTTTCAAGACCTTTTCAATATGTATGTCACAAAGTACCTAACATGCTATATGGATATATAGTGAAATTTACTGTACGTGGGTTTTTTTGGGTGGTATTTACCTGCTTCGTGTTACCACGTAGGGGTCATTAGTCCAGAGGCAGGTGTGCAGGATGGTACCGGGCAGCCTGCAGGCCTCGGGCAGAGGAAGCTCTGAATTTCACCTGAAGATTTCAGAGATGAGAGAGGTCTCTGGGTCTGCTGAAGCAGAAGTTTGTTTGCTCTCACCCAGTTCCTGCACCTGGTTTGCAGGGGGGTGGCGTCCTTGGCGCAGTCCCTGACTCTGTTTGCATACAGGGTGGGCTGTGAGGGTACTGCTGAAGGGACACGGGTGTCACCTACAGACGGGCTCACAGTTTGCAGGAACGTCGGGAGACCTCAAGAGAGCTCCTGGCACCGTGACCATGACCTTTGTGTGTGCTCCAGCATTGCAGGTTAGGGCTCTGCTTTCCTCTCCTCGCGCTCAGGACCCCTGCTCTGGGCACAGCGTGCTGTGTCAACAAAATGCAAAGCACTGATGTCGACAAATGAGCCGGTTTGTTCACGCTCCCAAGGAGCACGTTCCTCTGGATGAAGCATGGCCATTTGGAAAATCCTCCTAAGCAGCCCTGAAATCCAGGTCCTGCTGAGGAGGCAGAGCCGTGGGGCACCGTGTTGTTTTTAAGGCGGTCTTTTATCACCTCGCAGATTTTTTCAAAGCCAAAAATGCAGGTTAGTGCGATCGATTTTCAATTAATTGAGAGTCACGTGGCCTCTCTCTCGCCTTCCTTTTCTTTACCTCTTGCACCCCTTTTATTTTCCTGTTAATAGACCATGTGCTGCCTCTTCAACTTGGCGGGTGCTTCCTCACCTCCACAGCCCCCGTCAATGGGGGCACTTCCCCAGGGCTTGCACAGCTTGCCCCCTGTGTGGTAATGAAACTGGGGAAACGGGGTGGGTTTTCTTCTAGTTCTTGAGGATTAGATTCTTCTTTTTCAAAGGCTTTTTTGGCCTCACAAAATTAGATCACTGCTACGCGAAAAAACAGCCCACTGTGATCACGGCTTAATAGCACAATGCCAGAGCTCCCTTGAATGTTGTTCCCATCTCTTCGAGATTAAGTGAGATCCAGTGGGCTGGACCTTTCATCTGCATGATAAAGGCCAGCGAGGCAGCTTGTAAATCCTTTCTTTCCATCTTTACGCCCTGCAGTTTGGGACCTGAAGGCCTGAAATAATTTTTGCTTGCTAAGAAGAAACTTTCTGTAATCCATGAGGAGATGCCATTATGCTAATTAGCGCTGTTAGGGACAATCAATGCGTGCGTGTCATCCAACAGCAAGCGCCGATCCCCTCACAATCAGCAATTTATCATGCCTTGCCAATGCAGGAGGGCTGGCACTATTTTATCCATATAAATTTCTCATTCATTTAGTCAGTAAATCATGGTGCACTTCATGAGAGTCATTTTTAATGTGATTGCGTTTTGTTAAGTTTTAATCACGCATAATGGATTTTATCTGGCAACGAGGTCAACTGGTAGTCTCTGCCTCTGCCGTTTGTGTCCTACCCTCCCTGCATGGAGAAGTGCTCAGCTGTACCCGGGCCATAGGATCATTGAGGCTGGAGAAGACCTCTCAGTACCAGGCTGGGGGGAGATGAGGAAATCCAGGAGGCTCAGGGAGATGAGCTCTTACGAGTGGTTTCAAGCAGCCAATGCTCAGCTGGGCATTTACCCGAGGTGGCCTGTGCAGTGTGGGTGTGAGGCCTGGAGCCGTGGGGGTTTTCCGAGAGACAGGCTCTTTGCCTTGGTGTCTTCATCTTGAGTCCAAACGCTGCACCTTGCTTGTTCTTCAGCTGATGGAAAAAGTCCTGTTGTCTTCAGCTGCAGAAGGAAAGTGCCCTGGATCCCCCTTGCAGTTTCAATGCAACGCTGTTGTCCTTGCTTATTGAGAGTTTCCACTTGTTTCATGTGTGTGGTTTGATTTTGAAGCAGGCCACGATGGGCTTTTTTCATGCTTTTCCCTTTTGGTGGTTTCTCTGTGCTTAAGCCATCGAGCTTTTTTCCTTGCCACCCTTCATGCTAGGAGTTTTACATTTTGTGAACCAAAAAGTCGCTTTTTGGGGGGGGGTGTCATCAGACAGCTCCTAATCAGCTTCTTGGGCTGGGTTGCTTGTCCGGGTGTGGGGAAGAACCATATCAGTCCTCACTGGCTGCGTTCTCTGCCTTCCTTCAGAGGACTTCATGTAAGGTCGGTGTATCGTTCAGAAAGCTGCTCGGGTTCTTCTGGGACTAAAGGTACTGTAAGAGTATAAACCCCTTTTCATGCCCCAGAAGGCCGGCCATCAATCATGGGACAGCCATTTCAGTCCTTCCTTCGGATTCCTGATCTCCTTCTTTTGTTGCTCTGCTGAGAGCGTGACAATTTGGAGACTGATGACCCTTCCTTGTACCGCAGCACTGGAGGGGAGAGAGGCAGAATTAATTGTCCGCGACTTTCACAGGAGCTTTTTCCTGCTGTACCAACCTACAGGGACACCTTGTGGGCCCTAACACTGTGACTCTCCGCCCTGCTCTGACTTCCCTGCAGAGCCCGATGTGCTCCTCAAGGTCTGCTTCTCTCTGCTTACACTGCTGCAGCTCAGGCACACTCGCTGAAGTTTTGCAGAAGTCACTCTCAGAAAAGAGCTGGGCCTTTTGTTTGGTAAATGGACGTTGAATAAACCTCCTCTGTTTTTTTGTTAATATTTAAGAGAAGAGCACCCCGAAGACATTTTAAATCTTAACAGGTTTGTAGTGTATCTTTCTGTCTTTGCCCGTCTCTCTAATGCAACTTTGCCTACAGCCCCATGCGTTAGCAATGCAAAGCAGATTCTGAAAGCCAAGGGAATCCAAGCCTTTCCAGATGAACACTGTGATTTACAAAAAAAAAATTAAAAAAAAATCTAGAAAGAATAAAGGTTGGCCAAGTGGCATATGGCATGACAGTGACCCTGCTGTAAGGACAGACGTACAGAGCTAATGGTAATCCTATACTGGAGCCAGATAACATCCTGAGGTTAGGAAATCAAAGCCCCATGCTTTGGCTTAGCGGAGAATTAGCATGTGGAGCTTGCCTTAGCTCTGCAAACAGGGCAGTTTGCTTCTTCCTCATGCTGCGTTTGGGGCTTGCAGCCTTGGCAGCAGCGAGATCCTGCCCTAGCCTGTGCAGGAAAATCAGACCCATGAGTCTGAGCGGGGAACCGAGCACATCGAGCGAGGCTGGGGCGATTGGGTGGGCTCAGGGATAAAGTGTGAGTCCACTAGGAGCTGTGCGGGACCATTTCGTGGGGTCGAGCGCAGTGCAAAGGCACATTTGTCTTCCAGGGAGAAACATGTGACATAATTATTTCCCTGCCTAGTAGCACGCAGGCATGGCTTGGCAGCAAGTGAGCGAACCGCTTGTTACATAAATGCTGTGCCCTCCTTCAAAACACCAAGTTGCAGTCAGGCAGTAATAAAAACCAAGAGGTTTTTTTTGCATTTTCTCACAAACTGCCTCTACCTTGCCCCCAGCTCACCTCTCAGCCCCACTGCATGTAATTTTGCTTTCTCCCTCTTTCTTCGGGTTTTAGAAGATATTTATCAGTGTGATCTTTCTTAGTCATTTTCTAAAGGAAAGTAGGTCACGTCTTCACGTGTACTCAATATCAGTATCGGTGCTTGGAAGAATGGACACACAAATCCCTAGGATAGGACCGTCATTTTTGGGGGTGCAGTTTTGGATGTCTTGGTGGCATTTGGGTAGGGTTGATTCTTTTACATGGCAAGACAATCCTGGTTATAATAAGTGTCAACAAAAAAGATATTTTGAGCATATTTATAATGTTTCTTTTTATATTTACTTTTATTGTACTACAAAGGAAGGATTAGGGTACAGAAAAAGCACATATCGCAGTCTAAAAGCAACATACAATTTAAGAACAACAAAAAAGTGCTTATTTTGGATGGAAATCTCCTGGCTCAGTTGCAGAAGGTGGACAAGGGTCTGAAGAATATCTTGTCGTTATTCTTAAGCATATGCACGTGTTTTGTATTGGATGATCAGTGGTCAGGAATGGGGCTCCCTCCTACTTTTTTCTATTGCATATACAATGACGTCTAAAGAACTTGTCCCCATAGTATCTGAACTTCATCTACAAAATTAAGATTATGACAAAATTAAGGTATCTCAGTCACTCCAAAGGTGAACTCTTTTATCTACTTAAAAGGCACACATCGGATTTTTTATTTTTTTAATGTAAGTTTTTGAAAGAATTTGGGTTTTATTCCTTCTTTTAGAAATGAGCTTTAGTGTTTCTTGTTGTTTCTCTTTGCATTTTGCATTCGAATTGTGTTGTTAATACATTTCTTTCTTTCTCTGCTTTTGTTTTGCATAATCTGCTGCTTTTTTTTTTTTTCCTCTGTATGTAGAGTTGCATTCTCTTACTTAGAATAATGTATGATGGGGGAAAAGATGAAACTCATTGAAATATTCAAGCAGGAAAGAGTCCACTTATACCATCCCCTCTTGTTTTTGATATTGTCGCTGGAAGCAGGAGCGCCGAGGTGGCCATTTCTGCACACACAGGCAAACAGCCATCGTGAATATTTAAAATCCAGGCTGCTAGCAGAGTAGCCACATCATATTTGTTGCAAGTGATCGATCACTAACAGTTGGAAACTGAGGGACTGGGAGCTTCTATTGTACATTGAAGAGGATTATTTCATGTAGTTGAGAATCCCTGTCAGAATATAGAAGTGTATTAGCAGAGAAGGCGTTGCACACCCTAGGGTTCCCTGCAATATCCAATTCACTAAACACACACACTAAGCAGAAATCAGACTGAACAGCCAAGATTTTAGCTCTCTGTTGCTTCTTTTGGATCAAGCACGTGAACAAAAAACACGACATGATACTTGCCCTGCCCTTCTGATCTCTGCACAGGTTCTTCTTTGTGAAATGTGTTTTGTTTCAGCTCCTGATAAAGCTGTTTGTAATATGGACAGGTTGCTCAGTAATGGCATTGTGAAAAGTCTTTTAATTGCTGTATGTAATTGTTTATCGATGTTCATGTCGAAGAAGGTCTTCGACAGTACTTCACAGTACTTCTGGTGGGAGTGCTAAAAATTAATGTTAATAGAGTCGTAAGAGCAGAGCCAATCCATCTGTTCTCGTCCCCTTCTCTGGGCCCTAGGTGCAGCACCTCAGTGCACACTACTTACTGTGTTCTCCGAGGGAAGTTTTTAAAAGGGCAGTGATGCCCCAAATCCTACAGAAAGCGCAGGTTGGAGCCCTAATCTCATTCCATCTTTTAAAAGATGTTTCTCTGCGCATCCACCACTTTTCTCTTCCAAAACCCGGCTAGACAAGAGCGCTCTCCTCTCCCCAGCATCAACTGATGCTGAAGGGACAATGCACAGGGCAGTGTGTGCTGCCTCGCCTTCCACTGTGTGGTCACTGCTGGCTGCCTGCTGCTGTGTGTAGAGGGCGTG
Organism: Anas platyrhynchos; assembly: GCF_047663525.1. Lineage (NCBI taxonomy): Eukaryota > Metazoa > Chordata > Aves > Anseriformes > Anatidae > Anas > Anas platyrhynchos. The sequence continues at coordinate 40,012,423 of NC_092590.1, forward strand.
CTTTGGGGCAGCTTTATTCCTGCCTCGGCCCAGGCAGGCAGGTACGGCTGCTGCAGTGCCTGGAGCTTTTGCTCCTTGCTACAAAAACAAGACCGTATTCCTGTTGCACCGATCAGACACTTGGATATCTATATATTTTTAACATTTCCTGGTAGGCCAGTTTCTGGAAACTCCACTATCGCTGTGTTGTTTAACTCCATCCCCATTCCAAACACTGTACGAGATTTTTCCTAAAACACAGCTTTCTTAAATCTAGTCCAAATTTGCAGTGGCAACAACGGCATCTGAGCTTTGTCCACAAGGAGAGTTTATATGTAAAGATAACGTCTCATAAACAGGGTCTACATCACGTGGAGATATTATTTTGTGAAGACCTTCAGCGGGCGTTCGGTTTGCTTAAGGAATCTTCACGGCCAGTCTCATCAGAAGCACCGACAGATAAATATAATCCCTGCTGCTCTTCTCATATTTCGGGTCTCACAGACACTGTTAGCCTCCGAGATTATCAGTGCCAAATTCAGAATATGGAGGGAGGGGAAAAAAAAAAACAACAAGCATAATAAATGTTTCGTTTCACCTACTCTTCACCTTGTTTCTCTCACAGTTGTGCCAAAGGGGCTGTTGCTCCCGATGCCGCCTCTCCACAGCCTGCGTCAGGACCTGACGTAGCACTGGCGTGTTGGAAAATTCCTGTGCCCCTGGGGTCTTCAAGACGAGACCCAGGAACCATGGCACTTCGGCTCAAATCACTGCTCTTCCTAGAGAAACCTAGATGTGCTCGGAAACGAGGGTGTAACTTTTTAGAGAAAGACTGGCAACCAGCAGAGGGTTGCAGCTGGAGAACATGGTTGGTTTTGTGTTTTTTTCCTGGAACAGATCAGCACTTTTTGGTCATCTGAGTAGGGCAGGAAGGCTCCTGAGTAGCAGTGCTGTCTTAGCAGCGTGTTGTCAGTCACAGAGTAGAACTGCTTGGGACCCTTCTGAATTTCTCAGGCATGGCCCCTCTTTGGTTTGGAGGTTTTCCTCCACGTTAGTGCATGTCCTTGGCCTCCTGCCTCTCAGCCCTGGCTAAGCGTTTGCTCCTTTACTCTGCCTGAGAAAAGCACAGCAAATGGAGGGGAGACCGAGGTGTGCTCAGATGACGTGGAAACCTTACAAAATTCCTGTGTTCTCCATTATTCTCATACCAATGAAAAGTGGAAGTCAGTTCCCCTCTGGTTGAGCAAATAGGTGATCATGGAGATGTGTGTCTTGCTATAGTCCCTTTTGATTTCATAGCCCTCATTTCCAATGCAGCTGCTTTGGCTCATTCTTAAATCTTAGACTCCTTCCTCTCCACACTGGCTAATTTTTGCAAAGAACTAAAAGAAAATGAGATAGATAAATGAGCCAAGGACTAGAATCCATCTGAGGTGGCAAATACTGCAGTACTCTTCAAACCCTACCTGAGGAGGAAGATGCCTTTTGCTGCCTCATCTGTGGATGTCCAAGGCGTGATGCCTCCAATCTCCTTGGCCTTACCCGTGGTGATTGCATGTCTTTTTCACTTCCAGAATCATCTTGCTTTAGGAAAGAGGAAATTTGGTCCTGACAAGCTGGGAGACTGGTAAACAGCTGAGAGCATGTAGGAGGTGTCTTCAAATGTATATTTCTACAGACACAGGGAATTTCTAGGCTCTCTTATTTGTGAGCTAGGATATTCTCAAACATAGCATTATTGGCAACTTCATATCAAAATGGATTGAAATACAGAGTTTCCTCTTGGGCTTGCATCAATCCACCCCACATAAAAAAACAAAACACTGTCCCCACAAACAAAGCAACAACAGCTTGAGCTGGACAGCTTTAAATTTAGCTTAAAGATTTTGGGAGAGTAGGCTTTCTTGGATACAGGGATTCCACTTTTCAGTGTAAGGAGAGGCTGCTCTGTGTGGTCTGATCAGCAGAAGAGAGCAGCAGCAGGAATTAGAGTGAATTTCCCCTCGTCTGTGGAGAGATCGCGTTCGAATTCCACCTTGTTAAATGGCTGGCTGAAATTGGGCATGATTAATGGGCAAAATGAAAATTAGATTATGTGTCTTTACTCTTCCTGTGACCTCTACTTTCTCCTGTATCAATTGCAAGCGATCTGTTTAAAAAAAATAATAATAATAATCCTGCATAAATACCCTGAAGAGATGGGGAGAGGAGAGGAGAGGCTCGTCACCCCCGGGTAAATCTCATGCTGCCCCCACAAGGCACAGCCTCCAAGGCTGCATCCAGCAGTACTGAAGCCTGAGGAAGGAGTCACAACGTGGAACAAACCCCAAAGTTTCAGGCCACCTGTCAGCAGTCACCACATATGGCAGTCGCCCATGTGGAACTGCATCCTGTGGGGGATTTGGTTTCCCTGCTCCAGCTGCACGCAGGAGCTGACCTGTACCTCGGGTACAGGCAGCCCTTGTGAACAGATGCCTCCCTCCTCCTTGAGGGAGCCAGGGGTGTGTTGCCTATCTTTGGACTCTTGCATGGGCAAATCACTGCTCATCCACAGGCATGTTTGCCTGGGGTTCTTGGGTAGTTTTGACATCCCTCAGTGCTGCCTCATGATCTGAATGTGGGTCCCTGCACCCTTTTGGGGCACCTGCACGTGTGGAGGCACCGTCAGCCTCTCCTCCTGTCAGCCTCCAACATGCCAGAAAGCACAAGCTTTTCATTTTCGGTGCGGACCACTTGGGCTGTGTCCTCTACATTTCCATTCCTGGAGGGAGCAATGCACGCGTGAATCCTGCATTCACCCCAGAGAACTGAAAATCACCATTGTGTGAATTGCTACCCGGGTAACCTCAAGGGAAGGGCCAGAAGGGATGCATGCCTTCTTGCTACCAACACCATAAAACTAAGAACAGGGTCTGACACCAGACTGTGAAACCGCTAATTCTCGTCTTTTTCTGTGCGGCACCATTGGTTTTGGGATCGCAGGCAACATGGTTTCATTTGAAGAGATTTAGGTGCAAAACCTCCAGGGGACTTTGGCTTGCTCCTGGGGCTCAGAAGGGCTGATGAGTGAGTGGGCACCGTGGTTTGAGCTGCAGGGCACAATCCAGGTTTTCCAGTGTGGATATTGGGTGTCTTCTTTGGAAGGCCTCAGGTCCTAGCGTCCCAACTTCTGTAAGAATCTTATTTTTTGTGTTTAAAAATAAGTGTTATTTAGCAAGGGAAAGCTCAAACCTGGCACCTGCAACAATAGGCAGATGGGAAAAACACAAAACTTAAAGCTGATGATACTAAATGATGCTATACCCTAGCATAAGGGTAAGAAAAATGCTATGAGAAACCTCAGGGTTTCCCATGGGAAACAGTAAGTAGGTCATGGGCACGCTTGGCGTGGAGGTACATAGAGTTTCCTTTAAACTGAGCTGAGAATCAGAGGCTTAAAGAGGAGGTAGTTCTGAGCAGAAGCCCTTTTTCAGGGCTGGTATGTTTAATGAAGTCGTTTGCCCACCCTTAAGGGAAATGAACCATTTGTGCTGCTCCTGTCCTGTTCCTGTTACCTGGCACTGACCCGAAGCCAGGCAGTACAGCATTGAGGTGAGCAATGATACCCTCAGTGCGGACCCAACACAGCCTCCTTCTGCCTAACACGACACGATTCTCAGCAGCTTTGTTGAGGAGCCTCCTGCCTAATTAATAAATCCCAAACCTGCTGCAGCACTGCTCAGCCGGCACTCCAAAAGCCTCTGCTCTGCTGTTGTGGGCTGTGGCATGAGGCCCTCTCTGTGGTGCCGTGCTGCAGGGCTTGGAAGGGACAGAGGACACCGCAGTGCTTGTCCTTCGGCTCTTTCATGCCATTTTCCCCTCAGTTTCCATGTTGGAGGTCTTTGTGCATATCTTGTTGTCTTCTAATAGTTCTTGTACGGGGGGAGCCCTCTTTGTGTGTGTGTCTGCTAGAGCTGCCTGCTCCTGCAGTGAGAGTCCTACCCAAGTGACCCTCCTCTGTAGGATCATAGTGGGAGGCCAAGCGCTGCGGCTTTTATCTTGGTGTCATGAGTCAAGGTCAGCCTGGTCCCCGAGGAAACTACCTGTCTCCTCCTCCTGCTGTGGTTTTGGAGGGGCTTGCCATCCGTGGTTGAGCTCTCTTTCTGCAAAAACAGCCTCGTGTTTAGAGGGGAGGTAGAGGGGAATTGCGGAAAACAGTGGCCCGCATCTCAAATAAGGTTTTGAAGCCTGTTCTGTAAAGGCTCCCATTTTCTTATGACTCAATTGCTTGAAACGGCAAGTTTAAAGCTCTTTGTACAGGTGTAGGTGCGCTTGATAGGTGAATGAGAGTTGAATGCAGGTATAATTGGGCCCACATTTCTACGCAGGTATTTTGACCAGACAGTCAGCTATTAGCTCCAAATACGATGCTCTGCCCTCTTACATCAGTTCATCTGCCACTCAGACATGCTTAACAAGACGTATGCTGCTTTTTATGCACATAGCCCTGCTTAATGCTAAGGATCATTATATGTGGAGGGCTGTCCTTGCTACATCCTTTCGGAATATCCTCTCTGAGGAGAGAAAGTTGCTGCCCATGTAATGTGGCTGTCCAGAAGCGCTTGCAAATCTAACGCTTCAATTTGCTTTTTAGGCAGGAGGTGGGACACTCAGTTTGCCACTATACCCTAGGAAAGGAGTAGGTGTCTGGAAACCCTAAGTTTGCTTCTAGCCGGTAACACAGCCTGCCGCACGGCACTCAGCGAGCCACTTAACTTCTCTCTTTCTTCTTCCCATAGTGGTGGAACAGTTTCCCAGCGTATCTCGTCTTTTATGTTGTCCATCTGTTCGCTTCTGTGCTTTTTTGGCCCAGGATTTCCATTATCCCTCTATCAAGGCATGTTGTCAGGGCAGAAGGCGTAGCGAGTAGCGACTGCCTGCTCAACATATAGCAAACACGGGCGAAGAAAAGCCGCGCTTTATTTACACAACAGCTTCAGTCTGTGCCACGGCGCTATATTAAATGCGCAGGAGGCTCGCAGCGGCGCCGCTACACATGTTCGGTAATATGCGTGCTCCATGTGTTGTTTTCTAGCCTCCTGGGAGAGCTTGCCTGCTAAAGTTCTGCAGTCTGGATCTGCTGTGTGTTCGGCGTTATTTTGGTACCAGCTGATAGCATAAAGACTGAATAAATTTGCTGCACGTTAGACGTGGCCCTGTGCAAATAAATGTGCACGTTAAGAAACCCCTCCATGACATAATTAGTTGTCTGTAAGCCGCGGTGTCATTGTGCGGAGTAATTAGTTCTGTTTATTTAAAGGAGCCCTGGAAAGCTATTAGCAGTTGCCAGTGGACCAACACGAAGAAAAAGAAAAGATAAAAACCCGTGTGTGGTGTGGTTATTAGTCTCTTCATCATCCTAATGGACAGCTTGTAAGAAATTGGGCTCCCTATCACTGGCAGCGAGTCACGCCGATCGTACAGGGGCATGGTTTCCTCTCGCTGGTGATCAGGGCGCCTGGCGGAGGGCTTTGGTAGGATGCTCATTTTTATCTGCTAAGTACACGATGCTTGTAAAAACAGCGGTGGCCTTGTTACCACTTGACTTGACACTAGTTTTAGCTGTTTACATTGACACGCCACTACACTTCTGAAGCTTCAGCCTGGGGTCGGATTCATTAGAGTACTTCAGAAACGTTGCCGATGCAGCATCTGCTCTGATTTCTTCATGCTCCCTGCGTCAGGCAAGGGGGACAGAAGTAGCGTAACCTACGGGGTGATCTTCACTCTCCTGTCCCTTCTGGGGGGGAATAGCCCAAGGCCTTTGGAAAAGCACATGAGGTCTACTTGCCTGTAGTGGGGTGCTTAGAGAGGGAAGGGAACCCCGTCTGTTAACACCTCGAGGGAGGAACTGGAAACTGGCTCCAGCATCCGTGGCACAGAACTGGTTGGCAGGTCCATGTCGTAGCGTGAACATCTCTGAGAGAGGTGGCTCAACTCTTACATAGACGTCAGCCAGCTGAATTGGACAGGGTTAAAAAGAGTTGCAGCTCCAGCAGTAACTTCTGAAACCTGGAAAATTTAGTATTTTGTGGTTCTTTCCTACCAGATTTCTAAACCACCTTATACAGGCTATTAGTGAATTATTTCCCTATTCCGTAATTCTCTAACTTGGCTTATAAATTTTACAGAGAGGTTATTAGCTATTAAGGCTTGTGACAAATGACCTGGGAGAAAGAGAGAAACTTGGTTCAACTTTTCTTCCCCTCCCCCTGGATTTAGCAGCTGTGCCAAGTCTCACCTTTCTGGCCAGCGTGCTCTAGGCTTTTGTAAAGATGCAGGACCCCACAGAGTAATCCCAGGCTCCAAGGAAATGGTCCCTCTCCTGAGGGGGAGAAAATCATCTGCTACTCCCCACCGAGGCTGCAGTAACCCTTATGTGATGAGCCCCTCCAGTTAGCTAAAATAGAGGATAGAAGTGAGATAGGAGCCCTGGCCTGAGCTGCAGTTCTGCAAGTGTGTCGCTTTGCTACCATCGGTGAATGTGCAAGCTGGAAGGATTTTGGTGGGAGCAAAGCTGCCTCTCCCAGACCCCACTGGCTTTTGCAAGAGGACATTGCTGCCTGCAAAAAGGAAAGGGTTAGTCTTTAAAAAGTGTTGGAAAACCTCTGGCAGTGGTGCATGACTATAATCCATCTAATATCTGTCAGGGCTCCTTTGTCTGAGTTCCTGCAGAAGCCCATTTTTGGATCTCTGTTCTTCAAGGTGTCCTGGGCAATTTCTGTTCACAAAACAAACCGAAATAAAACCCATTAGATAAATAAGCAAATCCCATCTTCTCAGTACCCTCCGATTTGGGTAGTAGGTCACGTTATGTGTCAGAAGCTGTCCCTTAGCTGATCTTTTGCTTCTGGATGCTGTCACTTCTGCATATCGTGTGATATAAATCATACCACGAGGAATCTGAAAGCAGCAGCTCTCTATAGCAAAATTGCTGTATTGTTCTCTGAATTCACGCTGCCGGTTCTGCTGCTTTTGGCTTGCATCCTGACCACCTTTGCATGTGGCCATCCTGTCCTGTTCAGAAATCAGCCGTGCTCTAGGGTTGCTGCATGCGTGATGCATCTGTAATCATTCCGCCTGAAGGTGTGGGGGAAGGTAGCCAGCAAAACATATGAGTAAGATTTTTGCAAGCATCCTTTAGTCATTTGTCGTGAGTTGCTTGTTTCCATGGGAATTAGCAAGTGAGAGAAGACACAAGTGAATCTTATTCCTGGCTTTAGCCTTCTCTTGCCTCCAGTCGGACTGCATCAACCTGCAGGACCTATAATTTAGACCCTGGGGCAACTGAGAGGGCTCGTTTTCCTTTTTAATTATTATTGCAGCGAACAGATAGTGACCTATCAAGGGAGGAGAGGAATCGTGTGCTTACTTGTTAGCATAGCACACTGCTGCAGCCCCAACTTCCTCGTGCGGCTGTAAATATGCCAGGCCTGTCTTTGTGGTGAACCACAGATGCTCTCAGACTTTTGAGGAGCCTGGGGAGATGATTCCAGATCCTGAGGAAGAACAATTCATCTCTTTCCCCATCCCCCTATACATACATACACCATCCCCTTGTCTCTTTTTAGGTCATTTATAATCAGCAGTCATGGAGCACTGGCCTCATTAGTGATATAGCCATTCCTTCAGTGCTTCAGAAATAATCATTTAGAAAAAATGCGCGGTTTTCTTCCCTTGAGAGCCCATGAGTGATGAATTTATTTCAGTCTGGCTGTCTTGCTCTGCCTTATTTCCATATTTATTTCAACAAATAATGTACTAGGGGAACAACAAAACGCTCTCTGTGAGGCAGGCAGGGAACCTGGCGGGGAGGGGTTAACCAGGGAGATGGCATCCCAAAGCTGGGGCTCAGAGGGAGACATTTTTATTCTGGGTCATTTTGTAGCGTATATACTGCCTGAGTGTTTGTGTTCGTAAAGGTTTAGACGCCCTGGGATTTGGAGGTTGATTTATTCAGGGGCACCGGTTAGAGAGCAGCCATTGTCCCCCAGTGGTCCCAGCCAGTGACCTTCCTCCTGACAGGACCGTCCCTTTTGTAACGGTGGGCAGGTGATTAACTTCCCGTGCTGGCTAATGACTCAGGTCTCTCACAAGCAAGAGATGCTAATTGTGGCCAGAGCAGTGCTAATTGTGAACCACCAGACGAGGCGGGGAGCAGGCCCAGGGCACTCACCGTCCAGCCCTGTGTGTGCTGCACCTCCAGGAAGGGGAGCTTGCAGCTCCTGGAAACTGGCCTCATGAAGGGACCCAAACAGATGATTTTTATTCTGGAAGCACACGTTTTGGTAATTGAGTGTTACACTCTGGAAGCCCGAGCACTAAGGCCAGAGGCCAAGGGCTGGAGGCAGAGCTCCCGTCCCTTCCTGCCAGTGCCACCTTGGAGGCCCCGCACAGCTCAGCTGTGCCACCACCTCCTGGTGTACGGATCAGAACTAAGCATAGGCCATGCCTCAGGGCATGTTGAATTCCTTGAAACGTGCTTTCTAAGGACAGACCTTCCCAATGGGCTTCCTGCTAGCCCTCTTAGCGCCCCTGCTGCTGACCAAATGAATCCAAGTACGTGGCATCACTTGGTGCCGTGTGGTGGCAGGCCCAAGCCAGATGGCACACCATGTGTGGTATTTATGGTGTGTTTTCATGGGTACTTCGGAAGGGGAAGGCTCAGCCTGCCCTCTGTCAGACTACAGCCCCTCTTCTTCCCTGCCCCCCTCAGCCCCGGCGCAGGGCCTGCAGGCTCACACACGAGGTGTTATTTCTGCTACAGCTCTGTGTGTGCATTTCATTTGTTTCCTGGGAGAGCTTTTCTGAAGCTTCTGGAACTTGTCGCTTTTGCATGTATCTGTGAAGTATGTGCAATTTGCCTTGCTCCGTGCTTTCAATTCAGATTTACTTGCAGGTAGCATTTCTGCACAGAAGGCCTAGCACTTAGCTGCAGAGATCCGAGCTGTTGTACAAGTAGCAGCCCCATATATTTTGTGTACGTGCACACATGTTCTTAATGCCTCTTCCAGGTTTTGTTTTTCTTAGTTAGCATCACATTCATGTCCCTAAAACTGTTCCTCTTTTGGCTTGTTAATTGATAGCTATTCCCAGAGTTTTCTTTTCTTCCCTGTCCTTTTCACACCAAACTTCCAGAGGCCCAAGCTAACTGGTTCTCTACCAGCATTACTCTGTTGGGTGAGGGACTAATATTTAAAAGGCAGTTCAAATGCTGCTTGTGTCAACCTTCAAATTTAAAGACAAATACCCCCTCCAGTCCTTTTCTTTAAGGCAAAGCGATTGTTTTCCTCTTTTCATCCAGCCTCTTAATGCACTGCTCTCCGATCACCTTGGCAGCAACACTACAGCCAGGCAACAGGGAAGAAGCAGCAGTTGGTTTACTGCCTTCTCCCCCAAGAAAAGATCAGAGCATACATCTGTCTTGCTTTGGGGACAAGTGTCAGCAGCTCAGGAGCTCTGAGGAGGGTGTAACCGGGAAGCCTGTTAACGGCAGCACCTCCCTGTAAGAAATGGATGCTCTCAGGGGAGGAATTTAGCACTTTGGTCTTCCCAGCTGCCTGTTGGGAATGCTTTCAGCTTTTGCACAGTCATACCTCCCTTGTCTTTGAAGAATTTACCTAAGAGGAAGCATAGAGCTGTGTCTTTAATACCCTTAGCTGGTCACCTTTATTTTATAGTTGGGAAAAATGGCTTGAAAAGCTTTCACATCAGGCAACTGTAGGGGGAGAAGGATGGATTCTCAAAGAGAGCAGGTGTATTTTACTTTGCCTTATAGGTCTCAAGAATATCTCTGCTTTCTGACAGAGAAGCTCCTGAAAGTCTCAGAGACATTTTTTCATCTTTATTGAAGAGCTGGAAGCTTTGCATTTACAGAACAGATGTCCTTTGTTACAAATTTTTCATTCCTTATTGAAATAGATATGAGCAAGAATTCACACTACACAAACTCAGGGGGAAGCAGCATTTTAAATGGGATGATTAAAAACCCTTCCTTCTCCCATTGCTTCATTTTTCACTTTTGACTCCTGTGATGTCACCCATGTGCTCTCCTCCAGTTGTTGTAGCTTTTGCCGGAGAAGAGAGGAAAAGCTCACCTTGGGTGTCCATATACAATGTGAAAGGCAAGTGAAAAATAAAACAGAGGAGGGGGATATACCTTTTAATCTTTTCAGATCAGAATGAACTCAGGATCAACCCTGGGCCTCCACCCAATGCGCTTTCTTGATTCTCATTAAGTTGAACTTGCGATAACCTACTGTAAAACATTTAGTGCTTCAGACACCGGAGCAGGCTAAGACGCTGTGAAGAAGATAAGAAGATCATGTGCAGATGAATGATCAGAAGCTATAGGTCAATACATACAACAAAAACAAGGCTGACGCTAAGTTCATCATTAAGGCAGTGTGGGGAGGAGGTTCCAGCTGCACAGGCAGGGAAGGAAGACCGTAATTGAGGTCTCTGGATCTTACACCTAACGTGTTAGCCAACTAAATCACAGTTTACACCAAAAGGCTGCGAGCATCTGTGAGCTATATGGCTGCTGGTGATATTAATTTACTATAAATCCTTCCTTGTAAGCTCTTTGTAGAGTTACACACTGTGAGCTTCTTTTTTTCTGCTAAGCTTTTCTTTTGTGAGGGTGAGTTTAGGGCTGGTGAGGAGAGGCAGCCTGATGTCCATGGAAAATGAAATCCTGTATTTATCCATAGACTAAGCGCCAGCTGTTACGGCAGAAGAACCCACCGCAAGATTGAATTCAGCTCACTCAGCCCTCTCCTTCCCCTTGGTTTGCCTTCTCCGGTTGCCTGTTGTGCAGTGAAATTGGTAAGATGGATGTATCATCCATTCCGAGTTAGACTGACACCATTCAGTTCCCCAGATGCATTTTAATTGCTTTCCAGGTTTTGTCAAGCACAGGGATATCGAGCCCCTTGCTTTAATTCTGTCAGTCAAATCGGGTGCTCCTGAAGAGCTTGGCAGAGTTTTGCCAACTGGGGTACGTGCCAACTGCTCGCAGGGCTCAGAGGGGAATCTGCATCTACCCACGGAGAAACCCTTCAAAACCCTGGCCAGCTGCCCTGGCCGCTCTGAAGACAGCACAGGGCTAAGGTGCTGCTGCTCATGGAGGAAAAAGAGGGAGGTCCGGAGGCACCACTCACCTCCCACAGCCAGAGCTGCCCCAGGCAAAGCTCGGGGCTCTCTGCGAGGCCCTGCTGGAGGGTCCCCGCCTGACCACGGCCAGATGTTACAAGCCCCGTGCACAGGTTACTGCCAGAGAGGCTGTGACCTGCGATTCACGAATGAGGCGACGATAAATATTCATTCTGGCCCTAAGAAGCATTGAAGCCTTTGTCAGGAAAGGAGGATTGAAACAGAAACCACAGAACGCAGACCAAAAATTGGAGGAAGTGGTGAGCATTTTAATGAAAAATCCATTAATTTTTCCAGTTGCTTTTACTCCCAACCTGGCAGGAACACTAGGTCCCAATGCTTTTTTTCCCTGTTATGTTGGTTTGCCAACATCTACAGAGGCTAGTTTTAAAGTTGAAGCAAAAACATCACGCTTGCGCTACTTTTCCTGGTGTTTCAGCCTCAGGTGGTTTTGCTTTAAGCTGTGAACACAAACCAGCTGCCTGCAGTGCTTCCCTTTTTCTGCATCTGTTTGTGTATCGTGCAAGGGAACGGAGATTAATTGTATTTTTCTTCCCCTCTAGATCTGACCATCTTGAATGGCTGTAACACCTGCAGGATATGGTGCGGTCAGGGATTTAGATGGATTAATATGTCCCTCTTAGCCTGTAACCAAATGCAGGAAGAAATCTCGTCCCAAAGCATCCTAGCTCTCTTTAGTTTGGCTGCTGCAATTCTGTTTCTAGACACCATTGGATTTCTACAGCTTCAGCTTGTAGGTGATACAAGCAGTATCAAGCAGTCCTCCTTACCTTCCTTCCCTGTGCACGGCACTTAGTTTTACTTCAATTTTGGGAGTGAGCAATTCATCACACCGAGCAAATTCTGCCCTAATCCACAGGTTTCATTGCATTAGCAGAAAGGTGAGGCTTTCATGGGGAAGTCCTGGAACAAAAGCAGTGCCTCTGGTTAGAGGGCTGATCGGCTGTCACTGAGCAGCCAGTCTTTGTTTCTAGTCTGCCCTCCTCTCTTAACCACCTAGCCATTTATTTTAATTGCCACCGCACCAGTTTGGCAGGCTGCTTACACCACCTCGGTGCTCTGTTGGGCTGGGCCACCAAAGCATCCCATCCCCGAGAAGCCTGCGCTGCGGGGATGTGGCTGCACGCGGGATCAGAAGTAGCTGCGGGTAGAGATGTTCTCACGAGAGCTCTGCTCTAGTGTCAAGCCAAGCCGCCGCTCCCCCAGCAAAACCACTTTCAAACCTTTGCAGCCTTTGCCTCATTTGACATTTAACCCAGCTTCGCTGAAAAGTTTGTAGGTTTTTTTTTTGCCAGGACCTACTATGATCAGGATTTAACCCTTGTTAGCTAGCACGGTGCTGAATGCTGTCCCTTGGGTTGCGTACTCCAAGCCTTGATATCTGATTTGTGTTGTGTTATCTGAGCGGATTGCAGTCGTGCTGGAGCACAGGGCCCGTTTTGGTATGTGGAAAAGTAGAGATGAGATTTATTTTCTTGCAGCTTCCTTCAGATTTCTAAAAAAATCTGTGGGAGGTGGTGGGAGATGAGAAGTCCTTGTTTTTAATTCATCCAAGGCTAAAATTAAATTGGTGTAGGGGATAATAGCCTCTAACAAAGCTGTCAGACCAGCAGGTAAGGGAGATACAAACAGCGATGGCAGAGGGGCTGCAGAAACCTGCAGGAAAAGCGCACCGCTGCGTGCCTGCTGGCACCACCACGCTCCCTCAGCAAAGGCAACGCTGGGGAGAGGAGTTTGGGGCAGAGCAGGCATTACGGCCTGGCATAAGTATGGCAGCACTGCGTTAGGGTCTGCCTTTTGGAGTGGCTTTCCTTCTCTTGCTGCTTCCCGACCGACAGCACCGTGGCTGCAGAGGCGCTGGGTATGTCCTTGGTGCTCCTCCTGTGCCTCTCTCCCGGCCCCCTCTCCATCCTTCCCCCCCTTCCCCGCTCCCAGCACTCCTCGTACTCCCCACTGCCCGCACCGAACATGTACAGATTTTACGGTTCACTGGAGAATAAGTGGCTGTCATTTCACAGACGGGCCAGGATGTAATTAGCCACAATGCATCCAAGTAATGGAACAGATGTCTCTTTGTAAACCCCGTTTGCTGTTGCACACTGTGTGTGTGTGACCTGCCGGCTGCTCGGGGCGATTCCTCCCAGCCCCCTCCTCCTCCTCCTCCTCTTCCTCCTCCCCTGCTCCATGCTGCTGCTGCTGCTGAGCCCCGGGCTGGCTGGCACGGAGCGCTCGTCTCTTTGCTGCTTGTTTTTCTCTCCTTCTCGTGCTCTCGTCTCTCCCGCTGCAAGGCCACTGATTATGTGACGGAGTGTTAGCAAGCAGAGCCTGCGTTTATCGATGGAGTCATTCAAAATAGAAAAGGTGATACCCCTCTTATGAGATAATTGGCAGTTTCAAGTTGCTCTTATTACCCGATGATAATACACCAGGAAAATCATAAATTACTGTTATGATGCCGGCCTCCTCCTCTCTCTCTCTTTTTTTTTTAAACCGAAAATAAAATAGCTGTGTTCTCCCTGAACCCTCAAATTAGTATTTACATTTTAGATAAGAGATGGGATATTGGACTGATTACAATGCGATAATGCACACAGGCTGACGGCAAAGCAGGCAGTCTCAGAAGGATGCCTGGCTGACTCGGCGAGGCTCTGCGATCCAAACACCCTCACGAAACTTAAAAGGGGCAAATCCTGGACCTCATTTCCAGGTTCTCATTTTCTAGCGCAAGCTCATCTGTGTAGGACGCTGGATAACTCTCTGGTCCGTGGCGTTTTTTCTCCTTCAGATTTCTGAGACACCTTTTCAGGCCATATTTATGCAGGTTTTCATTCCCTTAGCTCACCATGTCCGTGCAGCTCCTGACCCCCCTGTACCTTTCCAGCCAGCTCCCCGTGCCACGGGGGGGAACAAAGGGAACTCACAGCTCAGCCAGGCCACAGAGGAGCGAAACACCACCAGCAGGCACCGGCTTCCAGGGGGAGACACCTAATGACAGCACGAACAGGGAGAGCACTTAGATGTGCTTGTGTTCCTGGTGCCTCGGGTGCTTTCTTTGTACAGATACGTTTGTGTGTCGGGGTGCTCACGGTCAAATTGTTTATGCAACCCCCGTGTGTGTGTGTTTTGTGCTTGCGTGTATTTGTGGTTTATTCTCACAGATTTCCTGAAGAGGAAAGAAGGCAAGCCTCGTGCCCACCAGGGAGGACTTCCCCGAGCCACCCGTGGCCAGTTTGTTGTGTTTTTTTTCTTTTTGCTGCTCTAGTCCAATGCTGATCCCACCTGCGTGGATGGGAACGAGCATTAACCTACATTAGTGGGAAACAAAAGCCTGTCATTTGTAAGATTTTTTTTAAATTTGTTTTAAAAATGATCTTGTATGTTCCTTGGGCTTCGGTCAACGTTGTAGTCTGTGTGGTTGTTCTGTGATGAGGGTGATACGTGAACAGGATTTGGGACTGCTTTCATCTGGTCCCTGCCTTTCAGGAGACAAAACTTAGGGGTTTTAACTCTGCAACACAGTAAGATTTCAAAGCAGATGTGATGGATCGATCGAGCTTTGTCTTTGCCTTGTCTCAGAAGAAACAAGCCTGGTGCTGCAAAATGCAGGATGGGCTCATGTCAGGGGACAGGGGGAGTTTCTGTCAGGGTCTAAACGAAGGTGCTCTCTGCAGCCTGAACTGGAGGTGTCCTGCTGGTCCCTCGACAGCAGGCACTCACACAGCTGCAGGCACTGGTGACAGCGAGTTATCCCCAGTAAACCCTCTTTAAAGTACATCCAGTTGATTTGGTGAGAAGTCATATTTTGCAGTGTGAAGAATGGCTTTTACTCCCAAAGCCCTTTGCTGACCCAGGAGAAGGGCTGAGCTGACACCGTGAGAGCAGCTGACTCACAGCACCTCGCGTTCATGTTCCTCGATTTCGGATGAGCAGCAGGTTATCACCAACATGCACGAATGTCTTTAAACACGTTTAAAGCGTGCCTCTGAGTCTGACGGGTATGAGAACAGGGCTCCTTTTTCCTCCTCTTTTTTTTCTTTCCCACTTGCCTTGAAGTAACCATCTATATGGAGGCCAGTGACACGATGAAAGATGTTTGTGTGTTTCTACCTACAGCTGGAAATCACCTTTCTGGCTCCCCCCGAATGGCAGGACTCTACTGGAGCCTCCTCGTGCTTCCATGGCTTCTGCCGGGGCTGCTCTCATTTTGGGGCCGGAGCACGTGCAGCATCCCTCTGCCTGCGCCCAGAGGAGGACGAGGGGAGGGCCGCAGGACATGGTTATCCCCAGCCACCCGAGCAGGCATCGCCGGTGCTGCTAAATCCTGCCCGCTAAGGAGCCGGGGCTTTTTAATATGCAAGTGCTCAGTCAAAGAAAGTAAACAGACATCTCCTTCTGCAGGGAATTACTAGACAAACGTCTCCCTCCCCTCAGCCTCCTTCCTTCCTCCTCCCTTCCATTTAAGCGTAGGAAATTCTGCTTGCTTTATTTGATAAAGAGGAGGAGGGGAAGGGCCATGTACTGAATCATGGTTAAGCTGCTGTCTTCTACCCCAAGACCTTTCAGTCTGGATGTGCTTCATTAGTTTGATAAGCAGACACCAAAAAGGGGGAGGGGTGCGGGGCTTGCGCGAGGGGATCTGCCTAGGGGCTGCCCGGAGGTTTAAGACGATGAACTGCTAATGATGTTGAAGCCCTACCTTTTGGGGACCTGGGCTCCTGCAGGAGAAGCGGGCCCGCTGCACTAATTGTGCCGCGCTCGGGAGCGTGATGGAAGGGGACTCACCAGGCAGCGCCGAGGGACGAAGGCAGGCTGGGCTCTTCCCCTGAGCAGCCCCTCGCCGCTCCTCCCCCAGCCCTCCGCGCTTCCCTGCGGCAGGATATCTGGCATGAAGTCATCCCAAATACCAGGAGATAGCGTTAGGAGACGAGATGAATTCGCCGGGTCATTTATTGGAACAGCCTCACAAACTACACACAGATTTTAATGACCGCCATCCGCACTGGCAGTGCACGCGTTTTGGTGGACGGCTACTGGGAGCACCAGCCCTGCTCGTGGGGGGTTCCTGCTTGGGGACCTTGCTGCCTTCTGTGCTGGTGGGACTGCAAACCCCTTCTGCTCCTGTTCGCCGTGCCCTCTTGTCATTGCTGTTGACTCATCAGGCTGAAGTGTCTGAGCTTAATTGAAGCAGTAACAATGCAATCAACATTTCTCGCTATTTTTATCTGCCTCTCCCCCTCCCCGCTGTTTTTTTCGGCTGCCTGACGCGCTATTTCTGGGGCTGAGAGCTTGGCAGCCATGCCAAGCCTCGCACGGGGGGGACTGACCTGCGGGGGGAACAAAGCCCACCCAGGGCAGCCGGGGCTCTCGGCGATGCTGGGCTCCCCGCATGGCACTCCTCATCCTCGCCGTGCTCCCCGTGTGGCACCGGCAAGCAGCCCCACCACAGGGCTGTGCGGGTGTGCCGAATTGGCATATCATTAGCTTAACCCCCTTCCTGGAACAGGCAGTGGCCAGCTCCCAGGCGATAAATGTGGCCAGGGACGGGGAGGAGCAGCTGGGCTTGGTGAAATCTTCACCAGGCTGGTGGCGAAGGCACTGCCTTGGTCCTTGGGCACTCACCCTTGGTGCCAGGAGGGGGGCACGGGGCAGCCGAATGCTTTTCCTGAGGCTGTGCTAAGGAAGGATCCGCAGCAGTCAACTTCTGCTGGTTTCCGACACTGGTTTTGTTTCCCTCTTCTCCCTGTAAGCACCCAGAACATCCTGGCTGTGTCACTTCTTTACACGCCATTACCCTGCCACACGGGGCCCTCCGTGCCAGCTCGGAGCCACACTCGGGGCCTGCCGTGGTGCAGGGATGGAGGCTCAGCACTGGGGGAGGCAAAGCTGCGGCCTGGGTGGCTGCAGCCGAGTGCCATGAAGCGCTGCTCGGAGCTGCCGGGAGCGGGGGGCGCTCTCAGATGTCGGCTCCTTAAAAATGGCCTCGCTTGAAACGTGCACGGGGAGAGGGAAATGGTTTTATTTTCTCTTGCAGGAGGGGCTGCTGCCCTCTGCTCGCTGTGGCGTCCCCCCCTCGTTCCGGGCGGCGCCCCGAAGGAAAGGTCTTTAAAAACAAAACAAAAGGCAGCTGTCAGTTTAATCCGGGCTCCCTGATAAAATTCCAGCAGAGTCCCTTTTTTTTTTTTTTTTCCCCGAGATGAAATAAGAACCCTGGCAGGCCCTCTCGACTGGCCACATAAATCATCCATGGTAATTGCTGGGAGAAAGACGAGCGCCTCGTGGGCGCGGGGAGGGGGAGAAACCCGCTCCCACCCCAGCCAGCACCCGCACCCCGCTGCCGGGGGGACCTGGCCCCTGCCCGGGGAGCTACCTGGGGCCAGATAAATAACAGGGCTTCCTGCTGCCCTCCCTTTCTTGTCGGTCCCGCTTTTATCATCCTGGAGGGTGCTCACAGCTGGCAGAAGCCTCTCCCCCGGTTTGCCTGTTACTTGCTCTACAGGCACCCCCTCCCCAAAAGGTGGGGTGAGCACAGCAGAACTGGGAACAGCGAGGAGCTGACCAGCTCTGCATGAGCACCACGTGCCGTTTCGCAGCTCCGGCAGTCAGTTTGCTGTGCCATCTATTCTCCCAACTCCCTTTATTTTTCCCTTTCTGTTCTTACCACTACTGAAAAGCATATTAAACTACATTTCCTGCTGTTTAAAATGAAAACAGGGTCTAAAAGCGCCTTGCCTGTGAGAGGAGGATGCTAAAAATCATAAAACAGAATTAAAGTGCCTGCGCCCTGTGGCACAGGGCCTGCAGTTCCCCTGGGGGCTGGCACTACAGGGGTTAGTGCAGCAATGTGCACACGTTGGGTGTAATGCACAGCCTCGTGTGATCGGGGGCGTTTTGGGAGTGCCAGGGGTAATTCCCCTTCTGGTGAGGAGTTGCTCTTTGTGCAACTTCACCCTTTCCTTTTTGACTTCAGGAAGCCCTTACTGCACCTGGAGGCTTGGCTGAGGTGTCACAGCTCAGCCAGAGCAGCCGGATTTGGGGGAAGACCCCTGCTTGCTGGCAGAGGGCAGGACGCGTGCCCTGCTCTCTGACACGAACTCTGCTCATGTACGAGCTGCTGTGAGGAGGCCGCAGCCCCTTTCTGCCAGTTGGCTGTGTGCTCTAAGCCGAAAGAGGTGAAACCTTACAGTCAACACATCCACCCTGCTGAGGTGGACGTGTTGGGAGGACACCCAGGACAGCCACTGTCCCCAGGAGGAGGCAGAAACGTGGGCACCAAGATGATGGAGAGGCTCGGAGCTCACTGCCTTTTGTGGCTGCAGGGCGGTGAGCAGCCATCCCGTGCAGGCTGCCCCATTTTGCCTTAAAACCTTTCGCTCCCCGGAGGCTTTTTTCCACCTCCCTGGGAAAGACATTTGCCTCCAGTCACTTCTTCCAGGCAGATCCCATCACCGTTAAGAGGCCTGTTACCAGTCAGCTGTTGACAGCAGGGGCTTTTTGCAGGTGGGGCTTGTCTGTGAAACACATTTGTTTCCACTTAGCCATCTGAAACATCTACCTTGGGTGAAACAGGCAGGGATGCTTCCTGCTCCTGAGCCCTAGAGGTAAAGACTTGCAAGGGCTGCTGGCATCCCGTAGGGGTAACCACCCCTAGTGTAATGATATTAAGGCAAGCAAGCTAATGCTCTAGGCAGAAGCTGGAAGCCACCCCCAGAGCACAGGGTGGGATTTCTGATAGCAAATGCTGGCACCTTCTGGCCCTGCAGAGAGCCTGTACAGGTAAGGCCCAGTTGTGGGGGCTCCCTGATTTTTCCTGGGCAGCACAGAAGGAGGAACAGAGAGGAAGCATTACCAAAGGTAACATTATGTGTGTGAGGGGTCAGGCAGAGGCGTTGTACTGGCATTAACCCAAGCCCCAGTCTGCTTTTTAACCTCTGCTGTGCGAAATGCATAATCCAGGGTTATCTTTTAGTTAAATGTAAGCAGTTGCAAAGTTTCCAGCTGTGAGCGCAGCGTGCCCCGTGGCTGCGGTGCCTGGATGTTGGCAGATGTGTGCGTTACCAGCTGCCACTCGGGGAGCAGGATTGATGGGCTCAAATAGGAGCACAGAGCTGTGTCTGAAGGGTCGTGGGGGCTCCTCACAGCATCTCTTTGGGTCAGGCTGTCAGTTCTGCCTTGTGAGCACGTCTGGAAGGTGGTGGTACAGGTGTGTGTAGATGCAACGTGGCAGAATTGCAGTTTGGTTTTTTATTATTATTTTGCAGTTACATTAGAATAAAGTTTAAGGCTTGTTTCAATCCATTACGTAAGGTCATCTACATGTATAAGCTACAGATCCGAGAGCAGCTCGGTTAGTTCAGGATGATATACTGGCACTTCTGGCCCCTCCTCTGAGGCTGTGTGAGGTATTAAAGCAGAAAGCTTCAGAATCTAAATGGTGTTTCAGCACAATATATTTCACTCTATTTTCCCTGGAATGCCTTTTTAATGACAGTACAGAAATCTCTGCGAGGTGTACTTCCACCCCTATCTCCGTACTCCGGTCTCCTGCATTTGTACTCACGAGGTGCATCCACTTTGTTCTCCCTCGCTTAGATCAAGCAGATTTTATTTCAGCACATCTCTGGCTACACTGTGCCTTACACCTGAATAATCATGAACTGAATTCCCAATTAGCCTGCCTTGTGCAACTAAAACCCTGTTGATTTCAACAGTGTAGTCTGGTTTAAAATACACAGTGAAACCGCTCTCCAAGTACATCCCAGGGGGACCTTGTAATCTTATTAGATGCACCTGCTGCCATTTTATTTTAACCTCTCAGTTTTTCCCTGCAGTGTAATGAATTCAATATCCCTCTGCCACGGAGAGCCATCCCGAATGAGCTTTGCTGTCATTGTTAGGAGGAGCAGCCCCACTCACAGCGCCTCCCTCCTGCTCCAGCAGCCCCTCGGTGGACCCCAGGCAGGTGGGTGCCCCACGAGCATCCCCCAGCATGGGCAGGGGGTGCCAAAACTGCCCTTTGTGGGGCCAGGCAGCTGACACGGAACTGGGCAACCCTCGCAGGCTGCAGGAGCTTGGCTCTAAATCTTCTCCCGTGGCTGTTAGGTCAGTAATGAAGCAGGACACAGAGCGCTGCTGCAGCTTCTGGGATGTCAGGCCTCTCGGCTGCTGGCTGCACAGCTGGTACTCCTAATCAGCTGGGCAGGCACCGTGCAAGTGTCAATTTTAATAAACAGGCTTTCATTTCAAATGGGATGTGTGTTTTACACGTGGCCAGGGGGCTTCTGAGCTGGTGAGCTCCCCTGTCGCGGCCCCTCACTGCCCACCCGTGGGTGAGCTACTGGAGGTGGGGGGCCCGTAGGGACCAACCTGGGTGGGAGCCAACATCCCATCCTGCATAAAGCCCCCGGGGGGAACAGGACTGCAGACCTCTCACCAGGAGGTTCTCCAAGCTTTCAGCTCAGGGACTTCGTGAACTACCTGCCTTTAATTAGAGACATTCAATTAGCAGTGGGTTGGTTTGGGTTGTACCCAGCTCCAAGACAGGATCGGGAAGGGTCAGGACTGTAGGGCAGCTGCTTTGGGAATAAGCAGGGGGCCTGTGGCCTGGCTGGGATCCTGCCAGGAGCCTGGCTCCTGTGGTCCTGCCACCCCTGCCAGCTGGGTGTGTTGTCTGTTGAAGGTGGGAGGATTAAAGGCAGAAGAGGAATAACGCTGATCTTGACATGCTTCAGTCGCTGCTGCGGAGTTACGGGCGCGAATCCATTCCCAGGAAGCCACCAGTCGGATCTGTAAAAGGGCAGGAGATGAAGTATTCCCAGCAAGAGCAAGTAAATCACACTGGGAAGGAGACAGGAGGAGAGGGAAGGCCCCCTGAGCCCCGTGCAGATGCTGCCTGCTCTGTGCCGGGGCTGGCAGCGATGCGGGGACCAAGGCGATGCTCGTGGCACCGCCTGTGGGGCAGCAGCGTGCTGCCCTGTGTGTGCCTTCGTGTGTGTAGGGTTTTGTGTTGGCCCCATGTTACTGGGCTTCTGTGAAGCCGAGGGTCGCTGCTCGGACGCGCTTTTCCCCCTAGCAATCCCTCATTGTCGGGGCTTCGATATTTTCTGGAAACGTGCAACGTGTGCCTGGCCATTTCCCTCTGTTGAGGGGAATCGATGTGTGGGTTGTAATATGTATTAATTCCCCGGGGGGACATTGAACTGTTTCCTCTGCCCAGGTGGAAAGGGATAAACACAGCCACTGACATGCTGTTTAGTCTGAAAATAGCCCGCTGAATGCATAATGAAGAGCCTCCCGAGGAGTTACTCTGCATGTTAAAATGGTGTTCAGCAGCCTGTGCTGTCACACAACATAATTTGAAGATGAATGTGCATCCAATCAGCCTGCCGGTGGCTGACTGTCACCGTCTGGCCATGAGCACTACCTGCCCGTTCGGCGGCAGCTCCATGAAGCACGGAGTTCGTCGGTCCCCAAATTACGCCTCATGCGCGAGCAAGACAAACGAGGAGCTCCGTGCTCAGCACCCGCTTCATCCTCAGTGGCCGCTCGGCTTTCACCAGCGAGGACAAAGGAAAATGAGCATTTTTCTGCAGCAGGGGGGAAGCACACCCCCAAATTTAAGCCTGACAGCCCAGGTTTCTTGGGGCAGGCGCTGCATCCTCCCGTGCGGGCGGTCCCCGCCTGCGCCGCGGTGGAAATTGTCAGCCTTGATCCTGTAAAGCGTGAGCCGGCGCCTGAGCAAAACGGCTCACGCCGGAGTCAATTGACAAGTGGCTTCTGCTGTTTAATTCACAGCCCGGCAACAACACTTGCATGAATGATATGTAGACACCACTTTTGTCTGTGAGCGTTTGACAGCAATTAGGGCTTCACTCCAGGGGCAGGCCATCACGCTAACGCTGGAGTGCTGCAGGAGGAGGTGAGGGTAAAGAAATTAGCCATCTGTCTGGTGGAGGCTGTATCCTCCAGGAGGCAGTTAGATGTCAACAACAGGCGAAATGTTTCCATTCGCATTGTCCTGCACTCCAGCCTCGCACAATGGCATGAAAGGCGCACACAAACCCCATTCACAGCCAGCCGCACAGCGGGCTGCCGCCAGCCACCCTGACAAACGCTCCCCAGGCATTGTAGGCAGCGGCAGCTGAGAGCCTGCTCCCCCTGTGCCACTTGCAAAGGTGCCTGGCAGTGCTGGATGTCCCGTGGTGGAAGGCCAGGAGGGAGGCACGTAGGTGTTTAGCCCTGGAAAGCGGGGACTGACTGCTAAATGAGGACGCGAGCTGGCTTTTAGACACCTCTGCTCCACCTGCTGTGTGGCGTCTGTGGGCTGAGTTTGGATGAGCCTGGTTCTTCCTGGTAGGAAGATGTGGCCAGTGGTGGAGAAAATATCCTTTATTTTATAAAATATTGTAAATATTATATGTTATATGTATTTAATATTATATTTATATATACTGTATATATATACATATCTATATCTCTATATATAGAGATACATATCTATATATTATATAAATATAGTATTATAAATCTATTATATATGAATACAATATGATATTATCTTTATATATAAATATTTTTTATTTTAAATATAAGAGCAGCTCCACTGCTGTCTCAAAATGAATCAGCTTTTGCCAGGAAGCTCTGGAGGCTGCCTTCCAGAAGCGCTCAGCACGTGCTGGTTGGTTTGCGTTGGGGTACTTGGGCTGGGTGTGTGTACGGTGATCTGCCAAGTGAAACGGGGAGCCACCAGCAAAGCCTCTCGCTCTGGTCTGACAGCTGCCTTCAGGAGAGCGTCACTGGACAAAAATTGGTGTTGAGTGTTGCTGGAATGAGTACATAGGTCTTTCTTCTCTAGAAAATGGTGTCTCGTCTGGAAAAACATGGAACGTTTTTGCTGAACATAGGAAGATGTCTGACAGGTTCAGTTTTATAAGTGCTTTTCTCCCCAAGTATTTGGCAAATCTGTTATTTTTTCCCTCAAAAGAAGAACCTGTTGTGATGACTGCTATGCAGTCGAAATGGTGATTTTTCTGGGGAAAATGAACTTTTTACCCAGTCCCAGTATTTAAGTGACAACTCTGTGTTAGGTCGTGCCCATCTGTGGAAGCACATTGTGAGGCTGCAGTTGAGAAGTAATGTCCCCATTTCCCCAGCCAACAAGACCACACGTGGCCTTTCCAGCACCACAAGTCACGTCCAGTCAGTGGCCAGAGGTGGTCAGAGCGAATTGCTCGTTTTCCCTCAAGAAGTGAGCTCGCAGCCTGGGGGCCGCTCCTTACCGCGGCTGTTTGGGAACAAAGCTCCGGCAGGCAGCCCTGAGCGTTGATCAGAGGGCTGTTCCTGTGTTGTGTACGGCAGTCACAGACGTGGTATTTCAGTTGCTGAAGAGCCCTGCTGAGCCCTTCTCTTGAAACTCACTTCTCAAGTCAAATTTGGAGAGGGGGCAAGCAGCAAGATGGCTGCTTCTCAGGATGGGGGCAGCCTCTGATAGCAGACAGATCCATCTTTCTCTCATGCTTTCCTTTGGTCTTTCAGCAACGTTTTCAGACCAAGTTACTATTTTATCCTGCCGTGCTTCTCCCTCGGAGCTGCAGGGTGCATGTCCACGTGGATGTTTGTTGCGGTGTGAGGGGTGGCCAGCCAGAGCACTCCACAGCGCGACCTTCCTGGCATCCCATGGGACCAGCCAAGGAAAAGCCACTTGTCAGCAGGCTGGGGGAGCTGCAGGAGGAGTCGGACGGCATCGTCGTGTGCGTTCTTCCTTCAGGCACTGTTTTACTTGTGCTGCTCGGCCCTGCGACGTCAGGGGTGATAGAGAGAAGAATAATAAACTAAATCGGCGTCCGGGGGTGTTGGTATGCTGAATAACATTTATCTGAGGAGGAATTTATCATCCTTATCCCAGATGGGCTCGAAGGGCCTCAGATCTGCAGAAAAGCAAGAGCAGAGGTTGGTGGGGGCACCTTCTCCTTACCCGGTCGTTAGGATTTAATTATGTATTCCAGTAACAGTCAGTACCTAAAATAAGCAGAGGGCTGGCACGGCGAAATCCTCTGACCCTTTAGAGACCTCCGCATTCCTCAGCAGAAAGAAAGAAGGGAAACAAAAGATAAAGTGGACAACAACAGCAGCAAAACCCCTGGTAAAAAATGGGACAAGAAATTAGAAGAGAAGGAGAGGAATAGATATGACTTGTTTCCTTTTGTGCTGTGGATTGGTTTTGGATGTCTCCCTGCAGCTGCCACTATTGCTGCTGCTGCCACCGGTTATTTATTATTCATTATTTCAGCACAGCCAAGGAGCAGGAGTTGAAATGAACTCAGGAATGTGACATCTGATAACAGACGATTTTGAAGACTGCCCCCCAAAATAAAGTTACAAATCCACATTTCAAAGGATAGTGATAGAAGATCCCACCGCAGACGAAAATCAAATCAAACCAGTGGGTATGTGGATCTGTAAATAAATGCTGGTGCTCTTTTTCTTTTTTTTTTTCCATAACCAAGCTGGCTGCTGCACCTTCAGTAACCTCGGTGTGATCGCCGTGCTGCACAGGTCCATCCCCTGGCACACGTACTGGCTGCAAGGCCCCGACACCAAACCAGTGGCTGGGGACGTGCACAGACATGAGTAATGAGCGGGGCTTCTGTTTCAGAAAGGAAAGGTCAGAGGTGGCCCCATACTGTATGCAGGGTTTTGAGCTGTCCCATCCCTCCAGGCACCCCAAATTCTGAAATGGCTTCTTTTGGGAAACTAGAGAAAAACGTGTTGGTTGTTGGTGTAAAAGATTAACAAATGCTGAGCATCAAAAACCTACTGAAGTAATGTTCATGGTATTGAAATGACGAGTAGAGGTTTCCTGAGAGGCCTTTTTGGTGAGGGTGCAGATGTTTTGGTGATGGCACTGGTTGTATGTTACTGGGCCATTTGCCAACTTCTTTCTGGTTGAGATCTCTGGTGTCTAAAACGGACAAGTTTGTTGGCGTTTGTCCTGACTGGATCCTACAGGACAGGAGAGGTCTACAAGGAGAGGTCCACGCATGTGACCGCATGTTGCATCCCCGAAAAGAGCAGTTTCTGTAGCAGAGAAACAAACCTAAGAAAAAAGAAATGAAACCTTTCTCCTGGAGCTTGGTGCAAAGCCTCCCTGCTCTCCCGAGTGAGTCCTCAGAGTTTCCACAGAGCGTGCATGTGGTCGAGGGAAATGCTCGCCCTTTGCTGTGTGGCAGCAGGGTGGTTCCCTGTGCCCTTGGAAAGAGGCCTTTGCTGAAAACCAAACAGCAACAAAAACCTTCCCGTCAGTAAGCCAGAGCCCGCTTTTCTGAAAGCATACATGCACATCCATTGCTTTTGGCACGGTCTTTGTGCAGGCGTCCAAGAACAAATTTCGCCCTGAACACGGTGTAATGTATGTGGAAGAAGTACCAGTGCTTTGCACACGCGTGCCCTGTGGGTCTCAGCACGCCCCAAGCGTTACCCCCTCGTACAGGATCCAGCAGTGGGTTAGCAGCCACCAAAGGGGTGCGTGTATTTCCTGACTTCCAGCGCACCAGGTAACTACTTTAACATTGAAAAAAAAATAGATATATCTTAAGATAAGGTATTAAACAAACTGCAAATCCTATCTTTCATTTCTAAACATAGCTAAATACCATCAGAACTAAATATTTAGTTATGTTGGCAACACTAGAAACGAAGTTTTAATAGCTTTCTACATCAATTTACTTCATGTTTCTGGGTTTCCAGGCTTTGTTACTGAACATGGTGTGTCTCTGAACAGCACAGTCTCCCTTGCTGGCCCTAGCCATGTATAAGCACGGTGGTAATGTTGTCGCATCTCGGGATTTTATCTGCTGGTTTTTTGTCTGGAGACTTTGATTCCTGGAGCCAGGTGATGGGATGTCTCACCTCAGCTTTTGTATTTTTTTAAGCAAGTTTCTATAGTCGTGGATGTGAAGTTTTAGGTATCCAGAGAGGCATCTGGAGCCAAAACAGCTGCACGTGTGTTGTTAATGACCCCAAGCTGCACCAGGGGAGGTCGAGGTTGGACTTTAGGAAGAGCTTCTCCACAAAGAGGGTGGTGAGGCATTGGGAGGGGCTGCCTGGGGGAGTCCCCATCCCTAGTGGTGTGTAAGTGTGGACGTGGCACTAAGGGACGTGGTTTGGTGATGGGACCTGTGGCACGTGGTCCCCTGTTGTCAAATGGCACAGCAACTTAACCCCAGGTCAGGCTCCGCTCACTGCAGCTGTGCAAATGAAAGACCACAGGTAAAGCCTGCTGTGAAAAACACCCACCACGTTTTTCCTTTCTAACTACTTTTACTTCTTTCAGATGCAAAAGAAAGAGCTGACAGGGAATGCTTTCCCTTCCCGTAAATGATATTTCAATACCCGAAATAGCTGACGGTGTCCCTCTGTACCTCACATCCTGACACCGTGGAAGGCTTGAGCTTAACCCCGGTAGTTAAGCTGTAATTGTCTGAGCTGAGCCGGGGGGAAGCTGCTGAGAAGTGACACACGTCTTTTTTTTTTCTGAAATGTCACTCATCCAATTGGCTTTTAACAAGAAGGCTCTCCGGGCCCTCTCTAGGAGGACCTGTCTGCTAAGGGGCATATATCACAAACTTCTTGATCACCTCCTCTTCCAGGCCTTTCATTGTTGGTTAAGGAGCACTGATGTGCTCCCAGATCCCCTCGTCACAGCAATTCCTGCGTGTTGGGCTAAAAAGTCCTCCAGGGAGCAATCCTGTGCAGGCTGAGAGACGGGCTGGGTGATTGCCTCCATCTCTGCCTGCTGTGATTGTGCTGCTGGTGCTCTCTGCTGCACGTGACGCCCCTCCAAGCAGCGCCCTGGGAGAGCACTCCTGGCAGCAAAGCTCAAAACGCGGGGATTATCCGAGGAGAGCCTTTCTAGCTCGACGTGCATCATGGAACAGAAAGTGCAGGCACTTGAACCAAAGCAACAGTTTAACCTGAGCACCTGGCATGTGCTCCAGGGACCACAGCTCGAATCCCAGCATCTGCCAGCCAGGTCACGACTGGGCCCGGTGAGTTTTGGGAGCTGTCACCGTCCCAAAGAGCCGCCCCAGGAGAGGGCTCCTGGGCCAGGAGCATTCGCGCTCCTGGAGCAGTGCCTGCAGGCAGAGGGCTCCGCACGGGCTCGTGCTTCTTTCTCCAAGAGGTCTCATGGCACAGCTTCGATTCTGTAGGGGCTCACTGTTGGCAGCACCGTGCTGTACCCACGGCAAGCCTCAGCATCGGCCCTTAAATCTCCCGGTGGCACGGAGCCTTGCACAGGCGGCTGTAAGCAGGGGCTGAACGTGCGCCCGGTGCTGTGCAGCACTCAAATTACACCTGACAAAGAGGAAACAGATTGTCGGAGGGGGAGCGCGCAGCTGTCAGCTCCCGACAGCCGTGACAGATCCGCGGGGCTCTGCTGCTCGGGCTCACCGAGCTCTGGAGACAGGGACGGGCTCGTGTCAGGATGCAGGGAGCTGGAGCTGCCTGGGACACAGCAAATCCCTCCTTGCTGGCCGGGCGGCCTGCCTGCCTTCTCCAGCCTGGTCCTGGCTGTCCACCGAACCCTGTCCTTACAACTAGCCTTCTCCTGTGTGAGGTTAACACAAACAATTCCTGCATACTTCGTAAGACTCATCCCACCCGTCTACTCCCTCTGGCTGAGTTAACGACCTGTCTGGAGGCAAAGAAACTCGCCTGTTCTTGTGGGATGGGTCAGCTGCAGGCAGCGTGGCATCAGCCCCTTTTAGCTTGCAAGAAAACAGGTTAATCTTATTTAGATTAACAGAGTTGCTTTTTTTGGTATCAGCAGCCTGCAGGACTCCAAGGGCCGCGGCACTTCCTTCAGCAGCTATTGACAGAACACTTTGTATCCTGAGGAGCTGGCCCGAGAGGGGCTGCTTGTTTACATTTCCTCCTTTTTGATTTTGCTGCATGAACACACCCGGCTGTCCTGCCACTGAGCAGAGGGAGGTGTGCTCCAGGTCGCTCGCGTTGCTTGGACCGCGCAAAGCCTTCCCCAAGCCGAGATGAAATGCAACCTGCCAGCCAGCCCTTACTCGAGAGAAAATGATAAGGTGGAGAAAGAAAGCACTTATGAACAGAGAGTGAGAGCTGGCTTTACATCCTGTCCCTTCTTTATCTCTGCAGAGAAGGGTCTGCAAATGAGGACCTTCCTGGGCATGGGAAGGGGCTGGATCGCTTCGGGACTATCCCAGCAGGAGAAGAGCCGCCTCTGCTGCTCTTCTGAGCCCAGCGGGTGCACCCTGCCTGCCGTGAGCCCGGCACAGAGGGCTGTTTAATTCGGCCTCCCCGCCCGTTTGAAAGCGGGCTGCCGAGCGCTCTGACCGCCGCGGCTCCGCTTTTACAGCTGGCCGTAAATTTCCGAGCGCGCGGCGATATCTTTAGCTTCGACTCCAGAGATTTCCTGTTGAGCTGCAAGATGCAGTCCTGCGAGCACACTGAGGCTAAATATACCCTCCCGGGCTGACACGCAGCCAAATAAACAAGGGCAGTGTCAACACGAGCTTTTTCCAGTGCTGAACGGGTCGAGTTATGCTCAGAGAGGTGGGGCCTCCCTCGATTAATTAGGCAACTCAGTTTGTTTTGGCATTTAAATGATCTTCGGATCTCTTTTTTTGCACTGGTGTTATTTGTGTTCTCCTAGAAAAGATGGTAAAACTGATGCTGCAGCCCTGAGCTTTAGCTACTGAGTCAATGATGGATGAAAGCTTTCATCATATAACTGTGGCTTCAGGAAAATGCGGTAGCTTGCCACCTGCACTAGCCAGCATGGCCACAGCCTTTAAGAAAGAAGAGGAAATTGATTCTGAAGCTGTCTGATATTGGTGAGGGAAAATAATGCAGAAAGCATGGAAAAGGGGGGGCACAACACTGGGTTGCTTTTGAGTAAAGCCTTGGGAACAGGAATGCCTTTGGTTCCTGGATCTTTAGAGGTGGTTTTATTATAATGTGGCTGTTAACAGTCTACATACTCCTCTTCCTTTTGCCTAAGATACAAGATGTATTTTTAGACCCTAAGAGATCATTTTGAGGGGAGGGGAAAAGTTAATTAGTCCTTCAGCTTGCATACCTTGCTTTTGCTGTTGTAAATCCTGGGTCATTTCCCCTTGTAAGCACGTGTCCATGCCCAGCACCTGGTGAAGACGCAGCAGCCCTTCCTCTTCTGCCGCTGCATTTTGTTGTCAGTCTGAGCAAACTTGGTGCTGCTTGGTTTTCGGAAGGCCTCCAACTCTCAGGTGAGCTGAACCTGGGCTGCTGCTGCCTCTTGCTGCTGAGAGCCATGAAATGGGATGCCCAGCGCTGCGGTGAGGAGCAGCAACAGGGAGGGTAGGGACAAAGGAGAAGCTTTGAAGACCTGGGGCTCTGCCTTGTGTCTTCGCTGATTTTAGTGGCTGGCCAAAGGAGCTGGAGTTTGCTGCAGGATCATTGCTGAAGAGTCACAGAGAGGAAGAATGGGTTTTATTTATGGTGGTCTGTTTCTTGCTGGATGTCACTACCACATTGTTTTTCAGGTGGTGCTTTTGGAGAGAGAAATGTCTCATCAGAAGCAGTGAGAAAACACACTACCTCAGCTCAGAGTCACGGATTATTTTGGAAGAAAGCCAGCAAAGAAAACATGCCACTTACAGTTAAATAAAGATAATAATGCTAATTGATAAATGTAAGGCAACAATACGCATCACTAATGTGTTGTGCCTGCTGAGGAGCTGAGTTGTTTTCCGTGGTGACAAACCAAACGCAGATCTGCAGGTTCTGCTACGAGTCAAAGTTGTTTGACAAAGTCATTGCCACACTGGCTGAGAATCACAAGCCTCTTCATAAAACTGAGCTGCCCTTGTTAGGGTGCACAGCCACTGGGATAACAGTACAGGGACACGTGAGCGCTGCGGTGATGCTGCTGGAGATGTCCGTGGCGTGAAAGCTGCACAGCACTCAGGAGTCCTGACACTTCTGCCAGTGGTGTGGCCTTCCTGCTGTGGCTCTGGGTTTCCCACAAAGGAAATTCCCCAGATCACGCCCTGACTGCTGGCCCTCTCCAGCAGTCCCTAAGCTGTCTCGGAGAAGAGGTCTGACAGTTTTGGAAAGCACTGGAGTTAGCCCACTGAACACACTCATTGAACAGTAGGTCTGCATTTTTGTAAATACAAAACCCTGCGCGTTTAATGTGCAGATAAATCATCAGTAGAGTCTTTCTGACTTTGTGCCTGTCTGTGATAACGCTCCCTGATCAGCATCATCTGCTACCCGTCTCCCAGCACTTGTTGGTAGCTGGTCCCTTTTGGTTAATTGCAGGAAGATGCCAGCATGGGGAGGGACGGTGAGTGTTGGTCTGGTGGGCACTGCAGCGGCCAGTCTACATTGCAGGTGATATCTCGGTGTTACACGTGTTCTCATGCATAATATCTAGGAAATCAGCTTTGGCATCATTAGGTTCAAGCTCAGTGAAAATTCAGCAAAACGTTGCCACCCAAAAGGCACAGCTCACCATTTTGGGGGCCTTCCACCCGTCCTGGTTTTTAGGGGAATATTTGATGACTGAATTAGCTAACTAAGCAACTGCGCTGCTGCAAGCCGTGACCCAGCCCTGTTAAACTCGTCTTAAGTAAGACTGGTGATTCATTAGGTGCTTCCTAGTCTGTTCCCAGCTTATTGTAGTGTTGTAGGTGGTTTTGGAGGAAAAGAGTTTTAAGATGCTAATGACAGAATTACAGCTACAACCTAAGGGGAGGGGGAGGCAAACAAAAGAAGGATTCATTAGAGAACAAAAGAAGCACTGGAGGCTTTGAACCTAGGAGTCTCCCACACATTAACTAGGTGTACTGCCAATGTGCTACAGATGTGCATTACATGAACACATAAGGTAATGATATGTCTACAAAGGGCTGAATGTATCTGTTTGATGTTTTGTAGTGAATTATAGTCAAGCAGGTGGGAAGCTGCAAACTCCCCAGTCCCTCCATATGTCAGAAATAAGATCCTGAGAGGTCCAAAGATATCCTCTGTGGGTTTTGTCGCGTTGCAGCTTGCACTGGCGCTGGCGTGCCCTCCGGAGCAGCGGGGATGTGCGGCACGCAGAGCCAGCAGCCAGCCCTTGCTTCGCTGGGTGGCACTGACTCAGCAGGAGCCAGGGTGTGAACAGCACCCGCGTCTAAACAAGGAGAAAAACGTGCAGTCCTACCCAAAATAATTGGGCAATTACTGAATGCGGTCACGGGAATGTGGCTGCTGTGCCTCCAACCCCGGGTGTGGCAGCAGGGAGCCCAAGCTGAGCTACTGTCATTAAAAAAGGGGATGTGTGAGTTTGCCCAGCAGTCTGGTTTGTGCTCCGCGGCTGGAAATGTGATGGCATCCGTGCCTGGGAGTTTCTCTGGTGCTCTCTGAGCAGAGCAGGGAGCTGTGGCTTTTGCTAATGGTTTCTACAGCCGTGAGGTTGGACTCCTGGTAGGGCTGGGCCAAGAAGATCCAAAGGGAAGGAAGAAAGGGGATGGGAGTCTTGGAGCTGCAGAAAGATTGGGCTGCGAATAAACGTATGGTGCAGATACCTACTGGTCTGCAGAGGTGCAACCAAATTCTTGCACGAAGATCACATTTTTCAGATGTAGATTTATTTAGATCTCGGCACGCACCTACACAGGGTTGGGTGTTCTGGTTCTGTTCCATCCCCAGCGATTGTACTTTGGTCTCTCATGGAGCATTTGTTACTGGGGCTGGCTAGGAAGGTCTTTAATTGCAGGTTTCTCCCTTTCTCACTGTACATTATGAAAAAATACAGTTAAGAGCATGTGGATGTTGGACTAGAGGAGGTCACCAATAATCTATGCACCTGCCAATCCCATTAGCTCCTTTGGATTTTGCACTGTGGGGGCCTGGAGGAAATATGGCCTAAAAATAGCAGTCCCATCTTTATGAAAAGGAATCAGGCAAACCTTCCTTCAGCTGAGCCGCAGCTGCCGGAGCGCTGCAAGCAGCGGTAATAGAAAGCTGCAGCATGGAAGCACTTTTCTGTTCTCGGGAGGCTTGATTTTACAAAGGATAAAGAGTGATGGATGAGAGATCGGCCCTGTTTTAAGTTAAATAACTTCGATTACCACCTCAGAGGAAGCAGAGAGATTCTGTCACCCCATCAACATTTCAGCTGCGTGCGGAGCACAGCCCCGGTTTGGTGGCTGGGATTTTCAGAGTCCCCGGTGCTCTGCCACTTCCTGCTGTTTTTTCAGCTCAACATTTAGCTTTGGCACTCAGGGACACGGTCAAATTCACTGCGATGGGAGGGCCAGTGGTTGTGTTAATGAAGGGCACCGTTCTTTGCAAACAGCTTTTTCTTAAGAACTTCAGCCGAGCTTCTCTGAGGTTTGCATTTTTCCATTATTTTTTTAAGGTATCGAGATAATGAAATTACAAAGATGAAAGTGGGGGTGAGGGGAAGCCCAACCCAAAGCCTGTGAAATAATTGCTGCATTTTTTCAAAAAAAAAAAAAAAAGTCTGCAGTCTTCATTCACGTTACTGATAGCTCAAACAAGGCGCCGCATTTGAGTGGCAACTGCACCAATTAGCACCGCTGCCGCTGGTTTGTGAATTGCATGTGAAATGTAGAATTTGTCCAGAAGTGCTAATGCAAATTGCTCAACAAAAATGTGCCCTCTGTGTCAAGTCTTTTCACTTGTTCTGACACACTGATGTCTGCCCAGATTTCTCTGATCGGCAGATCCCTCTCTCTGCTGACAGCTACCAGAGCTCATAAAGCAATGGAAATATTTCTTGTTGCCATTAGCTGTGTTTCTGCAGAGCGGGTTACAAGCTACTGCTGGGACTGGCTACTCGCAGCACAGCATAATTTTGACTTGTATTTATAAGGCGTCGGACTCCAAATTTCTACAATTAAGTGCTAAAAGCTCATTAAATGCCCAAGATTTTACCTGCCCAGGAGTTCAAAGACCTGGTGCCCGCCACGGCGGTAATTTGGTCACTTTGCATGAGTTCTGCATCCTCTCTTGTTGTATGGTGATAACCTTTGTGCCTTGCCACATGAGGCTGAGTTACAATTGCCGTGGGAGCAGTAACTTAGCATTTCCTGACTTTTTCAGCCTACGATATCTCATCCTAATATTGCATCCTTTAAAAGGAGAAGTGGAGCAAGGGCACATTGAAATTTTGGTGTTCTCACACCCACAGAATATGAAATAGCACACCTAGCTGTACGCGGACCTTCAGCTCTGTTGGTAACTGCCTGTGCTGTGCTGCTGACACCCCTGAGCCCAGGAGCCCCATTGTGCAGGGCTCCCTGCAGATGCAGGATGTAAATATGTTTCCTTCCCCCCAAGTGCTTCCAACCTGAGTGCAAGATGGGAGATAACGCAGGGAGACAAACACACCAGGGAGAGCAAGGAAGCAGAAGAGGCCAGCGGGCATCGTGGAGACAGGAACTTCTGCAGAACTCCTACGAATCTGACGGTGCTGGGGGCAGAGGTCGGGGTCAGATCTGTGTGATTCCGAGACTCTCCCAGAAATGAAGAGGAAAGCGTGAAGGTGCTTCTATCTAGAACATAACACGTGGAAAAGAGGTGGCCGTGATGAGGTGGGCTCAAACTTTCAGCAGTGAATGAGTGTGCGAGGCAGGATAAGCTGCGACTGGGAAGCCAGGAGAGGCTTGCAAAGAGAGGGATGGCACAGCCAAGACAACAGGCAAAGAAAACACTCTGGCTGCAAGCAGAGGAAGATTGCAAGAACCAGGGTGCGAGGTGATGGGAGCCTGGCTGTGGGGCTCAGCAAAGACAACAACCAGGTTATGGGCTGGGTGACAGGAGAGTGGATGCGTTGTCCATGGGGACTGAAGCAAGGAGAGGAGACAGAGGGAGCAGGATTAGAGCCTGCTTGGAGAGCGAGCTTGCTCAGAGATCCTGGCAAGAAGGAGGGGAGAAGAGGGACGAGGACGCAGACCTGCAGAGCGGCGGTGGGAGGGTGAGCAGCGACTGACGGGTCTGAGTAACGCTGAGTAAGGGACGGAAGGTGTGGGAGACGAGTGGGAGCGCTGGGGAGGGAGCAGGGTTCAGGGGGGGCTTGGTCAGCAGCGCTGGAAGGAGTTGACAGGCGATGGCAGCCAGCCTGGAGTAATTGCGCAGAGCCTCAGCCAGACAAAGGCTATTAGAGACTCTGTGATACTGGTTTCTGTGACAGGCAAGAAGCAAAAGCCTCTTCGGAAAAGAATCTATGTTGGAGATGGAGACTAAATTCAGTCCAAATCATATAAATCATAGGCAGCGCATTCGATAGGCTTGGAGATGACAGTGAGAAGACAGATAGGGTGGGAGCTGGAGAGGCACTTGGAGTCAAGCATAGTTTAGATATTTCTTTTTTTTTAAAGCAGAAAGATATAGCATGCTTGTATGGTGAGGGGAAGGAGAGTGAAATCTTAAAGAATAAGGAGGCAGATGGGGGCAGGGGAGATGAGAAGGCAGGAGAAGCAGGAGGGCTGGGGAGCAGCAGCGAGGCCGCTGGAAGGAGGGGAGAGCTGGGCAGGAGGTGGAAGAAAGCAAGCGGAGGGGAGGGAAGGAGGCAGACCATGTCTTGATGCTGAGTTTCTCATGGGAGAAATCAGCACCATCCTGTGCAGGGACATAACTTCGGCAAAGGCAGGGGAAGGCAAGGCCTGGGGAGCGACCTGAGGGCTGCAGAAAGGCAGCTGGCACTGTGTGTGAGGCCTGGCCAGGCTGGCAAACCTGAGTAAGCGTTAGGAAGGGGAAAAAGCACTCATGGTGTGCAGGAAGCTTTAAAAAAAAAAAAGTTTTAAGCTTAACAAATAGGTAATTGTCTCAGAAGAGGTATTAAGGATATTCAGAAAGCCTCAGAAGTAGTGAATAAGGGCTTAATCAGCAAAGGAAGCCATGCCTTAGAGACCTCGAAGTCTGGGGACTGCCTAAAGCCAAGCTGAGTCAGAGCTTGCAAAAGAAATTAATTCTAGAGTAGGGGTTTCCTTTGCCGGATACATGAAGGAGACCTCAGAGAGCAGGGAGGAACCGTGCAGTGAGGAGCATGTCGAGGCTGAAGCCCAGGCACAGCCCAGGTCAGAATTGCTCGGCTCAGTTTTCATGAGGGCAAGCGAGGCTGAATGGCAGAACAGGGGCCAGGTGGCTAGTGGAAGCACAAAGAGCACGTCCAAGGTGGAAGAGAAATCAAAAGGGCTTCGAGTGCTGGCACTGGGTGATGGGTAGCTTTGATTCAAGGATGTTGAAAGCACAAGCTCGTGAAATCACAGGCCTGGCACGCCACCCCAGCCACCTTGCCTTATCAGCTGCTGGTGTTCTGAAACCACAGCAAAGACGGCGAGGCATCGCTGGGCAGCTGCAGCAGAAGACCACTTCCCAGCTACCTTTTGGAAACATTTGGCTCTCGGTTTTAGGCTGAAATACCACCTGCAGAGAGGCTGCACGGACAAGTGCCTGCAGCGACAAGGGAGTTACTCCAACTCTTTGAAGCTGGTGTCTGACAGGGGAAGATCGTGGAATTTGTGCAGGAATCTGTACATTTACAGTGCTCATCACAAGCACTACTGGGGCTGCTTTGGTGCTTGCAGCAGTCACACACCGCAGCGGTACCACGAGCACTAGGGACGTGGCACACGCGCTCCCTGACCCTGTCTCTGCCAGGACAGAAGCCAGAGACAGAGTCACTGACAGGGCAGGAAGGTCCCCAGCCGCACAGAGAGAGCTACTTTGTGAGAGCCCCGAACCTCTGAGCTGAATTTTTCTGAGGATTTTTTGTGTTGCCTTGGCAGAAGCAGCGATACGGGGCAATTGCAGCCTCGTAGCGATTTTTGAGGTAAGTCGCCTTCTGCATACGGGAAGGAGAGCATATGGCCCAGTGTGTTTATTTCTCAGCCAGGATTCTTTCGGGCTTGGCAAATTACACGCTTCTCGCCGAGGATCAACACAAGTGCCAAGTTTGGTTTTTCTAAAAATGAAAGGGATTTCATTTATCACAGCACAGGGGAAAGGATCTGAGAAACGTCCTTAAGCGCGAAAAATACCTTTTGTTTATCCTCAAACAAAACACCCAAGGGGAAATTGAACAAAAATTTCACTGAGAGTGGGGGAAAAAAAAAAAAAAAAAAAAAAAAAAACACACAAACCTCTCCTCTGCAGCCATCCGCAGGAGATGTCGGTCAGACAGCCGTGGTGCGGGCCCAGGGCCCAGGCCATCAGAGGGAAAGGGACAGCCTGGTAATATTTGGGTGTTTGCTGCTGGAGCATCTTTTCCTGGTACCTGTGCTTTCCCCAGGCCCCCAGTTTTTCCCTCTACGTGGTAGAAGTTTCTCTTTCTCTCACAGCCTTTATTTTTATTGTGTCCTTTCCCCTCCGTTCCCCTTTTCACTGGCCCCGTGTGGCTGTTTATTTAAACCATTTGCCTGCTTTCATCTTCCGCTTTTCTTCTCTCCCCCTTCTCAGGGGCTCTCTCGCCGTGATCATCCTCGCACCTCACATCAGCTTTCCTCCCTTCCTCTGCCCTATGGACTCGCAGGGGGCACTGGTTAAAGCTGCAGCCTTTGGCACTGCCATTTCCAGCAGGCACCGGCCTCAGGGCCTGGTGTCTCTGCCAGCTCGGCCCTCACCCGGTGCTGCCGCCAGGGCACCTCCTGAAGGCCTGGTAAACGTGCTGAGGGATCGCCTCTGGTGCCCCGGGGACATGGCAGTGCCTCTGGAGGGCCTCGCCCCCAAAAACAAAACTGGAAAGCGGGAGCAATCTCCCCTGCAAAGGAGAGAAAGCACCGGGGCTGTTACTTGTAAAAGAGGAAACGAGCCTGTTTTAATTAATCTGGTTGAAGCTCGGTAGCATTTCTGAGTCCTACCAGGATTTGCAGGCTGCAGATGCCCTGCTGGGGCAGAAGTCAGTGCTACCAAACCGTGGTGGTGGAGTGACGAGACGCTCGGCCCTGTGCACTGAGATCAACTCCGGGCAGACTTTAGCTCCGAAATGGTGTCGAGAAAACACTCGCTCATTTCCAAATCCTTTCTTATGTACTTTGTACCCAGAAGTAAAGAAATCAGTCCCTCTGATGAACCCACACAACCCCAGAAGTAGCAGCCTGACAGACAGTGTTTGTTCTGCGGGAAGAGTAAACTGCAGCGAAAAGATGGGGAGGAGAGATGCAGGGGAAGGGAGGGCAGAGGAGAACAAATTGGCTGCATGCAGAGGTTTAGCGTCAAACGTCAGAGGGATCTTGTTCGCTCAGATACTATATGAAAGACCATGGCAACCGGGGGCCCAGAGAGAGGAGAGATTTGTAGCTGCTCCCCGGACTGGATGACAGAGGAAATAGGTGAAGCAATCCACCCTGCAAAGCCCACTGGGGGCTGCGGAGTCGTAAAACAGCCTAGCTGTCCCTTCACCCTGTACACGGGCTCGTTCGAGGCAAAAAAAAAAAAAAAAAAAAAAAAGAAGTCTGAAGTGAATGGATTTGTAATTCAGTCAGATGGGACCATGCTGCTGAAGGCGGCTTTGCTGTGGGCAGCCAGATTTAGAAAGAGGGATTAAGATCCCTGCCGGACACAATAAGTAGCAACATTACAAGGAGTTTACGAGAAATGTTTTTAGGGGAAAATAGGAGGGCGCGTTTATGTCACTCTGAAAACACCCCATGAGATTATGTTTCATTGTCCATGGAAATGCAGTAATACTTTTGATCCCGGTAATAGACTGGTTCCCTCCTTTTTTTACACCTTGAGTGCTGTGTTCAGTTTTGGGCCCCTCACTACCAGAAGGACACCAAGTCCCTGGAGCGTGCCCAGAGCGGGGCTACAAAGCTGGTGAAGGGCCTGTAGCACAAGGCCTGTGAGGAGTGGCTGAGGGAGCTGGGGGTGTTTGGTCTGGAGAAGAGGAGGCTCAGGGGAGACCTCACTGCTCTCTGCAACTGCCTGAAAGGAAGCTGTGGGGAGCTGGGGGGCGGCCTCTCCTCGCAGGTAACTAGTGACAGGACCAGAGGGAATGGCCTCGAGTTGTGCCAGGGGATGTTCAGGTTGGCAATGAGGAGACATTTCTGCTCAGAAAGAGCAGTCAGGCACTGGGACAGGTTGCTCAGGGAGGCGGTGGAGTCACCGTCCCTGTGGGTGTTCAAGGAAAGGTTGGACATGGTGCTTGGGGACATGGGTTAGTGGGTGATCGGAGGGTGGTAGGAGGATGGTTGGGCCAGCTGAGCTTGGAGGTCTCTTCCAACCTTATCAATTCTGTGCTTCTGTGATCTACATGTAGATATACACATGCACAAGCTGTGACGAGATCCCCATGAGGAAGGGGCAGTGACTGCCAGAGAGGCAGCAGCGCGGTGCAGCAGTGCCAGCTGCCTCTGGTGCCAGGGAGCAGCAGCTCGGAGCTGCGCAGAGGTGAGGGCAGGCAGCGCTGCGCTGTCTCGTACATCACAGGCCGGTCGGCTGCACCACTAAGTTGCGTTTATCCAGAAAGGCTGTCGTCTCTGAAGACATCAGAAAGTGGAGATCTGCCATTTCTGGTGGGTAATGAAATCACGGCGTAAAAATGTGATTCTTCTTTCTGATTTGAATCTGTCTTTGGCTTCCAGCCCTTGTATCTGGTTTTGCCTTCTTCACTAGATAAAAGAACTCTTTAAAGGATTTCTTCCCTCGTGAAGGTATTTTTATATGCCATGGTCAAAGCGTCTCTCAGCTTTCTTTGAGGTAAGCTAAATGATTGAGCTCTTTAAGTCTCTCACTGGAAGACGCTTTCTGCCTCAAATCATTTTTGTGTCTTCTTTTTCTGCTCTGGCTCTGAAATGTAGGTGCCTGACTGTACACATTTTTTCTAGCATCGTTCTTCTAATGCAGTATGCAGGATAAGCCACCTCCTGGCTTCTGTTTGCTCTTCTGCTCTCTGTATATTCAGGGGTTGCATTACTTCACATCATACCACAGAACGGCACAGCGAAGCTCATGTTCGACTGTCTGTTTTGCACGTTAAGATGCTGCTTTAAAGTCCTTGTTTTTTTGGAAAACACCTTGTCCCTTGAGGTGGCATACCCACCCCTGATGGTTTCTGGTCCCTGGGGTCCCACTCTGATCCCTGGGCCTCCAGCAGAAGTGGTGTGAGTTGACAACATCTGAGGGAGGAGCAGGCACGTGTAAGATTTGAGACAAAGAGGAAAATACCTTTTTTCCTTCCCCTTTGTCCTCTTTTTGAAGTCACTTGTGTTTGGTGTGCGTAACTGTACACACACCACCCTGAACTCCGAGGAGGACCCTTCACTGCAGCAGATCCTTAGAAATACCGTGGGCAGAGGCGCTGATGAAGCAGCTAGGTCCCTACAGAAGTTTGCCTTACTGGGTGCTCTACAGCTACGAAAACCTGCCCAGACGTGTCACACAGACCATTTGGAAATTCTGCCTCTTTCTTGGCTCCACGAATGGAAGCTCGACTCTGCCTAAATCCGGCCTTACTCCCAGGTGCAGGGCACTCGATCCTGTCCCTGGGCTGCATTGGAAGGGGGTCGCCGAGACTGTGGGGAGCATGGGGGTCCTGCTGGGTTTGGACCCAGGCACAGCTGCCACACAGCAGCAGGTGAGGAGCTCTGCTCCTGGACACCAGGGAGCATTTTCCTGCTGGCAGGGGCTTTCTGCCCGGGCTGCACTCCTGTTTTCGGGATACACAACCCAGGGCTGCTCCTGGTGATGTCAGCGGGGCCTTTCATCATTGTTTGGGAAGAGCTTTGGCCAAAAATAATGGAAAGGAGCAGAAATATTCCGGGCGGGAGGGTGGTGTTCTGGCTTGATGAAGAACGCCTGGCCTTAGATCTGTTATTAAAGCTGGAAACAGGAAGCTTTTGCTGTGAATAGGCAAACTCCCGTACCCAGGAACGGCTGAGCACACCGCTCTGGAA
This sequence comes from Anas platyrhynchos, assembly GCF_047663525.1. Lineage (NCBI taxonomy): Eukaryota > Metazoa > Chordata > Aves > Anseriformes > Anatidae > Anas > Anas platyrhynchos. The sequence goes on from NC_092590.1 coordinate 40,052,532, forward strand.
GTGACACCCCCGTGCTAATCTTCGTGTTTCCTCCAGCTGCCGCACGGGTTCGTGTCAGCTGGCGGGGCTTCCTTCGGGGCTTTCTTCCCTTCCCAACCCCGCAGCTTGCAGCGTAACGCCCTGCGGGACCGAGCTGCGGCACTGCGGGACGGGTTCGTGCCTGCGCTGCTTCCGTGTGCACACGCAGCGAGCCAGGACACAAGTCACAGAATTTCTAGGTTGGAAGAGACCTCAAGATCATCGAGTCCTGCAGCAAGGCTCTTTTGAGGCAGATTCAGCCAGGTTTGGGGCTGCAGCCCCGGCAGCAGCTGCGCACAGAGGGTTGGGGGAGCCCCTGCGGGTGCCACCTCCGGCTGCCGTTCCCCCCCCGGTTCCTTTCCCTTGCAGTAGCTGCAGCAAAGGCTCCGTGACTTGGCAGCGCGGCCTCGCTGCTGCCTATAAATGGAAGCAGTTGGCTGGTCTCCCAGTATCACACGAGATAGCCCTGTGCAGCCTTATGCAATCCCCGGCCTGATGACTTCATCAGGAGCCGGGGGGACGGGGTAGGAGGGATCCTCAGAAGGGTGCTGTGTGTCCCCCCGGGCCCCACGGGATGGGGACGGTGGCAGGGTGAGGGCAGTGAGGGGAGCGTCAGGCCACGAGCCCACAAAGTGTGGTGTGAGGAAGGAAAGGGGGGGATGTGGGAAGGCTGTTGGGGTGGGGAGGAAACTTTCAGACCAGGGGGACGTGTACATTGGGAAGGGAAAGCAGCCGAGTACCGGAGAGCTGCCTCTCAGCGGGGAGCCCTTCGGGAACTACCAGTGCAAAGTAGAGATGTGGACAAATTGTATTTTCTTGTTATTACCTCAAAAGGGTCCTTGAAAACCTGACCTTTGTGACCCTGAGCCGAGCCGAGCCGTGCTGCCCCGGTCTGGCAGCGTCCCCTGGTGCTGATCTGAGCTGTGCCGAGCCGGGCAGCATGGGGAGATGCGGGGGAAACGCGGGCTGGGGGAGGAAGATCCAAAGGAGAGGGCTTCTGCAGAGACTCTGGCATCCTTGCTCCCATCTCTTTTTCTTTTCCCAGCACTAAAAGACAGCAAGTTGCATTGGGAGCACAAAGAGAAAGCAGGGGGGGTAGGAGAAGGTACCCGTGGCATCACAGATGCTTGTGTCCTCCCAGTGACGAGCTTTTGGTCCTTAGCTGTGGGGTGAAAATCATAAATAAAGACGTTGTGTGCGTAAATCCTGAGCTTCTGGTGCAATATAGGGGGAATTAGGGCTCTTCACTGTGCCTGCCTACAGCCTCAGCTCCTGAACACAGAGGCCTGCTTGATAATGCTGGTGTGGGGAAAGGGAAGGAAGTGGGAAGGGAGAGAAACGAGGTTTATTATCCCCATGATGACAGAGGAAAACTTTGGAAAAACATCTCTCTCGGGTTACTTAGCCTGAGTGAGAATAAACCTAGTACCCAATTCTGGTATCTTATTATTAGTGAATTGTCAAGTGCTCTTGCTTTATCTGGGGGGCCTCTGAACTCCGGGTTACGACGTGAGAGCCGAGGAACCTGCCACCTGCAGCAGACAGCGTGAGGCACAAGCAAGGACTCTTACTTTCTTCCAGCTCCAGTCCTCGCCCACAGACTTGAGGCATATTGTTAACCAACCATGATTTCCCCAGCCCGCGAGCGCCCTCAGTAACCAGGCTCTCTCTCTGTTTGTGCAGGAGCAGCACCAAGTGGGATTGTCTCGGACCACAGCACCTATGCAGCCTTCCGTCCCACCGGGCTCCAGCAGCGTGGTCACAGGCACGAGCTCTGGGGGTCCCTTCCTGGGAAACCAACCGCAAGCAGCCATCATGAAGCAGATGCTGATTGAGCAGAGAGCCCAGCTCCATGTGATGGAGCAGCAGAAACAACAGTTTCTCCGAGAGCAGAGGCAGCAGCAGCAGCAGCAGATCCTAGCAGAGCAGGTACAACATCTGTTTGTCTCGAGCTCTGCAGCACGTGCTGGTATGGCAGCATGGGCACTACAGGCAGTACAACACCAGCCCTTCCTTTTACAGTCAGAAATTCTCTCTCTGTGGCTTACATCATGTTTTTTTCAGCAGTGGTTATCAAAGAAGAGGCATCTGCCTCAGTCCTGCCATGACCTTGGCAAATACTACACCTTTTCCTAGCTGTGGACATGACAATTGCATGGGGTTTTAGACACTGGGAAAGTTAGCTCTTAACCTGCTATCTCATGATGCATTTAGTCTGGCAGAAGCAGACTGGTACGGTGAGAGTTGCTGCTGCTCTCCCCTGTAATTGGGCTCTGCATTAAGTGGAGTTAGAACTTGCACATGTTGTATAGCCGTAGAAGTACTGATAGCCTTCCCCTTGTTGCATGGTCCGTATGAGAAAGAGAAGAATTCTCCCCCAGTGAACAGGAAGGATGCTCCTAGAAATACTCAGGTAGAAGATGCATGAATTGGTCCAGGGGTGAACAAATGCAGAGTGAGGATGCAGTAATGATTCCCCACACACGCATCAGGCCCATTCAAGTGCATACACCCGGGAGCCAGTCACTGAGAAGACAAGTCTAAAAGTCAGTCCTTAAGCTCTTGGCTTTCAGGTGTGTGCCCAATGAGATTTCCTTTATCTTTTTGATCATTTGTAGCACATGTTTACGAACACAGGGATTAGTACTTGCTTCTTTCCCATCTTTGCCATTCCCTTACCTTTGTTACTCAGCTTTGGTTTTGAACAAAGCATTTGTACAGCTTTAGATGGAGTGAAAAGATACGCCATTCTAGTGACTGCTTAGTCAAGTATACTCTAGGCTTTGAAAGCTCTGAAAGCTTGTTGTTGTTGTTGTTGTTTTTAAATAGCCCTTAATTCTGTTTTAGATGCATGAGTATTCATAGAAAACAACCACAGATGACCAGTGTGATCTGGATCAAGCAATAGAGGCATTTTGCAATCGCCAGCTCCCCAAATATCATTCACTAAAATAGTGGAGGAAATGTGCCTTAGTAGCCATTTCTGGTTTGGCTAGGTAATGGTTGTAGAACACGGTTCTCAGATCAGGATGCAGTATTGCTTGCAGCTGAGTGCAGGTGGGCTGCAGTCTGTTACCAGGAATAAATACATCCAGACCCTGTCAGGGCTGGGGAAAGGAAGGGGTGTGTGGATACAGCTGCACTTAGACCTAGGTGAACGCAGATATCTCATATCCCTCCCTCTCTTTTCAGCGCGAAGACAGTCCCGTTTGCACTTTAGAGGTCAAGATGAAGTGCTTGTAAGCAAGGAGAGTTGATGTTAGCCTCAGTGCTTATTCCTTTCTGAACCAGAAGGAGTCCATGTGCTGAGTAGCCCAAGTACTCTCAGGAGCACTCTTCAGTTGACTCTGCTTGTCTCCAGAACAGCTTGCTAGATAAGAAACACTGCAGTTCTGCTGCCGTACTCTTGTCACCAGCCCCTTTCCAGCTCTCTAATTAATTAATCATCTTTTTCTCTTCTGCTTTCTTTCGCTCGTTCATTTTCAGCAGTTGCAGCAGCAGTCACATTTGCCTCGGCAGCACCTGCAGCAACAGCGGAGCCCGTATCCAGTGCAACAGGTCAATCAGTTCCAAGGTAAAAGTCACGATCTTTTTCCTAGATTGAAGACAAAGTATGTCCCTGCAGTGGGCATTTGAAAGTTCATGTGTTTTGTGAGGACATTTTGTGTTTTGTTAAGCAGTGTGCCAGAACAGCAAGGCAGGCTGTTGCACACTTGCGCATACTGCATATTTTACAAAAGGGAAATGACCAGTTTTGAATATTTAGTTATGTTTCTAATTTCCTTTCTGCTCCACTCAGCAAAAGCTGCATTTTTCATTTGACATCAGTTTTGTCTCCTTGATTCCTGTGTTCTATGGATTCATCTTGTTTGACTTCACTCATCCTACATTTTTTTCAGCTATTGTCTCTCCCTGTATCCTGGTTTTACTCCTCTTCATTTCCCACTTTGTTTAGTTTGATGAGCAGGGACTTTCAGAGAGGTCATCTTTATCTAGAGAATGACCAAAAGAAATGTCTGATAAATGCCAGGTGTGGAAAATATAGAGAAATATCTGAGATGAAAATGGAAATTTTTGTAACGAACACAAAAAAGCAAGTATTATTTCGGTGTGCTCATAAGTAATTGAAGAATGCATGGGCAATCATTTTGGTTTAGGAAAAAAAAAGTTAATTCTGAGCTTCTTAAGTGCAAAACATCAGCTGAATATCTTCACTGACCATGCATTCTAAATAAACGTGGAAGTAACATGTTCAGTGTTGTGTATTCATGACAGTTTCACTTAACTGCAACAGAAAACAAGGGAGGCAAGCATACTGCAGTTCTAGTGTTCAGGAAGTGAACAGGCAGCCAAATCCTCTGCTGATATATAACAGGGTGGCTCTTTCTAATTGCCTTCTGATTCTTGTCTTTGGCAGCATAAATTCTATATGAAATGATTTTTTTTCCCCCAATAATTAATTTGCAAAATCAAAGTGTATGTGTGTGCACCGTCATGCATTATTTGAGAAGCATATGTAAAATCTTTCTATACTAATGCTTCTTTGAAACCTTGCCTTCATATGTATTATTTAAAAGAAATGCAGAAGAGAGTTCAGGCTAATGTGTGACAGAGCAAGGAATTCATTTTCATAAATGAACTCATTTAAATACAAATATTTCACCATTTTTTCTGTTTAGTCACGGGAACGCAATCCAGTGCAGTAGGTTATGTGTAAGTGAGACCAGAAGGTGGCCCAACATCTTAAAATCTGTTACATCTCTCTTTTAACTGCTTCTTGTCTGAACTCCTGCCTCTTACGCAGAGCACAGTAGTATAATGTGAACCACCTGCTGGTAGTGAGTCCCTTGGAGGTTTTCAACGCCAATTTCAATCCAAAAGTAGCTAGAGAGACATTAAATACATTTTTACCATTATCTGTACACTTCAGCACTTGATGAAATCACTGCAAAAAAAGACATCTTCTAACCTTGGAGGAAGGAGATGATCTAAATTTAAAAAAATATAAAATCAAGGGGACCCCAGTGCCAATCACTAAAAAAACAGCTTACCTGCAACATAGATAAAATAAAAGCTGCCAACACATTTGCCCTGTGCAAGTGAGATCAAGATGGACTCCCTTCATGCTAAAAAAAGGTTTGTTTGTCTATATGTTGGAGAGTTGAGCTAACAACATCCTCCAGAAGCTTGTCCTGCTGCAAGAAAAAGGAGGTGTAGCCATCCACTTCATGATGTGTGTGAAACTACGGGAATGACACTTCCTTTCTTTGTACCCATTTCTCATGGTAACCCAGCCAACTTAAATAGCAGGGCCTAGTATCCTCTGCTCTCCACAGACATTCAGGTATGTTGTCTGCTACAGCAGCTAGGGCTGATTTAAGAGCATCCTGATTTTTTGTACAGTTTCTGACTCTTGCAGCAACTTTTTAACATCTACGTTTTGCATGTACTAATATTTGAGCCAGGAGTAATTGCGTGCATCATGCTGTTGGAGTATACCTGCAGAGTATTTTATTTAGTTCGGTATGGTATTGACTCAAAACCACAATGAACCCATGGCATCATCAGAGCTCCGGTAATTGTTTTTAAATAAAGGTAGTAAATACAGAAGCATATTGGCTTCCCAGAAATCGATAGCTTCCCTCACCCCTCAAAGGAAGACACAAGCATAGTTCAGTTATCTGCCATGGTGTGGAATTTAACAAGGTTAGGATTTTCTGGTTTCCCATCACTGGCTGAAGGTGGACTAAAATGTGCTTATAATATCGATTCACTAATACACTCTCCCTGCTTTAAATGTCCACAAAAAACAATTTTTCTTCTTTCCAAAGATTTAATCAGTAACAATGATATAGAAAATCCATTCATTTATGCCTCCTGAGCTATTAAAAAATTGATTGGCCTTCTGAGTCTGACATTTCCATTTTCAAGGCTTACTTTTGAAAGACAATGGATATATTTAAAAGAGAGCTTCAAACAGTTAACTGAAGATCAGCTCTTTTGCTTCCATTGAATGCAAATGGAAGTTTTTGCATTTGCTCAGTAGAAGCTGATTTAGGTTTATCTGAAGAAGATTGAGTGCTACCAAATGACAGTGTGCATGCAACTTTTGAAAGTCTTAGGAACTAATTTTTGCCCAGAGGAATGTGCCTGTTGTTACTCACCCTGAGGAAAAGAAAAACACCACCAAAAAAAAAGAAAGACTCATATTTACTTTTGAAAGGGAACTTCTACTTCTAGGTCAATCAAAAATAAATAAATCAATTTTTGGTGACAGGTAACAGAAAGACAGGCCTATTTTACCCCTTCAGCACCAGTGTCTTTATAGCGTAAGTACCTATTATCAGGAGAGCAACCATGACTGTAATCACATACCAGATATGGAATCACGTTGCCTTGATTCTTCTACAATTCCCTTTGGGTACGAATCCCAAAACAGTCATAACTGAGAATTACTCAGTGAGTACATCATTGGCCTTTTGACCTTGCCAGCCTTACGGGAAATTAGGCTGCCCGTCTGTATCGACAGTACTCTGCTGAGCAGTGTCCCACCTAACACACTGAATGCATGACACCATCGGTGATTCCTGTTTAGGGTAGCACTCAAGCTGTGTTGCCTCTCACTCCCGAGAAGGGGCTTGGTGGGTCAGCACTGAGGCTGTAGCCACAGTGATGTGGAGGACGCGTAATCTCCAAAATGCAGCTAACAATAGGCAGCAAGTGTGTCTCCCAAGGACAGTTAACCTAGTTCTCTGCTAAACTTCACATGAAACAATATCCACTCCAAAAGCACAGCAACCTGAAATCCTTCTGTGATGCAGGAGGCTCCTACGGATTCTCTCTTATGCAAAGGTGTGTTGATTTGTGTAAGTTTTACAGGATTGTGGTTCTTTCTTAACCTTGCTCCCTTTTTGGTGTAGGTTCTCCCCAGGATATAGCAGCTGTGAGAAACCAAGCAGCACTCCAGAGCATGAGGACTTCCCGAATGATGGCCCAGAATGCGAGCATGATGGCGATGGGTCCTTCCCAGAACCCGAGCACGCTGCCCACCACGGCAGGCCAGTCAGACATGAGCATGGCTCCCTACAGCAACGCCTCTTCCAGCCAGCCAGGAATGTACAGTATGAGCACAGGGATGAGCCAAATGTTGCAGCACCCAAACCAAAGTGGCATGAACATGGCACATAACGCAGGCCAGGGAACAAGGCAGCCTGCCTCCGGACAAGCGGTGGGAATGGTCAGCAATTTTGGTCAGAACATGCTGGTAAACTCTGCTCTTCCCCAGCATCAGCAGCAGATGAAAGGACCGGTGGGCCAGGTCTTACCCAGACCACAGGCACCACGACTTCAAAACCTGATGGGGACTGTCCCACAAGGAACACAAAACTGGCAGCAGCGAGGCTTGCAAGGCATACCTGGAAGGACTAGCAGCGAAATCGGGCCTTTCAATAACGGCACAACGTACCCGATGCAGCCCGGGCAGCCAAGGCTGTCCAAGCAGCATTTCCCGCAGGGACTTAACCAGACAGTTGTGGACACGAGTGGGACAGTGAGAGCCCTGAACCCTGCGATGGGGAGGCAGCTGCTGCAACCACTACCAGGGCAACAAGGAGCCGGCCAGGCCAGGCCGATGGTAATGCCTGCAATAAGCCAAGGGGTCCCCACGATGTCGGGTTTTAGTCAGCCTCCGACGCAGCAATTGCCAGGTGGTAACTTTGCTCAGAGCGGCCAAGGCCAGGCCTACGAGAGGAATCCCACTCAGGACATCTCTTACAATTACAGTAACGAAGGAGCAGGGGGGTCCTTCTCCAGTTTAGCAGAGGGTGCAGACCTCGTGGACTCCATCATTAAGAGCGGACCGGGGGATGAGTGGATACAAGAACTTGACGAGTTGTTCGGAAACCCCCAGTGAGTGGGCTTGTATAGTCTGGAGCTTTGGTTGTTACGTTTGGAAAAAAAACAGAGTCGGATGTGCTCCCCATCCTTGGATTGTTGGTTTTTTTGTTTGAATTGGTTTGGCTTGGGGTTATTTTGTTTGTTTTCTTTTGTTTCTAATCGTGCAAACCGAGCTGATCTGTAGCCAACGTTGGAAGATTCAGGTGACGATGGAAACATCGGTATCACAAGACTTCCACGAGCAATCTCCGTTGCACGGCAGCACCCGCTGCACGGGTGTGGGGCAGGATGGGGAAACTGGAAAAGCCAGCGGATGCCTCGGGTAGGGAAAACTTGGTCTTTCCCGACTGAAGTGAGGCTTCATTGCACAATGGTGTGGGGTGGTCCCAATATCTCCCACCTCATGTAGCTGTAAAGGCCGCAACTTTCAGAGTAGCATTTGAGAGCGGCCAGGAGCAAAGCCTAAAGAAGCCCACAGGCGATTGCACAGGCCCCAGTCAGAAACGGGCTTAGCGCTGGGTATAAAAGGCCTCAGAGAGCCACGGATGGACTCTGGGCTGTCAGAGAGGACACGCAGCACACTGGTGACAGACCGAAACAGTCACAGAGAGGTCACCATTTTCACTGCAGAGCGATAAAAATCCAATAGAGGTGTAGCAGAACATAAACTTGGCAGTACAGTGAGGACAGTTTGATCACAGGCTGGAGATGGCTTCGGTGGGTGGGTTAACGTAAGGAGCTATGTGGTCCCCTTGGGACTTGCAGTAGCACGTCCCTGTCAGAGCACTTTGCTCTGCTAAATCTGCTGTGTCTGTGCCTGCTGCCTGGGACAGCAGAACAGCAGCTGAGTGGTGTTAAAGGGCTACAAGGAACCAGCGAAGGTCTTAAGCAGGTCCCTGTCTCTCCTCCCTCTCCCATATGTTTTCATATGTTCCCCTCCTGTCCTTCAGTGTAAAACAAGGTAAGCTCACTGCACTTTTTCTCAGGTGAGCAACAAACACCACAAAGGGGCAGGGAGCAGAGGAGAAGACAGGAAGGAGGGAACGTACAGGGAGGGCCTGGCAGGCAGAAATGAGTTTCTTCTCTCTTGAAAAGTACAAGATTGGCAGGTAGTGTTACCGTGGGGTGTCTGGGCTCTCAATTTGACATTATGTGCTACCTGGTCTTCTGTTTTAAGCAGGTGCTTGGCCTAATCTCCCTGGTTTGCTGGAATAAAATTCAGTGCGGTATTTGAAAAATGGGAACTAAGGAGGGACTACAGCAAAGAGCATTCATGAATGGGTAAAATAGTTGATTTAGGTATTAAAAACACCGGGTCTGCCCAAATATGCTTTTAAGCCACAGAGATGTATCCCTGTCTCCACTGTCTATCTCCACTGTGTGGACCGGCGCTGAGCAGCGCTGCAGTGAAGCGGTGATACAGCTTCCAGAGACGCCGGCCATTCTGAATGCCTAAGGCAGCGGTTCCCAAGCCGTGGTCTGAGGGCGAGGGAAGCTGTCCTCAGAAACCTGCCATCTTTTCAGCTGGGAGCTGGCCACCAGGGTATGTGGGGGTGTTAAAAAAACGGTAACAGCAGTCCGCAGCCCGAAAAGCTTGGGAACTGATGCTGGCCTCCAAGAGCACGTTATGTGATCTGTGGTGAGAACATCTGCAGTGTACACATGCCGAAGGCCACAGGAGCGAGGGGCTCGGTACCTGGCACCTCTGTGTCCTCCCTTCCCCTGCGGGGTATCACTGTGCATCGCTTGCAGGAGCGGAGCCAGGCGGGCCTGGGGCCACCCCAGCACCTGGGTACGTTCCCTGCAGTGCTGCGACCCCTCGCAGGGCCTACCCAGACTCGGGTTAAATGCTGTACTGTACACAGGACAAGCTGTGTTTTTAACTCGGACTAGCTGGCCAGGGCGAGCTGTCAGTTCAGCTTGCCTTGACCACCGATTTAAAAAAAAAAAATCCTTTAGTTACCATTCTTTTATCTAACCCCTTTTTAAAACACAGCGCGAGGCCCCATCCCAGTTCCTGCTGAAGATGACAGGGCTTTGCCTGGCCACAGCTTCGGCTGGAGCTGGGCCGGGCCCCAACACAGCGCAGGACAGCACCAGCCACAATTTGCAGTCCACAACCACCTCGTGGGCTTGTAGCAGGACGAGCCTGAAGGAAGGGGCAGCAAGCAGGGAGCCGGGCACACAGCGGCCAGGGGTTTGGGGACGCACAGCCACCACCCCGCAGCCCCGACCAGGCATTCCCGTGCGTTAGGCAGATGCAGGCTTTGGTGAATGAACGCTGGTGAACGCCGAGCCTCTGTTGTTGTAAAGCTTCCTCCAAATACTCCGTACTGGGACCAAGTACTAGAGAGGTAGATTTTAATAGATTTGGGGTTTTGTTTCTTTCTTTTTTTTTTTTTTTTTCTTACTATGGTGCTGATGTATATGTAATGTTAAAAAAAAAAAGTTATTTGTAAATATGTTTTTACAATTCTACAGATATCACTGGGTCTACTATCTGTAAAATATATACATATAAAAATATATATATATACTGTTTGTTTAAAATAGAGTATTTTTATTTCATTCCTTAACTCATCCTTACTGCAGTGGTATTGCACTTCAGATGACGTCTAATTACTAATTTGTACTGTATCCCTGATGGCAACTTGCTCCATTTTATTCAGATTTTTCTAGTTTTCTGTTTTTACTTTGTACATTAAGCATTGCTTATTTCCTTTTAAGACCTGTACAGAGCTCTGAAAATGTAGAAAAAAACTGATGTTAACATACCACTTTTAAAGAAAAAAAAGAAAAATGAGAAAAAAAAATCAACAAACAACAAACAAATAAAAGATGGTTATCTGAGTCTTATATAAGGCTGGTGTGTGGGATTATGTCGGCCCTGGTGGTCCTGCAGGCTGCCCTGGGGAGAAGGGAAGGGGCCCCCAAAGGCTGTGCCAGCAGTGGAGCTATCGCACCTCAGTGGCCCCCCTACGTCCCTGAAGGTTGGTGGTGCCCACGGGGCGTGCTGGAGGCAGCAGCCACAGGTGACTGCAGTTAGCTGCCAGGTGGTTAATTGCACAGCCAGGTGTAGGCCATTCCTCTGAGGTCATTGTACCTCAGCGAGGTGTGCTATAAAAGCCCATGGGTGGGGGTGAAGCAAGGCCTATGCTTGGGCAATTGTTATGGGGGATCCTCTGGCTTCCTCGGAAACATCCCCAACATCCCCAGGTTCCTGCCTTTGCTCAGCCAGTGCCATGCAGTGAGGAACCACTTTTAGGGGAGGGTGTAGAGTCCTGTGGCTGCAATCTGGAAAGATGAGGTGAGCTGTTCAAGGTAAATCCAGGTGGGTTTCAAGACCCTACACCAGTATCTCCATGTTTCCACCCTACTGGAAAGTCCTGGTGGATGGGGTGCTGGACCTCTACGCGCAGCTCGCAGAGACCGGCTGGTTTGGGCAGTGTGTGTGGCTGGGCTCCAAGTAAAAACTTCAAGGTGAGGTTCTCCTTCTATTTCCTGTCAGTCCTTTGCTGTTTTAATGCATCTCCTAGCAGGTGAGGCTCCCGTTGATCCTGTTGCACTCCAGCTTTGTGCTGCTAGATGACACCTTGTGGCCTTACCCCGTGACTTTGGGCATGTTAAATTGTCTGTGTGACAACAGCTTATTCCTTTCTGTGGCATAGATGGGTTGTGGGAAGCTATCTATAAACATGGCAGGCATTATAACAGGTAAGCTTTGAATGGAATAGTGCTTGGATGTCTGCTTCTGAAGCTATCAGCAACTTCTGGGCCTCCTGTGATCTGTGTTTCAGGCCTGTTGGGCGACTTGGAGCTTTGTCCTGGTTTTCCTTAAGGTGGCAGTGCTTCCTGCTGCCTGTCACTGTCTGAGGCCTCGCTGGCAGGAGGGTTTGCTGCCTTTCTGCCCATGGGAGGACAGTAAATGGAAGAATTCCCACTGATCACTGTGGTTGTTAAACCTGGTCCTGTTTTGCTTTTTCCCTGTACCCAAGTGCCAGTGAGCTGCCTGTTCACTGCTGTGACCTGCTCTCCCCTCAACAGCCTGTACTGTCCCCCAGTCTTACACCTATCTACTTGTTTCCTTTGTTGTTTCTAATGCTACGTTAGCCTTTACCACATGCAGGTACTAAATTATGCCCCTTAATCATGTTAGAGTGACTGTGAAGTGCTAGCTTCTGCACATGCAATGTGTATACTTTTTTTTCATGTGGAAGATTATTAGGAACCTGATCCCACACTCAATTATTTTGGGCTTGGGTTATCAACCCTTGCAGATTTTCAGAAAGACTGTGTTCTCCGTACAGGCCTGCCTGAACAGAGCTGTAAACGTGGTTAGCGTTTTTGGTCAAATTCTATATTCAGAGGCATAGCAGGGAAGGCTTCAGCTTGCTGGCTGTAGCTGGCATGAATATATTCAGCATTCCCTGTGTAGTTTGAATTATCAGGAGCTACCAAGACAGTCAGTTATGGTCTTTGCATCTCTGTTCTACACAGTTTAAATTTGTCATCAGCACACTTTAAGCCCTTGGTGCTAAGCCATGACTTCCCCCCCTCTCTTAGCAGAAAGCTGTTTTCATAGGCAGTTTGCTTTTCATTGTCACTTTGTTTCCTAGGACTTTGGCCATGCTGGGACATTGGTTTAATCTTTCCCACACCCCAGCCATCTGTGCCCTCCTGGGAGACAATGAAGGAGACCCAATTGTTAGCTGAGCATCTGTGCCTTCTCTTTGTCTGGGCTGGGTCTCCCTCCTGCAAGTGGCACATTGTGGGGATGGCCTGTCTTGAGAGGCTTTGTGTGAGAGCTGGGATCTGCCTACAGGAGGGCCCCACTTCTACCAGAACGGTGTTTGAGCATGTGCTGAACTGTAAATGTGTGTATAAAATCAAAAGGCCTTCGCAGAAGTGTAGGGTCAAGTGCAGCTTTCAATGTCTTGCTGAAGAAAGCAGTGTTTCAGTATATGCTTAAGCAGCCTCCTGCAGTGGGATTGGATATACTTGCAAAGCTGAGACCTTGCAGCGGCATAATGCATCAAATCATTTTCTTACGTTTGTGCAGAATGGATGGCGCTGCTGGTGAAAATGAAGAGGAGTGAAGGAGGACTACACTGGAGGCACTGAGAAGGCCGAAGGATGCTGGGTAAGATGGGCTGTTGCTTGCAGTGCCAGTTGGAACTAAGTTTCTGAGAGCTAAAACCATAAATTCCCTATGTAATTTGTTTAGGGTTTACAATACTGTATGGGGAATCAGAGCATTTAGTTGAAAATGCAGATGTGACATGCCAATCTGTCTTTATGACTCTTCTTCAACAGCACAGGGAAGAAAGAAAGCGTAAACAGCTCAGAAAAAGCATACATTTTACACTGCAATGGGGTGCTAGTACAGAGTTGTGATACTTTATTCACATGCACCTTATCTTTGTGTCCAGGGAAACCATCTGCATTATCTACTTATCTTCTTTTTAAAATAGTCTTCAGAACATTTTTCTTAATTTCTTCATGATTCTGAAGTTCAGGTATTCATCCAGAAAGCTGTTGACAATCCCAGCTGCACCCAGGGTTACCAAGCAAGTCAGAACTATCAAACTCAAATAAAAACCTGTTAACCTAGAAGTAGAAAGTAGAAAAGTAGTGTTACAAACTGTACATGGTCTGTTTACAGTGAAATTTGCTGCTTGCCCAGCTCAGTTAAGAAAAGCTTTTTACACTCAGAGAGGATCACTACTTACTTTAACTTTGAGTGTTTTGGTAATTAACCTTTCCCACGTGTGATTTCTCCTAGGGGAAGACTCCTAATAATGTCTACAGGGAAGCTCTTCCCCCAGTGTTTCTACATATTCATGTGAAGTTGGGATCTTCTTCCATGAAGACCTACCTCATCACATAATGTGAACACCTATAGGGAGAGCCACAAGCAAGCATGAGCACCTCACTGCAGCATTAGATTTAGGAGTGTCGGGAAGGAAGATGTCAGGGCTGGAGGAGAAAGAGGTGTGCATGTCTCTTGTATCAGCACCTGTCGGTCAAATATTCTCCACTGAGCTGGGAGGTCTGGTTTGGTTATCACTCTGCCTTGAAGATGGCTTTTTGAACAGGGAAGGAAGGGTGTGATCCTGAAACTTGGCTATTAGGACACTCATTGGGGATGGGGGTCAGATTAATTTATCTGTACCAAAATAACTTCATCAAAAGAAGCCTGACCAGCAGGTTGAGGGGAGATGAGTCCCTTCTTCTTTTCTTCTCTTGAGACACTCTCACCCCACCTGGAGCACTGCATCCAGGTTTGGGGCCCCCAGCACAAGAAAGAAGCAGACCTGTTACAGCAGATCCAGAATAGAGCCATGAAGATGATCAGAGGGCTGGAGCGCCTCTCCTACAAAGACAGGCTGAGGGAATTGGGGTTGTTCAGCCTGGAGATGAAAAGGTTCTGGGGAAACCTTACAGTGGTCTTCTGATACTTCAAGGGCTTTGTAAGAAGGATGGGGTGGGAGTTCTTTTAAAAGGGCTTGCAGAGATAGGACAAGGGGTAGGGGTTTTAAAGTAGAAAGAGGGTGGATTTAGATTAGATATAAGGAAGAAATTCTGAGGGTGGTGAGGTACTGGACCAGGTTGCCCAGAGAAGCTGTGGATGCCCCATCATGGGGCTTGGAACAACCCGGTCTAGTTAGAGGTGACCCTGCCCATGGCAGGGGGTTGGAACTGGATGGGCTATAAGTTCCCTTCAATCCAAACTGTTCTATGACTCTGAAACATAAAACTACCCCACAGGAGTCTGGGAGAGCACCTCAGCCCGGAATCAGAGGTGTTGACAGGCACACGACAACAGGAACCTTCCTCTGTACACTGTGTTGGGCTCAGTCGTAGCTGCCTTGGTGCAGGCTCTGGTCCAGCAGATATGTCATGGGAGTTGCTGCTGGACTGGCCTCTGCAGGCAAGGAAAGGTCTATGGTGACAATCCCATCTCATAAGCGTAGGTCAGAGGAACTCGTCAGCCTTCTGTTTAGAGCTCCCTATACCCATGCCCACTAAATCTCACTGGTGCCTAAAGACATGACGTGTAGCTTTTCAGTACATGCAGTGTTTAAATGAATGAGAAAATGGTGAAGTATGAGATGTTTTCAGTGTCAGAAGAGCATGAAAAAAGTCTTGAGCTTAGCCTTCTAATCATCTCTTGGAGCCAGCTGGAGGGAAGGAAAGGGATGCAGCTCACTGGTGAGGGCCTCTCCAGCGCAGAAACAGAGTAGCAGGTGCACTTAGCTCTCGTGTGCTTAGAAACCCAGCCCTGGCAAACCTGAACTGCAATTCTTGTAGCCTGGTGCACTTACATGTGTCGTAACCAGCTCCTTGAGCTCAGGCCACGTGGGCAGGTTTGTCTTTAACAGCCACGCCTGCAGTTGGTGATTGCAGTTGAGATTTGGTGTGCAGGCTGATTACCTTTGTGCCTCCAGGAGGCCTTGTAGCACGTGGTGTGTGCTGGGGCACAGCCCTGCACGCCTGACTGGTGCAGAAGCACCTGCTGGGGGTTAGCACAAGCAAAGCCATTTCCCAGGGCTGCCACACTGACTGTCAGCACCCTCTGTCCAACCCAAAGAAATTAGAGTTTCACACAAGTGTCAAGTCTGTCTAAGAATGAAGCCAACCACTGCTCTTAGGCTTCCTTGGCAGGATGAATCTCTAGGCCTGAGAGTAATGAAATGAATAATGGGAAAGATTTCTTAAAGCTTTTTTTAAACAAAGGACTTCTTATTTTCTTGATTTATGTAATCCCTTCTGCTGTCTTTTTCCCACTTATTTTGAGGGCTCTGTTCCCCAGATTTCCTTGATAGTTGCTGGTCTTCTGGTTGGTGCTCACTGCATCTCTTACTAGGATATAACTCTTTATCTCTGTATATTTAAAAAAAAAAAAGCTCTGGAAAACAGCTTCATTCTGAAGTAACAGCTCCTCAAAAGAGGATAAGGGATTGGTGGAGGCTGTCAAGAAGAGACTGACAACATCTGTATACAAACTGTGGAAAGTAGCCCCACAGCCCAGCCTTTGCTGCTGCAGGGCTACTCACTACCCAAAAAGTGCTGTTTGCAGTCTGATTGTTTTGCATCTTTCTCTAGAAGCATAGAGTCCAAGACTTTTACTTTTATGACAAGCATGTATTGTGCTAGCCTCTTCTCATGATTATGTGTTGTAAGAGGAGCCTTAGGTCTGAACACATAAGGCAGGACAGTGGCTTCCATGAAACACGAAATAAATCGTGTTTGTATGTGTGCTTGTGCACTGGAGGGCTGTTCTGCCAGTGTCTGTTTGTTGTAGCAGGGTCCATAGTACCAGATGCTGTACACTTACACTCATTAACTTATGTTTATCTGGAGCTGTGTCTCTTATCTGTGTGGTGAAAGTTCATCAGCCTACAAGGGCAGATATTTGCTTCATTTAGTGCAATTGTGTGGCTAGAGTAAAGGTCTTAATGTGACAAGTTGAGGAAAAATGAAAACAGCAGGCAGGCTGCTACTGTGTGTGCCTTGCCCAAGCAGTCTCCCATCCCACATCCATCCTGAGCTGCAAAACTGCTCCTGTTTTCAACCTCCTCTGAGCCCAGGTACCAACATGCTCAGCACAAAGCAGGCACCCATGAGGCAGGCATCAAACCTTTCCCCTTGTGACCTGGAGCATGTGCACCTCTTAACCTAGGCTCCTGCTGTAACAGCCAGCCTGCTTCCCCCAGGGTCTGCGCCTCAGAGCTCTTGCTGGCGCTTTACACATGTTGCATTCAATTACAGTCACTTTTCTCTGCCAGTCCTTGGCTCCCCGCCCAGCTTCAGAGCGCAGCCCGGGGCTGTTGACCTGCCGGCGAGGTGACCCCTTACCTTCCCTTCACTGACTGCGCGTAACCGTGGAAGTACTTGTAGCGGGCGAACATGTACAACAGGCCCAGAACTGCGGCTACTTCTAAGAAAGAAAAGATTAACGGGAAAGAAAATGAGGATCACAGACTGTTGCTTTGCTTATGTTTTCTACTCGCACGTCCCCGGGGACTCTTCATCGCTCCTCATACCCTAGGAAGCCACGCTGAGGAAGAGCATTTGAAGGAGATGCGAGTATTCAACATTCACTGCAGGAGGCTTTTGTCAGGGGGTTGCTTGTAGGGGTGGGCTGCAGGCCTGTCCAAAAAATCTAACAGCATTCCCTATAAATGGCTCTGAAGACCTGACAGGAATGTTACCCCCAGCCCAGCTCGGTGGCTGTCCCAGGGGCAGAACAGTGTCGGAGCACCGTGGCTTGACCCGGCTGTCATCCTGTATTGTTATGGCAGTTCATGTTTAAGGGCAGTATTTGTTTTGGAAAAGAGTTTCTTATTTATGTTGTTAATAACCTGCTTTGCATTTATATAGCAGCTTTTATCCAAGGACACGAGAGAAAGCTGTAGTGAATGTTAGCTTTCTGACCTCCCTGTGGGAAAAGCATGAAGCTACCTCCGCCTGATAGATGCAGCGGGGTGTGCGGGTCACTTGCCTTATCCAGGACTAAGCAGCACTGGCGAAGCTGCTTATGTCCTCTCAAACTGCCTAAGTGTTACAGAGGACAGCTGTTACTCTGGTCTGGATTAGCTCCTCTTAGCGTACCTATGGGAGATGCCCAGCTGAAAAAATTACTTAAAAGGGCGACTAATGCAGTCCTCTTCTTACATACGGCAACGCATGCCTTCCTTGATTCAAGTGTCTGTCTAGGAGCACGTGTACAGTCTCCCATCCAGTTTGTTGAGCTAAGTGGAGCTACTCTGGATTTACACTGGAATCCCATATAGCTGCATTCCCTTTGCCACTGCACCAAAACAAGAGTTAAGAACGCTTGGACAGAAATGCCAGCCTGCTTAGGTGCTTGAGAAAGCAAAGCAGGTTTTCACGAGTCTCCTTGCATAGCTGAAATGCAGGAGCTATGGCTGGTGGTGCTGCTGCTTCAGTGCAAAGTCACAGAGCAAACGAACAAGTCACAGCCCGGCGGTGGTGTGGCTCATCTGGGATGTAAAATCCCACCCGTTTGCTGGCTCGAGCTCCATCTCCTTCAGTCAGGGGTCCAGCCACAGGGCTGAGCGCGCTGACCTGAACCTTCTCAGGCTGTGTCCTCCCAAGGATTGTAGCTGTGCTTGATGTCCCGTGAGGATTGTCCCGTAATGCGCAAATAAGCGTTAGTGGGAAACATCTGGGAGCTGCTTTTCTGAATGATTCACCCAGAAAATCTTCAGTGGATTTTCTGTGAATGAAAAATATGCTATGTACCATGGCTCCTTGGCTTGCAGAGAACAGTAAAGGCTGGTGGGGCTGTGTGAAAAGGCATGACTAATTGGGGATTTCAGTGCACTGAGCATTCCTTCAGGAAGCCTAGAGTAAGGTAAGAAGTGAAACGAAGGCAAAAAGATGTCTACAAATAATGTACCTCCTGATAAAACTAATTTTAGAAACTTAGGTAAAACTTCTCAGTCCAAGAGAAAAACAAGAACTGTTTACCTTGGTTAAAAAACCACCCTGTGATCCAGAGGAGAGTCATGAATATTGGATAAAACTCCGCACAGTTTTGTCTGCAGAATAAATTGGAAAAAAATGTTACTCTGGAACAGAACGATGGGTGGGATTTTTCAAGGGGAATCAGCTTTGACATGATTTTCTTCTCACTAAAGTTAATGCTATTGAATCTAGTGGGAGCACAGTCAAGCCGGAATTAGGCACTCTTAAAAATTCCCTTCTTTGTAATCTCAATACAAATATAAACTATTTTGATTATTTTCTGTATATTTAAACCTAAGCAAGGATCTGTATCCTGGCTACATGGAAACGCTTCCCAAGGATCCTAACTCAAGTGCCTGTGCAGCAAGGGCAGGCAGGATTTCAAGCACGTGGATGCGATGTTGATCGCTTTCCTCTGTATTCTGTGTGCAGCTTGTGTGGGTCAGCGTTCCCAGGGCTGTGAGAGGAAGCGTGGAGCTGTGTGTGGGCAGCGTGGATTGCTCTGCTGAGGCCAGTGCCTTTATGAAGTGCTACCGGGCGTAGGCAGCATGTGATGGATCTTCGTGTGGTTAGGACAATAGGGGTTTTATTTGTTAACATCATCAGTTTTCATGCCAGTATTTTGTTGGGACCTCTTTTCTTGGTTGTTCTGAATGAGCTTCTTGTTAATGAATTAGGCAACCTTCTGTGTCTGTCGCTCTGTTATCTAATATTTAATATATCCTACGTCATCTTGTTGTTATTGTCACCCAGTACAACTACAGTTGCATCAGAAGGCATTGTTTGAAATAACACCACGTTACATATATTTGTGAATGGTCATTAGCTAACCACCAGCTGAAGCCCTTTAGGAGCATGTTGTCACTGTGAACAGGCTGCCTCACAGTTATCTGCTGGCTGTGCTGCTGCCTTCCATGTGTTGTGTGATAGCCACAGGCCAAGAACTCACAGCACGGCTTGCTAGATCCAGAACATCTGAGTTCTGTAAGTTACAGTCAATTAGTTCCTAGCCTTTACTTAGGTTTGGATAATCCGATTGCCTGGTTTCATCAGAATTTGAACTGTGTTAAACGAGCTGAATGTACCCTGTTATCATTAAGATAATAGCTGAGCCATTTGAAAAGTGTTCTCTTCATTATTTTTTCATTTCCTGAGCAAAGGATGCAACGAAAAAGGTAATATCTTAAGATAGTGTTTTTGCTTATCTTCTGGGCTGAATTGTTATTCATTGCCATCATCTTCATGATGTCAGGACTTACTGCGCACGAAATGTTCTGTCAAACTCCGGAGCTCCAGTGACAGCTGGGGGCATGATCTTGTGCTTCATCCTCGATCTCCCCACCAGCCAAGCAAAATGACCTGTAAGCAAGCATAAAGGCTCAGGGATCACACACTTCCTCTTTTTTGAAGAAAAAAAAAAAAAAGACAGCTCATTTGAGTTTCTAACACATCTGTTTTACTTTTTTTAATAGCAATCATTGTTCTTCTGTTCTTTCTGCTTCATCTGATAGAAATAGATGGATGCTAGAGAAACTATTTTTTTTCCTACAGAAGTTCTGGTCTTGCCTTCAGGAGTAACTTACTTGTGAGGAAGGGGGAAAATTGCTATTTCAGCGCTAGTGGTCCTCATCTGTTTGACTTTAAAAGTTTCTGGGTACCTGGAGTTGTTTTCCAAGCCATGCCATAGCCGCCCTATGTGAGAAACTTTTGCTCTACTTTTACCTTAAATTTATTTGGATCCAGGAACAAGACACCCGCCTGAGCTCACTAAAGACTGTCTAACAGGCAAGCCCAGAACATGCCTTCCGCCTTCCCTTCAGAGAAGAGTGGCATTAAAACGCAGCTAGGGATATCAGTGGTGCTGCTCTGTGCACATCTTACATCTTTGCCTTCTCCCGAAAATGTATCTTTCCTTCTGTCCTCTCCACATGTAAGTAATTACTGGTAGCCTTTCCCCCCAGAGCACCTCGCTACAGCACCTCTCATTGTATTTGTATCCAGCGAGCCCTCCTCTGCTCCCACCCACACTCCTTGTTGTGCCTGATCCATCCCAGTGTGCCACCCCGCAGCACTTCCAGGGGGGAAGCGTGGTGGTGGGGAGGCTGGGGAGCGTGCTTCGTGGAGACCGAGACTCACAGGAGCACAGGAGGTCTTTTAGGAGTGTTTTCCTGGAAAACACTGAAGTTGCTTTTTGTCTTCTGCCACTCCCGAAAGTGTTATTGTTGTTATTTTGTCTGGCAAACGCTGCCTGGCTCATCAGCCAGAAGTGGTAGGTGAGTCTGAGTGTCTTGCAGCAAAGGCATTTTTACCCAGCAATGTGTGCCTTCCTTTTTTTGCCTGCACTGAGCCCTACAAGAAGCCTTACAACCAGTCTGGGACTTTTTTTTTTTCTACTGAGGTACTAAGACAAACCAAGGCAACTCACTGCATCCAAATTAGCTCAAAATAAATTAAAATAAAAAAAAAGCCTTGAAAGGGTGCTGGATGGAATAAGCCTGCTGAGGAAAACAAGGAGATTAAGGCAGTGCAGGGGCCAAACTGTTCCTGTTTGTTCAGCACGACTAAACCAAAGCAAATCCCCAGGGCCATGGTGCAACCCTGGCCTCAGCCGTCCCGCGGGCTGCCCTTGGTGTTGGCTGCTCAGCAAGGAGCTTGTCTGGGGGGCAGAGATCACACGTGGGAGCGAGGGGAGGGTGGGTTCTCATGTGCCAGTGAAAACCAAGCTGGGGGACCAGAGGCATGCCTGTCACCTGAGAAGAAAAGGTGAACCCCATGTGCGGAACAGGGCAGGTGCCAGCCAGGGACTTAAAAAAGAGCTGAGGGGACAAATTGTTGCTGTATTTCTTGTTCACTGAATGCAGCCTGCCTTTCAGTTCCATCCCGGTGAAAAGAAAACAGCGATGTAGCCCCAAGCGTGAGTTCTGTGGTTGTTTTAACAAGGGCTGAAATAAATAATAAAGCAATGGGACAGCTCTGCTGCCTGCCCACTGGAGCTGCTGTTGTGAGCACGCCAGAAAGCATTGCAGCAGGAGGAAGTAAAGATTTCCCCAGCCTTTTCCTTCCCCTCTATCGACGTGTTCAGTTCTAGCTGGCTAAATGACATGGCTGTGGTAGTTACAAAGCATATGCAACTGGCCTTTGCTGGCCTTTTTTTTGTTTTCATTTTCAGGTGGCATTTACGGTTACTGTGTTAATATCTTTACACCGAAAATGCAGGACGAATCAGGCTTTCAAGGAACGTTACTCAAATATTTTGTGTTCAAGCCTGTAGAGAGGCTGATACTTTTATCATGGTGTACGATAGTGCATGCTAATTTGCAACTTAAATAAATCTTTGAATAACTCATGGTTCTGAGACACAAAACCTTGTCTTTCTGTATCTCTGACGATGATTAAGTGAAACCTTCCTTGCTCAGGACCAGAGGCTCAGCAGAAGAAACGGAGGAGCAACCAGCGCACTAAGCGCTGTCTGTGTTGCATTTTGTTTGCAGCAATTGGTCACGCTCCGCAATGCATCCCATCCATTACACAAGCTGGTTATAGCACATGCTTGCACTACCAGCTTCACAGCGTTCACCTGAACTCACGATAGTTGATTGGTGTTGGTTTATCCATGCTAAAAGTAAACCGCGCTGTGATTTAAATCAGATTAACAGATCAGGTTCTTACAAAGGTTTCTCTCTGGGCTTGATGTTGGACTGCCCAATGCGTAAATCAAAATCCAGGTGATCCTAGCTTTTCAGTGAGTTTTAACTAGAGTAACTAATATGAACTAAACATCACAAGAAAGAACATTTTCTTCCTCCCTTTCCCCTTTTGGTATCTGCACGTTTCACTGTGTTTTCAAAATGCACTGGGTTTCCAGATAATGTGTGTTTTTGTTTTTAACTCCTAACGCTTCTATGTTAAAAGTTAAGGCAGACAAGTTGAGCTTTCACAGAAGTTGATGGTAGATATTGCCAGCAGCCAGAAATAGCAATGTTTTGTGCAGATCACAAGAGTGTGTTGCAGCTGATCTGATGACAGAAAAAGAATGCAAATTTAAAGTGCTTTCTGTTGTGTTGGACCTTTTTTTTTTTTTTTTTAAACCTAGAAGGGGTCATGTTCTCAGGCTATTTTTTTTCCTGCTAGGTGCAAGTGTTACTTCAGCAGCTGAAGCTTTCAGAACAAACAATCACATTGCATTCGTTAAGTTGCAGTGCTATAGGTACTTGGAAAAAAGATGAAGCAATTACTTTTAACTTGCTCTTAATCGCATCCTAGTATACTGCAAATGCCTTCAGAGATCATCGTGATTCCTGATGTGAACACAACTATATGAATCAACGTATATAGAAGAAATTAATTACAAGAAGTAAAAATGCTACCATAGCTACGTGAGAGATGCCCATCAAAATGAGCACTGCAGATTTGCCCGCTTCTTTCCTGGTCCTTGATTCTCGAGGTATATCAGCAGGGGACAAAACTTTTCTTTAAGGTCCAAATAGACTTGTAATGAGGAGGATGTACTGCAGAACACCTCCTATTCTTGCTGCCTGGCGTAAAGGTTTGTTTTCCTCTTCCCTTTCCGATACTTAGCGTGTGTCTGGCTATTCCAGGCAACAGTTTGTGCAGTGCTTTCAGTCCAGCACTGGTGTACTTGATTTGACAAATTTACTCTCACTTTTTGAGGTTTTGGGTTGCGTAGCTGCCTAAATAAGAATTGAAACCAAGACACAACATGGCTGTTGGGTAACTTCACAGCTAGTTGCGAGCTCTCACAGTAGCACGATTCCAAAGAGTCAGCAAACAAAACAGAACTGAAAATAAATTGAAAATAAATTACTTTTCCCCACGGGGAAAAGTAATCTGTGCCACGGAGCCAACTCCCTCTCGGGCTACAGAGAAGGCAAACAGTGCCCCAGCGAGAAGCGACTTAGGAGGCACCAGGAATTAAAGTTACAGGACAACCAGTTTGTCACCACAAAACATCCAGAATCGGTGGAAACCTCCCCGAGCCCCAGCCCTGCAGCCCCGCAGATCTTACTTTGCTGGAAGGCAGAGAGGAGGGAGACAGCGGCCAGCAAGGTGAAGTCCCCCATGGTTCTGGCCGCTTCCGTGTGCGAGCAGGGTGTGTGTAGGGGAGGGAGCTCGAGTGAGCTCAACTGAGCAATAAGGAGCAACAACAGGTGGGGAATTGCAGTGCTTCTCGGCACCACAACAAAGGAAACAAAATAGCCCGGCTTTTTAAAATGAGTGCAAAATTACAGCCATTTTTCTGCCATGGAAAAAGTTGAAATGCAGCCAGGCGGCTCTGCCTGCCTCTTGCCTGCGTGAAGGCACAGCGAGAACAAAACCAGCCCTGCCTGCCTCTGTGGCTTCAGCTGCTCTTTTAAGTCTCAGACTTCAGTCGTAATCTCGTTGGGGGCGCAGACTTTGTTCCCTGTTTGTACAGGGTCTCGTACAGTGAGGTCTGCATCCATCCCCGGTGGTGCTGCCCTAAAGGAGCAGGTGCAGGAGCTGTGGCGGGGGAGCGCAGCTTTGTGCTGTCCCTACCCTTGATTTACGGTTTTGCTGAATGTGTTCAACTTGGGCTCTTGTGGGCGACACAACAGCTGCTTACAAACAGTCACTGCGCAGGAGGAAATCGCTCAGGGTAGTTCACAGGGTAAAACAACTGAGAGAGAAAAATCTCCCCTTGTTTTATTGTCTGGAGTGTGTTTCCCGGAGTTTATGCCTGGGACTAAAATGAGGAGGGATTCTCTCAAGGATTTTTTTTATCAGCTAGCCTTAGCTAACAGGACACTTAATGTTGTTAGCCTTTACGATCCCATGAGTCCTCCAGAACAAAACCTGTGTAATTTTTTTTGTGCAATTCCAGGATTATCTGCCTGCATTGTCTCCAACTGATATTACGATGGGGTATTTCCTCGTCTTTAGTCACGTATATTAATTTTGAAGGCAAAAGTAAAACTTTAAATCATTTTTTTCATTGTGAAAATTGTCACGGTAAAATCTGTTGGGTGTTAATTCAGTATATTGTTCTTTCTAAAGATTAGAACAGTAGATATGCTTTAATAACAGCAGCTGGGTGTTTGTACTTTGTAACTCTTTAACTGCTGATTTATGCACTTTATTTACTGTTATTGTAGTAAGGGGCTGGCCTTCTGATAAGACAGCTCTGCTTCTAGGGGCTGGCTCAGGAGTGATCAAAGCATCAACACCCTGCTGATATGGGGGAGAACACGATATGGGATGGAAAACAGTAACACAGGGCTGGCAACTGGAAAGTCTGAAAGGTCAGTTTGGAAACTTAAGCCCATAAGAGTTAAGCATTTTAAGGCTAGCTGATGCTGAAGTCATGTTTGCTTTCCAACTTCATTCAAAGTATGTGAATTTCAAAATGGCAATGACACATTAAGTCCACCGAAGTTTGATTTAAAGGTAGGCAGGAATATAATCTAGGACAGGGATTGAACCCACAAAATTTTTATAAATTACATGGCCATTATGGCAGAGATAGGGTACACTTAAAACCATTTTCAATTTCTGCTGGTAGCAGGGAGTTTGTAGTTGCCTATAGACTTGTATTTCCATTGGTCATACATGGTCCACAGACAATTTTGTTATAGAGTTATGCTTTCTCCCCGTAAAACTCAGTAACAGAAAATGGGATCACACACAAAATAAGGCTTTTAGGCTGGGTCCACTTCTGACTGTGCAAATACAGTAGCATCTCAGATGCCCAGAGCTTTTACAATGTGTGTAAGCCCCAATACATAAATAGGTGGCAGGATCAACCAGGAGGTTTCTTCAGTTATGTCAGGACATTTTGGCAGCTTGTCTGTGGCTGATTCCTCAGCTTGCTCTTGAGGAATGTCATTTAATTTTGTATTTCTGCTGCTTGCATGTATTTGATATGTGCTTTGCTTATCTCTGCTGTTGTAAATGCACACGGCTTCTCCAGCTGTCTAAAGCCAAATAGCAAGAAGAGAGGCTCTGAACAGTGAAATTAGAAATACTGGTGGGATCTTATCACGCTTAGGTGGTGTCGTCCTGTACCATGCTTCCCCTGTGTGCTCCACAGGGACAAATGGGTCTCTCCCAATGCAGTTTCCAGCAGTGGAAACTGAGCCATTGGGTAGGGAAGGGACTGGCAAATCTCACGGAGCAGCTGCACCAGACCTGGGAGTCTGCGTAGCCACAGGATTTAGGGGAAATTCTTGCTGACCTGTGCTTCCCTGGCAGACCTCCGCAAGAAGGCTGGCTCTCCTGCCTGTAGGGAAGCTGCTGTTGACCCAGCAATGAAGGCAGATCCCAGCAGGGTGGCAGAGCTGCTGTCACAAGAGAGCAGATGGTTGGGGTAGTGAGACCAAAAGCATTTTAAGCATGAAACCAGGCTGATCAAATAAGTTCTTTTAATGGAGTTACACTGTCAAAGCTGCTCAGTTTTTGTCTCTGGAAGAGCTGAAAAGAGCTTTGCAAAGGGCAGGATTCAGTCTATGCTGGGGGTGTAACTTCTTAAAGGCCAGTCCCAACTGGCAGTGCAGCATCTTTTATTTTTAAACACCTCTAGGAGACAGGCTCTGAAGAATAGAGGCTCCTGGCTGGAAGGGAAAGTATCTGAACTCTCATATATTTCACTGGAAACATTTATAGGGTAAATCAACACTATTACAATGTATGAGGCTAGCTCATGTGTCAAAAGCAGTTTAGCTACAGCAGTAACAGGAGTGAGCTCTAGGGTTTATTAATTTCCTCTATCTTAAAACAATATATAATGAAGAATGTGGGTCTGCGTGGCGTTGGGCCATACTCAGCCTTTAAAATTATCAGAACTATGAAACAGGTGAAAGAGGAAGAAAATACTTTTATTCCTTCAATATCCCTCCTGCTACCCCCTAAATACTAGTTTGTCACCCTTGTCTGCCACTGTCATATTTATACTTCACTTTGGCCCTCAGAGGAGGGATGAACAGTCTGTTTTAAGGTCTGATTATTCAGAGTCCCCTGCTTTGCAGATGTTTTACCAAACAATAAAACAGATCCTGTTTCCATCCCATCCTCTGAATGTCAGTGCAATGAGCTCAGACTATTTTTGGTGGTGGTGGCAGAGCAGATTTAAAAGGATTAAATAAAGTAGTAGCCAAAGGTTTGGAGTCTTCCCCACTATGCACCTTTTGCAGCTTTATGTCACCTGCACCAGCACAAGTCAGGGAAGGACTGGTTCATGGTGTTCTTGTCTGGCTGTACAAAAGACAGATGTGCTTTAACACCCATCATTGTTCATCTGTATTGCTATATGCACATAAATTATTGCATGCCCACAGGCCTCTCACATTTCTTTGAAGCCTTTGGGTATCATTAATTTATTATTTTTTTTTTACTTTGGATGCTACAGGAACATATCTGGGGTGCAATTCTGGATTGGGATAGAGCAGAGTATATATTTTACATGTATTTATGAAACAAACTCTGCCAATCTTGCAATATATCCAATTGTAATCATCCCAGGCTTTCAAAGTAGCAGCAAAAAGCAGAGTCTGGAACACCATGAGAAGTACCTTCATCTAATTACAATGTGGTGTTGCTTTTTGTTAAAGCAGTATTTTTTTACAATCCCACATACACTTCTTTTTGTCCTTAAAATGTCTTCACCAGGTGTCAGCTCAGGGGAGCTCTGTTGCAGTGGCTTGAGAGAGACTGTCAGAACCCTGTCAGGAAAATGGAGAATGAGCACATCTGCACTGCGGTGTAAAGGCTGCATGTGTGGGGTGATCAGGGAGTACCTGGGGCATACAGCTGGGTAGGAGCTAAATGTTCCTCACTTCCCATGTCTCAGACATCCTCCTAAATTAAGTGTTTCTGGAACAACCTGTAAATCTCCAGAGAAGAGGCACAGCCTGCCTCTCCCATTCAGCCGAAGAGGAGGAAATGCACTATACAAAGCTATTTCTCATTCTTTTCTTTGACTTGCCTTGTGAGAGACTTAATGTGTGCCACAAAAGCTACCAGCCTGGAGACAGGGTGTTATGGCCCTTGCAGTCACATAATGTTTGAGGGGAGAGTTACACTAACTCACATTTCTTTTGTCAGCGCATACGATTATGCCTGAAGATTAGAAGGAACTCTCCTAGATTCTTCACCCTATGGAAATCAGGGTGGTGTGTGCTCGGTGATTTGCTCACAGGCTAAAGCTGCTGTGGCCCAATATGATCATCTTGCCTGACTGCCTGTATAATACAAATTGGCAGCATTTCAACAATGAATAATAATAACTCATTAATAAGTTATGGGAGCTGAGAGTCAGTGGTGTTTCCAGACGTGAGAATAGTTCCTGTAGCACACAGCCCCGCTGGCTCTGTGCATGGTATCTCTGGTTTACAGCAGGTAGTCTGGGGAGAATTGAGGGCTGGTCTGTGAGATGCAGATCCTGCATGACTTATGTCTGGATCAAAAGGAGGTTTAAAGTCTTTCCTGTTGCTATTGACCAATTGGAAGCGGATCCCCATGCCAGCGTGATTGCTCTGATATGTGGAATGCAGGGGATTAAAGGAGATTCAGCAAGAGATTTGAGGACATGTTGGTTGTACATCTTTTGTCTCCCTCGCAACTCCTAGTAGATTTGAGACAACATAGCACTTGCTATTTTTTAACTTGCTAACCCTGGAGAAAGATCTTTCTTAATTAGTAGATGACTTCAGCTCTAAGGATTCTTTTCATCCATACTTGCGTAAGGAAGTTTAATTTCATCTTTGTAGAAATCAGCTGTGCTTAGGAGGCGAGACGTAAATTGTGCTCATGCTATGTATGCTTATGTTCAGCCTTATCCGATGCCTCTAGGAGATCAGGCAAGTCTTCACATTTGCTCAGGTAGGTGGTGAATCAGACCCTCCCTCCTGGCCAGCTCTTCCACGCAGCTTGTGTTACGGGCGTTCACAATGGTGTGCCACTGTTACTGCCTGCATCTTCATCCTCCACGAGACTGTTGGTAGCGTTGGTGCCCAGTGGCAGTGTGATGCTTGCTTCACCGTCACCCCAGCTACCAGGGGAATATAGCAGAGCCAGTCCTTGGCATAGCTGAAAAACTGACACTCTTCCAAGGTGCCTGCTCTAGTGAAGCATTCAGCTCCTCCTAAACTTCTGTCAGGTGGGATGCCCTGTTCCCTGAGACTTATTTCGGAGTCTCATACGATTTGGCCATGCTAACAGAGGAGGCCAATGTCAGGGACAAGACCTGGAGCCAAGTACCCAGCTGCTACCCGTGAGCTGTAAATCCCAGGCCCCATGCCGTCCTCACATTTGCTGCACCCCAGGTGGCAGGTTGGAGAGCACCTGGGGACCATGACACAGCTCTGCTGAGGAAGGCAGTGTACGAAGCTGATGTTGTTGGTGCTGTATGTGAATGGGCAGGTCTTGAGAAGAACACCCCCTAGAGAATATCTTCTTTCTTATCATCTTTCCTTCGATTCTCTCTCTGACCTGTGCAGACTCAAGTCAGGTCCAACCCTCTCACATCTAAGTCAGGCTTTGATTCAAATTCTCCAGGACCAGTGATATTCCTGATGCGTCCCGTGACCCTCTGCTCAGCTCCTGCTTCATTTGTGTGCCCTCACACCCTCTTTAGGGCCCTCAGAGCGGCTGTGCTTCGACACCCAGGGCCCGGCCACCATCGCCTGCGGCCTGGCAGGGGAGTGGGCCGCCATGCCGTGTGGCGTTGCTTAGCAACTCCTCCGACAGCCATCTCCCCTCCAGCGCCTGCTGAGCTAAGCACAGCGCCTGGGAGCAATATTACAGCCGCCGTTGCTCCCGTCGGTGCTTGCTTATTATTTATGGTTATTGCCGTGAAAGGGTTTGGAAATATTTCTTCACATCCTTCCTTGTTTAAGACAGATTTTCTTACCTACTTCTGTGGCATGCCTGCATAATTAATGAATGGTCACTGCTTTTTGGTGTACATGGCATGCAGTCTTAGCGTTATTTTTTTTTTTTTTGAAGTAGTTGCTAGTTCTGGACGTTTCTATTTTTCAGCCCCAAACTGTGAAACACCCAAGGCTTTCTACTCAATAGTGTAAAAATCTGATGTAGCAGAGTCCAGCTCAACTGCTTCAAATTGTGGATGACACTTATGTATCCATACATTTAACAAATTCTGCTCTGAATCACTTTGTGTCCATTTCAACAGGACATTGGTGCTAACATTAAGATTTCCAAATGAAAACATTTCCATGAAGAGAGAGAGAAAGCAGCCAGGGCTTTTCCTGATGTCTGAGTCTCTACTTTATCTGTCTGCCCTTTCCTCCTCCACACGAAGTCCAGTTTAGTGTCTTTCTGGATTGCATTTGTGGATGTGCCGAAGAGGAACTATAGCTTCACTTGTCTTCTGTGTTTTTTCATTTTTTATTTTTTTTTTCTAAAAGACTGCAGCAAGAAAGACAAACTTCCTTTTTTTTTTTTTTTTTTTTTTCCTCTCTCTCTCTCCTGATCTTACACAGAAAATCCTGCTGAGGTGCTCCCTTGGCTTCTCCTTTCTTGATAAATATTTGTTGTTCAGGACAGATCTGGAAGGCTTTGTTTGTGCTGCTGGCTAGTTATGTGCTGCTGGATCGTCTGCGGAGCTTTGATTCAACTCCAGATAGGTTTTATTCCATTTGCTAGCACTGAGTGAGTTTCTAGCTCGTGAAAAGATCTGACAGGCAGGGGAGAAGTTTGTTTTATATTGGAGCAGTGCTCTGCTGTGACACATGCATATGTATATCTGCCATTGCCCTCTGCTGGGGTATGCCAGAACTACTGGTGCGGGCCCACAGCTAGCTGAGCTGGAGGAGCTGGTTTAATTTCCTGAGTAGAAATTCCTTTCCTTTACTTTAAGAAATTACCTGTTTTGGATGCATACAGCTGCCTGGCAAGCGAGGTAGGTGCTTTTGTTCAGCAGGTGACTGTCATGTAGCACTCAGCACAACAAGCAAAAAAGGAGCTAACCTAGCACATAAACCAAACATCCACCCCGCTGGTTCACAGGCTGTGGGGGAACATAAAAGCCATCTCTGTTGTAAAGCAGAGTTTAAAAAAAGGAAAAAAATGGGCTGTATATTTTTTTTTAACTCATGCAGCTCTTTTTATGATCGAGCTGGCTTTACAGTTGGTAGGTACCTATAGAGTTGCTCTGCTCACTTGTCACTATCCATTTTAGGTTGTATGTTTGGTTATCATTTGTATATTTTAATCTGTTGGAATTGAATGCAGGTACAGTTTCTGAGCGCAGTGCTGAGGTATGTTGCCTGATCTACATCTCCACGCAGCATGAGGGTGAGCAGAGGAATGAAACTCCCAGTCTAAAAGCTGGAAAACAAAAGATGGAAGAGTCTGAATCCACTTTTGAATCCAGCCTTTTTGAAAGGGCTTTATAGAATGAAGGCCTTTGAAAGGCCTTAAATGAAGACCTTTATAGAAATGAAGGCCTAACGCTAAGGCACCACAACAGAGAGGTACACCTGTGAGGAGGCAGCAGCTCCAAGTTCTGTGGGATTACACCAGTTGAGAAGGAAGACAATGATATGGCCTAGCTGTTCCTCAGAGAAGGAAAGCAGGCCGTAAATCCAGATCACTTAGCCTAGACAGACTGGTGGTTTAGGAGGAAGTTATCTGAAATCAAACCCAGACAGAAGTGATCTGTGGTAGCAACCCACCGCCAGCCATTTCTTTCTGGAAACTGTGGCGAAGAGGAGTAAAGGCACGTTTTGTGCAGGTTGGTTGATTGTTTTTTTTTTTGTTTTTAATTCACACTCCCGTTGAAACACAGACTCCTCCATGGCCAAACTGAGAGACCTGAGAGAGTTTCACGGCTGCGCTCACCAAGTCACCTAGTCAGCAGTGGCTCTGCACTCCAGGTACGTACGATAACTTATGAAAGAGGAGTCCTGTAAAATTCTGCAAAGACATGTAGAGAGTGCTTTGAAATTCGTGAACACAGTCCAGTGGCATGTAGCTTTTGGTTGTCTTAATCTTGTAACTCCCCAAGAGTTTTCTGGTGGTTGTTTTTTTCTGGGAAAACTGGGAACTACAGCGTTATACATCCATATTTCTGCTGAAGTGCAGCTACTTGAGGCAGTACTGAAGGGCTAGACTCTCAGAGCCAGGTATAACAAACCAGCTCTTTGTTTCTGGTGGCCTGTTCCTCCCTTGCACCTCTGTGCACCACCTGGAAGTTTTGTTGATGCAACCAGTGTTACCCTGTAAACCCGATGAGAAGGCAGGAGGGGACAGCACTGGCAGTAAAGAGGGGAAGGAGTATCAGCTCAAAGCATGACCTGATAAAGCTCATACAGAGGCTAGTAGGAGTTAAACCATGTAAAGTGGGAGTGCAATTAATGTGTACTTTTATTGGTCACCTTACCCTGATGGTTGTCTGGATCAGATAATATCCCTGTGCTGACTGAATTGCCCTTCTCAACACAGTGAGCTGGTATTGTAGAGTACAGTTAATTGCTGATAAATTAGCAGATTTTGAAAATAAAAGCCATTCCAGTTCTAGAATGGCCTTAATACTCTTTGAACAACCCAAATGTTTCTCGATATAGTTCATTTAACTAGCTCCAAAACAGGGAATGTAGAAATAGGTAGCATTGACTTGGGACATTTATTTTTAGGTAATACTTTTTGTTCTCTTTTTCAGCATCAGAACTACTTTCATCTTCTTCAGAGGCAGAGTTATAAATATCTTCCATTGAGATCGTGGGCCTCTGACATGAGTGTGGAGCAATTCTCCCTGCTGCACATGACAATCATATTTTCTTCCATTCCACAGCACTCTCACACCCCTCTGATAGAAAATGCCCTCTCAACTCCTAAAATCCATTAGTTATTTTCCTGAGGAGGAAGGGGGGACTCCTGGGAAGCTACAGAGTATGTGTTGTATCTATCAAATATAATGTGTTCCATTTCTGCCTATTCCTAAGCAGCATTATGCACTTCCTTGCATTTCAGAGGCTTCATTCTTCTTTGTTTTATACCTCGTGTAATCAATAGCACGTGCAAATTGCTCCTGTCCTTGCTCTCCTTTACTCACTGGTGCCTTATGCAGTGAGGTCCTTGCCCATGACACTGGTACCATGGTGGCTTCAGAGTGACAACACTATTTGTCAATATATGTTACACAAAGGACCGCGCAAGAAAGAATTGAATGTCTCTATTAATCCCAAATTCAGTTCCTGCTCTCAAAATTTGTCACAAAACCCAGACAGACGTGTAGCCCCTAGCACTTAGCCTGTCTGACTATGTTCTCCTGCTACAATCCTGTCTGCACCACTTGTCAGAAAAAATGGTATTTCTGATGGGGACTAGTGAGAGCTACACACAAGTGCTTCATGCATTAGCTGCTATTTCTGACCAGGAACAGCTCAAGTGTGACCCGTCTCACAAGGCTGGTTTACCGCTTCTGCAAATTATTGAAATGCCCATGGAGGCATGGCAAGCGCGCAGAGAGTTTCCTTGCCACTTGCAAGGAGAAAGTTGGAAATGCAGCACCCAAGGCTGTTCTTTTCCCTTACCTGCATCTCAAAATGAGAAGGGAGCAAAGAGGAGATGAGAGGCTGCAGGTTCTTTGCCGAAGTTGGGGAAAAACAATGCTCTAGAGGAGGACCAAGTGGCAAGTTTTGGTCTATTTTCTCTGACTGGTACTTATTTAGGACTAACTTGCTCAGTTAGTGGTAAAAGAAAAATGAATGAAGAAAATAACTAGGCCTTCCCTTACCATTTTATTCATTATTCTATGGGCCAAAGTCAGGAGTTCAGGTTGTGAAGTAGTATTTCCACTATCTTAACTTTCATGTGCATCATCCTATAAATTGTGCTTAGTTTCCCTGGTGGTTAGAGCTATGCACACATTACCGTACGTGGACATGGATTGTATAAGCAGTGTTCTTTCATAAAATATAGCTTGAAATAATCACAGGATGACCATGGGCATAGAATATTGGAATAGACTTCCAATACAATAAGTTGTATTGTTCCAGTATCGTTCGTGATTTATGCTAGCTTGAAAGCAAAGAAAAGCACTTTAGGTCACTTTGGAACTCTATCCCTCCCTAATTTCCTGGGGGCATTATTGTTCTTTTGCTTCTTAATCAGGATCTCATTTTTGGCATTTGCTAACTCTAGTATTATTTTCAGATGTTGGTTCTGTTTTTACCTGTCACTCACTCTAAACCTTGCTCTTCCCCAAAGGGCTTCGGAAGGAGGCCAACTTTTTAATGGGGAAAAAGATTAATATCCCGAACATTTTTATATTTTGAAATTAAAGCACTGCTTCTACTTGGGGAATAAATTGATTTTACATATTGGTTTAAAATGCAGAAATTAAGTTTCAAATTAAAGTTTGTTTCTTTAAATAACTTTTCTGCTAAAAACACTAGTGGAAGTGTTCAGATCAGTGCAAAAAAACGGGTCTCTCAACAAGTGTGTTGCTTTGTTTAATCCCTGCTTTTTGCGGTTTTGAGTTTGCTCTATTGCTTATAAGCTAAAAATTTAGGGATGTAGTAATGTTGAGAAATTGTGCCTTTCCAGCTTATAAACCAAAGTTTATAAGAAGAATAAAAAATCGTATGTTCTTTTAAAGAAGAATAAGGCAATTTATACAGAACAGAGAATGGGATGCACTTTTTTTTTTCGGCCATGTCCCTATATTAACACAAGTTATGAACTCATGTCAGATCCCCTTTATTTCAAACTTCAGGGATAACTTGGAAGCATTCTCTACAAGGACTACAAGGCAGGTCCATTTCTTCTCTGTTGTCCAAAACCATGTCAATGTGACAACTTCCAGGACTTTTTTTTTTTTTTTTTAAGACCACTTGTCTTTTTAAGAGAAGTCAATGAATTAACACTTCTGTCAATGCATACATGCTACCTTTTGAGTGTGTGATGTACTGGCAGGTCCGTACATTGATCAGTGTATTTAGTACTGTTGTCAGGGCCCTACTTCTAAAAGAGGAAATGAAATACCCCTCATTGCTTTCCCTCTTCTGCTTGGCTGTTGTAATTCCCTAGCATACAGCAAGCATGAAGGGAGAACTGGAATTAAAAAAAAAAAAAAAAGTACATGTCTAAAGGAAAAATAAAGTAGCAGAACACAACCTGAATTAAACCATTGCCTGCTACCACCTGGAACATTATTATTGTATGGGTATTGAGCTGACCCTGCTCAAAAAGCACAAGAACCCCATGCCCTAGACTTCAATGCCTTTAACTGCTACATGGCAGCATTCACTTTCTAATTGAAGTCAATGATTTCATAGCTTTGGGGATCTGGCATGTGGAATAAATTTGCCACCGTCATAGTTTATAAATGAGCATTGCTATTTCACGGTGCTAACAGACCAGAGCCACTTGTCTGCTCCCTCCCATATAGGAGCAAAGTGTTCATAATGCACAGAAAGCCTTGCCTGATTCTAATGGATGGTATCTCCTTCTGAGAACTGAAACCTTTTGCTATTTTGGCACCAAGTGAATGCTTTTCTCACAGTTGCCAGGCTCAGATTGTGTTGGTTTTTGTTTTGTTTTGGTGGTGGTGTTTGTTGTTTTTTTTTTCCCCTTGCTAATCTGAAGAGGTACCCTTCAGTCAAGAGAGGCAGTCTAAGAAATAAGAAAATCCTCTCCTGCTGTAAACCTCCGAGCCTGTGTTTAGCATAGAAATGAATTTCATGAATCAGATTAGGAAGCGGAAGGAAACTGTATGAGCCTAGAAGAGCCTCAGAGCCAGCATGTACACAACGGGAGCACTAAAGACATCTGGCCTGGGCAGGAGAGCTGTGGACTGATAGCTGAGATTTGCCCCAGACAGCCCCTTGCTTGCCTCCCTTCAGGGGCAAGGTCACCAGGCACTTTGCCTTGCTTTCTCCCACTCTGTCTTCTGAAATAACCTGTTGCACTGCGCTTGGGGACCTGGGATGCTGATTGCCAAGTGTTGGCATTTCTTCGTTGGTGAGTGGTTGGTACCTCAGGAGTCATCCCAGTGTGGCTGTGATTTGGTGCAGGGCCATCTCTGAAGCACCATTTAGTCATTAGCACATTCCTAATTTGTGCTGAAGCTTGTCCCCAGGTGTGTGCACAGCTGCAGGGGCACAAGCAAGGCGATGGCCCCATAGCCTGCAGCTCCATATGGGGCAAACCCAGTTGCCTGTCTGCGTGTGCCAGAGCTGTTGGTTTTTTTATCAACAAGAGGGTAGTCTCGGGTTTGCTGGCTCTACCTCCTTTGGTTTAACTGAAGGGCTAGGGCCTCTGCTTTCTGAAAATCAGCTTGTCCTCCAATGCCCTCTGGTGACGGGAACTAATTAGATGCCACTGCTGTTATTGAATCCAGTTGCAAAACACTAATGTTGTTTTATCCCTATTACATATTGTAGGCAAATATTACAATTTAGCACAAACAGGAGTCTGTGATTCACTAGTTTGCATAGAAGCCTCTCTCTATAATTGCTACAGAACTTCCTAGGAGTGCAAAAATAAACATGTTTTAGAGATGCCATAACATAGAGGATCTCCAAAGGTGATCCTCTAAATATTTTAGTCCTGATCCTTAGTGTACTGAAATGCACAGTGACCAGCTGGTAAATCGTAAATAGTATTTTTTACATAAAAGTGCAAAAATCCTGAAAAAAAAAAACGTAAACCAAGTCAGACT
The DNA here is from genome assembly GCF_047663525.1 of Anas platyrhynchos. Taxonomy (NCBI): domain Eukaryota; kingdom Metazoa; phylum Chordata; class Aves; order Anseriformes; family Anatidae; genus Anas; species Anas platyrhynchos. The sequence goes on from NC_092590.1 coordinate 40,088,599, forward strand.
TCTGTTTCCTGAGCCCAGTGAGCTTCTGTGTGTATTGCTTTTATTATTATTATTAGTAGTAGTAGTAGTATTATTATTATTATTATTATTGTTTCTCATACTATTTTCAATCTCTGTTCTTCCAAAAAATCCCAGAGATTACGTGCTTTAAGAACAGAGCCCTCCAAGAATGTGCGGCTGCAGCATGCCACCAGACTGCGTGCTTACAGCTCCGTTATTAACCCCTGACACAGGGAGTTTGTGATCAGAACCGCCAGCAGAGCCTCGACTGCAGAGGGGACGTAGGCCCAGGTATAATTTGATAAGCTACTTGGGCGTGCAGATCCGCAGCCATCAGTAGCTTCTCCCAACGGCACCAACTATCCACACGCTGTGTCTGCGGGCTCCCTGTGCCTGTGGCTGGCACCAGGCTGCTTCTCAGCACTGCCCCTTCGCCTGCAGCAAAGCAGCTGTGAGTGCCAGGCAGGATTGCAGAAGCACGCCAGGAGTTATGTTCCAGCTTCTGCTCTGTGGGACGCTGCAGAGAGAGGGCAGTGGGGACAGGAGTGTGTGGCAGCTGCTGGCTTTTGGCACCCTAAGAGGGAGATCTGGAGCCTGAGAAGTTGTGCCAGCCTTCCTGCTTTGTGTTAGGGGAAGGTCCTGCCCAGGACGGGTGCATCAAAGAGCATTTGTTCTTACATGTATGGGGCACTGCTCTGGAGGAAAGATGGCCAGAGCAAGCTGGGTGTGCATCAATTTTTGTCCCTTCTGCACAGTCAGGGTTTGTAATTCTCCCATGTACGTGCAGTGTCCTTTCTGATGGTACCTGGGCCTCTTACCTTCACCCCCAAAATAGCCTCCTTGCCCTTTGCATACTCTGCAGACTACCAAACATGTTGCTTTTCATTTTACATATTAAATAAACTTTTGCTGTAGCCTTTCATCTCTCCAACAAAATCACTGGAGCCTTAGAAATAAAGACAAGAAGTAGGCAGCGTTCCATGAGCTTCTATGAGGAAGGAGATCCATCTTAAATTGAGCTGGGTGCAGGCAAGGAATGTGATATAAACCTGGGCAGATTACCTCACCCACGTGCAGCAGAAGTAAATCTTTTGGATTTACAGGTGGGTGCCTGCTCATAACAAGCAATTACCATCGGTCATAATCCTTCTCGGAGTGCGTGCAGGGTGACTCAGTTCATTTGATGAGTTATGCTGCCAGTTCTCCCTGAAGCACAGCCACCAGGACTGCCAAGGCTGGCCCCAAGCTTTCTGGGTGGGAGGGCAGACGTCACTGCAGCTCTTGCCTTAGCTCCTGGTAACGGGCTGGCCAAAATACCTGCCCACCCCACCCCATCTTTCTGCGCTCACTTGGTAGGTCTGCAGCCCAAGAAGCTCTGAGCTACCAGCAGCACCTCAGATTTATATAACTGAGAACCTTAAAGCTTTACAAGCATTAATTTAGCTTCAAAACAGGTTGCGTGGACAGGATCCCACATCTTCACATCTATCCATGTGTGTTGTGGATACACTGAGGCATGCAGACAGAGAGGAGCTTTACAGATGGTGAGAAGCTCTTCAAGCTTGCCGGAGGGCTACGTGTAGGTTTTTCAGAAGTACCTAGAAATGGTTTTCTCCTGCACAAGAAGAAGTCAATGGCTGTAAGTAGACCTGTGCCAGGGCAAAATGTTATGAGGAGTGTTGCCTGAAATGACCTGTAGCAGGCTCCCTGGGGGTCTGTCACGCAGCCAAGAATAGATCCTTCATCAAAAGAGCATTTCCTCTGCCCCTAGGTCTAGTGATACTGCAAACCTTGCATTTTGGAGGAAGGAAGAGATTCAGCGTCTACATTTTTAATTGAGAATTAACCCAAATTTTGAGTTATTTGGAGCACTGTCTCTGTGCAGGTGCATCTCCTTGCTAACACGCTACGGGCCCTCAGCAGAGTGCTTATTTTGATGGCTTTATAGCCAGACTGGCATGCCTCCCTGAGCAAGCCGATCCAAATGCAGCCCTTCCTTCAGCACTAGGTGGGTGCATTAAAAATCTTTCACCGCTATATCGTCAGCATACATTTGGAAGCATTGCTATTAAGGAAAAACGTAGCGAGCGCTCTCAGCAGTGTTTGGAAGCAAGTAGTGTGCGCAGCTGTTCCGCAGCAGTAACTTTAATTTTCTGCTGTTGCAGGGCACAGCTGATCTAACATTAACTGTGGATTAGCCCAATGTCAGAACAGCCCTGAGAGTTTCAAAAGAAGGCTTGTGTATATGGAAGAAAAAAAATGCCAAGGAAAAAAAAAATCTGCCCAAGATCTGTTGGCTTGGAGCAGTTGCTTTAAACCTTGCCTGAGCAGGAGCAGTAGGAGGCGATGCCAAACAGGTTGCTTGTTGTTGAGGCACGTTGTCAGCAAAAACACGGAGAGTTGAAGTTACCACAAAAGGGCGTCCCATGGGATTGGGTTGCTGGTGACCAGAACAAACCCAGCTTGTCACATGGGATCTGCACACACGAGGCAGCTGAGGGCTGTGCAGACTCACAGACACGTTTTGCCAATCCACCTGTCATATTACTAATGTATATATTAGATTTATTTTTTTTTGAGCATTTTAGAACAGATCTGTACACTGAAGGTTAAATAAAAGCATATAGGATTTTTGTTTCTGATTTGTTGAGGTCTGCATAGCCCCTGTTTCAGTGAATTGAAAGGACATGATTAGGACTATTGCATTGCATGGAGCTTCAACTTTCTTTATTTTTTGTTAGTAAATCAGACTGGTCTCTGGGAAGAGTGGTCCTGGGAAGCTGTTGAAAATCGATGAAAAGTGAGGGACGTTTATAGAAACAGAAAGCTGAAGATGGCACATCTGCATTCTGTGGAACTTGGAAAAAATTAAACGATGTTACAATTGAATGTATAATTTTATCATTTTAGCTGACTTGCTGGGTTTGCCTTTATAGATTATATATACATCCTTAGGAAGAGGGAGGGGTTTTTGTTTGTTTGTTTTTGTTTTTCTTTCCTGTTAAACACCTGTGTACTGCCTGGTTTATTTTACAACCAGTCCACAACTAGACAGACCAAGGAAGAGCCTACTCGTGGCACTGTGAGACAGAACTTGCATGAAACTGCTGAAAATCCAGTGGAAGGGGAGACCATCTGTGGTGGAAGCTGAGGGCTCAGCATTTGGAGTCGCATCTGGTGGCACCTTCAAAAGAGCAGCAGAAGCCCCGATCCTCAAGGGCTTCTGGATCCCAGAAGCACACGTGGTTCCCAGAAGTGATGGTTGGTACCAATTCTTGGATCATGGCTCATTGGAAAGCTACAAGTTAACCCCGCACGTCCCGCAGAGAGAACAGATTGCAGAATTGGAAGCAGGCAGGAACCCATCTCGTTGTAAACAAGTGTCAGAAAGTTTCTGGTTAGCGTTTAGTCATGCATTTTACAGTACACAAGTCCAGCATTATTTGTGCGCATCAGCTTGGCTTCCTCTCAGCCTGACACAGAGGCTTACGTAACTGAAATCAAAGCCTCGGAGCAGCAGTGCTGTAGCTTAACAAAAGGGTACAAAATGACACTGCTGTGCCCAGCTCATGCTCTGACAGGGTCTTTACAGTAACGCATCTCATTCAGCACGACTTCTCCTGAAATGAGATACTTTTAGCAGGCTTGTCATGGCTTAAAAAATCCTCGCTCAGCGCTGAAGATTAATACTCGCTCTCAGATAAGTAAACAAATATTAGCGGGGGTTTTGTGGATACAAGCAAGCAGCAAGACTTGAGTCTGCTTTTGGCCTTCTTCCCTTGCCAGAGGATTCTTCTGAACTGAGCTCCAGCAAAATGTGTATGGAGCGGCTCTGCAGCACTCTCAGAACTCAGACCTTGTCTCAGCAACAGGCAGGTGCTGTGCAAAAAAAAAAAAGTAGAAAAAAGTTCTTTTATTTTTTAGTTTTGTGAGATTCCTCTTACCAGGAAGAAGCCTCCAGAGGGGGAGCGAAGTAACTGTTCTCACTGGCAGAGTGGAGCTTTCCATAGCTGTGTGTCAAAAGCTTTACTGCCAGAGCTATTTCTAAGTGCATGTTTATTTCCTGAGTGCCAGACGCTGATTTTGATTGGCATAATACTTCCATACATTTAGCTCTTTGTGTTTATTTTGTGGGTGTTTTATTTATTTATTTTTAGAAATCCCAGTGTACCCTTAAGGTTATGTCGAGTCAAACTCCCCGGTGGATACTCTCCTTATCTCTGCAGACACCCAATGCCACACTCACTGATGTGCACTAGGGCACAAGCACCTTTCCAACCCCTCATCTCATCTCTCCAGCCACGAATGGGACTGGCAGTGGCCAGAAGGGCTCCAGCTGGCTTTCCCTGTTCTCCTGCAAAGGCTGCTGGGCTGTTCAGGCTTGCAAATGGCACCTCACTGGAAAAATAGCACAGTGCTGTTCTGAGAGAGAAAATACCAAATGCCAAAGCCCTACTCAGTGGAATTACATGACAAACCACTATGTGGAGCCAGCCACTAATTATTTGGCTGATGAGAAAACTGGATTCAAATGAGCTTGTTGCCAAAATTTCAGGTGTGTGAGCTCCCCCATTGCCTGCTAGTTCACGTCTCTCAGCAGTCCAGACATGGGATAATTTCTGCAGTGTAAATCAGATACACAAACCCATAGGTGAACTTCATGAAGTGGTGCTGCAGAGACAAAAAAATATATCCCTTCCCTGTCTGTGAGAAGCAACTCTCCACCCCAGTCTGCGTGTAGCTTCCTCCTGCGCTTCCATCTACCTTCATCCTTGGTCTGTTCCCATCTAGTCTAAATTCTTGCTGCCTCTGAAAGGGTACTACAAGTTTGCCAGACTAAACAAGAGAGCAGAGCACAGCTTGAATGTCATTGCTGACAACATGCTGTGGTTTGTGTACTATGCTCTGGTGGATGCAGAGCCTCCTCCCATTACTAGATTAGGATGGAATTTGATTTAGAAAATGGAATAGCTTCTAGGTAACGAGAACATTCATAATGCTAGGAAATATGATACATTTCCCCAAGCTTAGGCGTAAGAGGTAATTCCAGATGTTAAGGAAAGACGGGGACAGCGAGAAATGCACACACCAAGGAAACCTTGCCAGTTGCACAGGACTTCCTCTACTGACGTGCCATAATGAGAGGTTTTGGACTGAAAGTTCAATCTCAGCTTTGCACTGGAAACTTCCCTCACCATTTGCTCCATTACTTAATGTGGCCACTTCTCTGAGGTTCCAGTACTGGGTTTAGAGTTTTTGTTACAGGCAGTGTACAGGCCAAAAAAAAAAAAAAAAATCAATGATAGGAGGATGAAGGCATTTTTTGTTGGAAAGAAGCTCGAGGAAAGAAGAATCTCAAGAGTACCTCAAGTTTTTGTAGCAATGTGAGATTTATCTGCCTTCTTTCTCCATTATCTCCATAAATAAAGAGACAACTGAAATACAGAAGAAAAAAATTCTGAAGCCCTCGGTAACCAACTCAGGTGAATTTTGTATTTGATACGTGGAAAAAAAAAAAAAAGGAGAAAAGAATGCAAATTGTTACTGCTAGAAACCATAGGACACCTGCTCGGGAGTGTTATTTAAACACAATAATCTTTTGCAGGGTGTTCAGTGGCAGAGGTAAGCCTTCTGTACCTGGGGAGCAGCTAGGAAAAACAGCATTTGGGTCTGTAAGCGGTACAAGGCACAGGGTGTCTACCTAGCAGGATATTCATTTATACACTGCAGTAGCTTTTGCGTGCTGTGATCTTATCATGCAATAATTTGGTAATGTATATCCATATTTCCTCCCCTAGCATCCTCCCCTTGCTGGATGTCTCCATCAATAGGAAGCAGTACAGCCTCCTGACAGGGAATCACCCACATAAACTCTTCAAGTTGATGAGCTCAGGCTGCTCATACAATTTACACCCGAAAAAGGGCATTCATGGAGTCTGGTAAGGTACCTAATGTAGCTAGTAAGGCACGGGGGAGGCACTCGTCGTAAATTATCCGCAGGGAGTCTGTTCCAGTTCCATGAATAAAGAGCCCAATCTCCATTAACCTGGCTGTAAAGAAGTGTCTTGAAAATTGGACATTCAGGATGATGCCTTGTCTCTTCTTCTAAGTGAAACACCTTCATGGAGGAGTAATTCAACATTCGCTCAGGATAAGCAACCAGAACACAAAGTTGTCTCTTCCATAGCTGAGGTGTACTTGGTGCTCCTAGGGTGCAGAGCTGATCTTTGATTTTTCACTAGGTTCATTGATTTTTTTCCCCCTTTGAATGCAAAAGGGAAGTCTTAGGAGTAGAGACTGAAAGAAATCTACCTGAAGTTCCTGGTAACTTCGTGATGAGGCTGGATGTTTCATGTGCTGGAGGAGCCATATCTCTCTTACAGATGCCTGAAGGAACACACAGGGCAGGAGTCACCAAGGAGCAAACCACCATGCCTTGCTTTAACCCTCAAGGACCACCCTTCAAAAAACAGAGTATCTCATGAACACGTAGCATTGCAGCCTGAACAAGCAACAGCCTGGAGTGTTGTTAGGGTTATTTCTCCTTTCAGCAATCCAAGTGTTTTTGGGAAGTGGTCATTCCCTTTTCTCTCTTAATAAAGCTCGTCCTACTTAGAGATGACACGAAGCATTTGTCACTGAGGCTGTACCTGAGCCCTGCTTGGGTTGTGAGGCAAAAAGGGCAGCCTGGCAGGGAACAGGGGCAGCGGTGGGCTGGGAGGCAGCTGGAGGGGCTCAGTGCTGGGGGAAGGGAAAAGAGACAGGAGAAAGAGGGAAGAGGCCCTAAGGAAGTGAGGGAGGGCAGTGAAGAGTATGAGTGGAGATTTTAAATCAAGAAAAAATGCTTCCTTCCAAGCCCTCCTCAAATCTCTGCATTCCTCTTGCTGCTCTCAGCAAGTGGCTTTGAGGCCCCTTTGCAAAACTCCTCCTCACCCCACTGCCTCCCCCCAGGGGTGACAGTCATTAGTTCTGTGGCTTAGGAGCACAGCTCAGCGTCACTGTGACACTTTGGCGGCCGCAGTCTCATCTGCAGACAGATGACGTTATGTTAAAACAGTGTTGCTGCTCTCCCAAACTCAAACACTCCATTTTGGGAGTAAAGCTCTGAACACGTGAAATGCTGTGTAATGCTGAGAGCCCTTCACAACAGTCCGGTGCTTAATAGTTAGTGGACGCTTTAACAGTTTTAGCCCAGTTCTCTTTGCTCTCCTGCAGCAGAAATGGTAACAGCCTAGTGCCACGGCTCTGCTGCAGGAAAGTTTATTAGTGCGGGGCAAGCTCTCATAAGAAAACTGGTACCTTTGCATGCAGCAAAGCTGTTGGGTGGTGAATAGACTAAGCAAGGCCTGAAGCTGCCTGGGAAAGGAGCGGGGGAAAAGGCAGCGCTGTAATCATGCAGCAGGGCACGGCCCCTCGGGAAAAGCAGTATGTGGTTGTGTAATTAAAGATGGGAGACGCGTGTACACAGAGCGGGGCACGCTGAATTGGATGGGTATTCCTTACGTCTGGAGAGCTTGTCCACCTCAGCGTTTTTACCGTGTGATTTTTGGACAGCAGGTAGGGGAAGAGGGTATGTGTTCAGTAGGGACACTGCCGTCCCACACCTCCTGCAGGTAGGCTGCAGACCCTAAGTACACTACCGTGCTGTTTGTGCAGGTAGCTGGCAGCAGGGCTCTTTTCCTTGGCTTCTGCTGTACCCCTGAACACCAGCTGCCTCCCAGACACAAGGCTCCCGCCTGTTCCTGCACCGGGCACACCGCCTCGTCCTCTTTCTGCTCACCGGCTGTGCCAAGAGCTAAGGCACATCAGTTGCCTCGGTTTCCTGTTTGGTGGGTGAAGATCAGAATTGTTTCAAGTATCCTGGCTTTAATTCTCTCGCCTAAACAGCAAAACTGACCATCGCTGCCTTAAGTGAACCACCTGCGATGCAAAAGCAAGCCACTCGCTGCTCCTCGAGCTTCCTGCACTTCTCAAATCCTCTCCGAAGCTCTTGAGATTAATAGTTTGTAAGTTCTCGTGTCAATTAGGTCAAATGCTAACCTCATTAATCTCCCGTTTAAGGATTTCCAAACCCTCTTTCTGCAGACATACCTAATTATTCGCCCTCACCAAGCTGCCACTGTCCTGCTTTCCTGCCGTGGTGTCGTCCCCGACCGTCACACCCGGCCATGAAGGCTCCAGGCCGGGCCCGGAGCTTTGGGAACACTGACACCCTACAGATGTTGTCACCCATCCTGCAAACCCCAAACCTGGGAGCATTTATGTTCTGGCAACTAAATCTCTCCGTGTCAAGGACCAGAGAGAAAAGAGCGGTGTCACTGTGGGCCAGGGGTGTCACAGCACTGGGTGTCCTGTGGGCCCACAGGAGGGCCGGCTTTGGGGTGACCTGGGGGGTGTGTGCTGGGAGAGGCGCTCTGAGGGGCCTGGGTGGCGTTTCACAACACTGAGTGCCCCGAGGGTGTCAGGCTGGATGGGCTGGGCTGGGTTTGGGTTTGATTTGGATTTAGTTTGAGTTGGTTTGGGTTTGGGTTTGATTTGGATTTTGTTTGGAGTTGGGTTGGGTTTGGGTTTGGGTTTGATTTGGATTTAGTTTGGGGTTGGTTTGGGTTTGGGTTTGATTTGGATTTAGTTTGGGGTTGGGTTTGGGTTGGTTTGGGTTTGGGTTAGACTTGGACTTGGTTTGGGTTTGGGTTGGTTTGGGGTTGATTTGGGTTTGGTTTGGATTTAGTTTGGGTTTGGGTTTGGTTTGGCTGGTTTGGGTTTTGGTTGTGATCGTTTGGGTTTGATTGGTTTGGATTTGGGTTTGATTTGGTTTGGGTTTGATTGGTTGGGGTTGGATTTGTTTTGTGTTTCGTTTCGTTTGGGCTTGTTTAGTTTGGAGTTGGGTTTGGCTGATTTGGGCTTGGTTTCGTTGGTTAGGGTTTGGTTTGGTTGGTTTGGGTTTGGTTTGTTTTGGTGTTGGGTTGGTTGGGGTATGGTTCAGTTCATTTGGGGTTTGGATTGGGTTGGGTTCGGTTTGTTTTGGGTTTGGTTTGTGTTTGGGTTCAGTTTGGCTGGTTTCGGTTCGGGTTGGGGTTTGGTCAGGGCTTAGTTCTGTTGTTTGGGGTTTGTTTGGGTTCGGTTCGGGTTTGTTTATTTCGGGTCTGGGTTCGCTCCGCTCCCTTTCCCCCTGCCTGTCCCCGCCCTCAGCCCCTCTCCTCCCTCTCCCCGCCGCGCGCGTCCCCGCGCTCTCCCCGCCCCCTCAGCGGCGTCGCTGTGCGCGCCCCCGCGGGGAGAGGCGGGGCGGCGGCGGCGCGCCCCGGGCCGTGCTTCCGCGGCTGCGCCCCGCCCGCGCCCCGCGCCCTGCGCCCCGCGCCCCGCGCCCCGCCATGGACAGCGACGAGGAGACGCTGGAGGAGACCGTGGAAGGTGCCCGCGGGGCCGGGGGGGGACCGGGAGGGGACCGGGAGGGACGCGGGGGGGGGTGCGGGTGCCGCATGACATCAGGCGGCTTATGCAACCGGCACATGGCGGCTCCGGCACCGGCACCGGCACCGGCATCGCCCCCCGCCTGCTCCGGCTGGGGGGTGCTGGGGGCGCCGCCCGGGGTCGGGGGCAGCCCGGGCTGTGGTTGCTGCCTGCTGAGCCTCAGCATCTCTGTTCTGCAGCCAGAGCCGAGGGCTCCACACAGGTAAATTGCAAAGCAGAGATCCTCAAAGCGCCCCGCTCGCCTTCTCCTTTGGCTCTGAAGGAGCAGCAGGAGCTGCAGGGTGAGCTTCGTTCTGCTCGGGCTTCATCCGAGCTGGACGCTTGTGTTCTGCGAAACACAGACCCGTGCCGGTGAGGGTCTGAGCGTGTCACCCGTCTGCTGTCCCCATGTGCAACAGCTGTAACGGGGAAAACCGATACGGCCAGGGACATAGCCCGAACACACCAGAAAGGCTTTGGAAAGCGGCGTTTGCAAAACGAAATAGCAAATTGACTGACATAATGTGAGTGCATAGTTCTGCGAAGATTACATGCCTTTATTTCTTTAAATTCCTGCGGATATAGCTACGAGGTGGCACACCCACATTGTTGAAAGACGTGTATTTATTGTTTAAAAATAAATAAATAAATGCTTGCCTTGCTCGGTGGATTGAAGTGTAAGTCTATTCCGTTCTCGCAGGAAAAACACATTTCAGATAATTACTGTATTTTTGAAACCATAGATTAAGACAAGCTACAGTAGTACGAACCTTATTTCATGTAGAAACACTTCCATTTTTTCCACTGCTTCTCCTCTCTCATGTTTCTCATCTGCTTTCTTGTATCCTAACCCTTTTTATTTTTTAAGTGTAGTGTTGGCTGTACCAAATCTCTGAACATTTTTCCTAACAGAAGTGGTTTGATGAGGATTACAGTTTTCTCCTAGGGAGCTACAACATTTCAAGCATGTATGCAGTCAGAACAGAATTGAAAATGTCTGTAAAGTTTAACGTGTTTCTTTGTTCTTTGTCTGGGTTTTATTTCAGGGCATCTAGATGACGATGGGCTGCCACATGGATTCTGTACAGTCACCTACTCATCGACAGACAGATTTGAGGGAAACTTTGTGCATGGAGAAAAGAACGGCCGTGGCAAGTTCTTCTTTTTTGATGGAAGGTAGACACCGACTCTCTGATTTCCTTCTATTTCCTGCCTCCTGCTTACCGTGCTTTGAAAGTAATCCATATTCCTCATATGCTTGGGTTTCCAAACAGGCTTTCTCATTAAAAGCTGTAGTTGTAAAGTTTCCTCTGCTGCTGCGGTGTGCAGAGTGCTGACGGGGTGCCTTTGTGGGCCTGGAGCTGTGTACATAACACGAAGCCCAGAGTTGTTTCCTGGTGGGAGAGAGCAGCCTTGTGAGCGGTCTGAGTGCTGTAAAGTTGTCAACTAATTAGAGACCTTAAGAACTGGGATGTGCTCAAAGCTATTGAGAAAACATTCTGGCAGCTGCTTGGGCTGCAGAGTTCAAGTCCATAAGTACAAGTGGGCTTCTTTGTGTGCCTCATAGCCCTGCACAGAGGATTTGTGGCCCTGCCAGGCCCACAAATAGGTGTAGGGCCTCTCTTAGAAATTGTTTAGTGGTTAAAGGGACCAAGTAAAACACTGCTGTTTTCTCCACTCTACTTAATCCTTTGCATGTTGCATGGTTGTGGCCTGATTTATCTCCAGAAAAGCCCCTATAATTTCCAGCCTCTTCACAGTGGCAGTGAAATCGGGCTAGTTCGTGCCTGTGCGTGTGTTTTCTGAAGTCTTCGTTATGAACACCTTGTGTGTCTTCCCCCACTGGCAGCGTTTCTCCCTGCAGTTGCTCAGAACTGCCTCCAAAGGAGCAGCAGATGTATAAAATGACACGATTCTTCGTGGTTTTGCAGCTGTCGGTGGCACTATGAATAGCAGCTGTTAAACTGACAGTCGTGCCGGGTCTGCTCTCCCCCTGCTCAGCGAACTTCTGAGCAGGAGCGGAGGTATTGTGCTGGCTCAGTGAGTCAGCTCCTTGTCTGTATTTGCCTTTGCAGTTGCTTCATACAGGAGATAGTGTTGTTTTTTTTCATGAGAAGGATAATATTTATATTCAGTTACGCAGGAACTGCTCAGGCCTCCGAGCCTGGATGAAGAAAAATCCCCACTGTTGTTGGTAATGGGCTTATTAAATCTTGTGCAAGTAGCTGAAAATCATTACTGCCCAGCAGCTGACCTCTGTAAAACAGCGTGTTTTTTTTTTTTTTCAAGTTGGCAGACAAGGTCTCTATGGACACATGTACATAACGCTTCTGTGCTTGTTGATGATCTCAGCAGAGCAGTCCCTGATTGTACAGTTAGAGAAACTGACCCACTATTTTGTTTGTAGAGCTGCTCCTCCAAGTAAGCCAGGGTACAGGCAGTGCTCTGTGGGAAAACTCGGGCTGCTGCCTGTGCTGAGCCTTTTCTGTACCTCTTCAGCGTTGCCAATTCTTCCTTTTTTTTTCATTTACATAACCCCTAAAAAAAAAAAATGGAACAGTTGGCTACTGTATGACTTCAGGAACTAACAAAATGAAAATACACAAAAATAGTCTGTAATATGGTTTTGGAAAATGGGATATTTTTATAAACTGGCCTATGTTTATTTTAATTTAGCTAAAGCAGCCTTAACCAAGCAGTCGCTGCTGTTAGTAAAAACATTGCACCTTACCTAGCTCTGCCCACATAGCGAGAGTAAGGTGCGCTCAGGAGTGGATGGCTCAGGTATGCTGAAGGAGGAATGACTTGGCACAAAGCAGGACGTGCTGTTTCCATTAACCGTGCCTTGAGCAAGGCTGAGTGTTTGTGAAGAAGTCTTACGAAGAGAACTGAATTCCAAAAATTTCTCAAAACATCTCTGCCCTGCGGTATTGTGTGCCTCAGTGCAGTCAGTTGGTTGGTTTCACATTGCCTGGGTCTGTTTCCATTGTGGGTTATTTCGCTCACGAGCCTGCCGGTAAAGGCTGAGAGCTAACTGCAGTAGGTCTGTTGTTTGGGGATGGTTGAGTCCTATCAGACGCCGGAATGGCAAGAATTGTTTTCATTTGTCAAGTGTTGGGAAATAGCATCAGCTGCCTGTTTACCTTGTTTGCCTCAGTTAAAACATCTCCCTTTTTTTCAGAGTAGCGATTTTCCTCCTGTTGACTATTTACAGGAATGAAAACCTGGACTAGAGTATCAGTTGTTTTCTTTCTCCCCCTTCAAAAATGCAACAAAACCCAGCGTATTGTTTCAGAGAGAAGTTTCACCTCTGGCACACTCCCTCCTTTGGTTCTCATACGTGAACTTTCACTGGTGCTTATGCTTGCTGGAGAGCCCTTTACCAAACACTTTGCACAGTAGCTCTGTGTGAGAGTTGTGCTTTGCACTGAGCTGCAGCTGCTGTTCTCTGTTAACTGGAAGCTCTCATAAAGTAACAGCTCCTGGATAGCAATAGAGAGGGGTATTATTTTTAAGAAAGTTTTCAATATTGCCATATACGAGGAAGGGTGTGTAAATGGGTCAGGGCCTGTTGATGTAACTCAGTACCTGGAAGCATAGTGCACTGTGTGTCCCCCCAGCATTTATCACAGGTTTACTCTCTAGGTAGTGGATATTCCAGATCCACGCTAGGCCTGGCAGCGAGATCTGAGTTACAGTCAAAAAAAAAAAAAAAAAGAAGTATTTTCTTTGCATTTCTGAAGAAGCGTTGTAATTTAATAGTTCAGCTAATGCGATTAAAGCTAACAAGAAGGTTGTTTTATTTCATTATGGAAACTGGGAGTGACTTCTTTTAAAGAATGATCTGAAATGTGGACTCCATGCGTGTTGCCAGCTACGGTGAATTTCAAAGCTGGTGACCTGTGATAAACCCGAGGAGAAAGCCGTGTCGTTTGCAGCCAGATAAGCACACGGATTTCTGGTGGTTCTCATCTGCTCCGCTCCTTCCCCGTGCTCTGCTGCAGGAGCTGTCTGCACGCATCTGTAGCAACCAGCATCAGGAAATTCATCCAACTGAAAAGTAAAGCAGCTTTCCTGCCCCGTCCCCTCTGCGTCTGGTTTGTGTTGTCTGCTGGGGCACGGCGTGCAGCGTGGGGAAGGGAGCTGGCTGGAACGGCGTTGCTGTGAAGGCAGCTGCATAAAACCAAACCTGAACTCTTGTTTCTAAACAGTGTCTGACACGAGTAACTTACGTCCTTCTATTGTCGTGTGTGTTCCCATGGAAACCTCAACCAGATTGCCAAAATTTTGTGAAAACAAAGAGTGAGGTTTTAGAAACTAGGAAGTTACTTCTGAGAAAACATTCCTTCCCCAGCCCTCAACAATGTTTTGTAGGACGTGTAGAGTCTTGTGCTCCCAGGCAAACTTCGGGCTTATACCACAGATGCCTGCATCAGAAACAGAATTATGCAATGACAGTGCGTGTGCTGCGGCTGGCTGTTAGCTAAACATGCTGGGGTAAAAGCCAGGCAGTTTGTATTTCCTTATGCTGGCTCTAACCTGAGAAAGAAGTACCTGTAAAGGAGACTGTGCTCAGTTAAGCTTTCATTCTTTGTGGTTTCCATCAACAGCCTTTTGAAGCTGGGCAACAAGGCAGAATGTGAGAGTATTACGGCATCCCTTCTAAAGGGGTTGCAAGACAAAACCAGAGTGAAATCAGTGTGTCTTTGTTCAAATCAAGTGCCGCACTGGTTCTGTTTGACAGGCTGTGCTCCACTTCAGTAGAAGTGCATGGAAAAATGACAGTGCTTTCAGCAAACCCAGCACAGTCTGCTGCTAAGCATATTGCTAGGGAACTAGCTTCGGAGCGGTGGCAGGCTGCAGTTTGTGCTCTGTTACTGTCCACCTGTGTGGCAGAGCCATTTCATCTTACCAGAGATGTCACCAAAGATCCAAACACAGGAGGCAGCGAACCCTCAGGTGAGGGCAGCTTTCCGTAGCGATAATTTCTTTGACCACGAGCAGTCTGTTTGTTGCTTTAATTTGCTACCTCAGCCTGTTAAAGCAGCAGCTCAGCAGTGCAATTGAGGTGAAGAGGTCTGTGTACACACACTGCACCCTGGTGAAAGGACAGCGTCAGACGCAGGGCTGTGTTATGCCTCCTTCTTGGATTGGGGAATAGTCTTCCACTGCTGTTTTCTTTCTCTTTTTACCAGCACCCTGGAAGGGTACTACGTTGATGATGCCCTGCAAGGCCAGGGAATCTACACCTACGAGGACGGAGTAGTCCTTCATGGCACGTATGTGGATGGGGAGCTGAATGGGCCAGCCCAGGAGTATGACAGTGACGGGAGACTGATATTCAAAGGGCAGTATAAGGACAACATTCGACATGGAGTTTGTTGGATATATTACCCGGTAAGCCTGACCTCCTGCTCTTTTATTGCAGAACAGTACCCATATGCATCCCTCTTTTTTCCACGGCTGAAACAAATATCCACCAAGAGCCAGCTATCCAAAGGTTAGCACACAAAAATACGGGTGGAATATTTGTGCATTCTGGTTTTGGATAATCCGAGACACAGCCAAACCTTTTGAGCGTTGAATGTTTGTCCAGCAGGCAGGATACGGTAAGGCTGTGACGTGCATTTATCATTTTCATGTTCCTGGGAACCCAGCCCCTTGGAAGTGCATTTCCATGCACCTCCTCAGGAAGGCCGGGACAGTGATCCTGCCACTTTGTAGTGCTGACTGCAGGTAAAGAGCACAGGAGCCATGCAAGCTATTGCTCCTGGTTAGCAGGGAGAGGAGACCTTGTCTGCTTCTGCAGGGCGTCTTGTGGCGTCTGCCTTGGCACAACAGATGAGGTGGAACTGGTGTGAGAATTGTGCCTCTGAGTGGGGGGAGTCTGTTCATGAACCCAGCCAAGGTTAGGTCTTTCTGATTCTTGGTTAAAAACTTGGGTATTCCTCTGGAAAACCCTGGAGAATTTTTTGATATGCTACTTAAGGCAACAATGGTACTACTGGCTTTATAGGTGTTTGTTTTTTTTCTGTGTATGCATTAACTTGGGCGTTGATTCACAAACAATTCACATCAAATTTTTGTGAATCAAAGCTCAAGACTTGTGTCACACAGAAGGAAAGACCTTGTGTTTTGGCTGTGTCACACTATGTGGAAAAGCCAGTTAATTTCCTGCATTGGTTTTATCCTGACTGGAATTAGGCTTTATCCAGTTTCTTCATGTCACTCTTTCTTACTCCTTGTCACAAACTCACGTCTGAACTTACTGTCATTGAGGTTGCTTCTTTAAAAAGTCAGGAAAAATAACTCAATACTCTGCCTTTTCTTTTTTGTCCATGCTTTCAGGATGGAGGCAGCCTTGTGGGAGAGGTGAATGAAGAAGGAGAGATGACCGGAGAGAAAATAGCCTACGTCTATCCTGATGGAAAGACTGCGTATTCTGGAAGGTTCATAGATGGGGAAATGATAGAAGCAAAACTGGCAACTCTGACATCTGTAGAGGATGGGAAACCTCAATTTGAAGTAGTACCAGGCAGTAAGTCCAGCTAACACACAAACTTATGTTCTTCCTTGTATTGGAGCCATTTACTGCAGATGGCTTGGTCTATATAGTATTAACCAGCGCTGGCTGTGATGAGAGAGTAGGCGTGTTAGTGAGAAGCCCTCTTTCTAAACTATAAAGTTGGACAGAAGAGCACGAGCGTGGGGAGAGATTTGTTTGCTCTGCAAACAAATGGGAAGTGACCCATGTGGTGGTGCTGCTGAATTGCATTTCGTAACCCTTCTCTGGCAGGCTGAGGGGCACAGTCCTACTTGTCGCGCTCACCGTTGCCATCTGGGTCAGCGTGAAAACCTGCGTAAGGGTGTTAATGCTGGCACAGCTGCCAGCTTTGTCTCGTTAGTGAAATAATTGGGAGTGGAGAACGGGGGTTGTGGTCTGGTTGTAGCTCTGTCAAGCTAGTGCAAGCAGCGTCGCTGCTGTGGATGTTTTGCTCTCTGTGTTATTGTGCTGAAAGGACGCGGGGACTGGCATTAGTGAACTAGATTCAGTAGTTGTATAACAACCTGACTCACCAGCACCCTTCAGCCTGCCTGGTCCTGCTGACACAAAGAGGCTACGAAAAGGTTAGGGTCAGGGTGATGCCTGTGCCCACGCCGTGCTCCCTCTGCGGGGCAGTGGCGAGTTGGGGCTGTAGTTCTGGGGTGGTTTTGTTGCTCTGATGCATAAGTGGTGTTTTGGGGGTGAGAGGGCTGAGCTGTGGACAGGGCTGTGAATGTAAACAAGAACCGTGCTGTAATACTGACTGTGCTGCCACCAAGGATCGTCTCCCTCAGTATGAAATAAAACCCAGTGAAAGAGGATGGCAAGTGAGGGAATGCCTGTGACCTTTTATTTTCTTATCGCAACCTCTCAGATGTGACAGCAAATCAAATTTTAACCTAAAAACAAATTGAGAAGGCACAGTTGTGCTTTGTAAATAGGATTCAGTTGCACTCTGTGTGAAGCTGCCTTCAGCCAGCAGATCTGTTTTTAGAACTTGGATGCTGTGGACAATGGTCTTTTATCAATCCTTAGTATTCTGGGTTGTTTTTCTCCTTATTTCCACCTGCATCTTAACCTATCTCCCAGATAGTCCTCTGGCACAATAGTTGATTGGAGAGAGATGTAAGGGTATAATTAGAGCTGTACCACTGAGTTGCTTATTAATGGCAGGAAATAAATGACTGTAGCAAATGTACTTTGTGATTACTGAACATTATCTTCTGGCTGAAGTCTATTCTGGTTTTGAGCTAGAAAACATTTCATATATGAAATAGTCCAGCATTTTTTAGACTTAATGTGTTATTTATTTAGTATATCCTTTTTAAATTTTCTTTTACGTTTTAATGAAAGACTCTGGGAAGGGTCAGTTTTGGAAGACTGTCCTGACCTTTAAAACTTGGTAGTTTAAAGACGATGCATCCTCTTGTTGTGATTAATATACTGCTACTCTGGCATGTTGAGGGGAGACAGGTAATCAAGAAATGTAATCTCGCAGAAGTCCTTTTGTAAGTGCAGTTCTATATAATACCCTTTTTTTTGAAGCATGACATTTCTTGCAGACATTAAAACTTAATTTTTTAATGCCTTGATTGCATTTAAGGTTGCCCATTAGTTTATTTATTTTGATTTCTCTTTCTAGGCCCGGTGTACAGTTTTGACAAATCTACTTCATCCTGCATTTCTACAAATGCACTTCTTCCTGATCCGTATGAGTCAGAGAGGTAGGCATTTTTTTTCTTCTGCCCACTTTTGATGCTGTCAATACTTCTTTGCTGTAGCATATTTAGGCCCTGATTTTACAAGCCTTTTCCTCATTTAAAATAAAAATTGTTTAAGGTTTTATGTGGAATCCATTATTATACATCAGTAAATGTGACTTGAATTTCTTTGATTTACACAATAAAGTTGCACTCCAGTGGGTAGAATGCAGCTGTGTGTTTTAACAGGTTAAAGCAGGATCTCTTTAGCATTTCAAACGCATGTTCGGTACAGTACTTGGACTCCACTAACAGCCCACATCTGTGACATTCTGAACAATCAAGTGCACTGTTGACACCCTAGATCCATAACTAGCTTCAGGTTGCTGTGTGCTGCGCTCAGTGGGTCTCACTGCACGCGTTGCAAAGTTTGCTGCCCTCCCTCTAGATGCAGCAAAGCACCAAGAGTAAATCATCAAGCTGGAGAGGTTCTTCTAACACTCCTGTAATGTTACAGCTCATATTCCTCACAGGATATGTTCCTCAGCAGATTGTCTCATGCCAGTCAGTTGGTGACACTCCTTTACTTCTTCTGCGGCTAGCACACAGTATATTGCATAATTTACTTTTTACCTAAGCTTCAGAGGCCTTGCTGTGTAGGACTCTCAGCTGTAGTCTTTTTCTGGTGCTCCAAAGTATCTAAACAAGTGATCAGCAAAATGCGGGCATTTGCTTGGTTCAGGTACTTGAAGATACAGGGATTCCACCTTGAAAACTCTTCCTCAGTAGAATACTGATCTGTGCATGTGCACACCAGCAACCTCGGCGTAGTCAGAACCTCCGGGGTTGCCAAAATAGAGAGTGTCTGCAAGAGAGGAAGGTGAAGGGATTGCATTCGGAGGTTATGAATTATTAGTTTTCTTATTATATTGAGTTCTTAGCCTTTATGCCATTAGCGTTGTGATGTTGCTTCTTGAAAATGAAACCTTTACACAGTCACTAATTCATGTTGTTTTTCCCTTTTAGGGTGTATGTTGATGTCTCTCTCATTTCCAGTGCTGGAGAAGGATTATTTTCGAAAATAGCAGCAGAAGCTAGTACAGTTATGTCCTTTTACAACGGAGTGCGAATTACACACCAGGAGGTAAAGGAAAGAAAATCAGTCTGAATTTTCATTGCTCCTTCAGAAATCTTATTGTAGGATTTTACACCCACTCCCCTTCCTACCCTTAAGTTTTAATAGGATGGAATTTAATTGAAAGAAAATGAATGTTGATCTTTGTTTACTTTAAAAAAAAATCACCACCAAAAATGCCCACCCTTATACACAGGAAAAGCTTTAGTTGCTTATATTTGAACACATTTGCTTTCAAACTGCTGGCCAAGTTGACCCCTCCCCACACACACTGGATTTTTGCCTTGCAAACTAGGTAGACAGCAGAGACTGGGCCCTCAATGGAAACACAATATCCCTGGACGACGAGACAGTGATAGACGTGCCAGAGCCCTACAACCACGCCGCCAAGTACTGTGCCTCGCTGGGGCATAAGGCCAACCATTCTTTCACTCCGAACTGCATCTATGACCCGTAAGTAGTCATCTGTTCTGAAGCAAGGCCGCAAGGCTGTGCTGCAGCCTGCAGTCTGGGTTTGTAGGGTGCTTCAGGGCAGCTGTGGGGCTGGGAGTAGTGGGTCCCCATGCTCAAGTTCATGCTCTCCTGCTGAGTTGGCACTGTGGATGCATGTTGTCTTTTCAAACTAACCCCATGGGGTAGATTCAAGTTTGCAACTGTACTACCTTTGTGATGAATTTCAAGAGCTGCCTGTTGGTTCTGACATGCACAAGCACTGCTCTCTAAGTCCTAGTCAGACTCTGAACCATATTTGCTGAACTGCAGAAGCCTGTTGCAGAAGCAACACCATCAGATGTTGCTGTCTTGTCCAAAACATGAAAAATAAGCATCTTGCTGCTTTAGAGTTGGTGCAGGGCACTAGGAAACTTCTCATATATGCAAATACTCAAGGATGTAAATATTTTCATACCAATGTATGAATGGACAGACCGGTGCGTACCTAATTAGAAAACAGTTTTCCTTTATTAAATAAGTTGGTTTCCTTTACTGTTGGGCCCTGGGAGAAGATTCACAGAGGTGTATTATGACTGGCAGCTAACCTGTACTGGGAAAATTAAGATGAGCAATTTTTCCCTGCTCTCTGGTCTCACATAATCTATAGCATTCTCTAGTTATCCAGCTATTTATCACTGCAAGCCCAAGGCATGTGGCAGTGATCAACTTTTAATTTATTCCAAGCGAGCAGTGTTGTAGGACTTTTGGAAAGCTTCAAGCAATACAGCTATGTAAAGCTGTTCTGATAAATATGTGTCCTCATTACTGAAGCCTTTTTAAGGTTGACTTGAAGAAATCTGCTCATCTGACATCAGAGTACATGACATTACACTCAGCTGTGAGTGACATTTGTGAAAGGGGCTAACCGAGTCTGTGAATTGACCGCTGAGCCTAGCAAAAGTGTTTGTTCCCTGTCTAGGTTTGTTCACCCTCGTTTTGGGCCAATCAAGTGTATCCGTACCATCAGGGCTGTGGAGAAGGACGAGGAGCTCACGGTGGCTTACGGATACGATCACAACCCCGTGGGACAGAACGGGCCAGAAGCACCCGAGTGGTACCAGCTGGAACTGAAAGCTTTCCAGGCTGCCCAGCAAAAGTGAAGCGGGAGCTCCTCCTCAGCTCAGCAAACTCAAATAGAAACTCGGATCTATGCACTACCTTTCTACTGAAAACTGGACAACCAGGGATTGTTCATGCTGTTGCATCATAACTTTGCATTCTGTGTTAAGAGATAAGTTTCTTGCATACTAACTAGGTTTGACTGTGTTACTCATAGCAGATTTAAAATTAGCTAGCGTTGCACCAGTCTTATCTGGAGAAATTATTTAATATTCTATACAAGACGTGATATTCTTTGGTAGCTTCTGCTTTTGCACCATATGCAAAGATGCCAAAAGACTAGACAGAAAACTAAAATGGGTATATCGTTCACTTTTAGTCGGCAGACTTAGTGTTGCTCTCTATCTGCCTAGGCATTATTGTGCAACTGCATTTTGCATATATGCCACTTGTGATGATAACAGTAATATTTTGATATTCTCTAATAGTAGCATAATTTTGCCTTTTTAAACCTTTGATCTGAATCTTGCAATAGAGCAGTTTATTAGCATATAGGAGGCTGGGTTTTAACTCCCCTTTCCTCTTGTCTGAACGTTGTTCTTTCTACAAATCCTCTTTTGCAGGAGAAAATCCTTTCTAACTAGTGGAAAGGCTTGTGTGTGTATGTGAGAGTGCTGTGTGTTGGTCTCTGTGGCTCTCTAAATAGTATAGCAACATGTCCAAACCTAATATTTATCTAGCCTTTATGGCTGGCTTATTTTATTTAATTTATGATTATGACACGCAAATGAAGCTGTTCTTTGCATGAAGACTTTCCGAAGGGAGAAAACAGATTTACTTGTTGAAGGACTTTCAGAAGTAGGTGTTCTGGAAGGCAGACACTTGAACTGCATTAGTGTCCACGAGTTGGTGTACGTATTTCACCAGTTGTTGAGGTAGAAATTTTAGCAGTGAGACGCTTGTGTCTCATGTGGGTGCTCCTAGAGGAAGTGCGTGTATTCGAGGGCAGGCTGCAGTACTGGGTTACGGAGCGCTGTATCTTTTCTGTGTGTTCAGCTGACAAAGAATATAGCCTCGTAGCAGTCTTTTAGCAGTACTAGCTTAAGACACAGTGAATTAATACAGTACGAGATGTCAAAATAAGATTTAAATAAAAGAGAAGATTGTTTTTGGAAGACAAACAATGAATGTAAAAACATCACTCACTGCTCGTATTTAGAAACAGCAGTCAATCCATAGCTTTGTTACAGCCAACAGTGGGGGCTTGTGAATATTCATCTGCAGGGTTGTGTTCTGGGGTTTTTCAGGGATAGGAGAGTTGTTCATTTTTCTGGATACTGTACTGGTCTTGCCTAATGCTGTAGAAGAGAGAGATAATGTATCGTTTCAGTCTGGATACTGGAGCCCCTTTGGGTCTACGACCCTCTCTTTTGGGTTTAGCAGCTTAGGAACAACTCAGATGCATTTGCAACACTTTCTTTAAATGTTTGTAGTTAAAACTGTTTGTATATATGTAACATAAACAATTTGGAGATTAGACCTACCTTTCTATTGCAACACACTAGCTTGGTTGCTTGAATGGCTGGAGGTGCCTGGCTGTCAGGGGAGCTGGATGTGGTACCTGGAGGTGGAAGGAGGAGGCTGCTGCTTTGTGCAGCCCGAGGGTCTTTGCTTTGGCAGGTGTACAAAGCTAGGAATTGTACATGCAGCCCTCCTGGGCGTGGGGCTCTGCTTAGTTCCTCTGACTGCTCACAAAGCTTTTTCAGCACTTTACTGTTTAAGCTCTCACAAAAGCAACTCTGTACGTGTGCTGGGGTTCAGCTAGGCTCGGGGCTCTTTGACTCTCTTCCAGCAGTGATCTGAGAGTGCGCTGCGACACAGCCCTTCTTGTGCTGGAGACTTGTGCCACAGCTCCACTTCTGGTCCAAGGCAGGTGGCTGGCAGAGGTGATGTCTCGAGGACTCAGCTGAGCGTGCAGGGAGACAGGACTGGGCCTCCAGGTGAGGGAGACTTGGCAAAAGCCAATTGTCAGCACAGCTTCAGCAAATCAACCCCAGAAGGAAATGTGTGTGTTTTGCTCTTTCTCTGCCTGCCCACAGGTTATTATTTTAGGTCATAGCTGTTTCAGCCATTTGCAGAAAGGCATGTCTCTGGCAGGAAGCTGTTGTGTGTGTCTCGTGGATTATTCTTCCACAGCCGTGACATCTAAAAAGTTAGGCTCGTGTTTAAGTGCGAGGAAGAGGAGAGGGAAGATGCGTGGCTGAATGCAGCTGGTTGGGCAGTAACTCCTTCCACATTAACCTGCTTTCCTTCTCAACAACCCACTCCGGGCTGCTCACCTCTTCGTGCCAGCTGGAGAGCTGTGCTTAAAATGTTCCGATCCCTCAAGCTCCTCTGGCTTTGTTCCTGATCGGGCTCTGATTCCTCTCTTCTCCTCTTCACGTAGACTCGCTAATTTTAATAGATTTGTCTGCCTTCATATTGTGTGATTTTAGAGAGAAGTAGAAGACGGGGTGCTCTTTGCACATCGAGTTCGGTGATTGCATTCTAAAATAGGGAATTCCTAGAATCAAGGCACTCAGGTGTCCTCGGTGTGTTCTCAAAAGCCACTAATTTGGCTGCAGTCAGGCAGATGCTCTTGCATTTGTAGCCTGCTAGTTTGCAGCAGCTTTTGTCCGTGTTAGCTCTACTGTCCTTTTTCTCTCTGCTCTGTTAAAATCTTCTGGTCCTCCTATAGACCCCTTCTTCAGTGACCAACCTATAAAAGTTGTGGTTATGAAGCTGCTTAGGCTTGATTCAGGACCAAGCCTTTTAATTCTTCTGTGTTTTGTTTCTCTTTGTGGTCTGTTAGAGCGGAGACAGTTGGGATGGTTTTTACCACAGGACAGTGAAAGGGCTCAGAGCTCAGCGGGTCCTTCAGAGGTTTTTGGGAGGTGTGCGTTGGCAGCCACAGGTTTAAACACAGGTTAACTACGTAACTCCGAGTAATGCCTTAACTTGGTCAGTGTGTTCTGCAGCTCGGCTTCTGGGGTTCTCTAGGCAGCGAGACCAGCTTAGCAAAACTACTTATCAGTAGTAACGTGAGACCCACCCCAAAACTTGGATCTTAATTTGGAGCAGACAAAATTGTCATTTTGCAAAGCGATCTTTTTGAGCTTGCTGAATGCTGCTGACAGTGAAAATGCAGTAAGTGAAGCAGCTCTGCTTCACTGGGGCTGGCCCAGGGCCTTTCCTCTTGGAACAGGAATTGGAAGAAGAGCTGATACCTGTCAGCTGAACCTGGGTGGCCAGCTGGGTCTTTCCTGTACCCTTTTGGGGAAGACATGAGAGAACTTGAAGTTGCTGCTTTTTTCAGGTACATGTCAGTTCCCAACTTCCACCCTTGGCCTGCAGGACTGCAGATGGCTTCAGTGTAATGGCAGGGTTGTTAGTGGAGCACCTTTTTGAGAAGGAGCCCGTATCAGCCTGTGTTAGAGGCTGTTGACTGTCTCTCTGAAAAGAAAGCTTAAATCGATCTCCCTGCTATGGCAGCACTGTGTTTTCTCACCAGGAATAGAGAAGCCTAGTTTTAGAAGCAGTTAATTTTGGAGATGAGAGCATGGGAAGTTACAGCTGAGAGCTACCTGCTGCTGGGTCATGCCTCTGGGTAAGAGGGAAAAGGGCTTAGGCATAGAGAAGGGGATCTCATGCCGAGTCTGCTGCTATAATGTGACTCTCTGGGATCTACAAAAACACCTAATTTTCCTTCACAAATCTGAAAGTTTTTTTCAACTTTTTTTGCTACTAATAAAAAAAAAAAAGCCACCTTATCCTACAGAAATGAAGTCCTGACTGATGGAAGAGTCAAAGAAGTCCGTGGTTATGTGGAGCTTCAGCTGTCAGAGTGATAGCTCAGGTAGCTCTTTGACTTTTCCTGCAGTTGAGACAACACCTGTTGGATGGCCCTTGCTTTTGTCTACATGCAGCTCAAGCATGGCAATGGGTGGCTCGCACAGGTTTTGGCCACTTGGGAGGCCTGTTGTGTGCCCTTGCAAGGCTGCTTGTTTCGGGAGCGACTCGATAGCCGACTCTTTAGCTGAGCCTTTTCAGACGCGGAGCTCTTAGTGTTGCACACAGCCAGCAGTGGCTGTAGTTTCTTTCTCAGGGCTGTTGTAATTCTTGGCTGGCGTGGAAGCGAGAGCACCCGTCAGGATTTCTCGCCCTCTGCTAGGTGCTCAAGGAGCAGAGCAGCCAATGGCTGGTACAAGAAACCGAGAAGTGGTGCAGATCCTCACTTGTCTGTTTCCTTCCCCTGGCTCTAAGCCACCGCGGGGCCTGGCTGCAGGTGGGTTGTCCCCGTCGCACCTGTCCTGCAGTGGAAAGCAGGGCTCACCACTTCGGTTGTGCCAGGAACTGTACAGCATCGTTTCTGTCCCAGAGGCCTCTCTGATTTTTATCCTTTTATTTGAATCGACAGTACTTTGGAAAATGCTTCAGTTGTGACGAGGTAATGAGTTGTACAGAGCTGGTTATCTGCTGCTTTGATTTCCTCTCACACAACAGAATTTCTGAAGCTGTAGGTGTCTGAGGAACTCACCTCCAAGCACTTAAAAAAAAAAAAAAAATTGCTTTGAAAACAATGTTGCTGAAGTGTCTCCTTACATGCTGGGATGCTGCATTATACGCCGCCTCCTCGCTTACATCACGTTGTCATATGCTGAGAGTATTTGGGTGAGGAGCGCAGGCGTGGGAGCAGCTTCACCTGTGGATCTACGTGGGCTTCGTGCTCACCTGTGCCCCCCTGGGAGAACTTGTTCTTTTTGCTTTGTGTACTGGAAACACGGGAACTATATTTTTGGAAGAAGAGTTTCTAAGCAGTCTTATAAAGAATTTTCTTTTTTTTTCTTTTTTTTTTTCTAAAAAGGTGCAAGATTGAGTGCATGTTTACTTGCCCCAGATCAAAGGTTTTGAACACTAAGGTCACTATCTGTTGAATGGACCCTCCTCTTGGCGCTCTTCTGTCTTCAGGCAATTGAAGCTCCTGCCCTCTCTCTCTGCCAGTTCTACTGTAACTACTGTTTTTCTGTTTGTTTCCAGGAGAATTATATATACAAAAGTTCAAAGCAATTAAATGTTCAAGCCATAAAATCATGAGTGTGGGAAGACCCTCTTCACAAGTTTTAACATATTTGTATGTAAAATGATGTTTGTATGAAATATTTTCATGGTAGAATGAATATTTAAAAAAAAAAATCCACTAAGATCTAAACCAAATTTAAAAGGATGTCTTTTTGTAAGATGCAAGTGTAATTGGTTACCAATAAGTAGTTTTTTTTAAAGGGGAGATGCAACAAACTATTGCAAATTATAATTGCAAATGGTCGTTTCTGCTATTTGGGAAGGTATTTATGCAGCGTTACCCACGGCTGTCATAAATCATTGCAATAGCAAGGCCAGTCACATCTTCAGGACATACCTCCCAGCTTGGCCCTCGGTGGTGTCGTACGGGCGGACCCATCCCTCCTTCCCGCGGTTTCCTCCTCCTTTTCCTACTGTAACTGTACCCAACTTCACTCCTGAGCTAAGATCCAGACTAAACTTGTGTGTTACTCAACAGTTTCTGCTGGGCCTTCTGCTGTTTTAATACTCTTTAGCCCATACTTCGTGGGTGTCTCTGTTCTGAGGAACTAAGTGCTACAGAATAATCCTTGGGGTGAGCTTATCCACGCGTTAGCAGTTAACCCCGGAGTATTTAACTTGTATACAGTACTTGATAGGTGTTTTATGACATTTGTACTCGAACTATGAGCCTTACTGAACATCTGGAGGTTTATTCATGACTTTTCAAAAATGGATAACTCTAAGAAAGATGTTTACATGAATGGTGATTGCCCTTCCTTTGATGTTATGAATGAGGTTTTTATAGTGTGTTTGGGTGTATGTGCAAGGAAGCAAGAAAAAAACAAAACAAAACAAAAAAGTTTCTGGGGAAAAAAAAAAATAAACAAAATAGACTTGACAAACATTTGTAATAAGTGAATTTTAAAGATCGCTTTAATTGCGCTACGAAGGCAATGCAGATATTAAACTATTCAAGAGAACGGCCGCCTCCCTGCCTCTTTCTCTGGGGCTTTCTCTGGGGGTTTCTCCTCTCCTCCCGGGTTACCTCAGGGCTCGGGGGCGGCTCCGAGCCCGGCCTCGCCCCGTCCCCGTCCCCCGCCTCCCCGCGGGGCCGTGTCCCGGGGCGGAGCTGCGGTGCCGGGGCCGTGCGGGCGCTGCGTGCCCCGGCCCGGCCGGTCCCGGGGGGGGCCATGTCTCGGTGCCGGCGCTCCGGGGATCGGTACCGGTACCTGGTGTTCTGGCAGCGCCCCATGGTGCCGCTGGGGCTGCTGCAGCTGGCGCTCAGCGCCCTCTGCGTCGTCAGCGGCTTCGTGGACGGCGTCTTCAGGACCGAGTCCGCGCTGGGCAGGACCAGAGCCCCGGTGTGGGCCGGCATGGTGAGGCTGCGCCCCTTCCCTTCCTTCAGCTGCTCTTTTCCCCCGCTGCTGCCTGGGGTGGGGCAGGCCGGGGCCGCTGCTGTGGCTCCTGGCTTCCTGCTCCGAGCCCAGGTAGCGCCAGCTTCCTCCTCCTGCCGCCCCGCTCCAGGGGCTCGGTGACACCGGTTTCTACCAGGTAGTGCAGAAAATGGGGCGTCGTGGCAATGGCCAGGCCTTCCTGCAGAAGCCCAGTGACCGCAGAGGCCGATGAAGGTTAGGAGGGGAGCGCGTGCTCAGCACTGAGGTCTCCTCCATCTCCTGGTGCTGCTCCGTGTCCCACAGCGGGGCACTGGGGTCCTGCACCCACTGGGGTCCTGCACCCCAACTCCTTACATCCCGGTGATCCGCCACCCCAAGGCAGTGCTACCGAAGCACACACTCCCATCCTGAGCCTGCCGGCCTTCCTCCAGCGAAAACTTTCGTCCCTCTGCAAGCTGCGTGATGGCTTGGGAAGGCAGCACGGGCTCAGCTCTGTTATGTGAGGCCGCTCCCAGGATTGCTGCCGTGGGTGCAGCTGGTGTGTAAGACACGTCTCATGCAGCCCAGCATCCTGCCGCTGCTCCTAGCCTCCAGCAGATGCCTCAGAGGTTAAACGCAGTAGATCAGCAACTCTCTTCCTTCTTTCTGTTTGTGATCTGACAGCTCCTCTGGTCCCAGCCTTGAAAACGAGGGCCTTCCATCTGTTCTGTGGCACTTTATCTTCAGAATCTGATACGTGTCGTCCAGTTACCAACTCCTTTTCTGGTCTGCAGGTCATGGGAGTCCCGGGCGTCCTGGCTTTGTTTTCCTCTCAGAGAAAGAACCCCATTCTCGTAAGCTTTGGGGCTTTGTGGGGAGGGGGGCAGGGGCAAAACGTGGTCGGGGGCAATTGAAAGCTCTTTAGGTAGGAAAAGAACTAGCTGGTTCTTCTGCAAGATGGAGAGCTTTATTGCTGTGAGTTGTCTTCATAGAAAAGGCAACATTGTTAAGCAAAATGAGGCTTCAGTGTTACTTCACTTTCTAATGCATAACATGAGCTATGGCTTTCATAGACAAACACCTGTAGAAATGGTGGCTTTGGAAAAGCCAGCCATCCTGGTACTGCTTCCTGGTATTAAGGGCTGTGTACACCAAGATAGGAAGCGAGTTAAGTGACTTGCATTTCCTAGATAGTTCCTCTGTCCCTGTAAGCCCAAAAGGGGGATATTGTTTCTTAGTAAGAGGACCCTAAGAACAAAGTATTTCAGCCCAGCTTGCACCTGTGGGCCAGATTTGGGCTCAGTTGTATCTCAGCAGTTCAGTATCATGGAAACATTTATCGCACTGCCTGTGGCTTCCACCTGCCTGTTGCTACTGGATACTTTGTGTTATGGGAGGTCAAAGGCTGGTACCTGTCACTCATTAATTAATACCTTTTGTTTGCAGTAATGAATTTAATTTTCTAGAGGATAGTTTAAATTCCTTCCTGCCTTCTTACTCTCCTTTAATTTCCTTATACAGGTGAACGTGCTGATAGCTGCGTCTATAATCTCTTGTGTTGCCATCCTCATTGTGATAGCTTATGGCTCCCTGACGCTGGGCTATGGGGAAGAGGAGGACCTAAGCTCCCACCCAGCCCACGTTATCCGCACGGTAAGTACCGCCTGTGCCCATCGCTGTGGAGCAGGACAGGCCAGCCTGCCACCACGCATGCTCGTATCGCTTCCCACCATGTGCCGTCCAGGTATGAGCCTGGAAGTGGTGAAGCCAGGTTAACTGCAGGGGCTGCACCCAACAGGCTGGGCTTGTTCTAGGAAAAGAATCACGGTACCCATCGTGGAAAGGGACAGTCGGTGAACGTATCCCTGGCCTGCCCTGAGGCAGCGCTTGCTAGGCTCCTGAGTCCCTTCCAGCCTGCCTTTCAGGTGATAAAGTTACAGCAATTACACATCAGCTGATTAAATCCAGGTGTTGTTTCAAGAATATCCCACGAGTAAATGGAAAAGGAATGAGTTAGCCCTTTTATACCTCAAATCTTATGCAAACCATGACTTCCTGTGTGTATGAATACCTCCGAGGTAGATGAAAGTGTTCACTACTTTATTGCAGGACAAAGTCAAACAGGCTGGTGAGGTGCAATGTAGCAAGATGTATTTCCTATTTAGTGTGAAGAGGAGGAGCAGCCGTTCCTTGGATTTCTACTCATTGTTAAAGCCAGAGCACAGCTATTTCCAAACCCAATGCGTTTGCATGATGTCTTAAACTTAGTAAGAACCCTTACCTTACTGCTTGCTCTTTTCCCATTCGGGGCTCACACTTGGCTTGCTCTTCAGCGCACAGGAAGAAAAGCTTTAAATAACACTGACTTTAAATCAATGTCCTAACATATAATCATAGCACTCTTGCAGTAATTAGGGTATTTTTGGTTCACTTTTTGAACGTGGCTTGAACATTTCCTTTTTTTGCTTGCAGAAGTTCGTACTTAGCAAAGTTGTCAAGGGTGCTAGCATCACGATGCTCGTTGCATCGATCTGCAGTACTGTCGTCGTGACGATTATTGCTTACTTGGGATGCCGAAGTCTTCCGTGCTGCGCGTGCTATGATAGCGTAACTGGAATGGTGAGTGAGGAGTCTGGGAGCACCGATTCATTTGCACTGAATGTGGGTGGTAGGGGAAGAAACTGAGGAGATGCGTTGTTCTACAAACCCTATTTTGGCTTTACCCCAGTCATCCAGTGCTAATTCTATGAAATGAAGGGGATGTTAGAGGGATTTTACAGATTTCTATTTTTTCCTTTTACTTCCACCTTCTTATTTATAGTGTTGTGTCAGACCTAGCATAAGTTATCTTCATTTTCTAAAACATTGGTGATGAAGCTACTGTGGTGCCATTGCCTTTGAGTTCCTGCTCTCCCCTGTAAACCAACGATTGCTCCATGGTACAGCATTTCAAAGACTTGCTGGTACTCACAAACCAAGATGCCTCATCCCTAGAACTACAAATTCAGTAGTAAGAATGTCCCAAGTACCGTGTATGAAGCGTAGTGTGCACGTATCTGTAGGGAACCCCGTTTTACTGTCAACCTTTGTGAAATCTGCCTCAACTCATGATGCACACGCTGCTTCTCTGCCAAGTGAGCTCAGTGAATACCAGCTGCTTCTGTACTAGAATAATTCTGATGCTGTATTAAAGCACAAATATCTGGCCATCTTACTTGATAAGAACTTCATTGGTACATCTTATTTGCAAGGCAGCCAAGTGTTTGCAAGTGTGTAAGGCAAGGCTGCTTTAAACTTTCAAGCTAAAACTTGTTGAAAGGAGTGAACTACATAGGCATTTTAAATGTGTTCAGGTTTATCTTCTTGAACAAGCTCACAAAATGTCTTTTTTAATGGTATTATTTCATTCGTAGGAATGGTTGCAACCTAATGAGGACCAGAATCAGGCTCTGGAGATGGTTTGCGCTGTACAAAGTGAGTAACTCTTCCCATCCGTGTTTTTGGATGTTCACCAGGGGTATGGAAGGAACATGCTGAATAAGCTTTACATCACAAGCCAACATCCTGATAACCAAAGTACTCTGAGCCAAAAGAACTCAGGATTTTGTGCAAGAGTCAATAGCAGGTTTAATGATTTCTTCTTTCCTTACCCACACAGGTCCGGGAGACAGAATTTTCAATTTCCCAGATCGGTTTCCAGTCCAGGACGTTGACACAGAGGAAGACACATCCAAACCTCCACCATACATCAGAATGACTTGAAAAAGTGATAGAACATTTTCAAGCTACTAGTCTAAATGTGTAGCAAGATGGATGTGAGAAGTTCTTCATCCTCAAGACGGCTGTGCACTTTCCCTGGGCCTTTTAAAAAGCACCCACAGAAAGAACTATTGACTGCCCAGTGGTCAGCAAAGATCCCAGTGCAAATGACTACAGATATTTTTGGATGTTCAGACTTTACATAGTTAAAATACCTCATTGTCTCTGGAAAGCATGAGCTTTTTTCCTCCAGCTTTTGTACTTAATTCATGTTTTATTCCTCTAGAATTCATCATGCAATTTGTCTAGCAGTGCTAGCCTGATGCATTCAAATATTAAATACTATTAATTTTTAAAGAAACTGGTTTTGGAGTGTTCCCCCCACCCTTATCTTCTCTTCCTCCCCCCTTGAATTATCTGTCATGACGGATCCAGTTCATTATTCAGCTTCTGCATACTTTTCCTTTCTCTTGGGAGGCTGGGGCACGTAAAGTTAACGGTATGAAGCTTTGCCAATGTCATTCGGACACCTCTGTCAAAACGGTGTTTCTGGGTTGTGTTCATGTCTACGTACAGTTAGATTTAGTGATGAGTGCTTGAAGTACAATAGTTGCAGTAGCTCCTCTTACAGAGTAACTTACCTACTTTGAATTCAGTTTGGAGTTTCTCTATTTTGACAGTGGAGACTGAAAGTTTTTTTAAAAAATGGTTATTTTGGGGCGTGTTCTGCTAAATTGTGTTATAGTTCAGGTTCAAGGTCCTCTGTTTGAACCACCTACAGCTCCCAGTCAACTTGCACTGGCTCCTGAGGTGCATAAAATTCCCCTCCGTGCTTTATGGTTCATTTCCAGATAGGCTTAGATGCGCCTGTTGAACAAACACCTCACCTGCAGGCATTGAACATGAAGTGGTGGATCATTTATCCCGCCACAGGGGTTAGTCCAGCACATCCATCCGAGCAGGGCTGGGAAGGCAAGTTCTCCTCTTGAGAAAGTGGGAGGACACCATGTGGGCCTCTGAGGCACGTGTCTCCGAAGCCTTGGCTGTATGTCTGTCCCAAAGGGCTGGGTGCTGTACCCCTGCCTTTGGCTACCTGACAAAAACATGGGGGCCCTGTGGGAGCCACCCTGGGGAGGTGGCGCTCTGCCTGCAGCCTCCCAGCTGCCTGGTGCCTGCAGCAGAGCTCCAGAGATGAAGCAGTGGCCTCAAAGCCTGCTGGCACCTCTGTTTGCAGCTCCTTCCTCTCTCATCTAAATTAGCTCTGCTCTGGGGAAGAAAGCAGCAACTCTGCTTCTGTTTGCTCTAGCAGGGCTAAATAAAATTAAACTT
This sequence comes from Anas platyrhynchos, assembly GCF_047663525.1. Classification (NCBI taxonomy): domain Eukaryota; kingdom Metazoa; phylum Chordata; class Aves; order Anseriformes; family Anatidae; genus Anas; species Anas platyrhynchos. The sequence continues at coordinate 40,120,537 of NC_092590.1, forward strand.
TGTACGTATACAGTTGTCCATCTGCATTGCAATACCTATGAGGAAAATAAAAATAAAAAACCAACAGCAACCAGGGATCTAGAGATCACAGATAAAAAGGATTTCATATGATGTTTCCAGCCTCTATCTGCCTGAGGTTTTCCTACTTGCATTTGTAGGGGCTGGAGGAAAACTATTCAATTAAAAACTCACAAAATGGTAGCACCAAACCCACTAACTACAGGTAATTGGCCAGTTAGTTGGAATCTACTTTCAACTTAAACCTGCCTGTATTTGACTTTTTTTAAAAACATTATTTGCCTTTAATATAGTAATTGGCAACATGAGGCAAAAAGCGGTGCTGTGCCTTATTCTGTGGTGCAGTGCCTGTCAGCAAGCATCAAAGCACTGAGCATGCCTTTTCCCATCCTCAGCTGCTTCTGGCATGGCTCCAAACAGCCTGTGATGACTTTTCCCCACCTTGATTAACACAAACTGCTGCTCTCATCCATTAAGGAGAAGTACCACTCTCTGGGAGAGTCACTGTGATTGCTAACACCTGAAAACAGTTTGGCTTTGATTCTTTTTTTGTTTAAAAGAGATTTTTTGCCTCTGAGGGAGTAACTTGCTGGAAGTATTTTGTTGCTAAACGCCCTGCTCAGCCACTGCACCGCCACTGGGTGGAAGTTACAGCCCTGGCTGGGGGTACTGGGCCGTGACTGTGCCTTAGGCTATGGGGTGCTGCATGCCTGGCGTGAGTCACCGGTGTTCAGCATCTGGTTGAACAGAGAAATTAATTCGATTTTATGGCAAGCATGCGAAGAATAAACTTCAGCAGTCCTTGCCCTAATCCAGAAATGTTTTCACCAGCTCTGAGCGGTAACTCCTGAAGCGAGGAGGTTATGAAAGCAGCACCGGGCCTGCGGGGAGGATGCGAGCAAGGCCGGGGCAAGTCAGGTTCTGCTGGCACGTCGCTGGTACACACACCGAGGAGCTGGCTGCTCCTCCTGCTCTGCTCGGGAAGCAGCCGAGCGGTGGCATTTAGTGGCAGGATGCCCCCCGCAGAGCCCTGCCCTTGCAGGAGGTGCTGCTTTGGCTTGGAAACAGCCCTCTCAGCATATACAGGAGGTTGGGTGTGTAAAAGAGCAGTATGTCTGTCCTACTTCTAAACTAAACATTTGCAATTGCTGCAGCAGCACCTATAAAGCTCTCGATGCCTGGATACTTCTTTTTCAAATGGGTTTTGCTGATCTTTCCACGGTGCAGTTGCAGCACTGCTGTCACCATGCCAGCATGAAGGCACCTAGAATCCCTTACAGCTACACAATGCCAACGATTCTGCTACAAAAGGAGAGCTGCTAGAAAAGAAACGGCTGCACAGTGGAAACCGGTGCAAACTGTATACCGATTTCATTGGTTAGCACTGCAGAAAATATATTTATTTGTGATTGCGGAGCCCGGTGCTATATTTAGTAGCCCGTTCCACATGCGAGCTATGGTTCCCCCCGAGAGCCTGGCAGGCTCTCCAGGGACATTTCATGCACTGCCTCACCCCCAGCTTTCTCTGATGGAAGTCAGATGGATTTTGTTGTACACAAACACATCCACAACACCTCCAGCAGAAAGGCTTCGAGGCAATTATTCCCCACAGGCTTTTTCCCCTTGGCAAGCCGCTAGTAGCTGGAGCTGCTGCCCTGCTGCCTCCCCGCCCCTAAAGGCTGCCCTTTTTGCTGTGGGGAGGGCAGGGAAGCGCAGACACACGCCAGGATGTGGCCTGGCATCCAGCAGTGGTGCTGACAGCTGGTGCACCGCAGCACAGCGCCGGCAGGACAACGTGCGCAAAGCCTGGGGGAAAAAAGGACACGTCCAGCGCCCAGCTAAGCTCCCAGCCTGGTCTGCCTTCAAACTCCCTGCACACACAGGTGCTGCACATTGTTTGCAAGCACCTTGTGCTTCCACCACTGGGAAGTGTAACTAAAGGCATTCTGGAGAAGAATGGTACTTGCAAATGTGCCTCATGTCTCTCCGAGTCCAAACATCCAGCTCTTTTCTAGGGCATGGTAGAAAACTCCTTTGAAAGGCATCACATTCCCTGGCTACACATCCTGCACAGCAAAATCATACAGCCATCAAGCAGGTCATGCTCACCTCACGTAGCATTGTTTGTATTTGTTAAAGATATGACTTTTACATTTAGAAATGCTTTTCTACCTTGGGTAAGCTTAGCAAAAATGCTTCTTCATTGCCCAGCACACAGCACAAGCCTGCAGGATGCCCGGGCTCTGCAGCTGAAGGATGCCAGCATCGCCACCAGCACGGCGTCACTAATCAGACGGTGTAATCAGCAGGTTAATCAGGGGAGCTGTTCCTGCGAGTTAACGTTCAACTAAGAGCAAAGTATTTGCTGAGGCCATTTCCTGCTCAGAAACGTGGGGATGAGAGACCAGCTTCAGGCACATTTTTGACAACTACCTTCTTGGTGGCTTTGAGGTTTTGTTTTTTTGCAACTTCACTTCCACTCTGGCAGTCCAGTGCTTACATGGTGCTGTCCGACAGTCGTGATGATGTACTTTTTTCCTTGAGCATACTTTATAACACAAATTTTCAGGCAGAAACAGAACCAAAGGTTTCAGACCAACGTGGAACACCCTGGGCACAGTTTGCCGGCAATGTGCAGGTTGAGGCTCACAGTTTGCCAGCTCCACTGCTGTTTGTCCTCCCCTGCCACGAGGACATCTACCAGAGTTCAGGGTCGTGGCAGTGGAAAGGAGTCACCACAGTGGACACAAAGATGTTTCCATTGGGCTGGCAAAAACCAGTGAGAAGCCAAAGGACAAAAATCACAGCACTGCATGAGCCATATACCTCTCAGTTCTACCATAGAGCACCTGAAAATGCAAGTCAGACTTCACTACAGGTAGGGAAATGACTCCAGGATTACATATTACTTGTTTCTTAGAGAAAAATGTCTGATACATTTACTACACAAGGGTACCAGTTTACAGCAAAACAATTATCTGGCTCGATAAATCGAAGTTTTCTTACCAAAGCCTTTGCTTGGTCTCGGTGGCTCTGTTGAAGCAATTTCTTGCATGAATCTCCTTGGCTCATTGCTTCCTTCTTTTCTGTTAACCTGTAATACATGCAGATGTAATGGTAGCCACTAGCCAAATGAAGACTTCCAAAGAGAGCTTTTAAAGAGCCAGGAAAACACAGAAGTAGTAGTGATCAAAATAAAGTGATATGCTGAAAACAGAATGAGGCATTGGCCTGCACTTGAAAGGAGGGAGGTTTGATCTTCTTTGCTTTTAAAGACAACAGAAAACCAGGTAATACTACCAGAGCACAGCATACCCTTTTTGGACTCAGTCCGTATGATTTACTGTAGTGGTTTCTTCTCCAGTACAAGCAGTGTTTAAGTATGGGGAAAAGTCCTTAGTCTTAATTCTTATGTGAGCAGGGCAAGCCTATGAAATCAAACATCATTTCCTACTCTTCCTTAACAGTTTTCTGGAAAAAAAGCAACTGCTTTGTCCTGCACCGCTTCAGGTAAATCTGGTTGATTGAAACACACACAAAATCTACACAGTTTCACTTGCATTTCGTGGAGTACCTTTATGAATTGTTGCAGTGTCTTTTTTTTTTTTTTTTTTAATTACAGCTTGGATACTTCCAGAAATGTGTGTCTTTTCAATGGACGTGACATTAATAGCTAGTATTAATTAAAAACAAACAAACAAACAAAACATACTGAAGTTCTTATTAAATATATCATATACCATATGTCATATATCATATTTCATACTTATATTCTGATCCACTACATCCTTTTAAATACACTTTTTAATCACTCAGTTGCTGTATCTGTGGGGTTTAGCCTCAAACAATACGACCCATCAGCTCGCATGCACCAGGCACTGCCTCTTGGCTGTTCCTTCCCCTGTTTTTTCAGCTTCGCGCCCATGGCCACGCTCCCTCACTGGCATGAGCCGGGCTTTGTACAGGAGGCTGCATCCCTGAGGAGTTTTAGGAGCCTTTCTGAGCTGCCCACAGAGCAGTGCAGCAGAAAAGGTGACAGAAATCACTCCTGTGCCTCTAATATATGCTATTGTCATATATAAAAATCACATACATAGATGTTTAATATCACAGAAACTGTAGAAACTAGCTTTAGATGCTGCTGCAGTCTGAGGAAAGCACAGCCATTGCAAGGCATACATGCCAATCACAAGGGCTGCCAACGCTGTGCTTTTTCACAGTAGCATCACAGTGACTCAAATATCAGCTCGGCATTGAAGTTAGTACTTCGTGGTAGTGATGCGGATGAATAATCATACACAGGAACTCAAAACCCCTCTGATTAGCAAATGCTCTTTTTATGCGCAGCTGAATCGTTAGCTGCTGAAGCCAGGAGTCCTTTATTGCTTCCAACTTCTGAGTGGGTTAAAAATATCTTGAAGTAAATAGAAAAGTTGTTGCACACATTTTAGGGCACGTTTAACCTTATTCCTCATTGTGTGCCCTTCCTGGAATAAGCAAAGCAACTGAGAACTACAGGCAAGAACAGCAACACCTAACCCCCTCTGGATTAGTTGTTTTTTTTTTTTTTCCTACATGGGTGTGTGGGGTTGACCAGGCTTTTACATATGTCAGACCACCCCTCCACCTGAAGCACAGCCTGGCAGATAGGCAAGGGGCAGTGCTAAAAACTCAGTTACATGCTTTAAAACAGGACCTAACATGAAGGTGCTGTATAGTAAGGTGGATTATGATGGGTAGATACGAGAGAGAGGCTCCTTGAGCTCTTAAGTATTGTTAAATACAGTTGTTTTTCCTCAGTTCTCCGGAATCAAGTAAATACCTGAAGATTCTGTTGGTTTTAGTCTGTGTATTTTTTTATTTTGTAAGCAAACTATGTTTTCAGAATCCATCTCCTTGTGGAAACAGAAAACATGAGACCCAAATGCACCCTACTGGTTTCAAAATAAGATGCAAACAGACAGGAATCTAAAACATACTCCCCACTTTATTTCTTTTTTTTCTTTCCTTTTTTTTTTTTTTAAGATTGATCATTTATTTCAAAGCCAATCTTTATCATTAAATTAGGGAAAGAGAAACGAGGCTGCTTCTTTTGAACGTTTGTGATTGGCAATACAAGCTTTCATGCAGCTGATGTAAGGTGAGCTGCAAGTTGTGCCACCTGCATCAAAACAAATAAAAACGTTGCTGGAGGCAAGCACAGCACTCTTGGTAAATTCTGAGCTGCTGGCAGGCTGACCTGCTATTGCTGCCATGGCTAGGGGCACCTTACAGGTGTCTTAATGGAGCCCAGCCCAAACCTGGAATGTCTCTGCTGGTACCAAGACACAAAGAGTATGTATGGGTGCTACCAGAGAGACCTGATTACCCTAAGACTCCAGTTGACATTCTTGCTGTCAAGCTCCGAGTTGCAACAGCCTGTCTCTGGTCAATGATTGTCACTGTACCTCTGTCAGATTACATCAATTCTGGGTTGTTTTCCAGGGGTGAGAAGAATAGAATGGAAGCAAAGCGGCTAACGGGTTTCTTTAAATGAGCAGTGATACTGCTGGGAAATTTGCTTTTCATTAATTTTAAATTATAAGTTTTCTACAATTCAAAATTCTCCTTAACCAGAGGCGATTTAACACAGACAGAAAATAATACATGTGGATAATAGCTGCACTGAACACAATTATTGACTTCAGTTACTGCATTCAGTCCCTGCATCTCCAGCTGCTTTTACGTGCCTTTCTTTGGGCTGTGGGAGTATCTTTCTAAACTACAAGGAGCTGCCTTCAGAAACACACGTCAGCCTCTTTGATTCTGATTTTGCAGCTGACTGGCTGCACAGATCTCAGTGAATCCCAAGCGGTCACTTGAAAGCAGCAGCAAGTCTTTCCCTATCAATGTCGCTTCACAGGCCTCACTGATGACTCCATTCAGCCATATGAATAAGTAAGTCTTCCTTTGGACATGCAATGTGAACCAAAACAACAACAACAAAACAAAACAAACAAACAAACAAAACAAAACAAAAAAACAAACACTCCCTTTTCTCATCCCCACCTCAAACTCCAGAGTTCTTGTGAGTGCAGCATGAAGAAATGACATGCAGGCACTTGTTCTCCTTACAGGTCTCTCTTCAACAGACTTCAGTGTTAACTACGATCCAGACTGGAATGAGCATTTAAGTTTTCCTGCAGTAATGTCAATTTCTTATGTTATCTACAAATCTAATATTACATTGCTGTTGGATGTTGATTTTCGTACAAAACCAGACTGCCATTTTCTTGTGGAAGTGAAAATATTCACCAAGAAGGGACTGGCTCTATCTAAGTTCTTCTATGGACTCCCATATTAACCATGTCAATCAAAATTAGATGTTAATTAATTTTTAGATTGTGAAGGCATGCCAGAGATGAAGTAAAGTGAAAGACAATAGCTCATTGCATGTTCTCAACTTCTCTCACCACAGCTGGAAAATTGTCTTTTTAATTATTGCTTTATAAAGCTGGGAAAAATGGCAAAGCTCATTGGGCTTACATGGCAAGGTTTTGGTAGCAGGGGACTGCAGGGGTACAGAGCCATGTGGGAGCCGTGCTTGAAGAGCTACTGCCTGTGGGCAGCCCCCACAGGCTCAATTTGGGAAGGATGGCATCCCCTGGGAGGGACCCCGTGTGGAGCAGAGGCAGAGAGTGACCGTGAAGAAGTGGCAGAGACAAAGAGTTAGGGACTGACCGCAGCCCCCATTCCGTGTTCTTCTGTGCTGTTCAGAGAGGAGGGAGAAGAAGGTGGATACGGGGAAGGTGTTTATATTTTTTATTATCATTTATAATTTGTAGTTGGTTTTTTGTTTGTTTGTTTGGTTGGTTTTTTAACTGCTCTAGCTCGTTAGTAGCTAGACTAGGTAATATATTCTATTAATCTCCCCATACTGAGTCAGTGTTGCCCATGACGATAATTGTTGAGTGATCTTCCTGTCCTTATCACAACCCTTGAGCCCTTTTCCATGCATTTTCTCCCCCTTTCCCTTTGAGGAGGGGGAGTGAGAGAGCAGTTGTGGTGGAACTCAGCTGCCCAGCTGGGTAAAACCACCACACAAGGGTGGAGCTATTTCAGCTTTCACATGCTTTGATGGATGTGTACTTTAGACCCTTTATGGGATTGGCTTTTTTTTTGATTGGGAGAGATTACAGTACACATAAAAAAGCACCATGTATTTTGATGCTTCTTGGTCATAGCTTCACAATGAAGTAAAGGAGAAATGGAAACACCAAGAAAACTCAAATGTGCAGCAAGTAAGCATATGTACGAATACTAAGACACATTTAAAGTTTGCATGTCATTCTTCTGCCTTCCTAATTTGAAGGTAGCTTTCTTCCCAAGTAGTGTAATGGAATATAGTGCCAATCTAAGGTGAGGATTCACCATTGAATCACATTGATGGTTTGTCTACCAAGGTCCTTTCTGGTCATTCCGTTGCTCCACAAGCATAGAGCAAATACATTCAATAAATACATTTTTTCAAAGTCATTCAGTAGAATTAAGTCTGATCAGTGAGAACTCCAATCATATTGAAAGATGCAAAACATCTCCAAAATGTGTTCTAGCTTTTTGTTTTAAATAGACTTTTTATTATGTATGGAAATAGAATAAATTCATAGATAGAACATAGATAGTGAAATAGTACAAGATAACACCAAAGATGTATGAATATTCTTACGTATCTGGGCGAACAGGCTACGATATTTACCAAGAAGCCCACTTAACATCAATTGGAATTGAAACCTTGCTGTGTGTGCGCGTCTGCATACATCTATGGAAGCCTGCAAGACTATTTTTTGAAAGAACTAAGCTGTATCTGAAGTTAAGAGCATTTTTTCATTCAGAAAGCTAAGACTATGAGAAATGAGGTAAGCCTATGAGAAATGACAAAGATTCCATAAGGGTCTTGATGTGTACTGAGGGGCCAGTAATTGGCAGTTTTCTAGAACTTCGGATAAGTCCAGAACACACTCTGAAGCATCATGTGGGTGTTTCAGATGCTCCGAAACAACTCTTGAGACCTTGCAAGAGAGGAGTGACAGTAGTCCAAGTACTGTGACAGTCTTTCACAAAAATTGTTAGCCACACATACAAAAAAATAAGAACCCTTTTACCTCCCTTGCTTATCACAGTTTATTGTGGATTTTACTGTAAGAATTGGTATCATAATTCCTAGAACAATTACTGAAAAGAAGTGATAACAGTTTGTGGCAAAGCCAGTTTATTAGGTTTCTGGGATTGTGTCTTACCCTCCCCAACACATACAAAATAACCCAACTTTACAATTTGGTAAGGTGAAAATATGTATACAAAGTAGTTGGTACTTTTGACATCGATTCTGTGGGCAGAACATTACTACTGAAAGCCAGGAAGCACACTGAATCCTGAATCAATGACCACATTACCTTTATGGCAGAACCGTTAAAACATGCTATGCGCTGAAGACAAGATTACATAGTTAAAACATTTTCTTTACACAATTTTAATGACATGAGGGCTCTTATTTACAGGTTGCGAATAACTCAAAGCTTAACAGATTTGCAGATGTCTGATATCAAATTTAACATTAACACTGTACCTACATAATTTCCTTACCTCAGCTCCCAACCTGACTGACTGACTGACTTTGGAATTCTTCATTCTGTTTTTTATTAGAAAAAAAAAAAGTTTGCTGACATACTTAGTACTATACAAATAGATAAGATTGATACTTTTGAGAAAAATGAGTAAGAATGTGAGTGAAAAATAAATTGTCCAAGAGGACTGTAAACCATGTTTATTTATAATATTATACACATAAGTGTAAGATCAATCCTTTTTTAAAAAAAAGAAAAATATTAAGGAAACTCATGTTAAAAAGCTGATTGTTTCTGAAAGGACTGTAAAACAAAATTCTAGTCATAAAAGGTTCAGAGTGAATACAAAAATTCCCTTTAACAACTGTTGCATAAACAAAATTACTGTCATAGTTGTAGCAGCTTTATATGGAAAAAATATTATATTTTGTTTAGATTATTTTTAAGCATCCTAAACATATTAGGCCAAATTTAATGCTATTTCTAAGTGTGAAGAAAAAAAAAATCAATGCATTTTTCCCTTTATCTATAAAACACTTGCAATAGGATTTAGACCTTAGTAATTTTAATAGTTCAAAAGTTAGCTTGCTTCAGTATTTTGTTTCTAATAATCATTAGGATGGTGACTTCTAAACTGGGGCTTATATTTAGTTTCCAGTACACTGCAAATCAAAAATCTTCGTTTTTACTTAAATTCCTTTAAAAATTAAGTCAGAAAATATTGTTTGATCGTGGCATACAAAGTCACAGACTGAATTCTATGGATTACACTTCACATTATGTAGCTGTGTGCAACCTAGCACCATTTTTGCTATGAAACTTGACCTTCACAGAAAAGAACTGAATGAAATGGCTGCAATTATGAGAACACAGAAGAAAATGGGTCTAGAAGAGCAATTACTAACTCACATTAGTAATGCCACGGATGCCCAACTTACAGCCATGACATGAGCCAAAAATCTGTAACAGATTTGGCAGACTTTCTCTGTATTTCAGAATCTAATTTATTTTGCATTGATACGTATTTAAAGTAAAACCCATATTCCCTACTCTTTAAATGGATGATACTGTCTTACCATTATGCAAGCAAATCGACCTTCAGTTACGGAAGCTGGTAGTTCCTTTGCACAGAAGCCTTCACATATTCTAGCACAGAACAATACAGATTATTAGACTATGGTGGCCTTGACATTTTCAATAAATAAGGCACAACTTTGTACATCAAAACGGGCATGAGAAGTAACATTCTGTCCTAAGCATTTTCATCCTTAAAATGTTATCAAGTTGGTTTGTCAAATGGTGTTTTTCTCAAGACAGTTGAAAAGCATCAACACTAGCATCCTCTGAAACATGTATCTTTGCAAACCGTTACACTTCTGGCAACCTCTCTCCATTTCTTAGTTTCTTAAGTGTTTTCAGTTACACTGGGACACAACTCAAACACAGCATCCTTAGAAGTCAGTCCTCACTGAATATTGAAGTTTTGGTAAGGCCAGAGAGGCTGTTGGTAGTTCTAGTCCCAGATTTTCCCCCATATCCTGTGCTAAAGGACTTTTTGTATGAAGGAATGCATAGTTTAGTCTTACACGTTAATTATGAAAAATTAATGGACTTTTAAGTTATCAGTTAATTGTCTAGAGGTAGGGACAAGTTTGTCGATTCTCTTACCACTGCCATGAAGAAACAGACAAAGTTTACAATGGAATGACATGCCATGAAAGCCAGCAGTTTGCACTTACACTGAAGCCCAGACTTTATCTGACAGTCCTGTTGCTTGTTTATTTTTTAAATAAGTAGGTATTTGCTTATCAGCTTGCTAGCAGTCATCAAATATTCCTTCAGACATTAAAAATCTCCCCATCTCTCCACTCACTGACCTGAAAAAATCAGGCTATCCGGCTGTCCCAAAACACTTTTCCTCCTACATTATTCCAATGCAAGTAGCAACCAGAAGTGTTAGTAAACTGTCTTACTATATATAGCTTTACCACAAGTGACAAAAACGATCTCAGGCAGCAAGAGCTCAAGAAGAATTGCTTTGTCAATACTTCACTTGAAAGTTTACATTCCTGTATATTTATAGTGAAACTTCAGTAATTCAGAAAGTACGACTACAAAGTGCAAGAAAATGAGACGGGCACATCTACACCAGAAAAAAAAAAAAAACAAACAAACAACAAACAAAAGAACAACAAAAAAAAACACAGTAAAGTGCCAAAAAGATTTCCTATAATTGCTACCAAACCCTGGATCTGTGTCAAGATCATAATTTTGGAGCATTTGCAAACAAGACAAGGTGAGAGCTAATAAATAGCGAGATTTAACACCAGCAGGTCATGGCAGGTTTTGGTTCAGGCTTTATATGTATTTGATCACGATCTGGGGGTTGACTAAGCATTAATGGCTTGTGACTTTTAAGCTTGTGAGCCAGCGTCATAAATATGGCCTCCACATGGTCATTGTCATTGGGGTTTTTGGCAGAGGTTTCAAATAACGGCATACTGTGAGTATCAGCAAACTTCTGGGCCAAGTCCGTAGGTACCTGAATAGCACTTCTCAGGTCACATTTATTTCCAACAAGAATCCGTGGTATATCGTTGGCAAGGAGGTGTTGTTTGCATTCTTCTATCCATGATGGCAGACTGTGAAAACTGGCAATGTTTGTCATATCATACACAAACACGACAGCGTGTACGTTCCTGTAATAGTGCTGCACCATGCTCTTTCTGAAGCGCTCCTGGCCTGCCGTATCCCATAGCTGGATCTGAAAACGGAAGAACAAGAGAAAAAAATGTTTTATTACTTTTGCTAGAAAATAACACCTATTACCCATAGCTAGGAAAGTCATGAAATTACAGGAAAATGCTCTTCAGAATTAATCATACTGAAAAGTTTGTGCTGAAAAAATTATTGCTTTTATGCAATTTCAGAAATTGTTGCTTCCAAACCCGCCTGCTCACAACTGAAGCTACAAAGAAATTAAGATGCAGCTTGAACACAAGTACAAATTTCTGAAGGTTTATTGAAGCAGGTATTTTGTAAGATTTTTACAAAAACAAATACTGAAATCTTGTCAGTTATGCTTTTCTTTGACAAAACAAAATACTTCACAGCATAACTCTCAGCTGACATGATATTTTATTGCCAAAAAAATAATGTCATCTTCCCCAAAGCATTGTTCTTATCATGAAGTTAACTGTGTATTGTGGTAGACTCATGAGAAGTAGGAATAAATCAAATCATGCGCGAACAACGAAAACAAAATAAACAGGACAAAGAAGTCTGTTTCTGTAGCCTATTAGAATTAAACTCTCCTATGAATTTCAAACTTATTTAATACATAAGCTAGGACCATACTGTGCTTTGTAGCATAAACCATGCATAAGAAAAAAAAAAAAGCACAAAACTTCTGTTTATCATGATATTGTTATTTCCAAGTATGCGCTATTCTATCCTAAACAGACTGAACTCATATTTGTTCAAAACCTATTCAGTCAGTGTTACAGACAAAAACCTTTAATAAGTGAAATGCTCTCAAACACTACTGAGATCTATTCCTAAAACCACCACAGAAAGGTACGGCCAATATTTTCCCTTGATGAAAACTCCCGTGCACACAGTTCTGCATACCTTTGATCCAGATGTTTCAGTAAAAACTTACTCAGAAATTCTAAGTGTCTTGAAAGTTGATTTCTTTACAGTTTTTACTACTGACTTTGACATAAAAAATGGAAACAAGGTGCTAGAGAAACCTGCTAATGGCAAGAAGCTAAGATGTATCCCTGACAGACAGGTGAGTTACAGTACCATATAGAAAAATAATCTGGAATAGTAGGAATAGGGTGAAATTGAACAGGAAGAGATGCAAAGCCTTGATAACGCAGACTAATGATAAAGACTTCTCCTGAAAGTGCAGGATTCATCCGTTTGGAAACGACTAAAATGGATGATGATCCACATACACGAGTCAATCACAGGATGTTATGAATCACTAGTGTGAAGGAAAAATAGTAAGTGATATTTCAGGATGGTGTGACTTTTTCTGCAATATTACGTTCAACTCTGGTCACCCAAGCTCAAGAAAAACCTCAGACCAGAACTGGTGGAAATGATAGTTACTGGTTTGATCAGGGGAACAGAAACTTTACATGAAAACGATAGAACAGCTTGGACTCTGTAGTCTAGTCCAGTTATTTGCAGCTTCTGATCAACAGACTTATAAGATCCATGTACCGCTTCTAAAAGCGTCATTAAGATTATGAAGAAAAGCAAGGCAAGGCACCCTAGCCTCTGACTGAAGACAGTGGTAGTCAGCTGCAAGTTACATCATCCTAGAGCAAATACCTCCTTTTTGCCAACTCTGTTGTGCTCTGAACACAGCTGACTGCATCTCTGTGGCAGCCTAGAGATGTAAAGGCAGCCTAGAGAACTAGATTAAATATGGGCACCTATATTTACACCTATGGGTAAGACTCATTCACCTACCCAGCTGAGAGATAATTCTAGTACTATGCACTACCAGAATATTATAAAGTCAGGAGATTCATGGGGGGAAAAAAAAATCATTAATTTGGGCTATGACAAATTAAAGAAAAAAAAAATCACTGGCTGAGTTGTTGCTTATAGTCAAGACAACAAAAAGGTGAGGAATCACTATATAATCTCCCAGAACATTATACAAATCTAATGTAAAGAGGCAGTTTGTTTTCAGAAGCAGCTGCAGACTCTGAGGTTATGCTTCTCTCCCCACCTCACTCAGAGAGCAGAAGTCGGTCACGCTTCGGTCAAGCACAGATCCACAAGCTTATTGTCAGCCTTGGGTAGAGAAGAGGAAATTAAATTAAAGCTTTACATATCTTTCGAGTTAAGCTGAAGCAACAGCTCCTCCTAAATGTTATTTCCATGCAGCTTTCAAACTTGAAATGTGTCATCTCAAATAATACTTTCCCAACACTGAAGGTTTTACACTTCAGAAGTTTCTTTGTTCCTCTCACCAGGTGAACTTGAGCAGACTATCCCATTTCTGACACACTCTCCCCTCCACAAAAATATTTGCTCTACTGAGAAACACTGGGAAGGATCACTTTTAGAGATGTGCACTGATGAATTAACATTAAGATTATTGTTTCATGATTATTTAAATACCATCCATCATCAAGGAGGCACACTTATTATAACAGCCCTTTAAAACATGGGCTTTGAAAATCTGGTTTAACAGCTTAATTCAACTAATAAAAACTGAGGACAGAACCACTTTGTCACACTCCCTAGGAAAGACAAATGGTATTAAATACATCAACCCAGCTACCACCTCCCACCTTCTGACTCCTTTTTGTGGATCCAAGAAAGATTGTTTTCTGCGCAAGGACTCCCTTAGCGTGCATGGCTTATAAATGCTGGTAAAAACACAACTGCCCTTTAATAAAAACAAAATGATAAACTATGCCTCCTTTAAAAGATGGAAAAAAAATGCCAACAGCTCAAAAGAGCAGAACACGATGTTTGGACTTTCTTCTTTGAATTTCATCTGCATCCTTTGCTCCTTTAATGTAGGTCAGTAAAGAGTGACATCATTGTTTTCTTCGATTTTCAGTGTGTAGGTCATTTTAGGCAGAGGGAAATCCAGAATGCAGTGTTTGTTGAAAATTTTATTCTATTCCTCACATCTAGGCATTGCTGTTTCAAACGAAGCTGTGAGCCTACTGTATAAGCTACACAGGAATACACTCGTCCCTATGCCTTGAATTCTAAAAAACTGTGTGGGAGACCCCCGGCGAGAAGAACTGTGCTTGTATTACTGCCAATGACACAGCGTTTTTCCAGCTGCAAGGGAAACGCTCTCTGTACTGTAGCAGCACAAGAATGACCATCCAGCTGGCTGGGGGAAGGGAGAAGAGGGAATGAGAAGAAACCGATTAATACTCTCTTTCAAAACACGAGGAAAAATTCCCCTGCTCTGAGGGCCTGGCCCTTCAGGGCACAACCAGAACAGCAGCCATTCGGCTCATCTCACCTCCTCTCTTTCCTGGTTCAACAGGCATTGCTGGGGAGATGCTATGAGAAAGAAAGGCAAAGACGAGCAAGAAGAGGTGGCAAAGAATAAAAATTGGTGTGTGCTCAATGACATGTGGCATCCTCCCAACAGTTACAGCCCTGGCCGTAATGATGAAGTTTATTTATTTTAAAGCTAAAAGTAAACTTCCAGGGAAACCAGGAGTCCGAAAAGCATCTTCTCCTCAAGAACACTGCAAAACCACCTCCCACAACCTATGTAACAAAATGGCACAATAACCAATGTGAAGCATCTTGGAGCTGTGAATCATTTTATTTATTTATTTATTTTAATTCCCTGCAGAATTGTGGGCACAGTCCAGAGGTGGTAAAAATGCCAGGCAAGAAGATAGTGCTGACAGGAAGGTGTCCCTCATGAGGTTCCCTTCTGCTCTGGATAGCAACAGAGCAGAGAGTGCAGAATATCGGCTACAAGCCAAAGAAGTGTTATTCAATGGTTTTATAAGGGCAAAGAGTAACAGACTCTTACTGGTGCTTCTTTTTTAATTGAAAAGGACATAGGGTTAAAAAAAAGGGGAAGACAGGCAAATGGAAAAAATGGAAGAAATGGCAAGTGCGGGGGACAAATGGATAGCCTCCCCCTCTCCAACATCTGTAATCAGTGAGTGACCAAGGCAAAACTATAGCTTTCAGCTGCCTGTCAGCTGTAATTCCAAAGCCTGGTGATAACATATGCAGAAGTACAATTCCATCACTACTGCTGCTCCTTTTTTCCACGCATCTGCTAAACTTTGATCACAGAAGCAAACTATCGTACAGAAGGGAATTTTGCTTAAGAGATGTTACTACCAACAGCCAAGCTGCGCTGGTAAGCAACCAGTGGTTCCATCTGCAAATAGCTGTTGGGATCACAAGTAGTGCTTACGCATCCCTCTGGCAAGCTGGGTATGTTTCATATACTTTTAAAATATGTTTTAAAGTGCAAAGAAGGTGAAAGAGCATTCATCTCCCCTCCCAGATTTTCACTGCATTTGGATTTGTACGAACAAACTTTAGCTAACCCTGTAATCAGAGCAGAACACCCACGAAACGTGAGCCAAGCACCCGGCCTGTCACCGTCCAGCCCCGCACCGCATGCAGCAAACCACCAGAACGCTACAAAGCCCAGCTGCCACACGGCAGCTCACTGCTGCTTGGCTTCTCGGTGGGAGGCCACCGACTATTTTCCGCAGAGCCACCGCATCTTTGCGCTGCTACCTTGATGCGCTCGCCGTCGATGGTGACGGCCCGCTCGCGGAAGTCCACGCCGATGGTGGCCTCGGTGCGCTGCGGGAAGCGGCCGGCGCAGAAGCGGTAGGTGAGGCACGTCTTGCCCACGTTGGAGTCGCCGATGACGATGATCTTGAAGATGCGGGAGCGCGCCGGGGGCAGGCTGCCGCTGCCCGGCAGGCTCAGCTCCAGCGACGACTCCAGCTCGGCCGCCGCCGCCATCATCGCCGCCGCGTCCCCCCCTCCCCTCCCTTCCCCTCAACGCCTCCAACCGCCGCCAACCGCCCCGCCCGCCGCCCGGGAACGGCCGCCGCCGGCCGGCAGCGAGCGGCTGCGCCCCGCCACGTCACCGCCACGCCCCGCCCGCCTCTCGCGAGAGCCCGGCGCTGAGCGGCGGCCGGTGGGGGACGCGGCGCTGCCTGAGGCGGCAGGCGGGGAGGGGGGCGGCAGGGGTCGTACACGAAATAGAATCACAGAGTCACAGAATCACAGAATCTCTAGGTTGGAAGAGACCTCAAGATCATCGAGTCCAACCTCTGACCTAACACTAACAGTCCCCACTAAACCATATCCCTAAGCTCTACATCTAAACGTCTTTTAAAGACCTCCAGGGATGGTGACTCCACCACCTCCCTGGGCAGCCCATTCCAATGCTTCACAACCCTCTCAGTAAAGAAGTTCTTCCTAAGATCCAACCTAAAACTTCCCTGGCACAACTTTAGCCCATTCCCCCTCGTCCTGTCACCAGGCACGTGAGAGTACAGACCAACCCCCACCTCGCTACAGCCTCCTTTAAGGTACCTGAAACGGTCAAGAGGAAGGCGAGTAAAGGGGTAGCCGAGGCGGATGAGTGTCAGTGCCCAGCTCAGTGTGGTATAAAACAACCCAGAGTGCATCAAAACCCTGTGCGTGGAGAAAGGAGCTGCTTAGCACAGTCGGCATCAGCCCTGCGGGGAGTCCTTGTTATTCCTGTGGACCACCCCAACACAAAGTAGTTGAGAGGTGCCTCAGCCCTGCAGCACTCCCCTAGGATAAGGTGCCTTCGTGTATTCTGCCAAACCATTCATTCCATCAAAAAAAGAGGAGTACTTCTGGTGGAAAATTACGACTTGTGGAAGATGAGGAGACTGTGCCACCCTTGCATTCCCATGACCCTCCGACACTAGTTGCTCCATCTTGCAGCAAGAATGTAAAATGACTGAGGGAAGGGAGCAGCAGTAAGGGTGTCTCCACAGCCTAACTGCTAAAGAGCAGAGGGTTCCTGATTCTGGTGGGAGATGCTCTGATCCGGGCTCTGGCTAGCACGCTAAAAGGAGATTTTAAACAGCTGCTCGGCAGGGTCTGCCAGCAGCTCGTTTAACCAGGTTTGATCTGGGTTACGCCAAATTGAGCTATAATTAGATCTGAGCTCTCAAACGGCTTTCAAACATCATTTACTTCAGTAACTGTCAGTGGCAGAATCCATGCACCACCTAGTGGCTGAAGGCATCCTTAAGAGGTTTTTGTGCTCTGCTAATTTTGCAGACACCCCCAGCACCCTGCCTGTGACTTTGCCTCTAAATATTGTTAACGACCTTCTGAGTTTATAACCCAAACTTCTGTTTTGTCAGCCACACAACAGGCAGCACTGCCTGCACGGGGATGCTTCTGAGAACTGCTGAAATCTGGCTTCTGAAAGCTGCCCACAGGCTTCACAGATACAGAACTTTTGACCTTACTCTGTACTGCAGACTTCACAGGCGTCCAGTTTGGACATTAGGGAGGCTCCTTCTGACAGCTTAGTTCCTAAAATCTCCTGCTGGGCCTCAGTGGTGTCCCTGAATCCTGGTGCTGACAGTACTTCTGGCCGGGAGGCTCCAGTTTTGGGGACCTGTGGAAGTTGGGGCACTGAGCGGCCTGGAGAGAGATTTTGCTCAAGGTTTCTGGGTACAAGTACTCTTTATTTAAATGAGTGCATGATTGTTTCAGGGGAGAAAATAAAATCCCGAGCAGAGTTAATGAAGCTTCTCATTTACTTAAGGTTCCTTGGTGGCATTCTTGTTCTTGCAGCAGCGTCCCTTTGAGAAGTCCACATGAGTACATGTGGGCGTTTTAGCTGTCCTTTTTAAACTTCCCTATTACCCCAGTCATAAGACTTCCTGATCAGATTTTGCAAATCATCCCAGATTTAACATCAGGCGACTTCACCCATCCCACCCATTACTCCTTTCTCTTGGAGAACAGTCCCTGCAGAGCAGGAACTTCGGGGTGGTTCCCAACGTGAAGGGGACAGTGGCCACAGCCTGTTCTGTGCATGGTGGTCGGATGCCACCAACCCCTCAGTTGTAGGTGAGATGGAGGTGGAAAGGTCAGTCACTTTTACCCAGACAGATGCGCAGAGTTCATAGTTTCAAGCAGTGCCCTGAGCACGGTACACATCCATTAACATTACAGGTCAAACCTTTTCCTTCAGTACGCATCATTTAGTCCCACTGGCAGGCGCTCAGCAGGACGACAAGTTGTGTTTCTATCAGCTATATTTTGAGCAGTGGGAAAATAGATTACGCATGGAGGGATTCATGTAAACAACTGCCTTAGTGACCTGCTGAGGTTTGGGTACGTAAAATCCTGCAAAACCTATACTGTCTTGTTTTAGTATGAAAATTTTAAGACTGTCCCAGCTTGGCTGGATCAAAAATACAGCTAGTCTGCTCGCTGTGGGAAGAGGAAGCTTAAGGGAAGGATACAAGATCCGGGGGAGAAGAGCTTGTTTTTACACCCTCACAACTTCTGCTGATCCACGGTGAGGGATTTCGCAAACAGAAACTGAATCAAGTCTGTTCTACTTCAAGTCTACCTTCCTTCATGTGAGAACAAATATTGCTGACACACTTCACTTGTGAATTAAAACTGGCCTTAAAACTTGTTTTAAAGATGATCCTCTTATTTAAAGTGCTCTACCAACAGCCATAAAGTAGAAAATCCATTGTGTTTAAAGCACCATTTTAACTTCAAGTATATCACAACATTATAGAGTTCTCCAGTTATTTTGGAGCAACTACGTTGGAGCAGTGTACAAATGCACTTAATAGGTTGAAAGATTTTTAGATCAATCCATGCAGCTGTTACACAGACAATCTCACTATGGCTAAGTCAGGAGCATGCAGAATGAGGTCACTCTCTCTGTTTACTTCTGGGGAAGAAAAAAAAAAAAAAGGAAATATTGTCATATGACACTGAACTCCAAACAAGAGAGAAAAGTCAATAAACAATGAAAGTTACCGGTACTTGGTAGAATTCCTTTCCAGCTTTCTGTGTAGGGAGTATTCACACGAGTATTTGAATGGGATTTGTGCATCTTTTGTAGTAACTTCTCACTGTGAAGGATAAGAATCTTAGAGCAACATATGCACAAGAGATATCTGAATTAAAAAAATAAAAATAAAAATCAGTAAAGCCTAGTCTTTTATTTCTACACCAAGGTAGTGTCCAAAATAATCGTCAACTATGATCCTCAGTGAAACTTCCATGTCATGTTTTCACTGTACTTTTCTACCTTAGGCTATTCTATACCACTCAGTTGCCCTGAGGTGAAGTACACAGCCCCTTTTTTAGCAGAGAGTACCAGCCCTGAATAAAATGTGCTAGGCTACAATATTTCCCAAATACGAGCTGTAACAGCACTTTCCAAAATGTTGAGATGTATTTTCAATGACACAGGAAAAAGGGAGTTTACATTTTCCTAATCACTCTCCCATTTTGCCCTCGAAAGCATCTATTTTAGCTTAGTGTAATTGCATATTACTTCCAAATTCAAATATATTTTCCATCCATAAATCTGACTCCAGGATATTTCAGTTTGAAGAGGCAAATAACTGGAGAACATGTGTTTTATTTACACCATACAGGTACGGGACTGCTGTATTTTTATCTGGACTCCACAGGCAAAGACTGTGCATACACAGCGTGTAGCATGTACACAGTAAGTGCAATCCCAGGAAGCGCTGGCCTGCTGTACATATGTTGTACGATTTGTGCAGGAAATTTGATTCTGAGGCATCATGGTGCAGGTATCCATGGTCTGCCTGTTTCTAGGAAATGCCTGCTACGTGCTGTGCAGGTAACAGGGAAATGGCAAGGTGGATGCAAGTGCCTGGTCCTGGAAATCCCCACAGATGAAAATGCCCCGAAGTCTGGCAAATACAGGGATATGGCCAAAGAAACTCAGAGACGCAGCATTTCCTGGCAAATTCTATATAAGGGGAAGAAGGAACATATGGTTCCTTGGAGGTCTTCAGCAGTGAAATAATGGGATACAAGCTCAGATCTTCTTAATTAGTGATGAGTTAAAAAATGATGTTTAATGCAGTAACTCCCATACAGTAACATCTCAGGAGAATCTCTTGGGCTCAAGTCACTTTTGTATGAGCTATTTCAGTGTAGTACTGGAAATTTCATCACTTCTGTTCTATATGTGGTGATAAAAATGTTGATTAGATCATTACATTTCATCCAGTGCTGACTATTTCTGGATGCTTCTTTCTGTAAATTTGGAGACTAGCAAAGTAGTTGAACTTAATTATAGTAACAGAATACATTAAAAATGTTTCTTGCTGTATAAGCATTTGAAAAATCTTTTGTTTTTCTTCTTTTCAAAGGACAAGTCCTTTTAATATGCTATTCAGCTGAGCTCAGTGAGTGAATGTACAAGAGCCGAAGTTCGAAGCTATTTTTGTTTAGCAGATGTAGAGAAGCCTAAAGAAGAAGGAATTCTGAAAATAGTTGCAAATCTCTGGACTCACTCAGCATTTCAAGAATAGTTATTTCTGTCTTCCCTTGAAAACAGAAGACTTGTCAGTCACATGAAAATGTAAACTGTGTTCAACATCTAAAATGATGTCTACCAGGTTTTAAGTTATGGAACAAATTATAAAAAAAAGTGTAAGTCTTGGACTGTCTCCTGCTTATGATGCTCCAAAGGGGCCAGAAACTTTCCAGGTTTGTCCTCCTGATGCTGGTAGTTTCATGGCAATCCATTTAAGCATTTTTTAATGTTTCTGTGGAGATACAGCACCTCTGACTTCTGAACTCTTCTGGGAGCTTAGGCCTTCAGTGCCGTCTCCAGTCCTCCATGTCTTGAAATTGTGTGGTTTTGAAAGGAAAATCTCTGCTGTTGCAAGGCTTGACTCTGCAAGTTTCAAAGAGTTGGACCTTTCATTAACATGTTCCTTGATGACGAAACACAGGTGGCAGGAGTGTGGTAGCAACACAGGACAGCTTTTTAGAAAGCTGCATTTAAGAAGCCTGTATAAACTGCATTTAGGAACCCTGTATGCCAGGTCCCCAGAACAAGCCGAAAAAGAAGGTGTTGACACACCCTGTTTAAATCCCAAAGCCAAGCATTTCATCTGTCTTTGCACTGAGATGAAGTTTTGAGAGTCTCTTTTACTGCCAGTGCCTGGAATGTGACTTCCTCATTCAGTGCTGTGCTCTTGTTCTTGTCAAAACTATAAACTAAAATCCTTAATGAAATTAAAAGAAATTGAATTTTTTTCCGTGTCTGGCTTGTGCTTGGGTTTTATTTTTATTTTCTTTTGCATGGCTGATGGGAGATCAGTGACAGTGTTCAGCTTAGTGTATGCCTTAGGTTGGGTGATGACGGGCCTCACCCACCCGCCTTGCTGTAGTCATTACTGAAATAAACCTTACACCCCCTGCCATGACTGCCTGTGAAGCATGGCCAGAGAAAAACTGTACCCTTCATGCTAAAGGCAGCAGCTGCAGCCCTGCGAGCAATATTTTCATAGGCACCATCACTTGACGCCCCTTTTCATATGAACTGGAGCAGCTGTGGGGTTGGGCCTTCAGTGCTTGGTGGTCAGGGTCCCTACAGAAGCGTAACGCCACTGTGACTGAAATAGCTCACCGTCAGGCCTGCTCAGGCAGCTGAGGAACACTCCCACCTCAGGAGGTTGTCACAGAAACAGGGGCTCGAACAGACACCAGACCTGCACAAATGCTGCCTCCAAAGGCCCTGCCCTGGAGCACGGAGGAGGTGGCACTGGGCCCGTCCTCAGCTGAGGGGCAGCGAGGCTGCTCTGAGGCGTTTTGATCCAACAGATGTGCTGTAAGCCCAAAATCATGCCCACACCTTCTCCCTTCCTGCTCTGTGCCCCAGGGCTTTCTGCATGTGTCAAGGAAGCGCTGTGGGAAGGTTCGTCAAATGTCAGGGAGCTGCTATATTTACCTGTGGGTGACACGGCCTCCGATAAATCAAGGTTGGGCAGCAAATAAACCCAGCTGCACTGTGCTCTGCCAGCCATTCGCCCGCCTGGGTAAGATCTAAGTGGGAGACCCTGATCCCTAGAACTGTTTGAAGTGAGGACATACAATGCATTTTATTTTCTGTCAGTTTGGTTTTCTTCAAATAGTACAATATCAGAGTACGGTTTTGTGAATTATTTCTACACAAACAAGATTTTCTCTTTCTTTCCCTGGACTCACATTTACAAAGGTCCTTCTCCCACTTTAATTAAAACACTGAATAAAAAAATCCAACCTATGAGCAAAACTGGGAACTGTCTCCACTTCTGTCCCTTTCGGTAAAATCCTGCTGATCTGGTAGCAACGTTGGTTTTGTTTCTAGCAGGAATAAGATTGAGGGCTGCAATAAAGTCACCGTGACCTTTATAAACAGCAACCCCTTCCTCTGCCCCGGTCACCAAAAGCCTTGCTGCCAGCACCGGCTGCTGGTTCCCAAGCAGATGCTGGAGGCCCCAGGCGGCTCTGAGGACCAACTTGCCTCTTCACTGCCCCAAGGACGCTTCATCTGACAGAACATCCCTCCTCAAGGCATCAGCCACACAAATCTGCTTTTTAAGGAGGCTACCAATGAGAGGATATTAGAGAGCAAAGAACACAACACATTTTCACTATCGGAAACACTAAGATCTTCCTGCAAAGAATGATTTATAATGTACGTAAGAAAAATTAGAAAAATAAAAACTGCCCAAGCACCTGATATTGTTCACATAGAAAAAAGGCAGAAGCTGTATTTTCCCAGTGGTTTGTTAAGTTGCTCCTTTTGCTACCAATTATTAAGCTTCTTACTCAGTTCAGGGTTCCCACTTTTATTTATTCCAGTGGTGTCAGTCTGTCTTTTCCCATTTCTCAAAGCGCAGCAGCAGCCCATGTCTCGAGGCGTATGACTCAGCCCTGCATGCAGATCACTTCGCTTCCTCAGTTTTAGCACATCCGCAGCACAAGGGGTTTTCTCCACCGTCCCCTTCCCTTCCCTTTCAGGGTTTTATGTGGGGTGAATTTAGGTCAGCATACATTATTCACGCAGCATGCACGCACTTTGTGTACCTGTCAATAATTTATAAAAGGCAAAACGTGACAGGAGCTGCAAATCGTGTTCCCTCTATCCTCAGTTGCTTTCCATATTTTTAGTTCAGACTTTCAGGGAACCGAGAGAAGAGACGATGGGGCAGGGGGTCAGTCCCTTGTGTTTGATCTGTTGCATGAATTGGGTTTCAGATGCATGAGGTGGCTCAGCACAGCCTGCGGTGCTGCCCTACCTAAGATACAGCAGCACGAGGACGCCTCAACCCAGTTTTTCCCAATAAAAAGGTAAGTGTGAGGAGGAGTATCCATTGGACTTGGTAAAGGACTTCTGGTGAACGGATTCTCGTCAGGGGACAAAAGAGGAATTTAAAAGCACAAACAAGACCACTCCACAACAAAGCCAACACAGACTGCTCCATCCACAGTAGCACAGGAAAGCGCTAGGCCAAGCAGGACCCCCTTCCCCTGCTGCACAGCAGCTCAGGCAGTGCAGCAGCCACGCAACCCACTGAGAGCATCACTTTGTATACATTACTAAAACACACACACAGAACAGAGCAGAGCGCCGACAGTGTCCTGCCAACTGCATAATCAACCAGATGCTTTCTTTTTTCTCTTTGTTTATTAATGCATTGCTTATTCACCTCTGCCAGAACCCCTGAGGTTTGATGGTTGCAGGAGGGGGACAGATCGGTGAGCAGCACACATCTCTTGGGTGCTGTGAGGGCCGAAATGCCTGCAGAGAGGCTTTGTCTGCTGCTCCTGCACGTGTGACCTTCACAGCAGTTTCCAGAAGCACAAGAGCAAGGTAGAAAGATCCTTTATACTTGATGAAATAGATTGGTACTGATGAAAAGTCAGACCTGACAGCTTTATGTAGATGAAATAATGTATGAACTGCCATGCTACCTTCTCTCCTCATAAATCTTCTGTGCCTTAAGTCCTCTTGGGAACAGCACCTTGAGACTAGTCCACATCAGTGGGAGCATGGAGTTTGAAGGTTCAAGGAAGGCAGCTGCCCAGAGCAAACGCCCCTGTTCTCACAAAAGAAAAATTAAATTTCTGAGGACATTTATAAGGAAGAGTGTTTTTTTTTTTTTTTTGTTTTTTTTTGGTTTTTTTTGGTAGGGTATTATCCACGCAAAGCAACTTTTACTGCAACAAGCTCCTGTTTCACTTCCAAAAGTGTGAATATGAAGATATTTCTGTGACTACTTCAATATCTCAAAACAAAGCAAAGACAAAACAAAACAAAAACAAACAAGACACCCAATCGCTCAAACAAAAACCACAGGAACTGATTATTTTTTTAAAAAAGCATGGAACCTGGAAGTTGTTGGAGTTCTTTGTCCTCATTGTATACAGTGTTACTCGCTATACACTGTAGTTACAATTTTCCCCAGGTAATTTTAGCAATCTAAATTTAGCTATCTAAATGTTAACTTCATATGATACAATGCTGTGTCAGCTGCTGACTGGTTACTTTCCATCTCATTTGTCCCCTTTACCACATTATTTTGTCTGCAGACTGATTGAAACCACAAGAAATGGGGGAATGCTGGGTCAGGAGAGCTTTGGGGTCTTATGGATGGGGAAGAGAAGGCTACCGAGCTCCCCGCCGCCCCTTCAGTCTAGATCTGAGGAAAATAGCAAATGCTTCTTCAGTCAGCTTGCTTCTCAAACCCTGTTCTTATTCAATCCTACAGCAAGAGCATTGCCCAAATCTCTGTATTGGGTCTTTGCAGCCTGAAAGAGCAAAGCACCTTTTCACGGTACATATATAAGCAGCTCATAGGGTAGGAAATCATAGGGTAGGAAAAACTTGGTGAAACCTCCCTGCCAACTTGGTTCTTTCCCAGCCTGACTCCCAAGGTAGCCAGGTCCTTTCCCCTACTGGCCTTCCTCCATCTATGAGGCCCCCACCCCAATTTGCGACCCATCAGCACCATGGAGCTGCCAGCATCACAGCCAGCCAGGAATTAAGAGAAGTATCCATGACTGCTGCCATTCAAGGCATGATTTATTACACGGCTGTTAGGCATCTGAGCAGGACACCGAACCCTACAAGGAAACACTAGTACTCGTTTACAAACAGAACTCAGCATTTTTATTCATTGATTGACTTCCTGCCAGGTTGGATATTTGCTATCACCAGAGAAGAGCGTAAAAACACAGTACAACATTGGTAACCAGTTAGGAAGGCTGGAAGGGAAAGCGAATCCCAGTACAATTGCAAGTTACTCGGTGGACTTTCATAATTTAAGATCTTCGAATGGATCAGCAATGAAGCAATAAATATGCTGCCGCACTGAACCAACAATAGGACTTTCACTAAGTTTGTAGTTTATTGCATTACATTTTAAAACTAAACGTATCCATCATCATACATTTGTTCACCAACCAGGTAAATGACATTTCTTCATATGTTATGTGCTAAATGGCTAAAATTAAGCAGTAGCTGAACTAGACTAGAACTAGTAGAGGTAGATATTGAATGGGCAGTGCCAGGCAGAAATATTTTGTAGAATTTTTACCTTTTTATGGAAAATTAGCAGATGTAACGTTTTTGATTAAAACAACAAACATCTTAGGGAAGCTATTCTAAGATGCTTTGGATTTTCTAGTGATACTTAGCTTGAAATATTCTTACAGACCCTTTGATATGGCCCCTTGTAAACCGGACAACCCTTGCCCTCTGGGTTTTCTGCCATCATTTACTCGAAGACCAACATACAAAGCTAGAATCTTTGTGAACGTGCTACTGTTCGCTTGTACCACTCTACAGTAATACACATTTACAGCTTCTTTGACATGGGAGACTGCATTTATAGTATTTACAGCTTCAGCACTTTCCAGTAACAAAAACAATACTTGTATACTTAATCTAAAACAGGATTTCTATTATGTCACCTCCTCATAACTCCTTCCAGTCTCCTTTTGCCAAGCCACTGTAAGCAGTTTCTCCTCGCCATTCTCAATGCTGTCTGTATGCTCTTGCAAAGAAGAGTCTCTGCCTGAGACAAGCTGGTTTTAATGCCTAAATTCCCAGGAAATATCATCACAATGACATGACCATGGTTTGTAAAGGTATATGCCCTTTGCTCCTTAAAACATCAGAGTCTAGTTCATCACTGGAACACTCCTAGAAGCGAGTCTTTCCCAAGCTCAGCAACCATTTCCATTTGGAATAGCTTTCATTAACACACTTACAGACCAATTCCTTACTGCTACCGCTGTCTAACCACGCTAGCTTTGCATCTTTTTCCTCCGCAGAACCACAAAGCAGGAGGTCAGGATGCAGTCTGTTACCAGACAAGCACAACTCTTACTTCCACGCAGTTTGAGCTGCTTAACATGATCAATCAGGTACAAACCACGTTTTTAAAGCAAACTTCCTTAAGTAGGTAGATAGGGGGAGATTTCAAGGCTAGCTAGCTACTCAGTACAGAACAATTACAAAAACATTTGAAGCAATCATGAAAAAATCATGAAAAGGGAAAAATAAAATCATTTTCGCTCAGGTACATTGAGCTGGATTATCATAATATCAAACGTTTTAGTATTAGTGGCATATGTCCAAAGCACAATTGTGGTGTATGGGATGCTAGCACTACAGGAACAATGGCACCATTGCTCAAACCCTCAAAGGCATCGTGTAAGACTAAGATCTTTTATTTTAATTTCTTCATTTGAACTTGCTCACGTGATATTGACATTGTATTTGCACCTCTGGTTTCTCAGGCCTGATCTCACCCTACTCTCACTGGTACTTTTTCTAAAAAGACAAATACAATTCTGTCTGGCTGAAGAATAAGGTGTCACACCAACTTCCAGGGCCTACTGTTCAGTTGAGAATCCCCAGACCTGTAAAAACAAGCCGCAGCAAACACTAACAGAAGATTTATTAGGCTAACAATACGTACCTTATCTAGCCTTAAAGAGCTCCCTGGAAAAACCTGGAATTTTCTCCCTATGCTAGGAGAAAAACCAAGGGACAGATTTCTTTCTGTACTCAAGATGCCACGCACCAGGAAATGAGCCCTCCCTGACTATCATGGAAGTATTAAGACCTCTGCTGAAAAACATAATTTTAGAAGAATATGAAGGCTTTTAAGGCATTTAAGATGCAAAGTATAAGAAGAGCTGTTGAATACATCATCTTGAGAATATTTACTGGTTTGTACACATATCTCATGCCTGAATATTCTGGTCTCCAAATGAAAAAGGAGACACTCCTCACCCCCAACATCTTAGGGCAAATCACCACTTTCAATTACTTGTGATTCAAGCCCACTTCTCTGACACTGCTTATGCATTAGCACAATTTACCATCTTCGTCTACAGAAAATTTATTGTGTGAACACCTCCCCCCGACCCTCCTATAAGAAAAAGATATCCATGGCATGTCATCACCCGTGGTGAAAACACCTTTCTCCAGGAGAAACTGGAGAACCAAGCCAAAGCCTGTCACTAAAAAGCTGCTGATCACAGCTGTGATCCCTGCTTGCCTGCTTTGGCAGCTGAACACCAATGATCATAATTTTGGATCTCACCATGCAATGGGAAGTTCTCACCGTAGTAGTAGTACAGAGTACCATGCTACACAGACTACTCCTTGCATTGGATTATAACTTCATTTCAACCTCTTACAAACTCTTCCACAGGAGTCAACCTTGCACCTAACATGAGATGTGTGAAGATGAAGGAATTACAATTCCTACGCCAGCTAAAGAACCTTCTTGTCCAGATAAACTCTTTGCTTAGTTTCATTGCCTGGGACAGCAGTCTTCTGGAAAGGGATATGCAACCTCTTTAATCTGAAAGCATCGCTTCTGAAGGACCGTGGATGCCTTTCAGCAAGGTTACAAGTGTCTTCGGGGGAACTGCAACAGATGCACACATGGAAGTTTCTGGAAGGCCCACAGAAATAGCCTTTCCCACTTGCATAATGAGGGATAACTTCTTGCTTTTATTTCATCTATTTCAACACAAAAACAGGCAGTAAAAAAAGTAAAGGAAATAATCCCATTTATAGGCAGCACCCAAAAAAACAGGATTTGAAAAACAAATTTTGCTTGACGCAGTTTGCAATCTGTTTAAAAAAGTGAGCATTCATCTGCCTCCAGCTAAGCATCAGAAGCCAGGAAAACGGCAGCAATACTCAAAGAGGCAAGGCCAAAAGCTCATAGCTCGTGTATGCAAGATTGAGCCATCTTCAGTAGTTGCAGAAGACATGCAGTCCAAGTATCTCAGGCCGCAGAAAAGACTGAGATCTAGACATTAAATACCAGAGTCGGTTAAAGGCTCTACAGGTATTCTAGTCCCTTAAAGCCCAGCGGATTAAATATACAAATACAGCAATGCAACTTACATTTCCAACATGTACTATACTACAGACATACACAAGGATAACCTAACCATGAAAAGAAAGTGTCGCTGAATACGTAAGAAACAAAAAACTGCACTTCTGACAGAAAACTACAAACCTCAACAAATCCTCCTAGATTTCTGAACTGCACGCGTCAATCACTGACATCCATGATGTGGAAGAGGAAGGCTGTGTATCCACACGACAGATACCCTAAACTGAACTCCTGCAGCAAAGAAGGCACTCACTTTATAAGCTGTAGTTTATTTTCTGCTCTGTTTTATGATGAGCCTATAAAAAAAACATTTGAGCACACAGCTGTATTATTAACACAGTAGACTTGTAGAACATAGCTTGACTTGGAAAATAAAATTCAACATAACATTGGTGTAACTTAAAAGCCAAGTAGTAAAGCATTCTGTGTTATAGGACTTCCCAGACATTCAGTATTCACATATAATGCATTTGCACTTTATACTCAACATCCACCCATCAGCAGTGACATTATTAGCATAACTGGACAGCACAGTAAGCCAACCCTGAGCTGCGCTCTAGTGAACCCATTCATTTTCAAAGTACAACAGAGATTGGTTTAAATATTCACACAATTGTTTTTCAAAACATTTTATTGCATTATATTTGGTACCTTATGTTTGACAAAGGAAATTACATCTGTAACTGCAGGAATAAGAAGCTGGTCTGTTATTGAAAAAAAATCTTGGGCCCCTTAAAAGTTACAAAGTCTTGGGCTTGCCTGAAACAACTGAGCAAGAAATATATTCTTAGAAATGTAGGGCTTCAAGTATTACAAACCTGTGACACTGTGGAAAAGTTCCAGAGGTATCTAAACTGCAGCACTTTTTTTTTTTTTTCTGCATAACGTGAACAAGGCCTGCTGAGGTTTTAAACTATTAGTCTCTTGATCAGTCAAAATGGTAGTCAGGAGTTCTCCTCTTTGCAACTTCAAGCCATAGTATGTTCTCATTTTGTTTTCACTCTGTGTGAAAAATGCATGCTATCTTTCTAATTAGTTGGTGCCACATCACAGTGCATAATTTTATTTGGTTCTTGCATTACAGTTTTAAAAAGTTTGGCCAACCTACGCGGATAGGTTCATCTCAAAAACAGCAAAGTTGGTTCTCCCCGACCCACCCCCCAAGTTTAATTCAGAGAGATATAATTCCCACTGGTTCCTTCAGTTAAAAACTGTGGTGCAAGAACACCAAACTGATCGTGTACAGTGATTTTCAGAGACACAACAAGCTTATTGAACACACTATGTTTTTTTTAATTCTGCTTGGTATTGGTATGTCCCAGCATCCACAACATAACGCGTATGTTGTGGGTTTCTCTGTATATTCTGATTCACATTGCATACTTCCTATGGACAGAATCATCCCCGTATCAAAATCAGTCAGATGCTAAAGCCCCAACAACTCTTTGTGCTCAGTGAAAGAATCCAGTGCTAAAACAGCATTTTTGCTGTCTGAGATAACAGTAATCTCACAAGACAAATTTAAAGTAATATTTCTGCCACACACCTGCTCTGAGGGCTACACACCTCCAGATTTCATATAAATTAGTTTAAAAACATGGGTAGGTAGGTAAGGATAAGGGTTTTTTTCTTCAATTTTAGCAGCTTTTAATTTTTAAGAAACCGAACAACCTATATCCAGTAATATGTTAGATATTTTATATATATACTTTGTCAGCAGGATAAAAAAAAGTAAAACTATTTGAAGGCAACATTTTTTTTTCCTTCCATTCTCTGTGTAAGTTAGAACAATTCAGCAGGTGCGTGACAAAAATATTATACACCAGATATGGTCCAATGTCATTTTTTTCCAATAAAGTTGTTCATATTTCATTGGCCAGTTCTTCAGGTTCTGCAGAACTATCTCCATTAACTGTGATCTTCATATCCTCTTCATATCCAGGGGGCATGAAAGCCAAAGCATAAGGGAAAAGCTTATGACAATTTGCTCTGTAAGTTTCAGATGCTTCTTTACAGTCTCCAAGGCTACCGTCACATAAAGCTTCTAATACCTCCATACACGTCTAATTAAAGAGAAAAATAAAGAAGTGTTATGGTTTCTTAAATGTTCATCTGAACACTCACAAACAAGCTATGTAATACTACAGAGAAACACAAATCCCAAGTACTGCTTTCAGGTTTCTGTCAGTACCAAATGACATTTTTCTCACTAGACACAGTATGAAAGACCAGTGCAGTTTGATTCAAAATAACGCAGTTTAAGCAGATTTAAAACACAGCTGGAGATCTCAACTGAAGATGAAAATACTCACGTCACCTACTCCTGATTTTCCTTTAAAAAAATTAAAATGATTCTCACTGGTTGGCAACCAAGAACCAGGCTCACTTACCATTAAATGGGTGTTTTAGATTGATTTCCCCCAGATCTTGAGACACACTGAGCATTTAAGTAATGCGTAACATGCATGTCAATTTTAATCTTCACAAATAAACCAATGAATCCAGAATACATACTATAATTTCCAAAAACTGATTTTTGTGAATGTGCTTTCAGACAGAAATCAGAAGAATCACGATTGTGGAATTATATCCCACAATTATTTTTTATTTAATTATTTTTTTTTTTTTTTTTACATTTAAGGGAGTATGACTTACTGGTGTGTGACTAATTACCAAATTGAGCCAATTTGGTTATTTTCACATCCTTCACAAATATCCGCAGTTTCATATCCATTTTGTGAATTAGAAGAGGAAAAAGACTTCTTGTTTTTTTTTGGTTTTCAATTTGCATTCCAAACATGAGAAACTGAGCTAGTTATTGAGCTTCACTAAAGCTCATCAGCATTTAACATCCTTTACCTCCATGCTATCGTATCTTTCTTGTTGTTTTTTTTTTTTTTCCAAATCCTCTGAAATTTACTACAGCTTTTATTTGTTGTATGTATTGAGGTTAACTACTTGTCCTCCTGCTATGGGTTTCTGAAGTTCTCTTCAGCAAGCCCATTTTTCCCCTTGCACTTGAGCTCTGTGTGACTCTGGTGTCTATAGAAGGTCAAATGTATCCAGATACATGCCTGCAGTGTGCCCTGAGACAGTTGGTCTCCACTAAAAATGAAATGCAATTTCTTTCCTCATGAATGCCTTTCAACAAACGCCCAGACTCCTTCAGATTCCCTTATTTTGAGGGCACTTCCAGTTTTCCGTTTAGAAGTTTAGTAGAAATCAAACTGCTTCTTTACATTAGCATCAAGAATGCTTAAATCGAACTTCTTCCATTTTCTCATAATGCTGCATATGTGATTTTATACACTGCTGTGTCAGTAGATGGTTCTTACAGTCCTACCAAACAAGATAACATCTCCAAAACCACAAACTATTTTTGATTACATTTTAATCTTTCTCCAGTCCAATTCTCAGGAAAAAGAAAAAAACAGCTACCGTGCAAAAATGCTGCTGAAGGTAATTTATTTTTCTTTTCTAAATCTATTTATATTCTATCTTAAATAGTTTAAGACTATTCAGACAATAGCAACAAAAAAAAAGTAAGTTTATAGGGTGCTAAATATGCATTTAGTGTGTGTAAGATCCGAGTTTGTGTCCCATTTCCAGATCAGCTACAGAAAAGACCTGAATCCTCTATATTCTAAGCAAGCTTAGAAGTCACGACACTGTTGTTTCTCAACCCTATCCTCTCCCTTTTGTCAAAATAATCAATCAAAATACTTCCCCGTTAAAGTTCTGTTGAACACAGCATATTTCCAAAAATGTGTTTTGGAAAAGGCTTATTTTTGCTCACAGAAGAATAATTTTACCATAAAGTTCACCAACTTTACTTGCAGTAGATTAAAAAAATCCAAGTCCCCAGAAGTAAAGAGCAAAAAAAGGAAAGAAAACAGCAGGAGAACTGAGAGAAATGCTGTCTACTACAGGCTGCAATGCCTGTGAAGGAGTCTCTATTAATTAAATGCTTTGGCACTTCCTTATGCCAAAGGAAATGGTTTGACAGGGATACAGAAATACTTTTAAAAAGTATAGAAAAATGAAACATTTCTTTTTGCTTGCTTTATCAGCTAAGGTTCTGCCAGTGTACTATCATATGAAGAAAAAAAACATCTTTACTAGTTCTTTATAAGGAACGTATGAAGACACTTAAAAATAAATAAATAAATAAATTACCCCCTCTTGAATGCTTTGAATTGCAAGCCAGGACTGGTAGCCTCCACAGAAGAAGGTGGAAGAGGGGGAGGAAAGGATAGGAAGGGGAGTGGTGGTGGCTTATGGAGGGTAATCCCATGACTGCCAACATGGAGCAGAGCTTCAAAGTTTAATGAGCTTTTTATATATCTACATATTAAGATCAAAACGTGCATACACACCTTTTAATAAAACTAAAAGTTGTACAGCTTTCTGGGAGAACAATTGGAAAACCTTCATAGTCTGAGCCACTCCCACATCACAGTCTTTGCCCAGTGAACAGTCACTTGTATAACAGCTAAAGCTCTGACAGACTGTACCTTTCCTTACTAGGGAATGCGAGCATTTTTACTGTGTGCATGCTCTAGTGTTTGATAAGGTTTTCCATTGCTTAAGGCAATAACATGATTTCTGCTGCTACCTAGTTATTTTCATATTATGACAAAACTACATTATTTAAAATGTTCAAAAAGAACAGAAAATGTTTCAGTTCGGATGAACCTGAGAGCCTTTTCTCTTACATGGCAACTCAACCTCCTTACCATAAGGTGCAACAACCATTTCAGCTTCCTCTTACCTATAGCTTGCATAACCTTAAATAGATACACAAGTAGTAGTAGTTCACAATTCATAAATAACTGTTACCTGAAGATTTCTGTTAATGAGGGATTCATCGAGGGTCATTGCCAGCTCCACCGCTCTTTTCTGACTTGAAGGATCTAAATAGTACATCATTTTGGCAGCTACAGTAAAAAAAATAAACTTCATCACTCAATGGAAGACCAAAAGCATACTATAAGCAAATACAGAGACAGTATGATTAAGAGGCAATACTGAACTGTAAAGTTGTAGTTCAAAATGGAACCACTCAGAGCATTAAAAAGTTTTATACCTGAGCAGTTAATACTAGATTTAAAGCTACTCTCCTAAGTGCTAGACAAAGCATTGAAACAACTAGGCCACTTCTATATTGCAGGATAGGAGCATTTTGCAGCATCCTCTGGAATCACGTGCAGTGAAGGGAACAAGTCAGACCTGCTGCAACAGACCAGTCGCCTCTGGCACCAGCGCTCATGTTTCCTTCACACAGAAACTGGGGCACAGAAGAGATGTGCACACAGAGCTCTTGTTATAATACGGTAACAGGACACAACCAGGACACAGCTCCAAGTCCCACAGCAAAGGTGTAGCCGAAGGGACATGATGTCAGAAAAGATGCAAAGAATGAACTCACTGCTTTTTTGTGGCCAGGTCTAGGGTGACTGAGACACAACAGTAACACTGCCCCCCAGTGTGGTTTACATCCTGTTTCCCATGTGGTACTGCAATACTGTACTGCAATTGCTACTGACAGACAGCCTCTGTAATTGTTGGGTAACCAGCACTGAGCTCCCTGTGTTAGGCATACCAAGAGCTCTTAGTATTAGCTGGCTTGCTGGGCACTCAACACCTTTCATCTGGCAGTCAACCTCTTCAAATATATTTATTAGAAAACTCTGCAAGTCTGAATAATACTTCACATACTAGACTATCTATTTCACAGATGCATTAAATACAGTTACAGTTTTATGATGCATTTAACGTATATCAGAAATTAAAACACGGCAGAGACATCCAAAAACTTGTAACTTAGCAGCACATGGAAGAAATGAAAGAAGCTCAAAAGACAATCTGATGTTGTCACAAAAAAAACGGGAGAGGAAAAGCATTCCTGATAGAACAAGCAATTTTTACATCACTGGTGCAAATATTGAGAGGCCTCTGCTAGATTGGCAGAGAAAATACAGAAGCTGTGCAAAAAAAGGCTAAAGGCAACATACCTGATAACCTATGTGGTAGTGAGTCATAGTTCTTTTTAAGGAAAGCTTCATTGAAGTTCTTTGGATTAGTTGCTCCAAAAAGCCGATTCATTTCTTGGTTTAACACTGTTCTAACCGCATCAGGCAGATCCTTACTTTCAGATACTATTGAATTGGAAAAAAAAGTTACTAGAAGTAATCACAGTAAAATCTACTCTCCACTATTATTTTTTGTCATGTTTAAGTTATTAGTATAATTGAAACAAAATGAATCTCAAAGGAAGATGCATGAAATAAGAAAAAGGTAACTAAGTGGGATTGGTTGGAGAAAGTCTAACTGCAACAGGTTTCTGATGCTTAGAAAAAAACAAGGCTGTTTTACTCTGATACATTTTCCACCTTGCTGATTAAAGTCTATTAAAGCCTATCTCAAAGACTGATATCATAAAAGTCTGTTCTTCAATATATCTAGTCTTTAGTCATTAAGAAGAAGGGTGACCTCTGGGGCATAGGAAAGGAGAAAAACATTCTAGCAAAAGAGGACACGGTTCTAGGCTATCTCCTCACACACTTACAGGCTGTGAGCAGAGAAGCTGCATTCCTTCCTCAGCAGTTTCCATTTTCTGCACTGACTCAGCTCTTTTAGGAGGTCACCATACTGCTCATAGCTTTAAAAACACAAACTTACTAATACTTGTTGAAATAATTACTAAATCCAGCTGCAGTCATAATAAGCATATTTAACCTAAGTCAGCTGTTTAAAAAGCTTTCTAAATTAATAGGTATTCAGAATTAACTGTGCTAACAGTACATATACTAAAAATCCATGTTTTTGTGTAGTTAGGCATCATCTGGAAACATACAGATCAAGCCATACATCAAACAGATCCATACCACTGCTGAAGAGATGAATCATACACTCATGAAGCCAAGGATGACTGGAATCAATAGCAAAGGCTCTTTTCACAGACTGAAGCATCAAAAGGAACTTTTCTGGAAAAGAAAGTGTTGGCAAATAGTCAAATACTGTAGCTGAAACTCAGGGCAGTATGTTGCAGGAATATCTTGCATTTCAAATTAGAGTGATCAGAACAAAATAAAAGTGAGTACTGCATCATTTTTTATAACACATACTTATTTAATTAGTGAATTAAACTTGTTAAACTGGTAAGTAAATTTCAACATACATAATTCTCAAACCATGATATTTAACTGATCCCCAAAAAATTAAAAAAACAAGTACTTCAAAAAAAAACTCATTAGCAACCACACACCACCACTTTACAGCATGTAGTTCTGCAAACTATTGATACAAACAAGTAACTAGGGCAAGTGCAATTTGGGATAACTGGTTCTACAGTCTTATGGCTTACACACGAAAGAAAATAGATAATCACCAAGTGCTCAAACTTCTGATTTGTTACAGAACTCTCATGGCTGTGGCATTGGTCCAATGAAATAATGCGTCTCTATACCATCTGATGACTCACATCTCACTGCTCACTCAAATGCTAATATACAACTCGAAAAACCACAATTGCTTCATTTTGTTAGCTTTCTCACCTACCTTTTCTAAAATAAATCTCGAAGGCAAAGAGATGTGTCTCTATTTTATTCTTCACTAAATTCTTCAAAGGTGTTAAAAATTTAATGGCTTCTTCCAAAGGTGCTTCAACCTATAGATTCCGGGAAGGACACACAACACTAAGTTACAAAGCTTAAAACTAAGAACTAACTCTCCAGCAACAGAATTAGGAATTTTTGATTGAGTCACATCAGAGAGTTACTCTCATAAGGTAATTATGTAATAATTTAACAAGAACCTGTTAGATTTCAAACTCTGCATCTTTCACTCAATATTGGTGTCTAAAGACAGACTGTCAATTCTAATTGGTTTGCGGTGGTTACAAATCACATTTTCCTACAAAGATACATCTCTGCCTTCTATCACATATTAGCAGTAACCATTGCAGCTGAACCTGCGTTGTAACACACAGTATGATTCTCTATGGTATTCTACACACACAGGCCCAAAATGTTGATAAATAATTGCTTCATGCTCCTGACAGAGTCTGTTAAAGTGAGCTGCACCTGTGTTCCTGACAGCTGCAGGCCATGGCAACATTCCCAGTTAAGATACTAATGGCAAGATAGAAGCAATTAGATACTGATAATGGTCAGTGGGTCTTCACTAGCGTAACACAGTAAATGGGTGGCTTTAATGCAAATCAATTCTGTACCTGGATTCTTTACAGACAGAACTCTTGCATTAAGAAGCCGAGGATAATTAGAACAAGAAATGCCCTGTGAACACAACTTACTCTCTAAGAACTGGATACAGAATTTAATTGTTGCCTGCCCACAGGGCTCAGAATGTTGAAGCAATACACTTCATTGCACTGCGCAAGTAACTGGTGAAGACAATGATGAACACCTTACATAGATCCTGCTAATCACATACTCCATCAGTTTTCATTAAAAAACTGCATGGCTTATACATGCTGTTAAGCATTCACATAAACCAGTCACAAATCTGCATTTAAAACTGTTTGAAACATAAAATAAACCAGATTTCAAAGCTATGACCTCAATGCCAAAGCTATCTTTCATCCACCAAGGAAGCTGAGGTTCTGCTGTTTCAGGAAAACTGTTTGCAAGTGACCAACTATGTCAAAAATGGTCTTCCAGCCCTGGGAACCAACTGTATTTGAAGCTCTCCAGATCAACATTCCAATATCAAATTTGCAATATATTTAGGGAAGATCTGCCAGAGGCATGTATTATACAACTGCAACTACTCCCTATAATCTATATAGGGCATCCTAGGATTTCCTGGGATATCCCATGACATCTTCTACTCCAGAGCTCCATTTCATTACATTCCAATCTATTTTGATCTTAATTAGCACCACAATGAGAGTGCTTCTTCTTGCAACCAATGAGCTAAACAATAGGAATGCTGATAATATTCTTAAGCAAATAGTAAAATTTTTAAAGTTACTTCCTTCTTGGCTATAAAGCCACTCTCACCTTTCAAGGTGAGATTCTCCCCAAGAACCAGTAATATTTGTTATATGTGCAATATGAAGAAATGTGTTATATGTGCAATATTCATCAATACTTGAATACTATATTACCATGAGTAGAAATTATTTCCAGTTGTTTTTTCAAATGCTTTCCCACCTCTTCCAGGTACAACTTCCATCACAACAATACTTCTCCTTTATCCATCTCTACAAGTCTTAATCCAAATTTCAAAATCCACCTCAGTCTAGTCCACTGCTGTTTCTAAATAGCTTCTTCTTTTTTTGCCTTTCACTTTCAAAACAAACGCAAATAAGTCCTGCTAAACCATTTAATGTCGCAAAGTCTCCTCTTCCACAGAATGTCTATGCTTAATAAGTAAAATTGATATGGGCCATAAAGAGTGCAATGGTAATAATCTTACATACAGAATATAAATAATTATATCTGCTAGCTAGTATAGTCAGCAAGTTGGTGCAATCCACACATTAAGATAATTATTTCACCTGTAGCAAGTGTCCATGACTTCAATTGCTGTGATTTAGCAGTGATTTAGTTACACGTTTGAAAGTATACCCCAACAATCCCTAGGAAATAGTTGTTTTTAAATGCTGCCTGTGAAAAGCAGACATACATAAAATAATTATCTGAATGTTTTTCAAACTGTCTGCATGCTCACAGTAACTTTTCTACAAATTTCCACAACTGCTTCATGTTAATATTAGAAAGCACCTTTGCCAATTTCTCAGGGATAAGTTCTTCTTTCGGTCCTCCAATTTCTTCATCATCATCATCTTTCTTCTTTTTCTGATTCCTCTGTTGCTTCTCTTTCTCAGCATTCTTCTTCTCCTCCTCCAGCTGTGCTTTCTTCTGTGCTCTTCTCTGCTTATTTCGTAGCTTCTTTAGCTCCTTGTCAGACATATTTGCTGTACACACACAAAGGGCAAAGACAGGCAATGTTGATGTCTAATGTTAACCTTTTGCCAGATACATCAACGTTTCTTTCAAACTGTGTCTACTAACTAATAATGCTGCCATTACATTTGTAAAAGTTTGTTTACTAGAAACATTTTACTGTTTACCCTACTACTTTGTAATTAAATTCCTATGTGAAATAAGGAAAATAAGGATTAGTACAGTACAGCAAACTGAGGGCAGGGCAAAGTAATTACCACATGACTTCACAAATGCCAGGAGTAACAGTGCACACCAATACACATTGATTTCTTCCTTTGGCATTACACAACAGAAGTGTTACATCTGACAAATGATCTAACAAAAGTGTGAAATAGTTACATTTCAGTGTAGATAGTTCCAGTTTTGCTTTTAATGCCCTAGAGATATATTAAATTTGATTCATACTCAGATCCTCTCCTTGCTCCAATTAAAGCATAGAGAATTAAATGAAAAAGCAAATGAAAGCAGCTACAACAAATTCTATTACACTTCTACTCATCTTAATATGAACCTGAAGCCACACAAATGAGCTGAGATGGGAAATCTTAAAACTTGACAAATTCTTTTTTTTTTTTTTTTTTTTTTTTTTTTTTAAGTATTCAACAGCCTCTATTCATACCATTTGAGGTGCCCCAAGCCATAATCACTTAAGTTGCTCTCCAATCAGAAGATGAGCAAAAAAATCCCCAAAAACTAAGGATTTAAACACTTTCTACATTAATAGCAAGAGATGATTAAGATGTAGGGTGCTAGCTAGTCATACTTTTGCATACTTTTTTTTTTCTCTACCAGCAAGAGCCACTCTAAGCACACTTTCTGCTATGTTACTTCATGGATGAGCAACCATGAGAATTCAACGTTTTTTCAGCCATTCCATAACATAAATCTGTTTTTACTTATGAATTTTAATTTTCACTACAAAAAAAAAAAAGCATTATTTTTCATACCTACATAAAAACTTGTTTCAGTTTAGCTTTCAGTAGAACATCTACTTTTACTTCCACTCCAAGTTACCATTTGAGTTGTGATAAAAAACCTTGTATTTGGTTATTATAAGAAACTTCCAAAGGACAACTATGAAGGCCCAGTATTCTTACAGTACATCCACTAACAAGTGAAACTACATATTTAATATATTTAATAAAGGATTCAATACCTGTATCAGCCTCGTGTTCTTTATTTTCATCTGTTAAGGGATTATCATGAAGTTTCAAATATATCTCTATGGCAATTCGTGCTGCTTTGAAGTAGAACGGATGTTGTCGAAGTACGTCTTCTAGTTTTAGCAAGTCCACATAAGACCTAAGAGTAATCTTCCTCATACAGTACGTGTGGAAGTCAAACTGGTCATCTGTGATTTCTACAAAATGCTAACACAACATCACATTATTTAGCAAGTACTAACAGCAAGATACTAACCTTGACTTTGCACATTACCCCCCCCCTCCAAAAGGAATAATTTAGTAGAAGAATACTGTTTGACTACTGTTGCCTCTTTTAAAAAGATGAGTTAATAAAAAAAAAAAAAAAGAAAAACAAAAAGCAATAGTGAAAAGAACAGATGACATCTTAGGTCAGAATCAAAACTCATCCAGTACACAACCTCTTAACTGTAGCTACCCTCTGACCATTTGCAGCTCAAAGGTTCCCCCTTTGCTGTATTTAAATGGCACTCATATTTTCTTCTATGAACCCACCTAATTTTTTTCAGCTTATACTTTTGACTTCCATTAAGTACCCTAGCAATGAATTCCACACTTAAATCACATGTGATATGACCAAATACTTCTTTTTGCTTCCTCATTGCCACTCAGAATCCCCTTACTTTTGTTTGAGAAAGAGTGAAAAGTCAATCTCCTCTTCAACTTGCTTCTCTAAAGCTTCTGCAGACAGTTTTTAATCGCTTTACATCACAAGTCCTTGCACTATTAACTTCCTTTCTGTGATCATTTATCAATACATCAAACAAGGGAGACCCTAAGAGTCTCCATGTTAAACTCCTCGTAAAAACTGCCTTTTTTTTTTTGTCCTTTTCTGCTTTCGCAGTCATGAACCAGCTAATCAAATCAATGAAATCAACTTTCCTTCTTTTTCTGAGACAGCATAGATTCCCTCATGTGAAAGCTGACATCAAAAGCATTTCTGAAATCCAGAACACCTCCTAAAGATTAAAGAGGCAACACTTTTCCTTACAAAAGCTTTGTTATGTTTTCTGAATACAACAGATTTATCTCTTGCTTCTGATCTTTACTACACCTTTCATCAATTAATCTAGTAAATACATCAAACACTGACTTAATTCCTTGGACAACCGTCAAAGACATTTTGAAGTCAACTCCACATCTACAAACCTCTTCTGGTACCCACAGCAAATTGCAATACTAGCAGTTTCTTGAATTATTTCAAAGGATTTTACACAAATTTCTGCAAAGGATTTGTGCAAATAAAATATGGGCCTGACCACTGTTTGTGAATCATTTTTCTGATTTGTTCTGAGAAGGGAATTAGTCCTGCCAGCTGATAAGCATCATTGCTGAAATATCATTAAGTGTCCGCATTTGCAAAGAGGTGTAGCTTCCTACTAAGTCCTCCTTTCTGAGTACATCTTTTATACCTCAAATGTCTTGTCTTGTTTTAGACCCTTATGTGCTTGAAAAACAAGTCTTTTTTTTTTTTTTAATGGAAGCTTTCCAAACATTTTATCTTATTTTTTTACCTTTGGAAAAAAAAAAAAAAAAAAAAACTTTTAATGTGCAGGGAGGTTTTATTCCCCTGTTTTTGGATACAATTTTTACATTAAGAAGTCTCTATATTTCTAATAGCTTCTTTTAACCTGTAGCTTAGTTTTTATTTATTTTTTTAAAGGAGAGAATATTATTTTATTACATTTATTGTGGCCCTCAAAGACAGGTGACATCTTTCATTTACTTTAAGGCTGGGCTTCTTAGCTCAGCCAACATCTTTTTGGACTTAAAATACAAATACTCTTGGTTTCTGCCTAAATACCTGTATATTTTTAAAATGAACTCTACCAAAAGTAAGCTTATTTTTGGCTGTTTTCTGTTCTTTCCTGGATCTTTGAAATACTTAATATAACCTAATGCATGGTTTACAATGTCAGTTTTAGAAGAAAATGTAATTTAATCAACTTCCCAGCACCCAATGAGAAACAAAATCTCTCCAGAATCCATGCGAAGTATACTCTTACTGTTTAGAACAGAAACATATTAGCACAGTAAACTTAAGCTAGTGTTTTCCAACCTGGCCAGTTCGACTAGATACATACTCTCTCAATTTCATGGCATTTCTTAAGTGCTTCTCCAAATTTATTCATTGCTTTGTAAGCTTGCGCACATTCTGTCTGAAACCACATGCACTGCATTTCGTTCAAGTTCTCTACTGCCGAGGTTCCTTCCTAAAAGCAAAAACAGCATTACAGAAAAAAAAAATCTCAATTTGTTAGCCAGTTAAAAGTACAAATAAAAAGGCCATCAAAATAATGACCAATTTCAAAATTGTAGTCCTGAAAATTAGAAGTTGCCATAAAGTCATTCCTTAATTTGGCCCTTTTGTGCACTTCCACCCTGATCTTTATTTTATCATCTTCATATATGTGGTCCCACAGTTCCACTGAATTTTCTATTTCTTCTACCTAAACAATGCTTCAAGCAATGAACAAGATGAACTTGCTTTGTTCATTAATCATGACTCCAAGCTGAAGAAAACTGTTCTTGTACGTTTCACTTTTTCAAAGAGTCAAAGACACAATTAATAGCCAGGTAGTCACCACATTACTGTGAGAGTTCCTCATCTTTAGGATAGGAGATGCATTCACTCAGTGTTTTCAAAACGGTTTGCAAGTATAACATATTGCAGCATGAAGAGAAATTACAGAAAAATTTTATCACACAGCATGACACTGACACCTGCAGGATTTTTTTTCCCCCCTAAAACTGCCAATCTGTCTTCCAGAGACTTCCTGATCAAGCTAAGTATGGAAGTAACTGATAGGGCTTCCTGTGAAATAGTAGGTCTTTCTTACGGGATTAGCCCTATAGAGTGGTAGGAAAGCAAAGCAGTACTAGTAGCTTTCATCACTTCTAATTCAGAAACAATTACGGTTTTCTTTCAAATCTGGTATTTGTACATGCTTGTATACATCTGTAGAACTTATCATATACCTGTCAAGCTTAATGTCAGCCTCAGCTATTCACAGAGTTTGTGATCATGCAAAAACCAAGCTATTGAAGAATCAGCCAAGAACCAAAGCTGGGAAAGCGACAGATATTAGTCAGATAATATTCAAAAGGAAGGGTAAGGAGAATGCTTCAAATGAGAAAGAAAGGCAGTTTTCAAACCAGGCTGAGCTGGATAGCTAGAAGTCAGAAAAAAAATTCATTTTCATTATGCTTAATTCAGGTCTTTAATTTAATTTTTATTTTTATGAAGCTTGCACTTGAGCACTAGATGTAAGATCAAAAGGAGTTGAAAAAAAGATTACAAAGTGCAGCATCATCAAATCATGCTTTTAAAGTTCAGTTCGGGGCAACCAGGATGCTTGCTTTTTTTGACATCATCTAGAAAATGCTTAAGGCATTGTGAGAGTGAATTAACCTGGATTCATAAGAAATTTTGCATCAACAGCTCCACATAAACCTACTGAGGTTATATATTTTTTTTCCTTCTTAAACCCCATCCTGTTTGCCTGCACACACCCACTCACCATTTCAGAAAAAAATCTTTCCTTTTCCCCTTATGAATATCCCCTGTTCAACCTACACTACTCCAGGTTCTTCTTAGTCTTCAACAAAGACTAAATTGGGACAAGCAAAAATAACTTTACTTTGCAGGAAGGTCCCAAAAGTGTTTTGCCTCCCTCCCATTAGCAACACACAAGTCATACTGCCAGAATTAAAAAAGCTATCATTTGCCAAATATTCTGGAAAGACTGCACTGAACTATTTTGACTTCCAGCTGTGAAAGAACAGCAGCAAGAGAACTCAATTAAAAAATTAACTGATCTATGAGATCACCACACCTATCAGAACAGGTTACTGCAGGGACAAAATCTGCATTATACAGATTACTTAATTTCCTGCATCAGTTTTTTTTTCCTTGCCAACTAATTGGTTGTAAGCAGATGCAGAAAAAGATACAATGCGCAGCTTCGTGTCGTCACTATTAAACATGGCCTTGGGGGTGAAAGCTTGCTCACAGAAGAAGGACATCTCAGAACACCTCTCACCCAGAACCCACAGAGAATTTATTTAAGAGAGAATTCTGACTAGCCTTAATACATTACTGTTAAAACGTGAAAGACAGGCTGCTTGATCAAATCTCTCAAGTATCCAATAGAATCAATATTAAACTCAAAGAACTCTAACAAAAAAAACAGTTCTCTCTTGAAAGGGCATCCTTTATTTCTCCTACGTGGCAAAAGAAATCAAACCCAGGTTTTAATGTTGCATTTGCACTTAACGCTATGGAATCATGCTTAGTAATTCAAACCGTAATACCAACTACCATTAGTAAAAGCAAGCAACCATTTTTGCTCTGAAACAGAACTTAAAGATTGTAATAAAGGCGAGTGGAAAGTTAAAAAAATATTCCATAAGGGATTAGGCCCACATTATTCAGAAGAGCTATAGTTAAGCGCAACCAACCCGTGTAAACTTAGAACACATTTCTTCTGCTTCTTTAATGAAGTTTGCTTTCAACATATATTTCGCACATTTGGAGTTGATAAATCTGTCTGCTGTGTCCAAAGCCTGAGCCTCATCCATCCACCTTGCAGCTTCTTTAATATTTCCAGCATGCTTATAAACAAACAGAAATGAAAATTAGACTCGGGAAATATAAAACATGTACAGTACACCAACTCTCTGTTTAATATAACTAGTTAATTTTCTAGACTTATTTTTATAAATAGCTTTTCTCGGGAAAGTAACAGATCTTTGAAGAAAAAAAGCAGAGTAATTACTTTCCATCATTATGGAGTTACAGGTCTTCTGGCACTAGAAGTTTTTCCTGAAAATACCTAAAACCACGTCGGTTTATCCCATTCTGATGGAATACCATATCGCAGTTGAGAAATTGTTTTTAAATAGTTAAGAAAAGAAAGGTGTGCATGTAATATTAAGTGGGTGACATTTAAAATATCAACTAAATTGATCAGGGTGATCTTTAATATGAAAATAATTGTAAATTGAAAACCTACATCTTGCAGTAAGCTTGTTCTTTATTGTCTTCACAAGGACTTATTCATGCACACTAAAAAAAGTCAAACCAGATAACCAATACCCTTCTTTCAGAACACACTAATATTCACTACAACATTTTCCATGGATTCTTCACACGTC
The DNA here is from genome assembly GCF_047663525.1 of Anas platyrhynchos. Classification (NCBI taxonomy): domain Eukaryota; kingdom Metazoa; phylum Chordata; class Aves; order Anseriformes; family Anatidae; genus Anas; species Anas platyrhynchos. The sequence continues at coordinate 40,165,461 of NC_092590.1, forward strand.
TTTAAAATAAGCTTAGCACTTCAGTGTTTCACAGAATCACAGAATGTAAGCAAGTGTAAAAGTCTTTCAGCATGACAAAAGAATAACCTCTGATCACTAAGAGTGAGCCAAACTTACCTTATAGATTTTTGCCTTCACAAGGAACAGTTCTATCAAAGTGGGAGTACTTTCTATAGCAGCATTTATATATTCTAGAGCCAGGGATGGCTGTCCAATTTTATCATAATGTTGAGCCAAATAATACTGGACCCAGAGTAAAGTGGTTGGAGGTTCTTCTTTACCATCATCTACAGTAAAAAAATCAGAGGGAGATTTTTTTGGTTCATTTTTTTTTAAATAACAAGACAAAAAAAATGAACAAACAAAGAACTACACATACAGCCACTGAAGTTAATTCTGCCTCTATATCAGGCTGCCACATCAGACCTGGGAGTGTTTCTGAACTCCTGGGTCCAGGTAAGTAACTTCTGAGTCTATGTTTTGACAAGACTTAGGCACATTTTCTTCACTTCTCACACCATGGTTTTAAGGGAAAAGAAACATGAGTTAGCAAGTCAGAATATGGTTGCATTTTGGTCCAACTAGCCCCTTAGCTAGGGCAGCCCGAAATGCAGAACCACAGTGCACAGAGTGCACTGAACACAATTTTAGGTGAGGGATATAGCAAGAAGTTCTGCTGAACACCATGGTTGCACACTAACACTGTAAAGCATTTCAGTACATTCGGCATTTACACTTTTTCAATCCACAGACTTGAGTATTTTCAAACAAAAATGTCTGTTCCATACCACAGCTTTAAAAAGCTTTTCTGTCTCTACCTTTAACAGATTTATTGTCACTACTCATGTAAGTGTATCCAACAAAACAGTGCCGTGCACAAGTCAGTTTTCAAAGCTAGAGAAAACTTGCAACCCACAGTACTACTGAAGCCTTAAAGTTAATTTTGCTGCTTAATTTTGAATATGAAGCAAAGGTGCTTTGCAGGGGGGTGGGGGAAAAGGGCATGGGGGTTCTGGTCGTGATAGAAGATTCCGGTTCTTCAGTTTACTTATAACTAAAAACGCAATTATATGCATTTGTTCATTTTAAGGCAGAAGAATGTTGTTTATTTGAATTAAATTTAATATCAAAGCAAATATTTAATTGAAATTATAGTAAGCTATCTACTCAAATAAAAACTTAACAAGCAATTTCATAAGGAAGAATGCAATTATTTTTGCAAAGCAGGGAAATAATTGGCTACAACTTCAGTAAAAAGTTTTTAATAATAACAAATATTCCATGAAGTTTTAAATGTGTATTTTTATTCTTACTATCCTAATTATTACACCATTATAATCCACCTACCAAAACTTCAAAACCGTCTTTTGTTGATATTTTACGCAGATTTTTCTTGGAGACTTTCCATTACAACGTAATTAAGCTAATAACTAACGAAACATCATAAAAGTACTACAGAGGAAACTGTGAAGGTTTGATTCAATACATGTAGAACCACAACTCACAACAAAAACAGTAGTGAGCCGCAACATGGACAAGGTAGTGTTTGTTTTTTTAATCTCTCAAAGACCAAGCAAACAAACAAGAAAACCACACAAGGCAGACAAACCACCTCACTGCAAGCTCCAAACAAAAGAAACCCTGTAGATTGTCCTACCATATCAGTAGGAAACATCAAATAAGTATCAATTCATTTTTGACAATGTTACAATTTGACAATGCTACTAAACATTAAAACATAGCTTTCAAATGTCAATTTCCTGTACATTGATCAACTCAAGCCTTGAAAATAAAACATCTGAACTCAAAGCTGGAAAACAAATGATAACTGGATAGATGTGTACAGACTTAAAATTTGACAGCTGAAATACCTTTTAAGGATGATTGTGGTTTGTTTCTGTTTTGGGAACAGGAATAAAAACATGATTCAAATTTTGTCACTCTCCACTGAGTCCCTGCCTCTGAATGGTCCTACAATGCTTATACCAGGCACCAGTTCCATGAAGTAAGATAGATTAGCACTCACCATTTGGGTTAAATAACCTGCAGCTTCTTAGGGAGGTTTCATAACCTACCACGAGCTCTTCTATGATTGCCACCTACAAATGCAAGACAAGACAAAAAAAAAAACTATAAGCAAGATGGTATTTCATCTCAGTTTCAGCTACTTTGTGTTCCCCAGACTAGTTATTCTTGGTAAGAAAATTTTGCAATAACCTAAATTGCAACACATATGGGAATGTACTCAGTCTCTCTCCCCCTCTCCCCCACTTTTAATTAGTAAATCTTAAGGGTTTTTTTTAAGTGCATCTTTTAATTAGTAAATCTTAGTTTTCTACGTTTACAAACTAGGCACAAAAGGCTATGTATGCTTCTGATTGATTTTTCTAAAAATACTAGAACAGAATAAACAGTGCTGACATAGTGAGCACTGAAGAAAAAAAGCTGCTCTCTTTAGTGTGTAACAGCTACTATCATGCTGTAATAGATCAAAATGATAATGTAAAAGTTGGATAAAAGAATATTACCTTATCCTTGTCTTTATATAATGACCTCAAAGTATTGAAGACAGGTGGGCAACCTTTGCTGAAATTCATCCTTAGAAACTTGTCCAGACATTCCTTAAACTTTTCACCTTGAGAAGAAAAAGACCTGTTGATTTTGTTTTACCACACATTACTTATCAATTGTAGGCTGGTTTTGCTGATAAAACAGTAGCATCTAAGAAACACACGTGCTGATCATTACCTGCTCAAAGATGCACTTACCTGACAAGAAGTTTAATGGTAATCTTCTTGGAACTAGTCCTCTTGGGTATTTCGTCCAGGCCTCCTCATAAATCTTTAGCCTCTCCATCATATTTGCTGGAACAGAATTTTACAGTTTACTTTTTTGTCAGGATGGGAAAGTGGGGAAAAGAGATGAGGGAAATCACTAGAACTGGTTAAGAAGAGTCAGAATGTAAGATCTAACGAGCATATACTTCCTAGAGAACATTAATTTCCACTTGCAGTAGAAATGATTTCAAATGTTCAGTATCCCTACATTCGTCTTCCAATTGTGGTTATAATTGCATGCATCTCATCTTAAAAAGAATTCTTGTCTTAACACTGTGCTAAAATTGTGAACAAAGAAAACCCTTCAGGAGAATCACATCTGTTTTTCCAAAACCTCTATTACCCATAACATAACATTATTGTAGTAAGCAAGCTGTTTCTGCACATATCTTATATAAAATTATTACCTGGTTTAAGTGCCTTTTCTAGGCCTTTGTAGTAGGCCCAGTTTTCAGGATTTCTTTCTTGCAATCCTTTGTAGACATCAACCGCTTCTTCAAGTCTGCCAAGTTGAAGCAGGAGTTCTCCTGTGTGAAATTTAAGAAATTTTAATTAAGGTAACAAAAGAATGAAGCAGTATAGTATTAATTACTCTACAGTGAAAGATTAGATAATCCTTGACTCCATGTAGATTCTAACTTCTTAGGAAAAAATGATCAAAGTGGCACCACAAACTAGCTGACAGATACTTTTCTTTGACAACAGGTGCAGTTAAAGTAAGATCCCACAACTCAGTCAATAACTCTTGAAACTTACTTGAAAATTTAATGTTAAAAGCAAGATGCATGTTTTTTTTTCCTCACTTACAGAAATGACTGGTTACTTTAAGCGCAGTTTTTACTACAGAAGGCAATTAAAAGCAGTACACGGTATTTCATGTGTATAGCATCTTGAAAACCAAACTGCAATTGCAGAGCTGCAAATAAAAGAATGGTTCTTCAGTCTGATATTTCATAAAACTAACTTAAATGTTTTAAAATCAAGACATCGATCTGATTAACAAATTCTCAAGATTCTACAAGCAAGTTTCCTTCTAATGATAATTCATTACAAGATACAATGGCTAAAACTAAAGTCTGGATCTAACTGTACTTGGCATCTTCACTGATGCTGGAGCTGGAACAAAATTCAGATTTCCTATCTCAAAGGAGAAAATTACACTTTACAACACTTTGATATTTGCAAATGTGACACACTAGAAGATTATACACAAGAGGTGAAACAGTGTCATTCTAGATTAAGCTTAAGATTTTCTTGACCTGTTTCAAGAGCAAAATGCAAAAGTCAGTGTTAACTCTTCTCTATGCCATACAACCAACATGCAATTTTATCGAAAGATGCCTCTTCCCACAGATAGGGCAGGGGGACTACCTGCAGTAAAATACACTTAAATTATTCCTCTTTGGTGGAAGTTATCATTTTTTACCATGGTCGCAAATGCCAATACTATTTCTGGGTTTTCTCAACTGTATTCCATCCATAATGGCTTTTGCACATACACTTGAAATTTAAAGACAGCACTCATTTATTAGCAGGCTTTTCTGTGGCCTGTGACTGCAGCTAAGTTAAAACCAACAACACAACAGCAGTACCCTACTGAAAGTGCACAGACTGCAAAGAGCATTTCCTTTTTTTTCCCCCCCCCAGTAGTTTACTAGAATTTTTTATTTTTTTTGCGGGGGTCCTGTTTGAAAACCACGTTTCAGACTTTCAGCAAAAACTTGAGAACACAATGTGCCAAAGGTCTTTCAAATAAGTTGTAAAAGCAACTCCCCTTCCCCAAAACCAAAAGCCCATGCTATGTCTGAAAAAATAGTCTGCAGCATCGTAATCCCAACACCTGTTTACAATCATATGCAAACTAAGTAACCTATTCAGCAGAAAGCTGCCTGCAGTCACTTTGTTTGAGGAAATACCACACAATTTTCATAGCATTGTCACTGGTCCATTTGTAGTTTGTTTGCACAACAGTGAGATTGTCCAGCAGGAACAGGGAGCAGGCTACTATATCTACATGAATACAAGAGTAAAAATCTCTGCTTCAAGCAATCACCCAAATACATTCCAGTGTGGGCTAAGAACAGACAGTAGCTTTGATAAGTTGGCAGTTTTACATAAACAGTGAGAGGAGTACTGTGCAGCATCATGCAGAAGAGGAACAAGGCATACTTTAAGTAACTGTACCTGTTAAAAGAGTCATAAGAATGAACTTCTGTCATTCTGCAATTTCAGCAATGGAATGTAATATAGAGTACTATATTGTTCTGTTGTTACATGCTAGCATTATTATAATCCAACAGCAGAAGATTATATTGTGTTGCCCACCCAAAGGGTCTAGTTCCATACACTTTAAGAGCAACTGAGTATCATTAAAAGCTTTATACTTTGCCAAAGATTATTCTGCCCTTACAGCAAGTGGTCTCTGTCAGGACCAGTATCAAATCCTAGGATGGCACAGGTCTGGCTGCACTAGCCAAACAATTTCAGAACAATTCAGAATCATCTGTCTGAAAACACTCAGCTCAAAAGTTTCAGAACAACATGTCTGCTGATGACTTCTCTACCTGGGAGAGGCATATGATAGACACAGCACAGAATTTAAACAGTTCTTTAATTTGTTTTTAAATTAAAGTTGCAAAAAATGGAAATAACTGACAGCACAGGCATTCCATTTTATAACCATGCATTTAGGTGTATCATTGAAAAGTAATTACCTTTAGTTTCTTCAACAGCCAGTTTATCACAGATCTGCTTTTCATAGGTACAAAGATGCTCCAAAGCTTCTTTGTTTAGTCCTGCCTCACGGAGGACTTGATTTTGATACAGCAGCAGTTCACTGTACTCATAGTCCACTTTATCAGGTGATGTCTACACAGGACAAGACACATGAGAAAGCTCAGGCTTTTAGAATGCATTTGGGATTTAATTCATTTGACTAACACTGCATAAAGTTTGCATATCATGACAGGAAATGTTTAATATTTGTCTTAGGAAGCAATCCACACAAGAATTCCATTTTCTCCTCTTACCTGCTGGGTCTTCCTAAATTCCTCTAAAATTTTTGCTGCCATTTCATAGTCTTCCAACAGATGGTAAGCAATAGCATAGCCAATCCACGATGCTCGCTGTGCTGGTCGGAGCTGAAGCAACTGGTATCTTGTTTCCTGCAAAAAAGTAGCTGTTAATTTTCCTGACTTTATTCTGATGCTATACAGAATTCATTATGCAATACTCTGTCTTTGGTGGTCTGATACTTAATGACTGTCATTAAAAATTACCTTTCTTTATGTAAAAATTAGTTTTGAACCAAAAAAAAAAAGAAACTTTGAAACACTACAATGATCTCAACTGAATTAAAAAAAAAAAGTGTATTTTTACATCATTTCAAGTCAAAAAGACTCATGAGTCAGACTAACTTTGTTAAGGTTTTACATACATGCTTTTCCTGTATTACTGCTTGTGAACAGGATGAAATTAAAGATGCTTTTGTTTGAGCTGCAGGAATATTTATTATACAGTGACGTTTCCAATTCCCTTTGGAAGTATATATATATTAAATCATTAGAAATGTCGTTATGCAAAATAGGTCACGCAAACATATCCCTATTCTTTGGCCAGACAACAATTACAGCTGGAAGATGCAACAGATTTGCTTGGAATTACGCTGCTTTAATTTGACAGAAAAGACATGACTTGTTTTGTTACATACTTTTGGAAGACACCTTCAAATACTTTAAAATAAAGAAAAAAAGTTACTACTTACTAAACAGCATAAACAGTCAAAAGCACAGATCAAAAAGAACTAAAAATAGTAACAGCAGTTCATTAGACTGCAAGAAGATCCTTTACGATATTATAAAATGTAGAAGCTAAAGCTAAGAACGAACAGCAAAAAGAAAACAACAAAAATACCCTCCCTCCCCCTAGTTGTATTCCAGTTCTTCATGCTCCTCATAAACTTGTATATGACCATTCATAGATTACTGGCAGGTCAAACACGTTAACATTTAACATGTTAACAATGAAACATGTTAACATTTCATCCTTAATGCATTCTATAAACATGTTTCTCGCATACTTATTTATTTGTCATCACATTTATCCAGACGCCTTTTCAAAGAGAATATACATTTACAAATGATTTTTTGGCACCTATGCTAAGTTTTGGCTACCATGTCTCAGTGAGTCAAATTTCTAAATTACTGAAAAGATTGAAATCTGATATAAAATATTATCCTAAGTCCCTTGGATAAACTTAGGAAGTTCAACATAGATTATTGCAGAGAAAAGGGATACCCTATTACACTTGTCTACATAAGCTTAAAAGCATACAAGCTTCCAGACACAAATACTTAAAGCTTTTTTCAACTCATTAATGTTTGAATTATAAATACTTAGGATGTCATATATCCCTCCATGGCACAGTAAGAAAGAAAACTATCTTCTGTAATTGTTCAGACTAATCTTAAATCTTACAGCTGACAGGAAACGTAAGGAAATGCGTGGCCCTTGAGGAAGCTGTGTCCTAATGCCCAGGTTAGATAGGAAACAAAATATGTCATTTCATGCAGCATACTTCTTGCTTAGTATTGTCAACCATTGCTGAGGGAAAACTAGTGGCCACTCATCTAGAAGAGGCCACTGAAGAGATATGCTAAAAAGTGATTAAAAAAAATTCAAACTCCTCTGCCTGAAAAACACTACTCTTCAGGACATGCAGGAATCCCTCAAAGTAAATAATAAAGAGACCGTGGATTGTCTACAGCTGGATTATGCAGCATTAGAAAAGGTTTAGCAAAACAATTCCACAGTGAGATAAAAGAATAGTATAATATGTGTCTTAGTCTGTATACTTCACAGAAATTGCTCAGTTGTATGTCTGCTTTTACTTTCATGAAGTGTCAAGCACACAGTTTTAATGCTGGATTTCACAGTCTAACTCTGTATACTTCTTAGAAGTGTCATGAAACAATTTACAGACTTTGCCACAATTCCCTAGAAGCTGATAATCTATGTAGTATGTACACTTACCCTGTAACCTTCAAGATCCCTCATTTGAATTTGTAGCAGAGAAAGATCTCTCAAAATTTGAAGATTGTCTTTGTCCCATTTCAGTGCATTTCTATAACATTTGATAGCTTCATCGTACTTCTTGTCTGACCTCTGAAGAAGGCCATAGACATGCCAACCTGGAAAACTCTGTTAAGGATGCTACTGAACTTGAGCAGGGAGAGAACATATGTAACATAGCAGTGACAGAACAGTTGGTAAAAAGCTCTAAAGCCGTTTTATGTCATCACTATCATTACTTTTTTTTTTTCCTTGGCTATATGAAGAAACTGCCTGCAAACTAAAAATATAAAACAGTTCACCAGTTACATGGATATGCTGTAAACTCTACTTTTCACGTACTGGATGAGGAAATTGTAGTAGGATCTCTGAAAAAGACTGTCGAAGCTTAAACACATTTTTGAATAAGGGCTTAAATTAGACAACTGTAGTGCTTGCATTTCCAACACTTGATGTATATGACAACCTATCAATGTAATGGCAACTACTGTTTTTAGAGAAAATCACGCGCTTAAAAGCCTAGTTTGGCCCACCACAAGTTTAGAGTTGCAGCTTAATGATAAAAACAAATACATACAATGCAAGCTAGAATAACCTGAGTTAACTGTGACTGCAAGGAGAGCTGCAACTCATTTGCCCGTTAGACAGCTTAAACAAAATACTGTTATATACTGGACACAATTTTAAATTCTGAAATTCCAGTTTGAAGCATAATCATACCGGCTCTTGTAGCTACTCTATAAATCAAGTAATAGAGAAAAAAAATCCCATTCATAAGTGGAAGTTCTATTTCAAAAAGGATACATACATGACTCTTCAAGTCATTCCTTAGGCCTCTACGCACCAGTTCATATGCTTCCTCTTTCTTCCCTAGACAGTTTAATGTTAGTCCTTTCATCGCCAAGGTTTCTAAAAAAAAAAAAAAAACCAAAAAAAACACAAAGATGAAATAAATATCAGTTATTCATTTTTATATGCTTTTAGGCTTAAAATATCAACTTTCAATATAGTATACATTCAAATTTAGACACCATTATCAACATCAAGATTTCACATTTTTTTTACATGGAAAATCAAACTAACAGATTATTCACTTAAGTATGTATACATGACAGTAATTATTTTTTTTTTTTTTCAGTATTTCTACCAAAAGTGAAGGCATTGAAAACTTTTTGCTCTACAAATATTTTGAGAAAGGAATCTTCTAATGTGACCACTCAAGCATCTATTCACTACACTTTAAGACTTCTACACATCCATCCGTGCCAACCTAGTTCACAAAGAAAGTTTTTGGATAACAGAAAAAGTTTAAACTCAGAAAGTAAAAACAAACTGAAAATACAGTAAGGGGCAAACACTGTCCTCCTTCTCTTCCAAAAAGACTACTCCTTCAGAAAAACTAACAAGACCACAAAGCTGACTGAAGAATATACAAAGCTGAACAATATATATCTACCTCTGCCTTTTCTCTTGCACGTCTTCCTGATCATGAAGAAATAATAATTTCCCTTGAAAAAGTGATTTAAACAATATATATTTCAGAAACTTGCACCATGTTATGACGACTGCCAGCATAAAGAATGGCAGGCTAAGACTACTGGTACAAACAATCTTTAAACTATAAATCGTAGCAGAAAGACTGCTTTTGTCATGGTGCAGGTTTCTGGACGCTCTTACTACTTTAAGAAAATCTGTTTTAAGGGCAAATGGTTAACTATAAAATGGTATATATATTTACAAAGCTTACAAATTGTTACTGTATCTTAAAGTATGTGAGGACGTACCAGTTGAAAACTTACCTCCATGTTCTGCAAACTTTGGGTTAGAAAGGATCTGTTTACAAAACTTCAACCCATTTCTATACTGTTTATGTTCGTAACACCGCTGTTGAAGAAAAACAGAATATGGTTATTCAAAATATTCAGAGTGAAAGTATTTCCTCCTGAAATTAAGCATCAGTGAAAATGTATTAATCAGAAAAGCTACTGATATTTTGATAAGCCCCATTTACCTTCCTGTAATTAAAAATTTCTGATCACCAGAAAAAGCGTGTCCATGAGAACACACATTTAAATGTATAGCTGTTTATTATATATTTTAATACAGCAATTTATCCGATATCACAGGAAATGTTAAGTGCCTAGAGAGATTCAACTTTCCTTTAACATATGAGCAATCCTTACTAAATAATGTATCTTGGTAAGCATTCTGTAGCTCAATCATCTTTCACAGAAAGACCACAGGCATCTCCTATAACCATAGAGGATGGGGAAAAAAGTCGTTGGATCTTGGCTTAAACCACTTCTGAAAGCAACCTCTCGTATCAGTTTGAACACCACACAGATCCCATATATATCCAAACTTTCAAAATTGGTATACACTAACATTATTTTGCCATATTGCAAATGGTAACAAAGAAAATTCCAATTCAACTGATAAATCTGTTACGCAAGCCCCACAGGTGACACATGCCTATGGTATATGCCCTGGCATCTCAGACCTTGAATGTGGTCATGTGTTTAGAAGACCCCAAGTGCCAGTCACCCATTCTTTTACAAGTCTGCAAGTACTCATCACAGAAGATCTGCTGACAAGAAGCAGTAACTCAAGCACTTGAATCACGTGAATTGAAGCCTGAGTTAGAGATGGTGCATCACAATCAGGGTGTGTATACTAAAGGAGTACAGAACAGTATTTAGCTACTCTCCCATTCACAGGGGAAGCATTTGGAACAAGCAAGAATCTGTCAATAATCAGACGAGTTAGCCTGCTCTCTATCAGTGCAGAAACAATTCTCTGCATGGTAGTACACAAGTCTTGCAGTGCCAGTGCTTGGAGTTACCATACAGGCCAAAGTGAATATGCCTATAATAACTGTATAGAACTTATAATTAATTAATCACTTTTGCAGTAAGTTTTCAGGACAACAGGAATCCCTATGTGAGAGCTATAATTAGAAACTCAGGGCTAGCAAGCTTTACAGTTATTCCACCATCTTCTGAACAAAAATAGCATCCAAAGAATTTCTGAAACAGAATTTTGTTCAGACCAAGAACTGTTTTGATGTTTTCCACTAGATATTCCACAACATTTCATTATGCTTGCTGCCATTCTGGAACTGATTTAATAACTCCTACCTCACGCTGTTTAAATTTCTTAAGAGTGAAGGAAAAGTGAGTGAGTGAGAAGCATGCGTGCTGATTTTGTGACAATAATCACTCTGGCAGTACCTCCTGAAAGAGGCCACCCTGGCCTGCCAAACTGAACAACCTGCTGAAAAACCTGCTAGAGCCAGAGTTGCTACTGTTCTGTCTGTATTTCACCCCAGAATTGCACCACTGTATTTCATTATTCCCATTCAGAACTATATTTCACTTCTAACCTGAAAAATACTTCACAGTAATTAGGGAGCAAGTAATACACTGTCAGCATATGTTTAATAGCATGTTTCACAGCAGTTTTTTATTATTGCCTTTGGTTGCCAAGAATGGAATTATTACTAATTCCTGGTGGTTTTTATTGCCGCAGATAGTCGTCCACAGTGAAGCTGAGTAAACCCCAAAATTAATGAATGGGTCTTGGTGCTATGAAGATTGTTAAGCGATCCGAGCTCTACCCGGACGCTGCAGTTCTCTAGCAGAACTCCACACAACCAGGGTGATATGCAACATAAGGACTGATTTTTGGGTGGTCCCACTTGAAGCCAGCAGTTGGACTCAACAATCACTGTGGGTCCCTTCCAACTGGGGATATTGTACAGTTACGGGATACTTCACGCTAAGTGGAACACAGCTCTGACCTGAGGAAAAAAAATAAAATCAAGGCATTCTGCATGGCAGGTATGAGTCCCTGCCAAAGAGCTTCTGAACTGCTCAGGAATCAAAACTCCGGTACGACCTACCTTTGGCATTACCAGCTCAGAGCCTCCTTCTTTCCAAACAGTGACTCAAAACATAAAGAGAATGCAAGACCTGTATCTACAGAGGTCCATTCATTAGGAGTTTCCCAGTTCCTAAAGATCTGTTATTTTAGCTGTTGGAAGTGTTTTTTGATTTCAAGTCAATTTAGAATATATTACAACTTTTTCCTTTCCCAAAAGCTCCTAAATGTTCACATATACAAGGTGTTAACAGCTATTTTACGTATATAAAATACTGGAAGTACCGTTTAAATATACATCACTATTTTTACACATCAGAACAGGCTTCCAGAGGTCACAGACTCAATATGTTAAAACCATTTTGTGTATCCTTTCTGCTAATCCCATATATTCTTTGCCAGTTTTCATTTCTCCAGTTAGACACCTTTGAATATACTTATAAATGTGCTTGTTGTGTAACATGTAACTTCTGCAGCTATTTTACCAAGATACTCATTATCACACCAACTAAAGCTCCTCCCCAGAAGATGACATCACATCATTCGTCAGAAAATTCTTCCATCTTTCGAAATTTGGAGACATTAGACAAATACACCCACACCAACCCTTAGATATGTATCAATACCCAGAAAGGCATAAGCACAGACACACACCAGACAATTTCCTGTTGAGGAGTATTGCCAAGAGAGCAGAGATAATGCCCTCCAGACTTAGGACACCACCACCAAGTACAAAACCCATGGGGAATACTCACACACACATCCACGCTTTTGCAGCCTCAGGTATTAACGTTACATTTCGTTCCAAGATACGCCACGTTCATACCTTGTCATTTCATTTTTGAGGTTTTTCAGCAAAGATGCAAACACCACAAAAAGTAGGTACCTGCATGAAGTCCTCAGGACTGGAATACTTCAAAGCTTTGGGACGTGAAACTACTTTTTAAAAGCCTAGTGAACCTTGCAAGACAGCTTTATGCTGTGAAGGGAGAGCCCTCCAGAAACGCAAACCACTGGGTGCAGCTAAGACCAGCACAGTCACCTGCACAGGATGCAATGTGCTACGCTACCCAGAGCGATCAATGTGAGTTCAGAATTCCCTGCTCACACAACTGGCCCAGGTGTACAGTGGAACAGGATTAGCCTGCAAGGAAGAGAATTTGGCATTATTTTGGAAAAACTATTAAAAAAATAAACGCTAGTATCAGTTTCTGAAGCAAATTGCTTTCTGTTTGCCTGCTGTACTGTAACGCTGAAAGACAAAAATGACATTTTGTATATCACAGCCTACCTTAACAGCACCCTAATTTAAAAGTTGAAGTGCAAGCCACACTCCTAATTTTCTCCATTTTATTTTACAGAGCTTGTCACCTTAACACGACAAGATGACACATGTAAAAGAAAAGAGATGGGACCAACACGTTTACCTTCACAATTAAGAAGACCTGAAGCGTACTACTATATGCCTTAAAATTCAACCCTCGTTTTCCTTAAAACATCATTGGCCTGATTCTGAAGTGATAAACGTTCAATTCCAGTTTTATTTAAGTCTAACAATTTGCCTGTGTGGGACTCCTTTCATTATGCAAGATGAAAGTGACGCAAAAAGTGGCACACAGGATGAATGAACTTTTAAAACCAGTTTTTTTAAAACCGGTTTTAATCTTTTACATCTGTCAGTCCACTGCCTGTGCTAATCTTTAAACAGAACCCAAGGAAGGAAGAAGCACTGTTGTTGCATATACCAACACAATCACTTTCAGTCACTTAAGCAAATTCTAAGAATTTCTTAGGTTTCATTTTTACTGAAATACCAATGCCATAACTCGAGTATAAGAGTAAAGGAACACGCATCACTCGAGCACAGCCCCAACTCCTGGGGTAACTGGGAAGCCATTTGTAACAGGATCTTTACTGACTCTGGTTTACCAGTTCTGGAGGCAGGAGTGTAAAACCACGCGAGAGACAACAGCTCTCAAGTCCTGCTAATGAAGCGCCTGCCAAGGATTCCATCTTTCTTCACACTGCTCAAAACTAACCATGCAAACACATCAATAAGAATATATCGTATATGTCCCCTAAGGAGTCCCATACAAAAAGTTAGGTGAAGCATACCCAAGGGGGCTTCAAGGAAAGCAGGAAGTTTCAAAAATTGAAGAGTTACATGAACGTTATGGGAATGCTTATAAAGATGGCATTATCTACCTCAACTTCTCTGCTTTGCGTGGCTTTGGCATCCTGAAGAGTGCTGTTTAATGCTTTGTTTTCTCTTCCAAAGCACTGATGAGAACATGAACGAACTCCAAAAGGTGTTAAAAAAGGTCTATCACTATGTATTACTATGTATTAATGTATTACTTTCTAAGTACTAAGGGCCACACAAGTGAAATATCAAGGCTGAGGAGAGAAAAGCATGATAAGTCAAGGATCTTGCTCCCCACAGTGGTAGAAGAGTCCTGGGAAAGGACAGGACAGTGGTCAGGAGGAGGGATTCGGAGAGGAAGAAACACAAACGGCGGCTCCCTCTATCTCCAAAGACAGGGAAAAGGTTAGCAGGGTAACCACCTAGCAAAGGAAGATTAAGGGTTAGGTAAGAGGAACCTGTATAAGCTTTTTTTTTTTTTTGACTGATTATTATTTACACCTTTTAGTAGCTACCTGCTTTGAAGAAGTTGGCTGAGTCACTTTAATCAACCATTTCTCCCAGCTTATGACACAATAGGATCAACTTTTTTTTTTTTTTTTTTTTTTTGAAATCATCAGTCACAGAAGCTGCCGCCCAGGCACCCTCCCTGCAAGCAGAACTGCTGTTTGTTCCCACTTAGGTGGGTGGGAAAGCAGCAAAACCTGCCGCAGAAGTGGTGCAGCCACAGGAACTGACGAGCGTGTCCCTGCTGCAAGCCAGGCAGTGTCACAGGCAGGAGGCGTAGGAAGGGTGCTCCCGGGTTGTGCGATTCGCCTTTAAGTACAGCTGTTCAGACGCTGGCTATGAACGTGAAACCTTATCTCTGGGCAGTTTCATTTTATGTAGTCTAACAACCGCTCTTTCACCTTGAAGTTCAAGGAAAGTCAGCCAAGACAGTATATATGCTAAAAAACAGGAAATATTTGCGCACTGATTTTTTTTTCCAGGGTAATACAAAATGTATGATACAAAGCACTCCCTAACAGAGCAAATTCACAGAGAATTGTAACAAATTCTCCCTTTACGCTGCAAAGAGGAAAAAACTTAGAGGCTTATACCCACTGAAGTCTGCGGAAAAGATCCCATCAACCCAGAGAGCACTGGACAGAAGCCAGAAATTACCAGGAACTGATCAGGCACTTTTATCACCCCAAGTGCAGAATGAAGAACTGGTCACAGCTGCACATACCCCCAGTGAAGTATCGTATGGTCTCTGTTCTCAGGCATTGCCAGATCACTGAAAGCATGAGCGATGAGAATTTCAGGTTAATACTTCTAGTCGATTTCATTTTGTTAATTGAAGCATTTCAAATCTTGTAGTTTCAAGAATTTCCTTATTCTAGGTATACACACATTCTACACTTTAAACAGCGGAAAGAAGGGAACAAATCAAATCAAGGTCACATTTCGTCCTGCTTCAGAAAAGACGAGATTATTTCACCCCAGCATGCCCAAGAACAGCACTCAGATTCCACTATCATTCATTCATGTATATAATTATCTCACTCCCTCTCCAAAAAGGTTATTGACTAGCAAGCTGTGAATGAGAGAGAAGGAAGCGGGGAATGCAGCACATGTCACCACAGCAGCTTACTGAACCTTACTGAAATCTTATTGACACAAACCTTCCTGAAGCTGTGGCTTGAAGAACAGGGACAGAAACACGGAAAAAAAAAAATCTTGCAGGAGAAAGGAGACAGGAGGTATTGAAAAGGGGAAGTGAAGAACAAAAACTTGCCTGGGAGAGAAAGCACTCAAGGGAGTCAGTTTCAGTAAGAGGAGAGAAAAGAATCAGTAAAAGTTAAAAAAAAAAAAAAAAAAAAAAAAAAACGAAACAGAAACACAGCTGTAGGAATAGGGATATCTCAAGTAGTCTCAGGACAAAAACACAGCAGGAAGTCTTCATCTGTGTAGCTGCTCTCCTCCCAGATGAGTAAGCCCACAGTAGTTATGGCCTGGCATTGGACTCTTCCTTGGGGACAGCTGCTCTACAAGAGGTTGTTCTACAGAGCAGAGCTGCCTTCTCTAAACAAAACTCCTCCGCATGCATCTCCTGGGCACTTACACTTCCAAAGCCCTCAGTCACAACCAGCTTGTGATTGCCTGACAGACAAGCGCTCCAGCTAGGCTTGCGACACGTCGCAATGAGAGAACAGAAGAGCTAACCATCTAAACAGTAAGGTTAAGCTGAATGCTTCAAAAGAAAGCCATTTGACCCCCTATCGGCACTGGTTCTCTTTTACCCATCTGCTGTCCTTCTGAGCTTTCCCTTTAGTAAGTTACCAGGTGTTTAAAAACATCTAATGAGCTTTTCCATACATGCTGCAGCCAGACTGACAGCCTACTCCAAACACACCACGATGCTTTTTATAACATTTAATTACTTTTCCGTATTTACAGTAAGGATGTAACACCTGCTTTAATTAGCATAATTCTAAGAAGAATTAAAATGAGGCAACGTACCAGAAGCACTTAAGACCCTAGCTGGTAAGACAGTGCTTGCCTTCATAACTCTTCCTTCCTACCCAAGTATTTATTCAACAGACTCGAGCACATAGCAATTGCTAGGCAAAGACTGAAAGTGAAATTAGAAGAGTGAGCTAGCCCATGTTCTCTAAAATCCAGGTCTGAGGTGGAAGGAGGACTCGCACTGCAGTGCTGGAGACACTGGAACTGGATCCAGACACCTGGGCAGAAGCAGTCTTCAGCCAGCAGCTGCCTCGCACGCACACTGCCCCACCGTGCTCTGCATTCCTTCCCTGATGGCTCCCATCAAGAAAGGTGGAAAGACTCCACTAGCTATTTCCCTGGTGACCCATGAGCTTGTACACAAGGGAAAAGTGACAAGACACATTACTGAATCTAGAGACACTCTCAAGGGCTGCCAACAAGAGCACAGACATGACTTTTATCCAGACTTAATTCAGCAACTCATTGCTTACTTTATATATTGTATAGCCATATAGACGTTCACAAGTGCATTTTATAATTGGTTATAGATAATTGAAATAAAACTACAGCAAATTTGAGCACTCAAAAAAAAATCTCCCCCCAAACATTTATAACTGGCAGTAACTCTAGCAAAGCTATCATTATAATTTAGTCAAGGCTGTGACAGACTAGCCAAAATAAGATCATCACTGAATGAGAACCAAAATTGGATTCAGCCTGAAGAAGACAGCGAAGATGCAACCTTAACTTCTCATCACTAGCCTACTGTACTCAAGCCCTCTTCCTCAGCAGGTCACATAGCTTGTAAGTACCATTGGTAAGAAGCCACGTAATTGATCGACATATATGCACAGGCAAGGTTTTTACTTGCATCTGAGAATCCCCTGTAGAAAGTACAATGGAGAGGAGCCTGTCCCTGCCAGAACAGCTGAGGGATTCCACTTTCTGCTAACCTCTTCCCCGAGGGTTTGTTCGTCTTGAGCAGAAGCAAGGTGGACAAGTCTCAGCTCCAGGAACCAGCTCCTCATGGGACCGTGCAGCATTTCCCAGCAGCAGCCGTGCACACACGTGTTTGTGGCACCACATCGCAGCGCTGGCAACTATGATGCTGTGAGAGCTTCTGCAGCAGAATGCCTTGGCACACTTGGCCTTCACGTTAGCTGAGGCGTGCACTTACCATGCATGACATGCACGTCTGCCACTGGGATGCTATCTGTTTCTTCCAGCACTGTTCAGATGCAGCAACTTAAAGGCTAGCAAGGCCAGGCGCTGCGCAGCTCAAGGCTGTTTTCCAGCACAGTTACTCTCTGCAGCTAGACGAGATCAGGTCAAGTCACTAAGGTGCACTAATTCAAGCTAAATGTAGTAAAGAAGATTCTGAAAGCTGGAAGCATTAGGAGCAACCACTCACCGTGAATTAGTGTGTCTTTTGAGCACTAACCATATCCAACAGCTCAACAGCTCTAGGCAAGGGCTTCAACCACACTAAGTCAGTTCCATGACAAATAAAAGATGTATAAACCAGTGGACTGAAAAAGTAGTCAGACCTAACAGATATCTTAACGCTGAAAAACTCTGGGGCAAACTTGCATCGTTTTTTGCCAGCAGACTGAAACCTACCATCTTCTTCCACTGCCGTGTGGCGTTAACTAACAGAATTGCTGTGCTTAAGGAACAGCTTCAGCAACTGCCTAACTGCAGGGACTAAGAAACCCTCCTCCTGCAGTGCTTGCCTTACTTTTTGGAGTGATTGATAAAGAGCATTCCTTGGTAGAATTTAACAATGGTACAGAACAGGTTCAAGTTGCAATTAGTTAGGAAGAAGATAAGAAATAAGCAGACCTTTCCATTTAATGTCGAGGCAGGAAAAATCAGCCTGTAGTTCTGAATTGGCCGCACATTCCTGCATTTGACAAAATTTCGCTGGCAAGAGCTGCTGACATGTAGTTAAATCTCTTCCAGAAGAAAAACTAGAAATTCTTACTCACTGAAGCAAGGCTTTTGCTGAAAAATCAATTATTCAACAACAGTTCCATCGGCCGCTCCTTGCTTATTTTAACCTTTCCCTTCTTGGGAAAAATTATCATGAATCTGGCTCCGTGCAAGCTCAGATCAGCTGACTTTCTGCCCATTCCTGTAGATCCCCCGTGTTCAGGCTTCATCTCTGAATGCTGCACAGAACTGATGGGACCTCACAAGAGATCTGGTATGGATGGCAGGTATGTGGTTTTTCACCATCTTCTGAAAGAGTCAAGTAAATAAATAGAAATTCCAAAATATGATACAGAAAATGATGAAGAAGCCCCCACAAAAGGTCATTCCAGACTTGAACAGACATTTCAACTCATCTGTAACTCGTGACACAGCTGGAGACACACAGTGACATTTCCTACCTATGTATTATGTCCAGAGTATTCTTCACCCTTAGCTCTGAGGTATGAGATGTTGTCTTTTAGCTCTGAGACATTGCAAAATACTTCATGTGGTATTAAGATAAGGTAGGTTGTTCTTCAGCATTACAAGGCTTGCTAGCTTGATGGTGTGATATCGTGGGAGCAGGCAGGTTCCCTGTAACGAATGGCACTGACCCCGGTTTGCAAGGTAGCAGTGAATAACTGCACATTTTCTCTAAAGGCCCTTACCAGCATTATCAGAAAAGATGTAACTCCTTTCATGGCTCTTGCTGCAGTGCCAAGGGGCTGCTGTGAAAAACAGATTTAAACATGGGATGCCCAGAAAGTGTAATCAGCAAAAATTCACTACAAACACCTTTGAAAAATAAGAAAAAAACACACAGACTTGAAAACTTGATTAAATTCTAATCAAAATAAATGACAATACCTATTGGCACAATACACTAGGTAAGACAGATCAATTCCATTGCCACAATGTTTCACGTCAACACAGAATTTTGGTTATGAGTACTTACAGCCATAAAAAAAACAAGACTGATTATGATACTACAACCACTAAGACACTAGGATAAATGTGTTTTTATCAGTAACACTTTCCTTTTCATTACTGAAACAGATAAGGAACAGAATTACAGTGTTCCTCAGAAACGTACAGCAGGGAATCCTGTTTGTACAGTTTCCGAGAGCCTTTATGACAAAAGTGACCTAATTTGGTGAACAAGCCCTAGTCATAGCAGTATTGCTCAAGTGATTCCTTAATGCGATCCTAGGCTCAAGCAGTAATTAATTTCTTTAGCAAGCTTGAGAAATATTTCTGGGGAAAAAAAAACAAAAACAGAACCAACAAATAAACAAACAAAACCAAACAAGAACAGGTAAGACACAGCAACTCCACTTGAAGTAGAAGGTCCGTACTTTATTTCCATCCCAATGTTTCAACCAAGAAATACTTTTTTCCTCCTACTTTCAGGAAGGCCGAGTGGGGTATTCCTTCTGGCAAAGGAAAAAGGAACGATCGACATCTCTGTGGCCAGGATATTGGAAAAGCCTTGTTAGCAATTCCATGGTTCAGATGAGATAATGTGTGGTGAAACTTCAGAGGCGAACACACTTGATTACTGTACAGTCATGCAAATGCAACTATGATCGCATACAAAATGTGCTAATTTATTTGGTTACTGATAGAAGTGAAATTTTGGAAATTAGCCTTTAATCTTGACTCCAGATCACTTAAAAGGCTATTCCAAGTCTGCTGCCTCAGCAGCCTGAAAGTCAGCAGCTGAACTGCTGAGACAGAACATTATTTTTGAAGGACTGGTGCCGGCTGAAGTATTAGCGAAGGAGAAGCGCAGGTCTGTCAAGTTTGAAAGTGGAGGGACAGGGAGCAGAATCTGGAATGGAGAAACAGGAAGATGGCCCAGCAGGAGGGACTTGGCAGATTTACAGCAGAGCCACTGTAGAGACGCTGTTCAACAGGCTTTTTTATGTCATTAGGAAGTTCCTGTAGCTTGTAGAAGAACACTTGTCAACGCCAGCATGGAAAGGAAGAAGGGCTCAAAGACAAACACACTCACACACTGCATCATTACCGTAAAATTGACCAACTCCAGGTGAAACTCACAACTCCTCTTGCAACAGACACCTGGGCCCTTGTAACGCCCCGCTGGAGTAGCGCTGAATCAAACCCTCCGAGCACAAGGGAGCTGACTCCGAGATGTGAGATGTATGCCTCCCCAGACAGCACCAAGACCACGTATAATCACCAGTCCCGACAAGCTTGGGAGCCTCTGATCTGCATACAGCAGAACATAGAGGAGGCTAGGCCAGCACGGCGCCTGGCTGCTTCAGCACAGCACCTGTACGAGACGCGCCGCAGTTACAGATCACTGGAACTTTTTAAACCAGGCCTGAAGACTAGCTCCTAGCTCCTCACCTAATTTATCATTTGCATTATAAAATATTTCACTTACTGAAACATGGAGGAGTTGCTTTTTTCCTGCCCGAGCCTACCAGCTATGGTGAGATGTATTTTGCACCTTCTTGCTCTGTCTGAACACAGAGACTCTGAGAGTCACATCCTCTGCTGCTTCGAGGAAGTGAGCAATTTCCACGTAGTATCTGGCACAGCAAACAGCTTTGGATTTAATATTCCTCCAGCACATCTTCAAAATGTCCAACTTCTACATCCAAACAAAAGTTAATTGGATGTTGTTAATGGGACTTGGAAAATGAAACTGACCATATTTGATGAATGGTATCTGACCAGGAAGAGTGGCTGAGTAATTTGGCAAACTGCCAGTAAGATTCACCAGTTATATTCGATATAAATCACTCAGTCTTATTTCCTACAATTACTAGTCTTATCTTGTCTAGAAAGTACATTCAGCCTTCTGGGTACCTGGAAGTCTACTTTTCTACTCCTTCAACTCCTGCATTTGCTATTCTACCCTTTCTTCTACCTCTGTCTGCCTCAAGCCTTCTCGAGTAATCTGTAGGCAGCTCAAAGATTTTCTGTGTTCAAAAGAATGACATGGGCTCAAATATGTTCAAATGGATCAAAAACAAAGAGGGGGGAAAATGTACAGATCCACTTTTCTTCCTCGAAACTCCAGAGGACCTTTGAGCAATGGCAGCAGCACAGAAATATTGGTGTGTTGACTTGACATTAAGTATAAGAACAATATAACCTAGAAACTTTCTTTTTAGTGGAAGCACAAGTTTAAGCAGGATGGCGATTGATCACCCTGTGACTGCTTTTTTAATTCAAACTAATTGTGCAGATTCCCTTCTCTCTGCACTGCAGGAACACCAACCTGTGAAATGCCATTCACGTGTTTTTTTTTCCCTATCAGAACCTCCACATACCTGTAAAGTGACTAGGAGAGGTTAGGCTAGTTAGCGTGTTGCAACAAACGAAGGCAAAGTGCACACCTTTCTGAACTCAGAATTTGTCATTTAGGTGGAAATGCTGGTTTGCAAGCCAATTTTTATGCAAAAGACACTTACTGATCATGCAAGATGTTTGCTACAAAACAATAAACCGAGAAATAATTATTGCCTTTCACTATGGAAAGGTAAATTCAGGCTAGGCAGCTGAGGGTAGTTTTTGCTAAGCCTTAACATTTAAATTTTGTACCACAAGCATACTGAAAAACAACATAAGGCCTCAGGAGAATACACAGTGGATTAAAAAAAAAAAAAAAGATGTTGTATACTTCACTTACAGGAATATAAAGCCACTTAGCTACTTAACTCCTATGTTTACCACTTCCATGAAAATTAGGGTGTGAATGATTTCACATTTCTGTGAGCAGCCTGTGTGTCAGTAATTACCTACTTGATGGGTAATGCATCCTTTCAATACCACTTGGGCTGGTTCCCAAAGCATCTGCTGATAAAAAAAAATAAAAAAATCCCAGGCTTGCTCAACGGGACAACTGCGGGGGCCTGCCCAGGCCAGCAGACAGCAGGCGCTGACCCGGGGGCAGCTAATCAGGCCACCTCATTAGGCAGCCCAAGTCCCACGGGTGAGCCAGCTGCCCAGGCGGGCTCTGGCTCCCCATCCTGCTGCTCAGCCACCCGTGGGCCCCCGGAGGAGGCGGCTGAGGACACGGCATCATGGAGATTACAGCCTCCTGAGGAAAGGAAGAGCGAGATGGAGCAGCGGTACAGGAGCAGATAAGTCGTGTTCCTTTGGACTTGCGTTGATAAATGGGACTTCCTGAAAGACGCCTCACATTCGTGTCTACCACATAATCAAAGCCTTACAAAGTAGGGTCATTATCTACGAGGCAGACAAGCAGTTCATTAGCTGTATTTTCAGTGATGGAAACTGACTTCAACTCTTTTTTATTCACAAACGCACTTAATCACGGGGCAGCCTTAATGCAGGTTTATTCCTGCAAGACACAGAATAACCAAAAGCCAGAATAACTTTTAGTTCAGCCAGAAGCTGAAGCCCCTATGTTTTCATTGAAGTTTTTCAGTTAAAAATGGGGCAAAATTAGAATTGCTTCACCCCACAGAAATCCGATTGGACGAGAGCAGACCTTTGTCTCTCCTGACCCGAACCAAACTGTGAAGCTTTACTCATCTCGTATGTGCCTCGCCAGCATTTTCTCCAAAAGAAACTTACTCCTCCCTTGTTCCTGCTCTCCGCACAAATGCTCAGAGGGCCACGTGCTGAGCCCTGGGACCAGAAATTAGAAAAACGTGACAGCGTTAAACACAGATGGGCACCTTGATTCAGTCTGCCTTGTAACCACACTGCTCATCCCCAATGGAAAGGAAAAGGAGGGAGTAGCAAGGTGATTCCTCTCCCAGCTCGCAGCGTACAAAGTTGGATGCTCAGAACAAGGGCTGGAGCTTTCCTGGAGACAAGCCTCGCAGCTTGCTGTACGTGCTCTAACCCTGATGGAAGGGGCACGTCTCGGGGTGAGAGGTCTGTGAGGATTTCCAGCCCTACAGCCGTGCTTCACGCCCACAGCACATTTTGGGGAGCGCGGTGCCAGAGCACACGCACCCAGCGCTGAGATGGCAGGCACGCACCCAGCCGCAGGGGCTGCAGCACCGCGTTACTCCTGGCCGCTGCGAGGACCCAACCCAGCCGGTTACGCCTTGCGCGAGCTTTTTAGACAAAAATCGAGTTTTTCTGAGAGAAAATTGCATGGAGCCTGACCCTGCTAACAGCGGCCTGGAGGCCGTAACCCCGCCGCTCCCGCTCCCCCCCCCGAGGCTCCCCGGCCCTGACTCACCAGGATGCGCTTGAAGAGCGCGTTCTCCTTGGGCGGCAGGCTCACGGCCGGCATCGTCCCCGCCGCTCCCGCTCCCGCTGCCGCCGCCGCTGCCGCCGCCGAGGGGGCGCTCCGGGGAGGGGGGGGGGTGCGCGGGCTGCGCCCCGTGCCCGCCGATCGCGCACCGCCGCCGCCGGGAGCCTCCTCAGGCAGAGCCCGGCCGTCCCCTCTCCCCCGCCCTGCCCCGCCCCGCCCTGCCCCGGTGCCCTCCGCGCTGGGCTGGGCTGGGCTGGGCTGCCCCGAGCCCCGGGCGGCGGCTCACGTGGTAACCGAGCAGGCCGGAGAGAGGCACCGCCAAAATGGCCGCCGCCGCCGCGCACGGCTTCCCCAGCCGGGTCAGCCCCCGCGCAGCGCCTGCGCCGCGACCCCGCGCCCGCCCCGCCTCGTCCCGCCCCGCCCCGCCTCGGCGCATGGCGGCTCCGCCCGGCCGGCAGGGGGCGGCCGGCAGCGACACCGCGCGCGGCAAGATGGCGGCGGTGCTGAGGGCGGCGGCGGGGCTGCGGCTGGCGGGGCCCGGGAACGGGCTCGGTGAGCGGGGCCGGGCTGTGGGGACGGGAGGAGGGAAGGGGAACCCTGCTCCAGCCCCCCTCCTCCTCCTCCTCCTGTGTCCTGTAGCGACGTTGTGATTAGATCCCTTTCCTTTAGAGCCCTTTCCTATTAGCGTCGGTAATTGACTTAGCCGTCAGTTACTGACGAGTAATTGGCACTAAAAACAAAAATGTTAATGTGTTCGGAACCTTCTGCCTCCACAGTTTTTACCCGGTCTGCGTTCGTAGCGAGAAAGAATAATTACGAGCATCCGAACTGGTTTGGAGTCGGCTTGGCCTTTAGTACCAGTGCTGCCCTGTGGGCTCTCGTAAGTGCTTTGGGTTGATTTTGTTGAACTTAATTCCCAGATTGTAATGATCCGAAGATAATGGCTACAGCGTATTTAATTGATTGTGGCCATGGATAGGCATAGCAGGTGTCAGGACTGAAGCAGCACATCACGTGTGGATGACTTACATGTATGCTTTCCTGTATCCATGTGGCAGTTCAATTTACAAAAATGAACAAGTTATTAAGCTCCTGTTAAGCCCCAGATGCTAACTTCAAAACAGCCACTAGCGAGGAATGAATTCCTCAGGCCTGTTGGCATAATGCTTCCAGCATTGTTTTTCCTACCTCACTTTAAATAAAATGTAAGGATGTGCCCAAACAATTTTGGTTTATCATACTGTTCACGCGTTCTCTCCTTAACCATTTTTCAGCTGCATGCAGGTGATCAGGGCCCCCTTCTCCTGCGCAAAACGCAGGTGCAGGATGCTCAGCTTCAGAGAACGCTTGGGCTTGATATTGATAGAGCAAGCAGGATGTGGTAGCTTTCCGGAGGAAACACCGAGGATAAGCAGCACTTGCACAATGACAGTGATTTGCATGGTGGGATGGATTCCCATCCCCATTTTTGGGGTGGTAGTGGATTGACAATAAAAGGGGGAGAAAAAAAATTGGCCAGCCAGCAGAAAATGTTGGAGGGAGGTGTGATAAAACATACCTTACTGAACAATTGATAATTTACATGTGGTTTAACTTCTATCACCCCGGTTCCTAACAGGTATATACTGGTTTACATTCTGAATATGGGAATTTCATTTCCTGCAGATTTGTTCCTACTCTGGTTCTAGTTGCATAGACATTTAACATATGCTACTTTTACAGCTATTCAAGCAGCATAATGAAGATGTAATGGAATATGAAAGAAGAAAAGAAGCGAGTAAACATAAGTGTACAGGATGTTCATAGTGAGTATGGACATACAGATGCTGTTTGACTTAAAAACCTGAATTCTGCAGATCTTTTTGACTGGTTAGTTCTCAAAGTCTTGATTGTTGGCTTTTTTTCTTCACATATTATTTTCTTTAATATTTTGCTGTTCTGCTACTTCTTCCCCAGTTCTATAGTGACCGATAGTTTCAGGTATTAATTTGTATGCACATTCACTGCCAGCTTTTTGTCTTGGATGTGCAGACTTTTTGAAAATAACATGTGTCTAATAAATTTAGGTGCCAAAGAGAAAACCTTAGAGTGCTTTTATTAGCAAGGAGGTCAAGGTCACTAGAAATAGCTTCTATTTGCCTCTTTTTTTTTAACAGTTCTATGGTGGGAACCATTTTTCTTAGCTGTCATTGTGTGTTATGCATAAGAATGATATAAAATCAGTGCTTGTGGATTTGCGTTATTAAGCAAATTGTCCTTATTGACTTAAAAAACACAATCGTGATTCTGCCAGATAAAAATGTTATTGGAGATCATGGCCTCAGCAGTTAACATGCTACTTGAAAGAAACAACCATAGGACTACAAGATTCTCTGTATTAGTTTATTTTTCCTAAAATATTTTTGTCCAGCTAAAAACATAGTACCTTGTGAGACCTTTCTAACCCACTTCATTGTGTGTATTTCCTTCTTGCTAATTTTGTTTCCCCTTTCTTAGGTTGACCAGAGGCTTGGTAAGAAATACCATCATTGGTTGTGTCCTGTGAATAAATGAGCACAGCAGAAGTACAAAGTATCTAAACACTTACCTGTTCATACATTTCATGTGCATTGTTACAAAATAAATGATAAAGTGTGGAAGAAACTTACCAAGACTCTTCTTGCCATGTATTTTCATTCTACTGGCTTTCATATAGCATTTACCTTTTTCACAGTTTTGAAAATAATGTTCACAAACTGTCTTTATTATTATCTGGAAGTTGCAGTACAAATTCAAGCGTGATTTAAGAGGAAGTTTAGCAAATATTTCAAAAATTGAGTGTGGTCTTGACATTATTTTCATGGCTGAATTTCCAAAATAAGCAAATACAAGAATGACATTTACCAGAATCCTAATAAAATTGTAATTTGTATAAACGCTGAAAGGAGAAGCATGCCAAAGGGGAA
The DNA here is from genome assembly GCF_047663525.1 of Anas platyrhynchos. Lineage (NCBI taxonomy): Eukaryota > Metazoa > Chordata > Aves > Anseriformes > Anatidae > Anas > Anas platyrhynchos. Next base: position 40,192,011 of record NC_092590.1, read on the forward strand.
GCTTCCAGCTCAGTTTTCACTAGATAGACTTTGAAAGGCTGATGCAGTGGTTTAAAGACCTGCTGTAATTTGTTACACATCTGTTTGCATACTTGTAGTTCTTTGAATACTGACTATTGTTCTTCATTTCTTTGTGGCCTGGATTGATTTCTTTTTTTCCTGTCCTGTACAACAGAAAAGAAGCATTATTGGAGATAATAAAAAAAAAAATCAGAAATAGCAAACCATTAAATTGTGTGGGTTTGATCACTACTAGTATTTCCTTGCCAGTAAGCTTGCTTTGCTTTTGCTGTGGCATGGAAGATGAATGTACTTTGTGCTTACAGAAAGTGAGGATGAAAGTTCAGCCCTCAGAACTGTTTAACTGACCTATGGCTCATTAGTTATTAGTTTACCCCTTCCTAACTGGTATTGCATATTTTCTGACGGGCACAGACACTTTTCTGCTTCACAGCCCCCTGAGACCTGTCCCAGAGGGTCGTGCCCCGCTGTTCCCCGAGGACCTGTGCCGTGAAGGCGCGGTATCTCCCAGCTGGAGGGGCAGCGCTGCAGTTTTGCAGTATTTCTGAAGGGCAGCAGAGGGGGAGTGCGTGCAGCGCTGCGCCCTGGCTATGTCTGGAGCCAGGTGCCAGCCTCCGTGAGCTGAGCGTTGTGGTGCTGCTGTGTGAGGCAGCACTCGCAGCCGCACCTGCCATCAGCCAAGGGCAGCCAAGGGCAAGAAGCCTCCCGCTGCCCGTCCCCAGCGCCCTTGGCGTTGCGCTGCGGGCTGAGGGGCCGGGCTCGCTGCTCCTCCCGCCTGCGGGGCGGGACGGGGCGGGGTGGAGCGGTGCCGGTGCCGGTGCTCCCGCAGCGCCCGCTGCTCGCTCCTCGCTCCGCCGCCGCCATGTACCTGTGCCGGGCCGCCTCGCAGGCGCTGGCCGCTCGCCTCAGCCGGGCTCCCTCAGCGGCCGGCCGGCTCCAGCACCGCGGTACGGATGGGGCGGGGGAGGACATGGGACGGGATGGGATCGGACAGGACAGGTGCGGCGGGCGTTGGGACCGTTGGTGCGGGGGCCGTTGGCGGCTCCCCCGCCTGAGGCAGGGGGCGGGTGGTGCTCCTCACAGCCCCGCTTCATGGGGGCGGCTGTGGCGGTGTGGGAGGCTGCCGAGCGCGGTGTGTGCTGAGCGGGTTGTGTAACCCTGGTTTCGGGTGTGCAGCTAAAGGTCAGCGGCCGGTGCGCAACGAAACGAGGTGCGTTAAAAGGAAACGGCTGCTGGTATGTGGTACCGCTGCTGATCGTGACTGAATAGCGACAGATTAATTCTTTTAATTCGTGGGCAGAGCATGTCTCTGTAGGTGCCATCCAGCACCTGGAAGCTGATGCAGGCAGACAGCAGCTAACAGAAAATCTTACGCCCTTAGGAAGACCTCAGCCGTGTACCCCATTCACGTTAGCCACCACACCCCATTTAGCCAGTTGTGCTAAACACCGCTAATCTACATCCCCCCAGTTTTGCTACAGCTCTTTTGATCGTCCCTTCCCATGTACAGCTCAGACTGCAAAATTCTGCTTTATGATCCTATTGTAGCAGCCATTTTACATCGCTATCAATAACGTTTTTTCTAGCACCGCTTCGCCAGATGTCATCTGGGAGCGTTCCTGGCTCTTCTGGAGAGAACATGATTTACTATCTCCTTGCTGGCGTTGCTGCTTTTAGTGGTTTATTTTATGTAAGTGATTGGCAGCGGAGCTCTCTCTGCTCCGTCCTTCTATTCGCTGCTCTATCCTTCTTAGCTGATGTGGTTTCAGGCGTGTTCTGCACTTAAAAAATATGGTCAGGATGTAAACTCTGTCGATAAAATGTGGTTGTCATAGCATAGAGCTGAAGCAGTTTAACATAAAAATCAGTCCAAGAGAATTAATGAGACAATGTATAGTGCTTGCCTATTTTACTGTTATTTTGATGTGCATGGCTACAGTGATTCTCAGTGGGAAACGCATTTAAAGCCATGTGAAATGAATGTGTCTAAAGACAGAGTAAGGCATCTGTCTCTAACACCTTGCCTCTTCTTGTGACTACAAACATTAAGGACATACTGCAGAAGGAAAGAGGGATGTGAACCCAGAAGGGGAAGATTATGAACCTGGTTAACTGGGGCAATAAGAAGGATATGAATATTAATCACTCAGAAAAAGCACGTTGGAGTTTTGTAAACACCAAGTTATTTTCAAACACGTTCAGTAATCATTTTCCACCCTGCCTCTAAATATATCAGTCTCTGTGCTTCATGCCCCTAAAGCCTTTCTTTTATAGCTTTCTTCCCTCGAGATTTGAAATAGTGACTAGCACATCCCAAAGAGGTACAGGTTTCTATCTCCCACAAAATAATCCTCTAAAATGGTAAACAGCATCTGTTTGTTCAAAATATTATCAGATTGTGTGACTGCATGTCTGAAAGAATTTTAAGTTCTCTTGCAGTCAGCTGTTTGCATACCATAGTTTGTACAAAAATAAATATCTGGCCATATATATATTTTTTAATACTCTGTTCAATTCCTGAAACACTGTATTTTCTCTCTGACATCTACACATTTTATAAATAGGTAACGTGTAAATACGTTACTGAAGCAAAATAGATTTTTTGGATATTTTTACCTTGCTTATAATAATTTGATATGCCTTTTAAGAGAAGCAGTAGTACCTGTTTGAAACCCTCCTCTTTTCCTTTTTTTTTTTTTTTTTTTTTGTAATTTTGTAGTTAGCTATTAGTTGACGTGCAGCTATATTAGTTAGATATATCTTTAGATATGTTATTTTTCAGACCTACAGAACCGTTGGTTCCTCCCGCAGCAACTACATTGAGCATATGCATATTCTTCAGGAGAGAGCTGAAGGGCGGAAAAGCTCGTACAGGTCAGGCAAGGGTGAGTCGAGCTCTTCTCTTGTTCTCTGGGTACACGAGGATCTGGAGCAGATATCTGGATTATGTAATTGGGCCTTAACCCTGTCCGAGTCCAAGATCTGTGACTGGGAGTAAAGACAAAGGTGTTCTGCTCAAATTTAGGAGATGGGCTTAATGCTTAGGCAGTGGATCTGTCCTGTGATCAACCTGCGGTATCTTTGGATGAAAAGAGCTAATGTGTGAACCTTGATTTTATCTTGGGCATTTTCATTTGATTTACGGAAAGCTTAATGAAACGTGATTGAATGCACGATGCTGTCAAAATCAGTTCTGTTCTTTTGTGTTTGTTTTTTTTTTTTTGGTGGGGATGAGGGGTGGGAAGAGATAATATCTCTTTCTCAGTCGACAGTTTGGCTCCAGGCCACATGTCATCAGGGAATGCAGTTCAATCTTGATGTGTTGAGCTGGGAGAAATATCTATTTATTTATTTAAATATTGTAAATAGAACCTATTTCTTGTCCCACGACTTTGATTTAATCCTCTTCATTTTAGATTTAAATGAAAAACAGACACCACCTAAATGAATGGCAAATCCTTCATGCTTAAATAATTAGACCAAGTTAGTTCAAATACTTGTAGTGGAATGTTGTCTCTGTCTACATCAATTAGTGTTACAATGAAGTTAATCTGAAAGATAGGACCTTGGCAAGCATGGCCTTGCTATGAAAAGCAATTACAAAAATGCCTTGTTCAGGGTCTCTTTATGTTTATTGAGTTATCGCTAGAGCAACAACAAAAAACTTTTAAAAACATGAAGCCATAGCACTTGAAGCTATTCTTTATTTTTTCAGAGGCTGACATCTAGAGAATTGATTTCATGTATTTGCATCCACACAAATAGATTTGACTAAAGTATGCTGAGTTTAATTTCTTTTTCAATGTGAGAACATGCTTTATATTGTTAGCCTCTAAACTTATTTCTTTAGGAAGTATTCTTCTTGAAGTTCCACAATGTAGCCTTTAGTTTGAAAGCTTTAAAGCTTTTTTTTTTTTTATTTTTTTTTAGCTTTAAAATTACAGAACTTAAGATTTTAAATGACAAAATACTTTAATCTCCTTTCTTTTATGCATCCGGAAATAACAAAGGTTCTAAACTTACTCTTTGGATGCTGAGATGGCCACAATTTTAATGCAATCCTTCCTTGTCCATCAAACAAAAAATCTGATCAGGACCAAAGTACGTATTTCTTCCCAGTGACTTAGCATTTTGCTGTTCAGGGAAGAAACAAGGGTTATGCCAACCAAGGCAGTCAGAAGAATGCGGTAGCAGTAACAAAACCTTCCAGGCCACTCAGAATGTAGTCAGTATATTCCCCCTTTTCTTTGAGGGTTCATTTCTGCTAGGTACTGCCTCTTAACCCTCGGCTACCAAAATGTGTGAGTAGGATACCAACAGAATCAGTGGTACTGTTTACCCATTGAAGGTTATAGTTGTGTTGCCTGAGATGTGGGTAAGAGTAGCCAGTGCTCTGTAACTTAACTGTCAGTTCAGGTACTCTCCAGATATCCCATATCTGATGCCTTGTGCTGCTTAGAAATTTATGTAAACGCAACAACCAATGGCAGATGATTGCTGCCTTTCATTATTGACAGTAAGAACACTAAAACACTTCTGGGGCCATTCAGTGAAGACATTTGACACTTTTATTCTATATTATTTTGGATACTGGACTCCTGGCTAGATGCTCAAGCCGGAGTTTTCAATTGGACTTGAGTGACTAATTCCAATTCACAATACAAAACTACTGTTGAATCAGCTCTTTTTAAATATCCTTCTTCATTCCCAACTGTATTCTCCCCGAAGAGGTTTCTATTCTTACTTTTCCTATGGAATCCTGTATGTGCTTTCTCAAAAAAATTAACATCCCTTCCTCCCCTTTTTTCCTGTGCCCTGCATAGTCGCATTTTCTTGTGTATCTTGTTGTGGTGTGTTACCATAGTACTGCTTTTCCCAGAAGTTCCACTGGAGTTTCTTTCTCCACATATTCTTTAGATTCGGTCAAGTCCTTACACTGTTTCACAGTAAGCATTGCTGATAAGAGTGATTAAAAATTAAGTTCTTGAAGTAATCTAATACTTTTTGGGATCACTTAAGTTCAAGCTTAAAATACCCTGTAAAACAGCGTTGACAATGAAACCAAATGGCAGATAGAACAGTAGTATGCCAAACAGAATGTTCATGGTGTATTTGCTACCTATCATATGGTAAGAAGAACATTCTAGCTGGAAGAGCTTACTACTAGAGTGCAGCAGATCAGAGAGAGACTCTCTTGATCTAAGTAGTTTTCATGGTTTCTCTTTCTGAGGAAAGTTCTCCCCTTGTGCCCAAACACAAACTGTCTATTACAAAAAACTTCATGCAGCAAATGGTGCTGTCAAAACAAGAGAAACCATCAAATACTATTCCAGGCTTGCTTGTTTATTAGCAGGTTGAAATCATATTTAATGGTATCTTATTTAATGATGAAATTAGACATTTATAAGAAAATCTAATAGCAAATTTTCTGTATTTCTTTTTAACTGAAAGCTACTCTCAAATGTAGGGAGGGATTTTAAAAAGCCCCTGGCAGAAGCCTGACACAAAGTTGCAGTTGGAAATCTGGGACATCACTTGAACTGCAAAATGATGCTTGCCTTGTGGAACATTCTACTTGTTTATTTAGCAAATACCGAGCTTTGTCTTCCATTTGCTTGTGTCTCCTTTTAACTTATTCCGTATTTCCTCCTTTTCAGCAATGATTTTTCTTTTTACCTTAATGCAAGCTGATTCAATCTTTCTAATCTGTACTCTGCTTTTACACTTTCCAGACTAAAATACAAGGGATATCTCTTTCCAAACCCGAGGAAGTTAAATACAAACAAAGGACAGTCGTTCACCATTTCACCTACCATGGGATGACTTTATGCCTTCTATTGTAAACTCCATACTTGTGAGACTTTATGAGAAGCACCTATGTTTGCAAGGCCAAACCATATTGAGCTATTACTGAACTTGCTTTGTAGAAGGCAGTTCTGAGGTTGAGAAGCTGGCTGTTCTGAATGAATGCACTCTATATCTGACTGTCCAATAAACTGTACTGAATGCTGAGCTTGGCTGTTAGTCTGTTCTTTGCGTAATCAATGTATTTTTCTGAAAGATAGCATTCTCTTAAAGGGACATGATCAGGTTGTGGAGTACAAAGCTTTGGTTTGTACTGAACACTGAGCAGACTTGTGTTAAAACCTAAACACAAACAGATGGCTTTCTTATGCCAATGCAAGACTAAGATGTAAAATTGATCTGTTCAGTTTTTAAACAAATATAAAAGAATAAAATAAATTCTGACTATGTCTCTTTAAGTTTTTTCTTTTCCTTTTTCTTTCTCACTTAGTTTACACTGTATTGCAAACTTTATTTCCAGTTCTGTTTTTTCACTTGGTGAGTTGGGTCTAGTAGTAAACTTGCAACGAACACTTGCTATATAACTTTCTTGATCTTAGTGCGTATTTGCATGCTGTTTGTGCATCTTCTCTGCTGTTTTGTGCTGTTTGTAATGACTTGTCTCAGCTGAGTATGAAGTATTGCATGCTTGGGAAAAATTGTGATTTTCAATTTCTAGAGAGTCTGACCCCACAGCAGTTAGGCAATTCTTTGAGACAGATAGGACTGTTTTAGGTTAAAAAAAAAAAAAAAAAAAAAAAAAAAAAAAAAAAAGTTGTAGGTGGTCATATCTCCAGTAAAGTGAACACTGTTCACTTAAAATTTGCAATTAATTTTCTGATTTATATACCACGTTTCAGTCAGGGTCCCCTGTCTCATTCAGTCCCACGGGTCTTATCGTTCTTACTTGGGTAGTATGGCTCTTGCAGTCCCAAGTATGGTCACAGTGCAGCAAGTAGAACTTTAAAGAAAGCAGGGTAAACAGGGACAGCAGAATACCTCTGGCAAAGGAGAGCTAAGAGATGGCACAAGACCCATCTGAAAACTAATTCTGTATTGGGCTCTGCCCTATTGCAGCTACTGCCAGCCAAATTAGCCACCTTGAATGTAGCCCTGCACAAAGTGAAGCTGTGCCTTGGAAAGCAGTGCTTCTGAGCTGTGAGCCCGATTGATAATGCACTACCTAAGAGCTCCCAGGTATGGTGGCAAATGTCTTATTCCCAGTACGGTAACGTCACTACTGGGTGCGAACAGGAGAAGAATCCTGCTCCCTGTGAGGTCAGAGTCCATTATCACTGGCCTTTTCATCAGAGTAGATTTGGAGCAACACTTGGTCTGGTCTGGTCCCTGTCACATTTTATTTTTATCCTTCCCTGCACCCCCACCTCTCACAGTCACTTGCTTTAAGCCACACTCTTGCTTGCTACACTGAAGCAGTTGTGGAACTTGGTAATTAAGAATATGGTTTCCTTATCTTGTAAACATCTGTTTTTTTGGTGTGACATTAGACAATAGGGGGGAATCATTCTCAATGTATTGACTTGGTTTGTAGATTCTGATCTCAAAGCTTAGTTAGCTTCCCATTTTTAAATTTAAATGAGGATGATCGTAAGAAGTAGTTGGGGAATTTGTATTGCATGCATGCACTTTATGCTTTCTTCATTTGTATTAAATAAATCCTTAAAAGGTGATGAAGAGGAAACAGCTGAAGCTGCTGGAGAAGACACAGCCACGGAAGAAGCTGCTGCTGGACCTGCAGCACAGGATGAGAGTTCTGGGGTGTCCCCAGAAGCTGGAGGGGAGAGTGACTTACCAGCTGCGGATGCACCCCCTGCTGTGGAGGGAGCACAGCAGGAAGCTGCTGCTGATTCAGAAGCTGCTGCTAATTTGGAAGTTGCTGCTAATTCTGAAGCTGCTGCAGCGCAAGGTTAATTTATGAATGCACTTTTGTGTGTGTGTATGTTGTGAGTTCTTAAACTCTGCTTCTTAGAACAGAACACAAAGAACAAACACCGGTATTCCTATTGGAGGCTGTCCTGCAGTGAAAGCTAATTCAGTTGTTACCTTGACGTATCGTAAGTGTTAAGGTAACAGAACTTTCAAGAAAGTTCATTTAATCAGTGTCTCTAAAAGCATGCTGCCTGTGGCACCAGAGCTAGTCTAAAACTAGAAGAATTAAAAGTTTGTTTTACAACCCCATTCTCCTTCTTCAAGATCTTAGTTAAGGTGAGCAGGTAATGTGATTGGTTAAACAGTTGTTCTGTGAGCAGATTCCTAAGGGTCCACTACTTCACAGGCTGTTCCTAGGGTGTGCACACTAAATATAACTCTTCTGTCAGTTAACTTCAGTGGAATTGCAAAACAACCAACATGTCACTATGGTCTTGGTCTTAAAGATAGATCAGGCTAAAAATTTCAAAATTCAATAAAACATCAAACTGGCATTAAACACGAGTCATTTGGAGGCTACATATGCAGTATTTTGAATTCTGAAATATTTTTGTTTACTGTTCCTTTTAAAAATCACGGTAATACAAGTATGCAAACCTATCCATAAGCTGCATAAAACGTAATTTTATAATTTAGTTTGATTTTTTTTTTTTTCAATCAAATTTATGTACTGCTATCCTGTAAGTACAGAGCAATGACTTTTCCTCTTTCCTCATGAATGATTCAATTAAGATTGGAAGGGATACACACAAAGCAATGAGAATTTCTGTTTAGATAGGAAAGCAGCAAACACTTGCATCTGGTATGCACAGTTTTTAAAAACAAAGGAAGCAATTGACAAGCCTATGATGAAGGAGAAACTTCACTGAAATTCTTTCTTTGGAAAGGAAGACTTCAGTGTGGCTGTACCATGTGTGAAAACCAATGAGAGTATTAAGCTTGACTTAAACATGGAACCTTTACTGTGTGCCAGTGGTTGACTTCTTTTTTGAGAAAACAAATGCGCACCTACCTGCATCTAAAATATGAGTCAAACTGAGTTTACAAGTGTTTTGGCTGCTAGTGTGTGGGGAGGTAATTTTAGTACCTTGGAAGGTATTAGCTGATTCCTGAATTGTATTCCATCTTTTTCCTTGGAGGCTCCATTGAGGTATGGGTGCATCTTAATGGCCTTTTTAACAAAGCAACTTGAGAGGTGGTGCAGCTCTTCAAATGGTTGACTTCTGTGAAAGCTCTATATACAAACGGGATTTTAATTCATGTGTGAATGGTTCCTTGTGCTTGTCTGCAAAACAATCCATTAAAAATAACAATGTTTTAAAACAATACTTGGTCCAACCTGGTAAATGTAATAATAGCTCATAAAAAGTATGAGTAAGTATATTTGTTGTGATTATTACAGTTTACATAAACAAATTAATTATGAGGTAATAATTAAAATACCTACATCTTTAAAAAGAAATCTACTTCTGTAGAATATTTACACTATTTCGTTTAGAAAGGAAGCAGTCTGGTATATGCAAAGTTAGTGAATCACAGGTATAAATAGAGATTTTTTTAAAAAAGTCTTTACCTCTGTTGCTCTACAGAGCAACTGCAAAATTTCATTGTAAGAAGCGGACACTTGCTTGTATCCCGAAGTGGCTGAATATTCCATTCACAACGCTGATCCATGGATAGTTACTAATTGTTGGGTAGGGTGGGATCTTTGTATGGTAAATATTCTCATCTCTCTTTGGAAGATGAAGCAGCTAAGGCTCTAGAACCTTGCCTGAGAAATGTTGTGTGTACGTGTCTGAGTATCCAATTCCAGACGCAGTGACTTTTTGTAGTTGGTTACTATTTTTAGAAGAGCAAACCTGTGCCTTGTTACTGCTCGTGTAGACTGGGAGTCGATGCAGTATCGAGATATTACTGATTTCCTAAATCTATTTTCTCAGGCAACATACTGAAAAACAGCACTAGAACAGAGCTTCTGTTGCATAGATATTTATAAGGGATTCTGAGGGCCATCTCCTCTGTCAAATCTTGCTGCAGCAATTATTCTTTGCTGAGTGGTAAGCTGGCAGAAAGAAACCTGTGAGACATAAAATTGTTGAGAGACTTCTGCTTGTTGTTCCAGCCATCTTCCTTCCAACCTCTCATCAGGAAATTACATGTTAGCAAGAACGTGTCGTGTCAAGCAGCAGCACTTGTACTTCACCTCAGCAATTACTAGTGTCCGAGGCAAGGGAGTGCCCAATCTCTTTGGCATTTCCGGGGTGTTAAAACTTAGGATCTGAGAACAGTTTTCTGGTGCAGCTGGTCACTATTAAAGTCAATTTTAAATAATCGTTCCTAATAGTTGTGCCTAAACCAAGGACGAACGGTGTGAATCCCATAAGCAGTTCATGTGAGGTTCCTCCTCTGGGGCTGTCCTGCCTTGGCTGCAGCGTAACCTGAATCCTGCGGTGGGAGGCTGCAAGGTCAGCGGGGCCGCCTGTCACCAGGTCACCTTAGCATGCCATGCATCCGCGCCTCTCATTCAGGCCCAGCCTGCAGTAGAACAGCAGGGCTTCTGAGGCAGTTCTTTCCTCAGACCTCCAAGGAGCTGACAGATGCCTCTGGCTCTTGACCTCGTGAATGCTTTAACAAGCAGCACACAAAAGCTTAAAGAAATATCCCTTTCCTACAAGCCAATTTCAATCAACAAAATATTTTAAATATAAGAAGATAGTATTGTGAGCCAGAAGTTTTCTTCTCTGTATGCGCTTTGTCCAGAGTGTTACTTGCAGTAAACAGCTACTTGTGAATTTAAAATGTTTTCTTTTATTAAATTAAATTTAATTTAAATTTAAATTAAATTTTAATTATTATTTTTAATATTTAATATTAAATTAAATTTATTAATATTAATATTACATTTAATATTAAATGTTTTTATTTTTAATATTTTTAATTATTAAATTAAATTTAAATTAAATTTAAATTTAATTAAATTAAAATTTTATTTATTAAAAATATTCTGGAAATACCTTTCAGTTCTGTATTTAATAGTCAATCATTTACGGTTTTCTCTTCATTTAGAGAAAAAGTGTCTGCACTTTTACTAAAGCAGAGAAGTATTTTCTCTCAGAATTGACAAGAGAAATATAGATCTAAGTTGAAAAAGAATACTTATTTAAATAACTTTTATTAGTTTTGTAGGTAGCTTGATACTACTTCTGCAGATGAAGATGCAAGTATTTTTTATTACCATCACACCTCTACTTTCTCAAATGCAATTGATTTTCTTAATTTATAAAGCTTGCTTTAATATTTTTAGAAGTGTAAAGTAGCCAACAAATGGACATTCATCTCAAGCTCAAGCATGCATAGATACATATGTATGTATGCAAGTAAAATGAGTGAGCATCTATGGATGCTCAAAAACCAAAAAACCTTGGATGTAGGTACTTAAACAGGGTCATTTCAATTTTAGAAAGCTAATTATAATTGCACTTGGCTGAAATTTTCTCCTTGCTTCAATTTATGCAATTTACAACTCAGTATTAGTATATGGAATTTTGTTGTTGCTAAAAAAAAAGTATTGTGTCACACTGTTACTCTAAATTCTGTTTTCCTGTGCTTTTTCTATTACTTGAGCAATTGCACTGTCACTCTTGGTTACTGCCTGATGCTGGTAAGTTTCATGCTGTTTTCCTTTTAGTGTACACTGTGTGATGATAAATAAAGATCAGTTAGTCCTCAGGTAGAACAAATGCTATAAAATGCACAGATTGGCAAGAGACTATTTGGATTCAGCAGAGTTGTTGCATTAGCGACTGTCTTAGTTTGTTGGATTGCTGCTACAAACTTTGTTCCAACTCTGGTTTTGCCATTATCAGCTGGAATAGCAAAATCAATTAGCTCAAAGCCATTTGCTCGTAGACTTCTGTGGTGTAGGTTCCTTTCTAATTTTGCAAGTAGTGAAGAACATGGTCTCTTCTCCATTTATTATTTCAAACACTGTTCTTCCATGACTGGATTTAGGAGGGGTGAGTAACTGGGTTTGGGGAGGATTAGTGTGTGAATGTGCCAGTGTTTTCTGTGTTAAGCTTTGAATGACATTATAATGCCAGCTGTCTGCAACCTAGAGAAACAAATGTAGGCTGTGCTGGGCAGGAGTTACTGCTTTCCGGACAGAACTTTTGCTGACCCCATCACACAATGATGCCAAGCAGATAAAAACACCCTACGTGACCAGTGTACGTTGGTTTTGCTTGGTAAGTTACCAAATTCTGGGTGCGTACTCAAATGCCTTCTGATCTGTGCTGTGACACTGGCAGTATTTTGAGATTGCTGAGAACTCCTCAGTGATTGCTCATACTTAGTCAGAGGTTTTCATAACGATGTTGCTCAGTAGAACAGATGCATCCTCCCAGTCATTTGTTTGTGTGAGATGTAGGAAGGAGGAAAAGCTGTTCTACCTGCAGCTCTTTATGACCTTAAAGTCGTGTTGGGGCAAGATGCAGCACGGATAGGGCTGGACAGACCTTAAATACTACATCACCTGCCTACAGTTGGAGCTTGGGAAAGTGACTACGCTGTTCCTCTCCCCGCAGCCCTCATCCTTGCCTGTGTAAATCAGAAGCATCTCCTAACAGGCCTACTGTTTGCCATTTTTATACATATGGCATTAAATGGGTCTGTAGATAGAGAACGTTGTGACACAAGACAAATAGAACGAGGGAAACTATTCCTCTCATCTGACTAAATTAGTGCTTAATTGTCAACTATAATAAAGATTTTCTATTTAGAATCTCCTTTTAGAAGATTTTTTTTTCTTTCCTCTTCATTGGTTATACTGAATGAAGTGAGCTAAATTAGGCTTTAGAAAATAGAATTATGAGAATGTTATCCTACAGGGGCAGCATCCATATCCGTGGAACTACTGTTGGCCATTTCTCCATCTGTCCCTTGGGCTGCTGTGTTTATTTTCCATCCTTTTGATTGCCATATATCGGCCACTGTTCTCTTATCTCTTCCTCCTGTTGTTCTTTCATAAAACTGAGCTTATAGATGAGTCATCGTAGCATAAACAACTGGAAAAATCTGTGGGATGAATATGAACAATGTTTAGAAAATAATTCTGTAGAAGCTGTGAGTATCTGAAGACATAAGCTGGTAAACAGACTGTTCAGTTTTGACCACCTCAGCTGAAGAGAGACTTTTACAGCATGCACTAAGGGGTGGTTCCAGTAAAATGGAAAACTGCTAGTAATTCCCAGCCAAGGGTGCAAACAAGTAAGTGTGTGAGAACTGCTTAAAGTAACTGTCTTCCTGTTTGTCTACTATAGAGCAAGGGGACAAGTAGTTACTAACGGAATATTAGAGCTGACGAAATGGCATAAGGTGAATAATGTATAAATGGTTTTCACCACTAAGGAGAAAATGGAAGTACTGATTTTACTAATAAAATATTCATAACTCCACGTCAAGAATAATAATAGTAAAAATACAATTTGAAAGATAACTTTCTTTAAATTGGAAAGCAAGGACTTAAGTTGGTCAGCCTACACCATTAGCATTTATTTCACGTTAGATACTAGTACCCGTGGTACTTGAACGTGTTCTGTAAATACAGCATGTGGAGGAATACTGCTAGTGTCCTGCTTTAGAGAAAATGGCACCAGTGACATCTTTTTATTCCCCAGCGGTGAGAGTGCAAACCAGCGCTGGGATTTTTATATTAATTTTTGGCCAGTGTTTCTCACTGCAGAGAGAAACTTCTTTTTCCAAAACCAACAAATGCTGAACTTTGGTTGCCACTCGGGCAACTGTCTGGCATGGGTCAAACTTATCCAGGATCTAAGGCAGCCAGGTACTCCCACCTTTTGTGATCTATTTTGCAACATCTCACATATGCATTCTTGAGTTACTTTAAGATGTGTCAGATTTTAAGTGAATTCTACTTCCCTGCAAGATTTTCACAAGCAGTTCTTAAAACTAAGAACAGGGAACGTTTTGCTCTGCCTATCTTAGTGTTTCAGGGGACACCCTACAAACCTGCAGTGGAGCTTAATGGGTAGAAGCTTTACACCCAAGGACTGTCCATAGAATACTGTTTCCTATTTTCAGTTATTTGATTTTTTTTTTTCCTTTGGAATTACTTTGTGACATTGGTTATGTTATAGGTAGCTTGAAATATCAAAGCCTTTTTTGGTATTTTGGTTTGTGTGCATTCTGTGGCTCCAGGCAGATTCCATTCATATTATGCCGGCTATCTGGTATTATTTTAGCTTTATAAAGCCAAATTCTTCTGCAAAGAATATTTTCAGAAGTAATTGAGCATGATTTTCTGCATGAAAGATACCAGTCTCATCTTGACTGTTTAAAGCAAAACACAAACATGATATGAAAAATATGTGTGTAAGTGAAATGATTCCCTCAGAAAAGTACATTTTTTTTTAAATGTAATTTAAAAATATTTTTAAATAGAGGAAGTGAATGTCAGTTGATTTTTTTTTTTTTTCTAACCAAAATACACATTTTGTTAAAATGAATCAAAAGATCAGGATCAAAGAACAGGGAACATTTACAGCTATCTTAGATTTTTTACAGCTAAGAACATTTAAAGCTATCCTACACTAGGATAGCTATAAATGTATTAGTAGGGAAATGCAAAACTGGGGAAAAATGCAGGCTGTCTCTACTAAGAAGGCTGTAGCTATCTTGTATGGTCTTGTTATGAAACCTCCAACCTGAGGGAAAAAAATCTCTACGTATCCCCAAGCAAGGGAAAAATTGAATGTAACTTTCTTTTTAAAATCAGGAACACCTCTCTTCTCCATGGATATTGTACATAAGAAAAGCATGCTTAAGAAAATGCTTCAAAAATACACAGTAAAATGTAAAGTCTTGTTTATTATATTCTTCTATTTTACAAGATTGTATAATTACACCTGCTGGCTATTTGGTCATCTATAAATTGTTATCCCTAGATGTCAAGAATTATCAACAGGTTTCAACACTAAAGCACTCTGTACGAGGAGAGCACTCCGAAACAGTGCTGAGTCAACTGGCCAAAGGTAGTGAAAGTTTGGCTGTAGGAATGAAACTCTGAATTCCTGGAGTGCCCCCCACTCTCCAAATGTTTTTTTGTTTTGTTTTAAACTTGGACTTTTCTCTTTTTTTCATGCCGCTCCTAACGTGTCAGTCTCCTCTATTTGTTCGTATTAAGAGGAGGGTGTATTTCTTCACAAGGTAAAGTCCTTCACATGCATGAGGAAGGAGGACAGCAGTTCTTTCCTTTTTCAGATAACTTCTTTCTACGTGTAAAATGTTTTGTTTGTTTTTCTTAGCAATTAATTGTTAACTGCTACTTTAGTGGAAGAAGACCTAACCCTCACATTAACATGGTTGATTTTCTTGAATTGCTGCAAGGTTTAAACTTTAGTTTAAGTTAGTACTGAAAAAGACTTCTGCTTTTTGCTTTTTTTTTTTTTTTTTTTTCTAAAAAAAGTTTTGCTTCCAGAGTAGTTCACACTTGCACACTAGACAGGGGAGTCAGACTTCTGACTCTCTGAGTTCACCTCTTGACAATACTGACGTTACAGGAGATGAGTGCAGTAGGTAAAGAAGTAAACTTTGTTTTTAATTCTCTTTGATTTCATATATCTTACTATTTTTTTTCAGGAATTATTACAATGAAACCTGTCAGGAAATAATATGTATGTATTTGACCATTGTTGGTTTGGTTTGTTAGCTTTGGTATGTGGTATGAAACACAATATGGAAAATTCAGCTTTATGAACACTGAACTCTAAAACCTGACAATATCTCCCATGCAGCAAGTGCTATCAGAAACATTATCATTTACAAAAACTTTGCAGGAGCCATGTTCTTAGCAGATTTCAGACCAACTGATCAGTGCCCACTCAGCTTGTGCCATCCCTCCCTTTCACCTGCCTGCTTCAGGACCACACTATAGCATATTGTTTGCCACGTGAGGGGACACAACTGCCAAGGGAAATTGGTTTGACCTCAGACTGGAACTCTTGAGTCCCAGACAAAAGTCCAAGTTGATCCTGCTTGAAAAGTCCCTCAGGACAGTTTTAAAGCTTGTTTAAAATGCTTCAAAGCTTTGAGGGATGATGCTATGCAAGCAGTAGGATCTGGATTCTGAAAGTGCATCCATATGTTGTTATTAGCAGGAAAAAATCAACCCATGTGTGTTTTTTGCTGATTTTTATTTTTTATATTGTTAGCTGGAGCAAACATCAGTCATACAGGCCATACAAGTCCCTGCTTATCATGCTTCTCTGTTCTGCAGGGAGAATGCTGAGCTCGCTTATATTAAGACAATCAATGGAAAACCATGAGAATGCAGAAATGCAATGGATTTGGAATGTTTTCTGTTCTATTCTGAATGCAGAAATGTACAGTCCTGCTTTCTCAATGCTAGAGCTTGTAGCATTTGTAAGAGTAACAATTGTATCTTTAGAGATTGCAGGAATAAATATTTTACAAAGGAAGAAGGTTTTTTTTTTTTTCACTGAAATGATAGGAATGCAGTTTTCTAAAAGTTATACTGCTGGGTGGAACTGGATGTTGGACATAGTGCCTATAAGCTACTGGAGCTTCCTAATGCTGCTGCCTTGTCTAAAACCAAAACAAGCTAATTTCCTTTTGTCCATAAAATCAATTTCCTTTTTTATATTTACTTAACTCAAAACAGATGGGCTTTCATAACATAACTAGTTTGTTATTGTTTGGTGCATGTTTAATGTGCAGCTGGTTCTTGCCCAGTCATGTTTCTGCATGCACAATTTGGAAAGGCTTATTTCACCTTGAAATGGGTATCTTGTAAAGCAAAGGGATCTAAAACCCACTTAAAAGTGCATGTAATTATCTTAGGCAAAAATAGGGGATATTTTTGTTTGAGTTCAGTGTTACACTGAAGCAATGGATATTATAAAGGTGTTGAGTTCTGTACTGGTGGTTGTGTAGTGACATCATGCCAGTGGCTTAAATAGCCTGAGGTCTTTGTACTCTCTAAATTTTCAGTATGTTATAATCCCTTTGAACACTTTCAGAACATCTGTTAATGCAATATGTATAGCCTGGCTACTTGCTGGTAAACATGATTAGTTTGGTTTCTCTGAGGCTTGAAGTTCTTCTCTGTTAGCTTTTGTTGGAAGGACTAGAAAGCTAAGCTCCTAATTCAGATCTTCAGATGCAATAGTACAATGCTAAAATTATGAAGTGTACAGCTTCTGTAGAGTAATACGTCCTACAAAGATTTGGAACAGGATAAAGCACTGAGTGAAACTGTAAAATTATGAAACCATTAACTGCAGTGCTGCTAATGCATGATGTACTTGTTTTTTTTGTTGCTGCTGTTGTTGGTTGTTTTGTTTGTTATCTACCGAATTAAGAAAAAAAAATACCTTGAGAATATAGAAAAATTAAGAATATCAAGAGCATTGCCACTTTTAGATTTTATATTATCTGGGTTGGGGTGACAGTCATTTAAGACTAATTTGATTGGAACATTGCAAATAGGTGTTTTGATAAAGACGTTAAGGAGCTGACGTAGTATTGTATAATATTTATAAGAAAGCAGCTGGGCATTCAGTGGAGAGCATTATACAAACAGTACTTAAATACCATGTGTCTTCACTGCAGAGAGGCAGTTACACAAGGCAGATTATTTTCAGTCAAAGCATGTAGAAATCACCAGAAAGCTCATGTAAATAGAGAAAATGGGTCACAGTCATTGCTGCACAAAGACATATGGGGACTTTGGAATTTCAAACTGATCAGCCTTCAGAAAACTACACAATCAGTTAAGATGCTATAACACCTCTACGGCTCTATTTGAAAAATGAGCTTAAATTTTGTGGAATTGTAGAACTACCAAAAGTTAGAAGTGATTTCAATACACCATCTGTTCCTCAATTAACTTCTATGGAGCTTCATGACAGGCTTATTATCAGCTTCATGAAAACTGAATAGACAGAGAAGTGCTTCCAAGGATTATGAAAAACGAGTTATCACTGTACCTGGCACAGATTAAAATCTTCTTTTATGTAGCGTTACTGCAGTATTGTACATAGAACAACAGAGATATTAGGCAGCACTGAAAAAAAATACGAAAAGCATGCAGATAAAAATAAATAAATAATAAAAAAACCCAAGCAAGCCCATTGAGATTAAATTAATATTTAAGGAAACAAAAAGGAGAAACTCCTGAACTTCTTAATGCTTTGTGCTGTTAGCTGATCAATAGAAGAGGGAGATGTGATGGACCCTGTTGTAATCTTTAATGCCCTTCACAGACAAGGAACTGTGTCACGGACCCGATTCTGCAAGCGGTGGGTGACTTGTTCTCAGATTGCCAGGTAATCATTAAACTTGGTTTGCCCTGGGATCACAGGAATTCCCTAGAACAGGGAAAAATGTGTTTATCTTGTGAGTGGGACACTGCATTTGTTCCAAGACTGAGCTGTGTAAAAACCACCAAAAAATAGATACTTGTTTTGGTATGTCAGATTAACATTCAAAATAGCAGTCATGGTTATGGAGTTGTACAGCACCGTGTTCAGGTTGATACCATCTTCGGATGATATTTTGGCAATGGAAATAGGAAGAAAGCACACTGAAAATCTCTGAAAAGTTGATCAATATCGTTGAACAACAAAAACCACATGCAAAGACCCTTCCTGATCTGTATGCTCTATTGCATCTTTGACTATAAAGAACATGTCACGTTACCATGCTGAACACTGAACAGAATGACAACAATGTAAGAGCAGACCACACAGAATGGCTTATTACCTTTTTTTTTTTTTTTTTCCTCCTTTCCTAAGTTTCTAACTGTGACAATACAGAGAAACTAAAATCTCGTTAGGTGTTTAATAATTTTCCATACATGTCCTGATGTAAAGCACAGTTTTGTCAGGTTGCTGTGGGCAACTTTCAGTTTAATATAGACATGTCAAGAAAGCCGTGGTGATAGCAACAGAATTACAAAGTGAGCAGGACTTATTTTCATGATGCATTTTCATGGTGCCCAGAACAAAAAATGACACCTAGTAGCTTGTCATAAATGCAATAAGGAAAAAAAAAAGCTGCTAAAATGGTCTTCCTGGGCTAGTCTGAATCTTTGCTAGAGATAGTGTCTGGAGTAATAGATAATGAGTGGTCTAAACTGCCCCAGCTGATGCAGCCAGGAGCTGAAAGGAGCATTTCAGTTGTGGCATCAAAAAGGTTGCTCCTACGAAATTCTGTCCATGTGCACTCAAAGCATGAATGTGAACACCACTCCAGTTTCCAAGGAGGGAAAGCACTAGCTAGAGTTTTCTGTAGTAAGCAGAGACAATTACTCACAGGTTTTCAAAAATGCAAAGCCTAGGTTAGAAGAATATGAGAAGAGACATTTTGCTTGAGTAACATTTTAAAATGTGATGTGTTTGGTGTCCCTGTAGAATGTAGATACACAGATACACTAATAAATAGGCATCAGGAGATAAAATCTGTATCTGTAAGAGTATACACAGTTTGGAGAACATGTACCTTTTCTTTAGGACATGAAAACATCTCATGTTTATAGCTTTCTGCCCCAGGGCTAGGAATAGTCAGATACTAGTTGTGATATTTCCTGGAATTCCACTTGCAAAAGTGTATTTGCATGATAAGATTTAATCATCTCATAGACTCTGTTGCCTCCAATTACTTCCAGCATGTATGTTAGGCAGGTACTTCACATTCTTGACTGCTTTCCCTTATTTGTGCCAGTGAATCGACAAGAAAGACAAGACAATTATCTCTCTGATTTGATTCATAGAAACTGTGAGTGAAGTCTTGGATGTTGCAGCTTCTTCTGACCATGAGGAAAACTTAGACAGTGTCGAGGAAGGAGTAGCCTCAGCAGCTCAAGAGATGTCTGACACAGCCTCAAGGAACCAGGACGCTGATGCTGAGGAGTCGGGGCAGACTTCAGAAGGTGCAAGAGTACAGCTGGGTCTGAAACCTTTGGTCTCTGAAAACCACTGGTAGCAGCTTGCACTGAACTAGCTGCAAGAGCGTGCAGAACTGAAGTGGCACAATGTGTCTGCTGGTGGTGACTGCGTTTGGCAGTGTTAGCAGAAAATTTAATGTTGAAGTGATTTGCTATGCATTAGAAATGGGTGCCAGTAAGGTGGGCCATGGGGGCATTTTGAGCTCAGTGCCCTGCCAAGTGGCTAGACGTACAGTCCAGTAAAAACATGAAACTCTCCCTTATGCTCTATGTGATGTAACACTTTTTCTTTAAAAAAGTTTGACTTCATTTGAAAGATAGAATTTTCTTAAATTACATTGCTGTATAGAAAAATGTAGAAAATGATATTTATAAACCTTACAATGTTTCAGTACAGATATAAATGATTCATTCTTATATTGCTCTTGAAGTTGAACAATATAATTGAATGCAAAGAAAAATGTGTGTTAAATCAACATCACAGAGATTTTCAAAGTTTGGCTGCTAACTCTTTTACAATTAGATATAAACAGTATAAAGACAAATGTCTGTATACCTGATATGACTTTGAAAATCATATCCCTGTAGTTCAAAAGACCCTTCTTATTTGTAGCTGAGTAAGTTGTTTCCTTTTCTTCTGCAGGTATGCCATACAATGTTTCTCACTAGCATTTTGTCTCCATTTTCAGTTTCTGTGGACAAGGAGACACCCGAAGAAATTGCTAAAGAACCCTAAAGGTACACAGTGCAATTGCAGCATTGAGGTTTCCCGCAATTCACCTTTCTGTTTTTTTTGGGTAGTGGCAAATGCAGGATGTGGCAA
This sequence comes from Anas platyrhynchos, assembly GCF_047663525.1. Lineage (NCBI taxonomy): Eukaryota > Metazoa > Chordata > Aves > Anseriformes > Anatidae > Anas > Anas platyrhynchos. Next base: position 40,212,632 of record NC_092590.1, read on the forward strand.
GTCTGCACATGCACTCTGATGGTGAATTGGTATTTCCACACGTAACAAGTGCACTGTAAAAAATAACTTAACTGAAGCATTTCTTATTGGTTAGGAACATCTTTTTGAGGTTAGGGAGCAAAACTACCAATTGCCACACTGGTTATTTATTTGTGTCTTTAGCTTAGTTCCCTGCAAACTGGATTAAGACCCAAGAATTATGGTTCTCTGCAAGGCCAAATTTGTTCTTTGGATGCTGATTTCAATTACAGAGATACTAGTCTTCTGGGATATTATGATATACAAGTGACCTGCCTTTTATTTTTATTTTTATTTTTATTTTTATTTTTATTTTTATTTTTATTTTTATTTTTATTTTTATTTTTATTTTTATTTTTATTTTTATTTTTTAAAGACATTTTTCTAGATTAAACTCTCTGCACTTTTAGTTTGTGCTAGGGGAAAATATCAAGTACAACATTGTTACTGGTTCTGATCCCTCAGGCAGCTCCTCCTGAAACATGACTGATAGCCTTCAACTAATGTTGCCGTAGACTGGGATTAAGGAATACTTAGATATTATCAGTTGGACATATTACATCATAGAATAAAACATTTTTTCTGAGTTTTATTATTCTGTGTGACCCCCTTTCCAAAATGGACTGCAAGATGGTGAGAAAACCCTAAGGGGAAAGAAATTGATTGATAGATTGGCTGAGAAATGAACATGAAGCTTGGTAGAAAAGATACTAATTAGAATAGGGACAAATGAAAACTAAGCAAATAAACCTTTCAGGTCAGGAATTCTCCACATTATTTTTACTTCCAGTTAACAATTCATGCATTAAATCTTGGAGCACCGGTGCAAGAGGAGAAGGAAGCAGAGCAAAGAAACTTTTATTTTTCAGTGTGTCCTCAAAATGTATGTTGTATGTCTATGAGCACTTGAAACATAATGGCACAGTACTATGAGTCGGCCTCAAGTGCAGGTTTACTTATTCCATCATCCACTGCAATATAAATTATCTTAATGCCTCTTATCTTCATTTGATAAGAGGTAAGTGCTGTCCTTAAGCTGCATTAGTAAATAAGCCAAATGTCTTGGGTCTTTTTACATGTTGTTTTAGCATTTGAAACTAAGGAAAAAAATAAAACCAATGCCAACATTATAAAATAATTTACATAATACTTGTGTAAGATGTTCCTCTACCAAATACAATGTCTGTATTTTACTGGAAATTATGGTATGAAGGGGAACATATATCTAACGAATATGGGTGAGATGTGCAGAAAAGATGAAAGGGTGTGATTCTCAAAACTGCTGGTTTTGCTCAAAATGAAAGCTACAGGCACCTGAGGACATCACATCAGAAAGCCAAGATACCGGGCAATTCTCTCCACTCTGGGCCACACAAATGCGATGACATAAAGAAAGTAATAGCGTTAGGAAGTGATTTGTTTGCTTGTTTTGTTTTCCTGTTAACATCTTGCAACCCTAAATTGTTGTACTGTTATTCCAGTTCACTTTCTATAAAATACTAGTTATTCAGCGAAGGGGTACAAGTAGTAGTAGTGGATGAAATCCTCAGTTCAAGCCTTGAATTGATGCTGAGAGCTTATCTGAGTAAGAACTCACTGTTGTTCCCCTTAATTTTCAGAGTACAGCAGTTATTCTATGTGTGGCTCTTGGCCCCATACTGACACTGCTATGAAGCTACGTATGTCAGTAATCTCAACAAACACAATTGCTTTACCTCATGCTTAAAGTTAAGTGACTATTTGTAGACATAAGGCTTAGGGAATCTGCCCAGCATGCAGGGGAAATCATTGACACCTGGGCAATGTGGCTGAAGATGAGGGATTCCTTGAAATTGTACTTTATAGCAGAGCAAGTTTTTACAAGCCATCAGATAAGAATGATTTACACAGCAGTAGCGTTTATATGCTGCAATCACTTAACTGATAACCTGCAGTCAAAACTACGGTGCGTGTTGACAGTTCCAGAGAAACAGGCCTGCTGAATGAAGTCTGTTGCTAACATCATTTACTGATGCTCCCTCTAAAACACTTTTTTTTTTTCCTTTTCCCCAGTGAGCAGCACTGAAGCCCTTGAAAAGTTCAATGGAAATATTTGTGGCAATCAACCAGCTGATTCCTGTGTGAAACCTCATACTCCTCCCTGAAGATGCAAAACAATCCGTGCAGTTCGTCACACCGCACGCTACTTACTAGGACCAGTATTCATTGCTGCAGCAGACAACCTAATACGATTTAAGTTGGCTAGGCAGACACTTCTGCAATTAACATCTCTGCTTTAGAAAGTAGCACCTGGTAACAAGTGTCAAAGTACCACCCAGCATGTAACGATAGCTAGATGTACCAAGAGAAGCAGTAGGCATAACTGAATCCATGTCAGGTGAACTTGTTTTAGCTCTTGGCTGTCTAGATGTTTACTTTGATTTCCTCCTTTTGGTCCAAACTGTGGTGCACGATTATACCATTGTAACATTCCACATGGAGTAAAAAGTTTTAACTAAGCTAAAACCTTATAAAAACTACCTGGTAGTATTTTTACATTGGGTCACAGGGGGAAATAACAACCTTGTTTGTCTTAAGATTTGGATTTTCGATTTTTACCATAGGACATTTGGCTCTACGAAATCTGATTTTCCTCCTGTGCGAACATTGTAGATGCTATCCTTCCTTGCACAACAGTAGCCAGGAGAAAACATTTGTAAAGCTTCTGCTCTGAGAACAAAAACTGTGTGCACGCAGTAGCAATAAGGACTTTATCGCAAATCACAGAAATCAGGAAAATCAAAGTAATGCTGGCTGGAGCTACCACGCTTGATCCAAGTGGTGGCTCCTGCCCTGGGGGTGCTGGGCCCTGTTCCTGCCAAGCCTCGTTCAGCTTGCTGTAGTCTTCGTGTTGTTCTGTCTTAGCAGCGACATTGCAGCGGTGGCATAACATGACGGAGGATTGAGAGAACGCTCCTGTACAAACCGGGAGCAACTCAGGCTCTGGTTAAGCTCCTCTGAGAGCTGGCAGGTGGCCAGCAAAATCCCCAGGGAAGGCTATGGCAGAGGTGTTCAGATGGACAAGGGTTCCTAGGGGCTAATGAAGAGCAGAATGGCTATGGAAGCTCAGAACAAGCTGTTATCTGTCAAATTACTCTCCCCCGGAGAGGGGCATGTTGCAACCTGGGCTAACTGTGAAACATCATGGAAAAGTAGCTACAAGGGCCTTTGCAGGCCAGTGGCCTTTTTCGCTCTTTCTCAAAATGTACAGCCACTAAATAACCTTGCCTTGTTAGTATTAATAATGGAAAAATCTATAATGAATCATTAGTTTGTAAGCCTGTGTTCTCCTAGCCCTCCATTCTGCTTTATGCAGGCACATGAATGAGTATCTATTTGAAAGTATTTACAGAGGTTCCCATCAGCTAAAAGCATTACAGCCATCAAGAATGGCAGCAGTTCTAAGTGAGGCCCAAATAAGATATATTATAACCAATTTCTATAGAAACTGTGAACTAAAAGGTGTATCTGTCTGCTTTCTCTTCGAGCAGAACTTTGGAAAGATGCTGAAGGGGAGATGATGGCATTTTAAAATTCCTACCCTTGCACAAAGAAACTCCTGCTCCTCCACCTGTCACACAGCAAATTATAACAGTGCTCCAACAAGAATGTGGCCTATTGTCCCTGCACCTGCTTGTAAGAACGACTGGAATAATGCTGAAGCAAAATCAGGCTCCTGAGCTTCAAGAAGCCCTTCCATAGCCTTCTACTTAGAGGATAAAGCCACTGCGATTAAGAGCATTTTTTTTTTTTTTTTTTTGTAGACAAAGCTACTGGAATAAAAGTCTTAGCCTGATATTTTGTTGGATGTCTGTCTATATTTATCTGGTAGATTAAACATTCTGTGATGGATGGTTTCTCTTAAATGTTATTTTTTATTTCTTCATTTTCAGAAATTCCCAGTGAAAAAAGCTCTGATTTCTACAGCCGACTCTAGGGTTTCTGAAATTGTAGGATTTGCTGACTGTCCCTTTGTCTCTGGAATTGCTTGGGTATTGAGCAAAATATATTAGCCCATGGGAACTGTTGCATGAAGAATTAAAGCACAACCTTCAGGGTGCGTTCCAAAACAATCTTCCCAGTTTCAAAAAAAAATTCACAATCCCAGGATAACCTGTATATATGCTTCATGTCAGGGATCCTCTTTAAAAAGAAAACAAACAAACAAACAGAAAACCACATCCAAAACCCCAAAGACGCTACTCTTTGAGGTCAAGGGAAATAGGAATGCATCATGAACTTTAGCTGTGATGACAGGTAGCACAACACAGTCTGCTTCAACACTTGATTATCCCAGATTAACAGCAGAGAGATTTTGTAACATGCAGAGGCTGCTGTGCAGAAATAAATAGCCAATTACTGCATGCAAAATGCCTTGCTGCTTTCTCAGAAATTCTTTTTCTTACTGCTTTAGGTGCTTGATCACTTTTATCAGCCATGTTAGCATGCAGTATAATTACCGCCAAGATGAATATTTTTCTGTTCCTTCACCTCCAGAAAAGTGACTTTCTGAGCTGCAACACAAAGGCTGTGATGAAGCGTAGAAAATGGTGAAGAGAAACTCATTAAGGAGAACAAGATTACAGCAGATGTTAGAGGGAGATGACAAGATTAAAGGAGATGGGGAAAAAGGTGGTGTTTGACAATATACTTTAAAGCTCAGAATAAAATTCAAGTCCTGAATTTGTCCAAACTGCAGAATGCTTCTCTGCAGCCAGCAGGCTACCTGTGAAACCAGCCAGTGAAGCGTTTCACCTCCCCCTAGCGCTGGCTCTCGTGAAGGATCACAACCCGTCGCTGTTGGCCACAATTCACTTAGCTAAGTACTGCAGACAGGCAAAGTCTGTCTAACAGCTAAAGTTTTACTCTTTATCAGTGTGTTGATGTCAATATAGAGTTTCAGTTTTTACTTTCTTCTTAAAAACTTAAGACTATTATTTAAATAGACCACTAAAACTACAAATTGGTACTCAAAATTTGGAAAATATGGGAGTGAAATACCTTAACCAAGATTTCTTGTGCCAAAGCATCAAGTTTCGATGGGATAGAATAGTAATTTATTTGGCTTTCTGAAAGAAAAAGAACAAACCGAGCATCAGGGTTGTGTTTTTTTCCTTTGTTGATTCCTTTCCCTCTAATTTTGAATCAACTAGCCAACCCCAATTATTGCTATGCCAGAGAAGTGGGAAGGACACAAAGCTCCTAACAGCTGAGTGATGACTGAGGAGGTTACTGATTTATTTTGCTGTGCTCGCTAGCAGGTGGGTAAATGTAAGTACATGGCACAGCTGAGTTCCACTTTGGAGGCCGTAATCATCTATTGCAGGTGCTGTTTCCTCTCTGCTTGTGGTGAGGGGATGGAAGGCTGAGCCTGTGTCACTGCAGGGAGAGTGCTTGGATGGCACAGCCATGTATGGGGAGAGGGGAGAGATGTGAGGATGGGAGGTGTTTTGTGCAAAAGGACATAGGAGCAAGCGGTGCTTATATCTGTCTAACATACTGCAGGTACTTCTGCCCTTAGGAAAGGCCTTAGTTGTATGCTTTGCTGTTGCCCTGCTTGCCTGCTGCAGCAAATGGAAGGTGGCAGAATGAGGGAAGTAAAGTTTGTCCCAGAGCTACAGCCACTGCCTGGCGCAGTAGGTAACTGGATCTTCCTGCATCCTGGTCTTTGTTCCTTTGTTTGTGATGCTGCAGGAGATGGTGGGTCTTCTAGCTTTATTGGGCTGGAAAGAAGGGCTAAAACTAGAGCTTTCTGTGCTGGAGTTATTCCTGCATTTGTTTGAACTGCAGGTAATTAAACATATTGTTTAAACTGTGACTTGCTTTGTGGTTTAGCTATGTGCAAATGTATTCTGCCTCCTTGTGACTTTTTAGCAAACTCAGGCTGATAGTGATCAATGCTTGATGTACAGGAGCTCTGAAAAATAGGAAGACTCAATGGAATTAAAACTCTTCTTCATGCGCTTCGTTAATGATTGGTGTCAGCTCCATGTGCAGATCCAGTGTTATTTAATCACCTAAAGATCTTGGATGTTTAATGAAAAGTAATTTTCCTTATTTTAAATCTTCAAGACTTATTAACCTTTCAAAGGACGTATCTGTGAGCTCTGCTTGTGCCCTAAGAAAAGTGCTATACGTTGCTAGGTTCTGGTGCTTTGGCTCAGGAAGCTCTGCTATCTGTACTTCATCCTTTCTGTTCAGCATTGATTGCAGTATGTAAACCAAGGGAATTAAGGGGGAAAATATGGAGAATAAGTGGAAGAAGAGAGGGAGTAATATATATCAGGATCATAATTCCTCTCTGTGTCTTTCCTCTGTCTGTAATTAAATTAGAGAGGTCTGTGGAGACTTCATATATCACCTTCCCATAAAGCGACTTTCTTCTGGATTCTTTCTTCCTGCATCAGGATATTTTATTTCTTCAGTAGTTACAGCGAAATGTTATTCTCCAGTGAGGGCTAATTGAGAATAATTAACTATTGGCTAACGTGCACTCACATCATCAAACAGAAGAGGGCACTAAATCAAAGGCAGTGGATTACTAAAACCCAGAACAGAGACAGCATCTCCCCAAACCTGGAGCTGAACAATACAGGAGGAAATGAATAATGTATGATTTTGCTCGCTAGAGAAAATTGGCTCTTTTTTTAATTCTTTTTTTTTTTTTTTTTTGCTAATTGTGGTTTGGAGAAAATCCAAATCATACAGATCCTTTTCGTCCCACTGTTGTAGTAAGCAACTCATTTCCAATGCAAACTATGTGGTGCTGAGGCTGTTAGAGCAAGAGAGAAGCCAAACCTGGAGTAACTGTTCAAGGGCTGACAGCTCTTGCCAATGGGAGTACAATGAGGCTGGATGTGAATGTCTTTGTTGCCATTTAAATGATTAATGGAGTTGTATAAAATCAAAATCACTATGGTCTTGCCCCTTTTTGCTTATTTGCAGTATCAGAAGTAGAAGGAGCTTACACAAAGTGTTTGACCCTGGTTATAAACACAGAAGTACTCTGAAGCACTTGAAGTTGTAACTTAAACCTGTTAATAAGAAAAACCTTAATGACTGGAATTGTCCCTTCCCTCTCCTGTCTGCCTTCAGCATCTCTCTTCTCAGTCTTGTCTGAGGTACTAATTCTGAGACATCCTCACTCGGGCACTATCCACATGAAGACACTTCCTAGTTACAAAGCTTAGATGTCCATAAATGCAAAGTACTTTCAGAAGTTGAAATAATATGTTATGAAAGACAAATTTATCTTTGAGGACATTCTTTTCTTTAAAGAAAAAAACAGTTGAAAATAAACTAGAATTACAGAATTACTTCTTTTTTTTTTTTAATAAATTCTTTTTTTTTTTTTTTTTTTCAAAACATCAGTTTTCAAAGGGCTCTCCTGTTTCAGAAAGGCCCCCGTTTGTGAGACTTCTGTTTAATGGTATGTCTAAATGAACAAAATCAACATGCTGTGTACCTCACGTGTACCATCCTCTAGTTCTTTGACATTTTTACACTTCTTGTACAAAGTTATAGGCCTCGGGGAAATGTTTGTTGCTTTGTCACATGTAGATATTCAGTGGCCCTTCCTAGGCTCAAAATTTCTGTGTTGCTACTTGCATTTGACAGGGATTGGTATTAAAGATCTGCTCCAGCTACCAGTATACTGTCAAAATAGCCATTCTTATTTCGGATCCCTCTAAGTTGTTTCACTGAGGGGTAAAAAAAGAAAAAACTTACTGTCAGGATAGATTGGGAACTGGTCTCCTGACGTACTTTTCTTCTCTGTGCTGAGGGACAAGAACTAAGAGAGGTGATACCATACAGACACTACCCCTGCTTCTTACCACCATTCTGATTTTTTTTTTTGTTGTTGTTGTTTCCACCAGCAATAGACTCTGATCTCTCAGCTTAATTTTTTTTTTTCCTTCCTATAAATTGTCTGGTAGGATCTTAAGTAAAAGCAAGACTATTTAAATTCTTCCAAATTGTGCATATGAAGTGATTGCTGTAGCCTCTGTGGTCTGTGTGACCCTTTTGCTGTGCCATCAGGCCTTCCTCACGTCCTTTAATCCCGTAAAGCCAGCAGTATTCCATGGTGTACCCAGATAACTCAAATGCTTTCCTTCTTGTGGTGGAGACGGGAAGTCAGCTAAAAAATAGCATTGCTGTAGCTGGTAAACAGCCATACACGCGTCAACACGTCAGTTGGCTGCTGTGGGTCAGCGCAAACAATAGCTGCTTCCTCCAGAGGGGACACATGCTGCTGGAGGTCTCCTCTGCTCAGCTGCTTGCATTCCAGAAACTTACAGGAACTTAGCTTTGAGATTTCTATCCTGTTATAAAATGGGCCTCAAATTTGCAAATGATGGCAAAAGGGAAGGAATGGCAAATGGACAGATACAAAGATAGCTAGGCCTCAAAGCTTTTTTTTTTAAGCTGAAAGCATAGCTTATTTTAGTGATGTTGGAAAACTGGACAGAAAGAACTGTATGCTTTTATATCACTCTGTAAGCACAATATAGAGTCTATTGAAAGTTCACATTGAAAACAACACCAAAAACGCAAAAATCAAGAAAACTAAGACCTTGTAATTCCTATTTTAGAAATTATCAAATGTTTTTTACTGTTGTGCTCTCTAGATTTTTCACAAAATAGTTTATATGTCCTGAAAATTTATCCTAGGAATGGGAAAAAATAAAACCTTATTACACCTATGGAGTTACTGCTACTTCATTAATAATGATTTGCAGAGTGAACTGTCTGACAGAAGGGTTGTGGGACCTTAACTCCATCATTTCTTTGCCATTTCTTCTGGGTCATACTTCTGGGTCTGAATCAGTATAACTTTCCCCTTTCAACTACATGACTGAGGGCAGTGAGGTCGGCATATAGAATTAGGCTACAGATTTTTGAGGACCAATGTTTTAAAAAACAACATGGAGCACAGCTTTCTATAAAAGGGACAGAGCAGCATCTGCTGAAGTGCTGACCCTATGTTATCACACAGCAGTATCCCTGCAGCAGCGGTTTTGAATTGAATTGTTTGCAAGCCCACTTTATGAGTGGGTGATGGGGGCTATCTTTTTTTTTTTTCCTTATAGCTGCATCATTTATGTAACTTCAAAAATAATCCAACTGAACTGGTCCAAACCCCTAAGTGGCCCTGCTTTATCTTCAGTTTCAAGTTTAATATTTTTCAGCCTAGCTCTTTTCATTTAACTTAAGTTGGTTGAAAATCTGTTCTTAAGAGAAATACAATTTTGCGTATGGAGAGTTAATCTAACTTCATTTGAAAAGAAAGGATGCCATTGTGATGATCTTAAAACAATGCTGTTTTTCTCCGCAGAGAAGCACAGGTCCCTGCAGTCAGTGTGTGTTTGCCACAGCTGAGGTGCCACTGAGCTTTCACTGTAGAGGGCTGTGCAGCTCAGCTCATTAGGAGAAAAAGTGAGAAGTGGGGAGTCACATAACCCAGATTAGGGATGCAAAAATGCTTATACCTTGGCATCCGTGCTGAGAGTGAAGTAAAACTGAATAAACAAGAGGACTGCACGGGCCATGTAGCAGGAAAACAAACATTGGTGTTACAGAAGAGGTCACTTAACGTCTATCTTCAGAGCACCTCTAAATTTGCAACCTTGTGCCCAGTGATTCCATGAAGGAGCTTTGGAGATGTTCAGAGAAGCCTTAACTCATATGACTTTTGTTTGGTTGGCAGTGGGCCTATGCTTTGAAGGAAGCTGTTTGCTCTTCTTAAAGAGGATCGTGGTTTCCTTCTTTTTCTGAATTTTAACTTGAACTCATGGAAAGAAAAGTGACTAAAGGAGTACGTCAAGTTAGGACTAATTAAGCATGGAGGTGAAGCTGACATAACTTGGTTCTGACAGGTTGCAAAAGAAATTGCACTGATGGCTAAAATTCAGCTAGACTCAGTCCCAGCTTATGACAAGGCAACTACTGTCAGGGAGGCCTCCTAACCTTTTCCTTCCTGTAGCCTTTTCCTTGACATGCACTTTCCTTTGCCCTAAGTAGTCTTCATTTATTTTACATGTATGTTGACAGCTACCATCTCTGATTGAACTCCAATCCCTATAAAATGTGAACGTCCATCATCCACTGAGACTTTACCTTTACATTCCTGTCAGAAAAAGAAACTTACACGCCTATACTTTAAAACATAAAATAATTACATTCCTAACACGCAAACATTGAATGCTCTTCTGTATATTCCAGCAGAAACATTGAGGTTGAGATATTGTTAATAAATGCTAAGATATACCAAATTTCAGCACCATAAAGTAATAGTAAATCCTGTAATTTCCAACACCCAAGTGCATGCTTTATTAAACATCTAGCAGGCTCAATTTGTGGTAAGACCTAAATTTTGCTATTACGTATGCTCTATTATAAAGTGACTGTTTAAGTTTACGACTTCCACGAGAGGCTGCATTACTAATGTATTATTAACACTGCCTGACACCTTGTGGAAGGTAAGAATCTCCAACGCGTCCGTGCTTCAGGGCACATACCTGGCATTTTGAGGGCCACCTATATTGTGAGGGAGACGTTTGTGCCCAAATATTTATACCTTGGAAAGCTGCATACCAGGTAAATGTAATCTAGGAGGGCCAGTCAGGTTGTGGGGCTGAAGGATCTTACCTCTTTAGGAAAGGATGCTGCTGCTGTGAGGACACGGAGGGACGAAATACCCAGTTCAGGTGTGTAAGGAACAGGAGGAGTCAGACCTGTAGGGGTGGTGCAGTGGGAGCTGAGGGCTGGAAGTTGGCCTTGGTGGAGGAGGAGGTGGAGATGAGTGCCAGGTGAGTGTTAGCTATGGATGGTCAGATGGGAACTGTCAGAGAAGTGCTCTGCACGCTGGTGAAGCTGAGCACACGTTGTGATGTGCTTTATCCATGTCCTGCTGCTCTGGGGGTTCCTCTGAGGGGCACGTCAGACTTTAACAGCGCTGACACACAAAACCTTGAGGCTGCCGAGCTCTTTTGAGCACCTGCCTTCGCAACCCTCGTCTGCTTATCAAAGCGCTGCGTTTTTTTGTCCCTTTCCCCCCGCACTGAGGACGCGCCGCCTCACGACGGGTGCCGACCCCACCGGCCGCTCCCTGAGGCGAGCCTCGCGCCGCGCCCTCCCCAGCGGCTGCGGGCGGTTGCGCAGGCGCGGGGCACGGCCGCGGCTCCCCGCGAGCATGTGCAGAGGCGGCGGGGGGGCCGAGCCGGGCCGGGCCGAGCCGAGCCGAGCCGGGCAGGTTTGGCCGCCGCAGCCGCCCCGCCCCGCCCCGCTCCGCCCCGCTCCCGGCGGCTCTGCCCGGGCGGCGCCCACCGGGCCGGGGCGCGGAGGGAGGCGGCCTGCGGGCACGGTAAGAGCGGAGCGGGGCAGAGCGGAGCGGGCGCTGTCAGGCGGCTCCGCCTGAGGGTGAGGGGGGGCGCGGGGCGGCTGTCAGCGCGGCCTGGCCGAGCCGAGCCCTGCCCGGCGCCTTGTTTACCGGCGGCGGGGAGGGGGGGGACAGAGGCAGCCGGGGGTGCCCCCGCCGCCCTCACGCCTCCCTCGGCTGCCTGCGAGGCGCTGAATTGCCGCGAGCAGCTGTCAGCGCTGCGCCGCCCCTGTCGCGACTCGACTCTATCGCGACGCTTGGTCCGGCGCCCTGACAGCAGGCTGTGTGCGGCCTAACGGGGCGGAGGGGCGCCCTGTGTGTGTGTGCAGCTGAAGCAGTGGGGTTGTGGGGGAAGCTCGGGGATGGGGCAGCTCCGCCCCGCCTCGCAGAAATACCCCAGGGTACGCGGGCATCGCCGTGTGGTGCTCTGAGGGGGGCTTAATAAAGCTGCCCGTCCCGCTGGGGGCTGCGGGACAGGGAGGTCTGAGCCTCCAGTTCTCACAGCAAAACTTTGCTTCCCGTGGTCTTAGGGAAGCTAAATGCAAGGCTTCCTATCCCCCTGTGATGGGGCTGCTCCGAGGGGCTGCCCTCTCCCCTCACTCCCTCTCTGGCAGCATCACTCCCTTTAGGAAGGGTGCTGGGAACAGGGAGATTTTTTTTTTTTTTTTTTTTTTTTTTTTGTATGATGGCCTCAGTGCCATGCTCTGTTCCTCTCTGGGGTTTCAGTGATACCAGGTTCAGAAAGTCCCCAAACTTCAGCCTGCTGTGCTCCATCACCGGTTGAGCCACCGAGGGGCTTTATCTCCGTAAAGCTAACGTAGAGGTCTTGCTCCTTTGTTCTCTAGGACATCCTTTGAAAGTGAATCACGGATTTGGTGTGCACTGCTTCCTTTGTTTGTTTGTTTTAAACCTGCATCCTTTTTTTTTTTTTTTAATCTGCCCCTGCTCTTTTATTATGTAAAGCGATGAATAATTGTTCCCTGCTCTGGGCTGTGGGGGAGTGGAAATGGATGTTAAGGACCGGCAAGTGACATGAAGGAAGGAGAAGTGCTGGTAGGAAGTAAGGGTGGGCATGGGAGAGAGGGAAGAGAAGGTTTCAGGGAATCTTTAAATAGAGAGCAGTGGGGAGAGGGCCCAAGAGAAGCGTGCTGAAGTCACAAAGCTTTCTGCAGAACGGTAAGAGTTTGTAAGTCATTATAAGCTCTTGGGGCTCATCAGCTTTAGCTATTGATTGAGGTTTCAGAAGAAACTGAGGATGGACAGATTTTCTGGTTAAATATATGTGGAAGCAGTTCCTCGAGTTCCTTGCTGGATCGGGTGCACCATTAACTCGATCCGACGTGATAATTCCTGTGCGTTCAGCAATAGGCTTGCTGCCGTGTTGGGTGGATGCTCCTGGTGCTCTGAAGTATGTTGTGGCCACTTTTTGTGGCCATACTTCTTGAACTATGCTTTGACCACTCCTTATTTTGACTTCTCTTTCTGTAACTTTCGGTGTAATTGCTAAAGTGCTATAAATTGCATGGCTGTCTGTTTTGTTCTTCTGAAGCTGGAGTTGCAAAGGTTTCCCCGTGTCATCTTTTTGAGTGGACCCTGTGATTCTCTTTGATTTTTTTTTCTCCATCAGCTGTTGCGCTAACTTGTCCTTTTTAGTTTTTAGACTAGTTCTGTGTTTCAAGAAAATGAAGTTAACTCACAGTTTCGCCTGCAGATGCCAGTGTAAATCAGTCAGCCAGAGCTGTGAAGTCGTCTGGGAAAATGTCTTAAGAAGAACTTTCATTTGGCCAAACTTTTTTTTTCTTTTTCTTTTTCTTTTTTTTTTTTTTTTTCAGTGTTCTTTACTTTGTAGTATCAGAGTGATGGTGACAGGTCCTTGGTATGCGTGAGGTACTGCCCATGAAAGACCACCTTTGTGCCCTTGTGGAGCCTTGTTGCAGTTAAGGGAATTCAGCAGTGATCTTGGCCGGTGTGTTTCTGTGCATATAACATATATCATTTTCAAGCTGACTTCTTTAGCTGGTTTGATCAAACTAAGGAAAGGCTTTCTTGAGAAAAGCTGTATGTGATGCTAATGCTGGCTGCAGCCCTGCTCTTGCGGTTGCATCTGTGTAGGTATCTACATAAATCCGTCCTCAGGATTTTGGATGCCAGCTGAATAAAAGGGAGACATTGTTCCAGGCGCTCTTATGTTTCTTCAGACTGCTGTGGGAGCAGCTGCCTCTGATCACTACTGCCCAGTCTTCTGGATGTTTTTCTTGTTTTCTTGTGTGGGTACAAACGTATGCATTTTTTTTTTCAAGCACAGATGTTTTTGTTTGTTTGCGTATAATTTAAATAAAACTATACTACAACTATTTGCAGTATTACACACAGAATTAGTCTTGAAGCCAGTCCTAAATAGCTTCTTGTTGAGTCTGGCACAGGAGAGGTGCCATCCCTTTCATACCATTTTGCATTACTTCTTTAGTTCTGTTAAGCTGCTTGTTTGCTTCTCTGTTAACTTGACCGTGGTTGCACACCGAGGGACTGACTTAAAATTTGGTGTTTTGTGTGACTGCTACACACTTGTTTAAGTTGTGATGTGCGGTGTCTTTAACCTTGTCTGGTAGTTACCCAAAACATAAGAGGAATGTTTGGATTTCTTGTAGGCAGATGCTTGGGTACATAATGTAGACCTTCTAAGTATAGTCTTAATCATGGCAATAAGCTGTTTGGAAATGTGGTAGCCTTTATAACAAGTGCAGCCTGTGAAGACCAATGTTCTGTATCTTTGTGTCTGTTGTAGTGATGAACAGAAACTTCTTGCTGTTGAGGTGAGGACTGTAGCTTTGAGACTGTGATTTATTTATTTATTTATTTATTTGGGGGGGTGTTGGGGGGAGTGGGGAGGGGATTGGGGCACCTAGGCTTGTTTCTGTTCTCCTGCAAGATATGCATAAAAATAGTTGGGGATTGTGCAGCAAAGCTGTTTTCCCTGTTATAAGGGGTATTTCAAGTGATTCAGAACTAGTTTCTCTGCATTTTCCAGTGATTAGGAAGAACAGAAGAAGCTGGATGTCAGGTCTGTAGTGAAATGATTTGGTCAGCTATTTTGGAAATTTCAGTCTATTTAATTATTTATTTTTTTTTCCTCTGATGTAATTCCATGTTTTGCTTTGGTGTGAGCACCCACCCAGAAGTGAAGGAAGTGTAGTGCTTTTTAAGCTTTCTGTATGTTGTACTGTAACTCGACAATAGTCATGCTTTGATTGAGCTTTTGTGCTTGCTGATCACCCCTTACTTAAAAACTCAGTCTTGTTTTTTGGCCTTTTTGTCTCACTTAAGCTTAGAAAACACGGATTTTGGAAGCGATGTTTTGGAAGTAGTTAGGGAGTCTTTTCCTTTTACAGAGGTTGAATGAGGTGTTTCTTGCTTGGGAGAAGAGAGGATGGGGAATAGATCTGGTATTCTGCTGAAAGTCACGAGCGACATGGAAAGGGTTCCACATGAACACGCTGTGTAGTGAAGGCAGAGAGAGCCCACGTGTGGCTGCTTCCTTCAGAAGGGGATGCATCTGCAGGAATCTGATGTCCACACACCTACCAGTCTGTGCCTTGTTCTAGCTTAGAGCTGCTAAACCACACTGTGCTGCAGCTGTTGGTTTCCCACTTGCTGCTCGGTGGGCTTTTCTCTTTTTCCACCCTGTCAGGTTTGTGAAAAGTTTGCTGGATAGGAAGAGTCTTAGTGTAAAGTCCAAATCCCGATCTCTAAACACTCTGGGCCTTTTGTATATTCCTTGTGTGGATGGTTCTGTGCCATCCATCTGATGATACCACCCCTTCAATGAACGCAGAGATGGAGCATCCTAGTCATCCCCCTGTATATTTCTCTCTGTAAGGTTTTTGTTCATTAGGAATTTTGCTGGAAAATGCGGATTCTGTAGGAGCATCTGTGCTCCTGCGCTCCTCTAACTTTGCTTCTGCAGGTAATTGGTTACTCCTGTAGAGATAAATCAGTGCAGAAGGCATCAAAACTTCTTGTAACCTAGGAGACAGAGAAATATCAGGGTAGGTTGTTTTTTTTTGGACATAATCTCATCTAGTATACCGTATGAAGTGTTTTCTGTTGCTGCGATCTGGCAGCTGTTTGGCCACCTGTGTGGGATTATAGTAGATTCAATATGAATGTACAGTGCGCACGGTCTAGTGTGCGGGTGGTTATTTGTGTCAACGCACTGCATGGGAACCAATTTAGCTTTGTGTCGTGCTTAAGCTGTGCAAAAGTGCTACCTGTAGCGCTCTTATGTTCTTGCATGGACATAAGTCTGAGTTGCAGGAATAATGCCAGTGTTTGAAATCGATCGGATTAAAATAAGTTAAAAATAAATTTTCCATTCTTTGGACTCCTCTATTGGGTTATGATTGTGCTTGGCAGTGTTTCTAATGTGGATCTAAATGGAAAACTAGAATAAAAAGGTCTGTTTCCAGGGAAAGTGTTTGTTTGTTTGTTTGTTTTTTTCCTTTTTCCTTTGGATTGGTTATTTGGGTGTATTCATATACAGCTGTTTTTCCACTCTGTGTATTTCTGAATTTAAAGGCTTTCGAAATGTGGAAATTGGTGGGCAGGTAAGGAGCAGGCTTTTTATGCTGCATCCTGGAGGGTGACAGGTGCACATGGCTTCGAGGATGCTTTTTGGAGGCTTTTCAGTTTGAATCCTGTGGGGGGGGGGGGGGAGGAGGTCTTTGCTTTATTTTCCGCTGTTTCGTTAGTAAGGCTAGAATTACTTTCTGACTATTAGTCTTTCTTTGATGAAAAAGAAAGTAATACTACGTTGATTTTTCATGCAAGTGAAGTATTTTTAGGCATGAATCAAACTTTTTCTGAAGTTGAGTGCCTACATAAGCAAAAGCACCTTGCTTTTTTCTAAATGGCATATGTTTTTTCCTTTCCTTTGGAATATGTCTTGTGCTTACTCTGCTGCTGCAATAACAACGACTTAAGGTGGTGTCCTTTTATTCAGTTTTGATTTCCAAGACATGAAGATGAGTTGCCTAGAAAGCTGCCATCAGAATTTGTTCTTCTTGGCTACTGACTTGTTGTGCTGAGTTGGTTTGATAACAGAAATGCCTTTCTAAACCCCTTTTTGTGGCATGCTGAAGGATTCTTAATACTTTTGGTAAATGAAGCTTTTCAAGCATCTTTTGCATAGTATTATTTTCTTGACTTTATTTCTTAGTTGCCATCCAGCTGGGGAGAACAGTAACAATATTTTTTGCTAGCATACCTAAGCTATTGTGTCCATGAAGATTTTTCCTGTTGCTGCGTGAATCTGAGCTAGCATTTCACTGTGTAGGCAAGATTAAGTCAGTTGAAGCTGGCTGCCTGCTGTTGAGAAGCAGGGTTATTGAGTTTACTCATTAGTCTATTAATTATAAAGTTCTTTCTTCATCATTGTGTGTGTTGGAAGATGCATTTTTTTTTCCCCTTCTAGACCTCTTTGACTGTGTTAGCTTTTTAAAAAGGTGGATTTTATTAAGAATTGTGGGTTTCTGACTTCTGTTACAATGCATTGATCTCTGTGGAGTTACTTGCAAGGGTAATTGATATCAGATTGGCTTCTTATGCCTCACGTGGAATATGTGCTTTCTGTTGTACGACTACGAAGCCAAGCCTCTTAGTTTGCATCTTGAAATAGTAAACTGCTCTTCACGGCCCAGGGTTTATGAACACAGGTTATTTGTCTTTTGGAAAGACAGGATATGAGCTATAAGATTTATACAGAATAAATAAATAGCAGTTGTTTAGAAACAAAGCTCTGCAGTTAGTCTACTTTGAAGAAATTCACAAAGATGGAGGTTGTGTATCTTTATAAGCTAAAGTCCACAGTTTACTTCACTTAAAGTGAAAGTAAACTTCACTTTACTTCACTTATGCTGTGAAACTTTTTTTTAAAATCATAACAATTTCCTCTATAGAAAAGAAAGAAGTGGAACTACTACAATGCTTTTTATTTCAAGTAAAACCGTAGGTTAGAAATTAGGTGTGTATTAGTGGGATGTATATTATATATGAATTGCTGTAGAAGGGCAATATGTTTGAAAAGTTGATGAAATTTAATGAAACTACAGGTTTATGAAATGACTACAGAACGAATAGAGTAAAAGAAAATGTAATTTGAAAAATATTTCCTGACTTAATAGAGAAACAGCTGCTGTATAAAAATCATACTAACTCAAACGTACATCTCAGAGTTTGTTGCTGTTCGACCCCAGTGAGAAATCATCATTATTTTGGCTGATTGAAAATATATAACTCTATTATTTGTTTTTCAAATTAACGTATGAAATTCAACAAATTGAAAAGAATGAAATTTATTACTGTATTATTAAAAGTAAATCTGAATCTTGTGTTGTATGACAATACTCAGTGTTAACTTTACCTAGGTCAGCACCATCTTTCTGTGTTGTGTTCACTGATGTCCTCTCTTGATGTAGAGATGCATCAGGCAATAACTTTTCTAAATGTTGAAAGTCTTTTGAGTGTAAACTGTGCAAATAACTTAAAACTATTTTGTGTTTCAGCCACCTGTTCCTAGCTGTTTAACAGAAGTGGATTGTGAATTTAAGCCTTTGATAACCTCAGCCTATCAGCATTACAGTCTTCGGGACAGATAGCAGCTCTCAAAGCCTCTTCAGGGGATGCACCATGACATCAGCTGTGATTGACACTGGAGGTCCCGGCCTGGAGTTCGACAGCAATGGAATAAAAAAAGAGGAGGTTAGAAAAAAAAGAAAAACAAACAAACAATTTACTAACACACTTAATAAATTTTATCTCAGTTTGAAAGAAAAATTTACTGTGAACTCGTGCGTGAAATGGACCAGAGATTGTTGTATGGAGTATTATAGAGCAGACCATTTTTCAAGGATCTCTTATTTGATATATTATCGCAGGGGAGTGGAAGCAGTAAGCTTTGAAGTCTGTGGTACAACTGTGGACTGAGCTTACAAAAAGAAATTCTGTACTAAGCACCTCTTTAAAGTAAAGATCTCAGATGTGTCTTGAGGTAGGATGAGACAAGCAAAACAGTACAAGGACCATTTTCAGTGTATTTGCTTCTATTTTGCGTTGTTTAAAAAAAAAAATATATATATATTCTACTATCCTGTAGGTTGTGGTAAATTTTGTGTTTGGCAGAGTTCCACTCCTGCAACACTTGAACAGATTAAGTATGCTGTAACAGACATTTTGATCCTTAAACAAGTAGAGATAGGCATATGGGCTTTGAAGTAGCTAGTTCTTTTGTGATAGCTTATATATTTAATCCAAAACATGAGTGTTCATAAGATAGAGGTCAGCCATAGGTATGTTGCAGTCTACAGGCAAAGCCTTGATTATGTTTCGTGGAGAAGGGAGAGAAGAAATACTTTCCACAGCTGAGTGTCTTAACTAAAAAGCTTGCTGTTTTGCAGTATCTTAAAGTTGTCTGATGCTTTAAATCTCAAGTGCTTAGAGTCAGGAGTGAGATTCAGGAATGTCCCTCTGGTAGACAATAAGCTTTTTTTTTTTTTTTTTTTTAATATTTCCCTTTAAAAGAAATTTTCTTCTAAAACCCTTCAACATTGTTATTATTCCATAAAATATGTAAGAGCATAAAAGGAAAGTACTGATCTAGAGTTCAACAGTGCAGTATTTAGAGTTTTTTTTTTTTTTTCTTTCTATAGGAAAATGAGCCAGTCTCTGAATTCCCTGCAGTGATTGTGGAGCCAGTTCCTAGTGCCAGACTAGAACAGGGTTACGCTGCTCAGGTCCTGGTTTATGATGACGAGACTTATCTGATGCAAGATGTAGCAGAGGAACAAGAAATTGAGACTGAAACTGTGGAAACAGGTAGACTTATTTTATTTTCCTATTAGATTTTATTCTTTTAGAAGTTCATGAGGAGTGTGACTTTGTATTTAACTGCAGAGTAGAGATCCTGACCTGGTATCAGATCTGTTGCTACTGAAGTTACTTTTACTTGGCTTCAGTGGCAGCAGGACTGGGGCTTGTCCTGATAAAAATGTCACCCTAGGTATAGTGTAATGAATTGTAACGCTGCGTGCCCTCATGAGTAGGGGAATCTTCATTTATGTGTTTGTTACCTTGTTATGCAGGGGTTTAGAAAGGCAACTAAACATGGAATTCTTAAAAATCAGCTGAGCCAGGAACCTGGTTAGAATTTAGTTTTACAATGTGTCTGAGCCAAGTAACTGCAGGGCAGCTGGCAATAGACTGTGCTGTTCGGTTTACCACATCTTCCAATTCTCTCCCCCTGCCCATGAGCTCTCTGCTCTGTCCTTGCTATCCTGCTTTTTTTTTTTTTTTTTTTTTCCTCTGAGAGTGATTTTAGTGCTGATTTAGTGGCAGAAGAGCATGGCTGGAGGGAATGGAGTTGAGCTGTCCTTTTATGGGCAAAAAGCCTAATAGATTGAAATCAACTCAGCTATATGGGAAGGTAACAAGTTATGAATGAGGAAGGCAATAGAGCTTTGGCGTTAAATCGACTGACCTATTTAGGGATGTGTCTATCTTTTTGTGCACCTTTTTTCCAAAGCACATGCTTATGAGCTTTGATCTTTCTGTGGGACACCTAAGTCTATTTAAACAGTCTGAAGAAACAAAGGCTGTGCTCCTATGGGAGCCTAATGACATCTAATTGCCAGGCTGCTGCTGTGCAGCAATTGCCATGGTCCCTCCTGCTTTCTTGTGCTTATACTTGTTGAACTTCTTTTTAACCATTTCAGTATGCTGATTTTGCAAGTAGAGAAGCCCTCAGCTGCTCAGTATTTTTGCAGGGTTAACTTTGCTGATTTACCATGCTGACATGGTTCAGCGAAGGACCTGATGAGTGTTGGGAGGGGTGGCTGCACACAAAGGGAGGACAGGTCCTCTTGGGCATTCGATACTGGACTGGAGAGACCACTTGAGCAGAGCATGGAGAGCTGACTTTCGTATCCTTGGGCTGCCTAATTTAGAGTTGGAGGTTTGAATTCATGATAGGCAAGACAAAACTGACAGGCTCTCCTCTCAGTTGCTTAACTTCATAGCCCAATAAATATAGGTGCATTCCCATCTGACTTGGTAGGTTGAAGTTCAAGTTGTTCCCTAACTAGTAGATGAAATTGCTCATATGTTTTCTGAATGTGGATGTTAATCTCCCGTGGCACTGCATCAAAAACTACATGCATCAACTTTATAAGATATGAATGAACTAATGGTTTGGGTTTTGTGAGAATACTTGCAATTCCAGTTTACTGGAATGTGTTTTGAATTAAATATGCCACTTAAGAGTTAAAGTAATGTAAAGAAAAAGTATGAAATGTGTATTTTTTTAAAAAACATATTTTTGACTATGGTAGTAAAATTTCTGAGGTTAAGGTAAGTGAAAAGTGAGGCTATTCTTCCCCAGAAGCTGAGTTTTATAAATTAAACTTGTATTTGACAACTGTTAAGTGCTTGTACTTTGATACCTTCTGCATTCAGAGATGTTGCTTTTTAAACATTAAGTATCCCTCTTCTTGCGAGTAAGATTTTGATAAATTGATGGCTAGGAGAACAGCACTCTTAGAATAAAGAGCTACTGCAAATTAACTCTATATGTTTTTAAGTATCACTTTCTGGCTACAGTAAATTGGTAGAAATTACAGTTAAAAATTCATAGTTCTTTTGTGGGGATCTTTCTTTTAAGCTGTTGTTTGGGGAAATACGTGACTGCTTCCAAGTCTTGATATTTGAAAGTACAGTCTTAAACTTTATGGATCAGTTTACACAATAATTTGGTGAGTTTGTGGCTGGGATTGTTACAGGGTGTGTCTTGGCTGCAGATGGATTGTATTTATTTATTTTTTAAATCTCAGAATACCTTTAGTATGTCCATAAAAATTTAGTGTAACAACATAATAAAATACTGCAGTTCATTCAAATGTTTAAAACTTCAATATTCTTGATACAATTATAAAGAAAGATAATGTGCACAGGAAAGCCAATTTTTAGTAGTGTAGATGAGAAATTAAAATATAATGATTTAAAACATATTAATAGGTATTATAATTTGTGATTCCAAGAGGTCTTTGGGGAGAGAGATAATCCTTTCATATACTCCAGCTTCTCCTTGTTATTTGTACAGTATGTACAAAATCGATCCAGTGCAATTTTCATGATGCAATTATATATGACAGTGTGTAATGTTTCCAGATGGAGTTTTTAACTACTGTTGATGAAAACTGCTTGGATTAGACTGTTCCAATGGAGGCAGTCTTGTGGGGCATCATAAAGAATTCTTGACTGTATTTGAAATGACATTTATCCACTTAACATAATACATGTATGGTTGCCAGTATCTCTACTGTTGGCCATAGGTGGCTTTCTTTTTTTTTTTTTTTTTTTTTTTGCAACAAGCTGTTTGCAATTCTAATGACTGCTGATTTACATGCTTTATAACTTCACAAAATATTTATTCCAAGAGCCCCGAGCTACTTTGCAGTTAATCTAATCCTCTATAATTTTAGTTCAATGCAACGTTTCTAGCCTTTGGAGATATGAATCAGTGTCCTTTGTGCTAAAAGTAATGGAGTAACTGAGGTGGTAGAATTTACTTAAGACACTGAAGAGATGATTTGTACTGTGCATTGAGTGGTTTGTTTGTGGCTTGCTGCTCTGTGACTGGATTTGAGACTGTGTGTACTGCAAGGACCACCAGTGCTGATCCAAGGCAGAATCAAGACCTGTTATGTGGTTTTGTATTTAAAAAAAAAAAAAAAAAAAAAATTTTAAAAACTTACTGTTCATGAAATCATGATTCAAATAGGCTATATAATCATTATAGATAGCCATGCCTATAACTAATGATTTTTTTTAGTTAACTTGAGACAAGTCTGAAAGGCAAAAAAATATACTTCTTCCAGCCTGTCTCCCACTACTGTCTTGATTCGTGAGTCAAGTATAATTCATTATAATTAATCAGTTAACTATCAAATTAATCCATTAACTATAAAAATAAAATCTGACAAGCTTTTTGAAACAAGAACCACTTAGTGTTTTGAGATATATTTTTTCTGTACTGTTCCAGAAAAGGTGCCTGATTGCTTGGAACAGGAAAAAATTCTTGATAAAAGTTTTCTAGGAAAAATGAAATACAAGATTTTTGATCTTTCCAAGTGTTTATATGACATTCTCAATGAAAGTAGTTAGTGCCTTTTTAATGTTTTATAGGTGAAGTGTAAGCCTTAGAAATAGTATTTAAATTTATTTTCTGATGTGTATGATATCACTCTTAGGCGTAATACCTTTAGATTATTGGGGATGGAGTCAAAATCTTTAAAAAAACATCTTTAAATTTTGTTTACTGCAACAGTCCAAGTGTTTGTGTAATAAATAATACATCCTTCTTAATGATTGGTTTATAGTATCCAGTTTTCCTTGGCTTCCATATCCTGAGAACTTGTCTGTCCTTAAAGTATTTAGCTCTTCAAATCTGTGTTTATTCACCAAAATTTTTGCAGCTAACCTAACAACATAAGGTGCTGTCGTTAAATAAGCAACCACTCTGAAATTAAGTTTCTGTAGTTCTGTTAATTTGTAATGACACAGAACCCCTACTGTGGATGTGTGTTACTTAATGGGATAACCTAATCTTTGGGTTTGCCATATGTGCAGTGCTGAAGGTACCATAGTTAGGATCTGCTGATCTTACACATGGTTAATTTCTAGTCTTTTAATCAAACAAGGCATTAGGTGAGTGTGTAAGTGATAGGATAATGCTATTTAAAACTGCCAAGAGTTATCTGGAACTTCATTGTGAGAATTGGTTAGTACTTTCTGAACTCTCTTCATACTGATTTTAAGCCTACACCGGTGCTACTTTTCTTCTGTATTCCCTCACTTATGATGAATTTGCAAAACGAGTGTTACTTGCTTTTTACAGAACTTGTTGTACAATAGACAGCTGTTAATCAAATACTGCTGTACGTACAGTAAAACTTTATCCACCTGAGAAGTACACCAACATCATGTTGCCAGTATATACCCCTGGTTTAATTGGTTCAGTGAATTTAATTTCTTGCATCAATAGTGTTTTTCCCCTAGCTTTTGGTTAATCATCAAACAGACAAGTATAGGCTTGGGATTTTTCTTTCTCATAACCTTAAGATCAAAGAAGAGGAAACAAAACAACTGCTTTTGAGAAGTTGAGATATCATTTGACTTGTGAAGTGTCCCCACATTTTTGAATTTGATGTTCCATCAGAATTCCTCCTGTGGTATAAGCTGAAATTCTGTTTTAATTCTAAAAATATTATTGCCACAGGGGGGTAGAAGATCTGCAGGAAAATATGGGGATCTGAAAATGAGCCCCTCCAGGATTACCATCTGATGGAAAAATATTGGGCCACAAAGACAACAATGATGGTATGTTTGTCTATAATCTCTTAATTTTTTTTTCCACCAGGAATTTCAGTTGAAGCTATCGTGTAAATTGGTAGTCATCCTTAAGGAGGGAGGAGAGGAATAAACAGTGAATTTAGGCTTAACTCCTCCCCTGATTTAAACAAATGCATGTATGAAATGTATATTTTTAAGGCAAATCTTCTTTTACAGGGGAAATTTCAGGTTATTACGCTGTTATCAGCATGGGAACTAGTTTTGTGTATCTGCGTAAAGTCTCTAGTTGTTACCTGTTCTGGTTTCTGCTGCTGTTTGTCTTTTCTCATTATTATTAAAATTGTTTTCTTCTGACTTCTTTCATTTGAGTGTGAGCCTGTGAACTCTTACGTTTATCTAAGACAAGTTTGCGTTGGTTGTTAAATATCACATACTTAGAACTTGACTTTAGAGCTGGTTAAAATCTTACATTTGATTTTTGGCACGTGTATGTAGGGGATAACAAAAGCGATGTATCCTTCCTTTTGTCCATACGCTACTTGATCCAACTGCCTTTAGAAAAGATGAATTAACATCCAGCATACGTTTCAGTGGAGCTGACATATCCTATTGATTGAACTCTGTTTCTTTACTCTGATGGCTTGATAAGAATTCTTCAAAGCAGAGAACAGTTTGTCTGTGCTGACTAGAAACCAGAATTTGGATGTTCTGTGAACTTGGTTAAACTCTCAGCTTAAGCTGGCACCATCTTCATCAAAGAGCTAAGATGAAGCCCATTTGCTAGATAAAAGGAAAAAAAAAAAAGAGATAAAGCTTTGAGTGAAGATGGAGTACTTGCTCTTGGCCAAAAATTTGATGTCTCAAACACATTTATGGACTAAGAATGTGAGTTAATTTTACACCATTTTTACACCATGTTGCTACTACACTGGTGTGAGTTCTCACTGCCATGAAATCCATTGCATTTTTGCTAGGTAAATGCCAATGACCATGAAACAACATGATGCCCCTTCAGTTGCACGTGCTACTTGTAGCATTTAGGCTAGGGGCATGTACATCTGTTCTCAGCAACATTCTTAATTCAGAAACAAAATTTAACTGCAGCTTAAATTTTGTGTCATCCTTGCTGGTGTTTCCTTTTCTGAGAACTTAATGCAAAGAGCTGCACTATGGATGTTAATGCTTTTAGGTAACTGTAACGGACTGGTTGTTGGAAACAGTTCTTTGTAGACTTCAGGTTTCTACCTTGCTGCTTTTTAAGTGCTCCATTTGTGCTGAAAGAACACTGAGACTAAGTATTCGGTTATAAAAACTATTTTAACATACACTTTTCAGTTAAGATATATACAATTATATATATTGTGGCTGATGAGGCTAACTGAACGTCTTCCTAGAACGGGGTGTTGAATTAGACCTTAGATGTACAGATTTGCACTCCCCTCTAAACTCCCAACTCTGGTTCCAACTGGGAGTAAGAAATTGTCAGACGTTACTACGAAGAGTCATTATACTGATGTAAGTTGAACCGTTCTGCAGTTTGTATCTTGTAGTTAGAATGCACTGACATGCCAAAACCATCTTGGTGTGAGTGCACAAGTTAGTGGTCTTTATTGATCAAAAATATGATGACAAACTTGAAAGTAATCATTTTTAAAGGTGAACTGCATATTAAAAGGGAGAAGGCAGTTAATAAATTCTAGGATCTCAGTAAAGCCGTGTGTATTTACAGGGGCTGAAGTTCCTGCTCAAAGATTCTGTGGATTTACAGAGTAGACGTTTGTTAGTACCAGAGAAGTCGTCTTAGGAATTGTAAATGCTAGGTCTTGAACAGAGTTGTTGTTCAATGGTGGTTTAGCTCATACGCCAGTCTGTTACCAGTCTCAAATGCTATCAATTTTGCAAACTCAGGTAATGTGCTATGGAAATGCCTGATTTGTGATGGTCTGCTAGACTTCCCTGAAGTTAAAGAGTTTAATTATAAGGCAAGGAATTCCATATTTCAGTATTTTTGGGGACAGACAAGTCTTTCTTGTTCTGCACTCACAAGTGATTGTGCTGGAATTTAGACACTTGTTATTTTGAACAACTCCTTTCTGTTTGCCAGCGGTACCGGGCATTCGGTATTTGCTGTCCTCAACCGCAGGCTACTTCTGTAGTTGCTAGAGGTGAATTTCTTCAGGATTCTGGGCAAAACTGACTTTTCTGTAACTGTCTGGAAATTGAAGGCGGCCCCTCTGCACTTGAGTCGAGACACTCCTGGAATTGTCAAGTTACCTGAAGCTTTTTAGTTTGGTTGGCATTTGGGTATGGTTCATCTGTCATTCTTTCAATTTCTCATGGTTTTGCTTGTAAGCATTCATGTGGGCTGCAGATATCACCCAGTGACAGATTGCTGTCTACCCTTGGCTGTTTAATCAAATGAAGTCAAACCAATTACCTCTCTGAGAATTAATAACTGCTTTATGATAATTGCCTTTTCCGAGCATAGCATTATCATGCTAGAATACAACCGGAATCTTCTGTGGCTAAAAATAGTTAAATAAACATTTTTCTTTCTGGTTCAGTGCTTGCCATCAGTGATGGGCAGTGAAGGAAAAAGGTGTTGTTAGAAGGCTGTAATTTTAGTATTTGAAGTTACAGAGCTTGTGAAGTAGCTTCCTGAGGGAAGCTAGACTCCTTTGCCAGAGACGTCTTCCACATGTTTGTCAGAACTGTGATAGAAGAGGAAATTTTGCCTAGGAAACTGGGGAAGAGGAGACTTGTAATTCCTCTATAGTCCCTGAAGGTGACTCTTCAGGGAAGTGCTGGAGAGATGATTCCACTCCCATCAACTTCTGCAAATCTGCTGAAACTTTCCCTTTTTTTTTTTTTTTGTATTTTGATTTTTTATATCAGCTGTCTTGCATGCAATCAGTCTCATTCATTTTATTCTCTTCGATTGTCTTTCACTTTTTCAGAATAATCCATATGAAGTTTAACTAGTGTGGTTTGCAAAGCCAAAGTGAAACGTAGTTCTTTTCATGTGAGCAGTTGCCCGTATCCCTTGGAGTTGATGGGTATTTTACTCCTGCATCCCTACACGTCAGGGGATATAATTCATTCGGACAGTATTCCTGTTGCCCAAGTCACCTATTTGCCAAAGACTCTGAAGTGAATAGGGATGGAGCTGTGTGTTTGCTGCAAACGCACTTGCTCGTTATCATCCTGAAGTTACTTATGACTTCCTACATCCACGTGTGTAACTTCCATTATTCTAACACTAAAAGCCAATAATAATAAAAAGGTAACAAATATATTCCTGCCTGACAAAGGATGATGCTGTTTCTATACATTTTTTCTACTTGACAACCGAGGAACATCAGTTAATTTGCGATTTCATTCGGTTGTATTACACTGTGGTAAATATTTCCTGCCACTTTGGGCCTCCCACCGCTCCTCCAGTGTGGCCTTTGTAGCCCTCTTTATTAGCCTTCTGCCTAGAAAGAAGGCTTTAAAAGAGAGCTTAAAAAATTAAGTGCACGTTTACTTTTTTCCCTATTGACTGTGTTTTTTCTCTGAACTGGTAAGATTTAATAGCATGACAAATCAATTGGTGTTTAACATAAAATGCTGTAAACCATACAGCTTAAACCTGAGGAGCTGCAGAACTTTCAGGGAAAATCACATTCTTCCTTGAAGTCAGTGTTATGCTTGAATGCTTTACTTTGCCATTACTTGTATAAAAGTAAGTTCAGGGTAAAATTATCGTTTTGTAGATTTATTGTAGTGGTCTACATTACAGTCTCGAAAGTGTGTAGGCCTGTGTTTTTTCAGCTGATAGGAATCCCTTGGGCATCCATCTCTCTGTGGGATCAGACTGAAGAACTCGAATGATGTGTGCAGCTGTTCTCGGCCATTCCACGTGAATTGGCAAACACCACGCTGAGACTGCTGTGGTAAATAAATGCTGCTTGGAAAACTGGTATTAAGCCAAAAGCTTGATACTTTGTACTCTTTTTCAAATTATTATTCTAATTCTTTTCAGATGTATGGTGTTGGTCAAAAATCACATGCGTGGGCTCCTTGGAAGTGCTTATTTGAAAAGTTTTTATTTTTTTTTTATTTTTTTATTTTTTTCATGTTTTGTTTTTTATGCCTTAGGCACAATCTCATTCTACTTGTAGGGGGTAGAGGGAGCAGCTGGGATACCTGCCAGACACTTCAGTTTGTGGCTGGAAGTTGCAACCAGCGATGTCCTTGCTGAATTCCGTGCGGATCAGTAAGGCAACACAGTGTGAATGCATCTTTGGGAGGGTACGAGGGCGTGAGCTGCTGTTGTCACAGGCCTGGGTCTTCCAAGGTGTGTGGTGGCTCGGTGCACCCTTTGGGTCCATACCTAAGCTGCCAAGCTATTTTAAGGGGTATTTCTGGTGCTGTGGCCCTAGCTGCTCGCTGAAGAGACGCGCTGTGTAAATGGTGATTTTTCACGCCGGTAGGTGCCCGGGCAGTGCCATGAGCACATGGCTCACACACCGAGCGCTGAAGCAGCCGAGCTAGCAGCGCTGCGGGAGGCTCCCACTTCACCTCGAGCAATCTTTAAGGAAGGGCCGTGAGGTTTTATCGCGCGTTTAAGCGTGTGCCCCCGCGGGGCGCCTTCCCTCGTCCTTGGGCTCGTCCCCACCGGAAAAACTTCTGCGGCGCACAGCGCGGGGTCCCCTAGCGGCGCTGCTCCGCTGCCGCCCCCCCTCCCCGCAGAGCCGCGGCTGCCAGGGGGGGAGCAGGCACCGCGTGTGCGGCACCGAGCGGGCCCGCGGGCTCCTCCAGCGGCAGGAGGGGCCCAGGGGGGCTGCCCCGGCTCGGGCTCCCCCCGCGGCGCGGCGCGGCACTTCCTGTCTGGGGCCGGCGGCGGAAGGATCGGCCCCGGCCGCCCCGCAGGAAGCGCTCCCGCTGCTGCAGCCGCCGCGGTGCCCGCCCGGCCCCGCCTGGGAGCGCCACGGCCCCGCCGCGGGGGCGCGCCCCCTCCCCGCCCCCCCCCTCCCGCCCTCCCCCTCCCGCCCTCCTCCTCTTCCGCCGGCCCCGCGCGCGCGCCCGGCGGGCAACGTGAAGGCGCGGGGGCAGCGTAAACATGGCGGCGGCCCTGCACGAGGGGCCCACCAACCAGCTCGACCTCCTCATCCGCGCCGGTAAGGGCACGGCGGGGCTGGGCACGGCAGGGCAGGGCAGGCGGGGCGGCACCGGGCGGGGGACGCGGCGGCGGCACCGTGCGGGCGGCACCTGCACACGGGGCCGCAACCAGGAAGTGCGCGGGGCGCCCGCCCGTCCCGCTGCCCCCCCCCCGGGCTGAGCCGGGCGCTGCCGCCGCACACGTGGGGGCCCCAACCTCCCCCCCCCCCCCGACTCGGCGCCCCCCCCCTCCCGCCGCGCAACGGAAGCGCCGCGCTCCGCCGGGCCCCCGGTACCGCGCGGGGGGGTTGGGGGGGGTGAGGGGGGAGTGCCGGCCGCGCGGCGCCCAATGGGGGGCGGCGGCGGGGCGGCGGGGCGGGGCGTGGCGCGGCGGCGGCCAATGGGAGCGCGGCGCAGCGGCGGCCGCCCGGGGCGCTGGCGGGGCGCGCGCGCGCTCGCGCGGGGCCGGGGGCAGCGCGGTGTAAACACGGAAGTGGCGCCGCGCAGCCACGCGCCGCACGTGGGCACGGCCCGGCCACGGGGGGGGGGCTGGGGCTGGGGCTGTTTTTCTCCCCCGTCCTTCTCACGAGAAGTGCTACCGAGCCTTGTGGCACACGTCGTTTGGTTGAGCGTGCTTTATCTGCTCCTCTTCAGGAACAGCCTCCCGGCCTTTGCTTGTCCCATCCACTCTCTGTGAACCTGTGCCCTCACTTCATCCTTGGTTCTTCTTTTCTAGCTCTATTTCTTACCTCCTGATGGAGTACCTGGACTCACTCCCATCTATTAATTAGGCACTTTCTAGAGTGGCAAAAAGGTACTTTATGTAAAGCTTGCACTGAGATGTGACACGGCGCGTTTCCAGGTGTGTTGGTGCAGTGACACTGCCTCATCACACCTAAAAACTATCAGAAAACTCCCTGAGGAGACAGATGCTTCTGAGCCCCAAACCCTGGGCTGGCTAAAGGAGAAGCTGGCAAGCTCAGAAGACTTCAGACATGATGGTGGTGCTTATTTTATTGGGTGTTTTCAGAGATGTCTTTTGGTGGTGTTACTTTGTTAACTGCCATGACAGGCAGGCAGTGTGTGCTCTGTTCAGCCACAGGCAGCAGCGTTGCTATTTTTTGCTTGGTATTTGTTAGATGGCAATTTCCACATAGACCTGGGTAACTTCTGTTGAGAAAACATCTGTGAAGTTTGTAATTTCCAATGTTTTCCATTTTCTGACAGCCAGGTAGTGCTCTTTCTATTGGAAATGGGATGGCTACTGAGGGCAAAGGTGGGCTGGCTCCTTTGCTCCCTGGCTTTCTCGCTGTGCAATTGCAGCCTTGGTCCCTGGTGTTGGGGGACTTGCATCTCCTTTCCTCATGGTCTAGCCCCTAATCAGGTTGACATAATACTGGAAAAGTACAAAGAGGAATTTAAGCCACCTTTATCACCTTGTTCCTGCTCTGTGCCAAGCACCTCGTGGTGCAGCTCACAGACGTTACCTGCAGGAAATACCTTGCAGCTTTGGGTTAAAGCAGAAAAACCTGGGATGCTTGTAAGCAGTTAGGAGTGGATGACCTGGGGAAGCCGATTCAGCACTCTGCCTTGCTGCTGAGACGTGGCAGCTGTGTGAAACCCGGCGGGTTCAGCACCCGGAGCCTGCACCCAGGCTGCCCCTTACCCCCGCGGTAACCAGCAGGAACGGAAATTGAAATTCTTGCTGGGGGAGAGGGTAGTGGAAAAGCTTTGTCAACCTGCTTTCAATCATTTTTTCCATGCTGCAGATTAATGATAGGCTAAATGCTGACTGGGAATTCCTGGTTTTGGTGTTGGGGTGGCATTGATACAGGTGTAACTGCTGGGCTCTGAAGGCCAGGGCAAAGCGTTGTCCGGCAGGTGAGGGGGAACCAAGTCACCCGTTTGTGTGACACCCCACGACCTCAGAAAGAAACCTGCAGGCCGAGGGCTTCCTGCAGGTGCTCAGCGCCTGGCCTGGGACACCCCTCAGCTGTATCCTGGGAGAGAGACACTGAGAGCACCCAGGGCCTGCAGGGAAAGGGCTCAGGAGCAGGCTGCCCTGCCGGTGGATCAGTGTGGGTAATACCGACCCTTTCTGTTGGCAGGATTTGCCGTGCCCTCAGGGTAGGCTTTTGTTGTTGGAGCTCAGCCTTATCAGGTGCCTGCTGTTCCAAAAGATAAAGCCCCCTAAATAGCTTGGGGACAGGGCTGTGGCAGAAGCCTCGGTGGGCAGCTGGGATGGTTCAGACCTTTGCTTCACCTGGGATTTTGCATTTAGGTCTCCTCCAGGTTTTGGTCCTGTTATGTGTGTGCTCTGCTGGCTCGTGGGTTTTCCACTTTTGCTTTTAAAGTGGGATGTGCTGGGTCTTTTCCTCACATGTGCCTGCACAAATCTCTGTGTGTCTCTAGTGCTTTCTGAAGGCAGAAGCCATGCCAGGAGCGTGGCCCTGCTTCCCCTGAACAGCCGCCAGTTGTTCCTCGGACACTTTTGGTAACAGGATAGGAGTCCCGGAGCTGTCGTGCAGAGCCAGTGCCGAATCCCCTTTCCCTCTCCGAGCCGGAGATAGGTGACCCTGCTCGGGCTAAAGATAGAGCAGCCCGGCAGCAGCAGGCAGATTGCCTTACAAGGCTTGGTAACGCAGCGGGGCAGCAGTGGGACGCATACCTTGGGCTGCAGCACCCCGTGCCAGGTGCCTTCGGGGTCCTGCTTCCCCACGTCACCCCGAGGTGAAGAGCTGGCCTGACAGGGATCAGACCCCCTGCGAAGCCTCTTCGTTTTCCTTGTGCCCAGCTCCAGCCATCTGCGCCGCATGAGTTTCAATGGGCTCTCTCCAAGTTGCTTCAAATTAGCTTTGATTGATTGCTTAGCTCTCAGAAACTTTCTGAACTTGAAAAAAGAGACTTCTACCCTTTTCCCCTATTGCTTAAATAAAACACACTCATAGTCTTTGAATGTTTTGTTGTTGTTTTTTTTTTTTTTTTAACCCTGCTAAGCCCAACTCACAGATATTCTTAACAGCAGGACCCCAAACTGATATAACTGTTTTGCAAGCTCATTGTGTATTTATATGTATGTTTTTTGTTCAGATAGACTGAAAATCGGGAGAGAGGTGGCCTTTATATTGTAATGAGCTAGTAGCTGGAGATGGGATTCCTTTCTTCCTCTGCTGTGTCAGTGTGCAACCATCTTTATTGCAATCTGGTGTATTCTGGTTAAATCAGAGGTAGAAAGCAAATCCCCAAAGTTTGCTGCTGCAAGCTCCTGAACTCCCGATAGAAACGGGGAGTTGGCTGTGAACCAGAAATCTCAGCTAAGAAGTGCCAGTGGTGGTTCTTGTCGGTTACTTGTCTCGTGTCTTCCCTGAACATTTCTGTCTGCAGCAAGGTGCAAAGACACCTGGCAATTTGGGGAATCTACGTGGTTAAGATTGAATAGTGCTATTGTACAGCGATACCTGTAGGCTGCTGTGAGTACTCTGGTCTCATTACACTTTTTTTTTTTTTTTTTTTCCTTTTTACAGTGGAAGCATCAGTTCATGGAAGCAATGTACACTGCACAGATAAGACAATTGAAGCCGCAGAGGCCTTGCTTCATATGGAGTCTCCTACCTGCCTGAGAGATGCCAGGAGTCCTGGTATGTCAGCCACAGGTCCTGCTCAGGGAGGGGTTTATTTTTCCCACCTGTTAGTAAAACAACCAAGTTGGGAAACCGGCTTCTGTAGAGACCTGTGTACTGTTTAAAACATTTTCTTGCTCATTTCAGTCCTGGTGATTTGAGTTTTTCCACAATTTCTCCATCCTGTAACAAGCATACTTCCAGGTGGTACCATTCACCTGAGATAAGTTGTTGGGTATAGATACTTGAATAGTAACACGCTTAAAATGAACTTTTCCATCTGAACATCAGGAAATGCTTCTCTGATGTGTGGGTGATGGAGCAGTGGCACAGGCTGCCTAGAGAGGTTGTGGAGCCTCTCTCCTTGGAGATCTTCAAAAGCTGCCTGGGCACTTGGCTCTGGGTGTCCCTGCTTGAGCTGAGGGTTGGACCAGGCAGCCTCAGAGGTCCCTTCCGATCTCAGCCATTCTGTGGCTCTGTGGCCATATTTTATGTGGCTAAAATAGGGTTAATTTAAGGGAAGCCTATTTTCATCTGTTCCTCTATTTTAGAAAGACTGAATAAAGTATGTTTCAAAGCGTTACCAGTTTAAAAAAAAAAAATGATTCCTTTAGCTTGATGTTCCTTCCAAAGTTGTTTAATATGTGTTGGATGAAATAATGGTTAAACTGAAACCACAAAGCTACAGAATAGGAAATGGAGGTTGGGATGCAGTCCAGTCCTTAGTTCACTAAGGGTGAGAGATTGAGTTCTAATTTGTTTTGTTTAAAGCTGAGTTTAGTTCTAAACGCTATTTCTCTGATAATACTTTGCCTATGCCTAACGGTACTCACAGGTGTGCATGTTTTGGGGATTGATTTTCTACATGATAGTTTGTTGGAATAGAATCTTGCTATACTATTCTACATCTTGCAATACTATTCTACATTTACAGATACATTAAAATAATTGGGTAGAAACTTCATCGGATGCTCTTTTTTTTTTTTTTGTCTGTCTTCACAGTGGAAGTTTTTGTCCCTCCTTGTGTGTCAACCCCAGAATTTATCCACGCAGCCATGAGGCCGGATGTAATCACAGAAACTGTGGTGGAGGTATCAACGGAGGAGTCTGAACCAATGGATGCATCTCCTGTTCCAACTTCCCCTGATATCCATGAACCGATGAAAAAGAAAAAAGGTGTGTATGGCTCTTCTGAGCAGCAGTCGCAAAATTTATTTCCTACGTGCACAGCCTCAGTTGATGCAGTTGATAGGGGTGTAGGTAGGTTAGATTATCTGATTTCTCTGATCAAAAGACGTTTAGATGGAGAGCTTAGGGATATGGTTTAGTGGGGACTGTTAGCGTTAGGTCAGAGGTTGGACTCGATGATCTTGAGGTCTCTTCCGACCTAGAAATTCTGTGATTCTGTGATTCTGTGATTTATTCAGATTGATTGAAGTCTGCAATGTGAATTCCTAGAGAATAAGGCTGTGAGAGCAACAAGAAGTAGCAAGAAAATATGTTTCACCAAGCCATTCAGGAAGAGAATGTCTTTTCCTGTTTAACTGCTCACTGTTTTTTGAGGCTTACAGAGTGAAGGAAGGGTGAAGAAGGATTAAAAGTGGACTTGAGTGGGTAAATGTTGTTTCTCTGAAATATGAATATATTTGGAGAGCGGGTGGTCTCGGTGATCTTCCAATGAAATAGCAGGGAAAAAAACATAAATTAGTTTACAAAGTCAGTACAAGATCTTCCTGGCAAGATAAATTCCTTATTAATCTGATTGGTATGGCTTGGAGAAGACACTGATCAGAACAGTAGATGAGGTCTGAGCATTCAGCTGCCAAATGGGGTTGCTCTGAAGGGTTGGCACCTGATAAGGTTTCTCTCTGGACTAGCAGTTTTCTTACAGGTACCAGTATAATTCACTTAGCCACAGGAATGCTTTTTTTTTTTTTATTAGGGCTTCCAGACACAGACATGCTAAGATTTGCTTCTAGTTCAGGAAAAAAAAAAAAAGCCGTGTCATGATAAAGTGGTATAAACCTGAGATCTGCAAGTCTGAGATCTGGTGAAAACACATGCGCGTAGCAGACAACAGTAAATGACATAAGCAAGAAAATGATTACTGCTTTTTTGTAGCTGTACATTGGATTTAAACCACTCGTTTATTTTCCATTGTCTGTTTGAATGGTCATTACTGAGCAGATGAAGTTACAGGGCTCTGCTCAGAAAGTTCAGAAACTTTCTGAACAGCATTTCGTAAGTATCTCTTCCTATTAAGTGGTCTAAATCCCAGCTGTTACATGTGTAAGGTCATTCAGCCGTAGTTACAGAGCTATAACTTCTGTCTTCATAATTAATTCCTGTTGAAGTCAGTGTTTAGAGCGGAATATTGTTGATCAGCAAAAGTTAATGCTCGTGTGCCCGAGGGAGGAGAGTTAATCACTGCTGCTTCCCTTGAACTGAAGGCAGAAGCTTGCACTGTTTACAGTCTGCTGCCCTGAGGTAGGATCCTCTTCCCTGCATGGGCCTGTTTACCTCGAGTGAAAAGGTCACCGGAGTTTAAAAAGATGAAGAAGCTGCAGGCCTCACTGGGAGAGGATTTCCCTGGCACAGGGAACGCAGGCAGCTCTAAGCCTGCCGCCTGCTGAGGAGTCCCCTGCTAAGCCGCCTCGGAGCGGTGTGCGGAGGGCAGGAGGCAGCGTGTGGGAGCCCTGCCAGCCTGCTGAGTGCTGGGGCAGCCTCACACAAATGCAGGTAAGCCTCCAGAGCTGCCTCCAGCACTGCCCAGAGCTCCTGGCACCAGGGAGGCTGCCGTGGGGGCTGTCGCTGCCTTAATGCTCTGCTGGATGCGAATCCTGCACGGCACAACTCCCACGCCGAGCAGAAGCTCGTCTGTAGCTTTTAACGGAGAGATGCAAAGTGGAAGGAAGTGCTTCTGGTTTCAGCTGTACAAATTTCTTAGGAAAAAAGACGCTCTGGTCAGCACACGCACTAGAGCCTCAGAAACAAAGCAGAAGGAAGGAGGAATAATAGGTTTCAGAGTAAAGCAGACGCTGGACTAAAAACATGCAATACACTGAAGATTTACTTCATATGTTTGGTGCGTACCTCATCTGCCATTACAGCAGCTGAAATTGAGTTAAAGCTGCCTATGAAATAAGCAAGCAAACACTGTATTAAATTGGATGTGCAGTACTAGCAATCTAAGAATGTAAATTTGTACATACCTGTAGCAAGGAAATAGCATAAAAAATGCACAAACTGCTTTTTTAGCAGAGTCAAACTACAAAATAGTTTTATTCTGCATATGATCAATCTTTTTTTTTCTGTGTCTTGTGTGCAGCTGGCCGTAAACCGAAGACCCAACAGTCGGCTATTTCAGATGGCTCTCCAGATCTAGGTATCAAGAAGAAGCCTAGAGAAGGCAAAGGTATAGTTTTCCATTTATTAAGTCTTTAAAATCATGAAGTTTATAAGTATTGAATGTCACAGGGAAAGCAGAGATCTTGAAAAGTTCGCTGACTGAGTTTGCGCTGACTTCGTTAGAGTTTTAACTTCATTTGATGTCTCTGAAGCTGTTTGTACAAGATGTAGCACAAGGCTGTGCGCAACTGTTTCCTAAAAGCCCTTAGTACACTGTGCAGTTAATAGGCTTTGTGAATTTTCATTTGCTTTGCGTTTATTGCCTCGTGCTGTCTTTGTGGTTTGCGTTGCCTTGTTGCTAGGCACGTAATTTGTTAAGCTGCCACTGAAAGGCTTGTTCTCCAGCAGAAGCAGCTAATGGGCCTTTGTAATGCTGAGGGTTGGAAATGTGTTCTTAATTGATTCACAAACTTCAGCTGGGAATATGTTGCTTGACTAATAGATTCGGATTGGCTTAAAGGGAAAAACAAATGATGCTATGTTTCTCTGCTGCTTGAGTGAGGGGTTTACTGCAGAAGGGACACGTGTTTTTAATGTTTTTCATGACCAGCAGTCCTTTTGTGGTGTGCAAGCCCCGGCTCTTCGCCCAGCGGTCAGACAGGCCGGTGCACCTGCTGACAGGTTACCTCTCAGTTGCAGTACGGTGCATCAGCTCTTACCCTGGCTATAGCTGTAGAAGATGGATCTAGTTCCCACTAAACGCTGCTTTGAGATTTTGCTGCAGCAAACGGATTTTGGTGGTTTTCAGAAGCAGTGTGCTAGCTGAAGGACTGCGCAGCTGTCAGTATGGGAGATATATAGATGGATATAGATAGAGATTTCTTTGAGAGCACGATCTCTGCTGTTCACATAATTCCTTATCTGTGTACAGCTTCTGAGTTGTCATGCCTGTGAGCAGGCTAAGGAAGAACGGACGCTAGCTCATGAAAACCAGTACAGAAAGTAGTTCAACTTCCCTGCATTGCCCACTGTTGTCGGCTTTGGTCTTGGCTGTAGCAGCGGACCTGGATGAAGGGCACAGATCCTTACCTTTGTTGTGCCTAAAAGTACATACTTCGATTTTTATTTTAATATATATATATTTTAATATTCTTAAAGCTTTCTTTGTAATTCTGATTTTGCTATTAGAACTTTCTATTATTTGAGGAGTACTTGTGAACTGCTTGGTTCCTAGTTTGCTGCACAAATTACTTTGAGAAAGGAGGCCTGTGTTTCTGTCCAGTTCAGTCTTTGTCTCTACCAGTGATTTCTTTCTCTAGCTGTTCTGTTTCATGAAGTGGGAGATGTGACTATGTTTTGATAAATTTCTGTGGACCATTGTAATATATGTTGTTCTTATTCCATTCTCATTTTACTCTAGAGCTGGCATAAAATACATTTGCTTTCTTAATGTAGGATAACTTGATGTCCTGCAAAATAATTTACTTTTTTTTTTTTACTATTTATTTCAAAAAAATGACTTGCAAATGTAGGCTATTTTACATGTAGCATGTTTTAGGAAAGCCAGGAATTATTCCTAGCGCTGATTACTGTCAACAGAGTTAAGTTGAGGAGGAGGAGGACAGCTGGTTGTGCACAGTTGGAAAGGGGATCTCTCGTTGTCTGTAGGCACACGTTCCTGCATGCGTTCCTGATGCTCTCTGGTGCAAAGTGAAGCAGCTGTAAATATGATTTAATTGCCCCCTTCACTTTATTATACAGGAGGAACTGAAGACTATTTATTCAGTGGCATAAAAGTACTATTATTAGTCCTCACTTACAGGATTGGCAGTTTAGGTCTAATTTCTCTTTTCTTACTTTGTTTTTTCCTTTGCTTAAATACTCTTTAAGTGTAGTAGCTAGCATAAAGCTGCAGGAGATTTTTCCTTCCGTTGGAGGAAGCAAAACGGGCCTGGAGCCTCCCCTCATAGATGCTGGTACGAATGTGACAGTTTGCTGCTGCACACGATGCCTTGTGTTAGTCGCATACTTTCTGGCTATTAATCCTTCTATTTTGAGACCACGGCTGATGTTCTTAAATAGCTGGCAGTTGTAATGATCAGCCAGCCACAAAAATGTCTTTCATTGTGCAAAATCTGCTCTATACGAAGACTCTATACCTGTTTGCTCTAAGGCAAACAGGTAACAGTCGTGTCTGGCTCAGTGCCTGCTCCTAGTATTGGTGAGCTGGGGACCTCCTAGGAGTGGAACTGAGAACTGCGTGCTCTTAACAGGAGACTTCTCTCTCCCTAGCCACGTGCAGTACACGTTCACTTCTACCAGGCTGGGCTTCCAGATGCTTAAGAGTGGCCCAGATGTAAACTTACTGAGATTATATGTTCTACAGCCATGTCTTCATGTTCCTCAGGGGTCTGTAGGCTTGGATTCCTAGTATTAGGGAAGTAATCGTTCTAGGGAAAATGGGTTTAAAAAATGGTTCAAAATTGTATTAAACGTTTCTAAAATTAGCTTTTGTGTTAAATGCATTGCAGCTACAGTTGGCAGAGCAGGATGCCTGTGGTATTGCTGGAACTTACTGGCGTAGCAGAGTGCTTCTGGGTAGTATAACTATCCCACAGCCTTCCTGTGGAAAGAAATTACTTAGGTCAGTAACAAGTACGAGGGAAAAGAAAAAAACTGTTGAGTCAGCAGCACTGTTCCAGCAGAAAAATTAGGCACTTCAGGGAATGATTTCTCTTGAAGTTCATGTTTGCTTCTAAATGCTGTAGCCCACTTTCGTTTCTGCAAAGAATCTGTTGCAGACCTCTACAGGGTTTTTTGGTGAACCCAGGAATTCTGTTTCTGAGGAGCTAAAAGGGGAAGAATAAAGGATTAATTCCAAGGAATATGCTGCAAGTTACTATGTTTTCACTAGTAAAAGTCTTCCTGGTGTGAGAGCTTACTGGTCATTTGTTATATGCAGTTTGTCAAAATTATCCTTCCTGTACCTAAAATAGAGCATTAAGTTTATCTGGGCTGTTTCCAGGATTCTGGAGTTTTCTTCTTGATTTCTTTTTCTCATATAGATCCTATTCAGATTTCTCTGAAATTGACAGCAGAAGCTGGATTTTGATAGCTCTTGACTCAGTACTTGTTGTTTATTGGAGAACTTAATGAAGTACATTTATGGTCTGTCTCTGAGGTGGTTATCCAGAAGATGGAAATTATAGTTTCTTCTCCTTTGAGGTTTTTCAAAGACAGATAATGACCTGGAGTCTGCAACAGTGGTCCTTAACCCATCTTAGTGCATATTTAGTTGTCTTCAGCACGGCATAACAAATGCTATGCTGGGCTACTAAATTTCAGGTATTAATGACCTTTTGCACACACACACAAAAATACTTTATAATGTGTTTATTTTTGGCCTGTGGCACCTGCTGGGGTTTGGAAGCATGATGGAGAGAATTGGGATTACCATTCTGAGGTGGTTGTTCTTGTAGCTCTGTCTTGGTTTTTCCTTCCTGGATTGTTTCAGCAGTCTTCTCCAAATAGGAATGTGATCTGTGGTATTTCTTTGTTTTTCCTACCCCTTTTCCTAGGTGTAACTGGTGTAGTCAGTGTCCAGACAACCCCCATATTATGTTTTATGCCATTCTGATAGTCATCATCCTGAACCCCATTTTGGGGCTTCTCCAGTGAAAATTGTACAGCCCTATAATACTTCAGAAGTCTGTTTGTTTCATCTTTTGTAGGCTGACTTCCTTCTGTACCCCCCAAATTACAGAAAGGTCCATGGCATTTCATCCATGTGAATACTTGTGGGGAGTAGTGGGATGGGCTTTGCACCTAGCAGGGCACTGGTCACTCTGCGGGGTAGATTTGGGTCAGGATGTGGGGCTGTCAGCAACAGGTGTGAGAGCTCCTTTGGTGCTGAAGTCCTGCACAAGAAAGCAGGAAGATCCTGGGCAGGAGGTTATGGCCCTATTGCAGTTTGAAATGGTTTATTATTGAAGTTTGTATGCCTTTAAAAATTTATTTATATCTTCTCGTCCGTCCTTCAGCATCGTAAAATGCACTGGTATTTCCATTCCCTGCTTAAGAAAATAGAAGAAAATTACGAGCTCTCTTCCTCTCTGCTGAGCAGCTGTAGGTTCTAATGACTTGGAGCACTCTCATGCTTTTTTTTCTCCTCAGGAACTGAGAATGTGTGCTGAATTGAAGAGGTTCCTGTGCTTATATAGCAGCTCACTTGGATTAGCTCCTTTCAGAATGTAAATATTTATGGAAGCTTTACTAAACAGACTGAATGAACTCTTGCAGGTTGCACTATTCTCTGCGTAGCATTCGCTTGCAGTTCAGGCCATTCAGAGTTACCTATATATGGAGAACTTTCTGTTGTCTTTAAAAGCGGGTTTCTCATATTCATATATTTTCTGATTATAGGTAATACAACGTACTTATGGGAGTTTCTCCTGGACCTTCTCCAGGACAAAAATACTTGTCCTCGGTACATTAAGTGGACTCAGCGAGAGAAGGGGATCTTTAAACTTGTGGACTCCAAAGCCGTCTCCAAACTATGGGGAAAACACAAAAACAAACCTGACATGAACTATGAGACTATGGGGAGAGCTTTGAGGTAAAATATTCTATATGCTTAGCTTTGCTACTATAATTTTGCCCGTAGCAATAGTGCAAATTCTGAAAAGTTTAAGATTTTTGTCCACTTGCTGACTTGTCTGTGTAAAAAGCAGCAGTCTTGCAGATCTTACTGCGTTTTGTCACCAGTTAACTTGCAATTTAAACTCTGAAGTTCATGTGTAAAAGGTCATTTTTCATTTTTTTTCTTTTTTTTTTTTTTTTTTTTTTATCTGGAGGATCTAGCTATTATGTCAGTATTGCCTGCCAGCTTCTTTCTGTACCTTCTCACGTGTTAGGTATTGCTGTGAATGTTTTCCTGTTAGCACAGAATGAGCTTTTCTTTAAAATTTGCCATGGTACTACTACTAAATTGTACTTTTCTTGCAGATACTACTATCAAAGAGGAATCTTGGCAAAAGTTGAGGGACAGAGGCTTGTTTATCAGTTTAAGGAGATGCCAAAAAACATAGTTGTCATAGATGATGACAAAAATGAATCCTGCAATGAAGATTTGTCAATGCCTACAGATGAAAAGTCATTGGAGAGAGTGTCTTTATCTGCGGAAAACCTTTTAAAAGCAGCAACGTCTGCACGTGGAGGAAAAAATTCGTCTCAGTTAACCTGTACCAGAACAGACAAAGCAGTCACCAGAGTCGTGAATATTGCCTCACCAGTGCATGATACATCATCATCTCATCCCTCAACTACCACTACTACTGTCCCAGCAACAACAGCTCCCAGGTTTGTATTGCCATGGCTTGGGCTTGTCATTTGCTAACGGCAGGGAGTCTTTTGGCTGGGAAAACTGTCTTTTAGGTTTTGTTTTTACACTATAAATGCTGGAATTGTTTTCTGATTTGCAAGCAGCAATGGAATATGGTAAATACTGTGAAAGTTGAGATCAGAGCTGACTGTCAACGTGCTTGCCCTCAGGCATATTTTAAAATGATGTAGGAGGAAGTGAAGAGAGAGATAAATGCTGCTAAATTTCCAAACATGATGGATGCACAAAAGGTTTTAAGAACCTATTAAAAACCTTCACATTCTGGATTTGTGTATCTCTGTTTTCAGCTTTACTAGTATTACCCAGTGTTATGACTTAAACATATGTCTTTATTTTGCAGGACTGTACGAGTGGCAATGCAAGTGCCTGTTGTAATGACCTCTCTGGGACAGAAAATTTCAACTGTGGCAGTACAGTCAGTAAACGCAGGGTCGCCGCTAATAACCAACACGAGTCCAACAACAGCGACAACTCCAAAGGTAGTAATCCAGACAATCCCTACTGTGATGCCAACCTCTGCTGAAAACGGAGACAAAATCACAATGCAGCCTGCCAAAATCATTACAATCCCCGCCACGCAACTCACACAGTGTCAGTTACAAACGAAAACGGGCCTGACAGGGTCGGGAAGTATTAACATCGTTGGAACCCCGCTGGCTGTGAGAGCACTAACCCCAGTGTCTATAGCTCACGGGACACCAGTAATGAGACTATCGGTGCCTGCTCAGCAGGCATCCAGCCAGACTCCTCCCAGGGTCATTAGCGCGGTTATAAAAAATCCAGAAGTTAAATCAGACACAGCGGCTATAAAACAGGAACGGGAAGTGAAAACGCTGCAGCTTGTACAAGAAGAGAAGCCGGCAGACGGAAGCAAGACTGTAACCCACGTAGTAGTAGTTAGTACGCCCTCAGCTATTGCCCTTCCTGTAGCAGTGAAAACAGAAGGAATCATGACGTGCGAGAAATGAAGAACAGGCTGTGTGGACTTCTAGACTGTTACTCGTTTGGTTATACTGACATAATTGGGGGAGGGAAGTGGACGCGATCACCAAGTTGAAAAGGAAAGTTTGGAACTGTTATATAAACACGCGTATGTTGAAGACTTACTGGAAAAAAAAAATTATATTTTCCCGTGTTTCAGTGGGAATTGAACCACATTGCTATGCTGACAGAAACTGCCTCTTCCAGTTGGGAAACGGCTGAACCTATGGAGAAGGAATGATAGAGAGACTGAAAAGGGACCAAACAGTTCACTACGTTATCAAGTTACACTAAGAGCTGGAACACTAAAAAAGAGCTGTGTGAGAGGTTTGCCTTGGTCTTTAGCTTTCAGGGGGAGAGGAAAGTCTCATTGTTAAAAATGGCAAATTCGGTGCGTTTTATATGCAAACCAGCAATCACTACTGTGTGCCCACAGTACTCAACTGGTGCTATGTGAAAAACTCTGCTACTAGGTATTGTAGAATGTGAAATATAAGAGGAGATTTAAGAGCTTCTAAAAGAAGACAGAAACCTAGAGGGATTTTTGTATCATAGCTTAAGCAGATTTAAAACGAAAGCCTTAGACTGATTTTCAGTTATCTTTCTTGAAATAAGCTAATGGCTTGTTTGTGTAAAGCTTTTTTATTAAAAACAAATTTTTAAAGAATCTTGTACCTAGCACAGTATTGTTATAGAATTACATGTAACATATTTTGTATGGTAGTTAAAGTCTGTCTAAATTTCTTAATTGTGGACAAAATGGCAGCAGGCTTTTGGCCTTTTGCTGTAATATGCCTGTGTCTCTCACTTAGCCTTGACATCTGTGCATACATTTCAGTTTCAGCTCTACTCTGTCACTTGAAAGGTCACACCCAGCATGAGCTTTTGTCAGGTAGTTCTAAACCTGTAAATTTTTTTTTAGTTAAAGAGGGAAGTACCAGTGTTCAGAATGAACTATAATAGTTTGTATATTCAACATTTGAAGTATATTCTATTTTGTTGTACTCTTGTTTCAAAGTGTATTCAAGTAGGTTTTAATGAAATATAGAAATGAAATTTAATTGTTTGGTCTGCTTTTTATTTTTAGTATTTTGGTTTCATCTCTTAACCTTCTTTTCTGCTTATTTGAAATCTTCTAGGCATTCAGCCTAAGATAGCTGACATAGCGTGGAAATTTGGAACCCCCCCAATACTCCTATACGCTGAATGGCTGAGCAGCTCTCCCACACAGTACACTGAAATATTTTTCACGGAAGTATCTGAGAAGCTTGCAGTAGTTGGTGAGGTAACTTCTGACAGGGGTCTAGTTCTCCTGTGCTTTTTTAGGTGGGTGAGCATACTCAGTGCTCTTGCGTTGTAGCTAATCACATGAGTACTTGCAGTTTCTACTTCAGTAGCTTTAG
This sequence comes from Anas platyrhynchos, assembly GCF_047663525.1. NCBI lineage: Eukaryota > Metazoa > Chordata > Aves > Anseriformes > Anatidae > Anas > Anas platyrhynchos. Next base: position 40,256,363 of record NC_092590.1, read on the forward strand.
AAGTTCCTGCCCTCCAGCTGACAGGTGGTAACTTTATGTGCACTCTCAGTTGCTTTAATGCAAAGAAAACAGGGTTTGCTTAAATGACTCTGAGAATCAATAACTTCGAGAGCTCTGTGAACTACTTAATATTCCTACAGCTACACCTTAATTTCCTAAGGCTGCACTGCAAAGTCAAGGTGGAAGTGAGCAGACCCAGCTACTCGAGTGTGCTCATCTCTCTGATCTCACTGAGGCGAGTAGAAAGTAGCGGTAGGTAGAAACTGTAAGGAAAGAGAAATAGGAAGTTGCACTGCTGCTTCTTTTGATGCAGTTATCTTTGACATCTCCAACTGTAAATATTTCAGCTTCTGCACACGTAAATGATTTTAGATAATATTTTTTTCCTCTCTGAATGAAGTAATGATCTAAATAGGGTTTACATTTATAGTTGCACTTAGGCTGTGGGTATCAAGATACATCACTGCAGGGTAGGTTCGGGTGAGAACACGCAGTTCGTGAATTACTCGGTAGTTACAGCCCATGCGCAAGAGCGTTCCTTAAAATAGGTGCATGGCAGCTTGCCCTGTTTTCATGAGGATCCACGTGGGGGTATGACAGCAAACAACACAGAAGCGTCGCTTCACCTTGTGGGTACCCAGGTGCCCAGAGGAACCCCAAGTTCCTAGCGAGATGCTCTGGAAAGCCTTTGCAGCAGGCACGCAGGTCATCTCAAACTCATAAAAGGCTAAGTGACCGTGTAGGTACTTCATGCCTGGAGGAGCAGTTTTAACAGAAACCCAGAACTGAGGTCTTGAGTAGTGATAAAGGGGGCCGGTGTTAAATAGTTGCACTAGAGTTCATTTTTTCATGTCAGCTTTTAATGCAGAAGAAGAAGTTACCTGCAGAGTCCTAGCAGTAAGCCCCATTCTTCCCTTGGAATGAAATGTGGGGATAGCTCCATACAGCCAAACCAGCCTGTGGGGAACGTAGAAGCCTATGAAGAAAGGATTTTTTTTGTACTCTAAGTAGGGAAGCAGAGTTTAAGAACAAATGAACGAACAACCTGAAGCAGGAAAATGAGTTTGGTGTAGGTGGCAGCAGTCCCTTCCACCAGCAGTTAATCCAAAGAAGCAGAGGTGGTTACACATGAACTGTATTTCCGAGCCTGGGAGTAGAGGGCAAAGACTTTCACAGGAGGAAGTGTACAAGAAGGAAGAGGATTTGTGCTGCCAAGGAAGAGGTAGGTTGGAAAGGGAAGCAGAAGGAAGCTGGGCAATGGGTAGGCTCATTGGGAAGTTTGTGAGGCAACTCTTCTGGACAAAGGGAAACGGAGCAGTACAAAGAGAGGCAGGCAGGCAATCAGGCATACTGTGGAGGTAGAACAGATAGGATCTAGATGACAACACGGAGAAAATCGATAGTATTTTAAAACCCACGTTTCTCTTTTCTGTAAGAAACCCTTTTTTAAACGGCTGTTATTTGATCTTGTGTAAAAGACGCAGTATCTCACCGCATGAAATGTATATTGCCGGAGTATTTGCAGTTAAGACCTTTCCCACACCTAATTTAGATGCGCTGGAGGTCAGCTGGGGCCAAAGTGCCTTCCTGGAAAGGATTTCCAGCTGACGACCTCCTTCTCTTAAGTTAGATCCAGGACTTTGTGGTGTAATGGCAGGAATGAAAGGAATGGAGGAGCAGCTCTCTGCTGCTTGCCCGCGGCCGTGCCCCGAGGCGCTGCAGCTACTGCCCCTGTTGTGCCTGGTGGCGGTGCTTTGGCTCTCTCCCCTGGCCACGCAGTGAGCAGCACACTGTGTACCAGCTGCCTGGGGATGTTTATCAGATGGGTTAGGTGCTGTGGGAACCTGGATCTATAGGAAGATGTGTTGTAACTGAGATGGAGAAGCTCAGCCAGGCTTCAGACAGCAGAGCCCCTTTTTGTTAACTTAATGCCTCTGTACCCCTCTCTCTTTTTTAATATTTAGCTGTTAGATATAAATACAGACAGCCTTTCACAGGCAGGGATTTCAAAGGGTTTGCTTAGGTGCAGGCAAGCGTTGCTTGTCTGTGTGTGTGCGTGTGGTTCCTCTAAATTAATCTGAGATGAGTTATTCTCCAGAATTGTGTCATCTTGGTAATGAGACGTGCTTACAGGAGGCATTCAGCCTCTCCCTGAGGATTTCTACAGCTGAGCTGCAGAAGAGCAAGGTTCCTACCTGTAACCAAAATTCTTTTTTTTTGGCAAAAACTTCTGCTAGCATCTCAGGTTGAGTGCTTCAGTGAAGGGTTCTGTGCCTTGGCACAACTCCCGTGAGCTGAGTAAAGCTTGCTGCTGGGGAAGGCTTAGGGGTCCTCCGCTAATTGATTTAATCAATTTTTGGACTTTGGAGAATTATGTCAGAGCCGATCACGCATCAGTGAGCCAGAGGTGGTCAGGTAGTCGGTGGGGAAGTGGCAGGGTGCCTGAAGCCTCAGCTTGTGCCATGACACATGCAGTGGGGATCTTGGTTGTGTAGGAAGGTGCTCACAGCCAGAACAAGCTAAATTCAATTTCTGCCTTGTAGAGCCATCAAATAGTAGGTATTAAGCTTATTAAATGGGAAAGGTGCAAGTGACAGTATCTACTTCTGATCTAATTGTTATCCAAGGCAGCTAGCTGTTTAATAAGCTTGCAGCAGCTTCAGCCTTTCAGCAAATTAACGAAGTGGGTCACTGCTTCCCTCGGCTAGCTTGAGGGCAGGGGAAAAATCACCACTGCTAAAGCCAATGCAGCTTCTATTCAAGACTAGAGCAAGGGATCTGTTGAGACTTCTAGCCTTGGTGTGCTTATAAGGCAGGCAGCTACAAGAAGGGCTTTGAAGAAATTTTTATTGTAAGAGTCATACTGTTGCACAGAAAAAAAAATAATTAAAAACCTTCCTCCTCCTTCCTGTGAAAAATATTTACTGTACTGATATTTATAGCAGGCAAAATCATTGCACTGCTGCAGGCCTGCCTCTTGGTGAGTAAAACAAAAGCAAGGGCAATATTTCACTTAAGCTTTCCAAAACAGTCCATTTGCAAGAGCATATTTTATAGCAAGTACTGGAAAAAGGCCAAAACTGACCGGGAAATCACCAGTTAATTTCTGAGTCTTGTCTGCCTTTCCTTAAAATGTATCGGAAAGCGTCCACTGCTGTGTTCTAGCAGGGAGGTGTGATTTTCACATCCCCCCTCCCTGTATCCCTTCAAAATTGCCCTGTAAGGACATGAAGCAGGGACACTTAATGTCGAGCATCTGGGGTGAAATAAGAGTCCCAGCCTGTTTTACTTCAGAAAGGCTCTGCAGTGATCCTAGAAATCACGCTGTTTGTCCCCACACAATTCCTGTTTAAAAGCAGGGTCTGAGTAAAGTGGTGTAAGAACCACCCAAATACCTCTATCCCCCTCTGGGAGTGGCGATGGGAGCGGTGTCGGTGCTGCAGCTTGGCTTGGGCTGGTACACAAAGGAAAAATAGAAATTAGGGGCTTTTTTGTTGGGTTTGTTTTTGAAAGGTGGCGCTGCATAATCTGGTTGCTAACACTGGAATCTGAACCTCTGGTCCATTATCTCCCCCAGAGCAGCCCCTTAACAGTGTTCAACAAAATCTGCAATCATGAATCTGCAGTCATCACCTTTATCCTGCCCAGGGTTAGCAGCATAGCCCCTGTGTTACAGCTGTGCAGCACAGCACTTGAGGAGTTTGCCTAAGTGGGGTGTTTTTATATTTTTCAGATTAATATGGAACACAAATATAGTAATTTATGGGTTGTGGAAAGCAGTCACCTGTCTTTTCTTGCTCTTCAGGTGATGTTTTAAAAGTTAAATGACAAACAGAGCTGCCTGGTGCAAGGAGTCAGCTGTGCTGTGCTTGGCAGTGCCCTCAGGGAGGAATCCTTGCACCCTGCTGTGCAGCTCTGAGATGGGTGCTGGCAGGGGTTGTGGCTGCAGACAACTGTTGGAAGAGGAATACTTGCAGTAATGTAAGGTCTAGACTTCATCATTAGCTCGGGGAGAAATCAGCTTAACTTTTGTACAGGTAACACCTTTCCCTCCAGGCTTGCTGTGAAGTTTGGGAATGTGAGCTTGAGAAACACCACTTGCCATGAAGTCAGAGCAGTTGAGGCAATTTGCAAGATTAGGACCGCAGGGTTAGGGAAGTAGGTCTGGAAACTGTGGCATTGCTACTAATTTGAAGCTAGGAAAGTCACCAGTTGAGATCACCCATTTATGATAGGGAAGTGAAAAAAGATGGCAGTAGAGACGTTACTTTTTTTCCATGGAATTTTATTAACAAACACCCAGAACATTTAAGTCTTTACTTTACATGGAAGTACCGCTTTATTTGCTCTGCCTCGTCTCTCCAAGCTATCTAAGCGTCAGCCCAACTCCAGCTATTGGTCTCTCTTCTACCTTTTCTGCCCTTTTCTGGCACAGAGGCATATTTGCAATCCATCTACGCAATACCCACATCATACCACTGAGCACCACGCCACGCACAAGAGTTACCACACAACCCCACCTCTGTCACGGCCTGGGCACTGGGCCAGAGAAAGGATCTGTGCGTGCTCCTGAAGGCTGCCGCTGTATGATTTCAGGTCAGGTACAGGATCACCAAATTCCCTCAATAAATAGGTTTTATCTCCTAATAAGATTCCAGTGTAGCCTTAGATTCTGAAGATAAATAAAAGAAGTCTTTCAACACAGAGATTGGCCCTTTACTGAAACTGCAAAGTTAACGAGACAACTTTAAACCATTTAGAAAAGTAATGCTTGAAGCAGATGAGAAAATACTCTGTGGTTAGGCATGCCCTCTGGAGGGAAGTACCGAAGGGACAAAGGTGCCAGTTACTGTGTTTAGCTACAGGCCCTGTGTGTGTCAGGGACACACGCGTGCTCGTTTGGGCAGGTGAGGCTATCACTGTGTGACACCCAGCAGTGAGCCTCTGCCTCCTCACTTGCTCCTGCCCGAGGGGGCCTCCCTTACACTGTGCTGTCTGTTCACTTTGAATACAATCTTTATCTTAAGTCATGTAAAAATTAGCAGACTACACTAATAGGCTCTCAGATTTGTTCATGTCTGAACTGCATTAACCTTCCTTTGTACTGCAACAGAGAGAGGTCGGAGAATCTGACTGAGAAGTCGAGCCTTGTTCCCTTTGGTACTGGCACAAGCCTAACATAAACAAAATTAGCATGCTGCCAGGGCAAGTTGTTTTACAAACACAAGTGCTTTAATTTAAATACTCAGGCCTCCGCATTCATTAGAGGATTACATCCTTAGACACAGGGGTTAGTGAAAGGATAAAACTCGTTTCCCTTCCAGTTTTCACACCCTAATACAGCAAGACCACCACCACCACCAGTCGAGAACACAGACTCCTCTCTTCCTCCCTCAGAGGCTACAGATGAATAAGCTCTGAAGGGCAAGCGTAACTCCAAACAAGTGCCTGAGAGAATGCTTAGTCAACAGTACTTCCTCATCTTTAACAGCTTCCAAAGGTCTCAGTAAAATAAAACAGTAGTGAATTAAGACACTGCAATACCGGGTGGCATTCCAACACGTTATAGGAGTCTGTCGGGGTCTTGGTTAAAACTAAAGTCACACACCAGGGACATGTGATCTGAAGGGTAATTGAACGAGGGCAGCCTGTTGGGCCCAATTTGCTCTTCAGTCAGCAAGCCCAGGGCTGAGTTCACGTTCAAGGCGTGCTGGGAATACCAGATATAATCCAGCGTGTGCCGGCACTCTCCCGAGGGCCGGATCTTCCAGGTGGTGTACGGCGGCTCCGACTGCCCGTCGGGGCTCAGCAGCTTGTACGCGCTGTTCAAGTTGAGGCTGGAGTTGGAAAACTCCCTGTAGACCTCCTCGGTCGGCTCTGCGTTGAAGTCCCCGCAGACGATCAGCGGGATCTTTGCCCCCTGGGTGATGCTCTTCAGGTTCTGCAGCAGGTCGCAGCCCTGCGCCGAGCGGAACCTCTCCCAGCCCGTGCGGGCCTTCAGGTGTGTGACGGCGATGCAGAAGAGCCGGCCGGTCTCGTGGCACTTCAGCGTCTGGGCGATGGCCACCTGGTTGGTCTTCAGCTTCATGGCGGTGAGGCGGATGTTGGCGCTGTTGATCAGCTCGAAGCGGTCCTTGAGGAAGAAGAGGGCGCAGCCGTCGGGCCCGTTGTTCCGCTCCACGTCCAGGCACGGCGACCACGGCTTGGGGAAGAAGGTGCCCTGGTAGCCCAGGCGGCTGAGCAGCGGCTGGAAGGTGTCGAAGTAGTGGTCGACCTCCTGCAGGCAGAGGATGTCGGGCTGGTAGGCCAGGATCTCCTCCAGGATGAGGCACTTCCTCTCCTCCCACTTCAGGGCCTCCATGGGGCACTGCACGAAGTTGTCCTTGCCTTCCCCGAGGGCTGCAAGTAGGGGCGGGGGTGGGAAGGGGTTAGCAGGGGGGCTGAGGGGGTGCCCGGCCGGGGGTGGGGGGGTGAATTTGGGCCCCTTACCTTGTGCGAGGATGTTCCACTGCATCACGCGGATGGGGCGGGGGCCGCCGGCCGCTCCCTGCCGCAGGTCCACGAAGCGGCGGCGGCAGCGCGGCGGGCGGCGGCGCAGCACCAGGCGGCACTGGGCCAGCAGCTCCCGCGCCTCCAGGGGCTCCGGCTCCGCCTCGGGCTGCCCGCGGCGCTCCCGGGGCGCTGCCGCTGCGGCTGTGGCGCTGCTGGTGCCGCTGCCGCTGGTGCTGCTCAGCGTCTGTGCCAGCGCGCCGTACAGCCGGCTGCCGCCGCCCCCCATGGGGCACCCTAAGGAGGAGGAGAAGCCGTGAGGCGCCCGCCGGGCCCCCCGCAAGGTCGCGGTGCCCGCCCCGCTGCCCCCCTCCCCGGTGCCACCTGCGCGGGGCGGTGGCGGCGCGGTGCTGGCGGTGGCGGCGCGGCGCAGCAGCGGGCACAGGCAGCGCGCGGGGCCCTGGTACATGGCACCGGCACCGGCACCCGTCCTTCCTCCCCCCCCCCGGCCCGCCGAGTGGTAGCGCCCGGCCCAGGGCTCGGCGGAGAGCCCCAGCGCTGACGTCGGCGGGGCGGGGCGCTGCCACGCGCGTCACGGGGGAGCTCAGGCTCGCGGCGCCGCCGTATAAGGCAGGGGCAGGCAGGCGGGGCAGGCAGGCGGGGCGGCGGCGCGCACCGCCCCTCACTAACGCGCCCACGCAGCCGTGAGGGCGCCATGATAGCCCTGCACGCTGTGGGGTTGGAAATGATCCCCCAAATCGCCAGTTCCAGCCACCAACCGCCACTGTCACCCACTGAGCCGTGTCCCCAAGCACCACGTCCAACCCCTCCTTGAACACCCCCAGGGACGGTGATGCCACCACCTCCTTGGGCAACCTGTCCACTCTGAGGAGAAATGTCCCCTCATTTCCAGCCTGACCCTCCCCTGGCCACCATGAGCCACCATGAGGTCACCATGAGCCACCACCCCAAGTGGGATGGCCAAACCCGTCCCTCAGTGCCCCAAGACACCACCCCACCACATGCCGACCTCCTTCTGGCACCTTCCTCCAGTGGCCGGAGCCGGGCTTGGACTTTGCCCGGGGGTGTGCTCAGCCTCCTGCCCCGGTTGGCTGCCCCAGAGGCAGGGCTGCGGGCAGCTCCCACTGCCCGGCCCTCTGTCCGGCTGTCCAGGGTCCAGCCCTGCCCGTGCTGCCTGTCCCGGCAGTTGTGCAAGCGCCCGGTGCCGGCTGTCGCAACCCAAGGGCTGCCCGAGCAGCAGAGCCAAGAGCAGGGGGTCAGGGGTGAACTTGCAGCTCCCTCCCTGCTTGTCGTGACAAACACGGGGTGTGGAATATGCCATCAGTGCTTCAAACAGATATCGTGCCCTGCAAAACATATTTATGGCAAATTCCTCTGCCTCTCTGTATTGCATCAAACAAAATATTACAAATTCTAGGACACACTGACAAGATGCAGAAAGTTTTTTTTTGCTCCCAGTTTTTCCCATTTGAGTGACTCTCTCAGGTCTCGGCCGGCTACTTTCTTCCTCATTTGTTTCCACCAAACCACTCTCCCCTTCACACGTAGGTACTTCAGTTTGGGAGCAACTGCTGTCATTTTTTTCCCAGAGAGCAGCTGGGCTTTCTGAATTCATCATATTCTGGTTTCTTTCTCTGAAAGAAATTCTAATTTTCCCTCTTTGTTCCAGGGATATTAGGGGATTTATGTGGCCTCTCAGTAATAGACTTTCATTAGCTGTGAGCCTGGAAGACAATTTACAGAGAAAGGCAAGGTCAGGAGCTGATTCCTGATGTGGTGTGAGAACATCACTCTGCTTAGCGTGCCTGACTTTAAAGGAAAAAGACAAATCCCTCCATTGCCGTGCATGAATCCCTCCATTGCCATGCGTGACAATAAAAAAGGGTATTTGGGGTGATTTCAGCACCTTAGACAGACCGGGGACAATACCGAGCAGCTTGTATTTCATGCAAAAACATGAACAGGCCTGTGAGAACCCCTTCAGCCCCCACCCTGGCAGGGTAGGGTCTGGGCACGAGCCCATTTCCCCACACTTGTCCAGGTGTGGGACAGCAGCCAGTGCCCCCCAGAAGAACAGTGAGCCCAGGGCATGCGAAGATGGCAGAGGGAAAGGGGATTTTTGGTTCCTGTGGCTGGAACAAGAGGCTTCTCGGGGTGCGTGGGCATAGGGAGATGTGTCTGGAGGAGCCCTCCTGCTTTGCCAGCATCTGAGCAGCCCTTGCCCAAGGTAAAACAGTGGTGCTCAGTGACCTGGCCTGGTGATGGGGTGGTGCAGAGCAAACCCGTGGACCAGAAAATGTGCTTGCAAGTGTGACAAAACCAGGGTGGTTGATCACTGTGGCTCCAGCGAGGCGTGAAGGAGCTTCCTGGGGGAGAGGCCACCCAGTTGGCCGCTGGTGCCCAGGCACAGCAGCCCCCCTGCAGCACTGCCTGGGTCCGAGGGCTGGCACAGTCAGGTTTTTTTCCAGCTGAAGGGTTTTAGTGCCGCCCCAGGGCTCCCTCCTCCTCCTGGAACTTGCACCTTGTGCCATGCAGGGCAGGTGTGTGCGAGTGTTAAAACACGTTAATGGGCACAGACCCAAACTGCTTCCAGCTGCTGCTGGTAGGTGCGGCCAACTTCACCTTGTCCCAAAGCCTTCTGCAACTGCAATAATGGCTTTTCTGGTAAGCACAGTGCCTGGGGCTGTCCCCTGGCCACTTGTGCAGGCCTTGGGCAGCCGGGGCAGCTATTGATCCCCTCGTAGCGGGGTGCAATCGCAGAATGGCTTGGGCTGGAGGGGACCTTAAAGACCCACTTTTCTTTTTTTTGCCACTTTTCTTTCTCTTTTGACTCTTCTCCCTCCTTTTGTTAGTCTCTCTCCTTCTGTCATTCCTTCACAGCGTCACACTTATCCCCTTTTATCCCCCAGCTGCCACATGATTATAGGATGAAGGGCTCTGGCCCCGTCCTTGTCCCCCCTGCTGCGGGGCTGCAGCTCTGAGCCGGCAGCACTTCGGCTCTCCCTCGCGAGGTGCCGCTCTCTGTACACCAAACGGGTGATTAAATTGGGAAAAAAAAAAAAAAGTAAAAACCTACCTGGAGAGGCTGGGAAGTGGCTGAAAAACATTTACAATTGCTTCCAAATCAGGTTTTCCCCTTTCTTATTGCTTTACAGTTTGCAAGAGGTTCAGTGCGGCTGAGTGAGACTAAGCCCCTCAGAGCCCTTTTGGAGAAAGCCTTGTGGGGCTGGTGGCAATCCCCTTTTGCGTGGCCTCTCTGGCAGACAGGGTTCCCCCGGCTGGATCGCAGAGCATTCCCTCAGCCTGCTCGTCTGCTGCTCCTCCTGGACACCTGCAGGTGGTGGGGCTGTGATGCTGCGATCTGCCTCCTCTCGGGGTGCAGACTGAAAATATTAGGAAATAATAAAAAGCCCTCTGACTGTCACAGAGAAACAGTTTTCATCTCTTGAGTTTATTTTCTTAAAAAAAATCTTTCCTCACCAGTGTTGTGGGGACTTTTGATTAACCATTTCCTTCAGCTGACAGGAGGAGAATACAAAGAAATAAGAGCGCTTGTGGCAGGCAATATTACTGGCTACATTAGCCTCCGTGCTTGTGCCATCTTTTCTGGAAAGAATAAACCCTTCTTGCACAGCATAGTGCCATTTTCCCTCCTCTTTTTCCTCCAGGTTTTTAATCAGTTCCAGGGACGTTGCCACCAGCTAGTTAGAGTGCTAATAAACAGTGCTTTCGGCAGAGCTGATAACAAGGCAGGCCTGGCTTGCGCTGCTGTTTACTCAGATTTTGGTGTGGGTTTAGCGTCACAGATGTCCTGTAAATTATTTGCTTCCTTAAAGATTTTAACTTGGAAGAGAGAGTTGAGAGCTGTGCCTTGCTGCGCTGGGAATATTGCTTCTTCTCAGTTTGGCAGCTGGTGGAGCATGTAAGCGCGCTGTCAGTGCCAACCTGCCTTTATTTCACTGTTTGGACGATTTTCCCCCTTCCCTAAGGGACGTCACACACACACCCTCATGCATTATGCTGTTTTCTTGTGATTTTTGAAGTTCACTAACAGAAGTAGGAAGGGGTGAGGTGGTCTCATCCAGCTCTTGGCTCTTGGATACCATGAAATTTGGGAATGGGCAGTGCTGGCAGCCGAATGCAAGCTTAACAAGTGATCCTACCCATTCAATAAGGCATTGGATGGGGCTCGTGGGCTTGAATTGCATTCACAGATCTACCCATGTGTGTCAGATATAATTGATTTTTTTCAGCAGATCTGCTCCCATTATGGTGAAAGGTGCTGAGCACCTCAGTGTGACACTTGAAGGAAGGAGTGATGGATGATGGACTGTGGTGACTGTTTTTTTTTTTTTTTTTTTTTTTTTTTTTTTTTAATTTATTAACCAGAATGCAAGCAAAATTCTGGATCTCATGCAAGCTTTGTGGCTATTTTGAAAGTGAGGACAAAATTGCATCCTCACATATTGCGTTTTACTACAATTCATTGCTGTTCCTGTGTTGGCTCCTCAGCAAGATGTGTATGTGCTCAGGATCAGGTTGGAAAGAGCACGAGTGATGGAGCAGCTGAATGGCAATAGTGGGCTGCCAGAGAAGCAGAAACACCACAGCAGCCCCAAATCCCCCTCAGCGCTGTCCCCAGGGGCTGGTCAGACAGCGATAGAAGTGGGAAGAGCAGCTCCATGTCGGATGAGTATCGGTTAATGCTTTTCCAAACGTGCCTGGATGGGCCTCGGGTGAAGATAATGGGCAGGGAGGAAGCCAGCAGCCACAGATGGGAAATGGCAGTTGTTTTTTGTAGAGCATTCAAAGGAAACTGAGCAATCTTCGTGTTATTTGGAATGTGTAACCAAAGGGAAAGCTGCCGTTTTGACTGGAGATGGAAAATTGCCTGATTATCCTCACCTTCTCTGTGTCTGCATAGGGAAGGGTGATGCTGGTGAAGCAAGGGAAAACACAGAAAGGAGAAGATGGAGTAGGGAAGAAAAATGCCAATTTTCTGTCTGCTTGATGTTCTGCTACCCACATTAGCAGCTTCAAGGGACGTGTGAAACACTAGATCTAGGCCAGGATCTTTCTCAGCCAGCTCCCCTAGAGCTGTTTGCCTTTGGCAATCCAGTCAATGAAAAGAAAATGAGGGGAAAAGACACCCCAAACCCACATCAAGCATCCCGGTTCCTTGAAGGCAGAATAAAAGCCTGTGAAATCAGATGCTGTTTTAGAGAGGAGGCCCCTCTTTGCCCACCAACCTTCTGCCTGGAAGGTGAAGGGGTGTAATTGCCATAATTGCATAAAACAAGTGTGTAATCACACAAAACACTTCCAGTCTTACTGATTGCCTTGGGAAATGGGATTCCCTCCTCCCCCCAGCTTATTTCCCCACATATGGGTGGCCTGAGGTATGGGACAGAGACCTCTAGCTGTGGGTGGGTAGAGCTGGTGAGAGGGATGTTTGGAAACCAAGGGTTTGCTGCCATCTCGGTGATGTCTGAAGTCTGGGGGAATTTTTCGGGCTTGCTGCCTTTCAGGAGCCTTCTGTAGCTGCCTCCTCCCTCGGTCCCCCTCTGCTGATGAGTGACTGAATTTTTAGCGTGTCCTTCATAGAAATAGCTCCTAAATATCCATCGAGATTTTTGCAGATCTTCCGTCTCCTGGTGTTTCTCCATTCCCTTATCTCGTTCACAAAACTGTATTATGTGAGACAAAACTCATTTGTCGGCGAGGAAGGGACATTGTACTCAATGGGATATTTACTGTGTACCCAAGCTATAATCTGTCCTCCACTGTAATACAGGCTCCAGAATGAATGGGTATTTATTTATAATAATGCAGCAGATAGTCCACGGGGAGGTGTCATCCCATTTGTAATCAATCCCAGCGTGGCGCCCCGGCTGCGGTACACGAGCGCTTTGCACTAAGCGATGAAGCGGCTCGGCTGCCTGATTGCGGCTGTCATTTTTCCTCATGGAAGATGCATTGCCTCCATCCCACGGCCCTCGGGGCCAAGCACTGAATGCCTGCGGGTGCCTGAAAGGCAGCGGGAGGGCGGCAGGGCTGCGGGCAGCGGTGGGCTCCAGGCTGGGTGCATTGTGATCAGCGCCCGTGGGGAGCTGGGCAGTGATTTATTCCGCCCAAGTGGGTCATTACTGAGCCAACGGTGTATTTCGGGATTGATTTTGACTCCGGACCTGATGGCAGAGCGGATATTTTACTGCCAGGGAGATAGACCATCCATGATACCAAGCAAGAGGGATATATTTTAAAAGAGACATTCTGGCTATGCTGGGAAAAACAACAACAGCAAAACCTCTATTGAAAGAACCGAACCTGGGTGCTGCAGAGATGCAATCAATATTTCCGTGTCGTGAGTGTAGGGCTGTTAGCGTCAGAGAGGAAAACCTGCCCATTCCTCAGTAGATCATGAGTGAGTTGCCAGGAATGTAATAACCTGCTTTATGGAGGATGCCACAGAAAATGTAGCTGTATATTCCTGTCTGAAGGCTGTCCTGGCCTGGTCTGGGTGCTTTGCTGGGCAATGCTGCCTGCAGAGAGAGGGCTGGGCTTTGCCAGCCAGCAGGGATGGGGGAGGACACTGCTTGCTTTGGCCCTATGTCCTTCCCTCCCACACCTGGCCAGGCCCCAGGACGTCCCTGGTGCTGCTGCTGGAGGTGATTTGCCCAGGTCACTTGTCCAGCAGGTCCAGACATTAGGGTGTCCTTTAGTGTCTTGGCCCTCCCAGTCTGCTGCTTCTCCACAAAGCCTTCTGAGGAAAAGGGGGCAGGCAAACCACACGTGTGGAATCACAGGGTCTTTGGGTTGGAAGGGACCTTAAAGCCCACCCAGTTCCAACCCCCTGCCATGGGCAGGGACACCTCCCACCAGAACAGGCTGCCCAAAGCCCCATCCAGCCTGGCCTTGAGCACCTCCAGGGATGGGGCATCCACAGCTCCTCTGGGCAGCCTGTGCCAGGGCCTCACCACTCTCTGAGTGAAGAATTGCTTCTGAATATCTAATCTAAGTCGACCTTGTTTCAGTTTAAAGTCATTACCTCTTGTCCAATCACTATATACCCTTAAAAAAGCCTCAGTCCATCCTATATGCTAGGGAGAAACGAGCATGTTTGAGAGAGGCTTGAGAATACCCACACACCCTTTTATACACAAGGGAATTGCTTTTCCTTCCTTTGTGGAGCACTGAAGTCAGCAGAGCCACACCTCAGTGGCAGCCGCCCCCTCCCCAGCGGCGGAAACCAGTCACAGAGGAAAGGCGACAAAAAAGCCTTAAATTCCTCTGAAGTCAGAGCTCCCACTGGGACCTGAAGTGGCAGCCAGCAGGTGCGGGGATCAGTGTGCTGCCGAACTACCTCGCAGGCCTCGGGCTCAGCTGCAGCTTCCTGGCTCTGTGATAAAACACAGGCAGGTGGGCACCTGGTGGCGTCAGTGGGGTCAGATGTCCCCAGCTTGCTCCTGCACCCACTGCAGATGCTCTGGGGGCAACTGCTCAGGGTAACATCGACCTGCCCATTGGGAGCGTCACCCTCCGTTCCTGCTGTCACCCTCACAGTCACTTTCCAAAGCTTCAGTCTGGAGCACGCCCTAGGTATGGCCTGTAACTCATCTGACCATTTCCAAACCACATCCAGCTTTCACTGTAGCACCCCATTTTATACGGCTGCCTTGGCTACAGGCTGTTAAACCCTCACCCCCAGCCCCTGTCTGTACCAGGCTCTGTTACCTGCAGCCTTGACGTAAAGGACAAAGGTGCTGAGGAAGAGGAGAGGGGAGATGCCTCCTGAGCATGCAACTGGGAGCTGGGATCCCATCTTGCTGCTGCAGGACATAAATTCCTGTTAAAGGAAATGGGATTTATTTACGTCCTGTGGTGAAGAAATAGACCCCAGGGGCTTTTTCTTGCCCTGCAGTGCTCTGCAGTAATCAACTGCAGCCCTGAGGAGGTCAGTAGGGCCTCTGTTGTCACTTCTCGCCGAGCACCTTTGACTTTTCAGAGGCGCTGAGGCCTTCTACCACCCACTGACCTTGCTAGCAACTAGACGTACGCAGCACATCCTGATGTGCAGGTTAAATACCCGAGTGTTTGCATCTGTGGTTGCTGTTTTTGTGAGGGATGAAGCGATCGGTCTCCAAGGACGCTGCGGGCAGGATGTGCACGCATATGTTGGTGACAGGAGGTGCTCGTTCTTACAGCTTCCAGCACAGGAGGAGGTGACTGCCCACAGGACTGGCTCTTGCTGCTGGGGTTTTCCCCCCTGAGCGGTTGTTTTATGGCCTAATGCCAGCCGTACCTGCAGAACAGCTCGGTCCTTCCCTGCGATGTGTCACTGTGCTGTGCTGGGGATTGCTGATGGCCAAGCTGTATTCCTGAGCAGAGATTTATGATCACCTTCCCAGTCAATTAAAATTCTAGCTTTTGCTAAAGCAGAATTCAATTAAGGTTAATTGCAGCTTCTGAGAACTGCTGTTCCGAAGGGAAACAATGGTGGGATTGCAGATCCTGGAGGGTTTCTATCACTTTTAAATAACTTCCAGTCCTGTTCCTTCCTGACGCCGCTCTAATCTTCCCTCAAGCCCTGCGCTCCCGCTATTATCAAGTAATTCAAATGTTGATTTTTTTTCTGTCATAATTTATCATTTTGACTTATTTGTTCTTTTTACGTCTTCTTCTAAAGGCAAGAAAAAAACCTGCAGACGCCTGGAAATGTTTTTGTATCAGTCCCAGTTGCCTGACATGAAAGATATATAGCCACTTCTAAGAATTTGACAACACTTCAGCAACAATTATCCAGACAGGTACAATAACAACTCCCTTTTCTTTTGCTGTTGAGAGGGATGATAAGGCTTTAATGAATTGTCAATAAAGATTAAAAAAAGAATAAAATAAACCACGAGCAGAGAAAACAGGTGCAAACGAATTTCCATTGAAATGCAGCTCAGGTTTGCTGTTCTGCCCGAAATTTTATTTTCTTGGCACTGGGGACTTTTGTGGCAGTTTCCTCGCACACTTGATTGAGCCGGGAAAACACACGGGACCATGCCTCAGTCACTGAACGCAGAGCGTGTGGCTCTCGGCTGGCAGGGCGCTCCCTCGGAGGGATGAATAATTGTCTTGGCTGCTCCCTGTGTTGGAATTTGCAGCCCCTTGTTTGCTGCATGGGGGCTTACGATGAAGTGGGAAGAAGGAGAGGGAAGGCACCACGTGGGAAGACAGCACTGTGGCAGCTTGTGGGTCCCCCAGCTGGGTCCCTCCTCTGTCCCCCGTGGCCATGCATTTGTCACCAGCTGGCTGGAGAGGGTTTGAGGAACCCCCCTCAGATGTGAATGCCTCTGCCTGCACGTGCCCTGTGCTCCCTTGTTCAAAGGGAAGCAGAACAACCCTCGACACGAGTGTTTTTAGCGTTTCCCTCTCTTTGTGGGAGATAAAGGGAAGCAGAGCCATGGGCAATTATTGTGTGGAAGTTAAAGGGAAAAGTTTCTTTGATAAGAAATCATTGTGTAATTATACAATTGCCAAAGGAGAGGAACATGTAGGTGGATGCACTCTCTGATGTGTGATTACTAATGAATTCTCTGTATTCCTTGTGGAAAAGAGCCACAACTGTAAAATTAAATAGTCAATGCTTCTCTGATGAAAGGATTTGCAGGCACTGATGTCCTTTATCAAAATGCAGCGAGCTTTGAAGGAACAGCAAGCATAGCAAGCCTCAGCTTCAAGTAAAGCAACTGAAATGGAGAAACTCGACCAAAGCCCTTTTCTCTAGGAAACCTGTTACCCGTGTTTCCCAGTAGCAGAAGCATTTTGCCTGGGAAAATGAGGGGCAGGATGTTACCAGGCAGCAGGCAGCTGCTGCAGCTGTGGCCAGTCCCTGCAGCAGGTGGGCAGGAGGTGCTGGGTTCGGTGTCACCTTTGGGTGCAGCAGCTAGCGAGGACTGACAGGCAGGGAGGCTCTGAAAGCATCCTGGCTTTGACAGGTGAAAAGTGCCGTATGGCTACTTAGTGAAGCATGCATCCAGCCGACAGTCCACAAAATGCTAGCATGCATCTCTCTGCCCCTCTCTCTTTTTCCTTCCCCTTCTCCTTTCCTTTTTCTTCCCCTTTCTGGCTCCCCACACAGATGAACTCAAATATTGGCTTTGGAAAGAAAGCCTCCTTTCATGCAGCCTCCTCTTTTTGGTCTTCCAAATAACTTTCCAATGTTATTTCGGGGGAGGTGATGGGCTTGGGTGTCCTGACGGGGGTCCTGATGTGGAAATGGGGCTCTCGAAGACCTCCAAAAATAGGTGAAGGGGGCAGAAGTGCCACTGGGGCACTGCCTGCAAGAGTAGTGTTGGCTGTGGTGCTCCGGGGTGAGAAGATACTGTGAGCACAAAGGTATTTCTTGAACAAAAAGAGAGGCAGATGGCCTCAAGGAAGCAGGAACTAATCCCCAGGGCTGCCCAGTTTCAAGGCAGAGAGAGCATGAAGGAGGACAGGGACCTGTGCGTGGTTCTCCTGCCCCATATGGCCAGACATATGGCCGGGTGGGCATTCTCAGCCAGCATCACCGGTGCTATGGGTGCTCTGGGTGCTATGGCAGTGTTATGTGAATCACTGTCTGCAGCATCCCTCGCACCTCCCTTGGCGGGACGCAGCATGCAGGGCTGCGAGGTTCCCTGGAGGAGAACAGCAGGGAGTAGCTGGATATTTTTATTTGCCAGAAAATAGCTGAGAAGACCTCTTAATGGAGAGCTCCAGCCATAAAATCAGAAATTATTCTCCCCGCTCTTATCTTCCCAGGAAACAAATTCAGCTGCAAAGCTTTTCCTAGGCCTTTTTAAAGCTGTAGTGTTAAATACATGAAAGGCCGCTTATTTTGAATTCAGATACAGCTGGGAGACATGTTACGACTCTATAACTAAATGGAAGACCTAGTTAAAAAAAAATGCATTTTTGCTCAGGCTGAATATGGCTATTGCTGCCTAGGTAGATTATTCCGAAGAAAAGATCCATGAGCTGAAAATACTCCATTGCTGTCCATCGGGACATTGTGAAGAAGATTTAAGAGGATCTAGGTGAGCCTGGTGTCCTTGGAAAAATAATGACAGGAAGGTTAGCTAGCTCTAGGCTATCTACAGCAATCTCCTCAAACATTAAAAAAGTGCAAAAGGCCATGCAACAGCCTTCGTACCTGATACTGTGAAACCAGAGGGAAATAAGAGATTAAAGTAATACCAGAATAAACAACTGGAATAAATGCATGTCTAAGTGGACATATTTCCCTCTAGATACAATTTGGGGAATACGCAGAGCTGAGGGAAAAATGCTGCAATCTTTGAAGAGGAAGGAGATTAGCTACTGCGAGACTGGGGATGAGGAATCTTAAAGCCTTCCTCTTTCTTTGCCTTTTGTTTTTCAGACTGGAAATGCTTTTTCATGGGGGCTTGTACCAGGGAGGCTCAGAAACGTTTCTGTCATTACAGCACATTTGTCTTGGATCACACAGAATGTATTTGTGTGGAGCCTGAATTCCTGCTATGTTCTGAAAGTGCAGAGAGATTATTTTATTATCCCTTTACTGCATGGTATATTAAAGGTTTCAAGAAAATCCGGCCAACTGATCACAGAGCATGCTGTCCTTGAAAGTTATGCTAGGCTTTCCAGTACATTAATCAATGAGGCAACTGAAGGCGAGTCCACGTTAGCATCAGATTTCACACCCACAGTTCATAACCAGTGCTCAAATCCGCATTTATTTACGTTCATCTCCGCTCCTGTGCTGAGAATTCAGCGTGTGTGTGTGTGTCTGTGTGTATTTCCATCCAGAGGTGACTGAGGTGTTACAGGTGGTTCAGGTAATATGCCTTGCATTCCCTGCCCCCTCCAAAATCCAGAGCAACGTGCTCTTGAAAAATAAGAAAGCAATACCAGTATGAATGATGTTAATTTTTTGTGCTGTATCATAAAGGCTCAATTTTCTTCCTTCTGAAGTCCTTGTCTCCTGGCTCTGGTTATATTTCCTTAGAGAGGATGCAGTATGCATGTTGTACAGTGCCTGGGGCCATCAGTAACGGCAGCACCCCGAGGAACCTGGGCAGACACGTGTGTGTAAGTAAGTTTGTGATTTAAACAAATGAACTTCGTATTTGTATTTGTGGAACTGAACTGTAGGCTTCCTTTTGTAATGTTGGCCTGAAAAATATGAGTGTTTTGGGCTGTATCGGTAGTTATCTGTGTAATGTTACAAGATATCCTACTGAGAGCTGCTGTACCATTCATCTGATGGGCCTTAAGAGTTCATCCGGTTATCAGACACAAATTTGCCAGAAAGTTTTTTAATTGGGAGACACAGCGTATTCCAGCAATGAGCACAAAACGAAACGTCCATGTCATTCAAACGCAAATTTTCATACTTGAGAGGAGGGAGTTGTAAATAAGCTAAGCGAAAATACTCTTAATTCACCAGCACATGCACTGATAATATAGCTCACTGATAACTTCTGGGCTGAGAAACCTATTATAAAAATTTGTGAAGTGAATGGAAATTTGTCTTCTCATCTGTGTTATGTCAAGGTACCAAGGAAGCTCATGCAGAGTATTTCACTGGATTCCTCTGCTTGTGGTCTCGAGGGGTACCTGCTTTCCAAGACTATCAGAAGATGGTACTTATTGCTGTCAGAAAAATGCTTTAAGATCCTTAGGAAATGCCATGGACGTGCACTTCACAATTAGTAGTTAACAGCACAGAAGCAGACAGGCAAGGGAATGACAAAGTGTAGTACTCATGTCTGTACTACAGGCAGCTGCTAGTTGTGAGCTGATTTTTGAGCTCTTCCTTCCATTATTGGGTTTTGATTTCAAAGTGAAATCATTTGCACCCATCTATTTCTTTCCTAATTAGGTTGATATCTTTATATGGTTATATTATTCAGGGCTGCATCCTTTCCTCACTTGTATCTGTGACTCTCCAGACTGATGGAATTTTGCCTGAAAAAAAGCATTTGACACTACCTGGACATTTCGAGATGATACTAATGAGGCGGTGATTGCTATTTTTTTTTTTTTCCCTGGCCTTGATTAAGTTATTCATTTCAGACCTTGAAAACTGAAAGAAGAGAGTTGTGAACACAGCATAGTTTCATGTTTTATACACCTCTTTTTTCTGTTCTTGTGCATTTACGTGCTCGTTCAGGGCCCTGGGTTGAGCTGTGCTCCCTGCAATCTTTCCTGTATCACAGCTCTTTCCTAGCTAGCTCACGGCTGCTGGTAAGCACTCTGCTCTGGAGCTGTTTGCTAAAATAATAAAATAGTAATCAAATAAATAAATAAAAGAAAATGGTAGCAAGGTGTTTCTCCAGGAAGATGAGTAAAAGCTCAGAACACCGTCTCAAGAGCTGCTGGGTTTTGCTCCCAGGGCAAAGCCCTTCCACGTATACATCTCTGGCTTGTCATCTTATTTTATTTCCCCACCCGTTGCAAACCCGGGAGGACTTTGTGCAGCACACAGCTCCTCACCCCCAGTAGCTGCGGGCTCATCCTGAAGGGTGCTGGGCCCTATGGGGCCTTGAGCGCCTGCCTGATGGGGCCGGCAGAGCCAGCTAAAGCTTCCTGAAGCTTTGCGGAGAAATCAGCGCTGTGCTAGATCCCAAAATGCCACGAGATGGCAGCAAAGGCTCGTGCAAGAAGCTCTGCCGGCGGCTCTGTGCGGTTGGGTTGCTCGCTGCTGAGCCAAGAGAGCCCGGCCTGCAACAGGGGGCGGCATGCATCCTGCGGGGGGCGTCCCTTCCCTTCCCTTCCCTTCCCTTCCCTTCCCTTCCCTTCCCTTCCCTTCCCTTCCCTTCCCTTCCCTTCCCTTCCCTTCCCTTCCCTTCCCTTCCCTTCCCTTCCCTTCCCTTCCCTTCCCTTCCCTTCCCTTCCCTTCCCTTCCCTTCCCTTCCCTTCCCTTCCCTTCCCTTCCCTTCCCTTCCCTTCCCTTCCCTTCCCTTCCCTTCCCTTCCCTTCCCTTCCCTTCCCTTCCCTTCCCTTCCCTTCCCTTCCCTTCCCTTCCCTTCCCTTCCCTTCCCTTCCCTTCCCTTCCCTTCCCTTCCTTTTTACACCTAGCATTTTCCCACAATTTAATTTTATTTCAAAGAACAGGATGGGCTCAGCCCTTAATGTGTACTGACCACGATGTCAGGGGGATGTTTGCAGGGAAATGCAGGACCAGTAGCAGCAGTACAAACCCACAGGCTGCAGTTTTGGCAGACAGGACAGAGAGATTCCCTGCCTGAAAACCACCATCACCCTTGTCACAGATGTATTCCTGCTGAGCCACTGAGGCAGGCACAGCAAAGCCTTTCACAGAGACCTGCTTCATGTGGGATAATAGTTCAGGTGGAAAGTGAAACTTGGCTTTGCCTTGGTTTGTCATCATCAGCCGCTATCAGGGAGGAATTTGGATGTAAAAAGCAGGTGGGAAGAGGAACAGAAATCCTCTCCTGCCACACGGTGACATGATATGCTCCCCTGATAATAGTGTGATATGAGAAGCGTTGCTGCTGCTCGTGAAGGTGAAGAGAGGCAGACGTGTACCTGCCACACGCCCACACTGCAGCCTGTTCCTATCACTGGCATTACATTTAGCCCGCCCTTCCCAGCAACAGAACCGAAAAATAGGTTGAAAACCATTAGTGATATTTCCTCCTTTCATTTTACGGGGGAATGGCGCTAAACACAATGTTATACGTGATGTGCTCACAGGCAGCCTTTCTGAGAGCATTGTTTGTAACGTGGGACTGGGGAGCTGCAGCGCAGGGAGGCAGGGTTGGGTTCCTCAATCCTGCTCTGTGAGCTGCTGTTGATAAAGTTGGTGAGGGAATATGTGCAAAGGCAGGCAGCATTTGAAACGTGCCAGGGCAGAAAATGGACAAGCGAAGGCTGTAAAAGCTTTGGCCAGCCAGGAGCGCTCCTTGCTATCAGCACGAGCTGCCTTAGATCTGGAGCACAAGGATGGGGATCTCAGCAGAAGGGGCTGTTCGGAGGCATTTCTCAGCCCTTCTGCTTTCAGCTGGGCCAGAAATGCCAACTAACTGGCATCGTGGGCTCTGTGGGTGGCTGTTCCCTACCCTGAGCCGCTCCTCTCTTCTAGGGTTTGGGCAAGGAGAGGAGAAGGGGACTACTGGGGACCCAAACCCCTCACGTTCAGCCAGGTTGAAAGTCTGGCCGCATTGCCGGGATTTTAGGGTGTCTCAAAGGCTGGACTTTATAAGCAGGGTTTTTGAGGCCAGGACCATTTTAATTTTATTGTCTTTTCTCCACTCTGTGGGAGTGCTTGGTTTCCCCTACCTGACAGCTCTATCTGTATTTTGAATTTCTCCAGGTTTCTGTGGCCCTTGGTGGTTTCTTTTCTGTGGGTGGGAGACGTGTGGAGAGACAACCCTCCCTATTGTTTTTCTTCTTCTTCTTCTTCTTTTTTAAACCAAGAATTTACCAAGGCTCATTCAAAATGCAGACATCTTAGAATTAATTATTATTAGGAAAAGGTTCAAGGGAAATTTGTGTGAGCAATTCTTATTTTATTGATGTACCTTTCCTGAATGTCTCCTCACGAGCCAGTGCCATTTTTTATGCTGACTTTGGCTAATGATACGCCTTGGGGTGGGAACTGTCTTACAGCCCAGAGAGATCCATATCTCGTTTTGAATTTCTGTGCATATTCTGGATTTTAGCAGTGTATGATGAGAGTCTAGGGCCAAGTGCTACTCTCAGTTGCTCCCAAACAATGCTGTATCTTGGCTACATACATAAAACTTAATTTGTCTTTGGAATTATAATCTTAGAAGCCTTAACCCTGGCTTTGCACTCTCATTCTTACAGACAGACGGGGATAAGTTGAACTTTATATACCCTTTTTTTTTTTTTTTTTTTTTTCCTCCTCCCATCTTGCCCTTCTTTAGCCCTTCTGAGATGTGAATGCAGGGCCTGGAGGTCCCTCAGGCCCCGCTTGTTGTTGTGTTCCCCTCAGAGGCTTCCTGCAGGAAGGCTCAAGCAACGTGGCAACCAGACGGTCTGTCGGGATTCACCTTCTTTTCCCTCTGTTCCTGGCATGTCTTTTACCCCTTCCTATAATTGGAGACACTGTACTGTGCAGTAACACCTACCCACTCTGCCTGCAGGCCAGGAGGTATTGTATAACATTACTTCCCTGCTACCTGACTTCATGATAGATTTTTTTTTTCTTTTTTTGAGCTTGACGTGCAATTTGTCCCCAAACCATTTGTGGTGTTCTAGACAGTAGCTTCGCTCCTTCTTAGAATTAGAATTCTTTTTAGAATTAGACTTTAGAGTTCCCTTCAGCGTGTGGGCATTGATTGGGAAGGAAGGACTGCAGGAACGCGGCATTTTTAGAAGCCCATGGTTGGGTCTTTGACCTTGTAGCGGGAGGCGGTTGGTAGGGAATAGATACTTCATGAAAAATTCATTCGGTAATGTGTCAGGGTGCTCTTCACATCAGCCAAAGTGAGATGGGCATGAGTTCTGTGACTGGCTTGTGCTCCCCAAGGTATGTGTCACCGAGCATTATCGGTTGTGCAAGAATCGCATCGTTCTGGTATGTTGGTGTCTTTCTCCATTCCCTTTTCACTGATTTCATACTTAGGTACGCATTTCCTGTGCTATTATTCTGGAAACTGTACACACTGAGAACACAAAGTACTTCACGGCTCTCTGACTACCAAGAAAAAAAACAACTAAATAGCTCCGTTTGACTCAGATGCATTTTAGTTTTCACAGTACTTTACATCTTTGGTGTTTTTTTCTTTTTGTATCCAGGGAGACTGAGGAACATCGAAAATATGAGTTTCATGGGGTGACAGGTTTCACCACAAACACACAGGCATCCTAATTTTTGCTAGAAGTGAAATATCTAAGATAGATTAGAAGTGTATTTTGCAATTTGAAATTTAATTGGATTTGTGTTCAGAAGAGGAATCCAAGTGAATGAAAGGGGTCTCAGGATGTTCATTTTCAAGCTGAAAATGTAATTGTTTTGATGAAATGCAAATCCTTCAATATTAGCATATTTTCTTGGTGAATGTTTGCTGAATGTTGCCTACTCAGAACCGAGGCAAGTCCTGTCGTCCCTTTCAGTCCTCTCAGCATTTAGTTACCTTTAAACCCACATAGAGATCTCCTCCTAGTTATTGCTTAGCTAAATGTAGTGAATCTGACTCTGTTTCCTAAATGCATTTGCAACTCCCGAGGAAGGGCAATGTTCTCATCAGTCTATGTGCTTCTCTCCACCTACCCTTACACATGCAGGTTGGTTTTCTCAGAAGTGCTAGGTGGTACTGACCTGTCCAAACAGGGCTGGGGGAAGGCATTTGTTGCCTCTGTGGTGGTAAATGAATCATCTGTCTTCCAGCTTGGACAGCTGTTGAATCTTTGGTTGTGTAAAACAGAAGGAAAACTGTGAAGTAATTGAGAAGTGAGGCTTGCATTTTGTTGTCTGTTATCAGTGGGCAAGCTCAACAAATGCTGAGCACCTGAGCCCTGCAAATCACCGCCTGCAAATCACGTAGCCAGCTCCAGTTCACCACGGAGCAGCACCAGGTCTGAGGGCACACCTGGGTGTACTGTCGAGACATGGAGCAGGGAAGGGCGAAAAGGGACTGGAAAAGTGCAGCTGGTGTGAAACCTGCAACTTCTGAATGTCTCACCACAGGCAGACGGAGGCTACTAGGTTGTTTCCTGACTGCTGGAGGCTCTCTCTTGCCACCTGTCCAGTTTTCTGCCCTCTGTTCTGCAAAGTCTGCAGGCATTTGCTTGACATCTCTGCGATCCCAATGAGGCCTCGCTGCGCCCTGCAGAATCCAGTCTTGCACCTCTGGGTACAGCCTCACAGTGTGTCCTCAGGCAAAGCTAGAGCATACAGCTGCGGTGCAGAGATATGCGCAAGAAATAACGTAATTATTTACACTGTAAGTGCTCGGTTCCCTCTGTGTTGTTTCCCATATTCCCAACACACCTTGCTGGTTCCCCTTGTAATACAAAAAATAACATGGCAGTTATAGCAAACTCCTTCCATGAATGGCACATAGTTTCACTGAAGAATTTCTCTTTCTTGCCTTCATCTAAAAACTAAAACCGAGAAAACAATGTTTCTGCGACGTGGTAAGAGAGCTGGTATGAGGGAATTTGTCTCTGGAGACCGCAGTGCATTCTCAGCTATCAACCCGAGGCATTTTGTGCTCTGTGGAAGCTGTTTTTGCAATCCATCTCCTGTCTGTTCCTTGGATTTTATGTTGTTGTAGGGCCCAATCCGGCAAACAGTGATGTGGGAGGTGAATTAGCTCATGAATGGGCTCACTGATTGAGCTGGTGGAAATTATGCGTCTAATCAGACATGCGCCTCTATCTGCCGGATCAGGTCTCTCTCCTTTCTCCCCCGACAAAAGAGAATATTTTGTCTTCATAAATCGATGCAGTGGGGAAAAACCTCCTGACTTGTGCATTCGTAACACAGAACTGTAACAAAACCTGTGTTTTTCTCCCTAAAGATTCGCATTGCCTAGGATGGAAACCCTCTCGCAGCTGCAGCAATCTGTATTTTAAACATTTTCCCTTCGTGTGCCTCCCAGTTAAAATGTCATATAAAGTACAGATGGAAAATCTCTTACAGAAAGAATAATTCCTTTCCCTTTCTACTTTCTGGCTATTTCTGAGCATTTTACCTCAGATCCACCTGTCCTCAGGCCCAGACAATGCTCCTGTAATTTATGGATGCCCTTTGCCTGTGTCAGCTGTGCAGGAGTCTGCAGAGCTTCTCCTGCCTCGAGAAAGGTTCGGGAATGTTTGACGGTATCCTCATGCACAGACTGCTGTGGTGCCTGCGTGCGGAGGGAGAGTGATGGGAATGGTGATGGGGCTCCGTAGACAGGGTGATTAAGAGCAGGCTGGGATAGGAAGAGGGGATTGACGGGGAAATAATGAGAAACGAGCCTGCAACCTCAGAGTTCTTCATTTTACACTTGATTTCTTCCCTTAATGTCCATGTCACATCTTATTTTTGCCATAGCCATTTCACACATGTGAAAACTGAGGCACGACCAAAGTGGCTGGGAAGCTCATCCATGCCTGGGCTGGACATCGGAACCCCAGGACCTTCTCTGCAAGTCTGTGCTCTGCTTGCACGGCTGAAGCATTTTTCCAGCTTGCTGGGAACAATTTTGCCACCGTGCTAAGCTTGGTGGTGCTGCAGCACCGCGGAGCCCATCCAGCCTGGCTCAGGTATGTCACCTCGGTGCTCCCCCAGCCCCCCAGTGTCAGCACGGTGAGCCCACCACGGGTGGGCTGCGGGATGCATCGCCTGGCTGATATTACTGGCATCTCATCCGAGTCTCTGAAGTGAAATTTAAGACTCAAGTGTTTTTATTGCTGCCCTATCAGCAAATTGACCTGAACAGAGCTGGTAACTAAAGCAGAGGCCAGGCAGAGGCTGGCTTTTGGGACCATCAGCTCTCAGACGAGTTTTGCCGTGTGCTAGCAGAGCGGGAGCTCAGGAGCCTGACCCGCAAGGAGGGTCCACTTCCAGTGTAATAGGAAGATAATCCATCATGCTACTCGCTTTTGTCTTGGCAAAGGTATTTAGCTATCAGCCAGCTGGTTAGCTGCCTCAAGGCCACCTGCTTGACTGAAAAATAGAGAATCAGTTTCTTTCCCTCGCAAAGGGAAGCAGGGAATATTGACTTGTGTGATAATTTTAGGTGGATGATTAAATTTGGCCTCCTAGGCCCCTGTTGAAAATCCAATTCAGATGACTAGTTTTCTTTTCATACACTGCTGAGCAATCTTGTGTTCTGCCACCACTAATGTTCCTGATGTTGATTGTCCTTTCACTCTAACAAAGCACAGAAATGCCCAGCCTGCTCTCTATTTCCTGTGGCTTTGGGCTATCAAAACATAATGAGAAGACTGCTTTCAGCTTAAGTTAAGGATACAGAGCCTACCCTTGGACAGCCTGACTGTCTACCCCATAAAGTCACGCAGCGATGTTTAATGGGTGCAATGAATAGTCAGGTCAGAAAGATTATAACTTTTCTACTGACTCAGGTTGTTTTCAAATATTCTAATTAAAGCTGTCGTGGTCTTGAACACATATTTCAAAGAACAAACAAACAAACAATCAAAGGAAAATAGTACTGGCATGAGCTTAGTGCTGGAACAACCCACATGGATGGTAGGACTGTAGGATAAAACCCTCTGTAAACAGATGTGAGCTAGTAAGGAACACAAGGGGGGTGAAGGGGAAAATAGGGAAGAGTATGTTGCTATGGATATACATATGCCGAGGAGGTGCAAATATCAATGTCAGAGAAATGCTCCTGAAATACAGTGAAAATGAATGCTGATGGAGACAGATGATTGCTAAGAGCTAGTTTTGCCATGTGACATGCACTCTGCTTATTGCTTGATGCTGCTGCACAGACTAGCAATACATGTTTGATACCCAGAGGAAAATCAAATTACAACTTCAATGTGTGGTGCTATTCTGCATATTATTTACAGTGCAGCCCTGTTTTCACTGGGATCGCCAGACTGCTGCTTTACGTTAGGTAAGTACATTGTCAGCGGGGAGTGTGTGGTTTTGCTGCACCAGATCTTATCTTTTTAAGAGGTCTGTTCTTTCAAACAAATACAGATTCACTTAAGAAGGCTCCAGTGTGGCAAGCACAACTTATTTCCCTGAGTTAATGAATGCAGTCACTCAGAAAGTGCTTTCGGGTGACAGATTCAAAGAAGAGTGCTCATATCACAAAAGGATCCTGAGCAGCAGCAAAGGCTTCTGAAGAAAAGAGTACATAAAGGGCAGTTTGGAGTGTGCTACCCAAAAAGTAGCATTAGGAAGTGAGCTTCTGATTGCTGAAGATACACTGCTGGAAGGTTTTAATGGCAGTAGAATACAGCTGAGTTTGGGTTTAACAGATAAAGCAGATATAGATAATAGGATTAGGAAATAAGAGAAAGACAAATTCGTACACTGTAAAGCAAAGGCCTTTGCCCTTAGCAATGCTTTCTTGTTCTGAAAGCAGGAAATGGATGACATTTCAAATGTTGTCTTGAAAGAAGGCAAGGGCTGTGTGATATCTTTAAGATGAGCAAAGCTGGGGAGGAGACAATCTACATCGCCTTGCAGCAGTCATATTTATTGCTTTTAAATAGGCACATCTGAGAGATATATTTATGCAGCAGGCAAAGGTGCAATTACGGTACAGGTAGGTATAATGTGGATTTAATTCTGCCAGCCGTAACCTCTGCAATGAAGTTGTGCAGAGCAGGAGTTATTATGCAATGGGTAACTGTAGGATGAGCACTGCAGAAACCCCATACAAGCACTGCAGTTGCTAGCAGGTGCCACTGCACCTTCATTAGCATTCTCATCTAACGATGGCCAATACCTGTAACAATCACATTGCTTGCATCAAACCAGTATTTTGTACTGGTGTAAACTGCACAAGAAATGGGAAGATAAAGAATACACCTCAGTGTCTCTCGAATGACAGGTGAAAACACTTAATTTCACTCTTCCAGCCTTGGAACTTAGCTGAAAATAAATCCGTGTCTGAAAGAAAAAATGCACAGCTCAGTAAAAAATAATTGCAGATCACAGTGAGCAGGACAGATTATAATAAAACATTACGTTAGATGCTTTTTATGTTACTGGTGGTGCCAGTAAGTTGCACTTAGTATTTTGCCTGATGCATCACATGATATATCACAGTCGTCTGACAGGCAATATAAGACTGTGGTCATTAGGAGTGAAAACAAATGGATAACAACATACAAGAGGAGACAGATAGTTAGTTGAGTTGTTACCAATTTGTGTAGAAGATTTTGTAGCTGCAGTAAATACTCCGCTACTTAGAGTATTTATGACTACTTGTAACAGAATGTGAACTTACAGTAAATGTAAGTGCAGTTTGTAAGATTTGTAGGAGGTCAGCTAGCCCTCCTCTGGGTAATGCTGAAGAACAGTCATCAGGCCGAGGGGATGATTATCATGTTTTTGTAGTGCACAAGCACCTAATAGAAATGAGCAGAAATTTGGTCATGTAGTCTGACAGACTGGTCTTATTTCCCTGGGAAATAACAAAGCCATTGCTATAGGAACAAATAATAAAACACAAGCAGCTAAAGCAATACGCTGATATGCCTGTACAGTGAAGCTGAAAATGCAAGCCTGGCACACTCAGTACTGGCACACAAACTTTAATTTCTTCTGCTCTAATGATGAATACATTATCAGCCATTAAGGTGATGATCGTACCTAGGATTACCTTTATGAGCTAGGAATAACTTTCAGACAGTCTCGGTGTGAACCTTCCCTTCGGTGCTGTTACTGTGCTTTTTCCCTTGTCAGATTATAGAGCTGATGGAGCAGCCCTGTGACAGCTGCTGATTCTGGACAACGATGGCAGCTCCTCACATCCCTTCAGAAAGACACCACGGATTTTGCAGTGTTAGGTTAAAAAGGGAAAATCTTCTAATTAATTTTCCTGGGATTCTGTGAATCATAGGTAGGCTTTTCAGCTCTCCCTGAAAGATCTGGCTGCCCTAATGAAGTCACTGAGATGATAGGGATGGGGATGATGCTGTTGATTTGGGAGATTACTCAGTTGAACGTAAGCAGAGAGGCTGTGACGGGAGAGCCTGTTTCTCTAAGCTAAGGGCACAAGAATGTATCTGGAGTTGATAAAGTTGTCAGGTTATGTTCTCTATCAGTAGTTCTTCCCTGGCTGACATTTTACCACTTCTTTCTTACATTTTGTCAGGTTTTGTATAAGAGCCTGTTCATTTACACTCCTTTTATCCTTTTTTTTTTTTTTCTTTTTTTTTTTTTCTTTTTTTTTTTTTTTCTTTTTTCCCCCAAACATGTAAATAAACAATGAACATTTTCGTCATTTACTTGAGGTGAGCGTTTCCCCCCAGCTTAGGTTGTAACCAAGCTGGTTACTAGTGCTTAAGAGAATAGCAAGGAAAAAAGAAGTCAAAGCATACTGAATCTTCTCATAAGGGCTGGTCACCAACAGCAAGCAAGAGACTGGTCAGTCCCCCTAAATACCCATTTTCTGGCAGTGGGCATGGAAGAAGAAAAACCAGAGCCCTCCCTGCTGTGGCTGAGACCATTGTGTGTTGGCACAGTACCACTGGGGACAGCCACGGTGATAGGGGGTGACCATCACTAAGGACAAGAGAGCTTAGAAACTGAAGAACGGGAAAACCAAAATTGATCAGGGATACTGTGCCCTGACTGAGTTTTCTCTAGAAGAAATTCAAGCAGATAAACAAGCCGGGAATCCACAAGACAAGAAAAATATACTCGTGCGAACTTGTGTCATATATATCATTAACCACTTGAAAAATCTACTGAGTTTCCTCACAGCAAAAGCATGTATGGCTGGGGCTCAGCAAAGTGAAGACACAGTTCATGGAGCAGGATTGGATAGTAACAAATTTTGGTCAGTAGGGCATTCTCTCTTTCTGAGATAGTTTTAGAAATAAATGGATTTTGCTTAATGTTTTAGGTAAGGAAGTAATATTTGGGGATTTCTCAGCAGCAGCCAGTTGTATTTTATTTGTACTGTCATATGTGCTGGGAGCACAGGGAAAGTGTTTTCCTTCTGCTGCCCAGTATGTGTTGCTGGGGTAGGAGAGATGGATGCCCACATCCAGGGAAGGTTGTGCGATTCCAATCTTGAGATTGTCACGACGAGACAGGATTAATTCCCAGCCCTCTTCTCATTACTGTTTGCGGCACTAAAATGAATCTGTTCATACCATGCGGTACTCTTGTTGCAGTCTTCATCACAGGCTATGGAAAAAGCAAGGAGAGAAAAATGAAGGCAAAATATGATGCACGGAGCTTGACAGCCTTTACGACTGACATAGTAATGTGAGGGGAGAATGGGAAAAAAAGGGCCTGCTTCCCTGTGGGATGTTTGTGTAGAGAACATGTAAGTGAAACAGTATTAACCTAATTATTAGTACCAAAAGAGGTAGGTTTAAGGCAGTAGATTACAAATGTAAAGACCCTGATGTTCTGGGAATATCAGGTAGTTTTGTTTATCTACAAGAAATAAAATAATAGTAATAATTAATTTTAAAAGCATCACCTCTGTGCCTGGGAAGACTACAGAACAAATCCTCCTGGAAGCAATGTTAAGGCACAAGCAAGACAAGGAGGTGATGTAAGACAAGGATGTGATCCAAAACAACCAGCACAGCTTCACCAAGGGCAAATTGTACCTGACCAGTCTGGTGGCCTTCTGTGATGGAGTGACTGCATCAGTCGACAAGGGAAGACTGACTGACTACCTGGACTTCTGTAAGGCCTTTGACATTGTCCCAAATGACATCCTGATCTCTTTGATGGATTTAAAGGGTGGACTATTTGGTGGATAAGGAATTAACTGGAAGGCTGGTGGTGAGGCCCTTGCACAGGCTGCCCAGAGAAGCTGTGGATGCCCCATCCCTGGAGGTGTTCAAGGCCAGGCTGGACCTGGGCAGGCAAGCTGGTCTGTTGAGTGGCATCCCTGCCCAATGCAGGGGGCTGGAACTGGATGACCTTTAAGGTCCCTTCCAACCTGAGACATTCCATGATTCTCTGATTCTAAATTTATCCAGACAAAGACTAGGCGTAAAGCTCTGAGGATAAATGAGGTGGGAGATGAGATGACACAGATGGAGATTGAAGGAGAATCTCTGCACAGCATCCTGGGAAGCAGCAGCATTGTATTGGCACAACTCTAGTTAAAACTTTACCAGCTCACATAAATACCACGTTGTGGAGATGACTGGTGGCAGTCCAACACACAGACTGAGACAGTGAAGCAAGGTAAGACAGCGTAGTCTAGTTGGAGGATAGTCCTTTTCCTTTTTCTATTTATACTGACCTGCAGCTGAGTAATTGTCCATCAATATGGAGTTTGATTGAGTTGGCATTTTGAACCCCCTTTGTATGCTTTCTGCTTCAAGAAATATTAAAGTCTAGATAAAATTGGAATAGCTGCCTGGTAATGAGATCATTATATATAAATACTGAATTGCTCACAGGGGGTATAATGATTCCTCAGCCCAGGTATGCAGCACATAACTATTAACTACTAAGCACAGCCTGCCTTAGAGATATGTTTCCAGCGCTAACACACATAACCCCCTTCAGCATAAAGTTCAAGTCACAGAATATGAATGACTGGGAATATGTTATTTACAGCTCGTGTTAGGAGGTGAAATGAGCTGGGGCTGGTTATTTACTTTTCACATGGAGTTTTAAAGAATTCTGATTGACTGAAGAGACAAAGAAGCAAGAGAGGGAGATGGTAAAGGACGAAAACCACATCAATTCACTGTGTGAAGTCAGCTTCCTTTCAACAGCCATCCCCTTTGCACAGCATCAGGCGTGCTGTAGGGAATTAACAGTTAATAACAGTACTGCCTGAGATGGATCTGTGGGGAAATGTGCTGTGAAGCCTGAGCCCCTCCTGCCTCTGAGTAGCAGAAACGCTCAGTGCTTGGTGCTTGATGCTCGGTGCTCGTGCTTGCCCAGGGGCTGGGGCAGTAGGTCCCCATCTTGCGACAGTGTTTGCCTGAGGAACTGGGGAAAAACCTGTGACTGCTGGGCCAGGCTGGGAAGCAGCCTTGAAACCCTGATCTGCTGCAAGTTTCTGAAGGGATTCTGTCTGTAACTTACAAATGGAGAATCTGAGTTAAAGAGAGAATGAGAGACCAAGCTCGTATGCATCCCTCTCCTCGAGTTCTCACCTGTGAGATAAAAACAACAAAACTGCCTCCGAGAGCGTGAGGGCAAATACATTAAAGATTATGAGGTGTTGAGGTATGGGGATGATGGGGGATGAGTAAATACTGATGACAGATTCATTACATCCTCTGTCTATGCGGAGAGGCTAGGGCCAATAAAAATAAACAGGCAACTCTGGACTTGTCAGCGTTGCTTATACGCTGTGTCTCCTCCGAAATCAGTGGAGTTACAGCTACTATACAAGTAACAGATAGTCCTGATGCAGTTTGTAATAACAAGAGGGAACATGTCCCATCAAAAAAACATATGTCAACTGCATGCAGAAAAGCTGCAGGAGAGGCATTTTCTGTTCAGATGCTTGCTTTAGTGACCTTATGTAGGTCCATATGTTGAGGCTGAAATCCAAATATGCCTTTGAGCTTCGGAGTTTCTGGTTATGATTTCACTGTGCCAGAAGACAAATTTGGGATGTACTGTTTGCTCTCTGACGCACATGCTCTGTGGGACTTCCTTTGTGTATTTTTCCTGATGTCTAGTTTTGTTTTTTTTTTTTTTTTTTTTTTTTTTTTCCTGATTTGATAAAACAAACTGACTCTGTGTGTGTTAGAACAAAACTAGTCCTGGGGAAAATGGATAAAGTATGCATCTAAGTTGCTTGGCTTATGCAAGCCTTGTCATACCAGTAAAATAGACAGCTGCCTAGAATAACAAACTAGCAGAGGTACATGGATGACTAAAGGCTGGGAAGGAGAAGACATCTGTCTGATTGTCTTGAGCTGCCAAACACCTACACCCAGCTCTAGGGACTGAAATCCTGCTGTCACTGTCAATATAAAACTCTTTAGGCTGGCATTTAATGTGCCTTAACCTGGAAAGTTATATTTAAGCTAATAATCCAAAAATTTTTTTTTTGTATGTGTGAACTAAGTGGATTTTAGGATCGCTTGCAGCTGCCTGGCATTATGGATGCAGAATGAATTTCTGTCAGCAAACTCAAAGGGTTCACAGGACTCTGCTCCTTGAAGGGAGCTGCTGTGAGTCCACAGAAAGAAATACTAAAAAAAAAAAAAAGGAATTGTAGTGGCTTGTTTCAGGTGCTGTGTCCCACTACGGCAGTGACACAGGTACAACCACCCTGAGCTGCATGCAGGGAGGGACTGAAGAACATTAAGGGGTGCTTTGTAACTTCAAAGAAATCGAAAAGGCCATGGCTTTTTCTTAACAGAATCTTTTTCTTTAAGGGTTTTCTTTCCTTTTAATTTCTTTTTTATTCCTTTTTATGCTATCTCAGATTTTCTCAAAGTCTGAAAAATGAACTTGACCCCTTCTGGCAGAGGCTGGGCCAAGCCAATAACAAAGTTTCTTTTCTGCTTGGGTTCACAAGCCTAAAGCTCAGTTAAAATATAAACCCACATCAATTGGTTAATGGGTCATTAAACCATTCTGCTTTTCCTCTTCTGTTTCTTTCAGGAAGCTTTGCAGGGTTAATTAGGCTACTCCAAGGGTTAGGAGATGACATTTGCAACATTCCCCTGGCAGAGTGACACCCAAGGCCACCGCAGCACATCCTATACCTTCTCTGTCAGACTGCTCTTCCCTCTATCTTGTCCTTTTCCTCAGCTGCCATCCCATACACTCATCCTGGAGCCGGGGGAGAACTGCCCTGGCTCTGAAGAGACAGCACACACCATTACGCTTCTGCACCGGGTGCTCAAGTCTTGGTTTTATGATGCAAGAAACTCTGCATTGTGCAACTTGTTATCAGTGTCTCCTTCCTTTCTTCTTGTGGCTTTGTATAAAATTCATAGGAGATTTGCTAAAAAATGAGGCTTTGTTATTTTGTTAGTCCCTTAATAGCCCTTCCTTTTTATTCTCCTGTCTCTTTGACAGAGGTTTACCTTGCCACAGGCCTGCTGCAATAGTGCAATGCTTTGTTTTTATTTGTATGTTTATTTGCCTGACATTGTCCCAGAACTAATTGTAAGGGAGGTAAATGATGTGAAGTGAGTTCACTTGGATTAAGCTGTGAGGAGATTTCAGAGTCATGTTTTTAGCTTCCCTTGCCTGATGGAGGAACTGAGGTCTTAACATCCAAACGACTGCGCTCTAAGTAAATTAAAAGCCACTATCTGACCTATGCTCATTATAGAGTTAAAACGTGGCCTATCATACCACCACAATTTCTGGTCTTCTATGCAGCCAAAGTGTTTTAATGTGTCTATTTGGCTATATAATTTATTATCCCCAGAGCTTCTCAAAAACAATCCATTTGGCTGAGACAGGGTCATGAGACCTAAAACAGTTTTGTACTAGTGCTCTCCTAGCTGGTCAATAGCTTTTGAACTGTTGGCCATCTAGCAATTGGCAAAGAAAGGTCTCCTGACCCTGTGAACTAAAAATAGATGGAGCTCTCTAGAAGGTAAATCTAAAGCTTGAAGGGCATTTAGAGGAAAAGTGCTTTTTAAATTGAAATATTTAGACTTATTCCCCACTTTGTAGCTTCTTTACTCTCTGCTTGCTTTGTGGGATTGCCAGTCAGATTACAGGAAAGAGTGGTTGTAAAACAAACAAACAGAGAAAACATCGGGGAAATAAGAGTAAATATAGATACTTGCAAGCAGTTCCAGGGAAGTCAGGCAGCATTTGTCAGGCTGTCCTGAGTAAAATGAGATTTTAAAGTTGATGTGACTGACAGTATCTATATAAAAATACTAGAGGAGAAATGCCACTTGGATTAATCCAAGATGGAGGTAGGGGCTTTTTCCATTGGTGTTGCAATCGCACATGACAGGGAGAGAGCAAAAACTACCTGACAGATGGTATAAAAGCATTTCTAAAGTGGCAGATGAAAATGTCTACAGTCTGGACTTTAAATTTCCCAGGGAAAGGCTGTCTCCTCTATCTCAGTGAGGATACTGGATGCCAGTGGTGATTCCTTATATTGGAATCTCTCTCCTTTTTCTGTTTTTGCTGTCTTCTGGTCTATTTTCTCTCTCAAAGCAAGGGAAAGTTCCTTTTTCTTATATGTTCTTACATGGCTTGTGCTTAGGTACAGACAGGACTGTCTACCACATTTGCCATTCCCCATTCCTGGCCCCCATTTGTTGTTTATTATTGCTGAATAAGTCTGGCTAGCACAGCATGGCTTCACCTCCTGATGGAAAGGGGGCTTGTGCTGCATTTGCTACCTCTGTCCAGCCTGGTGGGAATAGTAGGGGCTATTTGGAGTTATTTCTCTTCTGTGTTTGACTAATGTTTGAGTAATATTCTTCCTTCACCAACATCTGAGGAAGGGCAAGGTGACTAGCTTCAAATTAAAAACTTTTTTTTTTTTTTTTTTCTTAATAGCAGGACTGCTAGAGATGGACTGGGATTCCATCACAGAAAATAAATGCTTAGAGAGTGAGAGATACTCATGCTATTTCCAGCAAGATCTTTATTTTATTTAAGGCTTTTGGAAAAGCATTGTTTAGCTGGAATAATTCTTAGACAGTCAGGATGCTTCTTGGCAAAAAACAAAACAAAACACCCCCCAAAAAACAACCAAACAACAACCAACCAACCAACCAAACAAAAAACACCAGCAAAACCACCAATGGTTGGCTACAATGCATATATTCTCTGGTAAGTATGGCTGACCAGTCACAAAAGCATTTCCTAAACATCCACCTGCTCACAGTGTGGTGTAAGCGTAAAGCTCATTTAGATGAGCAGAAGCTCTTGTCTCCCCTATTCCTGAAATATAGGACAGGATCCCTGGGTGATTTGAATCCGCAGCTCTTCCTCTCCTCTCCCCACAGGCAGCTGCAGGATGAGCGCTGTAGGCAGTAGGCTTTGCACTCTGGCTTGGTGCAGGGGATTCTCTGAATTCATTTCGGTTTTTATTTCCTGCCTTTGAAATGCCTTTTGCTTGAGATGAGCTGGGTAGCTGTGCTCCTGTGCTGGCTGTAGGGATGATCTGTGATAGCTGATCTGCATGCTTAATACAATTCCCTTCTCCCCTATCTCCCCACCCCATTGTCTGCTCCGTATTAGGATCTGAAACTCCTGCTTTTAGCCTAAAGCATCCTACCAGAGTCTCAGGATGTGCTTTGGCAAATGCAAAATTCAGCAGTCTCTGAACCCCTGATAATCTTCTGTGCTCTGCGGAAGGATCCTTCCATTCATCTGCTTTTCCATGAGGCAAGAAATTAAGCTGTTGCTTTCTAGGCATAAATGAGCATTTTAAACAATGCCCCACAAAAGATGGGATGTAAGTGGCACTCATTGGGATTTTGATGAGGCACCCAAGAGCGTCCAAACAAAGGCTGATCTGGTAATGACCTGAACAAGCCACTTATTTGAGTGGCTTAGCCACCTGTTTGTTCCCTCCTTGAATCACAGATTTCCAAACATACATGACAACTCCTTGTTAATTATGTCCTTCTCACACAATAATTGTCCAGCTTAAGCACCTGTCACCAGCTTGCAAGTAAGGGCACATCAGACAGCATATTTATTTAGAAAAAGGAGGCTACCAAGGCAGGTTAATATATTTGGAAAACAGCTAGAGCTAGGCCTCTGAAGCACCATTTCATGCATTGCTAGATCAGGCCGTAGTTTTTATCACCTGTCCTGGCTGCAGCAGACCAGGCTGCTGAACATGAAGAGTGTTTTGAGGGTGATCTGAGGGTGTTTGGAAGCTTAGCACAGGTTGCCATGAGCATTCAGCCCTCCTGAGGTGAGCAGACCCTAGGCAGGACAGACAGCCCCAAGCAACACGGTCGTGTCCCTCTGCCCTGCTGAAAGTATCAAAGGGCAGCCAGGAAGGTAAAATGTTGGGTGCGTATATATGTTTGTGCATATACATGTATATAAATGGATAGGAAGACCACATCAAGGCCTCCTGCTTCCTGTCCAGCAGGCCTTGATGGCCCTGACCAGCCCCACCTGGCGTAGGCCCTATTTCAGCCCAGCTGGTGCTTAGGGTATCAGGGCTGGGTTAGGGGCTTCTTACTAGAGGGAGAGCCTGGTGTATTGGTTGTGTGGAGTTAATCTGGCTAAAAGGCTACCTGTTCTTGGTATCTCCTGGGTAAAACTGAGGGGGTAGGGAAGGTGGTGTGTACCTGCCTATGAGAGTGATGGGAAGGGGTGTGGAAATGGAAAAGTGCTGGTGGTACTGGTGTGCATGGGTAGGTAATCTAGTGAGGGTGTAAACATCACTAAGGGAAGTTGAGTCTCTTGCCTTTATTGACTTATCTCAGTTGGGATTTTTCTCTAAAAACAAAAAAAAAAACAAAACCACCCTTGAGGATGGAGGCATTATGGCAGGCACCCACAGCTGTAATGTGTGAGATAGGTGACAGAAAAATCCTCTGTCCTGGACAAAAGTAACTCAGGAAGCCCTCTAGTGATTGTAGAGGCATTGGGATGCTCCTGTGCCTGGGACTGCCCAGTGTACCTAGATGATTTGTTCCCCCAAGCCTGGGCTCTGCCTCCAGCAGTGAGAAGTAGGCTGGGAGCCATTTTCCAGGGTCTTTGGCCTCCCTGCAGGAGACCTTTGCTTGCTGACAGTAGTGCATAATGGACTTAAAGAAAGTGTGTTTGCAGCATCCCAGCCCAATGGTCCTCCTCATCCTTTTACCTGGTGACACACAGAGCAACGCTTTTGAATTGCATGGTGTTTTGGCCAGGCTGAAGCTTGTGTTACCTTTATAACTGCCTGACAAAGAAAATGTGAGGTTGAGGTATATTGAGGATGTTTCCAGGCATTTTCTGTTGAAATGGATTTCAAACAATAAGCTCTTGCTTAGATATTCCTAGCTAAAGCTTCCTGTTCTTGTGTAGGCAAACCCACTCTGGGAGTTAGGGCTTTTGTCTGATTAAAGCCGACAAGATTTGGCTCTGTATTGCAGGCTCAGTAGTGGTGCAGATACTCACACTCTGCTTTTCTGAGAAACAGGGCAGAAAAGGCCATGTCTCTGTAAGAGACTAAGTATGACTGGCTTATAATTATAAACATCTGAATGCCAAACCCGAGCAACAAGAGTTGTACCCTGCATTTCAAATGCCAGCTTAGCTATTCATTTGACCATCTTTAACTGGAAAACATTACAGAAGGTATTAATACTGACTTTTACATTTTTTTCTGCAAGATTGATTCCCTCATATTGTATTGTCTTTGTGTCTCAGTTTCCTGCCTGTTTCAAGGACTGTGCTAGTTGCTGCAGATTATTTGGGTTGGGGAGAGGTAATCATGGCAAGTGTTGTTGAAGACATACATTTAAAAATGAGCTTTCTAAGACACAAAGTCAGGCTTGCTCCATAATGCAGGGCAATCGCTTTGACATACATCCCAGTGAATGAACAGATGACCATACAGTCCCTTCCCACTTGAGTAAGTAATAATGCTTGGGACTTGAGGCACTTGAGTGAGGAAAGTATCTACTGCACTGCGATGTACTAGTAGTGCAAAGGAATAGTGAAGAGGTGTTATGCCTACAGTTACAAAATTGTCAACATCATAACTTCATGTGGAGCAACCAGTACAAAAGTGTTATTCTGTCTGTGACCCATTATACATCAGTACTCATCCCAGCTGCACAGAACTGAAAGATGTTGGGCAGCAGTGGGTAATAGCGGTCTGCAGGAATTTCAAGTGCAGAGATACTCCAGGAATGCCTGGGTTTCTTCAGGTATCATCTGTGGTACCTAGAGACTGTTTTTCAGAAAGCTGTATGGTTAATACTCACCATTAATGTCCTGCCTATTATTAGTGGGGGTTAGAAGTAGATGACCTTTAAGGTCCCTTCCAGCCCAAAATATTCTATGATTAATGTTTGTAAAGAAGTCTGTATACTCTGGGTAATGTTCAAGAGTTAAACCAATGTTCAAAATGTTAAACCAAAGCTAAATGGAAGCACATCCTGTACCTGTGGATTGCTGCTCTAATCTGTAGCATTGGTTTCCCTTTACTGCTAGTCATTGCAATCAAAATGATGATTCATTATTCTAAATCCTGTGTTTCCTGTCAAAAAAAAAAGGGGGGGGGGGGGAGGAAGACAAACTGAGGAAGGTGGAAACAGATTTCCCTGGCCCTTCATCTAGTCAGAGCTTTATTCTAGAAATAAAGATCTGCTGTTACATGTATGGAGACAATCAAAGACATTCATCTAGTGAAATGGCTTAATTGGCCAAACCCTGCTATCTTTCCTATCTGGAGTGGGAAGAACACCTCTGCACAGCACAGCTTCAGTGCTAATGAACTATATCAGTCAAACTGAGTGTCATAAACAAGGCAATGAGGTATTTTTATAAGGATGGCATACCTTATGTCATTAAAAGCTTGTCTTTAAGGTGTATGCTTGCTTGAGTTATAGGTACATATGTTGTTACTGAAGCCTTTGATGGCAGACAATGTTTGGCATCCCTTGATGTGACACACTAAACGTCATGCCTTTTGGGTGGAAGGGGTTCCTTCTATTAAGTGAAAG
Source organism: Anas platyrhynchos (assembly GCF_047663525.1). Lineage (NCBI taxonomy): Eukaryota > Metazoa > Chordata > Aves > Anseriformes > Anatidae > Anas > Anas platyrhynchos. The sequence continues at coordinate 40,296,131 of NC_092590.1, forward strand.
GAAGTTTTATAATGTACCACAACTGGCATATGTACGGTTTTGCATTAAGTGCAACTGACAGCAACTCATGTAAATAGCACAAAATGCAGCATTCCAGTTTTACAGCAGTGAGAGGAGGACGTCTGTTTGCACAGCTCTTCAATCAAAGCAGCGAGGACTTGACTCCTCAGCGTTAATGGTGCAGCTAGTATGTTTTTCTGCAATGAAAGGTCATTTTCCCTCTTAGGAGAAAAACATAAAAAGTTTATTTTATTTTTTTTCCCCCTGTAAAGAAAGTGAACAGGATGGACATAACCTTTAAGGATGACATTATGCCTTGGACCACATACCCGTGATAGGAAGCAGTAGCTATGGGGGATTGATTCAAATGTGCTAGGTGGCTTTCTTCTCCAGAGACGATGGGTGAGAAATGTGAGAGGATGCTGGATTCAAGAGGAGAGTAAAGACTGCTTTCCTTACTGGCCACAGAAGGTAGTGCGAGGCAGCAGTAGGCTGCTATCCCTTACTACAAAGCTGGTGTCAAAGAGAAACTGTGTGTGAGGGCAAGGTTAGCCCTTCATGCAGTATAAACACATCACACCTGGGAAGCTTAGATGCTGGAAATAGGCTAGCTGCAGCAATATGGAGCTCTGAGCACACAGATTTACTTGCAGAGTAAAATGCTGCTGTAACTAGGAGACTTTCAGGGGAAAAAGTTGGCAAGATGGATGATTGCATCTGCTGGTTGAGCCTGCTAGCAGGGTTCCCAAATCCTGGCATTAGGTTGTGGCAGGTACAGCTGTGGTTCCTGTGTGTGTCAGTAAAACAGGTGACCAGTTAAAAGATTGTCTTAATTGTTGATTATGGTAAGAGTTCTGAGCACTTTCCTCTTTTTTTTTTTTTTTTTTTTGGTCTATTGGGACAATTGAGGTTGTTCACTGTGCTGTTGATATTCTTTGGTATTTAACATGTCCATCTCATTACATGAACTCTTAAGTGGAAACTAACCCTTGTGAAAATAAACTCTACGGCCTATTGATTTGGAGGAGGAAATAGAGCTTGTACAAGAGTATGAATCTAAGGAGGAGGCTATCAGTTTGTGTTAGCAAGTGTGGCTACAGGGAATGAAACCTGCATTCACCAGTTGATTGATGCTAGCAGAGGGTCTAACCCTAGCTTTTTGCAATGATTGGGGTGTGAAACTCTTGGTGCATAAACCTGGGACATGTGATTTGAACATGTCGAAGTCTTTGAAATGTCTGGTGCTGAAGTTCATTACTGATTTCCAGTTTTGAAAGGTCAGCCCTCTTGTTTCTTTTGTTCCTGTTAATTAAAATTCCTTTTGTGATTGCCATATGCTCTAAAACAAAACAATTTTCTGCTCTAAATTCTTTTGAATAGTTTTCATGCTTTGTTTTGATTTTTAATTTCCTCCCAAACATAAGAACATTACCAACAAAGAACAACTTACATAAATCCTATGAAAGGTGCTAAATCAGAAGCAGGAGAGTTGTGGTACAGTACATCAAACACCGTGTGAGAGGTTCCCCACAGCGTGTGATCCTGCAGCTGCTCAGTGGAGGCAGAGCTTGCTTTCAAGAACAAACATGCACAGGGCTGCATGTTTTTAAAGAATAACAGACCAACAATGAATCAATAATTAAAATCCCTCGGATTTTAATTCCAGTTGAAATGAAAACGAGATGAGTTTGTTGCATCATTTGATACACTTCTGGAAGACAGCAGATACTTGTAATGTAGAAGGTGTTATCAAAAATGGGGAGAAAATACAATAGTGATGGAGGTTTCCAGAGATGCTAGGGCTGGGCCTGTGCTTCTAAAGTCTGTAACAGTAAGGCAGAACAGTTATGTTCCTCTGGAAAAGGCTTTGCTATGGAAAGTAGCAGTTTGGGCCAACTAAACATTGCTTTTGGAGGACCAAACAGGCCTGAAATGCACCTCTCGAGGCCAAAGAATGGAAAGTAAGTGTGCTCCAGCTTGTTAACCAGAGGCTTCATCTGCATGGTTCACTTACCCCAGATGGGTGAGGTGCAGGGTGAGGGGAAGCTCCTGCAGTGCCACGTTCATTTTGCAGAGCAGAAGGCAGCAGTGCAGGCTTTGCATTCCTGGGATCAGTTTTACTGTGGTGCCTGTGTTTTGCTTACACTGAAATGAGAGCAAGGCAGGGCAGGGGAGGGAGAGTGAGGGAGCATGTGTGTGCGTGGGGCTGTGGCTGCGGCTGCATTTGGTCCTGTGTTTATCTGATGACCTTTGGTTTCCAGCAGGTGGAAAGCTGCTGGCTTCTTCTTAACCCGAGTGTGCTCCCAGCCCCTTTGAATTTTGTTCACAACGTATCTCTTGCAGAATTGATGGAGTGCATTAAGCTGTTTCCAGGATGTCAGAGGGGTCTTTGATAGAGCTGATCATCCTAGCTCTGCAGTGACAACACGGATGACAGATGATACTCAGAGGAGCCCCTTCTTCATCTCCAGCTGCAGCAACTCCACCGCAGTCACGCTGTGTGTGTGGCTGCAGCTGCACGCCCAGCACAGCCCCAGGTGCGTGGCAGTCCTGCACGGGCTGGCAGGAGGTGGGACGTGGTGGGGCAAGGGCTGAGCTGGGGCTTCCCTGCTCCTCCAGTTGCATTGCTGATCTGTTAAGCTGTCACAAAAAACCATCAGTGTGTAACCTTGAGGCTGCAGCAGCAACCTAGGAGCTGAGTTGTATAAACAATGCCCCCCAAATGCGCTACATCTCAGACTTGCCATCTATTCTATTTGGCCTTAAGTGCTGGTTAAAATAATACGGAGATTTATTGAATGTTGTTTGTAAGTTTCACATCTCTTTATATTCCTAAGGCCGCCTGGCTTGGGCAGCTTTGTGGGCTGAGTGTGTGTCAAAAGTTGTGCTAAGAGCAGAGCAAGCTGGCTGTCAGGCAGGATAAAAGATGCTAGAGAGGAAAACATCAGCGAGGCCAGAAAAGGAACAGGTTGCAGCACTGTCACCTGTAGTGCTTCGAGATCCAAAAACCCATCCAGAGCCACTGTGTACCAAGACTCTTGCTACATGGAGGCTCCTGCAAAACCTCTGGCTGCTGCCCTGCCTGGTGCCAGCTCCCCCAGCCTGTGTGGCACGGGGTTTTTTCCTCAGCAGGCGGAGAGGACAGGAGGCTGCTCTATTGTCACACCCCAGCTCTGCTGTTAATGGCAGGATAAGTATAGTAATGCGGTGCCACAAAATGCAAATGAATGACACTTAATGAAATGCAAGCTGATGACAATTAGCGTCAGCAGAAGGATCCCTTCAGGTTTAATTTCTTGTCTATCAGCTTCAGCTTGCAAGTAACGTATGTTAGCAGCAGCGTTTCAAACCCTGGTGCTAGCAGCTAAGCAGTTCTGATCAGATGCTGGAGAAGCCATCATCACTCTGGTCCATGCCTGTACCCTTGCACAGCCTGTTGCAAAGGTCTGGGTGAGGCAGCTTGTTCCTTTACTGTTCCTGTGGTGCCAGGACAGCCCTTTCTGCTCCCCTAAATTGTATCCCCCTTGGAAAGGGTGACCAAATCCTGTTTGGCTTCCTCAGTGGTTGCAGTCTGAAGGGTAACTCCATCTGAGCTAAGGACCGCCCGCAGTTCCCCAGATGGCAATGTCTGAGCCCTTGACAATCAGAACACATTTTCCCCAGTACAACTATTACAAAGCAACCAGATTTTATGTCTCTCTAATTTTACAAGTTCAAACTGAAGCAGAGAGATGCTGAAGGCCCCCCCTTCCCAGCAGGGTCACAAGGGGAGCTCACAGCATTGTATTTACTTGTCTGGGGTCACCGAAACTGCCACTACCCTTATTAATCTTCCTTCTTTGTGATTAGCTTTTGAGTAGGTAAGGCAAAGTCCTGGTCTTACTGAAATTGATTGCATTTTTAGCTCTTGTTTTCATTCTCCTTCCATTATAAGAGAGGATAAAATGCAGTCCTCTAATCTATAGTTTTTAGACTTTCTTAAATGCAAATTTCCATCCCTCTCTCTCTCCCCCTCCCCCCGCCTTCTCCCTCAAATTTTAATTGAAAATAAACTTCAAATTAACAGTAGAGAGTTTGAATGACCCATCCTTCTTTGCTCCCTCTGCTGGCTCAGCAGCTCGATGTGTTGCCAGCTGTCCGGCATCATTAATTCTGAAGAGGACGAAAATGGAAGTGTAGTGGCACGTCCAAAAGTAACTCAAAATCGAAATCATTAAATAATCTAATTATGTTCAATCACTTGAGTATAAGCAGAAAGACAAGGAGATTGAGGGCAGAAATTTTTGCTCTCAGTAATAAATATTTTCTGTCTTAATGAATGATAGAGGGTACTTGTAGCAGTACAAGTGACGTAAATGTGACAGCAAGGGAATGGTTTTGGGCAGAGGAGATGCATTTTAGTAAAGCAGTAAAGGGGGACCAGAACTGGACTGGATTTGGACTGTGCGTAACTGTGGTAGGTGTTTGGATCTGAGGTACTACACTATCTAATTTCTTTTACCATGGCATATAGGAAAAAATCAAATGCAGTATGATCTCACTGGTACCCACATTGATATTTTGCACTAATGTGAGAAACAAGGACTGTTACTTCTGAAACTTGGGTCTTTAGAAAAGGAGAATACTTCACCTCCCACGAGATGTTATGGATCTGATTCTTCCAGCAGGTTCCAGGGTGGCAGTGTGCATTGCTAAATCTCTTGGTTTGTGTTACTGCTCCCTGCCTGACATCTCCCACATTCTGCTGTTCAGTCTTAGCTCTGTTTTTTCCCCAACATACTTCAAAGATTTTGCAGTTGCTTATCTGTTGATAGCTAGAATGTGAGTTTCTAATTTCTGGTCTTTTAGGTTATTGAGTTTTCCTTCCTAAAGACTGGCAGTTTATTTCCTTCACTGCAGTCTTCTGAGACTTGGCCTGTTCTCAAAGATTTTAGGAAGTCATTGCCCCTGGCAATTTCTTGTACTAGTTCCTTAAAAATGGTGGGATCCTTCTAGCACCTGCATCCTGATTTTATACACTCCAATCTTTTTTTTTTTTTCCTACCATTTGTCTGATCGCTTCTTTGTTTTATGCAAATAATCTGTAGCATTTAATTCACTGTGTTGCTGTGTTTCTTATTTGTGTGCATGGGCATGTAAGGCAGGCCAAAAATGCTAGCTGTTTCAAGCTCGCTGTTCCTTTACTTCCCAGCATGACTATTCGGGTGCTGAAAACTTCCTGCGAGCTGCTGTGCGCTGTCAGATCCTATGAGCCCAACTACAGCTGAACCCCATTAATGACAGTAGGACTTGCGATGCACAGCGCTTCCCCGGAGATGCAGGGTGCCCTGCCTAAGAGCTGCTCAGATTTTAGTGCTCTACTAGACCATGTTTTCCTAGTAAACCTTTTTTTTCCCCCTCCTTTTTGCCTTTTAGCTACGTCTGTTTCATTCTGCTTCAGTATTTTCCCCTGCTGGATTTTAATGCGAGAATAATGGCACTACAAGCAAGGAGCAACAGGAGAAATGCCTCTCTCAGCCAGGGCCTGCTCATTTGCTTTGGCAATGCCGTCTGCCTTCAAATTCCTGATCGTCTTCCCCCATTGGTCAACACATGGACAAAATTACCTCAACTCTACCTGTTTTTTTTTCTGCTGAAGGATGACCTATTGTTCTCAGTCCAACCCCACGTTTATTTGATTTCTGTTTTACTGTGGGAAAGATCCCAGAAAATTTTAGAGAAGAGAATTCTCCCAACAGTCTTAGGCATAGCAGCCTGTTTGCGTTTGTCACCACAGGGTTATATGCTTGTGCCTTGGTCATGGTTGGATAGTTAAGCACCCTCCACTGTGCAGATGTGCTCTTTGGCTCTTCTCCAGAGCCCTCCCTGCAAAGAGGAAGGTCTCATCTGTAAAAAAAATAATAAATGGGAGCAGCTGATGAAAAATGAGGCTGAGTACACTGATAAGAATATCCATAAAGTTGCATGTGTTTTAAAGGAATTTGCTAAACAGGACAACCAGAGTCGGGTTTGTACACAGCAATGTCCAGTGATTGCCAGATTTCTATTTCCAGCCTCTAGCACTGATTATACACTTCTGTTATTCTTGTTAAATATCATACTTGAGTGGCCCCAGGGAAATCCATAATCTGAAACTTTAGGAGAGCTGAACACAGAAGCATGAATATGGACATGAAGGCAGACACTCGGAGGAGAAAAGTGCTTACCTTTACATGGCCGCCTTGGACTTACTGCTAGGTTTATCTCATTCTCACAAAATCTGTTTGCCCATTTGGCGTAGGTAGTTGCATGGAAAATGTGGCAAGAATATTCTATAAAGATGTCATTCTTTCAGTAAAACAGAGCTTTGGGAAACCTGGTGATTGATGATTAATACAGCTCATTAAATTAAAACTCCAGCTGAGCTGGCTTATTGGTGAAAAATGTTTAATAGCAAGCTAATGCTCCAAAAATATTGTTTTCTAAGAAGCTGGGAGCCCAAAGGAGTAAAAGGTCCAAAAAAAAAAAAAAAAAAAAAACAAAAAAAAATTGTTGTCCTTAAGATTATGTATGTTTGGCTGTGAAACCTTAAAGACTTGGACTATTGCGAAGTTACAGATGTCACCTTGTACATTGTCATTTGGTATTTTTTGAACCACTGGATTTTTAGAAATAAAAACGAGGCTTGGGGTGGTGGTGGGAATCCCTAATTAATCAGAAAGCCTCGCTTTGCAGGTTAACTGCTGTGAGGACATTTTCTGTGTCTAGGTAATGCCAGAGTAAAATTTAAGGTGAAATTTCCCTTAAGACTCTTTCTCTGCTGGTAGCTTCCTTTTTTCTGGTCCTTTCTCTGGCAGCCTGCTGCCTTTTCCTCAGTATTTCCCTTCTCTCTTTAATCCCTTTCTACCTCTGATTTTGTGTGAGCTATCTGAAAGTGCATGGTACCTGAAGGCTTATGTTCAAATATCCCTTTAAACAAATATTGCTGAGTTCTGAGTTAGACTTGAAAATACAGGAGTTGAAACGGCCAAATAGTTCTGTGTTTTGGAATGAAAAAAAAATATTCTCACAGCTAGTGTTACTGTGTGAAAACCAGTCTTTTATTTTTTCCCCAATAGCTCAGCTACTTAGGGATTTACTTAAGGTTCTGTTTTTTATTGTGTGGAGGTAAAGTACAGTTTAAGGGGGATCAGATGCACACAAGAGGAAATGTGAAGATAGAAAAAGAATACTATGAAATGCATGAAGAAAATACTGAAAAAAAATAGGAAGAGCTTTCTACAAGACTTCTAAAAGGTCTAAGCAAATATGCACAGCTGTTAAAAATGAACTTTCAAATATAGAACTGTAATGGGGACCAGGGCTGAAGGATATAAGAGCAGAAATAATTTGAAAGGGAAAAATATTTCCCTTTAAAATAAAAGGGAGAATATATTTCCCTAAAAATAAAAGGGAAAAACAACAATAACATAAAACACACTTTAAAAATGGCACCGAATCGATAAATGAATTATCCTGGGACAATTTCAAGAAGCTCAGGTTGTTTACTGAGTCTCAGTGACTAGAATGTATTTTCACTTGCTGGAATTTCTACGATGAAAGTACATGACAATAATGTTTTGTTTTTACCTTCCTACATTAAGAATTTATTGAATGGATTCAGCATTTGCTAAGTACCCATTGGTAATCCTGTTCAAGCAGTATTATTTTTTGCTAGAGATCTGAATTCTTTAGCTGGTGAGTTCTTGCTTTGGGCTTGTTCTCCAGGCACTGACTTTATGCAGAGGGACCTCTGCACGCCAGGTGACCGTGGCAGGGCTGAGAAGAGTGCACGGTCTGTATGCTTGTTTGGTAGGCAAAACCAGTTAAGCTTGGGTGTCTAATATGCATGGTGACACTTTGCTCAGAAATCTGAACATTGTATGTAGGTGTCCAGCTAGGATGCTAGATAGAAAAGGGTTTTGTTCACAAATGAAGACAGAATAAAATTAGGAGGAGATCAGCTTTTATACCACAATGCTGCTCATCTCTGCAGCAATTACAGTGTGATGGACTGTAGGGCAGCAGCGAATGCACCCTTTGGAAATCAGTGTTGATTTCCTTAATACATGCTTGTGTGTGGCATAATGTCCTGGTCTGTCTCTGAGGCAGGGGTGAGACCTGTGAGATGGGGAGCAGCAAACAGGCCGGAGGTGGGAGTCACTGGAGGAATCCCAGCGGAGGCTGCCCTGCTCGTGAGTCAGAGGTCTGCACTTCACCTACACCTACCCTATTTAGAAGAAATTCTGTCCCTGCCTGCCTTATCTCCTGCACTTATCTTGGTGCATTTACCAATGAAAACAAAGAATAATAATCTCTGTAATGTGTGAAGTGCTTTGAAGTCTTTTCTGACCTAGAGGATCAGAGTGCTTAGTGCCTATTCCTGTGATGGGCCTCTGGTACTTAAACATGCAGCAGTGAGTCAGAAGAATCAATTTGGTGCTTCTGTGAGGGCCGTAATTCATCCTCCCTGATTGAAATAATCAAGGATGCAGAGGCGGCTCTCTGCTTCTGAGTAAACACTCCTTTTATGTTGCTTTAACACAAATACCTGACACTAAGTGGGGATACACAAAAAGAAGTCAGGCTGCAGGCTTTTTCCTGAAGTAGGTGTTTTGTGATGGATTAATGGCGAATCACGATACATTATTTATCAGATAATAAGTGTGATAATTGTTCTTATTTATCATGAGTCTCGCTCAGCTCATTCTCCTGTCATTCCTTCAGTCAAGCTGTCCCTGGGGATTCACCAGATGAAAACCGGCCCAAAGGTCATGCCAACAATTTTTAGTCATAATGGCACGCTGATTACCTCCTAATTGAAAAGTGTAAACTACAGGCACTGTAAGTAATGCAAGTGACCCCTGTCTTTACAGCGCAATGTGGAGGGCCCCTGCTTGTCTCAGCCAGCCACAGAGAACAGGGGAAGAAGCAAACCTTTTCCTCATCACGGGAACATGACATTGATGTATAGATAAAACATTATGGAAGTAATACAGATATGTTTGGGACTCAATTCTGAGGTGCACGTTAGCACAGCCTTTTGAACATCAGTCAAAAACCCAACTCTTTTTGTTGGCAAGGTGTGAGGATAATTATTGCAGTTTTGCTGCCTCTGTATTTATGCTTCTTGTCACAAGGAAGTGCAAAAAGAGCCACATGCCAGGCAAGCTCATAACTCTAAGAGTGGAAGAAAAAAGCAGAATCCATGTAAAATATTTTCAAAAATTATTTTGTCAAAAAGCACAAATTACAATGCAGGGAACTCACTGATTTTATTCTTTTATATCTCTAAGGTATTCTGGCAGCGTGATGTTAATACAAAACTCTAACATGCTGCCTATGAATGAATGCAGCATTGCCATTACTTGGTTCTACAGTTTCTCCTCAAAGCCCGTGCTAACTGTGCAGCGTCTTTTTCTCCTAAATGATGTTTTCCCCCAGATTCTTATCACGTATTCTTCTTATACCTCTCTTGTTGTCAGCCCCACAGTTCTTTATTTGGGATTGGTCTGACTAGAGTCTGCAAACAGCAAGTTTTTATGTTGCAGCTCTATAATCTTTGGCACATACCTTACATTATTTTGTCTCCCAACCTTCCAAATAAAATTAATACGTAAAGGAGTATAAAATACATGTCTCTATATAGGTACAAAAGGAGTGTCAAACTGAAGAAAGCATTTCTGAGCAACAGATAGAGCAGCCCACCTGTGATTCCTAATCTGTGGTGTTCCCTTTGAAAATACCGTGTAACTGCTGGCCAGTGTTAACCTCACTGAACTGATAAATTCACATCCTCACACCAAAATGATTTCCTCTGGATTTACTCTTGGAAGCCTGAGAAATACTCTGAGCATACCAAGCCTCAGAAGTAAGTCACCCTAATGCCAGAATAACTGTAAGGCAGCACGTTGACTACACAGTTTTTATTAAGCAAAGTTCCCGAGATCAGCTATTAGGACACAGTAGGCCTGTTTTCTTCTGCCTGCGTTATTCATCAAGGTATCTCCCCTCTTTTAAAATATTAGAAGAGCTTCAAGTTACTCAGACTAGGGAGAGCAGATGATTTAATGCATACAGCGGTGACTCCTGTTTCTATTTAGAATAGGCCTGAATAAATATTATGGCTAAGCAGCATAAAACAGCTGTTCCACACTGTGGGTTTTTTATTACACTTCATGAGCAATGCTTTGTACACCACAGATCTTATCTGAGTGGAATTTAATTTTATTGGCTTTATACATTCACGAGGCAGTTGTCTACATTTGTGTTAGTTTGCTTTTCCAAGGAAAATAGGTGCTCTTTACTTAACTTTCTTTAGATGCCTGCTTTAGTATGAATTTAATTGTGCCATAGAGACGTGCCTGCTTAATTGTCATTGATTTTGAAAGGAGCCTGGACAACCAGGTCACATACTGATGTTGAAATCTGATCAGATGAATCCCAATCTTTTAGTCCAAAGTAAGTGCATCTTGTGAAGAAATGAGAATGACATTTAGATGGCTATAAGATTCATACTTTCTTATTTTTCCAGGAAAAAAAAAAAAGAAAAAAGAATTCTTTGAATAATGGAACTATGTCTGAGTTTCAGATGTAGAAGTTGTTCAAGGTCAGTTACACTTCTTCATTGGCAAGGCAGTTTGGTCCTTTTTAACCACCAGTTTTAATATTTTGCAAAGCTTTATACACTACAAGTTTTTTTTTTTTTTTTTTTTTTTTTAAACACACGTTCTGCAAGGAAAATCAAATGGTTGAACAGAGCCCACTCTATGTAATGGCTTCCAGGTGTGGTCACAACCACAAATGATCTGGTCAAGAGTAGCAGCCATTTACTCCTGAGAAGCAGTGCCTGGCCTTGTGTACTCCTAGTTCATTGCAGAGAGGAAATATAACAGGTAATTCTAAACCACAGTAGAGATTACCAGCAGGATATAAAATAAAATTATGAGATTTCTCTCAACGTGATTCCTAGTATTTAATCATGTTGGGAACATGCCTGTTACCCATTGCCACCTCTTAGCTGAGACTGGTAGCGTTCCAGGGGAAGGTCAGCGGTTTTCTTGAGGTACGTTAATTTTATTCCCTGTAGCAGGGTGCTTTGTCCTCAGATTGCTGGGAGCCTAAGGGGATGTGTTTTGATAGCAGAGCGCAGACTTGTACCACTTTGAATTCACATTTCAGAAAAAAGATGAGTGGCATAAACTGAGTCTGTTCTAAGTTTTTTTTTTTTTTTTTAATATATGAACAAGTTAGAGGATTTTATCAGTAGCCCATGAAACAGAAAATAGGATTTTTGGCAAAGTGACTACAAATTTATATCTTTTCTGAATTCTTTTTGTAGACTGACTAGTAAAGAAAATAGATCCTGCAGGTATTTGAGCTGACATCTAATTTGTTTTAGCAATAATGTTCATATTTACAACTAAATCCTTCTGAAAATAAGTGGATCTGTCCTGTTGACTCTTGGTTTAGATTAGGATTAGCGAACACAACACTTGTTAACCTTAATGTGTTTATTTCTGATCAATGAAATTACTGAAGAATCTTGTAGGCCAACTCTAGTACAAATCAAGCTGCAAACTCAATCTCTTTTACTTCAGAAAACACAGAATATCTATTTACCTTCTTTTTCTTAAAATACAGTTGAAGCAGATATCTGGAAATTTCATAACTGAGAAAGCTCTGAGGGGCTGCAGCTGCTAAAGTGGCTTTATAACTTTATTTCACATTTCAGTATTTCTTGAGCATGCTGATTAAAATACACAAAATTCATCTGCTATACATGCTACTATGTAGCTCAAATCAGCACTTTTCCATGTGTTATCGCTTTAGTGCGGTTATGTTGATACAATTCATTTGCTCCTGTTCTTCATTACTATGCAGTAAAGGACTTATAAATAAATAAATAAATAAATAAAGCCTGGGACATAACCCTGCCAGAGCCTCCAGGCCTGTGGGCAGAGCTCTGTAAATTGTCACAGCTCCATTGCCTTCAAATGGCTAAATGTTAATGCCTCCCACAGCTGAAGGCTATCTGCCTGCTGTGAGATACACCAAGAGCTTTTTATTTATTTATTTATTTTCCAGTGGCTTATTCTCTGCAGTGAATGTAATAGCAGCCTTAAGGACCGCATCCAGCTGACCTAAATTTGGTAGGGCCTCTTTGGTCATTGCCTCCCTGTGCTTGGGTGATGCATCCAGCTCTCAGGGTGAAAGCATGTTAGTGGTTCCTATCTGAAAGCAGGGACTTACAGCCACTTGTTGCTGGCTTCACCAGCAGCAGCCAGTAGCCCAAATTCAGGGTGTGACTTGGAATTGTGCTGTGGGAGCTCTTAGAACAGCAAAGGTACCTTACATCTGTGCTTTCCTTAGTATGTAGTATACCTTAGTGATATCAGCTGGTGTAAACAAAAATTGTAAGTAAAAGCTATGTTTTATTTATTTATTTTTTAGTAGATTGTGTGACTCAGTGGAGTCATGCAGAATAAGGAAAATGGATGTAATGCTTTGTTAAGGTGTAAGTGTTGCCCGGTATTCTCTGCTAAGCAGCTGCATTGTAACAGCAGTTGTTGGATCCCTTGAGTTTCAGAAAAACCTGGATTATTACCAGATAATGCCTTATCTCTGAACTGATCCAAGTTCAAAGGCATGCCCTTCTATTTTGTGTCTCTTGAAAAGTTAATGATATCTCTCTGTGAAAGAGCTACGTGAACTGAGCAAGAGAGATGTATTAATGTAAGCTGGAAATGTAAGGAACAATGCCTTCTTGAAGGTAAATGTGTTACTAATGCATTTGTTCTCCTGCTTCACTTACCTCCAGTAGCTCATCTCTAGTCTCAGAGAGAGCACAAACATTACACATTACAGACCACGGACGGTTGTAGGCACTCAGCACCTCTGAAACCTTTCCCTTTTTATCTTGCAAACATTAAAGGTAATATAAAGGTGACCTTCAAACTTGGATTTAAGTCTGAAGTAATTTCAAAGCTATTTGGTTTTAAAACCAGCTCTCAGACTGATTTGCCCTTTCTGTTGTTTGTTAATGTCTCTGGGGGACTGGGGATGGGGTGGAAGGACTGTGTGGCCAGGCAGAAAAGCCTCCACATCATGCGTCCTGTGAAGAGGTTTGGCTTCTGCTCCATGTGCATGGTCTGAGAGAAGAAGCAGGAATGAACTGAAAAAAGGACTTGAAACTAGAGTTGATGTGGATCTGAGCACAGCTGCAGGGAGTGTAAAGGCTTGCACATTAATGCTGAGAATCAACTACTGTGCTTGGACCTGTGTTTGCACAGGACAAATTTTCTCCAGTCCTGCTTAAGGGGCAACCTCAAATCCCAGTGACTTGGGTTTTGTGTGCATTTTCAGAAACATACTGTCAGGACAAATTGATTATATTTACAATAGACAGTTCAAACTCGAGGAGCGTAAATGCATGATGTGAATGCAATTTACTGTGTTGTTTAGCTTGATAGACCTGTGACTTTTAGAAAACCCAGGGACCGGTGAGCGTCAAACAGATCAGTTGGCATTGTGAGCTCATGTTTTGGATGGCTGAGAGATTTTTGAGGATCAGGAGGAATTTCTAAGCAAAGTTTGGTTTTGATCACATTCTGTTCTGGGTTTTCAGTGTCCTTTTAAGCTGTTCTTTCTCTTATCTCCAAACCCTGCTTTGAGTCCTCAGAGTCCCCAACCAAAGGGCAGTTGGCATTTTAAGCCAGTCTGTTTCATCCCAATGCTAATCAGCCCTGCCTCCTCCAGGTGAATTAGGTAGAAACAAGTCTTTGTGAAAAACGTGGGTTGTTTTGATAACTAAGGCTTGTGAACAAAAATGGGGTGCTCTGAATCTAGCAGACCCAGGATTACGCTTATGGTTGGCACTGCCTCTAAGGTGGTATTGCATCACATTTGACACTGTTGTAGGTGTATCAGACAAGCTGTGAAGAAGAGGAAGTTTCTCATATTTTTAATAGTGCAGTAAGTCAGAGGAAAATGTAAATTCCTCATATTTAATGAGAAATCTGGCAGTGAGTGAGAACCTTCTGAGATTTCCTCTTGTGCTGTACAGTCTGCTGGTAAGTTGGGGCCATAGTTGTTAGACATAGGCTGATGGAGACGCCGATAGCAAACAACAGGGGAAGGTGTGCTGATTTGTCACTAGAGAGATAACTCCAAATAAATAGAAGCTGAACCAAACTCCTTATCAGCACTTTCCTTCCAGTCTTGGTGAGAAAGGGCTTTTCTTTTTAAGCATAACATCATGCGCATACAGACCAAATAATGAGAAGACAAGCAGTCCTTGGTTGTATGTGGGAAAAACTATCTCAAGCTGAGTTGCATGCAGGTGGATTTGCACTTTCTACTCTATCGATAAACACAACCCATTTAAACCTCACCAGGATTTAGCTTTTACTACTCTATATTGCTGCAGCTATCCTCATGGAAACTGCTTCTGCCTGCTTTGTCATAAGGATCAATCTCTGTGCTTATGTTTTTGTTGGAGTGGTCATGTTTGGCTGAAGGACTACTGATGTCTCAGTGGGATCTACAGAGGTCTGTGCCCATCTCTCCCTGTCTGTAGAAACAGGCTTCCATGCTTATTATGGAAGGAAGCGATTGCAGCCTATATTCCTTTGCAGTATGCTTAGGCTGAAGTTAATCTTTGCAAATCTAATGAGGGGTTCGGTGGAATAGGCAGGATGGGAACTTAACTGATTCCCTCTAAATGAGCTTAGTAACAACCAGGAGTGCTGCACATGGATCAAATTGCCTTCAAGTGTCAGGCAGCTTTAAGCTTTGATAGTGGGGTAAAGCTTTTCTGGAAGCTACATTGTTTGATTGGAGATGCTTGCTTGCTGTTCTCGAGGAGTTATGTGTGAGGGGGAAAGAGCCTCAAAATTGCTGAAAGCCAGTGTTAGAGGTTAATGTATCTTTCTGCACAAACCTGTGATAATTACTGGCGAAAAGGGAAGATGACCATGGCAAAGAATTGTACCTGCCTCTCATGAGCAACATGCTTGGTCTGCAGTGAGAAGATATAAGAAACTAAGTTTTGTGCTTCTGCATGAAAAATGCACCAAAAAGACAAAAGCTGAAGTTTGGGGGGAATGTGTAATTTAAATAACCAAATTCAGACATCTGTCTTACAATATTGAGGCTCTGTTATTGCTTTCATACCTGCTGGTGCATGCTTTCCTGTACTTAGGAACTACTTTAAAAATTTGTTTTTGAAACTGTAATTGCTTGTGTTAGAGGAAACTTTATTAATCTTTTCCTGAGTTACCGAAATAGACTAGCTTACCAAAGATAATACTGAGGGCTTGCATTTCCATAGTGTCCTCTCTTCCAAAGGATGCAGGTCACTGATGGGTTATAGCCGTCCCATGGCTGTAATGGGAAGCCATGACACGTAGCAGCCAGCCAGCTATACTCACTGGCAGGTGGTTATAGCTATAACTCACTTTTCTATCCTCTGATTCAGAACAGAAAGGTTCCTATCATGCGTGTGGCAGGACAAAGTCTGGAAATAAAAAAAAAAAAAAAACAAACAACAAAACTCTACTGAAAGTATGGAAGGAGTATATAGGTAGGTAGCATGCAATTACTTAGCTGGCATTGAGTTGAGTGCTGCCCCTGTAAGAGCCAACATTTCACTGACGTATAGGCTTTTTAGCTATGCATGGTTTTGGACGCGTCCCTCAAATAATCTAAGTCTATTTTGTGCTGTGGTCTTTCTCCCCAGCCTCTCATACGTAAGCTGCCTTTGGCTTTGGCACTAACAGCAGCATAAGTTAATCAAATTCCACGCAATTTCACCCTTTTGTGTGATGTTTCGCTTGAGAGCAGGCTTTGGGGTATGAGAGATTCATACAGCATGTGCACAATTTCAGGGAGAGAAGGGGGAAAATCAGGACAGACTGATAAGTGACCCAGCTAACCTCCCTCCCAGTATACAACCCCTGCTTTTTTCTTCAATACACTCTCTTTCAAAGCAATCTCAGTCTTTCATCAGAGCTTTCCAGTGCACTCCCAATGGGTTTACATAAATCTCACTGTTCTTGCTCTTTTTTTTCCCCCCTCCCCCCAAGTCTGTGTGTTTCCATTTCTTTAAATCTTTTATCCTCAGGTTGCTACCGATGGCAATACGGATTACCTATCGGCACCTCCAAATATTTCACAAAGTTCTTGCCTGTTCTCACCCTGCAGAGCTTACAGGCACAGATGTGATGAAAGAAATTTGAAAGGCACAGCTAGGCAATCCTGAGCCAGGCTGAGTGCATTCCCCTTTTTTACAGCTTATTGCTTTCTGGATGTTTCTTTTGACCGGTCATCAATCATTGTGGTGGTAACTCTGAAGTTATTCCTGAAATATCTGTTCCTCTGATAAAACTTAACAATAGCACATACAGTGCGAGAAAAGAAAGGCGTTTGGGGCTTCAAGTTAAACAAGGGCTTTGTTCTGACTCTTGTCCACCCCTATCCCCCTCCCTTTTTTTTAAAGTAAAAGATTTTCCTCAGCAGGACCCCACTAGTTAGCCTACGAGAGACCTCTATGTGCATAAGTGGTGATCAGAAGCAGCAGAGAAGCGGGTCTGAAGACAAATGGGGTGCACGCAGCCTCCTACAAGAGAGCTCCAGGGCACGGAAGAGAAAAGCAGGATGCCAGCTTAGAGCTTCCTTTCAGCCGCCAAACCTTACCTTTCCTGGGAAGTTTTTTAGAGTGCTTCAACTCTGAAAGCACCTGGTGAGCCCAGCAGCAGAGGCAGATCGCTGCCTGAGCGATGGAACAGGCCCTCAAACCCTGCTGCAACCTTTCAAAAGGCAAAGAAGCATAAGGAGCTCCGTGCAGCCCAGCTGTCCCTTCTAGGGCTCAGAGGCACCGTGTGAGAGCTTGTGGTTACCTCTGCCTGCATCAGGGGCAGTGGGGTGGCTGGTATGAGGCAGTAATTTGAGGGGCCTTATCCTTCAGGAGGTGCTGCAATCCCAGGTGTTTGCTTAAACACTTTCCCTCTGAGCTGTATTCATTTTTTATGGGGTGAGAGGTAGAAGCGAGTAAAAATAACTCCTGTCTTTACCCTGTTCCTGCATTGGTAGGGCTCTTCCCAGAGCTTTGATTTGCTCCTTTTCTTTGCTTGGATTATTTCCATTTTAAGGCCTTGGACGCTTAGAAGTGAATCACCCTTGTAATTGAGCTGCAAGCTGTGAGCCTTTCTCCGTTCTTTGATTAATCTGGCCCATTGATCAGAATCATTTTTGGGAAACTCTGGAAGCTTCTGAGTTGCTCTTGGTGTTTAAGATGTTCCCGTGCTTTTGATTAACTCAAATAAAAGAGTCCTGGCAGGACTGATGGATTCTTTTGCCCCAGTAGTGATGCTGGCAGTTCATTCTTGTCCATCAGCTCGACGCTTTGCAAAGAACTTGCAAATGAAGAAGTTTTTATTACCGGTGGATAGAAAGGCAAGGGAAATGGGTCTAGATTAGTCAGACTTCAGTGGCTATTTGCAGAAAAAGGCAGAAAAGTTCAACAACCAGATTAGAAGTGGAAAAAAAAGATTTTTCAGATGCCAAAGAGTCCAGTCATCCATCCTTAACCTCTAGAGTAAAACTCATCTCTAGAGTAAATACAGGAGTTACGCTGGGGATTGAGTTAGCCGCAAGTTTACAAGAGGCAGCTCTCAGCAGATTGACATTGCACAAAAGCTTCCTATAGAGCCCACAGTAATTTATCTATGAAGAAATTGCCAGGCTTTGTAGCTCTTTAAAAGTTCAGACTACCTCATTTTTGCTGGAAATTGTTTGTTTAGCTGCTTTAGTTCTACTTGTCCGAGTAGTTGTTCACATGACGCAGATCTTGTGGTGGTGGTTGGCGGTACAAAAAATACCCAGGTAGAAAGGTTTAGTTTGCCACTGTTTCATTGTAAGAGAGCTTAAGCTTACAATGGATCTGGCATCAAAATGAGCAGGAAAAAATGTGTATAAATTGTAATGGAGGAAATCTGGATAAAATATTAGGGAAAACTTCGTGAAGATGATGATGGTCAGAGCACTGGGAAATAACATTGTGGCCCCTGCCTTTCTGGAGGCTTCCAGGATGAGGTTTGAGAAATATTTGTAGGGAATAACATGGGTGTAGTGCAATTGCCCTTGGGGCAGGAGCCTGCAGCCAGTGCCTCAGTGTTCCCTTGCAGTTCTGTGACTCGCAGAAACCCAGCAGTGTGAAGGCAGCGAGCCTGCCGCAGGTTTGCTCAGCTCAAGTGGAAGAAAGGAGAAAAGGCACTGAGGTTTGTTTTGTGTGCCTTCTTGTCCCCCTCAAGGCGTTGGCAGCGTGCATTTCCTGTATTTAGGATCAATCGGAAGGACACATACAAAAGTCTTAATTCTCCATTCATTTAAGTTAACCACAAAAAAGGTCAGTTTATTTTCATACATGCACACTATGCCATACGTTACGTTTTTGTAGCTTTAGCTAAATGCAGCGCTCTAGGCTGTCATACGAAAAGATCATTTAGGATTAAAGGTAGCGTATATTTTTATTTGCCCAATCCCAGGCACAAGCAATTAGACACGTGTGATTTCTTGCTCAAAAATAAGCTGAAAAAGATAACTGCAGGCATTTCTGGGAACTCTTGAATGGCAGTGCCATATGCTGTGCTTATATTGGAATAGAAAATAAATACATTTCCCTGCCACATTTCGCAGATTATTTTGGGTGATAAACTGTGGGAGATCAGTAAATGCCTATTACTGATTAATGCTATCAGGAGTGCTACAGGAGCAATTCCCAGTGCCCTGGGGAAGGGAGTGCTTGGGGGGCCCCCAGAGCACTGGGAAGGGGGCCCTGTCCAGTCCTGCTTTCTGTGTTTATCTGCTGGTACCAGCTTGTAGTGCAGGACCAGGTCTCCTACCACACCAGCTCAGGTGGCTTTATGGGGGAAGGTGGGCAGGATAAAGACTTTTACATCTTCCTCTTGTGATTCTGTGCCACTGGTCTGTGAGGCGCGGGCTTTCATGTCTCCTGATGATGCAGTTGCAGCTCTCTCTCTCCATCTGTACAACCATCACCATCTGCTAAATGGTACGTTTTTGTTTAGGATTTGGGCAGAAGAGCTTTTGAGGTGTGTTTGGCTCCATAGGGAGGCTTCTAAAGAACCATACCTGTTTTTCAGGATGTCCAAGGTCAGAACTGGATAGGATTTTTGAGATCACTGGCATCTAGCATGTATTTATGGTTCTGGCATTAAAGCAGATTACATTAGTCTGTTATTTCCCTTGTTTTCTTGCATTTATGCTGTTTGCTTATTGCTTTTCGCTGCCTGGGCAAGTTCAGTAACTGTGTGCAGTATGCTGGCTTCAGTAGTTAATGATTTATTTGTTTTAAAGACAACTTTTCTTACAGTGTTCTCTTTCTCCTGGAAAGCATTCTGCTGGTATAGATGAATATTGATTGATTGTATTTGTAAGGCTGAGAGAACAGATTTGCTTGGGATTCATTTGGCTCTCTAAACTATAGTGCGGACCTTGTACAGTATCTCATCAGCAGGCAAAGCCACTTCTCCTGCATCTTCCAACCTGAGATAAGGGTTGGGCTTTCTTTTTGGTTTATGCTCCTGAGCATCAGATTTACTACTGCCGTAAAAAGGGCTTACTCAGTGTGCCCAGTGGAGCAGTGTCTACCAGAGGTTAATCCAGTGGTGAACATCCTCTGTAGTGTGTTTGTGGCAGCACAGATCTTACGGATTTCTGCTTTCTCCCTTGTCTGTGGTGCTCCCGTTTTAAATGATGAAAGAGGATTTTAAACCTGTGCAGAAAATGGCATCCTTGCTGAGGGTGCAGTAGATCACGCAATTTATAGCACATATCTGCTGCAGGCTTGTAAAGCCTGGGAGTTGCCTACTGGAAAGGAAAACTGCCCTTCCTTATGGGGTGTTGCAACAGCTGAGTCAGCAGGTAGGGTTGAACTTGCAAGTCCCCAGGATTTATGAAAGAGAGGGCTGCCAAGATGCAGCCATTCATCAAGGGCCTTCCACTTTTTTTTTTTTTTTTTTCCTCCCATAACCATCTATTTGAATAAAACTTCAGTTTTGTATTAGATTAGGTTTTACCATTGTCACCAGGTTTTACAAAATGGGTTATGGAAGCTTAGCAGAGGGTGGTATTAAGATGTACATGAGTAACCACAAATTTACAGGCTGTGCTTTCTGTGGGTTGGTTTGCTATTTGTGAGATCATGAGAGAAAAAGTATATGTTAGCGTATTAATAGGCAAAATAATTAAAGATGTTACAACCTGTGCAGATTATCTTGTCACTGGGTCTTTCTGCATTCCTTCTGCAGTACTGCCTTGTCAACTGTACTTTTTGTTTTGTATTTCTTCCACTCCGTTTGCCTGAAGGCCTGTCTTAAAACAACAAGAGAAGCAGAGTGGTTGCTTTCTGTGTAAGAAATGTTCTGTTTTTAAATAGAATTTCAAGAATCGTAATGTGTTTTGTGAATGATGGAGCCATCATTCCCTGAGATAAAGCATCATTTCTTTTAGCATAGAAAAGAGAAAACAAAGGAAAGGTCTCTGCAGTCTGTTACTCTGGCATCTTACTTACTATTAACCTAAGTTAGGTGTCTAGGCTAAGCCAGGTGTTGTCACTCCCTCAGTAGTAAATGAAGAGAGAGAAGCACCTGAAGGGCTTGGTCCATCTAAAGAGAGGTTTCTAAGATGCAATGCGCTTTTGGAACAGCTTCTTCCAGTGACTGCAGACAGAGCTCAAACAGTTGATGAAAAGTAAATGTCTTTTAAATGGTTAGTATCAGTTGGATAAATCCAACGCTCGTTATGAGAGTGCTCTCATCTGGGAAAGTCGAAATAAACAAAATCATTTCATTTAAACTTCCTATGAGAATTGTGACTTCTGAGAAAAAGCAAACTCTGAAACATATGTTTGAAATGATCTTTGTTTGGGAATTGTTTTGCAATGTGTCCTTTTCCAGTGTAATGTGAGCCTTCTGTGGTATGGTATGTGAGACAGCTTGGAGAATCTGAGCTGTAATTGGGGAATAAGGGCAGGAAATAACCAGGTGGTTCTTTATTTAAATAAAACATTGAAGTAGTGTATGGAGGGGGTGCTTGTATATTTTGTGTCTTCTCTGTTTTATTGGTGGAAAACTGAGACATGCCATGGAAAAAGACTTTGAGTTTAAAAGCAAAAAACCTTAGTTTTCTGTCATGATGGTTTAGAAATTTTTTTCTTTTTTCCTTTTCAGTCTGCCTTACAGATTTCTGTCTATCTGGAATACAAGTAGTGTGGTTTGTGTGTTAAGGTATGAACTCAGGCATGTGTGACTGACTCTTAATTCCAGGAGTTTGCAAGGAAAGAGTGAGGCTAGGCAATGTCTGTCTGGGTGAAAGATGACAAGCTCTGTGTTGTAGGTCTGAATGTTTTGTTTTTTTCTCTTCTTTTGTCTGTAACTTTAGAAGAGCGTGATGGCTCTCAATATACATCACTCTGCCAGTCTTTGTTAAGGAAGAAACTTGGTGGTGAGCTCATATGGGTTAGTCCTGATGACACAAGTCAACAAGCAGGCACTGGCTAGTTCAGGTAACCTGCTGAAGATGAAACGAAAGAGAGCACACAGAGAAACAATTCCCATGCAACGAACTTTGCTGCTCAGCTAGGATTATGGAGGAAACAAAACTGCTCTGTAATCTGCCATAATTGCAGCAAACCTGGCTAGCGGTTCTTCCCAGCTTTCATCCTTTTGTGAGGACTTTGCTTAGCAGAGACACTGTGCCGGTGATGCACAAAAAGAGAAGTGTCATCGGGCTGCTCTGTGGCCATTGTGCCTGTGACAGACCCATCAGAACATGTGTCTGCAATAAATGTGAGCCACAGACAACTTAATTAAAAAAAAAAAAAAAAATGCCGAAATGCCAGCATCTGGGCAGTTTGATGCTCAGCTTTACTGGAGCTCAGGGATGTTGGATCTCCTGTTTCACGTAATTGTATAAACAGACTTCATCATCTCCTCCCCAAGCAGGTCCTCTAAAGGTAGTGCAGATGAGTGAAGCATTGAAGGGTGGCAAACCTATGACTTTCCATCTCTCTCTTTTTTTCCATTTTTTCCCTTTTTGTAATGAATAGGGGTGTTGTCAGCTGCCTGCATTGTGTTCATCACTGTCAGGGCTGGCAGTGTAACAGATAACTGGATGGATTCAAGGCCACCCAGGGAATGGAGCCTGACAGGACCTCATTCATCACTTCCATTTCAGAGGTCTCTATGGAAGAGCTGGCATCAAAGAAGTAATCAAGGCTCACAGGACCATGTGGGGGTTTGGGAGGAGTGCTCTGCATTGCAAACAAACCAAGCTGTCAAATCTGTTTTGTAAATGAAGTGTTTTTCTGGAGACTGTGTTTATAACTGTCACTCTAAGCATACTCCCCATAATATACAACTACTGTGGCAGCCCAGGGCCACAACCCGGTCTATTCCCAGCTTCCAAAAAAAAAAAAAAAAATTGCAATCGCAGGGAGAAGTTAAAAAGGTGTGTGTGGGGAGGTGGGGGCGTTTAAAATATGGTTCATCCTAATGGTTTGTTTTATCAGGTGGCCTCTCTATCTTCGGTTCTGGTCTCGGCACCCGAGCCCCATTCATCTCATGTAATTGGCCCGCTAAGCATGATGCCTTGCCTTCCGCAGACCAGGCACACGGTGCAATTTGCCACCGGCTATGTGAACTTCGTGACAGCAAATGAGTTTGCCCTAAAGATAAAAAATATCCAAGGGGACAAAGGGAAGGCATTTGTCAGCCGTGAGAGGCTGGTACTGATAGCCCTTACATATGAAATGATGCCAAAAGCTTTAGGTTTCCAGCGTGACAACAGGTGAGCTGTCTGCTCAGCCTGGTGACTGCTCACCTCTCAGTCTCTCCTGACAGGCAGGATAGGTAGCTATCTGCACATACAGCACACAAAGAAGGAGGAGTTCATGAAAGGAAGAGTGTCTGTACTAAAATTTTATGGTACACTTAACTACTTTGGACTGGCAGAGTAGAAACTTCCTATTGGATTACCATTTTTATTATTAAATACTGTAAAACACTTACTGTGACTTATGCTTCTTAGAAATTATGT
The DNA here is from genome assembly GCF_047663525.1 of Anas platyrhynchos. Classification (NCBI taxonomy): domain Eukaryota; kingdom Metazoa; phylum Chordata; class Aves; order Anseriformes; family Anatidae; genus Anas; species Anas platyrhynchos. Next base: position 40,319,267 of record NC_092590.1, read on the forward strand.
GTGTGTGCTAAGAATAGCTTTACATAATGCAGTGGATATTTTCTTTTAAGTTGCTAAGTTTTTTTCTGAGTCCTAAGCTCTCTTGAGGCAGCAAAAGCTTAGTAAATCCTGGAAATAATACTGATTGAATGCAGCTTTAAATGACAGAATGAAACAAGCAGAGGTAGTGCAAGGCCTTCCCCTGCTTCAGTAGCCTGGGTTACGCTCGGTGTTGGCTGCCCAAACCGTTCCTAAAGGACAACCCATGGCAAAACATTTGCCACACTGAGAATTTCATAAGATGGCAATGATCTTTATTCGTACAGCACTTTTCACCCAGGAGAAAAACACAGCGCTTCACAAAGCAATTTTTACAAGCTGTACACCACTGAAAAACAAGCTCCTCCAGGACGAAATACATCAGCTGCTTCACAGCAGCACCACTGCATGAATAAAATAATAAAGCTATTTGGAGAGGAGTTAATGGCTGCCATCGAGCCAGTCAGTGACTGACAGGCAGCAGTAGGTTTTGCTGAAGGGGATGGGTGTCCTGAACTCCTCCATTTCAGGAGAACAGAGGGTTGCAATTCAGTGTCCCTTTGCACAGTGAAAGCTGGAGGGAGCAGCGAGCCCTCCCCTGGTAACAGGCTGGGCGATGAGGGGCTCCTCAGATGCTGAGGAAGGACGTTGATGAAGGAGGTGAAACAGGGTGGGGAGGTGATAGCTCACCAGCTACGTTGACAGGTCTCAGTCTCATTCACCTCAGAGCTTTGTCTTTGACATCCTCAGCACCAGACAGTGCCGATGATCTTTGCAGACAAAGGAGATTTCACCAAAGACTACCTGTATGCATACAGCTCCCCTTTGCAGGCTAGGAAATGACCTGACAAGTCTTGCAAGATGAACTAGGTGCTCAGGCCAAGGCGTTAATAATGATCTAGTTCAGTGAAGTGGCATGAAGACAATTGGAGCCACGGGGGCTGAGGAGGCTAAATTTCTGTGAAAAGTGTTAAGATATTTTATATGTCTCAGCTATCTGCAACTTCTCCTTCACGTGTATTTTAGGAATGCTACCTCCGGAGACAAATCATCTCCTTTTCCTGGGTGGTGGAAGGATGCTTTGGTGCAGAGAAGTGTGTTGCTGACCAGACCTCCTCCAGAATCTGACCGGCATCCCAGAGGTAACTTTTTTTTATATAATTTCACTACTTCTGGTTGTACGTCAGCTTCAGCAGTCAGATGGTGAGAACTTAAGAAGATTTAACAACATGTAGAATGGGAATTTGCTCAAGTGAAGAACTACTTGCAAAATTCAGACACAATTGGATTTGGTATTCAGACCCAATGTTGTAATTTAGGACCATCTTTTGTTTACAGCTGTACTTATTACTGGCATTAAAACTTCAGGAATTTTCTGTGGCACAGTGGAAGTCTCAGTGAGAATCACCGTGTGAAGGTCAAAAGGAACATTAGAGAAATTTGGAGGCACATTAGGGTCTGAGAGGAAAAAAAAGAACTGTGAGTAAATTGAAAAAGAACATTGGAGAACTATATTGGGTCTTGTAGTGAAGGACACAGATTCCTAGTTAGTGGCTTCTGTGATCATGTCACTGTTAAATGAACAGCTGGACCAGCTGCTATACAGTAAAAAAAAAAAAAGTCCAATTTGCAGTTATGGTACTATAAAAACCTTGTAATCCCTCACTTCCAATTGCCACATGAACATGTCTTTTTGGTATGAATAACTGGGTTTACTGCTACATAAGAAATAAGAAATGCATGTATTTCATTTTATTCAACATGGTTGACCCTGGAGATGTTCACAAAATGTGTCAAGCTATGCAAATCAAGTCAAAATAAATATAGTAGAATCAGATGTTTAGAATTTGTTTAAAAACAAACAAACAAACAAAAAACCACAACAGTGTAACAGGGAGAAATCTGGATGCACATGTAGACCTTGGCCTGTGACTTGAAGATGAATCTGGTTCTGGCCATATCATGTTGCCTGAGAACTGAGGTTGCTCCATAGAAAGCAGCTATCCCAATCATGCAACTCCATGAAAAACATGGAAGCAACATCTTCAGTATGTAGTAGGGGGCAATTTTGTAAGGGCATGGGAGTCCCACAGCTGATAAGTGTGTTAGCCTTACAGAATTTGAAAACAAGTAGATGTTTTGGATTAGTTAACATACTTGTTCTTCATGTTATGTAACCAAGAAAATCAAAACTTCAGTTGCTTTACTAGTATTTGGAAATTCTCCTCTGTAAAGAGCCTGTCCTCCATTTCAGTATCCTTATTTCCTCTAATGCTGAGATCAACTACACTTGGATGAAATTATAAACTAAGAGGAAAGGTGAGGACAGAATTGCAAATCAGGGATGAACTGCTTTGAGGTTACAAAACAGAGGGAGGAAAACAGAATCTTTGCTCCTCTTTATTGCAGTGGAGCCTGGAGCTGTGCTTGTGCAGAAATAGAAGCACAAAACAGAAAAAGCAAGTTGTCAGTTACCAGCAACTTGTTATGGAACTGGATTTGATATTTATAGTACATGGAATGGAAGGGGGAAAAGACAGGCTTTTTTTTTTCTACTGCAGAAGGCAGACCTGATGGTGTTGAAGGTCATGTAACTTTGCAGTCTCTCTTATGTAGTGAGTAATGAGCAACCAACTTGGGGGGAAAAAAAAAAGACTTTTTATCTCATTAAGAAAACAGTGCGATCTAATTAGCATAGCCTGTTTTTAATTAGTATGTAAGATCAGCTATGGTAATGAAAGGGAAACAAGAAAGCTGGACAGAAGTTTACTGGGGTTCAACTGTGCAAAAATAATTATGATAGAGCAGCTCCTAAAACATAAATAATTTGAAGCAATTCCTTTTGATAAACAGTATACTAAAGATCTGCAAAATAGTAACAAATGATAACAGCTGAAATAGATGTCAAGGCATGTTTGCCTTCATCAAAGGGGTAATAGAATTATTTATGTTTTCTGGCATCTGTAATTTTTACCTATTGAAGCTGAAGAAGCAATTGTAGCTCCTAAACGATAATTGCAAATATGGTATTTCTGCTGTAATTAATTTTTCTGATTGCGGCTGAAACAGGCTATTTCTCGTGATACGTCTGATACAAGCAGTCTCAGCTGAAGGAGGCAGCTCTTGTAGGTGGTGACTGTGGTTTTTAAAAAGAAATCTCCCCTCTTGTAGCCTTGGCGGTGTTGTGCTTCCTGTAGGTGCTATTGTGTAGTTCAAGAATAGTCTTTCAGCTATTGTGGTTTTAAAGCCAGCTGAGGAAAGGGTTAGAGAGCATGGTGCTAAACCCCTGCAGTGCCCATTGTTAGTGGTGCCCTGGCCCTGTTCCAGGGGACAATTGGGCCCTGTGACAAAGTGATTTTGCCAGGTGGTGCTGAGGAGGGATCTGCAAAAAAAACATTTCTGACTTCTGTACCAGCTGCTACAGCACTGCACAAGGGATCTCTGATGGACAAAAATGACCTTTAGGGCATGGTGAGGCTCTACTGTCAACAACCTCCCCATGTAGTACAAACTCTGTGCCAACTAGCGTGCTTCATCAGTGCTTGTGTGGCAGCAAAACCTTGTGGGTATGGGCTATCCAGGCCACTGTGTCAAACCACTTCCTTGTTGCCTTTCAGCAGTCTTCGTTTTTAATGTTATGGTATGGATTGATCCTCTTCCTTCACATTTGTTTTCACCACAGGCACGGTAGGTGGTTTCATTTCAGCTGTTATTTACAGGGTAGTCCAGTAGAGGGAATAGGCTGGACTCTAAAAAGTGTGTCAGTGGCAGCTAAATAATGAAAGGTTGAGGCTTGAGTATCTGTGGCTGAGCAGTAAACACAAAAATAACATCAGTCCATGGCAGGATTTGTACTCGCTCTGTACTCTGCTGCCAGCCAGGCTTTTGGACCCTCTACGCACCATGTGAAAGCAGTATCTGGTTGTCCTGGTGCATTTCTTTTAAAACTTTTGGTTTAGAAAGGGAGGAATTGCTTGCAGAGGGAGTGGGGAAGGAAGAGAGGAGGGAGCTGTAAACATAAAAATTATGTTAAAAATAAAATTGTCCTCCTGGAAGTGGTGGGAGCATGTTTGTCAAAAGAGAAGATAGGAAAAGTCTGAGACTAAACATAACTGAAGGCAGAGGCTTTAAGGTGCTCTGTGAGCTCAAGGTGATAGCCTCCACTGCTAAGAACCAATCCTCTGATTTTTATTTTTTGTCCCTAAATACTCTTACTGCATGATGAATAGGGACTCTGCCTAAATTAATGCCTAACTAAAGTCAGTGCAGCTCTCCTGTTTCCTGATAATGTGTTTTTAAAGTGCCTATAGCTGGCAGATCTGGGATGCTGCAAACATAATAGAAATAAAACTGGACTCAGCGGTCTAGAACATCAAGCACTCCAACAGCCATCACCACAGAAAGGAAAACAGGCAAAACAGTCTGGGGAACTACGAGCACTTGAAAAGAGCCAAAGCAGGATAAGAAGGTGCTATTCTGGTGCAGCAAACAGACAATTCAGAGGGAAATTTAGGACAGAGAAGAAAATAAATGGCAGTTGCAGTCACGTTGGTCTAGGGATCCTGTTACTCAAGTACTTCAGGGCTAACTATTAAGGGCTTTCATGCGCTATCAGCAAGACGTTGTGTCAATACGTCTCATATTGGTGTACTGCCAATTCTTTCTGGATAACGTGGAAAGTGAAGTATGCATTTATAAGTGCCAGGAGATAAACCTTGATTTCCAAGTTATGTTTATGTTTTTCTATTAAAATTTGTCATTGGATTCATCTGTTACATAAACATAAATATGGGAACACAGTGAGCTGGGCCATCAATACATTTCATGGTAACATTGACATCATAACCCACAGGAATTTTGCTCTTGCGGTTTATTTTGCTAGTCCCAGAACTGTGGGAAGTATTTATGGTTTTCACGATTCACCGATTATATTTATAATCACTAGAAAGACTCATTTGTATTTGATAAGATTTTTTTTTTTTTTAAAGATTTATTATTTTTATTTCTCCAGACTACAGCTAGAATTTAAAGCTAAAGTTCAGCAATTTATAAGTGCTTTTCTGTCATACACCCAAATAGGATTCACCTTCCGCTGTGGTGGGAGATCTGTTAGTATCCTGAGCAGGTCTGAATACTCTGGCAGTGGCTGAGCTGGGGGAGGAGGAGAGCTGGGTGGTTTGTTTGATGTAGTCAACAGTGTGTGAAAGAAATACTGCATGCTCAAGGTCACGCTCGCAACCCTGTATCACATAGCATGAGCAGCGTCATTTGAAATCTTATGTGACGGCTGAAGCTGCCAGAAATAAAAGAAGATGCTCTGGAATAGCATTGGTTCAACTTTATTCCTCAGCTGTCAGAGATTTCTGTGCTTATGAAACCCTTTGGGCCTCCCCTCACCTATCTGGCTCTGTGTTGGTCCCCTAGCGAGTGTGTTGGGGGTGGCTGTAAGCTGCTTGCCTTGGAGGGCTCGCTGTCACGTAACTTCAAATAATTCCCCAGGATGGAGGTGCTCGTGTTTCCCTGCAGTGAGTTAGAGCTGGAGGCCTGGAGGGCTCAGGCAACTTCAGTGGGTTTTGGATGGTATCGTCACCTTTCTCTATCTGAATTACTTTCTTTGTTCAGGGTACACTTTCACTGAAGTTAGTCTTCGTCTTTCATGGGGTCACTGTCATGTAGTGACCTGAATATGCTGATTTGCTTCTGCAGTACAGGACATAGCAGGAAGTGTAGTAAATAAAAGGAAATGTTTGTCCTTGGAGAGGAGTCTTCTCACTTGATGCTAGAGCAGCCATTGCTCTGCTTTCATTCAGTTTGACTTCTGGGAGAGAATGATGCTGTTCAAGGAGGTTTCCTTCATGAAGCCAACAATAAGGAGTTAACCTTGGGAGAATAGGCTACAGGAAAGGGGTGTAAATAAAACACAAATGAGATGGGGCCCCAACCCCTTAGTTTGAAACCCAGGTTAGTAACAGGGACTTCACTGGAGAGATTCCTGGCCATGCAAGGGTGTAATCTACATTTAAAACAAAATCTGGAAAAAGAGAGAAAAAACTTCTGTTATATGTATGGTTTTGCCATGCCCCATTTTCCACCTGCCCTAGTGCCCACCAGCTCGGAGAGAAGTTTTTTTCAGTTCAGCAGGTGTTCGGGGGAGCTGCCATTCTTTGCTTCTTCTTATATAGACTTTGTTCTTTCTTTGCCATGTTTTGATCTCGATGGCTGGGTTAGCTGCACTCTTGATGAAAAAAATATATATTTTTGTGTAGGTACAAAATGTCTCAGCATTGCTGAGGTGTGTGAGAAGAATAGTGTCAGCTGATTTTTTTTTTTCCTGCTTCTCAAACCAATTTGTTCCTTTGAGCTGGCAAGCAAGAAAGAACACAGCTCTTCAGAACCTGTTCTTCCTAAGTAATAATAATTAAGAAATGCTTTTTCTGCACTGTATTTGCCTAGTAATTTTACCTTTGTTAATTCTAAGAGCAAACCCTCTAGTGGCATTAGTGATCCTGAACATAAGAAGGATTTATACCAAAATCCCAGTTCTTAATCTCATGCAGTCTGAAGCGTTTAATGTTTGATGAGGTTTGTTTTCTGAAGTTTGATATTTGTGCCTCTGAGAGTTTAAGCGGTGTAGTCCCTTCAAAATTAGGAATTTAGAGAATTAGGTCACAATGCAGACAGCACGTTTTCTACAATTCTTATTTTCTTCACCTTGTGCTGTCCTATATAAATCCATGTAAAGTAGTTGCAAAGAGCCTTCTTCATTGCTAAAAAAGAGGATTTCTATTATTTTTTTTAAAGTTTTAATATCTAAGGTGTGAAAATCCCAAAGTGAAAACACAAGGAAGGTGAAGCTTCTTAGCTTTAGCACATACTAAGGAAAGAAAATTGACCCGTGTTTGGATAAATAGTGTTGATCTCCCCTACTTTTAATGTTTTCATCTTCCTTCTGTAGTAAAACCAACTTACTCTACCTTTGCACAGGTAAAAATTGATCTGTGGTGAGCGAATGTTCCTGGTTAGCCACTGCTGACATAGCATACCAAATGTGATCTCCACAGAAACCTGTTCTTGAGGCTTGGGTCTGAATCTGCTTTGCCCCCTCATTCTGCATAGTAATCTGAAGAAATTTGGTACAAGGATGGCTGGTGTTGTGCTGATTACTGGCACAAATGTCTGCATGTCTCCCAGGAGAGGGGAGAATGTGCTCCTTTATTTCTTTCTGCCTATTCAGGTCTCTCACTCACTAATTAGCCTGAGCATTCTCCTCACCTTTGTGCACTTACCCTCTTGATTACCCTGCTGCAGCCTTCCAGCCTGAGCCTTTACGTTTCAGTGCAATGTTTTTCCTTATAACTCAGACTGACCGCTGTTTGAGGTTGACAGGGCTATTTAGTATGTGCATGCTTGGGGTTGCCTAGAAGGCATTGCATTTTGGATCAGAAAAGTTCCAGAGGGTGTGTAATGAAACATTAAGCTAGATAAAACCAACTCTTTCCCCTTAGATATGGGAAAGTTTTTGTCAGGAGGAGGTTTTTAGCTACTACGAACAGATTGGTGTAAGTCATCAATGAGAATTAAAGATCAAGTCTCGGAATATATGACTATAGAGCTCCTGGTCTGAGAGGAGGTGTCTAGTTTTCTAATTGTTGTAACCTGGGGGGAAAAAAATAAATAACTTCAACATATCCAGATTTGCTGCTATCATGGCTCTGACTGGGACTTCTGGTTCAGCAGATGCTGTCAGGCTAAGAGCCTGATAGCCCTTTTTCTTTGTGCAAGTCATACACTGAGGACTGCAACCCTACGGCTGCTTTGCTCTCAGCCACGTTATTAACTCTGGTGGCACATCTCCTGTTTTACGTGATGTTTGTGACTGCTCTTCAGACTTGATTCTCCTGCTCTTTAAATGATGTAATTATTGCAGTAATGTTTGGGTTGTGAGGTGTGAAGATTGCAAAGAGGTATTTACAATCTATTGAATGCTGTATTAAAAATAATACAGTATTGCCTGTAGAAACAAGAACATTCGAGCCAAACTTTGTTTCTATAATCTCTCTTGAGGAATAAGACACCAGTTGCCTGGGTGTCTTGCTGTGTTCTGAGGAGAGAAAAAAAAAAAAAGTATTACAATGAAAGTAAAAACAATAAAACCAAACCCAGTAGCAGTTAGTACATGGATTTAAAAGGTGCCAGTGTTTTGGTACAAATTTGCAACCAAAAGGGCTGAAGTGTGCCTGGCTGAAATTGTGAACATTGTTCTCTTATCCCACTTAACTAAGCTATTTCTAAGTGAACAAAACAATTTTGAGATTAAAGGTATCCTGTGATGTATATATGGGAGTTAGCACAATGTGAGGGACTGATCTGAGTTGTATGAAACCTAAGAGGGGCTCAATTGCTTAGTCCAGAGAAGTTATTCCATCCTAACAGCAGCGTTAAGACTAATAAATGAACTAATACTAAGGATCTTAACAGCTTCTGCTAAAAAGCATAAACTACATTTTCCTGGAAATGAGAATAAACCAATGTGATAGACAAATTCAAAGATTTATTTTAAACTGAAAATGTAGTGCTTTAATCTGTGATTATGTGCATATATTTTTTTTTTCAGAATGAGTATAATGACTTGCCTCTGCTCAAGTTAACTTCATTTTCCTGGTGGTGCTGAATTCAGTAGCTGCTGCTTCTCGGCTCAGGCTTAAGGCTTTTTGCTCCCTTTTTGAGGGAGGTGATGAGTGGGTTTCTCACACACGACCAGAAAAATTGGGGAAAAGATGAAGGCTGTACAAATAATCTACTGTCTTCCTCCATCTAGAGAACTTCTATATTGTTTTCCTTCTAGACATTTAACAAAGAAGGCAGCCACACCCTCGATAAGCTTTAACAGTATTCAAAATGTGCTCCTGTGATCTTTCCTTCCTCGAGTGTCTTTGTGTTTGCCTTGTTAGCTGTCTCTTCTCATGAGTCGTTGATCTGTGAGTAGGTGTGCAACAAAGTTCACTGTAATTACAGGGACTTCATCGTATGACAGGATGTTATCAGAACATTGCTAACATGAGGATTTAATGCTTTTCTACTGTTTTGCTTTGTAAAGTTTCAACAGGGTTTAAGAGAGCACCAATCTCAAATGTTCCATACTCTTACATAGAGTTTTAAATAGAAATGAAGCATAAATGTAAGTTTAGAAATTGTTAATAGTAGTTAAACGTCAGCTCTTTCACAATACTTTGAACAGGTACCTCATGCCTTCTATGTTTAGTATTGTGGCTCTTTCAAAGTTTCAGAGCTCTAACCTTAAATGGCCTCCTGTATTAGTTGCCACTTACAATGCAGTCGTGCTGGTGATTACAAGCATTTATCTAGTTTTGATATCAAGAAACTGCTATATGTAATTCTTTCTTTAGATGAAAAATATTTGCAAAATGGTCTTCAAGAAATTAAACCACCTTTAAATGTCTAAGGAGGAAATGAAAGTTTTCATGCTTAAACAGAAAAAAAAAACAATTTAGAAGTAATAAAGAACTCCAACAAATCACTTTATATATGAATTTCCTTCTTTGATATTAGAAGAAGGAACATTTTAGAACAATTACAAAAGACTTTTTTGTGTGTGCAAACTTTTTATTGGGATTTAAATAAGGTTTTCCTGTGAAAAGTTGAGACACTTCTCAACTTAATACTTGAACATCAGCTCTGGTGAAATATGGATTTCAACTCAAACACCCCCTTTGAAGTATTCTGAGCACAATGCAATCTCTTTTAAAAGCCCAAAAGGGCTTTTCTAAAGTGTCTTATCAAATTTGTTTTTCAGAAATAAAATTCTATATGTACCAAACTTACATCTGAAAATAATCTCTCATCATGCCCTGGTTGTGAATAAGATAATTTTGCTTTTCCTTTTATTTTTTTTTTTTTCCAAAACTGTGTTTGTTGATTTATTTGTCACTTGCAGTAAAAGAGCCTTATACGATATACACCTTAAAAAATGAATGTCATCTTTCAGAATACACTAGAAGAATAGATAATATAAAAGGTTAAAATAGAAATTATCATCTGCTATGAGAGCTTCTCTCTAGACTATTTGTTATGGCTGCTAAGTCTCATCTTCTGATGTGTGAGGTGATCTTTAAGAGCAAAAGGAGAAATCTCCAGGAGTGCCCTTAATTTTCCTGAGCATTTTGTTAACCAGAACATATAATTGCAGACATCAGCGAAGATTGTGCCATTTCTCACCATCTGTGTATAATTGTGGATAACCTATTAAGAGTGCAGCGGTGGCAATTACAGGTGGGACTGGAAGCTTTACTTTTTACTAGGGTTGTCTAGCATTTCCCATTATAAGACTATTTTCTGTTCAATTTAATAACTTTCTAGGATTTGAACTCATTTTCCATGCTGGGTGACTGCCTCCAGCTCGTGTGTGTGATTTTTTTATTTTTTTGAAAAGGAGTGAAAATGCTTTTCCTTAAGGAAATAATGATAGTGACCCTTTTCCCTTAGAGGCATGGCATTTTCCCTCTTTCCTCAACCCTCCAGAGTCCTTCAGAGAAGAACTCATACAGCATTGTGCAGGAGGTCTGCCCTCCTGAGCAGGGTATTTTTTTTGTGCTTGTTAAAACCCTGCATGTTCGGGCCACGTTGCAAGCCTCAAAAACCCAGAGAGCTTGCTGTGGCTTTACAGCCCAAACCTCAGAAGGTTGGGGTGCCCGTGGGCCACTGATGGCCAGCAATCCATGAGTGAGCATGGCCAGGGACATGTGCCCAGGCTCTGTACTACGGCTCTCAGAGGAGGGTGTCCCTATCCACGTGGAGAGGTTCCGGCTGCCTTGAGGGTGCCGGGGAGTTTGGCAATGAGCCATTGGGGCAGATGCACATGGCAGGGCTGTAATGCTACAGAAGTAGCTATAAAAGAGCAGATGAAGGCACCCTTCTGGTTTCTCATGACAAGGTCACAGTGTTTGCTTCCTGAAATCCTGTCTGTCTTGTGACGTGTTTGACACCTCCTCTGTAAATGCTGTTGGGGTATGAGAGATGACAATCTTTGACTCTTCTTTTTTTTCTCCTGAAGTGACCATCTATCCAATTCAAGGGATGCACAATGCAGGCAGAACTTGTTTTACCAGCAATATTCCTTTTGTTCCTGGATTTTTTTTTTGTCTCTACGTTCTCTGAGATGTTACAGAGGAATGTGTGGTTACAGCAGTTCCTAGGCTTGCCCCCTGTAGATGAAGATGGGCGCTCAGGTCTAGGGATCAGAAGAGAATGAGGAGCACCATACGGCCACTTATTGTCACATGGCAAGTCTTCAAAGGAAGCAAGGACTGTACTGAAATTCTGTTTTATTTGCTTATCCTACATGCTGGTTGCCTGCAATACGTAGAAATGTCTAGCTAGTTGTGAGCTGTTCACCTGTTAGTGTGATTCAGTAGCACAGCCAATAACTGCTAACTTTCTATGCCTCAGGTTGCAGCACCTAGAAAATGCAAGCCTGGTTAATGCTCTTCCTGTACCAAGGACTTCATATTCCTCCCTGTGAAACAAAATATGCACTTACTAAACCCTACAATTTTATGTTGCTTAATTTCCATTGGTAATAGCGAAAACAAATAGTTTAAGTGTGATTATAGAACTCAGTCTGCAGCATGTATTATTCATGACTCACCAGCACTCTTCTCTCCTTCCTTGCTGTGCTAATGTGGCCAGTCCATAAGGTGTGATATTTGGCAAACAATCTGTACGTGGTCTGCTTTGAGCTTTATGGTCTGCATTATGTGCCGTGTTACTTGGAGCCATTTGTAACGCAGCCGGAAATCGGATGAAAACAATTTCTCTATGTGTAAAGGAGAACTGTAGAGTCGACTTGTTTCTCAGGACATCTGCTGTTTGCCAGAAGTGCAGGGAGCTCAGTAGCTAAGGATGGAGCCCAGGTCTGGTGCTGCCCCCAGGCCAGCAGCCCGCTTTGCCCACTGCTGTACGGCTGGAGAGGCCTCAGGTAGGTCTGTGCCCCAGGTGGGAGCAGCAGCTCAGCACCACCTAGGATCAGTCCCTGCAAGGCTGGTTCTGCCCTAAGTCACACATGCTGCTCACAGTTCCTGATTGTGCTGGGGGGAGCGGGGACTACTGAGGAATGAACTGAGCAGGGGAGTTAATAATGAAGGCAACGACTTGCGGGTCTTGTGTGCTGACATGTACAATTTGCCTCATGCGCTGAACATGTACCTATGTAACTAGGTTCTTGTTGAAAGCGATTTAGTTAGCTGGTAGCTCGAGTGTGGGCACTTTCCAAGAGATTAAAGTGCAGTTAATACCTGAAATGAATTAAGTTTGCTAGGAGCCAGAGCCATAAGATTAGACCCAAACAGTGATCTCTCCTAGAATGCCAATCTAAGGGAAGTACAGTGAAACTTACTCCATACTAGCACGCCTTAATTTAAAGCTTTCACACTGCTGGAGCAAGCGGTACATGAGGCTTTGAAGTAAAGAAAACACATAACAACTGGTGGAGGTGATTACTGGCTTTTCATCGTCTATTGATGGTTATATAAGGCTGGTCCCTGGCGGTCCAATAGAATGGGCTGAAAACTCTGTAAATACTTATTCATAATGTCTGCCTGGTACCTAGAGATAGTTCAGCAGAAAGAGAGAATTTCCTCAGCTCTTTCAGACTGTGCTATAGCATGGTGTTGTAATGTGGATATATGGGACTCTTGGGGGAAAAAACACTTTTTCTTATTTCTTGTTGGATGCTCTGGACTGTGGGGAAAATACTCCCTCCCTGCCCCTCCTATTTCTTCTGCAGTTCAGAGCCAGTGAGGCTGCATACGCAATACATCTGGGGATTGTTCTGGGTGAGAATAGATCGGATGTGAACTCTGATATCTAATAATTTAGGGGTGTGTGTGTGTATATACATACATACATATATATATATATTTATAAAATATACACTTACACAAGCTGAAAAGCTGTCATTCTGGAGCCAGATGGCATGGCATCTCTCCCACCTAGTGCTGAGCTGTGCCAGGTGGGCAGGAGGGTCGACCAGCAATGGCACCTTGGGGAGCAGCAGAGTGCCCTAGCCTAGCCTGCCTCTCCCCTTCCTTCCTCCCGTGCCCCTTTGCTAGCTCAGGCTTTCTGCAGGAGCCCACCCTCACTGCCTGTGCTCTAGAGAGATCTGCCACTGTGGGAGTTAGGTGAGGTATTTCCAGCTGTGCTTTTTCACACTCCAACCCCTACAGATAGCATTTCAACCCTTAGCTTGTTGCCTTCATTTCATGTGAAAGCCAGAAATTCTGCTTTAACTACTTAATTGGCTTAAAAGTGAAATAAATGGTGTTTTGTTGGCAGGCAGTTTTATCCTGTGTTTACTTCTTTCCCAGACATTTTACACTAGTGAACTGGCCTGATGATTTTTTTTAAAGTGTGTTGAATCACAGTTGCTTGTTTCTGTACACCAGTCAGGATATGACAGTTTTAGAAAAGGTTCCTTGGAGCACTGCATTTCTCCTTCTCTTTGGCTTTCTTCCCTAACAGTAGCAAAGAGTTATCTTTGCTATCTCAGTTAACTGTGCTAACAGCAATCCTCAGTACATATTCAATTTGGATTGCCCAATTCCTTTGAAGTGCTATTAGGGTAATAACAGTGAGTCTGTAAATAGACTCCCTGGTCAGTACAGTTTCTTCCTCACTGAACACTGGCCAGGTTGTAGCCACTTACCTGAGGCAGTAACAAAAAGTTTTGAGGTATTTTGATACTCTGTGAAGCCAGCACAGTTTAGGACATCCTAGCCTGTCTCTCCTGATTTTCTGAAACCTCAACCAAATTGCTAGCAAGGTTCCACTAAGATAAATTTTATACTTGCTGAGGTCAGAAACAGGAAGAAGCTGGTTTCACTCATGATACCAGTTCTTGATTGAAAAGAACAGCTCATGTTTTGTATCTGTAATCCCTTCTCTTCCTTTCTGCCCCCTTCAATTTGTTTCAGCTCAGTTGTTCTGACTTTTTCTTACATATGTAAAATTGTTTTGGGGTTATGCTATTTGCATGTGGGCACCAGACTCGAGTGAATTACAGGTAACAAAAATGATCAAGTAGTAATAGTGAATTTGACTCCTGGATTCTGCAGTGGCCGCACGACTGTCTTTTTTTTTTTTATTTTTATTTATTTATTTATTTTATTTTAAGACCTCCTTCTGCTGTTACCCTCTTTGATCTACCCAGACATTTGCTCCTATCAAAATCTGCTCATCCAAAACATGTTCCTGACAGTACTTTTTGGGAGTTGCTGAATGACAGTGAATAGAAGGGTTAATTTTTAAGTGTTTCTGAATGTCATTTTTCAGATGATAGACACCTTAAAATCAAAATGGATTCATCATTATGCACCACAACCATTGCTTCCCTAAATAAAAATGAGTAAGTCACCAAAATTAATCACTGAATTGCTTGGTATTTTAAATAGACCACAGTCATGTAGGTATGGGTTAAGTGAGTGGGTTTCCAGAATAATGTTTTTTATTATGTCTTTGTCAGTCAGGGCAATTTATTCTGGCATTGTTGTCAGAGGAGAGAGCGTGAATAGGGTCACCCTAGAGTATGAAGCAGTCACTCATGTCTATCAATCACGGATCTAAGCACATTTAAACTTGCTCGAGAAGTTCATTCTCCTGCTCAGGATTTATCTGATTCTTAATGCAGAAGCACTTTAAATACCAAATTGTATATAGAGCTCCATCATGTACCTAATTAATCTTTCATGCTCTCCTGTAGCTGCTGTGCAGCTGTTTCCAAGAGATTGCTCTGCACAAGGCTTGGGCTGTGTGGAAGAGCCTAGGAAGGGACGCTGTACTTTCCTGAAAGGAAATGGAATTAGTTCATCATTTCTGGGTTAAAATAAATTAAAAAAAAAAAGGGGGGGGGGGGGGAGGGAAGACTTTGGGTGCATGGGGATGATGAAACATAACAGAGAAAACCAGGCTGCTTTTATATTGTGTCCCAAAACCTTGATGAGAAGACTTGGGGAATTATGGTGTCTGAGATGAGCAGTTGTTGGTCTCGCTCACGTCCGATTTGACATTATTCAGCCTCCTCCACTTCAGTTTATGAGGCTGCTGGTGCTGGAAGGTGGCTTTATGAATGCTGACTGGAATGTCACCTTGGGTTTCAGCAGCGGCCAGCTGAGCGTGGCAGGCATAGTCAGTGCCCGTGATGATGCCAGAAGTCTGCCTCTGGGTCTACGTGGGGCTTGAGTCCCCTTAGCAGCTTCTGCAATGGAGAGAGCGAACGGTGTCACTAATCTGTACAGTCCTGTACCGATCCTTGTCCCCATAGACACTGAGTCTTGGTCTTCCTGGTGGTTTTCCTCTCTTCTGCTCCTCTGCTGAGCCTTGTGAGCTCTTCTCACCCTGTATGGGGCTGGCTGAGGAGAGGGTGTGTGGCCTTTGTGCCCCACTGGTGGTGAGGGCCTAATGGGGCCTGCCAGCCCCTGCAGGCCTGGGGTGGGCTGCAGTGGGACACAGGTGGCCATAGCGGGGGGGAGGAGGGTTTGTGCATCTTGCATTGCTGTTCTGTCTGTGGATCAAGGGATCTTGTCTTCCCGATCTGTTCCTATTCAACTCCTGGGAAGCTATCCTTCATTATCGGTGCCTCCTAATGACTTGCTGTTGCTGCTTCAGGAATGTGGCAGAGGTGCCTAAATGATGTGGCCCATGATACCTGTGCTGACCCTGCTGTCGTAGGCTACAGGCTATCCTGCCAGGGCTTTCAAACTGTGACAGCCCTGATGTAAGGGCAGAGCATGGTATTTTCCACTCACAAGCCCTGAAGTTGAAAGTGTGATAATTTTGTTTGCAACTAAATGTAACTACGGGTGCACGATTACCAGCACTTGTGCAACGCATCTTAATCGTTGTGTGTGTGTGTAGGGGAATGGGAGTAAATGAAATAACAGCTTGCTTTTAAAATATGTGGACTTTTAAATATCTGTGTGCCATTAATATTACTGTCATTTATTGGGTAGATTATTATTATTATTTTCAAAGGGAATTTGTTAGTCTTGTTGCACTGGCCCCAGCAGTGTGTGGTCCCTGTTTCCAAGGTGAGGAAGGTCAGCAAGACTGCTGAGTGATGTGGTAATAGATGAGAGATGGAGAAGATGAACTGCCTGGTCCTGCCCACTCATCTCCATCCTTTAGACAGAGATTGACTCTAGGACATGCAAGGGCTGCCAAGTAGTTAACCTGCTGGAAAAAAAAAAAAAAAGTGCAGCTGCAAACAAATGAACTGTCCTTTGGTGAAAACATCTTAATGCTTCCTTAATTACACCCCTGTAGGGTATGCACATCTTAATAGCCAGCAGTGTCCACATGGAGATGGCAATTCAAACTTAACTCTTGCAAAGTTGCAGACAGAATGGATAAATAACCCCTTTACTGTAGTTTTTGAGAACTCTTGAGGGAGAAGAAATTGAAATGGATTGGAGAAATGGGGTCTAAAGCGTCCGATATTATTCTCTTACATTTCCTTTCTGCCCCCACTGCAATAGCGACATGCGGTATAAAAACATCTTATTGAACAGATTCTCACAGCTTGTCTATTTGCATGGGAAAGTTTTTTTTACAAATTATTTCAGCAAAGCTGTACTAGGAAATTGCCTTTTGTGAACAATTCTCTTCCAGTGCAAACACATCTGCATGAGGAGGCAAATACAACTAGATTTATTTAAATCCCTGCTTTTGGCTACACTAATATGTCCCCCTTTGGGCAAGACTGAATGGATATCAGATTTTCAGATGAAACGCAGAAGTTAAGGAAAGGGTGATTACTGAAGTTATGTATACTGGTTTTCCCTTTCATGTCTCTGTTATAAGCAATATAATCTCCTGTCATGTATTCAAGTATGGGAAAATGTAACAATTTGTCTAAGCCCTCAAACTATGTAATTTGAAAGTGTTTCAGGTTGTAGATAATAAAAAAGATGCTTTTGCCTGAATCTGTCCAGATTTTGCCTTCAAGTCACTGAAATATGCCTACATGAGGTACTACTGTACTGCCTTCTGACAGCTGGCTAAGTGGCTTTTGAGCAGAGAACCACCAGTTTTCTTGCATCTCAGGCAGTTACATGTTAGGCCCAATATTTAGTGATATCTGAGTATATAATTAGGTGGCACGGTGAGGATTTCTCCTTCTGTTTATGTGCAAGTAGGAGAGATTTAACCTGGAAGCAGTAGGATATAGAGTTACGGGAACCTGACAGTGAAGCAGGTTTTCTGCTTCAACAGATGCTCAGCAGGCTGTTTATTTGGGTCCTGTGCCTTGGGACCCAACTGTACTCTGCAGTTTCTTTTGCCTGAGGTGCAGCAGTACTGGCTGTCTCTTTATTTGGTGGTTTGCACACTGCCATCAATGACATGGGACCAAGCAGTCTGGATGCCTTGGGGTCTGAGGGCTTGTCCCTATCCCCCCTTCCTCATCTTTCCTAACTCTCGCTCAGATTCCCAGGTGCACCAGTGAAAAATTGACTTTTTGTTGAAGAAAATGAAAAGCCGAAGGGGGAAAGATGTTCTTGGATCAAGTATTATCTTTGTGAACTCTTTCATTTCGGAAATGTTTTTGCTTTTAAGTATTTGCACTTGAGTGCATTTTTAAATGAAATGTTTCCAAACAGTTAGATGGTGTCAAATTGAAAAGCTTTAAACATAAGACATATTTTCAGCCAAAATGACTTGCCAGATTTGGCATTAAAATAATAAGTAGTTTCAGTTGCCTTAAATTCATGCTTTTTGAGAGCACATGGGGTTGAAATACTGCCTGGAAATGTGCCCTGATGACTTCTGCATAGCCGTCTTCAAGGGCCCATTCTGGGACAGCATGTGGCCTTTTGGGCAAAATTGTCAGAAAAGCCCCAAGGTTGATGTGAATGAAGATTCGGAAAAGATTGTGTTTGTGCTAACACAAGATTTTAGCACATCCAGCAAAACTGTAAACCCCTTCTTCAGTTCCCTTGTTGCTTTTGCATGTCCTTCACGTGAGTGCCCTGTGAAGACCATGCATTTCTGCCTGCAGAAAACTCATCGGCTCTGACTCAGTTTCTGGTTGTTGTAAGTGTAAATACTGAGGGTGGGGACAAGGTGTATCTCAGCTGTTTTGGAGAACACTTTGAAACACCCCATGTACCTCAGAGAACCTTGAGATCCTTTTCCTTAGAGCAGTTCTTTTCTGTGTAAGCATTGTCATAGTTTGAACATTATTTTTATCAAAATCATTAGCAATTTGTTTTTTCTCCTTTGTTAAAATTGATATAGGCATGCCCTTTGCCCAGGGCAGCAGAGTTTTAACCTCAAAAGGCAGGAAAAGCCAGTAACTGAATATTTATAGGGACTCTGCTATTGCTGCAACTGGGAAATACATATTTACTAGAGAGGCAGGGAAGTATAAGTCCTGGACAGAAGTAGTATGTATGAGGCAGCGGTCAGAATCTCTGCTGCTATCCTCTGAGAACAAAGAAAAAGTTCTTCAAGAAGAAGCAAAGATTAGTCAAGACCGGAGAGATGAATTTTATAGTCCAGACGAGGACTCTCCTGGCTTTTCAGTGACTGGAACACAGTTTTCAGCTTGGCTCATTTCTTTTAAAGACAATGAGGATAGGTAGGAACAAAACTTGCATCAGGCTGCACGTGGCATGCCAGGCTACACTGGTTATGTCTTTTCAAGCGTTGCCCAGAGGAAAGATGCTGGTGTCAAAAGTTTATTTTATTTTTTTTTCTCATCTTCAAAAGAAGAACTCCAGGTAGGTGCAGTCAGCAAAGGATGATCACTGCTGAACCGCAAATTAGATTGGAGTGACTCTGAGTAGGCTTTGTAAATTATACAGCTAAGACTGAGAGCTGCAGTAAACCCTTCAAATTTAATTTGAATGTGGCAGTCATCAGTGGATGAAAGATTTCAGGACATCTGAGCTTTAATTCTTCTATTTTTTTTTTTTTTTAAGGAAATGAAAGAGAGGGAAAGAGAGGCTCCCATCACAACAACGTAAAACATTGGCCTTCGATAGGTTATTCAGAGCAGTTGACACATTAAAATGAATGTAATATCAATATTATAATCAAGGCACATAAGCCTCAGAACAGTGCAGGCTCACTTTTTTCCCTCTGACTCATTATTTATACAAATCTGCACTGCCATTCTGCAGTGCTTACTACAGAAATACCAGTTTCCCTTGTAGTGCTGGCTCTCAGCCTTTTGCATGCTAATGCAATATTCTATTTCTAACTTGACGGTAATAGATTAGCAAATACATGAGGCTATCATTTCTCTGCTAATGTGATTCCAGCCATGCAGAAAACTTGAGGTTTGTCTTAAACAGGCCAACTTCTGAGCATTTGTCATATGAAATTCAATTTAAATAATTTCTAATTTAAGTGTCTACTTTGTTTTCTGCCTTTCATTTATTTTTCTTCCCAGAAAACTGGAAAGAGTTTGCATTAATGGGGAGTGGAGGGAAGTTCTGTTTGCCTGAGTCAGCTAATTGTTTCAACCTTTGTTATCCTCTCCTTGAAGGTGAAGTGTATTTTAAGTTCTGCATGAAAGAGATGTCTTGATTAGAACAGGAGAGCTTCAGCCCCCTTCTGGAGGGCGGATGGACACTTCTGTTGTTGTTTTGCTTTTGGCTCTTGTTCTTTCTGGTATATCTGCACAGATGGTGGTGCAGTCCGAGAACCTGACAAAGAAACGCATGTACCAGACCCCAATTATATTGTAATTCCCCATGTTTTCAAATACTGACTTGTGGGCAGCATTGTGAAACTCTTCATGTATGGCCTGCTGGGCTGACGGAACTGTAACTCTGAAAACAAGAATAAAATTACTTCAATTTCTCAAAGTGAAAGAAGAAGGGAGAAAGCTATTGAAAGGTCTTCTAAGAGGGCTATTTTGTTGAAGTAATCAAACCAGGACTGCAGAGCTCCTTAAGTGCCACAGTGTGGGATGTGCACAGGGTATTAATAATGCCTCTTTCTGGCCTTCAAGCCCTGGCTGTAGAAAGCAGCATACCTGACTTTCCCTGCCTGGTTCCCAGGTACCAAAGCACTCACATGAGCAAATGCCACCTGCTTCCTACCACTGAGTCCCAAAGAGGCTGTGAGAAGGGGAGTTTCTGGGGACATGCTGGTCCAAGTGACCACTGCTTTCTTGCTTCCTCCCAGGGTTGGGATCTGGACGATCCAGTGGTGCCCAGTGCTGCCAGTGGTCAGGGAGGGAGTCCTGGCACAGAGACAAGTTGAGGGTGGTTATTACTTGTTTCTGTGTTGCGTGACCTGGAGATGCTGTGTCACAGTCTGAAGCCTTTGGGTTGTTTTGGAAAACAGGATGGTGACATGTAGGATGCTATTGAAATTTGGGATAGGCTTAGGATGTAAAGGGGAGGATAGCCCTTCCGATTCTTTTTTTTCAGGCACAGAGCAGACACCGCAGTGACAAGTCAGTCATTTAGAGTCCAATCCTTTTCCTGCTTTGCGTTTTATAGCTTTTAGACTTTGCACTTCTATAGTTAATTTTTTCATCAAAGATTGCTTATGCTGAGGAAAAATTGCATTTTTAAAATGTATATCTATTTGCTCTGGGCTAATCTCAGGATGAGATACAATAGCTTAGGGATCTGAGAAATAAGATATTAGTCAATGCTATCTTTCAGTTCCTTTATATGGCATAAGCAGATTCACTTCACTCGTAAAATATCCTCATACACTTGTATTTTAAAGACGATTTTCTCTTTGTCTGTCTACTTCTATTATTCACATTGCTTTGATATCTGCATGTCAAAGCATTCCAGAGAAAAATCACCTTACAGCTGAGAGCAAGTGTGGAACATTTTAGCTCAAAAAGAGAATTTTTCATTAAGATATAAATAAATAAGAGTATGGATTATATTTGAAGGTAGGTCTTATTTATTCAGCATCTACAGCTGTGGTTGTGTTTTACAGAATAATGTAAAACGTATCCCTTTGTTTTATAGAACAGTTTCTCTTTGCCTCTGTAGACATCAACAGTTGGAGTGAATAACATTAATTTGATCCTGTCTCTTTTCACATTTATGGGAGCTTTTCCATCGACTACAATGAAGCCAGAAGCTGTTCTAATATGTTTTAACTTAGGTGTCAGACAGAGTTTAAACCTGGGTAAAGCTGTTTTCTGCCAGAGCTGTATTACTTTATTTTTCACTTATGTGTGGTTCTCCGGTGTGTAATGGGATGTTTATCCAGACTTCCAGGTGCCTGCATGAGAGTTAGAGAAACAAGAGCTGTTTGATCTTACCCTTCCCCTCTGGAAATGTCTCTCTCCCTATGCAAAGCATGGTAAGAAAGGTTTTCTTCCGTAGGTCAAACTCCAGCCCTGGTGGGTCTCCATAAAACTGCTCTGGAAATCACCCTGTTGGGGGGCCACCACATGTACTTGGTAGGGTGCTTCCAAAAACTAGCAGGGCTTCAGCATTCTGTCAAAACCAGAAGAGCAGGATTCATTACAAATCTTGTTTCTGTGTTCTAGGGAAGGAGTTTAAACTTGAGGCATTTTGGTTTCTGAAAGACTTCCAGTCTCTAAAAGGCGAGAGATTTTTAGAATCAAAATAAACTTCCCTGGAGTGCTTGCAGGCCTAAGGTCTCATATCTTGTCTCTCAGATGGAGAAGTGGATTGAGGCTTGACTTGAAATGTTAATATCACAACTGAGAAGGCTGCTGCATCATTCAGTCTGACTCCAGAGGGAAAAGACCAATCACTTTAGAGTTAAGATGCATGAGTGAGAGAGTGCACATGGGCCAGGAATGATTGACATCAAGAGAGGTTTTTTTTGCTCCGCTGGTTGGTACCTGAGAAGCTCCCTAGGCTTAGAATAAATAAGGGTCACTGAAGAACAGTACTCAAGGCTGCTGCTGCCACATAATCTATGGGTATGATAACGAATTTCCATGCTCTGGAGAATGGGATGCTATATTTAAACTGTTTAAGCCATGAACAGGTTTATACAACAGTGTCTTCCTTTTAGCTAGCAGCTGTGTAGGATCTTCCATGAAATTTGCTGGAAAGTGTAGGTTAAATAATAGTTTAAAAAACAAACAAAGCAAAACAAAACAAAACAACCACCAGCAATATCCTAGTCTCCACAAGCAGTCACCACATAATTTAGGCAATTGAACCTGTCATTCCAGATCCTAATCTGATAGTGCAGTGGGAATCCTGCACTGATATAGCCAGGCAGCCAGGGTATGGTTTGGGGAGTCTGGATTTATTATTGGGTTATGTTCAATAAAACATGTCAGAGTAGATTTCTGTTCAGGAGGTGATATGTAGGCCTAACTCTGGGTTTTGTAGCTATTCCATGAAACAGTTTCTTGAAAGAGTCTTAAAAACTTAATGCAGTTAAGGTTTTGCTCAGCCAATTTATGGCGTCTCCAAAAATAAATACAGTTTCAATAGAACAATGACTCCCTTGAGAGCTGAATCCATCCGTCTTGAAATTTAGTTTTGAAACAAGAGCTGACAATTGCTTCAACAGCCAAAGTGTCTTTGGTTTAGTGTGAGGACAGTCACCATGTGACTTTTCCTTTCTAGGCTACGTAAGGTAGAAGGTCACAGGGAGGAGGACTGTTTCTTTCCAGCATCAGAGCTGGCACTAGTTCTCACTGTGATTACAAAGAGAATTTCCTATCTTGGCTTTGGCAATGCCAGTGGCCTGCTGTGTAATTAATATGTATCGGGGCTACTGGGAGGGGGAGTAGCATGGAGGAGAACTGAAAGATAATAGTGTCAAAGCCCTGAAGAGTCACCCAGTGCATGAGTGGTATCTGTCTGAATGAAATGTCTTTATTTGGTAATTCCATAGTGGAATGGTATTTTGGGTGTCAGCTGTATGGCCAGCAAGGCACCAAGCTGCTAGGCAGGCATCAAACACAAATCAGGGCTGCTATCTAGCTTTGTTTGGCTAACTTGAATCTCTTTGATGAATACGTACTACTTTTTCATTATGTTTCTTCTAAGAAGAATGTCTACGTTTTTTTTTTTTCTTTAATTGGAAATAGTCGTATTGACAGATATTAATGATCACATAAGAGACTCATTTTAGCTGTTGTGCTAAAGTGATTTTTGAAAAAATCAGCTCCTGAAGCCTAAGTTTTCCACTGTTATTACTTTAACTTGAATCTCAAAGGCTTGAAACTCTGAAGCAGCATCTGGTTTGATTTAAAAATAAATAAAAGTTAAAACTCGAATCTGCTTGTTTCTCAAGTTCTCTGATAGTAGCTCCAAAAAAAACCCCCTATCACCTCTCATAAAGAGGTCTTGGAAGGTTTTAATGTCAAGCTCTACAAAGTACATTGCTTACAAAACACCGTATTCTGTCGCTATAATAATTTGGTTTCTACATCAGCGTTTAAGAATTTATTTTCAGAATTGTCTGCAGATGAGTGAATGAAAAAGCAAAACCAAGATTTTTCATGCTTATTTTAACATATATGAAAGTAGGAATTAAAGCATTCCTTTAATATTAATGGTGTTTGCTGCTTTGCTGGCAACATGTAAGTATCAAAATACATAGATTCTCTTTTATGCCTGGATTTCTGATCATGCTGAGAAACTATTGTACTGTTTGTGCATCAGAGAGGAACATACACGTATGCATCCCATGCGACTAGGAAGAAAGGGTTTGTGGGTTCTCTAGCACTCCTAATGCTGTTAAACCAACCTCTTGTGGCACCGTGCTGTGTGTGTTGTCATCAGAGGAGGTGGCCAGCTTTATAGCAGCTTGTTACGGAGAGGACTTAATAGCTTAAAGTAGCCCCAAATCATTTTTGAATTAAGTGAAATCATATTTCATAGTAATTTTGTATATATTGAACTCTTCATGTTGAAGTGCTTCCTCAGTAGGATTCTAAGATGACCACGACTGGTGGTGATGTTACTAGGGCAAAAGTGCAGCACCCTGAGTTATAGAATTGCTATCACAACGTTATGATAACTGGTAGCACTGCTTATGCATTTTAATTTTGCTCCATTTCTAAAGAGCAATCATACTTAAAAGGGGGGTTACCAAGGCACTGCTTAAGGCATAATTCCACGCCTAAATTCTATAGTAAGGTCTTGCAGTTTTGGTTAAGTTTTGGCACGTTGGGGCTCTTTATACATATCTTAAAGAAGTGTGCCTATTTTTCAACTGCTGGAAGTAGTTTGTGCCAGACAGAAACCAAGCCTAAACAGTCTCTGTCATGGTTAGATCTACAGGTCTGCACCCAGCGTATGGCCTAAGAATAGCGGTGCTGAGCCCAGTCGCCTTTGTGTGCTTTATTTGTTGAGCGTTGCATTAGCGATATATTCAATCCGCTCTTTGCCTGGTATTTGAAGCATGGAACTAGGCACTCCCTGGAAGTGGATTTTCTTTTTTGAAATGACAGCCAATTTACAGTAATTAATGTGATAAGGACAGCAGCTGTAGCAGTCTCTAATTCCTTAATCTTAGAGTAAGAGCTAGAAATGGATTAGTTAGAGATAAATATAGCTTATGGCGTTTTCTCCTGAGAACAAGCCCTTTAAAAATACTGCATTCTTGTAGCAGGACTGGCCAGCAGTGATGAAAGCAATTTTCCTTTGCTGGAGGGAATTATCCATGCTGGACTGAATGGAAAGAATAAATGTTGGCTTACTTTGAAGAAGGCAAATACAATTTTGACTGGAGGCAGTGAAGATAGTTTTGTGGGCTGATCTTGAGAGTGCGTTGGCCCCAGTAAGAAGGGTGTCTAGGTTCTGTCTGGTGTGCAAGGGCTTAATGCACGTGTCAGCCAGCAGACTGGGAAACTGGAGGAGAACAGATTGGGGAAGGGATGCTGCTGTTAGCACTTCTGCTGAGAGGTTTTTTGTCCTTCTTGTCCTTCAGTGCTCGAAGGAGTGAACAGGAAACATCGCAAGCATAAGGTGAAGAATATTTTTAATTAACCAGAATGTGTATATTCCCAATTCATTTATGTTTTCAAAGGTCACATAGGATTTTTTCCTCCATTAAAGAAATCATCACTGTATTCATAAGTGAAACTCACTTCCAGAACCTGTTGGAATTGTTTAAATGAAATGTACTATGAAAGAAAAGTCCTAAACTGACTCTAATTGAGGTACTTAGACACACCTTGACTTAATCATTTGCAACCCGAGTGTATTTATACGTCTAATCTGGAGGACAAGCTAATTTGATCTCTTTACATCTTATGACCTTTGCTGAGACAACCAAGAAGGCTGTTGGAAAGTGCTTGGACTGTTTCATCTAGGGGTGTTGTCCCCTAGAGACTAGTCTGAGGTTGTTATTTCTGACAGATGAGATCAGATTAATTTTTGGTTGCTGGATGAAGTATTAAAGCAGGTTCAGACCAAACCAATTTCTGGTAGTTTTTAAGAAGGCCATGATTTTAAAATCCTTGCTAATTGAAAATAAATTAGATCCTTAAAAGTTGCCATGCAGTTAACCTGGTTTATTATCCTTCCCAAAAGCACAACATCCACTTGCCAGAAAATAGCTAATAATTTAGTGTGCATAGACTTGCGAATGGTAAAGCTTTGCGTTGGTCTGCGCTGACCTTTCTGTCTGATTTAAAGTCTGTTGTGAAAGAGCTCTGAGGAGAATCCCCACATCTTTCACTGCAAAGGTGAAAGCTTTGATGTGAGCGCTCAAGTTAAAGGCTGCTGCGGGGGGAAAAATGAACAGCTAATTCCTTGGTGAGGTTGGTTGGGGGAAAAAAAAAAAAAAAGAAAGCCTCTGTTGAGCACAGCCGTGTCAGGGTGTTATGGATGTTAAATATAATTTTTGTGGTGGTATTGATTTGGAATTGTAGTTTTGGAAACTGAGAGAGAGATGCTGAGGAAAATCAGCATGTTTTAACCCGTTTCCTGTTAATGGTGCAGGGAGTTTGTTTTAGCCACCAGAGATGTGCTAAACCTTTAAGGAAGTCCTTTCCTGGCATTTGAGATCCCTTCCTGTTGCATCCATTTGCAAGCCAGGTGTGCTAGCATCCAGCAGACTCCACATTTCCCATGTCCTGTCTGCTTTCCAGCGGGCTGCTGGGGCATTGCAGAGCCACCAAGGAGAGCTCCGTGCGGTCTCTGGTCACTGACAAAGTGTCCTGTGCACACAGCAGTGTGTTTGCACCTTCCTGCTGACTCTGGGAGGAGAGGTGACTGACTGTGCTCCAGAAGGACAACTCTTCATCACCTGCACTTCAGGTGATCACAGTGTAGGTCTTGCTTCAAGCGGTGCTGTAAAACTGTTCTGTCAAGGTGGGATTGGTACCTTATGTGAGCAGATACTTTCCTGCACATTTCCTTGCCATGTTGTGCCTTTTCATTGCTGAATTTGGCCATTTCTTTGAGATGAGATACATCAGTATCTCATATCTTAGAAGTGAATTGATTTTTTCCCCTAGTTCCTGTTCAATAAGAACTTTAACAAAACTTTCAAGAAGAAGAGGTGTATTTTCATTGCTCAAGTGTGCCGGAGTGCTTTTCAGCTATTTCCAGCCTGATGGTGTTTGTGAAAAGTTACGAAGCTGCTGTTCTCACTCATGTGGAGTAATAGTTTTGCAGAAATCAGCTGGACTATTATTGAGGCAAAATACCACTCAGCATGAGGAAGGCTGGTAGGGGGAGGCGATGTGCAGCACAGAGCTTTAGGTAGTGCTTATAATAACCACACTGTTTGTTCTCCACACTGGTGTCTGTGCTGTGGCAGGGCACTGGAGCATCAGTGATTGAAAAATTGATGGCATGTGGCGATGTGTATGTTGGCCAGCTCTGAGGATGTATTTGTCATGGTGTGCCTGTTCTGTGAAGCAGCAATGAAGCAGTTAAGATAGATGGGAATCGTGTGGCTAAAAATCCCGCATTTACTTTGAAAACTCATCCAAGGTGCTTACAGACCGTTTTTATTGCTGTCCCTCAGGATTTGTGCACAGTTTCTGGAAAACACAGTGTATGCTGCTGATAGAGATATGTCTCCTTTTTCTGCCATCCAAATGCCAAACAAAGAGGAATGGAAACCAAATGGAAGCAGAGTGCTTTTGTTCGTGAACTGAAAAATTTATGGATATTTGTAAAAATGCAGAAGAACTTGGTCTGCTGCTGAGAAGCAAAGATAAGAAGTAGAACCTGTCACTGGCAGGGTATTTTGGGGTCAGCTTCAGGCAGGGTGCGTCAATCCCTGGATGCCCACGTGGTGAGTAGATTCCTGCCTAAACAATGGGCCTGAGGTGCCTCCTTTTTAACATGCCTTTGACTTGACAGAGCTGGTCATTACTTTGGCCGCTGAAATGATGGAGGGTTCACGGACTGTCTCTGCTGAGTAATAAATAATGAGTCTGATTTCACTGGGACAGAGCATCTGGGCTCATGATTAAAAAACAAGTGCTGCTATTATATACTTTTGGAATTACTTAATTGTGAATACTTAAGCAGAAACTCAGTTCCTTCACTGCACAGAAGACTGTTGTGTTTGAAACAAGTTATTAGCTTCTGAAAACATAGACTTTATCTTCATTTAGAACTGCATATCCAGTGCAGCAGCCCTCTCCCCTTGCATCCCTGGGCCCTGTGTGGCTGCTTTTGGGAGTCTTGCTGCAGTTCTAATCTCGGTGACCTTTTGGAAGGCAGCGGGGGGAGATTTCACTTCCCTCTGACAACTTGGAAGAGGTTGAATGAGATTTATTGGAATCACTTGCTCTGCTATTGCTCTTCCTCCTTCCATATCAGTATTGTGCTTCCCTTTTCCCTGTCTTCCTTCCTCATCAGTGTTTGCCAATGATGTCCTTAGGGGCTTCTGAAATTTATTTTTGAGAATCAGAGTGGGAACTTTTTGCAGGAGATTTTACAAAATGCAACAACTGAAGGAAAAAATAAACAAATTGTGGCCAGTGAGCTCTTCCAGAACAATCACTGCTGTTTGCAGGTTACATCAGAGAATGGTCATTTGTTGGTGTGCTCAGTAATTTGTAAGTAACAATTAGCAATGTCAGGTTGTCCTAGAGCTTGCCTGGCAGTTACCTGCACTTAGAAGTACAGAGTCCAGTATGTATGTATTGTTTTTATTTAAGTATTTTTGTGTGTGTGTATAGGCATATCAGGTAGGGCTGAATCCATGTCTTCAGTTATACTGTAACCAAAGCCACACTTGGTATTCCTCGATATTGTAATTATAAGGTCAATGAATTACTACTGGATGCCTTCTAAGTCTATGTAATGCCTTTTATAATCAAGTACACACAGTGCTCTTGCAGCTGCGATTGTCTGAAGTGAAGAAAGGCTTGTAGAAAGAGATTTGGTTTTTTATTAGCTGGAAAAATCAGAGAAGCTTTCAGATACTTATGCCAGTTACATTTTTTTTTTTTTTTTTGCTTCTGTTTCAGCAAGAAGGTCAAAGTAATCAAAGTATCTAAAAAGCACATCACAGTAATGTCTTGAATGTTAGTAGAAATCTGATTGTGTGGACTCCAGGAGCAATCATTTTGTATTGAGCAATACTTCCTGCCTCACCAGGTAAATACCCCTTGGATCTTGGCTCTTCATTTTCACAAATGTAAGAACATTTTTAAGCCTTATTGGGACAGGCTGGGGGAGGCTGACTGGAGGGATGTGAATTTAATGTGAATGGAGGCACTTCTAATGCTAATATACCTTCTATAGCATCAGTAATAAATGCTGGAATAGGGCGTTGCTGGCAAGTTTATAATGACAGGCTGCAGCAGTGTCGTTTTCTGTTGCCATTATGATCTGGTCCCGCTAACTGGGCTGGAGTGCTTTAAGGCTCCGTGCTTTCTTTGAATTACGGCCTTTGCTTCTCGACTCTTCAGGAATCTTTCATTGCTGCCTCTCTCGACATCTATTTGCAGCTTCACCATTGCAATGAAAGGGATCAACAAACACAGAGAAAATTAAAGAGGCCATTGCATTAGAACACGTAACTATTCACAAAATATATTGGGCTATAAAACTGGTTACTTGTTTTCATTACAAGGGCTCCATGGCTAATATTATATTATACAAATTAGACCATTCTTTTAACAATGACTGTAATGGGGATGATGTACTGAAAGCCTTAGTTTGTTCTTCTAACAGCATCAATATTGAAAGTTTATGTCCTCCTCTTAATAGCTCTTCTCCTAAACAGAACTTACATTTGAGGCCCAAAGACTTCTTTAATTGCGCTGTGCTAATTAGAAATGACGCGTTAGTAGGAGTTTTACAGATGCTATGCAGCTGGCCACAGGAGGGCTACTTGCAACATAACATGAGTTCAGTAATGTGGCACTTCCAGATTATGATGGGTATAAAAATTACTTTTCTAAGCAGGCTTTTTGGAGGGAAGGATGAAGTTTTGAGGAAAGCAAGCTTAATTATTCTAATCTGAAGAGGTTAAATTGATGATGATGTCTTTTCAGGAAGGGGCCAAGAGAAAAGGGAAGAAAATCAGGATACAAAGTGAGAACAGCTAAGGAACAAAGAAGAATACTAGGGTGGTGTGGGGAGTGAGGACTGAAAAGGTTATAGTTGCTAAAGGTATGATCTGCTAGTGTTCAGAGATTATCTTTTTGGGCATATTCCCCTTTGCTTTTTTCTTATGTGAAACAGCACATCTCATGCAAGAAAAGGTATTTAAATTTTTTTGTTTTTGCATTGTGCTGACTTGGTTGCTGCTTTCCATCTAGTTGAACCGGATGGAATTATGTTTATTTTGGCTGAAATTCACCAGTTAAATATTTACTGTTTGGTGACTGATGTCTACCAGCAGTGCTGAGGTCTGATCAATTTTAACTTCTCTTTCCACTGTACTTGGTGGTCCAAGTGATGAGAAGGCTGTTTTTGCGTGTAGGAATTTATTACCCTGATGTTTACATATTTTAAATCAAATCCTGCATGCAGTTTCAGATGTAGATGCACGCGTAGGCTTCTGGTAAGAAACAAGGATAAATGTGCATTCTACTGAAAAGTGAAACGCCTAAGATCTCACATTTTCATGCAAAAACACGGTGATACCTTAATTCTCTATTCCAGAAGAGCCTTCAGATCTGCCCTCACTGCTCTGGTTGCTTGGGATGCAGGCCATGTCCAGTTATTGTGGGGAGCTCTAACAACTGACAAAACCTTTATCTAAACCTCCATATGGCACATCACCGAAGTACCTAGACATGTGCACTTTTGTCTTTGGTCATTTCCTACAGAAAATACAATTAGGCTTGGCTGTCAGACAGATGAAATCTGTCACATTCCTCCTGTAGGAGCTGAACTTGGTCCAGCCCAATAAATAGGAAGAATACTCACCCATAAAATTGCAAGTGGCGCCTGTGATTTCAATGCACGTGGGCTAAGATTCTGTGGAATCTGGCACATGCCACTTTCTGGCTGAACAGCCTGTTTCTGGGATCAGCGCTGCTTCCCTGCTCTGCCACACTAAAAACCCTTGCAATAAAGCTGCAGATGGTTTTGCCACACCTTCCCTAAAAGGGCAGTTTCCTACAGAAAGCGGGACTTTGTAGCTTTCTGAGGAAGAACCTTACCATCGAGATTTGCTCAAATCGCCTTACTAGAAAAACCTTAGGAAGTGATTTGCTTTGTATCGCTCCTTCTTGCATCTTCATAGTTTTTAACATGCCCTGCCTGCTGTAGACATGTCAAAGAGGAGGAAAAAATTACGACCCAATCAGAAGTTTCATAATGTCTTGTTTTCCTGTTCCTGAGTTATCCAGCAGCAGGTCATATTTCACAGAGCCATTTGTTATTTGCAGTGGTTGAAATTGGGCTGATGTTGGACAGGCTTGTTACCCTCAGGTGAGCAGTCACAGGTAACTGCGTGCTGGGAGCTGTGCCTTGGGTTAGGTGGGGATTTGGGCTGTGTGGAGCTCACCCATTCCTTGGCTGCCTGGTTATTATGTTATGGCCCCTCTTTCAAGGATGGAGGGCTCCAGATGCCCTTTACTGACAGCTATGGGGGCAAGTTTGCAGAATAATTATCACCAGTGGTGTAACAGACAGTATATCATTCTCTTCTTTCACGTTATTTCTGACAAAATGCCTTTAGGTGTGCGTGTGACAATTTTATTTTCAAAAGGGCGCAGCCTTTTATCACGGCATTTCTCAGGGCAGCAGCTTGTGTATTAGAGCATCTGCCAGGGGGAATTGAGGTATTGCCTGTATTTTTCTTGACACAACATTGTATTTCATACTGTAAACCTAACAAGTAGGTGGAATTAACTGATCTTCACTTGTACCATGGCTATGTGTTATCACACTTGATTATCACCTGTGTGCACAAAATCCATTTTGTAAAGTTGTCCTTTAGGACATTGTATGTCAACAAAACATTAAATGCTCTTTTCTTGTCCTGTCCTGTACAAATACTGTATGACGGTTACCAACTGCTTGAGTTTACTGGTCTGTCTTCTGTTTCCATCTCTACAATTGTCCTGCTATTGCAAACAATTTAGTAATTGTGCTGTCTGGTCCCAGTGGTTTCAGTACTGCATGTTGTTCATTTAACTAATTGCATGGAGCCCTGACTCTAGCTGAAAGAACAATGGTGCATTAAATCAATAGTATCACAAGTGGGGGTATTTGCTCTATCTGTCAAGTGTGCTTTCCAAACACTGCTCCTCACCTTGTGTTGTGGCTGCCAGAACCAGCCAGTTCTGTGCTCCACCAGCACAGTGAATCAGAGAATCAATAAAGATTGGAAGAGACCTTTAGGTTCATCTGGTCCAACCATCACTCTACCACCAATATCACCCACTAAACCATGTCCCTAAGCGCCAGGTCCAACCTTTCCTTGAACACCCACAGGGATGGTGATGCCACCACCTCCCTGGGCAACTCGTCCCAGTACCTGACTGCTCTTTCTGAGAAGAAATGTCTCCTAAATGTGGGCTATCTGGGTTGTGGCAGGAAGCGGTGTGCTAAGGACCCTGTGCTCAACAGGCTTGGGACCACGTTTGCAGCTGCTTGCTGCTGGGCATGAGGCTGTGTTTGTATGAGCAAAGTCTTCAGGAGAGGGGTGGTGATCACTGGACACTTCTGCAATCTTGGGAGAACTTGCTCATGGTGTTGCTGGTCCCTGCTTCAATTTGTTTCCTTCTTTGCATCCTGGTCACTTAATGGTCAACTGTCCATATTTTTTAATTCTAGGGAGCTAGTTGGGAGGAGGAGTTGCTAAAGAAATGCTCCTTAGAGGCTTTCATGGGCACCAGCTTTACAGCTTATTTCTGAGCAGATAAGTGCCTGGACTACAGGCAATAGCTGCTACTGTTAGGGTCGAAAGAGTATTACCCAGTGGGGGGGCACTGCCAATGGGCTGAATGGGCATGAATTTGTATTGCTGTCCCAATTCTAGGTATTCAGGACTGAAGTCTCCTGGAAAAACAGTCAGAGGTGAAGCATTACTTCTGTGTGTTGATATGTATGCTCTGTGGAAATAAAGCTTTGCTTTTCAGGTGCTGTTAATATTTTCCTAAAATTCTATTCAGTAATAAGAACATAAAAAAATGTTTTAAAGAACTACTTGCATCTCAATTTGCTTTTTTAGCATTCTGTTCTTGTTGCCCAGCATTCATGCTTTTGACAGTAGTCTTGAATTGTAAATATCTTCATTTGCAACACTTCTTTTCAGTATGAGGCATGTCACTTTGACAGGAGGTCATTCAGGACTTTCATATTGCATCAAGGAGTCCAAGATTAATCTAAAAAGGTGTCTAGAAATAATTTAAGTGCAATACATCTCAGGTACTATCAAGGTAAAAGTCAAACAATGGCAGGATGCTGTAAGCCAGTGATACATGCAGGGCGGGTAGCTAATTCACAGGCTTTGTCTAGTACTTTATCCAGTTTATAACAGAGCATGCTGAAACTGAAAGGCAGCTCCCAGTAATCATTTGAAGTCTTTGCTACTTTACAGAAACAGCTTCAGCAAAACTGAGTGGCTGGGAGAACAGTTCAGTAGTAGATTGAACACAGGGCAAGTGTAAGTGTAGGACTGTAATGGACTATCTAGGACACTAAGTCCTGTACCAGGAATCTTAGGCAGCTGTATAGTAAGCAAAATCATATGTTTCTAGAAGGGTTTCTCTGATAAGTGTGCTTCACATTTTGCCTTGAAGTCTGGTTTCTGTTTTTTTTTTTTTTTTTTTTTTTTTTTTTTTTTTTTCCTCCTCTCCTTTCTTTTCCCTTTAAAGCTGTAACTGAAGTCTTTTGACTTACAGTGAAACTGAGCTGATGGCTTCTCCCCCATCAGGAAGACACTTGCAAACAATTGCTCTCCCGTGCCTCTCTTGCTGCTGGAAACTTTTTTAAAGATTAGTAGTCTACAGTGCCATTTCAAGATTCAGACATTCATTCCATGCACCATTACCCATGGAAGAAGGAAAAATAGACTATTATAACTGTAAGTGAAATACTCTAAGCTAATGGACAGTATAAGAGATGTGTACTTTGCACATACACACTATTGGTTTAGAAAGAGAGTGCATGACTTTGACATGCCTTCCTCTAATGGAAAAGCAGTTAATAACATAGAATATTCTTCCTCGGAAGAGACGTGATTGCCACCCACCTATCTTACGTGGGAAGAACAGGTTTGTGAGAGAGAATATGGTTTGTGAGAGAGAAATATATTTAGGCTCACTTAAGAGACTTCATGACACTAGAGAGCTAGTAGTAAAGTATAGTAGAGCCATTTGCTTTTTACTGCTGACCAATTAAGATGGAAAATGTATGAATTGAATGTCCTTGCTAAACAGCAACAAGAAAGGATCTCTCCAGTGTGATAATTGTAAGTAGTGGAGAGGGTGCTCTTGTGATTTTTCTGCCTACAGTCTCTCTTGCTTTTATATGTTAGCTTTTGAGACAGTAGCATGGATTTCATACACACATTTGTGTTTATATATAAATACACACACTCACACACACACACATATACATGTATATAACTATATATAAAAATACACAAAACTTTGTAAACAAAAAGGAGGGTCAACTGTCAAATAACTTGCTTGGTTACATTCATATCTGTTGTGTGTGGTTTGCTTTCACATCATGAGCCTTTCTTTCCAAAGTTCCTCTTAAAGTTTTTCTGCTTAATTCACATGAAAGCCACCCAGTTCCGTCTTTTGAATACTGTTTTTAGTCGACAAAGCTTCACTCCTATGCAAACTTTTCCCCTCTGTCTCATGCTACAAACGAAGCTAATCTTTCTGAGCAATGCTTAGAAGTGTCTGCTTTTAACTAACACAGTATGTGTCAGGAGAGTAAGACTAAAAGGCTTTAAGTGACTGGGGCCTGTCTGCAAACTGTTTCAGTCTTCAACTATACCGTTTCTTTTCTTTACTTACCTGCTTGTTGATGACCACAGTTTATGCACGTTCTGTCTCTTTCTAAAGATGTTGGAACTGAACTCAGTTTTCTCCTGGTGCTGTATACAAGGATATTCCTGGAGGCATTCAGTCTGCTTTGGACTGGACCCAAAAGATGTAAATAACTATGTCCTCCTTGCAGAAGGGAGATATAAAGGAAACAAGATGCATAGTTTTCATGCAAAATTTTTATTCCACAGATTCTTTGTAGTGCCCTTTCTAGGGCAATCTATAGATATAATCATATACCCTGAATTTCCAAAACTTTGTCTGACCTTACTAATGACTGAAAAGCTTAAAAAGCCTTTGGGTCAAAATAACTCTTCTAGAATTAAATAGTGACATTTTGAAAAGGCACAGGTGATTTTGCTGTTTGAATTTTCATTTTCTTTTAGATTCTCTGCACACTACTCAGAAAATTCTCCTTGATCTAATTACCAGCTTTTCCTTAAATGTTCACAGTCTGCCCAAATCTGTGTCTTTCTCCTACTTATCCTGATTTATTTCAATCCCATTCTCAGTCTCTTAAGGTGCCTTGGTCCTTGGTTCACTTCCTTGCCAACTGTAAATCTTCTTGTTCTTCAGTTCCATTTCCTTCCTAAAAGATTTTGGTCCTCTGGTTCCTCTCCTTGTCCTGACCAGGTACTTCTGGATGTCTCAATTATTTCTCCAACAAATCCTTCACTACCTTGTGATGTTGCATCTGTAAGAGAAGGATGCCTCGGCAGGTCACTAGTTTTCTCTGCTGGGTTTTCTCTGACTACTAAAGATTTTGCATGGTCTTATCTTTCTTTGAGTCAGTGGGCTGTCGGCTCCATGGCTTACTTAACGCTAGACACACTTCAGATCTCTGCTAGTATGAAAAGAGCAATTGACTCAACTCAGATTGCCGTGCCATGCTGGGATCTAGACAGTTTTTAGCGAAAGTAATGTGGAGATGGGGACTGTCTTGTACAAGGGAGGGATGGCTTTAGTCCAGTGCACGTAGAGGAACTAGCGTGTGTGATAGCTGGTTGGAGAAAGTGGTTCAATAAACATGATTAATAATGATACTTTTATCATACAAAATGGAATAGCTGTTCTGACATAATATGAAAAACTGTCTGGCTTGCAAACTTTATCATTGTATTTAATTGATAAGCATGGTAGGAATACTGATCATAAAACAGCAGGCTGTAGCCTCTGAGATCCCTATGAAGTATATTAATGAATTGTGACATAAATTATGTTCTTTTTTAAAATTTGTTATACATTATAACTCCAATTATTATTTGGACTTAAACAAAAACAACACAAAACAGAAATAACCCCAAGCCAATAAAACCCCACGCATACAGAACTTTATAAAGTACATAAATTTTGCTTCAGTCTGCTTCCTTTGAAATCAGTTGGAAAATTCCTATTGACTGTGATAGGAACAGAGGTTTTTGCTGCACTGAATGCATTTGAAATTTCCTTTATTTGTATCTGTAGTTAGTGTTTAGGGAAAAGCCTAGGAATGCTAAGAGCTAAGGATGTGGTTGTGTCATCTTCATCTGATGTGGAAGGGGCTTTCTTCTAAGTGAATGGAAGATTAAAGTTATCTTCGATATTGGCTTTATTGCAAATCATAAGGTTATTAATTAAATGGCCAAGACTTATTAATGATGAGAGAATTATTAATTAACAGAGAATTATAGCTTCATCAGGTTGTTCTCTTCTGGATCTGAATTGTAATACCTCCTAACTTTGACATGGGTATTACCAGCTTAAACCTGTCTATGTTAAAAACAAACAAAAAAAAAAAAGTTTGATTATTTCTGTAGGCCTAATTGTTCTCAGAGTTATTTAATTTTAGCTGAACAGATTGTAGTAAGGTAGGAGGGTGTTTGTGGAAGGTAAGGAGAGGGAATCTTTGTGGTATGGCTTACTTGAGCCAAGGTTTACCTTTAATTTCTTAAGATGTCAAAATATTGGGGACTAGAACATGGTACTGTCTAACTCTGGTAATAGTTAGACCAAAAAGCTTTTGGCTTATGCCATAAACATGCATGTGTGGCAGACCAAACAGCAGAGTTAATGTACCTTCAGATTTACTCACAACTCTTAAAACACTGACGTGCTGTTCTCCCTTTGGCTGCTGCCCCTGCAATCCCCTTTGCTGGTTATCAGCTGCTTCCTCTGAGCGTGGCAGGTCTCCCTTACCACTGCTGCTCAGCCAGGAGGCTTGGGCAGTTGCTCTCACTCATACGGTCATCTTTGGTCAGCAGCCTCCCTCAGGAGGTACCTGCACCCTTGCCCTGGAGCCACACTGGTGCCCTGAACCTCAGAGAGATGCCAGCACACAGCGTGTTCATCTTCCATCCCAGTGGGATCACCCACAAGGGCGGTAGCAGAGTTGTTGTCATGTTTGCCCAATTGCATTGCCTATAGCTGCTCCAGAAGTCAAGAGTTAGATTCCTTAAACACAGGTCTAAGTCCTGTGTCTAGGACTTCTCAGTAGTGGTTAGGCTGAATGCAACGCTCCCTGAGGAAGGTAATGGATGCTAACTGATCTCCAGCTATTGTAGATTCGAGGCAAGTGGCACCTTTCTACTTTCTCAATCCTTGCCAAAATACTTGACGGGAGTTGAAGGGAAGCAACGTTCTTGGTTTAGACATAAAATTGCCAGTGCAAGTCAGAACTCAGCTTGTAAAGCAATAATACATGAGAGAGAATTTCACTAAGAGAAGTGAAAGAGTGAATACTACACAAATTCATTTGAGAAATACATCTACAAAATACCATTAGGTACAATTCCCTTTGCTTAATATAAATACGGCTCTGCCTAAGCCTTTAACAGGTCTGTAGCCATGGCATTTAATTGCCAGCTGCCTTTAAACCTTGAGCAGGTCAGCAGAGACACAATGCCATCAGGGATAATTTGTCATTTATGTATTTCCATGGAGTGATATATAATGTCTTGCTGAGAAGGGTCCTTGTGGGTGTCAAATACTGCTGCTGCCTGTAATGGAAATAAAGGAAAAAAATAAAAGGCTGGCAAATAGATGTTTCTGTAAATGTAACTTTTGGTTTGCAAGTAACCTTGAGGCTAAAAGATAATTCCACCTCTGCTGGGGGGCAGTAATGAGGTGGCAGGTGAACAATTCAACCTCTGTGTTATTTATTGATTGAAAACAACTCCCAGCATGTGTGCTGCTTCTGAAATTTATTGAAGCCAATTGAACATACAGTGTGTGATATACACAGACTTGCTCTCTTCTTCCCTTTCCTCATTTCAATTTTTAAGTGCTTCCTAGAGACAGATATAGAACCAGTCATCATGTCTGGCATGTGGTGTGCATTTAGGGCTGGAGCCAAAACCTATTGAAGTCATCGGTTGTCTTTCAATTGACTTCGACTGGCTTTGGCTCAAGCCTTCAAGACAAGAGGGGAGGAAAAAAAAAAAGGAAAACAAAAGAAACAAGTATGTTGTATGTGGCTGTCTCTAAAAAAAAATTGAAGTTTTAAAAAAAAAAAAGTTTATCTTTTAATCAGAAAAATAAAAAAATAAATCTTGAATGCTGTTTAAATACATGTCTCCTAAACTGGGTTTTACTGTGCTTGCACTTGCTTGGAGGGACCTGCTAAGGTGTCCTCTCTGTGGGTGTTTCCACCGAGCCCTGCAGGCTGTGCTGTGCCAGGGCAGTGATGTTTCCACTGAGGGAGCCAACGTTGTCCCTTCTGAAATGCCGCCACAAAGAGCCTGGAGGGAGGAGGCTGACCTCAGGCTCCTGGCATGGCTCTGGGCCCCAGGCAGCTGAATGTGTGATAACAGCCTTTGGAGGGGGAAAAGGTGAAAACATGGAGGAGTTCAGCACATGGCAGCCGAGCTAGCTGCAGCAGCTGGGAACAGAGGGCTGCAGTATCAGGAGATGGGGAGATGCAATTTAGGGATACCATTTTAGATGAGATATTTAAACGGTTATA
The DNA here is from genome assembly GCF_047663525.1 of Anas platyrhynchos. Taxonomy (NCBI): domain Eukaryota; kingdom Metazoa; phylum Chordata; class Aves; order Anseriformes; family Anatidae; genus Anas; species Anas platyrhynchos. The sequence continues at coordinate 40,357,651 of NC_092590.1, forward strand.
ACCTCCAAGTGTGATATGGAGTATTGTCTTTTATATTCTGCAACGATGGACAAGCTCTCATGTAGTGCAGGATGTTTTTTACCTCACCTAGTTTTCTGTTGCTATAACCCCCTCACCCCTCTGCACTGGCTTTCTGCCTCAGAGTTAGCATTTCTCCTCTTCCACAGAGACAACTTGTGCTGTTTGTCTAAAACCCTGGTGTCGTGCACTTGGCTCAAGCCACGACAAGGATCTGTTAAACCATTTTTCTTCCACTGCCAGCAGATTTGGGTTGGCCTCGGGTTAATAATGATCAACGGGCCTTCAGTATAAGACACTATTTTTTGTCTATCGTGTTCATGAAGACTGCACCTTTTTTTTTTTCCTTTTTTTTTTTTTTCTTTCTAAGACTAAAGTAATAAAACGCCCCCTCCCATTTGGCTTTGGCAACTCATGAGGGATGGTTGTGAATGATTTCTTTCTCTTATTCCTAATGGGATTAACACTACATCATCTACTTATTGTTCAGAGAGATTCAAGAAATTTATCTCTTCCTGCATCTCGGTGACAGAGAGGATGTGCTGTGCTGATTTTGTACTTGGCAGGTTGTATGGGACATAAGGCTTTTGCATTGCATTATTGCTGCTGGCAGAGCAGAGCCAAAAAGATGGATGATTTGTTTGCAGTATTGCCTCCTATTCATTTTTCTCTCTTTCACCCAGCCCCATTTTCTTCCCAGCTCCGATCCTTATAGACCTGCTTCAGCTTAAGCATCTCTCCTGGTAGGAAAAAAATAAATAAATCAGTGTTGAAACAAAAAATTTCCTTAGACATCCTTTAAGAAGGCTTCCAAACAGGCTGCAGAACAAAATTCTCAAAAATACTTTGTTTCTGCCTAACTGGCAGTGTTTATGTATTTTTATGTATGGGCAAGATCTTATCAGGGAAAAGATGAGACCATGCATTTCTGAGCCAAGGCTTTTGGTTTGGTTTTGTTTCTTCTGTAGGAAATGCCTGGGCAAAAAGGATTCCCTTGGTTGCCACGTGTCACGCTGCCCCTGTTGGGGCCGTGCATTGTTTCGTTGCTCACAGCCCTGCTTGGCTTCTGACTGCATTGCTGTAATTTATGGACGCTAGGAATGCTGAATCTTGAAACCCTGGCACTACAAAGCTTTATGCTTTATAACACACACTGATCCCACATCATTTCAGGCTGCCACCTCTTCCCTTTTATGTCAACTTTCTCATCCTAGTTGTCAGGCATTGCAAAGGCATACTGTCACCTGCCCGAGCTGCTGTGGGTTTTCCAAAGCTTTTTTGGAAGGAAGGAGAAAATTGTTAACTCCACTTCATTACCTCCCACTGCATTCCCTCACTTTGAGTCGCCGGGAGGGTGTCTAATTGTCCTTGTTAGTCCTCCCTAACTCCTCTGTGGTGTTCCTTCAGGTATGCTTACTGATGCTAGTTCTGGAGGTGCCACTTTTCTGCTGTTGCCCCTCTGGCTGTAGTAGGTGCCCATCACAACTCTGGATAAACACGAGCTGTCAGTGCAGAGCTGTGGGCGCACTCTTTCCTGCTCCCAGCCTTTTTTCTGTCTGCTTTACGTGCTCCCCATGTGTCCCTGCTGCTGCTCTGGTGCTGAGGGACCAGGCCATGCTCAGCCCAAAGCTGAGGAGCCCTGAGGGGACCTCAGCGCAGTCTGCCACTGCCTAACCACCAACCTGCCTTCGAGGTGGTTGGTATCTTGCCTGGGAGGTTTTGGGGACTGGGGACCTCTGGCCACCCCTTCCAGCCCCTGTGGATCCCCAGATCTTCTGATCCCCTCCACTTTCCCATGCACACCTGCAGTCCTCCTAGTCCTCCTAGTCACATGTGGCATCAGGGTCTGTATGCTCTTGAACTTTTCAGGATTTTCTAGAAAACCGTGGTGCAACTGTTGACTCCAGAGCTTGAGCCATTTGGAGTTTTAAAGAGCTGGTTGCTGAGCATCACCTGTGTTGTGCTGCTGTGGAAGAGGCTACTCTGTTCCTATAATCATCTCACTGTTCAGTTGCTGTATGATGAGTTTTTCTAGCTATAGATCCCCAGCTTTTCACCTATTTGCATGTTATATTCTGGGGAACCCACCAAGCATCAGATGAGGACCACATCATACAATGCTACATGTTCCCTGAAAACTGGATGTGTCTCATAGAAGGAAAGGAAAACCGGGTGAGGCCCAAGCACTGCTAGAAACACTTCAGAAGCCATTAATCCAGAAGGGGTTACAAGATTGGACCCTGATTATCTAACATAACACCAATTTAAATAAACAAGCTTTTCTTTTCATTGGATTATTCCTACTGGAAGCTGTTTATAATTTTACTAATATTAGAGTTTTCTGAAGAAAACCACTGCAAAACCCTCAGTGAAGGGAATAGGTAAATTGGCTTTAAAATTTCACCATCTGGAGACAATCTGGAAAATTGGTCTTTAAAACAGACAATAATAATTAAAAAAGCTGTCATCTATTTTTCAACTCCAACTGTTGTTCTCGGTGGATTGTAGGTTGGAATATGGCAAGTGCTTTAATTGAATTCCAGTCCCTCTACACTACATATGATACCCTTGGTGTACGTGCATGATTTGTGGTTTTACAGCGAGCAAATTTAGCCATACAACATTTCGTTTTAAGGTTTCATAGCTAACAGAAATGCCTGAAATGGGGCGAGAGAGATTTAGATATTGCACAAACTGAGCAGAAAATCTAAATTAAGTAAAAATGGAAAAAAAGTATGATGGGAGTAAACATGGCAGTGTCCAGACTTCAGTATTACAGTCATAAAACGATTCTCAGAGAGCTATCAGCCATGTCCCATTGCCTCAAGCTATAGATAAAATACATTCCCATAACACTAATTAAAATATTTCTATGGAAGTTGATTGCATGTACTCCTAGATCCTAATTGGTTATAGCACCTAGTATGCAGGTACACAGGATAAAATGCCTAGCCTCTGATGTGAGGGGTAAGCGACCAAAAGGCATAAGGGAGTTAAATCATGGTGTACAAAACCCTCTGAGCTCAGCAAACTGGTATCTGAATTAAAATTTAGCAGAAACTTTGTGTTCTTCAATGGATAATCAACAATCAAGACACATCCTGCTGTACTTGCTGTTTGTCTTCCAGGTCTGCTTGTTTAATAGCTTTCTTTCAGAGATCTTTTCAGTGCGCTGTGGAGGTTGTGTAGGTATTAACAAGCATTTTTCCCGCCCCGATTGTGAAGATGGGAAGACGGAGCTGCAAAGTGCAGCAGAATTAATCCTGGGTCACCAAGTAGTGCAGCAGCTGGGAGAGGACTGCGCAAAGGAGATCTCCTCTTTGTCTGCGCCTGGTGAGCTGGGACCCTTCCCAGCCTTTTTGCTTGCCATATTCAGCATTGAAATCTAGGAATAAGGTTGTGAATCATAAAATGCCTGTGCTGGGCTCAACGTGTAAATCTGGCCTCCAGGGTAGCTCAGATCACCTCTTGGGACCTCTCTGCCTTGATGCAGCGTCCGTATGTCAGGATGTCTCCACCTGGAGGGCATCCTGTCTGCTCCTCTGGTCCCTGCACATGAAGAGCTGAGTATTTGTAAGGGTTGAACACTTGCTGGGAATGACAACAATTGTCTAGACGTACTTAGCTCAAAACAGCAGGGAGCTGTTTGCCCAGGATTGCTGCTTTCTTGGGTAAAAACAAATGGGGCTGTAGTCCCACCTGCCATAACCAGGCTGTATCTTTTAAAGTGAGCTGATCCACGCTGGTGAGCATGATGCTGACCCATTGCAGCTTGGTGGCAGTGGAGCATCTGCAAGCTGATGAGAGAGCTAAGCCATGAGCTGTGGGGTTGGTGCTGTCAGGAAGAAGGTGGCTCTTTTACCTCGTTCAGTCAGAATGAAAAATAAATATGAACTGGCTGTGAAATTGCTAGTGCTTCCCCCCACCAGGTGGTAGCCCTGACCCAGTCTTCCCCTTTGCTCTCCTCTCACCTCCCCAGACTGGAGGAGTCCTGAGCTTTGGTAGAGTCCAGATCAATCCCAGCAATGAGTTTGGATGTAGCCTTCATGGTGACTGTGTGTGGCCAACTTCTCTGCAGCGCGACGGGAGGGCTTGGGATCCACATCTATACATTAATGCTTAGGACCCTCTCTAGACTTTCTTCATCAAACTTCAGAGGTGAGAGAAAACAGTTTGGAAATCACATTATTTGTTGTTGCTGTTGCTTTTTACCTCCTGGAAGCTGTTAGGAAGTGATATTAATGAATAGAGGAGGGACGGCTGCTCTTTGTGGTGATGCATCTTTTAAGTTAGTGAAAATTGCTGACTTGGAACCTGGTGTTACAGAAAATGAAAGCTCCTTGCAGGTTGTACATTATGGTTTTGCAGATGATAAACAAGGCAGCTCTTCCAGGCAGAACTTTAACAATATTGTTCCAGTTGTGCATTTTTTTTTTTATTATAAATCACTGGAGTAATTTTATTCTCTAGTTATAGCCAAAATTTTATCCCTTGTAGAAAACAGATGCCTGATATGATTTGATACAGCACCAGAACCATCATTTTTGGGAGTGTGTGTAGGAACATCTATTCCCAGGACTAAGATTGAGGAATGATCTAAAGTCAAATACTTTTTTTTTGATACCTGAAGTCTTGTCAGACCCAGGATTTTTCTGGAGCTTTTCTCCTCAGTAAATTTCTTTCGAATGAGCCTTCCAGTCACGATTTGAAAAGTTTACGATCATTCCTTATTTTGAGTGACTTTAAGAAGCGATGACTTAATTTATTATTTGGATTTTTTCCATGATTCTACTACACGGGAGAAAAGTTCCTTGTTTGCTTTGCAATCAGCGCACAGATCGTATATTTGGATGAGCTGGCAAAATGATTGTCAGTAAACCAGGCTAAGCCAGATAACATGTCTGTGCAGACTGGCTTTCAATCCAGAGAATAAATATGAGACTAGCTCCAGCAATCTCATTTGAGCGACTGCAGTTTACTCTGAGATGCTTTCATGTTTCCTGAAGTAATTTTCTTCCTGACAGCTCTGGAGGGCAGCATTGCACTTTGAATGAGAGGATGCTTGCTCTTTACTCCCTCGTTAATGGAAAAAATGAAAAAGTGAGTAAAATAAAATTAAAAAAAAAAAAAAAAAAAGTGTGTGTTGGGGGCAGGGGTACAGGGACAAAAAGAATGAGAGAGGAAAAACCCAAGGAAATAGTAAAAGAAATGCCAGCCCAGAACACTGGTCAAGATGGAGGGGAAAAAAGGCTTTGTGTGTGTTTGTTTGTTTTTAATACATCATGGATTCCCTGTCACAGTGTATAAGGTTTAGTATTAAAGCATTGAGATATTCCAGGATATGCTATGCTGGAAAATTAATCACCTCCTGGAAGGGAAAATTGCTGTTTTTCCACTGTTTTTGTGTTATTTCTGATTATCCCATTATTTCTTGCTTATCCATCTCCTTCTCACCTTTCCTGTTTCTAAACAGCCACCTGGAGTATTCATTTAAAACAACTGCTAAAAGATTAAATTGGAGGCATGCTTTGCCTGCAAGTTGCCTCTTACAGCAACCTAAGAACCCTGAAAGTCAAGCTGTGCCTGGTAAGAGCTGTATAAGCAACAGTTCAAGGCTACAGGGAGGAGTTTTAAAGCCATTCTTTTCTTTCCTTCTATTTCTTTCCCACATCTTTTCAGTTGCTGCCAGTCATAGTCGACTTTATCTCATCCAAATCTGAGTCCTATCTTCAGCCAGGCAAAGCAAACAGGAAGCCTCAATGCTGGGTTAGATAGATGAGGGCTTGGTAGCTCGCAGTGGTCTGCGCTGCATTCCAGCAGGCTGGCTGATGCAATAAGTGTACAACATTTTCCTCCACATACTTTATTCACTTCTGTTAATAGCATCCCTGGTCCAAAATGTGTTCTTGGACTTTCTGTAAATGGGCTTATGTGACACAAACCTATGGCGCCTCACAAAGAGGTGGCCGAAGTGTTCCTAATCCAGTGTCACGTCCAAACACTGATGCTCAAATCCACTTTTGTGTAAAGCTTGCCTTGATATTGTAGCTGGCATTAACTGCAGTTCTATCCCCTTGTGATAACATTCCCTTAGTACGTGATTCTGAACCCCTGCTTTGGCTCAGGCCACGTCACATTAGTCGTGTTTGTCTAATACTTGAGAGTCTTTGAGTGCAATGGGGCTTGCTGTTGCAGTGGGAATAGCAGTGGAATGAGCTCTTGGGATTTGTGACTGTCTGCCTGTATATTGTCCAGTATGTTGTGGTTATGGAGCATCAACTTATGCAGTGCAACCAGAGTCAACCAGAAAGCTGGAGGAGCAGGTTTTGTACCCTGCCAACCAACCCACCCTCCTCTTCCTCTCCAAAGCCTGCTGCCTTTTTTTTTTTTTTTTTTTTTTTTTTAATATCTTAAAGTATGATAAGTTAATTATCCTGGAAATAACATACATGAAAGAAAGAATCATCTTGGCTGAGACCAAGGTGTAAGTCCATGGTTTACCAATTCAGTAAGGAGGTTTGGATCTAGTATTCCACATGGCTGGTAGGGCCTTAAGGCCTGGACTGTTGATTGTCTCCTGCTTTTTTCTTTCTTTTTTTTTTTTTTTTTTTCTGGAATTTCTCTGGAATTTTTATCCATAACCTTTAAAAGTTTCAATACTTTTTCAGGAAGAGCAAACCAGAGCTTATCCAGCAAGATGCTCTACGAGCATGTGTGAAAACTCACACAAGGACAAGCCTTTATGTTTGAATAGCAACCTTGTAAATGGCATTGATTTAATTTAAATGAAAAGTCATTCTTTCTTCATATATTTATACCTTTCGGAAAGAAACAGGCAATATGAGGAAGTGTTTTACTTTGGTTGAAAGTACAGATAGGGCAGGGTATAAAAGACCACATGAAGATTAATTACTCCTGTTGAAATTTAGCTTGACTGCACAAGGTGAGACAGTTTAATTATTTAATCATAGTGCTGCCTTTGGCTTTCAAGGCCAGGAATGTAGTGATTTTGTTCCCTTCCCCACCCTCCTGAGTTTAATTTATGTGACTTCTTGTATCTAACCTTCCTGCTCCCTGTTTGAATCGGAATAGGGATTAAAATTTATTTCTTGGAGTGATGGTTTATCTTTACGCCTTCTGTGTGTCTCATGTCACTTTTAACTGATGGACTGTACTTGTTACGATTGATGGAGTGCAGTGATTTATTGAAGGCTTTGGCAGTTGGTGTAATTGTTTATTCACTCAAATTCCAGAAGAGTCTAGAAGCTTTGAAATGGGATCAAGGTTTGGTTCATAAAAGCTGTATAAAAATGATGTGTGATTCTTCTCTGTTTCAATGTCTTTTCTCTTCTTTGGTAGATTCCTTCCTCCTCTGACAACTAGTTCACTCATGGTTTCACTCAAGCCTTAAATAAGACCTCCTTCCTTCCACTTCGAGTCTATTACAAGGTTTCATTAAAAGGACAAAAAGTATTCTTTTAAACTTAGTGAGAGTTGAGGGGAGATTGTGCTGAACTCACAGAAAGATTCCCGTTGACTATGGTTGGCCTACAGAGTATGTGCCAGACAGATGTTTAATAGAGTGCACTTTTGTAGATGTGTAGTCCATTGCAGGTGATGTTGCTCTGCTTCAGCTGACTGCCTGGTGAGCTGAGCTTGCTCTTGTTTTTCTAATGATCCTGCCTATTTTTTTTGTCTGTGGGCTGTCGGGCTGCTTGGTCTTGTTCTTGTGCTCTAGCTTCTTTTGCTTGGTGATGTGTTTGATGACGGTGCCCTGCAACTCTTGCTTTCAGGTCCATTAATGGCACACAGCAGCATTATGAAGTCTTCAAAACTGTGTGGCACAGGTGCTAGTTGGTCATAAAATCACCTCTTCCTGCTCATTGAAAAGCATTTCTGGTAATAGCTTATGCAGCTTTGCAAGCTGCGTTTCAAAACGTTGGCTTATGTACCAACTGGTAATTAACTGGTGGTAAAGAAGTGACCGGTTGCAAGCCCTGTACTTAATATGCAACTCTACCATGGATAATGCTGGGCTCTTGGTTACCAGTGCTGATCTGGCCTGGCAGGGAAACCTGCTGTGGTGACAGTGCTGGGCAGTGCCTAAAGAACAAGGGAAGAGCGTGCTAGTGCAGTAGCTGTTGTGACAGGCTGTGTGACACATAGAGGAAATGGTTTGGAACCCCTTGTGTGCCCACACCCTGGTAGGGCACGCCTTGCTTCTCTCTGGTGACAAGGGCTGATTTTTATTTTATTTTTTTTTGTCCCCTGAGTAGTTGTCTGCCTGCATGTCATTCTTGGGTTGTGCCTCCCAGGTGATCAAACCTAGCTTGATGTTTTCCCCTTACTGACTACTTTTATGATCCAGAATTGAACTTTGGATGCCATTCCCCACCATCTTATGAAATATCAGCAGTGCTGTATGCGAGGTCTTATTGGATCCTTGGCTGCCTTCATAACTTAGAAGCGATCTAAAGATTTGCCTGCAGCTTGAGAGTCAGGAACAAGAGGGGAATGAAGCAATCCAATTTCTGTGATGCTGTATCAGTAATGTTTGCTGCATCTTGACTTGCATGGTGTTGTTCATTCATCAGGTATGCACTGAATGTTGATGGCTGCAGGCTTGTGTCAGTCCAACAAGGCAAAATTTGGTTTCTCTCTTTAATAATTGGTTTTCTACTTACAACTTACCTTTAACATATACTTCCTGATTTCATCAGCACAAGGGATATGATTGCTGCAGTGGTGTTATTGATTGCACTTTGTCTACCTTCCAGAGAAATGGTATCTTTAGCTAAAAAGCAATGCTTATTGATAGTCAGTGACCTGAGGATTCAAAAAATGTACTTCATTACAGGACTTGAGCATATTGCTTCAACATGTTGCAGGTTGTCTCGGGATGTTGGTCCAGTGTGCGAGGCAGAATTATTTTCTAAATGAAAAAAGCATTTCTTCAAGTGAGATATTGACCAGCTATTGGCAGCTAGTATCTAAAATTATCCCTATACAGTGGACACAAGTGAAAACGCAAAGCGCTTATCCAAGACGAAGGAGTAATATTATTCTTAATATGTGTTCTGGTTGCTGGGGCAATAAGTGACCTGTCGTACCGATGAAATTCCCTTCAGATAGCATTGGAAACAATAGCAAGGTTCAGATACCTCCAGGGCTCCTCTCAAAGCATGCTGACTGGTGCGTGCCTGGAGACCTTGTTCATGCAGTTAATCCTCTGAAACTCTGAGCAAATATTCTATTCTCACGAGTACTGGTGCTGTGGGAAGGCAAACAGAAATGTTCTTGTGGAGGGAAAGGCACACAGTTAACAGCAATGAAGCAGTGCTATGTTGGCAACAGTAAGTCTCACCTCTCACTCTCCCTGTGACACTAGTGTTGGTGTGGATCTGATGCCTGGTGGCCCGCTTACACGTTGGGTATGCTGACGTGGCATTTTCTGGGCAGATGCGAATTCATTCCTGGCCTTCGAATGGATACAGACCATTAACTTAGTCACAGCATGATGCTCGTGTTATCCCATGCAGAAAAGGCTGCTTTGTGTCTTTTGACATAGCACTTCCCCACCTTCCTGATTAGCTTCACTTGCTTATTACCAGTTGACAGTGAAATCCCAGGTGCATCTGGCAAGTCCACATCCAGATGCGAAGGGTTGCTTGCACACTGTGAAGAATGCTTCAGTGCTTGGTTGTGCTGGTGCCTCCAATGTCAAGATAGCATTTGTGCTACTATCCTGCTGCCTAAGAGTAGAGTCTGTGATGCTGCAGCCCTGTGGCACTGCTGTTCCAGCTCCTGCCTCTCAGGTGATCCTCACATGGGTAACCCCAGCCCCGCTGGCATCTTCTGCAACTTTTGTAGGAACTCTGAACTCGACCACCACCCATCCACGTCCAGAAGCAGCTTCACTGTTTCCATCTTGCTGTTATGATGGGGATGTGGGGAGAGGGAACTCCATGGATAGCTGGGGCTACCAGAAATTTCTGTCTCAAATGGGCAGCCAAGTTCCCAGGCCTCCTCTTGTGATGCGTGCACACTGTTCCTCAGGAAGGTGTACCCCTTTAGGGAGATTAGGTACAGTTCTATTCTCCTTGCTACACACTGCGAGGACTTCTCAGTACTCTCCACCCAAATTTAAATACCTTTTGACTAACAGACGCATCTCTAAAGGCAGATAACAACAGTACAGAACAAGTTCCCCTCCTTTCCCAAGGGAGGAACCTTCCTGTTTGTTTCCACTGCCAGTGCCAGCTGTCAGACAGCTTCTTCCCTGTAACTCCTAGACCATGCAACTACAGGAAGTGTTGCAATATGTTTTGGGGCTGAAGACTTTTAGAGAGAATCCTGTATTTTATTACATTTACTTTCTACTCCCCAAAATCCTGGAGTAAAATGTTTTGAAATTATTTGCTCCAAAGTGAATAAAAAAAAAGTGCGGGTTATAGTGGGGTGTGGAGTGGTGTCCACACTAATGAAACTTACTTGAAAACAGAATTTTTGGTTTTGTAGTGCTGTGTGCATCTTTTTGCCAGGTCAAAGTATGATCTGAAACTAAATATGAGGGTTTTATGAATCAGAAGGTGGGGAAACGAGGTTAGACCTTACTAGATTTACAGTCCTGGGAAGCAATAAAGGCAAGAAAGAAACTGTTTTCTGCTGCAGTGGTGCTTCCCTCCTGTCACTTAAACCCATCAAGGTTAAAAAGATTGCCCTGTCTGAAAGAACATGCAGCCATTTCTGCCATCCACATACACAGAGAGGGTAGGCAGCTGGGATGAGAATAAGAGGACTAGAGGCAATTCCTCTGCTCCAAATAAATGGATAATAAATCAGAAACTGGTAACCAGAGCCTGTAGCAGAGGATGAAGGTTTATTTTAATCTTCTTCAGAATGTGTCCAGCAGCTGAGCAGATATTCTTCTGAAAACCTGAACCAGAAACCAGCTTATTACTTGAGTGGCATGCCCTTTTTAAAATGTGATGCTTCTTTAAAGCTCAAGCCTTGTTTGATTTCTGGGCCTGTTTTCCTACGTTATACTTTGAGCTCAGATGGCACAGAGATTTTCTGGAAGAAAACTCCTTAGTTCCTAGGGAATTCTGACTTTCTGCAGCTTAAATTGGGCATCAGTCCTCTGTGTCAGCCCGCTCAACAGCAAGCAAGATGGTTGGTGGCATATAAACCAGACACCAGAGTGCTGCAGGACTGGTAGGAGGTATGTCCCCAGGGAATGGCTGATGTGTATAATGTATCTGTAACAAAATTTGCTGAACCCTTTAATGAATATGCCAGAAGTATCTGTCAATAAAACAAAGGGAACAAACAGAGCATGTCATTAATTAAAAATTCAGACAAGTATATATTTTAATTATTATTTGTTTGCTTCCTGTGGGGTTTTGGCACAGAAATAGAAGCATTATCACCAGAGTGATAAGATGGGTTTAAAAAAATGGATTTTGAAGATTTGCATAGGAGAGGAACTTGGAAAATAGAAAGTGACCAAATTACTTCAGTTTCTAATCAAAACAATTGCTCCTGGAGACCTACAAACAAAATTTCATTTGTCAAATCCTTTAGTTCATTGTGAATAAACTCCATCAAAAGTTACTTACCAGATTGTGGGATCTTTCATAATATCTGTTGTGTGAATGGGTTGTGTATATTTGCAGTAGTTTTGCAGGTGCTTCCATGAGTAGGAACAACAGCATGGGGAAATCTTTGCTATGAACTGCAGACTTACTGTCCAGTAGTTCCTGCTTGGAAGTGATGGCAAGGTTTTTCAAATCCTGTTTGCTTTGCAAAAAGGTGTGCAGGTATCTTTTAGAAGGTGTCAGTGTTATCCCTTTTATCAGAGCTCAGCTCTAAGCATTAGCACTGTGCCGTGTCTCTCTGGTGGGTCTGTGGGTGATGATTCTCTGCTGGCTGGTCCATGAGGAGGCTATCTGAGGGTAGCTCTTGCTGTAGTGTTACTGCAGCACCTTCTTGCTTTCTGACCGAGCCTTTATGATCTCTAGATGCTCTATTTCTTCCAGTGTTTAACTGGTTTGCTCAGGAAACAATGCTGTCATACCAGGTGCGTACATGTGAACATTTGTCATTGTGGAGCCCCATAACCAGTTTGAGCCCTACCTGCTAACACGGTCAAAATGGCTAACCAAGAAAAGACTCTCACTAGATGAAAATAGATGCCTGGCTAGGGAAGTGCCACACTGCTGTACCCTGCAGTGCAGCTTTGTGAGCTCAGCCTTTTCAGACTGGTAGAGAGGGGCTGGGGGGTGTCCTCTGCTCTGAAGGAAATGCTGACGAGAGCCCATGTGTTGTGAGGCACCTGGGAAGCCTGCTGTGAAGGACCTGCCTGGGCAGAGAGGCCAGGTCCCCTGGTCCAGCTGCTCATGCTGGTTTAAAATCCATGGAAATAAAGACCTTCTTTTTGGTTGAATTGCAGTTCAGACCTTAAAAACTTGCACTCTTCAACCTTTGAAATCCAGAGGAAATAGTGTAGGCTGCTCTCATGGCTCACCATGATGGCCTGGACAGAAGCAGTTGTTGGGGCACAGGAATGTACCCAGTGTCTGTGAGGAAAACCTGAAATCGTCTGGAGGGTTTTTGGGTCAGCAGCCTCCTGGTCATTCCCCAGTCCCTGCTTCATCCAGCTCATGGTCAGCTGCTCCTTTGGCATTACCAGTCTGGTATCAAACACCAGTCAAACACCTGAGTCCCAGCTCAGGTGAACTGATGTGAGGCTGGGTATCCCTGCAAGCTATGAGTTGGGGAGCATATTGGTGCTGGGGACTTATTAGGGTTTAGCTGTAGAAAGGTGGCTAGAAATGTGCATGTAAGCTCATTAACACTTTGAAATAGGTTGGTGCGGGGGTTTTTCCCTTGTTGCTGATATTGATCCTGAATGTATAGTTCACTGATTGCTGGTTAATTATGTGTCATTAATAAGTCAATGAACTACTTCAATCCTGATTTGATTTAAACCATGCGAGATGAGCATTTTTTTCCATGTCACGCAGTGCTGCATCTCTTAGAATATACGTGGCCAGGGAGCTTTGGCAGTATTGTATCTCATGAATGATGGCAGAAAACTGAATGACTGCAGTCTCCACAGTTGCATAAACCTTACAAAAACACCCTTCTGTAAGCAACAAGGCTGTTCTTGGGCATAGGGCAGCACTTCCTCTCATCTGTTCCTGCTGGTTCTTGAAAGACTTGATTCTCCAATAACTCGTATGCAAAATTTATCCCAACCACTGAGGGAACCAACCACCTCCTTCAAATGTCTGAATAGCTGCGTGGCTTAAAGTAAAAGAAATTTGTGAAGTATGTCTCCGTTTGAGACACTGGAGCAGGCTGCCCAGAGGAGCTGTGGATGCCCACCCCTGGATATGTTCAAGACTAGGTTGGATGGGGCTTTGAGCAACCTGGTCTGGTGGGAGGTGTCCCTGCCCATGGTGGGGAGTTGGAACAAGGTGATCTTTAAGGTCCCTTCAAACCCAAACCATTCTATAACAGGGGATTAAATTAGCTAAATTATCATTTATTGCTTATTTATATCTTTGTTTCTCCTACTGTGCAGTGAGGAATGGTTAGATCATGCTAACCTACCTGGTTTTACCTTTGCATTTTCTATCACTGCAGTGGTCCTTCCTTATGTTCTTTTTGTACCAGGCAGCTGAAAGCATACTTGTAGACTTCATAGACACTGAAGCCAGAATACTATATAATTTGTATATTCCCACACAATGTGCATATGTGTGTGCAATGCTGCACTGAAGTAAGAGTCCGAGTGCTGGTGAGAACAGCTTCAAATGCATTGTCTCTACTATCCTGTCATCTAATGAAATTGCCTGTAAACTTCAGCGTAGCGATTTTGCTTATCGAAAGGTTTTGACATTTCGGTAAATCAATCAACTTTCTACTTGAAGTATTCTGAGCTATCTCCTCTTTTTACTCTGCTTCTGTGGTAGGAAAGATAAACTCAAATCCCACTATTCAGGCCACGATATTGCAATGGCAGTTCCCTTTGAGCCTCTTGGCAATAGGAGTGTTTGCTTTAGAGCTCTACATCATATTGGAATCTATGGAGAACCATTCTTTGCCTGACAGGAGATTTATAAAAGGCAGCATTAGCTGCAGCTTCCAGTCAATATGTTTCCTTCTCATTGACACAAACAAAACAATAGTTTTGAAATATTTAAATGCAACATTCCCTTTAAAAAAAAATCATTAATATTTCTATCACTGCTGGAAGTGATAATCTGATGAAAATAGATTTCAGTAGAACAGCAGGACCTGGCTGAAATTACTGCTTAATTTTCTCCATCAAATTAGAAATAGCAGAACAGAATGAAAAAGAGGGATGCACATGTATATAGCATTTGTGGGAAACATAAATGCCCTTGGTTCAGATTCAAAAAACCTTTCTTTCTTGAAGTCAGGCCTCTGAATCCCAGTAAAGTTGAATCACTGTGTTTTTTTTTTTTTCTTTTTTTTTTTCTTTGAAGGACTTCTTTGACAAACTTAAAAGCTTATGAAGTTTTTACAAATGGAAATGTTAAGGAGAGGAAAGCGCTTTTCCAAGCATGCAGAAACTTGGTCCTCCTTTTTTTACTCTACCACAGCTGGAGCAGCGTTTCTTTCCACTGCTTGCCATGGAGTCCCATCAGTGGTTGTGTTTAAACCAGGCAGTGGCAGATAAAGAAAAGCATGGCTCTATAATCAGAAATGGCTTTCTAGTTGTAGGAAAATAACAGTGGCTGTCAGTCTCTTGCATTTAGGATATTTACTTTCTTTCCCTGGGAACTAGCAGGCAACAGGAAGTCCATGGCTTCACAGTATTTTATTCTAACTTCTGTTTTGGCTAAGTTTTAGGTTAGGTTATTCTACGGTCTGATTTTAAAAGCAATTGGCAGTCCTGCCTATTTCATCCAAGATTTTGCCAGGATTATTTTTAATTTGTTTATATAGGTTTCACTTCACCAACTTAGTGTTTCTTTTGGTTTGAATTTGCATTGTGGCGTGCACTGGAGCACACCACTTGTTCACAAGTCAGAGTTTTCTGACTTTTCCAGGGCACAGTGTGGAGCTCCCTGTTTGCCATGTGGCTTCCAGATCCCTCAGCAATTAGTCCTTTGCACATGCAGGGCTTGCACTAGGCTGGCAGATGTGGCAACTTTTGCTGTTGTTAAAGATATAACGTAGATATGGTAGAATAGGTTGGATTGGAAGGGACTTGTGAAGTTCATCACATCCAACCCCCAGTATGTAGTCTTACAAACATAAGACTGCTGCAGATTGTACCTTGCTCCTGGCCTCATTACCAGTAATAATTACCTAGTAATGCAGGTGTAACTTTTGTTTCAAAAGAGGCACCAACTGGAATGGTGGTAACTGTAGTTAATTTTTCACCAATATACTGTAACTTTTTCTAAGACAATTTTGAATGAGTTGCAGTCATAACATGGACTTTAAAGTAAATATAAGTTATTTTTTAAATACATTTTTGCATTTTGTTTCATTGGTTCTTATGATACAGCATGTTTATTTTGCTAGGTTTTATTGAGAGAAATGTCTGGAGAGAGCTCCTCTGTTGTTGGTTGGACCGCTGGTATTTCATATGATTGTACTGGAGTCTTCAGTACCTGCCAGGAAGAAGGTGGAATTCCACTTAGTAGTAATGTATTTGTAGTAACACCTTCCTCTGACCCTACTGAATGTGTCTGTAGCCTGTGACAGGCTTTACTTTACAAACGGAGCATTGCAGTTGGAGCTCTTGTAAGAGGAATCCTGGACAAATGGGTATCGATAAGCACTTTGAGAGCAAACTTGTCCTGGATTTCTGTGATAGATTATTGATGGTAGCAAAAAGATGTCTGTTGACTGTGGCAGAGGAAAAGTGAATTCTTAATAAGAAAATATCAATGTTTAAGTCTACAGTAGTGCTATTCTGGTTCCGTGCTATGTGTCTAAGGTGATCTCAGTGGGCAGAGAAAGGGCCCTGGACTCTTGCTGTAAATAGGCACACACAGTAGTTAGATGACTAAAGGCAGAATTGTTTAATTAAGGATTAGCCTTAAGGACCAAAGCCTTTTAATGTATTCCAGAGCAGCATAAAATATGAGGTAAGTAATGAGACACCAAACTTTTTTTTTTTTTTTTTTTTTTTTTTTTTTTTTTTTATGGCTGTGCTCGGCTTTCTTCTAATAAATAGTTCTCTTAAACTACCACCTTCACTGATATAAAGTTAAGCCTCTTTGTGTACATGGAACCCTAAATTATATATGAAATATATACTACCTAAAGTATCTGTAAGTTTCAAACAAAACTTTTTAGGTAGGGTAGGAAATTCACAGGACTGTGTAAATGATTTAATTCTTGAATTAAGCTTGTTTTGTTTGCTACAAAAAACAGGTAGCTTTTTTGAGTGAGTCATCAGGATGTTTCAAGGCTGTTATATCTTTTAATTAGGTGTATAGTAAAGTTTACTACTTACTGACTGAAAGGATCAGACTGATCAGTGCTTAAAAGCAAAGTATAAGAGTTACTGACCTTCTTACTGTCCTACTGTGAAGATTTGGACAAGTCTGTGCTGCTCCTCAAAGTGATTTTTGATGAGCCATTTAAAGCAGATATTGAGCTGTGGTTAGAGAAATCCAACAGATTTCTGTGAACTCTAATGTACTGTGTGGTATAACTTTTTTTGCTGAAGGTTTTCATGTCTCCTTTGACTGCAAAAAATAGGATAAACTCTGTATTCTGCCCACTAGATTTATTCTGTTGATCTTGCTGTTCTTCTATTTGGATTCATCCTTCATTCACTCATATGGATCAAAATGTACAGGATATACACGTGCTTGGGTTCTCTTTCTATAGTCTATCCTTGCTTTTGTTGAGAAGCAGTAACCAATGTCCAGGTTGGTATGTGAACCTAAGACATGTTATATATGTGTTTTTAGGCAGGTTTCCTTGGGAAATAAGGCTTTATTTGATGGTGCAAATTGTCTGTAAATTTCTTATCTCCCCTTGGTGGAGGTGTCAGGAGACAGCTGATGTGTGGAAATGGAAGAAGACTGAGGGGCAAGGGATGGTGGATACAGATGTATCGTGAGCCATACTTCGTTGTTTTTTCTTCCACCCCAAGAAGCAGAACTAATGGTCTCGTTTGATTATTACTAAAATGGTTGCAGAGCTAATTGCTGCATAAAATAAATGTTGCTCTGAACTGTGCTGAGGACAGAGCCAGTGTAAAATTTAAGCAGCCACAAACACCTTCTTCCTCTCTTCTCGCCCATTTGTTCTCATGCTTGCTAGTGCACAGTGTACCTGAAGTCCAACCCCAGATGTAGCAAACATCACCTCATTGCACAACAGGGCGAACGTGTTGTCATTAACATCAGCTATGGTCCTCCAGTTGGTTAAGGCTTTCATTAACCCCCAGGCACAGGCAGTGGTACCACCAGGATGGCAATTTATACCTTATTATTAGTACTCCTGTAAATGGTCACTGAGGCTGAGAGCATTGTGCTTCTTCTAAGAACTACAAGAAAGGATCACATCTATGCTTTTGTGCTGCCTTAGCTGGCCTGGGTTGCTTGTTACAGGTTTCACTGTTAACATTTGCCTCAGAGTGCATTAAAAATTCATTATTACATGACCAAAACAAACTCCTTTCCTTTCCCTTCCTACAAAAGAGCCTTGTGTTCCTCTTGCCTTCCTTCTTACGTTCATTTATTTCTATTCTTCCCACTTGAGCTACCTCCGGCTCTTGCGTTTTCAGACCGTCCCACTGTGTTGTACAGAGCCGTCCTTGTTTTTGCCTTTTCTTATGGCCAGCCTCCAGCTGCTTGGAAATTTTTGTTGGAGACCTGTTGTTGCTGCAGCCTGGATTTGCTACAAACATACAAGAACCAGTGGAGGTGAATTGTTCAACTGAGCCCATAGGTGGGAATTAAAAAAAAATCCTGTTGAAAGACCTTGAGTTTTTTTGTTTTTTTTTTTTTTGTTTTTTTTTTTTTTGGTGAATGTTATTCCATGGTAGCCATGAAACATTTTCAATTAATAGAAATCTTGCCTTTTTTTTTTTTTTTTTCTTTCTGTTGATACTGCTTATCTTACGATTGCTGACCGCTACCATGGGTGCTAATTAAACAGGATAGTGTGGGAAGGCAGAGGACTGTCATTAAGTATAACTATCTGTGGTGTGTCAGTACTGCTGCTCAGGAGATGCAACAAAGAAAAGCAGAACACAAAGTGAATAACGTGGAAAAGGCAGCTTTATTCTCCCATCCCCTTCCCCCCCAATAATATTTTTAAAGAAGTGGCATTGCTTAGTGCTCCTGGAATAACCCACAATGTTCCTTCGGGCTGCCTGGGTTTGGGGAATCTATCCATGTTTGATGTGCAGGTCTGCAGCGAGGGTTGCTTGTGATGGCCTTATCTGAACATGTTCTGCAATATCTGCACCTAGTCATGTTTATTACCTACTTGTTCAGCTCCTCGAAGCACCTGGAGCAGTCGGTGCTGATGTACCTTCCAAGCGGTTGCCCTAGCAGGCATTAAACACAATACACAACTTGAACTGCATTTTTGGAAGAAAATGGAACACAAACAGGGTGATAGTACCGTATTTTTGTCAGGTCTTCAGAGCAGTATTGAATGTGAGATTTCAGAATGCCTTGTCCTGTAAAAGTAAAGCCCTAAGATTAAGCCAGCAGAAAATTGAAAGTCAGAAGATGAATTTGTATTAAATTGAGAATATAATTTAAGATTATTCTTGTGATTGTTACAAAAACCTTTATCAATGAAATGATCTAAACAGCTCTGTGTAAGAGATAGCAGACAAATCTGCTATGGGCTAATGCAATATGAACAGTAAGTAATAATTAATAACTACATTAAAAAGATAAAACACAATTTCCAATCTTGTTTTAGAAAGAACAACAGTAGTATCTTGACATTTACTTCAATGCAAATGTCTGTCTGTCCTTGGTTTCTGAATGGTACCTGCTTTTTTTTCTTTTTTTTTTTTTTTTTTTAAAGAGTCCAGGCAAAATTGTATGTCCAGTACTTTGTATTGTTCTGAAGGCTTCCTCTGATTTTTTTTTTTTTTTTAAAGCCAATGATGATTTTATTTCTGCAAGCACACAAATAACTATTGACCAATCAGTTAATTGTGGATTGAAGTTATCTCAGTAATTACTAAGAAGTGAAAAGGACCTGACAGAATTGTAGGCTTAAATAAGAATATATATGGCAGGTTGCACAGTTTCAAAAAGAACCTGCTTTAGTACAATTTTCCTTATGAGGCATTCATGAAAATATAGCAGAGCTCTGAATTCATACTTCTGTCTCTTTCCTTATTTTGAAATGAAGTTTCATGTCTAGTTCAAGAGGTTACAGTTGTATTTATTATTTATATTCATTAGAAAATAATCCTCATCAGCTAAGTCATTTTTCTTCAGTAAATGTGACAAATTCATTTGTGCTTATAAATTTTTTCCTAATTAATCTCTGACAGATGGTGCAACTGGTTTTGACAAAGCTAACCTATAAGATCATTCATCTTCCTGCATAATTAACAGGGGGCTTTAAGTTTAGACTTTGAATATTGATTCAGTCACATAGGAAATGAATTAATAATCAATCATAATGTAATCTCGATAAATATATTAACAGCTTGTTTAGAAATCTGTATGCTGGCCAAGTGCATGCTGTCACAATTATGCTGCATTGTACATCAATTGAAAGATTCGGGGTTAGCAAGTCCAGCTTCAGCTAATGTAAGCTTTTCTGTGTTTTCCATTTTAAGAAGCAACTCATATGCTAATAATTAACTGCAAAGCTGTGCTTTCTTATGCAGCATGGTTTGTGCTGTGTAGTACACAAAATCCCCCTTGTAGTGGGTGGCTACTTCTCTAACAGAAAAATAAACAAAATGTAAATGCTTCGCCATCCCTTGAAATGCTTATTCAGTTGACTGAATCTGTCATCAAACATAAGAAAGAAGGCATTTATACAAATAGCAATTAACCGTTTGTGCCTGTAATGGACCCAGGAATCTCTAGAGATTTCAGGAAGTTTGCTTAGGTATCACCACAACTTTCCATCTTGAAAGATTGGATTTCACCACTGCACAAAGTAGCGTAAGGGCCCTATGCAGAATCATACAATTATTAAGGTTGGAAAAAACCTCCAAAATCATCTGGTCCAACCTTCCCCCACCACCAATATTACCCACTAAACCATGTCCCTAAGTAAATATATGTTCATATTTACTGCTGATGTTCCAAATTTATTCTGAGTATGCATCGATCCTCAGGGCATGTTTATCAGTGCCATCCCAGGGTCCTTTGAACTGCTGCATAAATCCATGTAAATAGATCGGTATCTCTCATTTTCAGCTGGTCTTTTCCTTTGTGTGGAATGAGGCTGCTCCAAATGTGAAGTTGTGCAATTTTCTTCAGGTTCAAGGCTATCTGGAGTAAAAGGTTTGGAAGCCAGCAGCTACAAGTGTTAGTGCAACTATTAATAGATTTTTATTTTTTTTAATCATCTACTTTATTTTTTTTGTAATTGTTTCTTACTGCTTCTCCTTGTTCAGTTCCTTTTGTTTCCCTACCCTTTTGAAAATGCTTCAGTTGAAATAATTTTTGTATTGAAATGTTAAAAACTAGGAAAAAATATCTCCATTTTCTTGTAAAATTACCAACTTCTCAATTTGTGAAGAAACTTGGACTAAGAGCATTCTTCACAATCCTGCTCCTTCTGTGTAAACTCCAACGAAAGCCTAATCTTTGAGCCCCCCTTTGATGTCTTAGCCTTCAGCTGTGGAAATAATAAAATTGGCCTTAAGTATATGAGAGCTATAGGTTTAAAAGCCTCATGCTAGCAAGAATGGGGATTCTCTGGGGCTCTAACAACCTGGGGGCTGTACGGCGGTGCTGGGGGAGCGACGATGGCTGTGTAGGAATTGGGCTGGATTTTGAATAATGCACCTTGTGGTTTTAGTTCTTGTGCTCATTAAATGTTCAGCTTTAACTCGATGAGGGGGGCCCACAGTCCAAAGCAGGGCTTTCTGCAGCCTCAAGCACTGCTAAGGATGGCCTTGTGCATGCCCCTTTGCAGAGCAGGGTGCAGCCCTTCCCTCTTTCCCCTAGAAAGGAAAGGAGTTTAACAAGGCTGAAGGATTTTGTTTAAGCAGAAATTCTTTGCTGTTTCCATGCTTGTTATAAATGAGGTAAACTGCTGTGTGTGGCGGTGCTGAAGCTGTGCTGGCCCCCCTCATGTTCCCCCTGTCCTGCCAGCGTGCTGCCGTGTTCTTTTTGGGACAAACTGCACCCTCTTGAAATGTCCTTGGGCCTTTTGTGGGTTGCACAACAAGTCATTATAGCATCTTTTGCAAGTGCGTCAGGGGTTAGCCAGTGACTCTTCTTACCTTCTGCCGTTAGGAACATCATCAAAACCAAGCTGCTCATTTTCTAGCTGCATTTACAGCCTATAAATCAGGTTTACACTTTATACCCAGCTGAGGTGTATTTTGGAAACCAGCCTAGAGCCTGCAGTAACATCTGATGACCAGGTGCTGCTGTCCACACAGGAACCACAGCACAAAATTCCTGTTTTAGAAGGAAACTGAAATAAACCCACAGCCATTAAATAACCCTTGTTTTGTTTGTGTTTTCTGCCTGAGGGCATGGATTCTCTCTGTTCTCCCTTAAATGCTGTAATGGCATGTTTCAAAGGTAGTCGTGTAAAGCTGCTTCCCTCCCTCTTTAATTGCAGATGCTTATAAAGAACGTACATGGGAGAACCAAGTTTGAGTTTCTCATACATCCAAAATCTTACTGAAGTTGAAGGATTGGTCTGAACTTGAAGAAGGATTCTGAAACATGTTTATTTTCAGAGATCATCCTGTGCACCCTGCAAGCCAACTGAATTCAAACCCTAGAAGATCTCTATAAGAACTAGTTAAGCTGCTTATAAAGGTTTTAGTTTTGCTCTTCTCTTCCTGTAAGTTTTTTATGAAGCATGAGAGCAGATGGTTTACAGTCGAAGAGCAATAAATCTGAGAATAAAGAAGAAATAATTCACTATAATTCTATTAAAGTTAGTCTAAACTCTCGCTATTTATGGACTAACTGATTAGATCTAAGGCAAACAATAACTGGCTTTTATAGATCGTTTGTAAGAAATGCTCTGGACTTTTTTTTTGTTTGCCTAAATATTTTCAGAACTATTTTTAATGTAGTTTCAGGGAAAGGGCTCCAAGTCCCTCAAGGCTGTTCAGAAAGCCCTCAATTTTGCTTATTTTAATTATTCTAGCACACAAGGAATCAATTACTTTCCAGGTCTGGCTTGATCTTGGAAACAGTTAAATTATCACTGAAAGACTGCCTAGGGTCTGCTGGCAGGAGGCACAGGGCAGGCTTCAGCTGGCTCTGGGTATGGCCTGGAGTTGCAGCCAGAAACAGTGCAGTTTGTAAATACCCTCTGGAGTCCCATAACTCCTGGCAGAGAAACTCCTTTTTTTGTTGTTGTTGTTAGCTTGCTTAATCCTGAGTAGTAAAACCTGTTGTCTTAAAGCTTGCTCTACATTGTCATTTTCAACTGAATAAATGTAAGTGTATGAAGAAAGAGTGCAACCCAATTATGTTAATCAAAGACAACAAGGTGATTAGGCAATGTGGATGAAATAGGGACAGACTTGTTCTGTGATACGACAGCAGAGAGAGGTGGACCTGCTCTTCCACAGCCACTTGTTTCTCAACCCTGAGTGCCTTCTGAGAGTAAAACCCTAAAACAAGTTCTGTAGAATGAACAGTTAACACAAAAAGACTTCTTCAGACAATAACTTGAAAGGATTTCTGCACCAGGAAGGATCTGAGGAGAGCGGATACAGTGTTGGATACTGGCTACCCGGGGCTGTTGTAGCCAGTTTTTTCTGACAATGATGTGCTGCAGGCTGGGGCAAAAGCAGTTTAGGAGAGAAATGATGAGATCTAGAAAGGAAGTACAGTGTCAAATTGGAGAAACAGTCATCAGTTGGTAACATAGGAACAAAACTGTTAAACATTGGAAAAAGCCAGAGAAAAATGCAAGGGCCATGGCATTATTGATCTTGAAACCAAGTCTACAGAATGTGATATACTGTGGACGTTTTGGCCTTACTTTGATAGAAAACACCCTGTCCTACTTGTGTAAAACTGCATTAACAAAGTCCTCAACAGAAAGAGAACTGCAGAAAGACTTTCCTCTTTTGGGAAATGAAGGCACCCAACGACACACGGAGTGAACCCAGGAAAAGCATCCTTTAGGGGATGGTACAAACATGGCCATGTGTTAAGAGTGTGTGTTGAACTAGGGTGATCCAAACTCAAGAGAGAGAGTTAGGGAGATTGAAGGGGCTGTACAGCAGGACGTTTCCATAATTTCCTTTGAGAAATCCTGAGTAAAAATGTGTTTACATGAAATGAAGTCATGGCATCAGCAGGCCGACTGCACTGTGCATGGCTTGTACTTGGGAAAGAAGCTGGAGCTGTAACTGCAGGTCTGTAGAAAGTGCAGGTCTGCTGGTGTCCACGTAGCCAGAGCCTGTGCTGTGCTGCCCAAATGGCAGTTTTTTGTCTGGGGTGCTGGCTGAGCTGCTGGGAGTCCTGAAAAACAAGGAGCAGCTAAGGGCCCTTTGCACAGACAGTGAACCAGCAGTCGCAGAGTATCTAGTACTGACCTCCGCAGACTTCAGTACCGAGGTTACAAGTGTGGTGTTGTCCCCCCTCCTTTTCGACACCCATTTGGATGGGGGACAGAAAATAATGTTGAGAGTCTGAAATTAATACCTTTTCTTCTCTGAAAACTTTTTCCTTCTAACCAGTTTTGCTTGATACGTTCATTCCTGGAAGAGAAGGAAGCAGCTCTAATTAGCTGAGCCCCGATGACCTGACAAAGTGTGCTCTCTTTGGGAAGCGAAAGGCCTTTCTAGTCATCTGGTGAAATTAATTTCTCATGAATTGCTCCGCTTCTCTGCTCAGGTCAGATCTATAACAGCATTCAGCTTATAATGGCACATCTGATACATGGCAAGGCTGTGGTAAATCTGTACTTCTGTCAGCCTGTCTTATTTCTACCCTCTAAGTGAATAAACTTGGGTGGCCTGAGTGGAGTTCTGCCACAGCTTGTGTCCTCCCTGCCAGCTTTTCCTGACGCC
This sequence comes from Anas platyrhynchos, assembly GCF_047663525.1. Taxonomy (NCBI): domain Eukaryota; kingdom Metazoa; phylum Chordata; class Aves; order Anseriformes; family Anatidae; genus Anas; species Anas platyrhynchos. The sequence continues at coordinate 40,381,883 of NC_092590.1, forward strand.
CATCTTCTGGTTCCAGATCACGTTCCTGACAGACACGTATATGTTGGCAAAAAATGTGGAACGAAGATTTGGCTGAAAAACTGGGCTGATGGTTGCACACAGCAGAACGTCTGCTGTATTATATTTATATTGTACTAGCTAAGAAAGCAGTGTTACATATATATATATATGTGTGTGTGTGTATAAAAACACATAGACATTGAAATTGCTGAAGGAGAAGAATGATTTTTGAGGCTGTTTGACTATATTGGTGAGGTGCTGGGCATTGTAGACCCACTGTCTTCGAGGCAGGGGATGCACTTAGATTTTAATGGGTATTATAGGGATAGGATTACCTGAACTAATTTCAATGTAGTTGGTGTGGGTAGTAGTTGTATCGTAGTCCTAGCAATGCAGAGTTGGCAGCAATAAGGTTTTGCCTAGCTGTACTGTACTCAATGGGACTAAAGCTGGTGGGACTGCTGCTGAATATCTATGATAATACTTGATCAATAACGTGTACGGTGTGTTGAGTGAAATAGCTTAATTTGGTCTTGCTGGGTTCTCCCCTCACCTTTGCTGTGCTGGTGGGAGCAAAGCCAACAAACAGACAAGGAGCGAACAGGGTATAGCAAAGACACACACCTCTTCTTCCACCACGTGAGCATGCGCATTGTGGTGAAGATAAATCCTTAAAGCTTGTAAAACTCCCTTGCTTTGGAACTGGAATTCCTGTGAAGAAGAGTATTGAATGCATTTTCAGTACCATTTCAATGATGTATCCAAACCTCCTCCCAGAGCTTGCAGATAAAGCAGCTGTGGGTGTCATTTTGTCACTCAAGTGCTCTCCTCTCTGTTCTGTCCTCAAGCCTCACTGCTTTTCAGAAACATGATTGTAGGTGTCATGCAAAATATTTGCAATCAGTCATTGGATTTTCTTTGCTTTTTCCTCTTTCATAATGCCTTGTTTTTAAAGTTGTGGTTTTGTGGATACCTGCATACACTGATACAGTTGTTTCTGAATCAGCAAACTGGTTCATAGGGTGGCCTGTGTTTGTGGAAGCCTTATCTTTCACTTCCTTCATCACTTGAGTAGACTCTTAACTGGATTAGAAGTGCTGACAATAACAGTCATTATAAAAATGTCTGGCAGAGATTTTTTTCATGGCTTCTCTTGTCAGTATTGCAGGAAATAATTCATCCTCAGCACTGAGGTGCAAATTAATGACTTATCACTTACACAGTCATTTCGTTCCCCATCCTCCCCAACATTACTTTGCACTCGGCAGCTATAAGTTTCAAATGACACTACTCCCTTTTCGGTCAGCAAATCATTCATATTAATGTGCTTTCAGTCTTCTGAAGAAGGATAAGTTGCTTAAAATTATCATTAGAAAATATTACTCTGTCATACGCAGAACTGTGTTTACATTTGCTATTCTGTGGCTGCTGGCAACAACCTGTCTGCATAATGCTTTGGGAGCTCTTAAAAGCAGTATGGAAACCTCCGTTCTTTATAAATGTGAACTGTGACCGAAGACGTACAAAGTGTGGGTTAGGGAATAGTCCCACAGGCTGGATAGGGATATTTGCTCTGGTCTTCATCATCCCCCAGGATCACCTCCTTCCTTGTGAGAAACGCTTTCCTGGGCTTCCAGCTGGCCTGGCCTGGCCAGATGGCAGCTTTTATCTTCATGCCTCCACTTCTTGTGGTTCATGAATAAACCTGAAGCAAGGTGATTTCTGCCATGCTACAAACAGGAGACATGAGAATTGTCTCCAAGCTGAATTTTGCATCCTTTGCCAATGCAATCGGACTGAGAACAGAGTGACTCCTGTGCACAGAAACAGCCCTGCTGAGTTTTGAGCACCAATGCTTAGCTTGCCGGTGTTGTCAGCCTCTGGTGAAAACTGGACATAGCTCTATTAAGGCTTTTTTTTTTTTTTTTTTTTTTTTTTTTCCTCTGTGCTAGGCCTGTTGAAACAGAGCCTGGCTTGCCAGATGAAGTATGTTGCATTTTTATTCAACCTACAGTTCTTCTTGTTTACAGAATATGTCACAATAGTAAGTAAAACAACTTTCCCCGTATCCCCTTAGAGTTCAGATAAAACTTAAAAGAATGGAGAGAGAGCTACAGGTCACCAGTCACTGATACGATCAAGCTTAATTAACTTGATGTCTTATTGTGGAGCTGTCCCCCATGTGAGATTATCCCGAGCATGCTCCCTAGCCATGTGTCGGATGCTGCTTTGTTGCTGCTGCTTGTGAGATTATATCTTTTGAGAGACTATTTAGATGGCACAGTCTCTGCCTGGTGGGAAAAGCTTTTCAGCGCTTGTCTATTGATCTTATAGTTTTGTAGCAGTGGGGAATGAAACATTGAGTGTGTTTATATCCTTAGAAGCAAAGAGCAGTCTCCTTCCCCCTGCTTGCCTAAGATGTCATATCTTGAAGGAAAGCAAAACAGGAAAGGAACAAATTTATTCTCAGAGCTTGGAAGACCATGAATTATTTATCTTTTGAAAGCCTCCGCTATCTTTGCATGAAAGGAAGCCCTATTATTAAAAGCGAGGGTTTCTTTTTCTGCATGTCAATAAGACGGAGATCAGAGTTGACTGATGATTAAGATGTCTTTTTCCTTAGAGAGCTGGACATCTCTAGCTGGTTGGCACCAAGAAGCCGTTCTTAAAACAACAAAGTTCCTAGATTTGGTATTAATGTGAGATGGAGCCCTGCTAAAAGGCCTACAATGATCAAAAGATGAAACAGAGCCTTGGAGGGGTTTATGCGTGACCACATAATCTGAGTGTTTCTCTATCAGTTCGATATATTGTCCCTGTGTATCCAAAGTTTTTGGTTCAATTTTCAGTCAGGATGTGTTTATTTGGATTCCTTCCCTGGATTCCTGAATGTCTACGTATATTAGAGCACTTGAAAATAAACTTCTCCACTGAAAGATGACCAGCATCCCATGCTGTTACTGTTTTTTTCTTCTGTCTTGGCTTCATGAACTGTAAAACATATATTACTTTTTTTTTCCTGCTTATGAGAACAAAGTCCTATAGATTGCAGTACCCTATTTTTAACTTGGATATATCACACTTCAGTATTTATCTTTGTTATTAAGTGGGCTTTGGAGAGTGAGGCATAAGACGAGATGCACCTTTTATTGTTTTCAGACATTCCCTATCTATTTTGGCCAGTAAAACACTCATTTCTGCTCAGACTTGTAAGGTTAAAAGTATACACACACATTGTTTTCCAAAATCTTGTTTCTGACTGTAACTTGTCACTTGTAATGGCCTGAGATCAAAACATTAGGCTAGGGAAATATTTTCTTTGGGCAGGTTTTGCTGTTGGAGCTGACATCTTCTGTCTGTGGTGTTTATAGAGGATCAGGATTCCCGAGCTGGGAATGCTGCACTACAGGTAAACCCAACAGCGGAAACGGATTTACACCTGACTTCACTCAGGTTGTTATACATGTAATGAAATCATGTCATTTGGTCTCAATGATGTGGTAATTCTGAGGGGAACGTACATTTGTGCAGTCTTATTCCAGGATGTTGATGGCATTAAAAGTACTAGCTCCTAGAAACTCTTCCCTTGGTGTATGGAATAAGGCTTCTTCCCATTCCTGCTCCTGAACTATTGGGAAACAATACCTAATAAATTCTGTGATTACACCATGGTAGGAAATCAACACATACAGAAGTCTCCAGCAGACCCAGGGCCTCTTTCCTGGCCATGCCTCCCCCCTTTCCCTTCTGGTTTTGATGTGATTTCAGTTCCACCATTCTGCCCTCTGGGTTGTTGTGTGGTGGCTTGCATCACAGTAAGTTGTGTGGACCTTTAGATATACAATTAGGACAAGATTCAATTACCCCCTATTTAACTAGAAATTGAACTTTTTTTTTTTTTTTTTTTTTTTTTTTTTTTGTGTGTGTGTGTGTCCTCGTCAGAGAGCTGGTAATGGAGGCAGTTAGCAAAACTTTTGCTGCGTGCCTTTGTTATGTCTCTCCCCATATTGATCAAGAGATGGGGGTAGAGAGCTCTCTTCCCTCGAAAGCCTTCTCTTTGCTTCTCATCCTTACCTTACCATGTGCTTGCACCAATTTTCCATCTGTGCTGATCCCTCTTTCTGTACGAATGAGAGAGAGGAATGTAGCTGAACAGAACTGGAATGACTTTGGTAACAAGAACTGCTTTGGATGGAATTGCTTATTTTTAAACAATATGCATGCACTGAAAGCTAGTGTGGCATGGTAGGCAGGACGTAAGAGAAGAGTTCTAGTATACAGATGGATGTTCCCAGCTTGTACTGTAAAACAAAAGGCGTGCATGTGCTTTCATGGCTATTGTTTGCAGTGAAGGTGGTAAACTTAGTCTCCCCATGTGTGCTCCCTGTGCCATGGCACTGTCCCAGCTCCTCCCCATGTCTAATAGTGGAAGTAACCATGGGGTTGTGCAAAGTGGGAGACTCTTCTTGCAGCAGACTTTCCTCTGAAACCTTAATTCAACAGGTGGCTACCCTGAGGGGTGTTGCTTGTTTTGCCATGATCAGTACATCTAATAGCTGCAGCAAAGATGGGATGACCTGCATGCCAGCAACTTGTACTCTTCTGGGGAAGCCTGGGCACATTCTTCCTTTGTAAAGTTGTGCAGAAGTCCTTTGCTTCCTCTGTTACCTCTGCTGGCTAGTGGAGGAGATGAATTCCTGTGGGTGTTGCAGTCCCATTTCCAGCTGCAGTGTGTGTGTATATACAACTGTTGTGCATTTCATCTTTGCTGAATGTATTTGGAGAAAATCTGTCAACATGATACTTGGCTCATTGGAATATATTAAAAAAAAAAAAAAAAGGAGAAAGGGAAAGGTGAAAATTCATTTCAGATGGAGGGAGTTGGTCGGGTTTCCCCAAGCATCTCCCCCTCTTTCAGGGAAGCAGGAGGCACATACTATTTGTCCTTCCTGGGCTCTCATTTCAGGGCAGCTATAAGTACAATTTCAAGTCAAACTTGCATACAACTCCAAAGGACAAATCCCATCAGTGATCGCCAGCTAAGTAAATAAGTGAAAGCCCTGGCAATTTTAGTACTGGGTAGCATCCAGCTATTTAGCAAGGTGACTCTCTTGCTGTAGTTAGCTATTCTGATCACCACCACGACTATGTTGTTTCATTGAGCAGGCACTGTAAAATCGTCTCCTTTACAGCTTGGATTTCTGCTGTTACCAGGCTCAAATGGTTTTAAATGTCACTAATATGGGCTTGCCTCATTCTTTTTGTTGAGTGACTGCAGATGATGACAGGTCTGTCAGGTCTCCTGCAGTTTTCACAAAAATCCAATAATGAAAAATAATCACGGAGTGTTAATTATAAGCGTATGTGGAGCTATTAAAAGCTGCAGCCTGGCAAAATATTTTCGCATATGCTCAGCTTTAAGTATATGAGAAGCCTCAACCTCTTAAGATGCTTTGCTGGATTAAGATCAGAATTCCCCCAATGAGTCCAGCACCCATTTAATTACTCTTTAAGGCAAAAACAACTGCCTCCAGATACTATTAATAATGTTTGTGCATTAAATCATTCTCAAGCACTGTACGTAGAACAAGATGTATAAGCAAATAACACTAGAGTTCAGCTAAAGCTGACAAAAATAGGGCTCTGAAGTGATAATCTCGCATCACTGCATGTGCCATGCAGCAGGCGATGCAGCTCAATCTTATTTTGCTTGTCTTTACTTGAACAGAAAGAAGGCTCCAGATGTCTGGGGATTCAAGCTGCTTATACCTGATTCTTGTATCATTGTGGCAGCATAATGTTCTCAGGGGCTGGAACATGCAACTGCCCTTGTTTTCTAACAAATGAAAAAGCGAAGATGAGATGAAATCGATGAAGAAGGTATTTGCTGCCTCACAAAATGGAGGATGCAATTCAACTTGTGCAGTGTGTATATATCACATTGATTTCCATCAGAAGACAGGCAGAGAAGAGGTGCCCTGAAGGCCCATTCTTAATGTGGCTCAATACCCACACCATTGTATCGCCAGTGTGCAAATTGTTGCTTGTTGGAAAAAATATGTAAGTCTCATGACCTTAATTTGTTTTCCTAAAGACACACTTATCCTTCCCCCTTTTCTTCTATTTTCAGGTGCTTACCACTTTTGACAGCACATGCCAGGGCACTCTTTTGAGCTCAGGACAAGCCCTGAACCTCAGTTTTAATCTTTCTTAGGGGGAGGCAGGGACATGCACATGGCACTGCTGACCAACTCCTGGTATCATGTAGGTGCTGCATAGCTGTGCCGTGTGGCTGGGACATGATAGGCACACCCAGGTGTCCTTACAGGAACCAGGTTTTGTAATGCTTAATCTGTGAATCTCAGTTTGATTCATAGAGAAGATGGTAATGGTGAAATTCATGTAGCCAGCTAACCTGCAATTTTGTTTGTTTACAGATTACCAGCGAGATGGGGTACATAAGTTGCGTTTAAACACAGAAAAGTTGGTGTTTGTGGTTTTTGAGGATTGCTGATAGAAGCAACAGGTAGTAAGGACTGCTGCTACACAGTGACAGAACAGAAATAAAAGCAGGCCCCCTTTCATTACCCCAAAATGTGCGGGTAGATTCTGGGAACTGTTCTCAAAGGTGTTCTTTATAAGAAGATCAGAATAAAGCCAGATGGGTCATGGAGGTGATTAAAGAAAAGACACAAGGGAAAGGAGAAACGGGCTTCATTTTTATTGCCAGCTATCTGTCTATAGAGAAGTAGTCAAATACTTGTGCTCAATGCAGATGGGAATCAATTAGAATTGTTTAGAAAAATGTCTGCTGCAGGGTAAGGAAAAAAAGAGTCTGGCAAGATTTGAGATTCCTGGATATTTTGGGAGCAAACTTGTGACTGGTGTGGATCATGCCACATTCTACATTTATTTATGTAAATGACACTGAAAGTGTAGACTTCTCACCATGACATATTAGCTCAAAGTAACTGCCCATCTATTGCAGCTGTAAAAATGTGAGTATACCAAAATGAATGTCAAGTTTCCTATGTGTAGGATCCTGATCATGAGAAGAAGCATATGTTTAAGACTTCAAATAATACACTTGTTTGGATTTGTATGGCTACTAGAGGGGGGTTGGGAGGCTAGTTTCCCCCTAGTTTCTATACTAGCCTTTATAGGATAGTATAGAAAACATAATTTGTCTTGGCTTTTGTAGGAATTGTGAAGGGAAAGAGAAGTAGCCTTGTTTAATAGCAGTCACATTATCGCCTCCTTTGACTATGAAAAACAATAATGTGAGTTTTAGCTTTCTGGCATGAAAGTTACTGCTGACTGTGGGTTTTCAAAGTAAGCGGTAGCAGGAAGTTGTAAACTCCAGAACTCCTCTCACTGTATGCCACAGACACTTTCTGCACTTTATAGCCTAACAGTGACAATTCATCAAATTAACAAGTTCAGTCCTGCTACCAGTGTGGTGCAAGACCTACACATTTCTCCTTATTTACTTTGATTTCTTTTTGAGCAGAACAAAAAGGTTTTATAAAGCATCGCTTTAGCATTTGAAAAGGAAAGAGGAGGATATTGCTATTGTTTCAAAGTGTATTTGTGACAGGTATGAATTTGGAGGTCCTAAAAAGTGATAAGCTAATAATCGTAAATGCTTTTGAAAAGTTTACCTCTAGAGCTCTGATCTCTCTAACTGTGTGACACTTTTAAGAGGTAAAAACTTGTTGCATTAAATTGTTTTACTGTAGAATCTCAAATTATTTCCAGAACAAAATGCAAGGAAAGCAAAATGTAAGCTGTATAATTTTATACTGTGGCACAGAAACATGGCTTTTGTGATGCATTTTAGATAAAATGGAATTTATATCACATTTAGCGTGACAAATTGGATAATTACATACAGAAATTTTGTGAACATCTAGAGTATATAGAGTTAACACAATTTGTATATGCTCATTCTAGTTTGTGCACAGAATACATGACTATTCATGTGCTTAGTTGATGCATTTAATTAATTTTGCCCAATTAAGATTTTATAAGGTTTTGGATTGCGTAGACTGGCTGTTTCTACAAGAAATGCCCACGAAGTTCAAAGCAGAATGTGTTCAGCTTTGTGCTGTTTGCTCTCTCTTCTGTTTGTGGAATGCCTTTACGTTAGGGAGAAAAAAAAAGAAAAGATGTAATTTCATTAGCTATAAAATATTCTGGCATTTTCCATAGCTTTAGGGGTTCACAAGAGAGCTGTTCATGCACGTGCCCTTCTCTTCTCCCTGTGGTTTGAGTCCTTTGATGTCCTTCAGGTGAGAAATGATATGGAGACCTTGGGGGAGTCCTACATGTGCTTTGAGATCCTTCAGGGCAGCCTTGTCATGGGGAGGAGAGAGCTTTTGGTGGTGGTGTGAGTTCAGTGCTGATGAGATGCTGCCGAATGCTAGTCTGAGCAGCAGGGAAGGACACGATAGCCCCAAGTCTTGGGGTTGCACTGAGGAACAACAGGCAAGCCTACAAGTAGCAGGGCAGTGGCAGACGTAATTGCATATGAGTTAGGTGCATGTGTCTGTATATAACAGGTATATTTCCCTAGGAGGAGAAAGATGATATCCTTGCTACTTTATGTCCCACCATTAATACAGAGTTGCGTTCAAAAACAAAACAAAAAAAACCAACCCAAAACACAAAAACCCAATCTTAACAAATACATGTATATCAGCATTATTTCTTGCCTTGCTGCTTTAAACAAGCAAAAAAACAACATCAAGACACCAAAACCCCACGTTAATGGTTTACTCCCTCCCCCAGTCTTAATTATGTACCAAATTTGCTATTCCTAATTCCCTGCTTGTTAGTGGCAGAATGTATTTTTAATATATAGGTGTGACATGCGATGGCCACTTTTAGAAGCACAAGCAGAAGCTCTCAATTTTAATGTTTTAGCCTCTATGCTAAAATCGTTTTTAAATGACACAGTCTTCAATGTGGTGCACTTGGATCCTTGGTAGCTCTGTAAGGAGCTGGACAGAAGCTGTTAATCTAAAACGGGTAAGCCTATGACCTAAATTTCTGTCACAGAAAAATTGCCTAGAAAGGGTGTGAGTATATATTTAGATCTACTGTAGCTGTACACAAAGGCTCCAATTGCTCTTGGGGTTGTGCTGCTCTTGGTGTTGCAGAGATGCACACAGAAAATGGTTTCCATTGCAGTGTGCTGGAATTTTGGGTCTTTAAATTGCTCACACTTCTGTGAAAAAGATGTATTAAACTTAAAAACGAATGCAATAAAAAAGTGGTCATTGTAACTGGTGGTTTTGCTGCCAAATCCTTAAATGAGTAATTGGCAGTGTGGGATGTACTGAGGTTATAAAATATATACGTGTGCATGCTTGCATGTGCCTTGTTAGCCTGTGGTCATCTCTGTGATTTCTCCCTCTGTTTAATTTTGTATTGTCCCCATCTGTTCCACCAAAGCTGGGAGTAAACTTTGTAATGCATAAAGGGATGAGTGCATTAAATTCCAGCGGGGCTGATGCTCATGATAACGAGGGAAATGTGTTTTATTGTTTTGTTCTGCTGTTCAGTAAAAGAGAGATCTGCAGATGGGCTTCCAGAGCCTTTAATGTATTTGCACTTGGTCCTGCACGTGGGCTATTTCCAGCATGCAGGAGAACATGCCTCCTGCCTGTCGAACTGAAGGACCAGGGAGTGCTGCACGGGGCATGGTGTGGGGCACGCGTTCCTGCCAGGATCAGATACTGTTTATTATTTATTTATATAAGAGGCCCTCTACTGGGGGGGCGGGGGGGGAACATGATTCATTTCATGATTATTAGCTGGCCAGAATTTTCCACATCTAGATGAAAGATGATGAAACTTTATCCAGAGTTCTTTTCATCTTTTCAGTTGTGTTCTTTTGTAGCAGACTCTGGAGCAAATAGCGTGCTTACGTTAGCTGGGAGCAGGAGTCCTCTGTTGGTGCAAGCTGTAAAGTTGGTATGGTTGTTTGTTTTTAGGAGTGTTCATAGGGACTTAGTGTGGGGTTTGTTGATACTGAGCTCTGTGTAACTGTCTGCAGCTCAAAGACCTGTCTTTGAAAACATGGAGATCACTTTGGTTTTCTTTGTTTCCCTAAGTTTATAAATCATCTTTAATAAGGTGGTAGTTCTCTAACATCCAAACTACAAATATCACACATAATTATACTCTTGCCTTTACTTGGAAAACATCATATAAATGTATGCTAATCTCAGATTAACGGTGTTAACATGTCACCCCCTATTTCCACCTAACATTCAAGTACAGAAATTGTGTCCTGAATCTTTCAGTTTCTGTGTGAACCACAGGACAAAATATTTCCTGCTGTGTGCAGGCCTTAGCAGAGCAGTGTTCACACACAGCCTCTGGACTGCAGAAGCAGGCTATGCTCCACCATTCCTGCCTGCTCATTCTTTCATTAATCACAGAATCACAGAATTTCTAGGTTGGAAGAGACCTCAAGATCATCGAGTCCAACCTCTGACCTAACACAAACAGTCCCCACTAAACCATATCCCTAAGCTCTACATCTAAACGTCTTTTAAAGACCTCCAGGGATGGTGACTCCACCACCTCCCTGGGCAACCTGTTCCATTAATAGTTATTTGATGCAACAGGTAAGAGATGTAGAAGCATAAACTCCAGAAGCATAAACTCCTTGCACAAAAGCCTGGCTGGGGCACTCTGGCCTCCCCCAGGCTGGTGTTGATGTCGTGCCTTGTCTCAATCAAACCTTGAACAAGGCTGCTCCAGAGCATCCACCATGGAGAGGTGTGTGTACATGCACAGCTCTGTCTGTGTGCCTTCAGATATGTGGCTCTGTGCTGGGACTGCCAGCCATAACCCAGGGCAGCACTGGCTCTTTGTGGCAGCGGCCTGTGGCATGGCAGTACTGTGCAGGGCCAGGATCTGGCCCTTGCCCCACCTCTGCTTCTCCTGCTCGTGCTCCCCAGCTCCTGTCCGCTGCCTCAGGGGCTCTGTTGCTTCCACTGAACACGCAGTGCCGCCCTTCACAGTGGGCACAGGCTTCCAGACGGGCAGTTGGTATTTCATTATATGTGAAAGTATGGGTTCTTATTAGTGGCAGGACTTCTACACGGAAGAGCAGAGTTGTAATGTCACAGCAGTGCTGTAAACATTCTTACAACAAAGCCTCCGTGAAGCTTACTTAAACCTCCTCGGCTATAGTTACTACTCAGTTATGTTTTATCCTTAAGCGAAGCTTGAAAATGTGTTTGCAGGTATTCATATCCTATTTCTAAATAGGATATTGAGCATTACCATGCTGGTGCAGTGGAGGCTTTTAAGGGATTGTGCTATTTACTGCAACTTTTAATTGATTTGCTGCTACCATTTACCACAGCCATCTCCTGCCACAGCAATAGGACCCTGTGATACAGCCTATCACTGGAGTTAAATTTGGTACTGAAGCTTTATAGAAGTTTTTACAACGTTACATCTTAGCCTTGCAGTGAACTGTCTGCAATTTATTGCTGTGTTTTTCAGCAAGAAACTGGAAAAAGAGATTGATGTTGGAATCATTTTATCTCCTAAGTTCTGCATAGACATAGTTAACCAGTGGCATCACCTTGGCTGTGGTCTCATAGCACTTTTAAAAATGATATATGGAAAATGAATAAATCAATCAGAACCGCTGATTCCTACTCTGGGAACGGATGGGGAGCTTTTTCACGTGACTTTTAAAAAAGATTAGGTTACTTTATGCTTTGTAAGGAATCTAGGTTCATTTCCCTGTATGATTTGTCTTGTTCAGTTTCAGTAGACCTTGGAGTGGGAAGTGATTGAAGCCTTCCTGTTCTTGGCCTTTGGCAGCTGATACTGTGCAGGGCTCTGGTCAGTTTGTAAATGTTGTCCCTCTCAACACCACCGATTTTAAAGGCTTTGGCTTCATAGGGTTTTGTTTAACCTGTTCTACATGACCTTTGTTTTTTTGTTTCTTTGTTTTATTATTATTTTAAATTACTTTTTTTCCTTGCTTTCTATGGGGAATGGGCCCTGTGTTTTAGCTCCAAGCCTTTCTGAATGATATGGGAGCTGCTGGACCACATCTTGCCAGAGGGCAACACCGTCAAAGCAGCCTCAAGTCTTCCTCTGTGGTGAGCTGATCGCAGGGCAGGCAGGGAGTCGATGCCAAATGGGCAGCAGCTAATTTCACTTGCTGCTAGTTACTATTACAGCATTAATTTGTAATATTTTATATTTTACCACATTACATTTGGAGAGAGGGTCCAATTAGATAGTCCAGTAGGCATAATTTCCTATGGGGAAAATAACCTGGATGAAAAGAAGCTTGGAAAACAAGCAGCTCTTTACTTCTCCTCCTCCTCCTTCTAACTCTCAAGTAAATCCCAGGAGCTGCCTGACAGGAAATTAGCAAGCATACTGGATACTAATGGTACTTTGTGTGTAGGAGGAAGCCTGTGACAGGTGGCAAGAGGGAAAAGAGAACGATATGGGAATTCTTGCTGTGTATTTCATCCAAACGTAGGCAGCAGTTGAAGCACATACGGTGTAAACAGTCCAGGAAATAGCAGGCAGTAAGAGAAAGGAATCCACAGACTCTATGTATTTATACCATCATATATGCGAGATTCTGATTTTTTTATTTTTTTTTCACCAAAAACTTGGTTTTGTAAATTAACCCTTTTATTTGTTGCAAGACTTTTTCAAATAAAATACAATCTTTTACTATTTTTTCTAATCTTTCTCATAGCACTAGTGGCATATCCTTTTGTTTGATATTGCTGTGATTTAGATAGTAATGCATCTCTTCACCGGGAAAAATTGTTAATTCCAGAGGTAGTAAAAATTCCAAGGATTAGAGGCTGATGCCAAAAAAAAACATATATTGATAAGAATATTTTTAAACCCTGCAGTACCTTTCAGACGTTATGCACTGCATGCAGCATCAATAGCATATTGAGTCAGGAGAAAAAGGACACCCCTGTGAAGATTATAAGAATAAATGGAAAATGAAGAGATATTCCTGGTTTTCTCATATTATGCACTATCAAAAAGTATTTATCTTGTCTTTCTTTCCAGTATTAAATAGAAAATAAAATGGAGAGGTGGAGTGTTTTTTTTTTTTTTCCTGTAGCTATCTGAAAAATAGAATGACAGAGGTTAGACAACTGCTTCTTGGATAAAAGTGAGGTGGGTGGATTATTAGGACATTGGCATTTATAATTCTACTAAAGGAGTATGTACTGAACCTTTTCATAAATTTAGGTCTTAGTGCACGCATTTCTGTATTTCCTGTCAAGTAACCAATCAACACTATCTAGCTACTACACATTTCTTCTTACAGTATTTTGTATTCAGTGACTGTTGACGATGGGATTCCTAAAAAAAAGAACAGGATGGAAAGAGAGACCCATAGGACTTCATCTCTTTTGTTTTGCTAAATGTGACGTGTTTGGTTCAAAATGCCCTGGTTAATTTTTTACAACCTCTGTGTTTATTTCTCCACTTTATTCTCTTAAGGAAATTAGAGTAGCCTGCGTGGCCTGGTGGCTGAGGTGTTCATATGATGACTCTGAGGAAGCTGCCCAGCCCAATTGTGCAAGGCCCTTGACTTCTCTGGTGCTGCTTTGCCAGCATCCAACCTTTTCTGTTGTTAGTCCTTAACTCACAAAGCAGATGTCTGTCTCAAAGCATATATAAGGTCAGAATATATGTACGAGCTTTTTTGCTGCTTCCCAACCTCACGAGTTCCTTGGTGTTCTTGAAACTTAACAAATTTATTTTCAAGGTTAGTCAGTATGTTTTTTTCTTTTGTTCTTCCCCCCCTTCCCGACGTTATAGAGGAAGGTACATGGGTTGAAAAAGGTAGTTCAAATGAAAACACCAAATTGATCGTAAAATGCTGAATGTTAGCATTTTCTGAACATTTTTTTGCTGACGAGACTCAGCAGTCCTGGAAAGAATATGAACAAATCTGATTAGAGGACTTCCAATAGTGCAGCAGTGACTGGCTCAGCAAAGGAGAGACTGCTACACTTTCCATCTGCTAGTTTGTTTTAGAGGTGCTGATAGCAGACCTGCAGAGGGTATTTTATTTGTCCTTTATACACTAAAGATGCCTTTATGCTGCATGTGGCAGCCCAATTCCAGTAAACTGGTGGCTTCTATGGTGTCTCTTTGAACGAGTGATGAAGTAACTGATGATAATTTGCATAAAATGAAGAAATGGTGTAGAAACTAGTGATTTTTTTTCCCCCATAGAGGAGTTGAGGTGTGAGAAGTCAAGCTGCTTCATTACCTAGTTTAGTGCAGACCCAAGGCTGTGACCCCCAAATGCGTTGTTACAGTTAGCTGAGAAGCTGTGGCAAATCCAGCAGCTTGGAACTGGAAATCCAACAACAGTGGAACCTGCATCCAGAAATGGGGTTTCTAGCACAAAAGTCTGAGGTGGCATGACTTGGATTTTCTTTTTAAAATGGAGCTGGCCACAGATTTCAGCTGTGCTTGAGCTACAGCCTGTGTTGCTGAGAAATGAGTAGATAACCTTTCAGTACGGGTGGCCATTCCTTTCACCCAGCCACAGATATCAAGGGAAGCATTTCCCTGACGGGATTGAACTCCACAGCTGAATCCTGTGTCTTCATCCTGTCTCCTGGCATAGGTATAGATGGGTAGGTGGCATGGTAGATTCTGCTGTCTGCATGGCATTGCTTGCATGCAGTAAGTAAAGATAACTTGTCTTTAGTAACAACCATGCAGCAGCAGCAGATTTTAATAGTTTTCTCAGAACTTTGTGATGTGACCACAGCTGGCTTTGAAAATCCATTAATTGAAGGTAAACTCCTGTAGACCTTAGAAATAAGAGTATTGCAAGAATTAAGAAGACTTTGTACATGAAAGACTTTATGTAAATAATATCTTCTGGTGAAACACTATTTTCTCACCTGTGAAACACAAATACTTACAAGGAATGCTTACATTTATTCTGTGGCAGTCTGTAATATAATGAGAATTTACTTGTTTGAACAGCACGATAGATTCTGCATACAGGAGTTCAGCTCACTTCCATCAAGCTTTTTTTTTGTTTCTGTACTAGTTCTGGAACAAATCCTTTATCACGGAGAATGCTGCAATGGTATGGTGTTGCTTTTTCTTAGTTTTTAAAGTACAAACATAAATATTATCATACATTTGAGGTTAAATCCTCAAGTAGGTCTTATGACAGCATTTAACATTAACATTTATCAAGGATTTTTTTTTTCTTTAAGCAAAATAGTATCATGTAAAGTAAATTTTCCTTAGGCTTTTCATGTGCTTTTGATTAATAGACTAAAACATCACTCATACCAACGCATTATGTTTCATGGATATGAAAACAGGAAAAAAGATGTTGTTCCCTTTTTTATGATTTTCCTCATGTGGCTGTATGTAAAGATCAAAGCTAATTGCTCTGCTTCTAGAATAACCATGTGTGTGGATATTGAACATCAGGAATTGTTTAAAATACAAAGGTTCAAGTAAAGAAGTATTTGTGGTTAAATTCTCTTATCTCCTGGCTTCTCTGCTCAGTCTCCTGTGCTCAGAAAACCAACAGCCAGGTAGGAGGGCTCTGGGCTATAGATAGGTAGAGGCTAAACCTCAGAGCCCTCTGGGAACCTGTAACGCCTTTCTCTCTCTCCCTTCTCCTTAATTAGGATAGAAAGGAAAGCATACATCAGACTAGACCTCCTATCCCTAAAGCCTGTATTGATGAAGGTTAAAGACAAAAATCTCTCAGCAATGATGGAGTTTTCTAGGCATTTGTGAAAGTAGCACTATTGCCATAGGAGCCTCCTGTGTAATGAGTGAATGGATAGTAAGGTGATACTCAATTTCAAATGTCATTGCATATTGTTAAAGGCATTAAAGGTCTGTCTTTATTGCACAGCTCCAATAAATAAGGACTGATTTGGAGTGCCCAGCCTTTAGTATTTATGTTCTCTGTTCATGGACTTATTTGTCAAACTCTGGGAAGCCAGATTGGTCCAAGACTTTAAATCATACTTGGATAGCTATTTGTTGCTTACTCTTTTGCTGGAATGTATGGTAAGGTGTTCGGAGACAACTGCTGTACAAATACAATTCACATTATTATTCTTCCAAGATCTGTAATCTATGAAGAAATTGTTGTTTCAGCTGGAAATCCCTCATATCTGGTAATGTGAGGATAATTTTTTCCTCACTTCTTTGAATGTCAGGTCCCCAGCTGGCAATAGCTGTGAAGGAACTGGCTGAACTGGGAAAGGACAGTTTTTGTCTCTGGAAGGTCCTTTCTTTCTAGAAAAATAGAAAAGATTAATTTAAACAGCATAGGATTTTTTTTTCCTATTTTTTTCTCTGATTTTAGTAGTTAACTTGGTCAACAGATTGTCATTTCCCGAGATGTCATTTAAGCTGCTGATCAAAATACTGGTCTTTGATGCATGAAATAGTTGTCTGAGCTCACTGCAGTCCAGGTTGTCTTAATCATCCCCAGGGAGGGTTTAATGCTGTTGGGTCCTCTAGCAGAGGGAAAAGATGGAAACAGGAATAGAAGTGTCTCCTTGAGTGTTTTATCTTCAGTTCAGGGGAACAGCACTTGGATTGTTTTATTGTCTGCCTTTTGTGGGCAAATAGAGGACAGGTATCTTTTCATAACCGTTAAGATAAATAATGACTAAACCCAAGAATAAATTCATGGAAATCTGTTTCTAAGTCAGATTTATGTGAAGTTTAATAAAGACAAAATATCATTTATACAGAAGCATACTGTCATTCCATGGACCTAGGTCTAAAAAACACATGAAGGAAACAACAGCCTACACTGTTTCAGCTGAAAGAAATTTTACAGATTTTTGTAGGGAGAATACAAATTTCAGTTAAATTTTACAGAGAGACCAATAGAATTTATTTATTTCCTGTACAAATTTTCCATGTAGAGAAAAATGAATTACTTTGGGGAAAAAAGGTAAAAAAAAATATCAAATAATTTTGCTAATTTGTGTGTAAGGCTTAATATTGTGTTAAGAAAAGGAAACTGCAACTGGATTATACCAAAAATATCTGATATTAGGATAATGCTGCCTCTCCCCAGAATTTAAATATGAAGTATCCCTCTGTGTGTCCCAGATGCTGTCAGATCCTGTGTAAAGAGGGGAAGTTAAACAAGGACCTCAATAGACAGAGAAGTGTAGGCCTTCCCAATGGAATCCAAACAAAACATTTTTGACTTTTACACCACAAAAGCACCACCATCTTCTTGCAATTACTTGAAGCTCACAAAGCTAAAAAGGGATTAAGTCAAAAGGGACCAAGTAAAATGCAGTAACTTGTTGACATTTGTATTCTCCTTGCTCCATTTGCTCAGGAGAACAGGCTGAAGAGACATCAAAATGCAGAAATCGCACAACCCAGCAGGGATATACTTTCACATTTCTCTGATCAATGGTACCTGGGGTGCCAACGTAATTCTGTTTTATCCATTGCATTGGTGCTCAAGACTAAACAAAGCAAAATTACAGACAGCTCTCTCCCTTCTGTGTGAGTATACATACAGTAATTGTGTGTCTGTATATGAAATATATTCATCTGACTCTGGTTTTAATAAGAACTTACGTTGTACTTTCTGGGGGGAGGGGAGAACTGGAAGAAGAAAAGGAGGGTTCTTCACACTATATAATTTTACATATTTCTATGTCTAAACCTCCCTACTTAGGAGCTATTTCTATTTGGTAGTAACAAAAGAAAAGAAGAAAGCTGCCAAACTTGGAAACAGAAGTTAAGTACCTAAAATTAGGTGCTGTGAATACTTCCCTAGCCCCTATTTAAATACATATTTTTTCAAAAGCGCTGTGCACCTGCCTGCTTCCACTGACAATTTACAGTTTGCTACCTACCTGATGGTTGCTTACCTACCATGGCTAACAGCCATTGCAAAGGGAGCTTCTGAAACCTTGCCCCTTTTTGATATTTAAATGCAGAGCTAGAAGACTTCACACAAAGGAGCTTCAGAAAAACAGGTCCAGAGGTGGATTAAGCACTGTAAATGTATATCACATGTGTCACACACAAATGTAAGACTTGAGATGTGTATGTATATATATCCCTGCCTATATGAATGCATTGTTTAAAGTTGGTGTCTTTGAAAGGACATTTCACGAAATAGTGTTATGTTTAGGGTGAAGGTGAAGTTCAGTTATCCCTCCTTGCAGCAGACTGCTACCTGAGCTCTCTGAGAAGAGCTGTTTTAAATTTGGAAGAATGAGGTAGTTACTCTTGAACATAAATAACATACAGTCTAGCATGTGAATCTATTTGTAGAATAAAAGTAAAGTTAAAACTTAGACTTTAGAAAGGGCTAGGCAGCCAGTGGACCTGAAGAAGACAGCTTGCTGGTTCTACAATCTGCAAAACCCCAGGCAGCGTGGTTGGAGCAGAAAGGTTACTCTGGCTTCTCTTCCAGGATGAAAATCGGTCACATCTTGCACAATCTCTTTCATGTAGCAGAGGAGTTGACAAAATGCAGGTAGGAACATTGGAAAACTTATGAGCAGGAAACAAAGCCAGAAATGTTAGCTGCAGGAGCTCTTCATCTGCTGGTGAGAATGGCAGATCTTACCGTAGGGTGCTTACTTCATGTATGCTACTTAACACAAATACTTCATGGCTGGGCAGCTGCCAGAGCTGTTGAAGGTGCTATCACTGTGAGAGAAGGATTTAAGTGCTTTGATTTCCCTTCCTCCTTAGGATCAAGGTGGAGAAGGGTGTGAAAACTGTATTAGGTATTTTTGTGACAGTGAACGTGAGGGACACCAGAAGACTTCTATGGAATCTGAATCATGAAGCTGACCTAGGTAGAAATTCCTTTTAGCAGTGGAGACCCACATGATCAGATACTGTGCAGTCACCAGTAGCTTTTGGTAGATGGATAAAAGAATGTGGTTTGTGAGCAGTTATCCATGGGACACTCACACACTGGACTGAGAGTGAGTCAGATGGCCAAAGGCACTGCAAGATGGCCAAAGGCACTGCAAGGAGGATAGGAGGATTTTAAACTGGCTGCATAACTTCCCCTTTACTGTGTTTTTTTTACTCAAACATATATATATGTATATATATATATATATATATATATATATATTCTAATTGGTACAGGGGATACGGATACTTGTTTGGTACTCATACAAATGAGCAAGGAAATTCCTTCTATGTACTGAATATATAGAAAGGGCATTTTATTTTCCAAGTTTGTGAAACTCGTTTGTGTGAAAAGTATCCTAAATATAGGCAACCTGCATTTTGACTGGCCTCCTAATAACCTGGGATCAACTGGTTATGTGTGTCACTCAGTGGTGAAAATGGTCCCAGTTTGGAGTGTGCACTAGATTTTGTTATGAATGTTCATATTCCTACGCATTTCTGATGATTGGTTTGACATCCTGTAGCATGAGTTAACTGTGTGAAAATAGCTGCTGAAGTTCAGGGCTGCAATTCTGCTTGGTACTCTGTTCCTGCCACATGAGTTCCTACACTCCACCATCTCATGGTTGCTGCAACCAAGGCTGCCCTCAACCTTCACCGCTTCAATCAGCCCCTCCTGGTTAGAGAGGAGCGCTCCTCTCCTAGTTGGCACGTCCACCATTTGCATCAGGAAGTTATCATCAAGACACTGAAGGAACCTCCTGGACTGCAGATGGCTGGCTGAGTAGGCCTTCCAGCAAACGTCAGGGTAGTTAAAATCCCCCACAATAAGCAGGGCCTGTGTTCATGAGGCCGCTATCAGCTTCCTGCAGAAGGTCTCAACTTCTTCATCCTTATCTTCTGGTGGCCTGTAATAGACACCCACAACAGTATCCCCCATGCCAACCTGCCCCTTAATTCTCACCCACAGACTCTCAACTTGCTCCTACCCGCTTCCTCAACATCTTAGTTGATGTTAATGTCCTTACAACTTACTTACTTTGCTGTCTTGCATGTAACGTGAGCATGTGGCTGAGCATTATGACCTTGCGTGGCTCAGCATAGCTCCGTGTCGGTGTCCCAGGCTGCCTGGTGTTAGACTGCAAGTAACCACGGATGTCAAATGCCCTTTATTTTCATTACATCTTGCGTGCGTCTCCGTGTTTATGGAGAAAACAATGTCTGCCAGTGAGGACAGGGATGGGGGTGGTGAGCAGCGTGACGCACAGACCTGTAGGAGGAAGAGCCGCCGAGCTGATTCACGCCGCCCCAGCAGCTCCCATTTGCATGGCAATGAGCACAAACTCCAGCTTAAGGACCTTCAGTAAACAAATAAACAAGTGCAGCTTCAGGCCTCAGGTACGGCAGTAACCTGCTGCACCCAAATCCACCTCCGTGTTTGCTCGGCGTGAGTCAGAGGCCACCGCTCCAGCGGGGCTTTGCCAATCTTTTATTTCTGCCCACACAGGGGGAGAGTTTCATACACAAGTGCTTGTAGAGGCACATACAGCCTGCAGCCTTGAGTAACACGGGATCAGGAGCCTTAGGCAGGCTGTCTACTTCCCCAGGTCAGTTAAACAACACGCTTAGAGATTTCTGTCAGACGCGTGACTCTTTGCAGAGCTGTCTCCTGCTGCCACTCTCACCTGGGGGTTGGCTGCCCACGGAGAGCCTGTGGAGCTCCGTGTGAGTAAATGTGCCATTCCTCCCAAGGTACGTGGCCACGTGCTCTAGGAACAGGGCTTAGGGGCAGCGTTTCACAGGTTTTCTGCTTTTTCATTAGATGTTTTTCTTTTGTCAGTGGAATGGAGAGGAAAATTTTCAGGGTGGTGGTGGGAACCAGAAATGTGAGTCTGCCAAACGCAGCACATGGATATGGATCCTTATCCTGTCCCACAGCGCTGCACCTTCCTACCCCTACCAGTAGTGATGCTCCATTCAGCATCCTGGCAACTTTGCTGCTAGCTTGGCCTCTACTTCTTTGTTGGTAGATAGATAAATTTCTAACCATCTCCTCTGTTTTTTCACATTTCACTCTTTTTCCCCCGTTTTCTCTCCTTTTCTTGATTTGTTCATGGAGTGAAGTAAGAAAAATTGCTCCCATTGAAAGTGGACTTAAAGAGAAGGTGAAGAATAAGCTTCATAATGGAGACAGTGTGCAAGGAAAACTGAGGAAATGGGAAGAGACATTTGGTTAGAAAAGGGGAATAGGAAGTAGCTCAGCAGGGCTGGAAACAGCCTGGATTTGAGTGTGGAATAAACGAACAGTCAGATGGGGGAGAAGTATTTCCTCCCCATTACAGTGGAAAAGACTACAAGCTGCATATGTAGTTGCTATCATATGGAGGCTGACATTTTAAACATTTTACTTTTTTTTTTTTTTTGTGTGTGTGTGTGTTTGTAGATACGCTGGCAAAAATAGGAATGACACCTTAGCAACTTGTGTATTGAAGATTTACCTTATCCTTTCAATAGATAGTAGAAAGCAAGCAACTATGAGATCCTGGTGGGTCTCCAAGCCCACTCACAGTCCACAGTGTGTGAAGAACAGAGGGGTTTTTCATGCTTGTGTTCTTTTATTCAATGGTCTCTCTGCAGTTAGGAAAACAGACACAACAGGCAAAAGTACAGCTGGCACACAGCACAATAAATGACTAATTTTCACTCAGCAAAGTTCTCTAAATGCTGCTACATGCCAGACTCTGTGGAGCCATTTCTAAGATCTCAGAAGAAAGATTAAAACCATCTCAAATACACAGAATTGACAGGAAAGTAAACTTTTCTATGGAAGGGACACAGGAAGCCAGATGGTGAGTGTTGCACAAAGCCAAACAAATCCAGTCTCTGAATTCCTAAGGAGTATAAACCTCTGCAGAGAAATTAAATTTCTCTGAAGGAAAGTGAACTTTATGCAAATTCACACTCTGTCATAATTCTGTCATGCAGAACAAAGATCTTGTAATTTCCCAAAGTTGTCCTTTCCTTACCCTTCTGAAAACGTGTTCAAAAGCATAACATAAGCAGCATCTTCACTGAAGCAAACTGGTAAGGAAAGGGAACAATTATACTTAGCAAAGGGGAATCAATTGGTAGTTAACTGTGTTCCTATTGTTATGGGTTGAAATAATTCTGTATCCACACAAATGTTCATCTTTTGTTGCTGCTTTTTACAGTCCTGTTACGGTTGTATTATGATGCAGCCAGCTCTTAAAAGGAGAATGTGATGGATGGTCTGTGGCTTGAATTCACAGAATTTCAAATATGTTCATACATGCTTAAGAAGAAATTGATCGAGGTATATTAATACACACGTTATTTAAATTCCTTGACCAGTGAGCAGCAGTAATAAAGTTTAATAAGATGTTGGCTTGCATAAAGTGGGCTGTAAGTCTAAGAGTGTTATGCTGTCACTTCACAGAACTCATTTTGTCTTCATCTGACATTTATTGCCCAACTTAGTTCACTCTATTTTGAAGAAAGATGTACTAAAATTGTAGAGCATGTGTCCTAGAGCATCTACATGACAAACAGAGTGGAAGGATTTATGTATGAGGAAAAGGATTATACAAGTTTAGAGGGCTGTGAAGAAACCATCTGTAGGGACATAACTGACATAAAGGTAGAGGGATTATAAACTTAAGATGTTGTATTTAAATATTTGTTATTACATTCTGATTTTAGCTTAGCATCTAGGACCCCATGATGGTCTTTTCTATGCATGGGATGGCACACTCTGAGAAGATTAGCAAAACAGAGTGGAAGTTGGGAGAATGAATTAGCTGTAAGCGATTTGAGTTGTTCTAATCACACGCAACTAAAGTGGCAATTATCTTTATCTGCTTCCTAGTCTATATATTAAAGTTCATTTCTCAGTCTTAAATTAGAATTGACTGTAAAAGAAAAAGTAGCTTTTATTTTTTTTTTTGCCTTTTTTTTTTTTTTTTTTTTTTCTAGGCAAAATAGAACCAGCTGGTAGGCTAAGAATGAGCAGATCAGGGGATAGAAACAAGTATTATTCACCTTATTTGAGGCTGTGGCCTTAATTATAGAAAGTAAATTTTTCATCCTTTGAGCTGGGGGTGTGGAACAGACCTTCTGTGGTGTTTCAGGTCAGTTTCACCCCTTTCTGGCACAAGTTGCTCAGGGAAAAGTTAGGTTTGGCAGTGGATGGCCAGGCAGTCAGCTAACTGTGCCAGGCTTGACGGGTACTTGATCTGACCATGTTGATATGTAATTATGATCAATAAACCCCAGATAGTACTGCCTCTGTTTTGATGGACTGATAATTTCTGTAATGCTAGATTTGCATTGACCTTGGACTGGAGAGGTTTTGCTCACTGGCATTGTTATATCACCATTGTATCTTCTCACCCTTGCTTATGCTATCTCTGTGAAGGACTCCTAGTGAATGCCCAGAAACCTGGCATATAAATGCACTCATCTCCTCTGAGTAGCATCAAAAGCAAGATAACTTTTTTTCCTTGTCTGTCTTTAAGTGTAGAAATGTAACATTTTGGATTAAATGTTTGCAACCTTTCTGGGTGGCTGTTTTTTAAAAAAATAGCCATGGAATATTGCTGAGAGGATACAGCTCTTCAAAAGATTTTCATTCAGGGATACCAAAGACATTTCTGTTTCCCCCTCTTAAAACATTACATAGGAATGATAAAAGGATAAAGGAGGTACTATGATGAAAAATTGTTGCATGTTTTTGTTAGACCTGAAGGTTTTCTGTTTTAAGGTATGTGCCGAGGTATTTTCCAATGTCTGTAGTTTTCTCTGTCATCAGCTGAATAAAGCTTAAGAAAGTTGCTCTGAGTATTAGATATAGTATAAAGGAACATGCAAGAAAAACTGGTGGATTGAGTGAAAGAATTTATCAGGAAAAAAATTGAGGTAGTTGTGATTCTTTGTTCCTGGTTTGAGAAAACATTGTCACCGTTTTGGTATCTTTTACCATTAGCACAGAAGCGCATGTTTATCACCCCGGATGATGAAATTTGCTGTGAAGCCAGCAACTAATGATGAGTGATGAGAAGCGATTAAAAGGGCAACCCAAAATATTTATAGTTCATTGGTACTGCTGCACAGTGATTGGTAAGTAGTTAATGCTTGTGAAATAGAGCTGCAATTAGTCTGCAGCAGGTGACCTCCAGCTGTAAACAGCTTTGTGCAGAAGAGACTTCAAGAAAAGCTCTTTCAGACCTCTTCAGAAGAACCTGGATCTGATTTTCCTTTCTTCTGTTATATTGGGGGTGTTCTTGATTTATAGCTGGGCAGGCAGGTGCTGAATCAAATACAGGGTGCTGCAGACCCCGGCAAGGGCCTGGGGCTCTCAGCAGCAGCTCAGGTTCTCTTCATCAGCTAGAGAAACTAATGGAGCATGGGTTAATGGCTGTGTAACCAGGTGTGAGGAGAGGCGTGGAGAACCCCTAACTTTTTTTGCTTAGCTTGTTACTTAGCTTTTGGGAAAGGTCTTCTGTGAGGCAGCTGGTGGATGTGTTACTGCCAATTTTCACAAGTTTATTAACAAGTAAGTTAGACCTCCTTAGAAGTTTTACCTTCTTTCCTTTCTTGTTCCTTTGCCATTTATGAAATGACATCAGAATTGATGAAGCTGAGAAATAGGTGTTGCCTAAGGGTAAGCATGTATGGA
Source organism: Anas platyrhynchos (assembly GCF_047663525.1). NCBI lineage: Eukaryota > Metazoa > Chordata > Aves > Anseriformes > Anatidae > Anas > Anas platyrhynchos. The sequence goes on from NC_092590.1 coordinate 40,406,520, forward strand.
AGGAAAACAAATTTCAATAGCATCCCTGGAGGTGATACTGATGTACAATGGAGAAAATCAACTATTTCCTCACAATCCATAAGCTTTGTGAGAACACTTGCTTCCTTTGTTTAGGAGGAATAATGGGAATGGGAGCAATCCTGATGGGGAAATACTCAGTTGTCATCATTTGATTTACTCATTCTGTATGCATGATCTGTCCCCCACATGGGAACTTCTCACACATCAGACCTGACGGACCTCAGGTTTCTTTTTGTAAGAACTGGCATTGTGTTAGTGCTGCAGTAATAGATTGTTTTCCCGCTGCCTTTTGCAACAAAGTGCTTTTCTCCTTTCTACTCTTCTGTATAAGTCTAAAATTAAAATAGCTGGAACAGATTAGTTGAGATTAGTGAGAAGAATTTAGTGACACATCTTCTGTGATACAGAAAGCAAAAATGGATTAACCAAATGGCTTCCTCCAGGGCCTCGCTCCTGCGATTCTGCAACGCGGAAAATGTGCAAAACACAAAATAACAGTAGAATAGAAGGCCAAGGCTTTGTGAGGCAAAATTGTTGTATAAAACAAGTCTATAGTCACTAATAAAATATTGTAATCTGTAGAAACTACAATAAAAAATAGCTGCAGTAAAATAATTGTGTTTGATTGATTTCAGAGACACTTATTACTTGCTCTGTGGGTGTTTTGTCACATGTAATATAAGATGGACTTCCACAGAGAAATCTCCTGGTGGGAATGAATTGTTCAGCCTTAGAGACCTGTTAAAACTTTTCAGTTGTTTTGTTACTCGAATCTTTTAAGTGTCTTCTCTGTGGAATTGCTCACTACTTCCTTTGGGAGTTTTTATCAACTCTCAGAGCAACATTTTAAAACCAGGGGAAAATGCTCTTTTTTTGAGCAGCTCTTGTTTTGTTCCTTTTTGTAGAAAAATCTTTTTGATAACCTGGATCCCAGTATCTCTGTTATGTGCATTTTATCATTAGTCATTAGGAGATATAGGCTATGTACATAGTTCTTCCAATAGCCTGTTGAATTCCTTTGATTGCATCCAAGCTCAACATGTTACAAAATCAAGAAAATGGATGCATTTAGTCCACTTAAGAAATAAGAGAAACAAGTCAGAACTGATCCAGAGTACTTTTCAGAAAATACCTGGTGTGTTACCTAACGGAAAAGTAAACTCACTTAGAAATTAAAGGTGCGAGGTCTGGAAGTGAGAAGCAGAACACATCTCACAGCTGTACAAGAGCTTTAATGCTTATCTCATACAGAACAATCAATGAACATTTATCACCAGTTAAGCCAGCAAAGTAAAACAGAAAAACTTATGAGTAGGTGACCTTTGTAGCTTGTATGATGTCTTTTATTTGGAAATCTCAGAGGACTATAAGCACTGATGAGCAATGCATATAGCACAGGTACAAGGAAATATTTTCACTTGGAACTCACAGGATTTATCACAACTTGTCCAGTCAGATGAGAAATGAGCAATATAATTTAAGTCTCTGGGTTTCCAGTCGTATTTTTACTACAGTGCCATGTTTTCTTTCTGTCCAATTTAATATAGGGTTCTCCTTCTGTAGTCTTGGATGAGCTTTTTTCTTAAGCTAGTTTGTATCTACACAAAATAAGAAATAAAATGTGGAGTTCCTGAAAGAAAGACCTCTTTAACATGAACTATTTGAGCCTGTGTTAATAAAACCCTACTTTGGAATGGAATGTCTTCCCTTGGTTGATGGAGAGGTGTACCAGATCAGTGAAATCATCCCATTAAAGGTTTAATCCTCCATAGAAAAAAGGATTGGGTGGGGATTTATGTTTTGGGCTATGAATCACAAATAATTAAATTGAAACTACTGAGGTTGCTTTACACTGTAATATGGGGCAACTGTGAGCGGCAAACTCCATTCCCTTTCTCAGGATCTCTTTATCTGAGTTTTGGGATCAGAGAAATCATAAAACAGAAGGAGCAGACAGTGTGAAAATACTTCTGAAGTTGAAAGACAAAGCAAAAATAACAAGAAAGCCTCAGGATTCATTCAGAGCTTTCTATAGGGTGACTTTTTACCACTTTCTTGTTATTATCTGCTTAGGAACACTTTGGCTATCTCCTCTGGCAAAATAAAAAAAGAAAAAGAAAAAAGTTAAATTCTGAAGAGAGTGATCATTTGAACTTTGTCCACATACCAGTTTTCAAGGGTGGTATTGCAGCTAGACCTGAGTTAGAGCACACTTATAAGTCTCCCATAACACTTGGGGAATACTGGTTATAGCACTTAACAAATCAAGGCAGCACCTCTCTGCCACGCTCTCTGGGATCAGCTGAGACTTGCTGAGTGAAGTGTGCCCCTTGCATTCATTCCTTCCTCTTCCAAACAATGCCTTTAATTGCTTGTGCACTGCTTTTAGCTCTTATTCCTCCTCTTTTCACACTAAGCAGTCCTTCTCAAAGAGAATGGTGTGTTTTGAAATGTACCCTGAAGCTTGCTCGGCTTAAGACTTACACTGCTATCTCTGTATAAAGACCCCAAAAGGTATTTTTTCAGTGTTAGCTTTACAAGTTTATAGTGGTGCCTGTAATGAAAAGAAAAATGAGTTCTTGAGGCAGTTATGCTGCTGAATCTGTGCAAGAAAAGCTAAGGAGAAGGTAGATACGGCTGGATAAGGCCTTCCCAAAGACAGGCTTGGGGATGAGGATTCAGGGAGGCTGACATGCAGAGGGCTGAAGGATCTGCTGCTGTACAAGGCTGCCAGGCCCATCCTACTGCATGCTGAAAATCAGGAGGTTTGGTCTCATCTGCTACCTTCAGGTAAAATGGAGTCATAACCACCTAAAGCTAGCCCAGCTGAGAGCACTCCATTTTCCTGGCGAAGATTCATGTCCAGGTGATTTTTTTTTTCCTTTTCCTTTTGGTTGTGGTTATTCTTGATAGCCATCGCTCTAGAGTTGATTTTTTAGGAGCAAGGTTCTCCTTGTCATTGTCCCAGATCTTAGAGGGGAGAGTCTGTATTGCTATTCTCAGTTCTTTGGATAAATAACGTCAAGGTACTGAACGTATTTACAAAAATTGTCTTACGGCAGTGCTTGTAGTAATTGAAACAATCAGGTTTCACACTGGAAAACAAGATCTTCAGGTAACATTTACATATTAGTACATGCACATTTGCTTGTGTGTGTTTGCAACCTGTGACCTGAAGAAACAAGAGGAAACTGTAGTTTAAGCATTTTGGTATGGGGAAGGGCTCTCAAGTGAGGTTGGCCAGGTTCTAGACTCTGAATTCTCAGTGGTACGAAGGAGAACAAACCATAAAGAAAAGAAGTACACATTGCTTTTGCTTAAACTAAATTTTGACTTTGCTTGGGTTGATCAGTCTGCAATCAAGGTGTGATGGAGCCCTTCAAACTCTGGATGACATCTGCTGAAATATGGCGAAGCAGCAAATTTCCAGTAGCCCTGTGGGGCCTTCCAAGCGCCTGCATCGTGGCTTTGCAGAGTCAGGGCTTTGGTACAGAGCAAGCAGCTGCTCTGTGGGCGCTGATGTGCGTGGGTATTTACAGCATAACATGCAAAACTGGATGGAATGGCTGAAGTGGGTAGTCTGTCCCTCTATTTCCATTTTAAATTTTGTTAGCAATAAGCTCTAAATGTCATTAGTTTTGGTCAGAAGTTGTGTTACATTACAATGTTTCTGAGGCTGGAATACAGTTTTGAAAAGGGTTTGAAAATGTGTGTACTGAGGCTCCAACTGGGTCAGTCATTTTTTTAAGGATTTTTTTTTTTCTGTTTGAAGTGAATGTTTGACTAGTCATATCAAAACAGGAGCTGGTTTCTTAACCTGGTGGTAAACCTGTATCAGCTGATAACTTAGTCACACTTGCCTTTCTTATTGCTTGTTATTCACAGATACCAATAATGCTTATATGCTACTGCTGAAGCTGTAATAAATGTTATGTATTGAGTACAGCTATGTTAAGATGAACAATTTGCAAAAAAAAAAACAAAGATAAACTGTGTTTTTCCATTTTCCACTGTGACAAACGTATTCCACTCTTGCTTCATGATAGCATTTAAAACAAACAGAAATCAGCAACAGAGCCTATCAAAGCTCACTGATCTTTATTTGAGGTTATGTCAAGCTTTTGCATTATGCTTTCCTTGGGGGCTGAGCATAGGCACATTTCTAAAGCTGCATAAATATGAAAAAGGAATATGTACATATATTAATGAAAATGCCTGTTATAATTTGCCAGAAAACTCTGTGACAGTTTTAGTGGACCTAATTCAATCTGGTAGAGAGGAGTAGGCAGTGAATAAACAAAGATATTTTTGAAACTTTAAGCAATAAAAACAGTGTATTAAATAAAGCCTGTACCTATAAAAGATATATGCTGTCTTTATGTAGCTCAGTAGAACTAAGCCTACAGCAATTTTTTTTTTTCCATTTTATTATTTAAAAAAATGAGATTAGCTCTGTGTGCTTATGATTGTTATGATGTGTTTAAATACACCAAAGACTGAATGGCAGCCACGTTCGTTCTGTACTTGAACAGCCTCAGCAGGCAGGGTCTTTGGATATGAAATGTTTTCACAGGTATTATTATAGCATCTCTATTGCCTGTAATTAATTATCCCAAATGGCATTTAAAACCCCTTTGAACCAGTGATGAGTGACCGTTCACAGCATGCAGGTTCCAAATGCCAAGCGGATCTGATACGCTAAGCAGTCACAACGCAAACAGCAAGAAATATGTTTCTGGGAGATTTCCCTGCAGGGAGAAAAAAAAAAAGGTAGGGGAGTGGGGAGAAGTAATAGTCACTGTCACTTCATCTTCAACATCTGAAGTCTGCTGAAAGTGAGGATGATGGGGAGATTTGTTTTGAAAGGGCACTTCTGATCTGGACTCAAATGCTAAAACATGCATTAAGACTAGCTCGACCATAAAAAGGCTGTGCTAGCATACAAGATTCTAAGGGAAAAACTGAGAATACAAGTGAAGTGGAAGTTCATGACTGCTTATGTATGTTTTCTCTTGCTCTGTGAGGAGAAACAAATATTATGTCTAATTTGATGGTTGTTTTTACGTGCTTTTCATTTTAGTAATGTCAAACAGGTACTCGTAGCTTGAGTGTAGTTCAGAGCTAGCACAAGATGTGCTTGCTTATATAAGAGGCCATCAGTGTGGAGGTGCGTGTTTGTCCTATCTGATACTTGGTGAAGAAGGTAACTATAAAAGATCAGAGGACATTGTGAAAAGAAACTTAATTTGTAAAAATAAAAATGAATTTTAAGCAAACACTACTGGGTAATTACTTTATCTATTTATTTATTTTCAGAGCCAGCCTGTTTGTCTGTTTTCAGCTGCTTTTCTTGTGACAAAGTTAAAAGCTAGGAATGTGAAATCCTTCACTTCCTGCAAGGAATGAAGTATTTTTCAATGACTTCACTGGGCTTGGTATTGAACACTTATCTTCAAAACTAAGGGGTTTGGTGCTCTCTGAAAAAGTTTTATTTCAGAGAAACAATGCTTATATTACTGTATAACTACTTCAAAACTCTGGCATTGAAATCCAAATGTGAAATAGGTTAAGATTCCATATGGACAGATGTTGATCAGCAAAATCCTCATACTACAGTAATACAGTACTACAGTATAATACAGTACACTCCAATGAGTTTTGGAAATAAGTAATTGAGAAGTGTGTTTAACAGGATTTTCTTCAAGCAACCAGTTTATTTCCATTGACACTGAATGGATAATTCTTTGTTTAACAGGGGTGACAATATCTCTTTTGTGGGACAGATTTTCTGATTAGACACACTAAGCTTCTTTAAACTGCAAGTAGAGGTAGCCTCTTAAGCTTTGAGAGTGGTTTAGTCTAGGTATTAAGCTCACTATTAAGCTACTTTATCAGTTTATGGTGCATAGGACATTTAAGACATACACTGTATGGCAAAGGATCTGATTAGGATACTGGTGGTTGTGCATACCTTATATAGGAACTGAATCCACTCACAGATGATTACTGACCAGAGCTTGGCAGCTGCTAGCAAAAATTCATGCGATGCAAAAGGAAGAAGATAACTTCTATAGTTGATGATGTAAGGGAAGCTGAAGGCAGAAAAGTACAATCACTCATTTGACTAAGCGGTTTTGGTCTTAGAAGTCTTAGTCATGGCTACAGAAAGTCCCATGAAAACTTTGATAGCTGGGAGCTGTTGTTGCCCAGTGCTCCAATTCTGCTGGTGAAAGTCAAAGTTTGCTAAATTTCTGCTCAGGACAGCAGCAGTCTCCCCCTTCTCCCCTGCCTTTTCTGTTACTATCTGATTTATGCTTCTTGCTGCCTTTTATGTCAGAAGAGTTTGCATTTCGGGTATGAATCCTTCAAGCTTGGTTTTTTATAGCAGAAATTATATTAATGCATTGGAACAGATCTTTAGAAATGTCATCTCCAATCACGTATTAGGTCTAATGCTAAAGGAGATGCAGTTCCAGTGGCATGCTACCTTATTTTGCATGATTTACTACTGTCTTCTGAATCACCTCTGTGCCTACAGTAACCCAGGCTGGTGCTGCTTACCTAAAAGGCTGGGACACAGTTAAGCGTGCATGTGGCATGTGAGTCTGGGTGCTACTTTCTGTTTATTTGATTATGGCATGTGTGCTAAGGGAAAGGAGCCCGTGTTCTTTGGGGATATGTGATTATACAGATCTGTACTACTAAGGGCAGAATTTTGCCCTCTTTGATCATTACTTTTATTGATGGGCTTGCCACAAAGGTTAAAGGGAGCTTCTTGCTTTGAAAGCTTGGAAACAGCCCATCTGTCAAAGAAGAACCTTTATTTGTTAAAAGCTTTTCAAGCTTATAGACCTGGAAAAGCCCCAGTAAAATCAATGAAAAACTATCCAAGATAAACAGACTTACAGATGAATAAATGCTCACTACTATTTTTAGTCTGAGCTCACAAAATCTCTTTCTGACTGCCTGGCCTTTTTCTCTAATAAAACAGCTAATTCTCCAAATATTAATAGAGGTCTGTTGGCAGACTTGGGGCTTGCAGCTCTTCCTGAGCTTAAATAGAGGAACTGCAGTTAGATGAAACCTTTTCCAAATCGTTTTGTAAATACCTGTTGAGTAAAGTTCCAGTCCCACCAAAGTCTGTCCGCAAACTCCAGGCAGCGATGCATTAGAGAAATGGTTAGCAGCAGTGCAGCAAATGAAAGTGTTACTCTCTCATTCCTGTAGCCAGCAGGAAGGATTTCTGTACAAGCTGACATAAACAATCTCCTAATTTATTGGTGCAATTTTCCAGAGTGTTGAGCACTCAGAACTGCAGTAAAACATATGGTTTAAATGAAGCTTGGAAGGCCACGGGAAGAGAGGATGGAAAGTCTCTGGGACTATCAGACTTCTTACTCTGAAACCGTGCTTTCTCATCTGCTTTATTGGTGTGACAGGATGTAGATTTATGTGCCAAATGTGGGGAAAAACACCTTCCTAGGTTACATTTGCTAGATGTCACTCAGTTAAATGTTCTGCACTGAAGGTCCTCTCTGTTGTCTCCAAGGTGGCTCAGAGCAACAGAGTTCGGGGTGTTAGTTTGCTTCTTCATCTTGCTCTTGACCTGTGTATCAAAAAACATGGGCTTGTTTATGCGAGTGTCTTCTTTAACTGCACTGCTTTGAAGTGGAGAAGCCCAGGCCTGCAGAACGCAGTCCCTAGCTGAGGCATACGGTCAGGAGTATACTCAGAAATTTGGCTTCCCTTTGAAGTGGGTATAACTTTGCCTCAAACAAGCTTATAACATAGCTGTGCTTACTGATTTGTCCCTTTGTACTGAAGCAGTTTGATGGTCCAGTGATGGGCTGGTGTGACTTTCAGGAAGGGGGCCAGACTTCTGCTTTGTAACTCTGCTCCTTACATCCCCTGTGATGAGCAGCAAGACATCTGCGATGTGCCAGCACCATGAAGTTGCCCGTGTCTGCTAGAGGCCTTGAACTGCATGTGGCTAGGGCTTCTACCTGCTTGGGTAGAAGTCAGAAATACCTTTCTGGATTTGCCCAAACCTTCTGTGGCCTGCATCTGCATTCTTGTTGTGTGCAAAATGTCAGCTTATAGGGACTTTCTGGTTTTCACTTGTTCAGGAAAGAATTTTCTGGTTTGAAGTTCTTGGCCTGTGGCGTTTGTCTGGGAAGTTGGCCAAGAGGAACAGAAGAGTGTGGAGCTGACATGATGCTTGCCTTGTGCCTCACACTAAAAAGCTTCTCTGCAACTTGCCATTTTGTGGAGTCTTCACCTCATAGCCTACACTCTGCTTTCATTAAACGACTGACTTCATGATACCTGAAGAGTGTTTGGATTTTTGACTAATAAATGCTTGCAGTACTTCTGGTTTGTATTTAATTCTGTGAAGACAATGCCCCAGCCCACCCTGTAAATACAGGTGACAGAGACGAGGACCAAGGAGCTAACTAACCTTGCTAGTGCTGGGCACCAACAAGATAGCCCGCAGGGCTGTGGTGAGGCAGCAGGTGGGGATTGGTAGATCAAAGACCAAAGTGACACCTCTGGCACTGCTCTGCAGAGTTGGACAGGGGCTTGGCATGAAGCTCGGCAATGACCTTCGTCTCTGGAACAACATGAAGATAGCCTGGAAAAAAAGTAATATGGGTGGGAAATGTGCCTGATTGCCTGGAGCTGTGCTGTGGCTGGCGGCCCAAGCAAGGACCTGGAGCCCCAGACATTCGTGCTGAAGCTGCCAACAGCCCTGTAGGGACTGTAAGTGAGCAAGTGTGACTGTGCCCACACAGTCTGTTAGGGGGTGCTTACAGCTAATACACACTCTTGGTACTGGCATTGACTGGTTGTCATCCTCTTGGACAAATGGGAGCAGATGGAATCAGCACAACTTTCTCCATGTAGCAGCTTCCTCCAATGCATGCTCAAAATTTCAGCTTTTGCAACTCTCCCTCCCCCCCCTTTTTTTTCCTTTACTACATTCTAAAATACTCTCTTGTCAGTGTTTCCCTTTGCGTTTCTATTCCACTTCTCCCAGTGACTTTATTAGCTGGTGTTCCAACTGTCTTAGGCTCAGGAAAAGACTTCCTTAACAAAGATGTCTTTTGCTGAGCAGGAAACATTGTGCGAGCAGTCCGAAGCACCTGCTGCATGTTGATAGAGAGGGATAATAATCAGTACAAATTTGGTGACGCTGCCCTCCAAGGCCTTGTACAAATTTGTGCATCCATAAATCCCAGTCATTTTCCTAAATGACTTTTAAATAAAAGTATATTTCATATTCTAAGAGAGGCTTTAGCAGAAATGTAATTCTCAAAGGCCTTTAAATATTAATCCCAAATCAGTTCAGACATTTGCTGTGAGCTGCTTTGCCTGCCGTAACTGCAGCAGAAGTAGGCTCTGCATTAAGCCCAGGTTGCTAACGTTTCTCCTCTGCCTTCCTCTGCTCTGTTGTAACAGCCAGAAGCTCCATGCAGGGCAGCGCTGATGGTGTGAAGGAGGCCTAGTGCCTTCACAGACAATTTATAACTGAGTTCTGAGTGTGGGGTCTTACAGGGCAGGGTCACTTTTCTCCTGGCTGCTGGGTGTCCCACAGAGCCCCAGGAGCACCGTGGTGATGTATGTTTCTCCCGTGGTAATTGCAGCTGGGTGTTGTCTTTGCTTGTGGTCTGGTTGAGAGGCTTAGTGTAAAGTAGGTATTTACGGATTAACTACTTTGGCAAAAACCCACTTGTTACTCTGAGGGAAAGCCCAACACACAGACAAGCCCCATGCAGTTTGTGTAGCTCTGTGGCATTTTTCTTTATCCTATTGACAAAAGGATAAATGCTGGAACGTATTGACGAGAGAGCCATCTCTGTCCTGGCTGTGTTTTGGTGAGGTGAGGTGTACTTTGTCACCTAGACTATGCCAACAAAACTGGCTCTTGTGCTCGCTGACCTCAATGATGTTCAGCCTCACTTTTCTGAGCTGTGAGGGCACCTGATCCCATTTTGCACATATACTTTTTCTTCTCGTGGTGTTTAAAAACAGGGCATGAGATGGAGAGACATATTCAGAACTTTTTATTGAGCTGCTTTTTTTCCATCATGTTTTGGGTGGCTTTGGGTCATGAGGTGATGCAAGGACATTTCTGTCAAGACCAGCTGCTGAAAGACTGGTACACTAAGGTACCGACTGAACATTTAAAATACAAATTTGCTTGTTATTCTGCTGTACTTCCAGGTATGGATTAATTGTTGCAAATTCCTATGTTGCTTAATGTAAATATCTGCATTTTATGCAAGGCATTATTTTGATTTTTGGTAATGTATTACTAAACAACTGACAAGGTAAAACTTAAAGTTTTTTTCAGTAAACAGATTTTAGAACAAAGAAGAGTGGTGAGAAAAACATTCTGAGAACTTGTGAAGACCTTTTCCCTCCTTCAATAACACCAGATCTTGTGGATGGAGTGTCACATCATGGTATGCTGGTTTGCAGGCAGGGAAGATGCTTTTCACAAACATACTTCTGAATTTGTAAAAACACTTAAGACAAAGAAAACCCTTTACTGAAGCACTAAAACCATAGAGAGAGGGATTCTGATGCAAGTCTTCAAAGGAAAAACACTGGGCTGCAGGCAACACAGTCGGAAGCACAACAAAAGACTTCTGAGGCTTAGCAAAGGCATGCAGGAGATGGGCTGGCTTGCCTGCCTGCATGGGGCTGGGAGAAAGAGTATTGGAACAAGATTAAAACATCGTTCTTAGTAGGATTTCTGCACAGTTTGCACAGCTGACTGGGAAGGCAGAACAGGCCCAGGCTATCAGCAGTTATCTCTTTCCCCAAGTGTTGCTGGGGTGGGAGAGTGGGAGGGTTGCTGCTGGGCTGGTGCATGCCTGGCTTTGCAGTTCTCCACAGCAGGATGCTTATAGGATTTCAAATATCTTCTCACAAATTCCTTACAACTACAAAAACACTTCTGCCTTCATTTAATACCTCTGGAATATATAATACAATGTAGATAGTAGTTTCTGTAATGCATAAATTGAAAGGTAACATGGGGAATCTTACATCCATCCATAGTAGCAAAATAGATCACAAAGCAAAGTACAGAAGCTACTCTGAGGACTAGTGAAGCTGATTTTTTTTTTTTTTTTTTATGCCCTAAACTACCAAAGCACTTTGTTTTGAGCAGTTTTAAACTTGGAGTCAGCAGAACAACTTGCTTGAAACTTTGCATGGGCCCTGACCTGCATGTTTTTTTTAGACAAAGGCAATGCATTGTCCTCAGGATGGGGTTATGTGTAGTGATGCTAGCATAGAGTTATGTCAAGATGATGCTTTTAAATTTGTACTTAAATTGTCTTCTTCTTGTAATAGACTTGTTACACAGATGTAAATTCTTAATCCTGCAACATGGTGCTGGTACTTCAAGTATTAAAACATCTTGGCTTCTCTGGATAAGCATTAAAATGCATGTCAGTGAAAAGTTTTTGAAGCTTGTGACTAAAAACCACTTTTATCAGTGTGCTGGCATCATTCTTGATGCAAAGACCTCTGAGCTACTGTAGTGTGAGATATAACCCATGGTTCTAATCATGTATTGTCACTAGAAGTTCCTTGATACTTTTCTGAATAGTAATTTTATTATCTTTACTTACTTTTACTTTTTACTTTATTATTTATGTTTGAATAAAATCCAGTCTGGATAATTACATTCTAGCTACATGAAATATTGTGCCACCGTAGTTTCAGTTGGTAGCTCTTTCCAATACTGTATGGTAGCCACTGTACATGATATTTTTCTGCAACATTTAAATTTACTTTATCTGCTTCCATAAAGTTAAGGTCCATGATTTGTATGCGTCCATCATAACAAGCTGATGTGGTATTGAGGTCTATCAATAGGCAGTGCTGGGTGAAGTTGTGGTGTGTTGGGTTGAAGAAGGGGCTGGCTGATGAGAGACTGTGGTGTATGGAGCTTGTCCTATGACTTTTGTTGCCATGTCACAGCCTCCTTGCCTCCTTTGCCTCTTCTGAAATTAGTCATGATTAACACATCTGAAATTTAGTCACGAATCTGTGCGGATGTGCCTAAGAGGGAGTGGAGGGTTCTTTGTTTATCACCACTTCCCCAATTCAAGTTTTAGTCTTATGACTTGCTTCAGTACATCAGGTTGTGCAGTTAATTTATCCACATCCTGCCTCCACTGAAACTTCTGCAGCCCTGTTGAGGTGCCTCACATTCACAGCTGACAGGAACAAGTGACGATTTCTGAAAATTGATGTTGAGTGTCTATGGCTACTTCTTGAGTCTGCAAAATCAAAGGCCAGTATTGCGTCCACTATGGCGTGTGATTATTCAGAGAATGACAGGGTGATTTTGTGGTTTCATAGCAGGAACCCACACTACTCCTTTTCTGTTTCCAAAAGAGTGATCATCTTATCTTAATTAGCCGAATGCATGGTAGCTCCAGACTGCTGGCGGTGTCTGGAAAGGGAAGACAGAAATGATACTTGCAGTGCTTAAAACAATATTGGAACCAATGAAAGCTGCTCTTGATGATTATATTGGTCTATAAACCAGCATATATTTGTGTATTGCACTCAGGTGCTGTTGTAGGTGTGAATTGTGAATTAAATTGTGAAGGGTACAGCTCTCATACCCTTGAAAGCAGCTGGAGCTGACCCAGCTGTCTGCCTGAGGGTGCCGGGCCAGCAGCGAGCTCCCTGCAGGGAATGGAAGGCCCAAGCTAGGGAATATCATGGTGTCTGGCTCGCAGGGGCCTTGCAGGGCATCTAGGATGTTGTACTGGGATGCTTCTGGGGTGGTAGGGGTGCACAACTGCTGGCAGGCTGTGTCCCTTTGAGCTGAAGGGGGCCTTTCTAGGGACACAGCACACACCTAGCCCTGCACTGTGGCTGGGGCTCAGCCCCTGGCCTGCTTGTAAACTGGCCTGTGCCTCACCAAGGTGTTTAAATGATTCCCCTGGGTCCTGAAGGCTTCCCCACATGCCTGCTTGCTAGTGTGACATCTTGGCTGGGAGCATTCCCAAATTCATTTGGAGAGAGGACCTGGGTAAGAGAATGGGGGATTCAGCCTTTTGCAAACGTACCCAAAATGTACAACTGATGATGGGCATATAGCACCCACTGAAGGGGTATTTTAAGGAACATCCCAACCTTTGAGCCAGCAAACTATATTGACCGTTGAGGAGGTGAGGGTGCAGGGCAGTAGTGGGTTGAGGTGAAACCCTCTGCTCCTGGAAGCTGAGGGAGAGTTGTGTTGGGATCTCGTCAGTGTGAAGAATCCAGCATTTTGTTATGTTAGCACCTTCTCATGGCATAATACATATATTTCAGCATTGAAGATAGGCCTTCAACGTCCTATAGCTTCAAAAACATTGGATTCTAAATTGGGTTTTGTTGGACCTGGATTAATTCCTCAGAGACTTCAGGCTGGCACGCCTCATCTAAACAGTCCCCTACTTTCTCCCAGCTTTGTATTTGCCCATGGCCTGCAATTCTGCTCCAACTCAGAAGGAAAATCAGATAAAATAACTGATTGAAAGGTGGAAAAGGAGAAGTATAACCTGATTTTAAGGCAAAGATAAAAGAAATGCCCATGAAAATGTATTTGAAATGTGTTCACACAAGGTCTCTAACTTCAGACTGTGCAAGAGCTTTGGCATTCAATGTTGCCTGTACTGGCAGAGAAAAAACAGCGAGAGAAGTGAAGAAAAGTTGAAAAGAAGCATTGAAGTGCTTCTGATGCAATTAAAACTCTGAAAAATGTGTATTACTTCTGCCACCCCACTGTATTCTACACGTCTTTGAAATTAAAATGACCAAAAAGTTATGTTACTTCACTTTCTCCTGTAATCTACCTTTAAGGAAAAGTGACCATGCTGTGTTGTGAGTCGGAGAGCAAGCTGTTCAGCAGCGTGGGTTACAGACGGTCACGCTTTTAACGCTCTCTGTCAAGTCCAGTCTATTTGTCACCCACTGAAGAGAAGATACCAGAATGCAGAAGGTGCAGTAATATCACAGCCTCGCTACATCAAGCCAGAAAATTTGTTTACTTGACACAAATATAGAATACGCTTCAGGTTCTGCTCCCTTGATGTACTCTGTTTGAGGATCCTCTCTTAGCTGAGTTACCAGCATCCCATTTTTTCTTTTTTCTCCTTTAGCATCAGGCTCTTCAAAGTGCATTCTTTATCTTTCATTCCTTCAGGTGTAAATGAGAAATGTGATTTTTCTTTTCTTTTATTTTTGGTGGGGCACTCCAACTAATACAGCTTTCATCTAGCACATTAAATGCACAGATTTCCACCCCTGCTTGCAGTGACCATTTGCCTGGTGTGGAGACACACCTCCAAAGCAGTTTCTTTAGTAATTGATTGTTTGGCTTCCAAGCAGTCTTTCTCATGTGGGAAAGTAGCTGCACTTTCTAGCAGTTATAATTATGCTCTCAGAGAAGCCTGTCACCTTCAAAACAGTGGGAAGGTGGGTAGTGGGGCCAGGAGAGACATACACAATTAGCATGTACGCTGTTTCTGGCCACTGCCTCCAGTGGCACTGTCAGCCCTTGATTGCTGTGTCCTCCTGGGGTTGGGGGTAACTCATGGAGGGGAGATGGTGGCTCGAAGTGAACAGAGGGCAGGTGAAGGGAGTTGGAGTGTAAGCATGCCAAAGCCAAGGGTGCAAGTGTTTTCCCCACAAATACAGAAGTGGATGGAAGAGGTAAGAGCACAGGTTATCAGAAACAAAATCTACTTCCTTGTAGATACAATTCCTTCCATCAGGGACCTTTTTATTCCCTGCTGTAGAAATATTGTCATCTCCTAGTTGTGCTGCTTTATCGCTGCCTCTCTCCAATTTGTTACTGGCCTGTGTGACAGCTCAGGTTGAAATATTGAAGAGTGCCCTGGTGAGAGTACCTTCAGGTAGGAAAAACCTCATCACCCATGAGCATGACAAGAATCAAACCAAAGTATTGTTATATGTGGAAATAACCAGGCTAGATGATACTGAAGTAGAACTTATTCTAGTATTTTCTGGCCATTATTCTAGTATTTTCTGGCCTATTTTAAGGGGAACTTATTCTGGTATTTTCCCTCCCTTGAAGAAGCTGGGAGATCCCCTGAGCTTTATTTTGAAGTAGTCTTGCCATTTGCAGGAAAGTCTTGGTGTGACTCGCAGTTTGTGACCCCATGGCTTCCCAGTAGCTCTGGGGACTTGTTTTTCTGGGACTCCCAGACTGTGGTTACTTCTCGGACATCCCCTTGGAGGCAATTCCCACAGCACAAGGAGCCCTAAACAGCATTACAGGTCAAAGGGAGAACTTGAAGTCTTGTCATCTCCCCTGCTGCCTGCTTTCTCCTTTCTTTTTGTTTGGGGGCAAAGAATGAAAGTCAGAGAAGCAACAGGGTGCTATGTGGATTTAGGGTGATCTGAACCTGCTTGAAATAACAAGGAATTTGTTGGACATTTGAAATAAGGTGGGCAGGAAAGAAGTGTTTGGAGGAAAACTAGCTTTCTTGTTTAATATGTCTATAACAGCAGTTCTAACAGGAGTGTTTTTCTAACTCAGAATTTAGTGTGTTTTTTTCCATCTTGACTGTCTCTCATATGTGAAGAATTCTGGATTTTCGTTTATTTCTATCTTTGGCTTCAGAGAAGTGGCAGACCTCCACTTGGTGTTTAATTCAGAGCAGGCTCTTCCGATGAAGTCCTCAGCTCACTTATATTGATGTGGCTTCCATGTGAGTGCAATGGGACTAATTTGCTGGCTGAGCTTTATTTCATTGCACAACAACCTCCAGCATCTCGCCATACTTAGACAAGAGGACAGCACCCAGTACTTTCCAGTAGTGCAAAAGCCATGTATGGAATACATTTATAGAAATTAAGATCTAATGTGTTTCAGAAAAAATAGATCCCTTAGTATGGGGCTGGTTTTGTGTGGTTTTGTTTAAGCAGAACTTAACGGACATCAGCTCTATTTTTCTCACATATATTGAAAGGAAACATTTTCCATGTGCTGGGGCTATAAATATATTTTCAAGTAAGGTGCCTTTTAGAGGTGTTTTTAATATCTGATGTCAGGGTGATTGTTCTTTGTGGCTTTACTCAGCCCTGAGGAGGTAATGCTTAATATTGTCAAGGCACGAGTTTGGATTCCACCTCAAGTCTGAGCCTGTAGTCCTCTGCCCTTTCTCTGCATTTTTTTTAAATCCCTGTTTGTTTTGCCCCCGCAAAGGCAATCGGTGTGACTCTCATTAAAAGTGGGGTTGATGATTTTGGCAGGCTGGGTGCAGCACAGATCACCAGACTCTTACTTCCAGGTGTATTTCATGGATTGCAAAAGCTGGGGGTCAGTTTCAAATCCTCAGAGAAAACTTGTTAAGATACTTAACTTGCTTTTCACTTACACGTTCAGAAGTGACTCATTAAAATCTCTATAAACATGATGATTCAGGCTATGTTAACAAGCAGGTCACGATCAGACATACAGATGTATTTAGATTAAGAGACTTCTTTTTAGAGTCCTGCCATCAGGCAGTATAGCTATGAGTCTAACAGAGTTAGAGTGAGTCTAGCACAGAGGTATGCAGTCAACTTTTTATCACATTGTTTTATTTTGAAAATTCCGTGAAAAAAAAAAAAAAATATATTTGTTAAAAGGCTGTATTTTGGTGTGTGTTTTCACTGATATATTCTCAGACATGACTAAACCTAACTGAAAATTCTGTCTAGCAAAAAAGTGATCCTCCTAAGTGTGATTTCTAACTCTGAGCTCATAAAAGCTCTCAAGACACTGGTGGAAAATCATTGTTGCTTTTTTGTTTGCGTTTGTTTGACAAAACAGAGCAACAACAAACAATTCAGGTTCTGGCCTTTCCTTGAATATTGATATTCCAGTCCCTGTGGTGGCACTGTGAACTGGACCGAAACTGGCAATGTGCTTCTGCTTGAGAAGAGAAATAAACCAGCCCCATCTCTCTGAAGTTTCCCTAGATGCCTCAGAAATGTTGTTTCAAGCCCTTTCCCTTTGGTACAGTCTGTGCTGGACTTGTGTTTCCTGAAGAACTTGTAAATATCTACAGCCTCTTTCATCCTGCAACCATGCTTAAGACCACCCCAGTCTTTACTGTGGGAAATTACCAGAGGGTTGCAGCCCTTCCGCTAGTCCATCCTGCCTTACCTCCAGGTGTTGCAGCAAGATGGGCTGATGTGCTGATCCCATCCAGCCCTTTTGCATATGTTATGGCCTCTTATGAGCCTGTTAGATCCCTTCAGAAGTACAGGATTTGTTAGATCTGCCACAACAACAACAACAAAGAGTCACGTCCTTTGACGCCCCTTCAGAGTGGCAGCTTCAAAGGGAGAAATGTAGGAGCCAGCACACTTTTAAGTGACTGGGTGATTTGAATTTTGCTCTTCTCTTTTTAAGTAGAAAATGTGGATGCAGCACTTACGCCCACAAGAAGACATAGGGATGGGATTCAGTTTTCAGCCATTATTAATGTAGTCCTGCAGAGGTGCAAGTTTCATCAGAGTTTTGTTAAGAGGCAAAGCATGCCGGTTTTTAGCCATACTTTAATATTTACTATGATGAATAGTCACTGTGCAATATGTTGGTTTTATTTGCTGCAGCTTGAGACTTGAATTTGAAAATTGCCATTTTCAAGTAAAGAGGGGGCATCAAAGTGAAGAAAAATGAGCACCTCTGAAATCAGCTCTCCTCCTGACTGTTCCTTATGAACTATGTGGTAGTACAGGCTCCAGGCACACTCACATGGGTCAACATCATCCTTGGCACTTCCTTCCTCTTCCTCGCGGCGCACTTGAAAGCGTGTGTCACCCAGTTCACAGGAGCTGTCAGCAGCAAGGGGCAGAGTGTGGGTGACTACCCCTGAGTATGAAAGGGAAAATTTCTGGGCTGGCTCCTCATGACCTTATCTTGTGGTGGGACAGCTTCAGAGACTGTCTTTCTGGCTTCTCAGAAGCCTCTGGTTGTCCCTATCAAAGCCCATGGCTTGCAGCCTTTCCCATGACAGCAGCCTGTCTGTTCAGCAGTACAAGTGAGGAGTGGAGCTGTTTTCCTGCCAGGAAATCCTCTTGTTGCTTGGATGACTGGAATGTCTGTCTTGGATGAATGGACTGTCTCCATGGATGGGATGTGGAAAGGGTGTCACGGGAAAATCCTCCTGGGTCTGGCTGATGCCACACTTAACAGGGGGTTTCCAGCATAAGATTTGCTTGCTTTATCTATTCCTTTTCTTATTCTAATAGCCATTAAAATGGCTATTTTATTAAGCCTTTTGTTGCCAGGCTTTTCTGACGGGGATCCAGGAAGAGCCCTGTACCATCTCTCTCTCACCTCACCTCCAGCTCAGCAGAGCCAGGCAGCAAGAGTTTGAAATCATGATATTGTGGAAGTGTGTGTACTATGGGACTAAGTCTGGAGCACAGCTGGCCCCAAACACAAATAAAAGAGGTGACATCCAAAGTGTGGGGCCGAAGTATTGTTTCCAAACACCTGCATCTGACGCGTGCATTGACCATGTCCCAGTTAGCCTTCTCTTGTGCCCCAATTTCCTTGAGGAAAAAAAACTTGAGCAAGCAGACTGCAAAAACTCTTGGCCCACTCCAGTCATATCCAGCCACACTAGTTGCTCTCATGGCTGGGAAAGCAAGCCTGTGGAGCATGATACACAGTTCATCTGCTACATTGTATGGCCATTGTGACTGCAGTGGTATTTTGGTGATGGTTATCTGTTAGCTGTGGGGTTGTGGTTTTTGAGGAGATGATATTGCTGATATAAAAGAAAATTAATGGAGTTTTGCTGGCTTGCGCCAAGTGTCTGCACTTAAATCTCTGGTAGTAAGTGTGTTATACGGACAAAGCTTCACAGACTAAGTGAGGGCTGCAGTGTTAGAGATGGGTATTCTGTGACCTTTATCAATCATAACAATGAATCATTTGTTAAATATCATCAAACAAAGGGCTCAGCTTAGGAGCTTGATATGCTTTGCCAAGTACGTTCATGCAGTGCATACAACATTTCTTGTTTTATTTCCAGCTACTCTTACTATTCTAATGTGCTCTTTTTTCATCTTTTCTGCTTCACAAAAATATTTCCTATTTTGTAAGACACATGGTGGCTGTTGCTGTTTTACATCTCTGCCTGCAATAAGAATGTAAAGTTAGCGTGTTGTTTATATTGCTCCACAAAGTAGATCTGATTTTACATACAGAGGCTTGGTTTGTTTCTGTTTTTGCATGTTACTGCTTTGCATTCAAAATTTGACAACAAATATAGAATGTCCAGGCTAAAAACCTCGGAGAAAATATCTTCAAAAGCCACTTTGTCTCATCGTGGTAGGGTTTTCTCACCTAAGTAATTATTCACTGAAGAAATTTTAGAATAAATACCCTTCTGAAGGCTGATAACTACGTCTCTGTGTGGAGATTCTGCTGCCTAGCCTCTTAGGCACTTTTCTGAAGATCCCAAATTTTATTCAGAGGAATACTGCCAACCATTAAGACTCCAAATTTAGAACTCTGTAAATGTTTAGAAGTTGTGAATTGTGCTAAATATTTGCTTAGATTTTGCTGAGATTTTCTTAGTTCTTATGAGATCAGTGTTGTGCTGAAAAAACATTACATAATGCCCAGCTTCTTGAAAGGGCCATAATAACTGGAGGCATTTATATACTTTATTTTATTTTATTTTATTATTTTTTTTTCCAGCTGCATTTTGTACTCTCCTTCCCCCCACGCCCCATTTGGGGCCTTTTGGTCCTACCCTGTCATCACTCATGCACGCATCTCATGTGAGACCACCTGCAGAGATCCAGACCAGAAAACTGGGCAAGACTCAAGATAATGATATTGAAAATGCTGAGACTGTTGTTTCAGTTTACTGTGTGGTCCAAGAAAGAGCTATGAAGGATGGTACAATATAGGGAAAGGCCTAGGCAACCTAGAGAATGGTGCAAGCAGGAGGAAATAGACTGGGGGAGAGGAGTTCTTCAAAGCCTCAGTTGCCACTGGTGAAGGCAAACTGTATCTTGATGCTTCAGTAGAGGGCATTGTACATTTTGGTTGTGTTGACTGTTGTCCTCATGTAATTCTTGGGGGAGCCTATCATGGAAATTGTTCTCCATGCATAAGGTAAGGAATATAGGACCATATCAGTTTTTATTATCAAGAAGTGAGACTCAAAACCTTAAGCACTTATATTTGCTGTTTTATTTGGGGTGAGACTGAGAATTTCTCTGTATCCTTACTCAGCTCTCACTCCCTGGTTAACCCAGTCTCACAAGTAGAAGCTGAGAAGGAACCTTGGAAAGATTTAATTCTATATTGGCAGCTGGACCACACAGGCACACTAAACTACTGTCCCTTTACTTAGCTCTTGTAGGAGACCACCCAAATGAAATCCCCCATTCTCTCAGGACACACAGAATTGATGCATATCACACAGTATGGGGCAGCAAGATGGGATTATTGCTGTGTTTGTGTCATCAGTGTTGCTAATTTGTCCATTGTTTTGTATTTCCTATACTGTGAATGTTAGTACCACCAGATGGTCAGATTAATGTTTAGAAAATAGTAAAGAAATGGCATCCTGTGTATGTATGGGAAATATGTGTGTCCTCCTTACAAAAGGAGAACCTTAGGAAGAAAATATGGGGACAAAGATCAGAGGGTGGTGTCTTGAAGGAGGTTTGCCTTTTCCCTCGGTTTCAATTAAAATCTTGTTGTTGTGACCCTATTGTGAGTTGCGCCAGAATCCTGTTGTATTTTATCTAGAAGGGCAAAGTTGCAGCAATGCAGCCACAGTCTCAAGCACCACCTCTGCGGTTTTGATTAGGCCTGGAGCTAAATGAGGTGCTCCTAGGGATGGAGAAAATCTGCTGTAGGAGTATTATCTTCTGAGTGGCCCAATTTTTGTAGGAAGAAAGGTCAAGAAAGCTTCGAAAAGTGACAATTTTTATCATTTTCTGTAATTTACCCAGGACTGTTTCAAGTCATATGTCACTAGGACAACCATCCATTTACAAGCTTCTCGACTGAAATGACTTATTCTTCTGCTTACCTGCTAACATTTTAACATGAGCTGAGGGGTAATTAGCTGTTTTCACTTAACAAGTTTAAATGTTTTTGGTCTAGGAATTATAACAACAACAGCATTGTTGCCCATTTTTTTTTTTTAATGATAGAGTAATTGACTGCTCAGTGGCAGAGGTATGAGGCCAAGGAAGAGGTAGTTTATCACTAGAAAATTGGGTTACTGCTTTGCAGAACACCGGGGTAATGATGGCATCACATAATTGTATATTAAGGTAATCTGCTCATTGTTTCCTGGGTAGCTTTCCGAGGTGCAGGGCCAAATACAACCTTGAGATCAGTCACTTAAGAGCTTCGCCGGCTCTTGGAATTGTGCTTCCCATTCCCTGTGCTTTGTGTCGCTTTCAAGAA
Source organism: Anas platyrhynchos (assembly GCF_047663525.1). Classification (NCBI taxonomy): domain Eukaryota; kingdom Metazoa; phylum Chordata; class Aves; order Anseriformes; family Anatidae; genus Anas; species Anas platyrhynchos. The sequence continues at coordinate 40,428,022 of NC_092590.1, forward strand.
ATGCAGCTTGTCCTTTATTTGTTGCTTACTTTCATCATTTTATTGCTGGAAGGCCATAAAAAAGTGTTGTGTGCTCCCAAAACCATGATTCAATGGGAGAAAAGTAAAAGTCAAGATGGGTTTGAGTCATCCATTGGCCTTAAAAATCAGAAACATTTGAGATCCATTATAATATAGCATAGAGAACAGGAACAATGTTGGAAACTTGCCCCACTGGCATGCAGAGGTAATGATGGAAAGAAGCGTGCCCTAAAAAAGGGTATAAAGTTTTCTTGATTATTAGCACTGTTATATTTTATGAAGGATTATGAACACATACACAAATGTGCACACACAAACACAGTCATCCCACACAGTGAATAGGCATGATTATTAAAGCTAACATCTATGGTTATCGGCATGCTCTCACTTTCCTTTCAAGTGCCTTCCCTTAGCATTTAGCTATCTTTTTTCCTGGATATTTTTTGCCTTCCAAAATTTATGAAATATTTCTGTCATCTTGAGGACAATGGTTATCTATTCTATCACAATCAAGATACCTGCTGTAGCTTTTTATTTTCCCTGTAGAAATTGAAGAAAAATCTATGTTAAGGAAAAACACATCAAGTACTTAATATATAGTAAATTTATTAGAAATCACTCTGTTTGTCCAGATTTTAAAGGACATAGGACTGAGAATATACTGCAAGATATAATAAAAAAATCTTCTGTTTTCAGACGAGGTATACTAAAATCATGTGGCAAAACCAGCTGGGAGGAGTTGACACATTTTCATATATATCACAGGGACAGATGTAGTCTTAATGTATAATGTGGGTATGGTGGGAGGAAATGTTCACCACCCTCACTCTTCTGCTTCTTGCCAAATTGTTTTTGCTTCACAAGTAACTGTTCTCTTTATTGTGGTGTAATAATTCTGGGTTCTGCCTGAAATCCATACAAATAAACTTGGTAGTTCACATGGTTGTGCAGTAAATGTATGCGATCATGAGGGCTTTACAGACTGCATAGTGATTCAGTCATGGTCCTGATTTGGAAGGAACAGGAAGCTTGAAGGAGATGGATCTCACCATAATCACATCCTGCAGCTCTTCAGAGAATACCACATAAGGGGAAGTCTTCAAAGGTTAGATTAAGTCCTTTGATGACAGATTTTTTTTTTAAATAAAAAAATAAAAATCCTTTTTGATCTTTTGGTGCATTTTGGAGCTGCACATCTAAGCTGTATTTCCCCCTAACCCCCACCCCCCAAACCAAACCAAACCAAACCAAAAAACAAGCAAACAAACAAACAAAAACAACAACAGCAAAAACAAAACAAAAACACAGAAAAAACTGCTAAGAAATGGAATGCTGTGAGGCTAACCAACCCCTGTGTGTTAGGGGTTGGATGCTACTCCAGGATAGCTCTCAACAGCACCTTCATACCAGCCTGACAGCAGCATCTGAAACAGCTGTTTGACAGTATTTGGCACTGTATCCACATCTAGCATTTTTTCAGCCCACTGGGAACATCTTCAGAAAATTCTGCTATCCAGTGACGTATCTGAATGTTTTTTTCATTAGTATTTTGTGCGGTGGGTGCTGTCAGCCACGTTACTTGATACAGTTGCTTTCTGTAGATTATCTTGGGAGCAGGGCAGCATCACAAATTTTACAAAGAAAAAGTTGGACACTCATTGTGTGGGATCTGCCTGGCAGAAAATGCATTGGTGGTGACCTGGAGGAGCAGAATATTTATTTACTGCCAATTCCATTGACAGCAACCCAAGTGACTAGTCTATTTTTTTTTTTTTTTTTTCTATGAATGTTGTCTACAAATATCTTTTATTTTATGAAAAGACTTGGAAGACACTGGGTCCTATGCAGAGGCTGGCATATAGGGGAAGGAACAGATTTATTAGGTATTTATAGCAAATATCACTTAAATGGTACAAATTACAAATGTTACACTACTGTAGGAAAAACAGATCAGATTATACTTGTGCATACAAACCTTGTTAAATGTTCTTTTAAGAAATGCACAAACCTGGACGTGATTTATTCTGGTGGTTATTTATATTTTCTTTTTTTCTTCCAAGTGTGATGGATTGCCTGATTAATAGTACCTGGATCTCTGCCAGCATTAAATATAAACTACACTTTTTTTTTTTTTTTTTTTTTTTTTTTTTTTTTTTTACTTGCAGATTTGTAAAGATTTACAAACTTTTTAGATATCAGCAGAATGTTTAACAAATGGATTCTGTTTTGAATTCCTTCTGCTGTACAGAATTGACTTGAAAAGAATTCAGAAACAAACATTTTCATATTATTTAATTCCAAGATACTCTAGCTGGCCAGTTTAGTTTATTCCCTGTTCAGTTTATTCCCCACTTTCTTAGTAATAGGTTGTATGGTCTGTTTTAACTTTGAAGAGCAAGCTTCAAGGGGGCAAATTGTTTGAAAAGTGATGGTCCTAGGTGTTCTCAAATTTATGAACTTGCTGGAAGCCCCAGTGTTTCTTTATCTTCCTCAAAATAAATGGAACATGAAGCTGAATATTTAGTGGGAATTTAATTGGAGTAGTAAACTGAAGGGAGTAAGCAACGCAATGTGGAATGTTCCTAAATGTGGGGACATTTTATTAAGCAAAGTGATTATCACTCTAATGTGTTCCGTTTCTTCAGAATGTTTTTTCATGCTAAAAATCAAAACAAACCACAAACCAGCCTGTCAGCAATGATTGCATGCTGAATAAAATGTATGAGGAGTGATATGGACAGGGCTTTCAGTGACATGATCTAGTCAGAGGTGTCCCTGCCCATGGGGTGAGAATGACTAAATGGTCTTTAAAGGTCCATTCTCCAAATTCTGTATGTTTAGAACCCCATTAACAATAGTAAATTTCTTAATAGGACATTTAAAAGTTAAATACTCATGTCTGCAGCATCACATAAAGTCACTGGCCTGGAACAAAAGTTAGGTTTCTTGGTATGGTTCCTCTCAGTAGTGTTTTGTGTACAGTTCCCGTGTCATGATTAAAACTTTGAACAAAACCAAGTTGTTTTCTGTCTTATAAATTGAGTTATTTTTCTAAAGAAAACTGCCAATTTCCTCTTGGAGTAACAAAATTAAGTTCATGTAAAGTGGAAAAATCTGAATTTTTTAATATTGATAGAGCATGAAAATTTGGGTTTATACTGGGAAATGATAAAATTACTATCTTTTTAATCTGTGAACTTGTTCCACAGGCTGATGTTACTGGGAATATACATACCAGCCCAACAACAATTAGCTGAGTACCTAAGGCAAATACAATAGGATTTCTCTATAATTTTGGTATTCTCAGAATCCTATGTTGAAGATGGCTTTGGTCATTCTGTCACTTTGGCATCCCCATTGACCAGCTCATGTGTGGTTGATGATTTCCTCTTATCCCCCTAATCATGTAGGTCCTACTCTAGAAGCCAACCCAAAATAGTTCAGGGAGGTGACTGTTGTGTTGTGGAAGTGCCGACCCCACAAGTCAGTGCTGGGTGCTGAGGGACACAACCCAGCATTTTTCCAAAATAAAGTCCTGCACACATTGATGCTGGAGCATGCTCAGTGTCGAGCTGTGAACATTAGGCTAGTGAAAAATCACAGGAAAAAATGCCTGTTGTTACTGTCAAAAACTTATGCAGTGAAGCTTCAGTGCACGACAGTATTTCTCTCCTATTCTCATTGTAATCATTTTCAAGTTTCCTAATTTCTGGGAGAAACACATGTTTTGTTTTGTCACATATGACAAGATGTTAATGTTGCCTTACAAGAACCTCTGTTTTTCTTGTTGTTAATTAGGAAAAAACAAATCTAGTGACTGTCTTCTAAGTTACCCAGCAATTAAGCAATGAAATGTTTCTCTTTCTAGTGCTTGTTCTTAGAAGCATTTGGAGAGCTGAAGATGGCTATTAATCTTTTCTGTTATCCTCCCCCTCCCCCCATTTGATCTTTTTCTGTGGAACTGAGTGATGCCATTTTCATTTTATCTTCTGGGCTGGAATGCTGATGCTACGCTTTGAGACTTAGCAAACAGATGCATCAGGCTGACTGTAGCATTTCTCTTCAGGTTACATGCCATTGTTTGTATGGAAAAAAGTGTTTTGTTTTGAATGATATTTGTCTAATACTTCCAAGGCATCTGTCCCTTTGCTGTATTTTTTAACTACCACTTGTTTTTTAGCATAAGCTTTGGGTCACTGATCAAAAGAATTATTGAAAGTACTAAATGGACATTTCAGAAACATGACAGAAAAAGGCAGTGTTTTATTATTCTTATTAATCTGTTTTTCTTTAATGATAGCTTATCTAGCATCCAGTCCACAGAAGTGTCCTTGAATGGGCTGGTGTGACTTCTCCAGTATAAACTATACCAGTCAGCTTTCTCAAAGTGAAGCAAAATGTTTATGGCATCCTGCTGAGAGGACACTTTCAAATCCCGTTAAGATCTTATGGCACAGCACTGCTGGCTGCCTAAATAACAATTTGACAGGACAGCTCAGTTTATTATTTTCTGGGGATTAGTATTGTATCCCAAATGAATTAACCTAAGTGATAGATGCACTCAGGGAACCTATGGCATTTTTCAAATGGCTGAGCTCAATCTTTACGAGGCTAGTATCACAATGCTGATGTGATAGCTGAAGATGCTCCAGCCATCAGTGGAATTAGGGAGAATTTCAGAATGGTAATTCACATTGTCTTGAGCTCCCCCAGCTAATCCTCTAGTGTACATGGCTGCTTTTGAGCTTTTCTCTGCATTACTTTTCTTCTGGTTTAAATAAGCTCTGTGCTCTGGGTGCTAGAGGGATAAGTTAAGAGTAGAAATAGTATGAAAAATACACATGAACACTTTGCATAGTTTGGGCAGGTGTTTATAAAGATGGGACAGAGAGGCATTGGCTAAAATGGTCTTAACTACAGGCCAGGTATATCCTGAACTGTGAGCCTGAAAAGCCTGTGTGCAACTCCTGCCTGTCAGGGCTAAATCCCTGTAGGTTCCCCACTTCATGGCCGCACTAAGATATCCCAGGTGGCTACAATCTGTCTGTGCATATGGCAGGAAACACTCCATTCCTATCACTTTTTTAGCAACTTGTGTCAAAGACCTGTCTCCTTGAAGATGTTTGATCTTTGAGGCAGATCAAGCACATCAGAGCCTATCCAAATATGATAGCATTGGCTATTCTAATACACAGCCAGGGGAGCAGTGGCAATACTGCCTCACCCAACCAGACGGTGTTAGGAGTTATAATTACTAAAGACGTGGAGATGATGGGGGTAAAACTTAGTGGCACAAAGTCTAACTGTGATGCTTGATGATAAGAAATTAGAAAGAGCCCTCTGAGCATTGCGCTTGGGGAAGCTGTTTAAGCGATAAACTCAATGGACTCCTGAGAGCATGGCCTCAGTACCAGGTTGTGTTGGTTATAGAAGTTCTAGCAGTAGAGCTAATATTCTTTCTTTCCTGCTGGCCTGTGTTGAGGTTTTGTTCTTGCTCACCAGCATATGACAGGGTTCTGTAGCATGCACACTTTGTAAACTTGACCATTAATGTTAAATGTATTCTGGATGAGAATCTTCCCCATTCTTCCACTTGAGCACATTCTGAATCTTTTGCATGGTGAGATGCACTTTGTACGGAGAGTAAACTTACTTATTACAAAGGTTTTAATGCTAATAGGGGGGCTAATATCAACTCACGGTGATGGAGCTGGCATTTAGTTTGGGTCACTGCATTAGCTGTTCTTGCCTTTTCAAGTGTGTTGTAAGCAAAACCTCTCCGATTAAGTCTAACACTGCAGTCACAGAAAAATAATTTAGAGGCGAAAGAATGATTTGTTCTTATGCCTTGGACAGTGCTGTGTACAGTCTCCCTGTTGGGTACGGTATTCCCTGGCTGTATAAGGTCGTCTTGCACTGCTAAAGCCTTTGCATTCTAACACTTCAACCGTGCACAGAGCAAGTCCAACATATTTGACATAGTTGCTGTTATAGGTTTTAAACTGACTAGTATTTAGGTTTCTTCTTCATGAAAGGCATTATAAAAGCCAGACCGCTGCTATTAATAACAGATGTGATCTACCTCTGGCACATTGCAGAGATTCAGTTCACTAATCCATTACATTACACCCTCTTATGTTGCAGTATTCTGCCGGTGGAAGACTCAAGTGCAAGATGCACTTTTATGTAATGTTTATTTAAATATAGAGAGCTTACCATTAGCGAGTTTTACATGCATACATGTATCCTGCTTTTATTTGCAGAGCAGGGTCCACAGCCTGGACTTGGGAAGGCATTCTTCTATGAGGTACAAATGCAGAGTCAGAGTCCCCTATTTCAAAGGTGCCTTGGCATTTGGTGCCAGGGAGCACGTGCTGGGATGTGGATGTTAGGGCAATGTGCAGAGAGGGGATTCGGAACAGTAGTAGAACTTTACACTTGCCCAGATAGCTGTCAGATGACTTCCGATTGTGAAAACTGCAGTTTTGGTCTAACAGTTTATTAAATCCCATTTCAGGTACTTCTGTGTTCTTTATAATTTAGGACTTAGTTATTGTTGATGTGTACTGAAAGAGCATGTTAGATTTTTTATATAACATCCTTCTTTGGAGGAGCAGAGAACAGGAAGAATGTATATTAAACTGGATCTAATGCATGTGTTTTAAATAAGAATATATTTTTTTCCTTAAGGGAAAACCATGACCCAGACAAGATGTCATTTCCACTTGGGAAAGCTAATTGTCTCACTTGGCAAAACTGAGAGTATAACTTGGAGTGGATTTTTTTTACTTTATGTATTTTTTTTTTTTCCCTGTGAAAACTTTTGCTGTACTTGTTCTGTACAGGGTTTCTCTGAGGGCAGAAACTCTGGAAGCCAATGGATAATCTTAGCAAGATGGAGAAATTGTGAGGACACGCTCTAGGGTCTTTATAAGGTGCTCTCCTGCATTTCTTGTCTTTTATTTGCGTGTGCATGTGTGAAGGATTCAGGAAAGCATTGGATAGGTAGTAGGAGAAGACTTTTTGATTTTCAGCTTAAATTATGAAGCAGATTGTTTTATTGCATGTTAAAGACGAGTCTTTTCAAACTATAATCAAAGATATAAATGTTTTATTCGTAGCTGAGACATAGTTTAAGGCCAGAAGGGACCATTATGATCATCATTTCTAACCTCCTGCATAATTACTATTTGCTGTTCCTGAGTGAAAGAAAAAAGTAGCTGTAGTTTCTTGGAGAAAGATCAGTATAAGCCAAACACATTTTAAACTAATTATGAATACTGTGTACAGTACATATAATAAAGCTGAAAACATGAACGTGCTTTGTCCTGGGCTGCATTACAAAAAAATATTTTAGGTGAGTCTTGACTTTTTCAAGATTGCATCAGAATTGTTTTTCAAATGATCAAAGAAAGGAAGGCAGGAGTAGGCTTGACATTTTAAAATCCTTTTTGTTGCTACTATTTTAGGCTTTTTGAAACTTCAAACTCTATAAAAAGGTAAAGACTGTGTACACATTTGGGCTAAAAAGAGAAGAATGTGATATTTGCATGATAGGAATTGATGCCATAAACACTGTACACAATGGTATTTCTCTGGGGAAGATCTTTTAACACAAAATGTTGAGCTTGAAGATTCCTGCTACTAAATGCTCATTATAAAATCAATATACTTACATATCATTTTCATTGAGTAAATGTTAAAACAAATGTCATAGAATCACAGAATGGTTTGGGTTGGAAGAGACCTTAAAGACCACCGAATTCCACCCCCCCGTGCCATGGGCAGGGACACCTCCCACCAGACCAGATTGCCCAAAGCCTCATCCATCCTGGCCTTGAGCACCTCCAGGGATGGGGCGTCCACAGCTTCTCTGGGCAGCCTGTGCCAGGGCCTCACCACCCTCACAGCAAAGAATTACTTCCTTACATATAATCAAAATGTGCTCTCTTTCAGTTTAAAGCCATTATCCCTTGTCACCACGCGCCCTGGTAAAAAGTCCCTCTCAAGCTTTCTTGTAGGCCCCCTTAAGGTACTGGAAGGCTGCTATAAGGTCTCCCTGGAGCCTTCTCTTCTCCAGGCTGAGCAACCCCAACTCCCTCAGCCTGATTTCATAGGAGAGGTGCTCCAGCCCTCTCCATAGCCCTTCTCTGGACCTGCTCCAACAGGGCTGTGTCCTTCTTGTGCTGGGGGCCCCAGAGCTGAAGGCAGTGCTCTGGGTGGGGTCTCACAAGAGCAGAGCAGAGGGGGAGAATCACCTCCCTTGGCCTGCTGGCCATGCTTCTTTTGATGCAGCCCAGGGCACCGTTGGCTTTCTGTGTTGAAAGCGCACATTGCTGGCTCACATTGAGCTTCTCATCAACAACTACCCTCAGGTCCTTCTCATCAGGGCTGCTCTCAATCCATTCTGCGCCCAGCCTGTATTTGTGCTTGGGATTTCCCCGGCCCATGTACAGGACCTTGCACTCAGCCTTGTTGAACTTCATGAGGTTCGCACAGGCCCATGGCTCTGCCCTGTCCAGGTGTCTCTTATCTTATATGAAGATAATTTTATCATGTGCATCTACTATCAAGTAGCACAGATTAAATTTGCATGGATGAAGCAGAGCATATGAAGAAATGCAGTGTCACTGCATAAAATTAAGGTCAAGATTTATTCTAGGCCATCATCTTCTCTTACAATATTTTCAGTGAGCTGATTTTCATTAAGGTAGGATTTTTGGCTAGGTACTCTGAATTTGACGAATACAATAAAATGTTTCTTATCATCCATACAAACCACTTAAGTTATAGAGAATGTTCAAATGTTTGTTTTCTGACAATGCGATAGGGGCACATATGTTCATTGCCCACAAGATCTGTAGGTGCGAACTGGATCCATGGGCAGAATGTTTCAAGTGAAAAGACAAGAAAACAGGAGATTTTATTGGTTATCCAAAGATGTGGTGGTGTCAAAGGAATATTTCTCCATGAAGTTAACATTCAGGTGAAAGGTCAGTGGCATCTGCACTAGGGACTGTATTTCATGCAACTTGATCGACCTGTTTCTTCTCAGATGCAAATCCTCATTTATCAGTGTCACCCCTGGTAGGAAATTGTATGTGGCTAGGATTACTATTGGTTCTTTTTTTTCCCAGCCCTGTCTTCTTTTTTCTGACCTCTAGAACTCTGTTCAAGCAGATTTATGGGAGATTTGGTCCTTTTTGTCCTTTTTTTTTTTTCTTTTTTTTTTTTTTTTTTCTTCTCTCTCTCTTATTTATTTATTTTACTCCCTGCAGTCCCTGTCAAAGGAGGGAGCCAAGCTATAGCTTCTGCAGAGAGAGCCAGAAAGCTGTCAGGCTTGTCAGGCTGAGGTGTCCACCATGAGGACGAGAGGGTCAGCAGCAGGCTGCTGTTGTGTGCGTGGAGCAGCACCACAGAGCTGAGCAGAAAGTAGCTCTGGAAGGGCTCTTTTGAGAGGCATGGAGGGGATGGAGAGGAACAGAGGGATGTAAAAGAGCCCTGTGTTGAGATTTGAGTAAACTCCACATTGCAGCCTCATTGGCAGTGAAGTTGCTGACCTTTCCTTTTCACCTCATGGTAAAATGTGAACGAAGATGGGATCAAGTCCAATCCCTACGCATTGTTTGTTCCTTCAGCTCTTTAGGTTTCCTGCCTCAGGTGGCTCAAGGCAGGGTTTCATACACCCATGTTGGAAGCTGCAGTACCGACCGCTCTCCATCTACCTGAGCTGGCTGTGGGTCTGCTGGGGAGGGGGAGAGGTGAGAGGCAGCTAGTTGTGGCAATTGTCACAGAGGGCAGAGAGATAGCAAGGGACAGAGACTAGACTGTTTCCACCAAACTTTTAAAATCCTGCTTATTATAGAAAGGAGAGAAAACGTTAGAACAGTGTCATCTGGAGTAGAAAATCACAGATAATGTGAACACAGGGAAGAAGCAGAAGGCTAGGAGTTGCCTCTGTGCTCAGAAGAGCAGAAACAGGAGCACCACAAAGACACTATGGGAAGGACTGATTTATCTGGATCGCAGTTAAGGGATGATTTGTCCTGATAGTCTGAGAATCAGTTGTCTAATGTCTAGCTGACTCAGATCCCAGCAGCAGTCTGTCATCCTGCTGCAGCTTGCTCTAAGGGTGGCTCTTGGAAGGTAGCTCAAGAAGTGATTCCCTTTTTTTCCTACGGATGATTTCCACCTGCTCTTTTATGAATGCCCACCAGATCAGTAGCTGGCATGCACTTTTGTGAGCAGATACCTCAGTCAAACGAGAATCTGGCAGTCTTCAAATCCTTTCTTTCCTGAGTTGCCGCTGGTGCAGTTATTGAAGCCATGACACAGCTGTAAGCCTGACCTGAAGCCCCTTGCAGATGGTGTGCATCAGTAGGGTTGAGATCAGCATCCTTGAAATACCAGTGCAAAAACTGTTAGATCAGCTTAGCCACTAACTCTGATTTAGAGCAAAGTTGTACATCTACTTCTAATTATCCCAAATGCAGTCTGTTATAAATCAGATAGATACAAATTAAATCATAGAAGATGATATCATAAATTATAACTCAAAATCTGAGGTTAAATCACACTGTAAATGGATCCAGAGAGCCCTAATTCTGCTCTTTGGTGGCAACAGAAATAGCCACGGTGTGCTAGTCACACAGTAAGCATGTGGAAAAGCTGTTAGCCTTTAAACAACTTGCAAGCAAAGGGCAGGGTCACCCTGCCATCCCTGTTCATGGATGTCCATGAAAAGGAAAGCTTCTTGGACCATTTCACTCACCCAAACAACGCTGTCTGCCAGCATTCAGAACAATGTAACCATGAACTAGTATACACAGTGCTGAACAAATACTAAAAAAAAAAAAAAAAAAGCAAACACCCCTCCAGTCAAAAAGATCAATCCACTCCAAAAACATTTAGTAAGTAGTTTCATATAGGCTATCATCTGCATCTGTCTCTTTGTGCTCCAGCCTGAAATTAACTTTCTCTTCAATGTCTTCCCAAGATTTACTTTGCAGCTATATATTTGTATGTGGAGGCAAACAATTTAAGAAACCATTTCCCCCACTAGAGATTATACTTTTTGAAAGTGCTTATGAGTTTAGTCAAGCTTCTGAAAAGCAGAGCAATTTATTTTGACTTATTTATTAGGGAAATTGATAGTGTAAGCGAAGTATTTTATTGTAAGTAGTGTCGTTATCACTGAAATGTGAACAAAGTATGACAAGTTGCGCTTGAATTCTACATCCAGGTGTTAACTTGAACTGGAAATTAACCTTAATGGTGCTTTTTTTATATTACTGGAAAGCAGAAAGAATTATATATATATATATGTATATATATTAATATCTACTTTTCCTGTGGCGTTTTACAAGGAGGTTTTCTGACAGTCTTCAGTGCTACAACAACATTCTGCAGCACTGTCATAGTCTTTGAAAATATGCCTCAGCCTCAGAATCAAGTGTAGATGAACTCAGTGGCATCAAATTAGTCATGAACAAAGCCACAAGGTCCATGCAAAGTTTAACATCTTTGACATTTACATTTCTAATGGTTAAAGTGACATAAAGGAGGAGAGGAAATGGTGTATGGCATAGCAGAGGAAAGAATGGAGTGGAGAAGATGGTACCATGCTCATACTTTGGAAAATGGTTTGCATTGGCTGAGGAGCAGTTTGGTTAGCTGAAGAATGAAACAAACTGCTGAGGGGTGTATGCAGAAGTGAAATGTTTGCTAGAATATTTCCTAGAAAGACTGGAAACAGAGGACAAAGAGGGATCTCAAGGATTATCGAGTAAAGTTCTCTGTCGTTACAGGCTGTGTCACTTAATCCCTTCTAATCCCATAATTAGTTTTCTTTTGTATTTAGAGGTTTCATTTTCCCACTAATTTGCTTAATTCATTGTTTGTCTCCCTGTCTCTAAAACATTTATTACCATCTTTTTGATATCATAGGTACGTTTTGGTTGTAACTGGTATTGGGCTGCTGGTTTATCCTCAAAGACCTACAGTTAATTTGTATTCAAGAGTATTTGTATCTCTATAGCATAGCAGTTTTAGCTAGGAAATATACAGAGAAGAATTCTAATGTTAAATGGAAAAAACGATTCAAATAGGAGTTCTTTGTGCTCTCTAAGTTATAAGTATTATAAATAAATTACTTGATAAAGTAATTCTGTTTATGATAGCTACCAGGTGATGTGCTGCATTGTTCTAGAGAAAATTTAACTTTACAGTATTTTCTCTTGATAGTTAGAGCTTCTATATTATGGTTATCAGTTAGTGCTTCATCATCATCACAAGGTTATAGATACTTTCTAAACTCTTTAATTGTGTTGGCAGACATTTTAAGGGCACTTAACCACAAAAGTATAATGCAGAAGACAGTACCTGGAAAGTCTCCTTTCTGTTTTTCTACTTGAGAAGAAACAATTGGCCCCTGATAAGAAGTGCTGCAGTCAGAGCCACAGCAGTGCATGGAAAGAAGCAGCCAGCAGCAGCAGGTGAAGCAAAGCTATTGGTGACTTTGGTTTATCCTTTTGTCACAGGTCGGGGAGCTGCCAAGACCGGAGTCACAGCTACTGTCCTCCCTCCAGTAGCCCTTCTGTTCTGACGACTGAGCTGCTGTTGAGCAATGTTTGTGACACCGTTTCCACTTGTGGTTACTATTTGGTGAGCCAAGATAATTTCTATTTCTTGCTACTTGAAGTTTAGGATTGCCTCTTGGCCACCTTTCTACTCATACTGTTCTGATTTTAATACTGTGGCCACTTTTCTATTCATCCTGTACTGATTGTAGCAAGTTCCAAGTATGAACAGAAAAATGTCTGTCGAAAGCTGATTGAACCATTCTCAGCTTTTTGTTCTTCAGTTAGTGATCAGAGAAGCACTAATTATTTGACGGTGGCTGATGACTGGTGGAACAACTTTCAAAAGAAGCAGACTGTCATAGGAAAGTATTCACCAGTAAGGAAAAAAGCAAAGAGTGAGGCTACTTCAGGGTTCAGAAGGGTAAACTATAATCTGAACTGGCTGACGCAAGGTCAGATGTCTCTGCTTAGCGATGTCCTAATTAGTAATGCCTCTGATGAACTAGGAGAGCAATACTGCCAGTCTGATGTTAATCACATGAACCTCACTCACTTAATTGGATTGTGTTTTGCCACTTTGCAAATCCTAATTATACAAAGTGACTGTTTAGCAACAAACATGCTTTAACTCTAAAAAATATTTTGTTTCCCTTTGTCATGCTTGTCATTAAAATAAGGCCCTTTCAAGAAGTATGCTTCTGCTCCAGTTAGACGGCAGCTATGGGGTTTTTATTTTTTTCATCTGAAATCAATATTTACTGGTAAAATCCCACCAATGGGGTGTTTCTACAGTTTCTAAAGCGATGATGCAAATGGAAGAACATTGTCACAAAATAATGGTCTCTTGCTGGTTCAGAAAAAACAAAGCAGAGCAAAGTTATTGATTGCAAAGCAGGGAGACATTGACTGTATGACAGTGTTTTCTTGCAATGAGGTTGTAAGTTACTCTTCATTTCTGTTAGTCCTAATGAATAATATAGATTTATTTGTTTTGTTATGTGGGTGTTGGTGCAGGAGTGATTACTGCACTGTTACTGTCTAACTGTATTCTGTTTGGGCTATAAAATAGAGTGACCGATTTGGGTTTCTAGAGGTAGAGGACTTAAGACTCTCCATCTCCACTGTGTCGTTCAGCAAATCAGGCTACCTCTTCGTGTTGTTGTATTAAGAGATATGTTATCATCTTATCTCTCTGGGGTGTACATTTCTGTGACACTCAAGGATCTGAGGAAGTTTAGTGGAGTCTGACTCTTCTAGTTTCCAGAGATGTCTCTTTCTTTTGCTTTCTTTTCCATCTGTGCATCTCATAGCATCTAGTCCTCCTTCCTAGCATCTCCTATATGGCAGCCATGGCAGGGACAGGCTATGAACTTTCTGTTCTTGATGGTGAGTAAAACAAATTAGGGGGTATTTCCCAGTGCCTGCTATACAGAGAAAATTGTATCCTAGCAACCAACATGAAATGTCATCTTCAAACAACTGCAATTGTTTGTGCAAATATATGTCCTGCCTGATTATGGCTGCCTACAAGGTGGCTGAGTTGGAGCAGTCCTTTTTTTTTATTATTATTATTTTTATTTGCTTATTCTTTTAGGATCAACCCAACCTAAAGACAAATATTTAGGAGTAAACATTTTTTTGGAGTAAAAAACAAAAACAATATTTGTCTTTATAGTGGGTTGGTCAAAACTACAAGTGTTGGCCTAAACTGGCTCCCACTAAAAGCAGTGATGAAGCTCCCATAATGGCAATGGTTGAGCTAAAACTGCCTGGTAAATTATGCTAGGGCAGCTTCACAGAATCACAGAATTTCTAGGTTGGAAAAGACCTCAAGATCATCGAGTCCAACCTCTAACCTAACACTAACAGTCCCCACTAAACCATATCCCTAAGCTCTACATCTAAATGTCTTTTAAAGACCTCCAGGGATGGTGACTCCACCACTTCTCCGGGCAGCCCATTCCAATGCCTCACAACCCTCTCAGTAAAGAAGTTCTTCCTAACATCTAACCTAAAACTCCCCTGGCGCAACTTAAGCCCATCCCCCTCATCCTGTCACCAGGCACGTGGGAGAATAGACCAACCCCACCTTGCTACAGCCTCCTTTAAGGTATCTGTAAAGAGCGATAAGGTCACCCCTGAGCCTCCTCTTCTCTAGGCTGAACAAGCCCAGCTCCCTCAGCCGCTCCTCGTAGGACTTGTTCTCCCACGAGCACAGCCTCTTTCTTTTATGGGATGTGAATACATCATACAGTGCTGCAGTAGGCAGACTTCCCTTGAAGCACTGTAGGCATATGTACCTTGTGCTCAACCAAAACTAATTGGTTCAGCTCATCAACGCTATTTCACTGTGCTCACATGATTTTAAAGACCCCCCGGTGCCTTGGTGTGTACACGTAATTTGTGGTGTGTCATTCAGTGCACCAACTTGCTTGGCATTTCCTCAGATGTCATAAAAGCAATACAGAGTGAATGTGCCCCAGAAATCTAGGTTTCATCATTTCAGCACGTTTGTTTCTAGATGGCAACTGTATGCTTATTTCCACAATGTATTTTTCTTCTGCAAAAATACAAATGAGGATGGCAGCTACCATAAGCCGCAGCTCTGATAGGATCCTTCTGTTCTTAGTAGTACCCAAATCTGTTTTCCCATACACAAACCCCAGAATTCCATTTAGAGATATGAAGACGACTTTAGTGGATTCGTGAATATTTATGAAAGACAAACAGCAACAGTCAGCAGGTAGAAAATGACAAAAAGACTTGTGTTTTCTTCCTGACTAACACACTTACTTCCTTTTTCCAAAAGTAAAGCTATTTTCTATGCTTTCAAAAAGTTTATCTTGTATTTTAAAGCTTTTTTTATTTTTTTATTTTTTTTAAAAAAAGGTGAAGATTTTTCCAAAATAGGTATTGGAATATTTCTGGTTACAAACAAGAAAAACAAACAAACAAAAAAACTAATTAAAACCAAACAAATTAATCATCCTGAGTTCCACCAGTTCCTTATTAATGATTTAGCTTATCTCTTACTTTTTTTTTTTTTTTTTTTTCTGAAGAAGGGAAAAAAATGCTGCTTTTTAATGTGGGATATTTACATCTGTAAAAAAAAAAAAGTGGCCCTATACACACCTGTGTGATGTTTCTGACTCTGGTCCTGGCTCACCAAGCTGCTTCTAGCATGGTTGTTAATGCTTTTTCTCCTGGAGATTTGTAGCCTGAAGAGGCAGAGACCTGGACACAGACCTAACTGTAATCTGTAAGTAGGTTAGGCTAAAACAAAACTGTAAGTAACCTAGGGGAGGGAAATAAGGAAAGAAAAAAAAGTAAATGGTGCATCCATGGTGCACTCTGAAATCTGTGTCTTTTCTGACTATGTAGGTTGCAGACCTGGCCAGCGAGTACCTAAGGTGAGTACCTCATTCCTAATGTGAGCACCTTGATTTTCTGTCCCTGAAACCCGAGCAAATGAGGGGGTAGGAGAGAAGAAACAGGTCTGTTTGACACAGTAAACCATCTGTATCTCATCCTGACAGAGTTTGGATGTTGCCTTGCTGTCTACCACTCCATTAACTATCACCTCCCTTCTCAGACAGCTGCTGGGCACCTGTATCTAATTGCATTTTCTTCTGTTTAGGTATCTGCCTTTCATTTTTCATCATGTTACCTATCTAATCTGGTCTGTGATATTTCAAAAGAATTTCTTACTGAAGCATTTCAAATGTCTTACAAAGGCAGATGTGAGAAAGGGCCGTGAGAGGAAATGGAAAATGGTCAATGATGTGCACTTCCTTTTTTCTTTTTTTTCTTTTTATATTCAGGTTGTTACTTCTAGGGAAGGTTACCTCAAAAGCAGTGTGTTCATTTCACTCTCTGTGAATGAAGTACAATAGAGCCAAGAACGATATCTCTTGGCAGATTGCTCCATAGCTAGGTTCCTGCTTTTGTAAATGATGGTTGTCAGATGATGAACATCTGATTATCTCCAGCTGTGGTATCTCTGAGGTGTACAATTGTCTGTCTGAAATACAGTGGATTAGCTGCTTTTGAGGTATTGATGAGCAGAAGTGCCAGAGCAATCTCCTCGCACATCTCCTCCTGGAGAGAGGACTAAAACAAAGTTTTTAAATGTCAAGTTTTGTATGTGTATGTAACAGTTTTATTATAATATTGCTTAGGAAGTCTTCTGGCACCATGAGAACCAGCGAGTTTGGGTGAACTTGCAGTCTGCGTGGATCAGATGAGACAAGCTCTAGTCCAGCAGGCAGGTCAGGGGAACAGCAGGCACCATTTTCATCCTGTTTTAACACTGGGCTTGCTGCTAGAGAGAGATCAGTGTGACATGGGCCTCAGTGGGTCCTTTTAGGCTATGCCTGGGACTGTGGAGCAGGTTTAAGGGCAGTGGTGTACTCAGTGTAAAAAAACTGTATTAGTATATGTTTAGCATAGGGCAATAGAGGAGTTAAACACGGATACACACATACACATGTTAATCTACCACACTGTGGGAAATGAGATACAAATCAAAAACAGATAAAAAAATTCAAACACCTTGAGAAAACAGCCTCCTAACCTAAAAGTAAACACTCTCAGGTAAAACTATAAATACTTCTGCATTTTCCAATACTGCAAGATTATTGGATTTTTTTTTTTAATCGTTGTTGAAGACTACTGACATGATCATAGGCTCTTCTTTTATTAGATAAATAATCCTTTTTACTTCTCTCTAAAGCAAACAGGCTCTTGAGAGTGTTCAATAATTTATGACTGAGAAGCTGTAATTGTAGGTAACATTTTTGCCTTGTTATTTGAGAGAGGAGATAGGGGAAAGTAACCTATACACCAAGGGAAATGGGCACCCGCATAATAGAAATAACCAGCACCTTAGGAAATGTTGCAAACAGACCAGATGCCAAATACAGAGCACAGAAATAGGTAGTTAAAAATTGGGAAACAGAAATAAGTATGACCCTCACCCTAGCAGGCTTTTGGGCAGAGATGTGACTCAATTCATGTGAATGTGTGCCTGCCTAAGTGTTTGCGAGGGCAGGGTCTTGGTTTGCAGTGCCTCCAGGGTTTGGTAATTGCTGGCCTTTTTATAGTGATGCTCAGGCTCTGTAGTCAGAGCCACGGGCTCTCTGTATGTGGGGTGGTAGAACATGAGCTGTAGTAGACAGCATGAGTTTTGTTGTTAGGCTTTCATCTCCAGACTGAATTCACTAAAATACATTGACTAATGGAAATGTGATGTGGGGTTATGAGGCGCTTAGGGTCAGTTCAGTAGAGGTGGGGACAGGGTTTGCAGCAGCAGTAAGAGAAAGTGAAGTGATGGGATGTGTTATACTGTGACACAAAATTACACAGGAAATATTTAATTGGTGTTATCTAAACAGAGGTACATCTTTCTCCTAACCTTGAACATTACATTCAGCTCCAGATGCATCATAGCGAAGGACACGTATGGCAGAAATAGAAGAGATTCAGAGAGCAATGGAAATTATTACAAGCAGAGGGGCTACCAAGCAAAGAGATATTTATAAGGCTTGCCTGACCTACTTAAGGAAGGAGGAGACAGTAAGAGATGTTAGACATGTATAAAATATGAACTGTTATGGAGAAGCTCAATCAAATGCTAGCTTTTACTCTTTCTCATAACAAAAGAACAAAGGGACATTGAAATTAAAAGGCAACAAGTTTAAAACAGAAAAAGAGAAACATATTTTCATGCAACATTTATTTAATCTATAGAAATTGCCGAGGCAGGATGATGCAGTTGCCAATAGCTCAGTTAGATAATAAAAATGACGAGACACATGAAAAGGAGTTCAGTTACACAAGCCAGGAGAAAAGTTACAGTATATAAGCAATTAATCAGGCTTCAAGGGAAAAATAATGATCAACTGCTGGGTGCAGGAAGGCATATCTGAGCCTTGAGTTCTTAAAGAGGCAAAACTCTTAAATTCAATAGAATTTTGTCTAATTAAGGCCTCTGTGATTGGCTTAATCGTTCCACCTTCTCCACATGATTATACAATTAGCAAAAGTATATTTAAATAAATACTGCCTCCTGCCCAGTGCCTAAACACAGGATATCATGCTAAAACCCATCTCTTTTGCCTCCATTCAGGAATGTGTTCTCATGAAACAGTCAGCTAACACTTGGCTCAACATGCAAGAATTGTTCTAGCCTGTAACATCCAAGCTAAGTTGCACTAGTAGCCTCTGTCGGGCCAGGCTTTAACAGAGCAGCTTTGGGCAAGAATCTGGGTATGAAGTCCTGGGCAGAGTCACACCAACAGGTGAGGCTTCCTGCAGGCATTTTATGGTAAGATGAGAATATTTATTAGCTTTCTGTTGCTCCTGAGGTACATAAGATTAATCATGTTGGTACCAATGCTTCAGTTAGAAAAATCCAGAATGCTGGGTTTAACTGTGATGTGCTCCTTGTTTTATTAAAATAAAAAACACATTTACAATTCCTTGCCCATGATTTGAAATCCAATGAGTGTGTTGGATGACTATAGACCTTGCTGCCTGCTGTGTGTTATTAATAGCTAGCATTAAATATTATTTTGAAAGGAAAGCTGCAGTATTGCACAAGTTTTTACCATGTATACTGAATAAACTATGAAAGCAAAAAGAATGTCTCTTACTGTCTCAGAGCTCCTCGATATTGCTTTGCTTAAAGTTTGTTTAAAAGATAATTGCTTCATATGTTTTTTTTTTTTTTTTTTTTTTTTTTTTTTTAAGCTAACCTTATATCTGCAAATCATCTTTTAAGCTTTTAAGCATTCTTCTTGCCAAGATGTCACATTGGCTGATTGTTTTGTATTCCATGATGTTCAGTAGCAATTTAGCTTTCATCCTCTAAAACAACTTTTCAGTACCTAATTTTGCATATACTTATGGAGGGAATGGATATGAGAGTTGAAGTGATTGCCTGTGTGAACATATCTCAAAGATAAAACAGTCATCAGTGGATTTTCTTTGTCTGTAAATCAAGAAGTCTTGCATTAGATGGGCTAACTGATGGCTGCTTCTGTCAGCTCAGTCAAGTCCCAAAGCCTTTATTATCCTGCTATTGTCTTGTGGGTCAGAGGCTACAGAGCAAATTATTGTGATAAATGTCAATAGTTAATTTAACTCCCATTAAAATTTTCTGTGTCGTAAACCTTAAATTAAAGACTAAGGGCATCTCTTTTATTATTCTCTATGGCAGTAAAAGCAGTATTACATCTGGCTTTGGCTCGCAGGGAAAGGAAGAAGTGACTTGAAAACCTGCTACAAGACTGCAGTGGCAGGGCGCAATGGCACACTGCTTTTCAGTGTTATTCATCACTCAGCCTGCTGCTCTCTATAAGAGCAAGGCTGCTCTGCTCAGCAGGATCCTGACCCTGCTTGGTGGTACGGATGCTCTCCTCTGCAACAGGGAGGCGTGGAAGTAGCCAAACCTCTCAGAGCTACTTGAAGTTCCTGAAGGTATCACTGTTAACTGTAGTCAGTGATAGCAAACCAAGTGGCAATGTTCTTCCCTGTTCCCATATTGAGAAGGAAAAAAACAATATATATATATAAATATATGTAATATAATATAGTTTTGATCTCATTTTATGGATGACACAAAAACCCAAATTCATATTGGAGCCACTTAATTTTAACTCCAGTCACTGAGGCTGGACTGGAATTCAATTTTTAAATGATTTTAATCTTTTTTCTTTTACAGGCACCTGCCTGTCTTTTGAAGGACTTATGGTTTCAAACTATTTCCTGCTTAAGAGGAAATGTGCTCTGAAAGGTCAACCTCTAAAAATTGTGTAGAATTAGGACTCACATGTGTGTGGGAAAAATCTGTGAAAAAAAAAAAAAACAAACCTCAGGAGCTGGCAGAGATCTTAGTTTCCCACTGGAACCTCTACTTTTGTGACCTCCTTGTCACCGTGGCAAACCTGGAGTTTTCAGCAGTGGGAGGTGTTGTTTTTCAGTTTAGTAAGTAATGGTTTAAAATGTTAATGTTAGGGTCTTGGGTTTTATTGTTAGTCACTTAAACAATGTGAATCTAAGCATGTGAGCAAGGCATTACCCAACAATATGTCCTTATTTTTCACCAGCGGTTTAATGCCCATTGGGCAGAGACACAAGTCCGTGACTCAAAGTCTGAAGTCATGAAGTACCACTACAGGTCGTCTTTGATTAGGAAATGCTTTTTACTGTCAGTGCAAGCATATAACTAAAGGGATGTGGATATTTGCATGACTTGCCCTCTCACAGTCTTTCAGGAAAGAGTCTGACAGTGCTGTTAGCAACTACTGTCAGATATCAATGTTCTTGTGTAAAACAAACAAACCCAACCTCATGAAAGTCAAATGTTTGGGAAATAGCAACAAAGGTATTTCATTTCTTTGCAGATGGCATTAGATTTCATAGTAGTGAGACTGCTACATGTCCCACAGTAATATTGTACCTGTACTGTCTACCTTTGGCCACTTGTGCCATCTCTAGTGGTGGTCACCTTTCATACCTGTGGACTCAAGGACAAAATGGCTGTTCTATATAAGTGTTTCTTCATCATCTCTTGATTATATTATAAGTTTTGAGATGAAGTATGTTGGGATTACATTTTTGAGAAGTTAATTTCAGTTAGTGTTAATTGTTGACAGATGCAGTCAGTAACTAACTGTAAATCACAAGGAAAATTTAAGTTACGTTAAAGTTTGTGTGAAAGTTATTTTTGCATTTTTTTTTTAATTGCCCTGAATTTTAGGTTAAAGATCAATGTAGGCTTATGGTCTATTTCCTATTTTATTTTTCTTATCTTGAGAAAAGAATATGAGGCATAGCTGATATCTTCCTAGGCTTCCTGTGTTTAATGTCACAGATCACTGAGGACTTGAAGGATCTTCTGAATCTTTACTGAGTTTTTTTTAGAGTATAATAATTAAAACAAACATTTGGAAGCTAAGCAATATTCTGCATTAATCTATCTGTCATATTAGCCTTTAAAGTGAGTTTTATTTTGTACCAAGAAGATAAGTTTGGTAGGCCTATCACTGTACTAATAATCTGTGGAAATGTATTACAAAGGTGGATTATCTCCTTGAGGAAATCATAAAAATTTTGCTTCACTAGGTTTAACCCAGTGTCACACAATCTTGATTTTTCTCTCAGTTGGAATAGTTTACTTATACTTAAATAATAGTATATAATAGTAATAATAGTTTACTTATACTTAAAGTATATGTGTTCAAAGGTTGAGCAGAAAGAAGGGAATACTGTTGTGAATGGTCTTAGTAACTGACATGATACTGTTTTCTCGTAGTCTTGTAAGTGTCTTGTGATGCTGCAAGGTCTCATTTTTCTGTCCTCCAAACAAAGTGTTATTTATTTATTTATTTTTTTGTCCAACTGCAGCATGTTCACGAAATGAGGATGAAAATCTTGGTGAAGTGTCGGTGAAAAATTATTTTGTGAATCTGAAAGGTCTGAAAGAGAGGAGCTTTATTTGGCTCACTCAGATGTCTCTATTGAGTTGCCAGCAAGCCTTTAGTCAGTGTTTTTCCATGTCTTTTTACACCTTCAGCCTATTCATGAGTTTAGGGTAACCACACTGCTGTAGTTGATTCATTGTAAAGTCCAGGAAGAGTTGAAGAAAATATGAACAAAAACCCATCCAAGAAAAATAATTATGGGATTTGGAGGAGACAAGTAGGGGATGTTGTTTCCTGTATGCGTGCATCCTATTGACAACTTTGCTACTGTATTTTCTGTGTTAAAAAGAGAGAACCTAATCAACAGAGGCTCCTCAATTTCTTGAAAGTTTGAAGTCTTCAGTATATTTATCTAGGTAGCTCCTATGAAATATAGGAGAACTGATCTTAAACTGGTAACCTGTACAGCTGTTTTTATATTATTATTTTTTCCATTGGTGTGCAGGAATAATTTTTACAAGGTAAAAAAAATACAACTGCGTTCAACCACTTCTTTTCCTCTTTGTTTTCAAGTACAGCATTTTGTTGGTATTAAATTTTCAGCATGCTTTGAATGTTTGATCTGAAATTGAGAAAACCTCATAGGCTTTGCAGTGAAAGCAACCAGTACTGAAAGGTGATAAAAATATAAATACTATGGAAATATTGTAAAATATTTTAATTTTGTGGATGATGCATTTTGTGAGTAATAAATAGAACTAGGCTTCTCTTGGGGGTTGAGTATTTCATTTCTAATGTATCAATTCTTTCTTCTTTTGAAATACACAGGGAAAGTGCTAAGGTAGCCACCTTATTCCACAGTCTATTATTTGAAAATACGCAATTAGGAGAGCAAATAATTTAATATTGGTTGACAGATCATTAGCCTGTAATACAAAAAGTAGATGAACAAGTAAGAAAAAGCAGGAGCCTAAGGAAGCAATAGCTATATTTGGAATTAAGCAGGGGGGTGGGAGGGTGGGGAGGAAGGTCTTAATAGTGAAGCATGGTAATAGCTAGAGATAGGCACAAGAAAGTAGAAAATTGCTGGTACACAAAAAACTTAGGCTGTGTCTCACCACTGAAGCTGAGTCAGCTTGAATGTGAACACTAATTGGCACTCATAGGCTGTTCTCTGTACTTCTCCTTCATGACCTGGACCTGTCTTAGGTGACGGTATATGCTGAGTACCTCAGTGAATGACAGCTGTGATGGGCAAATTTGGGCCTGATTTCCCAGAGGGCTGTGTCTTCATTAGGAAAAATGTTTTTCGAATGACTGAAAATAGAGTCAAGTCCTGGTGAAGAAGTAGCTCGAGGATTTAATGTGCTAAGATTGGATTTATACGTCACCCTGAAATAGGAGTATGCCTTGATGTGTTGCAGTGAGGGGATACTGCCTGGTGTGTGAGATTGAAATGGGAATTTCATGAGATGAGAATGGGAAGCTGGATGGTCCCAAGAGTAGCTTTTTAAAATAAAGATTTTCTTTTAAGGAATAACTTAGGGCCACCTCAAACCTGCAAACATCTTGGCTTTCTAGATCACCTCATTCATAGTTTGGGAACAAATCTAGTTACAAATCTTTCATAACGAAAAAGGAAAGCTACAGGGAATACCTACCCTACTCATCAAACTGCTGTCAGACCTGGGCATGGTAACACACATTGTGTTTAGAAAAACCTTTCAGTAAACAACAGCAGTAGCAGCAACAGGAGATGGATGTCCTAAGACAGGAAAAAGCACATTCAGCAGGAAAAGAGGATATTCTTTCAGTAGTTTATAATGAGATCACAACAAAGGCTGGGCTGGAACTAACAACTAATTTTTCATTCTAGGCTAATCAGTACAATGCATTCTGTTGTTAATCTTTTTTTCTTTTTTTTTGGGGGGTGGGGTGGGGTTGGGGAGAGTTAATTTTGTGTCTGATAAATTTCCAGAAAATTGCCTAAAATGCAGTTTCCTAAATACTACATTGGGATTTGGGATGCCTTTTAAAAATAACTAACTGTAGTTAGAACAAGAAGCTTTCAAGGTACTTTTCTTTCCCCCTGGCTTTTTAAAGGAAAAAAGCAGAAAAACTTTTAAAGTAAAAGAGAAGTTTATTCTTTTTTTTAGTGTTCATTCACAATGTTTACATTGTTAATGTTTAGCCTCTTCTCTCCCAATATTAAAAGCTTGCCTTTGCTCTCCATTTGTTTGTGTTAAATTATTAGGGAATAGAATCAGTAGTGGTGATTAAAAATAAACATGAAGTTTGAAGTTTTCTGTATTCTCTCAGAAACATGAATTCTCAATAGCTTAGAGTAATATGCAGTTCTCGAGTGCTATATAATTACATGTTTTTTGTTTTCTTTGGAAAAAGAAAAAAAAAAAAAAACTAGGAGAATAAGGATTCTCCTTCCAAAAGGAGAATCACTGTACTCTTTCATTGTAGTTCAAAATTTCCATCCTGCAAAGACAAATGTTTGCAGTTTATTAGCTACTCACAATTTGTGGGCTATGCACTCTTTTGAGTTTGAAGTACACTTTTTAGAGAGGGCATTTAAGATACCTTCTAGATTGCTGCTTGGATTTTTATTTATATGAGATTATTCTATAAACACAGTGTAGTATAGATCCCATTAAAACTGATATATGAGACACCTATCCTTCATTTAAAATAGGGGCATGGAATTTAAATGACATGTTTGAAATGACTTTGTGTTGTATAATAGAGATAAATAATAAACATATATCTGTAGAGGAAAGACAGCTTAGCTGGAGAGTGGAAAAAATAAACTTGATTAGTAACAAAGCCTGTCCCTTCAAAACCTGAACACAACATAAATATAATATGGCAGCTATGGAAAAACACCTGAGTGATCTTTTAAGTCAAATGGTAGCTGACAAGGCTAGGAGCTTTCTAGGAACAAGACTGTTCCCTCTGGCTATTCTGATTTATTATTATTATTTTTTTCATACTCTTTCTGTATATATTTATGAATGTACTGGTGAAACACTGGATTCCACCAACGTGTTCTGGCAAGGTTTACCATCAGATGTCAACCTGGCTGTCCTCTCCACCAGACAAGGTTCCTCTTTAAGAAGTTCCATTGATGAAATACGAGTGCTCTTAGGAAACTGCTTGTGCTGGGATTCATCTCATCCAACTTGAAATATCTCTGGAGTTGTTGTCTGAATCATAGGTAGTCATGGTAAGCTCCCTGTATAGTCAAAGTAGAGAAAGACAAATTTTTGAGATGTAATTCCCCTGTTCCATTTTCAGTTCCTTCTGACTTGTGCCCTGTTTCTTTCCATTGACTCTAATGGCAGTCCAGGAGGATGTGGTTCATATTGCCCCCTTTGCCAGAGGGATGTCACATTCAGTATAGTAATTGAAGTTTTTCCTGGGTGTTTTCCATGTGTATTTCATGAACTGCTTTGTTTTGCTAATATGGGAAAACAGAGTAGAGGGAGAAGAATCTTACAACACTGATTTTGGAGGAAATTAGACCATCTAAATACATAGACAAACTTATAGTTTCCTCTACAATTTAATTTGAAATACGAGTTTTCAAATACAGCTACTTTGGCTTGCACTGTTTCTCGATGAAATGTTGCTTGTCTGCACATGTGCAAACTCTTTAATGCTTAAAACATTGCCTAGGCCCACATGTTCATTTTTCAACTTGTTTTCTATGAACTTGTGGGCCGGGTTCCCTGGGTCATTCTGAGTTTTCTCAGCTGTAAAGTACAGGCTGATTAGAGGATTTTTATAGTTTAGGGAACCCTGCACATATGAACTATGGCCACAAAACAGAGGACTGAGTTGGGAGTACAGCAGACAGAAATTTTCTAGTGAGTGGAGATGAACAAGAGCGCTGTATACTTCCTCGTCTGTTAATTTGCTAAGCACCTTTTATTTATTATTAATTTATTTATTTTTATTTCTCCTCAGAAAAGCTAAATGAGAAGACTGCTGAAGTACTGTCTTATTGCTGGAGCTTCTTGAGCTGATCTAGATGGATAAACATTAGTGTTTCTGTACTTAGAAAATTGATATTTCAAGCCAAAAATATTTATATTTTGTGTCTAGAACAAGCCCAATAAGTTATGCTTGAATTGAAGTATGGCTTGGTATAAAATTTTATTGTGGCTGGTTCTCACTGTCTTATGTCAGACTTTTTAATACATAATTTTCTACAGTTCTCCATTTTTTTCTGTTGTACATGCAAATCAATGTCAGGTGTTTTAGTTTTATCATGGATTCATGTAGAAACATTCCAAAACTCTAAGCTGATTTAAAGTTTCGTTTACACATAACGATAAATCATTCATAATGATACTCTTGTGTCAGGATCCATGACTGGTTCCTCTCCACCATTTCACAGAAGTATATGGGTTGTTGATGAGTACCTACATTTTCTTAGGGACCTCTGCAGTTTTCTGAAAGCCATGACATCTTGAGGGGAGACACTAATGTTTTATTAGAAAAAGGGGTGTGTTTTAAATCTCTTGGCTCAGCTGTTCTGCAGGGAAAGGCCAGAAAATAGAAACTTAATTCCTCCTCAGTGTCCAGACACCAGAAGACAAAGGGATACATCATGAAAAAGAGATTTTTAAAAGACTTTTGAGTAGGGGGATTGTTGCAGGAGGAATGAAAGCTGACTAATGAATTTGTAATGCCAGGTATTGGCAACACTGTATGTATTCTGGAACTGAATTCTGTCTGTGAAACTGGAGGCACAGAAATGACTTCTCTCCTTTATCTTGTGTGTGACAGCTAACAATTTAATCTGCTCCGGGTGTTATGCAGGTTGGCTTCTCTTCCTGGTTAGTGGATTACAGGAACAAAAAGCACCTGTGCTTGTGAAACAATTACTCTGATCCTCTGATTGTCTGTGTGCTATAAAGCAAGATAATCTTTCAGATATTAAACAGATGCATTTAGGCTCTCAATAATGTGACATTCAGCGGTGTGCTAGGTGTTCTGATAAGCAACCTGTGGGCTCGAGTTTCATTTGGAGGTCAACTTAACAAAATAAGGTGTCATATGAACAATAACTTGGTGTGCCTCTTTGATCAGTCACTTATGTGAAGTTATTTCATTTCCCTTTCAAATAAAATTCTTCATGAAGTAGGGCAGGTGAGGTCTGCAGGAGTCTTGGCTGACTCAATGCTGGTCGGTGTGTACAGCAGCGCTGGCCATGACTGCAGGCTCTTCTGGTCCTTCAGATCTGTTACATCAGTTTTTAAAGAAGTGTGTGAGTGAACTGAAAGGGGTGGAAGGTGGAGTTTTCTTGTTTGTCTCTGATGGGACAGCTCTTTCTCTTGCAGAAACACCATGTGTGGCCCAAGGTGGACCCATCCTGGGGCCTGGGGCTGCCACTCTGGGGCCTACTCTTGACCACAAGGTAAAAGTGGAGAAATGTCAAGCATTTGGCATGTATAAAGGGAGAAAGGAGACAATTCCAGGAAAAAACAAACATTTTTTACTTACCAGAAATCTCTCTCTCTCTCTCTTTTTTTTTTTTTTTTTGGGGGGGGGGGGGGGTGTCTGTGCCTCTCTGGTGGAGAGGCTGGTTACTTCAGTCTGGTTGGAAGCTTAATCCTTCTAGGGATGTGGGTCAAGAAGGCAGCTGAGGATTGTCCCTGGCCTGCCATTCACCTTCTTGAAGAGCCCTAAGGGTAGCTGTCATGGGAACCAGCGCCTTTTTCCATTCACCCCTGTGCTCCCTGTTACCTGGCACAGCACAGCTGCTCAAACTGGCTTTTACACAGCTGTGGTCGTGAAGGAGTGCAGACTTCCTCCATACCCTGTCACACTGTTTGTTTGAGTTAGGTGCTTTGGTATTCATTCAGTTGCTCATTCTGTCTGTCTCTTTTTCATGATGTTAAGGGTATCAGCCTGTCTGAGGAAAGGACAACTTGTCCCATTAGAATTGCAACACAGATTGACACAGTGTCATTTCCTTGTATATCCTCAGATAAACTTTGATTTCTGTCAGTCTTATAATTCAGGTGGTCTGAATAAAATCTGACAGCGTAACAGAACTCTTGAGACACAGTGTGCTTTAACTCCAGCTTGAATTCACTGGTTCATTAAATAAATGATGAAAAAAATGTGCCAGTTCAAAATCTGCACATTGTCATGTTTGCAGTGATTTGGATGCTTTGTTGCCTCAGTCTCTCTGTTTGCCTCTCACCAGGTTTTAAGTCATAGGAAAACCCCATTTTTTGCCTGCCCATATCTGGCTTCCTCATTACTTTGTATTTCTAAGCCCAAGTTAGTAGAAGCTATCGAAACTTGTCTTGGCACCCTCGTATCTTCTCAGCTCTCTAGCGTGTCTCTGATACAGAGATTAGATATCATGTGATTAGAAGGTGGAGTGGCTTTATGCAAAGCCATTCTTTTTCCTTGAGGGATGCTGGATTAGTGTTGTTTTGCTCCTCAGCTGGCTCTGTGAAACAACTTTTTATCTTTTCTCCTCAGACATTGCACTCTCAAAGCAGGGAGTGCAGAGGAGTGTCAGTGATTGAGAACACTTAGTCCAGATAATTTTTGATTTTGTGCCTTAACATACAGAAGTTTTAGAGCTGTTTGTAATGAGGCGTATAGAGCATTAGAGATTCAGAGAGTCCCAAGATGAAGCTTAATTGTTCTGGAAGTGGATCACTTGGGGTATGAGTGTAAATCTGTTTTTGTCTCTGTAGTCTGAAGAAAAAGTTTGACGTTTCAGAGAAGAAAGAAGAAATACATAATGCAGGACAGCCTGTACTCCATATCGACTGGGTAGTGTTGACTATAAAGCAGCAACACGAATTACTGATTCACACATGCTGTCATATTCATACTAATTTGTTACCACTTATGATGTACTGATATCTTTAAAATAAATGTAGTTGTTTCTAGTAGGCATATTTTAAAAAAAGATCTATTGACTTCCTCTCCAGATTTGTGGTTATACCTCAGACATTCTACAATGAAGAAACTTGTTTTGGTCTTCCAGACATCAGCAGGTTTGGTCTTCCAGTTATAGGATTCTGACCTAAAGCAGCATATGTGCTTGTTCCTGATGAAAAAGGTAATACATAGCTGTTTTTAGGAAGTCCTAGTCATAGTCCTATTACGTCTTTACTTCAGTAGCCTGCAATGAAGATGAGCTAAAATCACAAAACTGGGATTAGCATTAGAAAGAATATTAGGAAGTTGAATCTTTTGTTATTATCTCCCACATGTGAAGGATACTGTGCTGAGGCTTCTTTTCCTAACTACCTCACCAAAACCAGTTCTGAAATCATTTTTATTGTGTTGTACTTGAAGGCTATGACTGAAGGCTTTTTTTTTTTTTTTTTTAGGTATATACAAGCAAAAGAGAGTACAAGGACACCCTGAATACATTTTCTGTTTTGACATTGGTGGGAGAAGAGATTATTTAGCAACAAGATTACTGAACAGGCAGTTTACCTGCACCCTGTCTCTGTCTTCTCCCTACAATTATATACTCCCACGCATGCACATTTTTCTCCAGAATTGTCTCCATACAACTAAACTGCAAAACCACTTTCAAAGCTGTTGCTGGAAAGGAATACCATGTTCACTTTACCTTGTAAATCCTTCATGTCAGTCAGTGGCTTGCACCTCATGTTTGTTATTCATATGAGGGGTTGTCAGATGGGCCATTTTTTCTTTATTATGCAGAACAGAGTCATTTCCTGGTCATCAATTATAGATATGACAGGGTTTTGTTTATAAAACCGTTACTTAAACTCTTTTCCCTGCTTTTAGTTTATATAACATAGATTGTATGTTTCTTTTTCTACATACACAAGCCTTTGTCTGCTGTAACTCACAGAAATTCGCTGAAGTTATTCCTGGTTTACAGTAGTGTAAGAGAAGAATTAGAGAACAGTTAGCTTTAAGAAAATGAATTATGTTTGCAGTTCACTAACACCTGGCGTTATACCTTCTTGGAACCTTAAAATTACACATCTTGTAAGAAGGTATTTTCTTTGTCAGAACACTACTAACACAATTAGTTTTGGAAATTGGCAATCTGCACTATTCAGACTGTAAGCTTCCAAATCTGCGCCACACACTGGATTTGAAATGCAATGATGTCTGTAGAGCAGTAGAATATATTTATTTTATCAGAATGCCTGGAGTCAGCACCACTATGCCTACATGGCTGGTTTATGGAGCTTTTGGGTTTCCATTACCTAGGCTCCAGCGTTCATGGAAAGGAAACCTAAGCTTGAAGGCTATATCCAAGCAATGTACAAGGTTATTCCATGCCAATGTTGATTGTGAGAATGCTACTGAAATTGTACAAGTATTGTACAGGACACAGTTCTCTATACATCTGGAAATGGTGGGACATGAAGTCTCACCTATCTCTGAAGGTGATTTGGTTAGTTGATAATAGCTTACTTCAGAAATCCTTTATGAATCTTTTTGGAAATATCAATATCTATCTGTCAGATCAAAGGTTGAATTAGTGCATAGACTAGTGAAACTGTTAGGGATGACCGTATGTGAGGGGTGGTATCAGGTAGCTGATCCACCACTCTTTGTGCTGTTGTTGTGGTAGGAAGAGAATGCTTCTCTCCAGAGTGGCCTGAATGGCATCATTCACAAGGTACACTTCCATTTGTCTTTTCCTTTTTCTTCAGTCATCTGAGCGTACAAGTCAGAGGTTGTGTAGGAAAGTCATCTAGCAAAATAATTCAAGCATTGGCTTATGTTGCTAATAAAGTAAGAACATCAGTAGATCTGTACTTGCTACTTCTGAAGTAAATATATCAGGAGAAGAAGTTACTGAACACTTGGAAGGATATTTAGCTAACAGCATTGCATCCTTTTTAGAAAATCACTTCTCTGACTAGCATCTAGTCATTTCTTTCATGACCCCTGTATGCTACTGGTCATTTTGGTATGTTTTTCCTACCATTACTTGTCCACATAGCACTCTTCTGTTGCATTATTAATGGTAACCTTTTCCCTGCATGCTGTCTTGTTAGTCAGCCATTGTTTTGACCTCCTGGCCTGAGTTATCCAGGAGGAAAATGTCAATGGACAGACTTGTAGCTTGTTTGGTGCCCCTTCAAGAATGCTGCTGTTTTTCTTTTTTTCTCCCAACCTGTGGTAATTTATAGCAGCTGCCACCCTTGAAAGTGCAGAGCACAAAGGTGAGCCTATAATTATGGCTAAAGGCAGATCCCTGAAATGTTGAGCTTTGCCGTGGTGCTGTGATTTGTATCAGAATTTCAAATAAGGCATGTCTGTGGTACAGGAGAAGGAAAACAGCAGCAGGAGAAGCCCATAACCAACCAACCAACACAACCTCCTGCTTGGCCCAACAGGTGATCAGAGAATTGCAAACACAAAAGCTTTCTCTGGAGAAATGTTTGTGAATGGCTGCTAGCATTTGTCTTGTGCCATCATATCTAAGCACAACTGAATGAATAAAATTTGCCTTTTTTTTTTTTTTTTTTTTCTCCAAAGGAAGTGTATAATGATTGCCTGATGTTCAGCAGTTTTTCTTGCAAGGTAGCTGTTAACCTGCTGGGAATTCCAGATCAGAATGATAATTGCATGATTATCCTAGCTCTGATGGATGATGTTTCTTTCCGAATGTTTCCCTGAGCTTTGTTTGAAGTCCTTTGTGAATCTTTCTTAGATGGAGAAAGGGAAAGAAATACTCATTTTGGTCTTCTAGCAATCCCTAGATAGGAGAAGGGTTATGGATATTTGAGTTTTCTATCTGGCCATGTCTCATCTCATTTATTGTTGCCATTTCCAACCCCCCCCCCCCCAAAAAAAAAAAAACAACAAACACTTCATTGTAATGAATATTATTGGAGGCTGTGGCATATGATCATTAGAAGTGATAATAAGTATTTGGAGCTTAATGTTGAGCCAGTCAAATAGAAGACAATGTTTTCTGTTGACCACAGTAACTTTGGATCGTGCCTGAAGTGCTCTTTTGACTTTTGATGTCTGATCATCGTTCCAATGAAATCTGATGATCTTAGTATAGCTGAGATGCTGAAAGCATTTCAAGAGTGAGAATAAAAGGGGGAACTGAGTTATTTGACAGTAGATCTGATAGAGAGGGAAAAAAATAATGTTGTAGGAAAGAAGATGTAATCTTAAATATTTACCACTCTGTTGTCAATGTCTCTAGACTGATTTAATACACCATTATAAAAAATAAAATAAAAAAGTAAATTGTGCCAGACACACTTCCATTTTATATGAAAAAATAAATTTAGCTGCAATCCAGTAAATGTTTAGGAAAGTAACAGATATTGTCCTGTATAAAGAACCCAAGATCAATATCAGTAACTTTTTAAAAGGACCTAAAGTTGTGTTTTTATTGTATGTAATAAATAATACTGTCCTTAGTATTGTGTCCTCAGGCAAACAGAACGGGAACTCTTTAAGGAGAAGAATTTCAGAGTTCAGTGTGCTCAGGTTTTTGCAAGCTGTGTCTAAGTTCCATATACTTACAAAACCTTATTGTTTTTATTTTTTTTTCCCTGAAAGAACGTTTACTGTCATTTTTTCTGATGACTGTCTTTTTCTAGGTTTACTTCTTTAGTCCAGGTTCAGATATGTACTAACAACAAACTGTAGCCTTTAGAATATTCTTTTTAGAGCTCATCAAGGGTGCAGTTTCTGCAATACAAAACTGTACAAAACTGTAGTTTTTCAGTAGGCGAACACCTACACCTGGAGCAGGAAGCAATTCTGTGCACCAGCACGCTGTAGCTGAGCACTGAGGCAGAAGTGGGTCATGGCTTATAGCTACCATGAGCCCATTTTTCTTCTGGGCAGTGGGTGATGAAGAGCCTGCAGCCCTTATGACCTCCTTGGACACAGGATTAGGAATTCTGGGCAAATGGTGCTAGACCAGTTGCTTGGGAGCACAGGCAATTTTCAGGCAGAACAGAATTGAAGAAGTCATTGTTTGTTCCCACTCAAACCCTGTTTTAGGCATAGAAGTGTTGACCACACAGTGATTGAAGACACGTGGTCTCAGAGAAAAAGCTGCAAAGCCCACTCTGAATAACATTTCCAAGGACAAATGACATCTTCTCATTATCTATTTTCTATACAGTGTTGTCTGTTGGATATATTTTCGTATTGATGAAAAGATCTATTAGGTACTTATCTGAATGCTGTTAGATCCACGTGCCTGAACCTTATACATTTAAAAACAAAAATAGACACATGGAGAAGGTTTTACACAGAATCATCAAGGTTGGGATTCCTGTGGATTTTGTCTTTGTGCCCTTAATTTGTCAATTAGACTTAAATATCAGGCACCCTGATTGCAATTTATTACTTTATACAACTGACTACTTTTCTGGCAACATCCTCAGTCTGTAAGTGTTCAGACTCACTTCTGAAGGGAGCTAGTTGGAAGTGCAGCATCAAGGGCAAGGGTTAGAGAGGAAGGCCTCAAGGCCTCTGAATGAAGAATGTATGCTTAAGGGGGGGGGGGGGGGTGGTATTTGGTCAGTGTAGGCTGAGCAAAGGAGTGTGATGCTTTTCCCTGAGTTTCATTTCCTTTTTCTTCCAAAGCATTTTACCATGAAAAAATTGCCCAGGAGGCTCTGGTGTGTCTGAAGAAGAGCTCATGGGTACATACATACAAATGCAAGTTGAAAAGAAATGCCAATGTTATGTGTAGTTATTTCGTAATGTAATATTTCACAGGTTAAGTTGTTATAGTAGAAATGTTATACAAAAACTTGGCATTTCTAGAAGACGCTTATCAGGCCTCTGCTGATCAGTAGATTCCGACCAATAGGCATTCTGTCATTTCTGATGAGAAACCCACTGAAACACTGAATTCTAGCATAAAAGGACACAGGTTTAAGGCTGAGTTTGAGCTGAAAGCAAAGACTCAGCAGCAGCTGTGTAGAGCTTAACTTCCCCGGCCCCTGTGAATTCCTTCCCTGATGGCTGCTGCTTTTCTGCCCCTTGCCGTCTGCTCCACCCTCCCGATGGGAACCCAGCTTTGAAATCAGTCTGCCTTAAAACACTTGGCTGACAAGTGGGGTGGGTTGAGAGCTGGTTGGTAAGTGGATCAGACATCCGTGCCTTGGGGCAGTGGTGTTTGGAAGGCAGGTGGGGAGGAGGGCTGGGAGCTGGGGGATGGTGGCAGCTTCAGCTTTGCCCTTCTCTTTCCTGCTGCATGTCTGCAGGAGCCCTGCGGTCACAGGTTACCTTACTTGAATAAAATATCTGTCCCAGGCTGAGGGCTGCTGCTCACTGTTCTCAATGGGGTTGTGAACTGTGGTGTGAAATGCCAGCTGTTGCCTTTTCCTCCTGCTTTCTCGGTTTCTCTTCCATGTTCTCCACCTTACCAGATTTGCTAATACCTGCATTTTTACAAAGCTCCGTCATTTGCTTTGCTTCTGTTGCAGTATGCTTTTCCAACAGGTTTTAGGAGTTCTTTTCCTCATTCAGATGTTAAATACAGAGCTCTTTTGGCTGCAGACAACAGTTAACCGTCCAAATACCACAGAGTTAGACTGGTGTGCCCTGAATCAATGTATCCCAGTTGCTTTCAGTCTAAGGACCACTGTTCATAAACAAAAATCCACGGACAGTCCCGGAATACTAGTCAAAATGGTTAACTTTAAACATTTGGGCATAATCTCTATTTTCTTCTGTTTGGTGACTTTTCTTCTTAGTTTGGTGACTTGTTTTTGCCTATAGGAGTGGGTGTGTGGTTTTATTAAAGTTGATAACTGTCAGTTATGGTCTATTTCTTGATATCTTGCAAACGACAGACTGAGGACCACAGATTGCCTAAAACGTCTTGCCAGCCTCTGAGAAATCTCAGTCACAGCCAAAGTCTCTATTAGTAAGGCAGTTAATAAAGCTTGCAAATTATGCTTATATTTCCCTGCCAACCTCCCAGACTTGAGTAAGATGGAAGGAGTTGATTCACCTGATGAAATTTTTCTGGTGGCATAGTCTATCACAGCCATGACTATGTGCTATGGTGGACCCAGGTGTCCCTAGGACAGAAACTAGATCTCAGGAGTAAAAGATTGTGCTCACCTGAGCTGCAAGCAGATGTGGAAACGGGAGTGGGTATGCACCCTGGCCTTGGAGAAGGGAGCTGGTGATACAGATGTAGCTGAAACCTGTTCTGTTTCTGCTTATGATGACAAAAATAGCATTGCTAAATAGCACTGCCTTTCTTCCTGGCATAAAATCCATTAAAAAGAAAAGGCAGGCATTTGTTCTCATCTTTTATGTTGAAGAAACTAGTGGCATTGGATGTGGTGCTGAAAGAAGGGACCACAGTGTAGGATGCTCTCTCTGGCAGGGATTGTTCAGGTGAGGTGAATAAGTGGGAGAGCACAAGAAAGAAGAGGATATATAGGTGAATGAGACAAAAACACTTTAAGAGAGGTTTCATCAAAATCAGAAAATTTTTGCCTTGTGTGGCTTCATCTCTTTTATTTACTTATTTCCCAGCCATTGCATCTTATTTATACATATTAGTGAGGAACACAGGAGTAGTGCTGCTGGTGCTCAGTCCCTGCCGAAGTGTTAGACCTGGAGTGGAGTCCCTCTCAATTCAGTCTGAGCACTGGGAAAATAAAAATGCAGGTGCCCAAAACATGCAAAACCAGCAATAGTCATGGTGAAACAAATCCCTATACACAAAAATTTTCTTCCGCCAAAAGCCCCATGCTTTTTCTACAGCCAGCTCACGTCCTATTATTTTACAGTTAGAGGAGTATTATTCTTCTAAGATGCCGAATTAGATATATACATTAAAATAGTAAAGTACTAAGCTGTAGTATCAATCAAATAGCTGTTGTATCAATCAACTCATTTTTATTCTGCTGTGATGAGCAAGGATTGACTTGACAAAGAAAACATGCATCTGTAGAAGTGTGTGTCTGACATGAATCTGTAGATTCAGATTCACACTTGCATGATAGTTAGGAAAAATATTTTCACAACTCCAAAATAAAGTTGCAGTTTCTCCAAGACAAAGCATTCCTCTTCTATGTTTCCATCCCCTCACTGTCTGTTCTTCCTTGTGCAGATCTCCTAAATGGATGAGAGATTTTTTTCCAGTCAATTAAAACAATGATCTAGATTATTTCATTATCCTGGCTTTACCAGATCACTGTGCATCTAGAGTGAGTAAGAAAGATTTGATCAAGTAAATGTGTATAGCTTGGGAAAACTTTGATTTCATGTGGGAGTTGGCATGGGTTTGTGCCAAATTTTATTTTAAGTTTGTTTTTTTTTTTTTTTTTTTTAAGTACAAAAGGCAAGATGTGAATAAAGGTCATCAGATACTTAATCTGTTTCGATCTCTTTGAAGTGGCTGCTCGTGTTGCGTTATGCAGGTGTGGTGTTAGGTGTGATCTTACCCATTTCATTGCTTTCCACGGACAGCCTGGCACCAGACCCGGGCAGGCTCCCCGGGACTGTTCCGCAAAGGCCTTGGTACGCAGCGCGTCCCAGCGTGTCTAATTGCACTCTATGAGGGATTAAAATCCACAGCTATGACCTGCCTCAGAAAAGCAGGGAACAGGAGAGGTGTTGCCAGGCACAAGTCCTGAAGTGCCTGGCATTTCTGACTCTCTGCCTCTTAGCCATTCTTGCCCCGCTCCTGCTTTTATGTGCTTAGCTTTGCATTTTTGAGTTTTTACTGCAAGAGCTGCTACTGAGAGAGTGCAAGTGAAGTCATCAACCAAGTGCTTTTGTTATTAACTTTGAAGCTTTGCTGTTCTTCTGCTTCATCATTTTTCTCATTGAGATCAATGATTTTGAATGCAATCCTCAGAGAAATGTTAAAAAAACAGATTATCCTCTATGGGTCCTGTCT
Source organism: Anas platyrhynchos (assembly GCF_047663525.1). NCBI lineage: Eukaryota > Metazoa > Chordata > Aves > Anseriformes > Anatidae > Anas > Anas platyrhynchos. The sequence continues at coordinate 40,464,945 of NC_092590.1, forward strand.
CTCTTCTTTCTCTAGCAATCCAGTACACAAACTGAGACCCAGATAGGATGCTCTGGGCAGTCACACTGCTGTTCATCCACCCTGACTTGTATCCATGCAGATGCTGGGAATGCCCAATAGGATGTAACACGGACCCCTCTGGTAACCTTCCTCTAGTGCAAAAACTGGCCCTTTTTTCAAATCTTTTACCTGGTCATTAATTTGCGTTATTAATCTTCCATTCTACCCTGAGCATTTTACTTTATTTATTTATTTATTTATTTTTAAGTAAACTGGGATTTTGGGTGTAATTGAGGACAAAATGTAAACCTTTGGAGTCTTTCTATGGGAGGTTAATTAAGCAAGGGGAATTCTGGATTGTGCTGGTATTTGCTTCTTCAGGAAAGAAATTGAGAGTGGGGTAGAGCTTTCAGAAATCATGAAGGAACAAGATGATACCCAGTGCAGGCAGAAAAGCCAGCCTCCTTTAGATGGTTCAATCTTTGTTGTGGTGTCTTGGAAATAGCATGGGTATTTCTGCTAAGTGCTCTGCATCATTAAATACTGTAAGCTCTTTGCATTATTAATTGTTCTCACATTCTGTGAAGCAGGAAAACAGCCAAAGGTGCATAATCTTAATTCCCAGTCTCCTTATATAATTTAACTAGTGTTCAGTGACCTTTAACTGGAGAATGATTTTTCAAAAGCTCTTTCCAAATCTATTTTTTACTTGACATCCATTCTTTCAGCTATGCCTGAGATTTTGCCAAGCTTAGGGGAAGGTCAGAACATTATATAAAACAGATCATCTTGCTTCTAGCCACACTCCAATAAAGAAATAAAATAGATCAATAAAGCATGTTGAAGCCATTATAATCCAGATTTTGGAAATTCCTGTTAGCAGAGCACTTGCAGGTATTAACAGAAAATATGTTTTCTTTAAGGATGAGTGGCTGCAATAGCTGCTGTCACTCAGTGACTGAGAGCTTTCTCTGCATGCAGATATGATGCCCAGCTCAAAAATGTGTCATTCAGGTGGCAGCCTTATTACAGTAAGATAGGTAAAAGGAGAAGCATGTCAAAACTCTGATCACCCTTCAAACTAAGCTAACCCTTTTTTGGTAGCTTGAAAATGATCAGATTCAGTAGTATGTCATCAGTGATCCAAACAGCAGAATTTATCGCTCTTTTTAAATAAAAGAAAATGAAAATCCTTTTTGTTTTCCAGAGCAAGGCATTCCCAAGGGAAAAAGAAAATCCGTGAAGTGCTTAGTGCTTGGCTTGCTGCGGTGTGTTTCCTATCAGAACTATGAAAAATTCCAATAGTTACCCGATAGATTTTCTAGCTATTCAGCTAACTTTTGTGTACATAAATCTTCAAGGGTAAATTCAGGAAGTCAAGATAGTTGCAGCCAAAAGAGCTCACTAGTTAATATTTTTTTCTAAAAAAAGGTGGTTCCTGGTTTGAATGGATCTCGTTATAAAATATGGTCCACATATTGCACATTTTGAACTACATCCCAGGCTGATCATCTCTATTTCAAAGAAATGGAGAAGGACGTAGAAATGTTGGCACATGTGATTTGTTCTTTATTTTTAGGGAAACAATTCTATCATGCATTATTAATATTAGAAAGAAAACACCAAGCTAAAAATAGTGATGTGTCTTCACCTCAAAAATCTCAGGTTTTAAATGTATTTATTTGTTTCTAGAGAAGACATTCTTTCACTTCTTTTCTCTGTGATAGTCATAGCAACCCAGGCAAAATTGAATTACTCTGTCCTGAGAAGGCCAGGGCTGAGCAGTCAGCAAAACAAATGACTAATGTGCTGATTAATTCTAAAGGAGCGGAGATAAAGCTGCTGCGGGACTGTGTCTTTATTTGAACAGTTTATAATGATCCTAGCCCAAAGAGTTTTGCTAAGCACTGACATGTTGGGGAACTTGTGTTGTAAGGCATGTGTTAGTTTTGTATAGTTCTAGTAATTATGAGTGTAAGAGATCTATAAAACTGTAATGTTGCTGCCTCTGCCAGGTCAGGATTGCTTTCCAGGGCAGATGTAGTACTTTGTTATGGTATTTAAAATCCTACGGGTTCAAACTTCCAGAAGAGCATGCAAGTCTGCAGCCATGGTCACCCTTTGAGCTTCTCTTGGAGAGCAGAAGAAACTCAGCAAAAGGAACACAAAGTTAACCCAGCCCCCCTTTGAGCACAAAGTGCTAAGAGTGGACATGTTTTCTGTTCCCACTTTCATCCCATTATTCTCATTTATATCACTTATTGCCATCTGAAATGTAATCCTTACAAATACAACTAGTTAATCCTAATTGACTTCTGAGATGTGAAGCATTAGGATTCCAGCTTGAGATGTCAGTGACTGGGACCTTGATGCCGTGAGGTGGAAGTATGATTCTGTCCTTCCTAGGGAGACAGCAGGTACACACAGTCCTTTTGTTTTTGTTGTGCTGGGAACAAAATGCATGACTTTTATGTCTGACTTCTAATGCCCAAGGCTAAATTTATAGGACTGACAGCTGTTATAAATGTAGTGCTGCCTACAGAATGATCAGACTTGCTCTGGAAACTGCTGACAAGTATGTCTAGCTCAACAGTTTCTGAACTTAAATTTCTGAGTAAAGTCTCAACATAAGTGCAAGAGCCATTAAATAACTTCCAAAGAGATTTTAACTTGCAAGAATTGGTTTGGAGACCTTCCTAAAATAAATGACATCTAGATTTTACATGATGTCACATCCAAAACATATTCCTCAGCAAATGGACGCATTCTAAGCAGAGGAAATAAATACAGAGGTTTGACCTTTTTTCACCATTTATTAATAACTTCAGCTTCAAAACTCAAGTACTTTTGTTCTCAAATGAAGATGCATGCTGTTCCAGTGATGATCCTCAAGTAAGTCCTTTCTGACAACTGTTGTGCCCACCCCCAGCAGCACCTGAAGCTGACAGAGAGAAGCTGCTACGTGCTGGCGATGGATCAGCAAACCGTTTTCTGTTGAAGGCACCACTTAACAAAACCTTCCCCTTCTAAAGCACATCCAAGCGTAACAACTGTCTCTTTCTCAGTAGCTAAAGTAATCCTTTCTCATTTGAAAGACTTTATTTAATTGTCTAATGCTATGAAGTAATTTGCTGTTCTCCAGTATTTGTTTATAGGGAGTTTTATTGCAGGAAATATTTTGTTTGTTTGTTCGTTTTTTAATTTACTTCCAGAAGACTTTAAATGTGAAGTCTTGTAAACTAAATTGTATTTTCTTAAAGTAATGCCTAGAACTGCAGGCCTATCTTGGAAGGGAGGTATCATGATCCGTAGCTGGGAAGTTAACAAGCTGTCAAGGATTTAAAGCACTGGAAAAAATGAAACTGTTATTTACCCTTAAGTACCCAGTGTACTGAAATACAGGATTTCCATGAGGTTTTGAAAAGTCAAACTCTGCAGTACAAGGGGATTTTTTATTATTATTTGCATTTTTACTATTTTATTAATGTTTTTCTATACCTGTAAATATAAAATAACCTTTAATCATGCTGCAAAGCTTTGTGACAGCAAGTAGACATTATAAAGAGTGCATCAGTGCCTCATTGAAGCTGAGTAGTACTTGATTGTTTATATTCAATATATTTGTAGAAAATCCTATTTCCTGATATAGAGGACTATTCCTACACTGATGGTGCTGAGCCTGCCCCTAGAAAGCAGGCTTTGCAACCAGAGCTGTCTGGAAAGCAGAACTTTCTGTCTTGACTGCAGCACTTGGCTGCTTCTGGGTGCCAGAACTTGCTCTTTGCCTCTTAGGCTAGGGTTCATTTGCTCTAATGTAGACCTCTGGTGTGCCTCCATCTGAGGAAACAGCTAGACAGCGACTGTAGAATTTACAGTCGCTGGAAACAGGATGAATGTCTGGGATGTGGTGGATCTCATTCTGAAGGTAGATATGTCAGATGATCCTGACCCTAAAAACACTTTTTTTTTCTCAGATGTTAACAGAGCCTATGGTACAGTCGATGGTTGATATGAGGCCTTACTTATGTGACCTGTTAAAGCTTAGTCATCTGAACCTAGAAGTTGGCATTTAAATATATCTTTTGGGGAAATTCAGAAAGGTCTTAAACACAGGATGAGTAGCAGCTTGGGGAACAGAAAACTGTGAATATGAATATTCGCCTAGCTCAAGTCTAGGCTTGCTTGAAAATCTTGGCTTTTCTCAGTTTATCACTCTCTAAAGTATAATAATACTGCTTTTTAGTTGGAAATGATTTTGTGCTATCCATATGGTAAACCTGGACCACAGCCACAGTCCTATAAGCAGTAGACCACCAAGGTGTGGCAAGCCTTTGCAGTGGCTTTCCTGGAAAATTTGGTGAAGATGGAACAAAACCTGATATCAAAGTCCTGATTTTCGTATGTGTTACTGTCTATACCTGTATGATGACAGGATACGAATAACTGCAGTATCTCTTTGTGGATGTACCCTTATTTTGTAACTGGAATATTCGGTACCTCTTCACTTTCCTTGAAGGTAGGTGTGGAACTGATCGTAAAGGGCACCACCGAAGGAAAAGGCAGAGGGGTACTATGCTATGGGATGTGTCTGTGCAATAACATTTACATCTGTATGATGTTATTTACATTATAATGCAGCTCCTATGTGTTGACCTTTTGGCTCTGGACAGTGTTGAAAATGCAGAATTGCCTGTTATATGTAAAACAGCAGCAGTGTCTCAGATACACACCGCGAGCATATCAGTAATAAACGATTGACTGTTCTCTGTTAACAGAAGCTGTCTGAAGCCCTTCATCCAATTTAAGAGATGCCTGTAATAGAAGTTCTCAGTTCAGCCATTGGAATTTAAATTACGCAGGATGAAAGCACATTAAAATGGTGAACTAATATAGCTGCTTGGGTCTGTGAGAAGGAAAAATTAATAAGAGACCATGGGATCAAGGTTGGCTAGCTGTGATTGAAAATTAGAAGTGTTGAGCACTGTGTGATTTCTTTGGTGTAAATGGAATGAAAGCAATTTTGAAAGCTTAACAAGTCTGTCTCCCTGTTGCTTTTTGTAATTCAAAAAGTGTCTGTGCTGGTAATTTCTGCCAGTCTCCTGAAACCCCAATAGTTGGGGAGTGTAATTCTGTTAGTTTTCTAAATTCTAATCTTTGTTTCTTCTTACTACTTCTGTATGTGGGGATCGGTGTTAATTTTAGAGAGGAAATGCAACTTGAATCTTATAGGCAGTGGTATCTAGGTAGCTTGCAGAGGAACTCTGGGGCATGTCCTGGACTTGAAGGGTCCCCAGTCAGGATGCCTGGGGGAACATGCCACAGCTTCTGGCTCCCCTCAGTGCTGTAGTTCCTGCTGGTGGAGCTGGGATGCGGCTGGGGCACAGACCTAGGAGCTGCAGTTTGATTCTTCTGAAGCATCTTGCAACGTGGCCTGTTCCAGACTTGTCCATTTGACATGTAAATTTGAGTGTTAAATATACTTGATCTCAAGGGTGGTCTGACTTCCATCCATTTAAATGCTGCATGTCTTTTTAGTATATGATATTATGCAAGTGCGAGAGGGAGATATGTGACCTTTTTCTAAAATAAAATATTGAGTGTCCCAGTGCCAACAGATTATGATAGACGGAGCAGTGGCAGTATCAGGAGTAGTGCTGCTATGTGGGATGTTTTTACAAGCTCATAGTTCTTAGACCGTGAAAGACAGATAAAAGAGAAATGATTTGGGTACTTAACTTGGACACCTAAAAGATTTTAGATTGCTTATATAGCCTTGGTAGGATTGGCAGAGCTGTGGGATGCCCGTGCCCATCTGCAACATCAGCTGAGGCAGGAAGACACCTGAAAGCATTGCAAATCATTGACATCAGTGTCTGGGCACATGGATCAGTCTCAAAGTGCAGAGAGCTGAACAGTGACCTCCTGCTCTTCTGCTTTGTTAAAATCTATCATATGACACATTCTGTTCTCCTCTTCCCTTACTGTCAAAATAGTACTTTGTCTACTAGCACTTGTTTTTAATGCTCAGCCAGGACCAATCTGGGGATAACGTTTTGGCCATCACCACTGTAAGGGAAGGATAGCTGGATTGACGTGTGTTAACTGTTGCATAATTCATACTCAGAATTCATAATTTCTATAATAAATGAAATATTTTCATGTTGTATTGGTTTTCAATTCAGAAAGAGGAGCTATACACTCTCTAAATTATTCTGCGTTTTTTTCTTTAGATGAGGGTCAGTGAATATATAGCAAAGAATCCCAATAAGGTTTCCAGAAGTTACACAAACAAGCTTCTCTTCAGTTCTGTGGTATGTCAAATCTGCTTATAAAATGATACTGCTACACCTGATAAAAATGTAAAAGCTATGGTATGGAAAAGAGGTCGTAAGTTACCTTAGTACCTATGCAATAGTTAACTACAGACCAAGAACTAGTCTGTAGTAGAGGGGTAGCAGTGTAAGTCCATCATCAGCACACTTAGGACTTCATGTAGTCAATGTAAATCATTCCATTTTATTTTCAGATAAAATATCTATGTATATTTATGCCTATTTTCAAATTAATTATTTTATATTGAAATAAAAATAGTAAACACATTGCTTCCCTAGATTGCAACTTATTTTTCCCCTTAGGGCATGATGAATATACAGAAGTGAATGGGAGGTGTGAGCTTGTAACGCATCACTTGATTTCCAACACTGTCTGTAATGATCAGGATTTAGTCTTGCAGGACTCTGTAAAGCCAGATGAAATTTTTTGGTGAAAGTGAAGAAAAAGGGAAATCTGTGACATAAATAATTCAGGGTTTTGGACAAACTCTAATCATTAGGACTTCTGTAAGGCACAATGTGTCCTAAAGTCATCAGGCAGGGAATTTGGGTGTGTGATGGCCTCAAGAAAATCTGGTTAGAAACTTGTTTCCAGATGTAGTAGGGAAAGGTGGAATTTCTCAGATAGGAGAATAACTACTTGGAATAATACCTCAATAATTCTGGTTGCTGGTGATTAGGTGCGCATTTATTGGCAATTGTTGCACTTCTCTTTTTATTTTTTATTTTTTTCTAGGATCTTCTTTGTACTTAACAGTTTTTCCTTTTAATTAGTTCTCTTCTTTGGTCCTAACATGTAGGAGAATTAAACAAGGCTCTCCAGGCTGCTAGTAAAGATCAAAATCTGTAAAATGAAATGGAAGATGGAAACGAAACTTTGTTTGAACATTAAACAAAGAAAAATAATTATGATGATCATAATAATGAGTCCTCAATTACAGCAACAGCCTGGCCACAAAAATATAAAAAGAAAAAAATAAATCCATCCTAGCATTTTGCATTTTAATTAAAATGTGTCATATTTAAGTGCTGTCATAAATTTTACCTCCAGGTTAATAAATCCTGACATTGGTCCTAACTGATTTCGGGTCAGGAGGTTCTATGTCCACACAGGTTTCCATGGATTTATTTCAGAACAACTGCTGGAGGAAAGGACTTGTTTCTTGTGTAGACCAAAACAAACACACTGTAAAGAAAGCAGCAGTTCAAAGAAAACTTCTGCAGAATAACAAGTGAATCTGAATTTAGATGCTACAGTCGAACCTTTTCACTTTATGTACCTTTCTGGAGTAACACATGTTGAGGTGCTTAGATATGAACAATCTGTGAAGCCCACGGGTGCTGGGAACGCATGAACTCCTCTTCCTGTAACCTAAGAAAGACTATATTTAAAATAAGATAGGCAATATTAAGAAAAAGCATACAGTAAAATTTGATGTCAGTTATCTTGTTGGGAGTTTTACTTTTCTTATTGAAAAGTTTTGTATTTAGAAAGAGAAAAGTTCTCCCTAGGACAGCCTGAAGATAATAAAATAATTTCAAGTGTTTACAGTGTCTTCTGAGAGAAAATATCATATTTGTGTGCTAATTTTAACTTACTGAGTCTCCACAGCATATGGAACGACTGAGCTACACAAAGTTAACTTTGACCACTCCTGAAATGCAATAGTCTCTTAAGAGTGCACAACTGCATTGACTGGTTTTGCAGAGGAAATGGAGAAGCCAGGAAGGGTGGGAAGCTGGGGGCTCACAGGAGCTGCTGGTCATTGAACTGCAATTACCTGAGTAGAAATTTAATTAGGGCACTGTCACTGACACAGGTGATTTTATAAAGTTGCTACCAGATCTTTATTGATCATGACTGGACTCTGAATTGATAGCTACCTTGAAAGACCATCTATTTTGTCTAATTCTTGTGGCATGCTTTTTGGAATTATAATTGGTGGTGGCTTGGGGATGGGGAAGTACTGAAGCATGTGTTGGGTTTGGGCCAGTCATGTAGATGTTAGAGAGTTTCAGTTTTCTCTCTTAATAAGACACCATCCTTTATCCTATTTTTATGGTAAAAACAAAAACAAAAAGAACGCCACCACCACCAACAGAACCTGCCTGTTGGCAACTCTACACAAGTTGTGGGAATGCAGGAAGGTTATCTCATGACTCACCACATCCCTCAGGTGTGTGGGCAGTATTTGTTCAAAAATTGCTCCTGTGCTCTAATCAGCATGTTTGTGACCTTGCAAAATGAAAGAAGGCCTGCACACTTGTTCATCTTCAATGGGCTTTCGTTTTTACTGTAAGAAGAGAAGTCGTGCTAGGCCCAAATTACTGTCTCTGGGCACCATGAAAGCTCTAGGGGATTTACTTGTTAAACCAACCTTTCAATGAATATATGTGGAGGTTGTGTTTTCTTTTTTTTTTTTTTTTTTTTTTTTTTCTGTAGGTATGAGACTAGCACATTCATTTAGAACAGTGAGGGACCTTTGTTTTAGGAACAGCATGTTTCTCTTATTCTCCACAGGGATTTTGTTATGTTTATACAGTAATTTTTACTGGCATAAAGCTACATTTAGTCTTATCTTCTATTATAAGCTTGTTAATGAAACTTAAGACTGGTATAGCCTCCTCAGGTTTTGTGTGTTTGGGAATATCTGGATTTCTTCTACCTTTCCCTATTAGATTTTAAAAGTGACAACATTTTCCCCTTGCATCACTGCTGAAAAAATATTACAACTGAGGTGCAATTGCAGGCTTGAATAATGACTTAATACCCACCTTCGTCTCCTGTTATATTACCAGAAGAATAATGTAATTGAACTATAACATCATTTTAGAAACTTACTGCAGGGTTAAAGGGAGACCAGATCTATTTTGGCCAGTATGCCAAAGATATTCACACACCGCAGAAGGTTATTAGTATGTTATATAAACTGTGAAATGTATTGTAAAAGAAAGCAAACGCTATATTTTTTTTGGCTGTGATGCTGGTGTCACCTATCTAAAGCTAATTTCAATATTACATTAAAGCTGAATGCAGATGGCTCTGCAGTCTTCTGTTTTCCTACAGCTAGAAGCACTGGTCCCAGTATTGCCTGATGTCACTATGAATAGAAAAAATCACTGCCTGGTGTAGTACAAATGATAATAAAAAAATAAATGCAAAGTATGTTAGATGTTTCATTTTCAAAAGCTACCCATCAGGCACAGGATGAGAAGTATTTATTGTCATGCACTCATTGCAAAGGTTGTGCTTTAGCAGTCTGCTTTTCAGCAGAAGTCCTAGCATTGGCATCCCCCACCATGGCAGTGAGGTGATTGCACAGCTTAGCATTTTGCTTTGTTCATTCGTATGTGGTTAGATTCCCTTACATCACGGATGTTTCCATATCTTTCCTTACTGTAGCTGTTAGAGTTTTACAATTGCTGGGTGTTTCAACCTCCGTTGCAGCCTATGCTGATCATCTTTGCTTGCATTCTATTCAGATGTAATTTTCCTCTTTGGCGTACTGCTGGGCTTGGGGAGACAATTGTAAGTACTGAAAGATCAAGAGCTGAGATTGTGACCCTGATAATTAACTGTGCCTAAGCTTTCCTTGTGCTATCCTCTAAATTAGTGAAGACATTTCTATGAAAAAGAAAAGAATCTGAAGTGGAATTAAAACTGAAAAAAAAAAAAAAGAACAGTATTGTTTAATACAGATAAAGATGATGAATAATTCAGTGACATCTTCATTTTGATTTTAAGTATGTTTGAACGTGTGATGGACAAAGTGCTAACAGAAAAGTCAGATCTCAAATCTTTTTGACCTGACATGCCTGACATGCAATGATATGCAATTTCCAGAAAGAAGACCCAAGTATGAGGCAGCTGTCGGGGAGAGTGAGGAATGCAGGCATATATCATGTTATGCTTACAAAATGTCCACCTCCCACACTCATTTATATAGAGAGTTTTCAGCAATGGAGCAGATCTGCTTGACTGAGGTGAGGGTATATAGCAATAACTTGCTGTTTCTGTGATTCCTTTTGTTTCCAGAGTCTGCTAGTCCCAGGGATGAGCAAGCTGTATAGCCATACTGCTTTTTGTTTGTTTGTTTTGTTTTGTTTTATTTCTCTCCAAGGGCAGCTTGTTGCATTTTTCTGACTAAAACAAGATTCTGCAAAGTTTGTCCATCAGTATGTCATCATAATACAGTCTTACTTTTGTGTTGTTAGAGAGAAGCTTGCTGTAGATTGGATCTAGCATAATAATATCTTGACATACACTAGAGTACATACAATTACTTCAACTGATAGTTAACATCCATGGGAAAAGGTTTTTCTAGAGAGATGGAGCTTAAAAATAACCGATGACCTCTGACTCTGCATCTGGCTGCACTTGGTTTAAAGCTGGGCTGTGTAATGTTAGATAAGCAGAGCACTACAGCACCTTTTGTTGTGAGATTCTTTTATGGCCCAGAAGGATTATATGGATGTGTCTGAAAAGCAGAGGAGCTCAGGGACAGGTCAGAAAGACAAACACAGGAGTGGGAAATAATGCATTTATTTATTTATTTTTTAAGCTCCCCTTTTCCCTGTAAGAGGAGTGTTCTCACAACCCTCTTTTCCACTTTTCCTAGCACATTTATCAATGCTTTCTGTGCCCCAAAATGTGTCTATGCTGCTATATTTGGCAGACTGCTGGCTTTATTTTAATGTTGGGTGCTGTGGTCTGGATGGGTGGTCCTGTTTCTTGTTTTTATTACGCTGCCATTATCTGACCCTGGAGCATTGCAAAGGGTCATGGTAGCAGATATACTCTGCTGTAAATTCACTTCACCTGGATGGCTCTTTTACCCTATGTGAGTGTTAGGGGGTAGTTCACCTGATAAAAACCTCATTCTACCACCTCCTTGTGTGAAGGAGCCTGTAATTTATCCCTCTTGCTGATGCACATACACACATATCTTAAATGGCTTGGTAGGTAATCATTATCTTGAAGTGGCAGGCGGTAATTGCTGTATTAAAATTCTATGTAGCTTATTTGCTGTGCAGGACCACAGCAGAATTGTATGTACCTCGCCAAGCAAGTTGATTAGAGATGCCTTAGGCATCATCTTTTCCAATTTTTTAAGAATTAATCATGCATAGTTTTCATATTAACTTAGCACAGGGCAAGGGGTGAATACGAGGCAGTTCTTGCAGCATGCTCTGCATGTTCTGTATCTTTTTATGAGCCCAGGCTAACCTCTGCCTGTCTCTGATGACCCGCTCCTGAAAGAAGAAGAGAGAAATATTGTAATGAATCCACCTTCTCGAGGCAGAGTTTCTACTCCTCATAGAGAAGATACAAATGAAAAAAAAAATAATGTTGGAGATGCTGAGCACTCACGTTGACCTTGCCAGAACTAGAACAGCTCTGGTAACATACGCTAGCACGTGTCATGGTGTTAACATGGGGAAGGTGGAGAAGCTGCCTAGCAGAGGTATGGAGTATTTGCATAGCACAAAAAATGACAAATGACATAAGCTAAGCCCGCAAAATACTCAGATATTAATGAATCTGTTTCTACACCGCGAATTTTGATGTCTTTGGGTTGACAAAGTGATTTATTTTGCCTTCCAGTGCCAACTGATGTAGCTGTGATGGTGAACCTTGTATAGACGCTGTCATGCAGTAAGTGTAGGAATCACAGCAGTCTAAAGAGGCAGTTTTGCACATCTAACAATATCTGTGAAAAGACAGGGGTTTCAGCAGTCACCTGTCTACGTGGAACCAAATGCAACAGTTTTGCTGAAACAGTGATGTTCTTGCTCAGCTTCCCATATCATGAGGAAGTCTTTGGTTCTGGTCCATTGGTAAAGCTGGACGAGGAAGCATGTTGTACTATGTGGCTTTATTTTCCACAGTGACGGGTCCAGCTGAGTTTTGAGAACTGGCTGACTGTTGTTGTGTTCATCCTTTAGCATGGAGAGGTGCCTGCTCTGAGGTGAAGTGTTTCAGGCAGCGGAACCAGAGCAGCCACAGCAGCATGAATACCCAGGGTGGGAAGGTGCCTGTGCATGCCCCTGTTCAAACCATCTGAGGTATTTCTGCTGTGTGGGTTGGCTTACACTTTTAAATTTAAGGCCTAATCCATACCTTGAAGGGTTTACAGCCTATGAGCTATGACTATTTATCAGATTGAAGTTAAGCATAGGAGTCACTGGGTATGCAGTGAGGCCTGTGAGGTTGGCAGTGAATACAAGAACGGAGAAGTGTGAGTGCAGGTGTGTGGTGAAAACAGAAGTCCCAGGACCCTTCTGTTGTCCACAGTCATTTGGAGGCTATGAATTATTTTCCTCATTTTAAAAGCAGCATGAAAAATTCCCTCTTGTTCGTTACATTGGAGGAAGTTTGGTGAAAATTACCAGAATTTACACTAGAAAACCTGACATACTCTAACATAAGTAAAAAGCCCAATTTGTTGTTTATAATTCACTGATTTATTACAATTTTCACAATGATACCAAAAGCACAAGATTAGGATGAAAGGTATGAAAGAGGCAACAGGAGCAAATTTCCTATTAATAATGGGTATACTGAACCCAAAAGATGAAGGAGGGTAGGCTGCTTTCCATTTAAAGCAAAACAAATCACTTGATAGCCATGCAAAAATGAAATGATCAGTACTGTCAGTGTCTCTGCACTTACGGGCTGAGGTCAGTCAGTGATTAGTTCATCTGCTGAGATTCTGGAATAAGTGTAGTTAACTCACGTAGGCTCGGCCCTGCAATTCTTCCTGCACTGCTGTGTAGAAAGTAAATGTGCAAGATTGCTTCCCTTTTTTTCTTTCATGCTGCTTGTGTAGTATGATAAATAAATTTACTGTGCTCCTGATTACTACTGCCAGCTGATAGAGCTCCTTTTGCAGTGAAGGTGGTTTGTAATATAGGGTTCAGCATTTTCTTGATGGTTTGTGACAGAGGTTGTTGTGCAGCCAATATGCAGTTTTTTCAACAACTGGATGCAAGAAGCTGCTTATGGACCTCCGTCTCTGCCCCCCTCAAAAAAAAAAAAAAAGAACATTAAGCTCAATTTTTCTTCCTCTTAATTTTATTTCTCCGTTTTCACTTGTAACCTATGTGCTGGGACTAATGACAGAGTTACCAGTATCAGTGTGCAAACGCAATTTGCTTCAAAATGAGGATCTGCCATACTCTCTGCTTAACATTATTGTGATCTATGAAATCTGTCTGAATGTAATTTTTTTAATTTTCTGTTGCATATGTTTTATAAAAGTTCATAAAGCTAATAATCTGCTGAAAATCTCTTCCCGAATAAGCATGAGCTAAAGATGTCTGAGAGCACTGAGAGCATTCAGATGGTGAATGCCTTAAATGCAACAAACAGGTATCCCTTGATGGGTGTTTTGTCCTCATTAAGCCCTGACACATAGATTATCTTGTGTAAGGTAATTGAATGAAGAGTATATGAATTATAAGAAATGAAATAACTACAGTGGGAAAATATCCTTCTTGTTTTGTTTTCACATCTAAAGTACCCCATTTTTAGGGCCATTTCTGAACAGAGCTGGCCCATGTCAAGTTTATTTCAGTCACAGAAGGGCATGAGAAGAAGGGGTTGCCCTGAAACGTTAGGCCAGTGTTTATGATCAGTCTCTCCTATTGCAACATTTCACTTCAACTCTGCAGCTCAGATGGGCTCAGCTAACTTTAAGAGGATTTTACTAAGAGAGGTAAAAACTTTTTTTTTTTTTTTTTTTTTTTCCCTGGGGGAATCAGTTTAAAAATATTTAAGCATTATAAAAGCTTCTGACCTTAATGAACAGCGTAAGAGACCTTGGGGTCTCTTTTACCTTTGGCTTTTTTTTTTTTTTTTTTTTTTTTTTTTTTTCCACCTGGAGAAAATGTAATGTAATAGCTACAATGTACTATAATCTGTCTCTCAGGGGTACCATTCAGAAATTTATCTTCCTCATCTTTGGCATTTAAATCTGACCACTACTTCCCAAGGAATTTTAAAGGGAAATGTTCATAGTTTAAGTGCATGCAGATGTCAAATTGCTCCTCTGAATTATATTCAGCAACCTTAATGGAAAAAATAATTCTATGTTAGAAATTTGTAAGATTGGGATTTGGTTTTCCTTTTTATCATCTCTTTCCTTAAAGTTGTTGAAAAATCAAACCTAGAAAATTTCACTCTAACATCCTGCAGGCGGATGGTGTTCCTCGGGGAACCCAATTTGCCAAGTGCTGAAGTGCTGTGCTGATGGTGAGGGGCTGGCCTTAGGTTGGTAAGCAGCAGGTAACGAAGTAACCAGAGGTGACATCTTTCTTGTGAAAAGCAATGTTCCTAGAGGAGAAGGATGAATAATATTGGCTCAATATTAACCCCAGTTCTCTGGACCCACTTTTTCCCACTGTACAGTGTTTGAGCAGCGTCTACAGAACTGGTCCAAGCCACAGTGTCAATGATGCCATGAAGGTGTAGGTGAGGGCAAAATCTGCCCAGCTGATGGGACAAGGCTGCGTGACCTCCCTCTGCTTCTGCAAAGGTGTCACTCTGTGAAGACTGCAGCTTAGCTTGATTCATCCAAAACGCTTCTATTTTATTTCTGTCTGAAGTGGCTTTGGAAGCTAACCCAAAGGTGTTTTTCTGACTGAACAGGTTTTGTTGATATACGCACTGGAGACTGGGGAGAATGCAGAGATAAGCATACAACAACTGAATTGTGTAAATGAACGGTTGTGACCCTGAGTTGTTCCAGCAGTTCTGTGATTTAATACTCTCTGCTTCGAGTGAGATTTACTGCACAGTCCTCATCTGCAGAGTCTGTAGCGCAGAATTTTGTTGTGCTAGATGCATCTATTAAATGACTTCCAGCTTCCTTTATGCGTTATTCCAAAAGGGGAAAATTTATAGAATAGGAAGCAAAAAATGTTTTATTGCAAGATAGAGAGAAAGGAGGATTAAAAAAAATGAAAAAAAAAAAAAGAGATACTGGCGTTTGCTAGTTGGCTTTTCATGTTAATCCTCTTTAACACACACGTGACTTCAACTGGAAAGCCTCTCACATTTTTCAATCTGTTGAGGAGCACTGAGCTTAGTGACAGTCATAAGAACCTTTAAAAATCTTTAAGCGGTTTGTATCCCCTCTCAGTGTCACTCTCTGGCTTGGCAGGCTGGTACTGCTCAGAGACCTAGGACCAAATGATAAATACTAACCCTGTTTCTATGTATTTCAAGTAGTCTGTTGTGCCATGACTAGTGGTTCAGAATGATGTGTCATAAATTGATGTGTGGATTTTAACACAATTTTTGAAAAAAGGCTTAAACAGGATTTTTATTTTCAAAATGCAACTTGATATTTTGTAGCATGTGCCATAAAAAACATACCCTGGAATTCCCTGGATTTCAGTTGTCAAGATATTTCAGAGGAACTACTACAAGTCCTGAAAGGACATGTAGAGCGTAATTATGAATGCTTTCCTTCCTGAATGACCACAGAGGTTATAAATAAAAAAGACGTAGTACAAAAGATCATTTTGTCTGTTGTGTTGTCAAAGTCATGGTTCATACATTGCCATTTGCAGCACTTATCCAGATTGATTCTGATGTCTTGAGAAGCTGGATTTTACTACCTTATGTACTCAGACCTACAGACAGAGGGTTACTTTTTTTTTTTTTTCCCCCTCTACTGGCAGGTCTCTTACATGGATTATCATGAAATATAGTCTGACTGGGAACAATTTAATAAATAATTTTGGCGTATACAGCCTGACAGTGTGGAGAAACTGTATCACATTGTTTTAGACCTTAAAATAAAACTGTACCCTTGACAATTCAGAAGAAAGACCAAACAGCTAGAAAAGAAAGAAAAGAAAATGGTCAGACTTTTCTTCCCTCCCTCTTTCCCTCCCTTCCTCTTTCCCTCCCTTCTTTCCTTCATTCCATCCATCCATCCATGCATGCATGCATCCATCCATCCATCCATTAATTTTTTGTACCATTAAGTGTAAGAACTGAAAAGGACAGCTGACTGTCTGAAATGCTATCAGTATGCTAAGCTGCACTAGAGGTTATTTTTCTCTCCTTGGTGGTCCTGTGCTTATGTGCCTAAATTTCAAACATGGTGATACTGATGAACTTTACTGATGATCCCTTTCATATTGTACAGCATGAGATAATGTCACAGTCTGGAAACACCAAGAAAGTCATTTAGCTCTTCTTATTTCATCCATTATGAGAGCTTGGACTTTGCTGAGTATAAACGCTTCATCTAGTTTGTATGCCAGTGTACATGGCAAACCTACAGAAACTGAATGGAGGGTGAAACAGGGACAATATATCTGAAAGATCTCTCTTGCATGATGATTGTGGGATGATATACCATAAATATGTATGTGGATCCATGTTGTCATTCAAAATATTATCCTTAAATCAAATTTTGATTAATTGTTTCTGACAGTCTTCTTCCTACTTGGTTTCCAGGTCCTGTCTAGTATTAATGAGTGCAATGCAAATTTTAATACTGTTTTATAAACATAAATGTGTCAGTTATGGTTTCATGCACAGCTTCTTTGTTAATTCAGAAGGTCATTGTAAAATTCATATGTGCATGTGAAATAAAAATAAATTGATTTTACCCTTGTAAAATGATGCAATGAGGGTAATTAAAAGTGAGACTTCATGAACAGAGGGAAAGCCCTTAGGGAATGTGACCCTGACAAGTCTGGGAACCAAGTCCACAAATCCTACCAGCACTAAAATTCTGATGGCAGGTAGTACAACTCAGTGGGAATGCTGGATAGTACTTAAAATTATTAAAAAAAAAAATAAAAAAATGAAATACCAGTAAAGCAGCATGTGACTGCACTTAAATAAACCTTCCACCAGGTGATATTTGAAAGATAAAACTTACACGGGGACAATGTATGAATGGAAACAGCCAGGCAGGCTGGGGGAGTGGCCATCAAATTATGCACACAACTGCATTTTCAACATAATTAGCTGTCTAATTGAGCATTATAATTTAACTGACGCATTTAAACATGTAATTTATTTGAATGCATGCTGCTTGTAATCTGTTTAAAATGTTTTGCTCTTCAGAATGGTGTCAGCCTCTAGAGGATGAGACTATCTTTCTGATGAACAGAAAAATAACCAAAACTAGTATGTTGAAGAGCCTTGAGAGCAAATAAATTTCTGAAATTTCAAACCAGAAGAGGAGTATGGTAGCAGAAATGGCATGCAGAAGAAGCCAAGTAAAACCTGGCTATCTACTCAGCATACTTGTAGGCAGCAGCTTTATTTCAGATACCAGGAAGGCTGTGCAGAACTTCATGTTATCAGGTTATCGTGCAAAGCTACTAGTTTGCCTGACAGGTAGGTAGGAAGGACATTTCAGTAACAAAGAAGTTTAAACTGCACATCTGTCTTGTCTGGAAGAAAGAAGCGTCCCTTTCTCACCGTGATAGATATTGCCAATGGGTACAATTCAATTTGCTCAAAGAGGCGATTGAAAATGTTTAGCCTGGGTTCTTTCCACACAATCTGGCCAATTTATATTTATGCAGGGGGTGGATTCTGGACCTGGAGTTGATAGACTACTCTACAAGGCAATCACTCAAATAGAGGTTTTTCGTTTACTTCTTCAGTGATGATGCTGGGGTTGTGTTGATGCCTGCCTGCCATTTCAGTTCCTATTTCTGTCTTGCAATCCTTATGGCAATGCTTCAGGTATGGCTTTTCATATCTGAACAGGAACAAATCCATATAAGCCCTAGTCTCTGATAAAATACAGAGACCAGAAGAGGAAGGAGCCAGAAGTACCTTCATCCACCTTTGCATACTCTCTTGTGTGCTGGAAAGTTCACTCTCCTAGTGATAGCTAAGCACATGGACATTTATTTTCAAGGAAAAAACAAACTAATGTGTATTTACTTTTTTTCCCAAAGTGCTATTTTTACTTTCAGTCTTTGTTTACTGAACAATATTGTTGCAGGCTTTCTTTTAACCCAGTAAACTTTTTAGTGTTAGACCTCATTATATATTTTGTGATGCTGTGTTTTGAATCTGTTGCTTCAATTATGGAAA
Source organism: Anas platyrhynchos (assembly GCF_047663525.1). Lineage (NCBI taxonomy): Eukaryota > Metazoa > Chordata > Aves > Anseriformes > Anatidae > Anas > Anas platyrhynchos. The sequence goes on from NC_092590.1 coordinate 40,483,356, forward strand.
CTGCCAACAGACAACGAAAATCCAGAGTATAGAGGCTGAAGCATTCCTGCTTTTTAGCTTTGGAATTACTTTTGCATACTCTGACAAATTTCTCTTACAAACAATTCTAGTGATAGCTACAGCTGTGGAATGCAAGAAAACTAATGCAACCTTAGCAGGCAAAAGAAGGAAGAAAACATTTTTTGTTCAACTTGGAGGTTTGCACAATTCCTGGCTTTTGCCCCCACTTTCCTCTCCACTCTCTGCTCTCCCAAGTTGGTTACTAATCATCAGAGGTAGAGAAGAGGAAGCATATGCAAGGTCATGTGAGAGGAAATAGAAATGTGTGGGTGTTTAACCCTGAGGAGTTGCAGCTTGCTTCCTGACAAGACACATTGTGGTTTCACGTCATTTGAGTTTATTATGCTCAGCTCAAGGTAGGATTTAAAGGAAAAAAGTTCTGCCCCTGGTATATTTAAGGCTAGGAGTTTTTGCTTTGGTCTTTAGCCTAAGTGATCGAAAATTGCATTTGTATTGTTTGTGTAAATCAACAGAAAATGAACCGAGTGAGTGGGTGATACATTGAACTGTTTGGAGTGGGAAGATTCATTCATTTTCAGATTGAAAAAGATGTATTCACTTATTAGGAGATCCTGAAATTAATAGAGATGGATTTTGTATATATGGATAGATTAGGCTGGGATAAAATAAGCCCAACAATTAAAACTGAAACAGGGTTTGCAAAAAGCTCTCCCGAGTCTTGGAGAGACTCGCCTGTCACTGTGGTTCCGGTGTGTTGATATGTTGGTTCCCAAATACATGGTTGCACGTGTGCCATGCAGAAGACCAGGGGACAGGCATCACATCCAGGAAAACTGGACTTTCTAATACTCATGGGAAGATGAAGGAAGAGTTAGGAAGATGGATGGGGGCTTAGAGCATTGTTTCTCATTTCCAGCTCTCTGACAGAGTAATAGTCAGGAGGCTGGATTCCGATTTTGTCACCCAGTGTGTTCAGAGTAGATTTTGTCTTGGAAAGTAGTATTAGAAATGTAAAGCCAAATGCATCCTATGACATAAAATTCTTTAGTACTTTGACCTTTCAGTCCTTTACACTGTGTTTCATGGAGATATCCTCCATTCTGTACAGCTTAGCAAAGATGACAGCCCATCAAAAACTCTCTTGGCTCTGGCTACTCGATTTGCTGGTGCTTGTTGGTGTTTTGACTATCAGTGTCTCTTCTGTTTTTCCTTAATGATAAAGGAGCACTGAAGCCTCTCCCGTTTGAAAAAGGACCTGAGAACTGAGCATGGGGCACAGTTCTCATCTGCCATCCTAGTGCATGACCCCTGCCAGCCAGCTGCTCTAACTGGATGCTTGCAGTCCTGGCCCAGCTTTGTAGCTATAGTGCCAGTCATTGTATATTCATTCCTCTAAATATCCCAGGGGGTTTAAAAATTTTTTTTTTTTTTTTTTTTTTCCTGAGACACACAGGTAGGAGTTGGAGAATCAATGGAATATCGCTCCCAAATTACCTGTAATAGAGTGGGTCCCATTCTGATGATATTGCTGGTTCTAGGGAAAAACAGACAATACGGTCTTTCTACTCTTGAGTTGGAAGATCTAGCATATTTCTGCTGCAGCCAGCTGAGGTAAAAAGCAAAGCCAAAAATGCCCTGAGAATTTAAGTTGTTTGAGAATAGATACTGAAGTGTATTGAAATACTTCAGCTGTCTTTCTTTTATCAGTCAGTGAGGGACGGTGCCTGTGGAGGAATCACAGAGAAGATGAAACAGCAAAGGAGGTTGATAGTTTATGATGGAGCCACAAATGTCTACATTGCAGGTCTGAGCCCTGGTCATCGGTCCTAATTCACTGGCTATTTATTCAGCCTGCTAGCCCGTCTGCCTCAGAAACCAGGGCCCCTGGGTGGAGAGGGAGAAGGTTTGCCCTCTGTGGTTTAAGCTTGTGTGGTTGGCTCTGCCCAGGAAGGAAGCAGATGTGGCAGCCCTCAGACAAGGTTAAGAAGTGGCACCGATGCTAAAAGGCAACGTCTGTTTCCTCACTGAGGTTTCTGCTTGATTGTGCCCTGGTGTGGACACACAAGACTGGCTCAGAGCTGGCTGGTAAAGTCCTCAAATGTGTAATACTGACATAGCATAAAGGGCAGGTAGGACAACTCTGGGATAAACTGCCTGCTAGGTAGAGGCTTACCTAAATGATCTGGAATATTGATGAGAGCTGGGATCAAAGAATGAACGAGACATAATTCATTGAGACTCACAAAACTTGGGCATTCATTGCCCTGGAAAGGGGCGTGGAAAGATAAGGAAAAATAAGAGGAAATTCAAAAAGGCTTCTACTTTAGCTCAGAATTTGAGAAGTTTACTTTAAGTGGGAGAAAAGGTGAGAATAAAATAAAAAAAAAAAAAAAAAGGAAAATGAAAGTAAAGGGCAAGTAACAATATCTCTGGAGTACCAAGCATGTTACTTTGGTGCCTGAGGAAGTGCCTTACATCTGTGTGGTTTTCAGAAAGCCAAACTGGGGTATGGTACTTTCCCAGCTTCTCTGAGAGGTTGTAATAAACTGAAGTTGGTTAATTATTAATTTTTATAATATCATTAAATTATTATCATGATCTCTTTGCTTAGACAATTTTCCTGCCCAAATAAACATTTGTTCTGAAGCTTTAAAAATTAAGAATAATATATACATACATATATATATATAGCCTATATTGTGTAACCTGAATAGAAATTGACACAGGAGAAGGCCAGGTTTCACCCAGCTTAAATTTCTGTGATACTTTGAGCTGTTCTCCAGTAAGTGTTCATGTGGCTTATAGTAAAGCATCTTTCAGTACCCTCTTCTAGCCCTGTATACATGGAAGGAATACGTTTTACAGGGATGTATTGTGCTACTTGAAAACGACCACAGTTAATTTCATGTACTGTTTTTTACTGAAGTACAGTTATTGTTTGTGTGTTGACCCACAAACCTGATAAACTACCTTGTAACAGAGATGTCTCAGGAGAGGTCAGCTTCAGTGTGTGACAGGTTATGCCATGGGACTGATTTGTGTTTGCTTTATGGACAGCTGCATTTCTACTCTAAGTATTGGCTCCAAGTCTTAGAGGTGTGTGTGAGAGAAAGCGTCTGTTATCTCATAGCATCCCCCTCTGCCACCCTCCCTATGGTGAAGAGTCAGGACCCTCTGGAAAAGTGAGAGCAATACTGATTGTATTACTTTATGTTAAGGCAGGAGTCCTCTAAGTGTGCTCTATAGAGTCTTCTAAACTCTCCTCCTTGATGTGAAAACAAGATATTAAAAACACTGAAATTAGTATACGTTTAGTTGTAAAAGAGCCTATGATAAAAGCAGAGGCATTTGGTAGAAGAGCTCTTTGTCTTTGGCCTAGATTAAATTTGGGAGGGATGGCAAAAAGCTAGAAGTGATGCATTATAAGCAGAGGGGATTTATCTGACAGTTGTTTGTAAAGCTTATATATGAAAAATGAATTTGAAATGTAATTAGAAATACATGGAACTGCTTTTTGTTTTCCTGGAGACCTGGCTTCTAAGGCTCGGACTAACTTGTACTTCCCTGCGAATGTGGTGCTCGCTTTGGACAGAAGACTGACGGTGAAGAGGGCAGATTTCTGATGGTGCAGCTGACTTACACATAATTTTGAAATCTAATGTGGACAGCATGGAGATACCCTCATCATACCCACACACTGCCTGTGTTTGCTTTACATTGTCTTCATAATCTCGTAACTAAATATCACAAAACATGAAGAAACGACTATGCTTAGATAGACAGTATTTCTGAAGAGTGCAATATGAATGTGGAAAAGAACTTCACTTTCAAAGAAGAAACAGAGCCTGATCTCACCACTAAGATGCTCCGATCTATTAAAATGCAGGAATAATATACGGAGCAGCAATAATACAAACCACTGAACTGCCGTGGCAGCGCTCCAAATGAGTGCTCTTTCTGATGGAGTTTTTAATACTTCAAGAAGATGTAGTATGCGCATTTAGATGCCAATAAAACGATTCCTTGTAGGATCCATAGGGCACATTTCAATGCTAAATTACGATGCCAGTGGGAATGATTGACCACCAAGCATCAGTGAAGCATCTCTGCAATCCTGGGTAGAGTAGCGCTTTTGCTTTTCTGCTGTTTAATCCCAGCTTGTGGTAAACTGTCACTGCTTCAAGCCTTAACTGAGAAGATTTTGTCCATCTCTCTCAAAGCACATGTTGTGTCATTGCTGCTGATGTTAAAGAAGCCATAACTACCTGGTAGTTTATTGACTGGAGCCTGACCTTATTGTGTTCATGACCTGCTAGAAGCTGTGGCCAGGACTTGGTTGGTCTCCAGACAAAAAGCTATATTAAAGGAACCAAAAGAGAAATCCATGGATGCAACTACATTGCTGCATCTGACAATTGAGAGAGGAATGAGAAGGGAACTAAAAATCCCATTACAATTATTCTTGGGAGCTTGGCTAAGAGTGTAGTTTTCTATTTCAGAAAAATCAAATAACTTTGAATCTATGCTCTCTGTATAGTCTAAGTTCCATGCAACAGGAGGGGAATGAGCTCATTAAACTTGACATAAAAGAAGGGTGACCTTCTCTTGGGGTGAGAATAAGGAATTGGAGTTCAGATTAAGACAAGTGATCTGAAAGATTTCCCTGTGGAGTGGCCAGTAAATTAAAATTTTATTCAAGTTCTTGAAAACCCCCTTTCCAAGATTTTGTATAGATCATTTTAGTGACAGGATTCAGTGGCTGAATCTCTCTGCCACACCAGTGAATTGGGATAGGTATCATTAACTCTTTTAAATGATTTTTTAGAAATATTTGACTCATCATGGAAGAACATGATTCACATAAAGTACAGGGCCTGGCCAAACAGAAGAGTAAGGTAAATGCCCCAGCATCCTATTTCTTGTGTACACAATCCAGGATAAATTGTATGAAAAATACAATAAAAGCAAATGGGGAGTAGTTGAATTGCCAAGTCTAAATGTGATAATCTAAGCAGCTCTTACATGATTTCTTCACTTTATAAGCTTTTTACCTACTGTGAAGAGCTCTTATCAAGCAAAAGGAGAAATGAACTAGCAAAGAAAACCTTCTCGGTGCTAATTGACTGTCTTGATTTTTTAGATATCCTAACTTTTCAGAAACACCAATTAATTTTTTTTCATATGCTCTGCCTAGGCTGAGACTGCTCAAGGAAATTCTCTGCTTCCTGAAGCCAACAAGAATCTTGCCGTTGTGACAGGTATCTGGCACATGCAGTTTTGACAGAAATTTACCCCCAAGGTCTTGATTCTTGAAAGTCATGGGCGCATCTCAGCATGTGCATCCAAAAGACAAGGAAAAATAACATAGTGACTCTGAAAATTGTCTCATTCTGCTGATTCAAACAAAGTAAAGTTGTTTAGTTTATAATTGCATAGGTCTGTATGAAAAATGAGATGGTATGAAGCACAATCATGTTTCCGTACATGTAGGGCTTCAGTAAGAATCAGCTTTCTCTCATTTGGAGCTTTTTTGCTTGGCACCAGGGAGTGATGATTCTTGCCCATTAAAAAAAAATATCATTAAAATGTCAAACAGTTTGGCTGAAATCATCATGGTTGCTGTTTGAAATAAAGCTCTAGAGTGAGAAAAATAGGAAGGATTTCTGAAATCCCTTTTTTTCTTTGCTAGCTGAAAATTGATAGGCAGCTATCAGCAAATTGGAGACAGGGAATCTTTCAGAAGTATTTGCTTTCTAAACTGCTATCGTTGTCTGCAGTCTTCTTGAAACCAGACTTTTATTTGCTGACTGTGTAAGCATTTTGTTGGAAGCCTTTTACTGAAAATACAAGAAATAACAGAAATAACATTTGAATTGCTTTTGGATTTCTTCTAGTAGTTTTTGTTTTATATTATTATTATTTTTAAATTCTCTGAACTGGGGATGTATTTCATTCCCTCTCTCTCTCTCTCTCTCTGTCTTTTTTTTTTCTTTTTTTTTTTTCCTTCAAAGTATCTTCTTTGTATTCAGCACAAAGTGGAATGCAAAATAATTGAGTAATTTGCGAGTCTCTGACTAGAAAATAACACCTCCCCTGCATTCTCTGAAATCCCATTTTTTAAACTAAAATTTTGGACTGTAGTAGAGACAATACCAGATTGTTTTCATCTTCTCACAGTTCCAGGTTTTCATTACAACATAAAAACCTGTCCTGATCTACTGACACTTCTGTACTTCATGGTGATGCTTTTCTCACTTAATTCCCAGTGACACCTTAGCTTTTAAATTGCTTACAGATTGTTTTCTTTTCCCAGTGCTAGTTAAAATATTTCTTAACGTTACAAAAGGAACAGAAAATCCCCAGTCCAAACTTTTCAATGCTAGATTATCTACATGAAAAAAAACAACAAACACTTGAAGGTATTTTGCTCTCCTTTGACATTTGAAACTGGACTACCACCTTCCTACAGGGCTGCTTTTCAAGGCTGGAAACAGTCAGGATTATGCAGAAGACTCAGCTCAGTTTTCTAAGCAATGTTTTCAATCCGAACCACCCACACAGAAGACTTTGGGGCTTTCCTTGCCTCTTCAGTCTTGCTGTACTTCCTTTTTGATTCCTGTGTCTCTAGTCACTGTGGCAATGTGTGGCCTGCAGGCTTGGCTTGTGACTCTTGATTTGCTTGATGCGATGAGCAGATATACAAATGTCTGGAAGGATTATCAAGATATGCTTGCTACACCTTCAATTAAAGGAGGTTTTGTGGGCTTGAGAAGTGGAAACTCAAGTCCAGACTTGAATTTTAGCTTTTACTTGGTTGTGTGTGTGTTGTAGCATTCCCATACAGGGGAATGCCACGTGTGTGTGTATGTGTGGTTTCATTTCCCAGGGGAAATATCCCTATTGTAGCTTCTTCAGAATCAAGGTGTAGCTGTGTCCGGGTGTTTGGCACAAGCTCTACTAGTGTGAAAAACTTCAGTGCCTCAATATCAAGTCTTTTCAGCATATGAAATGCTGCAGTACCATCACTCCCTGTGATGCTCGAGTATTTTATTTTCTAGAGTACTGCAGGGCAGCTGTCAGAGGGGTTATCACAGCCAACATGCGTGGTGCCAGCAGCACTGCTGGTCCTGGTGGCAGCTGTCAGGCAGTGTGGTGAGGCTCCCCCCTTTGGGTAGCGCTGTAGTTCTTTGCAGATTTGGAGCGCAGGAGCCTTGCCTGCCTGCCCGCCCACCTGATAAAGGATTCTGTCTAAAATAGGCAAGGGATGAGGTAGTCCAGGGCTGATGGTGCAATTCAAAAGGAAACCATTTCACAGTGATGATCTGGGTTATGCTTTAAAATGTTTGCTCAGGAGAAAATGTCCATGGATTGGTGGAGAAAACAAAAACAAAACAAGGAGGAGAAACAATAAAAGGCTCTGCACAATGCCAGCTGCCGTTAAGGGTTGAAAGTTTAGTTTCAGAGAATCGTCTTTAGAAACATTATTTCCAATAATTTCATCAGTCTATAGAAAATTGCACCTTTTATCTTTTTGTTCTGTTTCCAGAGCAGATTTTTATGGCAGAACAGGGCTGTTCTGAATGTTGGGCAGGTTAAGCCCCGTGCTTTCAGAAGAGCTCTCTGAAAAAGACACTGACTGTAGTGTTGCGGTTGCATAGTGATGCCACAGCCTTTGCTCTGTAATGGATAACCCAAATAAAAGCGTCTGGTGGGCTACAGATGATGAGAAGTTATTTGGAATGTGTGGGGTAACGTGGGGTAGCAGGCAGTGATGGGCCCTATCCAGCATTGGGGCTGGGCTCAGCTGGCAGAAGATACCTATGAAATCTCTAGGAAGCTGCAGATCATCCCTTGGCACCAAATAAGTATTCTCTGTCCTGATAGTTTGAAGCAGGCTTTGAATGCAGAGGAGGAAAAGTGGTCCTCATTTTTAAATGTATGTTTGTTATTAATGGACAGCACTGGGAAGCTGTGTATGCAACAGCATCCGCCGAGAAACCTGTGCATAACGTGATCAGTAGCAAGCTGCCAATATTTAGGAAAAAGCGAGCTCTGTTTCCGTCCCTCCTTGATTCACACCTTAGAAATTTCAGTATGGGAATTTTCCACAGTCTTAAGCTTTGTATGCCTGCTGTCCCCACATGACAGAAGCAGCAAGCACACTTTTCCCTGCGTAGGGGGGTGTTAATAGCGATGTCCAAAGGGCAAATGTGGATTCAGAACATTTTTGCATTCTTCTGGCCAGTGATCAAATAAAATTAGAAAACTGTTATACTGCCCAGCATTTCTACTGAATAGCTGATGCAGACAGCTGGATTGCTGGGAGCTGCTTCAGGATCATCTGGGAGCTGATTGAACTTTGGTTTTGATCTTGGAGCCATCTTCCTGTTGAAATAATGGGTAAGCATTAGTTAAGAATGACTACCTTAAGCTATCAGACGCTTCAAGATGTCATGTGTCTCATCATTAAACAGCCTTTGAAAATTAAAATGAAGGTCATCAGCCCAGCCCAGTTTTGTGGTTAATGCTTTTTCCTGGTTTAATCTAGTTACTTACTTCAGGCATTTATAATCTTCCTGGAGGACAGCCCAACAAATGCACATGAATGGCAAACAATTCTTGTAGCATAACAGCTATTTTGCGTCGCGTGTTAGGGGTGCTGTGAAAGTTGGCTTGGTTTGGACTGTGTGGGAACAAGAAGAGGTCCTGCCTGCCATTGCCAGTGGTGTGTATGCAAGGGACAGACACGAGGTGTACTGGGAACAAGAGTGCAAGCTATATGGAGGGTCAGGGATCAGCTGCTGCTCACAGGAGCAGGTGGAGGAAGGGGTAGGATGTGTTCAGAAAATAGGCAAGCAGTACCAGCATGTACTCAAAAGCTAAAATCCCTTCTGTTTATACTTGCGTGTGTTTAAACTCGATAAGCTTTGGCATGCCTTGTGTCATAGAAAGGTTTGGGTTGGAAGGGACCTCAAAGATCATCGCAGCGCAAACTCACAGGTGAGTTATAACTGAAAATATGAGGCTTTAAAAACGCTGGAGTTTTACAGCTGCAGTGTTTTAATACTCCAGTATCTCCTGTTTGCCAAACAAGTTTGAAAGCAGGGTTGTGCTCTGAGCTCAGTGCCTGCTTTGCAAATGATAAAATGTTTTACTGCTATCTGCTCCCCCCCCCCCCCCCACACGCATCCTAGGTCCTAATTAAGCAGGAACTGCAGGGATCATTTCTCTTTGCACTGATCTAATCTGAAGCCACGAGCAGCTGCAAAAGTTATGCTGGGCAGGATTTTTCCCCTTTGGCACAGGCTGTCCCTTGATTAGGTTACAAGTGCTTGAAGGCTATTGATTTTTGCTCTGCTTTATGAGAATGTTCTTCTTTTTAACAGTTTAATTCCTCAGGTTTGAGTCATCAGGTAGTGAAACAGAAGCCTGTGTGCATCTGTCAGCCTGCTCATCTGCTCAGAGAAGCTCGGTGGGAACACGAAAGGCACTTTCTGATTTCAGAGCAGCTCTAGTGCTGTCCTCCTCCTGACAGATCCTAAAGCAGAGAGCGCTGCAAACCTCAATGGTTATTTCTTAAGGGGAAGTGGCACTGCCGAGCTGCTTACCAATGTCCCATAAACACTGCCTGGGTGGAAATTACTGTATGTGGGAAATAACCTAGATTTTTCATGAGTTTGATTTGGGTGTGTTGCTAAGCGACAGGGGCTCAGGAGGGTTTGCATGTAGGCTTTAGGTAGGTGCAGGCAGTGCCCGAGGAGGTTTGCAGGTAGGCGATGCTGAGCAGGGGGAGGCTGTGACCGGTGGCGGCAGGGCAAGAAGTTCAGCTATACAAACTGAACTTTCACTGCGAGGGCTTGAAAGAGAAAGAAATTGGATTAGACCCAGAGATGACGTATCCTGTTTGATTCCTTTCCCCCTCACACTCCGAGAAGCTTTGTGTTTCGGCAGGCTTTTATTTCTGAGCACGAGTTGCTTTAAAAATTGGGGAGTGTGTGTCTCAGGGTGTCGGCGGTGATGTGCTGAGCTCGACTGGCTCGGTTTCCTCGCGAGGGCTTTGTTCTTCCCACCACGCTCAGATCGGTTGTGCAACATGCCCCTACCGTTTAAAAAAAAAAAAGAAAGTGCTGAGTAATGCCAGAGGTTTCTCAAATGGCTGATGCAAACCTGGAGAATTTGCATCATCATTCAGCTGGAGTAACTTGGTATGACAAGAGCTTAAATACAAGTCCACGCGGAAGCTGAGCTGGTTTCCAATGATAGGGCAGCACCGGCGAGCTGGGGGAAAGCACAGGTGTTGCTGAGCACTGCGCAGGCAGCAGGGAAGGGTAAAACACGCTTCAGGAGCTCCCTACCTGCGCGTAGGAGCAGCTTGGCAGATAAGAACAGGCAGAGGAAGAGGCTTAAGTAGTTGGCTACAGAGGGAGGAAAAAGCCTTGAGTTGCTGCTGCAAACTTTTTGGCTGTGCCTGCCGTCGGCGTGCTGGTGGCACGGGAGCATGGTCAGGAAAGCTGCTGTGCCGACAGCGTCTAATGGGAGCTACTTGCAGGGGCAGCCTAATGGCAGGTTGCCCTCTCTGGACAGCGGGCAGCCAGCCCAGGAGCAAAAGGTTGTGCTGAAGAAGAAAGTCACGCTGTTGAGGGGGATCTCCATCATCATTGGCACTATTATTGGAGCCGGCATCTTCATCTCGCCCAAAGGGATCCTGAAGAACACAGGCAGTGTGGGCATGTCCTTGACTGTCTGGACAGTGTGTGGCATCCTCTCGCTCTTTGGTAAGTCTCTCAAAAGTTTCTAATTGGTCCAGAGGGGCAGCTGGTGGATTATTTCTATTTTTTGTCTGATTTTGCCATTGGATATCAAGGCACAGTGTGGAGCTGGAGGACCAATAGGGCTGCGGAAGGCTTTTGCTGTGTGATAGGTTGTGTGGAGGGCGCAGCGCTGTGCAATCCCTGTCCCCTGGTGCCGTGTCAACACAGGCTGTAAGCGCAAATCGTTTCTCACGGACCCCTAAAGGAAAAGCGAATGTCTGCTTTACGCCATAAAAAGTGCTATATGTATAATGTTTTCCTTCTGGCTGTGAGAAGTAGTTCACCATTTGCTTGTAAGGCCCCTGGCAGCGGGGCACGCGGGTCACTCCGAGCACCAGCGAAATGTTCAGACAGTTTGACTCAGTTCCCTGGAGGCTCGGTCAAGGTCTGGGAGGAATAACTCCCACTGGACATAATCTGTGTTGGCGTGAAAGGGAGCAAAGTAATAATACTAATAACCCCTCTCCCTGGTCTTGTGTTACTGTTTTTCCCTTTATTCCCCGCTCACGATGTGGCTTGGAAAGGTTGGGTCGCAAAAAAGAGCATGACGGAAACAAATCTGTAATGTGAATTTTGTTGCTGGCCTGCCGATCGTGACAGTTTTTACTAATTTTGCTGTGTTTCTTTTTTAACAGTATTAAATTCTGAAGAATGCCAGTTTATTTGTTCTGTACACAAAGCCCCCATTCAGAGTGGAAAACCCCACCCTGGCTTCTGTGGGACAGAGGGTCCATTGACCTACTTAATGAGTTAATCTCAAAGAAGCTGAAGAACTAACATGAATATTGGCTTTATTTAAAACAGAGACGACTTGTTTTCTGGCAAGAGGTAAAGAAGGCAAACACGGCCTAACATGTGTCTGCTTAATAGGTGGAACATGCGAATGCCACCCTGTGTAACTTGGCTCCGAACTTAAAGGCAGCGTTGACTCTAAAAGTCCACCCAAGCCAAACAGACAATACAAGAAATTTAGGAACTGTTTTGGTCAAATGTTAAATGCTTTGGTACAATGTGAAATGTAACCTGCTGTGCTAGCATGGAAGTCCTGCCAGGAAGCAAAATTCCCCTATAAAGAAAGACCTCAAATGCAATTTGCAACCCTGTTCTAATATCTTGGTCTTTAGATTCAGTTAAACTAGAATTTGCTTAAGCATCACGTGTTTAGCTTTAATAGTAGTAATTTTCTGGCTGTGAAGTCAAGTCTATGGAAAAAAATCAGATGGATTTTCCTGGGCATTTTCCAGATCTCAGGATGTGAAGATGTGTCTAATTTGGCCCAGCAAAAGATATTACCTCTTTTCTCTGACCCGTTACAGTTATTTTTTCATAATTGTTATATCATGGGTGTTTTTAATTTCCTGCATGACCTAATTATAATAAAATCTCATACAAAGATCACTTAAGGTCTTGCTGAGGCTGTCTGTGTAATGTGTATCAAAGCACAGTTTGATTTTATCCTGAGCCACTCCAGAAGAGGTTGGAAAGAGAAAAGTCATCAATAGGTGTTTTTTGTTGTTGTTGGTTTTTTTTTTTTTTTTTTAAGTGTGGCTATAAGTGTTTCGTTGAGTACATTTCCAAGTAAGCTGAAGATGATCAGATACAAGTTGTTGTGTTTTTGCAAAGCCCCAAACAAAGCGAAGGAAGGAAGATGGAATGTGTCATAACGTCTTACGGCTCCATCCAGCTTGGTGTGTGTTAGGTGGTTTTGACAACTGTAATTTTCATCTTAAAGTCTAGTAGCATAAAAGCAGGCGGGGAGCAGACTTCGTACATGTTGCTGATCATAGCTCTGTGTGATTCAGTGCTTGCCAACTTTGTTTTGGTTTTCCTGTGGCTTCTCAGAGTCTCTCAAAAGGGCTGCTGACATTGAACTGAGGTGGTGAACCTTTTCTCTGCCAATGAGGTCGACCTGTGGAGCTGAGAATCCACTGGCTTTGAGGCTGGGTGATGGCTCATTAAACAACAGTAGCAGATGATGCACAGGCAAAGAAACCTTCATGCAGGTCCCCATAGTTGCAGCATGCTTTTTCCTGCTCCGTAATGGCTGAGGCAGTGTGTTGTGCTGGAGGCAGCCTTGGGGACCTCCCTGGGAACTGCTGCTTACTGTGAGTGCTTCTAATGCTCACCCAAGGGGGCCTGAACCACTTCTGCACGAACCTGGTTCCCCACTGTGGCAACATGATGATGATTTTGGTTTTATTTTAGTCGTCATAAAGACACTGAGTGTTGAAGTGAGCCCCCTGCTAAGACAACATGAAGTTGTCTGTACTTAAGGCAATGCAGAAATGAGCAGAGCTTCCATTGTGTTGGTTGCACACACAGCACTGCACTGGTGTTGGAAAGCCAGGGCCAAGCCGTTCCCAGAGTTCTGTATGTAAGGTGTTGGGGGTAATAATGAGGAAAATCCTCCACCTGCAATTCCTGCTTCCAAACGTCAGTCTGTCTATTGCTTTCCCCATGGCTGAGGAGAGGGAATGCAGTCTTTAGGCTTTCCTTCAGGGGCAAGGCAGGGATTTCTGAGGCTGCAAGCAGCTGATCGTAGTTCGATAACAAGCATGTGTGTCAGAGGGCTTTCGCTTAGCTGGGCCAGCCGGGGTGGCTGGCGTGACACAGCAGTTTGTCATCCCTCTTCCCAAGGCACGGATGAGTAATGAAGCACCTTGCTAGCAAATAGTTTGTTCAGTGGCTTTCACGTAAGTGTAACTGCATACACGTACATCTTGGGTAACTGCGGGTCTAGCTGAATGACTCGAAACTTATAAAATTGCTCAAAAGAAAGAGGATTAAAATGTATCAGAAGTTGTGATACTGCAGCAGCTCCGTTGTTTACAAGTGTTTGGAAAGGTATTTCTGGATATCTCGTGATGCCTTAGCTTAACTCTTACAGGTGCCCTCTGCTATGCTGAACTGGGAACGTGCATTAAGAAATCTGGCGGTCACTACACCTATATCCTGGAGGCCTTTGGCCCATTACCTGCTTTTGTGAGAGTCTGGGTGGAATTACTCATTATTCGGTAAGTGTATCACGGCTTTTCTCTGTTTCTTTTCTGATGGCAATATGCTTTTCAGTCATGAAGAAAACTCTCCAACACATGATGTGCAAAAGAAATCAAACATATCTTGTCATATGAGCTAAGTTTTTTAGTACAGCTGCTTCAGAGAATTTAACAACGCTGTTTTGCTTGTTGGCATTGAAACATTAAAAAATGTTTCATGTATAAAAAAAAGATTCTATGAAAAAAGCCTGTCACACAAATTCAGCTACTTGTTTAATTTTGCTAAGCTTACTGTACTCATTAATGTTAATACCTGTGCCTACTTGAAATACAGTGGAAGAGAAAAGTCACCTCTGCATTTTGTCAGTCTTGACAGTGGCTTTTGGAGTCGTTGCTCTTGTCTATACATACAGGAATAATGCATAGCAAAGTTATTGCCCAATATATTTAAGATTTCGGGGCACCATGTGTTCTCTAGATGTCAGTTCAAGTCCCTGTATTTTGTTTTCATGGTGTGTTAGAGAAGTTAATATGAAAAGCACTAGCTGGGCAAATAAAGCAACAGGAAGTCCTTACATATCTAAAACGTCTGAAGTACTGATGTGGTGTGGTTGATGCAGCCCTCGACTTTGTATAAGATATTACAATATGAAGATGCAGAATTACGAAACCATAGCAAATAAATATTCATAATGTAAATGGATCTTTTTATCACACTAAAATATGGCCCTTTTTATTTTATTTTTTAATAGTATTGCTGAGGCTGAAAAGCTTGTTACATGTAGAAAATGCAATTCACTTATGTAAAATAAATTCAGGAGTGATCCATGCGTGCCTTAGGCTAGTTAGCACTCCTTTCCTCTCCTGAAACCAGCAAATGAATCACAAAAGCACAAGCCTCATCTCAAATCACAGCTATGTTTACATAATATTGACAAGTTCTAGCATAGCCTGTTGAGTTTAAAAGCACTAAGAGTGCTGAGTCATTATGAATCCATAAATCCTTATCTTGTTTTCAGAGGAAATAATTGTGTACGTCAGATGGTCCCTCACATCCTCCTCACTCATCGGTAACCCTTGTACAAACTGCAAAATTTCCACCAAATGTAGTGAAGGAGTAGATACCTTAATAATATTATCTTCTTGCCAAAGAGAAAACCAGATAGAGGAAGCAGACCTATGGTTTTCACTGAAGGAAACAGTGGTGTGAACATAGCTATATCCTTGCACAACAGAGAATCAATAAAAGAGAGTAATGGTAGAAATCCCCTTGTTAATCTGCACTCTACTGGGCAGAGGGGACACTATTAGTTTAGGCATAAGTACCCACAAGAAACGAGACTTCAGAAATTCCTCTCCTCATGAAATGTTTAAAAAATTTTATACATATGACAGTGTCTCAGGAGTGTCATAAAAACATTCTTAGTCATTGTGATCTGCCCCACACCCAGTAAATAATCATCTTGCACATGGGAAAGAACATCAGTGGATTCTTTAATCATCAAATCTGAGAGGCAGCAAGGGAGACGTACTTGTTATAACTTGTGATGATCAGAGCAGCGCTGCCTAAACTCCATGTAGTCTCCTATCTGACTCTGGCATCGTAAACTAATTGGCTGCTGCTATCAAAGAATTTGGGACTTAGTATGCACCTATGGTGTTTTCACTGGGTGAAACTGCACACGCACTTCTCAGTTAAGCCTTTTCTCCTCTGAAAGACACAGAATTATCACACCCACTGGCTTCTGGAGCAGCCACGACCAAAATAAACTTTTTCTCTCCTCATATATCTTTACAGCCCGTCTTTTACAGTGTAGGATGCACTTAAATTCTGCCCATGCACTGACTAAACTGTGCTAGCATCCCCCCGTGTTCAGAAGTGCCTTACGCTACACTGTTCCTCATCCAGTACATGTAGGAACTCCTTTTCTCCCTAGGAGTCAGGTTGTGGGTGTACTGCATGCCTACAAAAATACTACAAAAAAAAGTTTTCAAACAAGTGAAGATGACAGTGCAAACACATTGTCTGTAGTGCTTGTATATGGTGGTTGCTAAACACAGGTTAGGTAAGAGCGCACTGCCAAAGAGGTGACTTACTCACCTCTGGTATGTGCTGCCGGCAGTAGGCCTGCCCTTCTCCCAGTGGCTTTTTTTTTCTCTCTCTGTTTCATTTTTTTTCACTTTTTTTTTTTTTTCTTGCCCTTAAATGAAAGCTGCTAATTCACTTTCTGTGCATTCATGAATGTACAGATCTTAGGAGCCTGCCAATCTTTCTTTCTGACTGCAGTAAAAAGGAATATGCTCCATCCCTTCAACGTCTGCCTCAGCTAGCCAGGCACACCATCACCACCATCTCCCCTCAAATGTGGGAACACAGGAGGCCTAGATATTTATTAAAGGTATAACTAACTAGATATTTAATAAGGGTATAACTTAGGAGCTGTTTTTAAAGATGATCATTGTGGAGCTAACAGTGACTGCCACTTTATTAAGGCTTTTCTTAAAATGAGAGAGAAAAATCCAAGTTCTGGGGGAAGGAGCAGAGGCTGAGGAAAAAGACCTGCGAAAGCTCCAAAGATCTGATCTTTTATCTGATCCAGGCCAGTTCAAGCTACTTTTGGCAGTCTGCAGCATTCAAATGCTGGAAGCCTGGTGATCTGCTTATGTAAATCAGAAATATTCCACCAAGGTAAAGACAGTAAATGGATGGGTAAAGCTCATGCAGAAGGCGTTCAGCCTGTAGCAAAGGCAGCAGCTGTGAAGCCAGTTGTTGGCCAGTGAGAGGGGTGGTTCTTGTGCATGGGGTGTATGCAAGCAGCAATCCTCACTTGTCTTTGCAGAAACTTTCTTAGGAAGATGCTTCTGGTCTGTGCTCTCCTGCTGTTTGGTCCAACACAATGTGTGACCTTTTGGTTGAGTCATGGTGCTAAGAAAGTGCTTTTTGTTTCAAAGGAAAATCTCTCTTGTGGAAAATTCCTCTAGCATTCAATGAAGAATAATACTTCTCTGCAGAGTTTTTACACTGCTCTATAGCAACTATGTTTTTGTTAAAATTCTTCTGGGAGATGTATATTCTGCACTTAAGGCATTGTTTTATTAAATGTTCTGTATTCCTCATAACAAATTTGAGTGGACTCTTGTTTAACTCAAAAACAATATGAGGCAGAATCAAATACCTTTTTTTTTTTTCCCTGCTGTGTGTAAGTGTGATGAGGCACAGTTACCACCAGCTGTCCTGAGGAGGGAAAAAGTGTCCTCCCCAGGCACATGGGAACAGACCGCTGAGACTGTAATGTGCAGACAGTGTCTGATCTCAGGCACAGGGCAAAGTACTGGTAATACATGCCAGTGCTAAGGCTCCTGGCAAACATTTAGCTTGTCTTGAAGAGAAAGACTGTATGAATATTACTTCAAATTTGTAGATGCCTGCATGCCTGCTTTTCCTTGCATTCCCGTTTCATGGAAAGGACTTTCTGTACTTTTGAGGATTTTTGTTCTCACGGTGCTGGAAAGTTGTTACTCAATAAAAGTAGGAAACATTATAAAAATTCTTTGCATTTTAGGATATACCATTTTCATTCATTTTTTTTACCTTGTCTTTTTTTATGTTCCAGATTTATTAATAGGCTTGGGTAACTTCTGGATGCTTATTTCAGTACAGCAGAATTCTCAGCTTCACTGAGATTAATTTGCTTGTCTGTGAGGGGTAAGATGTACCTTGCCACTAAAAATTCAGTCCCCAACAACTTTCACTCAGGGTGTTGCCCATGCAAGTTAATTGTGGCCACGTTCACTTCAAGCACGGCAGGGAAAATTTGTGTTGATACATTTCCTTTCTTCACAACATGAAAGTTGTAAGAGTGAACATGGGAAGAAGTGATGCTGGCAAGATCGTCATCACTGAGCAAAACCAAACTGTTTATGGTTATCTGTTATACTCAGAAATCATGGTACCTGGCGGCATAGCTGCTAACAGGCACCACAGTTAGGTACACTTTGCAGTTCTGTGATAATAAATTTACATGATCCCAAATGGATATTGTTTATATACTACTGCAGATTAATTTTGTGATATTTTTTTTGTTCTTACTTTTCACCCTAGCCCTGCTGCCACGGCGGTGATATCATTGGCATTTGGACGGTATATTTTGGAACCTTTCTTTATGCAGTGTGAAATCCCAGAACTCGCAATCAAACTTATTACAGCTGTTGGCATCAGTAAGTATCCAACTTTAGTTTTCAGGAAGAGTAAAGATTATGTAAATTAAAAAAAAATAAGTAATCACACTCTGAACAGGTAGTCGTTTGGTGTGAATCACTGCAGAATGATTGTTCATTCCGTGCCAAGGGCATCAGCATGACTTTTTGCCTCGATTTGTGTATTTGTGAACATATGTAGTAGTAAAAAGAATACCAGACTTTATTAATGGCAAAGGAAATCTATTGCCAACCCTGATTCTGTTGCCACTGAAATTAATGGCAAAACTCTCATTATTTTTGTGGAAGCAATTTTAGTCCCTAAGAGATGGTGAGCCGGTGCCAGAGATAGGAAAGAATGATTACTTGATTTTAAGTGCTTCGCTTTACCTCTGTTTTAGGAGGCAAGTACTTGCCAAGTATGATGCCATGAAGAAATGTAGTTCCCTTGACTGGAGCACAGGCAACATGAGATCATTTTTTCTAGTCCCTCCCTGTCCTGCACAGTGATAAAACTTACTGAGGCATCGTAGTTCGGGAGGCAGGAACCCAAAGGACTTTGGGAGCAGGGTGTGCACTTTGGTGAAAATGCATGCTGGTTACCAGCAGCTTGCTCTCCTCTTGCTAAGTAATGAGTGTAAAGGGATCGTTTGGAGCTGATGGGGGGAAGAAGGCTACCCCTAGACCAGGAACTTTTCAGTCTGCCTGGACTGGTGTGTGAATGAGGCTCTGCTCCATGTGGCACTGGAGGCTTGTTTCCATCTTTGTGCAATTACCAGGGATGATGCTCCTCCGCACATGCACACACACACACACTCACTCAGCTGTGCTGGGAGGAGACTGTGGAGCAGACCTGAGTAATTAGTAACAGATTGTTCCTTTCAGTTTGGCCAGTGCACATAGCAGAAACAAAAGGACTGGAAAAAAGAATTGAGACTTGCAAAGTGATCAAAGGCACACAGGAGACCACTTTAATTTTGCACAATAATAGGTTTGGATTACTTTTTCTTTCTTTGGGGTAGAGAGTTCAATTGACATTGAAATTTGCAGTCTACAGGTTACTGAAGCTTTGTGTAGGAGCTCTCTTGGTAAGAGAGCTCTTCTGGCAGGAGTGTTAAAAAAAGCACTGTGTGACCACATTTCTTTCTGACTTAATTATGCACAAACTATAGGTTTCATAGGAATAATTGAATTAAGGGCTTGAATTTTGAGGTCAATGACTTTTTATGGCTACATCTGTCTAAAATATTTCAGTAAGAGATAAGGGTGAAACAGATGTTCAGCAACTTCAAGGTCACTGTGACGGAATGTTAAGTGAGGACTCCGTTAAAAGTGTTTTGTTAAGTGCGTGTGATTCAAGCACAATAAGCGAACACTTTAAAATAGATTTTTATTGCTTTTAATTTAATTGAAAATCTGTGTGATAAGCCAGGGCTACACAAAGTAATTAAACAAAGAAGTAGCGTTGCAGGGGGGGTGTGGAGATATGCAGAAATAATTACACCCTAAAGGGAGATAGGAGCTCACAGCAGACTGTTCCTATGGTGACCAAGGGTCTGTGCAGAGCAGGTAGGATGAGCTGTTGTTTCACTGAAGCAAGAGTTTCCTGGAGAAAGTTTGTAATTGTGAATGGGATGGTGCTGAGAGAAACAGGGACATGTCAGGCTGAGGCTTTATTGTAATTTTGCAGTGTGCTCTGCAGTGGAGTTTCATTTTTGGTGGGTTTTGGTCATATGCTACACTTAAACTCAGGTACTAGAGGATATACGGCTGTTAATCTTGTACTGTAACAATTAGCTGTTGGGGTGGAAATTGTTATGAATGTTTTGTACTGTGCATGTAGGCAGAGCAATAGGCAAGATTAAGATGTTGTTGAGCCTCACAGACACATCGGAGCCCTGAAGACCTTATAATCCAATTTAATGGTGCCAAAGGTAGTGTTTGCTTCCACTGAAAATTGTGTTACGTTAATCAGAAAGTGAAATGATGTGCTTTTTGTCGTCTTACCCGCTCTTGATCCCTTCTACCACCTATGTCTGATGACAGAATGCTTGCTACATATCTGTCTTTATTATGTGGGGAGAAAGGTAGTAAGAAGCACGGTTAAGCTCTGTCCTTGAGTGAAACTTTATTTTATAGTTTTACCTTGTCATTTCTCATCGTACTGGAAAAGTCAGGAAGAGATTTTGAAAAATCTCTAGGTGATCCCCTGCTCCCAAAAACAGTCAGCGTACCTAAACAATTTCTGACAGATGTTTGTCTAAAATGGTCTTCAGAGCTCCAGAGAAGGAGTTTCTACATCCTCACCCAGCTCTGTAGCCCGTTTTTCTTTCTATCCTTGTCACAAGAAAGTTTTCTCATTTGTTTTTCACCTAAATATCCTTTTTTTTACAATTTAAACCTAATATTTCTTCTCTTACACAAAATGGACATGGAGGGCAGTTCTTCCTTTCCTCTTCACAGCCATCTCAGCACAGCAGATTTGTGAAGGAAGATAAGGGGGGAGCAGGTGAAATAGTGCATACCAGCATTATGCATGACCAAGAACGATGTTCATGCTTGTGCAGGAGAGAGGGTTCCTTTTGACGTGGTGTGTAATGCTTGCCCAAGGTAGGTGCAGCCAGGATTATGGTGGGGAGTGGCAGACACTGCTGCTGCTTTCTAGTTGTGAACAAGCACTACTCGTGGGGTGGCTGCAGTCCATTCTACTCCCCACCATCCCACCTCAGCCTCAGTAATGAAAAAAGGAGCAATGGTACTGAGAGGAGACAATATGCAGATCATATGAGAACTGAAATGGAACTACTGGAGATGGTGACCTTTAAAAATATCTCCATCTTGGTTTGTTATTTTTAGGAGCAAAGCATCTGCTGGGCACAAAATTTCTCTTGAAATCATACCTGTCCTGAGCTGTAGACACAAATTTTCTGTTCCAGGGTATGGTGCTTTCTTCATGGTAACTTTTATTTTATTTTTTGAAACAAAGAGTCTGAACATTTCAGTGGCTCAGAAGAGAAAAGGATGCTCATGTGGAGCTTCTCATTCCTCAGGTTCCTAAGCCTCTGAGAAGCACAAGCTGCCTATTTTCAAACTTAGAGATCACTTTAATTCACTCTGTGTTTTTCAAACGAATCTCTCTGCAGGGGGAAAAACCTAGGCAAATATGGGATATGCACATCTCGGTCTACTGTCAGTCTGCCATAAAATTTTTTTGAACTCACTCAATATAACTGAAACTAAGAGAAGAACAGACGTCTCAAACATATTTCATTATGACATTTTTTATGAAAGTAAGTGGATAGGTAGAGAAGAGAGAACTGGTACGTGCCCTGACATAGGGAGGAAGTATAGAAGAAAATGAATACAGGAGAGGAGGTCTTCTAAATGTCCAACTTTGCTTGAGCTGGAGGTTTGCCTCCTTGCACACAACAGCCCCAGGACACAAAGCAGAGGGATTCAGGCCATCTTTGTTCTGATGCTGAAGACTATCTTCTTTTTAGGAGAAACATTTAGAAATTTATTTTTCTTTTTAAATGAAAGCTGATAGACTTCTCCATATTTATTGCTTCTTCCATTGAAGAGGACCTTTGCAAAGCATGAAGATAGGCAGTGTAAAAAAATCTATATTCATGCATTGCTTTAATTGCATCTGTTAACTCTTCTCCTAATCTTACGGTTAAGTATATTCATAACAGTGAGGGATAAATTATAGTGTGTTAATGTATTGAACTGTACTATTGATCTACAACCTGAATAGACATGCAGCCTTAACTGAGCCAGTTCTAATCTTTTCACTTGGTCTCCATATCAGACAGCAAATATACAGGATTCAAACAAACAGAAGAAAAAAAAAAACACACAACAAAAAAACCCAACAACTATTAAACTGTGAGGTTACCAGCTTGCACATTTATAAAGCTTTTAAATTTACTCATATTTTGGGCATTTTATGCCACAATAATGGATGATTTTCTCTATATTTTTTTTTTGAGGTCTGCTAAAAACCAACCAACCAACCAAAAATAACCCACAACAAAACAAAAACAAATACCCGAATTGTGACTGTTAGACAGAGGCCATATCATGCTTGAAAACCAAGGCCGCTGTACAGATCTATCAGGGTTTGCTGGCAAACACTCTGGAAAGTTTTGTTGGCATAAATTTGATGTGTATGTGAGCCTGTAGTTGCTTTTTTCTCATGTCATGGCAGCTGTTATGGACACTGCTCTCTCCTGCTGACAGTTTTCAGGCAAGCAGAGTAAATGAAGACATCTCTTGGCTGTAGGAATAGCAAAAGCTGCTCTGATGGGTGCTTTTGTGCCCCCTGTGACTTCCTTTTAATTGATGCATTAAAATCCACAAATTGAGGATACTTTTGGCTTTGTGTAAATGCCTTGAACCTAAAAGCCTGACAAGCCAGAGGAAGGCAGCTCCTGTGGTTTCCTGCTGAGGCAATGGCACATACGTTCCTGAAAAGTAGGCCAGGATGTAATGCTTGCTGCTGCTGCTCCTGTTAGATTTTGTTATCCATTTATAGCTGTGTCTAAGTGAAGGGAAAGGATCGTGAAAAGCAACATGATCAGTGTTACCATTGTGTTCAATTGTTCACAAACCTTATTTTGTTCTCCCTCCACAATCCCCTAGATTAGGATTCATCTCACTTTTAGTTAGCTATTTAGTTTGTCTAGTTGTCCATGCTCCCTGTAAAGTTAGTGGTGAAAAAGGGGAAGAGACCCATCCTGGAGGCAACTCATCTCCTCTTAGCTAGGCATCCAAAAGAGATGTTATTAATCATCCTCTGGAGGACAATGTCTTTTCACTGAGGATGCAGGCAGATTAGATGTCTGACTTTCAGCTTGCCAGTTTAGAGCTGAATCCTACTTTTGCTGTTCTTTTGTCTGGGGAGTTGCTACTTCCTTCAGATTTTTGCTGTGATCCTGTATCAGAGCCTCTGCAATCTTGAAGTATCTCCATAAGATCTTATTCACATAAGAGTGCTGTTGGATGACGACCATAGACCCGAGATATAATTTCCATTTTCATTAGTGCAGCTGCCCAGCTGTGCAAGGGACTGATCTTACAGAAGACTTAAAGCTAATGGCACAATGCGCTGGTCTGGCTGCAGATATAGTTTTCCTTCAGCTTCCTCATCAAATGAAGGTCCTTGCTGTGTCAATTTTGCTTTCTCTGTTCAATTAGAAAGCCTCAGATAAACCGTTTTGCTGTTTTGAACTCAGAGTCTCAGGGTTGGAGAAAGTTTAGCAGCCTGCTCACATGCAGGTTGTCTTCATGAAAACATCACACTCGATTTTTTTTTTTTCCTTCAAGCCAATGTGGCTCTTCCACAAATTTGTGGCTTGTGATTTGTATGTGGCTGACCAGCAAGGAAGGTCATGAGTGGATCAAAATTAATGTTTGCACTAGTTTGCCATCAGATGACACTCTCACTTGCGTATCAGGAAGGTGAAACTGATGCATTAGTAAACCTTGAGGAGGAGGAGGATGCTCACATTGCCTATTCTGACCTGGGTCAGGGTAGCAAACTGCTGCAAAGAGCTTGAACACTGGATGAGCTGGATGTCAAATTGCACGTCTTTTCCTACCCATAAAACTCTTCTTTCACTTTTTTCTCATAGCCTAGTCCCTGCCCAGGCTTGTCTTGTGAAATAGGAAAGTGCAATATACTGAACTTTCCAAGAAACTTGAAGTAATTCAGTTCTTGTTTATGGCACTGGATTTTCTTAATAGCTTAAATACTCTTGGCAAAATAACAGTTTTAAATATATTTTGCTTAGATGACAGCTGTTTAGCTTATCTACCTTTTTACCATGTGATCAAGCCCTAGAAAAGATGGGGTTATCTCAGTCAGCAGTGACTTAAAGGGAACTTTGAACACCTAAATAAGTGAAGTTATGTCAGGGTAATATTGTGACAATAGAGTAATGAATCAGGCCCCTGGAATTTGATGTTTCCTGCCAAGTGTATGTATACAAGGAAGTAATAAAGCAAAAAAATAAAAAAATAAAATAAATGAATATATATATAGTATTTAGATCTGATGTGATACTTTGCAGAAGTTCAGGAGATTTTTTCGTTATTCAGAAAAGAGCATTTCAGTTCAAAATGGTGAAATACTGTGATCTTTAAGATCTCTCTCTCTTTTTTTTTTTTTTTTGGTGAAACCCTGAAATTAAGTGATGTTGTGAGTTTCTGTTGAATTTGGTCAACAATATTGGTTGACTTTGGTAAAAAGTTCATTTGAGTGAGGGGGCCTTCTCTCTCCCAAATAATAATTCCAGACAATAATTACATTTTTTTTTCTGGATTTTTTAAAAAATTAAAATATCTATAATTATATTGGAATGCAGATTCCTTGTCATTTTCTCACTTTTCCATCAAAACTAAACCACTTCTCGTTTAAACAGAGAAGACTTTTTTTTTTTTTTTTTTTTTTTTAAATACAGTTTTTGGCCTTGTCACTTCAGAGCCGATAAAAAGGGCCTGGGATAAAGCAGCTGTTTTTGTAGCCAGAAAGGTTGTGCCGTGCCAGGCTTGCAATGCTAGCTAATGCAAACTAGCTCTTAGGCTCTGGTGGGATTTCATTTGTCCCGTGATGCACCGTGCGGCTGCCGATGCAGATGAAGCAGTGCTCTTGGGAGAGCTGGAGGGAAGGAAGGGCTCTGGTGAGGAGCTCATTCATTAGTTCTGTGCTGTGGAAGGAGAGAGCAGATCACTGAGCAGGCTCATTGTACCACGTTCACCTTTCCCTGCAGCAGTGGGGGAAAGGGTATTTTTATCTAGTGAAATGACTCACATTTTCCATTCACTTGGTAAATATTTTTTCCTTTTTTTTTTTTTTTTTGGCAAACTACTTTATTGATTCTGTTTTACCAGGGTAATAGTTTACATAAGCTGGAATGGCTAGCACTCATATAAGGCCTCCTGTTCTCCTGTTAGTTGGTTCCTAGCAAAGACCAGAAGATGCCCTCCCCGACCCAGGACAGTGTATGAAAGCACTTCTCACCCAGGCTGGTTGTGTTGGCGAAGCACAGACCTGGGCTTTGTTTTCTTTTCCAATTCCCAGCATGGACAGGAACATTTCTTGCACTCTGGCCCTCTTGAGTCTAAAGTGGCATGGCTGTAAAGGAAGGGAAATAGTGGGAAAGAGATGCTGGTGTCAATAAGGCAGTGAGTGACAAATTCATACCGGGTCTAAATGAGTAATGTCATTAGTAATTTTTTCTATTTTCTGAAGTGCAATCCTCTAACCAAACTGCCATCGATGCAAAAGTATGGAGTGACAAGGGTTGTGCAATTAATTTTTTTCATCTGAGGCAGGCTTCTGTCAGCCCATTGTTTACCAACAGCTAACGAACCTGGGGAAATGAAGCTTTAATTTGGTGCAGAAGGAGCCAGGTGGAGAATGAGGAGATGGATGGGTCAGAAAGAGGGGCTCGACTCAAGCATTTCCAGGGGATCCTGGAAGGGAAACGTGAGAGGTGGGAGGGCAGCAGAGGGAGAAGGTTATCAGGGTGTGTTTCCTTCAGTGCACCTGAATCTATTGTCTGTGCAGCCTCTCAGAGTTTTGTGATTTCAGTGACATGAATATTTCTTTCTGACTTTTCTTTTTCCCCTTGCAGCACTAGTGATGGTCCTGAATAGCACAAGTGTCAGCTGGAGTGCCCGCATTCAGATTTTCCTTACCTTTTGCAAGCTTGTAGCAATTCTGATAATTATAGTCCCTGGAGTTATCCAGCTAATTAAAGGTATGAAATGAAAAGTAAATGCTTTTAAAGTGCTTTTATCTTTACGCTCCCCAGTCTCCCCGCACCTGCCTCCACCAAATAATGCTTATAGCAGCAAAATCTCTTAATTAGTCTCTGCTTGTTCAACTGAAGCTCTGCACTGTCATGTAATTGATTAGAAGTGGAACTACACTGGGATGAACTGGTATTTCCTTCTGCATGCCAATGAGACTATTCAGATCAGACTTGGCTTTCAAACGAGCGATAGGATTGCTCTTCTCTGTAAATTGCATTTTGCATGAACCTTGTGAAAGGGTCAGGATGAGCTTTAATGACGGATGGGCATGTCCGCCGCCAAAGCACTGGCCTCATCCAAGCAGAACATGCCTCTTTTAATTGCACTGGTGCCTGGTCCTGTCCAGTACTGCGTGTGGTGGTGGTAGGGTCTCAGATTTGGGGAATGTGTGAAAGAAACAGTATAATGAAGGCTATTCTAATTGTGAATGCTAATCTCCAATCAGTCAGTAGGGGTGGTTGGATAGGTATTTATTATTAGGGAGAAATGCAGAAGTTAAAGGTGCTGTACTGGAAGACAGCCCGTAGTTAGCTAGCTGTTGCTTTCACAGGCTTCCTGCCTGCAGCTCTACTAGATTCTCACATTTCATGTACGCTTTATTTCTTCTAAGGAAGATACTAAAATGTGCATCTAAATGCAATAGTTTGGGACTAACCAAGGGTAAGAAAGGCAAGCAGCATTGTTTGGAAGGCCAGATTTACTCTACAGGCTTTGTCAATGTTGCTGCCTAAGCGAGGAGCATGAACAGAGGCCATTGGTCTCTCCCAGTCTGGAGATGGCTATGCAGGCCTTTTGCTGGCTGTCATTTGGATAAAGCCATGCTGGCAGAGAAGCTTTACTGGTACATGCTCAGCCACCTGCAGAGGGAGGCTCTTCAATCAGAGCCCTGGCAGCAGAGAGGGTGAGATGGAACAAGCCCCAACTCTCTCCTTACATTAAAGCTAGGCAATAATGACAGGAAGCACGAGGAGCTATTCAGTGCAGAGGGTCAGAAAGGGGAACACTTTTGAATGAATCGGCGGCAGATTTTATCTCGCAAAAACTATTGCTGCTGGCTGTGTCCCTGGGGACGCTCTCCTATTGTGCTTCACAAAGCCTCCTGTCTGTCAACAGAGCAGCACCAGGCTCAGTACAACTCTGTGGCTAGCAATAGGCTCTGAAATAAAACTTTCCCTATGCAGCACTCTGCTGATTCACTATTTCTGTTTTCATGCTTTTCACTTTCTTTCTGGCTGTTGCCATGTCTCTTCCCTCACTTCGTTTCATGTGCACGCTTTCTCCTTGTTCCCCTCTGTCCCTTTTCCTCTAGGTCTTTGAAGCAGGCCAGACCAAAGTTTGGATTGGCTTTACCACTCTTACGTAGATCAAAGAGTGTCCCTGATTCCCCACTGGCACCTTCCTCTGGCCATGGCTCTTCCCGTATACCAAAAGCCTCCACTTCAGTGGGAATTCTGACTGAGAGCTTAGTAAACACTGAGTAAAGAGTAGAGGATTTGGCCCATTGCTAATTAAATTCTCAGTGGATTCTCCTTCCTACTGCTTTTCTGCAGAGTCAGGGTGAAACTGGAAGACTGGAATTTTGTGGGGATGTCATAAGAACTGTAGAGCACTTTGCAAATGATGAAATACCACAGCTCAAGGGCTCTGACAAAGGCACACCTTTAAAGCTTGTAAAGTGAACCTAAAGTTCCCAGGAAATTCCTCCTCGGTAATTTCTGTTGCAATATTGGGGAACTATAGTATTAATCAGCCTTGGTTTCTGCATGGAAGCTCTTCTTGCGTTGTTCAGCTGTGGCTATGCATACGCTAGGAAAGATGAATGCCTTGTGTTCCTTAGCAGGAGTGTGTTTACACCAGCAGAGAGACAACTGGTTCTGTCAGAACCTTCCTCTGTAACCAAAGGACATTCAAAAAAATATGTACTGAATATCAGGACTTGGGGTTCATAAAGGGTTTTGGGGCACATTGTGTGTTCACTTTGGTATTGATCTTTGGCACTCACCTATGCTGCATCTTTTCTGCTGTCTGCCTGGCATTTTTTTCAAAATGTTTACTCTCAAACATCTGCATGCGTAGAAGCATAATTCTTACTTGGTATAATGTAAGCTACAGTGCTGCCTATAATGTGGTAGAGGGTTGCTAAGGGCTAAGAACTTCTGGGGCAGAAAGGTTTTAAGACACGGAGTTTGTTTACTTTAAAAATGTTGCTTGTAAGTGAAATGCTTGCAATGTTCTTTCTGATGAAAATGTTAACAAACAAGGGAAAATTTTATAGCAAAAGCTACAGACCACATTCTGCTCTTTCATGTTGACGTAAGTCACTGCTGGAGACAACAGTTCAGTGAGTGTCATCAAGCTCAGAATGCTTTAAAAAAACCTAATAGGTCAAATTCTGCTTTGGCATAGCTAGGGATGCCACAAAAACCTTTTACAATTACTGGCAGAATTTGGCTGCAGGGGTTGGGTCAGAAATTAAGGTCAAGAGCAGAACTTGAAGTCAGCGGACTGCTGGGTGATTAAATGTTCTGTGGAGTGATATATTTATTTGTTTTAAAGTAGGAGGTGACCAAAGAGCTTGTTTTTCAGTACTGTTTTTGTTGATGTTGCAGGAGAGACACGGCACTTTAAAAATGCCTTTGCAGGGAATGATGCCAGTATTATGGGATTACCACTTGCTTTCTATTCAGGAATGTATGCCTATTCAGGCTGGTAAGTTGTTGAAACCTTAAAGTATTTGTCTTGAAAGCAAACACTGATATGATTTAACAGACAGATTTATTTATATGACAAATTGAGTTGCACATTCTACATCTTTTGCCAAACTGCATCATGTAGTAGGGGTAGATCTTGCCACTGTCCCATATGCTCAGTAGCTATTCTGTGAGCCACTCTAAGAAGAAACGATTATTCTTCTGCCATGTACAATATGTAAACACTCACTGAACACTAAAAAATAAAAATAAAATTAAAAAAAAATCTTAAGACTAGAAATAAAGGTAACAAGAAAAAATATTCTTAAATCCATACTAGTTCCAAAACTAGTTTCTTATGCCTTTTGCTCTGATGGAATTGGACCTCACTTAACAAGAAGTGCAATTGGCTGCCATAGAAGTTAAGAGCTATTCACTGTGAGCAAAGGCATGAGAATCTGCCTTCAGGTATCCAGCTCAGAACTTTATTTTAAGTTCTTTCCCTCTCCCCACCAAAGTACACAGCGGCCAGTTTGAAAGATGCTGACGTGCTTCAAATCTACCTTACGATTTATTCATGCTTAGTGAGGGCTCTGTGTTGCACAGTGCTGATGTGCTTTGCAGCGGTGGCATGAAAAAAAAAAAAAGCCTACAATGCACAGAGTGGGCTTATTTTTGAGATAGCTTTGTCTGCAGGTCTTCCCTTTCCTTTCCATAGCCTTGCAGGCTGTGAAGTTCTTTCCCTTGCACAAAAGACAGGGGCCAAGTGATAAGGGTTTTATTTATTTAATTTGGAAGGACAATGGGAAGAGTATTTGAGTTCTCTGCTGGCCTGTAACTCCCCAGTCAGAGGAGCACTATAAACATGCACAGTAAGGAACTGAACAGCACTTTTGTATTAAATGGTGGGGGGGAAACCCAAGAGAGCCTGAAGCCTTTATCTGTGATAGATATGTAAGAAAAGAGTCTAGCATTTTGAAACCGCAAAGAAATTGAACTCATTACAGGGACAGTCTCTACCTTCTTCTCTCTCTCTCTCATATAACCGTCCCTGTCTCCCACATCCATACACATGATAGTTTCCCACTTTTAAAATATTACCCTAGCTGTACATTTTTCTATGATAGCAGTTTTAAAAGCTCTCCAATATTATTCACTGCCGAAGCAGTTTGTTGACTGTAAAATATTGCATCAAAAAGATTGTTATTCTGCTGTTGTTTCTTTCCCTTTTCCTTCCCTTCTCCACCTAACGTTCCAAACCCTCTAAAATAAAAATCATCTCTGCTTTTCCTTTACACCTTCTGACTTTTATTTCAAGGTCCTTATTTGCCACTTATAAAAGAAATTAGCAGGAAAAGATCTAGTTGGGCTAGTGGTTCTCCTAAGCTGCCGATTTGTCTTTGTCACCAGCTCCAATTGATTGCCTCAGAGCACAGAAGAGCAGACCATTAAGTGGAGTGTCAATAGCCTCGCACTATCACTTTCATGGGGCTAAATCAATTAAATAAGCTGAATGTGAAGGAGTGTTGCAAGTGCTGGTGGTGTGTCCCGGGACGGAGGCAGAATTTTATGCATAGCCTGTTACACTATTAACTTTTAAGGATACAGCTTTAAATTAGAAAACAAAGGTGGTATTGCTTATGTGTGGGTTCATCCTGCCAAGGGCAAATGTGAACTCCTGGGTATATAAAATGCTGGGTGAAAAGGGACAAGTAGAGAAAGGAGTGCAAGGCAACGTGTCTTTGCATTAATAAAAACACTGATGCAAGATCACCAAATTACTTCTGTCTAGTAGCAGAGCTAAGAGTAGAAAGAAGTTGCTAGACATCTTACTAGGCAGAAGCCATCTCTCCCTGAACTATCCCGACCCCTTATTTTGTGCTGTGCACTCTAGTGAGTCTAGAAACAAGTGCTGAGGTGATGAAATCTCGTTTTGTTGACTTTCATGCTGGGTCACAAAATCATGCTGTTTAGAGCTGTGAACCAGCCTTAGCTCATTCTTCCAATCCAGATCTCCTCCAAGACTCGGGGTCCAGAAATGCTCCCAGACTTTCTACCAGATCAGCTATTGTCTGTTTACTCATAGTAACGCAAGGTTGCATCAGGTATTGTTTGTCTTCCTGCATCTGGTCTAAAAGTAGAAAGCCAGCACAAGCACTGTCTGGACGGCGGCTCTGCTTAATTAGCCAGGATGTGGCTCTGTGCCCATCCAAGCCAGGCACACCTGTGTGATCCAGCGATGCGCAGACCTGGTGTTAGCACATGCAGATCAGTGGGTTCGGTGACCCTGAGGCTTTATGGTCGCTTTGCATGCAGGGCTGTGCCCTGTGCACACTCCCAGTGAAAAATGTGTGTGTCTGTGTTTAGGGTTAGGGTAAGCATAATGGGTCTAGTATGTAGGGGGGGAAAATGTAATTTCATTCCGCAATGGCATGACATAGCTCAGGTCGTTTTTCCCTCTTTGCTGTTTTTTCCAAGAATTGAAAAGCAGGCTTCCCTTCCTGAGTGTGAGGATGAAGGGGGGTTAAATCTCACCCCATTCTTAATCCAACATCGACCTGTGGAGAGTCTGTTGGAACTGACAGCACTGCTTAACTAAAAGCATCTTCTTGATTCTTTGGGAAATAAATACAGGGTCAAAATCTACCAAACCCTCATAATATATTTTATAACTCTTTTCTAGGTTTTACCTCAATTTTGTTACTGAAGAAGTGGAAAACCCTGAAAAGTATGTACCTTTTTTTTTTTTTTAATTTAATTTTTTGACGTTTGAAAAATGGTTGTAAAATTTAAAATGCTCTAAAAGTAGCGATCTTCAGAAATTCTGCATGCTGGTCAAGTTGCTTACTTTCCAGCAGATCTGAAATCTATTTGAATTGCAGCTGCTTGAAGATTTGCTATTTTTGGCCTGTCGTGACCTTGTTATGTATGCTGCTTTTATGTGCACAGAAAGCAGAAAACTAAGTAGCTCTCCAGGGCTCTGATTCTCCCCCTCAGGATACAAGTAACTATCAGTGGCTCCTTTCAGTGGAAGTTACTGGTATCCTGTCAGGGAAATTTTGCCCAAGAAACTTATCTGCTGCAATATTTGGCAGTTTTGCTATGTTTAAATATTAATCAAATGCTTAGTTCTACTTGTTTTAGATGTCTCAGAGTTGCGGGAGCCTGAATACACATAGCACAGCATCCCATCCAATTAAGCCTAACATGGAATATTGGTGGGAGTCTGTTTCAAACCAGAGATGAACACTCTCAGAGCATCTGTCTGTACAGTATGAAAAGAAAAGCTCTCCTCTTACCGACAGTTTGATTTGGCAGATCTATTTTCACAGATATATTTTGGTGGAAGAGGCCAATAGTAAGACAATATTAACCTTTTCTAAAAATTAAATAAATTATGTCCTGTCAAATCAAACGTTGTTCTTTGAGGAAATTAACTGTTTACCTAAAAATTCCTGGATAGATATAATTTACTTATGTTTCTTAAATGAGGCTCATGGCTGGGTATCACATAACTATGTTTAAAAAGACCTCCAGCACTGTACACTCGTTTAAAGCTTTACATCTGAAATGTATAAAGAAAAAAAAAAAAACCAACACACAACTAGCAGTTGGAAGTGTGCTGCAGGGCTTTAGGTGTTTTCTTCTGAGTCTGAACCAAGCCTGGTGCTATTCAGTATTTTTCTGAAAGACCTAAAAATAATTATAGAAAGAAAAAAAAAGATGATAAACATGAAGATGGCAGAAAGGCTGACAGCTTTCTATTGTTTGAATGTCTGTGAGGGGTTTTGGGTGTTAACGGGCTCTTCAATGTGATAAGGATGTGTATATCAAGGAATTTATGACTGGAAGCTGAAACCAGACAAATGAAAGTAGAAAATACAGCATTAATATTTAACAAGGCAGTTGACTAATCATTAGAACAAATACCTTTGTAAACATCGGATTCTTCATTGTTAGTCCTCCATTCAGACTGAACACCTTTTTAGAAGCTTTAGCAAACCCAAGTCATTTAGGTTGGTGAAGGGTAGCTGGTTGATGCTAGAGGATCAAATAGCAAATCTGGGTTTAGCTACCAAGACTCCGTGTGCTTTGAAAAGTCAGGGGAGGCAGACATACAAAACAAAACAAAAAAAATCCTTTTTTTTTTTTTTTTTTTCATTTTTGCTTTTGCAAAATTATAGCAGAGTGGCTTAAAAATTAATGTGAAACTAAATTAAATGAGTTAAGTGATTCTGGTCCAAATCTGCTTCAGGAAATTCTGTGGAGGTGGCTTGGGAGTCAGTCTTAGTGATGTGATCAAAAGCATTTGCCAGAAGCAAAATAATTTATAAATTCTCATGTGGTTACCATCAATACTGTATGATGTTTTTAAACATACAGATTCCTACCACCCTTTGGGACTTTTCTTACAGTTATGTGCCTCTCCAGTCCTCTTAACTTTATGATGATTAACTGAAATTATTGGTAATTTTCATTACAGCTGGTTTGCTTTATGTTGACTTTTTCCTGTTTGTGGTTTCAGTTAGGTGAGTGCATGTTTTTGAACGTGTTGCCCTCTGCTGCTTAGGACAGAAAGATATCATGTTGTGGCCTGTCCTCCTTGCCTTCATTTTTTTTTTCTTCTTATTTTAAGCTAAGCACCCATTGAAACATGTTGTATCACAGCTAAGAAAAATGAGATTTGGATTTGGGGGTTTTCTTTGCGGGGTGTGAGGGATGAAGATGCTCTTGTGTGCCCCCACCTTGTGAGGGCCTCGCTGTCCTCCTGGATAGAGGGAGTGGGGGGTCTAGAGACAAGTCCCAGGGATGGGTTAGTCCTTCTGGTCTGTGTATTTCAGGATAGCTTTGTTAAAACCAGCTCCCTTTTATTTGTGCAATGCTGTTGCCAAGCTGTTAAAGATTCCCTTCATCGCTCTCCATGTTGGGGCTGAATGGGACGATAAAGATGCACAGTGTTTACAGCAGGATGCCCAAGATCCCAGCCTCTCTGCACCAGTACAAACAGTGCAAGAGATGGGGATTTCATGCGCTCTGTAATGAGGGGCAGGTAGTAATAGGGCAGGTGGCTTGTTACCTGCTGTGCTGCCAGAGACCTCTGCACCCCTGGAAATGGGGATTCTGGACTTCCTGAACTCAAAACAGTGGGAATATTTTTTATCCAGTTGTCCCACCTGTAAGTGGCAAAACAAAGCAAGAAACAGTTGAGTACAGGCATTAGGAGAGCCACTGACTGTGCTGCTGAGCAGCATTCAGAGTCATAGGCTTTTATTGCAATGCAACTGCTTTTGTATATATATATTGAGCTAAGATGCTGTCTTTCATTCTTGTAGTATGCCTTATGTTAAAGAACACACACAGTGCTGTGGAGATGCTCTGTAGCTGTTTTAAAAAAGGAAGAGGAAGCACAGCCTTGAACCATGTAGGGTTTGTACCAGCTCCAGGTGTGCAATTTGTATTATTTGTCCATGGTTAGGGATGCAAATTACTTACAGCGGCAGAGGTGAACATGGTGGTTCCTCCTGTGCTGTGCATGCCAAGGTAAATGTTTGTCAGAGAATCAGTCACAGTTGCCTCTTTCCAGGTGTGTGGCAGCTTTTTAAATAACTGCCAGCTGGTGCTTGGGTGAGCAGTCGGCAGAATCCCTGCCTTAGCCAGCCGTCTGTAAACCTGCAGAGAAATGTGCTGAAAGGGTTATGGAGAGAGCTGCTCCCTTACATCAGTGGGGATGCAGAAATTTTCCTTTTTTTACCCTCTAAGTCCTGGGCTCCCTCCCCACTGTTGTAGTATCATGAAGGAAAAGAGAGGGAGCAGAGCCCTTGACTATATCCTAAAATGCACTGGAAGATGCAAACATCTACTAGGTCATCTTGTAGATGGTGCAGTTTTCCAGACAGGGATTTTTTTTTTTTGTTTCCTGAGGGGTGTGCAGCACTGGGAAAGCTTGCTGGAGTGTGGCAAGTGCCTCTGCAAAGGCAGGGAGCTAGGAGGGAGGCAGGGAAAGTGGGTGCTCTTGACCTTAGCCAGCTGAAAGCTGCCCTTGTGCTCCTGCAAAGGCTGTTTGTATGGGCAGAAAAGGCTCCTGAGGGCCGTGGGAGTCTGTGTAGGTGCAGCAGCCTGCCTGGGTGCAATAGATTGCAGAATTAGGTCTATAAATAGGATAAATACTACGGGCCTGAGGCACTGAGATACCTAGGCAATATGAAATCCTAGACAGAGAGCTGACAGAGACAGTGGAAATGAGCCAAGTGGAGAGGAAGCACCCTTTAAATTATAGAAGGGAAAATGGAAAAGGGAAGGAAAATTGCAAAAGTGAATCCCACTGTTCTCTTGCCAGATTTTTAGAAGTAGCACTGATTCTCACTTTGGAAATAGCACAGTTCCTTCTTTTGTGTATTAAAAAGGACTTTAATATAACCCCAGCTATCCTAAGATATAAAAGCAGCTGTTTCTGTCCCCTCTTAAACCTCTCTTTTGAGGTCTAATTTTTAAGCCCGGACTCATTTCTTTTATTCCTCTTTGTTAAAGAGCTTCCCCTGTGCAGTACTAGCGGGACCTGAAGTAGCAAAGTAGCATGAAGGTTGTGTTTTTTTCACGAGGAGCTGTGGTTGCACTGTTGAGCATCTTTAACATTTAAAAAAAAAAAAAAAAAAAAAAAAAGAAGCCTGGAATAATTTTATTACCAAGAATATCAAGAATACATGGAACAATGTTGAAATGTAATAACAGGTTTCTTTTTTACTTTTTAAGATCATGCTTTGCATGTGTATGCTGGCTCAATAGTGATTGCTGTTTGAAGTGAAATATCTGAATAATCCTTGAAATAGAGCTTCACTGCAATAACCCCATGCAGCCACATCACGTGCGGCTTTGATCTTTTTGATTTTCTTACATTATAAGGATCGGCCCTGCTCAGACTGAGGTCATATTGTATTTATCCAAATAATGAGTGAGCAAAGGAACAGCCAGCTCTCTGAAAGACAATTTGTCATCTGAAAATTGACAGGAGCCATATTGCCCGGAGCAGTAAAATTAGAGGACTGGAAATCAAGCTTGTTGGACATTCAGACTCATTTCTTACACGTATTCTCGAGCTCATCTGTATTCTCGAGTATCTGTTCTGTACTTCCAAGAAACAGACCCAGCTTCTCAGTCAAGGCCCTAAAAGCAGCTGGTGCCCGGCCGGCAGTTCCCTCCTCCCTTGTCAGGAAGAGCAGGCTCTGGGATCAGTGCTCTAGTTTGTCAGGAATTTTGACAGGTTCCAGATGAGGAAATAGTAGCGGAGTGCTTTTACATTACAGCGGTGTCTTCAGAGCCTCGTCAAAGTCAGGGCCAGCTTGTGTCAGGTGCTGGCCAAAGAGAATCTTGCTTTAAAAAATTCATGATCTGCGTCCTCAGTGTGAGCAGATGATGAGCGTGAAGGCTTCATGTTATAAAGATTAGGCTCTTGGTGGAAGAGAGAGAAAATATTATTTCAGTTTAAGAGAAAGGAAACTGAGACTTGAACTCCTTAATGACTTGAGGGAGGTCTGTGATCAAGTGGGCAACTAGAGGTATTGATTCACAGTCCTTCTTGAACCCCAGATCATATTTTCTTTGGCAATGTAATTTTTTCTTAGTGCTGCTGGACTTAAGAAATATTTTTGCTTTAGTGGTCTTCAATTTCAGTTGTATAGAATGATCAATAGGAGATTTTTAAAAGACGTGGAGTCTGAAAATATTTTACGGCAACAAGTTAGATTACTTAGCAGTGGTGGTTAACTAAAGCTACTATCTGGAATAATCTTATATATATATATTTTTTATTTTTAACTTATATATATTTTTTTCTTCCCCTATTGGGCCATTACATTTGCAAAAATTCTGTTTCTGTTTGTAAAATAACTTTGGTCCAGCCCAGGCAATCTATCATTGTTTAAAAAGTTACACAGTGCAAAGAACATATTATTGAGATGTATAGTGTTTATAAGCCTGGTCTCAGATTGATAAATCATGTCTTGTGCTGTTGAAAAGCCAAGAAATGAATTGCTTTGCTGTGACCTTGGGGTCTGAGATTAGTCAGTTTGTCTATTAGATTTTTCCAGTGTTCTTCTCACTTCATTTATTCCTTCTTTTCTAAGGAACAAGAAGCAGTAGATGTATAGCAAGTCACCAAAGCTTGATGTCATAAGACATTTTGTAAAGTCAAGGGTTTCAAAATGTTCAGTATAATTTGTTTTTATATTGGATTTAAATAATGTGAGTGTCATGTCTAATTAATCCAATGTGTACTGCCCATTTGTATTAATTAAAGTTTAAAGTCACACTTTGCATCTAGGAGGACTGAGTGAGAGCAGCGTGGTACTAGAAGGTTTTTCAGGGTATCAAAGCATCACAGAGATGCAGATGGATGGGAGGAGAACAGTGGCTGAGACACTAAAACTCCTCCAGCTCCCTTGCTGTTTGTAGCTGTTTGATTTTTGGCACTTCATGTTAGAATGCCCCCCCTTCCAAAATCAGTCAGAAACTTGTTGCTCTCTAACAATCTAGACCGCTACTAGTTATTTTCTATTTGTGTGCTGAACCCAGTAATCACAATAAAAAATATTTTAAATGTTGATTGAGAGGATGCAAGCCATTTCTGCCTCTTTGCTTCTTTATTCATTTTTGTTATTTTATAATTTAACGATGAGCTCCTCTCTGAAGAGCAATATTGATATTCATAATCCTAGGAACCAGAAAATGAATAAAGTCAGAAACTTATCTCCCTCCAGCTATCCTGTCCATCATTGGAAACCCACCTCAGCACTGCTTTTTATTTGGGAAAGAAAGACGAGGTAGTTAAAAACATTGAACTGGGACTCAGGAAATCTGTCTCAGGCACAAACTTGCTGAGAAAATGGAGACTAAGTTATCTTGTTTTTTCTTCTTCTTTCCCTCCTTTCTTTCCCTTCTTTTTCTCTGTCTGCCTTGTAGAGTGTGACGTACCATGTCCTGGCTAGTCTTGGAGTATGTGTGTCATTCTGAGGCTGGGGGTGAGTCAGGCTATGGGGAACCTGAAAAGTTTATTTGGATTTAAAAATGTAGATGTCTACTGCCCAAACTGAAGGCTTTTGCAAGTGAATTAAACCCTGGGTGTGACTTCTCTAGGTCCCAGTCCTGTAAAGGCTTGTGTGGTATCAGTGGAAGGAGAAAGCCTGTGTGTATATACATAAACCTGAAAGCACCTGGGGGTTTTCCCCATGGCACTACAATCTTTATTTTATTTAATTTCACGTGTTTTTTTTTTTTTTTTTCAAAATAAACTATGGATAAGCTTTTCCACAAAGTAGCTGGGTATAAGTACAGATCCTTCCTTTTCAGTCTGAAACTGGATTCAGGTATCCTGCCTAGCAGAAGCAGAATAGCTTCTGTACGTGGAGATTGAAGTCTTTCTTGCATTATTCTGCTCCACTTACTCATAAAAGATACATTTGACTCCAAGTTGTTTTGTTCATGGCAGGCTACAGTGCCAAATATTCAGTGCAGAAATTATAGGATTACGTTGTGATATTTTATCTGGAGATAATCAAAAGAGACAAATGCTAATCTTATAACTATTTTGCAAAGTTCATTTGCTCATGTGAATTCATCAGATTACCTTAAAGTGAAAGGTCAGTTAAATGAGCATTTGCATTTTTTTCTTCAATATATTATTTGTGCATTGGGATATTTTTCTATTTGAATACCTAGCCTCCACTATAGCATGAGGATACTCTATTTAACCACCTTTCCTCCTACCCCCCAGCTATTCCTATGTGACATTTTATAGAAATCTTACTCTTGATAATTTCTCCTTTATCTAACAGCATTACAAGCTACCTGAATTCCATCAGTTATGTGCTTAGCACCTCAGAAGACAAGGTGTCCAAACATTGGTGAATCTAACATCGCTTTTCAGAGTTTAATTGTACCCTGTGTCAGGGGTAAAATGATAGATTCACAATCACATCTTCAGACCTATAAAACCCTTTAATGGGGAACTGAATTGGCTGAGGATAGAAAAAAAATTTACTAGACCAAATATCCTACTTAGACAAACGCAAGCACAGGTTTTGCTATTTGTAAAGTATATAAAAAAAAATTTAATTAAGTCTGTAATTCAGTAGTATTTGTGTGGTTTTGGGAGGCAGAAAGAGATCATTACCAGCTCAGGGGAGCTGGTTCACCAGCATGAAATTGTTCTTGATGAAATGAACTTGCTTTTACTTTTGCTCTTTCACTAAGCTTATTAACTGCTTACTGCTTGCATGCATCACATCATCAACTCATTCATTATAGTTTCCAATAAATGACTGATAATTCATTTCTGAAACTAAATATTTCAGTCTTGGATACATGTTTTTGGATGGCTTCAGATTTCTGAAAATGCAGTATGAGAATTAATTTTTTTGCGCTTCCCTACTCAAATTCTTTTTTGCATTGAAGGATTTTATTTCTTTTGCTGTAAACTGGAAATTCCCTCATAGTGGGATCCAAATGTTCTGGGTTACTTTGCTCCTATTTGTCATCTTTTTATTTTTATTTTTATTTTTTTCCAATAGATGCATAATTTTGGAGACTGTAATTGACCTATAATTTTATTTTATTTTATTTTTATTATTATTATTTTTTTCTTTTTCCTTCCTATTTCTTAAATAGAAATCTATATCTAGAAAATCTAGAAATCTATATCTAATCTATACTACATACATTGATCTCCTGGAGCAACCATTCTCAGAGTTTGTAATCTTGAAAGCAACAGAATTACCTTTGGTGATTTCAGGCTGCTGCTTCCTGAAATCCTGGAAACTTTGACTAACTTGCTGCCCTCGAGCAAAACACCTGAGATCCCCTCATTTTTATGTCTTTGGCAGTATAACCCTTGCTTTAGCCTTGGTCTGTGGAAGAATGTTGTTTTGTTTTTGGCAGTCAGGAGGAAAAGTTTGCACTTCAGCTCTGCCCCACAGCCGTGGGGCCCAGATGTACAGCGTCTCTGGCTCAGCTTGGCACCTGCACAAGCCTGCGGGTGTCTTGCCTCCAGCTCCTGCTGGGTTGTAATGCTTGAAGGCCCCAGGTACAACATCAGGCTGAGAAATGCTTGACAAAATATTATGTGGGAGGCAATGCAGTCATTAGCTGTGACACGATATGCTTCATAAATGCAACTTGCCGATAGGAAGGAGCAATTATTACTTAATCTGTCACTGATTTCAGCTAATTTTTGCTGATGGTTTGGGTCAGCTTGGATTCAAAACTGATTGCAGAAGTGTGGGGGATTGAAAATACTCCTTGACTAGCTGTGGTCTCAGCTTAGACATACAGTGAGGAAGATTTTTTTTTTTTTTTTTTTTTTTGTGCTTCCTAATTCCTAGTGGGAATGCCAGTAAATCAATAAGGAATAATGCACTTTTATAAAAACAGCTAGACTTCCTTCAGGACATATTGCTTTTGTTGCTGTGTGGTCCTGTATGGCAGTGAGTGGAAATTTTAGAGTGGCAGGTAAAAGGATCTTGAAGAAAAAGTCCATGCTGGAGCAGCAGATGCTGTGGTAGGTTTAGCTGAGTTCTGGCTTCATCTTTTCTTCTCTTCCCTCCATCCCAGCCCCAGGAGACCTGATGAAAATGCCCTAACCTTCTCAATCTGTTGGTTCTGGCAAGGGTGGATGCAATTAAGCAGTCTGCAGTGAGACACGCACATGTTTCAAGGGCTTCAGCATGCTTGTAAGCCATGCTTGGGGGTTTTCTGTGATGGGATTTGGTGAGAGTCACTGAATCCCCAAAAATATTTCCAACCACCTAGAATGAAGAAGGGAAACTGTGATTGTAACTGTGTTAGTAATTTGAGTTAAAGCAGGGAAAGGGTCAGGATGGAATTGAAATTGTTGACCCAAATTAAAATCCAAGGTGTTTTTTTTTTTTAAAAAAAACTTCTATTACATTGAACTAGATTTTCAGATTGGATAACGTGGTTTACCCTGTACTTTTGCAGTATAGACATTTCTTTGACACTACAGTTTTCAAGAGCTTCAGCACACTAGCTACCATAAGTGCTATCTCCTAATAACTGGTGGTAGGGATTCAGTCCTTTGATTCTCATTTTCCCTGTCTGAGGCTGTGTAACACAAATTCCTCCTACCACACCTGGGTGCCCCGTGCCCCGTGGGTACAGTGTTGCCTTCCTGACTAGTGGTGCTATGTCCGAAGGGGGAGGAAACAGGGATCATGCCTGGAAAACATGATACGTCATGCAATTTGCGT
This sequence comes from Anas platyrhynchos, assembly GCF_047663525.1. Taxonomy (NCBI): domain Eukaryota; kingdom Metazoa; phylum Chordata; class Aves; order Anseriformes; family Anatidae; genus Anas; species Anas platyrhynchos. The sequence continues at coordinate 40,524,149 of NC_092590.1, forward strand.
CTGCAGTGATCCAAGCCACGTACACAGCAAGACACTCTGCCAGCCTGGATCCCCTGCCTTGCCTCTGACACATACACTTACTCTGTGTCTGAGAGGTGCTTTGAATCCACCAGAGCAACGTATGCAGACAGTGGAGGGGCTGGGAGGATGACTCACTGCATGAATTCACCTGTCGTCTGCAATAGGGATCAAAGAGAGTAAAGGCTTCAGCAGCAGGGACAACATAAAGGCTGCCGATTCCACTGGCACCATTCCTCTTACCTCTGCAGAGAGCTGGATGTACCTGCTGTATGCAGGCGCTTCTTTCCAGAGAGTGCATGTTTCCCTTGCCCGTTTAGTTAGGGACTGACCTAGTGGGCATTATCACCACCTGTGATGCCTAGGAGTGTCCATGCATTCAACATACATTGTTACATCTTTTTGCTTTCCCTTTGGGCAGCTTTGTTTTTTCCCCATGCCATGTTTTATGGTGCTTGTATCAGTGCTGGGCCCTTTGAGACAACTCCATGCCATTAGAAGGAGAAATGATCCTTGGGTGAGGTTTCAGGCCCCGGTACCTGTCTTGTTGGCAGCTGCTTTCTAAACACCAATTTAACATTTGAATTGGTTCGGGTGACTTCCAGTCTTTCTCTCCTCTGCTTCCACTTCATTAGAGCTACTCGTGACAGAGCTTAAACTGATGTGCCAGTCAATATGTGTAAATTAGAAAAGAGAATGATGTAATCTGCGGTGTCTGTAAAGATTTCAAAGGTATACCTTGATCATTAATTAAGACAATAAGGATGGCTCATAAAATTGCAGTAGAGGAGACTAATAATTCACTACTGAATGAAGAAAGGCAAGGTCACTTACATAATTACTTCTTCTAACAATTATATTCCTGGTATAGATAAAATGTTCCTGCTTGCACAGAAGTTGAGGTGACAGCTGTGGAAATATTCAGGACTAGGAAATGTAGCTTTGATACCTTAAGCTTTGAGGGCATAATAAAGAAAAGTGTAGTTGTCTTTTCTGTCTGCTTGTTCTGTTTTATTTTTTTCTGGTATGAATTATTATTTCAAACAGTCAAAGCTAACTTACAGCACAAGCCTGGCATGGATGCTCAAGGAAGGTTGAGTAGGAAAATAGAAGAACAAAGATGAATGCAATAGGTGCACGGATCGGTATTGCTGTGCTGGGTTTTAGCTGTGGATAGTTGTATTGAAATTAATGGTGCCATTACTATTCTTTTTCTCCTAATTGTCTGATATAGTATCCGGTTTTAATCCCTTTTGTGTTTTAAGAATGCAATAAAGATATTGTAAATGGTTTTAGCAATGAATTCAGAAAGGTAGTCAGCTGCTTGAGAAGTCAGAGATGAGGATGGAGGGGAAAAGAGAGGGGAAAAGACAAATAGCAAAGGTGAAGGCAATACTACTGCACTGATCCAGGCCAGACCGCAGGGCAGGTAGTGGCTCTGTTTCTGTGCCTGCTGTGAGGAGGCAGGGTAAGGCTGGGAATGAAAGCTAGTTGGCCTGTGATCAGCTCGGTGCTAAGGCACTATCTCCATTAAGGAAATACTTCAGAAGCCGTTCCTTTGATATGCCTGTTTCTGTTCACATAGACTCCGTGGTTTAAGATAAAAGCCCAACTTGAAATGAAAACGACCAAAATACCTCAGAATTCTGGAAGCACTAAAAACTTTTTGAAGATTATTTGTAGTTCTGCTTGGGCATCAGTCGGGGAGGCTCCTGCTGAAGGAGAGCCTTTGGCTTGGTAAGGAAGGTTGCTGCTGGCTGGCTGATGGTGGGAGTGGATGTGCAGCTGCATGGGCATTACCTGCTCTGATCTGGGCGTAGTGAAGCAAAGTGGCATGAGGTAAGCTCTTCTGCAGGGGATGAAAATATTGCATCATTTCAATTTAACAAGTGCCTCTCCTTATCAGTTCAGTGCTGAGAGTGTAAGGTATTGTAAGCAGGTAGGTACAGGTGAAGTTGCTGCCTCGAGTGTACACAGCAGGGGCAAACATCCACACGGAAGCGGATGCTTAAGAGGCAAACCCTCAGCCAGGCCTCTCATCCTCTGCCAAGCCCGTGGCACCTCTTTCGAGGAAGCAAAGTTGAGGGAACTCAGCTGGAGCTGCCTGTCCTCTCTCTGCCCCTGGTGGAGGTGTCTCTGGGTACCAAAGGCCGCGCAGCTTTGCAGGAGCTGGCCGGCTGGTGCAGGGTCTTGCAGCACCTCTACCCCCTAGAGTTTCTCTCTTATTTCCAAGAGTTTTGGTGTTCCCAAGCATATGGATGTGATGTGTGAACGTGCTCACTTCAGCCCTGGGTGGTGGCTGCCCCGGCTTTTCTCTGTGGTTGGTGTTTTGTTTGCGTTGCCCGGTGTCACATTGCTACAGAGCAGGTCACTTGTTTCAGGCCCTCCTGGCTTGCTTGGCTTGCTGATGTGATAACCTGCTGAGCACAAGGTGTATTTGCTTTTCTCCTTCTTCCTTTCTGTTTGTTTATGTGAATCACTGTTACTATGAATCAGCCCTGCTAGAGAAGTAAAACAAATGTTTATTCACAGTCTCCCTGGGTAGCTGGCAAAATGCAAATCTGCTTTAACAGCAGGCTAAATGTAATGTAACAACAAAACAATGTAACCTTCTAAGTTTCCCCTGCCCTGTGTTTTTCCCCATTTTTACCACTTTAGCGCCCAAAATACACGCACGCCTATTTTAACCTCTTTCACTGCGGGAGGTGCAGCCCCAGGCCCACGGCAGTATTTGTGCAGGAGGATGACAGCATCCTCTGTATGGGAACCCCGTGCTGCTCTTTGGAGTGCTCAGGGCAAGAATAAAAGCCTCTTGCAAGACTGATGTTCTCTTAAAGCTCCAGAGCTGTAAAATAGACTGTGTTTTACTGGCAGGATCATGGGTCTCTCAGGGTTAAGTTAACAGTGGTTCTGGGCTCTTGTTAGCCTTTTTTGTTCTTTTTATGTGATTAATAAGCAAGTGGCTTATCCCAGCGGCCTGTCTGAATCCACCCCAAAAGGTGAGAGAACAGTGCATTGATGGCAGATAGGAAAGGGTAAACTCACCAGAGGGGGAGAAAAAATGGTCCCAGTAGGAATCAGATAAACCTATGTCTATAGACTTACAACGTCAGCTACTGCACGGTGATGTGAGCCATCAGCGTCAAACACGTGGGGCCGAACCAACAAATGTTTTGGCTGTGCAAGAATTACTGGTTTGGGAAGCAGTCTGTCATTCAGCTATAATGTACTGCATGTTTGTATACTGACGCACTGCACGAAAGCCCTGATTGTGCTCAGCCGATAACCACTATCAGGTCATGCTTTGGGCTGCCAGCTGGATAAGGTAACAAAGTGTATGTGCACTTGACTTGTTTCGGAGCCTGCCTTTTGATATGGAGCACAATCGCTGCAATTCTCCAAAGGCTTCTCCACTTATCACCTTGGACCTGGAGGGGATATACTCTTTGAGAAACAAGGGTGTGGCAAGGTGATGCAAGCTTCAGCCTCTGCACTAGCACACTGCAAACATCTGCACTCAGGGCAGCCGGCCCATGAGCCTGTGTTGCTGTGGAAATACCCTACAAACCTGGAAAGAAAGCATACGTGGTGGGTACCACTTTTCATGGTCATGCTGCTCTGAAGTGCAGGCAAAACTCTCTCAGGTTTTCCCATTCCCAATTTAAAAAGTACTGGAATAGCAATATAAAACCCAGCAAAACCCAAGTAATTCCTTATGAAAGTGTGTAGGTATAAAATGGTTTTTGCTCTTGAGCACTACTCATGTAGGTCACATCCTGTATATAGAAAAAAGGAGTTCTCTGACTAGGATTCACAGCCATTTTTCCAGTCATTTGTAAAAGCAAACTGACACCTGCTACCCATGGGTAGTTACATACAGCAGAATTCGTTAGCTTAATTCAGTTTAATGTTCTGATCTGTACCCTGGTGCAGCCTTTCCTGGATGCAGAAATGGAGGAATTGCTTTGTGCCCCTTTCATTCCACTTTCCCTTTAATGCCGAGCCTCAAAAAATACCAAGTGTGGAGCACTAAGTCAATGTTATGTGAGTGCAATGTTATGTCAGAATTAATAGCGACATCCTGTATGTCATTAACAGCAAACCTTTACTAGAGCACTGTCTGAAACGTCTATAGGCTGATGACGGCAACCAGCTGAGAAAGTGTGGTAGTATTTTTTGTTTATATAAAATACAAATTGCAGGACGAAACACAAAAGAAGGAAAGAAAAAATGGCAAAGGGTAGTATGTTCTTCATTGCACCCAGGTACATCAGAACGGAGTTTTATAACTGCATAAGCTGTAATTACCATGTGCTATGTTGTCAAGAGTACTTACACTTCAGAAAAGCATAGTCAAGACATGAATAGCAACGGTATTATCATACCCAAGAAATGATATATATTCCACTTATGTCATCTAGCAGAGTAATTTACTCAACTTTTGCAGTCTTTTTTGGTTGAGAAATTCAACAGTGTTGTCTTATTTATTTGTCCATCTTCAATGAGCATTAAGCTGCTGACTGGTATTAAGTTATGTCATAGTCATATCAAAACAAGACAATTTGGCTTCATGCATCTTTCCTGCAGATGAACATCTCTCATTCTGTGTGATCACAGAATTTCCATCAGAGAAGGCAGTGGACTCTCCTTACTCAGTGAGTGCTCAAACTCATATTCCTCTGCATACCTGCTTATGGGTTTGCTGATGTTCTGGAAGCAGGTCACTTACAGTGTAGCTTAAACTTGGATATTTGGCTTTGTGTATGTTGGAACTTTAAGTACACAGTGACACTGATATTTTATTTAAGAAAAGAATATGGTTAACTAACATTCCATAAGGGTTTTCAATCACTTAAATTATAGTACAGCCTATATCCATGAACTGTAAACTAAGAGGATTTGTATAAGATTATAGTGGCTCCAGAGGAGCTGTGAAGTGAATAATCTGCATTTTACAAGTTGCACTGCTGTGGTCTATTATGTCAGTCCTCATTCACTGGTAGCACTTGTTGTTAAGCAAGTACTGTTATTTGCATCTTCACCTTGTCCTTATGTTTTGCTCACTGAAAAAAAAAAAAAAGTTGAGTATATAATAACAGTATTTAATTTTTGAAGTATGATGGAACAAAGTAATCCTTAGAGAATAGTTTTGATATCATGATTTGAAAAGATCTAACAGCAGTGGAGAGATCCCCTCCGTAGGTCATGAGAATGGATAGAGAATAGGAGCACTCCAGTATGACAAGGGGTTCAACTTTTGTTGGGGTTATTTTAGAGAAAAAAAGAATCAGACTCATCCTATCATGAAGGAAGGACAGGCAGTTCTGTTTCTTCACATCTACTTACTACAGGAAAAAAAACAGCTGTGGATAAAAAGTGGAAAAAAGTAAATAATTTATCTACAAAGAGCACAGAAGACCATGAAATTCCATTTGGGTAAAACTTCACTGTAGGATGGACTTCTTTTGTGGGTCTTATACCACAAAGTATTTCTATAGATGTGAAAAATAAGAAGAATCACTTTAGCTTTCTTACTTGGTGTTTGTGAAGGCCACGAGCAAAGACTTTTTCGTAGGTACAGACATGAGTAGATCCTATCCACTGGACACCTGTGGGCAACACCTGGGCATGGTACTAGGAGGGTGCTGTCCTAGAGGAACTGTCCCAAAGCATAGGGAGTTATGTCTTTTTTTCTGCTTCTAAGAAAATAATTTCCCCCATGACAGCCCAAATTCTGTGATCTGTTTTGTGCTTATACTGGTTGCTGGAACAGGCCTTGCCAGCACTTCTACTAAACTAAAGCCTGGATTTGTCCTTTTCCACTGTGCTGGTGTTTTCTCTAGGTTTATTGTCAGGTGCAAATGTCTGGGAGGCTGGTGCTGGACAGTGTGCTATGGAGTGCCAGCATATGGGGCTTCTTGATGGCACCGTTACCCAGGTTTTAGTAGGTTGATACTGAATCAGACTAAGAGACAGTGTGGTATGTCCTGTAAAAAACATAGTTGTCAGTTTGTTTGTCGATTTTAGTGTTAAAGAGTAGAGCGTCATTGACAGAAGGTACACTGGAGAGTGTGCAGTTGCAAAGATGAGTCTCTTAAAAAAAATAAATAATAATTCTGAAGCCTCACTGACCACACTGTCTGAGGTCATTGGAAAAGATTAATAATTCTGGCTACTTCAAGTCAGTATCTCATTTGAAATACCTTGAAAGAACTTGATTTGCAAAAAGGTTTCAGCACCTTAAGCGTACTTTACACCTTAAGTACCTTCAGTACCTTACACCTTAAATGTAAGCCTTAAAAGGCTTACATTTAACATTTCTCAGCTTGGACGCAGAAAATGAAAATCCACCTTTACCAGTGATTTTGAAAATTTTGTACACATATGCTTTTCTTCTCCTGTGCATGTGATTGTAGTTCAAGTATTACGGTTTTTTAGTGAGAAGCAGTAAAGGTAATAAAACAGAAAAAGTTGATATTCCCATTTGAAGTCTGTTCAGGCCCCTCTGGTTACTGCACTCAGCAAAGGCATGTTTTAGCTCACACTTGGAATTTGCTGAATTTCTCTTGTCAGTCATCTTGCAGAGTTATATCAGTGTGCTATGTGGCCTGCCCCACATCTGTAGCCTGTCTGTAGGGCTGTCCTTAGCTGGAGCCTGATTTCCTTCCCTTCTGCAGAGAAAACTGTTTTTCTGCCAGACGGTTTCCTTCTTGGCAGTGCAGTATTGTTAAGACATCTCCCTTTAATTTCATTTAAACCTTTTTATAGCTTTTAAAATGCTAATGCAGCCAGGTACCTGCAGTTACCCTTTTTCTCGTTTTGAATTCCTTCAGAAGAGCCTGCCTCGGTAAATGATATTTCAGTTTCCATGGTGTTCCTTATTGCAAGTAGCTGCTCTTTTCATCACCGAATGGTGCAATTTCCATTCATGCCAAAATATCAATGGTAACGTACAGCAGCAAATTGTTCCTTTATGATGGTTGGCATTGTGGAAACTTTCCTGCTCAAAATTAAATGTCACGGAATTTAACAAGTTTGAAAAGCCCGACGCCTTTTATACGCACACACATGCAGACACGCACTCCTCCCTCCACCCCTCTGCACACCTCAGCATTTGTCTTCTGTCCTTACCACGAGGAGTCATTAATATGCTAATGGTGTGCTTCATAAGAAGTTCAGAGGCAGGGATGAGGGGGCAGCCTTCCCTCCTGCACCCTCAGCAGGAGCCAGGCGAAGTGTTTTGTATTCGGGCTGCTCGTTGCCGGCTTTGAACCTCAGCGGTTCATTTCCAGAGTGATATCAGCAGCACCAGTCCGCTCCCTTATATTACTCATAGTGTCACTTTGCCATTTGCTGTTCCATAAATCAGAAACATATGTTCTCGCTATAGACAGCAGGAACACATACACACCAAGGCACTGCTCCACATCCACCCCAGCCCTGTTGCCTGCCAATGCCCAGGTACCTTTAGAGCATGGGAAGGGTGGTGGGACAGGCAGTACATTTTAGTGGGAATCCTGTTGCAACCACCATTGTCTCTTTTTCTGGCATTGCCATTATTGGTGCGTGGCAGCTGCTCTCTGCTGGCTTGGGTTTCTGAGTTATGAGGCCTGATCTGCTCATTTCCTCTCTCTCGGGTACCCTTGTTTACACTGCTAAATCCCACCCCAGCTACTGCCAGCTCTCTGCCTGCTGCTGCCTCAGTGCTTTAGAGGCAGACACTCATGTAGGGTTGCAGCTCTGTGTGCTGGTCGGTCTGCAGGGAACTTCAGGAGACTCCTTTCCTTCTAAAAGTGATTCTGCCTGGGGAAAGTAGACCCCATTCATAAATCAGGTGCTCAGAGATTTAATACTTTCAAATTCCCAGGATAGCCTCCTATAATAGATAAAAACTGCTTTTAATATGCAATTATTTCTTTACACCCTTTTTATTACATTTATTTTAGGCATGGCAGCGAGGTGTGTGTCTGTGTGGAGCAGTTAAGAGGAAGTTAGACCTGAGATCCTGTGCTAGATAAGGCAGGTTGGAGGAAGAGCCTTGAAATGTTCCTCAGCCCCACTCCTCTTCATTTCCATATGTGATGGAAATGGCGATGCTGGCGGGTGTTTTATTTTTAGAATCCCTTTTAGAATCCCATGTCAGGTTTGTGGTTATAGCTTCCGTGCCTCCAAGCAAGTGCTGTGATTTACTATTGCTTCTCATCATAACCTACACAACTGGCAGTGCTGTAAGCACTTCCAGCAAATAGGCCTCAGAAGAAAATAAGAAGCCGGAGCTCGTGAAAGAGCAGAGGTGCTCCCTTCATCTCCTGGCTGAATGTGAGCTAGGTAATAAAAATAAAATCTGAGTTTTTTGGGTCTCAAGTGGAAAAGGTTACAAACTTCCTAGAGTACATGAAAGTTTCCCAAGAATGAAATAAACAGAGCATGTCAAAGCACTGACATTTGATAGGGAACATGGAAGTCATTTATCAAAGCTGTGATTGAGAACCCAGCGGTGACAATATACTTGTATTTGAATCCTCTGAGTCTAGACTGTGCTGCTTTCTAAAAGTCAAGCTTTTGTGAAAAAGAGTGGCAGACACCGCTTTTTTTTACAGGTCCAAACTATACCATACCTCGATTGTGATACCCTACATTAATGAAGCTGTCTCTAAAGGTGAGCAAACATGTAATGATTGGACGTGGCATCCACCATCCACAAAATGAGGATTTTAAGAATCATTTATGCTCTAAAATGCTAAATGCAGTTCCCTCATGCTCAGCTGCTTCCCAGTTTTTAGGCAGTCAACTTACATCACAGGTATTCCTGCAATATCACTGTGTTCCTAGCAGCAAGCCTGGCTCTATAGTGGGGTGAGCAAGCCTGGCTGTTACAACAAGGAAGAAAAGCCTGTTTAGGTTCTGTGGACCTTTAGGTCAGCAAGAAATGTGTACCTTAAGGTCAAATTACAGTGCAAAATAAAAACCAGGTCTGATTATTCATACGTCTCTTGGAAACAGTCATAAACTTTGTACAGTAAGGCTGTAAATGGGGGTAATCTGGAGATGCTAGATACTGGCACTCAATGGATATATGGAAATGGTTTATCAAAGAGCTGGCTGAGAAGTTAACAGGAGATAACTTACATCTTAAGTTTCAAATCTATGATTTTTTTTTTTTCTTTTAAGATACATTTTTCAATATGTAGAACTCTGTTTCATTTTGTATCATTTCAGGAGCTGTTTTCCTCCTCTTGTGTTCATTTCTTGGTTAAGAGTACTTGGTACTTGTTATAAAAGAAATGTGCATGGCTAAGCAGAGACACTGTGTCTGATATTTAGTGTAGTAATCTCAAAAGTACTTTGTGGATTTAGCTGTCCTCTTTAATATCTGCTGAGTTGCGCTGTTTTTCTTTGGGAATACCAGGAATCCTATCCATTCCATGTGAAATGAATCAGGATCCTGCCTGAATGTTAGATGTCTCTTTAGCTGCTAGTCCAAGTTTCAGACGAATCAATTCTGCTCTTCAAAGAAAGGTGTTTCGTAAAAGACATTGGCATAAGGAGTTAGGACTTGAGCCATGATGTAAATGAGTTCTTCACTCTGGTGAGATTTGGCTAGCCAGCCCGAGTTGGTACATGATGCGACTTCAGCCAAGTTCAAATTTCTATTAAAATAAAACAAATTGCATTGCAAATGTAGCAATTATACTTAAGCTCTCAAGGGCTGTTGACAGATCCGTTTCTGCTTAGGACTTCAGCTGGAAGGGTTTGGCTGGAATAAGATGTTATGGAGAATGGTGTTACTCTGTGCAATTGGTACCTTTCTAGGTCTTAAGTTTTAGCCAAGAGAGTATTTATGCTAATTTACTTTTCAGGAAACCCTGCTGGAAAGGGTACTTGAAAACATTTGAGAAGTTAATAAAATCTCCTGCCCTTCCCAGCACACTTACATCACAGTTGGACCCTTCAAAGTCAGTTGGTCATAGAAGACCCCTTTTATGAACTGTAACCAATTATAAACCAAACCAGTGAAGTCAAGCTCCAGGAAGACAGCAAGTAATTAGACACAGCAGAAGCCCTTTTCTTCTCTTGCGAGGTGATAGAAAGTGAGAAGGGTTTTAAATGCAGACTGAGGCCCGATTCTTCTCTCTATTATCCTGGTGTCGTGCTGTTGTATCTCTGCAGATGTCAAACAAACGCATCAAAATGGGGAAGGAAGCCCTTCAACTTGCACCCCAGCAGTAGCAACCATGGTGCGTGCGGTGGCGTAAATGAGAGCGCAGCTTAATAGCTAGTCTTTCCTTTCTCATTTCTCCCCTGGAAAATCACAATTAAAAGAAGATAAAGAGAAGTCACGTAATTTAATAGTGTCTGCACCACAAGCCCACAAACAGCAATTCCAGTCTGGAACATAAGGCTGGGACATATTGGGAGGCAGTGAAGGGAGAGAAGTGGGGATCTGCTGAGGAGAATGCTTGCTACAATAAACAAAGTAATCATAGTTTGTTGCTAAAACTAGTCATCGCCGAGACCTATATTAGCATTTACAGATATACAGACTCAAGATGTGCTGTGATGACCCCATACCTTTTGCCTCTATATTCCTGGCTTTGATTTTGTCCTGGGAGGTGGCCTTCACTCAAGTTTTTCATCTTCCTTTTACTCCATTTCTTGTAACTGATTGGTGAGATTGCATTTTTTTTTCACACAGTGACATGGTGAGAACCGTTTGATCCTTTCAGTGTAATGGTCTGTCTTATAGGTTGCTGTTCACATGAAAATGGTGTATGGGAGGGAAGCAAGTTTATGTCAGATCATACTGCTCTACTGCCCAGGGTTCAGGATTGCCATAGTTCACTGAAAGACCACCTGGGAATATGTAGAGATGTAGGCTGGGCTCTGGTGTACACAGCATTTATTAAAACAAGCCTGTACATCTCCTGGTCTTGTATGGGCGTCCTGGGAATCTTAAATTACTAGCTCTCTTGATGCTTTCTGTACTGTGTGTGGCTATTTTTTTCCCCGTATCAGGATATTTGGGTGAATCTGCACTTGCGATTTCTTCGCCAAGCTTTGGCCCTATGGACTCTGCAATGGATGATTAGATTTTAGGAGTGCCAAAATCTGGAAACAGTTCATTTGGAAAATTGCTTAACAGATTGCAAATGGTGAATAAATTATTGCACAGGGGAACCTTTCAGAAGGAACTTGAAACTCCTGTGGCGGTAAATTTCTGACTAAAGAAATATAGAATATACAGGCTCATGCTCATGAAAACCAAACCCTTTCCTGGAAGCCATGTGAAAGAACTGGGACTTTCCCTCTCTTCTTCTTTTTATTTATTTGTTGTTATTTTATTTTATTTTAATATAACACAAATTCTCTTTGACAATTACAACAGCACAGTAAAGATGTGTTTTATCACACCTAACTTTTCCAGCAATTACTGGATTTGTTTACTGACTGTGTCTCATTGATGCAGTTTTTTTTTTTTTTCCCCAGGAATAAGCTTTTGTAAAATCTGGATTTAAAGTGGATGTAAGGAAATGATTTTGTCATGGCCTCTAAACAACAACGGGTGTGGTGACAATGTATTTTATACTTGTGAATTCAGCTGAATCTGTAGGGCATATTTTGATGGTGTGTTTGTTGTTTCATAGAAAGATCAGTCTGCAGTGGTCACAGCTCTTAGCACTTACTGTTTGTTATTATAAAACTTGTCATTAAGCTGGGACATGAGCTGTAGACTTCTGGGAATGTTCCTCAGCTGATTTATTTACATTGTTCTTCTTATCCCCAGGTTCTTACTCTTGATTTTTTTTTTTCCTTCGTACTCAGCCTTCTCTGTTTGTTTCTCTCAGAAATATGTGTGGGAGGCGGTGCAGTGCCAGAGTGGATTATCAGAAGATCTATGGTTCTACAACACATGAGGTCAAATCCAAAACCCAGTAGATATCCTGATTAACTGAACCCCGTGCCCTTGCTCCAGGGCTCTTTACAGGCTCTAGAAGGAGGAAATTTGCTTCCAAGCTTTAGAGCAGAGCTTGGCAGTACATGGCAATGCATTTCAGCCCCATACAGTCACAGGCGGGACTGGCTATATTCCTAATGCTGCATTTCTTTGTGGTGGTAGATGCCTCGGAGACTTGTATTCTGGGAAGCACAATGCAGATGTGCCCTTCATTTAAGCTGTCTTGATCCTTCCTTACAATTGCTTTGTATATAGGGCAGAAAGGGAAGATTTGGCTTAGAATAGTAGCTGGGGGTGGGTAAACCTTAACATGCATAGAGATTCAATTCAGTTTTAATTACCATTTAGATGCTACCTTCATTGTCTAAAGCTACCTTCATTGTCTAAATCTCATCTGATTTTATAAAGACTTTTGGTGATATTGTCGGTATTTTCTTGGTTCAGTTTTCCTCAGAATTATTTCCTTCTGATACTGATTTTCTTTAAAGTACCAGAGGAGCAGCCTGCTTGAATATCGTCTCAGTGGTAATGCACAAGCCAGTTCTTAGGCATTGTGTGGGTTTGGAACTAGCATCTGCACCTGAACTTCTACTCAGAAAACTACTTCAAGATTGATTTTTCTTGATTTGGAAAGAAGTTGAGATTTCACTCTGAGATGAAATGCAAAAGGAAAACACTACCTTGCAGTAACCAGTGACCAGTTCAATGCAGGTTCAATTCTTTGGTCAGTTTTATGCAAAAAAATATTGCAGTCTCCCATGTGTGAGCATAATGCTATGTTTTTTAAGCCGTTGGCCATCCTGAGGTCTGTCTTGGTTGGACAAGAATTCAGTCTTGGCTTTAAGATTTGTTTTCCTAAGAAATGTCATACTGAAATGGCTAGGTTTCCTTTCAAAAGTTTTAGCTTCAATGAATGAAAATCTTCAAGTGAAAAATACCTTTTTCTTGAATTTTCTCACTCCCTCTAGTCCAGAAGTGTTCACTGCCTGTGTGGTAGTTGTGAATTCAAATTGTGTCAGAAACATGACTTATCAATATGCTAACACCATATGTTGCATTTGATTGATAGGACACACAAGTGAAAAGGTGAAATCTACATACTTTGAGGCAATTTAATAGAGAATGGAACTCGGGTATGATTTTTCCTGATTTGGAGAGAAGCCCAGGAGGATGTATAAAATACAAGAAAATCAATACAGTGATCCTCTAAGGAAAGGAGGTTGACTTCAGTGTTAATGGCATTGAAGTTCTTACCCCAGTGCACTCACTGCCTGTGGTTCATAGCAGAGTTTGATAGCGTTATCCTGCTGCAGGTTGGGAACTGCCTCTTAAATTGGGTGGATAGGAAAGGCATGATTAAAGCTCTCACTTAGAAGTTTTACATAAGGCTCGCACCTGTCTCTCCGTGCCTTCAGATGATTCAAGGACCAAGTGTAAATCTGAACTGAAGTGTCAGTGAGAAGCGAACCATGCTGCGTTGCTCACCCCCAAAATCCTCAAACCGGCCTTTCATTTCTGTTGAAATCTGTCACTGAAAGCAGTGCCTAATAAGCAGCAGTCAGACGGGCTCTGTGCTAACGTGCTGCAGCCCTCTGAAGGCCTGATCCCACTGGGAGACAAAAGGAGATGCAACCGGAGCGCTCGTGTCACAAAGCCCCCCGTGCTGCTCCAGGCACGAGTTAGGATTTTTTTTTTTTTTTTTTTAATGAATACAGCCTGCTGACGAGTTTGGGCTTGTTTCGTTGCTGTTTTGTTTTTATTTCTCCTGGTGGTTGTTGTTGCTATTACTGTAAGTGGGGGTTAGTGCTCTTCAGTGCTGAGAATGCTCACTTGTGGAAATGTGTGTTTTTTCATCCTTGGTTTTGAACTGCTCTTCTATTTTAGAGGAAATAAGGCTGGGATTTAAGTTAGAAGTGAGTACAGCAGTCAGGTTTTGCTAACAGTTAGAATCAACAAATATAGTTTTAATTTGTTTGTAAGTTTGACAGAAAACGTGGTTTCAGTCATTCAAATGGTATGGTGAAAATAGCCTAAAATCGATATTTTTGGTTACATTTATTTATTTATTTATTTATTTATTTATTAAAGCTGGAGTAAATGCTGATTTATTCAACAGCTTGGTGGTTGAAGCATTCGATTAAAATTTCTGTTCTGAGAGGATTTGAAACTGTGTATCCCTACTTGGAGTCTGATGCTAAGTAGATGGAAATCTATTTATACCCAGGTCAGGCTCAAATCTTAACCAAACTGGCCATGAATTACCTGGCAGCTGAACTACAACTTTTTGCATGATCATGTTACCAACATCCAGTTCTGCAGCTTTTCTTGAGTTGGTAACTGTGTTTCTTCTAGCAATACTGGACTTGTATTCTGGGCTGTCTTCTCTGGTCCTTGGTATTGCCTTCTCTGTCATTAATAAGTGCATCCTACAAACTGATTCCTTCTAGCTTCATCACATGAGACCATTGGCTTCAGGTAGAACTAATATCACGTCTACACAGATTTGATCCTGCAGTACAGCATGATCTCGTGCACCTGGATTAACTACAGTGGCTGGCACCACAATTGCTAATGCATGCAAGATGTGCAACAAGCGATGCTACCCTGCTTTATTTATTTATTCAGTTTAGAGCTTCTTTTCAGCTTTGTACAGGCATACTAATGTCAAGGATTCCCCTGAGAAATGAGGACTAGAAGTAAAGAGGATCATTAAATTCTGACCCAGCTGTGTTTCTTTGAGGAAAAAATGAGAAAATAATGGATTTTTGTGTTGGATTTCGAAACACCTTGTAATTTGAGACAGATAGAATAGCTCTTTTGCTCTGTGCTTGCAGTCTCTTCTGGCACACCAGAATTCCCACTTCTTTCTCTCCTTTCCCCCACCTGATTGAGTGACCTTCACAGCAGAGTTTGTCAGTTGTGGCAAACTTGGCATCTCTTCAAAATGTTAATGTAGCTATCTGAAAGGATCTGGCCATGATGCAGCAGCTCTGAGCTCTACTCAGAGGGAGCACAGGTGTTGTGTCCTTCAAACTGAAAAGTGTGGCCTTGGAATTAAAGGATCAAATACTGGTTTCAGACCTGAATCCCTTCTTGGTGTAGAATATCACTTCAGATATTGAAGTGCAGATACCACCTCAGCTGAGCAATGGTATCAAGAGACTTGAGTTGCACTTGAAACATCTGGGTTCTGAGCCCCATTGGGCTCAGCTTGAAAGGAAAATAAAAGTAGGCAGCTCAAATTGACCATGCTTCTTGTATGGGAGGCCTGGGAGCCACAACCTCTTTGTATCCTCAAAGGATTTCTCCTTCATAAAGGTTTCTCACTTCTTTGTTATAAGCATGGCAATTTACTTTGTTGAGATGGTTTTGTTTAGATGTGTTTTTTTTTTTTTTTTACTGGTAGTTTCTAATTAAGGTACTTTGGGCTCACCAAAAAATGCACTCACCATCATTAGTGGTTGCTTCTTACACTATTTGTTTCATGTTCGGGGGTAGCAACCAGATTGTGAAATAATGATCTACCTTATGTATTTCAGAAACATACCCCTCGCAATATGCATTTCAATGATTATCGTCACAGTTGGCTATGTGTTAACAAACGTGGCTTATTTCACTACAATCAGTGCTGGGGAATTGCTGCTTTCAAAAGCTGTTGCAGTGGTAAGTTACAAAAGAGAAATTCAAAGCTTTATATCCCTGCTGTATCCCAATTATGTTTGTTGATATATTTTTATTTCCAAGGGAAGGAAGGAAAAAAAAAGAAACTGGGAGGGAGGGTGGGGACAATGAGGGACATTTCCAGTCATGTTTGGCTCCTCTTTTACCCAGCAAATTAGCGACCAGGTAAACTTTGTCTGATTTTTGATCCCATTGATTTGATGAATGGGATTGTATTTAAGGCCATAGCATTTGTAATAAAATGTTAGACCATAATTTTTTAATTGATATAACAAAGTCCATAGGACTTAAATTTTATAGCTAAGTACATACTTGAAAAATTATTTTCTAAATCAGGGACTGTGCTCCTGGGAAACAGAAAATA
This sequence comes from Anas platyrhynchos, assembly GCF_047663525.1. NCBI lineage: Eukaryota > Metazoa > Chordata > Aves > Anseriformes > Anatidae > Anas > Anas platyrhynchos. Next base: position 40,540,168 of record NC_092590.1, read on the forward strand.
CAGATACTTGTGAAAGTCTAAGCTACTTTTTGTAGCAGGAAGCAGTAATGCTGTCTCTGTACAATGTGTGTCCCAGGTGCTTAGAAAGGGAAGTGCTGTCAATACTGGAGTTCATTTGGGAAGGAGTTAAAAGGCCACCTGGATTGCAAATGCTGTTGTGATTGGTCTTGCTGAATTGCTGTAATGACAGATTTTTATATATACAATATCTGATTTGCAGCAAGGAATTAAAATTTTCTATTTACCTTTCCAGTAGTGACACTGCCTGTGACTTTTTCAATTGGCATGCCATTTAAAAATGACCAATTCTGTAGCTCTTGGGAGTTTCAGGAGCAAAACACTTTGCAAATCTTCAGAAAATTATACATATCTCTCGTGGTGCCCTCAAACAATGAAGCGTGACTGGATGGAATATAGTCTTGGGTGGCATCAGCTAAGTAAAATGAAGGCTACAGAAGAAAATATAAGGTATGCAGATCAGATTTTGGTCTGTTCAGACTGGGTCTTCCTTTTGGAGGCATAATTACCTGAAATGACATTAATAAAAGACTGGTTCCACCTCAATAGCTTTGCCTCAACTGGAGGCCTACCAGATACAGCCAGAAGTAAGAGTGAGAGACCTTATCGGCACTAGTCCTGATGCCAAAAAAGGAAAGGTAACAAATGCACAGCACAAGTTTCAATGAAGGATGCAGAAAAGGATATAAATAAAAATTATAGTACTTATTAAAAAATTTGTTAATGAAGTAAAATTGCTTTCATGTTTTATGACGGAAAATTCACTGTATGTTTCTCTCTCCTCTAACAGACCTTTGCTGAACGATTAATGGGAAATTTTTCTTTAGCTGTACCAGTATTTGTTGCTCTCTCCTGCTTTGGATCTATGAATGGTGGCATTTTTGCGGTCTCCAGGTGAGCATATGTTGGTATTACTGGGGGTGAAAGGCATGGGATATACATTGAAAGTAAGGAAGCAAGGGAAAGGGAAAAAAGGACTCATTCCTTTAGCAGGAAATCAAAAAATGACTGTGATATTTATCAGGTATGGTTTTGTTTGTTTGTTTGTTTGTTTTGTTTTTGTTTTTTTTTTTTCTTTTCACTTTGTTACTATTGAGTTTAGTATCTTTGTTAAAAACACTTTGAATGGTTTGGCAATGGATCTCTCTGAGTGCAGCACTTAATTAATGGCTGCTTTGTTTCATGTGAAGGAGGTAAATTGGAGGGAAAATATTAACTACTTCTAAAGACTGATCATAGTGTATGGTAAGAGGGGGGACACATCCAGAGATGACTTTGATTTCCGCATATGGGCTTCTCCTGCTACTCTTTGCATTCAGAATACCTCAAACAAGCCTAAGAAGTGCTGCTGTGTTGTGTGACTTTCATGAGCCGCTTTGCCTAGTCAAATAATGAGCACATTTAAAGTCTGTCCACATTTATTTCCCACCAGGATGTTCTTCGTTGCATCCCGCGAGGGTCACCTTCCGGAAATTCTCTCCATGATTCATGTCCGCAAGCACACTCCTCTGCCAGCTGTCATTGTTTTGGTAAATCATACAAACAAATGTTCCTGCACAAGAATTCATATTACAGGCTCGCTCTGGAGGATTCGAACAGAATTTGGGCACTGCTTGAGTCTCATTTATTAATGTATATGCAGGCTTTGGGCAGGGCAGAGGACAGTAAAGAGAGGAAAGAGATTTGGGAGTTGTTCTTATTCTATCATCTCCTCCTCACTATCTTGTCGGTAGCACTTCACTGCCTATCATTGCAACCTAATTCATGTCTTATTGCCCTTTATTTCTAAGAACCTGCTAGTGATGAGCTAGTTTGCCTTTCAGAGAAACAAATTCCACTTATACAAACAAACAAACAAAAAAGGGCTTCATTTAACTGGAAGTGCAGCTAAACACTGGCATCTGGGAGCACCCTAAAGGCTCATTATACTACCTTACAGTGAAAAATGCAAACAATTATGCACTAGGATAATGGGAGGGGAACCCTCAGCAGTGCAGTGTAATGGTGATTAAAAAATGAGAGAGCATGTGCCTGGGCAACAGTCTGTGAATCGTCTGAGGAAAAGCACCAGCATTATAGTTGAAATCCTATTACTGACTTCTAACATAGAGGCAGAGCTAAATGTTGGCCATGTCTTTGCATTGCAGGCTAATTTGTATAGTAAAATGTTAGGACAAAATGTCAAAATACAGACCTCACACCAATTTGCATAGTGCCAAGTAGATTTCCACTTAACTCACAGACTTCTTCTTAACTGTGGGTTGGGTGTTCAGCCCCTCTTTTGGGACCGATGACTGTAATGTATCTGGACAGACCTCTGCCAGACCTCGGGGAGGCTTCTAACCACAGTAGAAGATGTGTGTGCATATAAGAGTGTACACTAATAAGATCAGTTGCTTGTACTGGAATTTAAATAATCTTTTCCTTTTGCTAGAGATGTCTGTGAGCTCACTTGTGAAGTGCCAGCTGAAGTGTTGAATTTTATATGTGCTCATACAACTGTAGCATCCAAGTTTTGAAAATTAGACAACGTATTTATTGTGAAAAGTTTTAATGAAATTCACTTTACTTAAACATTTACTTTGCATTTTATTCCTTTGGACTGAAGTATTCCTAAGTTTTGGGTAAATTGCACTGACTTTTCTGTGAAATGAAATGTACTAAATATATATAATATATATATTTTTTTTCTAAAAAATGTCTTCTGCTCTTGTACCTGATCACCAGTGCATTGATTTCCTTTTTAAAAAAAGTCATATTCTCATATGAAGATGGATTTCACTCAGAGATTTTTATTTTTTTATTTCCTCAGTGCAAGTAGAGTAGTAGTGGGATACATTCTGCATCATGGCTGATGTGGGTATAACAACTCCAAGAAATGATACAGTCTTGTTGTAACTCTATTTTGTTTCTTTTATCCTTTTGGCCTTCACTGGCCATGACTCTTTGTTGCATTTTCTTATAACTGAGATTTAAAACCTGTGGGTGCTGAGTCTATATAGAAGAATTCTTGCCCAATGTAATTCAGTGGTAAAATTTCCTTTGACCTTTACAGAGAAGGAGCTTGCTTAATATCTGTGTGTAAAGAACCAAGCTCTTTCTAAGTCATTAGAGGTTGGAAGCCAGAGACCCATATTTGAAGTATTGATCCTTCTGGTTCAAATCCATACAGCCTTCATTCCTTAAAAAAATAAATAAAATTAAATTAAAAAAAAAAAAAGAAAAAAGGAAAGAAAAAGAGCCTGTGACTCCAGGTAACTCATACAACTTAGTTTTCTTTATGTAAGGATTTAGCCCATCATAATAGTGCAGCTGCGGGTGATTTCACCTGTTGCCTCATTGTAAACCTGGAGAGGCTGGCACTATTAGGACCTCCTTTTTTTGTTTCTGAACAATAGCACTATAGGGAAATTGATGGGTGCCTTCATCCCCAAATATAAGGCTGTGTCATTGCAGGCATAGGGTGTCTCATACGGACACCTGCATAGTCATCCCACGCTACAGATATTCTGTTTTTGTCCAGAGATAACACTGAAGCAGGTTCATGTAGCCCATACTAATCATCTAAGCCACCCTCTATGCGTAAATTTTGAGTTCCTTATAGAGACCTTGTATCTCAGGACACCTGTTTAATGAGGAAATGTTTTCCTTCTACTGTTGTTTTTCCTTCTTGCTGTTCAGTAGGCTCTTGAGTGACAGCTAAACGCTTCTCTGCTTTGAAATTTTTGCATTTCTGATGTGCAGTAAGTCTGCACCCTGCGAGCCTAACAGGCATGCTGCAGATATGAGCTGGTGTCAGTGCAGTGTGCCCAGCTGGCACACAGTGTGTAGCTAACCTCTACCACCTCCTCTTTGCTGAGTTCCCCCATTGCAGACTGTGGGAATATAAGATTTTTTCCTCTTCCACAACACACCTTGAATCCTGGTGATACGAAACTGCCTTCGTATAACCGGATGCAACCAAAATTTAGCTGCTTTTGTCATTTGCATTAGTGATGAGAGAGTGTGCTGGGCACACAGTGTGAGTGGCAGTGTGCTGGGCAGTTCCCATGAGAATGAGGCACAGGGTACACAAGTGTTGTGGTGACGCAGTGGGCTCTGTGTCTGTGTATTTGCCTGGGTCATGGGGGACAGATATGTACTGATCACATGTGCTCAGCCAAGATAGACACACATTGATCAAACATGGTCTTAGGAGACAGTTAAGTATTGATCACACATCTGATTGCATGAGAATGGGAGGCTCAAAGTCTGTGGCCCTCACATGTTGAGCAAAGGCTGTGTTGCTTGTCCCCATGGAAAGATTTGGCATCACTGCTGTAAAATAATCGAGATCAATCCATTAAAAGCCTCTTACGCTCTGAATTTCTTTTGCAGCACCCTCTCACAATGATAATGTTATTCAACGGGGATCTCTACAGCCTCCTGAATTTCCTCAGTTTTGCCAGGTGGCTTTTTATTGGACTGGTAGTTGCTGGGTTGATTTATCTCAGATATAAACGTCCTGATATGCCTCGTCCTTTCAAGGTAACCTCCGCTCTCTACTGTTTTACATGAATCCTTTTCTCTTGTATGTCACGTAGAGTCAGACAGCAAAGGAGCATTTTCTGATGTAAAAAGCTAACCCCTTTTAAGAAAAACAATAATTAATAGAAAATAGTTTATTATATTGAAGAGTCCCCTTGCGTTTTCCTGTAAGTTCTCCAGTGCTACCCTGGCTGAGTTCTCTTTGGGAAGACGATTCTTGAGAATTCCCTGGTGGCTGTGGGGAAGCAACTGAGGTTGCTGTGCAGAAAGGAAGGTGTTTGCTCAGTTTTACCTGTCTGTCATGTTGAGGCAGTGTGATGCAGGCTAAGGTCTTTATATGCTGCCAAGCTGTGTGAAAATACATCTAGTCCTGTGTAGTCACACAAGCCTCAAACCCCAAATATTGGGTACATGTGCCAACCTGACTTTCAGCTGGTCCTCAATTTAATCTTTATTTTGATAAAGGCTTGAATAATTTTGCCGACAGAATTCAAGACAGGGATAAACATATAATATAAACATTTATTTCATTGTCTATCCAATATAGAATATTCCAGTGTGATGTACAAATAAATTGGTAGTGGATCTATTGTGATATATGGGACCCACAGCTGAGTTGCAGACACAGTTTCTGTGAAACCAGAAAGAAAACGGTAACAGTCTGGCGTGTTGAACAAAGCCACTTTGGCCTTGGTTCTGCCAATGGTCTTGTTTCTGTAGCATCTTACAAAGTTGTCCCATTGTGTGTATGAAAGGTAATGTCTATTGTGAAAAGAAATTGGAGGATTCTAGCCCTATTTATGTATTTCCAAGAAGCTTATTTTATAAAGAACTAAGACAGTGTGCTGTTGCATTCTTGTAGGCATATCAGCAAATAAGGTCAACAGCACAACCCGTTTTGCTTTGATTAAAAAAAAATGCTTTGACAGTGCACAAGAGGAACAGTAGTGTTTCAAGGCATGAAAAGAAGAGAATAATCTCCAGGGAATTCTCCAGTTCTCCATTACACCATACATCTCACAAGCTACATGTATAGGCATTTCCCTCAGAGAGGTGCTAACATAGTGATTGCAGTGGCATTCTTGAAAATTGAGAGAATTAATTTGATATTGTTATTTTTTTGGTACTTTCAACAGCGACACTGATAATGCTATCAGTCATACTGTCAGAAAGTGCTTTTTCAGTAGCTATCGGTTGCATAATGTTATCAAATATCTTTATCACCAGTCAAATGGGTGTTTAATTTGCTCTCTTCCTGCCAGATTTTGATTTTTACCTTAGGAAGAAAATCAATATGTTCTTAATAGTTTTAAAAGGGGACTTGAGCTCCTTGTTGTGTTTCAAAATGTTTTCTAATAGGTAATTATCAAAGAGGAAATCTTTACTGCAGTTAGTGCTGCTTACTTATCTACTGGAGGATTAGAGAAAGGACTTTTGTAATGTAACATATTTACAGCCCTTAAATTTTAAAGGATGTAAAACACTGTAGTGTTTTAGTGTGTAATTAAAAGACTTCTGTGGTGCTTACTGCATAGTACTCAGCTTAGTTTGGTTCCTGCAGTCACTGGTATTTTGTGTGCCTGTTCTGGATACCTGTATTTCTCCAGGGCTACCCTGTACTGCTGGGTTGTATCCAGTTTGCATTTCATGGAACACTGAATGCTATTGTCATTCAGCAGCAAGGTCAACGCAAAGTAATGGTTCTTTGTGTGGTTGTATTTCAGGTGCCTCTATTTATTCCAGCATTGTTTTCCTTCACCTGCCTCTTCATGGTTGCACTGTCACTTTACTCTGACCCAGTCAATACAGGGATTGGATTTGCAATAACCCTGACTGGAGTTCCTGCCTACTACCTCTTTATCGTATGGGACAAGAAGCCAAAGTGGTTCAGAAAGCTCCTAGGTAAGTCACTGTGGGGCTCCCCTCCTCCATCCTGACTCCATGAATTTCTCAGGGCTCCGGGTGTTGTGAAATCCTTTTCATCGATCCTCTCGGCTGCTCTGCTCGGGGCATGACAACGCAAGTTTCTTTTTGGTGCATGCTATAGCACTGGTCTGCCAGTTACAATCAATGTCAGCTAACTAAACAGAGATGTTTACAGCAAGCCTATTCTTCAGCTAAAGAGATTTGACTTCAAATACCTGGATGCCTCTCGCCTCGATCCCTTCTTCCCTCCCACCCCGTCTGATTCCTTTTAAATCACTGGTCTACCTCCCCTCTGTAACATTTGAGAAAGTGTTTCACTCCTAAGAGTGAAATTGGTTTGGAAATTTAAATGTCACAATTGTGATGAGAAAATAGGATGGACAGAATGGGCCCTGGTGGCACCATGTGTGTAGACCACTGAGGAATATGTAGAATGGGACAGGCTTGGTCACATTTGATGGAGATGTTCTGTCCTTAGAGATGACTTCCAACAAAATGACAACAAAATATATCATACCTGATGCACCTCTGTGGAAATCATTTCAGTGCTTTGTGAAAAACAACTTCCAAGTGATTTGGCTGTGGTATTTCATACCTGGAATACACTGAGAATCATTTTTATGCTATTTCTCAAAGTTTATAGAAGCATTTGTGAAAGTTCTGATGTGTTGGAGGAAGGTTATTTGGAGCTTTTCAATTCAAAAGAAAGCATTGTAATTTATCATAGCACCCCCATTCTTTTTTTCTTTTTTTTTTTTTTTTGTTAGTCAACATGTTAAGAGGTTACCAAAATGCACGTAATTTTTAAAGAATGTATTAACAGAGGCAAAATATTTGAGGAGTAGCAAATAGTCTGTTAAACAAAACCAAAATAAAATCTCTGCTGCAAAACAAAAACTCAACCCCTGAAAATTTTCAACTAAAAATAGCTTACGTATATATACTAAGTGTATATGCTGTTATATAGTATAGGTTCTGAATTGAAAACGTGTATTATCTTTTGTGCTGCAGTATTAGGGGATGATTTAAAATGAGATGCTCACAGTAAAAGAATATCTGAGGATTTATGAATATATTATATGCTAACCTATTATGTGTGTGTGGTTTTTTTTTGTTTTTTGTTTTTTAAATATATATATATATATAAATATAGGGTATATGTATTTATATCCTGCTTGTTGTGAGATCTGTGAATTTCTCTGTCAATTCTTGCTGGGAAGTCCACAGACAGTAGGGCAGAAAATTTCTACAGGAAAAGATGTTAGTTTAAGGCTAGGAAATTCTAGTCTATTTATTTTTATATCCATAAAGTTGTAAATTGCATGAAATGTCCTGGGAATGGGTAGAAATTTCCAGTGCAAATGAAAAGAGACATGTCAAAAACACATTCTATTAAATTGTTGTTATTTATCTGTTTGTAATTTCTCGGACAAATTGACATCTAGGGTCTAGGAAATTCTCCTTATCAAACCCAGGAGATTTTTAGCATTTTCTGTGGAGTCTCAGAGGTTTTGGAATGCAGTTACTTGAGTCTGTGGCCACAGGATGCCAGTGTTGAACCACATTACTTAGGTGAGAGGAAAAATGTTCTCTTTAAGGTAGACTGGGTATATGTGAAGCTCATTCTGCCAGCTGTGACAACGAAGGTAAATCTAGCTTTTCAGATAGCACAAAATTCTCCTCCTGGAAAGAAGGCCTGGTGCCTGTGTAATGTGCATGGACACAGTGTGCTGGCTCAAGGGGAAGTCAGTGAATGCCTGACAGTGGGTGAAACAGCTTGTTCTTGTGATTATTATTCCCAGAATAATGACAGTAATGGCAGAAAAGCGATGTTGACAGTTTTGGGGTGGAGTGGAGATTTACTTGGTAAATAGATATATATATTTTTTCCCACCCAGAGTAAGCGATAAACATTTTGCATGGGTTATTACTAAACTGACATTATTTCTGGAGAGTTAAGGGTGCTCCGCTGTATAGTCTGAGAGCATTTTTCAAAGGCATTGAATGAGGCTGAATTCACTTAAGGTACCTCTGTGAAATACGGGAAGGAAAAGTCATGGGGCAGCTGCAAGCTTGTTATTCTAGCCTTGAAACAATACTCATTAGATGAGTTTAGGCATGAAAGAGTAATTCCAGACATGGGGTGAACAGACAACATGAAAAAATGGGATTGTAATTTACCAAAGGCAGATTTTTTTTCCAGACTGACTGGGTAACTTTCTTTATGAAGATAACATATTTTTCTAGACAGAACCAAAATGTGATAGATCCAAAGTACTTAGACTTCAGCAGAGCATTTTTTGTAGTACTGCGGGGGAGGTCAGAGCAGGTTAGTCTGAAGGCAGCATCCTGCCAGGTAGGCTATGTCCAGGCTGCCCGTGGCATGGTTCCCTCTCTGCCCATTTGCAGAGTCACCTTGTCAGGGTGCACCTGACTTGTTCAGCTACCCCAACATGATTTGGAGCACGGTTCAAAACCACATGGGTACAGACCAGCCCTGTTAAGACTTGTCTGGATATGAACGATAGGTTTTGTAAGGACATGAGGAGAGGGGTGTTGAGCAGCTGGAAGGAGCAGTGGGCTCAAAGACCCAACCTGAAGATGAGTACACTCATGAAAGGAATTTCAGGCTGGTTGCAGTATCAGAGCTCCCCAGGAAATCCTCTCCAAGGCTGAACATCTTTGTTCTTTGGATAAGCACATTTTGAGTGTCCTTAATGGTATTTACATTGCCCATTCTCCTTACCAAATTACTATATTGAACAAAAGATTACTTCACAGTTTGTGAGGTTAATAGGGTCTGGGTGGTGTTTTGCAGTGAGAATAACATTTTGTTCTTTTCCAAAGGAATTTTGCTGTAGTGCCAAATGTGCTGGGACAAATAATTTTCAGCTAGTACAGGCTTCATTTGACCTCTGCTTGCCTGCTTTTTGTAGAACTAATGTGAAAATGAAAAAAGTCAAGTCTAGCAAATCCTGCGAGGCAGATGAGTGTGTAAAAGAGTGGGGCACCAACACCAGGACTCTTCCATTTGGACTTCTCATTTGAAAAGCTAACCTCAGATTCATGGTTTAAAAATCTTTATTTCTTTACTATGGATTGAATTTGGGAGAATTTGGAATTGAATTTTGTTCTTTTTATTGAGCTTGCGATATTGTGATCCACAGGAAGTTTTCCCAGCATTATGCTGCCACAGATTTTATGTGCAGTGTTATGTGCGTGCGGTAAATTACTTCTTTCTTTCCCAAGCTTTATGTGGTGCTTATAGAGCTATCGGATCAGGTTTTTTCTGTTGTAAAGGTTGTCCCCTGGGCCTTATTTACAGTGAATTCTACTCTTGAAAGGGAAAATTAGGGTTGAAAGTAGAAACAAATGGTGTCTTTACTCTCATGATATGTTGACTCATTACAAACAGGAAGGTGCTCCTCAAAGCACACAATATAGAGATACTGACTGACAACAGATAGAAATGTTTTTTTGGGGGGGGAAAAAGTACTCCTTACTCTGTCTTATCCTGTGTATACCACAACCAAAGAAAGAGCCAAGCAAGCAAGCTAGCCCCCCAAACATGTCTGATTGCTGTTCTGTTTGCTTTGCTCGTGTTTCATCACAGTGCAGAGCAGAACTACTGCGTGGAGATGGGAGAGTGGCAGCTGCCTCCTGCTGCGGCGAGGGCAAGGTCTTGCTGCAGGGGGCTCAGCCCTGTTAGTTGGACAGGATATTAAAATCACAGCCGGCTCTTGAGATGCCCAGGCTCTCCCTCTGCTGCCGTGCCCTTTTTCCAAGAACTGTTACACCATAGCTCAGCTTGACAGAAAATCTCTTTTTCTTCTTATTCCTTTGCTCATCTTCAAACCTGGGAGGGGTGGGACAGCCGGGCAAGCCCCTGCTGGCTTTCTGCTGCTGACTTTCCTCCTGCCCTTCACCCCAGCTCTGCTCAGCCCAGATCTGAAGTCCCCGCTGCGGGCAGGGGAGGGAGATGGGAGGAAAATGCAGTCCCTGTTGACTCTCAGCCTCTCTGACCCCATCAGTTTGTAGTCTAAGGGCAGCCTGGCTTTGCACTGAACTGGTGACCTCCAGAGAGACGAGCAGAAGATGGTAGAGGCTGTTAGACAGGAGAGTAGGGAAGTAGTTCGTGTTCATGTCTTCTGAGAGTTGCACTGTTTTACCTTCCTCACTCTGCACTAGTGTAGATGCTGATATGTAGTGCTAGACAAGGAAAACCATAACTTTCTCTTGCAATAATTCCTGCTATGAAGAAAGGCTGAGAGAGATGGGGATGTTCAGCCTGAGGAAGAGAAGGCTCTGGGGTGACCTTATGGCAGCTTTTCAATACTTAAAGGGGGTTTATAAAATAGATGGAGAGCAACTTTTTGCTTGGGCAGATAATGATAGGAAAAGGGGGAATGGTTTTATAATAAAAGAAGGGATATTTAGATTAGATATTAGGAGGAAATTCTTCACTCAGAGGGTGGTGAGGTGCTGGAACAGGTTGCTCAGAGAGGCTGTGGATGCCCCGTCCCTGGAGGCGTTCAAGGTAAGGCTGGATGAGGCCCTGAGCAACCTGGTCCAGTGATTGGCATCCCTGCCAAGGCAGGGGGTGGGCTTTAAGGTCCCTTCCACCCAAACCGTTCTGTGATTCTGTGAAAATAGGTTACTTAGAAGAAAAAAAAGTGACAAGCAAAAGGAGAAGTAAAAGAATGCTCTTTTACTATTCAATATGTAAATTAACTGTGCCATTTATGAATTGGTTCTCTAAAAAGAAAACCATCAGAAACATGAGGTGGAAATACATGTCCAAAGTGACAAAGAGCACAAAGTTGCTTCCTATGTGTGACAGTCTTAGACCTGTGAAGCATTGTAATCATTTTCTCCTTTTTTTTTTTTTTTTTTTCTTGGTTAGGCAGATCTTGGCACGGCAGAATTAACTTGTTCAAAGCCTTTCAGAATTGTATTTCAATATTATGACTTTGCTAAAACTAAGCACTCGTAGAGAGTAGTCGTGCTTTAAGATGTTTTAAAAATACATGCATACATTTATTGAACAAGTTTATACTTTTATACCCTTCCACTATTATTGTATATACATATCCTTGGATCAGAAGCAAAGAAAACATAGTTAAAAAGATAAAAAATTAAGTCAGAAATTTAAATGATACATGCACCAGATATATATAACTTGTGAACAGTATGTGGAAGCAGGTTGTATATCAGCTAAGATAATTTTCATGGCTGCTTCTCCCCTTCTCCTGCCACCCCAAAATCTCCCATGTGTATGTTTTTATCTTTGCAGATAATGTAACCGAAACATTGCAAATCCTCTTGGAAGTCGTCCCGTCAGAGGAGGACCAGAAATCATGATCTTAATCTACCTGAAAATGCAGCTTTTGGCTTGGTGTTTCATTTCAACTTGAGGAAGAGGGCAGGGGGTTTTCTTCCTCTTCCTAATGTTCTGCAAACTGGAGGAACAGGTCACAGCTGAGATGGATACTGAGCGAGTCAGTTACCAGCACTGTATTTTATGATGTTGCAATTTTTTTTTACATGGTCAGTTTGTATGTAGAGAGCAAGAACTTATGCTATGAGGGGACCCATCTTTTTCCTATTTCTTTTGTTAGTGTCATATTTTAAGAAAACATAGGTTCTTCAAACTAAGATTTTTGTTGCATTGCCACTGAAAACATGTTTAAGCATTGTTTAAGTAACCGTCAGGTGTACTGTGAAGAATGTATCCTACTTGCTGTCCCAAGGAACCTACCTCTCACCCGGAAAGGTTGAGATAAAGCTGCTGAGTATCACTTAACAGTGTTCTTCCAGTCACTCTGTCTGACCCTATTTTACTTTCGTCTTGCTGGGAGCACCAGCACATTGAGGCAGAAATACAGTGGTTTCTACTGCCTTTGTGGTAGCAAGTTCAAGGTTACTTCATTCCAGAGTAGTTATAACATAGCATAAAAGAGCATCTTCTGAGGATTAGTATTTCTACCAGTGAGACTGACAGATTTTAGCCTGGAGGCAGTAATTTCATATGTGTTAAATTTTCTACCAGTCTATGACTATTTTTAGCAATGTTTCTTTGTGTACATATGTATAGGAAATATAGCAACTGAGTAATCGCCTTCAAATCAGTCAGGTATTTGAATGCGACCTCCATTGCTGTATGAATATTTTCTATCTGGAAATATATGGACCTGCAGTTATCAGTCAGGCATACACAATTTTACAGTTTTATATGATTGTTTGTGGGCAGCAGATGAGTAATGGTCACTGGTTGTGTAATCAGTGAGAATTTTGTATAGACACAGCAACAAATGCAATTCTCTTTTACAAATAAGATATAAGGCAAGCTACAACAGATTTGTTGATTTGAGTAGGGTACACACCTAATCTGTGGGGTTTTTATTCAAGCACACTCCAATTAACCAGGCTTTGAAGCACCAAGGAACAGGTGCTCTGACATCTTTCTGGTTTTATCTCAGCTGAAACAGAGAAAAGCTATCAAAACTGATAAAATCAAACTAATTTGAAATTTCACCTGCAGAATGATGTTTGAGCTGAGAGTTGGCTCAAATATGAGCTGAAGTTTTACCCTTTTTTAAAAGTAGTTTTAGATAAGGGATTTTTGTAATGCTTAGAAATTCAGTTTTATGTTAATCAAGGACTACTCAACCTTAAGACTAAGGTTTGTTATCACTATGTTAAGAATATAATGCTTAAATATTGAATGCACTACTTTTTGAGCTGTTTGCTATTAGCAAGTCATATGTTTCATGAAAACTTTTATGAAACTAAGCAGCATTAGACTTCCTAAACTGGGAGGAAAGCACAACTAATAGCCAGACCACTACAGTAAAGGGAGACTGTGTGTTGTATATATGTTGTATATTTACAGAACATTTACCATTTTAAGGGTGTACAGTAAAATATCTTAAAATTCTTAAATGGTTTTCTTTCTTGTATTCCTATGGTGGAATTTCCTAGAAGCAGGGAAATGGGAATAACTGATTATTTGGAAGAGTGGTAATTTAAGACAGAGAACACTTTGTAAACTATTTTTACTTTAAATGTTTTCTGTTTACAGTAACTTAAAGTGTTATTTGAAACTTCTCTTAGGCCAATATTTTGAGCTAGATTTTTATGTTGACAGTGCATGTATTTAATTAGTATTTACTTGTGGGTCAGAAGTGTGCTTCTGAGGCCATCTCCTGCCAATCCAAGTTCCCCATGTTTTGGCCTGTGTCATTGTGGAGCATCTCCTGCACACAAACTGCATTTCTCTCTGATGAAACAAATGGCGTGACGCCCTGCAGGACCAAGCCTAATGTGCTTCTCAATACCCAATGTGGAGCGCGTGGGATCTCACCAGAGTGAAACCTCCTCAACACTGATGCTCTGAACAGCAGGTCTTCAGCACCACCTGGTCGATTCCACCAATTCACTCCTATTGTGCCATATTACTTGAAAATTTAGACATAGCCAGTGTTAACATGCAGAAATAAATGGGCTTTGTAAGTATAACTGAATGTTACTTTTTTTTTTTTTTTTTTTTTCCTTCCAAACTTGGGCTTTAAAGTTTAGAAATGTTTTTGAAGTCTGACTGTATTTTATTAAGTCTGTGTTCATGGAAGGGGTTAATTTGTCCCAAGGGAGATCCTATGACTCATTGATTGTGAAGTTGTATATTTTATGAAAAACAAAACAAAACTGCAAAATAAAAAACTAATTTTTGAAAACACACATGGATTCTAATTTCTGTTTCATTTTTTTTTAGCACATACAATCACAATATACAATATTCTAATCAGATTGCCATTGTGTTATAAAAGTCAGTATTAACAGCTTTTATTACACCTGGAAGCGGTGCATATCATCATAAAAGGAGTGAAAATAGGTAACAAATGATTTTTTAAAAACATTGAGTTATTTTTTAAGGCTTTCCAAAGTATTGTCTTCGCTGTCATAAAGGAAATTCATCTAGAATAATGGGTAATTTTTATATATTTTTTCTTATTAGGGCCTGAGGTGATGATACCAATGAGGCTGCTTCTGTGGAGAATTTTAACAATTCTTACAATTCTTTAACAATTCTGTATTTTTTGTTTGTTTACTTTTCTTGCACATCACATATGTTTTAATCAACTGGACTCTGTCAATCCATTGATTTCCTTGTTTTTAGGTGGGTGCTGCTGTTTTTCTGTGAACTTAGTGGTCTTCTGGAGTAAAGGCAGAAATCTCACCAAAGGCAGCAGAAATGAACACTTTGACAGCAGCAAATACCTACAAGGTTTAGTAATGCATCTCTGAGAGACACAGGGCAGCATATGAAGCCTCAGGAGATGGTGACCTACCTGTACACCCCCTGATCTGGACTGCTGGGTGGTCCAGACACGTGGCATGGCCATGTCAGAGGGACATGTTCTGACTTTTGAAGCCCTCTCCCAGCTCTGTGTGGGTACAGTGTGGCCCACCTTTCTTATGGTGCCATGTGCTTCACAGCCGCATTGGCCATCCCCTGCTGGCCCAGGGGGCTGACCTGTTTTCTGAGAGGCTATTGGACAGGGGCCTAATGCTCCCCTCTTTCTTCCAAGGAAACGCAATCTGAGTTGTGCATGAGATACTTCCAGAAGCACCTGCTAGAGTTTTATGCAGGCATTATGCCCTTTTGCATGGCTGTACTCTGACAATATTGCTACAAGACAGAAGAGCCTGGGGTCTGTGACATGACTGGTAGCTGCCAAGTCCTTCAGGGCCTGAGCACAGCACTTTAATAACTGGTACAGGGCTGGAAAGCAGCGTGACCCACCTGAACCCCACCAGGTGGTGGAGAACACTGCATTCTTTAGCTACAATATAAGCTGCTAGGACAGTGTGAGGAGAACAGAAATGAGAAAATTTGCTGTTAACTGAGAAGACCAGGCAGTTTAAACACCGTGTGGGCTACGTCAGTCTTCCTAAAATTGCTTTCAGCATGGATTAATTTAGTCCCTTGCTGTTATTAATGGGCAGCGACTATAGATGTTGAAAACACTGTAATATGTACATATATACACACTTCTTGTGTGTATGTGAAAACATTCAATATTAAAAAAAATAAAACCTCTTTTTATAAACTCAACAAACATCTAATACCTCTTAGGATCGTGTGTACACAACATATAGAGACATATATATGTCAATATACCTATATCTATAGATATATAGATATATGTCAATAACACATTCAAGTTACATTTTGATGAGAAAAGCTTTAAATACTTTTGGAAAGGTCATTAAAAATGAAGCAACTGTCATATGTCTTATGCCACATTTTTGATTTTTTTTTTGGGTGTGTTTTTTACTTTATACAGAAATTGTTGCTTATTTTTATTCTCATTTGTGTATATCAAAAGTTGACTTTTAATAATAATGCAGAGCAACAAAGACATTTAATCAGTTTTGATATAAATATGCATCTGATTGACATAATAAATGAAGGGCCAAGCTGGCTTAGGGAGAGACAAGCCTGAGAGAACTAAGCTGCCCCAGGACGCGATGCATCCCATGGTACGACAGGGCTTTTAAGTCAGCGAGATGAACTGATCTCTGGAGTTGTTTGTAGCATTATTTTTCTTAGAGAAGGAGATGGGATGGCTGGTTTAGGCATGCTTAACGTATCAAACAGATGAGCTGGAGTGAGATGAACCCAAAGTTACTGCAGCCAGCACAATACAATTATTAAAACATGTAACAAAATGATTGATACTGAGGATTACAATTCCCCCTTAAGAATTACTTATTTTTTTCAATTCAAATTGCAATAGAACTTTATTTTGATTAGAACACACTGCATTTTCCAGATTTTCTAATTTGAATTATAATCAAACTAAACAGCTTTTCCTGAAAAAGTTCATCTGTCTTTGACTACGTAGCTGGCTCAGATTTCAGTATTTCATAGAGATGTTTTTGGAAATAGCTCTAGTATTTCAAGAGATATAACTCCTTGGCTGAACATATATGCTTCTGCTTTTTGATTTCAGAGGAAATCAAAAAGAGGAAAATCAGCCTTCATTTGAGAATATGTTTCAAACATTCCAAAGAAAAAGAATTTATCTTATCTACAGGATAAGATAGGATAGCTAATTGTGTTAATACAACAAGATGCAACAAGATAAAAAGGACTTTCAATAACATTTAGTAACTCCAGAAGTTTTGGTTCAAGCATCAGACACATTCCAGGATCCAGACAGATTTTGATCAATACAGGTCTTAGAAAAATGGGTGTTGATCTTTCTTCAGATGGAAGCAGATATTTCATTTTTTCCAAAATACATACCAAGCACTGTGTTTAATGACCAGCAGAGCACAGCCAGCTCGTATAGCAGAGCCTGCAGCAGAGCCTGCCATGCTGTAATCCTGTGCAAGAAGTGTGTTTCTACCTGGGAGGATGCAAATGACCAAGCTCAGCATTTTGAGCTCAGGAGGAAACTGTTTTTATGCAAACCTCATTGCTGTAGCACGGGCCACCAACCTAAGAGAATGGTGCCCATGTGTGGATCCTGTGTGAGGTTCTGCGGTCTGCCCCCAGCGTGGCCTTCCCCTGGCAGGATTGGTTCCCCAGGAAGGCTGATACAGCCATGTGGAGGGGGCAGGGCTCACATATCCCCATGCCCACACAGGAGCTCTCATCTGCAGAACATGGTGGTTCTTGCCATTGCATTTTCTGTCCTCTGACACCCACAACTGTGTTATTTAGTTCCCTTGGTGGTAAGTCTGGAGTAATCCAGGAAGGTCTTCTTGCCTGAAATCCCTCCTGGTGACTTGCTGAGACTTGGCAAACTGATGTTGAACTTCCTGCTGGCGTTCAGAAGCCTATATTTTTTTTCCTTGCATGTTAGTCCATGTTTAATTTGATTTCTGCTATTGTCTTTTGCCAAGGAACTGCTGGGGAGCATGACTACAATTGACACACCAATTCAGCTTACATTTGCTTTCTTTTTTCTTTTCTATTCAAAGGAACTTTTGAAATATATTTTTGCTTGAAGTGCAAAGACCCAAATGGATAAAACACCTTTCTCAACAAAGGCTTGACTTTATCAAGACAGACTTTGGATTCTCTTTAAATTCCTTGTAACAGCAATGTCTACAATGCTATGATCTAAACCAAAGCTTTGATATTTTCCAAATAAAGCGTTGGTGATGATCCAACATGGTTATAAAAGAACAGTGACTAGGATGGGTTTTATACTTGCATAGCTCATTCTCTTTCCCACAATGTGAACTACAAAACGTTCCCACTGCTAAGCTTTTCTGCAGGCCTTTTTCTGCTCCCAGTAATTCACCCAGATCTCCCCTGAAAGGGAAACCCCATCCTCTCCTTTGGGGTGCACCTCATCACCTACTCACCATCCAGGGTAGTGCTTTGGAAGCTCACATGTGACCGCAGCTGCAGATGGATGCCTTGCTGAGCCCAGGTCCCACTCTGATAGAGGGATGCTGGATTCCTGAGCCTTAGGAAGTAACTCACTTTTGCAATCACCTGTTGTACTTGCAAAATTTTATAAAATTGTTACCTGGGGATTTTGATTTTTTTCCCTGCCTATTTGTTATGAGAGGTTAAATTGTACAGACTAGTTTTCTAATTTTACCCCCTGCTATTGGCTCTGCCTCAAGAAAGCTATTTGATGCAGTTTTAGCTGCCAATATCTCTTCACCACTCAGTCATTACAGTGTAATTGGATCTAAAGTAGACATATAATTTGCTGCTAGCGATGCTGGCTTGTCTTAATTATGATATCCAGCTGATTTCTAATGATACTGATCAATGAATATGCATAGCATAGTAGGCAGACTTGTGCAGATGAACGACCAAGTCTTCAGGAGAACCTGAGCTTTCATGGTACCAGTATGTCAAGCAATTTAAAAGCACCAGGGCAGGACCTCAGGTTTAAAGCAGAGGGGTGCTTTAAAAAGACCTTGTGACACAGCCCAGGAAACCATGCACCAAGCCTGAAGTGTTCTGGACTCTGCCTCCATATGTGTGCTGCTATACTTGGCAAAATTTCTGGGAGAAAATTAGGAAAATTTATAGGTGTAATTATAAACTCCTAGGCAGATGATGATTCTTTGCATTTCCCCAGTGCTCTCTCCTGCATACATCCTGACTGAAGGGTACAAATAACTTTTCACTGAAAGTATTTCCTTTCAGTGTCTGAGACATCTGTATTTAGTTTTAAGCTGGGTGCTATTCTTTCCCATCTACTTTCGATTTTTTTAAGCCTCATATTTTTCCTCATCTGAAAACTGTCATGTCATAGACAATCAGTTTCCCAGGCTGTAACAGTGCTTTTAAAACCTAAAACTATTGCAAGTCATGGTCACACGGGGATTGAAAGCCTGTAGGGCAGTCTGTGTGTGTTCCTTTCCCTTTCCCTTTCCCTTTCCCTTTCCCTTTCCCTTTCCCTTTCCCTTTCCCTTTCCCTTTCCCTTTCCCTTTCCCTTTCCCTTTCCCTTTCCCTTTCCCTTTCCCTTTCCCTTTCCCTTTCCCTTTCCCTTTCCCTTTCCTTTCCCTTTCCCTTTCCCTTTCCCTTTCCCTTTCCCTTTCCCTTTCCCTTTCCCTTTCCCTTTCCCTTTCCCTTTCCCTTTCCCTTTCCCTTTCCCTTTCCCTGTTCAGCACAGTTCTGATTACCAGAAACCTGCAACAGGCAAAGAAGCTTCCAAGGGAGTTCTTGCTGTATTTTTACTTGACATACTGCACTGTGCAATTCAATATTCATAAATTACTTTTGGCTGCTGTTAGTATTTCACAGCTCTGTTTGCTAATTCATGCGCCAGATATATTTAAAATGAATCATTAAATGCCAGGAGATTTGATGCTTGTTCCACATGCAACAGCTCGCTATTGAACAAAACTCCAGCACTTTGTACTGATGCTAAACTCTAGCTACCTTTGATTTTATAATAAATATGAACGTCAGAAAGAGGCAGGATAAATCAGATCTTGTGCTGTCAACTTGGCAGAGGTGATTGATCACACCTTTCTGACAGCACTGCATTTAACTGCAAGTCTCATGCAGCTCGACTTTAGATCATACAAAGGCATCTGGATGATGAAAAGCGTGCTAGCTGAGAAGATAACATACAGTGCTGTACCAGTATCATATTTATCCAGCGGTATGTGTACTCTAAAATGCTTCAGGCTGTAGCTCATGCTAATAATTAACTCTTGTGCTGAATCCACCTTGACCTATTTTTATTCTTCTACCCATATTTTAAACAGAAATTGTTTTCAAATTCCTTCCCAAAATGGAAATGTAAAGCCTTTATCTAAAACAGACACATGTGGGAAATAAAATGCTTTGTCTCCGTGCTCACTGAGAGCTGCTACTTTCAGAAATAAAATCACTGTAAGGTTAGGTGATGACCAGAACACTTCCCTTATTCCTGCTTTGGAAAAAAAATAAAGCCTTTGTCAAATGGGGTATCCGAAACAACCGAGTCCTACAGATTCAGGTTTGATTTGTTGCTCCATGGCTCTTGAAAATGGACATCTTGAAAGAGGCTGGGAGACGGCGAGGCCTCCCTGAGTGGCGAAGGCATCATGAGGCTGGCGCTTGCTCCTGCCTTCCTTCAGAGCAGTGTGTGTGCCCTCTGGCATGGTGGGGCTCCTTCCCATGGGCTTGTGTGCCACTCACCTCATCATATAAGCATACCTATATTTACATATAAGCATACATATGTTTAGGCAAGCTACGCAGTGATGCATTCCTGCGTTGCAAGTTTAAGAAAATCAATAAAGTATTATTTAATGCATGTCAACTTCATCTTTAATACTATTTCTAAAGTAAATTGCAGAAAGCATATAACCACCCACCATGGAATAATAAATTGATACAGAATGTGTGGGGAAAAGGCAATAAGCCAGAATCATTAGCGAGCTCAGCGCACCGCTCCAGCAACACAGAGCAGCCATAAACCTGAGGCTGGAACTGCGCACAGCACATGGTGTACACCAGTAAATCTGGCCCTCCTAATTTTATTGCAAATGACATACAAGCCAAAAAAACATTTAGATAATTGAAATTAACACTTTTAACAACGATCTATAAAGCAGCGAATAATAATTAGGAGGTCCTTCGAGCTCTCTGTAACAAGTCTGCTGTCCCTCTGAATTTGAATCTGAATCCCTCTGGAATAAAACAAGACAGACCCTCTTTTCCTTATGCATCCTTAACAACAACATCTTCATGGGTAAGGTGTCATACTGGTGCCTGCTTTGTCAAGCACTGCAATCACGCCTGAAGTGAAGGCTTTTTATTTTGAATTTGGAACAAAGCTAGATGGAAATGAAAGTGGAAAAGATAATAAAAGGGAGCCATTAGAAAAACATAACACAGTGTTTATTATTATTATTATTATTATTTTTGATTGATGCAAATCTGCACCTGTGTTTACCCATATAAAAGAGTCTGTACACATCAGGTCACGCAAACATAGCTCTTGATTATATATATATAAATGCTGCTGAAACTTTGAGGTCCTTTTGAGAAGGTAACCACTAGTGTGAGGTTGGGGTATTCTTTTTCAGTACTCTGAAAAAGTTTTCTATTTTGTACGTCACCCATAGCATATTTCTCAATGTTGCTCTTAACCTACAACCATTTCCTTTCTTTCCTAGTAAACTGATGAATGAGAGGATTGAATCTGTTGGGCCATAAATCAGCTTTTTGATGTTGGATCAGCTGTTCGAATCATTGTTGGACCAGATGATTGGTCACCGCCTGCATTTACACTGCCTCCCAACAGGCATGCATCCAAGTGATGCTTTTAAAACAGGCCTGGGAATGTCTGTGATGCCTGGGAACATGGGCAAAGTGTTTCTCTCTGGATTAGAACAGCCACCCCAGCTGAACCCCTTTAAAAGTTGGTCTTGCAATGGCTCTGAAACAGGGTGTGCAGGCTGAGCTTTGTGTGGAAATCTGGCCATCACTTCCCAAGTAATCAGTCTGAGCTCTTTCATGAATATCAAATTCATTTCAAAAAAATCGGATTCAATAAAACAATTTCTGTAGGGGAAGCAGCACTGTTGGGAGAGTGACTGAAATATGGTTTTGCATTAAGTTCCCCTTTTTGCCAGATGATATGGATGCTTCAGAAGCACTACCGCAGACATTTAGAAAATAACAGCCAATCCTCCAGATTTATATAAAACCTTTTCCCTCTAATAAAAATGGATAGGTGTGTGTGCGAGTGGGGGAATACAGAATTACAGGTGGGTGCAGCATCTAAGAGCAGTGCTCTGTGTGCCAGTGCTGACCTGTGAGGGAGATGGCTCTGCTGCTGCAATGCTGGGACAATACTTTTGGGGATTAATGGAGAGTCACAGCCTCTCGGGTTCCATCATTGTGGAGAAATTTGGCTGCAATGCTTTTTCTTGGCCAGGTGGAGGAAATAGGTGCTCAGAGCAAGCAAGACGGGAAAGCTGTGGGCTTGAGTGGAAGCGTGTCCCGTGGGGCTTTCGGGCAGGGCACTGCTGCCCCCTGCTCTGGCTGCACCCAGGGGTGCTGCTGAATTTAGTGGAAGCAACGTCTGGGGAGAAGTGGGAGGCTTTTGACGGCCACCCAGCAAGTGGTGTTTGTGACAAACGCAAGCTGTTGGATGCTTGCCAGCTGTGAAGTCTTTTATAATGAGCCACAAAAGACTGACCCCAAAAACCAAACATATCAATGCTGCCAGTGTTGCACACATTTCTGTGCTCCTCTTTCCATTGGGGATAATTAATTCAACTCCCTGGAGAGGCAAGCACATCTCAAAAAAAGAAATAAAATCCTCATTTCCTGAGGGCAGTTGCAAAAGCTGGCTTATTTAAAGAGGCTGGAGAAAAGAAGAAAGTTAGCAGTAGGGAGACAGGCTATGTTAAGGAGCAGGGCAATACACTGACAGTCACTACCTCTAAGAATAGGCAAAGTTTTGTCCACATGACTTTCGAGACATGGTGACTTGAAGAGGTAACCGCAGGCTTGAAGCCCTCATAAAGAAGTCTGACAAAGAGCCCTGTCTCTGCCTGTCTCTCCTTGCCAGAGAAAAGCTATGGCTGATGGATGAAACCTGAGGGCACATAAGAGATGTCCAGGACAAGTGACATGGACTCAGATTGAGCTGAAAAGAGGTCAAAGCTGTTGTAACATTCATTTGTACAAATACAAAATGAATGTTCCTATAAAAAGTGTGAGTTCTTCGATTTACCTTCCGTATACTCCCCCTATATATGTTCAGACAGCAAATGTATGAGTTTGGGCATTGTCTACCATGAGTGCTTTACGTACGTGTCCCTCTAAAAATGCACTCTCTCCCTTTTTGAACTTACCTAGGAAGAAAGATAGCTGATAGATAAGCTGGCCCTTTCTGTGCATGGCATGGTTTTTCATTAATTCATGGGCAACACATTTTTTAATGATTAATTTGAAAGTTGCATCTCCTTTTTTAGTGGCTATTGCATCTATGACAAATTGTGGTTGAGAGTCAGCTGATATTTCAGTGTACTCAAGAAATAATGTTTTGTGTTCCCTATGATTGAAGGAGTAGATCTATAAAACAACTGTGGTTTATTAGGGCAGCCATGTAGTATTGTTTCTGTTCTGGTAGGACACCCATTGCAAATATAGCAGTTCAAATGACAATGGAAAGGGCATGCACAAAGCACCTCAGATACAATTACATCTTTGAAGTAATACAAATTATGTATTAAAAACTATGACAGATTTTAGTTGGCTTTGATTAAGGGTGTTTAATCTGAAATATTTTAAGTTAAAAGGAAATTTCAGAGCCTTAATGTAGTTGTGGACTTTTTTTTTTAAGCAGTAAATTTATTTTTTCTTTCTGAAAAGTGCCATAGGTTGCACATAACTCTTGCAGTGTTCACAACAAGCTTTGAAATTTTTGCCTGCAGAGTCTACAATTAATGTTTCCATTAATAAAAGGTTTTCTTCTTGAAAAGAGAAAGAGAGAGAGAGAGACTTTGTTTTTTATTATCTGCGCTCTGGATACACTTTACGTTCTTGTATTCATGGTAATACTAGGAGCAGACCAGGGGCTATCATTCCAGAGACAGCTATCTGAAGTCTAGGCACAGTTATGGATTTTACATTAACAGCCTATTTTGCAGAAATCCTTTACTCCTCATTAACAAAATATAGGTCTGATGGGTATCATCTTACTGCTGTTCTTTTATTTATGCTTCTGTTATTTCAAAAATTGATTGTAACTCCATTTTAGCTGGTTTTCCCATATATTACAGTATGCCATATTTAACATGTTTCTTTCAGACAACAATTTATGTTTGGAAGGTCTAGTCCAGGAAATCTTATCTTTCTTCAATTTTGCCTGATTTTCACTATGTTTATTAGGAGTAATTAATAATGCTGACATTCCTGCATTTGGTCTCCAGTTGTCTTTCCATCAGGTACTGTCAGTATTATTCTGCTTCCCTTGGGAGATATTGTCCTTTCTTCTACACCACCCCAGGGTATCCTAATATGCGGAAGATAAGGTCTGCCAAGGTAATGGCAGAAGACTTCTATAAATTAAAAACAACTATTTTATGAAGTCCATTTTCTTAATGATATTTAGTTGGTTCCAAAATTAAAAAGCACGAGTGATTCTGTTACATATAGCTTTATATAAAAGCATTATGAAAGGCTTGTTTTTATGCTGTGCTAAAATGTTCTCTCTGCTTATCCTGTAAGTTGGTTTAAATGTGATGTCTCAGGATATAAATATTCAGCTGTCTTCCCCTCGTGCTACTGCAAAGAGCCTAGATCACCTAGACCCAAGCATACCAAACTCCTTCCTGACCAGCTCTGCATCAGGCTGCTTGGTACTCCTGCACAGTACCCTGCCTTCAGCCTGGATTACAGTAAAACTGTGCCCTGTGGTGAGAAATTACTGGTACAGAGAACATCCCTTACTGTTACCAGAACTTCACATATCCAAAAATCAGGTTTGTTTCCTTGTCTGCACACTTTAGTGTATCTCTTTATGTCTTATCACTCAAGAAAGTTCATCTTGTCAATTTCTTTTATTTTCTCTCTTTTTATTTTAGATAGAGAAAGGCTGTGCAAGGTCTGCCTCATATATACATTCATTTAATTATTAATTTAATAATTCATGTAATTAAAAATGGGGAGTGCTTACTCCTCCACCTCTTTTTTTTTCACCTTTAAATTGATCATCCTGCAGCAAAAATGTTATATTCCAGTTGCAAGACCAACCTTCCAGAAAAAAAAAAAAAAAAAAAAAAAAAAAAAAAACAAACCCCATCAAATTAAGAGCTAACATCACAGCTGTGGAGCTGGAGCCTTCAAAGTTGGATTCATTTCACCTGTCTCTAACTATTTAAAAGTGAAGCATTTAGTCAATGCAAGTCTTAATGGTCTCTGTAGTCTTTGTAGAGAAGCCCTCCCTTTCTGGAAGCAGCATAAGCTCCTCTGGCATCTGCTTTCTGTTTGCCAGCCTTCTGCTCCCACCGGAGCTTTGCTTTCTTTGTGTCTCCAGCCTTGCTGGACACTGATGCCTTCATGCTGGTACTTTTTGATGCATCTTCGCTTGCATCCATTGAGTACAATAGGTTTGCTCATTGCTCTCTCTGAAGGATTCTGTCATTCCGCATTGACTATGGGAGGTAGCTGTAGCAACCTGCTTTTTGTGGATTTCACAGTTGAGGAGCAAGAGACAAGATGGCTTTTTGTCTCTCGCACAGAAAACCTCAAAACCAAGATCCTCTGTGTTATCTGGCCTGGTGCAGTGATGGGAGATTGTAGTTCTGGTCTTCTGTCTTTGGCAGTACAGAGCTGCTGGGGATACTCTTTCTCTCTCTCTTTAGGTTGCTTTCCTCCTCCTGCAGCCCTCACATAGCTGTTTCAGCAGAGAAGAGCCAGAAGGGCACTGAGAGGAATATCTCTGTTTGTAGCTATGAGAGGACTTTGCTCCATATGCTTTCTCTTGGGTACAAGTCACTGCAAAGCAGTGCAGCAGGTGACCCTATAGTTCACCTTCTGAGACAAATAAGCACTTGGGAGAGAAATCTTGTGTTTTGCACGGAAGAAAGGCAGTGTCAAAAACAGGCAATCAGTAAGGATAAGACAAAAATCTACTGTTTGTATAGAGAAAGAATGCTTTACAGCCCTAATCCATTACTAAAGGTTCCCATTCATCCTTGGCAATGAGATCAATTTGTGCTGAAAATTTAGTCCTATATGTGTGAATTGGAAGTGATCTTATTTGTGTTTTACTGCATCAGGTCTGATAAACTCCCCAATCCATTTTAGTTAAGTTTCTATTGATCCACTTAAGAGATCAATTTGGCTTTGATTATTTTTTGGTGGCAGGGGGGTGGATTTCATTTGTCTCAGACTGAAGTTATGGAGGAAAAAAGAAGTAATTTAGCAATGGTAGTGTGTATGCACACTCTCTTTCCCATACATGCACCCACCTTCATATTTACTTGGTGGCGCTGCACGTATGATGCTTTGAATTTGTGCTATTGGCTATAGTTCCTGATACTGCATTTGAATCTGCTTTTGGTGGCCAAACTGCAATACAGGTATGGGTGGTGGTTGTGGTAGTGGTGGAGAAGCCAGTGGGTATCAGAGACTTCTCTGAGTTCAGCTCTAAGTCAGAGCTGGAAGGACAGATGAAAGGTTTGGTGGTTCCAAAGGAAAGCTGAGGATGGCTGCAGAAGAAGACAGGTGGTGACTGAACCATCAGTAAATGTTAGCTGTGAATAACATAATTCCTGTGAGGAAAGAGGACACTTTTTTCTTGCTCTGTAAATTTGTATCTGGCTGTGCACATCAGTGGAGGAGAACAGGGAGGGAAAGACTTTGAGAAGCCCCTTTCTCCAAAGCATCTGTCAGCAGTTTTAGGTCCACCTGACAGAGGCTCCTGGAAGTGTGGAGCAGAGAACAGCCCTTGGCCTACAGGAGGAGTCACCCCTTGCATTCACACAGGATAAATATTCCTCACTTCCCTTTGGCATGGTATGGACCAGGACCTCTCATGGCCATCAACACTATGAAGGGGTAAATTTTGGTGGCCCATATGTGGTATGTACATGCCAGAAACTATGCTCATGGTGAATTTGAAAGTTTTTTTGGAACTGCCATGGCAGCTAGGCATTGATACGATTTTTGTCTCAAGGGCACAAAGTTGAGGTCATTGAATAACTGCAAAAAGAGAAAGACTTTAAGAAGCACCCTGCTGAGTCATTTTTATTTGTGGAGATATCATAGACTAGTTATGTTTATATATGGCTATATTAGCACAAAAATGACTTAAATTTTCAAAAGCAGTTTTGCATTAAGACTACATTGTCTTTACCATTGCTGCTCTCTTTCCATAGTCAGATGAAGCTACTAGTAGAAGGCTAATAAATTTAAGTCATTAAATTGAGTGTTTCCTTTTCAACTGAAAGTAACTTGGAGCAATAAACTGAGAAGCCAACCAACCAATAAAAGCAGAAACAACAAAACAACTTCCAAATTAAAAGAGATATATAGTGTTCAGACTATGAGTCAGCTAGTGAAGGCAACTGGCACTCTGCAGGTACTGTCCCCTGAAGTATGAGCCATAAAAGCAGTTGTGATGTTTTTCATGAATGCAAGAAAGGCCGATAGGAACAGTAAATCTGAGCCTAAGTGCATGACTTCCAAAAGCTTGTGACTCAGGAGGTCAAGGTAGTCCCTGTGGTCAGATCTCAACATTTCCACAGATGCAAATATTCTGACTCTGCAATGGGGCTGAATGAATATTATCATCCTATTTCTAAGAGGCAACAGATGTTAGTCTTGCAAGCCATCTTCTTGTCAGAGGTAAGCTGGGGATGCACAGGCCAGATTTTCCTCATGAAACAAGTTTGTTTATTGATGTGCTCTCTGCTGAAAAGCTTGTAAAACAGCACTCAATCTCCTAATTTAGGAGATCTTGGCACCAACGTGGATGCTGAATTTTCTGGGAGTTAGTTCGCCCAAGTAGCTGTCACTAGACAGAAGAGTGGGAAGCAGGCTGTGAGGTCCCTTGCTTTGCCAACGCCCTTGCCTTGCCTGGAGAACCTCAGGATCAAGCCTGAGCATGTGGTGCTGCTGAGGGCAGGAGGAGCCCTCTTGCATGGTGTCTGCTGTGCTACCTCACGACTCCCTAAAAGCCAGTCTGAGAGGAGCTGGAGCTGCCGAAATGCCCTGAGGTTTAGAGCTCTTTAAAACACAGTTTTAAGCCCACGGTCCTTTTTGAAATATTGCCCTTTAGAATGAAAACTTCTATGAAACTCCCAATCTTGGAAGATCTTCCACATCAAAACACTGGAGTGCCTTGTTACTGGTTATTCATCATTTCCGTGGATATAAATCCTAATAACAGTGATTATCATTACCCCTCTGTTTCCTTCCTGGCACTATGGCAGTTTCTGCACCATGTGCATGCTATTCAGGAGCTTCCTCTTGAAATATTTATTTAGATTTGCTGATAAATGTGCAATTTGCAAATACAATCTCCAACTGAGCAGTCCTTCACTAGTTAGCCAACTGTTCCTGCCACCTATGGAACATATGCACTCAAGTGCTTTTCTGGGTGTGGAATTAAACATACAACGTTGTACAGAGTGAGGGACCAGCAGAAGGCACAATGTTTTAGCATTCTGTACAGGGAGCC
The DNA here is from genome assembly GCF_047663525.1 of Anas platyrhynchos. NCBI lineage: Eukaryota > Metazoa > Chordata > Aves > Anseriformes > Anatidae > Anas > Anas platyrhynchos. The sequence goes on from NC_092590.1 coordinate 40,568,317, forward strand.
ACCATTTATCTCTTGTGTGTAACCTTTCTTCTGGGGCTGGAATTTTTGTTTAGCATAAGTGACAAACCATGTTAATAACAGCCAAAAAGACTAATGTTTCTGTCTTGCTCTGCTGCTACATTTAAACTTTGCAAAAATGGCTTTTTGGTTACAGGAAAAAAAAAAAAAAAAGAAAAAGAAAAGGGGGGGTGGTCAGATTAGGAAAAGGAAAGGGGAGAAAGAACTGTTGTAGGACTATACAGAGATGAGTCACTCAGCTGCTATGAAAGAAGAGCTCGTTTGCTGGAATGTCAAATAAAAAAGTGTGTGGGGGGGAAAAAGTCAATGGAATCAATTCTAAAAGCCATCTGGTCCCTATATGGGAGAAATTAGAGTATAAATGTAACTATCTCCCTCAACCCTCCATCTCTGGGAAAGGTGAAATTTTAAGCCATGATATCCACTATTACTCATCTCATTAGTCATCTTATTATTATAATTGGTATCACTGGGCTGGATGCTTGCATTTCAGCTTTTAACCTACCCCTGGTGAACAGGGAGTGGAATTAATCAGCTCTCTGAGGGCTGGCTGTCCCTCTGTGAAATGTCATCAAAACTCTGAGTGGATGTTGTGAGAGGGGGAAGGATGTTTTCCTGGAAGGCGCCTTTCAATGTCAGTGCATTTGTAAATGGGCCTCAGGAGCTGGACATTTTCTTAGTTAAACTTATGAAATAATTTACCACTTCAAATGGCAGAGGGATTCAGCTCAGGATTAAAATTGGCCTGTTTTCCTCCTTTTCCTCATACTTCTGTCTGTTGATTCACATGTTCTGTTTCTCTTTAGGACTTCACATTTGCAAACCAGAATCACAGAAAAAATTGGACTGGGAGACATGAGTAGAGACTGGTTGCTCCACTCTGCTTATCTAAGCAGGACAACAGTGTTTCCTCCAAGGTGTTATGGTCCTTTCTTCTGTAGCATAGATGTTCATGAGCAAAGATAAATTTAGGCTTTCATCAGATATTTTCAGATATTTTTCTCTCTTAGCAGTACGATGTTACAAATGACATTTTAAGAGGAAGAACAAAGGGAAAGAAGGGGCAGGTTGCATTGAACATTATCTCAAATACGTTAGAGATGTAGGTATCATCTGATCGCTATCACAGAAAACTGTACTATTGATGTCTAGGTTAGAAGGGCCTACAAAACACCTGTTCCACTTGTCAGCCTCACAGGTCACAAATCTCTCTGATATAGCCAATAATCAACATAAGACATGCAGTAAGTGAGTCAAAAGCAAAAATAATTATGAACCACAGGAAGAGGCATGTGAGAGAAACCAGAGGGAAAACAAAAACAGAAAGACTGGGATTAGGCCATAGATATGTATATGTACATACACACCAATGTCCTAGGTCCCCCAAACCAGCACAGTGTTTTGTTAGGCTGAGCTCCCAGCTGAGCCTGGGAATCACTTTCTACTCCATGCAATAGGGAGCTAAAACTCCCATCTTTTTGTCCTTGCCAATCCAACAGGACATAAAAATCTGTCTAGATGTGAGATCTGGTTTACAGGCTGACACTGAGTGCATGAGTGGGACAGAGAACTGAGGCCATCAGAAATTAATACCCCTAAGAGCCTGTGAACTCGCACAGTGTTTGTAGCATGCCATGAGAAAGCAAATCTCTCCCCTTGTGTGGCATCACACCACGCACACCGGGCAAACGTGGCCAGCAAGTAAGGGGATTAAAATGGCAGCAATAGCAACTCAGGCATCTATTGGATGCAGAACAACACTCAAATGAAATATTCATTTGGCGATTTGGCATGTACAGATGACCTTCTGAAAGAAGCAGGTGCTACTGATGATGAAATATTTAAAGTGAGTTTGAATCTTAAAAATGGAAAGAGAACATAATTTCATTATTAAATATGGCTATCAACCCTTCTCTAACCCCATCTATATTTTTGTCTTGAGCTTACGATTATTATTATTGGCAAATATGTGTTTATATGTACAAAAAGTGAATTGCGTGATTTTTATGAACAAGTGTTGCACAGGAGCAGTTAATTATTTCTAATATCAGGCACAACTGGAATGACTAAACTCAGCTCCAGTGTTAGAGAAATGCAGTTCTTAAACTTCTGGTGCTCCTAAGCAAGAAAATGTATGTGTTTTATCACCAGTTGTTGAAATTTATAGCATCGAAATAAAGAGCTAGATAAAGGCTGACTCAGCCAAATGCACTCACGGCACGGGCAGAAGAGTGCCTAAGTTATTTTTGAGGGGGAGAGCATGTCATCTAAATTAATATAGAGGAATTGCCTCATAAGTCATCCCTATAGTTGCACTGCACTACACTAGTGAGCAGACCAGAGTTCAGTGTTACGTTCATTTTGCAGATGTAGCACTGATTCATCTGATTCAGATCTTCATGGCGTTTCACACAGACAAGTTGTAATGAGACTTGGATTAAGAAGAGCAGCGTGCTATAGCTAGATCATTAAACCTGCCATTAAATCCCAGTGAACTCTTCAAGAAGCCTTCGTCACGTGCTAAGAGGCTGTATGCTCTTGCTGATGACTCCAGTGAAGAAAAAAAAAAAAAAAAAAAAAAAGTGAAATATACTGTATTCTATCTAAAGAGAAAGAAATATCGGAAACAGAAGAGTGGGCGACACTGCACCATTATGAGTATGTGTCTAATCACTGTTTTTCCTGAACCTGCAGGGCAACCAAAGCAATTATATTTTAAGGCATGTGCTCACCCTGAGTGTTGTATTTTGTAGATGTGTTTCAATGAGAATTCTGAAAAAGTCACTATCGGCAACAGAGCTAGTGGGAATCAATGATTTCTTTTCACACTCCTGAGGTATTCAGGAGTCCTGGAGTTTTGGCTATTTTTATTATAATTTTAGGAAAAAAAAAAAAAAAGTCTGTGTGTGGAACCAATGAATGAGAAAACTATGGAAAGAAAAACTCCTTGAGAAATCCATGGAGCCCCTCATCTGCAGCATCCTCAGAGGGAGATCTGCTCCCAGGCTATGAACCCTCCGATAACTGCTGGCGTCAACAGCAGGTCTGCTTCCAGGGCAGAACCCATGCTCCTGAGGATTTCTCCACCTGGCTGGAAGCCAGGCATACTTCTTAGGGTCCCTCTTCCTGGAATCAGTATTGCTTAGTTTGTGTTTGAAGAACACGATGCCTTTCAATGACAACCTGTTTGTCTGGAAATTTTCTGGCTATTTCTGCTTGAGAACTCTTTCAGGCAAGCACTGTAGTTTATCAAGGCACTTCTCTGGTGTGACTTTGCAAGGCATGGCCTCCCTGCACTCTGCTAATGGAAGCATGGCAGAAACTTATACCAAGCTGCTCATTAGAGGACAGGAGAAACAAACTGCACAAAATAGTCTATTTAACAATAGGGAAAATGTAAACTTGACAGGGTTTAGAAGGAGGCTAAATGTAGTCAGGCACCAGGACCTGTGAGAAGCGTAATGTAATCATATGTTCATGTTTTTATTGAGCGCAGAATTCATTTGAGAAAGAAAAGTGGAGAATGCTTCACTCATAAGTGGTATTGCTTGTAAGGAGATAGCTGATTTCTTAAGAGGATTGCTTGATGAAGGATTGATATTTTTTCCTCTTTGATTCTAGTTTATTTATTTATTTATTTTTTAGAATAGAAATTCTTGCTGTTACAAATTATAACCTTTCCTTTCTAAGCAGATATTTCATTCTTTCTGATAGGTATTCAAGGTTTTAGCGCTTTGTGACAACACTTTGAAAACTAAGAAAATGCCCTTTAGCTCCCAACATATCTATTTTGAAATTCATTGCTTGCACTGTTTGTATACTGACTGTGACAGCCAGAACAGAATCGAGATGCTGATGACACGCTCCAGCTAAAGGAAATCATATAACCCAGGGTACTCAGTACAGCCCTGAAAATGACTGAAGTGTACCAGAGAAAGCAATGAGCTGTGTCTCTCTTTAGAAATGGCTTGCTTTTGAGGCACCTTTTCTCAAAGGACTGAGCTGCCACAAGACCAGGAAGAGAAGAGCTACAATTCAAAGAAAAGAAAACATCTCTACAGTATCTCCCAAAATTGGACTAATTCCTGTGCAGTGTGTGCTATTTTCTTGGCTATGGTCATAATAAAAGTTTGAAGATAATACTTAAATGTTGTAAGGAGTTCAGGGAATGGCAAAAAGTGTACAGTGGAGAATTAAATGCATTTGTTAAGTATGGGAGAGGTTTGGAGATTATAACACCTCCAGGCCTAGAAAGAAGGTGACAGAAAGGGATCTAACTGCATTATATCGTCCCTAAGGAGATCCGTGTAATAAAATATGACAGAATGTGTTCAGGAATGGATAAATAATCTGCAGACCTTGCTTGAGCGGAAGGAATTAAAAGTTCAGACAATTCATGAAATCCATAGCATTTCTACTAGAAGGCCCTTGACAACAGAAAAAACAGGCAAACAAGTAAAATAATTATGCCAAGAAGTATATATGTGTGTATGTAAACACATATATACATACACACGCATATATAAAAACATTTAAAGGATTGATTGTGTTTGATGACTAGAGATGAAATGCAGTTGCCAATCTATCATAAGTAATGCATCAGTATGTGGATTTCTGCCCATTTTGCATCTATGTTTTTCCACCGACAGAGGCTGGTCCTTCAGAACAGAGGCACATCTCATGTTTTCCTGAGTCAAGCTTAAGGGCCTTGGGACTGGTGGATGTTTTCTTACCTGCTTTTTTTTTTTTTTTTACTCTTCCCCAAAGAAAAAAAAAAAAAAAAGCAAACAAACAGAAAACAAACATGTGGTTAACATGCTGTATGGAGGAAAACAATGGAGCCAAGACAGTCTGTGGCAGAGGGGGGGTCACACCATTGCAAACTACTGATATTTTTTCAAAGTGTAGGCAAACAGCTATTGTAATTATATTTAGCTGCAAGAACAACAGATATGCTTCCATAAGAGATGGCAATGATTGCTACAGGCAAAGCAGGAACATAGGTTGGATTTTTCCTCTGTCAGATTCCCTTGACTTTGCACATGCTTGCATCTACCTGTACATCCCCTGAAGCCCAGCTGTGTCCAGATGACCCCCAGTACAGAAAGTTTGAGGCACACCAGCTCCCATAGCCAGAGGCACGCAGGAGGGTGGCTGCTTGCCGTGGCATTTGCCTACATTTGCTTTCCATCTTCAGTCGCCTTTGAAGCACAAACCAGGTGAAGCTGCACGCTGCAGCAGTGACCACCCTCAGCGAGATGAAAGTGGTTGTGCGGCGATGTTTGTGTTAGCTGATTTGTTCCGGTGTTTTAAGGTGATTTATTCTGACCTACAGAAAGTGCAGGCACACTGAAGTATCTTGAATCTTCAGCTGAATTTTCTGTGCTAACAATCTATTTTTTTCTCTCTTTAAGAGGCTTAATTAGTCCAAGCAGCTGAAATGACCTTGTCAGAACAATGAGTTTTTCTCAGATATCTTGAGAAGTGTACTGAGCACGCTGCTAACTACTGCACTTCATTAGAGAGTGCACCTAAATTTGGAAGCCTCAGAACTAGTTGACTGAATCAAAGGGGATCACTTGTCTGTGCTTCCTGATTGTATAACACTGGAAGGCACTATAATGTCAGAAAATTAACATTCCAGCACAAAGCCTTAAACGCTGCTTTGAACCATATATCAAAAGGAGCTGTATATCCTCTGCCGCTGGTGTCCCTTTCCATTGAATTGCGTTGGTTTCTCTGAACTGCCAGTGCCAAATGTTTCCACGCAGAACAAAGAGCAAGCACGTGCCGGGCTGGCAGGCCACTGGCAGCATTTAAAGGGTGGCACAAATGCTGAGCATCAGATGGATCATGGTCACGTTACTGTTTTGTATGGCGAAACTGCAAGTTTTCTAGGGGACCTTTAATATTTCTTCCAGCTAAATCTGAGTTGATGTACTTATTAGCAGTGGTTGGCAGTGTATTAATTACTCTGAGTAACTGAAAGCAGGTACCAGTTCTCTCAGATTCTGCCTTTTTGAAGAAGTTTGAGTTCTCTTCACTGCCTGTATGATTGCAGAATGGGAGCACAACAGCCAAGGGTGAGAGGTGAACTTTATGCCTTTCTGTCTGCTCTCTGCACGGCACATATCTATATCTTTCAGGCAGAAACTTGGCAGGGGAAAGGTCAGCAAGATGCCTAAAAATGAACTGGTAGGAGTGCGGTGGCAAGACCCAAACCTCTGTGTGAGAGAACTTGAAGTGGAGAACAACTTTCAGCAGTCCCAGAGAGCAGCCACAGGACTGACTCTGAAGTGTGTTAGACAGCTGAGGTCACTCACTTGTGCAAACAGGCAATCAGTCTTTGCTATTGGGATGTTGCTGGGACCTTTGAGGGCCATAAAGATGAACAGAGGGAATCTCTGACAGGACATAGCCCGGTATCTGTCATAGCCTCCATCCTAGAGGCAGCTGCATCCTCCTGCCTGTCCTCTGTCTTTAATTCTCCCTTGGGTCCCTGAGCTGGAACACACTACCTCCCTGGCGTGTTTTTATATGGCAGCATAGCTGAAACACACACTGGAGCGTATGTTTGAAACCCAGATAACACAGAGCTAGATTGTGCTGGGAAAATGTCCAATTCAATGATTTGACAGAGTCAAGCCACTTCTGTCAGTCAAAGTCACATGATGCAGAAAAACACACAGAATATTTAATTTTAATTTAGTAGAAGTAATTCTGGTTTGAGGTAGGCTGCATGCCGTCTACTGAAAAAAAAATAAAAATAAAAAAATATTAATTTTAAGAAAGAGAGAAGCTTTTTGCATCAAAGAGCCCATCAGCAAGCTGTCTTTCCTGTTTTATCAGTAAGCAAAGCTGAGAGCAAATAACAGATGGGTACGTCCCTTAGCGCCAGCAATGAGCATTCATGAAATATAGCACAATTTCCCTCCAGTGTGCTATGTTTTTTAACAGTAGTAGTAGGTGTGGGGCAGGATGAATAACTAGCTCAGATCAAAAATCCTTTTTCTCCTTCTGGGAACATGGCAGCAATTGGCATTTGGGCAATGACTGCATTATTTTGGTGTCATTGTGGAACAAATGACCAACAGCTTCGGCAGATGTGGTTTTACAGAGTGAGAAGAGCATGAGGAAGGTTTGTAGGGCTAGATTCGGAATCACAAAAGGCACACACACATAAACCATCAGTTTTCTTACTGTCACATGAACAGGAAAACAAGCCTGTTCCAGTCACAGAAAACTCAGATTAGGTGATCTGAGATTAGTGGGTGGTGTTAGTGCTGTGGTATCAAACCTCCAAGCCCAGGGATGAAGCAGAGGGAGAGGCAGCTGGTATCACTCAAGGAGCTTGAGCACCAGAAGGAGCATGGCTGTGTTAGATCAACAGGCCCCCTAGGCAAGCTGCCTGGTTATCAGTGGGTGCTGTGTCAACATAGCCTTTCTGATAACTGCACACTGCCATAGGTGGACCTTGCCAGGCTAAGGTTGGGATCCCTAAAATCTAGATTTTTGAGCAGGGAGCTGTTTAGACTGACCAGCAGAAAAGAAGCCTCGTCAAGAAGTGAGGGAGGAAAGGTTTCTGTTCAGGGCTTGCAGCTGTGAAAGATGGTTATGAGGTGCAGGCTGAGGCTCCTCAGCATCTCCCCACTTCAAACTAGCAAGCAAACAACATAGGCAAACAAATATTGGCGAGGCTATCAGTGTAGCTCTGAGGGGATTTTCGTTTCCCTCAATCCTACCAAACAACGTGAGAAGGAGACACTCTACCACTGGTAGACACTCTCCCAGAAGACAGGGCTGAAGTTCCTCATTGATTTAATATTGAATCTGTTTTTGCAATAAGAACCATTTCATCAGTGGGAATTCAGTGTGCCTCCAGGTGGTGCAGGTGAGGGTAATGCCTGCTTGTGAGTTCTGTAGGGGGTTTACCACTGCACAGATGCTGAGTAGGTTTGTGGGGTGGTCCAGCCCACACTTGTTCTGTGCAATACCAACAGTCAGACTAAAGCTTTTTAGATTTTCAGCACCTAAATTTCAGGTCAAGGAACCTTCAGTGCCAGAGAGCTAAGTCTCATCTGAAAATCTATTTCGTGGTTTCCAATTACAACGTTTACAACTGTTATGCATGCATTCATTATCTGTTAGTTTATGCTCAGCTACTCAGCTATTATTCTAGCTGTATTTGATAGAAAATGCCAGAGGGCCAGATGGTTAAATAGTGTAAATTAACCAATTCCACTGATGTCAACTGATTTTCATAAGCAGAGATTCCAGGCCCCTTGAGTTCACATGTCTATATTCACACACCTGGTTTTGTTCAATAAAAAAACAGTGTGATGTATTTACAAACTAATGGAAACATGCAAGTCGCAGCAGTGCTTCAATTGTGATGTTTCAAATTTTGATTGTAAAGTAAGTTTCAGAGCCATGGGACTTATCCTGACCTGCTATTTGAGTTATCTTACAGTTTACAGGTAAGCGAGGCTGTGCTTGTTTCAGTGCTATCAGAGCTTCCCAAACATTTTAGATGACCAGGAACTGCTATGTTAGGTTTGATGTGAGTTGGGTTTCAATTGATTTAAAATGTGGACTACTAAATTTGGACTTTAAACGTGGATTACTAAGAAGGAGCTTGGATAGAGGTGATGTGAATTCAGTTTAAACTCAGGTTCAGATAGAATTTCACTGGGGTCAGATCCCTGATATAGCTGGGAGCAGTAAAATGCAAAAACATTGAATAATCTGACTCAGTCAGATTAGAGTTGAAGGAAAAAATTACATAAAGCTCTGGGAAACCAAAACACATATTTTTTTAGCAGTACTGAAATGAAAGAATGAAGAACGAAGAATGAATGAATGCACCCATAAAAATGTAAACAGGATGATCTATTTCTATGGGTGAGATTGTGGCATGTTTTGAAGCACAGCAGCATGAGGAAGCGATTCTGGAAATAAGAAAACAAAACCCCTAATTCAAAGCAAGAATCACTAGCAAAAGATCTAAATAAAATTTTCATACATAATTCTGTCCTGAAAATATTGCTGTGAGAAATAAATATGAGATGCTTGAATGACAATAATAGAAAAAAAAAAGGGGGGGAGGGGGGGGGGAAGAGGGGAAAAAAAGAAAAACAACAATAAAAATGAAGAGGAGACAAAGAGACAAGATGCAAAAAGATTTGGGGCATGTGATAAGCAGATATATTCCAAAAAATTCATTGGCCTTTATTTTTACAATGGTTTTTACACTTGCATTCTTGAATGCATACCAGAACAGCTGTAAAATTGCTGCAAATACATAGAAATGGGTTCCTTGGAGTATTTGTCATCCTGCCAGGGGCAAATCCTTCCAAATTTATTTTAATAGCTAGCAAAATTTGTTATCCATTCAAATGAATATTAACTTCTCCTGCAGGTGTGCCAAGGAGTAACCTGGATTAAATAAACAGATCTAATAAAGAAAAAAATAAAATCTGAGTATTTAGGTTACTGGTACTACATAACTGGATACTACACCACTATTTGTAAGAGTTATTTGTATCCATTACATATAAAGAACCAACTGAGGAAAAACTGGTGATAAAACACTGTGTAGGCATTATGGGGTTCTGATAGTAAAAAGAGAAAAGCATGAGTGGTTTATGATATCTTCAGATTCCCAGGGAACTTGTATACCTGTATCATATTTTTCTGGTTTTGACACTTTCATTATACTATACCACTGTGAGGAGCAACATCATTTTCCTGCATTTATGACTTGTAGTGGCCAGTTTAGACACAGGTTTCGGAGGAAGAAGGTTCCCCATCAGAGCAATATTTTGCATATTTTGCCCATAAAAATGTCTTCTCCCTGCGTGTTAAATCCTAGTGTTGTGGGGGACTGGGGACCCTGAAGATATTTCTTCCAGAATAGCAACACTCCTGAAACTTAAGAGAACTTTAGGGGGGAAAGGAAATTTTTGGTATTTCTGTATTTGAATTTGGTTTTGATGCCAATAAAGAGAGTTTATATTGTTTCTGTTTGCAGTGGTGGTGTTTCAGAGCATGATTATTATTAATTCAGCTACCATATGAAGAAGTACTGCGTTTTTGGTTTTCAGACGTGTGTCTCACTGTCCAAAGACACAGACCATCCTCTGCTATCAACACCCGGCAGAGTACTGATATCTTTTCAGGACTCCTGACTCAATTTTTGCTCAAGGAGGACATTTCCCAGCAATTCTCGCTTCTCTGCTGGGAGTCCTCCTCGGGAACACCCAAGCACCAGGCGACGGCTAACCTGCAGCCCGTTCCTCAAAATTACAAAGCCAAATTATAGTTTTTTTTAGGTGCAGTTCGCCGGTCTCCCCCCGCCGGCAGCCGCTAGGTGGTAGCAGCACCACGGCCACAAAGCCCCGACCGCGCCGCAGGGCGCGCTTGCAAAATGGAGGCTTGGCGCCTGCGGCTCTGTCGCGACAGGGGCTGGTCGTGGGCAGCCGGCTGTCGCTGGGACGTGGCCCCAGCACCCCCTAGGGAGGCGGCTGGGGGCTGCTGAGGGAAATCAGGGTGGAGAGAGAATAACTATACCCTCTGTCAGGGTATTTCTGCCCTCAGTTACTCATTGTGTATTGCGATATTTAAGTCATCTCATGATGTCGAGGAGGGCCCATTTTATGACCCGTTAATGATGTCGAAGATTGAGCTTTATTTTAGCAGTTACAGCTTGCAACCTCAGTCTTGGAAGCTGGCGTCTTCTGTTCGGTGAAACCTGTCACTGGGGATAGTAAACCTGGCCCTTGTTCTGCAGCTGTTTTATGCTTTTATCACCACAGCTATTCACAATCAGTATTCCTTCACAAAGTGCAGTGAAAAAATGGAGCCAGAAGGGCAGGCTCCTGCTTTTCGTCTTGGGATTTAGAGAATACTTAGAACAACAGTGTTAAAAAAAAAAAAAAAGAAAAGAAAAAGACTTAAATTTCCCAACCCAAGTATTACCTGTTGTGTTTCAAAAGACATTTTTCTTTAAAAACTCCCCTCTGTTTTTGCTGTCCCCCTGACTTCTTTAGGTCCTTTATGGTGGTAGGTATACCAAAACAGTATGACAAGGACAGTTTAGAAGATGTCCACTGAGTTGAGCAGCAACTGTTCAATGCTCAGAGTGAAGTGGCAGGATTTTTTTTAATGTCCATGAATAAGTGAGAGAAGGCAATAGCATACTGAAGATTAGTGGGGAATGAAGAAGGATGCTTGCGTGTTCAGCTTATGTGTTGCACAGGGAATAGTGAATAAGACACGGGTCCGTGTGCATTTTCCAGTCATGTATTGCTGAAGTATTTCAAATTATGGGATCTTGTTATTATGCTCTTCTTAAGAGAGCTAGGAAATTACATAAAGACCAGCCATGAGAGTATGTTAAAAGCCCAGATATACTGCTCAGAAGACAGGTAGTGACCAAATTAAAGCATTATCTCAGCCAAACTAATGAGATGCAATTGCAGTGCTGTGTTCAATTACATGATTACTTGGACCAGATCTTCAATGCATATAAATTGCTGTAGCTTTATTAAAGCCGGAATGCACTAACAGAGAATTTGACTCCCTTCCTCGAGCAGAGCAGTTTTCTGGAGAAGTACATTCAATGAGATAGACCATTTTTGGCTTGAACTGAAAGGAGTACTGCGTATAAACTATTTTAATGGCTATTTACCTACAGGTGTAGGAGTTTACAAAAGCTTACCGAGAGCAGTGCACCAGGAAATGTGTTGTTATTATATTTTACCATTAAAGACTGATCATATACTTAGAGACTGTATCATCATCCATATGCACAAGGGGCAGAGCCCTGGAACTCAATTTTGGCTGGCGACTGCCTAACAGTACAGCTTCTACATTCCCTTAATGTGTAATTTTATTGGGCTGCCCTGGAGCCCTCTTTGAATATTATAGCAGCATTTCTTTCATATACCTCTAAAATGCCAGGATGCAAATACAATGCTGCTAATGCCTCAGCCTATTTTGTTTTGCATCAGCAGTTAAGGGGAAAGAAGCTAAATCCAATATTTCCAGCCCTCCCCATACAATTACCTTGATTATGAATACATAACGGTTTTGGATCCCTGTGCTTATTTGATGTGGTTTCCTGTGAGTGTTAAAGGCTGCTTTTAAATGCTGACTGGTTTTCAACAGCCCAGTAGGTAAAAGCACAAGGCAAAGCTACTGACTCGGTCACACCTTCCCTCCAAGAGTACAGTCACACCTAGAGGATGCAGTATGGGGCTTAAGTAGCAGATGCCGCAAAGCGGACCAAGGTAAACCCTGCACTTGCTGCCATATGCACGTTCCTCCTCTGTGTCTTGTTTTTTTCATCAAAACTTTTTTTGTTGTTGTTTTTTAAACTTCCTGGAGCTTAATTAAGAAACACGACAACTAAGTGAGAGTTGGCACGAAGCCTCTTTCTCATCCAGCACATGGGCATAGTAGGGTAATTGTAGTTATTTACATTTGGCATCCAGCTGACTGAACTAACTCCACAGTATCTATTTTTTTTTTTTGCTCTCTCTTGGAGTAGAGAGACTATTAAATTAAACAGGTTAATGTGGCTGCAGCATTTCACCCCCTGCTATCCCCGCAGCCATAGTAAATCTGCCACCTGTTTATTTCCATAAAAATTCAATTACAGCAGCACCAGTTTATTCTTCTTATGTGAGCTGTTAACTTCAGGCAGTACCAGACTCAAAGAAATGCATGGCCCATTCCTTTCCAAAGCTGTTCTTTCCAAAGATCCTCCTTAGCTGCTGGAAGCTTTTTTTTTTTTTTTTTTTTTTTTTTTTTTTTTTTTTTTCTGATGCTGTGCCCTACTCCATGACAGTTAAAAATGAGAGAGCAGATTTCTGCCATGGTGCCTTGCCATGATGGTGCAAAAGGAGAAGCTACATGCACACACACCCACACACACAGCCATCATCCCAAGCAGTGGGTGTGTGCTGTAGGGCCCAGGGGAGAACTTGCTCTGAGACCACAGCAGCAGCAGTCAAAGGAGGTTAGCAAAACAGGCTAATGACTGCTGTGGAAAATCAACATTTTTTTTTAAATTGTGTCTTTGCTCCCTCCCACCCTTCCTCTTTCCCAGCTTTCTCCTATGAGAAATGTAGCTCACGTGGCTGCGATGGGAACCGAGGGTGCACAGCAAGGTACGGAGGGGAAGAGAAGGCACGAAGGAGAGTTGCCTAGCAGGTTTGTTTCATGGTATCACTTCATCTCCTCAGTATCCCCAAGAGAATGATAACACTTCTCCATATTGGATGAAAGATGAGTACCGCTGTTTCATTATTGTTGTTGTTATTATTATTATTATTATTTAATTTTGTGACCACAAATCCCACCATTCCTGTAGCTCACAGTTTCAAAAGCTATCATGGCCTGTCCCTCCTTGATTTCTGGTGGGAAAAATTACTTGGAAATGTTATTCTTCAATCAGTCTGAACTCTGAGCAGATGCCTGATTTTTTCCATTTCATCACTGCTGCCTCCTTTCCCTCCTCCTTCTTATTTTGTGGTCAAGAGCATTTGCGTCTGCCAAAAGCAACAGTTTTAATGGGGAGCTTGAAGGTCAAAACTCAGAAAGAAACAGCGTGTGACTCAGAAACTGAGTATATATGCTGTCATCCTTGGTTCTGCTATTGCTTGTTAGTACAGGCATTGTGTAAACTAAGGACTCCTTGGTATGTGCTGTTTGCTGGGAGAGCATCACACATTAAGGGAGCAAGAACCAGGGAGCACTGACCAGATAAAACCATTAGGTTTCAAGGCCAGTGGATGGGGTAGCTTAATTTTAAAAGTTACAATATTTTGGACTTAATAAGAGATTCAGTGGCTTAAATTCTCTTGTCTCATGTTGTGCTGTGCCTTGGGGCACTGCAAGTGGTCTCTAAGTCTGATGTCTGATTTCTCTGTCACTCCCTCAGTAACAGCATTTGGCAGAGGCACAGGCTACTCTGCGCTGAGCAATGAAGGAAGACTCAGGCTTGTGGAGCTAAGAGAGACTAGATGTAGTAACTATGTAACCATGGGGGAAAAGTCAAGTATTTTCTTCAGAAAATCTCCTGCTACCAGAAGAACATGGACTTATAAAAATGTTGACTACTGTTGCTGCATTGTTATTTTTGTTTGTTACAACTGCAGACCCTCACACCTTGCAAATGTTCTCAGACTTGCTCATTCAGCCACAAGAGAGTCAAGAGGACATGCTCACACACTGCCTTGTTATAGGTGCCCCTTTCCATTGCACCTGTCTGTAAGCGATTGATCCTACTTTTCATGAAAATTTTAGTTATAAATCAGTGGTGCTTAATTTGTAAGGGAAATCTGGATCACATGGATATTTTTCCAATAACAAATTATACAGTTTTTAGCTTGTGTGTTCAAGAGCCCTCAAGACAAAGAATGTGCCTCCTTTCATATACTTTTCTGAATTTTGCATAATTACTTACTATTTATGAACAAGGCATTGCTCAGGTAGTGTTACTTACACTAACAGTCTTTGGAAGTCACCATATTTTTTTCCAAATTTAAATTTGGGATCCTGATAATGTTTTCAAAGTACATTTAAAAGATCAGGGATAAGTTATATTGTGGTATTTTTTCAGAACCAGACATGGATGCTTTGTCAAAGCAAACTATTTATCTTAAACACAGCTAAATACTTAGTTTATTTATTATTATTATTATTATTATTATTATTATTATTATTATTATTATTATTATTATGTCTGGTTAGATTCTTCCAAATAAAATTCTAATGAATTTGTTCTGTCACGACTATCATCTTAGGCAAACTTCAACAACCAATTCATGCCTATGTTTACATGTAAAAATGGTAATTGATTCAAGTAGGGATTCTTTACACACCAGAGTTCAAGTTTGCCTGCTGGTTCAAGGATTTGCATTCAAGTCAGTAAATGTTTGTGCAGGAAGGAGTTCTTGGCAGGAATCATAGCGTCAGAATCTAGTCTTTCTGCAAAATACGGGATAGCAAATTTTTTGCTGTTACTGAGCAGTAAGGGCTCATTTACAAAGGGTGTTTCCTCTTCCTGCAGGTAACCTGACATGGCATAGACTTTTATAAAACTATGAGAATCTTAAAGCTATGTTATTTGTATTAATTTGCCACAAGCTATATTAGAAAGATTATCCAGAAAATTATTTAAAAAGCAAAGAAGAAGGGTCATTTTCCAAGTCTTTCACATTTCAGATTTTGACATTTAATTCCCAGCTTTAATATCAGTCCTTCATAAGGTTGAATAATGTTCTTGTTGCTTTCCCACTATGTGTCATTGTGGTAGAGGGGACATTTCCTTGAGCAAAGGAAGTATGCCTGGATGCTGCAGAGGAACAAATGATCAGCTAGCCCCACAGAGCTTAAAAAACCCCAAATGATTTCCAAACATTACACCTACACTGTCATCCCTGTTGAAATGCGATCTTCTTTAGAATAAAACATGACAACTCTTCAATGCAAAAAGTTGAATGGAGATTCTAGGAGTTATAGCGAAGCAGCATGTAGTTACCCAGACTAACTTACAGTTAAAGGAGCCAGCTTCCCATTTTATCCTAGAGAAACTCTTTTTCATCGTGAAGAGTGCTACAACTTAGTCTTGCCTTTTGTTTTTATTTTTATTTTATTTGTTTGTTGTATTGTTATGTTTTGATCAATTCCTTTTTGAACACCATCCTTTTAGGTTCTTTTTATGAAAATGGGGATGTTAATTTATCCTGCATAACTTCCTGGGGGATTATTAATAGATATTACAGAATGGAAAGCTGCTACTATTTATTGCCACTATGATTCCTCTGGCTTCCTGTAGGAAACATTCCTTCCGATTAACTTCCACTCAAATTTATTTATTTCCAGTGTACCACATACATCTATTATTTGCTGTCTGCATCTTCTTCAGAAGGAAAAAATTCCTTTTCTTTTTTTTTTTTTTTTTTTTTTTGGTACATATTTGCTTTTAATGAATCCACACTGAGTAGATTTATTTATGTATAATTTAGTCTTTTACTTTTGTGGGTAAACAAGGTTCAATGCTCAAAGAAGAAAGTGTGATTATGCAAGGGATATTGCTGAGATCCTAAGCACTGGCCTGGTGAGTAGGTGGCTTCCATCCAAAATGGAGCAACTAGGACATCCAGAAGAAAGAACATCATAACATCCTTAGCAGGTTTTCCGTGTGTGTGTGTCCACAATGATTTTGAGCTTGCTTCTTATCTCTAAACAGATTATTTTGAAAAGAGAATGGTGTTTTCTCTCTTGACCATGTCTACAAAACAAAGATTGATTTTCCCAGATTAGACAAAGAGAATACAATCAATGTATTCTCGACACAGTTTATCAACAGTCGAAAAAATAAAAGAAGCCTTGAAATTGTTGCATTCACAAATCAAGAGCAAGACAGTAACTTACCAACAGTTCACTGATGACCCTTAACTGTCCTGTCAGAGCTGTCACAAAGGTAACCCGATAAACATAATGCCAGAGAAGGATGTCTAACTAGCTGGGAGCACCAAGACATTCCTGATAAACTCAGTGAAACCTCATTGATGAGGTGTAGCTGGCAGGACAAAGAAACCTTGATGGACTCAGAACAAAGAAGATGTGGTAATGAGTTGACCTCCAAGGAAAACAGGAGTCAGCAGGAAAACAAGAGTTCTAGGAACTGAAGTCCTGTGGCCCACTTATGCATCTATGCAAAAAAAAAAATAATAAAAAAAAATAAAGAGTGTCATACTAGTAACACCTCATATAACTTGTATATGTAAAGGTGTGCATACAGGTAAATGGTCATAAATATGTACTTGCTTCACTAGTTAGAATTCTGTAGTAACTTGTGATATATGCTTGCTTTACTCTTCTGTATATAGTTGCTTTCCTAGTGGTAATGTTGTGGTATGTGTAAATATGTATTTGTTTTGCTAGTAGTAATCTGTAACAAAGGAATTCATGGAAGCTAGGTCTTTGTGTCCTTGTGCATTATAGATGCTTACACACCCACGGCTGTGAAATTTGTACACCTGTGGGTCTTGTGACCCTCACAAGTTGTGGCCACAACATGTCCTTATACATGTAACTTGAAATTCAAAAATATAAAAAATCATCAGTAGTGAAAAAGCTAAAGCTTGAATGACTTATTACAAACATTTTAAAAATGCAAAGTACATGCATAAGGAGAGGAACCATACTTTTTTTCCTCATCTTTTTTTCTCAATTTTAGTTACATTAGTTAGCAGAAGGTATAAGAACAGGTAAAATATTTCCATTAGAAATAACTTTCCTAATTTGATTTTGTATGTAAATGTGAAATCAATGAACTTTGAAGCAATGAAGGAAAAGGTGGAGTTTCCAAACTGGTTTTATCCCCATGATTTTAAGAGTTATTCTTGTTCCTGTTAGCTTTAAATTGTATTTCAAGAAAATTTGTTTTAACAATCAGTGAAGAAAAAAATTGATGAGCATTTACAGCATCACCCACTCCACACTTTCTTTTTGTGAGGAGCAGATGCCACTGTTCTTCTTAAAGAGTAAATGTGAATGTACAGGTGAAAGGTTGCTTAGAAGAGCATCCAAACAGAGTATCCCATCCAAACAACTGTGGGATGACTGACAGCTCTAACAAATAACCACTGACAGCTAGAACCTGGGGTGTTTGCAGGCAACATCAAAGTGTCAACAGCCTGGCAGAGCTTGTCTGTCACTCCAGAGGGAGCTAATATGTTCTGAAACTTGTGAGCTTTAAGGGGTAATGACAAGAAAGACAGTCTAGGAGGTCAGTTCCCCTGTGTGTCCCCTCAGGACAAGATGCAGGCTAAACTCCATGTTCCTGTAAGTTTTTTTGACCGGAACTTGATGGAGGTATAAGGATGAGCAGTGACACAGAGGCCTGGAATTAGTGGTTTTGTGTTTTAAGATGGTTGAATTTCACTATTTGGAAAGTAGGTGTGCAGCTGACCCCAGAAGTTCAGATAGCACCTGGTAATTTCTCTCTCTCTCTCTCTTTCTACTCTCTCTCTTTCTTACATTTCATGAGAAGGTTTCTGTCAGCAGTAAGATTCCTGACATAATTAAACTGAACAAGTGATTCCTGTGTGGTCTTCAGCAGAATTGATGGATTCTGCTGGTCAGCTGGGGGCTAATTAGCCTCTCCCATCCTTCACTGAAGTAAGGACTAAGTCAACTGACACAACAAACCTGTACAGTTTTAAATAATTAAATGAGTAAATAGTCTCTGCTTTTTAATTGGCTAGGTAAAATGATCAGTAAACTGGGTTGATGGTTCATGGCTGTGGTTAAATCCACAGGAGGAGCTTATAAAGCTTCAGAGGACACTTTTTCACTCAGGTCTTGCTCCTGTTCCAGAAGGAAATGATGATGTACTTCTGTGGCTTCTGCTTTTACAGGCTATGTGGCAAGACAACAATAGTGGGAGACGGTGAGTGCTGTTATGGCATGGATTTCACCAGCACTGCAAGCAGGAGGTACAGTAGGAAATCATTAAATTGTTTATTAAGTTTGTTTCCTCTGTTAAGGAAACACTTTTGGGAAGAAGTTCTCAAATTCCTGGATGGTCACCAGGGAAGATATCAATTTGAGGCCAGGCACTGTTCAACAGATGGAGTAAATACAACCAAAAAGTCTTTTTCAACTACAGTTTAGAAATGTAGCCCCAAGTGATGTCTTAAGTGTCAAATTTGTACTGAATTTGAGTGGATTTTTAAAGTGAGTATCCTCAGTGATTTCAGTTGCCTTAGGGTGTTGTATAAGTTAGCATTTATCTACCTCTATTAATTTGTCTGAGGGTGGGATGTGATTATGACCTTTGTTTCATCTAGTCAACTTCTTCTACAGTGTGTAGAGTCAAAGCTGATTATGGTGGTAGGCTTTGAGGTATTCAGGATAAAGAAGTGTCGTCTGTTCTAGGGGAAACATAAGTCCTGTCAACGAGGAGATAAGCAACTCCCAGAACTCAACATTCTGGTTACCTTCTTTAGATCAAATCTGGAACGCTGTTCTGGTTGTGCTTTACAGACATAATCCATGTTAACATGGTATGATTGCTGTGCATTGTGGGACTATCCTGAAAGCTGCTGGAGATATTTCTCCCTGGCAAGTTTATCTCAATGATAGCATGTTGTATAAATGCATGTGCTATGAATATGTTGTGGCTTTTGAAGCTGAAGTGATAATTGGTCCTTTTGAAGTTAGTGATAATTAGTCTAATGGCTGTTTAGTTGGAAATCCCTACAGTTTTTGTGAACATCGATGATTTTTAAACCTTGAACTCTACTTTCTGCCCCGATTTCCTGCACTGTTCTTCTTGGTATTGATGGTGAATATTTTTAATTCTGCTTGTTGTCCTTTTGTTTTAACTTAGTAAAATATATTGCAAAAGGTGTATTACAGATATACTCCTGTTTTCTTTAGACATCTGCCACTGAGATCTGTGTTTTCATTCTTGTATTTCTTTATCTATCAAAACTAGCTGCAAAATGCTGTTAAACTAGGCTCTTGATCAGAGGGAGAGTGTCAGGGAACATTTTACTTCAGTTACTTCCATGAGACAAATGTGACGCAAACTGAAGTAATTTATCTCTGTTGCAGAGCAGAACTGGCAATCTATTGTGGTAGACAGGAGTTGGATGAGCTGGGCAGTTGTGTTGTGCTAAAGGATCTCTTGGGAAAACTCCTGCTTTGGTGCTGGCAATAAAAGTCATGTCAGTACATCTGACAATAGTACATGCACCCTACTGGTGATATAAGACTCTTGTCCAAAGACCCAGAGTGTAGGCAAACCATTTTAGGGTTCACCCATTAAGGAAGGATTGACTACTAAGTAGAATCAGATGTGCGGGAAGGCATGAATGGGTGTATTTTGCAAGCAATAGGTAGGTAACAAAGACTGAAATGATGAAAAGCATGGATACTTAGTTTTTCATGTGGTCAAGTTGTTGGAAGGGGTAGCAGAGGGTCAAAGCTAAAGTTCATTATAATGGATCTAAGAGACTAGAAGGAGCACCACCAGATATCCAAAAAGCTTTATACTAAGAGAAACATTGGCTTTGCTCTGCAGGGCCGGAGAAAGCCTTTTGGACTAGGACTGATTATCTGGAATTTCTTTTGCCTTACCTTTTATGCTATTTTTTGTTAGCTAGGTTGACTTTTAGGCAAAATTTGGGCTGTGTGTGTGAGGCATACAGTTCTAGTCTTTTTTTTTTCCCTCCTGGTATTAACAGATAAACCTATTTGTGATGAAAAGTTTTTATTTGTGTAACACATAAAAGAGGAGATTCTTTTAAAATGTGTCTATGGTATCCAAACTGTAGAAGGATTTATCCTGACAGATTACTGCAACTAAAAGTAAAGTATAGGTGACACTATGTCAAATATCTTTTCATCCAAGGAAGTGTTTACATTAAAAAAAAAACTTGATTGGATATTTTTGATTGGAATTATTTTTTTCTTCCTGGGGAAGATGAGTTAAACTGTACTCTATAGTACCCCAATAGGGTGCATGTTAAGAAAGACCTAGTACGAGGTCCTCCTCATCTAAGCTGTATCACTTACTGCAGTGTGTTTTCATAATGCTAGCTGTGGCCTTGGAGCAAGACTGTTGCATCATGGAGGCTTGTGTAATAGAAAATGCTTTGTGAGAGATCTGGTGTAAGCAGAGAGCCTGGCTCACTTCAAAGAGCAGGGCTTCCAAACGACTGCTCCTGCAAGGCAGTGCTACATTAGAGAAATGTGGAAAGTACTTCTGTGAAGCCTTCTGTGGCAAGTCATGCTGAAGGGATGTGTTTTGACAGTGAAAAATGAAGATGCCTGTTCAGACTGAAATAAAGAAAATGTTTTCTCTAATTTCAGGATTTTAAATTTATTTTGTATTCATGTGAAAACAAAAGCAAATGAAAAGCTGCTGAAATGCTTAGCTTTTCCCTCTATACAATTAGAATGAGTATTGCTTTACTGTGGGAAGTGTTCCTTTAAGTTCATTGAAATACAGTGACTGGATCTTTCTTCTCAGCACTTCAGTAGGATAGCCAGGTATCTATTTCAAACTTATTTCAACAATAGTCTAAACACATGGCATAGAACATTATTTATAAACATGGTTTTGCTACTAGAATTGTGTTGATAACCCCTTTTAATGGATTTTGAGGATCTGTGAGGAAAATTAGTTGTTTGCACATTTCTGACATTTGAACCTGAAGTATTTTTGTAAGTGTTCTGATATCTCATCTTAGGCAACCAAGAGAGAACTACTTGGTCATGAAAGGATAAGGGTATACTAGCTTGGCTCCTACTATTAATACAAATGTCAGTGCTATCTGCCAAATATGGGGAAAAAAGAACACACTATTAACCACTATCTGTTTTCTGAATAATTCAGACAGTAGACTACTGCTTTCAGTTGTTGTTCACTGAATGTTTCCACAAGAAAAACGATGATGACTGCCACTAATAGATGATAGAAAGGAATGAGTTTGGATTAAGAGTGTCCCGAGTATCCTAGAGATACTCCTGTTTGAGACATGAAAGCACTGCCTTCTTGACAATTTTATTGCTGGCTTCCTGATTAGAACTGGCAGGTGGCAGCACTTAACTGATTAAGTTTTTTGGCTTTTCACTTTTTTAGGGAGGTACTGGGGGGATTTAAATGACTCTAGAATTTAACCCCAAGCATAACTAGTTGGCTATATGAAGCTTGACTTTTTAAATAAAATTAACCTTAAGTCTGTGTGGATTTCTTCTCCTTTTCTTTTCTATTTAATCAGTTATTAAAAGATGTAAATTCTTGCTTGAATGAATTCTACCTCAGGCTTACAAATTAAGGGACTGAAAATGAACAGATGAATGAGAACTGGCATGACAAATGTTATTTATGTTAACTTTTTACATTCCAGTTAACTGATCAAATGCAGGCTAAAAATTACAGGGTACTGTACTGACGGAACAGCAGAATGAAAACTAACTTGAAAAAAAAAAGGGGCAAACAAGTGTATTGGATATATTAATACAATATTAGAAGGTGCTTTGAGGTCAAATGTTACTTTAACTGTCAGCTCTGTAGGATGTTTTTAGATACTGTTGAAGTCACAAAAATAATAGGCAAGGCATGTAATGTTCTGGGATGTTGAGATCTTAACTTCACAGGTAATTATTATGATCCGGTTAGTGATGGAGAACTTAAATATAAGACTCATCCAGGAAATTGCACTGTTGTGGTATCAGGGTATGGAGCTGTGAAAGGGAACTAAGCTGTCTTATGGCTTTGCAAGACATCCTTTCCAGCTGGAAAGATTTGGAAGTACTTGAAAGAGTGTGCGTTCTCTCAGGTTATAGTGCCTGAAAGCTTCAGGAAGCTGTGAAACGCTGTGGGGGAGCCTCCGAGTGTCCTCTCTTCTGGTTCCTGTACAGCCAAATGGTGCTGGCTGGGAGATGCCTGGAGTGATAAGATGGATCTGTTGGTTTGGAATATACAGGTTGGGCTATTCCTGAAGAAGGAAGACAGCTTTTCTGGCAAACCTGTGTTTCTGCACTACCTAAGTGCTTTTTCTGGGGAATAAAGTGCCCATAGTCTTCCAGAGTAAAGAAGCATCTGTCCTGAAGAGATCTGTGTATGTGGCATGTAATCTGTCTCCTTTCTTAAGTATGAGCTTGAACTGTTGATGGCAAACTTCTGTTGCCTGTATTGTATCTACTTTTTGGTTTGAGAGCTCTAGTTACAATGACTGTTTAAACTTTATACAAACAACACACTTACGTAGCAACAATGAGCTCTATTAAAACCACTTTTTTTTTTGTTTAAGCACGAGGTATTCTTTCTCCTTTGCATTTGATTTATACAGAAGCATCCTTCCAAATTTACTATATTTTACACCCCTGTAGGTGAAAATTTTTAAAAGACTATTTCTCATTAGTTGTGAAGTAGCCTTAAAAATCAAAGGGCAAAGCACCTGCAGAAAAACTTCGTAATTTTAAAGCAAGATGTTTTTGCTTTTTGTTAGATCTTATTCTTATCTGTCATTATTTATCAGCTTGTCACTTATTTAAAAGGTATACTACATGATGTTCTTATAATGATCATTTAAAAACAAACTTTCAATTCATTGATGGTTCAGTCATCACCATAGAGTTTTTATTCTTTGTAAGTATTTTCAAAGTGGCCCAAAGGTAAGAGATTTGTAGAATCAGTTTTCCCTTCTCTTAATTTGGATGTGATTGCAGTGATGGGGTGTGTGTTAGGACAGAAGTAGGTAGCAGCACCTAAAAATAGTGCACCCACACAATGAATACTATTAATAGTAAACTACATCAGGTTGGTCTGTGAGAAGTTGTTAGCTCTTCCCACTGAGATCACTCTCAATGATACCTCATCAAGTGGTTGTGTGCAAATTACTTGGTGATTACTAATGCAAGAGTATTTTGTAGATATGCAGAATTTCAGTATTTTTTAAGGATGTCAGATGCAAGTAAGCCTTCTGTCTTAATTAGGAGGGCTTGAAGCTTGATTTGTGTACTCCTGCAGAATTTTGCATGTGTCGCATCTTACATCTGCAGCAGTGTGACAGCTACAGTGTATTAAGTGATAAAATAGGATAAGCTGTATTTTGAGATTTTTTTCATTGAGACTGAGAATGAGTCACATCCTTCCTGTTGAAGTCTCAGTTGTGATCATCAGATGAGGGACCTTAATTTGTTGCATGAAATAGTTTTGCCACTTTTCACTACTTTTAATAACTATTTAAATAGCATATTGCATTCTGTTATCGTGGTTACTCTTTGTAATGAAGAATCATCAAAGTTTAATCCTACGTTTTATGGACTACATGAGAGAAGAAACAGCAATAGTGTATTTTTAAAAGTAGCTTGCAAATTCTTTATTGATATAATTAAGGGGAGAGCAGTGGAAAGTTTATTCTAAATAATAGCTGCAGAATGCTATCAACTTAGATTTGCAGAGAGGGATAACAGTGAGGTAGGTTGGGGATTAAATACAGAAGCTGGTGTCCTTGCATACAAGAGTACTTGAGCTTCACGAAGTGAGAGCAAACTAACCTCAATAAATGAGGGGCTGCTGGAGGAATATTTGAAAGTGGAGTTGATGTAATAGTTTCTCATGGGTCTCTGGGGTGTGGGTAGTATGCTGGAATGTAGAAATCAATAGAGAGGAGAGTGTTTCGCCACTCTGGGAAAGAGGAAATTAAAGCCTCCACGTGAGATTTCTGCAGAAATGAAGTAATGGCAGAGGTTTGTACAGGTGATGTTATGACATAGGTAGTTCATGGTGTTCCTAAATGAAAAATGAGTCCTTTCATTTTAGGCAGAGCAGATGTTTTAATGCTTTTCATAAGATGTGTAGAAAATCCAGTACTGCATAACTTTTTCCTGTTCTGAGAGTTGTAGGAGTATGGCAAGAGATTTCTTTCCTGATCATATTTGGGTATTGATGACTTGGATACAAAACATTTACTTTCTGGCTGATGATATATGTTCATTACTCTATCTTTGCAATATTCTGAGGTTAATGTTACAAGTATAGTAATGAACTGTATATAAAAAGCTTAAACATTATGAAAATCTGGTTATGAAAACTATAACTTCCTAAATTTGGAAAACAGGCTCTTTCCCAGACAAGGAACAAAAACCTTTTGAAACTTTTTTATTTGAAGTTATCACTTTCTCAGACACTTTTCTACCTGCTGTTACCTGGCCTAATACATTCTTATGGTCAAAAGACTCATTTTTACCTCCCTACGTACATTATTATATCATGCCTTCATTTTTTAAAATGTGTTTGGACAAGACCAAGGAAAAAGTGAGTCCCAGGAAGAGAAACAATTACAGAATATAGGGAACAGGTTTTTGTTACCAGCTTACAAGCAGTTAAAATGATGTTTTTCCATGGTGGAGCAATTAGTGACTAAGTCTGCAGGAAATATTTAACAGAGTATTGATTTAAAACTAACCTGTTGCTTACTTAAGTAGTTGCGGTCCATTGAATGGACCTTATCTTGAGCTTAGTAGAGGCTTTCAGACAGTAGTGTTAATTAATCTGTATATGGCCTTTGCTTTTTTTAAACCTGGGGGGGAGGATTTTTTAGAGTATCAAAACTAATAGTATTTGGGAGATGCTAGTATAGAATAGTAGCTATGAATTACAATGATGATTACCTATAATTATATTACAATAATGTCATTTTACCTTAAAAGCATTAGGCTGCCATCTGCATTGCTTTCAAATGCCAGTTGAAGGTTCTTTGTAGTATTTAATGTTAAGCTGTAATAAGGATGTTCTTGAGTATGTGCTTGGCGTCTGTGTGAATCTGGACACTACCTAGGACCAGGGAGTGACAACAGTATCGAGGTATGTGGCTGTACTTATGTCCTGTTTTTCTCAGCTCCTGTTTTAGGGCTTTTTTTTTTTTTACACGGATGTGATAGCCGTTACTGTAGTATAAACAGCAGAATGACAGAACAAGAGGCCAGTGACATGTTCCATAGCAACATCCTTGTTCTTTGAATCAAGAGAAAAACGAGTCTCTTTTTGTATATATGCTGCTTCTCAGACCTGTAGGTGATGAAACTGCATACAGTTAGTAGAGCTTAAAGCAGTGCTGTCAAGTAATGGAGTTCTAAAAACTCTGCTTGCTACTGCATGAGCAAGAAATGAGTCACCCTGATGTGATTAGCAGGAATGCATACAGACAGATCAGGGAGCGAGCAGTGTTTTCTGTTTTCCCGTCTCTTACTAAACTTTGACTTCCTTGACTCAAATACAAAGTGTAGATTCTGAAATGGGAGTCCCAGCAGACTGCAGATGTTTCCATGTGTCCAGTCCAACAGAAGCATCTTCCTGAGAAAGAAAGATTTCTGTTCACTTCTTGTGAACAGGCTGCCATCCTGACAAATTTTAACTTTTCTTTTACAGGGGAGAGAAGGAATGGGCTCCTCCCCCACACACCTTTTTTTTTCTTGTGTAATGTGGTTGTCTCTTTCAATTTTTCATTAGCTTCTTTCAAAGCATCTGAATCTTTTTTTTTCTTTTGCATGTGCTTATCTCATGCAGCTTAGCATCTACTTGCAGCTGGGAAATCAATTATTTTCAGTTATAAACATTAAAGTTCTGATGACAAACATTAATTCTAGCATACACAAATTGAACAAATATTTTGAATGTAAAACTTTAATTTCAGAAAAATGTCCGGTGATGTCTGTCCTACAGATTTGAAGGCTTTCTGTACGTATGTCTTCTCAGGGTCCAGCTACATTTTAATGTTCATTGCATCTTTCATTTTGCTTCTGTTTTCATCATCACCAGTAACCATATCAACTTGGATCACATAATAATGCCCACTTTGGCATTCACATATTGTATGTGTCTGACTGATACTGCCCTAACCAGTTATCTAAGGATATTTACCACTTCTGCTTTCATGATTCCCAACACAGATGTGAAACTCAGAGGTCTGAAGTTGTGCAGAAATAACTCAGCTTAGCATCGAAGTTGTATACCTTCATATCGTGTTCCCTTGAACACTTTACAGAAGAAAGGTGGTGGTGGGGGAAAGACCCATGTGAGCCTCTGTAGTGAGTTCTGACAGAATCAAGGGTGAAACAGTGAAATTCTGGATTTTGCTGTACCTGATCTTTCTTCTTAATAAGATGAATAGTACAATGACTCTTCCTGTTACTTGTAATTCAACAGACACTCTAATAAGATGAGTGCTGCTTATTAAGATGGATTCATATTAGACAGTCGTGTCTAAACTGGGAAGTCAAGACTGAAAAACTGCAAGTTATCTTTCAGAGGAAAAGCAGGTTAGCAAAAGGAAAAAAAAACTTTCCCTCATTCAATCTTTTTTTTTCATGTACAATTATTAAAAGTTCTTTTGTCCCCAACAGCCCTATGAAACTAACTTGACCAAGACAGAATTAGCTTACAAAGTCAGCTACATATTGTGTGCAACGACTTCCTGGACTATCTGCCAGGGTTGGTATTCCTGTGCTGAGGAGGGCTGTATAACAACTTAACTAGAAGAACAGGCTGAACATAGCTATTTTGTGATCCTAAGTATTATTTAATTCAGTAAGCCTTTTAGAGATGCAGTTTAAGGGTAGAAATGTGAGCTTTGTATGTTTGTTTTGCTTTAGAGTATCCCTTAGATTTAGTGGACAATATCTAGTGTATCTTGCTAGCAGAAGTTTATGCAATGCTTGGGCTTTGATTCTGAAAAAAGATGATGCAGATGTCTACTTTCTAAGACTAATTTGGTTACAAATGCAAGAAAGATAGCATATTTTATATTCATCCACAAAGAGAGTACCGGTGCTTCTATCCATGCATCCATTTGTTTCCTGCTTAACTTGTGGAAATGGATATGCTGTCACATACTGAGTGATGGAGAAGGAAAAAGCCCCTTAGGAGAATATGTCTGATGCCTTAAGGTCATCAAGGATTATCTTGCAAATTAGTATGGGACCAACAGTGACCTGATGCTCCAAAAATGGCAGTTCATAATTTATGCTAGATGAACAAGTATGACAACAAGCTTCAATAATGCAAAGGACATTTTGCTTTTAAAATGGCAATCAACTATGAGATTCTTTTCCATCCACATGCCCCTAACATGCATAACCACAAATATATCTGCATGTAAACACAAAATTTGTTTCCCACTGCAATACAGGACTCAGCAGGAAGTTTACCAAAAACTTTCTTGAAAATACACATAGAATTAAGGACTTTTATCCTTAATGCACTTTGTCTGTAGCAGGGCAGAATAGATTTTTGATTAGTCATGAAGAAAAAAGTCTATCCACGCTGCTGCCAGTGACTCTTTATGAAAGAAAAAGAGCCAGCTATAGCTTGTGTTAGTAATGGAGAACAAAGTAAGGAAATGTGCAGTTCAGGGCTGCCTGCATGTAAATGAACATTTTAAGGCACAACTTGTTAAGTGCATCAATGAAGGATTGACTTTAAGAACTGTTGGTTCTGGGAAGCATTGGAATCTTTTTCTGTTCAGGTAGATTTCACCTTAAACAAGAACTATGTCACATCTTTGAGCCTGAGGCTAGAAATTTCATAGGAGCCTTATTGGAAGTGCTTGACCATGGACTGAATGGCAGAGATGCCCCAAGCCCTGCTTCTCTGGTCACTGCTGATTTCTCCAGGCCAGCTGTAATGGCTGGGGTAGAAGGGCTTCTGCTTTCAGCTGGTGGATGATATTGATATAAAACCCATCCTGCCCTCTCAGTGTAGAACTGGAAGAGTGAGAGTGGTGGGGAAAACACTAATTTTTGGCCAAAAATACCTCAATCATCAACCAAAAACTCCTGGAATATAAAAACAAGTTTAGAAGATAGATGTTCAAAAACCTGTAGGAAAGTTAGGTATACAGGACAATACAAGGCTCGTTACTCTGTGCATGCCAGTTTCCTGATATTTGATGCATCAGATGTAAAAATAACTTCATAATGCAGTATAAAAAGACTTTGCTGGATTGTTCATAAAATGCAGAGAAAGAAAACTACATATGTGGTTATTGAGCTATAATATGCTAACCACCTTCCAAGTAATAAAAACGTGCAACTCATGTTTGCTTTGATTCCAAAGCAAGTTATCTGCTATAACTTTATAGGTGCAATTTGGCTGCTAAAGAGTTGTATAAGGAACAGATTGTTAAATGCCTTTTAAAAAATGTTACTTAATGCTTAGCAAGCTGCTTTGAGTGTGATTTCTCTGATCTGCTGAGAGAGTAGTACAAATTGGTCTTGGTGATTCTCTAAATCATTTAATTATTTTGTTACACTAATTCTCAGTGCAGGGGTTAGGAAACCTCACAAGTTGATTTTAACCTGTTTTTCAGTCCTTTTGTTGGCATATAAGTGCAGCTTATTTTTACTGTAGGCACATAACTAGAGCTGGGTTTGCTTTTGGGGGTTTGGGGTGATTGATTTTGATCAGGTTTGTATTTTCTGTATTTTAATTTTTATATTATATAAATATATATACTCATCTTATATATATACTATATAATAAATATATATACTATATATTTATATATAGTGTATATATATACTATATATACTGTAGTATATATATAAATATATACTATATATTATATATATAGTATATATTTATATATATATAAATATATATTTATATATATTTAGATAAATATATCTATATAAATATATAGTATATATAACTTATATATAGTATATAAATATATATATTCATCTAACTGTCAGGAGATAAAACCATTGTTCTTGTGTGGGTTCTCTGTGTCCTTGTTGGAGTCCTCAGGAATACCAGTAATGTCCTTTAATGCCCTCAGTTGTTTCACGTCAGGAAAAAATTGCAGCTTTCTCTCCAAGTTTGTTCTGTGATCTGTGAGATTTCACAAGCTATTGTAATCTTGGCTTGCCTAGATCTATGGTTGAATGGGTGGTGTACAAAGACAGTGCTAGGGGAACAAATATTGCTAGGTTCTTTGGAAGCTCCTGATTTACAGTATGGAATAAGTTTCAGTCATAGGGAGTTTTTTGCGCAGGTGAGTACACAATGGTGGGTAAAAATATTACTGATTTAAATAATTACTTATAGCCTTTTGGCTTTAGAGGGTTATGTAACTCTAAAACTCAGAAGACTGCGTTGCTTACATCTGGGGAAAAGCATTCTACAACCAAGGGTCTCCTCTTAACTTTGTATTGCTGTGTGGTGCAAAAGCAGTTGCAGTGTTCGTGAAGAAGCATATGCTAAATGCATTTTTTCCAGTGCTTTGTGGTAACAGATGCTATTAGAAGTGCAGTATTGCAAAACTTAGTAGAAATTTTCCCCCTCCAGTATCAGGAGAGAAATAGAATAATAAAATATCCTAGTTGTGAATCTGTCAATATTTTTTTCCTCTGAAAAGTAGCTTTTTGAGCCTTACGGTGTCTGCATGGTTGAAACCTCCTGTAAAGATTTAAGCTTTCACCTGAAGTCAGAGGCTATGGGTCCAGTTCATCAAAACTGTGTCCTGCCTCAGAGGCTTCATTAGGATTTAGATGCCTTTGAAGAGCTGAGGTTGGTCCCTTTGAAAGATTTGTCTCATTTCCACATCTATATTTTAAAGACCAAACTCATTATAGTGGGTTTGTATCAGTATCAATAGTAGAATGAGTAAATGCCCACAGCTGCTCTGAGTGCTTGGATTCAGCAAAGGAACCTTTCCTTGCCCTTGTATTCTAACCACACAGGGTGTGTAGAGTTGTCCTGTTAAGTGCTGATCACCCCTGTGGGAGGCTTGGAGGGGACAGACGGCCTGGCCTAACGTACTGCTTATGGGAGGGATCCCTGGTAGATCTGGGATGCTCTGCAGCCCTCCATTCATGGCACTAATCAGACCTAAGGTCTAAAGCTTATAATATGCTCAGCTGCTGACTGAGCCCTTTAGTCTGCATCTCATTTTGTTTAGAGTGAAAGAGATCAAAGGGAAGAGAATGAAAGTGAGGTAGAAAAGTCAGAGTGGCTTGGTGAAAGGATAGAGATCCATCCACAAATTACTCCAGTACCTCAGAATTAAGATAAGCTATCATTATTGTATCCTTTCTGGGGTTTTCTTTGTTTGTTAGATGCTTTGTGCCATGGCTTGTTATCTTGTGTCAACATCACTTACTGTCATTTTGGTGAGTAGTCAGTGTGGAAGCAAAAATTACACTGCAAGCTGTTAGATTAAAAACAACGTGAAATTTTCTGTATTTGGTGACTGCAGTGAACTCAGTTGCTTTTTCTCCCACATTCCTCCTCTCGCCTTCTTTTTTTCGCACAATCAAAGCTCTGAAAATTAGGATGAACACAGTTGTAATAAAAGAAATATAATATTCTGAAGAAAGCCTCAGGGAGTTTTTCTCATGCAATTCTATGAAGCTATTGTACACAGCTTGAAATTTTAGAAAAATGTCATGTTATCATTTCACAGTAAAATGATGAAAAGCAGGTGACAAACACTTTGGTCTTTTTTCTGTAGCCTGCAATATACTAGAAGGAAAAGTTTTGGAAAGTAATGTTTATTTCTTTCCTACAGCAGTCAGATCCGTGTGGTTCATCTGCATGTATGCTCTTAGCACACCGTCTTCTGACATCAGTGGTCATCTCCATGCTGTGTACTATTGCAAAAGCAGGATGGCTTAGGTAAGAGATTTCAAGAAAGCTCAGTGTTCAAGGCCAGGTTGGATGATAATTTCTTTCCCATACCAGAATTGGCATTAATTACACAGGTTGGTGGACTACGGGGCAGCACTGTAAACTACCTTGTGCAACTGTACTATAGATGCTGCTGAAAGCCTTCCAGCTTGCCTGACTGTAACTTGTCCGAGTCTGTTCTCTTCCATTTCAGAGTTTCATTTAGCTCTCAGAACTTGGTGATATTTTAGGAAAAGTATGTAATATTTCTTCCTTGCTCTCTTAAGCAAGGACAGGTTAAAGCCTCATTGCTGTAACTCAGATTCCCAAAATATTTAAGTGACCAAATCCAATTGACATAAATTGTATTAGGTGCTTGCTTGGTGGGCTGTCAATCTTCAGGCATCAATTCCCAGAGTCACAAGATGAGATCAGAATCTCAGCCATTTCTGTCTTAAGTTTTCTGGCTCTATAAACATAAACTATTTCTCTCACCTCTACAAGAAATATAAATGAAGTAAACCAACTTGTTCTGAAGACTGCTTAATACAATGCTCTCCTTCCCACTCAGTTTTACCCAGGTTTAACTAGCATTATTGCAGTCACATGAAAGCTAGATGGGGATATAAGGTAAACTTGAAAGAGCATACCATTTTAGAATATGTCAAAGACTTGCTTGGCTTAGTTTGGATGAGTTCCAGTGTATTATTAGTAGAGATATCTTTAATATCTTATGGCATTAAATTTGCAGATCCAAATCTTAATGCAAAATAGGAGAAATTGCATTTCAAATAGCTCATGACAGAAACTTCAACACATAATACTTAATGAGATGATGGACCATTTGTGTATTCTAGGCATGAATTATACTGGCAGATGTAACTCACAGGAAGGTAAGTGAAGCCATCTTGTGTTTGGAGTAAAAGTTGCGCAAGTAGTGAAGGGCAAATTGTCTATAGCCTTCTTCCTCTAAAGCATCGTCTGTAGTTTGAACAGACATTAACTACTATTCACAAACTACCTGTGGGTGTTTTTGAAATATTTATTACTTTCTTCCTCTTTAAAGTTAAAGGCTGCATCTGTCTCTACAATAAAAGATGGTATTTAGTAGAGTAGATAGACACTTGGGTCTGCAAGTAGCAATTAAATTGCTCATCCCCCTGTGCTGTGTGGGCAGTTCTTATTCCTTAATTCTTGCCCCCTCAAGTTGTTCACTCACAGATTTAACTGTGAGGCAATGTAAAGAAACTGTATCCCTCTGTTCTGAAAAAGCCTGGAACTAGCTCTTTCTTGAATGACATTTCAACATTAAAAAACCATTCAATTGGTATTTCACTGACTTGTATTTTCAAGCCCTGAATAATTCTTGACAGTAGCCAAGGACAAGACAAATGTGTTATGACTACCATTTTATCTTTGGGAAAGAAAGGTAGAAATGGTCAATTAACTAGTGAATAGTCCTAAGGCTTCTTGGGAGAAGCAGTTTAATGACCTCCTCTTTTTTTTGGTGATAATAAAGTGAAACGTAATTATAGTTCACTTTTTAAAAAGTAGTAATGTAAGCAGGTGGAGATCTACATTTGACCAACTCTTTTCAAGGGACCTGTTAAATGCCTTCTGATTTCTTCTGATAGGTGAGCACCTCAGCTCCAAGCTGGATAAAAATGTGATATTTTTTTTGACTTTAAACAGATTTTTTGAAAACTTCTCTCAAAGTGGGAAGGGAAATGGGTAAGTTAGTTCAGTTACTGATGAAACTGAGTGTTTGGCCTCTAAATTTAGATTAAATATAATTTTTCTAATATCTGGTCGTAGTAGGCTAATCTCTGCTACTTAACATGCACCTATTGCTGCAGTAGTTGAGTGCAACATCAACCTCTGGACATGTTAAGCATGACCCTTGAATCCCTCAGTGGCACAAGCTGCTTCAAAGATCAGAAAAAAGCTGAAACAGCAGTCTCTGCCACTAGTCCCAGTTCCAGAATGAGTACCATTAGCGGGGATATGTTTTGCATCATTTGAAGTACAAAGGCATAAGTTGCTCTGCTTTTTGCTCACCTGGAGTATGCTGGGCTGTCTGAGGCCCAGATGTTTCCTCTGCATGGCCTCCTGCTACAGCTGTGTGTTCGGACTCTTAATCCAGTCCAAAAAGCTTGCTCATAATTTTTTATTGGATTTAGGAGCCTTATTCAATATCTGTTCTGTCAAGTTTTGGTTCTGGAAAAAATAAATGGCAATGATGAACTTCATTCCCTTTTCCTAAAAGACTTGCTCTTCAGATCTTTGTAAGTGGTGCACATGTGGCCTGGGAGAAGTGGTCTACGTGGGCTTGTGGTTCTCTCCTCCCTTTCACTCACACTGCACAGTTGTGTGATTAAAATGCTTTAATTTTATAATGTCAAACAGTAAGACGGACTCCTGTTCTCTGGCAATAGCAAAGTGTTGGATGATTTGACTTCCGAGCAGGGTGGATTTTTTGCCCTTCAAGTATCACCCTGCATATGACATCACTCTTTTTAGTGTCACTTGATGTTTGTCTTCTCCTACACACAAGCAGCAGAGTGCTAAGGTCTTTCACCTGCCTGGCCTTGGAAGCTGGAGTGCAGTGAGCAGTGTTCTCTTCCCAGAGGTCCAGTACAGACAGAAGAATGGGAAAGATCCAGTTAAAAATGAGATCAAGGGTTGGTGGACAGCAAAGAGCTTTGTGGAGCTGCTGAGAGGACTTCTTCTGTATTTGCAAATTGGCAATTTCTCATCAGTCTCTGGTGAGGACAGTGCTGGGACCCCCCCTGTCAGGCAGGAGGGATATGTGCTGGAGCAACTGTCCTGAGTGATTTAGTATGACTCTTTTCTTCCCAGTTTGTTTTTTGGTTGTTACTGAGCTGCATTTATTTTGATTTAACTGTAAGAATAGGGTTGAGTGCAAAATAGAGCTGTTTAGTAAGGGATGCAACATGTGCTTTCTTTTTAATGAATTCCAAGTTATCCATAAAATCAAATCCTGTGGAAAAGCAATTTTGGAGTGGAAAACTTTAACATTGTGTTATTTCCACTGTAATAGAATATTAACAACGTACCTTTGGGGGGGGGGGGGGGGAGATGCTTCCTCTGGAAATGTTAATATAGAGTTTTATGACGTTGCTATAAGACTTTGGTCTTGATTGCTTCAAAATAAAAATTTGGCAAGGTTTTACTTTGTAAGTTTCATGTGACACTGCTGGATTGTGATTATTTTTTTCAACCAGCTTCCTATATTATGTCTCTTTCCTTATATCAGTATCTAGAAAAAAAGTCAGATTCATTAGAAGGTAAAATTTTGGGGTATTTGCATACAAATAAAATCTTGAACTAAGTTCTCTTTGTAGAGTGCATTTAAATATTTCTCTGCTGTG
Source organism: Anas platyrhynchos (assembly GCF_047663525.1). Lineage (NCBI taxonomy): Eukaryota > Metazoa > Chordata > Aves > Anseriformes > Anatidae > Anas > Anas platyrhynchos. Next base: position 40,602,928 of record NC_092590.1, read on the forward strand.
AAGTCAGCAGACAATCTAATAGATTTGCTCTTCAATGTTTAAATAACATCTTCCTGAACATTAATGCAACTGCTCCAAAGACTGCATGGTATCCCCTGAAGAGTTACGGTGGTGACTGCATGTTTCTTCATGCTAATCTATGAATATGAGAAGGTGGTACTAAGTTAAGAGAAGCTCATTTTCCTTGTGTATAGGCTATGACATCTCCAAGGTTGTTAGCTGAATGCAAATACTTTGCATAGCAGATGGCCTGAAACAGGCACTTATGTGCAGAGGGTTTTTGCAGCAGTTACATGCATCCTGTCTACCAGAATAGCTTACCCATGCACAGCTTCTGCTTGCTTGTAACTGTGGTGCATGGTGACCAGATTTGAGTATCCAGGCTAGCTTGCTTAGATGGTGAATAATTGTGACTTTTTAGAAGTATTAAGCTATTAACAGTATTTTTCAAAATGTTATTGTTTGTCGGCTCTGTTGTAATGTTCTGCAAGTTCAAGCTGGTAATTAACTATGTAAATTCTAGCAACCTGAATCATACTGCTTTGCCTCAAATGCCCTCCATATGCGGAAAGATCATGGCAGTTCACAAGGGATTTAAGCATAGACTTGGGCCATGAATTAATCCTGTCTGGTTGAAAAATGTAGGTAATGATGGAACACGCATTGTTGACTTAAAATTGCTTATCAGGAAGGCTGTGCAGTAGTGGACAAGGTCAAATCAAAGGGGGAAAAGACATGTTGATATTGGTTGGAAAAAAAAGGCCTTTGTGAATGACTGTAAGGTTTCCCCCCAAAAGGTCGTATTATAGCATTTCTATGTGGCTTTTTCACCCCCCAGTGGATTACCCATCCACTTTGTTTTACCGTGGTCCTCTACAACACTACCAATGTGAGAACACATTTCTTGTATAAACTGTGGGAATTTTGACATTGAGTGTCATTCCTGGTTAGAAGCTTGCTTTATCTTTATTTTTTTGAGATGTCTGGGGATAAAACTTAAAACTTCCACTGTATCTGTATCATAAATCAAACATTTTGCTGGAGGATAATGATGCCTTAAAAAAAAAAAAAACAACATGGAAAATTCAATCAATACAATATGTAAAATATAACAGCTTGTCTGCAGTTTAATTTCTAATTCATTAGTTAGTATTTGCATATTTATTATGGGGTACTGGTTTTGAGAACAATAAAGAATGAATTCATCTTTCTGGTGTTTTATAACTATGAAAATCAGAACAAAAATTTCAGTGTTTTTATGTATGTAATTTGAACAATGTACCCACTAAGTAAGGCTTGTGGGCAATTTCTAGAGAAGCTGATTCAATTATTCTACCATGTTAGCTCACTTTCTGCAGATCTTTAATAGCAGAAGTTGTTTAGTCCCTTAATTTCATATTTCAGCAGTAGAATGCTCCACATTTTGATCTGTGCTCTGAGTACTTTGTGTAGGGGAATGAACCCTGCAGATATTACCACAGCAAGTCAGTTTTTCCATCCTCTCTGGTACTGGCAAAAGGAACTGAGTGACAATGTTTGAATGTTGTCTGTGGAAGAGATCCCTGAGGATTAGCTGTTTGACACTATTTTCCCATAGTATGCTGGTGGAATAACAGGTATATCTGTAATATCTGTATTTTGGGGCCAATAGGGTTTGGTATAAGCAGTAGAAACTACTTAAGAGGTCTGCTTGTACTACATACATGTGAAATGAAAGTTCTAAGATTGAAGCAAGATTCAAACCCTTTGGGTCCAAAGCTATGGGTTTGCCTTTTGATTAAAAGAAAAGGACCCCATTTTTTTATGCATCTGAGTCCCCTATCTCTGAACTGATCAATTTCAACTTGGCATGGTAGTTCAGGTTTTCTTGTACCACATTTGCCTTTCAGCCCTGCAAACCTCTCTCTTCAGTAGTAGCCACGTAATGCCTTAGATGTCTATTTGTCAATATTCCTGCTAATCGGTCTTTCAGAGGTGGCAGTTGTATTTCCAAATGATGCATCTCAGTGAAATCACGAAGCAATGCAAAGAATTTCTCTGTAATCATTGCTAACCATATTAAAAACAACTCAGAAGTTCAATTTAATGTGTCCTGGGTAGATTTAACCAACTTCTGGTGTTTTATAAATCCTCTAACTTCCTTTTTTAAAAAAAAAAAAAAAAAAACAAAACAAACTTCAGGCAACAATCTTTCCTTTGATAGAAATGGGCTTTCTTATTGCAGTTTTTGAAGCTTGCTGTGGGTTCAAGAGCTTTTTGTCCTATTAAGCTGCCTCTTTTTAAAAAAGTTGATGAAACTAAACAAACAAGGTTATGTTTAATGCTTATCTTTAATAGACTCTTTAAATTGTTTGTGATACACAAGTGTTTGAAAGTGCAGTGTGGCTCCATCTTCTAATGTTTTTTGAAAAGTATGTCATAACATCTATTCAAAACTATTTTTGAAAGTATTCAGGGTTCTTTCTCAACTTTTGCTCCTACTTATTCTTATCACAGTTTGTAGGAGACTTAAGTTGAATGGGTTTTTCATAAACTTACTTTCTCACCAGTTTCAGTATTGGAAAGAATACTATGTCACTGCATTTTTTTGGAGCTATTTTGAGTGATGAGGCACAGAAAACAAAGGCATGTTGATAATGTGGTGTGTCTCTGTCAATGCTGTTTGTGACTAGTGTTATCTTTGTAGTGACCAGTGCAAATAATCCTCAATATTGTCACAGAAAAGCTTTACGCTGAATGTCAGTCTACCTCCTGGATCTAATAAGAGGGGAGGAGAAACAACCATATTGATAAGTAATTTTTACACACTTATCTTATTTAACAATAAACATAAGTTGTAGAATCATGACTATATAGCCCATTGCTATCTATTGCTGGGGAGGCCTCCTTTCATCACTGAAGGCTTTGTTATCTTTGGCTAGGCAGGTTGCTTCTTTTCCAGAGCCAAACTTAATTCTAATAAATCCACAGCAGCAAATACTTCTAGGCATCACTTCTAATTATTTTACAACGGTAAGTATAGGTCAGATCTAGCAAGGAAGACTCTCAGTCAACAAAGTAATAAACTGAAAATTAACCCATAAATGTGACTGTCAGTTCCTCTTTGGATTAGAAAAGAGCAGAGTAGCTTTAGAGGAGTTATGGAGAAATATCAATTTGATTTACAGACAGTAAACTTTCTGTGGTCTGGGTATGAACATGGATCTTATTTAAGAGCTACCTCTTGTTTGAAGTGAATCTTTAATGCCAGCGTAAACTTCTGAAGAGGAAAAATAAGTAAAGACTATTCAATCTAGTAAGAAAGAGCTGGTAATAGAAATGGAAAATCAAACAGAAATTGGGATCAAAGGTTGAACCCTTGCCCTATATTGTTCTTTATAAAAGATGTATTTTTTCTGAGTGATGCATTTGAACAGTTGCAGCGAGGATGAATTGCTAATCTAAGCAACCAAAACTGAAATTCTTATTGAAAAATGAAACAAACTTGTGAAATGCAGGGGTCTGATACATGAAGTCAGAGGATTCATAGTTGAAATGCATTCCAATTTTATATGTAATTAGGCTAGGTATTACCCTGCTGGTAGGAAAGCTTGGGGATCTTTTGCCAATGTCTCATGTTGGAGTTTGCTAGTGAAGAACTTGTCAAAAACACTTATCAGATTCAGTCAAAAGTTTCTATAGGTTTCTCATCACTATGAAGAGTCACTGAAGAAACGGCTGAGCAAGTTTGAAGTCCTGTTCTTGATTTGGAAAAGTCTACTCTGAACATATTCTCCTGTCACTTAAACTTGCTTATTTTCTTTTTAGCCAACCTGAATGTCTCACTTTCATTGGAGAAAGATCACATCTGGAATGAAATTGTTCATTAAACCATGTTGTCTGGGTATTTTTGGAATACAAAATAAACAACAAACTGACCCAAAATATAACTATTCTCTCTAGTTAAAATTTTATATTTTTCTCAGAAGGAGAGGCTGTGAATAGCTATACTGCTCTGAAGGTGCCTAGAATGGACACTTATAGGGGGTGTGTGTGTGGGGGGGAAGTATTACAAAGGCTGAATTTAGTCAGGCTACCTCTAACCCTGCAAAATCAACTTCTGAATTTAATGTGATTGAGGGTTGAGACAAGATTCTAGGTTTGCCTTTAAAGGACACTTGTTCCAAGCACTATTTTCCTTTCTCTTGAGTCTGTGTTCTTTCAGCTGGATGAAATAGGTTATTTGTTACAGATTTATTGTCCTCATTTCTGTGCCTTGTCTCCCATTCCACAACATATAGTTAGTCTTGAACATATAGATAGTCTTGTTTACTAATAGTATAAAATAGAATTGAGTAATTGGTGATTGTCTTTAGGTAACAAAAGTATGGGTGAATATACTGACCATTTAAAATATAAAGATGAGAATAACGAATCTCCAGAAGTCATACCATTCACTTCACTTAACTGACAGCACAGAAATTAGCAAGCTAACATCTACCCAAAGAAGTTTAACCAAGATGTGTCCTAGGGAATTTAAAATAGATCATATAAAAATAAATAAAACTTAAAATACATGGAGCTTCATGGCTGATGATTTGTAAGGGCAGTAATTCTATTTAACTGGAATGTTTTCAGCTGATATAGTGGTGCCTAGGTCCTTAACAATCACATTTCTTATTCCTTGTTCTTCTGAAGCAGTGTTTGCTTCTATCTTACCTGTAGCTCATGCAAGCAGTAAATGGATTCTACTTTCTCTGGTTGATAGCTGGTGATAGCTGACTTATTCTCCACCATTACACAGTTAATCTGTGTAAAATACAGATTAATCAAAACTTAGTTTTCTGTAACTTTTCTTTTTATGATTGCTTTAATAGGTTGCTTTATCACCCTCCCCTGCCCATGCATTTTTGAAACATTCTTGTGAAGGGATGTTGAGCCACTGACATGGACTTCATTACCCTTGTACAGTCACAATATTCTTGAAGATATGATGAAACTCATTGATGCTGGCTCAAGTGGTTTAAAAAAGAGAAACAACATAGAGGTGGTTTCCCTGGTGCTTTGTCTAAGCTCTCAAGTATATGGGAAAAATGCTATGATCTCTAAATCTGAGACTAGCAACTTTGGTCAAATTCTAAGTTCTATCGAGAGTTTTTCAATCGAAGCACAAATCAATAGCAAGCACTGTGTGTGAATTCTTTAAAAGTTATCTAATGTAAGGCAGTGACTATAAGCTATTAAAATCAGCAAGCCAATATTTGAATACCTTAGGCTTATTTTTCAGAAGTTCTTTTGTACAGCACGTGAAAACAAGTTGTGCTTTATGTTCAGCAGACTATTTGTAAAGAAGTGACCTATGCGAAGTGTTCATACTTTTAGCTGACAGCTGGCCAGCCACTTCCAATTGTTTTCTAGTACTATAACTACTGCAGTATATAGTTGTGAATACATATCCTTACTACATGAAGATACTGTCCCTTTGAGCCTGGTGCTCCCTCCAACATCTGTAGATTGTGAGCCTTCTGCTTCTTGCACAAAAGTCTGCTTATAGAACAGCCTGCAAGGTTGTTTCCCCCCCATACACACACACGTTGGATAGTGCACATTGAAAGCTTATGTTAAAATTTCTGATTGTGTTGGATTGTCATTTAGGGACTCCTGAACTGTCAACCTGTTGACAATTGGCCTGACTTCTGTAAAGTTGTGGAGTTCAGACAGGTCTTACTTGACACTTGCATGCTGTCTATGGTGCAAAGTTTCTGGCTTAGCTGGGCACTCCACTTCTGGATGCTGGGAAGCATTGAGTCTCTGAATCTCGCAAATGCTCCTTGACTGCCTGGACTCTCAGGGCCCTGGTTTCCAAACTGGCTTGCCTCAAAGGCCTTATGAAGTTTTTTGGGCACTCATTTTGGATCTTAGCTTGGGGAAAAAAAGTGGAGAGAGACACACATCATATACTGGTATATGGAAGTCTCATGGGTTTCCTACTTCCAGTTCTGCTCCAAGTAGAGACCAAGTTAACAAATGGAAGTGAACATGTCGTGGATGTAGATATGAAGTCAGAAGAGAGAAATGTGACTTTATTTACAGCCTCAAATGCAGGGGAAGGTTTGTGAAGGAATACTTAAGGCTGTTTCAGACAGCAGCAGCTACAGAGGAGTAGAACCTAGGCTTATTGTTGGACACAAAGTGCTGAGGGTGGAAGTTCAATGGCAGAAGAAGTGGAAGACAGGCTTGAATCCATTAAAAAACAACAATGAAGTGATGACATTATCAATAAATAGCCTGCAAAACTTGGCTTCAACAAATTAAGCTGTTTGAAAATAAGAATTCCAAAAACAAAGTCTCAAAACTCACGTCTGATACTGTGACTTTAAAACATTGCATTTTTTTCAGTTCAATTTAATGTTAAGAAAAGAAAGAACCCTTCTGGCTCTGGCCATGTATGCCAACCATCATCCAGGAGTAAAGTTTTACAGCTGACTTGTAAGCCCCTGAGAGATGGGTTTTCTAATGGAAATACTGACAGCCTCTTAACTTGAGCAACACTAGCAGGCGCCGTTATAATAAATGAGACTGAGAGAGACATGATACAGGCCCACAAGGTAATTAATGGCAAGAGTAAAATAAAATATAGACGCAACATCCCACAGAGAGCATGACTCAATGGAGCAAACTTGTAATAAAGCACAAAGAACGTCTGTTTAGTAAAGAGCTGTGTGAAACTGCTTGTAAAATAAATCATGAGCTAGTGCTAGAGCTAGCTGAGCTCTCTGTATGTTTCTTTTAAATTAGAGGATTACACAACTCCACTCAACTATAAAAAGCCATTTCTGGCAAGGCAGGATCCCACTGTATAATGAAATAAGAAGCAATGAAATGCAAAGTGCACCTATGCAAACAAGCTCTTAGCATACTTTTGAATAGACGTACAGCAGAGAAGTTGAGAATGTACCTACTACCTAATTTTTTAATCATGTAATTTTTGGATAAGCTGTTCTGACTTAATCTAATTGTCTTCTCATTTGGAGTGCTCAATTTTGGTGTTAGGACACATCACATGTCTAAGAAGGCATAAAAATAGTTTGTTTCTCAATTTCTACACTTTTTTTAATAAGCTTTCTTAAAAAACAAACAAACAAACAAAAAAAAAACAGAAAAAGAAAAAAACATACCAAACCCCACAAAATCTATCTCTGTGCTGTTTTCATAATGCTTCCACTGGTTTAGGAAAATGTAGCTATCATAATTGTAGATAAGGTGTTCTTTCTGATTTATATACAGATAGCTTGCTTGTAGCTTATTATTGTTAACTTATTTTTAATGCTCATGTTGCCAAGACAAAAGTAAGTTACTTTGCATTCATAAACCAAATGAGTTAAACATGGCAATGAACATGTTTCCAACAACTCTCAATCTGTTCTACTCTTCAAATTTTGGAAGGCAGCAGACTTAGGGCTGATGTTAAACATAGGTGCAAGCATATGCCATGTAATAGCTACTTTAATCTTTACCAAACAGTTAATGTTGGCAAGCCTCAATCCTACATTACTGGAGTTATGAGTAAAAATACTTAACAAATGATAAACTAAGCTTCAGTGACTTGCTAATTAGCACATGAGGATGTCTAAGCCTGCTATTTAAAACTGACAACTTCAAACTTGAAATATGGTAGCACTACAATATCTAAGTTTAATTTTTTAGATGCAAATGTTGAGTATGCAAATAGAAATGCCTTATCCATATGCGTTTCTGTCATTTTCTGTTTGTTTTCTGTATCCCAAGGGGGAAAAATTGGAAATAACTCTCCATGTTCTCCTGCTAGAAATCTGGCCCAGTGCTTTATTATGTTTGTATGTTTGTATTTGTCTTTCTTGTGGAGCAGTGGTCCATTTAGTTTCAAGTCCCCTATATAGATACTACAGACATCATCTTTATAACATGCTGTTGGAGCTGAAGATACTGTGCTTCAATTTTGAGATGAGGGTGATTCGTGTAAATGTTTTCTCAGCTGCTGCAGTCATGTGAGCTTTGTGCTGGAGGAATATTAACTGTTAATCTCAACTGAAGTGCAGTATGGGCCATGATTTTTCCTCATTCAACATATAGGATCTTGGGCTCTAGTTCCATTTCAGAGCTAGATTATGGATCGTGAAGGATTTTGCTGTGCTCGGTAGGACAATACTCAAGTCTTTTTATTTGGAACACCCTCTTTCCAAAAACCTAGTGTTTTCTTGCATTTGATTGAAAATAATTTTCATGATTTAGCTTAAAAAAAGAAAAAACTGCTTGTATAGACAGAAATCTTATGACTCTCACTTGTACTGTGAAGAATGAATTGCTTATCTGCTGTTTGGAGTTTCTAGCTCAGATTTATAAAACTAACTGGCTGAGTCTCATCGCTTGATTTATAGAGAGGCTGCAGATGAGTGCCTATGTATTGCTGATTTAAACTAGATCTGTTATCTAAATCTTTACTGTGAATACAGCACCAGAAATTACACTTGGTACACTTGACACGTTTTTAGAATATCAGAGAGAACTGAGATGTATAGGCTTTTTAAACAATGGCTTTTTGTTGTTATCTAGTTTTCTATAGCTAATGCAATTTATATCTTAAAGCTATGTGGTAATTTGGAAACATTGTTAACAGTACATGAGGTTTCATGCCCATCACTTTTGGAAATCTTAAGGAATTTGCAGTTTATATTTGATAATGACACGGTAGAATTAGAAGCCTAATTACTCATGCTGTTTTAAAATATTGCAAAAACAGTGCCTTAATTACTGCATTTGAACTTTACGTGTTTTGCTCAGCCCTGTGAAAACTTAATTTCTGAAATTCTGCGAACAGAAAATATTTAGAAATGAAGAATACAAAATACAAAAGGTTAATAGCCATGGCTAGCAATTGAAAAATCAGACAATAGCACCATGGAAAAATATTCCTACCCATTTTTGTCACCCCTGTTGGAGTATCTGCATCTTTCAATGAGTTCCTCTGAAGGTTATCATGGTTTGACTGCAGAGAGAGAAGTCTACTAAAATAACTTTTGTTTCCTCCAAAAGCATTTAAATTAAGGTTCAAAAAGGCCCACTGGTCAAAAAGGCCTTCAAAAGCCTTGAGTCAAAGAGTCACCTATTCCAACCCAGTGGGAAGAAAAAAGCAGCTTTATCCTTTATTTTTAAAGGACAGTCCAATTCTCTCATCGCTGCCTTGTATAAGGAAACCAATGCCTGTCTTCCTTTGCTAGGATAAAACCAGAATTGAGGGAATTGCATAGGTCATGTCCATCATCTACATGTATTTGTGCTCTGAGTGAATGCCTGTGGAAAAGAAGCAATTCTGTGATGTTGGTGAGAAAACTTACTGTGTGATGTCTGTCACTGTCTCATTCTGTGTGAGCATGTTTCTTTCACCTTGCAGAGACAGTGGGTCTAGAATTGCTATGGTGAGACAGTCCTGTAGCTGGCCCACTAGTACTTCTACTCTTTCAAAGCCTGCCCCCATTATTTGTGTATGTATTCCAGCAGAAATAGGAAGATTTTATGAAGATTTTTGTTTTTATTAAAGTATACCCCAAAGAATGCATATCCTGATTGCTAGTTTTATTTGCATCTATATGGGAGACTTTATGACAAGATACTGTGCCCACACACCCCATTAATTCAGATCTTGTTAAGCGTTCCACTGCAGTAGCTTCATTTTTTCAATTTCCTAATGACTAATTTCCTAATATACTTACATGTTTCTGGTCAGGAGTCATTTCTAGAGAGAGAATGCACTCGGACAATAGGGTTTTCTGTAAAGTTGGAATACAGATAGAGTTGGAAGTCTCTACTTCAACCAATGATTAAAGCTCTCTTTTACTGGGGTGCTGTGCTCAGCTTGAGTCCAAGTTTGGTCTTCTGTCCTATGTTTTCATATGGCAGTGTGTTCTGAGCTTGAGTTATGTTGTCATCTGCCAAGCGTTTCAAAACCATTTATAGCCTCATAGTCAAGGGACAGGCAGCATGCTAGAGTGAGGTGAATCTTGATCTCCAAGCACTGCATGCGGTAGTAAATGCATGGGTCAAGTCCCCTGGTTGGGGAGAGTGCCAGCTCTTGCTCAGGAATGTGGCTGCATCCTGACTCGGGCAGATGTGACCTGGGGGACTGCATATGCAGCAATGGTTTAATTGCCCAAATAAGTGTTCTGTTCTCCTGATGTTTTAGTCCTTATGCCCCAAAATCATTTGCCAGGAACTTATTAATTCACTTACTGCATAAATATAATCAATCTTAAAGTATATTTCAGTGCACATAATGTGTCACTAAAAGGTTGACAATTATAGTGAAATGAATGGCATTTAAAATGCACCTTTATGAGTGTTTTAAGTGACCATGTTAAGCAAGTTTGTATTTCAAGTATCACTTAGTTGTTAGTCTTGCATCAGTTTTGAGTATTTGCAGTACAAAGGGACCTGAGTGGCTAAACATGCTTTCTTATTGAAACTTATATTGAAACTACTGAAGGACTTGTAGGAACATACTGAAAAGCAAATGTCTGAGATACAGCTTAAACAGTATACCCTCTGAAGTTAACAGCAGAGTCCTAATCTGCTTCAGGTGGTGGTTGAAACGTATGGTTCTCTTAGTTTGTGGCAGGAAAGGAAATACTCCTGAAGCTAGAGTCTTGCTGACCCTTGCTGGTGGTGGAGCACAGTAAGGGAGGCTGCCTTTATGTCCTTGCTGGAAGTATGGGTGCTTATTTGTGTGTAGATTTTGAATTTACAGATGAAATATTTGGCTTTTTCATTGAGCAAAAGGTATCGCAATGTCAGGTGGGTAAGCTGATATGTAACAAAGTTAGATTTATTTTCTTCCTTTTTCTTTGTAGTATTTAAAACAGCCATAAAATTGCTGACATCCTCTTAAGACTCTTCTCCTGACACTCATCTCCAGATTTGTAATGCGTTACTATGATTCATGATTTGTAGGGATGAATACAAGTAGTAAACTGAGAGGAGGAAATGACAGGTTTCTAATCCTGGGTACCAGTATCTTTAAAGGAAAGCAAATTCTATTTGGAGAACAGCTAACACATTATTTTCTAGTAAATACAGTCAATTTGGTAAAGAACGTGACAGACTGAATCAGTTTTAAAAGGGAAACTGAGAAATTCAGTGTTAAATAATTGTTTTAAGTCATCTGAAGTATTCTAAACCAGAGGTAGGGGGGTGGAGGTATTGACTGTTACGTGGAATAAAACATAAAAGTTGTGTTTCCATTTTGATATCGTTCAGGCAAAATAGAGTCCAGTATTCAATACTTAAAGCAATTTTGACCTCTCAATACACAGAACTAAACGCTTTTGCTCATATGGAAGTACTATTTCTAGAGAAACTGTACTAGCACAGCTATGAGAATAACTCTTAAGGATCAACTTCCTTTATGGTAGGAATAGAAAAATATTCAAAGAAAAATGTCCAAAATACAAAGGAAAATACTACCTATTTAAGTTAATATTAATAACTAAAGGAAAATCACTAACTGTGGTGATCCACAGAATTGTGGAGATATTCAGGTATATTATATAGCTCACTGTAGGTAGTGTTAATAATGAGCAATATTGAAGTACTGACAAAATGGCAAGGTTTTTTTATTTTTTTATTTTTTTATTACAGATGGTTACTGCTTTATGAAATGGTCTGGCTCCAGACTTCGTCTCCATGGGAATGTTTTTAAAACAATTTCTGAAGAGATTTTTCCATTCGAGTTGAATACACTCTAGACTTGTATATACCTTTAATTTCTCTCCTCTGTAGACTCCTGATTTTTTAAATGTTGTGTTCTCTCATGAATAATTTATCTTCCATGATCTTTCCTTTGTGCATCTGATGAGCATGTGATTTGTTTATTCATGGTTAACCGTCCTGCTTTTGCTGTAGAATTTCCGTACTAACTTCATTGCACCATATATTTGATGTAGGATATTATTATTTCATTCTTGAGCACTCTAGATATTTTCTTCTTATACAACATGGTCATTTTATTCCTGCTGTCACCTCAGTACATGACTTTCTTATAGCAGTTCTGGTGCCTGTTCATTTTCATGTTTAATTATCAAGAGTGGAGTCATTATGCTATAGTGCTTCGTTTCATCGTTGTGACAACCACCTTCATCAAAGGGAAAAGTTTATTATAGTTGAATAATACTGTATGTAGTCATAGAATCATGAATGTCTTCAGAAGCAGACTGATTACAGAAAAATAGTTGATTGAATCTTGATGGGAAGAGGACTTTCAGGTCTCTAGCTATTGATAGCTAGTATCATACTGTACCAATTATTTTGAACTTCAGTGCAACTTTAGAGTGCAGATAGGTCTCTAATTCTTCAGAATTTCTCTTTCTTTAGATTAAAACAACAACAACAAACCCTGCACACAAACATGAGCCAGTACAGATTTTTCAGTGTGCGCTGTGAGGAAGCTTTTAAACAATTTGTACGTGTTTTCTTACTGTCCTTCTAAATAGTTAATTCGTTACTTTCTCACACACAGTGTTTGCCACAATATATACAGTGGCTATTCAAATATATATTTTTTTCATTAATTTTGTTTTCTTTTCTGCTATTCCTGGTAGTCAAATATGTACCACGTGTCTACATCTTTTTAAAGCTAATGGAGTAAAGTGGAGCAGGCTGCTCAAAGCAGCCTGGCCAATTTGATCCACGGACAAATTGATCTGCCACTGAATCTTTTCTTAAGGCTTTACACTGTGATTATGGGTAATGGGGACTGGCAACTACCTGTATAGGAAGAGAAGTTATACATCTGGGTCCTTGAAGTGTCTTGCAAAGGTTTTCCTAAAGCAGTACAGATTTAGCTGTTACAAAGTTACCTGGCAGAAAGGATGGTTTTGATGCATTTTGCTGTCTTCTCAGATTTATTCTGGTCAAAGATTACTTCACTTGATCGACCTCTAGCCTCAGTGGTATACAGAAAGTCATGAGCTGACAGCACCCGGGATACTACTCCAAGCAGATGGGAGCCTGATGTTCCCACTGCTGTTGCATCTGTGCCAGGAGATACGGGGAATGCCAATGTTAATGAAGGGTCTAATGATGGTTGCTGATTTCTTGGGTCAGCCACTTAGCATGTTGGATTAAAACAACAGAAATCTAGCAGCTGGGACACTAAAGTTGCATTTAACATAGGCAGTTGATATTTGCTGTTTATAGATGAGAGAAGCATTCTGTAGTTGCCCTGTAATATTGCACTGTTTCTTTTGGAGAGCAGTGAGACTGTGAGGAGGGAAACTATTCTCACTGGGAATCAACTGCACAGCATTTCTGAGCTCTCTGCCTGTGATCCATTCTACACGTTAACACTAGCACTGGGATGTTTTAGTGGGTTTCCATGGCACTGTGACCTTCTTTTTCAACAGGCTGACCTGTCAAGAGGCCTAGATCTGCAGTTTTCTGTACCTCATATGTCCTAAAAGTCCAGGGATATTTCCTACTGGATAGTGTCTGCCAGGAGATCTTGTATTATTCATAGCAAGGTCAAATAGAATCACGGTCTATAATGTTTCAGGGATATTAAGTGTGTTCTGTTAAACCTTTCAGTGCAGAAATATATGGGGATAAGACAGAAGAAGGACTTCTAGATGGCTTCTCAGCATGCAAAATTAGATGGATGAATTTGTTATAATAAATGGGCAGTTTAGTGTGCATTCTCATTCTGCTTATGAGCTTTCATATTTCTTTATTATGGCATGATATTAAAATGTGAGCTCTTCTACACCTGACAGTTCTGTTGGACTTGGTTGAGAAGCTATTCGGATAGATTATGGATGAAGAGCAATGTTCCACAAATTCTGCTGGAGTTTCTGATTAGTTGGATTGCTTATAGCCAGAAATATGTGGGAATGGCTGCAAGTCTATTGCCTCTGGCTCTAGTTTGTCTACAGTATGAGAAAACTAGTTTCTGCAAATGACTACCTTTTCTGTGGATATGACTGCCAGGAGTCTTATGCCACCCTTGGGAAGCCAATGCTTTAACAGACGGAAGGAAAGTAGTCAACCACAAGAAAAAGGCTGGGGTAGGATTAGTATTTTACCCATAAAAATTTATTCTGTTTTGAGTACAAAATGCAAATGCATTTAGCAAGCTGTTTCCTGGATTTACTATCACTTTAGAAACTGAGTTCTCTGAAGAAGTAAATGATTGTAGAATCAGAATTGGTGGCTGCAGTGAGCATAGTGGAAGGCTGCAGTGATGGTTAGGCAGATGATTGATCCATGCTTTGGATATTGGTTTGCTGTAGATCCTTCTTCATGACTGATTTAAAGCTTGGAAGTAAATAGACACAGGCTTTGAAAAAGGCAGGATGCCATGGCTAATGTAAAACAAAATGCTGGGAACGCTGACTATTCAGAGATATAGGCAGGATCGTGTTAACTTAAGTCCTATGAAAGCAGCACTGATACTCCTAAACTTTATTCAGACTTTCCAAGTGATTCAAATCCTGATGCCCAAAATGTCAAAGAAATTGCCCATTTGCTTTAGGTTTCCCCCAAGCCTTCTCATTCTTTTTTCAACTGATGTTACCACTGAATGAACAGTCATGCATTATGCAGCAAAATTATTCTATGGAAAATGTTCAGACATTGAAATTAATGGAATAAGTATGTTCTAACTGCTAAACACAAAGGATTTTGAAGCATAGAGATAAGAGAGAGCCAGCAACAGCTGGCTTCTTTAAGAATTCTAATTCATTATTTTTTAAATAAAGAAGTCTACATGAAGCATCTTTTGACTGAGCTGCAGAGAGAGAATCCCCATTACTTATACTCTTAGCCTAACATATTGCTTTTTGTACTTTGCTAAGAGTATTGGAAGAATGCTACAGATGGTCTCGCTCAAGTGTTCTGTGTCCTATCAACTAGATGAGTCACTTTGGAAGGTGATAGCTTTTCAGAATGAAGGATATTAAATATTTTCCTTCTCCATCAGGGCAAGAATTTTTGTCTCTGTGTTGAACTTCTATAAATAACATTTTTCATTTTTCTGGAGAGCGAGGATGAAAAGTGTGCAACCAGATTATTATATTAAATTTAGATTAAATTCAAGTTTTGAAGGAGTCTGCAGTTGGAAGTGGTTTAAATTCAGGTATTTTTGTCCCTTGATCTTGTAAGCTGCATTCATGACTTAATACTGGAAAATGGTGAACTGATAACTAAGGGTTTCTTTATACCAATGAAAGACTAATGTTAATACTGATCAATGAACAAAAACTAGGCACACCCTGTGTGCCAGAATGGCATTGTAGAGGCAGTCTCAGATTGGATATGGGACAAATCAATATCTGAAATTTAATAGAATTTGATTTGATAGGTCTAGCTTTTCATGTTCCTAATCTAAATTTATTCTTTTTTTTTTTTTTTTTTGAGTTTAAAGGGTATATTTGGTTCATCAAAAAACAAAACAAATGAGAAAAACAAACTTCAACAAACTTTAATAGCAGGTGATATCGGTATTGTTAGATTCTTGTTGCTTTTCCACACCGATGAAAGGTGGAAAAACTGACTATTTCGTTAGGAAGAATAATTTATCATGTTAATGTATACTGTCAGCTAGCTTTAGGAGGTAAATTGAACTAAAGCATTTTGTATGTAGAAGAATCCATTCTTATTTTGAAGTATATGAAGTGTGCTTTTAAGCTCTTTATCAGAAATTATAATTGCATGGGCTGAAAGGCATTGGTTAGATGATCATAAACCTGTTCAGAAAAATGGGCAGGGAACAGAATATTACTTGAAATAGATGATCCTTTGAGGAACTTCGCTGATCTCAGCAGGAGAGAGAAGGACTCTTCACTATGGAAGCTCAAGTTTGTGCTGAAAATCATGATTTCTACGGAAACTGCCCTATAGCTGACTCTTAAAAAATCTAGCAGGAAAATCTACCAGGAAAAGCCTTCTAGAGAATATTTCGTAGCTACACATACCTACAGCTTAGAAAGCAGATGACAGAAGATGACCCTCAAGAATGAGAAACACTTATAAAAATACATTTATATATTTGGGTACAGGCAAAATTTATACTTGTATATTAATGAGATTGGTTCTGTTTGTGATTAGTTTCTTAAATTGGATCACATGTATCTTAGGCAGTAGGTAGGATTTAAATGCAGCAATTTCCAAGCACACTGACTGTGCAGCTTGTTAAGGTTACCTTTTATCTTGAAGAGTCTTATTAGTTAATATCAACGTCATTAGCATTTACTTATTTGACACCATCTTGGTCTCTTGCCTTGATTGGATTAATTGGAAGGCCTGCATAGTTGAAATGTGTTTTTTTTTTTTTTTTTTTTTTTTTTCCTGTAGGATACACTGGATAAATAGACTGGAGAAAACACCTTGTATTCTTATTGTGAAGAAGCAAGCTTTCATATTTAGAAAAAGCCGCAGTAGGAAAGAGGATGGGAAATCTCATATGTAGGGCCTGCTCTTATGTCCTACAATTGTAATACAAACGAATATCTTTGTTCCCCATTCCTCCTACTCCCAAAAGTTGCAGGCCATTTTCACAAGCTTTGGAAAAAAATGCCCGATTTTTATTTATTTTTTTTAATACAAAGCAGCAAAGGAGCAGCAAAGCTACTAGAGCTGCTTGCTCCTTTCCCTTAAGAAGGCAAAGTTTCTAAGTAAATTCCTGGTCTGCATTCCCCAGAGCATGCTGAGCCATTTGTGTTTCCATGAGCACAGTTGCCCTTGAAGCCACCCCAAGGCAGTATACCCTGTAGCTCTCCAGTACAGAGTTGTGGCTCAAATCCAAAATTGAGTTTTATGAATATGGGAAGGCATTGTTAGGAGTGAAAGGAAAAGAGAGAAAAGTAAAGACATTTCTGACTCCAATCATGTTAAATTATTATTCCTTGCTGTTAAGAACATCTTGTAAGACAGAATGGGCAGTTGTCCCTTCAGCTGCATGGAAAAGAAAACAACTGCATAATGTGGAGCAGAGGCAGGATATGATCTTTCCCATGTGGTTGATCAATCTGCTGCTTCGTTGCTCACTCGCACATTCACTCTTTCAAAGTGAAAATAATGACAATCATAATAAAGCACCACTATTGATACAGCTCCATTACAGCCTGGTTGAGTTCACTATTGCAGATAAAAATCCATAGTGAGAGAAGGAATTAACTTATCTGAAATTAGTGTAAGGCATTTCAGTTGTGCTTTTTTCAATATTAATTCTCTTTAAATGTTGAAAGCAATTACTACTTAGTAGCTTCAAACCAGCACCATTTTGCAATTGCATTATAAATGTGTACCAATGATATTGCTGTGCAGCCAGTGAGAGCTTGAAACATTTGGAATGAAAAATAATAAAACTATCTCATAAATAATTTTATGTAACTTCAATATACAGCAGACAACCATATAAATAAATAGATCTCAAGTAAGCACTGTGTTGAGTTACTTAGTGTTTATTGCAGTTATTTCTGTTCTTATTATTTAGTATGTAGACCGATGGTATCAAACTATAAAACGCAGAACTTAGTTTTGACCTCTGCTCCAAAGCTTTTTCTAGTGGAGAAATGACACCTTTACTCAACAGTGATTTTAAAATGACCTAAAACTCCTGAAGCCTTTGTACATAGGACCTCCAGGGTGAGTACACAAGTCCGAAACAATAATGAGCTCTCTACAAGGTTGGCTGCAGGAACTTATCTGTCATTCTGACATGCTAGAAGAAATCTACTGGAAATGTTGGTGGCAAGAACATGAAATGGACTTGTTGAGATTTAAGATATCCAAAAGCAGATAAATGTGAAGACATTCCATTAATCAACCTGACAAGAAGAAAATCCAGACAAAGGGGAAGTATACAGCTGTCTAGCTAAAGCATGATTCATTAGTATTTTTTCTTATATACGTTCCAGTACTAGAGTGTTTCTTGAATTAGTCTCACAAACTTGTATAATGCTGGCTGTTACTTCACATAGTAGCTTATAATTTGACTTCACTCCTGTAGCGTATTGGATCCAGTGCCTTGCTTTCTTTCATACGGCACTGGAATTAACAGGATACAGTATACAGAGGGCTTATGCTTGTGGTAGGTGATTTCTAACTACCTAAGAGTGTTGCCAAAATATTTTATTCTTGTTTTAATAAGTAAGGCAAAACTTTACTCTGCAAGTTTTGCAGTCTGAAGTTCTATGCTTAGCTGGAAGTCATGCAACCATGTATTAGTATAGGCACAATATACTTGGATGGGTAGGTGAAATACCATAAACTCCACTGTTATTGAAGTTTGTACAGTGACTTTATCACCAGTTTTTGTAATGTATACTGTTTTAGATCACTACATAGCTACAGTATGGCTTTTATCTTCTTAGTGTTTGGTAAAAACTTCTAAACTGTCGGTGTCTAAGAAAGCTTACATGTTTTCAAACTTTATGCCAAATAAAGGAGCAAACTCAAGACATGAGAAGTCTTGCAACGAGTAACTTATATTAGCCCATTATTCTCTGTAAGGAATGTATATCTAGTAGTTTGTCTAAAGCTGAACTCCATATCAAACAATATTTAACATACTAAACATTCTTTGTGCAGAAAAATAGTAACAGCAGTTAAATCATAGGCATTTTTTCCAAATCTAAAAATATTATGAATTTGCTAGATGTTATATTGGAAATGTTTGTCTGGTCATAAGGACTTGATTGTATACAGGAATTGAAAGTATTCATGTAAGCATGTATGATTCTGTTTGGACTCATGAAGTGTGAAATAGTGTGATAAATACTAATGAATGATTACTGATGTGCTATATTAGGTAATAGAGAAATGCTTGCTCATTTTCACTCCATCTGGAAGTAATAATCTTTATGTGTGATATTACCAACACTGATTTATGCGTCTGTGCCTTCATGTTCTGTAACTTTCCTTGTAGGAAAGTAGTAAACAACTGCATTTTACTACCACAGCTTGTGTCTGGAATGCCATCTATAAATGTGTTCAAAAGAGTATACAACTCTAGATGCAGTGCCTTAGTGGGAGGCATCTGATGTTCACTAAGAAGGTCTTTCAGTGTTCTTTGGGAGTCTCTCTTCACACCTCTATCACAATGTCTTCTACGAATTTGAATTAAAAATTGTCTTCCTGATGTATTTTAAGAATGCACAAGATCAAGAGGAAACAGTTGCAAAACAACCCCAGATCTTCATTGATGAATACCATTAAAACTATCCTGGCATTTTGCTTTTTTTTTTTTTTTTTTTTTTAAAATCTGGGAGCAAAGTCAACATCTAAGACCTAGAAGCACGTCATGTGAATCAAGAGCCTGAAGTCTACAGCTTCATTATTTACTTGCACCATGCTCTAGGACCTGAAAAAGCTTGCTTGTTCTCACTGGGATCTCCAGCAGAAAAACTGCATGTGGAACTGGGTTTTACTTCCTGAATAAAAGAAGAATTTATAATTTTTTTTTTCAACTATTAAACTCTGTGGCTCTGTTCCTGAATAACGCCAGAACTGGATTCTAGAGCAGTTCATATAAGATAGATCACCATCTATGCACATCCCTAAAATTAGATATATTGAATAGCAAACTGGCATTCTTTCCTCATTAATAAGTTTTAAATTAGCTGTAAGTCTAAAAATGTTTTCTAGTAACTATAAAAATCAAGGCATTATAGTTCAGTCCCTCATTTTTCTCTCTGTACATCACTTACTGTTCTTTCTGTTCTTGTTCTCCTTACAGCATAGAGTCGGGTTCACATCTATTCTGAACACAGGCAGTCTGCTCTGGTGTCAGTTCTTCTTATGAAAGCTGTGTGGTCATGGGATTTCAAATCTGTGACTGAAATTCTTTGGTGCCACAATGAGCTATTTGGCATGATGTACATCTACAACTGGCATGAGCTCCTGTAATCTGATAAGGAAGAAAGGGTCAAGTCAGGCAGTCAAGGGGTTGGGGAGTAACCTAGAGAGTAAGAAGTTAGGCAGTGTGCAACTACATATAACAACTGCAATGTGTGACTAAAAGCTAACTAGAACAGACATAACTTCTTTATCTGCTGTACTCAAACTGAAGCTTCTAAAATCTTGATTTTAGAAAAGCTGCACACTCATTTAAAACCCTATGTAAAAAGGTATTCAGTTCCCTTAGGGTCATAATAGTATGAGTTTTTATATGCTTATCCTGTGAGCAGTTAGCCTGGAAGAAATAATGTAGCCTTGCTTCACAGGATGCAGATAACTGGGGAAAATACTAGGGAAGTGACAACTGCAATACAGTTTAGAGCAGTACTCCTTGGAGGCACAGCAGATGAGGTCCGGTGTGTCTAATACATCTAAACTTTTCTATTGGAAGCAGGATATAACATCTGTGAGGGCTGCTGTGCTTCTGGGGTTCATCCAGGGCATTTCAGCTAAAAAAAAAAAAAAAAAGTGACCATGTTGAGTAAAATGATTATTTTTTCACATGGTGTCCCCAACAGTGTGGAACCAGGCTCTTATTGCCTGTGCTAAAACATTAGCTTGTCTTTTGCAGAGTAAGGTTTATTTCCAAGACTAGTTCACCTTTTTTCTAGGTGAGCACAAACACAGAAAGGTAGAATGAAAAATTGTCTACTCTTTGTCAGCAGGGAAAAGAATCATTGCAAAGGTGGTTTGTTTGTTTGTTTGTTTGTTTTGAGATTTACAGAGAAGGGATCAATGTAGGAATTTATTCTGCATTCCTCAGAGCAGGTATTTCAGAATGTTGTATTTCTCAGTAAATACTGGCAATTCTAATCTGATAGCTTGGGAAGGTGGCTTCTTTAGGATCTTTGAGTTCTATGAGAATGACAACATGATAACCTGAGTCCTCAAATATTTCTAATAAGTTTTTCATAAGACTTCACCATCTTGACATGACTGCAGTACATTTATTGTGAAATATGCTCATCAGAGATTAAAGCAAGATGCAGTGTTATGAATAATTATAATTTGTATTCAAATTCCTTCAAAATTCAGTGTTGGGTTGGAAACTTAAAAAGTAGCTACACGATATTTAGTAACAAAAGCGCTTGAAATGATATTGATCTTTGACTTCTAGTGTGTAACCTTGTTTCTTTGAAGTCAACGGGATTATTCTCACTGGCAAATTAGCAAATTTCTTTCTTGCCAGAGTTTCTTCCTCCCTTATTTTAAACCAGTATATGTCCTTGTAGTTATGAATTGCCTTCCATTATGGTGTTCATTCTGAACAGTTGTTTTCAGGCTATTTATTATAGCCTCTTACACATTGATAGTTTAGAAATCAGTTCCACAGATGGTGTTAATCTCAGTTTCTGGCCAAGCAATGAGAGCTTGGATTAGCAATGAAAAGTTTGGCGTTTTGTATTTGCACCTATGAGAGAAATGTTGTTCTAGGAAAGTATTGTCTGTTTAATAACTTACAGCTAGAAGCCTTGGAAAGGCATATGAACTAGGAACTATGGGAATTCTAAAGGAAACGGTTACAAAGCTAGAACAAACAAAAATACCTTATTTGTGAGCTGTGGATTCATCTCTCAAATAAAATATGGAGTACTTAGTATACTGTCTACTGCAAAAACACTTGTTAATCAGTGATGATCTGCCAGGGTTGTCTTCTCATTCAAATATCAGTGCACGTCATGTTTGCTGGGTCATAAGGTTTACTTCAACACTCAGCACTTACCTGACTTTCAAAAGACCAAAAAAAACACCCAAAACCAACCACCCAAACCTCTGCCTGCCCCTCCCCCCCAAAACAAAACAAAAACAAACAAACAAAACCAACCTAAAACTCATAAAAACACTACTTAATTTTTCATTTGACTCTTTGTCAAGGAAAGACTAAGAGATTTCATGTGACAAAATAAATTTGATTCAACAGCCTTTGAAAGACTGCAGAAAAAGCAACGAGTTCATTGCCAAAAATTACCTTAAAGAAGTGGTAAGGTTGTCTGGTAGTATACAGTGCTGTCCCAAAATGCCAGGGTTAAGAGAAGGGAGAAAAAAAGATGTCCTCCAAGTTGTCTGGACAAACAGAACAAGGGGATGAAGAAACCCAACACCTCTTCAATGTTTTCCTGGAACTAAAGCAGTATCTTGTATATTATAACCCGAGTGCTTGTGTCTCTTGCTGGATGTGGTGCACGCGATGGGGAATTTGGTCATGGCAAAAGGTTTACTAACATGATCTTTTAAAGTTTGATTTCTAATTGAGTTATGTGTGAAAAGAACTTATGTGCATCTTCTGGGCTGTCAGTGCAATGTTGGAGATGGTTGACTGAGCTCCTAAGTCTTCATGGCACAGTATTGTGTTCAGTAATTGAGAGATGGTGGTTTAAATTTCAAGAGCAATATAGTCAGTTCAGCAAGAAGCCACCTCCAGGTTAATTAGTGTGCTTCAGTTTTAAGGCTTTCATCAGTGAACTCCATATTTTTAATTTTCTGAAATAGGAAATGTTTTTGAAACTTAACGAGGCTGATAGAGTTGATGTGTATGTGCATACTTAAAAATGCTCTGCAGTTTGTTCAAGGTACAAAATAGTGTGTGATTCCTAAGTGCTTCTCCATACTCCCATAATTATTTATAGGTTGTAGTGACTGACATGAGAAACAGAATTCTCTGCATCCAAAAAAGCTTGACAGCTTTATTACATGTTGAAAACAGTGACTTGAGTGTAAGACTGATGCTACCAGCCTTCCTCCACAGAATACAGCCCCCTCTACCTTGGACAATGTTATCTTATAACCATCTCTTTTCTATTTTGTCAAAGTGAGTGCTGTGCAAGCTATAATTACTTGAAAAAAGTTGCTTCATGCTTTCTGGAATTTTCTTTGGTCGCAGGTATGTTTTACAAGCTTGTTGAAGGACTCATTGATCTCAGGTCTGTCTCCAATGTATCTTACACCTCCTGCATGCTTTTTGGCCAGGTGTTAACAGCTATGTTCCCATGAGATTCAGTGCATTTTTTCATGTGAAAAGAAAATTAAGAATGAGTCACAGCTTATAGCTCTGTTTTTGACATAACAGGTATTCAACACACTAGTTCATGAAAGAATGAGGGAAGTCTGTATGCGCTTTGTAGTCAGGCTTTTGCTGTCTTCCAAAATCGAATAAACAGCTGTTTCTTGAAATGCAAATGTTTCACTTCCATCCAAACTCTCGGCATGGACAGTCAGACTAAGTATGCTCTCTCCTCCTTTAGTCCCAGCACATCTACTGATCCTTTTTCTTGTAGGGGAATTGTCATGGTTTTGTTTTTCCTTGTTTGAGATTTATCTTTGTATATCTTTGTCCTGCATGATAGCAGAACTTGTCAACAAGATGGACTCATATCTGGTGAAAATCTGAATCCAAGTTGGACCTGGGCATTATTTAGTTATGCTGCTCTCTCCAGGAAATACACCAGAGTGATTTTTGCCTAGATGACTCCACACGTGTTTAAGCAGTGCCTTGCCTTTACTTGCAGGAACCATGATGAAATCTGAGGTGGACCCGATGAATGCGAGTATTTAGAGTGAACACAGACTTTAATAGAGCAGGATCTCTCCTGCAACAAAGTTTAAAATTTCCTCGAGTCTTGGGCATAAATTTACAATCTCAGGCTAACGTGAACTTACCTGTATACATCTCCAAGTGTGGCTGTTATGTAGTCCAAGAATTAGGTGACTCAAAGCACTCTGCAATGCTTATTGTTCCTGACTGCACACCCTTAGGAAACTCCACATAAGGGAAATATAAGTTGCAGGTGCACCATGGATGGTGCATATTGTACTTGCTAATTCAGTTATGTATGCCCATCCATTCTGTGCTTGTGGTAAAGCTTTTTGGGGTCAAGGCTTTTTTGATATTTGGGACCAAAAGTATTTGAGGAGAATTATTTTAAAATCATTGTTTTGAAGATGCTACAAAATTAATTGCACCTATTTGAGTAGGTGCAAATCAGTGAGTAATGTAGCTACCTGTATTTAATTAAATGGAGTTGGTCAGTGTTTAGCCTTACTAGGCTAATTTGTCTGGACATTTGCACCTGAGAATTATCTAGGAAGAGCAACAGTGGTACACTCAGATCTGGCCATTGTTTTTTGTTATGCTTTTACTACAAAACCACAGCACTTTCATCTAGTGTAGAGGAGGTCAAGCACTTCTGAGGAGCTCTGTTAGCATTTACGGTGTATCTGCAGCATGCCAGCCCCGCAGATTATGTGGTTACCCATGTTTCCAGTAGTGTGAAGCCGACTATGAATGAACAGGGCTGTTTTCTTAGATGTCCTCAATAAATCTGACTTTTCAAAGGAAATAGATCTTCAACTTGTTTCTAATAAACCCATTGTATAAAAATGATGCAAGTGTTGCATTTCCTGCAGAGTTAGGTTATTACTAGTGAGGGGAAAACAATCAGCGTATAATGTTCCTGAAAACCCCTCTTCATGAAAACTTTTGCAGTAAGATCCTGACAATAACTATGCTATTTTAAAGCCCTACACTTCTGATTCAATGCTATTGCTTTTATTTGTGATATACGCAAAAACTCATTAAACTGACATATTTTAACCTAATGAAAATGTAAATACTGCTTGGTGTGTGGGGTATGGGGAACCTTGAAGTATTTCAGCATAACAGTAAAAAAAAAAAAAAAAAAAAGGGGGGGGGCAGGGAGGGAGGCACGCTCTGCAATGTGTTTGAAAACCACATTAAAACCATTAAAGTTTCTGCCTGAAACTTTAGCCCACTTTTATTTCTATATAGGGAAAATAATAATGTTGGAATGACTTTGAAATTGTGCTCTCTATTTGCTTTTCAAAGCCTTCACCTTTTTATGGAGGCAAAACTATAAATTGTACTCTCTCAAAAGTATGTGTGCATATGTATATATATAAATACATATAAAAACTAGGAGTTCCTTAATTCATAATAGGCCTCATTTCTTACACTTTTAAAATTGCACAGTAGTTGATGTTGCTGTTGAATAAGTTGCTTTGAGGGGAAGGCAGTAGGAATACTCTATATGTGTGCTGGCAGTGTTATATGCAGTTGCATTTAATGTTTCTGTGGAAAGGAAAAGCTGTGACTGAAGGAAAAAAAACAGTGCTATCACGTGTTAGTGTTAATGCGTTTGACAGTTTTCTTTTCAGCTCCCTCCATTTAGAATTATTGTTTCTGTTTCCTGGGATGTTTTAAAAGCTATGACCAGTCAATTGTCACCAACTATCAATGCAGTTATGTACATATGCAAATAAGAGATGCCTTTTTCAAACCTTCAGTGTCTTTTGAGAGGATCTGTTTTTCTTCTGTGCTGTCTGTTGCCAGCAGACACGTCAAGTACAAGACCTTTGTAGTCTCTTATGCTTTCCTTGCTGCTTTTGTCAGAGGCGATTTTGAGCGTGTGTAGTGTTTCTGAAAGCCTTATCAGCCTTCTAGTGCAGGAGCCGAGCAAGTGTAGTTAGTCTTAGAGGCTGTTGAGTGGCTGATGTTTGGAAGACACCCTGGGCTCAGGCAGAGCTTCTCCCTGTGCTGGGAGTGTGCCCTCCTCTGTCTGTAGGTGGCAGTGAGCACACACTGTGCGACAGTGCTGCGACACGGGGTCACCAAGTCAGAAGCTACTTGCAGATTCCTGTTTTCAGAGACCTTTTTTTCCATGGTATTTTATTTTATTATTATTATTTTTTTTTTTTTTTAAATGAAATTCTGCAGGGCTTTAGAGATTGAATCTCTTTGTAAGTGTTGTTGACCTTTGAGCAATAAAACCTCCGCTGATTTCCTCTCATTCCAAATGCTGATGTTTTATATCTGTTCTCGAAGCTAGCATTCGTTTATGGCAGGGGTGTATTTTAAAGCCTATTTTTTAAATGGGAAAGGTTATAAATGTAGCTTCCGTTATTACTAAACCAGATAGAACATGCTAATTTCTCATTCCATCCCCTTCTTGAAGCATTTCTTTCTGCTGTTCAGCCAGCCTTTGAATTGAGCACCGTGTGAATGCCTATTTTAAAGGTATCCTTTAAAGCCGAAAGACTTGCTGTGGTTCCACTGGGGATCTGAGGCCCTAGGAAAAAAGTAAAGCATGTGGAGAAGCAGCAGGACGGCTGCTCTCTGGGTAGGTGAATGTGAGTGCTCCTGGGGTGTGTGTGCTGGGGCAGAGATGGATGTCTGCTGTGGAAGGTCAGCCTGGCCCGCGGGGAGGAGGGAACCTAGAGCAGGGAGCAAAAGAAAACTTCTAGGTCTGCTGAGGAATAAAGTCAGATACGAGGACAGACTGTAAGGCATGAAAAATGAGGCTGAGGGTTTGTCTCAAACTGAACCCTGCTAGTACTAAGAAAGCGCTTGGTTTAGGCTACTGTCACCAATGTGTTTTTTCCAGTAAGGCTGCTTAATTCCTTGTCTAATAATATATTCACATTACATCTTTTCCTTTTTCTGAGCCCAGTAGATGTGTTAAAATATTACAGCCTGTATGGATTTGTGTGCAGTAATGGTTCTTCAATCTGATACCGAGGGAGTGATGTTTAACAATTCCCAGTGGGAAAGCTGGAATAGGGAAAAAAATATCTAATATGCTGGTGAATATTCAGTCTTTCATCTTTAATAGGAAATATGATGGGGACTGTTATTTCTGTCATGTGTGAAGATTATTCTCATTTTTTTTCTTTGTATATTTTCTCCCACATTACTATTTACATTACTTAACTCCAGATTCCAGATGGGACATTACTAATTTTCAGCTCAGGTCTTTGGAGTGATCTCAATGTTTAAAATGAGTGTAAGTGAAATCAGAATGAAATGGAAAAAAAAACAAAACTGTAGGAAAGGCATGTCTCTTGTGTATCATATGTGCCACCTGACAAAAAGGGAGATTATCACTTTCTCCTCTGTCTCCTGAGAGACATCTTTCTGCGTGTTGTCCATACTTGTGTACTATACAGTGCTGCAAATTCATTGGAATAAATTTCTCAATTTTGGGGCAACTAGATACAAAAGACTTCAGATCTTCGGGCGTTTGACAATTTTTCTATTTTAAGGGCCTAAAGTAGTGCTGGTACAAGTGGCAAGGGTAAGGCTGAGGGAAAAACACTGAGGTTTCCCTTTCCTGTCCATACTGTTCTGGTCCCTAGGTGTGAACACACGATATGTACAGCACAAAATTAAAAGGAGCAAAAATAACTAGAGTTAGGCCAGGAGCTGGTGCTGATACAAACTACTAGCTGGAGGTCCTGCGTTACCCACTGCTGGTAGACATCTGAGTGATCTCAATTAAACTTTTTTTTTTTTTTTTAATAAATATGTAATGAATAGTCTTTTTTAACTTGTTTCAATTTAATATGCAGTTCTTGTGCTAAATAATGATTGCTTGAGCAACTCCAGTTAGGTGAGAAGTCCTACCTTCAAGCTGCTATATATGTGCCTTTGGGGTCTGCATCTCAACTCCCCTTCTGTCAAAGCATTCTTCTGTCATTGAGGTCTGATGAGATAAATGTGTCAAATAGTAAAGACCCTACATGTCGGAGGAATGGAGTGCACCAGGAGTTGCACTCGGGCACTGTAAGGTAGGTAAAGTCACTCTGTGAGATCTTGATCAAGTAAACAATGAATACAAAGAGATGGAGTCACAGGATACAGTGTAAAAGCACTGAGAAATAAAAAGCACACGTGGGAGAAAAAGTGCATGTAAAGAGCATTTCCAAGATGCTAAAAATGAATGCACATAAAAGGAAATGTCTTGCATATGAGCAGAGAGAAGTAGAAGCAGCAGCATCAATTAGTCTAAGCCTGGGAAAGCAATTTGACATCCAAGAATTCAGATGAAATTTTGTGCCCCTTGGAGTCAGTCTTGGCCATAAGAAGTCTGTAGAAGTAGGATTACTATCTAAATGTCTGCTCTATGTTACTGGAGACCTACATTCTTTCAGATTAAAAAACAAAAAGTTATTTTAAAAACAGATGTACTCAAATATATGCTTAGATCTAATTAAATGAGATCATAATGTTATAAAATAAACAGGTAAATGTGCCCCTGGCCAGGTGGACTAGTTAATCTATTCTTGAGGACCTTTACCTGTGTGGCTCCTTTGGCTTTGATTCTTGTTTATATACCTAATTTTGGCTGCTTGTTTATATACCTAATCTAAAGCAGATGGACTCTTTGGTAAAGGCGTTGTTTGCTTGAAATTTTCCACAGAACTGAGCTGTTACTGGATGAGATGTTTGACATGAAGTCAGAGAAGTGAAAAATGGAATTATGCAAACTGAAAAGTTGTTACTGGCCATACCTACTTCAGAAATCATTTTCCAGGTGTTTATATCAGTAATTGCTTTGGTAATGTTCCTCCTGATAGAAGAATATGCTGACAACTATTTCAGTTAAATACTTTTTGTTTAAAGTCTATTTTATTATGAAAAATACATTATTATTTTTTTTGGTTTCCTCTTAATTCTTCTCAGTATAAACTTTTTCTAACAAATGTCAATCTGAGGGGACTTGACTAAAAAAAATACCTACAGAAGAACATCAAGTCACAACTATTTGGTATGAAGAACTAATCATAATGTGGCTGTGTGTTAAAGAATACCTCTTTGTGAATGGTAACAAAGTTGGAGTAAGCACACCAGATGAACTTGTGATCTATGAATCGACCAGTTAATATCAAATTAGAGCTCCGGCACCTACTCTATTCCCCTTGAAAGGCAACGGTGACATTTTCCTAACAGTGAAAGCTGCTTTTTTGTTTGCTTTGCTTGACTGCAGAAACAAAGTGATGAGTCTGAATTATCTAAAGGTTAATTAAGAAGACAGAATGATGTCAAAGGCCAGATCTTCCCTCCTTATTCACAGAAAAGCCCACTGACAGTCATCTGAATCTTAGTTCCATAGGACTGAACAGTCAAGATATTAGAGCACAGAGATATGACTGCGATCTTAAATCCACTTGTGGCTTCATTTAATGACTGGTGTTTGTGTATGATTCTTAGGGAAGTTCTAACAGCTGGGCAGCATAATCTAAGACCAAAAAGACGTGAACTGTTGAACTCTGACTCATGGGTGGTGGTTCAGTAAAATAAATACATTGGCCAAAAGTGAGGGTGATCTATCAGAATCGGACTCATTTTTGTGATAAACAAGTTTGACAGGGTTTAGGTCAGAGACATTTCTCTTCTATTTGTCCTTTTGCAATTCAGTTTCCATGCATTTTTTTTTATGGATTAAGGAAGCATATTATGGTTTGAGGATCTTCCCTTCCAAATGCTTTATTTCTTATATCAGTGACTATGGGTTTCTGGTTTCTGACTAGGTGTTAAGGCTATACAATGTTGATATGTGGTTCTTTTGTTTCCTGACTCCAGTGGTAGAAAAGGAACTGTGGTAAACTGACAGCTCTCTTGATCTGGATCATCTCAGCCACACCTCTGGGATTCGTGACACAGGCATCACTTTCCCACACTCTAGGCATAGACCGTGACAACATAAATCATGAGAGGTCTGCAGAGCTTCTAGAAACCCTAAGGCCTGAGATGATGACATAAAATGCTCAGAAAAGGTACTTCTCAAGCTCCCATTGATTTTTGTGAGGAACTTTTCACAAAGTAAACAGTCACTTCTGCTGTTTGCTCTCTCAACCTTGGCTCCCTCCTCTTCTGTCTGAGGGGATTAAAAACAAGCCAGGAAGTTTGACTGCAGTGTTATAAATGGTACAGAGTGTTCATTTTCATAGATATGGTGTTTACAGTTCACTGATTTAAAGGTTTATGGCTCAGTTCACAAACCTCGAGAACATAAAATTGATTGTTCCTTAATGTACTAAGGAGCTTGTGATTTGGGACCTCAAGGATAGCATCTGGTATCTAAAAGTTCATATATTTGATGTTTTCATAGTTAATGCATTTCAAGCCATCTCTATAATCCATTACATAGAGGTAGAAATACATCTTATTTGCTTAACAAAATTCCTATTGATATTAGTTTTAAACTGACATTCAAATCTGTTGTACCTTTGTAGTAAATCTGTCAGCATGGAGGTATAACCCAACCATCAACTGTTGGTGCTTCTGTGCAACCATTAGAAAGACTCATTTTCTAATAGCTATGTAACAAAGGCAGCAAGAAGCCACCTAGTCAAGATCATAAATAAGATACTTTACTATTCAATTAGTCTCTGACTATTCAGTGATTGATAAATTCTGAATGTGATGGTAGGAGGCACAATTAGACTATCTTTCCACATACTTTGCCTGGAATTTAGGGTCCAGTCCTCTGTAGTCTAAGTTTAATAAAAGAGAACCTTAAGCAAATATCACCTGTAATTTTGTGGCAACTATAAGCTTTTCAAAACACCAAAATCATTTTAGATCAACTGTTAGAGCTGATCAAAGCAAACAAGCATAAACAAGATATCCTCCCATTAAACATAAGCCATCAAACCTTTTGGTTTAGGGTTTAAGAAGCTTCTGCTAATTGGATGTAGTTCTCAACAAGAGCTGTGATACTGAGCTCAGAATGAGACATGTTGGTATACGGGGAACTCGGTGGAAGGCAAAATAATGAATGGGTTGCTGTTGCACCAGAATGGAGAATATACAGAAAGATCAAATAGCCCATATTCATAGTAAACTAGCATTTTGAGTTAAGGGTATGATGTAGAAAAATTAGCAAGTGAACAGCATAAATTCAGGCTGAACTTGAATTTTAAGCATAGGTCTTAAAGATGAACAGCTTATTAACTGCCAAACTAACCAGGATGCTGATCATAAACTTAATAGATTGTGAAACCTATTCTATCCTGAATAAGTTGGTTTTGATAGTAAATTTTACTTGACAATTTTGATTTTTGTTACATTTTGGCAGAAATGATTGTGAAAATAGGGACTTCTAGTTTAACTAGATTGCAACAGAAATCTGTACTTATGATTAGTGCAGCCAGCATTGTTACAAGTCACTGGCACTTGATATATTGGAGAACTTCAAATCTCATGGCAATATTGCCTTTTGTTTTTAGCCAGATCTAGACTGTTTCTGGTCAATGCCCAGTAATAGCATTGTGGTTCTAATCCAGCAGTAGCAGGTATAGAGAGGCAGCTTGGGAGCCAGAACATGCTTGTGGTCTCCTTGTTTCTGGTTGTTATAACTTGCAGTTACTTGATGCTACTAAGAAAAACAGCTGCATTCATTAACCATCAGTGTTCCCTACTACTGAGAGAGGGAGTCTAAGTGCATGTTATCAAGTTCCTCACATCTTATTTTTTTTTTTTTTGTGTGTGTGTGCGGTGGTTCTTGTGTTTTTGTGGGCTTTTTTGGAATAACCTGTTCAGTAGTTTTTGCAGATCATAAGTATGTGTTTTAAAAAAAACAACAAACAAAAAAACAACTCATTCTTTCCAGTTACAAACAAATTCATTATGATCATAGCCCAGTGATTTGTGATATGGTTCAGCTGTAAGAGGTATTAAAACATTTCAAAGATAGGCATCCTTGCATAGATAGCCAGCCAAGCACAGAAACTGTGCTCTTCTGAGTGTGGTTAGGCAAGCAGGAGGTAGCCTGTTGAGGGATTTCAGTAAGCTGCTGTGATTGATGGAAGGGGGTAAAGTAGGTTTGAATAAGGACCATAAACTTCATAAAATGACAACTCAATTGCCTCTCTGTATTCACTTGGCTGCTGTCACTAATTAGCTGAGGAAACTTCAGGAGGATGTTCGCTGACACCCAAAGGAAGGTAGGGATTGCTTGAATGGTGTTGCCTTTTAATGTTGGTACTTCTCAATGGCTTGTCCTGTAAAAAAAAAATAAAAATAAAAAAAATCTTTTTTATACTAGTAAAATTTGTCTGGTGTAGAGCTTGAGAAACCTTTGTTTCAACATGGATTTACTACCAAAATGTTTTGTTTCCAAGTAAGCCGGAGTAAATGGTGAGAAGCTCTGAGTTAAAGTCCCAATTAAAAGTTTCAGGGCACATTACCTGTTAGAAGTTTTGTGGTTTGACAGTGCTTTGTCTGGTACTATTGGAATAGAATACCTCAAGAGAACTGTGAAGTGGGTATATGATACTTGAATTCTGAGAAAGGTGTGGTTTTTCACCATTGGTGAATCGTCAGAGATGACAGCAAAGGCAACTGGGCTACAGCCTCCCACCTTTGAGAGGATGGTAGGAGGAGGATCTGTATCACAGGAGCACTCTTGGAAAATCAGAGCTAAGGCCACTGGAATAAAAACTGAATGAAAATAGTGCATGGGGCAAAAATAGCAGTCCAAGTGCCCAGCAGAGCACGTTTGTGATGAACGTCCAGGGCAGATGTGTTTGATATGGGGAGTTTTGGTTAACTGATACTTGGTTATTGTCATCCAAGATAATTAGTGTATACTAAAGTGATAAGATTCCCCAGGAGTGTTTCTGTACTAATTTTATTTACCAATCCTGTAATGTTTGCTGGTCTTTCTGTTAAAGACCAGAGTAATGAATAAGTATCTGGAGAATTAATAACTCTGTTCTGTTTCAACTTATTTGGAGTTCATGATTTTAAAGTAAACCTTGAAAATTCAGTGCTTTTTTCCCACCCAGATAAATCAAGAGCAAACCAATGAACAACCCCCTATACGTTTCATAAGCAATGATATCATAACAAAGTCATTAGGGCTTCTACATATATTCTGAGTCAAGTTCTGAATATCCCTGAATGCTAGGGGGTAAATTTTCTAAACTACATCATTACAGAAGAACTGTACAGAGAATGCTTTTTTTTTTTTTAATTTTAATACAGAGTGCTTGGGGAGTTTACCCCTGAGTATTCAAATTAGTCATTAATCAAAAAAGCAATTTGTTGGGCATTTGAAAATCATTACCAGTTTAAAGGACTTAGATTCTATTTTAAGGATTTCAGTGGGCAAAAAACCTTCAGCTATCACTAGAGAATATCCAATCTACACAGCAATTTAAATACTGTATCTCTAAGAGCCATATGTTGCTTAATTTTCACAGCTTTTTCTAACCTATCTTATATAATATTTATTCACAATGGGGAAAAATAACCTTCAGTAGAACAAGTATGCTGAATGTGTTGGATCTTGGTTTAAAACAAGTTTGCATTGCTCCTCACAGAGGGTAGGATGAAGCGAAGCACCTTGCCTTGCAGAAGTCCAAGGGCAGCTTCGAGCTGAGCTTACTCACACTTGCATAGAAGCTTTGTGTAGGGGGAAAAAAAGTGCTATTGGTAGTATGGTGGTAGGACAGATATTACTGGTCTTGTCTGTGACAATACTACTATGGTCTGGGTCCAGTGCAAGTTTAAAGGGGGGTTGCAATTTGGTATTTAGCAATCATACTCTCAGAAAACTGGCAATTAATGAGCAGCTGTGAAATTTTCTGTTCTTCTTTGGTATGGATGTATAAGTTCTGGAGCATCTAGCTTTCATACTTGAAAATCATTATTAGCAAAAAAGTAAAAGGTATTATGCAGAAGCATAATCCTGTAATCAGAAATGTTATTTTCCAGATGTTTGAAATTTCGTGTTGGGGTAGATAGAAACTTGAGAAGAATCTTTGGTTTTGTGCCTGATATTTTTAATGAAATTATTAAACAGAGTCATTAGACAGCTGTCTAAGAGGACCAGCACAAGCTACGTTATGAAATTGGGATCAACTGGAGTAGGAAGATACCTGGAAAGTTCATGTGTGTGCCCAAACATCCAAGGGGAAGTTTGCTGTGGTGTCTAACTTAAGTAGTAGTACTGTGGTGGTGCTAAGATCGCATAATATCCTAATACACATACTTTTGCATTGACTTATTTTCTCTGTCAGTAGCTGCACAGATTTGCGCTCTGTAAAATAGTTCTGTAAAAATCATACTGTGTTCTTGATATGCTTTGGAGTGGTGCTACTTACATACATGTTTTTATCAAACGTAACAAGTCTGTGTCTGTCTTTTTATGGTCGTCCTGATGGAGTGACTAGCAGCCTTCCATTTGGTCTGCATAGCCAAATTTTCTTCTCCGAGAAGCTAGAATATGACTGACGAGGGAGATATATGCTTACTTAAGTCGTGCATTAACTTTGTCTTGGACTGGTGTCATGGATAGAAGCAATGTTGTTTTGAGGGAAAGGCTGTGGATGTGGTCTACCTTGACTTCAGCAAGGCTTTTGACACCGTCTCCCACAGCATTCTCCTCAAGAAACTGGCTGCTCTTGGCTTGGACTGGCGCACGCTTCGTTGGGTGAGAAACTGGCTGGATAGCCGGGCCCAAA
The DNA here is from genome assembly GCF_047663525.1 of Anas platyrhynchos. NCBI lineage: Eukaryota > Metazoa > Chordata > Aves > Anseriformes > Anatidae > Anas > Anas platyrhynchos. The sequence continues at coordinate 40,637,155 of NC_092590.1, forward strand.
GAGTAGTGGTGAATGGAGCCAAGTCCAGTTGGAGGCCAGTCACTAGTGGCGTCCCCCAGGGCTCGGTGCTGGGGCCGGTCCTCTTTAACATCTTCATCAATGATCTGGATGACGGCATTGAGTGCACCCTCAGTAAGTTTGCAGATGACACCAAGCTAGGTGCGTGTGTCGATCTGCTCGAGGGTAGGAAGGCTCTGCAGGAGGATCTGGATAGGCTGCACCGATGGGCTGAGGTCAACTGTATGAAGTTCAACAAGGCCAAGTGCCGGGTCCTGCACCTGGGGCGCAATAACCCCAAGCAGAGCTACAGGCTGGGAGAGGAATGGTTGGAGAGCTGCCAGGCAGAGAAGGACCTGGGAGTGATGGTAGACAGTCGGCTGAATATGAGCCAGCAGTGTGCTCAGGTGGCCAAGAAGGCCAACGGCATCCTGGCTTGTATCAGAAACACTGTGACCAGCAGGGCTAGGGAGGTGATCGTCCCCCTGTACTCGGCTCTGGTGAGGCCGCACCTCGAGTACTGTGTTCAGTTTTGGGCCCCTCGCTACAAGAAGGACATCGAGGTGCTTGAGCGGGTCCAAAGAAGGGCGACGAAGCTGGTGAGGGGCCTGGAGAGCAAGTCCTATGAGGAGCGGCTGAAGGAGCTGGGCTTGTTCAGCCTAGAGAAGAGGAGGCTCAGGGGTGACCTTATTGCTCTGTATAAGTACATTAAAGGAGGCTGTAGAGAGGTGGGGGTTGGCCTGTTCTCCCATGTGCCTGGTGACAGGACGAGGGGGAATGGGCTAAAGTTACGCCAGGGGAGTTTTAGGTTAGATGTTAGGAAGAATTTCTTTACTGAAAGGGTTGTGAGGCATTGGAACAGGCTGCCCAGGGAGGTGGTGGAGTCACCATCCCTGGAAGTCTTCAAAAGACGTTTAGATGTAGAGCTTAGGGATATGGTTTAGTGGGGACTGTTAGTGTTAGGTTAGAGGTTGGACTCGATGATCTTGAGGTCTCTTCCAACCTAGAAATTCTGTGATTCTGTGATTCTGTAATGTTATTTTAACAATAAACTAGATGTATATGAAACAAACAAACCCGATGAGACATTCCAAAAGGAGAATAAATGACAAATGATGTAAAAGGAGAGAAAATCATTTCACGAATGAAGTAAATAGTTTTACCTGGAAATGTTTGTTCTTTTTGCATTTATACCTTCAATTTTCTAAGTGCTTATTTGAATTAGTGTAGTAATATCTCAGAGGTCACTGATTGAAGTATGTTTGATTGGATTAATTAGTGGTAGCTAATGCTAGTGGTAGCAGTTTAGTCAATACTTAAGACCTGAATACTAGTTTTACCTCTTGGGTCTACTGAAAGGTCTGCCTTTGAGGAGCATGGTTTGGTCTCCCTGATCTCTGATGTTGTCCAAATAAGTGCAGCCTTGTATGTCTCTCTGTAGGAAGCATTGGAGAGCTATAGAATATTCTTTAGTAGATCACCAGTAGTACCGATGGGCAAAGAATTCAGGGGAGATCTGATCTCTTCAGAGAAAGACAAAGCAGTTATATTGTGTTTTATTTTTTTTATTTTTTTTTTTTTTTGTCTTCCTAGATTTTAAAAATAAACTGTCTGACCATAATGCATGAATGTCTCATCTTGTAGGGATTCTGACGTTGGGAGGAAAACTGTACTGCTATTCTTATTTATTGCACTTGGCATGGTATATATTTGGAATACAAAGTTAAAAATACTTCGGAGAAACAAGTGTATCAAGTAATCCAGACACTGTAGATGTGTGAATTAAGAGCCAGATTCTATGACTCCACTGGGCAGTAAGAAGTCTCAGAGCAAGTTAATTATTCAGCATTTATTTTGGACAAAATATGACTTGGAAATGTAATTTTGAATGACAGTAAAAAGAACAGTTAGAGGTGCACAATAAATACAGCTTTCAGTCATGAAAATATTTTGAAGAAACTTTAGTTTGAAGAAGTTTTATCCAAAAGCTGGATTCTAGAGCTTTTGGAAGAGTTGGAGGTTTAGAAAGAACACTCTAAAATTATGATGAAGTTCCTGAAGGAAGGGAGTTTAATAAAATTCCTTTGTCTTAACTTCTGACTGATTGGATTAGACTTACTCCAACAATATCAAATCAAGTGTTTTTTTTTTTTTTTTTTTTTTTTTTGACATAAGGTTGCAATTGTATTAAAAGCTTCATAAATTTTAACAGAACTTGCCTCGTTTTTCCAGAGGAGACTTAAACAAGTAACACAGTCTAAATTGGCTAAAATCGGAAAGAAAGAAAGAAAATAAAAGTATTTAAGGCCAGGGAAGAGGGACAGTGGAACCATCTCCAGCTGTCATGGAGAAATGTTAAGACTATATTTTTTTCTGTTCAAATCAACTTGGAAAAAAAGAAAGTCTGAGCAATGATGGGCTTTGGAAACATAGAATTCTCCAGTAATTTAATGTGTCCTTGGAAATGCATGAATTCCATCATACAGCTGATGTGAACTTCATTTCGATGATTTGTAGAATTTGTTTACATATTAGAGTTTTTAAAGGCATCGTTGAGATTATAGATAAATGGATAGGTGGGAATGAGTTGGTAAAGGAGTGATTATTGTGACCTGCGATGTTAGCACAGTACTTTTAGTAGAGTCTGACTAAAAGTGCAGTTGGGTTCCCTTGCCCTTCGCCACCTTGGGAGAGCATGGGAAACTTGGTGCAGTCCTAAAGATGGAGAGCTGAATCCCCAACTATTAGTGGGTTGTAGAAAATGATATTCCCATTCTTTACCATTTTTCTCGGGATTTACAGCCCAAACTTTCTCCATACGAGAAAGTATTGCTCAGATATACGGGAACATATGGCTCCAGTCGTGGAATCTGGGAAGGATGATATCAAGTTCATAAATTAGACAAATTGCAAAGCTTGTAGATTTTTGCTTTTGAACTATACAGTTGTGGCAGGGAACTGGACTCAATAGCTGGGGAAGCTTTTTTTTAAGGGCTGTGTGCTGATGTGTGAGATATTCAGAAGCGAGAGCTGTATAACCTAGAAAGTAAATGAACTAGATTATATAAAACTATGATATCTGAGGTGTTATCCTTTCTCTAATGAAAGAATAAAAGATTTTCAGATGAAAAACTCAATGTATGCAGAGAAAGTAGGTAATTTAATTTGTTTGTGAAATAAAAAGTTTAGTCTCTGCTGTATAAGTTCTGAAAAATTAAATTATAGCACAACAAAACAGTCTGTGTCATGAGGAATTAACTTAGGTTTGTAATCCAAATTCAGTTAAAATATACAGCTTCATTTTTGGTGGCTCTTTCTATCCCTAGTAAAACTGTTATCCTGGCTGCTGTTTGTTTCAGAAGATAAGATACTGCAGAGGAGTACTCTTAAGTACTATCTTCAGGAAACACTGAGCAGTTTTAATTAGCCTTAAAATGCACCTGTAACTCTGTGCCAAAACCTGAATGCTTAAGGGGTAAAGGCAGGTTAAAAGATTTGTTGTTGTCGTTGTTTCCACCTTACCTGGAGGTAAGGAGAAATATTTTTCATTAATATTGCTTTTCTTAATTGAACAAATAGAACTGGAGAGATTTTGTTTAAGTTTCAGAAGAAAAATTTTTCAACACTTTAATTTTTATATGTTTCCCGTGTGTTTCATGATTTGGTCTTTGAGTAGTGAGAAAGGGGCATAGGGAATGTCTTTCGAGTCCATGTATGGTTTGAAATTCAGGATTGTGAAATATACTCATGGCTGAGAACTACAGTGGATGTGTTGAAACACAGAATATCAGATTAGTGTCTACCATATTTAATGTTATAACATATTGATGTTTCAAGATATTGATTTGTGGGGGAGGTAGTCATCAGAACTGTTGGATAAAACTTCAATTTATACCCTTTATTCTCCCAACATGTGCCAGTTGATGCTCAGTTAAACTTCTGTGAAGAGAAGTTACTCAGTTCAAAGACCAATTTTTTGATTAAAACACACTTAAAGAAAGACTGAGGGAATGGGTAGGCATTTAAAATCACAGAATTTAAGGGGTTGGAAGGGACCTTGAAAGATAGCCAGAAGTCCAGTGTTTGACTTAAATCTGGAATTCCGGACATGTACATTTCAGTCTTTTCTGTTCAGAAGTGACTTTTGGGAAGCACATGCAATTTTGTGTTGGATCTTTATCAGTGGAAGAAGAGGAGCTTTGAAAGGTCAGTTTGTTTTGGAGACAAAATAGAAATGTTGAAATGTCTTGCAAGATTGAAGAAAAGTCCTTTCCAGCGGTAGGTAGTAATTTGAGCCTGAACCCATCTACGTTAGACACTGAACCAGGTTCTCAAAACTTTAAACTTGTACAGAAGTATTTCACATAAAAGGGCTACTGAAGTTATTCATAATTTAGTTCTGTAATGCTTTACTCTCACTATCTGACTCAAGTAGGTGAGGTTTATAGTGTAGCTTTCCACTGTCCTCAAATTTACTGCTTAGCCTGCCTAGGTATCCTAAACAGAGGTCCTCAGTGTTTTTTCCCATTTCACCTGCAGTTAAGGAGATGTGGATAAGGCTGATTTCAGAACCTATCATGGGAAGTATGGCTTTGTGAATTTCCTTCTGACTTGGGAAAAACCTGAAAGCTACACTGGAGCAGTGTCATGATATATGGACATGTGCCACCTAACTTCCTCTGTTGGAAATTTCCTTTGGCTAATTGACTGAGGTTTGTTTGTATGATGGAAATCTGCACCTGACTGTATGCCGCTTTACCTTGCTTGATGTGGTTCCAATGCTATATAAAGCAGATTCACTGCAAACTACAGAGTATCCTTTTTGTGTTAGGAGAGTTCTCACCTCAGACCTTGTTTCTTTCTGTGATGAATGTAGGAACAGGTGCCTGGAGCTGCAGTGTCAAAAGCTGTCACAGGCAGCCAGTGGAGACCTGAACTTCTTGCCACTAAGAGGTAGGGTGTAAAGCTACCAAGCTGGTTGACAAAATTAGTTTTTTGGTGGCTCCCAATGGCACAGTTAAATTAGGACACTGCAGTTTCTTGAGAGTGTAATAACTTTTAAAAGCAAATCCCACATGTGTTGCAGGAGAAGCAAATGATGAAGAGATGCTTTGCTTGTCTTTTCCAGATTTTTAAATGAAAGCTGCAACGTAAAATGATGTGTAGGCTTTATGCATATTTGCATAAACACATGAATATTTGTTGTGCATTTCCCTGAAGTGTAACTCAGGAAAAGCAAAGGCTGAAGTCTAATTCTTCATTTTTTGAATAGATGTCTAAATGTTGACTTCCTCTTCTTGAGATCCTTTTCTTTCTCAAGTGTGTAAAGCATCCAAAGAAAGCACCAGGATAGTTTTACTCTAGTAAAATCTTTCAGTATGAACACTCCACTGTCTTTGTAAAGCTGCATTATATGAACATTGATGTTGTTGATCAGATTTTGAAGCACTTACTCAATTTTTACTTAGTCCTTCATGTTAAGCATCCTTTCTATTAAACATGAATTTTTACCTGTCTATAGTTGTATGAAAGAATTAAAAGATCATGATCTGACTTAAAAATAAATATTTATTCTTGATAAGCTATTGAACCATTGTGTCACTTGGGGAAAATAACTCTGCTTCCCTGTATTTCCTGACAGCTGTGAAACAATTCTACTTCAAAAGTCAAATGATTTGAATTTCAAAATATCTTACAAGCTGGGAGCAGAGCTTTAATGTTTTTAAAACATTAGCTGGGAACTAAGCAAGAGAAGCAGGAAATGATTCTAGGAACTGTCAGGAGACTGGTAATATTCATTTGTACAGGCCTTTGAGATTTTCACGTTCTTCTTTTAGAAAAGTTGGAAAGAACACCTCAGTTCTCTTGGAACAAAACAGGGGGAAAAACAGTACTCAGACCCACACATCAGGTCTAGCCCTGATTTTGGCAGCAGAGCCAAAGCGTGTATGTCATGAGCGTGAAAGGATCCTTTTGGAGATTACAGGGAAGCCTGTTCTGTACTGCAGCTGTTACTGTAGCCCAGCTGACAAATTGCTAGGAGAAGTCAAAAGCCAGTCCATTGTTTTGAAACTAGTTCCTAGTTTGAACTGGCTCTTCTACCCAGTTTACATGATTTGGCTTTAGAAGTGATAGCAAATAATTGCTTTTGTTTAGTCCTATGGGTAACCTCCTCTCCTCTCCTTCCCTATCCAACCTGATTTCTTTACGTGGCTGTAACCATGTGCTATAAGGCACAAGAGGAGGACAAAGACACACTTGGAAAAGCATGTTATGAGCATTAAGCCTAAATCACACAGGACTGTAAGGAACTGAGGAACCTGGTCTTGCCCTGGTATTTGTCTGTACTTCCTGGAAAGCTGACGAAAAGATGGTAAGGAACAGTGAAGATGGTTTTGCTGGTTAAAAAGTCTGAGTTGGTGGAACTGTAGTGGAACCATTAGCCAGATGCTAGCCCAAGGTAGAGTAATGAAACTGCTATTCTGTGACTCTGTTAAGAAAGAATTAGAAACTAAAGATACAATTGGGCTTGTCAATATGGAATCTCTTTTCAGACAAATCTGCTTTTGTTTTTGTTTTCAGCAGAGTTAGAGGTCTGGTTGATAAAGACAGCTGTGTCAATATTAGATGCTTTGATTTCTCTGAGGTATTTAATTCAGTACCACATAACATTTCAATTTAAAAACACTGCATTGTATAGCATTAATAGGCTACCCAGCAGATGGTTGAGACACTAGCTTCCTGACAGATATCAAAATGTAGTTGCTAATGGGGAGAGATCAATGAGAAATGTAATTTTTGCCATGATATCCTAGAGGCCAGGAGTACTTCATATTTTTATCATTGATCCAGGCACATATGAGAATGTTACCAAAGATTTTACATCAATGTCTGTGAGGTAACAAATGACAGGTTATTAGAGAGATCTGAATTGCACCACGCTAGGTTCAGATACTGTGGTGGGCTGATGCTGAGGTAGCACCAGTGTGCCATGATACCACCATGATCATAAACACAAGTGACAACCATATGTTGTGACAGTAGGCTTTTACCCTATCTGCTGTGGAGTTGTCTAGCTCTGCTACATGTCCCTCCTCTCTCCAGCAATTCTTCTTTCCCTCCTGAACAAAATCTAATTCGCTGTAAGAAACAGGTGGGTCACAGGAAAGGAGAAACTGAATGACAATACTCTGCTGGAGCAGATCTGGTCAAGCATAGGGTCAAGCAAAAAGTGCACCTCATACCATAATGTGAAGATCTCCAGGGCGAATCAAGTCAGATCAGCTGGAGAAAAGAAGAATCTCTTACATCTGAGTTTCTTGATAAGTGTGCTGCATGGTACTGTTTATATTTTTATATGAACACCAAAATTTCTAGAATTGTGGGAAGATTTAGGTTGGAAGGAACTTCATAGTCCAAACTCCTGCTTTGAGGCAGGGCAACTGGGGAATTCGATCAAGTTGCTCAGAGCCCTGCCTAGTTGAGCTTTAAGAACTTCGAAGTATGGGGTCTCTCCACACTTCTGGACATTCTGCTCTAGTCCTGGGACCACTGTAATTAGTAATTTTTCTTCATGTCCAATGGGAATTTCCCATTTTGCATCTTGCAGCTCTTGCCTCTTGTCTTTTCACTGCATCTCTGTGGGAACTTCCACAGTGTGGGAAGTACTTATTTTGTAAATATCTACTGAAGGCATAGTTCTGCATGATTGGCTGGGTGTCTTAGGCAGTTTTTGCTTATTTTCTTGTCAGATAATGGCATGAGCCAAAATAGGGTATTGGCCTAGCTAGTTAAGTGCTCTAGGTGTTAGAGCCATTAAGCTGAATGGAACCCTGATACATATATATATTACATATATATATATATATATATATATATATATAGTGCTTGAATATGCTAGTATTTTAAACAAATTTCAACATTTAAGTCTCTGATGTCTTCTAGTAGCACTACTGCTATTTCTCACCAATTTAATAAATGCAATAAATAACTATTAAACTCCTTGTATTTCAGTGGTGGAACTGCCATTAGCTACGTCTGCTCTCCCTACAGTCTCTGTAATGTGAACAGAAGTGGCTTAGCAGTCCCTTCTTGCCACCACCACAAGAAGTCACTTCATCGGCTTATCTAAGTTCCATGCCCCTCTCCCCCCCCCCGCAAAGTCCTGCTTAAACATCTTGCCTATGTAGTTCTGCACCAGTTACAAAATATATTGGATGTGAAGCAAACACTAGCTTCTGAGCCTTCCATCAGTTTAATACCATTGTGGTACTTCAAATGTAAGAAAGCATCTAAGAATAACTGGAAATGAAAGAAGCTATGGAAATGAATAATTGAATTCTGAAAACAAGTGTCCCAGATGTCATCCTAGTGTTTACATTAATTTTGAAGTTGCAGTTGGTATTAAGGGGATTTTTCACAAAGAAAGTATGAAGAGTTGAATGAGTTAGACACAAAGCTGTTTTGCCAGTTTCAGTTCTGTGTGCAACGTGGAATTCAACTGCAGATAAATCATATTATTTGGCTCATTTTTTCCCTCTTCAAATTTGTGCCTACCACTGTTCCCATTCTTTAGTTTAAACCAAGTTTTGCTATGTTTATGTTTTATGTTTGATCATAATTTTGAATTTTATGATTATAAATTAAATTGTTTAGTATGAGAGGAAGCCACTGAAGAGTTATCCTCATCTTTTAGCTCTTCTACACACACATGCATGTATTTAGTTAAACCCCAGAAAAAGTGACAAATCTCTAGAAACCTCCCAACTGCTTTCTATTTATAGCTCTCACATACAAGAAAATTGTTTGATCAATGGTCTGAAATGTGTTTTACTCAACCTTGGAAGGAACCTTGGAAGGGCATGACAATAAAAGTGCTTAAGTGTCATTTAGGAATACTCCACTGTGGAAAGGAAGACTAGTTTTACAACAGAGTCATAATCAGTGAAAACATATTTTGACTCAGACTTTCTAATTTCATATTATACTTCATTGTTTTTTGAGTGTAAATTTTGGGGTCAGGTCCTGATAATTGTACTTAAAAAACCATGTAGGTGGCTAAGGCATGAAATAAACTCGAAGACCTCTCTTACTGTTGTGACTGTACTAAGGGCAAGAATGGTGGAAATAGATGTAGTAATAAAAGATCCTCCAAATAGGTTTTCAAAGGCAAATACAGTTTTAGCTGTTTCTTTCACTAAAAAATACTTTCAGTGAAGAATACTTATTTGGCATACACCCAAATACTCTCTGCTTAGATGTTTTAATTTTATACTTTAAAATAAGAAAAAAAAATGCCAGTGGAAAGAATCTTTCAGGTATCTGAGATATGTGATTAGTGACTTTCTGCCTGTTTCCACATTCTCTGCTGATTCAGATGGGCTCTAAATTCTCCACTTGGACCATGTTTCCAGTTAAATGGGCCAACACCTCACTGGTACAGGAGAGACCACTGGGTGGATGTGCTCCTCCAACTGGGGAGCTGAGTCCAGGGGTGAAAGGACGAGTCAAATGCTATAGTTCCTGACAGTAGCAAGGCTGTAACGTATGCGCTTGAAGAAAAAAAATAAATCAGGAAAAAAAAACAGTCCCTGAATTAGACTGACTCGGAGTCTGAAATCTATTGTAAATTCAGACTCCCCTCTTTCCACCAACTCTAGTTAGTAGGCTTTGAATTGGGAGTATAATGACAATGTGCCCACTCTAGAAGCTGTTTATATGGCTGTTAGACTTGAGACTTCTCAACATAATTAGCTTCTCAATAAAAAGAAAACACTTCAGTTTAATACCCGTGATTTTTAGTTGTGATGACTTGGACACGCAGATACAACATTTTAAAAATAGCTTTTACAAATACTTTACTGCAGTTCTGACATCTAGCTAATGCTTTTTTCATCATCTTTCTTTTTTTTGTGCAGAACTTTATTGGGGGTGGGGGAGAATTTTACTGGATAAATGAAGTATACTTAAGAACTGACTTAATTTGATGTGTTAATTTGTTATTCACACTTTATATCTTGCTCTAGAATGATAAAATTGTTTGTTTTCCACATGGGAAAGGATTTTATGTAGTTGAAACATTCTTTGTTAGCAGAGTTGTTTTGGCTTTCTTTTTAATGCTCTAGGATTTCTAGTCAGATTATTAGTTGTCTCTGGGTGAGGAAAAGCCTGTGTTTGAATGGCTGCTCATTTTAATCCAAATAATCCTGGTCTCTAAAGAGATTAACATAAACACGTATGTGCTTGTTTCCTGTTGCCTATGTGTTGGTGGTTTGTTTAGTTATGCTATATGCCTTCTCTCATTTACAAAGAGCAAAACAGGAAGCAAACTGAAACCACTCTGTAAAAGCAATGGCTAATGGAAACAATAACTGTTGACAGAGAGCAATGTGGACTGGATTGGGAATGGATAGTTGCTAACAGAAGAGAAAGACCAGGTTTCTATTTGTAAGCCTTTTTAAGTTGTTATATTGATGTTAAAATAAAAGTGCAATTCCTAGCTGGGTAATATGGTTGAGGAACAAATTTCATGTAAAATAACCATGTGTTATAAGTGATCAGAGAACTGCCCATTTGTGATGTATAGCAAACATATCATCCTGTAATTGATTGTGCTTATGCTGCTAAAGCACAAATTTCATCTCTTCTGTTTTGTGGGCTTAGTAAAGTGACAGAAGAATTATTCAAAGGAGATGGTTATTAAAATTTCTTTCTAAAACAGCACATATTGCCCTTGCTGATGCAGGGCTTTGCATGTAAACATAGTTAATTTGCATCTCTCCTTTATTCTAAGTGCTCAGCTTCTTAATTTGGCTTCTCCTAGACAAAGAAACTTTTTCCTCCTGTGCACACAGCTCAGTACTAATGTAGCTCAAATAATGATGCTTTTTTCTCATGAGGCACTAATTTGTTGCCTAACATGTCATTAAGGAAGTTTCAACATTTATGTAGAATTAATTCTTTAAGAGCTGCTGCAGTGGTGTGCATGCATAATGTCATATCTACATACGCATGTTACAGCTGCCTTCAAATATTTTGCACTCTTCTCTGCCGCTCAATTATTGGCTGGCAGATGGTCACTAGTTGTGTTCCCCAACACCAGTCAAACGTTTTAATCAGTGATCTGGATGCAGGACTGGACTGCATCCTCAGCAAGTTTGATACCTGGGAGGTGCTGTTGATTCCCAAAAGGAATGAGAAGCCTTGCAGAGGGATCTAAATGATTGATGCACTGGGCAGTCATTGATGGCATGAAGTTCAGCAAAGGAAGAAGCCAGGAGCTGCACCTGTGATGGAGTAATGCTGGACACTGGTACAGACAGAGTAATGAGTGGCTGGAGAGCAGCTCAGCAGATAGGGATCTTTGGGTACTGGTTGACAGCAGGCTCCACGTGAGCTGGCATTGTGCCTTGGCAGCCAGGAGGGCAAACCACATTTTGGGGTGCATTAATCACTGCATAGCTGGTTTGTCCTGCTGTGTTTAGTGTTGGTGTGGCCTCACTTTGAATATTGTGTGCAGTTCTGGTCTCTGCCCTATAAAAAGTATATTAAGGTCTTTAAGATAAGGTCTTTAAAAGCATCCAGAGGAAGCTGATAAAAGGGCTGGAGGACATCTCCTGTGAGGAGAGGCTGGGGACATGAGTCTTCCTTTGCAATCTGGAGCAAAGGAGGCTGAGAGGTGACCTCCCTGCTCTCTGCAACTCCTAAGGAGGGGAAATGCCCATGGAGTTGCTGGTCTCTGCTCCCTGGACACTGATGACAGGATGCATAGGAATGGCATAGAGCTGTGCCAGGGGAGGTTCAGATTGGATGTTAGGAAACAGTTCTTTACTGCGGGGATAGTCAAACATTGGAACAGGCTTTCTAGAGAGGTGGCTGATGCCCCACATCTGTCAGCATTCAAGAGACACTTGTACAATGCTCTCAATAATATGCTTTAACTTCTGATTAGCCCTGAAGTGGTCAGGCAGTCGGACTAGGTGATCTTTGTAGGTCCCTTCCAACTGAACTATTCTACCTTGTTCTGAAAATGGCTCTCAAGTACTTCACTATATCAGTAAGGGTCTTACAATCTTCGCTGGTAAATTATGTCTAAATTCATATATGGTTCTATTTCAACTTACTTGATTCTTTGCTATTTGTTTGTTTAAGGTGCCCCAAATATTGTAGAGTTTGGGTCAGGATACAGTATCTGACATAGGATATCTTAATTTAAAAGAATTAAATAACTTGATCTATGTGCTGTTTTATTTGCAATGCATTAAATATGAAAGATTTTTTACATACCCCTAGAATAATGGTGGGCTAAGGCATGAATTATAACTCAAGCATGACATTTTTTAGAGTTTTTCCTGAAACAAGTCACATTGTGCACAGGTTCACAAATGGTTTTGGTTTGAGACATCTTGTAAAAAGTTTTGTTTGGAAGACTTTGTCCATTGGTAAAAGAATATTCAGGTAACTGGAACACATGTCTATATCTCCTAATATTTTAGTTAGGTCTATATTAAACAAAACAAAGAGCCCAATTTGGAAGAGGATGCACAGGGGATTCAACCCAAGCTCAGTCCTTGAATAGATTGAATAGTTGACTGGAGAGAATAAAATTTCGAATTATGAGGCATTGGTCGTAAGATGTATTTCCACTTATTTAAAACAACCAAAAAATCCATTCCTGGACATAGAATGCTCTGGTACTCTATCATTATTACTCCTGGATAGTTAACTTTAAGATATCTTGGGTTTCAAATTAAATGTCAAAAGTCATTTGGCACTGAAAATGTGTCTCTGCCTAATGCAGAAAGCAAATAACTTTGTATGGCATATTTTTCCATTTGCAGTTCCTGTAACTGTGCCAGGAATAGTAATGTATCACAATTGCTTTTCTGGAAAAAATCAGGCCAATAAAATGCATTCTTTTTAATAATAATAATACTTAGGTTCTTATATATGATATTATATATGGTATTATTCTGCTAAACAGTTTAGGAAAATTGAAGTAAATGAATGCAAAAATATTTGAATACTTGTTAGAATATTCTTGAAATCTAGGCAGTTCATTCAGCAGCACCCTGGTGGGGTGCTAGTAAGTTAAAATTTCCTGGAGTCATTGAGATAAACAAGCAATTGTTTCACATACCTCTGAACAGGTTATATACCTTGAGAAACACCAGGGAGCCTGCACAATACACTAGTTATGACCCTCCTATACTGAGTCAAATCCATACCACAATTTGGCTTTGTACTTTTCACATTGTTTATATATTGTGTTGAGAAGGCAGATATTTGCTGGAAGGAAATGCTAATAAACATTTAGTGTCCAGTCTTTGCATGGATTCTCACTCCCAGATTTCAGCAAAGTTACAGAGATGTGAAAAAACACATCACAATAAAGATTTCTAAAAATTTCTAGCCACATCAGAATACCTAAACCTGGGAGGATGATGTACTATAGTTGCTTTCATAACTGTGAAAGAGCAGTTTTCAAAGGTTTCCCACAAGAAGCATTTATTTTAAAGTGTGGGCAACATCCCTTTGTATAGAGTTCCACGTAGCAGCTTCCTAGTCCTGCTTCACAATAGCCTATATGTATGTAGTATAACATCGTTATACCATGTAGCTAGAGTGCCACAGTTCATGAGATGGCAGTTTCTTTAAAGCCATTAAGCACTGAAGATGGGAGTGTTTTAATTCACTCTAGCTTCAAGTCAACTTCTCTGCCATGCAAAGGAAAGAAATGGAATATGAAGAAATGGATCAAGTGGAAACAATTCCCTTCTTTTCCCTTCCCTCTTTTAAAGGCAAGGGTAAGTGATGGAAGAAAGATACAGTTTCCAGCAGCAGTTTCCTCTTTAACTTCCTAATTCATCCAGCCACAACAGAAATCCAAGGAACTGAGAAGTGGTTTAAATACCAACTTCTGCTGTTATCCAACTAATAGCTTGACAATGCTCTAGTACCTCATAAATCTAGAGTGATACAGAAGTTGGTCTCCTCTTGAGTGTCATAAGATCATAGAATGGATTGGGTTGGAAGGGACCTTAAAGATCATCTAGTTGTAACCCCCTGCCATAGGCAGGGATGTCACTCACTAGACCAGGTTTCCCAGGGCATCATCTAACCTGGTCTTGAATGCTTTCAGGGATGGAGCATCTACAATGTCTCTGGGCAACCTGTTCCAGCACCTCATCACACTCTGAGGGAAAAATTTCCTCTTAACCTTTAATCTAAATCCTCCCCTCTTTTAGTTTAAAACAATTCCCCCTTGTCCTGTCACTGATTGGGGAAAGTGTTGCTCTCCATCTTTTTTAATAAGCTGCAATGAGGTCACCCCAGAGCCTTTTCTTGTTTAGGCTGAAGAGCCCCGGCTCTCTCAGCCTTTCTTTGCAGAAGAGGTGCTCCAGCCCCTTGATCATCATTGTGGCCCTCCTCTTGGCCTGTTCTAACAGATCAACATCCTCCTTGTACTGGGGGCTCCGGGCCTGGACACAGTATGCCAGCTGGGGCCTCACAAGGAAAGAGTAAAGGGAGACAATCACCTCCCTTGACCTGCTTTTTTAATGAAGGCTCCCATTGTCATCCCAGTGACAGTTTCATGCTAAGATCAAATATTAGATATAATACTAAATCTCTGAAATCATTAAAGTCATTTTAGTCACTAAAATCTATGCCAGCGCTGAGTATCAGTTAAGGGTTTGATTAGCTAGAAGGATTTGGTACTTTATCAAGCAAACAAACAACAACAAAATTACTCTTTCCTGGATGACATTTAGGAAGGTTTTACAAATAAACGAGATTATATTAGAATCAATTTAATCCAGTAAAAGGTATATGGAGATGGACTACATTGCCTTTGAGTTCCCTTTAAGACCTATTTTTATTTATTTATTTATTTTTTTGCAATTCTATGTAGCAGAACCTGCTTATGTGTGTGGAGTGGCTACATACAGTGAGAAAGAACTCAAATCTATCTATAAAAGTGAGTAATGGGAATACAGTTTAGGGTGTCTTAAAAACAGCTCTTGCTACCTGTAAAAGAAATATCGTGAATTACAACAAACACACCAGTGGCCTAACTTAAAGTAAAGAATGATCATAAAGTAAGTTTCAGTGTAGTCTCTTCCAGCCACTGCTGTATCTTTTGGCTCTGTCTTGTATTATTTCAGGCAATGCATTTGATCATACTGGCCAAAAAAAAAAAAAAAAGCGAAGTTATGTAGGCATATTTGCAGGAACTGTTGCACACTGCCTTCACCATGGTACTATGATTCTTTCCCTACTTTCACAAATGCCCTCCCATTTAATTTAATTCAAATTAATTAGTCTTCATTTTTATTCCCTCCTTACAGCTCTGAAATTCATAAAATATTCTCCTTGATCTGTGACAGATTATCTTTTTTGTTTGGATAGTTCATAGTCCTGGCATTATACTAGGTGATTATTATCATACAAGAATGGAGTCTGATAGCAGCCTAAGTAATTAGCAGCTGGGATATTCTGCTGGTTTTTGACCCTGTACATTGGCTAATTTTCTGGCTAAATCAAATAGAACATACTACTTTTTTGCTATCTGTTGGCTGACTTTGAGGCATGCAAACATAGTATAACTTAGATGGCATTTAATGTAAGTTAGATGACTACTAGGTTCTGCATCTGTTTGGAAGACAGGTTTTGTGTTCTAGCCTCAGGCAGAAAGTGATTTCAGATTAAGAATGCACAGTAGTGGTGCTATAAAATCCATGGAGACACGGAAGAGTGCTCATAACTGTTTGACATGGGAAGATAAGGCTGTCAAACTTGGAAATTTCAAGGGCTTGGTGATTTCTCAAAGAGGCCTGATCTAGAATTAATGGTTGAGGAAAATGAGTGATTGGTCATCTATGGCTTTCTGGACAGAATATGAGGAGAAGAAGAATGATATAAAATATAAATACTTAACAAAGAAGCTAAGTTAAATGGTAAGTTTTTAACTATAGTGTTTTTTATGGCAGAAGACACTCATGCACAAGAAAGCAAAATGGGAGTGAGGAGAAAAAGTTGTTCTTTGAAAAGAAGGCCATTGCTGGGCTGTTTTATATTAATATTTATTGATGCTCACCACTTTTAATATTACAGAAATAAACTCGTCCATTAAAGAAACAAAAACAGCTACAGACATACCTCATACTTCCATATGGAGAAATCAGTCTTCTATTACCTGGAAGCCATCAAGCTACATTACCCTTGTTTTGTACAGAATTTGTTTCAAAATCCATCAGATAGCTTCCTGAGATCTGGAAACATTTTCCAACTCGCTGTGTACTCGTCTTGCATGTGTAGAGTTGGATGCTTCTGGCAATCAAGGGTACAAATGTATCAATGAAATATCTCAAGTGACACTGACATCCTCTGATGTATCTTAAAGCAAACAAAAAACATCAAATTATTCTTGGGAGGTTTAAAGTCATGACGTTTCGTTTGTCATTTTAGGAGAAGTGCATCACAAAGCTCATTCTGATGAGAAGAAAGAAACTGGAACATACAGAGCAGAGACTGGTAGGATGGAGCATGTAAAGCTAAAGTTTTTTTCCTAAAGAACACAGATTAAGGACAAGAAGTCATCATACTGTCTTAGCATAACAAGAAACTGATGTAAATACACATTTAGTTTAAAAGGATTCACAGAACACCTGTACCATATGACTCTTCAAAACACTAGTCCAAAGTGTTCTCATGAGAACTGAAAACAATGGAAGCTGTGGTACAAGAGACAAAGAGCCAAAGCCTACACTTTTTTTTTTTTTATAGAGTTACAGGAAGACAGGAGAAACGGGGGCAAAAGCAGTGCACTCAGCACAAAACAGTCATGACATGGTATTAGTAGTAGACTAAGCATTGTATAGAGATTAATTTATAGTTCCCATTACAGAATTTTGTCTCTGCAGTATAACAAAGAGGTTTTTGAGTATGCCAGAAGCGTTTGTGCAGTCCCATTTTATGCAGTTGAAGCTCTGCTTGACTGCTACTATTTGAAGATGGAATTTCAATGTAGAGTTCAGAAAAGCAGGTATCTCCCCTATTCTTAATCTCTCCACAGGATTGTGCAAAATGATCAAATTGACAATATTCTGTGAGTAACCATGCTATTGCATGCTTTATTCAGCCCTGGGTATAAAGTAAGCCAAGAAAAATGCAGATACTTCTTCCAGGTGAACAGATGTTAATGTCTTCATTCAATTTTTATTTCCAGATCTTGCACTGCTAAACTCCCACTGAAGCCAGCAAGTCTGCCTAAATAAAGAAAAAATAAAAACTGAATAAATGCCTTCGGTTTTGTTCCAGGGTAAGGAAATGGCTATTGGATAACTGATCAGCCAAGTTTTCCCACAGAGAGCAAATACTGAGATTTCCATATATTAAAAATTCAACATGTGTAATTCAAAATAGGTCCAAACCCATCTCTCTGTAATCCATTTTAACTTCCATGAAAAATGCAGGCAAATATTTTTAATAGTAATCTTATTTCTGAAATGGCTTTACTTTCAGAGGGGAAAAAAAGGTAATCATACATTTCATATATGGATGAATTAATAAATATCACCTGTCTATAGCTCCTGTAAAAGAAAAATGTTATTTTGCCTTTTTAAAAAGGATTAGAACTCGAAAGTCTTCCATATGACCGTGCTGTTGAAATCATTACTGTTTATTGATAGAAGCTGATGTGTACATAATGCATAATATAGTCCTCAGACACTGAGAGAGTCAATGTTGAGAGTGAATTTTGAGCTTGGTTATTAAACAAATTTAGATGATGTTTGTTTGACCTAGTTTAATTTTTTAAAGACAAGAATGGCTGTTTTATAAACTATATACTAGTTGGCAGCAATTCTCTTCTTGCTATTTCATTTGTTTATTGGTGGTTTGAATGCTTTGAAAAGTGAGATGGCTCTTTTTTTTTTTTTTTTTTTTTTCTTTTTTCCAAGTCCAAAGTGGGGGGTATAGAGAGCCTCGTGTATGTTGTGCTATTGTCTGATGCTTCTTTTGGGACGTCCCATAGGTGGCTTACTACTTTTGTAAGCGATTTATGACAGAGTCCTAGATGAAAATGAAAGACTTATTGTAAGCTGAAGTGATGAACAGAGTTGCATAGACCTGCTTTCATTTGTGTAGGTATGCTCATGTGCTACGACTAAAGTATGGTAACGAAACATGGAAAGGATACGGTAAGAGGTTCAATCTTTAAAGTGTTCATCTAGTTCTGAGAAACAAGATGGTAATAATAGCTAAAACTGTGTGTCAGCTTCCCATCAGGGGGCTTCTTTGCTAACACTGCAATGGAAGTTAATAGCACTCAATGTTAACTTAGATTTAGTTTTAATGATAACTGTAGCTTTGGGCAGTTTTTTTTTCCAACTTGATTTGAGCAGGATTTTATCAACATGTGTGACATGATAGAGCTTCAGACCCCTGTTCTCTGTGACACTTTTCCTCCTGCATTTAACAGTTAGCATGCAGAATCTAGGATAGGGAGCAATCCTACCAGCACTTAACAAGCAAAATTGCCCTCAAAAGGAACGGGAGTTCAATGCATCAATCAGCTTGTGGAAATTCTAATAGTTGATAGAGTATTGAATGAACAACTTGGTTCTCTCTCCTTTTGTATTCTTAATATCAAGTTACTGTATCTAAGTTGAAGGCATGACTCCTGGATTGGAAATCAGAGAGCTTGCATCATGCTCAGTTCTGTGAATATAATATCAAAAAATCCTAGAGGAGGTGATACAGCCATTTGATTCAGCAAAATGATTCAGAGTAAGTTGTAGGTTCAGAATTTCTAATGAAAAACTCACCTCTAACACTAAACTTCATTACTGCAGAACAAGTTGCTGCAAAGCATCTTGGTCTTATGATGGATAACTCATGAAGCACTGGTGTGCTTCTCTTCCTAGTTTTTGAACAGAAGAACCTGTATCCATTTCAAGATTTTTTGACAATTCCCTCTCAGGGGCTGCAGGACATACATGTACAGCTGCGAACCTTAACAGAGCCAGATAGCTGCGTCATGTTTCTGGATTTATTTTTGTGAAGAAGTGAAACACAGAGCCAAGGCTGTTGAACTGAATGTTTTACATTTACCCCTACATCCCTATCTTTTTAACTGGCATGCTACAGTTTCAGTAAACTGTTTTGCCTGTAGGCAAATCTTCACGGTTCAAATTTCCTCAGCATGCCTGAGGGTTTTACTTAAGGTGAAACTCATGGCTCTGTTTATATTTACATTTTAACTCACACTTGTCAATATGTGTCTGGGGATCGATATCTGCAGTTCCACCTTCTTTACTCAGGATTTTATCTGTTTTAGTTATGCTTGAATATGGCAAAGTGCAAATCAATGTGCTATGCTTAAGTGTTTAAGCAAACAATCATCTCTTTGATCATTAGATATCTCTGCAGTTTCTAGTTTTCTACTCCATAGCTAGACTTTATCTCACAGCATTCCTACAACACAGATTCTTAGGATTTGTGGTGGCACACCTGAATTGCAACAGCAAGTATTGCTCACTTGTTCCCTTAGGCTTTGTGTATGTCTCCTGGGAATGAATATCTGACCCGTAAACTTATAAACTGTTTTTTCCTGTTTCGATGAAACAAAAGCTGAAATAGAAGGAAGCCCTGAAGCATAGATCAGGTTATCTTATTCAGGAACAGGCATCGTGCATGACAAACCAGAGTCAGGAGCACAGCTGTGTCACAGGAGACACCAACTAAAGCCTCCACTGGCATCTTTCATGTCCACAAATCGATCTGTGCTCCTGAGCTCACACAGGCTATATCCTCTGGAACCTTATTAGGTCACTGTAGTAGGGCCATCTGTATGCCAATGAGCTCTCCAAAATTCCTTCCTCTGGTTTTGTTAGTTTAACTTCATAAAAACATATCAGAAGGGCTGAAGTTATCCTTCATTATGTTTGCTGCCTCTTAATAGAGGCAAGCAGTAGAAGCCTGGGTGGCAGTTTAGAGTAAGTGGAATAAAAGTTCAGTGTTCTGCTAATGGCTCAATATTAAGATCTCAGCTTTTCCTGGGCTTTTTTTTTTTTTTTTTTTTTTTTTTTTTGACGGAGTTAATCTCTATTTCATCTCTACTACAGGCAGTGCTTTTGGCCTATTTATAACTTCAGCTGCCTGAAGAAAGCCTAAAGGAGATGTGATCAAACCAGACTGTACAGCAAAACACATTATATAAACATGCAACTTGTACCAAGGAATAATTTGAAGTATGAGGAGGAAATGTCAAGTACGATGTCTGAAAAGCAATTTGGCTTAAAATTCCAAGAATTATGTACATGTGGCATTTGCCAGCTTTCCATTCATCCTTGAAGGAAAGGTAGACATCAATCATACCTGCATGTCAACTACTGTCAACAATGCTAAACTTCTTCAGTGGGTTTTCCCCTCTGACAGACATTAATTTAGAATAGATTAATGTAAGAACTTTATGTGATTATTCTTATAAGAAGATATAAATGATTTCACCTTAAATAGATGTTTAGTTTCATGATGTGTCACTACTGTTGGAAGTTCACTTGCATTCAGATGTCACTGTATATTATTAACGAAATTTTCTTAGAACTCTTTGAAAGGTTGAGCTAAAAGGGAATTTAAATGACGAACCTACCCAATTTTGAGAACATCTGTTATATATCTTTACAACTCTAGTTTAGACATAAGGTTTTTTTTTTTTTTTTTTTTTTTTAATCATAAGGATTGTTTCATGCTCCCCAAATACGCAATAATTAATTCTTTTCTACTCTAGTAGAGATCAATCACTATCACTTTAGAACATTATCTTACATATTTGGAAATGTGTGCCTTACATTTTCTGAAGTTGGTAAACCGATTCCTTCAATTTTCCTGCTTGGGGTCAGATTTTATGCGCTTCATTCTCTTTTATAGTTTCTACACTTCTAATTATTCTTTATTATTTAGATTGAAGTGTTCAGTGCCAGTCATGATATCTCAACCGAGGTTTATTGTGTCTAAGAAGAGTATGGAGTAGGTGGAGTCTTATTCAGAGTATACCTTTTATCTATCTTCAATATTTTCATCTATGTACAGTGTATTATAATTATCCTTACTGAGTTTATTTTTCTTAATTTCTACAACTTTGATTGATTTGTTGGCCTTTGGTACTCCAAATGTTTGCAACTTATCTAAATTCATGCCACTATCTTTCTGCCTGCTTGTCCAGTTATCCAAATCCCTCACTATCAGGACTGCCTTTGACTAATAAGAAATGTAAATGACCAATTACATGTCCAATTTTAATTGGTCACTTTATTTTTTTTATTTTTATGCTCTGAAGTGATTGCCTGATCTTGATTTCATAAGACTGTAAGGTAAGGAGACGGTCATCAGAGTTGTTTATTCTGATTGTTTGGTTTGGGGATCAAAAAAAACCACGTTCGCCATCACATAAATAATTCCTCCCCTTTCCTTTTCCATTAGTTCCTTGACTAACCTAGATAAATGGGGTCCTAACCTTGAAAAATTAAGCAGTAGGTAGCATTTATTTTTGAAGGTATTTTTAGTCTTTTCTTTTTCCTCTAGTCCAACTGATTTCATATAGAACAACTATGGGACCAGGTTTCAAAGGAGCTTTTCACCCAGAAGAATGAATAGAGTCAATAGAAATGAGACTTGGAGGAGATGCCTAGCAACACAAAATAAGAGTATGAATTTTGGCAGATATTTTAATGAAATTTTATGCCTGTTCATTGAGCGTGTAAGATTAGGTAGCTTTTTGTCTTCCTGAAGACCTAAGGAAGGAAAGAGGCTTTGAAGCCTGTTCTTCCCTGCCGCTAAATTCAAAATGTCTTCAGCTTTTCTTTTTGTTTTACGTATACATCGCTTTGGCTGCTGTGTTCTTTTTCAATAACATTTGACTCAAATGCTACAGTAACTGTGGCATTGTTGTTGAGCAGTGATCATATGGTGATTAATAATTGTGAAAAGTTCTTTATTTCATGTTGCTAGAAGAAATAATTTAAAATTCCAAAAGGAAGCACTGCTTGCTTCCTTATGAATGCCTGTTCCCTTACTGTTTCTTACATGCTGAGATAAACAGATCTGGGGCTGAGGCTGATCTTTGACACTATGTTTACTGGTGCAATTACACAAGAGAAGATGTGATAAGCTCTAGAATGGATGACCTGAACAATTTTCTTTTTAAACAGTTTTTACGAAATAACTGATTTTTTTTATTTATTTACTGGAACTACAATTATTACTCATCATCACTTGTACCATTGTATGTATCTG
This sequence comes from Anas platyrhynchos, assembly GCF_047663525.1. NCBI lineage: Eukaryota > Metazoa > Chordata > Aves > Anseriformes > Anatidae > Anas > Anas platyrhynchos. The sequence continues at coordinate 40,659,448 of NC_092590.1, forward strand.
ACATGTATAACTAACAAACCTGAAGTGACAGAAGCCATTGGTTTGCTTTTTTACTGTTATGTTTATACAGCCTATAGCAATTTCATACATTTATTGAAAATTTTCCCATCCATGCATATTCTTTGGTGAGCATAGTTGAATGCTTCATTGTCTTTCCACTTTTCTTTTTAAAAATGAAACTGGCTTCAGTTAAATAATGACTGATACAGTGGAGGGTTAAAAGAGCATGGAAGAGGTACCTGGGAAATTCAGTGGTGGATACAGTGAAGGGCTGCCAGCTGATATGGGTGGAAGGCTGTCAGTGTGGAGGTGCTCTGAGGGAATTTGGATGCTTTTGGAGACTGTGAATGTAGCTGTACAATGTGGAAGAAGCTCTGTAAACAAGACAGTTTCAGGGTGAGTGCAGGCTTCAATGTGGTATCTTAGCCAGGAGGAAGGGCAGCAACCCTTTCTGCTCACAGGCCTGGCTTACTCCTGAAGCCAGACAGACACAAGGTGCAGTACTGCTGATGCAGCTCTTCTCCAAGCCTGTTGTTAAACTGGGAATAGGGCATGCTTGTGATTTGTAGGGTATACCAGACATTCTTGCCCTATTGTGCCAAATGGGGTTCAGTTATGTGATCCTTGTTTTAAGGATCAAGCACATGGGGGAATACTTCATATTCAAGTACAAAATGCACAGATGCATCTGTGACAGGGTATGTATACGTGATGCTAAGTGGACATTTAACAGGATGTTGAGTGGATTTGGTTCTTATTCATTTTCAACTTTTCTCTGGTATAGTCTGGCTTGGAGCAGACTTTGATAAATGAGGCTATAACAGTTATTTTAAATTGCTTTAGCCACATAACTACTGCCTATTGAGCCTTCCTGTGCTATATTTGAGTGCTTTTAAAAAATACATAGTCTGTTGTAATAGCCTGTACCATAAATTCTGTAGTGCTGTAGTGGCTGCATCCTTTGGTATTTGGTACAAGGCATAGTACGTTTGCAAAGTCCTCTGTAACCATTGAAATTGAAGCATAATCCTGCTCAAACAAAAGCATCAGAAGTTGGGTGGCTGTATAAAAATGAAAAAGTTTTTGCTACTTTCATTCTTGTAAAGACTGATATTTCTTTTTTGTTGTTGGACTGTGTAAGCCACCTCCTCTTGTTTAACGGTGGTCTATTACATTCCTCCAGAGTTAGCGTACTTCCTGTGGCATTCCATCATCATGTCAAGGTGGTACTTCACAATATTTTTCACATTTTCTGCCTCATATATCAAACCATAGAATGTTATCCATAAGGCACAGCTGTCATTCTGTAAATTTTTTAGCAATGTTCTCATTTTTATCTGACATCTAGAAATACCTAAAGTAATAAAAAATCATTCCTACCTCATATTTGCTTTGGTGCTCATTCTGTCCCTGTCAGTGTCTGTGTTATAGCAGGTGAGATTTATATATCCCTTTACTTGGCATTCTGTGAGGGCCATGCAAAGAGCCCCCAGACTGTGAAATTATTCCTATTTTCAGGAAAAAAAAAATAAATCTCCACTTGCAAAAACTTCCACTGAATGTATTATATATGCTCTTTTTGAACATACATCAACACTTCATCAAATAGTTTGTGTTCTCCACATGCACTTTTCTGCACGCTTTCTCACTTTTTCCCATTTTTGTAGTTCTAGAAGGAGGCCACTAACTTTAGAAGGATCATTTACAGAGAATGATTTTATTCAAAAGAAGGTATGTCAATCTGCCCCTTTATCTGCTAGTAAGTTGAATTAAGTTCTATGTATCATCTGTAAATTCAATCCTCTAAGTATTTAAAATAATCAGGAGACAAATCTATATTTTAAATAAAAATGCACATTAAAATCAAGATACACTGTCATCATCCCATACAGCTAAAAAACAAAACCCAAACTAAAAATAAAAACCACAAGTCTGAGTTCCAAAGCTTTTAACTCTGTCCAATGTTATTTCCATGCAGCTGATAACTTTCTCTGATCAGTGAAGTGTAGGGCTTTCAGGGTCATCTGTTTAATGTGTTGCTATGCTCTTCATGAGCTGCAAGATAACTTTGAAGGGCATAAAGGATTTGCATCTCTGCTGCTCTGATTCTGTAATTCATTTGTTAAATCATGTATGAAACATACACAAGTAATATGACTGAGATAGAGTTGTTATATTGTGGGATCATCAATAGAATTCCAATAGTAATATACAGTTATTCCTGCTGTTTCACAAATGTGGACTCCCATGCATTGGCACAGATTACTGAAAATAGATTTGGAAAAAGTTAACGCAAATATTAGTAGGTTAGCCCCGTGTTTCTTAATGTGCAAAGGTACACAGCTTTGAATTTATTGTTGTATGGAGGCACTCTGTCCAATATTAGCAATTCAAATAAGAAGCTGTGCTTTATACCAGAGAGCAAGAACTGTCAGGGCTTCAAAGTTAATTAGACTAAACAGGCAATTAATTACATCTTATTAAAATGTAAAGGACCTGTGACAAATTGCACTAATTGCATGTTCTTATATATCTGAAGAGGTCAGGCTACTTAAAAAGTGTGTTGTTAATGGAAGACAAATGTAGTTTTATATGCTCGATAGAAATATTATAAACTGCATTATTTATGACTCTGGTGGAACACTTAATAATTTTAAGCTTTAAATCAAACTGTTCATTAAGCACACAACCCTGATAGTACTCTGTAAAAAAAAAAAAAAAAAAAAGGAAAGAAAAAAAAGAAAAAACACCAACCTGCTGCTAATGTAATATTAATTGGAAGGTCTGTTGTCTGTCCCCTCCCGCTCCCCCCCCACACACTTCTTTGCTATAGAGATTTTGAAGTATGTAAACCCTTGGGGAGTTTGAGCTCCTTGAAGTCTTCTGTTGCTCTTCCAATCAAATAGAACAAAAACATATTTGCAAGAATTCTGTAAAATTCAACCTCTCAGGTCTGAACTATTGTAACTTTATGTGAAAATAACCAACAAAATTAAGAAGAATGAAATAGTGGATAATAGGACAAAGAATACAGAAGAATGTTGAGGAAATCCCTTAAAAGCTTTGTAGGTTTTGCTGTCAAATGCATGTTCTCTATTGAACTTGTGAGTAGATATGACTCATCTTTAGTTTAAATGAGCTATGGTAAGTGGAAAAGCTGCTGTATTTGTGTATTGCAGCTGGGCTAGCCTAAGACTAATGCAAAAGTGAAGGCTAACTACAGGTTTGCTGTGATGGAACAAAGACGAGATGCCATTTCAAATCATAGCCGACAGATAGATGCTCCTCCCACGTTGTGGCAAAAGGTAACTCATTTTTCAGATTGCTCAGTTACAATAAAAGTCACTGCTAAGAAATATCTAGAATGAAAACTGTGGGCAGTACAGTGATACTAATTACAAAATGCTTATACAGGAACACAACCATACTTATGCGGACTCGCACAGAATAGTTGAAATGACCAATTTTTCTAGATGCTTCGATACAAGAGAACATGTGTTAGAAATTTGGTGGCACCGTTAGAGCCTTATAGATGACTATCTTTAATCACTACATGATTTTACACAGTGTGATGAACTATGCTGTTCCATGAGCTTCAGGATTCTGAGAGGGCAGGGTGAAGTGCTCAGATAAGAAGTTTAGGATATATATATATATATATATATTTTTTGTCCTTTGGAATGTGTCAATTACTATGTTCAAAGTTCCTCTTGAATTCTTCCTTTTTTTCCCACCATTACCCAGTTGACATCTAGATATAAAAATGTTCTTTGTGTTTACTGATTTGTGTAGTTCATAAGAGTTGTAAAAATCCAGCTGTTGTGGTGCCTGATCACTTTTAAGTTAGGAAAATGTGCATATTTCTTCTGGATGACAGAAGTGCATAGTTCTGTATGAAGAGTATTGTTTTGACCAAAGAGATGCAATTTTGAAATCTGAGTAAAGATTAGAGAATAGTCTTGAATAGGGGAGATTTTTTTTTTTAACATGAAAAAACTACTTATCAATTGAAAGTTAAAATAAAACCCCAAAAGAACAAAACTTGTAGATTAATAAGGTTTGTATTCCATTCCTAATATAAAAAAAATCTATCCTGTGCCATCCTTCTGCTGGCAACAGAGCACTTAATTTTTGCTTCCTAGTTTAAAGGAATAGTTTTCTAATTTTTCTGGGAGAGTACCTTAACCATCGTGGGACATTCTGAAATGGGCTTCATTTTCATCAAACTTGTTCTAGTTTCTGTGGGATAATCAGACATTTACTAGGACAAGAACTGAAACTTTTGTGCTCTAGATTTCTAGGGCATATCAACAAATACAATTATTATATTTTTTTTAATTAAAAAAAATCACTATGAGATACATAAATATCTCATGAAATTGCTTTGGTCAGCTCAGCCATACTGAACTGCGTGATACAGTTTCAGGCCATGTTTAGGAAGAGTTAATTCAAACATAGTTGCTGTCATAGTCACTGATTTGATTGCAACATACCCATCTGAAAAAAGTTTACTTGTCATTTGCTGTGCATGAACTCAATATTTGTAATTTGTTAGTATGTAAGCTAGAACATTAAAACTCTTGGTTATAACTAATAGCTGGGAAAATTTGTCAAAGTTGCTGAGATTCTTCTACAACTTCACAATGGATTTATGCTTTTAAGTCCATTCCATTGTGACAGTTGTTTTTATGGCATAGTCTTGAACTAAAGAATATTCTGGATTCAGTGTGTATTTCTTGCCAAATTCAGAGGCATGTGGTGTTGCTGGAATTAAATTAGTGTAATGCGTCTGAAAGCTGGTATCATTAGTCTGTGTTTTCTCTGGCTTTGCACCAGTGATCATGTTTCTGCAATATACTTTTCTTCGTTAAACAGAGAGGCTAGAATCATCTTTTTGATTAGTTCAAATGGACAAGAGCAATGTCCTAATTTTATTTAAGGAATAAATCTATAGATGTATTTCCTAATGGCACGGTTGTATCAGAAGAAAAATTATGGTTATTAAAAAGGAATACAAAAATCTAGAATGTGGAAAGATGAGTTGAAATGATCAAATACTAATGAAATATATTATGATTACTGATAAAATAATTTAAGTGATTTGAACCATGTACCTAAATAAGTTCTAAATAATCTGTCAACATAGGGTACCAAAAACCTTACTTCAGCTATTCTCCTGGATAGTTTATACACACACACACACACATATATATACATCCTATCTATTCTCCTGGCAAAGGATTAGCAGATTTTGACAATCCTCTTAGTTTCTAAATCTCGTAATTCAGCTAGTATTATGTTACGCTGGTGTAAATGTTTAATCCATGTCCAGTGCCACGTCATATTTATTATCATAAGGGTGTATATGAAGAATGTCTTTTCACTGCTGTCTTACACTTGTCCCTTAAGGTTGTGGTTTAATTGGCCCAATAACATCTCTATTGTTAAGTATTTGGTAAATCTTGCTGCTACAAAATAGTGAAGCAGAACCAGATACTACAAGCTTTGTTCTTGCCATTGATAATACTTGATCTGCATCCCTTGATGCTCAGAATTTTTCACATGGGTGTCACCTTAATTGGCCCTTGGCACTTCATGGTACTGAGCTTATATTTGCTTCTAGTTAATTGAGCTATCATAGAGTATTTTTGTTAATTAGTGTGGTTTTAACCACATGTGAAAGCCAGAATACTTTAATAAAAGTTCATAATATTTTTTTTCCTCTCTCCATAATTAACCTATTCAATAACAGAATGTAACTGCCTTAGAAATTCTGAAGTTATGTATGCATAGTCTTAATACAATTTTAGGAATATTTTTTATCATTTCATAGTCCCCAAGAAAGGAACTGCAGCTGAAATTGTAATGTGAAATATCAGTCTACCTTCCACAGAAGCTGTGTGCAAAAATGATGCCTTGGTAGATTGAAACAGAAGTCATTGATAAAATGAGATCTTCCTCTGAAATGATCAGGTTATACCCTCCAGTCTGTAGAGCTTACAGATAGCTGTCAATATAAATTCACATGAACAGGAAGCAGGAAATTGCTGCTTTCTGAATGACAGTTTTGGCTGCACTCCCTAGAGAACTTTTCATGACCAGTGATGAAGAGTCTTAGGGTCTGACAAGCGTAATAAGTTGATGCAAAATAACGCAAACTTTGTGAACCCTTGGATGTTCTACTCCATGTGTGCATTTGGCAGGAATTTTGAGTATACTTCTCATAGCCAGGGAGGGAGACAAAGGCCGTTTTAAACTTCTTTCCTGAGCTGTTACATTGTGGATGGGGCTGTGCTGTGCTTACGACCTGGTTACAAGCTCTGTGACCTGGGGTTTGAGAAGGAAATGGGTCTTCCGTGGAGCAGAATGAGGGGAAAGAGAAGGTTAAAAAAGAAGAAGAGGATGAGCATATACTTGTAACAATACTCTGGGAAGGGGAAGGCAAAAGAAACCGAGAAGAATGCAATAGATAAGGCACAACAGAGAGGAGGTAACCTTTGTATAACTGAATGGGGTTTGACTCTCCTATCCAAAAGAGGAGAGGGGAGTGTATTACAGCATCTCTTCAATTATGCAATGCGTATATGAGTGATTGAATAAATTACTGACATACTCATCTGTTCTATCTGAGGCAAGGCTTGCATCGCATCTTGCATCTTACTGTCCTCCACTCTGCTGTTGCATCCCCAAGATAATCAGAGAGACAGTGCTATCACAGCAAAGATTATTCAACTACACAATTTTGAGATACTTTATTTTACAACATGTGCCTTTTCTGCTTTGAGGAAAACTGACAATAAGCTTCCAGAAAAATTTTCCTTTGTCATCTTAACTAGAGGCTTTATTTGATGTGAATTCACTTTTGGTTAAGGTCAGCAGTGATCTTTCTGCAGTCACCAGTCTTAATGTTTTTTAAGTATGTATCTTGTGATTTTCTGTTAAATTAAGCAAAACTTATTAGCAATTTATAAATTGTAGTTATGACAACAAATGAACCAACCATTTAGGATATAGCAGTTTGAGGAGGGGAAAAAAGATAAGTAGTTGAATTCAAAACTACCTAGTTTGAATTGAGTTGGAGATCTGAGAAGCAGAGGGGTGTGAGCAAGGTACTGATGTTACCAGATGTATGTTTATTTAATCAGTAATAATACATGGAAAGCATTCAGGATCTATATGATATCTATAGTTATTCTACTACTGCAAAAGTAATTCCTAATGTGATAAGTCTTAGTCCTTTGTTGGTAACTGATTATCTAAATTAAATGAAAGCATTACGTGTATATTGTAAATACATGCCGTGTATATATATGTATTGATACGTATGCACACACACATATATAGTACTGCTATGTAATCTGCTACAAGGGGGAATAGTTATTCAGATACATTCACACAAAGTCAGTTTTTCCTTTCCAGACACTTGAAAAAAGCAAACAAACAAACAAAAACATTCTCTTCTCATGGACAGACAGGACTAGATAAGATACAAACAATTCTTGCAAATTAGTTTACATTTTGATGGATTGATGATTTACTAATTCATGGTTACTTCAATTTTTATGTAACAGTTCTGTTCAGAGATCACAACTCTCTTCAGCATTTAGTTTCACCACAGTATTGCAAATTTTTAATGAAATTCATAGACTTACATAGTTTCTTGTGATGGTCTCTGGAGTATCAATGTTCAGCTAGTCAGTAAAAAGAAAACTGGGCAGATATAAATTTTTCCTATTATGTAAGTCTGTACCCAGCAGAATGTGTTCAGAAAGACAAAGACTTATTCTGTATTTATATCTGACTTTTCTCATTAATGAAAATTCTAATTGTTCGTTTTCTATCCACTGTAAGGCACTTGCAATTTTCCTCTTCCTTTATATCAATCCTTAATCCAAAATCATAGACAAAATTTGTAAATGATATCAGTTTGACATTTACACTTTTTGTCACAGGAGAGAAAGAGTTTAAAAATAATTGTTCTGTTTGAAATAACTGTATGGATACTATCTAACAAGTAATCTTTAGAGTATTATTAGACGAAGCTGGTGAGGGGAATGGAGAACAAGTCCTACGAGGAGCGGCTGAAGGAGCTGGGCTTGGTCAGCCTGGAGAAAAGGAGGCTCAGGGGCGACCTTATCGTTCTCTACAGGTACCTCAAAGGAGGCTGTAGTGAGGTGGGGGTTGGCCTGTTCTCCCACGTGCCTGGTGACAGGACGAGGGGGAATGGGCTTAAGTTGCGCCAGGGGAGTTTTAGGTTAGATGTTAGGAAGAACTTCTTTACCGAAAGGGTTGTTAGACATTGGAACAGGCTGCCCAGGGAAGTGGTGGAGTCACCATCCCTGAAGGTCTTCAAAAGACGTTTAGATGTAGAGCTTAGGGATATGGTTTAGTGGGGACTGTTAGCGTCAGGTCAGAGGTTGAACTCGATGATCTTGAGGTCTCTTCCAACCTAGAAATTCTGTGATTCTGTGATTATAACAACCTGTATACATCTCTTAGCACTGGAGAAAAGGTGGCTTTTTCCTATTTGCAGTAACTTCAAAGATGTTTGTTCTCTGTCCTCAAACCAAATGTGTAGTTCAGTTTAATGTCCTTATTTCTGCATCATGCATTTCTGCATAATAGTGTCAGTTGTCTTGGGATGCTCCATCTGGGTACTGTAACCCCAAAACTGCCATAGCTATTTGCTACCATATTTGACAAAATGGTTCCTCATGTTGTATGTATTAAGAATTTTACAACATGGCAATTTCACAGTCAGGAGAAAGCCCAAGTGTCACTTGGCAAATAGTGTAAATTCAGATATGGAATACTTGCTTTCTTTTTTGTGTACAAAACCTTTGTTTTCTATCTCAGATTCTTTTCTTCTTTCCTATATAAAGTTTTTATTGGTAGTCTGAAATTGTTTCTTTAAGCCTGGAAGACATCTGTAGCAGGAACATGCTGAAATTATAATTGAAATGAGGAGCTGTGATCATCCTTATCATCTGCATATGTCCCCACATGGTGAGCATTAATTTATTCTGGTTTGCTACCTCTGTGTGCTAAAAGTGATTCATACTTTGTAAATATAATCAAAGACAACAGCTGCCCTCTTCTGTATCTTTAATAAAATTGAATCTTTTTGTCTGGAAATAAATATTATTTTATTCCAAGACTAAATCTCTTTTTTTTTTTTTTCAGTGTCAGTTTGAGTGGAATAAACCATTTGAGTCCAGCTCTGAAATGCTTCTATTATAAAGGCATCAGTAGGAGCTCTACAGTTTAAAATTGCATTTTGATTTCCAATAAAAGCAAGACTAAAATCTCTCCATTTGATACTTTAATGGCTGAATTTAATCTCTAAATTTGTCACAATAGCTCTTCAAGAAGCAATTGAAATTTCTATCTATTCTTCCAATAAAATATTTATAACATTCCTCGCTGGAAACATTTTTAAAAGGAACTTAGAAATATTACTTTGGTTCTTGTCTGTCTTGCCTTCCTATGGCTTAAAGAATGGCAGCCCTCACTTTTATCTGTGGACGTTCTGATGACTTCTTAGACACATGTCCTTTTTGGAAAATTGAACACCTAGTTCTTTGTTTTGGGAAAGTCCAGTTGAGTTTAATATTAACTACAAACTTTCCCTCGCTGTTCTTGAGGTATTTTGCATTAAGTAAACAGTCACAGGGAACTTCAGATACGTCAATGTCTCAGTACAGACGCTTATGGGTTTTATACTAGGTTATACATTAAAGTAACTGAGTTTAAAGGGAATTAACTGTAAAAAGAATATGAAGAGTCCTCATATACTTGCATATTCAAGGTAAAATTGACAGACTGAGAAAAGAACATGAGTCGCTTTCATTTCTGCATTTTCATTCAACCCTTTCCATCCTGTATTTATTTTAATCTCTTGTTATTGTCCTGCGTCAGATGTTTGAAAGGTGACTAATGTCTTATCTATTGAAGTCAATAGTGGGACTTCTATCTTGCCTCTTCATGGAATACCTCCCTTTTAGTTATTTTTAATTTTTTTTTATATATATTTGCAATTTGGGGTCAGTCAGTCCTGAAACTCGAGGACTGAAACTAGAAAACCTGACTTGTACAGGAACAAAACTAGTATCTGAGCAAGAGAACACGTTTATTGATGTATATTTAACATTTTCTAAACAATGTGGCAATACTCTGAGCTTCATAAGATAAAATTGTGCTGTAAAACTGACAGGATGCTGCAGAGGCTGTGAAATAGTCTGATTTTATCAAAATTATTTATCAGTGTCTCAGAAAACTGAATCTGCACTTTTAACTGAAATGAGCATTTGTCATCTCAGAAATGTGTAGGAAAGGATTTGGTGCAGAAACACTAACCAGCTGTCCAGAACATTCATTTTAGATGGCTTTTATAGTAGTTTTACTCTCTTCCTATAAAATGCCCTTCATTATTATCAGCAGGCTATTATCTGTTGGCCCTGTTTTTCCTAGTATATACTCCAGCTGGGAGGAAGGAGGAGGAGGAAGGAGTGTCACTTCCAAGTTCAGCAGGATTCAAGATCTGGGAGAAGCTGGCTCTTACTAAGGCACAAGCTTCAGTCTATAAGAGGGAGAAACTGGATCCTGCTGAGTGGAAAATTCAAGGAGTTAGGTACCATTGGCTCTTCAGATCAACGTTGAGAGATAAGTACATTTCCTTACAGAAGGAGATGTGCAAAAACAGTCAGCTCCTTGCACCATGTGGGAAGTTAAATCCTGGTCCAGCCTGTTTACTGGTGACCCACAAAAAGCTAGATGTCTCTATGTTGAAAGCTCCCCCTCTGACTGCAGGTGAAGCACTATAATATTCCTTTCATGTGGAAGGTAGGTGGTAATGGAGAATACACGTGATAGGAAACAAGTTTACAAGGCTAGAAAACTGCAAAAGGGAAGGCAGAGAATGAATTTCTCAGTGAATATTTTGTGCAAGGAGATCTTTGAGAACCCAGTCTTTTGTCTGGCTCTGAGATTTCTGAAAGTTATGCCAAGTTTTGTCTCCTTCTTTTCCACTTTTGTGGTAGTTAGCCCAGGTTTGGAAGTTGAATTGTATAATGGGTAGGTGAATGAATGAAAACAGAGGAGACTAGTTCATTAGGCTTTGAAACAATGTTTTTATATTTTTAACCACATGATTTGTAAGCATTTCAGGATACTTTCTACCACCAATTACTAAAACAAAAAGGAAGGAGGGGAGAAGGGGGCTTGTGGCTGGTGGGCTGAGACTCATGTTATGACTTTAAGTCATTAAATAGTAATTAAAATCATGGTAACACAATTAAAAACCCTTTAAAAGCGAAGTAACACAATTAAAAACCCTTTAAAAGAGAAACAGCTTTTTCGTACATGCTCCAAAGTACTGCCTCAGGTTTTTAATGGCTTTGTGAAGCTACTTAAGTCTATCTGGCAGAAGTTCTCTGATTAGCTTCTAGTGATAATCCTAATATTGCCATAAAATCTAAAAGACTGGGAATGCAGAACAGCCATTTAAGCAAGTGATGCATCTATCTGGTAACTCATAGTATGTGAATCAGTAGTTTCTAGGTAGGTCCTGCTTACACTGTATAGGACTTGGTCACAAGTTGTCAGGAGTTGTGCTTCATTGTACTGTGAGTAGGTCACCTCTCTACTGGTGAAGGAGAGTCAAAAGACATTCATAAAAAACAGTTTCACAGAATTAGTTTTCTGTATTTGAAGTGCTATGGGTGATACATATTTTGAGTAATTAAGAAGGAATAATGAAGTGCTCTTTCAGACTGTGGCTAGCAAGGAACATTAAGAATTTTTAAATTAATCAACTATATGCTATATTTGGTCTCTCAATGTCTGTAATATCAACTCTATCTCCCTGGTGTTACTTAAGTGACAGCTTTGTTTTTCTGTCAAAAACCAACAAACCTAATAAGAACAATCTCTCGATACAGTCCAAAGAGGCTATCTTTTTTTCTTTCTTTTGTATTGTGAAATTTGAATTATTATCTGCAATATTTAAATGAGTTCACAGACACAGTAATATAAGAGCATAAAAGTGATTTTGGCCTTATTTTAAGCATCTGTAGGTTTAATGCTAGTGTCCACATCTGCTCAAATGCTATCCCTACTTCCATCACAAACCTACAGCTTGCCTTTGCAAGAAACTTGCTCTGATTAGGAAATTAGTTGTCAGTTGTTAAACATTGCTTTCTATGTTTCTAAAAAACAATAAAGGCACAGAATGACAAAGGCTCCAAAATAAATGGGGGGAAAAAAAAGTTATCAGTACCAAAGAGGCTCTGTCTTTCTAATCTAATGTTCACTAGGATAACCAATCTGTTTGAGAATGATAGCTATATTTTGCAGATACGAAATCAGAAGCCAGAACTGAAGAGTAAAATAAATGTAGGTGTTCATTAGACATTAGAAAAACCTCAAAAGTTAGTATATTATATTAGAAATGGGTCAGTAAAATGGCATGATTGCTATACAAGAGCTGAGGAAAATTATATCTACCACAGCTGTTTTGAGGTTAAAAGTTGTAAAATAATGCTCTCAACATATAGAATATGGCATGTTGTATACTTCAATACTCTGCTGGTGCTTGATGTGCATGCCTGAAGTGGTAGATATATTTACATACAGATGCTGAAATAGTTTTGAATTGATATATTCAAGCTGCAATCACTTCACCTCTTAGCTCATCTCCAGGTCACACTGCCAGGGTACGTTCTTCACCCAGCAAAGACAGCCACAAAGTGTTCACTGGTGTCACTGGGATGTGGCTCTGACTGGACTGTTTGCTCCTCTGAGGGATTTCTTTCTTGTTGCTGTGTAGCTGGCTGGGCCTGTGGGAAAGAGGTGGAGGAAAGGGGGCGTGAATATAACTATTGTGAATGTCTGCAGTAAGAATCAGGCCCTGATCTACATGTGGGATAAAGAAAGCTCAAATGGGATGTTTCTGCCTCAAGCCAAGTGACACAAGAGCTCTCAAAAAGAGTGGTAGTTATCTTCAGTGAGAGAAATCCTAATTTTTTTGTGGTTGTGTGAAGGGTTTTCACAGATCTTGGGGGCGGGGATGATGCATGGAAAAGGTGTTTCTGGCATTTGGGAACCAGGCAGTGAGTTACTGCTGTAAGCATTGCCAGATCTGTTTTCTCTGAAGCTCTGCTAAGCTTCGCGATTGCTTTTAGTGTTACAGCTATCTGTAACATGAGCAGAGGGAAAGAGAATCGTGTGTATGTTTGCACACACACACACACACACACACACAAAAACAAAAAACAAAAAACTTAAACCTCTTTCCATCTCTTTAAAAGGAAAAGACCTATATCAGGGCATGAGCATTTCCACCTTACCTGGGGTACTTGCCCATACTAAGACATGACACAATGGTTTACTGGGAGCTAGGGCTGTACACCAGGAACTGCAGTCTGATTTTCAACAAAATTGTATGCCTTTCTAGAGCTTTAGTGCACTTTTTTTCTAATGGTTCTAGAGCAGTGATGTGCTCCATACACTTTTTGGTGGTCTGCACAGAAAAATAAGAGGAAGAGCTGTGAATAACACTCATGAAGGCTCAGGCTTTTTTTTTTTTTTTTTTTTTCCTACTACCAATGTAGCTGCATACATCTGCAGAAAGTAACTTTGCTGAAATGTGGGTCACCTATAGTTTTTACTGTTCTTTTAACTCTATCTGAAGAAAAAGTATTTCAACTGACAGCCCAATCTTTCTCTTTAATAGCATGAAATATAGGCAGAGGGGGAATTACTGCTTCCATAAATCATGGCTGATGATTGCAATGCTCTGTTTAGGGCCTAGGCCTTTAGAGGTACATTATCAGAAAACTGCAATGCTAAGCACTCAGATGCTAGGTATTATCTTATGTCTAGCATTATATAAATGCCATGAACTTTGATTTAAAAGGAGGCAGTCAGGTAATTGTTCTGAGTTTTTAAACTTTTGTTTTTACTTCTAAAATTTTTAATGTCTTGAAAATGTACTTCCCACCCATTGATCTTATCCTTTCCCATTTGGCAACATTGATTTGTTTTCTTGTCTTTTAAATGTAACACAATCCGGGCAAGGCTGTTTTTGTTTAACAACTTCCATTTAAATAGTACTTTATCTTTTTGCAGCAGCATCTTCGAGTGATGTTAGCACTGTATGGAGGATATTTGGTAGTGTGCTGATGAAGTCAAAAGAGGTCACAACATAGTATTTTAGTGTCTAATTAGTAATTAGACCTATAGCCAATTCTAGTTACACATGTATAAATGTTAAGTATATTTGTGTATATGTCTAGGTCCTTTGGCCATATTCTTCTTAGCTACTCTTTGTACAAATAATTCACATTGCTATAACTCAAGGCTAAGAGAGTGTGATACTTGAAACTGGCGCCTCTGGTGACTTAGCAGGTGTATGCAAATCACTGCAACAGTGAGTGAAGTTCTGGCAGCTTGGATTTACTCACATCTACAAGTCACTGTGGGCACAAAGTCCTTTTCAGGTACGGAGACAGGCAGTATGACAATTATCCTTGACCTCTATGGGGAAATCTAGATTTCTTTAACCCTGCAGCTGTGTGCCAGTATAGTGAAAGTTCATCTCCTCAAGGTGAAATCCAGTGTAGCATGAATCCTGAGTCAGGATTTGCTCAAAACCAGTGATCCAGTTCTAAAAGCAACTGCAAGTAGGTGATAGAACACCACAAGCATACATCAGTAATACTGACATACATGTGCCTTAAATTCTGTTTGTTTCTTTAAGCTATTTGAAGATAGGTGCATTTTTTAAAGCTCTAAGAATGATTTATGTTCTTTTAAAACCTATCTGCCAAGGTGCTCTATCCTTATGCACTAGTTCATTTTTTTTTTTGGAGCACCCACCTAGGAAGTCAGGACATGAATTCAGTTTCTTTCTCCCTAGGGTAGCTCCATAACTCCAGGGAAGAGTAATGTATAGTTAATCTTTTATCTTCCTCAGGAAAGTGTAAGAACACGTGATCAGAAAGAGAGGACAAGGAAGACTGTGATTGTACAGCATAGTGGGAAAGTTATTTAAATGATCAGGAGCTCAGTGTGATAGAAGAGTGGATTTTAATTTCTCTGCTTTATGAAATAATGGTATTTTTATTGTACCTGCCTACACTTTGTAGAAAGACTTTACAAACTTACTCATGCAAAAATAGAGCAGAGTCCTGAAAGTGATAAAAAAAAAAAAGCAATTAAAAAAAAAAAAACTTTTTTTTTTTTTTTTTTTTGAATAGAGCTCTGCTATGCTCTGGGAAAGCCTACAAGTCCTTAAGCAAGCTGGGCAGAAGAATTTATTTTTTCTGAGAAATTGTGTCAACATTTATCATAGTGAACATTTATAGGCTGAACAAGGGTATAGCTCCAGGTAGTCAGGAAAAGTTGAATTCAAAAGTACAGAAGAGATGCAGAATTATCCTGTATCCTTCCTGAGACTACATGGGGATTGAATGGGAGTTTTCAGAGTTACAGATTCAGGCTCCAGTTTTCTTCACTCTCCCCCTCTGTTTTTTCTTTTTTTTTTTTTTTTTTTTTTTTTTTTGCTTTCTACATCTGTTCTTCAATGTCCTGTTGAAAGGAATGTTTTGAATCAAGAAATAAAATGTGCCTGGCATTCAGATATTCAGAAAATCCACTGAGTTTCTGTAAAGACCTGGAACTCATCTGTACACCAGAATTTCCGACATCTGTTACTTGATAGCTTCCTTGTCCCCAGAATGCTCCTTTACATACATCACTCAATATTTTTACCTGTACTACCAAGGGTTTTGTTAGTGGTGATGGCACAGTGAGAAACAAAACCAGTCCTGTTGGGTAGCACAAGCATCAAAATCATCCTTAGGTGGTAGTTTTGAGTGCTTTATGCTTACACACCAGCAAAAGCAGCTTTTTCCTTCCATTTTTTTCCCACTACTTGGTTTGTGCCAGTGCAGCTTTATCAGAGAGAAGTTAGAGGCTGAAATAAATCCAGGGAACTAAGTCTTTAGCATGATTGTGTTTTTTGAGCTTGGTCACTGTACCTCCCACATCCTTCTAATGGCACAGAGACAGTCTTAGTTTGGTTATAGTTCAGAGGAATACAAATCGTTGTATTTAGGTGGAAGTCCTTCTTTATTCCTGCTTGAAATACTTTTGAAACTGTTGTTCTGGATCTACACCTACCCTGTGTATGGTGTATGAGAAGAGGATGATGGTCACTTGCATAAAGCACAAAACTTCAATATTTATCTTGAAGTGAAGACCAAGAGGTACTAGACTGGGATCTACAATCAGGTAGTAAATGCACCATCCTTGCTTTAGAAATCATTGTAGATTACCTAGATCAGACTGCAAAAAATCATCTGTAGTAGTTTCTCCACTATGGAGTCAACTGAAGCTGTATTTTAGTATCATAAGCATGTAATGATTTAGCTTTTCTTGAAAGGTTTGTCAATCAACTAACAGTATTGCTCCAAGTCAAAAAGTTTGACTCTTCCATTGTAGTTTGCAAAGAAATTAACTTGTAAGACTATACAATATTATTAGTCCTGCATGGCAGTGGTAAGGCTGGCAGGCAGCCTACTCTATACAGTGCAGGCATGCCAACACCGCATTACAATGGAAAATCAATTCTCAGCCAACTGTACTTGAATTGGAAGCAATTCAAGCACAGTTAGTTTTCTGAGTCTTAAATTGCCACCATGATATCTTTTCTCAAGGATAAAGTCACATGAAAGTTTTAGAGCAGGACTTGTAAAGACTGCATTTGAGAATGTTTTTAAGTGTCATATTAATGTCATTTCATTTGAAAATATTGAGACCAAGCAGGGGACTTAGAGCTAGACTTTGCAAAAACTATTAGTCTCATTAGCAAGATTCTTACTGGTGATGGGTATAAACAAAGATGATATTATGGAAGAACATGGTGCATTTTTAAAATTAAAACAATGATCAAAACGTAAAGATCTAGGAAGGATGATAGTATTGTATATGCATAATAATGTATAGTATACGTATAGTAACTTTTCTGATCATGTGTTTTCCGTGGGCTTCAACAGTGGAAGTAGCTTATTCACCTGCTTTGAGAATTTAGTGTCAGGCTAGCTTGACATGGCTTCTGAAAAATGTATTTTATGCCAAGTAGTTTGCTGTAAGAGTTCATTAAGATAAATTGAATGTTACTATTGAGATTAATCCTATACTTTTTACACTGTAATTGGTGTATCCAAATTTTCTATATTTGGGAGTACTCCTTTTCCTTTTTCCGACATGCTTGCTTTGACAAGTGGTTGTCTAGTTCTTCTTGGTCATACTTTCATAAGTAGTTGAACATCTCAGTCCTTTATCTCCTGCTTTAAGTTTGGAGAACCTTGATCTACACAGTTGGTTTGCAGAAGTCAAAAGGCAAATACCAGTTCTGGTCTAAAGTTGCTTTTCAAGTGTAGCTGGTTTCCTGCACATTCTTTCATGTGAATGAAAGTGCAATCCTATCAGAAAGGGACTTGTTTTCTTTTTCACAAGCGAATATTTTACTTTGTATCAGCACTGAACTGTAATCACTCAGTAAATAAAAGATTTATATTTTGTTTAAATGAATGAATGTAAGTAATTCATGACGGTGACAGCTAACAAACTCTGATGGCAAGCAGGATCTACCTGTGATGTATTCTTAAAAGAAAGGCTGCCTTTAAGGACAATCTTCAGTATACCAAGTGAATATAATTGCCTGCCTCTAATTAGGACCTGATTTATGATGCTGTTCTTTAGCTTGTTAGTACTGTCCCTAAATGTTTGAAGTTATCTGATTCACATCACTTGAACAATCCTCTACCTTATCTCATATTTATTTTTAAAGATTTGGATAAAAACTCCCAAATAAGGCCTTTTTAAAGTTGTCCTCTAATGGAATTTAAACAGTGAAACAGTTCAGTATCTATTTGAGTCTGTAGAAGAGGGCATTATCCTGAAAATGCTTAAAGAAAGAAAAAGCTTTTTTAACCTTGAATGTCTTTAAATGAAAATTTTATAATTTCTCTCAGCAATCAGTAAGCAGAACAACATCAATTGAAAAATAGCTGTTTTATAAATTAAGTAAATGTTTTTAAATGCTTAGAAGAGACTTCTAACTTCAGCAGAGATATGATGTTCTCACAGTGAGTCTCTGTGACTAATCCACTGGAAAGATTTACCGTTAGGGAACTCAAGGTCTGAGTTTCAAAGGAAATACTGGTAAGGATTATTATTCCCTTGTCCCCAGCAGTTCTCATAATCCCCTTACACTCAGAGTAGGATTTACAAAAACAAAATAAATGACAAAACTAGAATGCTCCAAGGACCCGTGTTTGCAGAACTAAAAATGAAGTCCAGATGATTTTAATATTATTTTGTATTCACTATTAGGCACCTATGTATTTTTTCCCTGCTAGGTAACACAAGTAAGAAAGGACTTGAGCGTAGGCCACTACCAAGTGGCAGCAAAAATCTAAAAGACCTCTTTAGCTTGCTCACAAATGAGATTTTGAAGAAAAACTTAATTGCAGTGTTGAGTTTTTGTGTGCTTTAGTCAGTGTGTAAAATTGGGACCTTTGCAGGCTTCATTATAGGCTTACAAATGTCTGCTCAAGATGAGCAAAGTGCAAAAATGGAATCTGCTCCTTAGCATGTTGAAACTCAATGGTAAGTCTTGCATTTGGGCAGCTCTGGGCTCTCTGATGACTTGCTTATGCTGCTGGAGCAGAGTGGCAGAAGGGGTTGCTTGTGTGAGGGGAGGCCCAGAGCTTGTGTTTCAAGTTAAGCATATGGTTAACTTTTCCTGGTTGGCAGTCAGGTAAAGCTTTTTGAGTGAAATAAAGCAAGGTTAGCTAAAACAGACACCTGGAAAGATCCTGAATGAGAGCGTAATGGATCTGAAAGCTCATATCCTATTTTTATTTGTTCCAGCCTACCTTAGGGGAGTGATTGACAACAGATAAGTCTATTCCAATGTTGACTGAAGAGGACAGTAACAAGATCCTGGATTTCATTTTCCTGAATACAGACAAAGCCCGCTAGAAACTGTTCAACAGTATCGTATGTTGTTTTAATCCATGGAAAATATCTGAGGTCTCCCGTTTCCCTTACAATTTCTCACACAAATGAAGTATGCCAGACAGAGTGTGAGAAAAAGCTTTCTTGTGCTATTTCTGTCTTTCCTGTGACTTCAGATCATTCCTTGTGACACTGCTTTTTGAATTCCGAATTCTAACGGGTTGCTTGGATTCAGGCCAAGGCTTTCTTTGATTTTGGTTTGTTTTTAGAGAAGTAGTCTTGAGGGCCTTTCAGACAGAATTAAGATTTCACTTAAAGTTAAATCCCATGACAGAGCTGAATAAAATATTCAAACTAAACCATATGTTTGGGCCATCAGTAATTCATGTTAGATGTACCTATGCCTGTGAATATTTTGTGCTCTGATGGAGATGAAGAAGCATGTTTTCTCTTAGATAGTATCTGTTAAGTTTTATTTTTAATGAGTTAAATATTTCCTGTTCAACCTGTACCTCACTGAATTTATTTTTTCAATTGAAATTTTTTATGGCCTGGAAAGTAGCATCAATTCTGCATTGAGGCATTTTAGTTTAAACTGGACTGGGTCTCCAAGCACTGTGTACCAACCAAGTTGGTCGATGAGGGGACACAATTCCACCTCCAAACCTTTCCCTCCTGTGCATAGGAGGGGATTCAAGGACCTGGTCAATCTGAAAAGTTCTGAACTGCTCCCTTTGTATTTGCACAAGAACTATAGCTGGCATGAAAGAAAGAGGATGCAGTGAAAGGGGACAGGATGGATGTGAAGATGCAACTGTCATCTTTGGTTTAGAGCACCAATTACTCATAGTGCTGTAAACTCACGTAATAAAAAAATAAAAATCTTAAGGTCAGGAAGCCTTCATAGGAAATGTGTCAGGTGCTTTACTGAGCATTTTGCGGAAAAAAATGAAGACAAAAACAATGCCTTGCGGTCAAAAACTCAAACTCACTGTAAAGAATAGCAAACAGCGGAAGTCAGAGCAAAGCAGAGCAGTACCATGTGACTGTTTAAAACTGTAGTACGCAGGTAGTTCTTACGACCATGTTTCAAAATGATTTCTAAACAAAATGACTTCTAAAACTTGACCAAGGGCAGTGATGGACAGTGGAGTACTAGAAGAACCTCGTCTAGGCTGCTGTATTGATCAAGTGGGGCATGCCTTAAGCACTTCACATGCCAGCTTTTTTAGTGGAATATACTGTCAGTCAGAAATTAGAAAACTTAGGCCAAGAAGCAGGAAATAAATGTGCAGAGTTTCTTTTTAAAAGAAATTTTATAGTAGATAAGAAAAATTCGTATTGTGAAAACCAGCTTTTGTAGCACAAATATCCTAGTAAGTTCTGGATGCCTCATCCCTGGAAGTGTTCAAAGCCAAGCTGGATGGAGCTTTGAGCAGCCTTCTCTAGTAGAAGATGTCTCTGCCCATGGCAGGGGATTTGGAGCTAGGTGGTCTTTAAGGTCCTTTCCAACCTAAACCATTCTGTGTTTCTAAGAGAAAACTTTTACAGAGTGATGAGCCTCCTCTTCCTCAGCAGATACAATATCCACCTGTGGTAGGATGAGATAGATCAAGTATTCTTACGGCTTTGACATTTTTATGTATCCAGGCTTCTTGTCATCTCTGTATAATTATAAATGTCTGCTGCCATCTCTTCTTGGGTGAATAACTGAATTAATAACCTAGAAAACCTGCCAACATATTATACAAGAATTAAAGTCTTAGTATGCTTTGTTCTTGTTTTAGTGGTGTTTCAGCTGTTTTATTGACTGCTTTGTTTCTGAAGTGTAAAATGTACTTCCAGTCTGGAAACTGTTAGGCTTAGCTTCAGACCTGTTCACAGTAGTGAAATGCATACGGGACAAAACAAGAAGAGTGACTTAGCGGTAAGAAGCTGGATTGTCACAGTATTTGAAGCCTCCAAAGAGGCGTGTAAGACTTCTTGAAAATCCTATTAGGCAGAGCTTATTTGGCACTTGGCTTGTTTGTCAGAGGTTTTTCATCTTTAAAATGGGTGTTATATCTGTTCTACTGGACAGGGATCTGTGTGGATGTGTATTAAAAAAGAGAGTTCATGTGAAACTTGAAACGTTTAACTATGAAAGAGAGGTTGATACCTAATGTAAGCTGGTGATATGCTACTGCCTCTAGAGGGTAAAGTGATTTTAGTGGTTTATACTCATTTTAGTGGGTTAAAATTTTGTCCACTGCTGGACATAGAGAATAGGATCTTTAAACCAAATGTTTAGCAATTTGTTTGGATTTATATGGCAAAGAAAAACACTCACTCTGACACAATTTACCATGAAATTAAATAGCAGCTTACCCCAGTAGCAGGCAGAAATCATCCCTCTGCCAGAAACTACATGTCTTCTACCATGCTATAGGTACCTTGCAATGGGCCCTGGCAGTTAATAAACTAGGGCTATTTTAGATTAGGAGGGAAATTGTTCCAGGCAGAATTCAACTATAGAAAAGAGCCTATGAGCAGATATCTCTACCTTCATTTTCTCTATGTGTGATTTGTAACTTTTTGATTATCCTTTCATAGGTTTAAATAGAGATGTATTCCTTTTTTAATAGTCCTATATGTTTATGCAGTTATACTGGTATAAAGATGCTTATCTTCTTATTCAATACAATTAAGGAAACTGAAACTATACTCCTTAGTGACAGCTCATACAAAATTGTAATGGCCTGTCGTTTTCCTTCATGTGAAAAAAAAAAATAAAAACCAATGATGATATATATACATATATAGTAAAACTAGTGTAGAAAAACAAGCCACAAAATAGTATAGGAAAGCAGAAAATGATATTGTTATCACATTTAGAGGCCTGTACAGCTAAAGTGATACTTGCTGGGAAGCTGACTTTAACTATATATTTTAAATGTTTATGAGGAGAGAGAGCCACAAGCTTAGAATTAGGCCATTTATGAAAAACAATGAAATCTGTTGAAGTTGGTCTGAAACCTGTTGTAGGATCTCCACTCTGAATATGTTTAATGATGCATGAAAAACCATTAGTCTGAACTTGGCACAACATCAGCAAGTAATTGCATTGTAAGAAAACTTAAGGATGGTTTGCAGGCCTTAGTGCTGGGCAACAAAATAAATGATGGATTAGTTACATGAAAGCCTACACAGTTGCAGTTCTGAGGCTTTGACCAAAGGGTTATTTCGGAACATATGTGATGACAGTACGGCTGCTGTCAGATCTAGTTCGCCTTTGGTCCCACACGAGCTGGCATGAATATTCTGTACCACTGGCAATTTGCAGTGATATATACATTGAAGAAAAGTGCTCTGGTTAAATACTTAAAATGCAGTCTCCTGGGCTTTTAAAGTATTCAGCAAGTTCAGGAGAGATCCCCATCCATATGCATGTGTCATCATAATGCTAAACGAGCTGTTTGAGTTGGCTGAGGAAGGGAGGATGGAACAGGTGTGTGTGAACTTCAGTTCAAAAACATTTAGGAAAGAAGTAAGCATCACCTGAAAAAGTAGCTACATCTTTTGTTCATCCTTTGTTCTTTTCATCTCAACTTCTTTCCACTGATTCTTTAGTGACGGAGGGACTGCTCTTTCAATGGAGCAATATGCAATGTTACAAATCCTTGACAGAAAAAGATGTTTTTTCATGGCATTAAAAGACAAAATGGAAATCAGGAAGAATAGTGAAGTTTTCACTGGTTTTACTCAACTGCTTATATGCTTCTGTAAATACAGCTGTAGTGAAGCTCAATAATTATTTATCATTTATAAACAAGTTTGTCTTGGTTCTCAGTTATGATATGCTACTGATAAATCAGATTCAGT
The DNA here is from genome assembly GCF_047663525.1 of Anas platyrhynchos. Classification (NCBI taxonomy): domain Eukaryota; kingdom Metazoa; phylum Chordata; class Aves; order Anseriformes; family Anatidae; genus Anas; species Anas platyrhynchos. The sequence continues at coordinate 40,682,335 of NC_092590.1, forward strand.
CCAGTTCAGAGTTTCAGACTGAAGAGTGAGGAGGCAGAACATTTCTCCATTAGCGTAAAGCAAAAGCTATTTTAAGCTCTGTTTCAGAATAGGAATCAGTTTCAGCTGCAAATGGCAACTGTCTTCGACTACTGAATGTACTTTATGGTAGGCTTATGTAGCTGGATTAAGCCTTTATGTCAGGAGTGTCAACTGTCCATAGCAGTCAGGAAGACACAGCTAGTACCCTGTCACCAGCCATATTTTCATACACTAAGCAGAGCTCAAACATTAAGAAAAATCAGTTCCAAATTTCTGGTGAGTAACAGCAGAAGACCAGTCCAGCATATTGTAGAGACTGGCTCAACACTACTCTTTGCACATTATGGATATTTACTACAATGTCTTAGATGGTAGTTCTGGAAGAGCTTTCTTTCACTTTTTTGATTTACCTGAATAACTATGAAGGCATGTGGCAGACATTCTGAAGGGTTAAAATTCCCTGACTAAGCCTTTGTCCAGTTTTTAATAAATGCCATTAATTTCTGCTATGTTTAAACCTGTTTGCATGTGTGAATCTACTACAAAGCCATTCTTTCCTTTCTTCTACATTAGGAAACTGAAAGCAAGTTACTGAAAAAAATCTATTGGTATTTCTGTGGAAATTGATGTTGTAGGGAGGGGAAATAGGTGTATATATATATATATGTATATATATATATTTTTTAAAAAAAGAACAACTTCAGGTGAATGGATTTACGGATTCTAAGATATGAACTTCTGGGAATGAAGGGATGAGCCTGGGCCCCGCAAGGTCGGAGAAGTGTTCTACAGATGTGAATTTTTCTCAGCATCTGCCTCTCTCCATGGCTGACCCACAATCAGAGCAGTTCTTTTTCACACACATGACTTCACTGAAACTATGCAGTATGCAAACCCTACTATAATTTTTGTCCTATTTCTCCATGTTTTCAAATCCTCTCTCTGCTTCTCTTGTCTGTAAACTTAAAGCATTCAGAGAAAACAGACGTATCTTCAGAGAAGACCATGTTTCTGCCTTGAGTTCAGTGGCTTTCTTCTGCTGAGTATTTAGTGATATCACAGCATCTTGGGTGGCCACGTTAGGCAAAGATGCAGAGAGACATTTCCAACAATTAGATTCTCTGAGGTTTATTGTGCTTTTTTAAAAGTCACAGAATGAGCATTCCAAGTGAATCGCTGAGATGGAGTACGGTGATGGTGGGAGGCTTTCTATTTTCTCTGCAGTTTGTTTGGTATTTGGGGATTTGAGTGGAACCCAAATCTAAATCCCCAAACAATCATAGCTCACGGCCTCAAGCTGCACTTGGCACGGGGCCAAAGCTGAACAGCCTCAGAAGTTTCTTCTGATTTGTGTGGCTTCTGCTTGAAAAGAGAAAGAAACACAGAATCAGTGGTGAGCTCTCGAAAGCAGTTGAGCCAACAGAGCCTCAATTTCAGTTTCGTAATTAAAGTATTATCATCAGACTCCATAGACTGTGGGAGAAAATTTTCATTTGGCTTCCGGCTCTCTATAGCATATCAGTGTAATGTGCTTTGTGAGGAGGGTACACTTCTGCTAGCCACCGCAGATAATAAAATAAATTAAAAAAAAATGTCAATAACTCCTTGTAGGATCGCTTTCAAGCTCTGATTAAAAAAAAAAAAAAAAAGTAAAATTTGGTAACCAATGTCAGAAAGTACCATCCTTTCAAAAAAATTGAGTTCAAATGTTTCCTAATAAGTATCTGTTTGAGTTCTGTTACTGATTGTTGGCAGAATTACTAGAAGCTGTGATTTCAAGTGGGTTTGCCCTGCCTGTGATTTCATCTTAGCTTGAGTTGCTATGTAATAAACAGGAATTTGTAAAGTGATGAAGTCAGATTTTAAAGATTTTTGTCCCTACTCTGTTACAAAATGGCCTAAATGTGGAAATCTATCAAAGGTAATCACTGATTTCTTTATTTTTTTAAACTAGGAAATCAACTAGATTATCTCACCATTTTTTTTTTTTCTGTTCATTTCTCTCTTTTAATAAGTAACAACCAAATATTGGAAGTTTATTTCTGTTAGGTACATTTATAGGATGTCACAGCTTAGAGTTTCATATCTGAACGTAGGAGGAAAATTACATTGCTGCTATAACTAAGATTGGTTTTAAAGCCAAGGAATTTAGAATGAAGTAATTTTGTAAGAGAAATTTTGATGACTAACTGAAAATTATCTTACAATACCCTATAATTTTGTAACTGCATTCTGTTTACAATCAGGTTCCTAAGATCATAAACTCAAGGAGATTTACTGTAAAACTGCAAACTCTCACTGCATCTTTTAAATTCTAAATTTATTCTAGACTAACTTGACTTGAAAGAGGCCTTACATATCAGCTCTTTGGGAAGTGAATTTTTATTCCACTAAGCACAGTGGCATTCCAATATGTGTGGCTATAGCGGCTTCATGATGTAGAAACACAGTTAATTAAAACAGTTAAACACACAGGGAAAGACATATTTTTAATTGCCTGTCTCCTAACATTTAAAACTGTTCCGTGTTGACTAAGTAAGGATAATTCTCAGATGCAAATATATCCTTTATGTCTGTGATGAGGATCCACCTCAGAAGGTGGTGATGTAAATGCTGAGCAGTGCTGTCACAATTACTTTGTGAGCAGCTAAAAGACCCACTGGGGAGTGATAGCCATTCATGGGGATCATAAATTTATGACATCAGACCAAATGAATAAATCTCATGCCTGAATACAGCTTGAGATCTCCTTAGGGGTCCTCTTTGCTCTTTTTACTTCAGGGATTGTCTTTTAGTGTGACACACTCTCCAAACTGTTTTTCTTGTGGACACCTCTGAAGTAAGCCTTTGTCATTCTGCTGACTTTGGGTCATCTGCTGTTTCTCTGCACAGGACAAGCACTTTTACATTGCATTGACTGTTGAACCAGAAATTATTTTGAAAATTATAGTCATAGGTAACTATCTCTTCTCAGATATATTGGGCTCTCTAGCTCATCACCCAATATTGATTATATTGTAAACATAGTAAGGATGGCATGTGTTCGACTTCTTATTTGACAAGTTGCCCACATACACTATACATTCAAAAATGTTATATCACCTAATCTATATCATTTCACATTCATTATGCTTCGATTACTCCAGATGCAGGCTGTTGTCTTCGTACATATCTGCAATAATTTTTTGATTCTGTGTTTGTTTTTTCTTCTTCTAGATGTCTCAGACAGCTGGGTGAAGGAAACATCCCTGAACCCAGATGAGGAATGCACCAAGAAATTGCCTGCCAGCTCTGGCTAGCACTGTGCTTCCCAGAAATATGTGCTGCATAGTCCTCTCTCTCCCATGTATAAATGGCAGCTGTAATCTTATGTCACCCCTTCTCTTCCACTGAAGCAAATTAGTTGCAACTGGCAGGAGATCACAAACTGCTTTTGGCAGTAATTTACTGTTTGTACACCTTTGCTCTAAAGGTCAGGCCATGCTAGTGTCTCATGTTGATCCAACCCTATCTAATCCATTCATTTTGCTTTCTTACACCTGTTATGTTACATTATTTTAATTTGTCTCATGTTTCTCTAACCTTGCTTTGAATTATTTTTCTGCCTTTTTTTTTTTCTTGCTGTGCCTTGGGGTTGTTATGATATGTACGTTATTTTTGTTTCCCTTCATTTTCTCTGTGGGCTAAGAGTAGTAAACTTTCATCTGGGCTGGAAAGGTCTTTATGAAAAAAAAAAATATTCTTTTCCCTGACATTTTCTTCAAGGCCCCTGAGAAGGCTCTTGCTCATGGCCTTGAAAATTAGGCAGCAGCAACGTTTTTGTTCCATATCCCTTTAAATCGGTGACCTTTTCTGATATGTATCAGTGAGACCTCCTAGAGGAGGTCTCTGGCTGAAAGCTTGGGTGGGTTTTGCTGCTGCAGTTTAAGGTTTTACCATCCTAGCAGCCTGCCTTTCCAGTCTGCAAGGGTTTTAGAGCCCTTGTTGCCTGGAGAAGGAGATGCAACTTCTCTGCTGGAGCAGTGTATGGTTGAAACCATCTTTGCCTGGTTTCTAGCTCAGAAATACCAGTTATGTACTGAAACAGATGAGATCTCAATGGTGAGGGAAGCCTTAGGGCTTTTAGAGAGGTCCTTCTGGGCACATCTGCCAGAAAATAACTGGGCATAGTTTAAATTAGCATGAATTCACAAGCACGATGAACAGAAGCAGGCCCTTAAAAATAACAGAAGAAACAACAACTGGAAGTATCCAGTATTTTTCAAAAAATGTGGGCAATGCAGAAGCAAGATTTGAAAGATTATTTATGAAACCTAGAGATCTCTCTCAGATATTTTGGGAAAATAGCATTAGTTGATGGGTCATTAGGAGAGAGACCGACATTAGCTGATGTGGGAGTTCTGATGATCCTTGCTGTTCGAAAAAATAAAATTTAGGAAAGAAAAATCCCTTCTTAGTAACTCCTTGAGTTGTGTGAAGTTGAACATAACGGCCATGCCAGAACATATGAATAGTCTTTTTAGCTTAGTGTTGCCTTCTGTAGCGCACAGTAGTGGATTTGTGGAGGTGGAGAAAGGATAAAAACAAGGTGAACATGCAACAGTATTTCCCCTGAATTCTCCTTAAGCTTTCAAGAACTTGCAGCTCAGAGATGTGTCTTTGTAACATGCAGGTTTCACCATTCTTTGGAGCAACAGGGTTGTATTAGCTCCCAGGACAATGAAGGATAGGGCCACAGTGCTGCTTTCCCTCATCTGTTTATGGCTCGTGACGCTCAGAGTAAAGCAAGAAGGAATTAATCTCACATTTTTTGTCCTCTTCTGCCCATGTAAAGGATGGGTTTAATTTAGTCCTTAACACATTTACTTTTATGGTCCACTGGAGTTCCAAGAGGAACTCAGCTGTTGCTGTGGGGCCTTGTTCATTTCTGGGCTAGCTTGGGAAAATGCCCCTTGTTTAATTGACAATCCATTTTAGAAAAAAAAAAAAAAAAAAAAAAATTATATATATATATATAGTAATTGGGCCCAATTTTTGATTGCAATGTTTGATGCTAACTCCCTGTAATGGAGGGTGACATCTGTCAGGTGATGATATCTTGAGACGTTTCTGTGAACTGTGATCTAAAGACATCAATGCATGCTTCGCAAAATGATGCTGATCAGCGTTCAAACAAATAAAATAAATCTTCTCGTGATTAGTGGTCTGAGAGGTGAAATAAATGTTTTGGCAAGATGGCAAATACCATGCAAAAGAGCAAACTGGGGAGACTGAAAGCGTGATCTCATGGGTTCTGTCAGCCTCACCTTCTTCCTAGTGTTTTAGATAAGTGTTCTGAGATGGTGTGTGGTATTTCTGAGGGGGCTGCAATTCCCAAGGAGGCTTTCCAGGATGTTCTTGGTGGGAAACAGTTCAGGCTTCCTGCTTTTGATGTCAAGCCAAATAAATATTTAAGAACGCTTTTGCTGTTGTGCAGCTGTATAATGCTGAATATTTCTTGTTACTGGTGACAAAAATAAAAAATAACAAAACATTGAATAATAAAGTAGTTAATTATAATTAGTGTGTTAATAATCTTTTTAAAACTTTACTGTTGTTAGCTTTATAAAGAAATAACATTTTGCTGGTGTGACACCCTTTTCAAACAGAGCAGCTTAAGACGTTCTATGGCAAGCTATATTATCTGCAATATAGCAAGAATTGCATGACCGCACATGAGTTTGGGTGCCTATGAATTTGTACTGTTCTTCAGTGAACTTAAACATGTGACTAAGAATTTTAAAGATGAACAAAAATCAGCAAAAATGAAGACTCAGAGGAGCAATTTAATGAATTTACAAGTCTTTGCATCTAGCGTGGGGAAGCTGCTCTTCATCTTGTCTCAGTAGACCTCCTTCCAAAATATTGTGAGGAGTTTGGAGCAGAGTGGTACTTTCTGAGACCAGAATCAGACAGATCTGAGACTTTCAGGAGAGAGAGTACCATCTCTGAGAGCATGTAGACATGTCCTCAGGTCACAGCAAGCATTAAATTGATATCATTCAATGGATGTTAGTGACAAAGCAGAGTTGGTAGTGATCTCCCAGTTTACCTCTCACCATCTGACATACTAGGACTATGAGTCCTAAACAGTACTTCTCAAGAAAATACTTTGAATACCATATTTATAAAAAGTAGTTTTGTGTTCAAGATCATGTTACCTTTTTGAGTGGGGAAATGTGCCTTTTTTTCTACAGAAAATCCCTGGTTTCATGGTTCTTTTTTTTTTTTTTTTTATTACTTTTCCTAGATCAGACAGTGTTTCAAAAAGCAAGTGCTAGCAGGGAACATTCAAGTGTCTGGCATTTCACTTTTGGAAATTAGATTTTCTGCAAAATATTGTTATTATGATTATCTAAGTTGCTTTTCAGTATGAGATGAGTAATGATATATTGCTTGAGGCTAAGCTCTGAAATTAGAAATTGAAGTCAGGACAAAATCTAACTGTTGGCCTGTTATGCATTGCACTGGCCTGTTAGCTCTCTTCTTTCCCCAGGCCCTTTGTGTTTCTGGGACAGTGAAAAGTTATGCTCTGAAATGACAAAAACTAATTATATATATTTTTTTTTTTTCCAGCTATCTTATGCATAAGGTGTTGAAGTGAGTTAGTATGTCCCTGTGTTCATCTTGTAGCTCCAGTGGTCCCAGCAGGAAGTTGTTGTCAGTGGGGAGTTGATCAGAAATCCCTCGTCTCTTAAGCCTGTTTTTAGGATTCTTACCTCAAAGTGCTTGTTAATCTCTGAGTAAATAGCAAAGTTCACTGCTTTTCCTGCGTGTTTGGGAAGTGGATACACAAATAAGGATTACTCTAGAGCTCATAATTGCCACGTGCAGTGCTTATTCACAAAGTTGCATTGCCTATTCACAAGATCATCCCAAATTTCTCAATTGAGTGGATTATATTTTGAGAAATCTTCTTGACGTATAGTATATTAATTTTCAGAGGAAAAATATCAAAGGAGAAATAGTAGCCCTCTGTAAATTCTGAATTCAAGACTTACAGAGGATGTTTGACCTGTTGTGCTAAAATGTCTTGTTCCGGTCCCAGTAAACTGGATTTCAGAGATGGGTGAAGTCTCTAAACTGCACAGCAGAGGGGGAGTGGAACTAATCAGGCTGCTTGCTTGTTGTTTTCTCTTAAGCTGTGTAATTACCATTTTAGGTTACCAACTTCTGCCATATGCAGTTGTTTACCATTGTGGAAAATAGTGTGTTTTTATTTCAAACAAGTTCTTTAGAATTGGAACTGAATATGAATATGTGGTGAGTAAAATTCTAACGTAACTTATACTTGCAGGGACTCAACAGCATCTGTACTGAAGTGCTATTAAGTGGTACTTAAAATACTTAAAACTTAAAATACTTAAAATTACTTAAAATACTTAAAAATGTGTTTAAGACCACAGAGGTGAGAAAATATAAAGCTTTATTAAAATTTACCTTATTAAAACATCTGTCTTTCTGGATCTGACCTACAAACATCAGATGCAGGTTAAGACTTCTGGATTACATAGTGTTGCTATCTTTCCTAGCTCTGATGGCCAATAATAGTTTAAAGGAGAACAGTATTATTATATACATTATTATATATGATGAGCTTGGTCACTGCTGTCTGGTTTGCACTGAGCACTGCTGGAGAGGCTAAGCAGTACCAAAAACCGGGAATGAAGCCTGTGTTGTGCAACCTACTTGCCAGTCCAAGGCTGAGTGCTGTAGAGAAAGAGGAAAAATATGAAATACTATGTGCATATATCAAATACATCTGTATACATGCTAAATGCTATGTATGCAAGGATGCAGTATTTAAAGTGTTTGCTCTTGGTCAAGTGTTTCTGTTTTGTGGCTTGCTTTCTTGAAATGTGCCAGACTGCTCCAGGGCTGGTTGGACTCCGTGTCAGATGTGCTTCACCTTATGAGCTAATGGGAGTTGAGTTTCTCGTTCCCTTTTTTCTTTTGAATTTTTACTACAGTGCACTGCAATACACTTCAAGCTACAACTTGAAACTGGGATTGGGGGGTGGAGAAGCACTGTCTTTATGTTATTTAGGAAATTAACTTGAATTCATTTTTTGACTAATGTGGCTGCATTTCTATAGTCTATAAAGGAGATCCTGTTTGTGTACTGGGCTTCCAGTGCTGGGAATGGGACGGTCTGGTTTTGACATGTTACTTGGTTAAGTCATTCTGCATAGATCTCATAAACATCTTCAAGGAAAACTCTTGAAGTACGTGTAACAGCAATTAAATAGAACACAATCTCCTTTAAACCTTTTGAATTTTTATCCCTCTTTGTAAGGTCATAAATTGTAATGACTCATTATTAATGGTGACCAGAAATCTAATGCTTCTATAATGATATGATTTTCTGCAAGTTTAGAGCCAAATATGAACACCACCATTTTCCCTGTTCCCAGCAAAACAAAAACACACACCAGTAAAACTGAGTGGGTTAGGTTTGGGTTTATGCTTTTACACAGTTAGGTCTTCATTTTCAGAAAACTCACTAATACTTTAGGCTGGTCTGGAAAAGTAAGCGTCCTCCAGATTATGGAACAGATTGGAAAATGTGGATTTCCCTGGACTACAGCAGAGTAAAAATGGTTAAAGAGACTGATTATATGAATTGAGAAGGCCTCAGGGACAGTATGAAATTTAGTTCCTTGTAAGGAGAAAAAAGATCCCATACCTATGTGTTAAAGCCATCGCTATTCAGGAAATCACGTTAATATGTACTTATATTTAAGTTTATGCATGAGTCAAACCATGTGCGAAACAGCCTTCAAGGAGAGAAAGGCTTCTCTGAACAGGAGTCTTAATTAACATGTTGCAATCCTGGGATAAAACTGCCATGGAAACAGAAACAAGTGGTAATGATAATACCATCCTCAATACATTTAAATCCTCTTATTTTTTTATGATTCCAACTTAAGCATGTACTCCCAGACTTTCATATATATATATATATATATATACACACACACACACATATATATGGTCAAATTTAAATATAGAGCTGCTTTTAAATTGGTATTATGTTTCATGAAACATGTGTTCTGAATAACACAAAATAATTGCAGATGTTCTGCCAGACTATATGAAAATTCGAATAACTTCCCCCCAGTGAATGACCAAAATAGCTATGCACATACTTTTACTTATATATTTTAAAAGCTGTAAGAGCAAAGCTGTGATCCCAAATGTTGTACTATTTTTAAGTCCCTTATAGTACACAAGGGACAGAAAAAATACCTTGTATTTATATTTCAATGAGCATTTAAATCTTAACTCTCGCTTGGCTCTGCAAATTAATAAGTTTGCCTATGTAATTTATTTTACATGTGTTACTAGTTTCCGTTTTTCCTTATGAGAAGTTTTTAATTGGCTCTGTCTTTGTATAGACTTAAATCCCTTGTTTAAGTAAACAAGTGTGTATTAAGTATGTGATTTACATGCACAAATAGAAACTTGGCATATGGTTTTTGGTGATGCATGTTCTGGATTTACATCAGTAAGAAAGACCTGGCATGGTTCCTGTTAATATAAAAAGCTTTGAGGTAAGTTTATGGAGAAGTAAAGGCTGGAGTAGGAGCTAAATGCAACACTAATATAGAGCTTTACTGTCAGGATCTCCATATACTTTGAGGAAAGAGCATGGAAAATGTAGGCTCACCTCAGTAAGCTTGACTGAATGTCCTTCAACATTTTGTTTGCTTCACCCTATAAAGGAAACATTCCCCAAACCCCCCAAAATCATAATTCCATCACTTTCATCTTCTAGCATTTCTTGCTTATAGGCTAAACTGTTGTCTAAAAAGGAGTTCTTTTCTCCTTTTTGGACACCAAATCTGCAAGCGGTGCCTTCACCGGCAAGAACTATGCATGGGAGCAGGAATGTACAGCTGTAACTCATTTTTGGTAGAACCTCTTAAATATATGATATGTGACAGCTGTGGTAATGAAACATTTTGCAATTGCAGAACAGTCATTAGCATTGATATTGTTGCATTCATACTTTTGAGTAGAGCCTTTATGTTCCTTTTCAGTAGTTAGAAATTACCACACGGATCTATATAGTTGGTTCCTATGACTAGTGTAACAAATATGTTCTGCATCTGTGTAACTGTAATATATGCTTCTTCCTATGTTTTTTTTTTCTTGTCTTCAGCATCTGACAATTTTAAATGATGTAGGAAAACTCTTCTGCAGTGTCTGTAAGGCCTGGCACAAGCTAATTCTGGGGTCAATTTTTGTAATGATCACCACTACCTTGTTGTTTCCTCCTCCTTGACTATTGCAATCAGTGTGCCTTTGGTATTTTACACTCTCCTCAGGTGTGTCTTACTGATCTTACTGCTCTGGCATGGATACTATTGCGGTATAAGTTAGTTAAAACCATTGTCAGGATTATGAGTGACTTCAGTCTTGGATGATGATGGCGATTAGCCCTGGCAGGCAGCCAAGGCTGATGCAGCTGCTCACTCACATGTTCCCAACAGGATGGGAGAAAGAATGGGAAGGGCAAAAGTGAGTGTGTTACCTCGTGTGTTGAGGTAAAGACAGTTCAACAGGTAAAGCAAAAACTGAACATGCAATTAAAGCAAAACAAGTTTATTCACAACTTTCCATTGGCAAGCAGGTGTTCATCCATTTCCAGGAAAGCAGGAATGCCTACTGTGTCACACTTACTTGGGAAGGCAAATGCTATGACCTTGAATGCCCTCCTCCTGCATTCCTCCTCTCCTTCAGCTTCTACTGCTGAGCACAACATGGTATGGGGTATCTCTTTGGTCAGCTGGGGGCAGTTGTCCTTGCTGTGTCCCCTCACAACCTCTTGTGCACCCCAGCCTACTTGTGGGAGGGAAGTGAGCAACATAGAGAAGGCCTTGATGTTATGCAAGCACAATTCAGCAATGGCTAAGATACCAGGGTTGTGTCACAAATCCAAAATCCAGCAGCATATCTTCACTTAGAGGGTGGTGAGGCACTGGAACAGGCTGCCCAGAGAGATGATGGGTGTTCCCTGGAGGTGTTCAAGACCAGGTTAGATGAGGCCCTGAGGAACCTGATCTAGTTGTGGCATCCCTGCCTATTGCTGGCGAGGGGGGGGGGTTGGAATTAGTTGGTCTTTGAGGTCCTTTCCAACCCAAACCATTCTATGATATGAGCTGCTATGAAGAAAATTCACTATGTCTCAGACAAAACCAGTATAGATGATTAACCCTAGGGAATTGCTTACCCTCCTTGATTACGGAAGGTGCCTCGCTCAGTGCCTACAAGTGATACTTTCCCTGGAGTACGTTGCAATGTGGAGTATTCATATTAAATTTGAGTGGTATTGCAGCTTCCTCTCCCTCTCCCTTCTTTTTTTTCCTCCATTATGTTGGAAGTTGACTACTAGGTTCTGATTGCTACACCTTTCTCTCCATCATAGTCAAGGATGTACTTGCCTAGTAACTGGTGCTTACTCTCTCTTTGTATACAAAAGTGCTGTCTTAGTAACTGCCATGGAGATACCCTCTTATTTTCTCAACCTCACAAGTTTTGTTTCAAGGTTATAATCTTGTAGAGAATCGAGACTATGAAGAACAAAGTACTAGGCATGTTCACTCTATATTATTTACAAATCCACAATACTTTTTTTTTTTTTTTTTTAACACCTCCCATTTTCATTATTTAAACTGCTCATTCTTTGAATGAGCTACATTTTAGTACATCTAAAAATAATTTGTGGAATTTATGTTTCAGGAGGATGAATACTTACAGCAAGGTAATCTTTCATGGAAGTACTTACATATCTCAATATGTGACTCAGAACAGGGTTCAAACAAACTCTCATACACAAGATTTATTTTCCCGTTTAACTGTAATAAAGAAGTGCCTTGAATTGTACTGTCTGTAAATCATACACAAAGAAAAGAGACACACGTTATAGTCCTTGATATTAAATCCCTGTTTTTATTCAGGTAGTATAAGAGATTTCTCACTTATTTTAAAACATTTATTTATTTATTTCAATTTCAGAATAGATTGTTTTCCTCTGGTAAAGAGAAATGTGAGTCTTGTTTAATCCTTTTTTTTTTTTTTTAAATATATATTCTGATATTTTCATGTGTTAACCAAATAACTTCCAGTACCTATGTTCCCTTAGCCTGACAATAATTTACATGGTTGAGTAGAGTATTCAGAGGTACAGAGTGACTTTTGTTTGGCCTTTTATGCTCAGTATTGTAAAAATGACATTTTCACTATGTTGAAGTGTTTGAACTTACTGTTTGGTCTTATTCATTAAACATAAAATTAGAAGAAAACAAACAAAACAAAACAAACAACAACGCTTTGTAAAAGTATGAAGTCAATGAGACTCAATGAGTCAATGACAGTAAGATCGGTTCCCTGCTGAGAACTGAATGAAATCTGTATCTTTCTCATTCAACTCTTGTTTGGTGACATAAATATATGCAAAGGATTATAGTTATAGAGACCTTGTAGCATGCCAAAATACAAAAATAAATAAAATCTATGATTGCTGTTAATGTTCATCCTTTTGAAGTCTCTCAGTCTGTACCATTGCTCTGAGATTGCTTCTTTCTCTTTAGGCCTATTCTCACTTTTCAGTTTTTGAAGCAAGTTCTGACAACAGCAGTCCACAATCCTAATGTGCAGCATCCTTTGTGATAGCATTACCTATTACTTTATTATTTGCTCATAAACTTCCTGTATACAGGTCCCCTCCTGTGTCTTTTAACCATTTTCATCACAGTGGGTAATGACCTCTTGTTAGTGATTAATTAATTAGAAGGATAAGGCATGGAGATGTCTGCATAGTGTGAGACTAAGGCTGCCACCTCCCAGCTGAAGAGGATTGCCTGCTGGAGTCCAATCTGCTTTCAGAACTACATGGCAATGAGTCCATTTTGCCTAGGCTGGGAGAGGTCTGCCAAGGTAGGCAACCGGTAAACCCTGCTCTAGGCCTCTGTGCTTGACTTTAAAAATGTTACTTTCTGTTTAGTGTATCCATTTCAGATGAGGTTACCTTCAGTCATAGACAGTCCTCCAAAATTCAATGTGTCTACACTTCTGTGACAAATGTGCCTAAATATCATGGTGATACTACCAGAGAGGGAAAAGATCTGAGCTGTCAGCTGGTGAGTGTTGTGTGTCCTTTTATGCCCTTAGGCAGCAAAAGAACTTGTGGGTTGACTTAAATGAGAATTCATATGAGTAAAAGCTTTTTTTTTTTCCATTCTCTTTGCAATAATACTTTAAAACAGAATATCCTCTAGTCACAGTTTTTTCTTTTACAGAGGTGCACCATGATTCTCGAACTTGCATTCATTATGTGCTTTGACTGCTGTGAGATTTTAAATCCATTTGTGCCCCCAGACAAGAAAATGTTTTGGTTCTATTCTGTTCATGTCAACAATGAAGTATCAACAGAGTTGTTTATTCTTTCAGTGACAGATTTCTTTTTTGCTTCAGTATCTACACTCATCCAGTTTAAAATGTAAAGCTGCTTATTGTGCAACTCATGAAATTCTTTAGGATTTAAAAAAAGGGAAACATGTCAAATAACAGAGCAATGCTTCCCAAGTGCTTATCTGGCAGGCTATAAAACCCTGATATTTCACTTGAATCAACTGTTTAAATGAGTGGTTTAATGACAGTCATTATTTGTGTAAAATTTGCTGATGTAGCAACTGGAGTATTTATACAAAGAATAGACGCTTGATGAAACAGAGTTAAGAAATGCATGCAAGCAAAATTAGATCTGTGCCAAACCATCTTGTTTCACATTTTTTACATTAGAAGATGAGCTCTTCTTCCATAAATGGGGAAGTCTGTATTGCTCAATAATGAAGAAGTTAAACAGAGTCCCTCTGAATTTTAATTAGGTTGACTACTCTAGGAAAAATTCTTCCTGCTTAGTTGCTCTGAATATATTAGAAGAATCTACTTGTCTCTGGCATGCAGCTTTCTATTTGCAGGAAGAAAAACTTGAAGATCTAAGTTGTGTTTCTACTTGCTGAAGAGTATTTAGAGTACTGTTGAAGAGCCCCATTACAGGGCTCTCACAGTCAAAACTTATCTTACTACCATGAGAAAGGATTTATTTATTTACAGTGTCAAAAATTTGCATGTTTATGTCTAGTGGACTTAATTAACATCATTTGTTTTAGATGTCTTACTTTCGGATGAGGTCTGTTGTCCATTGTAGTACTCATCTTCATGGAGTATAGTGAGATTTAGGGAAAGTGTTTCAGGCCTAGACCTTTCTAATGTTGCTGTCTGTTCCCAAACTAGCAAATCCTCATTAGGGCTCTGTTAATGGGAGAAAAGCACTTACTTCCTCTGCACTTTTTGACTAAAACTTATCTACAGACATAATTTTCGATTATATTTTTATATAGTTTGTTGTTTTAGGATTTTGGTTATTGTTATACTTACAATAGATCACACTTTTTGAAACTGCTGCCACTTCACGGGCAGAAGGGAAAATTACTCTGAGTGAACACTACAAACTCTTGCACTTCTGTATCAGGTCGGAGTATCTCTGAATCATTCCATTTATGGAGGCATTTACATTTTTTTGATTGGAAGACATTGGTGGGGTCTTTCTACTTTCACTGAGAGTAAGAGTATGCATAAGGTTTTCCACTCAGTATACCTTGGTCTCTGATAAATTTCAAGAGACCTATTGCTATGTCTTATTATTACTTGGTCCTCTTTATTGTGGTGGAGTGAAGAATATAGGGAAAAAAATCAAAAGTGCAGTATGAGACAGTGAGTTGGTCAATGCATGTGAGTTGCATGTGAGTTGGTCAATATTTGAACCATAAGGAGAATATTTTCTAAAATATTTTCAAGTATTCTTGTGCTTACCTTTTGTATATATAATACATTTATAATACTTTTAAATTAAAATGTATAAAATACATATAAATACATTTGTACAGAAAAATGCTTGCATAACTGCCTGATTGGTTAGACAAAATAGCTATAGAAGGCTATCCAGAAGTAATAGCATGTGATCTGTACATAATTCTAGACTATAGAATGAGAGTCCTCTGCAATGAAGTGCTTAGAAATGTATTTAGAGACCAAGAATTACAACATAACCTTTTTTTTCACAATGATTTTTAACACAAATTAAATGAGGAGTATAGTGTACTTCATGGGCAACTAAAGAATTGAGTAAACTGCTTTCCATAATCTATTTCCTTATTCTAGGTATAAACACAAAATTATCCTTTATGAAATACAAATAGACCTTTACATTAAATTTAAGAATTTAATCAGGAATAGAACTCGCACCATACAATAAATTAGTATCAATGCTAATTAATTATATGTTTACAGAAGTCGGCTTTTACATACAAGGCCATTTTAGTAAAGAAGAATGTGTAATTCCTAGGAAACATAATATAGATGATGTATGTACATACAAGCATGTAAGAGTTTGTTGTTTTTTTTAAACAGGCTTTAAAGGAAATCATGTCCTGTCAAAATAGTTAATAAGGGTGTATGCATCATAAAATGTAGCCCTTGGATTTGGACTCATGCTGTAACTCACGTGTCCTCTTGCACATGTAGCTTTGTTAGCTGAAGGTATTTCTGCCCTAGCTAATTTTTAACTCTTCCTCCTACCCCCCCATCCCCAACACACACACACTTGAGGCTTTTAGCAGATGTGGGTACATCACAAACTTTTTCTATTGGAAGAACAGGATAGAGCAAGCTAATGAGTTAACCAGTGTCACTTGCAGGCTCAACCTTGACTGGAGTGCAGTGACATGGAACTAAGGGTGCTTTGGGACCATGGTTTTATCAGTCACGTTCAGAATAAAATGTGCATACTAGCCCTGGCATAGCTGTAGCACCTGTGGTAATAAAACTGGGACCATGTACTGCTGCTTGAGATTGTGACTCCTTCAGTCAGGCAAGTCTGATTGACCACATATGCAATGCTATGCTGTAGTCCTCCTCTGCAGAGTAGTTCTCATGAATATGAGACCTTTACCAATATGAATCCCTGCTACAGAGATATTCTCCAGAATCTTTCATTATAAATTGCAATTTGGTTGAAAATTGAATTAGGCAATGAGCTTGCATGGAATCCTGTTCCTCTGGTTTGCAGTCCTACAGAGAAAACAGAACACTGGCATTCCAGTTTAGTTTCACAGCCAGATCAATTATGAAAATGTAGCCATGTCACTGAAGCTGCTTTGACTCAAGGCCACATTCTTATACTCCCACGCTAGTAAGTGTGATATAGATGACTGATGTGAATAAAGGATCTCTAGTTTCAAGGGCCAGTTATGACTGTGTTTAGCCATCAAAACTTTTGAATATCAGGTTAACTTGAGAGAATATTTTGTGTGAAAGCTAACATCCACATTTTTCTTATATATATTTATGTATTTTTGGAAAAAAATCTTTCTCCTGATCTAAATCTAGAGAAACCTACATTCAAGATTTAAATTTAGACACATTTTCACAGATATCCATAAGCATCAAGTGCAATTTGCTATACCTCTTATACTATGACAAAATTTTCATCAAAGGAAACTCTTAATTTTTAAGGCTTATCTAGCAAACTGAAAAGCGTTGAAGGAAAGAATAGTTTTTCCTGCTTGGTATGTGAAACTTCAGCTGTAATAGGGGCAACACTGCTCTCTTTGGATGATTATTCTTCCTTCTGTATAAGAAACAACATACAGACTTGCAGCTTGTTTTGTTCCTAGAAGAAGGTGACATATGGCTTCTTCACAGCTGGATTGCTCTGATATTATTGGATACAATTGGGCAATTGGGATATAGGGAATCTACCATGTTACTTATGTAGTGATATTTTATAGTGTCATCTGCTCAGGTTTAAATGACAACCTCATAAATTGCAGTAGTATCTGGACAGAACAAAGTAGCCTCAAAAGACAATTCACCAGATAGAAGTAAAACATAATAAATACATGCTGGCTTAGGCTAGATTTGATTTAAGTCTTTGCACTGAAATGATCACCTAGTTCAAGACATTTCTGCTAATAAAAACAAAAGGGTTTTATGAAAAATGGAGTGCTGTGGACAAAACTTTACGTTCTAAAAGTAATCACCGTGTTTTCTGTCTGCCAAAAAATCTGTTTAAATCCTTTGAAAATATGAACTTACCATCTAAGAATATTCCCTGTTGGCTTTAATAGTGACTGACCTCTTCAAAAACATGGTGAATTGGAGAAACTGAAAAGCTGAATTCACAGGATTAGTGTGTCTGGAAAAGAAACAAACAAAAAAGGTAGAACAATGGAAGTTCATAAAAAATAAAAGATGGTTTTGTTTTCTGGATTTAGTTTGAGCTTAAAAGGAATTTGTGAGCTTCAAAATCCTGTAGAGATTTGACAGCTCAGAATGCAGTAAGCTAAATTTGTTGTAAAAATTATTTCTTTTGGCAGCAACACTGATGCATGAATATTAATGATGCAACTTAGCATACATTTGAATTCCGTGGATGCCATCCACAGAAGCTTTGTAGAGACTCTTCTATACCTCACCATCCATGAAACATCACTCTGATTCAAGAGAGGAAAAACATAAAGCCTATTTTACTTGTCTGTGAATAACTTGACTTACCATTGGCTTTCGGCTATGTAATGTTCCTCCCAACCTGTTGGGAGCTGAGACCTGTTTCCATGTGAGCTCTGTAGCTGGCATTCACAGTCAGTGGGCTTGATATGTGCTGCCGTTAGGTCATCTTGAGTGGACACAAGAGAAAAACCCTTTGTTGCCAAACACCTGTTTTCTCTGTGTTCACACTGAAGGAACTTCTGCTGCTAACATATGCAAGGGCCATAGTATCAACATTTTTAAGCTCTTAACGTTATAAGCCAGGAATAAAATTAAGGTTCTGGTTATGTTCCAAAGCATCTAATAATCTTGGATTTTCCCAAGGACAAGTGATAAATGGAATGAGTGCAGAGCAAGTGAGATGTAGAGAGGTTCTCAAATAGACATACTCATTTGCCAGCTAATTGTGGGATTGTCAAGCATGTCATAGCAACTAATAATAGTAACATAGAAGCTCTCCATGGTCAGGATCCTGAATGGATCCTTGGGAGCAGCTGCAATGTAGAACAAATTTGATGGCATAATAAGATGAGGGAGCAATCAAAGCTGGCAGCTCTACAAAGGGCATGCAAGCCAGTTGCTGAGGAAGGGATGGGGACAGTGACTGCACCAAGTGGTCTGCCTGGATTTAACACCATCAGGATCAAGCCTGGAGATGGTGACTGGGATCAGCCTCAGTCTAGGGATCACTCAGCAAGTCCACAGTGGTGAGACAGATCCCAGGTCAAGCCAGAAAGACAAGTCTTTGTGAAGGTCAGGATCGATAAGGTACAAGACTGGGTGCAGACACAGCTGAGATGTAGCTCAGGTGGGGGTGGAGGGCAGGAAGGACTTTTAGCCTAAAATCTGATCTCAAAGGGAGGAAAGAGAAGCTCCTCCTGAGGCTCCTGCCACCTGAAGAAAGGTTCATAAGAGCCCTTAGCAGTGAGCCAGTGCTGAGCATAAGGGAGCTAAACTCCTGCAGGCAGAGGGAGTGCACACCAGTTCCTGGCATCATAATGGCTAAGGTAACACAGAAATTTTATGTCCATTAAGGTGGAAGCCTAAAACATTCCAGGTTGTGCCATTTTACTGTCGTGGAAGACAGTCTTTGCCTTGTCTCCCAGCACGACAATCTTTGTTACTACAACTGTCTCTATCTCTTTCTCAATATACATAAACATACACATACGGGATACACTGAAAGGTCTATTTGTTTGGATACATATTTACATTGTTGATAGCAGTATGTTAAAACTCTTACTAAATCTTGAAGCTGAATATCAAGCCATATGTTTCCTGTTTTTTTAATTATTTTTTTTATTTTTTAGTAGATCTGACAAGTGTGTGGTGAGCTCCACAAGAAATAATCCAAATGAGAATAAACCAACATTGCCTAGGTGCAAGGCTGATGTAATACAAAGTGCATGATTGTAGCAACAGCTATTGTATATCATAACTGACTAAAGATCTGATCTGTTTTCCCTGTTTAGATAGTTGTTGTTCCAAACCTGTTATCACCCTGAAATGTCTTCCCACCTTTGTTCTTAATCAGTGTTCAGTAGTGACTCTACACATTACTTGTGCCTGTAGGTATGCATTAAGTGTGGCTACCGATGAACATGTTGTATGAAATACAGGGTTTAATGTATGGAAAGGCGTAACTTTGATGTTGGAATGTTTCCTTGCTTAGGAAAAGGGACATTGTTCCCTGTAATGAGCTACCAACTTGTTAAAGGCTTAGGCAGTCCTGGGAACAGTCATTAACAATCTGTCTGGGCAGGGAGACAGTTTGGAGGAGGCCCAGGAAATATTAGCATATCCAAAGCAGCAATAGCACACTCTTGCTTGAGGAAAGGAAGTCTACACCCAACAAGCTCTGTGTTGGAGAGAAAGCTGGAAGACATCTGGCGTTTGCACCTGAGGAGTCTCAAAGGGGAAATATGGTCAATAAAAGACAAAAGGTCTGTCTAGCCTTGAACCTCTGTGAAAGTTTTATGACAAAGCTGAGAATAGTCTGCTAGCATTTTAGAGATAATTGATGTGCAAAGTAGACAGATAACTTTTTTTTTAACCTTCTCTGAAAACTCAGCGTACAGGATTTTTTATTTTTATTTATTTATGTATTTATTTATTTTGTAGCAGTAGTAGAGGGTCAAAAGATAACAGAACTCAAATTGCGAGGCTGATCTGAGAACTGGTATTGCTGGAATCTGGAACGTAGAAGTGGCTTCCCTGATGCATGAAGTGAGATATATAGGAGTGTGTCTGAATTTCAGGAATGCAGAGACTCTGGAGCAGCAATGCTAGAGGGAAAAAGCAATTTAAAATAAGTAAAACTTTTATATTTATCTGGTCTCATAATGGTTTTGCTCTGCCAGTCTCAGTTATAGAATCAAGGACTAAAGAGGATATTTGAGCTGAGAACATCCTGTTATGAAATTTAATATGTACTGCTAGTACTACTTCATCCTGAAATGCTTCCACTTACTGAGAGGGAATTACATTCTCTGTCCCCTCTCTCACACTTCCTCTTTTCAACAAACACCAGAGTAGTCTGCCTACATTTTTAAGACATCTTAATGTATGAGCTACAGTTGGGAATTGCACCTTTAATATGGTTTTAATTTGTGTTAACATAACTGAAAGAATTTGGTAACCCTCCAGCAACTGAGCATCATGTGAATGAAAGGGGTACAGTATGGGATTATTCCTACACCTCTATTTTATTTGCATTTTTTCCATTTCCTGTTTTCTTAAGTAGTATCAAAAGAAAAAACAAAACAAAACAAAACTATAAAAGTCTGAAGATAACTACTTAGATGCCGAAAAAAAGTTTATCTTTTTATCACAAGAATTTAAAGCAGAATGTTCTAATTGCCAGCAAGAGCATGTAGCTGGAAGCTCCAGCCAGCATACCACTGTCAGAACTATTTCTGTCTCTAAATGGTTGGCTTTGAGCAGAACACCAAAGATGACAAAACTCAGGCATCGTTTTAGGGAGCTGCTTATTCTGAAAGTGAGATACCAAACATCTGTTTCTGGCTCGTTAGTTTACAAGTTACCTTGATGTGGGGAGAAAGATGTTTGCTTGTTGTATTTTCCCTGCAGGGTTAGCACAAGGTTTCACTGGGTCTCCCTTTATGCCTGGTACATATTCATGCACAAAGCTTTCTTGCAAATTCTATATTTTCTATTCAGATCTCCTGCGTGACTGAGAGTATAGGTTAATACATAAGTGATGCTTTCATCCACATATATGATGACCCTGCAGTCAGAAAGGACACTCCTCCAATACTCCCTTTGCATTTCCCAAAAGTTGCTGGAAAAGAGTCCTAGATCAGTCCATTGCAGGGCAAAGAGCTGTGATATATGTCCTCCAGAGTCTAAGTAACACACACTAGCTGAGGCGGATTGCTCTCGAGGGATCTCTCAGTGAAAACACTCAGGCTCTCTTTGTCCAGTAAACCCAAGCCTACTTAGGTGTGTCTGTGTCATAGACCAGATAGCCCCTTGTGGTGGTTTTGCTCAGGTGGGCAGCCGAGCTCCACTACAACCGCTCCCTCACTCCCCAACTCCTCAAAGAGGAAGGGGGAGAAAATACAACACAGAGAACTCAAGGTTTGAGATGAGAAAGGTTTAATTAAAGGGAAAGGGAATGGGGAGGAAAAAAAGAAACAAAAGAAATAATAAGTCCGCGCAGAAGCACAGAGAGAGGGAAAAAAAAAAAAATTATTCTCTACTTCCAATCAACAAGCGATGTTCAGCCACGTCCTGGGAAGCAGGGCCTCAAAACATGTAGCGGTTGTTCAGGAGGAACAGCCCCCTCCCCCACGAGAGCCCTCCTTTTTATTGCTGAGTGTGACATCAGGTGTTATAGACTATCCCTTTGGTTGGTTTAGGTCAGCTGTCTGACATCTCCATGGCTATTTCATTGCCATTAGCTGTAACAGAGTAAGAAAGAATACTGGAGGTTTCAGACAGTCCAGATAGGGGCAAAGATTAAATCTTAAATCTGAGAGACCAACTTCCTAAATTAGCACTACCCAATGTCCACTGGACATATATGAACTGTGAGGAATATCAGTCATACTTCAAGGCTTCACTGATCACAAGGGGTCCAATTGTTAGTGTGGTCCAAAAAAACTGGTGCATTTTGATCTTGTGCGTCCTTTCAGCACAACAGTTCACTGTTGCCTTTCAGCATACCTAAGGAATGACTGGAGGTATGATTGCTCTCCTCACACTGTCCAATTTTTATCCTTTTCTGTTACTCTTTGTCCAATTCATCTAAGTCACATTGCCCTCCTCTTTTTCCTCCACCATGTCTAAAGACCTTTTTCTCTTTAGAGACTCCTGTACCCTGACAGGTAGGATGTGGTGGTAAGATTTTCTTACTTGAATCAACTAGAGAGCGGCAGAAATAAGTCTTCTGCTAGAGACTTGGTTACTTCTTATTAGACTAAATCTCTTAGATGAACTTATAAATACACAAGCACTGAATACCTAACACCCATGTCCTTAATCTCTAACCATGGTTCATAGTTTTAGAAGAGTTTAGAATTGCTTATTGTCAAAGGAGTAAACTTTCTTTTGCTTCTGAACAGGAAATGTGACCAGAATAAAGAAAAGGTTGTTCCCAAAAAGCAAAACTTGCTTTTTCTTTCTCTCTCTCTTTCCCCGTCTTTTTTTTTTTTTTCCCCTCCTCCTTTTCAGTACAGCTTTCCTTAGCTTCTGCCTATTTGAATGCCCGTAACTCATTTAAAGGAGCAAGAAACACCATCCTTCCCCTAACAAAATGAAGCCTTATGTAAGGGTAGTTTTTTCAGCTTACTTCAAAGGATATCCACTGAATTTGTAGAGGTTGCTTATTTTCTGTGGGGGATGATATTGTCCCTTAATTAGGCTTTTCAAATGTAAATTCTCAGCAATGAAACATTTTAAGGATAAAAGCGTTTGTTTGTGGCATAATGCCTCAAAGTGTCAACAAATCTGAGTCTGTAATCTCCATATGTTTTGATTACTTACTATCAGAAGAAGCTTCTTGCAAAGCAAAACTTCTTTCTTTCTTTTCTTTACTCTCTAGTTGTGTCTACTCTAAACTTACACCTGGTGCCAGTACTCTATTGCAACTGATGTATGACTGTGTTTGAGTGGGAACAAAACTGCTTTGACAGATGGGCATAAATTCAGGGGTGCCAAACAACCAGTGTCTGCACTAACTGTGAATGCTAACAGGCCATTCATACCCTGTAGTGTCAGAACAACAGCGCCTGTTCACAGCTCCAGGTCATTAGGAGAGGAGAGGGAAAGCAGAATGTGTAGTGAAATTAATACACCAGAAGACTATGATGTTGTTTTTAATGTTACAAAAATAGATGAATAGTAAGAAAAAAACGCCTAACAACTTCATTTAGAGAACCAGTTCCTTCTTTAATGCATAGAAGGAAATGATATCTCCTGTGTAAGCAGCTCTCTATATGGCCAGCTGCTGAGAAACATTGAAAGAAATCAGAAAGAAATTCTTTGTCCAGTGTTTTACAGATAGTTTCTTTAGATGCAGTTTTTGTAGCTTGCTCAAGTCATCTTCAAAAACTGTCTCCAGTTCTAAACCATGCCTAGTGATCAGCAATTTGTCCAAAGAGATTCTGGCATTCTTTTAGAAGAGAGAGACATTTTGGTTCTCATTAGATGCTTTCTCCAGTGGCCTGTGCAATGAACCAGGTATGTAGCAGCATTGTTCTGCAGCTGCTGTGTTAGTTCCATATCACTTTTTCAGAGAAAGATTTTGAAATGAAAGAAATTACACAGAACACAAGTTGCTAAATAGGAAGAAACAGTTTATCTGACTCGAGTTCATATACTTCTCATCGTGCAGTTCTTCTGGGAATATGTGCTTGCAACTTGTGAATAACCAGTACCCTTTGCTCCTGTGAACTATATTCTGCTGGCTTTTGTACACCATACTCAGCAAGGATTTGTTTCCTTTATTTGTAAGGAAAGCCTGAGACCTTGAGGGATGACAGCGTCAGTCCTTCCATTTTTAAATAATTCCTTTCCACTCAGAGATATGGAACCTCCTGGCAGGGGCTTTGGGTAAGGTAGCTTAACTCACGGGAAAAAAATTGGAAGGGAAAAGACCTTTATCATTTAGGACTTATTAATGTGGCCAGAATTCCATATGAGTCTTTGTGCTTGGTGTTTTCTCTTGGCTAGCTTCAGGCTTTCAGAAACATTTAGTCAAAAGGAAACACTAGGCTCAGGGGCTTAGATGGAATTTAGGACATCTGAGTAACTCTCAGATTGTATAAAATAAGCTAGCTTTTATCTGGACTAGGGTTGTTGACTCTTTTGGGGCATGAATGTTTAGGCTTTAATTTACAGTTTTGGCTATGTGGAACGGGTTTCATTTAACTTTCCCTGTGGGCACATACTGAAATTTGTTTATGACTGAGATTTTTCCAGCCCAACTATAGGTTTGTTACCAGGCTCAAGGGGTGAATGACATTTATTGACCTTCTGTAGCTCACAGTTTAGAATTTCTAATGATGACCTCTTGTTGTGGCTCCATCCTTGAAGTTTCCTGTTATACTTTTTTTTTTTTTTTTTTCCCAGTTTGAAAGAATATACTTCAGAGTAAAGAGGAGAGCAGAAAAAGAAATTCCCCTTCTGAAGGAGAAAGGATTTTTTTTTAATATATATATATTTTTTTTCCCCAGTGTATTGCTGACTCTTTAATGTCCACTTATTCATACATAGTAGTTTTGGCTACCCTGGCCTTAAATATGAAGACAACACTCAATTTAAGTGTTGCTTAAAACAAAGTTAGTTTTTGGGAACAGTGTGCCAATTCTGATCATTGTCACAACTAATTTAGTGGGCTTGAATGATGGAGAGTTTGGCTCATTACTTGGAAACCAGAGATCAGATTCATTATTATATCCTGTATAAAGAGTGGAACTTTTTCATAAACATTTCTCTGTATTATGAAGTTAGTGACATCTGAAAAAACATGTACATATAGAAATATGTAAATTTTTGTAAAAATAGATAAATGCACCCTGTTTTTCCAGGGCCTTGATCTAATAAATACTTTTATGTGCAGTCACACTCTCAAGAGAGTAACCACCATAGCCTAGAGAGCTGTTGTAAGCACAGAAGAACTGTGAAGCACACTACATACACCTTTTCCTGCATAAGAGCTTTTTGCAATTCTGTTTCATTTCTGTCTCTCAGGAGAAGGGCACGAAATGGAGGTGTATGAGTGCCACAGAGAAGTGGCACATGTTCTGCGCCTGCAGTATTGCATGTGACAGGGGAAGAAAGCGTGACACATATTTTGTGGTTGATGCACTTTTGGTCTGAACACCTATGTGGGATGTCCTCCTTGTTTCAACTGTGTTAAAATCCAAGATGGAGAAAATTAGAGGTTGCTTTCTGTCTGTAGGCCTGACAAGTAAACCCCGTAGTGGATTTTCCTAACGCATCTCCTGGCCGTAGCCCATGGGAACTGCAGATAGACTTTAAGTTTAAATTAAGTCATGGAAATCATATGACCTGAACAACTGAGGACAACTGTTCCTCAATTTCTACCTCTTTAAGGTGTAAATCTACCTTGGGGCAGCTGGCAGCCTCACTTGAGACATGTGTAGTACGCTAAACCCTAGAACCTCAGTTAGTTTGTTTTTGAGCGTTTTTTTTTTTATGTGTATGTGCTCTTTCAAGGCTGTTTATTTTCAAAAATCAATATTCTGAAAGACAGAAGAAATCCTGTTAAATATTGACTTTCTCTTTAAATGCCAGATGTGAACCTTCCATGTGCTCATCAATTCCTAGACAGATGCTTGAAAGAAGATATTAGCCCTTCTTGCCTCTAAAATATTACCCTGCTTCTCTGCTCCTACAGCCTTTCTTTCCACTCTTCACAGCAATCTCTGGACTTCTGTTCTCCCACATGCTTATGGAAATACATACTTAATTTCTACTCCCTCTACTGTTCTATTAAAAGTCTTGCATTTACCCCTTTCCAGTCCTCTCAGGCATTTAACTGGTATGTTTGGGTTATTAACCGAGATTTAAACCCTCTTTGTCTTCAGAAGATGATGCTTCAATGACAAAAATTAATTTTGTAAGGAACTAATGGATACTGCAGAACACATGAAACTATGGATCAGGCTCCATTTTTTTCTCTAATGTTGATTTATTATTTGTAGTGGTTCCATTACAGTCTTTGAACTGCAGGAGATCTGCTGCAAGCCTAAATGCTTGTACAATAGTGACGGCAACTTTTCAGGAACCTAAGCAGCCTCAGAAAATAACTGTATGGAATTTTGTCTCCACCCTCTTTACTGGTGCTGATATGTCAACGGGGTGTGAAGGCTATTTTTTTGTTTGTTTGCTTTTTGGTTTTCCTTATATAGTTATGAACAAGAAAGGGGAATTCTGAGATCAGAACTGAGGATTGTGTTGTGATCCGCAGAATCACATTAGGGCTGGAGTAGGGTGAGACTTTCAAGCAAGTTTGCCTCAGCTTGTGCATCTGGTGAATGTCCTACTGCTGTACCAGGAAGCAGAAGCACCCACAGGATGAAATGAAGGACTATCAGGACAGTGCTCTAAAGCACTTAAGCCTCAGTTTAACCTGACCTGGGCAGAAGGTTGTGGTCTGGGTTAGGTAATTTTGTTCTACTTCCAACAGTGTGCCAGGTTCGGAAGGCATGGAGACATATTGATAATGTCTGAGCTGGGACATCACCCACAGAGACTCTGCACAAAACCAGCCCTCTTATGCAGTGGTGGTTTGAGTACTCATTTAGAGGGGATTTAAGCTCTTACCTCATCTGGAATAACCTGGGTATCAGACCATTCATGGCCATTAGCTTGGAGCTTGCAGAACTGCTCCTGTTCAAAAGGTTACTCTTTCACATGAATAATTAAATATTTGGTGGATTAAGGACAGGGCACTTTACATAGATCCAATCTTTATGATGTATCTGAATGAGAAGAGTTGCTTATGGTAGTCTCTGCTGCAATCAATACTTGCTCTATAAAAATACTCATTAAAGAGGGACTGTTCAAGGAAAATCCAAGGAACATTATTTTGGAACATCTCCACCTCAGTTTTACTTTTTCACTTGTCGCCATAAATATCATCGGAGTTTTGCAAGCCAACATGAGGCAGAGGCTGGGGAGCTTGGCCTTAGAAAATGGAAGCACATTTACTATAGCATTTTGTTTTTCCAGATGATTTTATTTGTTGCAGAAGAAAGCAGTCAGGATATGCTGTAGTGCTTGGACTCAGGCAAAGGAAGAGCCTGGATATGGGTCGCTCTGATCTGATTCAGAAAGAGCACTTTGTTGCAGAGCGAAGTAAAAGACTGTGACCTCTCTCACCTCTATGTAAGTGCCTCCAGCTCCTAGAGAGAAGTTGTGACAGATCCATCTTCCAAGAGATATGCACTTTCTCAGTGCAGTGGAGGATAGCATCTTTTGCACTTTGGAGGAGGAGTAAAGCTTAATCCATCCCTTTCCTCAGCCTTCTTTATATATTTCCCTGATAATTACCCAGGTGTTCACATGGGTATTCTCCACCTCAGAATGCTGGTCTTTCTGAAACCCAATCTTAGCTACATCTATTTCATGTGCTACATGAAATCAAAGCTGCAATATTGGATAGGCAGCCATATAGTTAAAGTTAGGACCATGTTTAGTGCACAGTTCACAACTGCAGATCTAGTTCTGAGTCATTCAGATCTATATTGAAGAGGTGATTAGATATTTTAAAGGTTTTAAGACTTTTTAATAACTTTTCAAACTGTGGCATCAGGTTGTTTGAAAATGTTATTGTGTTGTTTGAAAATGTTATTGTGCAGTTAGATTGTGAGATGAAAAAATACATGGAGAATATGAAGGTAGCAGTATGAAAGACCAAATAGCCTGGTAACAGCACATTACTCACCAAATAATTTCTTTTTAAGTTCACAGTTTTACTGGCCAAAGTTCTGCAGTGCGTTTAAAGGTTGTGTTGTGCTTTTGGCCTACATTTGACTGTTCAGCTGCTGTCCTTTTGGCAGGTCCTGCAGGAAACATGCCTTGATTGGGTCCAGAGACAAGAATCCCTTGTGCTTTCAAAACAGGCAAGTCACACAGCGGGCTACAAGACAGCTCATTTTGATCCAATTTCATCAGAGTTAGTGTCTGCTGGGTAAGATCAGGCTGCAGGAGGCTGGCCAGAATCCTTGTTCAGTTGCTCAGTGTCACTAGGTACCAGCGACACTAAATTCTGAATGAAGTCACATCTCTGTTGTAACCTAGCCTTGTGACTCTGTTCTTGTTGATGCCCAGAGAAAAATTGGTGCTAATGTGGAAACCAGTGGGAATATTTGGACTCAAAGTAGTGGTGGATGGAAACAGATTCTGCTTCAGAGATGATCATGTTAGATCTGTTATTGTGCTGCTGCAAAATTAGGACTCTTTGAAAATTCACTGTGAAAGAATCTGGGTCTGCATTTTGCAGCATGCTGTCTGGATGTTGCTGCAGAAGCCCTCTAGCCTCTGGCTGGAGTGCCAGACAGGGAGTTGCCGAGAATTTTGTCCCAAGGAAACTTTGCTGAAATAGGGAGGAATCAGCAAAACCTGCCAGAATGTTGGTTAGAGATGTGAGTGTTTTTGTGAGGACATGCTTGTGGAATTGTGGTGCATTTCAGTTGCAGATGTGCTCTTGGATGTGAGGTTAAGCATGTTTTGGTTTAATTCCACTAACAGTGGTAGAATACTTTTGATTGATTTGATGTTGAGTGCTTTCTGGCTTCAAATAATAATACCTGCTGTTGTTATTTTGCTCCTACCAAGCAAATGACAACTATTTGCAGAAAGGAATACATGTAGCTCTGTAAATACTACTGCAAAGGAAAAAACAAACAAACCACAAACATTTTACATTTGAGATACACTAAGGCAAGCTTTTAAAAAAAAATCAAAAATATTAAGTGCACTTAAGTTTCATGTATGTTCATAGCAGTCCATATATATGCACATGTGTATAAAATATATATGGGCATGGTTTGTATGTGCCTCAGAAACCAGTGCTATGCCTAATGTTTATTTAAATGCCTCTTAATCATACTGTTTGATTTTGTTTACTACTGAGAATGCCCTGTAGTGTAGATATTAGGGAAATCTGTTCAGTGCTGTGTGGTGTACTGTGGACATGCTGAATACCATAAAATGTGGTGCAGTGACAGTACAGAAATCTGCCAGAGGGATCTTTTGCTGCTGGGACTCAGGGAGGGTAAATTAGCCTGCAAGCAGTTTCACACCATCCAGGCTAGACTTCAAGTGCCCAGTAACTCTGACTGCGGTGATGAAATACCCAAGTCCAACCGTGCTGATCTGTCTACTCCAAAGAAACTTATCAACAAAGCCCCAGTGGCTTATATTCTAGGAAGCTTTAGTGTGCAAGACTTCTGAGGCAGGACTCAGTTGTATGACTTTGATTTGGCTCAATTTTCACAGAATTAACTCAAGTAAGGGCTGAAAGCAGGTCTAGCTGTTTTATCTAAAAAAACACCCCCATAGAATCCAGCATTGGTTAGATGATGTGGATTGTTTCTCTAAATATCTCCAGGACTGGCACAGCCTGAGAGGTTAGCCACTAAAGCTGCTGGTAGATGGAGAATAGAATCCAGGTCTCCTGTCTATCTCGTCTTAGCTCCAAAATCATCCTTTTAAGAAGAATTCCCAAGGCCAGTCATGTTTTGTCATTTATAAGCATTAAATTCACTGGTATTTTACTTTTTAAAGTTTTATAAAGCTGAAGAACCCTTTTCTGTGCTCTGTAGATGCTTAGAGGCAAATCCAACCCCTCCCCTTCCCCAGCTAAGCCTTCCTTTAACTGGAGGGAAGGCGGGAAGAAATCACAAGAGAGGCTTTATGCTACTTTCCTGTTTTCCAACATGACAGATGCATTAGAAAGTGTAATGCGCTCTAACAAACAAGGAAACTTTGCATATTGAATATAGCACATGAAATAATAAAAGAAGAACAGCTGCTGAGAGACAGAAAGAAAAAAGAGATAAAAGTTAACTTGAGTTGTGTTTTATATGAAGAGCTTTGAATTCAGTCAGATTTAAAATTCAATGCCAAGTACATTTACAGACATCTGGGAAATCAGGTCACATACTCTTTGTCAAATCTGCTACTACCGGTATAAAACAGGGCACACAGAAATGTAAGCCTGTCACAAGGGCACCCTTCTTCTTTCATGAAATGACAATTTAACAATTACATTTGTGCAGTGATTAACGTGACCAGTGATAACTGGAAACAGGATAAAAACAGAAAAGATTTATAATGGGATGCAAACTTTTTCAAAGTTCAAGGCTATCCAAATCCACAAGTTCATTGAGGCACACTTGTACCAAATCTGTGTTTGCTAAATGAAAGCTAACGCAAGCTTGTGCATCAGGACATCAACTTATCACCAAAGGCATCAAGAAAGCACACGTGCATTGCTGCAGGATAAGTAACTGCTAATTGTGAAATCATTTCACTGGTGTACCACTTGCCCCTGATCTCAAGTGGGAACCTGGTCTATAGAGAGAATGTATATAGCAAGTTGTCTGTAGATTCCCAGATGTCACTAAGTGTACTTTGTATTGAATGGTAAATTAGACTGACCTTGACCAGCTAGGTATTTGCCCTGCAGAGCCTTGGGTGTAACTTGATCTCTTAGACTGGACTTGAAACTTGGAGAATAAGGCAGGCAGTGCTCAGGAAAAGTGTGCTAAACTATGTAGGGTGATCCTGTTGCTGAATCAGCTTTGAGTTGCATCTGCATACAGGCAAATTCCTGTCCACAATAAGTTACTGGGTGATAGTTTAATCGAGTTGATGTCTCTATGCTGATTTTTCACAGAAGTATGTAGTCCTCAACAGGGAATGCTCCTCAGTAATATGTTAATTGCCACTGAGAAATTAAGCATACTACACATGTATGCTGCATTACTTTCTTTGCTTGATGTACACATCAAGTTTAATAAATCCAAAAGAAGATATCTGTTAAAACCTAACATTCCTTGTTGGCTCTGGATGCTCCTTAAATGCTAATGAGCAGTTTCCCCCCTACCTATTTCATTAATCCTTCCAGCCTCTCAGTAAGTCTGTCAGAGGCCCCACAGGTCTGGCTGCTTGCCTTTTTGTTTCGGACCCAGTACTGCAAATATCAAAGTACAGATTGCACAAATTTCAGCATATGTGCCTAGAGAGTGACAACGGCAATGGGACTGAGCCAACAGTGGACACTACACTCATGCATAACTCTGTGATTTCTTCATAAACTAAGCTAAAAAGAAAAAAAAAAAAAAAAAAAAAAAAAAGGTTTTATTCCTGTAGATTGTGAGGAAAAGCAAAAATATGTATACCCTCTCACCTGCCTGAGTCTCCATACAGCCTGAAACAGTAGCTCCCAAATAGGCTGAGTGAAGGTTGGGGAAGACTGTGTTTGTGTGTTAATAATAATAATTTCTGTTTTCTTTCTGTAGTTGTTTGAGAGAGAATATGAGGAAGCAAGACACCTCCTGAGGGTGACTGCTTAGACATTATTGTAGGTTATCCTAAGCAGATTCACTTCCAGGTGGCACAAGAACCTGGCATTTGCACTGACATGGATAAGGGATGCAACAAAATTTTCTTACCAGTTGTGTTACAATACCAGAGCCTTTTGTAGGGAGGTAACAGTGGCCAATTGAAGGCCTTAGATAGTCACAAATTGTCATACTTATGTCATAGGGTAGTGATGAGATTGAGGCTCATTTGGGGGGACGTTATTGTGAATTTCCTCTTTCTTTTTTTGTTCTCCAGTGGGATCCTCACCATGCTTTAATGGATTTACCTGTTGAACAAGTTTTGGAAATTAGACCTCTCCTGGCTCATGTTAGCCTTCTTAGCATGTGGATTTGTGCTCTCCAGCTTCTCTGAGGAGCAAGGCAGTTGGAGACCACAAGAAGGGCGGGGCAGTTTCACTTCCTACAGGAGCTCCTGTACAGATGATATTCTACATGGCTGTGTAAGCTCTGCTTTTGTTGTCTCTGCCTTGCTGTAGTGGCATAAAGAGGGTTGTACAGAATGTGCCTTTTCCTCTCTTGTAATGAAGGATGAGAGATCTATCCCTTAAAACGGGATAGTGTTAAGGCCTTTTTCTTTTCTTTCTTTTTTGTTTTTTTCTCCTTTTTTTCTTTTTTACTCATCTGTGCTAAGATTTTACATTCCCTCAAACAAAAGGTTAGGAAGTGTTACTTGGGGTTGCTCTGTAGGCTGTGCCAGATATATGCCAATTTGTACCAGCTGATGAGACACAACACTATTTCAAAATAAGCATCATATTTCTTTTTTGAGGGGGCACAAAAGTCCCATCTAAGCTTCCAGTACTTTAAGTGTTGAATTTCCTATCATATTTTCTTGGTGAAGATGAAAAGCCTTTAAAGAACATCAGACTTTGTAATCAGATGATGATGCATGAAAGGATGTGTCTGGATAATGTGACAGATGATTCTAACCTTCATTAATGTGCTTTAATTGGATTAAGCTCTATGAAAGGCCTTTTCTTCTTTTTCAACACCTTCAGGGCTCTTGGCTGCACAATGTGAATGTACAGAACATCCTGCAAAAGGGCACTCATCCAGCTTCATAGACATATGCTGTACATCCTGACACCACGTTAACATAAACAGAGCTTATCTTCAGTGACATGGCCCCTAGGGTGCCAGAGAGTGGTGGCCATCAAGTGATAATTGGGCAGTTAGAAGATTTGTTGCAGCCTTTGGAGCACTAAATCCCTTTACAACCCAATGGGCTGCTGCACCAGGGCTGGAAACTGTCAGCACACACATCAGCTTTTCAAACTATTTTAATAAAAGCAGAGATTATAGATGATTGACAAAGGGACAGCCTTACTGCTGCTCTTAGTACTGAGAATGCTGCTCCCTGTGTTGTCTCACAGTTTTCAATAGGACTACCTGGGGAGTAAGGTATTACTGAGCATAAGCCAAAGTGGCAGCCACTTTCATGAAATGACGGACATCAGCAGAAGCAACATATGTTTTGCTTTGCAGGATTGAGAAACTATTTTGCATCATTTTAAATTATTTTTGTGAATAGAATTTACTTGCACAGCTATTTTTCTGACATCAGGCTCCCGACGTGCTCTCTTGCCTGCATTTAAAGTTTGAGCAAATTTGTCACTGGCAAATTCCTCAGAAATGCTCAGCATAGTGATTTTGCATGCTATATATGGGCGGTTGGGATTAAAGAGAAATAATTAAAAGCAGCCATAAAAAAAGAGGAGAGGTGGTAGATAGAAGGTGTGTGCTGAAGCAAAAAAGAAGGAGAGATTTCTACAAGAAATCCATTTCATGTCACATACAGAAAAGCACCTCCTGTTAGTCCAGTTTACTTGTCACAGGGTCATTCTCTTAAATAGGACTTGCCCACAAAAAGCCTTAAGCGTATGGCTCAGGGTAAGTCAGTGAGGATGAAACTGGCCATGGCAGTTGTACATTTAAGTTGGAGGTGCTCCTTAGTGTGTATATTTCTGAAGTCTGGTCTTTTAAACCTCAAAAAAGCAGGGGCAGCTGGTTTTGAGTATTCTTACAGTGTGTTGTCTTTGTGGTCTTGAAAGAGCTGGCTTTTTATATGATTTGTTTAGTGTACTGTATTTACAGTAATCTTGGCACTATAGCTTCATGGGAAGTTACCAACTGCATCACAGCTAGAATACTTTGTGCAAAGAATGTTCCCACAATACATCTTTTGGGATGTGTCTGGGGGAAAGCCAACAATTCTGAGATGTTTCATATTGATTCATGATTCTCCAAATGTTATTTTAGTCTTCTAAATCACAGAGCATGGCACATTGCAGATTTATTTCTTTTCCATATATTAACAGTTGCTTCTCAAAGGTCTTTGTCCTATTTTTAAGATGACTTTTGCAGCTTCCTCTTTTTATTTATTCACATGGTTCCAGAATATTTGATTTTTAATTTGAGAGTAGTTTGACTCTTGCTCTTTCCCTTAGTACCAACACGTTATTTCTCTAACTTAAAAAAGGATTGCAAGTTTTGCACTGCTTTCAAAAGCTAGATTCAGGTGTTATTTGCTGCTTGAAGTTGTAAGTGAGGCTAGTCACTAAACCCATTAGGAGCAGGTTTGTTTGTTTCCTTTCTCATTCCTTGATGTGACTGTGATCCTTGATGTTTTGCAGCCTGTATAAGTTTATCATTTTACTGAAGAAAAGGGAACTAGTGGTTAGAATTAACTGTCTGTTGGGGTCTGAACTAGCTAATGAATAGCATTTTGTCACAGTGCAATATCATACCTCTACTGTACTGGATGTGGTGCTAGGAAGCAAGCCCTGTACCCATTCAGGAGAAAGTACATTAAGTGAAATTTCAGAGAGAAAACAAACCAAAGTTGAATATTTTACATTCACCATGAAATCCCCTTTGACCAATCATGACCACTTTATTGTGAAAATGCTGTGCTCCATTGCCAAAAACATTTTGTAAACTAGTGTTTTTGTATAACCTTAATAATTCTGTGCAGTCTGCACATTATTGCAGCTTTAGAAGTGGAACTTCATTTCTTTTTGTTTAAAAAATAAAATGAAGTAAATTAAAATAACAAACTGTCAATTCAGAGGTCCAGATGCCTGTTAGACTATATACATTCTTGCCACCCCCATTTACAGTTAGATTTGTACTATGAGAAATTATATGGGAAAAACAATCCTTCATATATAGAAAAAAGCATTTCACTTAGTTCTTATAACAAAGTCATAAAGAACACAACTCCAGTGTTTTATCTCTTCCTTTCTAGGTCCCATTTAATTAACTTCATTTTGTTTTACTCACTGACGTCTGAAATGCAGCAGTCATCCAATGACAACCTGCTTTGGGTGTATCTCTGTCTCTCTTCAAACCACAACATTTTCCATTAATAAACTCACTAAGGTCACATGTTAGTAATAAAAATATGTACGTGTTTGTAGTGATCAACAGAGCTGCAAACCTGCTTTAGCACATGCTATCCACACATCAGAGTGGTGGCAGCACTGGTACATGGAACTACAGTTTGCCAGAAATAGCAGATGATGATGAGATGTTTGCAAAGATTAATTTAGAATTAAAATTTCTCACGTGTGTCTAGTTTAGTTGAATGCTGTTCCTTGGGAGCATGACCTGACCTTGCTCTGAGCATCCTCATTTAGTATGTCAGTGGCTCAGCTGAGTGCACTGACATTGTTGCAAGGCAGTGAGAGCTCAGGTTGCCTACAGATCCTACCTGGTGTTCATTTCCCTCCAGCTTCCCCACGTGCACAAACCTCTGCTTGTGCTGCCCTAAGAAGTGTAGATCAAGCCTCATTTCCTTTTTTCTTATCCTTTCCGTGGTGTCCTCAGTTATTCTCTGCACATGATAATTTTTTGGTTTTGGCCTGTGCACCCTCAGGGTGGAATATGAGGTGGTGCACAAACTGATGTAGGGGGGCAAAGAAAAAATCCTAATTGTAACAGTTGTTGATCAGTCTGTTCATAGTATTTTAGGGTGTCATCAAGAGCTTGTGATGGCTTTTGTGGCAAGGGCATAAAATCTGTAGCCAAGCACAGTCTTTAATTTGTATAGCTTAAGTTTCTGTGTTACTGATGAACATTCCCCAGACTGTCTCCAACATATAATGTGGAAGGACAGTGAAGACATGACGCAAATGAGAAACAGTGAAAATTGGTTAGTATGTAGGTACAAAGAGTTTTGGTGCTTTTTGATCCCATTGGTTTTCCTGCTGATCCCATTGTTGCGCTGTAGAGATTTACTAGGCTTAGATTTACTAGATCAAGGATTTTTGAAGAGTGCTGCATTGTGTGCAGTAAATTCACATGTATGTATACAGTTATGGAGTGTCTTTCCCATGTTTTCCTTGAAATGAGCAAGTTTAAAATCTTCATGTAATTAAAAGGGAGAAAATTGAAGGAGTGGTAATATATCTGAAGATGTCTGAGAATAGAGATCTTTCTGGGAACCTTTGCATTTGTCTACCAGAAACTTTTGAGAGCATTTAAGATGAAACTTTCTGCTACTGGTCCTCTGATATGTCACTTTGCAAAGGAAAGCCAAGGAATGCAGGTGACGCTTGCAAGCTTCAGAGTTCCCCGTCTCCCTTAAGATACTGGGAGCAAATGATCTGAATTCTGTGCATTGCTCTGGCCTGCCTGCTCCATAGTTTGGAGCCAAACATATGGTGACTGGCTGTGGGCAGCATCCTTCAAGCTGGCAGGACAGGAATGCTGGCTGTCAGCTCATCTGCCCCTCTCTGCTGCTTCCTAGGAGCATCCACGATATCATTCTCATGCTGTTATTTGAGCAGACTTTTTTTTTTTTTTTTTTTTTTTTTTTTACAACTCTACCAGGAAAGCCATTGTGCACTCCAAAAACTTATGAACGTGAGCCAAAGGCCCAAAGGCAAACAAATTAAGGAGAGAGAGCAGAAGAGTTACATCTGTCAGGTCAAGCTGGGTGCAAAATGGCTTTAGGAGCTGCTGAAATGGAAGAGGAATTTCAC
The DNA here is from genome assembly GCF_047663525.1 of Anas platyrhynchos. Classification (NCBI taxonomy): domain Eukaryota; kingdom Metazoa; phylum Chordata; class Aves; order Anseriformes; family Anatidae; genus Anas; species Anas platyrhynchos. The sequence goes on from NC_092590.1 coordinate 40,718,600, forward strand.
CATGTTGAACTTCTCATGAGAAAACAGCCTGCTCTTCCGCATCCTCCTCCCCAGGCCTGTGTGAATCAGCCCAAGTGGTATGCAGTTTACAGTACAGCTCTGCAGGAAAAAAATAACAAAGGGCCTGAGAATCCCAAGGAGATAAAGATGCTTATTATAGAGCCCCTTGTGCCACTAAGCTGCATTTTCTCCCAAGGGCAAAATGTTAACAAGTAGTAGTGGTCAGCGTGAATTGCAATTTAAAAGCATTATTCTCTTTACTGGAGAAGGATTTTGAAAAACTGACTTCATCAAAAATCCATTTCCTTTCAAGTATTTACTACATCATTGATACCGTTTCCTTTTTAGCGTATCATTTACACATAATTATAATCCTTCCCTTCTTAATTAGTCTATGCCAGCTCAGGGTCTTTTCTGAAAGACAGATAAAATCTGTGGAAAGAGCAGGGCATGCCAACCATTTTCAATAGGGAAAAATCAGGATGCATACTTCAGCTGTGTATATAGATATGTGTGTGCATATATATGCACAGTGCTTATGCTCATGTCCTTGCACGATTTTTACTGCTCACTTTCTTAACATAGCACTGAGACTGAGCTTATTTTACCTTAATCTTGCAATGGTGTGGGCTTATTTAAATACAGATGCTGCTCTTGGGAAGTTCAAGATTAACAGACAGATCCTGCTAAAGAAATAGTCACCGAGCATTCAAATGTTTGCCATGTTTGATGCACTACTGTAAAGCCAGTGGTGAGGTGCAGAGTAACATTTTGTCAACCACTCAAGCAAGATAACAGGGGTTTACTTACGTGCACCTGTACCGGCAGACATACCTTTCATCTGGGCTGAGGAGAACTAAGAATCAGTGAACTAAGGCTGTACAATTAAATCAGTGTTGTCTCCCTTTTTGGGTGACTTATTTTGCTCTTCATGTGTCATGCATTTCTGCTAACAGAAAGTTGGAAGCCAAATCCAAAAAGTAATGCTATTTCTGCTCTGCTCCCATGGGACAGTAATGATACTTCCTGTGGAATAAATAGCAAGGGGTTTTGCTCTTGAAGGGATGGGGAGGGTGAGGGTAGGGCTGTGTGTTCAAGAGTGAGTACATAGGTATTTATAGCTGGGAAGGTCCATTGCAGAATGTTCCTCTGATCGTTACTTTCTCAGCTCTTTTGTTGCCCTTCTAATGTCCTGTCAGCTACTTGTGGGACTATTCAGATCATGTAGTGTTGTTAAAATCTACTTTTCTAAGAACTTTACCAAAGTGAATCTGTTTCCCTCCCTGAAGAATCTCAAATCTCAGAGAAGCAAAAGAAAGCAATGTGATGGGTGCAAGGATCAGTGGGGTTAGGAATACAGAGCCAGATGTCAAATTTCTAAAGGACAGAAAGGTCCAGAATCCTTCACTCCTTCACATTGGAAGAAGCAGGTAGAGGTAAAAAAAAAAAAAAGCCCCAGATCTTTCTGGCAACCTCTGCTTAGGGAAAGATAATATTCTTCCATATATTCCCTCTAAGCATATATAACGCAATACATATTGGTCTGGTCAAAATTATAACTTTCACGTAATTGGTATAAGTACAGTCATATGAGTTTCTTTTAATGCAAAAAAGAATATCAGTTAAAAGCATTCTTAAACATGTTATTTCTGGAGCTGACCATAGGTTTTTATGTACAAGTCTGGAAACTTATGCTCAGTTGAATCACGGGATCTGCTCATGTGATGTAGGATACAAGATAGCTGAAGTTACCTCCAAGCTAAACTGAAACTTTGATCATTTGTCCATAAATAAACATGCTTATACAGTGTTTTTTTTTGTTTTTTTGTTTTTTTTTTTCTCTCCTGGAAATCAACATAACACTGGAGTTTTAACTGTCTCCCAAATATTTGTCATCAAATCCGTCTCAGAATCTAAAGGTGTATAAAGTAACATTTTCATGTACTTACGATAGCCAATAAAGACTATTTAGCAGATTCCCCTTTCATTATAACCTGGGGGATTATAATGAAATCCAGGGGTTATAATCCAAATCCAGTTTAGATGGTCCAGAATCTCTCAAAGAACAGATCTGCATTTTCGAACAAGTTCTCACATATGCCTAGCAGCTTAGGGCAGGAAATCTTCAACAGTGTTCAGATTTTTTTATTATCTTATTTATTTATTTATTCAGAGGATGTACTGCAGTCTGAAAACTTTGAAGGCAAGATTACCTTATTTCATTAGTGCTGGAGGACCTGTGTACCTTCATGATAGTCTCCCGTTTCCACGAGTGTCTTTTCCAACCCATGGAAACAGAATACAAATCATGTTAGTAATAGGAATATTTTTATTTGCAGCTTGGGAATATAGCATCAAGGGAGGTCAAGCAAGCAAACATCATTGAAAACAGACATAAACAAAGGTTTGTTTTTCCATATGTATTATTTAATAGATTAAAGAATCATAACATACCATATAATTTTCAGTTGTTTGTAATGTGGGGGATAACTTGTAAGGGCATTATGGCCTAAATTAAGAAGTGATCTCAGTCTTCGTGGACTGTGTGTATGACCCAAGAAGTTGGGAATAGGCTACAGCAGAGATACAGGATGTATCCTATGTCCCATTCTTTCCTCTACTGATAAAAAGATTTTGCTCTAAGTTAGCTGTGCTATTCTGCGTAATAGTCACAGCTCACCTGCTTCTCCTTCTCTTTCCTCTTTAACTTCTGCTGCAAGGGAAAGCGGACCCCTTTAAGTTATTTGCGTTTTTGCCACAGCTTTCTGTAAGGACAAGACATGGATAGAAGAGGCAGTCTGAATTCGTTTACTACCTTTTCTGGGTTGGAACAGACTGTTGATGCGGTCTGTCTCGAAATGAGTATTTCTCTTGTGGCACAGCAACACCCATGTAACTTGTGTAAATAAAACTTTGTCAAGTTACTCTCGAGATGAAGTTAGAAGGGCAGAATGTACAATACCAGGCACTACTGGAAAGAAATAACTCCTGGACAGGATTTTCTTCTTCAGGCAATAAAGAAAACTCTGTCACTGCTCCTTATGTTTATAATTGATTCAAGGTGTTCTGCCTTGGGAAAGTACTGATGGGGAGGGAGGGGGGATTAAAAATGTTTGCTAGAATGGAATTTACATGGTGAAAATGAAAAATATGAACATAAGTTTTGAAAATATTACTTTCTAGAAAGCCATTCTTCTAATTGGCTTTCACAGCCTGAATGTGGAAGTTTCTGAAGAACTCTTAAATAAAGAAAATTATTGAGACTTTACATACATGCTTCAACATCCTTCTTGTGTCTGTCTTCTTGCTGTGCTAGCTCTATGCAATGCTATGTGCTCCCAGAAAAAGAGTAACAGCTGGTCCCAATTATCTCAACTACAGTGTGACTACACACACAAATGTCCCACATTTCCATTTAGTTCCATTGCTTAATGAATGAGTTATTTAAAAAAAGGAAAAGAAAAAACGAACTGTGGCATTTGTACTCTGCTCCACCATTTGTTTCTGTTTACTCACATCAGTGAAGCTCTACTCACATGATCTCCCTGATCAGAAGCCAGCATATTTGATCAGAGAAGAGAGCTTTGCAGAATTTAACAGGCACAATAGAAAAGACTGAATACAGAATTACAAAAAGTTCCTCCTGGAACTAAATGACTTTTTTTTTTCTTTTCTAATAATGCTACAAATGAGGACAACTGTACTAATAAGAATATAAAAATGTTTTATTATTATTATTATTTCTCTAGATAAAGGTAACTGAAAAGCACCCAGCCTTTTAGACCCAGATGACCTTTATCAAAGTCAAAGACTTCTGGCTACAGCATGTTATTAAGGCAAAAACTGCATGCTCTGTACTGTCCTTGATAAAGGTCACGTGAGACTAAATGTCAGACCTTTTCAATCTCTTCACCTTAAGTAAAAACACTATTTTATGTACTAAAGCTGTCTCCATTCATTTAGTGTTTTAAGGAATTATTTGGGTCCAGCATGCCCAGAGGAGCTTTGTGTTAGTTCATAATAAATGAGATGCTGAGTTTGGAACAGGCAGCACCCTGGAGCACCTGCTTTATGCATTAGAGAATAAAGTCACGCTGTTTGCCCGCCCCTGTTTGGTACTCACCTTGCCCTTTAGAAGTCGAGTGAGAACAAAGAGGAATGCTTTAGGAGAAACTCAGGCACTCAGAAATTATGGGTAGTAGTATGTCATTATTATCTTGCCAGTGCATTTGCAGGCTGTCCTCTATAAATAGGGGCATCAAGGACCATTTTTTTCTCTCACATGATGCTCGCAAAGGTCCTACACCATTTTTCTCATCAGATGTGGCCGCCTCTAACCAGTTGCACTCACTGATTTTTAATGAACAGACTGCTTTGCAACTGCAACAGACCCTGCTCTGTTCTCTAGCCACTCTTTACCAGTAATTTGGTCAGAGATTTGGGGAAAGAATGACTTGTTAGTGAATGCATTTGTGTCCTTTGAGACGATACTTAAAATATTTTTATTAAGAATTTCTTATCATTTGTCTAAGTATAGATAATGCATATTGTTTAGCTTTATCAGAGGATTTGACCAGACTGTCCTGCGTAGCCTGGATTTGCAATATGTACAAGATCACAGAATGACAGAATTTCTAGGTTGGAAGAGACCTCAAGATCATCGAGTCCAACCTCTGACCTAACACTAACAGTCCTCCACTAAACCATATCCCTAAGCTCTACATCTAAACGTCTTTTGAAGACCTCCAGGGATGGTGACTCCACCACTTCCCTGAGCAGCCTGTTCCAATATCTAACAACCCTTTCGGTAAAGAAGTTCTTCCTAAGATCCAACCTAAAACTCCCCTGGCGCAACTTAAGCCCATTCCCCCTCGTCCTGTCACCAGGCATGTTGGAGAACAGACCAACCCCCACCTCTCTACAGCCTCCTATGCACCTCATTTCATCAGAGCGCAAACTTTGCCTCATTTGCTGCCTGACTTCAAGAATATACCTGGAAGTTCTTACTGTGGTGTGTGAAGCAAATTGTCTGTTAAAATCAATAACACAATTGTGAAATATCCATGCATAAAATCTCTAGATGTTTGTGAACTGTTCCTGAAAGTATAACAGCATGATCTGGTAAAGTTGGAATGAATTTTGAATTTTGCTTTGAGGAATCATTTCTTTTCTTAGTCATGTTTTATATAACTTATCTTACTTTTCAGCTGTGTCTATTTATATCCTTCTGGACACTTATCTATTTTAAAGAAATTGAATTAGTACCTACTTTATAATTCAGTTATGGTAAAACAGTATTGACAGCAGAGTTAGCAAAGTTGGTCTTTACTAGTTTAATTCAGTTCCTATTTAAACAATGCCTGTGCCTGTTTCTGACTCCATTCAGATTAGTGTAAAATGACTGCAAGCTGCATTTGAAAATGCCACCATGAAAGAATTACATATAGACATAATATATGGGATAAATAGACCTGTTATTTGCTTCACAAAAAGAAAGGAATGATTGCAGCACAAACCGTTCACTCAGATCCATCCCTTATGTTGCTAAATAAGACAAGCATTTAGAATAGGTCAATGGTACAGTTGCTGTCATAAAATTTACTTGCATTCACCTACCTTTGAAATAATGGTACATGGAATTGTTCTCATGTCACAATGTCTGGTAAATCGTATGAGTGAACAATACCATGGAAGGTAAGACAAAGGTTACAAGAGCCTATGATGTCTATATTCCAGTATTTTAAGTCAAAATAAGATAAACGATAATTGCAAATAAATTGAATGTTATTTATGTAATATTCATGCTTTAAGAATATTTTGTTGTGTGGAAGAACTACTGACCTGTGGATGTATAGTTTGGCTGTATCAGCTAAGATAAGAGATCTTGATGCTTATCTCCTATCTGAGTGGATTGAGGGAGGCTTTTTTGTTAGAAAAAATAATGCAGTGGAAAAGCTTCATTTTCCTTCTTGCTACAGGATGTGACCTCCTCCTTTCACTCTCCATTAAGACAGCATATCTGAGGAAAGCAGTGAGCCTGGCAACTTGTCACTCACTGGGGCAGAAATCTTGTTTGGGAATTGCATTGAGATCGTCTAACCCTGAGGCACAGGCTAGCTGAACCACTGAGAAAACGTGTTAGACTTTGTGAATATAAGAAGGGATTTTTGTTGCATAAAACAAGTCCATGGCAGCATTTTCTGTGATATCAAAGGAAGCTACTGTATGACAAGTAACTTGCTGAAAAAAAAAAAAAAAAAGGTCATACAAAAGACCTTTGTGGAAGTATCTCCCAGGGCACCTCTGCATCAGAATGCTTCTACTACAGAAAGTTCTTCTGTAATAACACGAGAGTGAACGTTGATTCTCCTTCAACTGTGTGGTTACAAATGTTTTTAAGGCAATTAAAAAATGCCTAATGTTTTACCATTTGCTTGCACTAGTTCTGGCTGGCTGCCTAAAGTTCACAGGAACGTCTCAAATCCAAGTATTTAATAATCTCCTGGGTTGTCTGTTCCATATTTCAAAACACGAGCACAGCAACACTTCTAGAATTATAAATAACACAATCAAGTACTGCTGTATGCTTCCTAGTTTAGAAATAGATTGCTAATATATGGAGTATATTTTCAATTTACTATTTTCAGATATGATATTGAAGAAAGCTTCTCATGGCCATCAAAAAGTATGTTCATGAAGAGGTTATATTTAATGATTGTACGAAATAGTTTTTTCAGGCATACGGACTGCATTTTAAGGCAAAGTAACAAACTTAGTTGAACTTTTAGCTTTTAGAGAGATTTTTCACAAGATCTAAATGGTGACTGGCTTTATTTCCTTCAAAGACAGTAGGTTTTTGTTATTGATTTAAGTGTGTGCTGTTAAGTAGTGCTGAATGCTTTTGGAAATTCCACCTACTTTCTAGAATAATCCATAGCATGAATTAAAGCACATATCCATTTGCATGTTTCTGATTACACTGAGAGCTGATTTAGTAATAGTTGTTTCACACCTGTGGTTTTGAACATTTTTATTTCTGTAAGTACTGGCGATGACTTTAAAACTCTGACTCTTGCTGTCTGTCCTCTTAAAACTAAGACTTTGGCTCCTTCACTTGGATGTTTGAAACATTCTTTTTCCAACTTCCTTCTGCTATCTGTTTCAAGAAATGGATTTATTTTCCAACCATTCCCATTTTTCTGAAGCATTTTCATCCTGAGCCTCAGTTCTTCACATAAAAATAAACAACAAAATACCTCAACTATTAAAACACAGGATAGAGCAAGCCATATTCTTACTGTCTTAGAGTATGTAAGAATAATTCCTTAGCGTCTGAAGTTTTCAGATATAAATCCACTTCTGAAGGAAATGCCTTATTCAGCAAGCCTTTAAAATTGCCTTACTGCCGTTTTTATGCTGTGATCCAAAGTGCACTCAAGTCCATGGAGAGGCTCCTGTGTCCATCAGCAGGGTTTGGATGTAGACCAAAGAACAACGTGCGGTCAGGTAAGAGGCTCTGCCAGAGTGGAGCACGGCTGCAGTCTCCAGAACAGGATGAATTGGCTAGGCAGTTCTATAAAGATTTCTTTAATAATATTACTCTTGGCTGAGTCTCAGTCACCTCTTCTTTCCTCCTTTCTTATAATACTCGTTTTGGCAGAGCACAGAAAATTCTTGGCTCTTGCAGGGATTCTTAAAGTGCAGCATTTAAAGAAAAAAGTTTTGAAACAATGAGCTGCACCAGAAAGGCATTAGATCCTCCATTTTTATTCTGGCCCATATTCAACCTGTGAAGCAATTAAACAGGATGCAGAACAGAAAGTAAACAGCAGTTAGTAGTAGTATGGGAAAGTATCTTTGGATAATAATGAGAGCATGTTCTAAAGAATGTTTGATACTACTTCCTCATCAAAGTCCATATGTTTCAATGGAATTTAATTTATTTCATATTTTACTTTATCTATTAAAAGTATTTGGAAAAAAAAAGAATATTGACTGAAAAGTTTAAAGCATCATTTTTTTGTAACTTCAAACACCTATTGCTGAAATACACGAAAAAAGAAAAACACTGTTAAATGCACTTCAGTGTACAGAGAACAGTGGTACTTCACAGCATAGGAGATCAGTGTAAGTATAGAGCCTATTAGATTTTTACTTTTCTGTGATGTGTAGAAGACTGGCAGTCATGTTCCAGTGGAATAGAGATAAAGACTTCAAACTTCTTAAAAATAATTTTGTGTATTTTTCCCTTTCTGTTGGAAACCACTGAAATAAAAATCTTCCTGAAAGGTTAACAGTTTAATTTCCCCCCACACAGAAGGACTTTGCATCTGGGCAATGATTCACTGGAGTTTTAAAGAACATGGGTAACTACATGCGCATCAGTAACTTCTTCTAGACTTGTTAGAGCCACTCAGATACAAATACTTACCAATGCACTAAGTACCTGACTATTGCAAGGACAAAACATTCATTCACATTTAATTATACCTTGTTGCACACATTTGTATGTTTTGGAAGTCCTTCTTAGTTTTAAAACTTCACAGAACCTTTAGAATTCAAAGATTAAAATATTACAAGCTGGATCTCATTAGTCAAATCAAATGGTTGATCCTGAAAATGTTATCAGCTGTTGTTTTCAGACACAGTGGTAATAGTTTTGTTATTGCTTTCAGCCAGTATCTAGGTTAGAGAAATGTAATGACAAAATATATATCTGAAATTAAAAGAGAAGATTCATTATTAACTACCTATTTTAATATTGAGTTCTGTGACAGACACTGATTTTTATAAAAATGTACCTAATATTTAAATACACAGGCTGAGTATGATAGATCTTTGCATACTGATAATTTAAAAAAAAATATTATTCTACCATATCATACAAATGGAATGGACAATTTCAAATAGTCTATGAAGTAACATTCATTTTAATGTGCACAAGATAGTAATTAAAAATACAAAGTAGTAGGTGCCTCAAATTTAATGTGCATGCATTGGATTTAAATTATCAAGAATGACAAGAACCACAGAGCTGTGTCTTAGACATGTCAATGCAACCTATTAGTTTTTCTGAGATACGGATTGGGGGGCAAGGGAGGAGGGAGAATTATCTCTAAGATTACAGACAATGCATAAAGTTTTTCTGTTTTGTTTTGTTTTTAATCTGGGACTCTTATCACCCTGTGCAGAAATAAGCAAATCCATGAAAAGTATCTAAGATTTATTTTCGTTAGGCGCTCTTGACTGAACAAACCCATTTTCCATTTTGGATGGTAGCTAGTGCTATCCAATTGGTGCTCCACAGCTTAGCAATCACTGCATCCAGGAGTTTAGATAGGATTTTAGGATTTTTTTAGGATTTTTTTTAGGATTTATTTATGTGATCCTCCTAATAAAAGCAGGATAAGAATGTTTCATTTCATTTTGTGTCCTTAAATTAGAATTAATAAATACTAAATCATAGAGAATATTAGGAAGTAGGATGTGTCTGAGAGTGAAAAGGTGTGTGATGTAACACTATGGACTATAGGAGTACATTAGACATCTGGTTGAAGGTGTTACTTCCACTTCCTCTAATTGCAAGCTAATTTGTCCTAGGATCTTTTCCAAACTTTGATCTATCTCCATCTTCAAGCAGGAAGATTTATTTTCCTTGCTGATATAAGGATGCTGCTTTAGTATCACAGTACTCTAATCCTAGAAAAGTTTCCTTATTCTAGCCTTACTTATATTAATGGCCAGTAAATATCAATTTGATCTTGTGCTAACAGAATGCTATATAGTAAATATAATTCTTCTATGATGTTTATCTGCTCAGGGAATTTCCTGAGGACAAATGGCTATTGCTGAACATTGTACCTTTGAATAAATGAGATAAGAGCTTTTGTTTAGTATTCACAGACAGATTTACCACCCAAACTATCCTAGAGCCTTTGCCTTTCTTAGTAAGACACCATACTGAAAAAGGTCTCTTTTTCAATATGAGCTCATCTACCAACGATACTTGTGACAAGTGTAAAACATTGCGGTCAGAGACACAGCAGTATTTTATACATGACATAAACATTTATCTGTTTTTGTGGAAATTTCTTTCTTGAGGCAGCTAAACTACATGTATATTTTTTTTATTATTTTTCTTCCTGCTTAAGTGGTTTGTTGATAAGCAATCAATACATCTGTGTTTTTCTGTGTTTTTTTTTTTTTTTTTTTTTTTTTTTTCTAGTTTAAAAATTCATAGTATAAGGCAGGAACTCTTACTAGTCCCTAATTGTGTGACCTTATACTGTTTACTATAGCATTTCAACCCTTTTCTGTAACTTCATATCTCAAGATGCTCCTCTTCCCCTACGTAATACATTTTATTGAATTTACAGTGCATCTCATGTTTTTGTCATCAGGAGATTTATCAGCATGGTCCGACTTTTTCTGTCAAGATGATTAATGAACATCATGCATAAGATTGTCACAATAGCGATCCTTGAAGAATGGTATCAACATCATCCTGTTAGCTCTGGCTTTTAATACAACCCTTTACTAGGGTCTTATGTATCTTACAATTTCTTTTCCAGATATTTACTAAACCGACATTTCTCCATGTGCCCTGGTACTCAGTTCTTCACTGAAATCTAATACTATTTCATTTTTCAAAAAAAAAAAAATGTTATGTAGAAATTTAGCCTATCCAGTCAGTCTTTATTTTCTTATAGTATATGCACATTCTCTCATTGTCAGAACATTAACATATATGCCCGTTTTTGTAGTTGCTTAAGAAAGTCATATCGTGGTGTATCCACCAAAGTAAAAGTGAATCGATTGATATTCTTCTGAACAGAGTACTAGGACAGATATTCCTGACAGCTGTGCAGGAGGATTTAATACTTCTCAGAATTGTCTGTGCCCAGTTGAATATATTTAAGAATAAAAAGAAATTCATATGCCAGATTAGGATATGTACATAGTATTAAACTGATATTAGAGAAATCTTGCTTCTTTGATGTCAGTTTCTTTTCAGCAGTGAAAGCTGACTTACGCCGAGGCCCCTCCAATTGCCTACCTGATGTTCCAAAGCATATTGGTAAACTGTTTTCAGTCAGGAAAGAGTATATTTCCAACACTTCTCCTACTGAATAGGAAAGAAAACCTGTGTCACTTGTTTGGAAATGACTTGATCTTGCTTCCAATTAAATAACATCCAATTGACTTCAACTGGCAGCAAGACAGTTGAAGTCAATTGGATGTTGAAGTCATGTAATGTTTGTAGTGGTAAGTTTCCTTATTGCTTTCCGATTTTCCTCGGTTAAACTGTCATAGCTAAAACTATTAGTTTTGCCAAATCCAAATAAAAGTTTCCCATTTATTGAATGAACTCTTCCATTTTATGGGCCAGCTCTCCCACTTCAGAATCTGTGTGTCTTTTGTTAGTTTTAGCATTCTGCAGAAATGGGGAAGAGGGGAGACGAAGTAGGGAGGGATGCAGGGGGGAGATGCTCCAAGAACAGTTAGTTACTATCTTCATGAAAACAGCAAAATCTAGTGTGTTCTTTTGTTCTCCATTTCCTTTTCTGTGAAAAGTTAATGGAATGCAAGGAATTTGGCATTGTAGGAGGTCATGTTGGGAGCTGTCATCATATCCCTTGGGGCAGTTCAAATCATTCCTTCTCTTCACAGCCCCTTTCTGGTCAACTAATGCTTCCTCAAAAATCTATATGAAAAACAGGTCTGGAAGTGTTCATTTGCAGACTGGGAAAACCACTGGAGGAAGGGGAAATGGAAAAAAGGATTGACATATTTTTTAGAGGTTCGTACATTTTATTTTTAGTTGTGTAATAGTTTCAGTTTATAATAGCCTAATATTAAATAGGAGGGTAGCCATTGTGAAATATTGTACCCAGTTAAGCTTTTCTTCTTCTAAAAAAGGTGTGGAATTGGGAAACAAATGCACAACAATCTTAAGAGACAGTTTTCATTACCAGTGCATGTGACTGTTTGAAACTACTGGATTGCCATATGTTACAACTTTCTAAAGCAATCTGGAGATAAAAATGGAAGATGACTGCCAGAGAGGCTGTGGAGTCTCTATAGAGATATTCAGATAGAGTCCTGAGCACACTGCTTTAGCTGGCCCTGCTTAAGCAGGGTGTTGTCTAGATAATCTCTACCAGCCTGCCCTGTCCAACTTTTAAGATTCTGTAACACATTGTTGGTGCCCAATAAATATGACCCTTTCTTGAAAAAAAATTAAGGCCAGATTTAAAAAAGAAAAATAAAAATGAAAGCTATAAAATGGCTAAGCTCTTAACCTCTTTCGCCAATCAAACTTTCATACTAGTACACGTTGATTTCAAAAATCTGAACCTAAATATGACCTCAGTCATATGACCTCATTTCCAATCTCTGTTGCATTGTTATTTTAAAAATACTGACATTTCTGGTATTCTACAAGGTCATACAATATAAAATATTGTATGAGCAACTGAGGTTGGTATAGACTTGAAAAAGGCCAAATTTGGCTAGCAAATCCCAGTGTTGTTCTCTGCTTGGACAGGTGAAAGGGATATGCTATCATTAAATTGGCAGTCTTGGGAGGTCATATGTCTCTCCTGAATGTGGAAAGAGAAGAGGAAAAAAATAAAATAAAAAATGAGGCCTACTTGAAGCTTGTGTCTAGTAAATAAGCATAGCTTTGGGGATCTGGGAATGCAACAAGGGGACATGAAAGAATTTGGTTGGTTTGCAGGCTTAGTGAGTGATGGATGAGAAAAAATGAGATGGCATCTAAAATTTGTCAATCATTTCTTGGAAAAACAAACAAACAAACACTCTTGTTTTTGTTTTCATTGTTGTCTTTCAATGCTCTGCTGAGAGAACTTTATTCAGAATCATGCTATTAGAATGTACTTCAGTATTTCTTTTTCTGTTTGACTCATATCATCTTTTTCTCCAGATACTTGTATTTGCTGTCTTTTGGCATAGCCAGGTGCCTTCTGCTGAGTATTATCTGTCTTACTTGCAAATAGCAGAGTTTTGATCTGAAGGCAGAAGGATGTTTTGAAGCCAACTCCTATGGAATCAATCAATCTCTTCAGGGATTTTGAATCCCATAAAGTTTTTCTGAAATTAAACTTCCATTGATTTCAATTATGTTCTATTTTTATGCATCAAGAAATGTCTTACACGATCCCAATCCTGTAAATTAACTGCAATTATATGCTATTATCTGACGTTATAGGAAGCATTCAGATATAGCTTACTATTGTACACAGATTTAGTAAATGTTTAATTTCATAAAAGAAGCAGAGAAGATCAATTGACTTTTTGATATGGATTTTAAGTTCCTGGATTAAATCTTAGTTTTCCAAATCTGTCTCCAAAGGGAAACAGAAATATATAGAAGCCAGGCGGGAGTGCAGTAGGAAAGGCTTAAACTGATACACAACTTCAGTTCCAGTTGTCCTAAGGGAATCCTAAAAGTTAATGTAACTTGGAAAGATAATGTAAATGTATGCTCTGTATATGTGTATTACATTTGTAGTATGGAGCGTACTCTGTGGTTTCAAGGACATCAATTCATAGCTTTTAGTGAAGTACCAATGGGACTAATGTGCCCACATGCAAATTAGCATATACAAGGCATCTTCCTCTTGATCTAGCAGTTGTTTATCAGAGACTCTGCCAGTGCTAAAGCCTTGTTACTGAACACGGCTTAAGCATTATACACTTAAAGCAGAGAAGAGTAATGTTTTAGGTTGATCTAATTTTCTGACAAATTATTTGTAATCAAGTACACGAAGTACATGAGGAAGTGGCATTTATATAGATTGCATGTTGAAAACTCTGCTATTTTTTACCCTTAGCAGAGCTGTAGCACAGCTCTGTAAACAAGCTCAGTGGAAACAGAAGTGGAAACAAGGGCATTTCTCAAATAACATGCCTTGGTTCAGCTTTTTTCCCTTCTTCCCTTTGCCCAGTTTTGACAGCTAACTCTGACAAGCGCACTCCTGTGGCATGGAAGTACAGGTCTGAGATTTTATGAAGGATTATAATTCACCATCTAAAGTTCAAGTCATTAAGGGAGGAAAAATGACTTTTGTTATCATTTCAGTTTTCCTTGCATTAATTCCTACAGGTTTGCAATAAAACTGGCAATGCTTACATCATGCTGTGCTGAGAACAGGCAGTCACCATGAACTAATCTCTCACCACCCATGTGCAGCTCAGGAATTGCTCAACACTTCCCACTTCAAAGGACGTTCAGACTTCATTTCCACACCACTTCTCGAGTTTGGCTTACTCTGTGAGTGCCTAAGTGTGTTTTGACAGTAAGGCAGAGTTTGCACTAAGTGTCCTTTGGAGTAGTTTGAAGTTACAAAATGAGGGAGCGAAAGCTGCAAGGTAGACAGAAAACCTCGAAATGGCATTGGCTCAAGGAAAAAGCTAGGTGTGAAAGCAAAACCCAGAAGTAGGCATTCAAAATGCATAGCAAGGCACTATTTTCTTCTTCTCCAGGTGAAATGGTGCACAGTTTTATATCAGCTTCTAGGAAAAAATGTCTGACCAAAAGCTGCAATGATTTAGAGTAGGGATGCAACTCAGTTCTGAGCAAGTCAGCTCCGGAACCAGAGATAAGAGTAAAATTAGTTTACTGAGTTGATTAACAAGCTGAGAAAAACATAAGTCTATATAAAACATCACTTCTGCTTCTGGGTTTCTGGCTTCTTAGCTTTGAGTTGAATCACTAGCTATTGATATATAAGTAAACTTGCCAGGCTGTGATACTCATAAAACAAAATATTTTTTTCTTCATTCTGAGGTCAATATATATCCATAAACATGATTGGGTAGAGGTCTGGCAGTCATGCAAGCATTTATCATTGAAACTGGACCACTGTCATCTGACAAACCTACATGTTAGTAGAAAGATTTGTTTGATAGTAAATCCATTGTATAAATAAAACAAAAAATAACATATCTTAGTTCTTAGTCACTTGAGACTTTACAGACCAGGCTTGTCCTTTTCTCTAAGAAATAAACTAATACATTAGTAGTTCTTCTGAAACTTCTTCATAGGAAAGTGCTTTTGCTTTTTTTTTTTTTTTTTTTTTTTTTATCAGGTTTCTTTGTAGAAGCCCTGTTAATAGACCTAATGAAGAATGCATTTCCCTTTATAATGGTTAAAGTCTGAAAAGGCCTTTCAGACTTTCAAGAACTGTTTCAATTGTAAGTCTGTATATGCTTTTCTTCAGTGAAGAATTCACATTTCAAACATATTTCCGAGAGGAACTGGGGGCTGTCTTATTCCAAGGGTCAATGGACAGAAGTATCTATCTAGACCAAATTGCTTCTAAAGCTTACTTGATGACAGAAGAGGAATGCCTTGCTATTGAAAGGCTTTGAATGTCTTCACAACTGCCTCTTCAGTAACCGGTCAGAATTGATGACTCTTTCAGATGTTTGACTTTCCGGAAAAATGTCAGTATCTGAAATAAAATTATGGTACTTAGCCCTCAGCCCTATTCCTTCAGAAGCAGAATACTATATTTCCATTTCTTTAGTATGGAAGAATTTGACATTTGCTATATGGGTCTGATGACCCTTGCTTACTTGTATATGAATGCCTAAGGAGTGCACAAACTCAAGAATAACCTAGCATGGAAAGAAATTGAGGATTGAAATTGTCAGAATAGATGTAAGTCTTCCTCAGAGCAATACTTTCCTGATATATGTATGGTATATGCTGCTTATAATCAAGGAAGAGTAAGAAACAAATGAAGAGAAAGAAGCTTCAGAAAGGAACAGCTGTCACAAAAATTGGACTAGTTTATTTAGTGTATTTGGTCTGTAAGCACACTTTTTTATCATTGGATACCTGACGTAATGGAATTTTCCTGCTTACCTTTATTCTCATTAAAAGTATGTTTCCTTATTTGTGTTTAGGGTGGAGCAATTGTTTGCAATTTTCTTGTTTCAGGTCTCTATAAATTTCATTTTTGCTCTTAGAGGTTCTGGCTTTGCTTAAATTAAAAGACTTTCTATTTAATTTTACACTTTTTTCTCTCTTTCTCATACCTTTCCGTTTTTTTCCTTTTCCTTTTCTTGTTGCTTTCAGCTTCTTTTGCTTTCCTTTTTCTCCTGCTTTTCTAATTCTAATTTCTGCTTTTGGAAAGTTAAAGTGAAAAAAGGGGCTTAAACACTTCTTTCCATAGCACTAGCAGACATTAACTGCAATATCTCCGAACACCTACCAAGAGCTTATGGAAAGAAAGCTTTCTTCTTTCTTTTCTCTAAACTGTGCTCTAAGCAGTCTGAGTGTGCACTGCTATGTTGTAAGGCAAAATGTTTTGCTATAAACTCAGTAAGTGCTGCTACCTGTACTAGGGTTCTGTAAGCCTTAGTATGTAAGTTCTGTAATTATAAATTATTTTCACTATATATCTTATGTTTTTAAGTAAAATCATGTGGCAATACTAGCACAGAACTGAAAGTGACCCAATACTAATATTTGTTAGTATGTAATCATTTTATTTTTATCAGAAGGAAATAAAACTATTGTAGAAAAGAGGTGCACTTGCGTTGGATCATTGCAATTTGAGTTACACCGATCCTGTGGGATGATTAGTGCCTTCTGCCACTGGATGCTCAGGTTCCCAAGGCAATGAATCATGTTCTTGCAGGAGTGACCACTATAAACGAATGTTTCCTTAGGCTAGTTCAGCTTATGCTGGGCCCTCACGATAAGTAATATGCTTAGCCTGAGGGGAAAGTAAGAAGAATGAGCTTGTTTAGATAAATTTTGCTATTTCACACCAACTTTACCCCTTTCATGTTCTCTCTCCTCCTACTCCTTTGCATGCTGCCCGCACATATATTGACACATTCAGGCTATCAAAATGTGTTCATGGGTGTTGGGAGAACCGTGTGCATTTATTCATGTATGCGTACTTTATGCCTTTTCCAACAGCCATGTTCTCTAGCTGTTAATTTCTTCCTTTGAAACAGTGACTCCCAACATTGGATGGAGTAGTTTTATGAGAAATGTAGAGGAATGCTAAAATTATCTGGGAGACTTAAAAAAGACTATATATAAAAGACTTATAAAAGATATTATAAAATATATAAAATACTTATAAAAGACTTAGAATATTAAAATCCCTGCTATCCATAGGGCATGCCTGCCCTACGTAGGGTTGAATCTATACTCTGATTTTCAGTGTAAGAATATTAAGTAGTTTTAATATCTGAAGTTATATTGTATAGCCAGAAAGCTGCACTAATCTAATAGAAAGAGTGCATGATTTTAAGGGTTGGGTGAAATCATTGTCATTTCAATAAGTAGATGCAAAAAGTGGAAAGGCTGCTTGAGCATTCAAGTTGTTCAAAATATGTGAATATATGTAGCGAAGGAAAAAGAAGTGGACTGCATATTTTTATTTCAAATCTTCATGTAATGATCTTGATTCAGCAGTACAATAATTCAGCATTAAGTTTTGAATTTTGATAGGTTTTCAAAGGTGATGGATTAAAAGCTGAAAATACTAACAGATATATTCATGTTAAAATTTCTCCACTGTGTTGTAGTGTAAATGTGTACATTGGTATGAGACATAAGCAGCATAATTTTGAATGACTTTGCTACGGTATTCATTGTAAAGACACAGAGCTGAATTCATAGAGGTGAATTATTAGAGAGAAAATAGAACGCTTATTTGATGATGAAATTTAAACCTCCAAATTAAGCCTGTAAATTAAAGAAAAAATAGGAAGAATAAATCATTCATCTTTACTATTGAGTATGGGACGGTAAGATGAGGAAACCTGTTTTTTCCATGGAAATATGGACTGTGGGGGAGGATTTGCAGTTCTAACAGTGTTGAATAGGAGTAGGCTCACGTGGAATAGGAGTAGAGGAGAGGGGAGCTTGGCAATGAGAAAGGCAGAAGAACATCAGGAAACTCAGGCACATCTGAAGCTTTTTAAAAGGGCTATCCAAAATAGTGGAGCTTTATCCAAATCACATTGTTCATCTCCCTCTACCCTTATTACTTTACCCCTTAACTCAGCAGTTATCCCTATGCATCACTTCCATGGCAGCGCGCATCAGTATTTAATCTTTCACTTCAAACAATGCAGGAATTATTTTACATCCTTTCCATGTGTTCCTTATTAGTGTCTTGAAAGCAGAGAGTCCGACCTCCCAGCATTTCCTGCTCTGAAAGCATTCAGTTTTAAATGTCTAGAGAATATCTGAAAATACTTGTTTACAAACACATTTTTAGAACTTAACTGCATGTTCAGAGCCAGGCTGCATGTGAAGGTCGTTTATGGTTGTCCATATAGTTAAATCTGGAATGTGATTTGTATTTTTACAGGAAGAAAGGTCTGGAAGAGTCAAATAAAAAGAGAATTGCAGTTTTGATAAAGCTTTGTTTAGTCAAAGATCTAAATAAATTCCTGGAGGTTTTCTCTTGCTCTCAGCTATTTGACGCCTTTTGATCATTTGCAGATGGCTCATGTGGGACTGTTGCGAGATCCAAAAGCAAACCTTCTACAGACTTCCAAGCCACTTTATGCTAACGCCTTATTGCAGCTCAGTTAATCCAAACAATAAGCAATAAATCAGATACTTCAATTCATTCTGCTTCCATTTTGCAGAATGTAACTCCACATTTCAGGACCAGCAGCTGAAGCTAAGCCGAGCATACAGGAATAAGGCCAGATGTCATTGCTCTAAGGATTAATAAGTTGAGTGTTAAGTTTGCTCAATGCTTTGGCCGTGTTGTAAACCATATAGCTGATAAACCATATAGCTGATTAAAACCCACTGTCTAATGTGAACTTCAAATTTCCACACTAAGTTTTCAGTACAGCCAAGAAGTAAAGGAAAGATAATGCTTTTTAAATATGAAGATATTTCTATTGAGATCGAAAGGGTAGTTAGAAGGAAAAAATCGTTAAAACTTTTAAACTGGCACATGTACATTTAAAGACAGTTTGTTTGAATTTAGTTGTGGGATCTTGCATTTGGCATCTTCTAGCCATACACAGCTGGACAAAAAAAAATAAAATAATAATTAGGTAACAGTCTTGAGAACTGTACTTACCTATTGTGTTGCCTTTCATGTAAAACAAATCATTAAGGCTATGTTGCCACTTTTTTCTTCCATAAAGAGACACTTGAATTTAGTTAGGGGAAAAGAAAAATGACATTCAGTGATTCTAACCTGCATGATTCTTCCTTTTCCTCTTCCTAATAATAAGAAAGCTACAGGTAAACTTCTGCTATATTAAGAGGGAAAATGTCAGTATATCTTTATTTTATATTCAAATATTAAATGCTTTTTTCTGTGTGTTTTCCCAGGGAATGTCTCTCATTTGTGAAAAGTCAATCTGACCAATAAGGATATCTATATTTTTGCACAAAAGTGACTGAATTTACACATTGTCATTTTTCAGCTCAGTTTTCTGCTCTATTTCAGTTATTGCTTCTGAAGGCTTTTTTCATCTTATATATTTGAAGAGGTGGTGGACTTTTTTTTTTTTTTTTTGTCAGATAAATTACAGCATTGTACAATATTCAATTTTATATCTTCCCATTTAGAAACTGTGATTACCTGAAATTTCTCTGGCTATGGCACTCTTCCTGTTTTATGAGGACATCCCAATACTCAGCAGACAGTTGTTATCAAGGCATCCAGTGTAAATTATTTCATGCAGCCTGGCAAAAACACGGTTGAATATCAAAGGGATATTAACATTTCAGTTTGCCAGGAATGGCAGATCTGATTCAAAGCTGGCCCAGAAGACTGCAAATAATGGCCTGTTAAAGAAAGGTGACAGATTATTTCATGCTGTGTTTCATGTGCAGTCTAAAAGCATGCTGTGAGACCTGGCTAAATCTCTAAAGAGAAAAATGCATCCTATGGTAATATTCAGCTAACAAAAAAAAAAAAAGAAAGGGGTGGGGGAGTGCGGGGGGGTGGGGGAGTGGGAGGTGGGGAAGAGATGCATGCGAATCTCAGTGAATTCCTTTAGTCCAAGTTCACATGGTGGGATAATAATTAGTAAGAATTTTTACTGCTGTTTTTTTTTTTTTGTTTTTTTTTTGTTTTTTGGCTCACAAATGGCTTGCCATCACAGGACTGTGCAACATCTTCATTCATGCTTGCTTGCTGAATAACTTCTGTGAATAATTTGCAGAAGTTTGTTCACAAGCATTTCAGCAGTCACAAGTATTTGATATGCGATCTGTTTCCTTTGGAAATGCAGGTCAGGGAATGTATCTGATCCCTTGTTGGAAAATTTTGATGCAAATTTTTGTGATGAATTTAGTACTTTTTTTTCTTTCTCCATTTGAAGACACTTTCATTTCCTAACAGAACATGGTTCCATCAATGTTTTTCTGATCAGTTTTAGTGCTGAGTATCTGACAAAATAATTAGCTAAAGGAAAATGCAAACCATATGTCTGTACCTGTCTCTATAGAATGACATACACGTACAAATATCCAGGAAGTACTGTAGATCATAGGGGCCCTATTTAGACTAAATAAAACATGTTTTGGATCTCACAGTTCTTGGAAGGCAGTGCAGTGGGCTAACACACTAGTCCAGACTATTAATGGAAAATACTTTTTTTCCAGAGTGCATGCCAAAAAGCACACTTAGTGGAGCTGCAGAGAGGAAATCTGAGAGTGGGTGATGCATGCTATTTCCTATCTTGAGTCTGCTGGTCTGTTCTTGCATCTCCAATAAATCTGAGCTGCAAAACTCTTTGTGATGTAATAAACTCCTTACATCAGGATCTTTGCAGTTCAGAAATAAGTAAATGCATGTTTCTTGGTAATGAGAATCATTGAGAATGCTCTGAGTGTGAGGCAGTCTTTCCTTCAGTTCTTCCTCTGACTGATGCAATTTCTGTTTTCCCCTGTCAGCCCAGTGCCAAATTCTTGTCCCATTTTAGCTTGTCAAGTTCAAAATGGGTGCATTCACTTGAGAAATGTGAACACGGTTGCATGTCATTAGCTAGGGTTCAAGGTGTCTTGGCTGCTATGGTTGGTGTAATTTTCAGTGTCGTTCAATGCACATTCACTGATGAGTCAATTTGCATAATAATTTCTAACAGTTTCCTTTGATCGAGCCCCATCAGCCTGTGGGCAAGTCACTGGAAGATGTAACTAGAACAGATGAGATGCAGGTGAGAATGTGCTGGATATTTACAGCCATATGTTGAAAAGGTTTCAGTTATGTGATCACTAAGGCAAAATCAGGGTGCCTGGAAGGGCACGTTGGCACTGAATAAGGGTGATGCTACACCCCAATTGTGCTCCCTCCTGACTATTGTTTCTGTTGCTTCAGATTGATGTTTCCTAGCATGGCTCTCCCAGGAGCAATGAGCTGGGCTCCTTGCAGGCTGCTTGCCATGATGGCCTCAGGCTTCTGGGATGAGAAGTCACAAATCCTCTCTCTGCAGTGCACTTGAGTTCTTGCTCTGTCACACTGTGTTTGTGCGTGACATGCTTGCCAAAGGTACATATATCAGATGAAATGGCAGGTATTCTTTGCATCTTGACCTAGAAGAGTGGAAAAGAAGGCAAAAAGGTTCAGGGAATATGGCTGGCAGTGATTTTCTGGGGTGCTTAACTGCAGCCACTGAAATGTTAAACCATTGTGGAAGAATAAGACAGATTTTCAAATATGCTTTTATTTAGGAAGGTGTGGAGGGACATATTGTCATTTATTGAAAGAGTAGTCTTGGGGTATTTTATTTTTTTGAGCAAATTGTTATTGAAGTGGTTATTGCAATAGCTAATCTTTCCAAAAGCACGTCTCTGAACATTTTTTTAGGTCACAGAATAGCCAATAATGAAAACATTTGAAAGACCAAACATATTTTTCTTGCAATGTTTTCCCATTATTGAAGCTAGATCAGTCTCAAATGACTATGAACAAAACAACAAGCAGAAAAATGAACTAAATTGTATGACCAGCTCTGCTTGGGAAGAGAATCATCTACTCACCAGGGCAAGTAAGACCTCTGGATACAACAGTTTTTCATGTGCATGACTATCAGGTCTGTGGAAAACTGTCTGTCTCTGAGAACTAATTTGATATCTTTTTAAAGAGTTTGTCGTATTGCTTACAATATAAGTTGAGCTTTTTTATTTATTTATTATTTTTATTTTACAAATGCAGAAATATCTGGGAATGAATGACCTGGTCAATGCATTCTCACATCTGCCTAAACTCACTGATGACAGTTTCCCAGTGGCATAGGCAAACAACACTTCTGCAGTGATTTTAGTTTCTACTTTCTTCTGAGCTTAAACTGAGCTCAGACAGCTACAGAAATATTTCTGTCTGGGAGAGAGGAAGCTGTAATAGCTAACTCTGTGGTGGGCTGAGTATGCCATTCCCCTTTGAGTTGCAGGGGAGAGAACCTAAAATAAAGTTGGTCTGGGGTTATGGTTATTGAAAGAATACTTCTTAGGGAACTCTGCAGTGTGGGGAAGAGAGTTCCAACAGTGCGCTGAGAATACCAGCTTTGTAATTCATTGTATAATTCATTGTAATTCAACAATGGGGCTGCACTCAGTGTACAAATGGATACTCCTTTCCTGCTCAGACTAGTAACAATCCTCATGTCTTCACCTTGGAGAGATGATTATAATTCTGGTAGGGGAACAGTCTCATCTTTCTTTGACTGTCAAATAACTTCTCATGTTTCTCTTTTGCAAGAAAAATTGCATTCTTTCTGTTGTCAAGTTTTTCCACATTAACATAGGGATTGTTTAGGAGAACAGTATTCACATGCTCTTTTTCATGTATCTGAAATGATCAAGAATTATGCTCTTTATGGAAAATAAATCCATGAGATTTAAACAGGAGTTTTATCTTTGATTTGTAACATCACACTTGACACAATGGCATGGATGAAAATGAGAGGTGAATTTTGGTTTGTGGAAACGTTCAGGCTTAGGCTTTACCATCAGCTGTCAAAAACTCAGCTTGCTGCAGATTCCAGCTGAGGTCCAGAGCTGGCAGCTAGGATAACTATCTGCTAACTTGTGAAGAGCCACTCTACAGTTTATATTTATCCTTTGTATGATTCTGCGGACCCTGATATACTTTACTTCAGTGCAGGGATTTGTATATAGCAAATATCCAAATATTTGGGAAGTATATATTGTTCATCTGTCTGTGAATGTGGCAAGACAGGGCCGTGGTGGTGCATCCTCTTCACTTCCCTCTTCCAATGCTCTTTGAATGACTGGTGAAAAAAGCACATGCCTGATGTTTTTCACCGTGCCCCTTGCCCTAAAACCTTAGGGTGAAGCAGGAGGAAATTATTTTCACTGACAGTGAATAAAATCCGATGTGGGAGCCACTGAATCACATATGTAAAGCCACATAGTTCTGTTCTCAGTCTGTAGCTGCACTTAACCCAAGTGATTTGAGTGTATGCCTCTGAGATCTGGACTTGCGTGATAGGCTAGGTAATGAGCTAAATACATTTTGTACAGTAAGCTGGTATGTGCTCATGAATCAAAGTAAAAGTAATGAGGGTTAGGTGTGCGTTTCATTAGGGGGACAGCCCCAGATCTCGAGTCATATGCAGATTCCCTGCAAAGTGAATGCATTTTTGTGCAGCATTGTAAGAGGCTGCCAGAGAGTGAGGGTTGCCATAGCAATGCTGAACAATTTTAAACAGCTAATACTTCCTATACAGCTGAATAGAGCGGGCTGAGTAGTGGAATCTGAAATCATCATCTTCAGCACAACTAAGTTCATTTCAAATGCATTTATTAAATGTGTTCTTATGTCACACTGGATATTGCCCAGACCCTCAAAACACCGCGCTAGCGTAATGTATAATCTGGTACAGCAGTGTTCAAAGGCAGGCACATTTAAGTGGAGTGATGACAGCTGTGAAACCCAACACAAAATGATTGTAATGTTGGTGAAAATTAATTTGACAATGACAACTGTCATGTGGTGTGTCCATTTAGAAGAGATAAGAACTTGAATTTTGACAGTGTCTTCTGTAGTCAAGACTTCACTGTAAACTGCATATTATAGGTGACTGAAAAAAAAAAAAAAAGAAAGAATAATTATACAGAAACTTATACAATGGGTGCTTTAGAGAAAGTGATAACACTTTTTCACTTTTTTCTTGCTTCATCCTGCAGCAGTCTTCTGCCACTGAAAATATTGGATGCTTTCAGATGTAGACACAGAGGAGGGTGCTCCTTTCCCTCTTACACCTGTAAGGAGCTATCTCATCAGGCAAACTGCATGTTTGATGCATTTATTCTGATTTATTCTGAGCTTTCATGTTCTGTTGTTTGTGGGTTTGTTGTTTGTTTTAAATTGAATGCGTGGATCGGGTAGAAGATTTGGGAAAGGGTGAGGGGGATCAGTGCTTTCCTTCAATTAGCTGCTGGGAGGATTCATGAGGTAAGGTGATGAGGCAGGAAAGATCAGGGAGTCCGCAGCCTTTGCCTTAAGCAGAGAAACTGAAGAAATGCCAAGAGGAGCAAGAAGATCCTCTTTTCCTACAGGAAGAAAGAGGGCTAGAAAATCACAGATGCAACTCATTGCAATTGAAAGTTTCACTGAAAACCTCAGAAAGAGCTCTGAGGTGACGGAAGGAATTTGTGGACTTGAGGGTTGTGCAATTTATTGAGAATCAGGAAGTAATTAACTTAATTAAAGTCAAGTCTAGAAACAAGGCTGTACATTTAAGAAGAAATGGACAGGGATACAATTGCATATAAACTTTTTAATCTGTACCTTGCTTTACTTAGCAGCTGTGAGCTTTCTGTACTTAAATTGCCTATTCTAGTTTTTTATTCGAACAAACTCTGGCCTTGTTAGTTTAAAAGGCTTCTGACCTCCTTCTGTTGGGGAGTTTACAGTTGGAAAATTTTGAGTTGGAGGCACTTTGCAGTTCTCACCAGCTTGGCATCCCGTCACAGAAACTCCTTGAGCAAGTAGTTATATTCAGTTCATTCTGTTTAATAGTTATCTCTTTTGCCCTGTGAATTTGTCTAGTTTCTTTATGTACCTTGTTTTACTTTAGCATCCACAACACCTCATGATAGTGGCTTTGTACTAAAACTGTAAACTGTGTAAGTGCCCTTTCCTTATGTGAGACATACAACCTGGTCATTTAATGTCTATCCCTCTATCCCCTTCTTGACCTGTGGAAATGCTTCCCAGATCTCTCAAGGTAAAGAATCTGTTTATGCTCTTGTATGCAAGCTGATGTGCCTTGAGAGTTCATCTTTTCTGAAATGGATAACCTGGACAATGCATAAAGCTCAACGTACAGGGTCAGGATCAGGTGTTCTGCTAGTCTCTCTTTCTTACTGTCCTGTTACATTATGATGATCATGCTGCTTTGAAACCTCATTTTTAAAAGGTAGCCAGCATAAATTCATGATCTATTTTCTGAGTTACTGTGTCCATACAATTAGAGCTACTGGGGAGTGTGGGGGAGAGGTAGTGTATGTATTTTTACATCAATTATGATGATGATAAAAACTTTTTGTATGCTCTACCAGTGAATATTGTATTCAGTTTTATTATCCAGCTACTTAAAATCACGTCTCTTCTACAGCTCACTTTTTTATTGATTGTCTTGAGTAATATTCTGTTATGAACAAACTTTCTTACCATTATTAATGGACTTCTTTGATAATGACTATGACTATTGGACTCAAAAGATATCTTTGTGGGATTTGTGGCAGAAAAAATGTTTTATCTGTTGTGCTAACTGAACATTTATTTGCTTCTTGTCTTTAAACAGTAATTAATTCACAAGCAGATGCTTTCTTTTTTTTCCTTTCACATCAAGCAACATGAATGTGGGAGCTTATCTATGGGGTTTTGAACATTACTTTTTTTTTTTTTTTTTTTAAATTCCATTCTTTACTAAATCCTGCATCAATTCATAGGGAACCTTCAGGTTCCCTACACCATATTTTTCACTGTCTTGGAAGGATAAAGTTACCAAGTTGCTGTGGATAATAGTTTTCCCTTGTGATTAAAAGCATCACAACTAGCCTACATCCAAATTTCTCCTATGAGCATGTCCAAAATGCTTCAGATATTTAAGTCTGGCTTTTCTCAACCTTTTGCCTTGATTATGCATTCAAGTACAGAGACATTATTCCAGGCACAGCAGAGTTAGTAGGCTCAAAAGTCTTAGAACAAACACATTGTTCCAAAGTAAGTTTGTTATGAAATCACACTGTCTTCAGTGCTGACAGAGGCTATTTCATTTTTGCTGAATACTGTGCAAAGTAATGAATCCAGCTATGGAGTGGCAAAGTTACATTATACAGTCACCCAAGGGGGTTCTCCTTGTCCTTTCTATGTGTACAGAAATGTGCAGTCTAGCAAGTAACTTGTACGTGGTTGCATATTTTATTTTTCCTCTAAACACTGTGCTGTCAAAATATATCTGTCCTGTCACATGGAGGAACTGTGTATCAAGTTATAACTAAATCTCTTTAAATAAGAATATGGTGCTTTAAGTGCATTCTTTTTTTTGTGTGTGTGATTTTTTTTTTTATTTTATTATTTTTTTTTAATTGTCTTCACTGCATTTGCTAGCATATGATGTCTTGCTGGCTCTGCCCACAACTTTAAGTGCAGACAGGCTCATGGCTCACTGGATGCTTTCATAATCAGCACCAGCTGTGTTCATTTGTAAGCTGACATGCCTGCATATCTGGGCCTGATAGCTGGTGACTTCGAAGAGAAACCTAGTTGTTTTTGTAAACTGCAGATTTCTGCAGTGTTGTAAGCTATGGTAAGTTTTTCATTGCCAGTAATCACAATAGATCTGTACCTTATTCTTTTGTCTGTATTCTCCACCTAGTGTAATTAAAAAAAAAAAAAAAAAAACTAGTTTTTTAATTATGATTTCCCTTTGAAATACCTTCTTGACTGATACATTACTGAAGTTGCATTTTTTTACTGTATGAGCATCTTTGTCCTGATGATCCTCCTAACAGTGATAACACAGAGACTGAGGAAACAAGCTGTCAACAGATCTGAAATCTTTGCCATCTGAGTGGGTTCAGCTCCCTTGCTCTATTTCTGTGATTGTAAGGAATGAGATGCATTGAAATTACTACAATGAAATATACACAGATAAAAAAAAAAAAAGGTAGGTAAGAAGGAAATATACGTTTGTCCTTGCTTCTTGTTTGAACCAAAATTCTGGAGGCAGTTAGCTCTAGATCCTCATTTTTACCCTTCTGATACCCTACCAGCTGTATTTTCTCAAACAAATGAATAGTGTTTCCACCCCTCTTAAATTTTAGAAAAATTCAGAGTAATTGGAGACATTGTTTCATAGGATTAGGCAGCCAAACTGTTTTGATTTTCAATAAGATAGAAATCCTTAGGGATACAGGGTCACAACAGTATTTGCAGGCTCCTCTTTTTAGTCTTGCTTTCCCCATTCCCGCTCATATATTGAGGTATATGTCAGCAACAGATAATAATGTTATCATGTCTGAGTGGCTTCCTTTGATTCTGCTCCCATTTGTGCTTTCTCAGTCTGTCCTACCAAGGCATATTAAAATAACAAGTATTAATAATCCTCCAGTTGCTTCCTACAAATCCTCCCTTCCCTCCTATGTCCGTAGAAGGAACAGCTTGGGGGCTAACGAGAGAGCAGCTGAGCTATACAACATGCAGGAGATGGCTTCAGAAATTTAGTGACATCCCCTCAGGAGTGCAACACCAGAACACAGAAGCATGAGGATGGCTTTAGAAAGTGACTGTGAACATCTGCTGCTAAGCTAACCCAGATGCTTGGGCCCCAGTGTCAATTATCCAAGTTTATGCTATAGTCCAGGCATGTCACAGATCCCTTTTGAAAGTGGATCTTCAGTTCCTCGGTGATGTCAGAGTTTCAGTAACTTTATGATCTCAGCCTCCTTGCTTTTGTCCAAATCTGGAAGAATCATTGTAGGTGGATAAACGATGAAAAACACTATTTCAGCAGAGAAAGCTCCAAAATCATCATATTGCTTCTGCTATATAAGCTCTATTTTAAAGTTGTTTTAAATCAGGGAAGCTAGGAACACTGATTTCTTATGCAATGTCTTATAGATTTCCTGATTCTGAAAGTTTGCATAGAAAATACAGCCACTTGCAGATGTATCCAATTAGAAAGTTTACCTGTAAATTATGTGCAGTTTTATAAATATCTGGTTGTTGTACCTCCCAGAATTAGGGCGGATAATAGAATTTTTGCTTCTTATTTATGAGTCTTCCTGTGAGCACTCAAATAGGAGAGATCCCTTCTAATAATGTGTTCTGAGGAAAAGAATACCAGAAAAGCCTAACTAAAAAATAAAATAATATTTCACCTCCCCCAAAGTCCTACCACCAGGAACAAAAAGACAGAGAAAGCAGGGCAGAATGAAAAAGATGTGAAACATGAGGGTCCTTCAGAAGGCACTCTCCAGAAATGAAAGAACACATTTATATTTTATAACACGGTCCCCAATCACCAAAGAAAAAGCATAAAATTAAACAATTCCCTACAGACATTCTGTATGATAGCACTGCTTTAATAATTAAAACAGAAGTCTTTTTTATAAAAGAATTTGTTGTACAACTCCCTCCTTCCTTTTGAATGCATTACCCTGACTGACTGGGAGAGCTCTACATAAAGGCGTTCCATGGTTTAGCAGTGACTTTTTTTTTTTTTTTTAATTTTGTAACTTACTGTTTCTCTTATAACCATCGATTTCACAAGATGATCTGACTTGATGGCCTTTGAAAGTCATGGTCTGAATAGTATGGCGTTTTCCAGAAGTACGCTGCTGGGGAAAGGGAAGCCAGGTGAAAGATTCCAAGCTTTCTTTACACAACTTCTCTTTTTATAGTTATATTGGACCACTGGGCACCTTAAATGTACATTTTCTGCATGTGAGACTTTGTGCACTCAGACCCCATTCCAAATGATAGGAACAATGCATGTAGCTCATCCCATTTATAAATGTATGCATGGACTGCAGTTGAAAGGTTGGTGTGGCAAGTTTCTCTGTTACAAATGGATATGCTGGTCTGGAATAGCCTGGACTTCCTGAAATGCCTGTTGTCATATGGGTGGTTATGAAGCTTTTCTACAAAAGCTTTTCTGCAAGATGACCTAAGCCCACTTGTGAAGAGGTCCCATCCTGATTACCTGATGGAGAGGCTCCCACTGCCAGGTGCAATTGGGTGTACCAGGAAAGGGGAAAACCTACCAGAACTGCATCACTGAAAACAGAAAGAGGAGCTAGCATTTGTAATAACTGTGATTTTTGATTGTAGTTTGGAGCCCCTGGTAAATGCAAAGACTCTGAGAATGACTACAGGAGAAACTATAGCTCCAAGGGTCAGAGAGGGATTGGTTAAGGGCGGAGATTTTGGGTGTATTTTTTTAATGAAGTGAGCACTGATTGACAAACATCGCAGTGAAAATATTTTCTGAGGTTGCTTGTAAGTCTTCTTGGGTGACTTTTTGTTTGCTAGTGACACAATCAGAAGAGCTGTATCCAGTTAAATCTTCATGAAGCACAGGTGGGTAGGAATACACAAAGAATATTAATGAACCATCTCTAATTAAGTAATCGTGACTTCACCAAAAAACAATACTTATAGGAATGTGGCAATGTTGTAATACATACAAAGGAATTAATTTTCTTAGTGTAAACAAACAAATCTTGTTAAGAATATAAACATCTTTTGGTCTTTGAACTCCTACATCAGGAATGTTATTTTTCAGATGATATTTTAACACTGTGGCTTTGCTGTAGAGCAGAACAGTAATTTTGGGATAGATAATTTTTTTTTTTTTTTTTGTTATTATGTGGGTGGGAAAAAAAAAGCTTCCATAATTTCAGGAGGTGAAGGAGTCACCTCCACAACTCATTTACTTTCTTAAGATATTATTTCTTAATAACTGGGAAGGTAAAAAGTATCTCTGTATGTTTTCTGTTAGGAAGAAGTAGGAGCTTTGGGAGATGATGTGGAATGCAAAGTGCAGACAATCATGTGGCTCCCCCGTGCGCCTCTTATATAAAAGTAAAAACCGTGATCACTGGTTAAATAGATAGCCACTCAGGCCACTTGATTGGTCCTCAGTCCCAAATGGCAAGCTGGCTATGGTGAAGAAGTGGAATCATATCTCCTTTTAAGAGGCTGCCCAGTAAAAGGTGTTACCTGTTTTTCTTTTTCTTTCTTTGTACTTCTTCAATTTTCTGTCTAAAGAGTACAACAATGCACCTGAACTCCTTGTACTGCCTGACTCCAGTTCTTAGGATTTTTCATGTATTGGAACTGGCCATAACTGGCCATAGGTTTCCAAAATCGTTTTCTGTCTTCCCACCAAGTTGTTATTGTTTTAAGTTGTTATTACTACCCCCAGTCTATCAGAGAAGTCACAATAATGAATATACAGTTTAGCAGGGATTTTTCTGAAGAGTTTTTCCTGTGTGACCTTTCCTTAAACTCAGCCCTCTTTTCATCCTTTCCAAAAATGAAACATGATGCAGTGAGAAAGAATCCAGCATGAAGCAGTTTGATAACATTTCCATACAGTGTACTAGCTATTTTGA
The DNA here is from genome assembly GCF_047663525.1 of Anas platyrhynchos. NCBI lineage: Eukaryota > Metazoa > Chordata > Aves > Anseriformes > Anatidae > Anas > Anas platyrhynchos. The sequence goes on from NC_092590.1 coordinate 40,749,225, forward strand.
AGACCTATTATTTCATATTTCACTGCATCAGTTACTTTGGTCTGCCTTGAGCTCCAAAACTTGGTCCTGGTTATGCCTGAAAATCACACATTGGAAATATGATCTATTCAGTAAATGGACAAACAAGGGAAGGGGAAGCCATAGGAAAATCCTCAGAAAAAATCCACTTTGCTGGGTTTTCTATTAAGTCTTTTCTCGGCTCACGTAGAAAATTAGACACCTAAATTTGTATTACAGAGTAAAGGGATTTGAATCAGTGTCCTTGTACATATGTTTACCCCCTGTTGTCTGAAGAAAATAAGATGCATCATGGCATGGTTGGCCCAGCCCTGCCATGTGGTTAGTACAACTGTCCAAGAAGGCTGGCAAGACCTAGAGTGCCCTTCTCATTGACTCTCTTTTTAAATAATTTCAATGCTATTCAGAAAAGTTTCTCTTGCACAGGGATTTTATAAAAAGGAAATAAACTGCTGGAGACTGTGTTTTCTACAGAATGCTGATATTTTTGAATTTACGAGTATTACTGTTAATATCAAATACAATAGCATATTTCCATTTGTTCATATGGTGTTAGGGGGTGATTTTGTAGTTCAGTCGCCTTTTATTGAGAATCAGTGATTTTCAGTACTTATATTTATCAAGAAGCTCTTTCTAAAGGAGTCAGAACATGCAAGATGTGCTACATGGAACTCACAATGTAAGTTACATTCTAAGTCATACAGTAGTTTTTCATTTTTTTTTTTTTTTCCACATAAAATGGTCTCTTACTAATTCAGGGGTAGTAAGGGAAGTAGTAAGAGGGAATTAGGGAAGACAGTAATGTTAAGTTCTTGTCTCTTGCTGGAAAATGTCTTAAGAGGCAAGCCAGTTGTTATGCAGGTTTGGCATATTGAAGGTTTATATTGTTGCACTACAGCTTCCTTTTATAAATCATTGTGATGACTAAAAAAACCCACATATCATGTTCCTGAATCCAAGGAGTAAAAGTCTACATTTGTTTTTCTTCTCTAAGCATTTTTCCAGATATGTATTCTCCAGCTGCATCAACTTAAAATGGACCTCAGCTAATCTCTATTTTCAAACATTTAAAACTCTTGGAATTTTAATTTAGAAAACAGTAGTTAAAACATAAATAACTTTTAGATAGAAGTTGAAAAGGGATGAAAAGCAGAGGATTCAAAATAGAAATATGTTCAAAATCCTCTATGAGGAAGCCAGAATGGTCATAGTCTACTATTGGTAAGATGGATGGCACTTTCAGTACCACACTCGTTTAGGTCAACCTTTATACAGAGAGATTAAAATAAGGGAGAAATTCATAGAATCATAAAGGTTGGGAAAGACCTCCAAGTCCATCTGGTCCAGAAGGCTGATTATCACAAAACAAGGTCAAATAGGGTGCTACTTTAATTCATTTCAGCCATCCTGCTCCAAGTAAGACTATATCTTTTAATTTTAAGGAGAATTAAAATTGTCAATTCACAGAGCCAGAACATCAGAAAGACCATGAAAACAAAGAAAAATCAGAATCAAGTACTTGGCACTTTTTGAGGTCCCTTCTACTCCCCTTCTCTAAAATGCCTTTTTCTTTTTTTCTTCTCTTGGGTATGACTTTTTTAGTCATCTAACTAGTCCTTTATCTCTCTGGTACAAAGGAATCCCGCAGGATCAGATGCAGCACTTTTAAATTGCAGACAAGTTAATTCAGCATGCAAGAATCCAGCACAGCTCTAACAAGCTGATACGATACTGTCCTGCCAGGCTACACCACTAAGTTGCTTCTTCAGCTTTAACTTCCTAAATCATCTTGAGTATCCTATTTAGTGCTATTATAATCACTGAAGTCACAAAAGCTCACTAAGGCCAGATCCTCCTCAGTGAGAAAAGTTCTTGAGTAATTTGACTTCTTATGCAAGTGTCACTGGGGTAAGTTGGATTGCTATTCCCTTGGTTCACAGAGCTTTCTTTCTTTTTTTCTTTCTTTTTTTTTTTTTTTTTTTTGAGTTCAGGCATTCAGAGGTAAATGCTCTCCTTCTGGTTCTGTGAAGAGCTTTTACATTTCAGAAGTCATACCATTATAATGAGTCAAGCCAACAGACCATCTGGTCCTGTATTTGATCTCTGGTAATGGCCAGCACCAGATGCTTCAGAGGGCAGAACAGCAGAATCCACAGTTGAATAACCAGCCAACAAGAGAAGTTTTTTCAGCTCCTGTCAATTAGTGGTTCATTTATGCCTTATAAAGTAAGCATTTTTATTTCTCATGCTTTTTGTTATCAAATAATCTTAATCTTATTCAATGGTATTTTTTTTTAATCAGGTAAAGGCAATTTTCAATAAAGAATAGCTATTCTAGATGCATTAGTAGTAAGACAGGTAATCCATTATTTGTTCTAGAGGCCATCCTGTTTCTCAGCTGCCACTTCCTATTTCACTGTAGCTCAGTGGGAATTTGTTTTTGTAGTGTTTGCAGTAGTAACTTGAACAAATCTTAACGAATACTGCAGCTGGATGTAGAAGGAATGCTGGTTGAGCAGGCCCTGTTTAGATGCAGGGGTAGACATAAAACTGCATCTTAAATTCAATAATTCAGGATTATTGAGTCAATTTAAAATTTTGAAGCCCGAAAGCTCTGTAGATCTCATCTGTGTCTTAGTCACATGCTTCTACAGCCTTTGCAACAGTGGAGTGCTACCTTCATTAGTACCTTTTGGCTCTGTTGCAGTACAAACTATCTAATAATTTCTAACTTGCAGTTTTTGCAGGATTAAGTAGCAACAAGCACAAACTGAGTTATTTCAGGCGGTTGCTTCCAGTGTTTCAATTCACTGTACTAGCCAGGCAGTGGGATGTTATCAGTTAGTAATGGCTTTTATATTTCAACTCACTACGTTTAGTTTTTAATCATACCACTTATTCTTTCTTTCCCTTTCATGAGAAAAAGGTGAACTTCTGTGTCTTGTGAGATCAAATTTGATGCATTGATTTTCTCAGATCTGAAAGATCATTTCAAAACTTCAGACCAGCTTCCGTATCATGCACATGCGATGGATAGGCAGAGCTGTTCATCAGTGAGATTCAGTGATCAGGAACAGAAACAAAGGCTAAAAACTCAAGTATCCTTTCTGAATAGCTATTGACCTCCTTCACTCACTTTAAAAAATGATTCAGACTCTTGGAATTTCAGTCTGCTCATTTCTCAGATGTTTTGATCTGACTTTTCCTACCTGTGCTGTGGTTTACAATTTTTCCTTTCCATTTTGCTATTCAAAATTAATTGCAACAGTGAAAAGGACATTTTTAATGTTTTTTTTCTTTTCTTTTTTTTTTTTTAAAGGAAGGTTATCCAAGTAGGAAAGGTTCACAAATTAGAGCTGCCATATAGCCAGAAGAGTACTACAAAGAATTAATTAATATATGGAAAAAGCACAAAGCAGAACATGATTTCTCTCTGAGTGCACAGGAGCAGCACATTTATGACAGAATTGCTTTGCAGCTACCTCAGGGAACACAATATAAAAAATAATCTTATGCGTGAAACTAGAAATAGTGGAAAAGACTGCACATTATTGAAAGTTAACTGCAGAGTCCTGAAGAGTAATTTTGTCAAGTGTGTAGGAAAGCTAATGAAGTCAAATAGCTGTGAAGTCTCACTGCTGCTTCGTGGCAGAGACGTGATTGATTTGGCTTCATATAGAACTGCACGTGTCAATAGATCAAAAATTCATGTACACCCTAGAAAATCATCATCCATTTGGACAGGCTTAATGTGCAATATGCTACATAGTATAGATGCAAATTTAGGAGGTTTGAAAGGCTTGTAACATACAAGTGGAGGTACAGATTGATTCTTAGATAATTGAACATGCAAATGCTACCTCTCTGATAGCTGAGTTTTAAGGTGATAACAGTAAGGTAGGATCAGATCTTTTGAACTCTGCTTGGTATGCATATTTTAGTGTCTCAGTCATCTAACAAAACTCTCCCAGATTACACAGAAATGGCACTGGAATGATTTTCCTCTTTGCTAAAGAAAGTTATCTTTGTTTTCAACTAAGTTTTACTAAAATGTACCAGCAACTTTTACAAATCACTGCAAGTTGTGGGAGGGGGAAGAAATGAGTAAAAATCTCTTTCCAGTGCAAATATGTACTGTGGCATCAAAAGACGATTGATTCTCACTATGACTGACTGCAAGAAATCCTAACATAGCAAAAAAGCCAATGATAAATTGACACAGTGAAGGGAACTGAATGAAAGGAATAGGTTTCAATATAAGTACAATCTAAAGCATGGCCTCAAGTGACCAGATGGCTCAAGGGATTAGCAATGCTATATAGTCTTTTCACCTTCCTTCTCTGTCCCCTCGCCTTCAAGCAACAGGTTCAAATATTTGAGTAAGTAACATAAGCATCTAGATAGACATAAATAATCTTTATATACAACAGGCAGCATGGTAAAAGTTGTCACTATTTAGTAGCAGTATCTCTATGAGAAGAATTATATGTCAGAATTGTGCATTCATTTGAGTTACTTTGAAAAGCTTCAGTTTATTTTCAGGCTCTTTTAAAATACATCATTATGTTTATGTTAATTTTGTAAACTTTGAAACAAAATACCATTCTGAAATGAAAGCAGTATCATTTGAAAACCACTACAAATCTCACATTTGCTCCAATTAGGTGGAAAGAGGTAGATGTAAAATATAAATCTGTGAGCATGCTTAGGGAATCTTAATTTTCAACACACAGAATGTTGTCAGAGTTTTTTCCCGAAGATTGCTCCTGCGCATACTACTTTCTTAGGGGAACATATACACAGAAAAATATCATTATGAGGGTTACTAAGTGAAAACCCCTTAGGAAATCTTAGCAGACTGTAAACTACTTAAGCCAACTTTTTAAGTCATCACACAAGGATGTGAGCTAGCAGGTGCTGAGTTTTCTTTTCCCCTGTATTTGTAGTACTTGTTTAGTAGATAGAAGACTTTAATATTCATCTTGAGGGCTATAGGCTTTCTCTCTTTTCAAGAGGTGAAAAGCAGTAATCAGAGCTATTCGTATTCTACCTTTAAATTATTAATAAAGATTATAGTAAAAAAAAAAAAAAAGAGGGGAAAAAAGATAAGGCAAAAATCCACTGAAGTCTGTGCATAAATTTAATTCATGTTAGCGTACCATCTATTTTTGTGTGGTGCTTCTCTTATTCCAAAAAATACATCTGCAGCTTGCATTTGCAACACTTGAATGTTCAGGCAAACTCTTAATGTTTTATCAAAGTTTCTTTTGTAAATTTTTACCTTTCAAGGCAATATACTGGCCCCAGTGAAGTCACTGTCAAAACTTCTTGGGACTTAACAGAGAGGAGGTTACTCTCAAGGATGTTATTGTGGTAAGGCTGTACTGCTCCCAGTACATGTACATACATATAGGATGGATTCACGTTGCCTGTGATTTCACACTGTTTTTTGTCTGACCTAGTACATGCTGAATATTGTATCTCAGATAACAGTACTTATGCAGCAGCTACACAGTGATATTTGGGTACAATGGTACATGTGAAGGACAAAGTTTGGCATGTTAATCTATATTTACCATCGTAAGTTGCAAACTACCCTTGTTCAGTTTACAGCTTGGTGCTATTCACCTTCCCCCTTTCCTTGCTTCCAAAGATTTCAGTGATGTGGTTGCAGATTCTGGAGCAAATGTTGAGTTAGAATGTTGAGTTAGTTATAGCTTGTTGAGTATAGCTTTTTGAGAAATGTTGAGTTAGTTATAGCTTGGCAAATCTGTCCAACCCTAGAGAACATTGAAATTCTCTCCTTACTTGGCCACAGCATGCATCCTGTAGAGTCAAGGAGCTTCTCTTGCACCTTATATAAACATGAAGACCAAGAAATGAGGTCTATCTGCCCTTTGACCATTTAAATTTAGGCCATGCTATTTATTATTAAAAAGGGAGGAAAGGGGAATGCTTGACTTGAACAACAGTCCCTAGTTCTTCCAGGACCTTTCAATAAATCTTTGCTTTGTGCATAAGGAAGTCATTAGATTAAATAGCTTAAATTAGATTAAATTTAATACTTCATAAGTAGTGGACTATGTTTTTGTGTTTTTTATTTTTTTTTCTTTATCAACTTCTTTTTGTAATCTCCCTTGGAACGTGTAGGATTTTTCTGTATTATACAGAAAATATACAATATATTGTGATGCCATTATGCCTGCTACAACATGGTTTTCAGCACACTTGCAGATTTAGAAATTTTATGGTATGGTAACTGTGATGGCTTTGGCAGACGTATGACCTTGCATTTCTTATTCAGATAAAATTTCTATAAGTTCATTTAATATGGTTAATCAATAGACACAAATCATGTTGATGCTGAATTCATGAAACTTAAAGTTTATATCCTGCCCCCCTCTCCCCCCCCACAAAAAAAAAAATAATAATAATAAAAAATTGCACAGCGGTGGATTTTGCTTCTGGATTTCTACTTCCCCTGGTTAACATGGGCTTCCTTTGGCTCTTTGAAGGCCACTCACCATTTTCTGTTCAGTTAAAATTTCTAATCAAGTGATAACATGGGGTTAATCTATTGATCTCTAGCCGTTCTGAAATTCTTTAAATATGTTGGTTTCTGTAAAGAATCTGCCATGCAAAATGATGCTCGGTTTGAATGTTACAGAGCTGGTATCTGAATTCATTGAATTTTATTGTAGTCACTATTTCTACCTAAACCATTTTGTGAAGTGCAGAACATAAAGCAATGGACTCCAAACACAGTTGTACATATGGCAAAAAAAATGCTTTTTTTGTTGATAAAAATCTATTCCTACTGTGAGTACTGTCATTATTGTATCAAAAATATTTGAACCATAATATTATTCCTACAGAAAAAAATATATATATATTAAAACTGAACGTAACCAAGAGTAAGTGTAAAATTCAACCCCATGAGTTCAGTGCCAAAATCCTATGTATTAGACTCATTTTGAAACTGGGTAGCTTGGGACAATTTTACAGTTGTTCTCAGATTACAATAAAATTCAAACCAGACTATAGAAATGTGCAAATGTTATTGTTAGTCTGCCTGTCAGCTTTGGTCTCATAAAATAAATTTGAAACTGCAGATTTTCAGAATAAAAAGGTTCAGCCAGACAGCCATTCAAGACCAAGGGAGATAAAATAGAGGTGGGAGGACCAGCCTTTTTAGGGGTGGGCACAGGCCATGTAAACAGATGTGGCCGCAATGAATGGGCAAGCCTTGAATAGTGGCATTGTTCCTCTCCTTCCCCGCACTCTGAGCAGAGACCGTGCACAAGTCACACTTGCAGATGAGACCTTAAAGTCTGCCTGTTACAATTTGTGTGTGTGTGGGGGGGGGGGGCTTCCCCCCCCCAGCCTGACTGCATTTAAGTCTATCAAATATTATGAACATTACCTCCCCAGAGCCGTTTCAGAGGCATTCCTAAGCAGTGTTTACAATAGCTTTTTTTTTTTTCAATCTGTTGCAGAGTTCATTTAAAAAAGACGCCATCAAAGCCACTTCAAGAGGAACTTTTAGTCTTTGTAATTAATTTTGTAGTTTATTTTTGAAACTAGCTCATTTTCCATTGTCTGTGACTCATGATGGGCCTATAAATAGTATCTCTAATACATACACGCATACTTAATGTTGTTCAACGGCTGTACATTAAGTGCATTTCAAGAAGGAAGACTGGTGAAATACTGTAAATGTATTTTATATAATTACACGTGCCCTGCATTCAGTAAAAGCTTCCAGGCTGATTGTAGGGAGATGATTCAACTGTGTTGATACAATTTCAGCTTGAAACTTTCGTGCCACTGCTGAGTTACTATACACATGTTCATTGATTTATTTCATAGGGAACTCTTATTGTTGAGTACTTGTAAAGGTCACATATACCAGTATTTGGAAACTTGCCCAGGTTCCTCTAAATAACCCCAGGGACACAAAGTTTTGTGATTTCTGAGGCCTTTCTGGGGAAGAGGCAGCAGTAGTAATGCAGCTCTAGTTTAAAGGTTTAACCAGCATTTCAGTAACAGCTCAGTAAGAAAATTATTCATAAATACATACTGTTGCATTCTGGTGTTCAGGAGTGTTTATTTTTCCTTTCTTCTAGTAATGAAAAAAGTTTGTAGGACCAATGTACTTTGGTCTTTCATTTTGTTAACTTTGTATATAAAGGTTGTGACTCTATTTTGTAGAATTTTCTGTGGACTGAAGTTTGCCAAACATCTCCAAGACAGAAAAAGAGGAAGCAAAACAGGAGGAAGAAGAAATGCAGGAGTTGTAAGTGCCAGTTTCCATTTCTCTCTTATTCAAAAATTAAATGTAGTTCTGTAACAGCTAAGTGAGCACATGTGATATTAAGTCTAGCTAATTTTCCAACCTCAAAGTCCTTCATCTGTATCAACAGCAACTTGAGTAAGTTGAGAAAGTTAAATAAACCCAACAGTAAATAATAGGCTTTAAAGTGTTTTTCAGAGTTGCCTTGAAAGTTTGCAGTTCTGCTGCAAACACGCACACAAAGGCAATGTACAGGAGTGCACTCGATGCCCTTTATTTTTAGGATAGAGCTTGTTTGTTTGCTCTTCAGCATGCTATTAAAGCCCGTTTCATTTTTTCTTTTAGTAGTATGATTCTATCTCAAAAAGAGTGATAGGGAGTAAATAAGGTGGCCTAATTTAATTTATTGTTCTGCCACACACTCTGACTTTGTGTCTCATGTCATTAATGGATCTAATAGGATTTTGGCGTGAAACCAAGGAGGGGGAGGGTGGAAGAGATGAGCTGCAGAGAGAACTGCTGCCTTTCTTAACTCGAAAGCGATGTCAGGCCTATCAGCCTTCTCTTTAGTCCTCCCTGACAGAGCTGGAGGCATTTCTCTATACATGAATGTGTCTCATGCATTCATGAGGCTTTTTGACACCACAGCCTCTTTTGTTAAGAGCTAGATCACTGCTCTGCCCTTCTCCCAGCTGCCATATGGTGCCGTGGAAAGAGGCTTTCAAAGAGGGAGTGGGACTGAGGGACTGAGGCAGAGAGAAGAAAGAAATCGAACTGCAGCAGATGAAATTGATTTATTTTCAGAGCAAAGGGGGCAAGTGACTGCAACTGGTGGAGAGGGGGATGCCTCTGAATATAAAACCGTCTTCAGAGCAGGCAACCGAGCTGTTCGCATGACAGCCGTGCTGTGCTTCTTCTCCAGACACAGCCCTTGAAAATAAGCATATGCATTTTTGTTATCTTAGTAATGCTATCTGAGAATGACTTATAGCCCTGATGCCTCAACACTGGACCTCAGCAGCTTCATTTTGGTTTGCAATATAGACTTTTTTTTTTTTTTTTTTGAGAACAAAATCTCTCTGCTTTACCATGTGTGCTTAACTGTCAAGCATTAGTCTGACAACATTAGAAGTTTCCAAAAAATAGCTGTGCCCAGCATAGCATTTAGAGAAGTAGTTTTTAATGGAAAGTGTCAGATGATAAATTCTTCTCTTTTAAATGCAGGAAAATCCACTAAAATCGATTGAGTTTATTTAGATTTGCAAGGCATTACCTTGTTTTACTAAGGTAATTAAAAAAAATAATATTAAAACAAAGTCAGATTTGCTTCTTATTTATTTATTGCTTGTACTTCATTTTGCTTCAAAAGGAAACCTGCTTACATCTGCCTGCAGTCAGGTTTACTTCCACATTTGGTGATTTTTTATGGAGATTGTTTGAATTTTGTGGCAAATTGAACTTTAGTCTTGATGTCAATATGGATCTGCACAAATACATATTTAACTGTGTGTAGGAAAACTTCTGATAAAAATGATTGAAATTGCAATTCTTATTCCCAGAAAAAATGTTAAATCAGTATAACAGTTTTCATACCTATGGAGGACTGAACTAAAATATACAAAATACACAGAAAGGGGTCAAAAGTATTATGCAGGGGTTTTTTTGAACGTTTTGTTTTAAATTAATTTGGTGTCAGTTTTTTGTCCCCTGAGCTTCTTCAAGAGACTCATGGGAACTGTAGTTCAAGGGGACCAGGAAGATCAAAGATATGAACCATTTCCCCAGGATGAGAGGATAAATAGAAGACACAATGAGAGGATTATGTGATAGGTTTGAAAAACTGTGATTGGAATGATAGCTAGGGAAGCGTTATTCACTGTTTCTAAGTGAAAGAACTGGAAGACACCCAATACCAATTTAAAACTGAAGTTTTGAAATGAATGAAGGAAAGTCCCTATTTCACACTATGCATAATTAAACAGAAACTTTCTTTGTTGCAGGGCGTTCTGAAGGCTAAAAGTATAAATTGATTTAAAAAAACAGATTGAAATATTTATTTGAAGATGCATAAAGTAGATATTAGACATAGTGCTCTGGATGCAGTCTCTAGATCAAAAAGTCCCAGAAATGGCATATTTTTGGAAGCTGAGACAATAAACTAGAAGAAGCAATTAGCTTCTAATTTTGTTTTTTATTTTTGCCCCTTCTGCTGACCAATGTCAAAAGCACAAATGAATGCTAAATTTACTTTTTACCTGACCAAGTATAATTATTCTTTTATTCTTATAAAATATTTATCGCTTCCAGTAAGCTGGGCTCTCTTCTTACTCCATTTATCCTGTCAGACACCATTCATGCGTTTTCTTCCATAGTTCACTTTTTAGTGTTAACTAGAGGGAAGATGTTAAAGCATTTGGGAGATTTACCAGACAGGGTAGACCAGTTCAAAGGGGAAAACTCTGGTCTACACTTCCCAAGAGACACTGTGGGAAGCTCACATGGCTACTGAAAGAGTTTGAACTGACTCAAAACAAAATACTATTCTGAAAAATCAACTGCTTGGCTTGGATTGTAAACAAGGTGAATTACTATAGACAGATTAGTTTTAAATAAAAAAAAATTACACTCTTTGTTACAGAATAAACTATTACATAGAGATTGGATTTTCCTTTTCCCAAAGCATGCCGGGCAGTTTATTGATCATTGCAAATTGCTTTCTCTAAGAACTCAAAATAGTAACCAGGGTTACTAATCATCTGAAGATGGTTTTAACCTCCACCTCTGAAACAGTATTCCATATGTTTGGTTTGTTTCAACCTGGAGGTGGAGCTTCCCAGACAAGGTTTAGAACCATATGGTAGAACTGACAGATGATGAAAGCAGTTGACGGGAGAATAGGAGGCATAGCCCCTGGATAAACTAAAAGCTGCAGAGAGAATATGAGAGCAAAGCCAAATGACTACTAAGGACAAGGGCTGTCACTCCTCACTCCATAAAGAAGAACCCAGAAGAGCTGCTGTCCCCACAGATGTGTTGCTGTGCCCTCATCTAATATTGGCATTCTGGGAGCTCCTGAGGCCCCCCTGTGTTTTCCATTTGTCCCGGTCACACATACGCAGCACGTGTTGTAGGTGGTCTAACTGCAGTGTAGTTTCTTGCGTGAGGGACTGACAGAAAAACGAGGATCACTAAAGTTTTGGTGATTTCTTTTGGTAGGATCTTACTGTGTTAGCAGTGTCTAGTAAGCTCGGTCCCAGCTGCCTGTCCTCTCATATGTCCCCCTGTCTTTGAGTGTAGTCAGCCTGCAGCAGCCCAGCAAAGGATGATCACTTCTAAAATGTCTCACACTGCACAGCAGACTTGTTAGGACAGACGTCATAAGCCCACTGAAACTGCAATATTTTGTGCAGTGAAACAGGATTGTCTTTTCACCCTATTCACTGATCAGAGTAGATGGAGAAATGCCAGTCTGCATTCCTTTGGCTTAGATTCAGCAATGCCTTTGAGTAAGAGTCAGCAAAGCTTGTTTTAAGTTAATGATCGTGCTACATGCAGTCCTCATGGAGAACATGTGCAAGGGATCATGTTCCCCTTTTATGCGTATGTCAGCCCTTGAGAAAAGTAGAATGAGATGAATAAAACCACTCCATCGAGATTATTTCTGAGAATTTTCCACAGAGTCATCCAAGTTTCATATCTTTCAGAATTTAAATGATCCATCTAGTTGTGTTTTGCCTTCTGCAAATACATACATGTGCAAATAAATGAATGAAAATAATATTTTTGTGAGTTGTTGGTGGTCACAAAAGAGCTATTGTGTTGCTTGCTTGTTGTTGCATTTTTTCTCCTTGTTTGTCCACTCTAGGAGTGATTCATATTGTCAAGTGAAAAGACACTGCAATTACTAATCCCCTTAAAAATGCTGCTGCTTTTTGAAAAGAGAAGAGCATCATCTGGGCTAAATTCTGACCTCACGTTACAAATCACTGTTAGTCACAGACATATTTATTCAGTATTCTCCTTTACTACTTATCCTTAGAGTAAAAAGAGAAAGGCAAGTTTACACAAAAGAACAGATACGTAAGTAATTTTTTTTTTCTTCTCTTTTTCCCTTTTCCCTTTATCTTTTCTTTCTCACTCTTTCTCTCTCTCTCTCTCTTTTTTTTTTCTTTTTTTTTTTTTTTCTTATTTGTATTATTATTATTTGATTTTAAGAAAGGAAGAAATGCTCAACTGGGCAGACCAGTGGCCCATCTATCTCAGGACTATTTTTTGTAAATGCCTTAGGGAAGGGCATGAGGGCCTATGCATTTCCAGCAATCCAGTCCCCTCATCTCCCTGACATCCAGAACTGTGGTCCTAGCTGTTTTAGGACTGGGTAGGAATGCACTCCCTTTTAGTCCACTTGACGACCTGTTGACTGTGAGTTTGTCTAACCGTTTACCTGCTGATCCCCCCAGAAGGGAAACTGAAAGAATATGTTATCATCTATTTAAATCAATACTTTAAGTAAAGGAAGTTACTGGATAAAATATTTCATGTAAACAATTATAAAATGATTATGGAATCATAGAATTTGACCAAATAGCTCTTCAGTTACACATAAGATGCAAAACTGACTATAGCATAGATTGTGATATTCAGACTGACAGATTTAAAATGTATTTAAAATATATTAGCTATATCTATGAGTTTATTCCTCTCAAGAATGCCAGGTATGATCAAACAAACATAGAATTAAGTACTTATGAATTTAACTGAATAAAGTCAAAGAAATAAACTCTTTATGCAGTGTCATATGGCTAAAAGCTTTGACTCACGTTAAAATGTTTTTAACAGGGTTAAGCAAATGATCTGAAAATGAACTGAAAAGAGTCAGTTTCAGCATAGATAAGATGCATGAAAACAAATGATAATTACTTTTGACAAATGTCTTTGTTTCTGATAATTACTGTCTTGATATTGTATTTAGGCTTCTTGGTAAAATTTCCTTATTCTTAACAGCAGAGAGAGAGCTAGATACCAACTTCTTCAAAGACAGGTTAAACATGTTAACACACACACACACACACACAAAAAAAAAAAAACAACACATTTTAGCAGCCTCACAGTGTTTCTCGTATGACTTGCTTTTGTGAACCCCTATTACAAACCTATGAAAAAGGTATTGCATGTGTTTAGTTTGGCCATGTTTTTCAAAAAGGAGGCTAATGGATTTGAAGATCGCTTGTTTGAGGTACTGCAGCTATCTAGAGTCCTTGAGGCCATGGACTTTGAACTAATGTTTGTCACTGCATAATGTTGTGGAATCCATCTTAATTTTCATCGAATACAGAGTCTTGGAAAATCATTTGACAGGACATTAGCCAAGAGCTGATCTTACATCTCAGTTCATGATTCTGGTAGCAAGGAAGTGACAAAATGCATTTATTTTTTGTTTGTTGCTGTTATTCATATACAATTTCGACAATGAAGGCATTATGGTATCAGATTCATTCAAGTATCATCTTTAGGTGTCTCATCACTTTATGAAATTTTTCCTATCAATAACTGTAATGACAGTTTCCATACGGGATATCTATAGAAAGATATACATATTTGGTATTTAAATTTACAGCCTGTGGTAATTGTTTTTTTGTTTTGTTTTGTTTTTTTAAAGGAAAAATAACTGACAGCTGTCATTGTACCTTGACTGTCCTGTGGGCTCCAGGTAGATTCTTGCCATACTTTGACTACTGGAACTGTTCTTGTGCTGTGCCTAGTCTTTTTGTTTGTTTGTTTGTTCGTTTGTTTTTAATTTATTTATTTTATTTTGAGGAAGGTTTCTCAGCAGCCCATAGGAAAGGGCTATTCTGAAGGGACTAATTGATTAATACTTCATCAGAGAAACCTTTCAAAACTGATATTGTAAACTTCTGTTTACAGAAACATAGGTGAGGAAGTTGTAAGTTGTTTTACATTACATGGAATATTTTATGGAGCACTTAGTGTAGCACCTATTACTATGCATTCTCCTCTTCATTTTATGAGCATTAAATCAGCAAGACTGCAGCAAATAGCTCACAGCCTAACTAAACTAATGCAGAAAAATTCAGGGAGAGCAATATGCCAGAAGTTGACACTAGCTAATCATATGGTTATCATGGAAACATTCTTTTCATTTCATAGCCTGCATTTCCCATAACAAAATGTTGCCAACTTATAGGTAGGTATATAGCAAAGTTTGAACAATTCTGTTAAGAAAGTATTGCTTGTAAGAGGTGAGTAGAACTCCGCTCCCCAATTAAATAAATTGTTGTAGTTTTAAATATACTTAATAAGTATTAGTAATGAAAATAGATTAATAGAATACAAACCAGGTGTTTAATACAACTTTAGGGACTCTTTCAGCCCATATAGAAAATAAAACATTTTTATGTAAATATTACTATTACTGAGTTAGGCTGTTACCAGAACCCAGTAACATAGATTATAACTGTTGTTGAAGCAGAAGAAATCAGCAGAAATCATTGTGCTTGAAAACGGTTTAACACTCATGGAATAAATTATTCTGAAAAGTAAACAAAGGTTTATTTTTAAGGCATGGTATAGAACTGAGATAGGACAGTTCTGGACAATCACCTCATACCATATGAAAAAAGCTGAAGGATATAGGTCCCACATCTCCTCTGCACAAAAATTCCTAAGTATGAAAGCCTTGACTGCTGCTCTTTGTGAAGATTAGTCTTCAACAATCCAAGTAAATTCAAAAGCCTGATACCTCCTTCGATCTCTTTTTTAATTTTGCTCTTGTTTATATGTTATCTCTCTCATATTCACCTGCAATTGCAAATGCCATCTTTCTCTATTCCATATTAATTTGAGGTTTAAATATAGGGTCAGGAAATGGGAACACAGAAGAGGCCAAGGGTTTATATTTTCAGTTGTGTCTTTACATCTTTTCAAGAGATTAAATAGTGGTGAACCCACAACATATGGATCACAAAAATATATGTCATATGTATGCATGTATTTATATATACTACTTCTACAGTGGGCTACTGTCAAAGGTGTATATCCAATTAATGTTTTAGAAGCTGTATCTGCCATTAAAATATCAACAAAGTCACAATGGCCAAGATTTCCCCAGTGTGTTGTCAGGTGTCCAAATCCTAACTTAGAAATGCAGGAAGTTATTTTTTTAAGAGCTCAAAAGACTTATTGAGTTTTAGTGATTTCAGTATGATACAAACATTCATGGATATATTACATTTTTGGAGATAGCAGAAACCCAGGATAAGCTGTGCATTTTGTATCTTATAAAGGAAGGAAACTTGGAGCTGTTCTTCCCAGCCAATATTCTTTACTAGAAACTTTGAGGTTCTCAACACCATTTGCTGAAAAATCAGGCCTTTTACTTAAGTTTACTCACTTAAGTTGCTTTTTTTTAATGTATGGACTTTGAGAATCAGTGCACTTTTACAGTGAATTAGAAAAAAAAAAAAAAAAGTGCATGCCTTGCATGTGGAAGTATCCGGTGCTTTTACCCACAGAGTTCTTCAAGGGAACCAGTACTGGTTTTGTCCATGGTCTTACACATGCTGGGATATATAGGATCACAAACTGTGCATGTTGGGAAGAAAAAAGCCTGAGTTGCTTCTCCTGCTAATACACAATAAATGTTAAAGTATTATATAATTACTTTGAGTCCAGTTTCATTCTATGCATCACATATGACTGATTTCTCATAGGTTAGAAGCTCAGCAGCCAAAGGTTTATTCCTAAATGTCCTTATCTTTCTGACACATGATTTCTGCTAAATTCTGAAGGAAAAACAGACTAAACAAACAACAATAAAAAGATAAATAAATAATAATAAACTGCAAACAGGTTTAACCTTAAATGCAAGTCTTCTCAATTTATCTCCAAGTTAAGCACAGGTCAGTGGTGTACATTTTTGCAGTCCTGACAGATGCAGTAGGTGATTCCTTAAACACAAGCCTAAGCAGAAGCAATATTTGCACAGATAACTATCAATTCAAACAAAATAAGCCCCCTTTTCATTACTGAATGCAGCGCAAGATGCACATCCAACCTCTGAACAGAAACACATTTTTCAGTCCTAGAACATATTGAAGTATGCCTGTAGCCAAATAAAAAACTTGAAAAGCTGTGTGTAATGAGAAGCAGGATATTATCCTGTTCATGCAACTGTTATAGGGTTGCATGCATTCTAATGTTAAAGCTGGATCATATAGCTCTGTAGTAATGCAATAACTAAGTAAACATTCAATCACCCCTCTTCCTGTCCCTGCTTCTTCCTCCCTGACCCTCTGAGGAACTAAGGAAAGATTAGAAAGAGAGGGGAAAAAAGACAGCTTACATTTGCTACAATTTAGCTTCTGGCAAGGGACGTACATTATAAAGAATTAATTTCCTGGCACATAATTTACATGTCCAGTCCTCCCTCCCACTCCTTTTTTTTTTTTTTCTCCCACCCCACCCCCATATCCCTCTCCGAGCTGCCTTCTCTGCAGTGTTCCCGCAGCTTCCTGCCTCATGTTTGCTTTCTATTTTCATATCCATGGGAAAGGAATCTGCTCTAGCGTGGGGCTGCTATCCTGCTTGTGCCAGCTGGGGCTGCCACCTTTAGTTTAGGCCACAGGTATGTGGACTTCATTAAATGGTAGTGAAGCATTGAGCAAATGATAGTCATTACATTTTAGCAGTGTCAGCTGCAGAATTTTTCTCCTCACTTTGAGGTTTTTGCTTTCTGCTAGTGACTTACAGACAAAATAATTTTCAATTTTAAATATTTAATCTAAATCCTGTTTTAGGGTTTTATTTTGGGGAAAAGACAGTTGTGTCCTTCTTGCTCATTAAAGGGCTCTCTGTTGTGTATCTTTGATGCTGCTTTGGGCAGCTCTGCTACTTTGATCCTCTTAAAAATAGGCTCATTACAACATCCACCTCACAGAGTAACACTTCAAAGAGCTTTGCAAAGGACAAAGGGAAGAATTTAGAAACGGAGCCAAGTGGCTCTCAAGTATCTTGACTAAATTAACTTTGTACTAAGAGTTACTGGCCCAGTTGCAGTTCTGAAGGGAGGAAACACAGAAGTAACTCTGTGTGCTTCTTTCATGCATTTTATATTAAATTAATAAACACACTCAAAATTATAGAACTCACTGATGTAACTTCTGGTAAACTAAGCAGACACCACATTTTTCATATCGAACTTTACAGTTACTTTGGCGTTTTTGAAAAAGCGAATTGACATCATTACTTGATTTACGTTGTCAATCTTATAGAGACGTTATTTGGCCAGTGAGAATGACAGAGAAAATGAGCAATTCTCAAATTCATTATCTCTAGAAATACCGGTAACCACATTTGCTTTGAGATGTTCAGATCTACCATATCTGTAGTGATGTAATTATTGGTCAAATCTAATTTCATTATTTCTGACATGTTTGAGTTAGGGCTTCAGTTAAGAATATAATAGATTAATTATATTACATGCTTTCAGCACAAATCACAGTACTAGGTGCTGTACAAATAGGAGCTACTTATGTGGCTTTGTCACAAAGAAATTACAATGTCAGTTAGAGAGCTCAGCCGATACCATGAGTTGGCACTCAAGATAGTCATGATGTCTAACGGGAGTGGGCAAAGCAATCTAGCCCCTGTGTGTGACTATGAGCTTAGACGCTCCGCTCATATTGCCACAATCCCTGCCATGGGAAGGGCTTTTTCTTTTGAAATAATGGATGACCATAGTTTAAGTAGTAATGATTATTGAAATAAATCCTTTGCATATCAAAGGTAGATGGCATTCATTAGCCTAATCACAGGAACCTAGTATTACAATTCAAGTTGTAACTACTACTGTGAAAGTATAGTAAGCATGGAATAAACAGAGAAAATGTCAGGAAACCTACACCTCTTAGGTGCAGGATGGAGGGCACAGGTGAATCGTTCATTAGTCCTAGACCATACTCATGATGTGATTTATGATTCCACAAGAAATGTCATAGTCTCTTGCCCACACATACTTCTACTGCATCTTCCTGGCAATCCTTAAAATGTTCTTACATGTCTCTTTTCCTCTCATTTCATCCTGTGGAGAAGTATCAGTGAATTTAATTAGTTACGATTTTACTGGGCATCAAAAAGATAGTATAAACTTTTGCTAATATACATTCCTTTCTAAAATACTAGCTGTTAGGAATGTAAGAGTGCAGGCACCTGCAATATAACCTAGTTATGTTTCTGTATACATGCAGTTTATGTCCCTGCCTTTTGAGTGAATGAGAAAATCTTGACTCATCAGTCTTGTTTTGGACATTGATTACTGCCATGTCTGGGAAATAAGGCATCCATACAGAGACAAGTCTTCAAACAATGTAAATGTCTATGGTATGCTGCATGGGCTCTGGGATCAAGTCTTCCCTTCACAAGAATTGTTTTCCTGTGAGCTTGATCTCTGAAGGAATTCCCCAGAGCAAAGACTAGGCTATAATGTAATTTCCTAAAATGTTCCCACTTTTTATTCTGTCACTGGCCTGAGAGGTTATAGGCACTGACAACAAGGCTCAACAGCAATATTTTCTCCACCAGTATATCACTGACAGAGCCAAACAGCCCAAGCAGTGACAAATAGAGCCCTTTCAAAACTGCAGTTATTCCTCACTATTTCATTCAGATTCCTACTGGCATAGGCATGCTGTCAAATTTGTGATTTCAATACACCAGGGCACTAGCACAGTGGTCATTATGACCTTCTGTTAAGCAGAAAGGCGTTCCTTTCTTTGACTGTGCTAGTAAAGGTAGAAAGCTTAAGGTATTATTCTACTCTTGAACTGCCCTTGTTATTTCTGTCTCTAAACCTATGGTTTATCTTTTTGCAAGAAATTCAGTAGTGTTTGAACTGCATCCAAGCACTTGCTGAGAGCTTACCTTGAGGAAATAAACTTTGGTAACTAAACTCCTGGAAAAGCTCTTTTAGGGCACTTGGGAGGTTTACTGTCCTGATGGACTATACACTCTCTTGAGGGCTATTCCTTTGAATTTAGTAGTGTCTCTAAATTTCTCACCATTTTTAACATAGCTGACCTTTGGATAGGGAAATATTGGGTTTGATTCACGTGTTGGCTCTTCATGGTTCTTCCCCCAAAAGGAGACCCTAATCTACATTTCAGGTTCTTTTTGATATCTGTTCCAGGTATAGCTTCCTAGAGTAACAGACTGAATTTTGCAATGCTATTAGCACACCCAAAGGAATGTTAATACCCCATACATAAGGCAAACCAACTTGTGCTGATCACCTTGGTCTGCTTGTAATGTTCCAAAGCTATTTGTCATGTCCAAGCAAAATTTGTTCTTTGATACTTGTTGGTATTATTAGTACTTGTATTTCACTATCTGTAGTATTCCCCTACTTCACTGTTTCACTGTCTTTTTCATTATCAACTGCAGAAGACCCTAACACAGGCTAAATCATTTTGTTTTAAAGTATACTTAGTGGAAAGTTGATTTTAGTGCTTGTACAATTTAGTTCTTTACTATTATGAGCAACATAGCAGTGTCTGTAATAGATTCTTTCCCTTCGGTCCTTCTCGTAAAGATGGGTAGATTCTTCAGATATAGCTGTTTTAATTGTGAAGCAACCTTACCAGCACTATGAGTGCATCTAATTCATCATGCAGTGTCCTGGAATGTCATTCTTCTACTACATATACATATATTTCTATTTTTTTAAGACAACTTATCACTTCCATATAAGGAGAAATCAAATCTTGACAGCTTTCTTAAAATTGTAACATACCTCTCTGGGACACTGTTCTTTAACTCCATATTTCTGTTCTTAGTAATTTTCTCTCAAAATTTTAGGTTTAAGGACTTCAGTAATTTTCAAAAGCCCAAGGGAATTCATAGCCACAGAATTCATGAATCGGGACTGTTTTCTTATGGGAATTTATCCATTTTCTTAGTTCCTGAGGGAAACAAAAAAACTGCACTTGTTTTATCAGGGAAGTTAAGTCAGAGGCAACAGTAAAAAAAAAAATAAAATCTGATGGAAAGGGCTGACAAAGTGGGACTGGATGAAAAGGAATGGTTAGCTTTTTTTTCTGTCTGCAGTGAAATGTTAGTCCTTATTTTACCCCAATACTAATGTTCTTGTTTTCATGGGGAACTACATTCTCTTATTCCTTTATGGCAGATATAAAATACAATGATCTGAGATCTTTTCTGAGAACAAGACTAAAAGGTGCAATTTTTCTTTGATAAAATGTTTTTCTAAAGACCTCTAGATAATAGAAATTATAAGCAAACTAATATTTCTTGTATTGTGTGCTGGCTAGTTTCTAAAATACCCTGAGAGTTGACACCTTACTGTGGTATCTAGATGCTTGTGTTTACTATTGGTTTTTGTATCCAAAGCAGATAGATTTGTCTCTAGTCCATAATTTTTGTAGGTTTCCATAGTAGAAAGAAACTTTTCTTCTAATTACACACATTTCATAGGAAATAAATATATTTTTAAAATGCAATATGTAATTTTTAATATAGTTCAATACTTACTAGTTTATGAGGAAGCATATTAAAATATAGACAGATACATAAGAATAGGTTACAAAATTCTATCTACATAATGGGCTTATAAAGACTGTATACAAAGAGTAAATGCATTATCCTTATCTTTCTATTTTCTCAATGTAAGAACACAGAAAAGCATCTTGTGCCTGATGTAACTCATGTATAAGCACAGAGTTCTCTAGTAATTGCTTTTTGTCCATGAATTCATGATTATTTGGTGTTCATGCAGCTTGGAACAGGCAGAGAGTTGTTAACGTATTGAGGTACGTCAAATGGGATAGCTTACATCACCTGGGGTTAATGTGATATTAGCATGGTCACTAAGGAATGGGTGAGATAGTTGAGCCTGATGAGACAGTACCCTCGGTGGCTGGTCCTGCTGCCGCCTGCGAGACCTTTGGGTTCCTCTCACTACTATGGGGTCAACAGAGCAATCGCGGTGCCAGGCACTAGACAAAAGTCAGACAGTTTCTTTCTGTAAGATGAAAAATGAGATAGAAGAGTTCAGTGATTAAGGCAGTGGTCAAAGAGATTAATGTGACCAAACTGAGACACTAAACTGACCGGACATAATTCACAAACTAGTATTACTCCAGATAGCATGACAAAGTGCTCTGGCCTGGGGAGATCTATTTTTGATGCACTGGCATCTGAACAAGAAAACTGGAATTAATAGTCACGTAATTTGTTTCCCACTCCCACCCCTTTTAAATTATTGAACAGGGCTCGTGGGAGAGCACAGAGGCTTATTGCCAAGGCTGATGAAAACTGACCCCTTTCGGCTTGTATGTGACTGAAGAAATGAATTTTAGAGAAACTGTGGCAAAAGCCTCATATTTCCACCGATGAATACCCTGCAATTGATCTCTCAAAGACAACAGATGGGAAATAGAGCAAAACTTTTATAATATGGTGGGACAGAGAGGGACGTTTCCAAACCAAACAAAAAGATGACAGTATAGCAAAAAGCACACTTTATAAAAGGATTATGAATTTAGCTATCAAAAACATTTTTTTTTGTTTTCTCTCCTGCAATCAGCAGGATTGTTATCAGCAAACAGTACCTCACTAAATGCAAAGGAAATTTGTGCTTGATCTACTCATTGACCACAGACCACAGAACTAGACATAAGATGTTGTATCAATTTAATGATAGTGTGAGGTAAATATTTTATGCTGGGTTTAAGGTACTGCTGTATTCCTTTTTTTTTTTTTTTTTTCCCTAACGTATCACGGGATCTAAATTGGTCTGATATAGAGTCACCTGTGAACAACATTTATATATTCTTTTTCTACCAGCGTTAGTTTCAAAACTGTATGATTGTTATTGCTGAAGGCTGGGCACAAGCTAATATGCATTGCCTGTACAATTTCTGGGCTGAAACTGTTGCTGAGGAAACAGATGCATCTTTTCCTATCCACATAAATCTGATACAAAGCAATCATACTGGGTTTTACATCAGCTTGGCTAAATTGACTCATAATTAAAATCACTGCAAGACATTAGAAATGGTTCTAGGTTTCAGAATTGCAGGTTTCTTACAATGTCTGCTCACAGCTACGGAGCAGCAATCTAAGCATGGAAGGCTGCTATATTTATAAGTGACCATTCTGAATTAAACTCAGGTGAAAACAACTTAAAATGCTGTCTATAATTTGCTGAGTCTCATTTGCACAGGGGTACTAATGTTGTTCTGAAGCGGTACCATATTTCTGCTCTACTGCTTATTGGTGCCTGTTCATTTTATTTTAATTTATTTTCCTAAAGAAACAGCCATTTTTAATAGTGATCTTTGCCTGAAGTTATGTGTTCTTCAGACAAAATGGTGTCATTTCTCTCTCCTTGGTGGGTAAACACTCTTCACTTTTTATTTGAATTTGAATATTTTCCAGGCAAGGGGACAGGTATTTAAGTGGTACAACCTGGCAATTAGCTGATGAGAGCCAAGGTAGTTTGTTTCTAAGAGTCCGCTGTGAAATGACTTAGAGGCAAGTGACTTCTTGTATGTATATATGTCTATGTTGTATTTTCTTTCTAGCAGACCGATTGCTTTGCCCACCTTGTGTAGTTGCATTTGTGAGATAGCTATGTAATACATCCCGTTTTTCCCCAGTTCATTAAGCATGGGCTCAACCCTGCGCACTAACATGGCCATATAGCTCCCCAGCAGCTCACAGGGAGGCTGAACTTGGTCTCTTTAGAGCCAAGTCAGACAGCACTCACATGTGCCTGCAAAACCTCATATAGGATTTAACCTTCATTATGTCAAAGGGGCCTTTGAATATTCATTTCTTTTCAGAAATAATGGTTCCGAAAGTTCCCAGCACTGGCTATATGGTAACATTTTGCTCCCGCTACTCTCACCTATAAGGATGAAGGTCAGAATTGAGTGGATGAGTTGATTGTAGCACAATATAATGTCTACTGGCCTATTTTTACCCTTAGAAGGAGCTAGAACCCCCTATTCACATTTTATATTCATTTATGCCTATTTGTTAAGTAATTCTTTTCTTCTTCATCTTTCTATACCCTGACACCTTAATCTTGCTGACATCTTACAATAGTTAATGAGAAACAGCTCCCTGTCTTTCCGTAGCTCGCTTTCCCCCTCTTCACACTGAGGCATTGGATGATAGTTTACTTTGCAAGACTTGAAAATCTTGTGTTGTACTTCTCTTTTGAAGAATACATATATATTAACGCAGCTCAAACCAAGAGCAATAATGACAGCCTTATAAACATGATTACTAGCTGAGACACGAGTACAGACACTCTCTTGAATGTATCACCCAGGTATTATTTTCAGCTCCAGACCTGAAAGCAATTTCCATATTTTATAGACAAAAACATGACACCTAGTTCTAGGAGAAGCACAACTGATCTAATATCTTTGGAAATGCAATACTTCTTCCATGTTTCAGGGACTAAACCCAATTATACCTTCTGTTATGAGGGTATTTCATTATTTTCAGCTCTTAATGTCCATCATCTAGTTAAGACACAAATACTTTTAACAAGAAAGATCTGTATCTCAGGAGACAAAGTATTCTGAGAAAACAACTAAAGTCAGTTAGTGCTCAAGACTTAATGTGATAGACATTGAAAGAAGAAAAAACAAACAGGAAGAGGGTGAATTTGCTTCTCTTCCTATTCTTGAGAAACTGAACAGTCAAAAAAAAAAAGATAACATGAACCTCAACCTGGTCTCTTGTTCCAAACAGAAACATTTTCTGAATATCCTGAGTTGCTGTACCTTATGAAGAGATTTTTTTTTTTTTTTTTTTAACTGGGTTTATAAGTCAGAAAGTTTCCTAAAACAATGAGAGCCACATTGCAACAGCTCTGCTAAACCAGAGGTGGCTAGCAGTTCTTCACACAGTGAATTTCACTGCACAAATTCAAAGCTTACCTCAAAGCTGGAAGCTTACCTCAAAGCTGGACAGTGTATCACAGTTGTATCACAGTGACTGTCATAAGTCCATGCAAAGACATGCAAAGACATCATTGGTAAAATACATGTAACTTTGTTTTCTCATACAGATTCAGGTAACTTTCATGGCTCCATAATATATGTAACATAAAAGTCTGTGGTAAGGATGAAGCATAGCCTAAATTGCTAGCAGGTTACAGCTAACTACAAAACATGCCCATTGAATGCTTCATTCATCTACCAAGAAACTATTCCAGACGTGGCCTAGAATACAATGATTTGTGAGCTTCAAATTTGAGGAGAAGCTGTACCAAAGGTTAGGGATAATTCAAAGCCTCCTTAAAATTCCCTTTTGCTTTTAGCCACGGGCTAACTCAATTCTTCTTCCCTCTGGCCAGAATGCATGCCACTGAAGGAACAATTTATTTCCCGAAACCACGCTGCCTTCAGCAATTTCAAATAGCTTTAAATTATGTGTAAGTATCTCATTTCTTATCGATATTTCTCCTTTAGTGTTACTGAGTGCATAGGTCTGCACTATCCGTTTAAGATTTTTTTTTTCTTATATATCACTTGTAAATTACTAACCCTGTTTGAGCACTTAGAGTGCTCAAATACCAAAGGATTAAACATCTACCAAAAAGTTCTTGTGTTATTTTCTTCTCTTGTAATTTACTTAAGTTTATAAAGCCTTGCAAACCTCTGATACTTTTAATTGCCTGTCTGCATTAGCATTATCATAAAACCTTTTAACATTTCACCTTTGCATTCTTCAAGATATGACCTTTAGCTTTCTCTAGAAGTACTAACATGAGAATTAATTCTCTCACTCTCCAATAATATCAAATTTGTCTGTCGCCAGCATCCTAGTTTTGTTCCATAATTGTCCTATTAATTTCTTTCTTGATACCTTGCTGATCTATGTACAGAATTGCAGAGCGTAGGTGAGAGTGCCTGGGAATAACCCTGCATATGCACACAGGTATAAGGCACGCTTTGTAACCTGTGGCACATATGCAAACTTGAGTACATTTCTGCTATTAATACAAAAGAATAGTGACAATGTAGAACAAAATCTAAACATAACTCAACGTTTAAATGCCTCCTTATTCCTTTCAATAAAGTTCTTTGGGCCAGGATTTAAAGTTCAGTAATGTTTAATAGTAAAAAAAATTGAGACATTATAAGTGTCTTCTTTAATGTAGTAATTAATGAAACGTGACTATTGTTCTTTTAAAACTCACTTCTTTATTACTAATTCAGCTTATAAATCCCTTTGCATATTATATACTGATAAAAAGTCCCTAAGATGATTTTTCACTGTTTTCTTTCTCCTTTCTTAATTCTTTACATATCAGTTTTCCAGAAAGAGAATAGTTGACCAGCTGAATGTGCAAATGAAAATAACAATAATAATAAAAGCATTAAACTGTGTAAAAGAGAAGTTCCTCAGAACTTTTCCCTTATGACATTTATGTCTTTCTCTGCCTCTAGAATAATCATTCAATTCTACTTTTATATTTTCCTGAAATAAAAGCCTTAAGAGTTGTTGTAATATGGTAAAGTGTCAGCTCTAATAATGCACCTGCTTGGGATTTGGTAGTCTTTCTCTTCTGTCATGATTTTGACTGGGGTAAAGTTAAATTTCTTTGTATGATGCTGTGTTTTGGATTTTTGATAAATTAGTAGTGATAACACAGGGATGTTTTAGTTGTTGCAGGGCAGCACTCGCACAGTCAAGGACTTTCCAACTCCTCGTGCTTCCCTGAGAGTCTGGGGGTGCCCCAGGTGCCCCATAGCCAGGACAGCTTACCCAGGCTGGCCTGAGGGACATCCCATACCATATGGCATCATGCTCAGCAATGACAGCTGGGGCACAGAAGGAGGAAGTGGGTGTGGTGTGGTG
Source organism: Anas platyrhynchos (assembly GCF_047663525.1). Classification (NCBI taxonomy): domain Eukaryota; kingdom Metazoa; phylum Chordata; class Aves; order Anseriformes; family Anatidae; genus Anas; species Anas platyrhynchos. Next base: position 40,775,452 of record NC_092590.1, read on the forward strand.
TCACATTTGGAGTGATTCATTAATAGCATTTGCTGTGATACTGAGGTTTTCTTGCTCTGATTCTTTAAGGATTTTAGGTTGGGGATTTTCTAATTTGCTCTATTTGAGCATATGCTGTTCTGATTGCATCCTTTTTGTATGCAGGCATTTCTATTTCCAGCTTCTTGTTTACATTACCCATCCTACTCTGTCTTTACATTTTCAGAGTTGGCCCCCACACAGTAGTCCACTGGCAGGAGTGGAGGACATAGTACATCACAGGGGACTGTTACTCTCAAAACATCTGTGTTCAGTCCTCTACTGATCACATTATTTAGAAATCAATATGATTCTGTTAGAGTGTAAACTTTTCAAAAGTATGCGCTTTATTTAGGCATCCAATGAATATTTTCATAAATAATAAAGTTGTCAGGCACAGATTTTTTTTAAAGGTATTAAGTTTTAAATATTTAACTGGACTGGTATTTCACCTGTGTCTAGGTACCTAACTCATTGATTTCAGTGTACTTTCCAAGTTTTCGCCAGGGATCATCCAGATTGTTGGACATTTAAACACCTTTCAAAAATTTTGCCTTGAGGAATTTTGTAGGCTTCTAAGGCATTTATGAAATTTCTACCAATTCTCTATGGTTTAGTGAGAAATCACTGTGCAGTAAATGTATTTAATTTACCTCTGCCAAGGAACCCAATTAAAACACAGTTTTTATGAAGCATTTAAAAAAGAAATCCTACTGATTTTATACAACTTCATCTCAAGTTTAACCTAAAATCCCTCTCAGCTGTTTATAAATGCATCCTCCTGTGATCTATGCCTCTGTGTTATGGATAATGATTGTAGTATTTGAAGATTACTAAAACAAACATAACATGTTATACTGATCATATTAAGAATACACTTCCTGATTGAATATAATCAGGAAATCATCAGTGCAATGATAGCAGGCATAGCAGTGAAACGATGGAAATAAAAGGAGGAAAATTATGCATAAAAGTAAAGCTGCTACAAAGCAGATGAAGGAGCAAGGGATGCAATTTCACTCTCTTTTTCCTCTTAGAGTGGTTAATTGTTTCTTGGGTTTGTCAAATAAGTCTCAAATGGAAAAAAAAAAAACTACTACTAAAATATGACTGTCTATGTAGGGCAGTAAGGTTAGTGATAGCCAAATGAATATTACAGATCAATAAATCAATGTGAAAACAAATTATGAAAGCTCTTCCACAAGAATAATCCATTCCTTAAAGTTTTCTTCAAGTTTATGCATTACTGTTTTGCAGGGTTTTACCTGTGGGGAGGAGAATGACCATGTTTTGCCTGCACCCTTCTATGACAATTTTGCCCACTCATTGTCTGATGCTTATGCAGCACTAATTTATGCAGACAGCCCTTTCCTGGCAGGGGGACAAAGAGAACAGGTTAGAATAAAAGAGGATTCTGAAAGTTAGTTTTTATGTCCTGGGAACTAGATTTTTTTGGTCTTCTGATAGCAATTCCTACTTGTGATTTTTTTTTGTTTGTTTTTAGAGATAGAGATTTACTGAGGTAGAGATTTACTTACTTTTGGTAAGCAAGTGAAATAAAAAAATCTTTCAAATGTTATGAGAAATGGGGCAGTATAGAAGCAGATATTCTATCTTCAGCCAATGTTCACTAGATGACTAGTCTTTAGAGAAGTTTTAATTTAAAGTTTTTTTGAGAGAAGCAAGTTCCAGTAACTGTCTTAATTTGGTTGAAACAGCATATTTTGCTAAAACTATGAGTAGTTAAAAATGTTCTGGCCAGCTCTAGCAGAAACGCAGAAATTATACTGTATTGTTAGGCTGGTTTTCTGTCTGCTGACTTCAGTATGCTTTTATGTTGTTCAGCATCTGCAAAAGTGTGCTGCTGCTTTGAGCTCAACTCATCAAGAAAGCAAAGGAAGAAGCTGGAGTTTCTTATCAGGTTCTTTCTCTTGTCCTAACAGGCGGCTGGTTCTGCTCTCCTGCTGCTCCCAGGGACTGTGCGCTTGTGCTGGCTGCTAATTGACACCACACACACACACACACACACACATGCTTTCCTCCTAGCTTCTGCTCGTCTCTCTTCACTGGTCTTGAACACTTACACTAGAACACCTTTCTGCTGGTCATCTGAAACACCCAAACAGCTATGATCTGGGCATCACTGCTTGCTTTTCCTGCTCCCCTCACCCCAGGATAGTTTTCTTCCACAATACACATTCTGGAGGTGCCCCACAGCTCAGTGAAGGCTCTCCCCTTTTCCATTCCTGCTCTTGTTATGAGCTCTGCAAATTCCTTTGATTGCACCCACTGTTTCTTATAGACAGCAAGAAATTACTCCTTTCCTCCATCCATTCACATCCTGTCCCCAAAGGACACAGCTGGATCTTGAACATGATAATTCCATCCACATGTCCAACAGAGAAATCACAGCACTTAGGACTTTGAGTACCCTGAATACAACCACAGTTTTTTCCCAGAAGCTCACAGAAGTCCACTATTACATGACCCAGTGGGACCAAGGTATCACTTCTAAAAACTGCATAAAGAAAATATAGCACTTTCCACTGAAATGTCTAATTGTGAACATTCAGAGCATTAAATATTTTGACAGCTGGAGGAGAAAACATATCCTGGAAATGTCCAGGACTATTATTTACAAGTAATGCAATGTGCAGAAAATCTAGGTACTTTAATATCTGAAAAAGTGAAACCTTGCATTTCCTGGCAGAATCTAAATAGCATCTTCCATTGGAAAGGAAAAATGGCAGGTGAAAGAAATCCATTATTACCTAGTGACAAATGCTCCGATATCCTCTCTGTTAGACTGATCTGAATAACATTTAAGCCAGACAAGACCTCCCCTGACTTTATGAATCTTTGGATGAGGCTCTTCTAACCATATAGAAAAGATAACTTGACATTCTTGTGAAATAAATTATCCTCTCTAGTTTTTATGCTGTTCCAATCTTAACCATCTTTCCTTACACAAGAAAAAAACACACTCACTCTGGCTGCTAGCATAAAGAGATTCATCAGTATAAGGTCCTGCTTCCTCCTCTCCATTCCAACACAAAAGGCAAATAAATGGGAGCAGAGGACAGCTTTTATCGCAAGAAAAATGAGTTATGCATTCAAGATACCTAGAAATAAATTTACTACAACCAGCTGTCTAAGTAGAGTATAACAGACCTGCAAGAGAGAGGATATTTAAACTTTGAGCATCTGATGCTGTCTTTAACTTACTTAACCGTGCTGCTTTGCTGAGTGGAAAATCTAGTTACTTGAATATATGAAGAAAATGAAGACTTATATTTCATGACAGAATCTAAATAACATCTTATCTGTCCAAATGAAAATCATGTCCATTACACTAGAATGGTTATGTACATCATCCTTCTAGTTTACGTTGTTAGAGTGCTTTTACATCAAAGATGTCATTCTATCTCCCATCAGGCATCTAGGGGTTTCTCATCCAGCCTCTCTCCTCTCACTCTGCCCTCAGTGCTTGTTGTTTTACTACTAGATATTACAAAAGCATAGCTATATTTTGCAGGCTGTTTTTCACAGGTTGCAGTAAAATATATTTATAACATGAGTAAACTCTTCATTCAAAACATATAAAAAATATTTCTTTATTCAGTAAACTGTCTGAACTTGGAGTAGTAAGTGTGTTATTAGAAGCACTTTTACACCGTAAAAGCTTTAAATGGCACCTTCAAGCTTTTTAAACACAGTGTGTTGTCTTTGTGGCTCTGTAAATCACTAGCCTGTTAGAGGTCAAAAGATTATCATTTAGAGAAAGGTTTCATTCTTTATGAAGGAAACTGGTAAACCAAAGTTATATAAATAAGCTGTCTGCCCCAAGACTTAGTCATGTAGCAAAACATATCTTTGCTGTCAAATGTAAAGATGCTAATATGAAGACAGTACCTGTTGTTTTCCTGCAATGCCTGTGTACAGTAGCATTTTGTCTATTGTGACAAAGTGATGTTGGTGGATCATACATACTCCCAATGCTAATAACTCTTCATCCTGAAAGACAAGGCATTTACAGCAGACTACCTACTATGGCCAGGTATATATAAGAAGAAAGCTTGTCAGTAAACATTCTACTCATTCATTTCCTTGGCTTATATGTTTGACCTTGGGATAAGTACCACATTTCACTAATATGATTATAGTATTATTATCTTTTTATTTATTTCATCATAACGTAGGTTTATAGTAAAATTGTCAATGTGCCTGCCAAAACGTGTGCATACATTGCAAAGGAATTTGTTGTGAAATAAGATACTTGAGTGTAAGGTATATACAATGTTCAACAGCCTTCTTTGTAAACCTCTAATGAAATTCAAATACATTGACCTATGAAGTACTCAAGCAAGGCAACTCAAATGCTTGACTGTCCAACAGCTTTGCCTGTCAGCAACCTTATAATTAGATTTTGAGAATATAAAAAGATAAGGGGCTGCAATTTGTAACGCAGAATTCTAGATGCTTTTAAAAATCCCTTAAAACCGGAACTGAGGTGGATGTAAACGTCTAATTTCTATGAGCATGTCAAAGGAACCATTTCCTAGGCAAAACATGAAGGCTTTAATTTAGATTTTTAGTCTTCACCCCCCCCACACCCCGTCCCCCAACACTGGCAGCTTAATGCTGAAAGAAAGTTTTCATTATCTGAGTTGATAGCTAACAGTCAAAGTTGTTCTCTTGTCTCTGTATCTTTCAATGGCTGGGAAGCTGATTTATAACAATACATGGATGCACTGAATTAGAAAAGACAGTTTTAGAGCAGTGACATGTTTTTTTCCTACAGTGCACACTCCGCTGAGATAAGTCAAATACACGCATGAGAGATACATGCACTTTGAAAGGTTCTCCTGCCCACTCTGTCATTTTCTTCCTTCCTTTTTCCGTTCATCCTTTTGCCGTCTCTGACTGCAGCTGGACAACTGCTCTGCTAGCCTGGGGGTAAGTTGGAGGACCCTAAACCCTGCCACTTCATGGCTTGTTGAAGGGCAGAGCAACTGGTGAGCTAAAATCCTTGCTCATGAATCTAACTGAGCCTACCAGTTCAGCAACACAAAGAGCTATCACTGCTTAGAAGGTTGTATTTTATTCTTCAGGAAAAGTCGGATAATTTCTCAGTGATGTTTAAGTGTCCTAAACTGCTTTTTCAAAGATTTTTTTTTCCTTAACAAAATGTACATGTTTAAATAAATCTAACACTGTTTTTCTAGGCTGAGATAAGGTTATTTACAAAGGGGATTTTATATTCCATTTTCATTATTTTATTTAATGAAATAAATTACAGTGATGCTATTTCATAGCAGTAAGCTGTGTATTCATGTCCTAAATATACCAATTTAGGACAATGTTTGCATTCTATCTAGCTATACCTGAACAGCATAAGCATATCCTCCACAGCCTCAGACACTTTGACACTTTTCTACCACTAAAACGTGCATTTTTTTTCTTTTCCCTAGCTCTTCCACTGTTTCCAGAATGCAAAAGGAAATTTTGTACTTTTAAAATCTTTCAAAGAGCAATGCATACCATGAGCAAAGCATACCTTTTTGCCCAAAATTATTTTACTTCTGATAAACAGTGAGGAACCAAGAACCTTGGAAAATTTCCTGTAAGACATCACAGTTTGAACCTATATGCAACAAGATGAATCCAAGCTGAATATAAAATGTCTGCTTTCTCCAGCAGGCGCTATGAGATACAGTTCAATATGTAAAAAGCAAAAATTGCTGTGTGTATAGTGTGTGTGTGTGTATATATATACATAAGCATACATGTATGCCATATACAGAAATTTCTGACATAGTCAAAATTGTTACATTCAGGATAGCTTCTGTCACAAATGTCCACCTGACTGCATGAATGAACTTAGCCTTTCCACATACAAAAATAGCCCTTGGATCTGATATTCGAAGGAGGCCACTTTCATTTGTAACTGTGGGGAAACTGTATGCCATTTCTGATAAGTGTTCTAAGGAAACAGTAAATAAGACACATGAGAAAAGTTTAAGCATAAATGTTTGAAAAGAAAGATGACAGAAACTTCTGTTTTTCAATGATTAAATATTGGAGGTGTTTTTTTTTAAAAAAAAGAAAAATAGCTTATAAAACAATATAACTTCATAATGAGTGAAATGGCTTTCATTGGTCTTGTAATTTAGGAAGGTACTATTATTTAGTAATTTTAATATAGTACTGATTGCATGTGTATATGCATATGTTGTCTTCTTATATATGAAAATGTTAACATAATGGATTATGTTTTTGTTAGCGAATCTTCAAAATTGAAGAACTAACAACTGTAGTTTACGTTCAGAACAGTATGCAGTTTTCAGAAATAGCAGATATGTGAACATTTGCATTCAGCCAATGTTGTACGATTTTTCATGGTTAAAATCAAAACTTTCAGGTCACTCAAAATTGTGTTGTTTATATAATTAAGCAACTAATATATATTATTATTATTATTATTATTACTACTATTTTCCAAAAAAATGATAATAATTCAGTATAGATTGTCATCTATCAAGGTTTCACTGATGAGCTGCTCTATAACACAATTTAACACAAAGGATTAAGATCACACTTGCTACCAGAGTTATGGGAGAGGTTCCATCTTGATATAAAAACTTCAAATGCAAAGTTTTCCAGCATTCCAGCAATATATTTCGAGTCTTACTTTTTGCTCAAATCTTTTTTTATTTTATTTTATTTTATTTTATTTTATTTTATTTTATTTTATTTTATTTTATTTTATTTTATTTTATTTTATTTTATTTTCTCATAAATTTGCTTTCTTGTTGTTGTTTGTTTTGTTTTCTTCCCTAGGAAGTAAAACAAAGGTCTTCAAATTTACAAGTTCTCCATTTACTGTGTGCTTTTCTCAAAGGAAATTATTGCTTTTTCATCTGCCATTCATCTCATCCACATAGGAACTAAGTGGATTTTCAGGTCAGATACTTCTCTTAGAAATCAATAAGACATTGAAAAGTTGAGTTTGAAGGTATATATATGTATGTGACTTCTGTGTAAATGAGCTACTTAAATCTGTGCAATATTGGGAGATGTTTGACCCCTTGCCACCATCAGAACCCGAGTGGGTTCTTGGCTGTACCATACTAGTGATGGAGATGCAATATTACTACTTGTTTTTGTCAAGGAGGTGTGTAGGATGTTTTTTTTCAAGCAACATGTTCCTTGAGGTTAAATACATCAGTGTATGTGGAGAAATTGGGTTATACTCAATTAGATTTTGCAAAAACATAATGAGCAAAAAGATGATGTTCTAACAGGCTGTGGAAATACAACTGTGAGGCTGTGAGTACCCAGGCAGCATGAACAAGATTCAGCTGTATTGTGGGAATTAATTTTGAATCATGATTTTTTTTTTTTAATTGATCTGGAACATAAATAATTGATTTTTCAAAAGGAAAGCTTTTAAAAATGAAAGGAAGAAATCTCCTGTTTAAACTTTACAAGGAACCAATTATTATAATTGAGCTATTGAACTTATATTTAAATAATGGTAGTTTTCACAAATGAATTACTCCAAGGACATACCCCAGGCTGGCTAAGAAGGCATTGGGTCACTTTGTGGCTTTTTTCTCACTATTCAATATAAGCTTCATAAAAAATAAAAATAAAAAAAAAATCTGTCCATTGCCAGGTTTAAATTTCATATGGACTGAGAAAATGGGAACTGACTACTACCATTAAAGCATTAAATGTCCTTTATTTCTCCTGATCATTTGTACTTCACTGGCTGTAGCTAGCTCATGAAGTGTTTGGCTATGAGGATATTTCTACACTGTGACATTTGTTCCATCCTGATTGAAACTTAATCTAATAAAGCTTATTCCCTGATTTTCTGCACCTCATAAATGTAATGATTCCAGTACAGCTTAATAATATATATTTTAAAGAATGCTAATTATCAAGTTTGATTTTCCTTTTTGTGCCAATGTGTTGGTTCTGACATTTTGTGATCAGAACAGGACTCCATAGCAAAATGTTTAAACAGCTGTATTTCCATGAATATATTAATTTAATTACTTTACTAATCCTTCCTGCAATGAGGACCTGAGACCTGTCTCCTGCCTAAAATGCAAACCTTTTTATTATATATATATGCACACATACCTATATACATATGCTTCCCCATACAAATGTAAGACAAATAGTGATATTCTACAAAAAGATCTTATATCTTGGGCAGGTCTTTGTACAGGAAATTTGCCATGATTCATTAATGCTAATAGATTCCACATCCAACTGGTGCTGATTCTTCAGTCTTTTGAAGAATTTCATGCTGTTAACAAAGTACATTTAGACTAGGTAAACTTACTTCCTGAGTTTCCTTTCCTTTCCTTGCAGTAATAAGCAACAAAACAAAAAGTTTTAAGACATTTTCTTGACTTCTGGGCTCTTCCCAAATGTTTCACTCTTTGAATCTTCCTCTTCCTGCTTCAAACTTTCCTAACTTGTTTGGGAGTTAATGAGCCCCATATGCCCTGGCTCTCAGCCCAAACTAGTCTGCATCAGCAGAACAACCCTCCTGCTCTGTGCAGGGTCATGAAAAATGACATTCTTCCTCAGTACCTTTGTCAAGTCTTTGTTGTTGTTGTTGTTGTTTGCTTGTTTATACTCTGAGGACTATATTTGCCTGTCAACTGGCCCTGAAAAAGGTACGCTGAATTTAGAACACAAAATCCCTCATGTAGTTATAAAGACAGCAGACAAAATAGCACTGTAGTGCTCCATTCTCTCTTGTCTTCCCATGAAATATGTTGCCAAGAAAAAAATTTTAGACTAGATAAAACCCTCCGCAGTAATTACCGATTTTATCAAAGGATCTACTCTCCCTACACTAACACAATTGCAAGGGAGAAAATCATAAGTGTGGCACCCACTTTGAATGGAATTGGTTTGGTGGAAACTGATCCATGACCAGAAAAGTTTACAGCAAGAACATAAAGAAACAGACAAGAATTTATTTATTTTTAAAAAGTGTAGGTATACTATACACATATATAAACAACTTTTAAGCCATCTCAGAAAGTATCACAATGAGCAGTAGAGAAGCAGAAAAAGCAACTCATCTGATAAAGCAAACGAGAGTAAGCTATCTAGATGAAATACAGTGATAACCATGTTAAAAGGAAAAAAAAAAATCCTGAAATCTCAAAGATAGGACTGATATATAGAGTTTCCATATGGATTTTCCATATAAAGGGGATATCTATAACTATGTAGGTATTCTCTGTCACTGCCACAGAAATTGCTCTTAGCATTTATATGCTGTAACAACCCTACAAGCCACATAAACAGCTGTGATTCACAGAAGTAAATTACCTAAACAGGTTGGCTAAGGAAATGGTCAGTGGCTTTAATTACTAATAGTTTATACTTAAAAGTGTATGGGTGGGAATAGAAGTTTGATTAATTTTGAGAGAAGTATTCCTTCTTATGGACTGTTTAACCAACACAAACCAGAAGCCAAGCAAACAAATGAATATAATCTTATTTCTTTCTAGATTTGATCAGTTACAGAAATGGGTATCTAAAAGGTAATTCACTTTGATTGTTGGATGATAACTGATTGTATCAGACAGCTCAGTATTAATTCAGTAAAGCAGGAAAAAAAAAAATGCTGAAAGAATTGACTCTACCATCAATTTTGGGAGTAATGTTTGATTTTATCGGTTGTAAAGTATGTGCACTATATTTGCCTTATGTAGTATACAGCATTCAGAAGCAAGGCCTTGTCAAGGAAAATACTTGGAATTGGAGATAATTTTAAGGCTGCAGGTTTGGATTTGCTTGACAGTCTCTATAGCTGCAACATTACAAAAAAACAAGTTATTCACAATATACAGTGAGAAAGAGATGGAAGCAGGCAGGTTTGGGTGTATATCTTACCTAAATATATATGTATCTTACATTTATTAAAATCACTAATTTAATTCAAATCTATATTTTCTTCTCATAATATAATAGAAGAGGATAGGCAAATAGCTGGAATCTACATTTGGCTTCTTCAGCTTTTTTCACCTCTTTTGCAGTCAATTTTTATTCCCTTTAACGTTCAGGATATACAGTCGTTGGAAGTCAGGAGGACCTTTTTTTGCGATACACTGGAAAAATGACATTGATTAAATCCTAATTGTTCTAGACAATGAGCCTAAACACTGCATAATGCTAAAATAATGGAAGTTATTTTTCTTCACAAAGTGGAAACACAATGAATAAGCCTGCTCTGTGATGAGCATCATAAAATCCCCTCACAATTGGTAGTTAATATACTAGTAACTGTGAATCTTTAAAATGTCAAAAAAGAAGCCTTGTAGATATATCAAGAAAAATGTTTCACTTTTCTTTCTCAAAGTTTGTACAGAGATATTTGGTCTTACAGTTACAGCTGTATTTTTCATATTAATTTAGATGTCCAGGCTGCTTGGTAGAGCGTACTGGCAACTGATTTCTCCTGGTGGTATATTGGGTCTTTCAATATTTTAATATTTAGACTTTCAGCGATTTAGAAGCACAGAAAGGGTTTTAAATGCTCACGTTTGCCTGCCCAGGGTTTATACAAAAATTTTTAGTATTCTAAGTTCCTGTTGACAAGACTGCATGTGAGACCCTCGTATGAAATTCTCCTGCTATAATAGAAGCTGATAGCGCTTGCATGACTACTTTTTTATACTTTCAGTTGTGTGTATAATCTGTTCAAACTGATTTAAACAGAACTACAAAATGACTAATATATTAACCTCTGTTGTGCTCTCTTTACACATGATACCTGATAATGTACATGATTCTGATAATGTAGTCAAAGAGACCAAGAAGCAAGAAGGGCATGGTCACATTTCTCCGTTTCTTACCTTGTTTATTGTTTCCACTTTTCTTGTACATTTTTCCTAAACCTCTGCTCCCAACAAGGCCCATTAGGGTCATCATTTGTTATTACCTAGATATTTTACTTTCTACTTTACCACCTGTATGCTGTTCAGATCTAATTGGACCCTTCCTTTTCCCTTTGCTTCTGAGGCCCTGTTTGTGGTCAGATTTCCAAGCCATGGTGGATTCTTTTGATCATTTCCAATGTCATGTTATTCTGGCTTGAAAACATGCCAACTACAATTATTATTATATTGTGCTTACTTAAGACTTTGATTTTGTTGCTTTGATTTTGCAGTCAGAAATTGGTGTCTGCTATTGTTCTGTTTACAAGTTTCATTCATTCCCATTCTTATCATTTTTATGCTATACAATATAGCGATTTTACAGTGTACCTTTCAATAATAGTGGTGCCATCCTGAAAATGTCAATGCACATCCCTTTTTCTTTCTCTCCTCTGTCTTTCTATGTTTTTTTCTCTTCCCCTTCCCTTCAAATGTATATGTGAAGCTAATTTATACATCCACTTTCAGTTAGGGAAAGTTGGTTTTCAGCACAACAGGCAAAACTGCTGTGTACCTGCTTATGTTATTTGTATGCACAGTGATCACAGTTGCCTACAAATTTGCTGCTATCATCAGTAAGATTCTTTCCTTTTGGAGAGATGGTTCTTACTGGCTGGGCAGTCCAAAATACTGTGAAAGCAATTTTACGTAATAACACAGAGACAGGATTAGAAAATTTATATGCTACTTAGCAAGGTAAGCACACCAGGTGGGAGCCTGAGAACTAAAAACTACCATAAATTAGTATTTTTTCAGTTTTCAATGACAAAAAACTTGTTGACAGAATTTTCGTTAGGAAGCATGGGACAATGATACATAATAGCTCTTGTCTGTTAACAGAGTCATAATGATTCTGTAGGATTAATATGAAAATATATAGGATTTATATGAAAATGTTATATAGGTCTTCAGTTCAAGGCTGACTTCCAGTTTATTATATTTTTTTTTTCTCCTGGAGAAGTTATGATTCTTATTTTAAATACCTATTTCACCCATTTGATAAAAATATTCTAGACTTTCATGGTTTTACAATGTTAGGAAAAAAAAAAAAACACATATATTAAAATCCATAAGTGATAAAATTATTGTATTTTGCACATAGATTTTGCAGTAGGTTGATTGCACTGTAAAATACTAATGCTAATGATGAGATGTCAGAAAAATGTTCTTTCTCCCTCTTTTCTGTCTCTCTCTTCCCCCATTTGTGTATACATATAATGGCAAAGCTAATGATCTCCAGGGCATTCAGCTCCAATAAATTCATTTCACGATTCATGCATTATGGAAGATCTATGAAAAATAGTTTAACCACTTTTCTGTTGCAATTTAGGGGCACCATAAATTAAACCTAGTAACTTGAGAAGTAACAAAGATCAAAACTAGTAATTTTCAAAGGTAAAGGACTATTAAGTATCCTTCTCATTTCATAAATATGTGAGTTGTAAGATTCATGAGAGCTCAGCTGAGAACAGAAGTCAGTCATTTTGGCCTCATTTCCACATGGATGATAGCACTTTATATATCTATATATATATTATTTGTTTCTAGAAAAGATATTCCTTCAGCCAGGTTGTTGATGTTACAGTGCAAACACCTATTTTGTGTTTCAAGGAAATAAATCAATATATAAAAAATGGAGTTTCCTCCAGTTACTCTCAGTTATGGCAAATGAGACATGAATGTGGCCCACATCGCAAGCCATACACAGAGAGAGTTTATCTCATTCATTTAATCCTTTTAACAGGGAGGGACTTTTGGTCCCCATGCACTCACTGGTGACAATAGAATTTGGCCCAGTGGCAGATATTCTGTAAAACCACCACAGAGGTGGACTTTACAGATGCAATCAAGTCAGTTAATGTGTCCAATCCAGCTATTGGTTAAACCCAGTGTTTTCACTGTACTTCCTATGTCCCTTTCTGTCCACCACAGCCAAGAGAGTGCAGCATGGCACAAGCAAATCAAACCGTCCTGACCTGCCAGATGCTAATGTACTGCAATGAAGCTTGAAGAGCAGTTATGAGAGTAATGTCTGCTTGAAGTACTAGTTATGGATCATAACCATGCTGAATTACTATCAAATTAGCTGCTTGTCATGGTTGAGGGCTGTTTAACCTGGATGGAAATCAGAAATTGAATATGAACAGAATTTAGTTAAAAGAATATATAAGCTATAACTTCAAAAACTTAAAGTCTTAAAATATTATAGGCTTCAGAAACGAGACCTCTGTATGATCTAGGAACTTGATCTGGATTCATTGTTACATGCTTTGGCTGAAAATAAACCACTAACTCTTCTGTGCACACAGTTACCCAACTCAACAGGCTCAGATCAACAAGGACGATGGAATTTATTGTCATTAGCTGTAAAAAAAAGCTAATGTTAAAGTCAGCTAAAGAAAAGGTTCTTTGGCATCCCTAAATCCATGTGATGTGATTCCTAGTGAAAATTAATATAAGCATTTAAGAAAGTTTTCCACAGTTAAAAATATCAAGCACCCCGTTTTAGTGTCATACTAGAGCAGGCCTAGGGAAACGCATGCTATTAGCTTTCATAGCATGTATGACAGATTACATATTGCTGAACAGGTTTAAAAATAATGCAGATGTTTTCTCTAAAGTGACTGTAAAACAAAATTAACAACAAAAACCATCAACCTTGTCAAAACACTGATGTTTTTCTTGATATGTGCTTTGTACATTTATTACTTGCTTTTATGGGATTTAGAATTCAAGTGAAAATTTGTGAGGAATTTTTATTGTAAGGTCTTGAACCATTTCCTACCAAGGCACTCAAAGAAATGTTTGAACCAAGTTATAGAAATTACATATAAACTTAGTGTTTAAACAATGCAGAATGACTAGGAGAACAATTCATAGCAATAATACTAAGGACTGTTTTGGAGGTTTACTTGTGTAACATTTAATATCAATCACAATATACTAAATTTCCTTACTCTATCTTTTTTTTTTTTTTTTAATCAAGTTTTACTTTTTTTTATCAATAGAATATCTTTAATGGAAATTACCCGTATGTCATACTGTATGTGCTTGATTTACTCTTCATTTAACAGCTTTGTTTTGTGATAGAAGTCTGTGTAAGGACAAAGCAAAAGGCCAACATCTTAACAGCACAGATGCCCTACAAAAAGGCACCAGTGAACAGCAATTATTTATAACTTCAACTTCTTATTTCTCTAAAAGTTGTATATATACATAAATGCATTATATATAATATATATGTGTGTATGTGTATAACACAACTTATTTAATTAAAAGTCTACACAGTTACATTTGGAAAATGAGTGTATGAATTTACACGACCATGCTTTAAGTTCCACTCCAGTATTAGTATTTTTTATTTTATTTCTGAAAAAGAAATGCCAGCTGATGCATTGCATCATACCAAACTGTTCCAGGATCTGACATAGATGTTTTGGATCAGAGAATTAGGAAAAAAATAAAAAAATAAAAATGTGGGTGTACCCATGTTTATGTAGCCTGGTGAGCAAATGCATTCCATTCAGTTAAGGGTATTTTGGAATAGTCTTACGTGTTTAATTTGACATGTAATTGAAGCAAAAATCTTTCTGATGGATGAATGTTCTGATGTTATTTAAACATCTCTAGAAAACCAAAACACTTTTTTTTTTTGTATTTCCTACATATTTTATATCTTTTTGCTTACCATGAAAACACTCAATTTTATAGTACAAAAGCAACAGAACTCTTTCATTTAAACTAATGGAGTTCTAATGAATTTTATGAACACTAATATGTACACAATACATTTAATGCAGTTGAGACATAATGCACTATTTCTAAAATGGGTCTGCACAAATTAACTTTGAAGGGTGTCTGTGCCAGCCTTTCACCCATTAATTGCCTGATGCAAACCCCCACAGCAGCTGATTTAAGTTAACCCCGCCTGATTCTTGCCAGTGGAAATTTGCCAAAATGATTACATCAACTTTCAATAAACTACATGTGCGTGACAACAGTAAGCAAACAATTACTTAAAACCCTATAATATAATTTGTAATTTAACATAATAGACTGTTCTTTCAGCGTTCACATTTCCATGACAAAGCCCCGAGAATTGGGGCAGTTCTGCAAACAAGCAGCACTCTGGATATCAGCGAGAGAGGTAGACCTTGTCCCTCATCTCCTCCATGCTCCTGGCCTGCAAAACTACAGCAGTGCCTGGAACCTGAGGTTAAAATAGTGACAGTCATCATTTTGGGATGTACAGTAAAATTTCTTTCTTTTTATCTCTGAGGGGTGGAAATGCCCCCTTTATGTTTTGCCTAATAAGACATTGAGGGTGTTGAGGAAAATAAACTCGTACTAATGATTTATGGAAACAATAACAGTTCCTTGAGCTTTAAAAACATCTGAAAGTAGATGTCATGCCCTCACCTCATCCCCAGCTCTATGCGATATTTTCCCTCTTCTGGTGTTACAAAGATCTAGTAAAGACAAACTCTCAGGAAAGACATGTTGTGGTAAGTTTATTTCTGCTTAAATCCAATATTTTTCAGTAAAGTCACAAATTGCTATCTATGCAACATTCAAAAACTGTAAGATTACTGCACACTCAGGCCTTGAAGCCCTTCTGTTTTCTTTGTTCAAAGACAGAGGTCCTTGAGTTTTATTCAGGAGATGGATCAGTTTATATTCTCTGCCTTTTTCTCCCCCCCCCTCCTCTCTGCTTTTAGCTGAGTGATTTATTTGAAAACTGTGTCACTTCTCTAATTTCCCATTTATGGGCAAGGGGTTGTTTGAAGCAATAAAAGGACATAAGGCCAGCAAGGAGGAATTATGCGGCATCTATTGAAAGGAAATGAAAAATAGATGCAGTTTTATATGAGCAAGGACACTTAAAGGAATGCAAAGTCTTTATCTGCAGATATGTGTTAACATTTTGTTTAGTCTCTGGCTGCCAGAGGAAGACGTCAATTAACTCCTACTTTCCCTGATATCCTGAAGAGCAAAAGTCTCATTTTCACTCTGGTTTCCAAATTAACTTTAAGGTGGAAAATCGACTTTTTCTGTATGTAATGAGATTAAAAAAAAAAAAGAAGGAAAGTTTGTTACAACTTTGGAAGTGGTTGAGAGTATGGAAGAACAATAGTAATATTGTGTAGTATCTTCTGAATGACTGAAAAAGCTTATAAGATACAGAAATTATACAAAAAAATAGAAAAGCAAATAACGTTATGTTTGGAATAAAGTGACTTTTGCAGCAGGGAAAACAAAAAGCCTTTGCTATGAACACTGAAAGTTTATCAGCAGTACTGTATGTAAAACAGTTGATTTTAGGCTGTTAGTAGCTATTATGTCAATTTGCTCTTCCTTCCTTGAGTGTTTCTCTGTGTGATCTGTTTTTACAGACCCTTGGCCCAGACTAGGAGGCAGAGGAGCCCGAACGTTCAGATGAATGGTAATGAGCATTGTCAGAGAGGAGGAAAATTGAGTCCCCGGCTCTGGCTGCTGGGCTGAGAGCTGCAGGAGCTAATTGTGTCAATGATAATGAGACCAAGCAGGCAGCAGATGCTCACGTGCCTTTACAATCCAAATCCCACCAACAAATTCCTCCCACAGAAACTTTGAGGGACGTCTTGGCACCCTGGAGATGGTGATAGACCCAGTCCCAGCCACATGCCACCTGCTAGAGCTATTGTTTAAAAAAGAAGGAGAAAAAAAAAGCCTATTATGATAACAAAGTTGTTTGCTGTCTCTTGCAATGACTTTATGGCACCAGTTTTACCATACTGCATCTATTGAAAAAAAAAAAAAAAAGAGAACATCTGATTCTTTAAAGAGAAACATTTGTATTGAGCACTGTTAACAACTTACTTGGGAAGCCGGATGTTCAGTATATGTTTCATATTCTGCTGATAAAACCATGCCTGCCTTTTTCCCATTACAGCTCCCACTGTGCCTGCTTCCTACAGCAGGTTTACATTTCCACGTTTTCCCATGACATTGAAGCAGGGAGAATTTTTTTTCCTTTTTTTTTCCCAGAAAAATCAGGAATGAAAAATGCAGATACCCTTGCATAGTGCCGTATAAATATTTATTGTGAAATAAAATAAACAACATATTTGGTCCTGATTCACAAAGCAGGCTGGGTGGTGAACTGTGCCTGATGTTTTGTAGGGAGGAAGGCCACTAGCACCCAGGTTTCCTTACTGGCCATTATTTGTAATGCAAGCTTTCTAAACGTTGCAGCAGGGAAAAGTTCAGATTCTTCCAAGTGTCCCTTATGGCCCTCAGAATTTGTGCCTCCTGTGAGGCTTACATCATTCAACAGAATTTAAACTGCCCCTGAAGCTGTTGAAAATAGTTCCATGGATCAGGTTGGTTCTGATCAGCAGCAGGGTCAGAGGAAGATAGAAATGCTTTACAAACACTAGAGTTTCTTCTGGCCCCACCACAGCTGCATGAAGCTGAGCCCAGGCTCTGCTGAAGGTAACAGACCCTTCCCTTGCAAGAGAGTGTCCGGCATCCTCAGAGCATGTTGGTCATGAGCAGCTGCTGGCAGTAGGTGCAGATGAGTGGAGTTTGACTCCACTGTTTGGCTTAGGCTGTCAGGGGAAGATTGAAAACATGCTTTGTCTGGTCTGAAGACACTTGAAACAGCAATCATGCTCCTTTTTTAAACTCCCAGGGGTAGTGGAGAAAGTTATAGTTCCTTAAAAAGCTTGGGTTGAGCTTTTAATTTGACAAACTTTGCATTGCAGGCCTGGCTAAATTCACATCTGCATCAAACCTCAATTCCTTCCTTTACAGAAACTCCACTCCCATGAAGAAAAGAAGTATCAAAAGTGCAGCTGCACTTCCTACCCTGTGTAAAGTAAGAATGGCCTTGAAAATATCATCACAAGCTAGCCAGTATGCTGCAGGGTACTAGGACAAGATGTTAGTCACAACAGAACAGAAATAGTGTGAGACAGATAGCCTTTGAAATTTATTTCCAAATTCCAGTGCATGCAGTATATTAATTTGTTAACATCTGGAATAAAAACAGATGTGGGAAATTCAATGCAAGTACACCGGTATGTAAAGCTGAAACACAGTAAGTGTACTTCAAGTAAATATCACAGATGTTGGCAGTACTTTCCTTATGGGGAAAAAGAGGTCTGGGGTCTCCAGCTACACCAGTGACTATTCCAGCCACAAAGTGGATGCACCCATAGGAAACAGGAGGTGACTGGGCATCTTCATTCCTCTACTCACACTGTGTATGGACTTGAAGGTTGTAGCCACTGTCTTCAGAAGCATCTGGCTCTTATTACTATCTGTATTTGCAATGGGATAGGTAGATGGAAAGAAAGAAGAAAAGAAAAGAAAGGAAGAAAAAGAGAAAGAAAGAAGGAAAGAGAAATAAAGATGCATTAGGATCTGGGCAGTTATGCACAACTGTACCCATAGCTGAGTTTATGTGGCTTGTGAAAAAGTGGAACAGGGCTGCATAGGGCTGCACCTTTGTTTCCTTAGGTGTGAGGGGAAAGAAGCATGCCGTAGTTTTTAGTAATATCCCAGGCATAAATAATGCTGAAAATCTCATTTTACTGCAATGCATTTATTACTCTTAAAGAAAATTTGGGGTAAAAGGCTATCAGAGATATTCTACTTCATGCTTTACAAGGAAATAACTAAACAAAAGGATAAACATAACAACAAATGCATTTTGAGTAATGAGACAATGGAATTTTCATTATATACTCTGCCACATTAATGACTACTCAAAATAATTCCAAAGTGTCTGGTGACACGTTGCAGATGTTTGTTTGTAACAGAGATTCAGTAAACTGTAAGTCTCAAGCATTTTTCTCTCTTGCACTTGGTAAAACTTTGAGAGATAAATGTCTTATTGGTACAGAAAGAGACTAAATACCACGGTACAGCACTTGCCATGCATGAAACATGTACAAGTTTAACTTGCTATTTTGATGCACAGCAGTGCATTGCAAAACTGCCATGAAAATTTACTCATGTAGCAGAAAATCTGCTCCCCTGCCCTTTGCCACAATGATTGATGATAATGTAAAATCTAATTTCAAACTCACTTATCAAGAAAAAAAAAGTTCTCAACCATCAGCAAATGTATAAAATTTAGTGATTTGATATATTTTAATGAATGAGTATGAACTAAGTTTCTCTCTTTATTCCTCTTTCTGGGTACCTAGAATTTTGCTTGAGGGGCTTTATATGGGCTTTTGTCGGGGTCAGGAAGGTATTTTTTCCTGATACAGGAAAAAACAGATACCTGTTTTTACATGTGTCTCAGAGGTGTCAGCTGTCTTTGAGAATGCTGGATAATGCACAGAAGGGACAGTGCTCTGACTGAGAACAGCTTGGCAGGGTTGTGTTAAAGTAAGGTGCAGATTTTGGGGGAAGTTGGGATTTATATTATTGGGATTTCTGGCCTTTCTGATCTGCCTGTCAGCAACCTCTGACCCCATTAGGGATGGCTGGTGCTCTGCCTTTTCAGGTGAACCATGTAACTGATGCCTGATTGAGGTATGCGCTTTGTATTTTACAGATTAAAATAAATGCTCTAGCTAATGTAATTGGGCTTAATTAAGAAGACTGTAATGTACAGAAGGCCATATTTGATAATCCAGTGGCCCATTCACCCTCTAGTGTCTCTTGAAGTAACCCAGCCTCTAATGCATCTCATTATTTTTTTTTTTAAAGTATCAGGTGTAAACATGACTGATGAGATAGCTAATGGATCGGACAAATACAGCATTAATTCATGATGAGCTTATAATATAGTTGTCCATGCAAAAAATCAGAGTGAAATGTCAGCTTTCTTTCCCCCATCCCACTGAATAGTATATGGACCTTCTAACAATTTAGCGGTGGCTCCAAGAGTGAGTGTAAAATACCTGTTTACCTACATGGATATCCTTTTCCCATTTTGCACTGTCACTGCAACAGATGGAATTGTAAAGTACAAAGACGAGGGAGAGCTCTGTCATTAGTATTACTTTGGGAAACAAGCTTGTGTAGGAGGAAGGGAGGGACAGACAGACAGGGACAGACAGAGAAGGAGAGCAGGAAGAAAGAGAAGAGACAGAGAAAAAGCCCCCCAACTTTGTCATTCATTGTAATGGAAATGTTCTCTTAAAATACACTTCTGACTTAGGAAGACTTGTCTTTCACATTCATTACACAGGTGTCAAATCAAATTTTATCTTGCTATGTCTTGTGCACTGGAGCATAGTGTGTCTGACATTTTGTAACATGATGCAACATAAGGCAATAAATCATACCGAAAGTGAATAAAACCTCATTTCTTTTTTGGGGGGTGGGGTGGATGAGCCAAATGTCACTGTGCTAATTTCACTGTGCTACTATCATTATTAAGAAAATCATTTTCTTTCTCTCCTGTCCCTGGCGAGGGACTATTTCTCAAAGTAACTCTTCAAAGTCAAATTCTGTCACCTAAGTTTTGAATATATACCATGCATCTAGGGCATCAGTAACTTTTAGAAGGAAATCTATGCTTGAGAGCTCAATAAAACTCCTTGGAGAAACAAGTCAGACTTTCAAGTATCTTGACCACAGAAGTAAGCCTATTTTCAGCTAAGTGAAAAATTAATTAATCTGCTGTGTAGCTGTGGTTTCTGAAGCAGTAGTGTAGGCAAGTTGAAGTGCTGTTTGGAGACACTTTGTTTTTCTTCCTCAGGTGCACTACCAGGGAATTTTGAATGCAGCTTTTGAGAAGGTTGTGGTGAATAGATACATACTGGGTGGGAATAACCAAGATTACTCTCCAGGAGGCTAGCAGCACTCCGCTCACGTGCCTAACAGCATTCACAATACCACGCTCCGCAAGAAGTGTCTGCTGGCTGCACGTGGGACTCTCCCTTTCCTTTGTAAGGGAAGTCTGCCATGTCAAAGGTGGGCTGGAGTTTAAGAGACTTTCAGACAAAACTCTTTCACTGGCTATGTGAGGAATCAGCCTTGGAAGTGCTGTGATTGTTCCCATGCACCCCACAGAAGTATCACTTCTGGTGGCACCACGCGCTTAAACGTTGCTGCCTTTAAACAAACAAAGGCAGTTCCTCCTCACTTATAGGTTCAAATGTCTGTCAGATGAAAAAAAAAAAAAAAAAAGAAGATTAATGCTTTTTCATTACTTTAGTTCAGAATCCAGATAACAACTGTTGTGTCAATGACATCTTTATCTTCTTTGTAAGTGTAAATGGGTAGTGGCATGACAACGTGGACTTAAGTGATAATGTTACAAATAACCTGACTGGTGAACTTGGGGGGGGAGGGGGAAAAAAAGAGGGAAAGAGACTGCAATAGGTATTCTGCTATCTATTAATATAGATATTGACATGAGAGTATCTCAGAGTACGTCTCTGAAGAAGACTAAGGTGATAAATTGAAATTACTATTTGGAAAGTGATAAAATTTGCATGAAGCAAATTCTGCATATCTAAATGTACTCAACAGTTACTTGTAAGAACATGTTATCATTTAAATATATATATATAATTTTAGCATTTCAGAAGGGAAATTATTTTTTACTATGAATTATTCATCTTCTGTACTCATGTAAAGGGGTAGTGACTTCTTTTATCAGCAAAATACTTTTTATTGACATTAAGAACAGCATTTAATTGCACCCATTTCCCCAATTATTGTCAGAAAAGAGTTTACATTGGCATTTTGGAAAAATGTTTTAGGAATATTTATCAGAGCTGCAAAAAAAGCTGTCCCTGGACTAATGGAATTAGATTATCTTTGAATTTGCTCCACCAGAACTTAGAATGGCCACTAATTCCTTTCTTTGCTCTTTTGGTGTTTGCAAAGGAGTTCACTAAAGCCTGAATTGATATAATTATTGGCTTGGATTGTTAGAGATTTAGGCCAGATGGCTATGGGTTTCTAAAGTCCCAGTTGCTTGTGTTAGCTTTTCTAGTTTGCCTATAGGGTTTGGGGATCAGCAATTTGAAAGGGCTGCAAACTTGTAAAACAGTATTATTCATGGGGGCAGAATGTTCATCGGCGTGACCCAGTACTAAATACATTCATTATAGGCATTTCTATTCTGCGCAATTTGCCACACGGCGCTGGTTTGTGAAAAAAGAGACAATGGCTTATAAAATGCTTTTGAATGCTTAAAAAGACAGAGAGTTCACGCTGAGCCTCCTCTGCTTTTTTTTTTTTTTCTTTTTTTTTTTTTTTTCCAACAAGAACCTTCTTAGTGACTTTGACTGGGCTCTGCTGAGGGTAAATTGGAAGAATCAGAGATTCACTTTTCACATTTCAGGATAGGGTGGGGAGGGGACGGAAATATATGGGGGGAAAAAAGCATAGAAGAGTGATGGTAAAATGTAAAACACCGGTAACCAAGTGGGTAGTGAGTAAAGTTAGCAGGAAAAAAAAAAAAAAAAAAAAAAAAAAAGCATGGTAAGGTTGTGGCTCAAGTGATAAACTTTAAAGGAAGTGCGAAAGAGGGGAAATAGAAATCACACCATAAATAGATACATTAGATAGGAGGTGGTATTGGCTTCTGTGACCTGGCTGCAGGATGAAGCTCTCTTAACTTAGCGAACTGTAGCATTTCTGGAGTACATAAAATACACGACCAACTCAGCCATAAGGTATTGTGTGTCTGTGTGTGTGCGCAAACGTGTTGCAGTGTAAATAGTTTGCAGCTACAGAAGAGAGGTGCGTTAAGGAAATTGTCCAGAACACTTAATCTGTTTTGTGGCGGCTGCTTCTTTAAAACCCTTGGCGTGGATAAGGTGTACTTAGCACAAATTGTCATGGTGAAGCACGAAGAGCTTTTTCAACCAGGGTGAAAAAGATCTGAAGCAGCAGCACGGGGCCAGCCAAGAGAAAAGCAGGGGAACACACACACACACACACACACACACACACAGGCACATGCGGGAGAACCACGCTCAGGCACACGCCGCTGCACAAATCGTGTAGGAGGAAGGCAGGGCATGGCCAGAAGCGTGCGGAAGGCTATTGCCTTGACAAGCAGGAGGGAGAGCTCCCCGGGAATGGGGGGCAGCTCCGCGTGGATGTCGAGGGAAGCAAGGCAGCTAACGGGGGGAATGAGATGGCGGGGGCGCGGCTGAGCCATCCGCCACCCCCGGCTCGTTTACCAGGCGGACGCCCCGAAAAGACGCCGGCTGGTTAAACGCGGCTCCTACAGGCACGGCGCCGGGTGTGGGGCTGGCTGTGGGGCCGGGGCCGGGTGTGGGGCCGGCTCTGGGCGGCGCTGCCCCCGCCCGTCGGGGCTCATTGGCTGCGCCGCGGCTTTGTCCGAGCCCAAGTGAAGTTGCGCGGGGGGCTGCGGGCTGCCGGGCGCTCAGTCTGCCGCCGAGAGGGCACTGGGGAGGAGGAGGAGGAGGAGGAAGAGGAAGAGAAGGAGGAGCGCTCCGGGAGGCGCCGCGGCGAATGGAGGGCGGCTGCGGGCGAGGCTGAGGAGCCGGCAGAGCGGCGAGGACGCGTGGATGGGTGTCCCGGCACGGTGCGTGCGGAAAAGTTTGGTGATCCGCTAAGGTACCGGTACGCGGCTCCTTGCACAGGGACCAGATGTGCGCGGGGGTTAGGGCGCCGAAGGAAGCTTTGCTATAATTGCGCTTTACTTCGCTCGGAGGGATGAACCGCAAAAACTTAGAGATGCAGCACAGCGGCAGTAAGATGCACTTTGTGTTCGTTTTTGCACTGGTGGCGGTGTCTTTCGATAAGGCTGCGCTGGGCAAGAATTTGAAATACAGGATTTACGAGGAGCAGAGAGTGGGATCGGTAATCGCAAGGCTATCGGAGGACGTAGCGGATGTTTTATTAAAAATTCCGAACCCTTCCTCGGTTCGCTTTCGAGCCATGCAGAGGGGGAACTCTCCCTTGCTTGTAGTCCGTGAGGATAACGGGGAAATCAGCATAGGAGCTAAAATTGACCGGGAACAACTCTGCCAGAAAAACTTAAACTGCTCCATAGAGTTTGATGTGATCACTCTGCCCACTGAACATCTGCAGCTTTTCCATGTGGAAGTTGAAGTGCTGGATATTAATGACAACTCCCCGCAGTTTTCCCGGGCTCTCATCCCGATTGAGATATCCGAGAGCGCAGCTGTAGGAACCCGGATCCCTCTGGACAGCGCTTTTGACCCAGATGTGGGGGACAACTCCCTTCACACTTACTCCCTTTCTGCAAATGATTTTTTTAGTATTGAAGTGAGGACAAGGACTGACGGTGCTAAGTATGCAGAGCTCATCGTGGTCAGAGAACTGGACAGGGAGTTGAAGTCAAGTTATGAACTCCAGCTCACTGCTTCAGATAAGGGGGTGCCGCAGAGGTCTGGCTCGTCCATCCTGAAAATAAGCATTTCTGATTCCAACGACAACAGTCCTGTTTTTGAACAGCAGTCGTATATAATTCAACTCTTGGAAAACTCACCGATTGGGACTTTGCTCATAGACCTCAATGCTACTGATCCAGATGAGGGCGCTAATGGTAAAGTCGTGTACTCTTTTAGCAGTCATGTGTCTTCCAAAATTACAGAGACTTTTAGGATAGATTCAGAAAAGGGACATCTGACCCTCCTGAAGCAAGTGGACTATGAAATAACCAAATCCTATGAAATTGATGCTCAGGCTCAAGATATGGGGCCAAATTCCATTCCAGCTCACTGCAAAATTATAATTAAAATTGTGGATGTGAATGACAACAGACCTGAAATTAACTTAAACTTGATGTCCCCAGAAAAAGAAGAGACAGCCTACATTTCTGAAGGGTCACCCCTGGACACTTTCGTTGCCCTAGTCAGAGTGCAAGACAAGGACTCTGGCGTGAATGGAGAGATAGTTTGCAAGCTCCATGGACACGGCCACTTTAAACTCCAAAAGACTTATGAAAATAACTATTTAATCTTGACTAATGCCAGTCTAGATAGGGAAAAGAGATCTGAATACAGCTTGACTGTAATAGCAGAGGACAAGGGAACGCCAAGTCTCTCCACGGTAAAACACTTTACTGTCCAAATCAGTGATGAAAATGACAACCCACCCCGCTTCCAGACAAACAGATATGAAGTTGTTATCTTAGAAAATAACTCTCCAGGAGCGTATATCACATCTGTGACAGCCACAGACCCAGACCTAGGGGACAATGGGCAGGTGACCTACACTATTTTGGAGAGCTATATTTTGGGAAGTTCTATAACCACCTACGTGACCATTGATCCCTCCAATGGGGCGATCTATGCCCTGAGAACTTTTGACCATGAAGAAGTAAATCAAATTGCATTTATGGTTCAAGCGAGGGATGGAGGGAGCCAGCAGCTTGTTAGTAATACCACAGTTGTACTAACCATCATTGATGAAAATGATAATGCACCTGTCATTGTCGGTCCAGCACTACGCAACAGCACGGCAGAAATCTCAATCCCTAAAGATGCTGGAATTGGCTTTCTTGTCACCAGGATAAGGGCTACAGATAGAGACTCTGGTATGAACTCTGAACTCAGCTGCTCCATAGCAGCTGACAAGGAAAACATCTTTGTGATGGATCCCAAAACTTGTGACATTTCCATCAATGTGAGTGTCGAGTCAGTTCCAGCAAAACAATGGGAGTTTTTTGTGATAGTCCAGGATAAAGGCAGTCCTCAGCTTAGTACTAAAGCACTTCTGAAATGTACAGTTTTTGAGTATGTTTATTCATTTTCAAGCACAGAAGCTACTTTGGTAAGCCAACCCTCTTTGGATGTCTCAATGATAACAATTATATCCTTAGGATCAATATGTGCCGTGTTGTTGGTCATTATGGTTATCTTTGCCACGAGATGTAATCGAGAGAAAAAGGACACCAGGTCCTACAACTGCCGTGTGGCAGAATCAACCTACCAGCACCACCCAAAGCGACCCTCACGACAGATCCACAAAGGGGACATTACATTAGTGCCAACGGTCAATGGCACTTTACCCATCAGATCTCACCACAGAGCGTCTCCATCATCATCTCCAACCCTGGAAAGGGGACAAATGAGCAGCCGGCAGAGCCACCACAGCCACCAATCGCTTAACAGCCTGGTGACAATCTCCTCTAACCACGTGCCTGAAAACTTCTCGCTGGAACTCACCCATGCCACTCCAGCTGTTGAGGTAAGGTCCATACCTTGTTTAGCACTCACACATTCGCTTGGGAGTGTGGAGCTGTTCTTCACACAACCTGTGAGAGCAATGGGCAGATAAATTGATGCCCAATGCATTACAGATTTATCTTTAGCTATCACAGCTTTGCAGTTTTACTCCAGTGCATCTGAATCCATTACCTTCGGGAACAGGATTAAATCTGTTATTGGTAGCATTAGTTCTTGGTTCTCCCCTGTAAGGCCGAAACAATGGAGTGTAACATACAGAGTAGTCTGCTCTGGTTTACTGAGCTTTCTCCTTCTTCCTTGCCTTCCCTTTTCCTCTGCATAGCTCTATTTAAGAAGGAGTCACAGAGGATTTATATATAGGGACAATAAAGGACATTGATTAATGGGGATGGAAAACCAAAAGGTTAAATATTGAAACAGTTTAAGTACAGGCGTTCCAATGCATTTCTGATACATGCATACAGTACCCTAAAGTTTGACACCTCCCATTTCAATTTCTGTGTAGTGGTTTAAATGAGTGCTGAGTCCTGGTAACTCCCTATATGTAGTTCAATGAAATTTTATTTTGAATTAGGATCCTGGAATGTCAAAGGAATGTTCTAATCTATGAAATCAAAACAAAACTCCAATTTAATTACTTGTTTTACTTGTTAATAACCTAATTGTTATGGGTTCCGAGGCTAACGAACAGCAGTGCGCTTCCTCATTGTTCAATGTCTTCAGATGTTTTCTGTGGCAGACTGTACACTAATAAGTAGTCTGTTGTACTGCATTATGTATGTGCAGGAATTTGATTTAATTAAACTTTAAAAAGGGAAAAGAAGAAAAAAGAACAAAAACAAAACAAGAACTGAGAGGCTAATTAGTGGTTTTACAACTAGGATTATGAGCTTTTATTTGAAGGAATCAGTCTCTTCATCTTTTCTTTAGCAGGTTTCCCAACTTCTTTCGATGCTTCACCAAGGCCAGTATCAACCAAGGCCAAGTTTTCGAGGAAACAAATATTCCAGAAGCTACAGGTAAGGATCTGAACTGTTCCCCCAAGTGTGCTTTTATATGTATCAGAAAATACATTAATGTGTTTTTTAATCCAAGTGATACATGGGATAATTATATTCCACAATCACTACAATTCTCTTTACAGATATGCCCTACAAGATATGGATAAATTCAGCTTGAAAGACAGTGGCCGGGGTGATAGTGAAGCTGGAGACAGCGATTATGATTTGGGTAGAGAGTCTCCAATTGACAGACTTCTTGGGGAAGGATTCAGTGACCTTTTCCTTACTGATGGGAGAATTCCTGCAGGTAAGAGCACAATGGAAGCTGAACAGGTTATTTACAGTACTGCCTAGCTGTCACTCTGATAAAGCTACTACTGAGGAAGCAAAAATTCTTTAGCTTTCAAGTCTTGTGTTTCCTTCTGTTTCTTCGTTAAATATTGAGCTGAAGCCTTCCCATATCTAGCCAAATAAAAATGCAGATGCAACTGAAAAATCTGCCCACAGCAATGCCTACATTTTACTGTTATTCACATCATCATGAGCTAGTTCCAATCCTCCCCCTTTCCTCAGCTCCCCCCTCCCCCCCAAGCATGATTTGCTCTGTGTCCTTAGATTTTTAATGACTGGGTGGATGTTTTTGTTTAAAGCCAGGCAGTTGTGGTTTGTTAAAAATACACTAAGCTATAATTTAGGAGATGCATTTTCCACAGTGGGTTTCATCCATAGGATATAAACTTCCAGAGTTCAGAAATGGATTGTGAAGGTGGTTGAGAAATATGGATGGCAGAAGATACAAAAGTATTTTTCACACTTAAAAATGAAGTGGCAAAGGAAGAATCTAAATATGTGCCAGATTTCAAATAGTGCAACCCTAATTTTTACAAGAAGGAGCTTAAGAGAAACAATTCAGGGGTAGAGGGCAAAGCAGAGAAAAGGTAGAAGAGGTTGAATGAAAGCAACATAAACACACACCTGTACAGATTCATGTGTTTGAAGTATCATTTTTGAATGTTATATGTTGAATATTAGAGGATAGCGTGGGAAATCACACTGCATATAGACATAAGAACTTTAACATGAGTTTAATAATTCTACAGCCACTGGTTACACCCTAGATCTCATACCCATATCATATAATATTTAATTCTCCCTGTATAACCAACAGGGACTAAATAACTTCAGTATGGTTTAAGTTTACATCAAGACTGATTAATAAAGTAACTCTCTACAGGGGAATGCTGCTTTATAGTGTGGTGCAGCATATGTTCCTTCCTGCAGTGGCCCCCTCAAGTCACCCAGAGCTGCAGAGTTGCTCCTTCCCTCTGCTGCCACATTAAACATCAGTGGGGTAATTGTACCTGACATTGGAACATTTTACACGAAGAAACATGCTAAGCAGGAAAAGAAAAAAAAAGAAAAAAAAAAGTGAAATTTATTCTTCTTAACCGTTTTAAATTTAGACAATAAAAATCCCTTTGCATTTTGTGCTCCAGACCAGGTCTTGTGTCACGTATCCAGATGTTCAGCTGTCTCCTCAACCTAGTCTTGAACCAGAGGCCTTGAAAATTTACTGTTTTATTTTTATATTTTTTTTTCCATAATCTTTAACTGAAATCTGGAGTCCTAATACTTTTTTTCTTTTTCCATCCTCATTTCCCTCAGTTCCTATTGCTTATTCTTCTGCCATCTAGCACGAGGCATGCCTCTTTCTCTCCTGTGGTTAGCAAAGCAGGGAGGGATCTGCTGCAGATCTCAGTTGCCAGGGGAACTTCAAGTGCAATGGCGTTTGCACTGGCGTCCGGCCCTGCCGCTGCCAAGGAATAGCTGTCCCCTTCCCGCTGGGCGGCTGGGGGCTGCCAGCAGGCAGGAGTGGTTACGCGCTGGGCTAACTGAAATGCCTGTTACTCATTTTCAGCTCTTGCAATTCGCTCTCTAAACAGGAAGCCTAAGGGTAGGGTTTCCAAAAGTGCCTGGCCTCCGCCTAATGCTAATTGAATTCAGAGTAAGGAAAACTCCTGCTGAGTACAGATGCAACTCAGTTTAGCTATAAAGAAGTGCATTTAATCTCACCCAGATGCCCATTTGCCACAATGTGTGGTATTAGTCCATCAGACAAGTATGCTGAGCTCATTCAGATGAGACATGAGCTGTTCCAAATCCCCAGTACAATCCAAAAGAAAAAAAAAATCTTCCTGAAGGTTTCCTGTTCTCCATTTTGAAAGGTTTCTGCATTGTTAGTCTGGACACAGCCTAAATGCTGTGAGAAAGCCCTTGCAATCTGTCCCTTTAAGGTGGAACTGGAGAGGAATAAAGTCTTTGAAACTTTCAAAAATGGCATGATTAGAAAGTTTGATAACTGCCCATGAAAGACTTGTTTCTTTCTCTCACTTTTTAAATCTTCACCAATAAGTTTTAAGTTCCGGGGGAAACAGTTGTGCATTTCTCTTTTTTATTCTATTGCTGATTCAAGGGCAGACTGTGACACCGTTCAATTTCCTTAGAGTATCTCTTGATCTTACGCTCGAGAATGCCAGTATTTATTATTTTATACCTAAACTAATCCTGATAACATCAGTAGCAAAGCTCACAATGAGGCAATCCTCGCTGCTAATGAAATGCTAGACCACTGAAAGTCTCCCGTTAATTTACACGAGTCTTCTTAATTTAAAGAGTAATCCTTACCTTCTGGGATAAGTTGAGAGCTGGTCCAGGCACAAAGGATCACTGAGATATCTTTTTTCCTTTCTAACTCTTAGGCATTTCCTGTAGAATAGCACATGTGTGCTTTTCAGGCATGGGAATAAATCACTCTAAGGCATTCCACTCAGTCATACCAAAGTATCAGCCACTGATATTTTCTAAGTGTGTGTTTTTTTTGTTTTGGTTTGGTTTGGTTTGGTTTTGTGTGTGTGTGTTTTAATCAGTAGGCCATTTGCAATACCTTGTACAGTCTGCAGCCTGAACCTATGTTCTTGAAGAAATTCCTACTTGTATAAGAAACGGAGGAAGTTTATACTCGGAAGAATGAAAAAGGCATTAGAAAAGCAAACACTATGATAGATTGTGTAAAGCATAGAGATAAATAACACTGACAGTTTTAGGGTAGCACTTTATCAATCATGGGTACCTTTGAAGCTGAAATACACTATTCAGTTCTACTTACACCACTGCAAAAAAAAATCCAAAAACTTTTGATAAACTGAGTGGATCCAGAGCCGGATGGGAAATGTGATGAGAAAATAAGGAAAATCTACAGGGCATGACTGCAAACATTTAGTTTCAGAAGTGATATTTCTTTGGTATTTAATACATAAAGGATTAAAAAAAAAGAAATTCTGTTTTGCATGGGATAAGCTAACTATTAGTTGATGGGGATTAGGAGAAAATTTTCCTATGGTTAAAATACGTATAACGCAAAGCTTGGCATTGCTGAAAACTTTCTTTGGAAGTATGTGGCTCATATTCAAGTTAGTGCCCCCTGCAATGCCTCGATCCTTTCCAGCAGGTCTGCCAGGTACCTATGCAGTGCCCAGCCTCATGTCCAAGGCTTCATGTCCTAAGAGGCACTTCTTGTTGGAGAGGAAAATTGCAAGAAAAAGAGGAAAAATGCAAGAGAGACATGCCTCTTTGCAGGTCTGTCCATCTGTCAAATAGGTCTTTGCCTGTCTCTGCTTCAAAGGGTCTTTCCCAGACCTCTGCAATGGGAGAGGTGTTTGTGGGCTACTCTTGCAGTGCCCCTTAGTGGGCAGGTCAGTCACTGGCCTCATTGTATGGCTTTGGCCTGAGACACAGCAGGAAAACTAAGCAGTGAAAGAGGGAATTTTCCACCCTTTGGCCCTTCTTGCTGGCTTGGATGCCTTTGGAGGCCCTTTCTTGCTGGATTGGTGCTCCCCTTGTGCCTACACCTGAGCCAGCACAGCCCAGTTAACCTGAACTGCAGAGCTGCAGATGCAGTTCAGGGTGACTCCCCTATAAACCCTGGGGTCACACTGGATATAAATTAAGTATTCTGTTACTGGATTAAAATTTAAATGATTTGGTTAATAGGGTCAGATGTTAGTGGATCACCCTGGTATTTCAACACACAACTCATTGTCAGATCAAAAGGAGATAAGTTAATGGAGATCCCTCTGCACATTTTTGTTCTTTCTTCTGTCTTTCCTCTGTCCGTTTATTCTTATTTTTTACTCTCCTATGTTTCTGCACTTGCATGCAGAAGACTTCACTAAAACAATTGTAAGCTGGAAGGTAGAAACACCTTCATTTTATTTGTTTATGAAACAGTACTGCAGAAAGGGATTGAGTGGCTTTAAGTCATGAGTGCTAATTTTCTCCATGGTTAAGGTATGACATCACTTTCCTACATGTTCTGCATTTTGCTTTCTCATTTTTTGAGAATATTTAAAAATAAAAGTACATTAGGATCCAGAACATTTGCATTTACTACTGTCGTGCACACAGAAAATGAATCCAAACACCAGGTTTGAATGGCTCTGATCTTTAGAGAAGTTCAGCTCTTGTCTGCCTTGGGTGTTAGATGCTGTTAGTATGATACCTGCAAACAAAGCGGGATGTTCACTCTTATCTCCTCTCTCTTGCAGCAATGCGACTGTGCACAGAGGAATGCAGGGTTCTGGGCCACTCAGACCAGTGCTGGATGCCACCACTGCCCTCTCCCTCGACTGATTACAGAAGTAACATGTTCATCCCTGGGGAGGAGTTTCAGTCACCGCAGCAGCAACTACAGCAGCAGCAGCAGCAGCAGAGCCTTGAGGAAGATCCGCAGCCTGCTGACACAAGTGAAAAGAAGAAGAGCTTTTCAACATTTGGCAAAGACTGTCAGGGTGAGGAGGAATCGGGGGACACCTGCACCTCCTCTCTCCTCTCTGAAATGAGTAGTGTCTTCCAGCGCCTGCTGCCTCCCTCACTAGATGCCTACACAGAGTGCAGTGAGATGGATCGCTCAAATTCGTTGGAGCGCAGGAAGGGACATTTGCCAGCCAAAACTCTAAATTACCCACAGGGGGTGGCTGCCTGGGCAGCCAGCACACATTTCCAAAATCCTGCCAACAATGGGCCCACTCTAGGGACTCACTCAAGTGCGCAGCCTTCCTCTAAATGGCTGCCAGCCATGGAGGAAATCCCAGAGAATTACGAAGAAGATGATTTTGACAATGTGCTCAACCACCTCAGTGATGGCAAACACGAACTCATGGATGCCAGTGAGCTGGTGGCAGAAATTAACAAGCTGCTGCAAGATGTCCGGCAGAACTAAGTGTTTCAAAAGCCTATTTTTCCATATTTATGGAAAACTGGAAGGAAAAAAAAAAGAACAAAAACCAGACTGACGAGAACTGGCATTGCCAATTAGTTGCATTTATCATAAATGTGTCTGTGTATGTTGAATATTAAAATACTGTATTTTCATATGTACACAATGCAAGTGTGATTATCTTTATCTGTATTTTAAAAATACATTTGTACCTTATATTTATGTGTAATTTAACAAATAAATTTTATTTTTGTACACCCACAGCAAGCATGTTTTCCTAAATGTATATAGATGGTACCATCCCTGTCAAACACCCGTCATTCTTGCCACACAGGCATGTAGTTTAAAAAAAAATAATACTGCTTTCCATTGTTTCTTTTAAGTCACAAATGTTATGAATACAAATCCAAACCACTGAAACATTATCCAAACATTAGTTTCAATAACTGATCCACACCTTGTTGCAATGTTTCATTCTTGTAATAAAGAGTTGTCAACTCCCATGAAGCCTAAAATGTCCTTTTTATTTTGATGTTTGGTCAATAGAGTCATTCTTCCATTTAATTAATGGGTTATTGTAGTCTTGGGTCTTCCTCTGTTTTACAAGTAAATGTTTTCTCAAGTGGACAAATCATGGAATTCAGTGATGGAGCTTCTAACACTATCTTTGCCTTAAAAAAAAAAAAGAAAAAAGGTAAATTTGTTCAGCCATTGTTACTGCGCAAAGCCAGCTGAAGTGAGTGTTGTATACCTGAAAAACAGCAATAAAAGCAGAATTTCAGACCTCAGGCTGAATTCTCACCCTATGTAAATAACAAATTGCAGGTGACTGCTTTATGCTTGTAAATGACACCAAAATAAAATGGATGTTGCATCTCTCAGGAAAACTATATTATTTTACATAGCAGCTATTTTTTTTCTCATTTGAGAAACATGAGTGGGTTCTGGATTCCTGAATCTTGTTTTGGGAGAGTTTTACTTTATAAAGAGCCAGACAGAAAACTAGTAGTTTGGCCTTTCATTCCAGGTTGCAGATGCATATTTATAGGATATATTTTATACCAGAAGTGTGTGTAAAGTCTGGCATGACTTTATATGACTTTACACTTTATTCTGGAGACCTGCACTTGTAAACCTCACAAGTACACTATAGAATACTTTTTAATTATAGAAACAGAAAATTCTTTTTAATATTAATCTGAACACTTGCCAAAATTTGATTTGTCTGCATAAGTTTGTTTGTTTGATCTGTGCATAAGATAATGTTAATCTCTTATTGGTTTCATAGTGCTGTAGCTGTGACATCTGTAGATGTACAGGTATTTGTTGGCACCTAATGGAGAAATTCACACCTCCACCCCTCAAGAGTTTACGAGTATAGCTATGCCAGTTAGAAATACCAGGATCTCAGACTTCTAACCAAGTATCCCTATTAGCAAAAATCGTAATGAGGATGATATCACCAGCATGTGATTTTGTCAATATTATTTACACATTTAAGAGAACTGGCTTATCATCATTGCTTAAAGATTAACAGTGGAGGCCATTTCCATCTTGGAAAGTTCTTATAGCACCTTTGATATGCCAACAAGACTTCAGTCTCATTCAACTACATCCAGTAACCAAAAAAGTCCTTTCCCAGGCCTGTTGCCAGTGCCCAGCCAGAGCCAGCAAATTCTCTTGGATCACACTTTTCTCACTCCCAATCCAGCTTCTAATTGTTTCCATCCATCTCCTTCCCAATGCCTGACACACAGGCTACTTTTATTCTTTGTGCTTGCCTGGGCCTTGAGGGCTCTAATAGGCCTTACAGGCCACAACCAGCCTCAGCTGGGCCTCCCCCACACCCTCTGTCTGCCCAAAGCCTCCAGATTTCATTTAAGCTCAGCCCAGGGCCTCCAGTTGGTTGTATGTTGGTTCTTTCTAGCTATAATTCCTGAATGGAGCTGGGATTTACTTTAGAGCGATGTCTCCAAACCCATCTCCAGTTACTGCTGACTGGAGCCCTCAAAGAAGGCTTTGTGCTTTCCCCTCGCTACACTGGGGGCAGCTGATGGACCTTGTTACCAGCACCTGGCTCAACCATCAGCATTCAGGTACTGTAGGATGATCCCATGGCAATGAGGGTACTGCCTGTGCTGGAGTTGGCCTGTACCCCCGTGGGACAGCCCCGTTCCTGGCACTCCCTGACAGTTCTCTCATGTCTTGTGTTTGTCCAGAGCCCTGTCTACTTACAAGCAAGGTCAAGTTGACTCTGAGACCAGTCTAGGTGCTGTAGTAGTCCCACTAACCCTGAAGATCACAAGGGTGTAGCATTTTTTCTTAGAGAGGTGGTTTCTGTCTTACTAACTCGGTTCCCTCTTTCAGTTTCCCTCATCTTTCTATTAGTATAGTTTTGGTCCTGCCCGCCAAGTTCCTTCACCCCTACTTCAGTCTCCTTTCACTGCATCTCTGACTGATCTTCACTGACTCATCTTGCCTGCGTGCTAATCCTGTATGGCTTGTGGCTGTATTCCTGTGCTTATGAAGTACTTCATGGGTACTGCTAACATCAGCCACGACTGAAATTCCTAGTTTCTACTTCTTCAGCTGGATCTAGTTAACATACATTCCTCAAATCCTTTCTTGCCCTAACTTTTCATATATAGCTGTAAACTCTGCTGGATTCCCAAGTTCCCCCACACCTTTTAATGGGCCACTGGACAGGGTAGCAGGAGGTAATGTTCCCACCACACCTACTTGATGTTGTCTTTGCACAGATGTAGAACAAGAAAGGGAGGCTCAGGCAGAGCAACAGCTCCTGAGACAAAATTCATGCCTGCTCAGGAAATCAATGGTTATTTGATTCTAGCCTGGAAACACATGAAGTGTGAGGTAGCACCAGGGACTGGAAGTTATGTTAAAAATGTACGCCAAGGGAGTTTGGCAATAGCTAATAAATGTGGAAGTTATTTTAAGTTTTCTATTGACATGGATAAAATGTTGCTGTCTGTCATGAAATCAACAGCAGAAAACAAAACTTGCCTTCAAGTAGTGCAGATCCCTCCTTCATAAATAAATGCAGATATTACTTCCTGTTTCCAGAGGAGAAAATATTAGACCTTCGGGCGCAGACTGGTTTGCGCTGTCTGATGACTTGCAGGGCAGCCTGATAAGCTCCATTTTCACAGTCCCACCATCCACCAGGGATTATCAACCTGTTTTAAATTTAAAATCCTTAAATCAGTTTATACCCACTGGCCCATGTCACATGGATAGACTCAATGATTTAAAGAGCCATTGTTTGTGGAGAGAGCTTTCCAGCAAAAATATGACAAATTAATTTCTCTAGTATTGCTAGGCATCCAAGTATCATAAAATACCTAAGGTTTTCCTAGAGGGGATTTCTATAACATCACACAGTAATAGTATTTGGTATGTGCATTGCTGCAAGAATATTATCATGTAAAGGGACCACCTATAAGACCAGTGCAGACTCCAGCAACAAAAATAGTTATTTAGATTATATGTATGTTATGTTATTTAGATTAATACAGCAGTCTGAGCTGTGCTTATTATCAATAGGAAGCTTGCTAAAAGTTCTGGAGGTTGTGATACTCGGAGAAAAATCTGTCTTAATTCTACTCTCAGTTTAGTTTTCCTCTTTTTTTTCAGGCTTCCCCAATAAACATGGAAAAATACTTTATATATGTGTTAGTGTGAAGACACATGCACACATATATATACACATGTATAGGTGAATCCTAGTGCCAAATATCTTCTATGACAGAAATAGTTCAAACTGATATTCCACAGATCAAAAAACATAAAATATATAAAATCTTGATTTGCTACATGTTAACAAGTAATAGAGGATTATGGATTGATGATGTATTTTAAGCACCAAATCTGAGCATGATTATACTGTCCAGAACACTGGGTTGCTAAAACTGCTATAAACAGCTGTAATTTTATTCTTGAAGCCAAAAAGTTTTCCGCCTTGGTATCATAATGATAAAATGGTCTTGAAAGTCATCAAACATTAATTACCAAAATAATGGTAAGTACCGTGTGCTGGTGGCTCTGTTATTGGTGCCATAGGTGAAATTCATAAGACTTCTGAAGAAATAAAAAGCTTAATTAATACATAATTGACCATTCTTTTTCTCCAGACTCCCAGCATGCTTTCTTTTTCAGTTTTCTCTGAGTTTGATACACTCAAAAATATACTGAAATAATGACTAGAGAGAGTAGGTTGTTTCACCACTTACTTAATTTGTATTTGAAGTAATTCTCTGACCACTGCATCACACTTGACTATTCGAGGTCCATTAGCATAAACACATTGAGAGGATGTGGAGGATGTGGCTGCAAATAATGTCTTTGTTGCATTATGCACCCTGATCATGTTTATAGTTACTTGGTTTTAGAACAGCAATTGAAAGCAAACAAGAGCTACCACAAAATATTTAACCTTCACCATTTCCTATATTATTTTATTTAAAAAAAAAAAAAAAAAAAAGACATTCATAGAAAATGCCAGGAAACTTAATTTCCTCCTCTTCTCTGCAACCTGTGGAGAATGTCAGATGTTTCCAAAGATTAGAAGAATTGAAAACCTCAGTTGTCAGATGCATATATGAAAGAAACCTTCCCAACTGCAGCAGCTAGACTGGGAAAAGGTTGTCTGCAAGCTGTGAAAAGGCTGGATTTATGAAGAAAATCTTATATTTAAACTTTGTCAGGAAGGACACACACTTGAAGATTAGTTCAAGTTGTTTTAAAGAACAAACACTGAACTGTCTCTTGTTTAATGAGCATTAGAAGGCTAACGTTATCTAAACTGAGATCCCTAGGAGACTATTGCATAATATGCTTTTTTTTTTTTTTTTTTTTTTTTTTCCCCAGCAATGCAGGTGGTTACAGGAAGGAGAGAAATTGTGCCTTAAATGGTATCCCTGGATCAGACTCTGTCCTTATATAAAACTTACCCTGCAGCATATTCTGTAACATAGTTTACATAAGTAAGGAAGTAATAATACTTTAACTTGAATCAATAAATCATTGTAATTAACAATTCCGTTGCACTTTACAACCTTGGAGCTGTAGAACCATAAATGACTAAGTGTTTAAAAAATAAAAAGAAATGACAAAAAGAAAATGAAAAGAGAAAAAAAAAAGTATTCTGGGATCATTTAACCTATCATTGAAAAAAGGGGCCTCTCTGAAGAGGCACTCAGGAACAGTTTAATCTATACTGTAAAACCTATTTACAACAGAGTTGGTAAATAATACCTTGTTAATTAAAACTCAAGGGACGCTCATCAGAAATGTCTAATAACCAAAGCTGACATTTGACCAAAGTACACGTTATCCTAAAACTAGCATCTCCATGTCTCCAGTTTCTTAATATGGCTTTTGTTTAGTACTGATTCCAGAGAAGAAAGCACTACCTAGATGCTCCTCGAAGGACTTTTATCATTGTAATGACCACACACAATGAATGCCAAGTAACCTTCAGAAGTTTACAAAGTCACAGAAGAAAATCTTACCCAATTTAGATTTATCTTCACCCATTTATGAAGAAAAATGTTTTTAAGCAAGTGTCCTAAAGGACAGAGCTAGAAAATCTCTTGAGTAACCCTAAGTTTACCTAACAGTTTTTATCATGTAAATCCAATATATAGAATCTCAAAATACGGATGTCATCTTGTTGGTTGAGTCTATTTCTATTACTTAGACAAATGCCAATCACCCTGAGAATAGAGGTCACTAACTACATACGTTCCCATGTAAATACAACATCAAGTTCTCTAGATGTTAACGTATCTGTGGCTGGCCACACCAAGGTTTGTCACTGACTGAGCACAGTAGGGCAAGTGATCCTTTGCCTAACTCTTTTTACAGGCTTGGTATATTGGAGGTTTGCTGTCTGAGCACACTCACACAAAACTGGGCTCTGGAGAAAATTACAGGAACAGGGAAAAGAGGACTGCACAATGAAATAGGCACTGGAAGTCAGTTGTCTTCCCTTCCAGGTGGCCACCCCTGAATTCTCCTCATGGGCATGTTTTCTCTCTGTGGCTGGATAGTATGTGTTTTAAACATTTAACAGAGACAGCAGCGTCAGTGGTAAGAATTGAAATCATATGGTAGGCTAGTAGTTTGTACAAAAAGTTTAAGATTCCTGAGTAGAGAAAATGGTTTGAAGCTGAAATTTCTTATAGCTCCAGTAACATTAAAAGCCCCCATTAAAATTGCTTATATTTTGTGAGGAAAAAATTGTCATATGCTCTTGCTCTGAAGTTAGGATTGATCATAGTGGATTTTTCTTATCTTTTATTTTTAACTTTTAGCTTTTATTTGTTGAACTTTGAGCATTAACCCAAGTCCCATATGTGCTGCAATCCCATCTTCTCCCTCTGTGGTCCCTGAGCATTCCTGCCTGTACTCTTTGCTGCCAGTGTTGCTCAAACAAGGATATGGTGATCCAGTTGAAGGAGCTGATCTGGCTGAAAGCCAGTGGCTTGTTCATGATTTCACAAGTGCTACTGCAGCAATGTGTTGGGAGTATACAGCAGCCTGGGCTTTGGTTGGCATTGGCTGCTACAGAATTATGCTCTCGATCCCTGCTGAACATGCAGCTATTCTAGTTTGAGTATTGCTAAGAAGGTAGCTATGGGAGCATGGAGTACAGGGCAGGCTGCAAAATCTCTTTTAAATGCTAAGTGTTTGGGTGACAGACTCCTAATCCAGCACTTTAGGGCTGCTCTGCTAGTAACACACAGCTGAAAATGGTTCATGTGTCCGTGGAGGGTGATCTTTCCTTGTACAGTGGAGGCTTAATCCATGCTGCTATCATCTGGTTTGCTTACTGACTGGTTCAGGTGTAATGTTCCCTGTCAAGGGGAGTGCCCCATTATATTGCACAGAAAGCGTGTAAACACTGTAGATCCCACTGTGTTAAGAGGTACAGGCATTTTCTTGTGCATTTGGCCTAAAATTGCTGTAAAGATTAGGAAGAGGTGAGTCCTAACTCCTTTGTTTCATTCAAATAATTCCTTCTTCTTTTGTCCCTTCTTGTTGTGGGGACTAATACCCTTCATCTCACTGAAACCCTGAATGAGTTTTGGGTAGGAAATATACATATGAAGAAAAAACACATGCCCACCCCCCCCCCCCTTTTTTTTTTTTTTTTTTTTTTGGACTAGTAGCAGGAAGTAAAGGGGGACTGAGAAGCCAGTGCTCTCCTTGGTGGTCTAGAGCTCTGTGCAATTTGCACAGTTTTTACAACAAATTGTGGAAGTGACAATTTTGCATTTTTTTTTCCGTTGAATTATTCAGTGCAAAATGGTATTTTTAAATTGCAATATTTACCCGCTTGGCAAGACTTGTTTCCAGCTGGTAAGCCAGTGTCCCGGGGTCCCCATGGCAATGTTAAGTGGAAACCATGAATTATTCCTTAAAAGGAAGCGTTCTTCTGCTGTGTACAGAAAATAAAACAGCCTCTCACATATGGCGCTGTGGCGGCTGGCTATAATAACTTGGCATAACTTAGTTTCTTTATCTTTTAAAAAGATAAGAATTCAGCAGTGATTATATTTAGATCTCAGAGTATTCAGCTATCCAATTATTATGTACAGAAAAAATAGCTATGACAAGGAAAATAAGCAAAGTCCATATAAGAGAGGATTGCGTTTGTGTTGCCTTTCCACAGGCTCCAGCTGGTTTTGAAATAAAATGGTTGCTCTCTCTGCACATAAACAGATGTGTTACATGTTTAAAAGTGCATTGCCATAATCATGGCTGAAATGGGATGGGGGGCACATGTGAGCCTGGGACTCAATTTTTATGTTTTTGTGATGTTTTTTTTATTTTTATGTGATCATGGTCAGACTCAATTTTATCCTGGATGGGGTTCGTAAGAAAGGCTAATTGCTGATGTCCTGGAAAAAGCTAATTGTAAGAATTTTATACTCTTAATTAGCTGAAAGTACTGCCTTTGTGTGAGAGTATGTGCAAAAATCCACTTCCAAATTGTACAAGAATAGGAAAGGAATAGGTTAAAAAAAATCTTTTCTTTTTTTTTTTTTTTTTTCTTCCCATGTTAATCAGGCCTATGCTACAACAAGTAATGCTTATTATCCCTAATATTTGCAAACTGGCAGGTAACCTGCCTGGCTTTCTTACAAATGATGACAAACAACCA
The DNA here is from genome assembly GCF_047663525.1 of Anas platyrhynchos. Classification (NCBI taxonomy): domain Eukaryota; kingdom Metazoa; phylum Chordata; class Aves; order Anseriformes; family Anatidae; genus Anas; species Anas platyrhynchos. Next base: position 40,816,053 of record NC_092590.1, read on the forward strand.
CAGCAGCTTAGTGCATCTCTGACAAAGAATGATGGGTACTTTTTATTCAAATAAAATGGAAACATAAGCTTGGTAAATTGGCAGACTTGAAACCACCTGAACTTATTTTGACCCATCTGGCTTTCTTAAATTCTTAGAATAATTAGGTCACCTCATAAAAAAGACCATGCTGATTTGTATCCAGTCTAGAAAAATGCTAGTGGCAAAATCTGTTTGTCATTTTTTCAAAATATCAGTGGGTAATATTAATATTAATATTAAAATCCTTCTTCATCCTCAGGTTTGGATTTTGTTGTTCTTGTGGAAGTTTAAATCTGACCTGGTAAGTGCTATAACTTAAACTTTTGCTAGAAATCAGAAAGCTAATGTAATTCAGGCATTATAGTCTCAGTGGTGAAATAGTTGAATGGCATTTGTACTGTTTTAAGAAACCAAGCTATACTGTCACAATCATGCCTTCTGACCTTTAAAACCCGTTAAACAAAAACAACTGTAAAGATGTATGTTGAAGGGCAACCAAAATTCAGGTCTCTTCATTGATTTTTGTCTCACTGTAGTGCATAGGACAGCAAAGTATGTGCCGTAGATGTTTGAATCTGTAACTTTATATGGAAAAAAAAAAAAAGCAAAAGAAATTTATCATTGAAAACTGATTTGTAAATAGCTAAAAACTGAATGGCTTTCCGCCAACAGGGGTGAACAGAACATTCTGATGCTCTGCATTATTCAGCACGTATTTCTTCAACATCATTTACAACAGTCTTCAACAAAACAGTCATAGATAATAAACATCAGTTCAGGTGAACTGTGCAGAGCAACAGTGAAGACTTGTCAGCCTATGTAATTTTGCATTTTTGTATGTATTAGAGTAAATTACTTCACTCCCTCATACTGGAAGAAAAGACTGCTATATAGAAAAGGTGCATACAGGTTATTAACCACAATGTTAACATACACGATTTAGGCAAAAAAGTCATATATTAAAAATGTGTATGAAAAAAGCCACCATGATTATTTGGCAATTAAACTAGAATGAATCTTTAAAATATATATATATATATATAAAGCTTAGTTACTTGTATTCATTTAGACTTGACTAACAGCCAACTGCAAAATAAAAAAAAAAAAAGAAATAAAGCTTATCATTTAGATCATCTTCTTGTAAGTGACTGCACACACTATGGTGTTGCAATAAGCAGTATTCTTGATGCAATTTCTGAGAAATACATATATTTAAATATAAAGTGATATGAGATTCTATATTTGGAAAATGTTACTGTTTTGAATTTTTTTTTTCTTTTACTTTAGATTAAAGTATAAACAGATACTGAAAGAGAAAATGCAGAAGTATTGGTGATACTATTCTTTCTGGGTTGGGCACAACCCAGTGTGGGTTTAGTCTTACTAAAAATAATTTATGGTATTATTTCATTGAAAATGCATCTGAAATAGAATGGGAAACCATGTATCATCAGTACCAACTTTAAATAATGTGTGAAAGAGTAAGAATAGATACTATTTCCCTTAAACTCAAAGGAACCCTCCCAAAAGACACTGCTGTTATGAGAACTTGATTTAAAAAAAGCAAGTAGAAAATATGCATTCTCTTTGAATTCCTATCCTGCTTCTTTTCCCAAACTTTGAAGGAAAAGGGTGGGCAGAGGAAGGGCTTAGAGAATGATAGTACTGTGCTGTAATTGAGTTCCAGGACTTAAATACCTCAGAGAAGGTACAGAGCTTGTTTGGAGGCTTTTAGCTAAACTTGCCTTTCTGGATAAGTCTTCTGAGTTGGATCTTGTAATTTGGGACTGGTAGATCTCATGAGGTGTCTGCTGCCTTGCTGTTTGCAATTCAGCTGAGGCCGGTGAGGACTGGAAGGGGGGTGTTGCCAATGCAAGAGCTGATTCATCAAGCCTGGCAGCTCCAACACTGTGTCTGCTCAAAGCTTGGCTAGGGACCGAAAGTGCTGGAAATCCATATGTTTTAGTGCAAGGAGTCTGCGTGAATTCAGTGTGTTGTTACCTGGGCTGCTGGTTGCATGGGTGGCAGCCAAGCACAAGGTGAGTGCATGGTGGGCAAGGATCCTCTGGCTGGCAGGACCAGGGAGGCTTATTCTGCCAGCCCATCTGCCAACTGCCACAGTGGCATCTGCAGAAGGCTCTTTCTCACCTTGCTTGTGGGATCCATGGCCAAAAAGATTTGTTTACACCCCGGAGGTCTGACTGAGCTGGCCAGGTAGCAAAGGGAGCTTCTGGAGAGAGCCCAGCTTGTAACACAGGGAGTGAAGAGTGTTCTAGGGAAGAGGAGATCTGGCATCTTTCTTTATTGAGTGTATTGTCGTCAGTAATGGTCTTTTTCACTGAAAGCAGCAACATTATTATTATCTCTCCATGGAGTCAATAGGCAATAAATGAAAGCCTGTCTGACTTCAGAAATGAAAATTGATTCCTTCAATTTGGAGACAGCTTGTGTTCTCTCCATCCCCCTTGGAACCTGAACACACAGAAACTTGTGCCAAAATTAAGATGCTGCTACAAGAATATCGGATGCAATGCTCATAAATATCAACAGCAAGCAAACACAAACAAATGTGGGTGCAAAAGGGTAGTGTCCGTTCGGTCACTCTGGGGGCAAATCCAGAATGAGAGAGGAACGTCACCCGGATGGAAGGTGCATGAGAAAACATTTCAGCCTTAATTTTTCTCTTGAGAGTTCTGCAGTATGTTCCCAGGCAATTTAAAGAAGAGTTACTTACTGTACACTGCAGAGGGTTGGAAGAGTGTCTTCGGGCAACTTAGTTAAATATTGAGCCTGGGACACACTGTATGAGACCATTGAAATTAAATAAGATATGATAGATTTCTTCTAAAGAACATTAGCAGCAATGTTATATGTTTAGTAGCATTACTCAGTTAAATGTTATCTTCCCACAAAACATTCTTAGAAGAAATATCTGAAAGCAGAAATAAGGGAGAGTATGCTGAAGTGTGTTTCAAAGTTCTTAAAAACATCAGTTTTGCGGAGTAGTGGAGACAACATAATTGTCCTTTCTTACTTACCTCATAACTTAGAATACTTATTTCAGAAGAGATTATCAATGAGAGAGAAATTCCAGTTGCAGTACTATAGGAATTGAGTTTGCTGTTTTATCCCAACCTACCTGGGGATGTCTGCCTAGCTCTGGCTCCCCAGAAAGGCTTCTTGCCCCTGCTGGTCTTCTCCATAGCTTTAGTGAGCTATTCTGTGTCACATGAGATTTTAATCATATTGGAAAACTCTCAGATGAGCCCTTAGGAAAATAAGTAATTTAGTACTCTAATAAACTATTTAGAAAAGTAGCATTTAGTAAGCTTAATTTAGTAAGCTTACTTAGGCACAATTTTCTGGTGTCTCCTAGAGCTCCAGTATCTGTTAACATGCTGTTCACTTCAGCCAGCACTGGTTGCTCAATTGAATCACTGAATATTTATGGTTGTTTAATATACTGGGCAAATAATAACATAGAATATGTATCACTTGGACCCAAATGTATTTTATAACACAATGTGCAAATCAGCAAAATACATTGATCCAATCTGTTTGACCAAGAGCACTATTTGCTAAAATATTTTGGATGTGTTGTCTTGGTATGGGATTGTTTTTTGTTTTGTTTGTTTTCATTGCATTTTGAGCACATCAGTTCAGAGCACATTATATATTAAAAATGAAAGCAGAAAGACTTACATCCCAAGTGAATTGAATTGGCCTGAGGACAAAAAAAATATGACTGAACACATAAAGTACTTAAAGAGCTTTTCATAAACTGAACATCAATACTCTGAGTTAGTATGGATGTTCTTAACTTTACAAAAGAATAGATTTTTTTTTTTTTCCAAATGCACTTATTTTGAAAGGTGTTCAATTAGGCCATGGTTGTTTAATTATGAGTGCATAGAGAATAGTGCTGCTCCAGCTTAAAACAAAACACCAACATAATTAGACCACTGACAAAAGCTTTTTGTAGAAGGCCTTTGTAATCAGCCATAGCTAAGTACATCAAACAAGTGCAATAGGTTCTTTGGTCACAATGATCCTATATTATAAAATAAACACTTTTCTTCTAAGCCTGATTGAAGGGGCAAGTATAAGTAGTTCAGTGACTTGAACCATAGCCCAAGTGAAAAACAGACTCTTCAAGTGACAGGTGGAAAAATAACAGACCAAGCGGAAAAGATATAACAACTGTATCTGTAGTATTCATTGCACAAACAATGAATAAGATTCACAGCTTGCTAGAAAGTTAGTAAGAATTATTCCAGTTTTTACAGATGAGAAAAGTGATACAGACATAGGCAAGATCAAAGACCAACTGAAAACCGTAAGCAGGAATTAATGTATGAACAGGCGGCCTTATGCTGCAAAACTCAAAACAGAAGGTGAAGCATTTTCAATAGAGTTGTTTCAGACAAATTAACCAGTACTGCTATATTGATGCAAACTTTTGCTGTACCAAGGCACAACAAAATTTGCAGAAAGGCAGTTGAAGCCAAGTTAAACTGCATTGCTGATAATGAAAGCTGCAGCAAATGTTCTCTTACTGCATTCTGGAAAATCACAATTACTTTTTTGCTCAAACTTATTCATATAAATAAAGCAATTTAAAATTTTCAAACTGGCATATAAAAATATGCTGCTTTCTAGCAGGTGCAGTATATATTAGAAGTTAGAAATCCAGGGTGGACAAATATCTCTTTAAAAAAAAAAAAAAAAAGTCTTCTGAAACAAGACAGATCCCACTAAAATTAAAAGAAAACCACACTTCTATATCTACTGGAGTTTAATGCTGGGAGGCTGGATCTTAACTGATGTGTTGATAGAGGAGTTAAGTTTTCTGCTGGATAGTGAAAATGCTTAATCATTGGAAATGATCTTAATATAACTCTGAATATACATAGGCCTTATTTCCCTCCTTTTCTCTGTTCTCTTTTGAGATGCAGTTTATAAAGAAGTTATTTGGTTCCCTAACTGAGAAAACTGACATGTTAAAAGACCCATTTCCCATCTGTAACAGTAAAAGCAAAAGTTGAGACACAATGAGGGTGAGGTGTCCTGGAACTTATTCAAAGAGGACATTAGCAAAGGAAATGGCACCTGGTTTACTGAACATGAAAGCTGATCTCCAAAACTTTACAAATGGAAAATGGATGTCTTCATCCTCCTCCTACATCTGAGTTTGTTTTTAAAGTGACTCCTTAACACAGAACATGATCAAGAGAAAAGACTGGAGTATTAGCATCTGCTTGTAGCAGAGAAGTGGAGACACTAGGCCGGGCTGGAGGCGCCTGGAACAGTCTTTCTACCAGGGCATTCCACACATCCCAACCCTATGTGGTTTGCTTCCCATGCTCTTAAGAAGAGGAGTTGCAAGACCCTAACATTTGCAGCTGTGCATCTTGTATAAGTGACAAAGTTCTGGAGACAGTTTTTCTTCTTTTCTCACTACCATCTGTCCCTGTGGGATCTCCTGTGCTGTTCTGTGTTATGGTAATTTGGTGTACTCGTAGCACTGAGTGTGTTTATTTAGCTGGAGGCTATTGGGTACTACAGTGATGAACAACAGAGGTGTTTGCCAATAAAATGTTTAAATTTAAATGTAGGTTTCCAGTTTGTTTTATATTTTTAGGACTTTTAAGAAATAAAACAACTTATAGGAATTAAGAAACAACGTAAGAAAAAACTTATAGAAATTGCAGGACTGCAAAAGCTAGTAAAAATGAATAATATGGTGATTGAAAATGAGGAAAAAAGCAACAAAACCAAACAAACCAAACCAAAAAAAAAACAAGACTTGGAGACCCAAGTGAAGGAGCAGAATGTGTAATCTAGTTCAGAGGCTGGAAGAAGCTCTGTGTAAGCATTTCATTCAGCAAAGCGTTATGGCATGGAAATTAGAGACATAAAGTACTTATTAGGTTATGCAGGCCATTTCCCAGTGCTGGCAGAGGAGGGAAGAAGTGGAAAGTACATCTCATGTCACCCACGTGTCCCCTCTGGCTGTACTCAGAAATGACAGGAATACTCTCTGGTGGGAGCCACACCCTGGCACTTCTGGCCAGGGGGAGCTTAGTGGACATGAAATGGTGATGAAGAGGGAAAATTCAGGGGCTGCTCATGGAGGAGGGAAAACCCTTTCCTTTGTGACCTGGGTGTGTTCAATTTATTGGCATTGGAAGTGAACAGACTCTGCAAGGGTAATCTGGTTAGCTGTCAGATCTGTTCTCTCTGTGTCCATACACCAAGTGCCTTCCCTCTGCCTGCCTTCTCTCGGGCTTCCATGGTAGAAGTTCGTTTTTGGTGGGCAGGAGGTGATGTGCCAAAGAGGATACTTGACAGCAACTTGGAAATTTTGCAAATAAGAAGAATAATGGCATTCAAGCTCTCTTTTGACCCAGAAGACAGAAAGTTCTAAAAGTAATATCAAAGTTTCACTGTAAAAAAAAATAAAATAAAATAAAAATCTATTTGGTTGGCCTTAAACTGCTTCTGGCTAAAAATAACTGAATTTTAACTGAATGAGGTCGGTCTGTCTGTCTCTTTGTTTCCTGTTCAGCTCTGGGTGCTTTTTTATTCTGTTTTTGAAGTTAAATTCCTGTAACCACTACTACCAAAGCCAGATCACGTGAGGCAGCAATTCAAGACTGAGTAATTTTGTGAGCCTTTTTCAATCACCCAGCCACAGGCATAACTACAGCTGCCAAAAAAGAATCTAAGTGTGATCTTTGTTTTGTTTTGTTTTGCTTTTCAGTGGAATTTTATTCAATTATTTTGTCTGGGTTCGATTTTTTTTTTTTTAATTTTTGTATATTTTAAATATGATGGCAGATTATTCTGAAGGCACCTGACAAGGTCTTCGCTTTGTTAAGGTTTTTAGAACTTTTCAGCACATTTTTAGTTACAATCCCTTCCTACTGATTGCTGAGGCTGTTTGCCTTTTTAACATGGACTCCCCATTTTAAAATGGTGTTTTATGTCTGGAGTTTTATCTATTTTATATATATATATATAAACAAATTACTTATCTTAGCATGTGAAAGGTCCAAAGTGTCCAAGTTATGAGTTTTAATGATTAATGAAAGTTTTGTTTGTTTGTTTGTTTTGGTGAAATAACTGTTCTTGCATCTTGAATGGTGACATGGTGGGGTATACCAAAATCTAGTGGGATCTAATTTTATTGCAAAGATTTTCTACCCTTTTCTGAGACTCTGGACAGCAAATGTTTTTGCAATTGTTACCATACAATATTGGCCAGATCTGGGAGTAATCAGTTTATGAGGTATAGTGGGTCTGATCTTTGTGGTGTCAGAACGGATGTGTCCTTTGAAGTTATGGCTAAGCAGATTTATAGCAGCTACAGTGTCTGGCCAAACTGATTAACTGATTATTACTCTGGTTTTGGGAAGACTTGCCTTTGATCTCAGGTACTTTTTGAATGAAAGGAGAGCCTAGTGGACAGTACATTACCAAAAGTTTTATACTCTGTCAGTGCTTTAGTGTATGGACCTGCAGAAGATCCCCAATTACCTTGTTGCTCTTTCAGCAGAAGGGGAAGACCAGTGATAAGTAATTTGTTTCAAAAACAACAGTGACAAAACACCTTTTGGAGGAGTCCAGGAAAGTTCCTGGTCACCTTCTTAACCATGGGAGGAGGGTAACTACTATTAGCCTTTCCCTTGAGCAGTGACCAGCAGAGGGGAAAGAATAAATCCATCTGGTGTCTGCGAGCTGTGCAGGGCTATGAGGCTTCCAGTGGCTCCCAAAAAATTAAGGGCTGCTTCCTGAGCAAGCTCAGACACACAAGACTCCTGCTAAATCAGATAAATAAGATTGTACTACCTCCTGGGGGTGAAAAACAAGCTAGCAAAACTAGATATCCATAGAATACAATTATTGTTAAAAGTCGTATGAACTGCCGAATGGAAATAGATATTTTAATACTCAGATCAGAATGCTGTGAAAAATAAAATTAGTGTTGTGTGTTATTCTTTCTTGTTTTTACTCCAGTTCCACTTGGGGCTGCTTTAGGACCCTCATAATGAGGAGAGACAATGTCTTGGGAAAATAGGGGATGGGACTAATGATCACATGTGAAAGGCCATTAAAAATTAGCATTTATCAGCTACCAGTTTTTCTAGATGTTGTTCCTAGTTTATATTTTCACTTAAAATGGTAAATAAGGAGACATTTCTTTAGCCTGTAAATCATGAATTGAAATTCATGTAAACTGTTAACTTAGAAACTCAACCAAATAGGTATTGTGGTTTCATTCTAGTTAAATGCTTCACAAGCATTCAATTGTGAGTCATTGAATACTGATTTAATTATGTACTGCCAAATCATGAAAGGTTTAAATACCTGTTGATTTTTCTCCCCAAAGGCTTGCCAACTTGTTTATTACATAGAAATAGATTAACAAAACAAACAAGCAAGCAAACAAACAAAAACAAACAAAAAACAAACAAACAAAAAAAAAAAACAAAAACAAAAACAAACAAACAAACACACCAAGCAGTTAAGATGTACTATGTGGTTGAGAAAGGTATGGAAATGAATCGGGCAATAACGGTGTTGTACTGCTAGAAACACTGATATTTAGTGTTTATAAATATAAATAATATTTATATTATTTATATTTATATTACAGTAATATAAATTGTATAAAATTTTAAGTAAAAGAAGTATTAGTAGAAACTGGAAAACACTATATAAAATATGAATCGTGTAATTTTTATATATATTTTCATAGATATTGACACTCCGGATCAGTCTCTCTTACTGAGAATATGTTCTGACAGAGCTGAGAATAAAAGGTAAGAGAGAATTATTGTGACCTGCATGTACATTTTTGTCAATTAGTATGTGTGTTCAGAAACAAAAAAACATGTAATAAAATTCAGTGACATGCAAAATATTTTTTTTTCCAATTAAAAAATTTCAAAACTTCTTTGATTTACAAAAATCCTTGGAACTTTCCTCTATTTTCTTTTACATGTAGCAAATAAGAAGTTTAGCTTTACATTTTGACTTTTTTTTGTTTGTTTGTTTTGGTTTAAAGACTATAAATTTACACACATATATTATTGTCATCTTTCTAAACAAATAAAGAAATTCAAGTGATATAACTAAAGGGTTTATTTATTTATTTATTTATTTTACTGATACTTAATATGTATCCCTGAAATACTTCATTTTTCTGGCAAATAAAATATGCTTTCATTTCATAATTAAATAGATCATATAATGCTTTATTACACAATAATCTAAATTATACTTCCATATTTTTTTTTTCAAGTATACTTACTGTGTTGACTATCTTATCTACATACTTTTCATATTAAAAAATATTTAAGCTTTCAGACATAATTATATTTTATGGCAGTAAGTTCTGCATAATTATATATTAAGAGGAATAATTGTTATCAGTTTTGAGAGGCATATTTTATGAAAGACTATGCAAATACTTGATCTACATTCTGTTTCAATATTGTTTAAATTAAAAGCCAACATTCTTTAGGAAAGTGTGGATATAAATAAAATAAACTTAATGTGAAAATAATTAATCATTACTAATTTAATTACTGAATACGATTGTTCTTTTATCTCGTGTAATCTTAATAGTGCTAGTTTAAAGTTCTTGAGTTACCAAAAACAGTTATGTCTCCTGAATATGGTAACCTTTGCATATTCATCAACATGTGAAAGGATCAAGTGAATGACACTAGATGAACATAAACTATAATTAATCTGCCTTCACCAGGTCCATTTTAAACTATTGTTGCTAAACTTCCTTCTAATTTTAGATTTAAAAGGAAAAGCTGGTCTTATATCTAGATATTTAACAAGCTTGAAGTAACAGGGATGGCCTCATATATATTTAAAAAAAAAAAAAAAAGCCTTAAACACAACTTAGATGTCTACTGGCTCCTTAGCCAATCATCCATCCAATCACCCAAATCAATCCTTTTTATTCAGTAAGTAAATTTTTTTCAACCTCTCTCCATCTGACAGTATTTACTTTTGTGATTTGATCTGGTTTTGGATGAGCCGTTTTTTGTTTGTTTTTTGGTGGTGGTGGTTTGATTCTGCTCACATGAGCAGAAAAAAAAAAACCCTCTACCTGGTATAGTGCAGCTGCTTGTATGTTTTCCTGTAAACCAGATCTTAGTAATGCACTTCATTTGAAAAATTATTGCATCTCTGCGGAAGATGAATATTACACAAATATTGTATTATTTATTATTATTTATTGTATTATGCTTAGACTAACAACTAGTGGTCTTGCAACAAGAGTGATAAACACGTGCTCAAGAACAGGGGATTGTCACATTTAAATTTTTAATTTGTTAAATACATGTTAAATTTTGTTGAGTTTTCTGAAGAGATGGTTAGACCTCAAAATGTTAGAACTATCTTATGATCTAAACATCCATAATATTATTGAGGATAGCAACTTTCAGAGAGGAAAAGTAAACAAATTTTCAGCTAATGTATGCATTACCTAGCTATATTTGCCATGATTAATGACTTGTATCATCTTTCTTCAAGCAAATTATTCGAAGAAGTTCATTTTCAAAGCTTATGCAGACTGTGACCCCGAAATATTTGAAAAAATTGGGGTTTCAAGGCTCAATACTGCAAATGTATGGAATTTTTATTGGCATGGAATAGCTTCATTGGCGTGAGAAATTATACTGAAATTAAGTTTGGTAGAAAGTCAACATAGGTGGCCAGTGGTAATGCACAACTAGGCCCTCGATTAGAAAATACTTATATAAGTGTAAATAATTTTCCTATTTTAAATGGAATGATTGTATAGGTAAAGATTAAAAAAAAAAAAAATATTGTGTTTGGAGATCAGGGTTTAAATTACTAGCATAGAACCCCCCTTTTTTTTTTTTTTTTTTTTTTTTTGTGCATGTGTGAAATTGTGGTGACTTTATATATTAGTTAAATTTCCATTGGAGTTCACGCAGTAGTTTAGTGGGTCTAATGATAAAGTTGCATAAGCATTTATGAAGAGTGAAGGCATCTCCATACCTTGAAAAAGTGGATCCTGGTCTCATTTTCTCATTTCCTAAGCAACTAAATTATTAGTCATTAAATTAGTCATTAAATGTAACATTTATTTTTTTCCTAAGATGCGATGATTACTGTATAGATACAGCAGTATGAATGACCAGAATCAAGTGTAATGAATTTGTTCATTAGTGTAATTAATTAATTCATGTTGGAACAGGCTGCCCAGGGAAGTGGTTGAGTCACTATTCCTGGAGGTCTTCAAGAAATGTGTAGATTTAGAATTTAGTAACATGGTTTAGTGGTGGATTTTAGTATTAGGTTGAAAGTTGAACTAGATGATTAGTCTTTTCCAACCTGAATGATTCTATGAATTTATTTTATTTTTTGTATGTCTAATCTGTAAATTTTTATTTTAAAATTATCCTCAGCTAATCTGTCCTAAGGAAGTGCCAGTATTTTTGTTTTCTTAAATATACTTTTTAGTTTATATGGAAACAGAAAAAAATAAATTCCTTAGTAAAGCTGGTGAAAAACTGTCATTTGTGAACAGTGAGGCACTAGACATGAATAACTCTGTGTGAAACTACAAGAGGGGAAGCACTTGCCTTTTTTTTTTTTTATTGCCTGCTTTATGGCTTGTAAATGATAAATGAAAGTTACTAGCAATGCTCTGCAGTAATATTTCAAATTATGTTACAGAATATACTCTAAAAAGTATTGAGTTATAGTAGAATCAAAGAAAAAGGCACTCATTTTTTTCTTTCTGGTAAAGCGTGTTATATTAGAACATTCATCAATGACAATTTAAAAATTACAGGATGCTACAATGATTCAACTTCAGTGTGTTCAAACATTTTATTTAAATAACTTTAAAAAAAATTATGCCTGCTATTAACATTTAGACTTAGAAATTAAATGAGGCTAAATCTCAGTGTTAAAGTATAAATCTGGGTTGCTGTGGGTGCCACCTAGCAGCCCACAAAGCACTGAAGAGCCTGAGCAGCACAGACCCCATAGCACAGTATTGTGAACATTTTTCCTAGTGATGCTCCCCCCATCCAAGACACGTGAGAAAATTTGCATTGACACATTTTTATGATGTTTTATTTGTGGCTGTTGTTGAAAGATGAAGACCAAGAAAAAGACATTATCCTAAAGTGGGGCTGTGGATAGTGCCTATGGTGTCCTTTAAGCCCTCTAAAACAGGATCCTTTTGTCAGCTCGGGCGAGCGGCGGCTCTTTAACATTCTGAACCTGCTATGGCTGCTGGGGCAGTTCATCACCAAAGAATAGAAAAGAGCCCCTGGCATATCACATGGAAGAAGAAGGGAAAAAAAAAAAAGGCATGGGGGGAGAGGGAGGAAAAAAAAGTCCTGGGCGCACAGACAGTGCATTGTGTAACCGGGGTTTAAAGAGCCGGCCATTAGGTATATTTCATAATATGAAAAGACAGACTGAGTTTGGCCCCCTCGCCTGGTGGGATCAGTGCTGTCAGTGCCATTTATTTTCAATCCCCCGTGATTTCTGTATCCCCACAACCCTTTTGCATAAAAATGAACCATAAAGGCAGTCAAAACACCTGCTTTGCTGACAGGCCCGATTAAAGCTTTGATTTATCCTTCCAAGGGAGAGCTGATCTGCTGTTGTGGGGGCCTCGCGCTGGTGTGTAATTCATGGGAGGCTGAAGGTCTCCTTTCTGTGTCCCCGAGGTTCAGCTGTGGGCCTCTTTTGTACCTGCTGGAAAGTTCGGCCAACTCTGAGAACACCCACCCCAGCTGGAGGTCGGGCTTTTTCATCAATATCAGTTTGAGTTTCTCGGCTCCTGTTATTAAGTGACAGTAAATTACCAAGCTAATTTGGGAGGCTCCCCAGCACACGGCCGCGCGTTTCTGAGGAGCCCTCTCTGCTCCCATTGTGGCCTCTGGGGAGCTGCTGTACCAGATGGAAAAGAATATTATTGCTTCCCCCCAGCGTTTTCCCATCGCTGAAACATTGACACTCGACATGTAAGGCTTATGTCATGTGGGAACCCTTTCTTCCTTTTTTTTATGGTGAAGTTTCGTGCTATGCTGAAACCTTCGTTGCAGGGGTTGCCCTGACTTGGCTACCCACCATGCACAGCCTCTCGAGGCTCAAAAGCAGCATAGCAAGTGGGAGCAAGCCTCCTTGTAATCACTTGTGTGTGTGTAGAAGCTTCAAAGCTTTATTGCTGTAACTGCAAAACTAGGTATTTTTAAATGTGCTGGAAGGTTGAACTGGCTCTGCTTTTCAACATTAGGAAAAAAAAATATATTAGTGGTTTCTGGGTGTATGAAGTCAGTGAACATGTTTTGTTTTTAAGTAAACCCAGCCTGTATGCTGCATGTATAGTCCCTAAAGACTTCAGGATATTCTGGCAAAATTGTCTTGTGAGTACATTTGACCTATGCACTATCATCGATCCATTAAACCGCTAAGCTGTTATAGAACCATAACATGGTGTAAAAGAAGGCTGAGCAAGTCATTCCTTGTGGATCAATGTTCAAGAATTTCCAGAAGTGAGACTTTTAATTGGAAAACATCTTTTCACTGAGACTAAAACAATCTAAGAACAATGTCTGTGTATTATTATTTATAAATAAAATGGAAATAAATAGGAATTAATGCACGATCAAACAGCAAAAATATAACATGCTGTTTCATTTTGATAAAAGCAATCTTTCATTTGGCCAGGTGCAACATTAAAAAAAAAAATCTTGAGGGATAGAAAAAGTTCTTTGAAATTCAGCAAAATCCATAGTAACAATTTCCTATTAAAAATGTTGTTTATTTATTGGAGAAATTGTTGCATTTTTGGGAACTGGGACTTAAAGTGTGATTTAAAAATAGCTTTACTATGAGTTCTTTAAATCACAGAAAAAGACTGTATGCAAAATTTACTTTTGCAGTAAGTCTACAGAGTGAACATTGTGCAGAGTGTGAAGTAAAAACCTAGTTTAAATTTCGAGGTGATCTTCAGTCAGGGCTTTCTAAACTTGTTTCCAGTCTGGGCTTTCCAAATGATAAAGTTCAGCAGAACTTGACATGGTGCAACAGTCTTTGATAGACCATGTAGGTTATGGTGAAATGGCAGAATTGGAGAACACCTGGCTGCTTCCTCCCTTCACGGTGCATCTCCTTATGTGGGTGAGATTTTTGTACAAGAAGGAAGTCAGTGCACAGCAAGTCAGTGCACAGGACCCAACCAGCCTCACCGGATGTTTAAAGGTACAGTTTCCCAGCTCCTACAATAGGCACCTGCTTCATGATGTAGAGGTAGCCCCAAACCCCCAGGGGACTTAGTAAGTGTTCATGTGTTCAGTTTGTTGGTTCCAATAAGAAGCAGGGCAAAGTTTTGTGAACTAATCTGAATACTGTTTGTGAACTTGAATTTTTACACTGCTGAATGGAGCACAGAAGACTAAATCCATCAGTCAGGTACACTTGTATAGTTATATTAACTGAGGCTGTATGTAACAGTAAAAAGTCTGGTGTTGGTGGAGCATGGGTTCTAAGAAGGGATTGGTTTGTCTATTTGTCAAGTTGTTGTTTGCAGGGAGGGAAAACTTGCAGTCAGCTATGACTAGCTACTGCAGATTTAAGCTCATTACATTTTCGCTCACCTATTACAAATGCCACCATTCTTTTTCACTTATACAGAGCATTTAATTTTTTTTCAGGTCTCTTTCCCTCATCCATAGATTTCTTCACCTTGAAGGATCCTTCTCATTGCTATTTCTTTGCTTATATTTCCTACAAGCTACATTTTTCTTAACTGTCCATGAAACTGTAAATGAGAATTGAGTGCTCTTTCCCTCCTAAACTTCCATCTTCACCTACCTTCTTTCTCCAACCCTTTTCATCCCTGTTTCTTTATTATCTGCATTGTTCCAGCTTACTCTTATCTTCATTCAACCATATACTTCCCTGAAGTTTAATTTATTGAAATATGAATAAAACCTTACCAACTTTCTGCCAGTTTCCCAGATACCTTGAAAACATCTTAAAAATATTGTAAAATTCAAAATCATTTATGAACAAGTCACTTTAAGGATTTCACAGATACTTAAATTGTTGCTAAAACAAGTCTGTGAGAACATGCGCTCCTCCTTTGTTCCTCATATATATCAACTTGTGGTGCACACTAGAAAATAGCATTGAATCCCATTAGTGTTGTGCATGGGAATTAAGATAATTTATATAGGTTAAAACCTATGCCCACCAGCCTTATGTTGCTTCTGCAATAGTACTGACATATAATGGCATGTCCTGATCGAGAGTTGAGGGGCAGGCAAATAGAGAAGTCAAGGAGAAATTCTAAAAAGAAGGGGCATGAATGGCTTCTAAGGCATTGGCATGTTACTCTGTTCATGTTTTTGTTGACATGTCCTCTTTCTGGTCAAAATCTACTGCTAACCCCAAAGAACATCCCCTGTACCCCTCATACATGTTTCAGGTCTAGATTTATCTTTCCACTTTGGCAAATTACCATTTATCAAAGGGACCAGCCTCATAACAATCCTAATCTTTCTATCCAGTTTCTCCAGTGAGGATTTGAGCATTGCTTGCTACCTGCTGTACCTAAAAGAAGGGAACAATCAGAATCTGACTGTACAATACTCTAAATACTGTGTAACATAATAGATTCCAAGCTACCTTGTAAGAGATATTGCAAAATTATGAAAAAAACAAAAACATTTGAATTTCATTGTGTTGAGTAGAAGGGAGCACAGTGGGTGATGTGTAGGTACAGGACCAATGATTCCTTATTACTTCTTTAGTATGTTTTATCAAGACTATATTCAGAGTACTTCAAAGTTGTTTTTTTACTCATACATATATCTTGCAGTCTCACACAATGGTGCTCTTTGTGAAAAAATATTAATCATTGTTACTAACTATATAACAAAAATACATATAGGACTTGGTAAACTTTTTAAAACAAAATACAGAAAAAAGCTTCAGATGTAAATGTCCCAGAAAAGGCTTGGCAACCCTGAAGCAGATGTGTAGCCAAATCTCCTTAGCTTGAGGTAAGTACAGAAGAAAGCTCTCAGTGATATTCTGGCAAATATCCAAAGCTTAACTGTGATTGAAAAAAATGCAAAAGAAAATAGAAGAGAAACCCATACCTGTTATTACAGATGATATATTAGTTTTAAGGTCTTTTTATGACAGAACGCTTAGTTTTATTTTTTAAAGTAAGTTTTTCTATATGAAGCAAAATTGCTTTCTTATACATACCAGAGCAACTTTATGAATTTTAAATCACTCACCCATAACACATATAATAAACTTTGGATGTTCGACACAACTGGTTTGAATAAAATATTTGCTTCTCTTTCTGGTCTTTAAAATGTTACTTAGTCTAAAAACATTCTAAGCATGTTCATCAAAATGCAAAATTAATAGAGTGAGTATTTCTTTCCAGATACTCTCTTGTAATTGATTTTGCCAAGGGTAGTTTAGTTCAGATGCAATCTGTTTGTTCACTGAGAGCCTGCTCATTTTATTTTATATAATTTCACTGTTTTCTATATCATGTATTTTTCATACTGTAAAAATTTAATTTTAGTCTTATTACTGAATGCTTCTATTTACTACTATATGCAACATAGACTTATATAAAAAAGGACAAGAGCAGCTTTCTGTCATTAAAAAATATAAACTTGACCTCACATGAATGTAGCATTTTCCATCTGTTAAAACTGCAACAAACTAAAGAACTTTACATAAAAATCTCATATAGGTCATAAATATTCTAAAACTGACTCTGGATACCACCCTGGCTCTGAAGTTTTGCTGCTGACTTCAGGGGTACAGGGCTTTCGTGCCTACCTGGTGTCTTCTTACTTGTACAGCTGATAAAACTCCAGATCTGCAATGGGGTCTAGTGGAGTCATGACTACAATGGGATTTCTTGTAACGCACTCATGAGAACTAATCTTTACTGGGATAGATTCAAAACTGGTGGGTAAATATAAGCCTTTTGGAATACTATACCCATTTGGAAGGCAGCCTTGGGAGTACAGCATATCCAGAGAAAACTGAGTTTATTAAATATGCAGTGGTCAAAAAACAGGGAAAAAACAGAGAGACCAGTAACATATTCATATGACTTCACTTCATATGACAAATTCTACTAAGGAAGGAGTACCTAAAATAGCCAAAGAGGATTGTTTTATAAACAAAATCAGAAAAACGAAAGGCCTGACAATACTTATTTTCTCTCTTCTTATTTGAAATACTCTTCTAACAACTATACCACATAATGTGTGCAACTATATCCGAGAGTTTATAAAAAGTTTCTCATGTACAGCCAGAGTAGGCTACTTACCTCCCAGGGACTCGGATAGATGCAAGTCAAAGTCACTTCAGGCAGTGCCTGACTGGGCTCAGTAAGTCCTCTCTTGACAAGATCTTTCCTAGGATAGACATCAGCAGAGAGAAAAAACATATGTACGGAAGCTACCTCATGGTAGCTACAAGTGAGCACAAGGACTAAAACCAACAAAGAGTTTCTGGGATCAGACAGACACTGTAGTCATGAGGAGAGGAACTGGTGAAAATTACACTGACTGGAAGAGCCTGATTTGATAAGGGTTTACTGTTTATCTTTGGTTTGTTTAAAACATCTTCCCTGTACATGTACAAGGAGATTCACTTCTAATATTTTTGCTTTTAGTTTGTTTACTTGAATTTACTCCTGAAAAGGTTGAAGCCAGATGGAGAAAAAGAACATTAGAAAATGATGCAGAGCAACACCTTTTTTTTTTTTTTTGGGGGGCCAAGGCTCTAGTTTTAAAGCCTGAAGAGAACAGCAGCACATATTCAATAATACATGTTCTCTAATGAAACACTGATGATTATAGCTAGATGAATTTTATCTTAAACAGAAGTGTGTCCTTAATGTTTTCCATAACAACAAATTGTCAGAAAAGAACAGTAGTTGCTGCAGTCTTGTTTGCTTTCTCTGTTGGTTCAGAACATGACTATGGGTTCAGCACAGGTCTCATCAATTTCTTTGATGGTCTGTTCATGATCTTGGGATACTTGCCACCAAAATCTGACTTTGTATGCACATATCCTAAGTTACATATTTCTAGGAAACAGATACTCCACATTCTCACTGCCTGAAAATAGCTGATCTTCTGCTAACTAGGCTAGAAATGTAGTTTGAATGAATTTTGATGAGTCAAATGATGTTTGAAAGCATATTGCAAGGAAACCAGACCTTTGGCTACTTTTAAGCAGGTATCTAAATCTGCTTTTTATCTCCTTTCTTACATACATCTGCTTTTGAAATCCAGATATAA
This sequence comes from Anas platyrhynchos, assembly GCF_047663525.1. Classification (NCBI taxonomy): domain Eukaryota; kingdom Metazoa; phylum Chordata; class Aves; order Anseriformes; family Anatidae; genus Anas; species Anas platyrhynchos. The sequence goes on from NC_092590.1 coordinate 40,834,442, forward strand.
TCCATATAATCTACCTATTAATACTTCAGGCTAGTGCATCTATCTCGTCTCATCTCATTGTCTGCAGTGAGTTTTTCTTTACTGAACACCAGTCCAGACTCATAAACACAATCAGGCTTGTTCATTGAGATGAAGAACGCCTGAGGACTGCTTATAATTGCATCATTGATTAGATATGAGTCAATTGTCTGCCCCTTGTGAAGACTGGCTTAAAAGAGAAGGAAAACCTAGTTCCTTCCAAAATGAGGAAAATACAGGTTGTTGGAGGAGTGCTGTAATGAAAACTGAGCTACTGCAAAAATATGACAGCTGTATGTACTATGCATTGACTGTTGATATGCCCTTACAATCAAAATGGTGTACATAGAATTGTGTGTTATAGCTGCATTTGCAAATTGAGTGTCCTGTTCCCTCCAAAGGTTGTCAAACTAATTTTTACCCAAGATCAATCTAATAGCACTATAGTAATAAGAAAGAAAGATGGTTTGTGGGGATATCTGGGAATATATTTCAGCTTTCTGAAAGAGCCCCACTGCTTAGATCAGTATTTTTGTCTACACATTTGGCTTGCAGTCACACTAGTTGTGTAAGTAAAAAGATAATGATCAGAGACCACATAAAGCTTATAATACTATAGAGACAAAATAGAAGCTTTGGCATAACATAACAAATTATTGGAATACTTAACAGTTTCTTTGGATTTGTTCAAAAGCTGTTTTATCAAAAGAAAAAAAAAAAAATAATTTCTGCCTGGTAGAGAAATAGGTGCAAGATTAATTAGTTTCTATGAAGGAAGGCAAGGGACAGGATTCATTACAGAATATAGTTCAAAGCCTTTTTCTGTTCTTTCATGCTCAGAATGGTAACCTTAACATAGGTAAAACTACCTCTGAGTATACAATATTTTAAAAATTATTTTCCTGCCCTTCAGAATTCTTTCATATTGTTATATATTTGCAAAGCACCTCAAATTTAAAGTAGGAACTTTGAAAAAAATGGAAAGTGAGAGCATATCTCAGGCAATAACTGACCTAAAGTAAAACCTGTGGAAAGGTTTTTATGCTGCCCATATCAAAGGCAGAACTCCCTAAATAATGCTGTTACTATTTCTGACCTGAAAAGAAGTTAGCTTGCTTGAGAGCCTGTTTTATTTTTATTTTTTTTCTTTTAAATTTGTTATTTAGCCTAATAAGTGATGTTATCTACTGCATAATAGTAAGGTTTCATCACACCAGCAAGAAATCCACTCTCCTTGTTGTCATAATTTCTAATGATAATATTTATTGGAACTTCCATCCAAATTTCTGGGCTTTAACATTAAATTTCTCTTTGTACTTGGCTATATCTAGCAACAGTTAATGTATTCATCATAACTCAATGAAATCATTTAATGGCAAGGCACAGAGTTCACTGGCACAACTTCTTGCATGTCAGAATATTTTGATGAACAGTTCATGAAAGACAGTCTACAATTTACCTGGAATATGAAATAAGTGACATGAATTTGGCAGGGCTCTGAGTTATCCTGTGCAAACATTTTGAATCAACTTGTGACACTATGAAATATGTACCTGAAATACTGGATCCAAGGAACAGGGATACAAATAAAAAAAGGGGGAGGGGGGATGGCGGGGAGTGGATGACGGGGGGTGGGGGGGAGGGAGGGGGTGACGGGCAGGGAATATTTTTGTGCCATTTTTATTAGAATTGTACACCACTTATGAAAATAAAAATATTCCTCCTTTAAAAATAAAGCAAAAGAGTGGTATTTTCATTTTGACATTGTCAGCTTCTGGCTCAACAGTGACGTGTGGATATTTGTCAGCCCAGAGGATATTTTTCCAGTAACACAGTGTTCTGAATAAGTTATTCATGAACACATGAGCACTGAGCAAATTCTGTTAGTATTGCTTTTGATTGAGAAAACAACTGCAACAACTTATGTTCTCCTTTAACTTCCTATTCCAAACACTGGCTGACTAACCACAGATTTGAATGAACTTTCTGTGTCTGGTAAATCCCAAACCAACCTGACGTGGTTTAAATATTTTTAGTTAACAAACACTGTTATTGAGGAAATCAAAAAGAAGGTGAAATGGTAGAAGTGATAATGCTGGTTTTTTTTGTTTTGTTTTGTTTTGTTTTTGGGGGGAGGGTGGGTGAGAGGAATCCTGAGGCACCAGGATATCTTTCTTCTTCCTCTTGCTTTCTCTCTTTCAATAGGGCTGGGATCTGTTGTTTTTCTTAAGAAGTACATTTCAAAACATGAGGAAAATAAAGAATATCTTAACAGTTAGTAGGTGACTAGAAGGTGGCAAAACCAGAAAGATAGTAAAAAGCTGTTTTAGAGCCAAGATCTTTTCAAAATTCTCAGGGGGTGGGAATTCATACTCAGCAGACTCAGTCTGCTTCTGCCCCTAAGGGATGCTGTAAGCATGGAATAATGAATCTGAAATCTATTCTCTAACTTTAAGCTCAAGTATAAACTTACATAGCTTGCAGGCTAGGAAGCTCCCTTTGTGAAACATTTTTGGTCTTTTTCCTATCCACCAGAGGTGAAAAATAAATTTCACTGGTAGAATGTCCTCTACTGCAGGAAGGAATATTTTTGGCCACAAATGAGTGTATAAATCATGCTGCAGGACAAATATAAGTTTATAATTATATATATATATATGTATATATTTTCCAGTATTCATTATTTTAAACAGAATAAGACTTGAGTTTAACAGGCCTAAATGGAATAAAATTTCCACTTTCAAGGCTATTTGTTCTCCCCATCTCTTCCTCTGCACAGGAAACTCTTATTATGTGGCTTAATTAGAAACATACTTCTGGGATGAGAATGTACAAGACATAATGTTAGCCAGCTGAGGAACAGAGACAGGCTTCTTTGGCAATCTACTATCTGATGAAACAACAAAGGTTTGGAAATGAATTATTCAAGACCATACTCAAACTATTCAGGAACCTTGATATGGGGCTTTAAAAAAACAAGCCTGGAATCCGTTTAGTGAATTTCTCCAACTCAAGTCTCCTGAGGTTTGATGAGCTCCCTACATGGGAGTAAGAAAGAAATGCATTTTTATGATCTTGAGAATGGGAGGAGAGGGGACATTATCATTAATGAAGTGCCAGCATTTCCACCACTAATACATATCTACAGGGAGGGCTGCATCACAATTACAAGAATGCAGTATGGAGGCATCTACCATGAAAAATAACTTAGATTTATATAATGTCTATACTTTGAGCCAAAGTATAAGAAATATTTTTCTGACAAAACGAATAATCTTGTGCAGGTGAGTGATTGTACCTGTGTAGATGAATCCAATTTTTCAATGAGAAACTTCAAGTTGATAAGAAAAGCAAATATATTCTGTGAAAGATGTTTAATCAAAACCTATTTTTTTATGGAAAAAAAAAAAAAGGATCTAGATAGAATAATTACACTATTAGATTTATAAATGACCCACTTCATTGAGATGTTTAGAGTTCTGATATGAACTCTCTAATTCCACACAGCTGTACATGAAAATATATTTCTTAGCAAGATCTAATGAACATTTGCCAGTCAACTCTGCACCGTGGAAAAAATTAATTAACTCTGAAGTTTTGATTCATCCATCATCTTTATTAGTATGTATTAATATTTACTTCACACAAGTCAATAGCCATTTTATGAAAATACTATTTAGAAAATAATATAATCACATTTAAAGTCTTTATATCAATCATTTGAATGTTTTTACTTTAGCAACATGCCAAAGAGTTGAATAATTAAAGACTTATTTGATTTCAGTTGTTGATTAAATTTTAAGAACTAACCTACAATTATTTCAAGTTGAGTATCATCACTCCTAATATAGAAAAATCAGCTTTTCTCTCAACACAAGTAATATCACTGTAAACAAAAATGCAGTCTATCGCCAATTATATTTCCAATTCATATATTCTTTCGTTATAACCATTGTAAAGTTTTACAACTTGATTTTTACAAGTATTTACTTGTTCTCTTAGTCTGAGAGTAAATGGGGCAATGGCAAAGAATGGCAAAATGCAAACATCGATACACAAAAGCAGTTTGTGTGAATTAAGTTAAAATGGAACTAAAAGCAACCTAATCTGAACACAAATAGGTTCAGTCCAATTTAAATCATTGAAGGCACAAGGCATTCACTGCAGAAGAGTAATATGAGCTCCAGTTCTACCTTTAAGTTTCATGATCTTTATCTGCCTTGCTAGGATACAATGATAAAGTCACAACTATAATAACTGCATTAGGGGATGTTAGCAGCCAGATAAATCTGGGTCACGATCAGCTCGGAAGTGGCCAAAAGAGGCAATTATGGTGATGTTCCTCTGATATGAATTAATCTCTTGGTTACTCAGTCACATTGCTGTAGTTACTACCTTGTTACTGCAATATAGTATTACTTACATATATTCATAAAGTGGTTGATTTTACACCTTTTCTTGAGCTTTTTTAAATATATGCATACATTTAAACAGCAAGTAATGTAATTTTATAATAGTAATGCATGTCACTGATTAACATTTATTGTTAAAAGAGCAGTGCTTGTTTTCAGCTGTTAAATAGAAAAAAGATCAAATCACTTACAGGTGTGTTGTTTCAATATGTGAATGAGCCTAATTTAAAGCTCAATGATATAAAGTAACTTCTTCAACACACAAAGCTGTAGAACAGGGAGCTTTCTGGATTTCATGATGTTTTCTACACTAAATCAACTGCTATCGACAAAAATGCCTGAGGGGCTGCAAAGCCTCTATCCTACAGAAAGTCAGTGTGATCTGAGCATTTCAGTCTCTTCTGGAAATGAGACTTACTCTTCAGAGCCCCTCACACACTGTAGAAAACATTATTTTATGCCTACTAATTTCACAGACAATTTCATGAAAACGATAATTATGTAGTGGAAACTTAATTACAAAATTTATGCTTTCATGTTAGAAAAAAAAATAGATACTAAATTAAGCCTGTTATGAGAAAATAGCACAGAAATTTCATTAAAGTAGCTTGACTTTTAATTAAGAATGAGGATCAACTGTGTTCTAACTTCAGGCATTTAAAACACACAAACATTTGATCCAACTTCTAATAGGCACAGTAACGTTTGTACTTGAATGCTTGGTTGTATCGAAGTTGTAATTGTTAAGAGCACATCAAAAAGATTGGAAACTCTCAGTTTTGTAAGTCTCAGACTAATTCTGGTCTGTACACCCAATATTATAAATGTTGACTGTTATTCTTCCTTGTCAGTTAAAACTATTTTTCCATTTTCCAAGGGTGAGTCACTTTGACAAATAAAAATAAGTTTGCTGAAATAAAGGAAAAATTTTTATGATACATACTCCACATATTTTTTTCTTTCATTTCTTAAGCTAGAAACATATTAAAATATGCATGCTTTTTCATTTATTTATCTTTATCTTTGTTTTCATAGCTTCTTTTGTTTCTCTTTTTGACACTGGAGATGAGGAATTTCTGCTTATATTCTGATTTTGAGACCCTAATAGTCATTATAGCTTCATAGTCTGTGAACAGTAGTAGTAATTTTTCCATGAAATTTGCATTAGATTAGATTCAGTCTCAAGGCAACTTTGAATCCTGTATATTGTTTAAGTATCCTGGGAACATCTCCTTTATGGGATGCGTGTGAGATAGGCATAGAATTCCAAAAATGAGTTATGGAACATTGACAAGGAAAGTTCATACTGTGAAAGAGATCCCCATTGAAAAACAGTCTGTAGAGAAAAAAAAACAAGCTGTGTAAGAGAAATAAAATAAAATAATACTCAAGAATGCAGATTAGGGAAGGTTGGTCTTAAAAACAGGATCTTGATAAACTGTTGGCTGAGAAGACAAACTAATTGCTTCTGAATCCTACAAGATCCCATTTTCTCATTTTTGCTCTTGTTCTCATTATTGCTTTAATCATTATCTGTCTCAGACTGTATAATTCAAATTCACTGTATATTTCAAAGCACACTTTCAAATCTATAGCATACAGGGCCCCCTTATTATAAACCACAGTACATTCACAGTGTTTGTATTCATGAAGACTAAGCTTTGTGTCAAGTCTTGAATGAATCCATGCCACATCATGCTACATTATACAAGTATCTTTATTTACATCACAAAATATTTTTGGCTTCAGGAATGTTTTCAAAGTATGACATTCATGACAATGGATGAATTCCTACTCATTTAATTTCTCCATTACCAAATAATATAGCAATAACTACTGTATGCTCCAGAACTGTTTGCCTTTGCTACAAAGCTCATTGCACACCTCTGCCAATGCAAACTAGCCACAAGGCTTACTACCGACTAACCAAGGATGCCCAGAAGCAGGAAAACCTGCCATCAGCTTTTCCCTATATTATATATTAAGCCATTTTAAATAATTTCCAACATCCTCCTTGGTTAGAACAAAAGTGGTATGAGTTGTAAGTTGAGATTCAGTGTTAGAAGGCCCTTTCTGTACCGCATCAAGTTCATACATGCCATTTTCAAATTATGGGTGGCCATAGTTCTTACTATTTTTCCTTCTTGCTTCTATCTGACCTGCATTATTTGCTGAACACTGAGTCCCATGGAGATTGGTTAGAAGTACAGTAAAAGGAAGTGTTCCTCCTTATGCTTGCTATAGTTTAAATGCTACACGAGCTACAACTAAATGAGTTATACACTCTTTATTTTAATTATATGTAATTAAATTTGCTATCTGCAGTATTTCCCCAAATGGTTCTCCCTAATTAATTAAATGACTACTGCTTTTTGTGGAAAAAAAATAAAGACACAAAAACAACAGATAAATAAATGAATAAATAAGGTCAAGCTGAGATATAATTCTTGCTTATCATAATAATATAGGAATAACTTCCTTTTGCACTGACATTACTGAACTTACATCTTTCATTAATGAAATTATCAACATAGTCATCAGTGATAAACTCTGCAGCATAAGTATACTCGGGGTACCCTGGCCCTTTATAACACTGGAAGAACTTCCTAAAATAGTTATGATGAAGAATTTTCCCCATTAATTTAATTGTGATCTCTGCAACTAACAAAAAGGGCATTGCTTACTGGAACTCAGTATAATGAGTACACAGTAGAGAGGCAAAATGCTGTCAAGTAACCTATAAGAAGTGTCTTAGTCATCAGAACAAGGCAAGTTTAAGCAAAATGTTGCCTCTGTGGCAGAGCTAGAACAAAGCACATGGCACTTGGTCCTCTGCCCTGGACTGTTTTGAGAGAGAGAATTCAGGTTTCTCACCCCTTTTACCAAGACACTACCTGGGTCCTATGTACCCCCAATAAACATACCAAAACTTTTCTTTGTGGCTAAGAAATAAAGTACGTGCACCATGCTGCTGTCTGCCTGGCAGCATGATCAAGGAGCCACTGAATCTCCCTTCCAAGCAGCTTCATGTGAATTTGGGCACAAGGAGCTATGATCTAGCTTAAACTCAGAGCTTTTCTTACATACTGAACCTAGTGACATTGGGAAAAAATGCAATGTCATATTCATCCACTATGCATTGATAGAAACTGATAGGCATGCATTAGTCTTGACAGCAAGCAGTGAATAACTGAAAGCTGTGTGCAAAAAAGTTGAATTACTGCCATAGATTAAATGGATGCCACACATAGATTGATAGGTACATAGATTTTCTTTCTGAGGAACTAAAACAAAAACAAAAAGGTGGCTTACCCAAGAACCACATGTGGGATGAATTGCTGACAGAAACCAGCTTAAACCAAAAGAAAAAAACCCAAACCCTCCAACAGCACACAACTTTGAAAATTCCCATGTTTATACATGTCAAACCCTGACATCTTTCCCTTGAAAGGTTGGTTCATTTTATAATAAGTCTATGCACAATGTGTCGGCACTTTTAGGAATACTGATTAGACATCTGAGAGTTAAAACAACATCTCTTGCAGTGAGGCTGCAGATATTTTTCAGGTTATTTTTATTTATAATAGGGAAAGGTAGGTCAACGATATTTAAAAAACAAAAACAAAACACAAGTCATATGTGGAAATTAACTGACATTTATTTTTTCTTAAGACAACTTCACACCTTAGCAAAATCAATCAATGAGAAAACTTGATGGTTCTGAAGTGCTGGCTTCTACCCTGAGTACATTGGAATCTGCTAGAACAGGAGACTGCTCCAATGACAGTGCTAGCACATCTTTGAGCCTCTTTTTCTGCCATCTCTTTTTGAAGGGCTCTATGGAAAGCCTGCTACACTGAAGCCTGAAGGCCTCTTCAGAATTGGCCAGAAATTCTTCTTCCTTGCTCATTTGCATGTTTTGATTGATGCCACAGGATTTTTCCCACCGTTAATAGATTTATGTTTGATTTGGTAAAAAGATGCCTTGTCTGACGTTGCCTCTTTTGTCCTCTCACTATAAATTGCTGGAAAGTGAAGAAATGGACGTAAGTGCTAACACCTCCTGGTAGTGCTTCATGTAGTGCAAGGGGCACAAGGCTGCTGAGAGATGAAAAATTAGCATGGTGCTTTTTCTTAGCAATATATCCTCAAAGAAAACATACTATTTCTATATTGATGACCCTGTAACTAAAATAAAATGGAACCATAGGACTAAGTTTAATATAATATGTATAGAGGAGTCATAGGAGACTGTATATGTGTAGGAGATTGTGTATATGGCACATCAACAAGGCCCTGGTCTGTCAGAAAACTGCAAGTCGTGTGTCAATGATCCACAGTGCTTGGTTCCTGGCCTTGAATCCAGATTGGTACTTTGCTGGCATGTGTCATTTTGCATCTCTTGTGAGGGAACGGAGCAGCTAGTGACACAGTGAACATGTCCTGTTCAAGTTCATGTTCATGGCATGATAAGCATGCAATGTGAGAACAGCACTCTCCAAAGCTCTCTGGGAACTTTCTACCTCCTATATGTGCAGAGGCACACTGTGACTCTCATTTGTGGAGTGGAAAGAATATAAAATGTAGTGGTCTGTAAACCATCTGTGGGATGTTTGCTTACAGTCCACAAGGAACCAGTCGGTTACATGATACCATCTCTCTCTCTCTCTTTTTTTTTTTTTCCTTGTCTAACTGGGAAAAATAAAAGAAATAAAAGCAATAAATAGTGTGAGGCATAAAACTGGACAGGCATCCAAAAACATAAACACATGCTGCACTACAATTCTGGGAAACATGCTCATTTTACATTATGCCACATATTTTTATGCTCTGTGAATTTGTCTCATAGTATATATATATATATATATATATATATATATATTTTTTTTTTTTTTTTTTTTTCTCCCTAGATAAAGGATTGTTATAGCTGCCTTGAAATTGTCATGGTGTTGTAGTTCCCAAGCATTTAAGACAATAAATATAGGTTTGACAAACACATGAAGAGATCGTGTCAAATAAAAGGGTTTACAACAGCAACACGCATGCAGCTTGCCTGCAGCTATAGGCATGCTCCTCTAGGGAGATCAGGATTTCGGAAGGAACTCTTCTGTTTGGAAAGATCTTTTTGGTGATGTATATCCTGGATGACTTCAGATAAGAATTATGTCTTCTAGGTGTAGCTGACATGAAGAGTTAAAGTTGCACCTAGGCAGAATTCATCAGTAACTTCAGGCTACAGGATGCACAGTTTTAATTTAGTTCATATTTGTAATTGCAACTCTAAATTTTAATACAGGTGTTTACAATAACACTCTTTTGTTAATAAAGATCCCTAAACTATGCAAAAATCAGTACTCCTGTTAATTTGACAATGAAGGATGGAAAAAGAGAGTCAACATTCCTTTCGATTTTCAGCTATTATTTGCTCATCTTGAGATCTAAACTAGCCCCCAAAGCTGCTAGAGAACTTAATTTCTTTCATATAATTGTTTTTAATTAATTAAATGTGTCTGACAACTACAAAAGTTTATATAAAAAGCATTCCTTTGAAATTAAATCCTTATTTTACCTCAGGTTTGAAATAAATTAAAATTAAATCAAGACTTAGATGAATATTTTTTATTGTTTTTAAATAAAAATAAAACTATGTAATCTTTTTAAGTTTTCCAAAACTGAGGAGGCTCATATTTTATACCTTGTCACTCTTTATGAATACTACTTTTAATAAAAAATCTAGAATATAGAGGTGTACTAGTATTTTGGAGCAAGAAGTTGTATTTGAAATGCCTGAAATGCTGTTGGAACACTGTGACACTGCATGGACAAAAATCAGTAGAGTACCTTGTTAATCCAAAAAAGGTATACCATATTATCTAGCTGAACCATTGCCTTTACAGACACACATGGAAAAAGGAATTTGTTTTAAATCCCCAAATGACGTAGTTTATTCTGAGTTGTAGTGCAAACATTTTCAAGTATATGGAAATAAAATTTTAAAGACTGATTCACCCAAACTGAACCCAATGGGGTTATCCATATCTGACATTTCAATGTCTCATTGCATTTTTTGAATTCCCTCGTGATTTAAGAACCAAAACCAAAGCCGTTCATTAAGAACACAGTCAGGAATGCAAGTAATTTCAGAATTTACAATAGTCCATATTTGATTACATCACCTCAAAATCTTCAACATTCATATGATCACTGTGTATAAAATCTGGGGAAAAAAAAATCCTAATAAAAATGTGGGACTTCATCTACCTCATGTCTATCTTAGGACTTTACACGTATACAAGCTATTAAGAAAATAGCATTGATTGTGTGTTTGGGAAGAGTCAAATCGTGGATGATATGTAAGGCATGATATGATCTGGTAGTTTTTTTTTGTTGTTTCATTTTCATTTTAATCTAATCTTCTGACTTGGTGCTTCTTCACTTTGGGTATTGAACCTGCAGTTTCTCAGAAGATTTACAGGTCACTTTCCCAGTGTTTGTTTCTGGTTAAAAGTTCACACCAATGCTGCTAGTTTACTCAGAGTACATTTTTCCAGACACAGCATGAACTATGAATTCCAACACCAAATTTCCTTTTAAATTTACAGTACTAGGGCCCCAAACACACTAATATTTCTCACCTGAGCCCCCACCCACACCCCTGCCCACAGGCCTTGGGACCTATTTAAACTCAACTCCTGGGCATTTACTCTTTTCCTGGGTTGTGCTGGTGCTGTGTTGATATCCAGCCTTTTCCTTTACTTGATACTTGCCGGAAGTTTTTTGGGACTTGCCACAGATGCTGAGATGCCCTAGCTGCACCTGGGGAAAAGCCCTGTGCTTGTGAACCCCTGAAAGCAGGTAGGTTTTTCCCCTGATCTTTCATCACACATGTGGGAATTGCAGGGACTTGGTTGCTACTGTCTACCTACATAAAATGTCTTGTCTCTTGGAAGGTGGGAAAGATGCTCAGAAACTGTGGAATTTCCTTGGAGAGTAAGAACAGGCTTCAGAAGTGGAGCATTGAGGCTGTGGTCTTAAAAAAGAGAAGAAAAAAAAAAAAAGAAATAGATTAAAAAAAAAAAAAAGTAGGTGCCTTAAAGCACTGGAAGTGGTCAAACTTGCTACCCTCCACTTGTCCCTGTGCCAGTGTCTACAGGTACCAAATGCATCAAAAATGTTGTTATTAGTGACTATAAAACTTGAGTCAAAGAAGGAAGAGAGACAGTATTGTCACTTGTAAAGCATAAAGCTTAATGTGTAAGAACTAAGGAGATTTTACAGGTGAATGAACAAATATCTCCTTAAGAAATTTAGTGATGGATGACTTTGCCTTGTGCAAAAATTGAGGGGGGAAAAAAAGAAGGTCAAAGTTTAAATTAGCTGTCTTGCAGAAAACCACACAATTAGAACTGGAAATAAAGCCACTGATAACAAATGTAACGAACCACTGATAGTGGTGGAGTGTCTGTTATGCTTCCTCTTCCCTAGTAAGCACAGAAGGCTCCCCAGAGTCTATGAAACAAGTCCCTTGGTCTCCTTATTGCGAGCAGCCTTCCTCTAGCAGTGTTCCCAGCCCCAGCTGCTTCCTGTCAGGGTGCTTGCAGTGGGAACCCAGTGCCTTTGATCACACCAACCCACGTGTTGGCCTCCTACTGCAGCTCTGGTTCCTAATATTTCCAGTTTCCCTGTGCTGCCCACAAGGGATGTGATTTCTCCCACTTCCTCAGAAGTCTGATATTGTAGTCTTTTAAGTTAACCAAACTTGCAGAAAGCCCCCACCTACAGTCACTTAATTGCCTTAAGCTTTCCCCTAGATATCTGCTTTTCTTTTCTTTCTTGTTATCATTCAGCTCTGTTTAGACGGTAATTAAGCAATCTTTCTTCCAATCCAAGTGGGCGATGAAAAGGTAGTCAATCACAGCTGACGAAGACAGGCTAAGGGATACCCTTGTTATGAGGGATGGGAGGAGGAATGTTTAGACCAAGGAGATCAGTCAGACTTTTTCCCTTCTTTATCAAATTGAAATCATGCATTTCTTAAGAAGTCTAGCACACAGATGGTTTCCTGATTTATTTCTGATATTAATTACCTTGATTAATGGTTGATCAGGCTATGAAGCAGAGCAGAGGTGTTTTCTGAATTGCAGAAACTGGAATAAGGGGCCAAAAAAAAGTGTAGGTAATGTCAACACACTGAGGAAACATGATGAAAGATCACTTAATGACTTGCAGACCTGGAAAATTTGGGGTAGCTTTTTATTTTTAATGATGGCTTGTGACGTTTTACCTCCAAGGCAATAATACTGGATGTGGATATGGACTAATGGTTAGTTCTATTCATACAATTGCATACTTTCACTGAATTTGATTACAACTATGTCACTGTCTCCTCTCAGTCCCTGCTCACTTGTGGGTTGAATCTATTAAAAGTGTTTCCTGAAATATCTTGTTACCCACCTTTTTGTTGGCCATTTCTTTTTTTTTTTTGACCATTTATAAGTGTTGTCTTATTTCTTTTACAGTTAAAGTCCAGGAACCACTGTGGAAGATTCACCTTGTTCTTGCTATCCTTAGTTATGAAAGGGAATAGAGGTGGAAGAGATAGTGATAAATGGGATATTTCTTCTTCTGGTTCATATACTCTAGAGAAAAGAAAAATCTCTGATGCAGAAACTGTGTCTGAAGTAGTAGGGACCAAGGCCGATCCACGGGCTGAACAAAATTTGCTTTCTTCCCTCTCAGATTTGTGGCCAAAGTAAAAAGACAAGTTAACAGATGGATGAGCTTGTGTTGAAATAATTATTATGGCAACTCTTGTTTCAGTGCTCTGACTTTGAAGTAAATGCATTCACTCTGAGCTGTTGCAGAGGTGTCTGTTAGTGTGTGGTCGGATTTTGCTATTCACCTGTTCTTTTCAACTTATGATCTTGACTGCTTTTTCTGTCTAAGCAGACTTGCAGACAAAATTGTTAAACTTCAGATTCATAAGCCGCTCTGATCTTTTCAGGGTATCCAAATTCTCTCTGTTCCCTTGTTCTTCCAAGCTGAATGGGAATGCTCTGAAATTGAGCTGGCAACATATCCCTCCTAAGCTAGATCTCCATAAAGTCTGTTTTGCATCGCAAGGTCTGGATCTCAAGTAGTTTTCTTTTAGTCTCACTGAATGTAAAAGATATGGCTACAGGACATTAGTGAGCATCGTAGAACTAAACTGAAATTAAATTTCTGTTCCGCTGTTTCTTCCTTGTTGAAATCATCTTGTCCTAGTTGGGGCTACAGAAGGAACACATTTTGACTTATTACTACTTCTACAACTAACATACTGTTTGGATAGCAAGCTAAAATGTTTATTGTTGCAAACACTAAAACTTCTAGAAAGTAAAAATATGCCTTCCAGACACTTTCCCATCAGGAAACTCAGCTGTGTTCAAAAAACCTTGGCTTGTGAAATAAAATGTCCACACAATGTAATAACAGTTTAATGTTGCCAATCTACCACTCGGCATGCCTAATAGTTAATATACACTGAAGTGGAAATCTGATACTAAGGTGTCCATGTGAGTCAAGCTTGAACTTGGTTTCTCTGCTGCTCTTTCTACATAAATAATGACATAAAACTCCAAAACAGGCTCATATCTTAAATGGGATTCATGGATTATAACTATTTAATATTAAAAAAAAAAAATAGGCCAAAGGTGAAATTTTCAAATGCAAGAGATATTTTGTGTCAGCCTTTTAAATTTAACTTCATAATATGTCTGTATCTATATGGCTGTTCACAAGCACTTTGGACTAGTAGTGACTGTGGCGTATATGAATATTTGGTACCAGCTAGTGGAGGAAGCCCTATAAGCTTGAACTTGGCCTGAAGAGAACACCTGATTCTCTGTGATGGTGGTACAGGTTGCAGGATGCAGAGGTCATGTTCCCTGATTGTCCTGTGAGGGTGGGGAGTGAAAAATAACTCACTCCCTGTCAGCATTACTGCAAAAATCTGAGAAATACTGCAGATTGCTTCCTCTTTGTCCTACTCTTACTGGGTTTCCCATGGGAAAATGAAAATCTAACCTAAAATCTAGGGAAAGCTTTTAGCATTAACTTCACTGGTTTTCATTATCTGGTAATTGATAATAAACACCTAATAAGTTTTTCACATTCCTTCACAATTTCTTTGCCAAAGCAAAAAGAACAAAAACTTAAAGGGTGGGGGGATAGAACACAGCAAGGGGATTTCTATATAAACAAAGACTGCTTCCATATAGGGATAAGAAGATTAAATTTCTTTAATAGCTGGGGAAAGGCTTGCTTGCTTTAAATAACTATAGAAGCTTCCTTTGTAGTACAGCATTCCAGAGTGAGGCCACATAATCTCTTGTTGCATGTAAATTGCTGGGTGAATTATGTTCTAGTTATGAATTTAGAACTTTACTGTGACTCTGAAGGGAAAAAAGGGAGGAGAAAATCTCCCTCCATGCAGCCATAGCAGAATTATCCAGACCTTAAGCTCTGGGACCTGACATGAGTATTGGTAATGTCAAATTCTTGGATTCTTCTAAAGAAAAGGCAGGAGAAAAAGCAGGAAATATTTCACCTTTGTACATCAGCTCATGTAGATGGAAATATATTGGATTCCAAAAAGCACTACTGCAGAAAGTGTTGCTATGTTTCTTCTGATCCTTCTGAAACAGGGGAGTCCCCAGAGATACATTGCTTGACTGACTTGGCCACTGCATGCTCTTTCCTTTTTCTCTAAGATTCAGTGCACATGTCCTACACACAAAGACTAGGCCTGGAGGGCTGATCTATTACTTAGTAATTAGCAATTCATTAAAATAATGCTATAATAGTTGATATAAAAATTTTGATAGTAAATTTTTTTCCCCTTTTCCTGGATGACACAATCTATCTCACTGGAGGGACAGATTTTTTTTCTTGACTCCTGTTTCTTCAGTTAAGTGTATGTAAACAAGCAATGTGCATGAGCTAATGTCTCTGGTATGATTTAGCCTTCAACACTGTGGAGTTAGCCCATGAAATTATGGGTATTTTAAGCCTCTGAACATGCATTTTCTAAAGTAACTGTGGAAAAGAACTACATTTAAAAGCATGTAACTCAATACTTCAAATTTAGTGGAAAATAACTTGAGAGAAAATACTGGATTCAAGTGAACATCAGAAACACATCTGTATATTTTATACTTGGAAAGTAACCATGCATTGCTGATGGTGCAAAGAAATCTACTGTTTCTTCCTGTTCTGAAGCAGTGTGTTCTCCTAAACCATATGCTGTGTTCATTATACACAACTACAAAGCACTTCTTAGAAAATAACTTAGCAAATTGGACGAATTAGGTATGGGCAAGGGAATGAACAATCTGGATCTGAATAATGTAAAATCTTATTCAAGCTGTTGCATGAGATGAATAAAAAAAAGAGTGTAGCTGACTACATTGTTATTAGTGAGATTTACAGCCTTATTATTTACAGTAATTAATAATCCTTTTCCTCATTTTAATATCTAAATACCTGTTATATTATGGTTAATTTAGCCCATATTACAGTCCATTTGTGCAATAGCTGATAGCATGATTTTCATACCCATTTTTTGGTATACATTACAAGATCCATTTAGAGAGTTGCAAGTGTGTTTATGAGCATTTTTATAAAGACTTATTGTAATTGGCTTTTACTGCGTGTATGTTGTAGGAGGCAATGTGTTGTGATTTCATGTAATTTGAGTGATAATGAGGAGAAAAATGCATATTGGTAATATTGCAACAACTGCACTCTGATTCTCTTCTTCATTCTCCTTGCAGTTGGGGAATATCCTTTTCATTAACTGTTTTAGTGCACTGTTTTATCTTAGCTGTAGTCTATAAATTTTAAATATTTATGGATAGAATGCCAATCAATGCCACTTAATTGCACCCCAAGTCTATAGTTTTTGTGTGCATGTCTTTGTTTACCTATCAAAAGTGGTTATGCTGGATCACTTAGACCAGTCCTGCCAAATGAGTCATTGGAAGTTTTGTTATTTACTAAATGGAAAGGCCGTTCTTCCTCTTCGGAGACTTTTTGCAGGATTACATTATCATTCATTTCAGCTGAGCCCTGGTGTACACAGGTCACTTCAGGATATTTTCATGGTTATGACCAGATGGAAAATGTCTTTTGCAATCAACAAAAAGCTTGCATTGTTGACATTTCAATTTTTCTCTACAACTGTAACTAATTTGCTTTCTACAAAATTTAAGTGTCCAAAAATGATTACAAATGCTTTGCAATGTGATTACTTCCATGGTTCAGAGAGTATTCAGTGTCACAAACTCACTTTATTTTGGTATGCTCAGGATTAGCTTGAAGTGAATCTGTGGTACGGATGGCTTTACTGATGCATTATTTGACTTCCATGTGGAGTAACTTTATGGTCTCTCAGTCCACTAATGAGCCCATCTTAAAACTCTAATCATAGCTTGGTAATTGGATTTCTCTTGCAAATTGTTTCCTTCACAAGCAATTACTGTTGGATCATGTGACTAAAGGCCAGCTTCTATGCATAAAGGAGTGCAGAAAAACAAAGGTAGGTGGGGGAACCCCAATAACCATGGCAGACAGAGGCACCCTGGCTTGCCTCCTCCTGCAGCTGTCCTAGGAGTGTTATCAGCTACATGATCTGAGTGTGGTGTCCATCATTGAAGGAAAGGCTTTCTAAAGCTACTTTCAGGATGAGGGGATGCTGCCTGAAGGGGGTATGGGACTCATCATGAAATTCAAGAGGAAAATATTGGGGTGAGATCATGAGTCACAGGTGTCTGATGAGCCTTTTTACTCTGTGGCTGACTAAGCAATAGAACAGGCCTACTGAGTCTCTTCATTAAACCATGTCCCTAAGTGACATATCTACATGTTTCAAATACCTCCAGGGATGGGGGCTCTGCTACTTCCCTGGACAGCCCATTCCAATGTTTGACCAACTCCTCTGTGAAGTTCTTCCTAATGTCCACTCTATAAATCTCCCCTGGCACAACTTGAGACCATTTCCTTGTGTCCTATCATTTTTTACCTGAGAAAAGGCTGACAACCTCCCTTCAGATAGTTGCTGAGAAATGAGATTTCCTATCAGCCTCCTCTTTTCCAGACTAAACAAACCCAGTTGCCTTAATTGCTCATAATAATGTCTCTTCACCAGCTTTACTGCTTTCTATGTGCATACCTGAGCACCTCACTATCCTTCTCATAGTGAGGGGCCCAAAACTGAACACTGTATTTGAGGTGTGGTCTCACCGGTGCCACATACAAGGGGACAATCACTTTCCTAGTCCTGATGGCCATTAGCTGAGAGACTGGGGGATTCAGAGACAGCTACTGGATGGATGAAGTAGACTAAACCCAGCTGCTGTAGGGAACCACATGTGTGACCTTCAACCTGAATGCCTCAGAGAGGGGAACAGGATGAGGCCATTGGTGCTGTTTGTGCTTGTGTGAGTGCTGACTTTTTGTTGATATGTGCAGTTGGCTGTGTGTATATGCGTGTGTTGTAAACATGTTTGTGTATGTACTTACTGGGAACACATGCTCAGCCTCGTTACTGACTGGAACAGCAGCAGCCTTACGTCTATGAAGCTAGTGCATTCAGAAGCTCCAGTGATTACCACATTTCATTTCTTGTATCTGAAAGTGTAAAAGGCTGCTGTATAAACTTCACACTATGTTCTTAAGCTCCATTAGGTGGTCATTTGGAAAGAATACATTAGATACAGGAAAGTTGTGCCTATTTGGTGAATAGAGAACTAGTTTAGGTGTCAAATCTGAGCTTGTACATGTATATCCAGTTTACTAGATGACCTGCTGTACAACTTGGGGAGTCACTCTAAATACGTATACCTACTTCTTCTACACCTTCTTTCAATCATTTTCTTCCTGTTTCTCAAGATTGAGGGATAAATTGCTGTTTGTTCTGACAGTAGTATTGCTGAATGGAAAAAGCATTGATGTTCTAGGCTGCAGTCTTGTCTCCGAAGATACAGAAGCTCCTAAGTTACTCTTATGCAAAGAAAAATCCCTCACAAAACTAGGGAAACCAACTAGCTGCTTTGAGACATCTCACCATATACTTGAATAACATTAGACAAACCTGAGCTCAGGTTACAGAACTAATGCAAAGGATGGTTAAGAGGGGAGGGGAAAGTATTTACAAGCTGTTTACACTTGTTTTGAGATTTGCATGTGGAAATCTTAAATTGGCAGCTCCTAAATCTTGAAAAACACAAAGATTGTTGTAGAGAGAGATCATTCAGAAATCCTCTTCCAGAAACAGGGGAAAGCAGTTGTATTCACTCTTTCTTGCTGAGGTAGGAATTTACTACAGGCTACTCTAATCTCAAACACATGCCCAAATCAGCTGCCTCATTTACAGGGTTAAAGGGAACTTCTAGTCTCTTCCTGCTACAGGAGACCTTCTGGGAGCTTTCTTCCCTTTAAGCATCAGAAAATGTCACAACCCTGACATTCTCTTTTCTAGGCACCCTGTTGGTCATGGCCTTTGCTAAAGTTTTCAAATGACAAATGCAAGTTCTGGGGGTTACCTAGTGAAGTTGTGTACACTGCTTCTTACTGTTTGCTTTCACTGTAACAACATGCCTACTTAACTGAATTAGCACTGTATACTTTGGAGTAAGTTTTCTGTGTCTGGCAATTTAGTATCAGGTAAACATGTAATGTGATGGGCTGATTCAATCATCAGTGATTGCATACTTGTTCTTAACAAATTGAGATATGAAAACCTTGCAATTTTAAACTAATAAAGAATAAATCCATGCTGTAAGCAGGTAACATGAATTTAAAAAAGCTTCTGAAATGAAATAAGAAATAAATGGTCATTACCAAAGATTATTTAAATTATTTTTCTGCAACATGGCAAACACAAAAACAGGCTCTGAAATCTTATAAAAGATTCCTACTTACATCAACTCAATACATTTGTGTACAAGCTATGTAAATCAGGTTTTCAGTCTGAGTAACTTTGCAGTTCATAGGAAAAAAGCTTTATTCAGCACGATGAGAAATTTAGAAAAGCATTTCCTTTTCCTCTATTAAATATAACTCCTGTGGTTTAACCTGGCTGGCAGCTAAGCACAACACAACTCACCCTCCCTGCCCAGTAGGATGGGGGAAAAAATTGAGGGGGGGAAGTTTGTGAGCTGAGATATAGTTTATTAAGACAGCAAAGAAAGGAAAATAATTGTAATGATAATAGTGCTACTACTAATGTGTATAAAATAAGTGATGCACAATGCATTTGCTCACTACCTGCTGACAAATGCCTGCCTTGAGAAGTGGTCCCCCCCACCATGGCCAGCCACCCTATATTAATTGATCAGCATGATATCATATGGCATAGAATAGCCATATGATAGCCACTTCAGCCAATTTGGGTCAGTTGTCCTGGTTCTGCCCCTCCTAGCTCCTGCTGCACCCCCAGCCTGCCTGCTGGCAGGACAAAGTGAGAAGCTGAGAAGTCCTTGGTTTAGTGTAAGCACAGCTCTGCAATAATTAAAACATCAGTGTGTTATCGACATTATTCTCATACTAAATCCAAAACACAGCACCATACCAGCTACTAGGAGGAAAATTAACTCTATCCTGGCCAAAACCAGGATGATAAGCAGGTTGAATCTTTTCTGTTTAGCCAAACCAGTTTTCAGTATGAAAGTAGTTGTGTTTAGATCTAAAATAAATAAATAATATTAATTAAAAAATAAAAATTAATTTAATCAAAACCTGAAAGTAAAGACAGGGATTTATGTGTCTGAAAGTAGAGAAACTTCAAGTAAATGCTCTCACTTGAGATCACAATCTTTGTTCACATGTGAAAAATGATCCAGTTTTGTAATACATGTATGTAAGATCCTCTGCAGATCATCATATATTTGAAAGTCAGCAGTACAGAAAAAAAAATGGATCTAGTATCTACTTACCTTCTCCTTCCCAGAAGACAAACAATTGGGGTAAGATAAACATCTTCAGACTCAGTGTACATGTCTATATTTCATCCAATCTCTAAAGTATTGATAGAGTATTTATTGAAGTTTATAGATAGTTTTATAAGAATAATGCTAGGTTTATATAATGTATAAAGGTATATAATCCAAGATTTTCAAAGTACAGCTTCCAGTTGCATGATCTTTGTAGAAGGGAGTTCCATAATTTTATCTTAAATCACTAGATTTTCAGCAGCAAGAGCCTGGGCTAGAGGATCCTCTGAATTTTGAGGTATTTTTCCTACATGGCAGTTCTCACTAAAACATTTTGACTTATTTAGTATGAAAAATTGCATTGGCTATGGACAACAAACAGTAGAAGAACTTAGTACAATCATCTTTTTAGCATCTCCAAGTCTTTTCTTTCCTTTGCTCAAAGATTTCACAGAAAACTTAGTGAAAACTTAGTTTCATTCTACATTGCTTTTTTCCTTTTGCATGCTGGTTCAGTAGAATCTTTATTTTCAATTAATTTCAAAATATATTTATTTGCTTGTCAGAAATATTAATTTAAATAGTTGTTTTTTTTTTCTCACCCAGATTTGTTTTTAGAATAATCTGATGTGTGCTCTTCAGTTTAGACCAATGATATATATTATGTTGCTTAACTTAAAATCTTAAAATGAAATGCAAGTTCTCCACCCTGGGAGAATACAAATGTGTCATCATTTTAAGATAACTGGAAAAAGTAGCATGAAATGTCTGTAGTACGTAACTACAGTGATTTAAACACTTTTTAATTATTGCCTACCTCTCCAAGAGTTTGAAAACCCTTCAAACTCAGATGCCTAACATATGAGTCAGTTCTTTCTATGAGAAATAGAGTGTTCAGAAAGTTTGTTTTATACACTTGAATAAAGAATGCAGTGGTGGAAAAGACAATCCCCAGCTGCAGTGCTTGCAGCAGTGGTGGAAAATGATTGCTCTCTGTGCTGGACTCCTGGGCTGTGGCTGTGGCAACATGCAACAAGTGGGATGATTCTTCCCTATCTCTGAAATATATGCAGAACAGGGTGGAGAACACAATTGCTTTTTTTTTTTTTTTTTTTTTTCCCAAAAGTATGACTGCTGTAGCTGAGTCAGAACAGAATGAGCATATTCAGGACTTATTAAATGACTAGTACTTTCATTCTTCCAAGGGGGAAGGTGTCAGTCTTACTTTGTGATCACTGAATTGGAATGTTTCTTGTCTTGCTCTTAGAGCGTAGCAGTGCTGCTCTTCATAATTAGGAAGGTGATATTGATACAGAATTTCAATGATTTGATCCCTTTGTCATGCTTAATTCTACTTTCTAAAATGGATTAAATGTATCTACTTAGCTGGTATTTTGTCTTTTAATTTTATATGGCTTGAAACTCTTTAATATTACCTTTCCAGTCTGGCTCCTGTATCTTGTTTACATTTACAAGAAAAGATGCCTTGTTTTGATGGGAATATTTAAAAGCTACAGGTATTCAACCATGTTATTTTCCTACTTCTCAGAAAATAGGAAGTAAGGAAATTGGAAGATTAATTGAAATGTTAGTGAGGTGTCTGCTCTGAATTGCTGAGTTGCATGTTTTATTGTAGCATTGGAATTTGTCTTGATTCCTGGTATATACTTCAGATTATCCTGAGACATCCTGTGGTGAGGAAAATGTCTTTGACAGTGACTAGGTGTTTAGTTATATGGATGAAAATATAATTATGATCATTTACATTCATTTTCTTTAAAGCATCTATATGCCTGGGGTGATAACCCTCACACATTACTCAATATATTCCTGACAATAGACTGTTTCTGAAGATGTAGTGGTATTAATATTGCCTATTTTGGGCTTTTTAAAATCTATTCAGAGGAGAATGTTTTAAGTTATAAGAGATGGGTGGGTATGGGCTCCTTAACCAAGGGAAAAATTTGTTAGCTGTCCTGAGGAATTACCTTTAGAAGACCAAAGGAATATAACTTACAGCAAAGTTTATGGCACTTCCCTAGATAAGCTATGAAATATTTGTATATCAGAATGCTATGTTCTGTGGCAATGAGCTTTCCCTATGTATGCACATGTGAATACTCTTGCTACCTTTCCAGCAGCGATCCCCAAGCTAACATTAACTTGAGCTGATGCCACAGCACTGTGCCAAGTTACTAGTTTTTTTGAAAGCTGTTTAAAGCCTGAATTAAGTTCCAGACTTGAAATGGGAGTAATCAGCTTAGGTGCTATGCAGGTCTGCATTAATGTGCCATGATTTTGTTTTAGGGATAGAGCATCAGCCTTTGCAGAGCAAAGTCTGATACTACTGCATGTTAGTTTAGAGCTAGTATATCCATCTCCTCCAAGTCTCTTGCAAGCATTTATCCAAGATGAAAGTCAACCAAAAGAACAGACAGGGATGATTTAAAAAAAAAAAAAAAAAAAATTAAGCTGGAAAATAAAATCTCAGTTGGGGGAGGGAGCGGGAAATGAACAAGTAATTTTTGATTGAAATTCTTTGTCTAAAATTTAAGAATAACCTTAGTTTCAAGACATTTTTTCCCCTCAAAAGAATTGGCTTTTTGTTTTTATTCACTTTGAGTCTTTTAAAAAGTAGAGTTAAAAAGTAGAGAAATGTCAACGATATTATCATAATTTGTTGCTTGAGGCAGTGAGCCAGGTGCTTACTGTCCACTCTTTCTACAGCATATTAACAAAGAATTCTAAGACTTGAGATGCTTGAGGCTCTTTATGCCTTTGAATCTCAGCAATACAGCAGATCTGTGCCATTTTAAATAAACTAGACTTCCACCCCCTCAGGAACATTGTTATTAAAAGACAGAAAATTGTACATCTTTTAAATCAACATTGAGCATACAAGCAACTTAAAATAACGCTTTCACTGTCACTTTGTTTGGAAATGAGAACTTAATTCATAAAAGTATGTCTATTACTGTAGACTCTTTAAAGTTTTCTTTTTTGATACAAATATATGTAATGGATTAAAAGATTACTTAATGTGCAGTATTTCAGACATTCTTATGGTACCCTTTGTAGCTTGCATTTATGTAAGCTCTCATAGCGTGCTCTGCAATAATATCTAAATTGCCAAATTTAAAAATGAGATTTTGCAAGAGCTTGTTCTTCCCTGTGGAAAAAATTTGGGACTAGAAATTGGAACATATGTGACTAAAGTTGTTTTCATCTTATTTTGCCTTTTTACTCTAGGTGCCTTTTTTTTTTTTTGTCTTGATGTAATAGCTTAAGAAAATGGGGGAAAAGTTTTAGGATTGTAACTCTATCCCTAATGGATTACTGGGAGAGGTTTCAATTATTTGTTTTTCACCAACTAATTCTGAGTCCGGTCACTCCATCTGTTTTAAGATTGCTAGATGAGCTGGACAGTGTTAGAGTCGTCATAGCTGTTGGAAAAACTGCTAGAGGAAAAAGGGCTTGAGGGGTGGAAGCAGAAGCACTATAATCACTTAGCAGTCTGCCTCCATGTTGTAGTGTTGCCTTCAAATAATATTGGATCCCTTCCAGAAGCAAAACAGTACAACAGCTGGTCCCAATTATCCTAACTACAGTGTGTCTACATACACAAATGGCCAGCTTTTCTAATTTGGCTCTGTGGTTTAATGAATTAGTTATTTAATAATTGGACAGGAATGCTAGTGTTGTGTTTAGCCATTTGCTTCTGTTTAATCTTATCTCTGGAACAGTGTTCATACAGTCTTGCCGTGATTGTTGACTGCTATTGTGATTTATTTACATGAGAAAATTAAATATTTTGGCAGCACATAGCAAGTAGATTTTCTTTACCTCAGAAGGCCTAAAAGTTGGAAGTTCATCATTTGATAAACAGGTTTCTCTATTTACATGAGTTACAGCTAGGAATGGGAAAAAATTATCACTTTTTGGCAACTCTCGTGGTCTGAAAGAAGTACCCATACTCTACTGACCCTTACATGTTCACATCAAATGATATATTTTCATATGCTTGTATGTGGTCTACAGAAATCTAACTAGGAATATAGATAAGAGTTCACTCATGCAAGCCATACAGGAAGATGAACAACTGTCGCAATGGGATAAAGAAGTACTGATGTTTGCACAAGTGAGAAACACATACTATAAGCACACAGCAAAAACCTGCAAAGAAATGGTCCCAAATATGTTACAAACTAGAAAATTCACCTCTTCCCTATCAACACCAGGACCTTAATAAATTACCAAGAGGTTGGGGTTACCAAGCAACCAAAACACCATAATTTATGGTGCAAGACTGAATTCCAGCTGACTGGTGTGGGTGAGCAGGGGTTGAATGATGCAACTTAGGAAGAGAAATTATTTTGAAGAGTTTTTTTTTTCAAAATGCCTCAGTAGCACAAAAAGCAGCTAATTCACATTCCTGCTGTGCTGTAATAAAAAAAAAATTACTTTGAGGGTGACTGTAGTGGGTCTCTGTAAATAGTTGCAAATTATGAAAGGTCTTAAGGGAACTGAAAACTGGATGTGTCTTTATGTACTCAGTGTTCTGTGAAGTAAGTCTGGGACAAGGGGTGGGTTTCTCTGTATCATGAAGTGGGTAAAGCTGGCCTAAACAGGTTTACTGGCTAGGGACCTGGCCTGTGAGATTACTGAAATTAGCCTGAATCAAAGAGATTTTGCAGATGAAATGTTTAAATAGTATGATATTTAGTATTTAAATAGTATGATATTTTCATTGCTTTGAGATATGTAGATCCTGTGTTGAAATGCACAAAAATCAATGGAATTAAACTTGAATTTGGCTTTTAGAAATGTAAGAGGCAAAATGCTCTGCAATGTGAAAACATGATCAAATGCAAATTATAAATCAGAAACACAAAGTTCAACAGCCAACTGACTGATAGAGCACATTACTTTCCAAAAATAACTGAGAAGGGGTTGCAACAAGTAAGAAAATTATTTAATCAGAAACAGAGTATCTGTTTCTCTAAAGGAAATATAAGGAAAGAACATTCTTTAAATATAACTCCATAATAATAAACAGTGCTTAGCTAGCAGTAAAAATGAGCAAGAATTCTCATAAGACTTAAGGTAATGTTGTTATTTTCCAGTCATGTCAATAAATGCCATATATATAAACATATGCAGTTTATATCTAATTCTTTTCAACTTCCTTTATTGCTCAGCTGAGAGGAAATAGTTATTCTGCTTATCAGTGGAAATAACTATTCTCATTATCTGAAAGTTATGTTGCTTTTTGGAATGTTTTGTTCTAACTCGTGTCATGTTTGAGCTTTTTAAATGTTTTAAATCTAGATGTGATTTAAATCTATATTTTCAAGTAGGTTTTGAGTTCTTATAGCAAGCTTGATGTGTGCAAAGGTGTGCAAAGCTTGTTAAAAGAAACAGCAGAAAATGCAAAGAGAACTGATTGTCAGATACCTCATGTTACCATAGCAGCAGGTATTTGGCAGGGTTAAAAAGGAATTATGGGCTGTAATGCAATTGCTTGAGTTACAGAAATAACCACATTCAGTATGCAAGTGCTCAGAATTGGCAGTGGACTTTTCTTTAACCTGAGGTAAAGCTCTTCTTGAAGGAAATTATTTTCAAATGTTGTCCATAAAGACTGCAACAATTACTGGCTGAATGTAAAGTCTATCAGAAAGTGAGTAACATGATGACATGCCAGCAACTGAAAGCTCATGACTTTGCTTTTCATTACATAGGAAGCTCATGAGATCTGTTTTTCAGCTTTCTCAGTGCACCTCACTGGATAAGAATGTACGTTTTCCCTTCCACTGTTTCCATCATAATAATGTTATCACCAAAGATTAGTATAGAAAATGTCTGATTTATAACAGTATCCATGTAAATGAGATTTATCAAGGCACTTAAACTAATGCAAGAACTGATTCTCTGTTGACCCCCTTCTTGTGTAAACACTGACACAAGTTAAAGGCACAAAAATTGTGAAATAGGTAAAAATGGTTTTGCATCAGAATAACTGGCCCTAGAAAGAAACCTGAACTGCAACCAATGAATGCTATTGGTGAGGCTATATTTCATTTGGGGTAAAAGTAAAGCCTATTTAGAAGTCATATCAGAAAAATGCCTTTAGAGATTTTATAAACAATAAATTAAAACAACATGATTATGAGCTCAAAACATTCTTTGCTTGGGAACAAACATTTCAAAGAAAGGAAGACAAATTTTTAAAGCAACTGTTTCCTTTTAGTACGGAACAGAGGATTATTTGGAACATGTGGGTTCTACCTCAATGGAAAAGTCATTTTTTTTTAATGCAATTCTAATTGGGAGACTTGCCACTGACTTCAAAGGGGGTTATATTGTCCACAGTACAGCTCAAAAATTGTTCAGAGAATCTAAATATTTTACTAAGACACAAATACTCTCCCTTGGATTTACAATAAGCATAAAAGTTATCTTATATAGAATGCCCTCTTTTCAGTTTTACTAGCTCTTGCTTAAATATTAAATAATGCTGACTGTAAGAAAAAACTGATGAAATTTCATGTAATATACCCATGAACACAAGGTGATCTAATCATGATTATCCAGATAAGCAGCTTAAATTCAGTTGTTATCACTGTAATTCAATCCTACACGGCCAATTTCCATGGGAAGAAACCAAATTAGGCTGCAAGGATGTTATTATTAGAAAAAATGCTATTAAAGCAACTTAGACTGTAAAGATGTGTAATAATTTGCAATAATGGGGATTTTTACAGCGTAGAACAAATACTGCATAGCAGTAGCTGTTGATTTTAAGTTGCTGACGTGTATAAGTGCACACTGGGATATATTACACAGAACTGGATCAAAACTAGTTATGTTAGTGAGTTATAACTTCGTAGTCGTGTTAGTGGGTTTTAGTACTTCAAAGTAATGATTTGTAACTTGCTAGCTAAAGTTGCTCATGCAATTGAAAACAACCTGGGAAACCTTAATATTGCAATACATGTAAAAACATAAGGACAAATCTTTGATAAATTAAGACTTTACTATCTAGTAAAAGATACCTGAGAAACTGAAATTATTTCACTGTATGGCTGTTGAGCAACTGATAGACTTATTTCCCTAATGACTTCGAAAAGTAAGATGACTTTAAAAAGTCAATAGGAATTGGCTTAATAAAGATTGGATTTGACTTCGGCATATTAAATATTGAGTCAGATAGTTAAATGAAAAATCCAAGTTCTTTAAATAATTGAGGTAGGATTCAATTCACAGTATGTATTTGCTTTAGGATAAGCTTGATTATTTTCCAAGTTTTGTACTTTGTTTAGAAATGTTTGTTCATACCATAATGGCCTAAAAGTACATGGCTGGTACCATGCGAGTTGCCCAAAGGGATTCAAGATGAGAGAAGTGCAAATAGGCTTGTGCACATAGGCAGCTTATTTCTGTCTTTGGTATCCATGAATTCTAACTGGAGCTATACATGCACATGGGTACCCTTAATTTTATTTTTCAGCCGGATCTGACTGGGATGTTTTGATTTGTATTTTCTGTTTAGATTTTTTGCAGATAAAACATTCTTGCTCACTACCAAGGTTAAAACTATGTCTTTACTTCTGGAGGTAAAGAAAAATGTGGCACAGAAAATAGATGAATTTTTCTTCACAACTCACAAAACTTGTTCAAACATCTGATGAAAGACAAACAGACAAGACAGATTTGGGGCATATTTTCATACATTTTGATTACTGGTAATAATTTTGGAATTCTGCTCTTCCCTAAAAATACAAACTCATCACCCTAAAGGGAAAATACCTTATCTGCTTGGAAATACTGTTGGAACTTGCTGGCTTTCATTAAATTACCTTTGCATTCTTAAGATTTTTTTATACCATGTTAACACTTCTGGAATTAAATGCTTCATTTTTCTATATTTGATTTTTTCATCCTTCTAATTGTTCTTTGTGTTTATATTATAAACATAAAGTGACTTAAACCTTAGTTTTTGATCTGTGTTTTATTTCAATTCTAACTCAATTGTTGCTTCAATTGATCTTGTGAAATAACATAGAAAATCTTGAACCCTTTTTAAAACTAAATCTGAAATACAAGGCCTAGTCTTAAGTTTTCCATTCAAATCAGACAAGTTATTTCAGGGACTAGGAAGATGCATCTACCATATATGTACTCAGTATACACTAAAGTATGCAGCTTGTGATTTGGCTATGCCCTCTGACCATTTTCTACTCAGAAAGTCTTTCAGTATTATTCCTTTCATAATTCTCTAGTGTGTGTGACTTCCCTTATCTGAAGTATGGGAGGGTACAATACCAAAACCGTATCACAGATTCCATGAATATGGTTTAATTTTTTTACCTTCAGAACTCCATGAAATCCATGGCTTGCAACAGTATCTTGACATTATTAATGTTGGTGCTTTTGGAAGATCATAATTTCCTATTATCATTTTCTTATTACTTCTGAAATTGTTTCAATATATCTGTTCTGGATCTCTTCTGGTGTCCCATGCCTGTTACGTATAAAGACAGAACCTCACTTACCTCACTGAAGTAATCAAATAGACTGAATCAAGGGGTTAGCAAAATAGTTTATATACACCGAACAGGGTTTATTTTAGATGCAACACCATACTATAGTAATTTCTACTTTTCCTTCTTGTGTTACAGGTACTAACTGATGATTTAAGCATCAGGATATTAAGTGAATTAGACTAGGTCATTCAGAGATGGTGTTTCTGCTATGAGTGCAGTAATGGATAAAAAGTTCTAGCCAACTACAAGTTTTAAATAAAGTATATTGTGCAGAAAGTTGTTGCTTGTTTCTTTCTTTCTTTTTTCTTTTTAAACAGAACAGCCTTTACCACTGAAGGGGGGGGGAGGCAAAACTTTCCAGGAGTTGCACCTCCTGACACTGGCATCTTAAATGCATAAGGTCATTAATAAAGGTTTCTAGCATTTGTTTAAATGTCTTAGGCTATGTCAGCTGGCTGTCAGTGTTCCAGGAGTTCATGGGTCTCCTCCTGATTCTTTATTATTTTTTCCCACTAGATGACTAGAGCCATTTCAACTGACCTTAAACACCTATGTTTAAGGATATAAGTGGTTCTTATGTGTTTTTTTTTTTTTTAATGCGCCGCTTTTTTACATTTAGGCATATAATTTCATAGCAAAGTCTGCAGCCATAGTGTCTCTAAATCTGCTATGAAATACATAAGTGACTTTGTCCTCCTGCAATCTTAACTTGAGGAAATGTTTCCAAAATCACAATAGCAACCCAAGACAAATCAGGTATTTTAATTCTCTTCCAAGTCAAAATATAATGCTATAACTGGCCTGCTCTTCCCATTCATGGGCTTAAACGCCTTGGAGCCTCATCTCTTACCATAGTTTGGTTTTCTGCCAAAAGGCATTTAATTAGAAAACAAGTCTGGTAAGATCCAGAGACATAAAATAATCCCAAATTGGAATTTCCATCTCCCACGTGCAATTTTCTGATGTCCTCCAAATTCATTTTCACAACACTCTCATCTAGGAATAATGAAAAGTAATGATTAAAATGTGGTACTGTATCCAAATCCAAGTATTGCCAAAGCTCAGAAATACTGGTATTTGGAACTCTGTTTTGGACTTGTCGCTCTATTAACTTTGTTACCATCCTGTAACAAAGGAGGTGTTTTTTGAAGCTCATATAGTGAAGGTGTCTGTAGCTGATTACTAGCAATTTCTTGGATTTGTTATGTGTGTAGTGGGGTGATAATATACCTCCATTCCAATCCCTCCATCTTCTGATTTGCTTTTCACCCAGACAGGTCTTACACCTACTCCTTTTTTTTTTTTTTTGCTGAGGCCCTTCCTTTGCATCTTCTCTGAACTGTAGAGCTTGGCGACTCTGTATATGATGTGCTAAAATTAAATGTTTTATTACATGTCTGGGTGGTCTTGTAAAAAGGTGACAGGAATCTACAGAAATGATTGCTAAGATGTTAAAGGCTTGCACACAGTATACTTTATCATACACTATATCATACCTATTTTCAAAAACCATTGTAACAAATTTGCCACACATTTCATTAGCCTAGATGATAGGAAAAAACTTGCATCCCCACATAATTTTCAGGTAGAGTTGTGTTATTTTGTGAGAAGAAAAAGTAAATTAAGTCTTGTCATTATACTAGCAGCATTTTGGTTTCTAAGGAGATGATTAGTGCACTAGGTTCAAAAATGTCATGAGTTTATTCCTGATTAATTAGTGATATTTGTCAGCACTAATACTTCTGCAGCAAATGGCTTCATATCTCAGGAACATCATGCAAACAAGACTGCACAGTGCATTTTCTATGTAAATTCCACTAAATATACAAATATGAGATTATCTGCTTTCTTCCAAAATGCGTGCTTGTCCCAAAACATAGCTTTGGCAAAGCAGCTTTATACTTCAGTCATTCTTCTGTCTATAAACTCCCCAAATTTCCTTATCCTCAATGTAGTTATGACCTTTTACTAAGAATATGCATCTTTATTTACATGTCCGTGTATGTATATATAATCTATCCTATGCAGCAATTCTAACAATGTTCAACACATCAGATTGTTTTTGTTTTTCCAGTTCATCAGGATAAAATTTTAAATACACTTTCTGATACTTCTTCCTATGCTGCATCATTCGAAACTTGTTAGTCTTGTATTCAAGATGCTTGCTGAGAAAACAGATCTGACACGGTAGAAAATTCCTGTTTTATTACTAACTGAATGTAAGCTACTTGTGAATAATTAGATAGTGTTGCAGGGATGGATAATTGATTTGAGAGAAGGATAAAAATGAAGATTCTCAGGGCTAAAAAAAATAATAAATGATAATAATCTGGATTCCTTCAGCTCTACTGTTAATTGTGTAGTAACATTGCCCTTCTGAGATTTTTTATTTTTTTTTCTGGCTGTATTATTTCAAGATAGAACACTTGAAGATTCATTGGTCATATCAGTCTGGAGTAACAAACTTCTCTTAGATTGAGTGAGAACGACTCTCAGTCAGTGAGTTGTGTTGAAGATACAATACACAGTTTCACTGAGTCCTTCCACCTTCCAAACATCCCGCAGCACCCCGGGAGGTGACATTGCTTTGCACCTAGATGCACACCCTGTGTGTCTCAGGTGTATGCTTGGGCTTGGTTTGGAGGAAGAAGCAGGGAGCCTTAGTTGAGAGCAGAGAAAGCATGCCTTTCTGTATAGATGTTGCCATGAAGTTCTTTATTTCTACTACCTTGGATAAGTCTGCTCCTATAAGGTTCTTGTTTCAGGGTCCTGAATGTTCCCAAAAACTATTGTCCTGTGGCATTTTTTCTCTTCAGAAATCCTTGTCTCTTTTTGGATGAATCTGGCTGATGAGAGTTGTATATTCATTAAGAATTCTTCAGCTGCCCATTATCTAGAATTGTTCCGCCTTCCTTTTTAAATGAAAAGCTTACTTTGCCCTGCACTTGCCTGACGCATTCTAACAACAGGCAAGTTTAATTGAAAATAGCTACTGTTAAAGCTTTGATATATTTCTAGAGTACCCAGTGAGTTACCTGACTTCGGTCTGTATAGATTGAGTTTTGGAAGTTTTCCAGATTTATAAGCTAGTCCCTACTGAATACAACCTGTTTTAGCAAAAATAAATTCATGCACACTTGAAAAATAATTTGGTGCTGACTTGTTTTTAATTTTCTTCTATTGGTATTAATTTTCTGAACATTTAAATGTCCAGGAACTGTTTTGTTGACATTCATCTGCTCAAGCTGGAGAATTTTAAGACTCATCAGCTAAAATGTTCCTACCGCAATGTAACTGGAAATGCAGTATTGTTTCCAACAGCTGTTTATCAGAGCCACAAGCAGGGGGGAAAAAAAATAAAAACTGGCAAGAATCTGAAAATACCTATCACATCCAGGACAGTGCATGCTTAGGCAGCTACTTTGTGTGAATGTCATCACAGAAAACTAAATTCTGCACATAATGTCCCAGTTTGTTCATAGGTGAATTATTTCAATTTTATATGCATAACGTTTCAAGTCTACCGATATAACTTATGCTATATGTTCTGGTTTTAATTTACCTAAACAAAAGTTCAGTTTCACAAACATCAAAGGTAATGAAAATGCCTTTTTAATTAGTGTGTTAGGATATACATGTTTATTCCACACGAACTTCCTTTATTTGTCAACCTAACACATGAGAAATGACCCCTCCTGTGCTGTTTCTGCTTAATGTCAAAGCTGTAGGGAAAAATGTTTATAACATTAGCTGCATTCTTTCACTGGGGGCTGGCAATTAATGTTGTGTCTGGAATCAGAAAACTTCAACATGTCTTTCATTACTACCTGTCTGGGTGGCAAGGAGGAAATGAAAAGAAGTTTTCTATTCTTGTCACATCTAGTTGCAGGATTTACTAGAAGCAGACCTTGTTCCAGTTATATGGAGTAAGATTATACCAAAGCTGCTGATCTGTTTTCAGAAGAATTGTTACAATCCTTGAGAGAAATAGCTGGGAGTAATAGAATTTTAACAGAAATGAATCTGTTACTAGCCGGGAAAAAATTGCTACAGTCAGATAGACCTGAGGTGCCATGCTTGCAATTTCAAGCATGGTATATGAAATTATGAGTAAGAAGAGGGAAAATACATTGAAAGAAAGTTCTTCTAATCCAAAACTTAAACTCCCTGTGATTTACCCCATCTTACTCTTCTGCAGATAGTTCCCATCAAGTGGTTATTAGACCAGGCAATGAACCTCTCTTTCAAGTCACTTCATGTTCAGGCCTCACTCTACCTCAACTAATCCAAGCAATGAGATAGAAGTCAGATATTTCATGCTTCTCTGCTACAGCTTTGCAGAAATCATTTTACCTTCTGGGACCAGGCCTGAAAAATGAGACACTGTGAAAGATAAAATAAAGCTCCAGCAGTATAATTGCTTGGGTTCATCACCCTCAAGATTATCATATAAACATTGAAATTGCTTGATTCTTGACCTTAGTATCTTTTAGCTGTCTTTGGATCAAAGAAGACTGTTGTCCCAAACTTTGTTACCAAAACAAATGTTATTCTGTATTGGTTAGACAGATATGATTGTTTTCTGTTTTGATCAGCAAAGAAAAAAGTAATTTATATCAGAATATACAGTACCTTCAAGTTTTGCACTGGTGGATGTGGCATTTTGCTTGTTAAAATTTGCCACTGACCTAAAAGAGACCTTTGCTGTGATGACAGGATCTATTAGTATGCCTACAGAAGGTCGAGAAATTGTCTATCCATCAAAATGTTTTCAGTTTCAGACTAGTGCTTGTTAAATATTTTTTTCTGCATATAATCCCTCAAACCACAATGCTACTTGTTTTCAAATAATGGGCCTCAATTATGCTGTATGGTAAAAGGGAAATACAAGTTATCCTCTGTGCTCTCAAAAAGATGTTTCCACAAATGCGCCAGTTTATTGGCTCTATATAGAACAAAGCAGGCAATGAAGGAAGGTGTGGGCTAAATCCCAAACCACAGGTGAGTTCACTGTGATGAGTATAGAAATTTCTAGTCAGCAGCCTGTGAGTCACTATGACTGATGTGCCCACAAAGACATGAAAATGTAAAGCTAAGAGGATCGTCTCAAGTCCTTGTGCCAGACTGTATGTGCTATCCTAGTCTGTGCATACCAGATGCAGTATCGACTAAGCGATATTAATAAACTTGGCAGGACCTTTCCTTCTGATACAGTTGAGGGGTACAGACTGAGGCCTGCACAGTGCCAAGTACTGCCTTAGGACAAAATCCAGGTGTTGGCACAGATGAGCGAAGACTAACATGTTAAGACTATAGAAGCACTGATGAGGAACAATGTGAAATCAGTTTAGGGTTGGAGATGTGCCCATAACCATGTATCCCAGAGTGCTTGTATTTTTTAATTTGTAAGCAGTCTGTCCAATACTGTCACTATGTGTGCTCAGAAGGGGTCTACTTATCCCTCTCCTGTGATTCATCTAGTGTTGTACCTTACATGTCATATCACTAGGAACAAGTAATTTCACATCCCAGGGAAATTAACCATCTTTACCTGAATAAAGCCAAGCTATAGGAATCAAGGAAACTTTACTAGTTTTCAGGGAGAAACTCAGATTATGGCAGAATTCAAGATGAAATCAATAATGTGTGGCTGGTGTTCACAGAAGCCCTCATGATTCTAGAACCCTTAAACATTTAAAATTGTAGGGATTATTGGCATTACTGAAATACTGAACACCTTGGTATTAACGGTTCTGATTTTTTTTTCTATATCTTGTGTTAGCAGGCATGCTTAGGTTCACCAAATCCTGAGCTTGAAAAAAATAACTGCAAGTATAATAGTTAAACATACATGTATTCCAAATGTATATGCAATACAAATATTCAAGAGGGGAGAGAAGAAAATATTTCTGAGCCTGTAAGTAGTCTCAACTGCTGTGTTGCTGATAAAATGTCCACATCCTGATGAGTGGACATCAGCTATGTAAACAGATGTTCTGGAAGAGAAAAGGAAGTGTTGAATAGCTGACTTATTTTTGTCACAGTTTTGCTCAAACTGACAGTTATGGGTTTAAAGAGTGGTTGCCATGGCCAGCAAATCCAGCCAGGCTTTTAAGTGCAGCTAAATCCAATAGAAACTCTCAACTTTACACTTTCGCCCTAGAGACAATTAATGGTCGATAGTTATTTTGAGTTATTTGAGGCTAATCAGGAATGCATGCACAGATGTTGAAAGATTGAATTTATACCTCTGGAATAGATTCAGGTGCTTTTAGAAATATGTTCTTATTAAAATTATTATTTGCAATGCCTTTAAGACTGTGGCAAATCTCACTTTCCAAAAGAGATTTAACTGTTTCTTGACTTTCAGTGGACAAAGCAGAAGTATCCTGCTGAGGGACAAAACAGCGTGCTCATTATATACTTTATCAATACTCTACTTTTCTACAACTATGTTGTAATGAAATAAGGTATTGCATGTAAATATGCAAAACAATTTTGGTTATTTCCCAAAGTTAGGTTTTATTTTAGTTTGAAAATGTATTTTTTTTTCCTTTTAAAATGCCTGCTGTTGGAAACATATAGTCAAATCATGTTGCTAGCATTGTAGCTCTAAAAAAATTAAGTAATATACTAATGGTAGGCAGACCTTACAAATACTCCAGGAGAAGCACCTTCTGCAAATTGAGCAGCTTACAAACAGGGCATTTCAGAGTTTTGGACCTTGATGGAACAAGGTGGCTGCATCTTTTTGTTTAACTAAAGGAGTCCCAAGTAAGCAGTTGCAATCCTACACTATGCATTCATTCTGCCACACAATGCCCATCAGGAGAGTATTTAAATGGCTTAAAGTCTTGGGGAGGGCGAGGGGCAGACAAAGCCCAAGCTGCATTTCAAACGTGAATGCTGAAAACTTTGTCAGCATTTTAAAATTAAGTTTCATCTATTCATATGTTAAGACTTAGGGAGATGAATTAGGACAGCTGAGAAACTGATTACAGCGTCTAGCTACATTTTTTCTTTTTGCTGTTCACGTAGCCAAGATGACACGGCCCCTGCTGTAATACTTCTATCTCGTGATACACGTATAAAAAACGAATAGATAAGATGGTTGATCTTGTGTCTTTCTTGTTCTGCCACACGCTTTTTCTTTGAACCACATGTCATTAATAGAGCTAATGGGATTTTGGCATGGACCCAAAGGGGTGTTAGGGGAGAGGGGGTGGGAGGGGAGATGGATGGGAGTGCGATGAACTACTGAGAGAAGCACTGCTGCCTTTCTTTGCTCTAAAGCGATGTCAGGTTTATCAGGCTTCTCTTTAGTCCTTCATGACAGGACTGGAGGCACTTCTCTATACATGTATGTGTCTCCTACATTCATGAGCCTCTTTGACACTCTTGCATCTTTTGTTAAGAGCTGAAATTGCAGATCATTGCTCTACCCTTCCCTCAGCTGCCATATGGCATTGTGGAAAGGGGCCCACAAAGGAAGGAGAGGGAAGTGGAAAAAAAGAAGGGAGAGGAGAAATGAAACTACCACCAGATGAAATTGATTTATTTTTACCATTGGGGGTAGGGGGTGGAAGCCTCTTGGAATATAAAACCTTCTTGCAGAGCAGGCAAACAGGCTGCCTGCATGACAGCCCTGGTATATGTTAAAAATAACATGGTTTGAAAATAGAAGCACCATTGTTATGTGCAACTACTGTAACAAATTTATATGAAATGGAATGCATCATCTAAAGTGAAACAACTGCCAAGGCTGCCAGCTTTTCTATTTTTCCCTGTTGTCTGTGAGAGGTAAAAACCATGAAACCCCAAGTGCTGCATAGGTGCAACTGTTTGGCATCACTGTATATTTTTCTGAAATCTCTCAAAATAGCTTTGGTGTAGTCTGCATTTTTGTGGAGCTAAACCTTTCCTAAAGTAAGCAGCAATTAGAGCACTTTATATAATTGCTTTAAAAACAAACCAAAAAAATGTGTTTGAGAAAAAGAAACTTGCCATGTCAATTCTTTGGTTATTTTTATGTGAGTCCATGCTTTATGAAACACTAAATAAATTCTTCAGATGAAATGCTATGTGGCATATGCTGTATATTAGCTAAACTAGATATTCTTACCGCACCAGGTTTACATTCCCTGCTGATATAAATAAGCTCTGTCAGGGTTTAAGTGACTTCCACTTTGTTATGGTAGTGTGGAAAAGGTTAAAAACATGAAACTTCAATGAATTTATTTCCTCATTTTTTTCTATCTTTAATTTTAATGTGCCATTCAGTGAAGAGGTAGCTTTAAAGATTTGCATTGTGTACAGGAAGATCTGTCTGTTTTGTAAGGTTTGCTGTCAGGATTCTGTTCAAGGAGGTATACAGTCTTCATAATGTTATTTATAATACTCTAGTCATTCACTGAAGAAGGGCCATACGGTGACTAGCAGGGAATAGTCCATACCTTGATAACTATTTGTGATAAGTATTCATCAGGTTCTGTTACCAATCTGAAAGCAATTGAAATAAAAAATAATTTTTATTATAAAAATAATAATTGAAATAAAAATAGAGTCCCAACAAAAGAACAAAAGCTATGGCAAGTTTTAATCATAACAATAAGCTACTACTACTAACATTTACAATTCTTTATGCACCGTTAACAAACAATGACTAGAAAAAAAACTATTGACAAGAAGTACAGACAAAATTGTATTTAATGTTTCTTATGCCTTTAGGAATTAAAGAGGAAACAACACAATCAATGTTGAGCATAGGTTTATGATATTCTTTATGGGAAGACCATACACTAAACAACCAGTTTTGATTCTATTAAAATTTTATTTTGTCAGCTTTCTTCAGGAATAACAAAGCTGCCATCTTCGAGGGTGAATCACGTGAGACCAGGAGACAATTTTCTGAGCATCTTCATCCAGACTGCAGAATTCACTTATAAATGAGTGGCCATTAAATACGGTTACAGATTTTACTGTTTTCAAAATGAAATGTAAAGCTCATGTCTTCAGTTTAACCTTCAGTTTAATATCACAATAAAAGCAATAATGGAATGTAAAGAGAATGAAATCATGTCCCACCAACTGTTTTGGAGAAAGAAGAGAGCAGACTGAATCGTGTCTGACTATCCATAGTATGGAAATAATAATTTGTAGAATACTGATGAACGACTTACTTGTGTGGTTAATCCTTAGAACCAATTCCCAAAATGCTTTTACGTGGTTCCCTAGTCCTAAACCCCTCCCACTATCGGTCCTTTGTTTTTAGATGTTAAATGTCCTCAAGTTCCATTGCTCTCTCATTCTTCAGACTCCTGAGAGGACTTGCACAACTCAGGAATTCAGGGTGAATTGTAAGATATTCTGCCTATCTAAAGACCACATGTAGACTGGAATCAAATATTCATTTTTAGGGGTAAATTAAAGCTTTTACTTCCCATCTGGAGAAAAAAATGCTGCAATCAGATTTATTTTAGACTAAGCAAAAGTGATGAGCAGCCAAAATATTCCATTGGGCACATACAATCAACACATTGGACTGGCAAGAAAATATAACATGATCATGGCTGTTTGTTTAAAGCATTCTAGACGAGGGGAGAGGTGTAGTTTTTTGTTTTTGTTTTTTTTTTTTTTTTGGTATCAGACTATCGTGCTTGGTTGGCTTGTTTTTTGCATTAATCGGCAGCAGAAACACATAACTTACTTTCCCCTTCCTCCTCTATGTAAACCTGCTCTCAAAAGAGTGTCCTAGACATTCACACGCCAGTTAATTATTTCTTTTATGCAAAGTGTTACAGTCTCAGCAAGAGGAATTGGGCATGCTTCCTCAATGCAATTATAGCTGTTCCTTGGAGGTGTGAGTTTGAGTTCTGCTATGGAGAAGAGACTATCGTATATGGAGCTCTTGACCCCACTGGAATGCTTTAACAAATGAATAAAACAAAAGTGGATGTAAATGTTGTAACAGTAAAAACACCACCGCTACAGTTTCTAGCTGTGATGTTTTAAAGAGAACAAGTCCTGTTTTTAAAACAAACACAAGCATAAATATTTAATGCCACTGTCTATAAAGAGAGATACCATTCCAATTCCATCCATGTGCTTTTTCCTTTCTAAGAACATCATAATTTATGCCAATTTTAGTGAGTTGAAGGGTTGATGTGGAACTTCAAGATGTACTCTAATAAAACTAGACCTCAAAGTATGGATAATCTCTGAATAGATAAAATGTATAGGTTATGTGGAAGTATATAGGCTTATTCCATTCAAGGAAAACAAAGTAGTTTCAGAAGGAGCTAACAAACCAAGATCTAGCTTATAAAGTCATTGTTTATAAATGTTAGACAACGTGCCTGTGAAGGATAAATTTGAAATCCTAATACATGTAGCTGGGACTTAGAAAGATGGATCCAGGCATTATTGTGTCTGGTTTATTGTAAATCTGTCTGGTGCACAGTAATAGGAAAAAAGTATGTGTGTGTATGTGGAGAGTACACCACAGTTAGATGAATAAACTTTCAGTCTGATCCTGCATGGATGGAGAATGTGAACCAGAAATGTCCTGAGCAGAGGTGACTGCTTTGATTGATTTATTTGTTTATAAATGGTTCTTGCACTAGTTTGAATGTAGGGTGACCAATTTATCTTCATTCCTTATTTGTCCTTTACATTAATTATTCTTA
Source organism: Anas platyrhynchos (assembly GCF_047663525.1). NCBI lineage: Eukaryota > Metazoa > Chordata > Aves > Anseriformes > Anatidae > Anas > Anas platyrhynchos. Next base: position 40,874,074 of record NC_092590.1, read on the forward strand.
TATTTTATCATTTGTATTTTTATTTATTTATATGATGTCAAGATAGAAAGCACTTTGGAAGCGGAGATCTAGTGGAGCCACAGCAGTATTTTTCACTAGAAGGTAGTTGCTTGTGTTTACCCACTGCACTATTTTCACTAGGTGTTAGCAGGAAATCTATTGCTGTGTACCTGTAGAGGTACATCGAGAAAACAGTCTCGATGTTGCTTAAGCAAATGGCCAAAAAATTGCAAAGGCCCACCATTTTAGATGTAGTTATAGGAATTCTATGTTGCAAAACTAGAGTCCCTAGATTGATTTCTAAGAGTGCTATGAAAGACTAGTTCTGAAGAAGCTTATATATTCAGATGTGCATTATAATGTATATTTTGCAGTTTGAATATCTTAAGTTCCTTAGGTTGAAAGAGAAAGAAAAACTTCCTGAACTTTTCCTCTTACAGGCTGAGAATTTGACAGGGGATGTGTCTGGGGAGGTGGCATGTCCGGCCTGCTGACAGGTTATCCATCAGTATCAGCAAACAGGAATGTGATTTGACCTTCACTTCTCATGCAACTGTCACATCAGAAGATTAGCCAGAAACGGACTGATCATTTGGGGCATATTTCTGAATTAGGCTCAACTTTATCTCCTTTTTCTCCTTCACTGACAGGGGGATTTGTGGTCATAACAGAAGCCTGCTTTAAAAGTTTAGTCTTTTGAGAATTCTGAAGTTTAATGGTCCTGGAAAATTTAAATGAATGGAGGATGGGAATAGATCTTGTACCAGCTAAACCTCTGGGAGGTATAAGATCAAAAAGAAGTAGGCAAAATGTAAGAACTCCTCCATTTATGATCTGTGCCTCACAGTGGAAGGTTTTGAAAATAACAGGAAGTAAAGATGCTTCAATACTTTAAAAAAAAAAAAAAAGTCACACAATTAATTTTTCTCCCTATAAACCAATAATCAAACCTTAAAATTGGGTGAAAGACTCCACCGTTCAAGTCAACATACTTTGTTGCTGACAGTAGTAGGCTTCGGTATGTTTTTCCTCTCTCCCCTCTGCCAGTTGCTAGGAATAGAAATTCCGGCTGAACTAGTGGTTGCACAAGGAAACTGCAGTAAGAATAATATCCTTACATCATTTATATGTAAACCTTAGCCATGAAATATCTTGCCTTCATATGTGAAGTTATTGGCATATGTATATATATATTTTTTTTTAACCTCTATTCATAGAATGTGTCTGAGCTCGTACCATATTCGTGTTTGTTGTATTTTCTGTGTAAGAGATATTACTAAAAATATTGCTGGTAATTTCATGAAATTAGAAGAGTAAATTGATAGCTCAGTCATGTAGGTGCTCAAATGTTTGGAGTTCAAAAAACTTTGATAATAGTATTTAGAAAAATTATGAAAGTCTATCAAGAACTGTTAATGCTGACTATAAATCAGACTTAAGAAGTCCACAGCCTTTAGATTGCTGGAAACAGGGATTGTTTTTTAGGGTAGCATCTTTTTCTATTTTAATAAGCATCTGCTACTGGATACTGCAAGAGACATAGCACTAAGTCAAATAGGTCCATATTCATATTAAGTTTTGGGTAAGTGATACTTTTGATGTTTTATTTACAGCTGAATATCAAGTATTTGTGATGTATATATTATATATATATGTATTTTTTTTTTTCTGAGACTTTAATAACTTGTAATACAGCTCAAGAACTAAACATGAGTGTTTAACTGCATGAAGTTTAACAAGGCCAAGTGCCGGGTCCTGCACCTGGGGTGCAATAACCCCAAGCAGAGCTACAGGCTGGGAGATGAGTGGTTGGAGAGCTGCCAGGCAGAGAAGGACCTGGGAGTGATGGTGGACAGTCGGCTGAATATGAGCCAGCAGTGTGCTCAGGTGGCCAAGAAGGCCAACGGCATCCTGGCTTGTATCAGAAACACTGTGACCAGCAGGGCTAGGGAGGTGATCGTCCCCCTGTACTCGGCTCTGGTGAGGCCGCACCTCGAGTACTGTGTTCAGTTTTGGGCCCCTCGTTACAAGAAGGACATCGAGGTGCTTGAGCGGGTCCAAAGAAGGGCGACGAAGCTGGTGAGGGGCCTGGAGAACAAGTCCTACGAGGAGCGGCTGAAGGAGCTGGGCTTGTTCAGCCTGGAGAAGAGGAGGCTCAGGGGCGACCTTATCGCTCTCTACAGATACCTTAAAGGAGGCTGTAGAGAGGTGGGGGTTGGCCTGTTCTCCCATGTGCCTGGTGACAGGACGAGGGGGAATGGGCTAAAGTTGCGCCAGGGGAGTTTTAGGTTAGATGTTAGTAAGAACTTCTTTACTGAAAGGGTTGTTAGGCACTGGAACAGGCTGCCCAGGGAGGTGGTGGAGTCACCATCCCTGGAGGTCTTCAAAAGACGTTTAGATGTAGAGCTTAGGGATATGGTTTAGTGGGGACTGTTAGTGTTAGGTTAGAGGTTGGACTCGATGATCTTGAGGTCTCTTCCAACCTAGAAATTCTGTGATTCTGTGATAAACATAAGTGGTGGCTTATATATCGCCACTTTCAGAATTTACCTACCACTGAAACAGACAAATGTTTCACGCACAGCAAGGTGTCTACATTCAGTGTCGAAAGAGGCTTTGGTTTTAGAGTTCTGGTGGACATACAGCCACCAGAACTCTACATACCTCATACATACATACCTCAAATATCAAAACATGTTTAAAAAAGTTTTCTGACATTTTTTCATAAGCCTGTAATAGAAGTAGGCATCTGTGTGTTTTTAAGGCATATACCATTTTGTGCACATTCCATTATCATAATCATATGCATAAGGATGTGCATACAGATGTAAAAGTATATATTATAACAGATAATCAATTTTAGCTGCATCATTTGAACAAAAGGCTATAGTGACTATCTATAGTTACAGAGCTCCTGAAGCAGGTAAAAAACAAATACTTTTTTCTTTTCTTTCTTTCTTACATGAATATCCCTCTCTTTTCAATGTGCTTCTTTCCAAGTGTTTTGTCACAGAATATTTTATACTTGGTCTCAGGTCCCTTCCTTATGCTGAAACAAAGCCCCTCAACCTTAGTTTTGAACATGCATACATATAGGATAAATGTGCTTTAGTACCAGAAAAAGGGAACAAAGTGGAAGATTCAATCATTATGAATTAATGCTTTATACAGCCTAGAGAAAGAAACTACTCAAAAGAACGCCACTTTTAAAGTTAACTTTGCTTTATGTACACACCAGTGGTGGCATTATTGTGATCCTGCTGTAATGTCTTGTGAGAAATCATGTAGGATAATGCAACAACCATGAAATTAAAATGGACTACTTCTGTAAAGCAGACCATTATTATGTGGTGTCTTATTTCTCAGAGGGTCCATTATCTCTTCATCACCAGAAAAATCAGTCTCGGCAATGAAATGCCACAGACTGAGCCAGAGATGAGGCATAACAGTAGAGGAAAGGCCATGGGAGGACAGAAAGTACCAATGTCACATCTCACTACTCTTTATTTAGTGATCAGAAATTCGGATTTCAGCAGTTTTAAAAAATTGTTTCATTTATAAGTGCCAGCTGCTGGAGAAGATAAGGAAAGAAAGTAACCTGTTTAAAACTAAGCAACCCCAACCCTCTATACCTGAAAGTACTTTAGTTTGTTTTTCAGCACAGCCTTTGAATTTTAATGAAACATTTGGGGAAACTTGTAAATGAAAATGGAAATGTTGCTTTCTGAGAAGCTTGCCCAGCACCACATGTGAATTATTTAGAGACAACTTGTATTGTTTCTGCTTTTAAGGAGCAAAGAGATTTTTTTCTCCATTGCCTCAGTCTTAATTGTTTTTATTTCCTCATCACTGTTTTTAATTCCAAAATCTCTTCAAAACACGATAGCTATGCCTTATAGTAATTAAATAAAATTACCTAACTTACTAGCAGTAATAATTTTTTATCTGCTCATCTACAACTAAAAGAGGAAAAACAAATTTCTTGATAAACTGCCTGATTGCATTACAAAGATGTGAAAAGGCCCTAATTATAAGGAAGAGTTAGGTAAAATCTTACATCATAAATATTGAATACCCACCAAATCCTCAAAAGATAACATCCAATGTAGGAAAATGGGGAACTCTTAGTTGAAGAAGCAAACTCTATGTATAATTGCAATAGCATCTAGAACACCTTTTTGATTTGCCTAACTTATGTTTTTTTCTCTCTCCCTGTGTTATCCTCTTTTCTGTTTTACTCCCATCTTTGAACTTTTTGTATCTCTGGTCATATTCCTGGCTACTGTGTAGCACACGTGCACACATGCATTCTCTGATTACTCCAGTATCTGCCATCTCTTCCACACTTGTATCAAAGGAGGTTAAGCTTCATCTTAACTCTGTCTTTTTACGCAAGCAGAGGTATTGGTGTTTAGGCACAGTTCTACTCACCACCTTCATTAATAACATTTTTTAAATTAATTAGAAAAAAATGTGCACATCTGTGTTATAATTGCTCATTTAAAACAACGAAAAAATTTACTGGATTGAAATTAGGATTTATCTTTTGTTGTTCCTTTCCAGACATTTCAAGTGAATCTAACCCTGTACAAACTAGGATTTTTCTTTTTAAGTTTGTTGGTTTTAATCTTTATATTAAACAGAAGCAACAGTAATGAGTCATACACCTACCCAATTTTCCAAAGTATTTTTGGGGGTACTTGTATAGAACAGAAAAATACAGGGCTATGAAAATCAAAATCAAACCCATTCTTAATTCAAGAATAGTTTTGCTATGATAAGTGAGGATCTATCAGATCTGGGGTACTGAAATGCACTTTCAGGTGCTAACTTTAAAACATTTCACAAAAACAGTGTCATTGATTCTGCTTATGTATTTATTTGTATGTGCATATCAGAGATTAGTTTCTAGAATTACATGAAAATAGTCCATAAATCAGGGGGCAGAGATTCTTTTATTTCTCTGAAAGGTTTAGTTAGTTAATACTACATGTAACTGATTCCAAATCTTGTCTTCTACTTCACCTGGCTTTCCTGCAGTTCAAGAGTCATGATGTGGAGACTTTATAATATTCCCCAGGTATAAATTTTTATATACAATTCTTGATAAAGAAATCAACCTGTGAGGAGTTAGGCAGTGCAATAATTGCAGGATGTATAATTTACACATTTACGCAAGTGAAAAGAACAAACAGTTTGAAAAGTAAAATCATTAAAATATCATACAATTTCTATTAGGCTTTTCCTCATCTGCTTTGTTTTCTAACGTAAGTTGGGAGGGGGGAAAAAAAGTCATTAATATTAGCTTTAGGGGAAAGCCCTGCTAGATAATTCTGTTCACTAGCTGCTGAGTAGATCAAATTACGCTTGTGTGTATGAGTAGTTTTGTATGCTTACATGCCTATGTATACACATTCATGCACGTGCCTTAAATGAGTGGAGTTTCTTCAGATGCAGAGATACTTTACTGTATGACCAAGTGGTCAGATTCCAAGGTGTACTTAAAATTTGAATTAATTTGCAATAAAATAAATATTTGACATTTTATCAGTGAAATGAAAGAAATCATAGCCCTAAGTGTACTTTATTTATTATGTCTGTGGAAAACATCTGTTTGGGACAAAGTTTTCAAATCTGTCTATTTAAATTATACAGAATCCTGCAAAGAGTTACTCACTGCACAAAACCAATGTGTTTTAAGAAATGTTGTCCTCATAAAGTGCTTCCATCAAGATATATGCTGAGGTCTAGACTTAGTTTTGCATTTGGCTACATCTGAATGCTGTGGGTCCTTTAATATTCTGAAGAAATTCCAGGGCTGCCATGTCATGCTTGGAGGAAGATTAGAGGGAGCTGAGTACAGGTAGACTTCTGTGGGTGCTGCCCAGGGCTTCAGTTGCCCATATAGAGGGATCTGGTGAAATTTGAAACCAAAATGACACCAGTCACCTGTTCACACTGTATAATCTCTGTCAGCTCCATGCAGTACCATACCTTAGATACCTTGAAGTACCTCAAATGATTCTGGGGATCCCCTGTTTAGGCAAATGAATCAGGCTCTCTTCATCAGAAAACTGTTTTCACTGATGTAACTTCTCAACCTATGGAGTGAGGACTGTGAAGTATTGCTTTTCTTACAAGAGCACTCATAGGACCCTCAAGCATCCTGGTCTTCAGTACTCCAGGATGTTCTGCAGACACAGATGAAATGCCTCATATGACCCCTAGGTTAAAGTCCTATAAACCCTGGGCGGTATAAAGGAGAATAAAGTAAAAATAAAATAAAATAATAATCTTGAAATTTACACGTTGGTGACAAACAAAAAAGAAAGTCCTCTTAATGTTATTTCTTTAACATACCAAAGATTGGATTCTCTCATGTTACTGAGTAAAGTGCCTATATCTTTTGCATACCTCAGAGCTTCATGTTTCCTTTCTACTTTCATATCTATGGGAAAGACATTTGCTCTTCAGTATTCAGCCCATATGCCTCCTGCTGCTGTTGCTGTTGCTGCTGTTAACTTAGGCCAGTTACCATGTCTTTTTCAATGATGCTGAACCACTATGTGTTTTGCAGTCTGAGGATTCCAGCACAGTGCTCCCTAAAATGGGGCTTCTTACTGTCTTCTTTCCGGCTCATTTCTCACAGGATTTTCAGGTTCACATAGAACCATTTGAATGTTTTTATGCTGGAATACACCAGGATAACTCTGCTCAGTGCAGTTTATATTCATATAAAGAAGATCAGAATGGGGATCAGTATTTTTTTTTTAAATTTATTTTTCTCTAAGGAAAACACGAGGCAAAGCCAAGTTGGAAGGCTTTTTTCCCTGTATCTGACAAGGATGATCTACTTTTCATGGAATCATAGAATCATTGCGGTTGGACAAGATCTCTAAGATAATCTGATCCAACCATTCCCCTACCACAAATACTACCCACTAAACCATGCTCCTAAGTACCATGTCCAACCTTTCCTTAAACACTCCCAGGGGCAGTGACTCCACCCCATCCCTGGGCAACCCATTCCAATGCCTGACTATTCTTTAGGATGGATAAAGAGGCTGGACCCCAACACGGACCCCTGGGGAACACTGGTCATGACTGGTCATGATCTGGTTTTAACTCCATTCACCACCACTCTCTAGGCCCAGCCATCCAGCCAGTTTTTAACTCAGCAAAGAGTGTACCTCTCCAAGACGTAGGCTGCCAGCTTCTCCAGGAGAATACTGGATGTTTTATGACATCTCCAAACCAATTATTCCTGTTGTAATTCTGATATTATTTCTCCTTCATTTTTTTTTTCTAGGTCAGAAATACTTTTGTTTATTCTCAGTACCCTCTGATAATGTGTGCAGAATAAATGTCTATTTGATTCTTAATGCACTGGGTAGTTACAGTGTCACTAAGAACTAAATCCTACATACAGAAGATCAGAACTAATTCTGAACTTTCAGTGAATCAGACTTATTCTTTGCTAATGTCAAGGAAGAGAAATGATTGCTCTGTTTTAGATATACTCAAGGAAGATTATAGCTTTAGAACTGCTGTCTCCAGCTGTCTCCCATTTATAGTCTATTTTGTTCTTTATTATCTGTATGTCCTGAATGTTTTGCTCCCTTGCTTTCAATTTTAAACATGGTGCAGACAGCTTACAACACAATGTTGGATGTGGGGCTTTAAACTGACAAAATTGTTCTTTTTATATCCTCTCCAACCCTTTCATTGGACTTCATGCTTTAACTTTGCAAATATTTGTGAGGATCATAAAGAGATCAGGGAGAGAAGTATTCCAGACAAACGAGACCAGTAATTTTTTTTTTAATTTTATTTTTTTTCAGAGTATGATTTGTTCTTGGTCTAGTCACTATTTATTTCACAAAAAGCCAGGAAGTCTGGACATTATGAAGCTTACAAGGAAACTGTGATATAAGGTATTATGAAACTTAGTACTGACTGAAGTTACCAAACAATGAATCTGACAAACAGCAACCACCAGAGAAAAGATCAGTGTGTGAGAGGGAAGGAAATTAAAAGTATTGGTACACTAATTGGACTAACACCTTGGTTAGTGCTAGATAATAAGGACAGCTCAATATGACAATGTAAATAGGTCTGGTGGGATAACACAAAAATCTGTGTGATCATTAGGTATCATTAGGACTGAATCCATATCTGTGTCTGTATCTTGCACCACTTTTTACTAAACATTTTCCTTTGTGAAACATACTGATAAAATACGATGCTTAATGCACTGAGTACATACTTTAGTTCCTTGCAACAGTTACAGACAGAGCTACTAAAATTAAAGGATGTTGTATTAGAAAGTGGAATTAGGTGGAAACTTCAGAAAATAAGATGTATAGACTGGATTCTTAGTTTAACACTCATTTAGTGCAAGACTCGGTATAACATAGAACCAAAGCAGTTGGGCAGTAGGACTGGAAAATTCGCAGTGGATAGGGAAATGATCACAGAGCTAGTGAAAGTGACTCTGTTACTTTTTGTGACAGAAGAACCTCTTGAGTCTCAGAGATGGGAAGAGACCAGAAAAGGGAAAAAAGGGGGAAAAAACAAAAACAAACAAACAAAACAAAAACAAACAAACAAAAAAAAACCCACACAACCAAACAAAAAAACTAACCAAGCAAGCAAGCAAACAAAAAACTCGAGGAACATGGTACTCCATGGAAGATCCAGTCCTGTAGATAGCAATCAAGTTACAAACTTGAGTTTATAAACTACGAGTTACAAAATCAAATTCATACTCCTTATCTTTTCCTTATTCTTGTATTAAGGAAGCCAAAACAATCTCTTGCCTATTTTGAGGGTTTTCTTTCAAGCTGAGACTGTTTACATCCAAAAGTGCATATATATATATATATATATATTTAATTAAAATCAATGTACTTTTAAAACAAAGTTCATTACAACTCTAAGACATAAACATAAGACAAAATTAAAAAGGCCTCCATGACAGGTTGATCAGGGTGGGTATTCAGGTAAAAGTTTTTGTATTCTTAAGTACATGAGAAAGCAGATCATATAGTGAAAATATTGTAGGAGTACATAGGAAGGTAATAATCTGTGAAACAGGAGAACACAAATGAACTAAGGTTTGATATTCCTAGCCATTAAAAATTTTCACGAAGCACTTCCTTGATAAATACATGGAGTGAAGTAAAAACTTACCCTATACCTGTAGTAAAGTAGACGTGACATATCACAGAATTTCAGAAATATACACCATTCTTGCAGTATAAATAGAGGTAATTCACTTTAACAAGGAAGAAAAGGAAAGAGATGTAGTTCAGCTGTTGTCACAATAACTGTAAGAAATTGGCAGATGAAAAGAGAGGATCTATTTAACAGCTACACCATTGAACAGTAAATTAATCAATCATGGTTGCAGTCAGCTTGCAGCAATCTGCAAAATGCCTTTGGCTCATTGCTTACATAGCCACATCAAGATAAGCATTGTCATATATTGACCAACAGTGGGCTTAAATGCATTTACATTAAACTGGGGAATCAAAACAATAAAACTGCCTTTATCAGCTTGGTTGACTACCTTATAATGTGAAAAAATAAATATTCAACGGTCTAAAACTGAGTGTCTCTACGCCTTTCTTTATGGATATATTGAATTAAACAAACAGAATTTTTGAATTACTAAAGTTGAGGCAAATCTAAATAAAACAAAAAAGCAGAATGGGTTTAAATTATTTTTTTGCATCCCTTTATGTTTCACCCATAAATATCATGGGACTGCTAATCTTATGATTCCTTATTGTACAGCAAATGTTATAAGGTTAAGAACAACTAAGAACATATGTGGTGTGAAAAGATAAGAGCTTTTTCTAAGTTTAAATCTCTTTTAATTTTAAACAGGTAGCAGCTCATTCCTTTCATTTAAGTGGGAAAGATATGGAAGTCATACTTCTACATACTTATACTTTTACATGTTTACATGTGCATACATGTCTTGAAGGAGTTGTCATTTTATTATTTAGATGGCCATCTTTGGGACAGGAGATACATGAGCAGATTTTCTAAAAAGTTTAACTTTTTTGTGTGAGAAAAGGTACAGTGTTATTTTCTTCTCCTGTGTAAATGTGGCTTTTAGGGACCATGACTCCAATCAGAGACCATGAATATCTGTTGACAAAAAATAGGACCAGCTGGTGCCATTGCCTGGTACTTTTTACATTTTCTTTAGGATACTGGTTGGGAGGGGGGAGGTGGAGGAGAGCTGTGCATAGAAGACAAGAAACAGAAGTTGTGACTGGAAAAAGACTCAGAATTGGCTACAGCAGCACTCCACCAGCTGCCATTACAATGTGCATTGTGTACATTTGCACGGTGTAGAATCTAATTCAGTTTTACAGTCAGAAAAGAATAGGAGGCAATCGTCAAGGCATCCATCACCAAACAGCATGATAAATAAGCTGTTATTTGGATCATGTATTTAACCCAGTCAAGAGACCTGAACTGGAAGAAAAAGCTGACAGAAAGGACAGAGTTGAAAAAAGAAAGAAAAAAAAAAAAAAAAGCAAAACAACAACAAAACCCTCCTGTGAAATAAAACAGAAAGACAAAGAAGTATCTTTGGACCAGAAACACTGACAAGAGCTAATATATGATTGTTTTTTATGAGTTTAATTTGAAACTGGGAACTGCAGTAGTGTGAAATAGAAGAAAAAATCACCAGTTCTGTGAGGGTTTGTTGACAAATTTCAAGGAAGGTTCTAAATGTTTGCAGTAGTGAAATATTTGCTTATTGGCAATACTTTGAAAATCATCCTGCGTGTAAGTGAAAATACGGGGGGACATAAACGTCTAAAGAAAATGAGTCTATTTTTCAAAAGTAACTTCTGTACTTACAGCCAATATTTAATGATATTTAGCCCTTGACAAATTCAGAGGGGTTTCTGGGTAAGTGTTTCAAAACCATCTATAAAGCTGGATCCTGAAGTATATTAACTGCTTAGGAATTTTTCTTTTTGTTTTGTGGTGTATCTTCATTTGCAGACACTTAAACAAAGCTTTATTAATCCTGTTCTACACACATATGTAGCAGCCAAGCTGGCCTTTAAAATGGCAATATAATAATAATAATAAAAAAATCCCTCCTCTAATATATCCTTATGGTATTTTCAAATAATCCATTTCCTCCTATAACGTATTATATAATATGACATATTATGGCCTTTTAATATGTGATTTTAGACTTATGAAATCCATACTCTACGGATTCCCCAAATATGTGGTAAGAAATGTTGGCCTGCTGTTGTTCAATAACTCTTCTCTTGCATGATAATGCCAGGGCCCAGAGGGCACTAATAGGCCTTCCTGGCCCCAACCAGCCTCACCTGGGCCCATACCCCTGGGTCCCATTTAAGCTCAGCCCCAGGCTGTCAGCCCTTCCTTGAGTTAGGAGGGCTTTGCTCTGTCCCCTGGCACGTCAGGGGTTGTGTCTGAGCCCCATTACTAGCCCCCAACTGCTGCTTGTCCTGTTTGGGCTCTGTAGGACCCTGCTGCTGCCTCCTTCCCTAAGAGCAGCCATGTTCCTGCTAGGCCTTGACAGGTAACTTCAGCAACCTTCAAGCAATTCAAGCTTTTTTTTTTTTTTTCCTTGGAGCAGGTCTAAATAAGTTCAGAACTTTGGAAAGTATTGTAGTATTGTTTTGTGGAGGCCTGAGAAGGCTAGGGGTCATTGGGTGGGAAGGTGTGTTAAACTAATCCTAATCATGATGGCCTTGCTATCACCTGCTTCATCTATGTTTGTTAATACTGCCATTGGCTCAGCAGCCAAACCAAAAGGAGAGATCTTCAGGCTTTATGAAGAATTGAGGGAAGGTATTTGTCCTAAAATGGTTTCTTCAACATGAAAAGTTTAATGATGGTTTCAGGAAAAACCAAACATATTTATAAGAAAATAAAATAATTAAAAACTGAGAAGAACAGTCTGAAAGAAAAACTACTGAAGCTGTCAATATGGAAATATTCTTGTTTCTGCATATGTGTATTTTTGAATTGAAGTGGTTCTCCAACTTGATCTTAATTCAGCAAGGATTTTGTTTCTTCTGAAGCTGAACTTTTCAAGAAATTTGTTGCTTACTGTTGGTTTTAGCTGTCTTGCTCATGCTGTGCTGGGTGTGGTTAGGAAGCATTCTTTCCACTTTTAAGAGAAACCACAAAATGCCAAGAGATTTTTTTTTCCATTATCATCAGTCTGCAACTAAGCAAATATATCAGTTTTTGTTTGTTTGGTTTTTTTTTGTTTTTCATTGTGTTTTTATAAACTGTCTTTGCAAGATCATTCTGGCAGTGAACGTGGCTTTTAGGTTTACAGTGGAGGTTGTGTACCATATTTCACATTTCAATTATAGTTCTTCAGTTCCAACATCTCAGGGTTTTGCTGTTAGGAATCTATCTCCAATTAACCTATTGCAGAATGTGAACCACCTCGTATAAAGGCTTTACATATGTCTAAAATGATCACTTAAAATTTCTGATTTTAAACAACAACAAAAAAAAAGTACGGAGAGAGAGAGAAGGGAAATGCTGATGGCATTCGACCTCTGAGATAGAGGGATAGTGCTGGAATAGTAAAACTGCAAATCCATGTCTTAGTCTCATACCACTAGTGTCCCAAATCCCAGCCCTCTCCCTCTATCTCAGAGGTTGAATCCCATCGGCATTTCCCCATCACACCCAATAAGGAGCTTGTTCCAGTATTCCCCCACAAATTTCTCAGACTTCCTTCTCTCCCAGCCCGCTTGTGTGGTCTTATAGTTCTCCTCTCTCTTTAACACTTCCTTCCCGTATTTTTGTCCAATACTTCTTCCTGCTCTGATCACATCCTTTCTCAGCTTAGGTTTCCACACCTGCTACAGTTCTTTGCTTGCTACAGCAAAGAACTTCCTCCAGTTCTCCCTGGCTACGTGTAGCTGTTACTCCTGCAGTCTTTTGGGAGCACTGCTTTTTGGATATTCATTGCCTTTCCTCCCGTGGCCTTTGCAGCCTGACAGATTCTCCTTTTCACTTGGCTATCAGAAAAAAAAAAGAAAAAAAGAAAAAAAAAAAAGCTACTGGCTCTTGGAAAGCACCTTCATATTCTTCTCTCTTGGGTTTTCAGAAGTCCAGACACATTTGATACTTATGCAAAATGTAGGACAGGACTCTGAAGGCAGTAATGCAGAAAACATTAATCAGAAGTTGGTTTATTAAGGTTTTGATGCTTGTGAAACTAAATTTTCTGTCATACGATATTTGCAGATGTGTTCGGTTTTATTTTTTAGTGATAATTCGGAAACAAGATAAACCTTCAAGTTGTTAATGATAAATTACTTTTAATTAAAACACAGGGTTTTCTGTAGTCAGTTTGGAATTCTAATGAGTTATTGCAGCTGCCTAACATGTTCAGTAGAATAGATTCTTTAAATCAAAAAACTAAGATTCATGGGAATCTAAAACTTTTAATGGAAAATGTTCTAAAGTATTTCTCAATCTAGTTGTTCAAACTGCTTGTTATTAGTGCTGTGCAAGACAGGATGGGGCTATCTCAATCTTTCTAGATGCTGTTAATTTTAGAGCATTACAATATGTGCTCAGCAAAATTGTATGAATATAATGTATGGAGAATAAGAATAACACTTGAAAAATACATGATTTCCTCAAACTCTGCTGTGGTATGGAACATTTTGAAAAGACTTGGGAAACTTTGTTCAAATTAAATTACATTTGATCTTTCCCTGTATTTCTACCCTTTCAGGAATACAGCACATTCTGCCATACCCCCACCCTGCACAAGCTGAAATGCATATAGACCTTGTTAAATGTGTATATACAGCACAAGCCGATGTGATTACTGTACGGGTGTAAGGGAGACACCTACTGGCTGCATAGCCGGATATACCTCGATTCTTCCCATGCACAGCTGAGTGAACATATACTGACAGGCAAATGGCAAAGTCAAAATTAGGAGTTCATAATCAGTCCCATCGCTTATTTACAACAGCTGTGTAGTAAGGAAAGTGATGTGTAGCACAAATTAGAGTGCAAGTTGCACCTTTCCTCCAAGATGAATTACTGATTCTTTGTTGTTGTTGTTGCTAGAGTTCTGAGAAAGTCTGCAATTTTTATTTGAAAGATACAAACCCGCTGGCATTTTGATATAATACAATCACAAAATTGAATGATATGATAGAGGAAGAGGTAGTTAAACTGAAATGGGGTCAGCAGACAGTGAGGTCAAATGTATACATACATGTATGTGTGTTTTAAGCAGTGTTGCATGTAGAAAGTCATAAGACCATGCTAACAGTTGAAGCAAAAAAAATAAAATAAAATACTTAGTTGAAAGTTATCCTGAGGAAGATAGTACATTTATCAATAATTACAAATAGCACAAATGGTGATGTATTATTCTCTGATAAACGGTTATCAAGTTATCAAAAACTGTACATAAGGTCTTATATTTTGACGTGTATTCAGATTAAGGTTTTAAGGAAAGAAAGGGGAAAAAAAAAAACAACAAACAGAAGCCACTAAAGCATTCCACATCACTGGAAGATTGAAAAATGTGTTAAATATAAAAATAATGTAGAGCTGCATACACGTTTTATTAAATGCAATGTAAAAAATAGAATATTCAAAAGTTGAGGAGGGGGGAGCGAGCTACAAAGCTTGTACTTTATCTCTAATTCCAGATGGTTACATTTCCTCCATTTCCTCCAGTTTGTTATAGATTATTTACAGAATTGTTTGGAAACACCTATTTATGCACTACAGTGCTCTACATTAATAAGTAAAATGTACAGAGGTAAGTGATCTTAGGTGTATTCAATGTCTACCCAGCCATTCTCTAAGCATTTCAAGCCCATCTATGCAGAAGTAATGGGTATATTAGATATATTACAGGCATTAATAAGCCTGATCTAATAACATCTAATTCATTCAGTAATGATTTTTTGTTCTCTAATTCAGCTGGCTGTGTAGTTAGTTTAACAGTGTTTTATTGTTATCTTGTTTCACTGAGGGATGTTACAGATGGACAGTGTATTTCCTTTATTTATTTTTTCTAGGTATCAAGTTGTTCTGATAAGAAGTTGCTAGCCAAACAGACATACATAATCCATCTACACAACAGTATTACAGTTATTTATTTCCCTATTTTTGAAGGGTAATTGCACCACATAATTATCTATAGTGGGTATTTGGAGGACAGGCCCTTAAGAATATTAATAGAGTAGTCTTAGACCCTTAAATTTTCATGTTATTTGTTGTCTTCCCAACATCATTTGCCTGACTCCCTTGCTGTGGTAAGGTGTAGGCAACTTAAACTCAAATAGACTAATTTGACAAAGTAAAAGCAAACTTCAGTCTGAAACCATTAAAAAAAAAAAAAAAAAAAAAAAAAGATTAAGGAATTGTTCAGCATTTGCTCAAGTCCAAAATCATAGAAAAAAGTTTCCAGTATGTGTCCCCAGGTGATAGAGATTCAGCAGAGAATGAGTAACTGAATTTGAAGACTGATGTTAACATCATAACGGCTTGGGCTGGCATACGCTTCATTGGGTTAAAAACTGGCTGAATATCTGGGCCCAAAGAGTTGTGGTGAATGGAGTCAAATCCAGCTGGAGGCTGGTCACTAGTGGTGTCCCCCAGAGCTCAGTACTGGGGCCAGTCCTCTTTAATATCTTTATCAATGATCTTTTGTTGGATCCTTTAAGGATGAGGGGATCAAGTGCCCCCTCAGTAAGTTTGCAGATGACTCCAAGTTAGGTGCGTGTGTCGATCTGCTCAAGGGTAGGAAGGCTCTGCAGGAGGATCTGGGTAGGCTGGAGTGACAGGCTGAGGTCAACTGTATGAAGTTCAACAAGGCCAGGTGCCAGGTCCTGCACCTGGGCCGCAACAACCCCAAGCAGAGCTACAGGCTGGGAGAGGAACGGTTGGAAAGCTGCCTGGCGGAGAAGGACCTGGGAGTGATGGTTGATAGTAGGCTGAATATGAGCCAGCAGTGTGCTCAGGTGGCCAAGAAGCCAACAGTATCCTGGCTTGTATAAGAAGCAGTGTGGCCAGCAGGTCTAGGGAAGTGATTGTCCCCCTGTACTCAGCTCTGGTGAGGCTGCACCTTGAGTACTGTGTTCAGTTTTGGGTCCCTCGCTACAAGAAGGACATGGAGATGCTTGAGAGAGTCCAGAGAAGGGCAATGAAGCATAGACCCTGGTGAAGGGTCTGGAGAACAAGTCCTACGAGGAGCAGCTGAGGGAGCTGGGCTTGTTCAGCCTGGAGAAGAGGAGGCTCAGGGGTGACCTTATTGCTTTCTATAGGTACCTTAAAGGAGGCATTAGCAAGGTGGGGGTTGGTCTATTCTCCCACGTGCCTGGTGACAGGATTAGGGGGAATGGGCTAAAGTTGTGCCAGGGGTGTTTTAGGTTGGATATTAGGAAAAATTTCTTTACTGAAAGGGTTATTAGGCATTGGAATGGGCTGCCCAGGGAAGTGGTGGAGCCACCATTCCTGGAGGTCTTTAAAAGACGTTTAGATGTAGAGCTTAGGGATATGGTTTAGTGGAGGGCTTATTAGTGTTAGGTCAGAGGTTGGACTAGGTGATCTTGGAGGTCTCTTCCAACCTAGACGATTCTGTGATCTATTGGTGCCTTCTAAGAAAAGTATTGAGCTTTTTTTTGGAGTCATTTTCTATTTATACAACATTAACGATTTTATTGTTTTTAAATTGTATAATGCATACCCACTCTTCCCAATCATTCTAGAGCGGTAACCCAAAATCTATGAAAATATCATTATAATCATAATATAAGTATGCTTTTGCTTTCTACATCTAACTGATAAATACAAGAACATAAGGTAGACAAATAAAAATACTATTTAAAATTGCTGATGAAATTTCGGGGGGGGGGGGGGGGAAATCAATGAGATTATAGTCACCAGGTGTGAAAAATGACAGTGTAGATCACTCTGGAGAAGGAAAGATGCTATATAATTTTAATAAAGAAGGACTCAAAGCCGAGGAGTAAATTTGCTATATCACTGAAGTGCTACATATTTTAATTTCTCTTCACATTGGAATTTCATGCCCTAGTGAAAGTGGTGAAGTGGGGAGGTGACAGTACTGGGGGTTTTCTGACTAATTTTGGAAGAAGGTGACAGTACTGGAAACTATGAAAGAATATAGGAAATTGTTGCTATATTATTACTCTATAAGGGGTGACTTCATCCATTTGTAAGTAGATTCCAACTAAAAACAGAAGCTACATCAAATAAGGATATTTATGAATAGGAAACTAAAAAGATCGGCCAAAGCATTTAATTCTTGCAGGTGTCTCACAGACTGCACAAGGGAATGCAGCAAGTGAATTGCTGGGGAGACATTCTATATAAACAAAAAGGAAGTAATTAAGTTGTCATTGGCAAAAAACTGTGTAGTCACCAAAAATATGAATGAATTCAAACATTGCCTGGGCAAAATTCATGGGAAAAAAATGCTAATCAAGAGCTATTAAACAGAAATCTAGGGATATATTAAAATTAAATAAAATATAAAATTAGTATCATTATTTCTCAGCAGTATCAGTAGAAATAACTTTGGGATAAATTATGTGTTGCAAATTGTGAATGGCGCTCACACAAGTTCTGTGTTTGAGAATATAACCTGAAGAAAGTGCATTAGCCTTCCTTGATTATACGAAGTGGTTCATTACAGAGATATCTGTGTAGCGGTGTGCATAGTTAAAGAGCATTAAAGACAAACCTGCCTTCTATGCACTTCTAGGATGTGTCAGGAAAATAGATCCAGATAAAAGGTTTAGTGTTTATTTAGCGTCTGTGGATGAAGTGCTTTTAAATACTTTTAAATGCTTTTTTTTTTTTTTTTTAATTTCTCACCACCACTATGACTCATTCACACTACGTTAGTGAAAAAGTTCCTGTGTAGAAAAATCAGCCTAACTGAGTATTATTTAAATTAGACTGTGGCAAAAGGGTATAAACAGACTGTAGGTGTTCTCTTTTTATACACAGTCTTCAGAATAAGTTTGAGGTACATGAAGCTTCATTTATGAAACTACTTTGCAGATTTATCAAAATCACCAAATTGAAATTATATAAACATAATAGATGCATTGTGCTATATATTTTTTAATGATAAAGTTTTTCTCCTATATTGCTTTATAAATATGTTTTGATACGTAATGTAAATTACCACTGGTAATGAACCCTTTATGCTTAACTAAAACACATGACTGCTTAACTGAAACACTTTGCCTGAATATAAGGCAAAGAAAAATCTAAGCTAAGTGACAGGCAAACTCTCCGTTTACCTATTTAGTGCTTAGCTAATTAACACACATTCATTTTTTCCTTGATGTGCTAATAAGTGCCAATGACTTTTTGAGGGGGGGGGGGAAAGAAGAAAAAAGAAAGTATACATTAATTATTATGGAAACCCCATCGTAAGAGGCATGACTACTGGAAACCCAAATAAAGATGACAATAGCATAAAATTATATCTTAGATCTCCAAGTGGTGGCAGGACCATTAGAAGTAATTTTGTTTCTCTCCCCGCATTTCTCTCCCTTCAAATTATATATATTCACTGGAAAGGCCATTTTTCAAACATGAAAATAGCACTACTATTCCAAACCATTACAAATATAATAAAATTGCTCATTATAATAGAAGCTGTGTCAAATTCCCTGTCTTTACTCGTTCTTCATTTTAAACCATCTTTTTTTTTTTTTTTTTTTTTTTTTGAAGAATTGCAACATTGGAGATGAATGTTTTCTCCTCTCCCACCTTTGAACTAAAGGAATGTGGTTATGAATGGTTTGAGATGGGTGAGGGAGGGAATAAGGAAGAAGGAAATTTTCTTCATGTGGTAAAGGGTGTATTTATCAATAAAGGGTTTGTCCTTTTATGTTAGGAGATATGATAACTTTGACAAAATTACTCCAGGGGATATATAAAACAGTTTCAAGAAAAAGCTTGTCTTATTAAATTTTGTTCAACATTTTAAAGGTAGGAGTTTCTAAAATATGTAATGTATGCATAATGTACAGGCAAGGTTTTGCTGATTACAGATATCTGGAAAGACTTTAAAAGGTACACAGGTCTGCACCAGCTTCTATTGACTTTTTATACAATTTAAAATGCAGTAACTTTCTAAAAGAAGCAAGGATTTTTAAGCTGAATAGAGATATTTCATAAATCCATTCACTTTTGGGGACTTAGCTGCATTTTGGAGCAGCTAAAAAGCTTTGTCCAAAGTTCCAGAGCTCTTCATATATCTCTTATCAGTACTGCATGGCTCTTAAAAGGCTTTATTAAAAAATACAGAAAACCATAGATTCATAGATGCACCATTTGCCAATTAAAAAAATATTCTCCACATCATTCTTTTCAGTATGGGAATCTAATTCTCCACGATTAAAAAATTCTTATTGTTGATACATGCTTCCTGCTGCATATGTGGGAAAATCCTGTTCAGGGTCAAGCAGTTCAAGGAGTGTGAGTTGAACTTTTTCCATCTTCCCATTTTCACTACACTACAGTATGAGAATAATGCTTTCAGCATTATTTAAGGCAATTAAGTAGGAAGGTTGGGTGACTAATTTCAAATAACCCTCGTAAAAAGGAGTTTGTCAGACTTGGGCAACAAATCCTAGAATATGTTTTTATTCAGAAATTAATTAAAAAAAAACCAACACGTTTCTTTCCATTAGAGCAAGGCATAAATACTGAATCAGTTCTTTGTGGATTTCTCTTGCAACTCTCAGCAGCATTTTAAAAATGTTCTTCAATTATAGTCTTCATCATACTACCAGAACTGATGTTGACAGCTGGATAGCTTTGTGCTGGTATCACAAAATGTATGTCACTAAGTAATAGCCTATAAAAATGAGTTGCTATTCATCCTGCAAAAAGATCAGGCACCAGTGAAGACTTCTATACCATGTACTGTAGAAACTTTATTTATTTATTGTGGACATTATACCACAGAAGAACAAGAAGGAATACAAAAGGGATAACTTTGTGAATATTTAGGAGTACTTGCCGGGGAAAGGCTAAAATAAAGCACCCATTTATTTTGAATGGGTATAAAAACAGGTTTTCCCAGTGAGAAAAGAGGATATTTAATGAACAGAAATTCATAATGAGACAGATTTGAAAAATTAGCTATCTAAATGAGAAGTGATATGTGTGTGTGTGTGTATATATATTTTTTTTTTATTATTATTTTTATTTTTTTTTCCATTTTGCTAATGTCTCTTACTGCCAAATCTAGTCCACTGGAATTTGTTCTGCATATGAATTTGAGTTTATTCTGCATTCAGTTTTCCAGCAACACTGAAGATTTCTGTTTTAAAAGTGCAAAAATTATGATAACACCACTTCTACTCTGCCATACAACTAATGATCACAGAGTAACTGCCATTAATGCAAGTTCCAGCCTGCTAGGCACATTTGAGGAGTTAACTGTACAAATGTAGGAAGTAATTTTTGTTAGCCTTTTTATTGGTTGCAAAATGCCAGAAGTGGCTAAGAATGAAACAATTAGTGTGAATAGGAACGTGGAATGAGGAAGTTTTGTTGCTATAGAAACATTGTCTTCTTGATACTCCTTTTTCTCTAAATAGCAATGATCACTTTTTGTTCTGAAATAAGAGAAATTCTCATGGACAAATCAAGAATACCTCCCTGCATTGCTACTCATTTGTGCAGAAAGTCTCATGTTACAGAACTGATAGAGTGGAACTTTTAAGTAGTTTTATTCTAAGCAAAAAGTTTATATTGAAGTTGAAAGAACCTTACTTTTTTGTCTCCCAGGAGAAGTTGTTGTTTTTGTATGATGTACTACAAGTTAGAACTAGTTTACTTCATTATTGACATCAGTATGTTCCGCATCTAAAATCTTGAAACACTTTGCAAGCCCTTTGTGCAACCCTGTTCAGATCTTGGGGAAAAAAGATCAAAAAATGTAAATGGCATTTATGTTCCTGCCTGGTAGTGGTTATAGAAAAACAACATATTTGGTTACCACAAGATAACCACTTTTATTGAGTAATGGAACCAAAATACCACCATTGTTTTCTGCCTTGCCACTGTAGTAAGACCAGAAACAGCAAATTACCTGTTCTGGTATACGAATCATTTGTATATTGTTTGCATTTATTGTTTGTCTGCTTTCCCTTCTGAAATAGAAAGCAGAAATGTGATATTTTGCACAGGATTAAGAATATGATAGAAACTCTAATAGCTCTTTTTTCTTAAAATTGTTAGATTCTGGATGCAAGTGGATTCAACTAATATAATCAAGGAACTCTATTCTCAGTGCATAAAAACTAGTAATCTATTAGTACACTAACCTGTCTCTGAAGATCTTTACCAGAAAGTAACAGTAGTATCTCTCTTCTCTCTCTCTCTCTCTGTTTTAATAGAAGTCTGTCTTGACTTCTCAGTTCTTAATTCATTCCCTGTGCCCTTTATTCAGAGGCTGGTTTATAAAGGGCACAACAGCATTAATTAAATAACTCTCACCCACAAGACTTTAACATGACTGTTTGTCTTCTGACTTTTGAGAGCAGCACTGTAAGATTGTTTGCCGAATACTTTTTTTTTTCCTCCTGCTAAAAAGTACCAGTTTGAAATGGACATTTCTCAGGAGGACATTAATGTCAGTGAAGGTTTGCTTATGGAATGAAGACCAAGATAACTCATGGGATGACCATACTCTTCCACAGAGAACCGGCATATTAAGTCGGAGTAGTTGTCTGTGTGACTGTCTTGGAAATGCCAACACTGCTTTTTGGAAAAATGTGATAACTACTTTTTAGGGTATAAAGTACTCTCAGACTTGAAAGAATGTCATTTTCTCAGACCTTCAGAGTCATTGCTGTGCCTCATTCTCCCCACTACCTGTAACAGATGCACCCACTTTCTTACTACTATTTCTGTGGTTTGGGGAAACTGCAGTAGGCAAGAGATGGTTATCTAAAAGATAGCAGATGAACATAAATAATGCCTACAATTCTCCTGATTGATCTCCTGTTCTACTACAAAATTAGTACAATTAGTGAAGATGCTGGACACTGGCAACAAGTATGTCTTGGTGTTCTAAGAGACAGAGGATTCTGAAAAATCAGTGTGATTTTTTGAGGTGAGCCAAATCAGGGTTTTGGTTTTTTTTTTTTTTTTTAATGTAATTTTTTTATATTTTGAAAAAGAGACGTTTGTCCCTTTCTTTCCTGACTTTCCCCAACTGCTGGTTTGCATGTGGTGGTTTTTGTTTGTTTGTCTGTTTGTTTTGAATACTGTGTCCATGTAGGTCCTTATTCTTCCTAAACTTCAACCTCACAGGAAAACTTGAATGTGTAGTTTTATTTTTGCTTGGAAGTGGGTTATTGACTTGTCCTTCTTCTCACATTTTAACAGAAACTTTGTATAAGGGATCTAATTTTATTTGCCTCATTTTATTTGTGCCAATCAAAATCATTAAGCGTGAAGTTTGTTCGCTTTTCGCAAACCACTGAAATGTATATAATGCCATATCTGTCATTTCTCATTTAAGAGGGACTGTGCCTTAATAACTGTTTATATCTCACCATTGTTGCTCTCAGCCTGCCATCTATACTCTAATGCAAACATATAGTCCTTTTTGCTTGCAAATAAAAATTGATTAAATAATTGCTTTTAATACAAATTCTGAATAATGTGTTGGCACAAGATACCAGTTAAAGACCAAAACTCAGCAGAGTTTAAAAAGGTCCCACTTTTCTACAAGACTGACATGAATAAATGAAATTGTCAGTTAATTGTAAAAGTACAAAATGCCTAGAGACATAAATTAATCTCTAATTAAATAGAAGTTCTGATATTTGGCATAGGAGAATATTTTACAAGTGATACTCTCTGTAGGAGAGTTCACCTGAGCATTAAGTGCTTTGGTTTGTAATGCAGAGGAACAGTCATTGAAGCGTGATATCTTAACGTGAGGATGGAAGAGGAACGGGGTTCTGCAGGTTCTTTGCTCAATTCCTGCTCGGAGCAAGGCTAACTTCAAATTTGAATGAGGTTAATCAGGTCCTTCCCCATTCATATTTTGAAAATCTCTGAGTATAGGCATTCTGGAGAAATTGTTCCAGTCTTTATGAATATATTTCTTTGTATTTTTGGACTTTTTGCTTCTCTTCTTTCTTGTGCACCTCAGCCTTGCCAGCCTGCACATCACCTGGTCCTGTCAGGTTAGTGTAACTGGAAAACGTTGTGAGGATGCACTATCTCCCATTGTCTGGCCTGTTGATGAAGGTGTTAAATAGGCTTAGCTCCAATATAGTTCCCTTAAAAACAAATATTAAAGCTAGCAATTACAACTAATAATAAATTGTCAATATTTGGTATAGATTTATCTTTCTTTCTGGGATGCTGAATGTAACATAAGCCAGGCTGTTCCATAGAAGATCTCTTAAAGCTGTAATGGGAGGCTGTACTTTACAAATCACAGTCCTTCAGACCTTTGGTTACTGGAGAAATAGCACAGATACAGTAAAACCAGCATATTTTACTAAAGATACCTTAATAGCATTTTACTGTGTCTCTCAGGGTTGCAGGGCTGCTGAATAGGGGGAGTGAGCTGGAGGTTGGCAGCCCCACCATGACCGGACCAGCCAGGAAGCTGGGCTGTTCCACAGCCTCCGGGCAGGGTGGGTAGAGATGGGGGCTGGTCTCGGTTTGTGGCAGCCCATGTCATGGTGAGGGACTGGACTGGGGCCAGGAAGTTTCTACCAAGGAGTCCAGGTAGAGGTGAAGGTCCTGCTGAGGCTGGGCATCCTTACAGCTTGCTGATGCCCACAGGGCCCTGAGTTGTCTTTCCACCATCCCTGTGGCGTTGTCTAAGCTACCACAAAGATATTTGTCTGGCCTGAAAGAGATTTGTGTTAATTCATAACTCTAAACAGATATTTATCAAACAACTTGGCAAAGTGACCTAATCAAGCTTGTAGTGTAGCACAGAAAAGTCACAAAATAAAACTATAATTGTTCTAATCATTACATATGCTACAAGTTTTTCATCCTGAAGTAATGAAAGTCACTTTTTTTTTTTTTTCTTTAGGAAATGAAGAGACATTGAACTCCTTCAGACTTCAACAGCAATGGGTTGAAATAGTGAACATGATGTTCACTGATGAACAATTATAAGACCTCTTTCTATCTACTGCCTATACAAAGCAGTAATTAAATATTTCTAATAACAAAACAGAGACAGATATAATGAATGCATCAAGACTACAAAAGACACATTGCAGCCTATTCTAGTATTAATCCGTAAGTATGTTATTTATCTCTACTATACGGTTGCAAATAATTTATCTGCACTTTTTAAATGTCTGAGGTCTTCTTTTCACCTTTAATTTCTTGTTAATAGTTGCAGACATTTCAGATAAGTCCATATTCACTGGAAGTTTTTACTGTGAATTGTACATCATTTTCAGTAAATTAATGGAACTAGTAATACCTTTTTTGGAGGCAGGGATTGAGAAATTATTTGAAAATTAGACATTTCAGTGATGGAATTGTTAAGTAAAATTACTCAAGATAAACTTCTAGGGAAGTTGCATCAAAGCATAAGAAAAGAAGACCTTAAGTAAAATTGCATAATTAAGGGATTTTTTTTTAAGTCTACAAAAACGTCAAAGAAAGAGGAGGGAGGCAAATCAAAATATCATTAAAAAAAATAATCACTAAAAGAATGTGTGTTTTTTTTTTTTTTTCTTAAGGAAAAGATCTTACTTTACAATATTTGGGGAGCATAAATTTCTTTGTGTTCATCTGCATCCTATGCACTAAGGCCGATTTGAAATTGGAGAAAAAGGTTTTCTTTTGTACCAGGAAAAGTTATGTTCATGTGATAAGCTGAGAGGTTACTGAATGTTTATATAGTTGAGAATCATTCAAGAACATAGTCGTGATTTGTATGACTTTTTATTACTGTATCCTGCTCTAAAAGTATGCGGTCTCTTGCATATTAAATAGTTAATGTAGGACTTCAATGTTTACATATAGAATATTCTTCCTTTTTAGCATTCTCCATGAAAAAGGAGAATACCACCCTAGTTTAAAAATAAAACATTTCTCAAAAACCAAACCAAACCAAAACAAAAAAAAAAACAGCTTTTACTATGATAATAAAATAAAAACATGCAAAATAATACAGCATTTTCAAGAAAATAATACAGCATTTTCAAGAAGAATCTCCCTAATTATCCATGTGGGTTCATGTCCATATCTCAGTCCATGTGTGAGACTGAGATAACTCCAGTATTTCTAGCCCTTAAAGGTACAAATTAGCTTTGCTTTCTGCTTAACCTTTACCCAATATGTTATACTGTCTAATGGTCACATGAAAATAACTTATGTTTATTCCTGAAATTACAAAGGAAATGATGTTTAGAATGGAACTTTACATTTTACAACAAGTTGTTTAATCAACAAAATCTACTGTGCTCAGAAGTTAGATATCTCATAGGAACCCATGCTAACACTGCCTAGAATATTTCTAGAGCCAAGCAGTATATAACATGTCTGCTTTTGATCAGGCTTTCTCTTTGTATTTGACAAAGACTGAAATCTTTAATACCGTGGGTTCTGGCAAATTTCAAAGATGTTTCAGTCATACTCCCTTGTCTCAGTTTTGTTATCTAATTTCAGGGAGTGTTATAAAACAAAATCAAGGGAGAAGATTAATATCTGTCAACTTCATAATGTGACCTAGTTTATTTAGAAGACATCTTTATTCTCTTGGACAGAAGTAAGTGGCATACCAGCAATGTGACCAGTTTAGGACAAGCTCTAAGAAGTTAGACTGTACTGGGTTATTTGTGGTTTTCACTGTAAAAGCTGTGTTGTTCCAGATAAAACAATTGTTGGACTGTTTTTTTGCTGAAACTCTCATGACTGACATAATTGCTGATGTAGCAGGACAATATGGGTTGAAGCCTTAACTGGTGGTTTTCTCTCCTCAAAGACGAGAAAAATTTTATTTCAAGGACTGCAAGTGGTTTTGCTTGATACTATATGTCCTTTCTAGAGCACTCAGAAAAGGTTTTAATTAACACGCTGTGCCTTGCGCTAAAAGCAAGTATTACATCATTCTTTCAAAGCAATTCTCAGTCTGCTGCTTACCAGTCTGTTCCAACCATGATATTTCTTGCTCCTCCAGGAGAAGTAATGTTATATCCCAAACCTGCCTGGACACAACATTGAGTCACATGCCCTGATGTGGGCATGACATGAGTGAGATGCAAAGACAGGAAATAAGAAAACAGTTGAACTGTGTTAAGTATTTTATAATGTATTCAGTACTTGCAAAATATGATTGCACATGTGCATATTTGATAGTGACCCACCCATCCTGGAAAGCATCAAATGGTGACTCAAGTTGCCTTTAGTTTTAGATAAGCTACAGCACTAATGCTGAGATGAGAAATAAATGGATAGGAAGAAATTTAAATGAAAAAATGGGTCTAATATTCAGCTTTTGAAGTATTTGGGGGATAGGATGTCATCCTTGGAGGTTTTTATTCTGTATATTGTATATTCTGTTGTTTGGGATACACTGTCATTCAGATGTGTGCTACAGACCTACCTATGTACTCCAGGATAGGGCAGCCCCCTGCCTCTAGTACCAGTTCTTGCAAGTGCTACATCATGAGGTGAGATAAACCTTTTTGCAACTCCATGGCAAGAATAAATAATTCTAAAATAGTTCTAAACCTTACTGTTAGTAGCATAGTGTAAGCAACTGTCAAAAGCCAATTCAAACAGATATCTGTAGCGATATTTTTTTGTGATGCGTTTTGCAAGATGTTTTTTAATCAATAGTATTAAGCATGGGAAACATGAATAACTGATTTCTGTGCCTGCAATGAACTGCATGTTGTACATATGATGTACTACGTACTATGTTGACACCAAAGGTAGAAGTAGAACAGGAAGGTAAGACAAGCATACAGAGCATCTGTTCTATGATTTATTTCCTTGTCTAACATTTTCTCATTTCTAACATGGGTGTTAAAGATATAAAACTATCACACGTATGATTAATAGCACACTATTTGCCTTCCACACAGAGATTATTAAAAAAATATATAAAACAAAGAACCATATATCTTGACCAATGTTAGAAAAATCACCCTCTGGTACTAAACATTTTGAAAGACATTTAGAAAAAATCCATTAGAACTTTGCTCAGTCATCAAAATTGGATGTTTTTATGACAGTGATTCCATTGAAGTAATGGCAAAAGCTAGGCAGGGTTACATCACAATGTGCTAGTGAATAAAGAGGTTTCTGGCTTCACACCTCAATGTCTTTTTGGGCACTTGCTTAATTCTTTCTATCTTTATGGAGAAACCACCTTCAGTGTCATTCTTCTTTACACCATGATGTACACAGAAAACACTCAGGGAGCCTGAGGGTCCTCAGGATCCATGACTTTAGGAAAAACCACAAGCTCAGGCTTGATCTTCAGATTCACATCATGAAGAATGTGTTTTGTCCCACAGCAATTGGTTGAAAGCTTCAACGATCCTCTGACTTATTTCCTGTTTGGAATAAAAGCAAGAATTATGCAAAAACCAATATATTTTCCTCTACATGAGATTTAAAGAACTGTACGTGCTAGTGAAGACCTCAAAAACTGGAGTACTCCGTATCAGTTAACCTTTAGTTATTAAGATAAGCATTGTTTCCAATGTATTTAATTTATACGTTTCTTTCATTTCTTTATATTTTTTTCTTCTTAGGGTCTCTCACTTTATTTGTGAACTGTTCATTAACAGAAAAGAAGCATGATTCATATGTATTGTAGGAGTAAAAAGAGAATACTTACGAAAGTTTTAAGCAGATATTTACATACTTAGTACTATACGTCTAACTGCACGTCTACTTAATTCAAACCTGAAGATAAGATTGTATTCCACATGCTGCCACTTTTTCTTGTTCTGGCCATCTAAAGAATCTGGGAAATAGTCTGCTTCTGGCAGCCGTGTTGTACAAAATATTCCAAAGGCGTTGACTCAGTTATGTGTCTTCTGAGACCATTGCCTTTGACAACTTCTGTACTTCATGATTCCTGTTGTGATGATTTTCCTGTTTTCTTGAGTTGTAATGCTAATCTATGTCAGGCTTCCACAAAGAGTGGCCAGTGATTCATGTCAGGGGCCACCATCTTTTTCCTCGGTCAAATCTTTTGAGACGTTCTAAAATAGAAAGAGAGGTGCTATCAAGTATACATTATTATTTCTGCTTCTGGCCAATCAGCATTTGGGTTGCTTTCCTTCAACTGCTCCTCCCACAAAAAAGCTTATTAGAAGTGCTGATTTTAGTTATTAGATTGGCAATGCAACATCTGAGCTTAATGCTGGGCACATAGTACTCGAAGCATTGGGACCTTTAAGGATGTGTGCATTCCTTTTTAAAGGTTTAAAATAGTTCTCATTATCAACATTTCATGGTAAAGAAAAATATGGCAACTTACTATGTTCTGTGTATCTGGCTTGTACTTTGTGACAGGTCAAAACCAGCAAGGGGAATTGTGTATGAAAACTTTTTTCATAAAACAGGCAAAAAAATATATATATTATTTTTCTGTGAAAGCTTTTATTCCCTAAATGTTTTTATGGAAAAGATGCATTTGTCCCCCTATAGGCAGGGTACTAGCACTGGTTTGATTTGTATTAAAAACAAATAAATGGATCATTACTTGCTCCTAGAGAGATTTCTCTTTCCCTCTGGCTATTTCAAAATTGGCAACATCTTTCCTGCTTATATGCCACCATCTCTGGACAGCAGTTGCAGCTGTCCTGTAGATGACACGTCCTAGCTTCACTTACAGGATCCCACAGATAACAACATTTAGGCTGGATGGACTAGATGGACTGATTTATTTCCAACCCTCCAAAACAGAAAATGCTGCAGAGAAAACAGTCTTCTCCAGTTGGCTATTTCCATTCTGCTCCTTGTGTTTTGATAGAATTAGAAATATTAAAGCGTGCCTTGTTGCTTTTACACCACATTAAAATTGAAGTGTTTTACTAGCATCATAAGGTAAACATTTCTGTTTTACCATGCTTCACTTTTCTTTTTTCAAAAGTTATTTAGATGGAACATTTCCTGAGTCTTTGCTCTTTAAGCAAGTACATTTTTAGGACACAAGTAGAATATTTCTTTGAAGGTGTGAATCTGATGTGATTTTTATGGTGTAAATAGTGGAATTTTAAAAGTGATAATAAAGAAAGGACAAGAAGATTACCTTTTAGTTCAGTGTGGTGACTTGGCAGGCATCAGTAGGTCATGGACTGGCTGAACAGAAAATGCATTTGTCTGCCAGTGCTCTACATTTCAAAACTTTTTGGTGCTGGGGAACTGTAAGCAGTGAAAAATCGAGTTCTCTTAGACCTAAAGCATAACATTCCAGCCAATTCCAACTTTGAGAGCCTAATTTATACAATGAAATATACTACAGAACTTCACCTTTTTTTCTTTTTTTTTTTTCTTTCCACTGGCTCATCATTAGGAAATTTTTCTTCACTCAAATTCACCAGTGGTAAAATTTATGGGGAGATACTGAGTTTAAACAAGCCCTAAGAAAAGCAATTATAGTACACAAAAATAAGTGGACACTCTAAGTAGACACTACTGCTTCCTTTAACTTAATTTCTCCCATGTCTTTCATGTTTCTTAAAGCTGTCAGTAATTTAAGAGCAATAGAAAAAGAACTGAGTAACAGTCCATAAAAGCAAAAGGCTTGTCTAAAACAGAGAAGAGAGAAAGTTCCAGACTCTTTTGAGCTTATTATGGATTTTATTGCACTTGATTTTACTTGCAAATCATTTAAATATTATGGTGAATGATAGTAATATAATATCTAATATAAAGGGCAAATATTTCAGATGTTTCTAACTTTGGATAAACTTGGATTCAATATTTTCCTTCAAGTCTTGGTTTTCTCTTGAAATAACGGTAAAGGAAAGACAATGCAAAATTTTTAATCTTGACCTAAGAATTCATCTTAAAAATAGTAATAACATTGATCAAGAAATCATGTTAGTGTGTTTTTTTGTTTGTTTGTTTTTGGTTTTATGGTTTCTAATAGACCTTCAAAAACTTACATTTACTCTACAATTACATCTCTCTTTGTATTTGAATGGAGCATTTGTTCAAGACCTTGTCAAAATCACTGTCTATGGTGAAAGAGAAAAGTTGAGCTTCTTTCCCTGGCTACCACATTAAGAACTGTAGGAGTTAACTCTGTCAACGATAATGAGATTGAGAAGGCAGCAGATGCTCACGTGCCTTTACAATCCAAATCTACCAAAAAATTCCTCTCACAGAAAATTTGAGGAATGTCTGGCACCCTGGAGATAGTGACAGACTTGGTATTAGCCATATGCCACCTGCTAGAGCCATTGTTAAACAAACTGCAGGATTTTACAGCACTATGCAAAGTTGCTTACTGTGACTCACAATGAGACTTTATCCCATCACAAAAAATTATCATCTTTCTGTTACAACCCCTTTTTAAATTGCAAGTCAAATTGTAAAAAATCATGAATGTATTACAAAAATTTAGTAATTTAAGTAATTCAATAAGTAATTTATTTTAGAATATTTTACAAGATATGCTATTTGCAATCATTTATGTACAGAAATGTTGTGTTTGCTACAATGTGTTATTTTTCCTGTAAAAGCTCAAATTCTATACTTACTGTTTCACATTTACAATTTCAACGTCTGTTTCCTCAAATGTTTTGCAAGGGTATGTTGCTGTTTTCATGCATTATCATATTTGATGTGATTCTGAGCTGAAAATCTATTCTGTAAAGTAAGCAAATTTCCTCATTTACAAAACTTGTAAACCAATGACACCTCCCTGCAAAGAGGAGCACTTTTGAGAGAAGTAGAATGAAGTACACGTATCTGTAATGCTTTGCATGGTAAAAATAGTAATAGCAATACATGAAAAGCACATTTAAACTTCATTTCTTGAACAGATAAGTATCCAAAACAAACAAAAAAAACAACACCAAAAACACCGGCCAAAGTGCTCAGATATGACAGAGTCATCATCTTTCATTTTCCCATCAATATGATTGCACTAGTGCTCATTGGTACAGTGTGCCCTCCGCTTACACCATAAACTCTCCTTCTGCTTTTCCTGAGCTGTTTTGTACCTTCTTCTGTACCCAGTCTTGTACCTTGGTGACCTTGTCCCTGTCTTCCTGACTTGACTTTTGAAAACTGCAGTCCTGAATTTGTTTTCTGTCTCAGCACTAGTAGAGGTATCAATGGTCCATGCTAACGCATGTCGTGTTGGAAAGTTTTGTTAGAAATTAATATATAAGACAAGCCTTTAAAAGATTAGCTAAGAAGGCCTGTCTGAACCTTCCTTGCCTTTTGCTCAGCTGGCAGCTTAGCCAACTCATGGATGGCAGCTCATGGATAGCAGACATCTGCGGAAGAGTCATTTCTCACTGTATTTTCTGAATTTATTACCTTGAAACTGACAATTCTGTACTTCTCAGAAATATTTATTTCATGGTCTCAGATTATCCAACAGAGCAATTAGACTCAACTGTAGAAAGAGTTGAGCCTGAGAACTGCAGCAAAGACCATTAAAAAAAAAAAAAGGCAAGCAAAAACAAACAAACAACAACAACAAACAAACAAAAAAACAGGAGACAATTTCATCATTTAGAATCATCTCAGGAATATGAGACAGTGAAAATTGCTCTTGCTTCCAAATTACTGAAAGTTCCTAACATCATATGTTGAATATTCCATTCATTCAGGAACTGAGTTTGGCCTTGTGTCTCTGGGTAGTTTTTATTTTACAGTCATGTAATGTCAAGAATTGTAAATCACAATTCTTAAGAAAATACAAAAATGCTCAATCGAAGTTGAAGCTTAGCTGATCTCTAAGTATAGGTTGGATGATATGGTTTAATGTTTTGGACAGTTTGCTTTTAGTAGAGAATTCCTAAAGTCTCTTCAAGGATCGAACTACATGTAACTGCTTATTTTAAAGCTTCAGCCAGTTGTGAGATACCTTAGTTAAAAGAATGAGCAAACCATTCTTTGATCCAACCACTGCAATGTGGAATCACAAAACTCAAGGGAGTGCTTATAAAACACAGGTGTTTCATTTCTTTTAATTTCCCTCACTCAGTTCACTCAGTTCACTGTAGTAAACTAAACTATAGCAGAGATGCTGAAGAATATATATATATATATATATTTATTATTATATATATATATTTTTTCCCCTGGAGTAACTCGTTGAAATTCAGGCTCAAATTTATTTCAGTAGAAAAAGATTGGGGTTTGTGTATTTTAGAGTTTAGGTTTCAGCATGAAAAAGTCTGCTTGGTTTATAGGTAAGTTCCAGTCTCAAGCATTTTTTAATGTGGTGAGCAGAGAAAATTGGAATGAATGAAAAATGAAAAAAAAAAAAAGTGTTTATTATTGGATTTATTCTCATTTTCAACACTCCATCTCAACTTTATGTACAAGCATTCTAAAAAAGTTTCATCATTTGGAAGGGTTTTTGTTCTCTTAAGTTTTTGTTTTGTTTTGTGAATAAAAGTTGTTGCAATTCTTCTCTCAGAAAATTTTATTTTAAAGGATGTGGAAGTAGAAAAATAATTATTCTTAGCACTGACTCTAGTTCTGAAAACATATTCATGACTTTTACCAACCCAACATCCAGTTGCATGGTTCAGCAAAATGATAACTGAAAGAGAGACTGTCTCATCATATGTATACACCATAGAGCTCACACCAACAGAGTGCTGTTCTCTGAAAAGTCTGTGGATATTTTATAAGCACATTTAGTCTGGCAATTAGAAGATACTATGATAATATTCCTAACCATCAATAAAAACAGGTTTAATGTAATTTTTCAAAGGAGTCATTAGGGGAAAAACTCCACTTACAATTTGTGAGATAAAGTTGATGCATTATGAAAAGGTTTACATGGTGCATTGCCTGAGATGATAAGGTACTGTTCATTGAGAGATAGAAAGCTCCTGCTAATCCTGTATTTTTAAATACACTTTTACTTCTTTTTACTCATTCTTTGAGTATGTTAAATAGCTTCCATAAAGAATGCTTTCTGCCTCTTTGTAGCTGCTGCTGCAAATGCTTACCATATTCATTTCAGAACATACTAAGTAACATACACAGTAACGTACTGCAAATCCTGTATGTGCCGTGTTTGGAAAGCAGCGAGTGCTTCTGTCATTAAAAAATCGAGCAAATGATCTTCTAGGGTTTGCTCAGCTGCAAGACAACCAGCAAAGTGCTGACACCAGCTCTATAGTTTTACTTTAATGGAGATGTTCC
This sequence comes from Anas platyrhynchos, assembly GCF_047663525.1. Taxonomy (NCBI): domain Eukaryota; kingdom Metazoa; phylum Chordata; class Aves; order Anseriformes; family Anatidae; genus Anas; species Anas platyrhynchos. The sequence goes on from NC_092590.1 coordinate 40,907,500, forward strand.
ATTCTGCAAAGCATCATTATTGCTTCTATTATATCTCTTCACCTTATACCTACTGTGCAGAATAACTGATTCAGAAAAATTGAACTGAGCAAGAATTATATTTTTTTTCACTTACTACCTCCATATCTGATCATTCACTGTAATACCTATGCAAAAGAATGTAGAGTTAAGATTGCAGCTTATCTTCAGGATTCAATACTTGACATTTTATTCTGAGTGCACATTCTATTATGCAGAAAATTATTTTGGATCTCATTTCAAAAAGCTGACATTCAACAGGTTCTTGTTTGGGGGCTACAATAAGCCATTTTAGTTCCCTTAGGTAGAAGGAAAACCCTTGTTTTGCAGGGTAGCCTGGTAAATTATTTTCCATATATTTTATTTTCCTTATTCTTTCTCACATTCGCAAGGTCCCCCCACATGGTTCTTATTCTAACGCTTTCTCTCTAGATGCCATAGCTGGAAAACAAACACTTTTTTCTTCAACCACAAACAATTCTTCCTTCTTGGATGTCGCTAAGAGACTAAATAGGGTAAATATAACTAAGTGGGAAAAATAACAACATGAATTACCTTTCTATTCATGTTTTTGAAACAGAAGTGCTGAACATTTTTTTGAATTAGATTTTCTAACATCCAAACACTGAATGTTTATTTGCTTATGACTAATACATTTACCCTGCTTCTGGAAGGTGTGAAATGTAATAATTAAATAGTTAATGATATACTTCCTTATAACATTCTAAAAGTTTCCATATAATAAGTAGAACCATAGAAGATGGTGATTAAAATGTCTCAACCTTTGGGTATTGTTTCAGTAGTTTCTTATTTTTTAACATTTTTATCTTAATATGCTTTCATTCTGAGTTATTCACTCATACAGAAACTGACAGTTAAATTAATATAAATAATTTTCTTCCCTCGGGTGTAACTATGACAGTATAAAAACTGTTTAAATCAGTTGTACATTTTATTTTCTTCCTTTTACTGTTAGGACAGAGATACTTTTTTTTTTGTCAAAGTTTTTTTTTTTTTTTAGGGGACATTCATCAAAGCTTTAAGAAAAGCTCTAGTGGTATAATAAAATGTATTATCTTTGAAATATCTCTTAAAATGTCTTCTAAATCCCATTTTTTACTTTCTCAATCTTTTAATGACCATCACTGTGAATGTTGAATGTGTATTCCCTCAGATTGTTAAGAATGTATAACAGGTACAGACCTATAGCTTTCAAAAGCTCCAGGTTTTCATGTTGTCTTTTCTTGTCTGAATTTTGAATTGCAGGATCAGGAAATGAAAAGTTCTGGAAAAAATGTATCACTCATAACGATTATTATTATTATTATTATATACTTTTTTTTTTCGGGGGGGGGGGGGGGAGTGTATCAGGCAACATTTTAATTCACTACAAGACCCTCTGTCATCTTTCAGGGCTATCTATATTTCCGTCTTCAAAATGGATCCTAGTCTAAATAACTTATTAAAAACATGTTTGCATTAAATTTATTTTGAAATTAGAACACTAAATAATTAATTTAATTCTAAATCATTGTTTGTGCAACAGCCATTGATAGATTAGTAATATAGATTTTCAGACCAGGCAGTTGAGTTGTTTGTTGTGGCTGTCATAACACATCCTGGAGTGAATGATATGCCATACAAGTTCTCTGTCTTTTGAGCTTGTTGACAGATCATCTACATAGGGACTGGGAAAACAGTGAGACAGAGTTTGCTAGTTGGTTCCACAGGACATCATGCAACAAATGAAAAATAACAAATTCTATTCTACTTTATAGAAACCTGTAAAATATTATCATAGAATACAGGATGAGTCGGTGTATTTATCTGGTCTGTTCTGAAAGTAGCAGGACTCTTTTTTTTTTTTTTAAATTATTCATGAGAATAGAACAAACGATTAGAATTTTTCAAAGTAGCACCCTTCCGCATCTACACACTGCTGCCAACGAGTTTTCCAGTTTTCATATGCCTCTAGGAACGCCTGGACCGGAATGCTGTTTAGCTCCCTCGTCACGGCCTCTTGAAGCGCCTCTACCAATGCGTGATGCTTCCCCTTGAGTGTCGATTTTATTCTCGGGAATAGAAAAAAGTCTGGCGGGGCCAAGTCGGGGCTGTAGGGGGGCTGAGGCAGTGTTGCCACCTTGTGCTGGGCAAGACACTCCACTACGCGGAACACTGTGTGTCTTGGCGCGTTGTCATGGTGCAGCCACCAATTGTTGACGATGGCTGGGTGGCCACGAGCAATGCATTTTTTTTTGAGGACTTGTACGTAAAAAACTGCATTAACTGTTTGTCCAGGTGGTACAAACTCTTTGTGGATGACTCCATGTCAATCAAAAAAGCAAATGAGCATGGACTTATGCTTGGAATTTCTCATTCGTGCTTTCTTGGGGCATGGAGAAGCAGGGGTGTGCCATTCTGTGCTCTGCCGCTTACTCTCCGGGTTGTATTCAAACACCCATGTCTCGTCACTGGTCACTACATTGTCCAAAAAGTCGGGCTCATCATTCACATGATGAAGATCCTGGCAGATCACTTTCCGGTTGGCCTTTTGCTCCTCTGACAACACTCACGGCACAAACTTCGCGCACACTTTCCTCATGGCTAGGTTTTCTTTCACCATCTCAAAAACTTGGGTTTGAGGAATGCTCAAGTCATCAGCAATCATTCTGATACTCATCCTGTGATCATGGTTCAGTAAATTTTTCACTTGCAACACATTTTCATTGGTCTTGCTGGTCAAAGGGCATCTGGAGCGGTTGTCATCTTCCACACTTTCCCTACCTTCTCAGAACAGCTTATGCCACTCAAAAACACCCGATCTACCCATGGCAGCATCACCGTAGGCCTCCTTAATCATGTTGTGAGTCTCTTTGCCCATTTTACCAAGCTTTGCACAAAATTTGATCGCGTATCACTGCTCCAGTAAATGCTACATGATTCTTTGTGACGAGGCGTTTCGACAGGTGTTCACAGTACAAGCGACCTGCTCTCTTCAACAACCAACAGCTGGCTGCCGATTTTTCCCAACGTTCCCAATATCACCCTCCACCAATCCTGTGTGCCCAGACCGCCTCTCGTCTGCCCGTTCGCCCAGGAAAAAGCCAGTCCTACTACTTTCAGAACAGACCATGTGTACATGAGAAGCGGAGAGAGATGGCAATACTGAAATGGGAATTAGGTGTTTCAGAACATTTAATCAAATTTAATGTGAAATTACATATCTTTTTAATTTAATATTAAAAAATTAACTCTTCCATTCAAAACTTTACAATTGCAAATCAGAAAACAAACAAATAAACAAAACCAACCAACCAACCAAAAACCCAAAACCATTATTCTGATCCTAGTTAGCTAAATTGATTTTGCAAGTTAACTTTTTTTTTTTTTTCAAATTAAAAATATACGTTTTTTTTTTTTTTTTTTTCTCTTGCTGAACTCACAATTTTCTCCACAGGTTATTGTTCTAAACACATGACATTCTGTACTTAGGATGGTGAGACTGACTTTATTCTCTAAGTTGTAAGAACTCATTTCATCTGTACTGTCATATCTAGACATGGTATTATCTACAGAACTTCATGAAGATCCTCGTACTGCAGATCTGGGTTTCCACAAACTTTGCAGTAAAAGAGGGTTTGATACCTATTTTCAAAGATAATGAATTCTTACTGGTGCCAAAATACTATTTTCAGTAAATAGAACTGAAGAATAAAGTTCTTACTTTTGAACATAAAAAGACACACAAAAGGTTTAGTTTTCATACTGTGCTGATTAATCCTAAAAGAATCAATTCTTTTAGATAAAACCCCACAAGATGATTTTTTTTTCTGTCAGCATCATGCTAGTATGATCTTAATTTTAACTTCAAAATCGCTATCTTACTTTTTAAACCTATCTATGCTGCTTACTTTAAACGTAATACGTGTTTGTTCATTTTTTGTTGTTGTTGTTGTTTGTTTGTTTGTTTTTGGTTTTGGTTTGTCTGTTTTTCTCTCTCTCAGTAATAGTATCCCAGAAAAGCTAAATGTAATGATAAGAGGAGGATTGACAGGGAAGAAAGAGTCATTCTGGAAAATGTTGTGTATTAATTGAGGAAAAAGAAAAAGGAGCTTTGCAAGAATCACAAGGAGAGAGCGCTTAAGGAAACATTATATTTCCTTTTTATGTCCTTTTGTCCTTTTTTTTTTTTTTTTTTTTTTTTTTTTTAGTTGGTTCTGTTTGTAATTGTACTTTCATTGTAAAAATCATTGAAAGTTGGGAACAGCTACTAGAAAAATGATCTAACAAAGTAATATATTCAGAACCTAGACATAGATTATTTCAGTTTGAGGTTTAAAGATAAAGCAAAGTTAAAAGTCATGCAAGTGTATGAATTCAAACCCAAATAGCTGATGGCAAACAAATCTTCTTAAAGGTTTCTACTCTTATTTATACTAGCGCTGTTCAGCTAATAATTGAACAGTATTTGGTTTCAGAAGTGTATTCCCAATGGATACAGAACAGTGAGGCAAAGAACCCTGAAGTTAATCCTGACCACAGGAGAACTAAAATTACTTATGTCAGAAATGATGCTATTGTTCCTCTTTCTATGTAGTTAGATCTATATAACTTTTTCCAGTAAAATGTTATTATTTAGAAACTGAGAGTTCTAGCCTGTAAGTATTGTCCTCAGAATGTACTTTGAAGTGTAATTTGACTTGATTTTAAACTGCTTAGATATTGCAAGGGCTAAAATATTCTTTCACTCCTGCTATTTTATGCACACACATATGCACATGCACAGCTAAAGAAACTTAAATGCTGTTCCAAAGAAGCATTGAAAAGCATAATAAGGCAGAGATAGATAAACGGATTTATTATTTTGAAAGAAAATATAAATAATGTAAAATTACAGACTCCTTACAGACGTATTATATGTAACATTCACAGTTATGTGAACTGTATATTCTCTATGTGAACTAAGTATAGTACAATATGTAGAGATATGTGTAATCTCTACTCAGTGTGGGACTGGAAATCTGAAAAAGGTAAAAAGCCTGAAACTTCAAATAAAATAATAATAATAAAAAAAAATCGTTGTTAGTCAAAGTTACTCTCCATTAGTTGGAGATAAAATTTTAAGGACTTTTTAAAAATGAATATTTTATTTTATTTTATTTTATTTTATTTTATTTTATTTTATTTTATTTTATTTTATTTTATTCTAATTTCTTCCAATTCTGTACTTTTTATAGAAAGATGCTTACAGGAATTTTTTTTTTCACATGATTTGTATGTTTTTAAATTCATATGTATATAGATGAAGAGAAAAGCTTGAAGCCTTGAATCCCAAAAGTTTTGAAGCCGTAACTCTAGAGAGGAGAGCTAAAGATTTGGTTTTGTTTCTTTTCAGTCTAATGTAATTTAGTAATTTTGGTGTGCTTGGGGTTAGAGAACTGAAATATGTACTAGTTGGCTTCTTCTCTTGCCTCAGATTTCTATGTTATTCTGGGAGACAGAACCGAGGTTGAATGGAACAGTGCAAGGAACACCATTTCTCTGTTCATTGAGAAATTCTACCACCTTTTTCTAATTCCTGCATAACTTCTGCAGTGTGACGTGGCCATGTAATTTCTGCTACATCATTTTTCTTCTGGTTGTAACAAAGAGAAGAAATACTTATTTGTAAGTGTCTGTATCTATGGGGATACATTTTGGCAGATACTTTTCCTGGTATTAAACAATCAGGGTTGCCTAACACAACTGTGGTTTGAGAAACTCTTCTCAGTCAGAAGATGGCTTTTTATCCTTCTAAGATATCTTGCCTGCCTATCTGCACCATAAGTGTTGCTTGAATGAACATGTCCATGTTGCACACAATTGGAAAGGAAAAGAGTGTTCTAGCTAAGCATACCCGGCAGGAATTTGTAACTGTAATGTGTTCACTCTCTAGAGTATTTTAAAGGGTTTTCAGATCCTTTGCAAAAGGAAAGAATTGGGCTCCAGCTTAAGCAACATTATGTTCAAGTTTACAGAGATGAAAGTCTTCTGCTAGAGGACTAGTCCTTTAGCTGAAAATGAATGAAAGTAGCTCACACCTTTATGAGATGAATAGGGAAGAAATAATTTATGTAATTTAAACTGAACAGTACAGGTTGTAAAGGACCTCTGGAGGTCATCTGGTGCAACCCTCCAGCTCAGGCAGAGCCAGGTGACAAGGACCATGCCCAGACAGCTCTTGAAGATCTCTGAGAAGTGAGACCAGACTCCACAACCTCTCTGGGCAGCCTGTGCCAGTGCTGTCACTGGCACAGTGGAAAAAAATGTTTCCTGTTATTCAGACATATCCTGTCACTGAGTACTACTGAAACCAGACTGGCTTCGTCTTCTCTACACCCTCCCTTCAGATATCTGTACTCATTGATGAGCTCCTCTTCTCCAGGCTAACAGTCCCAGCTCTCAGTTTGTATAGACATTTGAATTCTTTCAACTGTCTATTCCCACATGACACCATCACCACTAGAAGTCAAAAGATTAATTGCATTGTAAAATGAAAACCTAGAAAGTCAGGAGATGCCAGAATTAATTTTAAATCTTCTATCACTGGTCATATGCTTTAGTTTGCTTACTTTAGGAGATCATAAGCATGTCTCTGATATTGTCATTTTACCACATGGGTGCTGGTTTTACTTCTGAAGGTCTGAGCACCAACTGCTATAGCAGTAACCAGCCTTATGATTCCCTTACTTATTGTTTTGACATGAAGGTACATTTTTTTGCTGAAGATCATGAACAAAAAAAGGAGTACAGCAAGTTTTAATCTCAGGATATGGTTAGAAATAGTTTCTGTAGCCTGAGGGCATTCCCAGCCACTGCTACTTGCTACCAACAGTGGAGTTCTTAAGGCTTCACTGTTGGAAACAGAGTAATCTTTCATAATGGCAAGTAGCAGGCACCTTACATCAGGTTACTACAGCCTAGGCTCCCCATATATTTGGGGATATTATGTAGTGGAGTCTATTGCAGTTGTTGCAGAATATCCATGGATGTTAAGAGGACATGATTTCAGATCACTGGAAGCCTGTATTAAAACTGTCTTGTCAGACATCAAATTGGATTTCTAATTTTTATCTATCAAAGCACAACTATTACCCAAAACATAAAAAATATGTCATTAACATTCATGCCTGTTCATATCTGGATCTTAACAATTACCCAAATGCCTTTGTCTTAAAGCAATTTAACAGTGGTGTTAGTAAATAATACGTGTACCTTTTATTTATGGAGCATACATGAAATAACAGGAAACTACATAGTATTGAATAACTGTCTTGTTACGTATCACATAACACTTTTCACAGGATTTTTTGTCTTACAGCAAGCACCCCGGAAAAGCTTAGAATTTTGACAGTCAGTAAAAATATCACTGTAGGTTATTAACCCAACTTATAGCTAGTAAATTATTCATGAATTTGAAACTATAAAACAGCATGGGAAGAGTAGGAATGCTTATTTCTTTATATGGAGAAATAAACATTTCTGTGATAAAGTCTTGTGAATATTTTCTTGTGAACTGATTGAAAATCAGTTCTGTGATTAATAAAAGCAAAGACAATTTTTTATCCTGTTATCATTTTGGCCCTAGTTACCCATCGTTCCTCTTCTTATGTTCCTTATTTATTTGTTTGGGCGGGCACATGCTATGACTGGTTCACAGCTATGCAAATGTTGACTTGCTAGTCAGTACAAACTTGCAGAAACGAAACGTTAGACCACTTTAGAGCATGGTTTGTCTGCCAAATTACAGTTTTTACATTTAATGAGTATGCATTTGGCTCTCCTACAAGCTAACCTTTTAAAATTCTCTCAGTTGCTGAGGTGTGCTTTTTCTTTTTTTTTTTTTTCCTTTTTTTTTTTTTTTTAACTATCCCATTTCTGAAGGTCAAGAAGAAAATGCACAGTCTTTCCAGATCACTTTGATTACAGCCTATCAGTGGGACCTGAGAATGCTGAGTAGCTTTAAAGAGGCTTCTTTAGCCTACAGCCACCCTTTTCACTTGTATTGCATTTGAAAGGCCAACCAGCTATTTCATTTAGGACAGCATAAGAAAGAACATCAGAAAATCATGCTCCATAACATAAGGTTGTAACACACACTTGCTTTTCTTATATATATATATATATATATTTTAATTATCAACGCTATTGTTCATAATTTTTTCTTTTCTTTTGGTGGAATTTTGAAACTCGAAATAAATAACAAATGTCATTTTAAAGGAGAATTAGGTACACATGCTTTTAGTGAAGGGAGGTTTTTTCCATTTCTGTCATACACCTTTCTATTTAACCAGTTTTTGTTCTTATAGCTTTATGATTTAGTTGCACAGCTTGCTGATTGAGCAACGTATTGCTGATTGAGCTCACCAATACCACTTTTCAAAATCAGTGTTTGTGTGTAGTGACCTGTTGGTGAGATTGGGTGCTCTGTTAACTAACCAGAGCTATAAGGCTTATCTTTACAGCCTGTTTTACTGATTTAGTTCAATTTGTTTAATGCTTGGTTTTCATTCTTACAGAAGGATTTATCTTTTAAGCTTTTGACTCCGTTTTTGTTGTTGTTTGTTTTTTAAATAATAATGGGATACTTGAGCTGAATTTTCAGATACTTCACTCTGCTGACAACATTGCATATTTAACTGATAAAGAGGCTATCCTGAAGTATTTGACTGGCGCTATTTTACGTAACTTGTTAATTCAGGTGTATATTTAAGCTGAAGACTTTGATATTTCAATAGTGAAGTATTTAGGAAAACAATTTATGAATTGAGACTCAAGTATTTCTTGAGTGAAACCTCTTGTGTAACAGTTGTGTTATGTGTTAAGAAATGTTCAGAAAATACAGCATCAGAATACAGATAACATTTTATAAAACTGTGTTTAGAAATTAATTTCCCTATATTAAGAAAATTTTAGGAATGATCAGAATAGGAAATAACTGTGTGAGAAAAGAAAGAGAGTATGTTTACCCTGGGGAAACAGTTACATTTTCATTATATTGAAGGATCTTTAAAAACTATAGAGAAAATTCTCACAATGACATTGGCCAGCTCTCAACATGTTCAGGTGCATACCATCTGGTCCAGTGGACTCATGTATTTTGCATTACCTTTGATGTTATTTATACTGGTAGGATGTGTCATCCCTGGTACATAATTATTGTGATCTATGGGGATGGATTATTATAATGCTATGTCAAGTCTTTTGTTCTGAGTAGCACCTTATTAGCACTTCAGTTTTTTAGGAGTACATGACATGTAGAATCATGTCATGTATTGACATCACTTATGTCACTAGATGTTATCATATGTGATATTCTGTTACTGTGCTTGAGTTTGGAATGAAATTTATCAATGTAGGGTATTTCTTTTGATTGCTTTCTTCTTTTACTGAGTGATGATCTAGCAGTAGTTGCAAACTCTCTGAAAATGTGAGGCATTATGAGTGTACAGGATATGCAGTGGAAATTGGTTTTCAATTCTTTGTCTTTTCATCATTACTTGTTCAAGTTTCTACCACTCCTCAATAAATCCATATTCTCAAGTAATATTTTAAGACCTATATATTAATTCATTTCTCATATGGGATACATGATTATATATAGATTCATGCACAGCATTTTTAGGTTTGACACCTTCTATGAATCTCTGTTTTGTGATAAGCACTCTGAATGGGCCTTCTCTCAACTGTTACATTCTTAATGCCTAGTGCCATAGCTATGAAGGGTGCAGCATTGTAACTGGTATTGAGGTAAACTCATAGAAAGCTATTTTTATGAAAAGTGCTATCCAAAAAGTATGACGTAGAACTGAATATTGTGTATAGTGGACTAGAGGACAGGATGCTCTAGTGGGACAGAATGGTCATGCCAAACCACATGCGGGGAGACTAGCTGTGGTGAGGTTGATTTTTTTTTTTATAGAGCTTGATTCGTAGTTTGATGTGAAAAATGTTCACCTTATAATTTTTATTTTTAAGAAGTTTGAATATTTTTTGATTTTGCCACTCTGGAATGCCTTAAGTATTCACAATTCTATCTCTTATTATAATCAAATCTTTCTAAATGTATTTGAAAAATTTCTGAAGAACTCCATAATAAAATTTCTAGTGTCAGTGTGTAAACCACAGAAAATTGCTAGATAAAAGCTCTCGTAAGTGCTAAACATAGCACAAATTATGTTTATGTTGGTGCATGTAGTGTTAATGATTACAGGAGTTGTTACAGACTTGCATAAGAATATAACTCTCCGTTCTTTAAAATCAGAAAGTTGCATATAATTTAAATTGTATTTCACTGAAGTATTTTTGAGATTTTCTCCTTATCTGACACGGTTTGCATAAAAATGTGCATTTAGGTATTGTGACAAAGGAGGAATGCAATTCTCTTCATCCTTATGGTTTGATACCAAATCTGCAGAATGCATATGTGAATTATTAATTCAGTAGAGAAGTCTGATTTATTTTGATAGGGCATTTCAGGATGTCAGAGAAGGGTATAGAAGACGGATACACAACAAGTGACATTTTAATGTACTGCATAAGGATATGCAGAGGTAGAGAAAATAAGTCCTGGATGGTGGTACAGTCACAAGTATATTGCAAATGGGAAATACAATACTCAACTGGCCTGAAAAAAATGAGTGCACAGTAAATGATAGTATCATCTGGTATCTGAATAGCAAAGATGCAATAATTCAACATCAGCTGCACTGTGCTTACTGATAACATTTTAAATCAGATACTGTGTGACATTTAAGCATCTACTGACAAGGATTTTCCATTAAGGAATGAAGACAAACAGAACAAATCTATAGAAAACTTGCACTGATATAATGGAACAATTCAACACAAGACTTGTACAGTGTTTTTTGTTTGTTTGTTTGTTTTTTTCCTGTAAATAACATCTATACTCTATTTTTTCACGTCATCATATTTTTAAACATCCACATGTTGTTTGTGGTTTTTTCTTTTTTTTCCGAATACCATGTTTTCAAAATAAGCCATGAGGTTAAATATGTGAAATATGTTGGCATATACAACTTGAGATACAACAGACTTCACATATCCAGTTTCTTAGAATTATCATTGGGATTGAGAAAAAGGAATTCATGCCGATTTCAGTGCATTTGTGGTTGACAGCAACACTTCTTGAGGTATTTCAGATACCTACCTAGATTTTATTGTATGTACTATTGAATACTATATTTTCTGAGGCATTTGACTATTGAAAGTTGTTTGTCATATTGTCACAGGTGAGAGGAACACAGCTTATGACAGGCAAGTTATTGACAAGTAAACAGTCAATGCTGTCACTTGCTTATATCTCAAATAACAGAAACATAGAATATTGAATAATATGTATCTTTATTCTCAAAAGTAAAATCTATTCTGTCTGTCCTTCAGAGTTATAAGTTTGGAAGCACCATGTTCTCCTTTCAGGCAAATGATTTCTCTTGTCTAATTCATTTAAAGTGAGTTTGAATAGCTTTTTTATTAATTATTAAAACTGTCATTGAGTCCAGGCTGGGAAACCAGCAAGGTCTGTGCAAAAGCTGTAAGTGACATGAGTCTGGGAATCAGGACAGAATGAAAGGGACATCTGAAAAAGGGAAAATTGAAAGAATTGGAAGAGAGAAGAAATGGCAGAGCCAGTAATTTCATTCATATAAATGCGTCTACTTTATAGGTACATTGAAGTCTGATTGTTTTCACTGAAATTACTTCTTAGCCCTACAGCTTTAGGGGATGTATTAAAAAAAAAAAAGTGTAGATGCACTGCAGATACTCTCTGTTAGATAATTATTTGTAAGGCAGCTATAATGTTATCATCCATCTATGCCTACAGGTAAATATCTATGTGAAAAACAACCCATATGCAAATGTTATGTACTTCAGCTGTGCTGCAGATATCACTGGTTACACGTGTTGTTTTTTTTTTTGTTTGTTTGTTTTTTTGTATGTTTGTTTATTTTAACATTGTGAGAAGAAGGAATAGAAAACAGAACCAGCTCCCAAAAATAAGTAATTTTTTTATTCCCCTGGATTTTGAGATTTTTCTATTTTGTTTAAATATTACAGAATTCAGAATGTAGAAAGCAGAAAGGGGTAGAAGGGAAAAGCAGGTATATATTTGGCTTTTACTAAATTTGTTAAAGGCTTCATCACAAAGAAAAATCCTGATGGTGAGTTAGTTTGTTAAAGTTGTGCTGCAGTACTAAACATAATGTTTTTATCAGTCCGTTGCTTCATTTTTTTTCTCCTTGGGTGCATGTTTGTGCCTGAGGCTTATCTCCTTTTTATCTCATCACTGATAGAACTGTCAACGCTGATCAAGTTTCCTAAAGCCACGTGAAAATTGACTTGTTCTCAGCTTCACTGCTATTGTTTTTCAATACTCCTCTGTTGTCTCTTTGCTCGGTTACGAGTGCTTTGTCTTCATGGCAGTTATTGTAAATCCAAGCTGAGTACACAGAATTGGTAAGGTAGCAGAGAGTATCATCATTCAGTTGCGCTTATCTAGCAAGTTGAGAGAGCATTTGCATAAGCCGTGGCACTTAACTCCCTGTCAGCCAAAGTCACGGCCCCCACCTCCTCTCCTCTTATGTCCAGTTTCAGAGCATGATGTAAAGTGACACATTCTGTGCCTCTTTGAGTTCCACCAAACCTTGAACCAGCTGCTTGATTTTTCCAGCAATGTGGTGGTGTGGAAAGATTCTTCCTGTGTAGTATTCAAAATTGCAACTGGTGTAAATCTCAGGTCTTCTCCCTTGCATCTCTCCCTGTATGTAATATCATTAAGTATTCTCCCACGTCCTATTCAGTTTTTCAGCCTGCTCCATTGCCATGGAATCCAAACACCTAAGCCACTTAATGCTATAATACCTTCAAATGGAGTCTTTTTTTTTTTTTTTTTTTGCTCATATAGCAACAGAAATTCCTACACTCCACAGAAATTAACTGTGACATACAAATGTGTGTATTGGGGGGCGGGTATCAGATAGAATGAGAAGTAACAAGTGAAATGCATTTGGAACTTTTCCATTATGTATAATATGACAATGGCTTTTTTTTTTTTTCTGTGCTTGTAAGAATTCTCTTATACATCTCTGTGAATGTTTCAAATGCAAAAATCTTTTATGTGAAGAAAATGAGAAGCACTTTTGTAAGAGCTTTTTTTTTTTTTTTTGCTATGGGCTGCAAAGTAAAACAGCATTACATGTTGTATGTATATTTAGTATTAAAACAAATTTGAACATCCCCCTTAGAGCCTTTTTTCCTCACAATTTTTTCATTAAAACCCAATTCTTGTTATTAAGCACATTATTACCTAATTAAAATTAAATAAGTCTTGGGGGAAAGTAATAATTTGATGAAAAAGCACCCTTGATTATATTTCCTTTTTTTTTTGTTGTTTTTTCTTTAAATGGGTTGGTTCAAAAGAGAGATTCAGTCTGAGAAATACCATTATAAGTTAAGCATGTTTTCATTATCTTACTTTTCAAATTTATAGACTCAGAGGCACCACATAGATATAGTAATTTGAAAAATCTTTAAATTATTAAATAAACCATTTGCCCAAAGCTTGTATGCCTTTATATAACCACAGTGTGTTGTCATGTAATATTCAAATAATAGATTATAGCAATTGGTCTTCGGTTTGCTAACTATGCCTTCATTGACGGTTGTATTGGCTTTTAAAAGAATAGCAGACATTAAGATTTAATTAAAGTTTTTTAAAAATGTCTTCAAATATCACGTAGTGTTAGTAAAGCAGGTACACTGGACTTCCAAGCATTTGTCTTCACTACACAGCTCTAAAAGATACTCGGGGCAGGGGGGAGGATGACTGTATGCATACAACCAAAAAAAACAAATGAATATACACTGCCTACTTTACTTGACTGAAAACCTTTCCAATCTTGATTAAATGCTTATGTAGAGATAAATAAAAATACTCAATGAGCAAGGTACTACAGAGAGATGCTGTAGTATCATATTAGTCATTGAGAATAATCACTGATCACAGGAGAACGATGTTTTACCCTTTGTGTTTACAGCTTTGGTTGGCAAACTCTTTGTGTTCAAAGAAAATATTGGTATGTATTACCATAAAAAGCTTAAATCAGAACATGGGTTCTGTTGTAGAAACCACAAAAAATGTTGGTCTTTTTCCTAAACTGTAAGATCTTCATGATACGTTTTTCTGGAGTTCACACAATTGGGAGCTCAAAACCAACTGCTTTTTCTGCTCTGCACAGTTCTTTCAGTAGCAGATACGTGGGGTGCAGACTCATCTGTGGTGTTTACTGTTCCCAATGTTAAATACGGTCATAGGGTAAAAAAAAACCTTTCTTATGATAACTAGTTGATAACTAGTCTGTATATACAGTTTTGTAGCTTTTTGAGGAAGGATACTGTTACCTCTGTGAGTCTATGCCATTCACAGAAAATATTAGGAAAAAAATATGCTTATTATGAAGGCAAAGTCTCTTCTCTGGAAGACTCTAATGCAATGTAATCCTTTCCTCCTATTTGGCAAGGGAAAACTAATTCAAAATGGATAAAAACAGAATGGTTCATAGTCAAGTTGACCAACCTGAAGGGTCGCATTAAAAATCAGTCATACTTTATGTACTACGCACTAGTGCTAAGACTCAGAGCCTAGTGATACTTGTTTCCTGTATCATCTTTACAGATTACCAGTCCTTTAGAAGTCATGCTGAGCTGATTAATATGATTATCTTAGTTGTTAACTACAGGAAACTCTGAAGAGGTGTGTGCTGAAAGGAATCAGGAATAATATCAGGAAAAAAAAAAGTAAGCTTTTCACAGATTGGTGTCAGTTTCAAGGATGAGGAATTAGAGGACAAGATTTATCAAAAAGGTAAATTGCAGCTGTGGTAAACTATGTACAGCGTTTTGCACAATTGCATTGAAAATGTTGTGAAGGAAAGTTGCCAGAACGAAGTGCAAGTACTGCCAACAGACTTGCCTCTGGCAAGCATTAAAGAACTTGTGACCAGCATTGGTGTAAATTAACCACTTAATCCTTCATATTTTTCCTGACAAGACCTTGCAACCTCTTCTTCCAAGATGCACAACTGATTGCCTCCAGAGGATCTGGGTACCTTCAAAAGTGTCTCCCTCACAGCTGAAGTCAATGACAGCAAATGCCTTTTTTTTTTTTTTTAATCACATCCCAGTAAAGCCTTGGTTTTTGTATTCTGAAGACTTAAAAATCATGCAGCACTACAGATACTACTACTATTAGTTACTAACAGGGGGTACTGCTGAAATTCTAAAATATGAGAAACATTGTTAGGACAATAGAGAAGATTTCAAAATAAGTGGATTATCTGATGTTTTCTACCTTTTATCATACTTCCAAGGACCTACTGTGAGCCTTCCTTTGGTTGGAATAGAGACCCCTTCTGAGGTTCCTTGCACCTTGAATTATCTTATGATACTAAGAATTTGTTTAAATGAAAGTCAAATGGGTTGAATGCTAAGAATATGACACCTGAAAATTCTCAGTCCTAAATTTCCTTTGATTCATACTCCTATTTAGGCTACATCTTTAAATGAGGACATATTTCGAAGACTGAGGCCTGATGAAAAACAGAGACAATATTATAAACACTCCTGCATGTGTAGTGTGTATACTGCATATCTCAAAGCACATCAAGGACAGCAACAGTCTATTACTGGCTTCTAGGTAACTAGACACATAATGTTTTTCTGGCAATTTTTACAAGTTGTCTAATTTAGCTGTTGAGAATATATCATATACTTAAAATATAAATGGAAAAAATATTTTACATTTTACATTATTAATATTGGAATGCTAGAAACAATAGCTTTCACTTGACTGCAGTGAAGCTCTCTGAATACCTGAAGAATACTGGCATCCCCACAATTTTGGACATAATTCAGTTGTTTACTCCTTTTATGTGTATTTAATAACTTGAATAACTAGATTTCTTCAGACAGAAGGAAAAGTACAAGAGTAATGAAATGAGCATAATGCACTTTGCTGGTGAGGAATTGTATAAGCTCTGAGTTGGCTGTTGTCTTAGGGAAACCTGGTACAACCAACACAGAAATTCAGTGGATTTATTCAGCAAAGAGGGAAAAAAAATGGTCCTTCCAGAACCGAGGTAACCCCAGTATATGAGTCATTTGAGACTTTGTAATGTTGCTGTAATTATAACTTGCTGACATGGGAAATACGCTTTAAATTAAGATATTTCAGATTGCACTGGAATTATAAAGTAGCAATAGCATGACTGTTGTCACAGGCATATCATCTAGAGTTACCTCAGTGAGCAGTAGTAAAGGAAGGTAAGTAGCTTATACCAATTTCTCATACTTTTGTGCCATTTCAGTGTGCCCAGGAATCTTACAGAAGTTTTATTCTTCCTTGTTTCTGCAAGCACAGGCTAGGGTATAACATAGCCTTCTGGAAATGGAAAACACTTCAAAGATTTAAAACAAACAATCAAACAAAGCTATGAAAGTTATTTTAAGTTATATAGGTTAAATATTTACAAATGCGAATATAACCTGAAATTTATTATTCTGTTCTGATTCTGATTAGTCTCACAACCTGACAATTGAATTATATTTAGAGGAAGGCCTTGGTGTTCTTATGTTAACTTACTTTCTCTTTTTCCTGGCCATCTTTAATTGCGTGCTATTTAGAAGGAAATGGAATAATAACGTAAGACTTAAAAAAATAATAAAAAAATCCAAATGGTGGATGTGAGTCCTCAATTGCTCTTATTTGTGTCATTTCACAACACAGTAAATTTTTTTGAAGGTACAGCCAATGTTGTTGTATCTTGTTCCCTATCTCTGTGATAACCAAAGATTAAATGCCATTTTATGTATGATCTTGGTGAAAAAATAAACACCATTAAAAAAAAAATCCAAATACAGTAAAAAAACCTTTATTCTTGGTACTAATCTTTTGAACTGTAAAGTTAAATAAGATGGTGGGGCAGAATTTTGATTTAATTTAAAACTCAAAAAACTTTATTTTTAACACTTTTTATGTATTCAAAAAACAAAAGGCATGCGTTGTAACTTTACAAAGCAAACTTGTTGCTTATCATAAAATAAACATCAATTATGGCTTGCTTTAATCTTAATGCATGTCCTTTAATACTTCAAAATATGTGTAGTAAGTCGATATCATAAGGAACAGGACATTTTTTTTAGATTTTTTCTTTATTCTGAAAAGCAGGCTGTGGTGTGGCATTTTAGTATAAAATTCAAGTACTGTGAGAACCGAAAATATGGACCTCTTCAAACCACAGACTTATAAAAGAGAATTTCAGAACAAGTGCTGTTGGCTCCCTCCGATGGTAGGAGGTTACTATTGCTGGGGTCATGATTTTTTAAAGGAAAAAGCTGTTAAACATGGAAGCAGCTGTTTATAACAATATTATAACAATAATGTTATAATTCTGGGAAATGCATCATCAGTTTCTTTTGAAATATACTACTTTTTCATTGTTTACTTTGTTAAAAAATCAAACAAAAACCATGGTGGGATTTATTATTTGTCCAGTAAAAATGTCATGAATGGGGAACTTTTTTTTTTTTTTTAATTGTAAATTATATCTGTTTGGGTATGTGGAGAAATACATTGGGAAAAAGTCAAAAGTCTATCAGAGATGAAGAATTTACAGAATATTTAGTTGATAGGTCAAAATTGTAGTACTGATCTACTGTGGAATAGACACAGGGATAAGATTTTTGTTTTCTTTTATCACTTAAGATAGGACAGTTACCTGACATCTGTGTAAAGGAAAATTTGAAAAGCAAATTATTAGATCACTTTTTCAAAAACCAAGTGTGTTTTGTAAACAAATTTAAGTGTTCTTTGTTAAGACCAATTTTTCAATGTATTTCACACTAGACAATACTGAGGATTTTCCTCATCTCTAAATGTCATCTGTTGTCAAAGACTGAGAATAACAAACAAATTTCCAGAGACGTATACCAAGTTGGGATAATTTAATATTAAACATTCAACAACTAGATAGTAGTTTCTTGGTGCAAGTTTTTTTTGTAACTATCTAATGCTTCAATAGGATAGGAACTGTGATAACATCTGATTAAACTTATCAATCTTCTCGTTCTCTTCAAGCTACTAGGTATTATTGCCTTCATACTCAAGGTCTTCCTGAAAGAACTTCATGACATCATCAAAATTTATGCCATATATTCTAGAATAAATGTATCAGTTTAAGAAGAAAAAAAAAAGTAATGAGTTATCTTTTTGCTCTTAATGGATCTGAAATAGTTGATGTCAAAATGTTGGGTCTACATTTCTCTTACATTTATAGAGTAGTTTCCTGGATTTCTGTTTCATCTCTGCTTCCAGTTTGACTAATGTCTCATACAGCACCTCATAGCTGCCTTCTGTTTTAGGGATTCCATGAAAGTGATAAGTAAGGTTACTTTCTTTTGCTGTCAAATTGTAATTCAAGATGCTTTACAGTTATTGTGACTCCATTATTAAAAATAAGTACATCCCACCTGACTTCCTCCCAGAAGGCCAGCTAAGGGTCAATACTGCTATTGGCCTCTTTGCCTTGGAAATCTTTGAGCAAGGATTTTTGACAGAGTTGTATATACTCACAGAATATATCACAGTGAAAAGAAATGATTTCCCATGTATAGCAACTAATGATTTTTATTGTACAACACTTTTTGGGATCTTCTCACAATATCTTTGCCAGAACAGCCACTTTAATGGGAATCAAATTGCATAAATATTGTGTAATGTGAACACTCATATGTGGCTGAAAAATCCTGCTACAATCTAAAAGCAGTGATGTCGATGACTTTTTGACACTGCTGCAAATGCTACACATAATATTAAACATCAGTCCCTACCTAGAATTAAGAGCTCTTGGTTTTGTTATTTTCAGTTTCATGAATTTATACAAGATGAACATAAGCCTTTCCTTTTTTATAGGCTCAGTTTCTTAATTTTTAATTTCTTCATTTTTCATTGTGGTATGAGCAAATTTCTTATTGATTATCTACTGGGTAACCTACTTATAGCCGTAAGTTGTTATAAGAGGTGTATATGTTAGAGGCAGAGTTTTCCTGCTAACAATAAATGACATAAATTTGTGAACTAATTCACACTGTATTAATAGCACGAATCTTCTCTTTTGCAAACATGAGGTTGCTTGTTAATAGAAATTGCTAAAATCATTCTCCTCTATCACTGAAATTGTGGAGCCACCTGGTAAGCTTGGAAAATAAGAATGATTTTCTGAATAGGTGTTGTGCTTCTTACACTATACAATTGAAAGATGAGATACATCCAGGTTAATTTCTGCCCTTCTCCCAACTTCCTTGGAGAAGTGTGATCATGCATTAAAGACATTGAGAATCAAGTCTATCAAAATGTACTCCAAATTATGTTTTAAAAGATAAAACACATAGAGTGTTTTCTACTGAAATTTGAGCTTGAAAAGTGAAAAGCTTCAAAATTTGTATTCTTTACCTTTTAAAGGCATGCTTACAGAAAACTAAATTTGATAGGAAAACAGAAGGTGTTTTAAGAAATGTGTATAGGTTATCTTAATATTTTAAAGAACAAAAAACCTGTGGAACGTTTATACAATGCACAAGTAAGACAAGTAGAATAAATGTTTGTAAAATTTATACATACTTTTGTGGCTTATTGTACTTTTGCCTAAAAAATAACCAACAGACTTGTGAGAAGCAAATATCAGGGCTTAAGTTTTGTGCAGAATTCATGAGGAATAATGGTCTTAGATTAGAAAGAGGCTGAGAAGACATTGGAGTCTTATGAATTATTATTTTTTTTTTCTCTTTTGAAAGTGGGGAAATGACAGTTTCAAAGATTGAGGACTGGCAGACTTGGTCATTATGGAGGAAATGTAGTTCTTAGGGTAGAAACAAGATCAACTGTGATTGCCTTCTGGAAAAAAAAAAAAAAAGAGGTGGGAGGGAGAGAGTTTGTGAGAAAGTGAGCTGTTGGAGGGTTGTCAGATGAATTGGATTTCTTCAGCTGAAACACATATGCTTTATTGAATGTAGTCAGCATTATTGAAGTGTATTCATAGTAGGACCAAATGCTTTGCCAGAGATATCTGCTGTGACAACTGCGGTACATCAGCTCTTTTCAGCAACATTTAATACTATATTTTGAGGTTTTAGGTATTTACGAAGGCATTAAAAGCAAGATTTTGTTAGTATATTCTTATAGCCGTTTTTCTATTTGGAAGTTTCAGAATAAAATGATAGGCCATCTCTGGGTTTCTTCTGTGAAAATTGTCATTTAACACCTATTATTATTGCCTACTGTTAACTAGTAGTGGGAACCATGTGACTAATGCTCACAGTAAATAATTGCTACATGTCAGAAAACTGCAGCTATTGAAAGATGTGTCTTTCTCTTCTCTGCAAACTATTATAGTACCCTTCTTTTGTCTCCAAGTAGCAAAAAGAAACCAAAAGAAAACAGGCACATAGTTTACCACAAGAATTCAGTCACCTGCACATTGGTTAGCATTGAGCAGAACTGGGGGCCAAGCAGCAATCTAGGGTGGACAAGACAGTCAGAGGACTACTGTTACTTTATCAAGAATACATTATTCTATAAGTCTATTAAAATTTCTTAAATATAAGAGTGGGCTCATCTAAGTTTTCGATCTCCTTGTAATGTTTTTGGTAGCCTACATGAAAAATAAATTAAATACCACCTTCCTTTCCTATATTTGTAGAAGCTGTATCTGCAACTTTTTTTTTTTTTTTTTTTTTTTTTTTTTTTTTTTCCCCTCTGGTCTCTGTTATTCTTTGAATTTGGCTGCCTTAGCAACTACCTGTTTTGCCAAGTTACTTGTGTCAGTAACGTGGAGTGGTTACTGAGGGCCACGATGCCTGAAAAAGGTCTTGAGAGTCAATCAGAAATGTCCTTGAGTAGTTGCAGGTGTTCTTTCCATCTGTCTTTCTATCTGTCTTATCTGTCTGCAGACAGAGTTGATTAATTTTTGAATGTAAAATTGGTGTGAGATATTGAGAGGACTTTATTATTGATTAATATCCTGTATTATGGATACAAACATCAGCACAGAGTTAATCAGTACATATTCAATATGCAGAATGCAGGCTCCTAGGCAAGTTATAAGAGCACAGGTGGAGGATAGCACTTGTGCTATATCCATGTGCATCTACATGGAAACTATAGGAAACACCTTATAGTTAGCAAAATCATAAAGAGGAACTCCCCCAAAAATCGTAAGCCATGAAAGGAAAACAATTAATACCCAGGTGGTATGGCCAGTGTTAGAGTATAAAATTGCATTTTTGGCAGCTGAGGTTAGCAGCCATGCTTGCACATCACCAAATTCAGCTATTTCTAGCTGATTCTTAAGGCTATGATTTTATGAAGTGTAAGGAAAAAAATAAAATAAAATGTTCCTATTTGTGCAATACTGGTGTTAGCTAATGCTCTAATAAGTCTCTCTCCGTCTCTTTGGCTTCTATAAATGAGTAGGAGAGCTAAATTTGCATGACAGAACTGTCAGTCAGGTGTGGTGCCAGCAGACCTTTCTCATGCAGTTCTTCAGCCTCACCTTCAAGATGCAATTCCTGCAGTGTTATCAGTGAACTAAAAAGCGATATGCAGAGACCTCTAGAGACTGGAAAGCTAAACTACACCTAATGACATGCAGATATAGTTCAGTGGTGTGTAGTAATGAGATCACTTGGGGAGCTGTAAAGCAGACTATAAAGAGAACAAGGTAACATTCAGACTGTTTTAATCTGTGTGGTAAAAGTCATGTTCTTGAGAGTGATAGAGTTTATCTTATTTTCTTCAAAGGTAGTTAATGAAGGTAAAATACACTTTCCTTTTATGATATAAGAAGGAAGGGAAAAACGTCCTAAATACAGATGCTTATTTTATACGATACTAAATTACGGAATCTTTAAAATATCTGTGACTTCAGTTACTCTGCTGCAAGCTCCTGAAATTTGGAATTCATTTGCAGACTCATTGAAATATAAGACTGCATTTGTTTTTCATTTGCCTGAAGTCTGTTTAGAGGCTGGATCTCTTAACATTGTCTGAGAGAAGCCACAAGGTTCCGGTTGAGTTCAGAGCTAATTACAACTCTGAAAGAGACCTTTGCAGGCTTGTCATTAGCCATGCTTATAATTCAGACCAAGGTGTTACCTCATTTATTTTCCTAGTGAGCAGCTCTTGATATGTTTGACCATGGAAAAATGTGCTCACCTTGAAGTACACTGAAGCTTGCAACTATAGTTACAGTTTAACCCCTGTGTTTCTGCTTCTGTATCCTGTAGTGCTATTCAATTCCCTCAAAATTTCAGCTATGTGCTGAACAGAATTCATTGCTTCAGTGGGTAGCTTTTCTTATGGCTCTTCAAGCACAGAGAATTTGACTTAGAGAATAACTGGCAATGATCATGGGCTCATCTTTCACAGTATTGGGACAATGCAATTGCCTTTTTTTCCTTTCTTTCTCTCTCTCTCTCTCTCTTTTGCTTCTCCCTTAGGCCTTGATTGTAGATGTATCACTAACACCAAATATTGGGCATTTCAGAGCTCTAATTTCCCAGAGAAAGGGCAAAGAGAAAGTTCTGGTTAACACACACCTGTCCTAAAGAGCCATCATACAGATTCAGAGATCCTAATTATTTCAACACCAAACGTTGCTGCATTCAGTTCTTAGAGTCCTTGCCAATAAATAGAATTGACTAACCCAGACCAACACTTCTCTTCAAAACAAGCAGAAACATGGCTTTTTAGGTCTAAAATACTTGATAAGCTCATGTTATGCTAATGTTACTTCATGGAGCTATAGTTGTCCAAAGCAAATTTGATTGCCTGGAAAACTGGTGACTGTGTCAAAGCAAAGTAGCATAAGCTTCAATTCCAACTCAGGAAATCAGTTTCTTTTTGGGATCTGCAGTGTTTTTTGTACCACAGGTACTTTTTTTTGCCATTTTCACCCTATATACTGAAGCTATCATTCAGGTCTAAAGATTGAGTATTAATATATTTGATTCCATTATACCTAAAAAGACACATTTTACACGTTTATTCTGTGCGATATTTTGTCTTTTGGGCTAGTACATGGGCTTTTAAGCCAAAGATTCTACATTCACTTAAGAAGTCAATGTGAATGTCTAATGAATGTCCAAGAGAGATTGGCTAATTAAGGGTCTTGCTCTTAAAAATGAATAACAAAGGCAGAACTTCACTTTTTGATACTTAGCACTCTGTGAAAAAGACTGTTTTTCTAGACAAAAAGAGAAGGAAGAAATAAGAAGCAGGGCTATTTATTAATCTGTCCTCAAATTACCCCTATGAACAGCAGTTCTGAAACTTCTCTCAAGGAAACTTATCTAGAGAATGAACTTGCCAAATAAACCCTGAAGATAAAATGCAATGTGTGGGAGGGAAACTAATCTTCTGGACCATGTCTAAAACAGTTTGTTAGAGTTCAGAGGACCTTTTTCTCCCAAAAGATTTAGGCCCTGCTGAGGGCAGGCTGGAAGTACTTACTGGAGGTCGTCTGCCTTGAGATGTGTGTGTATAGGCACTACAAAGGTAGAGGTAATTTTCATAGGCTTTCAAAATGCATTTTGAGAATTTGTGTGTGTACTGACACCCAGACTTTCAGGGTCACTTCTCTGAGCACATTCATTTCATGCTACCAGCCTTCATGAACAGAAACAGCGTCCTTCAGGAGAGAAACTAGCACATTTGATACATGTTTGTAGGGACTAATCGTAAGGACTTCAGCTTTGCTTTGAGCTTCCAACTACAGGTACTGAAAAATGCACTCATTATCTCACATGTTTTAATCTGAACACTGATCTAATAGTTGGTGTGTCACTTCATGTCAGTTCCTGTGTTCATCTACAGTTTTACCTGTAATGAACTTTAATTAGATGCACTGGGGCTTGAATGACTATTTTTAAAAGTCTGTGCTGAACTGATATAGTTTTATATCCTGAAGTGAACTATTATGAAATACGAAAGACTAGGGCATAAGGATAAAAAAAAAAAATAATCTAATAACTGTATAGTATGGTTATTAAATGGCTTTTTTCAAAACAAAGAATTTGTAGTTGTGGATATTTTTGGTTTGTTTGATTGGATTCTTCAGAGTTAGTTAATGCCAATAACAGATGACAAGTCAAAATAAAACAGATGAGATTTTTGTGGGTTTTTGTCTTCTTTTTAAGTTAAAACAACAACAACAACAAAAAGTGGTTATAATGTTACATAAAAATATGAATACTCATCATTCTGAAGAAAAAACAAAACAAAACACAATATTAAAATGAAAGAACCCAATGAATTTTTGACAGATCACAGTTCAGGAGCAATTATTCTCTATATCAACCCTTTACTTTAATTCAATTGGAGATATCCTGCTTGGTGCCCTGAACATCTCATCTGGCAGATGAATGTCCCAAATAGATTAAAAAATAAAATTAAAAAATACTATCAATAACAAGGAGGAAAAAAGAAAAGTAAAAGAGCTCTCCTGTCCTATTTTCTCCAGGTTTTCAGGTCACTGTTTTAAAGTATATTAAGATATCTTTTTTTTCTTTTTCTTCCTTCTTGAAATTACAGTATTGAAATTGAAAGTCCTGGCTGCACTTTGCAAAGAGACTCTACTACACTTCTGATTTTCTAACAAGGAAGTCCTGTGTAGGTTGGGAAGAACTAAGTGGCAATCTTAATTTGCTGTTTATCTACAATCTGGTGTGGTTGTTTGACTAATATCCAGGTTGTAAGCTGGATAGTTCCAGCTAGAATAGTTCCTAATCACTATTCTACATAACCTTCTACCACTTGTATTACTATTTTTTTTTATTCCAAAGTCTTCTATGTAAGGGCAAATATTTCTACTATCATTACGGTCAACCATCAGTGTCTCCCCAGTGAAGCCACAGCATTCTTGTTTGCCACCATGTCAACTTCGCTATGTATCTTACAATGTATTCTGCATGTTTAACCTAATTTAGAATTCAACTAAAAAGTCTTATTTTATTGAAGTAAGGATGTAAAAACTTACACTATCACTATGCAGCAGGAAATTGTTCAGTAAAAAAGCTGTAGATAAAGAGAAAATACTGTTTGAGGTTTTATAGATTAATACCTAAAATACATGAAGTCCATTCACATTTGGAACTTCACCATAGCAAAATTGACTGACTGGCTATACTGGCTGTGCAGTTATTTGAGAATGATGAGTTTCAGTTAATTAACCAAGGATAACCACTGCTGGTTTTCAGGAATTCTCTTTGAGAGCTGCTGAAAATAAATCAAAACAAAGGTCATTCAACTTGGTATGTTTAATAAAGGAACAGAATTAAAATAAACAGTTCCTGATGCATCCAAAATAGAGTATGTTTGACTAGAATTATGGTGATATAACCAAAGTGTAACATCACTGTAGTAATGCAGTGAGAGGATCATGACCCTAGTTCTGGCTTTATAGCTAAATGTAAAGTCAGTAGAATCACAAGTTTATTCAACTTATGCAAACTTACTAATATCTATGTCCAATGTCAAAAGCATACCTTAAATGAGATATGCTTTATTTTAATAAATTAAAAAAAAAAAAAAGTTTTAAAATTCTCTGTAAATTCATAGAAGCCTAACTGTTGTCAAGCCATACAAAAGCATCAAGCCATACAAAAGCATCTTATTTGATTTAGCTGTGTTTGTATTTTTGAAACATTTTCATTAGTCAAATAAAAGATTTTCTGCATATACCAATGTGAAATTTTACTTTTCTCAGTCCAGAACCTCACAATTTGAAATTTTAGTTTACTATTATATTTTTATTTATTTATTTTTTATTTGTTTGGGAATTGAATTTCCCATTATTGGTTATTTGGTAGTCCATGCTAGTGGTCAAACAAATGGTTTTAGTAGGTTCTCACAAACATGATGACGTACTGACCATAAAATTTTCACTTCTTCAGTCTCTTGGTAACTCTGGGATGAACATAACTGCTGAGCTAGGATAGAATATGTTCTTCTGTGTCCTGAATATATTCATATTAAGCAGACTAACCATAGATCTAGGAGACTCAGGGAAAATATTTCTGTTTTTACATTATCACAGTAGTATCACGATGGTGATTATGAACTGTTTTTCTGTATATCTATTTCTATAAATGTTATTTCTGTAAAACTTTGGAAGAGAAAAATAAAAATCTCACATGTCTCAAGTAACCATAAGACACAGTTCTGAAACTGAGAAACTGCCTAAAAAATGAAGTTGTATGTAGCAAAAAGCCATCTTTTTAAACAAGAAATGCTTTGTTGAAATATTTCTGACTTGAACAAGCTTTATTACTCTTGTAACATATTTTAGATACAGATTCGTTGGTTTTCATTTCAGAAGGTCTTAAGATTTTGAAATGAAAAAGTTAAATATTTGCAGTAAACTTTCAAGCAAACAAGTTGATTGTATTGCAATGTACTTGAAGGAAACAAAATTACCCTGATAGTAGAAGAACCATAGTTTTTAATTCAGCTCTACTACTTTGTTGTGCTTGTATTTGTCCTAAGCCATTCATCCTAACCTACCAGCAAATGTATAGAGGCAAGCCGTCAGCAGCTATAAACATAGGTTGTAGACTTACTGATGAGAAGATTGGAACTCTTTAACATAAACTACTTTATAGTGGCTACCAAACCCCAATCTAGACTTGAAGAGACTAAAATGCAGAATGCAAGCTACCTTGGCTTGCCCCAGTACCATGTAATGTCTGTGTTTCTTCTTCCACTTCTGTTTCATCCCATAATTTTTTGGTCTACACTGGACACAAAAAGTGACCATTCAGCTGGATGGGCTGACAGGAAACCAACTCTAAAAAGAGTTGCCATATATTAAACAATGGTACCAAGAACAAGACAGTGCTGCAAGGCCTAGTGGATTGGCAGGGCAGTCACAGCTGATATACTTTCCTCTGACACAGGGCTGTGTGCCTCATGTTGCACACATTTAGCATGTACAAGATACTGCAACCGCTGGAAGCAGCTGCTATGTACTTCTGCTCCTGTGTTCTCTATAGGCTTATGCTCACAGTGGCCCTCCTCTGAGATGACTGTCAAAGCTTGTGGTGCCACGCAACAGGGAAAGCTGGTCAGGTTTCTTCTGCAGAATGATCAGGTTTCTTTTGCAGAAACTTGTATGACAAGAGTGTAAAGGCTGGTGGAAGTATGACTTCCTCCTGTTTGCAGGTCTGTTTCAGGGGTGATCTGTGTTGTTTACTGTAGTGCAAAGTGAATGTAGAAGCCAGTCTTCAGAAAAACTATAGTTTTTAAATATCTGAAAAGATGTAAATGGACACATTAGATGGGTGGCAATGCAGAAATACTCCAGTGGATTTGCCCAGGTGAAATGCTCTGTGTGAAATGCCCAAGTGCCCTGGCAACAGTTGCCAGAGAGAGCTTCTCAAAAAAAAAGGCTGGCATGGATCCTTTTTTTCTGGATTAATCTTTTATATGGTTCTCTTTGACATAAATGTCACAAAGTATGGAGTGATCCTCCAAGGGTTATTCTGGTTCATTTTGTTGCAAAAGAACAATTTCAGCCTACGGAAATCTGCTACTCCCATGGCAGTTCGATATTTATTGCTGTTTGGAAAAACAAATAATAGAAATTAAACTTAATTGTGTGCAACGGACTTGCCCACATAATATTATGTAGCTATGGACTTGTACTGCGTTTTACTGAAAGTCCATTCCTCATGACAAAAAAACAGTTGATGCAAATTATTCAGTCATTCATTTTATGATGGGGGAAAAAGCAGCTGCTGCTAAAGCTCTGCACTTCCATGCATGGTTCTTCAATGTTCTGCAGGAGTAACCCAGAAGCATTTAATTGTCACAAGGGAGATATTAACTGAAGTGGAGAAAATACTGATTGGCGTGTTAATTGTAAGGATGTAAGGAACTGGATGAATCAGGTGCAGCGACTGGTTGTGTTGAAAGGGCTGCAGGAATGCTACTGGAATAAATCTTCTGTTATTTAATTAGTTATCTTGCCACACAAGAAGGATGGTGTGAATGAAATGTACTAATGACACAAAGCTGGAAGGCCTTGCCTTGACAGAAGAGAATGAAAATGTCAAATAACAAAACCAATGCCTAAAGGAATTGAATAAGAAAAGTAGGATGAAGTTAAAAACTATAAATGCAGATTACATTTTTATAACAGACAAGTATCATTCATTCTGTCATGAGAGTGACCAACTTAATTTGATTGGAATAAATTAAAAAAAAATAGTAAAGCTGAAATTCCAAATGTATTGCCTAGTTTGGTCTCTAACATTAGTTCTTTTTCCAGACTCCCACTTTCTTTGAGTTCCTTCCAACTGGTTTTCTGTGTAACTTAGGAAAGGGCTTCCTATGGATAAAGAGATCTCTGTCAGGTATCTGCTGAGTGGCTCTGGTGACATTTGAATCTTTTAAAGACTAGGTTAACCCCCTAATTATGGCTACTCAAAACAAATCTGTTTTTGCATTACTGCTTGTGGCCTCCCTGCTTCTGTCCAATCTATTCAGAATTTTCCAATAGTTACCCAGGAGCATTTAGTCACTGCTCAGAATTAATTCTTTCCATTTCTTTGCAGTGATGACTAGGCCTTAAGATTCCAGATAGAACTGAATGAACAACCCCTGTGCACCCCTCCACAGACCAAGTGACTTCTGGCAGAACCTATGCTGGCTCTGCTAGAACAAGTTAATTAATTGAACTAGAGGCTAATTAATTGGACCAGAGAAAACTCTGCTCAGCATACCAGTTATAGGATGGTGAGGAGCAGGGTGATTTATTTATTTATTTTTTTCCTTTAGAAAGTCAGAGCAAAAAGATTCCACAGTTCATTTGAAAATGTCAAAATGTGAGAGGCTCTTTTGTTTCTTTCTTTCTTTGTTTTCTGTAAACAGACTTTCATCAAAGTTAAGGGTAGAACAAAACATTTTGCTATATTTTAATTATATATTTTATTTAGCATTGAAGAGCTTTGATTTGTTACTGTGTATATAACTAAAAAGAAGATATGTCTGCATAGGAACGTAAAGATACAGTCAAAGTTCTCAAAGCAGTGAAACTTATTGTTTTAGAAATGTTATAGAAAACATCTCTTGAAAATAAGTTCTCATTTTTGTTAGAGGTTTCTCTACGTAGCAATCATTCCTAACAATGTTTTACAATTATCTTCAGTGTATTGAAAATATATTCACTTCATTACCTCATACATGTAAACGAAATATTAAATGTGGAGTGCAAAATCACTGGATGGATTAACTTGAACATCACAAACATTCCTGAAGTGTTGCATTTCATGTTGTGAGCAAAAGACAGAGTGAGAAACTCTACCAGCTGATGATGATTTTGAAAAGAGATGGGAATTTAAAACACTCTAAATTTGTTGAAATAGTACTACAGCGTACGAGGTACTATCATGCTTTTTACTAAAAAAGAATGCAGAATCCATAGTGAAGAGTCAGATGCTAGCAGTATAGGAATCATGAGCATTAGGAAAAAACTTTTTTCTTTTCTTTTCTTTTTTTTTTTTTTTTCTAGTAGAAAAAGTTTTAGTTTAATTCCTCAGAATCTGATATTAAGTGTTCCATGAATACTAAAACACCCTTTATGTCCAGTTGCAGTTTTTTTCCCAGCTTTTCAATTTATATACTTCAGAGGAATTGATTTCCTTCTTAATGAGTCAATTGTAATCAATACTTGCAATGAATTATAGCCATTTTCTTCAACATTGCTCTGCAGGAAGATCTACAACACAAAACAGTCGAACACCCAAAGTGTTTGCAATAGATTATGCAGTTCAGTGAACACTTTCCTGTGGGCTTAAGGTCAAACGATGCAAAACGCAAGCTTTGCTGTGCTGAAGAACTGGAAAGAGACTTTTGGATAACTGATTATTGCACGAAACTACCATCATAATTGACCTATTCGAAACTATTTTGAAGATGGAGAACTAACAGTTAACTTGCACTCAGTTACCAGCTTTGGAGTACCTCAGACTATTAACAAGACTTCAGTGCAACAGCTGAAGAAAAAACAAACAAACAAACAAAACAACACAAACAAACAAAAAAAAAACAACCAACAAACTGCCTCCCCCCCCAACCAAATATAACACCACCAACAAAAGACAGAATTGTACTGATTTTGTACTTCAATTCAGTCTCCGATAGTCTCAGATCATGTTTTAATAACTGAAAAATAAAGCTGTAATAGGTTATATGAAAGTCTGTGGGAGTTTAGCATTTCTAGTGGATTTGTTTTTTATTTAACTTTTTTTTTTTTTGTCAAGGCTGTATTGGAATGGAAATAATGAGACGTTTTCTTTACTTGCTAATGAGAATTATCTTTTCATATGAACTCAATTGCTTTCAGCATCCTTATCAACAATTACCTCTGCATAAGGGCATCTTTCCGTTATGGCCTTTCCTTATTTGTCATCCTAATTATACTTTTCACTTCAGAAGGTTTCAAGAGATGAAAGAATGACATTGACATAATTATCAGTCTATTTTTTTCTAAGGAGCCTCCTACCCACAAGGTAAATACAGGATACCATACCTATTAGCTATTGCACATGGAAGCAGTAAGACTCAGCATTTGTTTTGGCAAATTGATACAGAAATAATTGGTATTGTATAATTAAATCTCATCATTAATTTTTTCTAAGACAAGTGCATGTGACAAGTGGAAAAAACAGGCTAGTTTCTTGCTGATTGTTTCCAAAAAAGTTTGAGTCCAGATAGATCGTGCACAGTATTTTGCAAGTAGGATATCCCAATTTTTATTCTGTATAAAAATCCAACTATGAGATAGAAAGCAATCTCAAAAATTCAATAAATGTTTTGTTCAGGATAAAACATACAGTATGAAGATGGATGAGAATGGAAGACAGAATGAAAAGTGCATGCTGAGATTGTTTTCACTTTTTTTTTCCAAAGCAAGTAGAAGCAGCTGGTTGTTTTATGTGCAGAGAGAGAACCTGTGGAACTTAGGAAAGAAGGAAAATGTCAATAAAATCAGTCACTGGTTGAAGGCCCAGGTTGCTATTTCCTTTTACAATATAAGGAGCAAAAATAAGGAGTCTAGAGGCCCTCAGAGATCACTTCTTGCCATCAAACATTCAGTTTTTCCTTGGCTCTTCTTTCATTGGAAAGAAACATTTAGGTTTATTTTCCTCTCGCAGATAGGACTCTTGAAAAAGACCCTCAATAATTTAATAATATTTATTCTTGGCTACGTTGGTTTTAATCCTAAAATCTCCTAGGAGAAATTCTTCCAACTGCTAGACAAATTATTGTAGCAAATTATTGTATTTTATTGTAAAATAAAGTATTAACTTCACATACATAACATATAATCTGTGAAATGTCACAGACCTGTACAATGCATATAATGCTCCAGTTTCGAAACAAAGTGAGAACATAGTTGGCCTTTTGGAGAATGAAAAAAACACTTATGTCCAAACAATTTCCTTTTTCTTAAATATCTCAGATTCTCATCTTTTCAGTGTTCCATGGTGTATTACTTCTCTTTTCTTCCATACAGTCAGTTTCTAAAACTCAAACTCAAAGCTATGGCTGTATTGACAGCCATAGCTGTCAATATGTGACCACCTGGGTTCCTCTGGAGACCCTCAGTTGCCATGTGGTTGTTTTGTTTTTCTGCTGGATACCAGATGTATAAATGGAAGCAAACATACAAGTAAAAGAAAAAAAAATCTAGTCAGTCATACATTATTCATTTAACAGTAATAAGCTTTCATTAGGAACAGATTCCTTTTTTTTTTTTTCCTTCCATAGCCTTTTAATTATTAATGAAAGCGTTTTCAGAAATAACTTGAAAAATTATCTAATATTTATTTGTTTCCGTAGTCTACGGAATGTAAAACTGAACTTTCTTCTACTTTATGAATCATTAGTCATTTTCCTAATTTTCCTTACAGACAACATTAATACTAAAATTAATCTACAGTGCTGTATTTCTTCATACTTGAACAACTGTAAATGTTCTTGTATTGGAGTGTATCCATGTCCAGTGAAGTCATGTAGGAGACCCACACCAAGGGACATGCACAATATGATCACATATTGTTTTCTGTTGTTATCAAACATTTGGAAGCAGGCATGATAAAAGTATCGTAAATACATATTAGCAGACCGTTGTCTGTTCTTCATTCTCTCCACAGGCTAATTTTCTCACAGACAGCAAACATGGTGTACATACCCTATCAAACTCTATGCTGTCTTCTTCCTTTCTCTGAAAGGTGGACAAAATTAAAACTAGTTTGAGGGTGAGCCTATCTGTTGATTGAAAACAAGACAATTTAACTTTACAGAATAATTCCACACTTCACTCCTGGAGTGTAGCTAGCTCTTAAGTCAAAAAGGGATCAGAAATCATACCTCCCAGCACACCTTTCCTCAGTTAAGCATCCTTAAAGAAGGTACTTATATTACAAACTGTAAGTCCAGGAAAAGTTGTCTAGGTTTTATATGAAACACTTCTGCCTTCTCTGAAAATTAACAATTCCACTAGGTTTCTAATTGCTGGGAAGAGCTGTTCACATATTTTGTTAGATTTATAGTTATTAAATACAAATAGTAGGTACTTCAAGATCAAGAACAGGCAGATCATGTGCAAGTTGTCTTTCTGTCTGGAGAACAGGGTTTATTATAAGAAAGCCTATTTTAAAAAAGGGGGGGGGGCCAACATATTATCCTGTGATACTTCTATCATATATCATATGATATATTGATACATTATATAATATGATTATATGATATTATATAATATATATGATACATTACCATATATCATACGATATATGAACATCATACGATATATGATCATATCATATTACCTAGTGATACGTTTATTAGTTCTGCTGACAATTTTTCAACAGCAGAATTACTTATTACCTTATAAGACTTATCTGAAATTATAGTGTAACATACATAAAATATGATTTACAATTTATGTAGTATGGAGGATGAAGCTCTTAAATTTTAATGTTAACTAATATTTTGATAAATTGAAGTAACATTATATGCTCATTATATATATATTTATATATGGTCATAAAGTACTTAATATTGTCTGACTACATGTAACATGCACAACTCTTAAATGACTAGGTAATATGAAAGTATACTGTGAAACTAATCAGTTAAAATCAGGCTGCTGTAGCATTCTGTTTTGCTATTAGAACAGTTCTGTAAAGGTAATTTGCCACCTTTTTAGAGATAATTAGCCCAAACATCTGTTCATATCTATCCATCATGCACTTTTATCAATACCCAGATCATCTGGGCACAACAGTCCAACTGGCAGAACCATAAGCTACTTGAAGGTAGACCAGGGTATTTTCAGTTTAAAATTTCAAAGCATCTAAGGCTATTAAAATATAAAGTTGTTTTTATTTTTTTTTTTCATATTTCTATATGTTCATGTCAGCTATTCCTCATTTGTCCAGGTATACAAACATTAGCTTTAGAAAATCTAAGGATCGGAAAGAAAATGTTTTGTCAATAGCAGAGAATTTCAAAGATCTCTTTTTACTTTGCAAGTGTATCAGTTAGATGAGATATTACCTGTTGCTCATAGAAGGAAGGTTGTTCTTCTTTGCACTGTCCAGGTAAATTTTGGAAGGAAACATGCACAATGAGGACAAATGTAAGTAAAGATGCATGAGAATTATGAGCTAAAGTGAGTTTCAGGTGTGATAGAGTAGAAAGCAAATGTTGAGTTATGCAAGTGAAACACATGGGAAAAAATAGTGATTTCCACAAAAAATGACAATATAATAACTTTATCAACATAAGCATGTTATATATATATGTATATATATATATATAAATACGTATATATATATATTTATATATATTCATTTTTTTAAAATACATGTATATATATATATTCTGGTTGTTCATATATAAATATATATATACATATACAGCTACTTGTGCAACTGTTCCAAGTTTCCATCACCAAATCTCAAAAATCCCTTTTATTATCAGTTATTAATGAAATGGTATTTAAGATCTTTGTTTTGTTTGAATTATTTCTATATTACTTTTATAGCTCTGGAAAGAGGGCAAAAAGACTTTGAACTGCTATGGCTTTGAATTCTTTCATGTAAATTTCATTAAGCTTTCATTATAATCAACCAAATATCTTTGTTAGGCAGTTTATGGAAATATAACTCATTGAGCAGATGCTACCTTGAAGCATCTCTGAGTATGATACACAAATGTGTATTTCACTAGCAAACGAGGAGAAGGAACATTTGTTTACCTGGTATTAATGATTGTATTTTGCCATATTGTTCAGTGCAAATGAAGTAATTCCCATCACAGTTTTGCATGTCTCTTGGGATCAGAAAGTCCGTTTTACTGCTCCGTCTGCAGAGGCAACTGGGATAGTCAGATAGTTCAGGTAGACATCAGCCTATTTCTGAGGTTCCCTATATACTGTTCCTGTCATTTATGTGTTATTGTCTCCTACTGTCCCTACCTAGTAGAGGGGGAAATTGCTCACAGCATGTGCTCAGAAAATCTGCACTGGGATTGTCAGTATTGCCTTTTTGTTTGGGAACATAAGAGTAAAAAGTGAATTTCACTGATTCTTGATTCATATGACAATGATAGATAGTTCCTGCTGAAAAGTGAACTATTTATTTGATAACAATATGCCATCTAATAATAACTCAGCAGGGAAGTGAACTAAGCAGCATATTCATCAGTGAAGGGGATTCCCAACCAAGTGATTATCTGCTTTCCAAATTTTATGTTGAAGGCAGACTGCTGTGAATCACTCCAGTAGCTATCATTACTTGTGGTCTATGTAGACAGCAATCCCCGTGCGCTGTGAATATTTATTGTCATAATGAGTGACTGAGTCATCTGGTAATCTCAGATCCAGTACTAAATATCCAGCATGAAATAACCTGTAGAATTGCTGTCTTTTCTTTCCCTTAATGTTTTTGTTTGTTTGTTTTGTTTTGTTTTTAATTCATGGAACTGATCTGAATTATTCAAAGGCAGCAATACAGTCTATTTTATGTGGCTGAGCCAAGTCTCATTTGATCACATTCTCTTCTATTTGTATTCTGTTTACATAGAACTCATGCTAAGCAGCTAAACATGAACCATGTGAAGGACAGTGCTTTTTCGTAGTGTTGCATGCTGTTGGGAAAGCTGAAATTCTTATTTCTCTGAAAAAAAAAAAAAATCTGTATTTTAACATGGTAACAGACAGAAAACTCAAAGCTTGTCATAATTATTGTGGAGTTATCTCAGGCATAATCATTTTTCCTCATAATGCTTGAACTGTAAACTATAGCCTTGATCTTAAAAAGGCCAGCATCTAAGGGTGACATTTACACAGATCTCTCCAGCAACATCACTGCTGATGAAATCTGCAGAAGTGATGGGAATTACAACTACAGACAATAAAGTAAAATAAAACGAACAGCTTTAAAAACCCTGAAGCATTCAAAACTGTAGAAAAAATATGCAAATGTAAAAAAAAATAGTCCAAGGATAGCCAGGGTCACAAATATTCTAAAAACTCAGATGTGGTGTTTTATAGCTAAAACACAGGAGATAATCATTGCACCAAGAACATATGAGAAACAGTTATGAACCTTTGGAGTTCATAACTTCAAAGTTATTGAAGTTCTTTATACCAAAAAAGATAAAGAAGAATTTCCTCTGTCTTTTTTGTCTTTTTATTTATTTATTTTTTTTCTTCTTCCAGCTTTATTCTGAATAGATAACAAGTGAGATGAATTTAATCTGTCTTGTTAGAATTTAGTCTGACTTGTACAGACACCTACACTTACGGCTGAATGGGGCTCTACACCAGATTGCTTTCTTTTTGTTTTACTTAATGTTAAATGATAGTCAATAAATTTTTCAGTTACTGAATTCATTTGCAGATAATTTGGCTATTTTTTCTCCTAAACAAGTAAAACAGGTTGTTTCAAGATAAGTGTGTATGACCGATTTCTTCTACTTCAAAAACATATCCATGCTTAAAGTTAAAAACGATGTTGAGATGAAACTCCATCCATGCAGCAGTAAATTCATGTATAGCAACAAAGCTGTATTTTCTGAAGTTGAGATTATTTTTCTTCTGATTTTCAAAATGTAACTACATATATTTTCTGTTTCCTCTAACACTTTCAATGGAGCATGCAGGAAGGTATGGTGCTGATCTATTTTTTAATAACAAAGTAGCTTGTTTCATGTTGTTATGTGCAAAGCCTTCCCTAGAATCTCTGCTATACATAGTAGCTCTTTGTGTGCTGCATTATAGAATGGTAGGATTTGCCTATGCTTACAATTTGCTTGAATTTGACAAAGTTATATGTTCAATTAATTTAAATAATCTTGTCACTCAAAAGTTTGAAGCTGATTGATTAAGTGAATAAATAATCTGTGTTGTTTTCATTAGTATCACATTTACCTTGCATGCTAAATTGAAAAAGATAAACTCAGGAGCACTCTAATGAATTGCTAGGAATATGTGGTAGTTATCTAATGGTACGTTTCTTTTGGAATGTAATTTATCTTCTTCAGTTTAATTGACTTGCTTAGTCAAATATCACACTGCCAAAGCAGAGCTTTTGAAAAAGATACTTCAACAGTTTGCTAAACTATGAACTCATACATATCTAATGAGACTTCAAAGCAAAGTATAGTACATGCATGTGGTGTAGTAGAAACTGTTCCAAACAGAGGAGACTGTTTGACAAGGGTAAGAGACTTTTCTGTTTTTGAAGTTTTCTTGTTATTCAACAATGTATATCCGTAGAAGCCTTTGAAAGCAAGACAAAACAAGAAAAGGTGGAAAGTTAATCCCTTGCCATCAAAAAAGTCAGACACAGTTCTTGCCCCCCACATATTTTCTTTATAAAATAAAGAGTTTAAATAGGGAAAAGAAAGTGATAGTTAAATGAGGAATGTCCTCTGATTTCTATTTTTGTTGTTGTTGGTGTTTTTTTTTTTGTTTTGTTTTCATAACCATGGAAGTCTAATGAATATTTTTGCCTGGCATTGAAAAAAATAAATATTTATTTTAATAACTATTTATTTATAAAAAGATATGTCTTTATTATCAAGTAAGACTTAATGAGACAACAAATGATTTTATATTAGGAAAGGTTAAACACTTCCAGAAGTGAAGGAATTATTTCTTAGACAATACAATATTCATTGTGTTTTGTTTGTTTTACCTAACTCTATGAACTTTAATCCCTGAGTTAAAAGAAAAAAAAAAAGTAAAAAAAAAAAAAAAAGTTTCAGAACTGAGATGACAAAAGGCTTAAGTCTCAAGATGATAAATTACATATTTTCAAGCAAACTAAGAAACACTTCATCTGACTTTCCTGGAATATATATGAATAGACAAGTAGTTGACTGAGCAATGAAATTTATGAAAGATAGTTGCATTTTGCTTTGTGTCTCATGGTTGGCTACTCCATAACTAATAAGATATAAGCTCTGTTCAACATAATTTTCCTAATCTTTCTCTTCCATGTGTAATTTTAACAATATACCTGACCTCACACTGTAGACTTAAAGGAAAAGTAGTGTGGGTAGCATGCTGCAAATTTTCTTGGAGGAAGTACTAATTGTTCAATGGATTCAGAAGCTATTAAGCAGAGAACAAACAAAACATTTGTTTAAACCTAATTTCCTTAAGAAACTGTATGCAAAATGTCCACAGAAATGTGATGGCTTTTATAAAGTTTCACTCGTTATATGCAGATAATAAACTTGGTGAAGTAATACTAAAATCTGCAATGCAATTGTACATTAGGACCTTGGTTCCTAACATATTTCCTACAGTTGTTTGTTTGTTTGTTTGTTTCCCACAGGTTGAAAGATTCTCCTGTATTTTATACCAGAGTCTCAGCTTTTTGCCTTACTTTTCTTCAGAGCAACAGACATGATATAATACTTATAACATTTTAATGTATCAAGAAATCACTTTCACGCTATTCCTATGTCCTCTTGCTTTCCTACTCTAGCTTTATATATTTCCTTTCAGTTTTTAGGTTCTCTAGTGAGTTCTTCCCACAGAGGCAGAAAAAAACTCATCCTGAAGATCTAGAAAAATAAGAAAGCTCTATGAGATCTCAGTTGCACCAATAAACACATTAGAACATTTGAGGAGAGCCTGGCCTTTTCTTTGCATATCCGACAACAAAATTTAGGCGAGATAAGAAAAGACTTTGACTAAGAGGATAGATATCTTATTGTTCCCTTGATTTGACTCTTGAACTTCTTCCTAAGAAAAGAAGGCACTGAGAGCTCCCTTTGAATAGGATGTTTAGTGTAATGTATGTTTAGAGCAATGTGACTGAATTCCCAGTCTAAAGTCTATACAAATCATAAAATTAGCAGTACAGTTAAGTATGCATATATTATTACTAATGATAAGCATTTTAATTCTTAAATGTGGGTGGATTTCAGTGTTGATTCTGACTTGGGATTTCAGAGAAGTCAGGTGAACTCATTAGTTTACAACTCAGATGTGTAACAGGCAAAGCTTCAAAAATAAAATACCTTTTCTAATTAGCAAAACAATCATTATTTGCTGTGTACATTACAATAAGCTGCTGAAAACAAAGGTTTTGCATCAAAGTAGCAAAATTGAAAACGTGTTTTTTGTACTTTTCTCCTTGCACTGAATACAAAGTTTGTCATAGGTCCTCATTTAAGAAACGTAGGAAGATGTAATGATGCTGTTTGGTGAAAGTCAAATCAGGTGCAAATAATGACACAAAAATTGCAATAATTGACATTTCATACTCTTGTAACTAGTAGGCAGTATTCTGAACACCAAAAAAGATATATCTCCAGA
This sequence comes from Anas platyrhynchos, assembly GCF_047663525.1. Lineage (NCBI taxonomy): Eukaryota > Metazoa > Chordata > Aves > Anseriformes > Anatidae > Anas > Anas platyrhynchos. The sequence goes on from NC_092590.1 coordinate 40,946,532, forward strand.
AATAGTCATGCTCTGCTCATGATATCATCCTGTGATACATTTTTATTTAATTATAAAATTATGAATTGTTTTGTGTGAGTGTATGAAGAATATGAAGGTAGTCACAAGAACAGACTAGAAAAGTTAGCTAGGCAACTTTCTATTTCCAGTAATACCTGGGTAATACATATGTTGACTATTAAAAACAATATAAACCCCTAACCCTATTGAAGTTAATGGAAGTTTTTTCATTAATCCCTTTGCGGTCCAAGGAATCCAAGCACATATGTTGTTATAGTTGTTTCTGAAAAGTTTTTGCATAGGCTTCTTAATGTAAAAATTACTGATACACCAGCAAATGGCATTATGATAGCTGCCATGAATTAATTCTATAATGTTCTGTTCTCCTTTGAAGTCTGTTAATGATTTATTTTCTGTCAACTCTGAATCTACCTGCATGCACTATTATGCATGGCTGATGTTTCAGAAGTATTACATCACTCTTTGCAAGACATAAACTTTATGTTAGCATCAAGTATTGTCTGGCACAATCCATTTAGATCCTGTATTTCAGCCCCTAAGCTTTTGATGAATATAGAATCATGACTTAAATATTTACAATTTTCCATTCAAGTGTGTTACAAGAAAGAGATTATGCATGCAGAAAGTGTATAGGGAGTTTGAAGATAACAAATGATACATCAAGCACAGCCTAATGTGGTTTTACTGGAGTAGAAACAGTGGTAATAAATCACCTGCCAATGTTGATAATAAAATACTGCATTGGCCTCCGTCAGCCACAAGAGAAAGGTTAAATGTTATTTCTCACAATAACCATGTGGTCTTCATTCCTGACATCTTTGATGCTAAATTCTATTATTATTTTCTGTAAAAAGTGTGATCCTTATACATACATACACACATATATAAAATCCACTAAGAATAAAACCTATAAAACCTAATGCTTGCAAACCTCATGTATCTCCAAAAAACCTTCACCCATTTTATGGTTATTGTATCATATAGATTGTCTTCCATTTTGGGGTAGATTTGGCATACATACTCTGCTATGCAAATGCTAGAAGGTTAAACTTGGAATTCACCATAACCAGGTTTGGCTAACCCCTGATGATTTGTTTCATAGACACTAGACTTTAATTGCATAATTTAGTTATTTAGCTCAAGGTTGTCAAGGACAGCAGTGTTAACCTGCGTGATGCCATTTATTTATTTATTCTCTTGTTTATTTGTGAGATTACTTGTTAGATGGAGTTCTATACCGAGAAAGAAAGTTGAGGTGAGAGAGATAGTGCAAGGTTTTTTCTGGATCTCAGTAGGGAAGGGTGAAAAACATATGGCTCAATAAAGTAACTGATTTTATAGGACAGATTAAGGAGGGGCATATTGATAGAAAGTAAATTGCATGGCCCTTCAGATGTTGAGCATGCATGTTTGTGCAGTATCAGACAGAGTCAGGTGGATTTTCGCATGGCATGCTGCACAGGGCAGAGTAGATTCTGTCTGAAGAGAAAAGCTCCCCATTTTTTGGTCCTTTGCACTACTATATAATTTCCATACAGGAAAACAACTCTATTCCTTAGGGATGTGGGTGTCTTTTCCACCTTAATGATTCTGATTCTAAGATGTTCAAATGAGAACACTTTGCTGTACCGTTAGATGAAGGCAAGGAAGACACCTAGGTGTCTATAGGAAGGTACCTATACAAACTCAATAATAAAATAAAGCTTAAAAAAGAAAAATTACACTTGCTTTCCATGGAAAGTATCTACGTGTACACTGCAAAAATAATGAGCAGACATATGCTGAGTAGTATGTAGTTAGTACGATATGTAATAAGAAGTCCTGTCTGTCCACTTTTTAGAACAGCTGTCAGCTTTTGGGGAGAACAGCTTTCTTACAAGACCTGGGGCAAGTTTCTTCTTCATTCGTATTCCTGTCTTTCCCATTTCTATTTTGGTCATCTATGTTTTTGTCAGTACAGAACTTCTATTTCCAATTTTAAATGCTTTTGTTATAATTATATATGTACTAAGTTTTCAGCGTATTTTCCATATATCTCCTGCTGATTGCAGGAATCAAGGCAGAAAAAAACTTGAAAGACAATTAAGTAAAAGAGCAGCACATGTGGAGGAGAAGCTCATCAATATGTCTTTCACAGTAGTATGGTCTCCTAGGTGTTGGTCAGTTTATTAGGCTGACTCAACCCACCTCCTCAAGGCACAATGCACAAATATTATCCAGCATCAGTGTTAAACTTTTCTGGTTGCAGTTAATTTAACTGAAGACTCAACAGCATTTTCACTTAATGTTGAAATACTACTGATGATCCTGGAACAGTATTTTCAATATGTATAGTTCTCATCCCTTTTTCTCATTTTCCTAGGTATGACATAAGTCTGTCTGCTTTACAGTACAAGCTGCATTAGTAAGCGAAGTGAAACTTTGAATTTTCACCCTTATCTCTAGCGAAGTTACTGGAACTGGCATCTGCAGAACACTGACTGCCTTCTTCTAAGGCAGATCAGTAGAGTCAAATCACCTTTATACTTCATATCTGTTTGCTCTACATTGACCAGAGTCTAATCATTTCTCCATCCATTACTTAACTAATGAGATGATTTGAGGTACTTTTATGTCCTGATCAGAATATGAATAAATAAATATTTCTATAAGAGAGGGTGTGTTCATGTCTGATGCACTTGGGAACAAGATTAAGAGGAAAAAGAATAACGGAGAAAAATTAGATAGAAAAAGAGGAAAAAAAATCTTCTTCAGTGTGAAAGAAATTAAAATGGAAAATATGAAATGAATGAAATGAAAGAATTTAAAACATTTAAGCTGGAAGGAGTTCAGATTTTACCAGAAATTAAATGGAAGATATTCCATAGAGTTTACAGAGTTGCAATAAATTAATGCAGTAAATGGACCAAGACTGTATATGCTTCTTATAAATATTATAATGCAATTTTCCTGTAAGATTCTCAGTACCTCTGAAGGAAAGAACATTTTTTAGTTTTCCACTTCCTTTATGTCTTTATTCTGTATTAGATGAGAATTTTTCTTCTAAAATGTATAAATCTGTATCTCTTTAATGTCATTCCTTGCAACCTTTCTTCAAAATCCTTCTGTAAGCTCAGAAGTCAGTCTTGTTAGGACTATAAATGAGAGGAAACATGTCATTCTTTATTCACAGTTGTGTTAGTGTCTCTATTCCCTACAATACTCTTCTCCAGGAAGCGGCTGGCTTTGCAATAAGTTTAATTTTGTCATATAGTTTCAGTTGCTTAGACACCAGTTCATTTTGAAAAAAAAAATAAATAAAAACTTGAAAGCAACAAGCTATAGAATGAAGCAGAAAATATCTATAAATGCAATAGATAAAACTTTTAATTCTCTGTATGATATTAGGGGAAAATACCCATGCACCCAACTATATATGTTAAAATTTGTGTCTACTTGGTGTCTAGATGTGTCTTAGACTACTTACTGTTGGGTTATTCCTTTCACTTAAGCTTCTCCTTAGTTTGTAGTGAAAAGAGGTGAACTTTATATATACCTGCTGCAGAATGGGTACAGTTTTTTGCCTGAGATTTCTCTGTGTGTGTAGAGAGGATGCTTAAGAGCAGCTTTGATAACTACCTGGGGTAGCTTCTCTTAAAAAAATTATCTAGTTTCCTTCAGTTTTCAGATCAGATAGTCAGTTTTTACTGTTTCCCCCATCATGTTCCTAATCTGAAAAGAAGGAAAATCTTGATTAAAGGAATAGCAACTTTTCTTTCTGTCTGTCTGCCTTTCTTGTAAAGGGGCAGAGAAAGATTTAGATTCTTCATTCAAAAACCTTCCAGCCTAACACTTAGAAAGCTATGTTTTTATTTCACCTGCCAAAAGCATTAAAAAAAAAAAAAAAGATTTCAATGTTCCCTATGAAATTCTAATGTAATAATGCACATTGCCAGGAATTATGGAGAAAGCAGGAAGTTCTTATAATCCTCATTAACAAAAGTGTAAGGGCTAGACTATTTTTCTTTTACAGAGTTGCTTAAAGCACTCTGTCATTGCATTGATCATTCCAAATGCAAGTGTGTTAATGATGCTATATTCACCTCAGTATGAGGACAAAAAATGTTCATTTCAATTTGATGATACTGAAACCTTTGAAAATTGTTTGTAGGATTTTTGGTGTAATTTATCATGCTGGAGAGGAGTCCCAGTCTCCATAGCTGAAAACATACTGAATGGCTTATTGTTTTCAAATGATTATTTCTGCTTCACTTTTTAAGATCATTTTTCACCATCTGGATATATCTCACTTGACTCCTTTTGCTTGGTGATTTTATTACAGTTGGAGCCCTTTGACATCAGAACAGTCCTGCCCTGATTTTTAATCTTCACATCTCTCTTGTGCAAAAATACTCAAATAGCTTGTGCAACCTGAAATCTAACTGGAAGAGAAACTCTGTCATAAAAGGTCATTTGTGCAAAGATGTTGCAGAGACTGGGTCACATTACTATGATGTATTTAACTGCCACGTTGAGGAGTCCCATGGTCAGATCTCATTATTCAGATGTTCCCTGTTATTTTAGTGCAAATCATATATACATATATGTGCATATATATATATGTGTGTGGGTGTATATATATATATAATGCAAAATTATAACATTGTTTGCCAAGGGATAAGTTCTTCGTTTTCCCTTTTATGGTGTTTGTTTGTTTTTCTTGGTGTAGGCAATTACTTTATGAATTCTACCTTTTCTTCTTTCCCTTCCCCCTTTTCCCTTTTTTATTTTTTCTGTTAGTGAATTTAAGTGTGTAACTGTTTAATATCAGCAATTTAACCCAATCAGGGAAGGTTTGCTCTATTTATTTAACTTTATCTCACTTGTAGAAATTGTTTTACCATTATATTGCTGATTTATTTTTTTTCCCTAACTTTTTAACTTGGGATGCTTATGGCTACTCCCTTACCACCTTTTCATTGTTATTCAAAGCTCTGATACAGTTTGAATCTGATATGGAGGATGATAAAGAATTGCATTGAAATGGAATAGGAGACAAATGCAGTGAAGTATAAAGTGTAATGAAGGTCTCAAAATCTTGTGTTGTATCCTTAGATAGCAGGATACAGCAAAAGATGGCAGAAGTTTCATTAGAAGTATTAGAAATGAGGAATGGAAGAGCTCAAAGGGGGGGGGGGGGGGGGGGGGGGGGGGAAGGAAAAGAATGTAGATGAGGTGGCTTCTTCATAAGATCCTGTTGTATCATTCGACTATTTTCAGCTTGATAGACAAAATATGTTTTACTTATGTTATGCAGATGACATGTGCCAAACTTAATTAGTCTATCATAGTCTGTTGCCATTTTTAATCAGTTTTTCAGAATCTAAATCTCTAGAGCCCTGATGTAAACACTTCATAGCAAGCAAGTAACATGTGAAACACTGAAACATCTCCAGACATTTGTGAAGCCTTTCAGCAAGACATGCCTGATTTTATTTTATTTTTTATTTTAATTTTGGAACTCACTGCTTCTGCAAAATTTGATTGAAAGTTCAAACATTTCAAATGAATATGGGATCTGTTCCCAGGACTAACTTGTATTATAGAAGTTATCTAACTTCTATATTTCTGTGAGGCTTCACATTGGATCAGTATAAATGTTATGTTTTCAGTGTAGATTTATTCTGAGTTTTAGTTTTATGGTACATCAAGCTCAAAGAGGACAGACTTTTCATGTGAATTTTCTAAAGAAATCTGAGATTTCAATTGCAGTTAGTAAGTGTGGTACCTAAGATTCAGTTTTGAAATTCTATTTTTCAATCCATGAACCTTCAACATATTCTTTTTGGTTGACATTATTTTCATTCTGGGAGGGGAAAAAAAAAAAAAAAAAGATTTTTTTGGTTTTATTTCAGAATGTTTCAGTCCTGTTTCACTCCTTTTCATTATTAATTAAATCAGTGTAACAGCAGCCACTGACTGTGGTGGGGTAAAAACATAACATTTAAGTGTTATAAGTCCACTTAAGTCCAGAACTTAGGAGAAATGGAGACTAAGGAAGAAATTTATTCTTTGTAACCAAATACAAGTACACTAAAGATTCTACGACATGTATAATGATGTTGTATATTTCTAATAGAAGCAAGTTTTTGCAACTTTCTGCAAGGCATACTTTTTTTCTATAAAAATCCAGTAAACTTTTCACTGAACAGTTTCAACCCTTAAAATGTTACCTGACCTTTTTGTTTGCTTTAAAACTTATGCACAGCTGCGTTTTTGGATCAATAATTTATCTGTGGACAACCTCAGCTTATTTTCAGTCAATTCACAAATGGAAAAATAGATGGAGTTTATTTAAAAGGCTGTTCACTGTTAGACCTAGAGAATATCAATGACCCTATACAATAAAACCATACCAGCTTTTGTCTCTCTCTAAAGCAAGAAAAACTGGAGACTTGCCATTGGTATATAGAGCATTAAGAATTAGGGCTATTTCCAACTGAGACACCAGGGGCCAGAATCAGTGTTGAAGTAATTTGGCATGATTTCATTAAATAAAAGTGGAGTTGTGCCCACTTACATCAGCAGCAGATTTGAGAACATGTCCATATGGCTCCTATATTTATAGTGGAGGGCCTCCAAAGCCAGTAGACCAGAGATGGCAATGTTTAATTCAAGTACATAATTTTTATTTCACTAATCTGAATAAAGTACACAAATGTGAGGGAAAAATATTCATACATCAAGTGTTCTCCAAATTAATTGTTGAGCTATTAGATGGATGAATTCTCTCCGCATTTTGGGGGGGGGAAGAGCTTTTTCTCTTAACTCATTGAAACTGGAGTGAATAGGATGTGTAGAAACTTTAATGGAGAAGATTCTATAATTCTCTGGTAACTTATAATTGTTTTTATTTTTTGTCTGGAAACATGGCTTGTTTTTTTCACCAATCTACATGATTTTCTCCAAAAACTATTCATACTTTTTCTCAAATCTTTTTTCTTATTCAGTCAAGTTTTAAATTATCTAAAAATAATCACTACTTATTAATTACTTGCAAGTCTGTTGGTTCTAAAACTATGTATAACTACTTAGAAAATTAACTGCATATGGACTCAGGTAAAAGCTATCTCTTTCCACTACACACTTTGCCTCTGTACCTGTGTCATGTATTATATTTGAAGACAAGTATTACAATTCATTCTTCACTCATCATCAAGTTGCAGTGCACATCTTCTGGTGTGTTTGTGGTGTGTAAGATAAAATAAAAATCACTTAATTTCTTTTTGTTGGTTCTTGAACAAATTGGAGTATACAGTGGTGGCTCTCAATTATCCAAATTTCATTTAATTTATAAGGTGATACTGCTTCCTAATTGTTTTATGCTTCCTAAGTGTTATAGACTTACTTGAATATATCATTCTTTGCTGTGGAAAATGAGCAAAAATAGGACCTTGCTCACAAAACTATGAACACTAAAGGACTTCTGGATTCTTTCTAAAAGGTTAATGGTCCCAGTCCTGTTACTAAAGGATTAGAATCTGGATTGCAAGGACTAGCATTACAGTTGGCACAGGTTGACATTTACTTGTTTTCTCAAGAAAAAGAGCAACTTGCAAGGTGTGTGGAGACTGAATTATCTACCTCCCCTCCAGAGTTTAACTGACAGGTAAAGATGAAACATGGAGAAATGTCAGGAAGATGCTGATGGCCACAGGATCCATTTCCAATGGTTAAACAGGCACCTGTGTGTCATCTTTCTCACAGATAAAACATTATTTTCAATACTTTTAATGTTGGTTTTTTTTTTTTTTGTGTTGTTAGTTTTGATTTGTTTTTCTTGTTCTAGTAAGGGTAAGAAATATCAGTGGAGAGGTCATAAATAAATATGGGTAGCTTCTGTGAACTTCCTTTGGAGTAAAATATTACTTGTTAATCTGTGCACATCTGTATCTCAGAAGCCGACTTTTGTTTCAGTTTGTCTCAACCAGAATGCCAAGTTATCATATTGCTATTGACCAAGCCAACAATGATGCTATTAGTTGAATATTAGGGTTTAATTTATGCAATTTCATTTTTCCATACTGAATAATTTTCATTAATTATTTTTCAGTCTGTTTATTTTTTCTTTTTGTTTTTGCCTTTTCTTACTAATGTGATGTATAAAGTTTTGCTTCAAATTTCTTTCTGAAAAGTCCACAAGAAGTAACACTCAACTCACTTTCCTGATATTCTGTAGAGAAGCTGCTATGAAAATAACCGTGCCTAAAAGCTTCTTGCAAATAACCAAGTATAATAGGAATAAAAAATGCCATGTGATATTTTTCTGGACATATCTTTATGATTGAAAAGGAAAGAAAAATTGCTTCTTTCTTCATTTTGCCCAGTGAACAACTCCAAATCTAAGTGATTTTGTATACTAACCTCTATTAAATTCTGTTTGGTCCACTGGGGCTAGTTGGTTTGGGTTCCTTTTGGACTTATGTTTACATACTTTCTCATAAGCCACAATAGCAAAACAGTAACTATGAGTTTAATAATATCCTGCTTAATAGTATTTTCTATTTGTGTGAGACTCATCATGGTGTATCTTTGAGCTCATAGGGGTTTAGTAAAGGAAGTTTGTGTAAATGTAGCTTCTCCTTACTTTAAACAATGGAATGCTTAAACATGGTATTGTTATTGACTTCGTTTTATATAGCAACAGGGTCTTTTCTCATAAAAAGGAAATAAAATAACCAGTTTCCCCCGGGGAACGAGAAAAAGGAGAAAAAATAAAAAATAAAAAAAATAAAAAGGAAAAAGAAAAGGGGAAAAAAAATTAAAAAGGAAAAAGCAAAGGGAAAAAAAATAAAAAAGGAAGCATTTTGAATGAATCAGAAGACAAGGGAAAGAGGCATAAAAATATAAGGACTGTACTTGGTAGAGCCTGCTGTCAGACACATCTTCTCACAGACACTGAAACTGTATACATTGTTCAAGGACTTTCACAGATGCTCCCAGCTAGAGACTGAAATCTTGAAAAGAGAACATTGCCAAGATAGAAAAAAGTCTTTATGGTTCTTGTCTCCTTGGAAATATTTGGGCTCTGGTGATTTTTAAATTATTTACTAGTTCCAAAACCAGAGCTTAGGGGGAGAGAGAGTTTCAAATCTTCTTTCTGTTTCATTGGAGGACAAATTGGAATCAAGACCTTTACCCTTCCATAATACTGCCTTGTTTTAGTATGCAAAGTATTAGTGTGCTTCTTTGTCTCTCCTGCAGAAACTGCTTTACTTAAATATTCATTCAGCCAGTGAAAATTGCTTTGCCTATTTTTTAGGGCACTTATGTGAGAGGTGAAACCCTGGACTCTTTTTTATACTCACTTAGTAAAATACTTTATGCAATACAGAGCTCACATGGAATACCTCATAACCCATTAGCACTCAGCAGTAAACTGGCAGACCTTGATTTCCATTGTGAACCAAGTAAGAAGATAAACATGAACTTAGGTCTCCTTTTTGTAAGTTAACTGTCCTGTCTTCTGTGGAAGTGTGTTGATTCACAATTCCCTCTCCTGCCCTGCAGAGATTTTTAAAGCCTGCTGCTTATTCCCAATTAAAATTCTGCGATACAAGTGTTTAACTCATATTTGTTTTAAATGATAAATTTGGAAAGATGTCACTTACATGCTAAGACAAAATTAATTATAAATTTTATTTTACTATTAGTCAAGGACCAAATGGGGAAAAATCAAGCTATTCTATTTCTCCAATCAGACAAAGAAGAGTCATCTTGCAAAACAGAGAAATTTTTGCATAAGGAGACTAAGTGGGCCATATGGAATCCAGCAGTATCACAATATAGTGCTCAACTGCTATTTCAGCTGGATTTATAAGCTGTCCTACATCTTGATGTTAAGGATCAGAATTTGATTCATTATGTCATTAAGTAATATACAAATATTTTAGGTAATTTGTGGCAGGGCAAGTGTATGTGATTATAAGTCCAAAAGATGTTACAAAAAATATTCTTGGCAAAACATGCAAATGTAAATTAATTTAAATCTTATATAGAAAGTCTGAAAACAATATTATATTCCACAAAAAATGTTGTTTATTCCTGTAGTGTTACAGTTAGTATACAATATTTAATTAATGTTTAAAAAGTTTTAATTATTTAGATAAATATTGTAGTGCTTTTTAGCTAAGAGAGAGATTAAACATATATTTTTTTTCCTAAGCAGAAGCCCACAAAGAAAATCCTCTAAAACTAAAAGTAACTCTTTTTGAAGTAATAAAACATTCTCACTGAAAAGTTTATTTATTGAAAGTAACATTAAAATCTGTCAGTTTTACAAAATATGTTTTTTTGTCAGGATAAAATCATCACACGTGTCCAGTTCAGTTTTAATGCTAGTTCAGAGTAATTATATGTTTATTTCCCTTTTTCTCATATCAAACTCATTTGTTAACATTTTACAATTAAGTGGAGCCCTACTATATTCTGAATTGAAGTCTGCCCAGCCTGCTTGAACACCTGAGCCATCTGAGAAATTAGTTTAAGCTGGGATGCTGAACAGTCTTTCTCAGCAATGTGGCAGCAGGGCTGCTCCATGCAGGGAGGGAGGCAGAAGCAAGGTGGACTGTGTCTATGAGTTCGTGCTTCACTGCTGGTTCAATCAGAGCTCTGAGGTACCACCTATTCATCCTCAGTTGTTGCCTGTAGGGCAAGCACCTGAAATTCCTTTCTTCCTATACTCCATATAGAGTTTAAACTGTTTTACGTGTTTTCTCAAAACAGAAAAAGGGAATCTTGATGGGGAAAAAAAAAAAAAAAGTGTAAGGAAAAATGAATAAGAAATATAAATGAATTATGTAAAAACCTCTTTGAGGCAAAGGAGGCCACAGCGGAACAGAGAAGCCACAGAGCATGAAGGTAGGCAGAGATGTTCTTAATATGATAGTAGAGAGGACTGTGATTACATACGGTCCCTATGAGGTTATATGAGGGGTGACATGAGGATGACATAGCATATCTTGCATGGGAAGAGTGAAGTCTGAGTGGGACAAAATCAAAAAGGAGCAGTAGCTGCAGTGCTCATTTTGTCAGTAGAGTAATATTGGGAATTATGTTTACTGAGAGAAGGAAAGATGGCATACTGAAATTCATTGTCTGAAAGACTTCAAGTGTAGGGCCTAAGGTCAATCTGTTGTTTCTACCCTCCTCTCAGTGTATCCAGCACAGGTGCTTTGAGTTCCCAGGGCCAGTTTGACAGGAAAACTAGCAGGCCAGGCAGCTAATTTAAGTAGATCTTTGAATGCTTTTGTGGAAGGTGAATCAGTGAGAAAGATGGTACTTATGTTTGTTTGGTTTAAAATAAATTGCTGGTAATAGCAAAGGAGTTCTAAGTTACAGAAAAAAAGTACCATAAGGTGGGTCTGAGAAATCAGTAGAATTACTGACGATACTAAAGAATAGGTTGGATCATAAAGAATAAACATTTTGGAAAAAAAAATACTGGGGTGTTAATAAAACATTTAAAAAGCTAGGATGAAAGAGAAAAAAACTCTTTATCGGTGTAAGTGGAGGGAGTGTTTTTTTTTTGTTTTTTTTTTTTTTCCTGTTATTTTACTTTTCAACTTCTATGTATCTGTGTGTGTGTGTATCTACATATTTGTGTCTTTCTAGTTTATAAGCATATTATGAGACAGAACTTGTGTGTCAATCTGCTTCCTTTCATACTAATATTTTGAGGTGTATGTATCTAAAATGTCACAAGTATGTGGCCATGCAATTGTTCCCTAATATTAATGGCAAAGAACAGAAGTGTTTATAGCTTTGAATGTGTTTTGTGGATAGATTAATGGTTCCAAATAACTTGGAGTTCTGCAGGAATAATGGGTACTTCTATAGCTTTACAGGGTGGTTATTTTTTTAAATATTATTATATATATATTTTTCTCTTTCAGGCTCTCCTAGGCCTCTTGAAAGGTGAAGCTTTAGCTAAGGTAGAGTTTAGAAGTTTAGCTAAAGTAGTGTTTAGAAAATAAAGAGAAAGGCAGCAAACAGAACTTTACAGAAAATTTCTTTCCTTTAGGAAAGAGCCGATGCACAACTCTTCCTTACACTCATCTTTTATGATGGGTGCTTGCTAACAGGGTCTTTATTCCTGGGAGGTCTAATTGGAAAATGGAACTATGTTGTCTTTTGGTTGTGTATACACATGTACGAGAAGAATTTTTGGATAAATAAATGCTTCTTTGAATCACTGCAGATGAATGAGGTATGCAGATACACATTTGGGATCTGCAAAAATTTGAGAGTTGGAATTGAAGCATTAGGAACTTAAGAAGCGATACATACGAGTGTAGAATAGTCAAAATAGTTCTCTTGCAATGTCTTGGTAATATAGATTTTTCTGAGCTAATAATAATACAGCTTAACAACGCAGTAATACATAAATATACTAAACAGTATAAATGGAGGAAAATTATTTCTCTATTCCTACACTTACTAGAATTGGAATGCTATGTTTGTGGTTTTTGTTTTTTTTTTTCTGTTTTGTTTTTGTTACTTGCTTTCTTAAATAAAATTGCCTGTTCTGCTTAAATTGAAGGTTTTGGAGACTTATTGTGCTGGGGACCACCACCAAAGGAGACAGGAAATCTATAGAATCACTTAGAGGATTAGTTCTGCTTTGCTTCCATAAGGAATTAGACTTTTGACCTTGGCTGAATTTGGTAGCATTTGATATATCTTTAAGACATTTGTATAAAATTTTGTATAATTTCCTTTAATCCAACATATAACATTAATATTGTTCACATCTTTCATCTTTGCAGTGTGTTACTGGACTTATGATGAAATTTCAAGTAAAGGATAGGAATACCATACTTCTTGCAGTACTGCCTGGATTCAAGGTAAGTCTGTTTCTGTCCTTGCTTGGAAGGGCATCATTGGCTGTATCTAATGAACTGTAAACTACATTTTCATATTACTGACTTAAACAGAGAAAGAAAAGCTTAAGCCTGGCCTTTGAATGATGAACGCAAAGCTTGCTTAGATTGATGTAATAACTGTAACACTCAATTTTTTGTGGTGCAGAGTGAGTGTCTGTGGAAAGATGAATGTTTTAAATTGTCTGAAAGAGGAGTATGTTTAGAATCAAACAAGTGAATTAATGACATATTGACTCTGTGATTTTTTTTCCACTTTTTAATATGTACAGACTTACTAACTTTCAGTATTCAACTCAAAGTTAAAATTGTGATATTATTTACAGCTGGAGGGATGTCAATATTCCCCAAGGAATTCTGAAAGTATGCTTTGCACTGTGTTGATGACACTTAACATGGATTTAAAAGAAATATATTCTGTCTAATCTCCTCAGGAGGGTCTACATATCTTTCTCCTATCTCGAGTAAGACTTTTTGCATGTTGGTCTGATTAAAATAGGAAGATTAATTAAGGTAAAGTAATGACTTTCAAAGCTATTTCAATTAAACAAAGATCACAACTTATTTCTAATACTTTGATTGTCATTGGTTATCAATTTTTTTTTTTTTATGACAATCAAATGTTAGTAGCAATCTTCCCTTGACGCTGAAGATGGTGTATAAAATCCCTCGAGTATTTAAAGCTAGAGAGCGCTCCCAGCACATAGTGGTGCCATGGAAACCAATATTTACTCTGCTACAGAGAGAGTAACCTGACATCTGGATTTGTCAGTATCTTCTCATTTTACATAAGGAACCATGCACTCATCATAGCATAACACTACGGTAAAAAAAAAAGGGGGGGGAGGAATTTTACATCATTAAATAGAAACAGTGAAGAGCTGTTGCTAAATTTGCATGTACATGATATTTAGTAGTACAGTATTTAGTACAGTTGTACTAGTGTTATTGCTAGAAGAATCCTTATAGTCACTATCTGAAGAGTGTGTGCTTCTTCAGAGATCGACAATTGAATCCTCTTCTGTGTTTCTATCTTCTAAAAATGCTATGGAACTGTCTCTAGTTCTTGGTGAGATGACTGGGAGAGGTTGTGGTTTCACGACCATGCACACGCATGAGGAGAGATATGCTAACACGTTAAGACTGCTTTGTTTGGATGGTTGACCTTTATAACCAATTACCGTTCTGAGTAATGTTCTGTTCTATGAATATGGGAAGCACAGCTAAAGATGAGGCTTAAGTAGTTGTAATTTCATGGAGGAAAGAAGAACTTAAGTCCATCCTTTGGGAGAGCCTTCATATGGATTATTGTTTTTGTTGGGTTTTGAATATGGCTGTAGCTGGTGTAAATAGTACTCAGAAAAGGCATAGGTACACTTCAAATACTTAAAAGAACAGGAATAAAATTTTCTTTTGCATTGCATGTGATTATAGCAAAACTCAAATTTTTGGGCCTCTTCTTTCATTAAGTTAGGAAAGTTACTCTGACAGAACAGGTCAAATACCTATTTTTACATTGCTGCCTAGCTTATTGTAGATTTGCCACAATAAATTGGGCGTGCAGGTGGTAATAAATATTAAAAAATAGCTGTAGCTACATTAATTTTTTAGTCAGAACATAAGAAAACTACAACTCTTTTATATTTGTATGTTTCTTTTTCATTAATAATGTGTATCTGATTAGTTTAAGACAGTGACTGAAGGACAGAATAGGTCAACGGTTGATGATACTTATTTATTTGATAATAGAGAAATATGATCTACTTGAACGAATATCCAAACAATTTGGCATAATACAAAAGATAAGGTAGTTAATTGTTCTTCGTATGTCTATTGTAGGTTCAGACAATGAAGACAGATTGTAGGCTGAATGGCTCTTAGCTCCAGGTGCAGGTTAGGTAAAATGAGAAGTCGTGTGTGTGGTTAGGTTTTTGTTGCTTTACTTTTTTATTTTATTTTATTTTTTTTTAGATGTGCATTACATGCATTAAATAGTATTACATGGAGAAAGGCTTAAAACCTTACTTTAAACGCTGATGTCTTCAATATGGAATATTCTAGCAATTAGACCACTTCTTATCAGATTAAGGAGCAACACCCTGGTAGCTGCTTTCTTATAGTTAGTGATGTCCTAGCTCTTCTTATTTAAAACTTAAGGTAACAAAAATGCAATTTGGAATTAAAGACATAGTGACATTGACCAGTACCATAAAGCATAGTCTCTCATTTGTCTGCATGTATAAGGAAAAAGTTCTGGCATGAACACTGAATTTTAATGTTTTCTAAAGCTTTAAGCAAGGTAGATTCACTTTGTCTAATAATGCAACAACAAATGTTGTAAATTACAAAATATCTACTGAATTCATCTTGTGAGGTTATGATTTATGTGGAGGGCCTTCTGAAATCAGACACTAAATCAATGAGTTTCACTCAAATGATGGTCTTTTTTGTTAAAATACTTATGGCAGGTTTCTCAGATGATTGACATTTCAGAGATTCGTGGCTTTGGGTGTTAGAAGAACTTCAGGCATGAAATGAAATTTCATTTCTTGATTTTTGTTGTTGCTCTTTTTGAAATAAGTGCATGTTTTTAAATTTCAGAGCTTTCATGTTTCTGAAGTCTGTGTATGATATGGAAAAAAATCGAATCTGTAATCAAATCTTTTTACACTATTAGCAGTGTAAAAATTAAGTGGCTTGATTTCGATGTACATAAAATATCTACAGGTTTACTGTAGATCCATGTTCCATGTATCCATGTTCAAAATTGACTAAAGATAAGTAGTGGCTTTTTTTTTTTTTTTTTTTTTTTTTTTTTAATTGGCATAATAGGAAAGTAGGGATGCAATAGCAATGTTCCTGTGGGTCATCACTCTCACAGTGCATGTCTTTATCAAAGTTTCCTGTATTTAAAAGAGAATGAAAAAAGGGAAGGGAAGTGGCAGGAACTGCTAGATAAATCATGACACCTCAAGTTTAAGATAGTCAGACTGAATTGCTTCTTTTATTTTAGCAGTTCAAAAATTCTTTAAAACAGACCCTAGCTTTCTCTAAAACAATTCTTCACAACTAAAAAGATAATTATAAATCTTCTGTAAATGTCCTCCCAGCTTTGATAATTTTAAGCTTCTCAGCAAGAATTTGAATATATTACCTAAATGACAATAAGAGTTGCAATAAATTAAAATTATATTTGCTGTCTGACTTCATGATATTAGAGGTAAAAGATAAGTAGCATGGAACTTCATACAGATGCATCAGTTTGAACATCCATGAGCTTTCTTTCAGTTTCTTATGCATTGTATGAAGTGCAGCAGCTTTCAAGTACTCTGTTCCTTGAACTCATTAACTCCTCCATCTGATTAATTACATATTTATCAAAATGACTACCCACCTGCTGTCTTTTGACATTGCTAAACGCATAGGTAGAGTTGTCTTTTTTAATATCTTTCTGTAAATCCTCTGAAACATACGGAGGAAAAAAAAAATCGCAAGATCTTAAATTTAGTGAGTCAATGACAGCTGTTCTTGCTAAAATAGTCTTTTTGCAGCTCCCATGTGTGCAGTCTGGGATTAGGTGCAGGTCTCAAGGCTTCAGGGTTATTGAGATAGAGCTCTAAGGAATAGAGGGCATAACAAAGCAAGTGTCAGGAAGACAGCTCAACAAAATGGTTAATGAAAACCTTTTTCACAGAAGGCTAACAAGAGAAACACCTTGAATGTGATAGCACTAAGCAAAATGCCTTGGTGTAAAGTCTGTTGGCTTTGTTTTCCTCAGTCTGCTCAGTCACAAACTACACCATTTTCCAGAAGTGTGTTTGATTGTAGGGATTCACCTGCTGTGCAGCCCTCACTGATAGGTTCTTGCCTTGCAAATGAATGGAAGAACTGATTTCAATGTTTCCTATAAAACATATGATACTATGCCATGCCAAGTCACCATTTTTTCTGGAAGTATTTTGTGTTAGAGAGGTATTTTTTGAGTAAATTAGATATATGTGAATTTCTCAGTGGTGTAACAAGCCATCTGTTCTGAGAAACAGAAAGAGAAAACAGCAAATATTTTCATGTGAGGATATGTTAGCTATTTTCTGTGTTTCTTGGTCTGTCTCTAGACTGACTTGCTCATGTTGAATATAGAGGTTTTGCCCAAAATCAGGTCGAAAGTGCAAATTTGGTCAATGAGTTCCCAGCAATACACATCATTGCTTTTAGGAGAACAGCATAAAATCATTGTTTCCAAGCATCAGCATGAATTTGTCCTTTACCTGTTTTGTCTACCAATCTATTTTTTTGTCCCCAAGTTATACTTCACTAGCTTTCAGGGGAGAGGGGGGAGGGCAGTTCAAGTTTGTGTGCGAGTGACATTAATGCAGATCACTCACATGTATTTAGGACTGGGAATGCTTGTGCCCTAATTTGATTTGAGAACACTTGAGAAACATTTTGAAGCTTATCTGACCATTTGCAATAAACTGCATTGTGTGAATTTCTAAGCAGTGGTCATTCTTGTTTTTAATACTGAAAAATTTAAATAATATTATCATTGAATGAGAATATATTACAAAATCATGGACACTTCAAATGTGGCTGAATCTGGTGCATGAATTGTTTGCTAAGCTTCAATCACCATTTCATTTCTCTTTGACCCTTATTAATTCTTAATATCAGCATTTTTCCTAGGATACTGGTTTTGCCTTTAGAATAAATCAGGGAAAGTTCTCAATCAAGACAAAAGGAAGGTATCTGTGGCTACAAAGGTTTCTTGGCATGTTCCCCATGTAATTAGAACTGTTACTATCTTTCTTTTTAATGACATAACTCTGTGGCAACCATTTAACTCAATTGATTAGTTGTTGGCCAAAGGGAATAACATTCTGGCCAACAAAGCTTTTTCTATATGTGCTGCCTATGTGAGTGTGTGCTTATAGATGCCTTTTTGCTGGTTTTTGATGAACAAAGGGAGAAACAAAGAAGGAAGTGTGAATGATGGTCTATGTTCTGTCAAAAATGGTTGATCAGGGTTCTGATTTTGTTACTTCAGAGGCAGCAAGATAGAGGAAGGATAAATACAGTGTACAGTATTCTATTCTGTCACAGGAAAAAAAAAAGTTCTGCCTAGCTACTTAGTTCTTTCAGACCACAGCTCTGCAAAATACTGAAATACTGAGCATTCTGAGTCACAATATACTACTAATATATTAATAGTATGATACTACTGGAATAGGTCTGGAGTAAGTGGGCTAAAATGCTTGTATCAATAGTGGGAGAGGCAAACTTAAATTACAGAGGAAGAAATGGGGTGGGTTTTGGATGTTTAAGGATGCTTTTTTAAACTTTAAGTTGCACAATTTTCAGTCAAAAAAGATAATCCATCTTCAGATATTTAGTTACAGGAAAAAATAGCTTTAAAAATAATTTAATTTGATTTTTGCAGCAGGTACTTTAACAAAAAATAAACCACTCAAAATGACCTCCCTTGTTCTGGAAACTGGACAAATTCTTTTGGCAACAGAGTACATTAGAATAATAGTACTCGTTCATGTAATTCAGCCCAAAGTAGCACGTTAGTGAGAAGCAATGGCAGCACTGAGTTCTGGGTGTCAGCAAACTGATAATTCAGCATGATCTGGAAACACAAGAGGAAGGGGGAAAAAAAAAATCACGCCTTTATTTCTTAGCTGAAGAGGATTCTATTTTAAATTGAAAACATGTTTTTTCTTTCTGGACTTGGTCACCAAATCTTTTTTAGTTAATTTCCCATACTTGATTTAGCTGAGGACATAACTAGTTTGAGAAGTTGTCTTTTGCAATACTAATAACTGAAAATGACTTGTTTAGGCTCTCCGGATATATTGGAAGTATTTGGTAATCTGTGCAGGTTTGAAAGTTGACAGAGGACAATTTCTGTTCATGTGAGATTTATAGCACAGGACTATACATACTGTAATATCATTGTCGAGGAGAAGAAAAATGGTCCTATATTACTGATGTAGACATCTTGTGTTACATATCCTAGTATTGTACAGGTAATCTATTTTTGAAGGACAGTAAACTTATTTTGAATTTTCCTTTTGGATGAAAGTTGCAATATAGCCACTTCTACAAAGACACCATTCTTTAGCTGTGAGGTTTTGTTAGTCTAGGCAAAATAAATAAATAAAAATCAAGATGGCTTTGAAATTTTTCTCTTTCAAGTATCATGCTCTGTAGAAAATGTCACTAAGACTTCAAGATGGAAGAGAGAAGGTAACAACTTCTTATAGGTAAGTAATATAATAAATAATCTTCATTAGTGAATCCAGTCAAAATTCAAATTCCATGGCACAACTCAGTGAATCAAATGCTTTTGACTTGCAGAGAGTCAATTCTCAGACCTTCAGGCTGTCACCCCTAAAATCAGCCTTTCTACTTAACTTAATTCTTGCACGTAGGTACAGAAATCGAGTCATCAAACAATTCTAAAAGTAGTGACTGTTGCAATGAAAAAGCTTTTTTACAAGGAATAGATACAGTTTGTTTTTAGGATGAGACTCTTTAAAAAAACATAGCTGGGTATGGGATATTGTGTCTACCCACACATGCAGCATAAGGACAGTAAGTATGTCCAACTTCTTATCTCTGCTACTTTTCCACAGATAATATCTTTCTGGATCAAAAGATAGACCTTACTCCTGAGCTTTTTGATCTTCCCTTCCCCCCCCGCCCCCATTTAATGGTTTCTTATAATTGGTTCAAATTAGGGAATTTTAAATTGACAGTCTCACCTCTTCTCCCCATTTCTTTCCCTTCTTGTTTCAGAGTTGTCTGAGATTTGTCTAGAGAAATTCTATTATGGAATCTATAACAACAACCACTACATGAAACTCAGTTATGCTTATTGCAATGAAGTAGTCCCTTTAAATATTTGTTCATATATGATGTCTGTCATGTTTCATCATTTTTTAAAACGTCCATGATTTTTGCATCTGCTACAGGATAAGGCCAGGTATTTTATAAGTCGTAAGGACCAACTCTGCAAGTGTAGAGAATCTTGTGACTTAGATTTTGTCTTACAAGAGTCTACAGTGCAGTCTCTGAAGTTTCATATGTCTTGGGTATTGTGATATGTATTTCTTGAGAACTCCCTGCTGATTACCAGGTTTCGTACTCCAAAAATGTTTCAAACAAATACTATTTACATTCCCATTTGATTTGAATATATCAGGTTGGTCTTGAAGGGAACTAGAAATGTGGAAAGGGAAAGCATCTCTGATTACAGTGATTGTGTGATGATCAGCCTTCTTTGGTAATGAAGTCAATAGGTGCAGTGGAACTTAAACATCAGGTATTTCTAAATGAGCTCATTTGTGTATTAGGCTCAGTAGATTAGGCTATTAAGCAACTTCTCTTGGTCTAATCTAATCTACTTTTTGATTAGAGGTAGCATTGATACTGCAGTTTGGCAGAGCGGACAAGGTAGAGAACCAAGTTTCTTTTAAAACAAATAGGTCGATGTCATAAATAGAGCATTAAACAAGGAGAATTCCTTGGCATAACTTGCCTAGTTTATTCACCTTTGTACAAATTGATGGCTATAGAATATTCTTCTAGAAGCTTTCCAGTTGCAAGTTACTTAAAAATACATAGATATATAAAAAGAGGAAAAAAGTGTACGCAATAACTTAGTCTGGCACCTGAAACTCTCTCATGAACTGCAGTTTGTGTAAAGTTGTAGGTCATTATTTTAAAATAATTATGTAATTTTATCATTGGGTTAATCTCAAATGGCAGACGACTACTGTCCTTTGGTAGGACTGCTCAAATTGAATACACTTGCACAAAGCAGTAAAGTGCAATATTGATTCACAGTGGATCTAACTAACTGGATCTTAGCAGCATAGTCATTATTAACAGTGGAAGAACAAATCTGTGAAACCTGGCAAATGCAGTATTATTTATCAGATATCTCATTCATTTAAATTCTTGTTAACTGTGACCAATGAATCTAAAAAGAAAAATGAAATCTGAACGATGAGGGATTTTTGGTTCCATTGGGATAATAAATTAAATGACTTCTTAAGTGTTTACCTTGCACACTTAACAAGCAAAAATGATGAATAATTCACAGAGGGTGGTGACAACTTTTAGTGTTCTATAAATGACTATAAAACATTGTCTGCAGTAAAGCCTGCCTATTGTGTGAAGGTCATCTTAGATGTATTTAAATGCTCTTGATGTTTTTATGGAAAACACTTATATTAGCAAAATATAGTTTTTAAATTATTGATCTTACAGGTTGGAAAATATTAATAAATGTCAATATGAATTGCAATGTGATTCCCAATATGGAATTTTAAAGGGAAAGTGCAAATACTTTTTTTCTATTAAAGCTGAAGTTAGCCTTCTCACCTGTTCAATACTTAGTGGAGACAAATTCATTTCCTCCAAACACATGACATTTACAGTAGAATTCAGAGTTCACGACAACCATGTTAGTTTTGAGCATTTTTGCATTGAAAGACTAGACTTCTGAAAAGTTAATTTAAATTAACTTATGAAGTGGCTAAAAGTGAACTCTAGAACCCTAGGACTTCAAGACATGCGTAATATGCCAGATGGGAGAGCACTGCCCAGAGCACTGTATGAGAAACGTATGTTGCTGTAACATCAATTCTAAGTAATGCTGCCACTATATCATAGTATATATTTTTTAGAATTTCTGTAGCCTAGCGGCTTTGAATGAACCAGATCATATAGTAAAGTGCATATTTTTTTTGTAAATACTTACCTGTAATTATTGCATGTAAGTTGTTTAGATTGAGCTTGTGAAGCAGTGTAAAAAGCATTACTGAATAAGCAAATATGCAAATTTCAGCCTCAAAGCTGACCAAGGCTCCATCGTGCTGGATCACTGGAAATTTTCTGGAAAGTTTTGGGGCAAAGCTGTAACTTCTGAAGACTGCTATGTTTTATAAAAGAAAGGACTTGGAAAGTAATGGTCAGAATTTCCAGAATGGTGGGCACACCGCCTTATAAAAAAGGGTAGACAGGTGGTGGGAGAGGACAAAAAAAAAAAAAAAGGTATGCATGCTCTTTAAGGATTTGATATATCATTCAGTATTTCACATAAAATGAAAGTACAGAAAAGCTTTAGGAAAGGGGTCCAGAAATGTGGGTAACAACCAGGAAAGTACTTTCACCTAAACTCTGAAGAGTACTTTGTAAAACTAAAGACATGGAATTTTGTTTTTCTAGACAGTTCATCACGTTTTCTGCCTTGCAAACTCTTAGATGCCTCTGTGCTTGATCATGCTGCTGATCAGAAACATGAAACCAGATTTCCTCAGGATATTAATAATGCCATGGGCTGGCTTTCAACAATATTGGGATTCAATAATCTGGTTTTTCTTTTAAGATAATGATCAGGGCTCTGTTTCTTACTCTGAGAACAGGTTTGCAACAGATCAGAGGCAGGAGTCATATATTTTGGCTGTATTAAACAAATGAGATATTGAAGCATTTGAATATGGTAGTAATTTAAATACCAGTAACTGAAAAATGTCTGCTCTGAAGGGCTCACTTGAACAACATATGATCAAATACAAGTATCTGCTTGATTAGCAGTGGAGAAATTCTGTGCTTATAGCCCATTAAAATACATATGGTGTATTTCTTACACTCATACACTTGCTTTTCTTGTTGAGTGTGTTATGGATTATGCTGCTGTGATCATTTATCAACTCTCAATAAAAGGGATTCATCTACATCATAGTATGAAGTGAGGGAACAGTTAGGACGGTGAGGTTCTTCCAAGAAAATAGGAAGAGTAAACAATTTTGTTTTCTTATCCTTGAAGAAGAAAACAGAAAGTTATGTTCTGAGCAATTTGCCACTGAAAAATGATGCTTGTGCACAACCTTCAATAAAAGGCACAATGCTCTTTTTGACAGAGTTAGACTGTGTTGCTCTTAGCCTAAGTCCCCTTTATTACTGATTTCATGGCAAACTTCATCAGAGACTTCTTTTCACAATGTCCCTTAATTGTGAAAGCATTAATTTGAATATAGTGATTATTTAGTTAAAATTAAAAATCACACAGAGCCAAGAAAATTAAAGTAAAATGCTCCTAATACTTAGTTTTCTTATAGTGGTTTGCAGAGATCTTTATAAATAACTCATTCATTGGAGAGTACTTTGACATTAATAAAGGGTAGAACTCCTGAAGAAAGGGGAACAGTGGCATAGTGTAACATGAATTACATAGTTATTCTGAATATTGATTTAAAAACAAAATAAAACACTAAGCATCTACAGACTGAAACAATAAATGCTGGATAAGAAAACAGTGTGAGTCCTATTTAGACGTATTTGGGGCATAAACACCTTTTGCTTCTTATTTAAATACCTATTCTGCATATGCATGAAAAAAATCTGAACTCTGGCTTCAGAAATATACAAGTCATGAACCCTACTCATGAATATTGAGTCTTGCTTCATAGATGGAAGGAGGTGAGGAAGACAAAGTTAAGCTTTAGTCTGTCTTAATTTTTTATCTGTAGTTCCAGTAAGTACTGCAAACTCTTATGTAACTTATACAAATGTGGTATTTTGGATATCCTACCCATAACTGGGAAACTACTTGGAAAAATTTCTTGTTGATATTTAACTTGAGCAAGATCTTTCTGTGAATAAGAATAATAGTCTACAAGAACTCCCAGTGACTGGGAAATGCCAGACAACATACAAGTATTTCCAGTGTCTCAAATGTGCACCTATCAGTGGCAAGTGAGAAACTCTTCCTAGTAACCCACTTCCTGTAATTTTTGGCATGTCACTTTTGAAGTGTCATTTCAAATTTGTTGTAGGTCCTTGTCAAAGTCAGGCCATTGTGAGTTTACTTCTATCGCCATAACCTAGAGCATGCTACCTGGTTGCTTGTGTTTTCCTTTGATTTAATAACAATTATTCCATGCTAAAACATGGCATTATGGGAGATGTATTACCTTGCTGCTACTTTACTGAAATGAGTACTGTAGTAGCTATTTTTTATTTTTATCTTGTTTATTAAATAGTGAAAAGAAAAACAAAAAAGGAAATAGCTTGTTTTCTGAGATCCCTCAAAATTATGTTAGACATGAGTACTCATATTTATCAATGTTCTGATTTCCTACTGTATTTTAAATCTAATTATAGTATTTTGTTTTGAATTGACGTGCTTTTATACCAGAAAACCTTTGCTCTTTCCCATAAATGCTGTGCATTTTAGTTATGTTGTATTCTTTTTTATATAGAACACTATTCCACCACTCCTGTTTCAACTTTTTACTTTTACAAGCATTAAAGATGTGCACACCACGCACACCACATCTAGTTACAATTGAAATTTCTTTTTAAATATAAAGCACAATCAGTCTGCAACATTTAAAAAGTGGGCATAGAACAGGAAATAAAGAAAGACTGTCAGCAAATGTGTTATGTCATATGAATGAGCTGCAGCCATTTGTTTTTGAGTCTTTATGGATGGATATTTTGTCCTATCAAAACTTGCTTATATTTAATTTACATTAATAATGGGATTTATTAAATTTCAGTAAACTCTTAGAATATAAACTGTTGAATGCATTCACGATCAATTCCTGTCTAAGCATAATTGGATTTCTCAAGTTGAATGTACCTTCTTTGAAGTCCAAACTTCCTAATCTTAGGTTCTACCTAAAGATTTGCAGCAAAGAAACTGATGGGATTTTTATGTTTTAGGGCACACAGATCAGTTTTTTTCACTGTGATGCTAAGCTGGTGATTAAAAAAATTAAAAATAAATTTATAATTTGGATGATGTATTAGTTCCTTCTGACTAATCTACTTCTTCCTACATGATTGAAAATGGTTGTTGGCAATTTTTCCTGTTCTAGTCAATATTTTTACCAATCACTGACTGTAGCAACGCAGAAGTTTTGCTCATGTTGTTCTAATGCAGGAGAAGCTTTATAAGAAGCTACTTTACAGGATTTTTGTTAGAGGATGTTAAACTATAAAGTGTAAGAGTTCTGATTTAGTCCTAGTTACCATGTACTGCTATTGGGACATACATGGATCTTTTCTCTTACCTTACCCTCTGGCTTTGTTTTGTGTATCTACCTGCCCAAGTAGGATGGTACACTGAATAATCTAAGTTCTTATTGGAGACTCTTTATCTATTTGGTCAGAAATTGTGTGTAGCTTTTTTGTTTGTTTGTTTTAAAATAGTTTGTTTTTAAATAGATTATATGATTCTAAATGGGACAGCACAGGAATCTGCAAAAATGCAAGTGAAGTATTTTCATTTTGCTCTGTAGTCATTTATTTGATGGAAAGAAGATTAAATGATTCCACAATATCTTCATTCTTAAGTAGCTTCACAATTCAGAAAGCATGATAACATTTGTGTTTCATTTGGGAGTTATGTCCAATGAGTTTTTCTCCTGTTTCATATATGTTTTCATTGACACTGTGCAGCATAGATTTCTGCAGAATGTTTGTATGCCTTTTTCATCACCAAATCACTGGTGTAAGTAAAGATAGAGTAATGTTTTATTTGAAGCATTGTTTCTGATTAGAAAATGTTACAATTTGATATCATATGTTGGCAGATGAATGTAAACTCTAGACCATCTGGAGTGCTTTTTTTCTGTTTGTAAGTAGTTTTTCTCCAAGAAAAGATTTTTAAGTTTTCAACAAATTCAGGCAAACTTATTCTGTCTTGTAAAAAATTCTTACAATTTTGGTTATTGCATTTGTCATTTATAACTTTATCATAAATGTTCTTGAGTTCTAAGCATTGTTTTTTCTTCAGTTTGCTGCAGCTTTCAAATTTTCAAATTGTTTATGAAAGATGTAATCTAGAGAAGTTATTTTAAAAAAATGTTTTAAAGCTCAATGGAAAATCTGGGTGTATTGTTTGTGCATCAGATTTATTTCACTATGTGAATAAGTAGAATTAAGTGATTCTCTAAGAATATTTCAATGAGACTGAGACCGAATTCTTGCAAGTTACTAGGTATCTGTATAAGAATTCCTCATTTTTTCTCCATTCCAACTCTCACTGATGCCGTTTGGTACTTTTCTGATTACATGGGCTTAGGAATAGACCTGAAAATCATTAGTAAGCCTGAGAAGCTGGTACTATTGGGATTGGGAGTATATTTCTGTATTGTGGACTTCATTCTAAGATGTATCTTAAAGTAATATAAAGAATACATTCGTTTTCATGATAATTAGTGAATACTTGGTTCATGTTATCTCTGCTTAAAAGTATATAATATATATATATATATATATATATATATATATATACACACTTTTAAACAAAGCATATAATATATACTTTTAAACAAAGTTTTATGCAGCTTTTGCAGTAAGAGCAGGAAGCTAAAATAACTTTCTCTTCAGGACACCTGGAATACAATCCAAAAAAACAAACAAACAAAAAAAACACCAACCAAACAAATATACCCCCTCCAAAAAAATGCTATGGTTTAGATAACAGCTGTAGTTTCATTGAAGGCCACGTGTTGCTACAGGGATTTGTACAAATACTGCACAACCTGTGAGCAAGATCCACGTTTAAGTCCACAAACAGAGATGGATGTACCTGGCAATTGCTAAAGCATACTAGAAATGCTGTGCCTCAAATTCTTATTTGAAGGTGTATGTAGAGTTTATGCTCTAGAAATAATAAGCAGCTAAAACGTAGAAGGCTGTCAATTCCTGAGACTATAAGCCGTATGAGGACTGAAGTATAGCACAGAAGGGAGGGAGGGAGAGAAATACTTGTGTTGGTAGGGATTTGGAGAAGTACTCAGTTTGGGGCTTTCTTATAATCCAAACAAAACTCTTCACAGAATGAGTAGATGAATTTTTATAACCTTAGTCTGGTATCTTGCGGAGATTTTTTCGCAGTAAGGAGATGATTACTTCTACTCCAGTTTTAAATTAATAGTGTGTATTACTAGGCAGTTCTGTTTTTTAGTTCTAGACCTTGATCTAGACTTACAATTCACTTTTCTAACCCTTGAATGTTCCATTCTTCTCTGCAGTCTGACTTTTATTCCTCCAAATAAAGGTACAATGATCATATATGAATTTACATAGCAATAAAATATAAATTTTGTTTATGAATTATATGATCTTTACTATATATATATTTTTCTTTCTCCTTAAATGTCCTGTGTTGTCTACCTCAATCTCTTTCTAGGGTAATAGAAGAAAGCGATGTTTGAGGGTGCTTTGTTCTTATTTGGACTGTTAATAATGATCACAAATTCAGATTATCCATGCTGTCAGCCTACACAGTGGGTTGTTCATGAATAAGGAGAAAGTCTGCAATTTATCTGCATATTTCTTTCTTCTCTTTCTTCTGTATCTTGGAATCCTTTTCATCCATGTGTGACACCACATCCCTCTTCGTGAAATCTGATTAACTTCCATAGTTGCTAGTTGCTTTGTGTGTTGTGTTATAGCCATGTCTCCAACAGCATGCAGGATTCAGTTTTTCACCACACTTTTTGAGCATTTTTTTCTTAGTATTCTGTATAGAGAGTGTATTTGCATGTTGTCAGAAATACCTGTAGACTGTGGTGAATTCTCCTTCACAGCTGGTAGAATGATAATGTTGGGGAAATTATAATCAGTTTTCTCAATATTTTGACAGGAGAATCAGTGATGTATTAAACCAAATAAGCATGCTAAGAGGTAATAGGTCTAAAAACGAGGGGGGGGGGGGGGGGGTGGAGGGGGGCAACATTACTTTGTACTAATTTATATTCCAAAATAAAACTTGGATATTACCCAAGCATTTAAAATTATTTTTATTCCTTTACATATCTCTATACTGGCTGATACAATAACATGACAATTGTGGTCAGCCTCTTCTTTAGCATAGCATCTGGATAACTTACTTTTGTTTACAGACCTTGCCCCCTCTTTAGTTCACACATAAATGTGAAAACAAGTCGTAAACAAGATATGTTCCAATGCAGAGCCCTGAGGCAACTTCACCTCTGTTCTTCTTACAAATTCTACCAATTAACTAGATACAGTTGTCAGATTTCATGGACCTTAATTTCTCAAATCCAGTGCTTTCAGTGCAATATTTCCTACCTGATACCAAGGTAGTTTAAAGCAAGCCATTTCAGTACAGTTAGCAATTTCAGCAGATACCAGAAAAAGACAAGTAACATATGCCCAGAATCCTTCTTGAGAGATTAGTAGCAACTATTTCTACCCATAATCTTCATTGGACCTAGTAATATAAATAGCTGCATTGTGTGTCTTTCATGAGATTAAAACACAACTAACACTTTCTGATAAGTTACAACTAAAGGAAATTGAAAGAAAAATTAGTCAATTTCTTCCTACTTCCAGATGACTATAAAAAGGACACTATATTGAAACAACATTGGTTTCGTCAACTTAATTGTTGTTGCTGAGAGTTTTCTTATCACAGTAAATCTTACAGAAATTTGTCACTACTTTTATAAGATCCCATCCTTCTGCAGTACCTTGTTGTCTTAAGATTTAGCACCTAATAGTTCTTTATGCTCAGGTTTTATTTTTCCTGAAGTGTAATTACAAGCTGTCATTCAATTTATTTTTTGTACCTTAATGTAAAGCTTAAGTAAACTCTTTTCAGAAGGCTTCCTCATTAGTTACAAGATTTATCTAGGTGACTTCAATGAGTTTATTTAAAAGGAAACTTTCTTAACTTCATATAGCACAATAAACTAGTCTTAAATGGAAAGGCATTATTAAATTTCTGTATATTAACGATGTGGCTGTATTATTAATGGTTTAAATGGAATATGCATGTGCTATATACATACTCAGTATAAAATGCACTTTTTGTATATGTTTTAAGCCCTTCATCAGTAGTTGCCTTAATGGAAATGGTATTGGTATATGCAGGACACTTCTCTACATAGAATTGAGACAACTTTTCTCTATAGGCTTAATTTAAAATTTGATCTACTTAAATTTTACATTTTTAAAGTAACTCTCTGCACTTTTTTCCCCCAAACAGCCCCTTGAGTT
The DNA here is from genome assembly GCF_047663525.1 of Anas platyrhynchos. Taxonomy (NCBI): domain Eukaryota; kingdom Metazoa; phylum Chordata; class Aves; order Anseriformes; family Anatidae; genus Anas; species Anas platyrhynchos. Next base: position 40,975,523 of record NC_092590.1, read on the forward strand.
TGAGAGGCTTTATATGATTTTCCTTTCTTTAGCCTGATCACATTCTGTACCCAAATTTACTTTAAGTTAAAAGCAGGATTTTTTTAAATCAGTTACATATATATATATATATATATGTATGTATATATATATGTGTGTGTTTGTGTGTATGTGTGTATATATATGTGTGTGTGTATGTATATGTAAGTGTGGATGGGTATCACGTGCCAAACTTGGTATAAGGTGTGTAACAAGGAGATTTGAATGGCTTTTTTTAATAAGGAGGAAGATTTTGAAACAGTCCTTCTCTTATTACATTGCTGTTTTCTGAAATTTAATTTTAATTGGAATGAAACCAGTTTTGTTGTATCAGAAATTTCTTACTTTTTTTTTTCTTGATATTAAGTTATTAGAAGATATTACATTGAATCTTTTCAGTTATCTGTTGTATTTTAGGGAGTTCTAAGTCATCAGAATACCTAGTAGCTGCAAGCCTTACACTTACTACTTCTCCTTCACCGTTATTAATTGGATAAATCTTTGAGTTTCTGTTGTATTTCTAGTTGCATACAATGTTCTTTAGCACTCTCGTTTGAAGGTTTCAACTGCAAAGTGTCATTTAGTGAAAAGCAAAATAAGAAACAGCAGTGAAAAGTTTTAAGAAAATGGAATGGGAATAGACCTTCTTTATAAGATACCTTGAAGAGTGTATTTTAGCCATGTATATCTTAGAAAATACAGTTAAAATCAGACGATATGCAGTCCTTTACAGTTAAGTCAGTATGATCTGATTCTCTCATTTCCACGGACTCACTAGTACCTTATTTAAAAGAGAACGGATCTTCTGAGTTCGTAACTCATCTGTGCTGATCTTGGAGTGTTTGATTTGAGAACCAAAGGCAGTGGTTTGAGGCAGTACAATTCTGGCACTCTGGGTTCTATTTATGGGGTGTAACTGTAGTACAAAGTGGGGGTAGATTGCTGTGTCAAAAGGAAAAAAAATAATGAAGAGGTTATTGTATTAATTTTGCTTTAACTTTTTAAAGTAACCGTTTGTGAGGATCATCTTCATATTTCTATTTGGATTTAGAGAATGAAGCCGGCAAAGGGTAATCACTGTAACATTAACTCATCCAAAGATTGTAAGAGGCTCCAAATTTTCCTCAAAGCAGCAGCTAAATGTGCTTTGCTGCAATCTTTGTAAAGAGAATGAACCAACACCTGTGAAAGCATTTGAAAGAAGTCTTCTAGCTACATCAAAACTGTTAACATTCTCTTGCAATGACTATGACCCTGAAGTTCCCAAATTTGAAGAAATACTTTAAGCACTTTTTCTGTCAACTTAGAAGTACTGATGAGTGTCCACTATTCCTGAAAGTTTTTGGAGAAAAATAAATCATTTGATTGACTTAGAAAATGTGGAAGTAAAATGTTACTTGCCAAATCTGACAATTATATATATATTTTTTTTTTACAAGGGTCAATGGATAATTTACATAAGAAGCAAGCTTTTAATGATTTCTCCTTTCCATGTAGTCCTTGCAAAGGGTTAGCTTGATACCTGATTTGTGATTTGCTCTTATGCTTCTTCCTCACACTAAAGATGTGAGGGATGATGACTTCATTAGAAAAGTGATGATGATTTTATTAGAAGGGTTTGAATTTACAGTCTTAACTTAGAATAAATCATAGATGCTGATGGTCTTTTCCAGTTTAAATTATTTTTGTAACTAGTGGAGCAAATATTCATCATGATCAATAAAAGAATAAAGCTACAAACACTTGTTAAGTTCTGCAATGCACATTTAGTTGCAGCTTTGAGGGGAAAAAAAAAAAAACGGAGCAGTTACAGCATTACCTGCTGTATTTTTGTAATGCAAATCATTACTTTTACAGAAGGAACCCTTACAGTGTAAAAACCTGGGGCAGGAAAGAAAACCCAAATCCTTCCTGTGTTAGTGCATGTTAGTTATGTTTGCTCTGTGATGAAGACTTAAAATAATACTATATTTTGGTTTTATTGTAAAAATATTTTTTTCTTACCACTCCTTTCATGCTTCTAAGCCAAGTTGTTGCACGTGCTGTGTGTATAAAATAATATGGTCCACCTAGAATATAGTAATGTTCTGGTTTATTAGAAGAGTTATCTGGTTTTTTATTACTTTAGACTAGAGAATTAGACTTTAGGACTGAATCTTTAGTAGTGAGCTTTCTGAGTAAGTTTACACACACAGTCAAGCCAGTGGGATATACGGCAGTAGAAATTAAACTGGGAGGTAGTTTAGTTCTCTTCCTTTTCAGTGAATGTCACAATAAAAGTTCTATATTGACCAATTAAGAACATTGGGATGTGCTGTAATGTTGTTTTACAGTATCTTATGCATATGCATGCACATGTGGATACAAGGGATGAATACTTTCTTATCTCAGTACTTGTATTTAAGACATTTCTCTACATCAAATGGCTGCATGAATATATACCATGAGAACAATGTATGTGTGAAAATAATTCACGTGGCTGTGCTAGTATTTCACTGCAGCTAACGATTATATCTGACTCCAGAAAATAAATTATAAAATAAAAAAAAAAAAAAAAGAAAAAGTGGATCATTATCAATTTTGATTACAACCTTGCTTCTGCTACTGTGGCAGCTCTTCCAGCCATTTAATATGAATGGCTAAGAGCACTGGGCACTAGCAAAATCTGTTCAAATTGTTCATTGTAATTCTGATGTGCCCTTCTAAAGGCTTATTACTGACTGTGCTTGAAGATGATGCCAGGAATTTTAAAACAGATGGTTCTAATTTCGTTTCTCTGAAATGTTTTAGTTATGTTCCTGTTTCTTCCACTTCTTCATGTTACTGGTATGGTATAGAATCTTCTGAATGCAGACTAAGGGCCAAATGTTCTCATGCTGATTTATAGATGGTACGACAGTCCTATTACTAGATGTAGAGCTCAGAGCATAGCATAATGCTCGTTTGGATAGAGAAATCTTCATTTCTATTCTTTAATATGTATGAAGTAGAGTTTTATTTCTTACTAGATACTGGTGTAGAATACTGAACACTTCAGGAAGCTGTTGATGAGTAGTGTTAAAAGCACAAGGGTATGTTGCAGCTTATCATAAAATTTTGTTCAGGACAAATGTGTGAAATATACATCTATGGTATGTAATTCATTGGAAGGGAAAAAATGTTTTATTGAGAGTATGTGCACCTAAACTTGATTAAAGTTCTGAAGCAGGTAGGGGAAACCTGTGAAAGGAAAAAAGCATCTCTGGATAGAGGAAGTAATACATACATTTTGACACTTTTTCTAGAAAATTCTACAAAACTACTTTTGCGTAACGCACTTCAGATGTGCAATTAATTTCAAAGGATTGAGGAACGCTATTTATTATTTTCAGAATAAGCAAACTAATAGGACTGTGATGGTTTCACCATGTTAGGCAGTTAAACATAATACACCAATCATCATCAAACTATTTGTCGTAATCCCTGTGTTTTGCTGGTATCCCTAAAAATACAGCTAGGGTCCACTCTTTTGATCTGTCTGGTTCTATAAGAATGACTTATATATATATATATATATATACTATATATACTTCTATCTCTCTCTATATACATATATACTTCTACGGGGCCAATTTTCATGGCTAGTTACAGTGACATGACAATCCTTACCTCTTATATTTCAAGATCACCTCTCTTGTGTTTGCCCACTGATTTCCTGCCTGCCTGGCTGGCAACAAGAACTGCAAAATCTCAAAAGGACGTAATGCCTAGCAACCATTATGTAGATTCATTTTAGACTTGTAGCTTTTTATGGAAATTGTAGGAGTTCTTCTAATTGTTTTCAAACACTTTTCCAATTAATAATAATGAAGTTGTTTTCACTTTATTTCTGTGTTTCCACTTCTGATTTGGGATGGAATCCCTCTACCCCCCGCCCCCCCCCCCCCAAAAAAAAAAAAAAAAAAGACCAGATATTACTCACGAAGCTGGATTTTTACAATCAAAGCAGTCAATTTATTTAGAGGACTTTCACAAGCTTGTTTAATGTGTCTTGCTGTCCTCCTATAAATTTTACTCAAAACCACAAAAAATTAGTAGCAAGATTTTGCTGATATCTCTGCTATGATGATACTTCAGTGCTGGCCTGGAATAACCTGATTTTCTATTACTCATCTTTTGTGATTGGAAAGTGTCAAATTACTTCTTTTGGGGTTGTCATTTTGTTTGCTTTTCTGTTGAAAAATATCATGGATTACTAAATTTTTATAAGAACCAGCACTTGCTACCACATGTGCCAAAATGCAGCACTCTACGGTTCCCTGTTAGTCAGACTGTGTTCTGCCTGTGTTCTGCACTACCTGAACTAATTACTACTGCTGAGGAACGTTTTCTCATTTTGTCTTATGATTCATACCTTCATAATTCTGGTGTCTAATTCAGCTTTTGACATAAAAATGATGGCAGGAGTCCAATGTTCAATTAAGATGTGTCTCCTGTTAACTGATGGTTGAATTCTCTGTTTTGTAGTCATATCTTTAAAGGTTTGAGATGCTCTAGCAGATCTGGCTAAATTCCAGTCACCACAGCTGTTTGTCTCTTGTCTTGAAACCTTTGCTAAGCCTTTCTTAACTTGAAGTGGAGCTTTGCTCTTGCGACTAAAGGGGACAGAAAAAAATACCCCTGGCATTGTAGATTCTCATATGTTTTTTTGTTTTGTTTTGCTTGTTTGTTTTCTCAGAGGTCTTCATAACAATAAAATACCTGTTTTCTTTTCAGCAGTTCACCTCTTTTGAAAAGAATATCCAATCTTTGATGTCTTGGGAATCGTTACCTGTTGAACAGAGCAGTTGAATGTGGGTTACAGCACTTAACAAAGATTTAAGTGTGTTTTTACAGATGTGCCTTAGACTCTGTTGTCACAATTTCTGTGCCAGTGTAAAAATAAATAATTGTTCAAGGATTCCATACACATGTAACTGACGGTGTACCAGAAAAGTGTTGGGACTTCTTAAAGGAAGAATCAAAGCCAACTTAAGCAAAATAGTAAGATAATTTTAAATGATTTTTGAGCCATCCATAATTACTCATGTACAAGCAATTACGGTTTAAGTATGCATATTTTCCTGTCTGAAACGCAGAAATCAATAGAAATAGAAGAAAATGAGTTTTCAATTGAATAAGGAATAGTGCATTAAAGCAATATAGATAAGTCTTCTGGATGGTTATTAAATTCCAAATTTAGTGAGTAATTTTGTGAATTATTTTCAGTGTAATAAAAGTCAAATATTAGCTATTTTTATTTCCTTGAAAGCCACCTCAATCAGGGCTGCTTTTAACATATGAAATATGATCAATATCAGCTTCAAAGGTGTATATATATATATATATATATATATCAGCACACTTATAAATTCAATCTTTTCCACTGATTCATGAAACAGCCATATACATTAGTTGTTTAGCTGGGTTAAGGAGTTATATTTCTTTTTCTTAGTCTCCTTTCAATTCAGGACTTCAAGTTTATTGTTACACCATTTAATGAGGGATGAATGGATCATTTCAACCCTGTTATTTTTTTAATGTTTTGGCACATGAATTTTTCATAAATATTTAAAATAGTCTTTCCTGATCTGCTGAACTTCAAAATTTGAAGTAATTCATACATGAAATAGAGAAAATATATAGTTTTAGACCCAACATGAAGGCTTGAAACTCTAGTTCTTAGCTATTTCTCTAATAGTACTTGATATTTCTCTTCTAGTGTTTAGTTTACAGTGGGTAAATGGAAGGAATGAGAGCTTCTTTCCCCTCTTCTTCAGTCTTTGGATATTTAAGAGACATGTTGTATAGCAACAGCATTTATTTTCATGTCTTCACATAACTTCTAGTATTGCAGTCACCTGTTGTACTGGGTCTGGCTGGAATGTTAACTTTCCCTGCAGCAGCCCATACAGTGCTGTGCTCTGCACTTGTAGCTGGAACAGCAGTGTTATCACACCAGTGTTTTGTCTACTGCTGAGCAGTGCTGCCATAGCACCAGGACTCTCTCTAACTCTCCTAGGGAGTGGGCAAAAAGTGAGAAGAGAAACATCACCAGGGCAGCTGACCTAAACCAACCAAAGGGATATTCCATACCATATGATGTCACACTCAGCAATAAAAGATGGAAACAGGAAGAAGAGGGGAGGGGAGGGGAGGGCTCTTGTGAAAACATCCGCACTCCTCCTGAACACCGGCTATGTGCGTTAAGGCCCTGCTTCAAGGACGTGGTCAAGCATTGCTCATTTGTGGGAAGTAGAGAGTAATTTCTTTCCTCTGCACTTCCACATAGCCTTTATTTGTTTTGTTTGTTTGTTTTCCTCCCTTTTTTCCTTTCCCCCTCCCTTTTCCCCTTTCCTTTTTTTTTTTTCCCTTTAGCTAAATAGTTTAGTTCATAATAATCTTTCCTTAATTATTATTATTATTATTTCCCTTTAATTAAATTATCCTTATCTCAACCCGTGAGCTGTTGTTTGCTTTACTTCTTCCCCTCCTCATCTAAGGATGAAACAAAACCAGGTTACAAAACACTTTTTTTTTTCTTTTCTGCAACCTAAGTGTTTACAACATCACAGTACATACTGAAAAAGGCCCTATGTGTTTGCATTAACACTGAGATGGTTCTAAAAAGGTCTTCGTAGAAACATCCTTTGACTCTGCCATTTTCTAGTGGGTTATTATTTCTGTGCAGGTCAAACACACACCTGATGTAGAAAGTGAAGGGTTCCAAATATTAAACTTCAGTATGTTTGGATACTGTTGAACAGAAGAACTATTTAATAAAATGTATCCATTTCTGTTGAGATTTAACACCTATTAGAAATGCTCGTTTGTTCTGTAGTCATATATAATGTACATGTATACCTACTACTGTTTCTTTTGCATAAAAGTTGCTATGAAACTTCTGAGAATAATTTTACTTTGATTACTTTTCCTTCCTTCTTCCATTTAATCACTTAGACATAGGACTGAAATTTCAAAAGCTGCCTAAGCATCTTGAATGCCCAATTTCCATTAATTTTAAATCCCTTAAGTAGCTTTGAAAAACTTAGCATAAAGGCTAAGTCACCCTAGGGTGACATTCCAACTTCGCTGAAGTTGATGGTAAAATTTACACTGACTTGCATGGGACTAGGGTGTTTCCTTACATGGTGGTGGGGATAAGGCTCTAAACTATGCAACAGTCCATTCATTAGGCAAAACACCGAGGCACAGTCTTAACATTATGAAAGAAAGTATCTGCTCATTTTAATGAGGCTAATCTGCTGCTTAAAGGTAAATGCATTAGTATTCTCACAGAATGCCAGACTGAGATAAAGTGAGTTTGGGTCTTGTTATAGTAGGAAAACTTGCCTGGATTATCAAGAGGTGCAGAGCTGAAATTGTGTGCAGTGAACAAGATTTGAAATTCCTCTTCTTTAAATCTTACTTTTCTAAATAATCTTTAAAAGAAAGGATCAAACAAATGATCTCAGAAGTAGATGTCTCTTTTAATCTATGTGGATAGCAGGTGTGTAGCATTACTGTTAACAAGATCCAAACTTTCAAGGGGAAAAAGCATGAAATTTCAAGCATTACTGCTTAATGGAAAAAACGTCCTTTAAATTTACTGTATTTTGGTGTATAGAAATGTAGCCCTTTTTCAAGAAACTTAGTAGGCATAACTGCAGTTTTTATCCAAAGTCATTATTAGAGGGAAGTAAAGATTAAAAAGCTGCATTGTATTTGCTCTTATAAGCTCTGGTGGTATGGCTAGTACTGTTGAGGGGCAATTTCAGACAAGTATCCATATGCTTTTTTAACATGCCTTCAGTAGACCTAAGGGCCAGTGAATTATCTTGTGCAGTATTAAACAGCAAAATCCTTTATTAGATTTCTCCTCCTATTAAGAGAAATATATTTATAATTCTTCCTTTATGTAATGATAGAGTTGTGTTTATATTTATTTATTTATTTGTGTATGTGTGTGTGAGAGAGAGAGTACACCTAATATAACTCAAGATCATTGAAAATCTGAATAGAAATGTTGTTTCTTTTCTGGACCTGTTTTCCATGCCTTAATATCTTTTAATATCTTTTAATGAAGAAAGATTCAAAAACAAATGGAAAGGACTCCCCATGAGAAATGAAACCTTCAATCACTACTCATACATAGGCATTCTTTTCTGTCACAAAATGAAATAGAAGATTAGTAACAGTTTAAATAGTTTAGAAACCTATTTTTTTTCCAATGTGCCTTTCAAGTTTCACTCAGAAGCAAACTAGAGGCATTGATTGTGTATAAAAATAATGCAATTATCTATTAAAGAAACATCTTCAAAGATTATTTGCTTCTATTGTGTAAGAAGACTAACTAAAATGAGGAAATATTTGAAGTGCTACAGCCTTTGCTATTTTTAAAATGAAATCAATTAAATCTGAGTATGTTTCTATACTTTCATGATTTGGAACCAAAAGTGATATAAGAAAACCCTTGAACAGCTTGTTTTGTAAGCATGAGCCAAGTCTTCTAGTTAAAGCTGTCAAAATATCTTTTTCAGCTTGCAGCTTAAAGATAAAATCATTGCTTGAAACTTTCCCCAAATCATTTTGAGACATTAAGGTTAGATTAGAAGCACTGAAATTGGACAAACGATGTTTCAAATAAAATGCTTTGGTTTTCTGGGGTTTTCTCTCTTCCTGCAATTTTTCCCTGCCCTTTTAATTTATTTTTTATTTCTACAAACTTTCAGTAGAATAGTGGAAATTCCCAATTTTAAGGAATTGAGATGAGGGTGGGAGTTATTTCAGTGCTCTAACCTACATGTACTCACTTTAATCTGTATCATTCTTATGGCTGTCAAATTACTCTTTTTTTTCTACAACAGAATACAAACCAGGTAGCTTAGAGCTGCATGTGATTATACCCGGAGTATCATTCCTGCATAAAATCTTGTCTGCATGTGTAAAGTCCATACACCTTTGACTTCTAGGAGTGCGTAGGCTTCATTCTGGTACCTGTTTATAAACTAGCTCTCTGGTACCAAAACGGTGATTTGACTTAATTATTGTACTTAGCATGGAATTTTTCTCTTTATCCTTGATCTTTTCCCTCGGTTTAGTTTATAGATAAGGACACTATGGAAGACAGCAAAGAATAATGTTTGCTTAAAAATGATGGCTATCTAATTTTGTATTGAATTTCCTACCTTCAAGTATTAAACTCTTTAGAGAGAAACTGGGGTCTTGAGATAAACACACGTGACCTTGATTAACATCTCACAAGTAGTTGTCAGTCTAAATGTAAATTCTATCTTAAAATGAGCAAGTTAGTTATCTGCATCTCAGAACTGTTTGGGGGAAAAGACCTTTCTTCTCTGAATAACTGTCAGTGCAAAAAGGTTGAGGTTGTAATTGGGATTAACTCTACTGTAAATGATATCTGTTAATAAACCTAACCTTACCATTTAATGTAAAACATCGGGTTTTGGTACAGTTTTGGGGTGGCTTATGATGATGGAGATAAGGAGATAGAAGAAAGAAAGAACAAGCAGTAAGGTACAGAAACTGCTGGAAGAAGAAACTGGTGGAAGATGAAGAGAAGTAGGCAGTGCAACTTAAGAAAAGGGAAGAAAAGCCCAATAAATGCTTAGGTAAAAAGTGATTAGAAATACTCAAAATGAAGATAGTAGGAAAACAAATACTGTACTCTAAGCTCTCAACAATTTGCAGGACTTCTATGCCAGGAGTTACATTTAGAAATATCCCTATACTTGCTGAGGTTTTAGTGCCCCTTTATGTAGGAAAAAATACGTAAGTCTGCATTTGAGTGCCATTTCTCTATTTATTTCTGTGGTGGGGGACAGGGGAGTGGGGGAGCTCATAAGTGGCCTAAAGTGCCACTTTTAAAGTATGCAGGTTTAAAAATAATAAAGTAAAAATCCATGGTCTGGAAGTCATTCTGGATATAAACAGAAACCCTAAACTTCAATCTCCAAACTTTGCAAAAGAATGGGATTCACTTGATGCAAGCTTAGATCTGGTTCAGTTGTGGCATCCATCACAGGAGTTGAAGGTTATATTCTCCTATTGATATGTGTGAATAGCTCTCACAATGACAGTGATATCTTGAACACTTGTTTTGTGGAGAATAGCTTCTCTCTAAGGGGGGAAACATTCCTCTCTTTTTCTACCAAATAGAGAAATGTAGTTCAATGTAATCAAAGCTTACTGTGTGGTTTGCCATTAAGCTTTTTGTAGTACAGAACTGGGAGAAAAGTGTATGTCTCTATGAAGCAGTCATAGTAGCCTAGAGAGCTTAAAATTCATGCTTTTCTCTTTTGTTTTTTATACTCTGTCTGGAAGTTTGAGAAATATTTTTGTTTAAGTCTCGTATTTCCTTTTTTTTTTTTTTTTTTTTTTTTTTTTTTTAATACTGGTTTCTGAAGAATAAGTGCGCTGTCAAAGGACAGCAGTATCACAAATAGGAGAAACAACACTGCAGGAATGTCTCTCACTGCTGCTACTTCATGGCATGAAAATACTCATACCGGTTCTTTTCAGGTTTATTTCCCACTCTTTTGTTTTTGAGCAGTGAAGGATATGAAGGATACCCACTTCGTAAATCCTCCACGTCTCTGTGGAGCAGTGACAGCTGCTGTCCAACTCCCCCGGGGGCCTTAGGCCACTAAGCAGCCACGTGGCTGCAGAAGGCAGCGATCTGCTAGGCTGAGGAGCTAACACCCTAACCCAAATCCAGCCTGAAATCATAAACCTCTAAATAGAGGGATCTAAATTTTGGTAAACTCCCAAGCAGGGACTCCTTTGCTCCTTTAAAAAACCCCCCTAAAATATACACTTTCCTCGTAACTTAGCATGACAAATTAATTGATAATGCGTGGTGAATAAAGAACCGCTTTGGGCTCTCTGAAACGAGACACAAGCCAAATAATTTGCCTTCTCCCGCTCGCGCTGTAATCCCATTTCTGGGGGAGCTCTGAGGGCGGCTGCTCCAGGAGGTGGCAGCATCGCGCTGCGGCTCTGCTCGTGCCTCCTCGGCGCTGCTCCAGGTCTCTCCTCCCTGCACGCCCGCTTCGTGCTCTGCAGCTGTGCCGCGTTTTCTGGTTAAATACTGTGTGAAGGATTGGGTTAAATTCAGAGTGATTTCTCTCTCTCTTTCTCTCCCCCCACCTTAGTTTTTGTTGTGCTGTATACTGTAAGCCAATCCGCAGGGATTTTGCTCTTGATTCATTACACGCAAAACAAACTTGAAAAAAAAACTCGGAGACACAGTTCAAGAGCAGGAGTAGTCTTGGAGGGATTTATGTGTGCATTTAGGCTCCAAAGAGATGTTACCCTGTTGCAGGAGCGAGGAAAGAAAGTAAGTTGTTTGTACGAAGGCACCATGTTGCATGGTGCTGCTTCCAGCCCTGGGACCCAGGGCAGTGTGAAGCCTGTCGAGGCTGACATGGAGGGGCTGACTTGGGGCATACCCACACTGTCAAAGTGTTCCTTCAGCTGTAGAAAAACTAGTGGGATGCCCCTAGGGCTGTGACAGTGAGAAAGCTGAGTTTTTTGTTCAGCCCTTTCCCAAATTGAAGGTGTGAGGTTGCTTTATGGCTTGATTTCTGCCTTCAGACACATCAGTGACAGTGCTTGCACCAAAATTTAGTCCCAACAGTATATTTGGAGTAGCAGAAGGCCTTTCCACTGAGCCAAGCTGTAGGAGAGAAAATATTTGTTTTCCTGCTCTATTTGCTTAGATCTCAAAAACCTGATAATAAGCCTGATATTTTCTTACGTGCAAGGCTTAAAAGGAAAATCGTTTTTTTATTGAGAGGAAATCATGCTAAGGTGACAGACGACATGCCTGAAGTCTGTCAACCGATCCTTCAAGAGAAGGAAAAATGAAGAAATAAGGTTTAGAACAGGGAAATTAACACCAACTCAATAAAATCAACACCTATGATAGTATGAGGTAATCCCTATACCTAAGAATAAGAGACAAGCAAATTCAAAGCCACTTACCTTGATTGATGAGGATTACCTAAGGAAGAAGAGCTCTGAGTGGCCTTTTAAATTCCTGACTAGAGATGAAACAGTAAGCAAGGTTTTTGGCTGTTACTCTGAGAGCAATTTATTGATGGGAGGGAAAAAGTGGTCTGTTCCATATCCTTTTGTGTTTGGGAAATATTAATACAAACTATGCTTTTCCTTGCTTTATTGGGCCCTAAGTAATAATTTTTCTCTAGACTCAGCCGGGAAGTTGTCCTCTCCAGGACAGCGAGCAATAAAGAATAATAGGCCTGGGTGGGGGATGCTGTCATCTTCTAGCCTGGGACTGAACTGGCATACCTTGGGTTTGGATCTGGTGCAGTTCAGCTATGTGGAAGCTATTGTGGGCCATTTCAATGATGATGGAAAAGTTTATTTCTAAATATGATAGTGTTGGCATGACGGTGAACTCCAGGGTGCTGGGTTACTGTCAAGATGAAGGTGTAGGCTCTGTCTTTTGCTTCCATGGTAGAATCCAAGCATGACTAGTATTTCATCATAGTGTCTTCAAGAAAAGAACCGACGTCTTAAATCTGCAGAGCCAGAGGAAAGCTGTAGTGCAGCACTGCACTCAAGAATGAGTAATGTCAGCTCAGTTGTAAGACTAGGCTAATAATGTATTAAACAAAGTCTCCTGACAGCCTGATTTGCAAGGATTTTTTGATATATTGCTATTTAACATTACAAGCTTTCATATATTTTGACACTTAAACTAGGTGCTTAATACATGTGGGACTGCATCTGCACACAGACCTCACCACTCAAAAATAATAAATTAAATAATTGATTAGTCTGTGAATGTTATCTTCCATACAGTGCAACTGCAATAACTGCTTTTTCACTAATCTATGTGGCTCAAACTGAAAAGCAAACACACCTTTTAACTTTTCAAATACAGTAAGAGTAACAGCCATGAGGGCAAGCACGCGTGAGACCACTTTAAAATATAAAAATCACTTTTTATCCCTGGAGTCTTAATTCTCTTAAACTATTAATTGATCCATTAAAGTAAAGTTAATGCTACAGATTAATGTTCTGTTTTTGGAGTACACACTAGCTTCTTCAGATTATCCAGATTTTTTTAATCTGTTCTCCCATCTTCTTCCCCTTTTTGCTGTTCCCTTGTAGCATAAGCTCAACAGAACTGGAGTCTCAGGTTCTCTACCAAACGAGGTATTCCCCCCAAATAGCAGAGAGAGTAAAGCAGAGCTACCCTGCATAGAATCATGTTTCTACATCATGATTTCCAAGAAGTTTTTGAGTCTCCATTGCTTGTCAAATCAAGTATTCTTACTTAGGACCGCCTACTACTTTTCAGAATTAAGATTAAACTCTGTACGAATTTGTATATTGGTGGAAGATGTATGTAAATAGGATGTCATACATTGTAAATGTAGTAGGCAGGTGGTAGAGGGACTTACTTGCTAAAAGCAATTGCATCTATCTTTTATTACTAATGCTTTGGAAAACTATATTTTAATGCAGTGGGAAATCAGAACAAGGAAAATCCGTGGTGCAAGCAAATTGATAGGTATCAATTAAATCTTTACATTTCCATGAAAATGTCTTCAAAGAAACTAGGGCTTTTCTTCCTCTCTTGTCTCAGTGGATTCCTCAATTACTGTTGAATGTTCACTCCCCAGAGTTGGAGTGTTGGAGTGCTTTTTTTTTGTTTGTTTGTTTGTTTGTTTGTTTTTTGTTTTTTTGTTTGGTTGGTTGGTTGGTTGGTTTTGTTTTTTGTTTTTTCCCTGAAGCCATGCAGCTAATTTTCCTCTAGATGGCGGGACTACTTTAAGCTTCATTGTAGTAACTGAGTTATTGCAGGCCTCTGGTCCTGCAGGTGGTAATGCCTATTCCAGTTCACTGGGAGAACTTTCTATAGTAAATTACTGGGGAAAGAGGTAGGTGAGAAATTTCTTATGAACAGCTTGTATGGAGTGATGTACCACCCATGTTACTTTGACATTTTCCTATATTTCTACTCTTAAGAAAGAATGTTTACCTTGAAAAAAAATCTCTTCCATGTTCATAGTACATAAGAGACAAATTTTACATGAAATGGGGATTAAATGTCTTCTACAGTCTTGTCCTGCTTATTTTGAGAGCAGGCTACATCAAGTCATTCCAGCAATCAACAGTGCATTTCTCATGTGAGTGAAGGCACTAATGGTTGCATGCTGTTGGCATATCCAATCATCTCCATTTTTGCTTGTTTTATTGTACGATAACACTTCCACACAAACAGGATCTGTACCTGCTGTGCTGACACTTCTCTTCCGTGTGGTTGAGGTCAGTTGGTCCTGTTGCCCTGAAGACCTCTAGTTTATATTTATTTATTTATTTATTTATTTATCCTGAGGGAAAAGACAAAATAAATGTTGTGGATGTTTTTCCTTATTTAACCAATAAACTAGGGTAGTCTTGTTTATTTTCCTTTCAATATGGGTTTATTCGCTCTATATAAAATGCTGATAAATGTTATCTTTTTCTTTGAGATACTCTTCAGAATTACAGAAATGAAGAAAACTAATTTACTCAGTATAGTAAATTGTGAGGCTTGGTTTGGAATGATAGAGATAGTATCCATATTTTATAATTTTATATTTTTTATGTGTTATGACCTTAGCTTTCTTGGTTACCACTAGAGAAGAAAGTTGGGGGTTGCTTTTTGGTATAGTGCTGTGGTGGTTTATTTTGCCTTATTTATTTATTTATTTATTTTTTAACTTTACAAATAGTAACACTATTTGTGTCACTGCAGGCAGTACCTGAAATGATTACCAATGTAGTCTGTTTGGAAAAACAAAAGATTAAATTAAGAAATTTGGCAAAGCTAAAGTGAAAGTGGAATGATAAAGTGATTTTGCTAATGTGCTCTTATTAGGCATGAACAGCTCGGGGATGATTTGAATGTTATTCAGGAATTTGAACTCTGATTTAATTGTGCTTATGTATGTGCATGATACTTGGTCTGGATTGCTGACTGTCTTGTAGCAGGTACTTTTTGTACTAGGATTAAACTGAAGTGTCCTGATGACTGGGCCAGGAGTAATGCTTTCTTCCATTTAGCATGAGTTTAGAATGGAAAAATTGATAAACTTGTTCCTCAGAGATAAATAGTTGAAAAATTCAATTTTCCCTTTCCTGACACTGAGAAGTCTATAAAACATAGTAATACTTAGGTCTGCATAATTTATAGTTCACTATATTCCTAAAAGCTTTCTTGAAGCTCAAATTTATAGCTATTTCCTGACAATACAAATTGAAAACGATACTTCCAGTCTCAGTTTAACACCTCCTCTCCCCCTGATAACTTAAACAACAAAATCATGCTTTTATGAAGCCATTTTTATGACAACGCAAAAAGAAATATCTGTTGCTTTAGTACCCTGACGGTGGTTAGAAGTGCCATTGCTTCTGAAGGTTTTATTGAAGTGGTTTGCAAGTGTGATCTAGTTGACAATTGAAAATTAAAGAATTTCATGAAGCATTTGACTTGTTTAATGTAGTGATGATGATGAAGATAAGCATGTAAAGAAGAAACTTGCAAAATGGCTATACGTATTGCTCCAGTTAATAACATTCTCAGTGTTTACTCACTACTTACTAACTGAATACACTTTGGGGTTGCAGGGCTTTCTTTGCTTTTTTGTTTGTTTTTGAGTAAAATCTGAAAGTAATCTAAATATAAAAGGGAACAATCGTAAAAGAAATCTTGTTAAGACCTCAAAAGTCAATGTACACATTGCACTTTCTTTGGCAGGTCAATGAAAGCTAGGCCTCTGGTATTTTCGTTGTAATCAGTATTTCATGCTTGAGGTTTTATTATGAAAAGTCCTTCTTAAATTCCTATTATTTAAGTATTTTGCATAAAAATAGAATATAATATTTATATGTATTGCGATGTTGGCTATTTATGAACTGAATATGCTACTAGCATAACTATACAATAATAGATGATGAATAAGCCATGATAACTGTGTCATCGAGTTACACACAGAAGGAAGTATATTGTGGACAGTAGTGGAGTGGTAGAAAGACACAATTACTGACTTTCTTCTTGGTGTACTACAGCTTAAAAATGGAACAAGGACTAGAAAATCAACAATGTCACTATTTTCATGTAACCATAAAGGAAAAAAAAATTTTTGGAAAGAGTCTTTAGTATCACACTGAAAGCATTTAAACTGTTGTAATATTTAAATTGTAAAAAAAATTCCATTACAGTCTGGAAGAAAAAGATTAAGTCACTAAAGCTTGTGATTTTTTTTTAGTAAAATATGATTCAATAATGGCTGAGTGTTTTTATTTCTTTCTAGAAATTAAAGAAAGCTTTATTTCAGATTAACTTTGGTTCATATTTAATAAAGTTGGAGCGGTGAGTAAGGAGGGGAGAAAGGTCACTCCTCTGTATACTCAAAGGACAGTGGAAGAAAAGCAAAGGTGAAATGGGATGAAATTACTTGTATCAGCGTAAGATGATGAAATGAACTGGGAAAGCCTCTTAAGGTAGGAATGTTATGTATGGGTGCTTCTGGTTCCTAACAGTGCATTTCCTGAGTATGCTGGAAATCTTGAAGAAAAAGAAGAAGAAAAAAAAAGGCAAACAAAAGAAATGAAAAAAAGGAGAGATGGCTCAAGCATTTAAAGTGTCATTAATGAAAAAAAAAATCTACAAATAGTTTGGGCTTTGAATTTCGATGCATTAAAGTAGAAAGCTGCCTCACAGCTATTTCAAGTAACTGATTATTTCTGTCTCAGAAAATAGTCAATAAATTAGCTTTATATGAATGTTTTGACTACTGGCAGAGTATTTGATTCAAACAGCATTGGCATACTACCTTTCTAATTGATCTACTTGATTCATCAGGGACACAGTATCATACCCATGAGGTTAGACTACAAGTATACAAAAAGCCTTGCAAATATCAGCAACATCTTTGTAAGCCACAAGCTTATTTATAAAAAGATATTTTATTTCTTCAGCTGACAACTGTGTAAAGCCAAAGAGGTTCCAAACTGGTTCTGAAACATGTACAGCCAGCTCTCTTTACAGCTTGCAAAAGATTTTATCAGGAATGAGTGAATAGTGCTTTTATTTTTCCCCAAGTTTTCAGGAATCAGTACTTATCCAAAGTGTCTGGGGCTATTCTTTCTTGCTTTGCTTATCACTAGTAGCTTACCACCAGGCTCGAGGTGATGTGGAGGAGTTCTGTCCTGCTGACACTTCTATTCACTGTACTTATGTCTTTGCCAAATGCCAGCTGAATGTCACTGCTGCTCACCAGCCAGGCCAGCAGAATAAGGGAATACCTCTGTCCCCAAGGTATATCAGGAAGGGCAAACAGCTCCTCAGACAGCTGCAAGGCTCTAAAGCACAACATGACTGACATCTTGTCACTGGTCATGCTGTGTGCCTTTAGTATCAACAGCTACAGGCGGTGCCAAGTTTACTTACTGCTGATGCACAAAACTACAGTACAGAGAGATTGATCAGACCTCACAGAAGGCTGTAGAGGGGCCTAAGTCCTTGAGTGTTTTTTTTTTTTTTTTCACACTTTTTTTTTTTTATTATTTTTTTTTTATGAAGTCTTTTGGGCAGGACTTTCCTTCCCATTTTCTCTTATGTCCTGACCCCCATCAGCCAGCCTCTTCAGAGGCTTCAAGCTGCTATGGTTATCCTATTTCTGAGTCAGAGGCTTCATTATATGCTAGGAATGATCAATGCTTGCTCTGTGCTAAAGCTAGATATGAATTGAATTTATACGCCAATTGCAAAGGAAAATAGCTTAATCAACGCTACAGAAATATTCTACTGTAGTCATATTGAAAGCAATGACTGAAAAAAAAACACACTATAGTTTAATAGTTTACTTTATATAGACTTTGCCATGGTTACTTTCTTCTGGAGTATAAAGCTGGGTGCTTTAAATAGTTCACTAAAGTTTGTGAAAGTTACTTCTAAGCATAAAACTACGCATTTTAATGTGTGGTGCCTTGTCTAATCTTACTGGAACACAGTTGGGTTCCTACGTCTCTATAACTCTCAGTGTCCTGTAGGGGTTGGTCTCAGCTGAAGGTTATCAATGTTGATCTGTGGTGCTGTATATGGCAAGCCTGCTTCTCTGTAAGTTATGTTGGCAATTTGAGGAAAACCTGAAACACTCATTTCCATTGTTTCTGAAGAGTTGAAGTCAAAACACATTCAGTAAAGAAATCATGTACGTTATAATCCATTCAGAATGTTTATGATCTTTTGAAGTCTTTGAGAAAGTCCTTCCTTGAAGGCAAGGTAGGGAATTATTTTGAGAGGAGTTTATTTCAAAGTTAAATTGTAAATGCTTGTTTTGGTGTCTTGAAAGCCTATAGCTGAATAGGTTTCTCTGTAAGAATGTTATAATTAAGAATATCAAGTAAATGATTGAATATAATCTTGGATTTAAGAAGCTTCCAATTAATAAATTAAGAGATATTGAAGTACTTCAGGTTCCAAAAAATAAATGATGATGATAATTTTGGCATGCACTAGCTTTTAGGACATTACCAAGTGGTATGGTGACAAATGGTCACACCCTTTACTGTGCTGAGTAGTTTTACTACGTTATATTATCATGCATGCTAGATATGAAATATACGTAACCTATTAAATTTTATGAAACCCTTTAATAAACAGACAAATGTATTGACATCTAATCAAGAGTCCCGGTTCTTCCTGGCCAAACTGATTTGATGCCAAAGTATGCCAGAGTTGTCAAATTCAAAACAAAAAAGAAATAAATGTAACTTTCCAATTTGCAATTTAATTGCAATTGGAGGAACTTGGATGCGGTATCACTGCTGAAAATTATCAGTGTACATATGTGCAATATTAGGTGAAGAACACTGTTGGTAGCATGAAGTACAACATCAAAAGCAATTAATATTTAATTAATTAGCAATTAATATTTAATTACCTGTTAAAAATCTTATTAGAAATGTCTCACAATTTAAAGCTAACAATGACATAGTATCTAAAAGTTCTGCAGAAAAACTTCAAAAAAACTTCAGTTCTTTGTACACTTTATTTCTTTCATTTTTAATAACTGCTTCTTTTTTTATTCCTTTCCTTAACAGTGCTCTTGTCTGTGATTTTCTATTTTTTTAATGTTTTCCTTTTTATCTTCACCTTTTCCCCTGACTACTCTTTTGCTTGTTTTCATTCATGTCTCTGTAAAATAGTATATCTGTGTATATATATGACTAGTACTGAGCTTTTTAGAGGGCATAAGCTAATTTCTGCAGAGAACTCAGGTAATATTTTAAGCTTATTATCAATCTTATCCACTTAAGCTTGTTGCTCTGAACAGTTGTAATGAAACGCCTCAAAGACATCTGTTGAGGAGGCTTTTGTTTTATGAATGCCTCAATTTTTGCGTCTATATTCCATTCAAATAAATAATAAAAAAAAAAAAAGCATCTGTTATCAAACACCATGTTATTGACTTTTCTGAATCACTGGCAGTTTAAAAATAATGGATTTTTTTTAGTGCTATTTTGAATCTTTTTCATGGTGTGAAATTTGATTTAAACTGAAGTCTTATACCACAGATCTCTTAACAAATGTTATTTCTAGGTGCCACACATTTTTGTTTCAGAGAGATAAGCCTTTGACAGATTGGATTAAAATGAAATCACGTCTTCTGTAAATTGCCATCTGCATATGTAATATAACTTTCTCTTAAATTAGTGTTATGGAATAATTTTGTGACAAAAATTAACAGGAAAAAAATCACATAATTAAATTTCATTGGAATTATAGTTGCATCAGGCTGTAGAATATCATATTCTTTGATTCAAGTATGAATGCATGTAAATAGAAAAGCAAGCAGATTTTAAAAAAGGAGCTATTGAAAATGTTCTCTGAAAGCATTCAGATTAATATTGATAATGTTGTTATTATCTAATGCAATTGTAGTGAGAAATATTTGTGAAATTAATTTTTTTTGTTTTTGTTGACAGTGCAAAATTCTTTGTGGAAGTCTTTATCCTTACTGACCAAATATTTGTATTTTATGGGACACTTGGAATAAGAACTGCACTCCTGCTGAGCTCTAAATGGAGTTTAGATCTTTGATCACAACTTTTGAAATATGACTGCAAACTTGATATTACAATCAAGTTGTACAGTAAAGAGATTACTCTGTACTCTAAAAAGTAGTCACTTATATTTTTCAAGAATGTTATCGTAGGGTGCATATCACAAGATGGCTAACATCAAACTGACAGTTACCTTTTAAACATAATTCAAGATGCAAAATGGCCAATGATATATATCAGAAGAAAGATCTGCTTTTATTGAGGTGATTTTCTCATGTGCTAATATTACTGTGATTACCTATTACACAAAGAATTGGAATGAAAAGTCAAATACTGATGGATTAAATTATCAATACAAGAGTTACAGAATAATTATACCAATGTTACACAACTGGTCAAGCTATGTCATCCTTGCAGACAAAATTGTGCATTTTTGCAGACTCAACCAGTTGTCTTTCAGAGATGACTTGTAATCAGTAGTTCAGACTTTCCAGAAATCCACTCTGGAACTTGACCAGTAATAGAAGTTTGGGAAGAGTAGAGGCAAGAGAAGTGAATACAAGAAGACTGCTAAGTTGTAGTCTTTGACAAGGAAGTGCATAGCCAGTGTCAGTGAGCTCAGAGTGTAAGTCACACCTTGGTGAAGACTATCATTTAGCAACGTGGTATTTGGTATTTGAATAAAATAATGAGAAAAAAAAATGATAGGAGATTGGAGGTGCTTCTTACCTATTCTGCTGCTTTAGAGGTGAAATATCTTAGTGGTAGATGTGAAATCAGTGTAAATTGAGCTTGATAATATAGAAGTATACTAGAGAGAGCCTTGTGTGAACGCTTGGGACTATCTTTTGTTTGATATATGTTGTCTAAGGTTTTTTGGCCTAAGTTGTCAATTCAAGTACAACTCACTAAAAAAAAATTTAAAAAAAAAAAAAAAAAATCCACTTGCTTTGCCACTAGAGCCAATTACTGATAAAATATGGTGGAGAAAAACAGAATATATAATAAAACAAACAGAAGCCAACAAACATACAGCACTTGATTGCGCAATACTACAGAGAGACTACCTGGTTTTAGCAAGATGATCTTCTGTCATGGCAATGAATGACAGTATATTCATCAACAGAAATTAGCCTGTTGAAAAGGTCTGCTCTGTTTGAGGGAAGGACCAGGAAGGTTAACAGACTTAACTGAAATACTGTTATTTCTTGGCAGGGCACCACCGTTTAGCAGTTTATTAAGCTTGCTTGTTGAAAGGCTTTGCAACAATTTTAGAATTAGTGGTGATTTGGTGACTATCTTACACGTTATTCTCTCATCCAAATGTAATTATTTCCCTATGAGAAGTTTCTAGATTGGCCCAACTGGATTTTGGTGGCTTTGAGCTGGAGATCTCTGGTGCTTTCGGGTTTACAAATAAACCTTAACCAGGTGGAGAGGGATGTGACAGCATCCGGATCTGGTGTATTTGTTTGGACATGCAATTCATTGTTTTGCCTATGCTACACAGTACCTTTTGGGAAAAGTGGAAGTGGTTTTGACAATAACTTCTTCCAAAACATGACATCTGATGCAGCTTGCTTTTGCAAAAGAAGTTGTAATACATGGGCCATAAAATTTCTGAACCAGTGTCGCGTTAAAGGGGTGTAGCTGATTAACCGTCACGGGCCCGTTTGGATTCAGAGTACTGAACCAGTCGGACATTCACCAAAACTGGGGGTCCGTTCGGACAATCACCAAAAACGTAATAACCGCCTGGGGGTCCACTCAGACATTCACCAAAAACGTATTAACCACCTGGGGGTCCGTTCAGACATTCACCAACAATGCATTAACCGTCTGGGGGTCTGGTTAGATTCAGAACACTGAATTATCACGGATAATCACCCTCACCCTAGTTGCATTAATGAGAGCTATCACAATGCAATCAAGTATGGTTTATTACAGCAACAGATAATCAGGTTCTTTTGGATTGCCGGCGATAGTGACTATCTGCAAAAGCAAGCTAGTATGCATGAAATACACGGGTGTTATAGGTGTTACAGATGTGACAGGTGTTATAGGTGTTGCAGATGTTATAGGTGTTATAGGTGTTACAGATGTTATAGATGTTATAGATGGTATAGATGTTACAGGTGTTATAGGTGTTATAGGTGTTATGGGTGCACAGCCTAGAAATAAACGCGTTGAAAGGATCAAAGACTCTATATAGAGATTTATAAGCAAATATTCAGATCTCACCCAAAGGCGTCCCAATGGGGGGGGAAGAGAGGCTCAGCCCGTCGACTGATCCCAGGAGTCAGGAGGTCCTAAGGATGTTGTATGTCCTCGGGATGGTATCTCCCCTGACGATGGTATCTTCCCTAACAACCCCTCTCTCTTGGGCCAATTTATATTATTTTCTATCTTTTAGGTGGAGCTTGAGTGGCTCTAGTCAAGCACATCTTAGTTATGATTGGTGTAAAGTTTTCCCGTCTCCGTTTAAAGTAGTAGGCTCCGAGAAATTCAGAGCGCATGCTCAGTGAGGGGTGGTCGCACCTTGGAGGCGGGTAGCTTTTGGGATGGAGGTGTGTTTTGGTATTATAATGATATTATAATGAGCAAAAAGTACACTAGGGTACAGCATTTGTCAAAACATGACAGGTCTTTGGCTTAGGGTGGCAAAAAGTGCAGCTTTGTGCACAAGAACAATCGAGGCCCCACCTGATTACAGAGCCTAGCCGTGGTGTCTCCACTCCACTCTACGCTCCGTGGTGTTCCTTAGAGCTAGCACACCAAGTTTCCCCAGCGCGATAGCATCTAAGGTTGGGAGCCTCAGATAATGCAGTTATGCCCTACCCTGAAAGCCTCTTCAATGCTGTACCTTTTCCTTAAAAACGTGAATGTTAGTTTTATTTTCCTAGTTACTTCAGGCATTTACACCACAACCAGTCAGGAGTCTCTTACAACTTTAGACAGGCATTTTTTGAATATCTCTGTCTTTTCAGAGGTCTCTGTCTTCTGAAAAATCCAACTGATCTTCAATGCCATTTTGATTAGTGGAAATAGTAATTTCTGATGACACAATATGCACAATAGCATGATTTTCTGTGTTGAGATCTGATCCAATATATTGTTGCTTATAGAAACAAGTTTTTAAATGAATGTGCATTGAGTAACACATTATCATTTTTTCTTGTGTACATTCAATGGGATAAGCATACACTGGAGTTAGAGAAAATAAATACAGAAACAATTTTTTCTTTAAAGGGGTGGTGGTGGAACCAAAGTTTTATGTTACTTTGATCAGTTGTTACAGTTCAGTTGGTAACAACTTGATCGAACTTCCTCAAGCTGTTTGATGAAAAATTTTGGTTTGGTATTTTTTCATATTTTCACTGGTCTGACTGACGAGCAAAACAACTTTCAGTATGGAGTTGCCCACATGTCTATTGCTTCTTGTTAGTTGATTGATGACAATTGATTACAATGTGATTAATCAATGTAATTAATTGTTGTAGTTAATAACTGGAAATGGGATCAGTGCATTGAAAGTGAAGCCGAAATCTCAGACTGACATGAATACATACAAAAATTAGTCTTCATATTTTCCCAGATTTGAGTGCAGTTTGACTAGTTTAGCATGGTCTGATATTATAACCTGACATATTTTTTTTTTAATTTTTTTATATAGTAGGAACTCGTTTAGAATAGTATCTCTTACTTGCATGTATTGTTTTGCTGTAAATAATTTTCTTTGCACTTCATTGTTAGTCATGTACTTTGATATAAAGTTACCAGCAGAAGATGAAATGTAACTTCCAAACTATTATTTTTAGGAATTTTTACTAATGCTTATAAGTAATATAAATATGTAAAATCACCGGGTTTAACTTCCTTTTGAAGAGATAAAATGTTCTAGAATGTATTAATTTTATGTGAAGAAGAGAAACACAATTCTTTCTTAAAAAAATAAAATCAATTCATATGCAATACAAGTCATTTAAGAGCAGGGGACAAATGATAAACCATTTGCTAATGTGATTTGTGAGGAAAATATGTAATTAAACTAGTAATTATTTGCAGTAAATGTTACAATTTGTGATCATCTGATGGATAAGTGTGTAAAGTAATGTCAAGAGCTCTGCTGATCAAATAATATTGTTTTGTTCTCAAATAGTGTGATGTAACTTTATAAACATTTGAAGGGACTAAATCTTAGTCACAAACCTTAAAATAAATTGTACCACTGAATGTGTATCATCTCTCTCACACATTCTATGGCTCTTACCTGTGTCGTATGGTTTTTGTTTTGGTTTTCATGGTTGGAAATTTTGCCACACAGTATTACAAGAACAGCCCTGTCACTCTAAATTAATTCTGTAATATGAGAAGAATTGATTTAAAAGCCCATCTCTAAAGCATCTCAGAAAAAATGTCTATGTCTTTTCTTGAACATGGACTACCAAAAAAACCTGCATGGATAGCACTGAATGTTACTTTCCCTTAAAAGCCTGAGGCAGCAAAACTTACAAGGGTTTCAGAAGAAATACAGAAGAAACCAAACAGGTCTGGGTAGGAGTTACATTATATACTAGGTTTGGGAATAGTTTTTGAAACATTTGGACAAAATGTGCTTTTCCATGGCAAACAGAATTCTAGTGCCGTATCATTCTGGAAGTCTTACTTGTGGATCAGTACACGTGAAGATTTTTTTTTCTTAAAGGAAAGTGAAAGCAAAATTCAGTCTTCAGAAAGCAGTTGTATGTTAGAATAAATATTACAACGTCATTATTTTAGGATAAGATATTTCAGCAAAATATTTCAACTCCTATAGCAGCAAATACGTTTTGGCTATTAACAATGGGTAATTCTGCTTGGTGAGCAAAGTGGAAATGATATATCTGCATATATATCACCTTTGGAAACCATTGCAATTTCAGCATTAAAAAAAAATAAAAAAAAATTATTGCCTAGAGACTAGGAAATCAACATTATCTATGCAAGAAAATACAGGAATAGGGCAAAGCTTACATGATGCTTTCTCCCTATAATTCTTCCAGTCTCCAGCTACTTGCTACTCAGGGCAGTCTTGACTGAGATGTCTTCTGTTTTCAATAACCTCAGCTGCTTTTTTTCCCCATAAATGTGTTTACATCGGGTTTAAGAATGAATGTCCTTTTAGCATGGGTGAGACAAATTTCACTTTGATTTAATTATTCATTCCATAATTTTTATTTATTTTAGCATTTCTGGTCCTGTTTCCTGATGGTTTGTTTTGGTGCCTTACTTTTATTGGAAAAGAAAGTAAATTATTTGTTCTTGCTGAGCACAAATGCTCGTGATTTTACTGGCATTGTGATATGTGTTTGAGTCTTGGCCTTTGTCAATATAATACTCTGTGTGCTTAACAAAGCTTTTAACAGCTCTTTCGTCATTTGTAACAGGCAAAGTGTGGTAGACACAGGCAGGTGCAGATGTAGGAGGAAAAAATCCCTTTAGGTTGTAAATGTGCATATGCATGAATACTGGGGGGTGGGGAATATTCTCAAAGTGGGTTACATGTATGTGGGTGTACAATGGAGAACTCATGAATATTCAACTTCCAGTTGTAGTTTTGTATATTTTTAGACCTAGTAATGTGCTGTAATTAAATATAGGAAGAAATGTGTTTATGTGGCAGTAAGCAATTCTGGAAATAAAATTAGAAGGATTTAAAATCAAAGATACATAAGGAGCTTAAGATCCAAAATATATGTTTTTTAGAAGAAAGTTTCATTTAAATGGTTGTCAACATCTTTCCAGCATGATCCAGTAATTCTGTTTAAGACCAATAATGCCAGTGTCCTAAAACATGCTTAGCAGTAGCATTTCAGCTCTTGACATGTTTCTCCTCCTCTTGTTTTTTTGCCTTGTGAGCAATGTGTAATAGCAGAGCAGTATTACACTTGACCTGAACTTGTGTTCATTTTGTGCATGCGTCCATGCAGCAGCAAAGCAAACTTGACAGCTTAATTCCATGTTAGGGGAATGTTTGCAGGGATAATCCTATTCACTCGGCAGGATAAGGATGCCCTGCTAGTGGCTCTGGCCTATAAAACCATTAGCTCTAAATTGTGTGTTGGCATCATGATCTTCTTAGCTTGTAAACCAGCTTTTTCTTAGCAGTTTATTTGTGAGAGAGAGAAACTTTGTGATAAATTTTCCTAGCCCATGCCCATTCTTTTGTTTGAAGCATAGCTGACAAATACATCAAAAGCAACAAAATCTTTACTTCAAACGGATTAATTGATAGAAGACATATGATATTATGTTTTAAAGCTATAACTGATTTGCATTAAACTATATTTAATGGCAAAAAGATCAACTTGGTGTAGAGGCCTAAAGATAATGTTTTAAAAATCTCCATGAGTGAAGGCAGATAAATAAGTAGGCTGAATATACTTTAGATTTTTCTCCTGCCTCTTTCTGGTTAACTATGTTACAGTAGCCCAGTATAACACCCATAGTATAAATTACACTAAATGTTGATGTAATTCAGTGTTTGTTTTTGCTTTTCAATATGCTTTGCTGGGGATTCTGACTGGGGACAGATCTTGTGATTTTATTTTGTATACTAAACTTAATCCAGTGCTAAGAATCAATATAATGCAGAAAAGTGAAAATATGTGTCTTCCAAATATAATGAGAGCATATGTTCAAATAGATCTACTTCTGTTTTTTCCTTCATATTTATAAATCTTTATTTGGAAGATTGAGTGGCAACATACTCAGTCTCCTTAGTGCAGTCAAAGGATGAAATATAATGCTTCATAAACACCAAGAGTACCTGCAAGCCTGTAGTATGTACCTTGTTAATATCTTGTTTACAGCATGGCTGTATTTCACTTTAGCTAAGGGTCATTGTTCTGATTTCCCAGGTGTGGAAACAAAGTTTGATCGACTTGTTTAGAGTCAAGTTGTAGATGTGGAATATTCCTTTTTCTGTTTTCAGTGTTAAACGCTAGGCAAAGCAGCTGCTTGCTGAAGGACAGATGCTACTTCACCTGGTCCCTTGGTGACCCAGGGGAACATGATGCAGCTGTGAACACATTCAGTAGGAATGCCTGCTCTGGCCTTGTTTGCACGTGTGCTATCTTGGACAGTACAGGAAAGGTACTGTCCCAATTTGAGTCTTTGTCCACTCCGCTCACAGTGACATATTGTATTTATCAACTGGTTATTTAGTACAACAGCTATCATTGTACATACATGCACCATTGCTCCTGTTTTTTCTAGCATAGCTGCAAATTATAATACTGAATTCAATATGATCCCAGTCTCTCAGTCAATCTGAATTGCATAGAAACACTAGGTGTTCACTTGGGCTTCTACCCTGCAGAGGCAATCTGAAGGCCAGGCCTTCGTGTTCTGAATTTCACAAGATCTACAGGAGATTAAAGCCTGAATTTACATATACGCTTTACATTAAAAGTCAAGGTTTGTGTGTCTGATAAATCCTCAGTAATATCGCTGTTTGCAGAATATGGCACTTCCAAGTACTTTATAATGCTGAAACTAAAGACTTTATAGGCCCAGGTAAAAAGACTTCACTTAAAAGTTTGTAATGTTTGTAGGAATTGAAAGTCTATTATAGCTGTGGTTTTGCATGGTAAAAATCCGTGGCTTTTCTGGCACATTGTAAGCTTGAAGAATATATAATAATCACAGGAACCACTAAGAACTCATCAGTATTTCTTTAATAATCTATAGGGGAAAAAAAAATATTGCAACCAGAGTGATTTTTTGCTTTGGGAATAACAAATGTTCAATGTCTAGGATATTCTAGGAAATGTGGTGAATGATAATACTTCTCTTTTTTCAGATATTCTGTACCAGATTTTCTTTTAGTTACTAAACCACTATTACTTTGGAAATGGGAACTCTGCATTGCCAATCCATGTGACTAGACAAGAAACAGCTATTTCATTAGTAATGCAGGAAGATGTGTAATTAAACGTAATGTAATAAATTAAAAAAATGTATCTAACTTGCATTACCAATGCAAGTTAGATACATGAAAAAGAAACTTGAGAGATGAGGGAGGAAAAAGGTATGGCCGCAGTGCATAAAATTAGACTTAAACTAAAAATGCCTTTCTGTGAAAAGGATTTTTAAGGTTCATGAGGTTCATGACTAGTAATAGGCAATATGATGTGAATTAACACCTACTGGATTTATTTTTTGTGTGTGAAATATCCTTATATTCTAGTGGCATTGGGATACTTTGTTTTTATGTACACCAAACATAACCTTCAGATTTGTGGTGGTGTTTGTTTTTAACTTATCAATATATTGTGTAGTACCATGAATGGAGAACCTTTTCTTGTTTAAGATGGTATAGTACTGTTAAAACTCATGGATTTATGTGAAATTATTGCTATTTCAGATAATGACCTAATTGTTTCTTCCTCTTTTTCTAGTAAAGCAGAACAGTACCTTTAGAAACATCAGTATATGCATCATAAGCTTTAATATCCTAATCCAAACTAGGAGAAGCTTGGTTGTACCTTGTGGTCTTTTTAAAAATAAAGATTAGAAGATAGGTTGGTGTGATTTATGGCTTACTGTGTATATTAAGGCTTGTTATGATGGCAAAATATAAGCGTGGAAGACAAACCTTCAGTGAAGTGTGTAATCTAAATATTCTAAATAATCTAAATATTTCAGAATGTGAATTTTACTCTCTCAGTGCAAACTTGTGTTTATAATGCCACATAATATTAATGATATTATGTAAATATAGCTACATATTACTCTGAAAAATAATAATACTAAAAAAGATATATTTAAAGCTGAGGTATCAAAGTAACTGCAATGCTATTTTGCTATAAGAAAATAGCCAGAATAATACTGAATTTATGTTATGTTGATGATAGCCCTTTTATTTTGTTTTATAAAGTATAGGAAAATATGCTTATGTAAAATAAATGAAAGTACAATGAGAAATGCTGGAAGTGAAGAAGCAATTCTCTGAAATAGAAAAACAAGACTAAGTCTTTGTTAACATCAAGTTAGGAGTAGCTGAAAGGAAATACAACCTTTTGTACTAAAGATTCAGATTTTCTTTAGCTCTCATGAAGAAGGCGCTGAGTGCTCTTTGTGTATTCAGTATCTAGGTGTGAATGAGGTATTATAAGAAGGGAGTGCCAAAGATGATGAAAACTTTCCCCCTTTGCATGAATTCAGATGTCTGAAGCATGTGAGGAATCCTCTTCCATTGAGGGAACTTAGCTAGGTGTTGCAGAACCCTTTAAAATATGTTCCCACCCCTCACTGTTTCAAAGACAACAAGAAATGTTGATTAAGTGCAAACTGAGTGCAAATCAATATTGTGATGAGTGGTTTGCTGATAGATGTTCTGTACAATGTGTTAGCCCTTATAGAGTCAGTAGAAGACCCAGATAATCTATTTAAGCGTGTCTGAAGTCAGTGAATAGCCCATAACATCCCTTTCCTGTAATAAGTTGTTTGACAGAATGGCAATGCCTAAAAAGTCACCAGTGTCTAGGAATAAAGAACACGCATCTTCAATAAAAGTCAATCCGTGCTTTAGCCTGTCCTGAGCAAAAAGAAGCAGGAAGAGGGTAAGTTTTCAGAAGCCAGGGTTAATGACAAATATATCTGAAATATATCTAGCCTTGTAAGCTAGACAAAGTCTTGAACACAAATAGGATTCCAAATGTGTGAACTCATCGCCTGACATAAAGATGTGTATATGCAATATGTGCTAGATGATATTGACATATGCATTTCATATACCTGGTCCTCTTTCTGCAGAAACAAATTTTTTAGTGATCAGGAGTAGGCACAATAGTTTCTGACAGGCTGACCTCCATTTAGTGTCTTTAGAGGTATAATTCCTTTGCTTATGATGTTGTGCACTCAGCAGAGCAGTTTTATAATCCCATCTCCGATGCAAATCGGTCACACTTCTGTGGATTTTAGCTAAAACCTGATAGAGTATTTGTGCTGAGTTTGTTTTACATGGGAGAAGGAATACTACCTGATCTGCAAAAATCTCAGGGATAAGAAAGCAAGTTATCAAAATATTTTATAGTAATTCAAGTTTTCTGGACAACTGTTTCACCTTGTCTAGCATTTCAAGCCCTGAAGTAATATGTATTATATTTCTGATTATTTCCTGTAGATGTATAACCTTTACCTTTTTGTCTTGTCTTGCAAACAAGTACTTAAAATAATCTATATCCACAGCTGTGCTGTTTCAGACTGCAGTCCCTGGGGATGAAGTTAGGTTTGTGTAGATATGCTGGCTTGCTTCCTGCTTTGGCTGGGTGCTCTCACTGTTTACCCAGCATCAGGTCTGGCAGTCACTGGAGCTTTGAGAGCTGATTCAGCACACTAACCTGGGAGAGAGAGGGAAGGCAAAACCAATGTGTATGGGTCTCTGATAGAAGTGACCAGAATTATTTGAGCAGTAAGTGTCAGACTTCTCTCAAGAGAGAAAGCAAAAAATATGCATGTGGAGTGAAGAACAAAGATGTCCTGTGGATTTGTTGATTCTGTGTGATCTGTTGATTATCTTAATGATCTTGGAGGACCTTGTCCAGGGATGCTACTCTGACAGACTCCTGAAGAATAATCTGCTATCAAGAGTGGTGGGTCAGTACCACACTGCACCTCTTGTCAGTATGGGTTATTTGTTTCATCCTACAGAGAACAAATACAGAGAGAATATGTATACCATACAAAATGGTAGGCGCTTGAAGCCATATTCTGACTTTCAATGTTGTGCTTACATATTAATTAACAATTGAATTAAGCAGCAACAACCAAAAGATTGAACACCTCGGGGAGGACAGATTTGTATCTCTCTAGGTTGGAAGGGTGCAAGACTAGTCTTAGCATGAAGCAGCTAAAGTGGAAAAAAAATGTTTGTTACCTATGTATAAATCATTCTGCTGAATGAAAGGGTGGGTGTGTTGGCTTTGGTTAATCTATGGACCAGGCTGATGACAATCCAGTACCTGAGTGAAATGTTTCTGAAACAAAGGTTCCCTTTTTTTTTTTTTTTTTTTTTTTTCAGGGGGAGGAGGGGGAGGGAGGAGGGTAAAGCTTGTGACTCATTTTCTATAATCTCATTCAAGATACCCAGGCATTTTAGAGAGCATGTGTATAAAGTGAAAGTGAAGTGTACTGGCCAGTGGGCCAGTCTGTTAAAGGTGCTCATCCCTGTTGTGTTAATCCATTCACGGCAATAAAACTAGTCACCAGATGCTGACGAGGTACTTATTAAGGTGGGAGAACCATTGCGAGTGGGGGGATGGAGGGAAAAGCACCAGTCTGAGAAAGTGAGATATCAACATGAGTCAGTTTTTATTTTTGCTGTCTAACTCCCGAAAAGGGCCATTAAGACCTCTAGTGTGGTACCTCCAGCTCCTTCCAGGTGCCTGATTGCTCTCTACTCTCTCATCACAGTACGTTAAAATGCCCCACCATGCAAAAATTGTACGGGTTCAAAGATTTTAAGGGTTTGTGCTGTTTGCAGCAACGTATTGAGTGTTTTGGAAGGTTTTAAACTCCAATAATAATAGCCAAATACAAAGTTCTGTGACTGCATCATGATTTTTCTTGTCAGAACTAATTAGAAGAATATAGGAGTGGATCAGCAGTCAGATTTGCCTGTTAGTTCCTAACCCTTTGAAAATAGCCCTAAGGGATACAGACACCGCTTTTTGTAACTCAAGCTGAAAGAATAGCGTAGGCAGACTTTTCAAAGTTATAAATAAATAAATCTTGGTTAGCAAAGTAATCTTGGCCATGCTATCCAACTAGATAGCTACTAATTCCAGGCTACATGGCTAGCATGAAGAAAACTGTATGAGATATGTGCCATAGGGTGTTTGCTCATAATTGAAACAAATACCCATTTTTATTTTGCCATTGTTTTTCCCCACATACTTTGCAGTGCAGTACTCCATTTAGGATTGAACTGAAACAACAACAAGGAAAGTAGGAGTCATCTTAATAGCCGAACCCTCTCCCATTCACTTGTGTGTGTGGGTTTGGGTGCTGCTCAGGTCAGTCACTGCACTGTTTCCTCTTGAGCTTAACTGTGACCTCTGGGCTCTCAGCTGCCTTTGGCAGGTACCCCTCACATGCTGGGGAGTCTAACTGCCTAAGGAGGGACTAAAAGCATTAGAGTTTTATTATCTTCTAGGTTTTCTTTACTCTTTTGTTGTGTTTTTTTTTTTTTTTGTTTGTTTGTTTGTTTGTTTGTTTTTGTTTGTTTGTTCTTTGTTTGGTGGTTTAAAAACTAACAAAACAAAACCCAACCCACTTTTTTTTTTTTTAATTTATTTTTTAAGGACAGAACAATCATAAAAAGTGTTAATATCTGTTTGTTTTCCTGCTCCTTCACTTGTGCTGACTATTTCTTCTGAAACACCATTTTGTCACAGCACATCAGTGATATTTTAAAGCCAATGTTTTTGGAGATTGTTTTTTCCCCACAAGATTATTTCTGGTGACTTGTTTTATAGCAGGTTCACACACACATATGTATCAGCACAACTACAGGAGTAAGCATGAGTGACCAGGACAGGCAAGTCTGAAGTTGTCTTCACTGCTCAACAACAAAATCTGTTGTATAGTTCTAAAGCAAAAGCATGAAGTGTATATATACATACACACAGCAACTGTGAGTTAATATATAAACCTGAAGGAAGATAATGATACTGCAAGGTGGGAAACGAGGTCGCTTCAAAATATTCCAGAAAAGCTGTGAAATACAGTTCTGAATTAAGCTCCTTAACAGCTCCTGGATGAGAACTTGTGTAAAGTGTCAAGCAAGATTAAACGTTTTCCTGAAATCTGCAGATTTATTTGTTAATGCTTTTAATCAGACAGATTTGAGAAGGCAAGAAAGAGAGGACTGAGATGGCTTAACAGTCAGGGTGAAGATGGAGAGGGTGAGGGAGGCAAAAATCTACTTGTCTCATTCTGAGTTCTGTGCAATGTAATTTTAAAGGGAACTTCTAATCAATATGCAAGACCGTGTTTTAAATCACCCACTTTTTTTTGTTACCTACAGTTGAATTGTTAAGAGAGGAGGGAAGGGAAGGCTGGAAGGGAAGGAGAATCATATTTCAGATCTTTTTATTTTTTTTTTGACACCTACAATAACTGCTTTTTAATGATTAACACCAGTCATCAGATCTTTCTTTTTCTGAAAAAGTATCATAAAGATCTCCTGCTGTTCCCAGCAGTGCCCCACTAATTCAGCTCACTAGCAAAATTAGCAGCAGGAAACAAGCCTTTGAAATTTTCCACCATTTATGAATAGCATTGTTCATTTGGTAAAGGATATGGGCTCCTGCTGTAATTGTTCCTGTGTTAAGAAGGCTGCAAGTTATTTTCTCTCCATCAGTCTTTATATTAAAAAAAAAAAATCAATAGAAATAAATACACATACAATTAAATAGTGGATTAAACAGCTGAGTGACGAAGAATTTCTTTCACTTTTGAACTCTTCTGATTTTTCTCTCTGAGGGAGAACTATTGTGCTGCCATTCCTTCGCAAACACTCGATAATGCTAAAGTGCTTTGAAGTTGCCATTGAAGAAAATAGAACAACAGATGGAGCATGAATAAACCCACACTGCTGTCTTTTTAATCTGAACAAAAGCATTTTTTCTTGGCAAAAATAGTTAATATTTAATTCCATTTACTTACAGAAGTTTGATCCCAGGTGAGAATACAAAAACTGAGGCAAAGCTGTATACACAACCATTGAGTGCATCTATATCCTGGCTTTTTATTAGGATGATAAAAAAAGAAGTACAAACAAACCCTTTGTCTAGCATGCATTATAATAACTGGAATAGATCTTGTTCAATACTGATCTGGAGGCCACTGGACCCAAAGGAATCTGTGAATTAGAATCTCAGTAAGATGCTATTACTTTGTGGTTTCCATGGTGCAAAACACAAACTCTGGACCTCTCATTTAATATGACTTTCTTCCTGCATAGCTGTTATTAGTGGTTATAACTGAAGTTGCCATTCTGGCAGTACAAGTAGTGTTTGAACCTCAGGTGTATTCTCACCATAAATAAAATGTGTACTTTAGTACTGTTTTTTGAGTTTCATTTTCTTTCGTTATATAGCTAAACACAAAAAGTTAATGCCTTATCTTTGTATGTGTATATGGTTTTTCCCACACCAAATTTTCTAAAATTCTTATCTAAAAGATTAAAAGAGGGTGGTTGTATTGTTGTTTGTTGAGAGAGACTTGGAAATACCAGCGTCATCTTCCTTCTGCTTCAGTCTTTATCAAAATGACTGTTTCAGACCTTTTGGAAACAAATGTTGTGAAACAAGCTTTTTGTACATTTGCTGTTTTATACAGGATTTTTGTACTGAAATGAGAGTTTTTCCTCTAAATCTAATGAAACAGCTGCTTTTTGACATTCAGAAGTCCTGCATCTTCCTATAAAACAGCTATTGCTGTGTATTTGCTTTCTGTTTCTGGCAGACAGTTTCACAGTGGAAATGCATGACACTGCTGCTCTTAAGAAGTGAGTGGAAAGATGCACAATGAAATTAAGGTCTACAAATTTAGGCAGTATTATTTTTTTCTCCAACCTGTGTCATGCATCGGTTTGAAGGGCGTTCCTTCCAAATTAGCCCTTCCAGTCACAGTATAGGTGACATTTTACCTGACTTAAAACTTGGTGAGAGACAAGATGTGGGAAAATCAAGAATTTAATGGTAAAATATGGTCAACCTGTGCAAGCTAAGTCAGTTTGGATGGGGATATTAATGTCCCAATAAAAGGAATATATCAGGGCAGCACAAATAAGTAAGTTCTGCTTACATAGGGTTTATTAAGCATTCCAGTAACTAGTCACAGGAGCACAAGCAAAAATTTGCCAGCTTCTTATGAGTCTCCACAAACAGACCCCTTTTTTTCATAACACTTAAATGATAACGTCAACACAAGTGCTGCAGTACAGTTGCTGTTACATAGAAACAAAGTAAAAGGAAATTACTACAGAGCAATCTTTTTGGTTTTTTTTTTTTTGGGGGGGGGGGGGATGGGAAAAACCAACATGACGCATGTTTTTTGCTTAAGGATATGTGCGATTGAAATGATCTTGCTATTGCTAATAATGCAGTTCATGCTAACTCAGAATGGAGGATGCAACTGGAAGTATGCCGTGTGTATTAATTATGCTGGCATGAAACCATTATCTGTTTTCTACAAGTAATTAGAGACTAACATAAACAGAATACTAGCATCCTGGAACAGGAGACCACGTGTTATAAGCTTACAAAATATTACTTTCTGCTTTCAAATCTAAGACTGCAAGCAGCTATAGAAGTACTTCCAGCTTTGACTGTTGGACAATAATTGGATTAGGCTTTCCCTAGTTGGTAACTGTAATTTTCTGACATCTAAGCTTTTTAAAGTTCATTGCAGGAGAGGTACAAGACTGAACTGACAAACTAAAAGTTTATCTGGTCTGCCAGCTCAGGAAGCGTCTTCAGTGTCTGAATACATACCTGTTCTAGGTAACCCATACAAGCATGAGACAAATGCAATGGGATGTTGATGCTAGGACAATGACATTGGTATAATGCAACTGAAAATAAACCTTAGGATTACACGTGCCAAAGGTTCTTCAAATTGTTACGTATATTAAGAACACATGTTGAGAGGGGAAAAATAATGCTACTAAATCAGGCCCTCAAAGGAGAATACTTTTTAATGTACTGTACTGTGAAAAAATAGGTGAAGAGGGAAAAAGTATTTCACCAGCTTAACATGAATTCAGTGCACATGTTGTTGCACAGAACCTTTTTGGGAAGTCTTCAGAATTCAATTAAGTACAACATAGCCCTGCTGTGCGAAGATAAGAATATCAGAAATTTTAGGAACATGAAAATGTTATCTACACAGCATGCCTCTTTTTTTGTTGTTGTTGTTGCTGATCTCAATCCATTTTTCAGCTTTCTTACTATACCCTTCAATCATTCCCCCCAAAATACATCTAGATTACTCTTGAACTAATTTATATGCTTTGCAGCCAGTGCTTTTCTCTATAATTTATGGTTTCTGCAATAAACAATTTTGTTCTGACCAAGTATGCCATTTTCTTGAAGTTTCTTAACCCTGCCCCCCCCCTTTTTTTTTTTCAGATTAATTTCAAAGGCTTTCTTTAACATTTAACTAGCAATCTAACTTAATTTTAATTTTTCATTGCCTTTTAAGTATCTAAAATGTCTTGATTATGTCAAGATTTGACCTTTCAAATAATATGTATGTTTATCCTGGTACTAAGATCTTGCTAAAACATGGAAGGGAAATTTATATGTGAACTTGCTCTGAAAATGCATGGTAAAAACTCATTTTAGGAAGCATGTTTGTGTGTTAGGATTTGTTGTTATTTCCTTTTCTGTCTGCTTTGCTTTATTTTTGTAGTGAGCGTCAGCAGTTGTGCTTACAGGTAACCTCAATAATAAAACATAAATAAACATACAACTGAGCCAGCATCTTCAAAGAATGTTTGTTTACCGTGTGTTTAACAGACTCCCCAGCTCACCCAGGAAACCTGTATCCCCCTTTACTTTTATTTGTCATTGCTGTTACTTTAAGTGACAGTGTTCCCAGAATGAGAAGCTCCTGCTGCAAGCCAGAGAGTATGACTGAAAAGAAGCAAATAGAACATGAACTTTAAGTCAAATAGTTGAAGAAGTTGTCTTTTTATGAGAAAGAAGTTTGAATTGTCTTATTTAAATAATAATTTATGATGTGGGCATCATTATTGCAAAGCTTTGTGAATGATCTTTGCTTCTGATAAAGATAGACTTTATGGTGATCATAAACATGGTGAAGAAAACCTTATCCAATTATGGGTTCTTTGAGAATCTACCCCAGAGTTTTCTGCCACCTCCTAAAGATTTGGGTTAAACTAAAAGTCAGATATGTAGATATTTGGGAACCTAAATCTTACTGAAAGACAAAGGAACTTTTAACATGCTTTGTGCATGTTATGCTTTATGTGAAGAATTTTGAAACCCAAATTAAATTTCTTGGAAAATTTATTCAGGGTTGCAGTGCATCTATGAAGCTTAGATGTGCTTTCATGATAAAACATAATAGTTTGCTGTCATTTAAAAAAATGTAAATGCTAGTTTACACCATAGCATTTTCCAAAATGAGAGTATTCATCCTCTGTAGGATCAATACAACTAAATAATTTGTGTTCATGTTATTGTCTGCCTTACTCAGGAACATATCTATTGAATACATTTCAGTTGTTCTGAAAAACAGAATAATAGGGTTTTTTTGTTTGTTTGTTCGTTCATTTTTTCCCCTAAAGAAAAAGATGGTGTTTGTCTTGGGGGAAAAAATATCATTTTTAATGAGACTTTTTCATAGTTTTATTTTAATAATGTAATCAAGAAATGTGACATCTAGGAATTCTGTATTTGGTTTCTCTTTCTGCATATCTGAAGGTTGCTTTGGATCAAAATTGATGACGGTGTCTTTGTGGTCAATATAGGAGTATCAGTACCAGGCAATTATCTTTTGTATAGCAAGGACTTAACTGTATTTCAATTGGACTTCTCATACTACTGATTATAAAATATTTGTATCTTTTCTGCTTCACATATATATATATATATTTTTATAATCTTATGACTATCTGCAGTTTACATCCTTGAAATAGATTCTTATGTCTTGGATAATAAAAGTTCCTGTGGAAAAATGTATAAGTACACATATTTATTGGTTTTGAATATTATCTAATCTTCTGTAAACTGAGCTTAGAACAACATTCCGAGTTACTTAAATAACCATAAAGCCTTGAAATGAAGAAGAAAAAACAAAACAAAACAAAACAAAAAAACACTAAAATTAGGAAGCCACACCTGCATAAACTATGGAAATCTTATGGGGAAAATATATGGTAAGAACAAATTTCATTAAAAAAAAAAAAAGTTATACTCAGGTTAACCTGAATCGTTTTCATGTTCTATGTTGCATTAAAAACTTCAAACAGCTTAATACTGACATGAAATATAAGCTTTCTATTAAAATTCAGTTGTTATAAGACTAAAAGAACTTTTTAAGCTTATTTAAAAGCCTTGCTAAAGCCTAGTAAATATCACTTTTTATATAAATGCTGTGTAATGCCCAAGAGTATAAATTCAGAAAAAATAATCAAAATGTTTTCCTTCACACATTGGTGAAATGCTCATAAATAATAGATAGAGGCTTTTCTTAAACCAACATCTTTCATGGATACTGAAATGGAAATTACAAGGGGACAAACTGAATGTCATTGCAAGGTGTTTATAATAACAATGTGCTTGTTGCTGAATATACTTGCAAAAGAAGATTTCTGTCGTTGTTAAACATCTGAATTCTACTTTGATATTTAATAGTACTTAAGTCATTAATTTCTTCCTGTGCTCTTAATTTCTGTGAATTATCCTTTAAATTACCGTTATTACATTTCTAATATTATATTTTAAGATGTTATTTGGTGCAGCTTAAACAGTTATTGAAATCACATTTATATAAGTAACAGGTGAGCCACTAGTAAACAATCTTGATAAGGATTCTAATCTCTGGGTAGATCTTTTTAGTTAAATTAGGGGAGGAGGGAAAACTGAAGAAAACTTAAATATGGAAATTGCAGAGGCAAGAGAGGTTGCTTCCTCAGGAAACAAAAAAAAATTAAAAAAAATATTTAGAGAGAAGTCTTCTCCTTGCATTGCTTCTTGAAAACCTATTAATCAGTCAATACTACAGAATTTTTTTTTGCGCTTTAAGATTCAGTTCCAGATGTCTCAAATTCTTAGGGAAAGATTCCTGATTCTCATAACTTCTAGAGATAAATGGCTTTTCCTCTTGAAGGAGGAAAAGCTCTGAATGTAAAGCCTTATAGCTATGGGAAAAAGATGGTGTGTGAATATTTCTATTTGCTACTTCTATTTGCCTTTTTTTTTTTTTTTTTTTTTTTTTTTGCTAGCCATGGTCTTTTGACAGATTCAACATTTTGACAGATTCAACAAGTTCAACATATTAAGAAAAGTATATGGATTTATATCCATATATAAATTATATGCAGGATTATATATAAGATTATATGCAAGATAAGCATGTCTGAT
The DNA here is from genome assembly GCF_047663525.1 of Anas platyrhynchos. Classification (NCBI taxonomy): domain Eukaryota; kingdom Metazoa; phylum Chordata; class Aves; order Anseriformes; family Anatidae; genus Anas; species Anas platyrhynchos. The sequence continues at coordinate 41,014,831 of NC_092590.1, forward strand.
AAACACTTTGGGGCACTCTTCTCTTTCAGCTGTTTTCCTTTTTCAAGAAGGTTAAATCCTCTGTAGGATAAACAATTCTACCTGGATTGGTAGCCATTTAATTAGTCTCAAAGTATATATGCTTCACGTTCTCTTCCCCCAGAAGTGAATTGCAGTTACCCAAAAGCTTGCTAGCTTTTTATGCTGAAGCTTAACTTTGAATCCTAAAGCATGTGAATGAATGTGATTGAATTCAAAGTTCAGAGACAGATTAAGCTTTTCTTTCAACGAATGACTAAAGAGGGTCATAGGTTCTTAGATACCAAGCCAGAGAAGCTTCTGCAAAGAGAAAATGAAGTTCTAGATGAGAACATGGAGTATAAAAATCTCTTTAGTAGATTATTGCCGTGCTCTCACAAGCCCTCAGGAGCATCTTGGATTACTCTGGAGCTTACTTAAAAACAGAGTTTGATACTAAACAGAACAGAGCTGCAGAAAATAATTTATGGAGGGATTTGAGTTAGTCTTCCTCCTACATTTTGTCCTAATTAGAAATAATTTTGCTATGTTTACCCCACGTACCCCTGTAAATCTTACATAACATTTTTATAGCCTACTTATTATCTCTGACCAAGATTTTTATTACATTGATTTATTTATTTACTGTAATTAATGTCTAGGAAGAACTATCCTTAGAGATTTAGTTTGTTTTTTGATGCATGCTATTCTAAAGCATACACTCTACAGCACTTCGCATTTACAGTGTGACATTGTGGATTCTCTGAAGTTGTGCACCGCAGTTGTTTTGATTTGTCCTTCAAAAGAGGGAAACTTCTAATATGTAACTGGGAACTGGAAACTTTCAATTAACTTGTAGCATTGCTGGGCAGTATTCGGTCCCTCCTTTGCTGTGCCAACTATATGCAGTAGCACTTGTCAGCACTGCAGGCTCTGAGAATCCACTGCGAGGCCGTGGAGACCTCCAGTGCCCTGGCTTTTTTGAAAGTAGAGAAGAGCAAGGCTAAGCTTTCCAAATGTTTTTTTTTTGTGTGTTTTTTTTTTGTTTGTTTGTTTGTTTTTGTTTGTTTGTTTGTTTGTTTTTGTTTTTGTTTTTTTTCTAGAAAACAGGATGAAAATTCCTGCGTGATCCATTGCTGTTTAGTAGTTGTTCCTGTGGATGTGTGTGGTGTTGATGCTTGACAAATTTCAGGGTAATAGAGAATAGAGGTCAGGTTTTTCATCACCTTCCTGTGGTGGAAAGGGCATGGTTTTCACTTGGAGCCTTCTCTTCTGGGCCTGGCTCTGGTTTACTTCTTTTGACTAAGAGTGGAACAACTTTGTCTCTTATAGTATTCATACTTAAGGCTTTGCAAACAGTTATGCATTCTTTAGAATGGACTATATCATGTTAATTTGAATGAGTTTTTTGTTAGTGTCAAAATCATAAAGAATGAGACAACAGATTCTCCTCTTTCAAGTTTAAGTAGCTCAATGAAGATTTTATACCCATGGAGTAGCTGCTTATTTTTTGTTTTTATTTTTTAATCAGAAGTTCTCTTGTTAATTATGAAAAAAAGTAGCTTGTGTTATTCTTTAAAAACAAAACAAAAAAAAATGAAACAAAACAAAAACATGAACATGCTAATGATTTGAGATTTACATTTCAGCTGCACATAATTGCATAATAATCACTCACTTCTCTATATGCTATGAAGTGGATTTAATTGTGAATGTTAAGAAAATAAAAGCTGAAAATTGAATGAATGTGCATATTTGACTGAATGAAGCGTATTTGCACATCAATCATTTTCCTAAAGAAGAATCTCATATTTTTTTCCAGTAATATGAACTGTTTGTTTTGCCAATGTTTTTCTTGAAATCTCCTTTCTGCAAAGAGCACTTTTATTGTAACATAAGTTCTACAAGTATGATCAATTGTGTGTGAAATGGTACTGTGTTTTGTTTGTTTATTTATTTATTATGATTTCTCCAGTTGTAGTTGACAAATTCAGAGTGCTATCACCATTAAGTACAGGAACACTGTCATGTTTCTGGAATGTGTGCTCAGTCACTAAGAAAATCTTGTATATTTTGGATCCATTGTTCTTTATTTGCTCCTCATATAAGAGTGAGAACTCTATGCTAGTCCAGAAACTCTTTTTCCCCACTATAATAGGCAGTTAAAAATGACTTTTTCTGCTCTCATCTAAAGAGTCAATTATACTATTTCTTTTTTATTGATAGTTTAATGACTGGCAGCTCAAATTACTACAGGTATGTAGTAAATGTTAAAAAATTGAAGCAAAAGAAGTACCCAGATATGGAGATTATTCCATAATTCTAGATAAAATTTAACAACACTTAATCTGTCTAAATTCTGTAACTCCTGTAACTATAAAAATAGGTTAAAGTGAGTGAGGAAGAAGTAGCAGGACTATGTTATTTTGTCAGCTGGTATTGTCGAACACAAAATCAACATGAAAATTCAAAGCATAAGTGAAGACTGAACAAGGCATTCTGAAGTGACGAAATGCTGAGTAATCAAGCAGAAAGTTCAGTTCTAAAGTTCAGTTTTAAAATTTCTCTAGAAGTTTTTACTGAAATTATTCTCTCCTTCCCCTATCAATTCTTCATTGCTTTTCTTTTCAAACCTCTCAGTGCACCCTGAGTATATTCAGAGAGAGATACAAGACTTAATCAAAGTATTATTTATGTTTAAAGCAATGGATTGAGTGACACAAGAGAAGAACTCTAAAGCTGTGATTTGTTCAAAGTCAAATGATGTTCCAAGATGGATTTCAAATAGACTTAAGAGAGACAGTAGTAGTGAATTTAGGGTGGAAGGATGGAACAAAACAACAACAACAACAAAAATAACTTTGCCTAACATCTTTTTTTTAATTGATATATATACATACATATATATTGGCCTCAGAAGGTGAGGCTTTCATTTCAGCTGTATTGACATAATTTCTGGTTGAATTTTTTTTTTTTTACTATTTTATTTCCTGTATATTTATTAATACTTTCCCAAGAAACTTGGCAGTCTTAGTCTCTTTAATTTAGAACTTACTGCAGAAGTTAAAGTAAAATTACAAACTCTAACCTCTGTAGAGGGCCATTACTAATAACTAAAGAAGTCAAATTTATCTTCAAACTTACTATCAGTAGAATAAATGTTACTCCAAATGAATAAATCTGTTATTTTCAACTCCTATTAGCTAAAACATTGGTTGCTGCAGCACTTATTGGTGACCGGAGACTGTTTTTTCTATTCTTCTTTAATTCAAGTTGTATAAATACAGCTCCTTGTTTCTGTAAGTCTGTTTTTCTGGCCAAATGTGTTAAAATAACCTCACTATTATAGTGAGGCTATAGTGATAACTCACTAAAATAAATTGATTTGTATATCAGGATTTTCTATCTGATATTTATAAGTTTAGGTTCCTATTTTGAAATACTGGATGTTACATTTTAATTTGTCTAATAAGCATAGTTTAGAGAAGGAAATGAACTTTTCTCCTACTGGGTAACTGTAACTTATATCTTTATGGTAATACTGTCTGCATGTTTGGTTTTTGTTTTTGTTTTTTTTTGCATTTTGGATATGAATACTTGCAAACAATTCCTAAAAGCATTTAAAAGGTAGTCAGTGCTATGATGCAGATGAACTAGATGGAGTCTTTCTGAATGTCTTTGTGTTGGGTCTGTCAGGGATGGAGTCACCTTGCCCTGCAGCAGCCCAGACAGTGCTGTGCTCTGCACTCGTAGCTGGAACAGCACTGATATCACTCAGGTGTTTTGTCTATTGCTGCATAGTGCTGGCACAGCATCAGGACTCCTTCCAAAGCCTCCGAGAGCCAGCAGGCTGGGGGTGGGCAAGTAATGGGGAGGGGATATCACCAGGGCAGCTGACCTAAACCATCCAAAGGGATATTCCATAACACCTGATGTCACACTCAGCAATCAAAAGGGGGGCTCTCATGGGGGAGAGGGCTTTCCTTCTGAACAATCGCTACACGTTTTAAGGCCCTGCTTCCCAGGACATGGCCAAACATCGCTTGTTGATGGGAAGTAGAGAATAATTTTTTTTCCCTCTATCTGTGCTTCCGCGAGGCGTTATTGTTTCTTTCATTTCTTTTTCTCCCCTTTCCCTCTAATTAAACCATTCTCACCTCAAACCTCAAGCTCTCTGTGTTGTATTTTCTCCCCTTTCCTTTCTGAGGAGAGGGAGAGTGAGAGAGCGGTGGTAGAGCTTGGCTGCCCGCCCGAGTAAAATCATCAGTCTTCTATGAGCAAAAATTTACGTAACGCTGAATAAATTAAAATAACCTTTTGGCCAGTGCTTTCTGATGTGCTAGCATGTATTTACAAATGCCTTGTATCAAAACACAAGATGAGTGATAAAACTGATTATCTGTGAAGCAGTAGTATATATGTCAAATGACAAATAAGCTATCTTATGCTTATTTTTGCACTGGATTTGATTTTTTTTTTTTTTTTTTAATTTATTCATGTTCAATTTGTTCTTACAATGCCTCCCTTTCTCTCATTTTGTGTTATGGACTGATATATGGGCAAAAGTGTTATGATGTGGTACTGCAACAGATGCACCTTGTCCAGTCAACTAGGTGAAAAAGGTGGATTCACTGAAATGTTAATATTTGGTGAGGTGGAAAAAAAATACTGTGAAATTTCCTTGGATCAAGGATGAAATAAAGAAGGGTAAAGAAGAGAAAGTGGTAAAGTGTTCAGGCATAGGAATTACCTGGCATGTGTAATAAATGACCTGAAGCAGAATTAGCTACTTTGCACACAAATTACCTCATCTCTATTATCATGCTTCTGGCATAAATTCAGGTGTAGAAACGGGTTCATATTTTTGTCTGTGGAATAGAATCACAGGATCTGGCTTCCGTTTAAAACATGAAAAGAAGTCAAACCATTCATTGTTTGGCAAGACATTGTTTCTGTCTGTACCTGTGTGGTTGTTACTGTTGTTGTTTTTTTTTTTTTTTTTTTTTGTTCTTTTCATTGTTTGTTAACCACAGCTGCAGGCATCATACTTCTATCTGTAAAAAGAGCCACAAAATTTGTTCAATTTTTAATGTTATTTTAAAATGTTTTAGCAGAACCAGGAATGAAAATCTTAATTCTTCTTTTAACAATGGATTTGAAAGTTTGTTTAGAATTTGGCAGATGTCACCTTTTATAAAAAATTAAGTTGTCAAACTATCAAAAAAGGCAAAAAACAATATCACTAACAAAAATAAAAAAAAAAAATAAAAAAAAACTTTTATGCCTGTAGGTGGTACTTTTGAGAACATAAGTAATATTATTTTTCCTCACCAACAGCTTTTTAATTAGTCTCAAAATATTCTGTAAAATCAAGTGGAAAATACAGCACTTTTACTTTTAAATTAATCACATTCGCTCATTTGCAAAACATAATTATATCCCAGAAGATGTAAGATTTTCTGTGGCCTCCCACATACTGTGACATTGTTGACTTCAACAATATTTTTCTTGTCTTGATTTGAATGATGAGAAATGGTTCTTAGTGATGTTAATGATTGTTAGTAATGGCTGATGTTTCAGTTTTCTACAGGACTTTCTTTGACTGTGTTTGCTTCCAGTCTTTATAGAAAATCCAGGTTTTGTTTTCTATCCTGGTTCCAAGTACCATAGTCAAGGTTGGGCATCTGAAATATTGAACTCTGGTATATCTGCTTGCAGATTCCATAAAAACTAGTATTTGTCTTCTGTGTTACATATGAGTGTAAAATACCAATAATTTCATTCACAGAACAGAACGTAAATGAAATAAACCTGTTTGCAGCCATATGAGAGTTACTGCAATAACTCTTTGGCAACCTTATTCTCAAGCAGGACATCTTATATGCACTTTTTTTGAGAGAGGTGTTTATTCACCTCTCTCCTATTCTATTAAAGCTACAATGCTTCCTCTTACCCCTAAGTTTTATGTTGGAAAGTTACCTGACAGATTAATTAGTTGCTGCTTTAGACTATTTGAAACAAAAGCTTCATTGATGCATAGAAGTTTTAGAAGATACTGTTCCATCAAGTCAATAAGCATTGCTGTAATATATTTTGTCAACAACTTGCAGTTATGGCATGAAAATGAAAGGCTAAGTGCTAAAATTTTTACTAACTACACTCCTTTTCGTTTTCCCTCTCCCCCTGCTTTCTTTGCATGATAGGCTGTAAATGTTCTGTTAACAGAGCACTGGTTCAGTAAGTCTTGAAATTCTTTTTGGCAATGGTACTTAAAGTTTGTATTATTACAGATAAAACATTTATTTTTCAAGAAAGTTTGCTGTTAGTGAAGTTTTTTGCTTGCAGTCATGGGTGGAAGTATTCTGCAATGTACAGATGATAAATACTTTACTTCCTGAAGGTAGCAGTCGTAGATGGATTATGCTTGAGATGTACCAGTGCAAGCTCCCGTATGAAAACTGAATTTTATCCTTGGCAGCAGTGATTAGGCTTTCTGTTTTCAAACTGTAGTACAAAATTCTTGCTAAGAAACAAAACAAACTGTGCCACAACCATCAAAAACTGCTGCCTATAGTATGGAAGAGAGGAGTGAGCTAAATCAGTGCCTTTTAATGGAAGACTCTTTAAGAACTGATGTAAAACAGTCTATTGGTTTATTCCCATTTTCTTTTGTACGGTGGAGTGTTTCATATTTGCAAAATAACTTAATCGTTACCTGTGTTAGTTCCTTCTTAAGAGAGCAGCTTATAGCTACATAGCCACTTTATTTGTTGTGTAAACAATGAATGCTTTTAGAAAGTAAAAATTTGAAACTGTTTATGCAGATTTAAATACCAATTTATCATTTTCATGCCAAATAGCGCAGTTTTATATTGGGATATGAAATTTTTTTACATGAGCCTTTTTACTGACTTTTTTACTTTTGTTATTTTTCCTCTCATTTAGTGTTTTACCATTTCCATAAAATATGGAAATATTTTCACATTTATTCTTAGAAGATGGAGATGATGAAACAGCTAATGCCTTATGCTTATAATGCTACAACTTGTATTATTTTGCTCTGTGGAACAACAATGATGTCAGCCTTCTCCCTTATCATTTCACATGAATTATGAACTCATTTCACATGAGTTATGGAAGAGGATTTATTTTTCACTATCCCAAAAGATGTTGGGAGATGAGAAAATCATCAGTGGGGTGAAGTTGATTTTTATAAAACTTTCAGAATTAGGCTCTATCAAACCTGTCCATCATGCCACAATTTAAAGCCTTAACCAGCTTGCTAAATTTGAATGCTAGTTATGACACCTTTTTTTATGGTATGACTACCTGTCAAGGTATGAATCCATGAAATTAATTTCTTCTAGTTGATCAACTGGCATAAGATGGATGATGTTTCTTCATCCCTTTGACTTGGACTTTTTAGAATAGGAAATTAGTAGAAGAAGGTTGTCAGTCCCTTTACAAATTTCAGACTTTTTCAGACAGTGAGAAATTATCTTCATTAGAAGACAGAATTAAAGAGAATAGTGAAATACTGACAAGTTAGGAGTAGAAGAAAAGGTGGAGATGAATATATCTTTGATTCTGAAATAGTCTTGAAAGCTGTCATTAAGTTATAAAGACAGAAATCTTAAACTTAGCAAGCCAAATTACCAGCTGCACCCACATTTATTACCTGAATGTTAGGTTTTATGGGGTTCCTCATTTACACATAGGTATACCAGAAACCAAAGTATACAGCCCTATTTGCTGAAAATCTGAAAGTGGTCAGGAATTTCTAGTAGTAAGAAATCAGCTTGCAATACTTGTGTTTTTTGTTGTTGTTGTTGTTGTTGTTTTGTTTTGTTTTTTGAATTGTTAAGAGCCCAGAAACTATGACTAGACAAAAGTATCTTACCCAACATGTAGTGTTGGTGTTTACTACATCATCATGAGATCTGCTGAAGAATAAGTATGAAATTGAGTTTTTTCTGAAAGTGTTTAAATCTCTCTCACATACTATTCATAGAGCTAGTTGAACATTAGCTGATGAATCGAGACCATTTCTATGTCTAAAATTGTCACATCAGTGTTAGCAGTTTTTTTGTTTGTTAGTGTCTTTTTTTTCTTTTTTTTTCCTTTTTTTTTTTTTTTACTCATGCATTCAGAATACATTCAGAATTTGTCTGCTGGTGAAGATCTGAAATCATAGCTATTCAGTAACACTTTCAATATTTATATTGACTGAAGACAAATATTTCTGCCAATGCATTATTTGAATAATTTAATTTTATAGTAAGCAGTAAGCATCTGACTCTTCTTATTTTACCTCTAGAGTATTCCAAGATAGCAAAGAAAAAACATGCCATATTTGTTGCATTTTATTGTACCAGTCTCCCACATGATGTACTAATTTAAGCAAGATTTTTATATATAGTTCCTAACACCTTGCTAAAAGTTGTTTTCATCTGAAAGAAGTAGTAACAATACTTCCTAATCTTACTCAAAATATTTGCCCAACATAACATATGCCATAATTCAGTTTCCAAAACTGAAATGTGTTTTTTTTTTTTTTTTTTTTTTTTTCCTGCAAGTTATTACAGTTCTTCTGAAATATATTGTACAAAATTAGCTCACATTCAGAAGAGATAGCTGCTTTAGTAATTGTGATTCTTATTTCCAGGAGTTTTGCAGTGAATATAATCCTTCCACAACCATGTATTACTTGCCCATTGGAGTAACCATAGAAGTTTAACTTTTAATTTAGTATTAATTTAATTTAGTATTAGTTTTTGAAAAGATCAGTGAGTCTGGTATATGCTTTTAAGTTAGTATCATTGGATGAACGGCAGAAAAAGTTGAAAAGTTGGACTCAAAAACAAGTGACTGGGGTTTTAGATTTTGTGTTTTTTGTTTGTTTGTTTTTGTTTTGTTTTGAAGGAGGTGGTATGGGGGAAAGAAGGAACAATTTTAACATTGCTATATTGGTCAGCCAACTTTGGGCACTTATTAAGGACATTGATTTCATATAGATTATTGCTTCATCAAAGGTATGAAGAGTAGAATGAGTTTTCAAGTATTTCAGAAATCTTACATTTCACATGACCACAGAAATATTGAAATAGTGATTTCTGTTTGATCAGAATCTGACTTCTAGAAGGGGAAAGACAGCAGGAATTGTGAAGGTCAGTGTTGGTCATTTATGAACCCAGAAATGTGTTTCACTCTTTTTTTTTTTTTTTTTTGTCTCCTCCTTTGAATGCAAATTGTAATTGGATAAGACGATTAGGTCCTTTACTACTCTAGACATATAAATATTGGCCCAAATTGAATTCTAACAATTAGTGGTATTCTTATGATAATCTCTGTGGTTCTTTGTCATTATTTTTTCCTCCAAATTACAGAAGATAAGAATCACAGAATCACAGAATTTCTAGGTTGGAAGAGACCTCAGGATCATCGAGTCCAACCTCTGACCTGACGCTAACAGTCCCCACTAAACCATATCCCTAAGCTCTACATCTGAACGTCTTTTATAGACTTTCAGGGATGGTGACTCCACCACTTCCCTGGGCAGCCTGTTCCAGTGTCTAACAACCCTAAGAATCAAAAAGAAATCAAAAGAATCAAAAGACTGAAAAAAAAAACTTTATACTGCTAATAATTCCTAAGGTTTCATGAGATCTGATTACTGTTTCTTTGTTTGAACACAAACCTAGCACTGGTCAGATATTATGAAACGTTAAGAATGTTAGTTGCTTATATGGTTTCTCTAAACTGCCCTGGTTTTATTTTAAATTATACAATAATTTATAACTATTGCAATTACAATTGTGTTGTAATTGCAATAATGACATAATTACAATAATAAAAATATATCACAATTATGAAATTTATAAAAAAATCACTTAAAATATCTGTACATATATGTAACGTGATACTTGCTGTGGCTCAAAATAGTGTTTTGAAGACCTATCATGAGAAATTTTAGTCATCCTAATGCTGATAGGATGCACACGTACAATTTCAGAAGTACATTTTCATAAATTTAATAAATCCTTTATGTGAATGCTATATTTAGCAACATTTTAATCACTTGCTATTTCATCTTGGGGGATAATTTTGTTCTCTGTAAACAGGTCATTCATTCCAGTCTCAGCCTAAAAAACTTCTTAGGGTTATGTCCTAATATACTCTTTCCTGCAACAGTTGTGTATAGGATGACTGCTAAAAATGAAGGAAGAACTAACATAAGAAAAAAAATCACCTGTGCCACACCTGTCTAGTACATGTTCATAAACATTACAATACAGTTATTAATTACATGACATAGTGTTATTTCCTTGGGATCTTTGCCTCATTTAGCATGCAGATTGAATGGCACACAGTTAATGATGCAGCTGTTCAATATTTATTTTTATTTTCACTGTTTAATGAGTGAGTACCTCCCTTACTCATTTGCTGCAATCTCAAATATCATGGCAAATTGGCATGGGAAACTCCAGTTCCCTGTCTCATCCACTACTTATTCTCTTTTGTCTATTGAAGCTGAAATTAGCAGTGCTACACTAATGTAAAAACAGCTTTATCTCATGTTTACAAATAATAACTCAAAGGTGTTCATTTGCGTCAAAACAATTTGGCCCAGAATAAAAGCAGATCAAAAGATCCCATATTATTACTTTTATATCCATTAATCACTGTGCCCCACTGAGTTGGAGATTTTTTATTTTATTTTATTTTTTTTCAGGCTGCTGAGTTCTCTGAAGTCAGTCCCACAAGACCATTCTAAGCATGGAATAATTATGATGCTATCCTTGTCTTGAAGTCAGTGATTATTCCCCCTAGAATCAATAAAAATCTGTGCTGCTTTACTTTGCAAAGCTGCCTGTAAAGACTGACTATTAACAAACATGAGAAATTTAAACCCTTAGAATGAATCTTAGCCTCATGGAAATCAAGAGAAATACTACAGTTACATATGATTACAAAGGTTCAGCATCTAAAATCATCTTCGAACTTGAGGAAAATTCATAACCTTGAGCTCTGCTGAAACTTAACTAGATCTTTTTCTTCCATATGTATATTTGGAACAGAACGGGTAAGATGGACTACTGAAACATTTGTTTAAATGAAGTCGCAGTAATTTAGGAACTTTCTTGTATTCCTGCTAGTATATTTGCTATGTTCCACAATCCCTGCCACTTGGCATACCTACAAAAAATTGAGTTTTCTGATCAAAAAATGAATGAAAAGAAACACATTACCTGTTTCTGCAGATGGAACTCTGAATGTTCAATTCCACAGGGCTAGGTTGTAATTCTAACAGGAATAATTGACTGACATGAACTGATGAAAACTCTACATTTAAAAGGGGAATTTTGATTTTAGTAATTCCTTTTAAGTACAATTGAAGAAAAAAATCAGCACTTAGCCTTATGAAAGTTGTGACAAAAGTATGAAAGTACCTCAATTTATTGAATTTCCCCCGTACATTTTCTTCTCAGACCAAGAAAACCTTTTTGTCATGAATGTCATGGAATTTACATTTGATGTTTCTCATCTGTTCAAGGACTGTCTCTACAGATGTAACTTCTGTTCTTGCTGTGGTTGTCAGTTAATCAAATGTAGATTGTGGGACTGTGAATAATGAACTTAGTTACTAATCTGCAGTAGAAGGCATATTTGCTGTTTTGCAGAAGTGTGAAATAGTGCATAGAAATAAAGAGAAAAAAAAAGATTAAATGCTATTTAAAACAACAACAAAAAAGCAACCATCACCACCAGTTCTAAGAAGGTCATTTAAAATAAATACTTTTTTTAAAGTCTTAATAAAAATTAAGACTTTCCTAGAAGAAAACACAAACTTGAAGTTTGTACCTGAAGTTACATTTCAGATTTTCATTTAAAAAAAAAATATATATATATCTTCCTCTCTAACCAATGCTGGAATTTCTTGCAAGATGAAATTTCAGGATAGATACTGAGGATATGCCCTTTAGTATAACACCTGGAGTGCCTTTGAAATTTTTGTTTTTCCTCATACCAAGTTGGTTCTACTGACACTTGTGTTGTTTGTGTTTCTAGTGGCCACTTAGGAAATGTGTTTACCCTGCCCTGGGTTTATTTTATTGAGATATATATATATATGTGTGTGTGACTGTCATTTGTCAAAAGTAAGAAATGTTTTTAGTTCCAAGATATTGTCTGGGGGACTGCAGAATCTGAGTTACATCCCCATTTCTGTTGTGAACTTCTTTTGAACCTATAGGTTATGATGCATGTCATGAGTGTACTTTTTGATAAAGCATACGTCTCTTCTTGAACTGACATTACACCCACATTGTTTATGTGATAATCTGTTCATATTCTAAGTGATTTCCATACTGAAAAGAACAATGTCAAGCCAAAAAATAAAAATAAAATAAAAAAATCAATAGACATGTGCATGTTTTCTTAATTTGTTCTATATCCCAGCTGTGTTATCTCAGCTGTCACAAGGTAGCTGTATCAATATTCCCCACAAAGTTTACTTTTTCAGAAAGAGTTTTATATTAGAAGTGGCACTCTTATTTAGGATAATTTCCCATGTGTAGCTATTGATTCTGCCAACAGTGAAATTTCTTCAAATCCTATGAATTACTTTTGACATTTTTACACTAGCATAAAATTGTGTTACATTTCTTAAATGTTAAACATCAATTAGTTCTATGTACTCAATCCCCCTGAAGTAATTATAGTTCTGTAAGAGAAACTCACAGAACAGCCAAAGGCTGTGTGTACTGTACTGTACAAGCCAGAGAATAATTGTCTTGCATGGTAGTGTCAGGAAATGTTAAGTGATTCCAAGTTGAATTTGCTTGCTGATGTCATTTATTTTTTAAAAAATTTCTGGGGAGTATAAGGAAGAACACAAGGCCACATGAAGACAAAAAGAATCATGGCAGTTCCTCTTTTGGTGATAAATAAACAATGTTGTCTTGATAAATATTATCCTTAAAAACTCAAGCTTACTTTTTCTTAAGCTACTGATACTTTCTGTTAGGAGAGATTTAAGGTAGTGACAAAGTCATGCATTAATGCACAGAGAAGATGCGTGTAAAAGCACTAACATAAACGATATCAAAAATAAGTTATCAGACTGTGAGAAGGTGTGAGAATAAGTAAGAGTGGAAGTTCAGCTTTTGATTGCCACCCTAGCACTTGAACTTCACATCTTCACATAACATCAGAGTGATATTAGAGGACTAAGCATTTTTTTTAATAATGATATGCAGATGCTTTGGACCTCCTTTATGGTTAGTGTTCACTTGTATGTAAGGGTTTGTAGTTCTGTTTCTTTTTTCTTGGGAAAAAAAAAATCATCTATTTTTTTTTTACCCTTGGTAATTATAAACAAGTTTCTTCTCTGACAGCAAGAGAAACCCTGAATGGAAGTGTTAAGAGGTAACAAAAAAAAAAAAAAAAAAAAAAAAAACCTATTCCATGACAGCAATGACAAAAAAAACTTGGAAAACCTATCCCTTTCAGAGATGCCCTAATCTGATCATATTTTCAGTGGGACTGATAGAGTTAATTCTATGTAAGAAGTGTCTATTTTTCCTCTTACCTATTCCAGGATCCATCTAATCATCTATTAGAAAGTGATTTGTATACCTTGTTCAGCTGTTAGTGATTATTACTATTTGTAATATTGAATTTCCAGTATTATATTATTTTGCATTGTCAGCATCTTGATGGGAATGATTGGATACTCTTGTCTTTTAATTTCTTATGAAGGCTTTAAGTTTCAAGAGGGCTGGGGAAACTCAGGCTCAATCTTCATGTTGTTATAGAAGTTATTAGAAGCTAGCACCCTCTTTTTGGCACCTTAGCTTTTTCACAATAGAGCCATTCATTTATTTGAATAGGAAGAGCATTGAGTTACGATACTAAATAATAAATAAATAAATAAAACACACACACACAAAAATATATATAGAGATGGATTTTTAAAAGGAATACAATTCTTTTCTTCCAGGGCACAAACCAGTATCTATTGGAAGCTGGAATAAAACTTTCTCTGGGGACAAGTTATCTCATAACTGCCTATTGCTTTGTCTTTACCTGATATTACTGCATATTTCTATAGTAGTGAGCCCAGGGCACCTGATGTTTGCTGATATCCCTAAGGCAGCCGTAAGACTCCTTAACATTACTATGCCACAAAAGACAGCCAGTGATCAGATTGTATTATGATTATGGAAATGACCAGTGTAATAAGTAAGCGTAAAACAAGCCAATATCTCCTTTCTTTAAGGAGGAGTTATGAGAACTACGTTTCAGAAAATAGCTGAAAAAGGTCTAGATTTCTGCTCAAGTCAAAGCACTGCCTGAGGAACCAGTTAACTGGTTTTCACTTTTTATTTTTCTCTGAAGTTGATAGGGGACAGTATGGATCTATCTTTGTTATGAAGAGTATTAAAATAATTTTGTTTTGTAAAATGAACTTTGCTGTTAACATTGTCTTTATTTCTCAAGCAATCATAGGGTTCTTATCCTACCAAATTTATTGAATTAAACGTATATTTCTTCACATTGATAGCATTAAGCTTCTAGATTTTGTTGTATCAAGTTAATCAAGTTGTATCAAGTTAATTGACTTAATGTATTAAGTCAATTGGATTTTTTGTTCATTACTCCAAGTATAGAGTTTCTTGCCTAATGGGGAATTGCGTGTATGCAGGTATGTATGTTTCAAAGGGCACTTTTGACATTGAGTAGCTTTTCATTGGTAATTTTCCCTCACAGCTTATTATATTTCTCTGTGGTTTTAACATGGATATTTTTCAAAGTAAAAGGCCTATTTATTCAATGCTATTTTGGAGTAGTTAACCAAGTGATACAGAAAGGCATCCAGAAAAATGGAGGAATTGTGTTGCAGGGAATCAAAAAGAAAATGCAAATATGATACAAAACAAAAAGTTGATGCATGTCAAACTGCAACTTTAAAAGTGTAAAAAATTACAAGTAAGAAATCATTTGCTTTATTATAGTTAGAATACCAATAGTACTGAATTGTCTGGAGCTTAAGTATGGTATTAAAAGTTGTTCAGCTAAATTTTGAAAAATTTAATTTGACACAAGAAATGGAAAATGTAACAAAGCTGTGGAAAATCATCTACACTTGAGGTCCATTTGTTCAGGTATATGGGTCTAATTCTCATTAGAAGTAGCTGTTTTTACAAAAATGCAATGTGATTGGTGATTCTTTGAGACAAAGGATGGGTTTATTTAACAAAGATTTTGTATATGTAGCAGTTAGCAAGTTCATATAGTTCATATAGTATTTTCCCCTCTCTTCTTTTTTTTTTTTCTTTTTTTTTTTTTTTTTGTGGGCTTCAGAGGGTGAGGAGTCTTCCTATCACTTACAAAATATGACTATTAATGTGTAATTTTGTGTGAAACATGCTTTCTGTCACATATTTCCATCCCCATAGCAAGTCACAGATGTGGTAGAACAGTGTTTTTATCTTTATCTCTGAGTTCATATAAGAATTTGTCTTTACAAAAGTTTTTTGTATTGTTGTTGCAGAACCAGTGTAATTATAACAAGAACACTACTGTACCATGTATTGCATAGACACTAACAAAGACACTTTATTTGTCGTTGAAGAATTTATTTCAACATGGAAAGTGCTTTATTTGTATGTGTTACAAAGAACTGGGAACCACATCATCAGGGTCAGAGTCCTGGAAACTATCTGTGTCTCTCTATATAGTTTAATATATGTATATTAAAAAAAAAAATAAAAAAAATAAAAAAAATATTCCACAATCACTCTTCTCTTTGTCCCTACACCAAAATAAAATAAAATAAAATTATCTTTTCATTACAGTACTCTAACTTATTTCACAGCTGGTGCAATGTATTTAGCAGTTCTTAGCACCGCTATGTATTTTCCACTGTAGTAAAGGTCATAACATTGTATTGGGAACAATATTAGTGACTTTTTCAGGGACGAAGTGTGCAGTGAAATACAATGACTGCCTGAAGAGCTATTGTTTCTTTGGCCCACTTGGAATAGGAATTTCAGTTTGCTTGAAAAAAAAGAAGTCTGTTAGACCTAAAAGTATGAAAACTTGAATGT
This sequence comes from Anas platyrhynchos, assembly GCF_047663525.1. Classification (NCBI taxonomy): domain Eukaryota; kingdom Metazoa; phylum Chordata; class Aves; order Anseriformes; family Anatidae; genus Anas; species Anas platyrhynchos. The sequence continues at coordinate 41,030,940 of NC_092590.1, forward strand.
TTGAGAACGTGATTTAGATGATTAGACTAAGCATAACATGCACATAACTGAAGATGGTTAATTTGAAACATAAATGAAAAGGAATAATGGAGCTACTGAGCTAGCTATGTCCTTTCTATTTAAAAATACTTCTGTAAATCCTTAAACAGGTATGGAAAATCAGGTCCTTGTAAGAAAAATAAGTGAGATTGTATTTAAAACTTTATTATTGAGGATGTTCTTAACTTTCTATATCACATAGTAACCTTCAAGAAATAAAAAAAAAAAAAAAAAAAAAAAAAAGATTATGGTGAAATAGATTGTATTTACTCTTATTTATGCATATGCAAAAAATATTATAAATCATATATAGATTTTTGTGTAAGGAATATTTTAGAGAAAGATCATTTGCATAAAAGCAAGCTTGTCTCCTTGCTACTGTTTTCTGCCCTTAAGACCCTCATATGCTTTTGTTGGTAATGCACAGAGACTTTCAGATCAGTCAGATGTTACAAAAATGTTTACATTTTTCACTTGGAAGTCCTTATCAGGAAGACCTGATAAGGTCAAAAGAAACTGGGTAGTTCATCTGAAGTACTTTTGACCAGAATAGGAAAAAGGGAAAATGCTGTTGTGTAACTTCCTAAAAATGCCAGTTTAAGTGCATTTCTGGAGGTATAGACATTCTGTGAAACTTACAGACTAAAGTCTCATTGATTCTCTTGTTTTATTAAAACATTTCATAACAGTCTGTAAACTATTAAGCATTCTTTTCCTGCTGATTACTCCACGTGTAGTCATAAAATGTCTTTGTGATGGGATAAAGCCAGGTTCTACAGCACTAGAGAGATGTGTATACCCTGTTATGAAAAAAAAAAAAAAAAAAAACTATATGGAAAAAAAACACAATGGGAATTCCTCAATTTTGTTTTGTAGGTTGCAATAGTGCTACTAATAATACAGTAAATTTTATTTGTCCTGAACCTTCCATGGCCAGTTAGATGTGTCATCCAATGCAAGAAATAAGAGTATAGCAAAAATAATGACGTTTCTCTTTTTAATTAATATGATGGAATGAAAGTATACCTGTTTAATATCCTAACCCTGCAGTCTTTCTTGTGTGTATATATATGTATCTGCTATGATTGTCTTTCGGTCATGGAAAAACCCATATAAATAGTTATTTGAATGATCATTTTTATGAAATGTCCCTAAATTTCCTACTTAGGATTTATCTGAAGAAAAATGGAAATGCTACATCCAAAGACATCTAGATTAAATCTTTGCATTCCCCTGATACTTCTGGCTTCAGTCTAGTAACTTGAGCGTTGCTAGATGCACCTGCATGCTGAAAGGTTTTTGCTGGTTATGGAGAATCAGTTCTGCACTTTGTAAATCTTGTATGGAAGCTTTGGGCTGTCTGAAGTTCACACAGGTTTTCACCAAAGAAAAGACACTTTTACTTGTGTGCATTTTTCTTAAGGATATTTTGATAGGCATCTGCAAAATATTGGGAGATTAAATATGCAATATTGTTTAAGACAAATACAGGAATTCTTCACAAAGTGTAACATCTGTAAAAAAAAAAAAAAAAATAAAAAAAAATAATCACCTCTTCACCTGCAGGGGCTACAGTTTGTTGAAATGATTACCCTGAGTATAGACTCTTCAATGTATTTCAGTGTTGCCGTTCAGACATTCTGCTGTTCTGCTCTTGAGAGCAGCAGAATAGAAATCTGTTTCAAGCATTATCATCAGTGGCACAAGACTAAAGTTTTGCAGGATTTGGTAATGAAGTTAATCTGAGAAGTGTCAAGAAGAGAGCAAAAAGGACAGGAATGACAGACTAAGCGGGTATCAAAAATTAACTGCTGCTAAAAAGGGTGAAGGAAACTGAGTATTTAAAAAAAAAAAAAAAAAAAAGGAGAAAAACAGAGGAAATGAGAGGGAGGAAATTTATTCAGTCTGTAGTGTTGAAATAAAACGTATGAACAAAGCTGTGAAAAGGAATTTGACAACATGTGGAATGAGGAATGGAGATTTGTTTCAGAAATGATGATACATTATTCAAGACAATAAGTTTTGTCAGAGTAGGTAGGATAGATATAAAGAATACTGACAGTTTGCTAGGTAGCAGCTAGGCTGTTTTAAACAACAACAACAAATGTTGTTTAATAGAGAATACAATGAATAAGAAAATTATCCCTACTGATACAGTTGAATATACATTTCATAAAATTATTGGAGGTAACTAAATGAGTACAGCTTCATCAGTTTTCCATTTGAAAACATGACAGGAAGCTAAAAAGTTTGTGTATGGTAGCTGGGAAGAGAAATGCTGCAACCCTCTTGCTTGTTTCTGTTTGCAGGGCATGTTATATGTGGGCTTCTGACACTGTGCTGCTATGAAACCTTCTTCAGATGGGCCTTACTCATAGACTGGGGTACACAAGATGTGATACAGCCCTTTTGTGAGGGGAAGGTGGGTTGCTGTTTCTGTGTGTGTGTGTTTTATATGGTGATGCACAATGTATTTCTTAGCAAAGTGGTAAGTTTTATACAAGATACTGATGTTACTTGACAAGGAAGACATCCAGTATAAAATGTGCTTTTAGTGAAGTACCCATTGAACAAGGGGTGTGTTTTTTTTTTGTTTTGTTTTGTTTTGTTTTTCTGAATCAATTTAACTAGTATAATCCATTTTGATTTTTAAATAAACATCAGAATACTGTTTTCTGAAACTTAACAGATTGTAGCATAATAAGAGCAATCAAAAGTAAATAAATCTTTGCTAGTGACATCCAGGTTTTCTACACAAATAAATTCAAATATTTGTTAAAAAAAAAAAAAAAGAAAAAAAAGTAGCATCATTTTTAGAGACAACTGTACTTTTATTTTTTTAGCATATTAAGTTAAATTCATTAGCTTGTCCTGACTTCAGGTGTATGAAGTTAATTCATTCTAGTATGTACTGTCCTACGGAAGGAGACGATTGTTAATCAAATATTTGTCCTCAAAGATTTGAATGTTAAATGTTACTTATTTTTATATTCTTTGTAATTCTCAGAAGTATAATTATCAGGACATTTGAATGACATTCTATTGGGTATTGAGGAATACATACAAAACTTATCAAGAGTAACTGTCTGTTCTTTTTCCCTGGTTTTGGGAGTCATGCTTTATGTGGTCACATTGTTTTGTTTTCTTTTATGTAAGTAGTTATGTATTCGTTTAAAAGAAAATAAGTGGAAGCAAAGGATAAGGTATGGAGTTTTCTAACAGTAGAGCTGTGTAGATTTTATTTCCGCATCAAACAGTTATGCCACCACTATAGACTCTCCTGATGTGTTTAACCTGAATGAATAGGCAGTTTTTCACACCTCTTGGGCCTGGCTTAGGAAAAAAATAAAAGAGGTAAATAAAATAAATGAATGTGCATCATTCCCTTCTATCAAAGGGAAAAATTCTCTGTAGTGGCTTCAAGGCAGATCGCAGCACTGTGTTTCAGTTAGACTGTGGTCAGTTATTGGCACCTCAGTTTACATTTAGTTTGTTGGGCTGTTGTCAATAGTCATAAAACATTTTTTGCTCCTATTGTTTTGAATTTCTCGAAGCCAGTTGACAGTTTCCTATTCTGCCTTGAATACAGGCTCCTCTTCCCAAAAGAGTAGGAAAGGGCAGGATGGTCATGGACTGTACTCTTATCATATTGATGTAGAGGAATGAGAACTTTTTGTCGTTTCCCGTACACTCTTCCACATTTTATCAAGCTTAGAAAAAAAAAACTCTTGTCTACCTTCAATTTTCCTTTTTCCACTCTGCTGCCTCTCTTCATTCTTGCCTTCCATTTCACCTTTAAAGCAGATTCAAATGAAATAAAGGGAAGAGTAATGTGAGATGATGGTAGTGTTATGTTTCTGTTCAGAGGAGACAGAACTATAAAACAGTCTTCTTACATAAGTACATAATGTTTTAGTGTCCTTGCTATAATAATGACTTAGTGTTTTTTGTTTTTGTTGTTTGTTTTTTTGTATGTGTGTTTCTAGGTTTATTTTCATATTTATTTTTTTCTTTAAGTTTTCTCATCGACTTGTATATGATGGAAATTCTGGGAATGTACAATAGATTCTTTGTCTCACAGAAGGCTAGGTAAAATGATAATGATGAATTACTCCTATATGAATTAAATTTCCTTATTATTTTTGAAAGTGACATAACACAACAAATGAAATTTCCACAGAACAAATCAGTAGATATATTTCAATCTGGATCAGGAGGAAAAAAATATTTTATAAAAGAAGAGTTGAGGGGAATACATCCTGAATTTTGTACATCTTGAAATAAGCAATATCTGAGTATTGGGGATATTTGAAGAGATAAGTCTCATGATACTTGAAGATGAGATGTAACTGGAATTAAAGACTAAGTAGCAGAGGAAAGATGGTAGTAGTGTGAATAGAAGCAGACAAGCAATACAACAATAATAGCGTCGTAGGTAAATTAAGTAATTTACTTGAAACCAATGTGTCCTTAGACAGAACACTTATTTGTTCTGTCCTCATATCTTATCTGTGTGCAGCAATATTTTGCGGATTTTGTAGAAAGCTACCATAGTTCAAAATGTATAGGAAAACTATCTGAATTAACCCTGCCTTCTCATTTTGGGCTGGATGACACACCAGGTCCAAAGTTGAAGCTTGGAAAATACAGATATATGCAACAATACTGTTTCAATAAGACATGAAACTGGATCTCCTGAGCCTCCTCTTAAGTAATAACATGCCTTCTTATAGACTAGGTTGTTGTAGTCTCCTGTTATTCCTCCTTAGTGTAATTTTTTCTCCAGTGAAAAAAAATCTGTCTCCCATGAAAACCAATATCACACAGAGGCAGACTATATTAGAATGTATCCCATTAAATATAACCTCAGGTTGTGCACTTCAGATGAAATGGGTTTCCCAACCCATCATTAAAGCACACTATGACTTAGATCAACATAATGAGCAGCAGTGCCTGAGGCTGTTGTATCTATTCTAACACAACGGACTTGGTCTAAACATTTTCATAGTCTATTAATTTGCATCTAAAAGAGTACAAATAAGACATAATGGGAATTACATATTAATTCTCTTTTGTTTAATGTGAACTAAAGATAGTTAGCTGACTATTCAGATTAAATCAGTTTGTGTGTTTGAAAAAAATGCATTTTTTTTGTTTACCTGTGCAAGTATGCTTTCTAATTCTGGTAAGAGTCCATTTTGGTAGTAATTATGATGTATTATGAAAATTATATGGGATCTGAATACACATCGGATTTAATAATAACAGCTTCTATTAAATAGATGCATGTATGCATACATGTGCATGCACACACACTCCTGCTCTGAAGATGTTTGAAAATTAATCCAGGATTTAATGAAAACTTCCTCAGTCCAGTTCATAGCTTATGTTGTTTGGGATAAGTAGAGAACAAATACTACAATATGATCTTCCTGGAAAATATTTGAGTGCAGTTAATGAAGGCTCTGTTTATATAGCGTGATAAAATGACTAAATTAATTACCAGCAAAGGTGATTTGTGGTATGATTGTGGACAATACAAGAAGTCCATGGTCTGTCAGAAGTTATTTTTATTAATACAGCTCTCCTAGAACAATGGAAAGTGAGTTGTCCCTTTGCTGAATTAATGAAGTTGATTTAAAAAACAAACAAACAAAAAAAAAACAGCCCACTATCCTGACTTCCTGTAAATACTAACATTCTGCCATGCCATATCCACTGTGTTTATATCTGTTCAGTGAGGATGAAGGTTGTTGTTTTGTTTTTTTTTTTAACCTTGGACTCCAAAGATTTTGAGTTAGAGGTGAAAAAAAAAAACACTTCTGTTTTTCAGCAGATGTGTTCTGTTATAGTCTAGTTTGGATGTTGCCATACCCTAAGTATACTTCAGTAAGCAATCATATTTCCTGAAGCCATCTCACTCAAGAGATCTGTCTTCTCTGGGTTCTAATGACAGTTGAACTTGCAAAGAAAAAGTATTCAGATTGTTAAGCACACTTATTTGCTTGAATATTTTCTTGTTTTTCATATCAATAGAAATACAAATACAGATGTTTCTTGTATTTTCCTTTCTTGAGTAAATAAAATTCCAATAAAATTGGACAGAATTAAGAAGACTTTTGGTGGAGAGGATATTAAATGATACTCATGCATTTTTATTTTATTCAGTCAATTGTGATTATCTCACAATATTCATTTTAGGTACAGCATATGTAAGAGACTAGTGCATATATACGTGTGTGTATGTATATATATATATATATATACACACAACATATAATATATATAATATTATATATGTAATATAATATATATTATATATTATAACATATCTAATATATAAAATATATATTATAATATATAATATATATTATATGTTATAATACATATATATATATATATATATTTTTTTTTTTTTATTTTTTATTTTTTTTTTTTTTACATTTCCATGAAGGACTATGTGAGGTATGGTTTGAGTTCACATTTGTAGGATGTATTTTAAGAAAGAGCTTTTTTGGTTTGTTTATCAAAGGAGTAGAATTTTGTGATCCAGATATTAGCACCCAACAGTTACTTTCTAGGACTGTGTTGTATTGACTATGTACACTGTGTTGGCAGAAAACATGGTTAAATCTTTTCAGTTGTGGGGAGTGAGGGGGGAATCTTTTTGTATGATTTGCACAGAGCTTTAATAACATTTGTCAATGTTATTAATTTGTCGTCAGCAATATAAGTTCATAGCAAGGTATCAGGTATGCTTTCATATTGGTATGACTGTCTTTTTTTTTTCTCTTTTATCTGTTTTGCACAAAATCATATGTGATGCAGTTTGCATGTGATAAACATTAAAAAATAAATAATAATTATTTGGTTTAAAGTGATCTGTCTCATCTAGGATATTACTGTTCAGACTGTTGGGACATCTGAGATTGTAAGCAGATACTTTAAAATGACTATTCCTGCTTTGGAAAGTTGGTTTACTCCTGCACTCGGAGACTTAGGAGGTTTTTTTCTTGTTCTATTTTACACTGTCTGCATAATCTGAATTTTCTATTATTTATCTTTATTCCTTTGTGTTTACACCAAATTAGGAAGGGATGCCTTAGCAAAACTCTTAAAACATTTAGCAATAGATTTAAGTAGCTGTCTTTGTGCCAAGACAGCTGGCAGAACTTCCATTGTCTTTTCCAGAACTGGGGTTGTTTTTCACCTTCTGTTCCTTTACAGATGTGCAAGTCCTTCATTTACTTTGCTATGCATTTAAGAAAATATTTCTATAAATTCTTGGAATTTCATGCTTTTTGTTTGGGAAATTGAATGAAAATGGACTGGATTTGATGTGACATGTCTTATGTTTTCATCAGAATTGTTTTTCTTTTCATATTGAGGTTTACTGTAAATTTTGAAAATCCTTCTTAAGTGATGAATAGATAAATTTATGAAGCAAATTTATGAAGCACCTTTTTCTGTGGAGAATGAAGAGAAGAGCCTTAGGCTTTATTAATCATCTGCTTTTCAAGTAATAACTAATATATGATCCATACATTTTCTACTAAATATTCTGAATTTGATTTTTGCATGGCTTTTTTCCACTTTTTTTTTTTTTTTTTTTTTTTGAGAAGAGGAGGTCAGGAATAAGCATCACCAAATTTCTTTGGAGAAATAAGCTTTTAGTATTTCCTTATATACAGGGTGTGTAATACCACAGGATCATAAAATATTCAGGTTGGAAAAGAGCTCTATCATCTAGTCCTACTGCGTATTTCAGATTGTACATCCTTCTACCAATGGAATAGATAGAGTCATTGTATACAATGTATACAATGGAGTAGATACAGTCATTCTTTGAAATTCATTGTTTCTCAAAATTCTATAACTCTTTTTTCCCAACCTCAGTGGATATACCCACGTAGGTTTTAAAGAAACCATTTTCTGATTGCTCTTTCTAGCACTTCATTAGGTGACACTTTAAGCGGCAATATTGAACTTGTTGAGTTGCAGTCAATCAGCACATAGTTCTAAGGAATGTATTTTCTGCTCTGTCCTTTTCTTTTCCCATCCTGATGCAGATCTTGCTGGCAGTTATGCTTGAGAACTGGTTGCTACCACGTATTCCCAATGGATATGAAAATTCTATCCTTACTTGAGGAAGGAGGCATAATCTAGGAAAAATACTTTTGTTTTAATGACCAAAATTATTTTGACACTTGCTCTAGAACTCCTGTCTTCAGACGGCAGAGCTTTGTTGTACCTTGAACAAGGTAGGAAAAGAATTTGTCTAAGTAATTGAAAAATCCTATGATTTTTTATTTTTTTTCCTAGTATACTGGAAATAACTCCACTGTAGACATTTATATAATAGCTTTTATTTTGAAGGATCTGGCACCATGCCATCTTTAATGATTGCACACCTAACATAGTCTATTTTAATTTGTAGTTGGTTTATTGAATTAAAAAATAATAATAAATCTGATATTTCTACAATCTGACAGATTTTCAGCAGGGTAATACAGTGTACTGCCCAAGTAATATTATCTATCAGTAATTAAATTCCCTTTAAATACTGTACTGTAATAGTTAATCTGTGATTTGAGTGTGTTCTAGCTGCAAATTGGTTCTTTCAGCTGCTGTTTTTGTAATACTTCCTCTGGTTGATGTCATTTCCAAAAATAAAACGTTTTCCTGAGAAATTGTTTGGCATATGTACTCTTTACTTTTACAGTATATTGGACCTTTGAGAATCATAGCAGGGTTTTTTTACTGTTTTTTTTTTTTTTTTTTTTTTTTTGCCACATTCATAAAGTATTTAAAAAAAAAAAAAAAGGAGCAAAGAAAACTAGTCATTTTTTACATATAAAAAAAAAAAGCTGTGACACATGTCAATAATGTCAGTGGTGGTTTCCATAGAAACTAATCTCGAGCAAAGGCCTCATTGATAATGACAAACTATGACTGATGCTGGTGAAAATAGGTCTGATTATTTCTAAAAATAGCCTAGCTTAAACATAGTATATGGCAAATTACGGATAAAGTGAGCATGAAATTGATAATTCTGAATTAATCCTGCAATAGCAAACAGTAACATGAAAATGTTTTCTTCTGGTGTTTTAGTCAATTACGAAGCATCTGTTTGGAATTTAAATGACAATCGTTCTGAAATATTTTAGTAACATATTACTTTTTTTTTTTTTTAATTTAAATTATATGACAAAAACATTAACTGAGTTTAAAATGGAGGAAAACAAAGCAAAATATTTTTTTCATAAGTAAACTATAGTATTTAGATACAGGTAGGTCCAGCTCAGGATAGAAGAGAATTTCAATAATTTACTCAAAATGGAAAATCATGTGGTTTTTTGTTTTTGTTTGTTTGTTTTTAAGTGATTCTCGCAATTTTTCTATTTGTATTCTAATTAATATTTGAACAGTTAAGTTTTGCATGCATCAATTATCTGCTTTGGTAGCCATAATCAAAACAATATTATTTCTTGAGAGACAGAAAAGAAATACTACTTTACTTCTAGTTAATTTTGGTGGTATTAATTTTTGTTGTCCTTTTCATCAGAAATATTATTTTCATTGGCAATGGTTGAGAAATGAACTGAAATAGCTGGTAGTTGAGTCAGGGAATAAACTGTTATCCCAAGCAATTAAGTAGCCTCATGATAATGATATTTGCTTTTGATGTGGGATGTTCTTGCTTCCAAATGTTAAATTTGATCTTTTGTATCCTATGTGGAAGCCAGAGCTACTGATCTGTTTTGGATTTCCTGTTCTGGACAACTAGTTTATTTCATGGTTCAGAAGTTTTATTCTTTTCAAAACAAAACAAAAAAAAATCAGTTTTTTTTTTTTTTCCTAGGAAAATCGTAAACAAAATTATGTAGCAATTCATGACTTTTAACAAACTCCTCTCCAAAGGTGCGTCGCAAATACACATGTGTATATGTATGTATATATATGTTTGTTTATGTGTCTATAAATAATCTTTCAGTGGTACTCTCTCACCTTCCTTCAGAAGGCTTTTCTCACTGTAATCCAATATAAAGCATTCATGTGCTTTAATGCAACAAATACTGTTGTTAGATCAAGAGATAAATTTACTGGTAACGAGTATTCTGTTCTGGTAAATGCCTTACATCTAGAAATAATTGGGGAAGGTTAATAGCCAAATGTGCTCTGTATTTTTTTTTTATATATTTATGATATTTAGTTCATGATATGTTCAGTGACAGCCATTGTGTCTTTCTTTGAGTCTTTCTGGTCTGTGTTTAGCGTACAATATTTTACTGAGTAGCAGATACTAATTTACATTAGTAAAATTAGATATTTGGCATAAAGGATCCAAATAGTTTCTGCTAAATTAAGTAGGTATTGCTACTCCTTAAGGACCAGTTTTTGGATAGCCTTTTCATCCCAAAGTGTGTTATATAAATTTCAACATATTGCCATCTTTATATTTCATGTTAATTTGACATTTAATGTTAGCTGCCTATCATTCTAACAATAATCCATCTGAACTAGAACATATGAATACCAATTATGGAAATTATTGGAGCTCATCTGTGAATCTCTTTTCTACTGTTAAGTAGATTTATGTCATCAAACATGAAATATCAGTAATATCATAGTCTTTCTGAAACATAGTTTTTCTCTGCAGTTCTGTTTGCTTATAGTATGGACTTAGGAGAAAAAGAGTCACTCATTAAAGTCACTCATTTGCAGAAAAAAAAAAGTGTAATTAAAATGTCTATAATAGTTTCAGTGTGTCGTTCAATTTATCATCAACATTCTACTGTTATTTTGCTTAATTGCAACACCTTTCTCATGTTTGTATTAAATTTTGAGCATTGTTGGCAAATTTCAAGTTGCATACTGTTGTCAAATACATGCATATAATTTTATCTGCGTGTATCCATTTAAATACGAGTGTTCAAAAGCCAACCTTACCCTGTAACACTGCAATTAGAGCTGGGGAAACTATGCAGTCTTTTTGTAAAAATAATTTTTGACATGCTGGGATCTGATAATGTGAAAGAGCAAGAAACGCTTTCAGCTACTGAATTAGGAGAGCATAGTCTGGTCCATGCAGCCTTAACTGTGCAAATGAAAAAAAAGCCAGATACAGATTGTTGTAGCATACGTTTGCTTTAACAAAACATTATCACAAAGGATTGTATAAATCATTCTTCTTTATGTAGGAAGTTCAAATAGAAGGATAAAAAACGAACAGTTTATTTTGCAATCTTACCAGTTAACTCAGGGGCCTTTAGGAATGTTTATTACTGCATTAAATACATAGTGTCTGGAGTAATCTGTGTACTTATTGTTATTTATAATGGAATAATCCACCCATTAGACACTGAAGAAAGAAATATTTTCCTCACTGATGTATTATGCACCTGCTTCTCTCATTACACTGTTATGTAAATGTTATGTTTATTCACTCCATTTACCTGTCCAAAGAGTAGAAAAGATCACCTTTGAATTGCTCTAAGAAAGAGTACCTCTTTAGTTCCTTCCATATGCATTAGATTCCTGTGGAACGTATGGAAAATTAATGAAAGTCATTTGCAACTCTGATTTTTATGAACTTCTGTTCTTGTAATTGTAAATCTTAAATGATACCAGATAAAGACATCCTAAATTTGCTTCTTGCCCGCTTCATTGTACTCCTTCCAAATATTCAAATATTGAAGACATATTTTTTAAAAGACTATTCATTTTGTCTCAGCCTTCTCCTGGGGAATCAGAGAAGGAAAGAGGCACTTATAGTAAGATATGAGAGAAGATCCTTTAGAAGAACAGAAGTTTTCTGGATGCTTTTCAGCTACACTAAAGTGATCTGAACTTCTGAAAACCAAAATATTGGGAATAGTCGAAAAATACAAGTATGTTGGGCTTGATGGTAAGAGGAAGTTGATTCATTTCTTCTTCAACATATAGCATATTTCATGTTATTTGCTTTAATTAACACAAACACAAAAATACAGCACAGGAAGCTTATTTACCATATGCTCCAAATCACCTTACAGAAGAAGAAGAATAGAGTGACTTTATTGCTGAGGTAGTAAAAATAGAGATAATGGGGAAAACCAGGTTGGGGTGGGGTCATGTTGCCTAGTTTGCAGTGATGGTTTGATACAGTTTGTTGGCCTTTGCCTTCTAGAATAGGATACAGCTCGCTTCCCTGGGTTTGTAAATGAAGGATTTCCCTGGGTTGAAATGAAGGAATTAGGGAAAAAATGAGAGTACGCTGGTGATAGTGTACAGCTTGTACAAATGTTTTCAAAGAGTACTATTCCATTCTTTCAAGAAAGTAGCAGTTCTTTGAATCTCTCCCTTCTAAGTCGTCAGAAGGATCACACTAAGAATAGAATAAGTAAAGCAAACTTTTTTTTTTTTTTTTTTTTCCAGCCTTCCTGAATACCTTGCTATTGTGTCTCAGTCTTAATCTGGAGCCTTTATTTAATTCTTGACCCTTTTAAAGTCATCTTTATCTATTCTTAGTGGGATGTTCATGTTCTCTTTGTTTTGAATATGCATAAAATTTGTTCTTTCATGCATTTCTAATATATCATGTGCATTGGTCTCATACCAGAATTGAGTAGTAGATGAAGGATAAAGGAATTGCCATTAATCTGTATCACCTTATCAACCTGGCAAAAAGCCCTAACCTCTCAGTGGTCAGTCCTTTCAATACCTGCTCATAACATTTTGTTGATTTCTCATGATTGGCTAAAATCTGACCTATTATGAAACTATATCATTATTAAAAGTAATTTTATTTTAACATCGTGATTTTTCCCTTATTTCGTGTTAAAGGTGAGAATTGTCTGAAAAGCATACATTGTGCATGGTATTTGAAGCACAGGTAGAGTTTGAATTAGCTGTGATCTCACAGGTCATACTGTAGCAAGAATTTGAACCCACAACCTTTGAAACAGCTGGCCATGGGTAGTACTTACCAGATCGTTTGTTCCAAATTGTATGCATGTATGTTTGTGACTAGTTCTGAAAAGACAGAAAAATGCAGATAAATGGTTACTTTAGTTTACTCCTATATATAGACATAAATGCCATCCATTTTAGGCACGTTTTAAATAGGCAAATGTCTTTAATGTAAGAAATGACAATGTGGGATGGCTGAAATCTGGGTTTCCTTGTTTTAGAAATTTACAGTTATCAGAATGGTTTAGTAGTTTTAATTTTAAGTATTGAATTTTAAAATTATTTTTCTCATCTTAGTAATTGGAGTATACAGTTATATATAACAGCATTACAGATCATCTACTACTCAGGCTGTCAAAATTGAATTAATACTTTATACACTTTTGTTTATTCTCCAAAAATGGAGATTAGGAAATAGGATTATCTACTTTTCATACATTATTGTGCTTTCTAGATGTTAAAAATCATTGTTTCTTTCTTGTCTATAATATAAATCTGTTTTTCAAGCCAAATACTACAAGTCTTTCAGATACATGAATGCCTATCTGTATGTTAATTATTAGCTTTAATAGGGTCAGTGAATTGATAAATAAAAAAAAAATCAGCAGATAGTTTGGCAGAATCAGGATCTTGATGTTTCAAAGCATACTGGAGATACTTTGATAGTTACACATGAACATGCAGAGAAAAGGTAGTGTCTTAATATGTAGATCTGAATAACTGCACCTATCTGAATAAACTATACACCATGCTTTCCATCTGCCAAACACAACTAATAATTATTAGTTGTAATAGAAGAAAATACTGAGAATGACTGATAGCTAATGATAGAACAGCACAAATGACATCACTTTCATAGAAATGCAACTAGACTGAGGTGGAAAAAAAAAAAGATAAATGTTACATTCTGTTCAATCTTGGCTGCTTAAGAAAAAAATAAGAATGATTTATGACTAAATTTATATCTTTTGTGAACTCAAGTCTATATATATGTATATATAGACTTATAAATATGTTTTAACCAAAACTGTAGTAATATCTTATTTTACAATAGTGTTTGCAGTAAAGACTTTCATCAGCATTGATGATGGCTGATGCATTTGGAAATAATTATTAGCAGAATACTCAATAAATTACAAATTTTTTCATGTTGGTTTATTTGCCATAAGTAAATGATAGTCCTTTTGCCTTTTAAGTAAATGGCATTTTAAGAACAGAGTTTCTATTGTTATGACTAAGATTTGTCTGTGTAGGAAAAGCTTGGAAACTGCTAGAATAATGCTTTATTTCTTTATTCAGCTCTATGAGTGTTGGAGGAATTATGTTTCCAGTATATAAATTCCATTTAACTCATAACTGTTTAATTTTGAGTAACTGTTGCCAAGAATGTTCGTTTACAAACAGTAGGTGAATATTCTTATTTAATGAATTGTAGTTGTAATTAGACTTGAAGCTGAAAAGAAAATTTGAGGATTTGGCTTTTACATGAATTGAATCACCAAAAAAACTCTTTAATAGTTACGGAAGAGTGAAGTCTCAGAAAAAATTAATGTTTTTTTTTTTGTTTGTTTGTTTTACAAAACCCACTACATGTGATTCTCTTAAATATCTTTGGTTTAAAGAAAATCTTACCCAACAATCTGCTTTTCATATTGAGGTGCTTAAAGAGGGTGATGCTCCTGGGATTACTTCTAATAGTGACTGCATGCATGTACACACATGGTGCAAGTCAGGAAAGGTACTGTATGTTTTAAGTTATTAGACTTTGTAGGATTGCAGATGGGGACACAATGCACTCTTGGTTGGTTTCATCAGAACTCTGCAATAATAGTTGTGAGGTCCTTTTGGTGCTAACTTCTGAATCAATAGGCCTCTTTCAGGATAGTTACATCTTTTTCCTTTGACACACCTTTGAGTTTACCAACTTTAAATTATTCAAGAAGTATATCAATGAATGACATGCTGAGAGGAAGGGGAAGTCTTATGCAAGAAGAGGATGCTGTTCATAAGCTTCATTTAACCTTACTGAAATATTATTCCATGTTAAATAATCAAAATTGTAGTGTTTGAGTCAGTACCAAAATGCATAATGATTCCTAAAGAAGCCATGTGTGTGTGTATAAATGATAACTATGAAATGACTTCAGAAAAAAAGAAATAAGTTAAAGTTCCTGTGTGAGGCTGTAGACCAAAAACTTCATAAACTTAAAAAAAATATTTCTACTTCAATTTATTTTATGAAGTGGAAACTCATATTCATTTGTAGCCTGAAGGATCTCAGCACATACAAAACAGCTAAACTGATGCAGGAAAGAGCTTCTCAAAGATAATGTAAAAGAGAGGATAAAAACTTTACTTACAGTTCTTCTGGAAGATAAGTGTTATTTTTCTATGTGCTAAAATGGCATCCATAAAAATACTCTTCCTACTAATGTAGCCTAATAGACTGAAAGAAGAAAATAAAACCAGAACTGTCTTGTACATTTTTTGTTACAGCTATTGGAAATAATGGGGGAAAATGAACAAACAAACAAAAAACACTCTATAGCAATTGAATAGCTAGCTCATGGGCTTCTGAAGTGCCAGTATTTGGGGGTATGGAAACAGATTGATTCACTGTATAGCAACTATATAGTATAGGCCTAGAAATGTTTCCCATTCAAGGTCAAGGGAATTTCATTCATTTCCCATTGTTATGCCATTTTCAAACTATGCCTCTTTTGTTGCTCACAACAGTTTCTGGCTTTACCATCCCTTGAGCATACATAAGATAAAATGAGCACAAAACTGTAGGTCTGATAAAACGTAATCAATAAAGGCCCCAGAGAAGGACAATCTTGTTTCAGTAAAGCTTTAGGAAGAAGCTAACTAACTAACTGAAAAGCAACTGAAGGGTTAAAGTTTGCAAGGAATCAGCAAAATAGCTATTGCAGAGGGTGTAAGTCTTATGTTGTTAGGCATCAGCTAGTTAGCTTTAGATATGGAATTCAAGGAACTGTGGAATAAGATGAAACCAAGACTAAATGTCAAATTAGAGAGTTAAAATGATTCAAGTAAGGTTCTAGGTTTGCTTCAAGTGATGATTGTCAATTCTTTTGAATTCTTTTGCTTAGGAGTGGGGGAAACAACAACAACAAAAAACACATCACATCACAACAAGGAACAAGTTGAGAAGAATCTACCAGCATGGGTGAAAACCAGGAAGGGGTGAAACCCAAACATGGCTTCTAAGCAGTTCTAGTCAGAGAAGGAGACCTAGATGCAGTATGACTTCCAGAAGAAGTACCAGATAGTTTGTCTGGTCCTGCAAAATGTGAACCTTACCTAAGATCAGGCAAAGTTAGCACTGAATTTTTAATTAGGGCTGAATTTCTGGTAAACTGTGTTGAATGAATTAAGGTTAGATATTTGTGAGGAGATGTTAGCTTTGCTGTGTGTCTGCTAGGGTTTACCAGGTTAGATTGAGAAAGAAGGTCTGAATTTGAAAGTAGGGATTATAGCTAGATTTAGAAGGAGAATTTTGGGCATGTTTTAAGACTGATGTTACTTCTCACCACCAATGTACATTTAGGAGAACGAACAGATCACTAAACTAGAGCTAACTTTAGGGTCAGCGTTCAGGTCTGCATCCAGGAGTGGATTTACTTTGGCAATGGAAGCAAAATCTGGGTCTATGTATACCAGGGAATTTTTCATTTGGGAGCAAAGGTAGTGAATTGGCACAGCTTTTGTCAATTCTATGTCTATCCCTTTTCTAACTGAACTCTTGAGGAGAAGTTTAGTTTAGAGTTGCCAGTAGATCCTGTAGAAGTTGCTGTTGAATTTAGTAGTGTTGAATCCTGAGGCTGGCAGAAGACTTTCAGCTTCTGTTTGATCTTATTTTCTTAGTTAACTTCTATCTTAAATATGATTTTTTTTTTTTTTTTTCCAGATAAGTAACATTAAGATTTTTAAGTCTTAAGTTTAGGTTGAGGTAAGGCACTTAATTAAAAATATTTTTACTTCTTATAGTATGAATAGTGTACGGTTAGGCTTACAAAAATTCAAAAGAATAACTGCAGCACCAATTTCTCTGCCTAGAGAAACTTAACTGACATGTTCTGTATTACAATTTTGTGATGATTTTCCTTATTATAAAATGAAATGAATCTCTCTGGATGACAATGTCTTTCAAACTCAACTTTTTAACAGGCTTAATCTATGCAAGAAGAGTTTCTTTTAAGATTTTCTTTGCATAATTCATGTTCATTACTATACAGTGAATGTTTCTTTTAAGAAAAAAATGACTTATGGAGAGTATGTTTAGAAATTATGACTAAGTCTAACAAATTTAAATATAGATGTGACCAAATGTGCTCTCAAACTTAAGGAGTTTCTGAATGTGAAATTAATTAAATAGCTGGCAAATTTTCATACCCATTGAACTACTAAATAATGATCTAAATCTTGGATTTATTTTTTCTTTCTCATAAAAAAAAAAAAAAAAAGCCTCTTGTAGTGAAAGATTAGTTTTGCAACTTCAGGTAGACAGAAAATGAAAAAAATTCTTGTTCTGTGTAGAAATGTTCATATTTCACCTGAATTGTTTTACTTTTCCTTTATAATTGTTCTTTAAAACTTCTTTTCACAGTTCTTTCTTCTATCTTTATCTAATACAAGAAATTTCCACCCATTTCCACATGTTTAGTGACTTCCATTTCACGATCCTACAAAGCAACCTTTATACTTTAACATGTAATGTTAATGTTCCACACTTTCTGTCAACTTACAATAGAGTCCTGTACTACTTGGAAGTCTAAAGTAGAATGACAGTTGGGAAATTCCTGGCTGAGTGCAAAAATGTATGCTTTTTCTTTATTCAATACAACTTCTACTTCTGAGAATGCAAAACAATTCATGAATTTGAGTGTTTTACAAAATACTTTTAGACAATAATAAAGTTAAAACATTAAAATGCATATTTATACGTTCTATTCTAAGACAGTTAATTCTATCCAGAATGCAATTATGTTAACGTTAATCTAACCAAAGTCAGTGAAATTGCATTATGAAGTTATTCAGAAACACAAAAATTTTGCTCTAGTAAAGAAAGCAAGAAAATAAGAAAATGAAGGAAGCTGACAAGGCTCAGATTCAAGATACATCTTTTTTTTTTTTTTTTTTTTTTTTTTTTTTTTTTTTTTTCTGTGAAACACTATCCTTAGTCTAAGAATTCATATATATGCCAAATGTCTGTAATGTAAAATAAAATCTAAATTAATAGTTCAACTCTGCCCATGTAGTCTCTGATTTTTTTATTTTTATTTTTCCAAGGTATGACTTACCATGCTCTTGGCTTTCATTTATAGCTACAGGGGGAACCATAGGAAAATTCATTGATGGCTTTGACTTTGTAAATGTTTAATCTCATCTATCTGCATTTTATAGTTCTTGCAACTCCATCGTTAATTCCACGTTAAATAACAGTTAACATATAAAAAGCTGCTTCTAGTGATTTCTTGTCTCAAAATTTCCTGTTTAATTTCAAGTTTGATTAAAAATTTAACAGTTTAATGGCATATATCTTTTGATATATCTGAGATTTAAGACTACATTAAGTACTTTGATTAATTATCAGAAGTGCTTGGAATAGATCAGGTCGATAGTTGTAAGTTTAATATCACTATTCCATGCTGACTTAGAGAAGTAAGTTTTCAGAATTTCAGAGCATGGTATTCAGCTGCCACATGCTTGTTCCTAAGATGTTGTCATGCTTGAGTTGACTCAATTTTTTAGTGTGAATTTCAGCTTATGTTATCAGAACAACAGAATCTGAAAATGTCATTAAAACCACGGGCTGTTGAAAAAAGGGACCTTCTATTTCTATTTATAGTTTGTCCTCATCAAAGATCTTTTCAATGGAATCAGATATCTCTGGGTTTCATGGTCCATTTACATGCATTTTGGCCTAATCTAGTATGAAACAGCTTGCAATAGGCCTGGGGAAACTAAAAATGATATTGGATTTCAAAAACTGAGGAGACTTCATAAAAGGCTAATTGCACGTATGTATGCACGCACATGAGACATACATAAAAATGGAAATATGTATTGGAAAATATGCAGGTTTACATATGTATTAACTAGGTGTTAAGTACAGATTCATAGTAGCTAGATTCTAACAGATATTGTTACTTTTCTTTACATCAGTATAGATGAAAAGTTTCCAAAATAGGAAATAAAGTATGAGAAGACGGATAAAAGAAAATAAACGTCTCCCAGTCAGAAAAGAGAGAGGCCTTATTCTTTATTTTGGGCTACTTCTTTTAGTGTTTAATTTTTAGTGTTTTATGTTGTTCTCTTGCATTATGAATTGGAATGAATTCTCAATGTCATATTGGTTTTCTTTGAATACGTAACTTTTTTTCTTTCCTTTTTTTTTTTTTTTTTTTTTTTTTTTTTTTTACTTTAGTAAAACAAACAAAAGAACTAACTTTATAGCTTGTCTGTTTAATTCTTCACTGCCTTGATGTAGTGGTCAGAGAGACATAAATGAATACAAAGGTTGGTTGTGAAATCACAACTTAGTTAAAATTCAGTTGATGCAGAAATGGCAATAACCCGTTTTACCTGTAGATACTTTGAATCTATTCACTGTGTGCCAAAGTGAATAGAATCAAATCAGGCATTCCCACCCCTACTAAAATCTGCAAATCAATTTTTTCAGTTTTCAGAGTTTCTGTTAAAACCAGGAAAACAGTTTGAGATGATAAATTTGTTAAATAGCCCCCTATTCCACAAATACTGCTGCAGACCATGACTTCCAATGGAGTTTGGACTGCAGCTTTTGACCGTATGCTGCCATTTGTTCTGCAGCATAGTTTGTTCTTTGCAGCCTCATAGGCAGCTTATCATCCTTACCCATTTGGCAAGAATCTCCTTACCCTGTCTACAATATTGCTAAAAATGTTTTTCACGTTGTCTTCATGAAGTTCAGGTGTGACAACCCGACAGGTATATGTATGAACAATCTATGTTCAGGTCACTTCACAGTACAAAATAGTTTTAGAGGTTTGGTTGGTTGCACATAGGTTTCTTTGTTTTTCTGTTGTTTTTTTCTTCTTGTTTTTTTGTTTTGTTTTTGATTTTACACTTGTTATTCTCCAAGTTTTAAAGGGCTTGTAACAAAATTGTAAACAGAAGAATATATAAAGAGAAATGTTTATACTTTTTTCTACTAGGAAACATTCATCTGCTTTCATAGTGGAAAAAAATATTGAGGTGGTAAGAATGTAGGTTTTGAGGCCAGGCAGTTTGAAATGAATAAAAATAAATATCAGTGTAGGACATGTATTGACTCTTGCTCCACTGCTAGCAGCAAAAGATTTATAATTAGCTTTATGAATTTGAATAAACCATAAGTTTGCATACGGAAATATGCTTTATACTGAAAAAAAAAAAGTTAATCTTTACAGCCTGTGACAGAAAAATGAAGACCTCAAAGCTTTTATAAATATTATGTGGACATGTAGAATAAGAGAGTAGTTGGTAATGCAAATGAAGCTAACAATGGTTTTACAGTGTTCAGCTTGAGGCTATGTATCTGCATTAATTTAAGTTTGGGGCATTTGTATCTATTTGAAGATATGTTTAGGTGTGTTGTTTTTTTTTTTAATCCACTTTCTCAGTAGAATATATCTTGGGAGGATACTCTCCCAAAAAGAAACACTTAAAATAATCTATTTATCCTGCATTGTCTGCTGTCCCAAATAAAAAGCATAATCTAGGTTAATTTTAATGTTGCCTTTCAGCTTTTATCAGCTTGTTCACACTCTGATCAAGTATCCCGAGGACTGGACACTTGCTGTCATTATTCTCCATTTTCCTGACAGAAGTCCTTGTATTTAATGTTAGATCTTCAACTTAATATATTCTTTTTATTGTTGATCTTGGTGACAAATTTTGAGCAATGTATTCTTTGTGTAAAATCCTTTGCTAAACAGCTTCATATCTGTTCATTATTTTTGCAGGCTGTTATTGTATTGAAATGAATGGTATTTGAAGAGGAAGTGTGTAAGGTTATGTACTAATGTAAGGATTAGCATTTTCTTGTTTTATCAGTGATTCAGTCCTCTACCACTTCATTATATTCAACTGCTCAACTGCACAGCAACAGGTAAAGAGCTTCATGTACTATGCTGATCTGGCGACAGCTGAATTTCTCCTTCGTGACTGATCCTAGTGAATGTAATTATTTAATAACTTTCTTACGAATAAAGAGTAGGTCTTTAACTGTGGGGTGAAGTGATATTGTTATAAAGGTTGGTCATGACCTGCATAGACAGGAAGACTGTAATTTTTAGTCATGCTCTGTAAAGTATTATATCTTCAGGGACCAGAATCTCTGGCCTATGTAATCTTTTAGGGTTCTAAGAAGTCAGTGAATCCATGGACTACATATTGTGTAAACAGGCTCAGACATTGGTCAAATTAAATTATGCCCAGTTACCAGCCAGGTACACTCACTTTGCAGCCATATGCCTCTCTTCCTACCTTTTTTAGTTGTCCCTAGACTTGCAAAATCATTTTCGTCATATGCTGTAAGGAGTATGTCCTTTGACTAGTGCTAGCACTGCTTATTTCAAAAATAAATATATATATTGCCTGATATAGACTTACTGAAGTTTGTAACATGTACTTGAGGTACCATGAATACTAAACAAAGCCTTTCAGACCATCTGTGCATGATTCAGAGGTTATTATTACAATAAAATATTCCTGCCTTACAAAGAAATATGGCAGCTTAAAGATTAAAATTTCCTGCAAAACTGAGCAAAAAGTACCTTGTAGCAAGTCTTGCTAACTCTAGTTTTCTGAAGTTGCAGTTTAAGTGAGTAAATGGAATGTGAAATGGAATAACACCTCTGATCTGTGGTGCAAAGCCATCAGTAGGGCGTCTAAATATGAGGCTTATGCCAGTGATATTTGTGATACTTAAACGTAGACTAGAGAGGTAGACTTAGTGGAGAGAACCTAGTAAAGGGACACTAAGGTAGTTAAGGGATTGAAACACCTCTCCTGTGAAGGGAGGCTGAGAGAGCTGGGACTGTTTAGCCTCAAGAGAAGGAGGCTCAAGGAAGCCCAAATACTTGAAGGTACAAAGAGGATGGAGCTAGGTGCAATTCATTGGTGCCCAGTAACAGAACAAGAGGCAGTGAGCCCAAACTGAAACACAGGATGTTCACTCTGAGCATCAGGAAGCACTTTGTCACTGTGTGGGTGAAAGAGTACTGAAACAGGTTGTCCATGAGGTTGTGCAGTCTACCTTCTTGGAGATTTTCAAAAGCCACCTGGACATGATCCTGAGCAACCTGCTCAGTGTGACCCTGCTTTGAGCAAGAGGGTTGGACCAGCTGACCTCCAGAGGTCTTGTCGAGCCTCAACTTTCCTGTGATTCTTTGCAAGTGTCCTATAATGACCAGCCTCGTTCCTGTCTCCAGAGAAAATTCAAATGCATTTCCTTCTTTGGGTTTCTCTGGGTCAGCTCCTGCCATGTTACATTACACTGTGTTGTATATGATGTGATTTAAAATCATACAGGTAACCCAAAGTGGAAGCAGGAAGATAAAGGATTTTTTTTTTTTTTTTTAGTTTCCCTACAGCAGTATTTTAAATTGCAAATAGCTAGCTTATTTTTGTACTGCTTTAATTTGCTGAGAGAAGCTGTGAAATCACCTTGACTTGGAGCGTTAGTTTTGTTATCCATGTAGTTAGTGTACTAAGTTTACAGATAACTGATCTGAAAGTGGTGGAAGGAAATAAAGAAACAGCTCTGTAAATGACAAATCAGTGGCATGAGTCACATAGTGTAAATTAAAAATAAATAAGAATAAAAATAAATAGGAATAAGGCTACTCACACTCTTCTATGAACTATGTTTTACATTGAATCATTTCTAGAAATAAGTGTGTTGGGATTCAGCATTTACCCTAGTAATTCAGTCCTAAAGCGAAAATGATGATGGCTTCAAAGCTTTAAATCATACAAAAAAGGCAGCAAACTATGATTCCTGTGTATTCTCTGGCTACAATGAAAATAAGACAGTTTACAGATCTGATTTCAATCCTTAATGCAAAAGATAAAACACCATTAAACGCATCTTCCTTTTAATAGTTAGAAGTCATTGTGCAGGTTCGCGTAGTTGAATAGCTAATTGAGTTTGCCAGTGCAATGTTTGTCTTACTTTTTGAAGTGAAAATAAAGGAAAAAGAAAACTTAGGAAGGATGATAAATGTTATACAGGCAATTCTATTATTAAAAAAGACTGGCTTTTAGCCCCTAAGTGCATTTGTAAGTATATTTTCATATTTTAGACAGGACTGAGCTGATTTTTCTTCTACAGTGGGCACCACTAATTTTTGTCTTTGCTATTTACTTGTGACAGAAATTTAAATGTTTTGTTGACCTTTGCATCTATCTATATGAAAGAAACTCACAGGAGAAAAACAGAGAACAAACTTTACTAACAATTATGCATTATGCAGCAAAATTTTTAAAGGTATTAGAATAAGAGTTGGGAAATGAAACAAACAAAAGCTTTTCATAGGACCTTCATTTAATCCTGTTGCATATCTTAAGCGAAAATGTATTGTGATCCTATCCTAGTACAAAGGAGAATATATATATATATAAAATATATATTATATATATTATATATATATATTATATTATTTATATTATATATATATATATAATTTAACAGAAATATGAGCTTCAGTGGTGATTACCTTCTCACAAGTTGCCAAGTACTTGGTTGGCAGCATTTAAAAAATAAGAAGTGAGCTGAAAGTATGGAAGAATAGTGCTAGTTACTATTCTAGTCAAAAAGATCTTGTTTCAGTTTCTTGACTACTTTTAAAAAATAATACTTTTTTCCTTGTGGATTTTCTAAGTCTCAGAAGTATCCCAATTGATCACATTCTATTGTTTTGTGAGAGTGTAAACCTATGCAGTATAAAATCACCCAAAGTTACATTCTTAAAAGCTTTGTAATTAAGTGTTCATATATTTTCAACCTAATTTTTATCATTTCCAAATGTTAGAGAAAGTTTATACTAAAATATTTGATAAGTAACAATTAATTTACAATATGCCAGGGTGATTGTAATGCATGTAGATATTGCCTTTGATGTGAAAGTTAAGGAGTAGGAAACATCAAATTGAAATTAATAATCCCTCCAGTAATTACAGAACATGATATATTCTTCCTTTCAAAGGCACATCAATTTTCAGAGTTCAGGCTATTGTAGAAGAGATGCATGAGAACTTAATTTTACTAACATTTATTCCTGAAAAATGAGTAACACATCTAAAATAAGCATTTATAATAGAGTTGCAAGGACTGGTCTGCTTTTTATGCAAAATCAAATTTAATTTAACATTTAAATCTGAAAATAAATGATTACATTTTTCACTAAAGGAAATAGGTTGAATATGATTTTTACTTGTCTTAAATGATATGACCTGTCTCAGACAAACTTATAGGAAACAGGCAAACCTCTGTAGGTCTATTACTGAATATAGCAACAAGCCATAGAAGAGTAACTTTCCTTTATTTAATTTATTGTCTACTGGTCCTTTGTAACAATGTAGGCCTTTCTTTCCGTTCTCAGACTTACATTTTTTGGGGGAAGGACTTCCTTCAGTCCTTTCTCCTCTAATTTTTTTTTTTTTTTTTTTTTTCTGGCCTGCTGCTTTTTTATTTTTACTATTTTTATTTTGTATTTTCTGGCAAGCCATCTCTGAAAACTTCTTTCAACATAGTCTTTTTCAGGGCATCAGATTCCAATGCAAGACACTCTTCATTGTCCTGACAATTCACAGTGAAGTTAGAACTGTATACTTAGCTGTGATGGGGAGGGAGTTGATGAAGCTTGATATACTCTTAGCCAGCCTGTTTCATAAGAAAAGCTTTCACATATTCTGAACCACTAAAACTACAAAGCAAGTGGAAAGTACTAAAGCTCTGTGTGCATATTAGCTGTTCCCACCTCCTTTATCTGCCCTTGCAGTAACATCAAAGTGCTCCAAAGACAGGGCTCCATTCAAAGGCCCTGATCTCACTTGCTTAAGGGAAGCCTGCTTTGAGAAACCTCAGGTTTGGCTTTCTGCTGCTGGCCAAAGACCAACTGTTAGGATGCGTTAAGCCCCAAGTGTTTTGATCAATAATCCTTCCTGTATGAGTGTCAATTCTCAGTCCATGATGATTCAGCAGTAAAAATGAAAACAGGAGCTATGAATTACTTCTGAAAATTACTTCTGGGAAATCATGTATGAATAACAAACTAGAAAATATGATTTTTGTAAGTTAAATAGGGATGTGATGTTTTTTTTCTGTGTTGTATCTTTAAGATGGGGTGAGCCGTTTGGCTGATATAAGCCAGGGGTCCTGATGTCTCAGTGTCTTTGCACAGAAATGTAATAATCCACAATTTTTCTTCTTTCTTGCAGTGTGTCACTTACAGTTAGCTTGGTCTGATCTGCTAATCATTTATATTTGCTAATCTGCTAGGAATCCCTTTTTTTTCTTTTTTTGTCAACCCACCTTGAAATTCAAATTAAGTTACCAATTTTTTTTGCTAGTATGATATCAATCGATAGTAAATCTTGAGAGGAACAAACACTAAGTTTCTTTTCTTGTTAGTTAATTTAAATGAGAAAAAACAGCTCTGAAATACTTCAAATATTTTTCTTATATATAAACTTCAATTCAAGAGCGTATTCATTGCTATTAAAATACAACCAACCACCACCAAAAAAAAAACAAATAGTATGAGAGGATTTTGGAGAAAGAAGGGTAAGGATGAAAAGAGTGACCAGATAGATAAAAAGGAAAGCAAGCAAGATGCTAGGATAACCTGCTTCTGTAGATAAGCAGAAAGAGGTGGAAAAGCAGAGCAACATAACTGGGGAACAGAGTTCTCTGTAGATCACTGTCTCCTATAAGTATGCATAGATGCTTATAAGGTTATGGGAGGTGATTGCCAAGGTGTGTTTCTAGTTGAACAATGAGGGTTACACCTAAAAAGATGATGAGAAAAAGGTGCCCTTCAATGTATGAGGGTGAAGAAAGGCTGCACAGTGAATTTTAACTTTAGAAAATCATGAACTTCTTTTGTATTGTTCTGCCATCTCTATGGTAGACCTTTGGTTTACAGGCACATTTTCAGATTGTAACTTCATGTATTTCATCAGTAAATAACCCATTATTGGTGATGAAACTTTATTGGTGCCCCTTAAAACTGTTAGTATTAGTTTACTTAAAGAGAAAGAAGAAATGAAATGAGCAACCTGATAGACTTTCATTCTTATCCATGTCCCTATTTCCATAGTCTTTATTCTGTGGGGAATCCTGAGATTTGAAGAAAGAAATATTTGTTTGTAAAATCTTGGGACTAAACATAGATTTTTTTAAATAAGTTTAGAACATATTTTAAGTGATTAGTGCATATTTTTTCTTCTTAATGTATAATACATAATAATTGTTTTCATATATAAATTTGTCTGTAAGATCTCAAATTTCTCTTATTTTTTATCTTTAAAAAAAAAAATTAAAAAAGCTTTAAACCAACAGATTTTTCTTCTACTCTTAATTCTACATAGAAATGCCTTCTTTCTTCAGTTTTTAGGCCTTTTTTTTTTTTTTTTTTTTTTTTTTTGTCAACCCAACAAAAGAAAGTGCTTGGGCTCTTTAAAATATCTAGGATGGCATTTTGTCAATAGTTGTAGAGCATCTAAAGTTCAAGTAAAGATCTTCCTACACAGTATCTAACCATCTTAATTTTATGTTGATCCTTGATGCATTCACGATTCTAATCACCTTACAGTTTATCTAGTTTTCTGATATGAAATTGTTTAAACAGAAAATGCATACAGCAAGTACAAATCGAAAATACATATTGTTTGGGTTATATTAAGTAGTGTCTTTTTAATAATATTCTGATTTCTGATGTCCAGAAATATAAGTGTTGTTGTGCAAGAGGCTCTTATAAACTATGCCATAATGTTGTGATAATATTAACACTAAAGTTCTTGCTGCCCTGGTCTCATTTCCAGTTGTTTCTCACAACCTTTTTGCACACCTTGATGACTTGCTTTCTCTTTAAGACTGCTGCATGGAGAATAGGAATAAGAGGAAGCAGAGGAAACAATATTGTGCTTTGAATGCAAGTCAGTGCTTCTCTCCACACATTTTTAAAATACATTCTGCAGTGCAGGTTACAAGGGTTCTGTATATTATTAGATATAACACATGCCCCAAAGTAGGATAATTGTAAATGTTCTCTTGAAAACCTTCTATGGCACAATTTGAATACTTAAATATTATGTACGCTGATAAGATACATTAAACCACGCAATGAGATTTTATATGCTTTAATGAATTGTTTTAAGTAAAAAATGAACCTTGTTTTGTGCAGCATGAAAGGAAGCTTAGAGGATAAGTACTACCTGCTGTGTCTGGGTTTCCACAGGCTGAATGTTAACAGGGTTAGCAGCATTAAAGCCAAAAAAAAATATATACATATATATATAAAACTAACAGCAATAAGCACCAAAAGTAATATCTGAATGGGAATTTCAGGCTGGGGATGGGGGGAAAAGGGAGTTGGGCTTTGGGTAATTTTGCCAAAACTCAGTTTTTTTGGTACATTCTATAAACTCCTCAGAGAAATAGAGAAGAATGTTTTCCCAGTTGCTTGTATTTTATTCCAAGTGGGAAATAAAAGATGTAGTAAAGTTTTGCAGTGTGAAATGTCAGAGGGAAACGATGTTTGTAAGAAACACCTTTCACTGATGTACTTCATGTAATATTCTATTTCCTTTTTTTTTTTTTTTTCTGAGCTTCCTTCATTGCTGAATAAATTAAGGTTTAAAGATGCACAGCAGTCAGTGGTTTTCCCCCTTTTCCTCCTGCAAAAGAGGGGAAGTTGGGGGAGGGCAAAAGAAACCCTTGTTCTGTTATGTCATGTGTTGCTCTAGGTGTCCCTGCCTGAGTCAGGGATTTGGACCAGATGACCTCCAGAGGTCACTTCCAACCTGTACTATTCAGTGCTTTTATGAGGATATGGATCTCAGTTACCACCCAGGTTTACTTCCATGGCACTTAAGTGATTGTTAGACAAAAATAAGTGCGTATTTCGGATCTGTCAGTGTTGAAGGTCACTGTCACTTGTGATTACAGATGACTAAGTGCATTTTCCAAAAAACTTTGCAAGACCAATTACTGAGCAAATGAGCACACAAATAGTGTGACCAGTCCTTGGTTGCTCATGCTGACCAATGGTATCAGCTCATGCTGATGGATGTTCAACTTGCTATGACTTTGCTGCAGAATGAGCACCCATAAGACACAAGCATTATTACCCTGTGGATGAGTGTGGTCCAGATCTGAAAGGCAGAGTATAGCCAGATGTCTGTGTTGCCAGCTGCTGGAAGAAATGTTCCATTGTTGAGATATAGTCATTGATGAGTCCATTGGCCCCAGGTAGTACATAAGTACTTGAAAAGCATTGAGGAATTAATGCTAATGAATTGATTAAGATTCAAGCTATTGAAACCTAGGGAAATGAATTTTCTTGATGAATTTCTTCTGACTATCTGGATTGCTCTGGATTGTTGCGGTGCTTTTCAGCCAGTATTATGATTGAGGTCAGTAGAACAAAACATGTTCAGTAAGTGATGTGGCCCAAATTGCTTCAGGGAAGTTTTGCTGAATGCACTGAAAGGCAGGTTCTGGAAAGATCTGAAATTGAGTGGAATTTCTTGAATTACGGACTCTAAGATGGAAAAAAAAAAATTAAATGGTTTTCTATACTGTTCAGATGATTGCGTCAGTGTTACTGCTCAAACAGATTCAGCTTTTGCATGGAAAGGCAAGAACTTTCTCCTTACTTCTAATACAAACCAACATTTTTATTTACTGTGGCAGAGTAACTGGTAGTGATAAACCTGTCACTAAGATAAAAAGGATATTCCAGTTTTTCAATAGTTGTCTTTGAGTCAAATATCACAGGTTATTAACAGAAAACAGTTATTTTGAAGTATAACAAGGAACGCTTTCAGATTGTTATAAGTTTTAATGTTTGTGTCATTTACCAGTCAAATATTTCCAAATAACTTGTTGTCTGATCCTGATTGGAGCATTCAGAAGGGCTATCCCTGTTGAAATGAGTTAGATACCCATGAGTTCTTGAAAAGTAAAAAAAAAAAAAAAAAAAAAAAAAAAAATTAGATTAAAAAAAAGATTAAAGAGAAAAATAGATGCTAAGAGTTTATGAAAGGGGATTTCATCTTCCTTTCTTTCTGCTTTATTTCAACCTTATTTGAAATCTTAAAGAATTTAAAAATAAATAAATAAATCTGATTTTCTTGATGTCTTTACCAAGGGTTGTGTTACACGGAAAATGTTATTTAGCAACAGGAAAAAAAATAAACTTATGAATAAGTTTGTCTCATAAAGAAAAATGTGACTGTTCTTCAGAACTGCAGGTGAATTCACCTGTTGTTTACAGTTTTTCTTTCTTTTCTAAGCCAGGTTTTCTTTTAGTCTTTGTAGTTTGTGATGTTTCTTGTACAGTTTTAGAGTTACATAAGTTCTATTTATATTTTTTCTATGAAAACTTTTTTTCCCTATATAAGTTCTTGGCAGATAGGGAAACCTCTACACTTGACTTGTAGTTAAATAGAGTGAGTCACAGAAATCATTTCTTGTTTAAGATTAAACACAGAAGTAGCCAGTGCTTTTTTCTCTGATTTGAAACACAAGGGCTTGCATTAGGCTTGTATTTACTGTATGAAATTTTGTCTGTTTCTAGAGACCTTCAAGGGTACACATCCATCATATTTATATCTCAGGATTTAATCTGACTATTGTATGTTGATTCTCTAAAATAAACATTTTTTTTCCCCAAAAATTAAGTATTTATTCCTTTTTTTTTTTTTTTTTCTGGGAAAAAGAAAGAAAAAAAA
Source organism: Anas platyrhynchos (assembly GCF_047663525.1). Taxonomy (NCBI): domain Eukaryota; kingdom Metazoa; phylum Chordata; class Aves; order Anseriformes; family Anatidae; genus Anas; species Anas platyrhynchos. The sequence goes on from NC_092590.1 coordinate 41,060,937, forward strand.
AGGAATTGAACACAGTTGTTCAAAGTATCAGTAAGTTTTTAGGCAAAAGAATGATGGATTTCAAAACAGTGATTGAAGGTTTAATTTATTAAATGTCCTACGAAGTTTGCATACATGAACATTTTTCATAATATATAGGCTCAGGTGTATCATTCCGCCAAATGGAGATGTGAAGATAGACTTTTTTTGGGGGTCTGTGTGTGTGTGGATTGTAAAGAAATGTAGCTGGCTGAAAATCACTTAAAACAAATTGCTTCTACTGGCAGCAATGCAATACAATAATAATTAAATTGGTATCTGCTTAAAATTAATAACAATTGAATATATTCATCTTCACTTTGATATTTTATAAATATTTTTATCAACTCCCACTGATATTCTAAAGAAATTTATTATGTTTTAGCAAGTATCTCAACAAGTTCTTTAGAAACCTTTTATTAATACCACTAATAAGAAACTTCAGTATGACTCTATAGTGTATTCAGAGAATGGTGGAGTATTTAATCTTAAATGGGGTAAAAAGATATTAAAAATTGAATGATAGACAGAGCTTTGATCTTTTAATATTGTTCAGATATGCACATTAAAAGAAACCCTGGAAATCTTTTCTGTGCTCTAATTTTATTGTATTTTTATGCCCACAGCTAACCCCACAATGTTACTGTGTCTTTCCCCCACTATTTCAGTCAGAAGAATCTGAGATTTAAAATTAAAAAAAAAAAAAAAAATCGGTAATCCAATTTGAGATAGCTGACTGACAAAACTAATTAACTACTTGAAGGCAATCTTTGAGGACATGGTAAGATTTGAGAAAGAGAAAATGAGTTCTTCTGAATCCTAGCACTGTGTCACAAGAGCACTAATATTTGTCAAATTCTGAGTAAGATTTTAAGTTTAAAATTTTGCTTCCAATATAATTTAATCATGAAAGGAATATATGTAAATAGCCTTTCATAAAAACGATCTGTTTAGAACATATGGAGCTTTAACATAGCAGGCTTTTTGATCTTTATTTGTAAGGGGAACTAGATCTAACTTGATCAGCATCTTTACTTTTTCTCAAGTGATTTTACTCTTGTGGACCTGCACATGAGGCAAAGTACTTTGTAGTAATGGAGTGTGCTAAAACTGACCAGTTGTTGTTAGTACTGACATCTTTTTGTACTGTGTACTGTTTCTGGAATCCTCAGGGCAGGCTCCCTGATAGTGGCAATTTGCATGCCTTGATAACGATGAGAGTGAGATTTGGAGAGGTTTGCTGAGCTGGGGCACAACTTCAGGCTTAAATAATGTTAAAATGACCAAGTAGATGAACTCATGATTGCATTTATGGATTGCATTTATTGTTTAAGTAGACTTGACAGTATCTCCTTGAGTCAAAATGCTTTCTTACACTTAAAATGTGTACTTAGATAAAAATAAATAAATAAATAAATAAATGCTTTCTGGGAGATGTATTTGGAGTATATGGAAATACTTTACACAACATGATTTAAAAAAAAAAAAAAAACTTAGATACTGATATTAAGCAACGTTGAAGCTTGTTTTTCTTAAAAAAAAAAAAAAAAAAAAAGTTCTGATATAGCTACGAAGTGCAGCAGAAACAGAAAAGATTGGCTTGGGACTTAAATCTTTGAAAGTTATGCAGGCAGCTGAAGTTCAGAATGTGGGCATCCTTTCTCTGAGGAAAATGTAGACAGATACTTCCTCTAATTGAGATGTATTGCAGGTGAATGTCACTGGTAAACAGGAAGCAGCAATACAGATGAAAGACAGAACCTGTGCTACTGATAATATGGGGAAGGAAGATGGGGGAAAAAATCCCTTCTACAAAAAGTGAAGATTTTAGCTGAAGTAAGGCAAATGACTACAAGTATATGGATTATATCATATTTTTAAAGCCATTTTCATTCTTAGTGTAGTATTTCCTATTTATCATTGTATCTTGCAATGCATTTTTTAAGACAGTTTACTTTTTAAAGATCTGTACAGTTAAACTGCATAAATGTAATTCAGCAGAAAGAATGCCCTTTACGAATGTAACTGATCATGAGTACTGTAAAATAATATGGTTTATAATATTAAATGTACTCTCTGCTGTGGTAAAAAAAAAAAAAAAAAATGATGGATGCTGTCCTCACTCTGAAAACAGTAAAGCAATAAATTGCACATTTTCATATATATAGTTTTAGTTTTATGATGCTATCATTGAAGGCTTAAGCCATAGAACAGCATGAGACTGAGAACAAACAACAAGAGAATGAGCAATTTAGTTTTGCAACAAAATTATTAGTATATATGAATTTAAAAAGTGTGTGAATGAAATAACTCTATGTAGTTATTAATTGTGCCTGTGTCTAAAGTTAGATAAAAATAATAATTTATTAAAATATTAATATTAATGTTATTAATAAATATTATTAAATATAAACATGTAATATATGAATATATTGATATAATGATAAAATAATGATATTGATGTATTATTAATATTAAAAATAATAAAAATAAATAATTTTATTAAAAGATTACAAGAATTTTTGGTTGAGATATAGAGCACATCTGTGTTTTCTAATATTCATATTTTGTATTTGTTAAACTTTGATAGATAACATTACCTTTTAAAGTGGGAGAGTTCAAATCAGTTTTTAATTATTTTAATGGAAGAACTTAGAGCATGCAAATTTAAATCAACAGACCTATTACATATACACATATATATACTTATATGATATCCATAAAATACAGATATAAAATATATAATACACATATTCACAATGACATCCAAATGTGCATTTCACATGAAGATACTTGTATTTGCGCCATGTATAGGGAAAATAGAAGGTGACAATGTAAGAAAGGTGCAATATGAGGTATGTGAGATAAGAAAGATCCCATATGTTTATGTGTTTGTAACACTAAAGTTAATAATATGAGAGAGTTTTAGCATCTGATCTGTGTATCAGAGTTTGCAGTTTCAAAGTCGATGGTGTTCAAGGAAACAAGGTAAGTGGCTAATACACTGCAGTAATTTTTGTGTAATCTTGTTAAAAATAGAGTAAAATGAATATTTAATACAAAAATCAACTATGTAACACAAAAGCTCAATCTCCTACCAGACCAATTTGTTTGCATAATGAAATAGAGACAATTTTATTACTAATGAAATCATTTAATAGTTACATTTACAGCTACCATTAACATTTTCTGTAAATGAAAATTACTGCTGCTGCTTTAACTCACCTATTCATTTCAGGTTAGGGTGCTTTTGAACAGGGACAGATTATTTCAAACTTGCCATGATATATGGAGAGGATAGGGGCAGGGGAAATTAGAATAAATCATTTTAGTTGTTAATCTTGATACTTTAATTACTCAACATGACCACGTAATGCTGTTTTTAAGTAACTCTGGTACAGAAACATTAAATGAATTCTTCGGTTACAGGACAGCTAACTGATTATATTTGTGAATTCAATGCTTAGGAAAGAGCCAGCTTAAAGCAAATCAGTTAGAAGTAATGGCAGAAGGATGGGGTCTATCTTAATGAAACCATTTAGACAGTTTTATGGATTAAAAGAGGTGATCAAATCTTGCATAATGACTCAGATTGCTGCTTTTTTTTTTTTCCTCCTCTTCTCTCTTTCAGAGAGATTGTCTTGTGTTTTGTGTTCTTCAGAGCTCAGAAAACTTGTGAGGGTTGTGCTTTTTTGTTTGTTTGTTTGTTTTTTTGTTGTTTTTTTTTTTTTTTTTAATTATCACTTTTGTGGACCTGACAAAAATTAATTTCCTGATTTAAAAGTCTGAAGTGAAAAGTATAGATGCAACATTATTTGTCATGTGGTACTTATATAAAACTTGAGCCTCACTGAGATATACCATTAAAAAGCCCTGTCTTCTCATTTCCAACTTCTTGTATGCAAATTGCCAACCAGGTTCAAAGTAAAACAATTTCTGCATTGTTGACAAGTTAAATGTGTTGCACATATATAAAAACATTTGGATAGGTTATCATAAAAGATACTTTTCAAAGACAAATCTAAATAAAATTGATCTCTCTAAACCTACTGATACTCTACAAACAGAATGGGTCAAGTAGAGATTTTTTGTTTTGTTTTGTTTCTTTTTACTCCCCCAAATTTCATAAAATATGTAACCTTAAGGATTGCACCATCTACTCAAGTACTTTGCATTCCTGGAGAAAAAGCTAGTATAACTGCAAGCCCCGAGAAAGGAGATTTCATTTTTAGTAGAAAATTCTGCATTTTTGTATGGTATGTTCATCAGTAGTCATCTAATTTCATTTATAAATTATTATTTAAAAAAAAAATAAATTAATTTTTAATTTAATTTATTTTGAGAGATCCAAATGGTAAGCAATTTAAGATAGTCTAGGATGGTCTTTTAAGTATCAAGTATCAAGTGTTTCTTGTTTCCTGGGAAAAGCTATTTATTGGTGTAGGGAAAGAGGATGGATAAAAAGTGCTGAAGTATATGCATGTGCATTCACAGTCACAAGCACATTCAAGGAGAAAGAGGAGGGAAAATAATAGGAGCAAAACCCAGCTTGAGTTTCCTTGATCTCTCATCATGGGAGCTGTCTGTCTTTGCAGATGGCCTCAGCCCAGTTCATAGAGAGAAAAAAAGGCATAGGACTAGAAATAGCAAAATGTCAACAATAGAATAAATAGCAGAGCAATGTAGGGGCAAATAAGTTTAGGCTGTTATTGTGGATGTAAACAGTATTGCAGTAATAATGAAATAATAATTTTGGTGTTGGATATATTTAAGATTTTAATATAGCTGTGGACTAGTATATCACCAGTCAGGTTGTCTTTTTGGTTAACATTCCTGTTAATGAATGCAGTGAAATCATAAGCATTGGCTCTTGTTTTTCTTGGCTATATTTTTCTAGTATATAATAAACACTACAAATACCCAGAAAAGTATTTTTGTGTTATTCTCCTCTATGTAGAGGTTTATATGAACAATTCAGTAGTTGAACTAGATGGCAATCAAAAATGTATAAACATTCTATAAAATGTTTAGGTGTAAGTTCTTGAAAAATGCCAACTCCTTTTATTACTGGAATTAAAATATCTGTGTTTTGCAATGATGATACAGTGAAATGCAAACTTGGCACTTTTTAATCTTTGTAGGAAAAAGCCCAACATTATGCTGCACAAAGCTTACTAATTTAGCAAATGTTTTTTAAATCTTTATTTCAATTTTCTGTCAACTTGATTGTTTTGATCCTCATATTTAGCAATATGCTCAGTAATTTCCAAAATAAATGCTTTTTTTTTTTTCAATAAACAGCTTGATTTTTCTTTTTCTTTGAGAATACTGCTTTCCTTCTGAAGCTTACCCAAGAAAGTCTTGGCAGACTCCTGTATTTGAAATAAGCAATGATTAGCTTTCTCTCCCAGGTGAGCATACAAGGAAAACATGAAATATTTTTTTTTTTGTATGAAATATATATTTGGGGAAGTAAAACTATTTCAAGCATTAGTAACCTTGTCAAAAACACTTCATTCTTGCTCTTGTTTCAACACCAAGCTGAAGAGTAGCTTAAATAATTATTTTCTTTGTCTTTGGAATTTGTTTTGGCAATTCTTGACTTTTTTTTTTTTTTTTTTTTAGGTTCCTACAGATAATATCAAGACAATAGATTTTTAATTTCCATAGATTTAAGTGAATTAAGTTCAGTAATTTCACATTCTGGAACTTCTGGAATTATATTTCTATATGGGTTTTCTTTTCTTTTCTTTCTTTTTCTTTTTATTTATTTATTTATTTATTTATTTTGCTTGGCATTTATTTTTCAAGCTTTTTATATGTATTTGCAAATAACAAATATCTAAATGTATCTTTACACTTATTTGAGATATCTGCTCAAAAAATTATCCTTGCCAGGTGAACACTGTTGTTCTAAGATGAAAAGTAGTATTTTATCTTACTATTGAAGAGGTACTTAAGATTCCTTGGGATGCTTGCAGTAAGTCAAAGATCATTTTTCAGTGCCGATAGCTTAGCATATCCCATTTTGAAATGGGCATTTACACAGTTATTTCTGGCAATTTGTTTTTCCCACAGTCACATTGACCTAGGCCATTATCTTTGGAAGCTTTCTATTACTTGTATTTTTGTGCTGTAGTTACTATGTTACTATCTACAAGTACAGACAAAGATTTTATTTTTCTATATCTTTTGAGATATTTCAGATCATCTACTTTTTGAAATGATTTTTTTTCTCTTCTTTCTTTTTTCCAAATTCTGATTTCAGTTTACTTTTCTATGAACGTTTCAATGGCTTTCTAAAAACAATAACTTAACAATAGTGTAAAATAACTGGGGCACATCACCTTTAGTGATGAAAGAGGGAACATGCTGTAAGAACACTTGTAGGAACACTAATGCAGATGTGAGAATTCAGGGAGTGAGATGCAAGCTCATCTCAATGGGAAAAAGGAATCAATACAGGTAAATAGTCTCCAAAACCTTCTTCTACCAGAATATAGGACACAGCTATTAATCAGAGATTCCTAGAGCTCTTAATTCTCTGAGCTTCTCTGTACTTCAGGGCCACCTGTTTGGTTAACAATTGTCTGCCACACCAGTGATCTGATTTTGGATGTGTTTTGTTTTGTTTCATTTTGTTTTGTTTGTATTCAATCCACTAAATTAAAACTAAGTTAAAACAGAAGACAGCAATAATCAGGAAAGAGAGGAACATCAGTGGCAGGTAAACTCAGGATTAAAGAGAATCCACCTGCCAGAAGTCTCAAAAACCTCACTGAAGTCAATTGATGGAAATATGTTTTCCTTTCAAAGAAAGAGGGAGTCGTTTTTTTTTCTTTTGTTTTGTTTTTTTTTTTGTTTTTTGTTTTTTTTAAATAAATCTTTCCATTGTCCATAATCCTCATATTTTCAGTATGATGAAAGAAGAGTAGAAAAGGGTCTACAAGGATCTTATAACTATTAGGAACAGAGGAATACAGATGCAAATTTATATGATCACTTTTATCAATGAGCATAGGAGAGAGTAAGAAGACTTGGATATCTTTCATTCTTATAAGATGTTAATGAAAGATTTAATTAGCAATAGCAGCATTGTTGAATAATAAATCAATTAATCTTTCCTGCCCTTGTGAACCTTTAGAAACAACACAATTAATTAGCTGAAAACTTCTGGCACTTAATCATTACCCTGAATTATCCTGTGATGCAGTAGAGTAAAAAGACATATTTTTGATATGAGGGATGACCTTTCTAACTTGAATTAATTCACAGTGGTTTTGCAAATGAATTCAAAACAGATCTTTTGCTACTTAGTTTGAAATTTGAAGAGACTATCTCACTGATATGCTCGCAGATTAAGATTAGTCTATTTATATATAGAGACAGACTATTTACACGTAACACATGATATATGTAGCAATATAATTATAAGATATACATATGTCTTTTATCACGTTCATCTTTCAGTATGTGTTCTCTGTTACTACACTATTGTTAATCATATCACAGAAATTTTCTCTGCTATAAGTGCTCATATGAAGAGGGTATATGATCATATGTACTTGTGATAATTATTTAATTTTGGAATGTGGTAATAGCTTAGCCACCTTCTACCTCATATTTCTCACAAATCAAAATACTCATACTGTTTGAAGTGGAAGACAAGGGCAAGAATTGTTTTAATGCTGCTAATGCTATTCATTCAGAAGATAATCTGTTTAAAGAATGAAGGAGGGAATAAAGAGATTTGTTGTAGTTGTTGTGTTTTTTGTTTTTTTTTTTTTTTTTTAGTCTCTGCCCTGCTTACAAGCTCTTGTGTGTCCTTGGGCCATTTATCTACAGCACAGCCTTTGCTTGTTCACTCATTTATAAAAATAGGTCAATAAATCATCAAAGTTAATTAAGATCTGTTGGATACCTTCAGAGAAAAGATGTTGTTATTAATGCTATCTTTTTGTATCATACCTCTGTTCTCACTTAAGGATTAACATGCAAAACTTATCATTTCATAAAATACTTAAAGTGTCTCCCACAATTACCATAGCCATGCCAGAAATCATGACATGTGAGAGCTGCACTCAGCTTCTCTCCAAAGGTCAGTGGATTTTTGAATTACTTTTTTTTTTGCAATTAAGGTGACTGTTATTAGACTATCTCTGCTGCTTGGTGTGTTTGTGGAGGGTTAAAATAATTGTAAATAAAAAACAAAAGTTCAGAACTGAGTAATACATATTTATAAGGAAATCATATTGTTGGCAAAGTTTGTTTTGCTGACACTGTTTATAAAAACACAGGTGTGTGATAAAAGCTTTTGGGTTGAAAGGAATATGCTCCTGAGTTTTGATTGGAATGTTTTTTCCTTTTCTTCTGCCTCTTATGAAGTACATTTCATTTTTAACAAATTATCTACACAAAAATAATCAAGATGTTCTCAAGTATTTAAGTTGCCAGAGACTTTCTGCTTGTTTTATTTTTGTTTGTCTTAAAAACACAGAACAGAATTTCACTTCACTGGAGTAAATGCACTGTTATTAATATTTTGTGCTGTGTTTTGTATCCAGGTTTCAGATTGTGTTTTCAAATCTGCAGTGAGGAAATGTTGATAAGAATTTCTTAGAGGAGAAAAAACAAACAAACAAACAAACAAGTTTTAATGGCAGAGAACTAAACCAACAGGTGTTACACTGACACAAGTGGGCACCTGAACTCTCTTGCCAGTACCAAAGCACATCCTGATCTTTTTGCCCAGAGTTGCTGTTTTTGACAAAGCTTACTTGACCTGTATTATGAAAACCCTTGTTCCCACGACTTGTATAAACTGCAGTTGTATCTTTGCCAAATGTGTTTCTGCTTTGCCATGTACTGAGTGCCTCTTCTAGTGTAATGACTGTTTGGAAAGGTGTTTTTCCAGAAACACTAGGTAGAAAAGCAAGTGTTGAAAGGGACTGTTGATAGATGAGCTTCAGTGTTTGTGGAGTAATTAGGTGAAAATATCCCAGAAGTGTTGTTGACCTGTAGTAGCTGCAGATATAGACAAACTCCCTTAGTTTGGGTTTGAGTAAAAAGTTTAAACGTAGTTCGTCATGCTGTAAAGAACCTCTTCTTTCTGTATGTCACTTAGTAAATCAGAATGAAGCAGAACATCTTTGATTATTGTATGAGAGATTTCCTTGGAGACTCAGGCTAGAAAGAGTATGTGCATTTCTGCCAAAAAAAGGGTCAGCAGTGTTTGCTTTAAATGTTAGTTGTTTGTTTTTTGTTTTGTTTTGTTTTGTTTTTTCACAAGTTAGTTTTAAAATACTAAATATGGATTGCAAATGTTAAGTCAAAGATTTCAGAGAAATATCTTAAAGCTTCACAGTGTTCTTTTCTAGAAAACTTGAAGCTTTCAGCTGGGCTCTATCTTTTCTTAATAAAGAAAATTCAAAGTAATATTTTAGGGATAACCAAGTTAGAGAAATCTAGGATATCCCTGAGAACTAAGAATAGATCTGTGAGGTAACTGAACCATTAAGAAAATGATATTAGCTGGTGTAGAAATTTATTTTTTAATAGCAGGCCAGTGAGCATGCTGTTTTATTTTTTTTTCTTTTTCTTTAATTGTCTCTGTGCTGCAATCACTAAAGCTATGGAAACAAAAACATTGCTAAGCAGATATTGTACTAGAAAATGGGTCCAGTTTATTAAAAGTATTCATCTCATTTAAACGATTTACTACCATTAAAAAAAAAAAAAAAAAGGCCTTACTTCCTTCCTCATAAAAGTAAATATATCTCAACTCCTAAAATTTAAAGCTAGGATATTGACAATGATAAATAATAAAATCTGTTCTCTTAGTACACAATAACAATCCATCTGTATGAAAATTCTCATTTTTATATGGATAGTAGAAATTAAACACAGAGGGAATAGGGAATGGCAATCCTGTATTGAAGAGCTTAGCTTTCTTGTCTAATTTGTTTCCAATAATGCACATTTCCAATCTAATGCACATTTTCAAACTTACTATGAAGCAACTTCTGCAACCTTCAAGAATCATTATTTTCTCTATTTTATGGCTAAACCTAATGAACTATTTTCATTGGGTTTTACAATTTTCTATTATACCATAATTGTTAGGGTTTGTCATAATACTTTGAAGCTTCTTGAGGCATTCTTGAAGACAAGTTTTTGTTGACATTGAAACAACGCATGAAATGCTGTCACATGAACTTAACACAACCACTGACAAAATCTATGGTTTCTACTATTCTGTTTTTATGTTATATTTCCCACTGGAACTAGCCAGCATGAATTCAGCAAGTGCAAATTGTGCTTGACCAACTCAATTGACTTCTGCTATGAGATGAATTGCTCTGTGGATAATGGGAGTGCAGTAGATACTATTTACTTGGATCAATGTACCTGCTCTTCATTTACGTCTCCCTTGGAAAATTTATTTTGTACTGATATTCATACAGACTTCTTTTCAGAGGAAGTCTTTGAATATTTCATACAATTAGGTTTTTACTTTTTTATTATTATTTTCTGTCAGAAAACCTGAATCATCATCATCATCAACAACATTTCTTGTTGATTTTTAAGATGAATTTATTATTATATAAATTGATCTCTAATGAAGTTTCCTTTAAGCACTTTCGTCAATAACAAATATTAACACTTTGAAAGTACCTTGTTATATGTAAGCTGTAGGTCTGGAGTTAATGTAGGCCCTGTAGGATAACTAGATGGAGAGGCTGAACGCAGAGGGCGTTTCTCAATGTGATAGTTGTGAGAGATTTGGAAATTGCGTTATTCTTATCTCCTTTTCATTAGCTTTTTAAAAATACAGTTTGCTTTGTGAGACAGTTTGTTAAACATCTGAATCTAGTTTACAAATTTATTTCTATTTATATTATATGAGCACAGAAGTATTTAATGGTCATATACCAGGAGGAATTTGTTTCTTTGTACATCTAGCGTTTTGGGATGGGAAGTCGCTCTTAGTCAAAAGAATGGTGAGTTAGTGTACAGCAGCAATACGGAGCTAACTCTGAGATCCCAGATGCACAGTATCTGTCATGCTCAAACTGGCAATAAATACCTGTTTTTTTTTTCAGTACGTGTATGCAGATCTTTAGAGAAGTACTTTTTAACAGTTTGTCTTGTGTGGTAAAGTGCAAGACAATTTTGTAGCACTACCAAGGGGAGTGGCATCCACTTCAGCAGCTACTGTTTGGTCTGATGCTCATCATGAGTCAGAGCCATCAGCTGTCACAGTTCAGACTAGTGTATTAACATTAAGGGAAATCAATGATAATTAACATAATTATTGCAAGTTGTGAATGACAGCAACTAAAATGGTCAATCTTTTACCAGTAATGTCTGTCTGTAAACCTTTAAATATGCCCTAGGGTTTGCATGAATCATTTAACTGGGCAGAAGGCGATTTTACTTTTAATAATACTAATAACAATAAGAATGCTAGTCTGATACTACCATGGTACTTATGATGTGGTTCAGAGTAATTTTCAAATAAAGAAAGGTGTTTCTCTAAAACATGGAGCTCACATCGTTCTTACTGGAAATCAAAAATGCATTTATTAATCCAACTCTTCTAAGAAAGTCAGATGAACCTTCCATGGTAGTGATTATAATGGCATAAAAAGCCATGTCAAAAATTGCAGTTTGGAGTTTAATGCTGAGCACAGGTAAGAGAAGCAATAATTCATGTCTGTGCATTCTGCTTTCTGAATGTGTAAGGAACATTTTTTGACATAGACTTTTAAAACTATTGCTTAATATTTATGCATGTGTTCCTCTTCAAAATTTTCTAAAATACTACAATTACTTTTTTTTTTGTTTTAATGCTTTTTAAAAATACATTTATGAAAAATATTCTGTGCCAAGTTAGCTAATTCCAGGGACAAGCCTTATCTCAATCTTTGAGTCCAGCCAACTGATCCAGTTACATATATATATATATATGTAGAGAGAGAGAGGTTAGGCATCATGCGCGAATTCTAGCAATTCATCTTGATTCCATCAATTCTATCATCAGTGGGGGTAAATGAAATGACATAACAATTCTAATTGTTTTGGTTTAATACTGCATAATTTCAACTACATTGTTATTGAAAACTGTTGCAATTCTAAGTGAGATACGTAGGTATGAAACTAGTTAGTTTGCTATCAAACTACCATTATTTAATATAAATTATTCATACACTTTGTTGTTGAACTTATTTGATATGCAGTGAAATAATCTTGAGTAGTCATTTAACAGTTTTAACTTCAAATTGTAACTCCCAGTTAATGTTTAGAATTTATTCTTTCATATGTATTAATATTGGATCTTGTTTATTTTGACATCTCAATTATTTTTTTCTCAATTTTTCTGAAGATTCATTTGGAAATTTGGAATAATTTCTCCATACACAAGGCATAATCATGTATTTATAAACACGCCCAATATATGTATTCATCTATTTTAAAAAAAAAAAACAAAAGATAGTAAGTATATTTATTATGTAAAAGTGACATATTTTGATGTCAATTTACAATTTGAAACCTCAGTCTGGGCAGAATAGTTTTGATGTGTCCAGAAAAAATGAGACAAAACTATCATTACATTGTTGTTATTAATTTCAAGAATTAGTTCATTTTAACTTTTCCTTAAAATAAATAACTAATATAATTATAAAAATAAAATAATAATAAATAAAACATAAATAAAAAATCACATCTGCCTGGATTAAATCTGTCCTGATTGCTTCTCGGATACCTTACCTAAGTTAGATTTCTGTTCATATTTCAGTTAAATTATCATGGATGGCTTTCCATACTTTTGTCTGTTCCCAGTAGCAAACTTATTTGTTAAATGTATTAGCTCAGATGATTCTCTAACAGTTCTTAATGTCTAGTTCATATGTATCCATCTGTAGATTGCCATCCAACACATTTAAATTAAAGTTACAGAAGATATTTCTGCTGCTTGCTGCTATCTTCCTTATCAGTCTTATAGAAAATACTTTAAATTATAGTATGTAACAAACATGTTACAGATTTTGTAAGTAGCATACAAAGTGCTTTGTATTATTTTCATAAATAGTGTCACAAATATTCTGTCATTAAATCTTTTAGTCCATCCTTGCATAACCTTTTAATCATTTATCTGTGTTAATCTTAGTTTGATACTTTGTTTCATTCTGTGGACTGTTATGAAAGCAATTGAATATTCAGAAGAATTGAACAATATATGTGAATAGAGTAAATGTTGGTCATTTACATTTTTATTACAAAATATTAGTACACAGAATATATGTTGAAAGAAGTTTGATCTGAACCTAATTATATCATGTAACTTGATATTGACTGGACCATTGTTAGTGACTGACAGAACAGAGCCATTAGTTAAAGTCAATTCTTTTTTCTTTAGGGATGTTTTATGCTATACTAGTGATTAAACACAGCTTCTCTCTGTTCTAGCCTAACCTGATTGTATCTGACCAAAACAACAGCCATTGTGAATGTCTGCACCTGTTCATGTAAGTATGGACTCTGGTCCAAAGTATTCACTCCTATTGTAGCATTCCCAGTTTATTTCACAACACTGTAATCCTTACTGGAAAAGGCTGTATGGAGTCATAAAAGCTGTATGACACCTTAAACTGTTTTAAAATTTAATCCTATTTCTTTGTTAGATTAATGAGAAATAAATAACATCCTTTTTCCCTAGTCTTATTTAATTTCTTCCCAGAGTATTTTTGCATGATAGTTTGGAAGGACTTATCCAGTTGCTCATAACACATGCCTGTAATGATTTTAATACTTACCTCCTTCCAAACTTTGCAGTTGACAGCACACCCCACAAACTTTATTTGGTTTTAAACCTTGCATTGAACTGTTTATAATGCTAGTCTTCTAATGCATGACAGATACAAAATATATCCTAAATTTCACTGGGTCAGGTGAAGTTCGATACAACAAGGCAGTGTCATATCTTTTAGTTGTTCAGGATGACAGCTCAGACTACCTCAGGGCATATCATGCTGTTATGTTACATGACATCTTTGGAGTATACAATTTACCAGAGCTGTGTTGACCCGAAGATTGAATACTGTTAGTTTCCTTATTCTGATCTTCTTACACAGTGAAGCAATTTCAGCTTCTATCACATTGGCTTCACAAAAAATCACAAAGGGTCTTTTTTAACCAGCCATTGACCTCATCCCAATAACATGGAGCCGAGTGCATGTGTAGTTACTTGCAAGAGTAAGGCCCTGTATAATCTGCACAATGGTACATTAAACACTTCTGTTCTGCCTGTAGAAGACTCACCCATGTTGTAAGAATGTTAAATTTGATTTGTGGAGAGATGGGAAGCAAGGCACAATTGTTGCAAAATATGAGGTGGTGTTGGTTTCATCAACTTATGTGTTAAAAGCAGAAGCAATATCAAAAGATCAGCAATAAAGACATTAAATATTCAGCAATTTTTGGAAGTGAAGGAGAACGAAATGTTTTCTGTTCCAAAACTACCTGAGATACCATGCAGCAGGATGCATGTGTCAATGTCACCTTAACTTTTGAAAATGTTTCTTTAATCATGAAATCATAGGTTACAATTGGAAATTATAGAAATCATAGGCTCTCGTTAGAAGGGACCTTAAATATCTAGTTCCAACCCTGCTACCATAGGCAGGGATACCACCCACTAGATCAGATTTCTCGGGGCCTCATCTAACCTGGTCTTGACCACCTCCAGGGATGAGGCACACGCAGCCTCTCTAGGCAACATGTTCCAATGTTTTACCACCCTCTGAGTGAAGGATTTACTCCTAATCTCAAATCTAAATCTCCCTTCCTTTAGTTTAAAACCATTCCTTCTTGTTCCTGTCATTATCTGACTGAACAAAGAGTCACACTCCGTCTTTTTTATAAGAAATTTCATGCACTTACTAGGAGTGACAGATATCATTGATTTCACAATAAAGTGAATATCATGGTAATTAAATTTCCCAATACAACTCTCTAAATGGAAAACATTAAGATTTTTTGTTTGTTTTTAAAACTAATACAAACTTGTTTAACATGTTATTGTAATTTTTATAATTACTAGAAATGGATTTAGACTTTATCACAAGAGGCTCAACTAATGCATGGTTGGGCATTTTGCAAGAACTGTGATAAACTAAGAACACATTTGATCACAATTATATTATTATTTAATTTGCTGTGTAGTTATTTTAAGGGATTCTCAAGTATTTCAACTATTTAATTCCTTTTATGTTTTTATATCTCTTAACATCTTTGAAACATTTTTGCCTCTACTTTGTGGCACTGTCAGTAGATGCTATTGAAAAAATTGATTCCAGTTTCTTCTCATTCCTTTGCATAGTGGTAGCAATGACTGCATTCACATATATGTTTACAAAGCCTTCTAAAACACTTGCCCCAAAATGCTTTTTCCTTGTGTTGTTGTTGCTGTTATTTGTTTTTATTAACAAAGCTCCCTTTCTTCTTCAGTAAAGTGAATATCTCTAAATACTTCAGACTGTAGATAGTTTAGGCTGGTTATGATTCATGATAGGAAGATTGGTCCTGTGAAGGAAGATAAGTTGTTAGAAAAGACAAATGAACACTGTCTAATTCTCACTGGGTGATGTAAACAGTCACAGTTGCGTGGAAATTCTTTGTCATTGTTCTCATTGTTCTTCCACTGAGTCTGACATCTTTCACCTACAAGAGTCATTTTTTTATGTTTTTTAAGTGAATGTTCAAAGTCTGGAGTCTCTGCATTTGTATTGTCCTGGGGCTAAAATTACCTTGAGATATGATTTTAGGTTATCAGCAAAGTAGAGTAGTCACAAACCAGATACTATCAAATTGTTGAACTGCCTAGGATTCATTCAATTAAAATGAAAATAGAAAAAGAAAGAAAAGAGTTGTGGAAATTGCTACTTTCTGTGTAAAGATCATGCAACAGAGAAAAATATATTAAGCAGTCAATACTGCTTAAGCAAGTTATGTAGAGATTTGTTTTAGTCAGTCACTTTTTCATATTCAAACTTCTCTATGAAGTGTACGGTTTCTTGGAGGCACAAATGAGCATTCATTTAATGCATACTTCATTTGTTAGATCAGGGAATTTTCTGAAAACATTTGAAACTAAGGAGGAAGCAGGAGAAGGAATTTCAGTCCAGTAGAGAACTGGTGGAGAGGGATGCAGATGTAAAATGTGGAGAATGAGAATGAGCATCATGTTATTCGTAGGAAGGTTTTATCTTCATATTAATTTACTAATTTCTGGCAAATAAGTGATATAATTTGCTCAGTACCTTCTTTGATGCTTTTCAGTCTAGGTGACTAGTACAGGAAGCCGGGAAATTAAAGCTATTTGAAGTTGACAGATGCATTAAGACTTCATATCTTGTAATTAAAACTGCAATTACAGTTATCCATTTAGAGCTTATATAACTCTCTCTCCGTAAATGTGTGTGTGTAAGCATATATATATACCCACCTTCTTCCTCGCCCCTTTCACCACCATGAATGTTTTCAGAAATGCTTGATATAATTTTTCTGTGCTCTCATGTCACAACTAAAGCAATCATAAATTATCAATCAGGCTGAACAGACCATTATACGCTCCAGTATACCATAGTTTGGGAAAAGGTGTCTGAAGTACAGTCAAAATCTGCACTTAATTATTTTTGCTTCCATCTTAAATCCCTGTTTATTTACTTAGTACATCTTCTGTCCCTTTTAAGTGAAGATTTTCATTACGTTTCTTCGGCTGTATTTACCTCTTTAGCCTTCCTTTGTGAACTCCTACTGTAGATACTATAAAGATGAAACAGTAGAAGGGAAGGAAAAGTGTGCACCAGATTGTACCTAAATTAGAAGAGTGGGCTGCTATATCAACCCTTTGCAACCTCTATATTCTCACCAATGTATTTTCACAATGAGTTCACCGATGCTGACAGAGATGCGTAAGAGGCAAAGCTTGTGTGTCATGTACATGGCAAAAAGAAACAGAGATGGTTTTACTAAACTGACAAACCATTTTCCTGGAGTTTTCTTCTACAAACTTTTACTTTAAAATGACAGTTCCAAGGGTAACAGGATGTTACAGTAATTAGATGTAACCCAGTTTTGAATGTCCTTCATTAAGTACATGACAATTATTATTAAAATAGAACTGAACAGGTAAAATGTATGATTTCTTTAACTCTGTGTTGTGTTCACTTTTACGTAGACAACTTTTTGCTTATTCTTCATGCATCAAATAATCTCTTTGCATACCAAAGTATGCATTGTTTGTGGGATTTGGATGTGTACATATTTAAATAACAAAATGTAATATGGATATGTGAAAACATTTTTTTTTTGTTTGCCAGTAGAGAACATGGGCAGTCACTGGAACATATTGAAATCCTTATTTGATTAGACAGCAATAGCTGCATTTTACTAGACTATAACAAGAGAAGATGTTGCTTGGAAAGCTTTTAATTTGGGTCTGTCTTCCACTGCTCATATCTGTAACATTTCTGACTTTAGGTAATGAAAAAGATGGACCTTGCACAAAACAGAGAAACTTATGATTGACATCTGTAGTAAAAGAGTCACAGTAGTTCTCTTGAACATGATTTGGTAAAATCTAGTTGCTAGGAATATTCAATTTTTGCAGTTTTTCTAAGTGTTGGAATGGGTTCAGTAGTCCTACTGCTGTAGGACCTGCTGCATTAAACTAAAGAGTTGTGTGTTCTCTAGGCTTGGGAAGAATCTACTCTGTTCATACAGGTATTTTCCCGTTTAAACGACAATTTACATGAGGAATATCTCCCTGATAAGAAATAGAAAATATTAAAGAGAGAGATAAAGGCTTACTTTTTCTCAGTCATGCCTGTGAAAATGTAGTAAGGAAGAAAACTGGCTGGTGGCTTAAATACGTGTAATAATGGATAACAGCTATGAAATGGACATATTGTGGTTTGTGTCATTATTTTGATGAGATGACTACTGCGTGCAATGACTTCCTCTGCTGTCTGATGTTTTCTATCAGTGATGTGACCTTTGTGAGGCAGGCTGACAGCTTTATTGAGAGTGAAAGTCTAACCACATATGCAATTTTTTCTTCCATATGGTTGTAGACATGCAATTATTCATCACAGAAAATTAGAAAAAAAAAATCATAATGGCTTTACCATGCAGTTTCTTAACCAGTGAGAAACTGGAAAAAAATAAAAAAAATACATGCAAGGCATTAAAGGAAAATTGTGATTCATTTTACCATTCATAGTGATGGCTGGGGAAATCTGGCAATGCGTATGAAAAAGATCTTTTATTAATTAAGTTTATCATCAAATAGTTCAAATCCTGCATGATCTCTCTCTAAGTCCTTTTTTCCTTGCTTGTGCTTAGATGCAGGGAGGGGGCTTTATTTTACATCATCTGTAACATCCATTTCCTTTCTAGCCAATTGTAATTACTGCTGCGTTTAGATAATAAACGAGTGGATGTTGAATAAAACCTTTCTTTCCTATATAACTTACTGATGATAAGCATATGAGTAACCTCATGTGAGCCAAGAGTGTTTCTTCATTATACATAAACTTCATAAATCTTTCCTGCTTCAGCCTCAACATGCCAGTATGTATCTGTATTTTTCTGTAAGCTGCAGTTTTTCTTTACAAGAAGAGTCTACACTGTAAGTCATGCATAGAAATAAGTGGATACATTTGAGCAAACTGAAAATTACTTGTTTTTATTTATTTTTTACATGTAGCCCCCAGTCATAAATACTTCAAATGTTCATAAGAGTACTTTACTGGTATATATAGGTATTGCACAGTATACTACTATTAACTTAAAATATAGAAGAAGTGGAGAGAGCTAAAAGCACCTGAATATTCATTATTTGGCATCTTGATTATAAACAAGGTATAAATAAGTGGCTGCCTGCATTATTTTCAGTAAGCATATAAAATTAATTTCTTAATTTGAATTTGTTTGTTCAGATTAATTCATTCTAAACCTAAAAGCATATTTTAACTGTTTGCTGTTGAGAGATCACTTTGTTCAAAGTTTGTGCATCATTATCTCTGGGGATAATATAAACCAACTGGATAGCTATCGCATGTGTAGACCATAGCCCAAAAACTCTATGTTAGACTTCCCTTAGGGGAAACACTGTTCCCGTCACTGCCCTTAAGCCAGTCTCAGTTTTATTTATTTTGAATAGTGATAATTTATTCAAAACTACTCAGGTTGACTTAAAGAATTGGTTAGAAACTAACTCACATATTATGAGTCATGACATATGGATGTTTATATCCATAGCACTCAAAAGGTCTGTTTCAGATAACAATTTCATTTCATATATGTGTAAAAACTGTTCTAATACCTTTCAAGAACGGGTCCCTTTCTGAAGAGTTATTGCAATTGTTCAGTCTTTATCAGGGAAATGAACTATTGTTGTTTGTTTGTTTGTTTGTTTTTTACCAGGTCCAACGCTAATTCTCTTTTCTGTTGTAAGGTACGTTTGGAACTGCACGTTATCATAGATCACATAGTATCTTTCTTGATTTCCTTTGCTATTGTTATTTTGTGTACAAGTTCATGCACACAGATGGCTGTCAGTTAGGTAAATGACATTTAGATGTTTCTGTCTCCTGAAACTTATCCTGAAGTTGTAAACTTTGGCTGATGCAGAGAATTTGAGCTTTGTTATGATTTGTGCACATTCTAATGTCTAACAGTTTAATAACTGCATGCTGCCTCTCTTCTACTTCCTAATACTGAACAATAACTACACTTGAAGGTTGCTATTTTCTGCATGTTATTAAAAGGAAAGTTATGCCTCGAGGCAGTTTGTAATAATTCTGCAGTCGAAGGCAGAAATCAGAAGGGGCAAAACTGATCTGACACTTTTTCATCTCATGTGAAACAGTAAACGTATTAACTTTGGTTCATTTGTGAGTAGACATAATTTGGAATTAAATATTACAGTGTATGTAATCAGGGTTTACTTCTTTAAGCTACTGAAACAGTACTGTTGAACCATATATTGAACCATAAGCAGACTGAAAAATACTGGAGCTTTTTTTTTCTATTCAGTCATTTAGTACAAATCGTAAAACAAAATAGCAAAGTATTCTCATTAAATTTTGCTCACATCTGAATAGAAATGTTTTGTTATCATTGCTTAAATCGGATTTAAGACATACAATTATTTATTGCTATTCATATATTTATTTGACCTAACAGAGTTAATTCTATAAAAACTTACAGTGAAATAACCCCTTGAAATACCTCTGAATTAGAAACAATTTCATGGTTTCAAAAAGTTGAATTTGCGTATATACAGAAGGTCCTATCATTTGGTAAGGGTCTATCCCTTCCTTCCTTTCCTTTCCTCCATCTTCCTTCCTTTCCTTTCCCACCATCTCTCTCTTCTTTGGAGAGAAGCACCTATGTGTACAGGTACTTTTGTAAGAAGAAATATTTATGATGCAATTTTTATTTGCAATCTCTCATCTTATTCTCTCTATTTTCTGTAGGACACTTCAAAAATCTTTTTTTTTTTTTTTTTTTTTTTTTTTTCCTCCAGTACACAGTCACATAGTTTGAAGACTTACAGACTTCTTAAAATCCTGCTTTAGTTTCAGTGACCTGGCCTTTTCAGACTTTTCAAACATGCTAATGTTCCTCGTGAGAATTTCCTATTAGAATTACTGCTCAGTTTAATAAATATATGGTCTTTTTTGATATCTAAGTGGGAGTTGAATACCTTTGAATCTAGCCAAGAAATCTGTAGGAAAACCTAGCTTTTAAGTAAATGTTTGCCTAACAAACTACCCTGACTTTAAGCTTCATTCATAATGAAGTGCTTTTTTGGTCTCAGTCCAGCAGCCTTAGCACCTTGCAAAATCATATCACTGATTTCCTAGTATGCCATTATTTTTCATAAGGCCAATGCCATAAATCTATTCATACTTTACTGCAGATAACAAGTAGCAGATTTCCTTCACTCTTATCTTAATATGGTCAGCATAAAGCTGTAGAGTTCCCAGAGTTCATTTGAGTTCCCCTACTGGTGTCTAGGCTTATTCCAGGAAAGGAGGTGCATCTTGATAACTCCAGGATCTTGTAAATGCAAAAGAAAATATATAACAGGAAAACTGTTGTCATTTCAGGGAGTTCTATATATTTTGTTTATTGAAAGACCTGATCAGTCATTTGTGTAATTTGATGTGCTGCATGTTTAATGGCCAGAGGGATATTAAAGGGTTCTCTTGTTGCCTTTGCATTAATTTCAACAAAAGTGTTATCTTCAAAACTCAATGTCTAAAGTTTGTTTTCTAAACTTGATATAGTTAGCTGTGAGTTGCACACCTAAATAATGCAATCCTCCAAACAGGCTGGCAATTCAGCATCATCCACTGAAGGATCCGCAAATAATATCAAGTACTGGAGAGCCAAAGACTACTGCAGGTATTTGTATTATATATTTAGATTAAAAATAAGATTGCATTATAGAAAGTAAAAGCGGTAATTTCTGAAGTTCCACCCAGCACAGCTATGAAAAACCCTCTGTTTCTTCCATTTTTCAAAAGATACTACTCCTTTTTTGGCTATCAATACAGCTAGTCTAGAGAAAAAATCACACTTGACAAAATATTTCTCAACTGATCATTGTTCTAATAACTGAAGAACCGTAGTATAACCATAATCCAAAAAAAAAAAAAAAAAAAAAAAAACCACTTTATACCTAATGATTTAGCATGGTAGTAGCTGACTTGTTGACAGACTCAAAGCTACTGGTATGTAGAAACACTTTGGAATGGGAAGACCAGTCCCTTTCATGGTAAGAACTCATTTTTTTCCTTCTGTATTAATAGAATGTTAAGCAAGATTTTTCCATTTAGTTTGGCTGGAATTTATTTATTTATATATTTATTAAACAATGAGCTGCTTTAGCCTTTAAAAATCGGTAAAGTAGATTTAAAATTTAAAGTACTAGTTACTAAAAGGAAATACAAAGAAATAATATAAAGAATCGTATGGGCATGCACTCTTGAATGGAGATTTTGGCTGTTGTGATGTCTTTTCAGGTTGTGATGCTGCTTCATGACAGACGCATACAGATGTGTGGCTGTAATTTCATCTATGTATGAAATTAAATTCAGAAAAGTAACCAACACCCTTACCTGATTTATTTCAGCTTTTCTAAGAGTATTATTTCTATTTAGAAATTGCAATATACCAAATAAAAACAACCCTAGAATGCAAGTCTTACACTTAAAATCTATTTTTAGCTGTGTTTCATTTAATTTTGTAATATAATGCAAGGTAGACTTAAAAATACATACTGTTTTGTTGGTATTTAAAATTATACATGGGTGTGTGCCAGTTTCTCCTTCCACATAAACAATTTCCTTCTATTTTTCTTTTTGTGATCTATTTTCTTATTCTTAGTGGATTGAGGTTATTATTATGTTTTGCCAGAGGCTTGACTTGTATGTGGTTGTGTTTGTGGAGTACTTATTTTTAATGCTAACAGTTCTGATTAGGCTAGTTTTGTGAGTTTGTCAGCTTTACATATAATCCTGCCTAAAAACTTGCATTCAGTCCTAATCTCTAAAATGGTACAAAAAATAATCACTAAAAATGAGACTTCTTACAGGGTTAGCTTAAATCCATTTTATTATGAAACCAATCACTTTTCCTTTCCCCCTTTCTTGTTTCCAGTATGGATTTTATAAATGATGCTTTTTTTGCTAGCAAACATATAAGATAAAGTTAAATACATGTTATGAATCTTCCTGTATGGCTACAGCTGAGAACTCAATTTTTTGACAGTATAACTCTGCTCACTGCTGATAAACTAAAAAAAAATGCAAACAATTGGGGGTGGGAGGAAGGCACATCAAATTTTTAAGGGACTAGATTTTTCTAGTCCATAAACTGTTTTGTATTCTGAATGTTCAAAATACTTCCATGTTGAACTTACTCGGAGAAAAGAGATGGATAAACAAGATCATTTTGCTGGTAGCCTGAGCAGTCACCGATGATGCAGAAGAATCAAACAATAATTCTTTATTCTGCCTGACTACAAGTCGTCCAGACAAGGCATTGCTTCTTCCACAGCCTAAGTGAATAACCTTACCGCTGGGTTTATGAACTCAGCCTTTCTCTCAGTGGTCCAGTGAAGGCTCAGCTATTTGTGATTCTGCTGCAAAACTTGTTGAGAGACTAACTCAACATTGAATATTGAGATAGTTCTAAGTCAGAACTGAACTTCAGTTTCATCATATTCACCAGTGAACCTGGCCTTCCACCAGGAATCAGACTGTGTCCTATTGTTAGGAATTTTACCACGATATTTCTTCCTGGAACTTCAGAAAATTTTTACATTAAAAATTCTTGAAACCAGTGGATCTTTCCCATGACAAAGCTGTGCATCAATACACTACATTTTCTTATTTAAGAACAGACAAATGAAAACATTCTGTCTCATGAAAGAAAAACAATTGTGACTGGCTCAGGAATTTATGAAGGCATATAAAGATGACTCTAACTATCGATAAGTCTATCGATAATTTTTTTTTTGTTGGTTTTCAAATCCTTTAATTAAAATAAGTGATACAAGTTTATCAGTTTGTCACAGCCATCCATAGGGAAACTTTTATTTCTACAGCAGTCTATTATCTTGATAAGCTTTTAAGTGTTATTACCTTTTTTTTTTTTTAACATCCATCTTTGCTAAGCACGCCTATTTTTGAATATTTTTCACATTCTAAATGGAGGGGAAAAGAAAATCCTCAAATTGTAGCCTTAGTCTTAGGTAAAAGTGAAAGAATCCTATGTTTCTCAATAAGTGTAAACAAACCTAATATTTCAAATGCAAAATCTATTAATATACTTTTTCTTGCATGATAGAAAACAATGAATTATTTCTTGAAAAATATTGCATATTTTTAATTTTCTGTGACATGTGTGTTCACAGAGCATGACTTTGAATCCCAAACTAAATGTAATCATTCATACACATACACAACATTTTTTTAAAAAGAGAAATATCTTTGTCTTGTATTAAATTACATTAATTACACTGCACTGGGCTTTAATTTCTGTTCTTTTAATCTGCTATGTAGAAAGGCACATAAGCATGGGCCATTGAGATTTTTTCTTCTGCTGATGTCAAAAGAATTTATATGCAGTGGAAACTGGAGAGGAAAAAAAAAAGCTGAAATATTGTAATATATAAAATATCGATATGAAAAACAGGTACATTAAACTATATAAATCATTGATAATTGGACCAGGTCTTGCTTTAATTTAATTAGTTGTGGCTGTCTGGCACTAATACCCAGAAAATGTTCTGGTCTTAAGGTCATTGTTCCTATAAAATACTAATATTCTAAAGGTTTTCTCCCCTTCCAGTTGTCAGTGCACCCATTAATTCAACTGGTTTAGGGTAAAACACTAGAAACTAGACAACAATTTGAGATTCCTCTTACCATATAATTTGGCTGGTAATAGTTATCCTCAGCTGGGTACAAGAAATCACCTTCCCATTGTCATTTTATTGACAGAAACGCTTCTCTAGAGTATGCAATTCCATGTAATTCAAGTGCTCTTTACCCCAGAAATGTATTTCTATAGAAAGAAACAGTATCTCTTTTTATTTATCATTTTCTCATAGTTTCTAATTAGATTTTAAACTTTGATACAGAATTTGTCTTTGTAAACAAAGCTTTACTAATAATCGTTGCTAAAGAGAACAGTGTTTTTTGAAAGTATAAGATGATAGCTGCCCAAACAAGGAGTTTCTTCCTTTTTTCTTTTCTTGGCATTATATGAAATATCACTTTTTCTTTAGTGTACATATATATATATATATATATAAAAATTATTTATTTTTTTCTGCTGTTTAATCTGGTATCACACATATGCCACCCAATAAATGTAGTAGGATGAAGTTCTCCCAATATCAGTGAGTTGACTCACAGGTTCATGAGTGGAATAGAAAAAAATCTCACAGGTTTTCAAAACTCCTGTTTCTACTCCTGAAGATGATAAAACTAAAAATATTAAAAATAGATGAAGGTACAGCAAAACATAACATTTCAAGACTAAAGCTTGAACATTATTTTTTTGCTTTATTGATTCTAAAGTGTTTTAATATTTTGAAAGTAGAATTAAAATTAAAAGATTACTTCTAGAGAAAAAAGTAAAATTTGAAATGTGGAAAACAAAACAAAACAAAACAAAAACAACTTAGCAATTGCATGCTAAAATATACAAACAAGTTTTCCAGAATATTTATTTTGCATCTGTGAAAGAGTGGGGCTGAATTGCTGAAATGCTATAACATAAAAACCAAACAACAAATCACCTACAATATTACTTATTAAGGATTTAGACTTTGTAGTAAAAAAAATAATAATAGTAATAAAAAAATCAGAAATTTATAATCCTGAACACTGTCCCTAGGATCAAATTGTTAATCACTCACAATGCTTGTAGAACTAAGCTATAGAAGTAAGATGTAGAAGTAACCTATAAGCCAAGTTAAGCAACTTGTGCGATTTGGGGCTGAATAAGATCCAGAGAACTTACCAATAGACATAGGCACTTTTTGGTTCTAAGATCTATGGACAGGCAGAGTTCAAAATGTTCTGCAGCTGGAAAGTGATCAACATTTAGTGGTTCCACACTATTTTTCTAAGATTCTTTTCTTCCTTTCCAGCTTGTAGTTTCACTCCTACCAGGCTCTTTTCAGATAATGTTGATCTGAAATAAAGGCAAAGCTCTTCACACCTGACACCTGAGTAATCCTTTTGTCCTGGGCACAGATGAAGACAAACAAGAAGAAAGAATATGCAGTAACTGCAAAACTTAGCTCTTAATTCTTCTTGGAACTGTAGTAATTTGTTCAGGGGAGGTCAAAATTTCTTTCTTACAGCTGACAGCTATTTCTGTAACAGTTGTGGGAGCCCTGTTGACTTGCTTTTCCTTAAATGAGTGGAGAAATTATGAAACTTTTTTATTATTATTGTTAGACCTAATTATTTTAGACCTAATTAGACCTAGATTTCCTTCCAGTTTTTTTTTTTTTTTTTTTTTTTTTTTTTTTTTTTTTTTCCTCAGGTCCAGGGCAATTCTGTTATGTTTGAGAAGCAGACTATCTTTGAGGAGAGCTTCATCAACCTGAAGAAAGTGCCTACACCAGGATTTCTCCTGCTATATTTTTAGAGAGCTTGGTGCTTCTCTAGGTAAGCTTTTTCTATACAGTGATATACATACTGCTTCTGAAGCACCTGCTCAAAGTGCGTAGGGTAATTCTGACATTTCTTCTTTGAGTTGTTTTTGTTTGTTTTTTTTCACTGTCATCATATGGTGATGTATTTTCTTGCAAAATCCTATGCTACTGCACTTTTGGGGACACTTGCATATGAAATCTCTCTGAAACGCATACTGGAAAATAAAGTTCTGGACTTTAAAGTATCCCAAACAATTTTCATCTGTTTCATATGCCTATTACAGTTAAAGATTTCAACTGCAAAATCCCACCTGATTCCCAAATATCCTGTACATCCTGTTCTTGCAGAACTAATACTTACATTTTTAGTGAATTTAGACCATGCAATACTTGCCTTTATGACCCTTTCATTTGCTGAAAGCTGTCTCACCCCTGATGTATCAAAGTAAATTTATAGGAGAAACTGAAGAAAACTGCACTAGGTCCTGTAATATGTGGATGAATTTTGTTTGAATACTCTTTTTGCCGTTCCTGTGTCACTTTACAGTGAGTATATTTGAGAACTGCATCTTTTTTTTTTTTTTTTTTTTTTAATCCAACCCAGTGAAAGTAAGCTGATCATAGGATTTGATATACAACTTTCTAGCAACAGAATATCACTACTATCTTTCTGTTTTAAACCAACTGGGGCATTAATTTGCTTCATGATAACGTAGTGTTTCATTGTATCTTATATCATTAGTTTGACTCAGTAAAAGCTAACACAAATCAAAAGGAAACAGATCCTTTTACTAGTACTTCTTCCAAGCTGACTAATGCTTCTTTTTGTGAAATCTCTCCTAATTTGCCCTGCAACTATATCAAAGAGCTCCATGTCAGATGTAGCAGTCAGTTGTACACCTTACTGGGAAAGGAATAAAGAACCTGGAAGTCTATTTGCTGCCTGTTGTTACATTAGGTCAAATGACCTTTCCCATGATGTTAATGTCAGCTGGAAAAATAAAAGATTTTCAAAAAGACTGAATCTCAAAGAACCATCTTTCTTTACTTCCACTATCAGAGGTGGAACTGCTACACTGGACAATGTGGATGTGAAAATGCTATTGCAAATTAAAAAAATTTAGGTCAAAATGTGCCTGCCTATGTAGCTGTCGTGGTTTAACCCGGCCGGCAGCCAAACACCACGCAGCCGTTCGCTCACCCTCCCCCCTCCCTCTCTGGGACGGGGGAGAGAAATGGAAAGTGAAGCCCGTGAGTTGAGATAAAGACAGTTTAATAAGACAGGAAAATAATAATAACAAAATAATAATAAAAATAATAACAATAATAATACAATGGTGATAATAGGAAAGTAATAATAGTATGTACAAACAAGTGATGCACAATGCAATTGCTCACCACTCGCTGACCGATGCCCAGCCTAACCCCGAGCAGTCCGGCCCCCTCCCCCCCAGCCAGCCACCCCCACATATTGTTTAGCATGACGTCAGATGGTATGGAATACCCCTTTGGCTAGTTTGGGTCACCTGTCCTGGGTCTGTCCCCTCCCAGCTCTTACTGCACCCCCAGCCTGCCCGTTGGCAGGACAGAGCAAAAGGCTGAGATGTCCTTGGCTTAGTATAAGCACTGCTCTGCAACAATTAAAGCATCGGGGTGTTATCAGCACTCTTCTCATCCTAAGCCAAAACACAGCATTCCACCAGCTACTAGGAAGAAAATTAATTCTGTGCTAACTGAAACCAGGACAGTAGCGGAACTGTTGTCTTTGGTAACAGTTGATGTTGACCAAAATTATCTTACAAAACAAGTATACATGTGTAAACATGAACAAGTACTTCTAGAATTAAATAATAATATAATAATAATCCAAAATACGTCTTTGTAATATGATATGGTCTATTCATCTAGCTCTACATTTTGAAACTGAGCACAATGGCGCTGTAAAAAATATAAGTACTTTTAGTTCATCGTGGACAAAAAATATTTTCTAGTTAAATTGAACAGCAAATATTGACTGTCACCCACAAGACAAAAAATTGTCTTGATATAGAAAAGAGAAAAAAGTAGTTAGACTTCATTCCAAAAAAAGAAAAAAAAGCTGCAAAGTTGGATAGCTTGTGTAGGTTTGCATAATTTAATACTTATTTTAAACCAGTTTTGATGCTGAAGTGAATAGTTCACAGAAAAGTTATATTCCAGTAGTTTTGTTGCAGTAATCTTGTGTAGCAGGAGCAGGTCTCTGTAGACTGTTACAGGCGTTGTTTCATTTCATCATGACAATGAAATGTACAGATAGTCCCAACAGATTTTTTTCTGTCAATATGACGAGATTGGTGTGACATCTGCAAGCTCCTGAAATAAATGGGGAATTGGTATTCATAACATCCTACAGAGGGATTACAGTGTGCACTTAAGAATTCTTTTTAATTCACTATACTTTGGCCACCACACATCAAAATCCCTTAAAATTTTACTTTAAAAAATGATTTAGCTGTTTGAAAACTCCATAACTTCATTCTACCTATCAATATGACCAGCAAGGCAATCTGTATGGGTTTGTGAAATTGATCCAGGCTTCAGGTTTGTTTTTATTTTAATGTGCTATTCAGAGACGGGCTTAATACACTTGGAAATTACCCTTCAACTTAGAAACTTTCTAACATATGTAAAGAACACCTGAAAACATAGGTCTTAATTTGGATGAAAATGAGTATGTTTTGAAATGGTTGCTATGCTTTCTCTGAGTCTTAACAACATTATCTGTAGAACCAGGAACAGAACTGATTAACTGATTTGTTAAAGAAATCAGACTCAGTCTCTGAATCATCCCATGACCTGCTCATTGAACCGAAGACAGATGGATGTGATATTAGTTGTACAAAACTGGCTACAGAATGATGTACATTTAGCATGTCATTTTTACAGTCTTTTTAGGTTATGAGAGACCTATGGCTTTGATTCCTGTCTTGAGTTAGTTCAACCCTGTTACAAGAGAGAACTCTTATTATCGGTTCTGCAGGGAGAAGTATTTCATGTTTATATTTTCATTCAAGAATGTTACCTTCTAGCATTAGGAAAAAAAAAAAAGTGATTTATAGATATTCTTTGGCTGTGCTGTGAATTATTTTAGTGCAGTTTGGCTCTCAACCTTATAAGAGGCCAAAGTTGTTATAGATGGATCCATTTCATCTCCTACTGAAATCAATGGAAAAACTTCATGACTTCATGGGGAGTTTAAGTAGCATACTGAAGTCCTTCTGAGAAGTACTATGTTGCCTAGTTGAAATATGCAAATTATATTAGAATTTGTTGCAATATCTGAATGATGTTATAGTTATGAAAGGTTTCAGTTTGTGTATGCTGCTGAAATTGAGATTGCACCAAGTTATCACCATTTTTATTAAACTGAAAATACATAACTTTAATAATTATCGTATCTTGTTTGACAATTACAGGAGGGCTTATTTTGATTTAGTTTTTCATTCCATAGTAGTATTGTTTTGCATTAGAGTATGGTCTTTGTCTCACAAGGTGTACTTGTTCATTTAAGATAAAAAAAAGTTACCTTTAAGTTCTTTTTTTTTTTTTTAGTAGAGTCTAAATACAGGCTGTGCCTAGGATATTTGCACCTACAGATACACATACATTTTAACTTTTTCATTATTCTACAAGCTTTCTGAAGTGATGATCATGTGTAAATAACATACAGTGATTTTCTGTTTCAAACTATAATTTTCCTTGATTCAAGTGCCATGGAAAATTTGTCATTCCATTGTCTTTTATTTTTTGCTAAGAACTTGTGAACTATCTTTGATTTACTTCTTTCTGAGGGAGTCCCTGCCTGGCAATAAATAGATAAATCTCTGCTTTAATGCTATTTCTCCCCCTTGGGTGTGTTTCAAATGCTTTTAACTAGAAGAGATTTTGCTGGAGTAATCCATCAGTGCTAGTAAGACCTTGTTCAAATTGTGGAAGCCAGTAGTAGTAAGATAACTGGCTCTGAAGGAGGTTAAAAGAACGTTAACCTTGACAAAAAGACACAACTGTTTCCCAAAAGGATGCTCTTCTAGGTTGGACAAGTTTAATTAAGGAAGCTGAGTAGAAATTGGAAATGTTCCCTGAATTTTCTAACAGCTGGGAATTGGTTTGGATCTAGATAAAAGCAGGTGCTTTTGTTTCAGGGGATGAAAAAAAAAATAAAAATAAGGTCCCTCTTTTGGTCCCTCTTTTGCTATTATCTATAAAGGAGTCAATTAATAATCCTACTACAAAATTACAGAAGTTTTTATTATTATTATTATTATTATTATTGTTATTATTATTATTCAACTGGTGTGAATATAGAAGGGGAAATCAAAGCGTCAGTCAGTGAATTTTCTGGTTCTCTACAGCTAGCTCTGATTTTTCAGATTTAGAATCAGACAGTAAGCTCATGGGATCAGGAAATGAATTGCTACAAATTAAAAATAATAATAATAAAAATAAAAATCTGTGACCACTATCATTTCAAAAAATATATAGTTTTATGAATAGTTCTGAATGGAACAATTATTTTATCCCTGGGATTTAGCTGTGTAACAACTAAAGTGGAAATCTGAAAATGGTAAGTGTTATTTTTCATGTTCTTCTTGTTTCATATGTAGAGCATGTACTGTATTTTCTTTTTCTTCCTATATTGTAATGACCGTTGCACCCTGGATATTTATGTACAGCTTGATTTTTATTTACAATATTACTCCTATTTATTATATAAGAATACTTTTCAGATATTTTTTAACAATAACAGGACTGAAGTGAAGAACGCACTTCTAGGTCTTCAAAGGGAGGCAAGTATTTCATTATAACTGACTTCAACATATCTGAATGCTGTAGCATGATTCAGGAGCTTGATGTCTATGGCTTCTGGACAGACTGAAGGTTACATCTTACATCCATTACACCTTGCAACTCAGTACCAGGCTAGAGGCAGCAGGCCAGGTGTCATGTCCAAGTGTTTTATTGCTGCAACATAAAAGGAGATTAATTTATGCCCAGGAAGTAGAACCTAGTTATTCTTGCCTATTAATATGTGAATGGTTCCTAATCTTTACAATGAAATAAAGTGAATGTAACCACTTGACCTACTAGCATGGTTACTTGCCTGGCACAGCAATGTCTTATTCAATCTGTCATTCTGTTCCCGTGTATATATTTCATAGTAAGGTGCTGCTTCATGAAACAGATGGAAAGGGGGGAGCAAAGGTTTGCATTTCCTTGAACAGAGAAGTGGATTAATACCAGGTGAGATGCTGTTTTAACCATTGCTTATAAGAAATGCTTCAGGTGTGAGTGGTTGCTGACTCAAGTACTACAGATGATCCAGGCAGAAGAATATACTGTTTGTGGCCCTGAGTGCCTTGCTGGGTGTTGGATGGGTGCAGTTCAAATGAAAGTGTTTCTGAGCATTCCCTGACACAGAATTGGTGAAGCTAGGAACTCTAAAATAGAAATGTTGATGCCTACTGACTCCTAATCTCCTCTTCAATATTAGAGATTGTTAATTGTTTTCATACCCTGGGACATGCTTTGGTTGGAAATCCAGATCAGTGTGCAGTTTGGCAAAGACCGCTTGCAGAAATCAGTAGTCACCAAAAATGTTGCTTTAGCATTGGCTTTGTGTTATGTTTGGGAAATGGAAGAGGAAGCTGCCTTAAAAACTGAGCTATCTTTTAACTGGATGAATTCCCCTCTTTTTCAGCTGATACTGTGATCTAATGCTGAAAATTACAGCCACTATGTCAAATCAACCCCACTGGAATTGTTAAGATCAAAATAGATCACAGCTAATTCTAGTAATGATTAGTGACTATTCATATGAATCAAAACCTTGACATATGGAGATATATCACTGCAATCCAATATTTATCAAGTGATAGTTTTACACAAATAATGAAATGTGGTTATTTCCATGAGAAGTTTTTTCCACTTTAATGTTGTAATTAGTAGACTTGAAATTGCAATTTGTCAAAATGCCAACAAGTGAAAAATCTATTTTCTGAGGAATCCCACCTGTTAGTAGAAAGCAAAGAAGGAACTTAACTAAGCTGTCTTTCTGAAATAAATAATAATAATAATCTTATCTATATCTTAAAAGCACTCTAATATCCACATAGCCTACTCTGTCTCATTCCTCTGACCTTTTTTTTTTTTAAAAGGCAACTCTGAGGAGAGAGGTTTGGAATCACCTTTTGAAAATAATATTATGTTTAAAGAATGGGAGAGGAATAAAGTTACTGCTTAAAAATATCATTCTAATTTCAACTTCCATATTCTTCCATAATTGCTTGGAAGAGATAATTAGACTTTGCGGAATAAAGAGTATGTTTATACTATATAATGCAGCCTGATGCAAGCTGGCTTTTGAACCAAAATAATTGACTAACTGTATTAGTGTAGCACTGAGAGGAAAAAAATAAATAAAATAAAAATCATAAGACTTCCTGAGAGGTTACTGAATATTTTGCAGTGGGTAGCCAGCCTTAGGTCATGTGCATACAAACTGTTCTTCGTTTTCTCTTTCCTCCTGGGCTCATCTTTTGGATCTGGTAACATACTGTGGATTTGCTGCTGCATGTTCTGGGTAGAACACATCAATCAGTAATGCTTGTTTCCAGGAGTTTTGAGGTGATCTAGACTAGCTCTTAAATTAGTTAGTCCAGATATTAGCTAAATTATTTGTTGTGCCCCCAGAATGCAATGACTTGATGTAGATACCTACTGTGAGGGAAAATACTGACATAAATTGTTTTTTCAAAGGTATTTAACTACCCGCAGAGGTTCAAAGGATTCCAAAGAACTGCATGAAAGATATCCAAGGCATGCATCATTTGTTCCTCTTGTTCCCTAAGGTAAGGAAAGGCAAAAATTTTGCTTCTATTTTGGTTTTAATCTATGCATGACTGCAGATTCATGTGTGTGCCCCCTCACTTTTTTTTTTCTTCCCATGTGCTTTTTATTTGTTTGTTTTCATGCTGAATGAAAAACCCACAGACCAAGCTACCCTATAATTCTGGATAATTGAGTTATTCATTTTAAAATCCTTAGCTGGTAGGAGGAAATAATCACTGTGCCTGTATGAATTAGGAAGGTGCCATTCCATTGAAACCAAGGTGAGACACTTTGTTTCTGGAATACCTGTGAGAACTGAGCTGTTGGAGAATGAATACCTTTTGAGATAAAACTAGACTAAACAGCTTTAAGCTTCCTTTTGCTTGTTGGTACCTGCAGTTCTGAACATTTTATTTGAAGTTTTTCTTTTGTTCCACATAAAAGATGAAAACTTTGTCCATCTGTTCTAAATGAAATGTTTTGCTTTAAAAAACAAACAAACAAACAAAACACACACACACATATTTTGATGGTTAAACTGTAATGCATTATTTTAAAAGCACTTGGTCATATCCTCAGTTGGTGTGAAATCAATTTTGAAGTTAATAACTCTACAACAGAAAATAATCTAACCAATTTACCTCTTCACAACATTCAGTTTTTGAGAGGTCCACCATTTAATAATATCCGAAGGAAAACACCATTTTTTTTTATCATATGAGTGATTGTATCTATTCTTTTTCATCTGTGAGACTGTGTATCCTCAGCTACTAATTAAACAGTCTGGAAAACAAGGTTGAAATGAATGATCTAATATATTTATATAGCGGCATTATTTAATATGTCACAGACACTTGCTGTTTTGGGTCCGCTACTGTCAGGATTTTCAAGTTGTAACATCTGTCCTGTGAGAGAACAGCTGTGGCCTTAAACATGATATTTCAGCTTTGCTTTCTCTGCCTTCACAAAAAAAAAAAAAAAAAAAAAAAAGTCTAAATTGCTATGGTAAAAATATTCAAATTCAGGCATCTCTAAACTTCACTGCATGTGCGCATGTGGAGAATGTAGTACACAAATGACACCACTACTATTGAAAGGTGAACATCTGAAGATTGGCTTTATTAATAAAACATTGACACCAAGTACCTGAATACATTCTAACATACATACTTAATCAGTTGTCCAAGCAAAGCAATGAATCTGGAGAAAGTAAGATGATGTCACATTTTCTTTAATAATGGACAAATACTTCAGGGGATATGTTTCTATTTCCTTTCTGATTATGAGCAAATTTTGCAAAACTAAGAACATTTCCTTGAATGTAAGCTCTCTAATATTACAAATAAGTGGTCATAATCTATAAAATCTTGGACTGAGTTTTTCTTTGGAGTTGGTCAGTAGCACTGTTGATTTTGAATAATGCTGACTATAAGTAGTTTAGGAAATGCAGAAGAAATGAATCTTTAGCACTTGTAAGAGTAAAAAAAAAAAAAAAAAAAAAAAAAAAGTTTCATTAATTCAAGGAATAATCACTGGATAATCAGTGATTTTAAAGAGGTTTACAGTAGTTCATAATAACTTGTTAAAGCAAGTGGCTAGAAAATATACTGTATATAATTATTAATATTTAATAACATGAATACACTGAATAGCATTACCTGTGGGCTGATGATAATAGAGGGCACTTAATTAACCCATTCATTAATCAGGATGGAATTTTCACAATTCTGTGCTTGCTGTTATGGAAAGATATAGAGGTGCTTCAAATAAATGTTAGGTAATCTCAGGTAAAATATGTCTATTTGAGCAAATAGACATTAGAATGACATAACTTTGAGAAATATTGGTAAGATATTTTAAATTTCAAAACAAAGGAAAAAACATTGAATCTACAAATACTGGAGAAAGGTGTGAGAGTGAAGCTGGCATAGTGAATTATAGAAACATTTTCATTTGTAGCATTTCTCTTCTGCATTTTCCATATTCAGCAATGATGATTTCTATATTCAGCAACGAGCATTGCTGTCAGAAACAGTAGTTCATGTAGGATGTACCTACAGGGTCCAGAAACCAATTCAGGGAAAGCCCATGTTTCCTAATTCCTGTTTCTAACTGCCTTCATTGTGGAAAAAGAGTGAGTATATACAAATGCATGTGAAACAAACAATTATTAATTTGGATATCTGTATGATGTTGCATCAGTACCTCGGGTTGCTGTTACGCTTGGAAATTATATGGGTCCTTAAAACTATCCTTTTGGTGGAACATGCCTACTGCTTACGTGATCTGATTTCAGTACTAAAGTTAATATGGTTAATATTAAAGTATTTGTGGAATCCAAGTTGATCTGTAATGTAGTCTTAGTTTTCTGTTGTCAATTACAAAGAAAAGGAAAAAAAATGCCTACTACTTGATGGCTTCCATCATTTGTCCATTTTCCATGGACAAACTGTTGGAATCTAAGGTCCTGTGGGATTTTGTCTCATGACTGAACCCTCTTGTATTTAATATGTAATGAAATACATATGAAAGTTTCCTCCCTGATACAAATTAAATAAATAAAATTTTGCTCCTTTTGGTAGCTCTACTCCTTTAAAGGAGAAGCCAGAAAAAATGCTTCTGTGTTGTTCCACACATCTGTAGTAACTGACAACTTTTGAAAACTAAGATTTCTCTGTCAGGTTAGACTTAAGTGTAACAGTGACTTCAGAACTGATGGGGAAGTGAGGATAAACTGATTTCCATTTAAGTGTGATCCAATGTGTTATAACCTGGCCTACTGTTTAATTTCTTGCATGTGCATAACTCCTGTTGATTTCAAAACCTGGAAAACAGCCTAGGGGATTATCTTCCTTATCTCCAAATTTAAATTTAGTGTAGGAGATGAAAAATGGCATTTCATTGCAAGCGCTCAGCAAAACATGGGAAAGTAACTTTAATTTAATAAGCCAATTATTTTCCTATTAATTAAATGTGTATTGATTGTTGCATGAACAATTATTGAGTTTAGCAAGTATGAAAGAGATTAATCTTCTTATCTAATTAGTAAAGAATTGCAGGGGCAATACAAATACATTATTAAAAGGTACTGTACTTGTGAGAAAGTTAAGGATTTATTCATAAAAAAAAAAAATATATGAGTACATATTGTAGAATTTACATTAGAATTTGGGGAAGAAACAGCTTGAGAAATCTGCTAGCAGACCACCTTTCCCAGTGCCTTAAGATTATATTTATATGTGTGAACAGACAATAATGGGATATGTACCAGTCACAATTATAGACGTTAATAGTCTATTTACTAATGTCAATAAATAAACATCTGTTTCCTTACCACCAAAGGACTGGAAACCTGCTAAAAAGAAAAAGAAAAACAAACAAAAAAATGCTGCACGTAGAGTAGACAGTTGAGGGAGAAATTCATGAAGAAAAAATGCTCTCTTTAAAATATTGTTTTCTATCCTGCAGAGTAGGAGATGTGTAGCAAAAGAAAGCACAGGACAGCTAGGATCTTTTCTGCTAGAGGCTATGGACATGTTAAACTTTTGGATAAATCAGGGCACTGAGAATGTGTGTGGATGAGAGGGATAAGTGGTGCAGGCTGAACAAGGGTGAATAGCCCTTTCTGCCTGTACATAGCACACACAGCACTCCTGAAAAAGCTTACTCTGTAATTGTTATGTAATTGTTAAATGATATAAAATTGGAATGGTTTCACGGACAAGGATGACTGGTTTTATAAGGGATTTTTAAGGAGATGAACCACAAATTTAAGTAGTTCTGGGCACTATTTTATAGCTCTATTGGACAGATGAGGTTTGTGGGTCATTTTGAAGCATTTGCTAGCTATGCAAGCAAGTAATGTGTTTAATTCTATTTTCATTAATGAGAAAGGGACTGTTGAGATGTGTCCCATAAAATGGTCAGGGTAATCTGGTGAAAAATTGTTTAAAGCAAAACAAAATCAATTGAAGAGAGAGTGAACTAATTTGTGTTGCTGCAAGATTATGATCAGGAGAGACTTGAAATGTTAATTCAGAAAAACTGTAGTTTAGCAGGTGTAGTCAGACAGAATTAACATTATAATATACATATTTTTTCACTGAAAGATTTCATTTAGCTTTCTAGCTGTTAAACACAATGGAAATAGATGTGTAGAAGTAAAAAGAAACTAGAAAGGAATTCTTAGAAATTTTGAGCATCTTAATGAAAGAACAAGGTATTTTTTCAGATGCTAGAAAAGAAAATGTCTTTGCATCTTTATAAAATATAATTGCTAAAGATAAAAGGTGCTTGGGAATCCTTGGGAAAATTTCTTCAAGTTGTTTCAAAGCCAATAAAAAATTCATAAAGCTTCTCAAAATGTGTTATAGAAATTCAGTATACCTAACAGTAACTCTTTCAGAACATATAACAGTAAAATGGCTTGTCCAAGGTCAAAGCAGATCAACAGTTTCAGTGTGGATCAAATCCTATGAACTCTTGTTTTAGTTCTTTGCTTTTGTTACAAAGCTGTTTTCTATTTCTTTAGCTATGGCAATTTAAAGCCAGTCAAATACTTGTGCATATTTCATATTTTCTTCTATAACATCTTCAAACTTATTTGTTTTGTGAAATAGAATGAAACAACCTCTGTCTCAATTTGTTTGATTTCACTCTCCTTCAAGCATGTCCTGATTCCAGGTCATAGGCTTGTTGTAAGTTATCTTGCCCATGCTTTTCTTCCCATTCACAGTTTGATGCTGTGAAGGTAGGGGGAATTAGCAGTCTTCTGCAGCAGCTGTTTCATCCACTGAAGACATGGACCGTGCATTACTGGCTTTTAGAGTGAGAAGCCAAGTAGTGCCCTTTGACCTATTGCTCCTGTGTCAGTAAAAGAAGCTGAAACAGCTGTTTCTCAGAGGACAGCAAATGTATCAACAAAACACTTTGAGAAAGCTACATTGCACACATCTAGGCTCTCTACCTAGATGTAGCAAATGAAGGCTATTTTGGGTTGACAAGTATATAATAACTCAAGAAGAGATTTGTAAAGAGCAAAGTTTGTTCTGAGCACCTTGAATCTTTTCAATGTTTTGGGCCTAGGAAAAGCTGGGATTGTTTTAGGTCAAGGAGACAAGATTTGCAATGTTTTCTCTTGCAGGAGGATTTTAGGTTCCCTCTATTGTGAGACTATCCTGAAACACTCCTTTCTCTGTTTCTCTTTTCTGTCCATGCTTCTTTGCTCATTGAACTAAATTAACTGTTTAAAAATTGTCATCAGTGCATATTTCTGCAAGTCTTATGGGTATGAGTGGTGAGTGGTGGGCATGCACTGAAACTTGGCACGTGACAGTTCTTACACTTGCATACTTAGTTTTTAGTAGTCACACCAAGACGAACAGGAAGTGTTACCATCCAAAAAGTTGCCTTTGTGTTTACCAGTATTGTATTCCTATCAATATCTGGGATATTTCTTGTGTAAGTCAGAGCTCTGTTGCCATTAGTTTCCTTTCTTATTTTAGTACATTCACTTTTGGCCATCAGAGGCCTGGACATAAACCTAATCCTGAAAAGAGCTATACTTAAAGGATGAGAAACCCTGAAACCAATTAGTTCAACATTAGAAATGTGTGTATTTGTAGGAAAATTGATGAGTAAGAGGGATTTCTAGACAAACTGTTACATCCTAATCATACTGTAAAGTATTATCACTAGCTAATATAAGAACTATTAATGATTCAATGCTATGTATTCATGGTCTATTTCAATGAAAAACAAGAAGTGGTGTGAGTGTCTGACAAGTACTTCAATGATCAAAATAATATTTGATTCTCTTGGAATGCCTTTGAATAACTGTTTTAAACCAATCACTTCGAACTTAAATGATTTTGTATTACTATTTAAGGATTCTGCAAAAATCCAGATCCAATTTTTGGATCACATTTATATGCAGAATCTCTTATATCAATTTAAATTTGTAGATATGAATAGCCTATTTGATTTATGTGTTTTTGCAGACACTTTCTAATCTCTGAATTTTTAATACTCTAGAAGATGTGCATTTACCAAAGAAAGTATCTTGTAAGGAGATATAAGGTGCTTTTAAGCACATAGTTAGTAAACAGTGGTAACAAAGTATTTCCATTCCCACTTTTCTATAGGCATGATACAATATTATAAACCAGTCATATTATCCTGTAGTACTGACTATCGAAAATGACAAGAATTCAGTATGTTTCAGCTGGGAATTATTATAAATCAGCTACTGTTAAATGCGATAGCTTAGCCGTTTTGAAAATCTTATTTGTAATCCCCAGAGCCGTTGGTGCCAATTTAGAGTAATTGTTGAACAACAACCATGCATATTTTCAAGCAAATTAAGTTCAAGCTGTACAGACTGAAACAGAATTCTTCACAAAGTGTTTGGACAACAGAATTTTTTCACTTTACTGCAATTTTTTATGTTTCAAATGGAAGGTCACATTTCACCTGATCATTGCTGTTTCGTGGCATAAAGGGTTTTGATATAGCCCATCACCTTTCAAGACTTCTTTGGATAAAAGCTTTAAAAATTAGGAAAGCTGTCCAGAGAACAGAGGCTATTAATCCAGAGGGCTTTCTCTGGTTCAGAGAACAGCTGAATATATAGAAATTTCAAAAACACATGGAAGGCAGAATAAAGACCAAAACATATGTCATACTAATCAGCACATAGCACAGCAATTCTGATCTATACTATGCCCTGGGATCTATAAAAGTGTATATTTGTGAAGAAAGAGTGAACAGGCACATGTCTGGAGTGATAGTTTTAGCTCTCCCAATTTACACACAGCTAATGTTTGCCTATCATTTTCTTTGATATTATGGGAAGTTGCAAGATTCATTTAATATCTCAAAAATATAATAACGATTGTATTGATTTTATAATTTTATCCCCTAGTAAAGCTATTTAAATTATGTTGTTGAATATGATATCACGAGGCTTACGTGTGTTCTGATTCATGGAAAAGGAGTTAAATCCTCTTTCTTGACCATCAGAAATCATTGTGTGGCTCTAGTGTGGAGCCATTTAGGGCTTTAGGGCAGGAACAATGATAAAGCTGGTAAATAAAGTAGGCCAAGAGCAGATAATCCTTTAAAACATGAAAGGAAGACAGTATATTCATATTATTAAATACGTTTGGCTGAAGTTCTTCTCATGGAATTTCATTTTGTTCCTAAATGTCCAGGTTTATATTTGTGTTGTGGGTTTTATTTGTTTTTAGCAATGTGTTTGGCTATATGGAATGATTTAGTGCTATATCCTCTCCAGGAAACATTTGAGGTAAGAAACCATAAACATCAGCATTGGATGATGTGTAGCTGCCCCACTACATATTTGTGCTGCTTGTCTGAAGGGTATAAAATAATTAATTTTTTAATGAAAATACCTAAATATATGCCATATAAGCAGTGTTAAATATGTTATTTAAAATCAAGAAAATAGATTGAGCAGAATAAAGCAGAAAAAATGAACATGCATTTTGTAACTGAAGATGAATGAATTTCCAGTTGAAATGGTAATATTAACGTTTTAGGAATTAAGGGAGTAAAAAGATGTATGGTTGGTGGAAATTTATAGGGTATGGAGTGTACTTTATATTAGCCAAGTATAATATAGGAATCATTATTAATTCTGTAAAAGATGTTACTTGTCACAACATTTCAGAATTTAGTTTTAACTATTAGAACAAGAGAGTTATACAGTGTTCTTCAGAGTGATCTGTTGAAAACACAGCAGGTAGGTAACATTTCCTGAAAGTATCCCTCAGCTTGCAAATAAGATGTGAGCATTCATTTCTGTACATACTGCTGTCAGAAAGAATGTATTTTCTCTTCGTGAAATGCTGTATTATAAGTTGCTGTTATCTCACAGGTCATTTGAGAATGATGAAACTGGTAATTTCTTGAAATGACTTTTTACAGTGACTGAAGGCTGTAGTCTCTTCTATTGACTTCTGTTGCCACCAAGAGAGCAACACACATCATAGTGCAGTACACCTTTCCTGAGAGTTCATAACTATTTACCAGTTCCATTTATTCTGGAGAGGTTATGGATGATGTTTTTGAATGCTGCACCTCTGGTTCATCACAAGCATTGAGTTGAAATTCTTTGTTTTGTTATGTTTTATAACAGAACTGTCAGCTGCCTTCCTCTTTGCTTTTGACATGCAACATTAACATAGTTTTTGTGGTATATGTTGCCAAACAAGTAGTTTTGAAAATAGATGCTGACTGGATAGTCAGTGAAGCTAACAGATGGTCTTGTAACACATTCTTTTGCATCACTAAAAAAGAAAAATAGATTCTCTTGAGCTTTTTTTCCTATCAGCAGACTAGCTCTATGACAAACAGTAGATCCTGTTGGTTCTTAGTCAATTGAAAAAATACATTGTCTGTCTCTAGAAGACAAGGAGAAAGACAAATTTCCTAGGAAGCAGAGCCGTAGGTGATACCTGCACTCTTAGTCTAACTCAGTGTTTCTAAAAAGAAAAATTGAAGAGCATATGCCTTTAGAACACCTATGTTATTGCAACACTACGTTGTTAATGCATTTTTTATTTGTTGTTTTGAAAATAGTGATTACCCCTAATCATGGCCTGCTAATAATTGATCATTGTCAGCTCACAGATGGCAGATGAGTTTGAAAAATATTACTGGTACAAATTCTGTTTGGATACATTTACATTTTCTATACTTTATTGCCTTTTCAGCCTTCAGAAAAAGGAAATGTATTTCCTTCAAAAAGGAAACGTATACAAAACAGGATTTTTTTTCTTTTTAGAGCCTTGATTTCATTTGCTGGTCATAGCCTGTGGCATGAACAGTTAGTTATTGTGTAATGAACAGAAGAGCAACAAATCTAGATCAACAAAAAGAGAAGATGTGAAAATTCCTAAAACATATTTTTTCCTATACCAGCCTTATGAAGTGACCACTTAGCAGTAGCCTTCTATAAATGAGTGTCTGATGTAGAGAGCTTTGGGAATACTTTCTACCCACATTGCATAGCAATTGTAAAGCTCTTCAGTGACAAAATAAATTTGTCATTTCATGTACTACTATGTGAAATCTTTGTGAAATAAGCCTGTCCAGTTACTTAAGTGTGCTCAGTCTTGAATTGAAGTTTACCAAGTGTAAG
Organism: Anas platyrhynchos; assembly: GCF_047663525.1. Taxonomy (NCBI): domain Eukaryota; kingdom Metazoa; phylum Chordata; class Aves; order Anseriformes; family Anatidae; genus Anas; species Anas platyrhynchos. The sequence goes on from NC_092590.1 coordinate 41,103,239, forward strand.
TTTTTCAGTTACATAGTCAATCACTTAACTATGGCTTGAGGAGTGCAAAATATAGGCTTTTACTTTTGTATATTTCTCCTTTAGATAGGAAAAAAAAAAATCATGTTATTTTTGAAACTTTTTCTCTTATTAAATACTGTAAGAGAAGTTGCAAACTTGGGTTAAAAAAACAAAAAACGATGTCAAATTTAAACTCATTGGGAATCAATTCTCTATCCCAAAGTGTGGACACAACCATTGACTCTGAGGATGGGATATAGACTTTAATAAGCAGGATAATCTATACACTCAAACTCTGATCCTAAGAAGATGGATGACTTTCAGTTGATTAAAACATCCATTTGTTGGTGTTACTAGGTTGTGAAAGACTCCTTTCACTAAGGTAAAAGTGCTTTAAAAAAGCACTATTTTAACAAGTCCACCCTATTTATTTATGTAGACTTGGTCAGTGAGCTTCATCCCTGTATCAGCATAAATTGACAGAGTCAAGTGCAATGCACGGCAAGATGTCTGTATTGATTGACAGACTCAGCCTGCAAAGCTATTATGAGCATGCAGTGAATTTCCTTTGCAGTAACTGATTGGCATCTTTGCAGCCGTAAGCAGCTTGATGAGGGCTAATATGGGGAGGGAAGAGGTTCCAGCATGTCCTTGATGATATAGGTCTAGAAGCTATTGATTTTGAAATGGAAATGACAATAACAGTGTGTTGTACGTGTACTATGTGTAGCAGATAATGGAGCTACATTCTGCCACCTTCTGTGTGGAAGATTCAAGTCTCTCCTCCTTATTTCACTATTCATTCTCTGCAGGTTTCTTATTCTGTTTTGAGAACAAATTCTGATAGTGAAACAGATGTCAATTCAAGAGAAAAAAATCAACTTTTATGGTGTAACAGATATTCAGAATGTAATGTTTGTGGTAGAGATATAAACATACACATGGTTTTCTGGTAGAGAAGATGTTGCAAAAAAAAAAGAAAGCTGCATCTAAGTATCAATGTGGTTTATTTTGTTTTGAGAAGAAAAGGAAAAAATATTTAAGCCCTTAGTTCTGAATTTTTCAAATGATAATTTTATTTTTTAGTTTGATATTGCTTCTCATTCACAGAATCACAGAATTTCTAGGTTGGAAGAGACCTCAAGATCATAGAGTCCAACCTCTGACCTAACACTAACAGTCCCCACTAAACCATATCCCTAAGCTCTACATCTAAACATCTTTTGAAGACTTCCAGGGATGGTGACTCCACGACTTCCCTGGGCAGCCTGTTCCAATGTCTAACAACCCTTTCAGTAAAGAAGTTCTTCCTAACATCTAACCTAAAACTCCCCTGGCGCAACTCCACCAGGCATGTGGGAGAACAGGCCAACCCCCACCTCACTACAGCCTCCTTTGAGGTACCTGTAGAGAGCAATAAGGTCGCCCCTGAGCCTCCTTTTCTCCAGGCTGAACAATCCCAGCTCCCTCAGCCGCTCCTCATAAGACTTGTTCTCCAGGCCCCTCACCAGCTTCGTCGCCCTTTTCTGGAAGCACCTTGATGTCCTTCTTGTAGCTAGGGGCCCAAAACTGAACACAGTACTCGAGGTGCAGCCTCACCAGAGCAGAGTACAGGGGTTCTTCAACTTATTTTTTTCTTTTTGTTAAAGAGAAAATTCAAGACCAAAACAAAATAGAACATATGAATTTTTCAAAATATTTTTCCAATAATAAAATACATTTTCTTGCATTCCAAATTGAAAACAAACAAAAAATAACTACCTAGAAACCTGTAAATCTACAGTAAACCAAACTTTTTTAAAAAATTGTCTTTGTAGTAATAACATATTAGTTTCTGCAATATCTCCATTAAATCCACAGGAATAATGAATGTCTTTGACATACTGAATGCATCCTTCTATTTCAACAAGAATTTCAGTAGTTGTTTTAAAGGAGAGAAACTGTACAACTCCATATTAATTAGGAGTCCACAAAACAAAGCTTCCAAAGCTATGATTGATTCAGATCCCCTGTTTTTGACTGAGGTTCACTCATTTCTCCTTCAAGGTAAAACTTTGTTTTGGGAAAGGGGAGTGGAGAGGTGGCAACCACCAGCCCTATATATAAAAAGAATATAATCCTTAATTGCTAATCAAGATGAGGAGACTCTTGAAGGAGATATCAGTGAAGAATAAATACTGTGCAATAATAAATGCACTTAAAAATAACATTGCATAAGTGATGCAAAGAGAAAAGAAAAACATCATTAGGAGACTAATCAAGGAGATTCGTGATTGTGTTGTGTTTTTTTTTTCCTAAATATGATAAGTAATGTTAACATTCATCCTTCTTTTCTTTTAATGCCACTTTGAACTGAGCGCAGCACTTCATACATTGTACAAAATATATCCCATTAACCTTTTTTCTTGATAGAAAACCAAAATGATCTTTAGCCCCCTCATAACCTCTACCAAATATTAGTTCTGATGCTGAAGCTTGCATTACATTGTCTTGGCTCCATTTCAGATAATGGACCCTAAAGAACTTTCCTCAGAGAGTCTAATTTATGTAAGAACTTTCCACCATCAGTTTTATGAAAAACTCAAAGATCAGTACTCACATGACTCATTTTTCCAGAATCTCAGAATACTGTAACCTTTAAAGAAGTAGATAATTCTTGTTTTTTTTTTTTGTTTGTTTGTTTGCTTTTGTTTGTTTTTGTTTGTTTGTTTGTTTAAAAAAAAAAAGGTGATAGAAAGGTGCTAGTGATAAAGATCTTTGATTCTTCTAAGAAGAAGAATCATGTTTGAAACTATTAGAAAATTATACTAACATGTAACGTGAGAAAATTGAGAGAAAATGAAGTTGTCCAAGGAATAGCTCACTTTTTGCTGAAAGCTATTAGTGAGGAATATTACAGTTCAAAGCATCTTATACTATTCTACATACATCTCAGTTGTCTGAATACCATGTTAGTATCAAACTAACATCTTTTTACTCATTTTTATGTGGTGCAAATTTAACTTGTCATCTTGTACTATCCTAAAAATAAGAAATTAGGCATCAAGTCCTGCAATAACTGTTTTGTTGTCTTTTTTTTTTTTTTTTCCTTCTACACTACCCATGAAATCCACCTTGCAATGTCCAGTTTTTACCATTCTTTCCTGTTGCACACCACCTTAATGGGGTAAAGAAGGGAGTGCTAGGGAGTTGAGATAGCTACTGCCATATCTCTTAGAAGAACTTGTTACATTTTTCTTATTATTTAGAAAGAGCTGCAGAAGTAGTCTGGGACATCCTGCAGTATCACAGTTGCTTATTACTCAAAAATTGATATAACACAAATTATTTCCAGCTTAAAATATTTCTTTGGTTGGTAGTCTGGGAAACTGAAACTAGTTCTTTTTATTTTGGCTTCCATCTTCATATGGAAAGTTCTGCCACATCAGTAGATACTGGCTTTTAAAATAGGAAAGTATGACAATCCTATTGCCAGACTTTCAGTCATTGTTGCAAAATGAAGTAGGCATTATCTTAAACTGAACTTTTTTGAGGATTCCCATAATGTCAAGATTAATTCAGCTGGTAAATGTTTCACCTGAACCTTTGCAAAGGTTAAGATTCTGATTTCAAAATACAATTTATAATAATAGGAATTTACCCTTTGAGTTATATATTGCTATTCTCATCTGCTAAGGTACAGACTTGCTTTTCAGGAAATAAAAAAAAATAATAATAAATAAATAAATAAAGACGCCCTTAAAATAGTCTATTTAACTCTAACACCTTCTCTTCTCCCTCCTCCCCCCATAACCCACTGACTTGCCAACACTTATGGCAAACTTGAACAAAATATTTCTAGCAAAATGCACCTTTATTTTCTCACAGGTAAAAACAAAAAACAATCAATATAAAAAAAAAAAAAAGGAAAGAAACCATGACTTTCTGCATATAAACAAATACTGAAAGTATTTCCTCCTTATTGGTTCTTGTTGCTTCATGTCTGTCTACAATCCATTTATTCTGTCTCCATCTTAATCCATTTGTTAATCTCATTTTGTTGCATCTTTCTTATTAAGAAAGTCAGAGATTGCAGTGAGATATTACTCACTGCTATATTCTCAATATCGGTATAGTGACCGACATCATGGCACTTAATCTGGCTGAATACGAAATTACTCATAAAACTTGCGCTACCAATGAATGACTGAATGCATATTCAGTTGCCACCTTCCAATTTTTATATCAGCTAAGGAAAAAGTCCCACAGATGACAGGCTCATTCACTATGCAGGCCTAATTCATCCCTGGAGCACTGTCTGTCCTATACAAAATGTAATTAAGTAATTAAAAATTGTATCAAAATGCATACACAAGGGTACAGGGAATTAAAAATGCACAGTCAGTGTTAATTCTAGCATTTCTTCATTTTTCAGTGCTTGACTTTGCAGGCTTAATGATATTTCAACAGAGTTTTTGAATGTAACTCGCTATATTTGTTAAAAAGTAAGTTGGAAGTAACTCAGAATGGCTATCATGGGGGGCTGGTTTGGAGGCCGGTGAAGCTATTGTTTAGAGGGGTTGAAATCCTTAAATCTGTGGTTCAGACCTCTTTCAATTCAGTTAACAAGGTCTATAAGCAGTAAAAGTTGTAAATTGTCACCCTTTATGAAGATCAGCCATAAGAGCTGCATTTTGCCAGGGGCTTCTTCACTACTTGTAGGTATGAAATAACATTATGTAAAAACTGTAACTTTAATTCTAGATCTGTGCTTCTGGTCTCCTCTTCCCTTTGTGCCATGTCTGGGTACCCTACGCTCTATTGGTCTTCTATTTCCTGAACTTCAGAGTTCCTGTTTTGTTTCTTTAACATGCATGGTTAATAATTTTAATATTATTAATGATGAGATTAGTAAATTTAATGCATTTTTTCCTTTGTCCTCTAATAATTTACTCTGACCATAGCTATGTATGCCAGTGGTTCAGATCTCTGACTTCAAAGATGTGTGAAATCCTCAGATGGGGACTAAGACCTGACTTAAAATGAATGGCACAGGTGACAATCAGTACAAGAATATATAGAAGTAGATGGTAGGAAGCTAATTAAAAAAATGGTTTTATTTACAGAATTGATATGGCAAAGTGGAAAGTGATGAAATCACTATGAAATCTATAATCTCAATTTTGGTAAAAATAATATAGTAGAACTACAGAGACTTCAGTGAAATTCATAATCAAATAAACACACCTACGTGCATTGTGGTGGCAATATTACAAGCATCAGTCAACAACACATCAGAGAGATTCGGACATACGGTAAAACCATTTTTGCCTTTTTCAATATAATTATTGTATTCCTCATATAAGCTAGCATTAAAAAGAGAAAATATTTATATTTCATGTCCTTCTAAATGCATTTGAATTATTTTCCTACTCTTTAATTCTGCCTTTGAAGCACAATATCTGACCTTGCTGTCCAGTAGAATTTTAGTTTAAATGAAAACCCTTGCAATTTTTCATGGATCCCCACAGGGTTTGAGTTAGAACTATATGTCAATATATAATACAAAATGCAACTGCTGTGTAGTCCATCAGCATAGTGACATTAGAGACTGATTTTATTTTGAACCTCTCTTTTAAATAAATGATTACATTTGATTTAGCATCTATTGAATCACTAATTGCAAACAATATCAGTATTGTCTTTGAAAATTTTGTAGTTGACTGTGGAGTATGATAAATGTCTACATGAATATGCAAGAGTCTGAAACTCATAGAGAAAGAGGTACGGTTTACAGAATGACAATAAAATAAAATCTAATTGTAATAATTATGATGTCAACAAAATATTTGTGTATGTAGCTTGTCATACATATAGTTTAAGATATTGGAGAAAAAAAGCTTTCTTTCTTTTTTTTTTTTCTTTTTTTTTTTTTTGTTAAAATAAATATTGTTTTCCCAACTTAGGTCTTCCTTTGTAGATTTTGAAATATGTAATAGTCCTCAGGGGAGACAGCATAGTTCTTGAAACATGAGTCTAAGGCCTGTAGTGATGTTGAAAGGAATAACAGACAGATGCCTCTTTGTACATTTGAGTGTAATGATGTTTAAAGGAAAATGAAACATTTAAATGGTCCCTGGCTGTCCTTTTGACATATTCAGATTGTAGCCAAATCTACAGGGAGATTTAGCTGTCTATTATGTTGGATGGAAGGCTGGAGACTATACAAAAGTTAGAAACCATGGATGAAATTTGCTTCTTCAACTACGTGATAAATTCTGTTCACAAGAAAATTCTGCATTTCATTTTTAGTTTTAAATGTGCACTTTCTTTTCTGTAGAAGAGAATCTTGCCAGACTAAGCAGATAGCCTACCAGCTTGAGGCTGCTATCATTGCAAAGTTCAAAACACTGATCCCAGAAATGGGCAAAAAAACATTAAAGATATGACATTAAACCTAATTCTAGAAGGGAATTTACAGTCTAATGACTCCCAGGGGTAAAACTTGGGTTTAAAACCAAAACAAACAAACATGCATACGTAAATAAACAAAATCTGAGTATTTATATTTAAAAGTAAAAAAGTGAGAATTGAGACTAAAAAAGTGAGAATTATTCTGTATTGTTTCTAGGCTTGCTGTAGTGAAGGACCTAGATGCTTCCCTCCTACAAAGGGATACAAAAGCAGCACCAAACTTCCACCTCCGCATGTTATAATAACAGTGCAACACTTCAAAAGCATTATAATAATGAATGTACATTTCCTTTATGTAAATTGTACATTAGTTGTATGCCAATTGGCTGAAGAATTAGCATGTATCTCTGCCATGACATTAAAAATGTAATGGTTCCTGAAACATTCATCATTTCTCTGGAACTGAATAAGTTCACTTGCTCCAAATAACATCTGGTTCAGAAAATTTGCAGGTAAGAGATGCATGTCTGGGGGTAAGACCTTGTGTGGCAACAGTGAACAGAACATATGAAAGACATTGTTTATAATTTTATATGCTTATTTTAAGGCTAAAGAAGAGTGAGTGGGATGTTAAGTACAAAAATAAAACACCTGTCTCAGAAAGTCACTAAACTGCACATTGTGGTTGGGAGAAGTATCACTAAATCCTTGTTCTCCCCTTTCCTATTTCCCCTTTCCTCTTTTTTTTAAGCAGTGCTACTTCACAACTATCTACAAAGCCATTAGCTGCTGATGAGTAAATATTCCTAAGAGAGACATAGGTCAGTATTTTTCAGTCTTTGAGAGAATATTCTGAAATTACAAATGTTTTAAATGTTTAGATCAGGCTTTATAGAGATTTTCTTCAATTAAGAGATTACAGTTTACTTAGTGGCTACAATAAAATAGTCCTCTGCAAGGGCAAAGAGAAGAAATTCTACTAATGAAAAACAAAGCAAAACACCGTTTTGTTATAAGAACAGCTAAGGTCAAGATCGTAGTAGTAAACTTGCCAAAAAATTTTGGTTGTTTGTCTCAACATTCAATACAGTACATACAATACATTAAGTCACAATTTATGTGTTACCTAGTCTGCTACCTACTTCATGATTGATTCACACCATTTATGTTCAACTATTGAATTTTCAGAGTTTTATACAGAAAAATTTCAACAAGCACTATGAAAGCAAATCAAAGTTAGGAAAATCTTAGAATGGTTTCTGTTAGCTGCAAGCGTCAGCTGAGCATTACCTACTTTTGCATTTTTTTATTGTGTGCATAGGCTAAACTGACTGTGAAGTGGGATTTTTCTTCTTAATAATAAGACAGGTTAAATAGTGTCTGTTCTAGAATGGTTACAATCTTCGGCTTGTTGGCAAGCAGAGGTTCCAGTTCTGCCTGTAAATGAAAGGAACTAGTGTTTGCCAATTAAATCAAGCAGCAGTTTTGCAGACACTATTGCTAATAGCTATCAAATAAACTTGAAACTGTTACTCTGGATTGTTTAATGAACTGCTTTTTAATACATAGTAAAGGCTAACCTCTGTATCTCAATTTGTTGAGCAAACAGAGAGGGTTATTTAAAGGTGCATCACCATTCAAACTTCTATAGCATCACAAGAAGAGCCTGTGCCAATGAAGCACAAGACCTTTAGACTTTCTTTCTTTATGTTATATGAATTTATAAGAATCATGGAGAGAGTAGAGCTACTTAAATTGATTTTTGACTTTGCATGACAAAAATCACTGTGCTCTGATGCTACACAGTGGGGCTCTTTTTCTCTCTAAGAAGGTATTTTGTGCATTTTAAAAAAATGGCAGCTCATATTCTTCTGAGTTAACTGCACAATATTAATGATAAAACCAAAATCCATATATATATATAGATAGATATGTAGTATATATAGATAAGCATGGTTTATGGTATTGTTTCTCCATTGTAGAGAAGGCCTTCTCTAAGTCAGCTCTTCTTTGAGAATAAGCATAAAGAAATGAAATGCCAAAACTATCTCTGCTTCAAGCACTAGAAATAACTGGTTCAATGTTCTGCAAAAGCATTTCTTGCATAAGTGTACATTATAGGAAATTTAGCTCACTTAATACTGCTGTTTCTAATAACCTTTTGCTTGGTGGCTCTTTAGCATCCAAGTAAATTGGGTTACAATGAGTCACTGTCTTCCAAACCTAGATATTGATAGTAAGGATCTTTGTTACTCAGTAATATGTATGTCCACAGATATTACTTTTCTAGTTGTAACTGTAGACCTTCTGCAACATCTAAACATGCTAAATGGGACTATTCTATCTTGCTAAGATTTGACTGTTCAGAAAATGAAAGTATCTCAACAATGTGGTAATAATAATTTTATATTTTGAATCATAAATGTTCAGGGAAACAGGAGATAGAGCTTCAGCACAAAAAGGAGGTATATGGAAGGTGAAAGAAGGGAGGGGTTACCCAAGACGTAATTGTCTGGACATGCAAGAATGGAACTAGGAATAACAAAGTTCTGCTAGTCTTGAAACTACAAATAGAGGGTGACAGTAAATGCTCCTGTTTAGCACCAAAAGAAAGGTGAAGGAAAATGTATATTAGTTGCTCGATGTGATAGGTGACTTGGTTATAAAGGACATGAAAGAAGTTGTGCTATGAGAAGAAGCTGCAGGAATACAGCTTGCTCAGCCTGGGGAAGATAGGGCCCAAGAGCTGATTTCCACACAGTCCTATCAGGTAGTTGTAGAAAAAACAAGATGAAGCCAGACCCTTCTCAGAGGTGCACAATGAACATAATCTGTAACAAAAGTTTTGAAGAAGACACAAAGGGTGTTTGTGGTTTATGTGTTTGTATTCTCTTTTAATTTAGTGAGTGGGTTTTTGTTTGTTTGTTTGTTTGTTTGTTTGTTTTTTTTTTTTTTTCCCAAGGCTCCTGTTAAACACAGGAACAAATTGTTGAATGTCCATCCTTGGAGATATTCAGAACTTGAGTAGCTATGGTCTTGAGCAACCTGGGAACAAAAGAGATGACTTAAATGACCTTTGGAGATCCCTTCCAACATGAATTCCATTTTTGTGATTATAATGTGGACTTGCTAAATCCTCCTAGAGTTATGGAGATTCTTTTTAGTGACTTCTACTTATAATTGGTATTTTCCTGTGAAATGATTAAAAAAGAATACAAGTGAAAAAGTTCTGCTTATAGACAGGAGGTGTTGGAGCATTTAGAATTGGTTTCAGTTTTTGTCTCATACTAACATGTATTACTTCTTCAGATATGAGTTGGCTAATAGTAGTATTCAAATGTTCAGTCCGATATTTTTCTGAGTTTCAAAATAAAATTTCTGAGTCAGTGAAACTGCCTACAGTGAGCATCCCTTTCCCACAGCTAATTTTGAATTTTGAGTTTAAAAGGTCAAAATGTGTTTTTATTGATTTCCCTCCCCTCGTTTTACAGATACCTGTTACATCCACTTAAACTGCAGTTAGTCTTGCTTGCTATATTTCTATGGTTAAGCTTTGCCTTAAAGATAGAGTCTAGAAATTAATGGATTTTTTTTTCTCTCTCAATTTTGAAATTCAATAGGTCAAGCAACTGTGTACAATGAGAACAGCTTTCATTTTTTTCCTTGTTATAATCTAGGTCTTATGCATCTCTTAAATGCAGTAAAAAGTAAAAAAATATAAATAGTTTTAAGAATTTTCTTATTACTAGCTGACATCTGCCTGAAGAAAGGGGAGAAAAAAAAAGGAAAGGAAAAAATAAGGAAATTTCAATAGACTTGTTACAGTCAGTATTCTGTGTTTTTCTTGTTACTGTTTTGTTTTATGAGTTAATCAGATTAAAGAAATTACATTTATACATGGATTGGGGTGGGAGGAGGTGGGAGGGTTTAGAGAAATCCTCAAACCAACCACCTCCCCACCACCACCACCCCAAAAAAAAAAAAAAAGAGAGAGATACAAACTGTTCTGACTTTACAGATGGCTGTTTTTTCTTAATTGTATGGATAACAGTTTAGAAATACATAATTGGTCATGCTTGACAAGTAATAGCAGTTTTTCCAAGATAAACAAATGCTCACATTTTTCATACTTAATCAGTGAGTTTATGTGCAAAAATGACCAAATGTATCATCTATTCTGAGCCTCCTATGTTATTTTGTAATAAACCACCATCTGTACTTTGATTTTATGGAATCTGTGTGTGATGACCACAGAATCTGATTAAATGGCAGATGGTTTCAGGCAAGAAACTAGTTATTTATTTTTAGGTAAACTACAAAAGCTCACTTCATTAATTTAGGGATGTCCCGAAAACAAGTTCATTTTGCTTTCATCTGGTAGGTAGTGCTCTGAATACTTAGCTCTCTTATTCTTGTTCTCCAGTGTCTTCCAAGCTCAGACTTTACTGGATTGGTATATTCATCTTGTGATGCTGTGTACTTATATTTCTATACCATATATTTTCATACTGCTTCTATTCTGTTTATTTTATCAAGTATTTTAGTTTTATTGAATGACCTCATCTGTTATGGTAAAGGTATTAATTTAATTGTATGCTGAAAGCTTGGCAATTTTATCTGTTGTCTAGTTATTTGTTTTATGGAACTTCATAACACTGGGATTTGACCCAGTGAATAAAAATGCCCAAAATAACTGCTCATTACTAGCTTTTTTCTTTTTGGTGAATGCCTCTTTGTTGCAGGAAGAATGGCCAAAAACACAACAGACACTAGTATGGTCAGATTATGCTCCATTTTATTACCCGAATAGCCCAGCTTTTATAGTGAACTTAATAGGGGCGGATTGTCACACGACTATTGGTCAAAAGCACGCAGACAAACAACTTCATGAAAACAACCTCACCTGCAAGAAAACAACCCCCTTGTGATTAGCAGTCACGTAGACCTTGTCCTTGAAGCCAGCTGCTAGCAACAATATTTCTCTAAATTCCTCAATTGAAAAATGTGGGAACACTGTCATGGGAACTTCTCATAGTCACCCTGGTAGCTTGGTTTGCTCAGCTGCAGCAAGCCATGGGGTCTTTGTTGTTTCAAAAATCCCTCAACACTTCTTTCACATAAGTAGTATTTCTGGCTTTTGACATTTAGGTGATTTTTGCTACTCATTTTTTTTCTAACCTTTCCTCCTGATCAGTTTCAGTTTAACCTTCAAGGGTACCTCTATCTTAATTGTTCTCCTTAGATTGCTGCAAGCATGCTGCCTACTTCTGGCATACTTTTCATGCTTTCAGGGAAAACAGCCGATGCTGGAATAGGTGTTAACAAGATTCCATGTGATTAAAACTTGTGGTCAGTGGAGAGGCCCAAAAGAGTACAATCTTGGCCTGAATAATCATTAGAATGTAACAAGAATGTAGTTTTCTCCACTGTCATGAGCTAATCTAAGCTGGCTCAGATAGTGTAAAATGACAATATTAGAGTAGATATTACCAGATTTAGAGCAACTTCCAGTTGGGCTGAGTTTTGGAAAGCAGTCTATTTCCAAGCTAGTATCTGCTCTTGTATCTTGTGCTGTACAGATCCACTGTTTTAGTAATATTGTATATAAAAAAGTAGATAAAACTGTCATTGAAGATATTATCACAATAATTATGGCAGTAGCTGGGGATGTTTCATTCTGTGCTGGTTGTAGATATTTGTGTATATATATATATATATACACACATATAATTTGTTTTCCTTGGTTAGTTTCTAGTTTATTGTTAGAACGTAGTTGATTTAATTGGATATTTAAAGCTCCAAATAACTGGTGGGGTAGTGCCTGTAACTAAAGAATGGAAGAAATATTAATTACACTCCATAACTGCTCTAGCTCTTGAGGAGTGCCAGTCTGAGCTGCAGGTGAGAATGTCTCATTTTGAGTGAGTGGGGGTTGAGACACCAAGAGAAGAAATGTTCCTAGTATCTTTGTCCACCTGTGCACTTCTTTCCTATTGCCCTGGGGAAAGGAGGCCTCTAGATCTAGGAAAGATGCCCAGTGACAGGATGAGAGGCAATGGGCGCAAACTGAAACACAGAAAATTCTGGCTGAATGTGAGTGGACACATCTTTACTGTAAGTGTATTGATCAGAATATTGGATCAGGTTGCCCAGAGAGACTGTGGAGTCTCCTCTGGAGATATTCAAAACCTGCCTGGATGCTGTCCTGCGCAATGTGCTCTAGGTGATCCCGCTCAGCAGGGGGGTTGGACTACATCATCTTCAGAGGTTTTTTCCAACCTTGATGTTTCTGTGATTCTGTGTGCTTGGAAAGATTTGCTTCAGGCAAATACTCAGAAAAATATAAATACATCTATTTGAACTTTATGAGCTTGATAAATTTTGAGAAGTGGCTTGAATTATTTTAAAGAGAATAGGCTCTCTCCCATAATCATGATATCTACTGTTCCAGGTCATGCTGAAACAGCTACAAACATAAGCTTTGTTGTGGTATTTCAACATTTTTACTTCCGATCTCAGCTTGAATCAGGGAGTATAAATGTGTGCAAAATGGAAATGAAGTATTAAAAAACATGTAACGGTTTACATGTTTGTTTGAATGTTCTTAAAATTCATTTTGAACTTTTTTCAAATTGTGCTAGAATTTGCATAACTTGTTATTACATAAAAGTATGCATTTTTCTCTGAAGATATATCAAAAATATGACAAAAATATGGAATAAAATATTATAATGAAATATATAACAGTGTATACCCACTATATATAAATATTTATATGTAACAATAAAAACTATTTTTTATGCCAAGCAAAAACTATTTAGATGTTAAAAAAATAGACGTTGAACTCTCAGAATGTGGAATTCAGTATTTCCCACACAAAACAGTACAAGAATAAATAGTTGCATATTAGGAGGACAGAAGTAAGATGAAAAGAGAAAAATCATGTACAGATCATCTGCAATAAACATTTTGTAGGCTAATTCATATGCAGAATGAATTTCATTAAATCATTGGTGCTTTTCTCATATACAAGGCTACTTGCAAACGGTTGTAGATCTGAAATCCAAGATCTGTATATGTTGTATTCCATTAGTAACTTGAAAGGAGTTTGAGAAATGTAATGGTTACTCTTTTAAATCTTTGGGATTTGATAAACTTCTTCCAAGTGGATTAAAACCATCAAACATGATTTAGATTTTTATCAAAGCTTGGAATACTAAGGAAAATGTCAGAGGACTGAGCAAAAACACTGTTGTGTTAGTATATGCTAGAAAAGCTTAAACCTGATCAGCTCGATAAAGATTGAACAATTAGCTTGAATTGTGGTGTTGCTTTATGGAAATGCTCTTTTAAGATGGAATAAATAAAGGGAAATTAGTGTGATTAATATCCATCACTTTTTGGAGGGGTGATTTCTGTTTGATTTATTTGTTTATGTTTTTGATGAGATTGTAAGTGGACAGATGTAAAGGTGTTGGTGTTCTGCAAATCATTTGAGTTACTCTTGCATGATATTTTGATTAAAAAGTATCATATATATATAGATACATGATATATAGAGATATATATAGATATATTCATATAAATATAGAAAAACAATATGTCTGCATTAAGAGGTTTTTCATAGGTTTTATAATAGGAAATCTTCCTCCATCAGTGCGTTTCCAGGTAGACCCCTCAAAAATTTATTTTTAGCCCAATTAAATCTATCATCTTCCACATTAATCCATAGAATAGATAGATTTGAAAAAAAAAAATCATCACTTGTAGTGTTTGTTCATGATATTGAAATTGATGGAACAAAGAGCAAAAATACGCATGTACAGACTGAAATATATTCTATATTCTTTGAAAATGCAGACTCAGTTAATATTACCAAATGCAAGTCACATAACTTAAACTTTAGTAACCATTTCTATATGATAAGGACATTTATAAAATAGAGAAGATTGAGGGCATGCCATTTTTATTTGCATGTATATAATCAACGAATATATAAATTTTATGATAGATGATGTAACTGACATAAGCTTTAGGAGCACAAGCACGTCACATGGAAGATAGGAGGCATTAGGTACATTATAGTACAGTTACTGAATACTTAATCTGGCATCCCCAGCTTTGAGATGAGACAGAAAATTACAAAAGGTGATTACAGAAAACCTTTAAAACCTGGAAAAAAAGAAAATCCTTAACGACTGTTTCAAATGTATAGATATGTTTAGTATCCCAAAGCAAAATAGGAATTTGCCTTGATCAGTGAATGATAATGTTGATATATTTATGGACTGAAATTTCAATAAGTTAATGAGAGCTGAGGAATGGGAGGCAGTGCATGAAAAGACTTAAAATTCAAATGTGATTTTTCCTTTGGGAGATGGCACTAGAAATCAACAACTACTTAATGTGGAGAGAAAAAATAGTCTGGAGTGAAATAGAGATGCAAGGAATATTTAAAAGTCTTTAAGAGCTTGTATGTAAAATATAGTCTTAAGATAAAATATACATTGTCAAATAAGTAGAAAACATTGTGTGATGTAGCTGAGCGATGTTAAAGTTTTCAGGTTTTAATTGATATATGTGTTTAGTTGGTAAAAATAAAAAAAAAAAATCCTAATGTAAACAAAACAAATAACTCTTCTGAAAATAGGAAATAAGAAAGAATAAAATGTACTCAGAACGTAACGAAGTCATAATGGCCTTCTGTTTTTTCATGAACTTAGGAAAAAACATTAAAATATAGCTTAGAATCACAAATGAAATTACAGTTACAGACCAGAATCAAAATTGTATTGAGCACAAAGAACATATTTCTGGAAAGAAAGAAATCTTGACCCAAGTCACTTTAGATCACTTGCAGTAAGTTATATTCCGCAGTGAACAAGTATTTGTGAATTTAAAATGCGTTTGTTTCCTTGAAAGCGACCCTAATTTCCTGTTTGTTGTTTGATTTTCAGTTTGAAACTTTTTTTTTGCTTTTTTTTTTTTTTTTACATAAAGTCCTTTCTACTTATGTTGCCTGATATTTTCATTTGATGACAATAAATAAGAGCTAAAATGCAAATGAATTCTGATTTTATGCCAAATCAAATACTTAATACACGTGAATTTGCTTCCAAGTGTAAATTTAAAAAAAAAAAAAAAAAAAAAAAAAGCATTCACACACTTTTTCCTCTTTCCATTAGTGTTTGTCCCTTTTCAATATCTTCAAGAAAGTAGGAAGAGATCCTGAGCTGAGGACCCCACAGCACAGGGAGATGGCACAAGCCAAGGCTGTCAACTGCTTAGTAGGAAGCCAGAACACCACATAACTGTCCCTGTGAAGAGATTTGAGCTGACAAGGAAATCTAATAGGGTTAAATTCCTGATTTCATCAATTTCAATTCAATTAAATGAACAAAATCAATCTCTCTCTCTCTCTCTCTCTCTGAAAATTATCTTTTAAATAACTATTTTTTAATTTTCCAAAAGGGAAGATATACTACTTGCATCAGCTGTACCCTCCTTGGAACAGGGTGAAAGCCACTTAATAAGGTAAGTGCAATTTTTCTTATGGAATATTTTTGTCCCTCAGAAGAATAAGTTGACTGTCCAAGTATCACAGGAACCATAGGTACATAGTCCATGGCAGTTAATCAGCCTTTGACAACTTTTCATTGTATCATTTATATATGTTAAAATACTTTAACTGATCTGCAGAAACAGAAACTTCAGAGATGGTGACTCCCCAACTAGCCCATTGTTTAGTGTAGAAGGAGATTTCCAAATCTTCTAAAATAGATTTCCAAAAATAAATAAATAAATAATCAAAGGTTCTGATCCAAAACAAATATATCTGTGTGCCAAAGCTGATAAACCCTGCCTTAAGCAGTGGAGGATTCTACGTTTCATCATATTTTGTGGTGAATAGGGATCTTAATTCTGTTTTTGTCAGTGGTTTATCCCTTGTGTTTTCACAAGTGATATGTGAGTATTAATTACATTATTGCATCATGTATTGCACTGCATCCATAGTAGCTGCTACGTCTCATGTTTGTCTAAAAAGAGTTGACAGTGCAAGCTTTGTAGGTTTCCCCTATTTTCAGGGTTGCCGTATTATACTCCTCATTTTCCCCACTCTGACAAGACTTGTTTTAGATTGTTAAGGTCTTGATACAACCATCCTTTCCTGCTGTTAATGTTCATGCGATAGTGTCCCAAATGTTGTTTTCAGGCTGAGAAATTTTCCTGTTTCTTAAAGAGCCTGTGCCTTAAGGAAAAAAAATAAAATTACTCACTTTTTTCTGAACGTTAGAATCACAAATCACACATGCTATTTTTTCTCTTAATTCTTATTTCTGTAGAGAGTAAATAATAAATCAGTAGACATCCCTGGCAGATTTTTAGTGGTACATGTTGTCATCGAAGTTTCACTGAGTTCACTGGAGCAATGACAGCCTACCTAGATGATGATCTGTTCCCACTAATAGAAACATGACAGGCTGCTGTAGCTGATATGTTCATTTTTCTACCGCTGTTCACTCTGAGCAAACATGGCTTACAAGAGCTTGGGTAAAAATGTTCCTTAGGTCAATTA
This sequence comes from Anas platyrhynchos, assembly GCF_047663525.1. Lineage (NCBI taxonomy): Eukaryota > Metazoa > Chordata > Aves > Anseriformes > Anatidae > Anas > Anas platyrhynchos. The sequence goes on from NC_092590.1 coordinate 41,120,208, forward strand.
CAGCTATTTGTTACAGTGGGATTCAGCAGCTGAAGCACAGGTGTGTAGTGAGTGACATTGCAGCTCCTGGTGTTCAAGATATCGATGTCAGGATGGCCAAAATGACACAGGGCTGACAAGAAGACCATATCCTTCCTGTAAGGCATGTAAAGCCGAGACAGAATACATTCTATAGTATCTAAAATGTTGCTTAGATTCATCTTAAAGATAATTTAGTATAAAAACCTTTCTGCTCTCATATTTTTTCTGCAACTTCTCTATTTTCATAAGCTGTTCTGTGAAAAACAAACAGGGAAAAAAAAGCAATAGAAATTAAGGTTGAAAATCAAAATAAATAAAAAATTAAAGAGCAGTAAAATGAAAGAAAGAACAAAACACCACACAAGCCAATGGACTTTGGCCTCTCCAACCCCTACAAAAGGTGTTCAAGATTCCAGAAAGTTAGGAATTTGAAAAAATATTTCAGGGAAAGTATTTCTTTTCTGCAAACCTGAAATGTATGCTATTACAGACCTGTTTTTTTTCAGTTAATATGTTAAATTGTTTTTTGTAAAGTCAATGGAAGACTATCATTTTATTATTTTCTAGTATCTGAATATAGTTTCTTGATTCAGTATTTCTGTTACTTTGCTCAGTTTCTACTGCTATGCAATATTGAATAGCTGCTCTCAGACCGTTTTAATTTTATTTATTTTTTTTTAATCCTGTGTGTGTTTGTTTCCCAACATATATTTTAGAGAGAATTTGTCTTGGACCAAAAACTTGCCTCTGAAAACTATCAAGTCTTGTTAAAAAAGTTCTGAATTCTCCTAATCAGAAAGTATGTCCTGTCCTATATACTTGTTGCTTAATATAAAGAAAAACAAATGTATCTGTTCAAACCAGTCATTGTCTGAACCTGACATTGTCTTGATGATATTTTCATACATCATTTTGTACCTTCATACATCTCCATGCTTTCAAACATTGTCTGTACTTTCCAATGTATTTTGTGTGTTCTGGCAATTAAGGTTCAAGGTCATTCTGAAATTCTGCTCAGTATATCACAGAATTTGTGTAGTGAATACTTCCCTCTGAGTACTTATATGAATTTATTTTCAAAATTGTCTTGTAAAGCCTAATTCTGTATTTATATATATGTATATGAAAGAAACGGTATTACAAATACATTTTGATACTGTATATCAAATGAGAAGTGTATGTGCCTGGATATTACATTTATGAAAGCCCTACTTAATAAGGTAATTTGGACAAGGATTGTTTCTTACTAATGGTTTGTGCTAGCCTAGTACAATTTGTCCTGGTCTTTGGCTTGTCTATGAAGGTGCTACTGCAATACAAATAAGTAATAATGGCATTTTAAAGCTACTCATCTTGCTGAACTTAACCTATAACATCTCATTTCTTTAGACATAAGGCCAAGTTCTTGTGCACTAAATCAAGTCTTCCTCTCATTTGAACCTTTTTAAAATTCTACATGCAGATTGCAAGTTAAGTCATTGCAAGGGCATATCCCAGCCTTTCAGGCATTTGAAGGAACACAAGGGAATAAAGGGAAACTTGGTGATTGCCTTGATATATTTTTATTTACTGATCTCCTGTTTAGTGCACTTAATTTATGTCAGATAAATCACTTGAATTCCTTTCAAAGATCAAGTGAGGAAAATGTCATAGCATTAAGCGTAAGTATCCATTTTATTCCTAAAGGTCTTGTTGTCCCTAGGTACATGCATATAGAATGATCCTGGAGACAAGCACATGCCCTTTATTTTGAACGCTTGCTTTCTGATTTTTACAATATTCTGACCTTTTTGTTGATGTTTGGCATCAAGTTACACATGTGAAGATTTGTTGCTTTGGTTAAAACAAAAATTGTTAAGATGAACACTTGAAAAGAAGAAGTTTGTATCTGTTCAGGTAAAAATGTAGATTTTCTCTATATCATCAAGACTGAAGTCACCAGGTGGTGCTATTACATAGTTTTGCAGGGTTCTCCTCTGTAATTTGTTTAATTCTTTTTCAAATAAATGCTGTATAGACCGTTTGCTTTACAGTGGAGAGAAGCTGTAGCAGCTCATTGACTGGTAGCTTTTTATTTGGGAGTAGAATGACTGTGGGAGGTGGGTGTTGGTGGTTATCTTTCTCTAAAACAGTACAATTTGCATAGCTGTCTTTGTTCTTGGTCTGGAATAATACATAACCTGATAAGACACATAACAGAGTTTCTTTCAGCCCTTGAACCAGAGGAAAAGAAAATAAAACTTGGTAGTGCGTCAGCAATAGCACTAGAAAGAGAAAATAGATGTCAGAAGAATAACTATGCTATTCAGTAAAATATCATGACTTTGTGGTTTTTTAATCCCTTTAAGAAAAAATCTTCATGGATAGTTTTGTTTTTGTTTTCTTCATTGGATTATATTAGAGAATAACCATTAGATTAACTATTCATTCAGATGATGTCGATTTAGAGACTTATCAGGAAAAACAGTTGAAACCATAGAAGAAAAAAGTAAATAGTCATTATCTCGCAGTGCATGCTGTAGTATACTAGAGCAATAAAGAAAAACACAGTAATGGAAAGGTAGCCATCTGGAGTTTAAGAGAATAATGATTCAAGCTGCTTCTAAAGATTCAACATTTTTTACATAAAAGTCTTGTTAGTGACTGAGATGAGCATTTTTTTATCATCCTATGAGTCGAATGCGGATGGTGCTACTTATATCACGTTATTAGCATTCTTAGTAATAGCAAAGAATTTCCATCTGTATGGAAAATTCAGTTGGAAGAAAAAAGTTTTCCTGGCAGCTACTGATATTTGTCATAGAATCATAGAATGGTTTGGGTTGGTAGGGACCCTTAAAGATCACCTAGTTCCAAGCCCCTTGCCATGGACAGGGATGCTGCCCACTAGATCAGGTTTCTCAGGGCTGTATCCTACCTCTCCTTAAACACCTTCAGAGATGGGACATCCACAGCTTTTCTGTGAAACCTGTTCCAGTATTCCTCAGCTTATTCTGAGTAAAGAATTTCTACCTAACCTTTAGTCTAAATCTCCCCTCTTTCAGTTTAAAACTGTTCCCCCTTGTCTTATCACTAAATGGCCATGTAAAAAATCCATCTTTTCTATAAGTCCCCTTTAATTATTGGATGGCTGGTATAAGTTTTCCCTGGAGCCTTCTTTTCTCCAGGCTGAACATCACCATCTCTCTCAGCCTTTCTTCACAGATAAGGTGCTCCAGCCCTCTGATCATTTTTATGGCCATCCTCGTGACCACATCTATAACCAGACCTGGATGCAGTACTTCACCTTCCTTGACCATGTCTCTGTTGATGCAGCCCACGACATATATGGCCTTTTGGGCTGCAGACACATACTGCTGGTTTATGTTGAGCTTTTTGTCCATCAGAGACCCCCTTCCATCCCCCCAGCCCTTCTTTGCAGGGCTACTCTTAATGAGTTCCTCTTCCAGTCTGTACTCATGTCTGGGATTGCCCCAACCTAGGTGTAGCATCTTGCACCTGGACCTGTTGACTTTCATTAGGTTCACATGGGCCCAGTTCTCAAGTTTGTCCAAATCCCTTTTGATGACATCTCTTCCATCTGTTGTATCAACAGCACCTCTCAGTTTTCATCTGAATTTTTGACACTTTTTCATCTGCAGACTTGATAAGGGTACACTTGGTCCCACTATGCCATTGTTAAAGATATTAAACTGCAGCACTTGTCCTTAGGTGGACTCCTGAGGGACATCACCAGCCTCCACCTGGACATAAAGCCATTGACTGCAATTTCTTATCCACTGAATGGTCCACGCTTCAAATCCATCTCCCTCCAACTTGGAGATCAGGATGTAATGTATGAGCATATCAAAGGTCTTAGAGAAAATCCAGGTAAATTATGTTGTTCAGTCTTCTCTTGTTGACTGATGCAGTCACTCCATCACAGAAGGCCAGCAAATTGGCCACATGATCTGCCCTTGGTGAATCTATGGTGACTGTCTCGGATCACCGAGACATTGCATGTACCTTGGCTTTGCTTCCAGGAGGATCTGTTCCATGATCTTGCCAGGCACAGAGGTGAGGCTCATTTTTTTTCTAGTTCCCTGGGTCCTCCTTTCTACCTTTTTTTAAAAAAAATAAAATAAATAGGAGTGGTGTTTTCTTTTTTCCTATCACTGGGGACTTCACCTGACTGCTAGGACTCTACATTGGAGAGAGGCTTGGCAACTCCATCAGCTAGTTCACTCGGGACCATGGGATGCATGTCAATGGGCCCCATAGATTTGTACCTGTTCAGTTTCATCAGGTGGTCTTGAACCTGCTCTTCTCTTAGTCTTCTCTTAAAATGGGAGGGACTTTGCTCCCCAGACCTTAACTAGAGGTTCAGGGACTTGAGAGACACAGGCAGCCTGGCTGCCAGTGAAGACCAAAGCAAAAAATTGGTTGAGTACTTCAGATTTCTCCATGTCTATTATTATCAGTTTTCCCTCCATAGTTCACAAAGGCATATGTATTTCTTGTCTTCTGGGATAGGCTTTATTTCTGACAGCACTTGTGGTTATGTTTTTCTTCCTATGACTTTGAGGGGTTGAGTGAAGTAACTTTAAGGGTATCTGAAATGGATAGTGTAGTTGCATGATGATTAACTAGAATAATGTCACCATTTATCTCATTTTTTAACTTTTTTTTTCCTGATGTTTTAAGCTACTTTTCTTACTTCTGTTTACTAATACAAAAATATTTGCCTTAGAAATAGACATTTATTTTGCTTGAAATATAATTCCAAAATGTCTTAAATTATTCTAGGTATATAATACTAGTCTAGTTAAAAGAATTAGAACTTTAATTTTGCATCTTTCTGGGACTGTTGTTTTGTGCCTGTCTTACTAACTAGTTATGGACTGTTAATGCAGTTTAAAACAAGGATAAATTGGATCATCTAGGATACCACTATAATTTAAAAAATGTTCTTGGGAAATTTCATATTTTGTTAATTTGCCTGACCCATAAACAATTTCTTGTATAGGGTAATAATAACTAAGAAAGGTAAGTTATTAGCTATCGTTAAGGAATTAACATTATCTTCATATGTGTTATGTTCAAGAAAATAATACATGATTAGTATTTATTACACTAGATTATTCCTACTAAAATGTCCTTTAGTTGTTCACATCATCTTCATCAAGCTGATGACACCTTATTCACCACCATTAGAGCAACATCCTACAATCAAACCAACAGAAAAAAAAAGTTTACAAACTTTACTCTACAGGTAGAAATGAGTAGGAATTCACATAAGAAAGAACAGACTTAAAATGTGATCAAATCTTCACTTTTTTTCCTCTCCTCACCAATTTCCTGGACATTTACCTGGGCATTAATTGTTATTAATTACACCTCTGTATTGCCTTCCATTCTGCTCTAATTCTAATCAATATTAGGAAGTTGAAAACATGCTTATGGTTACAACACTAAAAAAAAAAATGCTCAGAAGATGTGAAAAGAAGCACAGTTTTGAGCAACATTTTGATCTAATACTGATTTTACAGTACTGTTATTCTGCTATCATCATTAGATTTTCCCGTTTCCAATCAAATGTTTACATCACAGGAGCTGAATCAGGTTCTCTGGAACCTAGAGAATATTTTCATTTTGATGATTGTCATTGCTTTTTTTTTTTTTTTTTTTTATGCGTATATAAAACTAATACATCACTAGTTTTCAAAATGTCAAACTTTATTTTGAACAGTATTCCTGAGCTTTTTGGTACACACTTGCTCTGAGCCTGGAAGATGTGTGATTCAAAAATTATATCCTATAAGATTTTTAATGAGAAGGAGGTTGGTAAAGTGAAAATGTATCATAAATAAACGGTGAACAGGTGAATAGTTGTATTTACACAAATACGGGAAACACAGGCAAAATTATAAACACCTTTTCAAAGGTTTGTTTCTTTATTTTAAATTTCTAGGTAAATATAGGATTCGAAGTGTCACAACTATATTTTGCATCCTGAGAACATCTAGGAGATATGTCCTCTTGGGAGGTATTACAAACCTTAGTTTTAAAGAGAAAAAAAAAAAAAAAAAAAGGTTAGACATAAAATAGTATAGAGTGTGTGCTTGTACACACACACACACACACACACAAAATAACTTGTGGGTCCCTTGCAATCTCTCTCTATAATCAGAGAATAGAAGAGATCTTAGAGCATGAATCTTAAAACTTTGTGCTCAAGGTATTAGGAAGTGAGACATCTAGAGAAAGAAGGCAAAGATACAAGAAGAACACAGATTCTGTGATGTATTGAATGGCCATACTCCGTGATGTAACATGTCTAACAGGATAAGAACACCACTACTGCATTTTATTTTAGCCTTTTTTTTTTTTCTCTTATATTCATTGCTCTTTGGAAAGTCTCTTCCAAAAGCAGGAGACATTCCCAGGATAGAAGGATAGAGCCTGTTGTATTTATTTTAAGAAAATAGAAGTCAGGTCACAAATGAATCAAGGCAGCAGTTCATCAGGCAAACAATTACTGTTATATTTATGCACAGGTGATTTTATGATCTAGTATTTGTGAGAATGAGTAAATGATGGACTTCTGCTAAGAACGAGTTTCTTGAGCAAGATATGTATATTCATTGATCCATGTCCATAGAGCTCCCTGTGTTTTGTTTTTACTGTCCTATGCAATGACAGACCTCATGTGACCAAGATGGGAAGAAGGGAGAGAAATCAAATAACTAACATCTAGCTCCTAGTTCTGTGTTTTGTCTTTCCTCTTCTGCAGATGTCTCTGTATACTCTTCCTTCTGGAGGTGGAATTAAGTTTCTGGAATGCCTAATAACACATGCTACTTGATTTTCTTTTTTCCAACTCAGTCTACCAATAGTTTACATATTACATATAATACCAATAGTTTACAATTACATAAAATTACTGATTTTGCCACTAATGCGTTTTTAACAGTATTTGAAATGGTGCATGACCCTTTTGCATAAAAGCACATTTTGATGCCTAAATTTCAAAGGACCTGTTTTAATCATTCTTCATTCTTTAATTTCATTCTTACTAGTCTGTTAGTCTGTGTTGAGATAAAAATTAAGTCAAGATATATGATATGAGATAACAATTAATGTTAATAGTCATACTCATATAGTTAAACATATTCAGTATCTATTCTATATACATAAGTAGAATAATGCTGTATTATTAAATTGCAGTTTTATTCGTTATGTATTTAGGTCATGGGAAAGAAATAAGAGCTTTAAAAAAATAAAAATAAAAAATCTTCCCAGAAATCTTTAGTCTGTATTACTAAATATAAGAAGTAAAGGATACTTTTCCTTAAATAAAATTGAAGAAAATTAATTGATAGTGGCTTACAATTATCAGACAATATAATGAAAAGATAAACTTTGTTATATATGTAATGTATATATGAGATGTATATACATATATATATATATATATATATATAATATACATGTATATACTTAGAGGGGATCTCCTCAGTGTATATAAATATCTGAGGGGTGGGGAACAGAAGGATGTAGCCAACCTCTTCTCAGTGGTTTGTGGGGATAGGACAAAGGGTAATGGCTGCAAGTTAGAGGAAGTTCTGCACTGACGTGAAAGAACTTCTTCATGGTGAGGGTGACGGAGCATTGGAACAGGCTGCCTAGGGAGGTTGTGGAGTCTCCTTCTCTGGAGATATTCAAGGCCTGTCTGGATGCCTACCTGGGCAGCCTGCTCTGAGGAACCTGCTTTGGCAGGGGGATTGGACCCGATGATCTTTCAAGGTCCCTTCCAACCCCTACAGTTCTGTGATTCTTTGATTCTGTGATAAATATATAATAATATCTGTGAACTAAAATGAAAAATAAAATAAATAAAGAATAAGCATTATTCACCACAACCAGGGAAGAGTAGTTCTGATAACAAAACAGATGACAAGTGACAACATGCATGTTAATTAGCTCCAATCAATTTGTGTTTTTTTAATCTACTTTAGTTTGAAGGACATCACATCAAGAATGTATTGCAGAACAAATGACAATCACCTGACAGTAGTCCTTCCCCCAAGGGAACTCCTATCTAAAACAGCAGAAGTATTTGTGAAAAACAAAGAATTTACCATATGAATTAAAATTAGGCAATTAGAAAAACTAAAATGTATTAAAACTACAGTCATCGAAAATGGAAAAAAAAAAAAAGCTAGTAAGTTAGATGATGCTAAGAAAATATCATGAAATCCACAAAAGAAAATCAGTTTATTTGGAATTCAGTGTATACTTTTGCTTTTTATAACCTGAAGATAGATAGAGCTGGGTTATGTTGGTCCTGTGATACAAAAGAAGATGAAAATAGATATTTTTCTCATGTTTTTTCCTTTTGTTTAGTATCTTCTGCTGTTCTAATAGAAGCCCTAAAGAAGTATTTTACCAAGAAAAAAAAAATCCAATCTTGTAAATGCTTATGTTCAATTTGTTCATTATGTATGGGGATTCCCATGTACTGCAAAGGAATACCTACATTTTAAATCAAATGTGCATGGAGTTAATTGCAATATCAATGATGTAAACTGTGTAGTTCATAAATAGAAGATTCACCCAGAATACAGATTAAAAACAAACAAACAAACAAAAAAAACCTACTGTTGTTATATGTAAACCTCATATTGATATTTTTAGTGAATATTTAATTACTGACAACATTTGATTATTAATTATTCTTGTATTGCATTATACTATACCTGGTACCATCTATAGTTCTTGCAGTCCTCAGCCATGCTGAAAAACCCTGGCAACCAGCTTGAATTGTTCCTTTCCTCTGATGCAGTAGGTGCCATTAATTTTTAATCATCTGTCTAAGATAAATAGCCAAGCAGATTCCACTGTCTTAAACATAAAAGGAGTCTTATGGGCTGCTTTGGATGGCCTAGCCAGATAATGAAGAATTGAGGTCCCAGTCTAAAATACCTGAAGAAAAATTCTTTAGGGATGTTGACTAGGGTCCTAAACTAGTGTGAATGCTGTCATAATACATTGAATGAAATAATTACAACGTACTATTGTTTCTGAAATGATTTACTGGAACAAATCTGTGGTTGTTACTTAGCCTTGTTTTCATGCTTATTTGAAATGTGAAAATCTTCAGAGGAATAAGGCAATATTTTTTTTTCTTCTTTTCAAGTAGGGGTGGTCTGTGTACCGAAACACACAAGCTGTTTTCATGTTCTCTCAAGTAAATCATAATATAATGGGTGAAACAACAGGTGTTCTGTGCATAATTGCCCCAGTGAAAATAATTTATCATCTAAGCACAACTCCCATCAGGGAGCTCAAAATATTTACTGTATTTGTTATTGTATTGAAAGAAAATCTTACAAAATATATGAATATCTCTGTTAAATTCAGATTTGCCTGGATTTAGTTTGTCTTCCAAGCATTTTATTTTTCTCATATTCTCGTATTCATTTCTCATAAATAGATAGGTCATATTTTGCAAATGGCTTAGAAACCTTATGTCGTGGTTTAACCCGGCCGGCAGTTAAACACCACGCAGCCGTTCGCTCACCCTCCCCCCTCCCTCTCTGGGACGGGGGAGAGAAATGGAAAGTGAAGCCCGTGAGTTGAGATAAAGACAGTTTAATAAGACAGGAAAATAATAATAACAAAATAATAATAACAATAATAACAACAATAATACAATGGTGATAATAGGGAAATAATAATAATATGTACAAACAAGTGATGCACAATGCAATTGCTCACCACTCGCTGACCGATGCCCAGCCTAACCCCGAGCAGTCCGGCTCCCTCCCCCCGGCTAGCCACCCCTATATATTGTTTAGCATGACGTCAGATGGTATGGAATACCCCTTTGGCTAGTTTGGGTCACCTGTCCTGGGTCTGTCCCCTCCCAGCTCTTACTGCACCCCCAGCCTGCCCGTTGGCGGGACAGAGTAAAAGGCTGAGATGTCCTTGGCTTAGTATAAGCACTGCTCTGCAACAATTAAAGCATCGGGGTGTTATCAGCACTCTTCTCATCCTAAGCCAAAACACAGCATTCCACCAGCTACTAGGAAGAAAATTAATTCTGTTCTAACTGAAACCAGGACACCTTAAGACCAAATTTCAACTGACTTCTATGATTTTGACTCCTTTAGATTGATAGAAGAAAGTTTTTAATGTATTTTTCGGTCCCAAAGCCAATTTCAATGTATTAATTATCAGGTAATATGTTTATAGATTTCTGTAAACATAAAAATGATAAAACAGGGAAAGAGAGGAAAAGGCTGCAATTCTGATTTAAGGAAAAGCATTCATCTGGACTGACAAGACTGGATCATTTCCGCTGAATTATTGTAACCTAAATGAGCAGAGCCATCATTTCAATTTAGAAGTCTAGATCAAAATTATTTTGTCCAAATAAATGGTGACAGGAAGATTGGCAATAGGGACAGCTTACAAAAAAGCTTTCTACTAAGATGCTTAAAAGTTGCATATAGCTTCAAGTTTCAGCTTATTAGTTCAACATCATGCTAACTGAGGCTAATCATTTTTGGTTTTGAGAAGGCTGGCATCTGGTTTACTTAGAACATAGGCAGAATGTGCTCATGTCTGCCTGCCAGAGTCCATATATCCATATTAGACACCCTGAAATTGGTACCCTGCATAATTTTTGGCAAATGTAGCTTTTCCGCATCATTAGTGAGCTTGTTGAGTCAGTACTGCAGAACCACTTTAAGTATCAGTGGTGGTGCATTAATCCTTTGCAAGGACCAGCACCTGAGCAGACAGTTCTTAAATATCTTGTTTAAATCTTTATTTTGAGTCATTAAGCAAGATTTACCCAGATTTAACTCTGTGCTGGCACCTTGAATGTGTGTAAACTTCACAGCATATATTTGATTTTGCCACTTAGTGTGAAGGTAGCATTTGCACATTGGAAGAACTGACTTCCACTTTATAGTTCCTAAGGGGTACTAAGCAATAATGCTCTCTACTAGCTTTATGAGGCTTCAAACTGCTTGGTAACTTAAGTGTTATGTAAATTCCACAGGGACAGATAAGTCATTCATAAACAGTTAAGATTTTGTGTACTGTGTATTTGTTTCCTGTTCAGAAATATTTACTTACATTTTGCCATCAAATATGAAAATATATGAATAACTGTAAAGGACAGGAAGATATAACTTCAAGGTACTGTGTTCATAGAAGTTCTGCATAAGATTATAAAGCACTCTTTCTCTTTTAATTCTCATTCATATTGTCTGGCTTCTCGAGATAATTTTCATGCTATATTGCAATTATTCAGCTAGGAATTGCTTTGATAGGAAAATTTAGAATTAATGTATTTATTCAAGTCAGAAACTGAATCATCAAACTCCAAATGCCTGAATGTGTGTGTGTATATATATTTATAAATTGAAGTAGATCTATATGCTAAAAATATCTATGTTGATTTGTACATACATTGACATATGCTTTGATAAAGCTATAGGTGATTTGTCTTTTAACTTGTTTCTCTTATAAATTCCTTTAGATGTCCCATTCAGATATGAATTCTGAGAGACTAGATAGACCATAAAGAAAGTAGAAAGAGAATACACATACCGTTCTTTATTTTCTTTTTTTATCTAGTTTCCAAGATGTCACTAAAACATTGGTGCATTGTAAAGCAATGAGTTCTTATACAAGCTATGATTTAAAAAGAGAAAATGACATAATTTCGCAGGATACGAAGTTTACTTCACAAGATAGAAGGTACCATATATGTGATATGATTTGCAATTTAAAAAAACATTTGTTAATTCTGCAAAATCTGAGCAGCAGTAATTCAATACTTTATGTATGTTTTATTTATACATTGTTTCTTAAAAAAAAAAAAAACCTGCAAGACTGGGGAAATAAAGGACCAGAAATTATGAATCTCCAGACACTTTTTTTTTCTTGTTTATTATAATTTATTAGTAGTAATACCATACTAGATTGTTATGTTATGTGCTTTAGAAATATTGATGTGATGGCAATCAATCAAAACTCCTTATTAGCAGAGTGGAGATCCCAAGCTTTACAATCAAGCTCTCCATTCTTCTCCCCACCTAGGTCATGGATATTTCCTGTCTATTGCTCGAGCAGATGCTCAAGCCTGATATTTCAGTTTTATCTTTGTTTCCATGCTATGATTTATGTGTATAAATCCTGCTGATTTCACACTGGCATTTCAAGATGTGATATTCTTCCTTGCTCATGCTTGCAAACTCACAACAAAACCCTGACCACTTTGCATCTTCAGTGTTGTAATTGCCTTTCTAGCCTTGATGACTTTTACCTCTCTCTCAAATGTGTTAAAAAAAAAAAAAAATGCTGTTAAAATTAGCTTTCTGCGTCATTACTCCATTTCTTCATCTTCTACCATTCCTTTTTCACCTGTTTGCATGCAAATTTTTTGTCAAGTATGCATAGCCTTGCAAACTTGTCTGTACTTGATCTTTGTTCAGATGTTTTAACTTCACCATTACAAAATGGACACATTTCCATAAGTGATGCTCCAGCATTATGACCAATTGTTCTGAAAAGCATGTTTGAAGTTTCTCTCACTCTACATGAAAGCATGGTCATCATCGTTGTGTCATCAGTTTATCCTTCTATATGCCCAAATGGGATGTTATTTCTGTCACATTATTAGCACATTGTAAGCTAATGACTAGGTAGGAGGTAAAGTTGGTTCATTCTAGCAGTCTTTTCTGACTCTGTATCTATAAATGAAAAAAAAACTTAATCTATTATAAATGTGAAGCAGGGTCGCTTATATTTTACACAGTTCACAGTGAAACACAGCTCAAAGATATTTGGCCTCCATTCCTATCGCACCTTTTTCAGAGGTGGGTTTAAGCATTTTGTAGATATCTCCATTGTTGCAGTAAGTCTTTCATTTGACTCTATTCATGATACTGAAAGTACTGTTCTTAAAGGTAATCACTAATTGTGATTATCTAACATTTTTCTTTCTTTTTTTTTTTTTTTTTTTTAACATAGTAAGGTAAAATAATTTTTTCGTCTAGAACCACACAATGAAAATCTAAAATGAAAATGTTTTATCAGAATCAGAAAATATTTCTGATTCTGACATTACAACTTCAAAATATTTTAATGATATAAAAGATACGTATATTTAGTCTCAAAGTTGCTGAGTTTTTTCAGTGCTGCTATTTAAAAATTTTGTTTTAAATTGACTTTATGCTAATACCCATGGTAATTTACTGTTCAAATGTATGTATTTAATATTTTCATTTATATTCTTAAAGACAAGGCATTTAAATATTACAGAAAGTACAAGTGATTTTTTTTCTTGATATCACTGCAGTGCTGAATTACATTCTCCCCTTTCCCCCTCCTTCCCTCCAAAGTTCACTTTTTAAGAATATTACATTCATTGCATTTATTTTGACACTTCTCTGAAGAACAGAAATTCCTACTGCTGTTCCAGTTCTGCTGTTTTATTTTTACTTTTCTTCATTTATGCTGGCTGTTATTGCTTGTCCATAGGTGAACCAGGATGGGTTTGTTTCTGAAAATATTTTATTCTGCTTTGTGTGTGTGTGTGTGTGTATTATTTTTCAAACTTAAAAACATTGGCATTTTAGCTGTGTTCAGTGGTATCACATTCAGAGAACTGACAACGTTCTGGTAAGGTTCTGTATAATTTATATTCAAGGCTGCAAACACAAAAAAGGCAGAAAATGGCTATAAGTGATGTATATGCAGTAGTATTTTTTGTTTTGTTTTTTCAAGAGAATTCAGCGCAAATTTGAAGGTACTGATTACACAGCATAGAGTAAATATTATTGGGATTTTTTAAATAATACTTTGCAGATTAAATTAAAACTTGAAAACAAAGTGAAGTCCATGATAAAAATACATCTTAATGGCTAAATGTGGGGACCTGTTTGTTCTAACATTATTTATCTACAATTCCTGTAAGAAGGAAGAAAAAAAAAGAGTGCAGGTAGGTAGATGATGCATATCTGCATGCCAGTGAGCATAGCATCTCTTCCTCATATTGGATGGGTGATTTATTCGTAGAAATCAACTTTATGATGTACTTGCATGAAATTTCCTTTCAGTGCATGAGACTTCATTTTGTTTTGATATCAGCTCTGACAGAACAATAACAGGTGATTGGCAAGAAAAAAAGCCAGCATACTATTTCTCATAGAGAAGAAATAGGTCCTATTAAATGTGCATATTTCTGTTTGATACACTGTTCACTAGATGCAAAATAAATATTTTAAAAGTGTACTACATTCCAACTCCCTGGGTAGTTAAGCCTTACAGGAGAGGTGTTTTGTTTTGCTTTTTCTTTCTTTCTCTCTTCACTTTTGTTACTATTGAATTAGTTGGTCTCTGTTTATAGACTGTTAAGACTGTTGCCTTAACTCCATTTTTTTTCCATTCCTTGTAAACAAAACGCTTCTGGTAGATTTTTCTTTGGCTTGTTTATTCCTTTTTACTGTGAAAAAGACAGCTATGTATAGTTCCACTAGCCCACAGCTAACTTTGAGGTATTTCTGAAGTATGCTGAAGACATAAAATAAAAGGGAAAATATCTGATTATATAAAATTTAAGACTTCCCTGTCTTTCCCAAAACAATGAATGACTAAGTAGCAATGCATATTTACATAAATCTAATGGGCAGTTAAGAAAAAAGAAGATGCCTCATTTTTGTTACATTCTCTTATTTTCATGAGAAAGACATTAAAAATGCAAATCCTAGGTCTTTGAAGACACCAAACAAATCACAGAAAATTGTTGTATGCTTGAATAAGATTATTCATCTTTTGGAACCACATTAAGACCTAATAAAAGGAATGCAAATCTGTAAAAAGGTGTTTGGGATGTTAAACTCTTGCAGGTGGCTAAGGTCAAGTCATTGGTTGGTATAGAAATTGTTCAGGGGAAATTAAAGTTATGGCTTGGAGTTATTACAACAAAAATCTTATCTTATTATTTCTGGATAATCTTTAAAAATAAACTTCTCTTTTTCAGTTTTTTGTTTTGTTTTGTTTTTTAACATATGGAAGAGCTGTCTTAACACAAAGATTTTTTTTTCTCTCCTCTGAACTTAGTATAAGTAACAAATACACATAATATATAATATATATATTATAATATATATAATATATATATTATATAGTTTACAACTGCCCTTCTGACAATCCTGATGTTAGGAATTTAGAGATGCCAGGAAGATGTATAACTTTTTTTTTTTGTTTTAAAATCATATGGATAAATGAAAAATACTGACCTCCAACCTCAAAATGAAGTCAGATACTATGTTTTTTCTTTATCAGTCTTTGATGGGCATATAGTTTTATTTGTACTTACAACAATATGCATACTTACAACAATATGCATACTTTTTTCTTATAAAAAATAAAATAAAGTTTTCACTGTGAATTTAATAAACGTGTATATTTGCATTATACTTAATTGTAGAGGTTGGCTACAATCATTTTTCTTCTACATATCAACGTGAGAAGCTCTTCTCTCTTTACAAGTTAAGAGAATGAAGCTGGCATGATGAGATTATAATGGGAGTTTTTCTTCCTACTTGACAATAAATATGGGCTCTAAAGGAAATTTCATTTGGTTTTAAACACTAATAAAATAGATTTTTTAATAGCCTATGGGAGTTTGTTTTTCATTATTTTTCTTTATGATTGACAACAGTAAACACTTGCAGCAAATGAGATAATGAGAGATTGTTTGCAATTTGCAATGAACTTTAAATTGAAACCTGAACTTTAGGACTTTTTTTTTTTTTTTTTCATACTAGAACAACTTGCAATCTGTAATTTATTCAGGGAGTCTCCTAATGCTTTCTACTAGCTTAATTTAAAAACAGACTCACTGATGTCTTACAGTTCTTAAATTCATATTCTATTTGGAATAGATATATATATATATTCACATATGTATATATATCCCATGTGTATATATTTGGCCAAGTTCTAATAAGAAACTGAGTTTTTGAATATTTGACTCTTCTAAGGACATCTTCATTTGTTTTTTCGGACAATAGAAGCCAACCCAGAATTTATTTACCTTATAGCTGAAATACCATCTTTTAGAAGTAAAAAATGTCATTAGAGAAGTAGCAGAGGCAGCCACCAAGTTGTAATATCTCTTTTGTACTGGTCAAGACAAAAAAATTCAATTTCATCAGTTGAATTTTGGCTGAAATGCTGATTCTTTCAGAGCTAGTGCCAAAAATCCCAATAAGGCCAAAGATTTCACTTGAATAAGAAATATATACACGGGTTGCAAGCTGGATTGACTTTTTCCAAGTCACTTGATATGCTATTTTTATTATGTGTTAAATGTACAGTGGCAGTTCAGCATGTAAGTTAAATCACTATTCCACAGACGCAGGTTGTTCAGAAGTTGTATGGCAGAAGCATCATGTTCCACTTGAAAAGGAAATTAACCCTTTAAAAATCATTCTTCAGTTCCTAGTGACATAAAACCTGGAGTTGAAGTTTTCCATATCAAATTGCTTTTGAAGCAAACTGTTCTGTAAATATTGGATTGGCATCCAACAAATATGCCAGATGTCTGTATTCTATTTTACTTTTATTATTTTATTTTTTTAGAAAAAAAAAAAAAAATAGAAAAAAAGGTGCTAAATGAAATGACCTAATTATATGAAACATTGATTTCACCATTTTTTAATGAAGTACAGTCTGAGCAAAAGCGTTATGACCTTGGTAACTTGGATATAATTGCTTGTAATTGATACATTTTAATTCTTAGTTTAAAAAGTTTTTGAAATTTTGCTAAAAATTACTTATGAAATATATAAAACAACAAATTAAAACAATATATCTTCTGCAGAGATAAATTGTCAATCAATAAAAATATCAACCCTTTTTTGAGAGTATTGGAGGGCTTAATATATTTTTATCTGATAACCAAAACGTGATAGAATACATATTATTATTTGATGCTTTAAAGATAATCAAAATATATATAATATATATATAATATATATATATTAAAAATATGTTTCATAAAAGTGGATATATTAACAGTAGTTTTGAATAAGAGTATTGTTGAATTCAAAAGTATTGTTTGTATATGTCTGCATCTTAATACTGTATCTATAAATGTGTGTATATATATCTATGTAGGATCTATTTACCTTAAAGTTGCAAGGTCATGTTTTGACAGTTGCCACAACTTCAGAGTCAATTTTACTTTTCTTCACTTGTCTGATCTAAAAGTTGTATGATAAAGCTTAGAAGCTCTGTTTTCCCACCTCCTTCGTGTAATCTTCTGCATACTTTAAGAATTTCTATTTTGCTCCCAGGAATCCTACAAGGACTACTGCTCTTGTGATCACCCAGAATTGTCGTCCCTCATTAAATTAAGTAGTTTAATGAATATATTAATTTCCCTGCATCTTTCATATGTTGCAAAATGCTTAGGTGTCTAATATTTATATATTACAGAATTATAGTCTAAATAGGGGCATCTAAACAGATTAGCCATGACCCCATTCATAAACGTATTCCAAAAGAGCTGACATAGAAATTAAACAGGAATGAAACTCGTTCCACAAATTGGACTGATTTTTAATGCAGGTAAGAAAAAAAAAAAAAAAAAAGTCATGTACCATCTATATTGACCATGTCTACCTTTACAAACTAGGAAGAAATTCTATTTGTTATTACCTTCAGATTGATAGTGTTGATATTTGCAGCCAGAGCTCTAGTTTTCTTCTCTTGTTAGCTGATCATTATTGCTTATAGTTTTTCTATAGCCTTCTTTTTCTTCCAGTCCCATGTTCAATTCCTGTGAATGTGTACTAAACATAATGCACCATGCTAGTGATAATGTTTCTGGATTTAGTTATTTACATTAAGAGGTTGAGCAAGGAGCATCAATTTTAGTATAATCTATCTCTCCCAATAATGGACTCAGTGTTGCTTCTGATACTTAATCTCAGCCTATTATGAAGCACAAGGAAGTGGCAGTCTACCATCAAGTATAAGAAGATAATGGATGGCATGTAATAATGCATAAAACCATGCCTTTTTTTTGAAAATATCTCCATGTCATTCACCTAGAACTTCTACGAAACATACCACAGAGTACCGTGAAAGCAGCTAGAAATAATAAATATTAAATTTAAAATACAATGGAAAGTTTGTTCTGGTATAAAAACTGTAGGTATTGTCACTTCAGTTAGGGTCTGTTGAGTATTATTTCTGCTATGATTAAGATACAAGGCATAAAGTACATCAAAGTGCATGCTTGAAGGGACATGTTCTTTAGACTCAGTCTAACACTGCTCAGGCATGAGCTTGTGTGTCCACTGTCCAGTAATGATATTGGCAGTAAGAGTTAAAAAGTAACATAGGCACCAAATATCATATTTCTGTATTTTCTAAATTATGGATTAACTCTGTCCTTCTGTAGGTTTACAAACTTTGAGAAGCATACAAATTTTAAAAATGCACTGTTAATCCTGATGATTTAGCATAAACTGCAATGACTTTTTTTAATCTTCGCAATACGATTTTCATTTCTCCAAATTCTAATGTCTGTAAAACATTTACAGTAATGAAAAATAAAAAATAATAAAAAATAAAATAAAAAATAAAGTTTTTGTGCTTACTGTTTCAGAATGGTTACTCTGACAAGGGGGAATTTCTCTTGGCAAGACCTTCATGTGGAAAAACATATGAGAAAGAATTAACCTTCTATGGAAATCTAAATAATAAAAAAAAAAAAAAGTATTTGAAAGGCTAACGGACTTAGTACTCACTGCCAAGTATTATGCACTGCATATAGATATGCATTAAACTGCAAGGATGAAAATGGATCTGTAGCTTTCTTGGTAGAAACACACTATCTGCAAAACTTTATCAATGAATTTGGTGACTTATACAGGCAAAAATTCAAGATAAAAAGACTGCACTGAAAAATATGAAACCCATTATTGAGAGTATTAAACTGTTAGAGCTCAAGAATAGTGTGTATTGATGCAGTATAGACTTTTTTGCATAATAAAGTTATAACAACAATCATATATAGAAGGGATTTTTGTGAAAATAAAAGGACGATTCTTGGATCAGTGGGAATCCACAGCAAAGTTTCCAGAAAGTTACGGATCCACGGCTGATCCAGAAGGGATTTTGGAAACTCAGTAAATGACTAAGCTATTCAAGACTGCCCTGACTATTATGAATTCTCCGAGGGTTGTTTTTTTGGATAAAAAAGTGCATTTGCGTTTGTCCTTGAAATGTGTGTGTCTAACATGTTCATGTGTATAACAAGCTCAGGTGAACAGATGTGTAATGTGTGCAGTGTGATTATGAAAAGACATGAAGATATGTTAATGAGACAATATGCAAGTTGATGTTTTAGAGAATAGTGATCTGTCTTTAGAGGATATATGAAATATAATTCTAATTTGTTCTCCATCAATATTGTGTTTCTACAGAACATTTAAATGGCATATATAATTTTGTATTGATTTTTTTTTGTTATTAGTGAATATTCATCACTGAAATCCCAATCTTAAATCAGAATACCTAGCTGCTAAGACTATAAAAGGTAAAATAAATAAAATAAAAAACATTCCATCCAGATGTATTGGGTAAAGCAAGCAGCAAGGTTTTGGCAGCTGGGGGGACTACAGGTGTGTCCGTGGTGGGATCAGCCCCTCATCTCTACTCACAGAGGCTGCCCCTGCAGCCCCTGTGATCGAAACCTTGCAATATATATCCAATACACCAGGTAAGAAGAAATGTCTTTGTCATAACACTTATGCACCAAAGGACTGAACTGAACATGGTGCAAATTTTACCTTTCAGGGACTCTGAAATTCTTGCTTTGTTTTTCATGATATATACGTGTACTACCTAAATTAGTACTTTAATGCAGAAATCTATAACATATCTCAGTAGATGGCATAACTGGTAGTCTGTATGGGATATTGAATGGTTGTAGCCTTTAAGAATGTCATGAACACTATCATTAGCTAAAACAGTGGTATATCCAGTAATAGTAATAATTAATCCCTACCTTGATTATAATTACAAAATTTAGAACATTTTCCTAGTAGTTTTTCCAAATATTCATTGACAGCAAGGAAATAGTTTGATTTTTAGATGTTTTGTTCTAGCCTGTGCTTTGGTAAGGATTAGCAGATGTGTGTTCCAGAACAAGTCCTCCAATTTCACTAAATGTCTAATTAAGAGTGTTTTAATTATACAGATTCTGGTTCAGTTTCTGAAAATGCTCAGTTGGAATAACTTCAGGGATAACTTGGGATAACTTTCACAACTTTGTTTAGGTAAGTGTGGATGAGTTTTTTGAATTTAAAGAAAAGAACAGTGATAGTTAAGGATAATGTCTTGACATCCCCTCCCTGTTCCTGCTTTATAAAAGTCACTTTCCTGTGACATTGTATTTCTAAACTGGAGCACAAAAATACATCACTGTTTTTATAACATAAATCAAGGTGCTCTTGTAGGTAAGAGAAGATGATTGCAAGCTTGCTGTACTTCATTAAGCTAGTACTCTCATTCTGTCACCTTATTTAATCATTTTCCCTATTCATTTAAAGTATTTTCAGGTTTGATTTTCTTTTCCTCACTTGTCTTAATTTCAAGTTTTTTCATCACTTTTAGTATCATCTTTTTTGCAGTAAAGACTAATCATATAATTGCAGCAATTTTGAACAGTTCTGTTATAATTACTTAAATGACTTTTTTCTAAATTCGTATGGCTATAACCTTCCCATATCATAAAAACACTCAGTATGATCTCCTAATCTAAAAGCTGGTATCTAAGAATAAGTGAAGAATTATTTATTCTCTTTTCTTTTTCAAGGCTAGAAGTCTAATGATCCTTTATTAGCTTGCTAAATGCAAGCATTGCATCCTGGAATCATGTCTTTCTTGCATATTAGTTATATGTTTTTTGCTTCATGTCACGTAAGTATGCAAAATATCTGCCTTGGAAGATGACTCAAGGGATGTGTGATAAAGTATATGTGTAACGAGTATATAGCATTACTAGGATAATATAAGTATTAGGTAGCATTGTGCTATTACTGATTTTTAGATGACTTGTTGCTTGAAAATCCTTCAGTTGAAGCGTGACAAGTATTATGCTTCATAGTTCCTTAAGCCTTGGAATTTCGTTCACTTTACAGGAATTATTAACTGATGAAAGCTGTCCTGGATTAAATATATATATATCTGTGTGCATGTGTATATATGTATGTGTGTGTGTGTGTGTATATACATATATATGTGTGTGTGTGTGTGTATACTCATTTTTGAATGTTACTTTTTCATTAAATTGCCCTAGGTCTGATTTTGCATTTTTAGATGAAAATGCAAGATGGAAAGTTTCTCCAAAAAGTTCCATGGACAAAACATTAACATATATTGTAGCTCTGTTGATTCAGTAATATTCCTAAAGTGAAGTTGACAGCTGATTTTATCTATTCTTCCATGATTTATTGTATGTAATTGCTTTGTTGTGGTGGAGGAAGGAGGGCAACAGCAGCTAAACTGTGCTGTGAACAGTTACCTACAGGAAACAGGCAGATTGTGCAGAAGTCAGGCCAAAACTGGGGAAAACTTTGCCTTAAATACAGCTCTCAGCCTTCTCCACTTTCCCTTGCCAGAAAAATACTGGCAGTGAAGCCAGCTCCTTGCCTTGTTTTCTGTGGTTTCAGTAGGGCAGCTGTGCCTTGCATCTCATGAGATGGTGATTGCGGCCTCCATCTGGGCTCTGACTGCTGCTCTGTGAAAGATTAACATCTCCAAGAACTGTGTCTGATACATAAATTATTCACGGAACTATGTCACATGAAGGTATGACTAAGTTCATCTTACAGCACTGACATCAGTCCCTTCTTCTTACATGAGGACTGTTGGTAGTTACACACTGAGAAAGGGGAAAAGATTAGCACAGGGTTGTCTTTCCTCTCCATTAAGCTTATGCACTTTGGCTTCACTTTATGATGCACAGTGTGGTGGAACAAAGACTCCTATGGAGAGGGCTGTTACTTTTGCATAGCCAATACTGCCACTATAGTTAAACATGCACACATAAATTTTTGGAAATCAGTACTGCCTTGGAGTTTGGTGAAAAAGTTTTAGGTAAAACAATAATAACTCTTTGTGAATATGATAATTAAATTGTCAGAATTATGAAAAGATTCTGAAAAAAAAAATCAAAATTAAAGCTAATATTCTATCCAAGTAAAAACAAAATTTCTACACTAATGTCCACTCCAGAGTGCGTTTTTTTTTTTTTTTTTTACATTTTGTCATGCATAAATGATTTTTACACTTGTATATTTTTCTTACATTTGGATTTTTAAACAAATTAACCATATTTTATTAAAAACTATATACTTCATTTAACATATCGGCACCGTAGTGACTCCTTTGTTTTTCTATAATGTTACCTTTATGTCCTCCATTTATAAACAATAATTAAAAAATATGTTATTCCATGAATTTATTTGGTTTAAAAATGGTTTATTAACGACTAATGTGTGTGAATTTATTTCTGTTCTAGAATTTATGCAAACTGTAAAAACTCAGACTCTCTTAAAGCCAAGTTTGAAAGACAAATCATAATTTGTCTTGCCACTTGAGTCATTAGACACCTGTTAATAGCACTTGACAGTGTTTGTCTGTTCCTTTCTTCTCTCACATTTCTTGTTAAGAATTGATCATAGTGATTTGCATAAGGAATCAAGCTCTTTACACATGCCAAGGAATGTATTGATAACAATGTTTGTCATTACAGTATTATGTGTATGTAAATATATATATGTGTGTAATCTTCATAGGTGCTATGAAATATGTATCCTACATTCAAATCCATTCAATGTGAATTATTAGTATTCACCCATCTAGACTAAGTCATCTCAGTAAAGCTAAATTTGGAGGATTTAATTAAATAAACAAAGTTGTTTGTTTGTTTGTTTTTCATCATTCAATTGCTTCATTTGCATATCTCTAAAGAGAAACGTAGGTATCATTCCTTGAAGCTGTTCTTTGTATTCACAAAGAATATGAAGGGATTCCCAAAGTAGGGCTTCAGCAAGGGTTATGAAGTTAGGGAGTTTGTTTTTATTTGTGGTTCCTGGAAAAAGAAGAAATGGAAGATTTGGATCCTCAGCTGAGGATACTTCACTTAGGATGAGCCTTTCTGTTTCAAAGGGTATCTTCAGCATGTCAACAGATTGTATTTGATGCCAGTTTCCACACAATAATCACCACTGGACATCACACAAGCACTTTTTAAAATGTCATGCTGTGACCCAAAGCCTATCCATATGCAAGTATCCATAAGTGATGTTCATAAAAAGGAAAACCAGCAACAGTGAAGAGATTGCAATGCACTGTTAGCACCAGGCTACCTCTGCATTTTCATCTCTAGCACATGCAGATATTCTGACATGGAAGAGTTTGCTCTGAGGTAGTAAGCAAGGAAGTTGTCAAACTATAAAACACAATTTTCTTGCTGAACAGAAAACTAGGTGAAGTTCTCTGCTGTTCTGCCAAGTCTGAAGTGATCACCAGTAATCCCTCAGGCTCCCTCTGCTCTTCTGGTGATAAAAATTATGAGTGATTTGGCTGTCTGCTGATTATTTTGCTGTTTTATTCCATGATTTAGGGGAGGAGTTGTTGAGCTAAATTAATTTTTAAAATTAATTTTTGTTTTCTAGAGTTCTTGATGGGAATGAGTCTACTCTAAAGTATTCTCTACAGTCCTGAAAGCTTTTCAGTACTTTTAAGCACTGCAAGACCTTTGCTTAAGAGGAGTATTTCAAATCTGCCACAGAAAGCGCATATTCAGGTGATATATATGCACTACTGAAAATGCAAATAATGCTGTGAGGTTTTTTGGCTTGTTTTTATGGTTTGTATTTAGTATTAGCAATTTACTAACAAAATCTACAAAAATCTCTGCGACCTATGCTCATTTTCTGAAAAAAGGGAAGAGAAATTTTTTTGTTTCCTCACAAGGTTATATCGCCACCATGTAGTGGTGTTCATCTTTGTCCATGTCGTCATCTTAATTTTTTTTTTTAGTTTCTCTTTGAAAATAAAATTCTACTTAAAACTGTGATTGATCACAGTTTTTGTGACGGTATTTTTGACAAATTATTATTTTCACTCCAGATATATTTCTCATAGAAATGCAAGAGGTATTATATAATACTAATCCAAACTTACAACTGTCTTGTAATTAAATAGAAGATGTGCTTATGTTAAAGAAAAGCAAAACAAGAACCCTGTAGGCAAATATTTTCTGCTCATTTCAGTAGAAGAAATTTCATTCAACGGTAGTTTACTGAACTGAAGGAATTTGGTCTACAAAATCTCACAGTAGGATATAAAAAAGTGGTCTTGAAATAGCAAATTCACATACAGAAGTGCTGAACGTATAAATATTTGAAACACAACAGATTTCATTTTCACAGTAAGGAAAATGTATATTAACAACCATATGTCAAATAATGTTAATGCTTAAAATGTGTGTTCAGAGGCCAGGTATCATGACTAGTTCTAAATGATTTTTCTGCATTATTATATATATAATAAATATTGTATATATTATAGATGATATATAATATATATATTGCATATATTAAAATGGAGAAAAGAATGGCAAACAGTTCCGTGTTTTCTAAGTTGAAAATTATGTTCCAGCTGTCTTCTCATTTATTTTAGTTTCCTTTCTGGAATCCTGATTCATGTTCAGGCTATTGGAATGCCTCCAGAAATTGGTTACACAACATTAAATATCTAAAATGATAAAATAATCTACAGGGCTAACAATAAAATTTTTGATGGTGAATCTTGCACACGTTGCATTTCAGCATGGGTAAGATCACTGCTTAGAAACCTGAACTTTTGTTTTGACTCAAGAAGTGACTAATGACTCTTTTTTTTATATATATTTATTTTAAATTTCTGTTGGTTTTCATCCAGTAACTAAATTTTTTGAAACCACCTTAATGTGTTCAAATCTTAAGTGCACTTGAAAGATAACTGCATTCACAGACTATAGCTAATTGAATTGGCATTTAATTTATTCACCTATATCATGAAGAATAAATATTCAGTAGAACTATCAAGGTACAATTTTTCTTCTGAATGTTATTTCTCTTCTATAAGCTGTTGTGCTGTGATTTCTGAGATCTCTTAAACAAAATGATGAGGGTATATGTCCTCTCCATTTTTCTTTGAATTTAGATTTCAATAAAGAGATCGTCATACTAAAAATTAATTTCTCTCAAGGCCACATTGTTAACTATTTTTATCTTCTAGTTTCTTCTCTTGATTTATAGAAAACAAGAAATAATTTCTTCAGCTGTTCAGTGAGAATTGCCATGTAAGTTCACAAAAGCTGAGATGTAAGTATATCATGAAGTAGAACTGTGCACCATAGTATACCACGGTTAACTTGGTATTGTTCTATTAATTAATCTTCTTTCTCCAGTGCTGACAAAAACCATTATACAAAATAAACCTGTATCATGTTGGAAAGAATCATATGGAATTAAACTTATTAAATTGACTGTTGTCAAGAATATAAGGCAAATATTTTCAAAAGCAAAAAGTGAAGAATGGAGTGATGAAAGAAGGGGTTGCTTACCCTAATGTATAAATCAAATTTGTTAATAATAGTTGTGTTACTTTATCTATTTCTTAAATACTACCTATTAAATATTCAGAAAGCCCATTTGAATATTGTTGAGTGAAAATTATTCATAGATATCCTATATGCTATTGAATAGGTACAGCTGTCTACCTTCTTTGAGGAGCACCTTACTGCAAATCTTGGCAATTTATTATTTATTATTTATTATTAAGTGTGTTAAGAAGAATACTCCTTTATTGCTGACTATCAGTACTTAATAAGAGGAGTATTAGATTAAAAAGTCCTTCTGGGGAAAAAAACTAAACACAGTTTTAAGTGGTCTCTATGTTTTTATATATTTAGTCACTTCAGAAGTACTGCATACTTTAACCACCACCAAGTCCTATCAATAAGCCTTCTGTAGAATAAGTCTAGATAAGAATCTGGAATTTACTAGATAACCTTTTTTTTTTTTTTTTTCAAGAATATATGAGCTTCCATCTTGATATTATGGGTAAGACAATTGAAACTTGGAAATCACACTGTAAATCATTATGAGATGAAAGTGTGACATATTTTCAGTTCCACCTATATATACTGGTTAAGAAAAGAAATGTGAAAATGTATAACAAACTAAAGTAAGGATACTTGACAAGAAACACTCTTTTTTTAAATAGGAAAAACAAACAAACAAAACAAAACATTTGCAGATGGTTAAGTAGGTGAGAAAATAGAATGGTTACTAGGCTGGTATGGCTGTACAGAAACGAATAATGAATGCCATGACTGAATTTTTTTGCTTCAACTTTAAAATAAAGAACTAGCTTGATTGGCTTGATTTAACCATATTGACATATCTATCCAATACTTGAAATTTTTAATTCAGTAATGGAGAAATTCGGTAGTTTGTGGTGTATATGAGGTCAAACTTCTTGATCAAAATGATCATTGCTAAATAGCTTGCAAATATATATGGGTGAATCATTTTCTTGAAGTCTGATTTCCTATACGAATTTTCTAAAAAAAAAAAAAAAAAAAAAAAACCAAACAAACAAACTCTTAAAACATTGACTAAAATACAGACTTCTCTGATGCCAAATTTCCTGAAACTGGTCATTAAGATTTACTATTTCCATTATGAGTAATGTCCATTATAAAAGAAGAAAACATGACTGTAAGGCAAGCATATATTTTCTGTCATAGCACAGCAGTTTGTCTTCAGTGACTGATGTTGTTTGCAGTTTGGGAAAGTAATAATATAGAAACAGCAAGTAAGAGTTGCGGTTTTAGCAGAAACTCATTGTTCATCACATACATTATTTTCACTCTTTTTGATAAAATGAATGGTTATTACTGTCAATAATGAAGACAAAAAGCCAGATGACCTACTCCCATAGCTCAAAAAAACTATAAACATTGATGAACAAAGCATAATGAAATAAACATTTACAATAGACTTCTACTTGTCATGGCATGTTATGAAGACAACCTTCCTTTATAAGATACTGTGGTCTCCTATTCTTTACAAGAAACAGTAGGAGCATGGCTGTTAAATACAAACTGAAATATGTTTCTTAAGCACTTTGAGAACACAGAGCTAGTCTTGACTCATGATTAGCAACCTTGTGAGCTAGCACTAGCTCAGCTTCTCTGGAGGTATGTTGCAGGCAGCTTTGCTTTTTGCTTTTCTTCTGTTCTAATTCTCCAGCATTTGAGAGGAACATCTTCCAATCTCTTCTTTATCTTCCTCCTACTCTATTTAGAGGAGAGCAACTGCAGTCAGCAACTAAATAGACAGTTCCTGTCTAGTGTAAATACCTGAAGCTAGTAATTAAAGCCTGTTCTCATTCCCTACATTGTTTGAGGAACTGAATTGCTGATGACTCAAGGGAATCTGAGCTGATGCTGACTGCTGGCATCTAGCAGTTGGCAATATTCGCAACCTATTTTTTTGACCTTGGAAAGCTGTGATCACTTGCTTGAGAAAAGAAAGAAATAAAATATTTCCCCAGAAGCAAAATGTTATTATCAAAGTAACAGTAATTTTCTGTGCAGTATCCCATTGGAGGAATCTGGCATTTCCTCAGGTACTTGCTTGCTAAGGCTTACCAAGGGTACTAATAATTTGTACATACTATAGGTGATACAGGATAGTATAACACTACAGAAGCTCTCTAAACAAGAAATTTCCCATACCACATTGCAGAATTCACAATGATTTTGTGAAAAGTGCTCATTTTCTCTTTGATCTTGCCTGTTTGCATTATACATCGTTGCAAAGCCAAAGAGACTTGCAGGCTCTTTCATCTCTCTCATTCCTTTGGGATTAACTGTGCTTATCAGAGACTCATACTGGTGCTGTTAACAGAGCATAGCAGAAGGTAAGTGAAAAAGCTGAATGGGAGAAGGAAAGAAGACAACAGTTCTTTGTGCTCTCTCAGTTTCTACCTACAGCCTGTCAGCCAATAAAGCCTATGGCTCTTAGAGATCACTGTGACAGCTACAATGAATGCAGGCAAAGCTCTTCAAAATTAGTACAAGTATCTGCTTCATAATTACACCTTAGAAACACTAGAAATCAAAGACATGTGAAGTATGATATAGGACAAAATTACTTAGATGTACAGAATTTTTCTGCTAAAAAATACTAATAGTTAAAAACAAAAACAAAATAAAACAAACAAAACCAACCCACCAAAAGCAAACAGAAACAAAAAAGCAACCAAACAAAAAAAAAAAAAAAAAAAAAAAAAAAGAAAAAAACCAAGCCTCTAGGGCTTAAGGATTGGAAACATCATGTTCAAGGTTAGGCTGTAAGACCATTTCCTCAAAATAATGCCATATTACAGTACATATGTTTAAGCAGATGCAACCTCCACCAGTCCTACTATGAGATGGGTGGTGGTGGTTTTTTTACACAATTTCTAACTTTCTGTCAGTGAAAAGGCCCACCAACTTCTGTGTGAATCCCTCTAAATAAGTATCCAAAATAATTTATTCTAATGTGCTAAAAGTATTAGAGGTAACCATTTTACACAAAATATATACAATAGATTTTGAAATGTGCTGTAACTACGTACTGATCTGTCATTATCAGTGTGACTTTAATGAGATTTAGATTTGCTTCTTCACCATTAAAAATTTTTAGACAAACTTTCCAAAACAAAAATCAAAGAACACCTCAGGACAAGAGGAAAGAAATCCGTAATGAAGACAGTGCTCTGTTCAGCTAGTGAATGAAACTCTAGGAATGCTAGTATTTTCATCATAATTTTTCATAGTAAAGATGTCATTGTAATAGAAATATGTTTTTGAATTAGTGACATTTGCAAATTGGTTTCAGATTTATGAGAAAGCTGTGCTGGCAGGAAATAATCCAAGAAAGCAAGCTCAAGAATCTGCTAATTACAAAGTACAATTCTTTCCATGTCTTGAGCTACCAGAAATATCTGCTAATTGCTACTAGCCATCCTTTCACTTCAAGCTGATCTAATTAATTTCAAAACATACTTGAATTTCTGAGTCCGGATTTCTAGGTTTCAGAAAAATTATTTTCCCTTGAAGACTTTAATAAAAACTCATGTCATCTTGATTAAGTAGCTTTCAGATACATCCCATGTTATTCAATGAAATATTTTCTTTCCTGTTCTTTCTTTAAACAAAATATTTCTCATACATGATGTTCTTGATGTAAACATTTGAGATAGCTATGCTTTTATGTATGTAATAAATTATCTCTATTTATATGTAGCAGTTATGGATAATTAAAAAAAAATTAAGCACCATCTATTGATATATAGCTTTTACTAATCCTTCACCTCATATGAAGGTGAATTATTTCACAAAATAATTGTGTATTGATATTTCCTGGTTACATCTTGCTTTCTGGAGCCCTTCTTCAGTATTTCAATTCAAATTCTACTTTATGTTTGTAACAAATCAATTTTTTCTCCCCTAAGCTTATGAATATTAGCATGTGATGATACCAGAAGAGTTTTTAATATTCTTTATATTATTTAAGAGTAACACTAAGTTTCTCTTTTATTTTTGAAAATTTAGAATATGTATTTGGAGATAAGACGTTTGTTTTGAATCATGTAATTTTAGGAAATTCTTTGTCAGCTGTTTACTAGAGACATAATTAGAGGTGGAGGAAGATTTCTTAAATGCCACTGTAAAGTAAAGCTGGTTGAAGGTGGTATTGGTCATTAAATTAAATTAGCAATATCTACTGAAAAAAGTCTTCAAAGTGGAGGTTTGCACATGAATTCAGAGAATTTTACTAAATTTTTTTTGAAGTGAAATGAGAAAGCATGTCTACATTACTTCCTTAGCAATGTTTCTGTGATTTTCTACCAGGGTTAAATCATGTTGGCTGGTTTGTTTGGTTATTATCTGTAGAAATTACACATAGAATGAAGGTGTTCAGCTTTTTCCCAAATTGCTCTTCTGTATAATTTCTCTTCTGTGTAAATTCTGTGTAAAAAGACTTTCGGATCCTTGTTTAGGTCTGATTGAGAGACTGTTATCTCTAGACATTCAACTAAGTCCAAGAAGTGTTTGTCTAGTGAGTAATCACAAAGTGTGCTTTCATTCAAGTATCTGCCCAATGATCTCTCTTTTAGCCTGAAGCAATAATTGTCTGTGCATTTTAACAGTTCATTTGCTTTCACGGCACTACTTGTTTCATAACACATTGAATTTTATGCAGTTTTGAGGTAACCTCTCATGATGGTTCAAGGGAGCATTTGTATTAGATGCAGTGGAAGAAATTACTGATACTAGCTGTGTATGTTTTTACATGGGTAAGTGGTATCTATGGATGCCATCTCAAAAGGTATTTATTATGCCTCTTGTCTTGTAGCAATGATAAATGAAGGTACCACATTTAACATGCATTAGTATTTTCCCAGATTTTGTTTTTCAAGTACAAAGGCAACTATAAATCACATACTCTCTGTGGGCTATCAGTACCAAATTACACAGGGAGAGATACGTTTTTGTAATATAGACTTATTGGTGTCCAATCATAAGAATCATTTCCCAGGTGGATAAAGAAAGAAAAAGAATTAAGCATGCTGATTTTCTGAGCAGCTTTTGGCTTAGGGAATTTTTGATGATATCATGATCATAAAAGTCCTGTAATGCTATACAGTCAGCCTTTGCTGCAAAATAGCAGTCTATACTGAAGTAGTAATGATAGGGGATGAACTGAAATGCGTGCTGCAGCCTCAAGGGGCAGCATAGTTAGAGATTATAAACACGCTTTTATTCCAGTTTAAATACATTAGAGTGAAATTAAACCTTATATTTCAAATGATTTTTGCTATTGAGGTATTTTACGTTTAATTACTAACATCTCTCTGCATACAGTGGACTGTTTCTTATTCATAGCAGAGCAATTTTGGACCAAAGAAATTAGAATAGTGTTATGAGAGAAAATAAATAAATAAAAATTTTAAAAAACTAGAATGAAGTTTGGAGTATATTGCATATATTGCATTCTTTTTAGCAGGACTGACTCTTCTCTCCTCATTCAACAATATTGTAAGTATATGTACCTTTTTAAACTCCTTTTTATCTTCGTATCTTGTGTGAAATTGTAACTAAAAAAAAAGGGGGGGAAGGGGAGTGATTGGCCAATGTATACATTTGTTTTTAGTTTCCCTTAGTTTGTTCTCAGATATTTTCAAGTATTATATCATCCTTTAGTTAAGAAGTATTTTCTTCTTACAAGGGTGTGCCCTCCCTCATTCAGAGATCATAGATCATAGACTATCTGAGTTGGAAGGGACTCAAAAGTATCATCAAGTCCAACTTCTGGGTTCCTACAAGACCAGCCCCCCAAAAATCAGACCACGTGTCTGAGTGTTTTCCAGATGCTTCTTGAACTCCGGCAGACTCAGTGCTGTGACCACTTCCCTAGGGAGCCTGTTCCAGTGCCCGACCACCCTCTGGGATGCTAAGTTTAGCAATATATTTTATTGATGGCAAACAGCAAGTGCCATACTATACTAAATTTACTTTTCTGTCTTTTTTTTTTTTTATTAAAAACATCTTGTACTCTGTTCTCAAACATCTTATTGAGGTTTGCAGTGCAACCACATGGTGTTATATAGTATTGTGCAAGTTAACAGTGATCTGAAAGTGTACTAAAAATGTCTAGAATGTTTTCATGTAGGTGAGTGCAAGCTGCAGTGTTTAGAGAATGTAAATTTATAATCTAAATATACGTACAGTGATGTGATGAACAAATGCAGTGGGTACCAAAACAAAATGCACAATCTTGAAAACTGAAGTTTCTCCAAAATATGTAACTGATAGTTTCAGCTGAAGAGAATGCTGTACCAGACGACTATTATTTAGAACTTTCCTTGCTCTTTTATGTTTGCCAACATCTTCCAGCAGAGAAACGTCAAAGTCTATTTTGTGCAGAAGACTGACTCTTCTTGTCCAGCCCAAACACATCACTGACACATCTTCACTCACACTTTCATTAATCAGCATTGTCTCTAAATAGTGGAGACATACTGATATGTTCGTCATTAACTGCTTCAGCAAAAATACTTCATTCACATGAACATGCTGATTGGAAACTTTATGGGAAAAAAAAAAAAAAATATATATATATATATATATATATATATATATTTAAAGAAGGTTAGAAGACTATGCACTAAAAGTTTTACTCCTGCTCTCCTAGTCTTCTGTCATCTATATATTGCCAGTATGACATAGCATGGCATCTTGCCAAAATAACAAATTGAAGATAATCAATTAATCTCATAACAGTACAGTAAATGCCATACATCACAAACAGATATCCTATATTCAAACAGAAAGCGATTCATTTTACCCAGGGAAACAAATGTTCTAGCACAAGTTCTGTGAGTTGCAGCATTCAACCACAAAGTAAAAAAACAACAAAAACAACAATAAAACACCTATAGAAAATAAGAAAAAAATAAATCCTGTAATCAGTAGCATTTATTTTATTTATTTATTTATTTTACAAACGTTATTGTATTCCCTCAGTCTGTATTCCTAAGGGAAACCTACAAATTGCCTTCAGAAGTTGACCTTAGAGTCATAAATCTAAGAGAGATTAACAAATTATAAATCACGGACTCAGCAGATATATTAGTTTTCTGGCATACCATAAATTTCCTAACATCCAACTTCCAACTAAACCATCAGTGTTTTAAAATCAATATTTAGCTTTCTCTCTCCAAGAGGGATAATGTCTTAATCATCTCCTTCTCTCCTAACACTCTTTTCTAGTCTTCTAGTTGCAATCACTATTCTACCTCAAATTGTTTAATTGATTTATATAGTAAATTAAGCTCAATGAAAAGTTCAGATGTCTCCTGTTGATGTTTAACATTTGTGTCAATCTATCTGAAAGCAATAGCCTTCAATTTAAGAAACAGTAGAAAAGGTGAAGTCAATAATATAAATTCTTCAGTGTATATAATTTTTTATACAATTTAATTCTAATTCCATTAGGTAATATTTACTTGCTAGAAACTCTAATAATTAATTTCATAAATGTCACATCAGAAAATTGTTCTACTTGTTTAGTGCATGAGATTTTGAATTAGATTAATACTGTGAAGGTACTTAAAGTGTCACAATTTAGTGCAAAATGGCTATACTGTCTTTACACTTCTGTGTGAATGTTATTCACAAAGTTGCTACTTACAAATACATTTGAATGTATATTCTGGGTGCACTGCTCAAATTAAGTTTTTGCAGGTGACATATTTAATCTCCATATTTTCTTCAGTGCCCATATCACACCTTATACTGTAAAATTCAGTATAATTACTATTGCAGAGCTTTTACTATTTCTGTGAATTG
This sequence comes from Anas platyrhynchos, assembly GCF_047663525.1. Taxonomy (NCBI): domain Eukaryota; kingdom Metazoa; phylum Chordata; class Aves; order Anseriformes; family Anatidae; genus Anas; species Anas platyrhynchos. Next base: position 41,153,773 of record NC_092590.1, read on the forward strand.
TCTGAATGCAGAAAAGCTTTATGAAACACATTCAGTGTTAGATGGATTAGTGTGAAATTTAATTTGAGTTAATCTGCTTTACACGGGAGAAACATAAGAAAAAATGTAAGCAGGAATTACGAGTTTTAAAGTACAACATTATTAAATATTCAGCCTTAGGGATCTATTTTATGAGTTTTGATGGGATCTAACCATGTGACTGCCATATTTATATTGGATTAAACCATTTTAAGGCTTCTGTTACTGTAATTATCTTTTTTTGAACTGATTTTTTTTCCAGAAAAGTATTTTTAGCTAGTCAACACTACGATTTGTGTTATAGCAGTCTTTAATGCTCTTTTTTCAGTAATAGATTAGTATCATAAAATTTTTACTGTGTGCAAATGTAATAAATCCCAAGGATTTTCAGACATGAAACAACCAGTTTCACTAGAGTACCTGGAAACAGCTACAGCGACCTAAATAGTACTGAAGCTCTCCTAAGTTGCATGGAAAATGCTTTGCTTTAACAGGTAGCATTCCTGGAATTTAGAAAATTAGGAGAAATCATTTGTGTATTCTTTGCAAGGAAATGAGTACAAGGAAATGTGCTCAAAAGCACCCGAGCAACTCTACATCTTCTGTTCCCTGAAAGTCAAATATATTTGCTGGTAATAAAACTTGGGACCTTTTGAAATTTTCATCAGTTTAATAGTAGGAATTTACACTCAGATCCTACATTTAGAGCTATTTCAATAGTTTAACGTTCACTCTAACATAGACATCAAGAATATTGTACTGAGGAGACTGTTATACACATCAGTTCTTTAACAGAAGGATCTAACATTCTTGAAAGAAGAAAGGAAAAAAAAAAAAAGTCTCCCCAAATCAAATAAATTCAATGTGATGGCACTTGCAGACTTCTTTATTTTTGAAAGGCATATAGGTTGACAAAGAGTTTGCCTTGGAGGTATGTGGAAATCACAAATGTTATCCCACCCACAGCAGGAATACATAGGCTAAAGTGGGATTTCAAAGGCATGAATTTTTCAAGACTGGCTGTCGTCTAATGATAGTATCATAGAGTCTCTTCATCTGTAGAAGAGGAAGCAAAAACTAGCAAATATGAGAGAAAATAGCAGAGGACAACTAACCAAGGACAGTATTGAACTAAATCTGCAATAATGGTGAGACTTGTGCAATTAAATTTAACAGAGAATAAAGAAGGTAAAAAAATGTTTGAGATGAAAGCATTCTTTGAAGGAATGACTTGCTATTATTTTGATGAATTAGTTACGAATCAGCAAGTGCTGAAGAAGAATGTATATCCAATATGAACTTATGGTGACCAAAAAAAAAAAAAAAAAGGCATTAAATCCCTCTTGTGGCAAAGTAGACAAGTAGACATTGGCCTTAAAGAGCTAACAATTAAATGAACGAAGATATTTAAAAATATTATTTCAAAAGTTCTGTAGTCATATAGCTACTGTGAAAGCCAAATGCACATGTATAATGAGAGATTGCCGTAAAAGTCTGAAAAGTTAAGGCATATAAAACTCTTTCTGGAAAAAGGCAGCCCTTTCACTATCCCATACGTGTGTGATTTTCTTTGGAAAGAGAGACTCCAACTTCATTTAGTGAAACAGATAGAATTTCATTAGAAATCTGAAAACCTACATTAGTATCATTTACCTTGGTGGTTTGTATGTTTTCTGAGGCATATACCTGCTTTTGTATAGTCTAAAGTACAGGACCATTGCTCTCAATGGAGATTTCAGGTGCTAACTTCAGGTGTAATTGAGAACATGGAGTGCATGACAGTTTAGATACAGGAGTTAACAACAGAGTATGTATCACTGTTTAGTAGCATTTTTCTTCTTTGATGTTGTAATATGTAGCAATATTTTAAGCATTGCAGTAGGGATATGGACGAGAAGTGACTTTTTATTTTAGCTAGTAAAATTGATGTGTATGAGGAATTGAAGCTCTGATGTAAATAATGTAACTTATTCTTAACAACAAATTTTCATCTTCAGCAATGAAGAAAACTCGATATGGAAAAGAATTCTCTCTGAGTATGGAATCCAGCATCAGTTTTCTTGCTACTATAACCCAGAACGAATGATTACACAGATGATTTGTTTAATTGACCAAGTCAAAGCAGTCAGCTTTGAAGAAAAATCATCTTGGAAAGTTTATTATGCCCAGTTGGAAATAATAAGTGAAATGAACTGAAGGTGAAGTGAATGGACTGAAGGAAAGGGAGCACCATTGCTTGCTGATAGTATGAAGACATGTGGACATATTTTGCCCAGCAATTTGTCACATAAAGACAGGACGGTGTTTTCAGGCATTAGCAACAGCTACATTATCGTGGCATTTTGGAGCTGGGCATGAAATTGAATTGGCAGAGCTACAGAAAAACTGAAGCATCTGTACCAGAACTGTCTGAAGAGACCACTGAAGAATAGCAGGTCAAGCACATCTGATTTTTTCTAGATCTTTGAGCTAGCTTACCTAAATGACACGTTTTTAAAATATTTTAATTACAATAGGAAAAGACCATGAAAACAAACCCGTGTTTTTTGTTTTTGTTTTTTTTCATTTGTTTGATTGTTTGTTGTTGTTTGTTGTTTTTTTTTTTTGTGTGTGTGTGTGTTTTGTTTTTTGATTTTTTGTTGTTGTTAAACATGGCTATAGTCTTTGAAACATAACTTGACTTACATCATTCAATTTAGAAAACTTCCAAAGAAAAAAAATCTAAATGAAGGTAAGAGAAACAGATAAACGCATGGAAAAAAGAAATAAAGTCAGTGACTATGTTAAGAACAAAGTAAATGAAAAACAGGAAGAGTAACAATTGGAAGATTTTTCATCACTGTGAAAAGAGTGATAAATCTCAAATCTTCTCTATAATTTGAAGTTTCTTCCCCTTACAAAGAAATAAGTAATAAATAGAAATAATAATAAAATAAAACAAAAGCAAGAAAATAATTGCCACTCCCGGTGCTGTATTTTTTTCCTTGTTGTTGTTTTGTTCTGTTTGTTTTTTTTTTCCTGCAGAAACGGCTACAAATGTTTTATTGGCCACCGGGAATATTACTTTTCCTGAAGGAAAGTTGAACTTTCCATTCATTTAAATGAGTATAAGTATAGAAGAGGTGCCTTGGAGGAAGATTGTGGTTTTGTGGTAATCTCTTCAATTTTGGTAGTAAAAACTTTCCAACTTGTCACTTCTGGTATTAAATTAGATGCATTTTCTTGCTCGTGTAGTCTTTTACATTTTAATTGATTAAAAGTTCACAGAAATTTGATTGATATGGTAGGGTATACAGATGTTATTTGTATGATTTCCAGTATGTTGCGTAAAGCAAGGATTTCTGTCTGAGTTAAGAAAATTTTTGACTGGGCAAGAATTCACTCATTATTTTGTCACAGCAAACAAGTCTTCTTACGCATTATGTGTAGCTGTATGGGTCAAAGCTACATTGGTCAAAGGACTAATTGAATATCCCAATATGAAGGAACCAGTCGTCTCCTGATAATTATTGTATCATGATGGAAAAGTAAACAGGGTAGAGGCAGAGAAAAGAAAGCAAGAGTTTTCAATTCCAAAGAAGCTTTAGGTTGGATATTGGGGGAAATTTCTTTACTGAAAAGTTTGCGCAACTTTGAAGTAGACTTCCCTGGCAAGTGGTTGAGTCACCATCCCTGGAGGTTTTCATAAATGTGTAGATGTAGAATTTAGTAGCGTGGTTTAATGGTGGACTTGTTACTACTAGGCTAAAGGTCAAATTATATGATCTTAGAGGTATTTTCTAACCTGAATTGTTCCATGATTCTACAAACTAGTTTTTAATGTTGTTCTGTATGGCATGAACTTTGCCTGATGAAGCCATGTAATTGAGATGCACACATGTAATATATGTTATTGTGTTAATGTAATATATGTTATTATGTTAAAAATGTATTATAAATAAGTAGTAGGGGTATACTCTGGTTTGGATCAGTAGCTGATAGAAGTAAAACTCAAGTATGATGTCAATTTACACTATCTTAATATGTGCCCTCGCCCCCCCCCACCCCCACAAAAAAAAAAAAAAGAAAGAAAAAAAAGTTATTTACTTAGTGAAGGAAGATAACAGAAAACAAGTTACATAATTTTCATCAACTCATGAAAATTATTTCTCTGTTTTCCTTAACTTTTCATTTAATTTTATGGAAACATTTGACTGTAATTTGAAAAGTTCTAAAATGGTGATTATAATTCAAATTAGTCTTTTTAATCAGCACTTTAAAATCTTCCAAATACTTGATTAATAATAAATGCATGTTTATTCATTAATGTGGAAATTTGATGCTATTTTTTTTTTTTGAACATGTTGGCTTTTAAACTTCCACGTTTTCCACTCATAAGTTAACAGTAAGAATAAGTGTACTTACGTACTTTTCTACTGCAGTCCTAAGTGTGTATATAGTCTTGGTGTAATATATAAATCCTGCTGTATCCTTTCATGCTGAGAAGAAAAAAAAAAAAAACTTTCTAGTCCAAATATTTGAATCAGGGAAAAACAAAAACTATAGTGTTATTTTTCCTAAAGTTATGCTCTCAAAGACAGCTACTGTGACTTTCACAGGTTCCCACATTCCTCTCCTGATTTATGTGGAAAGTGTATGTACTGAGTAGCTTTGAGAATTAGGCTGCATTCCTGAATGCATTCATATAGATTAGTGTATGAGTATGAATTCATTGCTTACAGTATAACATCTGACCTTTATGCAATTGTTACTCTTTTTACTCACGCATCTAAAATGTGAATGAGGTAGGAACTTGGTCTTTCCCTTTCTGAAATTTGCAAATTCAAGGCAAGACTAGGATGATCAGCAGCTTTTTTTTTTTTTTTATTGGTGTTTATATCCCTGTTAGCTATGCAAACAGAACAGTGTTAACAGGGTTATCAAAACAAAACTGAAAGATCTGATCTTGCCTTTGAGGAAACGAAGTTTGCCAAGTAGAAAGTAACTAAATTTTCTGAAATAAGGATAATTTCAGACTACATTTTAAAGTAACAAACTGGATTCAGTATTACTGTTCTATGTTTAGCATATTTTCACAAGGGGAGAAGTTAAGAAAAAATCAACAAAATCAGATATTATAAATATGCTTACCACATGGTATGTTGCCTCTCTTTAGATTATTAAAAAAAAAAAAAAAGTTAGTATGAGAGAGGAAAAATCAACACCTTTGTCTCTCATTTTACTGCGGTGAAGCCTTCCACATCTTTCACTAATCTGCTCAGAACTCTATGGCAAGTGCATAGGTAGTGGGAGTGGAAGAAACAAACCTGGAGAGCATATGTACAATGCACTGGGGCATCCTAGGAAGTAATTCTTATTCTTTTTTTTTTTTTTTTTTTTAGAGATGGTTTAATTTTACAAGCATAACTGTGTTGTTTGTGTTTAGTTTTACAAGTTCAGTTTTACAAGTGTGCTTTGTCATACAGGGATGTGGAAAGTATGTGGAAAGAAGCTTGTACGTGTTGGAGATCCTTGGTATCAAAGACTGTGATTAAGAAGAAAACTGAAGCAACAGGAACTTAGGATTTTGATAAGACTCTGACCAGATGGAAATTTCCAAGGGAAAAAATAAAACGACTTGGAAAACGAGGATGTAAAAACTGGGTCTGTACATCAAAGATAAGAAAATGAAGGTAACATTTTTTAAAACTGTCCATTAATTTTCTAAATCTCAGGAAGAGAAGGAAAGGAAGAATGAGAAGTAATGAAGCTAACAGTGTGAGAAATAATGCCTGACATACTGAAAAAGCTGTTAAAAGTTGCTAATTAGTAATGTCAACTGCAAAAAAGTGTACGATGAGGAGAGAGCTAGACTAAGAACTAGACTATTTTTCTTTTTTTTGAATCTATTTTTTTAATTGGTGAGATTTTGCATGTAACTGGGTAATGTTAAAGTTCCAAGATCTAAAAAATTCAAAATCAAAGGTAGGCTAATTTTTAGATTTCAGTTTTGACAAAAGAAGGAGTTTATGGTTCTCAACAAATAAGACAATTTTATTTAATTTCATGGTGCCTCTTGTGAAGAAACCTCTCCTGTCCAAATGATAGGCAATTAAATGAAGAAAAAATAAACATAAATAACAACAGTTGTGTCAGCAAAATCAAGTATTATAATTTTTGTTAAATTTCTGTTTAATTTTTGTTAAATGACTTTTTGTCCCTTATATTGGATGATAGAACTACTAAATCAAGGGTGAGAGTTTTAACTACAATTAAAACATACAGAAGTTATGAAATTAATATAGCCAAAAAAATAATAAAAATAATAATAATAACGCACCTGATAGCCAACTCATAGGAATACCAGTGTTAAGAATATACAAAGACGTCATTCCATAGCACAAAACAAAATGAAGAGGACTACAATACGTGTAAATTCCAACTGGTTGATATTTCAGTGATTAAAGCAAATGCATACATCTATAGTGTGAACTTTATAGTTCACTGTATATTCAGTCATGTGTCATCACATCCGGGGCTTTCTTCCGGTGATCCAGTTTGTGCTGGTTTGACTTCCTGAATCTCTAAGTTAGTCATTGATTGTCTTTATCCTCGTCCTTCTATAATATCTACAGAAAGAAGGATGTATTGGTTTGTTCTTGCTGGAAAAGTCATCCTTCTAGTTCTCCCAGTTGTATTCTCTTTAATGAAAACTAATGTAACTATAAGCACTAGTTACATTCCTCTAATAAAGAAATAAAATGTATATGCAGGAGTTGAATAAAGAAGAGGCAACGTGATGAAGCAGAAAATTATCCATCTCAGATACTTGATGAGGTAATATGAAGCTTTAGGAGTGCTTCTAGTAATGATAATTTTGTTGTATGTACCAAGAGGCAATCCAGCAAATTATGCCAATTTATCCACAAATTATGACCTTTATTGGACCTGCTTAAAAAAAATATATATATATATATATATAATAAATCTACTTCTAATATCTGATTTTGTTTTGGACATTGAGAGTCTTCAAAGATATTCCTATAGCAAGTAATTCAAAAGAAAGTCAACAATGTAAAGAGAGTGTCAACAACCTTTCCACATTCTTGTGAAAAATACATGAGTTTGCAGGTTCAGTTTAGTTAGATTCATATAAAAGCAATTAAAACCATAAATAAGACTTGTCTGTTTTAAAGAATCTTAGTGCTGCATAAAATGCAAGGCCACAGAGCACACAGAACTACAAGCAACACTGCAGCAAAACCCAGCATCTCACATTTTCCAGTAGGGCAATAACAGATGCAGTAGTGGCATGTACTCAGAGAAGTTAGCTATGTGTGTGTGTCTGTTTTTGTTGTTGTTGTTTTGTTGTTGTTGTTTTTGTATTTGTTTGTTTGTTTGTTTTCTGTTTGTTTTTAACAGAACGGTTCCATTAATTCATCTTTGGGCACAGGTTGATGGTTAGAGTACAGATCCAGGCTATCTTAGCATAAAGAAAACCACTATCGAGTGTACCCTCGTAATTACAGTGCATGTTGTTTAGACTCCAGCACATGATGGGAAAATAAAGCTCTGCCTGGAAAAGTTACTACTGGTGGCAGACATGCTGAATAGGGCATACCTTCCTGAGCACAACACAGATGGCACTGTGGAACAAGAGAGAAAGTCTATCAACATGCTACATTACCTTCGCATCTGGGAGGCTCCAGGCAATCCAGTAATGCACTGAAGAGGATCGGGTGCTACAGGCAGAAAAACAGTGTGTACTCCGAGGATGGCCAGAACAAGTGATGCAGGAGGTTACACGTATTACACTGTAAGAACTGAGCTCTGTATGTGATATGTATATAATTTATTGCCTAAATTTAATTTATAATAATTTTTAATTAGTTTAATTTTTTAAAAAATGCCTTGAGTAGAAATATCAACAGATTTAAGATCTGACATAGTGAAATGACTCATACTTGGTGTTAGAGGTGTGCTTGAAATGTCCAGCCAAGAACAGTTAACCAAGATCTATATAAAGAACTGGGTATTGTGCAAAGAGACTAGTGACAGACAAGATAAGCAAGCTTTATAGATAGATTTGTGCAAGCCAACTCATAATCTATAGAAAGAATAGAAGCCAACAGCCTAGCTCTGCAGAGGATGAGAATGTAGTAGTCAGGAGGTTATTAGCATAGTTTATAAAAACAGACTGTCTGGAGGAAACTTGGTCAAGACTGAAGATCAAAAAACTAAAGATATATATTTGCCAAGTATTGTAGATCTGACATACTATGATTAGCAAATAGCCTCAGCACAAAGCCACAGATTTCAAATGTTCAGAGCCAAAAGAAAATTTGAATTCAGATTGTCTTTCCAAGATGCATACTACACAGTAAAGAACAGATTTTTAAGGAAAGCAGCCAGAAAATTAATGGTCAATACAGAGAAAAAGGGTAAATCTTTCTCCGTGTGCCTGGATTCACTGGTCTATCACAGTTGTCTCCAGATACTAGATAACAGCACAGGAGCAAAGTAGTAAATAGCACTGAAACCAGTGCTTTAAAAAGTCCAAGCAGCATGAATCTGTTTCCTGTGGGGAGTAACAGTCTGTCACTACCTTCTGGTCCACATGGTTAGAAGAATGTTAAACTAAGGAAGAAGCTCCTTCCAGGAAAGGGCGTTTTGTTGTTGTTGTTTGTTTGTTTGTTTTGTATAAATATGTAACGTGTTTGAATCTAATATCAACTTAGAGAAAGCAGTCTGAGATAGTGAGGTGAAGATAAGACACACAAATCTGTGACAATTGTAAAGCTCAAATTTAAGACAACATTGCCAGTCCGGATTTGGTCCCTTGTTGTGGATGAAGGAGTCTTAAAACGGGGGTTTCAGTATATGAATGGTTGCTCTCTATTTGCTCTTTCATCTCTGTTAAGAACTGTCATATTTCCTCAGACTTCCTCATTTTTTTTCCCAAGGTACTATCACTCAATTGAGTGTGTAGTCCTGCCAATCCAAGTTTTCGATATGTTTTTAATATCCAATAAAGATTGTCTGCTGTAATCAATGCAGTGCAGTGCATGCCTCCAGTTAAATATTTGTGCATCACTTACTAATTCTATCAGGAATACAGAATATTGTAGAAATCATGGATTTTGGTTGTTGGCTCAAGTGATTTCTGAACATTACAGATAGGCTGTGATTAGAAATAGGTCTGGCTGCAGGTGACTTCCCTAAGGTCTGGTCAGTGACAGGAGGGAGTAAATTTCATGAGGTGTAAGGTATTTAAACATCATTTTTTAATGATGTGTGGTTTGTTTGGGAGTAGTGTTCAAGAGTTTTGCAGAGAAGCCTGTGCTTAGAAATGAAATGTGAGAAGGTCATCTCTACTTATTCTTCTGCAATGTTCCTCTGCTATTGGGAGAGAGAGGAGGGCCACAAAACATAAACTGCTGGAAGTGTCACAATACTTCTCTTAGAATGCAGTGTAGGTGGGAAAAATGTGCTAAATTTTCAAAGTATTATTTACGCCATTTTTGAAACAGATAGTAGAGAGCTAGGTTACTTAATAATTATGTTACCACGAGATGTAAATCTGAACCTTTGGCACTCTTTGCATTGCAGCTGAAAGAAAAAGAAAAAAAAAAAAAAAAAAGGAACCAGGAACCAATTCATGAATACTTAATGAATGAGCAAACATTTGCATCATATAAATATTTTTTTTCTCCTCATCAGTATTCCGAGGCTATATTGCCATCTGGCAAAAGTTTCAGTTGAATAACACTGAAACAACAAATTAATACAGTAAAAGAAAAAAAAAAAGCTACCAACAATTTTAAATCAATTAAAATGCTTGAAGCAGGCTCTGTGCATGTTAGAATGTCATGTCATGATCCTGCTGCACAGAACCAAAGAACTGTAATGAGCCAAGTGTGGATGAGCAAAGATTGCAAGATTCAAGGGTAAAGCTTGGAGGGAGATTTATGGCATGCACAAATATCCGTGTACTTCAAAATATTAAGTAGACTGACCTGTGTTAGAATGGGTGCTAATTTTACTTTGGAATTTTACCTTAGACCTTTGTAGTCTTTAATTTTGGATCCAAAAAGAATAATAATTTAAAAAATTAGAGTAAGCCCCTGCCCAGAGTTACCTCCTTGAATGCAGGGTACCTGCAATCTTTTTTCCAAAGAATTGAGCAGATCTTGCTGCTCTCCTTTGAAAGGGCTGGTGTTCTTCAATTGTTTACAGAGACTGTAAAGGTGAATGCTTAGATGTTTGAGTCTTTCTCTACAGAAACCCCTTGTGGTCTGACTGTTTTCATGGGGAAAAATGTCACTCAATTTGCAAGCTGCATGAAAAGCTCTTATAGCAGCAACGCAGAGCTATGCCATAACCTCCCAAGAAAGAGTCTAAAGAATTTTATTGAACTTTATGGATTTATTTTTTTAAGCAGTACAGTATGTTTGAAAACGGGCTGTAAAAAGAATGCTACCAAAGATTTTTGTCAAGGTATCCAAGGCAGAGAATACCTATGGGACAATTCAAGGCAAGAAAGAATCCCGTTCCCAAATCTAACAGTTTGGTAAATCAGTTTTATATTACTTAGGAATGAAAAGAGGGAAAATTATATTTATAATCCTTATACTCCAAAAGTGTGTCAAAAATACAAAAACAGTGTTCCATTCATTTACTTTCTAAAAACATTGTTTATGAAGGTAGGAATTGGGTGGCTGTGTTGTTAGAAAATATGTCTTCTGTAATACAGAGTTTGTATATAGTAAACTTTCAAAAAAATGTTTTTTGTTTATAACTTAATATAATGAGAAACATTTTGAAACAGTGCAGTAAAACCTACTAAGGGAATGGTTGCACATGTTTGTTTGTTTTTTCTTCTAATAGTCTAGCATTTAGGATTACAGCTAGCTAGTTTGCACATGAAAAAGTACTGTCTTTTATGGATACAAATGCTAATGTACCAGAAAATAGTTGTATATTTTGTGGATACAAATGGTAACTTATTACTGCTACAAAAAAAAAAAAAAAAAAAAAAAAAAAAAAAAAAGTGTGATTTATTTATTTTTAATAATAGCTGCATATGTTTTGGAAAACACAAATTATCCATATAATGTGGGCTGACCACATCACAGAAAACTTGTCCTTTGCAAACGAATAGCAATGGTTTAGATGTTAAATAAAAACACTATTGGGACTGAGGGGTGTGGGGGGTTGTCACCTGGTGTGCACCACTACAGCCTTATGTACTTGTACAAGTCATATATTTTAATATCTCATCATAATTTCTTCATCTTAAGGGTTTTTTTTTTTTTTAATAACTCATAAAGTTTCATCTGTATTCTACTAAAATACCTTCTTTTTTTATCTGCTGTATAGATTTAAAATATTTTTTTAGAAAGAGCATAAACAGCTCCAAATCTATTTACTAAATAAAAATTCTAGATCTTTGGACTGTAAAATCTGAAATATCTAACTCAAAATGATCATATTCAGAGTAATGGCTTGTTATAGTGGAATGCTGCACAGTTTCATTGAGCAATCCTTGGGTATATGTATCATTTTTAGATGAAATTTCATTCTTTTAACAATGTTCATGTTTCCTTGAAAACCAACCTTTTTTACAAGATACTTAAACAAGGTAAAGCTATTATATATATATATATATATATATATATATATACACACGTGTATATATATATATATACACGTATATATATATGTATATATATATAAATGTATAAATATATATATATGTGTATATATATATGTGTATATATATATATACGTGTATATATATATATATATGAAGTGAGATATTTGAGAATTACTTTACAGTTCTTCATGACAATCCTTCCCCTTATTTTTGTTTTGCACAGATCTCCTTAAAACGAGTTCCGTATACCGTTGTAGATCAGTGAAAGATAACTAGTGAGGATTTGGAACTGAGATTTTTTTTCATCATCCTCATCTTCATAATCACCAAGCAACATAAGCCTGCAACTAGGCAATCTTTGTCAGTTATGCAAAAGCAAGTTCCAATAGCTGGAAAAAAAGTTTCGTTCAACAAAACGATTACACAGCTGTGGTGACATACCTCCACATAACCGTGTTTATGGCTTCCCTTCCAATAAAATATGACACAATAAAATATGTCTGATAGTTCACCAGCACCATACAGAAGGAAGTTTTCTTTTCCTCCATGCAGCAGGAAAACTGAGTTTAATTTTATAAAAATAAAGATGGAAATGTGGAATTATCCACAGAAGATTTTAGATTGCTGTGTGATATACAAGAAGGCAATTAACAAGAAGCAGATATAGTGTCTTATTTTTCAATATCTTTGAGAAAGAGTAGTGTCTTCAATGTTTTCACTAGTATTTTGCTAACAGCAAGCAAAGAGAAATTGTTAAAGCTAAAATTAATTTGTTCTTAAAAAAACTCTTACTTTTCCACTGTTCCTAGTCCAGTTTCAGGGCTACCTTGAAAAGCTGAACAAAGAATAGATTATGTGTAAATACCTAAATGCCCTAAGAAACCTTTAATCTCACATGAGGTAATATGCCATTGAAAATATACAAAGTAGATGTTTTGGCAAATATCACTTTAGGGACAGGCAAGTTGTGTTAATGAACACCATTGAAATTTTCAATCCCATCCTGCTTTTATTCACAGGGAAGGGGTAAGTTCCCCTTGTTACTACAGGGTGCACTGGACTTGGATTGCAGCAGCGCAGAAAAGTCAAACAGGTAACCATGCTGCAACCTGTTAAGAGAATATAACATGCAGTCAACAGGGAACTGGGTACCCGCTTCATCATAATCCCTGTAGAAGCATCCTTACTTATGGATGCATAAGCTTGGGCTGCATAAGCTATTGCTCAATGTTGCATCCACAGTCCTTCTCCTTGTGAAAGGAGATGGTTACAGCTTCTCTGCATCTTTCAGTGACAGATGGTTGAACGAGGCTGGCTTCTCTACTCCCTTCCCTTTCCTCCCCAGCACTGAGAGTGGTGGAGGCAGCCCTCTGCACTGACCACCTGGGCTCCCTGCCCAAATTATTTTCCAGAAGATAAACCTTCTGTTCTATTTACCTAAGAAGTACCTCAATTTTATTGAGAAGATTTATTTGTTTTTCTAAATATGTTCTCAGGTTTAAAAGGTTTGAATCTTGGCCTAGCTTTTACATAGTTATTCTATTTTTAACAAGATGATAGCATGGCCAGTCACAACATAGAAAATCAGGATTTTCCAGTTTCTATACCGTTGTTGTTTTTTGTTTGTTTGTTTGTTTGTTTGTTTCCAGAAAGGGCAAAATATGCAACAGAACAAGATCAATCTTTAAATTCAGACACTTCAGAGAAACTCCGCTTCTGGAGTAATACATGAAAATAAACTATTTGAAAGTATAGCCAGTGTTCTTGCAAAGCATAATTACAGCTGCAGTGAACCAGTTAGCTGGCTTGTTTTAAGTACTATTCTGTGATTTGAACAATGTAGTGTTGCTGTTGATGTTTAAAATACAAATAATTCTTGTGTACCTTCCCCATTGATGTATGGTAATCAATGACCTAGTGCCAGTTGAATGGGCTGACTCATTGACCTATGTTCAGAGTAGCACTCAGGATTTGGTCTAATCTTGTCTAAATTTATATAGGGGCATAATCTCCAGAGAAGATTCTGTAAAAAAACAGAGATGGAAATGCTATTACCCAAACAGATAGGCAAATAAGATGATTGAATAGATCTTTTACAAGTATGTTTGTTGTTGCTACTGCTTAAATTGAGTTTTCGTATGTAGAGGAAGAAAAGGCATTTTTGGTTGTTTCAGGGTCTTTGCAAACTAGTGATGTGCTAATTTCAGAACAGAGGTTCTAAAAACACCAACTTCAATTATATAAACAGCTTTTAAATAAAAGACCATGAGAATTAGGAAATACCAGCTGATGTATTCAGTCAGTCACCTTATTTTTTTTTTTTTTTTGTAGTCAGCACTTAATTGTTATAACTGATAATAAAAAAGTCTTTGTTCTGAAATGAAAACATTAGCAGTATGCAAATTGACAGAAATATCAGCACAGCAGTTCGTTCCGGTGTAGAGTGTAATTCAAAGTTCATTTTATAATATTCGGCCCAAAGCATGTAGCTTGAACATATGCTCATAAATTTATCAAAACTAAGACACTAGTTTAATTTTATCATTTTCATTGAATGCTTATCACAAACAAAGCCCAATGGAGTTATTGTTGATACATTTTACATCCCATGCACAATACATCTACAAAAACAGAGACAAAGATATGAAGCAATTCTAATAAAGAGATAGGAGTCTTTGTGAAGTTTGTAAGATTTCCCAGTACAGAGAGTTAGTCAAAATGTAGATTTAGAACTTACTCTAAATTGTTCAAATTTTGTCTCCTGTCCTGAAAGTTTATTAATATAAGAATATTTTTAAATGGTATTTTGTGCATGCTACTTTTAGTCTAGGCTGAAAATTTCTTAACATCTTCTATCCAATTGTAACCACTTTTCATTATTGAAGTTTAGGAATGCAAAGAGAACACGGATGGAGACAGCAAAGATATCTGAACATTGCAGAACTGCTATAGAAGAAATAAAAATTGTGAAGAGGTCTCTTATTTCTTCCAGCCAGAAAATGCTTGGAAATTCAGTCTGCTCTCTCTGTGTCCTTACAAAAGCAACATTCTCAGGGTGAGGTAATTTACAATGTATGTGGAAAGGACTATCTGCCATTATCATCATTCAGCATAGATCATAATTTGTTGTTAAATAAATTAAATATCTGAACATAATACTAGATTAGAGAATTAGAAAGGAGTAAAACTTGACTTTTTTGATTAATTATATCCTACATGAACTTCAGTGTCAGAATCTAAAATATTTTAAATCTCAGCAATAATATTAATACAAATTAATATTATTGTACAACTATACTTGTACAATACTTTCCATTCTTTATTTCACAGAATCACAGAATCACAGAATTTCTAGGTTGGAAGAGACCTCAAGATCATCGAGTCCAACCTCTGACCTAACACTAACAGTCCCCACTAAACCATATCCCTAAGCTCTACATCTAAATGTCTTTTAAAGACTTCCAGGGATGGTGACTCCACCACCTCCCTGGGCAGCCTGTTCCAGTGTCTAACAACCCTTTCAGTAAAGAAGTTCTTCCTAACATCCAACCTAAAACTCCCCTGGCGCAACTTAAGCCCATTCCCCCTTGTCCTGTCACCAGGCACGTGGGAGAACAGGCCAACCCCCACCTCTCTACAGCCTCCTTTAAGGTATCTGTAGAGAGCGATAAGGTCGCCCCTGAGCCTCCTCTTCTCCAGGCTGAACAAGCCCAGCTCCTTCAGCCGCTCCTCATAGGACTTGTTCTCCAGGCCCCTCACCAGCTTCATCGCCCTTCTCTGGACCCGCTCAAGCACCTCGATGTCCTTCTTGTAGCGAGAGGCCCAAAACTGAACACAGTACTCGAGGTGCGGCCTCACCAGAGCCGAGTACAGGGGGACAATCACCTCCTTTGTTATATTCCAATACCCCTTTTTCTGTAAACTGCATGAAATAATAATTTTACAAGGGTAAAATTATTACCCCTATATATTACATATATATACATATACATATACATATCCAGGTAAAAATATACATTAATCTATCAGGACCCTATATTACCAGGATGAAATATGAAATCTAATCATCTTATTAAACAATACTATAGCATACTACTTTCTATTCCTATTTATTTCACACATCTGTTGAATCTTGCATTTCAAACTGCATACTGTTTAGAATATTTAGTGGAATATGTTTTGCTACATAAAACTGTAATTATATTCCAGCCTATAGGTGCAATTGCAATATTAATATCAACATCTGCTTAGTGAGTTGATCAATTAGCTGTTTTGTTTGGTGTTTGTATGGACTTTCATGGTACTGTGGTTACTAGCATTTAGAAATACATGACTTAAAACCTGAGAGTTTATTTTACTATAGTCATTATATCTTTACAGTCCCCAGCTCCTGCAGAAATATGTATGGATTGGAAAGCATTAAAAAAAAAACAAAAAAAAACAAGTAAACAAAAACAAACAAACAACAACAACAAAAAAAAACACAAACAAACAAAAAAACTTGGGAAGTATGAAGGGAATGCTTTTAGACAAATTGAGAAGGGGGGGCTGAAGAACATTATCTGTCTTGGACAACATGGGAAACTGAGAAGAATATAAGGTTGCTGTTGTATTCTTTCTGGCATAAGGTAGAGGTGAAGATGAAGAGAGGCAATTAGGAGAATGTGCTTACTTCATTACTTTATTTACTTTATTACTTTATTATATTTTGGGGGGAGGGATTTTTTGGTATTTTTAGTGGTATTTCGTAATGTTTTCTGCATTAAGATTCTCTTTGCAAATAGCTTGCCACTAAAATAACCATAGTCAATTTTCCCAGTAATTTCCATGTAACTTTTCAGATGAGACAAGATTTTTAGCCAACCAGCAGTACTGTACGCCATTCTACTTCCGTCAAAAGCTGTAGCATGTATACCATGCTGTAATACAGAAAATCTGATCTCCTGTTGTTCACTGTCAGCCTGAAAGACGTGAATAAACATATGGTCAATGATGTGAGAAGCACAGTACATTGCCTCAACCACTTCCTGTTGGATAGAGAGGGACTCTTTCATTATTAGTATCCTAAGTATGAAAAAGTCACATGGTCAAATGAAGAAATGCATGTACATGTATTCTAGATCCTCAGTAGTTCAACATCTTTTTATCATTTATGTTGGTTGAGTATCGGGAATTTGGACTAAATGGGAAAAAAAAAAAAAAACAGATGCTAACAGCACAGTTTGACCTAATGTTGATAGGGTAAGGTTGATAAACTTCTGGTACAACTCAAGAAAGCTTAACTTACTGTGGGATAACAGCTTTTGTTTGTTTGTTTATCAATATTTTAGTAGGAAATGTGATTTAGATATATGTTCCTGGTAAAATACCAACCACATAAGTACCTTGGGTCATTGTGGTAGGTATTTATTGTTTTGTTTTATAGTTATATAAGGGCATCCATATATATATATATATAATTCTTATTATTTTGTATACAAAGGGGAGTGTCATTGCACCTTTAAGATCTGATCATACTCTAGCATGGAAAAGGAAGGGAAACTGTATGCAAGCTTTTCCTCATAAAAGCTTTTTTTTTGCTGTTTGAAATTGTTTACCTAGCTTTTTTTTCTACAATATAAGAGAATTATTTAGACATTTTCTTAAGCCAAGAGAAGAAAGAGTGTGTGCCTAAGAGATGAAATAGAGAGAAAGCCATCTTATTGGTGATTCTGAAACATTTATATTTTCTGTTGTGGCAGCTTTGGCCCTCCCCCCCTTGCTCTGTTACATCTGAGATTTGCAGAGTTAAAGTGCTAAGTGATTTCCTTAGTTTGCTATACTGATTAGACATGTTGAGGTGCACTTTGGCTCTGTGACAGTTCTTGACAAAACTGGTGGAGTTGGTGATTCCCTTGAGGGAATATTTAGTACACAACTCTTAAATAAGTAAACATCTGCTGGCTTTCATACTATGTCTCTCCTTCTCTTATTCTATCCCTGAAAATTAAATGTGGAGGAGACAATTGAAAATACTTTCATTTTCCCTCTACAAGAAAATAATAAGCTTTTATTTTAATTATTGCTTACATAAAAAAATAAACTGCTGAGGTTCAGCAGAGGCAGACAGGTCAGAAAATTGTCACAGGATTGACATAAGTGCTGTTAGCTTTTATTTTATTTGTACATTTTAACTTTTGGCAAAGTGTTCATAGAATTTAATTAAGCTGTTGAATTGTTCTTTGTGATCAAAGAGCAATCGTAGGGTCTTCCCTGGACATGTTAAGTACACAAAATTTTATTGCAAATTGATCCTCTGCAGGAGGATCTGGGTAGGCTGGACCGATGGGCTGAGGTCAACTGCATGAAGTTCAACAAGGCCAAGTGCCGGGTCCTGCACCTGGGGCGCAATAACCCCAAGCAGAGCTACAGACTGGGAGATGAGTGGTTGGAGAGCTGCCAGGCAGAGAAGGACCTGGGAGTGATGGTGGACAGTCGGCTGAATATGAGCCAGCAGTGTGCTCAGGTGGCCAAGAAGGCCAACGGCATCCTGGCTTGTATCAGAAACAGTGTGACCAGCAGGGCTAGGGAGGTGATCGTCCCCCTGTACTCGGCTCTGGTGAGGCCGCACTGTGTTCAGTTTTGGGTCCCTAGCTACAAGAAGGACATTGAGGTGCTCGAGTGAGTCCAGAGAAGGGTGATGAAGCTGGTGAGGGGTCTGGAGAACAAGTCCTACGAGGAGTGGCTGAAGGAGCTGGGCTTGTTCAGCCTGGAGAAAAGGAGGCTCAGGGGCGACCTTATCGCTCTCTACAGATACCTTAAAGGAGGCTGTAGCGAGGTGGGGGTTGGTCTGTTCTCCCACGTGCCTGGTGACAGGACAAGGGGGAATGGGCTTAAGTTGCGCCAGGGGAGTTTTAGGTTGGATGTTAGGAAGAACTTCTTTACCGAAAGGGTTGTTAGGCTGCCCAGGGAAGTGGTGGAGTCACCATCCCTGGAAGTCTTTAAAAGGCGTTTAGATGTAGAGCTTAGGGATATGGTTTAGTGGAGGACTTGTTAGTGTTAGGTCAGAGGTTGGACTCGATGATCTTGAGGTCTCTTCCAACCTAGAAATTCTGTGTGATTCTGTGAAATTACTGTTCTGGATGATCTTCATAGATCACTCACAAATTGCTGTCTTTAGAGATCACAAAATTCTCTCTCAAATCAACATTATTATGTATAGAAAAAAGTCATGGTAAACTTGAAACAAATGCTCCCAAATTGGCCGGAAGAAATACATTTGAATCTAGACACAAAGACTGGTAGCAATACTTGCTATAACATTCATTATCTGAGATAACTGGGGATCAATTTACTACATATCCAAAGAGACAATATTTCCAGCTAAATAAATAAATTAAAATTTACTCTGGATATTCCATTATTAACAAATGTTACTTAGATAAAATTCTTACTAGAATTCTTGTGACACTTTACCTATCATGACTTAATTTTTATAGTATTTTGTGGTAAATTAAGGACGCACAAAATATACTGCAACTGCATTACATTTGGACCAACAGACAACATCTTGATCTGTATTGTCTTACACCTTGGCTGCTTCCTCACTATGCTGATTGAAAGAAAATGTTCAGCTGGCATCCCTGAAATGTCTGAGTTCAAGACGTGATGCTCTTGTTCTATTGATGTCAATCCCACTCACCTCGAGCACAAGCACAAGCTGGTAGTTCATCACAATAAACAAGAGGTATGGCAAAAGTCAAAAGAGTTTTTGCAATATTTTAGCCTTCAGAAGTCTAAATTTCACTGAAGCTTATTACACTAAGATGATTTTCAGGGACTCTGTGAAATGCCTTTATTTCTTGTTTTCATACAATGCAGCTAAGAAAATTACTGTCTGCCACAGGACAGGAGAGAAACAAGAAAGAATGTTGTAGAAACATGAAACAGATTTTTAAAGCATGAAAAAAATCTATGGATTTTGACATAGATAATGGATGAATTCTTTTCCATAAAATTAACAGTAACATTTTGAGTATTTGAGGTTTTGAAATTGATGTTATGTATCAAAAAATTATTTTAGATTTCTAGTAGCACTGTTATCTTTCAGAACCATTAAGTTATTAAGGAGAAGCTCGCTATGAATTGTTTGATGAGAAGATTTCCAGCAGTCTATTTTCAGAGTGCAAATTACCTATATCCTTCTGCATGTTCTGTGTTTCAGGGCTTCTACACGCTCTTCATAAAGAATCTACAGAAACAAAAATTACTTTTTTCCAGTTAGATGCATTCAAAACCTTGCTATCAGTTTTTATTAAAAATGCAAAATGAATTTTTAGAAGAGCTTTGACACTTGCATTGTTAATGTGCTTTCAGGCATGTAATTAGTAGAAGAGTTTAATCTTTTATATTCCATACTTTGATCAGTATAAATAAGCTCAGGCAATCTATAAAGTATTGACCAGCATCCTTGATTGAAGAAAGCTGTAAGCACCACTTCAAGACACTATCATAAATGTGAATGAACATCATTAGTTCTGAATGTAATGGAGAGCATGTTCAGTTGTTATTGTTATTATTGGTATATCAGTCCAGACCATAGAGATCTCTATTTTTACTTCTTCCTCTCCCTTTGTTTAGAAACTCAGCATGTTTTTTCAACATTTGTGGAAAACCTTGAAAACTGCCATCTGTAGCAGCCAGATAAATAAATGATTTATTCTATAGCTGAATCCATACTAAAAAATTTAATCAGTCATTAACAAAACATGTCTGGTAGGCTGACTGGTAAGATGAAGTTATTTGCATTAATATTTTTTAACATGTAATAAAAGTGAAATGAAATTAGTTTGCCATAAAAGTAAAATATGAATTTGTCATTGAATTAACAGAACAAAAACCAGGCTTGAAAAACCTGCACTTTTTAGTTACTTTGTAGTAAGTAAATTTAAAACACTTATAAAATACCATGTTGAAAGCTTTGACTTTAACTCCACGCTTTTTTTCACACTTACATAGATCAGACCTGTCACTAATTGAAATTGGTAGGTGAAATATTCAGTAAAATGTTTTTTCCTGAAAGATTCAAAATTTTTCTTCATGTATGGAGTTATGAAACATAATAAAATGAAAATTGTGGTTTTCTAATGAAGCAGAATAAGACCATTAGGTACAAATTTTAAAAATAATAATAATAATAATAATGTGGGCACGTAGTATTCAATCTGTCTAAAAAAAAATATTTGAAAAAATGCACTTGTTTGACGTCCCTCCATTTTTTAAAAAGAAACTAAGTCACATTTCCAGCTGTTTTTTCTTGACGTCCAGAATAAGTAACAGTGCTGTTTCAGTGCATGTACTTCTTAGTTTACTTGTTCCTCAAAGCTTAGATGGGCAACGTTGCCCAAGGATGAAAAATTTAATGTTCAAACCCTGAAATGCTTAATACCACCATTGACTCAAACCTTGATGATTCAGACGTGAAAAGGTGCTGACTGTTCGTAAAAGCACCTCCTGGGCTTAACATAGTTCTTTTCCATTTTTTCTTCCAGATGGCTTCCTGCATACACTTTGTCTGGCATGCTAAATCACAGAGAAGAGCAAAGATCCTGGCATATAAAAGGTGAGTTTTGGGCTGCACCTGTGGGTATTACCTGCATTTGTCAACGCAGATAAGTTTTATCTTGAGCTTTTAATTCCAGCTCTTAAAAGAGAGCTGCACTCTCTTCAAGGGCCCAGCCTTGAAGAGAGTTTAGTCGGAGTCTAATGACTAGATTCTATCAGCAGCTAAGCACCCGCACAGCTGCTTGCTCACTATCTCCATCCTTTCTGTAACTGGAGAGGGCTCCCCAGGTGAGTGCTCATGGCTCCAAGTTTGCAGGAGTTCAGGAAGCATTTGGACAATGCTATTTGGACATAAGATTTGATTTTTGGGTGGTTCTGTGTGGAGCCAGGAGTTGGACCCAACGATCATTGTGAATCCCTTCCAATTTGGCATATTCTATGAATCTGTGATTTTGTCTCAGTCTATACATAATAAAAATGAAAATGTATTTTTGCCTCTGAACTTTACAAAACTAAACTGATGACTTGTAATTCAGGTCATACTTAGAGACAGATCCCCACAGGAGAGTTTCATTGTAAAATCACGTATGCTCAGTAGGTAGTACATGAAATACAGGATCATACACCAAGGAAAATCTTTTGATAACTGGCTATAAAGTAAATATCCTGTGATATGCTAATTTTGGTAACAATGCAAAGTAATACAACTATTTTATATATTCCAGTTAGTGCTTGGTTGCTTCGCATTCTGTATAACAATTCATGTTCAAATACCTAAAAATAATTCTTTAAGATCTTTGAATAATAATAATTTAAATATTTTACATTGGTTAAATAAACAACAGTAATTAAAACCCACCTTGAATATAACAGTATTTTAAAGAATCGTTGGTGCTATCTCTAAATTATGAAACTAGAAAGAAATTAACTAGTCTTATTTACTCACTTCAACAAAAACTTGAATCCAGCACTTGCATTTTGTCAAAAACTTGAATCCGCCAATTGCATTTTATCTCACTTTTCTCTCTTCCCATTCTATAGACAAAAGTAAGAAACAAAAATCAATGTTTTAGGATCAAAAAATATAACCTATTTAATTCCTTTTATACATACAGGGATGATCACTGCTTCTGCATTATGATGACATTCAAGACTTCAGCCTTCGGGAGTAGGAGGTATTTTGACAAACCTAGAGACTATATATTATATGTTATTTAACGATTACATATTTTGAAATTATTTTGCCAGTTAAGATAGTAACAGTTTCTGTGGTCAAGTAATGAAGTCATGTGAATCTACTAGTTCTGCAGAAAAGACACACAACTAACTAACTAACTAACTAACTAAATAATTAAATAAATAAAATGAAGTATTTAACATCGTTTTAATTAATTTCCCTGTCTTGACAATTTCTCAATACTTTTTTCCCCCTATCAAAGACTTCATTCTTCTTTTTTTAATTAGCTACTTAGGTTTGGCTGTTTATAAACTACTCAATGTATCTTTGAAAATACAAAAATTAATAGCTTTCCCATATATATTTTAAATTATTCTGCCATGTGTAACTTGTGTTGAATTATTCACCAACTCAGAATTCATTATGAAGCTAATATATTTTGATATAAGTTATCAAAAGAAATGCACTGTAACCAGAAATAACCTCTCTAAGCACCATTTTGCTAATTTCTCTCAAAAGAGACAATTAAAATGGGAATTGCGATGGTAATGTTACATTTATTGTTTTATTTTCCTTTGAATTATAATAAAAACAGACATTCATAGTGTAATATATGTCTTGAAAAGGAGATCAGGAAACTCTAGAGACAAAAAAAAAAGTGGGTAAAATCACATATAGGACATTTTAAATAACATTTAATTTCTCATTCTTTGTTTTTTGTTTTTTGGTTTTTTTATAGATAAAATAGTCGACTTTATATTTTATTTTAAAAATGCAATACTTTGCACACTACTTAGTACTCTCTATATTTAATCAATGCTCTGAAAGTAATAGGAGTCATTCAGAGAAAGAATAATATAAAACAGTATGATTAAAGACTTCACCATAATGCACATTAATAATTTAAAATAAGCTAGCTTTTCCTAAAATCCAAATACTTATTTTTTTCAGCATTAGATTTTCTTTTTGTTACTTTCTATTCTTGAAAGGGATTTTGAATATATACATGTTGCAGAAATAATAGTTCTTCCTTCATATATCTTTCCTTCAACATAAATTAAAAAACAATAATAATTTTGGCTTCTATACAGTAGCTCAATAAAAAGATTAGAGCTTTTTTTGTTGTTTGTTTTTGGTGCTGTTGCTTTTTGAGGGAGAGTGTCAGCACCAGCAGGAGACAGGATGATCAAACAAGGCCCTAAAATAATATGTATTTTCTAATTCTAGATTTTGTTTGTACATATTTTCTAAGACAGATTATTTAAATATATATTTAGTGAGGAAGGGATCTATGTTTTTTAAAAACTATATTTTGCAAGAACTTTATAACCTAAAAAAAAAAAAAAAAAAAAAAACAATTGCATTATTTCAGATAATAAATAGGAAACACAATGAGGTTATTGAAAAGCTTTAAACATTAGAAATATTGAATATCGTAGTGTTTAAATATGCATTTGGAGTATGAACTGCTTTGTTTTTAAAAAATATGATTTTTCTCAGAAATTATTTCAATAAGCTAAATTACTGTTTGTTAAAAAAAAAAAAAAAAAATCATGCAAAGATTGATCCACCATTATAACAAAACCTGCAAGTTCTACCCTGAAAAAGAATTTCATTTTCAGAGTTGCACTGCCAGATCTATCATACCTCTGTAGCTAGAGTCTATTCATTGTGCCACGAGCTTCATTTAACCTGGGCAGTGGCAGGGCAAGTGAGACACTGTCTCAGCTAGTGACTTCCTGATGTGCTTTTTTTCCATTCCTCCATTCCTGGGGAGCAGGTTCTTGCTGTAGATGACTGATGGTGCTGAACATCACAGCTGAAACTACAGCTTGCCTACCAGAATCAGAGTGAAGATGGATCATTTTAGGCCTCAGCAGGGAAATAGGTAGCTATGGTCTCTGACTTTGCAGTTAATTTAGAATACATCTGTACGAGGATATGTTCTGGTAAGGGAAGACAGCAGTTGTCAGACTCACCTCCTTCCCCAGTAGAGAGAAGCATTTGCCCACCCAGGTAGGACAGGGGCAGCAACTGTGTGATTGGTTTTGATCTTCCACTCTTCTGGAGGGAATTTAAGGTAGACTAAGCTTTCTAATACAGTGGAGAAAGGACAGATTTTCAAATCACAAGTTATCTTTTATTAAATAGGTGTGAATCTTTGTGGCTAGTGCAGATGTACCTATGAGCATCCACATAGGCACATATTATGTTTTCAGCCTCAAAGCACTAGACATGATGTATATGCTCAACCAGAAAAGTACTGCATATATGAAATATGACAGAAATGACACTAGTACATTATCACACATGGTTACACTGCTGCTATGCATCAAAAATGTCTTAAAAAAATATATATAGTAGTTACTCCTCTTTGGTTTTCATCATGTTCTCCTGCAGTTTCCTCTTGATTTTGCTGAGCTGTTTCTGTTTTGTATACATCATTGATATGCTGGGAGAAAGCCATTGTGTAAGAGGCTCTGTGCATTAAGGGTAGCTGCAAGGGTCTGAGAGGAGGCAGAAGTGTATGTTTTGTGGTACATCATAGTCATGAAAATGGAAAAACTTGCCCATATCTGGTGGAGAAGAAAAGTCAAAAGTACAAAAGCTTTAATATTGAGGAACTGACAACAGCATTGCTCTTACTTAGACATAGAGGCTTACTTTAAATTTCTTTAAGAAAAAAAAAAAAAAAAAAAAAAAAACAGTGCTTAAAACTACACGTGGATTATTTTCATGCTTTTGTGTCAATAATGGAAGCCTTCTAGGATAGGAAACTGAACATAACATCTGTTTATGTAAATTAATTTATACAGTTTAAAAAAATTAGAAAATCATAATGTGGACATTAACAGACAGCTGTTGAAGAAAACACAAACATGGCAATGTTATCTATATTCATCATGCTTGGAAGCTGTTTTTTTCCCTGATTTTTCCCCTTTTTAAATTTTTTATTAATCTTACAAAACTTACTACTTGAATTGGCAACACAAAATGTTAAAATGTCACTTCATTTGTTTAGATGAAAGTTAAAAAATTTTACATGCTGAAGCAGTATGAAACTAAATTTAACAAAAGCCATGTGGTTGCTATTAGTCTGCTATAGCACAAGTGCAGGTAACAGAAGATTAGAGAAAAACAAACAAAACCTTATAATACATCTATGACTCTCCAAAACATACAACAGTAATTAATGTTGGATAAAATATTCTTGGCTGTAAGCTGCTGAATATTACTCACAGAATACATTATTCTCCCAAAGTAGCTGTTATTCATTAAATAAATTATTCACGAATAGTCTTTTTGCAGTATTTGACCAGCTCTCTATCTGGTTGAATGCCAACTCATTGAATAAATTGTTCAAAAGATAACAGCTTGATTCATGTATAATGTATTTGAAAAGCTTCTTTTCTAGTTCTTACCAACTCTGCTTAGACTAAGTAATATCCTGTGCATTTATTAATAATTTGTCATTTGGTTGGCAGAAGTGAATAAAGGCAGCAATAAAGGATGGGATCTGACTTCCCCTGAGGTCAGTGGAAGTTTTGCCATTGACTTCAGATGGGTCCAGGGTTTCATCTGCAATGTTTAAATGATGACTTTGAAATGTGATGCTCATTGTTAGTGTATTTAAGTTTGTATAAACTTTAAAGTACTGAAGGTATGCTAATATGCTACAGTGATGACAATGTGCCATAACATTTTGGTATAAACACATGATTGATGTAGGAGTAGAATCATTATCCAGCATGAACAGCATGTATGTTTAAAGTTACCTCTCTTAAGTCATTCTTTGAGCTTATATCAATCTACAGATCACAGAAAATATAAAAATTGCAGTATGAATTCAATTGTGATTTTGAAACACTTTGTGATAAATATATAAAGAAAAAAAATCTGCAAATGTATATTGTCACTCTTCTTTTTAAGAAGGTAGAGTCAGAGGTGATATACAATAAGCAAGTTGCCAGAATCCCCTTCCAAGCATGCTAGAGTTGAAGTGACAATGATAAAAGACCTATGCTGTTGATTACATTAGACAAGACAGGACAAAATATCGGAAGATGTATTAATGTTGAAGTTAAATTTAAATCCAGGTAGAAATGATTTCAGGCAGTGTGCATAAAGCAAAAAATAGCTCAAAAATAAAGCATCATGCATTTATCCAAAGATAGGGGTTCATCTTTATGGAGTACAAGTGTTTTATTTTATTGTTATTGTTTTTTAATATAAAATTTGTTATACCACTATTGTAATTTGACTTATTAATTTGTGGATTACTTCGACTTCCAGGCAGTGCATTGTACATAGAACTTGCATTCAGTTATTTTTTCTTGTAACATTTCTGCATTTTTCTCAGGCATTATTTTCCAAAGTATAATTAACTTGTGTGTGACCTTCAACTTCTGCTTACTGTCACATTTAGATTAAATCAGTTTATTAAGTCTAGTCTTTTCCTATATTACAATTTTGCAGTATTCCACTATTTTATTATTTTTTATAATTAATTTTCTAAATGAATTACAAAGATCTTTTGAATACCATTAAGCTTTGGAAACTTACAGATTACCTACTTAAAATGCTTGGATAGTAAGCATATAAGGACTTTTTAAGGAAGGATTGTTGGCTATTGATTCCTGTGCTACTTTGATTTCATACAGTATGACAGTTTTATGAAGTGCGACACTGGAAAGGAGCTTTTGAAAAACCTCACACCCTTTTGTACAAGTGAGTCTTCCCAATTCCTGATCACAAGTGCAGTCAAAGTCACCGATTCGTATTCTTTTATGAAAGATGGAGGTAGAAAGACCCCTGTCCCCCGTTTTTCACCCCTTTGAGAGGGGTGAAAAACAGGAACCTTTTTTTTATATTTTATTTTTTATCTTGCTCTGAATTTCCTTGAGTGTGATAGCTGCCTTCTGAGTTCTTATTTGGTTGTGCTTAGTAATGTCAGACACTATGGGATGAGTGAGTCCTTTTCTAATATATTGGTGTATTGACTGAATCTCATAAGTGCTTAATGATTTTATGCCACTCACAAGACCATCAAATTATTCTGTAATATCAACATTTTCAGGTACCTGAAATATTCACACCTGCTTATTTATTATTATTATTATTTAATTAATTTTAAATGGACTCCATGTTGACCAGTATATTCCCAGAAAAATAACATTATAGAATAAGGCTAGAATAACCAAGAATCTGCAATTGAAATGTTTCAGTACAGACGGCGGGTAAAAAACAGTGTGCACCTGCATACATGTACAATATTATTTATCTTCCCTGTGTCTTTCTGTTTTGCTGCTATGTCCTGCAATTTAGAGGTCCAAAATTCAACTAAAAAGAAGAAAGCAGTATCAAATATGTAAAAAAATTTAAAGATGAGTAGTCACAGCTAATAAAACACCACCAGCTTTTCTCTTCAGCTCATGATCTTTGAAATAAAGGATAGAAAATGATTTTTTTGGGGGGGTAAAATATTCAGAATTATTTTAGACAGTAATGGAAAAATTTGAACACAGCTCACAACAATTTAAACTAGCACATTTGAAGAAAGCATGAGTAGAATATTAGATGATACATATTTAACACTAGCTTCTTTATACACACTTTCATAGCTTCAGGTACAAACAAACTGATCTTGGCATTTTGCTTTTTGTTCCATTGTTATCTAAGTTTCATTATTGCGTTCAAACAACAAAGCAAAGCTTTGGTTATCAAATTTGGTGACTTACAATATCTTGTTCCAGTCAAAACATAAAATTTAGATTTTCTTAGAATGAAAAGGCTTTAAAGTTTCGCTTTGACACAGCGCAGGTGCTGATATCGTTACACCCGATCTAGAAGATTTCATTGAAGAGAACAGAAAGCAGATGATTTTTACATCCTAAAGAGAGTGATTAGGGTGTTATTTCTGGGGATCAGAAGTGAATATGTTATGCTTTATTCTTAGTAATACTGAAAAGTTGTTATAACTCCATTTTTCCTTTGCTTGGAACTTTAGTTAAATAGTTACAGTGGATCTGCATCAGAACAGTTTTAATACTATTTGCAATGAACATATTCTCAGAAGGAGTATTTAGTTTATTATCCATTTTTCTCTTATTATAGAATGGTGGCAAATGCTATGGTCTAAAAATAAGTTGTTTAGAAATAACTGATGTTAAAATCAGTTGCTACTTGCTAGGTTTTGCTACAACTCATTGAAACTGCTTACACAGGGCTACAGGTTGAAATGTTTTGTAGTGAATGTAGATGACACTTGTGATTTTTAATCAATTTATAAAAAGACCTCATCTGAGATTCATTGAACTTCAAACCACTTGTCCAGTAGGCAACCATACAATGTGCAATGCTCCTTTTTTCATCTTTATTGTAAGGAGGGGAAAAAAAAAAAATGTTCCAACCCTAATGCTGACTTAATATTTGAAGTATGTGTGAGTAACAGAAAATAATTTTATAGGCCTTAATCACCTATTCCAATAAAGGAACCTGGAAGGAACCCGGGAAGGAACAACCACATGTATCAGTACAGGCTGGGAGATAACCTGCTGGAGAGGTGCTCTGAGGAGAAGGACCCCTGAAGGGGTCCTGATGGACAACAAGTTGACCATGAGCCAGCAGTGTGCCCTCGTGGCCAAGAGGGCCAATGCGTGCATTAAAAGGAGCATGGCCAAGGGAGGTGATCCTCCCCCTCTACTCCGCCCGGGTCAGGCCTCACCTGGAGTGTCCAGTTCTGGGCTCCCCAGTACAAAAAAGACAGGGATCTCCTGGAAAGAGTCCAGAGGAGGACCACAAAGATGATACAGGGCCTGGAGCATCTTCCTTATGAGGAAAGGTTGAGAGACCTGGGTCTGTTCAGCCTGGAGAAAAGAAGAATGGGAGGGGATCTCATCAGTGTGTATAAATACCTGAGGTGTGGGGGACAGAGGGATTTGGCCAACCTCTTTTCAGTGGTTTGTGAGACAGGACAAGTAGTAATGGTCACAAGATAGAGCACAGGAAGTTTCGCACCAACATGAGAAAGAACTCCTTCACGGTGAGGGTGATGGAGCACTGGAAAAGGCTGCCCAGGAAGGTTGTGGAGTCTCCTTCTCTGGAGATATTTAAGGCCCATCTGGACACCTACCTGGGCAGCCTGCTCTAAAGAACCTGCTTTGGCAGGGGGGTTGGACCCAGTGATCCTCTGAGGTCCCTTCCAACCCCTTCAATTCTGTGATTCTGTGAAAGTTAGTTTGAAAAACTCTGATGGGCATGAACCAAATAAACTTGGTGGGTTGAATAATTTTTGGAGGAGGTGAAAGGAGTTCACTTAGAGTCTTAAAGAGGCATCAGTTTGAAACAATCTAATTCAATGCTTCCTTTAATCAAGACTTGCTTCTGCTTAAGCAGTATAGTATGTATACTCTTCTGCAAATTAACAGTGGATCTTTGGTTGAGTTTTCAACTCTGTAGATTTATAAGTGTTTGCAGAAGGTGATCCTTTCTGCTGTCACGATTTTGACAAGATTAATTAAGTTTATTACAAAGCATTGAAAATATTTTAAAAATTTTGGTCTTAGGTACAAACGCAGAAGACCTGTGTATCCTGGGAGTGTTAAATGGAGACTGAGAAATAGTCACTTTACCTATTAATAATATATTAGTGAGTATCTGTTAGAGGATGATGTCAGAAAATACTTTCATCTAGGTAGATGTCTTAACACAGAACTTGTCTAATGGATCATATTTGAATAGCGAAATCACTTAGAAAATAGATGTATATTTCAGCTGTTTTTTTTTTTGTTTGTTTGTTTTGTTTTTGTTTTTGTTTTGTTTTGTTTTCTGTACTCATTTCTCAATTTCAGTTGTTTGTGCTCTGGTGATATATGTATATATTCTTTAAAATTTTCTTCCTTTTCCAATTCAGTTGACAGCAAAGATATTCTTATTGCTTACTGGGGTACCAGAAGGTGCTGTTCTGGAAATGAATGTTACCACAGATGCATTAGTGTGACCTCACTAATGGAACCAAGAGGAAGAAGAGAGGATGGGTTTCACATGTCTTATGTCTTAATTTTTATTTTCTCTCCTTGGCATCCTTCTCTGCAGTCTCAGCAGATATTTCTTTGTCTGAGATACAGTCAGAGGCTTATTTCTACTTTGAAACTTTTGTGAGAGGCTGAGGCATGAACTGGCAGAAATGGAAACTTCTCGTACATAAATACAACAAAATTATATAGAATTATAATACTATATAAAATTATATATAGCATTATATTATTGTAGTGGGTTTACATGGCAAGGTTTTGGTAGCAGGGGGCCATAGGGGTGGTTTCTGTGAGAAGGATCTAGAAGCTGCCCCATGTTTGGTAAGGACCCCACTGCTGATCAGAGCCGAGCCAATAAGCGATGTTGTTTTGTGCCTCTGTGAGAGCATATTTAAGACAGGGAAAAAAAACGCTGCACCACACAGCAGCTGGGAGAGTGAGAGGAGTGAGGAACAGCCTTGCAGGTGCCAAGGTCGGTGAAGAAGGAGTGGGAGAGGTGCTCCAGGCACCGGAGCAGAAGTCCCCTGCAGCCTGTGGTGAGGACCATGGTGAAGCAGGATGTCCCCCTGCAGCCCATGGAGTACCACAGTGGAGCAGGTTTCCATGCTGCAGCCCGTGGAGGAGACCACGGTGGAGCAGGTGGCCCTGCACCGATGGAGGCTGCCACCTGTGGAAGACCCCTGCCGGAGCAGATCCCAGGCCGGACCTGTAGCCCGTGGAGAGGAGACCACGCAGGAGCAGGTCACCTGGCAGGAGCTGCTGCCCGTGGGGGAGCCAGGTTGGAGCAGTTTGCTCCTGAAGGATGGACCCCATGGTACGGACCCATATCTGGAGCAGTTCTGGAAGAGCTACTGCCTATAGGAAGCCCACAGCGGATCAGTTCATCCCGTGGGTGGGACCCCACAGCACAGGGGACAAGAGCGACCGAGAAGGAGTGGCAGAGAAGAAGCACTGTAGACTGACCATGACCCCCATTCCCCCGTTCCTCTGTGCCGCTCGGGGGGAGGAGGTGGAAAAGGGTGGATGGGGGGGAAGGTGCTTTTGGTTTCTTTCCTTTGTTTCTCACTTCTCTAGCTTGTTAGTAATAAGCAATAAATCTTACTGTCTCCCTATGCCGAGTCTGTTTTGCCTGTTACAATAATTACTGCGTGATCTTCTCATCCTTATCTCAGCCTTTGAGCCCTTTTCATCATATTTTCTCCCCATTCCTCTTTGAGGAGGGGGAGTGAGAGAGTGGATGTGGTGGAGCTCAGCTGCCCACTCGAGCAGAACCACGACAATTATATTATATATCATATGTTATATATTAGAATTAAACATAATTATATGTGCATATATAATTATATTATTGTTATGTTTGTTGTTGTTGTTATTATTATATAAAAGTATAACTCTGAAGTTAAGTTGAAACCTTTCTGGAAACCGAGGACAGTTCCTGCACCAAACCCATGAAGGCATGTTGCTGAGTTCCAGAGAGAAATTAGGGAAACCGTAGTGTCTGTTTGGTTTGCTCTTTGCAGATAGTTACAGCTCTCTGTCACCTGCTTTGATCACTACTCATCTCAGAAGAGTGGGACAGATGGGAGCACTCTGGAAACTTCTGGTCTGTACTCTCTTCTAAAATGTAGATATTCTGATATCAAAGAAAAGTACTAATCTTCACGACTTAAAGACTTGCAACTGTCTCCCCTCCTAACTTCCATAACAGTCCCCGCCCCCTCCCCCCCCCCAAAAAAAAAAAGAGGAAAGAGTTCCATTCAAATACAACACTTTGAAGCAGAAGCAGAAAACATTTCAATCAGCTCAGATGATATAGAGACCTTACACTCACCTATGTTCATCTATAATTTGTCTTGTGAAAGTATTATTTTTTTTAAATAGCATATAACAATATGTAGCTTATGAACCTATGTTTCTATTCAGAAAACAAATATATAAAGGGACTCAGTGTGTAGACCTACAAAAGTTATTGTTTTCTTAACTAATTATTTTTTGTTATTATTAACTTTTCAGGAATGAGCTTGCCTTGCAGCAGATGTCATTTAGTTTACTCTTTACTTAAAGAGGACAGTCCGACTTAAAAAATTAACATGGGGAAACTCATCATGCCTATGCAAATGGACAGGTACTACAAGATAGGTAAGTAACTGCGCTGATGTAGTAACTTGCAGTGATGTGTTTATGTAGCCATGTCTCCTGGTTCACAATTTCTAGAGAAATTGTCATAAAAATTATTAAGTACATAAACACGTATTAAAAACAACAACAACAAGGAGGTACTGGTAGCTCTCTGCATGGATTAATTCTTGTAGTCTTTTTTGCTCCCCCTTCCCATCAAGACCTCTCAACGTGCGACAGGAGATTTTCTGAAATCCAGAACAAATAGTGACTTAAACCATTTTTCATCTTGTATTAATGTTCCGAGACATTTCATAATTTATATACTGCTCAAATAGTAAGTATTTAGGACATAAAAGCATTAGAACAAGTTTCTGTCTGCAAGCTTGTATGGCCAGAGTGATAATTTAAACTTGCCTTTGTATTGTTTGTCTCCAATTTTTCTACTTTTTTCTCTAACAACAGAAAATAAATCTATTACTTTATTTACTGATGTATTATGTGTAAAAGGTTTACACATAAATTAAATTAGGGATTGGATTTTTTGCCATGTATATGAAATAACGTAACAAAGGTAGTTCTAATGTTGCTCACAAACTCTTAACTGTTCCTCTGTTGACATAACTCAACTTCCACATCTACCATTTCCAACCCTCTCCAATTCCAGCCACTGACTCAAATTTCCTGCTAACACTGGAAGGTTATACTCTTGATCTCTATTTTTTATATATTGATTTTTTATGTGTGTGTGTATATATATATATATAGAGAGAGAGAGAGAGAGAGAGAGACTTTGCTATATATTTTTCTGGTGCATAAAAATTTCTTTTCCAAAGCTCAACCCCATATATATGTGTGTATATATATTTCCATTAACATAAACCACTACAGTTATTTTATAATGCCTTATTTTCTTGAGAATGGCATATAATCAATATTTTTGTCCTTGTATTATTTAAGAGAGAAGAATTTTGAGTTTGGTCTTCACTCACAAATGATTAGAAATCTTATTTTCTTCAAGTGAATGATTTGTAAATCTTGTAATACTTTTAGTGAAAATGGAGAACACAATTATGAATGAAGGCATTTTTTCCATAAATGCATAAAGTGTTTTTTGTTGTTGTTTTGTTTTCATTTTTACTAAAAAGTCATTTGTCCCTTCCTGTTTCAAACTAGCTTTTAAAATCTGTCATATGTCTTCACCCAACTTTAATCGTGTTAAAAGTAATATAGTATTTGTGTGTTCAGACCTTCATGTAAATTTGGAACATATTGTTAAGGAAGATGTGTATATATGAAATAATATGAAAGATATTCTTAACACAATATTTTCCTCTTTGTTTGGAAGTTTCAGGGGTTTTTTTTGTTTGTTTGTTTTTTCAAGTATGAAGTCTCACATTGGAGATGGAGATAAAAATATAATCTGAATCCAAAGAAGTCTGATAAAAATTTGTTTTAGCATGGATGAATCCTGTTAATTAAGCTAGTCCACGCATAACTGAAGTAATCACTGAAAACTGTGACTGTTACCACCTCAGCAACAAGCAATGCCTCCAGGATGTTAATTTTACCCTTCACAAATTCAAGATGTAGCAAAAGGTGATTAAATTGACATAATCAGAAGAAAGAGAAGTGTCAAACAAACAAACAAAAAAACATAGTAACTTTGCATCAAGATTGATATAGTCATTTAAAAAGGAAAAGACTCAGATCTTAGCTGCTGGTGAAGGCTGGTACCATGCATCAAACTGTGCACATTTTATACCACCTTATCATTAAGCAGTTAAGATGTCTATGGTGATATTACATGGGAGCCAAGATCAGTCAAGTCCTAAAGAGCATAGCAAAATAATGGCATGCTAGCAAAAATACAGGAACAAAGAAACTAATTTCAAGATTGTTAATGCCTGGGTCAACCTAAATAAAAGACAGTAATTCTTGCTATTATTAGAAATGATTTGGGTGCAAGGTAGAGGTGCTTGAGGTGAGAAAAAATATAAGGCAATATTGAGTCAATACTAGTAGGCCATGAATGTGAAGTGATTTCAGATACCTCATGCAATGGCTGTTAAATGAGTCTAAAGTTCTTTGCAAATCTGATGCTCTCCTGCCTATTTGTGCACCTGCACATAGGAATCCCTATTCAAATGCGCATGGTGTATGAAGAGCATGATAAGGTCAGACTGCACAATTGCTCCGAATTCTACTGAAATGTGATCTTTGGGAGAAAAAGATATCACAGTGGGGCTGATAACAATCCCGCTGAAAACGAGGCTGACTAGATTCCCTTCTTAATAGAGATGGATACAAATGAAAATTCCAGATTAGTCCCAAAGTTCACAGCTCGATTTAGGAAACTCAAGTTTATAGCAAAGGCTTTTGTTGCTGCTCATTATAAAAGTGTGAAGTTCATAATGATCTTAATATTTGCTCTAACATTTTGCCCTATTCCGCATTCCTGTTTTTTCATTCCACTTATTTTTTTAATCAATAGAAACAAAGCAGATGATGAGATGGAAAGACATTTTATATAATCTCTGTGCTGTAATAGATTTCACTAAAGAGGAAAAATATAATATTAATTAAGCTTTCTAGTTCTAATTCTGCTGCCTTAAGATGTTCTCGTGTCATTGTCAGCAGCTGTTCAAAAATTAAATCCAAACAAAAATCTAGAGAGCTACTGTGATTCTTAGGCTGACAGTGGTCATTAAAAGCATCTAATATCAACCAAACACTCTAAAGAGAAATATCCAGTAGTAACATTCATAATTTAAATCTGTCTAGAAATAAGATGTAAACCTATTTTATGAAAAAGTATTGTAGCTATGTTAGAATTTATTCTTTTAATTTGGGGTTTTCAACTTATTATGCATTATACACCACGTTTCCTTATATTTCCTTTTGTCAGGTGAGGAGATCTGAAGTAATCACATGAAAAGTGATAGATGTAAGTAGACAAACTATTATTATTACTAATTAATTGATTATTGGATTCCTTGCATGTGTTGTAAGGATTAAAAGACCTTAAAAGAGCAAATAGTAGTGTCCATTCAAATTGGATTCTGATGGCTTGGCACATCATCAGTAAGCATTCAGCAGATAAACAAACAGCCTTCTACATCTTAGTTATTAATGCTCCCAGGGGTATTCTGTCTATAACCTGTTCAGATTCACTACCATGCAGGGAAAGTGTTTCCCTGCAAGAGTGATAATCTTGCCTACGTGTTTCTGTGTAATAACTAACATCAATGAAAAAAAAAAAGGCAAAAATCTGTTTCTTTTGCATTTTATAGATATTTTGTACTTTGAAACAGTCCATTCTGTTCAAAAACTGAATTTCTAACATGAATTTGCTGTGAAATGCCACACTGAAAATTCACAAAGACTGATTATTTCTTTGTAAAATATTTAATGAGAGATTTCCTAGGGGTGGTGGTGGTGGTAGAATTCACTTTAGGTAAAAATGTAACTGTTTTCTTTTTGAAATCTTGCCATGCTACATAGAATTTTCATAGGACAGGAAGTTAAGCTTGTGCATAATTCTTTGTGAGATTATAGTTCACAGATACTGCTAGAGAGATGACTGGTGCTATAGACCAATTTTAATATGATATTTTGAGTAAGGGAAAGGGACATTTTTGTAATGTATAATGAAAAATGAAAAGATATAGCAGTTTATCTCCTTTACAGCCATAATGAGTACATCATTTATTTGCCCTGAGAGCTTCTGATCTGAAGAGATGAGATGCACAAAAGAATACAAAGTGAACAGAATAGGTTCATGCAGCAGGTCAGTGCTGGAGCTGCAAAGAGAATTCTAAGTGTCCATTAGCCCATGTAGCTTTGGAAAAGCTTGTGTGCAGTGTACAAAAGGACAAAAGACTGTGAAAGATCATTTCTGTATGGTTGATTTTAAGGTATCATTGTACTATTTTTTCAGTACTCTAATAAATGTAAACTGTCCTCTGTATCACTTAGGATTTAACTTTGCACTTCAGGCTTCAAAATACTAGAAAAAGAGGCTACAGGATGAACAGAATTTGTCATAACTCAGTAAGGAAGTTATGACTTTTTTTTTTTCTCCTGAGAATTACAGCATATCTAGATCTAAGAAGATAAAATAAAATAGCATTTAGATGCTTAAATGCAAAATTACTGTGCTATTATTTCTTGAATGTCTGCAGATGAACAAGGATCCACAGTAAGATTCCATTTCAGTAGGAAAAATAACCACATCTCTGTAGTTCTGCTTCATTATCTGCTGTTTAGAAGTCTTAGGAGTGTTCTGAAGTTCAGTGATTATCTCTTGTCTCACATTTTTCAAGTCTGATCAGGCTCCACACAGAGATGTGTCTTAACCTACCTCATGGGAGGAGATTCCCTGAAATAAATGTTCTCAGAGAACAATTAAGGAGTCGGCTTCTATGCAAAAACACAGTTACAACTTTTCTTAAATATTAGTGAAAGTAAAAGTGGCGTCTTTAAAAAATAATAATAATAAAAAAATAATAATAATTAACAAACAAAAGCAACCTCCCAATAGCTCTGTTGTCTCCTCAGCACTCAGCCCTTCCATAGTTTGTAGAAAAAAAATAGATTAAATTAAAGGCCTACTCATGCTCTTCTCTGTCTGAGACTGAATGTTCCATTTCTTTCTTTACTGCCTTAAAAGCACAGTGTTGTTTAAAAGGAGATGCTTCTCATCCATGGGATCAAGTAGAGGTTACTTTTTGAACTGAATAGAGATGTTGACTTCAGGCTTAGCTTCATTCAGTAGCTCGAGCCACTTTCATTCTTACTCTGTTGGAAGTCCTATTGCCACTGTGACCCTTTATGAGCTTC
Source organism: Anas platyrhynchos (assembly GCF_047663525.1). NCBI lineage: Eukaryota > Metazoa > Chordata > Aves > Anseriformes > Anatidae > Anas > Anas platyrhynchos. The sequence continues at coordinate 41,191,139 of NC_092590.1, forward strand.
ACTCTGGAAATCTACCCAGAGTAAACCCTGTACTGGGTATTTCCAGCATTGTCTATATATCTTGAAATATGGAAATGTGCTGCCTACTACCCTGCCTATGTCTAGTATGCAAGATATATACATAAGCAGAATTATCTCATCAGGAGATAATTCTTGTTCCTATTGTTATTGAAGTTATCCCATATTACACTTTCAGCTGTGAATCATGACCTGCCCTATTGACAGGGAATTTAAGTCACATCGGGGCTGTGTTGTCTCCTCTGCCTTGTATTGCCTAATGACCAGGCAATGTTGTCATATGAAGTTCTTCTGTCAACAGCTGCTGTCCTGTTCTTCACTGATAATATGGGACTGTTAGTTTGCTCATCTTGGTCGCTGTTGAAATCAGCCTCTGCAATCTGGCTGTTATTAATTCTGGTGGCTCAGATGAAAATTGATGCAAGTCCTTTTGGAGGGAATGGAAAAGGACACAGAAACAGTTTGTTATTGTGGTATACCGCTTCTAAGAAATACACATGGAGTGGTTTTGAGCTAAAATGATCTTCTAGTCTAGAGCATCCAGAGTTGGTCATGTTGTAGGGATGGTCTTATGCTATTGCCTCAGGATTTTCTTTGTACCCAGACTTTAAGTTTATGCATGCTTCTATTATATATTGATGAATACTGTGATTTCTTGGCAACCTGTGTACCTTCTTCATACAGAACAATTGGAATGATTCCCAAATAAGCTCTTCTGAAATAAGAGGGGATTGCTGTATTTTATAGTGGAACAAGGTGGCATAGCTCAGCAGTGCAGTGGTATATAAAAGTCTTGCAAGGTCATGAAGTCTCAAGAAGGCTTTTAGAAGCTAAGTGAGACAGCTCAGGCTAATCTAGTGCTGGCCATGTCCAGGCTATTTTGAGACAGGAACCAAAGCAAGAGGCATCTCCTTCCATCTTTCCATTCTGCTCTATCCACATGCAAACAAACTCAAATTGAACATTGCCAAAAACACCTGGACCAGGCCTTATGAATTCCATCCTATTTTGCATCATTTACTTTTAGGTTATGATTTCTTCCAAGTGTGCACTCTTCTCTTGTATGGAACACATTCATTTTTCTCCCTGACATCCCTTCATGTCTATATTCTGCACAAGAATATATTTTAACTTCTGTTTACTCTGCTTGCATCCAGTATCATGCTGGACTGAGAAATATGGATTGAAAAGTCAGAAATGTAGGCTGGAAGTGGCAGTCCTGTATCCTGCGTCCTTATTTAAATAACTGGGTGTACAGGAACAAAGTGCTTGTTGTTATGCAAATATTGTTCATTCTTAACATAACCTTTGGCTCCTCATGAATGAATGAAACCTCATAAAACACATTTTAAAATGAATAATACATTCTTTGTGTGAATTGGATTATGGGGGTCTGCAGATTTCAAAAATAGTATGCAGTTATTTAAATGAGATTAAATGGAAAGAAAACTTTGTAAACCAAATACTCTGCACTGAATCAAGCAGGATATCCTGCCTGCCTTATTGTTCATTTGCAAGTAACAGTCTGGTCAACAAGACAACAAAACTTTTTACCTATAAACTAGAGTTTCCACCACGCTGCAGCCCTCCCACCCTCTTTTTAATACATTTATGTTTTAAAGGTCAAAGCTGGTCTCAGCCTACCACTGTTCTCTTATCAAAATAAATTCCCTAAGTCATGGTGAATGTTTTCAGGACTAAACTGTTGAACCCATGATAAAAAATGTCAGTTGTCATCAACAATCAGATACTCTGTACAAAGAGACAGGGAAAGAAATGTCTGTCACTTGACACACATCGTGAATAATAGTTTTCTGCATGGTCTTGAATACAGTATGCACATCTCTTTCATAGCTCCAGATTTCTGCACTGAGCCAAATCTAAATAGGTGAATAAGCTGTTATTTTCACAGTGGACCAGAATACATCTGGACAGTGGAAAAATATTTTATATAAAAATATATATTTTTTTAAGTATTTATTAAATAAAATGCAAATTTTCAGAGGATGTCAAATTCTTTTTCTTCATTTGGGCAAATAGATTCATTTTTGATACTTTGAGAGGAATTAAACTTAGCGTTTCTCAGCCTGGATGAGTCTTTCCATTGCAGAGCTGTGGAACAGAGGTCAGTGTTCTGTCACCAGTTTCTACTTCCGTGATGCCTTGGAGAGTCATACCTAACCATGAGATCAGTGTGCAGCTTGATCCAGCCAACATAGTGAGAGAAGGCTAATGAGAGCATGCAAAACATGTGAAACCACAGTTTGTGCATTTCCAAAGGCCTTCTGTAGTGTGTAGATGGCCAGCTGCATGGGCTCATAATCAGAACTTTGCTGCCTAGAGAATTTTTGAATATTGAAAGCTTTCCTTTCTGCAGGCCTAAGCAATCATTGAACAGCATTTAGCATATCTAATGTTGGATTTGGTACATAATGCCTCTGTGGATTGGCCTCATTGCTAGAAATTAAATTTGCATTGCATGTGATTATTATTTTTTTAGATCCTTGGTATTATGATATCTTCCATTAATATCAGAGACCCTTTCAATGCATATTCACCATGAAAGAAGGTCTATCCACTGAAAAGTTTAGAGCTGAACATGCTTAAAACTCTTGGTTATGAACCTTTTGTTAGAATCATTATTCCCTGTTCTCACAGTCTCTATATAGTCCCTATATAGATCCTTTTTTAAAAAAGAAGTGTTATCTTCCATATGGATGTGTGGACATTCATAACATTTACTGAGTCCAGAGCTTTCATCCCAATGCTGACTTTGTAATGTCAGGTGATCCTACATGGCAGAGTAACTTTATGGTTGCATCTGCAATTCCCCATAATGGAATAGTTGCAGGTTTGATGCAGTGAAATAGTTGACTTTCAAAGTTCCAGTTACCTGTAATCAACTGGTGAAGACAGTGAAAATTCATGTTTATCTTATTATTTTATTTTGAAGATGTCATGTGTGCTTACTACCTTTAATTCTCCCTTCTAATTCTTACTACCTTTAATTCCCCCCATTTTTCCAATAAATGGAAATCCCTTAGGAATCCCTTAGCAATCACTGGAAATTGATTGATTAAAGTGATTAAAGTTGAAACTATCTATATTTTACCATCAAAAATATATATATATATATTATCACAAATTATGCATTGCTCTATACAGTTATAATTCATCATCTCGGTACTTAATTTTAGAAAAAAATGTTATTTCTATTAGATATCCTGAAATTTGTAGGAATAAGGAAATTGATACAGACCATGCTAAATTTTCAAATGTTCTTACATTTTCCTCACGGAGTGTCAAGCATAAATGCTACAAAATAGCACATCACAGAAACAATGAAATAGATAACTTGCATAAGAAAGAGCATCTCAAATATGAAAGTAACTTGTCAAGAAGTATAAATAGCTTATAGAAGATATAAAAACAGATGATGTGGTAAAGTACAAGGGAGAAATATCACCACAATAGATGTACTGGTTTTTAACAGGGGAACAAGCAATGGGGAGAAATATGACAAGTATACACAGAGGACCAGGTGATGTTGGAGAGAATTGACAAGCAGGGATCAAAAAGTATGAAACTGGGAAGAACTGAGAAATTGATAGGAGTAAATGAGTATTTTATATTTGTCATATAATTGAAAATATTTGAAGTGCTGATTGAAAAACATTATGAACCTTGTCATAATGCTGAAGCATATGGCAATAGCTTTTGCCTTGTGAAATGAATCCCCAAATAGTACAGAGAATGAACTAGTACAAACTACGACATATTCTACGTTACCTTATCTGAACCAGCTAAGATCTCTTGATTAGAATATTGAATGATGGCTGTGAAGAAAGTTCAATACAGGAAATCTCTTCTGAAAAATAAGTCTGTAGTTATATAGTACCTTCTACACATTTCAGTTAAGAACGGTTCTATGGCTGCTTTTCTCACTTTGCATCCATTCTCATGAAAAGTTCTTTTATGCTCCCAATAAAGTATGATTGCAAGCTACCAATCTCTTTTCAGCCTCTGCATAAATAATGGTGGCTTTTTAAGTGTTAAAACTTCATAGAGATTTGGTGGCTCATTTGTGTAATTCTTAGGCAAAACTCCAATTGATATCAATGAGAATTTTGCATGCAAATATGTGTCTGAAGATGTAGTAAGTAGTTCAGACTGGCTTGAGCCATGCCAAACATTTGACAGTGGGGGGTAGTACTGGCAGAGGGCCTGCTGACTCGTCTCTCTCCATGGAAATAAATGAGTTATCAAGGGCAGATTGCTCAGTGTGGAGCTATAGATCCTGGGAATACATTGCTCTCTTACACTTGTGAACCTCAGGCATAAAATATATATATTTTTTTCTGTCTCTCAGCATAGCAATGTTTTTTGTAGGTGGCTCACCAGATCATGAGCTCACTTGTTAACTTCCACAGACATGCAGCCTAACCCTTGAGGTACTAACATTTCATCAGATCTGGTTTTGGCAGGACCAAAGAGCAAAATCACCTTAGTTTTCAAAACACTAAGCAGCTTGTCTTGATCTTCTGCTTTTTTTTTTTTTTTTTTGAACATGACAGCACAATGTGTTTAAAAAAAATAAAAATCTTTGTTTTTAAGAAGTTTCTGGGGTATACATCTTCAGCTAGAGGAAAGATGATTTTATCTGGTTTTCTCTCTTGGACTTAAGATACATGCCTGTTGGCAGTATTTGGTGTTATTTAACTGCTACCAGAACTGGACATTCCAGCCAAAGTGTACTTCAAAAGGTCTTTGATTTCCTTCTAAGAGTTGCTAAATAGATAATTATCTTTACTGATTGACTCAAGTACATATGGTCAATAGCAAACATTGTTGATCACAGAATGTGAGAGGCTTTCAATAAATTTTCATGTCATCTTCTTTATGATTATGACTTTTCTCTGGATAACAAAGCTTTGAATTTGATTGTCAACGCTCATTTGAACTATGCACTTGGCAGGAAGATAACTTGACAGAATTATATTGTCTTTTCATTTTTTGACAGTTACTTTTAAACAGCATAGAGGTAAATAAAATTTTAGTTTCCTTAGGCTGATATAAGTTATTTATACTAATAGATTTGCACAACAGGCCAAATTCATTAGTCATTTCTAAGATTATTCATATTATTAATGATGAGGATGCTTATAAATGCTGAAGAATCAGTGTCCCTACACTTCTACCTCACTCCTCTCCCTTTCTTTTTTTTGCTGAAGATACCAAGCTGCTGACTGGATATCTGCTTGAATTATCTGGGAGAAAAGATTTTTGTAGATTTAATCCAATGACTTTTTTTCATTACCTCTTGTTTGTATCTTGTGCTCTCATATTGAAATTATCTATAGCCATACTTATCAGATTTTATTTGAATGGCTTCTACCTTTATTAGAAATATCTCATCATGTTCTGTGACAACAGAGAAAAATCAAATTATTTAACCGAATCATGCTTAGTTGAGATGGAATGTTGACAGAAAAGGCTTTTCTGAACAGTTATTGATTACACTGTAACAGCATTGGCTATGTGCTGTCTCAGGCATTCTCCTTTAGGTTATAATTACCATCTTATTTACAATCATTATTTGGTATTTGAAGACTGTGTGTGCTATAATAGAATATGAGAAGCAACTGCAATGAAAGCAAATGTACTTTGTCCTCCTGTTCTTCCTGTCTTTTAGGCAGTTCTATAAATTCTATAAATAATCATTGTATCCATAGCAGAAAAATAGGAAGTCAGAAATATTTTAGTTGGAGCTATTTGAATCTTCTTGTTTAACACTTTTAATTGCATATGTCATAATCTCTAATGTTTAATTTTAAAAAGTGTCATAACATAAATTGTAAATATAATTGTAAACTATGTTTACAATTTCTGTTCTCGTTTCCTTTCGATGAGTGGCATTTAAAATTCAAACTTAGTGATAGAAAAGGAAACAACAACAAAAAAAAAGAGTTAAATTTGGAAAAGCAGCATCTTGGTTTGCAAGAATGTAGCATGGATGGTGAAGAAATGTGACATTCTTAAAGAGAAAGATATCTAACTGAAAAAAAAAGTCAGTAGCCCATTGATTAGGACACAAAGCTAAGGGAGCAATTCAGAGTCTATTTACTTCTCTGTCTAAGATACTCTTTATATGGGGGAAGGAGGAGGGAACTAACTTTTCTTATGAAATCAAATAGTCAAAATTATAATGACATGAAAGTCTTGTTACCCATCCAGTCCTAGGTAGCTGATTTAAATTTTGTACAATTTGTGTAAAGTTTTTATTCTTTGTTAGCTAAGTTTTTTATTATTATTCTTTGTTTAGATAAGGAGATTTTTTATTTTTTTTTCTGTCTAAGAAATTGATTCTTAAATATTAATTGGGTCCAGAAATAGACTGCAAGTTTCCCTCCTCCATTTTCAGTGTCTTAACTTCGTGGTCTATCTCACTCCAAAACAAAATAAAATAGCAAAGATAATTCAAACAATGCTGAAAAAAAAACATAGATGTAATTCCTTCAGGCAGAATTTGAATCTGTCTCCTGTTTCTTATGGGGAACAAACAAGTAGAAAAAAAATGTCCTGTTGGAAAAATAAAAATACTACATCTGTCTGTTATATCTGGTGTTTTAAAAAGCATTCTTTCTCTCTTTGTTTTTAGTGTATCATGTTCTAGTAGTATCTAGAGGGTTTTGTTGGTGTTTTTTGTTTGTTTTTGTTTGTCTGTTGTTTTTTGTTTTGTTTTGTTTTGTTTTTTTTTCAAAACAGTCTTTGCAACAAGGTTATGGCTCCCTGGTCTGCTTGGACAAGCAACAGATTTAAAGTAAAAAGGAAACAGAAAATAAGAACTTTCTAGAAAGTAATTCAAATCCCTTTGTAGGTTTAATGGCAATTCCTTGCTGTTTCCGCAGATATCCTGTGGCAGAGGATATGGGCCTTGAGCTCTCAGGTGATTTTTGTCATCATCACCGAGTTTACACAGAAATGCTTCGTTTCCCATACCTTTGTGTTACACAGTGTTCTTTGAAGCAAGTATGGCTGTAGATTTCTGGCTTTCATTTCTGCTAGGAGAGGAGGATTGGTTGTCCTTTTAGTATGTTTTCAGCTATCATTTTGAAACAAGAGTTACCTTGTCTGTACAGCTTCTGTTTCCCAAAGTACATGGTAGATCCTTTATGACTGCATTCAAGTTGAGTTTAACTCACTGGTCCAAAGGTATTTCTAGGTTTGCATATAACGAGGAAAACAATGGCACCACTCTACAAACTATGTCAGGTAAGAAATATAGTAACAGCAAAACATGGGTAACAGCAAAAAGAAGTGACAGCAAATGGCTTGGTTTATTCTAGGGCGGAAAGTGACAAAATAATATGCTTTGTGTGTATGTATGTATATATATATATATAAAAAATATGCAATTTAAATACTGTTGATATTGCCATCTCAACATTGTACATGCTACTTCACTTGGAATTACAGATTTGCCAGATGTTATGACTAATTAGGCAGACGGTGGTTGATAATGTTGAGGTTTTTCTAACAGACAGTTGCATTCCTCTCTCTCCTAGTTTCCTCAGTTCTTTGTCCTAACCTTTGTTCTTCCAGCAAGGAAACAGCAGGGAACATTCTATTTACAAATCAATCTTATTAATGCCAGGATCACTTAGTAAACTATTAGCCAAATGGATGTGGAAATAACTTTCCTGAACATTGTAATTGAAGCATACGAAAATTCCAGATGCATTTTGTAGAGAAAAAATAACCAAGTTAAAATATACATACATAGTCTCTCTGACTGTTTCCATAGATTCAGTATAGAGACAGAAATTCTGTCCAAGCATAACATAACTAAAGCAAGAGAACAGCAAATTTTCATATTCCCTAATATGAATATGCTCAAGCTACTGTACTTGAGATATGCGGGATTTAATTCACTTCATGATTTGGCCTTACACAATTAAGATATTAATCAATATAATCAACTGCTACATCTATGTTGTTTTTAAATTCTGTGAAGGGAAATTTGTTTTTTTTTTGACTATTCTGTTCTGTCCTTGGTCTGAAAAATAACCATTTCTACTGGTAAAATAAGGAAAAACATGTTAATCTCATTTTCTGTACTTCTTATAGAGATGGAGTTAAACTGTACGATAATGATATTTCAGCATGGTTGGGTTAATGTATGGAAACAAATGGTAAATTCTTTCCTACTGAATTTTGATTATCTCACTTCAAGTTGATCAGAAGGATGGAAATGGCTTCATCTAGCATGCCCTTACAGCCTCCTGCTTCAAGCACTTCAAGCAAATTTTCATATTTGAGTACCCTCTGATCTGGAATTCCAATTTCCTGATGAGCAGATTTGTCTGTTTCATAAAATAGACATGGTGACCCCATCAACAGGTTATAAAAGTAAAGGTGGTCATCTCTGCACTTGTAGAGAGCTCAATCTGTATCTGAGTATCTGCTTAGTGTACGCTGAAAACACAAGCCATTACCCTTTTGTTACAAAGTCCTGAGACATCTGGGTCAGCCTTACCGTATGTTAAATGCCTTTATCCTTTCCACCTTCTGCTTTTCTCACCTGGATCCTAACCCTAAAGGCTTATATTTGCTCTTCCCAGTGGGATCTGATGTGGTGGGTTAATATGAATGACTCTGAACTGACATCACAAAATAGTTTTTAAAATCTCAGACCTCTTCTGGGCACTATTTGCATTTGGAATGCAAGTTTTGAGGCTAGCAGAGATAACATTTGTCAGCTTTGCAGGTTAGAGTTGGTAATTCAAATTCCAGGAAACATGTCTCCAATGTGACTTTCTCACCTTCCTGTTCTCTCTTAGTGATTTGAAGCAGCATTTGCTGTACAATATTCTGTGTTTCTAGCTAATGGTAACTTAGCATTGCCGGCGCTGTTCAATCAGTTCCAACTTTCACTGTAAATAGTTTCTGAGCAAGTCAGTAATTAATGTTGCACTGATGACTGGTGGCATCTGTATGAGTTTATTATCATCTGTACTGAAACACAATGCACAATGAAAACATGGGGGACTGTAAAGAAAGAGTCTAATAAATTTACATGAATTAACATTAAATTTAATTTGCCACATGCCAACCAAACTGTGCAGCAGATCTAAATCCTTTAAAAGGTATTGATTTTTCTGTTGTTGCTTCTACCCAGGCCTGATTGCTACACTTAAATGTATTTCAAGACTTTACTCTGTTTTTTTTTGTTTTGTTTTTGTTTTTTACCAAGCCCACAACATTCCAGATGTGATGATTGATATACATGGATTGTTTTTTCTTGATGAAAGAAATGAACTTTCTTTTCTTATATCTCATAAAGAACGTTTAAATGATTAATTCACACATACATGTATATCATGCACAGAATAATTATAATAGATATGATGTTTACTGTAATTTGCTCTCTTGGACCAAATATTAAAGGATAATGGAAAACTAATATGAATAAAATGGTACCTCTGTTTGGCAGTGTTCCTATTCAAAACAGAGCAGTATTCAAATTTGATAGCAACATTGAAATACACTAACAGCTAGTAAAGAAGCTGTTGACCCCTTCCATAAGGGACTATGTGGTAGATTCTGACAGCCCTCAAAACGCTAAACAAGTGGAAACAAAATCATCATTTTAGCAAACATTGTCAGAGAGTCTAAATTCAGAATAAAAATAAAATACACAGAATAGAAAGTAGAAACATCAAGACAGATGGCAACAAACAATTTTGCATCAGAGAAGTTCCTCTGATGTTCCTAAAGTTCATGCTTTAAAGGCTCAGAATCATAGCTTTGCTGTGCCCAGTTTTAAGAACAGAAAAATGTGAAATCAAAGTCCAAATATAGAACTCAACAAGGTCCATGCTTCTGGTAAATCCTTGAGTGTTACTGGATGTTACAAAATAAAAATAATAATGAAATAAAAATAAATAAATTAGGAAACTTCCATTGAAAACAAATCAGATCTCCCACACAAATGCATTAAAAATGCTATCAATTTGTTTTAGTCTTTGAATGAGTTTTAGCTTGACTTGCTGAATGAAAAGCTGAAAACAACACACATGCAGACAAATTTAATTTTAAGCTAAAGTTTTAAATCTCAGCAAGTGCTGCAGTCCATCCAGGGAGCAGGAACATCTGGCTTTCTCCATGGACTTGAAAAGCCACATGCTTAGTGCTGCTGAAAGCCCTCTTCCCTGATGTCTACTGGTGTAGATGCAGCTACAGCATCTGAGGACATCTGGGTCCTTAGATGTCCGAGAATGAAACTGCATAATCTCAGATTAAAAGTTTTTTGGATGCACTGTGTATCAGGACAACAACTTGATTTTTCCATCTGTGCATTAGAAGAAGACATCTTCAGACAAATTTTCAGTAGCTACTGAAAGATTTCATGTTTCTACTCCTACTGTAGCTGCTCCAGTAGGTCAATAAGAAAAGAATAAAAGCATAACTGAAAATATTGTCCTGGATCCAGCACAGTTGGCTGAAAAGTTTGGTTAAGTCACTAACTTCATAAAATAAAATCCAGAAAGAAAGGTGGCCAGTCAAAGTATATTCAAGAAAATATAAGAAAAATTACCTCATCCATCTTTCACTACTTGTCAGGGTATATGGTTAAAAAGAAAATGGCAGGATAATGAGTACTTATATATCATCAAAAGAAGAAAAAAATTTCAAAGGTGAGAGCTACACAACATTATTAGTGGTCTCTAGTGTATATAAGTTAATGCGTGTCATCCCAGGTTACATCAGAAAGAAGATAGGTGCTGTCAAACAGTATTTAGTTTGACATTAATTTTAATCCTAAAATTAGATTTTCAATTTAGAAATATTATCAAAAGAGTAGAAAATGTAATTAGTCATCCACTTTTGTTTCTAAAGGTCTTCTAGTTTACAATAAAGATTTTCTGTTTTATCTGAAGTCTGTCCTTCCTTCTCCCCCACCCTACTCCAAAAATCAGTGAATACACTGGTTGGAAACAGGATTAGGTTAGTATGTTCACCAACATACTTTAAATGTGGCTATGAAACAAAGGGATCCTTTAGTAACAAGCACTTCAAGACAGAGAAGCCAGAACATTGGTAAACAACTTATTTTTTCTGAATGAATATAAAATACCTTTAATTAAAAGAAGAAATTAAAATGTTCCATCAATTTTCCACAGACATCTTTTATATTTGCTAAATCAGGATTATTATTTTTTTTTGTCAAAGATTTCACAGCAAAATAAAATGTTCTTAAAATAATTGGTACCCATTATTTTCATGACTAAATGTATTTTGTTTGCTTTGTTAAACAGCTTTGTAAGAAAATTGTTTCCAACTCCCCTTTCAGCTGTGTTTTAAAGGAAACAGTCTAAAGCCTGGAGAGAGTTTTGGGCATTGCATGCTGACCCTAAGCATTCATCCTTTGCAGTCCACATTCTGACACCTCTGAGTATTGCTGAAAAGAGATTTAACATGGCTGCTCCAGAAGTTGCCATCTTGTCAGAGTATAGTTTGTGTTAAGTCACTACAGAAACAATAGTGCTTTATACAAATTACATGGGGAAATTGTAACAAACAAAGAGACCCAAAAGCTGACATATCAATGCTTCGTGTTGCCAGGGTGTCTGTAGCACAAAGCATGACCTTTTTCTCACCCTACATTTTCAGCTCTTTTACATTTAGTTTTATCTGTTACAAGTAAGCAGTGCTTTCTGTTTAGATCTTCTGACCTTTGGGAAGAATTAAAGATTTCACCTTAGTCTGTTCTGTTGTCAGATTAAATAGTTGAAGTAAATGGAGAGTGAGAGATGATACCCGAAGCTCTACTGAGTGCACAGAAGTGCTGAGGGGATATTGAGTCTCCCAGTCCATGCAAACTCACTTAGCCTTTTTCTAGTCTTAGTCTACAAAGTATAGGATGTATACACCGTCCCAGGAAACCTCTGAAGAGGGAAGAGGGATTAATACTTTGTGTTTCTGTATGGCTTGACTGGACAACTTTTTGGTGGAGTCAAATTATGTACTGCTCCAAAGCAGTGCTTTGTCTGCAGTTTCAAGAATAACAGAGCCAAAACAAATGTGCCATCTCCTCTCTGTCATCCTCTATTTGTTTTCCCAGGTATACCTAATACATAAAAGATAACTTGGTCTTGAGGGTAGGTATTACCCCAGTGCTCCTCAAAACTGAGACTGTACATGTGCCAAGCTTTCCAAACTCAGAGTGAAAATGCCTAAAGATGCACCTTTAGAGGATTTCAGATGTAGACTTAAATGTCTAAATTCTTGTCTATGTTTCATTACTAGTATTTAAACGTGGTGGGGTTTTGTTTGCTCATTTTTTTTGTTTATTCTTATTTTAAATATTTGTATTTTCTTTTTAAAGGTGGATGTTTGGTTTTCTGTTTTGAAGAGGCTGAAGGTGTACCTACCGGGTCAGGAAACCTGACTTTTCTCAGAAAAGCAATTGATTAAATGGTTGTATAGTATGAAGCAAAACTAAAATCACAACAGATTTACACATGCGCAATTAAAACATTAAAACACAATCAGGGCACATTTTAGTATTGCAGAGCTGGGTGAAACTGTAAAAATATAGGGGAAAAGGTTGCTTTATCCAAGTGTTTTACGAAGTACTGTAACAAAATGTCTAGCAGTTTCAATAGTATGACAGTACTATTCTCAAACAGTCCTTCAACAAAATATGACTTATTTCTGTCCTTCTCTATCATTATCTAACAATTTACTGTCATTATTCTGAAATTTTGGCTTGTATTTTCTCTCTATGAATGATGATCCAAATGGATATTGGGGGCAGGAAAGTGTAATTTCAACAAAATGGCATTTGAGTGTTTTTTGTTTGTTTTTGTTTTAAAAAATCCAACAAACCATTTTTTATATTTATTTGTTATCCAATATGGCATACTCAAATGCTTGAGAAGGCTTGTGTATTCATCACTGGAAAAAAAACTGAGGATTTAAGCATTCTATGGATTATTTTTTAGCTCCACAGTCAAAATATTAGTAATCTCACTTAAATTTATATGAAAAAGACAGCTGGAACGTTTTGCTCATCACAGTGAATTTAATTCCAGTAGATTTCAAAGCACTTTCTAAACTTAAAATAATTGACTATTGCAATATACCTATCTCTAGAGAAAAACATAATCAGAAATCAAAAGCTCAAATGTATTCAAGTGTTATTAAATTAACTACGGATGTTGTCTCTTTCACTTTCTGGTGGTTACTGCATAAAAGCAGTATTCTGGTATCTGGATCAAAGAGCGCAGTTGATGCAATTATGGGATCAGCTTTTGATAAATGAGCTGCATTATCCCATATACCTGTAGAGATGTGTAGAAATCAAAGAGAGAGCACAGGTGGAGGTTTTTTAAAGAGCACTGAGTCAGATGAGAAATATGAGTTATTTAAAAAAAACAAACAAGACTACCCCTAACAACTGAAAACCTTTCCATAGCACATTAAGGAAAACTGTACTGTGATGGAAGTTCTGTTTTGGATAACACATATTAGAGGTCATATAAAAGCATAAACAAGAATTAATTCATGTTTCTAAAGACAGTAGGCAACTTTCTAACGACAACAACAAAAAGTGTTGTATTCAAAAATCAGTCATTTAAGATTTGGAACATACTCTGTTCCAAGATAACTGGAAATTTATGATAGATTGGAGGGGAAAAAGTAAATATCTGGTGATGGTTCTACAGTAAAATGGTCTATATCCATAATATTACATGTTTCATATCATATGTGTTTATCATTATACCACTGCATGTTTATCTGTTAACTTGTAGTGTTAATTCAAAAGACTGTGTGAAATTATAAACACAATTGGGTAGAAGAAGACAGAAAAAAATGTAAATAGAAATAGAATTCTCAAACAGAAGAAGCCCAAGTAAAAAAGGGTGAAATGCTTATCATTTTGCTAAGTTTGTAATTTTGTTCTCATCCTAGCAGGAATAGCGGAAAATATTCAGTGAAATGAAATATTATAAAACTACTTTCAGCAACCCATTTTATTAAATGGGAAATGGGTCTCATCAAACTGAATTTACTGTATTTTTGAATTTCTAAATCTGGCCGGTAAAGCAAATTGGTGGATCTAATGATTGAAAAAAATATATATATGCAAAACACTTTTTTAAAAGTACTATGAATTTGTTTACTTTTAGATGGAAAAATATTAAAAGAACAAATAAGTAATAGCAAATAGAAGAATGATGCTAAGGATTAGAGTTAACAATTCCATACCACTGAGTCACAGAAACCCACTGAAACAAAGTACTTTTTAATACAGATAGACTACAGACCATGACTTCAGACTGGCAGACAATAGATACATCTGTGTAATCAATTTATTCATGTGAAGAATGATTTTTACCTGAATCTCCTCATCATCATTATGTATGTGCTCAGCTTCACGTTGGCCTGTGCTATTTGCAAAGTACATTGATAGCCAGTGGAAAATAACGCAGTGAACTAGGCATGTGCCTTACTCTGAACTACCACAGTGATACTTTGCAGAAACAACTGATACCATTCTAAGATCAGGGTAGCAGTGAATGGAAAATGGGGAGCTGAGTTCATGTTCAGTATCTTTGCCCTTTACTAATTACTCTAGTTGTACTTACATGCTTTTAGTTACATTACTAATATAAATAGTCTAACATTGGACTCACTCCTGACAAACTTATATGTGAAAGGCTATTAAAAATTTTACAGAAAGTTTTCAGAAAATATGTATGAAATACCCATGGGTACTAGGAATGTCTTAATGTGAGAACTCAGTCTCAGAAGATTTAAGGGTGACTTGATTATTCTGCACAAGTACTTTCAATGACACAGAATACTGGATTCTGAAGGTCACTTAAATCTAACATAATAAGAAGCTAGGAAAAACAAACAAACAAACAAAAAAGGCATATGTTTGTTTTTCCTGCCATATAGCTGCACAAAGCTCCTGAAAACGATCCCCCTTGGGGTAAAGGGTCTTTCTGACCCAGGTTGTCCAGACATATTAATGAATGACTGCTATGGAATAAACAATGTAACCCATATTATCTTGGAAGAAGCTAGTTGTGATCCTGAAGAAGATGTAGTCTACCTAGGAAAGGTGCCTTTCATCTCAGCACAGATTGGGTCAACTCCTGTACTAATCTACCTTTTGAAAACTAGAGAGACATGACAAGATATTTTAGGTTAATTAAGAAAGCATGTGAAGAAAGAATGTTAAAATCATAAAGACTGTTCCTCACTGGCATTATACTCTGTTCTCTGTCAAATCATTGAAACATTTTAACTTCTTTTCCCTCTATTAAATTAAAAAAAAAAAAAAGTCTTTGCCTTTCTCTAAAGAATAATTCTGTTTATTTCTGATTTTAGTACCTTGAAAAGCAATACCACAAAATATTGCAATTATTTAGAAGATACATTTCCTCAACTATCAACATTTTTTTTAGATTTTAAGTTGTTTTTTTTTAATTTGATTTTTCTGTTTTCATTAAATACATATCTTCTTATATATCAAGAAGAATCATTTCAAGTCTGTGAAGTTACACTGGTACAAAGTATAGAACCTTTTTCATGCATTTGATAAGCCTGATGATTTTATAGAACTTGATTTTGAGAACAGTTTAGAAGAATTATTGCTATATTTCACACTCCAACAGTGTTTACATTACAGTGAGTTCGTATTTGATGTCATGTAACATTATAGGCATTAATTTGGTTCAAATCAGCTTGGAAAGTCTCACTTACATTAGACTGGCCAATTCTACTGGAGCTTAATGGTACTTGTTGCTTCAGGGGTTTTCTAAGATTAAAAAATTGTCTTTCAGTAATATGCCTTATAAAAATGATCACCATACTGAAAATTAAATATCACATTTTAAAGACAAACAGCAATGAATTTTAAACCCTTTTTCATACAACTTGTTCATTTAAAAAAAAAAAAATTACAAGTAATACACATTGTGATATACTTTTCAATCATGACTTTCGATTCTGATAATCTGTATTTTTTTTACTGCGTACTTGTTCTTGAAGTTCAACCACAAGTAGACAAATTACAATTAAAGACCTTGATTGTAATACCTCTCTATATATAATTTGAGCGTATTTTTCCTATCTACTTTGTGAATACATGAAGAAGAAATTTCTCAATGAAATTTCTCTTGCTCAAATACAAGGCTAAGTTGAAACTTAGCATTAGAACAAAAATGAACAAAAAAAACATTTTCAGTGTTGTGGGTTTTGTTTGTTTCCTCAGAGTCTAATTGTGATTTATTTATTTTTTAATGTAAAGCTTATGGGATCTCAGTCTGGGAATCAGAGTGTATGACTGTCAACTTCTTAAATTCTAGGTTTGACATATTCTGGACTATGAGTAACTGCAAAAGGAGAAGCACTCTGATGAGCTAAATCTTTAACTGACATGGAAGTGAGGAATGGTTGACATGTAGTTTACAAGATGCAGTTGGATTGTTAACGTGCTTGTGATGAACACAACACCAAATTTCCAAACAGAGAAAATTACACCAAAGAGTAAGTCCTCTCAAAGTTTCTATTTGGAGGGTTGAAACGTCTTGTAGTATAATTTATATTGGAGATTGGGCCCAGCTCTATAAACTGTGATGTTAGCTCTAACATTCAATTTCTTTTGCAGTCCTTAACTAGAGCTTACAAAAGCTTTATGCCCAAGTTGTACACAGAGCCTGCCTTTACCATTTTGATACTATTTGTAAAGAAGGCATTTCTCCAGACAGAAAACAGAGAAAAGTTTCACTGTTGAAAATTACAAAGGTTGAGCAAGTTAAGAATAAAGTTTATGCACAATTTATGTAATAATAATAAAAAAGAGAGCAAAAGCTAAACTTTTCTTCTCCCTTCTGAATGAGGAAAAGTATCTTCTAAATTATTTTAATTGATCCAGTCTTAAGTAGTTGTTGGGGGTGGGGGATTGTTTGATTGTTTGTAATTTTGTTTGTTTGTTTTTATTTGGTCATAATCTTTCCATGATATTTCAATAAAGAAACTGAAACATATCAAATTAAATAGCCTTTTAGGCAGATGTATATCCAATGTAGAAAATGAAGCTATCATAAAAGAGATAGAGTACAGCATAAAGAAACCATAAAAACATATCCAGTAGCAGCAAATACATATTATATCCAAACAACAATTATAAAATATAAAAATCAGCTTTCTGTTAAGAATAATACAAAAGACCCATAATCTCTAATCTAGCTATAAACTCTTACCTATCTATAGGAAAACAAACCATAAACGTTTTCCAAGAAGACCTTTGCTATTTCTAGAGGTTTTTGATTGAGGATTGTTGGACTTTCTTTTTTTGAGGGAAGGGAGGATATGGAAGGGAAAGAGGGGTTAAAGGACTGCTTGAATATATCTAGTTCTTTGATTTTGTTTTAAAATTGAAAATATTTATTTAATAATAATTAATTAATATTTAAAGGATATTTATTTCAGGTTATAGTGTTTAAGAAAACTATTTCCTTAGTTAAAAGCTACCTAATGCATATTTTAAGTAGCCACAACAAGCAGATATGGGAATAATTTAATGACAATATTCAACATCCAATGAACAAAAATAATTTTATCACTTTTTCTCTGTTCAGAGCAGGACAGTTTGGTTAGGCAGTTTATCTAGAATCCTGGCTGACAAAGAAATAGGCCACACCGTTTTGTGTGTGTGTTTTTCCCAATTCATTTTTCCAAATATGGAACCAGGTAGGAATCTGTGTCTCATATTTCATGTGTGTTTCCTCATGAGAAGGTGAGAGTGCCCTTGAGAGTTTCTTGATTTCTGTGTAATTTTTTTTTCAATTTTTGCAAAATGAATAAATAAATAAAATCCTCCCCTCCTGTTAGCATTCCTCAAGCCATAAAATACCTTCCGAGGTATATAAAAAAAAAAAAAAAAAGGAAAATGGGAAGGTGTTATGATGAGAAGTCAGGTTGATTTTAGAGAGAAGATCTGTTACTGCAGTGAAGTACAAAAAAAAAAATAAATAATTGAAAGCTATGCATATTTAATAGGTCAGATAAAAACAAAGCTACTTGGAAAGCATCTATGGACATGACAACTTAAGCATAGGGTCCTTTATTTTTTCTTTTTAATTTAAGAATATGCCATCTCTGTCTTTGCATCCTTTATTAAACATACTTAACTTTTGCCTCAGTGAAGTAAAAAATAAGGGTTTCATTAATCTCTTCTTTGTCAGAAGTACTTGACTCCTAAGAAATCTCTTTATAGCTATTACACTCAGATACACTCAAACTGTTTGTGTGCTCTGCTTCTATGCTTCATCACCCACGAGGAGCTATAAGTCATTAAAACTCTGCTAAAACAGTTTTCCTAACTTCTGACTGTTTGGTGGTTTCATTATTAAAAATGATAAAAAAAATAATGGAAACATTGAATCCCTAAAAGGTTGTGCCTGAAGTCCAATAAGACTCATTATAATAAGTCTAATAATGCTCGATGCAATTTAGCATGAATATTATTTAAAAGCTGCTATGGTAGAAGTTTGCATGTAGGGTCTATGTTACTGTTAATGCTAAACTGCTGTCGTTGCCTTATACTATATTTTGTCATTCATTAATTATCTAAGAATTTTATATATTTTTATTACACATAGCAAGATTTCATTCTTCAGGTGCCAAAAGTGGAACATTAGTAACATGTAGGAAATCAGAACATTTGCAGCAAAGCTTCCATAGCACTGTGGGAGTTCTGCTTTGATCTTGCTGTAATTAGTTGCCTTCAAGTACAAATGAAAAACTCACAAAATCCTTTATTACTTATACCTATTAGAGTGGATATTTACGATTCTGTGGTTCAGAACTTGTTAGTTTTGAACACTTACGGACTCTGAAGAAAGCTATGTTTTGCTCCTCTCTCTTGCTCAGTTCTTCCATCTACTTAGTTTCTGCTTTATTCTCTAAAGCAGGTCAATCATTAAGACCAATTTTGCTTTTGGAAGGCTTGTATCACTCACCGCTGGATCCTTACAAATGAACTATTAATGTGCAAGTACCAAGATCCTCCATTCCCCCACAGTTGGCACTTCATCCCTGAAGCTTAGCCTTCTAACACTTTGATACACACTGCTGGCAACCTCATGGTTTAGAAAAGTGTTTTCTAGCATCTGAAGATTCTGTGTACATTACATGGCCCATCTATCAATGACTTTCAGGTTATTAATTGCTCATAAATGTTCATGAATTTGTGTCACTCTGATGAACCTGTTAACTTGCATACAAGCTATTAATTATTCATTTGTAAGTAATTATGCTGCTGATTTTTGCATCCTCTGTAGCTCATTATGTAAACTAAACATGTTAACAGTCCCAATACTGATTCAGACTTGAGATACAGCTCTCTGTGACAGCAGCTAAAGGCTGTGAGATCAAAGATTTCTATAACAAAGTAAAAATTAGCTATTGATGGAAAAATCTTTGTAATAGATGAAATGAAAATATTTGTTCAGAAATATATTTACAAATATTTTACAAATTTTTACAAATATTTTTTATTATTTATATTATTATTTATTATTTACAAATACATTTTTTTTTCTGAAGAAAAAGCATTTAAGTGAGACAATAACTTCTGAAATAAAATCTCTCTTTCCAAATAAACATCATTGACAAGGACATAGTAATCTTAACAGTGAGAAAATTTCATATTTGCAACTGTAATTGTTTTAAAGTTTCTGCTACTTAAATCCAACCACTCTTCTTGATTTGAATTTATGGGTTTCTATTCATACTGTACTGTTAGGAACTGATGCGAAAGTATAAGAAAAAATATATCTGTGAATCTTGGGTGTGAATTTCCTGAAAGTCACAACTCCTTTGTATCGAGGCTCTTTACAGCACTGTGGTCAGGGATATTTGCTGGGCAAGGCTCCCAGTGACTCCGGAATAACCTAGGGGCAGACCACAAAATAGGGAAAACGAACAAATCACAACCTGTTCTCTTCTCATTTTTCTTGCTGCAAATTGTCAGATGATCTTCTGCTTAACCAACATATGAAAGAAATGTAAGAAACACGTATTTGTCAATTCACTTGTTTTCTTTTTGTGCATACTAGATAGCAGAGCATTTTGCCATTTCGTGTGTATTATCTACTAAAGGACTGGTGTACTGGTACACTGGTAAGTGTTCACTGTACTGCATGGAGACAATCCGCTTCCAATTTGCAGTACAGGCTTTTACAGTTGACAGTGTGCTTAAAGTCTTCAGTTATACAGAGGAATTTAATAGTTTAAACTACATAACGTTTCCACTTTCTTTCTTTGGAGTAGAGCCCTATTAACTTGAGAATGTGTTCTTTTATTTAATAATAGAAATGCTTGTGAATATACTCATTACGACAGGAATAATGAGTATTTGCTACTAAGTATTGTAGCATTGTGTATAATTCCTGGATTGTAAAAACTTTAGACAATTCCTAGTCTATATGCATGTTCAGGGTACCTACCAAGCTGGTGTAAGACTTCAGCTACAAGGATTATTTAAAAAGTAGGAAATTATTATTTTTTTGAAATTGTAATATTTTTGGCAGCGAGGCTCAAAAGTACAATTTAAGCATTTAAAGTACATATAGGTACTTTTGAATAATAACAAAACAGATTCATCAGAGATTTATTACCAGCCACCACATAACACCTGTCAAAATACTCTTCCTTTTGACTTGAATCATGGACTATCCTGCATTGAAAGGGACCCACAAAGATCATCAAGTCCAATTCCTGGTTCCACACAGGGCTACCTAAAATCAGACCATATATCTGACAGCATTGTCCAAACACTTCCTTAACTCCAGCTGGCTAGGTGCGATGGCCACTGCTGTGGGGAGCCTGTTTCAGTACCAGACCACGCATCTCAGTGAAGAACCTTTCCCAATACCTAGTCTGAACCTCCCCTGTTGCAGTTTCATGCCATTCCTTTGGGTCCTGTCACTGTCCCAAGAGGGCAGAGCTCAGCGCCTGCCCCTCCTCTCCTATCATGAAGGAGCTGTAGGCTGCCATGAGGCCTCCCCTCAGTCTCCTTTTCTCTAGGCTAAACAAACCAAGTGACTTCAGCTGCTTCCCATTCATCTATTACAGCCCCTTCACCATCTTTATAGACTTCCTTTGGCCATTCTGTAAAAGTTTTGTGTGTCCTTCTTTTATTGTGGCACCCAAAACTGCACACAATACTCAAAGTGAGGCCACATAAGCAGCATAGAGTAGAGTGAGACAATCCCTTCCCTTTACCAGCTAGTATTGCTGTAGTTGATGTTCCCCAGGATACAGTGCACCAGTCTTAGTGATGTTTATTAACTATCTTCATTTGTGACTTTGCATCAGTCAAGTAACTGTAAGATGGTTAGTTTACATAATGAACAGCAGTGCAAGAAGCAAAATCTTCATTTTAATTAATTAGAAATTAATATTAATGATTTACACGTATACTAACAAGTTCATCAGGCTAACGTACTATAAATGCCAGAACATTTGAGAAGTTAACAACCAAAGTAATACTAGTGCCTGGTAGTAGAAAGCTATTTTTATACTCTACGGTCAAAGTACTGCTGTCTACATCAGAATTCTAGCTCTAATGAACTGAGTGGCCTGTGACTTTAATAAAACACCAAAGATAGACTTCAGATCAACCTATACTGCAAGTTTCTCACAGGAATAAAGAATAACTCATAATTTGTAATCTGAAATGCATTCAATGTTACAAAGTGATATAATATCAGTACTAGTACAGTACTAGTATATTTTTTCTATTTTTAAAAAATAAATACTGTTGTTCAAATTTCAGAAAATCTCCAGATGTGAATAAAATCTTTTTTTGATGAACAGGTGTGAGAAGTATGTGACGTGTAGCTTCTTTAATAATGTATAGAAGATACTAGATCTTTCTATTTTCACTTACTCAGTTTCACATATATTTTGGAAGCAGGAGACTGTTTTCCTGTGGAAAAAATACTAAGAGAACTGTCCTGTTGTATACACATCTAACGAACCTCTTGACTGAAACACAACTGAAGTACAGAGCTACAAGGGACAACTAACCCTTAAACATTAATAAAAATAGGTACTTGTAAAAATGCCTCAAGTGAGATAAAAACTGAAGGCAAGCTCCTGTTACTACCTACTCCAGCAAACCCACACAGTAGATAGCTCTTTTGAGTGAGTCTACTGGAGAAACAAAAAAAAAAAAAAAAAAAAAAAAGCAGCTTCAGTTTGTGCTCACACCTTTCTTTACTCAAAAAAACATACTACCATGGGATTCACATCAGAGAACAGGCTTCATTAGTTCCAGTTCTATGGTTTCATTGAACTACTTGTGCTTTTCTTGTTTTTGTCTGTTTGTTTAACCTAAATCCTTAGTGGCTTAATTCTACGTCGTCATATTTATTGGCCAATAATGGTAGTTTTGTTTTCAATTTATGAGTGTTTTACATTATTTTAATTGACATTTCTGGGCTTTTAAATTATTTGTGCATGGAACTCAATCTCAAAGGGTTTAATTTAGCTGTGTGTAAAATTTGATGAATGTACAGAAGAATATGAAAGAATAAAAACAAAGATCTTGATACAAATCTCACAACACAGGAACTGCTCCCTAAAGGGGGATTCTTTCAGGCAGATCAGTGTCTTTCTCTGTTGAAGTCAATGGAGCTACGGTAGTTTACACCTCCTGAGGATCAGGATATACACCATTAATACCTGATCCAAAGCCCACAGAAATCATTTGCTTTTAGTATTGTGACTTCATGGCTAGAATAATCTGCTGGTATTTGTGAGCCTTCTGTTTAATGAGTTCTGACATGTTTGTCAGGGAGCCTGTGATCGTTCCTTGCCTAAGGTAAATCTCTGAAGAACTGCTTCTCTCCTAAGATGCTCTTATAGCCGTGCACACCTTAATGACTGCTGGATATAAACAGGCAATCCATCTATTGCATTTGAGCAAATGTTGACTATTTTTTCATTTTTTTCCTCCTGTTTCTCTTTTTTTTTTTTTTTTTTTTCTCTTTGTTTTTCTTTTTCCTGAGATAGATCTCAGATAGTTTTTGGCCACTAATAAGTGGCCAAAGTGGCAGAGGCTGACATTGTTAATTATGATGCATATGTGAAAATAATAGTGAAACCTAATGCTTAAAAGGTAAAACTTAACAATATTTGTTTAGTAACAACTAGAAGAATCTACTATGTAATTTGTTATTCCAGCTACTTGGGGAAAAATTGAATTTGTTTGTGCTTTTTACCCTTAGGAACAGATGGAGCTACATAGCTTACATATATGCTTCTGGAGCTATTTGAGAAAATGATCCTGCTACTGCAAGTGAAAAAGTTATCCTGAATCTTGGCTGAAATGGGTTACAGAGCAGCAAAATCATAGCATAAAACTGAATAAGAGATGGCTCAGCATATGCACTTAATTGGTTTTGATTGTCTTAAAATACAAACATTTCACAAGTTGTTAAGATACTTGTTCTGTGAAACTTGCTTGTGAATCTCATGAGACCACTAATTCTATTATGACATTGCTACATTCACTTCTCCAACAGGATTCAGCTATAGTATTTTGGTGCTCATACTTCCAGTACCAGGCCTGGGCAACAGTAAGCAGCATGCCAGACACTGAGAGCTTGAGGAAACAAAAACTTTTCATAAAGATTCTTTTCTTTTATTTCAGAATTATCTGGCAATACATGTCACTCATTAAATATATGTAGCTTATCACTGTTTTATCAGATGACTGATGTGAACACCTAGCAAATATTTTTGAGAGTTTCTGTTTTGTTTTGGTGGGTTTTTCTGTTTGTTTTTTGAAACTGCTAGATAAAAATAAAAAATAAAAATGAATTCAGTGTTGATGTTTCTGGATTCCTACTGAATGTAGGAAAAAAAAATCACATCATCCCTGTATCTTAAAATACAGGACATAGTGTTTTTATCTCATCACATCAAGATGTAATGACTATCTGTTACTGTACCAGAAATTTTTACGATATCAGATTATCTTGTTGGATCTCAGAAAATACATTAATGAGTTAATGATAGAATGGATGACTTTGTCATTATATTTTGTTTATTCCTTTTTTATTAAAATTCTTTTTTTTTGATAAGTGAAATTCTCGGCCAACTATCAATGCCAACATGCACTCATCAGACCCAAGAATACAGTTGCCAAATCAAACAAATAGCACCATTAGAATGCTTTTCTTGTTTCACTTGGTCATGAGCAAGATATTTGCAGTTACTGATGTGTTGATGACCTTAAGCAAGTCTCACACATTGAAGATGTAATTATCTAATTTTTCCTGTAAATTCAATGTGACAAAAGATATTGAATACTGTCACATTTAAGGTTAACTCTAAATTAGAGTAATGAAAATTAGAAAGAAAAAAAAAATAAAAGAAGAAGTGAAAGCACTGTGGAAGCACTGTGGAAGCATTGTTTCTTATCCTGTCTTGATGACATTCGTGCTCCAACAAGCCTTTTTCTAAACTCCTGTGCAAACATTCTACTATTCTTCATCTCCAGGTATATAACACATCATAAATGGTATATGTCACTGAAATTTTCAGTAGCTTAGGGAAAATGAAATATTTTGCAAGAGGTTCTGAGTGGGATTTTGATAAAAATGTTTATAGATTCCTAATGCGGAGATGAAAACACTGGCATGACAGAAAAACATCTGACTCTCCTTGGATCTAGAAATGTCTGGATCTCATAATTAATTCTCTTTAAAGGAGGAATTAGTTTTACTTATGCAATATAGTTTTTACTTTGTGGGGAAATAATGATACCAAAAGCCCAGAACAGGACATTTGCACTGAATTTAATTGCTGAAATTAATTTCAGGAGCATGCAGTTCCCACTAAATATCCAAACAAAAAGAGAGAGGGTCCTGGGAACTTGAGAACAGTGAATTTATGATAGTTATAAGATGATTTTCCTAGTTACTAGGGAGCTTAGGAGCTCTGTTTCTACAGTAGCATTGCCAAAGCATGTGGTGAACAGGAGACTGGTGTGTTCTAATTTCATGGCAAGCTGCCATTCTGTCTGCCAATGAACTGAAGAGGAAAAAAACAAACAAACAAACAAACAAAAGTGAGTAGTGATATATAAGCTGTTAGAAAAGTAGGCAAATCTTCCTAAAACATAAAATGATTTCATGAAAGACAAATCTTTTGAGTCAAATTGTATTGTCCCACTTGATAACCATAAGAAAAACAAAATTGCTCATGCCTCAAGCTCATGGGTGCAAAGAGTAGGAGAGCATCTGAGAATCACTTATGCATTTACTGTATGTTTCTTTGGGGCAACAGACTACTTTGTATTAGTGATAAGTTTTATTGATGAGGATGTGGCATGGTAATACCAATAGTGAATTGAAAATAAGATATTAAGATACTTTTTTTGTTTAGGTTTTTAATATTCCTGCAACTCAGTACCTGTAAAACACAGGTATTAAAAACACAAGTATTATTTCCCTACTTCACTGTGAACTTGGGAGGATAAATAACATTTTGTGTGTGTGTTCCCAGTATGTTGGTTTTAAACATGTTCCTAATCTAGTTGTTTGTTTTTTTTTTGTTTTTGTTTTCAACAGCAGCAAGTAAACTGGCAGAGTGAACACTGAATCATCTTCAGTGTGAAGAGCTAAGTCAGATGAATACTGAAATAATATGTACTTCTCTTTTGTTTCTTCTGCTGATTCATAACTCAGATTAGTAAGGGGATTTGTGAATTCTGTAGAATTGTAGATTTATTTAATTACAATACAGTGCATGGACATAAACCTCTAATGAAGATATACAACTTTAAGGTGGAAAGTTACAGTAAGCAGGCTGTTTAAGACACACCACATCTGTTTAAGACCTTCCTTACCCCTTTGACATAAACCAATAATAGAGGCATCCATTAATGTGGATGCAACAGTAGAGTTTTATGGCTGCAATAGTCCTTCGATGGGGAGTAAAAGGAAGAAATGTGCTTCCTTTGCTGAATCACCAGCTAGGAGCCACAACATTTTTAAATATGCCTCTTAAATCTACCGTTTTTTTGTTTTAAATGATTACTTCATGACCTTAAAAATACCATCACAAAGTTTCTTGGCTTTGTTGTTATTTACTTGCAAATACAGTCACTTTAATGCTACAAGTATGTATTTTATGCACCTTTTTTAATAAAGATTGAGTTTGCAGCTAGAAACCTTTTGAGATTTGAGGAATATATACAGTATCTAAAATATCTAATCCTTCCTTCCCCTTCCTTCCAAAAATAGTCACTCATTGGATAGTTAAGTTATTTTAAGAAAACTGAGAAATATCATTACTGTTTCTATTGTTCTGGAAAAATATCTTGTTACAGCACTTCTGATATTTGTAAAACTACTATATTAAAAATATGAGATTATTTAAGGTCAGCAGGAACAGGAAAAAAAAAAAAAAAGATATATGCCTTGTAAAGCTCACTGTAGATATGAAAATAAACATCCAGAATAAAGGCACGAGCTTACCAGAGAAATATAAATGATACAGATAATATTCTGCAGAGACAAACAAAATCCCAAATCTGATAAATTTTGTATTAGAAGAAAGATTATGGCAACAAAGGGCAAGACTAGAGTATTTTTTTTTACTTTATTTTATTTTTACACTTAAAATAGTTGAAGAGTTTCATAAACACTTTTTCATGATTGACTTTAAAGTGTCACAAGTGGGACTGAGCTCTACATAAGGTTGGGGTAGAGGACATATACAGAAAGTTCTACCCTTTTTAATGTTCTTAGTGTGCATCTTCTATTTTACGCCTCCAAAGATAACAGACAAATTCTCTTGCATGCTTTTCTCCTTCACTATTGAGAGAGGTCACCTGTAGCATTGATCCTGGAAATAGCCCCTCAAGGGAATCATTCCCCATAGACATGGATCTTGTTGTGTTAGAGCTATAATAAAAGCATGTTTTCTAAGAGAACATGTATTTAATTATACATCAGGTCTACATTGTTTAGGTTTAGAAAGGTACTCTGAGGCTGAAGTTTGTTTCTAATCTAAAGTGGAGGGGACTTTTTTCTTCCCCTTCCAAATTTTATATCAAGTGCTATGTAAAATCTTAAAATGAAGGTTAAAGCTATGCTTATGTTGATCTTAGGTTAGAAAAGGCTTGAAAATAAGTGTCTTCCAAGCTCTTTCCTTATTCGTTAAACTTTTGCTGTGGAACAGGTTGCAATAACAAGAATCAAGATTCTCACAACTGATTAACTTAACAAAATGTCACTTTTTTTTTTTTTTTTACATAAACAAGCATTACTTCAGTCATCTAGTGTATTGATCCTCTTTTGCTGCTTTGAAATATCATGATATCAGTCTCCATATGCGTATTTCCTTAAAAGAAGTTAAAAAGAGAAAGAGAGAAAAAACACTGAAAGTTGCCGAATGATTTCAAAGTCTGCAGAATTGATGTGGGCATTACTTCATTAGGATTTCCCTTACAGAGAAGGATTAATTTTTTTAGATTAACTTAAATCTAGGGTAAATACTGAAGATACTGAGGGATTAAATCAATGTTACCGTTTAAGTCTTCGAGTATCAAAGTGACGATTATAGCAGAATAAAGAGCAAAATTACTCTTACTGAACAGCTTCTTAGTAGGTGTGTTCAACCTTTTCTTTTTTTTATCAGATAATTAGGGATGTTTTCATAATCTTTGTCTCTTTATTCTAATACTTCTTCTGTACTAGAAAGACTGAGATAGGAAGAAAGAAAGAGGAAAGAAAAGCAAAAAAAAAGGATGAAAGAAAAAAAAGTCTTGCAACATCTATGCAAATGATCAGTTTCTTCTTAACATAACCTGGTTCCATCCTCCACTACACTTTTTATTTTGTTTTCCTTCCAGTACTCATGGATATTTGCTGTTTACAAGAATTTGGTATGAACAACTGTACATGGAAAAGAACAGTCAAACATTTTGACATAGGTGACATAGAATTTTGCTTCAAAGGCTGAAGCTGAGAGAGTAAGAACCCAAGCCTACGAGGTAAAACCCTTAGAATAGTTAAGAGAGTCTGTGCTGTCAGCTGCAACTGTGACTTTCCTGGAAAGGAACTGTAACTGAGAAAGGCACATTTCTTTTATCTTTCACTTTTCTATTCTCTTTCCTCCTGTATTTGTAGTCTGCCTCATAAGAAGACTGGACTAGACTCTAGCAACAGGACTAAAAGTGCCATCTCAAATATATTCCTTTCTCTACCCAGCAAGGGCACTTCAAATTCTTGGAGAGACCAGTTGAAAGGAAGGAAGAACAGGAAAGATTATTAAAATGGAGGTGTGTTTAAGGTTGTTTTGGGGTGGTTCATCAGGTGGCACTGTTTCATATAGTCAGTACATCTTTTCATGATGAACAATATACTTACTGTTTGAGGACTGCTATAGCTGTTTTGAGAATCAAGGTTTCTTTTTGAGGGAGGCTTTGTCAGCAGGCTTGAAAGCGCCCTTTGCCAGCATCATCCAGGCTGAAGCAAGTTCTGCAAGTGGATGCTGCACAGCGTTCAACTTCCTCCAGCTTCTGCTCCAGGGACTTGATGGCTGGCTGTTCAAGGGCTGCTGCTCAAGGACTTGTGCAAGTAAGCAAGGGATAATAGCACTATTAATGCTATGGCTCTCTGGAAAATATATCTTGCCCAAAGTACTTCTTTCTGTCATCATGGCTTTAAATGACAGGCATAACTGCATTAATGCAGTAGACTTTGCTGGGATACTTATTTCTGATGATCAACAGCACCGTCTGGAGCCAGAAAAGCCCATATTAAGGAGGCTAAGATTGATTAGGCCATAGTGTGAAACAGGGTGAATCATTACATAGCACTCTGAAACAGGTCTCTAGAGATGTGCCAAGGACAGTCTCTTTCAAGTTTCAGTGAGGATGTTGAAGCACTACTTCCTGCCTGTTGGGGTGCACGAGAGGTAGCCACAGATAAGAGCTACCAACTCTGTGGAGAGCAAAGGAAGGGATGGAGCTGGCTGCTCACTGCAGTACATTGTCCAAATGTTGCTGTGCCTTTGCAGACTGGCATTATAGACAGATCGTGCTGCTTCAGATGCTGTCTGGAAAATTGATACAGCCTTTTAAATCACCTGAATGCTTTGCCATCACTATTTGCTGAGCAGCATAACTCCAGGCATAATATGCTTATGGGGGTATTTTAATTCAGCAGGCTGATCCTGCCATCTCACGGTGGTGGCTGGGGAGAGCACTAAGCCTCCCCTGTTGTACTGCGGGCTGGGGCTAGGCCAGACGTACATGTATGTTTGGGCCTACGCCCAGGTCCACAGCCCACAGCAAGGCAGCGGGGCTATCCACGGGTCCAGGCCAAGGCTGAAAGCCGCCTCGAGGCCTGGGCGGCTTAGACAGTGGTGTCCCTGCTTGCTTCATCATTACCACCGCTTGCAGCTGTGGGCCAGGGCCGTGGGCTGAGCCACCACTGTTGAGCAGGTGCTTCAGATGAGGGCCCAGCCACCTGTGAGTGCTCTGCTGAGCTGATGAGCCCTCAAGGGTTTGGCACACGGACGCATGGGGCTTGTTTACCTCAGCAGCAGCACACCAGACTCCTGCTTGCATAGCCCACTACTAAGTGCAGTGGCAGAGGAGAAAGCTGTTCTGCAGCTGGGTGAGCCCAGAATGGCCTGCTTTGTTTATGCCTCATCCCTGTCTTTTCAGGGTAAGTGGAAGCAAAATATCATTTGTATGATGGGTTTCTTGCAAAAGGTGTCCAGTTACCTTGCATGCACCAGCAGAAATCAAAACGTGTGCGGTGCGGCCTCAGAGTGAAATGGCTGGCTTGTCCTGACAGCGTGCACTTCTGTATGGACATCATCGTTTAAATCCTCTGCCTATTGCCTACACCTCAAAAATTATATAGACTTCAAAAAATAACAGGATTGGTCTAAAGAGCTTGGATGTGATCACAAACTCCAATGATCTTTGGCCCTTTTGTGTAGGGGAGGAAGAAGAAAGAAGGGAAGCGGGTAGGCATAGGGGGATAAAAGCAATTTTACATTTCTTCCTTGTTTAGTTGAAGCACAAAATGCTACAACATTTCACTGTCATCTCTCTAATTAAATGTTATTCTTTATTTGTTAAATAGCTGGAATAGCATTTTGGCAGAAGGGGCTGGAAGCCTTTTTCAGCTATTTCTTTTGTTGTACCATATTCTTAGTCAATTAATTTTAGTCTTTCTGTATGTTACAGCTAATGTTACAATATTACTAGAATAGCAGTGCTTTCTCAGATATCTTTGGTATTATAAAATTAAAAATGATTAGAAATGGAAAGGGCATTTTCCATTAAATTCTTCATTATCTTTTGTAGAAACACGTAAATTAGTTTTGAAATCCTTAGCTGTTATTTCATGAATGAGTACTTTCTCTTGTCAGTAGGCATGTTTTGTTTTTGTTTTTTGTTTTTTTACTCTTACTATTAATTCCTATAAATCTGTCTTTTTTAAATCCAAATTTTAAAGTCAGTGTTTATTTGATATATATGTTCCTTTGATGTAAAATTTTGAATTCAGCATGTTAAGGAAGGTTTCCAAATTGTTTATAATATAGCTTATAAAATAGTGTTACCCTTACAAGCCTTTCAGATCATGACTTTATAGGGTGAGTTTCCAGAAAATTTGCCCTCTGGCCGCTCTTCTGGTGAAGAGTGTGAAAGCATGCCTGATTTTCTAATTTTCCCAAGGTTAAAAATCGTAGCTGAATAAATAATCTTCACAATTTTCTTTTACACAGAAAGGCATATAGTGTGTATATATTTATATATACGCTTTTTTGACACTATTTAAAACTGAAATTTTACCAATACTCAAGGTCATGTCACCAAAAGAAAAAAAAAAAAAGGAAAATTTACTTTTTTTTTTTTTTTGAAATTTCATTATACCAAAATAAAGAAATGTGGATAATATTATAATTGTCTTTTTCCTAGGTAAATTAGTCACTGCACCAAATTATGTAAGAGCTTCCAAATTGATATGCCTTGTTGTCATGGTATTAAAGAAATCAAAGACATTTAACATTTGAATTTTTTTTTTTAACTTTCTTTAAAAGATAGGCAATCTGTATACATGCGTTTGTCCAACTGGTCGCTCATTAGTTTGGTCAAAATTGGCTTGAGGTTTTAATGTTCTTAATATTCCTTTGAGTATGGAAGGAACTTAATCTGCATAAAGCATATTTAAGTTCATTATACTGAGCTCATTATTGTTCCTTCTTTTGTAACTGATACATCTGATACATGAGCTTGAGGTTTTTTGTTTGTTTGTTTATTTGTTTGTTTTTAAATTCAAGGGAATTCTTAGCAGACGCTGTTTTATCCGTTTTTTCTAGTGTTTTCTTTACAGGGTTTTCTTCTAAAATTATTTGTGAATTACAACTTCTCTACCTTTGAATATGTTCAGATTATGTGACAGAAAAAAAACTCACATACTTTCTTCAAGTTTTCTACAAAGTTTTAGTAACAGAAGTGAACCGTAATCAGTGTGTTTTCTTTCATTTCAGTTTGATTTTGATTGGGTGCCCAAGCTACTCTTGGTATAAAGTATTAAAATTCTTCGCTTATTCTTATGACAAGGTGTATGACCTTTCTCTTTTCTTGCATTATTATTCATCCTTTTTTGATAACATTGGCATGTTATTTCTAGTGCTCTGACATTCTTGGCATCCTGCCATGCTTTTTATGCTTTTGACCCAGAAATGTTAGAAAGGGAGGAATGTTTTTTAAGAAGTCTGTTCCTACAGGAAAGGTAAATACATTGCTTTAAAGAAACTACCTTTCTTCTACCATTAAGGCTTTTGTTTTGCTTTGTTACTTTTTTCCCCATGCCCCATGAAAAATTAATCTTGATGTATGCAGCTACATGTTGAGTAGTGGATTTGAAAATAATCAGTCAGTAGTTCTGGCCTGACAGTCTGTGAAGTAAATTTACAGCAAAGTCAGGTAGCTGTTGTGGCTGAAACTCTAAATTAAATCATATTTTACGTTCTTTTGTACTACTCCAAACAACAAAGTTCATTGTGATTGGTGAGATATAATATTTCAGATCCAGTTCTTACTATAAAACCTATGATTCTGAGACACATGATAGACTATTATCTGAACAATATTTCTGTATACTTACGTTATTTTGCAACAAAGAAAATCAGTTTCAAATATTTGAGATAACCCAATATAAATTATTTTAGGGAAAGATAAACGTCAAGCACACATCTTACATGATGCAATTAATAGAAAAATCTTTTTCTCATAATTCTGTTTTGCTGCTTTCCACATACTCAAATATAATGTGTAGGTACTGATCTAAAGTATTGTTGCAAATAAAGTATGGAATTCTTTATAATCTTTTTTTCATGAAGTATATAGATCACTGTGATTGTTTTGCTGCTTTCCACATACTCAAATATATTATTATATATTTTTATTAACTGCTTATTATTTATATTATTATTAACTGCTTACTCCAGGAAGGTTTTCAAGCACATACAGGTTAAACTGTCATTGACATTTTTGATGTTTTTTTCCTAGATAAGATCTTAAAATTCAACAGCATAGTGTCCTTAATTTATGCGTAGAGACATGAAGTTGTGCAAGGTGGCACAACTGACAGAGATTTGCAGAGTTCCTCAGCAGAAACATGTTTGTGCTTCTTCTGATCTGATACGTAGGTACCTGAATTAGGTCTGCACTTTTGTCCAGTGTATGCATGTGTATTCATGTCTATAATAACCTTTGGCAGGTGTGATAACTCCCTGACTTAATTCCTGCATAGGAGGAGGTGTGCACTCTTTGATTGAAAATCCAGAGGCTAGAGCATTTGCCCAGCTTGATGGGTGGTTCACATTAAACAGCTTCACCTGAACCAAATCTGAGAGGGGGATCTTCATTTGAAGATTCCTTTTCTTCCCTGCTATTTTCCCTATGCTAACTATTCCATGTTTTTTATTTGTGTGTGTGTGTGTTTTCGTTTGTTTTTTTCCTAATAGCAGGAATTTTGCTTTCTCTGCTATACAATGAAATAGCTTTGAAGAATGTTTCGCTACTGGTTCTAAACTCTAACTTCCCAGTTAGCTAATTCCCTAGCTGAGGTATAGTTGATGAATTTAAATACTCGCTGGTGGTGATAACATATATTTTCCATTTTCTAAATGATTTTTTTTTTCAGTTTGCTTCTGAGATGCTGAAAAAGCCAAAAAGACAGCATCTCTTTTCATGTCTATTATTTAGAGACAAAAGGCACTGAGGATGACCTACTGACCTACACCTGGTCAGATGTTTTGGGCATGCTCTGACCTCAGAGTTTGAAGTACTTTTCTAATTTTTATCTAATTTCTATTTGTCAGTGTATGTACCTTTAGACATCTAAGTTCCTCGCCTCAACCTGAGTCGTGGTGGACTTACATTCATTGGGGATCTGCAGGTGCGCAAGAAACCAAACATTTCTAGGGGCTGTCCAGGTGTCATCTGTATTTTCTATGTAATTTATACTTAAAGTGTTTTATTCAGCCAATTCTGGCTGTGTATCAGGGCAACACTTTTCAGTGCAATACAGTATTTCGCCAGTGAAGTGGCTAAAGAATTGTCAGAACAAGATGCACTGTATGGAAACTTCCAGTACCAAATACAAATAAATTCAGTAGAAATGAGTATTGCTTGAAAAAGATCTAAGTCAATATGACTTTTCTGACTCAAGCTGCTTTCTAAAAGGAAAGATAATTCAGAAATGTAGTCACTTTTTATAGTCATCAGATTAATTCACAAAAATTGATTCATTGAAACTAGTCAGCCAATACAAACCAGTAGGACAGAATTCATACTCTTTCATATATTCTATGAAACCCTTGTTCCTCTCACACCTGTTGCTACCCTGCTAGCCTTAGGAAAATTATGACATTGTTAGTAAATTTCTCTTTACATTTGGAGAGTACCTTTTGCAAGCTCAGTAAATCTCAGATGGTTTTCAGATGGAAGTACTTTGGGGGAGATTAACAAAAGAACAAAAAAAATCATAGCCATTTTTCATTCAACAGCAACAGGAAGATAAGCCTAGGAGATGTACACAGGTCTTTTATTAACTGTTTTTGAATCCTCACTTTGACTGTTTAAAAAAATATTTGTCTCAAATTCCTTGCATTTGCAGATAAAATAATGTGCATTCACTAGATTCAGAAGTCATGCTTGAGGATTGTGACATAGAGTATTACCAAATATTCTGTGACTAATGGATTGTCACAACATTACAGAGCCATGTTGGAGCAGTTCTTTAAGAGTTGCTGCCTGTGGGCAGCCCCCGCAGGACCAGTTTGGGAAGGATGGCATCCCGTGGGAGGGAGCCCACGTGGAGCAGGGGCAGAGAGTGACCGTGAAGGAGCGGTGGAGATGACTCCCCTTTGGGAAAGGGGAGTGAGAGGTCGATTTGTGGTTGCTCAGCATGGAGGAACCACCACACAAACTGAAGTTCTTTATCAGTATATTTTGAGTGTCCTACAGTAATCTGACTAGAAAATATCTTCAGTTATCATTAGCCAATCTGATCTCATGGGTCCCTGTCAATGGCAGGGAGGTTGGAGTTAAATGATCCTTAAGGTCTCTTCTAACCCATCTTTTCTATGATCATCCAGATTTTAGAAACCAAGGAATTATTTCATATTCTGTGAGTTAATTCAAATAAGTATGTTACCACACTACAGTCTTTGACTTATAAATCGTAGAAATGGAAAAAAGTTTTTTTGTAGTCATAGTTACCTGGTGAATGTATTGGTTTTTGTTTTGTTGCTTTTTCCCTACGTTATTGACTGTTTCAAGTGGAATATCCTATTCTGAGTTCATTTCTAACCTTTCCATAACTTCTTTTTTTTTTTTTTTTTCCTTTTCCCTAGATGTGCTAGTTCAAATATTTGGTTTACACACAAGGAAAATTGTTAATAGTATTTATTTATTAAGCTTTTGTACCTATTTTTTTTTCACTGCTTCTATATTGTATTGTCTTTTCAAAATTATTACAGCGAAAAATTGCTGCTTTGTCTTTAAAGGAACAATTTAACCTCCATCCCCCCCCATCTTTTTTTCTCCCTTTAATACTCGTTCTCCCCTCCACATTAATTCTAGGAAACTTCTTTCTAATGAGCAGTACCAGTGTGCAAGAGTAGAAAATAGCAAGAGAAGGATGTTCTAATATTAACTATTGTTTTGTAAAAGTTATTAGTGGCAGCTGTCTAAATAAAGTTTTGTTTTTTTTTCCATTATGGTTATAAATCAGAGTAAAGATTTGTCTGACACAACATGGAATTTCAGACTCTTCAAACCTGGTAGCCATGCCATTGGTTTTTAAACAGCAAATTCAGAATTGTGCTTTGTGTTTTAAATCTGAAATTTGTTACTTTATATTTCCATTTTGTCATTTCTTCCTTGGATTCTTGGCTTTTCTTTTTTTTTTTTTTTTTTTTTTTAAAGACACGGTGAGAAAAACATAATAAAATGTTTAAAAGATTCTAATTTATTACCTTATAGTTGATATTACAGGACACTTTCTCCAGAATTATGACAAGACTATTGTGAAACAGGAGATGACTAGTCTATCAGTTGGTTTTGGGTAATGACTGATTAACATATGTTGAAGACATTTTCATTCCTGCAGCTACTTCAGATGTGTGTTATTAAACTGCAGAGTAAGGATGTTTTCACTTTAGATTTTGAGATCACTTAAATGACTTTGCATATACATTATTTCTTTAAGTAATGCAAACAGAATATTTTAATACTTTTTTTTATGGGTAAATCTGTGATGATAGTAACAGGAAATTAGAAAGACAGACTGTGCTGTAACTTAGAAGACAACTGAACTCATCAAAACTAAACCTGCCATGAAAGTCTTTTATTTTGCAGCATTCTTCCTGTTTATGGTAAAACAGAATTCTTGTAGATTTATTTTTTATAGCATGAAAAAATAAGCTTGGACAAGCAATGTAGATAGATTGCCGAGTATGAACTCACCTAGTCACTGAAGATTTCAGACATAGCAAATCATTTAACGGGATATAAAGTGACCAACATATATATAGATATAGGTATAGTTATGGATATATAGATATATTACTGAGCCACACAAGTAAAATAGTTTGTATGGCAGTGAGTTTGGCAGGTGAGGGAGAGAGATTACTCTCCTGGACAGAGCTTACCTTGGGTGGACAAACACACTGTTTATCTTAAGGCTTGCAGCTGTGATTGACATGAAATCCTTCTGCAGCTTCCGTATTTACAATTAGTGATACTGTTATTAATGACATTGTTTCATTATGTTCATGGGGAGGTTGATTATTATGTTTACGTTTTTCTATTTTACATCAGTATCCAATGTTATCTGGAAAATATTTGTTCTTGAATTCAACACTGTGCAGCTTCAGGATTCACCACTGTAAATCCATTACGCTTCCTTTTTTCCAGTCAGTTTGATCTCTCCAGGAAAGTATGTCATGCATCTTTATTGTCAATGTGTTCTGCTCTGCGGAAATGTGTGTTAGTTAAAAAACAAAACCACAGCAAACAATATGGATTCCCTATGTAAAAATACTTTCCAGTTGGTGATCTTTCTCCATAGTTATGCAAATGAAATTTGGCAAGATTTTTGTGACAGCGACAGTGCACTCATGTTGACAGTCATGTCAAGATTAGAATTGTAGGTAATTATCCTGTAGATTTTACTATATGGTGCCATGTCTCGATCTGAGACACAAAGTCACTCACAGTGAAATCCCCCTGCTTATAAATATTGATGTTTCCAACATGACTTGTCAGATTGGTGATGAGTACAAGCTCTTTCTTATAATCCAGCGAATTATTGAACAACATAAGTTCACTGTTGTTTATCTTGCCAGCTTTGTTGTGATCAATTGCTGCATACCAGATGTCAGCTGCCAAAGCAGCACATTGAAGTCATCTGTGATGAACAGTTTGCTTGCCACAGGATCTGTGCCAGTGTTGCAATCAAGGCTTTTGAACTCTTTTTTCCCCACTACTGTATTAGGGGATTTTTGTTTATTTATTTTTGAAGTTCCAGTGATAGTAATATTGAACTTGCAGAAATATTGAACAGCAGCATGGTCTAGTGATATGGTTTTGTTTTGTTTTTTTTTAACTGAACTCTACAAATTTGTAATTGCAAATTCTTTATGGATATTGGTATTGCCCAGGCATGGTCTCAGTGTCTGGGTTCCAGAGATGATTAGTCCAGCTGTGTCTTCCTAGATCCTCTTCCATATTAATGTGGTTCTACAGTCTTCACAATATCCTTCATACCTGAAGGAAGTGATGGGTTGTGGGGGCTCTGTAAGAGCAGACTTGAGGATGATATGTATCAGTTAGGATATCCAAATATTTAAATTAGGTTAGTTTTTTGTAATCTTTTTGCAATAGTTATGTTATTGCAGTGAGCATCAATACTCAGTTGAAACATATGTGTTTTATTTGTGCATCTAATTTCTGTATTATAAGCACATTACTCATTCAATATAAAATACTGTGATAACCAACTTTTTGTTTGACAAGAGTATATGAATCAAATGAAGGTAGAAGGAAGACTCTGAAACTTGAACTAAAGGACCACCGAGTTCTAGCAGATTGTTTGATAAGACTCTCGAATTTAATATTTTCTCAGAACTCCTAAAATATAGTATTTTCATGTAAAATCAGTTATTTCTGTACTATATTAATATCCTTATTTTTGTTGTTCTGGAAAGAAATCTTAACAGCTTCATGAGGTATGTGTTAGCATTTTAAACTTTTATAAGTGTATGTGTATTTATAAACAAAATGATTCATCTGCCACAGCAATAAAAGGAAATAAGAGAATAAGATATAGTATTATGTTGTAAGATCTGCAATACATACAACTGAACCAGTTGTTATTTAGTATGAAAGGAGAAGTATAATACTAAAAATCATT
The DNA here is from genome assembly GCF_047663525.1 of Anas platyrhynchos. NCBI lineage: Eukaryota > Metazoa > Chordata > Aves > Anseriformes > Anatidae > Anas > Anas platyrhynchos. The sequence continues at coordinate 41,229,208 of NC_092590.1, forward strand.
TAAAAAATTCATGACACCCTGATGTACTAAAAGAAAATGAGATTCCATGCCACAAAACCAATAATGGCCAGCAAAAGTAACTATTTGTACTTAGAGATAGGGGGAAATGAACATTGATTGGAGGTACAGATTATAAACTGGTTAAAAATATATAGATAGATGTGGAAGAGGATCAGTATCTGTATATTTCACATAAGATACATGGGAACCCTGGATCAGAAAGAAACAGTCTATTTAAACTTTCAGACTTAAATGATAAAGATAACATTTTTGAAAGCAATATGAGAGCTGGAAGAGATAATATAAATCCCCGTGAATTCTCTGTAGTCCAGATTTGAGTCCCTCTGCTCAAGCAATGAATAAAGTCTTAATGTCCATGATGACTTTCTTTCTAGAGGAAATACTAGAGACAACAACTGTATTTCCTGAACAATATGAAGTTAAGCAAAATTGAAATGTACATTTCTTCTGCATACATAATGGTTTAAAACCAAAGAAGAGATCTTAAAACAAATAGTTGGAATTGATCATAAAAAAATAATTTTAGGTTTTGAAGTAGAATGATATGCTGCAGGATAAGATATTAATGATCAAGACAGATCGTAGTATAATCTGCTTTCTAAGTAGAATCAAATACCGAAGAGAACACAAAGTTTTCCCTGAAGCTTAAGAACAGCCTAAAGCCCCTTTGAAGGGAACATTGCGCCAATGATAATCAGCAGAATTGAGCTGAATTTTAAATGGCAGGGGTCAATAACTGAACTAAAACATTTTAAAAGCCATTCAAACCAATATGCTATGTTGTTGATGATACCAGCTGACAGCAGCCATCTTATCTGCATCACCTGGAGCTCAAACCTTACAAATGATTCCAGTGCGGCTGTTTTGTATCTGATTAATTTAGAGGAAAGGAGGAGTAGTCACCTGTTTCCTATACAAATTCATGAGGAAATACGGGGTAAAGCAGGCATTAGACTCATAGATCCAGTCTCACAAAACACATTTATCTAAATATCTATTAGACATGTGGAACAGCAGATGCAACCTGTGTCACACGTTATTCAGAAATTAAATGGACAAAAGTGGAATGTGCTGCTGAGACAGTCTCCGTTCATTCCCCAAACTTCCCAAACCCCTCTTCCTTGGTTCAGTTAACAGACTTCATTTATTATGTGGTGTTCATGGTGAGAACACTGGAGTCAGGAAGCAAGCTCAAAGATGAATCATTTCAGCCCCTTTTACAGAAGACAGTCTCCTCAGCAACACTTAAGCCAGCTAAAGGATATCAGAAATCATGGGCATAGGCCAGAAAAGGTATGGGGGAATAGAAAGTTTAAAGATAAGGAAAGATATTTCTGTTCTGCTTTCAGAACTGAAATAAGGGGAGAGGAGGGATTTTTTTTTTTTTTTTTCCTCAGAAGTCTGCTTGATAGATAGAGGAATGAAGGTGTTTCAGGGAACCCGTAGTCAGTAGTGAAAAAAGTCCAGAATATAAAACTTAGAGGTCAGAGCCCTTTTAACCCCAATCTTGGAGAGTCTTACATATTTTATTTTCATTTCACAGTGGAATACTGTGGAGTAGTACTGTGGAGTCGAAAGGCTATTAGTCTTTTTTTTTTTTTCCTTTCTTTTAAATTTGCATAGCATCCTGGAGAAAATTCAGTGCTTATCATTGAATAGAAATTCATACATGAAAATGTTGAAAGATTTTGGCACATATATAGTACAAACACAAACTGCAATACATGAAACAGAAGTAGTAGCAAGTATGAACGTGTTGCAGAAATATCATGTGGTCCTGAGACATTTGGTGGCACAGTTAATTGAAATATAAATTCAAGCCAAGTTGCCAAATGCCCTAGTAGCTTAGGTGCTCTTATCTAGTTATCTTAATATGTTAGACAATGGGCTAAACTGTTTTTCACAGGATAGATTCCTTATATAGTAGAATTTACTGCTCCAAGATTGGTTCACGTTCATTATTTTCTCTGACATTTTCTGGATAATGTGAACGAAACAGTTTCCATTTACCAAAGCAGGTTCAATAAGACAAAGTGATTTAATCTCTCTTATTGATTTAGTTAGTGGGGTTTCAAATTAATATTTCCATTCAAGTATTTAGAGTTGAACTTGCAAAGAGAGAGACTGAAAGCTACTCTTCAATCCCAGCAACAAAATATGTAATACTGATATTCTGACAAGACCATTTAATGGTCTACAGCGTAGATTCCTATCTTCTAGTTTGCTGAAGTACTTACTTGTTTTCCCACTACACCTGTAAAACTTTAGAAGTATGTGCCTCAGCAATATAGATATAATCTGCTGAAGTGTCATAAATCCATTATAATACATTTTCTGCTACTATAAGGCTGTTAGTCATGAAAATCTGAGGAGTAACTTTCCCCACAGTGTGGAGTCAAATTATGTACAAACCCTTAATACTCTTTAAGTAAAATTTCTTAATAATATCCATTCATTTTAATTTTCTTACTTTAATCCCTAACTACATCATTTTGAAGACGTGCGTTTTAGAATTATTAAACGAATATCCTAAAACTAATTTTGTATAAACCCTGATGGCACTTATTCAATAAGAGGTAGAATCACTTTAAAAATCCAGATGCAATTATTCACTGCTGTGATAGGGTAGTCAATGCTTTATGATCTTAAGACATTTTACAGTAAGGTAAGATGATCTCCATTTTATGGAGATTTATCATCCTCATTTACAAATAATATATGCAGTACTTTTTTTTTTTTTTTTAACCTGATTCAACTAAACCAGCTGAGTGATCCTGAAACTTAGGTTAATTAAGTTATAAATGATTTTCTACTGGCATGTAGTTTCTATGGAACTGTGAAACTAGGTGTAGTATCAGCAATTTTTGTGCTTAATAGAAGTTTCTCTAAATGAAGACAAACTAGTTCTTGCACAAACAAATTACAATCTTTTTTTTTTCTTTTTAGTTCCTTCCTATATCAAACTATCCAAAGTTTTTCACTTGTCTCACAAACAGGTTAACAAGATTCGCAGTAGCCTCTTTTGAAAAGCCACGAAGTCCAATACAGAAAAAAGCAAGCATTTAAAAAAAAAAAAATTCAGTAATCCTTAACAGTATTCTCCTCAAAAACTTACTTTTGCTGTATGTTATTTCCTTTGTCTTAAAAAAAAAAAAAAAAAAAAACATAAAATAACTTGCTTGTCATTCAGAATACTATAAAGAGTTTTATTTTTCAGGGTGTTACTGTGAGATCTTGTAAGCATAGATAACTTTATTCACACGAATAACAGAAATGATTTGTTGTGAGGGAAGTAACTCAAGAGGATATTTGTCTGCTCTGAAGCAGAATTAAGTACATTTGTATAATTCCATGCTCACAAAACTTTGTAGGTTTTTCAGCAATTAAATCAGCTAGGAGAGACAAAGTGTTTTGTTATATATAATTGATTTTATTTTGTTTCACTAATTTGTTCTTGCAGAGTTCTTGCGTTGTATACTTTTTGTTTGAGCCACAGCTGATATTACGGAGTGGTACTCAACCACTATTTCTGATGTAAACAGAAGTCATGTTGTCATGATGATGATCTTTATTCTGCTTTTAGAAGATGAACTAGATATTCTTGATGTCCTTACAAGTGGTTCCAATATGCCCATAAGAGGGATATAATCATATATAATAGGTAGGCTAGCAGCCAACCATACATTCAACTGTTCACTCCTTTTCTCTCTTGGTGGGGTGGGGGTGTTTAACCAGTCACAACTAAATCAGACTTGACTTGGAAAATTAACTTAATTTATTGCCAATTAAAATTTAGATTTAATTACTGATTTAAAGTGGTGGGAAATAACAAGTGGGTTGCCTGCTCTGCCATTGAGCACCTTGTCCTCTTCTGACCTTGGTGTTTCCTCTGCTGATTCTCACTTTTTTTTTTTGTTGTTCCTTTCTCCTCTCTTGGTCCAGTGCTTTCTGCCCTTTCTTAAGTATGTTTTCACAGAGGCACCACAAATGTAATTAATGGACTCACCTGTGTCTTGTAGGGGGTCCACTGCAGCAGCAGCTGGGACTGGCTGACTGGCACAAGGCAGAGCCTGGGCTTGTCTCAGAGGCCACCCTTGCAGCCCCAATGCTACAAGTACTGTGCCACGTGTACCTGATGCAAATTATTTATAAAAAAAAAAAAAAGTGCTTAGAAAGGAGGTATGCATATACAAAGTATGTTCTAAAATTCTTCCCTGAGGCTGTAAAGGAAACCGAATAAGTTTCTTCTGCTTTCCGGATGAGTACAGTAACTATTACCCTGAAGGGAAACTAATGTTCAGCTTTCAGATGTATTTTTAAAGTGTTGCACGTCCAATATGCAATTATTCTTTCAAAGCCTGTTTTTAGTAAAGGGCTCATTGCTGTGAATCATGAATTCAGAACCATATCAAAGTAACTGATTTTGGTCGGAGTTGAGACAAATTCCTGTTAACAGCATTTGCAATTAGTTAGTGATAGACAAGATTTATTAGCCAGGGTTCACACCATGGTAACTATAGTCATGTTAGTACAACGCTGAAGTGCTCCCGTCGGAAGAGAGAGTAAAGCAGGTAGAAATATCTTTCCAGACCACAATCAGTTTTTATATTACTCTGGTCATACAGAAATATTTGTGGTGAAGAAAAACAGACTTTGAGACTAGTGTCTTCCCGTTTAATATTTGGTCCAAAGCTCAATGAAAGAAACGCAGGGACTCTGTTTCCCTCATGCTCTGCCAGCAATGCCAACTGTTCTGTTAGGGATATTTGAGGAACTGTCTCTGACTAATCCTATTTGTATGCATGTTGTCCAATAATCTATTGAGTTTATAGGTCAATCTGCTGATAGTGTCTGCCTCCACATGCCCTTGTGTCCTCAAATTCTATTGCTTGCTGTGTAAAGAAAGGCCTTGTGTTCTCTCTCTCTTCATCTGATCTTCTACTACTTTTATCAGAGGCCCACTAGATATACAAGCACGTGTGTATGCAAGCATAATCTGTGCATAACTTGCCTCTTGTCTTCAGGATTTTGTAAATGTTGATCAGCACTTTCTCTTCAACCACACGAGCCTGAGCCATTTATTCTAGCGTACCTTTCCTGAGATGCAAAGACCAGAACTGCATGCAGTATTTATAGTGTGGGTTAAACAAGTTTTATGTGCTAAGAGAATGACATTTTTTGTGTTATTTTCGCAATATCCTTCATGACAATGTGCGACATTTCACTGGCTTCTTTGCCATATGCTGAAAACTGAGCTTATGATTTCCAAGAATGCTAGAAAGTGATTCAAAAACTTTCCTCATCTGTAACAACCAGTTCTGAGCTCCATATTGCAGAGCCATTTTTCACTGTTGAAGCCCATGTATCACCTTTTTGTACTCTCATTCAGTTTTGTGAGGTCATTCATCATTTGAATGTCATCTGATTATCTGTCCCCAACTCTTGAGATTTTGAATTACTTCCTCTTCCAGGTCACTGATTAGACATTGAATAAAACTAGTCTCAGGACCAGCCTCTCTGACCCTTCTCTGTTCTAGAAAGTGACCATTAACATTGCCCTTTGCATTGTATCCTTCAACTGACTTTCAGTTCTGAAAAAAGCCTTTCTTCTAGTCCTGTAACAGTTTCTTTACAAACTTTGGTATGAGGCCTTGTCCAACACATTATTTTGTGTTCATTGGTTTGTTAGTGAATTTAGACTCATCTGATTCTTTTTTATTTCTTCTTCTTCTGTGTCATTAATATACTTAATAATCCTACTGGAATTTAAGAACTCAAGAGTTCAAACCTGAGATAATCATAATTTTTAAATACAGAATCAAAGAATAGCTTGGATTGAAATGGTCTTTCATAGATCATTTAATTCCAACCTCCCTGCCATAATTAGGAACACCTCCCACTAGACCAAGTTGCTCAAAGCTGCATTGAGCTTGACCACTTCCAGAGATGGGGCATCCACAGCTTCTCTGGGCAACCTGCTCCAGTGCCTCACCAACTTCATCATAAATGCTTCCTTATAGCCATTTTGAATCTACCCACTTGCAATTTAGAACTGTTGCCCTTTGTCCTGTCACTGCATACAGGACAAAATAGTAAATAGTCTTTCTCTATCTTTCTTATAAGCTCTTTTTATGTATTGAATGGCCACAACAAGATCTTCAAAAAGCTTTTTCTTCTCTAGGCTGAACAACCCTAACTCTCAACTTTTTTTAATAATAGACGTTTTCTACCCCCTGATCGTTTCTTTGCCCTTCTCTGGACCTGCTCTAACAGGTCCATGTCTTTGACAGTAAATAGAATGAATAGTTTTGCTGTGTTTTTGATTTGACAATATCAAATATTTTCTGTTTGCAATGCTATTCCTGTAGGAAAAATAACTTAATTTCTATTAATTTCTGCTGTTACAAAAATTAGTGCAGTTGTGCAAAAAATTGTGTTAAATATAAGATCTTATGTAAGAGATGTTCATATGTTTATAAGATATTCAAAAGTATATACTGATGTGGTCCTGTTTAGTCGTATGCAGGAAATTCATCTTCTGTGTTTGCGTTTATGTCTGTGGGGACACTGACAACATATATTGCTTGTACTTTTAGACAATAGGGCTATAGTATCACAGTTTTCTTCCAAAGGACTTCACATAGTGGTTTCCTGAAAACATGACTTATGTTTTACGTTCACTGAGTAGTCCACCCTATGCAAATGATATGCATTAATGAATATTCATGCACACACATGGTTTAGTAACGTTATTAGTTAGAATGTCATTGCTGGTATTTTGTGAAACTTGTTTTGTCAGTAATAAAATACCTAGAACCAGAATTAATCTTTCATATTACATTGCTACTGGTTAGTGACTTAGGTGGCTTCTGATGTCATTGTTCTGTTTTGCTGATTCTTCAGTTTCTAAATTGGACTCATCTGCCAGATATGGAAAGAGAAGCACTCCAGTGGACTTAAACAACACATATTTCTTCTCTGTGCTAGCTTAGAAGGTGTAATTAAGAATTTTCTGACACTTCTTGCCTGAAGTGGAAATGCCAGTGGTTTGATATCTTCGTTGTCAGATGCTGCTATGACCAATGTGAAGGTGGAGAAGGTGTGTGAATTACTAGAAACACTGTTGACATAACCATTGGATGGACAGACTTTTTCCATGTAAAAATAACTTTGGATAGAAATTAATAGAGATTTTGTTCTGTGGGTGTACTGTTCCCCCTGTATTTATGTTTAATTAAGGGTAAATTTTCATTGTTGAATAAGATGTGGTAAGGTTAGGAAAAAAAAAAGTGAAGATAAGATCTGGCTAAATTTTTCATAAACATTTTCTGTATGTGTACTATGACAAAACTTATCTTTGTCATGGGTATCAAGGACTGTGAGTGATAATAAATAGATTATGGAAATTTATTTTAAAATTATTATTATATTTCAAACGTGTGGCTGTCTCTGTACAGTTTAATCTTAGATGGCTGTATGTGTCATCTCAGTTTTGCAACGTTTCACTGCGGAGAAGTTTCACACTGTGATTGTTTATGTGTTTGTGCCAAAAGTAATGTAGTGGGGCTCTGTAATTCAGTAATTCCTTCTTAGAAGGGAGAACTCATTAAGTTGTGAGCATTGTCTGCAGTGTTCAATATATGTAAATTCAAGCCTATTTGAAAGGGCTACTATTATGTAATGAATAGCAGTATAATGGAACAAAAGTTCAGCAATGATCTAGAGTATATTGGTTTAATAGATTTTAAAGGCAGTCTGACCTCAACGATGTCACTAATACAGAATTTTGGTTGTTAAAGTTTTCAGAAAGGAAATAACTTTTCAATAAGTAGCTGTACTATAGTAATTTTCACTCTAATGTGCTGTATTACTGTTGTTATTGTAGTACTTGACTGATCATCCTCAGCTTTCTGGAGAGGTATTTGGAACTTATTCTCTTTACTCTGAATTCTCGTTTAATTTTGCTTAAATAAATGACAGTTTTGGACAACTGGTAATATGAAGACAGTTGTGATCAAAGACTATGGTAAACGTTCTTTCTTGATTAATTTCTAAATAACCATAATACACAAAGATGACCGTTTTAATGCTGGTATGGGTTTGAGCAGAAGTTTGAATAATTTTCTCCCCTCTAAGGAGGAGCTAATGGTTTATAGAGCCCCATTGTGTTATTTAAGAGACGACACACTTGTGCCTATGTTTGTACGTAAACAGGGTAATACCATAGTAATTGTGTCTTACAGGCCTACATTTTGTTTTGAGCTCATTTGTGGAAAGTAAACAAAGACTTGTTAAAAATTACTATCACCTTAAAAAATAAATATTCAAAGGAAATATCAAAAGAGAGACATGCATTCTAAAGGGCAACTATAACATAGCATAATCAGGAAATTGTGTTTTAGAAAGTAAGGAATAAATGGGATGGGAAATCAGTGGATAAAAATTACTGGAACTTATCTAATTAGTGGGAAAAAAATACTGAAAGAAAGAATGGCTGTTGCACATTTTGCCCCGTCTGAGATCCTGTTTGTTTGTTGTTTTTTTCTGTGACCTCTTTGGAGGTTATGTTTGAGTTCCTCCTGCAGAAGATAATAGGTGTATGAATTGTATGGATTTTCTTTCTTTCCAGAACCTGCATTCTTTGTCTGTGCCCTTGTGACTTACTGTATTTTTGTGGCAGATGCTCTTCTACCTATAGGTATATCTGACCATGATATGTCTCACGTGACAATCTTCCACATGCATTTGTATCCCTATAAGTCTAAATTTCCTTGATGTTCCTTTCATTCCTTTCTCCTTTTTCTCCATATCCATTTTCATTCCATTATTCACTTGATAATTAAACCAGCAGAACAAAAATGTTATTAGAAGGCAGAAAGTCTAACAGTATTTGCTTGAGAATGAAGGCTTTTAAAACATCCCAGAGATGTAAATAATATATTTAGGGAAGCAAAATAATGTCCCTGAATATAGCTTCTACAGCCATTTGGGTAGCCTAGCATGTGCCTGAACACCAATCCATGCAGTGGTCCGAGAACACAGATTTATTTTTTTTCCACATTCCCTGACTTGACCTCCCCCCTCCCCCCCTTTTGTGTATTTGTTAAAGCGGGAAAAGGCATGATTATTCACAGTACAGAATTTAGCAACAGAACATTTTTTTTTATTTCCCCCCACAATAGAATACGTGTGTTGTGTTGTTGTTGTTTTTTTTTAAATGAAATCCTCTTTTCAGAAAACTTTATAAGTTTCTCAAAACTGAAATTGATGTTCCAATAAGTTTCAAAATTATCACTTAATGTGCTACTATTTGAAGTGAAATTCAGAACCCTAAATGTATCAAAGCCCAAGGCAGTTGATGACCCTTGTGTCTATTTATTGTGTTAAAGTTGATAATGTAGTACCTTTTGAAATTTATTTTGGAAATTTCTGTAGGATCTCTACTGATGTTTGCTCATTTATTCCAGATTTCTGATACAGTTTTAATGATTAAAATATGTAGAAGGCTGTTAAGTCCAATAGACTTTCTAAGAGAATTAAAATTGGTTTATTCAAGATCAAGTTCTTTATAGATTGATTTAGCTTTGCTGATGCACTAGCATTGTGCCAGTTTCTGTCAACAGAGAATTTTCTCCTCATTTAAGGTTCTATTAGCTAGGTCTATTTTGCCCTTTTCACTGTGTCTCTTCTAGTTCTACATTATGTGATCATGGAACATTGGTATTTAATATAGATTAATTATTATCAAAGTGTCACTGTTTTCTCTGACTATAAATGTCCATAGGCATGCTTTGTTTCTGTATGTTCATAGTTGTTTGAATGATAAGACAACCCTGGAGTGAACATACACATTTCAGATAGCAAGATGATATTTTCTTATCTGAAGCAGCTTCAGTAATATACTACTATTGTACCAGTTCCTGAATATGCTTGTCTTTATCTCTGTTTTTCATGTCTGCTTTGCTCAGCTTTTGATTTTGACTTAATGGGGTTTTGAAATGTATTATTAACCTTTCCCTCTTGTTTATTTATTCTGTTCCTTCTGGATGATCTGGTGTGTGAGGAACAGAGAGAATCAGAGTCTTGAATTCTCATAAAGATTTTTGTTCTTCACATTAGAGCTGCTCTCATGTAAGCTGGTCTCTTTTTGACCTTTCTTCCTTTTATTATAGTCTGCTCTACTCCTCGGTAAGGTAGAATGATACCCTTGCAACGGGGCATGCTTAAATTGGCTTTGCTTTTATATCCTGTCATCCATGTATGCAAAGCTTTCTGAACCTCGATTTCCGAATTTTCTTATCTCTAACAATCTGTTTTGCTCCATCTGTGCTTGCTCAATACCTATGAATTAAGGCAAGCTACCCTAAAGGGATTTGGTCAAAGCTCTGATGTTATTTTAATATTCCCTCTACATACAATTCTTTCTCAGTCTCACCATTACTTTCATCATAATATACCCCAAGGGCAATTTCGGTTGCTTTGGAAAGTGTTGAAAGACAACAGTTAAACATGAGCAATACACATGAATGAAACCTCTCAATAGCTATACTGGAAATTTTCAAATGTTTACTAAAAAACAATGGAGATGAAACATGTCCTTAAAGATGCAAAGCTAAAAGAAAAACCAGTAGACAGGTACAGAGAAGATCTTTAGGGAGAAATCTAAATTAAAAAAAAAAAAAAAAAAAAAAAAAGTTTATTATCCTTGCTGGGGATACCATAAAAACAATTAAAAACAGCTGAAAAGAAAAGAGACTGAAACAGAATCTTTTACACATTTGATTCGGAACAACTGAAAAGTAGGAAGCCTTAGGAATCCTAAGTAAAAATGTACCAAAGTGAAAACAACACATTCATTTTAACCATCCTTATATAAACAGTTCAAAATATCAATGATTGGGAAAACAGCAAGGCTCTACTTGTTATTTACATTAATGTTATTCATAATTGTAGATAATATTACTCACAAATGTTGTCATTATTTCTGATTGTTGTCTGTCTATAGGTGTTTTGCCCCAGCTTCTGCAAATCAGCAGAATATGGAAAGAGTTACTAAGCCTCAGTAAGATTCATATTTTATCATAAGCAAGGACTGCAGGGGAAAATAATATGCCCCCCACCATCCTTCCCTTTCCCACAAAAACAAACCACAAAAAACACAGTGATCTTCTATAGGATTTTCAGAATCAAGATTTGCTATCATGCTGCTAGTGAATTAGTATATCATCATGAATCAATACCTTATCAAACTTATACAAAACCCTAGAATCAAATAGTTTACACAGATGGCAAAGATAAATAAGGTTACTAGATTTCCAATCCAGTGTTTTTTAGTGCATTCGTTACTGTTGGAGATGCAAAAGGATTCATACTGTCTCACAACAGAGGGCTTTATAAAATGGGTAACTACCAAGCAAAATAGAGAACTATCCAGTTAAGCATTCTGAGAGTTAGGTTTTATGTAATTGGGACATTATGGCATTCTTTCTACAGTATGTAAAAGTCTAACTGAAATAATGCCTGGGCATTATTTGTGACAGGTTTTGCAGGGCAAGGAAGGTCCAGAATAGTGGGAAAAGATAAATTGCCAACTTCGAAAGGAAGAGATGCCACAGGGAATTACATAGCAATAAGTCCCACTTTGCTAACAGGAAAGGTTACAAAGCAAACTAAAAAACATTCGGTATGTAAACACCATGAGGGGAATAAGTTCAAGCTGATAAAAAACAGTCGTGTATTTGTCAGGATAGAACCAACTCAGTGAATGGCAAATGTAGAAGACAAAATTGTTCTAATTTAACAAGACACAATGAATTCTTCAAACATTCAAAAAGTTGTTGTAAATTGGCAGTGATCAGTTATTCCTCCTTGGAGGTAGACAAGGAAAAATTTCCAAAATACTTTGACCACCAATTCAGGTTGATAGTAGGATCTTTCCAGTCATAAACATAGACTTCTCAGTTAATAAGCAAAGGCTGTAGAGATGTTCACAAAAAGATAGACATCTCTCAGAATTAGTAGTAGTAGTCAGTCCTGCAGTATAATTAGTAAGTGGATTGTATGACTGCTGTGCTTTTGCAGTGATATGTTTCTGCCTCCAAAGGAGATGATTTTTGCATTGTCAGACCTCTCAAATTTGGTCCTCAATTATTTGCATCTCTAAATCAAAGACCCCTGCTTCCTAGCCTCACTTTTATAAATTAGTGGGTCAGAAGAAAAGCATTTCATTTCTAAGTGCATTTTATAGCAAATAAGTACTTGTGAGGAGTAGTTTAGTTCATTCGCACATACATCGTGAGAATGAAACAATACATGTTTTTTGTATGTTGTGTTTGTATTCTGTGGTAACATTTTTGAAGTGCAATCAATCATTTCCAGAATTCAAAGAATGACCTATGCCTCAGTAATCAAAATTTTTTGTTTGTTTTTTAGTTTTTTTTTGGTGAAAAACTAGAAAACTGAGAGAGATCAAATTTCAGTCAGAGCCTATAGCTCTGTTTACCATGCTCTACAGTCTACATGGGTATTGCTATTTTACTCATGTCTGTGCATCAGACACACTTATTCCATTGTTTCAGAAACTATAGTGTGTTACCAGCTGTCAGTGGAGAATGGTAGGGACATCTATTACAGAGTTGTCTTGTTAATATCTTGCGGGACCTGACTGTAAGAGCAAGTCATTTCTTCTCTCTATACAGAGAACCCTGTTCATCATGTGCTCACCTCCAAGCTCTTGAATAGTGTTTACCACTACTGAATTTTATTAAGTAGAAATCATCATAATTAAAATAGCTATTTAAGTCACTCTTCAGCAAAATATGTATCAGCAGACTCAGCCTTAGAACTAATTGGTTATTGGAGAAAGTTAGTATTGTATAAAAATGTTGCTTGAAAAAATGTTTTCTTTTTACATTTAAAAGCAGACAGCAATTTCAGGTACATGCAAATTTTGCCTTGTCTATGACCAATTATGTTGAATATAACAGATAAACTAAAATAAAAAGTTCTCAAATGATAACATTAAAAAAGCATAAAAAGAAAAATACTGCAGCATAAAAAGACAGATGCAGAAAGAGAAAATGAAAATTAAATTGTATGGATTCCAGCTGGCTGTTTTAACACCTGCTAATAGGTGTAGAATAGTTTCTTAAATTAAGTTGGAATACAATCTTTATAAATAGAAGCACAAGAATATTATGTAAGAGATCTAAATACATAACTCCAGTTTGAATAGTTATAGTTTTATTTATTTATTTACTTATTTATTTGGTGTTTGGATGCTCACGTTTCTGATTTTAACTTTCTGTGAACGTTTGTACTTGGTAATCTATCATGCCACTATTATTTTTACTGGATCTATTTTGCTTTATTAAAAGGTCATATTCTTAACAGTATTTCACTAAAAAGGTCTCCCAACAGTAGAAGCAGTGTTGCAATGGTAGATTTGCTATAACTCATTGAAATTTCTGGTTTGTTGATAGTCAACAGTGGAGATGATCTTTTTTTTTTTTTTTTTTGTAGGCATTAACTAGTTGTATATCTTTATACATGTGGCTTAACTCCCTTACAGAGTAAAAAATAACTACACTAAGTTAAAGATGATACTGCACTTTAGGACAGGAAAACTAATATTTCTTATTAATTATATAGTCTTTCATTTTAAAGAGTGATTCAGAGAACCTCTCTAAACCTTTCAGAACACTAAAAAATTGATGGCAATATTATTGCTTTTAAAATGTTCATGAAGTTGTAGATGATGGTAAAATAGTGAGATGAGAGACATGGAAAATGGTAGATGTGATTTTGTTCCGCTGTATTTCAATGCATGTTTTGTTTTCTGACATTGCAGAAACCCTGCTTGCAAAATAATTACGTGATCAACGGAATAACTTACCTGTTATTAGGTAATATCTGATATTTGGTACTGTATTAGCTCAGCATCTCGTAATGCATAATGCAATTTCCCTCCAAACATTGTTGTGATATTGAGATGTTTATATCCCTTTTAAGAAGAGAACTGTTTTTGTTCCTGAAACATCCATCTTCTGGGATGCTCTGTGGCGAGTCCTTGGATCTAGATCTGCCTGTTCATATAAAACCAGTAAACTCCCATTTGAATTTTGCTCATGTGAAAACCAACATGAGCTCAGAGTGATTCTGAAAAACAGCTAGAAATGCATGTGTTGGCATGCAAGAACTTACCAGAGAGGCAAAAAATTTACACTGATGATAGGTGTATTTAAAGCATATATATATAGATGAAGAGCTAAAGCTGAAGTCTTGAAAACCTCTACCTTATCAAGTGTACCTTTCTCAGGCAACATGTTTCTACATTGTAAACTCTTGGACATTAACTTTTTTTTTTTTTTTTAATCTTACTGTGTCTAAACTTCTTAGCATATAGGTAAGTTCTAAACACAGCAAGGATGTTACTTCTGCTGAAGCCCTCAGAACCTATAGGCGTGCTCAGGTCACTCCAAGTACTTATAGACAGACTTCTTGTAGAACAGGGATAAGTGTAACAACATTCTCTTTTATGCAATAAAGTGGCTAAAGTACCTTCAGGTAAGAGCTTTTCCTTGTGAAGCAATTGCCATACCCTTGGAATTGGCAAAGCCTGTATGAGCTTCTGTCTCATTTCACAAGTGTCATCTTCCAAAACAATGAATTCATCAGCTGGAATTTGTCCTTGGTTATGAGAGACCCTCGGTGTAGGGCTCTCTTCTTTCACCGCTTAACCTCTCTTTTTTCCTGTTTACCCTTTAATATAATGATTTGTTCTGCTTTTTGTAAATAAATAAGAAAATGTAGCCGTATATTTCTATATGAATAGGAGGTTGCTCCTAAATGGATGCTAGTAGTGCATAAAATTGAAAGGTACTTTGATCTCTGTCTTTCTGTGAAAGAATATCAAAATACTTTTATGCATCAGTTTAGCTTGTTGTAAGGGAGCTATCATTCTCCAAGAGTAGTATCAAAACAGCCTGTTATTGCCTATTCCTTGATATCAACGGGTAATGTGGGAAAGGACCATAGTACTTGGTAAGGCAGTAGAAATGTCATTCCTTAAATAGTAAAATAATATTTTAAAAAATATTATTTCAGGCTGAAGTTGTTCTTCTTCTATTCCATGCCTATTTTTTATGCAGGAATACTTCTGAAGCCTATTTTGGTTGTACTTCAAAGAAGATGGCAACATTGTCTAGAAGACAGTAAGGAAATCTGAGAATCTAGAACTTGTACATATACTCATCTCTCTACTAGTGATTTAACAGTATTTGAGTAAACAACTGACTCGTGAATGTGCCCAATTAAAAAGGCATTTTATTGAATTGAACTGATCTCTTAGCCTTAATGAATGTTTTTTTGTTTTGTTTTGTTTTCTTTTTTCGATTTTTCTTTGTTTTTGAGTTTAGAAGGAAAAATTAGTGTAGCACTGATGGAATTAATTAACAACCTATAGTTTGTCTAGGACAGTAGGCTTATGGCTGCAAGAAAAACAGTTTTCAAAATTCCTACCTTTAAATATAAGTAGAACTTTGAGAAATCCAGTCTTACACTGTTTTTTAATCTCATTTTAGAAAGAGGCGTGTTATTACTTCTGACATACCCCATGTTTTCAGTATGGAGTATAACTGAATTGGAAAACATGACGTAAGAAACAACAGTAAAGAAAGATGTACTGACTTACAGAAACAAACACTCTGTTAAGTTTTGCAAAAAATAATAGATTTCGCCAAGGAAAATAATAATAGAAAAATATAGAAATAGAAAAAATAATAAAATAATAATAATAAATACTGATAATCAATATCTCTGTTTAATTAGAAGGGGTCTTGATATCATTTGAATATCTAGACCATCTTCTTTGCTGACTTAAGGAAGCCTCAGTAAAGCAAATGGTGGAAGTAAAGGTAAATTTGACCTTCCATGTGCAGTGTATGGATCGTTCTCTAGTACTTTTGAGTTACTCTTTCATTGGTGAAATAAAACCTGTAATCTGTTACTTTATTTTCAAGGCAAATACTGCTTTTAAGGTATCAGCATTGAAAACAACAGCATCCTGACAGTGTTGGTGCTTTGTTAGTTGTTCAGTATGAATGAGAAGGGCCTAAATAGCAAGACTTGGACACTAAGCCTAAAATTCAGTATTAAACTGAAAAGGTGGAAAAACACATGAAAAAAGCCAAAAAGACACTATTTTTTCTCCTTATTTCATTATGATGACATCATGAAAACACTTAAAATTAAGTCAGAAAATGCTTCATTTGCTTGGAGGGCGCCAAGTGTGACCAGCAAATCACAGATTAAGGCATACTTTCAGCCTAGTCATTTTCATCTATTTGTGAATTCCTTGTCCTTTTCTTTCTAGTAACAAAGCTATGTTGAAGGTCAACAGACAGTGCCAGGAAAACTTTGGAATTGATTTTGGTAAATATTACTGTTACAATATCTCCCTCACACTCATATTCCTCTCTACAACCCTACTGTGGGACCAGTTACAGTGATAATAATATATCCCAGGCATATTGGGTCAGATTATTTTGCATTTTCTATAGACTTTGCAGAGGAGTTCTTTCTTTGCCCTTCCTTAAAATTGCAGTCCTTAACCAAGCAGAAATTTCATTCTTTGTTGAATTTTGTTCATGTGATGCATTGCATAGTATGCTTATTATTTTTTTATTTCATGCAAGAATTCTGATTTTCAGTTTCTTTCCTTTGTAGTTTTGATATGACCTTCAAAGAGGATGTACACAGATGAGGTGGTAATGTCTGTTGTTGAATGCTTGCTGAAAAGAGATTGTTATCATATTTTACAAAGGAAAATTGTTTGACAACAATCTAACTCCAGAATTACAGTATATTAATCACCAGAAACATTTATAGTCAGTATGTCTTCTGTGTATTAAAATAAGAATCTATAATGTACAAGCAATATGCAATATACATACATCTGACAAAATAAAAGCATGTCATGATACTGCTACACTTAAACTAGCATTACAAAAATAAAACAATTGATGCTTCAATAAGCTGAAAGTCTTTACTTATTTATTTATTTTCCAAATAGAGTAAGTTTCTTGTGTGTATAGTTTTAAGTCTTCTAAAAAGTAGGGGGTTGTTGGTATATTTGAGAAAGGCTTCTCTTCTACAATACTTTTTATCTTATCACAGATCATAAAAAACACCTGTAGTTCCCAATTTCAGATAACTTGAGGCCCATATGTATTACTATAACTTCTGAAAAGTTTTTTTATGATAAGGCATAGGATTCCTAATCTTAAAGAAGTGGAGTTTTGTTGCAAGATAGTAAAATGTAATATAAATTCAATTTTTTTTATAAGTTACAGGCTGTTTCTTTCAACTGGAAATACTTAGGGGAGCTAACAGCTGTTGTGTTATTAAAAATTAAAATATCTTTAAATGTATTTTATTATCTATGTATGATATTGTTATTCACTACTTGCTGTTGGAAAAAAAAATAATTTGCAGTTAAAATATTTTCTGTCTGTATATAATAAAAGCATTTCAGTAGTGGACAATTGAATTAGCCAGAAAGGAAAAAGAGGTTTATTCATGTAGAGTATCCTAGCAACTGACAAATATCAGAATTTTAGACTGACAGAATTAAAAAATGGTACCAATTACAAAATGACACCTATGATAGATTTTGGATGTGTTAAAAATACGTTCTCTGGTTGCTTTTTTTTATTGATTAACTTGTTTCAGTGAAGTCATTATTTTATTTGCATTATCTGTTGAGGTACCATTATTGGCATGGAACAATGTTTTTTAGTGTGTAGATTGATATCTTTCGTCATTCTAAATTATAGTTTCTTCCAAATTATCTCCTACTGACTAAGTGGAATTACTGAGGAAGTAAGCGTGAAGTCATGACGATGGATATTTGTGTTTATATTGAACTTTATCACGACCAATTATCAGAAGACTTGTAAGAGAGAAAAGTTTAATCAAAATTTAGAACTAATTGAAGTGTATTGAAGCAGCTGTTGGTTATAATAATAGTAAGAATAGTAAATTCATTTAAAATTCAGTAATGTTGAATGACAACATCTGCTTTTATGTTTTCCATATCAATTTAGTATGCTTGCTTTTGGTCTTCATTGTGTGAGAATGTTGATTTCCAATTTGAGAAATTATTGATTTCTTTATGAAACTGATGGAAAGCTTATTGGTTTAGGTGGTTGTTGGATTTTGTTTCTATTTCCATATGCTTGTGAAGGCAGATCCAAAAAGCCAGTCTGTACTCAGGTATTCCAGTTCACAGGTGTGGTTTGGATTTTTGGATGTGATTCAAGGGAAAAAGTTCTGTGAACAGCCACCAAGTCCTGGAGTTTCTAGTTCATTTCCTATTTGACAGTTATTTTTCCTCTGAGACAAAACAGAGCTTTAAAACAGAAACAAACAAAAAAGAACAGAAAAAAAAAAAACACCCTGCACTATAGATAATCTAATTTTTGTCAGTTTCAACAAGTAATGTTTTCTTTTTTTATTACATTAAATAATAGACTGTTTCAAACCAACAGTTTATTCCTAATGATCAAATAATTCATTAGTTAGATTCCCTCAATCTTAGAAAGATCCATTAAAACATGCAAACCATAAAACTAATCAACAGTTCAGATACTTTCAGTGGCTATTGTAAATATTTGGATATCGGGGAAAAGTGGTTATTAAAACAACATTGTTTTTTATTATTTACACCAACTACCTTAGCTTCCATTTTATGAAATGAAAGGTGTATATCATTTTCTCACTATTTTTGAAATTATTCTACAGGTAATCTGCATAACATTGAACACAACTGAGTTTGTTTGGTCCAAGCTCGTATAAAGGTATCTTGAAGCAAAGAATATTTTCATAGCACATAACATAATGGACTAGGTGTGAAATTAGTTTTATGGTGAATGGACATCCTGAAGGTTGTTAGCCTTTTCTTATGCACAGATTCTCTTATATATCTGCATTTTTTCATAGGTAGTAAAATATACTTCAATGAATGAATTATTCTTGAAGTGTATAGAGGAGTACCTAAATACCTCCTCAGCTATTTTCATATTGTTGTATCCTTTACGATTTAGAATTTTACATAATTGATCTAAAAATATCAAGTTGTAAAGAAAAAGAAAAGTTAAAATTGATGTTCTATGTTTGTGACAGTTTTATAGTTAGAGATTCTCAGTATCTCTGGTATATAATTTCATTTATACTGAAAATGGATTAGGAAGAGTTTTATTAAGTTCTAATGTTACAGATGTTTTTCAAATGTTGTTACAGGACCTCATTAGTACTGCTGCAGAGCTTCCGTGTCTATCTTTTCAAGTTTTTCACTCCCAAGAGAAAGGATTTTGCTCTCCATTTGGTTGAGTAAAGCTGAATATCAGCTACAGGGATACATAAGAAGCCACCTATGTACTGGTTTAAGTTGTTAAAAATGGGCATTCATGTATAAGGTAGTTTAGGAGAAAATTATTTAATCTGAAATGTCTGATTATGCAGCACAAAAAAAGTGTAAAAGCACAAAACAAACAGAACGTTCATCTCCAGACCAGAAGAGTGAATTTGCTAATTGATGAAATTGCTTTTTGCTGGAAAACGTCTTTTTGCTAGGACAGAACAATTTCCTGTAAATATACTAATTTGGGTTTAACTTTCTTAGCTCTAGCAGTACAAGTCTGTTTGAAGTCCAATAGTTCAACGACTGAAAATGGACTAGGTGTATGGGAGATATGATGTTTGGGGTTTAAAACCTGATTTACATCTAGGCTTTAAACCATAGCTCATTCTGACATCTTCTGCCATTTTTTCCTGCACCTTTCCCCTTTCTGATGGTATACCAGCAGAACTACTAGCTGGCCACATTTTAAATCCTGTAGTTGAACAGATACTAATATATATTTGTTTTGTTTTCCTGACGTAGATGACTCTGACTACAGCATCTCCTTGATTCAGAAGGACACTGCAGAGAGAGAGTGGGGCTGGAAAGGTGAGTGATGCTTCAGTTAGAGCAGGAGCAAGTCTTATCAAGCTAGCCTTTCTGGTCTCAGTATTTTTAAAGCATTGGACTGTTCTTTGATAGTACTTGAAATGGTTTGATACTGTTGTAACAGCAACACTTAAAATCACAAATTCTACAGCTAGACTGTCATTTCTCATTGATTCCAGTTACACACTTTAGCTCCTTGACCTAGATTTATATCCAAGTTCCAAGTGATATCAATGCAAGTTCTGTCTGAAGAGTACATAGAGAGTATGTATTCAGCATTTTAAAATTTTTCAGTATGGATTGGTAGCTAGGCATTTAAGTTTGCCTTAGCAGTTACAAAATAGGTCAAAGCTAATAACTATAAACCATAACCATTTCTATTTACGCCATGTAATACCCTATTAAGGTGCTGGTTGAGTGGTTTCATGACATGTCTAATATTTAATTGAAATATTTATTGTTAATTTGGGAGCATCTCTTGCTATGAGATTTTTCATACTCTTTTCTGTAATTTCCCTCTACTGACATAAATATGATTATAAGAAAGTCCTGCATAAAGTCCTCTAGGGAAGACTGAAACAGTCAAAAGCAGCACACTTCTTTACCTTGAGAAAAATTGCAAAAGGCAGTGCTGTTCAGGAAGCAGTAGTAGTTTGGGCTTATACTCAGTCAGTACATACCTTTTGACAGTCCTTGCCTCAAGGGCTACTGTCAAGGCTTCAGTGGAAATTAAAACTGACCCTGACCGGTGGAACTCTGAAGAAAGGCAAGACGATTTTGTCTTTTCTGTCTTGAGAGTGATTTGGAGTTGAGTTGTATTTGTTCATCAATATACAAACTGCATAAAAATTCATCACATGGTTGTAAAGTTCTCAATTCAAATACCTACAAATTATCTGAATTGAATTTCTATTTAATGAGGGGACTTTCACATGTCTAAGACACCCTAATAAACTAGATGCATGTAAATCATAGCCTTTCATATGCTTTTTGACAAGAGATGTTTTCACGTTCTATGTGAAAACAAAACAAAAACAACAACAAAATCAAACAAACAAAAACGCTTTTGCTTTTCTAGAGATTTGGACTTTTTTTCTCTCTGTCTCTCTTTGTATTGAGTATTTCCATGTAACAGAAACCAATAAAACAATTGCAGGCCTAGATACCTACTTCTAAGTAAGTATATATAAGCTATCTTCATATTTTTCTGCTAGTTTTCTTCTATTTTTTGGCTAGTTATTTGTTGGAACTGTAATATGAAGAGATGTATTCATATAATTAAAAAGCTCTGATGACGTGGGGAGAGAGAGGCAGGAGAGATTACTTTCATCACGATTGTACCTGTAGGAGTGCATTTAAAAGGTAAAAAACTCTAGTTAGAAACTTAAGAGGAAAAAAAAGATAGGAAGAAATATCTCATTTCAACCTTTACTCCTGGAAGAAATAAAATGCCTACAGTAGCTTAAGATCCTAATTCTAATAAAGAAACCTTACTAAGAATCTCATTCTAATAAAGGAATCTAACTCTCATTTTATATTCTATTGTTGCTACACAGACATTTTTAACACTGAGACTGGCACCTTTGTCGTTTGAAGTATGCTCAGGTGGCCAAGAAGGCCAATAGCATCCTGCCTTGTATAAAAAGCAATGTGGCCAGCAGGTCTAGGGAAGTGATTGTCCCCCTGTACTTGGCTCTGGTGAGGCCGCACCTTGAGTACTGTGTTCAGTCTTGGGCCCCTCACTACAAGAAGGACATGGAGGTGCTCGAATGAGTCCAGAGAAGGGCAACGAAGCTGGTGAGGGGTCTGGAGAACAAGTCCTACGAGGAGCGGCTGAGGGAGCTGGGATTGTTCAGCCTGGAGAAGAGGAGGCTCAGGGGCGACCTTATCGCTCTCTACAGATACCTTAAAGGAGGCTGTAGTGAGGTGGGGGTTGGTCTGTTCTCCCACGTGCCTGGCAACAGGACGAGGGGGAATGGGCTAAAGTTGCGCCAGGGGAGTTTTAGGTTGGATGTTAGGAAAAACTTCTTTACCGGAGGGGTTGTTAGACATTGGAATAGGCTGCCCAGGATAGTGGTGGAGGTCTTTAAAAGATGTTTAGATGTAGAGCTTAGTGATATGGTTTAGTGGAGGACTTGTTAGTGTTAGGTCAGAGGTTGGACTTGGTGATCTCAGAGGTCTCTTCCAACCTAGATGATTCTGTAATTCTGCGATTCTATGAATGGAGTTTGAAAGAACTCATATAAAAAAACTAACGAGTTCATTTAAGGGAGGGATAGGAAAATTTGTTTTAAATAAAAAGAAGGCAATTAAATCAAACAAGTGATTACAGAATTTAAAGTGTTATAGCACAAATCCAAAGAAGTCAAAATCAGGAAAAGGAGCATTAATAACAACCAGTGGCAAAATTAAGATGGAAAGATTTATTTAGAGAACTGAATTATGTATAAAATTTTAGTAGAGATAAAGGTTCATACGTGTTCTTAGATAATTTATAGAATCTCATTTTAAACTTCTGACATGGTTAGAAAAAAAAATGGAACAAATAATTATTTTCTTGACAGTGTTTGATTTTTGGAATTGCCTCTGAATGGAAGTTCTTAGCCTGTATGCATGCAGTCTTTCTATGATGCTCTTGACTCTATGATTCTATGATTCTTTCTGCATATTTATAATTACATGCTGAGGATATAAATTTAATATTTCATTACTCTGGTAGGAACTTTACATATACAAAAAGATGTTATTTACAAAAAAAAAAGGTAACTTAAGACTACCAATACCATCACAAGTAGGTCGTCTTCAAGGTTTTCCAGTGTCAGTATGTTGCATAATAGTATTCAAGTCCCATGTAGACTTTCTATGAGCACATATAATACGAATTATGTCTATATAAATCCGACAATATAAAATGCATCAATATAAAATAAATTATGGCTGTTATGGGTTAACTCAGATAAAACTGAAAGACATTGTACTTAGACAGTTACTGCAAAGTTCTTCAGCTGCTGCTTATTTTTAAAGTAATTTATATTCAAACTAATCTTGAATTTCAGAGCTCAAAGGATACATCTGTGTCATAAGGCTATTGACCATATATCTGTGATCAGTGGCATATTTTCCAAAAACTTTGGTGGAAGATTTATTAGCCTATTAGTGGAAAGACCTTCTTTCTTTCCTTAGAAAGATAAAGGAAGTATACATCATTGTGTATAGTTAACACCGTACCTCTGAAAGACTAAAATTACAAAAATAAAAAAAAAAAAAAGTAATATTCCATACGTAGAGTGACAATATTAAACAGCAAAATAAGTATATTCAAAAGCATTTTTATTTAGTAGTTTGTGGGATGCGTACATTGGACTTTAAATTAGAAAGTGTTTTGTTGTTTCATTTTTGAATAAGAACTTCATAAAGCAGTGACAGGAGGCTGGGTTTGATGAGATTACATTTATGTTTGTGAATTTTCCACTGATTAGTGCATGGTTTTAAAATGTAAGATGTAAATTTATGGATTTCAACTATAAAGAGAAAAACCTTCATACATTTTCTGGAAATGCATTATTCTGTGAAGTCTTTTTTTTGAATTTGATACCCACATACTGTGTACATTTCTTTGAACTCATCCATTGCAGTGAGTTTAAAAGTAGATAATAAATCATTAACTTTTCACATCAAGCAGTCAGTTCTCAGGATTTCTGAGCATTAGGGAAGATTCTCACTTGCTTAAGGGTGTCATTTAAGGAAACTTTTAGAAGGCTGAGAACCACGCTATGGAGAAGAGATTGATACAAACTTAACAAACCTAAGCATCACTGCAGAATTCAAATTTAACCATTTAAGGAAAAATCTGTAGATGCTTCTAATTGTTGACGCAAGTGATAGAAAGTTACAATACATTATTCATTTTGCTTAAAATTACTTTACTTCTTAGTAAAGTAATTAAAAATTAAAATTAAAAAAGTGCTTAAAATTACTCCCCTTCTTACAGCGAATACTTTTTATTTATCTGAAAAAGGCTAGGGATTGGGTAGGGAATTAAAAAAAAAAAAAAGCCATATCTTCTAATTATTTCTTTGATAATTAGACCATTAACTATATTTTTCTAGGAGAAATTCTTTGCATTTAGGTTAGTCAAATCAAAATTTATTGCATTTTTAGAAAGGGAATGTAATAAAACAATCCAATAATATTTGTATTTGTGTATTATAACTGAATAAGTCCTCAGGAAGAATGCTATTTCTAATAGAATTTATAGTAAAAAATAAAAATATAAAATTCTTTAATAAATTTAATCACCTCCTTTTCAAACTGAGATTGCAAATTTTCATTCATATTTTGGATATGTTTTTTATTGACGTAGTAAACAGAGAAATAGTTTATTGAGAACTCCATGGAATCTAGCCTAGAAGAATGAGACTGACAGAAAATCTAGAGAGGCATGACATTTTAAGATGTAGTCACTGTATACTTTGCTATGGAGGTCTACAGCACATTCATTTTGAATGCACTGTGACCATCCCATAGTTGGAGATTTGACTGATCCCAACTACTGTCAGGGCCTCATAGCCTACTAGGAAGTGAATATTGTACTTATTCTCTCTCTACTCAAACAGAGGAACAGCTAGAAAGTCTTGTTCATTAACTTAATTTAAGCAAAGTATCTCTCATAAATTGCTGTTCCTGGTTTAACCAAGCAGTTAGCTTTTCTACAAACACTTTTTGATATACTCTATACAAGTTACTATTGTGAAGAAACAGTTTTCTGGGCCACTTTAGTTCTTACTTTGCTGTCATTTGGGTACAGAAGGGTTATTCAGGTTAAAACTGTGTTTGTTCTTTGTGTGTGAAGAGCTCAGAATCTAATCTATTAACTTCTAATAATTTCTAAGAACATGTACTGTGAGACAGTGAAGCCAGTCATGGGAGACTAAAGATTTCAATAAAACTGCAGCACAGAATAGCACAAGTGTAAGGGAGAACTGAGAAATGCATTCTGTAGCAGAGGAAATAATAATGATTAAGATTCAGCTAATAAATAATAAATCAACAAGAGTGTTCATTGGTAGTAATACTATTAAAGAGCAGACTAGATACACTATTTCTCCATAAAGGTAGGATTTTACTCAATGTGAACAATTTAGCACACCTCTGAAGACTTTGCTCTAGCTGATCAAAGAAAATTTTATGATCAAAGGTGCTTTTTAGATATGTAAAGGAGCAGTAAGAAAATAACCTCTACTGTGTGAGCATAAACTCAGTATGTAATTCATGACCCTTAATAGCATAAAATCCTGTGGCGTGGACAAGAAAAATTAGTCTGTTGGACATACCCGGGGGAGGAGTGGAAAGCACTGTTGTTTTACAGAGAGAAAATGAGTGGGAGAGCCTTGAAAGAGATGTGCAGAAAAATGCACTGTGATTGACAGAAGCTAGAGGATAAAAGAGAAAAGGATGGGTTTGTTTTTATTTTTTCTTCCTACAGATGATAGCCCTTCACAAGCTAAGGAAGGGGGAAGAAGTTGTGTATGGTGCAGCTCAGCTTTCCATTAACATGCTTCTTAGAAGCATTCAAGAGAAAATAGTGTTACTGGAATTTTAGAGGAATGTACAAATAAATGAGAATTAATTGGCTTCTTACTTATGGACAGTTTAAAGTTTGGCTGAGGATTCCTGGTGCAGCACTCTGTAAGAAAGAGTACTGTATAAGCTCTATGAAACAAAAAGCTCAAAATGACTGAAACAATCACTTCAAATAACACAATTTAGTATTTCCTTTCACTTACTCTAAAAGTAATCACAGTATGAATACTATCATGCAACTAATATTTCAAATAATGTCCTGGTGAAATGTACCTACAAACAAAAAAGTCACAGACCAGAGAAGATTTCTTTTGAAATAAATGAGAATGTGTTCAAGGTTATACTTATTTGTGTAATCCTAGATCTAATTCTGAACATGGTAAACTAGATTTAAATTTGCTATAGTCATTCAAATAATCTGTATTATCACATGAGTTGATGCCCTTAATAAAACACTTCCTAGCACTTGTTACTTGTGCAGTAGTATTATTCACACACACCATTTTATTGTCAGAGGGGACTAACCCCACTTTCTGTTCTTCCACACACTCTGCTTCTGAAGAAACTCCTTACACCTGGAATCCTGGAAGGTGACAGGTGATTTTTTTGAAGATACGAGGGAGACACACTCTCGCTCCTCCTGTAGCCATACCCATGCTTGAATAATAAAAATAAATAAATACATAAGCAAACAAAATTTCCACGTGGAATCGTACTTGACCAATAATGTTCCAGGTAGTTTTATCAATCCTTTTCACATAATTTGTTTTTATTAATGAGGTATTAATAACATATATAATTACAAGTGGGAACCAATATAATAAAAAGAGAGCTAACTTCTCAGCTTACATATAGGCAGAACCTTCACATCTTTGTATAGATTTAACTAACTTAACACTTACAAACCCACTCTTTGGAACATCATATCTTGAGAAATATATCCTGAGTGGCTATCCCCTGCGTAAATTTTGAGGAAAAGCTATCCTGTTAAGAAGATTAAAAAGAGCAACTCATGATCATGATAGATGGAAGCTATTAGTAAATAAAAATTGCATAATATTTTAATTTCAAGACTACTGTGAAAATTAACACAAAAATAATGTTTAAGAACATGTGCTAGCTATCTTGACAGGAGGATTTTAGGGATTTCTGTATTTTGATGATTTAGTATCACACCAGCTAAAAAGATTAACATCACAAATTACCTAGAAAAAAAACACGCATATTCTGATTTGCAGAAGGTCACAAAGCTTTAATTGCGACTTAATCATTTAAGAAACTGCAGGAAGAGGCTTGGATCATGAAAAGAAAAGCAGTCTTACACCATTAGCAGTATATGGAAACACATGCTCCCAATTTTCTCAGGCAGGTAATCCTAGGGAAGAGTAGGTGAAAGACTTCAGTTGTTAGCGATGCTTGGCTGGAAAGCCTAACACCTGTGGTGTATTATAAACTCAGATCTCTTCTGGTTTTGTTTCTACAACAATTTATATATTAAAAAACTTAATTTAGAAGCCATTATACTTTCCTTTCTGAAGAAGTGTGTATATCTCTATCTTGTTTGTTTGTTTTCATTTGTCATACAGGTGTATTTAGTAGTCCATAACAAGATATGGGATAAGAATGATGTACACTAACTTGCAGCTAATGTAAAATTACCTGATGATATAAATAGAGGCGGTTTTCATGTTTGAACCTCAATCTATTTAAACATTTCTCCTTGCATGCACTAGATGAAAATACACTGAATAATAATCCTGGAAGAAGCAATTTAGAACTTCCCAGCTGCAGGTGATTTCTGTAATCACCCTATTACAGATTCATACTCACTATTTTGTTCATTCTCTTTCCAGCCCAATATTTATTTATTTATTTTTTAATTCATTGTTCCCTTTTGGCACAAATTCAATAGGAGGCTGAAGAGATCTTCTGGAGAATCTTCTCTATAGATCTAGGATGGGAAATGTATATAAGGCTGTTTCATAAAGCACACAGATCAAGGATTAAAGTTAAGACTGAGATAGGCATTCGATCTTCTCAGATGTTTAACCACTGGTATATCTTGTTGCCTGTTAGGATACTATGAAAAAATTGACCAGTGGCAGCACTGTGGGCTGCACTGTAAACAAAGCTGCAATTTTGCTTTTTTTCAGGAATACTGTCTTGCTTGTATGTTGTGTTCTGGAGAAAGCCTATTGTATCAGTCAGGAGTAGGATGAAATTTTATGTATTCTCCAGGCTAATTTGGTTCAAGCTGCGCAACAGTGAATTTTGGAGACACTGAATAGCTACGAACCAGTGGTTCTTCAAGCTGTCTAGCTTCTTCAGCTCTAAGTCCTGTGTAGACATGCTCTGTGTCTTTCTGCATGTAGACGAGGGCTATTGTTTCCAGAACCAGTCTGTAACTTGTGTGGTGCTGAATCTTGAGTCCTGCTTTGGATTCCAGTCACATTATGTTTGCTTAGAGCACAGGCAAGCAGCAGCAAGTCATGGACTCACTTACAACAGAGGCTGAGCTGAGTCTGTTTTGTTCTGGTGTAGAGACAGACAGTTTTGAGCAAGGAGAAAATCCTCACATAGCCAGTCATGAGTGGTAGCTGACAGCACCAGGTCCCAAAAGAAAATGGCACCTGACTGTGTGAAAGTTTTTTCCCTATTTCCCTGTCAACCTGTTTGGCTCTCGGTAGAGGAGTACTGGAAGTACTCAAACAACATATACTGGTCAGCAGGTACAGCATATACGTGAGGAGCTGAATACCAGATTATGCTTGGAGGCATTGCTTTTAATTGTCACTTCTTAGCCCAGGCCAATACTTCGCCATATAAGTACCTCTAATTTGTTCATATTCCAAGTGAAATGGCTAGAGCTCTAAAACAAGTAGAAGAGACACTTGACAGCTGGCATGAGTCACAGTGATGATGTGGAAGCTTGGAGCTGTGCTTCTTAGAGTCTTGTTCACAGACCACGAAGACCTGAGCTATAAGCTGTTTGGCTCTACTTCTAAGTGAATGCCTTAATCTCTGGCAACGTTACTGAGAGGAAAATGTGAGCAGCTGAAAGACTGATGCGGAAGAATCATGCACATCAGGAGTGTAACAAAGAACCTTCATGATTGTAAAATATATTAGCTGAATGCCCTTCCATCCTGTACACATTAACAGGTTATCATCCTAAGAAACCTGTTGATTATAAGTTTTTCTCTAATATTTTAATTTCGTAAGCTCTAGAGCTCTTTATTTGCCTGTTTCTCTAATCACATGTTAGAGTAGGTAAATTTCCAGACCTACTTTAGGTAACCCTGTGGAGCAAATTTTTTGTTTCACTTTTGTTGTTTACATCTCGTTTTTTAGGACAACCTTAAAGACCTGATTTCTCTATTGAGTTTGAATCTACTGAAAAAGTGAATAGGAGCTATAGCAGATCCTTGAAAAACTATGGTAAGTACACATGAATATGGCCTAGTTAGAAGTTTAAGAAAAAACAATCTTGTAATTAGGTCAGTTGTAAATATCTTTAAATGAAGCTGAGAGAGTGTCAGCTAAGAATTCTAATAACAGACAAACTTGTGCTTTGGTTCTCTCCCCCACTTTCTCAGTCTTTCCCCTCTCCCTCCTCTACTAAAGTTCATCTTAAAGATGCAATGATGAATTTTTTTCAGTAGGTCTCTTTTTGCTTATATTTATACCTTTAATTGCAGCAACTCCATGCATTCTAAATGTAAATATATTTATAAAAGAATCCAGCAAGATGAATATTTGGATATAGCCAAATTCTCCAAAGACTTAGAGACTGGGATACAGACTCGTTATTTTTATTCCAGAAGAATAAAATTATAAGTAATGGTTGTAAATGGAAAGCAATGAATTTAATTAAACTCAAAGATTAGAAATAGGGCTGAAGGTATCCAACAAATTTGAATGTATTACTGGAATGTCTGCTTGAATTTGGCTCAGTCAATGAGTTTGTTCTAAGGGAGTTCTTCATACTATAACTGGCAATAAAAGATTTGGAATAGCAATAGTAGTAGAGAAACTGTATATGAAAAACAATATGAAAACACCCAATAGCCACTAGCCAATATGGCAGTTCAGAGAGCCTGCTTAAAATTAAAAATATGCAACTGTGACAGTGCTGAGAAGAACGTATATCTATTCAGCTCAAGGCTTAATATTAACATGCAAAGAAGCTGAGGGATGTCTTTTCAATGCATAAGGATTTATGAAGTAGATAGGAACAATCAAATCCTGCAAATGCTTCAGCTCAAAAAAATTGTAGTGGGAGTAAAATTACTCAAGGATGTATTAGAAGAGTGAGCCTACTAAGTGGGTAGACAAAGGACAGACAAGATTACAGTGGTTATGGACTGCAACTGCCACCAAAATAACTAATAACTATAAATTAAAAACTATAATTTTATTTTGAGTTTAAGGAAGCAGGACAAAACTAATATGGTGTGTGTAAACAGAGGAGGAATGAGGCTGGACATTGACTGGTTAATTAACCAACAGCTTTGAGTTGAGCACCACTTCTGTGTTAATAATGCTATTTTTAATTGTACACGTTTTAGTTGTAACATTTCTTTAATAAAACCGTGACTGTTCATTTCAGTCCTAGGTGGCTAATTTCAAATTGAAATTTTGATTTTGATCACATACAAAAATTCTTTCTGGCTTTCTTTCTCTTTTCCTTATTTCTTTCTTTTTCAAAAAATATTTTTTCCCTCCAAGCTTGAATAGCTAAAATATTTTGGCCACTTAGAAGAAAATTACAAAAAAAAAAAAAAAAAAAAAAAAAAAAAAAAGGAGAGGGGTGGATTCTAAATAAGAAATGTGAGTGTCTTACAGGATGATCCCAAAGGGTCTAAGGATACTACCCTAAGACAGGCAGGTCCGGGCCTCCTGTCACTCAGAAATGACTATATCCTACTTTTTATTTTGATATGTTATTTTGTTTAACGGAAAGATTCTCATTTTTTTGGGGGGGATGATTGTGGATCTTACTGAACATGCTTTTCAGGGTTGCTCAGATTTCTGTTTTTAAGACCTATGATTTTAAAATTTATCTAATCTTTCCTGTTAGATTCAGTGTGGTGTGAAGCATAAAATTAATGTAGAACTATCATACCCATAAAATTCTTCGTGGAGAAATAGCAAGCAGCTTTTTCACTGTCCTTACTTCACCAGCAGGATATGAAACATGGAAACACTTCCCTTAAAAACTGAACAAAGGTTTGTAGACTACCCTTCTATACAGAAAAATCTTCCATTGTTGCTAAAAGATTCTGATGATCTTGGTTTTCTCCTTTCTACTCTTCATTATTTTAAGGGGGAACACGGTGAGTAAAATTAAAGGTGTTACTTGTGGCGTTAGAGCTAACTAACTCAATCTCCTAGCGATCAGCATTTGATCAAATCTTTGTGAAAACTTTATCAGTAAGTCATTTTTTACAGATTACTATAGTACTGACATTTTTGTGAAACATTTGAAAATAACCATTTTCATTTGTATTTTCAAGGAATGCTATTTTAAAAAGTATGTGTACTTTTATGTGTAAGCCATAAGAAATAAATACTCTGCATTTGCAACCACATTTGCTTTCTGCTGTTACACTGGTCGGACCACAAAGCCATTAGAATACATTAGTTAACACGGAAGCCTCAAAATTCAGTACCATCAAATGCTTAATTTGATGTCTGTTAATATGATAGTAGTTCATTGATCATATTCAATTAAATAATTTTGTTGTTCTTTCAGTTCCTTAAGAGACGGTCTAAGCCAGGATAAAAGATAGTGTTTGTTCAAGGCAGCAGGAGAAGCAACTCCTGCAAAAGTGATACAAAAAATTCCTTTACTATTATAGTAGAGGAAAAGGCAGAGAAGTCCAATGATGCTTCGCACCAAAATTCTATTGTAGCACAAATTAAAGGGTAACATTTCAAATGGTCAGTTGCAAATCATAGAATAGAATAGAATCATAGAATATCCTGAGTTGGAAGGGACCCTTAAGGATCATCAAGTCCAACTCTTGACACCGCACAGGCCTACCCAAAAGTTCAGACCATGTGACTAAGTGCACAGTCCAATCTCTTCTTAAAATCAAGTAATTTAATTTTAAAATATGTACATTCCCAGTTGTATTGACATTTTTGTCTCTATTGAAGATCACTTGCCTCTTTATCCTTTCACTATATGGGTCTGCCTCATATTATGACAAGGAATTTTGCTGGTTGTCTCCAATTTGAAGGTTAGCAATTTCTACTCAATAAACATCTTCACATTGTCAGTTAGAAATTATTAATTCTAACTCTTGAAAGCTTCTAAATATTTGCTATTTTTGTGATTACTTTGTTGATAAAAGGGGGCATAAGTACTCAAAACATGGTTTTATCCTGACCCCAAAATGTTACCTGAAATTATTATTTGCTGTGGTAGGGAAACATGTGAGGTGCACATGTGTTAACTACAACATAAGTTTTGATCTCAATAAAGTTGTGCCAAAAATTGTTAAGTACTTGTTCTTGCTGTGATGCCATGCTGTATATACATGCATGTTTGTGCTAATGCTAACTTGACAAGAGGGAGAGAGAATGCCTCTGAGCTATCCCCATTGTTCGACCTAGCACTGCCCTTCAAAAAGTGTTAGGTACTAAATGGACCTTTCAAAACTTTCTCAGTTGAAGGAAATACCACTTCGGTAAATAATAAAATAAGCTTAAAATTTCTGAAAAAATGTATGGAACTGACCTTTAAATGTTCCAAACACCAGTAGTTCCATGGCATTACAATTTATTTAACCTTTGAGAGAGTGTTCATTTAAGTCACTCCAGCTTTATTTTATTTTTTAAGTATAAGAAAACGAATTACATCACAAAAGGTGCTTTTATTCTTATTGGGTAACTAATTGTATTGCATTTTATGTTTTTAAAGTCGTTTGGTAAGTAAATCTCACAAGTGTTTTTTTTAATTTTCTTTAAATTAAAAAAAACACTTATATACACACTTATATAGCCTCAGCCTATATATTTTTTAAAAAGAACATGGCTGAAGATCAGGAGGGAAGACTGTCTGTCTATGCTTTGAATGTTTACCATGTAATGGGAAATAAGCCTCTGAAGGAAGAAGGATATTATTCTATTATTCTTTCTCTGAAAACAACAAAACACATGCTTAAGGAAATTTCTAGTTGCTCTTACCCTGTACCAGTAGAAATCTCTGGGATTATCTCACATTTCTAGATCTTCTCCTTTCAATAATTTGGTTTGTTTTACGCTCAACTTTCTGTAGCAGATGTGACCTTTAAAGGCCTAAGAAAAAAAAAAAGTTACTAGACCTCTTTTCAGTTCCAGGAAATATGTTTTAGCACCCATTGGGGCTGTCAGAATTTGAAACAAGTTGATTTTTCTCTTATCATTTTATAAGGTCGTATGACTGCTTATCCTTGCTGCATGAATGACGTTTCCAATTTGAACCTCTTTGTTTCTAATTTCAGCAATAAGGTTTGCATCTGTAGACTGTTACATAATAATTCATACCTGGGCTTTTGTGCTGGCAACCACTCACCAGAATTTAAGCACTGTACGTCTGTGTCACTAGTTAAGTCGTTCCTGTGTGGTTCTCTGTCGTATGTCTTCAGGTAAATTGAACTCATGCATCCCAGCTGTGTTTACTTCACTGTGTCTTTGGTGGAGCACTGGCAAATACAGATCATTATTCTGATATTCTGAGTATTCTGATCATTATTCATTATTCTGAGTATTTATCTTCTTCTGTGTTTGCTTACAAGTATTCTCTGTAGGGTTTAACTTTGTACTCTTGCCCTCTATATTCTCCTTTTTGCTCAGTTTGTGTGTCAGTTTGTGTACTGCCCATTTTGCAGGTAGCTAAGAAAGTTGCAGAAGCTCCACACATTGAGGGTCAGCAGAAAGTAAGAGCTACTCCTTTCCAGAAGGTTGTCCATGGCTCAAAGTGCACAGCCTTTTTAGCGATGCCTTTTTTAAATAAAAATGCAGCATGTAAAGGACACATTAGAAATAAATATTTAGAATACTTATATCAGCTGTCACATTTCCCCATCAAATTGTGCAGGAAGATGTGCATTTAAAAAAATATGGAATTTCTGAAAGAGTAAAATTTTTCTCTGCTTGTACTGGCAACATAAAACTTAACTTTTGAATAATCTCTCAAGACTTCAGTTTTGTCCAATGTAATAGCTGTATCAAAATTTTCAGAGGAGCTATGTCTGTTTGACTAGCACATCTCAGGTGTTTAAAAAGAGGAGAAGTTTGTTCTACTGAAGTAGCTCTAAAGAGATAAAACTCTTAGAATTTCCAAAGAGCAAGTTGTTAAATATTTTGGAGAGTAAGTAACTTATTACTGCAAATGAGTCGGTTAATAATAGCAATAACAGATGTTCCCTAACACAATTAAAATTAGGTGGCTAATACACAGAGATACATGTATTTCAGTCTGGCATCTTATTAAAAGAAAAATAGCAATAATCCCCAATTATACTAGATTGATGTCTTCCCTTCTTTCCCATACTAAGTGTAATTAGGATCTCTGAGATCTAGTGACCAGTATAAATTTCTGTCTTTGGCAATCCTTTGTGAAGACAAATGAAGACACCTTTATGTAAAATACTATCTTTCTTGTCTGCTAGAGAAGTATTCTAGACTTCAGCTTCCCATCAGGCATAAACCAACCCTCAGAATACTTTGTGTCTTCTGAATATCCTGAGGAAAGATAAATTCATCAAGAATAATACCTTTTGTGAATGCCTGGAGCCAACTTATTCTCTTATACCAATGAATAAACTGCAAGTATACAGTCAGAGATTTTAACTAATCAGTATTTGTGTGGAGAAAGAAAACAAAAAGACTCCCAATGTCATGTTGTTCCTAAGGATTGAAAAATATTCCAGGTTTTTATTACCCAGATCTGTCATATTTTTTTGTGTCCCACAGCTTCTGACAATTAATTTGGGGCATTTGATATTCATCAGGAGAGAAAGAGAGCTCCTACTAAAGACAGCAATTTTTTTCTCTTAAAATGTAAACATACATGATAGGTTTTGGTTTGCTTTTAGTACTGTATAAAAAATACCTGTGTAATCTCTGGCTAAAATTATTTTAAGAAAGTGTTGAATGGTATGTGACAATTCATATGCTTGCACTTAGTTTGCATTTTCTGTTTCATCATCAAGAACTATACAATGTTTTAAAGGTAATTTTACCTTTACCTTAAGCTGACTTCCATCAGCTTAAATGCATCTTTGTACCTAGATACATCTGTGTGTTTGTAAGCTTTTGCTCATTGAATGCAAACTTAAGTACGTATTATTTTCAACATAAAAAGCTGCTAAAACTTTGTGTTCAAGTTGGCATTGGAACATGATCTAATACATTAATTACTACTTTAGTTAGCCTACTTATATATCCAGAGAATAATAAATTTACTTATGAAGCATAAGAACTAGTTAAAAAAAAAAAAAAGGCAACAAAAAAAATAACTTAGTACACCTTTTTTTAATCAGTGCAACTAAGAAAAAAAAAAAAAAAAAAAAAAAACATGACTACAAGGAATGGAAAGACAGAAAAATAAAACTGAGGCCAAGATCCAAAAGCCAACTAAATGGTGGGATAAAAGGTTACATAAAGATCCCATTTTATTTTTCTAATTTTACATGATGGTTTGACTTAGGATTTTTTTTTCTTGCTTCCTTTCACTGCAGTCTTAACTGAATCAGCTCAGTATTGTCCATCTTAATACTTTTCTCTGTAAGTATTTATTCTACTTTTCTGCATAGGATGTTTTTAAGCAGTTATTTTGGCCACAGACAGAATACATTACTCAGAGTAGAGAATTACTCAGAGTAATAATATTATGCCATTAGTTTTTATTGACCAAATTACTACTATTATTCTTTCTTTTGCATCTTTACTAAGTAGAAGCCTTTCTGTAAATATTATTTACAGAAAACATAGTGTGCTTAAAGGTAACAGAAATGTGAGAAGTCTGTCAAAAGTGATGCCCTAAGCCTGTAGGAACTGTATAGGTTCTGTTATAGGGGACCTGAGGAGATCGTTGTTTCCTACTCCAGAAGAAAACCTAGAGACTTATTGGACTTAACATTTTCAGTTGTTACCAGGAGGTGCAACCAGAGAAGGGATAAAACTATGACTGAAAGAGTTTAATATCGATCCCAGCTGTGTCTTCAGCAAAGTTTATAAGCGATATGATGCAATCAGATTTTAGAAATGATTATGAACTGAATTAGTTGAAATTAATGCTTTAAAATATGTTAAGGAGAGGAATGAGGGCACCAACATATAGTACTCCCTAAATCCTGACTATTGTTCAATGTTTTTCTTTTTAAAGAAAAGAAAATCAGCTCTGTTTTCCTGAAGAAATTTTTGCTTGCTCTAATAACCAAGGAAGTATTGCTAATTTTGTTTTTTCTCCCTAGCTTTTTGCAATAGTGAAAGTAAATTCACCTTGCTCAGAATATTTACATTTATCAGTGATGTCTATTGGAAGAGGGACTCCTTATATTCCCCAGGCTAATAAATTGGGATTTGGAGCTTTTCAGGGTTAACTGTTCCTAGTGAGATTAATCACATTAGTCTCAGTTTCTATTATTCCTCCTCAAAATCAGGTCACATGCTTTAGTGCCACTTTTTACTCTTTCTCTCAATAATATCTATGTGTTTGGTTTGTCTGTGATTTTTTTATTATTTTTTTCTATGTATTTATTTTTTCCCCATATATCAAGTTTGCTATAAGTACTTAAAGAAAAAGCCTAGTATAAAGTAAAAGTAAAAAGACATAGTATAGGAAAAAATATATTTTACAATCATCTCCTATTATATAATCTTATTCCTTTACTTCTATTCCTTACATAGCCTGCACAGATAATATGAGTGGTATTCAGCATGCTTTTCAGAGCTTCTCAGAGAAATCGTTTAGCTACATATAACTGCACCTGACTAATCACTATTCTCAGTAGTTTCTATTCTGTATTTGTGTCTTTTTGAATGTATGTTCAATTCAAAGCAGGAATTTTTGTGTGCTATATGGATTGATATACAAATTGATGTACAAAAGAATTTATGTTCTACAGTACTTACAACTATCCATAGTTTAAAACTCAAAATTGGGTTGGGAAAGAGGATAGTCTCTTAAAACAGATACATATAATGCTTTTTAAAAGAATAAAATGTGCCCTTAAATATCTCTTCCATCTTTAAAAGAAAATACAAGAGTAGTTTTTTAGATATTTGCTGAAAAAAAGTTTAAATATTATCACAGGTACCTACTTGGAAAGTTTTTTAAATGTGTGTGGCAGTGACAGGATTGAAATGAGGTACACTCTAATTACTTTATAATTAATACTTTTTTGTTTCTGGGATTAATATACTTTTACATACATGTCACTGAAGTTCTTCTTCCCCTGATCAGTGGAACAATCAGTAATCAAGCTTCAAGGGGGAATGGGATTTTATTGGATATTTGTTCCCATCAAGTGATATCTAAATACAGTATTTTTCTTTAAGTCTAATATAAAGATAGAGTAAGAACATGATATTCAGTCCTTTCGCTTCACTGTGAAAACCTATAATATCCAGATTCTTGGTGGTTAAGTAATTTGGAGAAGGAAATTCAAAGATCTCACAAGATCAATGATAACAAAGGTGAAACCTGCATTTGTAGCTCAGCTAAGCTCCCCTTTTTTTTTTTTTTTCCTTTTTTTTAATAAAATTGATTTTATTGTTTTTTCAAATGTAATTTCCTTTGGCAATGAAAGCTTCCACTGTGTTTTCAAAGGGCCGGGGTCTTACAAAATGTTGGTCTTTTTCCCAGTTACTTTTGCAAATTAACATCTTATGGAATAGTCATATGATAATGTTAGAAAAATAGTGTGGTGACTTTTTGTTGCCCTTAATGTTATTGAAAACTTCATTTATACATTTCAGGCAAAATTATGCCTTGAAACATTTTAAATAAATTGGTTAAAAATTGCATTACCCAAGATGTGATTATATAATATTTTATATAAAATAAGGTAGTCCATTCCCTAGCTCTAACTTGGTTAATAAAGTATTTAATAGGAGTTGCCATGGTAATCAAAGTTAGAAAAGTACTTCTGACAGGAAAGCAGAAAGCAGAGGACTCCTTATCTTGTGATTTTCTTCTGGAGCAGTGGTCTACTCCAATGACTTTACAGCTAGTCAGGAAGAAAAAAAAAAAAAAAAAAAAAAAACACAAAACAAAAATAACAGTCTGATGCTTAAAAGCTTTGCTTTTAAGACAAGACATCGTAGGATGTCTTGGGTTGAAGGAACCTTAAAGATTGTCTAACTCCAATCCCCTTGCTATGGGAAGGCACACAACCCACTAAGTCAAGTTACTCAGGGTCCCATCCAACTTGGCCTTGAACACCTTTAGGGATAAGACATAGACAAATTCTCTGGTCACCCTATTCCAGTGCCTCACCACCCTATCAGTAAAGAATTTCCTCCTAATATCTAATCTAAAACACCCTTCTCTTAGTTTAAAACAATTTCTCCTTGTCCTATAACTGTTTGCCTCTATAAAAAATCATTCCCCATCTTTTTTATAAGCCTCAGTCCAGAGGCTTATATGTCCAGTCCGGAAATACTTCTAAATTTCATGGAAATTACTCCTCCCCCTATTGAAGCTCTTTCTGTTTTACAGTTCTCCTGAGTTGCAATATTTTGTTTGGCATAGAGAAAATAATAATAATAATAACAATAATAATAATAATAATAAAAGATGTAGGACTAAATTAATAGATTTTGAACACAACTAAAGTTAAGAGACTACAGTTCTTACTCCCTTGATTGGAATCAGGAATTTAGGATTCTTGGCTTTTTACTTAGTATGAAAATAAATGGTCTATAGAAACAACTGTCTAAGTTATACTTGAGGTACATTTTTTTTTTTTCATTTTAAAAGTTTAGAATGTAAATACTAAGGACAGCAATATCTGTGTCTCGCTCAAGGTTGTGGGGAAATAACTCATTGGAAATCCCCAGTGACAATATCTCTCCTGCAGATATTGTATTCCCTATTTTTATTAAATCTAACCTACAGTTAATATGATAATACATAATAATATTGCAAAAATATAGATCTAACTGAACTATATTCCAGCAAAGAAAGCTCAGATTTGCAGTGGAAAAGTAAATGTGAGCCAAGAAATTCAGTGCTTTTGTTTAGAAGAGAAAAATGTAATTTAAGAACCACCTTTAAGAAAAACATTATTATAAGACTGGCAACTTGAAAGCATGCATGTAATTCTGTTTGGATAGATATTGTTTAGTGAGTTCATTAAATGTGAGGAAAAAGATTATGATTTTCAATTAGAGAGAAGCTGTGGTGCTTTGTAGACAAATGAGCTGTGGCAGAGCCCACACTATAGAGCTGTTATGAATCTAAGACTGAAATAATTTCTAAAGAAAAGGAAAAATATCTGAAAGTCACATGAAAAAATACATCAGACAGTTGTAGATACAGTGCTACCATCTCAAACTATTTTGGGACTCAGGATTCATAGAAAAAT
This sequence comes from Anas platyrhynchos, assembly GCF_047663525.1. NCBI lineage: Eukaryota > Metazoa > Chordata > Aves > Anseriformes > Anatidae > Anas > Anas platyrhynchos. Next base: position 41,268,403 of record NC_092590.1, read on the forward strand.
ATAACAGTAAAGGCACGTTATCCACTATTTCTAAAGGTAAAGAACAGCTTTTCAATATTCCAAACAAGTATTCCAAGTATTTACAATAGCTGTTAAATGACCAATGTTGTTACACTGTGCAATGCATAACATAATATTTCTAATTCCTTAGTGCAAATGTTTCTGTGGAATATAAGAGACAATTACCAGTAATCAATTTTGCATTGATAAAAAAGTATCGGTATGTGAATGAATGATCAATGTTAATTATTTTTTTAATCTTTCTCTCTTAAAAACAACAAAAAAAAAGCTCCACTCCTTGCTCTGCTTCAGAAATAATTTAGATATCCAATCTCACAGCACACACAACAGTAATAAAGAGTGAATAGGAAAGGGAGCAATTCATCAAGAACTCACTGGGTGGAATTTGTTTGCCTACATGATTTAAGCAAATATTAATAAAATTCAAAATCTGTTCGCATCTGGTCTTGGGCAGAAAGTTGGACCAAATTCATCAGGCTGTGTTTGTAAGTAATAATTTGTCCAACTCTAATTAAAATCCACTAGTGATCACAGTGTTATATTGGAACTAAATAGAAAATAATCTAAAACAGAAATTATGAGTGTTTCTTCTCCCATTATGCTATACAGATGAGGTGAATCATATTTTAAATCAGAAAACTAACACTTTTCTTTGATTTTTAGGATTTTTTTTTTTTAAATCAAGAAGTAATAGATGCTTACTTTATAATTAAGAGAGAAGGACTCAATATTCTAGTCCAGATTCTACTAAAATAGCAAGAACTACACTGAAACACTGTAGAGGTGTTTATATGCAACTTAAAATTTGATATGGCAAGGTATGCTTGATTATTTATTGCATAGAGGACAGGGTAAGTCAGACATGTTGGTGAGACTCTCCCATTGAGTCACCAGGTTCACAGTGGACCCCATTGCTTTCTAAACTCATCGAACCAAAGAGGGAATGAGCCTAGGTACAGATGAATTCACTCTTAGTCCTAGACTGGGTCAGCAGTCTAAGGACTATATGGCTAAGGATTATATGTGCTCAATCAAAGATAAAATCTTAGTGAAGCTTACAAGGTTTAGCAAATTATTAATCATTTACTGAGGATCTGTTGTGGCAAGGGGAGACCCTGTCATGCAGCCATCTGCTGTGCAGAAGAGCTCACAGGGCTCTTGGCCTGCTCACTGTTTGTGGGGTAAAATGGTGGACTAATGGACATATTGGTGGGTTTTCTTGGCACATGCTCCATTGGCCCTCAGCTGCTGAGCAAGACATCTGTCTGCTGGTTTGAGCACCCAGTTTGAGACAATATTGTGATTGCTATCTGCATGAGCAAGGTCTCAGGTGCAGCCAGTATACTAGGCACTATCTACCTGAGCAAGTCCTTGGGTGCAGTGTATGAGGAAGGCAACATCCAGACTGAAGATGAGGGGGTTAGAGGGGCGGAAACACACCATCACATAGAGTTATGTTAGTGATGAATAGAATGAATGGAAGAATACTTAGAGCATATTCAAAAAGTCTTATGGTACAAGGTTATTTGTGTGCAGCTGAATAACTGTCCAGAGTAGAATTTTTGGATGGAGCGTGGGTGAAAGGTTTTGTGTTGTAAGCTGGATTTGCTTCCTGTCAGTTGGAAGGGGAAAAAAAGTTTTTGTTTTAATTTTTATTTTTATTTTTTGTAATATTTCAATTTGTTTTGGGCCAAATCCTCAAGTCCCTAGACAGGCTTTGCTACCACAAAACTCCTATTATGAGGAATATTTCTGTTGATTAAAGAATAAGTCAAGGAATTTTGCCCTGCTATTTAATTAGTAAATGTGTCACTTGCTGCAAGGATATCCCAGTAGTAACATTACATAGCTCTATGATTAGACTCATTCATAGCAGGCAAACCACATACTGTGGCAAGGAAAGCATGGGATTAAAAAATTGGAACTGTGACTTATGATACCTAAGCATTAGCTTTATAAAGCTTTCAAGTTAATTTGGTTTGAAATGTCAAGAGAAAAAGAAAAGCTCTGCTATGTGTGCAAATACATATAATATATAGATGTAGGACAACCTTTGTGAACAATGTTGACAAGAACATAAGCAGGTAGAAGAGCAATGCAGACAGAAATAACAGCACTGGTGTGTAACCAAAATTTGTTAAGCTACTGAGGTTAGTAATGTGGATGAGGGAGGCATGAGCAGAGTGACAAGCATGGGTTTTGAGCATAAGGAAATTATTTGATATGTAATGCCACCAGTTTTCATAATGAAGTTCTCCAGCATCCCTGCCTGCTTTAAACATATTATTTTAAGCATGATAATTTTCAGAGATACTTCCAGATGCTGAAATGCTGCTGTAACATTCTTAGTATCTTCTGTTCCTACTAAGGCAATAAGGTTCAAAGACTGAGCAATTTCTATCCCCTCCTAGGATTAAGACAATTAAAAGCACTGTTTAAGGTACATTTTGCTTCCTAGCACAAAGCTTTTCTTAAAGTAGAAGTTGTGTCAGCAGTCCTGTGACAGTATAAGGGACCACAACCAGTCAAAAGGAATGCAGTCCGGTCCATATATTTGTAGACTAAGCAAGTGCTCTTGCAGTTCCCGACTGCTGTAACAGTCTTAGCTAGGTTTGACCAGAACTCCTTCAGAAGGACAGAATAACAAGGAAACTTTAAAGATTTCTTGGTACGTATGGATATGTTTTATTTTCCCTGAAAATTGATCTGCTGTAGCTGAAAATCTGTCTCTAGGCTTACTGGCCCGTTAAGCTGACAATTCTGACTTTATGTTGGTCACTCCTGCATCATTATGAACCTTCTGAGTTTCCTGGCTTTATCTGTGAAGAATGAAGTGCCTAACAAAAATTAGGCACCAGAAATTAGATGTCTGTTTTAAGGGTTTTTGAAGAGGTAAAAGGAATGGGAGTATTCCAGAAGGCAAAGACCTGAAGGACAATTGGTGTGATTTCAAGTGTTAGTGATTTGCAACAGCTGTATATCAATTACAAAGTCATTTCCAGAGTTTAGATTTCGGCTGGGATAAATGAGATAACATCTTTTTCATTCAGGCACTTTAACTGAAGTCTAAGGAAGATTTATTGACTGGGTATGACAGTGCATTTAGAGGTATAATTGTTCATAATACAGGGTAATATAACTTGGTAATATTAACAACAAGCAAAGAAGCAGGAGTAATACTGATAAAAAATAGTAAGCAAGGGAAAATTCCCAATATTTTTTCTAGATCCCCCTCCCCCCCAAAAAACAAACAAACAAAAAACATTTCTACTATCTATTATTTCAAGTCAGAACAATAATACTTATCAAATACAGTACAGTTTGCTTTAGTTCTGTTTCCTCACATTACCTCTGTTACAGACTTAATATTCCAGTCACATCGAAATATCTCAGTTTTACAATCTGTCCAAAATATAAAACTTTGTTGCACCTGTTCTTCCATCTATTATGCATTATAAATTCTCTCTCTTACTCTATCATTTATTTTATTTTGGAAGCTTACCCATGGCCCAAAAGTTGTTTCTACAAAGTTATAGCAATGAAAGAAATATTGGATAAAGGCTGTACTACAACTGTAAACATTTTAAATGAATATTTCATCTAAAATCAAATGTACGGTTCTTATTGCATTTGGTTGCTACACAGATTGCAAGACTCATGTTCTTTCTCAGCATAACATCAATAAGCTATTTTCTCTTGCAGCTGCTCACAAGTTTGGTTTGTTGTGACTACTAACCCATAGAAAAACTACTTCAGTATTGGTTCTTACTGATGAAAAGTCTCAAGGCATCTTGATTTCTTGCGGTTATTGTTTGGCTTTTTTTGATTAAAGATGTTTATATTACTATCAAGCGCTTTAACAATTTGTGATAACTATAAATCAAACCATTTTTGCAAATATTTTATACTGATTTTCATAATCAGCTTTCTATTTTCTGTCATATGATTCAGCTTCATTTTGGTCTTGCATTTTTATATTAAAAAAAAAATTGACATCAGAAATATTTTTCCCAGTTTGAGCTTTTTACTAGATTCGTAAATGTATGTGTAATCTATAAGTGTATCTACATATATACACACACACATATATATAGATACGTATTCCATTCAATATTTACTTGAAAGATAAATCTTTTGTATTCTTCTGTGAAAATAGCGGAAATAGAAAATCCCCAAACAGTGAAAGTTCAGTAGTGACTGTAAGAATATGTGAGGCCTGAGACTTCATACATGGCTTGCAAAGGTTTAATACAAGTGAAATACTCTGGCAATCCAAGCTTGTTTCAGCTTATTGTTTCTAAGCTGATTTTTTTGTTTGTTTGTTTGTTTTGATTTGGAATTCTACTAAGAAATTCTTGCAATGAAAATTTTCTGTCAAAACTTCTATGTGTGAAAAACGTTCTGAGAAGTCTTCTTCCAGCTAAATATCATTGTTGAAAAAAAGTCCTAACTGACTTAAAATAATGAAAATTATTTTCATTATATTTAAGCTAAAAACATTATTATTGCTCACAGTGATTAATCATGGCAGATACTGACAATGGTGGCATACTTTCTGCACTGTTTGCTTTAACCATGTCCTTGCTGATTGCTTTGAAAGCTTTTCTTCTAGAAGTACTATAACCTCAAGTTCAAAGGCTTGAAATAATATTTTCCTGGACAGAAGAATGTTTCCATCAAGAAGAGCTTTTTTTTTTTTTTTTTTTTTTTAATAAGAATACTCTTTATGAGAATTCTAATTCCATAATAATTCCAAATGCTAACAGTTCTACTTTGCATCTTTATTTTTTTAGTGAACAAGTCTATAAACCTTTTTTTTTTCCCCAAGTGCGACAGTCAAAACAGCACTTATGATGTAGTACACTTACATTGACTGAAACAGCAGAAAATCTTAAACTCTAGCAGAGTCCCTAGATTATTATAGAGTTCCCTATTACTAGAAATAGTTATTTATCCCAACTCTGAAAACACACAAAAAAAACCTTCACTTTTACGTTTGGTATGGACAAAATGATAATCACAGGCAGCAAAGAGCAAGAAACATCCTGCTACCTAGTAGGTTTCCTGTTATATTCTTAGGTTTTGTATCCTGTCATCAGTCATTTCATGAGAAATACAGGTAGGTACAGGTATTAGGTAGAACTGGCTACAGACTGAAGTTATGTTTTGATTGCTGTGCTTCAAGGAAGTCACTTTGTCTATGGATTTGTCATAAAATTAATTTTCTAACAAAGCATTTAGAAACTGGATCTACAGAAATATAAACACATTTGCATTTATGAACATTTGTGATAGAAGTCTAGACTTCCACTTCATGGAAGCGTCAGTGAGATTTGCCTCAGCTTGTTGCTGAGAAACTCATCAATGAGGAGTTATTGCAATGAGCAAAATCATTTTTAGAGTCTTTTCAAACAATAGGATTATTTTGCTTATAACTAGTACAATACTTCAACTGTGCGTTCTTTGTTATCACAACTAATACATACAAATTATTTCTCTGACTTTAAAAAAGACCCTTTCCCACAAACTACAAATGCAGTTGTATAAATCAGAACAGATGGTGTTTTAGAGAGAAGATGTGCTAAACTTCTATGAAGGTGTAGTTACTGGGATACTGTGTTGTGACAGATGTTAGTAAGAGCTTATGAGTTTGTTTTGTTTTGTCTTAATTTTCTTTATTGTAGCTTGGTAGTGTACCTCGTGCACTTTGAAACAATATAATCCTATTTTCCTTCGTAGACTTCCAGTTTGGATGTTACATTTTCTTCATAGAGATTCTTGAATGTTCCTGAGTTTTCAACCACTCGAGCATTTAAATTATCTTTTCGAAGAGGAATTTGACTACAGAAGTAAAATCTAATAATATGTACCTCCGTTTTTATTCCTACAGAAAAGAAAGGATCTGTCCAAAGAAAACAGTTGAAAGAGTACGAAAAATGAAAAAAGCATACAGTTCTGTACAACGCTCAACAGACTTGACGTTTGATAGAGCATGTGCCTTTACTTGACAGATCTTTACTTAGAATGGCCCTGTTAATTAGGGAAATCTAAATCCAGGTGATATTAGGAGCGCTCCGTCTGACCTCAACTTCCAGATAACAGAGAGAAGCTTTTAAGGGTTTTCCACAGCTGTGACGAACTGAACTCATAAACGCACAAGAAAATTATGAATTTCTTGCACAATATTTTTTGCATGAATCTAATTATGCTTAGTCAACAGCCTGCTTTTTTTTTGCCTCAAAGTAGACTAAGTAGGAACTTTATACAGAAAAGTTTCAAAAACATGAGCAAGCTAGTTGCAAGAATAGACTATATTAGGGACTTTTGGATACTTTTTTATTATTATTTATTTATTTTTCTGAATGCAGTTTTCTATTTTCCCCTCTGTTCTAGGACCACCGGATGCCCAAATGACATTGCCAACCAAGATTCTCTTGAGAGAATTTCTCAGACAGGAATGATCTCCAAGGAAGTGGACAAGGAAGTCTCAACCACCTTGTTCTCTGCAGTTTTCAGTTCAGTTAAGCTCTGGGAATTGCAGGTACAAGCTTAAAAGAACACCCACTTTAAAGACTAAGGTATGAAGTAGGAAAGGATTTTCTTACTCTGGGATCTGCTCTGAGAAACTGAGGATGTGTTCCTAAGAGAAGGAATTGTTCCTAAAAGAAAAGAACTGTCTCTCACTTCCCTGGCTGCCCAGGGAAGTGGTGGGGTCACCATCCCTGGAAGTCTTTAAAAGACGTTTAGATGTAGAGCTTAGGGATATGGTTTAGTGGGGACTGCTAGCGTTAGGTCAGAGGTTGGACTCGATGATCTTGAGGTCTCTTCCAACATAGAAATTCTGTGATTCTGTGAAATCAGCAGGATCACAGACAGTAAATGTGAAACAGAGACTAAAGATGATCTATACACAGAAAAGATAAGATTGAAGAGGAAGTTCAAATGAATTTGTGGGACTGAAAACAACAAAGACTCAAATTTAACAGAAATGTCACTTAGCATGGAAAACAAGTCATTTCGGTAATATAGAGAATAGTCTTATAAAGAACAAAACAACTATCAACAATCACAACAATGTGTATAGAGTGGGAGGATAAGGGATAAGAGAGAATCTTATCAGACCAAACGAGGGATAAATTTTAAAGATCCTCCAATGGGAAAACTGAGAAAGATTTGCTTTTAAATGTTTTAAGTCAAGTTAGCTTGTCTTCTTTGTGGACATAAGTATTTCTTAGTCATAGGAAACATTTATATAATGTTGTCATTTTACCTGAGATTTGTGTCTATAAAAAGCAAAATTTGAATACAAACACTGTTTCAGGATTAAATACTAGACTAGCAATATTGTATTTTGCTCTTGTGTTGGTTGTAAACTGACTCTGACCAGCCTAATGGTATTATTGATACTGTTATTTGTACCACGCATAAACTCAGAAACAAATACGTGATCTTCCTTTCCACAGGGAGATGCAAGTTTTGGTTTTGGCAAAGAATCAACCAAGAATTGCAACAGAGAATTTAAGTTTAAGGCAAAAATTGAGCCAAGGTAGGCATCAAGTAGGTATTTACTTTCAAAATACTTATACAACCTAATGAACCAGAACTCTGTCTACACCATAGATTTGGAATTGCAGTCTTCATTGCAGTTTTGCAAAAGTACATCTTTGGTGGTATGCTTGATGGTCAGGTTGTGATTCCAACTATTCTGGCAAAAACTCATTAAGCGTCAGCGAATGACAGGGGAATGAGAGGCAATGATGAGCTAGTAAAGGCAAGATATATTTTCATTCTCTGTGTAAACAGAATTGCAATTGTCATTTCAGTGCTTATGTATCAATGACAGCTGGTCTATTAGGAGAGCATTTTATATCTGTATACTGTAACTTTGTGGGCATGCAGGCGGTGGGTAACATACAGCAAGTATCAAATGGATAAAGATTGTATTTGGCCGGGTAAGATACAGAAGCCTGGCAGAGGGGCTCTTGGTGCCACAACACAGCAAGCTCTGTGCATCTTGTTGGATTAAAGACTAGATTTGTGTCTTAGCCAATATAATGTCATGTTGAGTTATGTAAATCCCATCACAGAAATGCAAACACAATGCAGCAGCAGCATTCTTTGGCATGGGCTGTTCAGCTGTTTTCCTCAAACTGATTTGATGTCTTGCTACAGATTGTTTTTCCCTTGCAGCGCAACCATACTGTTAGTTAATTCCTTTTTTTTTTTATTATTAGCATTATTATTTTTTTCTGACTTATTGTGATGTAAACCCCACAGTTTAATAAATGGATTTTTTTTTTTCTTAAATGCAATTTTTCTGTATTTTTCTTAAATGCAATTCTTTGGTAGAGCTAGAAAGTTGATATCATAATACATAATAAAAACTATATTATGCAGCAAGGGAGTCAAGCGACATTCTTATTCAGCTAACAAGTATTTAATGTGTAAGGCAAAAATCCGTTCTGAAAGTAGGATATAAGTGTCTGATTATTAGAAAATCTGTCTGATTTTCTATTGTTTTCAGAGTCTGAAGATACTAGAGACAACCATTGACTGGTCACTGGGTTCAGTAATACCATTTCACAAACAAAGATTATCTTACTAGTGGGCTCTGATAAGTTCAGAGTGCACACGGAAGGAAAACAAGAGCATGGCCTTATTTTGTGTCTCCCCTCTTGTGAGTGGGAAGGAAGAGGACAGAGCCAGACAGATGACAGAAAAAGACATGCATGTCTTTGTCTCTGTGCACAGCAACTGAAGAGGAAATCTTCCATTGGGAGAAAGGGGTTGAGCAGCAGAATAAGATGGCAGTTCAGGGTGAACTGAGGGTGAGTGGAAAACTGTTTTCTGATGATGTGTGCCATGACTATCAATTTCTTCTTTGGTTGAAGTGTCCTAATTATATCTCTAATCTAGCCCTAAGTGCTAAAGCTGTAATACCAAGGGTCAACCCATGCTTCTGTGGCGTTTTATAACAAACACTATATCATTTTAAACATGCAAGTTTGGACTCTGAGCATAGCTTTTGGAAGCAAGTTTAACTGCTCTCAGACTAAAATGCCTATAGACGTCTTCCTTTCGTTTTGATATATGTTAATACTGGGCCTAATGTAGCTAAAATAATGGGGAGTTTTCCTTTAGCTAAGCTTTTAAGGGCCCACTTTGTATGTGACACTTACTTTGAACATCACAAAAAATAAATTTTTGAAAATGTCAACTTTAAGCCTTGCAGTGCATCCAAAAAAAGATTATTAGAACAGCAAGATTATAGCATAAAGTTCTTAAATTATATATGCTGAAATTTATTTTCCTTTATAACATCTATGAGGAATTAATTTATCAGTGAAAAAAGTGAGCTTAGCAGCGTTTAGTTTGCTAGCATTCTTTGATTTTATAGATCTACTTGCATTCACCTCTATGTTCAGGAATATCAAATAGCCATGTGGCATTTATTACTTGTCCTTCCAAAGCCACTTTCAAGTTTACAGTAAAATAAAAATTCAAATGGTATGTTGGGAAAGTCACTATTGCCTTTTAAAAGGGAATATTGCATCAGGTGTGCTTTCGTAAGTATTTCCCAATGGCACTACAATTCTCAAGCCTTAAATATTTTCAAAATATTTTGGTTTAGTAGGCTAGTTTGACACTAAACATATGTAAAAGTGTTCTGCAAATGTGCAGTAACACTGTTTATTAAGATCCGTAAAAGCACTTATAGCTTCCAGAACTGTTTTCTGCAAGAACAGATTGCAACTGTTAGCAGTGATGACAATGGGCATGAAACTAAGAGAGTCCAAGCTTATCTTGGTGTTAAAAAGATTACCCACTTACATAAAAAGAGAACTAATTGGAATACTGTATCGATGATTCAGCTTTGAAGTCACTGCTCCAGGCCAAAGGTGATATGATTTCACTTGCTTGTAGATACAAGTTCAGCTAAACTCTTTTGTTATTTAGCAACCCACCACAGAATAACAGTTTAGTTCCAATTCATCCAGAAGTCTCATTATTAGTTCATCAAAACAATTCAAATCTGTATTAATAATCTATGGTTGACTAGAGCTTTGTAAAAGTGCATTTGCACTCACTATGACAAACGCTAGATATCTATCTCTGGACATTCTATAATTTTAGAGACAGTGAGCACAGTAGCATCTTCTCATATACTTACTGAGCCATGTGAGAAGGTGAACACATTTAAATGAAGACTGCTGCATGAATCTTAGAGTAGATTTTACCCTTATCTATAATAGTAGTGAAAATTATGATATTAGTTAATAATTAATATTAAATATTGTTGGCTGTATTAAGCCAACATTTAATATAAAATATGTACCTCTGTTACTAATGTTAAATATATAAATGGAGAACCAAACTGAATTTTCATTACTTTGATATATTTTCGAAGACTCAGTCCAGTTTAAAATTAGACAGGGTGAAAATATTGTAATTAATTTTGAAATTATAGTAATGCATGCATTAATTTTGAAGAAAAGAGTGTCCTAAAACATGGAAAGCAAAACCAGGAAAATCTCAAAATCCCTGTGTTTCAGCTCCCATGGTAAAGTTCGTAATAGACATTGTCCAGCAGGACCAAACTGTATGTGAAGAACCTGAGTCACACACCCACTGGAAGAAACATATCTACATCCAAATGAGATCCAGAACAACTTCAGGAAAACGATTGAATGCAGCTTTTGGAATACTTGTTGTTCATATCAAAAGACAGTCAGCAGGTGTCACTGAGGCCAGTGAATTATCTTATAGAAGTAAAGTATGTGGACTCAAACACTCTGGAGCTGGAACAAAAAAGTAGGCAGCCTTTCTTTTGTGGACACAGCTGGCCCTTGTCTCCAGAAAGAATCAACACTGTTGTGTTAACATTCCCTTTTGCTAGATGCATGTACTTGGAATATGTGTATATTCCTTGGAAAGGAAGATGAAGTAGTGGATTCATTCCCATTCTTTTAGGTGTCCAACCCGTATCTCTGATGGTGTCCAAACCAATTTTCCTTTTGGTACCTGAAAACTGAGAACATCTAACTAATTCGTCTTTTAAAAAATCAACTCTATCAGTTATATTCTGGGGATCACTACTCAGAACCCAAGATATTGTTTGAGTCTTGCTTGTAGTTGAATAATTACTTATTTGTGTGGCTGTGTAACTTAGTAACAGAGAAAGACAATAACATTTAAACTGGAATTATAAATTATGCGATCTGATTGGCCAAATTCTTACAAGTTATCATATAAAGAAAATTGATTTTTTTTTCTTGTTGTTTTAATTTGTTTAGTTTTATAATGACAATCTAAGTTAGAAAACTCCAGGTAAAATAAAAAAGGCATGAAGGAATCTATTTTGCCTGTTTTTTTAGGAATATGGTGTTATACTCCTTGTGGAAAACAATGAAATTTTGATTTGAAAATAATAGAAAATTGAAAATAATTATATGTTGTAAAAATCAACAGAAATTTACTTTCATAATATTGGTTTACTTTAAAAATTAATAATTATAATAAAAAATAACCATACCATAAATGTAGAAAAAATAACAGTCTTCAAGGGCAGAAAAAGTAAAGATTGCTAACGTCATGAGTGTCACACTTTATGAAATATCATTGTTTTGGGGTCATAAGTATGATAGCTTCGCTTGCAAGAGAGTAATGAATCATATGTGGAAGGCTGGAGGGGGGAGGGGGAACACCTTTCATCTACATAGTACTTTATTATTAACCAGAAAAGTTATTGCCTTATCTTGGAAACCTCCACTCCATCTGGAACATACTCCATGGTTGAAAGATCTATGAAGATGTGCTTCAGTGGAAGAAATATATTTATGTGAAAGCATCACACCTGATGTACGATGCACTAAGCTTTGATTTCATGGTCCCATGCAGACTGCACAAATATCACTCAGTACAGCTTTTACTAGGAAATGACAGCCAGAAACGGATGAATAGGAACTAGATATCCTGTAATTTCAAAAGTTTAGTGGCTGTATTTTAATTCACTCAGTTGTTTGGAAGTTTTACTTCTGGTGGGATAACTTCTTATTCTAAATGACAATGTAATAACACATGAATATTTACCTCATAGTTGTCTTGCTGAAGAGTGATTTTAATTTCCTTGTAATAACAGGCAGCCGTTGGGTGCTCTAAAAATCTAGATATTTAATTATGGGTGTGAAGAAAGAGGTCAATGTTTGGAGTTAACAGCTGAACTAGATTTAAAAAAATAAAAATAAAAATTGAGTTTGGGTCTAAGGAATATACCAGATTGATATACACTAAAGGTATTACTGAACTGAAGAAGAAATTATAGCAAAGTTTGTAATAGTATTCCGGTGAATAATTTCACCCAGGTCCCTCATGAACATTTATTTTAAGCTTTACTCTTTTGTCAAATTTTGGGTGACTTTTCACAGGAATAACCCAACTCCCTTTTCACAGCTCCCTGCCATGTTTTAAAAGTCTTTTTAAAAGAATAGAAGCAATAAAAGTGCTCAGAGAAAATACTGGCAAAACATTTCTCATGAGGCATCATAGTTCATAAAGTTCCCTAATCTTCACCGGAAACAATGGGATCATCTGTATAGAAAATGCAGGTAACTAGAATGGGCCTAGCCAAGGGGTTCAGCTCTGGAAAACTTGCATGTAATCTAGAAGGAGGCATGTAGCAAGGAGGCTGATTAGGAGGAGAATTGGGTTACAGCACTTTGCCTTTTTATCTATCAGAGGTTCTGCACAAACAGAATGAGCTAAGCTCTTTATTTAATAAATAGCGTTCGTTGTTATTTTGGTTCATTTGAGAACATAATATATTGCATACACTGCAAATGGTAGCAGCTATATGATATTATCAATCAATCTATTAACTTCCTCAGTACTGAAGAGACTAAAGGCATCTTGGTGTGAATTTTTCCAGTTAAAGCATACAGTGAAGTAGCTAAAACAAGCATTTTTTCCTGACTTCGTGCTCAAAGCAATCTTCTTTGCAACAGTCTTCCACAATTTGAGAGTTTCCTTGATTTGTGCCGTTTGAAAATAATCGTATTTAGTTCAGCAAGCACTTACGAAGTTCTCCATTTTAAAGCTGTTCAGCAACTTTAATCTTTAAAATGATGCACTTCCAAACCAAAATCAATAATCTGGGCCTCATGGAGTTGATTAAAACATACAGATTCAAAGTGTATACAATTTTCATTTGAACAAATGAAGTAGATTACTAATTCTTTAGGCTAAACCAGATGAATTGCACATTTTATGCCTGTCTCGCTTGCTAGTTAAATATAAACCAGATACTTGCTTACTAGTTAAATATAAACCAGATACTGAGGCTATTTCTAGGCTTTTTTTCTTTTTTCTTTTTTCTTTTCTAGAAATAAAAGCTATAAAGCTTCCAGAATTAATATGTAGCCAAGATGCAGCTATTGTTAATTGCTGTTGTAAGACACTGTACATAGCAATTAAGTCTTTGTGACATCACTGGCTTGGGGCCAGTATTTGCAGTCTTCTGATATATCCTTTTATAAACTGTGCTACACATTTCTTTAAACTCATAGGAATGTTGTTTAGGTTATCTATAATTATAAAATGTAATACTTATTAGCAGCCTGGAAAAGACCTTGAATTTGAATTTGTGCATCTTTATCTTGCATAAAGACCAGCATTTTTCCTTGAAGTTGAAAATTATGTGGCTATTCTGTCCTACCTGGAGATCAAATATCATACCTTGAATATGTAGGTACAGTAGAGAATGAAAGTATAATACAGAAACACATTAAAACATAGTCTAACATTTTGGCCTTCATCTTTCTAATTGTTTTGCTCAGAAAGGAAGTAGTAGTAAAATTTCAGTAAATAGTTTTTACTGTTAGGAGAATATTTTTCTTATATCAGTTAACCATCACTGTAAAAATTTTATTTTTTCCTGTCTAGAGTACTGGAATGTGTTATGTTTCTTGTTTGTTTCTTTTAGTTTTAGTTTTTCTCTTTAGGCTTTATCTTGATAAGCATAGTTGTTAACACAGTTATATTTGGAAAATGTCATCTTCACTGTTATTGAAAAGTCACACATTGGTGACAGCTGGTTCTGTCATAAAATAGTGTCTGGTTTGCTGAATACTAAAACTGAGTTTTAATATGTAAGTCTGTCTGACCTGACTGAATTTAGATAAAGACGGTCAATAGCTATTAGTAAATTGGGTACATTTCTTAGAAAGATTTCTTTTTTTATAAACTCCTTTCTGATTTTTGTTTGTTTGTTTGCTTGTTTGTTTTCTGTAAACATATGGTTTCATCCTGCAGTGTGTTGACTGTCACTTGGAATTGACATCTTTATAGGTTGTGCCAGCCATAAGATTTCTGAAAACTAGTGTTTCAGGAAAAAAAAAAAAAAAAAAAAAAAAAAAACACTGAAAATGTGTTTAGAGAAAATTAATGATATGAAAACTGCTCAGTCTTATTTTAGTATTTCCTAGAGAAATGTAATAGATATAACAAATCTTCCAAATAAAAAATAAAATAAAAGTGAAACGTGAAAAAGTTTTTTCCTAAATAGTCAACAGCTAAATTTGCTAAATTTAGCAATTAACTATTTTAAAACAAGATTCTATACTTACATATGCAAGACTAATAGCAAAATGGCAATATGCCAAGTTTAACGAATTTCTTGAAAAGTCATAAACTTCTTGGTCTTACAAGCATTAATTTATGTATTACTTACAGTGAAAACACTGATGTACTGAAAACAGTGAACTTTGGCCTCTGTTTTCCTTATTCTGTCATAATGCCATGCTTTTTATTTAGATTTTCTAGTGAATACAGAGAATGACACAAGCCTACTAGATGAATTAAGTCTACTGGAAACTTTGTCTGTTATGTTCCATTAGTAGAAAATAGAGAGAAATAATATCAAGACAATATCATAATTATCATAATTAATTTTTAAAAAAATTTTCAACAGTATTTTGTGCTATGAGATATAATAATTGAAATAATTGAGATAATGAGATGTATTATTGAACAGAAAGGAAATAGTCTATCCATTGAATAAATTACCTAGGAAGGTACTTGAAGGTGTTTTAAAGGAATTAAATAGTTATTTAGAGCTAGTTGGATCTGTTTTTAATACCTGAAATCAGTTCTCATCCTGTTTTCTAATAGGCTTTTCACAAGCATTCCACAGTTGTTGTTGGTAGTGTCTATTCACACATCTAAAGAAGGCTGACTAGAAATTTTAACAATAGCTTATTAACTTTACAACTCTGTAAAAATCAAGACTTTTTATTTTATTTTTAATATGATGGTTTCAACAAAGCACTCATCAAGATTTCACTGGAGTCTCTGGTTAAAGGCAGAAGTTCTACATCCTGTCTTCTTCTCTCTCCTTTTAAAGTCCAGTTTCCATTCAAGCCTGAACGAGCACTGAAGTTGAAGTAACCTCTCAAAGGCAATGTTTGGTCTCTTCATCTCTGTGTGCCCTCTTTAGTTATTTCTCTCTGAAGTTCAGGAAAGCTGTTTTACAGGTGATTGTTTTACACTTTTTCCCACCCAGTCTGGAAGTAATATTTTCCACCAGGAAAAAGGCATGAGATCTCTATCATTAATTCTTAGAGTGTCTAACAAATCTGAATGTCCTTTAATCCCTGATGAAAAGGAAGAGATCAATAACAACTCCCTGAATGTGTGCAGGCATTTTCTAGCTACTATTTTCTATTCCATCAGTTGTGATGGAATAAATAAATACCTTATTCTCAGATATCTAAAATTCAAGCAGCAGTAATACTGAATCTGCTGTTGTAAGGTGTAGGTGCCCTTAGTCTCCTGTGATGAGCGCTTTATTGTTTTAAGTGCATTGTTTTGCAGCCCATTAGCTGCAGCTAGGTCTGAAGACACTGCTGTATGAAAAACTGTTTGTACTACAATAGTGAAAAACATTTGTTAAAAAGTATTTCTTTGGTGTAAAATGTGGATAAAAAATAATGGATATTGTTTTACTGGTGTAGTGATTACTGAAAGTCCAGTATACCCTTTATCTGGATACCATGTTCTAAAATCAGGGATATTCCATTTGTAATTCTTTTTTACAAAGCAGTGAGAACATAGCATTTTGTGGAAGGTTTTGTACTTTCCTTGCAACCAAGAAAATATGAAATTCTTCTTCAGTAGTAGAAAGTCTAGCAGTTATCATTTTTAGTCCAGGGGAAAAATATTTAGGAAAAAATATTACTTTTTCCATTCAATTTAATTGACCACCACTGACTTTATGCAGATTCAAGGTAAGGTAAGGTAAACAATATGAGCAACTAATGGCAGTCTTCCTGGTGACTCCTCTTCCAGTATTTCTCAATCAATTTTAAGAATTACTTATTATTACTCAAAACATTTAATAAAATCATAAGCAAAAGAAAAAAAACACTCTGTCTCAAAAGGAAGTCATGTGCTTAGTCAGCTGTTAAACACTTTTATGTACCACAACAAATGGTATATATTTGTCTTCATAAATTCATTCTCATCTAACAAGAAGTATTAGTTACCTTATAATAATAACAAGGTATTGTATAATGAAACCTGCTTTTTTGCAATAGCTGTAATCTCAGAACACTTAGGTCTTCTAAGTCTTTAAGGCTTTTTTTATATTAAAAAAAAAAAAAGGTTTTGAAGCTATGTTTCTAATTAAACATCATCTCATACAGAAAATTTCTAAGCAAGCAGTATACAAGAAACTGTTCTTCATTAAAGCAAAACAAGATGAATTTCTCCTATAATAGAAAATGTTTTCTTTTGTAAAAATTATTTAATGAAATTCATATTTCTCTGCATTTAAAATATATTGTTTTTCATATATTTTGCATTTTTTAAATTATTTGAACATTATGTGAAATAAAACAGAAAGGCAAAGAATGAGGGAAAATGATGCCAAGATTACCTGATACTCTAAAAACATGTAAAATGCAGTAAATACAAGTATATAACCGTCATATTATAAAACACCTGCCACCCATTGATTATTATTCTATTATTTTAAATATTATAAATTATTATGACGATAGTCTCCAAACATGTAAAAGGTGAAAATAAAATTAAATAAATAAATACATACAAAGTAGCACATTAATTTAAAAGGAAAAGTAAAAACTAAGAACCAGAAATCAATGCCCCAGTTAGTTATTGTGTACATAAGTGGTAAGGTTAATTTATTATAACTAATTATAATTATAACTAATTTAACTTTAATTTGTATTGAATTGCTATTATTAATGATAGTCCAATTTTTTTAGTCAAATTAACATAATACTTATATGCCAATAAACTCAGGAAGGCAAGAAAGAAAATACCAAGGGAACAGTAAAGCTTCATTATTTTATTTCCAAAGTTAGACAATAAATTTCAAGTACTGGTATTTTGAAAGATTCTAGCTGTGTTCATTTGTTTTGCAGTGATTTTGACAGTAAGTGTCAGTCCCACGCTTGCTGGCCTTTTGAATGCAAATATTACTTTATAATTTCATTGTAAGGCCTCTTACAGCTAAAATAATTTTATAAGTACTTACTTGTAGATATTCTTTTAATACATAGGGTACCTGGCTTGATATCTTTCAGGTGGTCTCTGTCACTCACAGTGAACTCAGCTAAGCAGCATTGGCTTCAGACAGCTTCCCCTTTCTCACCATAACTGAGAATCAATTCAGAATCAAGAAAGTCTCTGTCATCTCTGTTTTAAAGCTACTGAAGCCATCTCAGTGTAAAAGAGGGTTATGAATATTATAAATGTAAAGGCTAGAGAATTAACCTGTAGAGTGAGAGTGCTATGAATGATGAGCTCCTCTCTTAGGTTCAGAAGAGTATCCACTAATTTAGTTGCTGAGAACGTCAGAACAATTCCTTCATGTGACATTGTACTCTTTTTCAGTCTTGGCTTAATGTACAGTTGTGCTTGGTATGTGAACAGCTAGTTTGCACAGTGTGAAAACAGAGTAACACTAGAAACACTTTCCCGAAATATGTTTTTGTAGTTTTTATAGTGAGCAAATGTTTATTACATTTCTTTCTGTAAGCTTTCTGCCCACTCTCAGATTACAATTACTGTGCCACTTGGAGTTCTACACCACACTATATTGACACGTACAAGAGTAGCAGCAATGAAAACAGATGTTGTGGACAGGACCATCTAGGTTATTGGAATTCCCTCTAATCTTTCTAAGATTGCTGGTTACTTTTGTTATTTAAATAGTATATTATTTCTGGAATCGTTGACTGATGCCTCAGAAAAGTGTTCTCATTTGTATAATAGGGCTCAGTAAATAACATGTAAGTAGTTTGAATGGAGATCCTTAGGGGACACTGCCTTGAGATACTTCAGGACAGTTGCCATTAAACTGCACTGTGAAAAAATGAGGAATGTCATTTCCCTGGGGGCCACTGAAGGACCCTTAGCTCTCATCATAGGTACAAGTTAGGGGTATTGTAAGTGCTCTGTTTAGTAAGGCAAGGTTTAAAAACTTTTACATTTAGTAAAAGTAATATAGAGAAGTGCATTTCAGTAAAATTCAAAGACAACTACTGTGAGGTCTCCAATGTAGTTTCTACATAATAGTTATTTCTATATAATAGTTATTAGATTAATCCAGGAAAAAAAAAAATACAGTATTTCATTCTTTCAGGTTCCATTGAACCAAGGCAAAGCCTAGGGTCAGTGTCAGGATTGTGGTAGAGGCAAGCAGACTAGAGATAACAGATTTATTCAGACTTAATGTAGGGATAGAAACAGGAGATATCTAAACTAGGCACCATGGCATGACAGAGAGACTGATGTAAGGAAATCTACTCCCAAATAAGTTTAGTATAGTACCCTTTACATTCTTCAGGGACATAAAGAATTGTTGTGCTTTTCCTGTGTTCTGAGTTTCAGTTCGAAGTTGGGTGCTCAAGTTCATTAAAACAGAAGGTATGGAATGTAACTTTATCTCACTTTTGGATTAGGATTTAATAAAATGGTAACATTCAATTGGTAGTATGTACCTCATATCAATATAGGGCAGTATATTTTCCTTGAGGAAAAATTAGGTTTGTTTTAGGTATGTTTTAAGTCTATGCCTTGCAGTATCTTTTTGGAGTCTTTTTGGAGGGTATCCCACTGCATCTGTACTACTGAGAATGCTCAGAGCTGTTGGGGCTCTATTACACAGATTCTGCTCTCTGAGGGAGATGATGTGTACAAGGTGCAATTTTGCTCTATTATTTGAAAAGTAAAACAGGGCACATAGCAGGATTGTGCCCGGCAGTCCCTTTGTTGCTACCTTGATTGCAGAAAATCTTAGTCACAGGGTCTATATACTGTTGGCTCTCCGTCTTTTGCAGAAAGTAGTCTCAAGCATCATCCGCCAAATGTCATCCGCATCCTCTCTGTCATATGGTTTCAGCTCTCTCTCAGGGCATTTATCACTCACCGTAAGAAAGGACATGATACAATGCCAAAGAGGATTTCTCAGAGTTTCAAACTGGGATGAAGAGTTCTGCTCCTTTGATAAGGCTTTGAACTTGCAACTTTATACTTACAAAGCCTGTGCAAGAACCACCACCTCCTCCACACACTATGGTTGCATTTCAGGGAGAGCTAATCCACGTTCCCATTCCATGAATTTTAAGCTAAGGGGGGCTTGCAGCAAGCATTAAACTTTACCTTAGGTATTCAACAGTAAAACAGCATCCATATGTCACTCTGGTTCCAGAAGTAGATAAGGCACTCAGCTGCATTCTTTAATGCAAATCCCTCTAAAACCTTATATGCTATTAGTAGTCTGCTAGTTATTTGATGAAAGAGAAAATTAACTTTTCAAAGAGCAAGGCAAAAAATAGAAGTGAGTCTATTACACCAACCAATCCAATATTCTGCACAATGAGATAGTGTTTCTTTCTACTCATTATGCGGAGCAAAAGCAATCAACAGAAGCCTGAAATGATAATTGTACAGAAATGAGATCTGATTAAAAGCAAAGATCGGCAGGTATTGGAAATAACCCACCTATCTCTGAAAGAAAGTGCAAATTCCTTACAGTGCAAGTGTTGGATTATTTAACTTGGCATTGCAGGCCTGGTTTTCTTTTTATCTGAATTTGCTGTGATTTAAGACAACTGTGGTCACAATAGACACATGTCAGTTTAAAGCTGAAGTAAATAACATGAGAATTGAAGCCATAATGCTCATTCAACTCAAAGACTAGAATGTATATTAACATTTTGATCTCTTTGTCCCTCATTCTACACCAAAGCATTCAGCAAGCTACAGTAAATCAGAAGCTGATTCTGAGTTGCATCAAGGTTAATTAGAGAAAAATAAAACAGTATTAGATATGACCATAAACTCTGTAGCAACAGTTATTAACCATTTGATGTTATCTGAAATTACTGGATAACATGAAACTATGTCATTCAGGATCATATATTTTACTTGCATTCAGTGGAATAAAAATAAATAAATAAATAACAAAACCAGATACTGTTATTTGGGAATTGGTGAGTGGTAAACTGCCAGGGAAATTGCTCCTTTAAGAATAAATTGTAATAAATGAGAAAAGGTAAGTGCGGGAAACTTTATGTATACCTTTTTACATGTCCACAATCAGGCTGTAGTCTCAGCGTGTTCAAGATTAATTTGATAACTGGAAGAAAAATCCATCAGAGGGAAACAAGAGGATATATCTAAAGTGTAACTAACTACTATCTTTCATAATGCAAGATGATTTATGTACACTCCATCTAAACTGTATGCAGTGCTTCCCAACTGTGGGAAGCTGTGTCTCTCACAACACAGTAATTGCATTTTGAATATTTTTTTGTATGCTTTTCTTTTCCTCCTTCAGTCTGCCTTTTCCTCTTCTCCTTATACACAGTGAACTTTTTCTTTCTTGGGTTCCTAATGCCTTGTCCATATTTTGCACAGGGAGTAAATTCCTGTTTACTTCTAAATGAAAGACCCAAGCTGAGGGTCTAAATCAAGAAAGCTTGGGAGGATATGGGAAAAAAAAAAACTTGGACAGCAGGGTTTTTTGTTGATAAAAAGCCCCGATGAGGGAAGAAATGTAGGAACATTATAGCTAATAGACTTACCCTATAACTGCAGTCTGTGTAGCCATGCTGGTTTTTTCAGCAGCAAAAGGATTGGGCAAGCCAGGAGAAAAACTTTTCAAGATGAAATGATAAATCCTTTCTCTTTAGGCCCAGGCAAATCTGGTGGCCTCCCAGCTACTACAAACTGCTGTAGAAGGCAGCTGAGTTCTACACCTATTCTTGGAACCAGTTATGTGACTGACTTATCCTCTAGGCAAATCTTAAGAGAAAACTGGTATTGATGGTGTGTCAAAAGGGTACAATTCAAACAACATCAGCTGTGTCAGCTCTGTAGGACTACAGTGGAGACCTAATTTAATACTGACAATAGAGAAGAAATAGTTTGAAAACATTTGTGTGAGAGAGTAGATAGCGTTAGCTGTACTGTAGAATACACCTGAACTGCAATATAACCAAGACAACTGTGACCACCAGTGTATAATTGCTTTTTTCTGTATACAGAGATAAATGAATAATGGAAAGTATTCAGCTGAATCTCAACTTTAAGAAAATAAAAGCTTGAAGTGAAGATGTTTCTGTTAAAGAGAAGAGGGAACTCTTCTGTAGTTACAGAGGTACAGAGACTGAACTGATTAGTTAAAAAAAAAATAAATCATTAAATATCCTGTATTTTGCGGAAAATTATCAAATTTTTTGATAGTCAAATTTATAAATTCATGTAAAAATTGTTTTGGAACAAGCTCTGTTGCCATAAGCAGTGATGGAGGACATTTATTTGCTTACATGATATGTAATATTGGGGTTCATTTACTCTTTCAGGCTGCTTTCCCTGCGCATCTTCAGAAAGCCTTGGGGCACATAGAGATTTACCTGTGCAGACATTTGTAGTATTCATAGCCAAGGGCTACCAGCCT
This sequence comes from Anas platyrhynchos, assembly GCF_047663525.1. Taxonomy (NCBI): domain Eukaryota; kingdom Metazoa; phylum Chordata; class Aves; order Anseriformes; family Anatidae; genus Anas; species Anas platyrhynchos. Next base: position 41,290,409 of record NC_092590.1, read on the forward strand.
ACTGGAGGTGCTATTTTTGATGTACAACTTTATATCACCCTCAGTCAGCCACTCCCCACCACAAACTCAGCATATATAGGTTGTGATCACATGCAGAATTTCTTATAGATTAAGGTCAGTGGTCTGTCCTCATTTTCTGTCTTAGTAGCTGTGAAGAGATGCCATTTAGGGAGGATATGTAAGTCAGACCACTGTTTACTCTGTAAGGAAATACTTCTTTTGGTCTGTGTTATAGTGATTTGCAAGTTTCAGTGAGTACCAATAGCTCTTTTGTTGCAGGATTTGAGAAGCAACAGTTCTGTCATCACCTTATAAAGCCATTCAGAGGAAATGGTTGCTGACCAGATGATGAGAATTACCCCGAGTGGCAATGCCAAACTTGTTCTAAATAAACAGCTTCTCTGTTTTGCCATGTTGAGGAACTGATGTGTTCTGAAAAATGTCAGGTAAGCTCCATTTCTTTGGATTCTAACGTCTTTATTGCCATAATGGTGCCCATCTCACCCTTTTTTCATGGAGTTGCTGCTATTCTTTGGCTTTTATGCTAAGTAGGTTACGATAACATTATTATTGGTTAAAGTAACTCACAAATATTTACATGCATTTCAAGTTCATTGTGTGCATATTGATAGAATTACTTGGTCACTTTGTATTTAGGTTGGAAAAGCCTGCTGTTCTTTGAAACTTGATGCTTCAATTTGGTCTATAGCACAGCTTTCTAAAGCTGACCATCCTTGCAAAATACTGAAATTAGGCCTGTGAGAGATAAGATAACAGAGTGCAAAAGGGATATCAGTGGTAAAAAAAATAAAGTTATGTTCTTTATAAAACTACAAGAACTAAAGAATATTTCCCATAAATATTTATTGAGGACCAAAATTGTGCAGTACTTCTGCCACAAGGGACTTGTATTCTAGAAGCAGTATAAAAGGAGAAAGCTTCTATGTCTTTCTGTCTTTCTTTCTGACTGTACATATTCATGTTGACATCCATTTGCTACATCACATATAATTTACATATTTGACTGCTTCATCTGCATGAATCTCAATTATCCATCTTCTCCATGATGACTTGCTTTTTTCTAACTCCTGTAAAGAAGCTATAATTTTAAGAAATAAACAAATGGCGGGGGAAAAAAAAATGCAAAAAATATGTAAATTAAGGTTCAGGGTCCCAAATAGCAGAGTTACTCGCTTTGTGGTTCAGGATGGAAAATAAGTTTTCACAGGCAGTTATTTAAAGTTTACATTATTTGTGTCCTTTTGGCACATAGAGATGAGGATTATTGGAAGCTAAGAATTTCTTATATGAGCTGCAAGCCATATCTGTGTATTGTCTGCTCTACTCTAATTGCTATATGCCTACTGTAGAAATTGTACTGGAGGCACTTTGATGAACAGACAAGCAAGGAGGTATAGAAGAATTTTGTTAATTTTTTTGAGGTTTATGAAAAAGACAGGAGGAATTTCATTCAGTGAAAAGTTCTATTTATTTTTGTGACTTTTCCCCCAAAAAGTGCTTTTTGCTGAAGAAATAAATCGGATTGATTTTATGCACTTTATTTTGTATTATTTTTTTGTGAGTTATAGCTCTCTTCCCATTTGAAGTCTCTAAAATTAAGCCAACGGTAATTATTCTGTCTGTTTTAAGGGGAAAATTATGCAGACGAAAGCCACAGAAATTACTCTGTGGAGTAAAAATATAGTCACAATTTATATTTTCCTCTGTGTGGCACTTCCAGAATATATATTAAGCAAACAAACCAACCAACTATGAAGTATTTTGAAAGAGTCATGATTTGTTTAATCTTTAATAAAGGGAAATTATAAAATGTATTACTATATCCTATTGCCTGTATGTGTTATGTTAGCATCATGAGAAAACAGGTGTGAAAAAATTAATCTGTTCATTTGATACTTTAGTGAATAGTAATTATTCTAATAAAATCTACTATTCATTCACTGTTTGAAAATTACATTAGGCCTTATTATCTGTGAGAAAGAATAACTTCAACTGTCAAAGTTAAAAACTTATGTTAGAACTGGCTAATTATACCCACAGCTTCTGTTTTCTTTTCTTTAGGAAATGTCCCAAATAGATGAGCACGGTACGTTTAGCCAATTTCCAAACTTCCACATATCTATTTTGAGGGCCACAGTTCTTAGTGGTTCTTTCTGGGACCTTCAACATTTCTCCTTGATTTTACTTTTACACAAAGGAACACCACAATATAATTTATATTTTAACTAACAGTGTTTTTGACTCCAAAAGTATTATTGAAATGGTAAATAAACAGGTAAACATCTACTTAATTAACTGTGGAGAATATTCAGGCTTATTAGCCCCACTGTTGAGCACCAGCCTCAGGCAAAGGGAAGTCAAGCAGTTTGTCCTTGTTTATCACTTACACAAACTTTGTGGATGGAGGTCCACAAGCTTGGTATGAGAGGTTTCTGAAGGAAATTGTCTTGGACAGCCCTGTCCTGGTGGCAGAACAGAATCTTGAGGGTCATGGTGCCTGAGTGGGAAATGAATATTAAACTGAACATGATAATGAGCTCAATGAAGTACTTGCTAAACATATATGAGTATAGTATTCAACTCTTCACTCAAATCATGCTAAATGTCACCCCAGGATAATTCTTACCTAAAGGGTTAAGATATAAAAAAGTGTTAGGAGTTATTTAAAAAAAAAAAAAAAAAAAAGAGAGAGAAGTGGTTAATGTTAGGGAAAAAACAAAGTTCAAATAAGGAAAAAAGAAGAGCTGGGGGGAGAGAAAGAAGAAATTGGAAACCTAGAAGAGGCAGTAGCTGGTCTATGCTCCTCCTCGACCAAGACGGGAATGCCTTCTTTGTAAGATCTACGCCTTCAGCCTTTCATGAGAAATACCTGGGACAGCATTTTGCTAGTACTATCATTAGTGGTATTATATAGCTATCAGTAAGTGTATTTATCAATGACAATTCTGAATCTGTTATATTGGTCACCTTATTAAATATTTTCACCTTTGCAAAACTGTCTCATTGAAAGTTCTTAGCAGGGCTTTGAAACAGGCAAGTGTTAGACTCTGAGAAGTCCCCCTTTAATGTGGCAGTAACCCACTCACACATGTATCCGTATATCTATGTAGATGTACACAAACATACACCTCAAATTTACATTCAGCACGCTCAGTCCAACTCTGCTAGGACTCTTAAATTTACATTTCTTCTGATTTTCCATATATGTCCATAAATAAGCAGTCAGATTCTAAAGCCAGCATTTTATTTTGGTAAAATAATACTTCTCAAAATTGTCACTGGATACTTCAGAAAAATGCATTAGGATACTATTTTTTTTTCCCCTGGAGAAAATCGAAAGATGCTTCTTACAGACGATTGCATTTTCATATAATAGAGGTAGCCAACTGGCAACAGGGTCACAAACAGCCATTCCAACTTGCATAGCCAGTTGCCAGCTGTGACAGATTTGGCTTTCTTGGAATTAATGTTCTATAAATCACTTATACCAAACTAGGTAATAGAAAATGCTTTTGGTTTGTTTTAATTATTATTTTGACAATGCAGATGCCTGTCCTAGTTTTAGCAAGCTTGTATTTTATAAATATTTTCGTTTCGTATGACACACACAGGTTTAAGTGGAAACAGAATAATTTTCTATGGCATCAAATCACAAATGGACTTTGACAGAAATGCTGTGTAAACATTGCAATAAAGATGATCTCTGCACAGGAATAGCACAGAAACAATACATTAATTAATGTTATGCACCTTTCTTATTGCCAAAGTAGTTGGGGAAAGGTGGTAAAAAGGATAAATATGAATACTCTTTTTTTTTTTTTTTTTTTTTTGAATTATACAGATTTACATGCTGAGGTCTTCAGGCTACTTTGAAAGAGCACTGCCTAAGGAGTGCTACAGAAGTGTTCTTTATTTAGGCAGCATCCTTGAGATGCACGATCTGCAATGAAATAATATAAGAAAATCTGGCTGTGTGGGCTGTATATTCTAGAAAATCTTGGTTGCACTGTCTCTTCACTGACCGCTCAAAGTTGAAAATGGCTGTATGCAAAATCTTATTTTGGTTTCTCAGGGGGAACATAGTTAAATATGATGAATCATACAGTCTTAGCAATTACTGTCAAAGTCTTGTCATTTTGAAAGGAGAAAGATGGAAAATAGTTGCTTAAATTTACAAATGGAAAAATAGAAATGAAAAATAAAGCCTTTTCAAAGGAGTTCCTCTAAAATCAAATAAAAAGAAATCAGAGGCAAGAACAATAACCTTCTTTTTATGTCTGCTTTGAGGAGATCCATAGCAGTATAAGCATGTACCAAGTCTTAGTCTGAAAGAGAAATCAAGGAGAAAGGAAAATATATTTCTTAGCTAAAAGTAGAATTTTGTCCTCCAGTTCTACAATTTGGATAGATTAAAGGGAGGACAGAGTGGGTGCTTTGTGCAGGACAAAGCCATGGGCTTTACAATTAATTTGTCATCTTGAATTTTCTGTTTGCTAGTCCTGTAATATATGTGCAAAAATATGTGCACATAGGTATGTTCAGCTGTGAAAGAAGTGATCATTGCAAAGAGCATGTATAACTCTGATTTGTTTACTCTTTTCCTTTTTGTACCCTTATCTCTTTTGATCTTGGTTTATTTTTAAATTCTGCATTTCAGTGCAGTCATGATGTCTGCTCCTGATTTCACTACATTGTTGTAAAATGGGAAAAATAACATAAACTAACTTGAGTTTACAAGAAAAAGCTGTATCTGAGATTTGCTACAGTGATCAGAGCTACAAATGTGTGGTGACAAGCTTGGACAGATATGACAAGGTTCAAGTCAATAAAACAATATGACATGCACTGGCTGAAAGAGAATAAAACCAAGGACGTTTTTGTATCCCAGTAAGCCCTACCATGGCAGTAGGACAATCCTGAAAAAGCAAACAGGACCAGACACTAGCCTAGTCAAACTGGGAAGCCTCAGGTCACCTTATCCAGGGGCATTCAGCTACTGTACTGCATGATGACAAGCAGTAAGGCTGTCAGTCTTCCTGTGATACTAGAAATCGCCACTCATGCAAAAGCTGAATGTTCAAAGATCAGTCAGTGTGATGAGAATTTGAGAACCTAAAATTATTTGGAAAGATGCCAATGGGTATCAGTGCCACTCACACGAATGCATTCGTTATCTAGGGCTGACAGATCAGGAAAGCATAGGGGAGAGGACTGAGGGCTCTTTCCGTGTCCTGAACGTGAATTGGATCACAGGTGCAAGCATTGAAATTGTTGATAAAATGTGGTTTAATAATCAAAAATCCATAAAAAATACCTCTGGTCAGATTCTCTTCAAGATATAAATACACTTTATCACTGTCAGAAATCACATATGCAAGAGAAGAAATGAAGAAGAAAGTGAGGAAGGTATTTTGTATCTTCAGGCAAGACAAAGGTGTTTCACGTGAGCAAGTGAAACACCTTTGTGCAAGTGATACACTAGGATATGTAAGGGCTTCATCCTAGTTCAGGTGTCAGCACTTCCTTTAAGAAATGCCAAGTTACCATCATGGACACACTTTACTAAGGACTGACTCTCTATTTATTCAAATGAACATTTTCTATCGCTGTCAAAAAAATCCAGTAAAAACATAAGTGTTTCTGGTAATAAAACCAATGCTGCTAACACTAAGAAGAAGTACAGTCAGACCAGAAAATGTAAAATGTTTACTTAGGTGCATGCAATTAGATGTCACAAACGCTTTGATTTTGTTTTTTTCATTTTTTCTCCTATTGCTCCAGGCCTGTTCATGCTTCCATGTACTGTCTATTTTCTTCCTATTTCTTTGTTCGGACAGGCAACAGATTTGTAATTATGATGGAGGCAGTTAAGAAGTCTTAGGAGGTGATCTTCTATTTTTCAACATGAATCCATTTCAAGATTACATTAACGTTTTAGAGCATTTTTATGGTAAGGTGCCTTTCAAATGAATGTGTATATTTTCTGTGGTTGCCAGTGATGGGTATAAAAAGAAAATTGTAAAGTTTCAGTGAAATAACTTTATTTTTGGCCTTAAAATGAGATTATTTATTTTCTAACGAATGAAAAATAATGAAAATTGGAAAAAAAATCTTATTTTTACAAAGTATTTGAATTGTGAAAGTAGATCTGCAAGGCTCTATCTAATACATTATGGTGTATACTCAATTATTAACTCAACTTCCTATATACCCTTGATGTTTCATTGCATTTTCATAAACTGTGACTTACTGATTCTACTGCTTGTAATTTAATTCTTTCTCTTTTTAATGATCCAGATTAAGTTGCATAGATCTAAACTGGATCTAAAAGAGCTGTTCATTGCTTTTATCTTTGAATATTTTGGGATACATCATGTCAATCTGTTAAAATGATAATTTAATTTTCTGATTAAACATACATGTAGATAGAATGCTATACTCAGAAATGGGAGATGATCAAATATGGAATAAATTGATAAGTCTCTGTTTAAGGTAGGACACAGATTCTTTTCTCTGAACAGTTTTGATTCTTTAATTTACAGCCAAATTTGGTGATTTGGAATGACAATACTACTGAATATTTCTTTGATTACTGAAAATTAAACTGCAGTGTAAGGAATCGAGGAGCGGCTGAGGGAGCTGGATTTGTTCAGCCTGGAGAAAAGGAGGCTCAGGGGCGACCTTATTGCTCTTTACAGATACCTTAAAGGAGGCTGTAGTGAGGTGGGGGTTGGCCTGTTCTCCCACGTGCCTGGCGACAGGACGAGGGGGAATGGGCTTAAGTTGCACCAGGGGAGATTTAGGTTGGATGTTAGGAAGAACTTCTTTACCGAAAGGGTTGTTAGGCATTGGAACAGGCTGCCCAGGGAAGTGGTGGAGTCACCATCCCTGGAAGTCTTTAAAAGCTGTTTAGATGTAGAGCTTAGGGATATGGTTTAGTGGGGACTGTTAGTGTTAGGTCAGAGGTTGGACTCGATGATCTTGAGGTCTCTTCCAACCTAGAAATTCTGTGATTCTGTGATTCTGTGAATCCTTATTAGGGCTGTATTTATAATAATATTAAGTTTATGCTAAAAGGAGGGAAGAATATGTATTAGGAGAAAATTATGTGAACCAGTTCAATGATGAGATTTCACATGTATGTTTTAAAATTACTCCTCAAACTTGGCACACGAATTTTTAGTCAACATTTTAGCTTCTCTTAGAAGAAATTCCTATGAATATGTATAAAATAATTGAAATATAAGATCTTTCATTTTTAAGCTCTTTTTAATTTTAAGCACAAGATACCCTAGTCAAACTTTCTATAGAGCTCTGCTCCTTGCCTTGTTGCACAGAGACTATACCAGGAATGCAGGCGGATAGTTTTGACAGAGTTGAAAATAATGCAGAGTGATGATAGGTTCTAAAATAGACCTATCTCCACTAGCTAAACTGGGTTATAATCCCCCCTTTTTCAACCATTTTTGGCTGCGTGCCTACAGTTCAAATGATGAAAAATAAATCTTTGCAGCTGCTACTGCTGATTGAACCTACTAGAGGGACAAATTGGGGCCTAACTTCTCTTTTACATCTTTTATGCATTTTAAAATGGAGAATATAGCTGCAGTTGATAATCTCAAAAGAGGGGAGATTTTTTTTTTTTAATTTTATTTTCAGTTTAAATAATATACATACCACTACTGCTGGAAAAATATGACCTTTGAGTATGAATGTCAAGACAGTAATGACAACTAATTAAATTAACCTCAGCTATTTCTGAATATATTTAAATAAATAAATAAAAACATGCTTTCCTTTACTGAATGTCAAGATGAAAGAATGCTGCGTCTCGTCTAAGACATCAAAGCCTTGAAATAGTTTGAAGAAGAAATGCAGTTTTAATTCTTGTTGAAAGCAAAAGTATTCCTAAGAGAGCTACTTCTTCCAAACCGTAAGTCTGACATAAACTGGCAATAAAGGAAAAAACTGCTGCTGAGAGTCTGAGAAATTCAGCTCAAATGCTTGTTCCTGTTCAGATATATTTGAATAATTTGACCTCATTGGAAATACATAGCACATCCTTATTTTGAGACTCATAAACTGTTGAATTGAGCTTGGCACAATTCACTGTGTTAGAAAAAATGGAATACATTTGAAAGTAAGCAATAAGATTGTAGTGTTACTAACTGGAATGAAATCATCAACAGAGTTCACTTGGAGTTTGTCACCTACTCTGAATGCGGGTCACAGGAGCATTGTTGTAAATTCCCAAATCTGGGTCTGTGTACATTGTAACTCCATGTGACAACTAGATGAACATCAATCATTCTTCCTGGTGTTTCCATTTGAAGTAAACAGAATATCTTTTGTTCTCTTCCAGTTCTGCCATTCAGTTTGAAAGAGATTCAAGATGTAGTCTAGTCCGGACCCTTCTCTGAATGACACTGGGATTTCTTCCTTCTGTACAATGGAGAAGGTATCACTTTGTTTTTTTTTTGGTGTGACAGAATAAATCCTCTTACAGGGAATGCCTAGTGCTGTTCTGTGAGAGGCAGGTCCTAAGAAATAACATGGTAAATACAGCAAACAAAAAGATGTACCAAGAAATGAGAAAGATATCTGCCAAAAGCTAAAGAGCAATCAATAGCAGAAGTTTAACAGTCAAAGCTGCATCACATAGTTAGGTTACTGCATTTCTCTGGCCTTCTAAGTAACCTTTATTAAAACACTACCAGTAGGTAGTCAGAGCTGGTTTAGAACTGAAACTTTGGCCATAAACCGTTATGTACATTTGCATCTGAGAGACGCACTGTGCGATAGATCTAAGGAGTAACTTTATCTCCTTTTCACTTTCTCTGTAAAAAAAAAAAAAAAAAAAAAAAAAAATCCAGAGAAATACTATTTTTTACTTTGTTTATATTCTTATATAATGGAAATCTAGGTAAAATCCTTATTGGATTATTTTTGCTGTCAGTACTATTAAACAATGGATGAAGTACAAAATTTTCATTGTTTTAGGACCTGAAGCTTTTCATCCCACTCCATTAAAAAAAGTCCCTGACCAGTTTTGTTTATACTTCCTTTTTCACCCACTGAAGCTTGTGTTATGTTCCTTACAGTAGAATAACTTTAAGAGAATCGGTTTATACCTTCTCTCTGGTAAATCAGCTTTAATATAGCCTTTCGGTCAGGGTGTTCATCTTGGAAACAAGATAAATATTAGAAGTCAAACATATATGCAGTAGCCATGAGGTTTCTCTGTGTAGTCAGACTTGATTTTAGAAGAAAATGGCAGTTATAACTTTATTTTGCCTAGAGTTTAACCTGATGGGCATCCATTGACAATGTCTATCATGCTGATCTCCTTAGAGTATGCAACTGTTCCTTAGCCTAATTTAGAAGAATTCAAGGATAGAATGATCTGAAATACCATTTCGGTCAGGGTACTGTTTTTTTGTTTGTTTGTTTGTGGTTTTGCATGTGTGTTTATTTTATTTTTTAATCACTTACAATGGTTCTTACTAAATGAACAAAAAAGTCTTTTTTTTTGGGGGGGGGAGGGTGGGGGCAATCTATATATTTTTAGAAAAGTGTATTATCTAAGTGTTGTAAGAGAAGCTGATGACCACTTAGGTCTCCTAAAAAGTAGGGGTTTGGTTTTTGTTTTAAATAAGTCCAAAATACTGAATTTTCCACTAAGTCCATGTATCTGCATTTGACAAATCACTCTTTTATAGAAAGCCATATAGTAAAACGTGTTGTGTAAGAGATGACATAAATCAAAAACCCTTGCTTTTCCTCTCACATGCCTCCTTTAGGATTACATTTTAAAATGCATTATGGATATCTCTGTTGTAGCGTTTGTCAAAGGCAAGACATTGCTTTGTTATGCCATGATGTAATGACATACCAACACAATATACTGCTTTCTCAACCTGTGTTATATTTCAGATGTGAAACCTGCTGAGTAACTGAATGGGTGTGTTATTCCTATATAATTTTGGTAAGATGAATTAACTTATTACCCACGCCATATTTCAGATGTGAAACCTATTGAGAAACTGAATGGGCATGTTATTTCTATGTAATTTTGATAAGATTAATTTTATTTTTATAAATGCAGTGTTTGGAAACCTTGTTTCTTCTATAATTTTTTCTGTTTTGTAAAAACGAAGTATTTTGTATTGTCATGTTATTACCCAAGAGAAAGTAAAACAAAAATAGTCAAATTAAGTAATCTTTTCAATATTACAGTGGCACAATCAGGATGATGAAGTTGTAATGATTAAAATCCTTTTACAGGCAAAAAAAAAGGAAACAGCTTAAATGTAAAGTTCAATTTATGGTCTAATAAAAAAAAAAAATAATAATAATATAGCATTTATGATTATTAGTCCAGTTACAACACTTAAGATGACAAGTAAGACCAGCATATACATGAACATCCTCAAGCGTGCCCCTTTTCCCCTAGTGTTATGCTAAACACCCAAAACACTCCTTGGCCCTTGGCTTTCAATCCTCCTGGAGGAGAAGTGCATAGCTGGGGAGAAGATGACAGGCCATCATTAGAAATCTGAGTCCTCCCCCATGAAAAGTACAGCTCACATTAAGTGTTTCTTTCTCATCAGACTAAGTCTGCTTGGGGATATTTTTCTGCTTTCTAGACCTTCTTCACCAGTTAGAAAAAGTAACACAGCAGCCTTCCCTAACTCCAGTTAACAGAAAGGCCTGTTAGCTACTGTGTGGCTGCGGAGGTTTGTTAGGCGTCTACTGACTGCATTTGGTATTGACATTGCTAAACTAAAACACATTAGGAGCAGTTACTTCATTTTCACAGCTAAAACAAGAGAAAATCAGCGTGCCTAAGGCAATGAGTCTGGATACTTGACACTATCAGGTCAGTGTAAAGTGGTGGCTTTCTACTAGTGATGTCAAAATCATGTTCACCTGGCTACAGGCTATTTCTCAGACCAGCTCTGTAATAGAGTCATAGAAACATAGAATGTTTTCGGTTGGAAGGGATCTTTTACAGATCATCTAATTCCAGCTCCCCTGCCACCTTTCACTAGGCCAGGTTGGTTAAAGCCCCATCCAACCAGGCCTTAAACACTTCAAAGGAATGAGACATCCACAACTTGTCTGGGCAACCTGTGCCAGCGCCTCACTCTCCTCATAGGGAAGATTTTCCTCTTAATATCTAATCTAAATCTACCTTTTTTTTTTCTTTAATATATATATATATATATATATATATTCCTTGTCCTATCACTACACTCACTGACAAAGAGTCACTTTCCTGCTTTTCTGTAGGTCCCCTTTAGGTACTGGAAGGCTTCAATGAGGTCTCTGCAGAGCCTTCTCTTCTTCAGGCTGAACAACCCCAACTCCCTCAACCTGTCTTCACAGGAGATGCTCCAGCCCTTTGATCATGTTTGTGGTGCTCCTCTGGATTCATTCTAATATGTCCACATCTTTCTTGTGCTGGGAGCTCCAGAACAGAGGGCAGGACTCTAGGTGGGGTTTCATGAGAACAGAGTAGAGGGGGAGAATCACTTCCCTTGACCTGCTGGCCATGTTTCTTTTGATGCAGCCTAGGATACAATTGGCTTTCTGGGCTGCATTTGCACATTGCCAGCTCATGTTGAGCTTCTCAACAACCAGCAACCCCAAGTCCTTGTCTTTAGAGCTGCTCTCAATCCATTCTCCACCCAGCCTATAGCTGTGCTTAGGATTGCGCTGGTCCAGATGCGGGATCTTCCACTTGACCTTGCTGAACTTTGAGATTTTCACAGGCCCGCCTCTCAAGCCTGTCAAGGTCCCTTTGGGGGGCATCCCTTCCCTCCATCGTGTTAACCACACCACACAGCTTTGTGTCATTGGCAAATTTGCAGAGGGTGCACTCAGTCCTACTGTCCACATCACCAACAGATGTTAAACAGCATCAGTCCCAATACTGACCCCTGAGGAACACCACTCCTTAGTGATTTCCACTTGGACGTTGAGCCATTGACCGCAACTCTTTGAGTGCAACCATCTAGCCAGTTCCTTACCCACTGAGTGGTCCATCCATCAAATCTATACTTCTCCAATTTAGAGACAAATATGTCATGGGGGACAGTGTCAAATGCTTTGGCCGAGTCCAGGTAGACAATGTCAGTTGCTCTTCCCCTATCCACCAATGCTGTAACCCTGTCGTAGAAGGCCACCACATTTGTCAGGCACAATCTGTCCTTAGTGAAGCCATGTTGGCTGTCACCAATCACCTCTGTATTTTTCATATGCCATAGTATAGTTTCTAGGAGGATCTGCTCTGTGATCTTGCCAGGCCCAGAGGTGAGACTGACTGTCCTGTAGTTCCCTGGGATTTCCTTTGAACCCTCCTTTTTAACCCCTAAAATTGGGGTGGGGGGAGGGGGGAGGGGGAGGAGGAGGGGGTGTTCCCCTCTTCTTGTCAGTGGAAACTTCACCAGACTGCCACAGCTTCTAAAATACAATGGATAGTGGCTACATCTGCCAGTTTCTTCAGGCCATATGGATGTATCCCATCAGGTCCCATGGACTTGTGCACCTTTATGTTCTTTAGCTGGTCTTGAGCCTGATCTTCTCCTACAGCTGGCAGTTCATCATTCTCCCAGTCCCTGCTTTTGCCTTCTGGGCCTGGGATATGTGTCTAGAGCTAGTGCTGGTGAAGGTACAGGCTAAAAAATCACTGACTACCTCAGCCTTTTCCATATCCCTGGAAACCAGGTCACCTATTACCTTCCAGAGAGGGCCCACAATTTCCCTAGTCTTCCTTGTATTACTGATGTACCTATAGAAGCTTTTCTTGTTGTCATTAACATCCCTGACCAAATTTAATTCCATCAGGGCTTTAGCTTTCTTAACCTGATCCCTGGCTTCTCAGAATTTTTTTCTGTATTCCTACCAGGCTACCTGCCCTTTCTTCTACCCTCTGTAGTCCCCATTCTTCTGTTTGAGTTTGACCAGGAGCTCCTTGTTCATATATGCAAGCCTCCTGAGTTGAGAAGAAGTGGTTCCTTGTCTGTTGATAAGTAGAGAAGCCACAATGTCTCAAGTAGGCTCTGAAATAGAAATTTTAAGGAAACTGCCTTAGAGAGAGATATTTATTTTTTTTTTCCCCGAAAAGAAGAAACAAAGTTTAGTTATGCTTTTTTATTTTTTTTTTCTTTCCACAGAAAGAAATATCTTAGCTGGGGAGTACACATTTTAGTAATGTGAGTTTTTGGAATGGAATTTTAAAGTAGTGGATTGTTCAGAGTTGGCACTAATTCCCTTGGTGTCTCCAGAATGCTTCTTTACAACATTTACATTTATGTGTAAATGTTATCTCTACTTAATAACACCAATAAAAATAAAAAATTGGAAAAATTTAGCATAGAGGAGACTCCTAATTTATTTCAGCATATTTTTATCCTTTTCTTGAAGATAAGGAAGATTTCATATATCCTCAATTCTTCAAAGGGTCTTTAGGAAAAAAAAAAAAAAAAAGCCAAATTAAATTGTTCCTTTGTTCCTATTTGCTTCATTTCTTTTGGGCACAATGCAATTGATGCATGATTTTTCATATGAACTTACTTTTGCTGATGAAAGTCAACCAGATCTAGTGTAATTCATAATTTGGTAGTTACAGCTATTGATTGGACTTCAGGTCTCTATGTGCCCATAACTGTGTTTATAGAATGTGAAGCAATGGGAGAAAAATCCTGGTGCATCCTCTGGTTCTTCACAGCTGTTTCGTGGTAGAGAGAGGCTGTTAGTATGGTAATATATTGCTATTTTTTTTTTTTTTTTACAGAACTATACTTCAAAGGAACTATGATCTGTGAATAACATTTAAACCCTTCTTTAAAGAAGGGTTAAAATCATTGTCTTTGTAGCTTGAGATTGGTGTTCACATTACAGTAACTTCAAGCATATTCATTAAAAAACCATAATTCTCTTTACTCTTACCCAGTCTCACACTTTCAACTGTTCCCAACTGTAAATTGAAGCCCAATGAAATCTAATTGCCTGGTGCACAACCTGAGAGACATTTAAAGAGAAATTAGAAACTCTAATTACCTGCTAACTTTCCTCCATTACATTTGCAAATTTAACTTCCCAGCCCTTTAATTTTCTGTCCACTGCTTTAATTTTGACTTTTCATTATTAGTAGCACTGAACTGCTGTCTAGCAGCCTCAATATACAGTTAAGTTTTCCTAAATTAATACAAATCAGTTTATTATGCATGATGTTTATGTTGCAATCAGAATTCTTAGAAGAGATTTGTTGCATGTTCTTCTAGAGAACTTTGTTACAAAAAGATCAAATCAGATAGTCCAACTATTATTAGAACACAAAGGGATATTCTCATTCCTGAGGGTGTGGAATAAAAAAAAATGGATTTTGTTCCCAAACTGTGTTTGTCTCACCATCCTTTCAGCTGTTGTTAGAGCTAATAATTACTTTCCTCAGCTTACCACACACTGTGCAGGTTATTGATTGGAGGCAGATTCATTTCAAGTGCCCATTAGCTTGCATATTGAATGTCATGTACAGTGAACTCATAATTTCAAATTAACATTATAGTAACGTTTCTCATATATATGGAAAATATTTGAACTTTTCATATTTTGTGTGTATGTTGACTATCATGGAATACTCAAAATGCTGAATTCAAGCACTGCAAGTTTGTAAGGTTAAAACATAAGAGTACAAGACTCTTCACATAAAGATCAAAAGTTCGTCTATCCCCGTATCCCATGTCTAGCAGCAGACTACAGCAAACGCTTAGGAAACAGTGAACAAGACCCAGTTTTAGTGCTCATTTCCCCAGGTATACTCTCATCCTACAGAAAGCTGCAGTTCAGGATCTGGCTCAGACATAAGTAGCACCCTGTGTTTAGCAGCCTTATTTTATTTGTTGTAACTTTTTTCAACCCCTGTAAACTTCTAATGATCACTAAATCCTATGGCAAGGACTCACAAGCTTAATTGGGAGTTGTTTGAAGATGCATTTTCATTAGTTCATTTTGAATCTGTATTCTGATATTTTTATGTGACTATGCCATAGTTCTTGTATGGAAAGTAAAAGTTTATCCATTGTTTCTGTAACAACATGAATGAGTCACCTTCCTGGAGAAAAGGAGGCTCAGGGGCAACCTTATCGCTCTTTATAAGTACATTAAAGGAGGCTGTAGTGAGGTGGGGTTGGTCTATTCTCCCACGTGCCTGGTGACAGGACGAGGGGGAACGGGCTAAAGTTGCACCAGGGGAGGTGTAGGTTAGATATTAGGAAGAACTTCTTTACCGAGAGGGTTGTTAGGCATTGGAATGGGCTGCCCAGGGAAGTGGTACAGTCACCATCCCTGGAGGTCATTAAAAGATGTTTAGATGTTGAACTTAGCGATATGGTTTAGTGGAGGACTTGTTAGTGTTAGGTCAGAGGTTGGACTCGATGATCTTGAGGTCTCTTTCAATCTAGACGATTTTGTGATTCTGTGATTCAGTAGACCATTTATAAAAAAAATGAATCTTTCACATTGGGTGTGCAGCTATTGATTGGATAAGAGTGTGATATAGAGATAAAGCTATCTGGGATTTAGGTCCTGCTTTTGGGAGGTGTTTCAGGTTCTAGGTAACAGTTACAGACAGAATAGATACGCTTATCGTGGTGGTTCTCTTCAGAGCAAAAAGTTTAAAGAAAACATTTTATTTAAAATTAGTTGGATCGTGGAGACCTAAATATTCTAATCACATGACCCTTCCAGGACACCATAATAAAGTACAGATAAAGCAGTGGTATACATTTTCATATATTGAAGCTAACAACAGCATATTTAAGCCTACCTTAGTTCTGAATTTCTTTCATTTTTACTACATGCTTTATAAATGTTGTGTGTTACCTTTAATGTATTGGAAACTCCAGTATTACTTTACATAGGTGTTTTTTGTTGTTTGTTTTCTTGTTTGAGAAATATTTGTGTTTCTATACAGTCTGAATAGCTTAGTAATTAGTACGTTAAGACAAATGTCCATACTGTGGACAGCACTAAGAGTCATTTCCAGTTGAACCTGCTCTAGAACAACTAACAAAATAGCTATCTAGTGAGGCAGAGCTGCTCAGTTTATATGCAGTGCTGTGTTAAGCAGCTAAACTGCTATATATATGAAATTATTGCCACTGTATAGTATCATGTGGATATTCTTGCAGGGGATCTCTGCATGGCTCTGCATATGGAAGATAAATACCCTAATTATTCATGTGTCATTTACAGACAAAGACAATATATAGAAAATGATTCACAGGCTATTGTGTGTACACAGATGTCTTTATATGCTTTTACTGAAATGTCTATTTCTTATAATCTTTTTTTTTTTTTTTTTTTTTGCCTGCATGCACATAAACCAGCTATACAATTTATGTTTTCTATGGCATTTATAAGATATATGAAATATCTGTAAAGAGTATTATTTTTAAACCTTGACAATCTGGATACCTCCCATGACATTACTGAGAGTATACAAACTGAAATGAAGCCTTATTCTTAAAAATAAAAAAATAAAATCTTTATTTTTTGTAGATACTTATATCTGCAAATTGAAGATATCTCTTTCAAAGTTGTTCAGTTTCAAAATTGCATTCCTGCTAATCCACACATGAACTGTAAAAATATTTCAACTTCTACACTTCTTTTGTGCTTTTGTAGTTTTTTCGAAAAGAATTGATTACATGACTGCATGCTAGAAAGCTTGCCTGATTGTTCCCCACTATATCAGCTGGTCTAATAAAAGATATTGCCTCTGCCAACAAACCTCATTTCTTACTTCTGAAACTGCTTTAGAAACTTTTCTACTTTCTGGAAAAATATCAGAAAAATGATGATTACCAGCAACCAGTTGTCTAAAAATGATGCAGCTCATGCTAGAAAAGGTATCAAACATGAAATATGCTACGATTTTATATCAACAATGGAATAACTTTGCAACATTTAGCATTGTAACAGATGTAAATTTTTTTTTTTTACAGCTTAGTGATAGGAAAGTAAATTATTAACAAATAACAATAAGCACTAAAGTACTAAGAAATTTACAGTGATCACTAAAATTTTCACCAGATACACTGCAAGTTAAATGCCTTAGCAAATAAAAATAAATTTGAGTTCTACTTAGCTATTCATAAGGTGCCAATTACCAGTAAATAATGTACTAATACAAATTTAATTATATTAATGCTAGGAGATTGCTTCTGCATATGGGATGTGATTGAAAATATACTATGAAAGGCTCACTTCTTTTTTTCTGGTAATTACTACATTCAACCAATTTCATATGACAAATGGATAGAAAAAATGCATTTGGTAGAAACAGTGTGGTTATACGTGTTGAAGACTGAGAGTGAACTCTGATCAAGATGGAGGTATTTTGTTTTACAGTAGAATCTGAACTTCTTATTTTAAATTTTGATTCTGCAGTCTTGTTTACTGAGGAAGACTACCCCACTAAAGACTCTATATCCTTCTGTTGAATATGTCTAGGTGAAATTGATAGACCAGGAACTTAAGGGCAAATTTGAGAAAGAACTTAGATATGTCTAATTTGTACTTATGCTATGCTACTACCAGAACATATAATTTGTGAGGTCATTAAGTGTTATCAGATTTTTCTGTAAATTTTTGTGGTGTCAAATGTTCCTGTACACATATTTCCTCCAGCCTTTAGCTTGGACAAGAATGGGAATTTGGTGTTTACTCAGGATCTAAAAATGTGAAAACAATGACAGTAGCTATTTGCTTTTAACCAACAGTGTAGTGGTCCAAAAAACTGTTTGGGGACAGAGATCAATTGTCACACAACCTCAAAGGAATTACAGCTCAGACCTGCATCATTCACTACAGCCTATCCCACAGCATCCTGTCTCTAGCCACAGCTTCCCCACCTACCATGCAAGGACCCTTCTGGGAAGGCAGCCCATGGACGTGCAGTAAAAGTTGGCTGGTTGGCTGGGTAGGAGTTGTTTTGTTTTTTCATTCCATACATCAAATTTTAATAGTTGGTATTCACTCTGTTTTAGATTCAAGAATGCTAAGAATGCTTTTTTTTTTTTTTTTTTTTTCCCTTCCTATAAGATTTCTTACATGTCTTAATTTCTGATGGTATCTATCTCTAAGCTAATCATTCCAAGTGTCTGTTGTAATCAGTGGAGTTCTAATCAGTATCATCTGGGGTAATTATTTGCATCCTGAAGTGCATATCGAAAAGAAACCAAATTAATTGCATCCTAAAAGTGGCTATTTCTTGCCATTTGGCTCTAAAGAAAATACAAGGACTCTCTTAATGCCTGTAATCTGTGTTATAGAGCCATAAAGTTAGCTAAAATGAATGGTATAACTGAGCCATAAGAAATATTTTTAACAATATAGTCATCTTTAGAAGTGTTTTTGAAACTATTTTTTGTGACAATGTAGATATTTTCTGTCAGTTCCTTTTGTGGACTCTGTTGGCCTCCACAGACAGAATCATAGAATTATTAAGGTTGGAAAAGACCTCCAAGATCAGCTGGTCCAACTGTCCCTCAACCACCACTATCAGCCACTAAACCATGTCCCTAAGCACCACATCCAGCCTTTCCTTAAATGCCCCTAGGGACGGTGACACCACTACTTTCCTGGGCAACCCGTTCCAATGCCTGACTACTCTTTCTGAGAAGAAGTTTCTCCTAATTTCCAACCAAAACCTTTCCTGGCGCAACTTGAGACCATTCCCTCTAGCCCTATCACTAGTTATCTGCAAGAAGAGGCTGACCCCCAGCTCCCCAGAACTTCCTTTCAGGTAGTTGTAGAGGGCAATAATGTCTCCCCTGATCCTTCTCTTCTCCAGACTAAACAGCTCCAGTTCCCTCAGCTGCTCCTCATACGACTTGTGTTCCAGGCCCTTCACCAGTTTCATAGCCAATGCCACAAAAGCATTTTGCTTGTTTTTCTTTTCCTTGTTATCAAATCCCGATTTCAAAGTTATCTAAGTTTTATATGTGATACTGACTATAAAGTGTTTTCAGCGATTCTATACATGTTGTAATTACACCAGTTTTGCAACTCTCAGCATGAAACTACTATCAGCTGTACAGTAAGACTTTGTCTTCTACTGGGAACTCCATAGAGAAGTGATGTTTGGAATGAGGCTTACTTAGGTGCATTCTCTATTTCAGTTTACATCAATTTTTGCCTTTTTATGATCTGACAGTATCATCAAGTAGCATGTCCCTTTTGCTTTCACTGGAGGACTTCAGTGTGCTTAGCTGCTTGTCCCTGCTCTTTAGGAAAACTGTGTAAAAGTTTTCATGAAAAAATGAGCTCATCTGGAATTCTTGCTGTTCTTAGTTATACATGATTTTCAATTTAATATTTTGCAACTACTAAGCCATGTTCATTCAACAAATGCCAGAGCCACTTCATTGTAACGTTTTTCTCAAGTGAATAGTCTCACGATTTCGTTTGGGAAAACCCTGTGCTGGAATACATGGCAAGGTGTTGAGGTATACATACTCACCTCAGTATTGTATTTTTGTGTCTACCATAACGTGTTTTCTAGGCAACCGCATGCTTGTATTTAAGGCTCAAATGATGACTCTTATGTTGTTCTTAAATGTATCTTGTGAGTAAAATCTATTCTGTTAGGAGTAAAAGAAAATATTGTTCTACTTAAATTTTATTTACTTAACACCTTTCCTGTTTTGCTGTAGCTAAGCACTGGCACAGCCCATAATGAGTAGAGCTAATACTTAATACGTTGTGGTGGCCAGTTGTATCTCTTGTTATTTCTTGAAGTTGCAGAAAATATGGGTAAATAGGTCAACAAATTCATGAGTTTATTGTGTCTTGCAACCATTAGCAAAAAACATAACACCATATTTTGTAAAAATAGCATGGGTTCATGTCTCTGCTTTCGTTTTCATTTCATTTGCATAATTAATTTCTCCCTGAGTGGGTTACTCAGTGCCTAACAGCCTGACCCTGCTTTCCCACATTTACACTGACATTTCCAGTTGCTTGTGAATAGTAATGGAAGAATTCACAGTCTGTAATAATGTTAACAAAAGGGCATTAAAACAGTAAGTATTGAAATTCACACAAGCCAACATGTTTCCACTGCCAAGGTCTTGTATTAATAGCTGAAGTATTTCTTTGTTACACACAACAACAAAAAAGGCATCTTTTGGCCTAAAATTCTTTCTTTCTCTTCCAGGGTCATTCTTCAGGAGTTTTATTTATTTAATTATTGAAAGAGAATCAAATAAGAAAAATAAATGTCTTAATTCAGGTCTATAGGAAAATATTCTTTCCTTATATTATCGATCTATATTTTAGTGTGTTTGATTATTTTCTTGGTAATTATGTTCTCATCTGTATGGGTATACACATCAGGGGCTTTACAAATTAAACATATCTTTAGGTAAACCTAGAAGTAATGTATTTTCCTGAAGCAAACAAGAATATTTTGAGGGTTTGCCAGAGCTCTTGACAAAAAATAGATTAGCGTGTCAGCTGAGCAACACACGTTACTGTGCAGTTTTACCAGCCTACCTTGCTCCCTGTTCTCCTCAATAGCTTGTTTTGCATGCTACTCTTCAATATTGTGCTGTCTCAGCACACCTGCACTCTGCATGCCTTATCTGACTTCTGATTTTGGGGATCTTGTTGAAATGTTTTTAACTACTTAAGATTTAGACTCCTCTAAGAAATTAGGGGAGGAAAATAAGAGGTGTAAGGAATTCATGTTATTTTGTGAATTCCTCAGAAACATTCCTCTAAAGATTTTGATCCCAATTCATTTCCCATGGCCATTTCCATGTTTTCTGTCCTACTTTATGAGCATTGTTGACAGTTCAAAACTTCAGATGTTTATTATCTGGAGAAAAACAAAACAAGACATTACCCCTTATGTTGTATTTCCATGGTTTTTGATTTGTTGATTGCAGAATCCTGATGAGCTGTGATTTTTATTTTTTTTTTCTAGGAAGCGGAGAGGAGAGGAAATCATCACTGCTATGCAACAATCGTGAGCTTTGTGAGGGTTTCAAGACTGCCAGAAGTGGTAGGGTGAAACAGATTTTTGAAATCAGAAAGCAAACTAAAAATACCTGTATAACTAAACAAAGGCTTAATGGCTAGATGTCTAATTCATTACTTTAAATATTTTCCAGTGTGTACAAGACATTATGACAGATTTTAATTTCTCATAAACTAAAAAAAAAAATCTCATAAATTAAATTTTTCAGAAATGTTAAGAGAAAATTATAGTGATAGTATGAGCTGATGGTGCTGGCCAGCTTTGAGCTTGTCATTTAGCTAAGATTGTAGTCAAGAACAGAAAGAGTTTTAAGAGTATCACTGATTTCAGTAGGCATTACATGGATGTTCTTATCTGTCATTACTGTCTGTGGTTACTATAAGCTTCAACTAACAAAAAATTAAATTAATTTTGAGACTAGGCTGAGACTGTTCTGTCTGTGATGGTGGTTTGTAAGTGATGTCTCTTTATCTTTACCCATGAGCTTTTCCATCCTATTTTCTATCCCTGTCCTGTTGAGAAGGGGAGAGTGGGTGGGTGGGTGGGATTTTGTACCTTAGCCTAGGTTGACCTACCACACAACCCAAAGACAAGCGTAAAGGGTAAGTTTTATCTTTATTTTATGTAACTTTTGTCACTTTTTCAGGTGTCTTTTCACTGTATTTGCTAATCTGCTGTTTGAAGCAGAACGATACACTTTCAGTCAGGGGACACAGCTTAAGAAAAGATACTCATATGGCTATTGAAGACAATTTAAAAAAAAAAAACAACAACAACAACACACACACACACAAAAAAAACCAAGAACACCACCTTTAGATTTCACGTTGGAGTGGGCTTTCCCTATTTTGTCTTTGGTTTATCTCTTTTTTGAGGACTAAGAACAACAACTGAAATTGCCTGGTATGGAAAATAGGTCCTAGTCAAAACAATAGAGACTGAGCAATATTTTGTCTTTCTGTAAGATAGAATTTTTTCTATTACAACTGAAGAAGAGAGAATCCCTATTGCTTCAAGGACTTCAATGAGTTATCAAATTTTAGAAGAAGAAAAAATAAAGTTAATAAATTTGGATATGTAAATGAGGATTTTTATAATCGCCTTTGAATTCTATTAAACATTTTTCTTCGACTAAAATTGCACAGAAAAGATAATAGCTTTTCTTTTTTACAAACTGCTGAAATCAATTTACTTCTCTGTTTTTAGCCTTCCATTTTTACCTAAGATGCATGGTATGAATGTTGAAACAAAGTATTTTTCCAAGCTCTTTGGCTGATACCAAATAATTTGACAGTTTGGACACACTATTGCCTTTATTTTTGCAGAAAACCTAAATATGCAGTCTTGGATATCCTGAGGAAGATGTTGCAGATATATCCTCCTAATACTTGCAGTATGTTCATAGCCCTAAGAATGCGTTCAATATGTTCTAATATTTTAGTATACTGCAGGTAATAAGAAGATGTATGTTGATGGCCCAAAGGGCACTTTTAACATGTTCAATTGTAAGTAAATATTAATATTTTTGGAAATATCTTTCAATATATATCTATTAAATATTCAATAACTAACCATATTTGTAATCTTGACCTGGATCTTCTCAAAATAGATATGTATATATTTGTATCTATATATATGTATATATGTGAGTTCATATATCTATATACCTCCAAATATTTGTAAATGGTTTCGTCTTCTTGAAGGAATTATTTTTTGTGTGTTAGGAAAAAATAACAGCAAGAAGAGGTCCATGTCATGCACAAGTTCATGAAGAAACTTTCTAGATATTCTTTAGTGCCAAGTGATTACATATCTTCTTGCAAGTTTAGTATGAAGTCATATGTTCATTATTAGACACTTCATAAAATGCCATCACTGCAAAGCAAGTATGTTACATTAATCTGTCTAGATTTGATGAATTTTCAGTTTTGGAAAAACATAAAGTTCGGTACAATTAAGCTGGGACAAGCAACATTCTTGCCCCTCCAAAAGAAAAGTAAAAATGTTTATATATATGGCGATATTCCTACCTCCTTATGACAACTAGGGAAAAGCATTTACTGTTCATCAAAAGCAAATATATATATATATATATATATATATATATATATGTAATATTTATATAACATATATATAATATTTATAGGTGGGTAACTCATTTCTTGTTTTTATGCTGATTTTACACAAAACAAAGCCTTGCACTGCTGCTCTTTGGAAGATAAAAAGAATTCAAATTGCTGTAGCGGACTTGTGAGTGGAAGTGTTTTCAGATGCTTAGTGAATCAAATCACATGGGGAAAGGGCAGGTTTTGTTTGCTGTGGATTGTTTGCCTCCAGGACTGTTTATCCTTTGCTTATTCTTAATTGATTAGCTCTTCATCATAGGTAGATTTTTTTTATTATTTATTTATTTATTTTGCTACTGTAGACTTCATGGAATGAAAGAATAAATATTTTTAAAATTTCATCCTATAATCATCAGAAGAGACATGGGCAGTGAGAATTTTGCTAAGGTAACAACTAGGAACAGTTAGCTTGTGGGTCTCTGATACTTGTCCAGTTTTTAGGTCCATGATTTACTTTCATTATCTACCGAGGCACTTACAAAGTATCCATCACTTTATAGAAACAGATCACACAGACTTCTCTGAAGTAAACTTCTATGTGCAATAGCAGGCCTAGTATTTAACTATTGGCTGTAGAACTAACTGTTTATAACTTGATATGACATGAAAGATAAACTTTATTGAAGGGGAATAAAATAAGTGGATGTAAACATATATAAAAAGAGAACTAATAAGGAAAAATAGGTTTTATTTAAAAGAATTGTGGAGGATTTTTTTCTGCACAGAATCTATATGTGCTATTTGAAAGACTGAATTTTATTCCAAAGTGCTGCCCTATTCTGAAATGTAAGGGTAAGCTGAGTTTCTCTCAGATTCTCACAATCAGTCATCATCATGATTTTATGTTGTCAGCAAGATGGGGACTATTTCAGGCACCTCTTCTCTCTGCTTGCTTTACTAGGTGACATGTCATGAGATTGACCTGGCTTGCAAATCAGATCTGAAGAGGCAGAGGAGGACAATGAAATGACTTCCTGTAGTCAGTCAGTCACTATATAGAGATATCCTTCAAAAGATCTGTGCTTGCCTTGGGTGAAATAGATGTCAAATTTGCCCTAAGGGTATGGATCAAAAACTGTTGCCAACTCATCCTACACAGATAAAAACAGCCTTCAGCTGAATTGCCTTTTTTTCTACTGAAGCAAAGTTTTCCCCTTGTGTGGGTGTTGCATAAAATACATATTTTAATCAGCTTAAAATGTCTTCTAATTATTTGCACAATTCCAACTATGAAAAATATAAAAATGGAAGTTTTGGACTCATCCATGCTGTCTGAGACATGGGAAAACGCAAGGTTTAATCAGTCTTGAAAGATTTACTCTTTTTCAACGTAACAAGGAATTGTTTGGCAATAGCTTGTACCTTTCAAGTATTGTTTTGCTGTTGTTTCTGTCAGTTTTATGTTATTTCTGTTTTGGGTTCTAAAAAAGAAAAGAAAAGAAAAAAACCTGTGGTCATATTTTATGTCCTGCAAAGCTGGTCCTGTCTTCCTGCAACCAGTAAGTTTTCTTTCCTCAATTCTGCTGCCAGCGTTGTAGACACCTTGGACATGGAAGCAAAGGGAAATTTATTCCCTCGCAGTTACAGAAATCAGATTCCAGCTTTGGCTGTTAGTGTTTTAGGAGATTCATTCTCTTAAGAGATTTCTGATTTTACTAAGGATTCTATGCATCTGGGTGGACCAAATACTCATATGTTGCTAAAAGCTAGACTTCTTTCCAGCCTCAGGAGAGAAGTCTATCTCCTCAGTTTATCATGCAGGAGATATAGCTTTATCAAAAATACGTCAGCTTTTACATTTTACAAACAAAATATATTTCTTGGGTAACTCAGATACCATTCAAAATATCATACTATGCTAAAGGATGTATGATTTTATCCATATACTTCCTTTATTTGCCAATGGAGGAAGTTATGGTTTTAAACTAATACAGGAGAGATTTAGGTTGGAAATTAGGAGAAAGTTTTTCACTCAGAGGGTGGTGAGGCACTTGAACAGGTTGCCCAGAGAGGTTGTGGATGCCCCATTCCTGAAGGCATTCAAGGCCAGGCTAGATGAAGCTCTGGGCAGCCTGCTCTAGTGGTTGGTAACCCTGCCCAGAGCAGGGGAATTGAAACTAGATGATCTTTTAGAACTTTACATTGTTCAGTGGTGTTGAATATATTTACTTTCAAAACAGCATGAACTATTCATTAGATTAAAATGCATTTTACCAAGTTCTTTACTGTACAACAGTTTATTATTTTATTTTATTTTATTTTATTTTATTTTATTTTATTTTATTTTATTTTATTTTATTTTATTTTATTTTATTTTATTTTATTTTATTTTATTTTATTTTATTTTATTTTATTTTATTTTATTTATTTCCACTATTAGAAAATCAGAAAAAGTAGAACTGGGAAACTTTGAGCAAAGCTTCATAATTCCTTTGTTTCACCATTACAAGTTTTCTTAAAATAGACAAAGTATTTCTACCAGTCCAGCAGGTAAGACCTCATTTTTTTTAATACTCATTGTCATGAATATAAAAAAAAAAAAAAAAAAACTTTAGAAACATAAATGAAGATCATTTTGAATGACTGTTTTGAATATTTGTTTAAGGAAATGAACAAACGTAAGAAAAGTCTTTCCTAAAGCATTTTGTTTTGAATCTTCAGAAGAATTTTTAAGTTTAGATTCTCGTGGTTATTTCAGTCAGTCATGCTTATTTTAATTAGCTATTGAACATACAGGGGAAAAAAAATCTGATGTTGCTCTTTGCCAGTTCACAATGCCCTTTTCACTTCTGCCAAGTATGGCATGTATGAGAAAAATAGACGAGTTCTTTGATTCATCCAGGAAAGCCACTATTAAAATGAAGAATTTTAAATCATAAGTTGTTTTATTTTTTTATTATTATTATTATTTTATATGCTGCTCATGTAGTAGAACTAGAGCACACTGCTATTCTGGGTTAGCTATATGGTTCAAAAGGCTGTTTCTGAGGACTGTGATGGCTCCTACTCTGAGACTTTCAATAACAGGGGATTGTTTCTAGATAGCAGTAGTACCATCACTATGAAAACGATTAAATTTCATAATTAAATCTCATTAAATGCTTTTATTGTCAAAGGCAACAGAGGGCTAATGAAGGCAGAGCAAAGAACAAAGAGATAAAGATAAACAAAGCTTTAGGCACTGTTTTTGAGATTTATTGTGTTATATCTACTGACCTCACAGCAGTTGGTCAATAGTGTTAATGTTAAATATTTTAGAAAGTATATTCAAATAGTAAAAAATAAATAAATAAACATCAACAACAACAACAAAAAAAAAACTTTGTATTAATGCCTAGCATGTTTATTAGCATATTTATTTTACTTTTCTAAGTTAGTATTTTCTGATATTTTTTGAGACCTTAGAGGTGACCTCAAAATCTGTGCACCTTTCAGTTAGTTGTGTTAGTTTTGCTCTCTACACCTCTCTCAAGGAAAGATATGTCAGCAACCACTGTCCTACTCTGTAGTTCTGTGGCTTTCTTGAAGGAATTGCGAAGTAAAGGCTTGTGACCAATAAACCTCTAATTTGAAGAAGGATCAGTGGAGAAGGGCAAGGTTGATGTGTCTATGAAGTTCACGGAACAAAGCAGGGTGTGACTGACCATAGCTAATGCAAAGTAAGTGTAACAATTTACATTTTTTACTGGGATTTCAGTATATTTTGTATCACACAGCTAAATTAGAAATGCAATGCAAGATTAACATCAACTTTGTTGGTGTTAAACATTCACAGATAGAATATCTAAAAGAACCTTGTTGAAGGCTGATAAGTCCAAAGGGGGTTTTCTCCAACATCTAGCATCCCACCATGGCTGGTTAGATGAGATTCCTTTTTTGTTTTTGCTGTACAAGCATGTCAGGACAAAAGTCCACCAAGTATTTCTTCTGCAGCTTTGACCATGATTTAAGCAGGGATTAGATGAGCATAAAGGAAAACCCCGCATGTAGTCTTCCCTGAATTTAATTTTGTGTAGCTTAGCCATGGTTCAGTGCCTGACCTTGCGTTTACAGGATTTTATTATACAAAAACATTGCCCTTAAGAAAAGGCTTAATAGAATTTAGCAGAGATTAATCCAGATGCCCTAACCAAATTACTCCAGCAAACCTTAATCTGGAAGAATATTTATTCCATGGATATTATTAAACTGTTTTGAGAAATGATTCAACAGTAGAAGAATCCTTTGTAAAACATTGAAAAAAACTGTGAGGGTATGAACACTGCAGAGGTATGTGATAATACGGGAGGACTTTCAAATTTAACATAGGACATTTCATAGAATAATCAATGTCAATTATCAAAATGTAACATAGTCTGGTTTTTGGATAACTATTTACATATTTAGATATTTAGATAACTAATGCATTTAAATAACTATAAAGATTATAGTTCATGATCTTGGAGCATAAAGCTGTTGAAACTAGGTAACTACAACCAAAATTATAGAACATAATGAGATTTATCTAAGAAAATTAATGTGTCTAAATAAATATTAGAAAAAGTTCATATAAAATAACATTACCTATGGGTTTTTTATACTGTAGCACTTGAAAGGTTTTTCAGTTGGTAGGGTGCCACGACAACCGGAAAATAGCTGAGGAAAAGGATCTCATAATACTCTGCAGTCTTTATGACAACATGGTATTTTATGTTAGATGAATATACATGTATATTCTGTGAAATATGCTATCCTTAGTTGTGTGTTTCAATTTCTGTCAAATGTCAGAAATTAAAAAAGAATGATACTTTGAGCTTTTTATTAATGTTTTTTTTAATTAACACATTCCTGTGATTCAAAATACATCTCTAAGCTGTACAGTAGTTCTAAATTGAATAAATTACATGTTTTAGCACTGTGGTGTTAAAAAAAAAAAAAAAAAAAAAAGGAAAAAAAGGTATAGTAGTAATAAAGATGGATTAAGATGGTTTTAGTTCATTTTTAATCTACTCAGTCATATTTTGATCCCAGTTTTAAACTCTAAGATGTAGCTATGGGTAGGATCTAGAGTAATTTTAATGACAGCTGTCTTATACTCCAAAGAACCTTAAAATGCAAAAAACAAAGCTACTGTTAGTTAACTTCTTGTAGGCAAATGTTTTCACAAGGTAGCATATTGGTGATGATAACAGTTCTGGATGACAGAAAACAACTGATAAGATTTTTTTCTTGCCATCTTAAAGATGAAACAACGTATTTTAACTTTATCTGTAGAGTGTCACAGTTTTGCTTGGTGATAGGGCAGGAGAAACTTCTCTGGGTGATCAGCTATGGAGAAAGAACGATGAAACTGAGATCTAGCATATTCCTTGACATGGAGCAGAATGAGAACGGCGTGTTTTTTCTGCTGTCCTTTGAATGTGTTTTTGGTCACAAGCATTCCCCTGAGCTTTCTGGAAAATAGGCTTATGAGAGAGCTATTCTGATGTTGTTTTTTCATGCCCCATCAATGTCACCCTGCCTATATCTACAGCTGCCACTGTACCCTCTTCCACCAGAACAGGCTGCCAGAATCCCATTCTGAAAAAGCCAGGTTTGCAGAATGGCACTAAAAAAATAGTGTCTTGTGTTCAGATCCAGGAGTAACTGAAACTAGTTTTGTTTCTCCTTGAATTCACAGAATCACAGAATTGAAGGGATTGGAAGGGACCTTGAAAGATTATCAGGTCCAACCACCCTGCCAAAGCAGGTTCCTTAGAGGAGTTGATGCATATTAGTACAAATTCCATTTGTTTGCAGAGGTGATTTCTTTTTCTTTGAGCACATTCGTTGATGATAGTATATTGAAATAGGTTAATGGAATGAAAGAAAAAAATATACTAATCATTCAATGTGACTGCTCTAGCAGTCTAGAATGGCTGGTAAATTCATGTTCCATACTATTTAGCAGGATTTTAAAAGATTTTTTAATAGACCATATATCATTTCTTTGTTTGAATGTTACTTGTTCTAGTTATTAGCAATGCATTATTCACAAACCATTCAGTTCATCATGAACTATCAAGCCCAAGTGATTTGGAGAACTGAGTGTGCTTTTCATTCAAATGAAGATGCTAACCAAAAATCCAATGAAAAACTGCAATAAAACACATTCAGGGAACTCTGCCTAAACTGACAATTGTAATATAATTTTATTTATTCTTTTCTTTCAGTGTACAGAAGATACAAAGACTCCTATATGTTGGTGTTAGCAGCTTTCATCAAATATTCTTTTAATTCTGTGTTAAGACAGATGGGTCAGTTTTGACCTTTTAGCTGTTCTTGTTAGGATCTCTTGTTCTGCCAACTTTGACATCTCTGATGCCCAGTTTGTTACCAGAAGTCAAATAGGTGGCAGAATGTTTCTAGCTGTCTTGTTTATTAAAAAAAAAAAAAAATCAAGCTTGCAATTTACCACTTTTTTTTTTTTTTTTTTTTTTTGCAACATGCTGATTTTTAAAACTGATCAAAATGTTTGTTTTGTTGGTTTTTTTTTCCGCTTGAAACAAAGTAATTTTGGGTTGATTTAATATGTAAGGGCAAAATTACTTCCTAACTTTACGTGTATAATTTATTTGCTCATTTAATGCAAATTATGATATTGGCAGTTATCCCTGTTAATGTTAATTATTGTCTTATAGCAGAGAAATATCGTACTACTACTATCACTTAGTTATTGTCCTACTTGATATTTTTCACATCTGGGTTGGAGGAGCATGTCAGTTTCAAGATCCATGCATTTGTTACATTATGCATAGACATTGACTGAGTGTGGAGTCTGTGATGCTTGATATTTTATATGAAATTAATAATTAATTTTGCAGCCTTAATTATTATTATGCAACCAGAGTAGTATGTGACCTTTTTTTTGGTTATAAATTCACTGCGTAAGTCAGTGGTTAATAGATTGATCAATGGAAAAAGTAATGTAAAGTAATATAAAATAGTGTTTACTTTTGTCCTCTTTCTGTCCAGCAATGAAAATCCTAACAGCTGTCTCTGTCCACATTTCTCTTATTACAGAACTCTTCAGAGAGATTAAAAGATGTCTTTTGTGTTACTTGGCCTACCCTACTCTGCAACGTACTTTTTTTCCTTGTGAAAATCATCTTCAACTCAAGTCAGATTGTTTAATTTTTAGTCAGGTTTAATTATAATTAATAGTCAGGTTTAATTGTTACATTAATTTATTAATGTTTATATTTAATTATTTATAATGTTTATAATTAATTGTTTAATTATAATTAATAGGTTTAATTGTTACATGGACCTATTGCTTCATAAAGAGAGAGGTAAAATAAGTTTAGTATTTACTTCTATGGTGTTTTTACCCTGGTAGGCAGGTAAAACTCTGCAACACCCGCTCTCTCACTCGCCCTCCTCAAAGGAAGAGGGGGAGAAAATATGATGGGAAAGGGCTCAAGGTTTGAGATGAGGACAAGGGAGATGGCTCACCAATTGCTGTCAGGAGTAAAGCAGGCTCAGTCAGCATAGGGAGATTAATATAAATGGTATATAATTCCCTATCACTACCAGACTACAGCAGTGAGAAACTGAAAGCAAACTACAAATACTTTGCCCCCATCCACCCCACTTAGGTGTCTTCAGAGCTGTTTCTCTAACATTTTCTCTCTTATTCCGAGCTGCTGCCGTGCATGATTTTTTGCTTGTTTGTTTGTTTCTTCCCTTTCTTAATTCTGCTTTCACAGAGGCCCAACCAGTGACACTCACTGGCTCAGCTCTGGCCAGCAGCGGGTTCCTTTTGGAGCCAGCTGGAGCTGGCTCTGATCTGACATGGGGCAGTTCCAGGCTCATGAGGCCATTCCTGCAGCCCCCCTTCTACCAAGACCTTACCATGTGAACCCAGTACAATTTGTGATGATACCTTGTGTTGAGTTAATCCTTAAGGAACAGTTAAACTGGATGCATGGATCAGTTTTGCACAAAAAAGAATAGTAGGAGAAAAGTAGTCATCCAATTTGTTAATTCCCTCCTGAGAAAGGCCAACTAAATCTGTTGATCACCATGGAAGAAAATACAGAAAAAGGTCATGCTGTTGAAAAAGTGCCTTTGAATATAGGTATTTATTAAATATATGGTATGAAGACAGTTAAAATGAATAATATGAAGTCATATTATTGCTGTAAGGTCAATAGAACTGAATAGAATTCAGGATGTGTGAGAGTAAGGTTGCTTAATACTACATGGAAAGACTTATTAATTCTCAAGAGTCTCATTAATCCTTAAGGAACTAGGCATGTGCTAATACCATGACTAGAAAACTATCACTATGTAGCACCTGTTTTTTTTCTGAGTGGCTTGAATTACCACACTCAAAATATATTCATCTTTCAGAAATGTGTGTTCAGGTTTTTCAAAGCAGAACCTGCCTTTTTTAGTGACAACCTAACCTTCTTTGACCTCATGAATGCTTAGCAAGGATGAAAGAAAATTTTATTCTACCTCAGTGAGAAACTTCTGTGTTTTGCTCTAGTTTGTTTCAGGACTTAAACTAACTTGTTCCTGTGCAAGTGAAGGAAATTCCTGCGAAGAATTAATAAAGGTCAAATTACCATTTTAATTTTTTTTTAGTGATCCCAAACAGAGTTGTTTCCTTAAATGGATGAAAACTCTGGTATAGTATATGGAATGAATGGCAGAAGCATAAATTAAAGAAGCAGGTAGCACTGACTCATTTTCTAAATCCTTTGCCCTGAAAGTGTAAGATCACCAGTGATCTTGCTGCTGCAGTATATGAAATAAGTATGTCAAAGCCACAGTTCCTGAGGATTCTGATTTTTATTTTAAAATTCTCTCCCTTATGTTAGAAAAAATTCATTCTTGAAAATAATCTGGAAAGCTAGAATAAGGCATACTTCAGGTTTCAAATGTAACCTATTATTTTAAAAGACTGCAGTTATGAACATTTGTCTTGCTTAGACACTTTTAAAGGACAAACAACTGACCTAGAAATTGATAAAATGGAGATGGTACTGAATATCACATTTTCCTTTCACAGTTTGTGGCACTTTTTTTCACTTACGGAGAATACACGTGATTAATGCTGTCATTTTAAAATGTAAGTCTGGATTGCTTTTAAGGAATAATTACCTACCTGTGCTTTAAAGTTTTTCTTTCAGTATTACAGAATAATTTATCATTAGAAATAATGAGTCACTGTTCATTTTCTTCAGATAAATTGAACATGTGAAGTAAGTGGTAAATGATTTCATGTTAGAGTACATCAGAAATTCTTCCCTTCCTTCAGTTTCCTTCTTTTCCAGACGATCCTTCAGAATATATAAAAGTGTCCTAATCAGCAAGCATTTGGCTTGTGTGTGGAAAATCACTAATGTCCTTATCTGATGCAGTTAAAAAAAAAAAAAAAAAGGAAAGAAAAGAAACATAAAAGCAGAGTCCTGATATTAGCTTATGAGTTTATGTACTCAAGCTTCTGTGGCATCCATGTTTCCCTCTCTTGTTTTTGTTTGTTTTCCTTTTGAAGAACATTTCAAGACACATAGAAAGATAAGTGATGTAACTGTATTCATATCTCTTTGGCTTGAGCCTATACCATCTGCCTATATACATTAGATGTATTAGATATTTAAGTACTAGGCTTTAACCTCTAAACTTGATAACCTGCTGCTGTAGGGTTGAAGCTGGTGATAGCCTGAAGCTCCAAAGATGTTGTGGTTTAATCTGGCACGCAACTAAATGCCACATAGCCATTCTCTTACATCCCCCCTGCCACCTGAGTGGGATGGAGAAAAGAATCAAAGAAAAAATAAGAAGGGAAAAACTCATGGGTTCATATAAAGACAGTTTAACAGGACAGAAAAGGAAGGTAAAATAATGATAAAAAATTATAGAAGAATATAGAAGGCAAGTGATGCACAATGCAGTTGCTCACTGCCTGCTGAATGATGCCCAGACGCTCCCTTAAGCAGTTGCTGCCTGCCCCACCCTGGCCAACTCACCTAGTTTTATTGTTCAGCATAACACAATATGGTATGGGACATCCCTTTGGCTAGTCTGGGTCAGCTGTCCTGGTTCTGTCCCCTCTCAGCTACTTGTGTATCCTGTCTTCTTCTGAGCAGGGTGGTGTGAGAAGCTGCAAAGTCTTGGACTCTGTGTAAGCACTGCTCTACAACAACTAAAACATCAGTGTGTTATCAGCATTGTTCTCATCCTAAACCCAAAACACAGCACCATACCAGTTACTAGGAAGAAAATTAGCTCTATACCAGCTGAAACCAGGACAAAGGAATTTACAGGGAACTTTGAATTTGCATTTAATGGAACTGGGAAGGAATTTGTAATTGGGTTTATGCTTGGGTGGGGGAGCAATCAACAGAAAAAGCATCAAGGAGGAATTTCTGTAGTGTTTGCTCATGACAGTCATATTTTTGTCCTGTATTGCTCTCCCTGCACTGACTGTCTGACTAGTGGCCAACTTTGAAATCCAGAACTGGGAGAACTATGGATCAAACTGAAGACATGGATGATATAAAGCCTAAACTCACCATTAGCTTAATTTATAGTATTCACACATCCTTTTAATCTGGGCAGTTTGTTTTTGTTGTTGTTTTCAAATATGTTTTCAAATTACACTGATTCTTGTTCATTATTTTGTGTGTGAATATATATATATATATATATATATATACAAATATATATATACATGAGAAACTGATTTCATAGATCATTGTAGATTATTAATGGATCTACTCAGAATCAGAATGTCTTGTCAATTGCCAGGTAGGAACTGAAGATGTTTCCATATATGTCACTAATTTTCATTGAATAATATGACTGTGGAAGCTTAGTACATGGGAGTGTGTGTCTGGGAACATATATGAAGATGAAGATATATTAAGGAAATGTACTGGTGTTGGGTAATTTTATTAGTATAATTTTAATTTATGATTTTTTTAAAAAATTACGATTTTATAGAATGATAATAAAAAAAGCTAGTGGTTAACCTGGATTTTTTTTTTTTTTACTTGGTTAAACAAGCTATCTTTTGAGTTTAAATTTAAAAGAAATTGAAATTTCTTATATGAATAAATTTAATCTGTATTTTTAATAACGTGGTAAAGGAAACAGCATTTACAAGGAAATAAGCATTGCCACAGAGCAAATATTCATAGGAGGGATATACATTAAATGAGTATCATAGGTTTATTTTCAAAGCTATAATGGCATATATGCACTTGGTGAGTATGTTCCTTGTTTGGTGAATGCTACTGTTTTATCATTATAGACAGTTTAGTGATCCAGAAACCCTTGGTCTATAAGCAGAATGAGAACATCCCAAAGCAGATGAGTTTTTTTAAGTTTTCTTTGCTCTGAGGTGAATGGCTGACTGTAACTCACACTCTGTTAAATCAACTATCTGGGTCTGGCTTGGTAACTGTCGTGGTTCCACTCGAGTGGGCTGCCGAGCTCCACCACGGCCGGTCTCTCACTCCCCCTCCTCAAAGAGGAATGGGGAGAAAATGATGAAAAGGGCTCAAAGGTTGAGATAAGGACGAGAAAAATCATGCAGTAATTATTGTAACGGGCAAAACAGACTCGGCATAGGGAGACAGTAAGATTTATTGCTCATTACTAACAAGCTAGAGAAGTGAGAAACAAAGGAAAGAAACCAAAAGCACCTTCCCCCCCATCCACCCTCTTCCACCTCCTCCCCCCGAGCGGTGCAGGGGAACAGGGGAATGGGGGTCATGGTCAGTCTACAGTGCTTCTTCTCTGCCACTCCTTCTCGGTCACTCTCGTCCCCTGTGCTGTGGGGTCCCACCCACGGGATGCAGTCCTTGATGAACTGATCCGGCGTGGGCTTCCCACAGGCAGCAGCTCTTCCACAACTGCTCCAGATATGGGTCCGTACCACGGGGTCCATCCCTCAGGAGCAAACTGCTCCAACCTGGGTCCCCCACGGGCAGCAGCTCCTGCCAGGTCACCTGCTGCTGAGTGGTCTCCTCTCCACGGGCTACAGGTCCAGCCTGGGATCTGCTCCGGCAGGGGTCTTCCACAGGCGGCAGCCTCCATCAGTGCAGGGCCATCTGCTCCACCGTGGTCTCCTCCACAGGCTGCAGCATGGAACCCTGCTCCACCGTGGTACTCCATGGGCTGCAGGGGGACATCCTGCTTCACCATGGTCCTCACCACAGGCCGCAGGGGACTTCTGCTCCGGCGCCTGGAGCACCTCTCCCCCTCCTTCTTCACTGACCTTGGCACCTGCAAGGCTGTTCCTCACTCCTATCACTCTCCCAGCTGCTGTATGGCGTAGTGTTTTTTTTTTTTTTTTCCCTGTCTTAAATATGCTCTCACAGAGGTGCAAAACAACATTGCTTATTGGCTCGGCTCGGGTCAACAGTGGGGCCCTTACCAAACATGGGGCAGCTTCTAGATCCTTCTCACAGAAACCACCACTATGGCCCCCTCCTACCAAAACCTTGCCATGTAAACCCACTACAGTGACAAAATTAAATCATGTTTGCCGACCATAGCCTATGATCTGAATGATCTGGCAAGCACAGATTAAAGGAAAATACTTTCATCTGTCTCCATTGCTCCTGAAATGACCATTCCCCTGTGGGTAATTATCTAGAGCTGACTTTCAGGGCACTGTGTATTCACCATCTCTGGGATTTCTACTGTCGTCTTCAAAAGTAACTTCAACTAAACTGCACTCTGCGAGGTATGCAGAGCTTTTCACTCCACTGTGACCCTTGATCCTAACTCCATGGTTGGGTGTAATATCTTTCCCATTCTCTGTTATGCTATGTTTCTGTTGGTAGAAACTGGAGGTATACACAGAAAAAGCCACAGCACTCTGCAACCAGGCTGTCCAGTTCTGATGCATATGAGACCACAGTTTCAGGGAAAATGCCACAGATAACATTGGTTTTAATTTTTTTTTTTTTTTACAAAGCCCAAGGTATCTAGGTTTCCTGTACAGAGAATTAAATGTCATACATGCCTTGGTCTGGTTATAGGTTTGGAAATTAGACACCTAAAATAAAAGGCAAGTTTCAAACTTCAAGTCATTGAAGGAAACTAATACCTAGTAAATCACTAACAACAGCAGTGTGATAGAGTTAGTTAGAAAAAAATCTTATTATTCAATGTAGTCCTCAGTCTGTCTAGACTCCAGGGGCCCTAGTTCAAAAAAAATTTAGTCCAGTATAGAAATATATTTCTGCTCACAAAATCATTTTACTCTGTGCAGACATCAGTGGAACCTAACGTTGTGCTCCAGATTTTTCATGTGTTTTCTTGGTAATTTCTTGAACAGGACTGTTACTGCGTGTTTTCCTGAAACATATTCTTAACCAACCCAGAGATCTCCTGACAGGTATGTGAGTTATCACTCAGTTAAAACCTGCTCTGTGGAGAAGACTCTCAAATTAATGGTAGTGTTCTTCTCAAGGGCTCTTGAAAATATGTCTTCATCTTCATATGTCTTTGAATGATAGAACGACAGACGAGCAGGGGTGAACTAACTGCTGATTAAAGCTCAAACTTTCTATGAATGGGGTTATGTACTTTTGAGAAAAATTAAATTTCAGGATAGCAAATCAATAATTTCATTTAGGTCAGGCATCAGTTTTCAGTGAGTGACAAATGTTAGGGCAATACATGAATAATCCTTTTCATGAATAATTTCTAGGGCACATTGGGTAGATTACTTTTAAATTCAGTATATAATTATCAGTTGAATGCAAGTGGCATTTTATTTCTGTGCAAACTGGGGGGAGGCAAAGTTTTTGCCCAGGAGTATCCCTGTAAGCCTATCAATCTTTCAAACATAATGCATTGAGACTACAGGAGACTGGTAGTTCCTGAAGAATAGTGTCCTTCTATATGCATACATATTATATAGTTATCTCTGTACATATAGATTTAACAACACTTCATAAATGGAACCAATACCCTTAGAGAAAAATAGTTGTATTTTTAAATGACACGCAAGTTGCAAAGACAAGAATGAGAAGAAGGTACAAAGTTGTTTAAAAAGATTAGCTTGGTAGGATTAGATAAATGAATCAGAAGAGAATGAAGGAGTTCCTGACAGAAATGTAGTTGGGTTTCAGGGTCTTTCATACATGAGGATTAAAAGCTTCAAATAGGTTAAAATGGCAGGAGCATGGGGGAAGCTTGTGCAGGTGAAAAGACAAGGTCTGAAAATATGCAGAAGGGATGCTCAGAGAGAGGGCTTGCTGGAGATCAGGACAAAACTATATTCATTTGCCTCCGCACTGTATAGTTTACAACTTTCACTGTTTTGTCTAGGAAAAAAAATACCATAAAATATGAAGTTTTAAGAGTATTCCTTGACAAGGGCAACACCTGTTGTTTTATTTGTTTGTTTTTGAGCTTTGGGACAGGAGATAAAATTCGCAATTTTGTGCCTTTTTTGCATTTTGTTTGTAGTATATAATAGTGACAAAGCTTAGAAGAGTGCTAGGATTAAAGTTCAATATGTTGTAAATATTACAGTTAAGATCAGTATCTTTTCTTCTTATAGATATGTTATTTCTGTCTTACTTATATTGTGGTGTTTCAATGGAGAAATTATTTAAATTTCTCAGAGGACACCAGGAAGACTAAGAATGATATGAAGAACTTCCTTGACTTTTCAGTGCTGATACAGAGCACTCGGAAAAATCAATACAGCTTCTTCAGGATATCAGTGAGTTTTTCATCTGTTTGATATCCTCCATTGCACTTTGAAAAATCAGATCATGGGCTTGAATGTCTTAAAGGCAGAGTATATTTTCAAATAACAGGAATGGAATGACTTTGCTTTGATATAATCTACAGCTAACTTTGTAATATATTGTATTAAAATTATATTTTTAAATTCACTTCTTGCTTGTTAGAAACCCAGAAAGAATGGGAATTTAGATGTCTCTTCCATGTTTTTTTGTTTTTGTTTTCATCTCTTTAAAAACTGTGTAGCTCTCAAGTTCCAGCTAACTAAGGTGATGAGTATATTTCAATTTATTGACATTTCTGTTTTGAAGTTAAGTAGAATTAATATCTGCTTATATGACTTCTTTTATATAGGTTTACTTTCTGAATACTGGATTGCACACACAGAGGTACCTTTCCATGTTTCTTTCATTTCCCTTATGAAAAAGACATAAGCAACTGATATTCTTGCCCCTGTTTGTTTGTTCTAACTTTAGATGCAACTGAACCAATACTTATGCAGGAGGCTAACATGAATTTCTGTGGCTTCATTCACATGTTGATAGGCTCTTGCCTAAGTAGTTCTTCAGCAGTTTTCATTATAATGATGGATATCACTCTCCTTAGATTCTGTGGTTTAATTCACACACTTAAACATTGTCATGCAAAAGTTTTGTCTGATCTAGGTTAAGTTTTTAAAGAGAGAACATTGACTTTAGATTGTTTTAGTTATTATTTCAAAACGTTATGGTCTTTTCTGCTATGGCATAGAATAGGGAAGAGAGGCTTTTGTATCTGCCAGCAGGTCATAAGCTATTTGTATGAGTCTGACGATCACTTTAAGAAACTTTGGTTACACAAACTAAAAAGTCAGAATGTTACTAGACTGCACTCTTTAATGATCTTAAGATTTTATTTTCCAATAGTAATTTTATTTTTGGTGAACTAACCTTACTCATAAGTTCTTTGCCCTGGGAGAACTGTGTTACTGCAAAGAGAAACAGTTTTCTCTTTGTACTTTTTTTGAATGTACTTTTTTACTTTCAAAATCGTTTATCTCTTTTGGATTATGTGCAAATGAATGAATCAGCTGTTTATTCTCACTTTCATGGAATAAATTGAATATATGTCATTGATTTTGTAAGGTAGGATTGAGTTTGACCAAAAAAAAAAAACAGAACTGATTATCACAGATTGTTTAAAGTATGCATTTTGACAAAACTAATGCTGGACTTGGTATTACCATGTAAAGGCTTTTGTCATCTGGACTCTTTAATGTACATCTGAACTTAGTGCAGGAAAACAAGCATGTTAACTTCAGTATTCAATATAAGCAAATATATGAACAAGCTTAGATTTAAGTATGTTCCAAGTGCTTTGCTAAACTGAATATTGTACTTCTATCAGTAAAACAAACAAAACCTCTGTTGTGTTTTGTGTGTTACACAGTGAAAAATTAAAATTTACTGAAATACAGAGAAGAAACAAACATCAAAGCCATTATATTCTTCCTCTTTTATCGGATAATTACATCTTTAGGCAGTTGTACTTGGTTCTTGTGTTATTTTAGCTTATGCCACACCAATAAAAGACTAAATTTAGATCTGTGAAATATTTAGATAGAAAAATGTCTCCATTTATGTCTGCTTCATTAAAAATATAATTTAATTTTTACTAATGGTTGAACACATCTTGCATATGGAGACATTAGAGACTAGAAAATATACCAGAGAAGCTTTACTGTAGCCTGTACCCTGCTGTTATGATCTTCCTGTGACCACTGTTGAATAGTGGATTCAGTAGACCTTTCACATGCTTTGGTAAAAACCATTCTTAGGTATACTTAATTGAAACACGAGAACAAATAATTTTGCATTATAATCAAGAATAAAAGGCTCATGGACGTCTTGTGTAATGATAACACAAGGGATGAAAGAACTCTTAAACATGCTTTCTGTCATTTTTTGAGACTCTAGTACAGAAGAAAGTCCATAAAGCATCTGCCTCTCCAGACTCTACAATGGTGTCATGCTTTATTGATTGCTTCATATTTTATATCAATCAGTTATATAATAGCTTGTCCTACCCATTTTGAACTTAGTAATTAAGATAAATAATTGAACAAATACTGAGAGTATATGTATTTCATGTATTTTCACTTTAAGTCATGAAATACAAGTAGCTTTTTACTCCCAAAAAACACATAGTAGATTTTTATTTGTTTATTTATTGAGGTATGCCTCTGATCCATGCTGAATCCTTTCAAATGTCTTACTTGAGCATCATGAAGATGAACATATTGAATTTGACTTTACAAGTGCCACCATGCCACAATATTCAGCCTACACAGAATGGAGTTACAAACAAATATCACTTCGAGGCTTGTGTATTCTACAAATCCTACATGATCATGACATATATGTCAGACTTTTACTTCTGCAGCAATGCCACCATTCTTGACAAATGCAGCCCTTCTTCTGATTTGTCTAGTGGTGGAATGTCAATTTTAATATACTTTCCAGAGGACTTGTACAAAGAACAATGTTAGATTTGCATTTTTACTATAACCCCTTATAATTTCCTATTTGTTTGGGAGTAAAAAATATATACCAGGAAAACAGAATGATACAAAATATCTTCCTTGATATCAAATCAGCTTGCTATTCTGAAAATTCTGTTTAAAGGCAAAGAGGAAACTCGTGTGACATACAAAGCCAAAAATGTATTGAAAGTAATCTAAATAAATTCTTAATGGTCAAAGAATGATTGAAGAGTCATAATTAGACCTATGTAATTATTACAGAAAGAGAAAGAATACCTGTATGCAGAAATATTTTGGTAACAGTTTCTACTGCTTTTCCTGCTTCTTTGCTCATCCTTTTGGGCCATAAGGTTGGAGTTTTCACAATTCTAGAAAGCTTTTAATCTGTTGTGTAAAAACACGGTAGACAATATGAGTTATTAGATTTCAATAATAGAGAAGTTATTAACAGGTTAACAATAAAATTGAAAAAAATTAATGATCTGACTTAAAGCCATAAAAGGTGAGAAACATAGTGTCTAGGCTTAAATTTCTAGTCTGACTAAGGTAGATTATAAAATCCTTTAATTTTATGATACCCGAGAAAGAAAACAATAGATGAAGGCCTATCTGACCTTCAACTTAAATCTAATCTTAGATATATTTCTCTTTGTATTGTTTTGGTTTTAAATTTTGATAAATATACTATTGATTTGCAATAAAATAGTGAAGATAGTAAAAAAAAAAAATCATAAAATTGTCATCTCAAAAAATATTACAGATATGAAGATCGTATTGTTTATAAAACTGTATTTTGATTTAGCCAATGTAAGGAAGCAGTGTGAGTCCAGGGTTCAGTGGAGTTGTCATCTTTTTTTCAGTCAGTATGTCAACTCTTTCCTTCTTGAGCAATTCCCCAACACTTGCCAGTCAACAAAAAGGTTCCCATTTACTTAAAGGAACTTAAGGTGGAGCAAGAGTTGAAAATGCTAAATAATTTTGTGCAGCCTCTCTTTCATCCATCACATGATTAATTGTGTCAGTGACACCTGAACAAGGACGTATGTGCTAAGTAACCTAAAAAATGGTTGTAGAAGGCTCATGATCTGGCTTACTTGAAACTTTTTCTGAACTGGGATGCCAGCTTATCATCATTTGTATCTCTGCTGAAGAAAACCTTCTTTCCTGAAATGATTACAATAAATGAATGACATTTAGGTTGCTTCTTTAACAACTCTTTTTTCCCCATATATATTATGAAATAGCTTCAATTACGTAATCAAAAGCTTTTCTGCCATCCTGAACTTCTTTAGCCTAGCTGTTACACTAACTGTTCTACTTTCCGGGTCTTATGTGGCCTCTTAGTTATGTTGTGGCAACCAGAAAAGTTTGGGGTAATTTGTTGATAACATAATGATAAGTGCTGGGTGCTTCATTGGCATGTGGAGATTCCCAGTATGTTGGGGCCAATTTCAAGTTATTAAGATGACTAGAGATGCAGTAAGGTAATTATATTCACAACAGTTTACAGGCATTAATGAAGAATCTTTATCTTGAAGGTGAAGCTTGCAAATGCTTTTTTTTTTTTTTTCTCTTTAATTTTCTTATTCTTTTTCTTCCTACTGTTTGAAAACAGCAAGAAATGACAAAAGAAGAGTTGTAAGGACTTTGCTGGGCTTTTGAGCTTGTACTAATGAGACATTTATTTTGTATTTCCTTTCTCTTCATAACATCTATTCACTTGCACTCTGAGAATAAACTTCTGTGTGGCTGCTATCTACAGTGGCTAACGCATTGCAGCTATACTGTAGATGTAGTTCACATCTCCATATCAAACAGAGAAGCATTTACAACTTCATCTTGAGAAATATGGCTCTGGTTGAGCTCAGTAACAAATTTTCTTTGCATCAGGCATAGAGGGTGATAGGCAAAATGCACTTCATGAGGTCCCTCTAGTCTTGATAAAAAAATATGCTATTTATTTTGGCCAAATGGTGGGAAATGCAATCAGGCAGAAAGGGGAGGACCGTATAGGTACATGCATTTATATACAAAATATGATTACAACTTATGATTTTATGATTATATTCAAAGTGATATAGTGAGATAACTTTGCACCACTGGAATGCTTTTAATTTGAAAATATGTAATGAACAGAACTGTTCGTTCTATTCTATTCTATTTTATTCCTTATAAATAAGGTGTTGACAAGATTCCTGTTTTAAAAGGGAAATACAGTGAGCGACAAGAATTTTAATCAATTTACCTGCATTGAAATAATGGCAAATTTGAAAGCAATGTTTTTCAGCCTCAGTGCAGGTACATTTTTTTTTTAACCTTTTTATGCTGCTTAAAATATTAACAATTTTCTCTGTAACTCGTCTGTTATCTTTCCATTTTAAAAGGAGTTTCTCTAACCCCTGAATTCTGTATCTTTTACTGAATATCTGAAACATTAGAAAATTTTGAGTGCTGTTGTTACCATGAAACAAAGAATGGAAACTTAAGTTAGGAGTGTGTATGTATTATTTAAGCTGTATTAATAGCCTTTAAAAATAACAAAATAGCTTAGATTTATCCTCTCTTGTACTATACGTGATCAAAAAATTTTCTCATTAAAGTGTGACAGTGCTTTATATTGCCTGTACATAAAACCTCTGTGGTTATTATACTAAAAGAAAAGGCAAATGACAGTTGGTGTCAACACTAAACAGCTTAGGGCAAACTATTTTCTCAATACGTATGTAATTTAATTGAAATGCAATATTTCATGAATATTAGAAAGTGAGGCTTTATTAAAAATGGCAAGGAAAGTGAAAGCATTACTGTTTAGAGTAACAAGCAGCACAAATTTATTCATTCAATACATTGCTGAATTATTTAAAACTCAGTTTAAGCACAAGGTCATGGAATAATTTTGGCAAGTATGCACTTTTGCATGATGCATTTCCATAATTCCACTGCATCTATAAAGTTAATCACAGCTTTGGCATGCAAGCCTGCTTCAGACACTAAGCTGAGCCAGAAAAAAGGCTCTGAATTAAAACCTAGGAACAAACCAAACTACTGACACTACATAGAGACAAATGATCTATGATAGTTTAGAGCAGATGTGAACTCTATATTACTAGCAATTCTTACAAATATTTCATTTAGTAATAATCCCATATTTACTTTTAATACACATTTACAAGTAAAAACATGTTACTAGTCTGGAGGAACATCAAAATTTATGTGCACACATGCATTTAGATGTCATGAGTCTTCTTGAGGACATACTCTTTCTTGTAAGGAGTGAGAACTGAAAAATGGTATTCTTTGGACTACTGGGAGGGGAGAGATTGAACTGTCTTTGGAAGCACTCCATTGAAATTGAGCTGATTTTATAAGACAAAAACTAGTATTCAGCTGTCCCAAGTCCAGACTGACTGATAACCACTCCCTCTGCACTACTAAGACAGACAGACAGACTTAATTAATGTAATTTTCAAAATTGCCTTGTCACTTCTAAGCACTCGGTAAGACAGGGTGGTATATGTGAATTGTGTAATGCTTAAGGCTTCTTCCCAGGGTACATTTAACATTTCCAAGACAAAATTGATGTTATTTTGGATTTTTCAATAGAGTTTTTATATCCAGTATTTTGCATCTCATTTCTATGTTAATACAGTCTTTTTGAGCTTAGATAATCTTCAGTGGACTCTTATGATCAATCAATACTATTTTGAGCGAAATATATCTATAGTAATTCTGATGTATGGTTACTTTATAATACCTGGTACAGTTGTTAAATGATTATTGCTGAACCTCGAT
Source organism: Anas platyrhynchos (assembly GCF_047663525.1). Classification (NCBI taxonomy): domain Eukaryota; kingdom Metazoa; phylum Chordata; class Aves; order Anseriformes; family Anatidae; genus Anas; species Anas platyrhynchos. The sequence goes on from NC_092590.1 coordinate 41,334,663, forward strand.
GATTGTCAGCATTGCAGTCCTTACCAACCAGTTTGTGTAGTTCCAAAACAGCAACTTGGTTGGGTGCTGGTGCCTCGTGGATATCCATTACAGGTATGCACTGCCACTTAGAGATGTAGCACAGAAATTGCCACTAAGATGTGTTGGACTCTGTAGCAGTGGAACTATATTGACAAACGTGATTTTGAACACAAAGGACCATGTAGTAGTACAAACAATAGGTACAGTGATAACCTTCCTGTTTTGAAAGGACTGTGTGCTAGTTGGAAACTTCTGGACTTACTCTGTGTTTCCTTTATGCTTCCTTCACACATACACTGGTAGTTATGGATCAACTAGATTTTCAAACAAGAACATGCTTTGATATTTGAAAGCTTGTTAGACCTAATTTTTCTTTTAGATGGTTTGTTCACATTATTTTTTTTTATTATTTTTTTTTTCAAAATTAATCTTGAAATAGAAGTAATTCATCTCAATGTGTTTTCAGACCAGTGCACATGTGACATTAAGGACACAGCATCTATATTTTGAATACATGCAGTACACTGAATATATCTTTTCAGCACCTTTTAATGTAAAAATCATTTAGTTCTTTTTAAAGAAGAATGACCTTAAAACAATAATTTTAGGAGAGAATATTGGTTTTGTACAGTTTATTTACAGTTTGGTTGTCTGCCAAAGAATTCCCAGAAAGTTTTATTTTTCAAAATGCAGGGATTTTGATCTTGGTACCCTGCTATGCTCTTTAAGTCCAATCAATGAGTTACTGTGGAGGTAATACATAGAGATACTTTATTCAATCACTATGCTGACTTTAAGCTGAATTACTGTATGAATTTATTTGGACTTTTCTGATTAATAACAAAAATCAGTTAGATTTTTCAGTATCTAAAAGCACAATATAAAAACACTATTAAAAGTTGCGTATGTGATAGTAGTTATGCATGAAAGAATTAACATCTTCAGAAATTGCTAAAAGTTTTCTTGTGTAGTTAAATCTTAAAATAGTTTTCTTGCTGGAGAAACAAGCAGGCAAAATACTAGAAGGTTAAGATGATTTTTCAAGTTTTTATTAAGCATAATAAGTAGTCATTTTATTACACATTTTGGCATGTACAGAGCAATGTCACTCAAGAAAACAGATGCATTAGAGAATAAGTGTTCTGTGTGCAAAATTCATTATATAATTTCTTATCACAATAAATAAGCCATCTATTCAAAACTTAAATAGAAGTTGCTTGAGTACACTTAAAAGAAGTTTCCATTTGATGTGGTGAATTTGGCAGCAGAGAACTTACTCATATTCATTACTTTCTAATTGCAGTTCTATGCAGGACGAGTTGCAAAATGACTTTTATAACCATACAGATGATTATATTTGCTATCTGCGTAAGCAGGGAAGATACATCCTAACATTTTGGAAGAGTTTCTTTCATACTTTAAGGATAATGTGTTACCTGATTAACTATGAATTACCTAATTTAGTGCCACAGACCTGTTTTCACAAGCCAGTAGGAGTGGATGCATTAGAGCCACTGCATGTGGAGATGACAAGAAGAGGTGTCAGATATTACTAGTCCAAGACGTAACATCAGTTTACTGTTAAGTCTTGAGAAAATTGTGTTTGAAAAACATAGTTTATCAATGAATCCATATTTGATTTCTGGTATGGCTTAACCCATCTTAGTTTTTTGCTGTTGGATTGGTACAGGAGTACACTTCTGAGGAAAAACTCCCATTACCCCAGTTATCATGCTTTGGTCACTGACTGAAATTGCATTCCTTCAGGATGAAATTAAACTAAAAGATAAAGTCATGCGGCTACATCAGTGTGCCATCAGGTGATTTTGGGGGAAAATAATAATAGCCTTTGCATTTTTAGTTTAGAATTTTAATGCATAGAAGAACTAGGAAGAAAATAACCAACAACAAAAACACCACCAAACATCTGTACAGTTGAAATCAGATATTGACAGTACAAGAAATATTACAGGAGTTCTGAAACTGAACACTGATGTGATATTCACTAAGAAGTAATTATTTCTTAAAACTATCAAACATCTAACTGTCTGACAGGTCTTGGGAACAGTCAAGTGAAAGTGACCTTCTGCCTCAATCTGTGATCAGTTTATCAGGGATGATAGCTATGCATTTTGTGTATACAGTTCCGCATTATGAGAAACAATACCACTCACTAAGATAATATCCATGTAATTATTTTCTTTTTCTCCCCATCAATCAAATTAAAATAAAAGCACTTTCAAAGTTCTTTGCATTGTTGTTTAAGTACCATGGTCACAACCATTAATCTATTTATTGTATCATCACATAACTGGCTTAAGACAAGTGAATAACCATAACATGAATTGATTTTTTAAAAATATAATTATACGTAAAGCTCCATTTAACATTTCAAGAGAAAGCTCACCAAATTCTATGCAACATAAGAATTTGTCAGTCTTCATCTATCTTTAACTAAATTACATTATATGCCTTATTTGATGGCATTTAAAAATATGCAATTTGGAGCTTTATGGGAGGACAGCAAACATCATCTGTTTGCCTTCAGCCTAACAGTTTGTCATTGACTTTCTGTATTCATTTAGCTGTAAGTACAAAGAAACTGTCACTCCAATGTGACATTTTGACTCCAGATGTTAGAAAAACATAAGCAAATTACGCTTACCAATTACGCAGAGTCTTCACTGTCACAAGCTATGCATTGTCTTAAGTCTTTTCTTAACTTTAGTGATCCCAATGGGAAATCTCATTGCAAAGGGGGTTATATAAGAATCCAATATATAAATCATGGATTAACTGATTTTATTGCCCTTTTTACTCAGGAGTCCTGCAAGCCAGACAGTTCACAGGAAAGGGACCAAGAAGAGATCTAAAAAGATTATATCATTTTTCTAAATTACTCTTTGTCTGTACTTAAGGGAATATTTACTGTCTTAAGTAACTGTCTTGGTGTCATTCCCTGAAGATTCAGCTAAAGTTCTTGTGTGGCATAATGGATAATAGTGTTGGGGTTTTGAGATGCCTGTTCTTCTCACCCATAATTTAAGTGGTCTTAGGAGAAGCACAGACTGATGTTTTTGTATTTAGTGCAAGCCTGTCTTTAAAGATGAGTCACAAGCTGCCTAGCTACTCAATCTCAGATCATATTCTCAGCAATTTATGCATTTATCTTCCTAACAATAATTCCTACTGTGGCGATTAATCCTATTTTAGAATCAAAACCATGTTCTGTTGTCTCTATTTCTTTCCTTTTCCAGACTCTGCAGATTCCCAGAGAAGAGCAAGACACAAAGAGAAAGAATAATAGGGCTAGCCTCAGAGGAGAAATCATCGTTGTCCTTCAGAATCAAACCTTAAGTGAAAAGGTTAGTACATCCTTTTCTGATTATGTTTCTACACAGCTGTTATACCTGAGCTCAGGTAAGGGCTGTCTGAGTGAACTACTGTGATAGCACAGGTCTGAAAAAGGTCTTGCTGCTTTGAAGTGGATATTAGGCTAGGGCGGGCGCAACTCTAGGTGACTTTGATCTCAGACTCCTGGAAAATGTATTCCTTTTTGGGTGGAACCTGCTGCCTCCGTGGTCACAGGGGTGAAGTTTTGTCCCAGAGGGGTCATATTTCTTAAGATTCCTTCAGACACTTTTACGTGAAGAAAAAAAATCTGAGCCATAGCCAAAGAGCTACCATTCACACAGATAATGACCAAGTCTTACAGAAATGAAGTAGTGAAGTACTAGAAAACAATGGGAGGACTAGGAAACAATGAGCCCTCAGTGTCACTGTTAATAAATGATGGAGAGAACCATGGGCTCCATCTGAAGAAAGTTCTTGTAAAATGTCATAAGCAGCTTGTTCTGTTTCAGAATGGACCAAAGATGTGATTTCAGCTTATCATATGCAGTGTGATTCTCATACTGTCCACATTTTAAATACATCTAAGATGTGAGCACTGCTATATTTAGTTCTGCAAAAAAAAATTCCTACAGATTAGTAAAAACAATTGATTTTATGGTCTCATGCCAAGACAGTTGTTTGTTTTTTTTTTCTCAGTGTGTGTAGATTTGTTGTACTCTGTGAAATAAAGAAAAACTACTCATCATAAATGCTTGTCCAGATGTTCTGAAGCTACAGATATTTCTGAGAGATAAAATATAACAGAAAGAGAACAGGGCTAAAGGATGTTTTGCTTCTTAAAATGTTATAGAAGCTTAAGCTGTGAAAATACTTCCTGTGGTCTTGCATTATGAATAAAGCACTGCTTGTTCCACTGGTGGGTGAAACTGGAAAATGCAGAAGAAAGGAAAATTACAGATATTACTTCTTATAATGTTATGTCCCTTTTAAAAGTTCAGTGGGACAAATCATAACCTTTGCCACTCAAAAGAAGACCATTCCAATTCTAATAGACAATATGAGTACACAAATATTCTAAATAAAAATCTTCCCATCACAGTCAAGTACATATTTACTTTGGAGAGTGGCAATCATTTCACTTCATGACTTTTTTTTTTTTAATTATTTTTACCTTTGAGGCCCTACATTACAGTCCTTTTGTGTATTGTTAGATTAAAATACAGAGCATTTTCTCTGCTAACAAGTCAATGACACTGCTTCAGTCAGCAAGATTGCAGGTTGTCATTAGTGATATTTCCTACCCTAGAGATATGTGGCCTTGTTGGCACTCCTAGTCTCTGTTCATGGCTCCCCATTAGGATCTGCATTGTGCTACTGCAAGACCATGATTCTAGCTGGCACATGCTCATTTTACTCTCTGTAATATGGATTTTGTGCCATTATAATGTATTAGGGCTCTTAATATCTTTACCTGTTTAAATAAGTAAGCTGGTAGATTCTTCTGTAAATTTGCTTCCCTGATGGGAGCTGAATTCTCTTAAGAGCCAAGTGAAAAGAAAATGTTGCGGGCACCCTGTTGTTTGCTGTGATACAGTGACAAAATGTAAGTGGAGTTAACTTTTACTTAATTTTATGTTCAGTTTGTTTGTCTAGTTCCAGTTAATGAGAATTAAGGTGATTGCATATATGTATTTTAAGTAAAATGTTGAGCAGATATAATACAGGCCTGCAATATAACCCTAATATGTAATTGTTCTAATAACTCTGATGTGTAATTGTTCTTAGAGTGGCAATGACTTTTTAATGGCTATTGTGTTATACAGAAAATTAAGATGAGCCACAGAGGAATAGTCTGTATTTATAAAGTGCTAGCACATACTATCTGAAAAACCACCACAAGCCCCAAACTTTCTCAAAATACCCAGATTGTCTACTTGCTTTGTCCTGTTCAAAAAAGTGAATCAGAGAGAAGTAATGAAAGGATATTTCTTCTCAATCTGTCTAATTCTTTATGTTTAAAATAATACTTTATTAGAGACTACATTCCTGTATTATTAACATTACCTAAAATCTTAGAGTGATAAAAATGTTTAAGGGTTCTTATGTCTCTGTCACCTGAAGTATTGTAATTTGTTAATAAATTTAGTAGAGTTTCAAGCCCAATATGATTGTTATGGCTGAAGTAAAGCTCTTCTGGAGAATCTGGAGGTTAAATCTAATTGACCTACTGAGTAGAGTTGTTTTCATGACATTGTCTTTATTAGAAAGGAAAATGGTTGCAAATAGCTGGAAGTTTCCCATGCAGCCTTGAATAGATTTTCTAAATATTATTTTTTCATGGCATTATAAATTTATGCTGCCTAATGTACTGTAGATCAGACAGTAAAATATTTGGGTATATTGTCTATGTCAATAATGATGTCAGTCTATCTGGTAGCTAAAAGAAGTCTTATAAACTTTCTGTGGGATTTCAAGAAAAAGGCCTACTAGCAGTATTAGAAGGAAAAAATGATGTCTTTCTGTTTGTTTTTGTATGTTTATTTTGTTTTTACTTTTGTTTTGGTGTTGGTTTATTTTTTTGTTTGTTTTTAAAGTTATAAATCTTCATTGCAGCCTTTGGATTTTTTTTTTTTTTTTTTTTTTTTACCATCAAACATGCCTTGGTGGCATGAAGATAGAGGCAAATACATTATCATTTATGACATAACTTGTCAAGAGACTAAAAATAGATAATTTCTTGAAGCAGGCTGAAAAATAAATTTGTGTCTGTCTTGAAATGAAGTTACTTCTCACTGAATTTTTGAAAGAATTTGGCACAAGGACTAATAAAAATTAATTTTGAATATGTTAATAAGTTGAATATTTTAATATTTTAACATTATTTTATAACGTAGAATGAAAATCTCAAGGGAGAAAGAAAGGATTTGTGCCCCACTGTGTTGAAGACTGTGCTGTCTTTATTGTCTTCAGTGGTTTAGAGTGATTGATCTCAAGAATGTGCTTGAGGCATCCATCAACTTCAGTCTTGCCATCAGCTGAAGAAGTCAACTGTATGTTTCCTTGGTTTGACTGAACTCACAGAATATTGAGTCAGAATGAACAACTTTTCTTGCCCCAAAAGTGCAAAGGCTAGGTAAACTTTTTTCCATGTAATGTTAAGAACATTAAAATAAGCTAAATGTGGGTCTAAATACTTAATGGAAACTTTTATGAATCATTATATAAAAGCAGTTGCTGGAAGTAGCTAATATTCATTATGAAAAAAAAACCTTTATTCCTCCAAAACCACTTGGAAGGAGGCTCTGGTTAGTAAGAACAGTGATTTATTTATTTAAGTAGGAAGCAAGTGAGAGAGGCTTTCTTTTATTTTTTTTGTTATTAGCTGAAAATGAACGTCACATTTTTACATTCTTGTGCTGTGAGAAGCATCATAAAGAAAAAAGCTGTAGGTAAGGGCCCTGTTCAATATATGGCTATTGAACACCAAATTCTGATTTGTTTCTGTCACTTGATAAATATCACAATAGAGACTACTCATTAAAATGTTAGTATTGCAGGAAAAAAAAAAAGGAACTTTGATTAGCAATGTTTAATAAAGTATTTGTGTATATGGATATTTTGCAATATTGTATCCTTTTGAATTATCAGAAAGGCTCTGTTGTGGAATTATTATCTAAAATGAAAGTTTTTCAACTTATACAAAAATGTTGAAAACTGTTTTGTTTGTTTGTTTGCGTTTTCCCTCCATTTGTATCAGAACAAAACTCTGATATGTTTATATCATATGCATGCTATTCTAATTCCTAAATGATCTTCTACAGGAATGTTTTCAAAATCAGCGTTACCAACCATAATTATTTGCTGGTAAAAGGGAGCAATTAAAACTACTTATTTGTTCCTGCATGTATAAAAAGTATAAAATGCACTAAAATGCATGTTGTGTGATTGCTTATAAGAGTCTAGACATGACTGAGAAGAGTAACAGATTTCTGTTGTAGTGTTTGACCAGGCGGACATCTCTGTTCTCCTGCAGTAAATCTGCAGGAAAATAGAAGGCGTTGTGAGTAAATAATAACAAATTGGAGAGGGGAACTAGGTGCTGTTTTGAGAATGCTTCTTAAGCAGGGAAAAGGGAAGGCAACACCAAATACAATTGGCTGAGTTAAAAATTGATGAAAGATGGTGTCACATGTGTTAATGCTTCCGCATAAAGGATTGTGTGTGTGTGATGGGGATGGGAGGTGTGGGGGGTGGGGGGCAAAAGGTTTTGTTTCTGTCAGTTGATTACCACTAAATATATTACAGGAGAAGCAGTCAAACTGTACTTTCAACTCTGTGCTGTCAGTGAGAGCTGCGAACATGAAGCAGTTGCCATTCTCAGTGGTACAATAATCAAGTAGGAACTAGAGTTTCAGCACTCTCAGGCTCATTCTGCATTTGCGCTGCCACTTGAAATACCAGGTGAGTGCCATAAAAGCTTGTCTTGCTAATATCTAGTCTTAGTAGGCAGGTAGGCTTTGAGGCAGGAGGAAAAAAATCACCTTCTTCTGGAAGAAGATAAATTGGGATGCTAAATTCTGCATTCTGTAATCTTCAAAGGGTAGAGTCTGTATCATACCAATTTTGGAACTGGACAATAATCTCTTAATCTGAAGGCAGAAAACTTCTATGTAGCGTAATGCACCAACCTGGGATACCACAGGGAATGGATCAAAGAACCTCATGGGAAAGCAAAGACAGAAATGAATTTGCCTCAGTGGCCAATGCTCCAAACGGTAAATCAGAAAGAGAAAAAAAAAACAGGAAAAGAAATAGTGAGGTTTTAAAATCAGAAGAAAACATTTAAAAAGACTGGAAATAACTCAGGTCTGCCTAAGGCAACAGTTAAAAACAATGAAACAAAAAATACTCATGAATAGGTGGAGTATAACTTAACCGAGACAAATAATTACATTAATCTAATTGCATCAGAATATTATCTATATTTTGAACATCCTTTGAGATTTTAACTTTAAATGAACAACCTTTTCAAAATGCAGTCAGAAGAAGGTAAAATTCATGTGTGATATGTATCATATCTCTGCTTAAATCACTACTGTAAAATTAAATGACTGCAAGATCAAGATCAATACAAAAAATATCAGTGAGGAAATGGAGTAGCAGACAATAGCAAATTAGTGTTAGTTATTAAACACATGTATTTTTCCTAAGCCTTTGAGTAATTTAAAGATACAAACTACCCTATTATAGATAATGTATGAATTCTTACCTTGTAATCTATATACTGCAGTTGTTATTAAACATATTTGAAAAATATTATCAGTAGAGCTATAAAGAAAATTATTTCCCTTTCACACAAACCTTCCTGTTCTTTATAACTGTTGCCATCCTGTGCTAAAGAGCTCTCAATTTTATTGCTGAAAAGTGGATAGCTACTGCCTTTAGAATTAAAACACCCTGGAAAATGGGGTAGCTTATTTTGCATCTTGTAAAGACCGGAAAAAATTTGAGCAGCTGCTCTGTAATAAACAAAATGGTCTTTCTGATATGAGTTTGGGTACCCAACATCTGAAAGAAAACTCTACAGAGTCAGCCTGTCAGCCTTGTCCTCTCTTTCCCAGAAAATACCCAGGTGTACAAAGATGACTGTGTCCAGCAGATATAAAAAGTTGTCACTAAGTGTTAAGTATACCAGCTGATACACAGTGACTATCAGTGGGGTGCTATGAGTGAGACAACTTTATCTCATTAGCCTTTTTTTTTTTCTAATGGAAAAGATACTGATTTTGCCAGAAAATTTACATCTAGGTCCAGATACAAGTTTAAAGCTTAAACTCTTAGAACTGTTTAACAAGAAAAATGTCAGCTGTTTCAAAATGATTCTAGTGAGTGACAGTAAAACCAAAAGTGTACAGCAAATAAAAGTGAAGAAAACAGATGTTTTTAAAAAAAATATACTTAAAATAGGGGAAAAAAAAAAAAAAGAAAAACCTGGCAAATTCCTTTAAATGCCACACTCCGGTGAAAGCATAATTTCACCCTCAATTTAATTAGGCTAATCAAGATAATGGGTAATTAATTGCTTAGAACTGGATGGTAGATTGGAGAAAAGGGGGTAGAAATTTTAAATAACTGTTTACTACTCAAACAGTGGGATTATTAGATCTTGTTTTATTTCTCTAAATTGAAAATTATCCCTTTCTGCATAACTTCACCCTACACAATACCTTCCTTAATCTTGCAATTATATGTTCAAAGGAAGTTTTATTGAGCTTAATGATACTACATATTCATTTTCGTATATTTGTAAACTGTTTTTTGCTTGTTTGTTTGTTTTTCCCAGATCCAAAACTTTCTATTCAAATACAGCTTTGGTGATACTACTACTAAGATTATTATTCCTCCCCAGCCCCACCTCTTCTTTTTAGAAAAAAAGGAGTTTTAGGGGAAAGAAAAAAAAAAAAAAAAGCTAAAAATGCTTCTAATGAAATTGAATTTGAACTCAATTTTTTTTTTCTTGTTAAAAAATGTGATCAAATCAATATATTTGATACTATGGAATAAGGCTAATATTTAATCTAAAATAAGATACTTTATAAGTTACTTTTTTGAATATAGTAACAGACAGATGTGCTACAGATTTTGAACGAAAGCAGTTTTATTTCCCTTTTCCTGGATAACACTGGCATATCTATCCCCTTCCTAATATCTACCAAGTCATGAATTAGTATAACATGATGTGAATTTGCATACTTGGCGCTCAAAGCTCATTGGAAAGTTCAACCTCTATGCAGAGAAACAATCAACTACAAATGGACTCTGCCTGTGTGAATATCATTGTATGATCAAGTCATAAAATGTCTTTCCCTTTCTGCAAAACATAATAAAATACTTAAAAGCCTTTAATAAATGATGGAAGTACAGGAAAAAAAAAGGGCGAGAAATCATTGTGTGGCCTTGCAAAATGGTTAAAACAAATAGCTGAAATGAGGATGACAATATTTGCATTGCACAGATATTTGTTTACCTTTGAAAACAAACAGCACTTTGTGGATTTCAACCATAAGCAAATTTGAAATTCCAGTTGAGTTTCCTCAGGAATATATGAAGTGATACTGTTAGCCAAATCAGAGAGAAAAAAAAAAAAGAAAAAAAAACATGTTTCATACATATTTATAATATGGTTACACTAAAATGTTAGTGTCATATTGTATTGCAATTTATGATGTTGATTTTTTATTTTGAGAAAACATGGAGCATAAAGAGAAAAACTTTGCTTAGATCTTGTTTCTTGTCAGATATAACTGGGTGCTAGACTAGCTGAGAGATAAAATGGAATGGCAGAAAAAGGCCAAAAACAAAGTTACTTTTATAATATATCATACAATAAAGAGTGATTTAGAGATTTGCAGCATTTTTTTTCCTCTAGCACATTTGAGTACCATAGTTATAGATGAAATTAGGATACAGTTAAAGCAATTCAGGTGCTGAAGTAGCTGCCTCCAGTTTCCATGACACAAAGTCCATTTTAGACTCTACATGGGCAAGAAGGCACAGTTCTTTTGTAGATGCAGGTTCATGTTTGAAAGCCCATCATTGTGGATGTTACTGTTATCTCAATACACATGAAATAAAATTGGATCTGTATGCTTAGCATCTAAGGACGCTAAACAGTTTGTAATCCTGTTCATAATACTAGAAAATTTAGGTGTTTGTCCATTATTTGTTTTATGCTTACAGTTAAAATATTTATGGAGGCATATTGTTGGAACTGAGAAAATATTAAACACATGCATCTGGTAATAGAAAGGAAATCACAACCTGTGGAACAATCTGTCCCATTTTGTTGTAGTTTATTATAAGTGTATCTGCATTATTTCCTGATTATCAAAGTACCATTTTATTCACAGGGTAAAACCTAAAAGTTAAAACAGTGTCATGCCTGAGGAGCATAAATTCTGCAGAGGTACTCAAGCTTTTTGTGGCAATGAGTCTTCAGATAGCTTAATCTCTCCTAGGTTTGCTCTTTCTCCAACCCTGGCCTGTAAGCCCCACCTCTGGCTAAGTTGGCACATAGTTTTGTGCAATTGTCCATGGACATACTCTAATTTTAAAACACATTAGAGAACATGGACATTTTTCAGTCAGTCTACTTCATTAATCCCGTTCACATTGTCATTATGACAGTGCAATGCAGATACAGTGTGCTGTGAAGAGAAGGTTACTTAGCTTGGCAAAGGGCTGGGAGCTACCCCTAAAAGTGTGCGTTAAACTATGGCCCTGAGGCAGTGGCAGGACTGAGGAGGCAACAATTCCAACTTTCTCAGCCATTGTAGGTGATCCTAGGCATCTCCTGGCTTGCATACTTCGTTTACTTCTGGAGAGCAAGGCTGAAGGATATGAACAAAGGAACAAATAATAGATAGTATCCCACTCTACTTCCCAGGACACCTCTGAATCTGGCAGATGTGAAGTGCTCCCATTTTCTGCCATTTACACATGCCATGGAGACCAAGCTGTCCACATTCATAGAGGAAATCTATGATAGAAATAGGAATGTATTGCAGGTTTTTCAGGTGAATAGTTTGTAACTGGTTGAGAAATGCTCTGGCAGAAGGGAATATGTAGGTGCTGCAGAGGCAATACAGCCAGCTTTACATCATTGCCCAAGCTCATAGCTATGCTCTGAAAATCCCTGGCTGCCTGACTAATTCCTCTCAGAGCAATCAGAATACTCTAAATTGCTTTTTTAGGAACAGACTGACTCTTGCTGGTCTCAGATTTAGAGTTTAATCTCTCAGTGAGTTTTGTTGTACTTTAAGGTCCCCAGATAGTCAACCTATTTCTTCTGTCTCCCAGGTTTATTCTTTATTTCAAAGAACTTCTCTTTTGATAGTGTCCTATCGGATTCACTTTTTTTTCCTGTATATATTTATACATATCCCAATTTTATTTTTTTCAGCTATATGCTGTAGCAGATATTTATTATATGAATTATTACCCATAAAAATTCTTAACATTTAGTATGAATAAAATGCAAACAAGTATCGGGTATAATTCCCAGCCAAAGTCTCTCTTACTTAGTAAAAAAAATTTAAAAATATTATGTGTCTTTTTCCAACCATAGTCTTCTCAAGCTTATTTTTGTGAGTGATTAATTTGGGAAAGGTTTTTTTTTCTTTTTTTTTTTTTTTTATGGCTAGCTGTGAATCTCTCATAAATATTTATATAAATCTTCACAGTCCCTTCTATTTAAACAACTCGTTTGCAGCCATTCTCTGCTAAGCCACAGATATATCTATGTGTGTGTATATATACATATATATGCACATGTATAGATACACATATATGTATATATATATATGCACGTATAGAAAGTAGATTTCATAAAAGAATACAAATGTATTTTCTTTGAGATTATGCCATGTGAAATCATAAATTGATCTGAAAGGCTGTTGGCAGCCTACTATTTAGCTATATTAAGTTTGTCTCCATTAGATCAAAATACAGGAGGCTGGATCTGTGTCTGAATGTCAGATTTCCATTCAGTAGCACAGAGACAGAAAGTCTGTATGAGTAAACATGCCCATCAAAGATGAGATTATTAAACTAACAATAACAACAAAAAAGAAACAGCATAAAAATGTCCTCTCTTAATTGCATTTAATGTCAAATCATCATGGTATTAATGGAGCAGATTATATCAGTGACTTCCTCCCCTATGTTGTTTAGCTATTTGGCTATCTTGCTGAGTAATGGTTAAATGCCACCATAGATCATAGTTCTCAAAAGGACTTTCATTTATTAAAACTAGGAGAAAATATATTTTTTATTCTTGTCAAAGTCCGTGTCAGCTCCAGAATGTAGAATATCCTCTGCTACAGACTGCCCTCTCCATTTCTTCTTTGTCCACTGTAGAGATACAGTTTTTGCCTGATATAACCAATTTTCAAGGGATAACAATATACTTTGTTTAATTTCTCCTGTATATAATTCTTTCAGAAACCAGTCTAGATCATTTTAGGATAAGATTTAATCCCAGTAGCAAGGTAGATGGGATGAACCTGTTTAGGGAAGAAATGGCTGAGAAAGGTGTCAGAGAAAGAAAAAGAAGGGATAGGATTCTGACTGCAGAACAGTGAGAAAGAATAAAAACTTCACCTTAGGTATTCTGACTTCCATCTACCTTCTTAATCACAACCAGTTGTTTTGGACATGGGTTTTGTACAGTAGGATAGTGAAGAAAGAATGATTTCCCTGATGGCAACAGCTGGTAATTGTTCCTAGATGATGGGATGTGCAGCAGTTTCTGCTACACTAACAACTTAAAACAACTATATTGCATCCACTGTTCCTGCTTTTTTAATTGCCATTTATGATGCTAGGCATAATTAACACCATTTTCAATCTAGTTTGCCTAACTTATTAAAATTTTTTTCCTCCCTTTCAATTGCTTTTTTTTTTTTTTTAATCGCTTTTTCTTTTTAACTTAGTTCTCTTCTGTTAGCATCTTTATGTCTGCCTTTCCAGAGTGCTTGGAGCATATGCTTTCATTCTTTCCTACAACCACTTTCTTTGTCTAACTTGTATGGATACAGAGCAATTTTGAAACAATTTCAAGCTTGTCTTGATTTTTGCATGCAGTTTTTTCCATTTATAAACCTTTTTCTATGCAAATCAAGTATTTAGGTGCTATGGATTAGGTTCACACAAAGGACAATGACAATGAAACAGCATTAGACAACTTAAGTGCACAAGTGTTTTTAAAAAAATATTGTTGGTGCCCATATTCCTCTATCTTATGTTTTTTCTTTCTGTTCATTTATTTATTTATTTTCTAACTGTAGTGCTAATTCCAGAAAATGACGGAAAAGCAAAATAGAATTTAGAGATTAAGATGTCATGTGTGACCATGTCAAAAGCCTTACAGAAATCCAAGTAGGTGACATCAGTCATTGATTAAGTTAAATGTATAATTTATTTTTTTCCTTTCCTAAAGAGGTCCTTAAGGACCTAGGGGTTGATTTAAGACACAAGAGGTAAAATAGCCTGCCCTGCTCTCAATTGACGGAATAAGTAATTTTGTAAATTGAACCTGGAAATAATGAGTTGTTTTGTGCCATTCAGCCTTTCTTTTCAAGAACGAGTCTCAAAAATCCCATAATCTAGCAGCACAGATCTGCCGATTCAGTGCACAATCAGAACTGTTCAGAATGGTGAGTGGTACTTTTTCCTTCTTTTTTTCTTCTTACAAAGTATAAAAGTATAATACTGGGTAAGTTATAATAGTAGTAAATTCTGTGATCTTAGTCTCAAGGCTCTGATTTTCTTCACCTAAAATGCTGTAATGATAAGCATCCTTATAAGAAAGTAACCACTTATTTCTGCCCTAACAAACCGAGAGGTTGCATAGTCCAGAACACTTCCATATGGTGACCTACGTAATTTATATCTGTTAGATTGCTATTCCTGACATAGTTTTTGCCTAGGCTAGTTACCATTATCACAAATTATGGCTATTGCTTAGGCTGGATTTTGGGGCCAGAGACCACTAGGAGCAAGGTGCTTGGATTTTTGTTTCAGCATATAAATTAATGTGATGGATAGAGACAATTGGAATCTCCTTGTTTCCTGT
Organism: Anas platyrhynchos; assembly: GCF_047663525.1. Lineage (NCBI taxonomy): Eukaryota > Metazoa > Chordata > Aves > Anseriformes > Anatidae > Anas > Anas platyrhynchos. Next base: position 41,349,673 of record NC_092590.1, read on the forward strand.
CCCACCTTATTTACAGCATTTTAAAGCTACCACCTAAATGCAAGAAGACCTTACAGAGATAATAAAAGTCTACTTGATACTGGAATTCTCTGTCTTAAGAGCAAACACAGACAAAGTCAAACTATGGCCAAAACACTAAATGAAATACAACTACCAGGGCACATAAAAGATAATAAATAATTCTGTGAGTGCTTTAGCAGTAAAAGGCAAACTAAGGAAAGTGTTGATCTGCTGTTTAGTGGCCCAGTGAAGTTCTCTGAATTATGACAACAAAACTAATATATATTTTCTCATTCAGTCTTCTCCAAATAACACCATTGAGCATTAGCAACATGAGTAGGACAATTAGTTGTATCAGATTAAACAGAGATAGATTCGTATACTTGAACAAATTGTGTGCTGAAAGGACTAAATCAGATAAATTTGATTCAAAGATTTTCAAAGCATCATTGAAATTGTCTCAGAGGTTGTCTATTTATCAGTCAAAGATAACAGGAAAGGTTCCAGAAAACTGGAAAAAGTATCTTTTTCCTTTAAAGTAATCTTTTACTTTTGAAATGAACAGCAAGAAAAATTTAGTCCTGTCAAATCTTAATTTATGAAAGCAAATTAACTCTTCCCCAGCACCTGTGAAAACAAACAAACAAACACAGGGTTCTAAGCAGGAGCTGACAAGGAAAAACAATAAGAAATCAAGTTAAACCTATCTCATTATCTTTTAAGAGAAGGTAATGGGGGCATATATATGAATCTTATTGTGGTGGTTCCGCTCAAGTGGGCAGCTGAGCTCCACCACAACCGCTCTCTCACTCCCCCTCCTCAAAGAGGAACGGGGAGAAAATACGATGAAAAGGGCTCAAAGGTTGAGATAAGGACAAGGAGATCACACGGTAATTATTGTAATGGGCAAAACAGACTCAGCATAGGGAGATAGTAAGATTTATTGCTTATTACTAACAAGCTAGAGAAGTGAGAAACAAAGGAAAGAAACCAAAAGCACCTTCCCCCCCATCCACCCTCTTCTACCTCCTCCCCCCGAGCGATGCAGGGGAACAGGGGAATGGGGGTCATGGTCATCTACAGTGCTTCTTCTCTGCCACTCCTTCTCGGTCACTCTCGTCCCCTGTGCTGTGGGGTCCCACCCACGGGATGCAGTCCTTGATGAACTGATCCGGCGTGGGCTTCCCACAGGCAGCAGCTCTTCCACAACTGCTCCAGATATGGGTCCGTACCACGGGGTCCATCCCTCAGGAGCAAACTGCTCCAACCTGGGTCCCCCACGGGCAGCAGCTCCTGCCAGGTCACCTGCTGCTGAGTGGTCTCCTCTCCACGGGCTACAGGTCCAGCCTGGGATCTGCTCCGGCAGGGGTCTTCCACAGGCGGCAGCCTCCATCGGTGCGGGGCCACCTGCTCCACCATGGTCTCCTCCACGGGCTGCAGCGTGGAACCCTGCTCCACCGTGGTACTCCATGGGCTGCAGGGGGACATCCTGCTTCACCATGGTCCTCACCACAGGCCGCAGGGGACTTCTGCTCTGGCGCCTGGAGCACCTCTCCCCCTCCTTCTTCACTGACCTTGGCGCCTGCAAGGCTGTTCCTCACTCCTCTCACTCTCCCAGCTGCTGTATGGCGCAGTGTTTTTTTTTCCCTGTCTTAAATATGCTCTCACAGAGGCACGAAACAACATCTCTTATTGGCTCGGCTCTGGTCAACAGTGGGGCCCTTACCAACTTACCAAACATGGGGCAGCTTCTAGATCCTTCTCAGAGAAACTAACCCTATGGCCTCCTCCTACCAAAACCTTGCCACATAAACCCACTACACTTACATATATGAATCTTATGAGCAAATTGATGTATATATGTATTTATTTATTTTACCATGCCTTGGTAAAGGGCTCTCCCAAGAAAGATATGCCATAAATTTTCAGACAAAGCACTGAAATGAATCTTTACAGCATCTGTTTGGAGTGATCCCATTCTGCTTCCTCCAGCAAAAATCTCTTTTCACCGTATGTGTCTGTTTTTATTGTTGTTCATTGTTTTGTTTTGTGTTTTGTTTTATTTTTGGTAGATGATTCATACACACAATTGTAGAAAACAAATATCAAAAAAAAAGTCATGATTCTAGGCACCCAGGATTATTAACTTGCTTTGTAATGGTGCATAAGAATTACGTAATATTTGTTTGTGAAATACACTAAGATATTTCTTCAAAATTGTCACTACTGAAAACTTTATGAAGACAGTTATCCATTCTTCTAACAGTCAAGGCTTAGGAAAAACATGTTATTCATAATTAAATGCAAAGTGTTAGCAATAATCCATTTACTTGCTTAATGATATGTGAGCTTTAATGTAAGTGCACTAATGTGAAGGTCTTTACACCCTGCTTTGATGCACATCAAAATTTTAGTCACCAGACTGATTTTTTTTGAGGAGGAAGTAATCTTGTAAATGTAAACGTCCTCTTGGTAAAATAATAATCATATCGAAAAAAAAAAATAAAAATGAATGAATGTTACACAATTTCTAAATTAAAAGTCTCAGAACCAAGAGTTTAAATTGATCTGTAATCAGGCCAGAATCCTGTAGATCCTGGTGTCCTTTCCTCTCCCTGCATTAGTAGAAGACTAAACTGTTGTATTTTCAGTTAATGTAATCTTTAAGAACTGTTATTAACCAGCCACTTTGCATATGGAAATTTTAAATCCTTAAAATGCTGATAATTGACTTCTTGATATAGGGAATGAGATAACTTGTCTCCTTATGTGTTGGGAATCTCTGTATATTATGGTGTTAAAAGCTAGTAGTTACATTTTAATCCTGTTTATGATACTGAGTTTTATCTGATTTTGGATTACTGGGTCTAAAAAAGGTAGATATTATCTTGTTTAGGAAATAGAATAGGATAATTACAAGTTTTTCTTTCAGTCTTTACTAAAAACAACCCTTGCCAGAATTCTTAAAAATCAGCTATTGGAATAAAAATTCCAATATATTCAGATGATGAGGACTTAGCTTTTCTTTAATACCCTCTTCTTAAACTAGTAAAAAGAAATAAGCTTGATTCCTTTGAAGGAATCTTTTGGTAGATGCATATATATTTTCTTTTAAATATATACAGAGTAATTTTACGCGAACTAAATTTCAAAGACATATTTTATAACTCTTTTAGGAAATATTCCCATCATTGACATTTTTATTGTAGTTGTATTACTTCAGATGTAAAAAAAAAAATCCATACTGTCTTTGAATCCAGTGTCATTTGGTCATTACATTTACATATTAAAATTAAGTAAACAGCTTTCTTCCAATGCTGACTCAATATATTCAATGAGCTATTTACATCTGATTTTTATGGAAAAAAATAAAATCAGAATCTCAGCACAAAGATAGCAGGTCAGGTTGGGTGGGGGCCTGGGCAATCTGATCTCAGGTGACATTCCTGTCCATAGCAGGGGGGTTGGAACTAGTGGAACTAGATGATCTCTGAGGTCTGTTCCAACCCAGACCATTCTATGATTCTTATTACTGAGACATACTGTCGTATTTTCTATTCTTAATAATTATATTATAGATGTAGGGTATAAATATCAATTGCTGATAGATTTCTAAAAGGTGCTTCTGAAGAGACCAAGATGTCTAGTCAATTACTCAGTTGCAATATGTTGCATGTATAAATCCTGTTTTTCTAGTGGTTACCATGAGATAACATTCTAATTGTAGAGTTGCAAATATTTAAAATACAAATTAAAAAGTGGGGGTCAAAACTAAAGATTGTGGATTTTTTTGTTTGGTTGTTTGGTTGGTTTTTAGTTCAACTGCTGTCATGATCATTTATATGGCTCTTCAGGTGGAGCCACAATGCTGTGGTAGGAGTATTATGTCCTTGACTATGCTTTCATGACAAATTATCCTTCTTGGGATAAGTAACATAAGACGAAATTGTATGAGATAATTTTACAACAATGAATTAAATGATAATTTGTGAAATTTATTTACAACACTGGAAAAAGAATGAATAAAGAAACATAAAAAGAAGAAAAAAGTTTAGACAGGCTTTTTGCTAAACACACAAGCAAATATTTTGAAACAAAACTACCACCTTATGCTTACATAATGTAAAAGGATCTTGGAGAAATATAATGCAGATGGCAAAATTAAAGTGTCGTGATAATCATTTTTCCCTAGTTGTTTGATGTTTGTTCTACCAAGGATGGATCACCATACCTAGTAATAAAAGATCCTTTCTAAATTTAATAAGATGGTTAAAAAAAATAATGGAAAAGTTGTTCTAAATGTTAGTGTTTGGGAAAGAATATACCACCAAACTGTTGTAAGGTTCTGAAAGAACAATCAACAGTGTAACCTGCTGCCTTGACAATATATTAATGTCTTAGCAGGCTGTGTAATAACACTTCAGATATTGTTTTTTGAATGTCTTTGACATTTTTAAAATTAAGCTGCAAAATAATCTTTTTGTTGCTGCTAAGTACAGATGAAACAAATTCTTTAATTGATTACCTCTTCTGCCACAGAAAAAAAATTCTGTCAATGAATCCAAAACTCCAACAAAAAGCAAAACACAAAATATATAATTGATTGTTGGCTTGTTTTCAAAATGAAATGATCTTTAAAAGGTCTTCAAAATGGAAACCAAAATTAAAGCACAGAATTTAGTGTATAGGCCAATATGACACACTCTATTATGTATTTATGAGTCTCTACAGTAGTCTTGAAATTGTGGATGCAGTTGTTGAGTGTTGTTTTTTTTTTGCACTCTCATTCTTAACTGTCTTCACTTTCCACAGCTTTTTTCACATAAGTGCCTGATCTGCAGTTTAAAATACAGAATTATCTTTCATAATGTATGAAATTTGAACTAAACAAAAAATTTGCATGCTAGTTTAACTGGTATCCTTTACCTGCTTTTCTTTGTGAGTGGTCCTTCTTGCTATCAAAGCACAGTAAAGGAATTGAAAACCCTAAGTGGCTCTTAAGGGAACACATTTTAGGGAACAGGAGTGGTAACAAAAATGTGATCATTCTTGAGACTTTCTTAGTCCTCTTCTGTAATCCAATCACGCAATCGCTACTAACCATCCTAAAGAGGAGAGATCTGACCTGTCTTAGCAAGATATTTTATATCAGTAACAATACTATTTAAGATGTACGTATAGTCACGTGATGGAAAAGACACATTTAGGCCTATGTCTTAAGCAGCTCCATTTAGGCTATTTAGCCATTATATAATTTTCTTTTATTTATGCATTTATGTACACAAGAACTTATAAAGTACCCATAGAATCATAGAGTGGTTTGGGTGAATAATTTGAGTAATTAGTTTTGCTCTGTTTGAATTTTCTGTTTGAATCCCATTCTTATTTTTCAGATCTCTTTCTTGCTACTTAGTGGCCATGTATAATTTTCTTTATTTTTTAGCAAAATATAGACAGATTTAAGTAGTTTGCTTGGCATGAGAATTTAATAATTTATACATTTATAGAGGATGGTAGTACCTTTATTTTTTTATGTTGAAAAATGAGGAATTATATTTTTGATATTGTAGTACATATTTTGCTTGCTAGAATAAATTTTGGCTAACAAGTGCAAAATTAAGTTATAATACTATAATCATGCTAAAAAATTGTTTATTGATGAAACTAAACACAAGTATAGCTGAGTGATTTTTTTTTTTTGCTACCAGTAAGAATTAGTTGTGTATCATCCTTCAAAAAAAATGATAATCAAGTCTGAAAGGCAGAAGTAAGGTAATATTCTCATCAGTGTATACTATTAGGTCATATAGGGAATCCTCCTACTTCAGCAGTATCACTAATGTAGGTCCTAATCTTAGGTACAGAACTGTTAGTGGGCACACATCGTAAATGAAAGTTAATTCAAATTGCATTTTAGGTGTTTCCTGGTGTTGGATTTGTGCCTGGCTCACTAACTTGACTAACTTCACCCCATTTCAAATTTGGATTCTTATTCTGCCAGACCCAAGTTCATGACTTCTATTTTATAACATTTTTAGTAAGCCTGCTTGTTTCCTGCTGGGGATGCTGCTTACTATACAAGAATCAGTGTTTACTTTAAGTGCAAAGAAATCATAAAGAATGAATCATAGTAATGAATGTAATGTGGTTTTTTTTTTTTCTTTTTCCGTGGTACTGTAATTATCAGACTAGCCTTTTGTGAGGCTTCAAAGGTGGCATATGCAGATGCCATATCCAAAAGAAAATCTTTTTCTGAGTTGTGTTTTGGGGCTGGGGAATAGGAGAATGAAAGGGAAAGAAAGCTGGTTTTAATATTTTTTATACACCTCAAAAGGGAGTACAGGAGTACAGGCCTCTCCTCACGCAACATTGCCGTCTTAAACTTGGAACAAATGTTCACACAGTCATGTGCTGATTTTACTTGGAGAATAAATGCGGCGTGGACTTTTGTTTTCTAAGCTGTGTGATCTACTCTGTTTGTCTGGAGCTAGCAAAGTACGAGGAATCAGTATTAGGCTTCATCCTTATTTATTATATGCTGTAGAGTTCTAAAGCAAGAAGGAAAAAATCAAACAAACAAAAAAATGCTGTTGGCATTTGAAGGTGGTAGAACCATAGCAAGTATTGTAAATATCAGACACGTTTGAGGAATATCTTTGAGGCTCCTCTGTTAAATATCTGCTTCTTTTCAAAGCCTTGCTAGAACTTTAAACAACACAAATACAGTATCATAACGGTTTTTCTTTTATTGTCCTGCAAATAGTTGTTACCATGTAAAAAATATAGTGAGATATTCTTTTTAGAATAAAGTATTTTGTCTTTTTACATTACTAGTAAAATAGCAGCAACTGAAAGGATGCTGATCACCCTTTCTACTTTCTTTTATTGCTGGGAGTCAGAAAAATCTGCAATTTAATAACACAAAATATCTGATACTAGTCATGAGCTCATGAAAACTCTTGTAGCAGATACAGCCATCAGTAAGACTGCTCAGCAGCACTCTGAGTCACAAGCAAAAGATTTTTCAATGTCCTATGATCTTTACTAGGTAACAAAAATTTGCAATGAACTGTAATTGTTCCTGCTTCAGAAAAACCCTTGTTGAAAAATACTTTGTTAATAGAAAACTGTGTGGCACGAGTTAACTTTAATTCTTCTTTTTGATGGAGCTTCAGGAGTCTGAATGAATGTGCTGCGGTCGGGAAATAAAAATTTCTAAATATTTCATTTGTCATTGTCATAAAAGCTTAAAAGTCAGATGACTGAAAAGCTCTTAGTATTATACTTGTTTCTGTATTTATCTTCTCATTGCAACAGCACTGTCTCCTCTGTGTCTCCTCTGTGTCTCCAAAAAGTCTGCCAGCTTCAAGGCTCTCTTCATTGTTGTCTAGGGTTCATTACTTTTCAGGTCACATCTGAAAATCATGCCTAACTTTAATTTCTCTCTTCTTACTCAAGCAATTATTATTTTATCCAGAAAATTATATTAAAAAATTACTAAGGTGACTAAGTCAAGCACTCATATTAAAAAATGTTAAAATTAAAGTTGCCCATACAACCTCCATTTGGATCCCTTGGGCATATGCAAAATAATGCTCTTCAATTACATCATCACAGATTTTTTTTTTTTTTTGAAAGGGATCCCTGACTCATTCTGTCAGGGATTAACATCTTCCTTAATGAGGAATAGACAGCATTTTGTTCTCTTGCCCTTGTTCAGTATGTGGACATGCCTTATTGACTTCAAACTATTCAGACCACACTCTTTAAGCAGAAATTATTGATTTTTCTATGCTATTTTTTAAATGGAACCCATTAATATAGTGTCAGGCTTTACTTTGTATTCACAAAATCCTCATTAGGTTAAGGGATTTTATTATCTCCATTTTACAGATGGGTAATGGCCATGCAGAGAAATTAAGCTTAAATGTATTCACTAACTTTGGGTGTCCAATTTTGGGTGTCTGTAACGTCCTATTCTTCAGTGTGTTTAAATCTATACATGCTCTACTAAATTTTATTTCTTTTAAATACTCATGAATTTGGCTCAGGATCTGTAGTGGGAATAAATAGAAAACAAAGATTTAAGAATTAGAAAAGGAAAGCCTTTAAAAATTCAGTATAAAATTTGAAATAAAACATTTCCACAGGGCCTCTAAGGAAAATGCTAACATCCAATCGAGATCTGTAGTGCATCTAGAGCAACCTCATTTTTGTTTCTGAAGCTCCTTCTTCAGTTCACTGCATTTTCAGCAAAAAAATAAACAGATTGTATAAGGAAAAAAGATAATTATACTATGTTAGTGCATTGTCTGTAAAAGTCTTGAATGTAAGAGTGATTTCCAGAAATAAAAAAGGGAACATTAAGTGATGACAGCAAGTAGCTTAATAACAGGTATGTACAACGAGACTGCAGTTTAATAGTAGACATCATCTCAATTTTTCTCCTGCTTTAATTTTAAAATGTTGATTTTGTATCAAATTTTAAATAAGATCATAATTATGGATGGGATGGAAGGGTTTGTAATATTTATATTTATTGATTACATTAATATCAAATAATCTGTATGTGTATCAAATAATTTGTATATTTTTGACACATTTTCATACAAGGAACAGAAAAACATTCCACCACGTCTCATAACGACTACCCAGCTCATCAACAGTACTGGAGTCTTTTATTTCCCAGCAGAGACCTGTGGCCTTTGAACTACCAGAACAGGATGCGGTGCCAGGTTATTTCATCCTTGGAAGGGTGGGGAGGATTGATACTGAGTCAGTTGTACACAATCTGTGTTGTTGGAAGAATTCATACATCCTCACTGCTGATGGAGGACAAAAGAGGATAAGGTTTCACTGGAGGATCTGGGGGGATTCTAACCTTAATCAGAATGTTAAAGGTACCATGTAGTGACTTTGAAAATCAGCTTCATCTCCCCACAGCCTGCCTCACCAGCTCCCTGCTTGCTTCGTTTATCATTCGCAGGATTTTGTCCCATAGCTCCCATCCACATTTGCGTTGCCCTCAATGATCAAAATTCTGATTCTCTGTATTTGAGCTGGGTAACATTTTTGTTTCATGACAGAGGACAGTGACATTGCAAGCACAAGAAAGGCCTTTTATCACCTTGCTATGGGTGCATTTAAAAATATTAAATGTTTCTTTCAGTAAGATTATTGTATTGATAACCTTGTTAAATGGGATACTAAGACAAGGGAGTGAAGTCACAGACACAGTATACAGAGACACAGACCTGACCAGCAAAATGAACCTAACAGACAAAAACAAAAAACAATCCTTGTCAGTCACAGTAATTGATGTTAAGAAAATGTAGGCAAAGACTTTGAAAATGATTAGAATGCAAATCTGAGTGTTCAAGATGGTGGTGGTGGTGGTGGTGTCAGTGGGATTATGCAAATTGATGAGGGAATGTGCAGGGGAAGGGAGTTGCAGGGGGAGCAAAGGAGGAACAGACAGGGGGATAAAAGGGACAAGTTTTATGTAAAATGCAGCTGGTCAGTGCACTTCTCTGACCAAGCCCTGTACCTGATAAGTACAATCTGTCCTATTTTATTGTTAAATCCTTTCTTAACTATCTGTCTGCATAATCTTACTCCCTATCCTATGCTGAGAGGTTTGAGTGCCAACCAGTGCAGTCAACTGGCTTGAGTGGGTATGGGGCCAGCAGAGTGGGATCTGTGTTCAGCCTCAGTGCTGGCTGGACCTGTAAACACAGAAGCAACAGCTGCCGCATCCCTCAGCCAGGAAAAGGCCCCTGGTTCTTGGGCACCAGGCTGACTGGTGACTGTGCAGAAGGGATACCTGGGCTGCAGATGATTGAGGAGGCATCTGCTTGTAACATCCCTCACAGAAAGCTTATTGTTTGGCAGAAGTGCTTCTGAAGAGTAGATTGGACACAGGGATATAATTTTGAACTTATAAAAGAATAACCCTACCTACTCCTTGGTGCAAGTATTATGAAAAGTTTCTCTTTGGTACAGGGCTAATTATTTCAATGATCAATATTAAAGCTTTTTTTTTTTTATTATTTATTTTCTTGGTTACAATGCTTATAGCTGATAATCTAGAAATATTGTGTGATTCTAAACAAAACAATGAGAAATTGCAAGACAAATGAATATGTCATATCCTTTATCTTATTTATATGTTGTTTGGTTCAAAATCCTATTTAAGATCATAACATGACTGGGAAAAATTATATACTGCACTTATCCAGGCATGGATGGAATTCAAATTTTTAAACATCCGTTCTTTCAAGGTTGTGCAGGATTATATATAATGTTCTTTACTGTATGTAGCTGCAGCAGAAAAAGATAGTAGCATTGCTTCCTCATGACTATTGAAAACAAAGGGGAAACACAATTTCCTACATGCTTTCATATGTAGAGTTTTTCCCCAATGTAACACTAGCTCAAAATATTATGGTTTAATGTCGTTTGTTTTTTGTTTGTTTGTTTTTCAATAAACAGTAAAAATGATCTCTACAGCAACTGGTAGCTCAGGCACTAAGGTTATTTGAGAAAATTGAATTGAGCTGGGGAGAAACTGTGTTTATGAAGTGTGTAGTGCCTGCAAACAAACAGAAAAAGATGCATATTCCCTCAGCAATAGCTACTTCCAGAGAGCAGAGAATGTCGATAAGTAGGCGTATGAGGTGGCTATAGCAAATAGTGCAGACAGAGGAGGAGAACCAGATGTTGCAATGCTGTGACACTGCATAGAAGACCGATGTGTTACATTAAAATAAGCAGTTTCCCTGCTACAGCTGGCCATGCATAGCACACTGTACAGTTGGAATTTGTAATGTCATAGCATCTGCTTCTGTGTAAGGCTTTCATTTTATTTTTCAGACAATTATAATCTCTCTCATTCTCTCTCTCTCTCTCTCTTGATAACTCAGATTTGCTTGACAGAAGAAAAAAACAGCTGCAGTGTTGTCAGGATCTCTAACTGCAAACCTCTGGTGATGAAAGAGACCCCAGAAATTACGTATAGTATGCTGCAGTGAAAACATAAAAAGCCTCAGTTTCCTACCTGCTGCACCCCAGTCATTTTCTCTTCTTGACACAAGATGGAGAAGAGGGGACAACCAGTAGTCAGAAAGGTAAAAGAAATACATTTCTTTTTAAGTTGGAACAAGTCACAAAATAATAGACATTTTTTAGAGCTGAAGCTTGTTGCTTTGGTTATATTTTTGAACTTCAGGGCATATAGAACTCTTAAATGCAAACTAAAGTTGTTCTGTGCAGATTTTGTTTTGTCACAGAAATCTTGTCTTTTCCAAAACTGTTTTTCCTTGCTAAGATTTGAAAGAAGTTAAATATTTATAGGCACATTCCTCAACTATATATATCTATGTATTTGCTCTCCTTGAAAAAGATCGGGAGATTAATGTATTGACAGATAGTTGGGAAATTAAAAATTATGAATACACTTTAATATGGTTTTCATGCCTGCAGGTTTGACCACAATGAATACCGTGACGTTTGTTTAGTTTTCTGTGGTTTCCAATAGTCCTTCCAGCCTATGGCAGCTTAGTCTTTTTAATAATTTTATTTTGCCTTTGGAGAAAAGCCTGCTGCATATACTGAGTCCACAGATAAATGTACAAATATTAAAAGGGGAAAAGGGATTTATATCTGTGTATTAGATTGATCTAATTACATTATAGAATCAAATAAAATCACTTCTCTGGAAACCAGACCGCTAAATTTCATGCATAACTGTATATCCATTTTGCAAAAATAAACCAATTATGTCATTGGTATATTCACATAGAATGTGATTGAAGGACCCAGCCTTTTAGTAAACACGCACATTCTATTGAAAGGTACAGGCTTTTTGCTTCTTAATACCAGGTTGGCTGTACATGCCAGTAATTTTCTACGTTCCTCCCTCTTCAAATCCTGTGGATGCAATTTTTCTATCACCTTCTTTTTCAGAGAATCCTTGCAGCCTTTCCTATCCACCTCCGTTGCTGACAATTTACTCAGTTTCTCCAGAGTATCCGATACAACCTTATTCTTTGCTTCATCCATAGTTCTCCCATCTCAACTCAATTTTTCAGTGATTCTGTCTTTTACTTGCAACTGTTTGAAGTACACATTTTGTTCTGTTAATCCTGTAATGCATCAATTTATCTGTAATCCTGACCATTTTTTCATTTTTTTTTTTCGTTCTTCCTTCTTACATATTCCTCTTTCCAGGTAGTAGAGGAATTAACCTAAAAAGCATTGTGGTGTGAAACCTGAATGTGCAATGCATTCTGCTTCACTGTGCTACAGAATACAGTGATAAACTCCAAGGTCAAATGATCAATGGAGCAAGTGTAAGTGAGAGAAGATATACAGTCCTTCCTGCATAAAAAAGTCTAGGGTTTGCTTATGGACCAGTTCAAGTTGCACAAAGCATAAGAATGGCAAATAGCCCAAAGTAATTTTGTTTCTCTTATCTTGGTAGTGAATGTTTTCCAAAGAGGGTAATACTCTCTGTCAACAAACAACAGCAACTTTTAATGTCTACATCAGCTGTGTGATCTTTTGTTCTTTTGCTGGAACAGTAATCCATTACATTTTTACTGTCTTAAACAATATGTTTACTTCCATCCTCCAGCTATCTTTTCTCATTTTGTTAGGTAGGACAGGAAAACATTAAAAAGCAAAACAGAAAATAAGTAATTAAGATTTTCTCACATTTACTGCAGAGACATGTTACAAACTAAAGAAGAATTAATCCTCAGCTGCAAAAGTATTCTTCTACCTTTCACTATTTATACAGATTTGCTTCTTATCCCCTTTCAGCAATACTTAGTTGTTTTTGCCGAGACAGTAATATTAAAGCTGAAATTAGTCTTGAAAAAAAAAATAAAAAAAATAACTGTAGACCAAGTGGAAGAAAACTGATTGAAATCAGCTCAGAGCAGAAGAGGTTTCAAGTTGATGGTCTGTGTTCATTCCAGTAAGTCCATGTGGTTCATCAAACGACTAGAGGTGTATCAAAGAGCAAGCAGTCAGAAACATGAGGGAACCAGGAAAATGTCAAGGATGAAGCAAAACTGGAACAGAAAATGTGGTGTGTATGTTGAGTAGGAGAAGGAAAAAGAGACATTTGAGAGTCTAAATGAATAATAATTAACAGACGTGAAAACAACCTTAGGAAAGAGATGTTGTGATTCTAACAGTTCAGTGCTATGCTAAATGTTACAGATGAACACTGGGGAAAAGGCTATACCCTCAGGAATCTGAACAACCCTACAGAGCTGGTAATTTCATGACCTCTCTCTCACTGACTAGGAAGGATTATCTTTGCTAAAATAGGGATAAACTTAAGTCTTGACTCCTAAAAGATTTATATAGCAATAAAATAAATAAACATATAAATTTAAAAACCTCTGCAACAACCATCCTGAAAATGGATTACTGGACAAGCAACAAGGACATGTCATTTAATCACCATTTAGTAAGTGAAATGTTGCTGTCATCAACTATGAAGCACTGTTGAACTGAACTTATTTTCAGGTAGAGAAAACAAATTTTCTGAATATGCCCAATTGTAAGCACAATAGTAGACTTCAGGATTACATATCTTTACCAGAAAACTTTACGTATATAAGCTACGTGTTAATAACGTAAAACAAGAGAATACACCTGAAAATATTTTTCTAACTGTAATAAAGGCACTAATTTAGACATATTAGACATAGAATAGAATTTAGACATTAGACATAGAATATTAATGATATTAATGCTACATTAATGTAAGTAGTCCATGTCATCACTTATATGACTATAAAATTTATTTATATAAAATTTACTTATATGGCTATAAAATTATTTCAGAATTCCTAGGGCCTCTGAATTTTACTAGCTGAGTTGGAGGATTTGGTCAGTTTATCTATTTTTTTCTAATTTTTCTATAACCATTCACTTCCCATGAGACATTTTTCACCTAGAGAACCCCAGGCGAAAGTCAGCATAGACTTGGGTCTGGCTTGCAACCCCCAAAAACCACATCCTTATTAGAAAACAGATGATCGTTGTCATGGGTATTTTTTCCCCACTACCTTCTGTGCAGGAACTACAAAAGTATCAAGATCAGATACATCCTTGATAGTGCTAGACACAGTACTCCTCCAGTTTTTCTCTAATTAACCAATCTACAATTTTCAGAGAATAGTAAGAATTTTGAAATTATCAGAAATTGGGAGTGACTGTGTCTCTGAATCTAGAACATTAATGAGAATCTTAGGCCAAGTTCTCATTCTGGATAAAATGGCTTTATGTTGTAGCAATCAAAGGTGTCAGTTATTTTGCTTTACACTACTAGAGTATCTGACTTAAAGAGGATATGGAAAAGTCAGTTCTAGTCCTTCCTGCATCCCCACACCCTACCCATGCCAATCTGAATGAGGTAGTGAATTAAATACTATCTATCTACTATCCTGTACGTAGATCCACGTAGCTATAAAGTTTTTGTATCATCCAATCCATCTGAAAAAAAAAAAAAAAAAAAAAAAAAAGAAAGAAAGAAAAAATAAAAGTGTAAAAAAAATGGTAAGCATTCATTTGGTAAATTACTTGAATGTCCAGACTCACTTTTCTAGGTGTCACCTCTAACTGTTCTAATGTTTCTCATGTAGCTGTGTCTTTAATTTATCTACCAGAAAATAAGGTGATAATAACGTAATTAATATGAGATATCAGATTTGTAAAGTTATCTGAAATCAGGAAATTCCTGTTATGTCAGATATCTTAGGATGCAGACACCAAGAAAGACTCACTAGAAAGATCACTAGAGGTGAGGAATGGCTGAGTGATTCTTTCAAATGAGAAACAATGTCTTTCACTATATAGCCTCCTTTACAGGAGGCTGGCAAAGGATGGTAAGTGAAATTCTACCACACACAGTGGACTTTGTCATATTTCATTATAAAAATGTAGGAAGACTTGCATTATTACTTCACTATCCATGAAAATTTGTTCTTTTACTAGACTGTGTAAAGTCATTTTGGTGGAAGATGAGGTTGCTGCTTCAGTGCTCCAGCTGTGGTCTATAAGAGAAAGAGATGTACAATGAAGTTATGCAGATGAAAAACAGTGCTTGACATTCATTATTTTCCTATTTATAGCTGAGGCATATCCTAGTACATAGAAAATTATTGCATTCTGAGATATAATATTGTTAGTGATTCTAACTTTAACCTGCATTTATCATTAGTTCTCGTCATTTACATTGCTGCTCTTACTGTTTTCCTTCTCATTTGCTATTTCTTGATAAATTAGATGTCAGGCTCTTTGGGACAGTAGCCATGTTTTGCTGAATGTTCTCTGCTATGAAGTAAGCCCTGCTTTAGATTTGGCTGAATGTTTGCTAACACTCTAAAGAGAAAATTAATAACTTGAGAATGAGTTGTGGCCCCTGAAAAAGCTGTAGTTAGGGGCCTCATCCTGCATTTATTGCACAGATTCACTTCACTGTTTTCCTTACACACAAAATATTAAGTAATGGTGTATTGAAGATCTGGTCAAATTAAAAGCAAAGTGAATTTCTTGTTTTCCAGTATCTTTGTAGCTAGACATACAGAGGCACAAAATCTTTTGATTTGAATCAAGGTAGTTATTTCTTAGTCTCTGCCACCATTAATATCAGTGTATGATATTATACTCCTTAAATATATGGGAGAAGCTCCCCTGATTTAGATTAGAATATCTAAATATTAGATTTAGATCAGTGTCTGTTCCCCCACCACTTTTTTTTTTCTTTCTTTCTTTCTTTCACTGAAAATACCAGACTGCATTTGCTCAGCTGAGTCTCTTATGCCAATAAACAGCAGGCATGCTGACACCTTACCACAAGTCACTGGGGATCCAGTTTCTTGAATGGATTTGAATTTCCTGTTGGCTGATCAAAATACTGATGTTGTCAAAAGTGGAATATGGATGTGCACGTTTTGCAGCTCTTACTTATCATGGGATGTTTCACATGAAATGAGAAGCAGAGCAGAGTTAGTCATGTGAGAATCTCTTCTCTGTGCTTCGCTGCTTCTTGTCTCCATCTGTGAAAGCTATACGTAGCCTTTGAGCACCCACAGTGAAGCGCTCAAATAATAAAAGATAAACTCTTAATAAGTGAAAATATGGAAACAACTTGCAAATGTAAAGTCTTATTTTCATAAATTATAGGTTTGAATAGGATATGCTGTGTTTTTGTTTTGTTTTGTTTTATTCTAATACATAGGCAAATACTGCTGATTTTCTCACAAAAAACCTTTTTTTTTCTTTTAAAGATAACAACATACAAGCTTTCAGAAAGGAGAATTTTTTAGAATGCTATAAGGCACAATATAAACCTATCTGCAAATAAAAAAAGGAACTTAGAGCTCATTTTTTCTTTATTTCTTTGTCTGTAACCTCAGAATTTTATTTGCTGGTGCACCATGCTGGAGACCTTAGTAGATGAGGAATACTTTAGGCTAGTGGCTGTATTAAAAATAGGTTGAATGGAAATTTAGGAAATATTTTTGAAGGCAGGTATTTTGTAGGAGGATGGAGATCAGCTGGGAGGGGAGGGAAGGGGAGGAGAGGGGAGATATGCAAAGGACTGTAGTTGACCAATAAATTAAAATTGGTGTGTTAGCTTGTGCCATTCCTCTAACTGAAGTAAAGTTCTGAAAGAAGGGTGCTTTGAGATAAAAAGTTTCACTTTGAAAACATTGAAGCAGAATATTCAAAAATCTACTGAAAATATAAAATAGATATGTGACAATTCATATTTTTCCACATCCTTTTTGTCTGACAGAAACAAACTTCATGTCTGAGACAAGACATATGCCATTTATATATATATATATATATACACATATATATAAATACAGTTTAAGCTCATCCAAGAGAGTTTCCATCCTTTAGTTTTAGATACAAAGAAATGGATTTTTTTTTCTGTACTTAATGTGTTGGACAAAATGAAAACACATTTCTGCAGCTTCTGAAATCAACAGGCCTATATATTCCTCACATTTACACAAAGACATAGTTAAAAGCCAAGGATTTTCATGTTGTGAATGGGATTTAAACTGTTATGTTTAATTAAAATATATTTAAATGACATTGCCAACAATAATTTCAAATAGTGCCAATTCAGTCTTGTATTATTGACTTTCATGACTCTTAATCACAATTTAATGCATTTTATTAAAGAAATAATGATGGATATTCTTTTAAAATATATTTTACAATAAATATTTAATTTCCAAATAAGTGGGGAGGATTGAATGTGAAATACTAAGTACAAAAACATATGGATAATACAGTATTCTATTATTTTGTAAAATTCAATGTCACCATTCCAATTTTTATGTATTTAATATTTTCTTAATTTTCATTTTATTGAGGTATTTAAATTCCCTTGCTAGTTGGTAGATTCTTTTGGAAGTTCTACAGCATAAATTGATCATCTCTATTTTCTCCTGTTGTTTCATTCTAAAACCGTATCTTACTCAAGTGTGCTACACTTCTATTGCTACATCTCTAATTAACCTATTGCTACATCTGACGATTAATGAAGTTAAAAAAAAAAAAAAAAAAAAAAAAGCTACTTCCTTCCTATAAGTTCATTTTTCATTAAAAACAGAAATTGTTGACTATCTGTTAACCAGTAGAAACATCTCTGGTAAATACTAATAAATAATATGAAATATAAGTTGAAGATAATGGAAAAGGAAGAAGCTCCAAAGAGATCTTTCTTCCCATGATTTGAATGTTACACTCCTAATGCAAAGAAATGCAACTATGACAGACTTAAAAATCTTAATGCTGTGTATGAAATATAGCTTCTTTGCATACTTTATACATGTAATTTTGCTTGTGTTGCCTGTGTTTTAGAGATGAACCTGTAGTGTGCCCTTTTATCTAAGTTATCCAAAAGCAGAATAAGAGAAAAAGCAGCCAAAGCCTGAACTGGAAAATAAATAAATAAGTAAATAAAAAGTTATAAGGACACAGAAAGAGAATGGGTACAGGCCAAAATAAAAGTTTGTGTCCCTGTATCTCAAATTATCAGTACTAGAAATTCACATAAAATTTCTCTTTCTGACTCAATGCATCTTTCCTTGCTTTAATGACTTATTTTATATCCAGTAACTGTGCAATTTAGTTTGCCTATAGAGAAACTCATAACAGCAATATATGATCACAGCTTCTGTAATAGTTTTATGAAAAGAATTACTGAATAATGTTCTTTAGTTGAAATCAATTCTTATTAATTACAACTTTCTCAGTATTTTTTTTAATTTAGATATTAAAATTCAGAAAGTAAGTCATTCTGAAATGGAATAGCACACTCTGAGGGTGTTTTCTTTCAATTCTAATGTTATTCTTATAAACAACACGTTTGTTTTACATGATTATGTTACTATTTATCTTTTTTTTTTTTTTCTTTCCTCTGGATGTCCATAATTGTAAAAGCATAATAATTAGAGCAGAATAGCCAAATGGCCTCATATAAACTTCTTTGGAACAGTTTTAAAATAAGCTCTTTTCTGCTTTTTAATTTGGAAGTGGGCCTTTTCCATTTTTAATTTGATTTCATAAACTCTCAGTTGCACTAAAGGTTTGTTGTAATGGGTTTTTAAATACCGTTGTCAGGATGCCCTATGGCAATCTTCTTCTAATACTTAATGGCATACAGCTGGGCAGGAATGGTTGCATCAAGATGTCCACCAAAATCAAAGAATCATTTTAGCTTGGGAGTAAAAATGCAGTATTCATATTTTGAATGACATTTTTATTCCCTTTTCCTTTATACAGGTTGTTGAAGGCTGTCTCTAGAAAAGCCATAGCTAAAACAGATTTGCTGACTTGGAGTTTAAGGACCTCAAGGAGACATGTATTGTGGAAGAAAATGTTAGAAGGAGAAAAGGAATGTTTTAATCTCTTGTTGAATTGTAATTCTTACAAGATTAAAGGAAAATCTCTCCTTGGTTCTTTCCCGATAAATTGACAGGAAGAAGGAAAAAATAGTATTGAGAGGCATCTCTTACTTCTTCACTAATTCTGTTTCCCTGCTCTTTGTGACACCCTTTTTGCTACATATTTATACGCCTTAATAAGACTTAATAAGACAAATATGATCTTATAATAAGACCAAATATGGTCTTTTGTCATGGTTTCAACAAATTACTGGCTTTATAATTCTATATCATAGTTTCTTAATGAGTTAGACAAGAAAAGATTAGGAAGAGACCATTTCACCTCGCACATGGCTATATCAACTTTCCAAGAAGCCTAATGCAGTGAAAAGACAAAAGAAGTGCAGTTATACACCCTTTGAGGATATTCAGTTAACAAAACATCCCTATCTATAGAAGAGGATTATCCAATCCACACTTTTTAAATGGGGAGAGATAAACAGTTTATTGTCTCGTTAACTCAAAACAGTATTTTATCGTAGGATTTTCTAAATTACTGAATTGAAGTCAGTTAAACATGGAATGTGAACATGTCCCTGTATTCAAAACAGAAGGAAAAGAATTAGTGAGCCTACCCAATATTTTGTGGGAGATTTCCATAAGCATACTGGACCATAGATTTGGTGAAAATGTGATTAAAAATACAGAGAGTTAGAGAGGCTGCTGTAACATGAGGCTATTGTTGAAAATTAAATCTGATAATTGTTTTTTGTTGTTTTGCTTTTCTGATGAGGGTGCAGAAGAGCAAATCATGGTAAACATTGTTGCTGTATGGGTAGTAAAATTGTTGTTTACTCTGGTAAAAGGGCAGATTTTTTTTTTTTTTTTCAGAAGCTTAGCCGCTAGCAATATCCCTATCCTCTGAAACACAATATAATGGTTGTTACAAAGAAAGTGATGATAAGTATCAGGAATCCCTCCAGTTGTACAAATTAAATGCAATAGTTAGATTTAACATGTAAGAATAGTGATATCCCTGAAAAATTATGCATGGGCATATCATAAACCTATATACTATTCTTCTTTTGTTTAAGTACACTCATGAAGAGAGAGTGTGGGTGAATTGGGATGTCCCATATAAATTAGTAATTTTTACTAGATAATTTTGTAACACGCAGCTGAAAGTTCAAGAGGACATCCTCTCATAGTGCAAACTTTTTATATCACTAAAAAGGTCTACTCAGCTATGAGTAAGCTTACTTTAAGTAAGCTTATTTTTTATTTTTTAACCATTTCATCTTCAGTATTTTTTTTTCTTCAATGCTGAGCAATTTGTTTCTCTGGTCTTAGATTTTCACACACTGAAAGTCCTTTGGCTGTGATTTTATTAGATGAAGAATTAAGCACCCATTCTGTGAAACAGAAAGAAGCAATAAACTCCACCATGCTTCTTTGAAACTCCCACTTAATGATTGTAGTAAGAAAGATTTTGAAAATTTTTCCTTTTTGAACATCTGTAGATATCCCTATCCTTAGATATTCATCACATACACTTCTACTTTTTTCAACTTCGCTTAACCTTTAAGCACTGTCTTTTCCTATTTCTAGCACTTCCCTTTTCATTTCTATTCCCATCTTTCATTTTGATTCTTATTCAAATTAAATGCCATTCTTTCTGTCCATGCATGCAGAAGTACTTTGATCAGTAGTTAGTGTCATCTTAAAGCAAATATGTTTACTTTTTTCTACTTTTTCAACTTTCGAATACCTTTAACTTTTTTCCATTCTCTTTTTTTTTTTTTTTTCTTTTGAGTTCACAAGCTACATTGAATAAAATGCTTTGACTTTCAAATGCCATGCTCTTGTTTTCTTTTCTTGGGTATTCATTTGCTTAGGATAGCTCTGAGATAAGTACATTTTGCTAAGGACCAAAGGCAAAATTGAGCATATGGTAGAATTCCTAAACTGTGCAGCTAATTCACTAACCTACTGTTTCCACTAGCAATCACTTGTATTTCTCATTTATTTTTACTATGTACACTTGTTAAGAAGTGTCATTTTCCAAGCATACCAATATCTGAAGCAATTTACAATATTTTCTCATAAGTACAAACATACAGTTCATTGTAGAGCCTCGAGTAAAATTTTCTCCTTATTTTACCTAATATTTTAACGTGAGCTAAAATACTTGCAGCCTAAAAATATAGAAAGTTATTCGGAAATTATCATTACTGTGGTTTTTACTCAGTGAGTCATAGAGTCTAAACCAAGGACATGCTGAAGAAAGTCTGAATAACTAATAAGTTGTACTAAGGTCCCCCATGAAAATGGACACAGTATTGAGTTGAAAGTTTTTCTTTAAACAGTTACCGTAGTTTTATTTTTCATAAAAAATCTGGATTGTCACATAGATTAGCCCATAGAAGTTTATAGTTCATTAAATTAAAAAGGACGGAAGGAAAGAAAGAGAAAGACGTGTATGACTTAGAACAATTGGTTTCATAGTAAGGTAGCTGTGATTTTAAATATGACTGAAATTATTTTCCATGAAACAAAAATGTGTTTTAGAATTAGAGGACTGGTCAAACAGACTGTGCTGTAGGAGACAAAATACTTTCATCTTCGAAGTTAAGAGAATACAAATCTCATATTCAATAAAAAAACATTCTTGACTTGGAGGGTGAATAAATCTATGATAAACAGCTCACTAACAAAAGACAAAAAACAAATTTTCTGAAAATCTGTTTAGAATTTAAAATAATGGCACTGGAAAAAAGTCTGTATTTTCCTTTGCTGGAATGTTAAAAAAAAAAAAAAAAAAAAAGTGATAACCATTTCTGTTTTAGGTAGCATACAGACTAGATGCTGAATAAATTGTTTTGCATTATCTTACTTGTTATGTATGATATTGTGTTTGTCATGGACACTGCCAATAAAGAAAAGGTAAAAGGTACAGTGTACTTGTATGTAAACATCATACTGCTGCAACTGCTAATGGCAAATAATATATTGGCAATAATATATTATACTGGCAAATATATTGGCAAATAATATATGGCAAATAATAATAACAGGTCCTGAGTTAAAATGGTTGTTACAATTAAATGTAATGGGGATGCCATTTGAAGTGTTTGGAGAGTGACATTACAAGGAGTAAAGTAAACTACTTAGGAAATATATACTTCCTATAAATTGTATTCTCAGGACTGAAATTTGGAATAGACATAGTGGAAAAGAAAGATGAAGAGATATTAGTTACGATGAATTATTCATGTTGTAGCAACAGGACAATGTTTATTCTCAATAATGTACTTACACCTCTGGAGAGTTGAAGCACATCAAAGTTGTTTATTGTTGATTTATGATCAAAAATGTAAGAAATATTCAATCCTCACAATTTTGGAAAAAAAAAAAAAAAATTCTTCCTAGTCAGTAAAAAGGGGATGTTTGTCCTAAGGAATTCTGCTGAATAAAATAAATAAATAAATAAATAAAATAAGGCTTCTGACAATACACAATACAAATTATGACCTACTTCTGGCTGAAGCTATTAAAATTAAGTTTTTCTGCTCTGAATACAAATATATATAGTGTTCTATATCTCTGAATAATGAAAACCATATATTTCTGTTTATCTAAATTATGTATAGATTAAATAAAAATATAATAATGAAATATTTTACAACTGGGATTTCTGTAAGACCTGACATAATTCTATGCGATCAGGCTTATCAAGGCTGAAAAAACAAACTTCTTCAGGATATCATGTAGGTAAGTAGATTTTTCAAATCTGTTCAGAGCTGTGATTCTGAGAAATAAATAGCTGTGTGTTTTATTACTTTCTGAGTTGTTTTAATTACTTTCAGGGTCACTGTTCTCTGGGTCTGCCTCCTGGTGATGGTGCACAGTTTACAGAAGATGGCCCTTGGAGGAACTGCTTGCCTTTTGCAGTGACCAAAGGTTTCCACTCTTTGAGTGGAGGAGGCAGATTCAAGAAAGCTGCAATCGCTGAAGTGTGCTTATCATCTTCCCTCATGGCATCTTCCTCCTTGAATTGTGCTTGTTGTGCTTGCTTCCTCCTTTGCTGCCCTTGTGAGATGTCACATTTCAGTTGGGTAAGCAATTTGGTTGTAGCTCTAATCAGAAAGAGGTGTCCAAGCACCAAGATTAGGGGCTTAGGGTTGATTTCTCCTCCCTCCCCCACCCTGTATCCTGTAGTAAATCATTTGTGTACAGCACCTCAGCAACATAGCAAAACAAAAGCTGCTGACAGAAACTTTGAAGGAGTCAGTCTTTCATATACATGAATAACTTGGCATGACCGATGCAGCAAAAGGAGGATTGAATGGTTGCTGTCTACAAATACAAAACAAGGTTACTTACCTAGAAGAGCATAGAACTAAAAAGTATTATAAAAGGATGAATAGTTACATCCTTGCCTTGAATAAAAATTAGCTGTAAATTAGAAGTCCCTTAATGCCCTCTTAAATCTTAGCAAGCCAAATCTGTCTTTCACTGAAAATGCAGGAAGCAAAATTCAAATAAGGGGCTTCTAAGACAAGGATCAATAGTTTTATGAAGGCAATTTTGAGACCTGCATCTGATGTGACAGAATTTCTCAGGAAAATTATTTCTGTTCAACAAACCCCATATTTGCTTATTTATTGGCTTTATAAAATATGGCACGTTTTAAAATGAGAATAAATCAATAGCATTACTAATCTAGTAATTACTATTACTAATAAAACAACTTATTAGGTTAAATAGTATGGCTCTATATATGGTTACTATGGGCTAAAAATCAGGTGGTCTTTGTAGGTAATTTTTTCAAAGGAAATTGATAGTCATTTAGAAAGATCTGAACAAGCTTTCAGTTTCAAAATATTCTCTTCTCTTTCAGTACTCTGACTTCCTTCAATTTCAGCTGAGAGCTCTATTATTATTGTGAACTGTTAAAATTCAGATCTTCAATATTTATCATATGCATGAAGGTTTAGAATGATATGAAGACTCTTGAAATGCTTTACTTACAGCATTTATACGTGCTTCAATTCCTCTGCTATACATGCTGTAACATTGAATGAGTTAAACTCTATGCAGGGTTTAGCATGGAGGCTTGAACATTAAAGGAACAATTTTCCAATGCAGTACAAATTCTTAGAACTGGGAATTAGTATTTGGAGTTGGAAGGAACCTTGGAAGACAGAGAAGTAGAGACCCCAAAAGAGGAAGTATGGGCTCTAGATACCTGTAGATGTAAATAGCATGTTTGATTTCATGCTTCCACAGGAAGCCTTCCTGTGGCCTTTATTTCCAATATAGCTGAATTCTTGAAATCTTTTTTATTTTTTTAGAGGGGTGGTGGTAGGTGGGTATGTTGGTGGGGGAAGAGTCAATTCATCTAGAAACTCCTTGAATTGGTGTCCTATGAAGTAACAACAGCATTTGTGGTGATATAAAGGTGAAGATAGGAAAGCATAGTTAAAGGTCCTGAATCAGCTGGACAGACTATAATCTTTTAAAAAAGCTAAATAAAAAAATACATCGAGAAAATTTTGCAGCAGAATATGAATATTTTCTGTCTCTCTTGCCAATATAGACTGAATTGAATTGTTGCACAGTAAAAGACAAACATCCGGTTTCTCAGTACAGTTTACTTTTGTCATATATACTTGCATTCAAAGTCCTCATCAAGAGGTAAGCTTATTTCAGCTCATACTGGGACTACTGGTTTAAAACTATACTCTTGAATTTTAGAATTAACTGCAAAATTTTGCAATGAGAGGATCTGTGAACACGTTAGAAATTTGTACATGTGGTTTATTCAAAAAAAGCATCTTGGAAAGCTTCTTAAAGTAACTTAGGAAAAAGAAATAAATATGAATGATCTCATTCTTCTTGAAATTTATAAACTCAGCAACACACAGTCAAGATTTCAAGGAGATAAATAGTCCTTTCTTCAAGGCAGGTGCAAAACATTTTGCAGGGTCAAAAAAAAAAAAAAGCAAGAAAATTTAAATTGTTAGGTTGGAGAAAGGAGATTGAATTGATATGCTTTTATTCATTGGAAATACAGAACACAAAAGCTTTTTTATATTGTTTGATACTTTTTGTTCTGATCAACATTTAAACTTAAAAAATAAAAATAAGCTGTTAGAAATTTTAATGAAACTTAAAAAGCATGTAGATTGGAAGTCATCAGTGGAATGTAAACTGCAAAACCATTACCAGAATGACATCAAAACAAGAAAACAGAAAACGTAAAGTTTGAAAACTCTCTGAATCTCTGAATTGTAGTTTTCATAATTACTCGTGCTTTAAAAAAAAATGTTAACAC
Source organism: Anas platyrhynchos (assembly GCF_047663525.1). Taxonomy (NCBI): domain Eukaryota; kingdom Metazoa; phylum Chordata; class Aves; order Anseriformes; family Anatidae; genus Anas; species Anas platyrhynchos. The sequence continues at coordinate 41,374,936 of NC_092590.1, forward strand.
CGTTAAGAATTCTAAATTCCTAAGTTAAATATAAAAATAAAAATAAAAATAAACCTAATTATTCTCTTTCCTTTTATTGAAGCCCTAATTTCAGTAAGATTGTAAGATTGTCCAATAGCACAAAGTCTTCATAGTGATTTCAGTATTAATTCAGATGAACTCTCCATATATGAACATGTGGAAATCATATGCATTGACCATGTAATAGGAGAGCAAGTGAGATCATTATAAAGGTGGTCAGGGGTCATAAAGATTTGAAGGTATTTGAGAATTGGTAACATCATATGTTTTATTGGGATTGCAAAATGTTACCAGTGTTCATCTAGGCTCTGCTTTATCTTTTTCCGTGAGTCCCCATTTCCTTTTTGTAAAATTTTGTACTTAGTGTCTTGTGCTTCTCTCTGCTGCAATTAACTGATGTGCATCTGTCTCTGTGCAAATCATAAAGTTTAAAAAGTCTGGACAAAGGGAAAGAATTCTTCTTCCCCTCCTCTTCCCCCCTTCCCCCCCTCCCCCCTCCCGCATAGACATCAAATTGATGAATCATTGAACTTGGGTAAGTTATCTCTCAGAATTAGGATGAAACAAAATTAGTAGGGGGTTATCTTTCTTTCTTTCCTTTCTTTCCTCTTTCTTTCTCTTTTGTTGTTTCATTCTTTCATTCATTCTTTTGTTCTTTCATTCTTTCTTTCATTTTCCAGACCTCTCAAGATAGGAACACAAGGCAAGAGAAAGAAGTAAGGAAGAATACTTTAGTGCTGTACTCAAAGAGTGCTGAAACTTTCAGTATGTAATGTTGAGAAGACTCTCAGGTCTAAAATCCTGACAGCTTTACCATCAGGAAAACATTTATGTGGTTTCCATTTATATGGAAAACATTCATGTTGCTGGCAAGAATTGGTATCTTCCATAAACTAAAATCTCTGATTTAAAAAAATAAATAAATAAAATAACAAGATTCCTTATCTGAAAAAACAGTGCAATGCTAGAAACAATATATAAAACTTGTCCCCTTTTAAACTTTTCACTGCTTAAACCCATAAATATATTTTTTTAGATAGATACTTGACTAAAGTGGCACAAGTGAGTATTGCTGTCACTTTGAAAATGTGCAGTGTTCTAAAAAGCAACGAAACTATTTTGTATGTATCCAAAGAAGAAAATCTCCCTCCTCTTTCTATTTGCTTGTTTTGCATAATAAAATGAGCTTTAATATGGGAACATTTAATAGAAATAAATTAGTGTCATTTTATTTGACACTTTTTTATCTGTTTGAAGTAAAGAAAGAAAACAGAAAAACAATTTGTGATGCTCTCTCACGTTTTGTGAAACTCCTCTACCACTAAAAAATCACAACAGAAGAACATTACTTCAACAGTCTGTGGTATTCAAAGAGTTCATTAGCACCTTTCAAAATTACATTGCCAATGTTGTTAACTTTGCATCCAGAAGAGCTATAGAAGCAAAAAGGAAAAAAAAAAAGTCCTGTACACAATTAATAATTGAAATGTTCTCAGAGTAGTTTGAACTGAATCCAAGATTATAAAACATATATTTTCAGTTTGAAATAAAGCAGTGATAGGGATTTATACTGCTTATAATGGATTCTGAATAAACTAAAAGCTACAAGATTTTTGAAGGCAAAATATGAAAGTGTTTTTTATGTTCATTTTTGCTGTTATCCACCTACAGTCTACACTACCGCTGTGCTTAACCTACTGCTGGTATGAACAAACAAGAGTTTTTCATTTCAGAAAGATGATTTTTTTCCAAAAACAAGCAAACAAACAAACAAACAAACGAAATTGTTGTTTTGTGTTGTTTTTTTTTTTTTTTAATTGTTTTGGTTTGCTTTGTTTTTCACAATGAATTGGAAACATAGAAATGGCAAAAAAAAAAAAATCTATTTGAAAAACGTCTATACATTGTTACTTATGCTAACAAAGTTTTAGCAATTTGATTATTATTACCTAAAAACGATTAAAAAATCTGCTAACCAGTTGAAAAAGATAGAAGTTAGACTTCTATTTGCAGCAAAGATTATCTGAAAATAAATAAATAAAACATATAAGGTAAGCTTTTTTATTTTTTCCTCCCATTCCTTAACTCTACTTATCCCTGTTCTTCAGGAAATTTAAAAAAAATCCTGGCATATAAAGTGCACAAAATTATAGAAGAGGCAGATAAAAACATGCAATTTTTTTTTTTTTTTTTTTTTTTTCCCAAAAGGGGAAAAAAATCTCTTGCCTCCACAGCTTTATTGCAATAAATGTTAAATATGGATATTATCAGTGATGCAATTGTAGGGCCTGATCATTGAAGTACCCTTCAATTTGACTGTCTCAATAATTATATTGATGTATTAGAGGAGGCAATGCAAAACTCAGATTTTATTCAAACAGAATATAACTTTTTAAGAAAATGAAGGGGAGCAGATGGTTGTGCATTTTTGAATGAAACTGAATTTTGAACATTTTCCTACCATATCTGTAAACGGTTAAGGTGTAATCCTTTAGAAATATAATGAGTGTTACCTGCCAGCTAGTTAAGAAATTTTTCTATTTTCTGTCAATTATTTTGAAAAACAAATTCAAAAATAATTATATTTTTCAATAACCCATATAGCCACTGTGATTTTAGTTTAAAAGTGATGAATATGTCATCTTCCATGCCTAAGGATTTCTCTATCTATTTTTGAAAGGAAAAGTATTAATTTGAATGACAGCCATTTTGCATTAGCTGCTTTGAAATTAAGCTTATCTCTGCACACATTATCTATGGAGAAACTTAGTTTTCATATTATTTTTTTAGAAGTTTGTTTTACATGTATAAGTGTATATAATTCATATATATGTGTATAGCTGTGCATATGTGCAAGAAAATTTATAAAATTATAAATCTGAAATCCAAATATAGATTTAAGAGACTAAGTCAATATTTTAAAATTATTGTGTTTTCAAGATTGAAAATTACTCTGATGTGGGGACGTAAAGGAAAGCAATATGTCTGTAATATTTTATTTTTGCATTGAGATGAGCAAAAAAAACCTAACAGTGTTTATACAAAGAATTTCTTTGGTAAAGGATTTATCCCCTGTCCTGTGGCACCCCTGAGATCTATCCTCTAGATCTAAGGTCTAGAAGACCATTATTGCTTCAAAGTGGAAGCATAAGAAGAAAGTGACAGCCATTTATGAATACACTAATTGTGTATTCATTCTTGTTTAATTCCTTATTTCATATGTGTGACGGGTGAAGAAAAAAAAACAAACAAAAACAACCAACAAACAAAACCTGTGATTATTGTTTAACAGTACTTTCCCCCCGTGGAATTCAATATAATTCCAATTAACTTTAACCCAATACCCTAAGGGACTTGACATTCTAAGGGTCTTGTGTGTTTGAAGATAGGGAGTGTGCTGGATTGATTAAAGAAAAAAAAAAATAAAGAAATAAATCAAACAGTAACACCTTACTCAGGATGGACACTTACCAAATGTGTTTCTAAGAGATATATTTGATTCCGGTGAAAGTGAGATCTTTTTGTTTGCATCACTGTCACTCTAAAGGGAATTCAACTAATTCCTCTAGAATGAAGTAGCATTTTATAAAATAATTATTAGTGAGTAACTGCATTAAGATACAGTACTTCTTCAGGGCTTGCTTCAACGAGATTAAAGAAGAAAGATTTACTTTACATGCATAGAGAGCAGGGATTTGAAACAATGCCATAAAGTAAAAAAAAAAAAAAAAAAGTCTTCTATCTGATGAATGTGTCAATTAAATAGAACAATTAAGAGGAATAATTATGCCAAATATGGTTTAGATACCACAGTGCTATGTAAGAGGAAATCTGGTTTTAAGAAATACAAGTTTGATTTGTATCTATTTCTAAAGGATTAGGTAATTCTTTATGGGAATGGTATTTATTAGTAACTACAGTCAGTCAGATAGCCTGAGTAAAGAAGGTAACAAAACTTATTCTGTTCACAGACCAGGCCAGAAAAGGAAATAAATTAACTCTGTGAACCCAAAAGTCCATTTGCTCACTATGTTTGTTTGTTGTTTTTTTTTTCCAGTGGAGAAGTATAGCAAAGCAGAGGTATGTTACTTTCACAGCTGCAGACTTTGGTGGGTTAGTGTACAGTGTATATAATACACTATACATGTATATAGTGTATTCTGTTCATACTGTTGTACTCCTTATTTGTTTTTGGCAAGTTAAGCATAGACAGCAAAGTAGTTCCCTGAACCAGGACTAAAATGTAGCTAAAAAGCTGGAGCAGGGTGTGTGTGTGTGTGTGTGGGTGTGTGTGTGTGTGTTTTAAATAACCTATGATTTTCCATTGATTTTTGAATTAGGCAGAGGTTTTATGCTAGGACTCAAACTTTCTCACACCTTTTGTTTTGCTTTCTAAATGCAGATTATCTTGAGTGTCATCACGCGGCACTTGCAGGGCAACCAGGCGATCAGACCCAGTCAGCATGGGTTTATGAAAGGCAGGTCCTGCTTGATGAACCTGATCTCCTTCTATGACAAAGTGGCACTCTGGCTGGATGAGGGAAAGGCTGTGGATGTGGTCTACCTTGACTTCAGCAAGGCTTTTGACACCATTTCCCATAGCATTCTCCTCAAGAAACTGTCTGCTTGTGTCTTGGACTGGCGTATGCTTCGTTGGGTTAAAAACGGGCTGGATAGCCAGGCCCAAAGAGTAGTGGTGAATGGAGTCAAGTCCAGCTGGAGGCCAGTCACTAGTGGCGTCCCCCAGGGCTGAGGTGCAATAACCCCAAGCAGAGCTACAGGCTGGGAGATGAGTGGTTGGAAAGCTGCCAGGTGGAGAATGACCTGGGAGTATTGGTTGATAGTCAGCTGAATATGAGCCAGCAGTGTGCTCAGGTGGCCAAGAAGGCCAACACCATCCTGGTTTGCGTAAGAAGCAGTGTGGCCAGCAGGTCTAGGGAAGTGATTGTCCCCCAGTACTTGGCTCTGGTGAGGCCGCACCTCGAGTAGTGTGTTCAGTTTTGGGCCCCTCACTACAAGAAGGACATGGAGGTGCTTGAAAGAGTCCAGCAAAAGTCGACAAAGCTGGTGAGGGGTCTGGAGAAGAAGTCCTATGAGGAGTGGCTGAAGGAGCTGGGTTTGTTCAGCCTGGAGAAGAGAAGGCTTGGAGGTGACCTTATCGCTCTTTATAAGTACATTAAAGGAGGCTGTAGAGAGGTGGGGGTTGGTCTGTTCTCCCACATGCCTGGTGATAGGACAAGGGGGAACAGGCTAAAGTTGCGCCAGGGGAGTTTTAGGTTGGATGTTAGGAAGAACTTCTTTATCGGAGGGGTTGTGAGGCATTGGAATGAAACTTACATATTTTACTCACAGTAATTGATCGTTACAGAACAGTTTTACTTGGTAGAATGCCAAGTAACAGCAGTATAAAATGCAGTTCTTAAAATATTTAAAATACAATTCAGTTAACTTTGAAGGCCTATAGAAAAGCCATGTGTAGGAAGAAGGAAAGATAAACAGATTCGTTTCTATTTTCTTCTCAGAAATGTAAATGTAAATCATTTTTGAAATTCTGTGTGTCATCTTGTGAGTTTAGCAACTATAAAATTAAAGTCAAGCATTAAACTTTTATGAAAAGAACAAATTAGAGATCCCCTAGTAATAACTGAGCTATCACTACTGTTCTCAGTCATTTTAGCTGTCAAGTAGACATCTTCCTTTGTCTGACAAGGAACACATTTGCAATTCAGAACAAAAATTTTTTTTTCTTTATCTATGGAGGTAAAGAGTTTATTAACTTATGTTCAACATCTGTAGTATCTGTACAGATCCCTGAAAAAAAGGTATTTATATGGGAGTTACATTCGAAAAACCTTTCTTTAAAAAGTAGTTTGTTCTGATTTATGATGTTCTCATTAACATAATTCCTTTCTAAATACTGGTATTAACAGTGTTTTCATGCTGTTTGACCAAAACAAGAATAAAGGGGAGAGCAAATAATACTATTTGACACTTCTTCCTACTTTTGGATATGTACTGCTGCTTGACTGAATACTTCCATTAAATTCAGCACACAAATTACACAGTTAGGAAGTGTTTCTCCATGCCAGTCATTAGCATGTTCTGGAAAAAGAAGAGAACAGGAGAAAAGAAGACAATAAGCTTTTCTTTAACTTGTTCTTTATATTTGACAATGTTTTCTTCAAGGCCATATCTTGAGTGCTTTTTAATTTAAAGAACACTCAAAGGCTTATATGTATGGCAATATATAAAAATATATTTCTTATAAGAGAAGATTATACATCCCCACTGTTATTCATAGTATCATGTCCTGATAACACTCTGGATGATCGTAGAGTACTGGATTTTGTAGTGGATTATCTACTTTGGGCAGTAGATATCAGTACTATGTGTTGACCAGAACTGTAGAATAATAAATAACTTTAGCATTAGTGTCCATTCATAAGAGAAAGTGGAAATACTGTGGAGTTATTTCAAATGTTTTGTATCAACGTTATGATAATCCCTGTTCATTCATGACTAAACTCACTTGAGTTGAAATTGCAACTCATTGGAAAAAGAACCTGTTTCAGACATGAGGTGATTAGTTACACAAGCTAGTGTTGCTTTTGCATCTTTTAGATCTTGATGAAATGAATAGAAATTATAACCTTAGATAAGGAAGCAATCACACAGGGATACTCTGTGTTACTGGAAGTTTGTATTGTCTGTATCTAAGGATACTTTGTTCTGATAGGTCTTACATCAATATCAGTTGTTAGAAACTGTAATAATTCCAAAATTTCTCTTTTTTATGCTATTTTTTTTTAAATCAATTCTTCCTGATTTTTGAGCAATATGTTCTGCAATATCAGCTGTGGGAACCACATAATGTGAAAGTTTTTGCTCTCAGTATACGTAGAGAATCCTACCATCTAGAAAGATTATAAAACAATAGCAATGCAAAACAAAACATACATATTGAAAAGTCACTAATCTCTCTCTTTTTTTTTTTTTTTTCCTTCAAAATTATCCAAAACTTGTTCACCTTCTGCTGGAATGACTGACTTGTCTGCAATTTATGTTGAACCCTTTACTACAGATTCGGTAACATTTTTCTTTCTTTCCCTCTCTCTCTTTCTCCCCCCACCCTTCTCTCTTTGTTTTTCTCTCTGTGTGTTTCCTTTCTCTCTCTTCCTTTCTCTTTGTGTGTGGGTGAGTGTGTTTTCTATTAAGGAAAAACTATAATTGAGACTGCTCTTGTTCTGAAAAAAATACAGGAAGCCTTGATGGTATTATCTCACTGTTTTTCTTAGGAGTCAGGACTATTTCTCTCTGTAGATTTTTATCATTGAAATTTAAATAAGCAAATGCAATGCTAAAAAAAAATAAAAAAATAAAAAAATAAAAAGCTTTCAAATGTTTTCAATCTGAAGACCAGAATTTTATTTTGCTTTAGAGGTTTTCTAGCCCAATACACTGCTTTCCAAAATGCAAAAAATCAAAATGCAAACTCATTTCTTGGTAATGAAGAATGAACAAATAAGTTCTTAATTTTTTAATCATCCACCCATATTAATAGTATTCATTTGGCATGCACATAATGGCATTTATCAGAGCATATGAAAATACTTGACAGACCCTTTATTGAGCCTCTTAACACTTGGGAGGATTAAATCTGTCTTCCAGATAAATGCATTAATAATAATAATGTGAGAAATACTTCTTTTTACTTCTTTTTTAAGGTATGATAAAGATTTTGAGCTCAGTCCGAAAAAATAAAATGCTTCTGGTGGTCCCTGTTCAAAGTCATCAGAAGTGAAATGTGGTGATGCAGTTAGTAGACAAGATCTGAATAGACGACATTTCCTGTACAACAAATGAAAATGAATTCACCCCATGAGATATATAGAGAACAGAATGTATGGAAGGACTGAGGGGTAGAGATAGGGGTTCATAAACATATAGAGTGATGACGACAGTAGAGTCCAGATGGAATGGAACAAGAGCTGATCAAGTTTTCAGTTCATATACAAAAATTCCTCCGAACAGGAAAATTGAATATTCAATGCAATAGCTGATTGTTCTTGAGGGAACCAAACTGAGGGCAAAAATAAACTCTAATTATTACTAAATTGATTACATTTGTTATATTTTGAGAAAATTAGTTTGGGTTTCCTTGTCATCCGACATTGCCTATTCTTAAGTCTTGTAGTCTAGCTGGTATTTTGTTGCTGTTAATGTAGGCATAATGATAATGAAACTGAAACAGTTTAACCTTTTTTCAGTAGGTCACTGAACAGGGGTGACTGTGGAAAGGGTCTGAAACACTTCTCCGGGCTTTCAGCTCTGTAATTATACTGTGTAAACACATTCCTTAATGCTGTCTAGAAAACTAAGATAAATTGTGAGAGTGGTGAGGCAGGTAGCTTACCTTGCCTTCAGGAAGAATACAGAGTCTGGGTTAAGATAAGAGAAGGGAAAGACTAGGGGTTCTGCACAGGCTACAGTTCCGTGAACTAGAGTGATGCATGATGCATGAGAAACTGCAGGAAGCATTCAAGGAACAAGTCCTGGTCTACTAAAGGAGGGGCTTTAATTTCTTGGATACTTAATGTTAACACACTAGACATGAACAAATTCTTGGAAGTGTGGAGGATAGTTTCTTATCTCAGAGGTTGGATAAAGCAACTTAGTTGTAATATTCACAGTGAAGATAAGGGAGAACAGATTGAGCAGGTTAGCATAACCATGTGGGGATAACCAGAAAAAATCTAAAAAGCAGTATAAAATGAAAATACCAAAAGATATAAAAACCAAAGAGAGTTCTACACAAGAAGTAAAATTAGAGGAAGGCAGAGGGTCATGTAGTTAATAACAACGAGAACAGTTAACAGGAGACAAGGTGGAGTGCTGAAAGGCAGTCAAGATAACACTCCACACACTGGATAAATTAAAGTACTCAGTTCCTGATGAAATTCACTGCAGAGTATTTAAGGAAGTAGCCTAAGAAGTCTCTGAACATTAGCAATTATCCTCTTGAATTAATGGAGGCTATCCTTTAAGTCCCTGGAGACTTAAAGAACAAACATGGGAACTTACCTTTAAAGAAGAAAAAAATATTTCTTGGGAAATAATGACAAGTCAGTCTAGTTGGGATACACTGAAATTTATTTGAGAAAAAAAAATAGATTTATAAGCGTCTAAGAGAAAATAAAGTGATAATAAAGTGATTAGGACAGGTAACATGAATTTGTCAAGAATGAGCAAGTCTAATTTTCTTCTTAAATGAAAACACTGACATACTGGATAAAGCAGAAATGCATAAAACAACTGGATAAAGCAACTAGATATGATATATTTTGTGTTTAGTAGAACTTGTTGCATAGCTTTCTTCATAGCAAACTAGGGAAGCATAGTGTAAATAGATTATTTCAAATTAAGACAAAAATGAAAAATTGGAAAAGAATTCCTCTGGAGCGATTACCTGTTGTAGGCAAAGTGGGAAATTTTAATTTTTAAGTGAATTACTCTAGCTACCTTTTCTGGATATTATTCTATTCAGGATTTTTGTTAGTTAATTGCATATTGCCCTACTTATGTTACAACTGGTTCTGTGCTTTCAACAATCAGGATGAAATACTGTTTAGATTTTGGGCACCTCACTTTTAAGAAAGAGAGACAAGGAAGATAAACATACAGTGTCTTTAGGTAGTTTTACTTTTCTTCTGGAAAGGTTTACCTCCCACTGTGTTAGATTGTATAAAGACATTGGTGAGACCAAGATAAGTATTTCTCTTTGGTAGCTGAAGAGAAAACGCTATTGGTGTTGCAGGCAGGTGTCTAATACACAGCAAAACTCACTGCAGGCTCAAAAAAGATGTGCTTTTTAGGAAACTTAGAATACTTTAGAAGAGAAAGAAGAGGGGACAAATTTTCTTACATGCAAATGTTTGCTTTTGGTTCCACAAGGCTTACGAAAGCCTTTGATTTGGGTTAATTTGTAGGGAAGATGAGATTTGTTACATATAAGAGAAAAAATCATTAAAAAAACAAACAACAACAAAAAAAAAGAAGCATAATTAAGCAAAAGGAAATAAATTCCTTAAGGAGTCTGTGACATCTCTCTATTAAACGAAGCATTCAGAAATAAACATCTATCAGGGGTAGTTTGAGTCTTTCCAACCTTGTTTCAGTTCAGGGGGGTGAACTAAGACAGCCACCAGATAAATTCCAGCCATACTTCTGTGTTTCTAGGATATCATGGATGTGTTTTCTCTGTGACTGCACAACAATATCTGCATGCCCGAAGCATGTAATTTAAACATCAGCTGAACAAAGCAGGGTTGTAAATTTCAACTCATATGACAAACAGTTCACGACACCAATGTGCCAACTGCCTGCCACTGAAAACTCTGAGAAGAGTTCCTTTTCTGTGATATTTTAGTTCATCAGTCACTAGTTCTTAATAAGATAACATGTTTAATATTTGACCTCTAAATTAATAATCAGATGTTGCCCTTTGACAAGTGTTTCATATGAAAAACTGTTATTCTTAAATAGTTTTTCTGTCATTCTGTTTACAATAGAATGACAGAAATTCTGTTTACAACAGAAAAACAACATTCTAGTTGTTTTGATCACTAACTGTCTTTAGTTAGTGGTTATACAAATAGGATTTACAGACAAACATAATCCATTTATTTTGTAATGCAAAAATAATTTGTTTGACATTCAGTGTCAGTTGCATGGCTTAGTGTTTAATAGTTATATGCCCACTGTACTCTGAATTTGCTGTTATTTGATTGGTGTTAGTTTTCTTCCCTCTCTGTCTACAGAGGTAGTATATCTGATACCTCCTGAATTAGTCACTGTGGGATTCATTTCTTCTTGCCTCACAGACTACTCATGTTTTCTTTGATCAAAAGAACAATGAAATGGTTTATTCTTTTGTAAAACATACAAAAGTAACAATTTTAATTGGTACAGACTCAGTCCAGCAACATACATGAGATATTTTCAATTAAACATTATGAAAGTAATAAGTGTAATGATCATATATCATTAATACTTGCTGCAAAGTGATGTTCCTGTGAAAACAAGATCTTAGAAAATATCTTTCACCATTTGCATGTCTCAGAAATACATTAATTCGGAAGAGAAAAGCTACATGCTTTGCAGTATGTTTCAGTATGTTTTCAGATCATTCAATTGCCAAGTTTTTGCCTTGACAAAGGAATAGGTAAGCATGATGAGAAAAAGAAAGGGAGAAAGGAAAAGAGGAAAAAAGAAGGGAAAGGGGAAAGGGAGAAGGAAAATAGGAAAAAGAAGGAAAGAGTAAGAAGGGAACCAGCTTCCTAATCCCAGTAAATACTGGGCTGTTATAAAGACTGTTATCTCAGCAGAGTCAACATCTATGTCTTGAAATCTTGCTATGGAATAATAATATAGTAATTAACAGTAGGCTTTCAAACAATTTCTGTTGATTTAACACTGGTGAGATTTACTACTGAATTCCATGGGATCAGAACCAAGTCAACAATGAGCTCCTGTGTAAACATATTTCTAATTGAAAAGATTAAGAACTCTTAATACAGTGTTACTGTATGGGTCTAATACAATATTTGCATTATTTCTGATAGAGTATTTGATACTGTTTGAAAAAAAAAAATCAAAACATAAACAAAATAGATATTTCTTCGCACTGTTTTATAAGGTAGAATTCTATTTTTCTAGCTGCCAGCTTAACAAATAATTTGCTTTAATATTTGCCCTTTCCCATCCTTATCAAATGCATTATGCAGAGCACTCCAGAAGAATCCCTTAAAGAGTTTTATCTATTTACTTATTTTACTTACTTACTTAGCTTTTTTCCACAAAGACTGTAGCTTTTACAAACAATTCTTGGAAGATAGGTACTAAGGAAGAGCTAACTCCTGACAACTTAGTTACTATTACTAAACTAGTTGATATTCTGCCAATATCTGACTAAAATTGAGAAAACGTGTTAACTATCACACTGTTGTCTTGCAGATTTGTGGCAACATAAAAGTTTTACTTTATACCCCATAAAGACACAGCAGAGATTATGTATTTTCACGATGTCTGACTGCTGTGTTCAATAGGACTATCAAACCAGAACATGACTTCAGCACTGGTGAACCTATTCCCCAAATCACTTCTACCGGTTTCCAGTCACTTCATGTGCTCAGTTTCTCCAATCATTGGTCACAGCCAATACAGATTCACTGTTTAACTGATTTGATTTCCTTCTATGGCAAGGTTACCCACCTAGTTGACCAAGGAAAGGTGGTTGATGTAAACTTTTTGGATTTCAGCAAAAGTTTTGATACTGTTTCTCACTGTGCTTCTAGACAAAAAGTCCAGTATACAATTAGAAAAATACATAATACAATGGGTGAACAATTGGCTGACAGATCAGGCTCAAAGGTTTATAGTAACTGGGGTTAAATCAGACTGGAGACTCTAGTCACTAGTGCAGTTCCCCAATGCTCCATTTTAGGGCCAGTTCTCTCTAATGTTTTTATAAATGATATGGATGCAGAATATGAATGGACACTAAGGAAGTTTGCAGATGATACTAAAGTAGGAGGAGCTGTTAACACAAGAGCAAGTGCTGGATTCTGTACCTGAGACAGGGCAATCCTGGATATACATACAGACTGGGGGATGAGAGGCTAGAGAGAAGCCCTTCAGAAGGGGGTCTGGAGTTCAGGTCAACGGAAGTTGAATACAAGTCTGATCTGTCAGCCAAAAGGGCCAGCTATACTCTGGGTGCATCAAGTGTGGCATTGCTAGCTGCTCAAGAGAAGTGATGGTCCCTCTCTCTGGTGCTGGTACAGCTTCACCTCAAGTACTGTGTGCAGGTTTGGACGTCACAATATAAAGACATTAAAAGTATCTGAAGGTGACCGATGGTGGGCAACAAAGATGGTGAAGGGTCTACAGGGAAGGATGTATGTGGGGCAGATGAAGTTGCTAGGTTTGTCCAGCCTAGAGAAGAGAAGGCTAAAGGGTGACCTCTTTGTGGCCTACATCTTCCTCATGAGGAAGAGGCATTGATCTCTTCTCTTTGGTGACCAGCAATAGGACGGAAGAGAGTAGTAACATGAAGTTGCTTTGTCCAAATATGTATTTTTGCATTATGCTGGGGTATACAGTTTGCAGTATTTGATGCTACAAAATGTTTAATGAGCAGGTAAAGCACTTTTATCTCTTTTTCTACTTTATTTTTATTATTATTATTATTATTATTATTCATGGAAAATATACACCTTTGCAAGGAATTAAATTTTCTTTCTTTTTTCTTTTTTTCTTTTTTTTTCTTTTTTTTTTTTCCTAGAAAACTATGAAAATAATGAAATAAATTATTTTTTTCTCCTATTTGAATTATTTACTGAAAGCATGTTTCATGTAGCGTAATAGACGACTATTTACCACAAGATTGGAATAGTCCTTATAAAAATATGAAACAAGGTTTCTTTCTCATTTACTAGTCTTTAGCTGTTTTGATGAACACCTGACATCGAGCATGTATACAACATAATGTCTGTATGGAACAGTTGGAGAACAGCACAGATATTTTAAAGCTAAACTGCTTTTAGTAAATTGCTCTTAAAGGTCAAATTAGCAGGTTCAGTCCAACCTAAAGTATCATGGTGTTACGAAGTGAACCTTCAGTGCCTATTTCAGCCATTAGTAGAGATATAGTGATGGGTGTTCAGTGATGAGTGGAGCATTACTGGAAAAAAAAATTGCATTTTTTTCAGACAAAACTAGAAATGAGACATCAAGCTAAACAAAATAAACCACATCACAGGTTTTGAAAATATATCAGTGGATTTATTTAATAGTTTTGTTTGTTTTTCAAAAACGAGTTATGGGGAGCAAATAATAGCATTTTGTTGTGCAAACATTGGCATGCTTTTATCAAAATTAAATTATTTAATATAAAACTTCATAACCTACAAACAGAAAATTATGTCTTTTAATATTAACATTAATATTCTATTTGTTAAACGTTAAGTCTAAGCATCAGATATTTGATTTGTTTTAGCAAAGCTCCCAGTAGTGAACATGTGTGCCAAGACATATAAATATAGAAATATTGGTTATGTTTTAAATACACGTTTTGCTATACTATTTTTTAAAGGGGAATAAACATCACTGTTTAGAAATGTGTAAGTTTGGTATTTATTACACTTTCCCAGTAAAAATTCCTTTAAGAATTGCTTTCAGTTCAAAGAAAATAATTTCGAAGCTTTTCCATCTGGAAACAGCTTGCTTCATATGATCAAAAAGACATTTATATACTTTGATTAAATGGTCCTTTCAAAATAGCAACATGAGGAATCATTCAAGAACTGGAAACAAGGTAAGTTTTTCATATGAAAAGATTCTTCAGGGGAGGAAATGAGATTTAAAAAAAATCATTTAGAAAACATGGAAGTATATATATTTGCACTCTTGTTGCTAAATTAAATCTGTTAATTGTAGATCTTTGATAAAAACTGATAAGAATCCAAATTTAAGGGATTACAATAAACTATGTGTAATTAATAATATGGAAAAAAATAGGGGGGGTGGAGAGGAAGTTTTCAGAAATAAACGAACTGGTCTGTTTTAAAGAAATTGAAGTAAATATGAATAAGGTCTTAAATAAAGTTCCAAAAGGACAAATTTTGCCCTTGGAAGGATAAGGATGTATCCTGTAGAGCTCAGTGATGCGTGTGAGGGCAAAATTTGACTTAATGTGCCTGAAATGTGAAAAAGATAGTTTATGAAAAAAGGGCATTAACTTGGTTAACCTGCATGGCTGTGTCACACTGCTTACCTTTTTACTTATGATGAGTAAGGTCCCAGAACAAAAACCTTTCCTGCTCTGTCCTACTTTTTAAGTTCAAAACAGTATACTGTTTTAAGTTCAAAAGTTCAAAAGGGATTAAGTTCAAAACAGTATACTGGATGAAATACGTATTTGAGATTGGAACTATTTGGAACTACCTCGGTAATTAACAGAATCTTATTCAACACTAGTTAGTCTGAGTACAAGCAACTTATTTATAAAAGTGGTGATTTTTCTGTTTGTTTACATCTGATGAGCCTGCAATAATAAAAAGTCTGAAAACTGGAGGAAAAATAATCTAAATTCTAAATTTATAATCTTAATTACCATATGGTTCAGAAAAAAAAAAGTGTGTACTTAGTGCGAAATGAGTAAATGTACAACAGGTAAGATACTTAGATTGTCCTATTATTGTTTATCAAATTTTGTTCCTTCTGAAGGAGTTCTGGTTGTAAAAAGTTCTAATGATCTAAGAAAACTGATAAAATCCTGAAAGTAGAAGAAGAGAAATATAGACATCTTTGCTGATAAGTAGCAGGAAGAATTTATACATTATGGGTTTAATTCAACTTCAGAACTAGGGATTCAACGTTTTCTGATTCTGTGGAAGCCTATATTCACAGAAACTTCAAAACTTTTTGTGCACAGACTTTTCAAGGGTGAGGACTGAGGAACCCTACTGTTCTTCCTCCTAAAGGAAATTTTGATTTTTCTAAAAGAAATTACTTATACTTGGAAAAAGAGAAACAACAAGATGGTGAGTAAAACTATATCCCAGTATTTATTTAATCTAAAGTTAACAGATGTTCTACTCTGACCTGTATTTTGTTATTTTATTTGCAAACACTTAACTTCTTAGCACAAGGTATTCATATGTATATATGTGTCTCTTGTATTCTTAGCAATGAAAAAGGCTGGACTAAGACCTGAATGAAAATGCAAAAATTAAAAAATAAAGTAATAATAAAAATACTGTTTTGCTCTGTTTTTGTTTTGTTGTTGTTTGTTTTCCTAAACAAACAAAACTATTACTTAGGGATGTAGAAGAGTTATAGACTTTTATATCAATGTCACATTAAGTTTGAGATGTAGAACCAGTAAGATTAGGAACATTAAAGTTAAGAATCCACTGATCCTATACCTGTCACCTTTTATGCATATACTATGATATGAAATTTAATTACTGGTATCCTCTCGTTACCTCAGTTACCTGAACATTAACATAAGAGTGGTGAGACCTTACCAGACAGGGGCATCTCTATATAGTTTCAAGATATCCCAGTCTGCTGAAATTGGGAAAGCACTATACACAGCAGAGAAACACAAGTCTGCTTGTCCATATTTCTTTTCAGTAGCACAGTTAAAATCAAAAGAATCAGAGGGCAAGAAAAGTATTCAGCTCTTGGAATCTGAATCAGCATTTCAAAATCTACAGTGCCTATTATGAATACAACAAAATGCCAGAGTAGAGGCTGAATACATTGGTAGTCTTGTTTACAGTTTTTGAAGTGCCTGGTAAGGAAGAGGAAATGGAAGAGGCAGAAAAATAGATGAGAAAAATGAATACTTTAAATGAAAATCATAGATATTTATGGAAAAAAAATAAATCATCACAGGTACTTATGAGTAAAGTTGCCAGGAACATGAATTTTACTTATTTGATTTTTTTTTAAGCTTTCAGGTAATCACATGATAGCAGAGAACTTGTACTCTAAAGAAACTTTAAAGGGGGGTATTATAGGAATTATATGATCTTTAAGGTCCTTTCCAAACCAAACTATTCTGCGATTCTGGAATAAGTACTCTAACATGTATCTTCCTATTCTGAAGCCAGTACTCTACTGTCAGTCACTACTAACAAAATTCATGAACTTATTATTCTTGTTTAAAAATGATGTGCAATGCTTTAGTGTTAATTTTGAAAACAGCACCAGAAAAACTAACAAACAAACAAACAAAGTCTAATCTTTTGAAATAAAAAAGGAAGAACATGTGAACATGCATTTAACATAGAAAAAATACATAGAAAAATATAGAGGTTATTTATGAGTGAATCTTGTAATCCCGGGTAACAATTCTTACTTTATTATTCTAGCAAAATAATGCCTCACTATTGGTGTTCCTAAAGACATTTTTTAATGATATTAAAATACCCTGTACTGATCACTTTAGAATTGTAGTAGAGTTGTGTCATATCATATCCATAGGATTTCATACCAATGGCAGGGAAATTTGAATGAATTAACTTAATGCTGAGTGGTCTATAAATGTTACCTAGATAGTTTCAGTGTTTCAGCTGAAGTTTCAGCTTATCATCAAGACTTTTTTTAAAGTATTTCATGTACTGCTATGGTTTTAAGGTAGAATATGAAAATATGGTATTTCTTTGATATCTGTCTTCCTCACCTCCAGTCTGGAACTATTGTTGAGAAGATAAATCTTAGCACTCATTTACTTTCCTATTACAGTAACTAATATTTACTGTTCTCAGAAATATACCTTTGTTCCATATTAGGTACTTAAGCCAGGAAAGCTTTCAAATAGTCCTTACATTTTCTCACTCTCCTCGTTTAAATGTTGTTTAAGTGACTTGCAAGCAATTAGGTTGCAGTTATGTTATCAGTGTGGAAGATTGGTTGGGACTTAGTGAAGTCAAATTTCGTTTTTAAGTATCTGAAATACGCATGAGCATTCCAATGATTCAATAGATCATGGATGTAGATTTAATAAAGTAGAATTGTGACCACAAATAAAGGCATTCTATTTTATTGATAAAGCTGATGCAATAACTTGTGCTATACTGTACTTATTATCATTTTTATTTATGTTGAAATCATCTCTTCCTCTTAAAAATGCTAAATGAATTTCTTCTTTATTCTACTTAACATAACAAACCGAAAAAAGGCTTTATTGAAGACGCAGTAAATGCAAACATTAAAAGTGACAAACAAATGATGGTATTTAGATATAAAAGATATAACAATAATTTAGGTGAAATTGCATTTATAAAACAGTACCTTTATTTCTTTTTCTCCTTTTTAAATACTTCATGATGTCATACTTTCTTTATGTTATGGCATGGGTCCTTTTATTTAATGACAATCATTTGCAACATCAAAACACATGTTATAAATTTGCATTCTCAGCACAAAAGAATACAATTCCAGGATAACTCACTCCCAAAACATTAATAAATTTGAATAAAAGTGAAATAAACACAAATTATGAAATTTAAGTTTCATTATATATATATAGTTAAATGTGATTAGGAAAAACTAAAATATCAATATTGGCAAACTATAAAGTTGTTTTTTGTTTTGTTTTGTTTTGTTTTGCCTGTACGTAATATATAGCTGATATTCTTATTGCTAGAGAATATCTAAACAACTTTTTTTTTTTTTTCTCTACAATATAGGGAAAATATTTTCCACCTCTTTAGGTGATACTTCTTTACTATTGAGGCAGCAATTTGTGTTATAAAAACATCTTTTCCCAAAGGATAGCTTAAGTGAATGGTAATAGATTAACAGACAATTAAGTTCTTGGTTAAAGACCAACACATATTGGCATGACTAAAACATTCTACCACCTGTTCATATTTCTTTTTTTTTAAATGAGCATAACAAACTCAATCCAACTCCCAAAGGAAAAGTGTCCATACCAGAAATATCATCATAGCTGGCATTAATTGGCCTGTCTTTTGGCAGTTCCAAGGAAAAGCTAAATGGCATGAAGACTGAACTATCCCTCCATCCAGAGAGAAGTTAGCTTAAAGATGGTTTGGAGCAAGCCTGGTGTCTGCCTGTTGGTCTCATCTCTGCCTTTGTCAATAGAATGCAAACGAGCCTTCTCCTTCCAGATATATGAGTCTAAAAGCATTCAGTAAGTATTACTGCACATGAAAAAAAAAAAAAAAGCCACAACATTTTCAGTCTTTTCAAACTAAACAGTAGCTGGAATGACTAGTCCAGAATTCTTCAGACTCTCCCAAATGGTTTCATAAACTTCTGTAGCTTTGTTATTACATCTACTGATTACCATGGAAGTTTACTGGAGACTGAAAGCAGGTGTTTCAACTATGCTATTTCACATAAATATAGTGTCTTAAATATAATCTATGTTTCTTTGCTGCAAAATGTCCGAATTGTTAAGAACAGCAAAGATACATGTCTATAAAAACAGCAAATGGCTGCTTGTTTAAAATGGTGTCTGTGGAGAGTAAACTGAAGCCATAAAAATAAACTATGAAAATAAAATATCTGGTCAGCCACCATTCTGACACATAGATTAAAAAATAAAGAAAAATATTAGGACCAACATCAAACATTTAATAAGTGCAAGAGAGAAGTTACAGCTAGTTCCACAAACTAAATAAATAATAAAAAGGAAATGAAATAACAATCAACAGAAAAACTGGGGTTGTTTTTCTTAATATTTTCATTTATTGAAAAATATAAGGACAATTTACCATTTTCTCAGTATATATTCTTTCTATTCAGAAGTAGGAGAGCCTGTTCGGATGTAGGAGATAATGTGAAACTATCCAGTTTTATAGATTTTCTTTTTGATTAGCAGTCCCAACATATAAATCACAGAGTTATAAATTATGAGATTGAAGTAGTCATGATCATCAAATTACAGCTTCTGAACATCATTAACCATAGGATTCCTCCATATGTTTTATGATTCAAGTAGATCTTTTAGAGGAAAAACAAAATATTTTTTGTTATGAATAATAATAAAAAATACAGCGGTGGAAACTCTAGCTCAGCCCTAGAGGAACAGTTTGAACGGGAAATTATTAGAGCTTTTATGATTAATTAAGTTTTGATTGGTGATGGGAAAAAAAATGAATCTGAAGCAAAAATGTTCAGTTCAATCTTAGAACAAAACATATGGTGTTTCTCTATCTATATTAAAGAAATGGAGGCTGAAAGCTGCCAGCCTTGTATAATCTGTATTTTAGTCCTTGGCTAGAAAATAACCCTGGGGGATGATTTCAGCCTTTTTATTACTGATCTTCTAGCAGCCTGATCATATCAGAAGCTAGGAGGAAAGGATAAAGAAACTTTCTATTGATCTTTCCTTGCCCTTTAAAGTTGATCTTTCTTTCTGTCCCTAGGTTTGTTTCAATTCTATTTTCATTTCTATCAATTGTGCAATGCTGGAATTCTCTCCTGAGTCTTGATTACTTTTTCATAAGCATACACATGGCAGATGTGTATCATAACCAAAAGGAGACCAGTATGTCCCATCCTCACAGTCAGAAGGGATAGGGATCAATTCCATTAAGACACAGCATATTTCTTTTTCCAAGTGCAAACTCTGAACCATTCCAGCTGAATGTCTCAGAAACATCTTGTCTTAACTGGTCTCATGGATATTAGTCCTCTGTAGTTTTCCTGTTTTTTGTTGTTTGTTTTTAGAAAATATATCTAACTACCAAATATCCAAATGAAATGACTTACAACAGATACAGTTGTCATCAGCTTCTCATTCACTAGTAATTTTATTACTATTATTTAAAAATGCTCAATATTCGTTCTGATAAATTTAAAATGCATTCTGATATGAAAAAATAGAAATAATAATTTACAGGTTGTTTAGGAGACACTGCAGAAAAATGAAATAAAGGGGAAAGAAAGCCAAAATCAGATAGAGTAAAATAGACCAGAGAAAAATTCAGTAGGCAAATCAAATATAAAGCTAAAATTAAAAGTCTGAAAGGATGATGAAACACAAAACAGCCCCACTCCCAGGCTGCATCCTGGAACCAGGACTGTGAGAGGACTGTGAGAGAATACTCAAGCTCTGGCTGTAGAAAACTGTTTGGGAGTTTTTACTCAGGACAGGGAGCCTGAAGGTATGTCCAGCCTTGACTTAAAAAGAAAAATAAATAAATAAATAAATAAATAAATGACAGAAACATCCTTTTAATTCTCTTTGCTCTTTATCTCTTCTCTCTCTTTTTTTTTTTTTTTTTTTTTTTTTTTTCCTGAAATTACGGTAGGTTTGAGTTCAGAAATGCTGAAATAAACTAACTTCCTTTTTAGTCATTACAATGCTACACATCAATGTATTAGCTAAACTCTCTTCTCAGTTTAAAAAAAAAAAAAAAAAAAAAAAAAGTCTGAAAAAAGTCTGTATTCCAAGCAATTTCTAAGTATTTTTGTGCAGATGTACCCCAGTTTAACCCTCTTTTCTGGGCTGGCTTCATGGCATTTTGAGAGACATTTTGAGAAAAAGAAAGAGTATATTATCAAGATTTACAAAATCAGACAGGTGGTCAATGAGGTGGTCAATGCAAAACTGATTTTCACCAAATTTCACAGAACTAAAACTAGAGGGCTATCACTGACATTACTAGAAGATGTAATTAAATCAGACAAAATATTGTATTTTTTCTCAGTAGGTAGAAAACTGGTTGCAGGGCAAACACTATTAGTAGATTCAAAGCAGGGTTAGACATGAATAGAAGGTTCATAAACAGGTAATAGCAGGAGCAGGCAAGCATGTACATTTTATGTCTTTAATTCAATATGAATGTTGAGGAATACAGGGGGAATGGATTGCATACAGTGACCATGTCGTGCATCCTCCCTAAACTGCTTCTTTTCTCACTGTCTGTAAGGCAGACCAGTGATCTTAATCTTTCTTCCAAAACTGCAGAAAATACTAATAATTTGTCTGTCATATTATCTGGTTTTTATTTCAAACACAGCCAAAACTCAGAGGCAAATACTGCTGAAGTTTTAGGGATTTAAACTGTACCAAAACAAAAACAAACAAACAAACACCACACTTTTTTTTTTTCTTCTGCATTTTCCCAGACATTACCGTAAATGACAGGAATAAGAAACAGGACTTATAAATAACTGTCTTAGGCTTTCAACTAATATGATAAAATATTTAGCTAATTCAGTTTTCTTTTATTTTAGATTGCATGCAGTCTAGATTCTGCTCCTTGCTTCTGTCATCATCTGAATGTTGGAGGTAATTTATAACTAAATTTGTTTTACTTTGTTACTCATTTTAACATTTAAATTAGCATTGAAGTACCTGCTACAGATATATGAAATTCCCTGCCAATTGAGAACAGAATTACAGGGACAGTAACGCTGCAAACCTCCTGACTCTGTCAGTGTGTACTTGTAGGAAAACAAACAAACAAACAAAAAAAACTATTCATTTGCTCTGTCTTCTGTTTGCTTGCTTGCTTGTTTGTTTTTTTTTTTGTTTGTTTTTTTTTTGGTCTACCATCAATATATATGATGATCTGTATATTTGATGTATCATTCTGATAAGTTAAGTCTTGAACATTATAATCATCTACAGTGATTTCTGGGGAAAATAATCACAAATGATAATGCTATTTGGTGGTATCTTGTTTTCTCAGAACAAGTGCCTTATAGTGCAAAGTTAAATTTCTGAGAACTATCTGAGATTGGAAAGAAAGGATATACCTCCAACAGTACGTACTGATTGCTCCATTGTGATTGTCACTAAAAATACTTTACAAATTGCTTTAAGATGAAAGAACGTTTTTAGTGCATTTCAATTCTTAATTTCTAGTACAAAATTGTGAATTTAGATTTTTAGTGTTTTTGTGTGTGTTTGTTTTTTACAAGAAGGAAGCATATGCACTCTTAAATACTTTGGTCAAATGGTCAAATTAATGTCATATTCTGTCAAAAGTGTATTTGACTTGTATATTCTTTTTTATATAACTGATTATAATACAACTACTAGCATTATTTGCTAAAATCATTTTTCAGTAGACAAGACTTAATAATTCTTAAAGGCAGAAGAACAAATAAGCTACACCTGTAAACTTTATCTTGAATTTAATGTTTCAGTCTTTAGGCAAGTTGTCCAGAAGGGACTTCAGACTGCAGCTTCCTTGCATGTTTTATCTTCTGGCTACCTCATGGATTTATTGCTGTTTGTGTTACTTCAGCTGTAACCTGGACAATGCTGTCACTTGTGACTCAATAAATCTGTAGAGAAAAAGAGCAGACCTGTAAGGAAGAGTTCAGATATAAAAAGAAGTGAAACAAATAGGATGGAAAATAATGATTTAATGTTTTCCCATCACATTTCTCTATAGATTTAAACAGGGTGTATTACTATGGGTGACAATATAGGAATAGTTTAAATATATTTTTGAGGTAACTGTTCCAGAAGTTAGAATTTTCAGTTAGTGCTATCACAGTGAAAATATTGTGTTGTTGCCTGACATCTTTCCAATATTATTTTCTCAATTTGTATAAAGCCTCATTATTTAAATGCTTTTTAATTTTTTGTTATTCCAATAAAGTCAGAACATGAATTTAAGAAGATTACCGTCACCTAAAAAAGTTGGAAATAAGCTCAGTATATCATTGCTTAATTTGATTTTTTATTTTACTGTTTACGTTAGCATGAATAACAGTAAAGAGCATGAGACATGCATAAGTATTGCAATTCTGGTAAGTAAAGTCTTATCATACAGACAATGGCAATGCAGGATGCATTTTGAAGGTGTAAGTGTTGTAAATTATGCTGCCATACAAGAAGTGGAAGTAAAATGTACATAGGTTATTCACTGTTTCTTTTGTGACATTTGGCATTTGCTTTCTAAACATATTCTTCGTTTTAGTTCATTCTTATCTTAAAGTGAGCTAGTTTGATTAAACACTACCAGGAAGATTTTGTGTTCCACTGTTACAGAGCATATATACAAAGCTCTAAATATAATTACAAGGACATAGAGCAACATATACTTGCAGAAAAGCAAATGCTACATGCAGGTTTGGTAAAAGTTTGTAATCTAGACTCAGTTACCTTATAATTATTATTGGCGGTATTTCTTTTAGAACCTTTGATTTTTCTTTCCATTATTAGTTAAGAACAAAACAGAGACAACTTTTTAAGAAGAACGTGGTACTTTGAGAAAAAGATTTTTCAAGGTGGCCTTTTTATTTTATATATTTAGGCTTCTAAATTATTGTAAAAGATCTGTTTTCAGTGTTTTTGAAGGGGGGTGGAGGGGGGAGAAAGGAAAAATAACCCGGAGGTTGCATAATGATCTCCAACCCTCTCTACCTCAGGTGTATAATCAGTTAAGATATGGTTCAACGTACTTTAATAACCTTTTTTTTTCTTTTTTCCTCACTGTTTTATTTGTTTTTCCTTCTCATAATTAAATTCTTCACATTAACCCTATTATGTAGAAAATGAACCATTTTAGTAGTATCATACTTATCGCATCAGCAAACTACAGCTCATATTTTATTTCTTACCATGGTTTACCATCACGTTAGAACTCAAAACATTACATTTTACATCACCTGTGAAAAGTTAGTAATACTTTTCAGCTGTGAGATGATGCTGATGATTTAGTTGTAAACTACTTGGGACACCTTTCTTGTCTTTGCTGCTCCTGAAGTAAAGAATTTCTTTTGTATCTTGGATTTAATGTTTCAATCTTTAGGCAAGTTGTCCGGAAGGGGCCTGAGACTGTAGCTTCCTTGCATGTTTTATCTTCTGGCTACCTCACGGATTTATTGCTGTTTGTGTTACTTGTAACCTGGACAATGCTGTCAGTTGTGACTCAATAAATCAGTACAGAGCCTATCTAAGCCTATCATTTTTTAGTTTTAGTGGTGTGTGTGAGTGCGTTTATTTTTTTCTCTTCAAAAGCATTCATAAAATCAGTCAGGAGGGCCCTTCCCTAGTGAATGGAAATTATCACGACTTTTTCTTCTTCTTCTTCATATTTCTTAGAATATTTATTATTTTCTATCTCACTCAACACCAGGCTGTTATACTTTATGGAACTGAATACAACAGGGATAGAACCTGGTTTTAGAAAAGCTGATTTTTAGAGAATGTAGATTCATGAACCACATTCAGGCAAAGTAATAACAGCAATCAGGCACATCAATTAACTCTTCCCATAGAATAATAAGTAAATAAACAAATCCACACGACATAGAAAATGGTTTGGAATAAGGAATACTGAATTAGATAAAAAGAATATTTTATAAATATTTTCCATAAGACTTAAATAATAAAACCATAGAAGTGCTTAACTAACTCAAGAAAATAAGCAGTAGAAAATAACTTCAGAAGAATAAATAATTCAATACTATACTAAAATGTGTGTTATTGTAACCACAAATTAATTTATGAAATGTAAGAAAGATTGTCTTGCACTAGGAGTGTACTAAGATTGTCTTGTCATTCTGATTGTCATTCTTGTCAAACTGTACTAACTGTACAGATTTTTCTCTGCTTGTTTTAGACTTTGAGAAAAACAGTATGATTTCTGCTAAGTCTTGTTAAGTGGAAGAAAGACTATTGATTAAACTTGCCTTTTTGCTAGGGTGAATATTTGTCACATGAAGTGCTTCAGCACAAAAGATGTTGAGTAATTCTGCTTGCCAGGAGTACAAGGTCTCACTGAACAAGTCACATCACTACATCTTGAGGTTCATTAACAACAGATGATCTGTAAAAGAACCCAGAAGTTAGTTTTCTCTCACTTTTTTTTTTTTTTTTTCTGATGTATTATTTTTTATTATCTGAAACTATACTACTTCAGTTTTCATTGACTAACTGGCCTTTATAACTATAGCCAAACCAGGTAACTGGATTTTCCAGGTTTTCTAATCATGGATTTAGAACTGGCTCATAATTTTTATTTCTATGTTGCTGACAACTCTGTCTCTCCTAAATGTAATGGCAAAATACATGAGACTCAAGGGAAATGCAAGTCATAGACTTGATACACAGAAAACCACAAGAAAAAAAAAAAAAAAGCCACAAAACCCCTAAACACTGATCTGGTTATCTGGTTATTAATTCATTCTGAAGCCAGTTTGAAATGTGTATGATTTGTTGGAGGTAGGAGGGGAACATTTATGGATTTCATTCAGCACTTTGAAAATATCCTTATAACACTGTCAGTCATAGAATATGCTAAAAAATTATAAGTATATGTAGAGTACGGTAGGACATTTTCTGCAAATCCATATTATATACACATACAATTAGATATGTATGTAGTGTTTTTCTAATAGGCAGAGAAAACCAGTCTTGGGGAGCAGTTAGTTTTTTTCCTCTTTTTCAGTTGCTGACAGCAGAGGATGTGATTAAAAACTTGCTTTACTAATGTCACCTATTAGCAAATACCTAATTTACTTTATTTTGTGTCATAAATTGTGACAGATTCTACTGTGGATTCAGTTATGCACAGATGACCTCATTTATTTCTTTATCTGCAGCCATGAAATTCTGAGATACTACTGAGGCATCAGAACCGAGACTGGAATAGCCCCAGATTTTCAGTCCTCTGGACATAGTGAAGTCAGCTGAGGGATACTGAAGTTGTCACAGTGAAAGATGTGTTGTATCCACAGATCCATGTGACTCACTTCTTCAGTGCTTAGGCTGTGTGGACTTATACTCTCAAATCAACCTGGGGGTTTGAGAATCTATGGGGTTTGACAGTAGCCATACTTGCTCTTTGAAATTTGTACTGAAAACATGGCTACCACACACTTCCTGGTGACAATCTGAGTTTATCAAAAATCTTTATTGGAGATGAAGAAGAAAAGAAACATCAGGCAAGTAACACTGGTGTTATGCACTACATTTATTTGTGATGCTTGTAGAGATAGAGCTGCTGCCTGGACTTCTGTGGCATTCAGAAAAGTGCTAAAAAACAGAACATTACTTCTGTGCATTTCCTCTTGCATCTATGCAAATAACACTTCTGTTAGAGAGATTCCCACTTTTCTCTTGCTGAACAGTTAACTAAGAAATCATTTTTATCACATCAAAAGTTGGCAGACTGCAACTGAATTTTCTGCATATGGAAAACAAAATGTAAATCTAGCCATGATTATCGACCAGATGACTTCCAGAGGTCCCTTCCAATCTCAACCCTTCTTTGATCCACAGATTTAGTGGTAGAGAGTATTTTATTACCTGAAGTGAAGGTGTCTGTTTTAAAGTGATTCCTTCACCCCTAAAAGTTTTCACTAAGTTCTGTTCTCACATTGTTTGTATTGATCTTCTGTGGCTTTGTAGAGAAGGAAGGATGCTGCAGATTCCCTGCATCGGGTTATAGACGTTGCTGAAACCATATGTTCTTTGTGATACTTTTAGAGGAGTTACTGACTACTACAATTACTTTACTTCCTTTGGTATCACAAGCTACATGTGTCTAGCAAACCAGTAAGTTTGTCTGAGAAGTTGCCTAAGTAGCCTGGTAGACAAAAGAGGGGGAGGGAGAAAGGGAGTGAAATGAGTGCTTTGGGTAATAGATTGGAGAGGCAGTGTTTCTAGAATTGACTAGAAATCTCTGTTAAGTTTAACATGCTGCATCTGTGGTAAAAAGTTTAATATTGAGCTCAACTAGTAGGATTCTAACCTTCAAGCATCAAATGTTGTGAGGTCCTCCTACCTAGTAACAGAGCAATGATTGTCAAAGATGGGATAGGTCATGAAGTTAATTTAAACTCTTCCTCAGGCACAGCACATCACACTACAGATATTAGATATATTTCTTAGAGACTAGACAATTGGATTTTAATTGGATTATAATTGGGGGCAAGGGAGAAATTAAAAAATAAAATAAAATAAAATAAAAATATATATATATATATATAATCATAACACCTGGGAACCTTCATATAAATGCAAGATGGTGAGGGCAAGACAGCTGAAGCCTGTGTGGATGAAGGACAGCAGTAAAGTGGTGAAAATGTGATACAGGTGCTATCATGGCTTGGCAGTGAGTTGCAGGATGAGGATGAGGTTTCATCCTGCTGGTGGCCATGTTACGTGGCTGCTGTACATTATCCACCCTGTTGTTTGTCACAGGGTCCTGAAAATCACAATTTGATGTTTCTGTAGTAAAGATGTGAAACAAGTATCAAAAAGGTGGAGGAACTGAAGATGTATTAATTTTTGCTGATGGTCAGGTATGTGGTTGATTTTCTTTGGGGTGCTAGTTTTGTTTTCTTATAAGTTTTCATGCTGTTTGGGTTTGTCACCTCTCTCCTTCCCTGTTACCTTTTTGGGGATGGACTCTGGTTGCAGGCAGATGTTACTTGCTCCTTGTTCAGGCTTCTGAACTGGGAAGAAAGATGTATGAGGTTCAAGGCAGCGTCATTTAAAAGTTGCAGTTCTTAACAAGAAGAGAAAAATCACGTTGTTACTTTTCTGTGCTTTCATCCTTCTGTTCATAATACTCCTGTATAGATAGCCCATGATGAGTATGAAATACATTCTTACTATAGTTCTTTCTATATATCTTTGTATTCTTTTGGAGAAAGATAATAAGAACAAATAAAGTAGAAGAAATAATTTAGGTAAATGAATATTTCGAAGACTATTTTGTGGTTATTGGGAGTTCTGCAATGTTCTTTCCTATCCCTTACTTCTATGACTGTTGTTTTCTTTTGTTTGTTTACTTCATTCCATGAAATCATTTTAAGCTATCATTCCAGTTATTTTAAATTAATTATTGGAATGTACCTGGAATAGAGAATACAGTTGTTGAAAAATAATCATCCTGAAATGCCATGAATTACTGCATGCTACCATAGCTGGTAAAATAAATAGAATCAGTACATCAGGATGAGAGAAAATGTTTTAGAAAGGTGCTTCTTCTAGGATTAATGACTTGGCTACAATATCAAAGATAATGAAAAACAAACCTGTGGTTGTGTCAGGAATGTGCTGTAAACAAAAGATTTGGTATTTAGCTGCTTATTTGATTCTCTGTCTTTACACTCTCCACTTCCTGTTTGTATTTTAAGTGCTGAAAACTATATCACCTCAGAGCAGTGTTGGGTAAGGTGGTTTGACCAAGTGAATTGTTACTTCTATTTAATTAATAGTTACTGACCAGAATGATAACTATAGGACTGGGATAAAAATGGCTTGCATGCTCTTGTGTCTGTGAGGTTAGTAATTTGTGTCTCTTGTAATCATGTCTTCACATTGTGTTTTACTGGAAAACACAAAGTCCGTTTTAATTCTTCTTGTACTGTACACTGAATAAGGTCTTTTTTCCTATATTTTCCCTTCTACTTTTAACCTGATTTTGACTTCTGAACATTTTTCTGTATTTATTCATTTCCTTTTAAATAGATTAGGAGGGGGACAGGGATATGGTAGAGAAGCGAGGGGATTTATTAACATATATCATATAACTGTATTCTCTCATTAATGGCTACCTAAAGAAGCTGTGCCATACCTGAAGGTTAATTAATTGTCAGTGGACAAGTCCTCAGTATTGTGGAATATGTCAAAAGCATGATATGAAGAACTGAGTTGCTTTGTTTATGCAGTAAATATTTCCGTGAATGTACTTTAATTGCAAGTTGCATAAGGAAAGAAAAATAATCACTTTCTGTGAAATTCTGTATTTCTTTTGAAGATATTCATGCTGATTCATCTTGTGGGCAAGCTGTGAGTTGATTTGTTCACCCATCTCATGTGTGTTTGAGAATGCACTGTATTTGTGTACTTGATCTGAAACATTCCAACATGTGTGGCTTTCCTTCTGAAAGAAACAAGGATAACTCCTACAGAAGGATGAAATCTTACAGTAAAGGAACAATAATAAATAGAAATTTGTGTAATTTATTCAGAAAGCATTCATTTTATAAACTTATTCTAAATTGTTCTCTCATGTCACTCAAGAAACAACACGTTTTCTGAGGATAGCAATAATTCCCCACACACACATGCACACCTTGTGAATGAGTGTATCTCTTGGCTACTGCAAACTTATTTTGGCTGCTAGTAAACCCTCAATTCAATCCTGAGAAGCAAAAGGCCTTTAGTTTATCAACTAGACCATGCCTAAATCAAAAGTATTAAAAAAAAAAAAATGTGTAAATGAATAAACCAGAAAGAACTTTTTTTTTTCCCTTTTCTGTCTGCAAGGTCAACTGCTTAATCATCTTCCAGAGATTATGAGTTCATTACTGCCCAGTGGGCCTGCCTCTCATTGCCCTCAACCTTATGTAGTCACTTAGCTGTACAAAATAAGTAAAAAAAAAAAAAAAAAAAAAAAAAAATGTTCTTATTTCACACCAATTCTATAACAACATAAATGAGTACTTAAATTACAGGTGAAAGTGAGATTATTTTTTTTTTCCATCATGACAAGCTAGTACAGCCTCAGTATAAATTCAGCAGCCCTTCCCCTTTCCTTCTTGTTTTTATTTCTTTGTGTAGGACTGTTTTATGGAAGAAACACTAACGTGAAGTGTTAAATTCTGCACAGGTAAAGTTGAGTCATGCTGACAGGTAAGAGTATACAAGTGTAAAAATGGAAGGTGTTTCTCTTCATGCAGAAGAGGGAGTTGCTAGTAGAGTACAGCAAAAAAAAAAAAAAGTGCTTTTTTTAAATCTCATTTTGGGCCAGACTAGCTGATGTCTTCAGTGTAGTCGTTGTTAAGCTTTTTTGTAATGTAAGCAAGGCCTTTTCACAGGGAATTTACTACCTGACTGAACTCTACAAACCACTCTTCTGATGAATTAACTTCTCAAAGCCAAATTCTTTTAATATGCAGTTCCTTATCATTTTGTCATTGCAACCTACAGAGAAGGTATTCTAAATACTTTTAGTAACTTAATTCCATCGATATTTTCCATAAAACTAGCTACTTCTCATACAAGTTAATCAGTTCTGATCTTGTTTTCTCTTAACTGTCCTAGGGCAATGAACACGTTTCTCTGTGGCTAGAAGGAACTGAGAGGAAAGTGTTAAATCTGCTCATCTTTCACCAATTTTTTATACTCCATCCTTTTTTATTTTTTCTTTTTAGTATCCAAATCATAAATCTGTTCTGCTCATTCTCTAATGTAACTTGTAAGCTTGATATGTAGGTGAGGTGAAAAGCACATTGCAAATCAGTTGTCAGCTGAAGTGAAGTGGGAAGGCAGATCCCAAAATGCACTCAGGTCTTTGACCTGCTTTGATTGACACAGATACGCATGACTGATGCTGTGGCAGGCTCAGCAAGCCATGAAGTAGTTTTATTTTAACTAGGGAATTGTCTGTGTCTCAGCGTTACTTACATGCTGTGTGTCTATGAATAAATATTTTTGAGATTCTACGTAAATGGTTCAGCCTTTACAGCTGAACTGAGACTTTTGCTAATGTTATAACTGAAGTCTCAACTCAGTCTGAATTTAGTAATATCTATAAAAGAATATTTATAAAAGGTGTAAAAGGCAACTATAAGAGGCAAGTAAACAGCGCTGGGTGTGCAGGTAGTCTACGCTCCACCAACACACACACACAAACATCAAACATTCTAAATATACAGAACATTGCTTTTACATACTAAACCCGAGTACGCCTATACAGTCAGAAAAGGTAACAAACAATCCTTTGAGTCTATTACTATCAATGTCCATGACTGGGGGAGCATAGTTGGTCTGGTTAGAGTGCTCCCGTATCTTCCATGACTTGTACCAGTCTCCATTTTCCATTCTTTTTCTTTATTACAAACACCGGAGAATTCCAGGGCTAGTCGTGGTAACAATATGTCTTGCTTTAAGTTGTCAAGCAACTCGGTCTTCGGGTCTCGTGCATCCCACTCTTCCCGTATCGAAGCGAAACATCCCTCTCCTTTTCAAGGCCAATAGGGCCTGGATCAAAAGGCACGTCCAGCTCAGCAGGGGGCGCAACAGCAAAAGCCTTCGATGGCTGTAGCAGCAGAGGGGCCCATGGCGTAGCAGAAGGATCAGCAAAGGAGCCCGCAGCTCCCTCACTATCTGGCAAACCACACGTTTCTGACTGTGGGCCCACAGGGCTTTTTAAGGCCTCAGAGGTTGCTCGCCAGGTGCTGAGCAATCCCGCCGCTACCTTGTCGTTTTTGGTAGCAGTCCCACACCTTGCCCTCAATTTGGTCACATATTTCAGGATCATAAACTAACTGATTGTTAATATGGAGAATAAACTGTAAGGTTACCAGGACAGTCTTTGTTTCTAGAGCCCTATGATTCCCCATAACGTGCAACTGCTTACCAGCGAGGGGCAGTTGTGTGCGTGGGTCCGCTTCTCTCAGCTTGAGCTTTTTTCCAGTGACTTTCTGTACGAGCTTCTGTGAGCGGTTTGCTGAGTTTGGCCGAACCTGTCTTGATGAGGCGATCAGTGTGCCTGTTCCCGTCCTGGTCTCCATTCTGCTAGCCTGTTTCTTTTCATTCCTTTCTACTTCGTTATCGATGACATAACTTCATCGTGTTGTCTTTTTTTTTTTTTTTCTTTATCTTTGGGGCAGGCTCCCCTCTTATACCCTTCATCCCCACAGCAGTTCTTTTCAAAACAACCTTTCATTGGTCAAGCAACTTTGAATATAACAACAACGGCACACACACAGAAACTTCCATGCCTTGACGGCTGGAGCACAAGCAACCTGAGACTGCATGGAGTCTCCTGAATCACCCTTCTTTGTTTCCTCTAAACTCTTTTACATTCCTGATGGCCTCATCGTTAAGCGTCTAATCTTATCATCAACCACGGGACTTTCTGACCCCCATGGCCACACTCCCAAATCTCCCACTTCTTTATTAATATCGACCACTTTCTCGACACGAATTACCACTCCATATATAACACTAAGATTGCAGATCTGTGCATGTTGAACACTGAAATATTAAATGTGGGGATATCCTAAATGTGTGAAGACGTGGTAGCAATTCACTTCTTTAACACTTAAACGGACTAAACTCAGTGCTCATAAAAACAAAAACTCTACTGTTTTTGTTTGACTGTAGACAATTACTGAAGTACTGACTGGACACAGTTTGAGCAGCTCTTGTCTGTGTTAGGAAACAGTGGATTTCTCCCAGCAGTGTATCCTGTAGCATTAGCCTGCTAATCCCAAAAAATCCCTTTCCTCTTGTACACACCACATGATGGTATTTCGGGCTTATCCTGTACCATTAAGGTGATTAGGATACCTGCTATTGAAAACTGTTGTTCAGAGTTTGCAATAACCCTAGAGGGAAGTGGCAGGAATATAGCAGTGAAATAGAGGGAAGAAAACCAAGCCATTTGTTAATACAGCATTTCAAATATAGCAGATGAGTTCTTGAAACGTTTAAGCATTTTTAGACAGCTGCAACACCTCAGCTATTAAATACTGCTCCCTTACTGAAACATGCTATGTGAGTGAGAACTATTAACACAGGACTTACAAGCTTTTTAAAAGGATATTTTACTTTTTATAGAATGTCAAAACAGGTCACGTTTACTTATTAGCTTTTGTGTTAGGGTAAGTTTTCTACTTTTTTGTTTGTTTGTTTGTTTGTTTTAAAGCTATCCCTTAGCTACATTGTACATTAAAGTGCTGTTTTATTTGAACAAATACTTTCTCAGCTTAATCCTTTCTCTACTCGTGTGTACGTATGTATGCAAAATACTTAAGCAGTTAATAGTTCACT
Organism: Anas platyrhynchos; assembly: GCF_047663525.1. Classification (NCBI taxonomy): domain Eukaryota; kingdom Metazoa; phylum Chordata; class Aves; order Anseriformes; family Anatidae; genus Anas; species Anas platyrhynchos. The sequence continues at coordinate 41,408,261 of NC_092590.1, forward strand.
GTCTATTATATTTTAATCGTTTTCAAGCATGACCATTTGAAATTCCTTCAAACTCTATATGAGGTAAAGAATCTATGATATTTGGGGGAAAAAATGTAGGTATGGATAAACTTTTGACAAAGCTGTCATTCCATATCTTTCCTAATGTTCACCAGAATCTTGATAAATCTATTTCTCCAGTCATCAGATAAATCAAAGATTTATGAATGATGGCTGTAAGTAGTGCCCTAATAGTAGGTATTTCCTGTAATTGTAGCTCCAAATTCTGTACTCCCACCAACATCTGTGCTGGGTGGGTGTGTTGCTGGGATACCTTTATCTGCTTCACTACTTGCTTGTGTCTCCTTTTGTACCTCTTCTCAGACTTTTTTTTTTCCTTACATTGTCTCTAATCTCTCTGCCTTTTGCACCTTGTCCAATTCAGTTACCTTTTCTGAACATCTTGTGCTGTCTCCAAAGCTTGCTTGGATTTTTCTTGAACTTCTTACCCTGCTTCTGCCTTGCAGACCTGCCTGTGCTCTGCTCACATATCACTTTATTATCTCAGTATTGAACATCTTTTGAAAGGTGCAATGCTGTCTAAAGATAGTCTTCACCAGCCAATCTATCAGGTTGAGCAGTAAAGATGGCTTAGTAAAAGCTATGAACTTGATAATGATAAATGTGTTGTCCTATTCATCACAATAAAAATAAAGCATTGCCCTGGCTTGCTGATAGGGCAGTGTATGTACTGTGAAGAGCAATATTGTTCTATGTATGTCATTTCAATGTATTCAGGGCTTTTATTTAATAACTAACTGAAAATAAACACAAGCATGGAGGCTGAATACAACAGATTCATGCAGTTTCAAAGATATAATTAGAACACCATAGACAGGAAATTTATTATTATTAAAATCAGTTTAGAAACTGCTTTTCTGTACTAAAGTGCTAATTTGTATTTTTATGGCTTGATTATGGCTACTGTGAAGAAATCCTAAAGCTGAAAAGCATTAATTGTCACAAAACTAAGACTAAAGCTTAATATTTTAATTTTAATGTGTTCAGGGCAGTTTAGTGCTGTTGAGTTCTCCATATTTCTGTATATTTTAAGCAGCTGAAGGATTCTTTGAAATTAGGAAAGGCTAATTGGTTTAAATTTAAACAAGTCTAATGAGTAGGGTGTGGACTGGGGTTTAGAATATCAGACATCAATTTCTGCCACCTTTTTACTGTCCTCTAAGTTGTTCTATGTGAATTTCTAACCTTTGTTTTCCTTGACTTTTCTACAGTTTGAGTGGGCTCTGTAGTTGATGTACTTTCCAATGTGTTTGCAGGACTCCACACTGCTGCGATAATCTTAGCATCTTTTAGAAATATGGAGAAAATAATGTACAAATGGAAACATGTTCACATGATAGTGGTGTTAGTTCCCTATGTACTTGTAATTTCTCTCTCTTCCTTCACCCCCAAGCTATTTTTCCTTAAAGACTGTACTAGACAGTTTCAATGTCATGCAACCATCATGATCTTTAAAGAAAGAGGGAAATATTATAAATAAACTTTATTTTTGATAGTGAAATTCAAAACTTCCTCAAAGGTTTGTTTAAAAAAAAAAAAAAAGAAAAATCAAAAAACAAACAAAAAAACTAAAAACACAAAATTGAACGTCTACCACAACATGTTCCTGTTTGTGACTACAGCTGACCATTTCATGCAACTGAAAATCTAACTTTCCAGCACAACTTCATATCTTCAAAGAAACAGAGAAATCGAATTTGGAGCCTGCATTTGTATATGATGTGCACACTTCCTTCTGTGATTAAAAAAAAAAAAAAAAAGACAGAGGTGTTTCATAGTACATAGACAATGTATGCGGTGATTCTTTCATAATTCTTTTATGGCCTGATACCTTATTGGCTTTACAGTAGAGGTAAAAGATCATGATGTTGTGATTTTCAAAACCAGGATCATAAGGAAAAAATATTTCTAGTACATTTTAGAAGCTTGTTGTTTTTTTTTTTTGCATACACAATATGCAAAGTTATCAGCTTCCACAAGGTCCTCTTTGACCTCCTTCACCTTTGCTCATTTTCAAGTCAAAAAACCTTGTCTAGTAAAATCTGATATTTCATAACAGTAAATGCTATTTTCTCTCAGTTCATAGGTTTTATCTTCCTCCCCAAACAATGATATTTACAGAAATAAAAAATGGCAAGCTAGAACTTTTTAATTTGTTTTTCCTTTTAATAGTATTAATATTTGCATAAACAATTGCATTGTTCTTGAGTGGTGAAATATTATGGCTATGGGTTAATTGTGGGGGTGTGTCTTAGGTTTTTGGAGGGAGGAGAGTCTGTCATTTTTATTTTTTACCAAAGGAAAAACATTTTAAACAGGTTACTGTTTTGAGAAGTCTTTATTTGAGTTTAAATTTCTCAACAAGAGCCTCTAGAAACACCAATTTGTCTTTTCCTTTTAATAAATCAGACTTTGCAGGCTGGGTTTACTGCTAAAAGTGTGGAAATATTTAATGTTCGTTTAAAATTTGCTTCAGGCAGCTTCTGTGAGGTTTATCTGCTTGTGTAAAGAACAGCAGAGCATTTGGAATAAGCAGTGTTACTGTAGTGTGTGTGATACAGAAAGATTTCAGCTATATATATCTTCATTTTCCCCTGGAGCTTCTATCAGATAAGTAATGTTTGGGATAAAGCTAGGTGGAAGAATAATAATAAACTGAAAAGTTATTGTTTACCTCTTTGATCAAAACCAATTATATTTTGTTCCTTAAAGGTTTAATTAGCTCTGATTTTCTTTGAAATTAAAAACAAATTGTTCTGTGGTAATAACCTCCAGACAGTGAGTGACTTGATGGAATGTGTTAACTCTGTTCTTATAGATATTAAGGGATATTTTACAACTGAATTATACTAAAGCATTTCCCCTCTCTAATATCTTGAAATTTTACCAGAAAAAGTGTAGTCAGGTTAATGACAAATATTTCAATTGCATACCAGTCTCTCCTTAGTGCAGATGGGTTCCAAATTATAAAAATAGCTCACTAAGAGGGTTTATCTGGAGATATTATTACTTTGATGAGGGCTGAGCAGAACAGAGCTGCAGGCATAAACACTCAATTACCTGAGCAGCCTTTGTCCACCATTATTTTCAGTTTGAGCCAGAAACCTTGTCTTTGATAACTCATAACCCATCATCCAGTCTCTTTAGTTGTATGAACCTAAGGGGAGAAATCAAACCTCATCTGAAAAGTTAAATAAAATTATATATACATTCATTATTTCTGACTCATATGTAATCCAGGCAAACTTTCTCACTCTGCTAGAATTTCTTTGCTGTGAAACTTTTGACCAAATTTTTCAGTCTGTTGGAAATTTGGTAAAGGTTTAACGTGTCATTAAAATCTGTATCCATTGAAATTAAGACTACTTTTTTTTTGCACAGAAAGTGAATGCAAAGTTGGTAATAAAAGTACCTTCTATTAAAGAAGATTGCTTATGTCAAAAATGGATGCTTTAATCTGACTGCCTTTGAGCTCATTAGGGTTCATCAAATTTCAATATATTGGAAGCTAAGGGGAAAAATCATCTTAAATAATGTCTAACACTGTAAAAAAGTTAGCAAAGATTAGTCTATATGAAAGTTGCATATTCTGGAAATGAACAAAAAAAATGGTTTGAGGTTAGAAAATAATTTGAAGGGAAAGATTAACTGTTAAGGCTTTTTGAGATTAAAATTAATTTATCTAATTTCACTTGATTAAAACCTACTACCTATATCATGCTTCATCACAGGTGTAATGCTAGAGCTAGACAGAAGAGGAAAGATCTCTAATTATTCCTTATTTCTTCATGTTGTATTTCACTACTTGTTTTGACTCATACCATGTACTCGATATTAATATTTACAAAATGTAATGATATATTAGTGTAGATTCCAGGATATCCATTACCAATAAATAAAAATATATCAATATGTATGAGGTTTGTCATGGTTTACTCTAAATTGTCAATAAACAACTGCCTGTTAGGTATATTTCAGACTAACCAATATTAATATCCAGGCTGTAGAAAGGACCATGTGGCTGCAGACTGCTGGAGGTGATGGTGATGGGTGCATGCTGATAAGACTGGTTAAGAACTGGAGGGTACTATCATAACTTAAACAGCTGGGTTTTGGTTAGCAAGATCTAATACCATGTAGAACGTTTCTTGATTGAATGTGGTTACAACTGTCGCGTTAAGGGATGTAGCTGATTAACCATTATGGGCCCGGTCGGATTCAGGGTACTGAACTATCACAATCATAGACTTCACCAATAACGCATTAACCGTTAGGGGTCCAGTCGGGTATTCACCAATAACGCGTTAACTGTTAGGGGTCCAGTCGGGTATTCACCAATAACGTGTTAACCGTTCATTAGGGGTCTGGTTGGATTCAGAACACTGAACTATCACGGTCACAGATTCACCAATAACATATAACCACCCTTACCCTAGTCGCGCTTAATGAGAGCTGTAACAATACAATCAAGTGTGATTTATTACAGCAACAGGTACACAGGTTCTTTAGATTGCCAGTGATAGTGACTATCTGCAAAAGCAAGCTAGCATGCATGAAATACACAGGCGTCACAGGTACACAGCCTAGAAATTAATGCGTTAAAAGGATCAGAGACTCTAGAAAGATTTATAACCAAGTGTTCAAATCTCACCCAAAGGTGTCCCAATGTGAGGGGAAGAGAGTCTCAGCCCGTTGACTGATCCCAGGAGTAAGGACGTCCTAAGGATGTTGTATTCCCTCGGGGTGGTATCTTCCCTCACATCCCCTCTCTCTTAGGCCAGTTTATATTTTCTATCTTCAGGTGGAGCTTGAGTGACTCTTGTCAAGCATATCTTAGTTATGATTGGTGAAAAGTTCTCCTGTCTCCATTTAAAATAATAGGCTCTGAGAAATTCAGAGTGCATGCTCAGTGAGGGGTGGTCACATCTTGGAGGCGGGTAGCTTTTGGGATGGAGGTGTGTTTTGCTCTAGTGGAGCAAAAGTACACTAGCATACAGCATTTGTCAAAACATGATAGGTCCTTGGCTCAGGGTAGCAAAAAGTGCAGCTTATCGGTCTCGGTGTGCACAAGAACAATAGAGTCCTCACCTGGTCACAGAGCTTAGCCGTGGTGTCTCCACTCCACTCTACGCTCCGTACTGTTCCTTAGAGCTAGCACACCAGGTTTCCCCAGCGGGATAGCATCTAAGGTTGGAAGCCTAGGGAACGCTCAGGTAATGCAGCTATGCCCTACCCTGAAAGCCTCTTCAATGCTGTACATTTTCTTTAAAATGTGAATGTTAGTTTTATTTTCCTAGTTACTTCAGGCAATTGCACCACATACAACACACAAATATTTCCCCACCCAAGTTCCCACTTTATCTATTGGGGCAACACATTTCTCAAGTATGTTGGATTTTACTGGTGATTAGGGAAAATACTGCAATGAATTTAATAAATTAATCGTTCATACTCCCCACCCCACCCCTTTTATTCCTTATTTTCACTTAATCACTCTATGCTCTGCTTCTTGCTCAAACTGAAATACCAGTACTGGAAGGAATTACCTTCTACATCTTCCAAGTGAAAGCGCTTGGACTAGCTGGTGTTTTGCATACTGCTAATGTAGAAACAGAAAATACCTTCTCTGCACAAATGATTTAAGGATGTCATTCTCCTATTGCAAGTTCAGAAATGTTAACAATTGATAGCAATGTTAACATTCTTCTTTTAAGAAAGAATTAAATTATTAAATAATTATTAATAATAGTTTAATAAATTATTAAAGAATTTTAAAAATGTTAATTGAAATCTAATTGAAAAATTAGATTGTTGTTTGTTGTTTCTAAGAGGAAAAGTTTGCTGGGGCTTGGCATATGTTTCATCTCACAAATGTTTAGGGTAGGTGAAAATAGGAAAAAATAAAAATGCATCTCTTGTGTTACTCATGCTGATAACTTAGGTCTGGAGACCTTGATGAGGTGTTTATGCTGTTAATGTCTATGCTTAAAATGCATCCTGTTTCTGAGATCTCAGAGTAAGAAAAAGGGACATAATTGGGATTGTCCTTGCTGCTGTAACTTTTTTTGATGGACCACAAACAAAAACACAAGGCCTCGTTGCGCTGTACATCTTCTGTATTATAGAAGGTAAAAATAAAATAATCCAGAGTATGTTGAATTTAGTATTCTGTTGGATGCAACTGCCCTTAAAAATTGTTTTTCACTCTAGGTTTGTGCCCATGTTGTGAGGAACTCAGTCTTTGTCCAAGATGGCTTAAGAATGTTCCCTTAAAAGAGCAATTAGATCAAAGTATTTGAAGGGATTCTGTGAAGTAAATTTTTTATTTTATTTTTTTTTTAAACCTAAGTCTGCATTACAAGGTGTGTCAAGTTCCAAAAGGTTGTTGTTTATTCACAGTGGAATAGATATCAATCATAATTCACCTGTGGGAGCTGAGCTGTAGCTGTGACATGGTATGGAAAGTGACTGTGGAGTGGGAAGGAGGAAGTCTGAGGTAGAGGCCATGCAAGTGACTTCTTTGACATACACAGGTGTGTGACAAATGTGATGACAAAGCATACAGTTCACATTCCAAAAAGGCTTGGAAATAATCTGTAATACGCTTCATGTTTTCTCTGGGAAGCTACTTCATACTGTGTTTTGTTTATTTATTATGATGATTGTTAATGTTTATACATATCATGGGTAAAGCAGAGATTGTTTTTTGAATACTCAGTAATAAAGTTGATTTTTCCCCTAAAACAGAATCAATCCAATATATAGAAGATCTTTTATTTCTGGCATGGCTGCTATCTTCAAATGCCATATACACGTATGACCTGGATAAAAATAGTAAGTGTATATATAGTTTTTATCATATAAGTCCTTTCAGCGTCTTCCAGAGATAAGAAACATTTGTCACATTTTGAAGAGGTTTTCATTGACAAAGGCTTCAATCATGCAGAAAGCTGTTTTCAGATTTCCATAAAACAAAGCAGACACCATTTACATGATAAATTGCTCCCAGACAAGAATCTTAGCTGACTACCCAAGTGCTTGATTCTGTTATCACTGATTTGTCCTTCAGTTTTCAGCAGAATGAAAATGAAGGACTTGCAACTAATTGTGCCAGGAAAACAGAGCTAATTTGCTCATACTGCCAAAAAAATAAATGGGTTGTAAGTCATTAGAGTTGAGCGTAAATCATATCCTATACAACAACAAAGAATTATTAATGGCTATACTGTCCTACAAAGAGCCTGAGGGTGATACTTTTGTAGTAAAATTACATCTTGAAAGGTCGAAGACTTTTTTTGTTACAGCATGAGGGCATGTGCTTCTACAGGTATCTGAAAACTATGTCTTCCAACAAAAGCTATGAATATATACTATTTTTAATCAGTAACAATCAAAAGGAGGAAATAAAGTCTAGTTATATAAATGTTTTGGAGGTCCTGTTTTTATGAAACTTTATGACGATGATATCAGGAACTAGATAATTTTAAAAACTTTAACCCATTAAAAGGCCAAGTATGAAACTAATTGATACTTTAACTAGTATAATGGTGAAATACTAATCTATTTTATGTACATTTTTATCTATTCCCAGCCAGACTGACAATTCAGAATATAACAGTTGTTGAGTAAGCAGGAAAAAATCTGACCTTCACTGAGAGCTCAATCATACGCTTCTTAGAGACACTCTTTTTTCTTCAAAACTGTTTTGGAATAAAATTAAAAGGATTGTGACAGTGACATAGACATTTCAAGCTATTTTGGTGCATTTAAATATTTTTCTCTGTAAGCAAGTATTATGCATAATGTTAGCTGTGCCTTGTTTTATGATTGTCTGCTCTTGTGTTTTACTCTCTCACCTTTTTATTGTTTCAAGAGTTTTAAAAATGTTTAGAATAACTCTGCCACTTCCTATATTCTTCATTATTATTTCTGCTTTTTTTCTCAATTTCTGTTGTTATAAGTGTGATTTTTTTTTTAAGAAAGAACATTAAGACTATAGATGGAGCAATACTATTAACTTGCATGTGATCAGTGTAACTTTTGTCTGTATAGTTTTGTATACGTAGACTTGTATTCTATTGCTAACCAGAAGACCCTGGAAGATGGTTATGTTATGTTCTCATTTTAAAAATAATAATTAAAAAAATAAAGGTAAAAGATGAATAATATAGAACAAGGAAGGAGAACTAGAATAAAAATGAAAAGATGTAATTTCATTAGGTTCATAAGCAAAACCACTCAGTGGTTCCACATCATTTATTACTGTTCCAGTCTTTATTAATGTGCAGCCTAAATAGTTGATTTTGACTGTTTTTTATTATTACTTTTTTATTTTTCCTTCCTGATTTTCTTATAACTTAAGGATCTCTGATTTCATTGTATAAACACTGATGGGCTGCATATGCAACTTAATGTGAAGTTATCAAGCTTTGGGGCTAGTATGCTAGCTTCAAGGCCAAATTCGAGTCCTTGCTCAGTCTTACTGAGTAACAGGTGAAAGGAAGGATAGCAAGTATAGTTGTTGGTAATAAAAATTGATATTCAAACCAAAGGGATTTCTGCTTTAAATTCAATCAATGTGGGATTAGAAGGAAAAATCTGTGTTAGAGAAAATGTACCTAACTTCCTGCTAGTGTTCTACCTTCTACATCATCTCACAGCCCATAAACAATGATATGGGAACTAGAGCTTGTACTGCACATACATTTTTAATTAATTTTGTGAGTAGTATTGCCTGAAATTGTTGTATTCAGTATGTTAATTAGTTAGAATGCTGATAATCAAATTTGATCGTAAATTTCACCACAAATGATACCTAAACTACTTCAGATTAAGTATATTCATTATCTTTTTTATTGTATTGTTATACCTATTGCTCCTTATCTTAGCCAACCCTTCCCCAATACTTTCTGAAGCTATGTATTAAATTCTATTTCTTATGTGAAAAGATCAGCTTCTTTCAAAGAACTTTAAGATGGTTTAGAGCCCAAGAAAAATATTCATTAGGACAAGAATTGTCAGGTGGATTTTCTATGTTATAATGACTTCAAAACATATTTCAGTTAGTTATAAATGTGGATAATGTTTTTGTAACAGTCTGGTATCTACTGTGAAGTCCTTCAATGAATCTTCAGGACAAACTCTTAAAAATAAGCAGAGCTTTGTCTAACTAGGGAAATTGACTACAAAAGGGGATGAACAAGTTCATGTATTGCAAAGTCAGGTTTGTTTGTTTTTTCAGCAGTCACATGTCCACATACAGTTGATAAGATCATAAATTAATGTGTGAGGAAGGTTTATAGATGCCTGTTGAAAAATTGCACAGAGTATCAGGAAGATTTATAGTATAGTATTATAGTATTGATTCTCTTTCTAGATCTGGATAATATAGGATATATGATTTCACCTAACCTTTGTTATAATATAGATAGTAATAGCATGCTACATGTAGATAATGTATAGGCATAGGTGTGGTTGTGAAATTTGAAGTAAGACTCTTTTCTTCCATTCAGAATTAGGATTTATTCAGAAGCTGTAATTTAACGTAACATCAGGTCTCAAAATTCCCAGAATGCCCTTAAAAGTAATAGTAAATTACGGTTTATTTTACTTTCATAAAGATAATTCTGGAAAAACAAAATCCATAAAATAAGAGTTCTTCCTTCTGGAAGCACCAGAAATAGACTGCTAAACTTAAGTGTTTTGCAGGGTCAGAGTACAGCAGACAACTTACTTTTGCTCAGAAAGCAAGTTGTGGGGGAAAGCATGGTGGGAGAAAGAAATAAAAACAGGAGGAAGAATCTGGGCAGTGGAATGAACACTTGATTAGACTTCTTCCACCAAACTCTGGGACAGGAATTTTTGAGCAGTGACACTACACAGCTGTAGAGGGAAACGTGAGTTGCTAAAGGAGATAGTTTAGAAGGAGCAAGTCCTACTTGCCTCAGCCTGAACCTATAGTGAATATGAAATCAGAATGGTGAGATGAAAGAAAGAGGGAGGAGAGTATTCTGTAATGTTTAATAGATGCTCTAGATACACTGAATATCACAGCATCACTTTATTCATGGTAGCCCAGTTTAGTTCACTGGTGCTTTGCATAAGAAACTGTTTACCTCATAACAGTGCTGTCTAAACAGGTAATAAAAAAAATGTTTGTGTAGCATGTTTTAACGCTGCACAGAGAAGCAATAGATTGTTGTAGCATATGACTAGATGTATACACTTCTATATGTTGGTGTATTTCATATGTATGCAATAGTTTTACTGTGACAGATAAAAACAAAACCATAATGATGAGGACAAAATTGTATAAACAATTTTACACTTCCCATCTGAAAAAGTCTTTTCAAAAATAATCTAGAATTCCCTGTGTAAGTATACAGATAAGCTAGTTGTATCAGCTGCTTTTAGTCCATCTAGGTTGAGATGCAGTTATCAAACATCTTGATTTCCCATTTCTCCACTGAGCCTTCAGTTCGTGATTTTTCTCTGCCATCTGGCAGAGATAGACTTGAAAAAGAAGCTTAGATCAAAATTTCTCTGTATTTAAAAGAAGCAGTTAAAACCCCTATTTTCTGAATGATAGTTGGATTTTTTATTTTTTTTTTTAAAGCATAGAATTTGATTTATGTTGCTCTCTAGAGCTGGAATTACAGGATATATTAACGTCTTGGTTTTGTTCTGTTGAATTCTGCTATTCTGAATAGCTGCACGTTTGCTCTCGGAAGCAATATCTATTACTTCCTTTTGTTTCCACTTGATTGTTGCTGTCCAAGACTGAGTTAACTTATTTTGGTGCCCATTGTCTTCTGAATTGCTTGAATCTGTTGGATGGCAGTTTCCAACCTGGAAGCATCTGGACAACCTTGTCCTGCCCAAAATATAAACAAGTTATAGGGCGGCATTGCAGCTCCCTTGGATAAGTATGACATAACCTTCAGAAAACCCATGTTGCTGCTGAACTATGGTTTTTGTTGTGTGAAAGAGAAGAAAGCATAAGTTTCCCCTTGAAATGAGTGAAGAGTTTGAACATCTGAATTAGGACCACTTGCAGGGACTAATTATTCTCACTTTGGCTATTTTTGACCTTTCTTAAACCGCATCTCATAAATGCAAAACTGCCTTATTCATTGGCTGAAACACTTTCTTCACTAAATCATGGGATCAATGTAGATGTGTTCCCAACTGTGTGATCAATGTTTTGGTGGGTTTTGTTTGTTTTTAGCAAAGGTGAGAACCCACTTTATTTTCTGTGTCTCTGTCTCCCTCTTATCTATATGATAGTTTCTTAGGAAAGGAAACTGCCTCACTGCATGCTGGATAGGATTGTAATTTCTTTGACTGCTTGTTCAGCACCGGGAGATGCATGGAGGGGGTAACATCATCGCAGAATTTAGAATCATGTTTTTGTTTTGTTTTTGTCCTGTTCTTGGTGGAATTTAGAGGACTTAAAAATCTGTACTGATGTTCCCAAACCTGGCATAGTTTTGATTATCTTAACTTACTTAATGCTTGTTGGCTTTCTCTCTCTCTCACTCTCTCCTCAGCTCACTTTGTCGTTATATTCCAAATGCTTCTTTATTTGGGTTTTCCTCTATTTTCCTTGGGATATCCCTACTTGACGTTGTTCTCCAAGGTACAAATGTTCCTATTAGGTTATTAGTATTCATCAAACTTAATCTACATTAAAAAGCAAGAACAGGCAGTTTTTAATCCTTGTGATTTCTAGTTCTGCCATGTATCACAGATTGGGGCTGAAAATTTCTGGCATGTCTTTTGCTCTGTATAAGCTCTATTTGGGAAGGGAATAGTGATTCCTGGAACTGAAATCAAAAAGAATAATACGGTAAACTATATTTATAAAAAGAAGCCCTAGTAGAGGTAAATAAATAAATAAATAATAAAAAAATGAAGAGAAAGCAGAAGGTTCTCTAAGGAAATAGAATTCTTAAATTGCATGGATTTGTCATTTGCCAGTAATCTAGGACGGTGATTTTCAGACTGTCCTCTGCAGAGCACTTCTATGTACTTGGAGGAGTTACTTTTGTCAAAATTGTGCAGCAATGATGAAAAATTGAAATACGAGGTCATTCCACTATCCTAGGAAATTTCACTTGGGTCTGGCTTCAAGGAGAATTGCCACCACTCCCTTATATTTCTTTGTCTTACGGGGTTCCTTTACAAGAAATGAAGTTAGTTTCTCTTTTTTTGATGTGCCTGTCTAAAGACAGCTGAGTTCAGTATGCTTTTGGCACTAAAATTGGAATGGAGAGACAGAAGACAGTGAGCTAAATAGCAGAATCATCTCGAGTCATACAATTCAAAAATCTAAATAATGTCAACTTTAGCAGTCTGGTGAGAATACATATTAGTAAATGTAATAATCTGTAGTTTTAGTGGGGGACAAGGATCAGAATGAATATACAATTTTAAATTCACCTTTGCCTCACAACAACAAGAAAAATAGGATCAGCCCTCCTGTTAAAATTGTTGTTCTCCTTAATACTGTAGAAAGAATATTTTTCATGTAACTTCAGGATGTTGCTTTGCAAGATCTGCAACCAGGGCACGCATATAAATTACCCAATAGCAGCTGACAAATGGGAAGGAGTCAGGGGAATAGTCATAAAGAGATCTCCCTCTTGCTCTCCATAAAAATAAAATATCAACTGAAATGAATAGTAGTAGTTAAATAATATTACGATTTTACTACAGTGACGGTTCCTTTTCAAGTGAGTTAAATCTGATAGTGAAGGTTTTTTTGTTGTTTGGATTTTTTTATATATAAAAGAACAAATTATTTTATATATGAAAGAATTTTATATATGTGTTGCAGCCCTCTCCTAAATCTACAGAAGATACAGCAGTAATTTCAGTAATGAAAATAGTATTTGCTCTAACCAGTTTTCAAACTTTTCCTGCCACCGCATTCCAACAGCTTCTCATTAATGTTTTTCGAAACAAATGCTGCAGTCTTTAGTGAAGTAAAACCTTCACTTAAGTCAATGTAAGTTTTCTCTGTTTTGGAACATCAAAATCTTCCCTAAGTATTTCATTTATCATTGCTTTAGATTTAGACCAATGGAACTGCTGTGGGTAATGAAAACACAAAACACATAGCGAGTCTGTTAACTTATGTCTGTGCTAACTTATGATTTTCAGCTATTGTCTGGAGGTGGTTTTCTTTGTTTGCTACCATTCTAACCAGCTACAGAGATGTCCTCTGAAATCTACATAAAAGCAAGGGTAAAAAGATTAAGAAATAATGAAAAGATGATTCCTACAATCTATTAAAGCTTTTTCTGTTGAGGAAAATGCATGCAATCAAAATTCCAGAAATTAAAAAAATGTTAAAATAACTGTTTTATGTAGCAGCGAAGGGAGGAAAATTAGAGATCACAGAGATTATGAAAAACGATGTCTATTAGTGTCATTTGTGGTTACAGCACTAAACAAACAGTTCTCTTTTACAGTAGAAGGACTGCTAGAACAGACTGTTAAATCTAATGTAATGTTTCTCTTCATCTCCTCCTTCCTTGCACCCGGTTTCTCCACTGCAAATAATGAATGCAGCTGGTCACACTTCCAATCTTCCTTTCTTTCTTCTGCATAGGTGACAGTGGTAGCCCTCTGGGATTCTTTGAAATGGCTGGTGAGCAAGATATTTTCCTGCTTACAATGACTAGCAGTGCTTGCAAGCCTACAGAGAGCTTAATTAGTTTTTCTTTATCTCTACTTCGGTGTGTCTCAAAGTCTCTCAATGCTGAAATATACGCTCTCTCACACGCTCTAAGAAGAAGAGAGAAGTACATTGTGAATGAGCTCATTTTGAGCATCACCTTATGGTTTCAGTAGTTCTGTTGGCTCTGTGCTTGGAGCAGTGGGAAATATTTTGGCAGCTTGGTTGTGTGATTTTCTACTCACTCATCAGTTTGATCCAAATGGGTGAACAGCTGGGATCTCACCATCTTGGAGACAATTGCTTACTGGAGTTCATTTCTCTGGCAGACGACATGCTGTAATTTTATTGAATGGTGCTTTGCTATTTTCCTTTCTTTCCTTTTTGCCTAATGAAAAGAATATTGAAGTTCAACCAGAAAGTCTTTATTTCTAGTGTTGTTTTTTTTTATTATTTTTATTATTTTATTATTTTAGTGGTAAAAAGCTTACTATTGTATTTGCAAACTTTCAGGGAAGATCTGACAAATAAAATTCCTTGAGGACATGGTTTAATGGGTTTTTCTCCTTTGAAAAATACCCAAACCATATTACTAAAGTTCAGTAATTATATGCAGCAGACCCACAAATAGTCCCATCATGAAGTTTTCTATTTTCCTTGATCCCCTCCAAAAGAAAAAAAGTTAAAGCATTCAAGTACAATACTTTTGAAATATTTAAATGACCTTAAGAGTTAGAAATACTTTAAGCGTGGATATTCCCTGCTAAAGAACATAGGAAGTAATATTGTATTATCAGTTGAAGGACATATGCCTCCCTGCCATGAAGTAGCTCCAAAATCACAGAACTGCCTAGGTTGGAAAAGACCTCCAAGATCACCTAGTCCAACCTCTGACCTAACACTAACCAGTCCTCCACTAAACCATATCACTGAGCTCTACATCTAAACATCTTTTAAAGACCTCCACAGATGGTGACTCCACCACTATCCTGGGCAGCCCATTCCAATGCCTAACAACCCCTCCGGTAAAGAAGTTTATCCTAACGTCCAACCTAAGCCTCCTGTGGCTCAACTTTAGCCTGTTCCCCCTCACCCTGTCACCAGGCAGGTGGGAGAATAGACCAATCCCCACCTTGCTACAGCCTCCTTTAAGGTACCTATAGAGAGCAATAAGGTCACCCCCATGCCTCCTTTTCTCCAGGCTGAACAATCCCAGCTCCCTCAGCTGCTCTTCATAAGGCTTGTTCTCCAGACCCCTCACCAGCTTCATCGCTCTTCTCTGGACTCTCTTGAGCACCTCCGTGTCTTTCTTGTAGCGAGGGGCCCAAAACTGAACACAGTACTCAAGGTGCGGCCTCACCAGAGCCAAGTACAGGGGGACAATCACTTCCCTAGACCTGCTGGCCACACTGCTTCTTATACAAGGCAGGATGCTGTTGGCCTTCTTGGCCACCTGAGCACACTGCTGGCTCATATTCAGCCGACTATCAACCAATACTCCCAGGTCCTTCTCTGCTTGGCAGCTCTCCAACCGCTCCTCTCCCAGCCTGTAGCTCTGCTTGGGGTTATTGCGCCCCAGGTGCAGGACCCGGCTCTTGGCCTTGTTGACCTTCATACAGTTGATGTCAGCCCATTGGTCCAGATCCTCCTGCAGAGCCTTCCTACCCTCAAGCAGATCGACACACACACCTAACTCGGTGTCATCTGCAAACTTACTGAGGTGGCACTTGATCCCCTCATCCTTAAAGAATCCAACAAAGGATTAAGACATTAAAGAGGACTGGCCCCAGTACTGAGCCCTGGGGAACGCCACTAGTGACCAGCCTCCAGCTGGATTTGACTCTATTCACCACAACTCTTTGGGCCCGGATATCCAGCCAGTTTTTAAACCAACAAAGCATACACCAGTTTCTTGAGGAGAATGTTGTGGGTAACGGTGTCAAAAGCGTTACTGAAGTGAAGGTAGACCACATCCACGGCCTTTCCCTCATCCAGCCAGAGTGCCACTTTGTCATAGAAGGAGATCAGGTTCATCAAGCAGGACCTGCCTTTCATAAACCCATGCTGACTGCGTCTGATCGCCTGGTTGCCCTGTAAATGCTGAGTGATGACACTCAATATAATCTGCTCCATGAGCTTCCCTGCCACTGAGGTCAAACTAACAGGCCTATAGTTACCCGGGTCTGCCCTCTGGCCCTTCTTGTAGATGGGCATCACGTTTGCCAGCCGCCAGTCGACTGGGACCTCGCAGAATTTTAAATGCAATTTCAAATCTCTCTCTTTTTTTTTTTTTTTAATTTACATTTGATTTCAATCATGTAATGATTTTTCTTGATTTTAAAATAAATTCCCATAGTATTCCTGTATTAACATGTTTCTCCTCCAGAAAGGAACACTGAATATATTAAAGCTGTTAATAGTACTTATCAGATAAAGGGGTGCAGTTCAATTTTCTTGGTTCTTCACAGAGGACTTAACTTCTGTTTCTTATTTTTAGTAGTGAAGAAGACTTAAAAACAGGTGAACTGAATTATCTATGTTCACATAGTTAGAAAATAGAGCTATTTTACTTTTAAAAGTAATATGGACATTAATTTTCTGGGTGACTTATGGTTATTTAGTCACATGATCTGATTCTGTTAGCATAACACATCATGACCTCTTTGAACAGTAGAAGTATATTTAGTATATCCTGAAAAGGAAACAACCGTAAATAAAATCTGTTGCATTCCCCTGGGTAAAGGAAGAAAAGAACGTCAAGATAGCCTACTGGCTTGTGGGCTTGCAATGAGCAGAGAACTTAGAAAGTTGTTAAGGACCTTCCTCCTAATTTTCATTTTTGTTCTCTGACATTACAGTGGACCTGAAATCATTCCATCTGAATGAGGTGATGGTGCCTTGGGATTGAAAGGGAAGCAAAGTGTCAAGTGTGATACAGGTTGGACAAAAACTAGTGAGATTCTAACTTGAGCTAATAGGGAGAGGAAATATGCACAGTAAAATGATGTCCCTGGGAAAATAATATAATTGGAGATAAAGGAACATTTCACAAGACGCTGCTGAGATAGATAGGATGTAAGCACAGTGATGGCTTTGTGTTGCTAATTTTTATTTTCCAAGCTTTGTATCTGACTTAAACTTGGTGCTTCTGTAAGAAAAACATATGCATTTGTAGTTATATAATATGTATGTATAGTGAAAAGTCTCCTCCTCTCTCCTGTATTCGGATTAGGGGCTAAAATTTGTTTCCTCAGTTTTAGGAGGAGTCACAGTATGCTTGAATCTAGTTCTTCCTTTCTGCAGGAAAAAAAAAAAAAAGGCAAAGAGGTTGTGTATGTATTTTCAGTCCAACTAGAAATAACATTTTCAATTAATAACTTTCTCTTCACAGCCTGCTCTCTGTTAGTCCAATCTGGAGAACAATTCTCTTAATCTTAGCTTTCCAAAAGAAGCAAACAATAAATCTCTACAGTGCTGCTTGGTGCAAGTACTTTTTCCCAGACAGGAAATAGAGAGTTTTTATTTCCAGGTGCTTTTCTGTCCCTGTCACTCTCACTCTTAATCATTCTTCTCTTTTCCTACACTAGCATGCAATATCTCTACTTAATATACAGTTAACTTCTGAGAGGTATAAAAAGACTTTTTAAAAGAAGTCTTCAATACGGTCAATAAATTGTTTAATTTATGTTGTTCCAAAAATTACTGTGGTCCATAAAATACCTAGTGAAAGTACTGAAGCCTTTATCTGTAAAAGTGTCTCCCATGTCTAAATATATCAGTCGGTATTTTGTTTTTGTTTTAAGTTTAGGCTTTAGGCAGCAATCCCCTTCAGACCTGTCCTTGTTGGTAGAAGTCACACCTTTTTGTCAGTAGAATGGCTCACATGAACTTGCAAATTTTTCCAAAAGTAAATTAGAAAAAAATCTCATGAACTGGTTTGTGACAACCTTATTTTTATGTTTGTGTGTGTGTATGTATATATATATATATATCAGACTGAAAGTCCGAAATGCACTTTAAATATATTTTTTATGAAATTGGCATTTAATTTGAGAAACCATATGGAGAGCAGTGCTTATCTGATGAATATCTAGTTTCAGCAAGTGGATATGACAATATTTTAGTCAAATTTTAAAATGACAATATTAGACGTAGTTCAGAGAATTCTTAACCATTATCCTTAAAATAAGTAAATAAATAAATAAATAAATTCTTTGAGCCTCAAAGAAACACATTCAACTTGTTGCATCTGTAGGAAGTGATGGGAAATGTGCTGTAGATGTTCCACCTAGTAGCCAAGACATTGAAAAACTGTGTTTGGACGCACAGAATGTCTACCTTTGTGGTAACAAATATTTTACGTAATTTGTCTATTGTAATGTCAAGTCAGCTTGCTGCAAAACAGTTTGATATCATTTGCCTCAAACTGTAGGGGAGTAATTCCTTGAAAACAATTTTCAGTGTATCGGCAGGCTGCATACGTGGCCATTTTCAGTAATACAGATGACAAATGGTGGCAACTGATCTCCACATGACTATCAACTGTTCACAAAGTTCTGTATAATTTTGTTCAACACTGTGCTTGCTATGAAAATGCCACTTCATGATTCACAGAATCAGAGCAGATTTGATTAATTATTTGAAGCTGTTTTTTGTTTTTTTTTTTTGTTTTTTTTTCCCTGTCCAGAGGATAGCATTTCCAAAACCAAATTACATGTTAGGCTAATGTTTCTCCCAAGTTATGTATGCACAGTTTTCAATGGAGTCTTTTATTAAAAATTGTTTTTCTGCATCTTCATATGAGTGACAGTGAAGATGTGGTTGTTATTATTGAGGTAGAGAATTTGGATGTATCCATTAAAATAGTGTCATTATGTTTTCTAAATACAGTATTTCCAATAACTTTCCATTGTCTGAGTGGCTCTGATATAGCCCTTACTATTTCTAGCTGCTTTTCAGCTTCTTGTTTCATTGTTTAATTCTGTTTAATTAAATCAGCTTAATTTAATCCCATAGTATCCCCTCTCACTCCCTTTGCATCTCCCTCATTCAGTGCTTTTACCAGCATCTGTAACAGTTTTAGTAAGCTTAATTTAGATAGAACAGAAAAACTTGGATGGTTCAATCCCATTAATTAGTACTGTCTGCCATTGTTTTTAATCTATTGGCTATTTTTTTTAAACTTCTCAGTGCTCATATATTGTGGATGATTTCTCAGAGGTCCAGGATTTTGCCTTGGTTTTGATACAACTTCTGTGACATACTGATTTCTAAGCCTTATGGTACAGAACTGTAGCAATACTGGACTAGAAAGCTCATGCTGGTTCCAGTTTCCTTAAAAACATTGAATATATCCTGACCCACAAGGATCACTGACTCCAACTCCCTGCTCTGCAAAGGAGCACCCAAACATTAGACTGTACGTCTGAGAGCATTGTCCAAACACTTCTTGGACTCTGACATGCTAAGTGCCGTTACCACTTCCCTAGGGAGACTGTTCCATTGCCCAACAACCTGTTGCAGCTCCATGCCATTCTCTTGGGTCACATCACTGTTCACGAGGCTCAGGGCCTCCACTCCCCTTTCTGAGGAATCTGTAGGCTGCCAATGAGGTCTCCCCTCAGTATACTCTTCTCTAGGATGAACAATGCAGGTGACTTCCACCACTCCTCATATGTCTTGCCCTCTAGACTCTTCATTTGTATACTTAAGTAGTTCTCTCTAACTCAATTACTAGTTTGAAGCGTCAAATGACCTTACTGTAATTGTCCATACAGTTTTATAAAGTAAAAGTATTGGGCTTCTCTCTATGCTGAAAGCATGTTAGAGCCTACTAAACCTTTGAAGGGAATATATATTAATCTTTTTATAGAAAAATGAATGTGAAGAACCAGTAGTTTCTACAAATACATGTGTGTGTGTATATGCATGAATATACAGATTACATTTGTGCTTGGAAAATTTTCCTTAGAATTTAGAAAAAAACTATTTTAGTTTTTTTGTTTGTTTACTTTTTTAGTAAAGAAATGTGAGAGTTAGTGTAATTGTATAGAAAACTATTGGCAGTTCTGATAACAGATCATAAGCACCACTGACTCTGAAACTTGAAAGATGGGATTAAATTGGAACATAGATTAAATGGCTGACTGCAATTTTATTTCAACTGCTTTTAAACCCTACACTGGCCAAATAGGTCAAATAGAAGCCTAAACAAGTGTTTGCTGCGATCTAAAGAGTTGGGTGTCACATAACATATGCCTTGGAGCTTGGCAATTGTCTTAGTTCATCTAGTCCAGGTAAACATTTGGCATTCTGCTTCAGTTTCCTGTCTAGAGAGCATGTTTGCTGTTTTCTAGTTATATTTTTTGTTCTTGAAAAATATTTTATCCTATCTCAGACGACTAAAGGCTTTACAATAGTATAGGCAAATTGAATTTTTGCCACTCGAAGAACATAGGGCCAAAACTTGTCTTTCCTGCCCATAAAGGAAGCAGAGAGAGATCTGAATGTTTAAACATGCTACTCTTGATACTGTCTTCCACTTCGTGTCAGTCCATCAGCAGCAGCTGTTTCTAGAAGGAGTTGCCTCTACAATAATTATGGAATATGAAAACAGTATACAATATACAAAGAAATGTGTATATTCAGTACTCTCTGCATAAAAGGAAAGACATACAGTTCCATTTTAAAGTATTATTCATTCTAATTAACCAAAGCATTCAACACCTACTGTGTCAGAATAAAGATGGACACTGTATCATGAAGATGGCTTTGCTAATTCTGGTTGAAATATGCTACAGTAACTGGAAGAAAGAGGTAAGTGCTTAATCAGATAATCGGAATATGAAAGAAAGCAAACAAACAAACAAAAAAGTATGCTGATCCTCCTCAGACTACGACATCTGAAAATATACAGATGTGTAGTCAGGCTTGAAACTCTATTGCAATGGTAGCTATCATAGTTCCACTCAGATGAAACCTGTACAGGTCAATTCATTTAATGCTTTTTTTTTTTTTCCTCCCCTAGTGTATGAGAAAAACAGCACATCAATGCTTTCTAAAAATTGAGAATTTAATGTCTAGTGTTTGCATGAGTGATCAAGTATTTCTAGCTATGACACGTAAGGAAGTCTAAACAAAACAAAAGAAAAATTGCAAGTAAGATCTCTGAGGTTTCATACTGCTGACAATTGTATGCATTCTGCACATATTAGAGACTATTTTTAATAGGATTTAGTCTGATAAATTTACTATCTTCCTTATCCAATATATCGTGCCATTTTGACAGATTAATTTGAAATCGTATCTTGCTGTAATAAAGAAGGTAGAAGCTATCCTAAAAATTATATTCAAGAGGAATGGCAGGGAACAGGTCTGGGAATGGTCTCCAGGAATCATACAGACCATCTGCCTTGGAACAGAATCTAACAACACCTTCTTGATATCATTAAGTTGTTCATAGCACCTGCCAGCAATGGACACTTCAAACATTTTCTAGACAGCTTTTTTACATCTCATGTTCTTTTCTCCATTCTTACTCCTGTTTTCTATCCTGCTATTAAAACACATACTTACTTCACCTTTGGTCAGTGAACGTGGAGATCTACCTTACCTTCTTCCTATTCATTTTGGAAAAA
The DNA here is from genome assembly GCF_047663525.1 of Anas platyrhynchos. Lineage (NCBI taxonomy): Eukaryota > Metazoa > Chordata > Aves > Anseriformes > Anatidae > Anas > Anas platyrhynchos. The sequence goes on from NC_092590.1 coordinate 41,429,639, forward strand.
GAGAGGAAGGAGGTTAGGAGAATTGGAAATAATGCTTTATTAAATACACAACCAGGAGCATTTAATAGATGCGCAAAATGAATGTGTGTGTATATATATATATATATATATATATATATATACACACACACACACACATACCCCTGGCTGTATGAAAGAGCAGCAAGCTTAAATACTTAGGTTTTATATTCTTATTCAGAAAAATTGCACAGATCTATGTCTATGCCATTCTACCACATTTTCTGTTATTTCTAGTCTATTATAATGCAGAAATTGTATGTTACTATTGCAGTTGTGTGCCTAATTTTTTATAGTTGAGATTTATACAAAAATATGTATAAAATAACTATATGTGTGGTTTTGTTTTGGATGATTTGATTTGGTTAGTTCCAGTCACTTGTAATAGGACTGGTGTTTTGAAGGAAATAAAAAAAACAAACAAACAAAAACACTAGTGTGTATACATATTTTAGGAAGCATAAAAAATTGGTCATAGATTTTTAGCATGTGATTAGTAAGTATCAAGAAATGTTTAAGTGTTTATCCATAGTTCTGTCACAGTGAAAGCCAGTCTAGTAACTTCTATTTTAGGATATGGACAGTAGATTAAATAGATATTTTATCTGTATGCAAATTTCATTTGACTTTATGAATATAGTTTCTGTTGTAGCATATTATTAGCTGAAATGTGTTATTAACTATGCAGCATTTTTCAACATCAATTTAAATAGAACTAAATGTGTTCTCTTGAACATAGTAATTGCATCCTCACTTTTTTTTATTTAAAATAATTCATTTTACAGACAATAATATGGTTTACCTTCTAATATAAATTCCTTGGGGCAAAGATAATGTTTTATTCTCTGTTCGGGAGACAGGCACATCATGGGAACTACTAGAAATGAAGGATAGTAATTACATTTCTTAAGGGGAGAGGGAAAAGCTTAGTTTAAACTTCAGGAGACATATAAATGAGTACTCTGCACAGAATGAATTTCAACACGAATGAGCAAAACCTTTGTCTATATTTAAAAAAAAGGGGGAGGGGGAATATTACAAATGAAAGTTCTAGAGTGTTTTATGTAAACAGCTTGAAAAGATGGTGAATGTTGGTTTTGAGTGTGTTTATTATCAGAAAAATGAAGTGGTGACAATATTACGGAATTGAGGGTAACATACTTTTTTAAAAGAAAAATGCAGTAGTTAAATAAAAGTTTAGTTTATTGATGGGGAGCGGAAAATCAAACTTCGCAAGGGAATTTCTGTAACCTTTTAGGAATGCTTTCTTATGAAAAAAACTAACCAACAGGTCTGTCTGTCCACCAAAGCTGTCTGTAAGCTATACTGAAAGTTGATTGTCCTATGCCACTGATGTCCGTATGTATGGACATCTCTCTGAAATTTGAAATATGCAACAGTTCAAAAAAAAAAAAAAAAGCATTAATGCCTGTCTTGTTTCTAATGTTATAAGTGAAGTCTCCACTCAATCTGAATTTAGTAATATTTACAAAAGAAATATTTATAAAAGGTATAAAAGGCAAGTAAACAGCCATAGATGTGCGTGGAGTCTACAATCCACCAACACGCACACATGAACATCAAACATTCTAAATATATAGAACGTTGCTTTCACATACTAAACGCGAGTATACCTATACAATCAGAAAAGGGAACAAACAATCCTTTAAGTTCCATGACTTACTAAACTCGAGTACACCTATACATATGTACTATCAGAAAAGATAACAAACAATCCCTTAAGTTCCATGACTTAACAGTCTGCATTTTCCATTCCTTTTCTTTATTACAAACAAGTCTCCAGTTTACATTCCTTTTGAACAATATATCTTGCTTTATGTTGTCAAGCAACTCGGTCTTCAGGACTTACGTATCCCGTTCTTCCCGCATCGAAGAAAAGCATGTCCCTCTCCTTTTCAAGGCCAATAGGGCCTGGGCCAAAAGGCACGTCCAGCTCAGCAGGGGGCGCAACAGCAAAAGCCTTCGATGGCACTAGCGGTGTGGGGGCCGATCATGTAACAAGAGGGATCAGCAAAGGAGCCCGCAGCTCCCTCACTATCTGGCAAACCACACGTTTCTGACTGTGGGCCCACATGGCTTTTTAAGGCCTCAGAGGTTGCTCGCCAGGTGCTGAGCAATCCCGCCGCTACCTTGTCGTTTTTGGTAGCAGAGTCCCACACCTTGACCTCAATTTGGTCACATATTTCAGGATCATAAACTAACTGATTGTTAATATGGAGAATAAACTGTAAGGTTACCAGGACAGTCTTTGTTTCTAGAGCCCTATGATTCCCCATAACGTGCAACTGCTTACCAGCGAGGGGCAGTTGTGTGCGTGGGTCCGCTTCTCTCAGCTTGAGCTTTTTTCCAGTGACTTTCTGTACGAGCTTCTGTGAGCGGTTTGCTGAGTTTGGCCGAACCTGTCTTGATGAGGCGATCAGTGTGCCTGTTCCCGTCCTGGTCTCCATTCTGCTAGCCTGTTTCTTTTCATTCCTTCTTTCTACTTCGTTATCGATGACATAACTTCATCGTGTTGTCTTTTTTTTTTTTTTTTTTTTTTCTTTATCTTTGGGGCAGGCTCCCCTCTGATACCCTTCATCCCCACAGCAGTTCTTTTCAAAACAACCTTTCATTGGTCAAGCAACTTTGAATATAACAACAACAGCACACACACAGAAACTTCCATGCCTTGACGGCTGGAGCACAAGCAACCTGAGACTGCATGGAGTCTCCTGAATCACCCTTCTTTGTTTCCTCTAAACTCTTTTACATTCCTGATGGCCTCATCGTTAAGCGTCTAATCTTATCATCAACCACGGGACTTTCTGACCCCCATGGCCACGCTCCCAAATCTCCCACTTCTTTATTAATATCGACCACTTTCTCGACACGAATTACCACTCCATATTTAACGCTAATCTCTGCATGTTATAATGACGCCATTTTGAATGAATCGGACATATTGGTCAAACTTCTCATGCTACTTTACTAATTTGCTAGTATAAAACCACAGAACGAAGGATGAGCTCTTACTTTTGTTGTCATTATTCTGCTGTCATAGAAACTGTTTTCCCTATATCATTTTTACAGGAGTAGTCAGATATTTTGTAAGAATTCATTTATATTTTACCTCTTCACCTAAAATTAATTGAGTTACATTGATGGTGGTGATGCCATATTAATTTTGGTACAGAACTTTTATCAAGAGTATTTTATGAGCAGTTCTACTGTATGATATAAATAAATACAGAGAAAAGGTTGTTACTTGCATAGTCCTAAAACTGCTTCATTCTTAAATGACTTTTATGCATTTTAAAATTCTTTATAGAAGAACCACATAGTCCGTTAAAAAGAAGCATAAAAGAAAGCATGCCACCCTCAGCCACTATCAGGAACAATAGCTGTGCCTTCCATGGCCTTTCATTGCCTGAGGCCATGAAGTGCTTTTTAGATGATGTGTTACTGACTGTTCTAGGCATATGTAAAAGTCTAGTTTGAAATAAACTCACCTTGTTGATGAAGAAAAATGAGATCATCATTATCTAAAGCATGCAATTTTTCTTTGGTGGAAAAACAAACAGGCGTGCAGAATTGTATATCAAGCAGCATAAGTCATGACAGCAAAGAAAAAACATCGGATTCTTTCAGCTTTACTATTTTTTGCAGTAATAGACAAAAGCAGTCACTTAAGGTTGGAATAAACTAAAGCTAGGGTCTGTTTTCATAAACTACATTGAATATGGGAAGAGTATCACCTGGAGACTATAGTGAGGTGGGGATTGGTTTCTTCTCCTAAGCACCAAATGATAAGACAAGAGGAAATGGCCTTAAGTTATGCCAAGGAAGGTTTAAGTTGGATATTAGGAAAAATTTCTTCATTGGAAGGGTTTTGGACTATTGGAACAGGCTGACCAGGGAAGTAGTTGAGTCACCATCCCTGGAGGTCTTCAAGAAATACATAGATGCTTAGTGACATGGCTTGCTGGACTTGGCAGTGCTAGCTTAAACGTTGGCCTAGATGGTTTTAGAAGTCTTTTCCAATCTACATGGTTCTATGAATGATTCTTCACACTCATATGGAATTAATTACAGGAATCACGCCATTTTTAAGTGCAGACATTTACAAGACCAGATCTACTTTTTTTTTTTTTTTTTAATCCCAGTATTATTATTTTTTTTTTTTTAACAAAAATAGCTTTTTATAGCTGCATGAGATATTTATTTTATTTCATTTTGCTATTTATTTGGCTAGAACAAATGCTATTTAATGACTACAACAAGGGCAGAAGATTCTTCAGCTGGTTTAATGCTGGAAAAAAATAAGTCTACATTGATAATATCAAACAGTCCTAATGTAAATGTTGGTTATTACTCTTGAAAGGAAAGAGTTAAGATGAAAGATAGATGCTTACTTGCAATATGAGTTCTTTAGAGACCTTTTTGAATTTTAATGGAAGATCTGTTTTAATTTCATTTAAATGTAATCACTTTTCTTAGGGTTGTATTTTCTGACAAGTTTGACAGTCATTGTAGAGAAAGATTTTTCAAACCTTAAGTCCTTGAATACATTAAAAAAAAAAAAAAAAAGTAGTTTTGTTATTACAGGGAAAAAAAAGTCCTTTCAAAACTTCAACCTTTAGAGATCAGTTAATCTGAAAGTGTTCTGCCCCGGTTATGTTTTAAAGCATACACATACAGAGATACATACACTCGCACAAATTCAGTGGTGCCCTCGGGGTGCCTCTGTTTGTATTACAGGGCTTTTCACTCACAGTTCACCCAGGGTAGAACTGCTCAGCTTCCCTTTGTGCTCTCGAAGCCACCTATAATAATACAAATAGAAGTACCCTCAGGGCACAGCATACAATACATCAAGAAAAGCCAGAGATCCTCTGGGGTATGAAGTATATAAGACATAGGAAAGAGTCTGTTTTCCTCCGTGGTAAATAAGTTTGTTGTTGTTGTTTGTGGTGTTTGTTTTTTTTAAGAGTATTTGGCAAATTTATGTGAGCTTGCAATTTTCTAAAAAAGGTGAGGCTTTGTAGCATCTTTAATTTCAACAGCCAAATGATTGGTCACAGCCTAAGAGATGTAGGTTGTTCCCCGGGAGGTTTGCCTGTTACTGTACACAGAGAATATTTTGAGGGCAATTTACATTTTCTTTAATGAGAAAACAGAAGCTTCAAAATAAAAGGCAGAACTGTATCAAGATTCATAGCTTAAATGCTGCACCACAGATTTACTTTACAAAATGAGACTGATGCACCTTTGTGTCTTTTTTTTTTTTTTTTTTTTTTTTCTGAGCCACTCCTTATCTACTACATTGAAAAAAAAAAAAAAGCTTCATTTCTAGCAACATTAGCTCCTTTTAACTTAGGGCCAATTAACCTTGATATCTATGATAAGTTTTATTATGATAATGAAACAGTTCTATTGCCAATAGTTTCAGCCTTTTACTTTTTAGAAAATGTGTAAAAGATGTTTTTCTACAATAGTGAATATTTTCTTATGATCTCTTCTAAAATGCAAGGGGTACATGAAAAAAATAAAATGTATGAAAAAATGCATGAAAAAAATAAAATACATAAAGTGCATTAACTTAAGTTCATGCTTGTTAATGCTACGAGAGAGTATTTGACAATTTGAGTAAGTGTCTTTTTGTGGACACTTCTCTTGTGTTTTTGACTTTTACTGTTATTTTTAAAGGCTGATTGAGATCAAAGTGCTTAATGAACTTGATTGCTACTTCCAGTGGTCTTAATTTACGTAAAATATCCTGCAGATGTTAGTAACCAGTCTCCAGCTGCAATAAAGTGTTTCATTTCCATTGAAATCAAGGGTTCTCTCAGGATTTCTTGATAATATGGTACTAGTTTCACCCTTTCATTACTGAATATTTGATACTGCTGCTTCTTTCATGCTCTATTTTTTTGTGTGTTTTCACGCTGCCACTTTACCACTACTACATCATCTATTTGATTTTGCGGTTTCCTTTATGCACAGTGACTATTGCTCTAAAAATAACCATTTTAATAAATGTATCCACTATATTGGATCTTTTATTTTAACTCAAAGACATATTGTCCTGATTTTTATTTCATTTTTAATAAGGGTCTTATTTATATGTAACTCACAATTCTGAAAATATTTTTTTTTTTCTATGTTTGCCTAACAGGTTGGCCACTTCTGTCCCTGAATTCTGACCTTTTTTATACTACTGTTCTGGCAGAGTCAAATATCTTCCTTGTTTTCTCAGGTCACTGAAGCCTAAATTGAGGAGGGGCATAAAGACTAACCTGGAGACCCTCTCATTTAAAGGTTTTATTTGGTTAGTGCATTGTAATATGAAGCTTTGAAGGACAATGCCCAGTCACACAATATACAAGAAACAAATGAAAGGCCTGATGAGTTTGAGTGGTAGTGTCCCCAGAAAGTTACCCCAAAGTCCTGTGGCCGTGTAATAATGCCCCCAGCCCTTTACCTCCACGGAGTGCTGTATGGTAGGGGCAGGTTGTTTAATTGCTGTATACTGCTAGACTCTGAGATCTTATATTGAGCTGTAGTGCCAGCATTTTTTGTGGTTGTCATTAATGCAGTTTACCGTACACAATGCTATCTTTCAGCTAACCACAAGCCTGAAGAAAACTGGAACTGTAAGGAGAGAAAACCAATTCAAGCTAATTCTAGAGGAGATTGGAAAGCTGTCAGCAAGAGGAAAACAATTTGAAGACAGACAAGTATTTGCTGTCAAGAGTTGTTATCCTTTAAGAAGGCTACTCTCAGATTCTTGCAGTTTCTTGACAACTAAATAAAATCAGAAAGCCAAAATACATATTTGGAACTCAGGGATTTTTCTGTTCTTTTTTTTTTTTTTTTTTTTTTTTTTTTTGATATCACCTCTAGACTCAAGCAACAGCATGATGTATGTTTTCTGACTGCCAACTTTTCACATACCTGAGATTGGTTACAAAAGCCCAAAGAAACTTTTCCTCTAACTTAAACATGCTTTCCAAAGTATAAAATTGTAAGCTATTGGTTTCTCCCTACTTCCACTTTTGTTTCAGGCTGAGGAAAAAACGGGGAAAAATGCTGCTTAAAAATTTGCAGTCCATATGCAGTAGAGTTCAAACATTACACATCAAATGTCTACCTGTGAGCACAGAATGCAACAAAGTTTTAAAATGTTTGGGTGCTTCTTCTTTGGGTGCTTTTTCTACTACATAGAAAAAATAATATTAATTTTCAAAGCACATTACCCTTTACCAAGCTGAATTTTCTTTACTCCTGTAGTTGAAGTTTTTTCCTTGCCACAATTTCAGGTAAGTCAATATTCAGGCATAGTGGTGTTTATTTTTGTTTTGTTTTGTTGTGTTGTGTTTTGTTTTTCTCTTGTTTCCATTCAATTCTGTATGCTATCACAAGTTCTTAACTTTTCAAAAATGTTCAAAAAACTTTCCCTGAAATACAAGTACTTTCATAAACCACGTCTGCACTAAATCAGTTGTGGTTCAAACAGATTTTCTGTGTCTGCATGGGAAAAGATGAATTGCTGGTATGAAGCTACAAACATTATGGTAATAAATAAATAAATAAATAATCCTACTAGCATTTTCTGCATGTGATGAAGTCTGAAGAGGGGTAAATAAGAGGCATTGACCATCCCATTTTGATATTTTTAAGGAGGTTTTAATTTAATTCATCATGAAGAATTTTTAAGGTATAAAGCATGATTCATAAACCTTGCTTATTACAGAATAAAGGTGATACTTTATTAATTGCAACCCAACACCTAATAACCCATACCAAATACAACCTATCCTTGTTTCTTAAAGATGTTTAAAGGTTACTTATTGTAGATGTCACTGCACTTTGATACAAAGTATTCCCAGTTTAAGATCTGATCCGTGGATAAATGCTCATATGCAGGACAGTTAACTATTTTTTTTTTTTTTTTGTGATTTGCTTCATTTCATGGTAGTAAACATAAAAATATTTATATTTACATACAAAACATCAACAAATTCCATACTAGATTTGGTTTTGATCGATCATTCTTCAGGTGCATTAGCCTATTAAACATATTGGGAGAATATTCAGGGAATAGCTAGTCTACTAAGAGAACAAGGGTCTTTTAAAAGAAGCAGAGAAAACTTACCATATGTCAACCTTGATTGCATTGGGGACAATATTGATTTAAATATTGCAGGTAGCTATATATTCTGTGGCAAATGGTTTGTATAAGGCCGATTATTGTCTCCTAACCGATTATTAACTCCTAAGCAAAGCTTCTGACAGAAAGCCAAACTTTATGCTCTGTGGGTTAGATCACTTTAAATTGCCATAATTCAATTAAGAAAACTGTGTACTAGCAATGCTTTACAAGTTGTTACTAAGAAATGACCCAAGGTTTCTGAAACTTAGAATTTCATTTTCCCTCTCTGCATCCTACAGGAAATTTATTCTTTTTTTTTTTTTCTGTTCATTCATCACTTTAGCTAAACCCATTTTACCTACAGTGCTTGCAATTCAGCAACATCAGAGAAGCAAAGAAATAGTAGTAGTCTGACAATCCAGGCAAAATATCTATTTTTTTTGCCTAAGAAATTTTACAAGCTTTATTTTTGCTGGATTTCACCAGGACAGAATATTTCTACTAGAAAACCTCTATTTAACAGGCTCCCCAGGGAAGTGGTCACTGCACCGAGCCTGACTGAATTTAAGAAGAGATTGGACTGTGCACTTAGTCACATGGTCTGAACTTGGGTAGACCTGTGCGGTGTCAAGAGTTGGACTTGATGATCCTTAAGGGTCCCTTCCAACTCCGGATATTCTATGATTCTATGATTCTATGATTTTTGTTTCCCTTTTTTTTTTTTTTTCTGAGGTTACAGGTTACAACAATTTCTAGATCCTTTCAGTCTCTGAAAGGAAAAGAATGTAGTCTTCCACTTTTGAGCCATACCATCTTCTAAATGAATACAAGGCCATTCATTCAGCTAAAAAGGTCAACATTTTATGTTAGGTTTGTGCCAGATTTTCAGATGTTCTTGTCTATATGTTTGTTCATATTGTCCTTTCTAAGTCTTCAAGTAATTAGTTTTTATTTGCATGCATCATTTCACTGCTTTGCTACCAGGATACAGTCCTTGCTTTTTGGCTGCCCTATGATTTTATTCCCTATAGCTTTTCACTGGGGCTTTTTACATTTTCTTAAAGCTTCTACTGGAATTGTTTGTCTCCACGTTTTTTTCTTTTTGTTTTTGTTTGGTCAATTTAGTAGCTCATAGGTTGTGCTGTTAATTAATGGAAGAAGGCACAAAACAGATTTATTTTTTTTCAGTTTCAGAGCAATGACATCGGTCGCTTAAATTGATTTCCTTTCACGAACATTGTATTTTATTAATTATTCTTTATTCATGACTGTTTTAGTTCTTCATTCCCCAATGAAGAGGGGGGGAACTTAGTGGAACTTGGCTTGGACTGGCGTACGCTTCATTGGGTTAAAAACCGGCTGGATAGCCAGGCCCAAAGAGTAGTGGTGAATAGAGTCAAGTCCAGCTTGAGGCCAGTCACTAGTGGCGTTCCCCAGGGCTCAGTACTGGGGCCAGTCCTCTTTAACGTCTTTATCGATGATCTGGATGAGCGGATCGAGTGCCCCCTCAGTAAGTTTGCAGATGACTCCAAGTTAGGTGCGTGTGTTGATCTGCTTGAGGGTAGGAAGGCTCTGCAGGATGATCTGGAAAGGCTGGACCAATGGGCTAAGGCCAACTGTATGAAGTTCAACAAGGCCGAGTGCCGGGTCCTGCACCTAGGGCGCAATAACCCCAAGCAGAGCTACAGGCTGGGAGAGGAGTGGTTGGAGAGCTGCCAAGCAGAGAAGGACCTGGGAGTATTGGTGGATAGTCAGCTGAATATGAGCCAGCAGTGTGCTCAGGTGGCCAAGAAGGCCAACAGCATCCTGCCTTGTATAAGAAGCAGTGTGTCCAGCAGGTCTAGGGAAGTGATTGTCCCCCTGTCCTTGGCTCTGGTGAGGCCACACCTTGAGTTCTGTGTTCAGTTTTGGGCCCCTCACTACAAGAAAGACATGGAGGTGCTTGAGCGAGTCCAGAGAAGGGTGATGAAGCTGGTGAGGGGTCTGGAGAACAAGCCTTATGAGGAGCGGCTGAGGGAGCTGGGATTGTTCAGCCTGGAGAAAAGGAGGCATGGGGGTGACCTTATTGCTCTCTATAGGTACCTTAAAGGAGGCTGTAGCAAGGTGGGGATTGGTCTATTCTCCCACCTGCCTGGGAACGGGCTAAAGTTGTGCCAGGGTTGTTTTAGGTTGGATATTAGGAAGAACTTCTTTACTGAGAGGGTTGTGAGGCATTGGAATGGGCTGCCCAGGGAAGTGGTTGAGTCACCATCCATGGAGGTCATTAAGAGACATTTAGGTGTAGAGCTTAGTGATATGTTGTAGTGGAGGACTTGTTAGTGTTAGGTGAGAGGTTGGACTCAATGATCTTGGAGGTCTCTTCCAACCTAGACAATTCTGTAATTCTGAGATTAATCTCTTTACAAGGTTATATGAGTGGGTAATATTGTAGTCATAGGCAAAACTCCAAAAAGCATAATTAGAGAAGAATCACAACATTATATTTGTATTACATTTAACATTATAATGTATTATACTTGAAAATAATTACTTTAGAAATCATAATATGAACATTAACTGATTTTCTTCTCCCCCCCTTACTTGAGGTAGTCTTATATATGATAAAAATTATCTGGATGCACATCTGAAGGGAATAAATAATGGAAATATCAAAATGTCTGGCTTGCATTTAGTTGTTGAAGACATTTGTGGACAGAAATGTTAGTCTCCGAAGAATAGATTTCTGATTTCTATGGGGTTATATTGTACTTATGCCACACATGAATGTTAATATTGACAGAATTTGAGGTTGATTCTTTAACTGTAAGCTTTTAAATTCATTATATTTTCCTTAAACTATAATTTAAGAGGATTGTACTTCTAAGTTATTATTTATCCAATAATAAATTCAGACATTTCAGTAAGAAATGAAAAAGGTGAGAAAGTATTTATTTAAAAGTAAAAATAAATAAATAAATAAAGGTGTTAACTTGTTCTTGGTAGCAAACAGATTGGGTGGTACTCCACTGGTGATAATTAATATAATCAGAGATATGCCTAGCTGGGGGAGGAAATACAGACAATACAAAATATAGGGATCCCTTTTTATCTACTCATTTAGCTATACAATTATTTAATTTCAAGATTTTATTCAGCTTCAAAAACTTCATTTCCTTTGACCTATACTGTCCTGTTTATACCATCTTGAACTAAGAAATGTTTTTGCAAGAGAAATAGATATGAAAAGAATGAAGAATTGGATGCAAGGCGAGAAGAACATTCTGGTAGTATACTTGGGTTGTGGGATATCTTTTAAAAAATAAAAACCTAATCTTGAAGTACAACTTTTTTTTTTTTTTTTTTTTTTTCTCCCCATTTTTAAGTTTCCTGTTATCCGAACATTGTTTTTGTCACTGGGAAAACTAAGCTAACTTATGTGACAGAAAGTGCTACCTAAAGCATTTGTGGATTGGGGAAGAATGTCTTTCATTATTTAGGACAACATACTTTTTTCTGGTCATTTATTCTGAGGGCAGGGAATTGACTTTGTGATGAGTATCTGGACGTAGACTATTGATGAATATCTCATCTTTGCCCTGTACTTGATCCTCTGTTCCCATCAATATTATATGTGTGTAATTCCTTTCCTCTCATTGGTTTCTCACGAGCTGCAGCAGCGGATGAGATACAGGGATCAACACAATTAACTTTACAGCTAAGAAAATAGAGTAATCAGTGTAAATTAAGTGGTCATTATCTGGCACAACTACAGCTATGGCAAAATCTATTTTTCCCCCTGTTTTAACTTAAGCAAATTTTGAGAATTGAAATGCTTAGATATGTAATCATGTACAAGTTTAAAGTTACATTGAAAAAAAAAAAAACACAACATACAAATTAGCACTACATGTTATACAAAGGGGTCAAGTTGTATTCCATCACTTGTGCTATTGGACTGATACTCAATTTTTGATTATTGATAATAGTCCGTTTTAAATATACCTCTTATTTTGAAAATAATTATTCTTTAATCTGGTATTCAAGCTACCCTAGGTTACCCTATTCAAGCTAGGTTATTAGTGAGACTGTTAGTAATTTCACATTATTATTGTTACATTTGAGTTCATCTTAAACCTTATTAAGCATCTCTAAACATTGAGTGATCAAAATGTGGTGATCCTATTCTGATTTTTGAGATTTTTAAAGGGCTTGTGGCAGGGTTGCTTTTAATAAGTATTTGAATTTGCAAAGCATTTTTTCATATGCGTGGAATATATTGTGCTCTAGGGAAATTTATTAGATTAAACTAGATGTATCTAGTTTCTATTTTATGGAACGATAAAGGACTAAGCTGCAGGATATTTACTGGAATTCTGTGTATTTATTGTTACATTCGGTGTATAACATTACCTAAATTTTTGTTTGTTTGTTTTTAGTTTATGATAAGGAGACAGTATACATATGTGTGACACAGCTATATTTTCAGACTGAAAAAAAAAATCACTAGATGAATGTTAGCTCCTCAGTTATTCACTCATATTCACTTTCACTTATTGAAAGTGTGGTGGAACTCATATTTTGATTCTTTCATAAAAAACACAGGATATACGTCTGTTCTAATATTTGTTCTTTCATTGATACCCTAAAAGATAAGGCAAAAGCAAGAAAAAAAAAGTGAGGAAAACTAATAAAACATAAGTCACGGAGACTACTTAGCATTCTATAGACAAAAAGTACTTTCAATGGCATGAATATAATGAATGTGTTGTCCTGGTAAAATCTGATCTGACTAGATCTTGAAGTTTCTAGTGAGTAACCACTTCTGGAATAGCACCATTATGCTTTTTGTGTGTGCATTGTGGTATGCAGTCTGTGCACATTGCACTGAAAGGTGCACTGATAAAGTTTTGACTTTTGTTTACTGTGTCTAGAACACAGCTGCAGGGTGGCAAAAACCTGCTAAGTTTTGGTATAGAACAATTTCTCCAATCACTCGCACGTGACTGGCAATATTATTCTTCTCATGGTCTCAAGTGCACTGCTCTGTCTGAATGCTTTACAGAGCAGAGGCACATCTCTTAGTCAATCATGTGGCTTGACTGGAGGAAAGCCTCTTAACGTTTTGTCAACCACAAGCTAATGCTTTCCTCTGACCAATAACCTTTTTACTGAAAAAATAGGCGAGGTCGGCCCCCTCACGGCCGGTGCAGCTGCAGCACCCTCCCACGAGTTACAGGCTGGGACCTCAGGCCCTTGCTTCTCCAGGGGCGGCCCGGGGCAGCACCGCACCTGCTTGCTCTCGGAGAGAGGTTGACAGGGGGTGGGCGTCCCAGGGCAACGGCGGCTGTGCCCATGGCCTCTGCCTAGAAACAGCCTCCGGGGGGCGGCCATTAGTCGCTGCCCACCAGGCACGGGTAGGGGCGCCCGGCGCGTTATAACCGCCCGCAGCAGGCTGTGGTGGTGGGTGTAGGAGTTCATGTGGCAGGGCAGAGGAATTCTGTGCCTACTCCCTTTCGAGTCCACCCTATCTATTGGCAGTCTCTGTGACTGCAGTTTTTGCCGTGGTCTCCACCAGGCAGAGAGCTTGCACCCAAAAGACTGGCAGCTCAAATGGAGGGCCTGTTCAGAACGGTGGCTATACAGGTCTCTGGCTGCAGGGAGTGCCAGAGCCTGCTGCTGCTGGGGCAGGGCAGCAGGTATTCCACCTGTGTGAGGTGTGAGCAGGTGGAAAATCTGGTCAGCATGATGGCAGAGCTGAAAGAGGAGGTTGAGAGACTGAGGGCCAGCCATCAGGGACTGTGAGCAGGAGATCAGCTGGTGGGGTAGCTCCCTGGCATGCCAGATGGAAAGGTGCCAGGGAGACACCCCAGGTGGTGGACCCCCTGCCCTGTCACTGTAGGGCAGAGGAGGGAGACCTGAGGGATGGGAGAGGGTCCCTGCTCGGCATCATGGGTGACCCCTCCCACTTCAAGGAGACAAAGAGGTTACCAAGAGGCCAAAGAGGTTACCAAGGAAGAGATAGTTGACTCCAAGCATTCAGGCTGCCTCTGCCAGGAAGGAAAGAAGGGTGGTTGCGATAGGTGACTCTTCTCAGAGAAATTGAGGGCCCCATTTGCAGACCAGACCCAAGCGATAGGGAAGTGTGCTGCCTACCTGGGGCTCGAGTCAGGGACATAAGTAGAAAACACCCAGAGCTGGTTAACCCTACTGATCATGACCTCATTACTCATAGTTCAGGTGGGCAGCAATGAAATCACCCAGGGAAGCCTGCAAACTATGAAGAGAGGTTTCAGGGGTTTAGGGCGATTAGGTGAAGGAGCAGGAGCGCAAGTCGTGTTTTGTTCTATTGCTTCTGGGGAGGTGAAGGACATGGAGCAGGCTAGGGAAACACAAGAAATGAAAAACTGTCTGAGAGGCTGGTGTCAAGACATGAACTTTGGGTGCTTTGACCATGGGGCAGTTTACATGACCCCTGGCCTGTTGTCAATGGATGGAACCCCCCTATCCTAAAGGGGGGAAATGAATCTTAGCACAGGAGCTAACAGGACTTTTTGAGAGAGCTTTAAACTAGCTATGACAGGGGAAGGGGGTAAAACAGGGCTCACCAGAGAAGTGCCTAGGGGAACAATGCTGAGGTAGGTGTCTCATCTGAAGTGCATCTACACCAATGCACACAGCATAGGCTACAAACAGGAGGAGCTAGAAGCAATTGTGTGGCAGGCTAACAATGGCCTAGTTGCAATAACTGAAACATGGTGGGATCACTCCCATGACTGGAGTACCATGATGGATGGCCACAAGCTCTTCAGAAAGGATAGACAAGGAAGAAAGGGTGATGGTGTAGCTCTTTATATTAAAGGATGTTTTGATGTTGAAGAGCTTGTGGTTGGGAATGATAACGTTGAGTGTCTATGGATAAGGATCAGAGGGAAGGCCTGTAGGGGTGGCATCTTGGTGGGGGTCTGTTATAGACCACCTAATCATGATGAGGCATTCTATGAGAAGCTTGCAAAAGTTATACGGTCACCAGTATTCATTCTCATGAGAGACTTCAACTTCCCTTATACATGCTGGAAGTATAATACTGCACGGAGGAAGCAGTACAGGAGGTTTCTAAAGTGTGTGGAAGATAGCTTCCTGACAAAGCTGTTTCAAAAGCCTACCAGGGGAGGTGCCCCACTAGACCTGCTCTTCACTAATGAGAAGGACTGGTGGGAGATATGAAAGCTGGGGACTGTCTTGAGCAGAGTGACCATGAAATAGAGTTTTCTGGCCTCAGTGATGACAGCAAAACTGCTGTCTTGAACTTTTGGAGGACGGACTTTCACCTATTCAGGATACTTATTGCAGGCTATCCTTGGGAGCCACTCCTGAAGGGTAAAGGGGTCCAGGAAGCCTGGATGCTCCTCAAGAAGGAAATCTTAATGGCACAGGAGCAGGCTGTTCCTGAGTCCCAAAAGGCGAGCCGGAGGGGAAGGACTGGCACAGATGAACTGGGAGCTTTCACTGAGACTCCAGAATAAAAAGAGAGTGAAGGTCTGTTGGAAGAAGGGACAGGCTACTTGGGGCAACTACAAAGAAGTTGCTAAGATATGCAGAGAGGAAGTTAGAAAGGCAAGAGCCCAGCTTGAACTCAGATTGGCCACTGCAGTTAAAGAGAACAAGAAATCCTTTTACGAATATATTGACAGCAAGAGAAGAACCAAGGAAAATTTCCATCCTGTAATTGATGCAGCAGGAAATGTGATCACTGAGGATAAAAATAAGGCTGATGTTCTTAACACCTTCTTTACATCTGTCTTAATAGTCAGATTGGTTATCCTCAGGGTACATTGCGCCCTGAACTGGATGTCCTCTGTGATTTAGGTAGAGAATCACTCCCTGTGACCCAGGAAGAGACAGAGACCTGCTTCCTTCATCTGCAATGTCACAAGTCCATGGGACCAGACAAGCTCTACCCTAGGGTGGTGAGGGAGCTGGTGGATGTGATTGCCAAGCCGCTTTCCACCATCTATTAGCGTTCGTGGTTATCTGGAGAGGTCCCAGAGGATTGGACTCCCTCCCATCTACAAGAAGGGCTGTATTTTGATATATTGATTTTTTTTTTTAAACTATTATGGAATAACTAATACACTACTACATTTCCTTTACCAAAAAAAAAAAAATATATATATATATATATATATAAAATAGTAGCACATCACGTGGGGAAAAAAACTGACAAAATTAAAAATACGTAGTAGAAAAATCTGTAGGTAATTTTTGCAGATTCCTTCTTTAATAAGAGATTTTGCTCCATAGTATTTCTCTTACAGCTTAATCTACATCCATTCCTCATGGAAGAATCAAAAAGTTGTTTCTTCAGAATGCTGAGTTGTATTGCCCTTTTTTTCCTCTTTTAAAGCAGAAAAAAAAATCTTCAGTCATCACTTTTTTGCACTGTTTTCCCCCCCCCCCCCCCAACAGAAACAAAAAAGTAATAGTACTAGGCGAGGAGGGAAGGATTTCCTCTGTTTTGTCTTTTTGTGAAGGGTGATGGTAGTTGTTGTCGTTTACAGAAAGTATGGATCAAGGAAATAGATTTCAATATGAAATTCAGCTTGTTGAAGAAGAGAAAAGTACAAAGACATAAAATGCAATATTGTGTGGTTGAATTTTACATCATTCAGTTATTCTCAACAGGATATTATGTGCCTTTAGCAGTATATGCAAAGTATATAGGTACTTGTATAAATAACAGTTACAAGTTTGCTAATGAAACCTAATAAATATAAGGTGAATGTGTAGCATGAAAGATCATTGAGTATACTTACAATCTGATTTACATGACTTTGGAGAAATTAAAATCAGCATATATACTACTTAAGAATTATGGGTAACTATTTGAAGAAGAAAAAGTGGATGTAATATTTCCACTCTAGTATGTGCTATCATGAGGTATTTCTTATCTGGAAAAGCAGGTAAACTGTGGGTATCAATTTGGATAATTGAATATTATACCACTAATTAATTGTAAAATGGCATTCTGAACATCTAAGATTGTTGAACCAGGAAAATAACAGATTTCTTAGTCAACATGTTTCATTTCTGATATTCATCAACCATAATTGATGGGGCAGCTAATGAGAGTGCTTCATGTTTGCTCTTTCTGTGGTTATAAGACTCAATGGTCATTCCCGCAAATGTTTTGGTCCTTACTTAACCTAGATTTTTCCCTGAAGATGTCTTCCATCTATGTTTTGAGAGATAGTTTATCATCTTTTACCAGAAGCTCAATGAGCTCAAAATTATAATTTTGCTTCTATCCTCTTCTCCCTTTCTTCCCTCCTTCAATTTTCTTTCTTTTCTTTTCTTTTTTTTTTTTTTTAAAGAAAATTACAGTAGAAATTTAAAGAACTACTTTCAGAAATCTCTAAGAATCCATTACTTTTTTTTTTTTTTTTCCCCCTAAATCTGTCAGGAAAAGTATTAGATGAAGCAGACATCTTCTTAGAGTTTCAGATTTTCTCTTTCTGTATTATTCATAGCAAGTTTTCTAGTTTTCGTTTTCCCAGTATTTCCATGTAAGTATGATAGAAAAAGATATAGCAAACATCTCTGATGCTTCAGTAGAACTATAGAGTAGTTTTGTTGTCGTTGTTTTGTGTGTTTGTGTTTATTTTCATTGGGGTGCGGGGCTCCAGAAATACAAGATCAATAGTTTGAATTTTTGTTCAAATTTGAATTTGTGCATTAGGTGATGGTATTAGAACTAGTAATTTTTTTACAACAGAAAACACAGGGTTAACTTCATTATTTGAACAAGAAAATAAAAGGAAGAGTTTGAATGTTCTGGTAGTCAATCAAGTTTTCATTGCCATTAAGTAGGTATTTTACTATCCAGAAAAATTAGAACATTTGATATTGAAGTTGAGACAGTAAAATGGATGGCCTGTAGGGAGCAAGTTAGGAAACTCTTTGGGTTATTTCTCTGTAATAAGACAGGAGGGGATGCAGGTATGGACTCTAGAGTCTTGTAAGTAACTCTATGTTGCTCTCACTATTAGAATTAAAACAGTTCGACACACAAGCTTGGACTGTTGTAGATGCATGAACACTTACTTGGCTGTTAATTCATAACATTATTTACACAAACACATCAAACCTGTTTTTATTTCTTTGATTAAACTGATGAAAATGAATGGTCCAGATAAACTTAGTACATTGAGCACTGATGGATCATGCTGTATGATGGGTTTTACATAATTCAGTCTTTAATGGATATCCAATATACTTAAATTGTATTTATAATTGTTCTGTAAATTGTTTGAATTGCTAATTTGTTTCTAAGAGATTTCTGTCAATCAAGCTAAATGCTTTCTGAAAACTGCTTACTTTTCTGTCAAAGTGTACTTGTTATACTAAACACTCACATTCTTTTCTAGTTCCATCTTAGTTTTGGCTGTTTGTGCATATTTGTTTTTTTAACAATCTTTCACAGGGTGTTGGGGACTTCTTATTGATGGGCAATCATGAGATTAAATGCAGTATTTGTTTTAAAAATACAGTCTCTGAATTTTAGATAAGTGCCTAAAAAGGCAAAAGCCAGGTTCTGAACGTTATGTGTGATGCTCACTCACTTCCTTCTGAAGTTTGTTGTTCTGCACCACCAGTTCTGCCACTCTTATAAGGTTCAGTGAATGACGAAGCCAACAGCCCTGCTTATTTCTACTTGAGCCTCACTTAGTAAGTACACCCTTCCAATATCAGTTTCCAGATGTCAAGAAAAAATGTAAACAGTGGAATTTATACAGTTAATAAGAATTCATGAGAACAATTTTTGGTCAACGTACTTATATATGAGATCTAGTGTGAGGAAGACTTTTTTTCTTAGTTTTTCTTAGTAGGTAACATTTATTTTAGTTTGACTATTATGTAACTGCATAGTAACAGCTGTTATCCTATGTGAACATTATATTGGGATAATAAGAACATTGATAATGCTTTAAATATGCTCTCCACATCTTCTCATTCAGGGAAACATTAAGAGATTTTATTTTTAACAAGCAGCATTTTTCCCTTTGGAACATCAGTGTGGAAAGCAAGCCAGCTCAGCTAGTTTGTGTACTACAACTATATTAATGCAAAAGAGCAACATTAAGAGAATTTGTGGTTTTTGGATAGGTTTTCATACTGTTAGCAATTCAGAATGTGCAAATGATGAAAGGAACTTTTTTTTTTTTTCAGTGAAGTACATAATATAAAGTGAGTATGTTGAGGTTGTTAAGCCACTCTTCATTTCTTATTTGAGCTTTCCTTAACCAAGAAAAATTACCTTTTAAAGTTATTCACCTGAGTTTAATGGAAGTTTTGATAAAATAATTTCTGAATTTGTTTCCAGTAGTGAATGGCACAGAATCACAGAATGATTGATGTTGGAAGGGGCCTCCAGAGGTGATCATCTGGTCCAACACTCCTGGCCAAGCAGGGTCACCTAGAGCATATTACCCAGAATAGCATCCAGCTGGGTTTTGAACATCTCTAAAGGAGACTCCACAACCTCTCTGGGCAGCCTGTTCCAGTGCTCTGTCACCCAAACTGTAAGGTTCTTCCTCATATGGCTATGAAACCTCATGTGATTTAATTCATTATTATTAATTATTTTTAATTAATAATTTTTATATATACACACACACACTAATTAATTTTTTTTATTTTTTTATTATTAACCCTTGTCCTATCACTGGCCACCAATGAGAAGAGTATGGCCCTATCCTTTTTACGTTGTCCCCTCAGGTATTTATAGAGGTTAATAAGATCCCCTCTCAATCGCTTCTTCTCTAGGCCAAACAGGCCCAGCTCGCTTAGTCTTTGCTCACAAGACAGATGCTCCAGTCCCTTAATCATCTTCATGGCTCTACACTGGACGTTCTCTAGAAGTTCTATGTCCCTCTTGTACTGGGCAGCCCAGAACTGCACACAATATTCCAGGTGTGGCCTTACCAGGGCTGAGGATGGGGGAGTATCACCTCTCTCTATCCTCTGTCCACACTCCTGTTGTAGGCTAGGATCCCATCGGCCTTCTTGGCCACAAGCGGCACACTGCTGGCTCACAGTTACCCTGCTGTCCACCACGACCGCCAGGTTCCTCTCCACAGAGCTGCTCTCCAGCAAGTCAGCCCCCAACCTGTACTGGTGACTGGGGTTGTTCCTCCCCTGGTGCACGACCCTGCACTTGCCCTTATTGAACCTCACGAGGTTCCTCTCCACCCAACTCTTGAACCTGTCCAGGGCCCTCTGAATGGCTCTATAGGCCTCTGGTGTGACAGCCACTCCGCCAAGCTTTCTCTCGTTTTCTTTCTTACTGCTTTTTAAAGGGAGCTTTATGTGTATTGTATTATGATATTACATATCATTCATGTTTACTGCAATTCTGCAACAACAGCTTCCACCATGTAATTTCCCATTAATTCTTTCAGCTGCTGAAGAAGCTTTCAGGGACTGGTGAATGTGTATTTTGTGGCAATTTCAGTTGCCGGCTTGTTCTCTGAGACTCTCTCTGACTCTGCATTTCTTAAAGAACTATCAATGATGGGAGTAGTCTGTAATGTAAATAAGGAGTTAATTTGCCCTCTGTCTCTCAGGCATAGCTTCCAGTGACCTGAAGAGGAGATGTATCTCAGTTAATGGAAACAGAATTGCACCACAATTCCCAAATTCCCTTTCTGGCTATTTGTATCATCTACAGTCATGATTCTGGAAGCATTGTATAGAGTTGTCCAAATTGTCATTCCCCCCCTCCCCCCCCCCCCATTCATTATTTTTAAATTAACGTAGCATTCCTTTTATGTTCCGGTGTTTTTCTATATCTTTTAATGCCAGCTCTTACAGTCCTGGACTCTCATGAATTAGTTTCATTAGTTCGTATTGGGTAAAAAGCTCTCCTTGTATTTTTGACATTACTCACCTTAAAATGAAACTCAGATACACGAGATAAAAGTATTTCAATGCCTTTTTCTGTAAAACTCTACTAAGGAATTTGATAAAGGTCTGTTTCATTCACTGTTCTCTTAACAGTGAGGATATGCATGTTACATTGGGCTGTATGTCACCTATCACTATTTAAAAATGGTATTTTAGATGTCTGTTGGATGGTTTTCCAGTTGCATGCTTTTAGTGTTTTCTGTTTATTTGTTTTAAAATTTTGTATTATATTTTTATTTTAAGAGAGTTCTGGAGACCAGCTACCAAGAGCAAAAACCTTCAGCCTGTTATACTTGCTGAGACACAACAGAGGATTGCTTCAAGAAATCATGTAACTGTAGGTGGTTTGTTCTTAATCAGTTCTTTGTGACTAAGCTTGTTTTATATTTTGAACTATGGTCTAAACCCATAATTGCTTTCTGTATTTTCTCCTGTATTTCCATACATCTGTTTTTTTTTGGCCCAGAGATTGCTATTCACCAAACAAATGAGAACTCTTGTACAAGGTCCTATTACCAGCTTTTCAATACCCACTGCAGCTCAGTAGAGACTAATGTTCATGGTATGGGAGCTGAGCCCCTTACCTTTAAAGCATCAAAATCTATGACAGAAACTACATCTATTCATCTGGGTTGTGTGGCTGTACAAGATGTATGGATCCAGAAGTTCTATTAAGGACTCATTCACTCAGTTGTCTTGGAATCAAGAGTAGCTTCAGAGTATTTACTGTGCTTTGTCTTCCTTAATACAAAAAAAAAAAAAAAAAAAAAAAAAAACAACCAAAAAAAAACACCAAGGTAATTGTTCAGAAGTACTTTTGGTTTTGAGGGATATAATCATCAGTATGTATAGTTTTGAATTGCAATGCATGTAACTTAGCCTTCAGTTTAAATCAAAATCTGATACACCAGAATAGTTATTTCCATTACCTGCTCTTTTCCCCAATATTCTAAAATAATAATAATAATAGGTCTTTTCCAACCTTAATGGTTCTCTGATATCAGCCTTGATCTCTAGTATTTCTCTGTCAATATCAGACGTTTCAGTATGTTAGCGACAGTTCCAGGATGTCCTGTCATTCTTCTGTTCTTTGATTTCAAAGATGATGAAATTCAGATACTTTGGAATTAGTGAACAACAAAAACATTGTTACTATGAACTTAAAATGTGTTGGGATATATACAACTTTCTTGTTTGGGTTTATTCTTTTCGGTTAAATCTACTTTAGTCAGACGGGGTCCATTTAATGTGCATTTTACCTCAAAGTCATAATTCTTCTGTCTCTTGTGATTCTTTCAGTTATTTTGTGTGGCTTCAGAGTGGCAGATTTAAGTCTTTTTATAGTTATTGAAGTTGAAATAGATCTTGATTCTGGTCTTTCATGTTTTAGTAGAATCTGAAATACATGTAGAATTCTCCTAGATGTAAGGTTTTATTTCTCTTATGAATTTTCCTACTATTTCAAATATAGAGTTTGATAAAGTTCTTTAATCATCTGCTGTAGTCAGATCTTGGAGGAGACTTCATCTTTCAATAGCTGCAATTCTTGTTTAACGTAGGCATTCTAGTTTAAGTAATTGGAATTTCTATGATCCTGTTAGCAGATAAAGAAAATACTCGAGGCATATGATTGGTTACTGTTGATGCCTTGGTATACTAGTTTTGGTTTCCACTTTTGGTGTTTTTAAAGTGAGTGGACAAATTCTTCAGTAAATAATGCAATTAAGTATTCAGTAAATACTATTAATACAATGTATATTTTACTGTGTGTGTTTTAGAAAAAGAGGGATCTTTCTTTTTGTTAGGGTATTTTTTATCTTGTGTTCTTAGAAATAGTAAGCTGTTCTAAAATAGGTCTTGTAAGTACTGTTTATTTTGTAGCTTTTATGGTAGTAGTATAGGGCCTACAACATATAGGAAGCCTTTAAGTCACTGAGTAATTTATTATGTAAAATTGGGATATTTATTTATTTTACATGCTTCTTACTTTCAGGACAGTAGGCATTGGCACAAAATGAAACACAAGGTATCTGAATATCAGGAGGCTGCTTTTGCACTGTGTGGTGACTGAGCACTGGTGCAGAGGCTGTAGAATCTCCCACCTTGGAGGTGCTGGAATATGGGCCCAGGCAACCTGCACTAGGTGGCTATGCTTGAGCCAGGGGGATTGGGTGAGATGACCTCCAGAGATCTCTTCCAACTTCAACCATTCTGTTATTCTTGTGAATCAGTAACAATAATATACTTTCTTTTGAAAGTCATTGCAAACGTAGTGTATCAGAGTTGTAGCTAGTAATGAAGTAAGGGTGAAAGCAATTGGTGTTCTAAAGGTTTTTCTTTTTTGTGTGAAAGCTTGAGAACATTTTTTTAGGTGCAATTATATTTTTTCAGTTTTCACTCTAAAATAAGTGACTTTAAGGCTCATGAAAAAAAGCACACAACTAAAGGCTTTTTTGTAGCTTTGCATAAACCTGTAAGTTTTCTTAGGCATAAACGTAACAAGAGGTTTACCAGACCCAAGAAATCTCATGGAAGGCAATTATTTTCCTTGTGTGGAGGGGAAAAAATAAAAGTTGGCAAAATGTTTAGTCTACCTTTTGTATGAAGGGGCACAGTTTTAATCTTTGATTTGTGCCTATTAGTTTCTAACACTTCCCAGTAAAAGTGGTTTTAAAACCTGAAGTGAGTAGCATCAGCTTCATGCTATGTTCTAAGACAACACATGTTGCTTTGACAGAAGCAATATGCCAACTGATTATTTCATTTTAGAAACTGGATCTAGTTTGGCAAAAACTCTTACCAAATTCTTAGCAAATCCACAAGTCATTTCTGGTTGTGCTGCTTTTATATATAGCAGAGACATTATACAGTTTGCTTAACAGAATAAACTTATACTGACAATTATATCTATTACAGTATGCTTTACTACAAAATGGTCTTGAATTTATCTATGAAGTGATAGTAATAGACCAGTAAAAAAAGTTGTGCTTTTTTTTTTTTTTACCAATGAATTTCATTTAAAAAAACAAAACAAAACACTTTTTTAAGGTTCTTATGAGATTTCTTTGGAGTTTCTGAAATAGCAGACAGGTTACACCCCTAGACAAGTAGTCATTTTGCATCTGAAGACTGTAACCAGAATCTTTGTGTATACATCTAATAATTATTATTTTATAATTATATTTTATAAATTCTGATAGAAAGACATTAACAACTTAGTTTAATAGCTCAACGGATGCATTTCTCTTTGAATAAGGTAAAAGATAGCAAGTTAATATTTTCCTATTGTGGTGGAAAGTGAGTGAAAATTAATGAAGATAATAGGCTTTATTCAAATCATTTCATTATTGTCATAGCTTTACCTGCCCTGTTTTATGATTGCTTTATTGTCTGCAGTGACATTATCATCTTAGCTCTTCCTAAATTACTTTACAAAACAGCTAAAAAGGATCAAATCACATAGATTAAGAATTTTTACTTCCTGTTGCTTTCATTAGCTTCTTGTATGTGTTGAGTTTTTTTCTTGTGGCTTCTCTGGTGGTTTAAGTGTGTTCATTGGGGGTAGGTGGGAGGGAGTGTTACTTTTGAATGACATGCTGGATATGTACATTCAACATTCAAACAGCAGTATTCTACCTTGAGAACTTTGCTGAATCCTCAATTTTCAGTGGACCAAGTGACTGTAGGTTCCTAAACAGATATTGAAACTTTTTCCTTTCTTAGATGATTGACTTCACAGGGGCACTGTTCTGAATGATGCCGAGATCTGACTCTACTAAGACACAGGAATAAAGAGGCATACATAATTTGACCAAGTCTCCCTAAATAATTGTTCACAGGAGTACTCAAGGACTCTATTGAATATGCCGTTAGATAGTGAGACAAGTTCAAATTGTTATCTTTAGGGCATGCAAAATTCATATTTTTGCTTTTAAATTTTGATGAAGTATTCAAATATCTCGCCTAATGCTCTTCTCAAGAAATGTCAGCTTCAGCTAAAAAAAAAAAAACCAAAAAAAACCAAAAAAACAAACAATCAAAAAAAACAAACAAAAAAAAAAAAAGGAGAAAAATACCTGAACTGGCCCAAACTCCCTCTGGAAGCATTGTTAAGGCACATACAAGACATGTGGCTGGAGCAATTCTCATATGAAGAGAGGCTGAGAGAGCTGTGAATGTTCAGCCTGGAGAAGAGAAGGCCCTGGGGAGACCTCATGGTGCACTTTCAGTACTTAAAAGTGGGAAGGGGAGCGGCTTATTAAAACAACAACAAAAACACCATGGCAGGGGGGTTGGAACTAGATGATCTTTAAGGTCCCTTCCAACCCAAGCCATTATATGATTCTTTTTAATTAGTTGTTTTATTTTCCACCATCTAATAGAAAATGGAGGTGTTTAGGCAATAAGAATACTGTTGTTTATAGAAAATGTGTTTTTTGTTGGAAATCCATTGTAAGAATTGAAAAAGCTTTTGAAACAGAAAATTTTCTACTAACTCTCTGGTGTAGGTTATTAACCTTTTTTTTGCTGTTGCATTAGTTCAATGAAATACAATGATATCAACACATCTACTATATATTTCTGCATGACAAATTTTTCCCTTAAGACTTGATTCAAATAGCTTCACTGCTTGATGGTAGTGGTCAGGGCTTAGCTGGTGTTGCCAGCCAGCACGTCACTGTATTTAGTTTGCTAGCCATATTTGCTTTCCCTTCAGCTTCTCTTCATGGCGTGCCAGCGTTTCTTAGTTCCATCCTATCCTTATGCTTGCTTTCAGTTTTCATTTTTTGTCATGCCAAATTTTTTGCCAACTGTTCTGTTTCTTGCATAGATGTGTTTGCAGCAGGCTCTCTCCAAGTGTCTGTGTTTCATATTTGAAGAGCTCATCAGCGGGCGTATCAACTTCTCTTGCTGCGAATTTGTTTTCCTCCTCAAAGAGATCTTTGCAGCTTGATGTTGACAGCTTTTGTCTTCCCCTGAGGCAGTTTTCTTTAGGGTCTCTGGGTAGACTGTCAGCTGCTTTTGTAGAAATAAAAAGGCAAACAACTATGCTAATTACTTCAAATATGGTTTGCATGTAAAATTTGCTACAAGAGCTGAGGGTATTGTTTTGACCCTTTTTTTCTGGACATAATCATTCAGACTGCATGTGCATCTTTGCCTTGCACATATCTAGGTTTCTTTCCTAAAAATTATTTTCAATTGTAGTATTTACCAGGATTTTAATTTCTTTGTAAAGCTTGCACCATCTGTTGATTTGAAATACTCCTTTAAATAGGCTGAAAATGGAAATGTTTCTGTTCATCTTCCTTTCTTTTCTCCTGCAAGTCCTACCAGATAAGTAACAAAAGCAGGCACATAGGAGTGGGGAAGGATCCTTACCACAGTGACAGCCCTGGTTCACTTTCCATTCACAGAGCTACAGAAAAATCTCCATGATACAACAGGGTAGGACCTGGTGAAGTATGAACAGAGTTTGACTTCCTCGTGACATTGGAGGAGGTGTTATGTAGCAGGTGGCAATGTAGCAGCCTTGTGGAGACCAGTTGGGAGTAATGGGCTGGAAAATCCAAGGTCACCAGTGCAGTATCTTCCTGGTATTTACTACTGGTGTTGCATAAAGCAGTGGCTCAGATTACTTAAAGCACAATTGGAGGAGAAAAAAAAAAAAAGGGAAAAAAAAAAGCTGGGCTTGAAGGGAACATGATGCAGCATGATGTTACTTTCTGCAGAGCCTCAGTTTGTTTCTAGCTAAGATTTATTTCCCTTTTTTTTTTTTTAAAGTCAGATGCTCTCCTGGTCTTTTCTTTGACAGCTAGACACTATTATACATGGCAACTGTCACCTTTTCCTGAAGTCATGCAGATTTTGATGCCTGGAAACGTGAAATCCAGCCCAGAGTCTGCTAGACTGTTTGGAACACTATTGTCTTTTTTTTTTTTTTTCCTTTCTCCTCCTTTCAAAATTATTTATGTTTTCTGAATGAATATTAAAAAGGATAACCAAGGTACAAGGGCAAGAAGTATCTCTTGGTGAAAGGTCAATTTCAAAATCCGAAAACACCTTTTTTTTCTGACCAAAACTTTTTTTTTTCCATTTGAGCACTGTGAGCTGCTTATTGTTAACTTGCTCCCTTGCTTGTGTAGTCTGGAATGTCACCCTGTAGTCTGATGCGTTACTGTGTTTCTGGAGACTGATGGAAGGTAGCAGAGTAAAAAGAGTTTGGGGGGAGGGAGGGCAGGGGAGTGACCTCTGCTGCAGAACAGCACTTTTGTTTTCTCTTCTTGAAGAGGTAATTATAAAACATTTTCCATATTTTCTGTTATTGTAATGGCAGATATTTGCAAATTCTAGCAGCAGGTTATATTGGAATATATTTTTATTTTTTTTAATACCCTAAATAGTGTTATGTTCTTATAGGAAGACTGAATATATGTATATGTTAAGGAAGGAAAAGACATGAAGGATCAAATTTACAGTAGAGCTGTCAAAAAAAAAGTTTATAGTTTGCACATTTGGGCTTTTGAGGGGCAGAGAGAACCAGATTCATGCTAAATCCGAGAAATCACACATCTGAATTCTCTGACAAATAAGAACTTTCTGTCCCTTTGGATTTTTAGTTAAAACTGATGTCCTTGTCAGCATCCCAGATGATACCAGTAATGAAGCTGCCAGCACTGTCAGCTCCATTGGGCTAGCTGTAAGTTTTTCTCAAGGTCTTGAGCTCCAGGACAGCCCTGCTAGCAGACTCCCTGGGGCTATTGCTCTGCAGCTTCAAGAGTCCTTGGCTCTTGGGCAGTCTAATAAATTATGTCTGACTTAGGGCAAAAGCTGCAATTGCCTCTGGACCCTAGACAGATATATCAGAAATCCAGGTAAGATATTAGGCAAAACCAGTGATGCCTGGTGTGCTATAAACATTATGTATATGGCTTAACTTTTCAGAATAATTTGAAGAAACTAGGTTACATACAAATATCCCTAACTAGTTCTACCTTTGAAACAGATCAGACAGATCAGGAGTGGCTGCTAGGGGTGGGCTGTGTAGCATTATAGTATCTGTGTGGTGCTAAAGAGGAGGCAAGGTGTTCAAGCCAATCAAACACATTTCTACCTTTCAAATCAGATCAATTCATCTGGCTGGATATTTGAAGCAGAGAGACTGCCTATATTTTGAAGCTTATGCAATTGAAATGTATTTTTGCTGTATTCCACGTATCAGTTTGACTTAACTTTTGATCATCTGCTATGACTCAGGGAGGAGACAACATGAGCTTACCACATCACTCTGTCTTTTACATTTACCTCTGTGTCTTTCCTTGTTCCCAACTGAATCTGTGTACTCAGAAGATGAGACAAAATTGCCTATAAACCATCTCTCAGGATCAAAAGGCTCAATTCTGTGCTAAGCCTCGTCCTCTCTCTATTGCATAGCCTACTAGCCTCTCCACTCCCTCTTTTTGACTGCAGTCTATTCACACCCCTGTGTTCATCCTGTAGTTTTCATCATCTGTTATCCCCCTTTTTCAGAATTCACTTGCTTATACCTGTAAGATTCCAGAAACAAACTCTTATTACTTTTTTCCTGATATCTCCTGCCAATACCTGCAAATAGGTGCTCTTAAAAGGCATTATTTAAAGAAACTGAGAATAGTAACTCCTCTGGAAGTTGGTATAAATTTCTTGAGGAAGTCCGGGGTACTTCTGCTATTGACTTCTGAGGCACTGCATGCAGTACACTTGTGCTACTTCTGTGTTGTTGTGGCTGAATATGCCATTCAGCATAATCATGTAAATTTAAAATTTAAAAGGAAGAGTTTTATTTCTTTAGCAGAAAATTAGAGGAGCTGAGACAGCTCATTTGGCATGGCAGCATTCCATTGAGCTGAGAGGTAATTTTCAGGGACTGCATCTTTGGTAAGTACTCCTGCAGCAGTGGGGTAGTGATTTTAATGTGCAGTGCAGCATTTTAATAGCCAATTGAGATGGCTATTAAGATATAGCATTGTACATTAACATCACTGCTGCACAGGAAGCGGATGGTGACTGCTCCTCAGATGACGGCGCTCTCTGCATTCTGTTTCATAGCAGTGGTTTTCTTAGCAGCTCCTCTGATCTCCTGCAAGGGAAATAAAAATCATTATCTAGTTAATATTTCACATAGTGTTGGGCATCCAGATCCCAAGAAGGGAGAGATGGAAAGTAGAGCTGTGAGGCAGGGGGGAAGGCAAAGGAGGAAAGAGTGTGGGAGAGAAAATCCCCTTGTGAAAGGATGGTTTCTTCATTTTCACATAGTAGACTCACTTTGGCTCGGGGAAAACATGGTTCACTAACCCTGTGATGGGATGCAGTGCTTAGAAGTGCTTAGAGGAAGACTGTGTAGCAGAAGTAGCTGTATATAACTCTAGAAGCAGTAAGATGCATATAGATAGTGAAAACTCATAAGGCCATGGGAAATGTGAATTGCAAGGAATAAGGTATAGATGGAAACGATTGTACACTTAAAAAATCAGAAATGTTTAGGAAAACCTTGCAGCTCCTACGTTTGCACTTAAAAGAAGCTAAGGAAAGGTCTGATTAGTTAACTGTCCTGTGATTAGGACAATAAGCATTTCCTTGCTTATAGTTTTCTACTCCATTCTAATGTGAAAAAGTTTTCTTACTGTCTATGTACTTCACAAGGTATGTCTCAACATTTGCATTTCTCAGGTTTTGAAACACTGTTCTGTGAAAATAACACTGATTTCACCTGAACAACCTTCCTCACAAAAATGTGGAAATCATGGGAAAAGGTTTGACAAAGTTAGTCTTCTATAAGGGTTGTAATACATGTACGTATGCAATGACTTTCAGAACAAGGAATAAAATTAGTCCTTGTAACATCCTTCTCCTTCTAACTTTGTGTCCACAGAATATGTGGACTAAATCTGCAGATAGCCTCTGATGGGGAAGGTGCGGTTGCATAAGGTTGGCAGAAAGATATATTCAGAAACTCCTTTGAATAGCCTTATTGTACCCTTTTAGCTCTTTTTTTCTTTCTTTTTTTCCCCCCCTTGGGAATGAGTTAAGACAATTATGTATCTTGGGACTTCTGAAAACTTATTTGAAGCAAAGCTATGGAGGATCCTGACTGAGTTCACTAGCTCTTTCTTTCAAGTTCCTTTAAATTCATCTCCTGTTGAATAGAAATTTTTACAAGCTTGTTAGTCAACACACTTAAAAATATAATATAGAAACTTCACAGAAGAGTGTGAATTGCTTTGATTGAAATATATATAGATACATATATGAAATATATATATAAGCTTTATATATATATAGTTGCTTAAAATGAAACTTATATCTGTCAGTTCTCATAAAACTGATTCCAGAAACACACAAAACTCTTCAGGCTGAAATTACTGCTAAATATTACAACCTATTAGTGTAGACATTTTTCTAAGCAAATTTTGAAAACAAAACAAAATCTTTGTCCACAAAGAAATAAAAATATCAAATTAAATAGATTTAAGAGGAAATATACGAAGAGCTGTTCAATATTCAACCTGCTAAAGAAGGCATTGTTTAATTGCTTATCTATTTGTACTTTCTAAAATTACAGTATCCCCTATTAACTGTGTGACGTCTCTTACAGTTCTATGAGTTATATAATAATGGGAAATTGAAAAAACCTCCGTGGAGGTGTTCAAGACGAGGTTAGATAAGGCCCTGAGCAACCTGCTCTAGAGGGTGGCATGCCTGTCTATGGCAAGGGATTTGGAACTAAATGATTTTTCAGGCCCCTTCCAACTTGAGCCATTTGATGATGATTCAAAATTAGTAAATATGGTAAAACTTTATTTTAGTGTCTTTATTGTTAGAAATTCATTTACAATGAACTGTCTTTCTCTTACAATATTACACTAATACAATGGCGATAGTCTTTTTGACATGAAGGATTAATTCAGGCTAAAGAATATCTAGTCTGTAAGGCCCTTCTCCATGGAAAATTGTAGATAGAGTTTATCTCCTTCAGTATCTGCAGTTTCCCCAATGAACTAGTGATTGACAGTATTAACAGGCTAAAGCTAAACTGTGTAGAGTGATCAAAAGCCTGATCAAAAATATAATAATGTTGGCTCAAAGTTTATTTCACATTTCTTGGTTTGCCTGTTTGTAAATAAAAACTGATGAAGTATTCACATTCTTTGCTGTGTGCTATATTCTGCTGTTTTTCTAATTCAGAAGATACAATTCAAATGTGTGTTTGCTTTTCTTATATATTGTCTTTAAAACTGAGGAAATAAAACAGCAGTAGAGCATTTTTATGCTGGTATGCACCACTAGAGGCCATCGTATACCTCCTTAAATATTAGATAGATATGCAAATGATTCTGGAGATAATGCAAATACCCAATGAATGTAAAAGTCTTAATAAAAGGGCATGGGAAAATTTCTTATGTGAGAGAAGTCTTTATCACAACTGATTAGTATGAACAACACTTCTCAGGCCATTTTTAATTGATTCAGAGCACCCATATTCTCTTGTATGTTCCTACATAACCTTTCAGTAGATCACTGAGTATACATATATGTGATAAGTGAACTCTGGAAGTTGTAGCCATTCTGCGCAATCTGCAGATTTACTAGATCAGTAGATACAATAAAGCTTAGCAAACAAAATTGACTATTTTTTATGTTCATTTCAGTGTGCTTGGATTAGAAATCAAATATTTTTCCTTTAAACTTCATATCTGGAAAAGAGGGTATCATCTTCAATCCCACACAAACTTTTATTCATTAATGAGCTAACACTTAGCTACTGCTTCAAGTAACTAAGTGATATGCAAGGAAGTCTTTATGTTAGACAGTGGTACTCTTTTTAATTATGGAAATTAATGATTTTATAGATGAGGTATAACAGGTAACAAATTTAATATGAAATACTTCAAATTAACTTTCATTTTATACCATCAAGAGGTGCTACCAAAAGTCGTAACACAGAAGGGCAGTGTTGAAAAATAATTGTTGTTACGATGAATATAGATGACTTTACAATTAACTTGTATGGTATGGCATGGACCTTGTCCAGGAGATCTCTTTTTAAATCCTTTGTTTTGCTTTGGCAGGAAAACTAAGCCTTCAAAGAAACTTTTGCTTATTCTATTTTCCTTTTGAAGACTAGCTGTACATAATTTTGCTTTACGTAAGAGATCTTTGAATATGTGAAAACTTTGCACATGTGCTTGAGAAATAAATAGATTTAAAAAAAGAAAGTATTATCTTTACCATCTTGGAAGGTAAAATTTTCTCATGAAAATGTTGAATGGAGAGAGAAATTGAAGATAAATTGCAAGTAATACTATAGGATCTTCACTCTACTTGTTTGATAATACAAGCAGTAGCCTATACGCTCTACAGTTTCTTCATTTTTTTTAATAAGAAAAAAATACAGAATATGTAACTGAAAATGAAAAACATTAAGCATAATAAAAGTGGCACAGTAAGTGCAATTTTGAGGGGATGGGGAGGGGTGGAACCTATTTCATAACTCCTAAAGATTTTATGAAAATATTCTTGTTCTTCAGAATTATAATGAAAAATATTACAAATGATAACAAAAGTTTGCTAGATAGCTTACAGGCTGATAGGTTATCAGGAAAAAGAAGACATGTATAAGTAGACTGTGGCAAATTATATTGTCTCACTAGATTTGAAAAAAATATTTAAATTTGTGCTAAGCTCAGAACTCTTGATAAATCTCTTGATAAAAGAAATAAAATTGTATGTTATTAACAGATGAAATAAAAATATGACAGATTTTCCCAAAGAGGCTAATATAAATAACATAACTCAGTATTCAGTGGTTCAGGATACTGAGTTCATTGTCTAAACTTATGAATAACACTGAATATTCATTTAAATATCTACTTTGTGTAACTTCAATTCAAAAAGAGAAATTAAATCTCTAATTTCTGGTGTAACATTTTTGAAATAAATTCATTTCAGAAACTTTTTTTTCTTCAGAGGAACTAAAACTATATCCTGTCATATCTTGCTCTTTAGCTTACTGTATTATTTTTTGTGTATTTCCAATACAATTCATTTTAAACAGTTTTCCCAAATTTACACTAGAAAACTGATGTACCATGTACCCCTTGGCTTCATTTTCAGATCTTTACTGCTGTGAAAACATGAGGATTTTCTACCCATGCTTTGGAGTCCAGCTCAACAGAATTGCCAAGAAAGTAAATCTGTAAGCATGACCAACTTCTCATTTTGGGGGATAAAAGGCCTGAGTAAAGAAAGGAAGATGGGCTTTAAAGAAACTTTTTTGATCATGTGTTGAAGAATCTGCATTTCTGCATTATGGACTTTTCATGGGCACCTTTGCAATGAGTCCACTCTCTCCCAATCTGAACAGAAATTAAAGTGTGGTGGTCTGACTTGGTTGTACCATAACAGCACTTAATGCAATGCTTCCTTTCAGGGTTTGTTGTCTTGGCCATGGTGGTGCAGTTTCAGTCTGTAGACATTCTGAACCCAAAGTCAGCATTCCTTTCCACAGTGTCAATTTATCAGCTTAAACATTTGTTAACTCAGAGGACCAAAGCATCCTTCACCGTATGGTGTAGACATGTGATTTTGAACATGTTGCTTTTCATCTTTGTGACTCAATGTCCCACCTGGGAGATGATGATAACAATGCTAATGTGTCTCATTATTGTCTTGCCTATTTAAACTGTAAGCTCTTCAGGGCAAAGACTGTCTCATACCATATGTCTTCACAGAGACTGGCAGAATGAGTCATTGATTGCATTTGGGGTCTCTTGGTGCCACTATAATTAAAAAAGAGACAATAATATTAAAAAAGGAGGAAAAGGGGAAGGTAGGTCTGGTATCAAGAGGCTTGCAGATTTCCTGGTAGCAACCCAAAAGCAAGAAGAAAGTTTATCTCCAATGAGAATCCTTGCTTTCTCAACTTTCTCAACTCCAAATGTCTTTTTATTTATTTTTTTTTTTAAGAAGTACAGTCAAGGAACTTTGTAAGCAGGCTAATCCAGAAGCTAGTGGGTGGTATTTTTAGTATTGTAAGTGCAAACTGTAAGAGAAGGATTGGTAATGTACTACAAGGGTGTGGGTTGGAAAACAGATCAAATTTTTAATGGAATTGTGCCTATAAAATTAGTGTTGCCTCCTTCCTCATTAGAGGATGAACAGATGTTTCTGCGAGTACATGAGGTGTTTGTACTTACCAATAGAGAAAGGGAAGCTAATGTGAGAAAGACAGAGGTTGATTCACATTTTGCTATAGCACATCAGTTACTAATAGGGCTATATTCTGCCTCAGTTAGTGGGAAGAAGTCTTTCACCTGTTGTTTCGTGCAATAGGGTAAGAAGACTAATGAAAATTATTCTTTTAGTTGCTAGAGATGACTGCTGAAATCTAACTACACTAATAGCTCCCATTCTGTTTTTTTTCACATATAGTTTCTAAATCCAAGTCTTATTTGAAGGTCTAAGATTTGCGTCCAGTACCCATTACATCGACTGAAGACTGGAGGGGAAGAAAATAGTTCTACAGAGCATTCAGGACTTGATCACATATACCACATAAACTAAATCCCGCTTTACACTTTGTAGTTCTTATTGAATTCTTCAGACTGCTTCAGAATCTTGTCCTTGGCTGATGATAAACACAAGAAACACATTCTGTGTTAAACGACAACCTGAAAATTTACCTAAATATCAAGAGTTTAAATAAACTTTGATGGACAGACAGGCAGTATGCTTTTATTTTCCTTTCTTTTTTTTTTTTTTTTTAGTGTATTGAGCTTTGTAAATGGAAAGCAATGCCTACTCTCTCTCAACGCCTGTAAAATTTA
The DNA here is from genome assembly GCF_047663525.1 of Anas platyrhynchos. NCBI lineage: Eukaryota > Metazoa > Chordata > Aves > Anseriformes > Anatidae > Anas > Anas platyrhynchos. The sequence continues at coordinate 41,464,616 of NC_092590.1, forward strand.
TACCATTATTCTTCATTTTATTCTTAAACATTTTGATCCAAGTATTTTTCATTAGCATCTCACTTAAGTGAGAATTATGATTACAGACTATTTGCAATATTTAGAGAAAAGTTAAATTACTGAATTACTGAATGTAACTTTTCTTGCTGATTTGGATTTTATTATTAGTATTTTTTTTTAGAGAGAAACAAATAGTACAGAAGTTACGTTTAACAGTGATGTCTATAACTACCTTAGTTCTCTATTGGAAGACATGACTTTTTAAAAAGTGAAGGACTGGTAATGGCTCTAATCCATCCTTCCTGCTCTCATCAGTGCCTGGGTAAGCAACATGTACTTTGGCATTTTGCAATATGTTGCAGCATATCTTTCAAGCTGAGGGAGGGAGTATATAACTAGTTCCACATTCCTCTCTTCTCAGGAGTGTTTAAACTCTTTTCCAGAGACTCTGCTTGTAGCTAGCTGCAGTATTGTCACTGTGATTGTAACTTATTTACTGAATAGCTCAATTCTTATAGGAATTTATAAGATTTCATAATTGTCTCTATCACATCCTTCAATTTTTAGGGTGATAACTAACTGAAAGGCCTGTCTTGCACTGGTGAGACTCAGTGATAACATTTAAAATGATGTTTGTGCTCTTCATAAAAAAAAAAAAGTTCAGTTTGCTACTCCAGAAACAGTATTTTTAAATGAAATGATTTTCCGTTTGCTAACCATCCTGTATGCTAACCTAAAATCTTTATGATTAGGAGTAGGTGTTTTCATCAGGTCTTCCTTTTTTCACCATTTCCTTTTCATTTCAGAGAGAAAAATTTCTTACTTGGGAGCATACCTATTTCAGTTGAAAAATAAAAGCCTGTATTGAGTGGGAAGGAGATTAATCCAGTGTATATGAGAGTTTTGCCTTTTTTGTGCACACTTTTTTTTTTAGTATCTCTACTTTATTATTTGAGAATCTTATATACTTCTATCATTAATAATAATATTTACATTTTATTCATGACCATAAAAAGTAGATTCACTTTATAGCTGTGGAGATTTAGCAAAGCACAATAATAGGACACCTGGCCCCACTAGTCACAACTAAGATATTACTCTGAATTTCCCTATTGTCTAAGAGTAGTAACAGATTCAGATCGGATTTCTTAACCTGCAGCTGCAGCAAGTAAAGTAAGTTATTTGCTGACTTCTTTTTAATAATTTATCATTATGGCTTTTTATATTCAAGATCAGTTTCAAATAAAAAAAATAAAGATCAAATTATTCACAAGACCTAAACACACGCTTAAGTTAATATTTTACTTTTATGAGAATTTCTGTTGACTTCAATATAAATACTTATTATGCTCAAAGGTGATTATTTTCTGGATCAGGGGCTGGCTCACATAATTCTTAGGAAAGGGGCCACATTTGTTTGGTTCTCTCTAGTTAATAAGGATTAGTTTAAATTTATCCGTGAAGTTTAGGAACTTAGCAGGCAGATTCAAATTTCTCTTGATATTTGGAATTCAGAAATTTTGTTTAAGATCATCTGTGGCATGAGTTTTAGTTTTTAAAAAGCATCTGTTATAATGTACATTTATTTATCTAAAATGATCCTCTTTTAAACCCATAAGAGCTTAATGCCATAATTGCCTTTAATGTCTTGGCCAAGTGTGATTTAACAAAACCCATTGGAAAATGTGATCATCTGCATCCTTAATTGTAGGGTGACCCCACTCTTTGTAAATTCCAAATTGCTTCATTATACTCAAGTACTATGTAGGTAACACTACTGGGAAAGGTATTATGGATCTTGTATAATAACAATAATTATTAATAATAATTAATAAAGATGATAGCTTGGTATGTAGCCAAGACACTTCTGTTTGATTAACAGTTAATTTTTCTACTTTATCATGCTACATCTACTGTGCTTGTCATATTTTATCACATATACTATATTATTATATACAAGATATAATACTTTACTGCAATAGGTAGATAGGCTCTAAAAGCATGTGCATCTTATGAGGAAAAAAAATCCAGCTAAATCCAAATGTTGAAAAGGTAGGGCATGAATGGCATAAGAAAGCTTCAGCCTCTGACTTTTACCCCTATTTGATCAAATTTCTTTCCATAATGAATCTTTTATTATCCTAATAGGTTTACACTGATTGAAAGGCTTCTCTTCTTGGAGCCTTTATGGTCCAAGAAGAAGATCAGGAGTTTATAAAACTCAGCTTTTGGAAACACAGACTAGATCTCATATCAAAATATCCAAAACAGCATAAGTAGATTTTTCAAATCACTGTTGGAAACATATTCTAATAGTGTCATTAAATGTTTGGCATCCTTAAAATATCTTAAGACTGGATTTGGAGTGCTTCACAGTAGTCTTGCCTCTTCTTTCTTCTCTTGAAAGCTCAGATCTAACAGATAGAGAGAGATCCAATAATTCTCTGTGCTTCAAAACCGAAATTCATTCATGTTCTGGGAAAGATATATGCCTACAATGAGGTGTTCGCATTCTTTCAGTTGTATACAATCATTAATGACCTTCAGGGAAAAATATGGTTTTGTCAGTATGTTAGATTAAGCAACCAAATGCCACAGTAATCAATTTAAAAAAGAATCACTGGGAAGAATACTGACTTTATAGGGTAGGGAGCTGCAATAAGCAAGGGTAACATTAGTGTATTTTACTATGAAAATTACTGAAGCAATTTACCCAGAAACTGTGGCCATTATCAGAATTCTTAACTTCCCTCACACCCAGTTTTCTCATTCTCTTTTGTAAGCATTAATCATATTTTATTTTTAACCAGAAACCTCAAAGCAGAATTAAATTAAGTGAAACTTCAATAATGAAATTGCATACAGTATTATTCAGAAGTTATGTAGAGAAGCTTTAATATACTCCATTAGGCAGAGAAAAATGGTGAAAGGATATGGTTAATGTTCATCTGCAGTCAGTTTCTCTTTTCATTATAAGAATTTTGCTATTGACTTCAATAGGAGGGAAACCAGCCTCTGGTGAGGTGGTGTAATAGTGTGGGTTAGTCTCCTGAATCACTAGAAAGGCTTTTTAGATTAAAATAAAACTGAATGATGGTACCTATTATTACACAGGGAAGAAGATGTATATTAAAAAGGGCAGAACTGCATTTGTAGGGCTGAGCTGAGTCTGGTGCTTGGGTGGTTGGCCTCAGCAGGGCTCCCCACACTGCTGTGTGTATAATATTGGGGTGATGCCTGTCTAGCACAAGGGAATGTGGAGCAAGGTACTGAAGCACTTGTCACCTCTGCCAGTTCCATTCAGGGCAAAGTTTTGTCTTCCTTTTTTTGAGGACTAGAGTTATGGGTTTGGTAAAGTCTTGAAATTACTGGAAGCACTAAGTTTAGCATGGAAAGCTAGCAGCTCCAAGAAATGCTGTGTCTGAAGAATGCATGCTCTGTTGAAATGTGTTAAAGGGTGTCTACCATATACTTCAGCTGTGTATCAAGTACGTGCTTTTTTTTAGTAAGCAGCTAAGTGCCTTAGCCAGACCTTCAATCTGCTGCTTTATGAGTTTTCTGGCAATTATTTAATTATTAGATTTTTAAGTCTTTTCCTAAAATGAGGAAGAAAGAAATAAATAAAAATCTTTTTCATTAATTTCCATTTTCCCCACAAAACTGAAGTTATGAGTTCTTCTCAACATTCACAGCAGGTCTACCAGTATCTCCAGCCTGAAAAGAAGTATGTTTGTAGGGTGTGTATTTACCAGGCTTGTTTATTTTGTTGTTACTGTTGAATCACTTACAGAGAATCAGAAAGGGTACAACAAGAAACCACAAGAAAATGCCTTAGCACAGGCAAAGCAACTCCAGTAGATTGTCTCTGGAAGTGCACCTTAAGAGCTGAAACCTTGCTAGAAGAGATCTTCAAGCTGAACAAAGGTGTTTCCTCCTGTTGTCTGACTTCTAATTGCTAAGCAGAGGCGGGGAAGGTAGTTATCTTAACAAGTGATCTGGGCTAGGGAAACCTTACAGTTGCATTGCCAAGACAGTGTACTTTATGGAAAAGATAGGTGTATGTGCAAGACATTCTGTAAATTTCAAACATTTGATGAAATCCACTAAAAATGTTTTTCACTCCTCTTTCCCTACCTCAGTAAAAATCCTTAAAAATAACAATGGTTTTATGATTTAACTTTCTTCCTACCACACAGATCATTACAATCAGTTAATTAGAGATGTGCAAATCTAACAACTCCTTTTAACATTTCTGGGTGTTCTGGTATCCAGAATGACACAACTCTAACTGCTTTTTTTTCCTTGGAGATTTCAGCTACTGTTTTCCCCTTCTTTTGCTCTGTGCATACTGCTAAGAAAAAAAATGAGATGTTCAGTGATGACTAAAGAATAAACAAAACCAAAGCTCCTAAGAGATGGAATTCACAAGTCTTAGCTTGAAACAAACAGGAAATTCTGAGGTTCCTGATAACATATGAGGTTTTTTAATTCCCAGTTAATTGAAATCAGTGTGAGGGAAAAGCAACTGACTTAGAAAAAGTAGTTGACAGCACTTCATTTTCATGTAAAATATTGCTATTGTCAGTGGCCCAAGCAATGATCAAGACAGGATGTTGAAATTGGGAAAAAGACAAAAAAGAGCTGGTAAAGATCTGGTTAAATAAATATCACTAATATCACTATGGTAGTTACAGTACTATTCTTTATATTTATGTTAGACCTGCTAATAATCTGCAACATACTATCCTATGTTCTGTATTTAAGTGCTATCAGGCAGCGTATATAAATTCTGTACCCCATGAGAACCATTTCTTTTATTAAGTTAAAATGAAACATCATATTATTGCAGAAAAAAACAGGAATTGAGTTAGAGTACTACTTTTTGTTCACATGAGGGAAATTGCTTAAATAGCACCCTTGAACTATTAAACTGCAAAGATTTACTTTGAAGCTATGCAGCGGAAAAGAACACTGTTGCTCTCTCAAAAGATCTAAATCTTTTCACATACAAAGATTTTGAGATTCCTCATTGTCGTTAGAACAGTAACGTCATTCTATTTCAAATAAATAGTCAATATAGAAGCTACTTTTTCAAATAGTTTATGGCTGTGACTTTCCAGAGGCAGCTGTGACTTAACAGGTCAGCTGTTATGCAGATGTCTCATGAAACCTAAGTGGCATAGGTAGGGTTGGAGGTTAAATGCCTTTGAAGTCCTAAACAGCAGTAACAGTAGTCAAATAAAGCATGCCTTGTGAGACCTGATTCCCCTTCCTTGATAAATAGTTGGGCTACTACACAAGTAGAGAAACAATATCTATATATATAGAGAGAGAGATAAAGAAATCATCTTGTAAAAAGTTTTACCTTTCTTCTCTGAAGTCCTCATATTTATGACAGGCCACAGCAGGCATTCCTCAACATTAGCAGATAAGATTTTTTATCTGTCACCAGTGTTTAGAGATACCTACTACTTTGTTTTAAGAGTACAATTAAAATAAGCATATAAATATAAACTAAGCTGTTTAGCATGCATTCAGGTGAGGAATAGGAAGAACCCATTAACCTCTTGAGTTGAATGAGCCTGGACAGAAGTATTTGGCCTGAAATTTTAAAAGTTTATTATTGGTGGAAATTTAGTTCTTGGGTCAAAATCATTGATATGGTAATTTTGCTGAAATTGTTGTTTTTAGTGGAAGGAACTTAACATTGCAAATGAGATTGTTTCCATCCAGTAGGACTATTTTCTTTCCTTTTTTTTTTTTTTTTTTTTCTTTCCCCATGGAAATTGATGAGAGCAAGCTGCTTTTCTTTTGCCAAGTTGTAAAATATGAGGATAGAAAAGCATCTGGTAAAGTTGTCATTGCTCCAGAGAATTCTTTGGAGCTAATGGTCTCTGGGTTTGTCATATCACTTCTTTCCACCAGTAGTTAGGGCTTTTCTGTAATGATGAATTAGTGTACTTGCAATATGCGTGATTTGGCACAGCCCCAATATGAAACTGTGTCTGATTTTTTCCTGTAGATGTTATCAGGTTACCCTGGAGCTGGTTTCTGAACTCTGAAGTTTATTTCTTTGGTGGTCAGAACTGTAGGTTCCTGCTATTTCAAATAAATAAAAATAAATGCAAAGTAATATCCTCTACTCCCCATTTAAAAAATAAATAAATATGGCATGTCAGACACTGTTTTAAAACACAAGGAGTGAGTCCTTCCAATTATCCATCTGGAAAACATAGATTTGCATCACTGAGAGCATATTTGTTCTACCAGCAGTCTCAATCATATAGAAATATGTTCAAACAACAGTGGCAGCTCTAATGCTTTTCAGTAATATGAAAGACTTGAAAGAGCTAATGAAATGAGGAGTAAATTCCCCTAGCTGTATGTGTTAAATACAAGAGCATGTTGACACAGGTATGTACAGACTACAGGACCATTTACATGTATACAGATGACCTGTAGTGTATTTAGAGGCTTGCAAACACATACGTTTCATTACATATCTGGATTTCTCTACTTTACTAAAGTTTAAAGTTAAGACTTTATATTACATATATTATATTTTTCTTTGTTTTGATTGATTCAGATTCTTCTTTGCTTCTTCTTTGCTATTTCTGGCTCGTTTTTCAGAAACAAATGTTTTCGTTTTAAATTTTTGATTATTTTTACATGAACGATATGAAATACACAAAACTACCATGAGGTGCTGAAAACCATACTTTTATAAAGAAAGGCATATAAATTACTAAGTGCAGACTGTCATGTTTTTGTTTTCAAGTCAAATTTCTGAAGTTCAGAATAAATCGAGTTCATGCTGTACTTACCGGGCAATATAGGAAAGAAATAGTGCTTTTCCCTGAATGACTTTGCCTTGTCCACTTAAAGATAGGCATCTCTTGCAGATTTTGCATTTATGTCGAACAGTCTAAATATTATCTCATGTGATGTCCTTTGAACTACTGCACAGTCTCTTCCCTCTCCGATAGGAAACTTTCAATTGATATTCTATTAAAGGCACCCTCTTTGGCTGCTTTACAGACTAGACTCTAAGCTGTTTGAAGAAATGCTGTGTCCTGATCTTTGCCACTAGTGTCATAATATGCTTGCTACTGCTTGCAGCTAAGCTTTCCCTTAAAAATACATTCCATGTCCATATATTTTTATGGAGAGAAGATTAAGAGACTCTAACAATGTATTTCCACCATTCAGTGCACTGAACACAGCAAGCCTTTTGACTGACCAGCAAATTGGCCTAGATTTTTTTTTTAATTTTATTTATTTATCGCATGTCTTCTATAATCTTATAGGTCTCAATATGAATACATCCATAATCATAACACATTTCTTTACTACCATTTTCTGAATACTGGGAAGCTTATAGCTTCAGAACTGCAACACTTCTTTGAGCATCATTTAGTGTCACTACAGGATAAGTTTGTCCCCTCTATGCATTTTCTAGTAGCAAACTCTCACCCACAACAAGCAGATGCCACTCTGGCATAGGAAGATGGTGAGTGCAGTTGCCATCTGCTCTTTCACTGTCCGAGCAGATCCAGCTCTGGTGCATCTTTCATCAGAGATTTGTGCAAGCTCACACAGAAAATGTTCAAAAACTATCTTTATACAGAAGGTCTCTAACAAAGGCAATGGACTACTCGGTGGTGTCAAAAGAAACGTTAAAAAAAAAAAAAAAAAACAACAGAGAGAGAATGCACAGAGCTTGTAACACAGTGCAGAAAGCTGTTATATATATCATATTAGAAGAACAAAGAGAATTTGGAGAAAGTATAAAAAACTTGCTTTGAGGTTCCATAGGTCACTAAGTGCAATACATGTTCCCCACACCATGTAGAAATGTGTAGCAAGGCATCAGAATTGAAAGAGGTGCAAAGAGTTTTCTGTGGTACCAGAGTCCTAAGTTGAGGACACTTTATGACTGTAAGGCTTTGTAAGTGTGGTTCCTTATGGAGGCATTCAAAACTTTTTGAATATGTCAATCCACCTTGGAAGCATGATTCCTTTACTTGTGTGTTACTTGTGCTCTACATAATTCATTCAATGTGGTATCTTTTGTAAGTTGGGTGGAATTTTTCCAAGTGATTTGAACTGGTCTGGTCATTGCATTGGTAGGACAGGACATGAGTGTACATTTGGAGAAGAGGAGGCCCAGGGGAGACCGTATTGCACTCTACAACTATCTGAAAGGAAGTTGTGGGGAGCTTGGGGTCAGCCTCTTCTCGCAGGTAACTAGTGATAGGACTAGAGGGAATGGCCTCAAGATGCACCAGTGGAGGTTCAGGTTGGAAATTATGAGACATTTCTTCTTGGAAAGAGCAGTCAGGCATTGGAATGGGTTGCTCCCCCGTTGGAGTTGCTTCAGTTGTTGGAGTCACTGTCCCTGGGGTTATCAAAGGAAAGGCTGGACATGGTGCTTAGGGACATGGTTTAGCAGGTGATATTGGCAGTAGGGGGACGGTTGGACCAGATGATCTTGAAGGTCTGTTCCAGCCTTTATGATTTATGACTGGGAGCAACCCATGACCTGGACGTTATTGCTTGTATCAGGGATGAACCAGGATTCTGCCAAACAGAGCAAGCTACTTGACAGGAGACTGACCTTTAATCACATTAAGAAAAAAGTTTGAGCATAAAAGGAGGGGAGAAAGAGTACTCTTGATTATTTGATGTCTTGCATATTTGTTTGACATGAAGCTTAATCTTTTTCTATCACTGTAAATCATCTGCTCAATCCTGTATTAATTATACAAAGATACAATGCATTTTTTTCTCTTTATTTTTTAATGTTAAACAGTCTTCCTTGCATCATCATTGGCTATGCTATACATACAAGATGCTGTATGCATACAGAAAAAAAAAAAACAAAACCTTGAAATACTGCATTGTCAAACTAGTGCCTAGAAAGCTATTAAATTAATCTTAAAATTCAGATAACTAAGAAAGGTCCTAAATGAGTTCCTCGTTTGAAAGTGGAACTGTACTATGTTTAGCTATTGCATATTTTTGGCTCTGAAAGAATTTTGACCATGAAAATATAACTGGTCTTGTGAGTAATTTTAGGGGGGGGAAAAAGGCAAACATTGAAAGGTGGAAAAATTCTGTCTGAGGGAATAAAACAAACAAAAAAGCCAGAATAATTTTATTGCTCCAACCTACAAAAAACGCTAAACTGTAGTTAGTCAGATCTTATTTGCCACAAAAATATATATAAATATTTATTGACAAGATTTTAGTTCCTTTGTTACCAACAATAAATAGTTCTTGTCACTGACATACATCAGAGACTAATCAGTTATTTTTTATCATTTTGTGATGTTGATTAGCCTACCTGCTTTTTGAGGTTCTTATTTCTATTTTACTATGATTCTAGTATTGCAGAAATAATTCAAAGGGTACATTACCTATATATAGTAATGTACCCTTTGATAGTAAATCAGTGAAATAGTAATTTGGGGGTAGAGGAGAAGGAGGAGAAGAAGAAGAAAAAGAAAAAGAAAAGAAAACACTTGGAATTCACTGTAAGCCAAATTGTTTGGGGAAAATCGGGGAAGAGTCTGAGAACACCCGGCAGTTGTAGAGTCAAATTCCTGGGTGGCAGAGATAAACACCTGTACAATTCTACCTGGCTGTAGGGTGGATGTGGTAGAGACTGAAAATTTTAATTCTACTTATCCACAGTTTTCATGTCCCTGCTGTTTTTCTCAAGTAAATTAAAGAGTCTGAGAACTGACAATAAAGTATGTTTAACCTTGGGAAGCATCAAATCTAGACAGATGAGAACTAACTTTCATCTGGGTAACAATGGATATTTTCCTCTTTGATTAGCTCATAGTATTACCAGTAGCTTTTATACTGTGACAGACTTTGTCCAGCTATTTTAACTATTCAGATTTTACCTAGGTCAGTGAAATCTGTTCTGGTATCTCCTCCATAGGAATAGTCCTTTTTTTACAATAAGTATCTGGAGTATCTACCTTTATTTTGAGTTTTCATTCATGAAACTCTTATATTCAGTAATGGCTGAAACAAGCATTTTGAAGGTGGCGTATGTGTTAATTGGTAACTGCATATCAGATTCCTGATCTGATCCAGATCCTCTTAGGCCATGAAATTATATGTACTTAAGAAACACCTTTGGGTGAAGTTTTAAAAAAAAAAAAAAAAAAAAAAAAAAAGACCTCAGACCTTCTTTCCTTCTTTTCTTTTGTACTTTAAGATCTATCACACAATAGTTCTTAAAATATTATAATATTTACATTTCTAGGTCAGAGAAAAAATAGACAGTGCATCAACCATTCAATTGATTAAAACCCATCAAACTAGTGGAGATCTTTCCAAGGTTAATTTAGTCACAGATTTATGTGCTCTCAGGCTTATAGGTACTTGATTGAATAAATAGTGTTTGTCTGGACATGTAAGTTTAAAATGGAAAAGTCTGATGACATTGAACAGACCATGAAAGGCTTTAGTTGAAATTTGAGGAATTTTTAATAATTTTTATTTTATAATCGGTTCAATCTACTGAAAAATGTTGCATTATTTGCAGATCACATTTATCTATCTTACATAATGCAAGAATACAAACTATCATGAGGATTACTGAGGTATTGCACAAATTATATTTTACTTTGTAAGTAGATAAAATATGGAGAGCTTTGTCTTTCCATTTTCCTATATGTCACACAAAAAATAAGTATATTTTTTCAAGATTGTTTCTATTTTTGAATTTGAATGTGGACTAAGATAAAGAACAAAAAAATAGCATCAAAGGAAGTGATAGCTAATTATCTGCTGGGTTTCCTAAAGCTTAGAAGAAATAGAAATGTATTTTTAAGATATCATAGTTTTAGAAAGAAGGAGGAAGCTGGAAATCAGCCATACACAGGACATAATTCCTTCAAAGACTGGAGGATGTCCAGATAGGAACATCAAGAGGCTTTTAGTGCTGTTAAATTAGAATCAATTTCCCATGTGGGAGGGGGCTAATTTGCAGACAGAAAAGAAAAACAAGCTGCAGTGGAGATCATACCTACTAGGTATGGCATAGTGAGTTACTGAATTTCTCTATTTCTAACCTTTCTCAAAATACTAATGCTATGAAATAAAAACAAACAACTTTAATTAAACAATTCCATTGCAATGTTTTTTTGTTTCTTTGTTTGTTTGTTTTTCTCTCTCAATAGTTAATTTAGGCAATATAGTAAGAGGAGCTAATATAATGAAAATAGTAATTATAATAAATTTCAGCTGAACAAAAAGTTGTTAATTATTTCATATGGTATCAGGAATACATCTTTTCAGGATCCAGAAGAAGCATATTTCATGAAATACTTGAAGTGGAATAGCAATACAATGCATCTTTTCATTGCAAAGTACAAAGGATAAAAGATTTCCAAGGTGTTGGCAAATTAGTTATGTGAATTTCAGTTATTGTGCCTGCTAGCTAAAATCTAAGCAGAGTTAAAACACTGGTGTGAACATATAGATCCAGAGGTCCTCAGTGTCTGAAGCTCAGCAAACAAGTACTCATATAAGGAACTGTTAATAATGCATGTTAAACCAATTAATAGATATGAATGGGACAAACTGGGCAATTGCAGTGTGCACTAAAAGGTTTCCAGGTCGTGTGGTATGTATTAAATTCTTCTCTCTTCCCAAACCTCTAACATCTTTTAAAATTATGAGAATGAAACACGGAAAATCGCACTCCAGTTATGCTACCCTTCTTTATTACACTGAACTATTTAACTGGGGGTAAGGACTAATACAATGCTAAAGTTTTGTACAGATTTGTAGGGTTCCAGTTATGTTCTGTCCCCTTAATTCCTTCATATAATTAATTTGGTGTGCAAAAAGATATTTCCTCTCCTCCAACATGTGAATGTGTATCACTCTGAAATGTAATCTAATTATGGTGCCTTGTGTTAATTTTTTCAATATCACTACTAAAAAATATGGCTATTAAGGGTAAGAATATTAATTCTGGATATTATTATCCATAGGTATGCTTCTTTAAAACTGTTGTGTTAAAATTATGCTTTTAACTCCTTATGCAAATCTGCCCACCTTCAGCATAATTCTACGGGTTAAAGAAATATTTAAATGGGAGGTGATGAGACTTAATAAGTGTACCTGAGGATACAGGGCAATTCAGCAAAATCTACACAGAGACTATTATCAAAAAATCTAGTACTTTATAAATATACCTCTTTGTTACTATAACCTTTGTTACTATAAACTTGATTTCTCATGTTGTTTAGATTCAGGAACTGAACTAAAAGTGATCACTATGGTGATATATGATCATATGAAAGAATCATATTTTTTAAAGCTAAATGAAAAAAAAAATAGAATAACTAATTACCCCATAACTGGTTATGCATGCAGTTGCAGGAAGGGCATCTACTCATTGCAGAAATAGACTGTAGAGACACACTGTTCAGCAGGCATCTTGTTACGTGTCACAGCATGCAAGCAGATTATGCAAGTGTGTTTGGTCACACAATGAAACAGCTAAAGAAATGTCTATAAGCCATGTTTCAGAGGTATCCACTTATGGATTCACATATGTGGAATATATGACAGATGTTGCAAAGGGCAGGGTCAGCCCACGTGAGTGATGAAGGAAGCCAGTGTGCTTAGTTTTGACTTATTGCAAGTTTGATCTAAATACCACACGTAAAGAGCATTCTCCATATCTGTAGATAAGGTCGTCCACTGTTAATCCGTGTTCAGTGATTTATTTTTTTTCTTTTGGCTTGTCAGCATTTAGCATGAGGTTTGTGTGTGTAAAGAGTAATATGAAAGGCAAATGAATATACCGTTGCTTAAGTCACCTGCTTATCAAGATTTAAATGACTTTCTCATTTTACAAGCAGTCAGAATGCCACATCTGTAAAAGAATGCCAGTTACCCCAGACTAAATAAAATTACTGTGTGCCGAATTGCTTTGTTTTAAAATCAGAAAGCCATTACACATTGTTCCTGATGTATTGCAAAACCAGGTTTCCTAATTACAGTGCAGCAAGTTAGATTTTCAAAGGTTCTTTATTTCAGACAAAACTGGAGGGATGAGAAGATGACCCTGGCAGCCTTCAAACAGGGCTTTTAAACAGAAAGAGGCTTCAGCTTGTGTAAACAGGATCTGTCCTTCAAAATTCACTCTCAAAGCCAGGTAGATATTAAAATGAGCACGTTGACAATATGCAATCTGTGGAGTAGTTTCTGACATTTTTCTCTAGAAGTAATAGCTGGGAAATCTGTCTCTATTATAGAACCCATATTCGGGTAAGCCAAAATTATCTGAGACAGGATACATAATGTTTAATGCTAGAAATGAACTCCATTCAGTTGGAAAATGCCTATCAGCACTATATTTTGTTGCATACTGTAATTACAAAGTTAATTTTGCAAATCTCATAAGCTGAGCACTTTGAAGATTCATTTAAATTCTTTAAATGCTGAGTCTAATAATGATGCAAGTATTTTGAACAACTTTATTAAACTCAGGGAAGATATTCTTAAAAAACTGTTTTTAAAACTATCATTACTTTTCTGTCATTAAAAAAGAGTAAGTCTAGGGATAAAAAAATAAAATTTTGAAGGAGACCATTTCCATTTAAAGTGAATGATACATTACTGAATCTTATGATTCCTTTTATCCTCCTTCTGTTTTATGCAATACGAAATATTTTAGAAATGTGTGTTGTTCTGATTCTTAATCCCCAGCAGAACTAAGAAATGTTGATGAAAGGTCTTGGAAGTGAAAAAGATGTTTGATCTTCAATCTTTGGAAAAGAGAGGACACAAAAAGCCAGGTGAGGTGGGCAGAGAAGACTAAGATGTCAGGTTTAGCGCTGACCCTCTAGGTTCTGTTCCTACTGAAATGGAAGCTTCAATAACTGAAACTGGGTGAGGACCAAAGTTGTATCTCCGCACAGAAAATCTGTTTGCTTTAGCTGTTTTCTGGGAAGGATCAGCAAGATTTAGGTGACAAATTGAGGACAGAGAGGTGTCTAGGTTAAGAAATATGTAAACTTGAACATAAACTTTAACACTATACTAAAATATATATTTTTTTATTCACAGAGTTTGTTGAGTACTGATTGAAAAACCATTATTTATGTAGGTAACACTTCCATTATAATCAGCAGAATTAAACATAATCTTTAAAAATACATTATTCTAAAAAGTTATGAAATTATCAGTAAATTGAAATTATTTGAATATATTTTCACTACTTGAATATTCAATTTTCATTGTAATTCCACTGCTAAAAGTTACTTTTATTTTTTTATATGCTTTGTCTTGGAGTATATAAGATGGAGAAATATTGTATCTTGAGCATATTTATTTCTTAAAGAGAATTTATGAGGATGCTTGAAATGGATGCTACAAAGGAGCTTTGAAGGTTTTCTTCAGCCTTCCCGATGCAAGAGTGGCCCAGAAAACTATCTATTGAAGTTCTTCTAAGCTGCACAGGAATCAAAGCTGCAGATTGCATTTTCAGAAATGATCTGTCTAGAACTGATCAGAGATGTTCCAGTAAAACGTATTTTGGAAAACGTTGTTTTCTTTTATACTGGTTTTCACTAATCATCAATAGACTTTTCAAGAAGGCTATGGTTAAGAAGGGGAAGCTGATGAAACAGCCACATCCAAAGAGATCAGGTTGCAAAATCAAGAGCAACAGCTTGCTTCCAATCCAGGCAGAGCAGCAAATTAGGTTTCGCATAACTCATAGAAATCCAGAGGTCATAGGGCCCCTTTTCCTGTTTCAGTGACAGTTTTCATTGGAAGAGTAACAGATCCCACTAAAGAGCATGAGAGGAAGACAGCAGCTGCATAATTGTCAGTATGAGCATAGGTTGGGTCAGTAGAATGTGGATTAAATAAAAGAAACCTTTTCTCAGACAAATATTATAACCTTCAGGCAACTAGGGATCTTTTCCAGAGAGAGTTTTAAAAGGACCTTTTTTTTTTTTTCCTTTCTCTATCTAATGAACAGCTAAAATTTCAAGTTTTCTGTTGCTTTCTGTGAAAAGTGATTGATTAATAAATAATAACAAAAAAGTTAATGTATTTAAAGCAAGTTCTAACCTTCAAGCATATCATACTGCTACTGCAGTTTAGCCTATGCCGTTGGGCATGATTTACATCTCAAAATTCCTCTGTTCCTACCTTTCATGCCCAAGGGCTTAGTTGTAAGAACCAAAGGAGGACAAAGATTATGATGGTTCCTTTTGTATGACTATAAATCAATGAAGTCTGTCTACCCTTAAACAATGGTTTCTAAGATAGTAATCTCTTCTAGAAATTGATAGATATTGTACATAAAACCTTGATGAGGGACCCCAGTTCATCAAGACCTTGCTCACAGCCAAGAGAGAGGCAAAGGCTGTGGTCACACAGAGAAATGTTGTGTGATATGAGTAAAATATCCGTATTTGCCACTGGGCTTTCATGTAAGCTTCTAAAACTACTGTTACGTACAGCTAGAATAGCAGAACTAAACAGAGTAATCCGAGAAATTATTTTCCCAAACTGACAGGGTGGAGATTCCGTCATAGTGACATTAGGTAAAGGTTGTTGCTAAATGTTTGTCCTGACTGCGCATACTATATACAGCCATGGAATAACTGTATATTAAAGAAATGTGGGGTTATTAGATGGGTATTTAAATAAATACTGTAAACTGTTACTTCTCTTAAATAAGTATGCTTACAGACTGGCTTTGTACTGCTTCCTCTCAGTTGTTTTTTCAAATCGTGTCTTATTCCCTCTCTCACAAATGGTGCTACAGTGTGTGGAAGTATGTCTACTTTTTTCTCTGGATTTCAAATTTGGTTGAGAAAGGGACACAAATCTTTTAAATAAACCTGCAAGTCTGCTATGCTAGATCAATTTTAATTTAAAGGCACCAGAAGGTGTTCTGCTTTAGATTTCAAAACAGTTTAATTTTTAAATACTTTCAGGTCATATACATTCCTCTCTAAGAATTTAATTACAGATATTGTCAGGCCCAAACATTCCTTCCTGACAAAATCTTGCTTTGGTGCAAGCCTAATTTTCATTCTCACAGTGAAGGGAGACAGCATTGTATGTTGTCCCAAATGGAGATGAACATGTGACAAGCTGGGAAATAAGTGGAAATAAAATCAATTTTTCCCTATTAGTGTCAAATTAAAAGCAAAGTAAGCTGTAGAATTTGTGATAGCAGAAGTGACAATTGAAACAAGTGTTCTGAACAAACAAGACCAAGAGAATCAATTTTAACCTTGTTATAGAGAAGGATCCTTGCTATTGGTGATCTTACAATGGACAAAAGAGTATCTGTCCAAGTTCCAAAGCTCCAGCCAAAGACTCCACATCAGCAAGAAGTTACAGATACAAAAATGGTAAAAAAAAAAAAAATTAATGGGGAATTATTTTTACATAATTTAAATTCTTTACACAGCCCAACATACATGTCATTTAAGACTTAACATTTGTTTGAACTCTCTCACCTTTTCATAAATTCAAATAAATCTGGTTTATTTTTCATTTTTCTCCTCACTTTCACTTCTCTCAATTTGTCTGGCCTTCTTTTAACTCTCTTAATTTGTTCTATGTGCCTTGAGGATATTAAGGAACTTTCTTTTCCTCTTCCTCCCCAGTTTCATGTGTATGGTGCTTACTTTCTCTACCTAAATTAATGTCTGCTAGCTTTCTTTCCCAGTGTGGCTCGTGATTCTGTCTGATGCCTCCAGTCATTTACAGCAGTTCTAGTTTCATACCTCCCTTCACAGCCTTGCAGCAATACCTCCTCCTCCTGACCTCTATCAACATATGCTGGCCTAAAAAGCCACGTGCCACCAAGGATGGGAACCAGAAATGTGGTTGACCAGATCTTCCCACGTGGCCTGTAAGGAATCTGATCGCTGCTTAGCTGGGAACTTGAAGAGCAGACTGCAGCTTGGTTACACTGATCCAATGACGAGAGGCTGACACTTGTGGTAAGCTGTGATGTGTATCAGGGTCATATTCTACTCACTGGATGCTCTTTTCAGAGAGAATAGGCCTCAAAAAGTCTTTCTTTTGTGCAAGAACAAGAGTACAATCTTATCTTTGCTTCCAGTTTGCTTTCTTTTTATTTAGGAGAAGCCTCGAGCCAGTCACTTTCGTGTCTAAGACAGGCATGGGGAAATGTATGAACAGCTCGAGTTGAAAAATACAGTAATCTGTGAGTCAGTCTCTGTGACTAAACATCAGCCTCCTGAAACGAGACCAATCAGCCAATATTTTGTCTTGGTTGCCTCACACAGGCATTTTCCAGCATGCAGGCCAGCTTATAAGGAAATACCTATGATCAACGAAAGCAATAGCACAAAACCAATATGGGTTTAATTTCTTGGGTTTACTGAACATATACTATACTATCCATCTAAAATTCTTTCCCCATCTGCTACAGCTAGTAGAGCAAAAAACAGACATGTTGAATGCAAAATATTAAAAAATATGGATTTTTTTTAAGTGCCGCTGAGGTCTGAAGGAATTTTTCAGCTATAAATTTAGTTGTTGCATAATTAACACAAATTGACATAACCAACACTCTGTAATTAGATTCTTTATTAATAAATTCTAATTGTAAAAACACATGGATTTAATTGACATTTAACATGTTAGCTATTGCAAGCTTGATATCAATTAACACACTTATCAAATGTCAATTACCAGTTTTTCAGCTTTAATTGCTGTGAAATTGACTTGCCATGGGCTACCTTTTTAAATGTTAATGTATTAACAATGTTCATGGATTTGATGTAATAAATATGACATCTAATGTGCACTAATACAATTGCTTATACAATTTGGCTACTTTACATGAAAATTTTAGTGTATTTCCTTCAGACTTATTAAACTTCAGTAGGAAGCTTTTTACTTATTAATTTACCATACAATTACATTTGAGGCCAGTTTGAAATAGTTATCTCACAGCATTCAGAATAGTTAAACAAATAGACAGGTTACCATCTTAAACCATCATTGGCAGACATTATCAGAGCCATTTCTGAATATTGCATTTTGCTGCCAACTTGCTTTTAATAGAAAATTCTCATACACCTCTTGTATTTTCTTGTGTTACCTATATAAAATAGCACTGAGCTAAATACTACGTTCATTAAAAAAAAAAAAAAAAAAAAGGCACCACCACAGCCCTGGAAGTGCTGTGCTGATGATCATTCTGTCAAGTGGACAGAACAAATGTGTCTCTTCCCTTATTTATGGTCCTATAGATGGCAATCAGCCATGATGCTGATATAAGATTTTGGCTGTCAGGAGCAGTTTCAGGTTGATGGCTTTATCACTGGTATCATCTCAGAGGATGAAAATTCCACTGTGTGTAAAATAATTTACCAAATTCCCATATAACGCTTTATTTTAATCTGTAAAAGTGACATACTTTATGAAACTAGACACTATCCCCATTTTAATGGAAAGGAAAGTGAGATCCAGTAAGGTCAAGTGATTTGCCTAAAGTCTTGAAGCTTGGCAGTTGCAGAACTATTGAAAATAAGTTCTGGTTCAAGTTACATTTTCAGAGTGGCAAGAGGATCAGGCTTTCCCAAAGGCTGTGTATAGTGGTGACAGATGAAAGGAGTGTTAATCACAGGCCTCCTGGAAAGGAGGGCTGCTTATTTAGCAGAATAGAATGAATATTTAAAAAGACCTTTCAGACTATTGCAGAATAAATGCATATATCTGTAAGTTATTATGGCTTAAGGGCTAGCTATTAAGCAAAAGAATCGATGCATCAAATAGTAGATGCAGAACTTTTGGAACTAGAGCTACATGAACCACGATCTCCCAGCCTGTTAGCAAAACATATGCACACATAAAGTTGGGGTTCAAACTCTGTGGCTGACCAAACTGTTGGACTGGACTCCCCCCACACCAAGAGTGATCTGCACTGCTAACAAAGCTGTATCTTACAATTTAATGAGGCAAATTCCCCCTCCGGTTTCTGAGCTCAAGGCCAGACCTACTATGGAGTGGCCAGCCTCTTGATAGCCAGGAATACAAGGAGATGCTTTTCTGGAGTCAGGTAAAAAGCATTTAGATTAGCACTTGA
Source organism: Anas platyrhynchos (assembly GCF_047663525.1). Classification (NCBI taxonomy): domain Eukaryota; kingdom Metazoa; phylum Chordata; class Aves; order Anseriformes; family Anatidae; genus Anas; species Anas platyrhynchos. Next base: position 41,483,745 of record NC_092590.1, read on the forward strand.
CCAAAGGAGGTCAGTTACCAATGAATCTGTGGCCTGCAGATCAATCACATGCAATCACATGTTTTCCAGTGTCTCTAGGAGCAGCATCTAATTTTTCTGACAGTTGTATGTTCATTTTGTATTGCTTTCTGTATCATGCTCCGTCATGTAGTGCAGTAAGACCTAGCCAGCTTAAGCTTTTAGTGTTGGCTATGACACTTGCTACTCCTGCTGGCAGGTGGCACTTTGGAGCTATTTCCTGAGCACACATTTGCTGAAGCATTCTAATTCCTTGGGGGATTATAGCTCGTTTGAGATCAAATGAGATAAAAATTCAATTTAAAGAACCGTAGTTGGTGCTACTGGGTCCAGTAAAGATGCAGTTCTGTAACAGTTAGAAAGTCATTCTGTTCTTTTTTTTTTTTTTATAATCAAAAATTAATCACACGCTACAATGTAGTAATCTTAACTTTGTCATTGCTTCTTATATCTAAATGTTTCCTTGAGGACTAGTTTTTCCTCTTCTAGACAGTTTCTCTTTTTCTCTGCATTTGGTTGGAGTCTACTCAGCTGAAGTTGCTCAGTTGAATCTGTAGTAATTGTTTATACCTCTTTGCAGACTTCCAGGCTATCAGTCGTGCTGGCAGGAGAATCCCATCACTGTACTGTACATTAAAAATCATTATGGTCTGGTAACACATTGATAGATCTTCTCTCTCACATTTTTTTCAGCAAAAAATAATCACATGATCTTTTTCTTCCCTCCTTCCCTCCTTCCTTCCTCCCCCTCCCCCCCTCCCACTTTTCCCCAATATAAAGCATTTAGAAATGTACAAGGGTGCAAGTACAAAAAGGGAGGGAATAAGAGAGAGAAGTGAAAAATCAGTAATGATGCTTTCATAAAAATCAACAGCTCTTCTATTTACTGATGAATGCTTTCCTAATGGTCTCACCTGCTCTCTCACCTGTAGTTTTCACATATGTTGTATCATGACTTCATGTAAGAGCTAGAAGATGAATGTAATGAATTAATGAAATGAAAGAGTGATTTCTAAATTAATCTATTGTCTCTTTCTAGTTTGAAAAGTCTCTAGGTGCCAATAGAGTTTCATTACATCTATTAGTTTACTGTAGCAGTTTGATTGCTATTACTTTATCAAATACATTTCAAGTACACCCCAATGGTGTCAACTCAAAGAATAATATTGAACCATCAGCTCTACAGTGCTCTTGTGTCTCTGTTTATTAAGAATCATGTTTCATCTGAACTCTTTTAGTAGAATTTCTGGAAGTGAAAATGTTGAGTTGCTACCAACGAGTGCATTTAATTAGGATGTCTCTCTTTGCCCATTCCATCCAAAAATGTCAAAGAAAGAATAGTATCATTTAAGATTTTATTTTTAAATAATATAATAGAAAAAGTGAAGGACTACTATAGCAGTCTTACTGGTTGGAAGAAAAAGATCAGTTGTATGTCAGGCAACAATTCATGACAACTATACAATTCCATAGCTTGAAAGGTAATTTTGTCTTTAAATAGTTTTACTAAAAAAAAGGAACAAAATAATATAGTTACACGGAATATTCCAGAATATTAAATATTGATGCTGCATGCATATGAATGCCAGCAGTATGAAAGGAAACATGCTTGTATGATGTAAGACTATAAAAAAAATAATATAACAAATCAAGAGGAAGCTTTGTCATAGATTCTCAGAGACACGGGATAAAATACTTGTACTGGGATATTTTGATTGACTTCCTGATATTCTATCCACTGATCCATCTGTTCTGAGCCTTAATTTCACACTCAGAACACTGAACAGCTTCAGACAACTGCCAGTTAAAAATAAACGAACATAAACCATCAGTAAAAATAAAGACCGTCCCTTCTCCAAGACAACAAACAGAAGCTCAGCCTAATCAGAAATATGGCTGTTCTTTCTTTCATGGGGAGAAATTTTCACAAATGTAAAAAGAATCCATGTGTATGACTTCTTATGCTCATATCATGTTTGTGGTCTCTCACTTGGAAATGGTACATAAGCTTCTCTGTTACATACTTAAAAGTATATCGAGTCTGTAGAATAGAGAATACTCTTCTAGAAGATGAAGGTACTGAGAAAGGGACATGCTTGAAACATAAGTGAAGTCTGTTATTTTCAGGCTAGTTACGTATCTGGAAGGTGATAATTCAGTTTGATAGACCGAGATTCTGATCTTCATCGGAAACAGGGGAATCGTTTAGCTTTTTTTTTCTTTCTCCATTCCTCATTTTTGTATATCATATGTTAAGTGTATGAACCATAAAATATTATGCTATAGGAGAGACTCCAAGGTTTCTAGTAAGACAAACAATGATTGTCATACAAGTTGTCCGAGGCACGTTTCCATAAGTATGAGCATTTTTGTAAAGCTAATTTATAGCCTTTGGGTTTCATTGTGAATAAAATTAGATGCTGGGTCAATTATAGCCATTCAAATCATAACTGCAGTGATCTTTCAGAATTTCAGGCAGAATATGTGACTGAGATGGCGGGAATGTCATTACTAGTTTTACTAAATTCTCAGTAAAAACTGAAATACATGAAGGTTAACAAAATGTTACTGTGATAGCATGTCACATGTCAGGACTGAACATCCACTGATATCAGGGTCAACTTTTAAAAATACAGTGTGATAGAAATGTTTCTAATGTACTAATTAATGAAAATAAATCTATTTGATCTTTTCTACCTAGATTAAAATTGATAAAAATGGATAAATGTCATAAAATAACATTCTCCCTCCTGTAACAGTGCTTACATATAAATATTAGGCATGCAGATGCACAAACCTGTTGATACTACATGCATGAAGTGTCTCACATCTTTGCAATTGGTGTGATTAAGTATAAATACAGGAACGAGACAGAGGATTTTTTACCTCTATTGAAAAATATGTTAAGCATATACATGTATGTACATTTCATATATTGTATATGAAATCCACATATATTCAAGAAACATCTAGTTGTAATTTTCAGTTTCTTTTATTCATTAGAAAACTCTTCTTGGCTCTTTTCCAATTTGATGCAGTTTTAAAGGACACTGAAACTTTGCCATCCACATTCTCTCACCTACTTCACACAATTGTATTATAGACAGGACAAAACAAGCTATCTATTCATGCTTATCAAAGAAAAAAGTTTTATCTTCCTCTATTCGCAGTATACACAGGGAAGGCCACAGTGTTAAGAGATTCTTAAATTCCTGATCTTAGTAGTAAACCAGATGAAGTAATGTTATACATTACTTCTGTACTTTTTTATAGGCGAATTAAAATGTACATAAATTTTATTTTACTGTAGATGTAGTTATAAAAATGTATCCCTAGATTCAGTAATGTAGCCCAAAGTGCCTGGACTAGAGGAACAGGAAATATACTACAGAATACACAACAAGCAAAACAATCCTTCCTGGTTTTTATTATTTATTAATGCTGTTACTTAAGTAACTTATGGTAATTTTAATGGAAATTGAGCTTTAAGATTGGCACGCAGGCTGTTAAACTGGAAGTAGAAGCTTCTCACTTACTTTCCAGCATGATCTTGGACATGTTTTGACACCAGGTTACGAAAGCTGTAATAACCATGTATCTAAGAGATTTTTAAAATTCAGTACCTAATTGTACAACGCAGAAATAAGATTTTTAGAAACTTTCGTGCTAGGCACAATGCTTTTCGTTTGACTTATTAAAAGATTAACTGCTCGAGTGTTTGGGAAGGTATACATTAATTAGAGCTGAGATGCAAATCAGACTGTCTTAAGTGGTGTGAAAATAGAAGTTGTAGAGGATACTCTACTGACTCTCAATATTTTTTAAAGGAATTGTTTGCTAATTATTGTAATTATTTTTCTAAGAGACTAATATTTAATGGCCCTAATATATTACCTTTCCTGTTAATGATCAATTTTCAAACAATATTCTTGCCCCTTGCTGAGGCGATCGGCTCCGAGGCAGACGCGTTCTGCAGCAGAGCGGGATATCGGACAGGCAGGGCTAATTTTTCCGGCACCGAGCCCACCTCGAGGGAGCCGCCAGGACCAAGCAGCCCTTGTGAGGGAGGTGAACGAGGTGAGAACGAGGTGTAGGCGAAGCCAGCAGCGCCCCCTCCCCGGCCGTTCATAAACTGCCCCTAGGGCGTGCGAGCGGCCAGAACGGGCAAACAGCATGTGGCGCGTCAGAAGGGAGCAGCGCGGCAGTTCGCACAGGAAAGGCAGAGCGCGCGCTCTCCCCTGCCCATAGGAACACCTCCTCTAACGGTGGTCTATTGCTAGCTCAGCTGCAATGGTGTACACCAGGCACAGCGCTCTTCAGGAAGTCTGTACGCACCCAGACCGACTGCCCGCTCAAAACTGCGGCAGTTCAGGTCTCCGGGTGCAGGGAGTGCCCAACCCTGTTGCTACCACCTGCGGGGGGCAAAGAGACTGTGTGTGAGGTGCGAGCAGGTGGACGACCTGGTCCGCCTCGTGGCAGAACTTAAGGAGGAGGTGGAGAGGTTGAGGGATTTCAGGGAGTGTGAGCAGGACATAGACTTGTGGAGCGACTCCCTGCATGGCCTGAAGGGCAGGCACTGGGGTGAGACACCCCAAATGAGGGTGGACCCCCTGCCCTGTTGCTGTCAGGCAGAGGCAAGGGACCTAGGAATTGAGGAATGTAAACAGGTCCCTGCTCGACATCGCAGGTGATGCCCTCCCCCACTGGCCCCACCTTCCCAGGTGCCTTTTATGGAACAGGTTTGAGGCCCTGGAGCTTGAGAGACTGGTAGCTGAGGAAGAGTTAGAAAGTCTACCCAGGAGGATGCCTAGGGCGAGGAAGCGACTCCACGCCTCAGGACTGCCTCCACCAAGACAGAAAGAAGGGTGATTGTTGTGGGCGACTCCCTTCTCAGGGGAACAGAGGAACCCATTTGTCGGCCTGACCCTACCCGTAGGGAAGTCTGCTGCCTCCCTGGGGCCAGGGTCAGGGACATTGCCAGGAAGCTTCCTAACCTGGTTTGCCACTCTGATTATTATCCTCTTTTAATAGTCTGGGCTGGCAGTGATGGCATTGAAGAGAGATGCCTGAAGACCATCAAACGGGGCTTTGGGGGACTGGGACGGTTAGTGGATGGAGCAGGAGTACAGGTGGTGTTTTCATCCATCCCTATGGTGGCAGAGAGGACATGGAAAGCCCACCTGATAAACACATGGCTCAGAGGCTGGTGCCAACACAGAAATTTTGTGTTTTTTTTGACCATGGGGCGCTTTACTTGGCACCCAGCTTGATGGCCGCAGGTGGGTCCCTATCTCTAAGGGGAAAATGGCCAGGAGCTGGCAGGGCTCTTTGAGAGGGCTTTAAACTAGGTGAGAAGGGGGATGGGGCTGAAACAAGACTTGTTAGAGCTGTGCCAGGGGGAACAATGGCATGGCTGGGAGAGAAGGCAGTGGCCCAACTGAAGTCTATCTACACTAATGCATGCAGCATGGGTAACAAACAGGAGGAGCTGGAAGCCATCGTGTGGCAGGCAGGCTATGACTTGGTTGCCATCACGGAAACGTGGTGGGACCACTCTTATGACTGGAGTGCTGCAATGTCTGTCTGTAGGCTCTTCAGAAGGGACAGGCAGCATGGAAGGGGTGGTGGTGTGGCTCTCTATATCAGAGAGTGTTTTGATGTCGTGGAACTTGAGGCTGGGAATGATAAGGTTGAGTCCCTATGGGTTAGGATCAGCGGGAAGGCCAATAAGGGACGCATCCTGGTGGGGGTCTGTTATAGACTGCCGAACCAGGATGAGGAGACTGATGAGGAGTTCTACAGGCAGCTGACAAAAGTTGCAAAATCGTCAGCGCTAGTTCTTGTGGGGGATTTCAACTTCCCAGATATATCCTCGGAGCACAACACAGCCCAGAGAAAGCAGTCTAGGAGGTTTCTGGAGAGTGTGGAAGATAGCTTCCTGACACAGCTGGTTAGTGAGCATATCAGGGGAGGTGCCCCACTAGACCTTCTCTTCACAGAGAAGGACTGGTGGGAGATGTGTTGGTTGGAAACTGTCTTGGGCAGAGTGATCATGAAATGGTAGAGCTTTCCATTCTCAGAGAAGCCAGGAAGGGGACCAGTAAAACCGCTGTATTGGACTTCCGGAGGGCTGACTTTGAACTGTTCAGGACACTGGTTGATAGAGTCCCTTGGGAGGCGGTTCTGAAGGGCAGAGGAGTCCAGGAAGGCTGGACGCTCTTCAAGAAGGAAATCTTAATGGTGCAGGAGCGGTCTGGCCCCACGTGCCCAAAGATGAGTTGGCGGGGAAGAGGACTGGCCTGGCTGAAAAGAGAGTTGTGGCTTGAGCTTAGCAGGAAAAAGAGGGTTTACAGTCTTTAGAAAAGAGGGTGGACCACTCGGGAGGACTATAAGGATGTTGCGAGGCAGTGCAGGGACAAAATTAGAAAGGCCAGAGCTCATCTGGAGCTCAATCTGGCTACTGCCATCAAAGACAACAAAAAATGTTTTTACAAATACATTAATGCAAAACAGAGGACTTTTCAAATATTGGAAATATTTTGAAGTGTTATGCTTCTATGCTTATTCTACCTAAAATAAGGTAATTTTTTTCAGTGTCACCAGAAGAAACGTGATTTTCATGATCACAGATGTAGCTGTGTAAGTGTACTAGAGTAGCAAAATTCTCTGAAGATAGAAGTAATCGAGTTCTTTATTATTATGTGCTAGGTATTGTAAGTAAGCAAACTAGCAGAGGCTTTGCTTCAGGTCTGGGAATGTCCTGTTTCAGTGCTGGGAACTTGGTTGGGAGGGCATTTAATAAGTAATACCTAAAATTCAAAGATTTCAGCAGGTGGTGCTGTAAAATTCAAGTAATGATAGAACAGTGCTTTTGGTAGTGCCTTAAGTCAAGCTATACAACATAGGGTTTTTCAGTTCCTGGCATTTGTCTCACACATGATGCCACTAGCATAAATAATAGTAACTAAGCGAAAGAATCACAGAATCTCCTTAGTCCTGTGTGCAGGCAGGTTTGGGTTTCAATGAAATACTAGAACCGTGTAATTTATACGAAGGAACAGTTTTATTAAGTTTGATTTATTTACTGATTTAAAGATTACGTTAGGAAAGTTTTCAAATTCATATCACAGAATCACGGAATTGTCTAGGTTGGAAGAGACATCCAAGATCATTGAGTCCAACCTCTCACCTAACACTAACAAGTCCTCCACTACAACATCTCACTAAGCTCTACATCTAAACGTCTTGTAAAGACCTCCACGGATGGTGACTCCACTACTTCCCTGGGCAGCCCGTTCCAATGCCTCATGACCCTCTCAGTAAAGAAGTTCTTCCTAATATCCAAGCTAAAACAACCCTGGCACAACTTTAGCCTGTTCCCCCTCATCCTGTCACCAGGCATGTGGGAGAATAGACCAACCCCCACCTCTCTACAGACTCCTTTAATGTACCTATAGAGAGCAATAAGGTCTCCCCCAAGCCTCCTTTACTCCAGGCTGAACAATCCCAGCTCCCTCAGCCGCTCCTCGTAGGACTTGTTCTCCAGACCCCTCACCAACTTAGTCACTCTTCTCTGGACTCTCTTGAGCATCTCCATGTCTTGTAGCGAGGGGCCCAAAACTGAACACAGTACTCAAGGTGCGGCCTCACCGGAGCCAAGTACAGGGGGACAATCACTTCCCTAGACCTGCTGGCCACACTGCTGCTTATACAAGGCAGGATGCTGTTGGCCTTCTTGGCCACCTGAGCACACTGCTGGCTCATATTCATCTGACTATCCACCAGTTACTCCCAGGTTCTTCTCTGCCAAGCAGCTCTCCAACCACTCCTCTCAGCCTGTAGCTCTGCTTGGGGTTATTGCGCCCCAGGTGCAGGACCCGGCACTTGGCCTTGTTGAACTTCATACAGTTGACCTCAGCCCATCAATCCAGCCTTTCCAGATCCTCCTGCAAAGCCTTCCTACCCTCGAGCAGATTGACACACGCACCTAACTTGGTGTCATCTGCAAACTTACTGAGGTGGCACTCGATCCCCTCATCCAGATCATCGATAAAGATATTAAAGAGGACCGGCCCCAGTACCGAGCCCTGGGGAATGCCACTAGTGACTGGCCTCCAGCTGGACTTGACTCCATTCACCACTACTCTTTGGGCCTGGTTATCCAGCCAGTTTTTAACCCAACAAAGCGTGTGCCAGTCCAAGCCAAGTTCCACTAAGTTCCCCCCCACATCCAGTAAAGGCTGGAGATTCTCCTTAGTCCTCCATTTCTCATTAATGTATTTGTAAATACATTTTTTGTTGTCTTTGATGGCAGTAGCCAGACTGAGCTCCAGATGAGCTTTGGCCTTTCTAATTTTGTCCCTGCACTGCCTCACAACATCGTTATAGTCCTCCTGAGTGGCCTGCCCTCTTTTCTAAAGACTGTAAACCCTCTTTTTCCTGCTAAGCTCAAGCCACAACTCCCTGTTCAGTCAGGCCGTAATATTTATAAGAGAAATATTTATAAAAGGTATAAAAAACAAGTAAACAGCGCTGGATGTGCGGGGAGTCAGTCAATACAGAGGAGAATAGGAAATAAGATACTTACTGCTTCACAGGAAACTTGTTCTTTTCACTGTTATCTGGTAGTATAAAATTATATCTGAGTCATGGCTTGCTGGAGGAAGGGGAGACCCACCAGAGCCTAAACCCTGCTGCTATACGTGCTGCTGCTATTCTGGAATCAGCCTCTCAGGCTACATTTGTGTTAACAAGTCCAGAATCCCTCCCAGGTATTGAAATTAACGTGGCATGGAACTCCCTAGCTGCCAAACCCAAATGAGTATGTGTAAACTGACTGGTTATGGAACCTGTATTATTTAGGCTCATGAAACAGAGACAAGAACTGTTTGTGAAGATACTAGTTGGAAGGAGATAGTTTTATTGTAGGGAATATTTTTATAGTTTCAGTGTAGTCATTTGTTTTCCAGTGCGCAGGAATAATCTATGTCCTAGTCCATGTACAGTCTGTGTACAGGCGCTGGCTATAATGGATGTAGTCTTTGTAGTATCCAGGATGGATCAAGTCAAGGTGATTACCATATAAAAGCCTGTGATTGTGTGAGAATTACTCTTCTGCTGTCCATTAAGTCGCTATTTAACAACCTTTTAGTTGCGCCAGACACTTGGCATCCACAATCTTTCATATTTGCTCTTATTAGATTTACTCTATTTCTTCACCTCATTTTTAGGGTGATATCCTGAAATATGTTATGGTACCAATAAATAAAGTCTGAGAGACCATGAATATAAATGAAAAGGATTCAATCAGAGTTAAATTTAACAGACCACTGACTGGGCTGATTTTGTTCCATTGAAGTTCATTGTTCTATCATTCCATAAATTTCCCTTTCCAGCACTTTTCTCCCTTTCTCTCCCAAATACACTCTGATCATCACACATTGCAAATTTGCCTTACAGATTTCTAATACTTCAGCTTCTAATCTTATTCCATAGACATAATGATTCCATTTCAGTTCTTGTTTCCTTTCTTAATACTTCTTTTGAGTAAACACTGTTAATTAAGAGCTCTGTATTTCTTCCAGAAGACAATGAATTATTTTCTTACAAAACTGAATGATACCTTTTCTCAAGATACAGCTTTCTGAGGTTTCATTTATTAATGTCTCTAAACATACATTTCTTCGAATCACTTGTGCATTTATTTTATTACTATCTTTCTACAGAGGAAGTGTTTGGGATTTTCATACCATTTCTGCATAAACAGATCTGATCTGACATCACTGCATTATTTCCATATATGATTTGAAATGTCTTTCTTAAGTTTACTTGATTCTTTAATATAATTAGAAAATATATGAAGAAAAAAACAAACAAAAAACTTTTGCTCTGTAATTCCTAAGCTTCTCTTATGATTGTTAAACAATACTCAACAAGCAGCAATATCTTTGTTCTTACTGTCAGTCCGAGTCTTCATTTTCTTCTAGCGTTCCATAGCTGGGAGCTAAACCACAGGGGTCTGGAAGCCAGACTCTGCCTAGAAGTCAGAGTTTAGGGGGAACTTTACCTTGAAGTGTCTTCTCCTCTCATACTGCTGCTTCAAGAAATGAACAAATCATTAATGTAAATTTGTCTTGTAGTGTAAGCTTGTTTCAACCCTTCAACAGCAAGCGAAATTCCCTCTAAAAGTCTTCTTAAACATGTAATGAATGAAAGACGTTTAGATGTAGAGCTTAGGGATATGGTTTAGTGGGGACTGTTAGTGTTAGGTTAGAGGTTGGACTCGATGATCTTGAGGTCTCTTCCAACCTAGAAATTCTGTGATTCTGTGATTCTGTGTAATGCTTACCTGTCTTTAGTAGGCTGTTTCACCTGCTTCTGCTGTGATGAAAACAGGAAGAGGTCTCTGAAATCATTATATATCAAAGGTAATTAAAACTTTGATTTGACAGAAAATAATTCATACTACTTAAAAATAATACTGTGAAGTTTCCTTAACGCATTACTGAATGCTGTCACTCTGAAAATTTTGATAGAAAAATTGTTCTTAACATCTTCCAGCAATCTGTACTTGGCAATTATATAGGTAAAGTTGGGACCTATACCTGGCAGAAAACATTTGTACTTTACATATATATCAATTACTGTTTTATTCTATTGTTAGAAATAGAGAAGACAATCGGTGTATTAATTTTTTTTTTTTTTTTTAACTCTGAATGAAGCACAGATGCCTCACCAATAGCAATCAAAAGGGTTATTTTCATTTGGGGTGGTTAGGAGAAATAACAATAGAATCAGAGACATATACTGTTGCAAATACATAAAAGCTTTAATGGAGTAATGAAATGCAGCCTTCAATAACAAAGTAATTCACTTTCCTAGCAGTTATATAAAATTTCAATGAAATAAGGGAGTATTTTTGAAACTGACAGGCCGATCCAGAAACTGCCATTTATTTTGATTTTGACTTCCATTTGCTAGTACAAATGAATAGATATCTCTACCACAAGAAACACCAAATTTCTAACATATCGTTTACATGAAAATATAGTAAAAATGTTTAACAATATTGTATAAAATCCATTTAAAGCATACAGCTGCCCATGTTTCTGCTTTCTTCAGTGTGTTATATCTATTTATTTATATGTTTTGTTTTATCCTTTTCATATCGATTGTCTGCTTCCATTTTAGGTTTCATCATAGTTCAACACATTTCTTAAATCAACATTATTGATATTTGTAGAGAAGATCAATCCTAATAATACTGGATACTGTGCTACATCCCTGAAATTAAACGGTTTCCATTCAAGACCATCTTCTGCAAGTGAAGCCTTTTCTTCATACGCTGAGGTAATGACCCTGTATAAGCTTCTACACATCAGTGGAACAAACGTAAATGTGTCATCTTGTTTTCACTAGTTTTCTTATAATTTGTTGAGGATTTTTTTAGGAGAGTTTGAACAATACTTATGTTATTCTTCTTTTGTGACTAGTGACAGTTATTCTTTGTTGCAATTGTTCACTTTTCTACAGTATTTATCAACAAATACCACATGTTGTTCTGGGCTACAAAGAAAATAAGTAATAAATGAGCCAAAATTTAGTGACCTTGTGCCCTGATTCCCTGTGGGAACGATTCCTGTACAGTCCTTCTACTTTTAAGTTTAAGAATATACTAGCTCTAAAACCACTTGTCATTGCCACTGAAGCAACACGGAAACAATAATACATGTAAGTGATAAGTGAAACAATCTGGGTGTGCACAAATACACAGTATTTATGAAAGGTGGACAAGTAATGTATTTCATCACAGTCATGGCCATTCTTCATACTTATAAAATTAATTGTTTGCAAGAGTGATTGCAGGGCTTAGAGCCCTCCACAATTCCCTCTCTGACTTCTGCTTCCTACTTACAAAATTGGGATAGATCCTTACTAACTGCTGAGTGTTCATAGTCAAGACACAGACAAAGTGTAGATGTGAGGCTTGGCTGTGAAATGAATGAGCTGAATGGGAATGGAAATTAGTTGGGACCAGACCAGATTAAACTCCTTTCAGTGGGACTGGATTGTTATTGGCAGGGAGTCAAAGGACAGAAACCAGTGCAGAATTCTCCTGTGTGAATGGACTTGTGTGTTAATGGTCCTCCTGGGAATGAGAGTACTTGAGAAGAAAAGCTTTTTCCTTGCCAACAGTTTAACCAAAGAAAACTCTCTAAGGTAACCCTAAAATGTTTTTCCTTTTGACTGTTTCTGTTTAATTTTCTCACAGATGAACCAAGGAGTGAATCAAACAAACAGGCAACTGCTCATTTGATGACAGAGTGCTTTACTGAGCAGATTAGCAAAAGCCACGGTAGGAGCAGAATCAGCCAGGAAGTGAATCTTGTCAGTCACCTGAACAGTCTATATTTATTGTCATGATAACTCTCTTGTTAATTTACACTGCAAATGCAACTTACTGTATGCAAAATGAATACTACATATTTACGTCAGGTATAAATAAGCTTGTCAATCAGAAGAAAAAAAAAAAGAGAGAGAACACTCAGTAGGAAAGACAAACCGTAACAATGGTGTGGTGTTTGTATAAACATGCAAACATAACTTTTATGCAGCATATACAAACGAGTATATCATCCAAGCTACCAGATGAAGAAACTGTTGTTTCTATCCAAATATTTGGGATAGAAAACTGTCATCTGATTAAAATGTCCACTTCTGAGCAATATGCAGAAAAGTGTGGCTTTTCCTGATAACCCAAGTCTTTGCAAACTCTTTGATTGCAAAAGAACATTCCTCTGTCATCACATGATACCAAAGGTTAACTCAACATAAAGGAGCAGCAGTTCACTGTATCTCTGATGGCAGTACAGCCAAACAACATGGAAAGCTAATCAGTTAGAATGAAACAGACTAAAATAAAAATCTTGATCATTTTCTTTTTCTCAGAAATTCCTTCCAGTCCCTTCTGATTTCCTGACAGGTTTAAGTCCCTTACGTAATGTTAATTTTAATCACATTATCCTGGGGCACATCAAAAAATCTGCAGTTCATTGACTTTATAGAGCACATTGGGAATAGAAAACATTGAGTGTTGTTTGCATACAAGAACACATAAGATGTAGATCTGCTTCAAAGGTTTCACTCCACTGTCCCTGTCCAAATTCTACCTCTTCTGGAATTTAGTGCAGTTTCTTCTTTACTCTTCTTTATTTATTGTTAGTCTTTGTAGAGACTCTTACACAGAATATTACCAGTGTTGCCCTTATAAAGCTTTTGCGACAACTTCATTTCTGATCAGATAAGGAAATTTTCCCTCTTTGGGTGCATGTAAGTACTACTTGAACTAGTCACCTAATGTTCAGTTAGTAGCCTCTTTTAAGTTATCATTCCTTTAATAGATTCATATATGTTCATATAGATTTTATTTAATAAAAATCTATTTAATAGATTCATATATGTTCATAGAATCATAGAATATCCTGAGTTGGAAGGGACCCTTAAGGATCATCAAGTCCAACTCTCTGTTCATATACAACTTGCAGAAAATAAATTAAAAAAAAAAAAAAACTCCTGAAAATGAAAAAAAGGACAGTGTCTTGCTTTTATTTCTCTTAAGACAAATACTAATGTTTCTAAAAAACAAACACCAAAAACCAACAAAAAACACTTTTTATATAAATGTCTTTCAAATATATTTAATTTTAATAAAGCGATTTAGAATAAAAACAATAATTCTCAAATCATTTCAGTTTAACATAAATTTTCATCTTTTTTATAGAAGGAAAAAAAATGTATTTTTTTTTCCTCAGCTTCAATATGAACTTATATTTTCAGACTAATTGGTTACCATTAATGCATAATTTCCCATTCTTTTTGCCTGATGTTCTTCTCAGAGAAGGAAGGTCATAAAAAAAAAAAAGTTGTCCGTCTGGGTTTTGCCCCTGGAAGAAATCAAAATGCTGCTAACATCTGCATCTGAAGCCAGGGCCTGGCATAGTTTCCACTTTCTGGACACCAGTATTGCCAAAAGACTTAGTATATAGGGAATGGCTTTAACGAGGGAGCAAATGGTTTTATAAATTTCTATAGTGAAATAAAATTACTTAGAAAAAGATTTTTTTTTCTTTTATGCTAGTGTTACCTCACCAGAAAGTATTGTGCTAACATATTGTGCTAATTATGAACCTTTGTTTTTTTTTCAGCTCCATTCTTAGAGTATTACTTTTAGCTACATGATCCATATTTGAGTTCTCAGGAAAGAAATCAGAAAATTAGGAAAGGAAATACTCCTCTTATTTCTTTGTCTTTTGAAGATGCTTAGTAAAGGAAATCATAATAATAATGATATTTTATTTTTCACTATACTTTTCAAAGTATAGTGAAAAATAAAACAACAGAAAAATACACATCTCATTTGTAAATGAGTCATAAAGTCCAACATCACATTGCAAGCCAATGTTGGAGTAAGAATTACAGCAGGCTCCCTCAAATCATCCCTAACCTGCTTGATGCTTTGCACAGGATCCTACATGATGCTGCCATCTTAGCAGCATTTAAGGGAGAGATGCTGCTAAGGGAGAGAAGAATTTGACAGTCTTTTTTACTGGTTTAAGCTCTGTCTTTTGTTCTCTGGAATTCCTGCAGCAAATTTCTTATATTCTTTACTAAGTTCCTTTGATTAGTTGCATGTTTACTTTAATACATTTTCTGTTTTCAAATGGCACTTCTTGTGCTTTTGCAGGTGTTAATGATGAGCCCAGGCACTTCACCTTGCCTTTTAATATAATGCATATGAGTGTGTGTGTGTGTATATATATATATATATATATATATATATATTTAAGTAGTACTAAGGAGGCTTAGATGTTTCCAGCTTATCACAGTAAAATGTAATTGATCAGGAACTGAGAAAGACATATAAAACCTTGTTCAGCACTGTGAATATAAACAGGGTATTTGAGGAAACAAGAATAAATTTACATGTTATACTCTAAGTCTGAATGAGCAAATCCCACAAAAAACCCTGGAGAACTTCAGCAAAGAGCGCTGATAAGCGTTCATGCTAAATCTCTAAGGAAAGAGCCTTAATCTCAGCACTCTGCGGGAAGTAAACAGAAACATAACCAGGTTTTGCATCCTGACCTGGAAGAGATCCAGATGAAGATTTTTTTCATGTGAAAGTTCCTCCAACAGCTGCTGCCATTTCATTCCTCACAGGTAATGACTCACCTGCTTTCAAATACCACTTCTTAGCCACAAGATAAGGGTTCTCCTCATAGTCTGTATTATTTTTTCTAAGACTTTATTCAAACAACTTTGTATGAGTTTGTAGAGATTTGTGTTGTCTTCCATTTTTGAAGACTGGTGATAAGTTTATAACTATTGGTAATTATACCAGGAAAAGACAGAGAAAAGAGATAAAGACAAGGTGATGAGTTATCAAAAAAACAAAACAAAACAAACAAAAAAAAAACATAGTATTTGATTTCAGAGCTTGAGCCTAATTGCTTCAAACCATCTCAATGTAGAGAGACCTGATATCCTATACAAAATACATTTCAGTCATGCTTTATTCCCTTTTTTGATAAGAGCCTGTTTTACCCTCATTTTTTTCAACAAATACCAAATTGAGCCTGAATTCAGGCATCTCTTTCCCTGCTCTTCCCAGAGGTTCAGGAGTAAAAAGTGAAAAATTCATCTTAATTTAATAAAAGTATTTCTGTATGCCTGCATATTATTTGTGTATATAGAAGTCCTTATTCCCAAAACTTTATATTTAGCTTAAAATTATTGTTTTCTTTCCTTTTCCTTCTTTTATTAATTTTATAAAGCCAATGATACAGCCGTTTCAAACAGTAAATGCAGATCATGGGTTGGTTAAATATAGAAAGATATATTAATGCATGTCTTAATAGATAAATGTGTATCTGGAGACCAAATTAAATTTTATATATATATATTTTTGTAACACTGTCATACAAACGTAAGAAAAGGCTCTTCTCTATGATTAAATCCTTGGCATCAAACAGATTTAAATACAGATTTTTTTTCCCATCGTTTTAATGAACCATGCTTCATCTTTCCCAAAGGGTCTGCAAAATGCCTTACAACCAATTTTGATTAGCTGCTTATTAAAATGTATGTGTACTATTTGAATAATATAATATCTTATTTATGTATGATTTAAGACTATTTTCTGTGACCCATCTCACCAACCTAAAAGTACAAAATGCAGCCGTCAAATATCACTCTAGAAAAAGGTATTGAAGACCTAATGGCCAATCTTGAATATGTCCTGAATGTAGTCTACAAAAGTAAATGCATTTCTAAATTTTTCCTAGACTACTCTAACAGAGCACTTGACCATTTAATGTTATCTGTTCAGCCTGGATGAAATTAAAAATGACGCAGATTATTCCTACAGGGAAAGTCAAGAAGTCGTTTTTTTTAAAAAAAACTTTTTTCCTCTGCATTTTCTACTCCTGTTTCGTAAGCTAAGTAGATAGGCTGTATCTAATAATGTTTGCAAGCATGAGAAAAGCAGATGACAAAGTATGTTACAATTTGTGATTGGGAAAGCAGCTTCTTGTGTTGTGTTCAACAGATGCGTTCTGTTGGGTTGAAATTCATCTGTTCCAAGTGCTTAAACACAGCCCTGTCCAGGACCTGAAATCAGACAGAATAAGGCTAGAAAGAGTGCCTGTGCAAAGGCAACAGTGCTTGGTATTAAAGGACACCCTCTGTGTCCCTCACTCACTGTGTGAAATGCTGTGAGGTTGGAGGCCATGCCCTCTTGTGAACAGCCCAGGTAGCAATTGCTCTTTGCCAACATAGTGTGATGTACGGGCTGGCTGTTCTCAGTTTCTTCTCATTTAATGCTGATTGCATCTTGAGCCTTGCAGAGCTGCTTCCCCTATGGATGGGTCAAATGCAGCCTCACTATAAGCCCATCTTTCCTTGCCTCTTATCGAGGCTGCTCAAGCGGGTGCAGCGAAGCTAATCTTCTCCACAAATCATCCTCTATCAAAGTTATTAAAGATATTAACTCATCATAAACAAATTTATGTTATATACTAGTGTATTTACTTTATGAAATCCTGAAATCATTTAAGTCTTTCAAGAATCAAAGCTGTGCAGCACATGGATGTCATGCTGCTTCGGTTAACTCTCAATATTGCTTTCTCTAGTAGCATCATCTTGTTCCACCAGTAATATGCAGGCAGACATTTTAAGTAGAGGACTGTGATGATGTCATAGGTACAGGCAAGATGCAGGAATTTTTTGATTCATGCAAAATGACTTCATATCTTACTGGGTTTTATCTTACAAATGGGACTCCTACCTCTGCAGAAACTGGCTGCCTTCCTGGGACTCAGACATATTTTGACATATTTAGTTTGACATATTTTTCAGTAAACAAAGAATTTTCATTTGATTTATAATGAGGTATATTTGGTTAATGTTTACAATTTGTGCAGATTTTATTCTGCATATTTCCTTGTAACCTGTTCACAAACTTTCCGTTATGATTGTAATGTTTACCTCCCTTTTCACGATGCATCAGCATATGCCAAATTTAGAGACCATTTATCAAGAATATCTGGTCATTCCTTCTCTTTTAATGGATTTTTTTTTCTCCTTTTCTTGGTAATATGGCATGAAAAGAGAATAGATTTATCAGAATAGTTTCTCTGATAAATTAAGCTCTTAGACATTTAACATGTTGTGGACTAACATTTTCAGAACATGACTGTTTCAGAAACTTTTATCCCTTTTGTCTCTTCTTTGCTTCCACATTTCACTTACAAAAGATGATCCTGTTGTAAAAGTGTTTCCAGGGTCCTGCCCCTAGTCAATGTCTGAATATTCGCTTCGATCCAGGTTACTAGCTTTTGTTTAATGAATTTGTAAAAAAAAAAAAAATAAAAAATAATAATAATAATAATAAATATATATATATATATATGTAAGACTCCTTTTAATCCAATCTACTAATAAGGCAAAGCAATTAAGTGTTTCACCCAATTTCAGTTGCAATTAATGGTTCTGCGCCTTCTGTGAGATATACATGAAAGCGGCCCCCAAGCTACAAGGAACACCAATAAAATCAGCAGGGTTACACGCAGAGTTCTGCCTTGTGCATCATATTTTGGTATCAAGCTTATTTTTAATCCTTATATATGTAAAAATACAAAGTAAATTTCTAGGAAAGAACAGAGCAAAGTCTTTGTATGTTAAAACACTGCATACCATGCAGCAGCAATCTATAGCAAACTCATTGCTCAGAAATATAATTCTGAAAACAGGACTCCTACTGGAAATTTAAACATCTCCTTTCTTGTCACTGACAACGTTACTGATTTTCTTGAAAGCAGTAGGATAGTGTGGGGCAACAAAAAGCTTCTATAAATGTATTATGTGGGAACTGGTTACAAAATAAGTTATAGGCACCACAGACTGCTGCTTCATCTGGTTTCTGCAAAGCATTTCATCAGAAATTAAAGATTATGGGCACACCAGTGTTTTTACTAATGACATTTTTACTAGATAACTTTCTAAAGTCTTTTTGACTGCCTGTAAGGATGCAAATGTATTTTCTTCAAAACACAGCGACTCTGAACCTTGCATGAAAGCAGCCCAATTTACTGAATTACAGGATTGTTGAGTTCAATCTACTGAATTGAGAAACTCAATATAAGTTTCTTTGTGAAAAGTAGTTCACCTTTTCTGTTTCTGACATAACTTTTTCATCCTTAGCTTTGCCCTTTACATCAATAATGTTCTTCTTTCTTATTTTAACTTCTCAGCATGGGTTAAAAGGACTAAAGCTGAGAAAGCAAGAAAAGTTTTCATAAAACATCTGCTTTTGTTATTGATTGCTGGTTTGCATTATAAATGATGCTTTAGTGGGCGAAAGACTCCAGCTGATCTATTGTTCCTCAGGCAAGGGGAATTAAGAATAAAAGCTTTCTGCAAAGTTGTTATCTGTCCATATATTGACACCCCAGGATTTGTTAATGCTTTCAAAGACAACCACCTTATTTTTCAGGTAAGTGTTGAAAACGTTGAATGAGTAACAGTATCATTTCCTGTTCAGGGGCATTACCTGTAGGCTGAAAAACTTGGACAGGATTTTAGCATATTTTTTATTCCCTGTAGAAAGTAATGCTTATGGATAATGCTTATAGTGCTATAGTACTATCATATAGTATTCTCTCCTGGTGCTATAGTAAAAAACAAAAACAAACAAACAAACAAAAAAAGAAAAAAGATTTGATCTTCTCTGTATGTTGGCTGAAATCATTCCATTTAGATGAAGCAGAAGTATTTGTTGTGTGATAAAAAGAAAAACTTTGCAGCTCAAAGGAAATGAATCTCCACAGCTCTTGGCTAAATGTTTTAATTACCGAATTAGTGTACAGGTGAAATTCTCACTCTCTCAATTTTAAGTGTAGTCATAAAGGAATGGAATTTCTGTATGAAACAGAGCATCAACAAGATGCTTACTTCAAGTATTAGAGAATCTTAAAAATGAAGTCAAACTAACCAACAAAATTATTAAAACATTTTTGTTTAATAATCATAAATCTTCATTTAGTTTTACATACATTACTTAGAGTGTTCTTGCAAGGGCAAAGTATTCAAAAACATATATTTGCTTTATGAATAACTTATTTTTGTCTCTAAAATGGGCACAAATACATTTTAGACCTCAACAGATGTGCATTCTTATTTTTGCAGCAAGAGTATTGACATTATATGGAAACAAAATGTCTTTTTGTGAGGTAAGCCATTACTAATATATGTGTATATTTATTTATATATATATTTATAGTTGAAGAATATTAAATGTATCATAAAATGTTTAAATTAATTCAGATTTATCTTTGTTCCAAAAGTGATTATTATAAAATTATACCTTGTAATAGTTGATTATGAATAAAAATTGATTATGAAATAGATTATGAATTTAATATACAGAAAACAGTGTAATTGGCAGAAATACAATTAAATTTAATGAAGGAAGGTTTGATTTCATACTGCTTATCTTTAGATTTTTTTATTTTTTTTTTAATAACTGGTGCCTGGCCTTTGGAAAGTAATATTAGGAAAGATTTCAGGTCTGTATCACATTAAATTTGAAGTAAGAGCTTAAATATGTAACTATTTCTTAAAAATCTCTAAAATAAGATTTTTTTTCTCATCTAGCACTTAGATGTCATACTTGCTGTAGACTTTCTCAGGGAATATTTTTTGATATGAAGTTCAGAGAAATCTTTGATTTATCATTCATTTTATAATTGGAGGCATTGGATATCTAGGAATGATAGTAGATCCTGTTTGAGTGTGATACATAAAGTACTAGGTAATTTATTCAATAACTCTTAAAAAAAAAAATCCCAACATTCTGGAAAACTTAGTCCATTTAAACACCACACTTTACCAAGACCTAAAACATAATGCATGTCAAATTCTTTCAAAACATCTTAGCTTTTTGTTTGTTTGTGATCTGATATGCTAGGTTCTGTGACTAGTGTATCGACCCAATTTATTTACTTCAGTAAATTATATAGCTGTTCAACACGATTAAGTTTAATATCAATATGCTTTTTGGATGGTGTATTTTGTTCAATGTGTGATGAATTCCATGCAGCAGGTACAGTGATTTTAATTCAATATATTAAGTATCTGATTAGATAGGTTATGTACCTGATTCAGAATAAGGTTGATTTAATAGACTGTGCTTTTATTTTTGTGTAAGCTGCAGTAAATTCTCCATTTATTTAATTCAATGTGATAGATTGGCAATATATGTAGCTGTAGTTAATACATTTATGGGAGTGTGTAATTCATCTCCAATAGTTCTGAAGTTTGAATATGCTGTGTCTCATCAATATCCTCAGAGGATAGAAGGCTTTAAAGCTATGATGGTAAGAATACTGAATGAGCTCTTTTGTGGAGAATATTACTAGATGCAGATCATGACTTATAAATGTAGCTGCTTGTGAAGCATCTTGAATTCAAAATGACCTTTACAGTACCTCAACACTATGCTGCAAATTGTACCTTCCAAACTTGTCGTTTATAAAAAAAAATCATCCATTAGGGACACTTGATAGAAATAGTGTAACCTTCTTGGAAGCCCTACTATCACCACTTCTTTTTTAAGCCTGAGAACAGTATACACAAGAAATCCAATAAAACTCAGAAGATCCAGGTAAAGATCTTCCCATACCGCTTTCTGGGAACTTGTACTTCTACTGCCTGAATTCTGAAACTGTATCTTCATATGGTTTATAAGATGAGGCCTTAATTAACATTTGACCTCTTCATAGTCTATAGAAAGTAAAGCAACAGACATTTCATATTTCACAACTCTAATATTGAAATCTATTTTGCAGATGGTAACCAAAATTAAAGCATATCATGCAAAAGCCCTGTTGAGAACATTATGCTCGCAAAGAAATATTTATGCTTCCATGCTTCTCTCAGAGCAGTTGATTTGTTAATTTTATACATAATTCTGGATCACACATTTAACAGAAAGCCATTTAACTAGAAAAACACATAACTAGAAAAAAAAATTATAAATTTAACCATTTGGTTGTGAACTTGCATCGTCTCATAGATTTCATCTTGTATATTTGTCAGGGTAGTTTCTGGAATCCTTAATTTTCTTCATTGGCATCTAAACAGCCAGCCAGATTGAGACACATACTAGTAGAACATTTCTGTAAATAAGAAATGTATAACTTTTTGCAATTGAAAAAATATTCAATCACATTTGTAGGCATGGATGTTATTTGTTCAATTGCATAATAATATTAAAAAAAATCCTAAAGAGAGTGGGAAAACAAACAAACAAAAAACACTGCATTTGCTCTAAATCAGAATTCCATATTTCCTTTTCATTTCCCCAAATATTGAATTATTCACACTTGTCAAAAAATGTTGTGTATTTTACTGTCTCCTCCTGTGAAGAAGAAAAAGAACACTTTCAATCTTACAGTTTGGTTTTAAGTATTAGGAGGAAATACCTGTTAAATACTTGTTATCTGCTTTTTTCCCCTGAAAAAAAAAAATCAGTCACCCTCTGTAACTTGTATCACACTAAATTTTTCATTAATGTATTTTCTGAAAACAGAAAATATGTTTCTACCCTTTAAAATGTAAAAGATACCTTCTCTTCAATGCAGTTGTTAGGATCATGCTGCAGATTTAGTGTGTCAGGTAAACTGTCATCCATCTACATTTCATGCAAAGCTAGAAAATCCAGATAGCTAACTGTTGGTGGTGTTTTCAAGTACAATAGTAAAATTGACTCTACTCCACAACTAATTCATGCATTTGAACCTGAACAGTGGCAGATGAACTCTACATCCCATTGCTTTGTAATATTATGATGGAGCATGATGAAATGTTGCACAATATTTGAAGGCCATCCAAGTTCTCGGTGCACTTTTCCCACATACACCTGTAAATAGGTGTATGTACAAAAAGAACTGCTGAAGATTTTCACTTATAATGAAATCTTTGTTTTTCCTCAATCCCTTCTGTATATTTTTGTAGAGTAAAATGTGAAAGGTGCAGGAAATGTAGTTTTAACATGACTGCTTTAGGTAATCCCAATTTTGTGAATTAGCCTTGAGGGAGCCGTGACTGCTGATGCAATTTAACTTAATGATAAGACTAATCTAAAGACAGGTCTACTGTAAAAACTTGCCAGCATGGCTCTGTCTGTCAGAGATTTGATGAGTTATCTCTGACCAAAGTTGCTGGCAAAAAAATAATTTTAGTTACTCTTAAGACAACTAAACAGAGAATCACATTTGCTAGTAAAACTTCACGTCCCTCAGGATAAATAGAATTATTATTTTATAAATAATAAATAGTGCTGATAATAATAATGCTGACAGATTCTATAGAGCTAGATTCCTAGCTCTATAGGAAAGGTGGCAGTTCCCTAACCTAGCTTTGACATGGAAAAATTGCTGTCTAATTCAAAGATACTTGCCCAAGACCCTCTTAGAATCAATAGGGAGGAGTAGGTAGTAAGACTGTAGATATTTTTCAAACATGTTTGTAATGACTAACTCTCAGAATAATTAACTGTCTCTTAAATGTTTAAATTTACACAAGAAGAAATTCATCTTAGTAACATATTGCTAACAATGCAGGATGATATTATTAATTGGTTACAAGTGTAGACCTGGCCTCATTGGAATCAAAAGCAAAAAGACTGACTTTTTCACTGTCGTATATGATCCCAATACAATCAATTTTGTACTTTGAGGATTTTGTTACAAAGACTGAAAAGAGCCTTGTTTAATGTTTCAGTTGAATAACTTCCATCACGGCTACAGTCCCTCCTTGTGTTTAGACTATCTGGATTCATATCATAGAATTCATGTTCAAAGAGAAATTAAAATTAGTGAAAGAAGTCAAAATTCAGTATCTATCAGATTTGAAGACCAGTTATGTAACACGTTTAATCGCACTTGGTTTGATCAATGCTGATTTTGTACATATGTACAAAAAATATGTACATATTTTGTACAGATGCCCAGTATCCAGGGAGGAGGATTGAACAGTTTTTAAATTTCTTCAGATTCTAAGAATTTTTGCTAACAAGACCTTTTGCTAGGTTTCTCAGAAGAAACCTAGTTCATTGTAGTATAGATTTGCTCAGCATTCTGGATGGGAATTCTTTTTTTCTCTGTATTTTGTGAATAAAATAATTTGCATTTTAAGAGTGCCCAGCCTCCATTGTTCATTGCAAAATATTTGAGTATGATGATGTCTTATGACTGGACAGATTCTGTTGGACACTGAATACCAAAACAGTAATATTTTGTTACAGTTCATATCATTCTCAGGGAGTAGCTGTTTCATTACATGATTCAAGATTAAGATAATGAAAGAGTACTTTTTGTGATACATGTTGGAGGCAAGCAAAAAATCAGATGTCACATATTTACATAATGAGATCAAGTACAATTTGGAATTATTTTGTTTTAAATATACCTCAGTGATTTTTCATAACAGGTAATTTGAGAACTCCAAGCTTCTGATAACTTCATTAACAGAAATATCTGGTTTAATTCAGTTTAAATAATGCATTTGTTGAACTAAAACGTACTTGAAGTTGTTTCTGCTTAATATCTTGACATCTAATATGAAGTCTATTTGAACTTCAAAAATCCCAGAAGTTGCTCTCTAATTAGCCTGTTGGTTCACTTATATTCTCAACAGCTTCCTTGAAAGTTCATAAAGTCCCATTTTACAAGAAATTCAATGCTTTCTCTTGAAGGTTTAGAAAGGTCTAAAGTGGATTTCACATGTGCTTATTCAAATAAATGGTAAATTAGTGACTTTCAAAGTATCAGCATAGTGTGCTTAAAATAATAATCAGCTTAATTTCAAATTCTGTCAACTAGTTTTCTCTAAACAGTCTGATAAATTAGGCCAACATATTTCATTAATGTTTTTCCTCGAATAAAGCTTATGCAATGCTATATTTTAACAATGGTGGAGATGAAGATTTTAGTTATTACCTGCCGTTAGAAATGACAGTGCTTAATGTTTAGCCTCTTCAGGATGTGTTCCCTTCTGACTTTGTACAGTTACGGACATAATGTCATTGAAAATTCAAGTACTTACATAGATGACTGCAATTAATGCTAGAGGGAATTGGAGATTTATATGTGCCACTGTCATTACCACTAATGGAAATTTCACATGTAAATTGCCATGAATGGAAATAATATGCTTCTTAGTATGCTTTATCTGAAAGTCATCTGTGCAAGCAGTCAAATCATAAATTCAGATCTTTTACACCATGTCAAATATTTCTTAAAAAAAAAATAAGGATACTGATTTTAAGAATTGCCTTTATAGTATTTAAATTATTGAAAATTAAGGGTTAGCACATACATGACACAGGGCTTCAGTTGATTTCTTCAGATCATACTGTATAACCTAGATCTGTGCAGCAGTTAGTGAGTTGTAATAGGACAAATTTGATAACCAACATGCCTATGAGGTTAGTATGTTAAAAGAATACTACTTAATGTTGTTCCTTGATCAGTTTCCTTTATTTCAAAGGTAGATGTAGAAATCAAATTTGAAAAGCAAGGCTTTGCTGTCATAGATGTGATTACATCTCATAGCAAAATGCAGTGCAGGGATGACTGTACTAGATCTGAAGGAAGCAGGCCAAGTAACATTTGGACTAGTTACCTCTGGTATGTAATACTTCTCTCTCATCATTATACGACATTAGAAAACAATTTCAAATGGATAAAATTTATACAATGGAGTATTTTTACGATAAAAAAAGTGTTTTAAATATTTTCTAAGGTTTTATTAGGATTCTTCTCACCTATCTAACATTCTAGGACTGTTTATTTATTTTTATGTATAAAACCTTTAAATAGCAAAGTTCTTTTACTGCAATCTGGACAATTATCCTAATTGCATATTTCTGCATCACACAAAACAGTTTTTCTCTCCTTCTTAAGACAAATAGAAATATATGATCATTGCATCTATCCTGACCCATAAACTAATTGCTGTCAAATTTGATGGGAAGTGGAAATTTCAAAACTATGTAAGTTCCTATAAGTTCCATAAAGTAAGATCTTCAAGGTGTGACTGCAACCTAAAATTCAGCTGTTATCTGTATCTCAGAAAATCCACACAGGAAAAAAGGCACACACATGCTGCAGAATGACTTACATAGTAAGTTTTTGTCAAAGCCTGTAGCTGTAAAACACACACCTATGGTGAAGACGTTAATTACAGGGTCCATGTAATAACTTTTTGAAATTTAAATGGTATTACCTCTGAAGCACTGACTTCTTACTAATGTTATATCATGAGAAATTTTCTCTACATTTTTACATTGTTCTCATGCTGTTTTGTCATTTCCCCACTTCTCCTTCTGGAATTCTTGCTTCTGATTCTCGTACTTTCATCATGATACAGTGTCTGAAAACAAGAATGATCTTCTTTCAAGTGTATTTAAACCTACTTAAAATTCTGCATAGCAAAACTGTAAAACCATATGTAATTACTTGCATAGTTTCGGTTTCTGTTCTTCATCTCTTAAATAAGCATTTTGAAATTTTGGTTCTGACCAGAATTCTTATTTTACATTTAACTGCTTTTTGTGTCTCATCTCCTGTGTTCCTCCAAGAACACAGTGAGAGATCTGTGACTCGTGATTTCTTTTTTTGTTGTCTTATTGGGAACGTCATAAACTACAGTTTCCCTTGATTTGATTATACAATAGCACATGTCACTTTGAAATGTAAACCATTATGAGACACTAAACTAAACATGTTTCATTTAACTTCCAAAGCTAATAAAATAACAGTATTAGCATTTTAAGAACCAAGTATTAGGGAAAGCATTTTTGGTGTTTCCATGTGTAAACAAAAGCTGATGCATTTTCATGTGCTAAACTTAGCTAAAACCTAGCAGGGAGAGTAGGTTTTACTTAATCCATTAAGCACATTTATGAACATGTTATCTTTTATGTACACTGGATGTATAACCTAAAGAGCTCAAATCAGACCTCCAAGGTTTAAACAATTCCTTACGGGAGGTTTAGGCATATCTGTATGTTCTTCCTTTCTGTTTTTGTTGTTGTTGCTGCTGGTTGTTTGTTTGTTTTTAGGAGTTAGTGGCTTTGGATATTTGGAAACTACTTAAAATACTTACTAACATTCCCAATGTACCATGATTACGTGATACAGTTAACACTTATGTACCTGTTCCAGGTCAAAATGATGAGCAGCAATAAGGTGACACATTCTGATCAAGTTATTACATTTCTTAATAATTTAAAACTCACTTTTGATTGATTTACATAACATAAACTCAGTTAGTGTCAGCTTACTTTTAAATTTCCTTTTGTTATTCAGAAATTCAACTGCTTTTTGATATCTTTTTTTTGCTTACCTTCTACATTGTCACAGATTTTTTGACATATCTCACATATTTTGATAAGATCATACTTTAGTAAAGTCCCTTTCAAATGAAAAATGCCATTGCACTTTCACTGATTGGTAGCTACTCTCAAATCTTAGTACTGTTCAGAGCTTCTATTTTATCTCCATAGCAAAATATATGAAAGGTGCTTTTTATTCCTGTAATTCTGTTCTAATTAGTTCTTCTGTCTTTCTATTTACCACAACTTATGAAGAAATTGCAGCTTTCTACCAAGATTTGTTTCAGCCTAGTAAAACAATTTAGTTAGGCAAATGGTAACTTCAAAATAGCTATCTGTATTCATAATAGCTATATAATATTTCAATTTTTTAGTTTATTCCAAATGTTTCATATGCATTCTTCCTGGATGTTTTGTAACTAAGTTTTGGGATTTTTGAACACAATGATACTTCACTAATTTACTACTTAAAAGTTGTGGAGATATATTGTTAGTTCATAAAACTAACCTTCCTTCTAGTCTCACATTGAAGGTACAGTGAAATACCATAAAACTGCTATGATGATCATGACAGTAAGAAAACAGAAAACATAAAATGCTAACAATTGCAAACTTAAATCTCTCCTACTGCCAAATTTTGAGATATTAACTAAAAAACTAACTTTGTTAAATTAATTTCCTTCTTAATAAAAGTAACTATTTAATAGTTCTTGAGGTTTGTTTGATTATTTTACATTATTCTGATTTTGTCTTCATTGTAATTGTAACATTGTTTATGTTGAAAACAAATCAAGTTAAATATAATTATTTTAGGACAGCTTTAAGCATTAAAGATACCCTTTAGTGTGTCTTGTACATTTCTATTGCAACATACATTTATGCTAACCTTATTTCAACAGCAAAACTTCTCTTTTAGGTGTAGAAGATGATAGATGAGTGAATGCAACAAAAAATTTTCAATAAAGGAAGCAATTTGGAATTTTGGAGACCCAAAGCATGTCTTGCCCAATGGACTTTGCTTTTATTGAGGACAGTCATAAATAACTTTAAAATATTCCAGTGTGATAGGATAGAGCTGCAGATTAGGTCATTATGGAATTATAGTTCCCTTGCTTAATGATTTTACAAAATTGCTTGGCAATCCAACAAAGAGAAGGAGCACAACGTGGTGAATGCGGGCTAATTAAACCAATAATTGCTTCTTGTTGTGCTCCCAGATAATGTGCCCCTGATAATTTTAAATGAAGTCTTGAAGCTGACTTCTTGAATGAAATGCCGTGCTAGTTAAAGCTTCACTAACTTTCTGTGTGCTTAGAAGCTGGCCTACTTCTCAAGGTCCCTTGCATTGCTCAGACAAATATTGCCATGGCATGTGAAGAGTACAAGAATAGCTTTCCTGTATGTCAGGTAATGGGGCCCTGAATTTCTGTGTTTTCCCTCTTTGCATCTAGTGTGACTAGATGGTCTGATTTCCCTGAACAATTCTGAAATTAGAGGGTACAAATTAAGCCTTTGGTGTTCAAAGTTCTACTTCCTTTCTTTTTTAAGACTTAAGAGAAGATGCAAACTTCTATACACCTCATGAATGTTAGTGTAAATCTAGAGTAACTCCATTGAGATTTACGAGGGCTTTTTGACTCATATCTATGTCAAATGCAAGTATGTGAGTGTTGACTGGCAGCTATGTTTAGAACTTGGGAAACATTTCATTAAGTCCCCAAGAATTTCAAGGTGATCTTCAAAGTGATCTGAAGAATAATTTGGAAACTTTTACTGTTAAATTTAGAGGAAGAGTCTTCATCAGTTAATCAAGTGAAAGGAATTCCTCTGACAAATTCTACTTAGAAATTCTGCTACAGTTACATATGCTTATCCTTCCTTCAGTGTCACCTTTGAAAATATATGCAGGTTGTTTGTATTAAACAATATACAATTTATGTCACACAGACAGAAAACCTGTTTTCCAAAAGTTATAATTTTGTTAAATTGTAGAAGTGAAAGGTCCACTCCTCCTGTATCTCAGTATTACTTAGTATTCTTATATAGTCTTGGGTAATGATAGATAGCTAGGTAGGTAGGTAGATAGATAGATAGGTAATTTGTGCTTAAGGATTTTTGCTGAAATATTTCTCTAATATTTCTGGACTTTTTTCGTCTGATTTATGTTTTGTTATCTGAGTAAAATGGCACAGATGAAAGAACAGCTTTTCAAAAGCATCGCTGAACTTCTTCAGTGATTCATCCTGAATCTTCAGGACCTTCAAAGTTACACAAAATATCCAGTATTAATTCAGGGACTGTCAATTGATTCTGTCTAAGTATAAGAGGAAATGTGATGTATTAGACCAGTTTGAAATGTACAAAGTGTGTTTTGGGGCATATAACTGCATTTTAAATATTACATAAAATTGTTTATTTAGGAAACTGAATTTACAAAATAAAAACATGGAAGCATTTTTCAAAGCTTATTTTCTAGTACTGAGAATGTATTTAGCATAAATAGTGACAGAGTTGCCAGTTATTACTGGTACTTACCATATCACAAAATGCACATATGATGTGTCCTCTGCAATCTGCTATAATATCCTTGAAGCAAAAATCAGGGTCTGTCAGATCACATGAGCTAAAACTTTTTTTTTTTTTTTTTTTTTTTTATGAAAGATTGGTCCAATATATTTAGTTGGCAGCAACTGGGCAATGACAAGGAATATTGCTAGTGAAGATTTTATTTCTATTTGCTCTGTGTCTTGTTAAGCTTTACTGTTACAAAACCATCTGTTTAAAAAGCTGTAAAGAATAAACTCCCAACACACACAAAAGCAATGCACAACAAAATGGGCTTAATATTTACTGGCTGATAGATCAATGTAATGTAAAAATGCCTAAAGATGGAGGGATGGATGGAGAGGAAGACTATCTATATCTTAGCTTTAGACAAACCTTAGCATTTAGTATTTATGATTGATAATACTTGTCTTTTTTTTTTTTTTTTAAACTGAATAATTATTTGCACTCTATTAATATCCACTTATGAAATTCTCTTCATTTCAAAGTCACCAACGTGCTGTTAGTTAAAAAAAGCCAACATACAACTAAAAGAGGAAATAAAGGAAGTGAACAGACGTCATTGCACAAATCAGCATCAGAAATGCAGAAAAATCATTGTCAAACCTAGGTCTTATGAAATGGGAGATTTGGAGTTTGATATTTGTGATTAAAAGAGTCTGAAGTTAAGAAAATATATCCAATAAAGTATGTATCTTCAATGCATCTATAAGGCAGAATATAAGAGCAGAAGTAATGTAAAACAATGACAAGAAATTAAAATATACATGAACACAGCTTTGAGATAAAATTATTAGAATATTGTATCTACTTGTGTCCATATGTCATGAAACAGATTTTCAGAAGAAAATAGTGACATGAATAATTCAGTCTGGGAGATATGTTTTGTAGTAAGATGGTTGATCTATTTCATTTTTCGAAGAAATAATGAAGTGACTTGACAGCCTTATAACTAACTTCCAGAGACTCCTGACAGTATCTTTCTTATTATTCAAATAGAAGGGACAGAATGAGATTGTGAGTCAGACTAAAAATAAAGTGACAAAAGTTCAGGTAATTAAGCATTAAACATTTGGATTTTTTTTCTTTTTTTTCTTTTTTTTCTTTTTTTTCCTTTTTTTTTTTTTTTTAATAGGTAACAGGATTTGAAGATTTGTATGTCTCTTTATAGATACAGACCATAATCATGTCTAATTTTAACTTTGAAGGGTGTGGATTTTAAACGCACATTCTTAGAATGTTTTACAGTGGATTTAATATCTTTAGACCACAACTTAGTGGTTTTTACTCTTACATAATATTTTGCACTTAAATATTTATTTTTATTTTTATTTTTATTTTTTAAATACACCCTTAAGATCACAAACACTTGCTTTTCAGCAAGGCTTTAATATTTACTTGTATTTATTTTTAAGTGCTAAGGAACAGATGGTTAGACTTAAAGCACCAGTCCCCTGGGTATTTTAAGTAGGCAAAGACAGGAGAAGAAATGAAAAGGAGAAGAGCAGAACAGATGTTGTGAAGCTACTGATGATGGTGAGATATAGGAGGATAAGCAGATGTTTTCGATCTTCACCAATCAGTTTTGCAAAGGTGTTGACCACTTGTGCGAGATTATACTATGGCACTTCTTTCTCTGAACATGGATGAAATATTTGTCTAGGCTTTGAATGTAAATTGAAAGGAAATAAGTTAACGGCCTGTTTTTCATTCATTCTTGAAACTACATTAAAAAAACTATTACTTTTAGTACCAAATGTTTTTCATACATCAGATATAAATAAAACTTTTTTTGCACAGTTCTTTAGATGTTGTCAAAATTGTCAGCATTACTTTAGACGTTCAAGATTATTTTTAACCATATCGCATTTCATAAGTAGTATATAATAGCAAATATTTGTGATATTTATATATATATATATATATTTTTTTTTTTTATAATACTATATTTTTATATAGTAGATGAATTAGAGTATTTGGTAGACAGACAGCTAACATAGCTTCATATTGGTTCCTATGAATTCCAGTTTAGGATTGTATGGTGTTTTGTTTTTTTTTTTCTTCTCTCATGACTGGAAGGCCCATGATTTTTTGTTATTGTTGTTGTTGTTCATTCCGCAAATGCTTGCCTTGGTTTTCTTAGCCATCCTTATTTTGGAACAGTGGGACTTTCCACTGTCCCCTTATCTGCTTAACATTCCCTCCCACTGTTATGCCTGCACAATTTCTTTTGAATATGCAAAGTTAGTGGATTTTTTTTTTACTGCAAAAAACACAGCTTTATTTTTCACATTACTGAAGTAATTTAAATAACTTAGTATACTAAGTTATATTCAGTAGACTTTTTAGTGTGAGCAATGTCTCATGTTATTGCAGCTACATAGCTTGAGGGTGCCAAATGAATGAGTTCTCTCTAAAAGGTGGCTAAAGCTATCACATAACAGAATGGACAATGTTTCCGATTTTACCTTATGAAATGAGGTAAAAAACTAACCTAAAGGTTAGGTTTTGCAATATCCAGTGTTAAATTGCAGAAGTTCCTCATGTGGTCCCAATCTTTTCCATGAATTACCTCTCAAAGCGATGCTTCATCTATGTGTATGTAGCTGAAAATTTTAGGAAGTCGTCTTTTAGTAGTTAGTAATGTTTGCTAGGGCAGTGATTAGCTTTGCATTAGTCATGATTTCAATGAGAATATTCTTCCTAGAATCTTGAACTATCATGTACCAAAGCATTGTGCACATATAAAGGAAAGAAAATATTGTACAGCTGACTCTTCTCTACTCTCTCTTCTCATCTCTCCTTTTCTTATTTTCCCCATGAGATCTCATTCTTTCAAGTTTCTTGCTTACTATAAAAGCAGAGCGTAGGAAGAGTGAAAGGATTTTTTTTTTTCTTTTAGTGGTGTCAGTAATAATATGCCTGTTCTTGGAATCAAAGAATTTTTTTAGTTACTCTTGCTTCACCTCCTAGTAAATGATGCTATGTCTGACTGTCTTGGTTTCAAAGTCAGGCTGTTTCCTAAGAGCATACTGCTTTTGAAAATAGACAGTGGTTTTATGACATGAAGTTGAGAGGAAATATCAGATATCTTCACGATTTTACTCTTTTTGTACCAAAGTATTGACCTGAATTCATATCTTTTAACTTAACAACATTGCTGACTGATGTAGAATCTCAATTCTTGATTAGAACTGTGAAGATCTAATGGTGTTATTATTTAACTAATTTGCCAAGATTAAACTGACCTCTAACTTCATACACAATTTGGTATATATAGAAAAATGTGGTATTAGCAAAAATATTTGACTGTGGTAATATTCCTATTAATTCTAAGAACAGGGCTAGACTGGATTTACAGTCTTTGGAAACTGTGAAAACATGATGGCATTCTACACATGAAGAGATTTTGAGATAATACAGAATACAAGTAAATACATAAATAGGAAAACTTCTTAACTTTGAATAAAACTGTGGTCTGGTAGTGACAAGTTATCTTTATTAAAATATCACTATGCAACACGAAAGACTGCAAATAACAGACAGAAAATAACTTCAGCAACTTCATTTCTCTCTTATCTCTAAGATGCATGAGGTACTAATGTATATTTTCTTTCTGAAATCCAAGGAAGTTACAGATCATCCTGTTAC
This sequence comes from Anas platyrhynchos, assembly GCF_047663525.1. Lineage (NCBI taxonomy): Eukaryota > Metazoa > Chordata > Aves > Anseriformes > Anatidae > Anas > Anas platyrhynchos. The sequence continues at coordinate 41,516,935 of NC_092590.1, forward strand.
AGAGTTATACACTCTGTATCAAATATTTGGAAATGATTTATGGTCTATTTAATTCATAGAATCTCCTTCTGCAGGGAGTGAGATAAAAGAAAAGGTAATATGTGAGGAAAGGGGGAATCACTCACAACCTTTCTTAAAATATCATTGTTTCTATTTAAATATTAAAACAAAAACAACACAAAATGATACTCAAGATTAGATAGGTTGGTTTGGGGAGAGGCACAAAAATAAGATAATGCGAACTGTCAACAAAGTTTAATAAATAACAGAATTAAAGCCATACTTTGCATCAAGACTAGAAGTCAAATTTATTCCCAGCTTTTTAAGAATTGATAAAGTTTTATTAACTTATCTCTGTTTTTCTTTTCTTTTCTTTTTTTTTTTTTTTTGGGGGGGGGGGGAGGGTAATGGTGGGAGTGGGGGGTTGGGAGTGTCTTCCTACTTTTTGCTTGTGAATCAAATTGAAAGGCTAACATCAAATTAGAACATGTATTCTCGTGACGTTTTTGACCTATAAGGTATCATAAAGCATTTGGGAATTCATAAGGAAAAGTTTTTGCTAGTTTTATCTCCAGGAATTGTTCAATTGTTCAGTAATGTTTCCTTTGAACTAAGATTCATCAAAGATCACCTTTTTTTTTTTTTTTTTTTTTTTTTTGAAACTTTTATTGCAGTACTAGCTACAATAGCAATAAGTGGAACAGGGAAATGTATCCCTTTCAGTGGTTCTTTCAACAGCACCATTTGACATAAAGAATGTATCAAATTGACATTATAACTAGAAGTTTAATACTCTTTAAAGTAAAAAGATACGCAAGGAATCATTAGTTATTATGCATGCACCCATCTATATAGCCTGCCTACATCCAGATTTGCAATCTGCTTGTTTCTCATGTATTTTCTTTTAAAAATCATACAAATAGAAGTTATTTTTTAAAAGCAAATAAACCACAGGTGGAGTGGATAGATTTCTTAAATATTTATGCATAAGAATTAATGTGACTAGTAATTTCCTGGATTTTCATGACTCTAGATAGCAGAATCACTTCTGATGCCTTTGTAAGATGTTAATTTACAGAAGTACAAATTTTACCAGCTTAAGGCAGCTGTGTTCTCACTTGTTTATGATTCGTTAATATTTTCTCCATTGCATATTGTAAATAAATTCTGAACAACCTAAGTGTTTTTTTTTCAAAGTGCTGAAGAACTGCAATTTATTTTATGCAGCTCTTTGAATGACTGAACAATCATTTTTCTTGGTGTTACTTTTTTGCTAGGAAACCTTTTGGTCAGAGCTGAGCATGATCCTTTCGTCTGACCCTCGATGTCAAACTTAGGACAAATTCTAATGCTTTGTTATGAAGTCATACACTATGCATAAAAACCAAAAATATAATAACTTTTTATAAGCCCTCTTAACTGCTGTCAAACATGAACTTTGACTTCTGGACATTCGTGTTCCAAATATCCACAATTAAAGGAACTACTGTTATTTTTTTCTGTATTTGAATTCATCAGCACTCAGGATCTCAGGTCATTCCTTTCTGTTTTGGCAACAAACTAAACAATAGATGCTTTTGAGGAACATCATCCTGCTTTAATTAGCAACGTTTTCAATGGTGAATTTACAATTAGCTCTGCCAATGTTACAAAGTAAAAAGGATCTCAGAAAACACTCGTAAGTGTCTCCAATTTATATGAGAGAATCTTTGCAGAATACTTACTAGATTATGGTGCAGACTTCCTTTGCCTCACGTAACTCAAATCTAAAAAAATATGTTCTAGGGAATGTTTTGCTGATGGTTATGAAATCAATACAAAAAATGCATAGATATATTGTTGATGGATGTTTATTGCTTTTCTTTAATGTTTGGACTTTGAGATGTCATGGAATATATTATCCACTAAAAGGTACTCTAATGTAAATGCATAAGAACAGCACACAAATATTCATCATATGAAAATTGTTATACTTTTATTTAAGGAGGACAAGGTAATAATGTAGGGAATAGAGATTCTTCCAAAAGGATTCTATGGATAGAGATGTTGTCTTGGGAGTGGTGAGAATAACTTGAAGACCCTCCAAAGCACAGTAAATTGAAATGTTCATAACCTTCTGAGATTCATTTTCATATGATTCCATGAAGATGAGGTGTGGTACACATACACAGAATTAGGGAAATATAAAGTGGATCTTTAACTACTTGTCATTTAACAGTACAATAAAAATAACAGCAGTTGGCATTAGTTTAATAGACCTTTTCCTGTATTTTTCTCAATGTCTTTAAATGTTTTTTTTTGTTTTTTTGTTTTTTTTTGTTTTTTTTTGTCTTCTGGTTTGATGACTATGTAGTTTGGGTTATGGTTCACTTAAGTTTGACATATGTTACCCTGGAAATCTGTCTTTCATTTGATTGATGGTTGTATTCTTGTAATAGCTAAAAAGTAAAGTTGCTATCACTTTTGAAGTTTCTTTAAGTCCCTATACAGCTTAACAATATTTTCTGATTATTTCTGATAAGTAATTTTTAATTCTTATCTATATGATTATACTGTTAGTGAGCACACTAAAATATTTTTAATAACTGGTTTTGACATTGGTATCTGTAAGTTGTCTGGTACTGTGTGTGTGTCCAAAGTTTCCCCTGCAGGAAACTTTGAAAAATCTTTCACAGAATCATAGAATTTCTAGGTTGGAAGAGACCTCAAGATCATCAAGTTTCATGCCTATTCATTCAATAATATTTGTCTATGTTTCCTTGTTGCTAATATCAACTATTTACTCACTGTTATTCTTATGCTTAGTTTGCAGTCTTTCATGATCAATGTCATGTCATCGTTCATCTCCTAACAAGTCTCTGGTTAACCAAACAGGTAAGGCAGAATCTTACTGATGCCATGTATATATACATGTATATACATTAGCTGCTTTCTTCTTACCTCCTCATTTAATTAAACTATCCAACTGTTAGGATAGTAGGTTGAGGAAAAATAACAGCAAACCCTCCTAACTTGTTTATTACATGTCTAACATGCATGACCTGTGAAAGATTTCACTATATAGTATTGCATATATCTTTACACTTTCCAACGGAGTAAATATTGTGTAACTTGACACAACTGCTTTCAGAAACTTTTTCTTAATCCTACATTGTCTTCAAATGTGTAGTATGAACACTGTGAACTATATTTCCAATGATTGAAAAAAAAAAAGCAACAACAACAACAACAAAAAACCACAATAACATCAATACGAAGGTCTCAGGACAGGAAAAAGAAAAAGGACTGTCACTGTAGTAGTAGTAGAGTATTAGTAGTAGTTTTATCATGGAATTTTGTTTATTTCTTGGTTGGTGTACTTGAGAGTTTGTTCAGTTACTTATGAGTGGAATAACTCCACGCATCCATACAGTCTGGACTACCTTAGTAATATTGCTGAAAAGGATCTGGAGGATCCTTTAGATGGATACTTAGATGAATATGAGTTTAATGAGGCTACCTAATTCGTTGCCAGGAGATAAACATCATTTATTTCCCCTTGCCACTCAGCATTGTGCTAAGGCTGGACCTGAAACACAGGTGCTCAGTTCAGGAAGGACATCAAGAGTTTGGGTAGGATCCACTAGAAAGCTAAAACTCCTATGAAGAGACAGCAAAGGGAAACTTAGCAGCATACAGAAACTCCTGAAAGGGCACTTACAAGGTGGTGAGAACCAAACTGCCTGGTACCTGCAGGTGGTGTATAACAGTGAACTTTAAAGTATTAAAGAAAAACAGTTATTGACTTGTAGAATGTTAAAATAGTAGAATATTTTAATGATTATATTTGATTCTAAAATTACATTAGAATTGTCCATGAACATTAAATATTGTAGAATGTAATGCCGTAAAAAAATCAAAATTTTTTATTCTTACAAGAAATGGGTCTACAATTCTGACAGCTCAGTTTCTTTTCCTTTTCTGCACAGTAAATTCTTGTGCCAAAACCATTGTGATCTTTGGAGAAAGACAAGTATATACTTAGCTTTGTACTTATTATATGATAAATAAAAGTAAGTAGAAAATAGTTCTATTTTTTTATTATTATTTTCACGTTTTATAACTTGTTTAACCGCTGCTTATGTAGACTATTATTTTTTAAAAACCTTTTGTGTAATATTTAGGAGAAATACTATTGAAAGTGATACAGTGTGTTTACCTCTGTGCTTACCCCCTTTTAGGTCTCCTACCCCCTAGGGGAAAAAAAACAAAACAAAACAAAATTTTGAGTATTAATATTTTTCCTTTAATTATTATTATTATTTTTTCCCTAGTATCACTATCAAAACTGATGTTTCATCAAATAACTTTTTTGTGTACAAGGTACTGCTATTGTTTTGTCTGTAAGGACATGAAAATGTGGATGATTCAACATTTAACAAAGATGAACTTTCATGCTCAGTCAAATTTTACAAGTGTGATATTTGAAAATTATTCAAATTACTTTTCACCTTTCTGATCCATTTTTCTCCTCAAATGGCCAATTATAATTTATTATTATTATTGAGCAGTAAATGCAACCCTTATAATCCATTTCTCTTTCTCGTTTGCAGAAGCTGAGAAGCTATAAATCTGACATATTTGCTCACAGTTGCTGTGTCAGCTCTGTTACACTGATGTCATAAATAGATTTAATTAGCAGAAGTCAAAGTTTCCTCTTAATTTATAGTTAGAAGGAAAAGAATATAATAGACGTAGAAAATAAGAAAAAACGTCGTGATAAAATAATCCTTTGTGGGATAGCAAATCTGTGCTACAGTCTTGTACTGTATATGAGCACAGAGAAAAGGATAGAATAGTAATTCTCTTCCCTGATGCTATTGTTGAAGACTTCAGCTTCTGTTGGATCAGATCCTATTATATGACTAAATATTTATTTCAAATTGAAAAAGTGGAAACACACACACACACACACACACACAAACATTTAAGATGAATCCTAGAAAAGCTTATGAACTCCAGATTCACTCTAGATTCATGCTTTCCTATGCAACCTCATTGCCAGGTAACAAAAGTTCAGGCAATGTCAACTTAGTTGGAACTTGTCTTTGGAATAATAGACAATCTAACAATCAGGTCAGTAGCATTTCTCCAGAGACCACCAGCATTCACACACTCTTCTTATTTCTTGCTTGATTCCTTTGCTGAGGAAAGCTCTTCCTTGAAAAAAAATAAATATATATATATATTTTTAATCTACAAATAGGTGTTTTAAGGTTGCCCAGTTTTAATACAGTTATATTACATTCTCATAAGGTGATAGATGCATACTGTTAACTTCTCATGTAGCACATGTAACATTATTTGTTGTGAATAATTATTTCAGAAAATTCTTGGCAGTAGTCCTTATATCTTACACTAAGTCACATAACTATTTCTCACATATAAACTGATATAGTTTTGCAAGTATTTGCAAACTACTTGCACTATATCACTATACTGTGATGATTTTGTTCTTCATTTTACACTAAAGTTGTTCTGTTGCCCTCAGCTATTCTTTTGAACTTTATTTATATTTCAGTTGGCTTAAGTGTTTTAGCAATCTTGATCTTAATGCAGTGGTTGTGATCAGAACCTGTGATAGAATATGTGTACATCTTTTCAATTTCTACTTGGACTAAAATCTTCCATATCATGTTTTAGTTGACCCATTGATCCCTAAAATTGCTAACATATAATACAAGAACAAAGATAAACCTCTTATCAGGATTATATTTATGGAATGACCCAAAGACAAACAATAGAAAAACGACTACCTACATGTGAAGTAATCATGCATAGCTTCAGGTTTGTCCTTCCTTTTCTATTATTTTCAACATGGCAACTAAAGCTGGAATAGCTTCTTTGAAGATTTACTTTAGGGAATATGTCCAAAAATGGAAATGAAGAAAATTCATGTTTGGCATGCTTTTACTCTTCAAAAGCTGTATTCTTATGCATTTTTCATTTCTCCTTGTTCTCTGCAGAAGTACTTAACTTCCATACCATCTATTTTTATTCACTGTTCAATATTACATAGTTAAATCAGTAGCATTGTGTAAACATAGCACACAGTCGTCAGTCACTTTTTAACATCTACTTATGCCCTAAAGATTTATTTATATTTCTACCTTCTGAGAAAACAAATACATAAATATAAACTGAATTTGTTGGCAAAGACACTATTTTCTTATAAACTAGCAAAACAGCAGTCTAATTATTTGCATAATTAGAAAAGTAATTTAATATAATAACTGCTTTCTGTTTTATTACCCCCCAAAACAAACAAATAAACAAACATAGTTTAAGATTATTCACTTAGTTATTATTCAGTAATTCTTTTTGACAAAATGTAGTGTGCTATGTTTCAAATCCTTCCTGGAAAGGTCATATGATTCTAATTTGCAAAGGAATATGTCATATGTGCTACCAAGTGTGGAGGCTTAGGGCCCATTTTTTCAAGAGAAAAAAAAAATAAAAAAAAATAACTATTATAGCCAAAGAACCAGTATATGACATTTAGCATTTATAAGTTCAAGATAAAATATATCCTACATTGCTTTGCAGTTGATATTATTCAGAGTGGTTATTCATAGAAAGGTAAAAAAAAGATCTCTGTTCTTTTATTTAATCTGTAAAGAGTAAAAGCTAAAACCTCAGCTGCTTAGTTAGTAAAATAGGTGACTTCAATGCCGGTAACAAATACTAGGACAAAATTATTGTGCAGGATTGTCAGCTTCTCCCTCTTCCATTCCCGAGTTCCTCTCATTCCACAGCAACGTGAAGAAAAATAAGAAATCCCCTTATGCAGAAGCATTGCAGCATTTGTTATATTGTGCATTGAAACAAAAGTAGCAAACTATAGGAAGGAGAAGGAAAATAGAACTGAAAAGGAAAATAAAATGAAAAATTAAAATGAAAAGGAAAGGGAATTGAAAAGGTTCAATCTCACAATTCAATAGATTAATGGCTGACTCTTTTGAAAGAAGGTGGGAAGTGACTTGATTATAATGTATAAGTATGGCATTAGAAAGACAAAGACTCTGAAAGGTTTTAAGGAGCTCTTTAATCTGCAAGAGACTAACACAACAAAGGCTGTGGCTAGAAGTTGGTATGAATAACAAGGGAAGTGAGAGCTGTCTCACTTCTACCATTTTACAGTCTGCCATTTTACAGGACTCAGGAGGAAATCGACCCACTGTCTCAAACGAGATGAAAAACTAAACATATTTTTGAAAGTTAAAGTCATGATACTGTAGTACACTTACAAGAATTTACAAGAATTTAAAACATGTCAAATTAGACAATTAGTTATCCTTTCAGATCTTAAGATGTATTGAGAAAGCCCACAGGAGAAAAACAAATAAGAACAGAGCCCCAGGAAACATGACCTACAGAAATAAACTGATATGGATATTTTATATAAAGAAAATGCAGGAATAGGGGACAAGGAGGAAATACTGTTAGAGGCAAGCAATACCAAGTTCAAAGTCCTAAAGAACAATCATATATTTTTTGTAAACTGTTCAGTGTGTGGGGAAAGTACAACCTCTGTATTCACAATGAATCAGGCAAGAAATTCTAGGAACAAACTTCTCTAAAGGGTTGGGCAGTGAAAGCTTGGGATTATTGTGATTATTGTGAAGTGTTAACAGTTCTTATTGTGAATGTCATATATGTAGACTGTGCTTCCTTTGGACAGCAGGAGATGCAGTTCTGATTTCACAAATGTAAACAAAAGCACTGGCTATTCACATTTATCAAAAAAAGAATCACGCCTTTACAAAGAAAGAAACACTAAATGATTCCAAAGTAAGTAGTAGTAATTTTTTGGAAGTCCTTTGTTTTTCTGACAGTTCTAGTCACAGCCTCATAATGTCATATGCACCACTACCTTCCAAGGAGATGATGGCTGGGATGGTAGAAAGCAAAGCCACGGTTTTCAGGGAAAAGACATTTACCTTTTCCATTAAGTTTCTTTCTTTCTTCATCCTTTACAATGACAATAAAACTTTTTTTTTTTTTTTTTTTTTTTTAATTCAGTTATACCAAGGTTTCCAAGTTTAATCATGCCATTAACACTAAAATGAAATTTACAATATATTCCTCATTATTAGTCTGCTAAAGTAAATGCAAATAGCACTTAAAATCTAATGCTAAATATGCTTAATGATCTATACCATTTTTATTACTGATTAATCTTCAAATAGTAGCATGTATAGAATATACCATATCCATAAGGAAAACAACGACAAAAATCTAATAAATCAGAATCCTTGATTTAGTATCTATCAGCTTTGTTTAATTGGTACATTCGATGGAGTTAACAAGGCTAAGAATGCAGTTATGTGCCTCGATGCAGCCTTAGCAGCTCAGAACATAAGGTCTCTTTTTTATTTCTATAGCATTTATGAGAAACCACCATTAAATATTTGGCCATTTTTTGCTGGAGTTGGCTGATCCTGGAAAATAACATCTATGTACTGCTTGGACATTGAATTTGGAGGAAGAAGCACCAGGGTATGGCAGCATATTTCCTTCACAAGATTTCTGAACTTGGTCAGGAGTGTTTGATGGATTTTCATTTTGAATGAGGTAATATGTATCAGATTTAACATATAAAGAACATTGTATTATTTATTCTATATAACATACTGTGTTGGATCTGGCTGAGATAGGGTTGATTTTCTTCATAGATGTTTATATGATGCTGTATTTTAGATTTGTGGAAAAAAAAAAAGATGCTGACAACACACTAATGTTTTAGCTATTGCTGAGCAGTTTGCGCAGCATCAAGTCTTTTTCTGTTTCTCTGCACCATAGTGAATAGATTAAGGGGTTCAAAAAAAGCTGGGAGGAGACAACCTGCTAGTTGACCCAAACTAACCAAAGAGATACTTCATGCCATATAACAACATGCTTAGCAATGAAAAAGGAGATGAGGAGGTACAGGTGTGTTAACCACCTTTTTCTCAGATTTTCTCTGATCCAGGTCTATGGGAGGTTGTGACTGAATGCCTTTGCATCACTGTATTTGTTTTTGTTTGTTTGTTTTTTCACTTCTCTTTCATTTTATAAACAATGCCATCCACACTAGTATCAGTCACGTACATGTAGTTTCTCATGACTGGAAAGTGAGAAATCCATGTTACTGTGCCACAAGTAAGTAGTATAGAATCTTTCCATTAATACTGAACGCAACATAATGAACCCTTCTTTACTTACTGTTTGAGGGCTACTTTTAATCTTTCTTTTCAGGGAGAAAAAGCTAATTCAATAAATGGCATGTGTTATCGATTGCGTATGGCACTATAAATTCAGAAAATGCAACTTTAAAGGTTATTTGGATAACTTAATAGATTATACACATGGAGATTTGCTGATGACTCGGGATAGACAAGGATTACTAGAGATTGGTTATTGATGAAATTCACATTCAAAATTATTTATTGGACTATCAAGTTAAGGTGCTAGGTATATTCTTAAAAAGACACTGTGGTGGTTTTACTCTGCTGGGCAGCTGAACTCCACCGCAATCACTCTCTCTCCACCTCCTCAAAGAAGGAAGGGGAGAAAATACAATGGAAAGTGCTGAAGGCTTGACATAAGGACACGGAGATGACTCACCAGTTATCATCACGGGTAAAACAGACTCAGCATAGGGAGATCTACCACTGGTGGAGTAGAACAGTGAGAAACTAAAAGCAGACTAAAAGCACTTCCCTCCCATCTGCCCTCTTCTCCATCCTCCGTCCAAGTGGCACTGGGGAATAGGAAATGGGGGCTGCGGTCAGTTCATAACTCTTTGTCTCCACCACTTCGTGGTCCCTCTCTGTCCCTGCTCCAACATGGGGAGTCATCCTTCGCAAATTGATCTTGCATGGGCTTCCCACAAGCAGCAGCTCTTCAAGAACTGCTCCATCATGGCTCTGTACCACAGGGTCCATCCATCAAGAGCAAACTGTTCCAACATGGGTCCCCCCCCAAGGCGGCAGCACTGCCCCAGGCTCCCTTCCTGCTCCTTGTAGTGGGTTTACGTGGTGAGATTTTGGTAGTGGGGGGGAGGGGAGCATAGAGGTGGCTTCTGCAAGAAGAATCCCGAAGCTGCCCCCTGTTAGATAAGGGCCCCGCCTCTGGCCAGCGCCAGGCCAATAAGCGATATTGTTTGCACCTCTGTGAGAACATATTTAAGACAGGGAAAAAAAGTGTTGGGGAACATGAGCTGGGAGAGAGGAGTGTGAAACAGCCTTCCAGGTCAGTGAAGAAGGATAGGGAGAGGTGCTCCAGGTGCTGGAGCAGAAGTCCCCTGCAGCCTGTGGTGTGGACCATGGAGAAGCAGGTTGTCCCCCTGCAGCCCATGGTGTGCCACGGTGGAGCAGGGTTCCACGCTGCAGCCCATGGAGGAGACCATGGTGGAGCAGGTGGATCTGCACTGATAGGGGCTGCAACCTGTGGAGGACCCCAGCCAGAGCAGATTTCAGGCCAGACCTGTAGTCTGTGAAGGGGAGACCACATGGGAGCAGGTGACCTGTCAGGAGCTGCTGCCCGTGGGGGACCCAGATTGGAGCAGTGTGCTCCTGGTGGATAGACCCCATGGTACAGACTCATATCTGGAGCAGTTCTTGAAAAGCTGCAGCCTGTGGGAAGCCCACACAGGATCAGATTTGAAACTTCTGCATCCTGTGGGAGGGACCCCACTCTGGAGCAGGGGAAGAGAGTGACTGAGAAGTTGACGTGGAGATGAAGTGCTATAGACTGACCACAGCCCCAATTCCACTGCACTGCTCTGGGGGAGGAGGTAGAAGAGGGTGAATGGGAGAAAGGCGGTTTCAGTTTCATTCCTTTGTTGCTCACTTATCTAGCTTGTTAGTAATAGGCAATAAATCTTACTATCTCCCTACTCTGAGTCTGTTTTGCCTGTCACGATAACTGTTGAGCGATCTCCCCATCGTTAACCCTGGAGCCCTTTGCATCATATTTTCTCCCTCTTCACTTTTGAGGAAGGGGAGTGAGAGAGTGGCTGTGGTTGAGCTCGGCTGCCCACCCAAGTAAAACCACCACAGCCCTGTGTGGGCTCCTCTCCATAGGCTGCAGCTCCAGCCTGGGGCCTTGTCCGCCAGGGACTCCTCCACGGGCTGCAGCATGGACACGTGCTCCTTGTGGGACCCATGGGCTGCAGGGGGACAGCCTGCTCCATCACCCACCACAGAGGAACTTCTCTGCTTCAGCACCTGGAGCACCTCCTGCCCTCCTTCTGCAGTGACCTTGGTGTTTGCAAGGCTGGTTCTTGCACCCCTCTCCCAGGTGCCCTTGCACAGCGGTTTTCTCCCTTTCTTCAGTAAGCACTCCCAGAGGCCCAACCAGGGTCGATCATGGCTCAGCTCTGGCCAGCAGCAGGTCCCTTTGGAGCTGGCTCTGATCTGACATGGGGCAGCTGCTGGGCTCTGCTTAAAGTGGCCACCCCTGTAGCTGCCCTGCTCCCAAAACCTTACCACGTAAACCCAATACATATATATAATTAAAGCCTACCTTAATTGAAGTTTATGTATATTTTAAATGAAATAAGACACATTAAAGCAAATTTGAAAGCCATGTCTTAGCTCTGTCATAAACATCTGCAAAAACAGTTGCATTAAAATTGTGTATTCTTATCTAAGGAGGAAGAATTGTGTTTAATGCAGAATATTTTAACAAAGCTGTAGTAATTGTAAAAAGTGAACTTTAGGGAAGGGAAAAGATAAATTACTTTCTCTGGGTTTGCATGTTAAAAGCCAATTTGAAGAAAGTGTCAAGAAATTGATGTATTGTCTTATGTGTTGAAATTTTTTGATAATTTAAGTCAAAGCAAATGGCTCTGGTGCCTTTAGTAGGGGTAGGTGTTTTGATTTCCATCCAAATGTATTAAATTATAATTATGCTCTGTCTTGGTAAAAAAACTGTGTTGTATTTCTGTTTGAAGAAACTTCATGGCAAATATGATGGATCTCCTACAAACAAAAAGATGTCTGCTAGGTACAAGTAGCAAATGTATGTAACATTAAATTATATATATTGAAAATTTACTTTTTCATACATAACCCCCTTTTCTATGTCATAGCACTATCACCTAGTTGCTCCTTCCTGGATGCTAACTGTATGTAATACGTATATTGATACGTATATATGTAAATACTAAAGAACAATGTTAAAATTCTGATTGGATAATGCAGAGGAGGAGGGTTAAGTGAGACAGAAATATATGAAAGCTGGATTACTTAATTTTTTTTTTTTTTTTGATGCCAGATAGATTGCCAAAATGCCAAATGCCAAATGTTTGGCATTTTTATTCTAGTAATTTAATAATTTGGCTTTGGATTACAGTTATACTACATATAAAACTTCCTTCAGCCTTGAGATATACATCTTCGTATCTTTCCTACAGCTTTATATAGATATAAACTATGCACACTGATGTTATAGTAACACTTCAAGACTACTCCTAGCATACGATCAACATATGGTCCACCACCCAAAAATAATTAAATAAATAAATCCTGACAATTTTAAATAAAGTTCTCCTTTGAAAAACAGATTCACACTCCACACGCCTCAGATGTACATTGTGTTTTCTTGGTGGTTCTCCAGTCCTGTGTTTTCCTAGGATCTTCATTCATTTTAATTCTGTATACTAGCTTAACTAATGCCTGCTTTCTACAGCTCTTTAAAATATGGCAGCCTGTTTCCTCTTTACAGTGTGGTCATAATTTTATATACACACACACACACACACACATTTCTGCATGATTGAGACTGACCAAAATAAACTGGAGTTCTGTATCTTACAAATGTATTTTTCTTGAATATTGAGGAAGATTATTCAATACCACCATTGTGATGGCAGGTCAAAGTATGACAGCTGACTTGCACTTTCCACAGTTACTGTCACAGAAATAACCCACTATAACTTGGTGTTTTCCAATTTATCATATTTACAGCCATGAGAAATTAGTGAGTAGGAAATTATTGGGGAAAAATAACTTCTAGGGAAGATAATCCTAAGAATATTTTGGGAAGAATAAGTTAATTGATCTAAGTGCTTCTAACCAGAAATGGTTGTTTTCAATTACGATCTTCTCATAAAATCAATTCAATCTTATTATCTATGCAAAAATGGTGTTACCATTCCAATGTAAGTAACCGTTTTGCCTTTTTTAAACTATTTCAATTTTACACACATACCATTCTTCTCATCCACTTAGAAAATCACTGCAGCTTGACAGAATGCTCTTGTCTATCAGTATACAGCAAGACAGAAAGGAATGATGAATATAGTTCAGAAATATTTGATTAAATTACCTTCAGTGGAAAATACAGATTCATTACTTTCCCACAGGAAAACTTTTTTTTTTTTTTTTTTAATTAGTTGTGATTAAACTCTGTGAAGTGGGTTTTTCAAGTTATGGATGGAATTGCTAGTTGAAGCAAGAAAATAAAATTTTCCTCAGAATAAATCAAAGCCTTATGAGTTAAATATCTACCTAATCCTTTAGAAATCCAATTTTACATATCTGGAGTACCCTCCAAAAAATATGTGTATATAACAGGATGAAAAGACAAATTAGTATGTGGTCCATTGTTTATGCTGGTGTCTCAGTGCTTTAGCACAGAAAAGAAATATAGTCAACCATTTTGCATCTACAACAAGGCAAAATATGGAATATAATATCCTTTGCTAATGAAAAAAATAATAAAAAATGCTTTAAAAAAAAGGTTTAGAAATGTTTTAACTATGATGAAATGTAGTGCCTACCATGAACACATACCAAAGGCTATATTTGAGACTGGTAGGTTACATTTTACATATAGTAGGAAGAAGGATCTATTTGCATATAAAAAAGAGCACAGTATCACTGTTTTTAAGCTTGTTCATTTTATTATTAAAAATTATAATTTATATAATTTATTTCCCTGTTTACTCCATAGCAGTCTTTTTCATAAAATAATTAATAATACAATAACAATAATATGATACACTGAGCTAGTTACGCTGCACTCCTGTCAGACAATCTTATAAACATATTGTATAAATAATTTCTATGCATATTTTTATTCATACTTTGTCAACAGAGTCTTTATTTGAATCAAGTTTTGACATGAAGATATATTACAGAGCAGGAGAAAAAAATACTCATAAAAGAAAAATATTACTTTATATTGTGGTTTAACCCAGCATGCAGCTAAGCACCACACTTGGTGCTCGCTCACTCTTTCCATGTGGGATGGGAGAGAGAATCAGAAAGGTAAAACTGTGAGAACTCATAGGTTGAAATAAGGACAGTTTATTAGGTAAAGCAAAAGCTGCACATGCAAGCAAAGCAAACCAAAGAATTATTTGCTACTTCCTATCATCACGCAGGTGTTCAGCCATTCCTGGAAAGCAAGGTTCATTTCTTGGGAAGACAAATGCCATCACTCCTAATGTCACCCTTTCCTCCTCCTTTTTTTCCACCTTCCCTAGCTGTTATTGCTGAGCAAGATGACATAAAGTATGAGATGTCCCTCTAGCCAGCTGTCATGGCTGTGTCCCCTCCCAGCTCCTGGGGCACCCCGAGCATCCTCACTGGCTGGGCAGCAGAAGAAGCAAAGTTTCTGGTTCTGTGTAAACACTGCCCTTCATCAACTAAAACATGAGTTTTCTCATAAGAATTCCAAACCATGGCATCTTATGAGCATAAGCCTATTTGAAGAAAATTAACTCTATCCCTGCTGAAATTATGACACCTTAGCACAATGTTACTGCTTAAAGAGGGTGAGTGTATGAATTTACTTTACCTGTTGCATTATGGAGTAAGGTATTTATTTTTCAGTTTTTAACTCTGTAAAGCAATAAAGGTTCTTGGATTTATGGATGGAGGTTCTTCTCTATGTCTTTTGTTAATTTGACTATAGATTCTTTGTATATCTGAACACATTAAAGTCAATAAATGGCAATAAAAGGCAATGGCATTTTATGCAAAAACTATTAAGTTTATTTTTTAAAATGTCAAACAAACAAACAACCTCCTCCACACACACAAACAGAATAACAGATGACCAAAATAAAACCCTCCCAAGTAAAACTTTCCTATACTGAAGATTAGTAGAGTGTAAGTTATTTCAGCAGTATGTATATTATTCCAGACACTAGCCATAACATTCTGGTCTGTAATAATTCATAATTCTTTGTCTTCCTCCTGAAAATACGCACCTTAGTGATGTGTTTATGCACAACATTAGTCCACTTGAAGGCATCAGAACTTACCACATACATAAGGATGTGTTTATCTGCAAAATTAAAGCCCTAGACTGCAAACATTCACATCATCAAATACGTACAAAAAATAACTATGTCGGTAGGCCAACTTATGTAATAACTAAATTATTTTGCTTTTAAAAGTAATATTGCAAGTAAAATTTAAGCTAGAGAATGAATGTAACAAGCCCAGAAAAAAGCTACATACATTGCTGGAAAGTCAACGGAAGCATTTATATTTTGTATAGAGAATCAGACTACCTGCATTTGAGAGTATTGCACAAACTTTCAGGAGGATTCAGGAGGCAGATTTTCATACTTCATATTTTCATTAGTATATCAACAATGTTTATGAGTCTCCTTCAGTTCATTTAACAATATTAAACTAGTGAGAGAAAACTGAAAGGACTGGACAGTTTGTCTGTACATTGATTTTTTCACTTTGGTGTTTATTACTGTGGAAGTATTCTAAGGTTTTTCCAGTGGTTAACCTTGTAGGAGGGTATAAGAAGTCCTTAGCATCATTTTCTAGTAAAGCAAACCATTTGACCTCAGAATCTGCACATTTATGTAAGAATTGCATTTTGTGGGTTCAGTTGAGAATGCACCTAAGACATTGGTAAATTAAAGATTAATCCCTTAGTTGAAGTGAAGAAGTGTTTCCTCACTGCCTGCAGGTGGGATATGAATATGCTAATTGGGCAAGCCTCATGTTCCAGTGCTTTGCAGGTGAAAATGTAACTGGTGATAATTAAAGGCTAATTACCTTTAGCTAGCAATTGGGAACCAGGTGCTCTAAAGCAAAAGAGAAAGATTTTATTTCATGTTTGTAAGATACTGGGAGGGGAATGAGGAGGAACTATATTTGACTGTCTTTTTCTCTGCACTTGAATTTTTTGATTTTGGTGAAGTAGAGGACAGATATGAAATAGTAAAACATAACACAGTTTCTTGTAGATTTTGGGGGTGTTGTTTTTATTTACTTTTATCACATTTTCCTCAAGAGATAACAAAACAGTTAAGCAGTGTTTCAGGAAACGTTTGGTCTTTTTACTTATTACCAATATTACCATCACAGCCAATGTAGCCTGTTACGAATCCTACTTTAAAAAGAGCTCCATCAGAGATACTCATTAAAGAAATCTCTTTTGAAAGTCTTTGTCAGTGATAAATTTCAAAGACACCCTTAATAGCGAACCTTCAGACTGATTTAGTATATTAGAGTTTCCTACTTTTTACCATGTTGCCTTTACTGTAGGGTGCATTAGCTTTTACAGTCAGTAATATTGATATCTCTTTGATATCTCTTGGTTCCAGAGAAGCTCGGTCTTTTACATTCAAGCTCTTTTCCTTTTTTACATGGTAGTCTGCTCACTATTGCAGGTACTGTTATGAAGATGTTTCTTTGTTAGACTAGGAGCCATATCATTTACCTGGGAATTAAACAGCTCTGCATCAGAAGGGTGTGAATCTATGCATTTTGACATATTTACCTTTTGGTAGTAAGTTTTGTGGACTTTACATTAACAGTGATTTTACAATTAAAAAAAATATAAATCTGTTTAGATAGCTTTATGTAATTAATCACAGGTTGAGTCTACATATCATTATAATTAGTCTCTTGGAATAACAGGTGATGAATTTAGAATTCCATTTCCTAAATGAACTTTGCTTTTCCCTGCAAGAGTTGCAGTCACACTGACCACAACAGGTGTCTACAATAAACATTTAGGTCTTACCATCACTCATTAGATCTTTACTTTTTAGGGTATTTGTAGAACCTGGATGGCTGTTACTGCCTTTTATAGAAAATCAAGTAGTTACTGAATTCCTGAAGTACTAACTAGGTAAACATCTGATTTATTTTTGCATTGTCTGTTTTTAAAATATGGTTTATTGTAGCTATCATATTTTATTGAATCTGATCTGGTAGATGTGTTCTGATCATGCTAAATTTAATACTGAAAGTACAAATAGGGGAAAGACCAGTGAAAAGGGTGTTTCACTTTTAAGTAGTAATTCAGAGGTTAGGTTCTTGTGGAACAGAGAGTGCAAGGGTTGCTCTGGGTTGAAGAAAATCAGCTTTGAGCTAAAATAGAGGGGGAGATGCCTTGGATCTAATTTTCTATAGTTGTATCTTAAAATACAGTCTATCAGATTTTCTTTAAAAGCTCTTTCACTTTTTTTTTTTTTTTTTTTTTTTTTTTTTTTGCGTTTAAAAACAGAACACCCTCAAATACTCTATTTCTTTTAACTCTCCATGTTAAAACTTCTATTGGAAGATAAAGCCTGAGTATATATGTATTATAAAATAATGTATAACAATATAAAATCAGATATATTTTCATATGTATCTGACTGACTGGATCTGAGGACTGTCTAGCTACCAACTAGAGGCCTAAGTATATTTTTCAAAAGTAAATTATGTTTCCAGCTAGCTTGTCTTCATGCAAAAATGGAGACCCTTAGGGGCAACTAGCCAGGACAAATTTTGGCACCAAAAATCTGGGCAGGCAGGCCAACTAGTCTTCTTATGCTCTGCATTAAAAATGTCAACAGAATTGACATGCCCTTTTGAACTTTTTTGACTTTGCTACATCAGCATCTTTTGCAGAACAAATGTTCTACTCATGCATTTTTTTTTTTTATTAGATCTAATTGCAATTCTAATTTCCATTAGAAAAAGATTGTATGTTCTTATAGCTGTATTTCTACATGAAGGGAATTACAATGAGTCTTTCATTTTTATGGGCAAGTATGTAAATAGAATGGTAAAATCCAATACTGTATAATTATATCGATCTCCAAGCCTGATGTGGTTTTGTTCCTGTAAGTCTCCCCTGAAATATTTAATTGAAAGGTGGAACAAAAAAATACTTTTAAAAGGTAGCACCATAAACATAAGTTTATATGCACTTATTAAATAAATCAGGGAAGCATTTGGTTTCCCTGTTTTTCAGACCAAGTGGGCCTCACAGGTTAAAGGACAAAGACAAACTACCATCTTTGTATTGAGAATTCCTTACCTCAATAAAATGCAATTTCTGCAAACTAATTATGAAGAAAGCATTTCATGAAAACTTAGCTCTATGAAAACATTTCAGTGGCTTTGGACCTTCTGTATAAAATTTATTTTGTCCTAAAGATACTCTATTTTATTTGTTTGTTCTACCATCCTATTCTTCGAAACACTAATAAGAAGGAAAAGAATAGGTGTTTATTTCTCACTAACATTAAGTAAATAATAAGTCAAATAGCTATTCATCCAAAGTTTCTCAAAGGTGCTTTATATGAGATGAAAGTGAATTCCCCAAAGGTATTTTCCCAAAATACCTCAATTCCTGTGCAGTGCCTTTGCACCCACTGGACTGACAGGCAAGGATTTGTGTACAAATTACTTTCATTTTCTTCTTTTCTTTCTATCCTTAGGAGAATGTGTAAGTTTTCATCTTGTTAATTGTTTTGCTTTATGATAGGCTTACTGGAATTTCTGTTTCAGGAAGATACCTGGTTGGCTTAAATAATCTTTTGTATTTAATTGTACGTTAGCTTACTTTATTTTATTATCTCTCTCTCCTTCCCACCCCACCTTTCTTGCAGAATACTCATAACTGATGTGTGCAGCTAACAAAATTCAAAAATTTTTGTAGAATAAATCTAGTGTTAAAATATACTTAATAATAATATAGAACCTAATAAATTGTTGGGTTTATTTTACCAGCTTATATTAAAATAATAAATCTGGATAGAAAGATTTCTTGTTCTTCTGATATATATGTCCTTGAACTTCTCAGATATTGAAAAACTAGTTTATCACATTTCAGTAAGTTCCTTATGTACTTGTTGTCCTAGTGATAACTTAATTTTCTCAGTGAAGTGCTCGAAAATGCAACATTTCACAAAATAAATTATAACAAATAGGAAGCAATAGGGAAGACTTTTTTTTTTTTTCAAAAATGTTTTTATTATTATTTCTGCTTGAAAAGATACTTTTTTGTGTATGTGTGTGTGCACGTGCGTGGTTTTGATTGCTTGCTTTTATCCCTATGGAAAAAAGGAAAGGGAGAAACAGACTCTGGTAGTTTAGTAGGTATCTCATAGACCTCAATAGAATTGGTTAAAAACAGAAAGAAGTGGCTAGAGTAAAGGAAGAGTTGCTGATAATACAATTTTGTTATTCTCTGAAAAACATTTAGCAAAAATTTTCAAACAGATTTCTACAATGAATGCAGTTTCAAAATAAGCCCTGTAGGCAACTGAAACAGCAATGTTTTTTCAGTCTCTGTCCTATCTGTGTAGCCTGCTAAGAAACTAAAATGAGATTGTATCTCCTATCTCCAAGAAGCCACCTATAGGTAATATGGCTGAATATAGATGCAATTTTGAAAGCTAGTGTGGGCTGTACATTTAGCATTTTCTGTCTAGAATTTCTACATGTAAGTTGTGTAGGTGTGTGCAGGAGAGAGAGAAATACCTTGATTAATACTTGAAGGAGGAAACGTAGCCTCAAAGCACAATATGTTTTCTAGTTTATTGTTATTCTAGATTATTAGGTTATTATTATTATTGATTATTTTTTTACGTTTTTAATAATTCTTAGGAACACTACACATTTTGACATTAAGACAAAAAGGCAGTTAATTCTTCCTCTACTTTTTTTTTTTTTTTTAATATATATAACTTGCCTTATACTTGTTGATGTTGAGAAGAGTCAAAAACCACAATAAATTACTTATTACGGTAGATGAAACGGTGAAGGCCTCATCAGTCAGCGGGTGGTGAGCAATTGCATTGTGCATCACTTGTTTGTACACATTATTAGTAGTAGTACTATTATCACCATTGTATTATTATTATTGTTGTTGTTATTATTATTTTACTGTCTTATTAAACTGTCTTTATCTCAACTCACAGGCTTCACTTTCCATTTCTCTCCCCCGTCCCAGAGAGGTAGGAGGGAAGGGTGAACGGCTGTGTGGTGTTTAGCTGCCAGCCGGGTTAAACCACAACAAGGGGGAAGGGGCTAAAGTTGTGCCAGGGCTGGTTTAGGTTGGATATTAGGAAGAACTTCTTTACTGAGAGGGTTGTGAGGCATTGGAATGGGCTTCCCAGGGAGGTGGTTGAGTCACCATCCCTGGAGGTCTTTAAAAGACATTTAGATGTTGAACTTAGCGATATGTTGTAGTGGAGGACTTGTTGGTGTTAGGTCAGAGGTTGGATTCAATGATCTTGAGGTCTCTTCCAACCTAGACAATTCTGTGTTTCTGAGATACACTTTTCACTGGGAAGAGAATGTGGATTCTGAATGGAGATGAAGCTTTTGTTTAAAAAAAAAATATATATATCTGACTGCTTGTATGGGGCCTCTCTGCCCCATACACAATGGCTATAAAATAGGTGGGAATTCACCTTGTTTAATTAATGTTTTCTTCTTGGAAGATACCACTGTTTCTGAAAGAGTGTTTGTTTATTCAGAAGCATCTCTGAATGGTAGGTAGTAAAACAAACTCTCAAACTTAAATAATATTTTAAACCAAAAAAATATTTAGGGTGGAAATAGACCAGTTTTATTCTAGCTGAATGACTCTGACTCTAGAATGTTAGTAATACCTTTAATACAGGAATTCTCTCATAGTGCTTAAACAGATGCACCAATGTCTTCCTCTCTTGTCCCTTGATTAGCAGAGCTAGTATTTTTGCATTATGTGTTTGGAAAAGTATATTAATTGTCAAGTAATTTTGTGATGTATGTCTTCATTTTTTTCTTTGAAAGGGGACTTGAACTAGTACTAACAAAGAGGAGAGAGTTATGTTAACAGTAGCCTAATATTTCCCATAGATTGCTTTCTGTCAAGATTTGGGATTTCTTTTTGTGTCTTAACAAGGATTGGTGAGCTTCAGGCACAGAAAGTGTCTGGTGGTGGTGATGGCCTTTGAGGAGCTAGGGAGCTTGCAAGAGACTAATTATCTGAGGCATTTCGTTATTCCTGTTCATATGGTTGTCTCAGCTGACATCAGCTTTAACTATCTGATTTTCATTGAAGTGATGATTACAGCTAACTAAGTTGGATGCAGAAACCCAGAACATGCAGAGCTGCAGGTCTGCCTTTCTACCTACCATGTTGCATAAGAGAAGCTGTGAGCATCAGCTGTACTGCACAGGTGCAGAAAGGAGCAGCATCCACAAAAGTCAGAGGTTATCTGGGATAGAAACAAGTGTATTTGGTGATTTAGCAATTATCAGGGGTCACACAGTCTCAGAATGACAAGTGCCAGTTGCACCAACAGGGTCTGTGATCAATTATAGCAGTGCTGGTTTTGGTATCACTTCCCAGGCTGAAAGATGAGTGACAGGAGTATCTGCTAGGACTTTGTGTGTTTGTGCTTTTGTTGCATGAGTGGTTTGTTTATTGAAGATGAAAGTTTTAAAAGTTACTTGAAATATTTGGGTCTTGGTAGTCAGTAACATCTAGGGGAATTTCAGGTTTTCCAGCTATCTTACTGGACTTGTGCATCTTAAGTTAATATTATGTTCATAATGTTATAAGTTTTCCCTCTTAATTTCAGTGAAGTTGTGAAGAGGTAGAGTTATGCAAATGTTAGGGCATTTTTATTGCACATAAGCAGAGATAATTACTGAAGTCTTCATGAAGTAATTATTAATAACACTGGAGGTTGCCAGAATGTTTAATAAGGAAATTTGATCTTTGAATTGGTTGTACAACCTAGACTTGTCTGTGTGTGTGTACAAGAAGGGAGTCTTCCATATTAATGAAGGTGGTTAGATTTTTGTTTTGGTATACACTTTTTTTTTTTTCTTACAGTTTTTGAATACAAGCTCTAATGTCTGAGGGTCATCAGCTCTCTATTGCATTTTATTACTGCTGTATTATTTTATAATTCCAGGGTAACTGTCAAGCCCCCAAAACTGACATGCAGGGGAGGCTTCTGTCACAGATGTGTGATGAGAAAGGCAGGGATATTAAAGCCACTGAAAGTTGCCTGAATAAGGGTCCTGGGAATAAAACATCAAGACACAAAGTAGTTGTCCACCTCCTGGCTATTACATCAGGTAACGAGCTAGGATTGCTCTTGTATTTCCTTAATTTGAATTGACAAGAAAATTGCAACTTTCTTTTTGGTGTGTCTGAAGTGCATCAGTTTGGGATAGCTGGATATGAATTAATTAGAATCAAAATAAATAAGGGTACCAATCACAGTATTGTAATCTGCTATTTAGAAAACTTTTTTTTTTTTTTTTTTTACAGTGTATTCCTCTCTTGTCTCTAAAATTGAGAAAAAGGATTTGTATTTAGAAAGGCATTCACAAGCTATTGTAATTCAGTCAGATATTTCCTTATTGTTCTTTGAATTATTTCTGTTCTTTTGGTCTTGAGACAGCTCTCATGCTACTGATTCATCTGTGTTATTTCTGACTGACCTCACAAAGTGTTTTTTCTTTAGCTCAACAATTTTGTGTCAATTCAGGTAAGGCTATCTGAATAGTTCATATATAAATTAACTCTAGCTCTGTGTCTCTTGGGGCATTCATTGCAGTTTTCACTGCCTATGAAGAATCATAAAAACTTTTGACATTAATGCAAATTTAAATTTAGTTGACTATGTAATAAATCACTTTTTTTGGGTACTTTTATCCTTAGATCTCTATTGCATTCACGTTATAGCAGACATGCATCTTGTTTTCTATTATTGCTTCTGCCTGATTTAGCTTGAACAAACCTTTTCATATTCACTATCATATTAATATTCTTTTCTGGTGATCAGAATACTTGATCTGAGACAGGTGTTTATTATCATTGTCATTGATATATAGAAGGTCCCTTTTAAGATTTTTTCTGGTTACATTTTTTGTCTTCAAAACAGATGGCTTTGCATCTGTGTGTACTCTACATTTTGCATTTGGGAGCACTGCCTTGAAAGCAGCCCTGCCAGCTCTTCAGGGACAGGCCACATCTGCTTACTAGCACTATTTGCCCTAGTGAAATAGGATAAGGAAGGTGTTTTAGTTCCCTCTTTCCCTCTCATGTGGCCACAAAAGGTAGGAATTCTAAATTTTGGACTAAGAATGAACTCTTCCCTGCAGTCTCTTAGGAGATCTCACCCTGATGATTCAGCAATGACGGTGAGGGCCCATTCACCTGTCAGATACTGCAACTGGGAAAATGTTTAGCAGATTGTTGTACCAGCTGATTAATGCCCCCAGCTCCAAGTGTCCTGGCCTGACTACACTGACTACACTTCTGCCCATCCTGTAACACCATGGCTTTTCCATCAGACAGGCTTCGGGACAGGTCTGCAGACTGGTCTGGCATATCTATTCATGGGAATGAGCAGCCCAGCTGTATTCAGGGTCTGGCTTCTCTCTTTATATATGCAAAGGGCTCTTTGTAGAAGAAACATGTTTCTAAATGTTTCTACAGCAGTGGCCATGCTCTGACCTGATGTATTTTTGATGGTCACTTTTTCAGTAAACCTGTTAATCAAGTGATGTTTGAGCCTCTAGTAAATCATGTTCAGTCCTTCTTTATAGAATAAATACCATTTACCTCATCCTGTCCTAGGCCAGAGGTAGCCGCAGAAGATAGTGGAGATCCATGACAAGCTTCTTAGAGCTCGAATTTCTTCTGCTGGTCACTTGAGTCCAACAAATAACATTTCTAGCAGGTTCTATACAGAAGTGTTTCATTATGTTGTCAGGCATGAAAATTGTATTGTGCTACTTACAAATGTTTTGAGAAGTGACAGCTTCTTGATTTATGTGTCTTTAAGATTCTAGCTGAAGCTGGTGATGATATGTGACACCAAAGAGAAGAAAAGATTTTTCTCCTCAAGAGATTAAGAAGGAAAAGTATTCAAGTATTCTTTGGTGTTTCTCACAGTCAAAAATTAAGCTTTCCGATGGGCAATAAGAGAAGTGTTCTAAGACTGTGTAGAAAGCAACCTATTTTTTTATGATTCACCTTATTTAAGAGAAATGTTCCAGATGTACTTTGAAGTTTGTCTTAGTTTCTTTGAGTGTGTACATGGTTGTGTTAAAAAGAATGCTAACTGATGGCAGTGCTGCTGCCACTGCTAAAGCTCTGGGACCTAAATTCTTCCCAAAAAAGTTTCTACTACTTGAGGTGGGGGACACCAAACCTTTTATTCATGCTTGCTCTGAGTGTGTTGTCATGTTTCTGGGGTTGACTATAAGGGCAAAAAGGAATAATAACGCATTTTCTCTTTATTATTATGTAAAAGCATGAGGGTTTTTAAAGTATAAATTAGGCTATAAACTCACTATTTTCAATTATGAATATTTCAGTGATACCCTTCTGATATTCTACATTCTCTTCTTACTGCACAACTTGTTTTGTAACTAAAACACTTCATGAATGTTTCTGCTGATAAATTTGTATCCCAGTATGATTAATATATACCTGAGAGTTTTCTATTTTTGTTCAATTTCAAACATGAGGAAATTATTGAGAAATGCAATTAGAAACTTATTTTTCTACTAACAGGAAAAGGCAGATCTCTGAAGTACTTTTTTCTCTGACAGTTTAGATATTTGAAGGATTGAATACTGAAGTTTTTGTGAAAATGTTTTTAATCACAGTATATTATTTCTCAAAACATAATGTGGATGGAACTTTAGACCTTTTTTGTCAGTGTTTCTTCATGAAATAGAATCTGATTAACCTGGACTGGTGGGGGAAACACACACACATCCAAAAAGTATGCAGTATGTAGAGTCACAGCTCTACTTTACTTCAAAGCTTGCAATTTCTTTACACTAAAGAGATGGTAAAACTGCAATAGCCTGATTAGTTTCTGAAGTGAATTTTTTTTCCTCTCTAATGCAAGATTCATGCAAGTAAACAGCAGATGTTAAGATTTTCAGATATTTAAGACATCAAAGTTTTCTTTCAGTAATATATACGGGAGATTTAAATAGATACCTCATTTTACAGTCAGCAGGAGATGTCTGAGAAACATTGCCGACAATGAAATAAATTTTTCCTAGTACAATCCAGTCAATATATTATCATATGCCAATGATGTGAAAAGAATAATATTGATATCTGAAAGCTCTTCTGGAGCAGAATCTAATCAATACCTAAACTTGAAGTTTTGTCTCTTGAGAATAAATAGCATTTCCTCAAATTAACTGTATTAGTTACTAAAAGCGTATATATACATATCCTGACAAAAGCATTAAGATCTTAATGTTGAGAATAGACTCGTTTCTCCTCAATACGATATTAGCCTCTAATTCCCCAGTTTATCTCGTATTTTATGCCAGAACTGCCAATTTTAAATAAATGTATTTAATAAAGAGATCCAGACTTTTTAGAAACAAGTGGGAGAGTATCTACCCTGGTATTTTTTTTTCTGTAAGGTTAATTACCTATGCTGTTTAAAGTTTACTGTGAATTAGAGTATAGCTTATCTGAAGAATGCAGCTCTCAGCTGCTTGTGTTTTCTTTGTTGTTCCTTAATGTATTTTTTCCTAAGCTGTATTTAAAGAGTGGGCCAGAAGGGCAGAAACAAACAGACATTTATTTCTATGTTAGAACCTACTATTTGATCTCTTATTTTCCTTCAGTGGTGTATAGAGCTAGTTAAAACTCTTGCTGTTTAGAAGTGTGTCCCATTGATCTTTTGGAACAGCGCTAGTTTGGACCTTCAGTTCTCAGCCAGAGTTTGGCACCACGCTGGTCGCTTCTGTGCTGTGTAATGGATTTGTCACAGCAGTATTTATAAAGAATCTTTTCTTGAAAATAAAAAGACATCTTCACCTCCCAGATGGGAGGGGGACTGGGACGGGGGGATAAGGAGGGAGAAGTAGACTGTAAAAGACTGCCAGACTGCAGTAAGAAAAGTGGCAAAGTGGGAAGAAAACTTGTTAAATCTGGTGCTTATGTAACAGCAACTTCGCTAAATAGCAATATAAGACAAGATAAAGAGGAGCCTGGTAGTTCATGCTAGTTTGAAAATTAAAAACAAAACCCAAAAGTTCCAATGCATTCAAATACATGAGAAATCTTGAAAATGTTCTAAAGACTACATCTTTTTTCCAGCCTTCTTATCACCCATGTGTTTCCAGGCACTGCACTTCTTTCCCTAAAGATGCTGTTTGACAGAGGTTCTAGCTTATTGGGTGTGGGGAAAATACATATGTTGATAAACTATTGCTGCACTTTTAAAAAGTTGTTTCACAACTGGCGGAATTTCTGTTTAAATGCCTAGTTTCTAGCTTTTCTATAAGAATACATTTACACTGTTGCTCTTCTCAAACATGCAAGGATAATTATAATTGTAAATAAGAATTACATAATTAAAATACAAATTAGCATAGAAATAAAATTAGTACTCATTTGAATGCTTTCATTTCTACTCTATAATAGATGATGGATTAATTTCCACTCGCTCCTTTTAAATACCTTTGAGCAAAAGCAATGATTTCACTGTTTAAAATCTGAACTACCTGCACCAATTTATTTCTTGTTATTATTTAATTGCTGCCACAATGCAAACTATCCAGATGATCTTGTCCTTAAACTTTATTTCCAAAGGAAAAAAAATAAGTAAAACTTTTGCAATTTCTTTAGTCTATTCTTTGTTTGTTTGATGCAAGAAAAGAGATTTTTTAGATTCTGAAATTTCCATTTACTAAAAGAGTGCATTAATCCTCACCTCTTGCTAATGGAAGATTTCAGGTCAAATATAAAAAGCTAAAAAAAAATTAGCTAAAAAAGCTAATCAGTCTAACTTTAATCTATCAAAAACTGTATTTAATCTTGAAAGTCTTTGTGCTTACAGGGAGTTTTGTGCTCACTTTTACTATTCACAAAGCCATTACATCACAAAATGGCACTGCTGAGGCAACAGGTGAGCATATTTATCCCAGAGACAACAGACTCAAGATGCTCCTGCCCAAAGAGCAACAGAAAATTTGGGAAGGTCCTGGGGTCACTAAGAATCTTCTTTAAGCTGTAGTCAGGTAAAAGAGTTGGAAGAACTTTCACATTCCTCCAGGCCTATTTAGGCTCTGTTAGCAGTACTACCACACTAAGCTCAAAAATTCACCTGAAGGATTTGAGACTTTTTAATCTCAAATCTACTACTCAAGAATGCCCATAAGCATTGTGCAATTATTTTTTGAGGTTCCTCAGTCCTAACATGTTTGTAATGTGGAAAGTCCAAGGGAGAAGTCCTTTCCCCTGTCCTCCCACCCTCCCCCTTTTTCTTTTTTTTTTTTCTTTTTTCTTTTTTTTTTCCTTAAACAGGGGCTTGGGTTCTTGACAGCGTAATTTTCAGTGGAGCATTTTATTTTTTCTTGCAACCTCATATAGGGATACAGGATATATTTTGGTCCTCTGGTTACATATGTTTCAAAGGACACTCATCCCTACAGAATGGACTGATCATTCTGGTTACTGTCACTACATGTTTTTTCCAGAACAGTGAGAAGTCCAATAAAATATATATCAACATTATCTCAAAGGCATCTTGATACATCCTATTTCCAAGATAGTTCAGTGGTAACTACTTCTATCTAACCTAGGACAAGCTTTCCAAGGCACAGAGTATAGCGTGCTTTTTCAACTAGTAATTGTTTCAGTATTTGTTAGATATTTTCTGCATCCAGGAAATTTAGGTAGCTTTACTACCTAAATAATATTTATCCCAAGTAATCTGACGTGATGAATACCGAATGAGCACTGCAATATAGAAATTGCATTTACTCGGTGTGCTTCAGGCAATGGTGAGGATGTGAAAAAATTAATATGTCCTTATATCTGATGGCTTTAAGATTTTGCATAAATTATTATAAATTATTCTTATGGACTTGCAATTGTAAATACATGTATATATTAAACTGATTGCAATCAAGCTTGCTTAAAATATTAGCCTTCAGTATTTCAGTACTGTTTAGTGAAACAGTAACTGATTCCAAAGTTACTGTATTGATAGTCATATGCTGTATTTACAGCAAGCTATTTTTATTGCATTATGAAAAGCCTGTAAGAAGCACTTGAATTTGTGATTTTTTTTTTTATTATTATTATTATTTTTTTATTCCTTTGGAGTCTTGAGAAGCTTTAGTGCTAATGATTGTCTGTGGTATCTTATTATTTAAACAAGAGCAAACTGCTAGTGCAAATTGCCAGTGGTGTGGAAACCAGCACAACTAAGATGAAGACACATTTTTTTTCTAACATAAAATGTTGCTTTATCTAAGAATTTGTGTATTTTTCTTTTAAGTTGTTCAGTCTCTTTTGGTCTGTTTTTCATGGGGAAACTTTGAAAATTCTGCCTTCAGTCGGACAGACAGATATAATAAAATTGAAAGCAGATGACAAGTATATTCAAATCAGATATTAGATGTTCCTAAAAGCAAAATAAAATTAAAATGAGGTCATTCAACTGGCAAGCTAACCAAGTGTTTTGGTTGATTGGCCATCACTGGTAATTTTTAAATCAAGTTCAGATGCTTTTTCTAAATGAGGTGGTCTGATTCAAATGGAATCAAATCAGAAAAGTCATATGACCTGTGTTATGCAAGAAGATGAATTAGATGAGTACACTGAGTACCTCCAGTCCTCTAATTTATGGAAATGAAAAATAATTCATTCCAGCCTGACAATGATGCCAACCATCACAGCAGTTTCTTTGGCATGGAATAAGAAAAATCAGATCACTTCCTTGCTCTAAAAACAAACAAACAAAACACAACAAAACAGACTTAAACAGGCAATGTGTCCAGCTATAATGTGTTCTAATTCCAGAACACACAGTGTTGGTCTACATCCGTGATAGTGGCACCATCATAACCACTGCATGTGGATTAGCATCATTTTGACAAAATTTTCTATGTGCTAGTGTAAAACATTAACAGAATATTGCTTTGGTTGAATCTGGTCATGCTAGTCTGCCCTGATGACTCACAAGGTAACAAAAAAGACATATCAAAATCTTTTTTTTTTTTTTTTTTAAATAGGTTTATAATTCCAAAGTTGGCTTGGCTACTGGAGGCATTTAGGTTGCTTCATCATAGACATAAACGCTTAGTAAAGAATTGATGGTGATATTGCACTTCTTGGTTTGTGTGTTTTCTTGTTACGTGTATGTGTGTGATTTTTTGTTGTTTTTTAGAAGGATCATTATCTTTTCAATGCCAAGAATGTGGGGATTCATTATCTATAGATAGAAATCTTAGATATCTGTTTTAAACTTGAATAGATATGTCATATCAAGACCAAGAGTTCACCCATCAATATATAGAATTGAAGTGGAGGAAAAAAAAAACACAACACAGTTCTCTCTAGCTTGAGAGAGGGGGAGTTGAATATAATCAAACATCTGCAAAGGACGTTTAATTCCTTTCATTCCTCAATGTAGCCTTAAAAAAAAAAATAAATACCTATAGGAGTTTCTGCAACTTGAAGAAAAATGGTTAATAAAAATATAATAAAAGCTTTTAAAAGAAATTAAAACGCTTTCTTCAAAATACTGATCATTAGAAATGCTAAGCAAAAAGGTAACGTAGATAGTTTTTTCCCCTTTCCCTTGCAATATCTGTAAGACAGCTATGAACGGAGACAGTGGAAAGAGGCATGTCTTGAGGTACTACTTACTGCTCATAATAAAGAATTAGTCTTATCAGCTTGAAAGAATGAAAGTAGGTGTAGATTTCAGAGAAATGGCACAGGTTTCTGCCTCTGTTGCATCACTGCAGCAAAACTCATGTCATAAAGCTTTTACTCTATATGGTCATTATAGCTGACTCCTTTACCACTTTCTTGTACTTTCATAGTTATGCAACCATTCAACATAGGCTTTGAGTAATTGCATAAATGTTAAACAAGCAAGGTAGGGTTTTTTTGGTAAATTATTTATCCTGTATTCCTCTGGAAGAGGAAAATAAACAATTTCTATACATCTAAATGAAGATGCTACTTGTCTATAAACTGACACTGTCTCAGCCACTGAGAGGACTGAGTGGGGTATAGTATCAGGTCAAAATGAAAAGCTATAACAGTGAGAAGAAATTGCATGAATTGCATTGTCATGAATATAGCACTACAACACTTAGCAACGTTCATACTTCTGATAGGAAAAATGTTTTATCTCATCTGTTTTTAAGTCAGTTACTTTTTTCCAAGCTAGATTTTTTTTTCCCCTTTTCTCTCTCCACTTCCTTGGCCTTGCAACACACCACCAAAAAAGAGGAAAAAAAAATACATTCAAGCCAGGGTAAAATCCCTGTCTAGGCATATCTGTTAGGACTTATTACAACAGAATACAGATTAAAAAAAAAAATATATATATATATATATATATAAAATATAAGTCATCTATTTGAATTGCTCTGAAATACGGAGCTCTCACAAGAGAGCAAGATAGACTTGTATTCCAGTATTTTGATTAACTGAGCAAGAAGTTCCTCATAAAGTAATAACCCCACCCCACCTGCCGTTTGTTTAATTTTCCTGTGGCTTCCAGAAAGTATGCCCATGTAGCCATACCTTGAGTGCAGGGCATAACTTGCTTTGTGGTCTTTGTGGGTGAAATCTTGCAGCAGACTAGAAGTGGTAGTTGGTTTAGCATGGCCAAAAATCTGAGAACATCCCAGATGGTCTCATGTATGGATGTGTAGTAATTTACTGCATGATACCTACTACCTCTGGGGGAAACAACACTGAAAACAGCTTTCTAAAAAAAAAAAGATGAGTAGTCTCAATAGGTGTGAACCTAGCCTAAAAACATATGGGCAAACAGGATAGCCAAGGAACTTTGTAGCCTGCTGTTTTTCATGTGGAGTGGGTGACTCAAAGGGATGTGCAACAGCTGGTGAGCTTTATCCTTTTGCATCTCCCTACCAGACAGCATCAAATCACATCCAGATACTGACAGAAATTCTAGAAGGGGAAAAAAAAAAAAAAGGATAAGAAGCATCTGTCTGAGGCTCAAGTCTGCAGTACAGGAAAGCATTATTTAAGCATACTGTAAAACTCAGAATGCACTCTGTTTTAACGAGAAAAACAAGTGGTGTGTTTACCTGTGAAAATATGTGGAAGAATTGAAGGAGGATTAAGAGATGTAGTAGGGGAAAAATAGTTTGGATTGCAAGAAAGGACGAAGGATGGGAGTGGGAGGGGGGGTGGGGAAAGGGAGAAGAATCTGCTTAGTAGAACAAACAGTAGAAGAAATTAGAGGTAGGTATCATGTGTCTGATCCCCATCTTTTTGTATTTTTACTCTGGATAATGTATAATGTTGTCCCCTGATGTGTTTAGGCCACACACCACACTACTCCCTAAAAAGGACCTAGAAGTGTATGTTCCAAAAGTGCTTTGCCTGAGGTAAAGTCTTCATGCATGTCACAAGCTTGCTCTCTGTCATAGCACTCAGGGTATTGAGTATTATCTCATGGAAGTAAAGAGACTTCTGTTAACTGTTGCATGGGTGTGTATTCATCCTCAGGATATGTTCTTATTTGGCAGAGAACATAGTTTCCAATCTCAGATTTAAAACACTATACTCACTCAAAACAACAACAGGAAAAAAAAAAAAAATCCGCAGGACAATACAATTATCTTTGTAAGATGTGAGGTTCTGGCAAATCTACAAGCAGGACTACATTAGAGAGCCAAACTGAGAATAACTTGAATTGCAAGGTCTTAAAGTTCTAAATTTCTGCTCTGAAATGCTGACTTGAGCAACATCTGGCTAATATGTCTCAGTCCTTAGATGAAAGATGACAAGCTACTACATTATTCTGCTCTATTTTTATTTTACTTAGTTGTTTCTTGAATGTTCTTTATTTCATGTGTTATGAGATGCTGCCAACAAAAGCAATAGCTTTGTAAATTCTGTATTTCTCAATGAATATGTAGAATTAGTGGATTTTTTTTTTGGTTTGTGCACTTTGTACTTTTTTAAACATTTTTTTGGTCATTGTTGCTATCTTGTTTTTATTTTCTGACAACTTTCAATAAATTTTATTCTACCCTAGTTTGTTAGTTTTAATTTACAACTTCTGGATTTCCAGTGTCAGAACTGGTATCCACAGAAAAAGTCTTGTTAGTGAATGCTAACTGCATCAGAACAGATTTCATTTCTTCTAGGATGTATGCCTCAATGTTTCCTTTCTAATACATGAGTTTATTGACCATATGCAAGAAGAAAAAAGGCTTAAAACTACTCTTTTTATGACTGATTGTTAATGATCTCAGCTGAAATCAGAATTGGTATGTATATTTATTATTAAGTTTAATATGCTTGTGCTCAAACCCAATGTTCTACATATAACACAATAAAGAAGAAGAAAGTTATACTTAGCATGAGCTATTGTTGATGACAGTAATGAAATGAAAATCAGTAGCTATATTATAGCTTTGGAGGCTAATAATTACTGCTCATTCTGTAAAGTAGTTGAGATTTTTTTGTAATTTTTTTTTTTTTTCTTGCTGTTTGTTTTTTACTAGCATTGTTTTGAGGACCTTCATCTACATCCAGTCTGAATACAGGCACATAATGCCTATTTATGCACCTATCTGCCTAGCAGATAGGCATAAAATGGAGCACCATATCACGAGTAATTTGTACCCACAAGTAAATTTGGATGCCAAAATTGCATTTGAGAGTTTGTAAGCTGTTTTTATTTAAAGTTTACTTTTCTTTAAGTGCAATTATAATTGTGCCTCCAAGCATGTGTATGTTGCTGGTTTTGTTCTGGAAAACTCCAAGAATAAACCAACTCCTCTATTTTACAAAAGTATGTGAAGTTACATTTGAATTAAGCCCTATATAAACCTAATTTATCTTGGCTCCTATTGGTGTAGTGCAAAGAACCACAGCAAACTCCAAGGCTCTGAAAAGAGACCAGTCCTTGTCTATGAAATTCTTATCAGTGACAGGGGTTGCAGTGGTTGATTCTGGCTGAGAGTATGGAAGATTTATTCATAATTGTACTCTGTTCCTTTTAACAAGGCTTTTTCATCATCTACAAGCAGGAAAGGTTAAGTAATGCTCTTGCTTTGAGATCTTTTCTTATAATGTAATATAATTTTCCACAAATATTTTCTATCAGCATTTTTTTCCTAATGTAATTTTTCTGTAATGGTTTCAGTGCTTTGTTGTAAATACTGTGTCAGTCCCATTCCACCCTCCCCACCCCCCAAATTAAGGTTTCAGGATTTCTGTATTTAATAAGTTTGGCAAGTAGCAAAAGACAAAACTAAACACTTCCAAGTTAAGGGACAGAGTTGTATTACATAGGGTAAAACCAGACCTGGTAGATGAATCTCATCTTCTCCCAGTCTTATTGATCAATGTAGGAAAAAATCAGGCTTCAGAAAACATAAGCTTTAGCAAAATCTAATTTTTCCTGGAATATCTTTTTTTTTTTTTAAATGTTAATTAAAATCACACGTTGAAACAGACAAATAGTAGGAAACCTTGTAAGAGGTCTAGTCACACTGTGAAACTACTTGGTACCCACCAGTTTTATTGCTATTTTTTTTAATGACAACTAATTTCCTCAAAGTTATTTTTGTATGTGAGGAAGGATAGCAAGAAGTTCCTTGCATCTGCAATATGTACCCCTCACTTTATTATCTGTAACCCAGATTTCCCAGATGTTAACTTCTTTGGCATGCTTTTACAGATTTATATAACTGAAGTTTCCTGACCTGAAATATTTTGAGCTGGAGATGATCCAAATATGCTTCTTCAGAAAAAGAAGTACAAGAAAAATACAAAATTAGCAATGAGGAGGAAAAAAGTGTTTTGTATTTCTTGTTCTGGGATTCTCTCCATTCTCTACATTTTTTCAAAGAATTCATAGAAAATCTGGTACTATACAAACCATTTGTGTTTAATTTGCAACCATTTGTGTTTAATTTGCAACCATTTGTGTTTAATTTGCATTTAATACAAACCTGATTCCTTATAGGAAAAAAGCGTATACTCAGAATAAAATCAACCTTCCATTATACTTCCTAATGCTAAGTGTCTCAAACCTTAATTTTTTTCTAGTATAGCATATATTTTTCTCTGATTGGTAAAAAACAAACAAACAAACAAAAAAACACACAGAATTCCATTTCCTTTTTGTCATTTATTATTCCTTAGTTTTATTAACAGATCTAGATGCAAGTATTTGATCTGGTTTTGCCCTGATGTACACTTGTACAGTCTCATTAAAACTGCACTTAAACTAAAACTTACATGTAAGTTAGAGCAGACCTAGCCTGCTGTCGCATGATATGTACTGAGCTGGTCCTTGATAGGCTGGAGCTCTAATAATTGTGTTTTCTCCAACTAGTTAACAAGGAGTGACCTTTGAAGTCTTCTTTCAATAATGATGCATTTATCCTTGGGTAGGTGTCTGACCCTCTCTGCCTACCCATTTGTGAAATGATGATAACAGTCTGTACTGACTCATAGAGGCTTAAATACTTATGGTTTATAAAGTTTAATGTTTTTAGTGATTTGAAAATTGAATACAGTTGATAAGTATCAGTGGAAGAAGTAAGAGGAGCAGAGTGAAGCTGCACAGGGTATAAAACAACCTGCCTTGCCTTTTGTTCAGTGTTAAAACTGATAGGAGCTTTCTTGTGTATTTTGGACAATATGGAGATGTATTGTCACTACATACATATATAGACATTTAACAGTATTGTATGTGTGTGCCTCTATGTAGAATTATACACTTAAAAAAAATCACCAACTTCTCCAACGATGGCATGTAGTATGAATTTGCTGCTTATCCCTTCTGTCAATCAATATTCCAATTTTGGAAATAAAGGCAATGTAAAAGTATTCTTATCTTTCCACATAAGCTGCCCCACTGGCTTTACGGGAAACTGATAGAAGTTGGGAAAACAATATCCATTTCTGAGAAGGAATGTTCAAAGAAGCTAAGGATGACCAGTATAAAAATTCACAGGTGTGTATGTGTGTACCTTTTATCAAATGGTAGTAGAAAGTGATCCGAGTTAATGTAAAAATTGATTCCTAAGGAGCAAATAGCTGTCTGACCAGGAGGTGCATGACTTAGCATTAGGTATATTTCATTATTTATCACTATCACATGAGTGAGGATTACAGTAACAAAGATCATCTTGATGTCAAAATGCAAATTGTTGCGTTGTTTATGTTTTTGTCTTAAGCTGGTGCTTATTAGAAAGGAAAAAAAGAGTAAA
This sequence comes from Anas platyrhynchos, assembly GCF_047663525.1. Classification (NCBI taxonomy): domain Eukaryota; kingdom Metazoa; phylum Chordata; class Aves; order Anseriformes; family Anatidae; genus Anas; species Anas platyrhynchos. The sequence goes on from NC_092590.1 coordinate 41,552,442, forward strand.
TTAGCATTAGTCTGTTCAATATGGTAGCTAGTTAAATGTATGTGATTGCTTGTGTAACAGGAAATGAAAATTGGAACTGGTGAAAGTACACATTAGGAGGAAAAGAAGCTTATAAGACCTGTATGCATTTAGAATGGGGAAATTCACAGGTGTCATCTAAAATCACACACCCAAAGCAGATAGGTATTTAAATGAAGAGCTACCTCAAAATTAACTACTGGGCTGAATAGAGTGTTTTTTTGTTTGTTTTTTGTTTTTTCTTCCTGCAGCTTGCCCACAATACGGTTAAGCTATATTTTCAATCCTAAAAACTGTTTGACATTTGTAATTGTGTAAAATGATAAAACTGCGTAGAAGCACTACATAAGGAGTATAGCTTAGACCAAAAATTACAGCCAAAACAACAGTAAAGGGAAATAAATCCCCAAATAGGGGTATATTGTTGATTCATTTTCAGTGAAAGATTCCAGAAGCTTGTATTTACTTAAAATACATTGCAGTATTTTCCCTGTTTAAGAAAACAATGGAAGCATGGAAGGCTGTCTGAAACTACAGGACTAAAGACGATTTCAAAGCAAAGCTAGGTGAATAGTATATGAAGTGAAGTCATCTGCTCGTAAAGAAGCTGAGGACAATCAAAGGAAAAAAAAAACAAACACACTTATAGCATAAATGTATTATAAAGAATAAACTTATATATTTTTCAAACAATATTAAGTTGGTATCTCTTGTCTATGCTGGCTATGCAATACATGCAGAGTTTTCTTACATAAATAAGTACTTTTCACTAAAAAGTTAGTACCAACATTTCCTGAAACATTTGTTTTATTTGCTAATCTAGAAAGTGAGTGAAAAAGTTTAAACAAAATTTTTGTGAGAACAAAATACAGACAGAATAGGAAAGTTAGTCAAATTTCATTCTAATGTGATTTTAAATAGCTGTATTGTAAACCATTCAAAAAACAGACAAGGTGGGAATGAAGACAATTTTAAACATTTTAAACATTAAACAGTAATTCCAGAGTGATACTGAGTAGCTACAATTGTGATAGAGAATATGCTCAAGTTTTCACTCAACAGAATAATATTTGCCTGAAATCTGCAACGGATTTTGTGATAACCACAAATGTATCAGCCATAAAAGCCTAGAACAGTGGTACAATTATACCTATTGACCTCTGAGTGAGGGGCTCAGTCTTTAAGATGTTGCATGCCCACAAACCCACCTGCAGGACCTCAATTCAGTAAAACTCAAAGCTCATGTAAAGAGATTGGTTAAGCAAAGACATAATCAAAGCACTACCAAAATGCATATGTTTTTCATAGATCAAATTTCAGCTCTTCTTTTTGGTCTGCAGACTTCTAAGCATGATTTAAGCCTATAAATAACCACAGGAGGTTTTTACCATTGATTTGAGTGGTCTTCGGATAAGGCTCTGTGTGCATCAATGCATTCCATGCAGCATGTAAAATTCATTTTAGCTTAAAGTTTATGCATAATTTAAACAGAAAAACACCCTGGCAACTGGCTTGTTTATTTTTATCTTCTGTTTCCCTCATCCTTCATCTGTAGTCTGTATAAGGATTTTCTTTCGTCTCTGTTTAATACTGTTTTGTTGCTGTTGCTGGTTCTAACATCATTCTAAAGCATCTTTTCTTTCCCCTTTTCAATGACTGTCTCTTCTCTTTAGAACTAAACTCATGTTTTTCCTATATCTAGAAGATGATAAACAGTTCATCCCTATTTCGTTCTCCCATTATATGTCTAACCCAAAACAACAAATACTTCCTTCTTTTTCCATCTCCTGTGATATTCCAACTGTTTTCTATGCACCTACAGCTCTAGATTATCTTCTCTATTCATCATCTAAATATCCTCTTCCCAGTTTCCCTCACTTTTCCGAAAAGGATCATAGTTATTTATGATCCTTATTGCCTCATCCCCTCCGCTCCCCCCTCCCCCCCCCCCCAAAAAAAAAGGAAGAAAAAATCTTTTACACTTGCATAAGGTCAATATTTGTAACTGTCACCTCAAAATACTAGTTTAATTCCTTGTAAATTCCACCCAACTAATTCCTTCTCTTTTTGAATGCAGCTGTCATGAATGAATCAGGATTCAGCTCTAAACAACTCTACAGTAGTTCAAGACATTTTTTTGAAATGAGAATGTAGTTTTTGATGAATTATATATACATATATATGTATATTTGTTTTAAATCTTAATTTAACACTAAGTGTAATCACCCTGAAAATGATGAGCTTGTTATAGTGGGGGCTTTGAGAATCAAGTCCTATGTTATATAATTCTGGTGTTAAGAGATAATTTTATATTATTATATTATACCATTATATTATCAAAAAAAATATAAATATATTCATATATGAAATAACTAGATAAATCTGTTTTAGGTATAAAAACTGGAAGGAAGCATTAGGCCAGTCCAGAAAAAATAATCCAGATCTCTCTATATAGGGTTTGTCTAGAAGGATTTTTAAAATAAAAAATTAATCACTACTGTTTATTGTTTCCATGCTAGTTTAAACCTGCATAGCTACATGCTTACCCAACAAGTCAGTAGTAATCGCAGAAAATGTTTTACAAATTTCAATGTTGTTTTCCAAAGAAAATTTGTGTAAGTTATTATGTAGAACACCTAGAAACACCCAGTGACGCTGCAAACCTCCAGAATGTCAGCATGTTAAAAAAAGAAAACAAACACACACACACACAAAAATCAACAACAATAATAAATTTGGTTAGCATTCTTAAGCAACTTGATTAGAACTGAGTCCTGGTTTCTCAAAAGTGATTCAGTATGCAATTCCCACTGAAATCAGTTTACTTTATATATGAATTTAAAATGGCTGCAGAGAGGTATTTCTATATAAAATTCATTTTATATGTTTGTTCAACACTTTGGCAAGTATAGCAAATTAAACTCTGCTACCATCAACTAATTAAATTTGTTTTAAAAAATAATGTAAGCATAAAAAAAAATGAAGACAACATCATCTTTATAGTGTTTTCATCTAGAAAAAATAACATATGAGACACATATATTAACATAGCAGTGATTATAGTTGCTTGATGCTTTCTAAAACTCTTTATTTTCTCAAACAGTAGTCCTAGCAAGAATTGTCAAGTAATTTAGCTGAGAAATAATCAGATCAGTAGCAAAAGCTCTTTTTTTTTTTAAAAAAAAAAAAAAAAATTATTATTGTTATTCCTGACTTCTGAAATCGTTGTATTAACTAGCATTTTTCAAAGTATACTTGTTAAAAAGGACTTTTAATATTTACTAGTGAATTTCAGCAGAAAGAGTTGTACTCCACTGCTCTCTGTCACGGCAATCAACACCTTATCTATTGAACAGCTCATATGAAAAAGCGAATGAAAAGTGATGAGATTGTATGTGAACTGCAGAAAACAGATGAAATCAACTTTGCTTGTTTTCTTGCTTTGTTCTTCAGCCACAGAACTATCATCTAAAACAATTTTTCTAGTCTCTATACTGCTTTCAACTCTTTGTAGAAAGGAGAAAAAGAAAAAAAACTTCCTACATTACAGGAGGTAAATATTTTACACACAGTTTTGTTTCTTTTAACATAATATTTATTCATGCAAACACCTTTTCCATGGTGGTAAGGGTGTTTACTTAAGTATTTGGGAAGAGATTGCTCAGTCTTGTGGAACTGAGGACATTGATCCATCTGCCTACAAGAAGTTTGTGACGTATGGCTTCCCTTGTTTTCCTTCCCCCTGCCCCCTCCCCCCCCCCCCCCCAAAAAAAAAAAAAAAGAAAAAAAAGAAAAAAAAAAGGTGTCTCCCAAGCCAAGTGTACCAAATGTATCAAAGATTGGAGTCCATACTGAGACATATGCTATTCAGGATATGAATAAACAACTTGAATAGATTAAGGAGTAGGATGATAACGTTGCTGGTCATATAAAGTTATTTGAGACAGTAAATGTAAGTACCAGCTATAGAGCAGAAGGTCATTGTGGGGGAATATGACATACTAATAAAATGATGAAATTAGGGACTCTGTAAGTAGTAAGTAATTCAGTTGGCAACAATAATAGTAACTTCATGTACAAAATGAGTGTTGAGGCAAATACAATTACCTACAAGCAATGTCAGGACATATACAAGGGAAGAGATGTATATGTAATCATACCTTTATGTCTTCATCCCCGTGTCTCTAAAATGTAGTCTTTTAGAGGTGACTGATTTTGCCTTGATCTTTTTCAGTGGGTGTCCTAAAAAAGCATACAATCATCTAGTGTACATAGAAACCATTTTATAATTTGTATACTGTCTCAAATCAACCTTAGATTTAGGTCTGCAATATGTCTGCTACAGGTGTTCCAAACTGATGATTTTGAAGCAAAAACATTAGTGACCATTCAGAATAAAAATGGAACCATCTAATAGAGTGAGAACAGATTTTTGAAAGTAACTGTAACTCTTCCTTTGTAAAAGTTAATGATGTATAAATTGAAGCAGAAAGGAAAAACAAAACAAACAAAAATTTAAAAAAAAATCACAAGAAAAAGTTTCTAGAATTATGAACACAAACTTAATGTTCTGGATGATTAACATCTTGTAACTTGTTGGTAGCTGTTATAAAATATTTAAAAACAGTGACTTTATATATGAGTTGAAATGCTGTATGGTTCTTTTTGGAGTTTAATAGTCTGTAGCAAAAGATCTATTTTCCTGTTGCTTGAGAACTTACATCAACATAGAAACTTTGCACTGGAGCGAAGTAAGATTTGGAGGACTGTGGATTCACACTGTTATTCTTAACAACAAAGAATGCACAAGTAAAATAAATTTTATTTCATTTTACAGTTAATTACAGAATCATGGAATGTAAGGGATTGGAAGGGACTTCCAGGGAAAGATCATCTAGTCCAATCCCAGTTAGGTGGTCTAACTTTAAAAGATTTTATTGAAAAACTTAATAGCAGAAAATGTATCAAGTACTTTGATTACCATCTTAATCTTTTTATATTTTACTGCTATGAATACTCTTTGGATCATAAGGGGAAAAAATATGGCTACTCATTTTCAACTTTCTCTTCCTATTTGATGCAAATGCTAGCACAACGGATATTGCCTTCTTAAAACTATGATTTGGGGGTTGTGCTAATGATGTTATGGTGCTTTGGGGTTATGCTAGTGGTGCATGCCATTCCAAACATTTTCCTGCCTGCTTGCAGGAGAAATATGGACTTGTTGCAGGTGAGGGCTTTCCCTCCAAATCATGGTAGTAGGCACCATACTAGCAGCAAGGAATCTTCTTTGAGAGGTGCAGGTCCTACATGTACTATCTGGAGTGCAAGCCGTGTTGAGTCCACACAAGCTCACTTTCTTAGTTTTGCCCCTGTCCATTTTGTCCCCAGGCACTGGACAGGGAGGGAGGGAGGGAGGGAAATGAAACTGAGAAATAAATGTGAAAATTGTGTCATTTTAAAAAGTATTCAGGAAGGCTTAAAGAGAGCTTGGAATTACAGTACTGGAAATCATTTCAAAGAAGTCTGACAGAAGGGCGTGATTCAGCTCCCCAAATATGGCCATCTAAAAGCTTAATTGCTTGGCTTAAGCTAATCAGCTTATGTTTTCAGTTACCTAGCTCATTGAATCATTTGGGTGAATATTGCCCAGCTGTCAATAATTCAAGAGCTAACAAACTAGGTAGGAGAGAATTGTTGATAAAGGTTATGGATAAGAGTGTGTTTTAAGCCTTATTCCTCTTTGAAGCTGTTTTCCAGTAGTCTATAAGGTAAAGTCTCACTCTGTTACTGTCCTGGGAATCTTTGTACTGTCCTGGGGATCTTGGTACTTGGCATTGTAGGTACAAATTACAGCTGTGCTATTTCCAGCTTCCTGGATTTGATGCTTTCCTGGTTTTGGTGACGTGGGCTGAAGTAATACAGATTAAAAATAAATATATGTTGCTTACTTAACCTCCCTTTAAATACAACATAGAGATCAAAGCATATAAAATGGCATTGCATTGCTATCCATTCCTAAATGCCTTGTCAAGCAAAGGTCAAAAGTGTTTTGTGTTTCTTCTTTTTTTTTTTTTTTGGACAAATTTGTCATTTTTTCCCCCATTACTAACACCTGTTACTGTTCATTATGACCTCCATACTCATCATGGATACTAAGTTATAGCATTCATAATTTAAAATAAGCATTTTTTTCTTTAATATTTTTTTTAATGAGAATTGGCAATCTATTCAACAGAAGGACTGCTGTAAGTAGTGGAACAACCTGGTTGCTTTGATAATAAACAGTGGATTAAATTTGTTCACTGATCTTTAGTTACGAAGTACGAATTCTTTGTAGAGAGAACTGGAGATTATAGTCTGCCCAAAATAATGTTTTTCAAGAAGGGGAAAGATATGATTTCTAGTCCAGGGAGCCACATAGTGTGAAGAATAAGAAAAGGTGGAGATAAATAATATAGAAAGGTATTAAAAAAATAATAATAAACTAAAAAAAAATCTGTTATTTAACAGTTCATCCCAAAAGCAAAGCAACAATATATTTTAAATGCATTCTTATGAATATCTCACAATGTATCCAAGTGCTTGAACTAAGCATTTCTATACATAACATATATATAACATTTCTGTCATTATAGAGACCGATATTTCAGAGAATTTTTTTGGTTGAGTCAAACACCCTCAGTTACTTGATTGAGAAAGATATAAAAACATACAACATAAATACAATTATTAAAATAAAGTTATCCTTGAACTAAACATTTTTTGCTCTCGAGAATTCATTGTGTCATTTAGGTAATTGTTAGTAATGAAAGGATTACAGTGCTTACTTGCTGTTTTTACTGAAATCTATTAATTTAAACATGGCATAGAATAACTGTCTTTCATTCTGATAAATCTTGTCTCTTTAGCTGCTTAAATTGCAAAGAGTACAACAGTGATAAGTAGTTAATTTCATTTTTCCAAATGATTGCTGTGTTTGTTGCTTGAATAATCTGGAAAATAACTTCTTTTTTTTCAATGAGCTCAAAGTTTGTGGAATATTGCATAGTTATATTAATTAATGTAGGTGGATTTCCTTTGCACATATTTTTAATTCAGTTTTTATACAAGGATATATTTATGAGAAATGGTGAAATTCTCTATGTAAATGTCAAAAAGTAATTCTACTTTCTTGCCATTTTCTGTTGTTTTATTTATTTCCTGCTTTTGTCATTGCTTTTGTCATTCCTTGGACATTTTCATTGTGTCCCTAAGCACTGCATCCAACCTTTCCTAAAACACCACCAGGGATGCTGACTCTACCACCTCCCTGGGCAACCAATTCCAATGTCTGACTACTATTTCTGAGAAGAAATTTCTTCTAACTTCCAATTTGAGCCTCACAGTGCTGACATGTAGTTACTAACATGCACAGTAAAATAAGCATTTATTTCTTTTTTTTCATCAATAAGGCTCTTTATCATTATACAGCCTCTTATAGCCACATGCTCATTAGGAAAGTCATGAATTCAAGTCTTTTATGAGAGCTTCATTGGTACAAAGTATTTGTTTCAGGCACTTGTATCTCCAATTATCATTCTGATGTAGTTCAGCAGTGTTGAAAATTAATGCCAATCACAAGATTTCCTTTGAACTTTCAGAAAAGCAGAGCTGCAGTAGAGTGTACTGCTGGCTTCTGAACTTCAGAATGGTTTAGGCATCCTCTTTGCATACTATATACAACACAAGTCTTTGATTCTAGCATTGATAATGGCAGGAAGCTTGAAAATCAATTACCTTTAAACACTACACAAGGAAATTCTTTTGATTTCTCATCAAAAGCACCTGGGAGATGTGGTATTTAATTGTAATTTAAATGATGTGCAAATTTTTTTCAAGGTACTGAAATGAAATCAAACTGCCTGTTGCCCTTTTTGTAGAGCCAAACTTTGTGCTATTAGTACTTTGGCTTCTTGGGTTTGTAATCTACAGTCAGTACATGGTAGACTTTATATTTCACAACAGGGCTGGTTCTTGGCCTGTATACAGTCTGAATAGTTCAAGATGGCTGGGTTATGAACTGTCCTTACTCTCACGGTACTCAAAATAAGATGTCATAAAAACTTTCAAAAAGTGGCATGAAAATTCACTTTGTATCAGGAAATGCTATATGATTGCTCTGAAATGCATGCCCAATCTTTAAATACCAGCAGAAAGTCAGCATAAACCAAGGGTTAGTGTTAGTGTTAGGTTAGAGGTTGGACTCGATGATCTCGAGGTCTCTTCCAACCTAGAAATTCTGTGATTCTGTGAAGGGTAAAAAAAAACAGCCAGCCTTCCCATGGACACAACTGTTTCTTCATCTGCATCACTGCTAAAGGCCTGTTTCTTGGGAGCCACTGCCTTGCTCAGGAAGGATGTATTTATAACATGGAGTCCATGGCATTGGCTTTGAGGTGGCTACATTCTTCTGTTTGTCTTCTTTTGTTTGTTTGTTTCTGTTTTTCTTTTAGCATACTATGCAAAATGTTTTTTCTCATAGTAGATCTGGGCTGTGGAAAAGCATCTTCTAAACCATGGACAGAAGTAACATCAGTAAATCAGTGATTTTTGTAGAAATAACGTGGTCAGTGGCAAATGGAGTCCTTCTTTATGCGTTTACTCTCAAATGAACAAACAGTACCTCGAGTCCATATCTGATCTGTGAGTTCCTCAAAGGATTGATCAACAGCTCAGTAAAGGCTGGGAGTATTAGCTTTTTGTATATGTCTCTTGAGCATTTTGCATCTATACAACAAATCAGAAGTTCCTGGCACCAAAGAAACAAGAAGAAAAAAAATTGGAGCCAGAAGTTAAAAGTGGAGATTTCCCTATTACCAATGGCAGTTTCTAACTGGGATGAATCTATACGGGGTAGGTCATCTTCAAAGTGTAAATCATGTTCAATCAGGCTAGCTTCCAAGAAGGGAAGAAAAACATTAATGTCTGTCCATCTTAAAAATTTGCCACAAAAAAAAAAGGTGCCTCTTGTGTAAAATTAGGCGTTAATTTATCATATAAAACCTTTACTGGTCAGCTATAAAATCAGAGAAATTTATTTTAGCTCTATCAAAATAATCATCTTGAGAATTTCTTTTTTTGTGGAAAGGGCAGGAGGATTTCCTTTTGAGCATCTTGATTTTTCTTTTTTGTTTTTTCTTCTCTTCTGTAAAAAGACTCGAAATGATTTTTTTTTTCTACTTGACTGATCTAAATTCTGTTTCTCTGTAAATCAAAGTTTAACCTTTTTTATATTCCACGAATATTCACATCCTATTGCTTAGATTGCTTACCTTGGATACTAGAGAAAATTTTAGTGCTGATAGTAAAGACTGAAACAGAAAGATGGATGTTATTTTTTATATGCTTAATTCAAATATGTCATTTGTTCAATAATTTAGAAGAAAGGTTTATGTAGGGGAAAATAAATATTATTTATATTTCAATAAGAGTTTTTTTACAGCCATCACCCTTATATAAAGTAGCTGAGCTCCAGAAATCAATATTTATTCCCAGCATATTTAAGCTTCTTATATAACTAGAACATTAAGTTTATAGACCTATGTAAAATACCTGATTTTAAAACTGTGACAAGTGTTTAGTGTGACATGAATATATTTGTGATATTATCCACATACATATTGCATGTAAACAGTTGTGAGGGGGTGAATCAGTTTGTAGAAAAAGACTCCCTAGTTCTGTAGTAGCCTGTCATTGAAAATATTGATGAATTGATTACTTCACACAAATTTCAATAATTTCTGAAGATATTCATTGGAATTTCAGATTTATTGTCTACTATTTGATCTGCAATAGTAGTTGGTTGTGGGTTATGTTGTTTTTATAATTGCCTGAAGTTACAAAACTAGAAGGTGATACAAATACTGGAGGTTCCCATCCATTCTGGATAATTATAGATTTGATTACTTGGAACAGCAATTTTTAAATCTAAGCTGCTCTGGTTAAATTATGCTCATATTTAGTATCAAGGGATGAGTTAGTTAACAGGAATCTGTTTATTTAAAGTTGGCTGAAAATTGAGGCTCCAAGTCAACAGATTTTACAGCTTTGGAGTCAAATCTTCTGTAAAAATTGAAGTTGGTGATGTAGTTTTAGTCACTGAGGTTGTACTTACTGAATAAAGTCTTACTTTCAGAAAAGTGTAATTCTACTTAAAATAGTATCTGGTAGTTAAGCTCTCATTTAAACTTTTCACCGTGTTCTTGATGTTGTCTTATACAGTTTGTTCAGAATTGCCGTCTCTTTTAGTTCTCTGTAGGTTTGCGTGAGATCTATATTTTATAGATATTACTTGCATATATAAGACAAGTATGTCATTAGAACGTGACAATCTTGTTCAGTGCACTTCTTTTTGTTCTTGTGTTTCTTGATTATATCAAAGCTACATCACATTTTATTAATGTGTTAAAATGTTGTTCTGGCTCTTGATCCTCACTTCTTTTTCCCTAAAGCTCCCAATTTCCAATCATTCCTGTCCAACTTCTGGATTTTATCTTTCCTTTCTCCCTACTAAAAAAGAATCAAGAAAACTAGAAATACATGAGATATAAAATACATAATATATGTTCTTCATATAGAATAATTATATTTGTATAATATATAAATTTATAATTAGTAAATTTAATTTCAATAAATATCTAAATCCAATTAAATGTAACTTCTCATCAAGTAAGCACCTTAGATTTCTTTCTACCTTTGTGATCCTTTTGAAAAAAAGCACCCTGATACTTCCATAAGTTCCTGCTTCCATAAGTTCCTGCTTCCATACTTTTTTAAATATACATTTATCTCTCAAAGAATTGGTCCTCCAGAAGTTATTTTGAAATATTTTGTGTGTGTGTGTTTGTGTGTGAGGTGATGGTGTCCCAATTTAATGAACATTATCTCTGAGCCAAAGCAGCCATTGGCATGGGAGTGACTTTTGAATTACGAATTGTTATAAGTTGATAGGCATTGCATTTTTGAAAGTAAGTCCTACAATTTTCCTTGAGACAACATGAGGTTTCTTAGTTCATCTAAAATCTCCAAGTTTTGTAGAAAAATATTGCCTGTGGAATAACAATTTGTATGTAGATTTTCTGTCAATCTCTGTGAAATTGTTAAATTTGTAATGATGCAGCAAGACAACTAGGGTGAATGAAAATAGAGCTAAATCTGTGGTTACTAACTGACAAAGTTATTTTGATCATGCTTTGTTTAGCAACCCGTAACCACAGGAATCAACTTAGCTTAACTATCTATAACAAGTTAATAATCACAATTCTGTGGGAAATCAACAGGACTGGATGGAACTTATGTAAATAATGAAGGAGTAGTCTGCTGATTTTCAAAGTATTTTTATCTTTAAATAAGTTCTAGAAAAGACAGAGTATCAGATATTGAAAGTTTTAAGGACTAAAGATATGTTATTTTATATGCATTCTTAATTTGCATTAGGAATAAAAAGAAACAACCAACTACTTACTTTTATTATGAATAGAGTACAGTCATTGCATAGGGGTGATTATCAGACAGCCATAGCTTCTCTGGAGTCCCAACATGCAACCCTCTGGATGTAGGAGCTACTAGGTGTGGAGAAGAGTCCTTGACAGAAGTGGGAATAATTTATCTAGTGGTCAAGTGCTTCAAGGGTCTTTAAAGAAAGGTACACATTATTTTCTTTAGTACTCTAGCCTGAGGCTGTATTCATCATGAATTACTTCAAGTAATTGTTTATGCTTTTTCCTTGTTTGTGCTTTCCAACTCTTCTAGGGAGAAAAAAAGAAGAGGGAGGTTTGAAAACCAGCCACCTTGTTAAATTCCATGGTTGTCTCTTGCTAGTTCTCCTATCAATGAAAAAAAGTGTCCAGAGTAGCTCTTTGGTTTGACTCATATGTTTGAAAGACTATGTTAGATGAATAATGAAAAGAGAATCTAAATCTGCTGCTTCTAACAGAGCACCAAAGGAATAACTATAATTTTCTTTTTGCAGTTAAATTTTATTTTTTAAAACTCATACCACAGTTGGAGGATATGTTTCCAAACCAGCTATGTTTCTGAAAATGCCACTCATAACTCTTTCATTAAAATCATGGGATTTCAGTAGGAACTGATACAGGATCTGTTTTAGCATTGGTAAATTAAACACTTTTTATCAGTCAAGAGCAGCCTGCATGAAAACCACTACCATTTTTAGTTATCTTCAAAGAAGAACAGCATTTTGAGATTTTACTAGCATGGTGTTATTGCATAGAATGATGTAGTTTCCTGGTTATAATGAGAGTCTGCTTATGCTGCTGTGTACCATATTGTATTGTACCAGCTTATGCTTATAAAATGCAAGTGTTTCATGGTAAAGTTTCATGGTATGTTCATTTTGTTATCAAGTCAAGCTTGTAAAGTAACTCAGTATTGATACATTATTTACACACTAAATTCTGATTATCTCTTTGGCTTCAAAGGTGAGTATAGCAGTTCATCAAAGCCATCGTTCACCTGGTGAACAATGGAAGTTAATACCTCAGTCATGTAGTGAATAGGAGAGAAAGCAGAGCTATATGCGACCATCTTTAAAGTCAGGAATTGTCAGGTTTAGATAGATTAATCACTTTACATTTAACTGAGAGCTTTTTAAAAATTATCTAGTTTTGTGATTCTGATATGCTATGTAATGGAAAAAAAATAAAGATGTGGTTTTAATATATTAAAACAGTGGTGATACCCATCAGCTAATTACTTCTTATTATATGTATTTAATCCCAGTTTTTGCCTACAATTAAGAATTAGTAGCTAGTCTTCTAAAATATAAAACTTATATTCTTCTTAATTACTTGTATTTCTCTTTACATACAGATCTTCGACTGTGTAGAATTATATTGGTTTTACATTTATTAGTTCTTTTGTGGTTATTGTATCTGTTCAAGCAGAAAAATACAATCAGCCAGTGTCCTTATTTGAGGATGAAAATAAAAATGGCAGTGGAAGAAAACTCACTGCAAGCAGAAACTTTAGTAGAAATACTAAATTTTTATTAATAATTAACATTTAAAATACTAGATAATGTCACTCAGACTATCAAAATGCATTGTTTTATGTAAAGAATTTTTTGTTACACAAATTTCACGTGGAACTAGCAGTAACATGAAAGGAAAAAAATTTAGAAATTCTATCCTCCTTTCTTATAGACAAAGTAAGTTGTGACATAACTGAATTAGTTTTTTTCTAGTTTAAGTTTGTTTCCCATTTTGCTTTCCTCCTTTAATCCACAAAGTTTAACTTTTTAAAGAAAACACATATTTTTTGTTAGTTTTATAATATTTGTTCTTAAATATGCTTGTATACTTGCTTAAGTAACAATCAGGATATTCAAAGTACTCTCCAAGGTTACATAACTGAGTGACTGGAAACATGACTTTTGTAATATACTAAAGTTACTTACAAAGAGAAGCATTAGAAAATGCTTTGATATGGCCTATCATTATTTATTTAATTGATACAGAGTTTACTCTTTTTCTCTTTGTTTTCTGTAGCTTTCTCCCCACCCCAATTTATTATTTGATAAATTCTCATTTTATTGAGAATAAAATTCTCATTTTATTTTGTTGTTGTTTATTAGTTTTGGAAAACAAAACAAAAAAAAAACACATTGCAATTAGAAAAGAAAAATCTCTTAGGACAAAGAGCAAAACCTTGCCAATACAACATTGTAACCTAGAATATAGCCCCTTGTGTTTTACCCATTTCATTTTAATTGTTTTGAGGAAGATCTAGTACACTGTGGAATAATCTCAAGAGAGAAAAGTGGAAATACCCTTTCTTGCATCCAGTAAGTCATTTTTCAAATTCAGACTACATTGTTCTTTTCTTAATTTGATCTCATTATTTCTAGATATATCCCATTTGTATTCTTAAATAATTACTCTTGCCCCTTGGTGTTTACCTTCTCAATGCTTTTGACAGATATATAGCCTCCCTGACACCCCCCCCCCCCCCCCCCCACTTAATTGTTGGTTAGTCAAGCTGTACATATTTAATCTATCTAAGCTTTCCTTACGTGTCATTCCTTCCAACCCATTAATCCTTCTCCCCTCTTTGCTCTGGGTTCCTTTCAGTTTATCAGATCACAAAAGACAGAACTTGTACTTGTCAAATGTTTTCCTTTCAAATTTGAAAATATAGTTTGATTTTTTTTTTGACTTGCAAAGAAACCACACATCTATCTATTGCTTATGTTAAGGTCCAGTTTCTACTCTCTAGCAATGCAAAAATTAATATAATTTAGTGTCAGAAGAATAAGAGTTCTGTTGATGTTTTATCAATTTAATTTTAAAATTGTCCAAACTTTAAAAACTTACATATTTGTGAGTCTCTTGTTGTGGTTTAAGTGTTACCTTGAAAGAACCAGCAAGAATATATAGATAAATATGTTCTAACTTAAGAACTGTAATATTTTGCTACATTTGAAAAGGCACTATGAGACTAAATGCTTGTCCCAAAAGGCAATGTCAATCTCTGATCATGAGCTGCATAAGGTATTCTCCTACATGGATTATAAACAAAATGTACATTATGATAGTATAGTCTTCGATGGAAGGACTTGAAAATAACAGAAGTGTCAAATTATTTATACATGCCAAAACAACAGCCGTGAGGATTATGCCTGATACTTTTACAAGTAAATTGTTTTCATTTAAAAGTCTAGATTAAGTTGGTAGGGTTTATATGAAACCACTGGCAGGTGCTATTTCAGCTGTGAAACAGATGAGCAGATCTTACAGTTTCACTCATGCTACTGGTGGCTACTGAAATCTAACTAATTTACTGAGAATGGCTCTCTAAATCTAGGATATATATTGACCAGTCTTGAAGAAACATGGAAAAAGATGAATACGGAAGCAGATGGGGGAGGAATTTTCTCACCAAATCAAACGAATAAAACATCAAAAATCCCCAGAAAGGGAAATGTGTTGGGAATTCATGTTACATAAACTACCCATGGAATTTATACATGATATCCATTCTTCCAAATCAATTGCAATATTTTAATTTCTGAAGTGATCTCCCAGGTTTACTGGAGTATTTTTATTTCTAAGAGGAAAAAATAAATAACAAAACTGTACTGTTATATATACACACAATATACACACATATTGTTTTTAAATGTATATATTTTTGCATATATTTTTCATTCATATTTAAATCCAGTATTTCAATATACGCACACACATATATGTCAATATCTATGATTATATATATGATATATATGTGGTGAATGGAGTACAATCCAGTTGGAGGCCGGTCACTAGTGGCATTCCCCAGGGCTCGGTACTGGGGCCGGTCCTCTTTAATATCTTCATCAATGATCTGGACGAGGGCATTGAGTGCACCCTCAGTAAGTTAGCAGATGACACCGAGTTAGGTGCGTGTGTCGATCTGCTCGAGGGTAGGAAGGCTCTGCAGGAGGATCTGGATAGGCTGCACCAATGGGCTGAGGTCAACTGCATGAAGTTCAACAAGGCCAAGTGCCAGGTCCTGCACCTGGGGCTCAATAACCCCAAGCAGAGCTACAGGCTGGGAGAGGAGTGGTTGGAAAGCTGCCTGGCAGAGAAGGACCTGGGAGTATTGGTGGATAGTCGGCTGAATATGAGCCAGCAGTGTGCTCAGGTGGCCAAGAAGGCCAACGGCATCCTGCCTTGTATAAGCAGCAGTGTGTCCAGCAGGGCTAGGGAAGTGATCGTCCCCCTGTACTCGGCTCTGGTGAGGCCGCACCTTGAGTACTGTGTTCAGTTTTGGGCCCCTCGCTACAAGAAAGACATCGAGGTGCTTGACCGAGTCCAGAGAAGGGCGATGAAGCTGGTGAGGGGTCTGGAGAACAAGTCTTACGAGGAGCGGCTGAGGGAGCTGAGATTGTTCAGCCTGGAGAAAAGGAGGCTCAGGGGTGACCTTATTGCTCTCTATAGGTACCTTAAAGGAGGCTGTAGCGAGGTGTGGGTTGGTCTATTCTCCCACCTGCCTGGTGACAGGATGAGGGGGAATGGGCTAAAGTTGTGCCAGGGGAGTTTTAGGTTGGATGTTAGGAAAAACTTCTTTACCGAAAGGGTTGTTAGACATTGGAATGGGCTGCCCAGTGGAGTCACCATCCGTGGAGGTCTTTAAAAGACATTTAGGTGTAGAGCTTAGGGATATGGTTTAGTGGAGGACTTGTTGGTGTTAGGTCAGAGGTTGGACTTGATGATCTTGAGGTCTCTTCCAACCTAGAAATTCTGTGATATCAATGTATATATATATTGTTTCTGAATATAAATGAAATTGTTTTAAAAATGTTTATATTACATCTTTATGTTTGTTGCTACATGAACATCTTCATGAAAGCTTTAGCAAAATATCTGTTTTTGGACTCTGATCCTCCACCATCATAACTTTTTAGTGTATTTGAAAGTCATTAGAACTACTGTATTCACATTTAAACCAGGCATAAACTTCCAATTAAAGTACAAAACATTTAGGTAGTCTGCATCAATAAAAATAAAATAAGGAGGGGAGGAAAAAAAAAGCATAGTTTTAATTATTTCTTGTTAAAATGAAAAAAGAACATAAACAATGTATTGAATGTACCTTCTTAAATAATCATCTGGATTTCAGTTTCTGGAATCTTTTCTTTATTTCTCTTTAAAATATTGCTAGAACCCTAATTCCCATTTGACTCTTTGCTAATTAACTCCTTAAGTTTTCTACTTCTGACAGATTACAATACCATTAAGTAATGCAAGTTCATGTCTTATTAGTAGACAATCCTGTTGACCTTCATTTCCCCATGTCTCATCTTGCATTGAATGCCAATGATGCCAGTCCTACTTTTCTTTATCGAGGCTTTTAGCTCTTCACCTATAAAAAACAAGCCCAGAAAACCATAAGATCTTTGGGACCCTGATCTCACTTTGAATCTGTGGTTTTCCAAGGAAGGCTAAAGGGTAATATTCATCATCGTTTTTATTCCTCTCTTATTTATATTTTCATGCTATTATTTTAGTTCAAATTAATCTTCTCTTTTTGAAAAGACTTCAAAGTGTAAAGGCACAAGTAGTTTGTTCTCTTGTGGCCATTGACTTATGATCGTGTTTAATCAGACAGGAGAATTACATTTAAGTCCCACTATTCTTCTGTCTTATCACCTGGTCTATTCTGTGACTTTAATATTAAAGACCTTCTGTGCAAATAATATGGTCATACATATATTAACCTTTGATGTTAATACTTGATGCTAGTGCTCATGTGTTTTTCTCCTCCTGTGCAAGACCTACCTTGACCTGCCTTTAATATGCAAGTGTTTGACCTCCAGTCAGTTACATGTAAAGCCCTGAAACACTAAGGTCTAAGAAACAACACCAATCACCATATAAACCTCAGTAAAACAAGCTTGGGGGGAGGAGGGGGAAAGGTAGCAAAGTTAAGGCTAATAACTTTTTTTTTTCTAGGCAAAAAGGTCATAAGCAAGCTTTCACCAAGTATACGTTGTATTGCCCTTTCATTTCAAACCAATGATAGAAGAAAAGGCATCATCCCTCATTGGGGTGAAATCCTGCCTGCTATCTCAAAACCTCATTTTTCAATTTCAGTGAGAAAAACTGAAATGAACACTGTCAATAAGATATAAAATATTATAAATCCAAGTTGTGGATCTCGATATAGACATTCACCTAAATATATGATGGAGGAAATTAGAACTCTTCAGCTAGCTTGGTAGTTATGTACATATGAGAAGCTGTATCGTAATTACAGAGGAAAGTAATTCCACACACTGAAATCTCCCTTTCCAACAGAAGAGCCATTTGCATTGGAATAGTGGAGATAGATATTTTACTTGCTTTGGGCTGTTCTTTGAGCCAGCCAATATACAAATGCTATAAAAAGATTTACATTTCTGGATAAAAGAAAATTGCCTATAGAATTTCTTATAACCAATAAATAGCCATGAGCTGTTAAAAATTGTTTAGTCAATACCCATAAAGAAATTTGCCATTTTTATTATAGATAGCATCTGTATACAAAGATTCTTACACATTTATATCTTATTCCTGTAGATATCTTTTAAAACCTCATAGGAAACCATAGAATTTCACAATGATCTTATGTTGTTTTTTAACTGTTATCTATAAAATAGGCTTTGATAAATTAAATTTTCTATACCTGGACACTTGTGAAAATTAGTTTTGTATCTAACCTAATCTTATTTCTCTAAAGAAAAGTTTTCCATCAAGTGTTCCCTATTCATTCTAGTTATCTAGAAATAGACATTCTGCAATGCAGAGCTGATGGCTGGGCATGTGTTTTTACATGCTGTAAATATCAACCCCACTGGGTTGCTGACAACAACTTGAGGACAGAGGCACAAAAAACAGAAACAGCTTGCTCCTAAACAAGTATGCATTGCTTTCTGTGCAGCAGAAGACAGAAGCTCATTTTGCTTTCTTATGGTGTGTCACAGAAAATTTAATAGTGACATCTATATGACACAGAATGAGATTTTCTCATAATATTAGAACATGTCAACTGTGTAACAAAAATTTCATGTTGAAAATTGTGTTGTAATCATGGACAGGATTTTCAAGAAGTCAAGAAGAAAGTATTACAGTGAGGAATGATTTGAGGTGATTTTAACATATTCAACCTCTCTTTCAGAGAGGAACTTTCTTATGTTACATCAAGTAATTACTGAACTAATGAATTCCATTATGACACAGACAAATTCATCGCAAGTACATATCTCTGAGGTCTGACCTTTTTCAGAAATTAAGTACTGATAGCAGTAGGAAACCGACAAGACAGAATAATGTGATATAGGCTTGGATTACTTTGTTTTCTACAGGTAGCAATATGAATAAATATTTTTTTTCCCATTTCCAAAATATCTTCCTTTAAACAGAATCAAAAAATCAAGTAATCCAGGTAATAACAAGTCATCCAAATAAAGTTTATCTGTATCTTTACTCTAGATAATTTATAGTTTTAAAGAGTTCAAAGATTTCTTCCAAGAATGAAACCATTTGAACAGTTTACTTTTGTTAGATATATTTTTAATCAAATGACAGAGATAAATGAACTGTTGAAATTTGTTCTGAATTTGGGGACACAATGTTGAGTTTAACTCAGTTATTTCTTATTTACAAGTCAAAATATTATTTTTTTCTTCACAGAAGTGATTTATTTTTACCAGCACTTCAGTGAAAAGTGTAAATGATTTTCTCCCCACTATGCTCTTTCAATAACTGTGTTTGACTTCATCCACAAAATAACAGTTTGATATCAGGTATAAAAATTTAATTTGTACTGTGCCAATGAATATGTGCAGTTAGATGTTGAAGGTGTGAATCCACTCTTGAGAGACTGAAACATTTGCAGATAGAGGTCGTGAAGTAAAGATCACAGAAAGGCAAGTAGGATCTTTCTTCTTTTTTTTTTTTTTTTTTTTTTTTTGATTATGTGCATCTGCACCAGGCAGGCTTTAAAAATGTGTCTCTGGATGTACAAAAGGACAGACATGAGAAGTGGTTTGATTAGCATCAGGAATGGTCAAACCCTCTGACTTCTGTGATCGGCTTGTAGGGATAAAGTTATAATTCTTCTATGGGACTCAGCTGAGTCCCTGTGCAGCTTTGCAGAAAATAAAAATGCAAGAAATAGAACAAAGCTCTTAGCCAATCCACTAGAAATCCCAATAAAAAGGAAAGCAATTAAGGTTGTGAAGAAAGCTTAAAAATAATAATTTAAAAAAAAAAATAATGAGGAGGAGGAGGAAGGAATATGTGGTTTTGTTGTTCCTGGGGGGGAGACCATGGTAACTAATGTCCCAAAGATGATCATGATGTCCGCAATCATGTCATAAGATTAATTTATTTATCCTTGATGATAAGGAGTGAGAAAAGAGAAGAAACAAACTAGCAGTATCATCAGTAAATCCCATCAGATTGCACTCACAGAATGCTTCTCCCACTGTATTTCAGGATGAGAAGAGGAACCCTGAAATGAGGTGTTCTCCCTAACTCTCATATCCATTTTGCCTTTGTGCACAATACAGATTGCCTTCTGAACAGGCTATAATACTTACATCAGTTGTGTTTTCTGCAATAGGTCATTGTCTCTTGAGAGGTGATGAGAATTATTTACATTCATGTAGCTCTTTGCATGCATTTGGCCTATGGATCAGGAGATATCCAGGAGAAAGGGATTGGGGGGTTGGGGAGGGAGGTGTATCTCCGGTACATAGGAGAATAATCACAAATATAAGTGTTTTCAGCATGAGGTGAAAAACAGAGAGATTGACCTGGGGGGTGTATGTGATTTAATGGAGGGTCTTATTCTGTCCAGCAGGCTTAAGTGGAAGAAAAAAATGAAGTGTTGACTCTAGTTCTACTTTAATTGGTTACAAGAGTGGGAAAAAGTAAAAGGAGCTATACCAGGAACCTGTGGAGGAGGGAGCAAGTATATATGATTATTCAGTCCACTGCTCCTAAAATAACAGAACAATTACTGAGATTGCAATTGGTACTGTACTGTACAGCCCAGTTGATATTCAGAAGGACCAGGATCAACCCAAGGAGTTACAAATATACTTCTGAACTGCTGGGTGAAAATAAGTAAAAATCAAAAGCATGTAAATTCAGTACTTTTCATTTTGCTTCATTTTGAGTAGCTCAAATGTTGAATGTTGCTCTTTGATTATTTTTTTTTTTTAGTTTGTGCACAAAAAAAATCAAACAAAATAATTAAAATTCAATCCAGTCCTTATCTATTTTTCCATGACTAAGCATCCCTTGACTTTAGGAACTGAATAATCCTTCCTACCCTTGTAGCTGTTGTGAGTTGTTTTAGATTAATATTTTTATGTGAAATTACTGCTTGATTGACAAACTGACACGCTTACTGCTTTTTTTTTTTTTTTTTTGGAGGACATAAGTGTGTCCTTCACTTATGAAATATAATTACATGATCATGTTGGAAACTCCAGGAAAAACGTCAGCCCAAGCGTTAAGATTGAAAGCCTGTTTTTTTGTTTAACAGTCAATATTATAACCTCTGAGCAAAAATTAGCATGCCAGTTCTCTAGGCAATCAAAGCGCACACAAAACACAAAGGATCAGGTTTTCAGCATGACAGATGTGTTATTGAGAAAATGGCCACTTTTGGCATTGTGATTATTTGCTCAGATGTTTAATCTTCTCATGATAGCTAGGCTTGCAGAAATTAGTTCTAAGGCTGTTAGTATGTGCCTGAGTATGATAGTGTCATGAGGCTTGTGCTCATTGATCTAAGAAGTGAAACGGTGGCTGGTTGAATCCATTGCCCTGACAATGAAGCAGCACCCAGAGATATAAGGGAGTCAGTCTGTTGAACTCCTCGCGCCAAATGGGCCAGACCTAATCACAGAGACTGAGGGCATGTTTACACTACCCAGCGCAGCATGACACAGAAGCTTTACAGTAACTAGCTCGGGCTCTGAGCCACATTCATGCTTCTGGTCCAAGCACTGGACTAACCACAGCTAGGTCAATGAGGTGCTGCAGAGCATATTTTCCGAGGTGTGGTGCTTCTGAAGCCAAATATGCCTTCTACCCCCTTTGCAACACAGGTATTGGAAGGAAATAAAAAATCCCTAACTCCAAGAATCTGAAAACGATGAAAGGGTATTATTTTGGCATTGGACTGTGCCTGCCAAGTTGGTCAGATGATGATAACACTAGTTTAAGGACCAGGACTTGCTCTCTCCAATTGGATTGGAAGTACCTCTAGACTTTTTTTGAAATAGCTGTTTTTTTTTTGTTTTTTTTTTTTAATTAGGTTTGATTTGGCTTTGAAAGCCATTCAGACACACCAGGTTAGATCAGTTCAATACTAGAAATTCATTTTCATGTGTTTCTTAATGTAGCCGTCCCCTTAGGTATTCTTTTCTTAGCTCTCTCCGACTTTGGTATGGTCCCTGGGTAGTGTACTACAAGATACCTGACCTTTTCCTCCCTACACGTGGAGTGATCTTCTATGGTTTTGGGTCAGGATGTTTGGAATAGTTTATTTAGTTTTTCTTCTCTTTACGCATGTCTTGTGACATAAATACCAGGATGGACTTGTCAACAGACCTAGGTTAGTGTAGCCTCACCTCTCAATACAGATGCAGTGTGTTTTGGAGAGATCCCTATCTCAGCACCCACAGAAACAGCATTGAATACTGTGCAGTGCTTTTAGAAAATAAATAAATTAGTATTTTTACATCAAAACAAAATCTTTGCATTTGCACCGTAACTATTGGTGTATAAAACTAATTTTGTCTTAATTCACTAATTGCATTCCCTCAATTCTAAAGCAAATTTACCAAGTAAAAGCGCAAGAATGTAAAGCAATAGTCTAGAGAATCTGCATGGTCAAAAACATCAAAGTAAAATATCATTTACATAAATATGAGATGAAATGGGTCAGTCACATAATAACTTTTCTAGTATAAAATGGTATCAATACATGTTGCACAGTATGTAAATTAGTTGCTGTTCCCATAGCTGATATTTAATTCACATCATGTAATCTCTGACCATTAAAAAATAATATTCATAAACATCAATTAAATAGAAGAAAGTGTATAGCTAATCTGTAACTTTTTAATTATGCATTTTAAGTTTGCCTCCAGTAACTGTATGCTTAAAAAATACTGTGGAATAAAATATGCATCTCAGATAGAGAGATATGCAATATTTCCACAAATTCTAATAAAATGTCTTCATGTTAGGAGTCAAACAGTGCAAATCACAGCAATGAGATATATTTCTGGTAAACACATGAAGTGATGTATGTAATAAATACATAGGCTGTTATATATATAAAAACTATTTTCAGGTGATTATATTTAATCTCAAATATTTCTCAAATAACTCCTAAATATTTTAGTCCTTATTTATCTTTGGATATAACTTCATGTGTATATATGCTATACACACACACACACACACACACACACACATATATATATATATATATATATAAAATACTGGGCTTGATTTGTTATTGTGTTTTGGTCTAATAATATTTATTTTGCTGTTATATCTATGTTATATATATGCTGCTGTTATATATATGTTACTCCAAAGTTACTGAGAGGAGCTGATTCAGGTCCTTGGCATCTTGGAATAGTGGTACATCTCAAAGACACATCACATTTCAGAAATACTAGGGTGGTTAACTTCCAGAAATAGGTGTAGTAGCATAAAGTAAATAATGGCTGCATGCGCTGCCATTGTTTGGTACCTCAGTTGGTTGTTTCTGACATAAAGAATTTATCAACAATAGTTTTTTCACTTGTAGTCTGCAAGTGAAAGTTTTGACTCAGAACTATTGGAATCAAGTTGCTTTTTGTTGTTGTTGTTTTATTAGGTTTGTTCACACTTCTCAATTCCAGAAAATCTGTTCCTGCAAATTGTCCAGATGCCTCAGAGACAGGGGTTACCTTTTCTGATGTTCACAGTGCATTAATATGAAGGATAGAAAAGACAAGAATATCTGGACAGAAAAGAGTAATATCTAACCCTGATAAGGTCACAAACTGTGATTTTTTTTTTGTTTGTTTGTTTGTTTGTTTTTAAGACAACTTTCAGGAGAAACATTCAGAATAAAGGTTTTATAGAGAAAATGATATTTTATCTCAGTATTACTAATCCAGGAAAGTAAATAGTGGAAAATCACCTGGTTGATGGAGAAATAGCTGTCCTTCTGCATGCTGGCATATGCCAACAAACTGGGAGCCCAGCCAAGACTACAGATCAGAATAATGAAGTACCAGATTTGCTGCACCCATAAGGCATCATGGCAGAACACCAAAATGGCAAAAAATACCAAGTTTTGTCTGTTTAATTTGTTTTGTGAGATGCCATTCTTTTTCCAAGTTAGTGAAAATCATGTATTTAAGTGTAAAGACTACTCACAGATAGATATTTGTTTTTACTGAAAATCGAGGGTGAAATTTGAGCAGGCCCAATTTATTACTTATCTAATGGCATTCCTATGAGTTCGTTTTAATACATTCATCTGTTAATCTTATACCAAATTCTCTCTCAAAAAAAAAAAAAAAGAGTGGTAATTGAACCTATCACATTTTAGGAAGGAAGGAGCATTTGTTTTTTAGGTTGAATTTAGATAATTTATCATGGAAAAATATCTAAAAATCACCAAATTTCTCCTTTTCTGTCTGCAGTCTTTTCTTCTAATGCATATCAAGAAACATGACAGATTTAGGAATTTCTTTAGCTGAGTGAGAATTCTAATTGATAATGGTCTCAAAATAACAAATACAACATGAACAAATATAGTACAAATATGTTTAATGTTTAGTTTAATTGTTATTCTGCTTTGGTAATCATTTATCTTCTCCTGAATATAAAATTTTATACCATTAATGAATGGCTTTCATCCAATTTCTGTAATTTTACATTCTATATATTGTTAATTATTTCCAGTGAACATTTTATGAGAGAATATTACTATCTGCATTTCAATCTCAAAGTAAGAAAATAAATCCTGCTGTGGGGAAAGCTGTTATATATGGAAGCTAAGTATAGCATTTGCAATATGATGTGAAATAATATGAATCTGAAAAAAGATTTGAGTGCATTCATTACTTGTAAAATTAAGAAAATGAATGTGCTTTTTAGATCACACATTTTAATGAGAAAAAAAATACTTTAAAATTTTTGAAAAAAAAAATGTTCCTAATAATATTTCTTAGGCTCTGAGAATTACTTTGACTATTTTTTTTTCCTATGTGTATATATATACACACATGTGTATACACACCTATACACATAAGATAGCACGCAAAATATTTACATGTATACACGCTTATGTGTATATTTTTGTATATATTTTTAGTGAGAGACTAATTGATTCCACAAAATTCCCTTTGAAGTGACTGTCATCTGCCTGACTCAGGTGGCCTGTCTGTCTGAGCTGTCTCATTCATGTGCAAAATAAAGGCATGCAACTCAATTCTTTTTTTAAAGCAATTAATATCTTGTACTATTTACACAGTGACACACACCAAAAATAATTAAATAAAATACATAGCAGATATGATGGTCCTTACCTATAATCCAAGGTTAAAAGCAATATGAACCAAAACAAAAAGCCTGTGAACCACTGAAATGCTTTTATTTTGATACACAGCAGATTTTTTTCCTCCTGTCTAGTTTCTCCATTAGTTTATTTTAAGAGAAATGTAAGGATTATAGTTTAAAGGTACAAACATCAGTATTTATTTTTTGTGTTACACTCCATATACAGATATGTTCATAGCATTCTTCATTTTATCATACATCTTGGAATTTAAAGAAGCTCGAAGGAACATATAGATTACAACCCAAGCAGTATGTAAGTGGTAAGCTGGAGAAGGTCTTGCCTGTAAAATCTAGGAGAGTTTTTTCCTGCATACTTCTGCTTTCACCTTGAAGATGCATTTAAATAAATCTTTGCTGTAGTAGCAGTGTTCAGGTCATGACCTGCTATTGTTAAGGTTGCATAACAGCTTTCCTTAGTTGCTCTTTAATTTCAGTAAACCTCACCATGCAAACTGAAAGTCCTCTGTTCTCTACCTGAGGCTGAATTTTAATGGAAAGTATGAGCAAAACCAGTTGTGCCATTTGTCAGTGAGGGGAGAATTAGAAAATACACAGTTCTCTTTATTGCAAAATTATTGCATCTGACCTTTTCTATTTTACTTTTTTTTTTTTTTTTTTCTCTTTTGTATGAACAGAAATGCAACAATTTAGAAGTGACTTCCTTTTTGCTAGCTGCTAATATACAGTTATAGCAGAATTTTAAAAGACGCTGAATTCTATTCCTGGGGATTACTTCTTGGTTTTCTGCATTTCACAGTGTGACCTCATGTGTTTTTAGCTATGAAGAAAAGCACTGGGAGAGTGATGGTCTTGTCAGAAAAGCAATGAAGCAAAAATCAAGATAGTTGGATTTAGTTTCTAATGAGGCTGTACATGTCCTGAATGGTCAAGCTGCTTAGGGACAGATTTTCAAAAGCACCTGAAGGCTTTCCAAGTGCAACTTGTTTGCTTTCTGGAAAGCAAAAATCCCATTTTTCTTCTCTCTGCATAATTTCAAGGTATTTTGGTACCTTTCGAGGAAGATGGGCATGTAATAGACACTTTCACAAATTCCATTGAAATTACTTTGTAAAAACAGCAATGATAATTTTTTCTTTCCTTCCTCTGTCTCACTCCTTTATATAATAAGCTGTCTTTTATTGTATTTGCTTAGTACAATGAAGCTGGAAGCTGAATGGTTATCTGTTAAATAGTCGTGACAATACTATGAAAAACCTATACCTCCAACACTATTTTAAAGCTTGAAGGAAATGAGTCACAAATGTACGTAAGTTGCCCAAGGACACCAAATGTGAGTAAGCTGATCAGGATCACAAGAGGAATAGGTGGCTAAGTATTTCCACAGATCACTGAAATGCAGCAATGAAGTAAAAATAAGGAACTACATTCATAATGGACTTGAATTAAATCATGGGTTTAAAGCTGGCAGAGCCTCATTGAAGTTCAAGTCTTCACTGGGACTATATCTTTCATTTAAAACGAAATACAAATTAAAGACTACTTTTTGTATACAATTCTTAATCTCCAAAAGTAAAACTTTTGATACCTTATGGGTAGCTGAAAGCAGTTGGCATATGTGAAATATTATGCAATTTCAGCCTCAGTAGTCATTATTGGCTCTGCTCCTGCATGCGCAAAAATACTTATAAATGCACACTGATAAAATAATACAATGTTGCAGATACAAAACCAAAACCCAGATGAGCTTCTAAGTTATTGACTGCAGAGTATCAGTTACCTTCCTAATATAAAAATAAGAAATATTATTCACTGTTAATTTATTATTTTCTATGTAACAGGAATGTAAACTTAATTTTGATTAGTTCTGACTTTGCCTGTTAATAATTGTGATAAGGTTAGGTCCATAGATATTGGATCTTGCTGTTCTATATCATATCATTGTCATTTGGAATCTTTCTGTTTGTATATATGCATTATTGCAACCTTTATTCAGGGATTTCCAGAGGCATTTTTGAGTGTATAAATGGGTAACAATTCTGAAGTGTTAACAGAGTATCTTCTAGCATCTAGTATCTTTCATTGTTTCAATGAAAGAAACACCTCTGGTACCTTTGAAACTGTTATTAGTGAATTGACCTTCAGATTATTGTTCAGGTGATGGTATACAACACATTTCAATGCTGAGAAGTAATTATGAAAACTCACAGTAAGCTCTCAGAAAATTTCTAAATTTTTCTTGCAAGGTCTGAGCAATTACCAATATTATGATGATTGAAACAACTATAGAAATGTATGCATTTAGACTTTTTTTTTTTTTCATGCAATTTAAGCAACCAGGTATGGTGTTTCTCATGCTGTTACTTTCATTTTTGTTTGCTGTGAACACTTTCAGTATTCTCTAGGTTTAAGAAAACTGTTGGTTAGTACATAGAATTCTCTTATTTAAAAGTATGGGACATGCTGCTTTTCCTTCTGGTTCAAGCTGTCAGATCTGGGGAGGGGCGAGGATATCACTTTTGAGAAGTGTTGCTGGTATGCTAAATGGTTGCAGTGCTGTAACAAGATTCTCCATGATGCACTGCTAGCCCTGCATTTCTTCAGACACCTAATGAATATATGAAGGAGTTTGAAGGGGACTTTGATTCCACAGGAGAAAGACAGGTTTAGAACTGGAGGGGTTTAAGGTCTTGGTCCTGGCCAGGTACTGTGTTCTTCGTAACACTATGTGAAGATCATCACATCACAGGGGGCCAGGCTGTTTGAACTGTCTTATAACAGCTCTTTTAGACATAAACAGCATGGGTACCTAGGTCTGACTTCTTCAGTTAGGCTTTTTAAGAAATCACATCTTGTTCAGGGGGATCACTACAAGATGTGTTTAATCACAGGTTAGAGAAATCAAACTTTAGAAAAATCAAAATTTTGGCACATCCACGAGGGGGTCAGGAGACCCCAGGCATTAATAATAGACAGGATTTGGATGGATATAACTTTTGACCCAAATCAATGCACTGAGAAAATTATGATCTTTGTGAAGTGACTGTCCTGGACCAGTCACTTGTACTTCCTAACCTTAGGAAATTACCTGCATGTCTATCTGACTACTACCTCTCACTATAAAAGCTGGTTACTTACAGATAAATATTTAAGCTCTCTTCAGTCATCCAAATGATTCATATCCAGCCCCGTCTCTTCTGAGCAGAATGCTAGATTATATAAAAATTGTTTCTGGGGTGCGCAAAGATCCTTCTTGCTGTCATTTTTTTTTTCTCTGAACACCCTGGATTATGAAAATGAAACAAATAAAGTTCAAACAAATGTCTTAATGCACATATTTCTTTTATTATATTCTATCTGCATGTTAAAACTATATAATCTTTATACTAGTTCCAAGCGTTGTGTACAAAGTAGAATTAGGATAAAATAGGAACTTTTCAAATATTATTCTTATCCTTGGATATAAACAAGGATATTATTTTTTTTTCCTGCAAATGAATCTCAACTTGGCAAAAAAATACAAAGGGATTCCTTAAAAAAATCATAATCGTTTACTGCTTTTTTGGTTTCTTTGTTTTTGCTTCTGAGGAATGTTTGCACCTTTAAATCATTCTTTACAGTAATGAAGTACTTCCTCACTGTGCCATTATAAGTTATGATACAGATCTAGCTGAGTCCTTGGAATTGAGTGTAAATTTAGTCTTGAAGTTTCTTGGGACCATAGAACTTAATGAATAGGAAATTTATAAATGATTGTATTCTGTTGAAGCAGTATGCTTGTAAGCTCTTCATTCTGAATACTATCCCTTGAGCATCACCTCAAGAAATCCTCCGGGGGTGATGAGTAATGCACCAGAGTGAACAGAAGCTGAATTTGGAGAGAAGTCAGGATGTTTCTGATCTCTTTGGAAAGAGACAATGTCATTATACTAAGTGAATGCCAAAGTAATCTATGAGGTGGAAATTACAAGATAAAGCTAAGGGGTTTACTTTTAATCCTTCATCCGCATACTTTAGACCCTTTAGGAAGATCGTGCTAGTTTTACAGAATGTTGTATTAATATCTTCTATTAATATATTTATTTTTAAAAATCATTGTGGCTTTAGGTAATGTTTTTAATGTTCAGCTCTGTTTGACACATCTGTCTGGAGCCATGGGAAAATTGTAAATTAAAAAGATCCACATGATATGCACACCCCAGTGTCTGGGAGAGACTAGTCATTTGGGTAGGTCTTTTTTTTTTTTTTTTTTTTTTTTCTCCTCTGGTGTGTGTCTGTGTGCTTTGACCCAAATAACTTATTTTTCCCCTTTGATTTAGAACATAGCAGAAGTTATTTGCTATTTGCGGATCAGGTTATTTGGGTCAAAACACCAGAGTAGGTCTAAAGGTGTTTTTTTTTCAGGGAGAGGGGAGGGATACATCATCTCTGTTCTGCTTTACTGCTGTTCCACATTACAGCATTAGTGACCTGCCCCAGCTACTTGATTCCAGCACAACCAAACCCCATCTGGGTCACGGTACAGGTAGAATAAATAAGAGTCCTTGTGCATGGGCATGTGTGGCTGGTGCTTCACTTTTCAAACAGAACTAAACATCAGTTGCTGAAGAACATGAGATGCATATAATGCACACAGTCTTTGATAAGCTATTTGATGCAGCATTTCTTAAGTGAAAACATAATTCAAAAATTATATTGGATGAGGACTCTGCCATTAGGCAATGACAAGTAAAGGATAATGATCAAAAAGTACTGTAGCTAGCAGAGAGCTGCAGGAATCATTGCTTAGTCCAGCCGTCCTTAACATCTGCAAAAGAGCAGGAACAGCATATTACTATTATGGAGTGGATAGTTAGTGGGGAAATGTTGAAAGTACCCATAAGATAAAAAGAGACGGTTGAAGTGGATCCAGGAAAAGAAAAGATACAATTTACTGGTTAGAAAATTATCTGAAACAAGGATAATGTGGGGAAAAGTGATAATGGTATAAACTTCAGAAGAGCAAAACGGAACAGATTAGATGGGCCTCTGCATGCCAGTGTAATAGACAAATACCATTTGGGCTTTACACGTGTAGAATTAATGAACTAGGTAAAAACTATAGTGAAAGCAAATACAATACATGCACACCATCCAAATTTGCTTTGGGTCAGGAGTTTGACTGTTCTTGTTACTCAACAGGGGATTACAGAAGAGTACATCTCTGTGTTGGATTCGGTCCTTGAAGTAAGTGCGATCTTTCAGTCTGGTAAAAACATTGTGATGTATGCCACAGCAAGAATGTATGCCACAGCAAGGAGTGTCTTGTAGTTCTCTCTGAATGCTTTCCTCTTCTTTGCGTCTTCATCACTGTAGTACAAGTAACATCCAAGCAGGAGGTTTAGATCTACTGCTCATCCTTCACAATTGCATGCCTCATAGGGGAACCGAATTGAGGACATTATTATTGTTGTTGTTGTTACTACAAATGCTGTTTATCTGTGATTTAAATATATGAGGAGCAGATGTGAAGTGACACTCAGATTCATCCCTGGTTAGCTGTTTCTGGATTTAGGCTGAAGTCAGTTCCCTTGTCTATACACTTCTTAATGATGTTACATGTAATCACACAGCAATTGTACGTGAATTTTTATAGACCTTCATAGCATCTGCATTCTTCAAGGTATACAGGCTGTTTTAGCTTTGCTTTTGAAAGGAACAAATGAAAAAAAGGGGGAGGGAGGGATCTTTTTAGTGCTCACTTCCATCAACGTTAACTGTGGCCTTCTGTCATCTCCCTCCCTCCTCCCTCCCTCCCTTCCTTCCATCTCCTGGAATCTACTTCCTTCCCAGCCCACGAATTCCCAATGGCACGTGGGAATGTTCCTCTCTTTATTTCATTGTGTTGGGATATTAGCAAAGTGAGTGGCCATTTAGCCAGCCTTTGCCCAATAGACCTCAGAATAGACCCTCAAATTCATATCTTCTGATACCTGAAATAGGGCCTTATTAGGCTTATATCTACGTGGCTGTGTAGCACCATGTTTAGTAAAGAAAACACTGGTTTCAGCTGCAGTGTTTGGTATCAGGCATGGGACAATCGTCTTAGGCAGGAGCCATATCTAAAGTGAATGTTGTCAGAGCTTCGTAGATGCACTTAAGCTACGGAGAACAATTGCTGAGCAGCACGTAAACTTCTGATTAACAGCAAGCAAATAATGTGGATTTAGAGAAAAGATTGTTTGTTTTTTTTTTCCCCTGAGGAGCCAAGGCAAAATTTTACTTATATCAAAACCCAATGGGGATACTTGGCATTCACTCTTCATAAGATTTAGATGTTTAAAATTTTAGTTTTATAACTAAACAACAAAAAGTGTGTATTTAAACTACATCTCTGCCATGTAATATTGCTAATTTGCTCAGTTATGAAAATCTAAGGTGTCAGGATCTAAGTATTGCAATGAAATGAAACAAACAAACAAAAAAATCTGCTGCTATCAATAGATTAAAATATGGTTGAGCAAATAGTCCCACAAAAATAACGGATTTTTACACAAATCCTTGTAATGTTGCTTTCACATCCCAAATGAATGCTACTTACTATGTAAGAGTTTGCTGTGCCATTCAGTGTGTGATGAAATCACCTGCAATGGTATTTTTAGAGGCAGCTGTTTCACATGAATTTCCATTAGAAAGAACAAAGTGTTCAGGATTAAGATGAGAGTGCTCTTTAGTGGCCTCAATAGCTGGCTCATTCAACTCTTCAAACTGTCAATATGCCAGATATTTCTATGTAGTGTTCCCATTAAACATTTTAATCAAGAGAAACTACTGTAATAGCACGAAATTGGGCATATAATTAAAACAGCAAAATTTCATATTTTCTCTTTCATGTAACTGTACTAATTCTCTAATAAATTTCATAAAGTTGATTCATAATTCTGCTTTGGCATTCTGACAAAAGAACAGAATTCTTTGCGAGTGTTTGCCTAATTTCCATTTTTCAAACCTAATTTCAATTTTTATTGCTTCATTTTGAATATAGTGATTAAAGTAATGCTAAGTCTTGCAAAGCTTTGCCAAAGAAAATGAAAGAATGAAATTATGTATATTTAATTAGCTACAGTTCTTATTTAAGAACGACTTATTATTTTTCTTTTAAGGTTGATTTTTTAATCAAGTAAACTCTACACTACTCATAACTCATTAGTCAACCCTATGACAAATGGGGTGGGAGGCCAAATAATATTTTTCTTTTAAAACATTTTCAATTAAATAAGTTTACATTATTTAAAGAAAAATCAATGAGCTTACTTATAACCAGAAACCCTCTGTCCTCCTTAAATATCCACAAGATCTGTATTTAGATCTTCTACTGATCTGGAATTGGCTTTGCTATTGCTAATTCCAGGTAACAGGTTTCTAGAGAAACAAAGAATGGCAACCTCAGAAGGAAGTTACTAAAAGCAATCAGTAGATGTTAACCCCTGCTCTTCCTGAGCATTTGTTTCAGTTGGAAAATATTGTTTTCAGCATGGTTTCTATTTAAAAAAAAAAAAGTTTGTAGTGTTTTTTATTTTATCATGGTTTTTGGCTTTATGTAGCTTTTGAAGTGCTTAACTTTATAAGTAATTTTCTTGCTTATTTCAATGTTTCTATTTTCATGGTTAAGAGTTTTATTGAATTGGGACTATGTTCAGCGTCTCCACAAGCAAGACTTAAATGATCAAGCCACGTTAAATTGGTTGTCATATATCACATATCATTAATAGTGAACAATAAATTGCTTATTAATAATAATAAAAACTGATGAAACTAACATTTGGTTGAAATCTAAAATGAATTTCTATTATTGTAATCAGAACAGAAAAGATTTAGAGACTACCCTTCAGTATTATATTTACACAGAACTAAGGATGTGAATTTAGCATCATTTATGGAAACTAAGGTTAAAGATGATGGTCTCTAAAAGTTGAAGTTGTTAGGTTTCTTCTGTGATAATTTCGCTTAAGTCTATAGGGAAGAATACAAAATTCAAACTACCTTCTCCTCCTCAGGTCTGAGAAACTTGCTCCAGTGGAGCACTGGTCAATATTCTCCCACTGACAAGCAACTTCTATAAAAAAAAAAAAATCACGAGTAAAAACAAAACACTGTTATAGAACAACTTGGCAAAACTGAATCATCTACCAAAGGTGAGAATGAGAATACTTTGAAAATACTTCTTTTGCTACAGCAGTAGAGTAGCTACTACAGCTGCTAGTCATTCCCTTCTTCTCTTGGAAAAGCTCTTATGTGTTTTTTGTTCAAGCCTGAAAAAAATCCAGTTGTCTGATAGTCATTCACTCAAACTCCAGCCACATAATCATTAAATGCTATATTTTCTCTGCCATACAGACAAATTCCTCAAATCATTAATGAGAGTAAAAGGGAACTTGGAAGAATCAAGACCAATCTGTTATTCTCAGTTATCTCCTCTTGCAGGAGCGATTTCCACCTACGGAAATTTCCTTGGTATTTTCAGCATTTTAGCTAAAATCTAACTCTTAAATATGGGGTTCTCTTTTCTTTCCCCCTCTACTTCTCTCCTTCCTTCTTTATGGCTCCTTCATTTCACAGAGGGAAGCTGCAGTAGTACACAACATGCCAAACACCTTGGCCATCCTGTTCAAATATTCCAATATGAAGATACAAGTGGCCCATGCAGTCAGTTTCTTGATGCCAAATCATACCAGCAAAAAGGTGTTTCTTTAGTAGGACACCTGAGTTCTCAAAGAACTCTGGGTTGCTTTCATGATCATCAGGTGCCAGAAATACATTTCTGCCTTTTAAGATTTGACCACAGATCGTAACAAAAAAAGTTCTGTACTACATATGTAGTATGGTACGGCTTTCCCTATTACCCATGATTCGGTAAGCTCTTATAGTTTAAAAATACAATAATAATAACAGGAGCAAGGAATAATTTAGAATAGCTTCTGGGTACATGTTTCAATATTCTGTGGTTCTACTAGCTGATTAGATTTCAAAATACTGCTAGTGATTACAAGAGAGAATAATCTTTAATCAGTACTCTGCTGTTGTAAAAGTTACTTGTGATATATATCATATAAAACATATATTGCCTTATAATACAATTTGTCTTTAGTACAAGGTAGATAAGAGTGTCTCAACACACTAATTGGAACAAGTAACCCAGAGGTCTGTCATAAATTGCTAGAAGAGACAGATATGCTATCCTTATAAAAGAAATATGATTACATTATTTATTATTAATCATTACTATAGTTAACCAATTAACGAATCAGTTTATCCTTTTAGGCTTATAAGGATAAGCATATTTCTAAGTTAATTATTACCAATGAGTTATTAAAGCTATAGAATAAAAGAATTAAACATTTGATATTAATTTGCACTAAGCAAACAATAGAAGGTTAGGAACCCCCAATCCCATCAATAATATATTTAAATAGTAAAATAATCAATTTCCTGTAGCAATATAACCATGTTTGCACTGTAAGCCTTTTTTTTTTTTTTTTTTTCCCCCTAGGTAAATGGATAAATATTCACATAAATCACAGCTGCGTTTAGGCAAAGATGCCACACTTTCCACAATGCTGAACACTGGGTAGGAATTACAACTTATCCAATTTTATGTCTCAATATTTTTTTCTTAGAGTACATTGAGTAGGTTTGCTTTGATATAAAGCATGGCCAGTGATAACACTACTATATGGTTATTTTGAACACTTTCCAGAGTCCCACTGTCAATTTGTGGCTTTGGGTGAAGAGATTCAACACATTTCATGCATATCTCTAAAACTACTATACTACCTAGGAAAGCAGGATATGTCCTATTTTGTTCTCTTTGTGTAGAGCAGTTCACTCTCTTGAGAGCAAATAATTTACTTCTTGTTTCCTTGATTACTGTGTCAAGGTTTTCAGTGGAGCAAGAACTGGAATCATAGCTCTTCATCTTAAGAGGGGTAC
The DNA here is from genome assembly GCF_047663525.1 of Anas platyrhynchos. Classification (NCBI taxonomy): domain Eukaryota; kingdom Metazoa; phylum Chordata; class Aves; order Anseriformes; family Anatidae; genus Anas; species Anas platyrhynchos. The sequence goes on from NC_092590.1 coordinate 41,587,556, forward strand.
CCATAGCCCTTGGCTAAGGAATTGCTCTTGAGTTTAGTTTTTTTTTGGTGCACTGAATATTTAATTAGTTATCACAAAGTGGAACAGCTTTCAGGCTGAAATGGGAGAAGGAAAATACTTTCTTCTCTCATGAATATCTTATGGGATATTCTCCTAGAAGGTAAGAATTCAGATCTTCTCAACCAAAAAAGAGTGAACCCAGGTCTCTGGCTCAGGGCATATACTTGGAACTAAATTAACTAGAAAGATGCCTGATTCTAAGTGGGTCAACCTGTGTATGAGTAAAAGTAGTCCAGGTTAACCACCTTATTTTTTTGCTGCAATAGTCAGTTGGCTTGTGAACCCTTACTAGAGAAAGGAATCTCTCTATCAGGATCTCTAGCTGAGGCACAATTTTACACCACCAAAATGTCTAATCTTAGGCATGTACACTGAATTTTTGATACAGTGCTTTTTTTCCTAAGTCATTTGCATTTTAAAGGGCATTTATACTATATTTGTATTACAAAGACATAGTAGAAAATATATGGAGGAGAAGGGAAAGTCATGAGGATGAGGCTGATTTCACTTTGGTAAGTATACATAAAACCTGCTAAATTTGATTTTGCGATGTTCATGTACAGCATACATCAAAAATTCTAGTAAATTTTCAGAAAGGAAATCCAAGATGATTCAATGTGAGAAACCCATTCTAAACTGATACATTAGTTGAAGTTTTATGGCTCACTATAATATATTTCAAAAGCAACACAGAAGATGTTATTACTAATGATAAGGGAAGAATTTTCTTAAGAGAAAAAATTATTTATTAACAAAAGTTGACTTCCTAATGTTCATTCTGCCCAAAAGGTCAGAAATATGCAAAGCCATGTATTGATGTTACACTTGGACAAAAGCCACAAAAACAGCACTTTGGAGTAAAACAAACAACAACAAAATACAAATAAATAAAAATTGGAATAACTCTTGGGAAGTCATCTACTCTACTCTCCTGACAAAAAATAGCATCAGCCATGTTTGTGTCTGCATGGACAGATGTTTGTTTAATCTGTTCTTTAAAATGGCTCAAGATAGAAGAGTTCTGCAGTAATTCACTTCAATCTTTATCAGCTTAATAATACAAAAGATTTACCTGTCCTCATGTCTAACACAATGTAGATAGATATTAACACCAGTTTTATACATCCAAAATTTAATGCAGACAGCAATATTTCTGTCCAACACCCCACTAGTTATTCATTTACAGTGGAGTGCACTACAATAACTCACCCCAGAATGTAGAAGTAAGGCTTGGGCCTGAATATGTAATATGACACTAGAATAATGAGGTAGTCTTCAAACATTTATTTATTTATTTTTCAAATTTGAATGAAGTCGGGACAAGTGCTGTCTCTGGCATTTGCTATCTTCTTTGAGGCTATGCCTGTGACAGGAATAGTTGTGCATCTTCTACCCCCTCAGAAAGGAGAAGTTCAGGTGCTTTCACAGAATTGCCGTCAGCTAGCAGTCTTCTTGATCCATTACCTATTATTATATGAAGAAAAGTGAACAAATTAAGAGAAGGTGTCCTTTTCATGAAGTATGAGCACTAAGAACACATACTTCATCTTATAGAAACTGTTAAAAATTGCATTAAATAAACTTAATTCATCTCTTCCTTTTGTTACAGGAAGAAAGGTACAAAGAGACTGAGGTCAACATAGCAGGTTCATAGAAATTAAACAAACTGACTGAGTGATCCATTTTAAGATTGTTTCAAGGTAGTTTAAGGCAAAAGTCTTTTTCAAACTCCTTTCACTTTTTCAGTCATATATAATTGTACAGAATGAAGAAAAGCTATCTTCCCATACTTTTGCTCTAATCAATCTGTGTTGTTAATAGCTCACTAGTGAAATGATATATTTGCGTCATCAAGCCTTTTGATGGACAGCATTTTATCAGTAAGTTGCAGAAGCTTTATAGGAACAAATTCCTAGCTTTCTCTTTTATAGGACAAAATAAATATTTATACAGTTACTGTCAGAGCTATGCACCAAAAATTTTAAGCGGTATATGCATTTCCTTTGAATAACTCCCACTTAAACATATATTTTGCCAAACTTTTATTGTTGCTATGATTCCTATTGGTTGCCATTAATTGTTTTCTACATCCTAGTGACCTCTGTCTCTCTCTCTCTCCCCCTTCTGTCCTTCCCTCTGTCTCCTCTTCTCTCTCCATTAGTATCTCCTCAGTAACTCCAGGAATCTAGATTAAAACTTTGTCATTGAATGCAGCAGAATGCATCTTCTCAACAGCATAATGAATCAGTGGTTTTGTTACATCTCACACCTGGCTTAGAGAAACAGGAAAGTATCCGGACATAATGAGAGAGAGAAAGAACCAAACAGCCTTATATACATATCACAGAATCACAGAATTGTCTAGGCTGGAAGAGACCTCAAGATCATTGAGTCCAACCTCTGACTTAACACTAACAAGTCCTCCACTAAACCATATCACCAAGTTCAACATCTAAACTTAGTGATGTGTTTTAGTGGAGGACTTATACGTGTGTGTGTGTGTGTGTACGTATATTTTTTTTTTAAAAAAAAGCAGTTCTGGATAAATTAACAGCTAATGGCATTGACTATAGTTGGGAGCAGTGCCATGATAGCTCCTTACTTTTCCAGTGAACCTGATTCTCTGCTAAGATACAAAAACACAGCTTTATCAAGCCTAAACTTCCAGTTATGGATTTTTTTTTCCATTATGAGAACTGATCAAAAATCTTATCCTAAACAGGTGAAGTGGAGAAGATCCAAATTTTATTACTTATCTAGTGGACAAAGTAGATTCATCCATAAGACTCTCTATCAATCTAAAAGTTAAAACAAGTTTTTAGAAAAGTTACAGATTTTCTGGCAAGTGAGAAAGCATGGGATAAATAAAGCTAGTCATATTTTTACTGATGTTGGGTATCATAAATGTATTTTTACTGATTTTGGGTATCATATTTTTATCTAACAGAAAATTGGGAAGAGAAAGAAGTTGGGAAAAATTCTAATACTTGCTGTGAGTCTGAAGGGAAAAAACAGGCTAACGGATAAGAAATTTGTGAAGATTTATTGAATTTCATGAACAAAAGACATATAGGGTCTAACAACTCTTTTGTCAACTGACTGTAACCTTCAAAAAATATGTCTGTTTGTATTTGCATAAATTGTATTTCTGTATTTCCGTATTAGCTTAGTTACCCCTGCTTCTGCAGATTTTCCTCAAGTGGCTTGCAGCATTTATATCACCCTCCTACCTGTTGCCTTCATGCCCAAGGCTTTTTCATATCTCCCTTACCTCCAGATGCTTCAAATGATGCATCAAAGTGTGACGGTAATGAGGTCTGTTGAAGCGCTGTGGGGATAACACGTCAGAGGTCTTGTTACTTTTACAGCTGCGGTGGCTGGCTGGGAGCAGAGTAGCTTTGTGGGTGGAGGAGGGAAATGGAGCAGCAAAGTGAAATTACCCAACAGTGAAGTGCGGGAGCCTGCATTAGCATTCCTCTTCCGCCTCTGGCAGTCAGGAGCCAAGCAGCTGTGGTCAGAGTGGGACCTAGCAAAGGCTCAGACCATGCACAGTGCCCTAGACAGCACTGATCTGCACACCTCCACATCAGTGCTGGGGAGCAATCACCCCTGCTGCTCTTGTTCCACACTTCATGTCCAAATACCACCCTCCACCACAGCAAGCTATGTGAAGAAAGCATTAAGAGATGGGCATGACATTAATATACTTTTATACACACATATATACTTTTACACACACACATACACACATATATATAGTAGCCTAGGAAATTAAGGACAATTAAATCTTTGTGTGATTACCCCATGGAAGCTAAAACCATTTTTGAATATAGACTTTTATATATCTTTTTGCTAGTAAGTAGTAATTAGTTACCTGCCAATAATTAAAATTTATTACAATTATAATATTGTTATTTACAAGAACTGCAATAAAGATTAGTCAGAGCTACATCAAGTAATTTAGTAAACAATTTGGTAGACTTTGTTTCATTGTGGGCTTAATTATTTTAACTGACAGCCTAAGTAAACACTTAATCATACTGACTTACACACTGCTCATCTTGAAAATGATAAATACAGTATTATAACACAATAAGTACCAAACTGTATTTTCAAATTTCAAATTTGCAGGATGTATGTGACTTATATGACCTCTAAGTGGTTTGATATGGTAATAAGTGTTTTTAAAAGTTCTTAACTTACATTGTGCTTTTATAACAAAGGTAAAAATCTACTTCCAAACAAATTTTAAATTCAAGTACACAGTTTGACTGAAATATTGACTTTTTAGTACTAAGTGTTCATTTGCTGTAAAGCTGCTATTTCACTGAAGTTTGAAGAGGTAAGGAAATTTTCTCATTGCAAATTGTCAGATATGTGTTGAAAGCATTCTCTTCATGTTATATGTTTTTTTGTTTGTTTGTTTGTTTTGTACCATAGTTCTTTAGCTACTCCAAGTAATTCAGTTAAATTAAATACTACAGTGTGAATATTAAAACACTTCGGTCAATGTAGCATTGTAGAAATCTCAAAGGAGATCATAAAGATTTAGGGAAAAAAAGGAATCAATAATTCTTTACTGTTCATCATTGAATTGACTGAATTATAAAAAAGGATAAATAATAAACTCTAACAAAGTTATTGAAACTGAATTGTGCTGAAAGGTGAGAAGTGGCAACAATTATTACTAAACTGTTTCCTCTAGTCACAAAACAGATGACTTCTTAATTTCTGGCAGCAGCTCAGTTCCTTCAAAGCAAAAGAAAGAATGGGAAAATTTTTTTATTGTTGCCCATAGTAACTATATGCACCTAACAGAGAAGGTATATTATGCAGAGGGTGACTGAGTACTGAAATTTAGTATACTTTTATTTGCTCTGATTTGCACTCCTTAACACTAAATAAGAAACAGTTTTACCTTTATTATTGAGAATTATACAGCCAAAGTTTTCCAGCTTTCTGTAGAATTGTCTTTTTAATGGCAATATCATGATAAAGTAAATCTCTGGGATTTATGTTTTTGTTTTTTATGTACTCTGTTGCTGACTTCATTGTATGCTATACCAAACAAGTGAGCTGCAGAAACATTTCATACTGAATGTTACTTTTAATAGCCATTTCCAAACAGCTTTTTTGCACGCTATGTTTAAAAATAAAAGTTTTTATTGAGTTTGATGCAGTTTAATTTCAGAATGACTTTCAAATGCACTGCTTGTCTGCATGTTGAAGTGAAAATGTAAGCAATACCAGTGACAAGCGTATTTTGCTTTTTTGCAGGTTTCAAACACTTTCTAAGGTCACATCAGTATTGCTGGCCAAGCATCAGTAGTTTATTCGTAGCTTGATTATTTGTGGAATTGTAAATGGAATGAAATAAGATGGATATGGAGGATTACCAACTGCTGTTGGCATACAGCTGCATGCTTAAAGATGTCTTCATTCATTAAGAGATTATTTTAGCCTGCCAAGGCTGGAAATGAAATGCAAGTCACAGCTTGTACATTTATCACTGTAAGGAAAGCATCCTGCCAGTACTGGTTAGGCAAAGTGTACTTGTAGCCATTAGTAGTCCAGTCTGATTATCGGGCTCAATCTGTTTCTAATGGCAACCTTTGCAGTGACAGCATTGTCTCCATATGTGCTCACATGAGAGATTTTAAATCTTTGCATTTAAAGTTCTGAAATAACCTTACAGACACAATTATTTACTTTCTTAAGGATTGTTCCAGCTGGTGTGCAGAAACCTGGTATACCTGCAACAGGCAAGACGGCCCCTACCTTCTGCTTAGCAAGCCAAATAGCAGTCAGTCAGTATTGCCTCTAATTATGACAGGTACTGTGACTCCATTTTTTAGGTTTATTCTCCTAAACTACCTGCAATTCTCCTATCTAGCAGTATGGTGAATGATTTTGTTTCTTCACCTTTTCAGAGGGAGCTGTTAAGTGCTTGTTAACAAATCTAAAGTGAAAATTGCTCGAGGGAGTTACTGCACATGTCAGAAGAAAAGTGAGGTGGGAGTAGGTGGAGGAAGGAAGGGAAATAGGGAGAAGAAGGAAGATGGAGAGGGCAGTGGTGGGAGTGTGCTTGTTGGTCCTAGAAAATATGAGGTAATATACATGAAAAAAGTGCATAGCCTAATATTTTTTCCTGAATTTTGCTGATATGTTTTGCCTGGTATAATGTTTTAACTACATATATGATGTGTTGAATATTATTTCAGCTTTGCTAAGTCAAAATATTTATGGACTTTGCTTTTCTTTGTAGTATATTAAAAAAAAATCTCCATTAGTGAATCAAATAGTGTTGTTGGTTTTTTTTTTTTTTTGTTGTTTTTTTTTAGTTTTTAAGTCTGAAAGCTGCAGTGGATATACCTATATTTTTATGTGTTTCAGATGTTAGTGTATGATGTAGTGGATGTTTTTTCTTCTGAGGGGCATTTTTGTAGTTACTGTGGAGGTCAGAAATAATGCGTTAGTAATCAATCAAATTATTATTTGTATAGGCATAATAATGCAAAACAAGATGAGGAAGGTGACAGTTCTTTTCCAACTTTTACCAAAATAAAATTTGCCTAGCTTTTAAACTGATGTATTAAAAAAAAAAAATAAGTAAATAAATAAATGTTTTATTTATTTTGCTGCTTTATCTTGAATAAGCTGTGGTAAATTTACAGATGGAATCCTTCCTCATTAAAGACACATTAACCTATAATAGAAATAACGATTCTAATTTACAGACTCCGGTAAAATGCTGGAACATCTACTGTACTTTAAAGATCTTTAAACACAGCTGGAGGAACAAATTCATACTTCACATGCTGCTGGTTTCTTAAGAGAAAACACAGCACTAACATCATATATCACATTAAACTGGCCTGGCTGGCTTAGCAATGAAATGGGCAAGCTACCATCAATGGTTTTGGTGGTGAGCTCCAGAAGTAAAACATCAGACAGGTCCTAAACTGGAATTTCTGCCATGAGTAACCAACTGCAACTCCAGCACAGGGGGCTCTGGTTTATACCGTTGTCACAGGAGAAAGACTGACTTAGCAGCCCCTGGTTGTTCCTGAGTAGGAAAACAAGGACGAATTTGTTCTCTCCCAGAAAATACATGGTGACTGAGTGTCAGTATAAATGGATGGTGACCATTTAAGTATTTGCTAGTATGAAAAAAAAAAAAAAAAAAAAAAGTGGTAGTGCCAACATGCAAATTGAAATTAAAGCTTCCATTGAAAAGCTAAAAAGTAAATTTCAGTACAGGATAAAGAGTGCTTTCCATGAGGCCATGGGAGAAATGTAGCTGATTGAAAGAAAAAGCAAAAATGAAGATGGAGGGGAAGAGAAAGTAGCATTTAGATTACAAAGTTGAGAGAATAAAAACGAAACAACAACAACAAAAAAAGGAACATCAAGAACAACTACTGGGAGGAGGTAAGTTTTCATGGTCCTGACTATAAAAAGATTATAGGTTTAAAGTTAAATAAATGTTTTCAAAAACAGAAATGCCTGGATATGCATATTATATCATCTTGAATATCTTTCTCAATCTGTAAATGATATCTGGAAAATTATGCTTTTTCTTTCTCAATCTGTAAATGATATCTGGAAAATTATGCCTTTTGAAAACAAAACAACAAAGCAAAACAAAAAATAACTCAATGACAAGAACAGTCTTAATCTTGGCCTGTTTTAAAGTCTGAACATATATCTTTATCCAAGTTTCATAAATGACTAATGCACTGGAGCAGAGGCCAGAAGCCTTTGATATGGAAGTTTAAATTATCTGAGAACTGTGTTAATTAACAGAAAAAGCATTGAAGCACATATTGAATATCTGATTTACCCAAATCCTTCCAAGATTTATCAGTTACTGTTGTGCGCATTTGTTTTCTGTATAACAATTTTGTGGAAGACCCTTCTCCAAAACCAAAGCTCAGCTTCAATGAGAAAGAAAAATGGGAAGAAGAATGTGATCATATCTTCCAGGGTTTAGAGAAAAGCAGGAAAAATTCACACTAAATTAGACCCATTCTCTGGAGGTGAGGGTAAGATATTAAATTATTAATATCTTTCAAGATATTAAAGGCCAGTGGGATGTTTTGAACAAATAAATATAATTTAATTCTTAATGAATTATCAAAGAAAAAACAACTCCCAAATGACTAGAAGCAAAAATTGAGTTGCTACAATTTAATTTTAGCCTAATTCTTTTGCAAGCAATCTTAATATCTGGGAAAAAAAATATGAAATGGTGTTAACTGTCTGGTTAGTGAACAGTTCTAATAATTTTGCTACAATAAACAAGAAACTAGGTCAAAGAGCTAGTACAGATATAGTACAATAGTACAGATATAGTACAATAGGCCAAGGTTTAGAATGTCAAAAATTGATGTTATTTGGGAAGTAACTAAAAGGTCACCATTTCATTCTTATGGAGATCTACTAAGTCAGAGACAGCAGCAGTGTTTAGAGAAGAGAAAAAGGAAAGTTGTGAATCCTGAGATGTGTACAGAGCAGTTAATTAGACTTAAAACAAACAAACAAACAAAATAAAAAAAAACCAGTGTATTTCTCAGGGTAAAACAAATGCTGAAATAAGAACGCTTTACCAATTCTTCCTTATTCTGTCCCAAAGTCAGTTCTAGGTGTTGCAGTTTTAATAAAAGAGAGTTGCTGGTTTAGGAATGGGTTAAAACATCAACATAAATTCATCAAAGTTTGAGAGAAGAAATGCACAGATACAATGAAAAATAAGACCATTAAGAGCAGATACAGAGGGGAAGGAGATGGCTGCTCACCAAGGTGGAGGATCAACCTGTGTTCCTGGGAAGCACTTGCCTGGGGCCTCTACTGGGGCAGTGGGGGGAGCGTATGAATGCCTAGACTGGTATGACACTCATGACTATGCACTGCTGTGTGTTTTATCAATGCATAATTACGTACGCATCCATTTTAACTGTAATTGTGCTTTCTGGTTTCCACATTCAATAAAAGAGATCATCCAAAACAAAGTGATACAGAGACTTATTGGCAAAATTTGTGGCTTGGGGATGGATTAATCTCACCTATGTTTAGCTGTCGGCACTGCAGACTTTGCAACTAAGTTTGTCACTGTCAAATTAATTCATAGTCAGTGAAGACATTTTAAGGGTGCAGATCATCTGACAGAATTTAGGTGTGTATTGTAAGATGAGAAGATGAGATGAATCTTACCTTAAACTCTTTTTTTTTTTTTTTTTTTTATTTCATTTACTCATAAGTTTAATGAACTAAGTGAAAAGTAGTAAGATGTGTGTCAATTTTCTCTGGTAAAAAAAAAAAAAATTGTTCTCTGTGTCTCTATTATGTGCTGACATGAAAACATTTTACAAAGATTAAACTGAATATTCTTGAGAAATATTTATATTTCAGTATAAAATACTGCCACTAAAGATGCCATCAGAAGGACTGGAGTGTTATCAACTATTATTATCTGTGGACCCAAAGCACTTCATACTAAGAGTTCATTCACTCAGCAGTATTCACATGCTTACATCTGGAAGTAGATACAAACATTTGAGTTATTTAAACAATACTTGGAATTCAGTCAGTAACAAAATTATTTCAAAATCATATAAGATATTTCATTTTTATTTTCCCTTCTCCTACAAACACAGTTGGATAACATTTTTCTCCTTATCAAAATAACCCGGGGGAAGGGGGAAAGGTTCTGAACTAGCCTAACAGGAGACTTGGCACACTTATTGATTGATGGAGGAATCAAACAATCACACATTTAATAAGGAAAAAAAAGAACACTCTCACATCTCTTTGGTATATTTGTACCATAATCACAAATGTGCTCAAAAAATGAATGTAAAGAGGATTAAAGTAGCAGCCTAAACTCAGCTATATTCAAATTAATTTGAAAGCATGAAATAATCACTGTTGAAAATTATGCCATTAAAAGAATTCAATTAAGGTTTGTGACTCACTCCAGTTTTGATTTTATCCCTTCTACTCTAAAAAATTATGAACTACATATCAAGAGCCTAGTGGGCCTTGGGAAGCAATGACAAACATCCATTTCAACACATTTCCTTTGGATTAAGACAGTACTGACTCTGTGTAAAAGGAAAAAAAAAAAAAAAAAGAGGGAGAGAGAGATTAAGATACCTCACTCAATTTCTTACATATTGCAACAGTATTGCAGTTGACCTATTTTTCTTCAAAGTAGTATGTTTTAATGTTTATGAAATGTTTTACAAGGTTTTGAGAAAGAAACATTATTGATTATTTTTCAGGAACTCAATGTTTTGGGATTTCATGTTTATGATATATTTTGAGTAAAATATTTATTTTGAAAACATCAGCAACATGTTTCTAACTTCCTCATTTTCCATCATTTTCTAGTGTTAGCCATAGTGGAAAATCCACAACTGTTGAATTCCTCTATCTGACAACTACACAAACAGTTCACCAGTGGGAGAATGGAATGTATAGCTTTATCTGTTCTTATTAACAGTTATAATATTTCTCTTGCTTTTATAGCACTTGCTCTCATGATCTGCTGAGCTCATGAGAACCCAAGGAACAATCATAAAAAAAAAAAAAAAAAAAAAATTGCTTGGAAGGAGCCTGAACATTGGAGCAGGACTTACACCACCAGTAGCTCAGGAAAGCCTTGGTTGGCTCTGTCTTCCCAAATCTTCAGGGATGGAGATAATTCAAATCCTCTAGGTAAGCCCCTTCTGTGCTGCGCTCCCTCCCCAGGGAAGTTTTCTTCTTAATGTTCATCTTCAGACACCTAGTCCTCCATGGTCCACTTTGTTCCTTCAGCCCTTCTCCTTAAACTTCCCATAATAAGTTTTGCACATTCCCATAATCTGCTCTAAACATCCTGTGTTAAGCTTGCTTTTTCTCAGGTGACCCATGATAATTTTATTTATGCCTTATCATTTAGACAGCTCTGGCTGGACCTCTCCTAGCCTCTGAGCAACTTCAGAGACTCACTGGTCAAGTGACCTGAGAGTTGTTTCTGCTGGTGTCTCTGATCCTCATCAGTGTTTATGTACCTGGGTGCTTAATTTACTAATTTTCCTCTCTCTTATATTTCTCTAATGCAAATAACCACTAACTACATATACTCAAAACCAGATTTATTTTCATTCCAGATGTCTTTACCCAAATCAGGGATGGAACTTGCAAGTTGAAAGTATTCAGGAAAAACAGGGTCGGGTAACACAAGAAAGTGATTTGTTACTGCTGAAAACTATTACTGATATAGTTTCTTTGTTTCCAGGCCTAAACAAGAAGATACAGACCTGAAGCAGAGGAAGAGGAAGTCAGGGTATGGTATTTCATTAGCAATCTCTTAATTTTACCAATGGGTACTCTCAGTAATCTCACAATAAAATAAGACTTTTTTCAAAAGCAATGTGTTATCTTCCTTAGCAAAACATGTTATGAGGTAAAGTTTTCTTAATTTTATGAACAGTTATTATTGCTTGTATGCAACTGTACATCCCAACAAGTACTTGTGTGCAAATAAAACTAGCAAATAATTTTTCTCCATAATGAATGTTAACTTTACTTTGAACATTTATTAGATTTTTTTCCACAAATATTAATTACAGAATGTACAGCATGCTCTGTAGATGAATTTATATTTACAATATAGTTACTTACCATAGGTAAGTAACTGCAGAACTATGCAAGAAAAAATAAGACATTTAAAAGCTGTTTATAAAGTGAGAAAAAATAAAAGAACTAGAAACAAGCAAACAAAATAATTCTGTATTCATACTATTTTTACAATACTTTTTGATTAATTTTCTTAATTTCTTAAAATAAGATCATAATCAAATCTATATCAGATGATATTTGATCTTAAGTATTAGTTCATAGTTTTGTGTTCAAAAGATTACATCTATGATTTCCATTTTCTGATTTACTTAATTCACTATTAAGTGAATTTACTATTTAGTGAATTAAGACTCTATTATGACAATATTGAGACACATTTCTATACGGGTCCCTTACTTCCTGGAACCCATATGAACTCAAATATTTTTTTTTTTCTTTCTTTTCCCCAGGGACACCACCTTTACAATTAATATTATGTGGAAATAATCTTTGAATGAAAAGAAGAATTATGGATTCAACTTTTTTGTTTTCTACATTCGAATAGAAATGCATTTCTTTGCACCGTGAAAGAAGCAGTTGGTCTAATACTGATCTTATTTATGTTTTCGTTATGCATGTATGTCAATGAAGATTGTATTCTGTTACCGTGGAACCAATGAGAAGAAAATTAGGCCAATTTCTGTGCATTGGCAGCAATGAAAGAACCATTTGGGAATACCACATCTAAAATTAACAAATCTATGTCACATGTGGATCTGCAATTCAGACTGATCTCATATAAGCTGTATGTCTAAAGGACGCTGGAGTATGATCTCCTAATGCCAGATTTTAAAAAAGTCACTTCAGGCTTGTGAGGGCAAAATCTAAAACAGTGAGAGTTTTAAAGAATTTCATGATTGGGGCATTGCCAAAAGGCTTCCCCCTGCCAAGTACTGTAAGAACATAATTTTTCTGTGGAGCTTGTATATTTACAGATGAAGACCTATATCTGTATGTGGAAGGGAAGCACAAATAAGAATGATATAAAAGAAAATAGAATTCTAGCTCCTAAGAGGAGCAGGCTAAGAATCTTGAATAAGAGCAACTCTGAATCTGAGCAACTCTGTAGTGTTGGATACTACACGCAGATATTACCTAGCTACTAGATGACAATATATATATATATATATTGTGTATATATATATATACACATAAAAAAAAAAAAAAGGTTTTGTATGCTTCACATCAACTTGAGTTAATTTATGGTTTAGCTGATCTAAGCAAGACAAATTATTTAGGCTCCATTACAATAAAGAGACAAAGTTATGCACCCAGGAAAGGTATTTTTATTTCATCCATATTAGAGCACAGAAAAATGTGGTCACAGCAGAAGTGAAGTGAAGTAGGATGCAATCTTGATGAGAAAATGAAGCAACCAGTCACAGGAAGAATGCATAGAAAATGGTTGCATAATGATAATGGTGCTATACTGATTTTACAGCATCCAGCTAAGAAATCTTAGAAAGATTTTGATGAGAAGGTGGCTGTGTGTCTTCCCCCTCCAACTTTAATTTTGTCATTAGTTTTGAAAGGTAACTTCATATAGTAACATCAGTAACTTCAGTAGTAAATATATTTTTTATATAATTCTGAGCATAATGACAATACAAAATGTGTTGCAAAATGAATGCAGATGTAACTAAATTACTGAAAAAGAACTCTCCAAAAACCTCTCTTTTTTGTTATATCAGGGTGACCTCAGAGGCACCAATTGGCTTATAGAGGCAAAGCTAGACAGAATTTAGTCTGACTACTTCAGTTTATAAGTATTAATGTATAAGGGGCATTGTTTCTTGTGGAGATTAGCTGTTGTCTCATTTCACCTCACTTTCTGAATAATAAATGGTTATGCATGTTGCCTTCAATATAATTTGTTATATAAATTCTATGTAATTATTAAGATAAGATAATATGTACAGTATCCTCCCAATCACTAAACTGCTTCTAAATGCTAAGGGCCAATTAGATTATGTTTGCCTCTGAGATCTGGTAATCATTTGCTGACAGATATTAACGATTCATCTAAACACATTCAACTTTTTCTCCCATGAAAGGAATACCCCCCCTTTTTTTTTTTCCCCATATGAATGTAGTGGTTAATTAAAGTTCAAGAAGTTTACAGCACCCAACATTTGAATTGCACTACACTTCTCTTCAAAACTATGAGCACTTAATAGCACTTTTTAAATTAATTGCAAGCTTTACTATCAACATAGTACTTTACTCCATTAGGACAAGATTTTGCTAACCAGCTGTTTTGTGCTGCAGCTGCCTCTGCAGTCTGGTCAACCAGGATGCACATACATCAGAGGAAAGACCTTCCAAGGCATTTACTACGGCAAATGTCTTTTATTCATCATGTACACTCCTTCCCCTGTGGCCTGCTACAGCAGGAACATGGGTTATAGCTAAAAAAAAAAGATATGAAAATTGGTGGCCTGGGTCACTACTTCCAGTTTCAGTGCTACTGGCAACTAACAAGACTAATAGAAACTTCTGGTCCTCTCTGACTAAAAGGGAACAAGGAATGGAAGGGGGACAGGAAAACAAAGTTCATCTCTGCAATGTTTAGTCTGTGATCTGTGTAGCTGACCCAGGGTATAAGTAAAGCATGTATAACTGAGTGTCCGAGTGTCAAATAATTTGTTGCATGTCAGTGATAATCACGTTCTATTTTCCTTGCCACATTAAATCTTATAGGATTTGGCTTAAGATTATTTTTTTTTTTGGCTGATGAGAAACTTCAGCATTCACTTTTTTTTTTCATTTTTTTTTTTTTTTTATTCAGGATTTTACTCAGGTTGATTTCACTGTTGCTACATACTTGTATGACCAAATAACTATTTGCTATACCTATAAAATCAGTATAGTCTCTTAAAAAGACTTTTTTTTTCATATTTTACAGAAGCTTTGTTACTTTTTATTATGCAAAATGATGATTCATGAATAGCTTTTCCTCAATTCTGTTTTTCGTAGTTTTTTTTTTTTTTTATTTCTCCACCCAAACTCCCTTCAACAGAAGAGAGCAGACTTACATAGGATACTTAGATATGTTTTTATTAAAGCAAGAAAACATTACCAGATTCTTGCTATTCTGTGTAACAGGATCCAGTCTGCCTGACTCTGAATACAGGGCAGTGATTCAGAGCACTACTGATGAATTTCATGCACTGTTAGGTAAACTTTGCACGAAATACCTTTCTATTGCTTTGTCTGCAAAATTTAACTGAAGCTGGGGAGCTCCTACTTCATCTAAATAAAAGGATAAAAAGAGTTATTTTATCAAAATCCTGAGTGATCAAATGTTTATGAATCACTTCAATCATAATCCATAGAGTTTGAGCTTGATGAACTGAGGTTTGAGCTGGAACCCATCAGGTTTGAGACTGAGTTGGAAAGAGACAAAAAGTATTCTTAAATCTACCACAGTAGTTGCTTTGAAGCCTTCATTTACTGCAAGCTCATAGGTTAATTAATTATCATTCCTACTTGTGTATAGGCTTATATTATACATAGCCCCATACAATAATGTATAGCTTTGCTGCTACATCAATGAAGAGGCATTTTGTCAGGCTATCTGGATATCCCAGTTTTTGTTTTTTTTTTTTTTTTTTTTTTTTTATTGGTTTGCGTTTGCTTTTTAGTTTGTTTTCACTTTCTCATAGAGAACTTAACAGCACCATCCTGAAATTTTTAACAAAACAAAACAGTCTGTCTCATGTCACCTACTGATGAGCTGAGTTTAGGGGTGCCATTAACTTTGGCTAACAGAAAATATGGTGTTACAGGGAGCCAACCACTTAACCTGCTCAATTTCATGCCAGACCTCACACCAACTTCTCAGCTCTCCTTCTGACATATGCTGTCTTTCCACTGTCAGTCACGAGGTATCTTCTTGGTGCTGAGTGGAAGTGCTACCAGCCACACAAATTTTCCAACAGTTTACATATATCACCTGACAGAATGTATGTAAGAAAAGTCATGTTAATTACTTCCAGAAAGTATAATATGGTATTTAACAAGCCAGGATAAAACTTCCTTTTCAAAATGATGCATTTTTGAGTTCACCTCAAACATAAAGTACTATGTTTCATCTCTCCTTTTCATGTGATCAGAAGGAATTTAAGTGTGTTACTAAGACATTATGGCAACATAAGAGAGAATTATGTTGTGGTTGTAAACTAGGCTATTCTGATTGTTTCAAGTTTGAGTTTGTTTGCTTGTTTGTTTTTTTAAGTACTGCTTTTTCAAGAATTCCAACATAAGGCTAGTTAAAAGATCCAAGAAATCATATCTTTCAGGTGTGATTTTCTGTACTGTGGACACTTTTACTTTTTTTTAAAAAAAATCATGTATTTTTCAACTATTAATTTATATACATACATATATATAAATGTATATGTATGACTACTGTCCTAGTTTAAATCAAGTTTTCTATTTACTATATGTTGTTGTTCTCTTCCTCCCATAAGTTAATTAGTAAGAAAAAGGTACCATGCAATCTTTTGTGTTTTTTTTTTTTTTTTCTAGCTTAATTTTAATATTATATGTCAATATTTCAATTTGAATTTATTATGCTCAGATGCTTTTCATGTCCTGCTATATGAATATGTATGCTATCCACCCTTCACTGTTCTCTGAGTTAGTGTTTTATATTGATGTAATGCTAACTGCAGGGAAACTTTTTCTGGCTCAAAATAAGGAGAGAAAAAAGTAATGCTCTTACCTACAAATATAAACATATTGTATTTTGTTCTGAATTTACATCAACACCCACTGAGAAACTGGAAGTAAATTTGTCATCGTGATTTTTTTTGCATGTGTTTTTACTGGCACTTTTATCTTTCTCTGTTTAGCCACAGCTATTTGAGATGCCTCCCACATTTGCTATAGAAAGCACACTGTTAACTAACTTCTTGTTTAAATGAAGGGCTATGCTGACAATTAAATGCAGGATCGTGCATGCTTCAGTGCCATACCTTATTATAATCAACGTGAGTAGAAGCAGAGTACTGAAATTATGAGGTTTAGTCTGCATCTGCATGGCATTATTATGCTTATCAAGGTGAAAATGTCGACGCTGAAGAATGTAATTGTATACCTTAAGCTGCAGCGATAGTTAAACTGAGCTCCTGCCTCCACTATTAATGCATCAGAGCACTACTCTTAAGAAGTACTATAACCCTTTAGGTAGGCAGAGCTTTCAATTCATGAATTTATTTCCTTTCTCCCTTTTTTTTTTTTTTTTTTTTTTTTTTTTAAGACTTTCAGAGATAAGGTTTTTCTTTTAGGGTATTAATTCAATATAGATTTTTCTGATGCATTTTTTTTCCTTTTTAACAAAGTCAGGGACTAGAGAGAATAGTGTATATTTCTATATAGCTCCACTGCCCTCCAGGAGGTCAAGTGTGAAATGAGTTCAGAGACATGTTGACAGCCCATGCGTGAGCTGAAACAACTCAAGCTAGTTATTAGTAATTTAGATCTGTGTCTGTAGTCTGCATTCTTATTATATAAAATCAAATCAAATAATAAAATAATTCAGTGAATTATCTGTTTAGTAGATTATCATTTTCATTTGAACATTGTCTTATTCAAATTATGCATGTTTTATTTGTTGATTCTAATGTTGAGTAATCTTGAACCTTTTGATCTGCTATTCATTTATACTGCAAAACAAATGTGATTTTCTTAATACAATATATTACTTTGTTGTGTTTCATATACGTGTGATGCTTGTAAACAAGTCTTTTGTAAGTGTTTGTACATATGGAGTATAACATTTCTCTTTACACAAAGAATGAGGGAATGTTTTGCCTTCAAGAATCACGACAACTCTCAAACTACTTAGAATATGTATAAGCCATAGCATTGGCTACAACACATACACAAAAATCCAGCCCCACGCCTGCACATATTATCATTTGAGGAAATATGATCTAACCACAAATCCTGTAGGCCTCTCCTCTCCTCTCCTCTCCTCTCCTCTCCTCTCCTCTCCTCTCCTCTCCTCTCCTCTCCTCTCCTCTCCTCTCCTCTCCTCTCCTCTCCTCTCCTCTCCTCTCCTCTCCTCTCCTCTCCTCTCCTCTCCTCTCCTCTCCTCTCCTCTCCTCTCCTCTCCTCTCCTCTCCTCTCCTCTCCTCTCCTCTCCTCTCCTCTCCTCTCCTCTCCTCTCCTCTCCTCATCACAACTTCCCTTTACAATAGATTTTTTCAGGAAGATAGTGTAGGTATGATAAGTCAACATAATAAACAATTTCTTTTGAGATTGTTTCAGTGTTTCAATTTATTGAGGGAAAAAAAAGGAATTTGCACAGGCTTCAGTACTACATGAATCATTATTTTAAACTGATTTACTTAGTTCTAAACTACTGTTTTGTTAGTCTCCATCTGATTTTGCCATTAAGAGAAATACCAAGGCCACTCAAGTGCCTAAGGATTATGTATTTCATGAAAGTTACTTTTTCTACTCTTTTGTGTAAAAGAAAAATAAAAATGTTTGTCTTGAAGAAGCTTCAGTATCTATGAACTATTCAGGTAATATTAGTCATAGTTACAGAGAAAATTTCACTTGCTTTTTTTTTTTTCTTTTTTTTTTTTTCTCCAATAACTTGTAATCTAATTGAAAAAGCAGACCATCTGTACCCTTGAGAAGGTTTAATGAACTAACTCAGTAACGAAAGAAGACGATAGCTACATATTGAGTACAGACAGAACTCGGGAAAATTAATGCTTCTAGATTTACTCTGTATAATTTGTGGAAGCAGAGACGTTACTTACACCACTCAAAATAATTAACAAAAAATCTTTTTTCTTTAAGCATTGATCCTTGGCGTCCTCAGTTGCCAAGAGTCAAATTTCTTTCTCTGCTTAGTGTATAGGGATTCATCTATATACAAACACGGCACAGTGAAAGATTTAATGCGCTATCTGTTTTCATCTTATGGCTATCTTTGCCTGTTGCCAATCACCTAATTCATAAGAATTAGTTAAGGACTCCTTGCCTCTGTATGAGTAAACTGAGAAAGTCCATTGATCGTTAAAGGCTACTCACTGTATTTCTCACTGTGGACTACTGAGGTCTTGACTCACGAATTACAACTGAGGGCATATCCATTCTGCAGGGAGAAGAAAACTTAAAAAGCTAAGCAAGTTAAGCAAAAGGGTCAGATTTATATTAAATATTATACCATTAAAAGTCATAAAAATATATTAACTGCCATTTAAAACAAAAAGATATACTGAGGGATTGGGAGGTTTCAAACTCGGGTCAGTTTAGGAATCACAGTTTTCTTAACAGTAAATATAAAGGTTGCAAATGTTGAATTTGTTTCTGATGTTTCTTGCGCTGATATAAATCTAGAATAGCACTGTGAAACTGATAAAGTAAAGCTAATATGAATCCATATTTTAAAATGAGACACCCTATTTATTACTGTCAGAACTACATATCTCCACCCATTTTATTAGTTATGTATCAAGCTCAGACTTTTAAACCATTCTAAAATCAAGCATACATGTTGCAATGACAGACAAATCCTTATTATTGCATACATTGAAGTATATGTGAGAAGCTATTATGAATTCTGCAGAGTCTGTGTTTCTTGCTTATTTTCTCTTATTCCCCATGTAGGGTTAGAGTTAAACCCATATTTCTGTACAGGCAAATCTTGTAACTGATCTCTGTGAGTCTTAAACCATTTGGGACAGAATCACAGAATGGTATAGGTTGTAAGGGACCTCTGAAGACCATCTACTCCAACCCTCCCTACTCCAGGAGGGTCACCACATCCAAATGTTTTTTGAATTTCTCCAAGGATGGATTCTCAGCAGTGTCTCTGCACAACCTTTCTCTCCTACAGGATCAGACTCACTATGGGATTTTACAATGTATACCCTTTGGTTTTCTATTAAAACTACATTTTTCACATACTCACATATGCAAAGTCATCACATAAATGGGGCATATGTACATGGGGCACAGTAGTACCATCATAGGTACTGCTGGCAGTAAGGACCCTGGTATCCATCAGAGCAGCATGTATGTCCTCAAAGATATTGCCTATTCCCTCCCACTGGCCATCATGGGTGTGTGTAAAATGTTTTTGGATTAATGGGATATGTTGTAATGCAGAGTGAAGCATCTCAGTGTCATATAGCTGGAGGGAAAGTTTGTGCTGCACATGCCTTCGAGTCATGTGTGATGAGGCAAGCAAGGGGAATAGGCTGTGACATGACATTGCTTTGAAGCTACTATCAAGTGCGAATAGGGCTCATATTAAATAATTTCCTGCTAGGAGCTGTCAATTTTTATTTGTAGTCTTTAGGTTTCTACAAAAATCTGTTTTGGTTCAATTCTTGCAGCAGTCACAAAAGCATCAAAATGATGATTTAGTTCTGGGACCAGAAAAATAATGGTTTGCATGTTTTTCAATTCAGCTTTAAGTTTGGTTTGCTTGTCTAAAGCCATGATGTTAAAGTATCAGGCTTATCTCTGCCAGCAGATCATACCTTATACTTTTTTATTTAAATCCTATGCTTTACTAGTGTATGTAACCCCTCTCTACCCTTCCTGTTTCTCTTCCATTAGTAAACTGCTGACAAGCCATGTTTGATTGTCTGGAGGCGAGAAGATCAAATATGTATCAAGTATTAACAAAAAGAAAGAATGCCCTTAGGGAAAAAAATATTAAAAAAAAATACTGCAGAACATGAATTCAGTTGTACTGGTTAAAAGATTGTCAGCCATTGTGAAAAGCAGTTCAGGGGTCTTCTGCCAGTGGGAGGGAGCAGGGCTTCTGGCATAGATATGGAAGAAGCTTTTTTGGGAGATTTTGGGACCAGCCCTTGTCAGTCATGAGCAAGGTGCCAAGGAAAAGAGGGGTGCTACTTGCAAATATTTTATAGTTGTTTGTTCTCTCTGGTTTTCTCACAAGCTGAGGGTAAAAATCCTTCTCCAGCATATGCCGTTACATAGAACCCAGTTGCAGTCCCTATCTGCTTCTGGCTTGTGGTTTGACTGCTTTTTTTTTTTTTCCTTTTTTTTTTTTTTTTTGCTTTTTTCTCCTTGTCAGGGCTACAGTCCAGTGAAAGAAATCAATTAAAATGAATTGTTAGACCTCTGGAATAATATGAACACAAATTTTTGAATTATGACTATGTGAGTGGTGGTTGGGACGTTAGTTAGGGGACTTAGTTTACAAGAAGCCTGCCATCTGATCAAGTAGAGACCATTGCAGAATTACTAGGAGGGATGTGCAAAATATTCCAATACCTGTCTTTCTTGTGTGCTACAAGATACAGATAAGGCTGAGTATCAGAGTGAAAAAAAATAAGCCATCATTTAAAAAACAGATTTGGTCAATATATTAATAGACAACTAAGAACGGAATTTTGTCTTGGAATTTTTCTCAGAAAGTAACATTACTTTGAATGACTTACATTTGAATACTTTGAATAACATGCTTGCATTTACTGTTTTCTTCACAACTACAAATAATAACCAAAAAAAATATTCCAGACATTCTGTCTAAAACTAAACCTTCACTGGTATTCGTGATTTTGGTCTCTCTCCTTAGTTATACCCATGGTAGTTTACACTACAAAAACATTCATTCACTGTTAGGTCCTCTTTTATCTTCATACTTAGCTAGAACTCATCTGTAGTACTGGACAGAAAAACAAAGCAAATATAGAATCAAAGAAATAAAAAAGGAACATAACGAAAGTAAGGGTTTTCTTGAGTGAAAGAACAAGAAAAAGAGGTCAATAGTCTTGAATTATTCACAAAGGGTCAGTCAAACTCTGGTTCATTTAGCACAGTATATAAGTGGTCTGTTTATTCTGATAATGCAATTGCTATATATATATATGTACACTAAATGAAATATTCAGAAAGTTTACGAAGAAAACTATAGCACCAGAGACAAACATTTATCTTGAACGTGGAAGAAAAAAAAAAACTTTAGAAGTTAATGGTCTTGCCTCTCTGTCTGCATCAATACCTCTTGAGTCCGAACTTTCTCATTTTCATCGGGAGTTAATATACATAAATATTAAATATATATATATATACATGAACACATATTGAACCTTCATCTTTCCAAGCTGAATAATGCAGAAATTTCTTTTAATATGAATGAAACTCTGACTTGTGCCTGACTTGAGCTTTGAAACAAAAATTCTCTGGCACCTTGAGAGGAATGTAACTTCCCAGCTGCTGTCTTGACCCAGCTGACAGGTAAATCAGGTACAGCTTTGTTCCTCCAAGGTTATCCTTTCCAGGGGTAAGTTTTCTGTTTGGTATGCAGGCTTGAAAAAACACCCTTTGAAGATGTGACATTGTCTTGCTTTTGCAAGATCTTAAGCGTCCTTTAAACTGTGATGAAGTTTGGGTAAGAGTTCTAATCACCAAAGAATTCCTTTAAAGCCTTGATGTTCTCTGTTGTTAGATCACCTTGTAAAACCTGCAGTGGAGAATTAAAGCTCTTGTCCAGTGGTGTACAAAGCTTTGGCTATGCTTACAGGACTCAAGGTGACAAGAAAAGGTATTAAATATTGAACTTGTAAGTGTTGTTGTGTCAGTCACCGTAACAAACTCTAGTGCTAATTTGCTTTAGCTTACAACCTAATCCATTACTGATAGACCAAAGCAAAGTAAGAAAAAAAAATTATTATGCGTATGTTTCTTATTATAGTAGAATAACCCATCCAGAAATATTCAGAGATATAGTAAATATTTGCAAGTTTAGATAACGTGCTTGCCATCATAACTGGCAGAATTGATCTGGCTGAGTATTCATGTATTCATTCACAGATCAGAATTATCCCTTCTCACAAGCAAGTTTCTGTTAGACATACACCTCTTCCTTTTCAAATTTGTACAGAAGAGTAGCTGATATGAAATACACTTTCCAAGCTGGTTAATTTAAAATGTATTAGAAGGAAATATGAGGTTGTAGTTGGGAAAAACAAAACAAAACAAAAACAAACACCAAAAACAAACAAACAAAAACAAACAAAACCACATATCAGCTTTCAATCCTCTCTTCTGGAACTGTACTTATTAGATGCATAACCTCAATAAATATGATAACAACATTATATTACTAGCATCTTAACAAAATCCCCCCCCCCCCCCCCCTCCACACACACACACACTCTCTATTATAGAAATCTCAAAGTTTGGTATTTGGTTAACATATTTGGTATCTGAGCCAAAAGGAATTTTAAAGTCATTTCATAAAATGTGAATCTAATACTTCTCAAATACCACAGCTCACTGAAGGTTGCTTTATCTTATGCTGCCTTTTGCACCTCTGTAAAATGAATATTAAAAACTGGAATGGAATGTCAGCAGTTTAGATGGTCCTTTTCTATGGACACTGCAGTTCACATAGATGCAAAAACCACAGATGTTGTTCACCTGTGAAGTAATGGCAGAGAAGTATGAATGATGATAAAATAGAGGTTTTAGGTTTCTTACATTTACTAAGGACCGTTTCAGATATGCTCCATCTACTTGAGTTTGTTGCATTATGAGACACGAGATGAGTAAACTAAGGTTATGCTCCGTGGTACAGTAATGTGGAATCTTAGGAATTAACAATGACTTTAACTACAGCACCACTGACAGTTAAGCATTTCTGATTTCTATTAATTTGGAAAATTTTTCTACCTGAATTCAGCTGATGTCCCTCCCCTCCGCCCCACCCAAGAGTTTGTATCATAGCAGCAGAACATGCATGTGAAGTGCAGAGAGAAGCATTCTAGTAAACTTCCTTTGTGGATGGTAGTCTAAAATCATGAGAATGGTCCTAGTCAAAAGATGATAGAATTATTCCATTTCCAAAGCCAGGAAACTGTGGAATACACAATCTATTTTACTGATGGAGTGGGAAGTCTCTTAATGACCACAAAAGTCAAATAAGGTCATATATTCCAGACAATTTACCATGAAGGAAGCACTTCAGTGAATCCCATATGAAGACAAGCCATTATTCAATATAAGAAAAAAGCCTAACAAATATTTTTAAATTACTAGTATGATGAAATAATTTATTATTTTTTTAGGAACTTACTTACGAACAATTTATTGAATCAGCTTGTTATTAAAAACTATTTATATTCTATACCAGACTTCAAAGGGCTGCAAGGAACAGCTGTCCTAGCCTTCAGTACTAGCCTCAACTAATCTGTTTACAACAAAATAAAGCAGGAACACTTACTAAGTCTCACACAACAGACAGATGTTTTAGGAAATGTTGACTTTAGCTGAGTTGCTGTGATGGTGTGAGGGGGTTTTACTCCTTCAAACCTATGCAGCAGGAGGATGCCTACACAGTTGCATGATGAAAATCCTGCTTCGGTTGCTCATTTTTGTTCACTGAGTACTGCTGTCTACATTAAGCACTGCAAGATAATTTATACAGAGATACAAACTATACCACTGTGATGTATTTTTATGGTTTCCTAAGATGTCATCATTACTAATGCTGAGGCTTTACATTCATCCTAAACTGATCTACTAATGAGCATCTGCTTAAAGAAGGAAAGGGTCTTGCCCTCTCCTCATTACATGCCCATTTATGTTTTGCCAGCATCAGAAGTCATGTCTTCACCTTGAGGTTGATAAGAACATGCTCAGACTGATCTTTTTATTTTTTCCAAAAAAATATATACATCAGCCCAATCAGCCCTTTTCACCATGTAATCCCATTAGGGAATTACATTAAAGATTAGGGATCCCATTAGGGATTAGGGAACTGTGGGTATAACCAAAGATGAAAGAGCAAGTGGCAGGAGTAGAAACAGCAGATGCAAATGCCCTGTTGTATTTTGGCCTGTGATTTGATTATCACAGTCACTTTATGTCCAGTGTTCTGGACTGCAGTACTATTTGCACCATCTCTAAAATGATCTGCTTTTTTTTTGACAAAGAGAAAAACAAATGTTTACAGTGCAAAAAACTTACAACTTCATTTGAAAAGATAATTAGCTAAGCAATTCATGATTGTTATGACTGTTCTGTTTTTCACTACTCAGTTATTACCACCTCAAAAAAAAGTTACTTATTGTGAACTCTTGAGCAAAAATCCAGGCCATCATACAGCAGATCAGGCTTATTGACTTACTGACTTCATTGGTGTAATTTAGGTAGTCATGAAGGTGGGCTGCAAAGAAGCCCAGTTATAATATGAGAACAAGCATATCTTGGAACACAACTGGAAAGAGATTACAGCATTGTACTGGGAGTGAGTTTTACCAAAGAAGGCCTACTTTGCAGGTATATATAATTATATAAATATTTAATGATGAGCTTGGAACAGAGACAATAACATTGAAAAAAGAAGTACAGAAACAATAACAACAACAAAAAATGAACAATATAAATATGAAAGAAAGTCAAGAGGATAAAGGAAGGTAAGAAAGTGAATTGATGAATGGAAAAAGAAAGAGATAAGCTTAAAGGAGGGGGGGGAGGGGTTGCAACTATATGGTTAAATAGAGTGAAAATGGAAAGAAAGAGGAATTTTAAAAGCCTGAATTTAAAGCCACATCTTTAAATTTATATTTTATATGGGAGTTAAACAACTAATTGCTTAGCATTAGTTCATAATAAATGTTACTATAAGGAATTCAAAATCAAAATTCCTTTGTAATTTTGCTTTTTTTTTAAAAAAAAATACTTTGGATTTCTACAAGAATACTTAATATTATTTACATATTTACCAAGTGTATCTGCAAGCAATTAAAATAGATAGCAACCAAGAACTCATACATTTCCTTATGTTTCACAGTGCACATAGTATGCGCTGTTTTATAGTATGCACAGGTTTTATAGGAAGCAGATAAATTTCCTTGACCTATTGCTGAAATCTGAATAAACATATAATTATGGGTTTTAGAATGTTATATTTATTTATTTATTTGTTTATAGTGGAATATTAATATGGTAAGCTTAAAGCAACATATTAGAAAACCTTTATTATATATATATAATTCAATTAGAATTTTAAAAGCTATCTTTTTCTATTTTTTAATAATTATAACCTATTTTTTACTATATTATAATGTTATATATAGTGAATATACATTACAGTATGTAATTATTACGTTAGATATGCTTTATAGAATTGATTAAAAATGATGAAAAGTGCTCTAAAGACACAAGGTAGAGGAGTATTTCTTTCTTTACTACAGAACATAAGTGAGCTACAGAGTTAGCTGGCGCTATGGCAGAACTGCCTAATGCTTTCTCAGAATGTTATATCGCATATCTAAAAGTTCACATAGGGAATTGATGTGGAATAACTAACATGTTGCAGTTCTTAACTTACTTCAGTGTAACTTCAGAGACAAGCCCCTAGGCTAAGCTGGTAAATATATCTTCACTGCAGCCAAACTTCCTACAGAAGGTAAATTGTTACTGAAGTAAATGAACATAAACAAATGATTTGTTGAACAGGAATGGAGTCAACTATTACAATTAAAGGTACAATTAAATGTTTTGTTGAAAAAAGAGTTTTAATATGAATGACAGATAAAAATAGGATTGATTCAGAACTTTAAATGCACTGAATGCTTTGGAGTGGTTTTTAGTTGAACAATTTCTGGTCATACAGAAGAGGCAGAGGTACTCAGTGATTTTTTTGCCTCCATCTTCACTGGCAAGAGCACAAGCCACATAGCCCAAGCCCCAGAAGGAAAAGGCAGGGACAGGGAGAATGATGAATTGCTGACTGTAGAAGAGCCAAGTTCAAGACCATCTAAGAAACCTGAAGGTGTACAAGTCCATGGGACCAGATGAGAAGTATCCATGGGATCTGAGGGAACTGGGAGATGTAGTTGCTAAGCCATAGTCCATCATATTTGAGAAGTCATGGCAATCCAGTGAAGTTCCCACTGACTGGAAGAGGGGAAATATAACCCCCATTTTTAAAAAGAGAAAAAAAGGAAGACCCAGGGAACTACAGTCCAGGCAATCTCACCTCTGTGCCTGGCAAAATCATGGAGCAGATCCATGTGATTGGCAGCAGGAAACCTGGCTGCAGTAAGGGCAGATTGTGCTTGACGAATCTGGTGCCTTTCTGCGGTGGGTTTACAACAGTGGTGGATAGGGGAAGAGCAACTGACATCATCTACCTGGCTTGTGCAAAGCATTTGACACTGTCCTCTATGAAAGCCTTGTCTCTAAATTGGAGAGACATGGATTTGATGGATAGACCACTCAGTGGATAAGGAACTGGCTGGATGGTTCCACTCAAAGAGCTGCAGTCAATGGCTCGATATCCACATGTAGATAAGTGGATAATCTTTAAGGCTCCTTCCAACCCAAACCATTCTGTAATTCTATGAATATGTAAGATGGATAGAGACTACCCCTAAAGTCTCATCTTCCAAAAGAAAAAAAAAAAAAAAGGACTTGCTGGCAGTTAGACATTTTGTATCCAGAGTTGTAGAATATCAGGGCCAATTCTCCATTTTGGTCTCAGTCACAGCATTAAGTAATATACTAGTATAGTAACATTAGCATGTTTATCAGTCTGTCTATCTATCTACTTATCTACTTATTTAATAGCAGATCTGACATCAGTATCGGTACAACTAGAGGCTCAAAGTAGTATTCATAACACACCAGTTTCATTGTTCTAATACTAATTGTGAAACCCCAGTGGGGGTGCTCCTTTAAAAGGTATGGAAAGGAAAGTGATTCTGGGTCTGTCTGCACATATGTATTCAGGATGGTGTAAATGACAAGAAACAGATCCCAGGTACTACTGGTGCTCAGTGTGCAGTCTGTGTAGGTATCTCCTATCTCTTGTTCTTATTCTCAAGTGTGTTCCTTAGGGGCTAAAGAACATTTTTAATGTTAATTGCTCTGCTGAGAGGGATCCTTAAAATTTGTTCTTGCACAATTACCACTCTACAAAAGCAATTTATCTGGTACTCAGCTACATTGAAGCATACCTTACTTGCAAAAGTTCTTCAGCTTTATGCACCCGTGCATGGTTAGGCTAGGACTATCCCAAAAGGTACTGATTTGCAAATGAAAAATGATAGAAAACTTTTTACAGACTACCTGATGAAAGTGTTCTGATTTTTCAAAGTGCTGAACACCATTGTATTTAGATATGAATATTTCCTCTTTACCAGTATAAATTCCTGACTTTAGGTATCCACAGTAAAAGAGCTATCTTTCAGCTTCTACTAATAAATAAATAAATAAATAAATAAATAAATAAGCAAGCCAATTGAGTAGTGCCAATGTTTTCCAAACTGATTTGCAACTACTTACAATACCAATACTTGCTGTGTTAAAAAAAATAAAATAATAAGAATGCTAGCCTATTTAAAAGCAAGCCAACGGTGCATTTCTGTTATAAACAATAATACAAAGTAGTTATTTTGAAAGGTGTCTGGAAATGTTTGTGCAGAGCTGGTGTTCTTCTAATGTTCTTTTCATAGTTTTCTTTTCTCTTCAGCCTAAGATATTTGGTAAATTTCTCAGTTTTGTTTACTTTGCATTTTGAGTCCTTACTTTACTGAGTAAAGTACTTACTTTGAGTACTTACTTTTCAGCACTTTAGGACAGAAAAAACATCTGCTGTTCTGGACACTGTAACAACAAATAAGTAGCTTTCATTGCTTGCAAAATAATTTATTTATTCATAAGCAATAACCTGGCCTCTTTTTTGGAGAGCATGAGAAAACGTACTAATGAAAAAAATATCTGAAATCCATGTATCTATTTCACAAAATTGGTTTGAACTCAGAACAAGTACTAAGTGTGTACTGAAGGGTTTTATCTGTGGAGGTGAGCATAGGCTCCTGTGTAAAACCCTCAATCTCTAAAAAATAAAAAAAAACAAACAAAGACTGAAACAAGAAGCCAGCTTTAGAAATCTTCTGTTGTACTTTATCCTTAAATTGAGAGTTAGCAATAGGTAGTCATCATAGAAATAACACAGCTGTATGACTGGGAGGAATTTACTTATTATGAACTAGTATTTATAATAGTTTAAAAGAAATCATATATTATTTTTTTATACAAGTGCTTCCCTAAACCGTTTATATTGTTTTGCTATTGGATACAAGGATGGCCGGCCACTGCTTAGAAATGGGGAAAAATACGAAGAAAGCAAACTTTTGTCCTAGTTTTGGGGAGATCATGTTAGACACTTATATGACATACTTAATCACAGATGGTCTGCTCAGAATATGAAATAAAATAGTTTTCTATTTTATAGTTTTCTAGTATGAGTCTATTTCTCACACTACTTAATTTTGCTTTATGCCTGACAGGTGATACTTTTCCAAGTTAGAATTTAGTAGTTCACTTGTCTTTTGGGATGCTTTTAATGTTGTTATTTATTTTAGAATACAAGATTTTTACTTTTTTTTTTCTTTCTTTCTTTCTTTTTTTTTTTTTTTTTTCTTGCAGCATCTATGGAAGGTCATTAAAAGTCAATACAGTATCTGCTTTTCTGTGCATGTAAACAGGAAGAACTATCTGGGGAACATAATCATGGCAAAAGGTCATGTTTGCCTTTTATTTGAAATACTTTTAGACTATCAAGTGGTTTAGAAGTCACTCAATCAATACCAGAAGTCAAGGAAAACATTTCTTTTTATCAACATTAATGTATTCTGAGCTTTCTAAGATTAAACAATATTTCCCTTGGCATTTTAATTGAGATTTCATAAAATTGCTACTTTGGTTTATATAGTAATTGTATTTTAAGTTGCACTATACTGCAACAACAGCTTGAGGCACAAATGATTTAAAACATTCAAAAACGCCATAAGTACTCTTCTCTTTCTATCTTCAGAAGGCCAATGAGCATGGAAGATATAAGATAGATATAAGATATAAGCACTTCTCTATATATGCAAAAATAGTAAAAGGGTGCTGAAGGGTGTCCTTTGTATCCCCCTTGCTCTTTCAGCTCAGACTTCCCAACCATCACTATCTGAAAAGTGCAAGCAGAATTCCCAACCATCACTATCTGAAAAGTGACATTTAATGAGCAGACAACTAATTTAGTTTTTCAGTCTTCATACTAATCTTAAGGCAATGACTATTTAGGAAAATGCTTTCCAAGGCTGTGACTGACTCTGCACTGCTCATGGTTTCTGTGCTTCAGTTGAGATGATTGCCAGTTATCTGATTTGGCGGGTGGAAACCTGAGAGAGGTTAGCTAGGGAAATCAAGGTTGAAGGGAGAAGGGTACACAGTAGCTATATTTCTTATTAGCAAAATTGCGAGACAAGGACATTTGAAATGTGCTGTGAATCTTATCTACCCCTCAGTGTGATCAATGGCAGAGAATTTTTCAGTATTATCTTTAAGCTCTGTCTCATGGGCTATTTGGAAATAGGGGTTTTGACGCACCCTATAATCAACCATTTTAATTACTCAAAGAGCCCTAGCCATTATTAAGACACAGTTCTTCCATTATGCCTTGGCAATCTCTTTATTTCAAAAAAGTATTAAAAATATCTGTATTGCTATGCTATGAAATATGTGTATTCAAATGAAAAATGACTTGGTTAGAATGAATGTAAATGCTCAGCCTTGGTGAGCATTTTCTTAAATAGCCATTGCCTTAAAATTAGTTAAAAGACTGAAAAACTGAAATGGCTTATTAATGGACTGAGACTCCTTAAACTTTTTCATAATAGGAGTCAGGGGCATAGGATCTTTTGAAAAACCTCACTAAATACCTATCTGCATCTTTAGGCACTTAAATGCCTTTAAAAATGTTTTCCCTATTGTATTTTTGTCAATTAATTTAAATTATGAGGCTGCTATTGAAAAATATTCTAATGTCTTCATGAATGTAAGAACTGTACTCATAAAATATGATTGTTTCAAAGGAACTTAAAGATGCACAGGAATTTAACTTTTAGTGAGTATCAAATCAGCTTGAGAGATCTCATACACTGTATATACATTTTCCTATTTCACTACCCTGATTTTACCAGTATCCCTGAGAATTTAGAATCAGGCCCCACTGCTTAGTTGTTTCAGGATGCAGGAAGCAGTGCCCTTCAAATACAAGTTTTGCATTTGAGCTACTGCAGAAATATTTCCAAGTCCTTCTCTGTACATTTAGTTCATAGTGTAGTCAAGTACAGGGCTGGGAGTGTGCCTAGACAAATCTGTATGCATTTTTTGAAGTGAGAGAAGTTCAATTTCACAAAAGGAGAAGTAGAGAGAATAGATCTAGAATTGATTCTAGGATCTAGAATTCCCTCTCTCGTTATTATTATTATTATTTTTCTCCCAGAAGCATAAAAGGATGTGGAACAAAGAACAAAACTGAAGCAATCACCTGGTAGTGACACCTCCAGACATGTATTATATGTAGTATTTATTAGTGTGTCAGTTGGCAAAAAGCACTGAGGGTATGAGACTCAAAAACATGGTTTCTTCCCCTTCTCCCCCTTACTGCCTATGTGTCAGGATAGGACTTAGTATTTCTGCGTGGTCTCAGTGAAGACTTTGAAGCTCAAAGGATCTTAATACCCGAGGAATAACTCTATCCCAACTCTGCAAAATTTACTGTCAGGAATAGGCTTTTTTCTGTACTTCATAGGGAAATCCTATACCTGCCTTTTAATTTCCCCTTTTTTATTTTTTCCTTAAAAAAAAAAAAAAAAAAAGGAAAATCACAACTGTTAACTACTATCTAACATTTCATATTTGAGCATTTTATACTTGTAAACAAAGTGATTGAAAGCTGTCAGTTGGAAACATCATGTCTGCTGTCAGTGGTTCAGGAATAATTGACACTCAACTTACCTAGGGAAAGCTACAATTATCCTGGCTCATTAGCGTATGAACTAAACCTGTTTGCTTTGTGTGTGTGGTTTTAGGGTTTTTATTTTACTCCTTGATGTAGAAGGTAAAAAGAATCCTAGAATCCTAGCAGGCTGTTGATATAAAAATAATACATCTGAATGAATAAACAAAACTTCATAACTATGGATATTTATCAGGTTTTCAAGTATTGTTTCACTTAATCCTGTATATACTATTTTGCTGTAGTATTATTTTACAAGGAATACTGCCATGATAAATTTATTTGCTGTCTTAAAGGGCTGGGGGACAGGTATGAAAACAATACCTTATTACTCACAACGTTCCTTTTTTTTTTTTTTTTT
The DNA here is from genome assembly GCF_047663525.1 of Anas platyrhynchos. Taxonomy (NCBI): domain Eukaryota; kingdom Metazoa; phylum Chordata; class Aves; order Anseriformes; family Anatidae; genus Anas; species Anas platyrhynchos. The sequence goes on from NC_092590.1 coordinate 41,619,448, forward strand.
AGATAACACAGCACTAAGAAAGCAGAAATACTTGGTGACCAGAGCACAAACAGAAAATAAATCAAGTAAAAAAGTAAAACCAAGTCCCTTCGCTGACAACGTCAGCAAAGGGAATATATACATATGTATATATATATATATTATTTGAGAGTCTCATAAAAATAATCAAAGGGTTAACTAGATTTTACGACTAAAGTTTAGCAAATCAACGTTTACCACTAAAACAAACAAGTAAACAAAGTTATCAGAATTGCTGGCAAAAACATGTAAAGAATCAACCCCACAATATTTATGGTGTTAATTCAAATTAATAAACTATTGCTTCAGAGGCAATATATATATGCGAACTACTTAATTTCTACCTGTATGATATGACAAATTCAAAATTCTTTAGCTCCTGTGCAAAGCTGCAAGGTAGCTTTGAGGTTTAGGTTACAGACAGAGTTAAAAGTTCTTCTTGAAAAAAGTTCTTTGAATTGGAAGTTGAAACTATGGAGATCTTTCCCACAAGCAATTACCATTTTGGATGCCCCTCACTGCTTTAGAGTTGCCT